>NC_135309.1:106262267-111250185 GCF_048772815.1 Callospermophilus lateralis | reverse complement strand
GAGAGCAGCCTGGGCAATTAAGGCCTTGTGCCAGAATAAGCAATAAAATCTGCTGTGGCTAAGCCAGGCGAGGTAGTGCAAACCTATAGTCCCAGTAGCTCCAGGAGCTGAGGCAGGAGGATTAACAATTCAAAGCCAGTTTCACCCATTTAACTAGTCAGTAAGTAAGCAAATCATTGAGACCATCTGTAAAAAAAATATTTAAAAAGGGCTGGGGACGTGATTCAGTGCTTAAGCGCCCAGGGGTTCAATGTTCTGTACATAACAAAATAAAAAACTTAATGGCTGTAGCTCAGTAGTAAAACTCCCCTGGATTCAATCCCCAGTACCAAACACACACACACACATACACACACACACACACACACCTCACATAAGAATGAATATCCAACTTGTTTATGAAGTATACACATTTCTAGCAACTCTGCAAACTGAGGAAGGAGGAATCAAAGTTTGAAATCAGTCTTAGCAACTGAGGGAGACACTGTATTAAAATAGAAAGCAAAAAAGGCTGGGGCTGAGGCTCAGAGGCAGAGCACTCACCTGGCTTGTGTGAGGCACTGGGTTCGATCCTCAGCACCACATAAAATAAAATAAAGTTATTGTGTCCACTTATAATTAAAAAATAAATATTCAAAAAATAAAATAAATAGAAAACAAAAAGGACTTGAATGTAGCTTAGTTACAGAGAATATCTGGGTTCTACCCATAAATCCCCACAAGAAAAAAAAGAATGTTGGCCCATGAGTGCAGCTCTGAATTCAACCCCCACTCCCGCCCAAAACAGAGTACATATACTATCATTCATTAAATTGCTTAAGTGGGCTGGGGTTGTAACTCAGTGGAAGACTGCTTGCCTAGCATATGTGAGGCACTGGGTTTGATCTTCAGCACCACATAAAAATATACAAAAACAAAACAGAGGTATTGTGTCCATCTATAATCTAAAAAAAATATTAAAAGATCTTGTTTGAGTTATAAGAATACTAGAAAACAAATATCTTAACAAACAAGAATACCCAGTTAGAACACAATGGGGGAAAACTCATTAGGAATAGACATGTTGGTGGTTGGTGCCTCCCTGCACGAGAACACTAGACATTAAACCCAGGGCCTCCAAGCATGCTCAACATTCACCCTATACCTCAGCACAGAAATCAGCAATTGTTAAAAATATTAACAATTCAAAGCCAGTTTCACCCATTTAGGAATAAACTCATATGCAAGCTCTACAAATATAAAGCTCCAAAACTTTCCTGAAATGAGAAAAAACATCACCCAACTGGAGTCAAACCTCTATTTGGATGAAAATCATAAGAAACATAAAAGACAAATGCCTAAACCTGGACTCAGAAGGTACCAGCCTGTAGTCCCAGCTGCTCAGAAAGCTGAGACAGGAGGACAACTTGAGCCCCAAACTTTATTGCTAGGCTGCACACCATAGGAAGACCCTCTGAAAGAAAGAAGGAAGGAAGGAAGAAATAAGGAAGGAAAGAAAGAAAGAAAACAAGCAACAAATATGAAATAACTCTACTCCAGAGCTGAAGCCAAGGAAGAAAAGTTGCAGGCTAGCCTGCTTCTAAATAAAAAATAAAAAGGGCCAGGGATAAAGCTGAGTGGTAGATCACCCCTGGGTCCATTCCATACTTCCAGAAAAAAAAAATAATAAAAGAACCATAAAGCAGTTCACAAAGAACTAGACAGGCTGGCACAGTGGCACACATGAGCTTGGGAGGCTGAGGCAGGAGGAGCACAAATTCAAAATCAGCGTCAGCAATTTAGTGAAGCCTTAAGCAACTCATCAAGACCCTCTCTCTAAATAGAAATTAAAAAATGGCTGAGGATGTTTCTCAGTGATTATACTCCCCTGGGTTCAATCCCCAGTATCAAACACACACACACACAAACACAACACAATGAATGTCCAGTTGTTAAAGAGGTACACTCCTTTAATTAATCCCAGCAACCCTGCAAAATAAGGAAGGAGGAACCAAATTTGAAGCCAGCCTTGGTAACTGAGGAGGACACTGTCTTAAAATAAAAAGTAAAAAGGGCTTGGGATTTAGCACAGTGGCAGAGAATCTCTGGATTCAATCCCTAAACTACCAACTTAAAAAAAAAAAGTTGGCCGATGAGAGCAGCTTTGAATTTAATCCCCAGTTCCACAAAAAATAGAGCATGTAATATTATGATCCTTTAAATAAAGGCATAAGAATGTTAGAAAACAAATATCTTTATAAACAAGAATAACCAATTAGAACACAATGGGGGAAAACTCATTAGGAATAAATGAGGGTTTGACGAGTTGGGCGGGTGGTTGGCGAGATGCTGCAGGTAAACGCTAGGCATTAAACCCCAGGCCTCCACACATGCTCAACATTCACCCTACACTCTCAGCACAGAAATCAGCAATTGTTAAAAATATGTAACACCTAGGAATAAACTCTCATGCAAGCTCTACAATTATAAAACTGCAAAACTTTACTGAAATGAGGAAAACAAAAGACAAACGCCGAAATCTGGACCCAGAATGTACCAGCCTGTACTCCTGGCTTCTCAGAAAGCTGAGACAGGAGGACACCTTGAGCCCCCAACTTTAACACTAGACTGGATAATATAGGAAAACCCTCTTCCAGAAAAAGAAAACAAACAACAACAAATATGAAATAACCTTACTCCAGAGGTGAGGCAGTAGGATGAAAAGTTGCAGGCTAGCCTGCTCTTAAAAAAAAAAAAAAAAAAAAAAAAAAAAAGGGCCAGGGATAAAGCTTGGTGGTAGATCACCCCTGGGTCCAATTCCATAGTTCCTTTATTTATTTATTTATTTATTTGCAAATAGATAAATAAATAAAGGAACCATAAAGCAGTTCACAAACAACGGGATAGGCCTCAAAACAAACAAACAAAGACATATGTACAATAGCAACACTCCTGTGGAAACGTTACTACCAGCACCAATCACCAATACACTTACTATACATAAGATTACCACTGATTATCATAAACACTTTAAAGGAAAAGTCTTCATTAGAAAATGTGAGAGCCAGGCACAGAGGTGACCATCTGTAATCCCCCCTCAGTTGCTGAAGTTAGAGAGCGGCCTAGGAATTCAGACCTTCTGCCAAAATAAGCAATGAAAATTGTCATGGCTAAACCAGGCAAGGTGGTGCACACCTGTTACCCCAAGGACTCCAGGGGTGAGGCAGAACGAATGTGAGTTCTAAGATAGCCTCAGCAACTTAGCAAGGCACTAAACAACTCAGTGAGACCCTGTCTCTAAATAAAATATTTTAAAAAGGCTGAAAATGCAGCTCAGTGCTTAAGTGCCCTGGATTCAATTCCTAGGGAAAAATAACAACAAACAAACAAACAAACAAACAAAAATGCATAGCTATAGCTTAATGGTGAAATTTCCCTGGTTTGAATCCCCAGTATCAAAAACACACAATACACTCACACACACACACACACACAAGCACACACAAGGGATTAATGTCCACCTGCTTATAGAGATACACTCCTTTAATCCAAACAACTCTGTAAACTGAGGAAACTGGAATCCCAGTTTGAGGCCAGCTTCAGCAATTGACGGAGACATTGTCTTAAAAACTAAAAAAGGGGGTTTGGTTGTGGCAAGGCACTGAATTCCATCCTTAGCACCACATAAAAATAAAATAAAATAAAGGCAGTGGGTCCAACTACAAGTAAAAAAAAAGAAAAAGAAAAAACTGAAAAAACATAAAAAGATCTTGAGATGTATCTCCGTAGCAGAAAAATATCTGTGATCAACCCCTAAATCCTTAACAGAAAAAAAAAAAAAAAAAAGCTGGCCCATCAGTGCATCTTTCAATTTAATGCCCAGTTTTGCCAAAAATAGAGCATGTATATTATCATTCATTAAGTCATAAGAATACTAGAAAACAAATATCTTTATAAACAAGAATAACCAGTTAGAACACAATGGGGGAAAACTCATTAGGAATGAATGAGGGGTTGAAGGGTTGGGGGGTGATGAATGCCGGGCCTCCACACATGCTCAATATTCACCCTATACTCTCAGCACAGAAATCAGCAATTGTTAAAAATATGTAACACCTAGGAATAAACTCTCTCATGCAAGCTCTACAGTTATAAAACTGCAAAACTTCACTGAAATGACAAAAAATTTCACCCAAATGGAGTCAAACCTCTATTTGGATAAAAATCATAAGGAAAACAAAGACAAATGCCTAAACTGGACTCAGAAGGTACCAGCCTTTAGTCCCAGCTGCTCAGAAAGCTGGGACATGAGGTCAACTTAAGCCCTGAATTTTAAGGCTAACCTAGACAACATAGGAAGACCCTCTTCCAGAAAAAGAAAACAAACAACAACAACAAATATGAAATAACTTTACTTCGGAGGTGAGGCAGTAGGATGAAAAGTTGCAGGGTAGCCTGCTTCTAAATAAAAAATAAAAAGGGCCAGGGATAAAGCTCAGAGGAAGATCACCCCTAGGTCCCATTTCTAGTTCCCGGAGGGGAAAAAAAAATAGAACTATCAAGCAGTTCACAAACAACAGGATAGATCCCAAAGCAAACAAACAAAGAAACAAACCAAAGATGTATGTACAATAGTGACACTCCTGTGGAAACATTACTACCAACACCAATCACCAATACACCTACAATACAGAAGATTACCATTGATTATCATAAACACTTCAAAGGAAAAGTCTTCATAAGAAAATGTGAGAGCCAGGGCTGGGGATGTGGCTCAAGCGGTAGCGCGCTCGCCTGGCATGCGTGCGGACCTGGTTCGATCCTCAACACCACATACACACAAAGATGTTGTGTCCACTCAAAACTAAAAAATAAATATTAAAATTGTCTCTCTCTTCTCTCTCTCTCTCTCTCTCTCTCTCTCTCTCTCTCTCTCTCTCTCTCTCTCTCTCTCTTTAAAAAAAAAAGAAAAGAAAATGTGAGAGCCAGGCACAGAGGTGACCATCTATAATCCCCCCTCAGTCTGAGAGGGGAACTAAGGCACTAAGGCAGAAGGAATGAAAGCTATAGAGCAGCCGGGGAATTCAGACCTTCTGCCAAAATAAGCAGTGAAAATTGTCATGGCTAAACCAGGCAAGGTGGTGCACACCTGTAATCCCAGTGGCTCCAGAGGCGAGGCAGGAGGATTGTGAGTTCAAAGCCAGCCTCAGAAACTTAGCAAGGCACTAAGCAACTCAGTGAGACCCTGTCTCTAAGTAAAATATTTTAAAAAGGCTGAAGATGCTGCTCAGTGCTTAAGAGCCCTGGATTCAATCCCTAGGGAAAAACAACAACAACAAGAACAACAAAATGCATAGCTGTAGCTTAATGTTGAAACTACCCTGGTTTGAATCCCCAGTATCAAACACACACACACACACACTCACACACACACACTCACACACACGACACACACGATGCACGCACACACACACACACACACACACACACACACACACGGGAATTAATGTCCAGCTGGTTACAGTGGTACACTCCTTTAATCCCAACAACTCTTCAAACTGAGGAAAGAGGAATCCCAGTTTGAAACCAGCTTCAGCCACTGAGGGAGACATTGTCTTGAAAAGTAAAAAGTGGGGCTGGGGTTTTGGCCTAGAAGGTGCGAGATGCTGAGTTCCATTCTCAGCACCACATAAAAATAAAATACAGGCAGTGGGTCCAACTACAACTAAAAAAAAAGAAAAGAAAAAAACTTAAAAAACATAAAAAGATCTTGAGATGTATCTCCGTAGCAGAAAAATATCTGTGATCAACCCCTAAATCCCTCACAGAAAAAAAAAAAAAAGCTGGCCCATCAGTGCATCTTTCAATTTAATCCCAGTTCTGCCAAAAATAGAGCATGTATATTATCATTCATTAACTCATAAAAATGCTAGAAAACAAATATCTTTATTAAAAAGAATAACCAGTTAGAACACAATGGGGAAAACTCATTAGGAATAAATGAGGGGTTGAAGGGATAGGGGGTGGCTGGTGAGCCGCTGGAGGTGAACACTAGGGCCTTAAACCCTAGTTTAAGACATTAAAGCCCAGGGCCTCCACACAGGCTCAACATTCACCCTATACCCTCAGCACAGAAATCAGCAATTGTTAAAAATATATAACACTGGGCTGGGGATGTGGCTCAAGCGATAGCGCGCTTGCCTGGCATGTGTGCAGCCCGGGTTCGATCCTCAGCACCACATACAAATAAAGATGTTGTGTCCGCCGAGAACTATAAAATAAATATTACAAAATTCTCTCTCTCTCTCTCTCTCTCTCTCTCTCTCTCTCTCTCTCTCTCTCTCAAATATATATAATAAAACACTTAGGAATAAACTCTCATGCAAGCTCTACAATTATATAACTGCAAAACTTTCCTGTAATGATGAAAACTTCACCCAACTGGAGTCAAACCTCTATTTGGATGAAAATCATAAGGAAAATAAAAAACAAATGCCTAAACCTGGACCCAGAAAGTAGCAGCCTGTAGTCTCAGCTGCTCAGAAAGCTGAGGCAGGAGGACAACTTGAACCCCGAACTGTAGGACAACATAGGAAGACCCTCTTCCAGAAAAAGAAAACAAACAACAACAACAAATATGAAATAACTCTACTTTTGGAGGTGAGGCAGTAGGAAGAAAAGTTCCAAGCTAGCTGCCTCTAAAAAATTTTAAAAGGCCAGGGATAAACCTCAGTGGTAGAACACCTCTGGGTCTAATTCCTAGTACCGGCAGAAAAAAAAAAAAAAACGCTATTAAAAGAAAAGACTGGCTGGGCAAGGTGGCACACACTCCATAATCTCAGCAGAGCTCAGGATGTTGAGGCAGGAGTGCAAATCAACTTAGCCAGACACTGTCTCTAAATAAAATATAAAAAACCACCTGGGAAAGTGGTTCAGTAATTAATCTCCCTGGGGTACAAACCCGGGACCCCCCAAAATATAAAAAGACAAAAATGTTCTACCACCCAGGTGCTGAACAAAATGCAAAGAAAGTCTACCTACTGAACCGGCAGAAATGCAAAGACTCACAACCCTGTTGCTGGACCTCGGGTACTGACCCAGGGATTCCACTTCCACAAACTCATTTGGAAGAGTTAGGGCCAATTCAACAAATATATTCCACAAACTCGCTTAAATAAGGGCAAATAATGTGGGCGAACTAGTGCATGAGTAGATCCCAAGTATTCAGGAGCACGAGCCTAGAGGATACCAATTTTAGGCCAATCTCAAGCAAGTCAGTGAGACCCTTGACTCAGAATAAAAAGTAACATAAATAACAAAAATGGACTGAGGGGGCTGGGATTGTGGCTCAGTGGTAGAGCGCTTGCCTACCATGTGTGAGATGTAGAGTTCAATTCTCAGCACCACATATAAAAAAGTAAAATAAGATTCATTGACACTAAAAATATATTTTGGAGATGTAGCTCAGCGATCAAGTAGTCCTAGGCTCAATCCCCATTAGCAAAACTAGTTTAAACAAACAACGGCGGACTACTATGAGGAAATATCAGAGCTTTGGCTCATTAAGGCTTCTAAAACAAGACCCCATGGCATCTCTACCTTGCAAACAACCATTTATGTCTTACCGTTTTGCAGGGGTAGAAGTTGGAGATTGAAGACTGCTTCCAAATTGCTTAAGACACCTTCCTGCAGGCTCCTCACAAAACAGAGAATCAGTTTGGGACTTCCTTTACATAGCCACAGCTATATCCTGGGGTGTGGACTCCACCCCCAGGGTCAAAGGGTGGAAGGGTCCTCCCCCTAGGAGATAAGTTTCAGCACACTAATGGCACACTTCTGGCATCACCACTCCCTCAATAGTGTGGAGTAAATTAGAGTGCATCCAAACAAAATATCACTCAGCCTTTGGGAAACTATTTAGACCATGAGGCAAACAAACTTTTCATGTTTTGAGACAACTAAGGAAATCCAAACACCACCAGTGTAACAATAGTAATGAATTACTCTTGATAGTCTTAAGTCTTTGTGAAAACTTAGCTTTGAGAGATACACAATAGAATATTCAATGCAATGGTTTTGCTGGCCATGAATGGAGAACTTTTGAAGAGGTGAAAAGTGGCAAAAGCACAATCTCTCAACTTTTGTGAATATTGAAAATGCTACAGGGCTTCCTTCTCAGTGAAGGAGCGCTCCCGCTCCCATCATGAAATGAGGCACTGGGTTCCATCCTCAGCACCACATAGAAATGAAAAATAAAATAAAGGTACTATGTCCATCAAAACTAAACATAAATTAAATAAATAAATAAATACAAAAGAAAGAAAATGCTCCACAATTTTTTTTAAGTTATTTATGTTTCCATTTACTGATATGAAAAACCTTAAGACAAACTGTCACATAAGGCAGCAGGGAACAAGACAGGTGCGATGGCAAAGGCATGTAATCCCAGTGGCTCTGGAGGCTGAGGCTGCAGGAGTGTAAATTCAAAGCTAGCCTCAGCAACATAGTGAGGCCCTAAGCAACTTTGCAAGACCCTGTCTCTAAATAAAGATTTTAAAATGGGTTGGGGATGTGGCTCAGTAGTTAAGTGCCCCTGGGTTCAATTCCAATTTATTTATTGGTGCCAATAAATTAATAAATAAGAATCAAAATTTTAAAATACCTGGGAACAAAATGTGAGTTCATTCATGTAAATTTATGTGTTATATGTGCGTGGTAAACACAAATCCAGGGTGATAACCTCAAATTAACTATGAAAATATTAATACTGGAGTCACATTAGACTATGATTTCCACGACTACTTCCTAATGAGACCTTTCTACATCACTTGAATTTTAAAATAAACTCTGTTTTCACAATTTAGTAAAATAAAATTATTTCATTTTCTAAATGATACAGAGGCACAGACATTAAGAAGCTCTACCAAGGTGCTAGGGGAATAGCTCAGTGGTAGGGTGCTTGCCTAGGATTAGGAGGCATATTTGATCCCCAATACCAAAAAAGCCAAAAAAGAACTATAAGGGGCAACAAGGAGGAGATTAAAGCGGCAGACCTTAGGTCAGTTGAGGGTCACCCACAGAAAAATCCAAACAGCAAGGGGCAATAGAAGCAGATACCTTAACAGACACTGGGCAGAGCAGGACAGTTCAGAGAACCACAGACCAATCAGAGTCAGGAGAGGTAGGGAGGGGTTGAGTGGGCAACCAAAGAATTCTGATTCTCCTTCACAAGACAAAAAAGACAAAGGAAAGAAAGAGCGGGCTGCTAAATTTAGCAACAAGATGTTGAGGACCTAAAGGGAGTGCTCAGCATAGTATTCTATGCAAATAATGGAAATTTCTAGAGGCGCCCCCCAGTCCAACAGGAGTTGAAGCACAGGTCACAATCTAGGGGGGAGAGGGAATGTTCCCAGAACAGCCAGAACACCCACAGGTTTTCTAATAAGAGAGCTCAGACCCTGAGGCCTAAGGATAGTTTCCATCCCTTTGCACCTAAAAAGAGATCAATCTGATGCTAAAAATTTTTAAATTATAATCCCTCCACTCCACTGAAGAAGTACATGATGCAGGTACCACCACCCTTGTGTTCACAGGGAATGAAAGGCCAGCATCTCTCTCCACACTGGACTTTAAAGTCCTTCTTTGAAGGTCACCCGCAGGCCAAGAGCAGAGGCTCATGTTTGGAGGTCAACCACTAGGGAGCAGAGGCAGGAGGACTGAGAATTCAGTGTCAGTCTCAGCAACTTATGAGGCCCCTAGCAACTTGGTGAGACACTGTTTCTAATGAAAAAAATAAAAATTGAATGGGGATGTGGCTCAGTGGTTAAGTGTCCCTGGGTTCAATTCCTGGTGCCAATAAATAAATACATAAGAATCAAAATTTTAAAATATCAGGGAACAAAATGTGAGTTCATTCAGGTAAATTTATGTGTTATATGTGCATGGTAAACACAAATCCGGGGTGATATCCTCAAATTAACTATGAAAATATTAATACTAGAAACACATTAGATATGATTATCTCGAGTACTTCCTAATGAGATCTTTCTACATCGCTTGAATTTTAAAATAAACTCTTTGTTTTCACAATTCAGTAAAATAAAATTATTTTATTTTCTAAATGATACAGAGGCACAAACATTAAGAAGCTCTACTAAGGTGCTAGGGGCATAGCTCAGTTGTAGGGTGCTTGCCTAGGATTGTGAGGCATATTTGATCCCCAATACCAAAAAGCAAAAAAGAACTAGAAGGGGCCAACAAGTTGTACATTGAAGCTGCAGACCTTAGGTCAGTTGAGGGTCACCCACAGAAAAATCCAAATAGCAAGGGACAATAGAAGCAGATACCTTAACAGACACTGGGCAGAGCAGGACAGTTCAGAGAACCACAGACCAATCAGAGTCAGGAGAGGTAGGGAGGGGTTGAGTGGGCAACCAAAGAAATCTGATTCTCCTTCACAAGACAAAAAAGACAAAGGAAAGAAAGAGCAGGCTGCATCTAAATTTAGCAACAAGACACCTAGGACCTGAAGAGAGTGCTCAGCATAGTATACAAATTTCCAAAGGTGCCACCCAGTCCAACAGGAGTTGAAGCATAGGTCACAATCTAGGGGGAGACGGGATGTTCCCAGAACAGCCAGAACACCCACAGGTTTTCTAATAAGACCACAGCTCAGACCCTGAAGCATTGAAGTGGCACCCCCTCTCTCCACAGGAAGGTCTTAACTGGGCTTCTCCAGAAATCTTTACCATGGCTGATTTTAGGACTGCCAGCAAAAGAGTCTCTGCAAAAGAGTTCAATGTAGATAAACTTCCTATATTCTTGTTGCCCTGTTTTACTTGGCCACTGGCAGAGAAGATAGCAGCACTCCAGGTGCTGGACACCCCCTTACTAGTTTTTCACAAACATATTCAGTATAGTACTTTGAAGAAATGTGCAAACAAGGCCTCTGGCCTTGAGCTGGGCTTCACAGAGATGTCTATATTTTTAAGATAAGCTACAATTGGGTTCCTTGGTAACAACTGGCAGGGAGAGGAAAAAAGGGAAAAAGAAGCTCGCCCCTTCTCAGGTGTTGTCCTTGAAGAGTTAACTTGCCCAAAACAGTGAAAGAAAAAGCTGCTTTTATGTGAACTTCTGCAGACTGTGAACTTCTGAGACCCTCCCCTTACATGCTGGGTATAAAACTCTGAAACTCCCTAAAGTCGGGGTTCAGGGAATTGATTGATTACAGCAAAGGCTGTACCCTCTGAACCTGGCTGCAGCCAAATAAAACTGTTTCCTGCCATCTTCGGTGCCTTGCCTCATTTGTCCCTATAACAGATCAACCTCTGTTGGGTCCCAAGTACTGTCCAAAGTAGTTGAAGCTGAAATGAACCCGGGGAGTCACCAGAGTAGTCTCTGTTCAGGGACAGCGAGCAGAGGGGAAACCATGACTCCCTTTTTGTTTGGTTTGGAGTTATTGGAATTTGGGCGGTATAGAAATTCTGTCCTGGCCATGTCTGTGGGAAAGTGTGTGAAACTTTGTGAATGAGACAGACAAAGGGAAGGGTTCCGGCCCAAGCCGAGGGCCAAAGCAGGTGCAGAGTCCTGATCCCCGGTTCCGTGGCACCTCATACAGTCTATGGCGGAATTTCACCAACCAACATCCAGGTGAAAGCTCCAGGTCAGTGGTTGATACCAACTTGCAAGGCTAAGAGGGCCCTAAGTCCCCATGAGAGGAACGGCAGGAGATGGACGAAGCAACTCTTGTCCTAAGTGTGTTTTGTTCTAAGTGTGCTCCACCGATGCAGGGTGGAACATGGAGGCACACTAAGGAAACTGTGCCTTCTGAAATGTGTTAGAAACCTTTAGGAAGGTTTTCCTGGTAACTGTGGGGTGAAACTCACTCCAAAGGTTGTATACTCTGTGAATTTGAGTGGCCCTCCCAAGATGTGGGCTGGCCACCAGATGGATCTTTAGAAGAGAGAGTCATTGCTGAGGTCCTTTTGATTGCTGTTGGAACCCCTGAACCAATTTGCTTATATTGATTGCTTGCAAGAGATAGTTCAGAAACAGCCCCCTTGGTTGAGAGCCTATCTAGATGGACAGTCCAAGCTGATGTTCACCAGGAGCGTCTCTAAGACCCAGTGGAAAGCAGCTCAACAGAAAATCTGACTAGGAAAGAGGAAGGCAAACAGTTTTTCCTGTGAGCCAGAAGACGACCCAAGACCTTATGTGCCACACTACCCAACTTTGCCAAGACCACTGGGACAACAGACTCTCCTTTCAGCCTCCTTGTCCTCAGAGGCAACAAATAATGGCCCCCGATACTGGCTATTCCTTCCTCTGTGATGTCCTCAGAGCTAAAGGCTTCCTAAGACCAAAGATATTTCACCTCCAAAGATGAAGGTAGGAGATCTGTCCTAAGACCATAGCCACAACTCAGATGAGAACTCTCCAGATGCCCCTGCAAGGTACAACATACTAATGTTGACCAGAATGGAAATGTCTGAGGAAGACAAGGCAGTTTTGTGTGCCAGCCTTTCACCACCACTGAGCTCATAAGCTGGAAAAATCATACTCCCTCCTACATGGAGAAAGCTTGGGCCATGACTGATCTGATGCAGCCCATTATCCAGACCTAGGACAGGGCCTCAAAAAAGAAGAAGGTCTCAAAATAAAGAGATGTCAGGAAGCCCTCATAGAAACTCTAAATGAAAAGTAAAAAGAGAACAAAACACACTGTCTGTACCCAAGAGTTAGAAGGAATCAGAGCCAGCCCTGAGCCCCAGCCCAAGCTGAGCACATTTGCAGACAATCAGAGCTGAGATAAGCCTCCCGCTGCTCAAGCATCTCCCTCTCACACCCTCCATAGCCCTGAACATTTCTCTAGCAGCAATAATCAAAAGAGATGTGCCCAGCTGACTCAGAGCTAAATGTCCAGGCCACCTCTACTGCCGCCCCTCTCCCTGCCCAGAGGTGCCGGGCAAGGAGGGGCACATACAAGTGTAACAGCCACAATGCAAGTTTGTCAGTAAAGAAATGCACAGGTGCAAGCAACAGGTGATCAATGCAGCCTTAATGGGACAGGCTTAGAGAGCCATTTGCCAAAAATTACAATCCTTGAGGGCTTTACTGAAAAGTGTGCCAGTGAGCTGATTAAGGTGGCCACCACAGTTTTCATCAATTGAGATCCAGAGACTCAAAGACAAGCAGACCAAAAGGATGAAGAGGAGGATGGATCTTCTTACAGTGGCCCTCATCACAAACCCAGAGGTCACTCAAAGGGAAGGTCTCACTAGAACAAAGCCAATGGTCCAATGTTTATAAGGAAAAAAACTGTGGCCAGAAAAATGGGAAGCCTCCAGTGGCCCCAGCAGGCAAGCACCCACTGCCATGCTCAAATGCTAAGCCTTGAACAGAGAAGGAGTGAATGTTTTCCTCCAGCCTTTGGCCCCAGCCCCTCCTTTCAGTTTCTTGCCTCTTGCTTGGAAGTTGATGGTTGACGAATATGGCAGGGGTCCCATAGACACACAACTGCATCTGATGCAGGAGACCCAGCACCTCAGGAGGGCTCAGCTGCTGCAAGCCCCGAAATGAAACAGGAATATGTTCATGTTAACAGCCAATAGTGGGCCATAGGGTGCTCACTCCAAAAGGACATGCCACCCTGGCTCCAAGCCACAAGCTGTGAGCCACCAGCAGGAAGGGCCTCAGAGCCCCATGCACCCAGGCATACTGAACAAAATCACAAGCGGGGCAACTACTATGGACAATGAGAGCAGGCTTCTACCTGGCAGGAGGAAAAAGCCACAAAGTCAAGGAGCAACACCTAGGTGGGCACAATGTGGCTGCCACACTGGGACCTGCACAGGACACACCACTGCCCTCCATCCTTAGCAGACAGCCCATGATGAGATTGACATAAGTGGCTTTTACACAAATGATGACCCAGGTCATCAGTCTCTGTTAAGATTTACATTAGATTTAAGAGTTGGAGAATCCTAGCAGCCAAGATCCTGCACTGGGAGATAACAACAACAACAAAAAAAAAATCCTGCATCTTAAAGTGCCAGAGGCTCTATGTATGCCTCCCTTCCCTAAATGACAGTTCCTCCCAGGTGCTTGAGTACACCATGTTTGTGACAGCACTGGACTCTAACTTAAAAGTCCACATATATCAAGAAAAACTCAAATACCTTGGTTACCATCTGACTTAGCAACAGAACAGAACAACCACTGGGCCTCAAAAGAAACAAGAGATCTGCTCAATTCCAGTCCCTTCAACCTGCCATCAGAATAGAGAATTCTTGGGGGCTACTGGGTTCAGCCATATAGGGATCCCCAACTTTCAGTTAAGACAAAACCCCTTTATGATGCCACAAAAAGGGGAGAATGGGATCCTCTAATATGGGGGCCAACTAAGCAAAAGGCCTTTGAAGACATTAAACAAGCACTCACCGGTGCACCTGGATTAGGGCTCCCTGACTTCACAACACCTTTCTTTCTGTATGTCCATGATAGGTCTGGAGTGGCTATGGGAGTTTTGACTCAGATGCTGGGGACATTTGTATAAACAGCTGGACTCTGTAGCCCAGGACTGGCCACCTTGTTTACGGGCCCTTGTAGCCACAGCTCTTCTGGTATTGGAAGCTGATGAACTGGCCATGGGACAAGAACTGGTTGTCACAGTTCCTCATTCAATTTTGACATTGTTAGAATATGAAAAAATGGTCAAATATCAAGGCAAGATATGTGAAAATCCACGTATCCACGTCGAGGTCCTCAGAACTCTAAACCCAGCAACTTTGCTGCCCATGGACCTGGAAAACCTGATCACATATGTGTTGAGGTCATGGATGAAGTGTTTTCCAGCAGACCAGACCTCTCAAAGTCACTGATGCAGAGTTCTTCACAGATGGAAGCAGTTTTATAAAAGATGAGGTATGTTTTGCTGGATATACAATGGTCACTCTGGACTCCACTGTCAAGGCAGAACCTCTGCCTCAAGGAACTTCAGCACAAAAAGGAAAACTTATTGCTTTGATTCAAGCACCTCAGTTGACAGCAGGAGTCTGTGTGGATATTTACATAGACTCAAAATATGTGTTCGCTACCCTTCATGTTCATAGGGCCTTATGTATGCTAATTAACTTAGGAGAGAAAAAAAAGGGACATGATGTTTGGGCAAGAAATTCTTAAACTTTTGGATGCACTGTGGGCTCCCAGGAAAGTTGTGATTATATATTGCCAAGGTCATCGAAAGGGAAACACTGTGGTTTCTCAGGCAACCAGAGAGCTGACAGAGAGGCCAGGTTAGCTGTCTGCAAGAAACAGGAAGAAAATCCAGTCCCAGGTTTAAATGCTGCCCTTCTGTCTGGACAACTAGCTAACAGAATAGGAGCCAACATACTCCCAACATGAAAGTAAGTGATTTAAGACTGAAAAAAGAAACTTTTCTCCTAGGTGGATGGTGGAGATTTTCTGATGGCTGGAATAGCCATCCCAGAGATTCTAGCCCCAGCCTTTATCAGACAGTTTCCCAGGAAAACATATTGGACATGTTACCACTGTTTACAGGTGATGAGTCCTTCCTTCCCTAATGCTGAAGTGTAACACCAGAGAAGCACACCCAGGCAAGATTAGAGTGGAGAGTAGAAACTTTATTAAGGATAGCAGAAAAGACTTCTCCCTGGAGGAAGAAGGGTACCCAAGAGGTGGAATCTGTGGATGGGATTATAGCTAAGGTCTTCTTTCATCTTTCCCACATTTCTGTCCTTTGTTCTGTTATCTTGCAGTGATAGAATGTAGGTGAGAAGACTAAAGGTGAGGGGTAGATGGGCCAGAGGAGTAATCTGGGCAGGAAGGGCCTGGGACTGCCTGTGATTAGCACTTCCCAGTTGGCTGGGAGCTGCTTCTTTTTTTTTTTTTTTTTTTTTTTTTTTCTTTAGAATGGACTCTGGGCCTTGGGAACATGAACATTTCAATTTCCCCAAGTGCTGCTCTGCTTCCCTGGGCTCCATTCTCAACATGGCCTTCATTATTTATTTTACTCGATATTAGACCCGATTTACCTAACTACACTAACTACCTATCTTTAAATGTGGCTTCACATACAGCACTTGAGACAGTTCTGAGTGGACATTTCTATGTCCCCTGGCTCACAAGCAACACCTGGTTGATCTGCAAACAATGTGAGGTTTGTGCTCACAACAATCCTTGTCAGGGGCCAGAGCTCCCAACAGGAATTCAAACTATATGAGGAGCATCTTTTGAAGACTTGGAAGTAAACTTCACTGAACTACATGCTCGGGGGCTATAAATAACTTTTGGTTTTTGTGTGTTCATACTCTGACTGGGTGGAAGCCTTTCCCACCCGCACTGAAAAGGCTAGGGAGATACTAGGATGCTTCTCTGGGAAATTATTCTCAGATTTGGTGTCCCAATAATTGTTGGCTCAGATGATGGGCCAGCTTTTGGGCAGAGGTAATATGATTACTGACCAAAAGTGTAAACATCAGATGGAAGTTACATACTGTCTAGACTGCAGAGTTCTAGATGAACAGGACTTTAAGGTTCAATTGGATAAGTGGTGTCAGGAGACTCACTTATATTGTGATGAACTTCTCCCTATTACACTGTTGAGGATTAGATCTACTCCCACTAGGAGGAATGAAAGTATGCAGGGAATTGGCTTCTTTCTCATTTCATTATGATTGTAGAGACCTGCCTTGTGGCCTTTCCTATGCCTTCTAGGAGTGGAGGAAAATCCTTCAAATTTGATTCTCTAAGATAGCAACACCTTTTCATGAACATTCTTAGGTCAGTGTTTAGACAAGAAATTCATTGCTGTGATGGATCCTCTTGTAGCCTGGCTGGAATGGAGATTGCTTTTTCATTTGTTTGGTACAGATTCTAGAACAGCCTCCTCTGCTTTATACAGCTGGAACATGATTCCAGATTCACAGTCTAGAGTCCCAGGCTACATTTCCAGGCTTTCTCCTTACAGTATAACAGTGTCTTTCTCATACTCTTTGTTGAAATCTTGACAGGCCAGCAAGGCTCACTAAAAGAAATAAAAAGTGGCTCTTCATAAGAGAAACCTCTGCATGGAGCTGTTGCTGGTGTTCCTAAAGGGAAGTCTCTATTTGGCAGTGCTTTCTGAACTTGACTGTGACTCTGAATCATCTGGGGATGCTGCTAAGGTCAGATTCTGATGCTGGGGTGGGGTCTGAGATTCTGAGATTCTGAGATTCTAGCAAGTTCCCCAGTGCTGCTGCTGCTTCTGCTAAGGGAACAAGAACTACAAGGATGTACACACCTGTGCAGAGGCAGGAGATTGCCACATTAGCCCAAGAAAGGTCCAGAGGGAGAACCCAAGGCCAGCCTGTTGCCATGACACCAGATTAATGACACTGAGCAGAAAGAGGGATGATCCCTGGAGTAGTTATCAAGTGACACCATCTTAATTACTCATTGAAAAGAGTGCTGCTTCCACCAGAGCATTATTTCCTGATCAATATTCCTGTCTTGTCAAATATGCTTTCTGGCCATTTATAACCAAACCTTTGTTGTACTTGTCCTGAGAAAGAGAATCAGCTTCTCAGCCATCTCTACTTATCAGCAGCCCACATTCCTCAGGACCCACAGAAGTTTCTATGTGGAGCTATTCTGAGTGGTTGGAAACTCCTCATCACTTGCTGTGTGTCAGTGACTTTGGGATATGGATTACAGAGGCTGGCATCTCCCCTTGTAGCCCTTGTGTTATGCCCCTGAGGCAGGCCTCTGTTTGAGGAAAGGGAGGGGGTTCTTGTGAGCCCTCTTTGAGGCATTTTGACCTGGGCTTCCTGTTGTTGCCTGAAGGCTTGTGGCTGGCCATCCCATAATGTGCTGAGAGATGGTCTGGGAAGGCAGAGTGGCCCTCCCTTCCCTCCTTGATACCACCTCATTGATTAAAAAGGTTATTGATGAATACAGGGGATTAAATACTGTCCTCCCCAAATTTCCCTGTATTCCCTTTTCTGTATGCCTCTGATTAGAGTTAGCAGTTCTTTTCTTTTTTTACAAGATTGGTGATTTTTTTTTTTTTGGACCTTTATTTTGTTTATTTATATGTGGTGTCGAGAATCGAACCCAGTGCCTCACACTTGCTAGGCAAGTGTTCTACTCTGAGCCACAACCCCAGCCTGAGGCTGTTCCTTTCTATGGATCTTTTGTCTCATCACTGAGGAGGCCTGGAGACTTGGCAGAGTTAGCAGAGCAGTCCTTGTCCCAATGCAGTGATGCGAGCTGACACCATCCTGCGGAAGACCTCTGAACAGAGAGATGGTCCTGATGCTTGGCAGTGATCTAGAGAAGACCCTCTGTATAAAAGGAAAGTGAACCAGGAACCCAGAACAGCTGGCTTGAGCCTTGAGCACCCTTGTTGGCTGATGCCTTCTTGGAGTTCTCAAAAACTAAAGTGATTGGAATGTGTGGGATCTAGGGTGCCAGGTCCTGCTGCTCCTGATGAAGGCCTAGTTCTTTCAATTGACTCTAATTCCTACCTGTGAGGGTATTGTCTGCACTCAGTCATTTCTTCTGCCTAGTTTATCAACTGTGGTGTGTATTGGAGTTCCCAGCCTCAGCCCTGGTCAGGAGGGCAAGTGTGGAGCACACAGACAACGAGCACACTGATGGGCCTGGTACTGATACAGTCAGCACTGTTACAGTAAGCAGCTATGACCACCTGGCAGGGCCACTTTCCAGGGTTTAGCACCATGACAGGAAATGCTAAACTGATTAGGGACTTTGCCATCCTGCCAAAGCGTGTCTGGGGAAGCCACCGCCAGAGGTTGATGAAACAATCACATATGTGCAGCAAAAAGAGGTTGTTCTGTCCAGAAAGGCTCAGCTTCTGAATTGAGGGGCAGGGCTTGTAGTAGTGCAAGTACAGCCAGTCCTAGAGGATCGTCAAAGAGTCATTGGGCATGTTCCCTGTGCACTTCCTCTTGCCAGCCAGGGAGAGAAGGCCTTGGTCCCCACCCAGATCATGTCTGACATGGTGCCTAGGAGCTAGACAGTGTCTTAGATAAGGTTTTCCTGGTGGCTTTCAGACCCACTTGGCCTCATCTGGGCATTCTGGGTGGGACAGGGGAACCAGGGTTGCACACGTATCGACCAGGCCTGACAGCTCACAGGTCTAACATCCTTAACTTTTTTTTAATATTTATTTTTTAGTTATAGTTGGACACAATACCTTTTTATTTTATTTATTTGTTTTTATGTGATGCCGAGGTTTGAACCCAGGGCCTTGGACATGCTAGGTGAGTGCTCTACCGTTGAGTCACAACCCCAGCCCTAACCTCCTGAGCTTTAAGAGAATACATCCATGCTGTTTTAAGCAATTAAGTGAGTGTGGTAAATTGTCTGCACTCAATCATTTCTTCTGCCTTGTTTATCAACTGCTTAAAGTCTGAATGTCTGAATGTCTGGCTTTCTATAATTAGATTTTGGGCTGTTGAAGGGAAAAATATTATTATTTACATTTTTTTTTTGTTTTGAGTATTTCTTTTATTTCTGTGCCCCCAACCCAGTATTGGGAATTGAACCCAGGAGTGCTTTACCACTAAGCTTCATTCTTAGCCCCTTTTTAAAAATGTTTTGTTTTGAAACAGGGGCTCATCAAGGTGCTAAGTCTGGCCTCAATCTTACAATCCTCTTGCCTCAGCCTCTCAACTTGCTGAGATTACAGGCAGATGCCTTGGTGCCCACCTAGCATGTCCATACTTATTTTATGTACTTCTTAGTAACCAGAAAATTGCATACACATATATAATCACCTCTAAATAAGTATGCAACTTAATGCAACAGCATTTTACATTTTTATTTTTTCTCCTCTTTTTAAAATTTGTTCTTTTAGATATACATAATGGTAGATGTATTTTGACATATTTTACTTACATGGAGTACATCTTATACTAATCAGAATCCCATTTTTGTGGGTTATACATGATATGGAGTTTCACTGGTCATGTATTCATTTATGCACCTAGGAAAGTCATGTCCAATTCATTCTGTTGACTTTTCTATTCTCATCCCTCCTTCCTTTCATTCTCCTTTGTATAATCCACTGAACTTCCATAGCTGCTCCCATTGTTAGATCTGCATATCAGAGAGAACATTTGACTTTTGGTTTTTTAGAACTGGCTTTATTTTACTTAGCATGATAGTCTACAGAGCCACCCATTTACCATAATTTCATTCTTCTGAGAATATTCCGTTGTGTATGTATACTACATTTCCTTTATCCATTCATCTGTTGAAGGATAGGTTGGTTCCATAGCTTAACTGTTGTAAATTGAGCTGCTATAAACATTGATGTGGCTGTGTCATTGTATAATGCTGATTTTTAGTCCTTTGGGTAAATAGCGTGGAGTAGGATAACAGGGCCAAATGTTAGTTCCATTCCAATTTTTCTGAGGAATGCAAGAGCATTTTAAAAGTCAAAAACTTTAAAAATAGGTCTGTGGGTATAGCTCAGTGATACAATGCTTGCCTAGCAAGCAAGCACAAGGCCCTAGGTTCAATTCCCAGCATTGCAAATAAACAAATAAATAGATAGATAAAATTTAAAAATCAAAACCCCCAATTGTTGTCATTTCAAAAATGATCATTGAACTCATTGATGAAATTATAATGCAATTCAGGGAGTAAACAATTCAATTGTCTAACAGCCTTCCAAGGAAGCAGCACTTTGTAAAGAATGGTATATCTGTGTCCATTTTAGTGGCAAGTTAAGGTGCAATAGAAATGAGTGGGCTATCTTTGTTGCAAATGAGTTACCTACAGATGAAACATACCACTTTATTACTAGCTTGGGGAAGAGATCAGCCTGCTTGCTAAGGAGACTGAATTGTTAGTGCTCGAGAAGTGAGGAAAACTCTGAAGGGTCCTGAGTTCCCAATGCTTATCTGGTGCTTTGTGTATGTTTTGTTGAATTTAATTTTGTACTTTAAAACAGAAAACTTCTCCTTTAATAAATTGATACAGTTGACATTCTACTTAGTATTACATATATAATAAAATGATCTCAGGGGCTGGGGCTGGGGATCAGTGGTAGTCAACTTGTCTGGCATGTGTGAGGCACTGAGTTCAGTTCTCAGCACTGCATATAAATAAATAAAATAAAGGTCTATCAACAACTAAAAATAAATTAAAAAAAGAAAAAAATGATCTTAGTCCTGATATTCTGCCAGAGAATGCACACACCATTGGAAAAATGATAAGAGAGTTCTTGAGCCTCTTATGGAAAATAGAATGAGCAATAATGCAAGCATGAAATGAGACAAAAGGAGATTCTCTGTTCTTTCGACACAGTTGATTTCTTGATATACTGATTTGCTAATCCCTGCTGCTGCTTCTATGTAAGAGAACATTAGTCATCTTGACCCATTGGGCTTTAATGATTTTGGTAATTGTCAATTCCATTTGCATTTTCCCTTTGGAGGGGGGACCAGAGACTGAACTCAGGGGCACTCGGCCTATTTCCAGCCCAAGTGTATTTTATTTAGGAACAGGGTCTCACTGAATTGCTTAGCACCTCGCTTTTGCTGAGGCTGGCTTTGAACTTGCAATCCTCCTGCCTCAGCCCCCTGAGCCACTGGGATTACACCACACCCAGCTACATCTTCCTTTTGAACATAAAATTGCACTCCAAGTATAGAGGAATTTTGCAGCAGTGTCCTGAAATTGAGCAGAAAGAGATTTATCTCATTTAAAACACTTGGGTAAACAGGGGAGAGAACAAAGAGTGTGCTAGTAACACTGGCCCCTGCTGCATGTCTGCATGTACTCTGGATGAGATTCATGGCTTATCAACAGTCATATCTTCTGTCTGTCATTGTTGCTTCTTCTTTCTGTTGGTCCCCTGGGCACCTAAACAACTTAGCCGAGATGGAGTCCCTAGAAGGAAAAAGTTTATTTTTCTGTTTCCCCCAAATTGGTGGCCAGGCTGTATTGCTCCTATGCTAGTCTTCCATACATCACAACTGTCTGCTTGTCCTTGGCCAGCTGCTTAAGGTACACTGGGCATACTATTAGGCATATTGGCTGAAATGATGAGAAATAAAATGCATCAATTAAATGACAATACATAAAAATATTTCCTTATAAACTCATACTACCTGAAATTAGCAAGTGTATGGCTTGTCTCAATTAACTTACCCCTAAAACTCTTCAAGAGCCTGAGGATGAAGGTGGCAGGTCATTTAAGTGGAAGACAGAACTTAGCTTTTAGCTGAGGTGCTCTGAGCCCCTCACCTTGGTTTGAGTGTGGTGCTGAAATTTCAGTGCCAATGGTGAATGGGTTGTCTTCTCATTCTGTCCTCTTACTTTGTGATTGTGTCTTGTCAACTGTCATTTTCTTCTTCCTCTGTCTCCCATTGCATCTGTTTTGTGCTTTTCCTGTGTCATTTTGCCTTTAGGGTAATTTTGGTTGTTTATGTTGGGTCTCAGCTACTATTAAGATTAAGTTTCTTGACAGTCAAAAATTTATCACTTAGGCTGGGGCTGGAGCTCAGTGGCAGAGAACTTGCCTAGCCTGCGTGAGGCACTGGGTTCGATCCTCAGCACCACATAAAATAATAAATAAAATAAAGTCATGCTGTCCATCTATAACTATATATTTTTTAAAATTATCACTCATTTTGTCTCTCTTACAACATATCAAAGGTCTGTGCATATACACATTTGCTGAGTATTTATTGACTGTATAATGGCAACTGATTGAATTATTAACTTAACAGATTCTTACAGGGCCAGGTCTGCAATGGCCTGGAAGAGTTACCTGGTAGATGCTTACCAAGGATCTTTCCTGTATCCTTTTAAAAATTATGTAGAATATAATTTTGTAAGCAAATTTTTTTTAAAAAAATTTAATGTATTTTTTAGTTGCTGATGAAACTTTATTTTATCTTATATGTGATGCTAAGAATCAAACCCAGTGTCTCACACCTTCTAAGCAAGTGCTCTACCTCTGACACAACCCCAGCCCAGCCCTGCTTTTTGTTTTAATTAATGATGTTTACATTCACAGCAAGTTTTACTTTTTGGTTTTTTCCTTTTGGTGGTGCTTGGAATTGAACCCAGGGCCTTGTGCATGTGAGGCAGGCAGTCTACCAACTGACCTATATCCCCAGGCCCATAGAATGATTTTTAAAAAGCTGTATTTATCCATCAAATCTACCTTATTTTATTTTTTGCCATACTCAGGATTGAACTATGGTCTGGCACATGCTAGGAAACACTCTTCCACTGAGTTGCATCTTCAGCCCTACTTCATTCTTTGGACAAAGAACATGTTTATAAGGATATTTTAGAATTTTTAAAATGACCAAGCACATCCCAAGATACTTATTATTTGAATAGAATTTGTCTGTAGCAGTCTTGGAGCTTCAAATTTCATTGAAAAGAAATACTGATGAAGGCTAAATCAATCACAGTAAGACAAAAATGAAGGTAAATTTGTCACATGGAGTCATTAGGATGGTTTCAAGCTAACCCTTTTTTCCTTTTTTCTCTTTTGGAAAATGATGTTCAGTTAATCTATATAGCCTTTTACATAGATAAACTAAAAGCGCATTCTAAAAGCTATACCTTCAGTCATTAACTACTGAAATCAAATTCTGATAGCTTTTTTAAAATATATTTTTAGTTATACATGGACACAATGTATTTATTGTATTTATTGATTTCTGTGTGGTGCTGAACCTTGTGCTTCACATGTGCTAGGGAAGCGCTCTGCCACTGAGCATAATCCCAGCCCTCAAACTCTGCTAGTTTTGATTGTTCATATCAGTAAGCCTTTACTCCACTGGGTCACCATATCCCTCTGTTGGGAAAAAAATGGTGTTAGGAAGAGGAAAGAAAGAAGGGATGTGACAGCTCATGCTGAGAAGGACCCCTTCTGTCCATTCACCTGTCCATTTAGAGCACATGTAACTCTAAAATGTGTCCCAGACCACTTGGATTATTTTTACCTATGATACCCAATTATCAAGAGTCCCATAAAACCATGTCAGACTAAACCAAATAAAATAAACCAAGGGTGAAAAAAATTGAGAACATTTGGAAAATTACACAAAAAGTTAATAAAGGGGTAGAGATCATTCAGTCATATTTGAATTAAATTCTATAGTCATATATTAAATAAGAAGTATTGGGTCTCTGATTACCATGTGTTTCTGACATTATCTAGATCTTGAGGCCAGATATGAGTGGTCAAATGATCTGGCGCTGTGCACTGCCGTATGTGAAATGAAAATATTTCTAACAAATATATCACGGAATGTAACTGATTCAGCTACTTACAGTGGAATTTGAATTCTGGAATTATCAAAGAAATCATCAATTTCTTTGTTACTAAAAAGGACTGAGTTGTACAAAATAAGTGTATTGTCTATTATTTATGACTCAAGTCTAAGATTTTTTTGGAAAATGAATAAAATCTTTATGTAACCATTAATCTGACATCTGGTGTTTTACAATACCAAATAAGAAAGTGTTGACATTTTATAATTTGTTGCTGACACAAACCCATAAAATGAAATGTCATCCTCTAATTATTTATTGATACCAACCTATCACAATTCCTACACTAACTTTTAAATGTGCTGTATTTATTGATACCAACCTATCACAATTCCTACACTAACTTTTAAATGTGCCGGTACCATCAATCTCCCCACAGCATAACTCAGGTGACTCAACATAATCTTCAGATTAAACAGTGCCTCCTGTCACTCTATAAACACTCTATGTTCCAATAAGGTTGAAAAATGTGTGAATAAGTTCAGTTGCAATCCCTAAGGCAGGCTTCTGATTAAGGGCTGTTAGAGTAACCACCATCCTTTGAAATGAGGGAAATTTTTATTCTATAAATTCACATTTGGAATCACCATTTAATGAAGAAAAATCACTCTTCATTAAAGTTGGCAAACATGAGAAATGGCTGATATAACCACTTCACTAATTTATTCATTTGTTTAATTCTTTTTTTTTTTTTTTTTTTGTTACCAGGAATTGAACCCAGAGGTGCTTAAAAATTGAACCACCTCCCCAGCCCTTTCTGAATATTTATCTAGAGACAGTTACTTAGAGCCTCCCTAAATTGCTGAGGCTGGCTTTGAACTCACATTCCTCCTGCCTCAGCCTCCTGAACCATTGGGATTATAGGCATGTGCCATGGCATCTGGATATTCATGGCATCTTGTTTATTCTTCAAAAAATATTGATAATCTACTGTGTGCCACCCACCTGCCAACTACTGCAGATACAAAAGTACAAAGTAGACATTGTCTCTGCTTAGAGGATTTTGCATTAGAATTAAGTCAGTCATGTGTTGCCACATGCACTTTTAAAAAAAATTTTGATCTCCTTATTTTTTATTTGTTCTTTTTAGTTATACATGACAGTAGAATGTATTTTGACATACACATGTGGAGATATAGCTTCTCATTCTGTGATTGTACATAATGTGGAGTTACACTGGTCGTGTGTTCATATATGAACGTATGAACGTTATGTCTAATTCATTCTACTGTCTTTCCCATTCCCATCCCTCCTCTCTTTCCCCCATTCTTCCCTGTCCAATGCAGTAAACCTCCAGCCCTTCCCTCAGTTCTCCTACTTATTGTGAGTCAGCATCCACATATCAGAGACAACATTTGGCGTTTGGTTTTTGGAATTGGCTTATTTCCTTTAGCATTCTATAGAGCCATCCATTTACTGTCAAATGCCATAATTTTATTCTTCTTTGTGGCTGAGTAATATTACATTGTGTATATATATCACATTTTCTTTATTCATTCATCTGTTTTTACTTTATTTGTTCTAATTAGTTATACATGACAGTAGAACATATTTTGACACATACATTAGGGGAGTACACCTCCTCCCTCTTCTGGTTGTACACAATATAGAATCACACTGGTTGTGTAATTGTATATGCACATAGGGCAATAATGTTTAATTCATTCTACTACTCTTTCTACTCCCATATTCCCTCTTCTCCCTTCACTCTCCTCTGTCTAACCTCAATTACATCTGTTCTTCCCTAGCCCCCACCCCCTTATTGTGAATTAGCATCCACATATCAGAGAAAACATTTGGCCTTTGGTTTGTTTGTTTGTTTATTTGTTTATTTTTGGAACTGGCTTATTTCCCTTAGCATGATAGTCTACAGAGCCATCCATTTACTGGCAAATGCCATAAATACAATCTTCTTTAAGGCTAAGTAATATTCTACTGTGTATATATACCACATTTTCTTTATCCATTCATCTGTTGAAGGATATCTAGGTTGGTTCCTTAGTTTGGCTATTGTGAATTGAGCTGTTATAAACATTGATGTGGCTGTATTACTGTAGCATGCTGATTTTAAGTGCTTTGGTATATACCGAGGAGTAGGATAGCTGGGTCAAATGTGGTTCCAATTCAAATTTTCTGAGAGATCTCCATACTGCTTTGCATTATGGTTGCACCAATTTGCATTCCCACCAGCAATGTATGAGTGTACTTTTTCCCTACATCCTCACCATTATTTATTATTGCTTATGTTCTTATTAATTGCCATTCTGACTGGAGTGAGATAAAATCTTAGTTTTGATTTGCATTTCTCTAACTGCTAGAGATGATGAACACTTTTTCATATATTTTTTGATCAATTTTATTTTTTCTTCTGTGACTCATCTGGTCATTCCTTAGCCCATTTGTTGATTGGGTTATGTGTGTGTGTGTGTGTGTGTGTGTGTGTGTATGTGTGTGTGTGTGTATTTGATGTTAAGTTTTCTGAGTTCTTTGTATATGTTGGTGATTAATGTTCTATCTGAGGTGCATACGGTGAAGATTTTCTCTCATTCTCTGGGCTTTCTCTTCATGTTATTGATTGTTTCCTTTGCTGAGAAGAAGCTTTTTAGTTTGAATCCATCACATTTATTAATTCTTGATTTTACTTCTTAACACTTTAAGTGTCTTGTTAAAGAAGTCAGTTCCTAAGCCAACAAGGTGAATATTTGAGCCTACTTTTTCTTCTAGTAGGTACAAGATCTAATGGAAATAGAAAATAAATAAATAGAAAATCTGAAGAGATCAACAAATTTCTAGAGACATATGATCTATTCAAATTGAATCAGGAGGACATACCCAATTTAAACAGATCAATTTCAAGCAATGAAATAGAATATGCCATCAAAAGCCTACCAACCAAGAAAATCCTAGGACCAGATGGATTCTCAGCTGAGTTCTAAAAGACCTTCAAAAAATAATTAATGACAATATTCCTCAAGTTATTCCATGAAATAGGATATTTCAAAACCAGACCAAGACACATCAAGGAAAGAAATCTTCTTTCCAATATCCCTGATGGACATAGATGCAAAAATTCTCAGTAAAATTCTGGCAAATTGCATACAAAAACATTAAAAAGATAGTGCATCACAATCAAGTGGGGTTCACCTCAGGGATTCAAGGTTGGTTCAATGTACAGAAATCAATAAATGTAATTCATCACATCAACAGACTTAAAGACAAGAATAATATGATCATTTCAATAGATGCAGACAAAGCATTTGACAAAATACAGCACCTCTTCATGTTCAAAACACTAGAAAAACTAGGGATAGTAGGAACATACTTCAACTTTGTAAAAGCTATATATGCTAAACCGAAGACCTGCATCAATCTAAATGGAAAAAAAAATGAAAACATTTCCTCTAAAAACCAGAACAAGGGGCTGGGATTGTGGCTCAGTGGTAGAGCACTCATCTTGCTTATGTGAGGCACTGGGTTCAATCCTCCACACCATATAAAAATAATAAATAAAATAGAGATATTGTGTCCAACTACAACTTTAAAAAGCATTTAAAAATAAAACTAGAACAATACAAGAATGCCTTTTTTTTACTACTTCTATTCAACATAGTCCTGGAAACTAGCCACAGCAGTTAGATGTAAGAAATTAAAGAGATATGAATAGGAAAAGAAGAACTCACTATCCCTATTTGCCAATGACATGATTCTATATTTAGAAGACACAAAAAATTCCATCAGAAAATCTGTAGAACTTATAAATGAATTCAGCAAAGTAAGAGGATATAAAATTAACACCCATAATACATCAGTGATGAATCCACTCATGGAGAAATTAGGAAAACTACCCCATTTGCAATAGACTCACAAAAATCAAATAAAATATTTGGGAATCAATCTAACAAAAGACCTCTACAGTGAAAACTATATAACACTAAAGAAAGAAATTGAAGAAGACCTTAGAAGAAGGAAAGATCTCCCATTCTTTTTTTTAAGAGTGAGAGAGAGAAGGAGAGAGAGAGAGAGAGAGTGAATTTTTTAATATTTATTTTTTAGTTTTCGGCGGACACAACATCTTTCTTTGTATGTGGTGCTAATGATCGAACCCGGGCTGCAAGCATGCCAGGCGAGGGCGCTACCGCTTGAGCCACATCCCCAGCCCCAAGATCTCCCATTCTTGGATAGGCAGAATTAGTGTAGTCAAAATGACCATACTGCCAAAAGTGTTATACAGATTTAATGCAATTCCTATTAAAATCCCAATGAAATTCTTCATAGAAGTAGAAAAAGCAATCATAAAATTCATTTGGAAAAATGAAGAACCCAGAAGAGCCATAGCAATTCTTAGCAAGAAGAGTGAAGCAGGAAGCATCACAATACACAATACTAGACCTTAAACTATACTACAAATCCATAGTAACAAAAACAGCATGGTATTGGCACCATAACAGACATGTAGGCCAATGGTACAGAATAGGAGACACAGAAACAAACCCACATGAGCACAGTTATTTCATACTAGACAGTCACCAAAAACATTGTGGAGAAAAGATAGTCTCTTCAACAAATGGTTCTGGGAAAACTGGTAATCCATATGTAGCACAATGGAATTAAATCCTTATGTCTCACCTGGTACAAAGCTCAACTCGTTCTTCTGTAGAAGGGCATCTAGGTTGGTTCCATGTCTTAGCTATTGTGAATTGAGCTGCTATGAACATTGAGCCCCATGCACTCTTGGAAAGAACCATTGTCCAGGGGTTTTCCTGTATTCAACCACACTTTGTTCAAAGCATATTTTCCACAGATAATATTCACAGGTGTGACTTAGGAGAACTTGATCGTGCTGTAAAAAGTTTGAAACAATTTTCTAAATGGAGGCCAATAGAGCAATTGAGAATATCGTTTACAATACCTTGAAAGATTGACAAAGCATTACCTAATCTCAAAAGACTATAATCCTATGGTCAAATGTTCAAGATTAAAAGAACTTTTTCATTCCTACTACTTAATGTTTCTCAGCTTTCTGCATCAATAAAGTTCTTTGGGACATTTGAAATCATTCTTTTGCAGTGGTAAGGGCCCATAGTCCTAGTTTCTTAGGAGGCTGAAGCAGGAGAATTGCTTGAGCCCAGGAGTTCAGGGCCAGCTTGAGCAACACAGTGAGACCTCCATCTCCAAATAAATGAATAAAATATAACATTAAACCAGTTAAGCCAAGAAGGGCTGCAGGTAAATTGATTTTCAAGGATGGAAACACATGGAGGTCACCACAGTGGGCCATCTTATAGAATTGTTCCCTTTTTCTCAACTTCCCATCATTCACATCTGCCTGTCTCCAGCAATAGGGTGGTGGTGAATGTGGCAAAAAGCAATGTTCACAGGTCCTCTGCACAGTCCTGGCACATATGAAGCACTGAATGTAATATTTACCATCATTGCTGATTGATCTTATTATTACTTTTATTTATTTTATAACTAACGTGGGTCATTAACAAAATTTTTTAAGCTTTTTGACAAGTATGATTTTAAAATACATAAAATCCACTGAAAGATTATTCTAGAAAAATATAAGAATCTCAGGGAAATCATCTCAAGCCCCTGCTCCCACAACCACAGCCCACCCCCACCCCCAAGGGAGAAAAAAAACCCCAAAACTCTGAAAGAACAGTTGAGGTATTTTCACTCCTTGATCCAACAAATGAAAATTTTGAAACGTGGCATGTCATATTTCACAAATCCAGCAGGTGGCAGGATTCCCAAATGTAAATGCTCAGGGACTGAGAAACAGAGGTGATGCCCTGAGGGGAGTGCAGTATGGAATCTGTGGACTTTCAGAAATGTAATACTTCCTTCAAGAAAAGTAAGAAATCAAAACAAACAAACAAAGAATATTTTAAGGTCTGGAAACATTCCTGGTTGTATGTCATCTGCCTGCCCTGGCCTGCTGCAAGGTTGTGAAATAAACAGAGATGATGTTGGGTACTCACAGTCACTCTTCTCCTTGCCTTTGCCCTGGTAGTCTGTCTGCTTCCTCCCACTTCTTTGTTTCCTTCCTCTATGGAAAACTATCTTCGGGAGAATAACTGGGATATAAATGTTAAAGAAATGTAAATCCTAGGGCTTTGACTTCATTACCAACACAGTCTAGAGTGTCACTAACAATAGGACTTGGATTTTCAGATGTGCTGCCAACATTCATATTAAAAGTGGCCCAATAGGAGTGGTTTAAAGCAAGGGCATTGCAGGGACTCACAGTCTCTTCTGTGCTCCTGTCTCAGGTAACTGTGCCAGGAAGATTTCTTTGCTGTGACAAAATACCTGAGAGATCACTTTAAAGAAGGAAAGATTTGTTTTGGCTCATGGTTTCAGAGGTTTCAGTTTATGTCCCTTGTCTCCATCACTTTGGTCCTGGGGTGAGGCAGAACATCCTGGAGGAGGGGTGTGATAGAGAACACAGCTGATTACCTTGTGGCAGTCAGGAAGCAAAGAAAGAGAAAGAGGGAGAGCAGAGTCACTATACATCCCTCAAGGGAAGGCCCCAATGACTGACTTTCTCCTCGTAGGCCCCACTACCTCCCAACAGTGCCATCAGCTGGAGACCAAGCCTTCAAAAATGGGCTTTTGGGGGAAATTTAATATCCAATCCATAACTATAATTTTACTCACTGATTATGGAGGACGGAATGCTATGAGATTATTATTATAGGGTAGTGGGTTTCCTAGTCTTCTGCCATAGTCTTTTTGTCTGAGGCTGCTGCTTCTCTCTACAGGCCAGCAAGTGCTAGCCCAACCCTCCAATAGAAGGTATTAGATTCATTTCTTCCCTGTTGACTTCACATAAAGGCTCTCCAAGCCATGGGAAAACCAACCCGGAGCTCAGCCTGGCTAATGAAATATTCAGAGAAGACACTGCATCACGCTGTCTCCACCCAGTGATCAAATTTGTTCTCTCTCAAACACTAGTGCATCCTCCCCCCTACAATCCACAGAAAAATAACAACAACCAGAAATAATTAGGGGGCGTGGGTGGGGATGCGGCTCAAGGTGCTTCCTGGCCTGCATGCGACCGGGGTTCGATCCTCAGCACCACATAGAAACAAAGATGTTGTGTCCACCGAAAACTAAAAAATAAATTTAAAAAAAAAGAGGTGAGGTTGTATCTTATCTTCATATATGCCTGTAACATAGTAGATAAAAAGTTAAAAAAAAAAAAAAAAAAAAGAAAGAAAGAAAAAAGAAATAATTAGTGGGAGCACAGACCAGAAGAGAATTAGTTCTAGTAACAACAAAAGCCAGCAAACCATGTCAACAGCCCTTTCTTTACTCTGGTCTTGGTCATATAGTCATGATCCTGTTACAAAGTGCTAACAATCCCTCCTGACTTTGGAAATGTCCGATCATGTGTTAGAGCCAATGCAAAGTGGGATATACCCACTTTTGTAGAAAATAGAGGTTTGTTTAAAATTTCATGACTTTGGAAGCATGCATAGAATAAAGACCTAAATTTCAAGATTTCTGTCATTTCCTCTCAGTGGAGAGTTATCAGAGAGAAACAGAAAATTGGTTTTAAAAATTCTATTTAAATGAGTGAAGCTATTTGGTACTAAAGTAGTGAATCCTAACTTTTTTCCCAATGGGTTTAGGGAGGCATTTTAGTGACTTAGACTGGTAGACAAACGTGTCTCTTCTTTCCTGACTTTTAGTACACATAGGTAGTTCTGGAACATACTGGTTCCCACTCAGGTCATCTCCTGCTATACCCAGACTTGTGTCTCCTCTGGGGGAAGAAAAAAATCAAGTTGCTTCCCTTCTTTCCAAACTATGATCTCAATGGTAAGGTGCTTTTTTGTCTGTTTGTTTGTTTGTTAGTTGTAGATGGACATGATACCTTTATTTTATTTATTTATTTTTATGGGTGCTGAGGATCAAACACAGTGCCTCACACGTGCCAGGCAAGCGCTCTACCCCTGAGCCACAACCCTAGCCCTTCAATCTTAAGCTTAAATTTTTCTCGTCCTCAGAATTACCTAACATTAGGTAGGTATGGTGGTGCATGCCTATAATCCCCGCAATGCAGGAGGCTGAGGCAGGAGAATCACAATTTCAAAAGCAGTCTCAAAAATTTAAATGAGACCTTAAGCAACTTAGCAAAACAAAACATAAAAAGAAGGTCTGGGGCTGTAGCTCAGTGGCAGAGTCCTTGCCTGGCATGTGTGAGGCACTGTGTTTGATCCTCTGCACCACATAAAAATAAACAAATAAGGTGAAGTGGTGGCACACGCTTGTAATTCCAGTGACTCAGGAGGCTGAGGCAAGAGGATGGCAAGTTCAATGCCAGCCTCAACAAATTAGCAAGGCCCTCAGAAACTTAAAAAAAAAAAAAATAGGTCAGGAGATGTGGCTCAGGAGCACAGTGCCCCTGATTTCAATCTCCAGTATAAAAAACAATACAAAACAAAACAAAACAAAAAAACCTATTTGGCACTGGGCAACATTATAGAAATCCTAATTCAACAGTAATCAGAGGAAGAACTCATAGTTTGCTTGTCTATATTGTTGGCTTCCCATGTTCATTTCAGAGTGTAGTTTTTAAATAATTAATTTTGGGGGGGCTGGGGATGTGGCTCAAGCGGTAGCGCGCTCGCCTGGCATGCGTGCAGCCCGGGTTAGATCCTCAGCATCACATACAAACAAAGATGTTGTGTCAGTCAAATACTAAAAAATAAATATTAAAAAATTCTCTCTCTCTCTCTCTCTCTCTCCCTCTCTCTCCCTCTCTCTGACTCTCTCTAATTATTTATATATGAGAGCAGAATGCATTTGATTCATTGTACACGAATGGAGAACAATTTTTTATTTCTCTGGTTGTGCACAAAGTAAGGTCACACTATTCGTGTCATCATACGTGTTCCTGGTAATGATGTCCATCTCATTTTACCATCTTTCCTATCTCCATGACCCCTCCCTTCCCCTCAATCCCTTTGGTCCTATCCAAAGTTCATCCATTCCTCCTATGATGTCCCCATTATGTATCAGCATTCACTTATCAGAGAAAACATTGGCCTTTGGTTTTTTGAGATTGACTTACTTCATTTACTTCATTTAGCACAATTCTACAATTCCATCCATTTATCTGCAAATGCCACGATTTTATTCTCTTTTATTGTTGAATAATATTCCATTGTGTAAATATAGCACATTTTCTTTATCCATTTATCTACAGAGGGCATCTAGATTGGTTCCACAGTTTAGCTATTATGAATTGTGCTGCTATAAACATTGATGTGACTGTATCCCTGTAGTATGCTGTTTTTAAGTCCTTTGTGTATAGACTGTGGAGAGGGATAGCTGGGTCAAATGGTGGTTCCATTCCAAATTTTCTAAGGAATCTCTACCAATTTGCAGTCCCACCAGCAATGTACGAGTATGCCTCCCCCCCCCACATCCTTGCCAACACTTTCTATTGCTGACTAAAGTGAGATGAAATCTTAGAGTAGTTTTGATTTGCATTTCTCTAATTACTAGAAAAGTTGAACATTCTTTCATATATTTGTTGATCAATTGTATATCTTCAGAGAAGGGTTCAGTTCCTTAGCCCATTTATTGATTGGGTCATTTGTTTTTTCAGTGTTAAGTTTTTTGGGTTCTTTACATATCCTGGACATTAACGCTCTCTCTGATGTGCATGTAGAGAAAATTTGCTCCCATTCTGTAGGCTCTTTCTTCATCTCATTGTTTCTGTTTCTGAGAAGAAGCTTTTCAGTTTGAATCCATCTATTTATTGATTCTTGATTTATTTCTTGTGCTGTAGGAGTCTTGTCAATAGAGTGTAGTTTTTAAGAATGGGTTTTATGAATAAGTTTATCCAATGAGCTAGGAATGGAATGCAAGACAAATGAGTTCTAGGTGGGAATGGAAAAATATGGGAAAAGTCTTAATTCATTACATAAGAGAAAGACAGTTTAATAATACATTTGGAGAGATAGCATAGTGGAGAGAGTAATGAGTCTGGAGCCAGACAGCCTGAGTTCAAATCCCAGCACTCCACTCCTGAGATGGGAGACCTTGGGGAAGTTACTTAATTGTTCTACCTCTCAGTTTTCTCATCTGTCCTCATCTCCAAGTGGTGAGTAATAGTGAGGCTTGTTATTTATAAAGAACTCAATATAGCACCTGTTTCCCAAGAAGTTCTCAATTTATGAAAGCCATTGTTTTTCTTCCCCAGGTCTATTTAAGTAAAGTTTTGCTTAGATCAGTCTCTCATTCAGGTCTGTGGTACATAACATACTAAACTTATCCAAAATTGCTGTCCTTCTACTTTAACCAATAGTGCAGGAATGGGGAAGTCTTCTGGAGAAAGTCCCCTAGGATGTCATGTATGGTGCTCACCCTAACGGCAGACTTTGTGGAAGTTAAATTTACCTTTTGATAATACACTCATGTTACTTTATTTTTGGATAGCTTTAAGAATCTGGATGCCCTTTAGGGTTTATAGTTAATTTAGGGTTTGGGTGTCTCTTCATCTACAGTTTGATTAATATGAGTAATTCAGCTAAATATTTGATGAACTTATCTGAAGTGCAAGGCAGTTCATGTACAAAGTTCTATAAAAATGACTAAGAAACAGTTCTCAGTCTTGGGTTTGACAAGGAAGTTTATTTAACAGATTGCTAAATACATCTAATGGCATTCTTATATGAAATAGGTGAGGAAGGAATCATTTATAAAAGATGATCACATTGTCGTGAATTTCTTCCAAATGTCTCTTATCAACTGCTTCTAGCATCATAACATAATCATAAACATCCATCTCTGAGGTTTACTTCACTACATGTATCCCTGGTAAACTGAGAAATTGATTATATGATCAGAGATAATTCTGAGTGTCAACAAAAGAAAGGAAGATTGTTTTTTATGCAAAAATAAAAAGACAGTTTCATAAAATGGAATGTGCTGTTTTTCCCAACTCACAAGAATATAGAGCCATAAAAGGAAGAAAATTTTAAAAACACTGGGTTTGATCCTCAGCACCACATAAAATAAATAAACAAAATGAAGATACTGTGCCCATTTACAACTCTAAAATATTAATAAAAAAAGGGGGACTGGGGATGTGGCTCAAGTGGTAGCATGCTTGCCATGCATGCGCGGGGCAATGGGTTCAATCCTTAGCACCTCATAAAAATAAAATACAGATGTTGTGTCCACCAAAAACTGAAAAATAAATATTAAAAATTCTCTCTCTCTCTCTCTCTCTCTCTCTCTCTCTTTCTAAAAAAAAAAAAAAAAAGAAAAGAAAAAAGAACTGACAATACAATGGGGAGTTTCAGCAGGTGGTTTTGGAAGTAGAAGTGGAAGGAGAGATGAACGTGAGCAAATGAACTTCCTGTCATCTCTCAGTGAGAAGCTGGTCAGAAGCAGCCCTGGGCCTGGGGATGTGGCTCAGTGGAGAGGGATCCTAGCATGCACGAGGCCCTAGGTTTGAACACCAGTATGGCAAAACAAGAAAGAAGAAAGAAGAAAGGAAGGAAGGGAGGAAGAAAAGCTGCCCTGGAAGGACAAGTTGCACATGCAGTGCTTTGCAAAACTGTCCAGGACAAATTTTTGCCCCTAGAAATTCTACTGCAATCAACAGGACGGAGTATATGGCAGGTGTTTTCAACCCTAGTTGAATATTGGCCTCCCCAGACCAATTTTTGCAGGGCCCAGATACCATCAGTTCTTTAGAATGTTTCTAGTGTCCAGCCAGGATGAGATTCCTGGTCTTGTAAATGTGGATTTTCCAAACAATTCTTGCACCAGGAGTTTGTATTGTCTTGGATGGCAAGTTGCTAAATTATAACTGAGTAGAGTTTATTTTTCTAAAATTTTGAGGTTTTGTATACATACATTTGAAGGTCTTCTGTCATCATCATTTTATTTTTGCTTTTGAGATGGAATCTCACTGTTTTGTCCAGGCTGGTCCTGAATTTGTGATTCTCCTGTCTCCTGGCACCCCAGGGCAAAGGGCCTGCTGGTGTTCCCATGGAGTGGATTTGGCCTTTGCATCTGAAATAAGAGAAAGCAATATAAAAAGTAAAAATGAATTTAATTGTAGTTTGACCCAAACTGAGAAAGCAGCTAGTCTTCCTTCTCTCATCCTACACTAGTGTTGCAATTTATAGGAACAAAAGGCAGGAAATATACATATGCAGATTTAGCCAGGCTGTGCTAATCCAAGATATGTTACAATTCCAGTTTCCTTGGTGCCTTTCGGGGGGTGGGTGGTTTCTCAGTTTCCATTCTTAGCAAGGGAAGTTAAGACAAAGAAAGCAAGAAGCAAAGGTCACCCTGCAGAGTCCACATGGAGATGGGATGAATTATAAGAGAGAGATATCCCACCAACACCAGCTATATCCATCCCCTGCAATACCAACTCTAGCCACGATCTGATAACAAACCACATGGAAATGATGAGCCAGAAGCTGCCAGGTGAGTTCTTTCCAAGTCCCTCACATGGAAACAATGATAATACAACAATTAATTTGTGTAGGGGGGAGGGAGGGGGGAGTTTAAACTAGCAACAGAAAACCAAAAGAGAAAGTGGTGCCCTAGAAGTGGGGTACTGCTGCAAGAAAAGCCTAAAACAAGTAGCATTAGCTTTGGGATCAGTGATGGGTGGAACTGGAAGGGCCTCAAGCAAACCTTTAGTAGAGCAACCCCACTGAGTATTTCCCAAATACCAAACCCCATAGGAAACAGTGAGAGTTAATAAAATGACTATTGTTTTAAGCGAATAAGAGTTGTAATATTTGTCACATAACAACAGGTAATCAGAGCACCCTGCCTCTGGTACCAAATTCTGAATGGGTTACTGTTATTAAGAGAAGCAAAACCAACATGAGTAATTCAGATGGGTAAGACACTATGCAATTGTTGGAGGTAAGTAAGCACTCTCTGTAAGCCTGCAGCTTCTTCTATTGACATTGAACAGGAAATTAGCAGACCCAGCATTTTGGGAAAGAAGAATGGGTGTGAAGTAAGGACAAAGTGAAACTTAGGATGCAAACTGAGCACCACCTCTATTGCTCAAGATCCCCAACCTTAATGATGCAGATAAGCTGCAAAATAAGCTCATGTCCTTTACTATGGAGTGAGACACATACCCATGAAGTAAACTAGCAGGTTAGTGGCAGCATGGGGGAGTTGTAACAGCACCTGGCCCCACATTATCCTGTACAATGCGACAAAGTGGCTGCAGCTTCATTTCTATATTCCATAAATTTCCATGCATATAAATTTCTCCCAGGGCTAACTCTATCCTAGGAGCATACAGGGAAGGGAATTGTGGGAAATATAGTTCCATTTAAGTTGATGCAGTACAAATGCACCACAGGACTGACTACATAAATATGGAAGCACATTTATTGACTTTATTGACGAGGGGAAAATATTCACAAAGTACAACTTAGGAAGAAAAGCAAATTTTATGGCTATGCTTGTAGCTTGGTGGTATAACATATGTTCAGCATGTACAAGGCCATGAGTTCAATTTGAAGTATTTTGGTGCCAATATCATGCTGTTTTTTGTATAGTTTCAGGTCTGGTATAGTGATGCCACCTGCTTCACTCTTCCTGCTAAGGACTGCTTTAGCTATTCTGTGTCTCTTTTTTATCCAGATGAATTTTATGAGGAAAGCAGTATAGAGATTCCTTGGAAAATTGGGAATGGAACCACCATTTGACCCAGCTATCCCTCTCCTCGGTCTATACCCAAAGGACTGAAACACAGCATACTACAGGCACACAGCCACATCAATGTTTATAGCAGCATGATTCACGATAGCTAAATTGTGGAACCAACCCAGATGCCCTTCGGTAGATGAATGGATAAAAAAATGTGGCATTTATACACAATAGAATATTACTCAGCAATAAAAGAGAATGAAATCATGGCATTTGCAGGTAAATGGATGGAACTGGAGCAGATAGTGCTAAGTGAAGTTAGCTAATCCTAAAAAACAAAATGCCAAATGTTTTCTCTGATATAAGAAGGCTGATTTATAGTGGGTAGGGAGGGGGAGCAGAGGAGGAATAGACGAACTCTAGATAGGGCAGAGGTATGGGAGGGGAAGGGAGGGGGCATGGGGTTAGAAATGATGGTGGAATGTGATGGTCATTATTATCCAAAGTACATTCATGAAGACACAAATTGGTGTAAATATACTTTGTGTACAACGAGAGATAAGAAAAATTGTGTTCTATATGTGTAATATGAATTGTAATGCATTTTACTGTCATATATAAATTTAAAAATGGTTTAAAAAATTTTCAGTATTAAAAAAGGAGATTGTAAGACATATGATATAATTCCATTTATGAAAATATAAATATTTGTAAATATAGAAAAAGCCTGAAAGAATATCAGTAATACTGGTAAAAATATTTGTACTTATTTCTGCATTGATTCTCCTTAGAATGCTTTATTTTATTTTGGTATTTTTCTTATCTATATAATGGTAAATTGGATGTGTTTACTTCATGGAGCTATAGGATGCCCAAAATAAATATTATATCTGAGCTTAGATGTGAGGTGTTTCCAAATGAGATTAACATTTAAATCAGTGGACTCAGTAAAAATGGATTACCCTTCCCAAGGGGCACAATCCAACCCCTTAGAACTCAATAGAACAGAAGGAGGAGGATGGAGATAGTTAGTCTTTTTCTCTGCTTCATTGTTAAAGCTTGGAAGTCTCACCCCAGCTTCTTCTAGTATACAGAATCTCCTATGTCCCATTGGTTCTTTTTTTCTAACACACTATCTATCTGTATTAACATCCAATGTTTATACTAACAAAAAAAAAAAAAAAAAGTTCCCAGAGATGGTCTGGGAGATCAGTGCTTGTGGCTGCAACACTCCTATCTCTGTCCTCATTGTCACATGCCTTCTCCCTGTGTGTCTCCTCTATCTCTTTCTTATCAGGAGAGCAGTGATTGGATTCTAGAGGCTCCCCCTTACCCAGTGTGACCTCATCTTAATCACACTTCCAAATAAGGTGACATTCTGAGGTTGTTGGTGGACACAAACTTTGGGAGGACACCATTCAATCCACTGTACTCATCAATAACCTTTCCAATCAATGAGGTGGTATCAAGGAGGGAAGGGAGGGCCACTCTGCCTTCCCAGACCATCTCTCAGCACATTATGGGATGGCCAGCCACAAGCCTTCAGGCAACAACAGGAAGCCCAGGTCAAAATGCCTCAAAGAGGGCTCACAAGAACCCCCTCCCCTCCCTCAAACAGAGGCCTGCCTCAGGGGCATAACACAAGGGCTACAAGGGGAGATGCCAGCCTCTGTAATCCATATCCCAAAGTCCCTGACACACAGCAAGTGATGAGGAGTTTCCAACCACTCAGAATAGCTCCACACAGAAACTTCTGCGGGTCTTGAGGGATGTGGGCTGCTGATAAGTAGAGATGGCTGAGAAGCTGATTCTCTTTCTCAGGACAAGAACAACAAAGGTTTGGTTATAAATGGCCAGAAAGCATATTTGACAAGACAGGGCTATTGATCAGGAAATAATGTTCTGGTGGAAGCAGCACTCTTTTCAATGAGTAATTAAGATGGTGTCACTTGATAACTACTCCAGGGATCATCCCTCTTTCAGCTCAGTGTCATTAATCTGGTGTCATGGCAACAGGCTGGCCTTGGGTTCTCCCTCTGGACCTTTCTTGTGCTAATGGGTCTCTTGTTCACAAGTTTCAGCTTGCTCCTTCCTCTGTGTTGCTCCCAGCATAAGTGACAAGGTGGGAAAAAGTAAGGCAGATTTTACTGTTTAGCATGACTTTTGAGGTCATCCCAAACGAATAATCTGGCCAGCAGCTGGCTACACTGGAAGGCAGTCTCCTGCCTCTGCACAGGTGTGCACATCCTTGCAGTTCTTGTTCCCTTAGCAGCAGCAGCAGCAGCAGCAGCAGCAGCACTGGGGAGCTTGCTAGAATCTCAGAATCTCAGACCCCATCCCAGCATCAGAATCTGACCTTAGCAGCATCCCCAGGTGATTCAGAGTCACAGTCAAGATAGAGACTTCCTTTTAACAGCACCAGCAACAGCTTCCTGCAGAGGTTTCTCTTCTGAAGAACATTTTTTTTTTTTTTTTTTTAAGCCATACTGGTCTGTCAAGGTATGAGAGAGACACCATTTGATTTGTACAGTTAGGAGAAAGCCTGGGAATGGAGTCCTCCCAGTCACCCCAGGGACTCTGGACTGTGAATCTGGCATCATGTTCCAGCTGTATAAAGCAGAGGAGGCTCTAGAATCTGTACCAAACAAATGACAAAGCAATCTCCATTCCAGCCAGACTACAGGAGGATCCATCAGAGCAATGAATTTCTTGTCTAAACACTGACCTAAGAATGTTCATGAAAACATGTTGCTATCCTAGAGAATCAAGTTTGAAAGATTTTCTCCATTCCTAGAAGACATAGAAAAGGTCACAAGCCAGGTCTCTACAATCATAATGAAATGAGAAAGAAGCAAATTCCCCGGATACTTTCATTAAAAAGAAAAGAACTAAAGCAAACCCACTGAAGTATCTAGATATTTTTCCCCAGGACATAGATATGTTTGATTTGTGGGAAGAGAGGATAGGATAGGATGGGTGGTAATGAAAAAAGAGGGGAAGGATTGTAATGCAAAAGAATGAATTATAAATAGGAATGAAATGGATTATTCTTTCAATAAATCAACCTTGGCCTAAAATTTGAATTCTTTTCTTTTATGGTTGAAAACCTGTATCACTTGGACAAGTGTCTTAAGCTCCTTCTCCTCTCCTTCATTTGTCTAAGTAGAAAAATAATATCCCTACCATGTTAGATTGTTGTGAAATTAAATGAGATAGCATACACAAACCATCTATCATTGCTCAGTATATATTGAACATTGAGTAAATATTAGGTCTAAATTATTATATAAAGAAGCAGTCAATTCTGGAACTAAAAACAGTGTTAATGTAAAAATGTGCATATAAATCAATTTAAAGTCTATATACTTATCAAAAGTAAAATAAGCATGCATGATCCCTGGGTTCACCCTACTACCAGGAAAAAGAAAGAAAGAAAAAGAAAAGAAAAGGGAGGGAGATTGACTTACTATGTGAAATTATTTAAGAATAAAAAACTAGAGGGGGCAGGAGGGAAGCACACCTGTAATCCCAGTGACTCAGGGGTGAGACAGGAAGATCCTATGTTCAAAGCTGCCTCAACATTTTAGTAAGGGCCTAAGCCACTTAGCAAGATCCTGTATCAAAATTAAAATAAAAAGGTCTGGAGATGTGACTCAGAGGTGGATTTCAATCCCTAGTATAACATAAATAAATTAAATTAAATAAAAAATAAATTGTAAGATGGATCAGGCCAGGAAGGCGTTACTCTGAATTACTAAATTTGATTGCCTATATTTATTCAGTTAATAAAAGTGATCATTTCTTCACATCTCATCATGGTTATCACTTTCTTAGCTGGTCATTTTCAAGAGAAACTTTTTTTTTTTTTTTTTAAGGAGAGAGAGACAGAGACAGAGAGAATTTTAATGTAGTTATCGGCGGATACAACATCTTTGTTTGTGGTGCTGAGGATCGAACCCGGGCCGCACGCATGCCAGGTGAGCGCGCTACCACTTGAGCCACATCCCCAGCCCCAAGAGAAACATTTTAAAGGACAGCAAAGTACCTGAGAATCTTCATCTAGAAGATTCATCTCCTGTAATGAGGAGAAACAAAAGACCTAATTTCTTAAACCACTGGCCCCTCAGATGAATGTCAGTGCCTCTCATTCTCTCCTCCATCTCTCCTCACTTTTCTTTCACAACTGACTTTGTCATTGACCTATTTTTGAACCTGTTAATTGTGCTTTATATTTTAATGACTCTTTTCTTCATTTCCTACATTAAAAAAAAAAATCGTCTTCTGACTTTTCTCCTCCCATAATGTTCTGCTCTTATTACAGAGCAATATTCCAGATGTTTCTACAATCCTGAATAGAGCGCCACCATAGAGTTTCTTATTCATTCTGAAGGCATCTTATCAAGGACCTGGGTAGATACATTGTTCATTCATGCAGGAGGGAGCACTTTCCAAATATATACATTGCTCTAGAAGATACTTCCAAATTGATTTCATTGAAAACAAATGAGCAGGGGCTGGGTGCCTGTTCAGTGGTAAAGCACTTGCCTAGCATGCATGAGGCTCTGGGTTCAACCCCCATCACCACATAAGAAATAAACAACACATTGTTCATTCATGCAAGAGGGAGCACTTTCCCCAATTAAAGACTCCGCTCTGAAAAAAACTTCCAAATTAGTTTCATTGAAAATAAATGAACAAGCTAAAAGCCTTTCACTTGAGTTTTGACAAGAGCCAGAAAACCTTAACTAGGAACCTTAAGTGAACATTTAATTAGCATGGGCTATAAATAGAATATCTCCCGGAATTGACGTAAGGCACAGTCTTATATTTCTGCATAATTGGTGGCTGTTTCTTCCATGGTTATTCCTAAAAATGGCACTATGATATCTCAACCATTTTTGCACTGGTCTCTCACTTCAGAGATATTTTGGCTCTTGCCATCCTCAAGAGTTGGTTCTCAGGTGAAGAGAACTGAGAGGCTGTGAGGAAAGGCCAAGGAGTCTGTTGGCATCCAGGTATTTGCCCTTCTGTGCACAGGTAAGTGAGTCAGTTGAATTGTTAGCAGGAGTCACACAAGACTGTGTGAAGAAAGAAAAATCGATTCAGACTCTTCATTGATTAATACATATTTAGCAACAGCTTTGCCTACCACACATTATGGCTGAGTACAAGGAAAAGTTTTCAGACCAAAAAAACAAGAAAAAAAAAAATTAGTAATATTTGGTGTTAGTCATGGCCCTCCAGAATATCAGAACCAATAGGAGACTCCCTATTCCTCAGGAGGTTTCTGGCTCCCCACACCCGCTTCAGCCATCAACAGATTAGACAAGGCCCAAGGCCCATCATGGAGGGTAATCTGCATTGTTTGAAGTCTACTGATTTAAATATTAACTAATAAACAGCACGAGCTCCACTGTGGGATCACTGAGCTCAGAATCCTGCTCTCCAACTGCTCTCCAACTCTGCGATTTTCTTCTTTGTGCTTCAGTTTCCCCAGCTGTAAATTGGGGGTAGATTTAAATGTTTTAACTCATGGGAAGTTTAAAACAGTGAAAGGATCATACTACATTTCAGTAAACATTAGTTTTATTCTAATTTAAATTAGCAATCAAGACATACATTTTCTTCATGTTTGTTGATCTTAGAGATAGGTTTTTTTGGTTTGATTTTGTTTTATTTTTTAAATCTGCAACCTTACAGAAAGTTACACCAGCCTCACTACTTCTTACTTTTACCCTGGGGTTGGCATTTCCATGTCCCCTAAGAGGCCTTCAATAACACAGTTGTTTTTCACAGGAAAGGCCAGAAGAGGGAAGCATTGTGGAGGCCCCTGTTCATAAGCCTGGATGTGATGGGTGGAGGATTGGTTTCTCTGAACAGATTGCAAGGCACTGCTACTATTTTATTAACCCTTGCAAATGAGCCACCTTATTTTAATGAATTAATGAATAAATTCTATAGAGGTGAGACCATTTCAAGAAAAAAAATACATCACCATTTAACGTTACAAAAACAATAAGCTATTTTCTTTTTACAAAATAAATTCTCTCCACTTAAAAGAGCCAGCTCTAGTTCCTTTCAATAGTGAACTTTTTTACAGCATTTAAGTGAAAATATATTACCAAAAACCTGGTAGATAAACAGCTTCACCAGGAAAGGGCCACAGAGTTTCAGTATCTTCCGTGTTGCTAGACTGGTGCTTAGAGCAACATGTAAGCCACTGCATTAAAAGACAGAGGCACCTCTTCCACTTTATTTATTATTATTATTATTATTATTTTTGCATTTGAAACATTTATTTCAGGAAATACATTTCAACACTTTTGTTATTTATACAAAAAGAGACGAATTTCTCAGGAGGCACAGAGCTAAAGGCCATTACAGAATACAGCCCAGCAAAACTGTTCAAAATCTGCTTACAGAGAAAGGAAGCAAAGTCTTCCGGAGCCCGGGATGCTGCTAACCCCCCAGGCGACATGGGGGCTGGGGAGGGCAGGGCCATGCGTCCTGGACCCTAGGCTGCACACTTTCAAAGTCTTGGTTTGGGCAAAAACTTGGCAAGTTGGTAGTTGGCATGTAAACTGTGGGGCAGAGGGGTTTGTCTTCTCCTGGAATGGGAGGCAGAAGGTCAGCTGTGCATGGTCCCTACCAGTCCCCTCTTGGGGACCAGGCTGTGTCACGGTTAAGCCTTTCTCTGCAGCCTAGGTGTATTCTGTGTATCTCTGACCCCTTGTCTCTCCCTCTCTGGGGACTTCAAAATGGACTCTAGGGTACAGAGGCCCAGGAACATGGAGGACAACCAACAGCCAGGCTCTGTGGCCTCCCGTGTACCCAGGTCTCTGGGGCAGTGAGGGCTGAGCAGGAGCAAAGCTGGTGAAGGTGGAGGAGGGGCACGAATGTAGCCGGAGCATCTGGGCCAAGTCAGACTCCACAGGTGCAAATGCACCTCCTGCGCCCGCAGGGTGGCCCCCACTGCTTCGCCCCTCACCCCTCCACCAGGGTGCGGGACATGCCCAAAATTCAGGGTGGAGGTACCTCCGTCCTTCAATCCTCACCAGATGGCACTGCAGCACCCACAGGCAAAGGGAGGAGAGGGGACACCACAGGCCTCCTGCCTGCAGCCCGTCTGGCCTGAGGGGACACACAGGGACGCTGAGATAAGGCACTTTCTGCTCCGGGCTCATGGGCGGGCAGGGGCAGCCGGGGACTTGCCACCTCTAAGCAGTGGGGCAGGCGGGGTGCTGAGTCATGTCCCATGACATGTAGGGGGCAGGAGGGGCTCCAGGTCCACCTGCTGGCTCTGTCCTCCCCTGGGTACAGCCTCTGACAGGGGCCAGGGGACGTGGCCACTGGGACAGAGTATGGCCCAGTGGTCATCCCTGTACCCTGGACCTGGCCCAAGCACAGACCCCCCAGCTCTGCAGGCTCCGCACAGAGGGCAGACAGTGGCTCTCCTGGCCCCCGGGAGCTGGACCTGGGCGGGGGGTTGGATCCAGCGGGCCTTCCCTTCTGCCCACCACCCAGCCCTCCCAGCCCTCAGGAAGGCCAGAGGCTGGCCCGGGACCAGGACCAGACGGAGGTCCAGCCACATGCCCAGAGACGGCGGGCTGGTGAAGAGCAACGGGGATGCGCCTTCTCTGGTGACCCAGCAGTGTGTAAAAGGGGCAGAGACGGGTGACAAACGGAGAGAATGATACGAAATAATGAAAGACCCACCGATTCCTGTCCAGGAAAGACGCACGAGGCACTGGCTGCAAACGCATGAGGTTTATTCAGACACAGACGCCTGTGGGTGCTCAGCGAAACCTCAGCCGAAGCTTTGGTGAGCTGGCACACCGGGCTTTGGGGTACAGGTTTTTTTATAGGGTCAAGGGGCAGGTTTCGTGCGCGGTAAGCAACAGGTTTCTTATTGGCTATTTTGAACCCAGCATACAGGTTACCTAAAGGGTAAAGTTATTTTTCATTTTATGTTCCTGGAATTACACCACATGACAGTTACATATGAGCACTCTGATTTTTCTGTTCCTGCTTATTAGCCCCTGTTTATTCAGGCATGCCCTGGAATCTGTTTTTCTGCTCTTTCCCAACCATCCTGTTTTTCCCTTTTCAATCGGTCACACTTAACTGATTATCTGAAAAACACATTGTCTGCAGGTTTGTGACGTGCCCTAATAATTTTGTAACTAAGCCTAAGGTTGCTGGGCTGGGGTCTTTCAATAAGACGGGTGAGTGGGCGGGCCTGGGGCGTGGGGGACTTGGTGGGTCCCGGGGGCATCTACATCTCCTCAGCGTCTGGCTCCTTCTCCAGCCCGTTGGCCAGGGTGCTGCTGCCCTCGCTGAGGCGCTTCACGCGGTAGGCTTCGAAGTGGATGCTGCTGGTGATGTCCTTGATGTTCTGCATGTGCGTCCTGATGAGCAGGTCCCGCAGGTAGGCAAACTCACAGTGCGTGGTGTTCTCAACTTCGATGGTACCCCATTTGATCTTCCTCCCGAGGATCCGCTTGCCATTGACTTGGTACTCTTGGTCACTGCCCACAACGGCAAACGGGATCATCTCCCAGAACTTCTCCTTCACCAGCCTGTCCTCCGAGTCCTCGTCAGACTCCTTCTGGGGGTACACGTCAATGCCGTTGGACAGCAGGTCTGCGGTGATCCGCTGTCTGAAGTAGACCCTCTCCTCCAGGGTCAGAGTGTCAGCCTTGGCAATGACCGGGACGATGTTGACCACCTTGCTTAGGCGCTTCATGAACTCGATGTCCAGGGGCCTGAAGGAGTGGCCTGTGGCAGGGATGAAGTAGAGGCAGCAGTGGACGCGCGTGTCCGGGATGCGCTTCTTCCAGTTGATGTTGACCTCCTCCTGCAAGTACTTCTCGTACTGTTCGTTGATGAACTTCATGATTGGCTGCCAGCAGTTCTCATTATTGATGTGGTCCCCAAAGCCCGACGTGTCAATTACCGTCAGCTTCATCCGGACGCCCTTCTCCTCAATATCGTGTGTGATGGATTTGATCTCGATGGTCTTGGGGATGCGCTCCTCGGAGGGGGGCTGCACCGACTTCCGGCTGATCTTGGATTTGAAGAGGGTGTTGATTAAGGTGGATTTCCCCAAGCCGCTCTGCCCCACCACCATGATGTTGAACTCGAAGCCCTGCTTCATGGCCTTCCTCCGCATCTGCTCCAGGATCCAGTCGATGCCCACGTTGCCAAACTCCACGGGGGCCTTCTCGTTCCGCGTGGCCGAGGCCTGCTTGAGGGCGGCATCCCTGGAGGAGTCGGCCTTGTTGCCAGCGCTGCCGGGAGCTGCCTCGGGGACCTCGGGGCTCCGGGGCAGGGCCTCGGCCACCGGAGCCTTGGGCTCCAGCCTGCTCTTTAGCTGAGACGTCAGGGCAGGCTCTGAATTCTCCAGGGTCTGGGATGGGAGGGGACAGGCGCGAGCCTCGGCCGGCTTGGGCCCCTGGATCTCCACCCTCTTGGGGGCTGCATCGATGGCAGGGCTGGCAGGCACCTCGGGGGTCTTGGAGGCAGGGGCCTCCATCCTGCGGTGGGCTGGCTCCGGGGGCTTGACGATGGTGATCTCCGTCCTCCGAGGGGTCGGGTCTGGGGTCTTGTGGCCCAGCGCCTCGGACCTCTTGAGCCCGAACCGGGCCGGCCCAGGGGTGGCCGCGTTCTCCACCTGCTTGGAGGAGATGTCGATGGAGAGCTCGGTGCGTTGGGACACAGGTTCAGGCACCTTGGGCCCCGCGAGCTCCACTCTCCGCAGGGCGGGCTTGGGCGAGCGCTGGCCCAGGGGGTCTACATGGCGGGCGGAGGGCTCTGAGTTCTTCACACCCAGGTCCTGGAACTTCTGGGTGGAGCTGGCCACAGTGGCACCGAGCAGGGGCGTCTGGACCCGCCGGGGCGGGGTGGAGTTGGGTGGCTCGACCTCCTCGACCTCGAAGGATCTCTTCAAGGCTTCGAAGTCCGAAATGATCCCGTCCAGCTGCGCGTTGACCGCGGGGTCGGACCTGGTGGCTGGTGGGCAGGGAGTCGCGCAGAGGGCGGCGGCGAGGAAGCGCCCCCGGCCGGGGCCCGAGCCCTGACCTCTTCCACTTTAAATGGGAGGAAGCTAACATTCATAAAGGTGCAGCAACTGGCAAGGTTACACAGCTGCTTGTTGACCTTTTTTTTTTTTTTTTTTTTTTTTTTTTGTAGTTGTAGAAGCTCAACATGCCTTTATTTTATTTGTTTATTTTTATGTAGTGCTGAGGATTAAGCCCAGTGCCTCACACATGCAAGAAAGTGCTCTGCCTCTGAGCTACAGCCAGCACTGGTTGTTGGTTTGATCAGAGTTGAATCTACCTCTGGTTCTCCAGACTGGGTCCTCCCGTGTCCTGACATTGCGACCTGTATTCACAGGTCTAGGTCCTGCTTCTCCAGCTGATTATTTCCATTCTGTACTCCCATCCATTCCACACGGGCAAGATTGCATTCTGAGCTGGTCCTAGGGAAAACAAAGAATGTACACAAAGTCCATCTTTTTCTTTTTTGGCAGTGGAGATTGAACCCAGGGATGCTTTAACACTGAGCTACATTCTCAGCTCAGCCCTTTTCATTTTTTATTTTGAGACAGGTCTTCCTGTTGCTTAGGGCCTGGCTAAGATACTGATGCTGGCCTTGTACTTGCAATACTCCTGCCTCAGCCTCCTGACTCCCTAAGATTCATGTCCAGACAAAAATTATCTTTGACAACACCTCAACTTTCTTTTTGCTTATTTCTATGAACTTTCAGCCAGCTAGGATTTCATTTGTACCTTGCTGTCTGTAGTTTTAATGAAGCATTCATCTGAGTTCATTTCTTCTTTAGTATCTCATACTTTTAATTTTACTTACTACCCTCTCCTCTATTCAAAACTTACCTGCCAATTTGACATCATGCCATAGATAATGATTTGCTATACCATATGTGGCCTAATTAACTACTATGTGTAAGCTAGTTCATTACCTAGTGTTTGAACCTTTTAAACAATAAGGTACTAATTAATTCCTTGCTTAGTTCAATATACATTTTATTTTTAAAATTTATTTGTGTATTTCTTCTAATTTGTTATACATGACAACAGAATGCACTTCAGCTCATAGTACACAAATGGAGTGTACTATTTTTCATTATCTGGTTTACACAAAATAGAGTCACACCATTCGTGTCTTTACACATGTACCTAAGGTAATGATGTCCATCTCATTCCATCGTCTTTCCTACCCCCCCTACCCCCTCCTTTCCCCTCCCTCCCCTTCGCCCTATCCAAAGTTCCTCCATTCCTCTTATGCTCCCACTCACCCCCATTATGGATCAGCATCCACTTATCAGAGAAAACATTCTGCCTTTGGTTTTTTTGGGATTGGCTTATTTCACTTAGCATGATATTCTCCAACTCCATCCATTTACCTGCAAATGCCATGGTTTTATTCTCTTTTAATGCTGAGTAATATTTCATTGATATTCATTTTAAAGAACAGAAGGAAAGAATAGTAAGGGTGGCCATTTCAGTAGAGAGCAATATTTTTAGTCAAATGGACTTTTGTTCTCCCTCAAATCGCACACAGGTAGTCACTGATTTTGCCTGTGCCTGTGGCCAGCTTGATCACATCAGAGCCATTAACACAGGACACAGTTGCTTACGAACCTGAGCAAGGGAGGGGAGTCAGCAGGAAGACCCCATCTTCTTGCTGGGAACCTCCAATATCTGATAACCCTTGTAGTTACAAAGTTCAAGGTTCCCTGAGGCTCATCCTCCTCCATGCCTTAGTGTTGATATTAAGGCTTTTCCCCGCTAAGCACAAGATACTTTCTGTTTTCCATTTTTCAGCTGCAGAGGGTTTGAATGCACTGCAGTTACCAAGAGCAAAGGCCAGAGTCCAATTTAAATACTTTGATTTTCATTATGTGTTCAAACTCTCTAATCAAGCCTTCTTTTTGTCTACCAGATTTCCTCTCCATATATGTGAGTCTTCTTTCTTAATGTAGTTTGAATTGAAAAACTTTCAAATTTAAAAATGGATGTTAGATGTGTGCGGCCCAGGTTTGATCCACAGCACCACATACAAAGATGTTGTGTCTGCTGATATTAAAAAATAAATATTAAAAAATTCTCTCTCGAGGGGAATGAGAAGATGGCCGCGAAGGGAGTGCAGTAACTCCGAGTACTGCGTCACTGTGAGGGAAAATGATGAGTTAGAACGGCTAAAAGCTATCTTGTCAGGAATTTCCAGCAAAATTGGGGTGCTCCAAAACCTAGTGGAAGGACTTTCATCGCACGAGGATCAGCTTCAGGGGCTCAAAAGCGAGCGATTTGTCCGTACGGAGCGCTGATTGTTCGGCAGATCGCCCAGCGGCTGGAGTCTGCGGCGCGCACTGGGAAACGACGGGCTGGTGCCGCAGAGATACAGCGATGCTGATTCTGCGGGCTCCTGCCAGCTAGGCATTTGCTGAGCTCGGAGCTGAATTCTGGGTTGGAGACGGGGAAGGAAACGGTCCAGTTCGGTTCTCCACACCGGTCAGACCACGGAGGAAGCCAGCGGCCACCATCTTGGAGAGCTGACGTCACCATCCTTGTTTTTGACTGATTGCAGCTCTTTCAGCTATAGATCAGGTAATTTCAGGCTGACAATTGTCTGCGTCTCGCAGACAAATTGCTCAGACTTAGTGCTAAATAACACGCGGAAACTGCTTCCTGGAGCCTGCTCCTATCAGAACACGCACCGAGCCCGGAGCGGCGGAGCTCCGACTACCGGAGCTGCTCTGGCCCAGGGCTATAGAACCCGCGGAAACTGCTTCTTGGAGCCTGCTCCTGTCGGAGCATGCACCAAGTCCGGAGAGGCCGAATTCTGGCTCCCGGAACTGCTCTGGCCCAGGGATAAAGATCCCGCGGAAACTGTCTCTCGGTCCGGGTCCTGCTGAATACTGTGAAGGCCAGAGGGGCGGAGCAGAGCCGCCGCCAGAGCCCGGATCAGGTCCAGCGACCCGCAGGCGTGGTGTCGCGTCGCTCCGGCTAGAGCAGGGGCCGAACAGAGCCGCCGCCTGCGCCCGGAAGAGGTCCAGCGACCCGCCGGCGTGGTGTCGCGTCGCTCCGGCTAGAGCAGGGGCCGAACAGAGCCGCCGCCAGAGCCCGGAACAGGCACAGCGACCCGCCGGCGTGGAGTCGCGTCGCCCCGGCTAGAGCAGGGGCCGAACAGAGCCACCGCCTGCGCCCGGAAGAGGTCCAGCGACCCGCCGGCGTGGTGTCGCGTCGCTCCGGCTAGAGCAGGGGCTGAACAGAGCCGCCGCCAGAGCCCGGAACAGGCCATGCGACCCGCCGGCGTGGTGTCGCGTCACTCCGGCTAGAGCAGGGGCCGAACAGAGCCTCTGCCTGCGCCCGGAACAGGTCCAGCGACCCGCCGGAGTGGTGTCGCGTCGCTCCAGCTAGAGCAGGGGCCCAACAGAGCCGCCGCCAGAGCCCGGAACAGGCCATGCGACCCGCCGGCGTGGTGTCGCGTCGCTCCGGCTAGAGCAGGGGCTGAACAGAGCTGCCGCCTGCGCCCGGAACAGGTCCTGTGACCTGCCGGCGTGGTTGTCAAAAAACCCCAATTGGAGTAGGGGGAAAGCAGATCCTCCACCCGCGTCCGCAAGGTAGGCAGGCCTGTGACAGTCTGGCAGAACAGCCCCAGCGGCCTGCTGGCGTGGTAGACACGTCACACCACTTGGGGGAGGGGCAGAGCAGAGCCGCTCCCCGAGCCTGGATCAGGCCCAGCGGCCCGCCAGCGTGGCAGTCACATCACTCCATTTGGAGTAGGGGCAGAGCAGAGCCGACGCCCGAGCCTGCAAGGTAGACAGACTTGCGACCGACCGGCGGAACAGGCCCAGCGGTCTACTGGTGTGGTAGACACGTCACACAAATTGGAGGAGGGGCAGAGCAGAGCTGCCTCCCGGAGCCCGCTAGGTAGACAGACCCGCGTCCGACCGGCGGATCAGGCCCAGCGGCCTGCTGGTGTGGTAGACACGTAACCCGTCATCCCAATTGGAGTAGGGGCAGAGCAGAGCCTTCTCCCGCGGTCGGTGTAGGCCCAGCGGCCCGACAGCGTCGTAGTCACGTCAACCCAATTGGAGCAGGGACAGGGCAGAGCCGCCACTCGCGCCCAGAACAGGTCCAGCGACCTGCCGGTGTAGTAGTCAAGACACCCCAAGTGGAGTAGGGGCAAAGCAGATCCTCCACCCGCGCCCGCAAGGTAAGCAGGCCTGTGACAGACTGGCGGAACAGGCCCAGCGGCCTGCCGGCGTGGTAGACACGTCACACCACCTGGGTGAGGGGCTGAGCAGAGCCGCAGCCCGGGCCCAGAACAGGCACAGCGACCTGCCGGCGTGGTAGTCACGACAACCCAATTGGAGAAGGGGCAGAGCAGAGCCGCCGCCCACGCCTGCAAGGTAGTCAGATCCGCGACTAACTGGTGGAACAGGCCCAGGGGTTCACGGACGTGGTGACGTGGTAGACAAGTCACACCAATAGGAGGAAGGGCAGAGCAGAGCCGCTGCCCGCGCCTCCAAGGTAGGCAGACCTGCGACCGACTGGCAGAACAGTCCCAGCGGCCCGCCAGCGTGGTAGACAGATCACCCCATTTGGAGGAGGAGCAGAGCTGCCGCCCGCCCCTGCAAGGGAGACTTTTCAACTATACAAGAGCAATATAAATATATAGGGGGAAAATTTCAAAAACACAACAGTTTCACTAAGCAGAAAGAAACACGAGCAATATGAAAAGACAAGGAAAGAAAGGACCACAAGCAATGCAGGTCAACTCAACTTTAGAAGAGGTTATAGCTGCAGCAGATGGAATGTCAGATAAAGAATTCAGGATATACATGCTGCAAATGATCTGGAGCCTCAAGGAAGACATTAGACAGCAAAATCAGACAATGAAAGATCATTTCGACCACTTCGACAATGTATTACATAAACAAATCCAAGAAGCAAAAGATCAACTATACAGGGAGATAGAGGTAATAAAAAACAAACAAACAGAAATCCTAGAAATGCAGGAAGCAATAAACCAACTTAAAAACTCAATTGAGAATACTACCAGCAGAGTAGAACACTTAGAAGATAGAACATCAGACAATGAAGACAAAGTATTTCAACTTGAAAAGAACATAGATAGCTCAGCAAAACTGTTAAGAAACCATGAGCAGAACATCCAAGAAATATGGGATAATATAAAGAGACCAAACTTAAGAGTCATTGGGATACAGGAAGGTATAGAGGTCCAAACCAAAGGAATGAACTACCTATTCAATGAAATAATACGAGAAAACTTCCCAGACTTGAAGAATGAGACAGAATCCCAAATCCTAGAAGCATACAGGACGCCGAATGTGCAAAATCATAAGAGATCCACACCTAGACACATTATAATGAAGATGCCCAACATACAGAATAAGGAGAGAATTTTAAAAGCTACAAGAGAAAGGAAGCAAATTACATTTAGGGGTAAACCAATCAGGATAACAGCTGATCTTTCAACACAGACTCTGAAAGCTAGAAGATCCTGGAATAACATATTTCAAAAACTGAAAGAAAATGGGTTCCAACCAAGAATCACGTATCCAGCGAAATTAAGCTTCAGGATGGAAGATGAAATTAAAACCTTCCACGATAAACAAAAGTTAAAAGAATTTGCAGCTAGAAAACCATGTCTTCAAAACATCCTCGGCAAAACATTACAGGAAGAGGAAATGGAAAATAACAATGAAAACCAACAGTGGGAGGTAGGACAGTAAAGGGGGGGAAAAATATTCAAAAAGGAAAACAAACCATGTATAGTAACATAAATAAACAATTATGGCTGGAAGAACAACCCATATCTCAATAATAACCCTAAATGTTAATGGCTTAAACTCACCAATCAAGAGACACAGGCTAGTAGAATGGATCACAAAACAAGACCCAACAATATGCTGCCTACAGGAGACGCATTTGATAGGAAAAGACATACATAGACTGAAGGTGAAAGGTTGGGAAAAATCATATCACTCATATGGACTTCGGAAACAAGCAGGAGTGTCCATACTCATATCAAATAAAATAGATTTCAAGCCAAAGTTAATCAAAAGGGATAAAGAGGGACACTACATACTGCTCAAGGGAACCATACACCAACAAGACATAACTATCATAAATATATATGCCCCAAACAATGGTGCAGCTATGTTCATCAAACAAACTCTTCTCAAGTTCAAGAGTCTAATAGACCAACATACAATAATCATGGGAGACTTCAACACACCTCTCTCACCACTAGACAGATCTTCCAAACAAAAGTTGAATAAGGAAACTATAGAACTCAATAACACAATTAATAACCTAGACTTAATTGATATATATAGAATATACCACCCAACATCAAGCAGTTACACTTTTTTCTCAGCAGCACATGGATCCTTCTCAAAAATAGATCATATATTATGTCACAGGGCAACTCTTAGACAATATAAAGGAGTGGAGATAATACCATGCATCTTATCTGATCATAATGGAATGAAACTGAAAATCAACGATAAAAGAAGGAAGGAAAAAACATGCATCACTTGGAGAATGAACAATTGGTTACTAAATGATCAATGGGTTATAGAAGACATCAAGGAGGAAATTAAAAAATTCTTAGAGATAAATGAATGCACAGACACAACATATAGGAATCTATGGGACACATTAAAAGCAGTTCTAAGAGGAAAATTCATTGCTTGGAGTTCATTCCTTAAAAAAAGAAGAAACCAACAAATAAATGATCTCATACTCCATCTCAAAATCCTAGAAAAAGAAGAGCAAAACAACAGCAAAAGAAGTAGAAGGCAAGAAATTATTAAAATCAGAGCTGAAATTAATGAAATCGAAACAAAAGAAACAATTGAAAAGATTGACAAAACTAAAAGTTGGTTCTTTGAAAAAATAAATAAAATCGACAGACCCTTAGCCATGCTAACGAAGAGAAGAAGGGAGAGAAATCAAATTACTAGCATACGGGATGAAAAAGGCAATATCACAACAGACACTTCAGAAATACAGAAGATAATCAGAAACTATTTTGAATCCTTATACTCCAATAAAATAGAAGATAGTGAAGGCATCGATAAATTTCTTAAGTCATATGATCTGCCCAGATTAAGGCAGGAGGATATAGACAACCTAAACAGACCAATATCAATTGAGGAAATAGAAGAAACCATCAAAAGACTACCAACTAAGAAAAGCCCAGGACCGGATGGGTATACAGCAGAGTTTTACAAAACCTTTAAAGAGGAACTAACACCAATACTTTTCAAGCTATTTCAGGAAATAGAAAAAGAGGGAGAACTTCCAAATTCATTCTACGAGGCCAACATCACCCTGATTCCTAAACCAGACAAAGACACTTCAAAGAAAGAAAACTACAGACCAATATCTCTAATGAACCTAGATGCAAAAATCCTCAATAAAATTTTGGCAAATCGGATTCAAAAACATATCAAAAAAATTGTGCACCATGATCAAGTAGGATTCATCCCTGGGATGCAAGGCTGGTTCAATATACGGAAATCAATTAATGTTATTCACCACATCAATAGACTTAAAAATAAGAACCATATGATCATTTCGATAGATGCAGAAAAAGCATTCGACAAAGTACAGCATCCCTTTATGTTCAAAACGCTAGAAAAACTAGGGATAACAGGAACTTACCTCAACATTGTAAAAGCAATCTATGCTAAACCTCAGGCTAGCATCATTCTGAATGGAGAAAAATTGAAGGCATTCCCTCTAAAATCTGGAACAAGACAGGGATGCCCTCTCTCACCACTTCTGTTCAACATAGTTCTCGAATCACTGGCCAGAGCAATTAGACAGACGAAAGAAATTAAAGGCATAAAAATAGGAAAAGAAGAACTTAAATTATCACTATTTGCAGATGACATGATTCTATACCTAGCAGACCCAAAAGGGTCTACAAAGAAACTATTAGAGCTAATAAATGAATTCAGCAAAGTGGCAGGATATAAAATCAACACGTATAAATCAAAGGCATTCCTGTATATCAGCGACAAATCCTCTGAAATGGAAATGAGGACAACCACTCCATTCACAATATCCCCCCAAAAAATAAAATATTTAGGAATCAACCTAACAAAAGAGGTGAAAGACTTATACAATGAAAACTACAGAACCCTAAAGAGAGAAATAGAAGAAGATCTTAGAAGATGGAAAAATATACCCTGTTCATGGATAGGCAGAACTAACATCATCAAAATGACGATATTACCAAAAGTTCTCTATAGGTTTAATGCAATACCAATCAAAATCCCAATGGCATTTCTTATAGAAATGGAGAAAGCAATCATGAAATTCATATGGAAAAATAAAAGACCCAGAATAGCAAAAACAATGCTAAGCAGGAAGGGTGAATCAGGCGGTATAGCGATACCAGACTTCAAACTATACTACAGAGCAATAGTAACAAAAACAGCATGGTACTGGTACCAAAACAGGCGGGTGGACCAATGGTACAGAATAGAGGACACAGAAACCAACCCACAAAACTACAACTATCTTATATTTGATAAAGGGGCTAAAAGCATGCAATGGAGGAAGGATAGCATCTTCAACAAATGGTGCTGGGAAAACTGGAAATCCATATGCAACAAAATGAAACTGAATCCCTTTCTCTCGCCATGCACTAAAGTTAACTCAAAATGGATCAAGGAGCTCGATATCAAATCAGAGACACGGCGTCTGATAGAAGAAAAAGTCGGCTACGATCTACATACTGTGGGGTCGGGCTCCAAATTCCTCAATAGGACACCCATAGCACAACAGTTAATAACTAGAATCAACAAATGGGACTTACTCAAACTAAAAAGTTTTTTCTCAGCAAAAGAAACAACAAGAGAGGTAAATAGGGAGCCTACATCATGGGAACAAATCTTTACTCCTCACACTTCAGACAGAGCCCTAATATCCAGAGTATACAAAGAACTCAAAAAATTAGACAACAAGATAACAAATAACCCAATCAACAAATGGGCCAAAGACATGAACAGACACTTCTCAGAGGAGGACATACAATCAATCAACAAGTACATGAAAAAATGCTCACCATCCCTAGCAGTCAGAGAAATGCAAATCAAAACCACCCTAAGATACCATCTCACTCCAGTAAGATTGGCAGCCATTATGAAGTCAAACAACAACAAGTGCTGGCGAGGATGTGGGGAAAAGGGTACACTTGTTCATTGTTGGTGGGACTGCAAATTGGTGCAGCCAATCTGGAAAGCAGTATGGAGATTTCTTGGAAAGTTGGGAATGGAACCACCATTTGACCCAGCTATTCCCCTTCTCGGTCTATTCCCTAAAGACCTAAATAGAGCATGCTACAGGGACACTGCTACATCGATGTTCATAGCAGCACAATTCACAATAGCAAGACTGTGGAACCAACCTAGATGCCCTTCAATAGACGAATGGATAAAAAAAATGTGGCATTTATACACAATGGAGTATTACTCTGCATTGAGAAATGACAAAATCATAGAATTTGGAGGGAAATGGATGGCATTAGAGCAGATTATGCTAAGTGAAGCCAGCCAATCCCTAAAAAACAAATGCCAAATGTCTTCTTTGATATAAGGAGAGTAACTAAGAACAGAGTAGGGACGAAGAGCATGAGAAGAAGATTAACATTAAACAGGGACGAGAGGTGGGAGGGAAAGGGAGGGAGAAGGGAAATTGCATGGAAATGGAAGGAGACCCTCAGGGTTATACAAAATTACATACAAGAGGTAGCGAGGGGAAAGGGAAAAATAATACAAGGGGGAGATATGAACTGCAGTAGAGTGGGTAGAGAGAGAAGAGGGGAGGGGAGGGGAGGGGAGGGGGGTAGTAATGGATAGGAAAGGCAGCAGAATACAACAGACCCTAGTATGGCAATATATAAATCAATGGAAGTGTAACTGATGTGATTCTGTAATTTGTATACGGAGTAAAAATGGGAGTTCATAACCCACTTGAATCAAAGTGTGAAATATGATGTATCAAGGACTATGTAATGTTTTGAACAACCAACAATAAAAAAAATTAAAAAAAAAAAAAAAAAAAAAAAAAAAAAAAAAAATGGATGTTAATCATTACAAATGATCTATTCAAACAGAGGCCATTCAACCTACTTATTTGAACATACAAAGGTGTGTCTCTTTTCCTTAAATTTTCACTGCACAGAGAAGAGTATATATTCAGATACAATTTCATACGATTATACTATAACAGGAGTTTCTTTACCCAAGTCTCTGTTGGGTGTTTTGAGCACACAAACAAACTGCCTAGAAGTAAAGCCTGTCCACCAAATATTTGTTTTCTTTCATGAAGATTCTACTCTGCAGGCAAGCCCAGACAACATTGTTTTCCTGCTCAATAGCAAGAAAAGAAATTTTTTTCTGTTGGGAGAAATATGAAAAAACTTTTATGTGTGTATGCTAGGGATCAAACCCAGGGCCTCACACATTAAGCAAACACTGAACACTGAACTATAGTTCTCAGTCCTAGAAAAAACTGTCCGTAAAATTTGTTCCAAGTCAAATGTATGTCCTTCCCAAGGAAAAACTACATGGCAGATGAAGAAAAACTCAGCAAGAAAAAGGCAACATAAATGGTAAAATGAAGGACCAGAGAAATTAAGTTGCTATTATGAGCACATTTACAGCCAAGTTAGTGAATGCTTTTATTTAGTACGGAAGACAGGGCAACCCAGTGGGAGAAAGCTGGTGTAAAAGTGATATTTCTCATTATTTACACATAAAGCATGAGTTCTGTGAACTTCAAGGGTCTCTGAACTCTCAGGAGATTTGAACGTGTATTTGTGTATATGAATTTTTTTTCTTTTCTGAGAGATCACCTATAAGTTTCCAAGGGGTCTAAAATTTTCAATTATAAAATTATTTAAGGGATATGGATAAGTTAGATACTGCTACTTCAGTGAAAGCTTGAGGATCATAAAATCAAAGATGTGCATTTGAAGTATTTTACATTGGAAGAAAACTGAGTCAGGGCTTCCTGGATAGTTATAGCAAAACTGGACAGGAAACCTGGAGAATTAGCTGAGAATTGGATCTAGACAGGCCCACAGTATAAAGTAGGGTAACATTCAATTATATAGAATATTTAAAAAATCCCAGGGGCTTAGCAAAATAAAAGCTTATTTCTCATTCACATAAAGCTCAGTATGGAAATTCCTAATCAGTGGGCAGCCTTACCTGTGGTCATTCAGAGACTAGGCTCCTTGCATCCTGGCTCTGTCTTCCTGAACAGCGTTGGAGCCCTCTGTTTGAAGAAGCCTGTATCTAGACAATCCATAGGGGAAGAGAGAGAAGGTGTGGATCCCATGATTCCATCACCTGCCCACACTCCTCCTGTTGGACTTCAGTGACATCACCAAACTTAACTGAAAGGGACGATGGAAAATATAGTCTAAATCTTCACTCATGAGGTAGAAAAAATGAGTTTTGGTGAACACATAGCATCTTTACCCACTTAAAAGAAGCAATAGTACCAGGAAGCAGCTGGGAGTGAAGAGGACATACTGCTTTAGACACCAGGAGAAAGTCCAATGTCTTAGGCAGAGGAGGAGACTAATAGGACTATGAAAGTGTCCAGAGGACGGGATGGTCACAGTGACGTACAACCCAGGAGCAAAGTGCTCAGAGTTTCAGGCATAGAGGCAGGAGGAATTGGGAGAATAAGTCATGAGTAGTAGAGACCTAGTGACCCAATAAGTATTTAGGAAGACTAGGAGTAGGAGTGGGGGATAAGAACAGGATGAGGCAGGAGCTGGAATGGAATAACCCAGATCTAGGAAGATCACAGTCATGGGGAACAGGGCACAAGCATGGATCGTCAGGACAGGCTATTTGTGAGATGGCTCATTCATGAACAGCATGTCAGATAAGAGCTGGTTCAAGTTCCTTTTGCCCAGGTCAGCATTGGTCCTGGAGTAATACAGGGCCTCCTGACAGGGGTCAGTTATAAGGAGAGGCATAAGAAAATAGGTAAGATCTGATAACAATCCATCATCAAGTGTTACCATAACTTTCTCAGCTTCTTAGTTACTGACAACAGCCCTAACTAACCCCAACTTCCTCACAAATGTCCTGGGATGAAACGGCATCATTGAGTCAGTTCAAACCCTCCAGAGCACAAAGCAAATGCCCATTAAGAGGATGGGGTGGTTTATTTGCTTAGAAGAAAAAATAATAAAAATAATAGTCAATATATGCAACGCACTGTTCTTAGGCTTTCGACTTATTTAAGCATTTAATCTTGACAACAACTTTATGAAGAAGGAACCTTTCATGTATGTGTGTTTGTGTGTGTGTGGTCCTGGGGATTAGAATCCAGGGCTTATGTATGCAAGGCAAGCACTCTACCAACTGAGCTATATCCTCAGCTTAAGAAGGTACCTTTATTACCCTAAAATTACAGATTAAACACTGAGCAATGGAGTCTGACTAAGTGACTTAATCCAAGTAAGCAGTACAGCTAAGATTCAAGCAGAATTGACTCTGGAGTGGATGATCTTAGAGATCCACATTTGACCATTTTCATCGCAATGTTCACTTACTCCATGGATGAAGATGCACCTTGAAACATTTTGTTTCAAGTTAAAGTTATCCACCCTAAGAAGAAGACATTAACAGTTTCCTAGTGTGTTCACACTCTCAAATAATGTAAGCTATCTGCACTAAAAAGTTTTGAAGTAAAATATGTCACAAATGAATGATTGCAGAAAGTCAGGGCTAGAAGGAACCTCAGGGATGACTGTCTTACCTGCATTGGGAAACCACATGTCATAAGTGAGTCAAGAGGGTTAAGAGCCAGAAACTTTTGACAGTGATATAACTCCCCTAGTTCTTAGGTGGCTAGAGGGACAATGATAACAGGCCTCAACTTCAAAGGATTTGTTTTTTATGAATTGAGGAGTCCTGTATTGTGTGTAACTATTCAAGGATTGTATAGTCGATCCATCATCCACACATTTTTCTACCCATCCATTTATCTGTCCATGTATTTATTCATTCAGTTGCTAATAGACACTCATTCAAAAATATCTGCTGAGGGGCTAGAGTTGTGGCTCAGTGGTAGAGCACTCGTCTCGCAAATGTGAGGCACTGGGTTAGATCCCAGCACCACATAAAATAAAGGCATTGAGTCCATACACAACTAAAAAAAATTTTTTTTTAAATTCTGCTGAGCCAAAACTTGTGTTAAATTCTAGATGTTTCTAACCCATTTGATCAGAATTCTTCCTTATGCCTGTTTTTTTGTTTGTTTGTTTGTTTGTTGAGATTTTTGTTAAGCCCAGGGCATGGGATCTCAGTATATGTCAATTAAAGTTTATATTAAATATGTTTTAGGAGTCATAATCATGACATTAATTATGGCATAATTTGAAGCTTCCTGCCACTATTCAAAGTAAAGAACTTTCTTTTTACTTTGAAATTCTAAGAGGATTTCTTACAACCTCATTTTGTTCTAAGATGTCTTTTCCATACCCCATGCTTAATCTCAAGCCAAACATGGACAAGGCTCAGTCAATAGTAAGTTGTTTTCAGAACCAAAGAAGAACTCAGTTTTCTACAAGCAGTATCTACAAGACTTATAAAGGTCCTTGCTGTTTTTGTTGAAAAGTGCATCCCCTATGACAGACATGTATCCTGAGTCTCCTGCAAGGATAGGGGGAAATGGATGTCAGTTCCTTGCTCCCTGCTAGGAACAGTTAGTGTTCCTTGTGCAAACATTGCAATTCTACCTGTGCCCTACATAATTCACCTTAAATGTTCCAGAGTTCTACTAGCTCTAAAAAACTTAAAATGAATTAGCTCAGCATTTGGTTCTGCATCACAGGGGAACATTATTTTCTGAGGGTAACAAAGGAGGTATCACTCAGGAAAACAAATAAAGCACAAAGTCAAGGTGCCAACCTTCTGACTATGTTTATTCACATTTAAATTTATGGATGGAAAGTTTTTTCCTTGCTACAAAGTTTTGTTAAACATAAATCAATAAATACAAATTACAAGTCAATAAATAATAGTTACAACTTCTATCTATTGCAAGCAGAATTATAAATAAACAGATGCTACTCCTTTGGTATACACAAGACTTTTAATTTTTTCTGTTGTACAACTACAGTTGCCATCATTTTCCCTTTTTTTTTTGTAGGACTTCCTTTGGGGATACAACTGTTCATTGCACATTCCTTAACACTGTCTTAACAGTTAAGATTTGTAGTACACCAAACAACTACAAGTATCTTCAGTTAAAATTTGTTTTCAGCCAAGTAGGGTTGATTTCTATCATGTGTTCATTGAGATATTACAAACAAAAAGGAAGCAAAGTACAAAAATGAATGTCCATATATATGTTCATGGCCTGGAAGGAATACTGACTGGCTTGAAAGGCTTTTCACTGTCTGGTCATCAAAATGACATGCAATAGCCATGAAGAACTCACTTAGCTAGCAGCATGGAAATCACTGAGCTGGTTATTCAAAGATTGGACAAACAGAATTCCGGGATGCTATTTCCATTTTGATTTTCCAGTTCAAATGGTTCTAGTTGACGATACTCAAACGTCACACGATTTACTTGTTTTCCACTGGAGACCATGCGCACCACAGTGTTGTCACAGCCAATTTTCACTTGGGCTATAATTGATGGAAAAAATAAAAGTTTCCCAGCAGGTTAGAAACCATAGCCAACTCATTGCTGTTGACTAGATTATTTAAGCACAACAAAAGTGAGGCAATGAATTTTCATTTATCGTACTCGAGCCACTTTTAGTTGAGATGTGTTTTTGTTTTTATTGTAGTATATAATTAATAAGAATCCTGAAATTGAACTCAGCCTTTCTCCTCATGTGCAAGAATACTGTAAGCCACAACTAGCTGGAAAGAGGCAAGAGAACATCTCCAGGCCTTTTTCCTGCTCTCCTGCAAAGCTAGGGTGTTAAAGAAGGCAAAGGTAATGAGTCATCTCTGCATAGGGGCCCTGGGTCAGTGTTCTTGATGGGGACAATACTGCCCTCCAGGGAGAGGTTGGACATTGGCAGGGGCAGTGTATGATTGTCACAACATCTGGAGTTGCTGAGGGAATGTACTGCTGGATATTTATGTAGATGAAAATATTTTCTTCATTTTCTGAGTCTAGATAACAAGTCTGATTTACACATTTAAAATCATTTGCATGGGCAGGGATGGGGTTGTGGCTCAGTGGTAGTGCACTTGCCTGGCATACATTAGGTACTGGGTTCAATCTTCAGCACTACATAAAAATAAATAAAGGTATTGTATCCATCAACAACGAAAAAAAAAAAAAGAGGAATCAGGGGTTATGGTTGCAGGAAAAATGGTGGAATGTGATGGACATTATTATCCTAGATACATGTATGACTGCACATATAATGTGACGCTACACTGTGTACAGAGAAATGAAAAGTTGTATTGCAATTGTGCACAATGAATCAAAATGCATTCTGCTTTCATGTATACCTAATTAAATTAAATAAATAAAATTTTAAAAAAGAATCATGTGCAGGGTGTAGAAATGTCCTGATTATACCAGCTTTTGTTCTATTGTCCACTTGAATGCTTCCTCATTTTTTTTTCTTTCTCATGTGGAATAGCTTAAAACATTCTTACTTGTCTCACATTCAATATTTTCATTATCTGTATAAGATTCTGACAACTTTTATATCTCTTTGCATGAAGTTATGCATGAGCAGTTATATATTAAAGGTCATTATTTTATTAAAAATTGCTTTCTTCTTATTTCTCTAGCCTCAAATTGGTTCCTGAAGCAATATTTTTCAGTCTTACAATAATTCTTTCTGCTCAGTCCCCCTGCCCATACCTATTGTTTCTTAAGGTGTGGCTAAATTCTAAGAAATGGCATTGTAATTGTGTAACAGGTAGCTTACAAATATTACCTGGGCTTAAAGGAAGTAAAACAATTCTGTAATGTTAGTGAGGTAAAGTCAATTTGAAAACACAACAAATATAAACTGTATAATCAGGCCTTAGTTCTTACCTGTGTGTATTAATTCTGTTTCAGAGATATCCAGGTACCAGCATGAGTTCAGAGAGAAAATACTGGTGTGCTGATCTGGTTTTAATTATACCAGGGCACAACTAACAAAATGACTGTCTGTTTTGCAGCTTCATTACCTAGCTGATAATATCAAGATTTTATCAGCTAGGTTAGACACTTGTGTGTTTCATTTATGTTTTACTTTTGTCTATGTAATGGTAACCGGAGATTCCTGTACCTAAAGTACAAGTATGGAAGTGACTCTTACAGAAATATTTTATATAATCCACCCCCCAACACACACATACATATTTGATTAGATTGGTATGAGCATCAGTAATTTCCACCTATCCTCACTGACCTGAGCATAATAATGACAAGGAAAATCCTCATTGGTTCCTGATAAAGAAGATCTGGTTCTATTTGGCAACTATGCACTAAGTCATTTATAACTGGTGCCCACTTTTGGATTTCAGAATTTACCTCTGGATCCTACTGGCCTTTGAGAGACTGGTTTGGCTGTCACAAGTTAGGGATATTCGACAGTTCAGAAAATTTCTGAAAAAGCTTACCTCTTTGGTGTTCATTTACTATAACTAATACACTTATTCACATACATAAAAACTTAAATAGTATTTTATTATTATACTATTATTAATTGATGATAGATCTACTATTGAATCATTTTAGTTGGTAAGCAACCCTTTAGTCTTCAGGAAATGAAAGCAGGGACCACTAAGAACATGGAAAGAATTGAAAAGCTTTGTATTTTTCACAGTTCTACTTAGGACCAACCTTAAATATATGCCCTAATTGTTCCATAGGTTTATCTCTTTATATCAGATTTTTGGTAATAGAGTTTGATATTATACATAGGCCTAACTGTATTTCCATACTGGCTCAACATATAAAATGAAAGATTTTTGTGGTGGAATTCATCTTCCAAAATGTATTTTTTAAAATGTGGGTATTTTATGCAAGGAAATGTTAACTCACCAGCGCCATGAAAGGGGTAGCAAAGATCAGCTAAAGGCATCATCTTGGAAGGGTCCAATCCAGTTCCTCCCAGCAATTCCACAAAGTCTCCTATTCCCCCACAACCTGCAGGGGGTTTCTAAGAGAATAAAGCACCAAAGAATACATTTAAACAAATTACAAAAGCCAAACTATTTGGTCAATGGTGGATAGTCGAATTCACTCAATCATCCTTCAATATCCTGGCAGCATCATTGAATTTAACGTCTGAGACTCCGGAAATGAAGACATTTTTAACAGGAAAAAAAATCACAAGAATTGCTTTTCTAAACCAGTTGAGTAATCATTTTTTTAAATGTGTGTGCCTGGTATTTTTTTTTTCATAATTTTAAGCTTAAGGGCCGGAAGCTTGATATAAAATGTATGAAAATGGAATCCAAAAATGCTTTGCTTTTCAAATCTCTTGGACATACATACTGAATTATTTGAATTTCTTAATGCATGAAGTCAGATTAAATAAAGTTGATTATCGGCATTTTATAAGTTGGGCATGCGAATTGGTTTTTCCCTTTGACTCACCACTTTCTCTTCTTTAGAAAAGAATTTCTCCACGTTGGAACACATCTTTTCTACCAATAAGGGTTTATTTATGAGTATATTTTTAAAAGGATAAAATTCTGATTTGGGGGCCCAAGTTAGCTAGACTTATCATTACCTTCAAAGCTCAGAAGGGACCTCTGCTTGGTTTAATGCTCTATTGTCTCTGTGTTGAAATTCCTAATAATTTTTAAAAAAATGGTCCTCACATTTTCACTTCATATTGTCTCCCACAATTTGTGTAGTCAGTTTGGCCTCTGAATCTTTTCTTCATGGAAGTGAATTTATTAAGTGGCATGTGACAGGTGCCCAGAAGTTAACCAGATAGACCCTGACACACAGGAACCAAAATCTAGACAGGGAACTTTAAAACACATACATGTATGCGCGTGCGTGCGCGCGCGCACACACACACACACACACACACACACTCCAACGTTTAGAAAGACACTGAAAAACAGCTGGAATGAAACTACAAGTTAGAAGATAACTTATAATAGCAATTGCTTAGCTAATGAATTGGCAAATGTTTTTTATTTTTTATTGTTTTGGCACTGGAGATTTAACTCAGGGGCTCTTTTCCACTAGGCTACATACTCTGCCCTTTTAATTTAGTTTTGAGAAAATGTCTTACTATTTTGTTTAGGACTTCATTGAGTTGCTGAAGCTGGTCCTGAACTAGTAATCCTTCTGTTTCAACCTCCCAAGTTGCTGGAATCAGAGGTGTGCAGCATCTGGTGGGGACATCTTTTTTTTTTTTTTTTTTTTTTTTTAAAAGATGTTTTTAGTTGTTGATGGACCTTTATTTATTTATTGATATGTGGTGCTGAGAATCGAACCCAGTGCCTCACACATGCTAGGTAAGCACTCTACCACCGAGCCACAACCCAAGCCCTGGGCATCAATTTTTAAAGGGCCTACTATGTGCAGCATTCTAGGCTTAGGTTCTTTTCACATAATTTCATCAAATGATGAAATAGAGATTTAATTAGCCCCACTGTGCACAAGGTTTCATGTTTGTGAATTGAGAGTTAATGAGCTACTTAGTGGTGAAGGGAAAAAAGACTAAACTGCCTTTCCCTTGAGTAGAGGATGTCCTGGGGGAACATCTCTACAGACTAAAGTTTCCACTCAGTTCTTTAGGTTCCAAATTTCAGCAGGTGGTGTTGAAGGGAAAAGGCAGCCTTGAGAGAGAGAGAGAGAGGGAAAAAAAATGGGAATTTAAAAAGTTGATAAAAAGTGGAAACTAAAATGAGGGAACCAAAACAAGAGACAAGGAAGTTAGGTGGACCTAACTTAGTTAGGTGGACCTAACTTAGTTAGGTGGACCTAACCTAACATTCCTAAGTGTTGAATGACATTTCTGTCTTCTTTGTAATCCTCTGTAGTTTTCTTATAAACAATGGCAGAAACTGAGTTGAGTAGGGACCTATCTGGGGTTCCATTCTTCAGCAGCGATCCTTGAGATTTTTTTCTTGAGGTTCTAAGTTATTATCCATCTCTTGCTAGGTTACAACAATGTGCCAAAGGAGTACCTAGACTCCTTGTACCTAATGTAGAGTTCCCCACTGTACTCAATGTGCAAACTGAAGCTTCCCTTGGTGAAACTCACTTTCCAATGCATAAGAAAGCTGTAATGTTTTATTTTAGGAAATAGTCTTGAGGGATACACAAATAACAACCAAAGAGACATCTATCTCCTGAGGACCGAGAAAACAGCAATATGGTCCCTACAGCCCATTCACTGTGTGGAAGCCAGAGGGCCTTTAGACATAAATATATATCAGATCATGTTGCTTTCCTGTTTGACCTCTCCAATGGTTTCTCATTTTATTTAATATGGGCAACAGGGTTCTCCACACTACTGTGTTGCCCATCTCCCTAAGACATCTCACATAAGTCCCCGCTATCTTGTCTTCTTCCCATTTCTAGAACCCAGCAGGTTCAGTCTTGTCTCTCAGCCTCAGCACCACTGTTGCCTTTACTCTTTCTTTTTTCCCCAGATTTGGCTCCTGATCTATTACTCAGATCTCACTTTAAATGTCTCCTTCTTAGAAGATTTCTTTCCTGATTACCTTATATCAGATAGTTCCTCCCCCTCTTCACCTCCTTGTTCCCAGTTTATTGTCTATCAAACCACTGAGCTGCATTCTCTGTACAGCACTTGCCCCTAGTAGAAATGCATGGCAGCTTTGCCTGTCTCAGGATCTGTCTTGTTCATTGCCAATTTTCAGCATCAGAAAATATTTTTTTTTCGGGGGGTGGGTACCCGGGATTAAACTCAGGGGCCCTCAACCACTGAGCTGCATCCCCAGCCCTATTTTGTATTTTATTTAGGGACAGGGGTCTCACTGAGAAGAATAAATGCCTAGGACACTGGAAGCTCTAAATTGTTAAGAGGAAACACTAACATTATTTCTTATAGCCTCAGTACTGCAGGACAGATCTCTTCACCTGCTATCACACCGCCTTTTACATCAAGAATGGCATGCAAATAATATCAAGCCAAGAAGACTAGAGCAAAGATATTAAAAGATGTGCTTATCAAAGAACTATTCTTCCATTAAGGTCTAATTTTTAAAAAAAAATGGCAGTGACTCATGAATTTAGGACTAGAGGAAATTGGAAATTTGCTTTTCTCAGTCCTGGTCCTATTAATTTGGCTTCACTTGAATCTTTCTGATTAGGAACTGTGACTATCTTTTTAAAAAATATATTTATTTTTTAGTTACAGGTGGACACAATATCATTATTTTATTTTCATGTGGTGCTAAGGATCGAACCCAGTGTCTCTCGCATGCTAGGCGAGTGCTTTACCTCTAAGCCACAATCCCAGCCCACTATGACCACTTTGATACCAGCAAATGTGTGTCATCTAAACTTGGTCATATGAGAAAGTAATTGGAAATAAGGATGACTCGTAGGGAAAATGCTACCAGTACAAGTAAATGTGGATAAGTTCAACATTAATTTTAAGGTCCATTCAGAAATTCATTTGAAAGAAAATTGATATGGATTATCAACTAATATTTTCATGCAAAATGCATAAAATTTGATGTGTTTCAAACAACTCTTCAAAACTTTACTGTCTTTGAAATATAAAAAATCCAATTTCATATTTTATGCTACAGTTAGCATTCTTTCATACCACAGTTCTGTCAATGAGATACTTCCTTCATGTCAAAAAAAAAAAAAATCCAATAATCAGAAACAGCTGTGTAGATGACTCACAGGAGGTTCTGCTAGGAGAGAATTTTTGTAAAAGAGGCAAGTACAAGAGAGTTCAATTGTAATTACATACTACAACTTTACCAGTTGAAAGCATTTCTTACATCACAAGAAAAGTATTGAAATAGTCAGAATGGGCACCTGAGTAGGGTTCTGACAGCATAACAGAAATAGAAGAGGGCTTTTATTAAAGAAGCTGGGGCAAACATGGGATTTAATAACCAGAGGAACATAATACTCCAATTTGCTGATGCCAGGTTTCCTTTTCCTCTGATAAAGCTGTGGCTTTACCAAATGATTAGGAAGCGAGTAAGTCACTCACCTTTGACTGAACACCATGTAAGCGTCCCAGAGTAAGATCAGATATTTTGATCACTACTGGATAAATTATGGAGAAGCTGCAGTTTCGATGCTGGTGTGGAACTACCAGGGTGAATTTTCCATTTGGAGTCTGAGAGATGACATTGCAAGCTTTGTAGGAAACAAAATGTTACATTTGCATTACTTGGTTTGCTGGGTTTTAATAGAAGTTTATTGTCTCCTTATTCTAGATTTATGTTCATGGCCTAGAATCTTGTGCCAGGAAGAGAATATATATCACATGACGATTTGGAGAAAGGAAGGAGTTGGGGAATAAATCATCACTGATATTTAGATATTGTCAGGAGACCCTGGGCACAAGGGGGCTTTCTCACTTCATCTCACAGGGTTGTTTTTTACAACAAGAAGACATGAATTGTTAACCAGACAAACAATACTAACTGGTGTATTGTTCTATGAAGACTTCTGTCAACTAGGATCTAGGTTCAAGCTAGGAATATGGAACAATCCAGGCTTAAAGGTGAGGCTAGAACTCCAACTCTATCTGTCTGAAGTCTTCACTCATAGAATTTGGAGCCATATGTTGTTTAAAATAAGTAAGTAAATAAATAAACAAATAGGGCTGGGGTTGTGACTCAGAGGTAAAGCGTTTGCCTAGCATGCATTAGGCACTGGGTTCAATCTCAGCACCACATAAAAATAAAATAAAGATATTGTACCCACCTATAACCAAAAAATAAATATTAAAAATTTAATAAAAATAAACAAATAATTTTATTTTAAAATAGCAACAAGATAGGCTGGTAAAAATAGCAGGCTTAAGTCTAATAAATATTTGCCAAATGTTCAGTGATATTGATTAAAACAAATTTAAAAAAATCAGTTGTAGATGGACATAATACCTTTATTCTATTTACTTATCTATTTATTTTATGTGGTGCTGAAGATCAAACCCAGTGCCTCACATGTGCCAGGCAACCGCTCTACCACTGAGCTACAATCCCAGTCCCCAAAAGGTAAGCTTTTAACATTCAATTACTCTCTGGAATTTCTGGAAATTTTTTTTGTTTTTGTATCTCAAATCTAGACTTGTATTTATTTTTCTAACTTTGAAACAGAAGAATTTGCATTTTTTGCTGATTATGGCAAAAGTTCCTGGTTAGTCAGAAAAAGTCTGATTAACCCACCTCTTGCCTCCTTCTTATATTTTTAGTCACACTTTTAATTTCAAAAAGAACTGAAATTTCATAATTCTAGAAGACTTCTTTTGACTTCTCACCAAATGTAGGAGAAACATTTTCTTTTGTCCCCAAGAATTATTCTGTACCAGTCCTCAGAAACTGCCTTTTCTGGAGGCAGGGGAGCTTCTTTCAAAAAAAATATTGTTTATTTTTAAAAAAATAGAAGTCAGAAGACTAGTAGTACATTATTCTTGGGCAGATTAGGCCCCATCCTTCAACTTCTTGAAGTATTAATATTAATACTAGTATATGTAACCTAAATGGTTGATATTCTTTCATCTTCTGATTTTTAAAAATGTTTTTCTTCTAATAGGAAAAAATAAGCCAATGAGTGAACTCGATTTAATTAAAATAATAGGCTTCAGGCCTGAACTGTAGTTTTATAGAATATGTGTGTCTCCACCAGAAATGAAATAAATTAGGGTTGTGAGTTCAGTATCAGAAGACAACACAAAAGTATTCTGGTTCAATCCTCTGCTCAGGACATGACATCTGTCCACCATGTCTCTGATATGCAGCCTTTCAGTTTTTGCCTAGGTAGTTCTAGATCACAACTTCATATCTCATCCTTCAAGCTTATCCTGGATCAGTGGAATGACTTGGGAAATTGAAGTTTCCCACTGAAAGCATCGTAGTATCTTAGGAGATCTAAACAAGACTTTGGAGGAAAAAATAGAATTGTACCCACCCTAAATTAGTATACTACGTAGCCTGGGAAATAAATTAACAAGTGTGACTTGATTTTCATAATAATGATCAGAAAATAACCCTTAGATCATTTCCAATTATAAGTGAATTTCCATTCACATCATTTCTCAGTTCAAATTTTCTAAGACTGTGAGATAATGGTATTTTGGAAAAGCAATTTGACTCCCCTCATTCCCCAAGTCCTGTCTTATTACTGAGAATGCAGGAAAATCACTTACGAAAGAGGTTGGGGTCTGTCTTTATGGTTACTGTGAAACCATTTCCTGGTTCATGGACCCTGAAGAAGATCATGGCCACATTCTGGGAAGATCTGATGCTCCTTCGGCTAAGACCACTCTCACAGAAATCTATGTACCGCTCAGTGGTGGGGAGAAGATGATCCTGGGAGCTGGGGAATTTCTCCCCCTTAAGGATCCAACCATCAAATACCTTCCAAAAAATAACAATATAGAGACACAGATGGTCACTTTCATCAATTCCTGAGATCATGGGTGTGTTGAAATGGGGGAAAAGTTACCCAGCAATAATCCTTCAGTGGTAAGTGAGAAATTGGCAGCCGACCCCCTGCCTGCTTCCTTTCCATTTGTATGTATTCTGACTGTGAAAGTTCATTGCAAGTAATATTATTAACCAGTTAATGCTTTTTTTTTTTTAATGTATAAGACTTGATGTTGTCAAATAAAGAGATTTTCTTATACTTTATTTTTGTCATTTCAACCATTTTGGTAAAATGAAATCATAAATAATATACATTTTTATTTTGATCATATTTTCTATATCTCACCTTCAGAAGAATTCCACCAAAGCATAACTTGGATTTCATTCAGCTCCTTTCTTTCCTCTAGTTATTGAAATATGAACAAAATATCTCAAAAATAGGTAGCAAAAGAAAAAAAGGGGCAGCAATTTTATCTGCCAGTGTGCAAAAACTTATTCTTCTCTCTCTCCTCTCTCTCTCTCTCACACACACACACACACACACACACACACACACACACAGAATTTTTCCTGTTGTTACCATCTATGGTTGAACAAAAGGTGAGAGTCAATTGACTTTACTCTCAGAATTACCAGAGGTCTTTAGTTTACTGAGTCCAACATAATCCACATTAACAAAATTACCAACACAGCTACAAATTATTTCTCACATGTTTGACAGGTTACAATATGAATCCATTTTGAAGGTTTAAATCATGATTATTTTCATTGAACAGTAGAGCTCCATGTAAACTGACCTATTAGACATATGGAGACTGGCAATGGTGAAGCTGTGAGGTTGGGGGGCTTTTCCTCCCCTGCCACCTACTCAAACTCGATTCCCCCACAGAATCCCTCCCAGCAGCCAGTGCACTACTGCTCCAAAGTCGGATCACCCAGACTTTGTAGACAGCCTCTGCTGGGCTGGAACAGCTCAGGCAGAGAGGGGGTCAGCAGGAAAAAGGGCTCGGATCTCAAGGATCTCAAACGTATGTGGCTGGCATTCTCACCAAGACTGGCTTCCTAGTTGGACTTCCTGCCAGTTAGTTTTCATTATATTTTGTCAGCTTCAGATTGCATCACAACGTTTCAAGCTACTAATTCTCAATTTCCCAGGGCCTCGAAAAGTTTAAACCGCGTCCAGCAGCAACGGCCCTACAGGCAATCGGGATAGGTCTTTCTAGGAATTGGGACCAAGTTCCTGCAGCTTGGGAGCCCGAGCGCGCCTCTCCAACACCGGCACCAGCAGAGTGTCTAATTGAGAAGTGTCATCTGTTTTCCACGGCGGTAGCAACACTCCAGCCCTTTCCAATCCTCCGGTTACCCCAGTTCAGGCAATGACGGGCGCCTTACCTTTAGGAAGTCCCCGCCCTCACAGTCGATGGAGACCAGGTCATAGTGGATGTTGATGAACTCCTCTGGCTCGGCGATGAAAAACGCGGCGCAATGCAGCTGCGGCCTGTCGGCGGTGAAGGTGAACTGACCCGGGAGGCTCAGCATGTCCAGGCATCCTGGGGAAGGGAAAGGAACCAGGCATCCAGGACTGTAGCTCTCTCGGCGCCAGACTCAGGCGTCTCTTCTCCGGCTCTGCAGCGCGCACTGCAGCGAGCCCGGCCCAACTTCAGCTGCTCATCTCGATCTCATCCTTAGCAATGGGGATCACGCCCAGGAGATCGCGGCCACCCCGCGCCGTAAGATCCCGGGAGGCACTTAACACTAGGTGTCCAACCCTAACCTCCCAGCCTCCCAGGCGCCAGCGGACTGGAGCCCCGACTTACGCAGAGCACGGTGGTAAGGCTGCTCCCCAGCCAGGTCCCGCTTCAGGTTGGCGCTGAAGAGTAGGAAAGGGTCATATTCCGCGGTTTCTTGCAGCTGACCAGGAAAATGGGTCGGTTCGGAAAAGTTCAAGACGTGAGAAAGAAAATGCACTAGGAGCTGGGCATCCTATCTGCCTCGCAGCAAAGTGAAAAGAAAGTCAATGCCTCCTTGGGTGTCTGGAGACAATGGGAAGGTCTTAGACCCTTTCCCCTCAGACCAGGGCATCCCCATGGGCGAGAGAAAAGCAGGCAGTAGAGATGCTCAGAGGCAAGGAGAAAGATAGGTCTAGGCGAAACCGGGGGAAAGGACCCAATACAGAGGAAAGGAAGAGCTAACCTTATAAAAGGTTGATAGCAGAGGCCACCTGCCTGCCTCTCAAGGCTGAACATTCATAAGAAATGTGTGATGGGTCAATCTAGGGATGGCTTACCTCTAGGTGCCGGCTCTGTCCTCTTAGAGCCATCAGGAAGATCAGAATGAAGTGACACTGGAACTTGAAGTTAGGTGGCATGCTTGGCCTTGCAGCTTATGCACTCTGCTCCGGAGATCCTGGGCTTTTCTTCCCGCACCTTTGCCCAGACTGAGTGCTAGAAGGCAGTAGGGTCCCTCAGTTAGGTCTCTTTTATAGAGCAGCAGGGAGGGGAGGCTGTCTGCCCCTTAACTCATGGGAGCTTAGTTACCATGGGTTACCCTTTCTCAGTGACAAAGTGCGTGGTGATGACGAGGGTCTGGCTCTCAGTCACAAATTTTCAGCGTGGCCCAGCATTATTCACGAATGATTTCGATCATAACTTAGTGAATTAAAAGTGTGGGAGAAAGAATGAGGCAGGGACAAAGAATAGGGAAGGACATTTTACTTGGTCTTCCAAATGCTTCATTATACTTCCTGTGAACATTTGGAAATTTTTCATTTTTGCAAACAAAATCAACAAAGTTACACAGATGCATAAAAATACCCAAACGCACTTGATCTTATCCTACCTTGTCACATCAACTTGGATGGAATCGTGCTGGAAATTGTCAGAGTACAGTTCTTATGCAATTGTTCATACTACTCACTAAGAAACTTGAAGCATTTTTAGCTCCAAAACTTTGACAGAAATTGAAGTCTGGTTTTGTAGAACATTGCCGTAATGCAATTACAAACTTTCTTCCTGTCCCTTAATCTTTGCTTTATCCTGGTTCAGTTTCTTATAAGTATTTCCTTAATGGAAAACTAACTTTCTGTGGTTTGTGGACTTCTGAATTTTAGCTGAGCTCTGTCACTTCACCCAATTATTTATACTAAGTACACACTCCTTAACAATTAACTACATCATAAACTGAGCAGCCACCTGAACCACTGGGAGAGTGTTGTCTACTCAATGTGTACACATACCTGGATTACTTCTGTATTGTGGTAGAAAGAATAGCTGAGAAGCTATATTGTTACTGCTCACTAGCAAATGTACAGGTCTAATTAAATGACTTAGGGGTCCAGACATTAGTTAGGTATACACTTCTCTTCCCTGATTAACAGAGAAGAGCATTGCTTCTGCTGTATGTTCATAATTATGAGAAATATGGAGATGCTCTGCTTTTGGCTTTACTACCCCCCCCTTTTTTTCCTGTGGTGCTGGGGATTAAGCCAGAGCCTTAGTTCATGTGACACAAATACTTTACCAACTGAGTTATATCCCCATCCCACTCCCTCCTTTCTTATAAAGCACCTAGTAGTGTTATTAAAATTATCATACGTAATTAGACCATACTGCAGGGTTTTAATGGAAGGAAATGGCTATAGTTTGGGTTTAAAAAATACTCAAAATTAACAGTAATTTGCCTAGTTGTGTCAGAACTTAATATTTTCACATTCAGGACAATTCTGAGCTTTTTAGGGACTGCACCTTCATTAAACAGGAGGTCTTCTTACCCCAGCCTAACTTTATAAATACTCCTCAGACCTCAGAGGGGGGAAAGAGGAAGAACACCCAAAGGTCATGAACACTGTCAACTATGTCATTCTCTCCATCCTAGTGATTATTTAGATGTCTAAATTTTAGAAAGAATATAAAGCTATATGAGAGGAATAAAAGAGGAGAGAAACAAATTGCTTAACCCCCATTAACTTGGCCTCAAATGTGGTAGGTCATCCTCATGTCCATCTCCCACTTCATTTGGGCCTAGAGAGAACCTCAGGCACATTCACCTTGCATGCCAAAGGCTCATTCTCCTTTCATACCAACTTAGCCACAACCCTGGCTTACTTAGAACTGAAACTCACTTGGAGAACTCTGTCTTTCCCACTTGGGGGTCTGGCAACTTGTGTCATCCCAGCTCAGTGCTACTTATTAGTATCACCAAAGAGACACTGTTCTCCAAAAGGCCCCAACACATAAACGTCAGCCATGGGTGAATGGATAATAATGATATTCCCAAAGTGCTTTCATGAAGCTCTTTCCTCAAGAAACACGCACATGAATGCAAGCAAACATAGGACTGATAGGTAGTATCTGATGTTGCACAACAATTCACAAATTATAGAAATGAGCTTCATTTCCACCAAATCCTGTATGGGGAAATCAATATGGAATTTCCACCAGCTTTGGAAACATCTTTTCAGCCAGGGGGAAATGTTTTTTAAAAAATAAGGCTAATTAAAAGATGAAAACTAGAACTTATGGAGGAAAACTAAGAAGATAGAATTGGAGGACAAACAAAAGCCAGGTGGCCATCATCCATGAACCAAATTATTAAAAATGAGATCTGGTTGGAGGACTAGTTTGAATTGGACAGGGAAAAAGTTTGTGGACAATAAATAGGCCTATGTTTGAAGACTGAGGATAAATTGTTCTAGTGAACGGATTTGGTCATTCAAACAATTAGCTTAATATTTGATAATTGTTTTTTCAACAAATAACTGGGTTTCTGTTGTTGTTTGACATATGTTCTGTATAAACTCAAGAGTCCCCAGGCATACTGATTGGAAATGATCTGTGTACATGAAAATTATCTGCATCCATTCTCTGCAAATATTTTACGTTTTCTCCATACTTTTCTGGCAGCTTCTTTGATGTTGGTGTTATATAGTCCCTAATAAGTGTTTTTTAGGTCTTGAGCTATTGTTGGGCAGAGTGAAGACTTTCTTTTTGTGAAGTAGGAAAAGGCATTTTTTTCTTTCATAAAATTCCAGAGCACATTGTCACCTGAAGGTCAGAGTAGCCACACAATATCAGATCCATGTCCATAATCATATTCACATTCAGATCCATATGAATTTGGGATGAGGGCAGAAACTGAAATTGTGCTAAGGCTGAAAAGGCATACACAGACAACTTGTAACTGGCATGCAGAGGGACTTTGTGGTCACTCTGGAAAAATGTCCTAAAATGTAATTGTGATAGCCAAGAGGAAGCTTGTAGAGTCTCTTCCACTGCTTATGCCCTTAGGTGTCAGAATAAGCAAAGGGGACTATGTAACTTAAATCTCTATTTCATGGTCCCATGACTCATTAAGTATTTCTTACCTGCTCTACTAAATTTTTTCTTTTGTTTATCACATTGAAAGAGAACATCACTAACACTGCATTCAAAGAACTTCTTGGGGTTGGCATCATGGCTCAGTGGTAGGGCACTTACCTAGCATGTGTAAGGCACTGAATTCGATCCTCAACGCCACATAAAAATAAATAAATAAATAAAAGTATTGTGGCCATCTACAACTAAAAAAATATTTTTTAAAAAAGAACTTATTTTTTCCTTTCCTGATTAATTTGTTATAACATTGGACAATGAGGCGTATGACTGAGTTTTCTTTAAGAAATAAAGGTGACCTAGCCAGTGTGTGTGATAACATAGGCTTATAATCCCAGGAACTCAGGAGACTGAGACAGGAGGATTGCAAGTTTGAGGCCAACCTCAGTAACTTAGCAATTTAGAGAGACCCTCAGCAATTTGACAAGACCCTGTCTCAAAATAAAAAATAAGAAGGACTGGGGATGTAGCTAACTGGTAAAGTACCCTGGCGGGTTCAATCTCCAGTACAAAAAGAAAAGAAGTCAAAATAATGAAACTCATTATAGTTAGCCAGCAACAAAAACAAAATATTTCCACTTGCTTTCAATATGTTCTGCTGTTGGAATGAATTTGGAGGGTATTATTTTTATTTTATGGTGGTAAGAAAATAACATGAAATCTACTTTCTCAATTTAAATGCACAATTATAGGCAAAATATTGTACAGCAAATCTCTAAAACTTATTTATTTTACACAACTGAAACTTTAAACCCATTAATTAATAACTTCCCATTTACCACTTACCCCTCCACCAACTCCTGGCAACCACCATTCCACTCTCTTCCTCTATTAGCTAACTATTTTATTATAGACTTCATATAAGCAGAATCTTGCAGTATTTGTCCATCTGTGATTGGCTTATTTCACTCAGCATAATGTCCTCAATGTTCATCCATTGTACAAAAATGGGATAACTATAACATTACTTATCCTAACAGGGAATTTCCTTCCTTTTAGGATAAGTAATGTCCCCTTATATGTATATACCACATTTCTTTATCCAGCAATAGACATTTAGGTTGTTTACACATTGTGGCTATTGTAAATAATGCTGCAGGGAACATGGGAGTGCATAGATCTCTTTGAGACCCTGATTTCAATTCTTTTGGATAAATGCCCAGAAATGGGATTGCTGGGTCATACATAATTCTATTTTTCATTCTTTGAGGAACCTTCACACTCTTTTCCATAGCAATTGCACCATTTTTGCATTCCTACCAACAGTGCATAAGGATTCTGTTTTCTTTACATCTTCACCAACACTTGTCATCTTTCATCTTTCTGATAATAGTCATCCTAACAGGTATGAGGTGTTTCCTCATTGTGATTCTGATTTCTATTTCCTTGACACTTAGTGATGTTGAGCATCTTTCTATCTACCTGTTATTCATGTGTCTATCTTCTTTGGAGAAATGTCTATTCAAGTCCTCAGCCCATTTTAAAATCAAACTATTAATATTTCTTTTTTTCTGTTTTAGCTATTAGGCTATTGTAGTTTCTTATGTATTTTGAAAATTAACCCCTCATCATATATTTAGTTTTTTAAAATATTTTCTCCCATTCTGTAAGTTATCTTTTCATTCTGCTTAGTGCTTCCTTTAGTTTGATGTAGTTCTATTTATGTATTTTTGCTTCTGTTGCTTATGTTTTTGGTTGGTGACATAAAAAAATCATTTCCAAGATTAATATTATGAATCTTTCTCTTATGATTTCTTCTAGGATTTTTACATTTTGTGTCTTACTTTTAAGTCTTTAATCCATTTTGTTTATTTTTTTATATGATGTAAGATAAGGGTTCAATTTTTTGCATGTGGATATACAGTTTTTCCAACATCATTTGTGAAGACATTATCCTTTCCCTATTATGTATTCTATTTTGAACCCAGAGCTTTGTAAATGCTAAACACTTTCTCTACCCTGAAGTATATACTCCAGCCTCTTCCCATTATATATTCTTTAAAATATTTTTGGGGGGCCACTGGGGATTGAACCCAGGGGTGCTTAGCCACTGAGTCACATCCCTAGCCCATTTTTTATATTTTACTTAGAGACAGGACCTCAATAAGTTGCTGAGGCTGGCTTTGAATTCATGATCCTCTTGCCTCAGCCCCCTTAGTTGCTGGGATTACAGACATGTGCCACCATGCCCAGCCTTATTACATATTCTTGGCACCCTTGTTAAAGATGAATTGGGCTTTCTGTTCTCAATATGTCCATCTTCGTGCCAGTACCCTAGTTTTAATTACTGTAGATTTGTAATGCATTTTGAAATTAGGAAGTATGATGCCTCCTGCTTTGTTCTTCTTTCTAAAGATTGTTTTGGCTATTTGGGGTCCTTTGTGGTTTATATGAATTTTAGAATTATTTTTCTATTTCTGTAAAAAATGGATTTGGCTATATTTAATGCAATTATTTAAGTAAATAAGATTTATTTTTAAGATGTGTTTGAGATCATGAAGGAAGAAATTAAGCAAATATCCTTTCAGAAACTAGTCAGCCTTTGAATGAAATCCTCATGTGCCAGCTACTTTCAACCCACATGAAGAGGGGCAGTCAGTAGAAATTAAGATTTTGGGGATTGCGAGTGACTGATTCCATACTTGAGCTCGAGCCCAAAGGGGAATTTATTATCAGGACACAGGGATGGCTTCCATAATGCATAAGTGGAAGGACAGAAGCAGGACCTCTTATGCTACTCCTTAGCCTCTTTGTCTGAATGCTACCAACTTCTGCAGCCCTGTGGTGTAATCAGACCACCAACAATTCCTAGGCCTCATGCATTACTGTTAGGCAAATGGGATTAACCAAAGTGATGTTTTTATAATCTCCAGTCCACAAAATTGTGGGAAGAAGCTCAGAGGCCAGGTGTAGGATCCTGTCATGACTCTTTCCTGATAGCCAAAGGGCAGAGAAGGAAGGGGAAGCAGTTTCTAGAAGCAAGGATGCTAGATTTACAAAGTAAAGGTATGTATATAAGAGAAAACCAAAACGAAATTTATTTGGACCTTTGGTCATAAATTCATTTATAAAATGGAGTTCTATACTAGAAATTATTAGAGGCACTAAATATTATATCATAAAAACTAGATTTAAATAATAGATATTATTAAATTTTACCAGATTATGGGGTTTTGTCACTATGGTTTTACTTCTAATGTAAGAAAGCATGCATAGGATATGTTTTTACATCATTATTAAATTGGAATGAATGACTTTATATTAGAACATTAAGAGAGTTTAAAAGCCATAGTTTGAAAAAGAGAGAACTGGCTGAAATATAATTACAGAACTGCATTTCAAAAGTTGAGCTAGAAATGGGTCCTATTAAAGATTATGTACCATAATGGATAGTAGCTTAGCTCATCAGAGAGAAAAGCTGAAATGTGGAGTGGAGTGAAATTGAGAAGATTGAGGAAAGGAAGTTGAAGTCATAAAGCAGAATATAAGATAATTAGGAACTAGCCCAAAGAAGTATTTTGATCCCATATCAAGATTCTTGAATGATATCATCTGTTATAGCTGAGGAATATTTCTTATTCTGGAAATAAGAAAGTAATGATTTGGTGAGGTTTTCAAAGAGTTAGATATGGAGAAAAGAATAAAAGATTAGATGATCTGTCCATATTATCACAGTGAGTGAGAAACAAAGTCCAAACAAACCAAAGGATCTGTCTATATCCAGTCAGACAGTTAATCCTTCTCCAAAAACAATAGCCCTGGAAATGAACCAAAACAATAATATTTTAGGTTTAAAAATTACAAGACTAGCAGCAAACTGTGAGGTGGTGCAGCCCACAGAGAGAGGCCTGCAGATCAATAACTATAAAGGAGACTGGGGATTGTTTATGTTCGTGTAATGACTTCCTTGACTTTGGAGTGACTTTGTTATCTCAACTCTCTTAGGCTTATTCCAAAATATGCCATGACTAATATCTAGCCAGTGGATCATAATGAAATGCCATTTAATATCCTTCACTGCCTGCATCAAAGGGAAAAGTACAGCAAGGTCCAGAGCTGTCAGTGTATGTGTCATTAGGTAGTGGTGACGTGAATTGGCATGTAGCATCAGCACGTAACATCTGCCTCTTCCCTGACTGAAGAGAAATGAAGTATAAAGCATCATATTCCTTAGTGCCTTAGAATAAATCTAAAGGAGAGAAATCTGCCAGCTCTGTACAGAGATTCAAGTGGTTCTAAATAAGGACAGGAGCAGAGAAAACTGCAAGCTAGGCAAGGTTTAGTTATCTGTGGTGCCTCTTGCCACACTTATTGAGATCCCTGCCAACAGCCAGCCTTATTCTCTTCTCCCTCTCTCTATCCCTTTCTTTCCTCCTTTTCTCTCTTTTGAGCAAACTCTGAGCAATAGATTTAGTTGATAAATGCTCAAAATATTCTACATGTGGCTTGAATAACCTTTATTGTATTTTATTCTAACATAATATATCTGACTTCCATCCTAACATAAAGTCCTCAAATTTTGATTCTGCCTCTGATCCATCTCCCTCCTCAGTACCCAGCACACACCCCTAGCATTTCTAGATAGTAAAAAAATTGAATAGAAAGTTTTTTCTTCCACCAGTTACAAAGTAGAAAATAGTCACCAATAAGATATTGCTGACAACATCCAGAAATGTGGCACCTCCTGACAATGAGAGTCTAATGGTAAAACCTCAGTGGGGAAAGGCAAGTGAGGAGGTGCTGAAGCATTTTCTAGGGTCACCTCTAATAGACCACAACCAGTTCCGCCATGTGCTGGTGACACAAAGTAGGGAGGAAGCTGTGGGGATAGGGCTGGGTGAGGGCAAGGCAAGTAGGGCATTCACCTAGGACCTGAAAGTTAAGGGGATGCAAAAAAAAAACCAAGTCACCAAGATAAGTAATATTATAATGCAGCATATTAATGAATGAAATGAATAAAAATTTATAATGAACAAAATACCAAAGTTTGAAATAAAGATACTATCAGTATCTTCTGCCTTGAATTCTATTAATGGCTCAGGACAGTACTGTGGAGGCATGTAGGCAACACCCCATGAAAAGAATCAGTAATTTTAGGCCCTGGAAATAGTCCCAGTTCCAGCCACCATCTGACTGCAGCATCACGAGAAACCCCAAGCCAGACCATTCCTATGGAGAGAAATTTCCTATACCCAACCATAGGAACTAGAAGAAATAATAAATGACCATTGTTGTTTTAAGCCACTAAGTTTTGTTGTGATGGATCATTCAGGAATAGACATTTCTCATCTTCTCTGTACACCCTGGAGCTTTGACTTTGGGGTTCCCAACTATCCCAGCTGTGTGATGGCCTTTGTGTATGAAGCCCTTGAATTGACTCACCATCTGTGAGGCATAGCCTTCTATCCAGACAGCTACTTCTAGACTAAATCAACATCTGTAAAATCAAGCTGCCTGGGGCCAAGCCCAGCTTGTTGGGCATAGAAAGTGACTGGAGAAAAGATACAAGCCAGCCCCAATGCCTCAGCCCTGAAACCAGCATGCCCTCACCAGCTGCTGTTGAAATTATGTATGAAATATCAATAAACACTGTTCCCTTTTTCATCCTGACATTTCTACATTTCTAATCATCTCTACTGTGCAAACAGAACAAGTTTCCTGTAGGTCGTCTAGGGGAGGAAGTCCATCAAATATTGAAGAAATCAGGTTTTTTTGCCCATAGAATAGCTATACTGTAGGTCCCATTCATGTTTTTAAATATCACCGTATAAAAACAGACCAGAACACTAAACTTTAGGATTTAAAAAGTAAACTTTCAGAACCAGTCTAAAGAGTTTTCAGAGGCCAAAATTGAAATACCTTGAACAACAGGATAAAGTTGTATTGGATTATAATCCAATGCATAAAATAAATTTCTATGAGACCATGCTAATGTAAATGAATGAATGAATAAATTTTTAAGTGGGAAGAAGAGACAAGTCTCTCTTGCAGAATAATCCCTAGTCAATTATGTTGATACTCTGCCACTAAGGAGGGGGAGCATAACCCCACTCCTTAAACATGGGCTGTGAATAGTGCCTTCCTGCCAAAAAGTATGGAAGAGGTAGGTGGGGGGGCGTGCATTGAGAGTGTTTTTTAACAGTGGAGAAATCTGACAAACACAGTCTCAGCCACACCAAATTCAACATCAATCATCATAAATCACATTGATGGTATGTACGGTTAATTTTATTTACATCTTAGACATAAGAAAGCAAAGACAGTAAAGAGAGTGGAATGAGATGAACATCATTACCCTAAGTATATGTATGAAGACAAATGGTACGATTCTACTTTGTATACAACCAGAGATATGAGAAATTGTGCTCTATGTGTGTAATATGAATTGAAATGCATTCTGCTGTTATATACAACAAATTAGAATCGATCAATAAATAAAAAGTAAGAAAGAAAACAGAGTCAAAGAATAACACTATTAATTTTTGTTCTTGACAATGTCTTTTTTCTCTATTAAACTAAAATGCATAATTCTAAAGAAGTACATAATTTATAAATATCTGGGAGTCCTAAGCATTGGTTTTTAAGATTACTGGTCATGATTTAAAGAAGTAGTGGGATGTGGAGTACAAGGATACATACTTCTAAGATCTGATCCTTAGATTTAGAATATTTTTTCTTCATAAACAAAGACAAAGATAGAGGCATTCCATCAGTTTAATTATGTAGGCTACTAGAACAACTGAATTTCTTTTTTTTTTTCTTTTAGTTGTCATTAGACCTTCACTTTATTTATTTATATGTGGTACTGAGAATTGAACCCAGTGTCTCACACACTCTAAGCAAGCACTCTACTACTGAGCCACAACCCCAGCCCAACAACTGGATTTCTATATGGAAAAAAAAAATGATCCTTACCTCACATTGTAAATAAAAATGAATTTGAGATAGGTCTCAGAATAGATATGAAAGCTAAAACTATAAAGCATGTAGAAGAAAATATAAAATAGTATCTTAGCAACCTTGGGATAGGCAGAGATTTCTTAGGAAAACACTAACAATAATTGAAATATTAAACTTCCTTAAGATTAAACATTCTTGTTCATCAAAAGACACAATTATGAAAGTGAAAAGACCAACCACAGAGAAAAAATATTATTAATTATTATTAATTCATGTATATGACAGTAACACATAAAAAATTCTATTTTTTAAAAGTGCAAATGATTTGAATAGTCACCTTACAGAAAAAGATAAACTTATTACCAACAAGTGCATGTACAAGAGTTCAATATCATTAGTCACCAGGGAATGCAAATTAAAACCACATGACAAACTATTTACATCCAATAAAGGGCTGAAATTAAAAATACTGATATTAGCCTTAAGAAAAATGTAGTGTATTTTTAATAGAAAACTGCTATTTTATTGATCAACATGAATGAATCATTAAAATATTTTATTCAGGGGAAAAATAAAAGAGAAATCCAGTCACAAAAGAAGTACATGCTGCAGAATCTAATATATAGAGTTTAAGAAAAGGAAAAAATACTAATACATGGTGATAGAAACCTGAACAATTTTGCCTCTAAAGGAGAAGAATGGACTGGCACAAGGGAACCTCTTTGGGGATGGAATGTTCTATATCTTCATTAGGATGGTAGTTCCATGATGTATCCAGCCATTTATCAAAATTCACAGTGGAACAGTTAAAATCTGTGGGGGGTTTTAATTTTTTTAAAATTGTAGATGGACACAATACCTTTATTTTGTTTACTTATTTTTACGTGGTGCTAAGGCTCGAACCCAGTGCCTCACACATGATAGGTAAGCACCCTACCGCTGAGCCACAACCCCAGCCCCCAAATCTGTGTATTTTATCTTACATAAATTATGCCTCAGTTTTAAAACCTTCAAGAGAGATTCAACAAACTTTTGTTCCTTGAGGTACACTGGTTAGGTGTGACCAAGAGATATAAGATAGAAGAAGGGGAAACAAGAAAAAGAAAGATGGAATAAAGAACAGGAAAAACAGAATAGAAATGAAAAGAAGAAAGGAAGAAAAAAACACACTAGGAAGTAGGAGGTCTTGGATTGCCCATTCTTAGTTTTCATCCTGGTGGTATACTCTTGGAATACACCAATTTTGTTTTGTATTATAAAATATGTAATACATAGGGGGCTGGGGTTGTGGCTCAGTGGTGAAGCGCTTGCCTAGCATGTGTAAGGCACTGGGTTCAGTTCAATCCTTAGCACCACATATAAATAAATAAAATAAAGGTCCATTGACAATAAATACACACACAAAAAAAAAAAAAATACATGGGGGAGAGTATATAAACTGTACATCTACATTTTGCATTAGAATGATAAAATGCACTGCCATCCACATTCCAACCACTCAGTTGAAGAAATTGAACACTACCAGGGCTCTACCCCCAGTTTCATACCCCTTCCTCTCCATCACAGAATACAAGAGTGTCCATTTCCTTATTTTTATTTTGTGTTTATCATTTATATATGTGTCCTAAGTGATTTATTATTTAATTTCAAAATCTTGAGGAGCAAGCACACATGTGGTCTGTAAGGAAGGCCTTTGGCATCCCCCCAGGAAGGGAAAGAGTCTGGCTGGGGCTGGGGCACAGCCCAGTGGAAGGTCCAAGAGGGCTCTGGTGCATGGTGCATTCCTTCTGTTTGGGGTCTGGCACAACTTTCAACTGTGTCTGGCACCCTAGTGCAAAGATCCTCTCTAGAAAATAAACCTTCAGTCTTCTTATGAGGGACTCAAGAGCTGAGGAATGACTAACAGCCGGAGACTGTATCCTGAGGTTTGGCAGCTTCTCAGACTGATTTCCCCTGTGCGCCTAATTTTGGTGCCCTCGCCTCCTCCCCACTCCCACCCCTAGGCCCACCACGCTCATTACAGACGCTTCCTGTCAGGATTCTGCACAGAAAAGCAGCCTAGTTTGTGGCTTTCTCCATTGCTGCCTTGAGATTATGCTTTCTCTAGCCTACCAAACCAGGTACTGTGCTCATGCTCACATCTCCCCCAGTTTCCAAAATGTTCTTGTTGTCTCCTTCATGGTTCTCCTGAGAGGAAGAGTGAGAGATAACCTGTTTATTAAAACTTTAATGGAGTTTGGGAGAGAGTGAAATTGGATATTGAGTTCAATCTGCCAACCTCACTTCACAATTATAAAAAAAAGGTTCTTATTTCCTCTATTGTATAAAACACGCGGTCATAGTAGAAGAAAGAAAAAAAAAAAAACTCTTAAAATACAGCTAAATAAAAAAGAAAACCCACAGATCACCCTTAATCCTCCCATGTAGCTATAACCATGATTGATATATTTTGGTATTTATCCTTCTAGAGTTTATAAGAACATAATTTTCCTTATAAAAATCAGATTATAGTTCACATCTTTTGCAATGCGATTTTTTTGATGTCACATAGGACAAAAATGTTTTCATGTAGTATACTTCCCTCATATCATTTAAGTGGTTGCAAAGCATTTTTTGACATACTTAGTTGTAGATGGACACAGTCTTTATTTTTTATGTGGTGCTGAGGATTGAACCTAGTGCCTTACATGTGCTAGGCAAGCGCTCTACCACTGAGCCACAGCCCCAGCTCCACGGTTGCATAGCATTTTATTGGTATGAAATATTTTATTTAACAGATCTCCTATTGAAGAAATTTCGATTGTTTCTAAGAATTTACTATTGTAACCAAACTGATGTATAATTTTATTTTTTTGAAGGAGGAGGAGAACCTTTTTTTTCAAGGGAGAGATAATTTTTTAGTATTTTTTTTTTTTTTTTTTAGTTTTCGGCGGACACAACATCTTTGTATGTGGTGCTGAGAATCGAACCCGGACCGCACGCATGCCAGGTGAGCGCGCTACTGCTTGAGCCACATCCCCAGCCCTAATGATGATGTATAATTTTAAATCCTTTATTTTAATTCTCGAGATTTAAAGCTGAATAGTCAAACCAACAGATTCTTTACAATATTTCTTTGAGTCTGGATAAATCAACAGACCAGAGGGCAGCAGTACCATATATATTATCTGAGGAGAGATAAATCGATTATTTTTTATAAAATCTTGATCACTCTGAATTAGATGTGTCCCCCAATATTCATTCATTGTCTTCTTTTCAATTCAGAAGAGAGTTTAAAAGTAAAGGAGTAAGTATGAGATCCAGCTGAGCAAAGTGGTGGCTTTAATTTGTGACACTGAAATGGTGGATTCTACGCTGCCACATACGACAACTCATGGGTATTATGAGACCGAGAAAGGCCAAATTGATCTCAATGATGTGTCAAATTAATAATCATACTAATTCATATTGTCACCTGCTCCTTGCCAGATTTGATAAACCACATGTAAAGCTGATTATGCAGATAATTTTAGGTAAATTGAAATATCTTGTTCTACATAATGTCAGACTTCAAGGTGAAAGTCTTCCTGAAGGTGAGTTTTCAGTTCCACACTAAACGTCTGTGGCAGCGTCGTGCATAGATTTGCCAACATCTTAACTCATCATTGTGTCTTTTCTTATGCATTGGGATGCTACATTTTGGCAGCATGACACAATAAGCTAGTTTGTTTTTCATACTTAAAACATGTTGACGTGATCCATAAAAATGGGGATGAAAAATATGGAATAACTATAAAAAAGATTTATCTTTTCACTTCATAAAAGGATAAGTCTTGAGGTCACAAAGGACATATAAGGTTAACAAACAGAAATCATTCCAGGAGACCCTAATGGCATATATATAGTCTTTGACAACTCCTAGATTCTTGTTTTCTTAGTCTGTTTGTGCTACTATAACAAGATATCACAACTAGGAAATTTATAAACAATAAAAATTTATTTCTCATAGTTCTGGAGGCTGGGAAGTCTAAGATCAAGGTATCAATATATTCTGTTCTGCTTCCAACTTGGCTCCTATTGCTGTGTCCACTGGAGGGGAGGAACTGTGTGACATCACGTGACAGAAGGATGGAAGGGCAAAAGAGCACTATCTTCAATCCGGAACTCTTTTATAAAAATGCTAATACAATACTATTCATGATGATGAAGCCCTCATGACTAATCACTTCCCAGTGGTCACATCTCTTAATAATCTTACAATGGGGGTTAAGTTTCCACATGAAATCAGGAAGAGATACCATCATTCAAACCATAGCATTTGTCTTCTGAGAGCACTGAAAACAAGCCTATAGTTTGTTATCATGCCATCGTTTTCTCCACCATCATCTTTTATTAGTTATATTTTCAAAAGGGAAGGATGAAGTAATTCTCAAACTTTGCTTTTACGTAGGAATTACCTGTGGAGTTTGTTAATCATACAAAGACGATCATTTAGTATGGCTGGAGTGGGACCATAGAGTCAATGATTTTTAATCACTCAAGGTGTTTCTGATCTAGTGATCCTTATTCTGCATTGGGAAAAATACTTGGTAAGGTACAATTAAGAACATGGACTTTGGGGCTGGGGTTGTGGCTCAGTGGTAGAGCACTTGACTCAAATATGTGAGGCATTGGGTTGGATTCCCAGCACCACATATAAATAAAAAATAAAGGTCCATCAACAACTACAATGAATAAAATAAATAAAATTTTTAAAAAAGAACACGGACCTTGTACAAGAGGATAAATTTTGTTATATATACTTAACCATAATAAAATAAAAAGAAAGATATCATCATAAGGGAATGAGAATAAACTTTCAAGTTGTTTTTTTTTTTTTAAGGGGAATAATAATTTCTGCTTCCTAAGGGTGTGGTGAATATTGAGCAAGACAACATGTGAAAAGTGCTTAAGACAAGGCCTGGTACTTAACAAATGTTCAGTGGATGATAGTGACCTGAGAAACAGGTGGACTGCTCATCCTGTATATGACAACTTTTCCCAGGCTTTTCTGAGAAACTGAGTGATCATATACCAGGGCTGGTCAGATGAAGCTGGGACTTGACCAGATAAGAGACTTTTCAGTTCTCTTGAAATTTATTCATACAGTCTGTCCCCTTGGAACTACTTCTAGAAGAATGCCTCACTCCATAGGATTCTCTCCTGCTCCTCTGTTCTGACAGAGGAGACACCACTCCGAGAACATTCTCCCTTCCATTCTGTTCCTTGAGTGGGTAGAGGACTCCACCCGACAACACAGTGAAGAATTGGAGAGGGAAGCTTCACCTGGGGAACACGCTTGAAGTCAGGGACTTTGCCTTCCTTCTTGGAAACTGAATCACCCCACCACCTGACATCCCCTCCTCTCTCCTGCTCCTTTGAATCATCTCAGTTCTGCACAAAGCTTAGCACATTGTTGACTCTTTAAAAACTACATCCTTAAACAATCTTTAGGGGGCAAAAAAGAACTCTCACAATTGCAAATAGCAGGAGCTAAGATTATTACACTAAATTAAATTTAATTACTGAAGTACTTCTTTGTTTTCCCTTGGATTTATTTTAGCATTGATAAAGTGAACATAATTTTGATTTCTAATTAGTTTTAGCTCCCACTGGCAGTAAGCTTTGTTTAGGTTTTAAATGTTACAAAGAATCATTAAAGCCTTTTCTTTTCTTGGTTTTTCATTTTTAATCTTTCTTCCAAAACCTCACCAGAAAAAAAAATATAAGTCTAGCTTCATTTCATTTTCATTTTTTAAATGTTAATGAATAAATAAATGATTTTTCTTTGAAAAAGGTAATATGAAGTCATTTATCTGTGGACTGAGGATGATGGGGCAGCTCAGTGGCTTCATTTCGCTAATTGGAGTTTCAGAAACAGTCTTCACTTTTGTTTTCTTACTATAAGAAAATAAAAAGCCCATGCTGTTGATAGCCTAGGAGAAAATTCAATAAAATATTTATTTTCCAGCTTACACAAATTTCATTGCTTAGGCATGTCTATGGGTTATCAAAATACCTAGTCAGTTCTGCCCCCAAACCAAATGGACACTAGTGACAAATCTTGTATCATTTTGGTGGAGAGAAAAACAAGAGCCAACAATAAATGCTTGAATTTACAACTTATTGTTTTGAAAGATGCAGACACAACACAATGACCTTTGAAAACAATTGACACCTTGAGAAAAGATAAATTGGAGAGATTTCTTTGACAAAAATTACATATATAAATAATGAAATTTATTTTAGAAATCTAGAACAACAGATGAATAAAAAGATAAAAATAACTCATAAATCTACCACTCAGAGTTAACTGCCATTATGTACTCAAATTCTATTTTGTTTTTATCTCTTCATATACATGTGTACGGATGTATGTGTCAGAAATCTGGTGTCAGATTTTATATACTATGACTGAACAGGTGCAAAAAAAAAATTTTTTTTTTTCTTGCAGTGCTGGGATTGAACTCAGGGCCTCACTCATTCTAAGCATAAGCCCAACCACTGAACTATAGCACTGACCCCCTCATCTTGTTTTTAAGACTGTGTCTTGCCTCTGGGTATTAAGCTCCCATATCAGTGGCTTCCTAAAGCAACCCTGATATTCTACCATCTGGTTCTTTCTACAGTGCTTCATCCCAGCCAAGTTTCAAGACAGGCTGGAAATGAGGACATCTTCTGTTATGGGCTGAATGTTTGTGTCCCCCAAATTCGTATGTTGAAAGCCCTAACCCTCAATGTGATGATATTAGAAGTTTCCCACCTTTGAAAGGTAATTAAGTTTAGATGAAGTCACAAGAGTGAGGCTCTTATGAGGAGATTAATGTCCTTATAATAAGAGGAAGAGAGACCATGTGTATGTGCTCATTCTCTCTCTCTCTCTCTCTCTCTCTCTCTCTCTCTCTCTCACACACACACACACACACACACACACACACAGAGTCGTGTGAGCTCACAGAGAAAAGCCAGGTGTCTACAAGGAAGGAGGAGAGCCCTCAACAAGAATGGGAGGACACCTCAATCTTGAACTTACCAGCCTCAGAGCTGTGAGAAACAAACATCTAGCCTATGGGTTTTGTTATAGCTGCTCAAACTGACTAAGACACTTCCATTTTCTAGTTGTGCAATTTAAGAACAGTTTATTCACCTCCCTGTGTTTGAGGATGATATGTGAAGTAAGGAAAACTTTCACCCAATTTTCTGAGTTGTTGAGAGAATGAACTGAAATAATGTGCCAGAAGCATTATCTCTACTTGGTACAAAATAGTATTCAACAAATGCTATTTCCTGTCCCTATCTGTCTCTGTCTCTGCCCAGAGAAATAAATTCTGAGTAAATCAGGTAAAGCCTAGATTTTCATTCTTATCCACCATCCCCCACCATCTCTCCTCCCTCTCCCTCTCCCTTCTCTCTCCCTTTTCCTCCCTCTCCCAATCCCCCTCTTGTTAATTAAATTGCCAAGGAAGAATTCAGAGTGCCTAAGCACAGAAGAATGAAGAAGCACTTTATGAGTTTAAGGTACCAGTGTGGTTTGGAGGGCTTTCTAGCCCCCTTCAAATCACTCTTGAAATGTCATTGTCCCTGCAAGAAGCACGAATACCCTGTGAACTGGAAGTTTATTGTCTCCGCTGTCTTAATTCTTTGCTTGGTAATAATCAGTCCACAAATTTCAGGGCTTGGAATGGGGTGTACAGTACTCAGAAGTAGAGTATTCTGTGCTAGAGTGCTTTCCTAGCAAGGACAAGGCTCTGGATATGATCTCCAGAACTGAAAAAATAAAAACTTTGTTTAACTTCAGAACAGCCTCTTGACCCCCCCCCCCGCCCTGCCACCACCCAATGGCACATAAATGCAAAAATACAGTCGTGCACCATATAATGACCTTTTAGACAATGAAAGACTGCATACTGTATATATTATATGATGGTGATCCCATAAGATTATATTGCCTAGTGATATTGCATCCAATTTAGTTTGTGTGAGTACCCTCTGTGATGCTTGTATAATGATGAAAGCTGCCTTATGACATGTTTCTCAGAACCTGTCTTATTGTTAGGTTATACATGAGTATAGATAGAAGTATCAATGTATCAAAAATTATAAGTCAACATCAATTGAATTTGGGAACTCTTATGGCTTTTCTTAGGATAAATGCTAAAATCATAGCCCAACGGCCTCCAAAATGCCATGGAGGTCTCTACCATAAATTAACATCTTAGGCAGAAAATGCATTAATAAGGCTGAATCAATTTCTGTTTTCCCATGAAATTATCATTCAGAATACCCAAAAGGGTCCTTTTTAAGTCTACAACAGATTTTGCTTTTTTACAGTTCTGTAAGCATGCAGATTTCCTCTGAACCCCACTGCCTCCAGCCCTTCAAGCAAGGAAGCTCTTTGCTTTGCAGACCCCGTTCTAGCTCTCCCAGACAATTCCCCAATTGACTCAGGTGTCAGTTTCTATGAAATGTCTGCTGCACTGTACTTTAAAATATCTCCTCCAGTGGATTTCTAAACCATATCCTAGGCAGGTAATATGCCCCAAATCTCAGGACCACAAACACCCTTCTTCTCCTTGGATCCTCTCTTTACACTTCAGACATAAGAGTCAACTGCTCCAAAATATCAGTGGTGAGTCAGACCCAGCAATCAATAGAACAGAGCTTGGGGTATTAAATAGATCTATGATCTGGACATAAAGTAGCCCCAGGTGACCAATGAATCAGAGTTGGATGGTGGTATCTTTGATAGGGCATCAAGCTCATAAAAGAACTTCCTGCTACAGATTGAATAGAAGGGGTTGGTCCTGTTTCCTCCCGCCCTTGCATCATAAGATTTGGAATGGAAAGTAAGTCAGATTGGGTTGCAATGTGCTTTAGACACATTTGAAAAAAAAAAAAAAAAACTACTCTTGTTAAAATAGTGAGGAATGCCAGGTGTGGTGGTGCATGCCTGTAATCTCAACAGCTCAGGAGGCTGAGGTAGGAGGATCACAATCTCAAAGCCAGCCTCAGCAACTAAGTGAGACTCTGTCTCAAAAAAATAAATAAATAAAAAGGTTTGGGGATGTAGTTCAGTGGTTAAGCACCCCTGGATTTAATCTGAAGTACAAATAAATAAATAAATAAATATTTTGTAGGACAGGTGGCACACACCTGTAATCCCAGCAACTCAGGAGGTTGGGGCAAAAGGATTATAAGTTTGAGGCCAGCCTCAGCTGTTTGGTGAGATTCTTTTTCACAATTTTAAAATTTTTTAAAAAGTGGCTGGGGCATGCCTGTAATCCCAACAGCTCGGGAGGCTGAGGAAAAAGGATTGTGTTTAAAGTCAGCCTTAGCAAAAGTGAGGCACTAATCAACTCAGTGAGACCCTATTTCTAAATAAAATACAAAATAGGCCTGGGGATGTAGGTCCATAGTTGAGTGCCCCTGAGTTCAATCCCTGGTCCCCACCCCCCAAAAAAAAGTGGCTGTGGAGGTAGCTCAATGGCAACCCAGTAAAACATACATATATACACAGTACTATAATGGGGTTTTGCAGGAGGGCAGAGAGATCAAGCTCAACTTGGAATCTAAGGGAAAAAGTGGGAATTCTATAGTCAAGGAGCAAAATGGGGGTGTTGGTAGATGGAAAATTAATAGGAGAATAAGGGAATTCTTGCTGAAGGCAGGCTAGGTTGACTAGTTATCATCTGGGGGATGGTGGAGGATGATGAAGGTAATCAGATATATAGGATAGGATTTTTTTTTTTCTTTTCTTTTTTGGAACTGGAGATCAAACCCAGGGCTTCCTGAGTGTGAGGCAAGAGCTTTGCTGAGCTACAGCCCAGCCTAAGATGGGGATTTGGGCTAAATTGACTTAGATGGATTCTTGCTTAAACTGGCTACTGAGGCTGAGGCCAGTAAGGCCTAGTGGCAAAAAGTAATATAACAACAATGTTAATAAAGACAATTCAACAGAGCCGGACAGGGTTTGCTCAAGGAGAAATCTTCATCACAGCTTAGTTCTGTCCTGGTTCTGCTGTGTCCTGAGGGATCTTAGGTGTGTCCTTCTGTTTACCTCAGTTTCCTTCCTGATAAATTGACATTTGCAGTAATCATATTACTAGACCTGGAGAAGCTTGAGAGTAAGCAAGGAGCTTGTTCAGTAGTGAGATCCCAGCTAATTCTCTGGAGGTGCAGGCAAAGTCCAGAGTGGAATCTGGGAATCAGTAATTAACAAGTATCACAGATGATCCTGCCATGTGGAAGAATTACAGAATACTGGATTTGGAGCTTTCTAGATCTTTGCTAAGTCTCAGATTTATTTGTTTTAAAAATGAAAAACTACTCTAAGTGGAAATAGAAGCCATCTTTATTGTTAAATACTTCCTGAGTTCTACAAAAAGCAGACAAGTAGCTGATAACCACATACTAGGATACTAACTGACTTAGATAACCACATACTAGGACACTGACAAGATGTTTCTATTAACATTCTCCTCTTCACACAAAGGCTTATTCACCTATGATATGCAGGCCTAACTCCTTGTACCTATTTCTCACTAGTAATAGCTCCTACTAATTGAGCCTCCATCTCTTAGTGGAAGGGCCTTGGCATGTTTTTCCTTAATTAGTAATAGGTTTTTCCAGATGAAATGGACACCACACACACCTATAGAAGTCTCACCTGTGAATATTTTTAATGAAAAAAAAGTATGATATGCATCTATTTTCAGCCTTCATCCTGTCATATAAAAATCTAGGATAATTACATTTTGAATCCTAATTATAAAGACCAAAGTTTTCCATGTGTTTTCTTGTACATTGGGCCCATTATCCAAGAGCTTTCATTCCACATTGGAGCCCCTATAATCTTTTCACTGATGCATCCATCAACTATTGATTAAGTTCCTCCTACAGTGGCTCAGACTTCAATCATGCAGGGAATATGGAGCCAGCCAAATAAACTTTAACCCAGTAAGTGGCACTGGGAGTTTGTAAAGGATCACAGCCCCAGATGGCTTATTGAAAGGACTGCTGTTTTTACTGAATCTACCTTCGACTAATTCTGTATCATTTGAAAGGGGAAGTAGAAGCTGTGTGTGACTTTGACAGTTTGCCTCTTTCTGTATCTTAGTGGGGAAAGAAAGCAGCCACTTTAAGTAGATGCCCTCTGACTGCACCCTTTCTCCATGAAGAGACTCTTTATTATTATGTAAAAAATGTCGGGGAGGACAAAAATCTCTCTTTCACTCTGAGGCTGCATTATCTCACTTTCAAAATGGACTCTTTCACAAGCACACCCCATCAACATTCAATTCTGCCAAGGAAAAGATTACTCAGAAAACAAATTCTGAAATTCCAGGCATCTTTTGATAGCTTATATGTTCACCTTCTCTTCACCAGGGAGATTATTGATAGCCTTGTTTCCTTTGCAATTGCTATAATTCATAGAGATCCCTATCATATAAGAATGACAGCGAACTTGACTCTGTTTCAAAATAGAAGCAGCAGTCCTGACTCAGATACTTAAATCAAGATAAATGGTGAGGGCATAAGAGGTATGATTGCTCCAATTCCTGTGGATCTTTTAACACCTGGGAAATTCCAGCACATTCCTTACCCCACCTCTTGTCCGTCTCCCTCCCTTCCGGCCTTCCCTCTCTCTTTTCAACTACTCATTTTTTAGGACCTCAGGATTGTGAACAGCCCTAAGGAAAGGTTCTTGTGGCAAGGAACTAAAGTGCTCTGCCAGCAACCATGTGAGTGGATTGTCTGGTCCCTGTCATGTCTTTAGAGACTGTGGCTTTGCTGACAGCTGGACAGCAAGCTTGCCAGGATCTGTGAACCAGAACTACCCAGCTAAGTCACCCTGATTTCTGATTCTTCAAAAATACAAGTGATCATAAATCTTTATTTGTTTGTTTATTTAGTTTTTTGGTACCAGGGGTTGAACTCAGGGGCACTGAGCCACATTCCCAACCCCTTTTTTATATTTTATTTATTTATTTTTGGGGGAGTACCAGGGATTGAACTTTAGGGTCCTCTACCACTGAGCCACATCCCCAGCCCTTTTATTTAGAGACAGGGTTCTCACTGAATTGCTTAGCACCTCACAGTTGCTGAGGCTGTCTTTGAACTCACGATCCTCCTGCCTCAGCCTCCCAATCTACTGGGATTACAGGCATATGCCACCACAAAATGTTTAATTTTTAAACTCAGTTTTGGGGTGATTTATTTCACAGCAGCAAGAAATTAATACAATTGCCCTCATCCCTCTAATCCACACCTAACTTCTCTGGGCTCTATAGACTAGTGCTTCTCAAACCTTAAAGAGGATGCTAATCATGGGGAGAATTTTATTAAAATGAAAGTCTGCAAGTTCTGTTTCAATTAAAATACAAATTCAGATTCAGTAATTCAGTTTCTGCATTTACAACAAGCTCTGACAACTCAGATTCTGATGCTGCTGGTCCAAAGACACGAAATAGCAAGGCGTGGCTGTGATAGAGCTATGGTGCTGTTATGGGCTGGGCTGGATGAGGAAACCTCTCTATTTAAAAGCAAAACTCAATTCTGCACTCTCAGGGGAGAGTCACAGCTGGAAGGGAAACCACAGTGGAAGGGAGAGTATTTTGCATTTGTCTTGGTATTGCCCTCCCGGTTCTTCTATCTACCCCCAACCCCAGGGGCAGTGCATATGACCCACTGGACTATAAATGTAGACAAACAGTCACAGGATTACTCATAAAGCACCATGGATTTCATAGCACTAACTGTGAAATACTCTTAACCAGGGTCCAACTTGACTCCAATGCAGTCTTTAGGTTTTTTTTTTTTTTTTTAATGGAAATCTGGATGATAGGTAGGGAAGCCAATTATATGAGATTGCAAGTGAGTGAACAGACATAAAATATATGGAACTTTTCACAGGGGCACCTGGTTGCTAGAACATGGGTTTATAGGGAAAATGAGAGGAGACTGCTAAGGATTAAAATAGGTTTAAACCAGGTGTAATGGTGCCTGTAATCCCAGCAGCTCAGGATGCTGAGGCTGGAGGACTGTAAATTCAAAGGCATCAGAAAAAATCTGAATGAAGACGTTAATAGTTAATAGTGATATCTCTGAATGATGAAATGACACTTGATTTTTTTTTTTTTTTTTTGTACCAGAAATTAGACCCAGGGGTACTTAACTACTGAGCCACATCCTTGGCCCTTTTTACATTTTATTTAGAGACAGGGCCTCACTAAGTTGCTAAGAATGGCTTTGAATTCACCATCCTCCTGCCTCTGCTGGGATTACAGATGTGCACCACCACGCCCAGTGACACTAGATTTCCCCCTCCCCCACAATAAACTCAAATCACATCTGTAATGAAAATGGTAAAAGATTTTTCTTTTTTTGTGGAAGTTTCAAGGCAAATTTAAAGAATTTATTTCACCCAGCTCTTTAGGCATATCAGCAGCTCAGATTGCTGTAGACACTTTGCTTCCTCCTCCATCCCCAGCTCATCGGCATGAGAAGGTCTCAAGCAGTTCACTGCAGGCCCCCAACCCTAGGCCCTACTTAACACATCCAGTGCTATTACAGGCAGACCTCTTCCTGCAAGTGAAAGCTTTCAAGAGTGCTTGCCACTTTTTTTAGCCCTTGATGAACATTCAGGAACTTCCTGATGTCACAGGCCCACACAATCACTCAAAATCCAGCCAATAGCTGGGTAGTATGTTCTTGCTGATGATGGTAACATTTAAATGGGACACTCATTTATGGTAAATTTATGCACCATTCTGGTAACTATTTCTGCTCTGTATTGTGATTGAAGAATATTCCATTATAGTCAAGAGTTACAGCCTTTCCTGGAAGGTGGGCAGGTGGGTTCCTTATAATTTAGGTAAATTTCAGTGAAGGAAAGTGCTTTGTTTTTCATTATGTTGTACATGAAAGTCCACAGCACAGTGGGACAAGGGCTTAGCAGTGGATTTGCCTTTTAATGCCAAAAGCACAAAAATGTGTACTTCAGAGAAAGAACCATATATAGCTAGTAAATATATAACACATTCACTAATTTTAAAAGGACTGTTATACAAAATATACAAAAAATACTATTACAACTCAACAAAAAGAAAACAAACTGATTGAAAAACGAGCAAAAGGAATTGGACTAGAAATTTTGAAACTGCTAAGAAAATAGGGTCAAAATTCTAACATGTAGGCACAGGCAACCAGTTCTTCAAAAAGACTCCTAAAGGTTTGGAAATAAAACCAAGAATTAATAAATGGGACTGCATCAAATTAGAACACTTCCGCACAATGTGGGAAACAATTAAGAGTGTCAAAAAAAATCCTACTGAATTGGAGAAAATCTTTTCTAACTCTTCTACTGACAAAGAATTAATATGCAGAATATAAAAAGAACTCAAAAAACTTACCACCAGCTGGGTGTGTTGACTCAGGCCTACAATTCCAAGAGGCTGAGGCAGGAGGATTGTGTGTTCAAAGACAGTCTCAGCAAAAGTAAGATGCTAAGCAACTCAGTGACCTTGTCTTTAAATAAAATAGAAAATAGGGCTGGGGATGTGGCTCCATGCCCTAGAGTTCAATCCCCAGTGCCAAAAACAAACAAACAAAAAGCCCAAAACAAAAACTTAACACCAAAAAAAACTAATAACTCAATTACTAAGTGGGCAAATGAATCAAACAGACATTTTCTCAAAAGAAGAAATACAAATGGCTAATGAGTATGTGAAAAAAGTGTTGAACATCTTTAGCAATCAAGGCTATGCAAAGTAAAACTAGAGTGAGATTTCATCTCATTCCAGTTAGCATGGCAATCATCAAGAACACAAATAAAAATAAATGCTGGTGAGGACGTGAGGGAAAGGGAACAGTTAAATACCTTTGGTGGGATTGTTAATTAGTACAACCACTATAAAAATCAGTAGGGAGACCGAACTTTGGAGACAGAGACCACAGACTGGCTCCAACAAAGAAAAGGGAAGAGGTTTTTTGCCCAGGGCATATGGAGGACAAAAATTCCAGGCTGACTACAACAAAGATCGAAGGGGAATAGCTTTTGTGGTATCTCTGCATCACATGAAGTGGTGGGATTTTAGTTTCACCCGAGTTTTTCTTCATCAAGCTTCTTCATGTGCCACATATCTTATTACCATCTTAAGTCTTCCCCTAGGAGTGTGCATTTTACTGTGCCAATGAGGTCAAGTAACTGTGGGTTACTTTGGCAACTACTCTTCTTATGCATCTGGGGTTGCCCTTATCATCTGGGAATGTCTCTGATATTAACAGTTTGAGAGTTGCATTTCTGCTGACCACATAATCTCAGAGGGCCAGCTGACTTTCCCAGTGTCCCCTCTCCATCATGTTTTGTCATTCCCATAGACTTGAAGGGAGTTCACTTTTTAACAGCACCTAATACAGCTGAGAGCTACCTTGGCTGTATTATTTTCCCTGAGAGGTTTTATTCCTTTGTCCTAAAAGGGTTGTTTTTCATGGGAATCCTTGACTGTGACAGTGTTATAAAGAAATTAATGATGATTCAGAGAGGAAGTGGCAAAGTGTGGCTGAGGAGAAAGGTAAGGTTAAAAAAGAAGCATCTAAAGTTAGAGTAAGGGGAATTCTCTAATAAATAATGTAACAATTTTCTTGATTATTATTCATCATGGAAAATCAGAAATTAGATAAAAGAATAAGAAAAATTATCATTCTCTATTATGCTACCATTCAGGGTGAACACCTTGGTTGGTTCCTTTCAGTTTTTTGTCTAGGCATATGTGACCTATGCCTATTAAGATTTTGGCTCAGAAATCAAGATGATAGATGATGAATTCCCAAGGAAAATTGAACATAGTGCAAGACTTGCAAAAGGAGGTAGTAGAACCCGGGGTACACCCTAAGCAGATCATACAACTCCAGTATGTGATACATAGAAAATGAGGAGGCTGAGGAAAACTTAGGTATTTAAAGAAAATTCTCCAGAGAGTTTATGTGTCTGCCCTCTTCTGGGGAACCACACACTTCTCTCTTTCCTCCAGAGCTCAGGAAAATCTCTTTAGTCTCACAGGAAAGCCTTTCTTCAGGGCATTTCTAGTTTTTCTTGATTTTTTTTTTTTTTTTTTGGAGACATCTAACATAATTTCCTCAAGGGTCCGGACTCTTGAAAACAAAAACTATAAAGGGAAGTGGCTTATAAACAACTTTTGCTTTTCTCTCTCTCATGACCCTTCCCTTGGCAAGAAAGCCTGTTCTCTTCTTAAAAACGAAAATTGCAAATAAAAACAAAGCAATACTTTATAAAAACTCATACTGCAGGGTTTGTTTGTTTTTGTTTTTGTTGGTACCAGGGTTTGAGCCCAGGGATGCTTAACCTCTGAGCCATATCATCAGTACTTTTAAATTTATTTATTTATTTTTTTATATTGAGGCAGGGTCTTGCTAAATTATGTAGGCCCTTGCTAAATTGCTGAGACTAGTTTTAAACTTATGATGCTTCTGTCTCAACTTCCCAAGTCACCAGGATTATAGGTGTTCACCATTGTGCCCAGCTTGAAGGGTTTTTTTCATTTTTATTTGGTACTATTACAGTTTAGATATGAGATCCCTCCAAAGCTCATCTGCAGATACGTGATGCAGAGATACCACAAAAGCTATTCCCCTTTGATCTTTGTTGTAGTCAGCCTGGAATTTTTGTTCTTCATGTGCCATCTCCCTTTTGCCCTGGGCAAACGACCTCTCCCCTTTTCTTTGTTGGAGCCAGTCTGTGGTCTCTGTCTCCAAAGTTCTCTCTCCCTACTGATTTTCATAGTGGTTGTACTAATTTACAATCCCACCAAAGGTATTTAACTGTTCCCTTTCCCTCACATCCTCACCAGCATTTATTTTTATTTGTGTTCTTGATGATTGCCATGCAACTGGAATGAGATGAAATCTTACTCTAGTTTTACTTTGCATAGCCTTGATTGCTAAAGATGTTCAACACTTTTTTCACATACTCATTAGCCATTTGTATTTCTTCTTTTGAGAAATATGTCTGTTTGATGAAAGAAAGTTTAGAGGTGAAGTTATTGGGTTATGAGAACCTTAACCTAATCTATATGTTAATCCATTTAATGGATTAACTGGGTGGTAACTGTAGGCAGGTAGGGCTAGAGAAGGTGGATCACTGGAGGTGTGCCTTTGGGAGTATGTTTTGTCCCTGGAGCAGAGCCATTTCTCTGCTTGATGATTGCAAAGTCCTGAGCTATTTTCTTCTGCCACACCCTTCTGCCTCTTCTCAGGCCTAGAGAAATGGAGTCAGCCATCTATGGACTGAGAGCTCTGAAACCATGAGCCCCAAATAAACTTTTCTTCCTCTAAAGTTGTTCTTGACAGATCTTTTGGTCCCAGCAGTTAAAAAAAAAAAAGCTAACTAAAACAGAGACCATATTGAATGTCCTATTGTTTAATGTTGATATTATACAGTGGATACTTTACATGATAGTAAATAATCTTTGAAATCATGTTGTTTAGTGATTAAACAGTGTTTCACTTCTTGGAAGAGAATCCTTTGAGAAAACTGGAGAAATCAGGGGAAAGGAGCCATTTAAGAGTGCCCAATTTTCCTCTGGAAGGTAGTTGGTAGACATCGCTGGTTGAGACTAACTTGAGACAGTAGGATGAATAAAGTCCATGTGCTGTGGAATCTAGACTGGACCATTACCACCATCTTCATTACCATGGTTACTACTTATCAAGTCACTTGTTATCTTACTTAACCATCAGAGTTGTATTTTTCCAACGTAAGGTTCATAATAATCACGGAGAGTGCTTGCTGTCATTCACATTCTGGTCCTTCCTCTTCCTCCATTCTGATTCATTTGGCATGAGGTCAGGCCTAGAGGTTCCAGTATTTAGTAAATGTCCCTAATAGATTCTGATACAGGTGAGTCACTGTAGTTGAAACACCCCAGGAAAAATGAGGCTTAAAGAAGATAAAATAACTTGGCCAAGATCTTTAGCCTAAAGCAGTCCTGTGTCATTCACTCACTCCTTCTCCCTCTTACTCAAGACCTTAGATAAGCTTCTCCGTGGTTTCTCCCATCCCTTTCCCTTCTCCTTGGACATTTCTAATGTCCTCGTGTCATCTTATTTTTTTTTTATATATTTTTTTGTTATAGTTGGACACAATATCTTTATTTTGTTTATTTATTTTTTATGTGGTGCTGAGGATCCAACCCAGTGCCTCATACTGAGAGGCAATCACTCCACCACCTAGCTACAACCCCAGCCCTGTCTTATTTTTTCCCAAAGGGAATATGACCCAGCAAGAACTATTCTACAGGTGCCTGTGTTCCCAAATTACTCCTCCATACTGCCATTCATACCCTTTCCTCTTCATCCAAGGTTCTAGACCATTTTTGCTAGCATCATCCACATCACCTGGGAATTTGTTGGAACTGCAGAATATTAGGCCCCACCCAGAACTTGCAAGGCAAAATCAAATCTCCAGGTGATTCATATGCACATTAAAGATGGAGCACCTGCTGTCCTAGACAGTTCTCAGTCAGATGTTGATCTGATTATTTGATTGAAGTAATTCACCATAAAAGAAGTGATTTTTCAACCCTGGTTGCATTTAGAATCATTTGATGCTCTTTAAAAATGCTGATGCCTGGGCCCCATCACCAGACTAATTAAATCAGAACCTTTATGAGGTTGGGGCTCATTCATCTGTATTTTTAAAAGTGCTGTGGTTGAGTGTAATGTGAAATAAGCATTCAAACTGTTAGTCTAAAGATTTAATCATTTTAGGAGGATATTTAAAAACATAAACATAAAACTGCTTTAGGTACAAAGAACAAATTGTGCAAAATCCTACCATGGTTTTCCATCATATATAGGATAAATTTCAAATTTATCATATTTGGCACCTATGATCTTTTCTGATTCTGAGTCCTATCTACCTCTCCAGCCCTATCTCTTGCCCTCCCACACCCCACACCCTAAGCTACCCCAAACACAACTTACATTCTCCCTAGCAGATCGTGGTGTTCCATACCTGCACAACTTTGTTCTCTTTCTTTAATAACCTCTCCCCATTTATTTGTCTTATCAAAGAATTCACTCAACTTTCTGCTTCTAGAAAGTCTTCCTTGCCCTACCATCTCCTACCATCATCTTGAGGAAAAAAGAAGAATGTCTATTTTAAAATTAAAATTAAGGTATTGTTTTATTTTAGCATTCTAGCTATTAGCATTGTTTCAAACCAGAGCCCCAGGAAGATTTAGGCTATTGTCTCCTATAAACTGCTTTATCTAACCATAAAAAGATAAACCTGGCCAGTTGCATTGGTACATGCCTGCAATACCAGCTACTTCAGAAATTGGGGCAGGAGGATCTCAAACTTGAGCTAGCTTGAGCAATGCAGTGAGACCTTGCCTCAAAATAAAATTAAAAAGGGGCTGGAGATAAGTTAAGTGCTCTAGTGCTTACACAAGTCCCTGGGTTCAACCCCCAGTAAACACACACACACACACAAACAAACATTAAAATATGTTCACTCAGACACAGTCCTTGAATGCTGTTTAAACTTCAAGTTTATTTAAATTCCAGTAAATGCAAAGGCCAGTTCTCCAGGACATAAGAAATAAACAATTTTGCCTCCTACAAAATTATTATGTATATCTAATAAACAAGAAAGGCTTTCCTTTACTAAAGAAGGACTTTTGGTACATCATATAATTCTCACTCCTTTGAAATCTAATTTGAGACGTAAATTTTTTTCACACATTTGATCAATTTTTAGGAACGCCATGAAACACACGTTATTTTCCCACTTATTCCTCTCTATTGATAATGTCATTCCTAGAAACATGAGCGAAATTATGGTTTCACTTTTCATGTTTTGGTGATCAATTTCAGAATATGTTAACCTTGGACCAAATTAAAATATAAAGTTTAAAAGCCCCTGATTAACATTCAGACCCTTGCTGGGCATGGCCTCACACATCTGTAATTCCAGTGACTCAGAGGCTGAGGCAGGAAGATCACAAATTTAAAGCCAGCCTCAGCAACTTAGCAAGGCCTTAAGCAACTTGGTAAGCACCTATCTCAAAAAAAAAAAAAAAAAAAAAAATGCTGGGAATGTTACTCAATGGTTATGTACCCATGGGTTCAATCCCCAGTGCCAAAAAAAAAAAAAAAAAGAAAAAGAAAAACAATTCAGCCCTTCCCTTGCATGATCTATGCATCAACTTGTAAGAAAAGCCTAAATACATCCAAAATACATGTTCAGTTTTTTCCTTCTGTAATTTCTTCCATTCTTTCAAGACACAGAAGTAGTAAAAGTAAGGGTATACTTTCTCTTGCATGCTCTTTCTCTAATTTCTCCCTGAACTATTTGCCCAGGACTGGTTTGAGGCAGGCAAAAAAAAAAAAAAAAAAAAAAAATATTATTCTCAGTAAGAGAAAAAACAATGGGTCTTATCCCTAGAAAGTCACAAAATTTATAAGTTTCTTCTTTTGTTCATGACATAAATATTTATTGAGCATCTAATACCTACCAGGTAGGGAGATGGGCCTTTTTTGTAAACAGAATCAGTCTCCTACCATCATCACGGAGTCATGATGATCTATTCCTCGTGGGATCTAGTGGTCAAGTCTTCCTTCTCATCTTCTCCTCTCAGCAGATTTCACCCTCTTTCCTTTTCCAAATACTACTCTCTTCTCCAGGCTTCCGAAGTACCATTTAGTCCTGATTTTTCTTCTATTTCCATGCCTTTGCTGGATCATTTGATGGCTCCTCCTTTCCCTGATCAAGCTATTGAAACTTTCTTCTTCACTATGTATATGCTCATCTAAAGTGATCTCCTCTAATCCTGGCGCTTAAGACCCATGTAGATGCTAACATTTAACTACCAACTCTGTATTTCCAATTTCCTTTTTTACCCTCAGCTCTAGACTATATCATATATGCAACTTCCTGTTTCATATCTCCCCTTGGATATCCAATAGCATCTCAAATAGAGCTATTGACTCCCCTACCCAACCTCATGCCCTCATAGCAAAACTGTTCCTCCCTACTTCCCATTTAGTAATTTGCATTATTTGCTTGGCCCAAAATGTAATCATTAGAGATTGTGTTTGACTGCATGCAACAGAATCCAGAGGGCAGTCATGTTTTTAACATAATGAGATCAGAGGCAGGCCATCAGGTCTGTATGGTGCCTCCTCAATGACAATGATTTTCCAGACTTCTGCCTTTCTTCTCCATTTTCTTCATCGTTGCAAGGTGGCAGCCCCACTTCCAGCCTCACATCAACATTCCAGTTGAAAAGAAAGAAAGATATTAATAAAGTAGAAGAAATAAAGTCTATAATGGAAATAACAAAACATTACAGGAGATTCCTAGCAGACTTCTGTCTATCTCTCATTGTCCAGAAATGTATTACAAGGCCCACCCCAACATTACAAAAGGCTGGAAAATAAAGAATTTTAGCTGGGCATGTTGCCACCCTGCACAAATCAGGGTTCTGCTGTGTGGAAAAAAAGATAGAACAGATATCAGATAGGCAAATAGCAGGGGCTGCTCTGTTATCCTTCACTGTGTATCCGTTAGCAAATCCTATCAGTCCTCCTCTAAAACACTTACATTCAACTGCTTCTGTTCATCTCCTTTGCCAGAATCCTTGCTAGAGACACCAGCATTTCCCCCAGAAGATAGCAACAGCCTTCTCAAAGGTCTCTATCCTCTACAATTGCCCTCTCTGTAGTCTTCACCCAGTATCTAGGAAAATCATTTAGAAGTGTAAGTGTAACCACACCACTCTCTTTCTTAAAATTGTCCAAAGAATCTGTTATAGTTCCCCAGAAGCAGAAACTGACATGAAGGTTTTCATGCAAACATTTATTTGAGAGATGCAAGAAACATGGGTTTGGAAGTGTAATGAGACAAGGAAAGAAGGTGACCTCCTAGGGCCTACTGAAGCCTAACCCCAGGGGGAATCACTAGGAAATGATGTAAAACACTTATCTCAGAATTAGCCAGCCCAGGAGGCAAGGTGAAGTGTTTATACACCAAGTCCCAAGAGTTGCTGACTCCAGTTCTTCTGGCTTGATCACCCAGCCCTCTAGTTTATTCATTCCCTGTCCTGACTCACGGAAAGGCCAGCAATTCTCTACTTACAGATCCTCACAGCTTCTTCCACTAGACACAGAATCACAAAAGTGTGGGGAGAATGGGGAGAACAAGGTGATTATTTTATTAGGGTGGGAATATCAAGTACACTTCAAAGATGAGATTAATTTGCCAAGTTCTAGTCCCATTTGAAAGTAATTAAATTTTCTTTTGATGTTCTCTTTAAAAAAATAGATATGTAAATATATATATATGTGTGTGTGTGTAGATTTCTTAGTTGTATCTTTATTTAATTTATTTATTTGCAGTGCTGATAATTGAACCCAGTGCCTCACACATGCTAAGCAAGTGCGCTACCACTGAGCTACAACTCCAGCCCCTTGATGTTCTCTCTCTCTCTCTCTCTCTCTCTCTCTCTCTCTCTCTCTCTCTCTCTCTCTCTCTCTTTGGTCCTGGGGATCAAACCAGGGCCTTGTGCATGCAAGGCAAGCACTCTACCCTCTGAGCTACATCCCCAGCCCTGATAGTCTCTTTTTGACAGACAAATAAATACATAAAACATCTTAAATAATATAGGAAAATTTCAAGTAGGGAATATAAGATTTGGAATATCTATGTAAAGTCAGTATATTAAGGTACACATTTAATATTGCTAGTAATTTTATATGTATATTATACCCATAAGTAATATCACTGTGTCTGTAGATCTGAAGGAAACCATAACTAAATAACCTTGGATGTATTTTTGCCTTTAGCTTACTACTTTATTTTCCTTTCTTCTTCAGTTGTTCTACAAAGTAATCATTACAGGCAACTGTCAGAGCTGCCACCATGACCACGAATTCATTAAAATCCACTTCATTGTCCTTATTGGCATCCAGGTCCTGCATTATCTTATCAACCAACTGGGGATCCTTTTGGCACTAAAAAGAAAAAAGAAAATTTCTAACTCCCAGGTTTTGAGATTCATGATGACGATTGAAATTACATCTTCATTTTATTTATATTTAAAGTTTTAAAAATCCATTTTTAGTAGCTAAAGAGAAATCCCAAGAGCTTTTTGCAAGAAAATTTGAGCCAGGCACACATTCTAAATAAGGCAGTTTTTGTTCCAGATCTATATAATGCAGACTCAGACCTGATGATCAAGAAGAGCAAACAGTGACTGATCAAGGGAGATACTGATGTTACAAAAACATTTACAGGACGCCCACAGGTCAGGACACTGGGATATAGGTAACTCAGAAACAGTAGCTTTAAAGTCAAAAGGGACAGTGAGGGGCTGTATCACTTACCGAAAATAGGATTTTGAGGAATCATTTAACATTTTAAGATTTCCTTGTTTATAAAATGGGGAGAGTATCTACCTGCATTTTGGGGATACTTCAATACACTTTTGAAAGTGCTTAGCAGCAGGGTCATTCTATTTACTCAACAAAATTATAGGACATCCAGTTAAATTTGAATTTTAGATAAACAACAGGTAAATTTTTAATATGAATATGTCCCAAGTATTTCATGGGACATAAACTATTCCATCTGGGAGTCTTACTAAGCAAAATGTCTGACACAAAAAAGAGGCATCCATCAAGGGTAGATATTATAAGAATGGCTGTATTTTATAGGCGGAAAGAAAAGCAGGAAACTCACCTAAGAGATCAAGATCATGAGGGGTAAGACCAGGAACACCTGCCTCTCCTATGATTAGTGGGTGATGAAAAATATTTCTAAAAGCAGTTAATTTCCTCCAAGAATCCCTCATTACCCTCATTATCTGATAACCATTAAATAATTGGAGCTTTGAGTATAATTGATCAAAATCAACTTCATCGAAACAATTATAAATTTCATTTGAACAGAGCAATGTATCAGGTTTGACCTACTGAATTTTTTATTCCAGACAATACAGTAGCCGAACTGAAATTGAGAGAAAGACAGTTCCTATAGACTTCTAAAATTATTAAAAAGAGATTTCAAAGGATTACTATGTTGAAATTGTTTTTTTAAATATTTTTATTTTTTTAGTTGTAGATGTATGCGATATCTTTATTTTATTTATTTATTCTTATGTGGTGCTGAGGATTCAACCCAGGGCCTCGGATGTACACTACAGTGGAGCCACAACCCCAGCCCTTGAAATTGTTTTACTTTAAGCTTTTGCCATAGAGGACAGGGAGAAAAATGTGTTATAATTACTACCTGTGATCTTAATACCGGGTTGGGACAAAATAATATGCAACAGTACATTGTGTTGGAAATCAGTTCAAGGCAATTTCATAAACATCAGAACAAAGTGTTTTACTCAGAGGGAGCCCACGCATTCAACTATAAAGTTTAATGTTTAGATTATTGGGCTCCTGGCTATTTTGAGATGTGAATCTGTTTGCCACCCATCTATTTCTCAGCCAGACACATCCTTTTCATCAATCCCAATTAGCTTGTGCTTGGCTGACAAAGCTCTGGTAAGTATTTGTCATTCACTAGAAAATTTACCACCACCTCACAAGGTTCTCTGGACTTTATCTCAGGACCAACACAATGTTAATTTATAAACAATTGGGAAGAGCTCCTGTATAACTAGCTATAACTAGTTTTAAGTAGCTATAACTAATTATAATTATCATCCCTGGCATAACTAGCTATATAATTTATTGCTGCACGAGAATGTTGAATAATTGATGAAAATCTCAATATAATTGTCCACACTTAAAAGCCCTCACCCCAGGCAGTATGGAAAAAGGAACACACCAGGATACACAGGAAAAAATGTCTTAGTGTTTGTTTCCCATGCATCTTGAATCTCAATACAAATTACAATGTTTGCCTCAGAATCATAGGACAGTTTATACCTAAAGGCTGTCCCTGAACTCATACCTCATCCACCCTCAGCAAAATGTGGCAGAAAAACTCACCGAGAGGAATTCTGTGAGCTCTCGCTGCAAAAGCAGCTTCAGTTCCCCCTTGTTGAGCTTGAATCTGTCCCCTTCCTTGCAAGAGTACCGGTGGAAGATTCTAATCATGGTGTCCATGGCCATCTCCAGCTGGGTGGGCATGTCAGCAGAAGAACTGACCACTCCAGAAGCAGACCACCAAACTCAGGGAGGAGGCACTTGTTCAAAAGAAGCAGATGGGGAGCATCAATACTTTCATGAAAACAATATAACACCATCTCCTGAGTCACCCCACTACACAAGTGATGGTTGCTAAACCATAATGATTTTCCATTAAAGACAACTTCTGCCCCTTCTAGAATAAGCTGCAAATGAGAATTTGCAGGTGGTACGTTTCTTCTCCCTAATACCCACTCACTCCCCACAATGTAGCAGTTTCAGCATGTTCATAAGTTAGCAACCAGGAAACAAGCACAGAGTCATGTAAAATGTAGGATTAAAAATAAATATAAAGAAAATACCTAACTGTACCTAGTCAGCCAGTACACAGCTCCGTCAACAGGTGCTTACAATTAAACTATGAACATTTATACTTGGGCTTCCACCCACACACACCTGTTCCCAACAAATGAAAATTGCCAGTGACAAGAGATTCATCTGGAGGTTCCTGTTTTTAATCAGCAGAATGAACAGGTGTGAACTGCTGCCCCAAGGGCCATCAAGGAAGGCTGGCATCCATTGTGAGAAAGGGAGAAAGAGAGAGGTTTCCTTTCCTTCCTCTCATAGGGGAGTGAGGCTAGAAATGCAGTTAGTTGCTAGGAAGTTGATGACTAGAAAGAACTCTAAAAATAGAGGAGCAAAGGCGAAACATTTATTCAAGCCAGGAGACTCCTTAGCGAAGCCAATAGAGAGAAAGTTCTTCATGTGCTGATGGAGTGATCACATCACAGGTTTAAAGAGTAATCCTGTGTAAAAATAAATAAGTAAATAAAATAAAATAAAAATGTATGTATATATAAGCTTGTGTTTGCCTGAAGAATCACTAAAGTAGGGGCTGTAGTTTTGGCTCAGAGGTAGAGCACTTGCCTAGCACACATGAGGCACTGGGTTCAATCCTCAGTACCCATACAAATAAATAAATAAAAGTTAAAAAAAAATCACTAAAGTAACTCACTGATAGCTGCTGCAAGGCATTATTGGTAAAACAAGGCTGTCTCTTATGTGCTCTTTCCCTCTCCCACTCCTTCCCACCAGCCATGGAATGAGCAGCTTTCCTCTGCCATGATATTCTTCCTCGACTTCTGTAATGCCACTTTGTGAACAATGGTTTGACAATGGATTCTTCTTTTTCCTTGGTCCTTTCCAATCTTCCAAACAGAAACCAGCCTTGCCCCCAAAGAATATATGCAAAGAAGATGTATTCACATAGTTTATTGCAAACCCACCCCCCCAAAAAAAGAACAGAGTTGTTGGGTATATGACTTCTCAATTTATACCTTTTTCATTGATTTTAGCCTTTTCAGTTATAATCAAAAAACACAAAGAAAAAGAGGGAGAGAAAAAACTGCAAAGCAGTCATGTCTGCATGAATCTATAATGGGAGATTTCTAAATGAGAAGAACTTAAGAAAGAAAAAAAAGTCCCTGAAAAAAACCAAAGCCAGAAATTGGCCACTGTGCTTTTAAATGCTGTCTCTCCCTTTTTCAGGGATGAAATTTAATTACAAGGAAAGAGAGGATATCTCCTTTCTATTTCCTTTGAAACAGCCTGTCCAGATGAACATTCAACCAGCCGATTCACTTCCCATCTTAATGCCAGGGCACTCCACTGAAACCATCTTGTGAGGTCTCTAGAGATGCATGAAGTCCAAGTCTCAAAAATACTTTTAATATATTATTAAGGTAATAATGTATGTGATAAAATAATCATATTTTGAATATACATGAGTACAAAATAAAGTAAAATTCTCTCTCCACCATTCACTATCCCAGAGCCTCTCAGTTAATATTTTCGTGTTAACATTTTCCTCTCTCAGACAGTATTTTGGAGTTAAAAGATGAACTGCTTGGCTTTAATTCTCACCTCTGCCATTAATGAGTTGTGTGATCCTTATCACTCTGTGCCTCCGTTTCCCAAGAGGAATAAAGATGCATAACTTTGGGGCTGGGCTTGTAGCTCAGCAGTAGAGCACTCGCCTAGCACGTGTGAGGCCCTGGGTTCGATCCTCAGCACCACATAAAAATAAATAAATAAAATAAAGGTATTGTGTCCAATTACACCTTTAAAATAAATATTTTTAAAAGGGGGGGCGCGTAACTGTAATTTGTGCCCAATTGGAAGGGTTAAATGAGCTATATTCCTTGAGTGTAATAACTGATATGCTATGTCATCATTGTTATCCTTATGGAAAAAATCATATACATGTTACTCATATAACTGTATAAAATATTACATACATATTCTTAAATGTGCATATACATAAACAACATTAAAATATATACCCCTTTTTTTCACTTAATGTATCTTAGAAAACTTTTTCTATTGGCACATTTAGATCTACCCTATTTTTCCTTAAATTTGCATATTATTTTGTATGGGAGAATGTACCAACATATAGTCAAGAAATATTTATCAGACTTATGTCACACCAGGACCTGTGTAAACATGAGAGAAGAATATTGTCCTTGGAGCAAATCCTATTGCTATTTTTATTGGAGTGTATTAGAATGCAGGAAATACAGATATCTTTTTTTTCTTTTTAATAATTTTTTTTAGTTTTTGATAGATCTTTATTTTATTTATTTATAGGTGATTCTAGATTTGAACCCAGTGCCTCACATACACTAGGCAAGTGCTCTACCACTGAGCTACATCTCCAGCCCCAGATATCTTTTTAAATGTTGAGTTTTCCTAACCAAGAATGCCCCTACAGCTTTGTGGCCACACTTTTCTGGGTTTCCTCTTCATTTTTTAAAAGCATTTCCAACTCTCCCCCATAGTCTCAACTACTTCCATAATCTCAATCACTCCCCAGGTCTCTCTGCCCAGGTCTCTCTGCCAAGCTCCAGAATGATCTGTCCAATTGCCTGGTGGACCCGTTCCTTCTTCAGTGTCCCATAAGCTTTCCAAATTTGACTAGGATCAAAGTAACACTCTTCCCCTCTTCTCACCTAAACCTGCTCTCCTCCTGTACAGACCATCTCAGTCATCCAGTTCCACAGATCACCCCGGCTTCTTTCACCATTTAAAAATATCAGTTGAAATTGTTTATTCCTCTCCAATCTTCACTACCTTCAGCATCTCATAGTATATATACTTTTTAATTTCTATCACTGTACCAGTTTCATCTGTGCTCTCTCTACTGTCTGTCTGCACCTCCGTTCTACTGTCAGAATAGTTGATCTAAAAATACAAACATGGGTTGAGGGAGTAACTCAAAGGTAGAGTGCTTGCCTAGCATGCCTAGTGCTTGCCTAGTTCTTGCCTAGCAGAACTCTGGTCTGGATCCCCAGTACCTCACAAGTAAAAAGCACTTAAAATACAAATCAACAACCTCACTCCTGGGCAGTCAGAGATCTGGCACTACCTGTAAACTGACCACAATGTTGGGCTGTCTCATTCTTCTGGGCCTTTGAATGTTCTGGGTCCCCTACCTGGAATGCTCATCCTTGACTTCTTGAAGAAGCTATTCAGATTATCACTTCCTCTTGCATATTTTTCTGTACTCTTCCTTTCTCCCTTCCTCTAATAGGTGCCTACTTTGTCCTCCCTTATGCCCTGCGGTATCTCTTTCTTTGTCTTTTTTCACAGTATGGAGATTGAACCAGGGGTGCTCTACAACTGAGCTACATCCCTTGACATTTCTATATATAATATGTATGTATATAAAATGTATACATAAATGTGTATATATACATACATATAGGTATATAGGTTTATATGTGTATGTATATACATATGTACCTATATGTATATACACACACACACACGTACACACAATTTTAATAGGTTTTCACTGAATTGCCCAGGCTGACCTTGAACTTATAATCCTCCTGCCTCAGCCTCCTTAGTCACTGGGAGTATAGGTATAGACCACCAAGCCCTGCCTCTTCGTCTTTTGGGGGTTTTTTTAATCATTGCATTTCTCACATATTCTTTTTTTTTAAGACAATTCACTGTACACATTTTATTTACAGTTTTGTACACTATCATAATATGAATGAGACTGCTTTTCTACTTGAGCTTTTATTAAAATTAATTTATTTATTTATTCTAATTTGTTATACATGATGGCAGAATGCAATTCATTTCATATTACACATACAGAGCACAATTTGGCAAGTTACTGTTTGTACACAAAGTATTTTCACACCATTCACGTCTTCATAAATGTACGTAGGGTAATGATTTCTAACTCATTACACCAGCTTTCTTACCCCCGTGCCCCTTCTCTAGGCCCTCCCTCCTCTTTGTCCTATCTAAAATTCCCCCATTCCTCCCATGCCACCCAGCCCCATTGCCCTTATGAGTCAGCATCCTCATATCAAATAAAATATTTGGCCTTTGGTTTTTATGGGATTGGCTAACTTCACTTAGCATTATATTCTCCAATTCCATCCATTTACCTGCAAATGCCATAATTTTATTCTCTTTTAATCTGAGTAATATTCCATTGTGTATATATATCAAAGTTTCCTTATCCATTCATCTACTGAGGGGCATCTATGTTGGTTCCACAGTTTAGCTATTGTGAATTGTGCTGCTGTAAACATTGATGTGACTGTGTCCCTGTAGTATGCCGTTTTTAAGTCCTTTGGGTATAAACCGAGGAATGGGATATCTGGGTCAAATGGTGATTCCATTCCAAGTTTTCCAAGGAATCTCCATGCTGATTTCCAGATTGGCTGCATCAATTTGCAGTCCCACCAGCAATGTATGAGTGTGCCTTTTTCCCCACATCCTCACCAACACATGTTGTTTGTATTCTTGACAGCTGCCATTCTGATTGTAGTGAGATGAAATCTTGAGTACTTTTGATTTGCATTTCTCTAATTGCTAGAGATGTTGACATTTTTTTCATATGTTTGTTGATGATTGCGTATCCTCTTCTAAGCAGTGTCTGCTTAGTTCCTTGGCCCATTTATTGATTGGGTTATTTGTTTTTTGGGGGGTGTTAAGGGTTTTGAGTGCTTTATATATCCTAGAGATTAGTGCTCTATCTGATGTGCTTATGGTAAAGATTTGCTCCCATTCTGTAGGCTCTCTACTCACCTCACTGATTGTTTCTGTTGCTAAGAAAAAACTTTTTAGTTTGAATCCATCCCATTTATTAATTCTTTTCTTTTAGTTATAGGTGGACACAATATCTTTATTTTATTTTTATGTGGTACTGAGGATCAAATCCAGTGCCTCATGAATGCTAAGCAAACGCTCTACCTCTGAGCAACAACCTCAGGCCCATTTAATGATTCCTGAGACATTTTTAACCAAAGCAAAATAACCTAAGTAATACTAAGTGTTAAAATACAATATAAAGATACAAAAACAGACACACTAATTCTCTTTAGGAAGGTAATTATGATGTTACATTTTTTATAATCTACAATTATGTTTAGGAAAATCACACAAACATAGATCACTGCTTTGAATGAAATGCATAAATTTGTAGTAAAGTTTTGTAGTTACAAAAAACAACAAAAAAGTATCAAAGAATGTACAAAATTAATCTTTATTCCACCTTTGTGTCATATTCCTGGATCCTTCACCAATGTTACATGAGGAAAAAACAAAATCAAAACAAATAGAAAACTGAAATCAGAATCACTAATGTTATCAAGTAGAGAAACAAATTAAAATCTAGTAGGCATCAGCAAGAGTACAGCAAAGATAATGCTGTCCAAAGAAACAAAGAAAATTGCTAGAAAACTGTATGCATCATACTCTTTCAAACTAACAAAATGTGCTCTCGCATACACTGGAACAGAAACTCATTTTTTTTTCTATTAAGGTATAGAAATGCAAGTTCTTTTGAATATGGTAAATGGTAAAACATATTTGTAATGGTAATTCTACTAAGCTAATACAGAGTGAGCCAGGAACACATTTATGGATTCTGGGGGTGATGTGGACTGTAATTCTTTGATTGGGATTGTGGACACTATGATAAAAATTTAAAAAAACAATGAACACAGAAGTACAAGACAAAGGCGAATGAGACTTCTCTTATATCTGAGTAACATTTAGATGGAATCAAATTGAAATGCAGTCCACTCTGCTTTTGAAGAGGTTTTGGTTCAGCTCCCAAATCTCAATTGCTTGACACAGTCTCCTGTGAGAATACTCAGAACGTGTCTTCTTGAACAAGAAACCTATTTTTAGTGGTGGAGCCAACCTTAGTAGCTGTGTCTTCATGGGCCTCATAACCAATCACTATCTTTGGAGGAAGTCCTAACCTTTCCCTGTATATTCTGTTTTCACATTCAGTAGTCTATATTGCTATCTTATCACTATTAGCTCTAACATTAACAACAGCTCACATACATGTCACTGTAGTCATCAAAAGATTTTCAATAAGCCATAGCAGTATCTCTAACCAAAAAACGATCGAGGTTACTTTGTCTCTGCTGTTTGTTCAATGTATGAGCCATCTTCTGTCCCATTTTTTTTCTCATCTTCCCACATAGGCTCAATACCACACTTAAAAAGTGAGCAGTCACAGCCAGGCATTAAATTACTAGACAACTGGATATGGTTGTATAGAGCCCAAAAGTCTTCAATAGTATCAAACTTAGAGGTCAGTCAAAGGTTTGCTTGCTAAGTTTTAGTTTTATCATTTAAAAAAAACCCAGAGTGCCCATTGGTTCCACAGTCACCATTTTAGATAGATCTCTCATTTATCACATATTCTTATAATCACTTTCTAAAATCTGCTACACACTCCCCACTTCCTAAATATTAAATGAGTTTCTTGTTATCAGGATGGATGTCTGGCTCATCTTTGCATTTCATGGCACTTAGCACAGGATCAGGCATGTGGACATGCTCTAAAATCCTTGCTGATAGATGGATTAATGAGCCAAAGAATGAACGATGGAAACTGTAAAGTCTCCCAAGAGCTGAACCTTGTCTAGCTTAACTATCCATATAATGATTTGATTTTTTTTTCACATTTTAGAAAATTGCCTCATCAAAGGCAGAGAGACAGACAAATGCATTCATTTCAATGAATATAGTTTGAATTTGAACTGAAATATTATCAGGGAAAGTTGCTGAAATTACAGATTCTTTAAAATCAGTAAATCATACAGTCTATGTAGGACTCCAGTATTATGTTTAAATCACATTCAACCACGGAATGATTCACTTGGAGAATTCAATTAGCAGCTAAAACTCTTAATAGAAAAGATACTGGGGCTGGGGATGTGGCTCAAACGGTAGCACGCTCGCCTGGCATGCCTGCGGCCCAGGTTCGATCCTCAGCACCACATACAAACAAAGATGTTGTGTCCGCTGAAAACTAAATTTAAAAAAAAAACAAAAGATACTGAAGATTGTAATGCTCAAATTTTATTGAAGAGACGGAAATTTGGCTTCTACATCCCGGGTGCTCCTAGAGTTTAAAAACAAATTGGTTTCCTCTTTTCTGCCTGGTTGTGGCAGAGCTGAATGTTACCTTTGGTACATGCTGCCCCTTAATGTTAGGCTCCAGAACTGCATCTAGAGCCCTCTAATTTCCAGAAAGCACTTAAAATTGCATGTTTTTGTTTTGGGGGTACTGGAGGTTAAACCCAGGGATGCTTTACGGATGAGCTATATCCTCAGTCTTTTTGTTTTTGTTTTTCTTGGTACCAGAGATTAAACTAAGAGGCAATTAGCCATGGAACTATAACCCCAGCCTTTTTTTATTTTGAGCCAGGATTTCACTAAGTTACTTAGGGCCTCACTGAGTTGCTGAAGCTGGCTTTGAACTTATGATCCTCCTGCCTCAGCCTCCCAGGCCACTAGGATTACAGGCATGTGCCACTGTGCTAGGCTCAGTCCTCTTTATTTTTTACTTTGAGGCAGGGTCTTGCTAAATACCTAAAAGCCTTGCTAAATTGCTGAGGCTACCCTGGATTTGGGATTTTCCTGTCTTAATCTCCCAAATTGTTGGGATTAACAGGCCATATGCCACTGGGCCAAGCTTGAAATTGTATTTCTAAAATACATGGCTTGGGGTGGGTTGTGACTCAGGAGTAGAGTGCTTGTCTAGCATGTATAAGGCCCTGCGTTACTTCCACAGCACCACATAAAGATAAATAAATAAAGGTATTGTGTCCATCTACAACTAAAAAATATTAAAACAAAACAAAAAACCAACAACAACAATAACAACAACAACAAAAAAAACCACATGGCTCTTCTTCAGGGATTATCTTTGATATAAGCCAGTCTCAGCTTGTGCCCTTCTAGAAGCCTTTCAGAAAAAAAGTAATGTCTAAAGGCTCTGTCAGCTAGGAGCACAAATGTACAGGAAAGAATGAAATCTCAAGGAAGGGAGACAGGCCTCTTCATAGCACAGAAGTGCTATGCTATTTACTTTGCTTGCTCTATAAATTATTGCTGTTTTATGCTTCAATTTTTGGCATAAGTCATGATCCTTGGGGACACAATGTCCAACTTCATATCTAAATTAGCATGCAAAGAATGAGGAAATTGAAATAGAAGATTTGAAAGAGTTTAAAGGATTATTGGGGGAGTGGCTAGTTCTAGTAATCCATGAAGATGGGACAAAGAGTAAAGATATTTGAAAATGAGGCTTTGGCCAAGGAATCTGAAAGAAAAGATATACATGAAAATAATCTTATCATCTTAACTGGGACAAGACCATTACCTCCTCAAGCTGAAGACACCCGGGCTGCCTGAGGTTGCTGCAGTTCCCAGGAAGGTCTGCCTGCCCTTAGGAAGAGCTGCTCTAGGGCCCAGACAAGAGTTACACAGGAGGCCAAGTTGTTTCCTTCCAAAAGTTTCCAGGTTTTGTCTCAATACGACTTAATTATAATATTCTATCATTTTCATAGCAATGATGTGGATGAATCTCAAACAATTATGACAGGTGAGAGGGAAGGTTCACAAAAGGGTTTGAAGAAAGTCATGGAGGTGAGAGATGTATTTATTATCTTGATTGTAGTGATTATTTCACAGTATGTATATGTCAAACATATCAAAGTGTACAATATAAATATGTGCAGTTTACTGTATGTCACTTGGAACTGTTTCAGAAAAAGAAACTCCCAAATCTCAAAACTAGATAGTAGCAAAGCTAAGGATCAAACACCTGTTTGTTTGACAAAAAAGTGAATCGTGTAGCCATTTAAAACTAGAATGATTAAAGACTATGGAAACATACAAAAATCTTTTCAGTAAAATGGTAAGTGAAAATAGCAACATAAAAAGCCTATGTATACTATGATGGATAAATTTGTAAAGCAATAGAAAAGAAGGGAAATACAATTAGACATCATAATTATTTAATAGAATTATGGGTTATTCAGAAATTACCTAAGTTCCATTTTCAACTAAAACATTAATTGTAATAATACCCTATTTAAAATTGTAAACATCTCCACATTAGGACAGTCTCTTTTAAAGTATAATGTTGAATTTTAAAATTTCTCATAAAAAATAATTTGATTTTGAAGAAATTTAAGTACTACTTGTTAAGTAATCACCTGCAGAAAAAAAAATAAATAATAAATAAAACATCATAAGATTTCTAAATTCAAAATTGCTAGTTTATAAAGCCCCTTTCATATACACTGTTAAGCAGCAACTACTTTTCAGTGCTGGATAGAGTCTGTGAGACAAAATTCAAGACAAATGCTCAAAAATATACTGAAAAATACATTACAGATAGTACTAAATGCTGAACAAACCACAAGTTATGTGATATAGCCAAGCCTCCTCTTTCACAAGTGTAAAATGGCAACCTTAGGCTATGACCTTCAAGTTCTCCTTTTTTTTTTTTTTCTGGTCTGGTACTGGGGATTGAACTCAGGAATGCTTCACCACTGAACTACATCCCCAGCCCTTTTTATATTTTATTTTTGAGCAGGGTCTAGCTAAGTTGCTTATGGCCAAATCAGTGGGATTACAGGCATGTGCCACTGCAACTGGCTTAGTTCTCTTTCTTTAAAAAAAAAAAAAAAAAAATCTATTCTAAAAATTGTGTAAGGATCAGTGCTTTCTTGTATGCATGGGCACTGGTATTTTTCTTTCAGAAAAATAATTTAGGCAAGGAAGTGAAAGTCAAAGGCTCCTGAAGGAACTTCAAGGAGAGCCTTGACTGCAGACTTTTCCTCCTACTCTACATGGCCCAGAAAAACAGGTTTAGAGCTTTTGCCACACTTTTCTGCCAGAAAAGACAGACAGCTCTGCTCTAGGGACTACAGAAAGTATTTTCTCATCTTTAAATGATGTTTCCCATGCCTGAGTTGTCTGCTGAATCACAGGTAGTTTATCTTGCTTTTAATCCATGGTCTAAAGAGAAAAGGAATTTTAAGGGAAAGAGTTTAGAGATTAATTTTCCTTTCATAAGCTGAACTCCTTTTTCCCTGGATGAAATGAGAAGATTTTTGCAACTTGCTTCAAAATAACTCCTTGGGTGGGAGGAAGATGGTACCTTGGGAAGGGGGAAGACATTAAAAAAAAGGTTGGTCATAAGTCATTCAATTATTAAATATGGGTGCTAGTACATGGGAGCTCATGAAACTATCCTACTTTATAATTTTCTTTATATTTGAAATGTTTCTTAATAAAACATTTATTCATACACACATTTTGTTAGGTTTCTGTGATTGTACAGAGAGCTGAGATAAATAATTAAAAAGAAAGAAAGTTTATTTTGGATTGCAGTTTCAGTCCATGACCGATTGGCCCTATTGCTTCGGGCCTATGTCAAGACAGCACATCATAGCAGGAGAGCACATCAGAGCACACTCACTTCATGGTGGAGAAATGAGACAGAGAACAAGAGACTCAAGACCCACAGTCCCCTTCTAAGACACACCCTCAATAACCTAAGACCTCCCACTAGACTCCACCTCTTTAAGGTTCCAGCACCTCCCATTACCACCAACCTGGGACCAAGCCATTAGTCCATGGGCCTTTGGGGGATCCAAACTATCTCTCTTTCTCTCTCTCTCTCTCTCTCTCTCTCTCTCTCTCTCTCTCTCTCTCTCACACACACACACACACACACACACACACACCTATCCCTCTCAGCATGAGGAAAAAAGTTAACAAAATGAAACTGTTTTATCAGAGGAAAGAAAGTAGTTTAAGAACACTGAGTATGTGGGAGAGCTTCAATTGAGGAGAAACTGACCTCTTGCTTTTTGTCACTGCTACAGTCAGATGAAGGCCTAAGCAATACTAAAGGAATAAAAAGTTCCCTAACTATGATGGCTAGTAACATTGTAATAGTTACTTGGAGAAGATAGCTAAGGAAATTCTTTTTCTGAAAATAGAAAGTGAAACAGTTTTTATAGGTGATTGCCAAGAAGTGAAACACAATCACTTATTAATTGTTCAAATTTATTCTTGGGTCAAAGGAAATAGACGAATTTTGATCTGAACCTTAGCTAGTCAGATTGGCTAGACTAAAAATAAGCATGTAAAATGTGTTTGGGCAAGTGGCATACAACTATGCCAGAGGTCTGCACCTCAGCTCATATTTTTATCAAGACTAGCTATTAGCCCTGCGCAGTGGCACTCACCTGTAATCTCAGCAGCTCTGGAGGCTGAGACAGGAGGATCACAAGTTCAAAGGCAGCCTCAGCAATGGAGAGGTACTAAGCAACTTAGTGAGATCCTGTCTCTAAAAATAAAATACAAAAAAACATAGGGCTGGGAATGGACTCAGTGGTTGAGTGTCCCTGAGTTTAATGCCTAGTACCCACCCCCAATGACTAGCTATTAGCAAGTCCAACAATTACACTGCCATTGCCAAATGAAACTATACTCCTTCTCAGCAAGGAAGCCTAAACAACGTTCCAATGGTGGCCAGCCTTCACAATGGTCCCCAGTGTTCATCGTCTTCAGGTATTCTCACCTAGATAATTCCTTCCTCTTAAAATAGAGCTGACTTTTTTGCTCCTAAAGTAGTGAAAACTCTAAGTAGAGAAACTCTTAAGTCTAGAGTATAAAAGACTTCCTGGCTACTACTTTGCTTCCTCTTAAGTCCCTTGTCCTGGAGAAAACCAGCTGCCACTTTGTAAGGACAGCCAAGAAGCCCCATTGAGAGATCCACATTATGAAAAATTGGAGTCTCCTACCCATAGCCAGCACCAACTTGAAAGGCCTGTGATGAACCATTTTAGAATCGGATTCCCAGCCATGGGCAGGCCTTCAGACGGCCACAGCACAAACTTCTGAGAAACTGAAAGTCAGAACCAGAACTAAACAGCTCCCAAATTCTTGTGCCAAAGAAGTTGTATGAGATAATAAATGTTTGGAGGTAAATTCTTCTGCACAATAGAAACTACTATACTTCGTTAAAACTTTAGAGTCCTTTTTACACAACTGTTTTTCAAAAAATGGTGCAATGTATATAGTTATGTTTATTTTATTTTAAATATTTTTTAGTTATAGATGAACACAATACCTTTATTTTATTTTTATGTGATGCTGAGGATCAAGCCCAGTGCTTCACACTACTGGACAAACATTCTACCACTGAGCTACAACCCCCGCCCCGGTTGTTTCTTTTATTTTTTTTAATATCCTTCACAACAGTTTATTTATTTATTTTTATATGGTGCTGAGGATTGAACCCAGTGCCTCATGTGTGCTAGGTGAGCGCTCTACCACTGAGCTACAGCCCTAGCCCCACAACAGTTTCTTTAAATCAACTTCGGAAAATGTCATCTTTCCTCTCCCCTCCCAGATCGGATGAGCATAAAAACTTGTTACAAAAATAACAAATACTGAAATATATAAATTAATCTACCATAAGTCTCTGAAATGTCACCAACTCTCCTTCACCCCAGTTGTTTCTTTTATTAGAGTTTTTTCACAAATAAAAATGTGAGTGAATACGTTCTTGTGTGGTCTCAGAAAGAACATGCCAGGCTCTTACAGGAGAGAGTACTGTTTCCCACTTTCTATAGCACCTTTCATGGCAATGCAAGAAATTAAAACATAAGGGAAATGACTGTGAGTTTTCTGCAAGTGACCTTGAATATCATTATAAATTGGGCTTTCAACAAATCATTGTTTCTGATTTTGAAAGCCTCACCTCATATTGCAAAGCCCTGCACTGTCACACCTCAGTGTCAGCTGAGCAATGCCAGCTTAGTTAGAAAGCCTCTAATTATATCCAAAGATCATTGAAAGTCATCAGGACTTTTTTGTCAGGAGTTTGCTTTCATGATATGCAATCCAGAACCACAAACCCACTTCCCAGCTACCCACAGTGATCAACTGAGAGGGCAGAGCCATCTCAGAGTCTCCAGGAGACAACCCCCATATTGTTCTGCCTCTGAAATTTGTAGTGTAGGGCTGGGGATGTGGCTCAAGCGGTAGCGCGCTCGCCTTGCATGCGTGCGGCCCGGGTTCGATCCTCAGCACCACATACAAACAAAGATGTTGTGTCCGCCAAAAACTAAAAAATAAATATTAAAATATTAAAAAAAAAAAAAATTTGTAGTGTAGGCCCATCCTACAGCGCCCCCTGTTTCCTATCCCAAATGAAAGTACAGTTTCTGGTGTAAAAACACACAGTGGTTAGTGGCAATGGCTGCCAAGTCCAGTGGTGCAAAGTGAGGTCTGCAGAGCTTGGTGGCCATGCTAGAAGTGGTTTTCATCCAGCCAATTTTGCATTGTGGTTTCAAACATTTTTCCTGGAAGATTTGCCTCAAAGTCTTATTTTTTTTTACAGCTTTCACGAGAGTTTCATGCACCACCCAGAACTTTTCTGCTTCAGCAGCTAAGTCAGCTCCCAAGGCTTGCTGATCCTGCTAGGCAGATTGAATCTCTACGAAACCCCACCCTCAGCCCAGAACATTGTCATCTCTTTTTACTTGAAAGACTGGATTTGCCAGTTTCAGATTAGGTTACAAACTAAACTTACCCAAAGTCACAGAGGCTAACTGTGACTGCATTTTTCTAGAAAGAGAGAAAGAGATTTTCTGGAGTTTAGAGTTCATCTCCATGTGATGAGGCTCCTTTCTTTTAAGCAAAGCTGGTTGTGGGCCTGGGTGTGGAGATTCTGCATTACTGGGTTGTTGTTGTTTTTTTTTTGTTGTTGTTGTTCATTTGTTTATTTGGGGAGGGAATGCATACTGTTTGTTTTTAAAAGACCAGGATTTAAAAAAAAAAAAAAAAAAGCATTCTCTCCTTTTCAGTGTGCTAACTCCTTTCTCTAACAGTTCATGTAGGTTGGTGGTGGTGAAAGTGGGTCAAAAATTCTAATCTTAGCCAGGTGCAGTGGCACACACCTATAAACCTCCCAGTGAAACTGGAGTTTGGAGATGAGACTCAATTCCCGCTGCCTCACCAATTTCCTCTGGGTTCTTGTTTCACAAATTTTGAAGGATAAAAGCCACAGACAACTGGGCGCAGTAGTGCATACCTATAACCCCAGCAGCTCGGGAGACTGAGACAGGAAGATCAGGAGTTCAAAACCAGCCTCAGCAAAAGTGAGGCCCTAATCAATTCAGTGAGATCCTGTTTCTACATAAATTATAAAAAGGGTTGGGGATGTGGCTCGGTGGTCAAGTGCCCTGAGTTCAATCCCTGGTACCAGAAAAAAAGAAAAAGAAAAAAAAAAAAAAAAAAGCAACAGTCACAGAAGGGAAGAGTAAAAGGAGCAGGATTTATTTAAGCAGAAAGAGATAGAACTCCCACCATAGGGGAGGGGACCTGATAGCAGAAGAACCCATTTTGGTGTGCCAGCTTAGGAGTTTATATATGGTTCTGGACAGAACATAGAACAAAATCTATGTAAAATAGATATTGAAAAAGGCATCCTGGCTACCATTCGGTTCACTTCCATCCTCTTTCCAGTAACTTCCAACTGGGTTCACCCTCACCTTCCAGTTTCTACCTCTGGGACAAAGGAATTGGCTGGAGGTATTCCCACAGGTGAGCCTCGAGGCTTTTTAATTTGAAATAGGCTTTGGTGATGCTCATTAATGTGTTTACTGGCTAGCTTCCAGGTGTGGTTGAATGAGGCCCATTATCCTGACTGCCTGGTCATTTTATTGTCTGTTCTGTTTTATCCTCATTATCAGCTGCTTGGAAGGCTAAGGCAGGATGATTGCCAAGTTCAAAGCCAGCCTCAGCAACTTAGCAAGACCTTGTCTCTAAATAAATATTCTCAAAAGGGCTAGGATATGGCTCAGTGGTTGAGTGCCTCTAGATTCAATTCCCAGTACCCACTGGGAAAAAAAAAAAAAAAAAAAAAGAATCCTATTCTTTAATCAACATTGATTTCTAAAGTTCACATAGTAAGAATATAGTTCTCTTAACTTCATTTCAAGCCTAATTAATGGAAGTCGTGTGCTTTAACATTTACATTTCTCCAGCTAAAGCAAATTATCTGGTTACAATTTAATACTATTTTAGATTTTTTACATTCTATGTATCCAAGTTGGGACTTTTCTCTTTGGAGGTTATAGCATGACCATAAAGATTATTTCTTATGTAGCATCCCTCTAAGGAGATATGAATTGAAAAATTCTCATCATTACTTATTTATAAACAGAATTTATAATTGTGAAATAAAAGTCCACAAGTGAATTCTGAAGACTTTCTAGACTAGGTGATAATTAGTCCCTATCCATTGGCCTTGGGGACTGGGCACATTAGATCATTAGGCACATTGGATCAGCCATTCCCACAACTTTACTCTTGCTCTTGACCTAATGCTCCCTGTACCAGTTTGTGCCATGACTGTCGGACCAAAGAGAATAAGGGCAAAAGATTGAGAAGGAATGAAGGACTCTCTAAATGTGTCAAGAATCCCCTGAGTTCTCACACATAATTGGAACTGGGCACTTAGCAAGACCCTATCTCAAATAAAACAAAAAGTGCTGGTGATGTAGCTCAGTGGTAGAAGAGCACTTACTTAGCTTGCAAGAAGCCCTGGGTTCAATCCTCAGTACAAAAAAAGAAGAAAAGAAAGAATAGGGTCCATCTGGGAACATTTTTACCTACAGATGACATCTCAGTGGGAGTACATATGGAAGCACAGATATCATGTGTAAGACCATGATATTATTGAGTTGTATTTGACACTGTTTCCATTCCTGTCTTCTCAAAAGACTCTGGTAAAAAAAAAAAAAAAAAAAAAAAAAAAAAAAAAAAGCCTCTGTTCTCTTGATTTCTATGACCTTTTGCTATCTTGATTTTCCTCTAACTTCTCTTAACTTTTCTCCCATTCAGTTCTTTCTTAAGCAGGAGCTTTGTCTTCTAACAATTGCCCTTTAAATGTGGGCATTCTCTATTGCTCTATGGGGTTAGCCTGGCAATTTCCTCCACTTGATGGTTTTATCTACAAACTATATGATTACAATTCCCACCTCATTCCCCTGCCCTGACATGAGAACCCTGAGATCTATCAAAACTGTTTCATTTCAACTCACCTGAAATACTCTAAGAACTTGTAACATACCAATGCTTTTCATAGCCTAGCTATTTGTCTATCTTACTTTTATATATTCCAAAGAGAAGAAATAAAATTATGGCTTCTATTGTTCTTTCTTTAGACTTGAGGAATTTATGACTTCGCACTAATTATAATGCTTTTGTCATCAGGTAGTAAAATAACTTTAAAAAGTAGTTTAAACTTAATAAGAACATTTATTTTCTCACACAATAAAGATTGGTTATTTCAGGGGCTGGGGTTGTAGCTCAGTAGTAGAGCACTTGCTTCACATACGTGAGGTACTGGGTTCTATCCATAGCATCACATAAAAAGAAATAAATGAAATAAAGATATTGTAAAAAAATTATTAAAAAAATATTGGTTGTTTTTGTATTTCAACAATGTTATCAAGGACTCAAAATTTTTTTTGCATCATATAAGTTTTTTTTTTTTTAGAGAGAGAAAGAGAGAACGAATCTTTTTTGTAGATGGACACAACACAATACCTTTATTTTTATGTGGTGCTGAGAATCGAACCCAGGTCCCTCCCATGCTAGGCGAGCACTGTACTGCTGAGCCATAATCCCAGTCCAACATTCTATAATTTTTTAATGCAAGTAAGATTTTAATGTTATTGGGCAACCCAAAACACATTATTTTCCACCATAAATAGTATAACAAAGTCTTTTAAAATAAATATGTTGCTGGGGATAGTAGCTCAGTGGTAGAACACTTGCCTAGCATGTGCGAGACCCTGGGTTCAATCCCCAATGCAGAAAATAAAAATCAAAATATAAAATATGTCCATCCTTCCCCCACCCTGACCTGGTGGCAATATTCTGGATTTCAGGAGACCTGGATTTCATTCCTCTTCTCATTATCTCTCTCCCTCGTGCTGCAATGAATAAAATAAGAAATAAAATCATTGTCCTGCATCCTTACTGCCATAGGCTGTACCCTTGTCAGATTTCATAAACTAAGCTAGATGATCTTGGTTAGTATAAGGGTGGAAGACCTCAAAGAAAATGAAGTGTGGACCACAACATCTTCTATGCAGCCATCTTCCATGAAACCTTCTCTTACAGCAATTATTGCACTTTCTTCTTTACTATTTGATTTATTTGATTGCTCTAGGAGAAAAATTAAAAAGTCCTTACAAGTAAATCCATTTCTGGTTATTTAAATTAATGCATTTATTGTTTTCCCTTTTCAACTGACTGTTGGGTTTGAAAGATATTTTGTTATATTTTTTTGTTGGTGGTGTTGTTTTAGTTATATATGACAGTAGAATGTATTTTGATGTATCATACATACGTGGAGTATAACTTCCCATTCTGAGGTTGTTCATGATGTGGAGTACACTGATCGTGTATTCATACATGAATATAGGAAAGTTATGTCTGATTCATTTTACTGTCTTTGCCATTCCCATCCTCCCTACCTTCCCTCCATTCCCCCTGTCCAGTTTGGTGAACTTCCACTCCTCCTGGCCCTCCATTATGAGTTAGTATCCACATATCAAAGAGAACACTGGGCCTTTGACTTGGGGGGTTTGGCTTATTTCACTTAGAATGATAGTTTCCAGTTCCATCCATTTACCATCAGACGCCATAATTTTGTTCTCCTTTATGGCTAAGTAATATTCTATTGTGTATATGTACCACATTTTCTTTATCCATTCATCTGTTGAAGGGCATCTAAGCTGGTTCCATAGCTTAGCTATTGTGAATTGAGCTGCTATGAACACTGAGATGGTCACATCATTATAGTATGCTGATTTTAAGTCCTTTGGGTATATGTTGAGGAGTGAGATAACTGGGTTAAATGGTGATTCCATACCAAGTTTTCTGAGGAATCTCCATACTGTTTTCTATAATGGTTGCACCAATTTGCAGTCCCACCAGGGGGACGTTCCATCCCAAACAATTTTTTTTTTTTTTTTTGGTGGGGGGAGACTGGGAATTGAACTCAGAGGTACTTTACCACTGAGCCACATTTCCAGTCCTTTTTATTCTATATGTTGAGACACAGCCTCACTAAGTTGCTTAGACTGGACTCAAACTTGTGATCCTCCTGGTTCAACCTCCTGAATTGCTGGGATTGCAGGTGTGCATCACCACACCCTGCCCAAGCAATTTTTTGCAAACTTGATGCCTTCCAATTCTCTTTACTCAGAGATTTATGGGCTACAGGTTGTAACTTAAAGGTCTTCCTGATTTCATCCCCACACACACACCCATAGTGAAGTCATGCCTGAGACATGAGTCACGACGTTGGCAGACACAGGGAGTTCCTCAAAACTGTGATAATCACAGCCAGGGCTTCTCGCTCACTTCAGGTTCTTGGGAATAGGGGGAGCCTTGCTAATTACCACCCCCAGAAATCAAGATAAGAGCATCCTGCTTACCTCATCTGCCTAGAAGGCAACTTTCAGATAAAAATTCTTTTTGTAGAAGATTCCTATTTCTCAATCCAGGAGAGGTTTGAGAAGAGAGGGCTCTGGGACATAGGGTGGGGATTGGGGAAGACAGACAGGGCAGAGGGGGACGGCCAAAGGGCTTTCTCTCTAGATGTGGTCTTATCTTGGCTACAAAGTGGGGAAAGAAAGAAAACAGCTTTATGACAGGTTGGAGCCCTGAGGTTTTGGCAGGACCCTTGCCTGGCAGAGTTCATTTCATTCTGGCTCCTTTGCTGGTGATCGTCTTGAATACTTGGCCTTCAATCGCACCTTGAGAAATTCAACTTCTGTGTTCCTATCCAGGCCAAAGGCCAAAGAAAACTTCACGCTGAGGTTTGGCCTCCTTAGATCTACTCAGGAGATATACCTAATTTTCCATATATCTACCCAGATGCCAGTTTATGCCCATTCTCAAAAGATGCAGCTCCTCCTCAGATTGGCTAGTGCAGGGCAGGCCAAGCCCATGAGCCTAGGTGAAGGACTACTCTTGGCCTAGAGAGCTACATCTCAAAAGAAGACAAAAGTGGGTGGGGGTGGGGAGGAGTTGGTCAAAGAAAACAAAATTTTAGTTAAGAGGAATAAGTTCAGGAAAGCTATCGTACCCCATGATAACCTCGGTTAATAGAATGTATTATATATTTGAAAGTTGCTGAGAGCGCAGATTTTAAGTTTCTCACAACAAAAATAATTTTTGTGAGTAATTCATATATTAAATAGTTGACTTACCCATTCTACTAGGTATACATATGTCAAAACTCTTTATATATTCATATTCCATAAATACATGCAATTGTTACTTGTCGATTAAATAAATAAATAGGACTGAAAGTGTAGCTTAGGGTTAAAGCACATGCTTAGTATATATGCAAGATCCAGGATCCCATGTCCAGCACCACCAAAAAATAACAAAATAAAAATAAACAAGAAGTTCGGAGACGGGTCAAGAAATGTTTAATATAATAAATTATATCTTGAAGGAAAAAAATTAAAAATAGGTTCTGAAGACTAAAAACATATCTCTCTCTCTCTCTCTCTCTCCAAATAACCACTCTTTTCCACCTGAGAAATGAAGCTCAGAAGGCCCAAATGGTAGAACTATAGGATGATACACATTCTGGAGAAATAAGAACAAATAGGCAGGAGCAGAAGGCACATGTGAAATGCCAGCATTGCCAGTTCCATGTGGTGAATCCTGTCAGAGTGAACACCCAGGCATAGTCAGCCAGATCTGCACCGTAGTCTTCAGATCACCATAGGAATCCACGTAGGAGAGCAAACTGGTAGGAATTGTAGCATTTCTAGTTGCTCCCCATAAGTGCTAAATGAATAGTTGGACAACCAGAGTTCTTGGCCAGCCAAGTCCCTTTCATATATTGTGGTAAGCTTTTCAAATTTCCAGTTCCAGATACAGTCAGTGAAACCCAGGCTGAGAAGGAAAATTTACCCAACCTGGTTTCATCAACAAATAAATTACAGGGGAGAGAAAAGACGTTTAAGATTCAAAAGACAGCCAGTTGCAATGTTTGAACTTTAGATTCTGATTTTGAAAACTTAAAAAAAAAAAAAAGAAAAAGAAAAAGAAAAGAAAGCACTCCACTGGGTTTGTTCTACATTAAAAAACTAAATAAACAAAATAAAAGTATTGTCTCCATCTACAACTAAAAGTTTTTTAACAAAAGAAATATGAACATACACGGTATTTAATATTAAGGAATTGGGCTTTTTGTTGTTGTTGTTAAGGTATGATCTTTTAAAATCCTTATCTTTTAGAGACACAGAAGCATTTATAAGTAAAATAAAATGATTTCTGAGATTTGCTTCAGAATAAACAGGAATGAGGTGTGGATGGGGTAAAGTTGACCAAAGGTTGATCATTTGGGGAACTGAGTGGCGGAACTGTGGTGGTTCCTTCTTCAGTAATTGCAATCCTGTGTGAATACATAATTTTCCACAATGAAGTTTTTAAAAAGTAAAAAACAATTCCAATTGAATGAACAGAAACTGTTACTGGAATAAATAGTATTCTTGTCTATTTTGTTCTCTACAATATCCCTTAGGCCCTAAACCATGTCTTGGCACACAGGATCCTTGGTAGGCAAATATTGAATGAGCGAACTATGGTCACTCAATTATTATTTGTATATCACAAACTAGACCTCATAAATTATGGTATATGCATAAAGTGGATGTAGTCATTTAAAATAATGAGGTCAGCCAGGTGCAGTAATACATCCCTATAATCCCAGCAACTCCTTGGGAGGCCAACTCAGGAGGCTGAAGCAAGAGGATTGCAAGTTCAAGACCAGCCTGGGCAACTTAGTGACAGCCTTTCTCAAATGAAAATTAAAAGGGTTGGGAAAGTAGCTCATTGGTAAAGTGCCCCTGGGTTCAAGCTCCAGTTCCAGAAGTAAATAAATATAAATGCTGATATGGCAATAATGTACAAAATGTGTTCATATACACAGTGTGGTAGCCAGACTCCAGCATGGTCCCCAGTGATCTTCTTTAGTTATTTACATAGTCTCCTGACAAACTGAATTGCAGCTAGCTTATATGACCAACAGAGCATGGTGGAGGTGACAGCGTGTGACCTCTGAGGCAAGGCATTCCAGCTTCCTCCTTGTTCTTCTGCCTCACTTGTTTTGGAGAAGCCAGCCTTCACACCTGAGGTCCTCAAGCAGCCCTGTGGAGAGGCCTATCTGGAGAGGAGCTGAGGCTTCCTGCCGACAGATGGCACTTGCCAGCCTGTGAGTCAGGTGCACGAACACTGAATCCTCTGGCCCCAGAAAAGCATTTCAGCTGACAGCAGCTCCAACCAGTATCTTTTTATTTTATTTTTACTTGTAGATAACTTTATTTTATTTATTTTTAGGCAGTGCTGAGAATTAAACCTTACATATTAAGCCTTACACATGCCAAGCAAGTGCTCTACCACTGAACCACAACCGAAGCCCTCCAACCATCATCTTAACTGTTACTTATGAGATCCCCAAACTTTCTAATCCACGACCACAGACATCATGAAAGTTAGTAAATGTTAGTATTGATTTAAACAACAAAGTCTTGAGGTAAATTATATATATATATATATATATATATATATATATATATATATATAATTAATAAATAGTATAACTCCTATTTTTAAAAAGCATATAGGTACACAGGCTTATTCATGAATAGAAAACATCTCATCACACAAGGGAGTAACTTGGTTCCAATGTAGGATGTGTGTGGGGAGGGGAGGGTTATGTTCATTCAGTCTATGCTCTTAAACTTTCAAGATTTCATTCATTCATTCATTCATTCATTCATTCATTTATTGGTACCAGAGATTGAACTCAGGGGCACTCAAGCACGGAGCCAAATCCCCAGGCCTATTTTGTATTTTATTTAGAGACTGGGTCTCACTGAGTTGCTTAGCACCTCACCGTTGCTGAGGCTGGCTTTAAACTCGAGATCCTCCTGTCTCAGCCTCCCAAGCTGATAGGATTACAGGCATGTGCTACCACATCTGGCTATAAATTTTTTTTTTTTTAATTTGGCCCTGGGGATTGCACCCACAGGTACTTTACCACTGTGCTACCTTCCCAGCGCTTTTAATATTTTATTTTGAGATATGATCTCACTAAGTTACTGAGGCTGGCCTCAAACTTATGATCCTCCTGCCTCAGCCTTCTGAGTCACTGAGGTTACAAGAATGTGCCACCATATCTGGCTTAAAGCTATTTTTCAAAAGTTGTAAGCAATGTAGAATTTAGAAAGGTAAGCAACACCTGGCATGGTGGTGCATGCCTGTAATACTAGTTACTTGGGAAGCTGAGGCAGGAGAATGCCAAATTCAAAGCTAGCCTTGGCAACGTGGCAAGACCCTGTGTTAAAAATAAATAAATAGATAAATAAATAAGTAAATAAATAAATGGGACCAGCCTGGAGATACAGCTCAGTGAAAGCACCACCAAGTGACCTCTTCCACCCTCCAAGAGTTAAGTAAGCCACAATAGTGGCTCTTCTTAACCCTTCTTGTCTCTTGCATTGTCCTTGACTTTCTGCCATTCTCAAGACTTTGCTTTGTGATGGGCTATGGTTTTAAGACTCTGAGTAGCCTGGACACTAGAGGGCTGGGTTTATTTGAGTTGTAGATGTACACAATACCTTTATTTATTTTTCTGTGGTACTAACATTCAAATGCAGTGCTTCACACTTGCTAGGCAAGCACTCTACCACTAGCTACAACCCCAGCCCCTGTTGCTATTTTTAATATCCATGTATTTCACTAAGACAATCCACCCCATCACTATACCACAGCTCAGATAGAAGTCCTGACTTAATTATTTATATTAATACTGCAGCAATGTTGCAATAAATGCTTGTGGAATGAATGAATGAACCACTCACACTGCTGCTGAATGCTGATGGTTTGCCTGGAGTTCACAATGTCTCTAAGCTGGGGTTTCTGCAGGAGGAGGTGGCCAGTAACTCTGGTCATGCTTAATCTCTCACCAATAAAGACAGAGGCTGGGAAACAGTCCATAGATTGGCCAACAAGCTTAAACAAGAGCAATTCCTACCCAAACCAGGAATTCTTCATATATTCCCTCAGTAAAGGTATTTCCTTGGTGTTATCTGAGTGACTCCAAATATTTACATTAAAATATAACAACCATCTCTGAGAAGTCTCAAGGCCTGGCGTTGAGGAGATTTGATTTTCAGTCTCTAAGGGCTTGTTTTGTTTTTTCAGAAATGGGGACCAAGGGGGAGGACTAGACACACACCTTTCACTCATATGCAATCAGAAACCTCTCTGTGAGAAGACACACAAATCCCAGAGAAAACTTGAGGGACAGCAGTGACAACCTTTGATTCTGTAATATATTCTAGTCCAATCCTGGGCCTGCAGAGGGTTAAAGTTTCAGAAACAAAGTTGTAATCACTGAACTATGCATACTGATGAGACAATAGTCTCAGGCTTTTGAAATCTTGATAACCAGGAAATTAATTATAAATTCGAAACTCCTGCTGTGATTGACTGAAGTGATACACAAAAAGCGCCCAGTGAAACAATCCCAATCAACTCAGCTTAGCATTTGTGTCCTGAATAGCAGGACAGCAAATCTCCATTCACTTTCAAAAGTAAGAGGAGCCTATTATAGTGAATGAGCCAATGGAATGCAAAATATTCAAATGTTCAGATATTCTAGGACTTAGATCCTTCAGAAAAATCAGACTATATAACACAAACACAAGAAAAAAAGACAACTGCAACCAAGGCACTTCTCTTCTCAGCCCCACTTTCTCCTACTTCCAATCAGGGTCCTAATTCAGATGGACCAGAAATTTCCCAAGCCACTTCTCCAAGACAAAAAAAGAATTGGTAGTGCACACCTATACTCCCAGAAGCTGGGGAGGTTGAAGCAGGAGAATTGCAAGTTCAAAACCAGCCTCAGCATCTCAGTGAGGCCCTCAGCAACTTAGCAAGAACCTGTCTCAAAGGGGGGAAAAAGGGGCTGGGGATGTGACTCAGTGGCTAAGCACCTCTGGGTTCAATTCGTGGTTTAAAAAAAGAAAAGCTTTTATATTAGCAAATATGATTTTATTTCTCAAATCATTTCTTTTCTTGGGGATATAGCTCAGTTGGTAGAGTGCTTGCCTCACATGCACAAGTCCCCGGGTTCTAATCCCAGCAACACAGAGAGAAAAAAAAAAAAAAATCATTTATTCTCTCTCTTTATTTATTTATTTTTATTTTTTTGGTAATTCTGAGGATCAAACCCAGGGTCTTCTGTATGCTTAGCAAGCACTCTATTGCTGAGCTACACCCCCAGTTCATCTTTTACATCTTTTGATGTAAAAGAATATAGATTCAAAGGTTTGGTAAAAATGAACCAAGAAATGCGCCTATTCTTTTTTTTTTGTTTTTTAGTTGTTGATAGACCTTTATTTTATTTATGTATTTGTATGTGGTGCTGAGAATCGAACCCAGTGCCTCACACTACATGCCAGGCAAGTGCACCACTGCTCAGCCCCAGCCCCAGCCCCAAGAAATGCATCTATTCTTTTTTATTATTATTATTCTTTTTTTAAGGTAGACACAATATCTTTATTTTATTTTTATGTGGTGCTGAGGATTGAACCCAGTGCCTCACGCATGCCAGGCGAAGGCGCTACCACTCGAGCCACATTCCCAGTCTCTGCATCTATTCTTTTATAGGCACTTTTGATTAATACCACCTGGTTATTAAAATTAATGAGGTATAGTGAATGAATGTGTTTAAAAAAGAATAAGTCTGTATTAGCTGATTTTTAAGTTAATTATATGTGCATATATATGTATACATATACATTCTTTTTCTTTTAAAAATTTTTTTGGTGCTGGAGACTAAACACAGGGGCATTTAACCACTGAGCCACATCACAGCCCTCTTATTTTTTTAAGAGACAGTGTCTCACTGAGTTGCTTAGTGCCTCATTTTTGCTGAGGCTGGTTTTGAACTTGCGATCCCCCCTGCCTCAGCCTCCTGAGCCACCAGGCTTGGCTTACATATATATTCTTTGTGTGTGTGCGTGTTATGCTGGGGATTGAACCCAGGGCCTTGTGCATGAGAGGTAAGCACTCTACCAACTGAGCTAGGTCCCCAGCCCACATATACATTCTTAATAGTATAATATACCTATATTTTCCATTAAAAAATTATTATAGAATTCAGTTCTGTCAGGGAAGTAAGAATGGTTATGAGCAGTAAATTAGAAATTTTTTGATTTTGTTCTGTTGGATTTTTTTTAAAATCATCAGTATATATTATAAAAATGACTAATAAAGAAATCCAAATACCAAAATAGTTTCATCCACTGGACTGGCCTATAGAAAGTCTATGGGGCTTCTGTGAAGCCTTTTATCCTGTGTTCACCTTTCCATTTCTCACCTGTGGAGAATAGGAGGACAACCTCAAAGGCCTGCTATGAGATTCAAAGCAGAGCACAGGCAAAGAAAACTAAGGTTAAATGGTACTGAAAGGAAAAAAAAGGCAGAGCAGAAAAGAAGAGTGTTCCCTGCCTGACCCTTAAGGGAGTATGTTCCAAGACCCCCAGTGGATGCCTAAACCCCATATAAAGTAGTTTGTTCCTAAGCATATATAATTATGATAAAGTTTAATTTATAAATTAGGGCACAGCAACTAAAAATAGGACAATTATAACAATATACTTTAATAAAAAAGTTATATGGTGGTGGTCTCTTCTCTCTCTTCCCTCAAAATATCTTTACATATTTTCACTTAAAAGAAACATTCATGGGCTAGGGTTGTAGCTCAGTGGTAGAATGCTTGCCTAGCATATGTGGGTTCGATCCTAAGCACCACATCAAAATGAATAAATAAAATAAAGGTATTGTGTCCATCTATACCTAAAAAAATTTTTTTAAAATAAAGCATTCACTTTGTGGCTCTTATTAATAAAGGATTACTTGAACACAAGCAGGAGATCCTGCAACTGATAGCCCACATGGATCTGATGCTGAAACACAGCTGGGTAGCGCATACTGCTTGGATTCCCTGGACAAAGGGATGATTCATGACAGCACAAGATTCCATCATGCTACTCAGAACTGTGTACAGTTTAAAAAATTATGTATTACTTATTCTAGAATTTTACATTTAATATTTTCAGACTATAGTTTAACCATGGATAAGTATGAAAAGTGAAAATCCAGATAAGGGAGAATAGAAATGCTGGAATGGTGAAAATACAACATAATATTTGTATTTATGAGTACATAAATGTGCCCAATATTTTATCCTCATGACTTTATGGGGAAGAACTATTATTATCTTTGTAAAACTGGAATAACCTTCTCTAAAGTAACAAAAACCTCTGTAGGACCTGCACTCAGCCACTAGGCTGTGCTGCTTCTTCAATAAAAATTAAAACAATGGGATTCTTTTCCCCCTAATCAGATCAGCAAAATTTCAAAAGATTGATGGCATCAAATGTAGATAAGCATTTCAGGAAACAAGTGCAAGTTTAGTATTTTGGTAGTAAGAAGAATCCTGACTCAGCACAGTGGTGCACGCCTATAATCCTACAGCCTCAGTAACTTAGTGAGACCCTAAGCAACTTAGCCACACGCTGTCTCAAAAGAAAAAAAAAGGAGGGCTGGGGATGGGGATGTGGCTCAGTGGGTAAGTGCCCCTGAGTTCAATCCCCAGTACTAAAAAAATGAATACTGAAAGCAATTCAGCAAAAATTATTAAACTTTGATAGGTATCTAACACATCCCCCACCCATGCTAGGGATGGAACCAAGGGTCTTGGGCATGCTAATGAAGTGCTCTACCACTAAGCTACACCCAGACCCCCAAAATAGGTATCTGACTTTGGACTTGGTTATTGAACTTCCAGAAACTTATCCTACAAATTAATTTCAAAGATGTCTATACACCAATGAACAATGCAGTACTGTTTTAATGCTCCCCCTAAAAAAGTAAGGGACAATTAAGGAGTCTGTATCCTTTAAAAATGGAAGTCAATCTCTAGAACCAGGTGTGGAAAGAATTCTAAAACATACTAAGTGAAAAACAACTGCCACAAAGGAATATGTACAATATTCTTTATAAAAAAAAATGGTATAAACATATGAGTTTGCTCTCTAGCATAGCCCCCCATGAAAAAAAAAGTCTCATTATTTCTTCTTGGAAGAGTAAAGCTGTTGCTTCTTTCTCCTCCTCCCTCCTTCAAACAAACGAAGCAAATTCATAACTCAGAAAGAACTTGTAGAAAAAGGATCATGTGTTAGTTATCAACCAAAACAATCATAAAACAATTTTTAAAAGTCACAAATACAACAGGTATATAAAGTCAATTTGAAGTCAGGTATTTCTTTTTTATTTTTATTTATTTATTTATTTTTATTTTTTAGGTGTAGTTGGACACAATGCCTTTATTTTCTTATTTTTATGTGGTGCTGAGGATTGAACCCAGGGCCTCACATGCACTAGGCAAGTGCTCTATTGCTGAGCTACAACCCCAGCCCCAACATTCTTGTTAAATATGCTGCAAATTCTTGTACATCCCTGCTGCTTTCCAAACAGATGTGGTTCAAGCCCTGTGGAGACTCTGCAATTTCATAGCTCGTAAGAGATGAACAAAACTGACAATAAATATACCAACAATTTTTTAAAATACTAAGTGGTAAATGCTATTTTTAGTTATAAAACACTCTTACTCAGACTGAAGTTAGTAAAAAGTTATACAAAATTTGTATTTACATGTTGAAGATCCTCATCGTATTTTTCTTGAATAGTAATACACACAAAAACTCAAAGATCAATAAAGACATAACTGAAAATCCCAATAAGTCAACCAGGGAATTTCATTATAAGCTAAACACAAAAAGGCACCAAACACTTTTTTTTTTTTTTTTTAATAATAGGGATTGAACCCAGGAGTGCTTAACCACTGAGCCACATCCACAACCTTTTTTAAATTTTGAAACAGATCTTGCTAAGTTGCTTGGGGCCTCACTAAGTTGCTGAGGCTAGCTTTGAACTTGTAATCCTCTTACTTCAGCTTCCCAAGCTGCTGGGATTACAGGTGTGAGCCATAGCATCCAGCACAAAACATTCTTACAGACTTTTCTTTTTAGAAACTATTTTGGCACCTTGTCAAGTGGTAGCAAAGCTCAGTTCAGTAGTTCTCATATTCAAGTGCAAAAATATTACAATGTTTATAAAATGTCCCTGTTCCCATCACCTGAGCTCTTGTCATGGAAACTGAGGAACTTGTACTTTTAACAAGATCCCCAGTGATTTTAATGAAGTGCACAAGAATGCTGCTCCTGCCCAACCCAAGCTCACTGCTCACTATTGGTTGGAAATCAGACTCCAACCAGCTCGTTTACCTTGTTAAGTTTCCTCTTTGCAAAGTCAGTCAGACTGATGCTCTCTGAAGGCCCTCAAGCCCTAACAAGGCTAAGATGGACCCCAAATGCAGAAGAAATAGTTTCAGTTTGTAGAAGAAATAGTTTCAGATAGAAACCTAGCCTTCACACCAGGTGCAGTTTTTGCAGGTAACTGGGTTCCTGTCTTTCCATTATCTTCTGCATCTTGCTCTGTCAGTTCGGTTTTTAGGACATTTGAATAGGAGAATTCTGACACACATTTATGTTAATGTGGGAGGCTTTTCTCATGCAAACAAGGAAGCTTCCAGCAATCCTGGGAGAAGCTACACAGACAATGGCCTGTGCTAAGCCCTGCTTGTTTAAGAAATAACAGCTACCTCCCCACATCAGTAAGCAGGCTCCACAGCTCCTGTAAAACTCCATCTGTAGAGCTGGAAAACTCAATAGGAAGTTTTAACACTTGTTGAACTTGAAGAATAAGAGCTGGATTTCCTGGAGAATTTCATGGAGGTGAGGGATACTTGCATTCGCTTCACAGTGCGGACACTGCGACAAAGGAGAGCATTCTTCACATGATCCCTGAAATCTTGTGAAACAAAGTAATAGACAAAAGGGTCAATGCAGCTGTTGAGGGTGGACAGACAGAGGGCTACAATGTACAGCGCATAGACATGGCTCTGGCCTTGGCTTTTAATCAGGAAATAATGCACCACGAGCAGAAGGTTACTGGGAGTGAAGCAGATCAAGTACATGGCCAGGACAGTGACAATGAGTTTGATGGCCCTCTTCCTTTTCTTTTCCGAGTGTTCATCCATGGCAGAAGATTGGAGTGTTCTGATCATGAGCACATAGGCAGAGGCTGTGAGGAAGGCTGGGAACATAAAGACTCCAATGGCTAGAGAGAGGAAGTAATTGAACATGTCCCCCACCAACACCTCCTCAGGCAAAACATCATGACAGGTTGTGATGTTAAGGGCTGGGATGTAGATGGTCTGCTTCATGACATACAAGGGGATAGTGACCAGCAATATCAGCAGCCATATTCCCAGGGAGACACCAATAGCAATGTTTGCACTCTTCCTGGTGTGTACCATGGGGTTCACGATGACCCAATACCTTTGTACGCTGAGGCAGGTCATGAAGAGAATGGAACAGTACATATTGCCATAGAAAAAGCCTATGAGCACCTTGCAAAGAGATTCCCCATAGATCCAGTCGTTGCCATGTATGTGGTAGGCAATCTTCAGGGGAAACCAAATAACAGAGAGGAGGTCTGCCACAGCCAGATTGGCCATGTAAATCACAGCAGGGTGCTTCTTCTTTGTTCGGAAGAGAAAGACCCATAGGGCTATGCCATTACTTGGCAAACCAACCACAAATACAGTTGTGAAGACAATTGGAAGAAAGACAGTAGTGAGCTTTCCAGTGAGGAGGGACGTGGAAAACTCATCCACAGAGAAGTCTGGTTCCACCGTAACTCCTTTTCCAGTGACTGTAGGGGGCTTATTATGCTTCCCAATAAGACTTCTTCCTTTAGAGGTTCTATTGGACCCTGTGTGAGAAAAGCAGACAAGGGTTATTGCTGAATTAAATGCTTCAGCAGGAAGTCTAGTTTGCTTAAATGAAAATATTTAGAGGAAGACAGAAATATAATATTAGAATATTATACAAAATGTTTATAAGGGCTTTCTTTGGGTGAAGGCACTTTTTTATTGGGAGTTGTGAAGCACACATGGGAAACTTGATATCAAGAAAAGATTTCTTGAAAAAAAATGACAGTTATTTCAATTTATTTTTAAAAACTGCATACTAGCTAGATGTGGTGGCATGTGCCTGTAACCCCAATGACTTGGAAGACTGAGGCAGGAGGATCCAAGTTCAAAGCCAGCCTCAGCAACTTAGTGAGGCCCTGCCTCAAAATAAAAAGTAAAAAAATAAATAAAAATAAAAAAGGGTCTGGGGATGTGGCTCAGTGGTTAAATACCCTGGGTTCAATCCCAGGTACAAAAAAAAAAAAAAAAAAACTGTGCATACTCATTAGTTCTTGATTATTCTTACTCATGTGCCTTCATGGGTCAACTAGTAAAAATCAGTTTAGGATCATGAAGTAACTGCTTTATGAATATTTGTGTAAGACAGAAGCCCTACCATGACATCAGGTTTCTAATTATTCATTTTGTAATGGCTGTCTATCCTACTCTGGCCCTGAGCCAGGATCCAGCCTAGCCTTCAGTCAAGTCCTATGCCAGAGCTTGGCAAGGAAGATTCCCAGGATTACAAGGGACATTCCCTCTCCACCCACAAAGAGGGCAGGAATTCCCTTCTTCTGTGCTGGTTTCCTGGAGACCTTTCCATAGCTGCTTGCTGGCAGGCAAGTTTTTGAAGCTCAAGATCACTGGAACAGCGATACCAAGTTTGTGTTCTCATTTTCAAGATGTAATATACCAAGTTTTAACAAATTACGCCTCTTCCCTTACATTATGAATTTAACAATAAAACTCATAATCAAGCCATGCATGATGGCATGTGCCTGGAGTCCCAGCCCCTCTGAGGCAGGAAGATTGCTTGAATCCAGGAGTTGGAGGCGGGCCTGGCAACATAATGAGAACCTCTCTCAAAATAAACAAAAAATCCAACAAACAAACACATCCACTCTTCATCCCTCCCCAAACAAATGCCCTTGGACCTTAGGAGGAAATGAGAACACTGAAGAATTTTACTTTAATTATAAAAAACAGTAGGCCTCCACCATGCAGAGACATGAAGGATATTATCCCTCTAGTGAGTTCACCTGATAATTCTTGTGCTCAGCCACCATTTTTCCTCCTTGTATCTTTGCACTTATGTTCAGCAAAATTACTCACTTCCTAAGGCTTCCCTATGTAAGTGGGTAGCCTGGGTGGAGTATTGGAGGTTACAGAAGTCAGTATTTCAGTTTTACTTAGTTTTGAAAGGTAGTTTCCCCAAAGAAATGTCTGGGTCCTAATTTTCAGAATTGTGAAGATTACCTTATTTAGAAAAAGGGTCTTTGCAGATATAATTAGGGATCTTGAGAAAATTATCCTGGATTATCTAGCTAGGCCCTAACCCAGGACAAGTGTCTTTTTAAGAAGGGGGATTTGAGACAAAGAAGAAGACACAATAGAAAGTAATAAGAGAATGGAAGCAAAGACTGGAATAATGCCATAGTATAAGACAAAGGACACCAAGGAATGCCTAACAACCACCAGAAACCTGAAAAGGGAAGAAACAGATTTTTCTATAGACCTTTTGAAGGGAATGCAGTCATCCCAACATCTTGATTTCAGACATCCAGCCTTCCAAAACTATGAGAGAATATTTTTTTGTTTTATGCCATCAGTTCATGGAAATTTATTATGGCAGCCTCAGGAAACTCATACACTTATGACGGACCTATCTCTATTGTTTCAATTTCTTCTTCTTTTTTTTTTTTAACCTCTTTTTTTTCCTTGGTACCAGGGATTGAACCCAGGTGTACTTTACTGCTGAGCTACATCCCAAGCCCTTTTTATTTTTCATTTTGAGGCAGGTTTCACTAAATTGTTTAGGGTCTTGCTTAGAGCCTTGCTAAGTTTCTGAGACTGTTCTTAAACTTGTGACCCTCCTGCCTTAGTCTCCTGAGTCACTGTGATTACAGGTATACACCACTATGCCTGACTATTTCTTTTATAACTTTCCAAAATGAGTTTTTTTGTTTGTTTTTAGTGGTAGATGGACAGAATACCTTTATTTTATTTATTTATTTTTATGTGGTTTCAGGGATCGAACCCAGGGCCTCACATGTGCTAGGGAAACACTCTACCACTGAGCCATAACCCTGTCCTCAAAATGAGTTTTTGTTTTTTTTGTTTTGTTTTGTTTTCTTTAGCTTTCTTTTTTTTTTTTTATTGGTTGTTCAAAACATTATAAAGCTCTTGACATATCATATTTCATTCATTAGATTCAAGATGGTTATGAACTCCCCCCAAAAATTATTCTTATGTATTATAGTGTCCTTCAAATACTGAACTCTTACCCCATGTAGCTCAGTGATAATGTGCTCTCAGTTCAATCCTTAGTACCAAAAAAAAAAAAAAAAAGATAACCAGACATCTTGGGCCTCTAAGGAAACATGTCCCTTATTGTTACCTTTTTGGTAACCCTACCAAAAAGGAACCTGATTTCATTGTCCAAGTCCATCTGGGCTGCTGTGACAGAGTACCAAAGAATGAGTGGCTTATAAACAATAAAAACTTATTTCTCACTGTTCTGGAGTATGGAAATCTGAGATCCCAGCCCCAGCATGGTAGAGTTTGAGGGCCCTCTTCCAGTTGCAGATTGCCAGCTTTTGGCTGTATCCACGCACCACAGAAAGGGGGAGCTAGTTCTCCAGCCTTTAAGGGCACAAATAGCATTTATATATGGCTCTTGCCCACCCTGATCTTATTATCTCTCAATGGCTCACTTCCTGATACCATCCCACTAGGAATTAGATTTCAACATGTGAATGGGGGTGGGTTACAAACATACAATCCATAACACCAGTCCAGCACCTGAATCCAATTACCAAATTAATGAAAATAAAGGGGCTAATGGGAAATGTTAAATAACACCCAAGAAGATAGTCAGATTTGGGGAATTGCTACTGGATAAAGGACAATGTTTCTTCAAAGTATAAATTGTAAGGCAAAAAAATAAGAGAAAAAGAAATGTAGAAGTGAAATTAAAAGATTTTAAAAAGGGAGTGGGACTGTAGCTCAGTGATGGAGCACTTACCTAGCATGTACAAGACCCTGGGTTCGTTCTCCAGCACTGCTAAAAAAAGATTTAAGATACATGTCACATAATATATGCACTTTATTTAGATGTTGATTCAAAGAAGCTATTAAAATAACATTTATGAGGCCATTAGAAATTTGAACCCTGAGTATTTGATTATATTAATAAATTATTGGCAGACAGATGTGGTGGCATATGCTTGTAATCCCAGTAGCACAGGAGGCTGTGGCAGAAGGATTACAAGTTTCAGGCCAGCCTGGACAATTTAACAAGATGCTAGACCATGCCTCAAAAGAAAATAAAAGTGAAGGGAAGCAGGGACTGAGGATATTGTTCTGCAGTGGAGTGATTATCTAGCATCTGTGAGGCCCTGGGTTCAATCTCCAGCACAGTTAAAAAAAAAAAATAAAGGTGGCGGGCAGAGGGTTGTTAATAGGTATAATAATGGTATTACATATATGTTTGAAAACAAATCCCTTATCTTTAATGAATACATTATAAAATATTTTAAGATGAAATTTGATCTGGGATTTATTTAAAAATCACAGGGATTGTTGGGCCTCTCGACACAGCTGGTGGGAGTATAGAACGGTATAATCACCATGGAAAATTATCTGGCATTCTTCAAATGGTTAAATTGAGTTACTATATGACTCAGCCACTTACACCTAGGGAATATATCTAAGAGAAGTAAAAACATATGTCCATTCAAAAACTTGTTCATGAATATTCATAGAGCAAACATTATTCATAGTAGTAAAAAATGAAAACAATCCAAATGTCCATCAACAGATGAATACCACAGATGAATCAAGTGAGAAATATCCATACACTGGAATGTTACTTGACAATGAAAAGACATGAAGTATTAGCAGGGCAAGGGGTGCATGACATCATCCCCAGGACTCTGGAGGCTAAGGCAGGAGGATTGCCAAGTTCAAGTTCAAGCCCAGCCACAGCAATTTAGCAAGACCCTGTTTCAAAATAAAAAATAAAAAGGGCTGGGGATGTGGCTCAGTAGTTAAGCACCCCTGGGTTCAATCCTTAGTATCAAAAAAAAAAAAAAAAAAAAACCATAGAAATGGAGCATTGTAGCTGGGCATGGTGGTGGGTGGCATTGCCTGAAGTCTCAGCACTCCAGAGACTAAGGCAGCAAAATGGCTTGAACCTAGGAGTTAAAGACCAGCTTGAGCAACACAGCAAAAAAAAAAAAATAGATAAAAAGAAAAATGAAATAAGTATTAATACAAGCTATGACATAATTTTGAAAAAATTATGCTAAATAAAAATATCAGCCACAGGGAACCAAATATTGTGTGATTCTGTTTATATTAAATGTCCAGAATAGACAAACCCATAGAGAATAGCTTAGTGATTGTCAGTGACTGAAGATGGGGAGTTTTAGTGGGTGACAGCTAAGGTTTCTTTTGGGATAATAAAAATGTTCTAAAATTGTGGAGACGGTGCACAATCCTATGAATCTACTAAAAGTCATGGGTGAATTGTAAGGTATGGAAATCTTAATAAAGCTATTAAAAACTAACCCAGAGCTGGGCCTGGTGGCACACCCCTGCAATCCCAGCGACTCGGGAGACTGAGGCAAAGGACAGCAAGTTCAAGGCAAAGCTCAGCAACTTAGTGAGGTGCTAAGAAACTTAGTGAGACCCTAAGAAACTCAGTGAGACCCTATCTCAAAATAAAAATAAAAAGGGCTAGGGATGTGGCTCAGTAGTAAAGAGTCCCTGGGTTTAATCCCCAGTACCAACAACAAGAAAAAACATTAACAAACCCAGAGAGGAGGGGTGAGAAGTGGGTATAGACCAAACAAGTTTAGCCAAAAGTTAACAATCATTTAAGTTGTATGATAGGCACATGAGATTCATTACTAATATTCTATTTCTATGCAGTTAAATTTTTCCATAAAAAAACCAGCACATATCAATGCAGAAGGTTCATATGAAGAGAGACTAAAATCTCTTTTAAATAAGAATGCTAAAATAAAGAGAAAAAAGGAACAAGGAAATATAATATTAACAAAAGAGGGGCATTGAGTTACGTACAAAAATGAAGAGGAGAAGGTGAAGAAAGAGGACTCATGCAGTATGTATATTTACTGGATCATTATTCAATATAGGAAATAAAAAATGTTAATATCAACATCTACCAAAAAATGTCACAATAATTTGTGACATTTACAGTTCCCTTATAAAAATATGGACACATTTCTATAGGTTGGCCATGAATAGATTTATTAGGTAAAATTTAAAAAATTATAGGACAATATTACAATACTGTCTTCCTATTGCTATATTATTTGTGTATAGATAATTCTAGTTGACACTGGACCCACTCTTCCCACCAAATCAAGATAAAACAAGTATTTTGTGTTAACCTTCTTCTTCTTATCCCCTCAACCCAAATGTTCTTTTGCTTTCAACCTTTGGGAGCACAGGCTGAAAAATAAAAGATTTCAACTGTTGGGTACCCTTCCTAAGTATCTTTTAGAAAATGATCTTTTAGAAAATTTCCCCCAGCTGCTTGGGAGGTTGAGGCAGGAGGATAGTGAGTTCAAAGCCAGCCTCAGCAATTTAGCAAGGCCCTAAGCAACTTAAAGAGGCCCTGACTCAAAATAAAATATAAAAAAGGGCTGGGGATGTGCCTCAGTGGTTAAGCACCTCTGGGTTCAATCTCTGGTACCAAAAAAGGAAAGAAAATAGAAAATCTCCAAAGTGTTCTTTCAGGATAAAGTGTTTTCTTGAACAGCTTATCAGCCAATAAGACATTAAGAAGTCAAATACAGATTTCATGAAACATCACCTATCAAAGTTAATTAATAACTCCAAGGCAAACAAAAGGGATCAAGCACAAATTTAAAGCCCCGTCTTCATGTTCATTACTCTCTTATGTTATAAATCATTGAAAATATTCCATGTGTCTATCAATAGAAGACTAATTTTTAAAAGGATGATATGGAGCTGAGAATGAATATCAGGAGTGGTTATTTTACACTGAGGTTGGGATGATTTTATTAAATATTTTCCTGTTTTCATTTGTACCCTACAATGACTACATATTACTTTTACAATTAAAAGTTCTCTGTACAGAGAACTGAAGTTCCAGTCTCCAAAAGAGAAATGGAATGACTGAACCACAGGGGCCCTTTCAGGCTTGGGGCATGGTATAAAGAATAAATATCTAATAGAAGCTGACTAAGTACCACACTGCCTCTGACCAGCAGTCATTCTGCACAAGTTCCCTCACTTCATTCTTCCTTTGATGTTTACTAAGGTTGTTTAGGTGAGAAGACTGGGACGAGATGAGATGATGGAGGCTATGGTAGTTTCCCTGGCTTTCAGGAGTCTATGTCCTGGTGGGGAGACAGATATATATATATCACATTTTAATGTGTGTGTGTGTGTGTGTATATATATATATATATATATATATATATATATCACATTTTCTTTATCCATTTATCTACTGTATTTACACAAATAATTATTCACAACAATTGTGAGAGAAAAGAGAGAGGGTTGCTGGAGTGTTTTCCTTGACTTGCTTCCTCCCCTATCCATGGTCCTCTACCTACAAAATGAGGTTATTCTAGGCTAGTTCTTTTCTATGATGCAGCCTTTTGGAATGAGGCTTTGGGGAAGAAAATCAAATCCAATCTGCCCTTTAGGAGGAAAACTGGGGAGCACATAGAAGGACCAAGCTAAAAGAAAACAAGCAAAGAGCAGAAAAGTTTTGATGATACTCTACTTTGTATCAAAGTCAGTTTAATTGCAGGTTGGGAGGAAAGTCTCCTGTTACTTAAAGAACCTAGGAAAGTTACTCTGCAAAGGAGTACAAGTGTGAAGGAGAAATAAAAACCATGGTGCAATATTAAATAGCTCTGGTTAACAAGTAACTTGATTTTTCTTCATGGTGAAGTCAAGTTCACCTTATACTGCAGGTGAATTCTTTATACTCTCCATCCCCAGTCTCACTCTGAAAACAATAATAAGTCAAATAATCAGGGATGTTTCCTAAGAATTATCTGAATCATAGTGTTGAATCATCTATATTCATATTTTTAAATTTTTTATTCTAATTTATTATACATGACAGCAGAATGCATTACAATTTATTTTACCCATATAAAGCACAATTTTTCATATCTCTGGATGTACACAAAGTATATTCACACCATTTGTGTTTTCATACACATACTTAGGGTAATGATGTCCATCTCATTCCACCCTTATTTCTACCCCTATGGCCCCTCCCTTCCCCTCCAACCCCTTGGCCCCATCTATAGTTCCTCTAATCTTCCCATTGTTCCCCCTCCCAACCCCTCTATGAATCAGCCTCCTTATATCAGAGAAAACATTTGTTTTCGGGGGGATTGGCTAACTTCATTTAGCTTTATATTCTCCAACTCCATCCATTTACCTGCAAATGCCATAATTTTATTCTTGTTTATTACTGATAATATTCCATTGTATATATATACCACATTTTCTTTATCCATTTATCTACGGAAGGGTACCTAGGTTGGTTCCACAATTTAGCTATTGTGAATTGTACTGCAATAAACATTGATGTGGCTGTGTCCCTGTAGTATGCTGTTTTTAAGTACTTTGGGCAAATGGTTTCAGCCAATATGGAAAGCAGTATGAAGATTCCTTAGAAACCTAGGAATAGAACCACCTTTTGACCCAGCTATCCCACTCCTCATTCTACCTTCACATTTTTGAAGTCTGCATACATTAACCTTTGCTCTTGGGTTTTAAGTTTCCAACTTTAAAAGACAAAGGCAAATGGAGAGGCACTAATAACAGTTTTAATATTCCCCCCCAAATGAATAAATGCCTTTACTCTGAAACTGAACAATGTGTATCAGTGGTGCAATTTTCAAACTTAGATCAAAACACTCTTTTCTGTAACTCCAAGAAAGAAAAGAATCACATTCTACAGTTTAATTCACTGTGATTCGCTCTTTTTACAATGTCTTTTATGTAGAGGATAAAAGTGTGAAACTGCCTTTTACAGCACATCTGCAAATTGCTCAGGGAAATTCAAATCTCCTTTTACCGATGGGAGGCAGTCTCCAAACAGAAGTACCTCAGTCAGCATCACAGTAAACAACGCCCACACCCCTAGAGACCTGCTCAGCCAAAGAGACATTGTATTTCTAGCAGCGCCAGTTAAAACAGCCCGGGAACAGCCCACCCATCAAACCCGGGCACCGAGCACAAGTTGGCCCCAGAGCACCGCCCTGCACAGCTCCCTTACTCTTCTGTTCCGAGGGCTGGCAGCCTCCGGCCTACGGACCTGGGTAGCCCCCAGCGTGCCCTCTGAATGGCATGGAAGGGCCAGGAATTCCAGAGCCAAAAGGTTACCTAGTCGAACATAAAGCAAGATCCAAGAAATTTCGCTTGTAAATCTACTTGTAATTCCACTTGTAAATGGTCTGAAAGTCCGGCCTGCTTTTCTACGCTGGGTCTTGGACATTATGGAGCAAACGCCAAAGAAAAAATTGCAGTGGTTAGAGGGGGGTTCAAAAAGCGAGACAAAAGGCTTCAGGTCGGGGGCTCCCACCCACTCCCCGCTGCCCTGAGCCATCAACTAGCTAATCCACGGCCCCCGCGGGATCAGCCCAGAGGAAGTCGCCAGAGTGTGCGAAAAGCTACTAATGACTTAAGTGTTTGCAAAAGAACTAACCCAAGGGAGCAAAGGCCGAGTTCTCAGCGTACCTTTTAGAAGCAGGTACTCCTTTCCTGTCCGCCCTTCCCTTCTCCACACTAATACCTGGGCATTTAAAGTGCCCCGTCCAAGACCCTCTCCAATAAGTAAGTCCCTGAGGCCACCTCTGCCTTCAGCCGGTCTCCACTGACTTCAGTCACTCCTGATGTCCCTCCGATAGGTCCTCTAGGTGCAGGGATCCCCCCATTATAGCTACTAAGAGACTGAGGGATTCGCGGGGTAGTATTGGGGGCAGCAAGCTGTTGGAGCACTAGTCCGGCTCCCACCACCTGCCCAGAGTGCCTCAGACTCCAGCTCCTCAGCCATAGGAGCCTTCCTAGGCTTAGTTTCTTACCTCGGGTGGTCTGACTGTAGGAGGCAGAGGCCGCCAGCAGGATGGCGCCCCCCAGCAGCCACATCATGCTTCGACTTCGCATCCTTCCTGCAGCTCCGACGCCGGGCGGGGAATCCGCCGCTACTGATTTGAAACTCAGTGTCACACTCGATACACCCTGAAAAAGCACCTATTTCACTTGCCTCTAATCAGAGACTCTGCGCGCGCTTCCTCAGGTTCGGATCAGTTTCACTGAAACCCGAGCCGTTGAGCGCACCTGAGAGAAGCCACGCCCTGGGACCCGAACACGCACCTCGGCCCCGCCCCTTCGAACCTTTGGCGCCGAGTCCCCGCCCCCGGCCACCTGGCCAGGGACTGCCTCCCGCCTACTCTGGGTTGTCTTGGCTTGCCAAGGTCTCAGTCACTGCCGGAATCTACGGCCAGACGAATTTGGGCGGGTGAGGTGGTTGCATTGGAATGCAAATGACAGGAAGGCTGAGACCGCGCGGGTCCTTCCTGACTTGGGCAGTGCTTGGAACTACCTTTAACCTTTAATCGTTCCTAGAGAAACAGTGTTGGCAATCTCCCTCACCTGCGCTGAAAATGCCTTGACCAGACTTACTTTCCTTTATCGTTGATAATTAATACGCAGATGGGGGGCTTCCCAGTGTAAAGGGTACTGCGAGGCCAGGAGTGAGTTTCTAATACGGAAAATCAAGGCAGGCAGGCCCATGTGGATACCAGGGAAGGTAGCCAGAAAGGGTCAGGAATTAGTTACTTACTCTGCCTTGAACAGCTATGACCTTGAACAAACCTCCTCACGCCCGCTAGGCCCTTTGCTCCCCTGTGAACTGGAGCGTGGGAAAAATACCTGAAACTGTTATTGTATTTTAAGTGCCAAGTGCCAACACTTCAAGAACATTATTATCTTGTTTAATCCTCACAATAACCACACAATAAGTATGGTTACTCTTCCATTTTACAGATCAGAAAATTGAGTTTAGGAAGATTAAATTGCCCAATCACATGGTTCATGGTTTATAAATGTCTATATATTTGAACTTGAGTCTATGGCTGACATTTTCTTCTGTTAATCGCTGCTCTATCCATGCTTCCAACACGGCCTCTTCTGCACTTGGGTCCCATAGTCTAACAAATACAGGGGTTGGAGGCCGGGTTCAGTGGAGCATGTGCTTAGCAAGCACAAGGCCCTAGTTTCAATCCCTAGCACATATAGGTGTGGGGGCCAAACACACACACACACACACATACACACACACACAAATGGATAAGGGAAGGAGGAATGTGGAATTGAAAATGGGTGCATCCTGTTGATAATGTCTTACTTTTTAATTTACTTTTTTATTTTATTGTATTTACTTATTTATTTTTGGTACTGGGGATTGAACCCAAAGGGGCTTTACTACTAAGCTATATCTCCAGCCCTTTTTACTGTTTTAGTTTGAGACAGGGTCTTGCTAAGTTTCTGAGGGTCTCTTTAAATTGCTGAGGCTGGCCTCTATTTTTTTTTTTTTTTTTTTTGGTACCAGGATTGAATTTAGGGGTATCCCACCACTGAGCCACATCCCAGCCTTTTTTGTATTTTACTTAGAGACAAGGTCTGACTAGTTGCTTAGCGCCTCCCTGTTGCTGAGGCTGGTTTTGAACTCATCTCAGCCTCCTGAGCCCTGGAATTATAGACGGGTGCCACCATTCCCACCCAGCAAGCCTGGCCTCTTTGAATTTGCTATCCTCCTGCCTCAGCCTCCCAAGGATTACAGGTATACACCACCAACATTAGGCATTAATTTACTTTTTTAAGGGGAGAATAAAACAAAGTTAACTGTGATCTGTTTAAACTACGTTCTAGAGCTGGGTGCTGTAGTGCATGCCTATAATCCCAGCTTCAGGAGACTGAAGCAGAAATTCAAAACCACCCTGGGCAATTTAGCAAGACCCTGTTTCAAAATTTTAAAAAGGAGTGGGATGTGTCTCAGAGATAGAGAACCACTAGGTTTAACCCTAGTACTGCAAAAAACAAAGTAAAACAAAAATAAAATAAAATATTGTTAGCCAGGCACAGTGGCACACACCTGTAATCCCAGCAGTTAGGGAGGCTGAGACAGGACAATCATGAGTTCAAAGTCAGCCTCAGCAATGGCGAGGTGCTTAGTAGCTCAGTTAGACCCTGTCTCTAAATAAAATGCAAAATAGGACTGGGGATGTGGCTCAATGGCAGAGTGCTCCTGAGTTCAATCCCTGGTACCCCCCAAAATAAAAAAAATAATAATAATAAAATAAAATATTGTCCTGGAAGAACAGAGAGTACTTGAAGGATTAGCACATTAGAAGAGAATCAGACAGGGCTGGGGGTTGTGGCTCAAGTGGTAGAGTGCTTGCCTAGCACGTGTGAGGCACTGGGTTCCATCCTCAGCACCACATAAAATGAAACCACCTAAAACTAAAAAATAAATATTAAAAAAAAAAAAAAGGTGTGGGGGAGAGAATCAGACAGCTCCATGAGGCATGGTACCTTTGGTCCTGGCTACTTGGGAAAAATGGAGAGTTTGAGACAGCCTAGACAATATAGTGAGATCCTGTCTCAAACAAAAAGGAAGAAGAGGATCAGCTCAGACTTGCTTTGACTAGCTCCAGAAAGCAGAAGTAGATGGAGTCACATCTACTTCTTTTGGCTCTATGTAAAAAGAGCTGGTCCCAGCCTTGATGGCTTCCTTTTGAGGGTATGGACTGCCTAACTTCAAAGTCTATAGCAAAAGACCAGCACAGGAGTTAGCAATGGAGTCCAGATAGCCTCTTGAGGGATCTGAATCCTAATGTTTGCTACTAACTAGGAATAAGCAGTGAAATGCATGGCAAGGTTACAATTGTTGTTTGAACTATTTTAAGGTCTTCTTTAAACTATTTTCAAAGTAGATGAGAAAGCAAAGGGTGTTAGTTAATTTGTAGAAAATAAACAGGAGCGAAGGAGATAATGGGAGAACATGTCAAAGGAAAAAGGATTAATGGGACAGCTCTTGACAGGGTCCATTGAAATTGGTGTGAAATTATGAATTATGACTACAGGTGTCTCCATTTGTCTGGGAAGCAAGATTACTTTAGTAGCACAGGCACATTAAGATAACTTCTGACCAGCTACTGACCCCAGTGCCCACATTAATGTGGGATTGACTTGTGAATGAAGCCCTCCTAAATAGGATTGCCACCATGACAGTCTAGGCAAGGACCAACTAAGGTCAAAAACTTTACACCTGACCTGAAGGAGGAGTCGAACATCTGATTGGTAAAGACTGCTGAAGGAGTCTTTAAACATTTATTAATGGTAAACATCAAACATTAATAAATTTGGAGACAGGGGACTGGGGGTGGAGCACTCACCTAGCACATGTGAGGCCCTGGGTTCAATCCTCAGCAGCACATAAAAATAAAATAAATGTATTATTTTATACATTTATAAATAAATAAATAAGTAAATTTGGAGACAGCATTGTCTCCTTTGTTTTCTGTTCGGAGACAATCCACTCTCTCTCTCTTGAGAATACTCTCTGTTTGAGCCCTTACTTTGCTTTTACTTTACTTTCAGCTCTCTTTCATTTATAACAAAGTTCTCTTGCATGGCTTTTGGCGTCTAACTTTAAATTTTCTTTCATCGGAACCAAGGTTTGGGGTTTTTAACTCACTGCTTTCCTAAGACATATTACTTTCAGGAGTCCATAATTCTCCCTGGGAGACTAAAATTTGGTGAGTCAGTTGTCAGTGACAATCACTAATTTTGGAACAACCAAAAACCAAATTACTACCATCTCTAAGCCTTTCAGTGTTCAGGATGGAGCTTACATCCGATAAAAGGCCTACGTTTTATATATTGAAGCAACTTCATGGGTCTCAAATAATTCAGAAAGACAATATTATATAAAATGTCTTATTAGCCAGTTGTTTCAGCCTATATCTCTCCTATAAAACATTTTTCCAAGCCATGCATTGTGATGCACTCCTATAATACCAGTGGCTCCAGAGGCTGAGGCAGAAGGATTGTGAGTTCAAAGCCAGCCTCAGCAATTTAGCAAGGCCCTAAGCAAGTTAGTGAGACCTTATATCTAAATAAAATATTAAAAAGGGCTTGGGATGTGCCTCCGTGGTTAAGTGCCCCTGGATTCAACCCCTAGTACAAAAAAAAAAAAAATTCCAAGAAACCCAAGTGAATGGTTAATATTCCACCTCTTCCCTCTGCACAAACAGGGGCTCATACAAGCAGAGAAATAAAAGAAAGAGAAATAAATGGCCCTGAATAGCCCATGAGAATGGAACACATATTTTCTGGGTAACAGAAATGATGGTTTCTTTTTTTTTTCCTACCCCAAAACCACAAAAAAAGTTTCCAGGAAACGGTTAGGTGAATGAGACAATCTCTTTAATGAGACATCTCTGAGGAGCCTCTCATGGCTGTCTCAAATGCTTTTGGGAATGTAGAAAAAACTTAGCCTTTGAAATCATGAAATTCTATGGCAGGTACTAGCTTCTCTTCTTGCTAACATCTATGTGGGTTAGGGTAAATTATTTACCCTCTCGATGCCTTAGGATCCTAACCAATGAGATGGGATTGATATTTTGTCTAGTTTAAAAGTATCTGAGGATCAAATAGTGACACTGATGGTAAAGTAGAAGTTCATTAAATTTTCTCCTTTTTTCTTTCTCTGAGGGGTCTTCATCCTACCCCACTTGCTCTCTAGCTTTCAGGATGCTTGCTCCCAGGGCTGCCCATACCTCAGTCCAGGGCATCTTTTCCTCCCAGGAAAAGTTGGTTTCTAAAAGCAGCACAGGAGCTGACCTTGTCTTGAATGGGGAACAGTTTTCCTGACAGGGACAAGGTCACTCCTGCAGGTCCCTCCCCAGGAGAAACACCTGAGTCCTATTAGGATGTACCTTCAATCTTTTCATTTTCTCATCTGTAATTATTACTACTGCATCTATAATCTGGGTAAGATAATAGTACCTTTCTTGAAGGGTGATTGTGAGGATTGTGAGGATTCAATTTGCTAAATGCCCATGAAGTGTTTCTGAGCACAGTGCCTGGCACCCAAGAAATAGGAGCTGATATACGATGACTGCCTTCACCCAGACATCTTCTTCTTTCTAGAGAACACCACATCAGACATCAGCCCTCTCAATTTACATTTTCACTGATATTTTAGGGGAATATGCTTTGAATCATCAAAATTCCCCCCCCTAAGAAAAAAAAAAAAAAGAAAAAAAAAAAAAAGGAATTTGGTGAGCAATGCTGTGAGTTAGTAATCACAAGAATGTGGTTTCTTCCTGCAGCCTGACCAAAGCAACTATACTTATTGAATTAGGTTTGCAGATGTTTTTCTGTAACTTGGGGACCTCAGCATTTGTGTTTTAGATGTTGGTGATTCATTTGGCCTGAAGGACCTGGAGTGTTGTGTTCTGTTGAGTAGTGAAGAGCAATGACCACAGGCAATTCAAGACTGTCTGGCTTCCAGGGATTAGAATTTCCCACTTCCTACAATTCCAAGGAGGAATTTAGATAGTGAGGGGAAAAAAATCGTTTAATTCAAATGAATGATGAACTCACTTATCAAACTTCCTAGAGAAACAAAGTACCTGAATTCTGAGATCCTGCTCAAATAGAGTCGGGAGGAAAACCTATGCTCATTGATTCACTGACTTGTTGAGCGCACAACCTAGTCAACGATAGCACTGACATCTACATGATGAAGCCTACAGTCATTTCTCAAGTTTATGTCACCCAACCTAACTGAAGGATCCAATCCAAGGGATCTCCCCAGCTCCACTTTTTCCTTGGTTCTTCTCCTTCACTGGAGACTCGAAGTTGGTTCTTCACTGGTTCCGGCTCACCCTCCTGACCTTTATCTTGTCAAGTGCCCTTGGGTTAGTTCTTGCAAAATATAATTATATAACTTATATAATTGTAAACATAATTATATAAATATAATACATATAATATCTTTGATCTCATTTAGTCCCATGTTTTTAAATACCATCCATATGCCAACAACTCCCTAATTTATATTTCTACTCCAGATTTCTCCACTGCAGACATGTAACATTTCCATTCAGCTACTCGGGATCTCCTCTTGGATGTGTTCACTAGCCTATCAAGCACAAATTCCAAACTAAATTCCAGATCCACCTACCTGTACCTGCTCTTTCATGGTATTCCCCATCACCTTAAATTTCTGGATATGGTAGCGCACTCCTGTAATTCTAGGAGGATCTCAAGTTTAAGGCTTGCCTGGACAACTCACTGAGACCTTACCTCAAAAATAAATAGAAGTAGAGGATAGGAAAGGCAGCAGAATACAACAGACACCAGAATGGCAATATGTAAATCATTGGTTGTGCAACTGATGTGATTCTGCAATCTGTATACGGGGTAAAAATGGGAGTTCATATCCCACTTGAATCAAAGTGTGAAATATGATATATCAAGAACTATGTAATGTTTTGAACAGCCAACAATAAAAATTAATTTAAAAAAAAATAAAAATAAATAGATTTAAAAGAGGGAGCTAGGAATATAACTCAGTGATAGAGCACTTGTCTAGCATGTGCTAAGTCCTGGGTTCAATCCCCAGTACCACAAAAAATCAATTAATTATTAATTTTTAATTAAATAACTCCAATACAAGCCTTGATATTATTCCCTACCCCACCCCACCCCCGCCTTTTTTTGGAACCATGGATTGAACCCAGGGGCACTTAACCTTTGGGCTACATCCCCAGCCGTTTTTATATTTTATTTTGAAATAGGGTCACGCTAAGTAGCTTAAAGCCTTGCTATATTACTGAGGCTAGTTTTAAACTCATGATCCTCCTGCCTCAGCCTCCTGAGCCACTGGGATTACAGGCATGAGCCATACATGTCTTACCTAACAGCAAAGTCTACCTTGCAAGTGTATTCAAAATACAATCCTGGGTTATCATCATTGTCTTTTGCCTACGTTGTTACAATAGTCTGTTAACTTGGCTCCCTCCTTTGGACCATGATGGTCCTCTATACCCATCAGTCACAGTAAGCCTGTTAAAATGGCCATCAGATCAGTTCATTTTCTTGCTGAAAACTAAAGTGCTCCCCACTTGACTCTGAGTAAAACTCAAAGTCTATCAAAGGTATACATGTACTGTCCTCTCCCCTCTTTCATAACACAAAACCTCCATCCCCCAGTTCTGCTCCAATCTGCTGTTCCTTTACACTTGCTTTTACCTCAAATACCCCTCGATTCATCTCTCTGAGGTATTTATTTACTTAGACTTACAAATCATTAGAGCTGAGGGGATCCTTAGAAGTCAAAGGACCTCCCTGACCCAGTATCTCTTCACTTGTCAGCAGTGAGGCTGAGGAGTCTAGATGGCAGCCAAAGATTGAACCAGTAATAGTGCCCCTTGTCTACCAAAGACTTTTTTTTTTTTTTTTTTTTTTTATATCAGGGATTGAACCCAGTAAAGCCACATCCCCAGTCCTTTTTTATATTTTATTTAGAGTCAGGGTCTCATTGAGTTGCTTTAGGACCTCACTAAGTTGCTGAGGCCAGCTTTGAACTCGAGATCCTCCTGCCTCAGTCGCTCGAGCTGCTGGGATTACAGGAGGCGCATACCTGTAAGGCTTTTGAGACCCAAGGGAATCATCCCTAAAGATAACATTTTCAGGCACTGGTGGCCAACTACTGACTAGGCTTGTCATTGTTGGGGTTTTTGTTGTTTTTAACATTAGATTTTTTTTCTCCTTGCCATTCAAACAAAATGGACAAAATATTTTTAGGGCAAAGAATTGTGAAGACTTTCAAATTGGGCTGGAAGTTTCTAGGTGATGCTTCACTGAGACACATGGACAGAGTCACAACATCATGGGAAGTATGACTGCAATCACACTCTCATCTTTCTGAAAAAAAAAATGATAATCTTTGGGGAGCTGAATTGGTACACATATCTCGTGAAGGGTCAGGTGACAACATCTGTGCCAGGGATTACTTAATGAAATAAGCACCCGATGGGATGAGTTAAAGAGGGCATCATTATGCCACCTGCTGACTGCAAGGGTGGGAGAGGCCGAGGTACAGAGCTCACTGAGGCCACCCTTGGGGTAGCATGCAGTCTCTCTTCCCATTTTCCTCTCCTCTTTGCTTCCAGCTACAACTTCTCCTTTTTCTTTGGTTCCAGAAAGGCCATTCTGCAAATCTGAGATATGAAGATAAGATTGAATATGGATGATTCAAACATGATTGAATATGGATGATTCAAAATGACAGATCTTCATTGCCCTCAGGATTCAAGTCCAAAGTCTTTTTTTTATGGGAAATGCGTGACTTTCACAGGTGAGGCCTGTCCACCTTTCAGGCAAGGCCTTCTGGGGCATCCAGCAAAGGTATCCACCTTACTATGGGAACGAAGGGTGATACCAAGTATAGACTTTGCCACTTGATTCTGTTCCAGAAGCTCTTAGTCAGGAGGGTATCAGCTACTGGCCTAACCACTAGGGCTAAGAGCCTTATTTAAAATCCTAAAATTTCTGGTGTTTCTTGTAAAATTATTCATGAGATCCTCTTTAGATAAATATGTGTGGGGGCACATTTTCATAGCAGAATATTTATTGCTCTTAGAATCTTGTAAAAAAATACACGCACACACATATATTTTATATATATATATATATATATATATATATATATATATATATATATATATATAACTTATTTATGTATATATTCATAATATATAAATAAATAAAACCAGGGATTGAACCCAGGGCTCTTAACCACGGGAGCCACATGCCTAGCCCTTTTTCATATTTTATCTTGAGACAGGGTCTCGCCAAGTTGCTCAAGACCTCACTGAATTAAAGGCTGGCTTTGAACTTGGAATTCTCTGCCTCAGCCTCCTGAGCCACTGGGATTACAAGCATGCTATATTTCTTTTTTGATTACAAGGCAACCAACCCATGTGCCAGGTACAGTGGTACATGGCTGTAATCCCAGGGGTACTTAACCACTGAGTAACATCCCCAGCCCCTTTATATTTTATTTAGAGATAGGGTCTCACTAAGTTGCTTAGACTCTTGCTAAATTGCTGAGGCTGGCTTGAACTCAAGATCTCCTATCACAGACTCCCCAGTTGCTGAGAGTCTGTGATAGGAGCATGTGCCACTAGGCCTGGCAAGTGTTATAATTTTAAAAATTTTTACTAATGTGATATTTTGTTCTAATTTCATATCTATTTTCTCAGACCATAGAGGAGGGAAAAAGGTTCTTCATAGAAGTAAGAAAAACCTAACTGAGTGGGTGGTAGGGGAGAGAACAGTAATTCTAAAGCATAATCTAAGTACATAATCAGTAAATAACGGCATAAATAGTATTTAAATCTTTAAGAGTTACTTTAGTATGGCAGATATATCTCTGGAGCTGGTATAGGAGACCTGCCTCAGTCCCTTGTACTTTTTAGCTGCACAACAAGGAGCAAATCATGAGACTGCTCAGCCTCAGAACTCTCTTATGAGGCTCATCCCTCAAGGTGGTTCTGACAGTGTCATGAGGAAGTGTGCATAAATGTCTTTTGGAGGGGCTGGGGCTATAGCTCAGTAATAGGATGCTTGCCTACCATGTGGAAAGCCCTAAATTTGATGCCCTGCACCTCTGGGAAGGAAAGAAGGGCCAGCATTTGGGAACCAAAAAAAAAAAAAAAAAACTGTACAAATAAAAGGGATTGTCATTATTGTTGTTACTAACCACAGCAAAGTATCATATTAAAAATATCATATTTTTTCTAAATGAATCATCCCATAATTCCAGTCAACTAAAGGTCTTTCCTCTGTAATGCAACAGGACCCTGTTAGACCATCATCTTCAAAGTCTGATAGATTTTTAGGGTGAGAAGGAGAGAAAAAAGAGTGGATAAAACAGAGACAAAAAGAGATTTCATTTAGAGTCACTTCCTAACAGCTTAGGATCTTACAGCCTAACAAAGCAACTCTGGACACACCTACCAAAATCAGTCACAAGTGTGTGACCTCAATCCTATGTTGTAAAAGCTGCTCATATTAGCATCAGGAGACAAGCTTCACCAAGATCTTGGGAGAGAGATGGGCTGGGGCAATACCTTAGCTTTCTGTTACTGCTATCCAAGAGAATCAACTAAAAGAAAGAAAGGTTTATGTTGGTTCACATTTTTGGATTTCAGTCCATGCTGGTTGGCCCATTGCTTTTGGGCCCATGATGAGGTAGTACATCATGATGGAACCATGGGGTGGAACAAACTGTTAACCACAGGACTGGGACATGGAAGAGAAACAGAGAAGGGGCCAGGATTCCAACATCTCCCTCAAGGGCATCCCCATGACCCACCTTCTTTTCACAAGGCTTCACCTCCAAAATGTTGTCACCTTCCAATAGTGCCATAGACTGGACCCACGCCTTCCACACATGTGCCTTTAGAAGATTCGAGCTATAGAAGGCAAGAAGCTGTGGCTCCAATCAGGAATCAGAGCCATATTTGAACTCTCTCTCAATGTACTTCACTTCTTATTCTTCTCATCCTCTTCTCTTCCAGATTCAGTTGTCCCATCCCTTCTCCAATCAGAAATGTCCCTGCCTTTGGAAAGGAGCCATTGTCTTGAGGAGGAAAGCCAAGGTGTCAGACATGTCTAATTTGAATCTTGGCTGGTCACTTGCTAATTATTTGATATTGGTTAGGTTATTTCTTCTCCCTGGAGGCCTGTTTTCTCACCTTTAAGATGGGACAATAATGATGCAGAAGATAGAAATGGGGACCCCAGAGAATGGGATCTTTCCACTCCAGATTAAAACCCTAGGCTAGAACTAGGCCCCACTTACCTTCAACACCCATACATTCTATTGTTGCCCCAGGTTCCCTTGACTACCCTACCATAGTCAACCCCAGAGAGTTGTTTTGAACCCAAACAATTATTTTGTTTTAAGGAACAAGTACAGGATCAACCCAGGTTAACAAAGACATTAAACCACCCAATTATGGGAACAAGAAATTAAAATTGGCCAGGCGTGGTGGAGCACACCTCTAATCAGGCTCGGGAGGCTGAGATAGGAGAATAGCAAGTTCAAAGCCAGCCTCAGCAACTTAACGAGGCACTAAGCAAGTCAGTGAGACACTGTCTCTAAATCAAATACAAAATGGGGCTGTGGATGTGGCTCAGTGGTCAAGTGCCCCTGAGTTCAATCCCAGTTACCAAAAAAAAAAAAAAAAAGAACAGTGTGAGAGCCGGCTTTGGTGGCACATGCCTGTTATTTCAGCAAATCAGGAGGCTGAGGCAGGAGGCCAAGTTCAAGGCCAGCCTGGACAATTTAGTGAGATCCTGTCTCAAAATAAAAGTAAAAAGGGCTGAAGATGTAGCTCAGTGGTAAAGCACCTCTGGGTTCAATCCCCACTTCTACTACTACTACTACTACACACACACACACACACACACACACACACACACAGGAACATTGTAAGTATTCAAAGAACAAAAAAGCATTGCCTCAAGTGTACTGTATACTTGTTACTGGCTGGTAAGAAGCCAAGATTTGCCTGGAATCCCTGGTCTGACTGCCCAGAAAGACAAAGGCCTATAGAAAACTGTAAGGAGAGAAAGCAATACTCAGGAGGAGTATTGGCTTGGAGAACTGGGGGTGTCTGGATTTGATATGAAAGACAAGTGGAGGCCACACAAGCCGGGAGAGAAGTTATAGTGAGTGGGTTCTGGCAGTTTGAAGTACAGCTGCTGGGAATAGAGTAGGAAAGGAAAAGTCTGGGAAATCTCTGAGAAAGAGGGTAGCTCAATAACTTCCAGCTGCTCAGGGCAGCAGAAACTAGTTTGGTCCTGTTGTTTAGCTTTTGTGAGCTGTTCATTAGCATTTGAAGGAAGTGCCTGCAGGAGCACCCTTGGTCTCTGCAGCCGTGCTGTGCGTGCTGGCTGGGCAAGGGGGGCAGGGAGTGAGGTCGCTCTGACATCAGCCTGGTTTTTCAAATCCACTAATTCTGGACCCAATAAGAAGTGACTGAATCTCTCTCCCTCTCCCAGCTCAAGCCAAAATTTGTCCTATTTACAAAACTTCTCAAGTTCTCAGCTATTTCTATCATTGGCCTCATATAGAATAATGAGAATAATTTGGGAAAGAAAATAAATATAATAAGAAAAGGTAACATAATGGATGTTATTAATGCACTTAATCTTTCCTACACTTTATGAAATAGAAACTAGGATTATCTTATTTCTTAGAAATAACATGATTCAGAAGCAATTTCAAAAACAAATGACAAACTCTTAGCCTTACAATACAGGCATTCCTGTTGTGAGCATAAAACGCTTGTGTTACCAAGAGCTTCCATACATTTTTGGCATGCTGAACAAGATAATAGATTTTTATTTCTTAGGAGGAAAAATCAAGCCCATTTTAATTTAATTTAATTTAATTTTTTGCTTTTGATCCCAATTGCACCTAGGGTTTAGTTTGGAAGAACCACAACCAGGAACCATAGGCATATGGAACTGCCTTATCCACCTCATCTGAGAGGTGGGATGCTCCTGAAGAACAGGGTGTTTTAAGCTTTTAGAATCTCAGCTCTGTCCAGCCAGCTCTAATGGCCAGTTACTTAATGGTTCAGGCCAGTTATTCAGAAAAGAATTTCACTTTATAAATGCAAATGACTCACTGAAGAGTGAGGAATGTTAGCGTCTGGCACGTCTGTCCTATAAACTGTGGCTCTGAAGACCTTTGGGAACCCTCTTTGTTCTCCCAGGAATACCTTCTAGAATGGCTGTTGGAGGCAGAGGTTCAAGACTGTAAAGGGGCTTAGCAAAACCTCAGTACTGAAGGAACATTCTTTCATAGTGAAAGTGCTGAATAGCTCAGGGCCCCTGAAGGAGTCTGTGGGAAAGGAAAGATGTGCAGGAACTCTTATTTCTCCAAGCAGCGTAGTAGACATAGCCTTTGTCTAGAGCTGCTTCTATTACTAAAATCTGATTTCCAATCTCTCTTCACCTATCCCTCACCCCATCCCATTGCTGAAGCCACTCTCTCGGGAGTGGTCTTGTGCTGGAATGAGTTTAGCCAAGGACATTGCTGCTGTACAGGTCAAAGAAAATAGACCTGCACCCTCCAACAGGAAGGTTGGAGGCCACAGTGAAGGCACCAAAGGTGAAGCGAGGTGAGGTCCAGGTGGAGAAGACAGAGAGGAGGGAACAATTGAGGAGGGGGGTGAAAAGAGAAGTTCAAGAGAGACTCCAGACTCTACTGAAGGGCCTCTGCAAATCGTGTTTCTCAGTACCCAGCAGGCTCCCCTGTAAGGGTGGTGCTGCTCTGCCACTGCTACTTACTTTTAAAAGGACATGTTTCTTTGTCTTCCTCTCTCCCAGATCCTCCCTAACCTCTCCCCCTCCGTAATCTGGGGGTGGGGGAATAGAATGGCCTTTCTGCCCTATGCTAAACGGAGTTATCTGTGGAGCACACACCCACAAAAGTAATTCAGACTTGGGGATTGCACAGGGAAAATCTTAGAAGTGACTATCTCCCAAATTAACAAGTGAATTGCAACTCCAGACAGGGAACCGGAGACTGTGGCCATTCAATACCTCTCTAAAAGCCCCCTGTTCCCCTGATAGGCAGAATCACAGCCTCTGGGACAGGAGTTCCCTGTGCTTCTCCTTTGCTAGTGAAGCAATAAGCCTTCTTTTTCCCTTTTGCTCAAAACCATGTCCTTGTTATTGGGTTGGCCTAGGGACAAGGACTGATCTGTTTTTTTTTCTTTTTTTTGGTACCAGAGATTGAACCCAGGGTCACTTAACCACTGAGCCACATCTCCAGCCCCCTTTTTATTTTCTAATTTGAGAAAGAGTCTCACTCTTAGGGCCCACTAAATTGCTGAGGCGGGCCTCAAACCCGTGATCCTCCTGCCTCAGCTCCAGAGTTGCTGGGATCACAGGTATGCACTACCAAGCAGGGTAAAGACACAAAGACAAAAATTTTGGTGACACCCAGATAATCTTTAAAGTTACTGCTAGCTTTTCAGATGCTAAAATCCCCCCTTTCTTGATGAGTCATTTATGTCTCCAAATGAAGTTTTATTTTAGAATAACTGAGCTTAACAGGATAACTGAAAGTCAATATAGTCCCAGAACAGAATTTTAGTTACCCCAATTAACAGCTGAACAAAACTGTTTTGGTTTGAATCATGACTTCACTTCTTGTGAGCTGTGTGATCTTGGACAAGATGATTAGCTTCTCTGAGCCTCAGTTTTTCTCATTTGCATATCAAGGGTGATGATAATAGTACTTAGTTCTGAGATTTTGGTACAAATGAAAGGAGTTAGTATTTGTAAGAGTGGTTAGGACTGGCACATAGTTTCATTAAAGTTAATTTTTGTATGTTTGTTTTGGTGCTGGGAATTGAACCTAGCACTTTACCACCAAGTATATCCTTAGTCCTTTTTATTTTTTCTTTTCAGATAGGATCTTACTAAGTTGCTGAGAGTCTTGCTAAATTGCTGAGTTTACAATTCCACCTCTGCCTTCCTCAGCCTCCCTAGTTACTGAGATTATAGGTGTAGGCCACCTGTAATTAAAGTGAATTTTTAAAAAAAACTATTATTGTTATTTAATTAATGCATGACCATGACTTGGTATAAACTCTGAGAACAGAAGCTGTGTTTGGGTTTGCTCTTAATGGTGTGTCCAGTGCTTAGCACAGCATATGGTAAGCACTAAACTATTTGTCCTGTGAGCAAACAGACAAGGAGGACAAAGGGAACCTCCCAAACCTTTCCAGACTCTGGGAGGAACTACAGAAAAAGGGGATGGGGCCTCATCTCTCCTCACCCAGAAAGCAGTAAAATGCACCTGCTGGCTGTCAACCCAGTAATCCCAGGGGGTTGTGACACAGGTTCTGTTCTCAGACCCTGGAACTTCTCCTTGTGTTCACCACACAGGATGTGGGCCCTAGATCTTATTTGATGGGAGGAAGTGCTTGGTCTCTGAGTCAGGAGAGTGTGCTCAGTTCCAGGTATGGGGCAAGTGAGGTCCCCATCTTGGTCCTCACTAATTCTGGTGAGGAAGAATAATCAGCAGAACAGAGAAGCTCTAAGCTGGTGGGCAGAGCGTCAGACTCCCCTCTTCATCCTTAGGAACCCTGGTCATATCTCTGACAGGGAGATCTCTTTAGCCCACCTATGCAGATGGAGTAATGGGGAGGGAAGGCTGGTGCTCCCATCAGGTCTCACCTCAGAAGGCAAATGGCATTTACAGGGACCGTTTTATTCTCTGTAGAGAGCACTCTAGTGATATCCCATTCACCAAATCCAAGTTATCTTTGACATAAAATTTTACATAGTATTATATATATAGCACTCAAAGAAAACCAACAACTAAATACTCCATTGGTTTTAGGATTTATTTCAATTTCAAAGATGCTAAAATGTGAAAAAAAAAATATGCATTTTAAGCAGATGGAAATAGCATCATTACTATATACAGACAAAGCAGGAAGGGGAAGTAACCAGAAAGAGAATGTCTGTATGTTCCACCAACAAATGTACCCCCCATACACCCAGGCCTTCCTTTTTTGACAATGTTCATGCCACCATCTAGACCCAGCCCAACCTGGGCCCATATGCACTAGGTTCCATCACTTCTTAATGAGTCAGGGACATCACTCCAGCAAGCTTAAGTCCTCCTGTATCTCTTTCTCTTCTGGCTTATTTCCATTGCCTACATTTATGAAATAATGCCTTCTTTCTTGATCTCTCTCCAATTCCATTTCTTGACCACACTGAGAGTTGTCTGCTCTTGCTTATCTCTTCATTCTCTCTTTCCATTCTTTCCCCGCTGAATCCTGATGGGAATAACCGCCTTCCATTCCCACTACTCCATCTAAACAGGTTTCTGTCAAAGTCACTAACATCTTCCATTTAACCTTCAGCCCTTAGCTTACTCCCCTCAGCAGCAACCGGCTCCCAGGATCCTAAGGTCTCTTACTTCTCCTCCTGCCTCCCCGGCTGCTTCTCCTTTGCCTGTTTCTCTGGCTCCTTCTCTGCACACTGGAATGCCCTGAGGATCAGACCTCTGCTCCATCTGCCCTCACTCCCTAGGTGACCTCGTCCAGTCTCATGGCTTTAATTACGTCCTTAACTGCGATAACTACTGTCCACAGCTCTGACCTCTCCCCTAAACCCAAGGCTTACTTATCTTAGTAAGTGTCTCAAATTTTCATGTCTGAAAGCAAGCTTTTGGATTCCTACTTCAAAGAGTCTCTTCTCAAGAAGTCTTTCCTGTCAGCCACGCCTGTAATCCCAGTGGCTCAGGAGGCAGAGGCAGGAGGATTGCAAGTTCAAAGACAGACTCAGCAATTTACCAAGGTGCTAAGCAACTCAGGGAGATCCTGTCTCTAATAAAATACAAAGTAGGGCTGGGGATGTGGCTCAGTGGTCGAGTGTCCCTGAGTTCAATTCCTGGTACCTCACCCCCATCCACCCCCAAAACAGTCCTGGAATCCAAATCATCCTTGACTATTTATTTGCTCTCACATCTAATCCTCCAGAATGAAGTTACTTCTTACAATTTCCACATGCTACTGAGATAGGATAGAAGGAAAAAGAAAAGGGTAAAAAGGAGACATAAAGGGAGGACAAGGAAAAACAGGTTTTTATTCAGAAGTTCTGCATACTTTTCCCTAAGTCAGTCTCTTTTGCAGGCCTGTTATTCCCAAATTCCTCAGAAATCTGTAAATCTACATTTGCACTATTACCTCACCTCCGTCAGTGGATGAAGCAAAGAGTGTTGTGATATTTTGAGGAATCTTATAACTTGGACTTTCCAATGCAATCTATTGATCAGAAAATGGAGACCACATCAGCCTAAGGATCTGGAAACTGACCAGACCAAAAGGGCCCATCTTGAGATCACTGGACTGATGTCATTGCTCTGTACCTTTCCATATCCATCCCACCAAGTTTCCTTAATAAAAAGAAGAGCCTAGAACTACCAAACCATATCTCTGACTCTTGAGATGGCCCACATTCTCCTTGAACATGTATTCCTTTCATTACACACAAAGAGGTCTCTCTTTTGAGATTGCCTGTATGTTCCCTTCAGTACCTATCTACTCCACTAGACAAACCCCTGTGCATGCCTGTAACTGGCACATACTGAAATTCTTTTCCCTCATGTATGCCTAGAACCCCGCTGGTCCTCAGTCGAGTTCACCCCTTCTCTCTGGGAATTCCTTGGGCCCTTTTTCAGAGACACCTCTTCTCCTTTGATGCTACCACCCTCACCCGAATCACTATCATCCCTTAACCAGACTATTCCAGTAGCCTCCTAATTGGCTACCTTTTCCCCAGCCCTGACTGTCACATTCTGTTCCTAAGCCTTACAAAGGTAAACCAGATCTGTCAAATGCCAAGGCTCCCATCTCCCCTGAGCAAAAGCTGAAGGACTTCTGCATAATCTTCCCACTGCCTGCTCTGGGTTCCCCTCTTGCCACTCTTCCCTCGCTTCTCTCCTTTAGTCACACTGGCCTCCTTCTAGTTCTAGAATACATCTAGCACTCTCTCACCTTGGTCTCTTCTTCCTCAAACTCTCTGCTAGCCCCCTCATCCCTTGGCCTCTGTTGTATCAGAAAGGTCTTCTTTGACTGAACCTGCAGAATAGCTCCTCCCTGATGTCACTGCCATCCCCACTTTGTAATTCCTTTGCATTTACCCCTCCCCCACACATTGCATGGCTCTTTGGGTTTGTTTGCTTGTTTTTCTGTGTCTTTGGCCCCCACTTGACATAAACTCCGTGAAGTCAGGGATTTGGCTCACTGCCATATCCTGAGCACATGGACACTGCCCATCACCTGGGAGACACTCTGTGAAGATTTATGGAGTAACTTGTGATGTTGACAAAAAAATAAAAGAGTACTTTCTTTTTTTTTTCTTACTCTTTTCTGCAACTAGATATCCAGAAGTTAAAAACAAAGGCATTGGGGTTGGGGATATAGCACAATTGGGAGTGCTTGCCTCGCATGCACAAGGTCCTGGGTTCAATCCCCAGCATCACCAAAAAACCTAAAACAAAACCAAAGGCATAAATACTTCCTCAAAATTGCCTGAAGTGGTAGAAAACAGCTGCCTTGTTAATCCTACCAAAGCATCTCTCCTACAGGGATCTATTTGGGTGGGGCCTAGTGTGCTGGTGCAACTGAGGAGTGGCTGGGCTTCACTCAGCTCAATGAAACGACCCAGCTAGTCACTTGTGCCAAATGTCTTCTCATCCCCCTGACCTATTTCCACCCTCGTCCATCAACCTCCCTGCCCTCTACATCTCACTGCCTATATCCTTCTGTGCATAGAAGTCTGATCAGCTGTGCACAACTTCTCTCTCCCTTCCCCCAGCAGTTTTTCTGCATACACTCTCAATTCCTTCTCTAGATCCTTCTTAAGTCATTTAAGATTTAAATCCTTTACACCTCTGTGGCACATACCCGCTTCCCCTCCATTTCTGTCTGCCCCCTCCTCACCCAGCCTCCCTTCCAGACTGTGAAGCATTTGAAAGCAAGAGTTGTATCTTCATATTCCTAGCCCTTATCCATGGTACCTGGCACATTGTAGATGCTCAAAAATGTTTGTTGAACGACTGAATGAACTTCCCATTGTTGACTGGTTGCATTTTAAAAATTTTTCCTATAGGCTGAGCTTATTTTTGGCATAGGTTTGCTCATGTTATGCCCTCCAACCAGTGTGACCTATCCTTTCACTTCACACACACACACACACACACACACACACACACACACACACATGCTAAGAGCCATAGCCAAGTAGTATAATGCATGGCATTTTTGGTTGAAAGGTGAAGCCAGCAAGCCATTGAGATGATATGATTATGTTAAGATCTGAATTCTTATGGATATTAGACCCCTGCTGTCCACCTCGGCCTGCTAAGGGACTCCTGGAGAGTTCCCATTGGTTGGGGAAGTGTGGTAGGAGGGAATTCCGAAGGAGGGACTTCCTGTTGGGGTCCGGGAGAACCCTGCGTGTGTCGGTGGGCACTTTTTTCGGGGAGCGTACGGGGCATTGGCGGGGAGTTTCAAAATAAAGTTTGTTCCTGTTTGAGTGGCTCGTGATTTTGTGCCCAGCCAGACTGCGGCACACACACACACACACACACACACACACACACACACACACATTTACACACAATAAGCAAAATATTTCAACTCAATAAGCATTTATTGTCCATTTACGATGTTCTAGCGCTGTATCCTGAAGTTGATAAAACTGAATTGGGTATTTATTTATTGGATCATAGACCATAAAATACATATACTTCATTAGGCTTTTCTTTATAACAACAAACAATGCATATCTTTCCCCTGCCAGACGAGTTCATCATGAAAGATTAGTTTCAGAGAGAGGAAATAAAGAACCATATGTTGTTCGGACTGTGGTACATTGGATGTCAGAATGCCTGGTTCAAACTCAAGTTTTCCTACTTACTAGCTATCTGGCCTTTGTCTCTGACCATCTGTTCTCTCACATAGAAAATTGGGGTTACTTCTTTCATCGGGTTGTTAGGAAGATTAAATGAGATGCTGCATCCAAAGCACATAGACCATGAACAAATTTTAACAAGATCCACAGGTGATTCATACATGGTCAAAAGTAAGTCAGCTGCTATTATTCTCATCACCATAATTTAGTTCTTTGATAGAATATACTATTTTATGAAGTGTTGTTTGTTTATTTGTTTTGGACAGTACTGGAAATTGAACTCAAGGGTGCTCTATCACTGAGCAACACTCCCAGACCTTTTGATTTCTCGTTTTGAGACAGGGTGTCATTAAGTTGCCTAGGCTAGTCTTGAACTTATGATCCTCCTGCCTTAGCTTCCCAAGTTGCTGGGATTATAGGCGTGTGCTACCAGGCTGGGCTTTTATGAAGTATTCATTGTATAATTCTGTCATATATGTAAATTATCTCTCAACTGTAACAGTTCCAGTTAGGAAGGCATGGATCATGAGCAAACAATAGAGCTAGAATGAGCAAGGAAGAATGGAGTTGTTCCAATTACATAAGAATTCATTAGTGGTTCCTGAGGCTCTATTTTTTTTTTTTTTTTTTTTAACCTCTTGACAGGTCTTTTTCTCAGAAGATTGGGAGAGACAACCAGACATTTCACACATAATTCCACATATGTAAGTCACCCTGGCTGATAGAGAGGCATTCTATATGGGGGTATGCGGGAACTCTTTGTTCCAGAACTGATATTCTTTTTCCTAATCAGCGGGAGTGATTAACTGAAAGTAGTGCTCCATAGAGCAGAAGCCTACACAAAACCTCATAAAACCTTGGTCATGACTGTCCGTATCGGTTCTGCCTTTCTCTAACTGTGCTTCTTTGGGAAGTTATTAACCTCCACTTCCTTACTTGTGGAGTGAGAATGATGGTAATAGTTCTTTCTGTAAGGGTTATTGTAAAAATTAAACCAGTGCCTAACACACAGTTAAGGTCTCCCAATATGTTTATTATTTTTATGAGAAGTTCTTTGTTTATTTGTTCCAGTTCTGGGGCAGGTCTTGGAGTAGTGCGTCCAGTGGGTCTGTTTTGACATTTCCAGACCAAGGCAAGAACTCCTCTGAGAGTTACATGGGGTTTTATAATTTTATTTTATTATTTTATTTTTATTTATTTTTTAGTTGTCAATGGACCTTTATTTTATTTATTTATATGCACTGCTAAGAATGAAACCCAGTGCTTCACACATGCTAGGCAAGTGCTCTATCACTGAGCCACAAACCTAGCCCCTGGGTTTTATAATTTTAGAAGCTTGCTCTTGCCGTGCCCCTTTGGCCTGAGAGAGTGCCCACACATCTCCAAATGTTCTTCCACTGGAGAGTAGTTGGGGTACAAGACAATGTCAAACATCTTATTCCAATTATTTTATTTGTATTTTTCAAATTAACCTGACAGCAGAATCAGAATCTTAGAGTAAGAGGTCTTGGTCAGGCTCTTTTAGAGAGGATAAAAGTACATGCGTTGGAGTCAGACTGAAGCTAGGTTGCAAATCTGGTGCTGAGTTTTACCACTGGGTAAACTTGGGAAAAATGAACAAAGTTCTCTAGCCTCCTGCAGTTCTAGGTGGCAGTTTGTTAGACAAGCAGAATCTCAGGGCTCCTACCAGACAGACCTACTGAATGAGCAAATTTTAACAAGATCCACAGGTGATTCATACATACTTTTTTGGTTTTGTTTGTTTGGTATTTTTTGGTGGTGGGGATCAAACCCAGGGCCTTGTGCATGAGAGATAAGCACTCTACCAACTGAGCTATATCCCCAGCTTTCATACATATTTTGAAATTTGAAAAGCTATGATCTAATCCTTAGTCTTTTCATCTATAAAATCAAGTGAACAGTAAAATAAGAAAATGGTACCTTTGTATAGTATCCAGTAAAGTTATTAGCTTTCTCTCTTTTTTTCCTTAGCACTCATCACCTTCCCTTTTCTGACAAGCATCTTAAACTTTTACAATTGCCTGATTAACTGTCTTGTCTCTCTCATCAGAATTGGAACTCTGTGAAATCATGGGCCATATTTATTATGTCTACAGCTATATACCCAATGCCTGTCATGGAGTGTCATATAGTAAGTGACTGTCTAGTTGAATGAATGAACCAATCAAGTCCAGGACTATTTCCTACTCATCCTCTGTAGTACTACAAGTACATTGTTTCATGTAATATGCTCAAAAAACCAGTAGTTTTATTCAATCCCCTATTTTATAGATGAAAACATTGATTTTTAAAGTTATTTAGTAACTTAGCATATACCCATATCTACATATTATCAACTTCTAGGCACAAGCAGTCTATCTTCTCTGTTGATAGTTTTATATTAAACCTCCCCCATATATAACAACTGTCCAGAAGACAGTCCTGATTTGGAGACGGATTGTCTGTGTTCATTTTTTAGAACTAACATAGAGATAATCCACTTGCAAGTTGGGTTGCTTTCTATGGTTATGAGAGTGACTTTATTAGTGGCCCCACTTATTTATTTGATCTTTTTTCTTGAGGTAATCCAATCTCACATAATCATTGTTATCATTGTTTCAAACAGCTGAATGTCTGATCTGTAGGTTCAGTGTTGCTAACCTGTATGAGTGCTTTCTCTGAATCTATACATTATATTACCATTGACCTTCAATTCTAGCTTTGTGAACAGCATTAATGAATTTATTAACTTATGCACGAAAAGGGGGAAAAAGCCAACAACCAACAGTGCTAATACTGATAAATTCATTGTCCACTTCATCTTGAGAAGTGGTACTAGAACAAAGTGGTCCTTCTATCTTTTTTATTATGTACCAGGTTTTTGGGAAATTTCTATTCTGCATCATATTATTAGATTTAATTACAAGATTTCTTATATTATCCTTCTGTGTTAAAATAATTTGTTTCCCTATTTTTTCCATTCATTATGGTACTCAGGGGCTTATAAAATATAGGGGTCAGGGAAGGGAACCATTAGAGGAAGAGAGGGAGGAGATGGATGGAAAAGAGGAAGAAGACAGATGGGAGTGAAGAAAATGGATCTAAAAGGGGAGGTCAAAGAAAACAATAAGAAGGAAAAACTCAGTGGATATGATGGAATAAAAAGGCATAAAATTATTTTTATAATATTACATAACCATGTACAACATGAATAACAAAAACTGGAAGGATATACATCAATAGAATAAGAGTGATTGTGGTAGATTAGATTATTGCTCTTTATTTTTTCCTGTTATGTGAATTTATAGTGTTCTAGAACAGGTGAGATGTACTTCTCTACTCTACTGGTGTTGGGTGTCGTCAGATGACTTGCTTTTGTCCATGGAATGTGATGGAAGTACAGTACATTAACTTCAGTGAAGCCATTAAGAGGCATTTTGTTTTTCTGCTCACCATTTTGCATTCCTGTGAACTTCCATGAGAAAAAAAAAAAAAAAATTCCCAGGAGTTGTCAATCTGAGAAAAATGAGGAAACATGCAGCAGACTTAACCCAACTCAGAGTCCAAACCCAAGCCCAGCCAAGCCCAGTAGGGCACTCAGTGCCTCAGTGCATCCATGGGCCCATGAGAGAGAAAACAAGCATTTATTGTGGTGAGCTGGTGACATGGTGAACTTGGTTAAGGAGCAAAAACCATTCATCATGATCATCTCTGAATGATGAGATAGTTGATTTTTATTTCCTTCCTTGTTATTTTCTGTGATTTCTGAGTGTGTACTTGAATTAGTTTGCATTGCTTATAGAGAAAAAAAATAAGCATGAGAAAACATGCACTTCACTATTTTGATATAAGAGCAAAGTTACAAATTGATAATTTTTAAAACATGGTGTGCTCATTCAGATGTACTTTCTCTCCCAGCAACCTCTCTGCACAGCTAACAGTGAAGTCAGCATCACATATTCACGGCCTTCATAGATAGTTTTCATGTTTTGAAAGAGCAACCCTTTGCCAGGTTGCCTTAGGACCTGATTATGTCACACAAAATGGCCAGCTCAGGAGTTGGGAGACTTTATCCAGGTTGAGAGAACAAACATGAAGTTAATCCCCTGTCAGGACTTGAATCTTAACGAACCACCACTTCCTTTTCTATCAATCTTTAATCAGAATACTTTTTTGCTTTATTGATCTTCCCCCATCTATTATGGTAAATAGTTGAATGAGAATAAAATAAAGGAGGCAAGAAAGGAGCCCTCAAAGGAAGGGATGAAGGAAGCACATGAAAAAAGGCAGAAGGGGAAGAAGAAAATGGATCAGAAAGAGAAAGCTGAAGAGAAGAGAAAAGGAGACGGGGCGACAGATAAACCAGGAGGGACGGGGACTCGAGGCAGGAGGACAAGATAAAGTGGCTCTTGCTGCTGCAGTGAACCGGGTCACTTGAGTCTCTCCTTCTCCCTGAGCCATTTCTAGCCCACACTGATGTCTCCTTTCTCTGACCTCTGAACTTTGCCCCAGATCTCCCTGAGCTTCAGATGCATAAATCTGATTTCCATCTTGGTGTCTAATAGATAACTCAAATGTGTCTGAATTTCTCAAACCCTACATTGGGATGTAAGATCTTTGAAGCAGGGATTTGGATTTCATCTACTCACTGCTATTTCCCAGCACCCACAAGTGTGCCAAACCCACAAGTGTGCAGACACAAAATAGCTATTAGTTGCATCAATGAATAAATGAACTACCATAGCAGTGATGGACCAGGAGAACACTTTTGCTTCTATTGCAATGTGTGCTCCTGTTTCTTGGTGTCTAACTTTCCCTGCTAAACTACAAAAACCCGGAAGAATAAAGGATGCTATGCTTTTGTATTACCCTTGGCATTTATTTATTTATTTATTTAGTACCTGGTATTGAACCCAAGGGCACTTTACTACTGAGTCACATCCCCAGCTCTTTTTATATTTTATTTAGAGACAAGGTCTTATTAAGTTGCTTAGGGCCTTGCTAAATTACTGAGGCTGGCTTTTCTTTTTTTTCATTTTTAGTTGTAGATGGGCACAATACCTTCATTTTTATTTTTATGTGCCTCAGTGCCTCACACAGGCTAAGCGAGTGTTTTCTACCACTGAGCAACAATCCCAGCCCCTTCCCTTGGCTTTTAGCACTAAGCTGTACCAGTAGGTGATTTGTCAACAGCAAATTTAAAAGCCAGCTCTCTCAAATTCTAAGAACCAAATGCTACCTCAAGAGAACACATTAATTCCTCTCCACTGGTTTTAGAGTATTTTGGCTTGAGCCCTATATCATATCCGCATACTACTTTTCCTGTGTTTGGTTCTCGTCACCTTTTTACTTGAGTATGTCTAATCTACCTCTGTATTGTAAGCAGGATATGCATTTAACTCTCCTTCTTTCCATCATCCAGTGGCCCACAGGAGAAACCCAGTGCAGGACTGCAAGAGGCCTCTGCTCTTGATTAAAGACAGAGGCCAGGAGTGTTGGGGGCCCATTTCCCTCTGGGAACAAGTCCTGCAAGTCCCTTCTGGGCTGAAAGCAAAGGTTCTGATTTGCTCCCAATGACGTCCCACTTCTGGGAAGCTTCCTTGCCAGATGTGAGTCTGCTCTGTTTATCTTAGCACCCCATTTCATAGCAGCAACAAGACACAACAGGAAGCACATGTTTGGAACTATCTCATCCACTCCAGTTTCAGGTTTTTCTCATACCATCTCCTCCACACAAGAGTGGCTCCAAGTCAATTTTTCCCACCAGTGTTATTGTTGTGGGTGGAGCTGGCTTCTTTCTGTTCAAGTTTATTTCTTCTCTACATGGAATCACTATTGGAATGACTAATACCCGAGTCATCGCTATGTTAGGAAGCAATTATCTGGAAACAAATTCATTTGCTGAATCATCCAGCTAATTTCGATGGTAACGCTCCTTTTTTTCTTTTTCTCATTTTAGCAGTTAAGAAACCAAACATCCTATAGAAACTCTTGCTTCAAGTTTCAGGAGATAATGTCTGGTTTAGACGGATCACTTTTTATTAATTTTTCATGTGTTACTCAGTCTTTCTTATCCTAATCCTGGATTTCTTTTCAAAGGACAAATGAGTCTTAGGATTAATTTATTTTCCTTTCACTCCTTTATATGATAAGTGACTAAGACTGCATTCATTAGCTAAACAGCTGCTGGGCTCTATTCCTTCACTCCCTCTCTTCTGTTCTAAAGATATGAATACTTTTTAAAAAATCATCTTTGTATTCTGTATTAGTTTCCCCTTTCTTCTGCAATAAACTACCACAAATTGGATAGCTTAAAGCAATAGAAATGGGCTAGGGATATAGCTCAGTGGTAAAGCATTTGCTTTGCCTATAAGAGGTCCTGGGTTTGATCCCGGGCACCATATAGACACATTCACACACATACACAAACACACAAGTATCTGAAGATATATTCTCTCACAGTTCTGGACAGGCCAGGAGGCTGAAATCAGTATCACTGGATAGAAATCAAACTGGCAGCTGGGTCAACTCCTTTCATAGTCCCCAGGGAGAATCTGTCCCTTTCCCTCTCCATCTGCTGGTGACTGCTGGCATTCCTTGACTGGTGTTCATTTCACTATTTTCTGCCTCCTTTTTCCTATGTGGAATCTCTCTTTGCTTCTCTCATTTAAGGACACTGTGTCCATTTAAGGCCTACTACCTAGGTTATTCACCATTATCTTTCCATGGCAAGATGAACCACATTGGCAAAGACTGTTTTTTTCCTTGAAAGGTAACGATTATAGACTCATAGAATAAGACCATGAGTCCTTTGCATACCTATTATGCAGCTAAATATGCTTGCCATTCTCTGCTCCCTACAATGTACAGGATATTTTATATCTAGATAACAAGCTTAGAGAGGCAGATATGGAAAGAAAGAGAAAAATCTAAAGAAAGTAGAAGATAGTGAAGAAGTCTTTTTTGGCAGTTAATTGCTTCAAGCATAGGATGACCCTCTGGCGCTGGTTCTTGGTCCTGCTCCCTGTGGAATTAGGGATGGGCAGGAGGCACCCTATTCTGGATGATAAAAGGGGCTCAGCTGTTGTTCTTTCCTCCTCCTTGGCAGACAGGGAACCAACATGTGACATTAGCTCTCAACTAGTTAGTCATTTCTACCCAGCATTTTGACTTTTGAAGGGATGGTTCATACAGGCAGAGAAAATGAGATAATTTTCATGGCAGCAGAGTCGAGAGTCCAAGAGCAGCAAAAGTATCATCAAGAGGCAGTGGCTCCCTTCCCCCACTGTTGTAGTGGCTCAGGTCTTTCTTCTTCTCTTCAGTCTCCCCAGATTCCTGCCCTTTTCCACCCTCGTTCTCCAACATTCCTGTGATTCTGTGTGCTACTGAACACCCTGCCAGGATATTCCTTCTATATTTAAGTTAGCCTCAGTTGTTCTCTCTTGTTTCTAGAAGGTTAGTGAGACCCTGCCAGACTAGAACCTGCCTGCACTGAGGCTGTTTTCTACAGGTCGGCAGCAGCCTCTACTCACTGGGTGGTTCCTGGTTTCATCATCAGCAGGGGGCCACAGGCAAGGCCAGAAAGGGTTTGCTGAGGCCCACAGCGGCACTGCCAGGAAACACCAGATGTTTGCTAAAAAGGTGGCTCTAAGTTATGAATCACAGCTTTCATAAGGAAATCGTTATAGTTCTCAGCTATCACCCTTAAAAATAAAAAGGAAATATATATATTTGTTTGCATATGTGGTGCTGGGGCTGAAACCCAGGGCCCCACACATGGTATGTAGGCCCCTTATTGCTGAGTTATGTCCCCATACCCTAAAAAGAATATTTTTAATGCCCCTTTGTGAAGTGAACTCATACATAATATAATATTTATGTAATTTTTTTCAGTAGTGTGTGTGTGTGTGTGTGTGTGTGTGTGCATTATGTTGTATAGGGGATGGGGAGAGAGAGAGAGAGATTATAAAAAGTTAGTTCATGTGGTTATAGAGGCTGAGAAATTTCAAGTTCTGCAGTCAGTTGAAGATCCTATAGAGCAGATAGGGTAAATTCCAGTACAAGACCAAGGCCAGGGCTGGGGATGTAGCTCAAGCGGTAGTGTGCTCTCCTGGCATGCGTGTGGCCCGGGTTCGATCATCAGCACCACATACAAACAGAGATGTTGTGTCCACTGAAAACTAAAAAATAAATGTTGAAGAAAATTCTCTCTCTCTCTCTCTCTCTCTCTCTCTCTCTCTCTCTCTTTAAAAAAAAAAAAAAAAAAAAAAAAAGGCCAAAGGCAGGTTAAGATTGATGTTTCCAGCTCAAAGACAACTAGGCGGAGAAAGCAATACCTGTATTGTTGTATTCAGCCTTTTGGTTGTAGTCAGGCCTTCAGTGAATTGAAAAGATCTGACCATGTTGAGAATGGCAACTACTAATAAAAATGCAATTGCATCCTGAATCACCCTCACAGACACACCCAGAATAATGTTTAACCAACAATCCAGGTGTCCCAAGGCTCAGTCAAATTGACAAATAAAATTAACCATAATAACAATGTCCAGGATAAAATTCAGAATGTTAAGGCAGATGGAGTGGGAACACAGGGAAAAACTGTTAAAATGAAGATTTTTAGGCTCCACCTGTGACCTACTGAATCAGAATTTTTGTTCAAAGAAATCTGTTTTAACAAAGAAGATCCCTAAAACCTTCTTGTTTGATTATAGTCAAAGACTGGCTGCTTTAGATTCTGGTTTCAGTAATAGGAATTTAGCACTTAATCTGAAGGATTTTGGGGCGGGGGCAGTGGGGGTACTAAGAAATGAACTCAAGGTCACTTGGCCACTGAGCCACATCCCCAGCCCTATTTTGTATTTTATTTAGAGACAGGGTCTCACTGACTTGCTTAGCACCTCACTTTTGCTGAGGCTGGCTTTGGATTTGTGATCCTCTACCTCAGCCTCCCAGGCCTCTGGATTATAGGCCTGCTCCATCGTGCCCAGCTTGAAGGATGTTAGAATTGTAAGAATAATCATAAAGTCTGGTCAGGGTCCTTCTACTGATTGTAGATAGACCATTTTCAAGGGAGACAGTGGTCGTTTATGTGTTGACCTGCCAGAAGCCAGGCATCAGTTTGAGTGAATAATGTTCCAGGTATACCTCCTCACTCATCTTACTGTAATATCATAATATTTTCAGAATTCAAGGGACAAAGCACAGTGCTAGATTGTCAGTGTTCTTGGGTGAGTCATATTTTACTGCTTACTAGTTCCTCTTGCTCTTTATACCTGCTTCCTTCTTCTCTCCTGAGGTTGGAGGATTTGGTTTTGTTTTTAAATCATATTCTGTATGTGTGTGTGTGTGTGTGTGTGTGTGTGTGTGTGTGTGTGTGTGTGTGTTTCTGAATTTTGAAAAGATTTTATGTGTTCTATGCAATGTAATACTTTTTTTTTTTCACAGTTAGAGCCAATTTTAAAATATATATGGGCTGGGGATATAGCTCAGTGGTAGAACACTTGCCTAGCAGGCACAAGGCCCTGAGTTAAATTCCTAGCACCAATAATTAAATAAGTAAATAAATTATATATATATATATATTTCTTTTTTCTTTTTGGTGATACTAGGGATTGAACATAGGACCTCACATATGTTAGACAAGTGCTTTACCACTGAGCTATATCTCCAGTCCAAAATATATAGATTTGTTTAATTTTCAAAATGTAAACTTTGTGAAGTATTATATATATATATACCTACAAAATCTATACATGTGTACAACTTCATAGATTTTTTTTTTTCTTGGTATTAGGTATTGAACCCAGGGGAGCTTAACCACTGAGCCACATCCCTAGTCCTTTTATTTTTTTTTTATTTTGAGATTGGATCTCGCTAAGTTTGAGGTTGACCTCAAAATTAAGATCCTCCTGCCTTAAACTCCTGAGTCGCTGGGATTATAGGCATATGCCACTGTTCAGCTGGCAACTTCATAGATGTTTTACAAATTTAATGAATCTATATAAATAGAATCCAAATCAAGAGCCATAATACTACCAGAAGACCCCCACCTCCACCCCCACCCCACCATTGCTGTCTTCCAGTCCTCAGTTTCTACAAGAGTAACAACTTTTCTAACTCCACAAAGGATAGAGTTGTTTTTTTTTTTTTTTTATCTCTTAAATATATTTTATTTTTTTTTATATTTTATTTTTTTTAATTATTTTTTTATTGGTTATTCAAAACATTACAAAGATTGCAGAATCACATCGGTTACACATCCACATTTTTACATAATACCATAATAGTAACTGTTGTATTCTGCTACCTTTCCTATCCTCTACTATCCCCCCTCCCCTCCCCTCCCATCTTCTCTCTCTACCCCATCTACTGTAATTCATTTCTCTCCTTATTTGATAGAGTTGTTTTGTCTGTGCTTTAACTTTGGAATTTTATGTAAGTGGAATCATACAATATGTACTTTGGGGTTTTTTTGGTCTGTCTTCTTTTATTCCTCATTTTGTTTGTGAGACGCATCCATGCTATTGTAGTAGTAGCTTTTTCAGATCTACCACTATTTATTTATCTACCTTTTTCCCCCCCATAGTATTGGAGATTGAACTCATGGACTTGCACACATGCAAGAGCTCTACCAGAGTTATATTTTCCAGTCCTTATCCATCCTATTTTCAAAGGATATTTGAGTTTCCAGCTTTTTAACTATAGCAAATAGTGTCAAATTTTATACCCAATAGGGTTTTAAGAGGGAGTATTAGATAATCAAGTTGAAAAACAAGAGACTGCAAATGATAGAAACAAATGAGCATTCCACGGATGCTTTTGTTCACCCTGAAAATGGCTCCAGTTTTATGAGAGACAGGAGAAGAAAGGAAGCCCAGAGCAGAGAATGGTTTATGGTCAGCCTGCTACCTATTTGCTTCTCCAAGGCAGCTCCTTACTCATTCTGCTACTTTGGTCCAAATCAGTAGCTTTTCAAAACATCTTCTGGGCATCCAAATGGACCCATTTAGGGGCTCTGTGATGGATTCATTGTTACTTGGTCAATAGGCCAAGAGAGGAGTGGTCCTCCGGCTTGTCCAGTTGAAGTCCTGTGACATTCTACCCAGAGTTTTGACCTTTCCTCCAGGGATCAGAAAAGGTCTAATTCCATAGAATTAGAAAACATTTAAGCTAGAAAAGACCTAAGGACAAGTCTAGTGCATTTTATAGATGAAGAAACTGAGTTCCTGAGCCTGCTGAAGATAACAGGTGGTCATGGGTTGAGCCAGACGTTGACACGGAAGCATATCTTCAGCTTCGGGATTTTGTTTTATTTTGTTTTGTTTTCATTTTCTGAGACTGCACTGTAGTATAGATTACCTCTTCGTGGTATTTGGCAACCTGACCCTGTTTGCTTTATTTTCTGACTTTCTGCTTTTAGAATAGTTTCCTTCTGGTAAATATATTAATGCCTTCTTCTGTGTCTTTGTCAGTTTTCCTCCCCCTCTATTTTACCCTTCAGCATATCATCAGTGATACTACTGTGGCCTAGATAGTGGAGGTGGGAACTAGACATTTTTAATAGTCAACAAAGAGTTAATTTTTTTTTTTTTTTTTTTTTTTTTTTTTAGCAGTGCTGGGGATTGGATTCAAGGCCTTGCACATACTAGGCAAGCACTATACAACTGAGCTATATCCCCAGCCAAAGAATTAATTATTATTATTTTTTTATATCAGGAATTGAACCCTGGGGAACTCAACCACTGAGCCATATACCCAGTCCTATTTTATATTTATTTAGAGACAGGGTCTCACTGAGTTGCTTAGTGCCTCTTTGTTGCTGAGGCTGGCTTTGAACTCATGATCCTCCTATCTCAGCCTCCCAAGCCGCTGGGAATTCAGGCATGTGCCATTGTGCCCACCAAGAATTTACGTTTTTTAAAGATGTAGCATTATGAATATATACACATGAAAATATACAAATCTAGAAGAATATAAGCACCAACAACATTTTTAAACCATGTTGCTGGAATTATGGATAATTTAAATTTTCTTTTTTTATTAATATTCTCTGATTTTTAATTTGTTCTAATTAGTTATACATTATAGTAGAATGCATTTTGATACATCATTCATAAAAGAAGTATAACTTTTCATTCTTCTGGTTGTACACAATATAGAGTTGCATCCGTCATGTATTCATACATGTACATAGGGTAATAATGTATGTTTCATTGTACTATCCTTCCTAACCCTATACCTCCTCTCCTCTTTTATCTGATTTTTTTTAAGTCAGTAAAACACTGATGAAAGTTACAAAAGGAAAACACTATTTTTAGATAACATTCTCCAGGGGCTGAGGGTACAGGTTAGTAGTAAAGCCTGCCCTGGTTTGATCCCCAGCACCAAAATAATAATAATAAAACAAATTAAACAGACACTCTTCAAACCAGAGCCTGTCATTAACTTACATTGGCTCTGAGTACAATTGATTGGCAAGACAAAAACTGATTAAAAGTATGAACTTCATGGGTAAAACCTTGGATTCTATCCCCAGCATCACAAAAATAAACAGAACTACAAAGCAGGCAGAGTTTGATTTTTGCTGTCTCGTATCTTATTTTTCCTAACCACTAGGTAGCATACCAAATTTTCATATTAAATTTATTATCAGGATTGTTTAATCAGTACCCATGTACTATTTAATCTTCAGATAGTTTTGTCTGAATAGGCAGTAGGACAGTGACCAAATTATTTCAAATGTGGAGAGAGACTTCTGAAATCTACTCTGTACATCTTAGTTATAAGAAAGGTTCCTAAAAAGTTTGATTTCTTTATTTTTTCATTTCAACATTTATTAAGAACTTAACCAGAGAGGATAAAACTATACGTGTTTGGAAAGGCTTCAAAAACATTTTGCCAATGTAGCTGACAGTCTAGTTTTTAATGGTTATAGTAATTGAATGAAGCAACTCTGGGGCATTTGCTATGAAGACTTCTATTTTTTATTAGACAAACTATTTATATTGGGTGAATATTTTGACAGTGTCATGAATATTTAATTTCTTTTCTTAGCGTTATTTTAATAACCTTCCAAAAGTAGTGATCTTTGTAGTTACTACGAATCATGCTTTGGAAGTCCAAAAAAATTAAACACTGCCCTCCTTTTACGAAAAAGTGCAATCTTAGCTTGGCACAGGCACACTGGTGCACACCTGTAATCACAGCAACTTGAAAGGCTGACGCAGGAGGATGTAGGTTTGAGGCCAGTCAACCTAGTGAAGCTTTCAGCAACTTAGTGAGACCTGCCTCAAAATTAAACAAGCAAACAAACAAATAAATAAAAGGGCTGGAGATATAGCTCAGTGGTAAAGTGTTATAGAGTAGAATGCATTTTGATACATCATACATAAATGAAGTATAAGTTTTCATTCATACTGTCTGACAAAAAAAAAAAAAAGCAATCTTAGAGTCATAAGGGACTCCTGCAATTCACATAAGCAGATGTAGTTCAATTTCATGTTCTTCTTTGCAAAAGAGAAGTAAATCATGTTTTCTAAATGGTCATTCTTAAAATTTCAGACTTAAACACCTAAGTAAATTTTACTTAAATGTCCTATGTAACAATTTTTAAATGAGTATAGGTATTTGGAATTGCTATTGCAACCTAGTTTTTTTTTTTTTTTGTGTGTGTGTGTGTGTTGTTTTTGGTTAACGTCTATGGTCTAAGCATTGATTTTATAGGATTTTTTCCTATGCCTATGATGAGTTTGTGAACCATAAAGAAAATAAGACTAGATAGCTATGCACAGAGGCACACATCTGTAATCCCAGCAGCTTAGGAAGCTGAGGCAGGAGGATTGCTAGTCCAAAACCAGCCTCAGCAACTTGGCGAGACTCTGAGCAACTCAGGGAGACCTTGTCTCTAAATAAAATATAAAAAAGGGCCAGGGATGCGGCTCAGTGGTTAAGCATTTCTGGGTTCAATCCCTGGTACCAAAAAAAGAACATAATATTAGAGGATGCTCAAACAAGTGGGATAATAATAGTAATTATAGTGGCTACTGATGTGTGAGGATTATTATTAAATTGTAATTAATAATTTAGACAGCCAATGTTTATCTATGTTGCAAACTCTCATAGCTGAGTTGCTTAAGTACATAGAATTCCAGTGAAATTCTTTTTCTTTTTTGCATTCACCCACTGAACCACACCACCAGCCCTTTTTTATATTTTATTTAGAGGCAAGGTCTCACTGAGTTGCTTAGGACCTCACTAAGTTGCTGAGGCTAACTTTGAACTCTGGTTCCTCCTGCCTCATCCTCCAGAGCCACTGGGATTACAGGCATGTGCCACAGCACCCGGCTGTGAAATTCATTCTTTTTTTTTTAAAGAGAAAGTGAGAGAGGGGGAGAGAGAGAGAGGGAGAGAGAGAGAGAGAGAGAGAGAGAGAGAGAGAGAGAGAGAGAGAGAGAATTTTAATATTCTATTTTTCAGTTTTCGGCAGACACAACATCTTTGTTTGTATGTGGTGCTGAGGATCGAACCCGGGCCGCAGGCTTGCCAGGCAAGCGCTCTACTGCTTGAGCCACATCCCCAGCCACCCAAAATTCATTCTCAATGAAAAATCTGAAACATAAATTAAAAGTTTTTAAAGATAGTGTACGAACTTTCTCTAAGTAACTTTACTTAGCATCTTTGAATCACTTAGAACAGTATGCAATATGTCATGGGGTAAGAAGTGTCTCCGTAAAAGAGGAATTCCTGGAGAGACAGAGGAACTGGACTCCAGACCACAAGGGTTCTTGGAACACAGGAAAGAAAAGAATTTCAGCATGCTCTAGTCAGAAGTAGACAGAGGTTTATTTGTGAAAGAAGATACATATTCCAGGGAGAATGCAGACAATCTGGAGAGAGAGATGCCTTTGGGGGATAAAGCAAAGAATACACATTCATGGGAGAACACGGGCCATCTGGAGAGGGAGAGAGATTCGGTTTGGGGGTTCTGGACTCTACTTTTAAAGGAAACTCCGAGAGGGATCAAGATGGAAAGGTGTGTAGGAATGCTGTGTGACTGGTGACCTCATGATGGGTTCTGGTGGACTGGTCAATCTCCAAATCCTTTGTCTAATGTGGTCTTCATTATCTATTCAATAAATAGGGCTGGAAAATCCCTTAAATTATAGGTTCCTCAGATATCATATCTCTGCTTAATCTATTTATTGGGGGATTGGTTACAGTGCACAGATAGAGATTTCGGAGGAATTTGGGAGTAACTGGCCTGCAAGACAAACTGGACTATGGATTGTTGGGCCTAGAGAGGTGTGTAGAACTTCAGAAAGCAAATCTTTCCCCTTGACCTTCCTGTATGTCTCCTTTCTATTTCTTATTTCTTCTGTTATGGTTGGGAATATCCAATTGGGGTGTGGGTCCTTGGTGTCTCAAATAAAGAATTGAGCAAGACAAACAGAATGAACAGGCTAAGCACAGATTTATTGAAGGTGAAGATGAAAGTAGCACTCTGTAAGATAGAGCAAAGTGATGGGATGGGAATGGGGGAGAAGGGCTCAAGGCGCTGATGCCTACATGTCTGGGAATTCATGTTTTGTATGCATGTTTTGTATGTGAGGCATTCTCTTCCCTATATGGACCTGATTGAAGACCTTACCTCATTTGCTCCTGTTGTTTACCTTATGATACCTAATTAGAATACTGCCCACTTTACCCTCATTGGTTATTTTAGAATAAGGAACCTGTGGCAGGAGTTGTCACCGTAATGGGACTTAACATAAATAGGGTCCTGATGATTCATCTCCCTGTTTTGTCCTCCAACAGCATTTTCTTGTACTGTGCCTCTGCCATCTTGGCGTCCCTGAACTCCTACCTAACACTTAATATTACTTCACTGGGCTCTTTGGTGAGTGTTATCAAAGTTTAGTGTTTGTTTCTTGGTACTAAACTCATTTTTAATTTTGTGCTAGACATTTTGCATTCAAGTGACCAAATCCAGGACCAATTTGTGTATCCCATGACTGTACAAAGACACAAGAATTAATTGTACCAATCCCAAAGGAAGAACTTGGAGGAATCAATGACAAAAGTTTGCACATTTTATTCTTCATGTGTTTCTTGGTGGCCACAGGCTGGGATACAACAGAGGGCTGCACGGTATCTGTAAGCAGGGGTATACATAATATAGGTTGCATGTCCGCTGTGTAGATGGATTTCTTCAGATGTTTTATGAGTACATTCTTTACAACCAAGGTTGCTCTGCTTTGATCCCCACCTAAAGTCTGGAAACTGGAGGTGGCCAATTTCCCTTCTCTTTTTCCTTCATTATCACTTTTTTTTTTTTTTTTTGGCATCTTCTCATCTCACTACTAGGAACAATAAGCCTTTCCAGGCACTGACCTGTGCTCACCCCAAGTCTTTTTTGCTAATGGGCTCTGTACCACTGGTGCATGCTCCTTAGTTCCTTGCCTGTTGCTGGAGTGTTATTTTACACTATTGTCAAGGCTAAGAAAATAAAAAGCTAAATTTGTATACAACTTTAACCCTTGCTGCTGATGTGTGTTTCTGCTTGCTGTGCCTTATCATGACTGGTTTCTTATGATACTGGAGAATGCTAGGTGTCTTCTTTGTATATTTTTTGTTCTATGCATTTGCAACTAATCTTGGAAATGGAATGGCTCAGGTTTTTAAAATAAGTATTTTCTCTCAACCTACTAGCATAAGACAGATTTACTGTAAAGTTAAACATTTTTTGTAAAGTCTAATTTGACTCATTTGGGTAAGCTAACCTTAAATTTAGTATTCTAAATTTATTTATTTCCATTTATAACCACATACACTGTGAAATAGTATTATAGTTTGTGCAAATTACTATACAGTTTAGATTCTAATAGAAAATTAGCAGAGAAATAATAAACCCAACTGATTTTTCTATTTTCTTGTAAGAGCACAGTTGGATTTATACATAGTAAATAGACATGTACAGTCTCCCATTGCATAATAGTTCATTATCTGATGAACTACTAATAATACATTAGCACTATTTATTAGTTTGAGGGGGCCATCTTAATTGCTAACAAATGTCCAAAGTATAGGACTTTAACCAAAGAGTTTAAAGCACTATGATGACTGAGGGGATTTCTAATTTATGTTCTTTTTTTTTTTTTTCCCTCAGTACTTAAATTGAACCCAGAGGTGCTTTACAACTAAGATACATTTCCAGTTCGTTTATTTTTTATTTTTAGACAGAGTCTCACTAAGCACCCAAGCCAACCTTGAACTCAGTGATCTTCTCTGTTTTAGGCTCCTGAATTGCTGGAATTACAGGTGTACACTACCATGCCCTGCCTTAATTTTCTGTTATTTCTAACAGAAATCTCTGAAGAACATATACCAAAGTGCTTGAGAACTTCACTCAACTCTACTTTAAAGCATTAGGTGCAATTGTGTTGTTATGACATAATTTTATTGCACAATTGCTGGGTCTGTTTTCTTGAACTTGTAATATACCTGGAAAATAAATCTGTGTGTGTGTGGGGGGCGGGAGTCATACTGATTATTGGAGAAGGACTATTTATACAAGCAAGATAAAATATTAAAGAGGTAACCTGAAACTCCAAGAAAGTGCTTAATGGTTCTATATGCTTCTGGCAAAATGATGTTCTAATTAACATTTTAATGTTTTTATGAATTTCAGAACTTTCGTATGTTAAGCAGATACAATTTTAAATGTGTAACTACTTGAATTATTTACTTTGTGCTGAAAGTCACTTATGTTTCAATTTGTGCATGATTTTTAAAATTTTTTTGGTACCAGGGATTGAACTCAGGGGCACTCAACCACTGAGCCACATCCCCAGCCTTATTTTGTATTTTATTTAGAGATGGGGGTCTCATTGAGTTGCTGAGCACCTTGCTTTTGCTGAGGGTATCTTTGAACTTGAGATCCTCCTGCCTCATCCTCCTGAGCTGTGGGATTACAGGTGTGCACCACAGCAGCTGGCTGTATATGATATTAATATGCACCATTGGTTTAATTTTTTTTTTTCTTAAAACACTTAATGGTTACATTTTAGAAAAGAAAAATCACCAGCATGAAATGACACCTGTCTTCTATATTCCCTTCTCTTTTTTGAATTCCACTGTAGCCTCGCTACCAAATTTGTGTTTTTATGGCCAAAAAAGCAAACAAATTTTACCATTTGCCAAAAGCTAACCCAAACACAAAGGATAATGGGATGAAACATTCAAGGAGCTCACCATACAAAATAGGGGACATGGGCAAGTAAGTAATTAGAGTTCAGAAAGTCTTCTGGGTTGGATTTATTAAAAGATAGATGCTATCAGATTCTCAGAGGTGAGAGGACATAGCCAACCCAGACTTGTGGGAGAGAGAGTCTAGGGAGATCCCCAAAGGAGGTATCTGATCTGCTTTGCTGCACAAGAGGGAATCAGTTAGCTCTGTATCTTCTAAGGGCAGGCAGGCATGCAGGTCTGCTCCATTCGTGCCAAGCTCCAGTCCCCTTTCCCACTTTCTTCTCCTTAAAGGAATTCACTCATCAACAAATTTTAAAGCTTTACTCATATTGTTTGTGTTAGCCATCTTTTTATTGCTCTGACCAAAATATCTGACAAGACCAACTTAGAGGAGGAGAAGTTCATTTTGGCTCTGTTTCAGAGGTTTAGTTGATGGTAGATCAACTCCATTGTTCTGGGTCCAAGTCAAGGGTGTGGTATAAAAGTACTGCTCTGTCCGTGGTAGTCAGGAAGCTGAAAGAAAAGGTAAGGTGCAAAGTGAAAATAATCAAAAAGGTTTCTGCACCATAATGAAAGTACAAGTGGCCAGGATGGATCAGCTTATGGATCAGCTCTGACTTTTATTTAGCAACAGAGTCAGGCATTGGATGGGCACACTTTCTGAGTAGAAAATGTCCCCCCATGACAGGAGAGGTCTGAGTTTACATAGGTTACACACTGGGAGATGACTTAACCACTGAAGACTTTAACAGAACATATCAGTTTGGACATTCAGGAAACAGGTTGTGAGAATTTGAAGTTTGTTTTTATGCAGCATGGATGGAGGGTCCAGAGTTCAACATTTAGTGCTTATCTCTTTCCCTCCAGGGTCTATTGTACTGTCACTGGGAAAGGATTTATTTGGGGAAGGATCAATGTTTTGGCTTTTTCCCAGAAACTGTCATTTTAGGCCGGATGGATATCTTCTTCCCAGGGATTGTCTTGTCACTGGGTGATGTTTGCTTCCTTTCTAGGGATTGTCTTGTCATTAGGAAAGGATGTATTGGCAAAGGATCAATGTTATCAACGTGTTGCCTTCTCCCTCCCTCCCTCCCTCCCTCTTCCCAGGTCACTGTTTTGGGGGTTGTCATTTCCATATCCTTCAGAAGGGGCTGCAGGGAAGATTTAACTTTTCAAGGACCACCCCAGTGACCCACCTCCACCAATCAATATTTCCACCTGCCTACATTTTCCATAAAGTAGATTCAAACTAAGATGCACTAATTAGGTTCAGTTCTCAGAATTTAATAATTTCACCTCTGAACAATCCTGCATTAACACAGGAGCTTTTGGGAACACCTCATATCCAAACTATACCATTGTTCCACTGACAAATAGTTTTGGGTTTTTAAGACTTGCATAGTATTTCAGGGTGTGCACCAATATTTTAGTATTTTACTTTCCATTGTGATGGTCACCTAGGTTATTTCTTATCTTCCCTATTGAAACTGGAATTCTGAGATGAGATTAGTTTCCCCACTTGCCAATTTTCTTCTGGGTTCTTGTCTTACAAATTTTGAAGAATAAAATCCACAGGCAATCACAGAAGGGAAGAATAAATGGAGAAGGATTTATCTAGGTAAGAAGAGATAGAACTCCCACCATATGGGAAGGGCCTGATAGCAGAGAAACCCATTTTGGTGTGCCTGTTTAGGAGCTTATATATGGTTCTGGGTGGAGCACGGAGCAAAATCTATGTTGAACAGGCATTGAAAACAGTACCAAAATCATTGATCAAAATCTATGTAAAAGAGGCATTGAAAACAGCACCCAAGCCTATAGCCTTTGGTAACTTCCATCTGGGTTCACCCCCAACTTCTTGTTTTTCCACTCTGGGACAAAAGACTAGGTTGGAGGTATTCCCATAGTTGAGCCTCAAGGTATTTTTTTTTTTTTTTGATAGGCTTTGATGGTACTCATTAATATGTCCTCTGGTTAGCTTTCAGGTGTGGTTCCTGCATTTGAATAAGACTGATATTGATATTCTTATTCACTATTGTTAGTAGAGCTGCACAAGCTTTCCAGGTCCCATTCACTGTCTGATAAATTCTATAGGAAATACACCTAGAAGTGGGTGTTTGGGTCACAGGACAGGCATATGACTGATTGCATTGAGTACACTTGGTTATTTTTCAGAATACTGTACTAGTTTGCATTCCTACTAACAGGGCATCCCATATGCAGAGAGAAAAAGTGTGGTGAATGCCCACAAACTTCTCAAAGGCATTTCCATAGGCCTTTTATATGTATTTCATTGGCTAGAACTGGTCACTGTGCACCATCTAACTGCAAGGAGACTGGGAAATGTAGTCTTGGACTGGACAGCCACTTTTCAGCTACAGATGAATTATTATGGATGGTGACAATAGATTTTGGTGAGAAAAATGCATCTCTGCCATGCAGTTGTTGTCTTTTCCTTATAAATGTGCAGGAGTTAATTTTATTCTTAAAATGACCTTCTATCCGTGAGGCAACATGGAGCATGCCTACAATCCCAGCCACCAAGGAGGATGAGGCAGGAGGATTATAGATTAGAGGCCAGCCTCAGCAATTTAGTGAAGACCTAAGCAACTTAGTGAGATCCTGTCTCAAAATTAAAAAGAGCTGGGGATGTAGCTCTGTGACAAACAGTCCCTGGGTTCAATCCTCACCAGCAATAAATAAATAAGTAAATAAAAATAAAAATAAAATTACCTTCTGATACCACTGGTTATCTGGAGTTGCATTTCCTTAGTTGAAGTTTGAACACCAGAGAAACACTGAGGTGAGCGAGGACAGCAAGTTTTATTTAAAGAATAGAAATAGATTTCTCCGCAGAGAAGGGGACCCAGAGTTGGTATCCAAGGAATACCAGCTGTCCCTTTTGTAAATTTTAGGTTCTCTTTGTTCTCATACTTTCCTTCCCCTTTATCTCTCCCCATCCAGTGGGGAGGAGGGGGGCAGTGCACTGAAGGTGGGAAGGAAGTGAGCAAGGGGGAAGGGCCCGTGAGCAAGTGATGGGAAGGGAGCCCAGGAGGTGCAAAGGCTGTTAAAGAATAGGCAGGCAACCCCGGTAATGAGTGGAGGAAGGGCTCTGGAGGCATTAGCATTTCAATACCCTAGAGGCTGCCTCCATCTTCCCAGACTCAAAACAGTTTAAACCCCAACACCTATCTACACTAACTGCCTCTCCTTAATTCTTGCTTCACTTCTATTGACCAGGTGTGGTGGCACACTCTACTTTCAGCAACTTGGGAGGCTGAGGCAGGAGAATCACACATTCTAGACAGCTTGGGCAATTTTGAAACCCTGTCTCAAAACAAAAATAAAAAGGGCTGAAGATAGAGTTCAATGGTAGAGCATTTGCCTAGCATGCAGTTCTGGGTTCAATCACCAGTACCCCCCTCAACTCCCCAATAATCTTCTATCTGCCATCTTTTCTGTTAGCTTTGACTAGAACCTGTCATTATGTTGAAATTCTTAGCTTTCCTCCAAAATTGTATTTTGCAAAATTTCAAGCAGAATCGAACAATGTAGGTCATTGTAGAGGTCGTGTCTAAGGGGAATCCACTTGAGAGTCATCTGCAGATGTTATGCTATTTCACATCTAAATCAGCAGGTATTTCCTAAAAAAAAAAAAAGGACAGTATATAATCAAAATATTATTAGTACAATGTTAATAATAACCCAAATCATCTACTATTCAATACATTGTCAAATTTCCCAAATTGTTATGTAAATAATTATGGAAATCATATTTATTAACTAAAGCATGTAAATAATTAAGTGCACATGTCCCTTCAAGGAGAGTCTTATTTCTTCTGCCATTACCTTTATATAGTTTTTCCAGCATCAGGCACGTTTTTTTCTTTTTAACTTCTACCTGGAACACTGCAAATGAAGGTACAGTTTGCCTTCAGGACAGTAGGCGGCGCCATGAGCTCGTTCAGCAGTTTGTCAGAGCAATTTCTGGAGCTGTAATGGGTGCCCAGGGCTCTGGGTAGTGGCACTTTGTCACACAAGCACATGAAATTTCAGGGTTCACTCAGACTTCACAATGTCACCAATTTCCTTGTGGGATATTATGAAGACTTCAAAGCAAAATTAAATTTTATTCTATTAACAGCCAGTAAAAAGTACCACATAGGTATCCTTTAAAAAAAAAAAAAAAAAAAAAAAAAAAAAAAAATATATATATATATATATATATATATATATATATATATATATATATATTAGTTGTACTTGGGCACAATACCTTTATGTTTTATGTGATGCTGAGGATTGAACCTAGGGTGTCACACGTGCTTGGCGAGTACTCTACCACTGAGCCACAACCCCAGCCCCTACATAGGTACTTTTTTAGATGATTTTCAAAACTATTCTGGAAAGTCAAATAAGGAAAATTTATAATTGATTGAGCTAACTAATGTACTTCCCAGAAATGACCATAGTCAATTCTCAATTATAGCTTTCTCTAAAGATGGATTTGCAAGTCAAAATGGCAGTAGACAGCCATAATTCAATGTTATACACATTTTTAAAAAATCAAAATAATACCTAGACATGGATAGGAAAAATTAAACAAATGGAAATGATTTTTAAGAAAAATAAATGTTTCCAAATATTTGTAATAACAAAAAGGATTTTCTATTCTTTTCGAGGGTGCTGAGGATCACACCCAGGGTACATGCTGGGCAATTGCTATATCTGAGCTATACCCCCAACCCCGATACAGAGGATCTTGAGTGTAACTAAATACAGTGTATTGCGATAACAGACTGGGATAACTAGGATTTTCTCTCTTTTTTCTTTCTTTCTCTCCCCTCCTCCATACTGGGTATTGAACCCAGGAGTACTCTACCACTGGTAGTCCCTGGCCTTTTTATTTTGAGAGAGAGAGTCTCACTAAGTCACCATGGCCAGCCTTGCAATCCTCCTGCCTCATTCTTCTGAGTCACTGGGGTTATAAGTGTGCGCTGGTTTAACCACCGTTCTCTTTTTTTTTTTTTTTTTTTAAGAGAGAGTGAGAGAGGGAGAGAGAGAGAGAGAGAGACAGAATTTTCATATTTATTTTTTAGTTATCGGCAGACACAACATCTTTGTTTGTGGTGCTGAGAATCGAACCCGGGCCGCACGCATGCCAGGCGAGCGCGCTACCGCTTGAGCCACATCCCCAGCCCCTAACCACCGCTCTTAAAGAAAGAAGAAATGAGTCTTTGTCTTCAGATGTACCCAAGTTTGTTTGTTTTTCATTTTCTTACTTTATATGTTACCTGAAATCCAGTACATTTCTCTCAAATGTGTTTCTCATTTCTTCTCAAATTATAAACAGACTGTTTATAAAATTTGCATAGCTCTCATCCTGGCTTGGTTCCTCTGTCTCAGCCTACCAAGTAGCTTTTGTTTGCATCCCATATCTTTTTCTTTCTTCTGCCTCCTGCCCGCTCCTTTTTTGCCCCCCTAACCAGAGTACATCCTGGAGTAATTATATAAGAAAGAGTCTGTAGTGAGTAAACTTGCTCAGTCTTGCCAGTCTGCATATGCCTTTATCTGCTTTCCTTTTTGATAGCTGGTAGATAATAAAGAATTCTAGATCCTAAATAATTTTCTGTAGCATTTTGAGAATGTTGCCTTTTAGCATTCTGTGCCAGCCACTTTCTCAGCTTCCCTCTCCTCCTTGGCAGTCTCCAGTAGAAACCCTTCCTAGGCAGAGAACTCCTATTCTCCTAGGGCCCGCTCCTATACATAACCTTCCATTCCACTCCCTCCATGTTCACATAATGTGATCTTTTCCTTCTATAGAAATTTGTTGAAAGCCCTTAACTAGTAGATACCAAACTCATCTCTTGTTTCTGACCGTGGATTTATACTGTTTCAAGCTCTTTACCACTTCAGTTGGATTCTTGGAAAAAAAGAATGATAAACCTACATGTTTTCAGTTTACCTTCTTGGAAACTCTTTTATATAAATTTTGGGTACTTTTTTTTTTTCATTTTTGCTTATTTACAAATACCAGGATTGTGTTTGACTCTCTTTTACTGAAACACAGACACTATTGCTGCCATGTTTATATAGCAGTTTTGCAAACTTGACTAGTTGCTTTGGATGTTTAGGAATCCCTGACATATTACCGGATAGTTCCAGCTGCAAAAAAGGCATACAAGGATTGTGCATGGATCACAAGTTAGGGGATACAACCCTGATTATTTCTCAGAACAAGCACTCATCAATTCACACACTTCCTTGAGCTGTATCCTGTATAGAAAAATCATGTCCTCATTCCTAGTAGGTTTCCATTTCTAAGAGCAAAACAGACACAAATATTTATACCATCAACTAGAGAGAAATCCCAGTGAAAAACAAATAATGCCGATTAGCAAAGTCATTGTGATTCACAGGCCCCTTTCAATGTCCAGTCTAACAATTTGTTCAAACAAATGCCTATCTTAATATGGTAATCATGACTATAAAATGGCGATGTTTAGTCTTCCACAGTTAGATATAAATTTTATTGCAGTGATTGAAGATCAGTTACTATTTTCATGTTATTTAGGTACAGAATCTTATTTGAGATCAATGGTACTTGATCTTCTCATAACAACTATAAATAATATTATAAAAGCTACAGAGGGGGCTGTGGCTGTGGCTCAGTGGTAGAGCACTTGCCTGGCACGTGTAAGGCACTGGGTTCTATCCTCTGCACCACATAAAAATAAACAACAAAAAAAGAAGGTATTATGTCCATCTACAACTAAAAATATTTTTAAAAAACTTTTTAAAAAGCTACAGAATAATAAGTCATTTCCAATGCAATTATTTTTTGGTCATTCATTTATAACTCTTTGTAGGTACCGACTTTAAGCTTTAGTTATGCTGCATTTGTGTGTGTGTGCATGTGTGTGTGTGGTACTGGGGACTGAACGGACAGGCACTCTGTCACTGAGCTACATATCACTGAGCTACATGCCCGGCCTGCCTCCACCTACACCACTTTTTTTTTTTTTTTACATTGCCCACACTGGCCTTGAACTTGGGCTCCTCTTGTCTCAGTCTACCAAATAGATAGCTGGGCTTAGAGGTGTGAGCCACCATGCGCAGAATCTTTGTATTTTGATAGGTTATTAGAGGCTATTAAACTGAATAAGATTTTGACCTCAAGAATTTACTTTTATTTCTTTAATTTTAGCAGTAGTCCATAGATGACTTAGCAGAGGATTGCTAGGTTTCCATATGAATATCTGAATATCATACTTCATCTTGATATTAATCTTTTAAAAATAACATTATGGATGGTTGAAATGACCACATTTTAATTGGGTTCTGCCCAAAGCCTGCTGGGCCATATTTCCCTTGACTCCATACTGTATTTGAAGCAAATGAGAAAAAAAAAATCATGGAGAAGTTGTGAATACATAAATGCTACACTTATGCCAAATTATATCAAGGCAGGTGGCATAAATGAAAGTCTAGTTTGAGTTCCCACTGAGAAAAAGTGATAGGAGATGGAGTAATTATGTGGCCCATGGTAATAGATACATGCTGAGCTCAAATAAGAACCTGCATCAAGCCCTGGGGTTAGCCTCCCTGGGTTCAAAGCCTGGCAATGTCACCACTGAGATGTGTCTCCTTGGAAAATACATTAATCTTCTCTGGACCCTTGTCTTTTTTAGTAATATAGGAATAATAATAGTACTTTTGGTGGTGTCATGAGGCTAATTGTGCTAAGTAATTTAGTACTTTGGTTTGGGACAAAGTATTTGCTTTAAAGAGCTATTGGTTGGGGTTGTAGCTCAGCAGTAGAACACTTGCCTAGCACATGTGAAGCACTGGGTTTGATGGTCAGCACCACATAGAAATAAATAAATACAATAAAGGTAGTGTGTCCATCTACAACTAAAAATATTTTTTTAAAAAAGCTATTATAATTATTGTTGGAAGTGGAAATTTAGTTTCAAGAAAATCAGCATCATCTGATGTGCAAAATAAAAAGTACTAAATTAGATTTGGCATTTAGTTTTCTATGTATTTGTTTTTATATTTGTAAAAACTTAAGGTATTTATACTTAACATGTGTGAGAGTACCCTTATAACAAAAATGATTCCAGCTGCTTGGAGGCTGAGGCAGGAGGATTGCAAATTTAAGACAAGCCTCTGTGATTTAACTAAACTCTGTCTTCCAAAAAAGGGGCTGGGGGTGGAGATGTAGCTCAGGGGTAGAAGCTTGCCTAGCATGCAAAAGCACCTGGATTCAATCTCCAGCAACACATACAGATGATTCCAATCAACATTTTAGGGTATGCCTTCCTCCAAGATTTTCTAGAAACCTTGCTCTATATCCATGTTTTGTAGAAGATGAGATTTCATTACTCTCTTCCTTTAAACAAACAAACAAAAAAAGGCTTGGCAAGGAATTAGCCATTGTAGGGTTACTCTTTCATAGAGTAAACTGTGGACTTGCTTAAGAGGAACAAGAAGTAGGGGACTGGTTTTGGTCATGGCTAAAACCTTATGCTCTAAGCTTCTGTGATTCTGCTTCAGTGTGGACATAGCAGGGACAGCAGGAGAGTGGAAAAGAGGCCCTTGGTTGAAAACTAGACTTTGCATTGGCAGTGACTCTTTGGACTGGGCAGGCACCCCCTTGGATTTTTGGATCTACCTAAGAAAGGGAAGAGAAGTGATATTCTCATTCTAAGTAGAGTGGGGTCACCAGGTCATACTAAAGAAGTTTGCTGGCCTGGGGATGGGGCTCAAGTAGTAGCGCGTTCGCCTGGCATGTGTGCGGCCCGGGTTCGATCCTCAGCACCACATACAAAGATGTTGTGTCCGCCGATAACTAAAAAAAATAAAATATTAAAATTCTCTCTCTCCCTCTCTCACTCTCTCTTTAAAAAAAAAAAAAGAAGTTTGCTGGTGCAGTGGTGCACACCAATAATCCCAGCAACTCAGGAGGCTGAGGCAGGAGGATCTCAAGTTTGAGGCCAACTTTAGCAACTTAATGAGCCCCTAAGCAATTTACTAAGACCCTGTCCCAGAATTTAAAAATAAATAAATAGAAAGGTTTGGGAATGTGACTCAGTATTAAAGTTAATAGGCCCTAGGTTAAATCCCCAGTACAAAAAAAAGAAAAAGCCAAATTGGACATAAAAATTATGCACCCACTAAATCTTCCATTGATTGCCTATTTTCTATTGATTACCTCTCTTCTGCCTTAGGAAGTTGGGTGGGGCAAAGAAAGGGCAGTTGTCTAGGAGACTTCCAGGCCACCTGGCTATGGCTGTATGCTTGCTGGTTGTGGAGTCCAGAGACAGCAAATTGATCCCAGTCCTGCCCTGGCCCAGCAAGGAAACCGGTAACTGTTGCTATATGGATCTTTCCAATCCTTAGTGATCTCATCCAGTAATCAAGAAGAAATCAGGATTGGCACTGACAGGGGGTTGTGGTGAAATGGTGAAGCTCGTCACTTCTTTAGGAATGTGAACTTTGTGTTTTCTAGAGTGGAAAGAAAAAATGGGCTGAGTGAGAAGAAATTCTTTGAATTATCTGCGGGGTGTGTGGGGAAGTACTCTGCTGCCTGGGTGGAAGGTACAAGCTCTGGCCAGCACTAGTTAAAATGGAGGGCAGCTTTTGCAAAATCCTACTGAGCTCCATCTGAGGCTGAAGAACTGAGAATGCCCAGGCTCTTTCCACAGGTGAACACCTCTGGGTGCACATGTTTTCTCTACCTTTGGGGAATTCTGCCCCACTCTGTGGGATGAAAGCGCTGTTCTCTGGACCTTCTTCTGTTTTGGTCATTTGTGTGATGTCTTGGATATTGCTCAGGGCTAAATACCTAGTGAGTAGTACTTTTAAAAAGCAGATATTCACATCAGCAGTCCTCATTGGCTCTAGGAAGTTATTTTAAAATAGGAAAGAAAACCAAGTAAGTGAACATGTATCTTTCCCTTACCCTAAACCCACAAAGGAGTAAATTCTTTTTTTTTTAATTTGTTTTAATTAGTTACACATGACAGTACAATGATCTTGACATATCATACAAAAGGGAGTAAATTCAAGTTCTGATTAGTTGGCAACAGTTGCAATTCCACAGTCCAGAGCCTTTAGCCAAGAATTTTGTCCCATCTTTTCAACCCATTGTGGAGGAGTGTTTGACAATAAGCACTTACAGCGAGACAGAGTGACTTAGGACTCTGTCTGTCCAGCCACTCTTTCTGAGAGCCTGGCAGAGAGCTCCAAATGGTGAGACTGACACCCTAAACAACCTGAAAATCCTTGCCAGATCAGGGCTCAAGGTCAAACCACTGGCTCTCTGGGGAAAGTCAGCTAATTCAAATGTTAAGTAATGTTCCCTAAAAAAATCTAACCCCAGGCATGAGATTCTTTCCTAAATTAGGTCATCTATAAAGTGGGTTTTGAAAGCCATGTGGACTCTGACTTGAACTATGACCTTTTGAATAACATGCTGCTTGTGGGATAGAAACTCATAGATTTAGAAATGAAATCTTGGCAGAGTGTCGTGTTGACACTATTTTCCCTTGGCCTGGGTCTGTAAGAAGTGCAGCTAGAAACATTCCTTATCCTGTCACAAATCAGGTGGGGAGTGACTGAGAACTCAGGCCATCAGTTACAAACCAATCAGAACACCAGTTGGATGCAGAGCTCTTAATGGCTGTCACCAAGTAGATCTGATCTTTGGTTCTTTTGATGTTTTGTCTCATCTTTGTTTTACAGGAGAAATAGACACTTTAAGAGTTTACCAAGTGTGAAGCACATTAAGTGTTACATAAAGTAAAGCTGGGCTGGAGACGTGGCTGGTAGTTGAATGCTTGACTGGCAAGTGGAGGCCCTGGGTTCAATACCCAGCATTACAAAACAAAACAAAATAGACAGAATAGACTAATAGCAAGCAGGTAAGGAGACTGAATTTTTAAAAAATATTTTTAGCTGATATTCACATTGAACCCAGTGCCTCACATATGCTAAGCAAGCACTCTACCACTGAGTCACAACCCCAGCTTAGGAGACTGAATTTAATAAAAATTCTATCATCAAAGAAAAGCCCGGGACCTGACGCCTTTACTGCTGAATCTTAGCAAATATTTAAAGAAGCATTAATACCAGCCTTTCTCATACTTCTTCAAAAAACCAATGAGGAGGAAATATGCTCAAATTCATTTAATGAGGCCAGCATGATCCCGATACTAAAGCCAGATAATGACACTGTAAGAAAAGTAAAGAAAAAAAAATAGGCCAATATCCCTAATAAATAGAAAAACACTCAAAACAAACAAACAAATGAGGATGGTGTGTTCAACAGGGCATTAAAAGACTCATTCACAATGATCAAGTGGGATTTATGCCTGAGATGCAAGAATGGTTCAACATAAGAAAATCAGCCCATGTGATATAATGAATGAAGGACAAAAAAGTCAGAATGAAGGACAAAAACTATATGGTCTTCTCAATAGAGGCAAAAAAGGATTTGACAAAATTCAACATTCTTTCCTGATAAAGACTCTAATAAGTATGGAAGAAATGTACCAAAGGTCATGTATGACAAGCTCACATGTAACATCATATTCGGTGATGAAAAATTGAGGACATTTCCTCTAAGATCAGAAACAAGGCAAGAATGTATCCTCTTGCAATTTCTATTCAATCTAGTATTGGAAGTTTGGGGCAGAGAAATTAGGCAAGAGAAAAAAAGAAAGGCCACCCAAAATGGGAAAGAAATGAGTGAAATAATCTGTTTGCATGTGACATGGTCCTGATACAGAAAACTCTAAAACTCCCCCAAATTGATAGAACTCATAAATAAATTTAGTAAAGTTATAGGATACAAAATCAACATAGAAAAAAAAAACACAGTAGTGTTCTGTACATTAGTAACAAACTACTTAGCAAAAAAATAATCAAGAAAAGAACTCCATTTATAATATCTATAATAGCTTGTGTAGCATGAGTGAAGCCCTGGGTTTGATCCTGAGCCCTTTAAAAAAAAAAAAAAAAAAAAAAAAAAAGGTCATCTAGAAACTAAAGATCCAGGAGCTTCAGGACTGGCCTGAATACATAAAACTAGTCAAAATGGAGTGGTTCCTGTTTTATCTTTTTGCTGCTGTAACTAAAGATTGGACAAGAAAAATTTCAGAAGAGGAAAAGTTGACTTTGGGGCTCACAGTTCCAGCTATCTTAGTCCACACATGGCCAACTCCATTCCTGGGAGTCTGAGATGCGGCAGAACATCTTGGCAGAAGTGTGATGGAGGAAAGCGGCTTGAGACATGATGATCAGGAAGCAGAGGTGGGGGCGCTCTGCTCAACAAGGACAATATATTTACTCCAAAGATCTGCACCCAGGGAACCACCTCCTGCAGCCACACTCTACCTGCCAACAGTTACCACCAAATTAATCCCTATCAGGGGATTAATACACTAATTAGGTAAGGCTCTCACAACCCAATCATTTCATCTCTAAACTTTCTTGCATTGTTTTATACATGAACTTCTGGGGAAAGCCTAATATCTAAACCATAACAGTCCCTGTGGGTGCAAAGAGAATTTAATGTTTCCCCACACTGCCTCCCATGTGCACCCAGCACCCATCAAGCCAGGTAACTTCCTTGCTGCTTCTCAGATACTGTTCTTACCTCAGCTCCTCTTCAAAAACCACTTGAACTTCATCATTGTCCAAACACCCCACTGCTGACATCTGCACTCTTCCTTTTGCCTCCCTTTCTTCCTTCCTTCCTTCCTTTCTTTCCCAGATATTGAGCTTGGGGATGCTTAACCACTGAAACATATCCCCAGCCCCCCACTTTTTTTTATTTTGAGACAACAGTCTTATTATATTTCTTAGCACCTAGCTAAATTGCTAAGACTGGCTTTGAACTTGTGATCCTCCTACCTCAGTCTCCCAAGTCACTGGGATTACAAGTATGTGCCAGCTCTTTTGCCTTATTTGATCACACCCTCAGGTCATTCACAGGTTCCTACCCTGCTTCTGCATCAAAGTTTCTCTTGACCTGCAGTTACACCCTGTGTCCATTGCCTCCTGCCTCCCGATTTTCTGGTCTTAGCCCCACCTGCTTTAACTTCTTCTCTAATTTGCTTGACTTCTCTACTTCTACTCTCGCTGACTTTCTCCATTTCCTCACATGTTGACTAATTCCCCCCCAGGAATCTCTCCAACTTAAACTTTCTGCACTGGAGGTTTTGATTAATGCATTCATAATTACTATTCTCAATCCCTGCTCAAGGCTTGATGGATGATCCCTGGTTGGTAGCAGATAGATGACTGCACCTTCTGCTCTAGGGAGAAATGGGTCCCTCAGGGGTAAATTTACTACAGTTTAACCCCAACACACCAGGCAGGGGCTGTGCAAGGAGCTTGCTTGACTGAGAAAGCATGTTGCCCACTTAGGAGTGTGGCAAGTAGGTACTGGGGTGTAGTGAGTGTGAAGTTTCCAGAAAAACCAAGCCAAGCCAAAACAAAAGGATAAAATAATAATAATAATAATTAGAGCTGGGGATGTGGCTCAAGCTGGCATGCGCGGGGCACGGGGTTCCATCCTCAGCACCACATAAAAAAATAAAATAAAGATGTTGTGTCTACCAAAAACTAAAAAATAAATATTAAAAAATTCTCTCTCTCTCTCTTTAAAAAATAATAATAATAAGACAAAAGTAAGAGCCAGTAGAGCAACTCCTATTCTACACCAGGTCACTAATCCTTGCAGGTGTGCTGATGGTGGGAGGGAAGTCCTGGAGTCTAAATGGGCCCTGGTCACAAAACCAGAACAACTGAGACTGAGAGGACCACAAGGGAGGTGTGGTGGGAGCCTGTGTCGCTTTCCAGAGTTCACCTGTCTTAGGCGGGTTCATTTAGGGCAGGAGCAGGGCATGTAATCTCTTCCTCTGGTGGATGCTGTTTTCTGTTTTTATCTTTCCCCCTCATTAGCAACAGTAGTCTTGCTTCTGCTTTTCTTATTCCATCAATATTTACTGTTTTTGGTCTTCATTCCTTTTCTTTTATACAAATCTGTTCAGAGCTTTCTCATTATAAAATATACTATTATGTTTATTAATTTACAGTCTAAACTCAATTCTACCTTTTTCTATCACCTTCTCTCCTTCTGTTCAGTTCAGGCCTTAGGAGCTAACCACTTTCTTAGCTCCCTTCCCTCTTGACCTTTCTAGGCTGCTGTCCCTAGTGGTCCTCAGGCATCATCCCCCATGTCTTCTAGTACAACCAGCGACTTTTCCTGGGTGTCATCCTGCCTGAACCCTCTAGAGCACAGGGCAACCTCTCTTGGATATTTGTCTCCCTTGGACTTTATCACCCACTTTCTTTTGGCTTTCCTCTTTCTTCATGGACTATGGGTCCCATTTATGGACTCTTCTTTTTCTTCTGCTGGCCCTTAAATGCAAATGACCACCAAATCCTGGTCTTGATATTCTTCCATTTTGGATATACATTCTCTCCCTTTGAAATTTCTTTTACTGCGATGGTTTTAACACACCCATGCACTAAGAACTCCCTAAATATATTACTGTCAGGCCCAGGGCTGGAACTGGAATGAAAAACTTAAAAGTAGTCATTTTAAAAATGAGTAATTTTACTCATTTTAAAAATGAGTAGTCTTGCCGGGCACAGTGGCACATGCCTGTAATCCCAGTGGCAGGAAGATTGAGAGTTCAAAGTCACCTCAGCAAGGCACTAAGCAACTCAGTGAGACCCTGTCTCTAAATCAAATACAAAATAGGGCTACAGATGTAGCTCAGTGGTCAAGTGCCCCTGAATTTAATTTCCTGTACTCTCCCCCACAAAAATACCCCAGTAATCTTGAAAAACAATATATTGATATAATATTGTAAAAAAAGGGAAATTTAAAAATTCATTATGAACAAAATATCAGAATTTTAAATAAAGAAAGGAACAATAGCAGTGCTATATAGATCCCTCTTGAAGTCTGAGGCAAAAGGAAAAATCAGTAGTACTGATTCTCAAGCATATCAGTAATCCTCTAGATTAGTGGGACTCAACTATGTCTGTGCATTAGGATCCCCTGGGAAGCTTTGTGGTTTTTTTTTCCCCCTTTGGTTTTATTTGCATTGAGATAAAATTAACATAACATAAAATTTACTATTTCAAAGTAGATATAGTGTTTTTTCCCCCAGTATATTCATGGTGTTATACAACCATCCCCATTAATTCTAGAATATTTCCACCACCCCAAGTAGAAATTCCATGTCCATTTGCAGTAATTCCCCATTCCTCTTCCTCTACTGATTTTCTGTCTCTATGGATTTGCTTATTCTAAACATTTTATATAAATATGTGTCAGGCTTTCATGAAATATGTGTCTGACTTCTTTCACTTAGCACAATATTTTCAAGGTTAATCCATGTTACATGGTATGTATTGAACCTTATTTCTTTTTATGACTAAATCATAGTCCCTTGCATGGATGTGTTGGGAAGGTTTTTTGTTTGTTTGTTTCTTTTGTTTTTTAATGAGGATGCCCCAAGCTCTATCCTCAGAAATTCTGATTCCATTCATCTGCAGTAGAATCCAGGCATTTTTGTTTTAAGTGTATCCCTTTCCTCCTGTGGTACAAATGGCCAGCCAGGGTCGGAGATTGCTACCCTAGACAGTTAATTAAGCCCTTTGTCCTCAGAGTTCCTATAGAAACTACCACTTACCTCCCTATAAGGGCATTCATTTATCATGCTGCTGACAAAATGCTTTATGTGTAATTTTTTCCTACTAGATACTGACTTTTCAAGTTCAAAATCATGTCTTAACCATTTCTGTATCTTGCCGAGTGTTTTTTTCTGTGCCTGATGTATGATAGATTCAGATTGATGAATGAATAAATTCACTGAATAAAAGGAATGAGAGAATCATGAACTATATACTTCATTACATTTTTAAATGGTACACTGGATAAATTAAACTCTCAATTTATGGGCTAAGAATCATCATAACAAGAACTGTGATGTGGTAATGCCCCAAGGATCATCTATTTTAACAGAAATATTTATTACCACCTTTGCCACCATTATTATTTGCTAGTGCTACAAACTAGGAAGAATTGAGCATCTCAAGTGGAAACCAGATAAGCAAATTTGAAAAATAAGGAGTTTAATTTAACATGGAGTCAAATCCAAGTGAAGAGACTGTAGCCTAAAGATGATTCCTGCCTTTCTTAAGTAGATGGGTTTCTAAGACCCATGTGAGTGCCAGCAGGAGGATCTTAAGTTTGAGACCAGCTTCAGCAACTTGGGAGACCCTCCAAAACTTAGGGAGAACCTGACTGAAAACAAAAAATTAAAATAAAAAAGGACCAGAGGTGTAGCTCAGTGGAAAAGTGCCCCTGCGGCTCAATCTCCAATTCTAAAAACAAATAAAAACTCTGGAAGTTATTTTGGCTTGACATGCAGTAATATATTTTTTTTTTCACTTTTCTCAGTTTTCGTTGTAAAAATCTGATTAGGGAGGAAGCTAATGTGCTGCCCACATACTGACTTTACAAATGTTCCATCACTGTCTTTCTTGTTGAGTGGTGTAGCTACAGCAGGTGGTTGCAGTAGTGACTGGTTACAAGACTCACAATGCCCATATCTAGCCCTGTCTTCTATCCTGTCTTTAAAGTAGCCAATACTGGGTTAGTGGCCAACCTAGTGTATAGCTCTGACTCCTGATCTTCAATATAATAGTTGGCTTTGACCCCAAACACAGTCACTGCTGTAGTTTGGATCTGGAAGTTTGATCTTCAGCTTGGCACTATTAGAAGGTGGTAGAGCCATTAACATGTGGAGCCTAGGCTGAATGTGTAGCTCAGTGCACTTGCCTAGCATGTGTGAGGCCTTGGATTCAATTTCTAGTACCCCCTCATCCAAAAAAAAAAAAAAAAAAAGTCCTTACCCTCTAAAGAGTACAGACCAAGTTGGTTACTTTGCTGGGTGTGGTGGTGCCCATGTATAATTCCAACCTCTCAGGAGGCTGAGAGGATTGCAAGTTCTAGGTCAGTCCTGGCAATTTAGCAAGGCCCTAGGCAACTTTGCGAGACTCTGACTCAAAATGAAAAATGAAAAAGTCTTGGGTTGTAGCTCAGTGACCAAGTGCTCCTGAGTTCAATCCCAGGATCCCCCACCCCCACCAAAGAAATAGGTGTGAGGCCTAGTGGGAGATTTCAGGTCACTGGGGACATGCCCTTGAAGGCAACTGGAGGGCACTGGTCTCTTTCCTTTTTTGCTTCCGAAGTGCCATGAAGTGAGCAACTTCCTCTACCAGGCATTCCCATCGCATTGTGCTAAAGGCCTAAAAGAAATGAGGCCAACAAACCATGGACTAAAATCTCCGAACTCATGACCCCAAACAAAACTTTCCTCTTTTTAAGTTGATTATCTCAAGCATTTAGTGGTGTACACCTGTAATTCCAGCAACTTGGGAAGCTGTAATGGAAATCTGATGAATACAATCACCATCTAAATTATGTGGAGGAACATCACATCCTCTTTATTCCATTATTATGAAATAAAATCCTCCTCTGCTCTTTCTCAATTTCTTTCTAATAAAATTTGAGCTCCTCAGACTGGCTCTTTTGTGAATTAATCTAATGATATCTGCAGCTTAAACTTTGAAATTTTCAAGTCTTCTTAATTAACATTAGATCAGAAAAAAGCCAGAATCTTAGAGGACAATGAGATGGCATGGCCTCTTCTTCACAAGCTTCAGAGATTCTATATCTTCAACCAATTCTATATCTTCAAACTATTTCCCAGAATATGATCCAATAAAATGTCAGGTTGACATCATTCAGAAAATTTGTTTTCCTCCCCATTCAATGTCTCTCGAGATAGTTATTACTCATAACTATTATCAACCTGTGTTTGGACTATTATTTGAATGAAGGACTTCATGAGATACCCCAACTTCACAAATTGTTGCTATGGTCTATAAAATAAATCTTTAGCGTTTAAATAATATCTTATTATAATATGTTGCCTCACTTGACAATTTGTTGCCCCGTAATGATGTTATAATTGATGTCTCTGTTTTCCTAGATGATCTTAAAAAAAAAATTCTCTGGGCCACTCATCTGTGACGTGTGACAAAATGGGGCCACAGAGGCTTCTGCAGTGCAGAGAGAGAGGTGAGGCAGGTGTATGCTAAACATGCCCTCTCCCTTTAGCCACTTGCTGCCCAATTTTCCTAAGGGGACTCCCTAAGTTTGAAGCTCTGACCCCCCTCCAGTAGCTTCCTGAAACCAAGATTCCAACAACCAAAAAAAGAAAAACCCTTCCCGGGAAGGTTTCCTAAGTCTTTTCATGTGAAGGATCCTTAAGGTCTTCAGACCTTTTTGCTGAATCTTAGGAGACACCTGAATATTGTGGATCTGGCTGTTTTGATAATGTTTAATTCTGCAGTCTGAGAGAATTCAAAGAAAAATATGTGGTTATCCTGAAATAATTTCTGAGCTGAATTGCTGGAAGACAGAGGGAGGGGCAGGGAAAAGGGAGGCAGAGCACAAGCCCAGGAGGGTGGGTAGAAGGAAAATGCTTGGGCGTTTTGTGTATAGTGACACCTTATTTCTCAGCAACATTGGAGAGCAAATCTTTTTTTCAAATCTGTGAATGTTCACATAATTGAAGCTTACTTTTCTGCTTTGGTATAGATTCTTCCAGAGGCAGATTGTGAGACAGGATCTTAAGAGAAGTGGAGAAATGGGAAAGGTTGTAACAGAAGCTATTACCAACCCATTACCAAAGAGGGTGGCTGGAGCTTCTCCCAGTGGGAAACTCAGAGAAGCCTTTAAAGGATACCAACTAAGGGGCACTGAAACTGGTATATTCATACACCTAGTCCTGAGAATTGCTAGTTTAATTCTAACCCTCAGGGATGGGGGTGGGTACTTCCATAGCACTTTTGGACTGCTGAGTGGAATTATTTCCAGGAAAATAATCTCCTGGTTTTAGGAAAATCACTCTGATACACATACAGGCAGTTGGAAGTCAGCCAGAGGAAAAGGAGGCAGTAAGGTTGGAGGGATGTCATCTGGCCACTGACAGTGTCCACTGCATTATTAACCCCCAACTCAGGTTAGCCCTCCCAAAACTTCAACAGAGTACATGAAAAATGGCTGACTAGCATCATAATGAGCATCAGTAATTTGAACAACCCTGTTCAAGCTACTAGGAAGGTGATAGAATGTTTTCAACAGCTGGGTTGTCAGCCCTCTCAAAACTCCTGCTTCTTATAGTTCTGTCTCTCCCTCTTTTGCCTGTGGGTGAGTGGTGTGCCTGCCTCTGGCTGCACCATTTCTTTTCAGCAGCCAATTTTAGTCTGCTGGGAGCTGGAAAGCAGGTAGGTAATTGAGCTTGGGGTGGGGTGTGCTGGGAGCCATCAGCCAAGTAGGTATGACAGTTTCCTTGCCAGCTACTCCCATGCTGTCTAGTGGAAGGACTCTTGAAAGGTGACCTTGCTTTCCGTGTTTAGGGTGTCCCCGGTTTAGCATAATAGGAGATTAGGGTGTTCCCCCTTTAGAATAGGGCGTATCCTGCTGCTGAGTTCCTCTTGAGTTCTTAGGGTCAGACAGTATATTTTGGGAGACAGAAGCCCAGGAGTAGTGGATTTGTGCAGAGTGTGGATTTGGGCAGAGAACGTGGATTTCCCCAGAACGTGTTTGTAGAAGGCCGGTGTGAGATCGGGAATAAAGAATTGCTGTTTGAGTCTACAAGCTGTGTGGTGGCTCGTGATTTGTGCCCAGCCAGAGACTGCTGCAGGGGTGCAGGGGGGACTGTGGTCAAAAAAGAAAACAGATGGTAAAATGGCCAGGAGTTCTCCTGTGAGCATCTGAAAAGACAATGCTTATCTGGCTCCTTGGAAGCCATTTCTGCCTCTTCCTTGAAATCTGGCAGAGCATTGTACTGTTGAAGAAATGACCCTGGAACAAATCCAGGGATTCTTGTGACATGATGAAAGGGATTCATGCCTTTGCCTTCTTGATTGAGGCCCTGACAGGAGCAGCCATCACTTGTAGTCAATGCAGGGACACTTAAAGGAGTCAAAGATAGCTATGAAACAGAGACCGAAATTATTAATTAAATTTATTAATTTTAATTAATTATTATCAGTTATTACTTTTGATTAATTATTAATTTTTAATTAAAAAGCAAAGTGGAAAGTGAGCACTTAAATTATGAAGAGACATTTTAGAGACTCGAAAGTGCTGTTTTAGTCAGCTTTCCTTGCTCTGATCAAAGACCTGCAAAGAAAAATTTAGAGGAGGAAAATTTACTTAGGGCTCACAATTTTAGATGTCTCAGGCCATAGATGGCCAATTCCATCTATGCTTTTGGCCTGAGGTGAGACAGAATATCATGGTGGAAGGACATGGTGGAGAAAAGCATCTCAGGATACTTGTAGTTCTGTCTGGGCAACAAGGAAGCAGAGAGAGTTCCACTTGCCAGGGATAAAATATAAACTCTAGAGGCACCTCCCCCCCTCCCCCCTCCCACCTACTTTCTCCAGCCACACCTTCTTCCTAAGGTTACTGCCCATCAAACAGTGGGTTAATCCACTGATCAGGTTGCACTTCTCATGATATAATCATTTCACTTCTGAAAATTCTTGCATTGTCTCACACCTGAGCTTTTGGGGGACACCTTATACCTAAACCATGATAAGTGCCAACACTAAAAGCATGCAGTGCAACTATGAACTTCTGGGAAGTGACAGGAGCAGGCTCCACAGGTGGTCTGAAAGGCACACCCTCAAGACTGCCATCCTTGAGAAAGGCTCCTGTGTCCTCCTCCTCTCAGGGGTGGCAGCCACAGCTTCAATAGAGCAGGCAGAGTATTTGTGGCACTTTCCAATCTTGGTGATTTCTTTTCTTTTCTTTCTTTTTTTTTTTTTTTTTTTAGAAAGAGTGTGTGTGTGAGAGAGAGAGAGAGAATTTTTTTTTAGATTTCGGCGGACACAACATCTTTGTTTGTATGTGATGCTGAGGATCGAACCCGGGCCTCATGCATGCCAGGCGAGCGTGCTACCGCTTGAGCCACATCCCCAGCCCAATTCTTAAGAATCATTTGGAGCACTTGTCACAAAGATTCCAGATACCAGCTGCAGAACTCCTGACCCAGCAAATCAGAGAAAGACCTGAGCGTCTCTGTGCCTAAGGAGCACCCCACGATATCCTTTTGACCTGATACCTGAAGGAAACAATGAAACAAGGACCAAATCCTTCTTTTGAATTTTAATTGAATCTATTATTTTTATGTTGCTGGGGATTGAACCCAGGGCCTCATGCATGCTGGGCAAGTTTTCTACCACTGAGCTACACCCCTAGGCCTTTAAAAATTATTATTTTAAAACAGGGTCTTGCTAAGTTGCTTAGGCTAGTCTTGAACTTGCGATCCTCCTGCCTCAGTCTCCACCAAAGTAGCTGGGATTACAGTTGGGCACTTGGCCAAGGCTACCTTTGAGGCTTACTAAACTCAGCTGATACCTCCACATCCAGAATGAAGTGAAGGAAATTATTCCTGACATAACCTTGCCAAGGCCTACAACATTTCTGAAAGCCCAAGGAAGCTCTAGTTAAATCGGGTTTGTTTAAACTGAACCTCGGAACCCAGTACTGGGCTTCTGCTTGGGTTTGCTCTAGAAGGAGGATTACCAGTTGAGTGGGCATTAATTAGAGTGAGGGCAAAGAGAGACACAGTAGATTAGGGGCTTTACAAGGGGATAGTTAGAAACAAATTCTTCACTGGGAACTGCTTTGTTTTTAGTCAAAGTACTTTATTTTGAAACTTGTAAGGTGTTAAAGAGGTATGATATTTGAATGTTTCTCCCAAAGGAATATGAGCATAAAATGGTTGACAGGGCTAAGCCAAGAACTGCAGGTCAGTTTCAGAAATGGCAGGGACCTCCTGAAACTCACGCTCCCTGCCTGCTGATTGTCATTCTCCAGTCCAGCCTCCCTCTGTCAACTCTTTAAAACTCAGATCACATCCAATCATTACCCCCTTGAAGTCGCTCAAAGGCTCACTGTTCCCATGACATAAAGTCCAAGCTGATGTGATTATGTCTAGGTCCCTCTGTCCCGCCCCACCCTACAGTTCCAGCTTGATCTCCCCACTCTGCTTTCCATGACATTTTGTTCTTGCAACACCAAGCTACTGGGGTTTCCTGAACATGATCCTACCTCTGATACTGCTCTGTGCTGTGCCTTTTGCACATTAATCTATCTGGGGGGCCCAATTCATCATTTAACTGCCTTTTTATTAAGCTCTTCCCATCTGCCTGGAAGAATACTTGTTTCTGTTTCCCCAAACCAGTGGAGTCTGAGTCATCTGTGCATTTGCCCAGTTCTGCCCCAGGATAGCACTGTTATTTGGGCTCGCTCTCTCGCTCTCGCTCTCTCTCTCTCTCTCTCTCTCTTTCTCTCTTTCTCTCTCTCCCCTTTGTTCCTTCCCTCTTCCTTCCTTCCTTCTTTTCTCTTTTGATTGTGGTAGAAAATATGAAGCTTAAAGGTCTAGGTCAGTGGCATTGAGTATTCACATTGTTGTGCCACCATCTCCCTCATCCATCTCCAGAACTTTTTCCTTCTTTCCCAACTGAAACTCCATACCCTTTAAATAACAGTTCCCCATCATTCCCTCCTCCACCCCTGACAGCAGTACTATTTTTGTCCCTGTGAATTTGACTATTCTGGTCATAGAAGTGAAATCATGAAATATTTGTCCTTTGTGTCTGATTTATTTTCCTCAGCAAACATTCTCAATGTTCATCCATATTGTAGCACGTCTCAGAATTTTATTCCTTTTTTGGGGGGGGGGAGTACTGGATATTGAACCCAGGGATACTTAATCACTGAGCCACATACACAGCCCTTTTGTATTTTACTTCTTTTTTTTTAAGAGAGAGAGAGGGGGGGGGGAGAGAGAGAGAGAAAGGGAGAAATTTTTTAATATTTATTTTTTAGTTCTTGGCAGACTCAACATCTTTGTTTGTATGTGGTGCTGAGGATCAAACCCGGGCCGCACGCATGCCAGGCGAGCGCGCTACCGCTTGAGCCACATCCCCAGCCCTGTATTTTACTTTGAGACATGGTCTTACTAGGTTGCTTAGGGCCTACGTTGCTGAAGCTGGCTTTGAACTCACAATCCTGTGCCTCAGCCTCCCAAGACATTCGGATTACATGTGTGCTCTACTGTGCTTGGCTCATTCTTTTTTAAGACTAAATAAAATTCCATTGTATATATATATATATACAATATATATATATATATATATAACATATGTCCCAAATTCATCTCTAAACCTTTAAAACATTTTGTTAATGCATTCACTTGTTGTTAGACATTTGGTTGTTTCCACATTTTAACTATTTTAAATAATGCTCTAATGAATATGCATATACAAATACCTGTTTGAGTTCCTGCTTTCAATATTTTTGATCATATGCCTAGGAGTGCAATTGCTACATTATACAGTAATTACTTTCTCACTGTAGATTATTTAGTTATTTACTTACTTATTAAATTTATACCAGGGATTGAACACAGGGGCACTAAAACACTGAGCATATCCCCATTCTTTTATTTTTAATTTTGAGATAGGGTTTCTCTAAGTTGATGAGGTTGGCTTTGAACGTGCATTCCTTCTACCTCAGCCTCTCAAGCCCCTGGTATTACAGGTTTAGCACCTCTGTTTCCAGCTCTCATTATAGTTTTGATTTGACTTTCCCTAATGTTTGGTGGTGTTGAGTCTTTCAAAGAACACTCATTTTATTGAGGTACAATTTATGTACAATAAACTACATACATTTTAAGTTCAATGGATTTCAACAAATGTATAAACACACATGTAACCACCACCATAATCAAAATACATAACATTTCTATCATCCCTTGTTGAAATTTTGCTGTCAATTCTCCCATCTATTCCCAACTCCAGGCAACCTATAACCTGTTTTCTCTCACTATAGATTAGTTTGCATTTTCTAGGTTTCCATATAAGTGGAAAATACAACATATACTCTTTCATATTTGGTTTCTTTCTCTCAACATAATATATTGATTCATCCTTGTTGGTGGATATATCAGTACTTCGATCCTTGTTGTTGCTGAATAGTATTTCATTGTAGGGATGCATCACAGTTTTCTTGTCTGTTATCTACTGATAGACCTTTAGGTTGTTTACAGCTTTGGGCTTTTGTGAATAAAAGCTATTATAAATACTGCTGTATAAATCTCCATGTGGAATATGTTTTCATTTTTCTTGAGCAAATAACTAGGAATAGATATGTATACTCATAAGTAGGTATATGGCTAAAACTGCCAAACTTTTTTCAAAGAGATTGTGTTATTTTATTCTCACAACAGCAACATAAGAGTTCTAGTTGCTTCGAATTCTTGTGGTATCCATCTTTCTGACTTCTGGCTGAGCTCAGAGGGCCTCTAGTGATGTGTCCTAAATTATGCCTGGAGGTACCAATGACAAATACAAAGAGAAAGGATAGAGGGAGAAGAGAAATTTACAAAGTTTACAAAATTTGTAAAGTTTTTATGTATCTCAGAATACAGAGTGCTGTCAGTGGGCAACAATTAGCAGTAATCCATCAAAGGCTAACATATGTCCCAAATTCATCTCTAAACCTTTAAAACCAATTCCCAGGTGTTAAATACAAGTCTAGGTTCATTGAACCATGACCTGAACCCTGAATGTTACAAAGTCTTACCTCTCATCTCCAATCAGAAAGAAATGCTCTATTTTTCCAGTTACTGCTTATCAATCAGTAGGACTAAAATGTGGTTGAGTCAAGAAATGTTATTGTCTAAGTAATTCCACATGCATATTAAAGCTTTTGAAAATTATAGTTAAAAGGTTATTTTTTTAAAAATCAGGATAAGGCTACTGATAGCATCTGAGGCAGTACTATCTTAAGAAACAAAGTTAATTTATTAATATAAACAAAATAGCAATTGAAATTAAGTTAAATGGGAAAAAGAAACCAGTATCACCTCTGACATTTATTTCATAGACCTTTCCCAAGGGTCATGTTGCAAGCATGACTATTCTGATTTTAAAAAGCCAGAGATTTTAATCAGCACTAAAACACTAAAAATAATTCCTCCAAACATGTTGACACTGAAGGGTGAAAACTGCACTGTTTTTCCAGGAGTGGGTTGTCAGTACATCCGCACCCTGATGGAGGAAGTCAGATATTTAGGAGCAAATCTTCAATTAATGTGCTACTCTTCCTTGATGACACTTGAATTGTATTTTCTGCTTCTTCAAATAGTCCCCTGGAATCAGTACTTAGCTTTTCTTGTTTCACATGTGACAGTCAGGTGCTTACTGACTGTACTAAGTCCAGGTCCAAAGTCTTTGAAATGCTTTCACAACCTTTCTGTTGATATTAAAAAAAAAAAAAAAAAAAAAAAAAATTTAAACAACTAAAATATCAAAAGCCATGGTTGTTTGTTTATAAAAATATAATACTTGGACACTAAGCCAAATATTGTTATTGTTATGCATTTCCAGTCATTATATATAGTAGATTTCATCAGTAACCTTAATTCTTCATCTCCCTATGTCCATGAATTTGCCACTTGAGTTTAAAATTCCTGTCACCAAAGAAGCAATGTCTATTTTGCATCCTTTTAAATCTGGGATGTCCTGTGTCTTGCTTTGGCCAATTGAATGTGTAGTGGGGACATGGTTGTTCCAATTGTACATCTCAAGGTGTTTCTTCTTATCTTTCTCTGCCATCTCTGCGAGAATGTGCTGGGATTGGCATGCTTGTAGTTGAGAGATATGAGAAGCTGAGGTAAGTCACCCCAGTCATCCCAGTTGAAGCCTTCCTAAATCAGCATATGGATCTCCAGATGTGCTAGCAGGACCATCTAGCTGACTACCCCATTCATCTAGCAATGAATGCTTGTTATATACCTCTGTGGTTTTGTGTGGCTTGTTACATAGAAATATCTTTCTGATGTCTATATGTTAAAAGGATATTTTAAAACCCAAAAATAAAATGAAAAAGTAAAATGACCGATTTTTACTCTCCATTTTTCTCCAAAAGTAATTATGAGTTTTCAGATTATTTTAAAATTAAATTCAATGCCAGACTCAAAATGTTAGCTGTGGTTGTCTCTGAGGAGATGACAGGGGTGTGAGTTAAATTTTCACTGTATATCCCTTGTTCCTTCTGTTTTGTTTTGTTTGTCACCAGTATTGAATGCAGGGACACTCTATCACTGAGCTACAGCCCTAGCCCTTTTTATTTTTTATTTTTATTTTTAGACAGGGCCTCACTAAGTTGCTGAGGCTGGCTTTGGACTTGTGATCCTCCTGCTTCAGCCTCCCAAGTTACTGGAATTACAGGCATGCACCACTACGCTTGGCTCATCCTTTTGTTCTTTTGATATATGAACCATATGAGTGTTACCCATTCAGAAAAATACAATAACAATCCTACACATATTTAGTGCATTGACTTGTATCTCCAGAGGATAGATCAAAGCAGGGAAAAAGAGACAATTATTTGTAAGACTAAATCTTTCAGTGGATGCAGTTGGATATTTGGGGCCATATATTAATACTGCAATAACTTTACAGATAGACAGGAATCTATAGATCAGTTCTTGTAAATTGTGGTTTTCCTCTTGTTGACTACAAAATTTGCTAGCAGAGATTTCTTAAACACCGAATCCTTGGTTCTCAAAGTTTGGGCTGCATAAAAATCATCCTTGGCTTCTTTAAAAAAAAGTAAATGGTCCAATACTGTATCAGAGATTCTGATTTTAGGTCAGAGGTGGTGCTCAGAAATATGCATTATAACTAGCAACTCAAATGGACTCCATTTGTAGGAGAACTCAGAGTAATCACTGTGGAGTGGTTCTATCAACTTCTCAAACTGCCTTTATTGTATAGAAACCATGAGACTGTGGGTGTTTGACTCTTTCTCACCAAGTAGAAGGCCATTTAATTTGGTAACTATAAGAAAAGGAACTGGGTGCAATGGGGCATTCCTGTAATCCCTGCAAATCAGGAGACTGAGATAGGAGAATTGCAGATTTGAAGACAGCCTCAGCAACATAATGAGGTCCTCAGCAATTTAGTGAGATCCTGTCTCAAAATAAAAAAAAATAAAAATAAAAATGGCTGGGTGCTGTGATGTATGCCTGTGACTTGGGAGGCTGAGGCAGAAGTATTGTAAATTCATACAAGCCAGCCTCAGCAACTTAGTGAGGTCCTAAGCAACTTAAGGAAACCCTGTCTCAATAAAAAATAAAATAAAAAATAAAATAAAAATAAAAAGGGCTGGGGATGTGGCTCAGTGGTTCAGTGCCCTGGATTCAATCCCTGGAGAGAGAAAGGGAGAGAGAGAGAGAGAGAGAGAGAGAGAGAGAGAGAGAGAGAGAGAGAGAGAGAGAGAGAGAGATATGGCTGGGGATGTAGTTCAGGGTAAAGTACCCCTGGGTTAAATCTCCAGTACCTAAAAAAAGAAAGAAAGAAAAAAAAAGGAGTAAGTGACATTCAGAACCCCAAAAACATGGGTCAAAGAATGCAGATCAGTATATTTTAAAAAGAACTTGTGGAAGAATTAATCAGATTTTTCAAACACTATGATAGAATGCTAGTTACATACATAAACTAATTTTAAGAATAAGGGTACTAAAACCAGGAATGTGGTGGAGGCTCACATCTGTAATTCCAGCTACTCTGGAAGCTGAGGTGGGAGGATCATGAGTTTGAGGCCAACCTGGAAAACTTACAGAGAACCTGTCTAAAAAAAAAGGTCTGGGGGTGTAGCTCAGTGTTAGAGTACCCTTGGATTCCATCCTCAGCAACACATACACATACAAATGTACTAACATAATTATGCAATGAAATCAGTCAAAATAAAGTTTTTATTTTAATTTGAGAAAATAATATTTACTGCTTGATGAGGAAAGATGAATTCCAGAAGAAAATAAATGAGTAGCCCTTTGGCATAAGTATGAAATTTATCAAAGTTAAACAGTCAAGTTCTGTTTACGTAGGGTGACTGAAAACTGTTCTTTGAATATTCTGGTAGCTGTTGGGGACAAATAGAGACATTTCTGGCTTCAGGGTCTAGCTAAAGACATTTTTGTTATTGTTTTTGAGAATGCCAAGGTTCCACAAGATAGACTTGAAAAAAATCCTTGTAGTTTATAGCATTTTCTAACTCTTATATTTAACATAATGAGGTACAAAATACTAGTTATGCCTAGTAGATGCTCAGAGGGTTTGTTTTTAATTGAGTAAAATTCAGTTTTAATTGAATTTATTTTAATATGGGTTTTTGTTTTTGTTGTTGTTGTTGTTGTTGGTGGTGGTGGTGGTTGGTTGGTTTTTTGGTTTGGGAAATAGTATATATTCAGGAAAGAGGTGGGAAACACACAAATGGAGGGAAAAAAAAATAGCCCGGCCTCCAAACACAAGTTTGAATGTCTTGGTATTTTCTCATTGGCCTTTGATCTATTTTACTTCCAAATTGGTTGGAATTTATACTAAATACAAGTTATACATATATAACCACTAAGCCACATTCCCAGCCCTTTTTATTTTTCATTTTGAGATAGGGTCTCACTAAGTTGAACAGGCTGGTTTTAAACTTGCAATTCTCCTGCCTCAGTCTGCATCTTACTTTTTAAAAATCAAATTGGTGGGGGACAGTACCGGGGATTGAACTCAGGGGTACTCGACCACTGAGCCATATCCCCAGCCCTATTTTGTATTTGATTTAGAGACAGGGTCTCAATGAGTTGTTTAAGAGACCTCAATTTTGCTGACTCTCAATCCTCCTGTCTCAGCTTCCCAAGCCACTGGATTACAGGCATGCTCCACTGCGCCAAGCTAAAAACTAAACATTATAATTACTTCTCTGTGTCTTTTGTATCCTAAATACATGTCATTTTTAATGGGTGTAATATCTTTGGAAAAGTCCCTTAGGATTAGGTATCTGGAGGGTTTCCAGACTCTTGCTACTACGCAAATAAGGTTGTTATTAACAACTGGTTAACATTACTTTCTTGATGGTGGTATTACTTATAGTCATTCATTGAGAATTCCCAGAAGTCATACGTCTGGGTCAGATGTTAAGAATATTATTAAAGATGAGGATTGTTTTGTCAAATTGCTTTCCTAAAGCATGCTCACCAACATTACATCACCCTTGCTTGTATTTATATTATATTCCTTCTTTTCTTTATTCCTTCTCTAATATTGATTAGAGAGCTGTTTATAACCATCATAGGAAAAAATCATTGCTGATTAGATAGGAGCCAGTGATATCCTGTTTCAAACTTTAGCTATTTGATTATTGTTGAAGTACATTTTTCCATCTGTTGACTAATAATTTTAGTTTCTCTTTCACCTCTAGTAGTTTTTTCATTAACTTGTAACAGGGCTTCTACAATGAAGAACTTACCGCGGGTTTATTGTACATGCTGCAAATATGTACTCTCAGAGTTAATTTCTGAAATCTTTGTTTTTCCCTGGAGTCACTGATCCACTGATGGTGATCCCTGGGCTGACTCATTTTCTTCAGGGTTTGCAAAGCTCCTCATTCTAGCACCCTCAAGACTGATGCTCCTGATGCACCCCTGCATGTCCCCGATGTCATCATTTTTCAATCAGATTCAGAGATGGGAAACATAACCACATCTGCTTTCCGGTAATCAGACTTTACTGCTATCTGTTGAACACTATCTTTAAAAAAGCGGGAGTCACCATTCTAAACCCCAGTGCCTGTAAATGGTTTTCTGTCTGAGATTAGAGCCTTTTAAGCTATCTTCTCCCCTGGGTGGGTGGGGGGGGAAACTAAGACGGAAAAAAGGTTTATAGCAAGATAGTTATTACCTAAAACAAATTTGGATTAAGGCTTGCGCTATCACTATATTAATAATTGCCCCAAATTTATCAGAATTAAAAATAATTCTAAAAAAATGAGATTAAGGATATGAGGATTCAATTTTCTGGGTGCCTAGACCACTTTAAACCTCTTTGGGCTCTGCTACTCTAAGTATGGTCCAAGAGTAAGCAACTTCAACCTTCCCTGGGAAGTCATTTGAGATATAGACCTCACCCTAGACCTTCTGGGTGAAGTCTGCTGTTTAAGAAGAGATCCAGATGATTTGTACTCGGGTTAAATTTGAGAAGCACTTTCTTAAAGCAATGGTCTCAACCCTGGTTTACACATTAGAATCCCTTTGAGGAGTCTGCAAATAATATCAATGTTCAAGCCCTATTCTTAAACATTTTACCTCGTTGGTTGAGTATGGGTTTGGACTTTGGACTTTGGGAAGCTCCCTACTGATTCTTTGTGTAGCTAGAGTTCATAACTGACTTTAGTTCCTAAAACGTCTTTGTAAAAGCTATAAAACTTTTTCTAAATCTAAAGTCCTCAAATCTCATGCTTTTAAGCTAAATATTATGTATTATGATTAAAAATCAAAGATCTTAATGGACATGAATGTATTTTGTCTTATGGGGGAGGGAATTGTCTCTGCTCATTTCGAGAGCAACTAGGTATCTCAGGATAAGAAATAAAGCAAACACACACAAAAAACAATAGGGCTCTTGCCCACAAATGCATCTCAGTATCTGCAGACGTCTCCTTTGTGGTGTTCTTACCTCCCTGAATGGGTCACATAGCAGCACAGTAAACAGATCCAGCAATGAGGTCATTAAAATGAACAGAACAGCCAGGCTGGCCCTTCCCCCACCACATGTCTTCACGCTACTATGGATGCAGTTTTCAAAAGTAATCTCTCTACTGCTTATGAGTCATTTCCTGAAGTGAGGAACAAACACAGGGCCACCTGGGTAGGAACCATACATGCTGAATTCCAAGACACTGCTGAATCTGACCACGTGTTTTCCACGTGTTTCCAGAAAACCAGTGTGCAGTCAACAATCCCCATGACTACAAACTCAGAGACTGATCTTCATTTTCTAGGGCTGCCTTCACAGGTAAAATCTTCTGTGGTTTTGAACAGCCTCTTGGCCTGCTGGCCAAAATGGTGCTCAGCAAAAGCATCTCTCTTCCCTTTAGACAGCAACTGGTTGAAAACCAGACCTCACATTGAATTTCCCAATTGGTGGCCCCACAATACTTGGTGAATTGAATTAGTTTTTATTGTTTTAAGACACAGATGTGGGACAGCCAGAAAGCCAATATGGTAGCTAGCAGCCATGAGCTGTTCATTCCACTTTGCTTTATCTTAATTACCATTTTTTTTTTCTGTGTCCTTTAAGTCAATAAAGTGAAAATCTTGTGTAAGAACAATTGTTCTCAAGCTTCTTTGGTTCAGAATACTTTAATACAACTGGAATTATTGAGGACCACAAAGAACTTTGTTTATGTGGGTTATATTCAATGGTGTGCTGGTATCAGCTTGTACCCACTCATAAGAATTCATTATTCAGGAAAATTTTAGGTCAAGTATTAGACTGTTGGAAACTTGAAACTGGCAATGTAATGAGTATTTACACCACTGAAAGTGACAAATCCTACAAATCAGAATTTTTTTTTTTTTCTTTTCATGGAGATCCAGTTTACCTGAACACCTCAGAACTTATCTAATGATATTTTCTATGTTAAACATTAAAATAAAGAACTTTTAAAGACATTCAGTTAAAAATATAATGAAGCCATTACATGTGAACATAAATATTGTATTTTATTTTATTTCTTATTTTTGGAACCAGGGATTGAACCCAAGAGCACCTAACCACTAAGCCACATTCTCAGCCCCTTTTTTAAAAAAAATTTTTTTTAATTTTTTTTATTTTAAGAGAGTCTTGATAAGTTGCTGAGGCTGGCTTTGAACTTGTGATCCTCCTGCCTCAGCCTCCTGAGCCACTAAGATTATAGGTATGTGCCACCAGGCCCAGCTAAATATTGTAACTTAAACATAATTTTTTTTTCAAACAATAATTCAGTGAGAAGATTCACATTGTTTATATTTTTGCAGTGTCTTTAATGACTGACTTAATAGAAGACAGATTTTAATATCTATTTCTGCATGCTTCAGTCAGTTGTTTTTTTTTTTTTTTTTTTTTTTTTTGTTGCCATGATCAAAAGACCTGACAAGAACAATTTTAGAGGAGGAAAAGTTTATTTTGGGATACACAGTTTCAGAGGTCTTTAACTGACAGCTGACTCTATTCTTTGGAGCCCGTATGGTGGAGCAGCTGGGAACATGGCACCAGGAAGCACAGAGACAAATCTCACAATGTGCCCCAATAACCCGCCTCCTTCAGCCACACCTACCTGCCTATAGTCGCCACTCAGTTAATCCCTATTAAGGCTGTCATAACCCAATCATTTTACCTCAACCTCCTTGCATTGTCTCACTCATGAGTTTTTGGGGAATACCTAATAACTAAGCCATAACACTGTGTTTAACTTGTTGCATTATCACGTCATGTAATCTCTGGAAAACTCAACTGTACTTCTGTGAAAACATCAGACCAAAAGAGATGAATAAGGTCTTAGTGTGTTAAGATAGTTTTGATCGCATGGATCTCCTGACTCTGAGATTACTGCATTAGGGCATTTCTCTTCTTTCCTGAAATTGCAGCTCCCTTAACCACACCTCCTTCATCGAACACAATTGGCCTTATTTATCCTATGGTCGATTTTTCTCCAAGCACTCAGACACTTAAAAAGCTGGTTCATAAACACTGCCTAACATTTTCCACTTGCTTCTGAAAACCAAGAACATGCTGTTTCTAATTTCTTAAATCTGGAAATATAATCTAAAATTTTCCAACTGTATATTCAACAGCCAAGTATTCCATTTCCTCAAAAATACTATTTTTGACTTGGTGGAAAAAAAACACTTTTGTGTTAATAAAATTCAAGTGTGTTTTCTGAACTCAACTGTATCTTGGGGAAAAAATAATAGAAGAGTATAAAGGTCACTTTCTGGTGAGAGGATCCTATTTCTGGTGGCCATGAGCTGAGACCATCTGACTTCATTTAATATTTCTATGGACTCAGAAACTTTAAAAGGTCATGTTACCATAACTTAGTTGAAATAATTTTTTTCCCTTTTTTTTTTTTTTATTGGGGATTGAACTCACTCAACCACTGAGCCACATCCCCACCCCTATTTTGTATTTTATTTAGAGACAGGGTCTCCATGAGTTGCTTAGTGCCTTGCTAAATTGCTGAGGCTGGGTTTGAACTCACAATCCTCCTGCCTCAGCCTCCTGAGCCTCTGGGATTACAGGCGTGCACCACCATGCCAGGCTTTGAAATAATTTTTTTTCATTGAGTATGAATCTAAAAATACTTCATTGGAAACTTTTTATTGATTTTTCAACTCTCAGAGTTTGAGGGACCCAGGCAGCATTCAACAGCCCAGGATTGTCACTCAGGGCAAAGGGGCAGCACAGTCCCCCTACCAGTGTCCTCCCTGCTCTGATGTTTGTTTCTCACTAGGAAATGACGGTAGACATTAACCTTAATGCTTATAAGCCAGGAATCTATTTTAATGTTCTAACCTTGAAATTTCCTAAAAAAGAATAAAACAAATAGAAAGCTTACTGCCCAGTGTCTTTGGTAGAAATCATGCTGTATCTTTATATTTTTTTAAAATTTTTAAATCTCAACTTGATTTACTAACTCCATTCTCCATGTCCAAAGAAGCTGATCTTTATGGATTATGTCCCCCTGGTTCCCTAAATTTCACACTGTGAGGTTAATAGGAGAGGAGCAATGGGAGGCACCAGGAAGAGATCAGAGGGTCACAGAGAAGGGGTCAGTGTATTCCTCCCTCTATACCCGGGGGCTTGGGGAGATAACAGCTTTCGCTAGTCTCTGGGGTCTGGGGACTTCACCAACTCCTGTAGGTTTCCTTTTTGTTTTTTTTTTTATTTTAATATTTATTTTTTAGTTTTCGACGGACACAACATCTTTGTTTGTATGTGGTGCTGAGGATCGAACCCGGGCCGCACGCATGCCAGGTGAGCGCGCTACCGCTTGAGCCACATCCCCAGCCCCTGTAGGTTTCCTTAACCCTGCCCATTCCTCTGTGAATCACCTCTTCACTAAACACTCCTCAGTTAAACCTTTCAAGTGTGCCATCTGGCCAGGACCCAAAAGACATAATAAACTATTCCAAACAGCTATCAAGCAAAAATTTTCATGTTTATTAACACAGGTTACATAATGTTTTTTTAAAAAAGAGAGTGAACATAAAAACTGAAATAATATAAGTACAATAATGATAATCATATTAAGTCAGAGGCATTTTAATATGTATAGGCTGAGTAAACCAGATAATCTACTACTTTAAAAAGTGAATATAATAACTAGTTATCAAAATAAGTACTAACTTCTACTTAAAATACAGTTATATTACTCTTCTGTAATTTATTCTATGATATTTGGAAATACTTTACTCTTTAATTATGTTTTTTGTTTTTTTTGTGGTGCTGGGAATTGAACCCAGGGCCTTGTGCATGCAAGGCAAGCACTCTACCAACTGAGCTATATACCCCAGTCCCTACTTTGCTCATTTAAATAGTTGTGAAGTCCAAACTTTTCCATTTTTCCACTTTTTTTTTTTTGTTTAAAATATCATTTTTTTAAAATCAGGAAAAAAAAGATATATTTTAACCTAATTTTCAAATTACTTTGTCAAACCCACAAAAGACTTTCTATGTTCTACAATTATGATGGATTTTTAAAAAAATTCTTTTTTAAACAGTCCCTTAATTCTTAAGGAAAGTGAATGGAAAATACAGAAAAATTTTCCTAAATTTCAATGTCAATTCCATTTTCTTCCTAACTAGATGAACATAAATTGTTCTTAAAAGAAAAGTTTATTTGAAGCCTGGTGTGATAGCACATGCCTATAAATACCCAGCTACTCAGGAGGCTAAGGCAGGAGTACTAAAAATTTGAGGCTAGCCTGGGCAAGTTAGTGAGACCTAGTCTCAAAATAAAATTTAAATAAAGGGCTGGGGATGTAGGTCAGCGTCAGAGTACTTGCCTAGCAAGCACAAGGCTCTGAGTTCAATCCCCAATTCCATTAGAAAACAAGAACAAAAAATGTGTATGTGTGTGTATGTATGTATGTGTGTGTGTGTGTGTGTGTGTGTGAGAGAGAGAGAGAGAGAAAGTTGATTGAGCATCTTACTAAACAAAATATTTATAAATAAATAGTATCAAATTAATGTAGAGTGACTTATTTAAGAAACATACACTGTGTTTTCATCTTAAATTGTAATCATAGGAAGTAGAAACCCAAATGTTCAAAGATCTTTAGATGATAGGTTTGCTTGTGTGAAATGCTTGTTGACATCTGATTAACAACACTTCTTTATATAGGACATATTTATTACATGTATATCACAATCTAGCTATGTGCCTTCTGCATTGCTTTTCTGAGCAAGATCTTAGTCTTATATATTCTGTAGGCCTGGTACCTATCAGAGTACCTACGTGCTTCTGTATGAGAGCCAACCTTGCAGGACATCTACTTGACATGAGCATGCCTTCCTTCTCTGTTCCTAAGAGGGGCAGAAAAACCTTTCATAGTTACTACCTCCCAGGATGTCCATCCTGCTTTGCAGATTTCCTATAGATGTGATCAGTTCACAGCTAACCCTTGGGAAAGCCCCAGAAAAATGGAGTGAGTGTGGTGGTCTCCAGTTTCTGCTCTCTGGGAGGCTTATCTGGAGGTTTCTGGCCAATGTGCAGCTCTGCCATTTTCTGCTGCTTGGTGTCCTCCATGGGGTGGACATGTGCAGCTCTCAGGGTGGGCTGCATAAAAGGCAGTTTACTCACTAGTGGGATTTATGCTCATTTTGGTTCACATAGCCTGTGTATAAAACATCAAAATGCTACCCATATCAAATGGGCTTTTCATCTTTTTTGATAATTTTCGACAAGAATTCAAACTTTGATACATTTGAAATGAAAAATAGTAAACTTTTCTACACAGAGATAATACCAAACTTTATCCTTCCATGACTTACATATTGTTTCCCAACAATTTCAAAATGCACTTATTTGCAAAAGTTGTGAAGTCCAAACTATGGAATTCCTCACTATTGATGGATATCTTTAGATGTCCAGGGCTAAAGTATACCAACCTAGATGTTTTGCATATTAAGTCAGAGATTATTTCCATAATTGCTGGGAAGAAAATGTGAGTTTCCAAGTGCCTATTTCATACTGCACTGCAAATAATATGTATTTGTGCATATATGTACACATATAAGTCACCTAGATATATCAAAAAGTGACATTCAGTAATTGTAGCACTGGCAGGCAATACTCCCTTGGAGTAACACTGTTTTCTCTTCCTGTTATCTTTTCTGACAATTAAACAACATATATGCTTGATGGCTCTCTTAGGAAGCAGACATGCAAATCATGCATTGGTTGTTTTAGACGGTGAAGTAGTTTTTCAAGGGACTAACAGAATCCCCAGGTTATCTACTTTTAAACCTTCTCTTTTTAAGTCAATGTTTATAATTGTCATGATCATGATGGAGGCATACATATATTACTGTAAAATGTTGTAGTGGCAAAGCAACACATTTCACACCAATTTCCAGCAGTTCCTTTTCCTAAGTTAACAGCTTTTTGTATATGCTGTTATTCAGGTGACTAGAGCACGTATCCATTTTACTTGCCATCAATTGACCACTGCTGTTGTAACTGTTGGGGTCAGAACTTTCTTTACAGCATAAGATACCATAGAGGTGCCTCTGGCACTCAGAGGAAGCATAGTAATAGATCAAGGGATCAAGGCAACAGCTCACGCTGCTGACACAGACACAGACGAGATAAGCAAAATAGGCAGCCTCTGTGGCCGGGTTATGAGAGAGGAATGAGTAATGCATAATCAGGAGGACATTTGTGGGTCCAAAGCAGAGAATGAAGATGCAGAAGACAGCAGCAGACAAGAACAAAGCCCGAGACTTCTTGCTCCGGTTGGCCACAGCTGAAGAGCTAAGACATCGGATGATCGACACATAGCAGACAGTAGAAATGATCAACGGCACAAAAAAGAAGACAGCCGAGAAGGCTGAGAAGTAATAGGCGTAAAAGCCTTCGAGCAGGGTTTCATTGAGCACATCGTGACAGGTGGTGATGTTGAGTCCCGGGACCTGGGTGGTCTGCTCCTTGAGGAGGAGAGGCACCACCCCTGCGATGGCCATAGCCCAGATGGCCAGACAAGTGAAGGAAGCCCTTCCCAGAGTGCGCCAGGAGAGGGACTGGATGGGATACACCACAGCCAAGAACCGGTCAATGCTTATGACCGTCATGAGCATGATGGAGGCGTACATGTTACAGTAAAACGCTGCAGTGGCAAAGCGACACATTTCAGACCCGAATTTCCAATCGCTGCCCGAAAAGTAATAGCTGATCTTAAAGGGCAGCACGGACACAAACAGCACATCTGCTGTGGCCAGGTGTAACATGTACACCACGGCTGGCTTCTTGATCTTCATCTTCAGGATGAACACAGCGATGGCCATGATGTTCAGGGGAAGGCTGATGATGAACACGCAGGTGTAAACAGAAGGGATAAAGAGAGTCAGCCAGGGGCTGGTCAGGTATCCTGAGGCATCTTTCGAGATGAACACAGGGGGTGGTTTTTGAAGAGGACTGCTTTTATTGAGGGAGACAAATCTGTCTTCCGTTAATGCACTTTCATTTTTCTCTTCATCCTCTCCCAATGGGATGATTTCAAATCTATCATTGGAATTCCTGAGAAAAAATGACCGGGGATTCACAGTAGCATTTGTTGCTTGTGACTCTGAAAAATAAAAATTTGAAAAATGAATAAACTAAAAAGGCAAAAGAGGCATTTAAAGAATACTTTTTGCTTTTGTTTGTTGTTTTCTTCCTAGCAGAGGGGGGTGGTAAAGATCAGTTCACGCACAGATAGATAATAGGTTTTACATTAGAGAATAAGGTAACTCAAAATATTGTGTCATGTTCTGTTTTGATAGAAGCTAACACTTTTAAAACTCTGTGCCCCCGGGGGCTGGGGATGTGGCTCAAGTGGTAGCACACTCGCCTGGCATGCCTGCGGCCCATGTTCAATCCTCAGCACCACATACAAAGATGTTGTGTCCGCCGAAAACTAAATATTAAAAAATATTCTCTCTCTCTCTCAAAAAAAACTCTGTGCCCCAATGGAACTCAGGTGAACGATATACTTTCAGAAAGGCTGAGTCCCTGACATGAAGGAATCTTAACAGTATTATCTTCTGTACTACCTTCTGTCTACATATGCAAATCACACAATCAGCTTCTATGAATACTCTTCCCTCCATATGCTTTCAGGTACACATTTTCACCAGTTAGTTTGTGCCATCCTGTGAAATCCACCGCTAATTGAAAAATCCACATGGAAAGTGGAGGGGAATTCTTAAATGCTTCAGAGCATGCAACACATTGACCCAGGACTCCCAATTCTAAGACTACTATCCATGTGATTGTAGTTATCCTCTTCTATGTTTAGTTTGCTTACATAGTAGGATGCCCAAACCTCTCATGTATATCTGGGTCCTAACCACAGTCCTTCAGATTATCTCCTCATAAAACCGTGAGATATCTATCACCTTAGTCATCATCCTGCCTCCTTCTTGAGGAGGTCAGCACAGCAGTATGTTCTCAGCCATTCACACCAGGCAAGTAGCTTTGGCTTTTCTCTAGAATGCTACATGCCTCAAGGCACATGCCAGGCCAACCAGACTTACTACAATAGCAACCAGAAGTCAAAATAAAGGCTGAGCTATGTACTTCTTCCTTTTATCTCTCTCTTCCACACACACACAAACATCCATTTGAAATGTCAATCATTTCCAGTTAGCAGAGGAAATTCGATAAGCTTTTCCTTCCAAGAAGCTTTGCTAAAATCCTGTCACTGAGGAGACTTGGACAAAGAGCCTTTGTTGGACCTTGGGAAGCTAAGGAGGTAAGAGAGAAACCACAGAGGAAAAAGAGGAAGAGTCTATTGCTGAGGGTGCTCACAACAGAAGCTGGACATGCAGGTGCTGAGAATGATGTTAGAGGATTTAAAACTTGACTGGAAGCTGTCCAAGAATAGAGACTTTTTAAATTTTGTTTTTGTTTTCCAAGCTTGAGTACCCTTCCTGCAAACAAAACTTTACACAGAAAGGCAACAGAAAAACAGATATTGTTTCCTGTATGGTTCTGTATGGTCCCCCATATCCAACCAACCCTTAGATAAAAATGATAAACTCTGCACTCTCCCCAACACCCCCATCAATGGTCTGAGAGCTTTTTGGTTCACAGGATGGTAGAAAGAGAGGGTGGCGGAAAGAATGGATAAATCTTGGAGGAAAGGGTGGCACCAGGTTCTTACTTTCAGTAACTTTTAGCTTGAGAAATGGCCAAAGTCAGTGTCTGTGATATTGTGAAATACATGTTTGGTCATCCTCCCATTTCCTCCTAATACACAGTTATCAAAATTCTTGGAATCTCTAAAGTGATAAGAATGTCTTTTGTATGCTAATGAGCTGACTGGTGGTTAATGGCTCCTAGACAGCTTCAGGATGGGGGCTGGTCACAGGGAAGGATTAAGCCATGATTGGAGGGAGAGGATGTGGGAGCTCCAAGCCCCTTCCCACAAGTCTGGTCCTATGCATCTCTTCCACCTGGCTTCCATCAGTATCCTTGTAATATCCTTTGTAACATATGGGAAAACATAATTAAAACTTTTATGTGTGTTCTGTGAGGCATTCTAGCAAATTAATTGAAACTGAGGAGGAGTCCATGGAAATTCCCAATACATAGGTGGTTGATCAGAAGAAGTTCTATAGACACTGTAACGTTAAAAGAGAATCCCAGAAAGGAGAAAGCTAAAGAGGGGAAACCCTAAATTCTAGTGTAAATTCTGTCTTCTGCTTTAGCTGACCATTGCAATTTGCATGTGTAGGGTACATGCAAGGTAACCTTAATAAACAGAAAAGAACTGAAGTGATATTTGAGTGTCTGCTCAAGAGAGTTTGCAGTCTGGATCTAGTCAAATTAACCGACCACTAAAGCAAAAGCACTAATTCTCTTTGAAGGATTATAACAAAATCCAGAGTCTTCATAGCACAACATTGTCCAGAATACAATCCAAAATCATGATAAGAAGAACTGGGAGGTTCTACCAGATCTAACCATCTTTTAGATAAAAATGATAAACTCTGAATCCCTTATCTCATACCATATACAAAACAAACTCAAAATAGATTTCAACCTAAGCCCTGAAGCTATAAAAGTACTGGAAGAAAAACATAGAAAGTTCCATGACATTATTCTAGGTAATGCTTTTATAGATACGACTCCAAGACCACAACAACAAAAGCAGAAATAGTCAAATAAGATGTCTTTAAACTAAAAAGCTTCTGCACAGCAAAGAAAACAATCAACAATGAAGAGACAACTTACAGAATGGATGAAAAACATATGTGAATTATATCTGGCAAAATATTAATATCCGGGCTGGGGATGTGGCTCAAGCGGTAGTGCGCTCCCCTGGCATGCGTGCGGCCCGGGTTCGATCCTCAACACCACATACAAACAAAGATGTTGTGTCCACCGAAAGCTAAAAAATAAATATTAAAATTTCTCTCTCTATCTCCTCTATCTCTCTCTCTGTCTTTAAAAAAATATATTAATATCCAAAAGAGAACTAAAACCACTGAATAGCAAGCAAACAAAAATCCTATTAAAAAATGCAAAAAAAGAATTGAATAAATATTTCTTTAATGATGACATAAAGCTTATGAAAAATTGCTTAACATCACTAATCATCAGGGAAGTGAAAATTAAAACCACAATGAGATATTCCCCCATTCTAATATCTGTTATAATAGTCATCACGAAAAAAAAAATGAAAGATAACAAATTTTGGCAAGAATGTGGAGAAAAGAGAACTCCTGTACTCTACTGTTAGAAATGTAAATTAGTCCAATCATCATGGAAAACAGTATGGAGGTTCCCCAAAAACTTAAAAATAGAACTATAATATGATTCAGCAATCTTATTACTGAGCATATAACCAAAGGATATGAAATCAGTATGTCCAGGAGATATCTGCACGTCGATGTGCAGCATTATTCACTGTAGTCAATATATGGAATCCAGTTAAATGTCAACCGACAGGTGAATGGATAAAGCAAATATGGTGTATGTACATAAAAGCATATTGGTAATCCTTTACAAAGAAGGGAGTGTGTTATTTGGAACAACATGGATGAACCTGGGAGAACACTATGTTAAGTAAAATAAGCCAAACACAGAAAGACAAATAATTACATGATTTCCCTTATATGTGGAATCTAAAAGGTTTAAATTCAATGAGAGGAGAATGGTGGTTACCAGGAACTGAGAGATGCGGTGGTGATTAGGGAGTGGCTGGGGAGAAATGGTCAAAGGTATAAAGTTTCAGTGAGATAGGAAGTTCTAGAAGAACTTTTGTACAACATGATGTCTATAGTTAACAACAATGTATTGTACATGTGAAAGTTTTAAGAGTAGATTATAATTGTTCTCACCACCAAAAAATGGTTAAGTATATCATGTAATGCATATGGTAATTAGCTCGATTCAGCCATTCCACAATGTATACATATTTCAAAACATCTTGTTATATACAATAAATATATATAATTTTTGTTAATAAAAAAGGAAAATGGAAAAGAATCAATAAAAGATGATCCATTCTCAAGTAAAAAGAATAATCAATGGAATCCCCAAGTAAGAATTTTAAATGTATCACAACTATATTCAGTGTAAACTTTTGACCGAAACAAATTAAAAAATAGGAAATACCAAAAATTAACTAACAAATGGAAGTTGAAAATAAAATAAAATATGTCAACATCAATTTACAAAATGAAGGGCAAAGCTAGAGTAGTATCAACTCAGAGATAGTAACATGGCAGTGAGAAGCTGAGGTCAAACTACCTTAGCTTTGTGGTCCCCTGAGAGGCTGGCAGGAAACTGGTCATGGGTGACAGGTAATAGATGTGAGTAATGTGGAACATACGATTAAGGGGATCATTCTATGAACTGGACCTACTGTACTGGCCTCCACAGGCTCTGTCTCCAAAAACAATTTACTTGCAGCCCTGCCTGGCTTATGTCAATGGGATATGTTATGTTCCTCAAGAATAATCTATTACCTGAAAGGCTCCTCCTTGCTGACAAAAAGAACACAGGTTACCCAGAAGCAGAGGGGTAGGGAGATGGGACTGCTGTGTCCTTTACACAGACCATATTCCACATTTCAGGGTGACAGGATAATTCCCCATAATCACATAAATCTATAAGAACAAGTTTCAATTAGAATGGGCCAACGTAGGCCAAAGTGACCCAGAGTTGCCCTGGATCTTTAGCATGTCATTACAATAGTAAAATCTTCCTTCCATGGGGCAATACCATGCACAAAGGAGCCTTCGAAGTCTGACCCAATCCTGTTGTCAGAAGTCAAGAGGTAGTCTTGGGCAGGACTCTCTGGAAACTTCCCTGAGACCCCCCAATAAAACAGGAGGGCAGGAAAGTCATGCCCTACCTCTCTGAGAGGACCCATTCTCTTTCTTAAGAGTGTTTCTCTCCCCGCTTTTCCTATCCCTTCTAATAAATACATGCCTACTCAGAGTAACACGTCTGAAATCTTTCCAGTGCGAGTACAAGAAATGGTAGAAGAGGACCTCTGTGGCTGCTTTGGCTTCTTGGTGGACCCTTGTTCTGTAACAACAGGGAAAGGTCAAATGTTTCCAATGACACATTTCAGTATATTTGCCTTTAGATCGCTCCTCAAGGATAAGAATTATTCCTATTAATATTTGCATTCTAATACTGGCTCTGCTAGGAGCCACTTAAGCTCTCTGAACTCAGCTCAGTATCATTAAAATGGGATTCCAACACACCTATCTGGGCTACACATCTGGCAGCTGGATCAACCCATGTGAAATAGAACATGAACTTACTTCAAAAACTACAAAAATTAAGCAACATAAGAAACTATTATTATCTTTCTCCCACTTCCATGTAGCATGCTTTTAGACGCGACTGTTTATTTACTCAACTATTTTAAGTTAAAAGAAAGTCTGGCTGGGCATGGTGGTGCACAGTTATAATCCCAGCGATTTGGGAGGCTGAGGCAAGAGGATTGCCAGTTTGAGACAAGCCTCAGAAACTTAGCAAGACCCTGTCTCGAAATAACAAAATGTAAAGGACTGGCAATGTGATCAGTAGTTACGTGCCCCTGAGTTCAATCCCCAGTACCTGCCCTCCAACAGAGTCTAGAATTCCCTTGCTCCCTATTTAGCAATATTTAATTTTTCCACATGATTAGGGAATGGACAGGTTTGTAAAATGTATACCTTAGGGAGCTGGAGATATATAGCTCAGTGGTAGAGTGCTTGCCTAGTACATGTGAGGCACTGGGTTGGATTCTTAGTACCACCCTAAGATGTGGAATATGGTTTTAGTTGTGTCCATCTAAAACTAAAAAAAAAATATCAAATAAAAACTATATACCTTAGAGTTCTAAGCTATAAATCAAAATTTCAAATTTACACCTTTTCTAGATGCATCACTTGTTTTCCTCTGTGATACAACTAATTTCCTCTGTATTCACCTTGACCCTAACATTTGATAGCCACTATGGAATGTGAAGTTACCCTTAAGGTCGTGATGAATGTGTAGGAGCTGAAAGAAAAAAATGAATGGGTTCTGGCACTTTAATACCACAAAGACATGTATCCATGAAACACTGACCAGAGGAACCTTAAGAGAATGTGACTTGCCACTGCAGTTTTGTAAGCCTGACCAGACTGAGGATTTTTGTGATACGGAGAGGAAAAAATTACACATGAACATGCACATCTCTGTGCACATACACATGTGAATCAAGCTGATACCTTGAAGAGTGATATGATTTGAAAACTACTGAATACTCCTAAGTTTCTTAGATATTAACACTGAGTCTGGAAATAAAATTGTTATTTGGCTTCATTCTGTGTTTAGTAATATGTATTTGTTGGGCAATGCAGTGTTTATGACAGGAACATTATACCCATGGAAACACCCAATGTGGATAAGCTAGAACCCAGGAGGAATGCATAATCCCTAGACGAAATATCACTGGTTAAGGTGCTACCTTTTTACTATAGGTTTGATATTTTATATTTTTGTGAAATTAAAGAGGGCCAAAATCTCCCCCTCCAAAAAATATACATATACAACAGCAACAACAACAAAAAATTCCAAACCAAGTAAGGTGACTAGGTATTTTCAACTAGCTCAAGTTTCCCAGGCTGAAATTCAAGTTTGCATATCTCCTTTCCTTACTGTTCTTGTACAGCTCAGCAGTCAAGAAGAAAGTAAATGTCAGTGAGCTGAAAGCACTTGTAATTCATCTGTGCTTTTTGTTAAGCTATGGTTTCACCACACACACACACACACACACACACACACACACAAAAAAAAAAAAAAAAAGGCAACACAGTCCTGAAATCATTTCTCATACTTCTCACTAAGCTTCACGAATACAGGTTCTCTAAATGCTTCTAGAGTGCTTTTGTTGTTGTTTTAGTGGCAATGGAGCTTAAACCCAGGAGCCCTCCACCACTGAGCTACATCCTAGCTCCACTTTTATTAAATTTTATTTTGAGACAGTGTCTCACTACGTTGCTGAGGGTGGCCTTTAATTTGTGATCATCCTGCCTCAAGCCTTGGGATTGATAGGATTATAGGTGTGCCATCATACCCTACTGTACAGTAGTTTTATTATTGAAGACAGCAAATTACTAACCTAAACATGAACCAACTCTAAAGACTTAAAATTTGTGAGTCAGACAATGCCTGTTCTGGCTTTGATGAAATCTGGCCTGGAAGCAGAGTGGTGACTAGATGCTCTTTCAATGTCCCATTTGATCCTGGGATTGATACCATGCCCACAACAGCTGGCCCTGGCTGTGACTCAGAGTTCTGTCCCACAGAGCTCATGCTTTTGGGGAATTAACCAAGCAGAAGTCCTAGGACCCTGACCACATTCCCAGAAAGAGCAGGTCAGTTGTGATATGCACTTTTCAAACGTGAAACAACACAGTCTAAAGAGAAATGAAGAGGAGGATGCTGGAAACATAATAAAAACATACAAACTCCATCAAGTGGAAAACAGCAGCATCGCTGGAATGTTCCACTCCCTCTAATCAAACAAATACCACTCTCCAGTGGTAAGAACTAGGGCTCCTTAAAGAAATGGCTGGTTTCAGATCTGGAGTGGGAAATACACAAGATAAGCCTTCAATATCTTCAAAGAATATAAGGGTTAGGTTAGAAAGACTGTGAAGTCAAACCAAAGGGGATCCCATGGGCCAAAGAAGTGACTATTTGATCACCCAAATAATAATGGTGGAAGTGAATTGAAATACTATATATGTTAAGATCCATAAGTTCAATTTGTAGTCACCAGATCTGGTATGCAAGAGCTGAGACACATGGCCCAGTTTATTTGATAAATAAACAACAATTAAAAAAGGGGTAGGGATGTGCTAAACCCTGGGTTTGATCCCCAGTACAGCCCCCCCAAAAAAGAGCTGGGGAATAGGAGACAGTTACAGACTAAGAAATTTTTGAGACATAAGGATAAAATGCAAAAATGGACCTTCTTTGGTTCTGATTTTTTTTTTTTTTTTTTTTGATATGGGGAATGAACTCAGGGGCACTCAGCTACTAAACCACATCCCTAACCCTATTCTGTATTTTATTTCGAGACAGGGTCTCAGTGAGTTGCTTAACACCTTGCTTTTGCTGAGACTGGCTTTGAACTCGTGATCCTCCTGCATCAGCCTCCCGAGTTGCTGGGATTACAGGCATGCGCCCCTATTCTCAGCTTTGATGCTGATTTGAACTAACAAACTGTTGACAGGCATTTATGAGACATCAGGAAAATTTGGACATATACTGAATATTAGGTGATATTAAGGTGTTCTAATGGTACTGCATTTATGCAAAAAAAAAAGTGTTCTAATCTAATCTCTAGAGATATGTATTGATGTATTTAAGGCAACATGATATGATGTCTGAGATTTACTTTAAAATTCTCTGGGTGGGGAATCATATGATCATCTCAATAGATGAAGAAAAAGCATTTGACAAATACAGCACCCTTTCATGTTCAAAACTCTAGAAAAATTAGGGATAACAGGAACATATCTCAACATCATAAAGGCTATCTATGCTAAGCCCCAGGCCAACATCATTCTAAATTGAGAAAAATTAAAGACATTCCCTCTAAAAACTGAAACAAGACAGGGATATCCTCTTTCACCACTTCTATTTAACATAGTTCTTGAAACACTGGCGAGAGCAATTAGACGAAAGAAATTAAAGGAATACACATAGGAAGAGAAGAACTTAAACTAGCACTATTTGCTGACGATATGATTCTATACCTAGAAGACCCAAAATGTTCCACCAGAAAACTTCTGGAACAAGTACATAAACTCAGCAAAGTAGCAGAATATAAAATCAACACCCATAAATCAAAGGCATTTCTGTATATCTGTGACAAATCCTCTGAAAGGGAAAAAAGGAAAACTACCTCATTTACAATAGCCTCAAAAAAGATAAAATACTTGGAGATCAACTTAACAAAAGAGGTGAAAGATCTATACAATGAAAACTACGGAACTCTAAAGAAAAAAAAAATCAAAGAAGACCTTAGAAGATGGGAAGATCTACCTTGCTCTTGGATAGGCAGAATTAACATTATCAAAATGACCATATTACCAAAAACAATCCCAATCAAAATCCCAATGACATTCATCTTAGAAATAGAAAAAGCAATCATGAAATTCATCTGGGAAAATAAAAGACCCAGAATAGCTAAAGCAATCCTTAGCAGGAAGAGTGAAGCAGGTGGCATCACTATACCAGACCTTAAACTATACTACAGAGCAATAGTAATAAAAACAGCATGATATTGGTACCAAAACAGATTGGTAGAACAATGGTACAGAATAGAGGACACAGAGACTAACCCACAAAATTACAATTATATTAGACAAAGGTGCCAAAAACATGCATTAGAGAAAAGAGGGTCTCTTCAACAAATGGTGCTGGGAAAACTGGAAATCCATATGCAACAAAATGAAACTAAACCCCTATCTTTCACTATGCACAAAACTCAACTCAAAGTGGATCAAAGACTTAAGAACTAAACCAGAGACTCTGTGTCTAATAGAACTAAACCAGAGACCCTGTGTCTAATCTTCATCATCTTGGATTAGGACCCAACTTCTTTAATAAGAGTCCTATAGTGCAAGAATTAAAACCAAGAATCAATAAATGGGATGGATTCAAATTGAAAAGCTTCTTCTCAGAAACAGAAACAATAAGGTGAAGAGAGAGCCTACAAAATGGTAGCAAATTTTTACCACATGCACATCAGAAAAAGCACTAATCTCCAGGGTAAATAAAGAACTCAAAAGACTTAACACCAACCGCCCCCCCCAAATAACCCAGTCAATAAATGGGCCAAGAAACTGGATACCTTTTAGAAGATGATATACAATCAATCAACAAATATATGAAAAAATGTTCAACATATCTAGCAATTAGAGAAATGCAAATCAAAACTAAGATTTCATCTGACTCCTGTCAGAATGGCAGCTATTATGAAGAGAAACAACAATAAGTGTTGACAAGGATGTGGGGAAAAAGGTACACTCAAATATTGCTGGTGGACTGCAAATCGGTGCAGCCAATATGGAAGGCAGTATGGAGAGTCCTTGAAAAACTGGGAATGGAATCACCATTTGACCAAACTATCCCTCTCCTCAGTCTATACCCAAAGGACTTAAAAACAGCGTACTACAGGGAACAGCCACATCAATGTTTATAGAAGCACAATTCACAATTCACAATAGCTAAACTGTGGAACCAACCTAGGTGCCTTTTAGTAGATGAATAAATTTTTAAAATTGTGGCATTTATACACAATGGAATATTACTCAGCAATAAAAGAGAATAAAATCATGGCATTTGCAGGTAAATGGATGGAGTTGGAGCAGATAGTGCTAAGTGAAGTTAGCCAATCCTGAAAAACCAAATGCTGAATGTTTTCTCTGATATAAGGAGGCTGATTCACAGTGGGTTAAGGAAGGGGAGCGTGGGAGGAATAGACAAACTCTAGATAGGGCAGAGGGATTGGGGGGAAAGAGAGGGGGTAGAGGGTTAGAAATAATGGTGGAATGTGATGGACATCATTATGCAAAGTACATGTATGAAGGCACGAATTGGTGTAAATATACTTTGTATACAACCAACGATATGAAAAATTGTGCTCCATATGTATGAATTGCAATGCTTTCCACTGTCATATATAAAAATTAATTTAAAAAATTCATACAAAAATTAAAATTCTCTGGTTGAGGGAGGAGGAAAAATAAAGGAGGGAATAGGTAAAACAAGGCTGGGCATATGTAAATTATGTTGTAGCTGGATAATGGTAATGGGAGGTTAATTACATTGCTCATTTTGAAGTAAGTTTGATAACTTTCACATTAAATTTAAAAAAATCAAAGCAAATATTTTAGGCTATTTATCTATCACTAAAAATTAAGAGTAAGGATTTTTGGTTTTGTTTTTCTTTTATCTTAGTTCTGAAGGGGAAAAGTTTCTTTTGATTTAGTTCTGAAGGGAATATGTTTTCATGAGCATAATTTTACATTTGGAGAATTCAATTGATACCAACTCTTCAAAGATTTTTTTTGGAATATAGAGAAATTGGTGTATGAAAAAAAACCCACTAACAGTTGTTGAATATCTACTAGGACAATATGCTTCACTGACCTTATATCACGTAATATTATGAAATAAGCATGATAACCCCCATTTAATAAACGACAATATGGAGGCACAAAAGGGCTAAGAAAATAATTCGAAGTCACACTGCTAATAAGCAGAGAAGCCAGAATTTGAACTTAGATTTGCCTAGCTCCAAAGCTCATACCCTCTGACCATAGAGAACCATGCTCTCTCTTTAAAACATTTGATTTATAACCTACATCTAAAATAGCACCTTTTTTTTTTCCTCTTACCATTTCACCAAACAAATGAATCTGCCAATCCTTTTAGCTATAGCGGGTCGGGTGTGGATATGTGTATGATTCCTGGCAGTGGTGCCCATAGTTGTTGCCTAGGCATTCTAGAGTCCTGCTGACCTTGGCTCCAAAACAACCACATGCCAACAATTTAGCCTTTACAGAGAGAACAAATGTGTGGAGATGTTGAAGGACATGAACTTAGAAAAACAAATATTTAAAGTATTGTTCTAGATGGGGCAGAAGCAAGTACAGTGAGTGAGCAAAAATCTCTGCTGCAAAAAAAGCACAACTAGAGGTAGAATACAGTAAACAATGGCTTCAGGGCCAAGATAGGGCTGCCACTAAAGGAGGCTGCCTCTCTTCCCAAGCCACATCCAGGAGCAGGGGTTCCTCTGGATGCCCAGGCGAGCAAGCCTAGGAGGAAGCTGGGAGTGGGAAGGGCACAGGAAATAAATGTAGGTGTATTCAAGGACATAGCAGACATACTATGTTATATAAGGACACATAAGGGAAGTTTGTGGGGTCCTTGCCTGTGATGGCTGGAGGCAGAAGCCTGACCTGGGGTTAGGATGCTAGCAGGCCTTCCCAGAAACCATTCATTCCCTGGTTTTCCTCATCCCTCCAGGTCTGTTCTCCACCCAGAGGTACAGCTCCTGAGTTCTCCACTCTCCAACAAGACAGCAAGCTGAAAGGAAAACTAATTCACATTCAAGGGTGTTACTGATCACCTGTTCTTCCAGGGCTCCATCAGTCTCCACCCACTAACCCACCCAAGTCCTTCTGCAGTTTGTAAACCTGGGCTCAAATACATTAGGTCCTAGATATGATAGGAACAATCAAAGACAGCACTTTGGGGAAAGCAGAGTTCTTCTTGTAAAGCTAATGCGGCTTTTGATTCTGCTACCAAGGAACAATTCATCATACTTGCTGCATTATAACCCCCATTTAATAAATGTTTTAAATTATGGTAGAGACATAGTAGTAGCTATGAAATTAATTAATTAATAAGGTTGCAATGAATGTTTTTTTAAACATTTATTTTTATGTTGAGGGGAACACAATACCTTTATTTTATTTTTATGTGGTGCTGAGGATCAAACCCAGTGCCTCATGCATGCTAGCGAGTGCTCTACCCACTGAGCCACAGTCCCAGCCATGTTTTTTTTTTTTTTTTTAGACAGGGGTCTCGCTATGTTTCCCAGGTTATTCTTGAACTCGGGATAAATAATCCTTCTGCCTCAGACCCCTGAGTAACTGGAACTATATGTATGTACCATTACACCCAGCACAATGCATGCTTTTAAAAAACAGAATAGCATAGAAAATATCAGAATGTACGTCACGTAGTAAAGGTGAGAACTGTCTGGTAAGACTTTTGTTTCATACTCATACGTACAATATGATGATATAAGCATATGTATTGTACATACCCTGACTGCTTCACAATGTAAAGTATATTTCTTATAGTTCTTTATGTTGAGTAGCATAAAAAAACCCAAAAACAAGATAAACACTTCTATAGTACTAAAATATCTGACTTCCAATTTATCAGACTCAAAATATGTAAATAGGTTATATAATGTCCTTTCTTAAAGTTATATAAATTTAATTGGTTTTCAAGTGCAAATTGCAGATTTTTCCTATCATTTCAAATGGCTAGTTATTTCTGAAATCAAATAAAATTATAAAGGCCTGTAATGCCATTTTTTTTTAATATTTAACTTTTAGTTATAGTTGGACATAATACCTTTATTTTATTTATTTATTTTCATGTGGTGCTGAGGATTGAACCCAGGGCCTCACTTGTATTAGGTGAGTACTGTATGGCTGAGCCACAACCCCAGCCCTGTAATGGCATTTTAAGTGACAAAACTTCATTGATTGCCTTGGGATAGAAGATGAGGACCTTGACTTCAATGAGTTCTGTCATGACAGGGTCAATGTGAGGGAGAGTGTTTGGGGAAGGGAAAGCTTAAACCCAGGAAAACATCTCAGTCTATAGAAAACACTATAGACAAGTTTACTGACAACTTTAAGGAGAAGAAAAAGGGAGGAATAAGCAGTATTAAAGCAACCACAAAAGAGAGAAACAGAAAATTCTGAATGTTAACACTACAGAGTCCCTAATACTGGCATCATACTAAAAAATAAAACCAAGGACATGGTTCCTAATGACTTTCCCGGCAATTATGTGTCATTGGTAGCATCTGCAATGGAAGGGGGAGCCCAGGTACTCATGAAACCTAGTGAAAGGGGAGTTCCCCAGGCAAAAAATGCCATATTTTATGATTCCATTTATATGATATATCGGTAAAGGGTAAATCCATAGAGACAAAAAGCACATTGGTCATTTCCAGAGAGTAGGGAAAAGGGGGACTGCTTAATGAGCATGGAGTTTCTTTTTGGTGCAATAACAATATTTTAGGACGAGGCAGAGGTGGTAGCTATATAACATGGAAAATGTATTAAATGTTGCTGTACTGTATACTTTAAAGTGGTTAATTTTATGTTATAGGAATTTTACCCTAATTAAAAAAAAAAAAAAAAAAGGAAGGTGGGAGACAGGGCAGGAAGGAAGGAAAAAGGAGGGGTGGAGAGGGAGGGGAAAGGAGTACCTAAGGAAAAGAGGGTCAGGGTTTCTAATAGGGTCCTGCTACCCTATTGTCTTGGGGTCCTTCTGCTCAAGCCCCAGTTGAGCTCCAGTGTGTGAGGGTGATAGGCACAGAGGTGAAATGACTGAGGGGGAGGGAAAGAGCAGTAAGGGTCCAGGGAAGGAGAATGGCCGTAAGCAGTTTGGAAAAGGGGAAAGTTCAGAGCTGCTGAGAAAGAGCAAGTTAGTGTTCACAGCACACCGGACTGTTGAGACATGAAGGCTCAGATATGCTGAAGCTGAAGATGAAGGGAGTGGAAAGGCAACCAGCAGAGATATCATGAGAGAATCCTTGGAAGGGGGCTGAGAACAGGTCCCTAAAATTCCCCCATACAAAGTAAAAGTGGGCAAATTAGGAGACAACATACTATGTCAATGTCTTATAAAAATAAAGGCAAAGCCACTAAGGAATACAAGAGGAGAGAGAGCGCACATAAGTGTGTGCACACACGAAGTAAATAAATAAATAAGTAAATAAATGTTAGGTAGAAAATTCCTTGCTGGCTCCTAAGAAATCTTACTGTTAGGGGCTTTTTTCCCCATTTCTTTTTTTCTTTCTGTGGTACTAAAAATGGAACCCAGGGCTTCATATAGGCTAAGTGCTATACCACTGAGCTACATCACTTAGCACTTCATGCTTTATAGAGCTTTCTGGTCTGCTTAGGGCAGAATCACTGCCCAATTTTGGGTCTTTCTGCTAAGGCTCAGGATCACCACCTCTTAGTAACAGCCAATTGATTAGCATTTTCAAGAGTAGGGGTCTATTTATAGGTTTTCCTACCTTGGTTAGCAAAAATGAATGGCAGAATATCACAGTTCATGCATGGTTGTTTACTAAATGTCTCTCTTCTCTGGGCTTGGTCTGACTTCCCAACTCACTGGGGCAGAGACTCTACCCTCTAGGGGTACTGGGAGCACAATGGGGTTACTTCTCTATTATAAGAGGGGCTGGGAGATAAGATGGCTCCCTCTCTGTAGGGAGAGGTAGAGAAAGCTTGTACTTATGAAAGAATGGCCTGTGATCAAGTCCCAATTCCACAAGTCTCTGCTAGACTTATGACTAGACTTTTGACTTTACTATTCTGGGTCTCAGTGTCCTTACCTGCAAAGTGGGGATGACATCTACCTGAAAGGTTGTTGCGCACAAGTAAGGTAGTCTATGTAACACACCCAAGCAGCTTTCAGCTGTGATAGATGCTTCATATAGGACACGTGTTTTTAACTGAGGACAAATATGTGAGGTATGAGGAGGGTGTTCTGGCCAGACAGAGTGAAATGGGGACAGAAGCCAGAGAAAGCATAGCTCCTTGGGGAAGGAAGTAGAAAGTAGGGCCTGGTGAAGTGGAGGATATGTAATAGGGGTGCTGAACAGAGACTGGGAATCCATCTTGCAAGGGGAAAGATACTTACTACCTGCAAAGGACCTGAGTTTGACCCTGTGAGTAGGAGAGCAGCACATGAAAATACCCACTTAGTATATCTACCACGGTTGCCACTAGGTGTTCTTGAACACTTTAAACTTATACGTCCTTACAAAATTCATAAACAGCACCTTTTCACTCTTGGACACTGGCCCTCTTTAATCAACTCACATTATCTCTCTTAGATTGCTTGGCCAATGGAATGTAAAATGTTTAATGAACTTACAAGTTTCTCAACAAGTATCTGCTGAGTGAATGTTTATTCTAGACTCATGAGGACAAGTGGAAGTTATAGTTTTAGTTGGTCAATGAGATACCCACAAAGTGACAAGGGAACGCCAAAAAAAAAAAAAAAAAAACACTGTAGAAAAGCTCAGATTGGTGCGCAAGGCCAGTCCTGGAAGGGTTTCACAGTCCTTCTCAACACATACAGCTGATGATCATGAGCAATAAACTGGCAACCCAGCAGTGGCTTATCAAGGGCCAGGGGGGAATTGCTGGCTGGTGGGAGAGTCCCTGTACCACTATTTTATGACAGACACTTTTAGAACTGCCAGTTCACAGTGATAATATAAGAAGCAGACCTATTTTTGTTTGATTTTATTAGTGACTTTAAACTCTCTAAAGACAAAGTCCCACTTACTGCCTACACTCAGCATGGGAAGACCATTCCAATACCTCTTTTTCCCATTTGGCAAGGCACTGTTTCTGGGAATAAGCAAAAGGGGATAAGCCCCTAACTTATTTTTTTTGTGAGGGTGAAGTGAAACAAGCTAAGAGGAAATTCCTCTTGGCCCAGGGTTTGATATTGACTTGAAACATACTCCTTTTTTCCTTCTATCTGGCTTTCTTTTCGCCCTCCCTAAATGGTTCCACAATCCAGTGTGGATAAAGTAGCCAATGTTTAGTCAGTTCTCCATCTGTATCAGTGCTGTCCCTTAGTATGCTACCATCCCTTCTGGGAAAATGTAAAAAAAGTGGGTCAGAAACTGGCAGCTTTTAACTTCATGTCCTAAAAGGGACCAAAAGCCTCACTGGGGGACTACTGTGAACAAGGGTGGTTACTGTGGATGTGGCACTTGTGTATCCCTGTACTTTGCCCCAAATCTCAAACAAAAATTTACACCGTCAAGAGCTTGTCCCAAAATAAAATTGAGCAAATCACACAATGTTATGTGTAATCATGAGTTCTCCATGCTTCACCCACATTGGTGGTAATGTTCATATTTTCCACAAGTAGAATGGCTAGTTGCTGCTAAACTTTGAGCTCTTAAGTTGTCCCCAAAGCATCCCCTCAAATACCCTGAACAAAGAGGGAGAGCAGAGAACATGCTATGTCTTTGTCACCTCTTAATCTTGATGTGTGGAAGGAATACAGAGTGAGCTTTCTTTCACGGATAACAAGAAAATCCACTAGATTTTCTTCTGCATAAAAAAAAAGTCCAAAGTTGCTGAAGTACTATCACTATTAAGAAATTAAAAACATTTTTCTTACTTTCTAATTAGCTCCATTATAGGCTGAAAACAACTCTACTGCCTGGTTTGAGGGGAGGGAGAATAGAAAACATGTAACTAACTAAATGGACCAAGTGTATTTATTTGTTCAAGAAGACAGAATTTTACAAATATATTCGCGGGGAACATATTCCAAGCTAGTAACCTCCTTGCAGGAGAAAAGAAATTCCGATAGGAAAAATTGATCCCTCTGATAATGTCAGAGGGAGCTTGGTTCTGGGAGGGGTCGATTTCCTCAACCCGGAAAGAAGGGATTACTGGTAACAAAGTCTTAAAGCACCCTCACCAGCCAGTGGCTACAGTGTTATCCCCAGTCTAGAGAACCTCCGGAATACCCCGGGGCAAGGCCTTTCTGGGGACTGCTGGTCTTGATTGTCTGCTAAAAGTGCCTAGGGCTTTCTTTACAAGACTCCCCCTACCCACCCACCCCCAACCTCGCGCTCCCTATCCGGCCAACCCTAGAACAAGGTGCAAGAAAAAATGATTCCAACAAAGCAAAACTCCAGCGGGAGCGGTTCTCCACTTTACAAAGAAACTGAAACGTTTATTGGTGGAGCGACTCGAGACCCTTTGTTTTGGGGGGTGGTCTCGGGAGAAACAGGCCTCACAATGACAGCAAATGCAACGCTCCAGGAGAACCGGCCCCCTCTTTCCTATCCAACACCCGGCGGCAGACTACTCAAAAATCAAGTCCAAAGGGGCATTGGCGGAGCCCAGACGGGGGTTTGCTGGGGTGGCACGTCCCACCTAGATGTCACTAGGGGAGACTCCGGATCTCAGTCTAAATGCTTGTTTGGTTTCTGAAGGAAACAGGCAGGGGTGCTGCCAGGGACAACTCCTGAAGGAACAGGGGCAATTCTTACCAAGGTAGCCCGCATCAGCGTCCCTCCATCTCTTGCCCGACCCACTCTCCCTGCTGCTCTCACCTGGCTTGCGGCCTCGGATGCGGGCAGACAGCAGGGGGCCGCACAGACTGAGGCCGGCGGCGACCAGCAGCAGCCGCCGCGGCCCCATTGTCCTGAGGCTGGCGGGGCTTCGCGCGGTGTTGCTCCTAGAAGTTGCCTCGCTGCGGGCGGTTTGGCTCAGCTTCGCTCGGCCCTCTCGCTTTTTTTCTGGCCGAGTGGAGCTGCGGGTTGGTGCCGGAGGGCAGAAGACTTCCTGAGGCAAAAAGAAGAGAGAGACTTGGGCGTCCTCGGCGGGCCGTGTGTCTGGCTGCAGCTGGGAGAGCGCAGGGCGGGCGCTGACGGAGATGGGGGCGGGACCCGGCGCGCGGCGCGAACTGAGCGATTCCAGAGTGGCGCCCCCCGGCGCGCATCGTGAGCCTCCTAGCTGTCGCCCACTCCAGCTGCAGGGAACCTCCGTCACCCCCGTCAACCCTTCCAGCACTGTGCACCACAGCCCTGCGCGCTTTTTCGCGGGCCCGGGCCGTGCCACTGCCAGGCTGGGGAGACCAAAAGTCACGGTCTCCTCTGGGCGCCGTTGCCCTGAGAGGCTGTCAATGGCTCAGAATGGCGGGGTCCTGGGGCGACCCGTGCAGCTTGTAGGCTGCTCCCTTGGCCTGTCGGAAACCTCCCGACCACACCGACTGGGACCTTGGTGTCTAGGATGCCCCCAAGGATCACGGCCTCCGCGGTCCCAGCCAAAACTTTCCTTCCTCGCTTAGGGCATGGAACCTCGTGCCAAGCGCTGTGACCGCTTTGGGAAGTTTGGTATCTAGCTAAAACCTCGGGAGTTGTTTCTGTTTCTGTAATTTAGGGATAATGGATTTAAAAGTTTATAGTGTAGTCACAGGAGTGTCCCCAAATGTTTGGACAGAATTCGTGACATGTAAACTTCTTTTCTGTTTATTTCACGGCATTAGACATTTTATAGTCCGATGCTTGCTCTTTCACAGACACGCTGCCTACTGCGACCGTCCGATCTAACCAACTCATATCCAAGCGCAGTTTCTCCTTCCTTCCTCCCGCAAGACTGCAATTTCTGCCTTCCTCTCTGGACAGGTGCTCTCCCACTGCCCCCTAGATGCCCACCTTCAGGGATGCCATGGGCACCGGGTGGTGCTCTGGCACCTCCACGGTGAGAGATGTCCACAGGGCGAAGCGCCCTGGAAACTTTTTTTTTTTTTTTTAAAGAATCCTTCTTGAATGCTATTATGACTTGGGATAATTCAAATCTTGAAGCAGGAGACACTCAGCAACTCTCTAAGAGATCTTGAGGGGACTTGGATTATGAGGCTCAGAAGGGAGGAGCACTCAGTTTATTTTGCTTACAGTCTCTGATGAGCGCGACTTTTAGACCGCTACAGGAAGTGGGTACCCCAAAGAGGCTGTTTCTAGGAAAGTTCAGCCGCAACCCTGGGCCTCTCAACCCAGGGCACTGATGGCTGCAGTTCAAAGTCACTGGTCAGGATCCTAAGGCTTTTTATAAAGGGAGTTTTGCATGAAGATAGTGTCATTCCTCAACTAGATCCCTGACACTTTAACCAACGGAGAAAATAGGAGCAGAGACCATCTTCTCCCCTATATTCCTCCATCATCCTCACAGCACAGTGCCTTGTTGTACACAGAAGTTACTCAATAAGTTATGGTGTTACCCAGTTAAATAATACTATTTAAGATCTTCCCTGATTCAAGAACTCAGGAAAACATATCCAAAAAAAAAAAAAAAAAAAGGTGTGAGTCATCAAAATTGTATATTTGTGCACTACTATTGTGTTGCTTTTTTTTCACTAACTATTAACTTTAAGATTCATTGTTTTAACTTATGATCACAAGCAGGCAAAGAATACTGCCAATTAATCTGGGACATACCATTCATTTTAAGAAGCACCCCAATTTCAGCATAGTTAGACATGAGAGGGCATTTTAGAATCAAGGAAATACAATGTCAAGTATCAAAGTAATAAAATGTGATATTTCTGAGACTTCAAGTATATAAAATAGAAAGTCCAGTAGTCAACCCTCATCTATGGAAAAATGTGTTCCAAGATCCGGGATGGATGTCTACAATCTGAATAATATCAAGTCCTATATACAGTATACCACCATGCCTTTTCCCTATTTCCCTTGCAGCGTGGCCCCATAGTGCCAGAGTTAGTCTGTTCTTTTGTGTTTTGTGCCCTAATGCCTCCTTTGCCTTACTACTATTGTACTTTGGGACCATTATTAAGTAAAATGTGGATTATTGGAATGCAAGTATTGCAACACTAGAATAGTTGATCTGATAACTGAGATGGTTCCCAAGTAACTAATAGGTACATAGTGTATACCGTGTGGATATATTGGGCAAAGGGATGACTCACACAACCTCAGGTGGAATGGAATGAGATTTCATCACTGCACTCAGAGTAGCATTAAAATTTATAAAATGTTCATTTCTAGAATTTTCCATTTGATATTTTCAGACATGGGATGGCTGTGGGTAAATGGAACTGTAGAAAGGGAAACTATGGAGAAAGAAGGGGATTTATCTTCCACTTCTCCTCTCATAGTCTCCACGATTATTATTAATTTTTTTGTCAATCCTTAAAAGAGCAGAATAATACTATGACTACATTTTAAAATTTTCATTTAATTCATTGTTGGAAAATGTTTTCAACCATTTACAAAGCTGTGAAGCTTAAAAGGATGCTTTGAGGGTTTAGTATTAGATCAAAATGTACCACTAGTGACAAAAAGAGAGCTCCTGAAACAATGAAATGCATAAATTGTGTGTATTAACTAGATTAAAGTGTCCCTATGAGTGGGACTGACATTAAATGAACAAGGGAGAGTGGAACAGAATGAGGTATTTCTTTCTTACTTTTGTGAGAAAAGATTGTGAATTGCTTGTAGAAGAGACACCAAAAGTTGAACCTAGTTTCAAAAACAATGGTTGTAATTTTAGCATGCATAGATATGGATTTCTGGATCCCATCCCAGATCTATGATATTATATTCTACATTTTTGACAAGTACTCCTAGGAGATGGTGAGATCTACATGTTCCCAGACCAAAGTTTCGAGAAACATTATTCTAAGACAGTGGCGCTCAAACTTTAGCAATGGAATCTGGTGTGATTTTGCATGTCTATAATTCTAGCTGCTTGGGAGACTGAGATAGGAGGATTGCAAGTCCGAGGCCAGCCTTAGCAAAACCCCTTCTCAAAAAAGTCTAGGGATATTAGTTCAGTGGTAGAATTAATCCCCAGTACCACCACCACCATCACCACCACACCACCAACAACAAAAAAACACCACTTCAGTGTGGATCAGAATCACCTGAAAGACTTGTTCAATTACAGTGCTGGACCCCATTTCCAGCAAGACTCCCATCTCAAAATAAAAAATAAAAAAAGGCTAGGGATGTTAGTTCAGTAGTATAGTTAATCACCAGTACCATCACCACTGCCACCAACACCAAAACCACCATAACACTTCAACATGGATCAGAATCACCTGTAAGACTTGTTTAATCACAGTGCTGGACCCCATTTTCAGAAATTCTGATTCAGTAGATCTGAGAGATGTGGACTGAGAATTTTCATTTCTAACAACTTCCCAGGTGATAATGATGATGTTAGGGGTAGGAGGAACATATTGCTGAAAAAGAACTGCACAAGATTCCACCTAGTCATCCCTCAGTATTCAAAGGGGATTGGCTCCAGGACCTCCAAGGATACCAAAAAATGAGGATTCTCAAGTTCTTTATATGAAATGGCATAGATTTGCATATAAGCTACACAAAATCTTCAATATACTCTAAATGGTCTCTAGATTGATTATAAGTAATATAATATGAATGCTATGTTAATGGCTTATATATTGTATTTTTTGAAGAACAATGACAGGAAAAAGTATCTCTGCATATTCAGTGCAGATACAATATTTTTCCCCCATATCCTCAGCTGATTGAACTCGAGAATGTGGAATTCTTGAATATAAAGGGCTGACTGTAGTTTGTTTTTGTCTTTTTTAGGGGGGGATATAGGGGATTGAACTTAGGAATACTCGATCACTGAGCCACATCCCCAGCCCTATTTTGTATTTTATTTAGAGACAGGGTCTCACTGAGTGCTTAGTGCCTCACTTTTGCTGAGGCTGGCCTTTAACTCATGGTCCTCCTGCCTCAGCCTCCAGAGCTGCTGGGATTACAGGCTGTTACTTTCTTTATACTACACAATATTTCAAGCATAGAAAAGTTTAGCACCTACTAAAATACCCATGGGCCTATAACCTGTCAATAACACACGTATACATATACATGTTACTCTTTAAGCCATTTTTGTACATTTCTCTAATGTCATTCTCTTTCCTGACCAAAAGAATAATTTTTTCATCAATACTTTTGTAATTTTAGTACATTTATGTTTATAAAAATATTATTGCTTAGCATTTTTTAGATGTTTGGATATCTGTAATATTTACAACATGCTCTTAGTAATTCTTCAATTATATTTTTCTATATGCACTTGTTCATACATATATAATTCTTTTAAAGATTTATATTATTCCCATGCATGCATATACTACATTTTGTCCTTCTAAAACTATTTTATCTGTAGTTTTGCTCCCATATTTATTTCTAAATACTTATTTTTTCCCTTGATTTATCTGGCAAGAGATTGGAAATGACTAGTTTTCAATGCTCATCTTTTTTTTAAATACCTTTATTTATTTTTATGTGGTGCTGAGGATTGAACCCAGCACCTTGCACATGCTAAGCAGGCATTCTACCTCTGAGCCACAACCCCAGCCCCTCAATGATCATCTTTTTGTTTTATTTTCAGTGTCATTTATTTTCACATTGGTTTTATTTTTGTTTTGATACCAGGGATTGAACTCAGGGCCACGTGACAACTGAGGCACATCCCCAGCGCTATTTTGTATTTTATTTAGAGACAGGGTCTCACTGAGGTGCTTAGTGCTTAGCTTTTGCTGAGGCTGGCTTTGAACTCATGATCCTCCTGCCTCAGCCTCCTGAACTTTCACATAGATTTTTAAATTCTTTCCCTCTCCTTTCTTTAGGTTTATTATTTAGTCTTAAGTTTGAACTGATTGCTTAGTTTGTTAATCTGTACCTCCTCTCTAAGAAACACTTTAGCTACATTTTGCAAGTTTTGATGTGTTATTATATGGAATTTGAGATGAAACATTTTGTCAATGTCATTAAATATTCAACTCATAAATCACTGGACAATTTTGGCTGGCTCTTTGGATTGAATTCTAATTTGGTATTATGATCTGTTGGTGATGTTTTTTCTTTTCTCTATTTTTTCCTCAGACTTTATATAAAGTTCACATAATGTGTGTTCAGTTTGGAGAAAGGTATCAGTCCCTCTACTTCTTTTGTTCCATGTCTACAGTGCCAAAACCCCTTTGTCAGTTTTAAAGTGAATTTATGTAAGCTGCCCAGAGTGGAAATTTTATCTAACTGGAGATGATAAACATGTTGAAAACCTACCTGAGCAGAGTTGATAATTTCTCAGATGTGGGACTTTGTAGCATCATTTATATAGGAACCACTTGATATTAGTTCTTGGTTTTAATTTTCTGTTTTTAATTCACCTGGCACTAAATATATGAGTCATTAGGCATTCTCCCATGTTTATAGTATTTAGAATTGTTTAAAAAAAATGTGGCATCAATGTGGTGAAAGTTTTAATCCCAAAATGATACGAAAGCCATTTTTTTTGAACCATTAGATGACCTACCTGCTTTAGGTATTCTGGTTACCACACCTTTATCTAAAGTTCTCCAAAGACAACAATATATTCTAAGAACTTGCCTAGTTATTTCCTTTTTTGGAAGAAAATGGTGGTGATACTAGAGCCCATATACAGAAAAGCATGGAATACTCCAATTAGGTGTGAGATACTCCAATTCTTGGTGAAGACCTCCATATGTATTTTTTTTTAAGCAAACAGGAGGTTGTACTCAAATTACAAGCTAACCAGCAGGAGTCCTGTTTCTGTCTTTTGTTTTCACAAACCTGTATTAGTATTTTGAATTTAGACGTTAATCTCTCATAATGGATCAACAAATGTACTTCCATCAATTATAACACAGAGTAAATAAATGATCATCCTTTGGGTTCAGAGTGCTAAGGAAAGGCCAAATTCAGTGTCCTTTAGAAAAAAATACAAAAACCAAAACTTTAATTCTACCTAAATCAGGTAAACTCGATATCTCTTGGTTATCCTTTTGGATTTCTCTTCTAATATATTTTAGCTAGGAAATTTGATGCTCTAAGGAATACATCAGTGAGGCAATCTAGTAAATCTGTATGGTTATTTTATTTGGAGATTGAGAGGATTTTCACTGTTAGAAGTAGATAGTAAGAGCCTCTTTCATATAAGTGCCAGCCTACTGTGGTTCTGGACTCTGAAGGAGCAGTGAGATGGGGGCCTTTGTCTCCTTTCCACCCCATTGCCAAACTCATTTCAGTGAGTTTATGCGGCACTGCAGGGCTCTGGACATACAGAGGAATCGAAACACCATGTTTATCCTCAGGAGCTCAGAGGATCCTGTTTTAACCTGTTACCAAGTCTGAGTTTCAGTAACATTAGAGGCATTAGTTTGAAAAGCTAACCAGCAGTAAGACCATTCCATGCTTACAAGGTCTTTCAAAATACAGACAACTCTCACCAGAGTTCTGTGGTTTGCCGCTTGTAATGTTTGAGGAGTACCACAATCTGTACTTAACCACAGTCAGTCCTAAAAATCACATCATGAATGACATCTCTAATTAGTATTCAACCACAACACACACCAGCAATACTCACTCTAATTCTATCCTTTTATGCCAATGATCATGATCACACCAGTTGGTCTCTTTTTTGGCCACTTTCAGAATAGACAGGTCTTCCCTCTTTTGAAAGTCACTAGAGCATATTTACGGAAAGTAGCTAGAGTGTTGCTTCTGGCCTTTTTGCTCTTTCAAAGTTCCAGGTGCCACAGTGGAGGCTGAAAACATGGAGCCTCTCAACCTCAGAGATCAAAGAACACTTTATAATAGTGGAAATGTAATCAAACATACATCAAAATGTAGGAGTCGGCATTGCAAAAAATCGTTATATTTGCTCAGAGACATGATTATATACATATGTTTATAAATATGCTTATAAATGTATGAATATATATTCCCCCTGCCTCCCAAACACTGGGTAAGAAACTATGAGTTCCTAGGAAAGAAGCTGGTGAGGAGCCCTGAGAAGCTCAGAGTTACAAAGGAAAAAATGTCTCCTGACTTGGGGATGGTTCAGTCCTCCTAAGAGTGGCCCAAACTTTGTCTCCAACAATCTTTATAAACTTAGGTCTGACTACAGGTTAACCTCTTTTGGGAAAAACTGTTAGGTCTCAAGATTGGATTTGGTCTCAGGGAGTGGTTTCTTGGGACTGGATTAGTTATTGCAGAGTGAGTTTTCATAAAGCAAGTTTACCCCTGGTGCTTTGTCTCTTCTGCATTTAATAGCATCTATCATGAGGATCTTACAAAAAGTCAAACAGATGTAAGTGCCAGTGCCATGCTTTTAGACTTCCAGAACTCTGAGCTAATTTTTTTTTTTTTTTTTTTTCCGGTACTGGGGATTGAACCTGTGGGTGTTTTACCACTGAACTACATCCCCAGCACTTTTTATTTTTTCATTTTGAGGCAGTCTTGCTAAGTTGTGTAGAGCCTCACTAAATTGTTGAGGTTGACCTCATACTTGTGATCCTCCTGTCTCAGCTTCTGGAGTTGCTGGGATTACAGTCATGTACACCATGCTTGCCAACATCTTTTCTTTATAAAGTATTCAGCCTCAGGTGTTTTGTTAGAGCAACACAATACAGACTAAGGTAGGGACTATATTTAGCTAACTGTGACTATGTGACTAAATTTTGGTAAACAGAATGAGCAGAAGTGACTCATGTAATTTAAAATGATTTGCCATGGACTTCATTCCCCCATTTCTGCTGGTTGGGAATCAGTGACAAGTACAGAGCCAACTGGTCAACCTGGATTTGTGGATTACTTTATGAACTTGCTCATTTGCCTTTGAACTATTGAACTTGAGAAGAATAAACTTCTACCTTATTTTAGAAACAAGAGTTTTTGTATATCCCTCTTATAGCAGCTTATTCTATTTCCTAATTAGTAATAACTTTATGTTTATCAATTCTTTTCCTGATAAAGCCCCACCAAGAATCTTCAACCCACTAAATTATTTGGATATTTTAAGAAAACTTAAAAGCCCCATTAATGTAATTAAGTAACATTTATTTTACATTAAGCAATTTTCAAAGAATACATTTAAAAACCATCTAGATATTGATTTTATAGCATTACAAAAAATTGAGAGGCACAATTGAAGTATTCAAATAAATTGTGAGGGGTAGAGGTGGGGGCCTATGATTGGTATTCATGTTGTTCCTTAGTCACTTAAAGACTCTTCCTATTAGAATCTTTACATGAGGCAGTAGTGCACTTTCATTTAGTAGGAATAAATCACATAAAATATATACTTTTATACAGAAAGTGTTATTGTATTGTCACTTTCAATTACTTATAAAAACTTCATTTTGAATTGCACAAAAATTCCTCAAAACTGCTAATTCCCAGAAGATGGGTCTTAGAACTATGTGTCTAAATAATTCATTACAAATTAATTAGATTACCATTTCTCCATAGATAAAAAACAATCCATGAAGAATTACATTATTAAAGTGGGACTTTTAAAATTTTTCATAGGAAAATAGGCTTACACATTTGTCCCTAGTTAGCTAAGCTTCCCCTCCTACTTTAAAACAAATCACAGGCTGTCCAGAGTTTTAAATCAAAGTACCTATACCACATGTATATGTTTACATTAATTCATTTTGTGTATCATTTTACTGTAGTATCAAATTATCAAAAAGGCACATGGGTACATTCTTCAGAACAGTTTTGGTCTTTTTTTTTTTTTTTAAATCACATGTTTATAAGCAGGGATTTCAATCATGTTTAAAAACAAAAATATTAAACAAATTCATCTCAATCCAGGTGATACAGAATCCATGAAATCTCTGCAGGCACTTCACTTCCCATAGAATTTCTTGTTGAGCAGGTAGATGAGAAGATTTACATTCACTTTAACCTTATCAAACATTTTCATCACAGCAACGCCTTCATATTGCATCTGAAGTAAGTCCTGGAATTGGGAGGAATATCATTAAACCTTAATTTTGACATTTTGCACATTTTAAAAATATATTAGAAGTATTTGGTAACAAATATAAAATTCAACTGATATAATGACCTAAACTTGAGCATGCATCAGAATTACCTGGTTAAAAAACATAGGCTAACTAAAACTGAGATTTCTGGATCCCTTTCTCAGGATCTCCTAGGTTTGTAGCTCTGAGGTAAGGTCTACAAATCTGCATTTTAACAAGTTGTCAAGTGATTATGATAATAATGGTCAAGACACCACATTTTGAGAATTACTGATGAAAGAAAACAGGTTTTTAAAATACAAGGACTCGGGGCTGGAGATGTGGCTCAAGCGGTAGCGCGCTCGCCTGGCATGCGTGCGGCCCGGGTTCGATCCTCAGCACCACATACAGACAAAGATGTTGTGTCCGCCAAATACTAGAAAATAAATATTAAAATTCTCTCTCTCTCCCCCTCTTTCTCACTCTCTCTCACTCTTTCTTAAAAAAAAAAAAAATAATAAAATAAAATAAAATACAAGGACTCTTTGAGAAAATGATTATCATTATGTTAACATCAGATATATAGTCATAATTTCAATTTTTTTCAGTACTAGGGATTGAATGTAACCATGTTGTACCACTGAGCTATATCTCTAGCCTTTAAAAAATTTTTTTTTTTTTTTTTAGTTATAGATGGACACAATAAGAGTTGGCAGCCATTATGAAGACAAACAACAACAAGTGCTGGCGAGGATGCAGGGAAAAATGTACACTCATACACTGCTGGTGGGACTGCAAATTGGTGCAGCCAATTTGGAAAGCAGTATGGAGATTCCTTGGAAAACTGGGAATGGAACTGCCATTTGACCCAGCTATACCTCATCTCAGATTATACCCAAAGGACCTAAAAACAGCATATTACAGGGACACAGCCACATCAATGTTTATAGCAGCACAATTCACAGTAGCTAAACTGTGGAGCCAACCTAGATGTCCTTCAGTGGATGAATGGATAAAAAAATGTGGCATTTATACACAATGGAATATTACCCAGCAATAAAAAGAATAAGATCAAGAATAAGATCATGACATTTGCAGAGAAATGGATGAAATTGGAGAATATCATGCTAAGCAAAGTAAGCCAATCCCAAAAAACCAAAAGCCGAATGTTCTATCTGATGGGAAAAATGGAGGAACTTTGATTGGGCAAAGGGGAGGGAGGAGAGGAGAGGGGGCATAGGGGCAGGAAAGATGGTGGAATGTGATGGACATATTACACATATGGTGTGATTTTACACTGTGTACTGAGAAATGAAAAGTTGTGCTGAAATTGTGTACAATAAATCAAAATGCATTCTGCTGTCATATATACCTAATGAAAAATAAAAATAAAAATAAAAAAAAACAAAACATCTGGATCTCATCAGCCATGTATAAGACTAAGTGGTAACATTACCCAATAACATAGGACAAGTAGGCTTTTCACAAATAGAAGATATTTCTGAACTGCCTTGGACAAATACCTAGGTCTTAATTTCTTGCTCTTAGTTCTGGAATTGTTTTTTATTCTTAATAATGCCTGGGGACTCTATTATGCAAGACCATCTGCAGAGGTTGGAACCATCTTTGAAGAACTTTAGCTCTTGCCAGCTTCTTCCTCCACTTCCTCAATTACCTCCAACTATACTCAACTACATCCCTACGTCATTTAGATATACTACTGGGACTGAAATTCCACAGCAACTGAAGTCCTTTTAACAAGAATGCTTTTATCCATTAGGGTGTAGACGATGCTCAGTTTCCCTCTGGGTAATATGATATCTGTTAATCAAATTCTCTTGGAAAAGTATTGAGCCAACTTGATTAGGTTGAGAAGGAAGGGTGTATGTTGGGGGGAATTAGCTGGGACCCCAAAGTCAGAAGCAGAGAAAACATGGCAAAACTTTTAGTGTTGATCCTACCATTTGCTATTGCAGCATCCTGCAACATCAACTGACTCATAAAAGTTCTGTCTTGTGTGTGCATTGAGGACAGCCATGCCAACATCATTGATGTGCTAGTAGGCAGTGGACTAGCACATTTGCAAACCCTTTATGAACTCTGTCTCATTGAGATTAACCAAAATCTTGTGAGAGAGGCAGTGGAGAAGAGCTTGGATCCCACTTGCCTTTTCCATAAAAAGCCCTCTGTTTTTCATCTGGGAGAGGAGGAATTCCTACCCTGAAGCTCCTGATAGACACTGAACTTAAGTAAGCAGTACATCTGCCATTGAAGTTACAGTCTCCTCTTGTGGCCCACAGTTACAGGATATCATTATGTCCTATGGTTTGTTTTTTTTTTTGGGGGGGGGCAGGAATTAAAGGGAGACTGAACTGAAGATGACCTAGAAACAAAGGGTTGTAATGTTAGAAGGGCCCTGCCTTAGAAATTCAGAAACTTCTCTCCAGTTCACAGTCTAAGACTCAGCCATCAAGTTTTTCTTTGCTAATTTACACATTCATGTGATTATCTGAAAGCTACATATGTAAATAGAAGCCTGACTTCACTTTTACAGTAGTGGGCTGGTTCCACAGCCATGTGATCTTTGCAGTTGTACGGGTATTCCATGCTCAGAAGGGCCATGTACCTCATTTCATGCTCTGTTGCTGTCATCCTAAAATCTTGCATATTTCAGACAAGGAACCTGTATCTTTATTTTTTCACTGACCCCTGAAAATTATGTAGCTGGTTCCAATTGTATGTTAGTGAAAAACATCTGGGGGCACACTGATCACTTGCCTATAGCGAAGGAGTAACATTTTACAATTAATTATATGTATAAAGGAATGGTGTGAGTAGCTAGTCCTATTGTATACTGAATCCTTAATAAAGAAGCAAATAAAGCTTGGTTTTTATACCAATACAGAGTAAGTCCCAGGAATTCCTGAGGTCTCTCTAAATACAACAGAAAGTGTCTCCTTGTCACCTTCGATTCATCTGTCCAGTTGATACTTATTGGCCTTGGGTCATTTTCTTCCTAGGAACCACATGTGACTTTGCTATTTCTAAAGACCAAGGTGTATCACAGTCACATTGTTTTTTTCTTCCTTATTTGTTGCATAAAGTTACTGAAGACTCTCATTAACTGAATTGCTAAATGAATACATTTAGAGACACTTAAAATAAGTTAGAAAATAATACCATTTACTAACATATATTTTACATATTTACACATCATCTTTCATTTTTCTTGCTCAAGTGATTCACTCCCTTATCTCAATATCCTTATCAAACCCATTTAGCTCCCATTTTTCTTTTTCAACTTACAAGGCCTACTAGACAGAAAAGAAGAGCTCTGGCACATGCTCCCATGAGGGGGAGATAATTTCAGGGCACTGAGCCATGAGCCAAGTAGGCAGTGAAGCCAACTGACATCACTCGCATGGGTTCAGTGATGACTCACACAGATCTATGCAGAGGACCTGGAAACCATTTTACAGGTATCTTGAGGTTCAGATGAATAAGAATTATTTAAAAAAGTGTTATATCAAAAATAAAACTCAATTTCTTTAAACTGATCTTGTGCCCCCCACGCCCCCCCACCAGTTTTCTTTTTCACATAAATTTGGTGTATTTGTGTCTTTTAATGAGAAAATGTCTTTTAATGAGAAAACTGATAATTCATTTTGAGAACAATGTTTTTCTATCTATAGGTTTGTGCTCTGGATAATGTCTTTCATTCTTGTGATCCAAAACATTTAATAAATACATTTAAGAAGTAGATGTAGGGGCTGGGGCTGTAGCCCAGTGTCATAGTGCTTGCCTAATGTGTGTGAGGCACTGGGTTTGATCCTTAGCACTGTTTAAAAATGAGTAAACAAATAAAAATAATTTTAAGAAATGGATGAAAAAACTATTCCTGGAAAGAGAAAGAAAAGAAGGAAAATTGGGATCAGTTAATTTCCAATCTTGGGTATACAGTCTTAGAAATCCACGTTTCCAACAAAAGAAAATGTTTTGGCCTTTATTTAATATCTCTGAATTATTTTACATTATATATATATTTTTTTGTCTAAAGCCCAAAATTAGAGAGATGGCTTAGAAAAGCCAACTGCTACAAATTTACCACATAAAAGCATTTTAAATTTCAATAAATTTGAAGCTAGGGTTGTGGCTCTGTGGTAGAGCGCTTGCCTAGCATGTGTGAGGCACTGGTTCGATTCTCAGCACCACATATAAATAAATAAAATATATTAAAAAAAGTTTCAATAATTTGAAAAAGCCCAGCTTTTAAAAATCAATCACACTTAAAAAAATAAAAACTGACAAATGAGGCTTTCACTGGTCATCTGTAAACTTCATTATTGTCATGAAAGTGCTAGCTGTGGAGCTATGATGTCTTTCGTATAAAAGTCAACCCCAATTTGCAGAAATCCCAGCTCACCTGAATATTGAGCTGCACTTTTTCCATTTCAACACCAAGGAACTTTGATCTGACATCAAATATGCCCACATCTTCCGTAGCTAAGATATCGAATAAAACATTCTTAAACCTAGTGAAGAAAGGAACATTCACACATATGGAGTTACAAATACACCCTTAAAGACGAAACAAACGGAATCCTAATTAACACTTAATGAATGGTCTGTTGTGAAAATTCTGTCGCCAAAATTCTCACATCGTCTTTACCTACTCTGCACACCAAAGACTAGATCTAATGTCTGCTGTTGAAATCTTAGGCTCACAGAGACTGAAATAGTTGCTTTATTACAAAAGAGATGGAAGAAATGGTCCTTGATTCTGAGGAACAAAGTATAGTTGAAAATGTATGAGTCACAGAACACAAGAATTATATATTGACCTATTCTGTTTTCAGAGCAGCCATCAGTATTTCAGATGTCAATTTTTGTAGAAACTTCAAAAGAGGAAGAAGCATCTTGTCTGTTTGTGTAGTCAAAAGATTTCCTAGGATTAACAGACTAGAAGCAAGGCCTTTAGAGGAGGTGGAAATTAGAGACATGGTAAATGCCAGTGAGTCTGACTTTCCTTGAAACAAAGGTTGAGGGAGAGATGGGGCACTGGGCCCATGAACCTTCCAAAAAAAGAGTCACTTGGTACCTGCTGTGGGCTGTAGAGGAATAGAGTTTATCTTCTCCTCCATCTGGAGTGCATACACTCTCAGCACACTGTTGGAAGTAGCTCTGACCCAGAATTTTATACAGTCCGTGGCTTTGAAATTAGAAAGGCCCTGTTTCACAATTATAGACAACTCATCTATCAAGACCAAAAGACAGCCTTTCATGCTCATTGCTATGACTCAGTTCTTTGGAGGATTCAGGGAAGCTTGCAAATCTAAATGCATTGGACAAGCCACAGGAAACACAACCTTTCCATCTGTACTTCATATCACCCACCAACAGCACTTGACACTGAAGGCCTGAGGGAAGATTAATGACAATATTATGAGTGTTCTTCCCATAAACTATAACCAAGGGTCAGCCTTGAGAGACCAACAATGAAGCTTTCTTAAAGGCCAAGGAAGCCAAAGAAATGTTAAGTCAAATACTGTGTGAGTGGATGGCATGCATGTTCCATGCAGATGCCAGGCCATACTTACTGGTGTGTTTGAAGGTCATCTATCCCTAGCAGGACACCTTTCTCGTGCAGCTTTGCTGCAGTGTATCTCACTGGCTTTGCTCTCTTCATCCCTTTGGGTTCTCCTTTTCCATCCAGTTTAATTGATCTCCGACTATTTCTGACAAAATAGGAACAGACCACCCGTTGTCTTGATGTTTCTGGTAGTACAATAGTCATGCCCAGAGTGACACCATTGCTCACACCTAGCACACATTGTGCTTAATGTGCCTATTATATTGTTACCTACCATAACGACCTTTTCATGTCGTTATAATAGGTAACAATTTTCCCCATGCAGTAAAACCTCACCACTGAACTGTTTGCAGAAAGGGGTTTCCCCCAAGGGACTCAAGTTTATGTTACAGACTAATATTTTTAATGAAATTTACACCCTATGTTGTCACATGGAGTTAACTGTCTATTTTAAGTCATTTTATAAGCAGCTTTGGTGCAATAGCATGAACTGTGTATTCTTAAGTGAAGGTATTACTAGAAGGCTTCAATCTATTTAAGAGATACTCTGTGGCTGGTTCTATTCTAACTGCTTTATAAATATCACCTAGCATTTACAAAATTAACACTTCCACAGGGCTTTCAAATTAATAAGTTCCTTTGCCATATATTATTTTATTTTGCTCTCATAGCGATACCTGAGGCTGGTACTCCTGGAACCATCTTAAAATAGGAAACTTGAGGCTTACAGAAGTTCACTGGTCTGGGTTCAAGATCATACAATGTGGGCTGGGGTTGTGGCTCAGCGGTAGAGCACTCGCCTCGCACATGCGAAACCCTAGGTTCGTTCCTCAGCATCACAAAAAATAAATAAGTGAAATAAAGGTTTTTTTTTTTTTTTTTTTTAAATAAAAAAAGATCATACAATGTAAGAGAGAATCAAAACTGATGTCCAGATGGTTTGACTATAGAGCTTGTGGAAAACACCTTAAAGTAACCATAATAACTATGAAAAGCAAACTGCTAACAATCTCATTTCTACTGAAAATTAGCTTGACCAACTTCTTTCTAGATAGGAAAAAAAATGTATATATATATATATATATATATACACACACAATCCACTAGCAAATTAATTACAATTGAGAAGTAGTAGGCCCCAAATAAAGAGGTTTACATTGGTTATTTCCTTTCATTAAATCTTTTATGATTAACATAACTGATTTTTTCCATACTGTATAATTTGCTACTGCTAATTTGATGACTAGGGCTTTATGAAGATATTGCATTACATATTTAAATGGGTATTTAAAATTTAATTAGCATTGACCTAGACTAGTGATGATAATTATGAGCAAAGAATAATTCACTAAAAGTGGCTATATAGTGCATAAAAATCTATAATAGGTATGCTAATGGATAACAGAGAGGTGCCAAAGTTTGCCCATTGTGTCAATATTAATTTTTTAAAACCACTAAGCAATTTTCAATCATTATTGCTGCTTTGTGTGATTAGCAAATATTTGGCATTATCTAATATTATCACATATATAAAATCCTGTTTATAATGAATATTCCAAAAACAAGAGTAATATAATGTACACACACACACACACATACAAATACGAATATATACAAGAGTAGTTGTTTTTAGAATACTTATTATGTGTATGTGTGTATTTATTCATTTATTTTTACAATACTAGGGATTGAATCCAGCTGTACTGTACTACCAAGATACATTTCCAGCCCTTTGTATTTTGTTTTGAGACAGGGTTTAAGTTGCCCAGATTGGCCTTGAGCTTGTCATTCTCCTGCCTCAGTCTTCTGAGTATCTGAGATTATAGGTATGCACCACCATTCTTGGAGATATATATCTATATATATCTATATCTATCTATATATATCTATATCTATATCTATCTATATCTATCTATCTATCTATCTATCTATATCTATATCTATATATCTATATCTATATCTATATCTATATATATATATATATATATATATATATATATTAGTTGTAGTTGGACACAATACCTTTATCTTATTTATTTTTATGTGGTGCTGAGGATGGAACCCAGCACCTTGCATGTGCTAGGCAAGCACTCTTCCACTGAGCCACAATCTCAGCCCCCCTTCTCTGCTATATATTTTATAATAGTGTTTTAAAAGCATCTTTGACCACAAAAGACAAAGAGAATAGTGAAAGTTCTTCCCCAGATGATAATGCCCTTTGCTTAAAAAACAACAGGGTTAGCTGCTTTAATTCCAATGCTGATAGAGAATTAAAAAGCTGAATTCATTCCTGACTTTCTAGGTCATAGAGGCCAAAAATGAAATTGATACTTCAAATTTTGGATATAAAATAGAGTAAGTCTGCCACCCAACCCAAGCTATCAGGATTGTAGTTTCTCCACATAAATCATGACATTACAAATGAATATGACATGATTTTAACTTACTTCCTTTTCAAGTTGTCTAAACAAGTCTTTATGTAGGTGTCATAATAATTAATTTGCTCTTCATAAAATGCTGCCTTCTGATTGAGCGCATTCAGGGTCTGCTGAAGTTTTGCCAACTCAGCTTTTCGTAGCTTACGATAGATTCTTTGATTTAGAATATCCTAAAATGACAGATATAGGCAATAATAGTATGTTGAAGCACAAATTTGCTTTATGAGATCATCAGTTTGGACAAGAACAAGAAGTCAGTCTTTGCAACTGTTAAAACTTGTTTATCTCACGCACCTTGTTTTATTATTATCTAAACAACAGAGCATTCTCATCCCTCAGAACTAGAAAGTGTCCATATTTTACTCTAAGAGACTTGCCAAGGTCTTTCTCATGATAGAAAAACAAAAGAAGAAATAATCACACAATTCTTTTAAGGAAAAACAATGTTTTAAAAGGGGCAGAAAGAAAATCTTAGTAGGAGTTGTGATTCCTTCAGACTATTTTGAATTTTCTTCTTTGAGGACTATTTTCAACTGAAATACTTCTCATTTAATTGTTGAATTCATTTTAGTAATAAGTAAAAAAAAAAAAAAAAAAAAAACCTTTTTCATCTGGCAAATACTTCTCAAGCTTTGAAAAAAACAACCCCTTGGCCCTCAAAACTGATTGAGAAGATTCAACATTGATAACTTTTATAGTCAGCCCTGCATATCTGTGAATTTCAAATCTATGAATTCAACCCAAGACAGATAAAAAATATTTAGGGGAAAAACAACAATAACAAAAAAAAAAAAAATTGTGCCTGTACTGAACATGTATATATATTTTTCTTGTTATTATTCCCTAAACAGTACAATATAATTCATATCACATAGCATTTACATTGTATTAGCTATTATAAATAATCATGACATAAGCATCTGGAGATTTGGGTTATCAGTGAGAAGTCCTAGAAGCAACCCTCTAAAAATACTGACAAATGACTGCACTTGGATTTAAATAGAATTCCTAGAACATAAAGTTGAGTAAAGTTGCTTATAATTTGTGCTAAATTTAAACTTATAGATTTAAGTAGATATAAAGGTTTTTAAATTGTTTTTACAATTCTAACTGGCAAATTCTGAAGATGTTTTATTCATTTAATATTATTTTCCCTTTCTGAACCAAATTAAAATGCATTCCCCTAGGAATTCAGATACCTTCCATTCTTAAATAAAAATTCTTCACTAAATAGCATATTTTGGTAGATGTCTTCATGACAGTGTTTTTCTTTTGAAGTAAAAGCATTGATTTCTTCTCTACTGCATATTTATATGCAGTAGAGAAATACTTTCCATCCCAAAGCTATAGAAAGAAATGCTACTTCTCTTTGGTCACTCAGTCTAGGAGGAATAAGCTTACTGCTACAAGTGACTATAATTTTCCACTAAAGAAGAACTTTGTGTGCATTTTCCTTCCAGGAGGTGAAAAAGCTATTTTTTAAAAATGATCATTTTTAACTGCCTTTAACTTCTAGACCCATATTAATTTGCATGTTTGAATAATAATTTGCACGTTTGCATGTTTGCCCCAGAATATACTTTTTTTTTCGGTATATACTTCTTTATCCTTGACAAGCAGGCCTCAGTCACTTCCTGTGATGTTTCCTTGCACTAAGTTGAGATCCTTTTCTCAGGAAGTTTCTCATGTGTAAAAATGTGAGCTGAGAAAACAAAAACAAACTTTTAAGTCTGAGTTGCATCTAAGCTAAACTGCTTGAAAAGATATGCTCAGGGTCAGAGTAACCATCTTGATGGCAGCTTCTAAAAACAGTTGGGAGTAATATATTATATTGATATGATAACTAACAACTCAAAAGCAAGTTCTCCTAAAAATGTCATTGAAAAAAATATGTAATATATAGGTACCACTTAAAGATATTGACCTAATTTGTCTGTTTTATCTCCTGAGCATTTATTCCTGGTTTGTTTCAACTCTCCTAGCTTAGAGGAGTTGTGGCTATTCTCCCACAAACAGTCATCAACTGCTCTGAAGTTGTAAAAAATCAGTAATATTGAGAAAAGTAGGAGTCATAGATATGCAACCATGAAGCTCTCATGTCATTTCACAGGGTGCCCAGTATGTGACTAATGATTAGCAAATGTCTGTTAAATGAAAAAGGAAGAATACTGTTTCTAAAAACCTTGGCAATCTCATTGAGGATGTCTTGGTATTTATTTTTGGATGACACAAGTGCATTCTGCTCCAAAGTTCGAAGATTTCTCTGGATTTTCCTCTTTTTCTGCTCAAGAGGCAGCTGAGCATCTTCAATCATTGATTGGTTATGCTTCATTTCTTCTGGAGTCCTGGAGTCTATAATTGCCCGGCTCACCATGTCTTTGTTATGATCTGTTTCCTGAAGAGGGAATATCAAGAGGTCAATTTTTCTCTAATTTCCTAACTTCACAGATTTAGTAGCTAGACAAAGCAAATTTATGTTAAAATGAGAGCAGTCCTCAAACCAAGCCCAAAGACTAGCACCAGGACATGGTCTTTATGGTTTTGAAGTAGGACCTTGGAAGGAATTATTCCTTTTTTTAAAAAATAACACAGTAGTGATGTCAGGCCTAATTTGAGCAAAATTCCAAGCTACTTTATTGCCAAGGTGACAAATCACTTAAGTAATGAACATGTTTCAATGGATATTTTTGGTAGATGCCTTCATGATAGTGATATTTTGTAATGCCCTGGATAGAAGTAATTATATAATCCAGTTGAGAAAATTAAAACTAGATTATCTATTAAAATGTGGCTAGAGAACCCTGAAAGTATAGAGCCAACTAAACTCTCATGTACCATTCATATTTTATGGAGATCCTTAAGCCAAGCCAACAGCAAGGCAGTAAGAAAGTTTCATTCTGATTACAGAATCACTCTTTAGCTGCAAGCACTGAAACGTCTATAGGGTTTCTTTAAACCAAAGGGAATAAAGATATTCTATAGCATACAATAAATTCCTGAATAAATGAGGACATGAATGAACACTATCTAGTTTGTTCAATAAAACAGTAATAAAAAGAGACTGGTGATCCTCCCATTTCATTGTACAAGGTAACTGAGTGACCCAGTAGATGAATTCTGCAGATATGATTATTATCAGCAAGACACAGTAATGTTAAACACAGGACACACAGGTGAACATTGTGGAAACAGGAAGTTTACCAGAACTATCTTCCTAGTGTAGGATAAAATTACATTCAGCATGAATTTGATGCTACACTTACACTTTCTATTTGATTACCATTAATATTCCACATGGGTTTTACATATGGTTGAGCTCAGATAACAGATACAATTCCTTATTTCCAGGCCATGTCAGACAGTTTCTTCCAGGTAACAGTAAACATTTGGCATGAAGATTTGTTAAATTCAACTCTTGTGGATTATATTTATTATTTATACTTAAATGCAAAGTACCTGCTGTTCAGTTGCTGGTGTCTCTAAGATTTCAGTCAGTGTGTTCCCTGGCTGGTTCCGGATCACATCAATTACTAGCTTTTTAGTCCTTAAAAAGAGAAAAAGAAGAGACAGACTTTCAGACAGCGGTCCTTATGCACAAAAATATGCTGCTCCCACATGAACGCACAAACATGTACACAAAAATGAAGCTTCAAAGATAATTCCTTAAAACAAAACATTCTTTTAGAAATTCACAAGTTCTATTTTAAGGCTCCCCAAAGTTTGTGAATGCTTATTAATCAAAGTCTAGGTCTTATATGCTTGATGCTAAAGGATTAAGAGATATGCAAAAGATTCCTTATCTAAGTACTTTTTCCTCTTTTTCGACAGAGAACATCTTTTGATGTCTAGCAGGGACAAGTGCTGCCAGTATGACTTACTCCTACAGAAGGATAGTTTAAGAAGTGCTAGTTCCCTTTCCTAACTTTAGCAGCATTTAAACTTCTGAGCCCATTAATATACCATAAAACTTTAGAAGACAACAGCTACTTTTCTGCTATGAAAAAGTTATGAAACTGTTTGAAGACTGCTGGGAGCAGAAGTTCTATGTGGCTGGTAGAAACTTTGATAGCAGCTAGGAGGATGCTGATGAACTAGCAAAAATAGTTTGGGTTCTTGTTTTTAGGTGGAAGAGAAGAGGAGAGGAGAGCTACTCTGTGGAAGTTCAGAGCTAGAAAATCCATTTGGAAGTTCTAAAACCATGTGTTCTTCTGTACATATTCTTTATGGCAATCAGCCATCCCCTTCTAATTAGGGATCAGGTTATGTAATTATGTCAAAATATTTTTTAAAAAATCTTTTTCTATAAATATGTATATATACATAGACATATATGATATATATATGTCAAAATATTTTTACAGAACAGGTAAATGGTCAAGTTGGCTCATGATGAACAACAATATTATTGGAAATAACCTCCCTTCCAAAAGAAGGAAGGAAGGAAACAAACAAAAGTTGCCTTAAACTACAAATAGGTCAGGGATAAAGTTTGCTTTTATTGTACTTGTATTTAATTATAGTTCTGTCAAAAAATAGAATTCTTGGGCTGGGGATGTGACTCAAGCGGTAGAGCGCTCGTCTGGCATGCGTACGGCCTGGGTTCGATCCTCAGCACCACATACAAGCAAAGATGTTGTGTCCGCCGATAACTAAAAAATAAATATAAAAATTCTCTCTCTCTCTGTCTCCCTCTCTCACTCTCTCTTTAAAAAAAAAATAGAATTCTTCCTTAATAAGAGCAGGAAACGTTCACATAGCATGAAAACTGGAAACGAAAATAAAATGTTCACATTTTGAAGCATACGGGAAACTGTTCCCAAAAGACTCCTTAAAATAAGAGTTTTGAAAATGAGATAAAATCTAATAAGTCATCTGTAAACACGATTTTTCTCATTTCCTATTTACAGCAAGTCTTCATGAGAAGAGCCATCACAATGCAGCTGCCTTTCCTCCCTCTCCCCTGCCTCTGGAGAACCATTTCCTCTGCCCCCATGACCCTTCGCTGCTGGGGATTTTCAGGCTGTCTGGGAATGCACAGCTCAAAACTCCACTGAGAGTCAAAGGTGGGCACACAACTAATTATAGCCACATGAGACACGGCACAGCTCCTAGGTGGCTGCAGCTTAGGAGGCCGTGTTTCCTTTCCTCCACTTCCACCACCCACCTCATCAGAAATAAATTAAACAGAAAGATTTAGTTAAAAATAAAACTTTGGATGATTTAAAAAATGTTAACTGTGACTATACCCTATTTGAAATAATTTTCTAGAACTACTTATGATATATATTCCTAGGAAATTCCTATATCTTCTTTAGAGAAGCTGTCTAATGATCAAGCAAGTGGGGTCACTTACACATGTCCTGCCTGGGGCAAAGAATGTTTATTTGTTCAGGAGTAGCTGGAGGACAAATTGGAGACATAACCTATTTCTCTTGGAATTCTACTTTACATCAGACCCAAGGAATTCATTGCCAAAATTCCACCCTAGACTCCTATATCCAAATAACCATTAGTCTCAGGACAGGGAATTCAGCTCCCTCTCCCACTGTGTGTCCAAGGGTTAAGGACACTGGGGTCCAGATAGACCTGGGGCCAGCCACATCTGGGCTCCCATTACAGGCCAGCTGTATGAACTTATGCAAGTTATAAAACCCCTGCTTTTTAAAAGAATTTATTTCCAGAAATCTCTCTTGAGAACGGATACAAGGATTGAACAAAAAGATGTCACTTAAAGCCTTATACTGGAGTCTGGCACTTACAGGTCATTATGGTCAAGAAAGGCATGCTGCCAAGATGGCAGCCACTTGCCACAGTGGCAAGTGATCACTTGAAACATGATGCCTAACCCAAATTGAGATGTGCTGTGAGTGCAGGACACATAGCAGAGTTTGAAGACAAAGTATGAAAGAAAGACTCAACAATATTTCATTAACATTTTTTTTACAGTAATTACCTATTGAAATAAAAATAGTTTTGATATGCTGGGTTAAATAAAATATACTAATAGAAATAATTTCTACTCAAAACACAAAGAAATGATATGTGTGAGGTGATTGATATGCCAATTATCCTGACCTGATCATTACATGTCATATACATGGCTTGCAATGTCATAGTATACTCCATAAATATGTATGATTACCATGTATCAATTTAAAAAAATCACAAAATAAAACTAACTGGAAAAATATTCCACATGCTTCTTTTTAAAATGTGGCTTCTAGTAAATTTAAAATTACATGTGTGGCCCATATTAAATTTCTTTTGGAAAGTGCAGCATTGGAACATTCCATTCTTTAACAGGAAGCTAGCACTCTGAGAGGCCCACTCCCTGGACCTGGTTAGTCATAGGACTTTAGTGCCGGGAGAACCTTTGGGAAATAATCCACTGACTGATGTTACAAATGTAACAGACAAAGAAGTTTAATGGGTAAAGTTCTCACCCTACTTTCAAATGTTGCATAAAACAAGGCAAATTCCCTTTTCATATCATCAGCTCCTCACCACCATAGACTTGTAGAGAGGTACTGTGACTGTGCCTTGGTGTCCTGTATCCTTACACACCCTCTATGGTTTTTTTTTTTTTTTTTTTTTGTGTGTGTGTGTCTGTGTATGTGTGTGATGTGAATCAAACTCAGGGCTAAGCTTGTGTTCTACCATGGAGTATACCCTAGTACCCTGGACTCTCTTTTAGCACCTTTCCCAATAAAATCCCCTTGGTCCTTAAATCTCTCCATAATAGCATCTGGAGAGAGTTACAGTCTAATTCACATTTCAGCTGCCAACACCCTTTTTAAGATGAGTTGCCCTTCTCACTCCAGTGCAAACACAAAATTCTAGATATGTCTGACCAGCATAAGTCAACTGGTGAAGTACTGGTCCCGTGACTGTTTGATCTGCAAGACAGGCTCATCCAAACCAAGAGCCCTGCCTTTACCGATTGAGGTCTCTAACTCTAAGAATTAAAATAAATGTAATACACCAGGGAATTTATTCACCATAGCTATGCTCACAGCCCAGTGTCAGTAAATGAGATCAAATGGCAATTTAAAATTGGTGCAGCTCCTTGGGCTTGGCTACTCTTTTCATATGGTATCTATTACTACACTCTGAGCCATTCCCTCTGTAATCTGCCCTATAGTGCACCCAATGTTGAAAAGGAATTTGTGTTTGTGGAAGCTAAGGATTATTTCTGGTTGTTGAAAACTCTAATGACATCATTATATATTTTTAGCACCAGACCTCAAACATCACCTTAGCCATTGAGTGCTCCTGTCAGTTTGAACTAAAACTAAAGAAATCTTTTGGGTGGGAAAATGAATCTCTAAACTGAATCATGTGAAAGGAGAAAAATTCTTAAGAAATGACAACTTAAGTACTTGGGCAGATTAGTATGATTAAAAACCACAAATATTGCCTTCTACTTAAACACACATACTTTTATAGAAATACAAGCTTAATAAAGGGCAGAACGGTCCCATATTTTAAAATAAAACTTATAATGAGGGAGATTTATAATTTTATTATTCTTTGTAATTTATAGGATGTTAATTAATATATGATTTCATATGAAGCTTATAGCCTCTCCCACCCATTTCCACTTAAGGATGGGGACACTGAGGGTTAGGCTATATATGCTGGATCCCTTGGCCAACAAGTGAAAAGGCTGTAATGCTACCTCATCCTAGGACTCCTCCACCAGGCTTGTTTGTTTAATATCACCATGTTTGTCAGTACTGGGAAAATGGCAAAAGCTAGCTGAGGTTCTCTATTTCATAAACTTGATGAAGGGAAAGAGAAATCAGTGTTTCTTCCTATTCCAACTGTGTGCCTTTTGTGTCTTTCAAGTCTATCAGACACTCCCTTTTGGTTTGGAAAGATGACCAGCGTCAGTTATATAGAAACTGCCCTGTTATAATTCTCATTATTTATTCTAGAATTCCTAAGAGTGCAAAGAAGACCTCAAGAAGTTGTAATACTTTGTGATCAAAGTTTAGGTTTGGAGGATTTAACACTATTAGGTTAAATCAGCTCCACTTCCTATTATATGTATTACCCAGAAAAAGGTTTGTATCTGTTCTGTGCCTATTTTTCTCATCTGTAAAATATTTTATATGTATTTTGTATATACATGTCATCCTTTCTCTATGTTTATGTATATATAGCAAATAATTAGAAACACAGCAAATATTTTTTGCTCCTTCTGTGGGTTGTCTTTTTCTTTTTTGGTAATGTCTTTTTCTGTAAACAAAACAAAACACCTTTTTAGCTACACAAGAGCACAAAAGAATGATCCATAGAGGTGGCAAAAATATTTGCAGATCATGTATATCTAATAAAGGTCTAGTATCCAGAATATATGAAGAACTCTTATACCGCAGGAGCAAAACAAAATATAAATACAAAAATCAGAACCAAATGCAAACCAAAGAACCACTTAATTTAAAAATGGGTAAATGACTTGAGTAGACATTTCTACAAAGAAAATATACAAATAATCAACAAATACATGAAAAGATGCTCAATATCTTATGACTAGGGAATTCCAAATCCAAACCACTACAAAAATATTCCACACATTTGGGATGGCTATTGTTAGAAAGGAAAGAAGAAAGGAAGAAAGAAAGGAAGGAAGGATGGATGGATGGAAGGAAGGGAGGGAGGGAGGGAGGGAGTGAGAGAGGGAAATAAAGAGAAAAAAAATGCTGATAAGAATGTAGACAAAGTAGAACTTTTTTTTGGCACTGGGGATTGAACCCACCGGCACTCAACCACTGAGCCAATCTCCAGCTGTTTTTTTTTTTATTTTATTTTGAGACAGGGTCTTTCTAAGTTTCTTAGAGCCTTGTTAAATTGCTGAGGCTGGCTTTGAATTTGCAATCCACTTGCTTCAGCCTTCTGAGTTGATGGGATTACAGGCATGTATCACCATGCCTAGCAAATTTGAACTTTTATACCTTACTAGAGGAAATATGAAATGGTGCAGTTATTGGGGAAATTAGTTTGGTGATTACTCAAAAAGTTAAACATAGAATTACCATTTAACCCAGCAATTTCATTCCCAGTATACACCCCGCCAAAATTGAAAATGGGTGTTCAAACATAAACTTCACACCAATATATATAGTAGCACTGTTCACAAGAGCTAAAAGGTAGAAACAACTCAAACATCCATCGACTGATCAGTAGATAATCAAAATGTGGCATATCCATACAAAGAAATATTCTCAAGTCATTATAAAAGAAATGAAGTACTGATTCCATCTTACACAAAGGAACCTTGAAAACACTATGCTGAGTAAAAGGTTAGACACAAAAAAATACATGTTACACAATTCCATTTATATAAAATATCTAGAATAGGTAAATTCATAAGACAGAAAGCAGACTAGTGGTAATCAGGGGCTGGAGAGAAGAGGATCAGGACTGAATGCACTTTGGGGATGATAAAAATGTGGAACTAGACAGTCATGATGGCTGCACAATATTGTGCTAAATGCCACTGAATTGTATGCTTTACAATGGGTAAAATAGTAAATTTTATGCTATGTGTATTCTACCATTAAACAACAACAACAACAACAACAACAACAACAAAACCCACTGGCCGTGCCTGGTGTGGTGATTAGAGGAATAGTCAGCATGGGTTTCTAGCACATTCTGGAGAGCTGGGAGACTGCTACATGGGGCAGGGGCTGGGTAAGGCATGCAGTACAACAAGTCAGGTTCCCAGGCCAAGAAGTAGAACTTCCCAAAATATCTGACTTTGATGGTTTTGTTTTTAAAATGTGAATTCCAAGAATTTGCAGAACCATGGAGGCTCAGTTTTAGAAATATATATATATATATTATTCATTATTTAATATTTTAGACTTTACTTAAATTGTGATTTTTACTCATTAATGCAGACATTTGAGTTGAAGCAAATGCTTTTAGAAATGGCATTTAAATAACAGACAAAACCAATTAAGAGAAAATTTCATACCATTACTGTAAAGGACAAAGTTTCTGAGATCCTGGGAGGCTTGATCTAATTTCATTTGCATGGCAGAACCACACAATCTAGAATTTCCAGTTACCTTCATCTTAATAATTGCTTTCCCCTCTTTTCTCCCTGCCCTTCGGTGAACTGTCTTTCTGAAAGTTCCATCTACTTGGTAATTAGTAGTTGAAGAACATTGCCCTCAGTCTTGCCCAGGATGTGTTCTAGAATTCAGACCTTCAATCTTGGAAGGCAGAGATTGTCACTGGTTTGCCACTGCTGTATCTTCAGTCTCAAGCCTGGCATAGAGCAGGTTCTCTAACATTTATTGCACAAGTGAATGGAAGCTTAGCTGATTCCACAAGTGAATGGAAGCTTAGCTGATTCCACAAGTGAATGGAAGCTTAGCTGATTCCACAAGTGAATGGAAGCTTAGCTGATTGACAAAATAGAAGTAACATATGTCACAACATAGCACATCAAGGAAGCTTATTTTTGATGTGGAAGTGGGTGCAAGGGATAAAACTCAGGGCCTCATGCATGCAAAGCAAGCACTCTACCACTGAGCTATACCACCAGTTCCAGGATGCCCCTTTTGGCATTTATGTGGGTGGGAGATCATATGGAAAAAAAATCATGTGGAAATGAGTGCTGTCTGAAGCAAGTCAATGGCAGGACAGAAAACAGCACAAATGAAAACAATCTCAGCCCTCTAGACATGTAGTTTGGAAGACATGTGCTAAATATTGTGTCAAGGCATGTTTAATTTTGTTTGTTCCCCTTTTTTTCATTTTCCACTCCAATATATAATTGTTCTAATGTGCAGATATGCATCATTCTTTTTATACAAGTTCTTTAAAACTGTACTGTGTGATGAACATGTGTTTTTGATTTATGGTGTTGTGTTATAAATCTCATTCTCTTCCTTACTCTGTGCATAAAAGATTGGCACAGCAAATGCACAAAGCCTTAAGGGGGAAAAAATACAGCATTCATTTAGAGTGCAAATGCTTCATTTGAAATCTTTTAGGACAGGAAGTAAAGGATGAATAAAATCAAAGCTGGCAAAGGTATCCAGGATTGATTGATTAAGTAATCTTTTAAAAATATTTTTTTTTCAAGTTGTAGATGGACACAATAACTTCATTTTATTTGTTTATATATTTTATGTGGTGCTGAGGATCAAACCCATTACCTCCCAGGTGCTAGGTGAGCGCTCTACCACTGAGCCAAAACCTCAGCTCCAGGATTAATTAACAGGAAAGAAAGCCAATAAATGAGATAAGTCTTATCATGTGTGCCTTTTTACATTATCATTTTATAACAGGAATAAAATGTGGTTAAAGGTAATTCCTTAATCTTTTAATCATTCTGACACAGGTATTTCTGTGGTTAATTTCATTCCTTAAAGGAAAGGTATCAAAGTACTACATGAAATAAGACCCAAAGCAGATTTTGTACATTATTATAATACTTAGTTCCTTCCTATTATTAAGAGTCTACTTATCCTTTGGTCTGATGTTTGATGGATAAATATAATACATTTCAATATTCAACTATTGTTAAATAAATTTTGGGGGATTTAGCCTTACTTGATTTTGGATGGTTTAAGACATGAAACTGGGGACATGTCCTTTAAGCCCCAAACTTAACTGTTAATGATCTGGTTCTGAAACATTCCCTAAAAGCTCATGTGTTAAAGACTTGGTCCTTAGTGCAGCGGAGTTCAGAAGTGATGCTGGGAGGTAGTAACTGGATCAATAAGGCTCTAACCTTATCAATGGATTAATCCATCAATGGATTCATAGCTTAATGGGCCATTGGGAGGTGGAGGAGACTTTAGGAGGGGGGACTTTTGGAGAAAGCAGGACCCTGGGGTGTTCTCTGGAAGGGTTTATTTTGTCCCCTGCCCCCTTCCCTCTTTTTTCACTTGCCAGTCACCATGAGGTGAGCAGCTTTATTCTACCATATACCTCCCTGCCATGAGGTTCTGCTTGGCCAGACACCCAAAGCAATAGAGGCAACTGACCGTGAACTAAAATCTCTAGATAAGAAAACATTTCAAAGAAGGGGAGGATTTAAGTATTTTGTCAGAGAAACATAAAGCTGACCAACACACTTACTTTATCATGAGGCTTCGGCCATCCATACCTTCACCATCTTCTATATCATATTTGCTTGTCAAGTAAAGGGAAATCTCAGTCTTTGAGAGTTGATTTAGTGTATTGGCCTTGTTAGGGTCATTGGGGTCAACTGCTCCTTCCCCTGTACAAAAAAACCCAACAGTGTTATTCTTGCAAGTCACTCCTTGTGATGGCATCAGCAATGAAAGAGAAGGTTCTGGAAGACACAGGATGAGTAATAAGATGGGTGATCATAGTCCTCACAAAACCACAGATCTTCAAATTATGAACAAATAACTAAAAAGAGAAAACTACTAATAAAAGAAATCCTTAGAAAATGGAAAGTTCCTTACTGTGTTTTCTAATAAATGTTTCTGTAATGCTTTCTTTGTGAAGCGGATTAACAAACCCTTTTTGATGTATCTGGAGCTTATCCTTATATATATATCAAATGTTTTACCATCCAGGACACAATGAATTACAGAAGTCTTAATTTTTTGGGGTGTGGGGGGTAGACCCAGGGCCTGGCAACTGCCAAGCAGGTGCTCTACCAGTACGCTACACTCCAGCCCTGATTTACAGAGTCCTTAAAGTAAGAAGGGGGGGGGGGCAAGGTAGTTATTCCTTTAAATTAGCTTAAGTATTAAATTCAAAAAATAAATTTTTTATCTAGGATACAAAAATGAAAAGAGCCAAAAATCCATAGACATGAGGATTAGTTAACAGAAACAAGCTCTTACCGAGAAAGGATTCTACGGTGGGCACTTCTCCCAGCGACTCCAGTAATTCATTGAGTAAGTCATTTTTTTCAGGAGCAATGGCATCCTGGTGTTCCAACAGGAGCTTTATACAGAGAGCAACACACGTGCAAAGACAGAAGTCAGTTTCTAACTGCTACCATATATATATTCCTCCCATTCAGTTTTCAATATTATCTCCATACATTGTTTACATCTTTAATACAAATCTGACATTAATTAAAATTGTGGACTACAAAGAGTCACCGTTTTCATTTTATCTTGAGGGTAAATATGCTCTCTATGTTAAGAAATTATAGAAAGGTATTCATTAAAAAAAAAAAAAAAGAAAAGAAAAGAAAAGAAAAAAGCTTCTTGCCAGCAAGATCTTGTGCTTCCTCACCTTTACAGAAAAATTCAAAATCAAGGAGGAGTCTAAAGTAAAGCACAAGTCTCTCAGCTAACACTGGCAGCAAACTGACTGGAAAGGCATTTCCATACCTCTTCTGAGATCAATTACGCTGCAATCAAACACTATGGTTAAATATTCTAAAAATCACAACTATTGCTGGGCAGTGGCACATGCCTATGATCCTAGCAGCTCAGGAGGTGGAGGCAGAAGGATCTAGAGTTCAAAGCCAGCTTCAGCAAAAACAAGGTGCTAAGCAACTCAGTGAGACCCTGTCTCTAAGTAAAATACAAAATAGGGCTAGGGATGTGGCTCAGTGGTCAAGCGCCCCCGAGTTCAATCCCTGGCACCCTCCCACCACCCCCCAAATCACAACAACTATTAGCTATTTTAATTTGTTGCCTGGCATTGAAGATCCTTCACAGGTAAGGATGACAGACATGCCCATGTGGTTCCCTAACCTAATACCTAAAAGTGATGAGTGGATCCCTCTTTTTGTGATCCTAAAGAGGCTCAAAGATGAGTAACAACTGCTGGGGTGTCTTTCCAGGTCTTATAGATAGCAGCATCTGAGGGGAAAATGATAAAGGACAATATATCTGTTTTTTGTTTGCATTTCGAATTAAACTGAAACAATATTTCCAAACTATGGAGTTAATACCTCTGATGATAGGCAATATGCTTTCAGGTGTTGTGGACTATTTCATAACAATCTGAATAATAATCATAAAATTAGCCTCGTTTCCATTTTAAATCCTTTTTTTTTTTTGGTACTAGAGATTGAACTCAGGGGTGCTTAAACTAAGAGACAGGGCCTCAGTGAGTTGCTTAGAACCGCCCTAATTTGCTGAGGCTAGCTTTGAACTGGCCATCCTCCTGCCTCAGCCTCCCAGCAGCACGGGTTACAGGGCATGCACGAAAATTGCCCAACTCATTTTTAATCACCAAATTCACTTAAAATGTTTGATGCCTGGTGTTTAATATATTCACAGATTTGCAAAACCAATTCCACTATCTAATTTCAGAATATTTCAATTACCCTAAAAGAAAATCTGTGCTCATTAATATTCACTCCCCTCTGTCCCCTTCTCCCAGCCTCTGGAAAACACTAATCTACTTTTTTGACTCCATGAATTTGACTATTCTAGGTACCTCATGTAAGTAAAATCACACAGCATTTGTCTTTTTGTGACCAGCTTACTTCACTTAGTGCATTGTCCTTAAGGTGCAATCAGGTAGTATGTATCACAATTTTCTTCCCTTTTAAAGATGAATAATATTGCATTTTATATGTGTCATATTTTATTCATTTATCTATCAATGGACACTTGGTTATTGTGACTAATGCTGCTGTGAATGTGGGTGTACAAATATCTTTTCAATCTTGCCATTAATTTTTTTGGGTGTACAACTAGAAGTGGAATCACTGGATTACATGGCAATTCTATTTAAAAAGATTTTTTTTTTTTTTTTTTTTTTGTACAGAGATTGAACCCAGGGGCACTTACCCACTGAGCCATATCCCCAGTTCTTTTTATTATTATTTTTTTAAATTTTGAGATAGAACCTCAATAAGTTGCAGAGGTTGGCTTTGAACCTCTGATCCACCTACCTCAGCTTCCTGAGCTACTGAGATTATAGGCATGTGCCACTGTGCCTGGCCTATTTCTAATTTTTGAGGAACTGTCATACTGTTTTCCATATCAGCTGTACTATTTTATAGTCCCTCCAATAGTATATAAGGGTACCATTTTCTTTACAACTTCGTCAACAATTTTTAAAATTTTTTTCAGGTTGATATTATAACATTTATTAAAATAATTCTATGGGTTAATAGAAACACCAAAGAATCCAAGAATTAAAATGTAAGCTATATAAAATCCCAACTAAAACCCAAAAGTGTCTAATGTATTAATTCATCAGCTAACTAAAAGCCCAAGAAAGACAAGACATCCAATATAATAAAGTACTGCAAACCAATTAGCAATTTTCACTTATGAAAATTGTGGATTTTGCATTTTATAGCATTTTCTCAATTAAGAAAAAAATTCTTTTTGAATTTTACATAACACATATAAAACAAGATAGAAAAATACATTATAAACTTGTAAAAATGGCTGTAAATACATTATCTTACATGTTTCTCAGAGGCAATAGGTTGATTATGGTATGTACAGAGCATGAAAACTACTAAAACAATAAAGAATAGACAAAAATACATGTCAGCTGTCCATTAACATACCAGTGACACTCTTATGTACCCATGCTAAAAAAGTCTTAAAAACTACATACTTTAATGAGAAATAAATTCAATAAAAAAATGATAATACTGAGAACCAAGGCACCAATCTGCAGTCCCACCAGCAACATATGAATGAATCTTTTCCCCCACATCCTCATCAATTATTGTTACTTATATTCTTGATAATTGCCATTCTGACTGGAGTGAGATGAAGTCTCAGTGTAGTTTTAGTTTTTTGTTTTTCTAATTGCTAGAGGAATATTACTCAGCTATAAAGAAGAACGAAATTATGGCATTTGGTGGAAAATGGATGAAACTGGAGACTACCATGCTAAAGGAAATAAGTCAATTCCAAAAATCCAAAGGTCAAATGTTCTCTCTGATATGTAGATGCTAACACACAATAATGAGGGTGGGGGCATGAGAATAAAAGTTCATTGGATTAGACAAAGGGGAATGAAGGGAAGGGAGGAGAGATGGGAATAGGAAAGACAGTAGAATGAATTGGACATAACTTTCCTATGTTCATATATAAATACACAATCAATGTATGTATGATGTCAAAATACATTCTTCTGTCATGTATATCTAAAAAGAACAAATAAAAATAACAATTATATAAATGGGTGTGGGATGGTATATAGTGATTTTGATTTTGATTTTCCTAATCATCAGTGATGATAAACATCTTTTCATGTACTTGCTGGCCACTGGTATATGAAATGTCTATTCAGGCTCTTGGATCATTTTTTCATCAGGTTTTTTTGTTGTTGTTGAGTTGTAGGAGTTCTTTGTAAATTCTAGATATTAACCTTTTAGCAGATCTGTGATTTGCAAATATTTTCTCCTATTCCATAGGTTGCCTTTTCACTGAGTTGATTGGCTTTTTTGATGCATAGTTATGCCTTTTAAAATCAGATTATTTATCTTTTTTAACATGGAGTTGCAGAATTTTATACTCTGGAAACAAGTTCTTTATCATATTATTTGCAATTATTTTCTCTCAATCTGCAGGTATATTTCAATTTCTTCTTTTTTTTAAAATGTACATTTTTTAAGTTGCTGATAGACCTTTATTATTTATTTATTTATATGCAGTGCTGAGAATCAAACCCAGTGCCTCACACTTGCCAGGCAAGTGCGCTACCCCTGAGCCACAGCCACAGCCCCTCATTTCTTTATGACACTATTTACAGCACAAAAGATTTCAGTTTTGCTGTAATTTAATTTCTTTTTTTTTTGCTGCTTGTGTATCTGGTGTCACATCTAAGAGACCAATGCCGACTTCAAGGCCACAAAGATTTACTCCTACAATTTTTTTCCCCCAAGAATTCTATAGTTTTCATTTTTACATTTAGATCGAACCCTTTTTGAACTCTTTAATTTTTTTTTTTTTTTGGCACAGCATGGAAAGAAGTCCAACTTCATTCTTTGGGTTGTGGATTTCAAGTTATCCCAGTACCATTTGTTGAGAGGTTATTTTATGCTTATGCCAGCTGAGTGCTGCCTTGATTACTGGCTTTTCTTTGTCAATCTTTAAGATTAATTAAAGAGAGAACATTTCTTTTTACTGATGAATTTTCCTAACACTTCCCTGACATTTCTAACTGGGTTTTTTCAAAAACAGGAGAGCAGCCTTAAATGCAGTTTCAAGGCAAGGAAGTACTCTTCTGTTTTCATTATACTTGTTTTCTTCTGAAGTTTCTGTTTATGGCGAGGCATGCTACTTCTTCTATAGTAGAAGCACTTTGTTTTAATGCAAAGAAATAGGAATTATTTTTAAAAAGGTAAGTGGCTTCAAAGAAAAGTTAACTAAACAACAGAGGTGAGGCAAAACCTGGAAGGGTTGCATATAATGGCATTCTGGGGTAAAATATGTCAGAAACAAGAAAAAAAAAAAAAGCAGGATGGATAAATTTATGTACTTGTTTTTTTTTAGAGACGGTCCAGCTGATTTGGCTGCCATATCTGGAAATGCATGATTTAGGCGATCAGTTTCTACCCCTTTATTCTGTAATTTGTGGAACAAAAACATTTCCTGAAAATGTCTCCTTAAAGACCTTATGTTGAAATTCCACATGTTCCCTAGACAGCGAGGGTCAACCACGTGGCCAAGGGCTTGGCAGGTCTGCAGCAGATGCCTCCACCCTTAGACAGTAAACAGGACAGTCTCTGCCATTACACATTGTCCCACATGACATCTGCTTTCAACCCAACACCCCCCCAAGGAACTGCAGCCTCATGCTGTTTCCCAGGACTGCATTCTGTTTTCAATCTTTGTTAACCAAAGGAAACTATTTCTCCTTAAAGACCAAATTAATACAAGAACATTTTCTCTTTGCTATCCATGAGAAATAATCACTCCCTCTGAAAGAGAATTCCCCACTATCTTTTCTGAATGAGGATACTGCCTTCTGCAAACATATAATCAAGATGTCCATATTTGAGATGGATCATATACCATAAAAATAGACAAATGGGTCATTGTTTAGATATGAGCCTATGTGTTCATTAGAAAATTATTTTTGTACATGGTATGCCTTGCTGAATGGTTTTGAGATTTGGGGAACTTCTAGAGAAAAGGAGGATGGTTTATTCACTTAGTCAATACTTATTAAGAGTTTGTTGTAAATGTCAGAGATGTTCCCTATGTCAGCCCTGAGAGACAAAAATCAAAACTAGATACAATCTTTCCTCCAAATTGACATTTAATTTTTCATTTCTTAGAGAAGTTTAAAATGTTAAGTGGCCAGTTTGCTACTTGTAAGTATATCTGGTTTGAGGGACAGGAGCATGATTTTTGAGAGGTGTGTATTTGTTACGCTTTCCTGTAGTTGTGACAAAGGCATTCAGAACTTTCATGTGCATCTAAATACCCAGGGATCTTGTTAGAATGAAGACTCATTTTGGGGAGGTCTGGGGGACATTTCTGATACATCCTGAGGACCCTGCTTTGACTACTGAGGTCTGAAACTATTCTTTAAAAAAAAATCTACTTCTTGGGTTAGGGCTGTAGCTCAGAGGTAGAGCGCTTGCCTAGCATGCATGAGGCACTGGGTTCGATCCTCAGCACCACATAAGAAAAATAAAGGTATTGGGTCAACCTGCAACTAAAAAATAATTTTTTTTAAACCTACTTCTGATTAAACTTAAAACAACAACAACAACAACAACAACAACAACAACAACAACAAAGCCCCAATTAGTTTTTTAAAAACAAAAACAAAACCCCTCAGTGCCTGGCTCTTCTTTTCATTTTAAATGATTGAAAAGCCCTCTATGGCTTTCTCATTCCTTCCCAGTGCCACTGTGGAGCACTAATGGTTGATGACAGTGAAGTTTGCATGAAAACCAGATGGAGACATTATGACAGCACAGACTACAAAATCGCCTGCTTCTAAGAAATGGGAATTCCCAGAACAGTGGAAGTGATTTTTTTTTTTTTTAAAGACTATCATAGTTATACACAGTAGTTGGGTTCATTTTGACAAAATCATACATACATTGGTTTTGATTTACTCCATCTGACCCTGCTTTTCACTCCTCTCCTCCCTCCTCCTACTGTCCTTTCTTTACTGATCTTCCTTTTGCTCATGTATTTTTTATTTTATTTATTTATTTATTTAATTTTTTTATTGGTTGTTCAAAACATTAAAGCTCTAGACATATCATATTTCATACATTAGACTCAAGTGGGTTATGCACTCCCATTTTTATCCCAAATACAGATTGATATATATATTTTTAGTTGTTGATAAGACTCTCTCTCTCTCTTTCTTTCTATGTGGTACTGAGAATTTAACCCAGTGCCTCACACATGCCAGGCAAATGCGCTACCACTGAGCCACAGCTCAGCCCATCATGTATTTATTTTTGATTGAAAATTTTGATTAAAAATTTCACTTTTATATGTATGTGCTTTCTACATATATATAAAAGTGAAATTCCCTGTGGTATATTTCTATATGTATATAATGTGATTTTGTTAAATTCTTTCTACATTTCCTCTCCTTTCCTCCCTTCTTAATCTCCTTCTAATCCATTGATTAGAAGGAGATATCTTTATGATATCTGATCTGATCCATTCCCATCGCCTTCTTTCCTTTGATTCTCTCAAGCTTCCACATATGAGAGGAAATATTTGACCCTTGACTTTGTGAGTCTGGCTTATTTCATTTAGCATGATGTTCTCCAGTTCCATCCATTTACTGGCACATGGTATAATTGCATTTCTCTTTATGACTGAGTAAAGCTCCATTGTGCATATATAGTACATTTGCTTAATCCATTTATCTATTGACAGGCATCTGGGCTGATTCTATATTTGGTTATTTTGAATAGTGCTGCTATAAACACTGAAGTGGCTGTATCTCTATAGTATGGTGATTTTAGTTCTTTCGGATAAATACCAAGGAGTGAGATAACTGGGTCATACGGTGTTTTCCATTCCTAGTGTTTTGAGGAATTTCCATATTGCTTTCCAGAGTAGTCGTACTAATTTTCAGTCCCACCAACAATGTATGAGAGTGCCTTTCCCCCCATATCTTTATATTTTATTATTTTAAATAATAATTTATCATTATTTATATTCTTGATAATTGCCTTTCTGACTGAAGTGAGATGAAATCCTAGTGTAGTTTTGATTTGCATTTCCCTGTTTGCTAGAGATGTTGAACATTTTTAAATATATTTGTTGGCCATATAGTTCTTCTTTTGAGAAATGTCTGTTTAATTCTTTTTGCCCATGTATTCATTTGGTTATTTGCTTTTGGGGTGTTAAGTTTTTTTGAGTTTTTTTAAAAATATATATTCTGGATATTAAGATCCTGTCAAAGGAGCATCTGGCTAAGATTCTGTAGGCTCTCTTCATGCTTTTTTTTTTTTTTTTTTTTTTTAGTTATAGATGGACACAATACCTTTATTTTGTTTATTTGTTTATTTTTATGTAGTGCTGAGGATTGAACCCAGTACTTCACACATGATACGCAAGCGTTCTACCACTAAGTCGCAACTCCAGCCCTTTCTTCGTGCTTTTAAATTATTGCTATGCAGAAGAAGATTTTTAATTTGATGTCATCCTGCTTACTGTATCATGGTTTTATTTTTTTAAGCTTCAGAGGTATTTTTAAGGAGTCTGTACTTGCACCAATATGATGGAAGGCTGACCCTATGTTTTCTTCCAGCAGTTGTGAAGTTTGAGGTCTAATTCCTAAGTCTTTGAACCATTTGATTTGAGTTTTGTGCATGGTGAGAGATAGGGATCCAGTTTCATTCTTCTACATATTGATGTCCAGTTTTCCCGGCTTCATTTGTTAAAAAGCTTTCTTCTATATTTTTGGCGGCTTAGTCAAGTATCAGATGGCTGTTAGTAGGTGGGTTTATTTCTGTGTCTTCAATTCTATTCCAATGTTCTTCATGTCTATTTTGATTAATAACATCGTGCTGTTTTTGTTACTACAGCTCTATAGTACAATTTGAGATTGGTATTGTGATGCCTACTGCATCTCTCTCTCTCTCTCTCTCTCTCTCTCTTTTGTGATGCTGGGGATTAAACCCAGGGCCTTGTGTATGTGAGGAAAGCACTCTATCAATTGAGCTATATCCCCAGCTCCTGCATAGCTCTTCTTGCTCAAAGCTTCCTTCTTTTTTATTATAGAGCAGTATTTTAATTTTTGAAAATTTTCTTTTTTCCCCCACATTTTAAATTAGTGCATTATAGTTGTATACAATAATGGGATACATCCACACAATACACAATTCAGCAATATAATTTGGCCAATATCTCTTCCCAGCACTTCCTCCCTCCCTCTCTCCCTCTCACCCCTTGGTCCTTTCCTCTACTGATCTCCCTTTGATTTTCATGAGATCTATCCCTACCTTTCTTTTCCTTTTCCTTTCTAGCTTCCACATGAGAAAAAACATATGACCCTCAACCTTCTCAGTTTGACTTATTTCACTTAACATAATGGTCTCTAGTTCCATCCATTTTCTCATAAGTGACATAAATTCATTTTCTTTATGGCTGAATAAAACCCCATTGTGTATATATACCACATTTTTTAATCCATTCATCCACTGATAGATACCTAGGCTGGTTCCATAGTTTGTATACTGTGAATTATGCTGCTATAAACATGGGTAGTAGGTATCACTGTGGTATGATGATTTTAATTCTTCAGGATAAACAATAAGGAATGGTATAGCTGGTTCATATGGTGCTTCCATGCCTAGACTTTTGAGGAACCTCCATACTAATTTCCAAAGTAGTTGTACTAACAGTGTAAAAGTATTCCTTTTTCTCCACATCCTCACCAGCATTTATTATTATTTGTATTCTTGATGACTGCCATTCTGACTGTTATGAGATGAAGTCTCAGTATAGTTTTGATTTGCATTTCCCTGCACCAATATGATGCATTGCTAATGATGGTGAACATTTTTTCATGTTTGTTGGCCATTTGTACTTCTTCTTTTGAAAAGTGTCTAATTCATTTGCCCATTTATTAACTGGGTTATTTGATTTTTTTGGTATAAAGGGTGAGAGATAAGGGTCCAGTTTCATTCTTCTATGTATGGATATACCGTTTTTTTCCCAGTACCATTTTTTTAAAAGGCTGTCTTTTCTCCAATGTATGCTTTTGGCACCTTTGTCAAGGATCAGATGACTGTGTCTTCTATTCTTTACCACTGGTCTGTGTGTCTGTTTTTATGCCAGTACCATGCAGTTTTTGTTACTATAGTTCTGTAGTATAATTTAAAGTCAGGTATTGTGATGCCTTCAGCATTGCTTATTTTGCTTAGACCTATTTTGGCTATTCTGGGTCTTTTTTTCTTCCAAATGAATTTTAGGAGAGTTTTTTCCTAGTTCTGTGAAGAATGTTATCAATATTTTGATGGGAACCACGTTAAATCTGTGTATCACTTTTGGAGGTTATGGTCATTTTGCCAATCCATGAACATGGGAGGTCTTTTCATCTTCTGAGGTCTTTTTCAATGTTCTATAACTTTCATTATAGAGGTCTTTCACAGATTTATTCCTAGGGTTTTTGTGTTTGTTTTTTAGGCTATTGTGAATTATTTTCCTGATTTCTTTCTCAGCAGACTTATTATTGGCATATAGAAAACTATTGATTTTTGTATGTTGATTTTGTAACCTACTACATATATTAGCTCTAGCAGTCTTTTCGTGGGGTTCTTTGGATCTTTTCTAGGTATAGGATATCACATCATATGCAAAGAGTGATTTCTTCCTTTCCTATTTTTATCCATTTTCTTTTCTTTTCTTATTTAATTGCTCTAGCTAGAATTTCTAGGACTATATAAATTATGAAAAGCATGGATACCTTTGTCTTATCCCAGATTTTAAAGGAGATGCTTTCAATTTTTCCCCATTTACTATGAGGTTTGCTTTGTGTTTCTCATATATTTGCTAGGGATTTCTTTGGTTTTCTCATATATTTGCTAGGGATTTGGGTTTCTCATATATTTGCTAGGTATTTCTTTGGCTATTCTAGGTCTTCTGTTGTGGAAATGATTCTTTGTAGGAGGCTACTATTGGTGGTTTCTTGTCTTTCTTGAACAGCCTATTTTCTATCTCCCTATGTCCGAACCTTACATTGCTTTTTGGTCTTTTGGCTAGGACCAAGTACAGTATATACCCAAACAACAAAATAGGGAGAACATTCTCACTTCTCCAGAAAAAGAATAGAAAAGTCGAGATTCTCATGAAAGGGGGAGAAACAGGTGTGGATCTAGGCAGCATGGCTCTAGTGAGAGAACTCCAGGGCTTTTCCCTATTCAGGGCCTAAATGCTATATTTACAATCTGACTTTGCAAATTAATCGTGTCAAAAGTAACCTTTATTGTTTAGGGAAAGGAGTTTTTATTAAGGTCTAAAAGTTAGAAAATAAATAGCGGAGAGTTTTTAAGGATTAAGAATACAAATATTAGCACATGTGTACCCCAAGTCCTGCAGAGACCAAGCATTTTCAACTGAACAGACATTTGAACCATAGGTCTATCACCCCCTCCTCAGTCCCACTTACTGAATGCGTGTTGATGATTTCTTCAATTGAGATATAAATGACTGGTTTGCTGACTGTCACCAAGTCTGTGTATTTGTCCATATTAAACTTCTCTTCTGGTTCAGGGACATTACATGCTTCTTTGAAATAATTCCTAACAAAGGGTAAAGAAAAGCCTAATGTTACAGTCAAATCTGTGAGTTAAATAGCTTTATCAAAATAGGAATTTTTGAATGATGGCTAGTACTTTGTTCTCCATCCAACACCTTGAAAGAGATGTTTACAGCTTCTGACTTTGGGAGCCCATCCATGTTTCTGGATGGTAGACCCAGCTCCTCAAACAGAACCGGAGAATAAAAGGGGCATGAGGTTCCATTTATGAATCACTGTGATCAGATCATAGACACATCATCTTAAAATGTTATCATTTTAAAAATGGTCCCTGAGGGATGTAGATCAGAGGTAGAACACCTGCCTAGAGTGCATGCATTACACTCTGGGTTCATTCCCAGGAAAACACACACATACACACACACACCCACCCACACACACACTTCTGGATGTTTCAAAATAATGTCAAGACTAATTCTAATTTTGTGTGCTAGGATTGAATTCAGGACTTTGTGCATGAAAGCACACACTGTACCACTGAATAACATCTCAAGCCCTAAGATGAATAATTCTTGATTTGAGAATCAAGTCTTTGTAGAGAATACAACCCAGAAGGTAATTTATCAAATTTACAACTTTAAATGGCACAAGTTCCTGGGTCTACACCACCCTAATTACCGCCTTGACAGAAATGGGAGTTAAGACTACTTCATTCTTCCTTGATTCAAGCAATAATTGCAGGCCTATGGGAAGACTATTAAAGCTATACATATAAATTTGGAAAATGCTGTAATACTCAAGACTGTAAAAACCTCTACCATTTTAAATTATGGCAAATATAGACAGAGATATGAAAAAGAGACAAACATCTTGTTATGTCAGTTTAAGAGAAGTTCCAAATGACCTTAGCCCATGTGGTGTGTGTGTGTGTTTTTCTATACAGTTGTAAATGTTTCAGACATCTGAAATCATCCTTGAAATCTCTCTAGGAGAGCTCTCAAGACTTATCCACCAGAAATGACTTCTCCCTCCCCAACCCTGGGTTGGGGGAGGTGAAACGGCAGAAGTCATGTGGTGGTGGGGAATCATGCTCCCCATGACAATAGGTCTCCCTGTTCTGTTTTGGTTATAATTGTTCATGGTAAATTGAGAAACACAAAGAATAGATATGAGTGGAAGAGAAAAAGGATGAATTCAAGATGAGGCAAGGGGAGGTGTTTGGGGTTGTTTTTTCTTTTTAAATGAAGAGCTGGGAACCATCTATAGAAGGCTGATAATAATTCAAGAAAAAAAGGAACTGAAAGGGAAGCTTTAACAACATTTAAGAGTTTGCAAAAAATATGGGCCATGGATAGTACTTTTTCAGTCATTGAGCAGAATTAAAACAAGCAGCTTGAAAAGCCAAAATTTGCTGCAGAGGACTGGGGTAACTTTCTCCCAAAAGGCTAAAATTTCCAGATAGGGATGGTGATCATGAACTATCACGTCATTAACCCAGAGGAAATTGAAAAATGGGCAATTAGTCTCCTAATGAGGATAGAAGGAGGTAGAAGTTGTGTAACACTTGTACAATCTTCTGTAGACGAGAGAACAAACAAATGCCAAGATGAAAGTGTTTCATCAGAGAGCTTCCTGACAGGGGAGTAACCCTTGCTGACTCACTCCATTCTCCCTGTGTAATGATCAGGGTGATATTTTGGAAACACAAAGTCAATACTATTAAATCTTACTTATATAACTAAGAAAGGCTGAGAACAGGAGAGCCCACATGCACACACAATCATCTACAAATATAAAATCTGGGATTTTCCCAACCTTTCAAAATACTTCATTTCCTCCTGTTGTTTGTTGCAGATAAGGCAAATTCTTCCTGTCGGGAAAACAATTTAGTCTTTTCTAAAGTTATCCTCTTACGTTCAACAAAACAGAAATTGACTCGTTTGAGTGTTTCATTCTAAGTAGTACAAGTGTGTAACATACCAGGAAGAGTAAGCATTTCATTTTGCCAATAGCAGAAATCATACATGCAGGAAGCATTCAGTGTGGCAGGAATACTAGGGGTGGGGAGGAAACGCCTGGGCTTCAGCAACCCAGCCTGCTCTTCCTTTTCTTCTCCTTCCTTCAGTGGCAATTGATAGAAGAAATGCATGGAGTCACTGGGGTCCCTGTTTTCCGCCCCGACAATACCAGCTCCAGGCACACATTGTTCTTGCCCTCCTTCTTGCATGTTTCTTCAAATCTAACATCCCCTCTCACCTGAATTTCTGATATGTCTCTGATAAATAATTGTTCATAGATGAGAGATGCTCATTTTCTCCTTCAAACAGCTTGTTGGAGGCTGCATGCTGAAGAACCTTGGCCACTGACCCCAAGTTTCTCCTTTGGTCAGAATTGATCTGACCTCCAGCTGTCATGTCAATGATATCAAAGCCATCTGGAGCTACAATGGCGGGGTTCTTGTACCGATAGTACAGGAGATTTCCAACAATCTGAGGTGATGTAAAAGAAAAATACCATTTTTAAGAGAGGAAAAAATCTAAGAGTTTTTTGATTAAAGTGCATATTCATCATATTTCCCAAGTGAAAGCAGATTATTTGACCATTTTCCGTGTTTTATTTGCTTGTTTCTTTGAAGGATTGAACACAGGGGGACTTTACCACTGAGCTACATCCCCAGACTTTTTTATGTTTTTTTATTTTGAGATATGGTCCAACTAAGTTGCTTAGGGCCTTGTTAAGTTGCGGAGGCTGGCTTTCAACTCGTGATCTTCCTGCCTTACGCCTCCAAGTTGCTGAGATTACAGGTGTGTGCCACCACACCCTGTGCAGATCATTTTCTGATGTGTACCCTAACAAAGCATTAAGTAAAGGCAGTGAATACAACCGTACACTAATATAGTTAACAAAACTATCTTTGGTGAAAAATATGCTAATCGCCCCCAAAATGTTCTAATACAAAAAAACCGCAGTCATGTCTAAGATTTCTAAGTTAACCTTAGCATAATCAATAATCTTGATAGTCTTTAGAAAGAGAAGTCTTGCAGCTTATTATAAATAGTCATACATGAGGTTAAAAAAAATCTTACAAAATGGTATGTTGGTAATTTTGGTCAGACCCCCAAAAAGAAGCTATGGTGAGAGTACCCTTGAAAATCTACCTTTAATAGCTCATCTTCTGTGGCATCAGGGAATTTCTCATGGATCGAATTCTTCAGTACTTTGGCTATATACCTCAATCCATAACTACATACAAAACAGATGACAAAAGAAAATAATGGAAAAAGGCTAAGTGAGGAAGAAACAAACAGCAATTGTTCCAGTCAACTAAAGCTGAGCAGTTTCCCTAAAAAGTAAACATAAAATGAGATGGTAATGGAATCACAGGACTTCCACTGACGATAATAACTGAGCAGTGTTTGTGGCTATGACCAAAATATCATTCCTTCTTTAGAGAATAGTTGTGAATTTAAAAGGTAAATGTGATCCTCCTTCAAATAGTTAGCACAATGTGAGGAGAACATCTATCTTCACTGCAGGGGCTTATCTTACACAGGATTCTGAGAACTTCAGCAAATAATGCTAAAGTTGCTACAAATCCAACTTACGGCAGTAGATCAAGGGAGGAAATGATAGAATTCAGGACTTTGTCGGTGACTCTTCTCAGGTTCTCAATGGATGCCTCCAGTTTGTTTTTCACTTCTGGGTACGTTAGAGCTTGTTCTGTGGTCACATCATAAGGCAACTTGCTGAAAACACAAGCACTTTAAATTAACTGGAGCCTTAGGTATAAATATTAGTATTCCTGCCAAGTTGGCTCTACAGTTCAGTTTTTTTTGTAAGTGAACTGGATGGATGTTGCTCCCTTGATTCCAATAATAAGATTCTGCTAAGTGAAGTGTCAGATATGCCTTCTGCCACCAGTGGAGCAGGAGGGACTCCAGGACACCCTCTGGGCTCTTTTGAAATTAGAAAATTTTTATTTATTTATCTATCTATTTATTTATTTATTTTTGGTATGGTGCAGAAATTGGATTGCTCAAGGCCTTGTGTGCACTAGGCAAGGGCTTTACCACTGGGCTGGGGATATGGCTCAGAGGCAGAATGCTTGCCAAGCAGCATACACTAGGCCCTGGATCCAATCCCCAGCACAGCAACAATAACAACAACAATAACAACAACCACCAAATAAAACCAATGAACCATACCCTGACTCCTACTTTCTTTGCATTAAAAATCTGAATTGTTATTAAAAGTAATATGTTCATCACTGAAAAAAAGTACACTGAAGTAAATTAAAAAAATAGTACCAATACATAGAACCAGTTTTCATACATCTGCCCAACTTTCCAAGTCTTCCTCTATACATGTGTGTATGGGACCCATATATTCATATGTATGATGCAATTTGTGTATATACCCATTCTATACAGATCCTATGTATATGTGAGATATATATAACCAATAATTTAAAAAAAGATAATGGGGTATTATTCCTAATTGCATCTATATCACCATCACAATCATTTAATAAATTCTCCAAAGCTAAATATTTTGACTTTTCCTGAATTTTCACTCTTAGAGTGCTATGACAACCACCCATATAATTCTCTGTGCATATCTTCAGTATTTTACAAGATATACTTTTGCAAGAAATTAAAAGCTAGGATTGAATAAATCCATAAATAACCGCCCAGAATAAGCCCATCTAACTGAATTCTTAACAGTTATGCACAGAACTTGCTCACTTGGTAACTAAACCAGGATTCTCCTCAGGTGAAGAGAAAGCATATACCACATCTAGGTCTAGGGTTAGTAATACATGAGGGATAAACAAGGGAGAAGATTACAATATTTGTGGCATTGGGGAGCCACTGATTCTGAAGTTTGAAAATACCACTTAGAATCAAGATGACCAAAAGATCAAGAATATGAGATATGCAGGAGCGAATATGCAGGAGCGAATATTTTGAATTGAAAACTGACTTTTCACAGTAAATTTTTTTTGGCTTAACAGAGTTGAAGAATAAGTATCAATGAATATGTAAAAATGATCCGAAAACGTTAGTGAAAACCATTGTTCCTGACTTTGTTACCTGGCTTCTCCAGTTTGTGTTTCTAGTTGGTTCACCCAAGCCTTGTACACCTCTACAGGGTTGGTATTGATGATCAGGTTCTTGTCATCAATGATTTCTTTTACCACTGGAGCCAGAAGTTGGCGCAGGCTGTTCTGTCCTCGGGCACCTCTGTTGAAGCTGACCACCATCTTGATGACTGTAGGGTTACCGGTGACTATGTCCTGTACCTGGTCCACCTTCGACCTAAACAAAGCCCAGCCCAAAATTAAATGGTTTGATTCTATGGATAGAATTTTCAACAATGTCTCCCTGGCAGGCAAGAGCATTTTAGAGTTTTTTTTTTTTTTTTTTTCCATGAAGATCAAGGTTGGTGTGATTTTAATAAAAACAATTATTTGTAAGATGTATTTCTTATCTGAACATTTTAAGGATCTAAAAATAAGGTCGGGGCTGGGGATGTGGCTCAAGCGGTAGCGCGCTCGCCTGCTAGGTGAGCATGTGTGCGGCCCGGGTTCGATCCTCAGCACCACACACAGACAAAGATGTTGTATCCACCAAATACTAAAAAATAAATATTAAAAAAAAATATTAAAAATAAAATAAATAAAAAAATAAAAATAAGGTCTCAGCCTCAATTTTAATCTAGGAGGCAGGTATGAACTGAAAATGAACCAAGATCAACAATACTGGGTGACACTATACAAGGACTGTAATATCTCCAGTTATCATATTTCAAAAATAACTTTCTGATCAAATAAAACTGTGTCTACACCTTCAGATCTCACTCAACTCATTGCAATGCAGCTTCTAGGCACAGTGCATGGCTGAGAAAGCTCTTCTCGACTTGTTAGCTGCTTTTCATGACTTCTTTTCTCTTCCCTCTGTCTAACCCCTTGACCTCCTCCCTCTTGACCACTCTCTCCCTTCTCTACTTCTTTCCCTTTAGGGTCTTGACAGTGCCCTTTTCTGGTTCTTATCTTACCTAGTTATTCTTTTTTACTTCCTTTGTTGGTTTCTCCTCCAGTTTTAAATTCTGGTTTCTTTCCCTTTTTGACTAATTTTATGTATAAATGGGATGAAACCAGTGGTCAAACAAAATAACTGGCTGATGCTGTCCCCTCAGAATTCACTCACTTGGCACAACCACCATTCTTTTTAGGACTTGTTCTCTGACCTCAATTTCTAATCTGTACCTTCTCCCCAGGGGCCAATCTGACATTTACAATTTTCTCCTACATGTTTTCTGTGTTCTCCACCTACAGCTCAAACTCAGTGTGTTAATTCTAACTGTATCTTTTTTCCTTCTGACTCCATTTCTCTGACCTGTGTAGCTTCAATTCATCCTGTATGTACACTATTGGTAGATCTGTCTTCTAAGAAAACCAATGTGGTCATGCCAATACCCTGCTCAGAAATTGTTCACAGCTGCCCAGAAAGTAAACAGAACCTCAATACCTGGGCTTCTACTCTGTCTCCAGTGATCTGGCCCCAGCCCATCTTTCCTGCTTTATCTCTTTCTCGAATGAGTGCCTTTTACACAACTATTTCTCTATCTCATCTTTTAAAAGCTGTAGTTTTTCCTTCAAATTTTTGGGTCAAGCAGCTCCTCCTCTTCCATAAAATCTGCTTCAGTAGTCCTAGAGGGAGCGCCTCCTTCCATCTGTCTAGTCTGCTACATTGCATTTGTTGCTCATTTAGTACTCACACACTCCCAACTGCAGGGCATTATGCTTCTCATGCCTCATTATCTCTCATGCCAGCTTACAGACACCCCCTGGGCAGGGCTGCCTGGCTCATCTGCTTCAGAAACCCAGAGGAACTAGCAGAGCATAAGCTCCCAAGAAATTAGACAACCAATTATGGTCTCTCTTGGCTTAGGACATTTCTCATGTATTTTTTTTGGGCGGGGGGAGCATTTGTTACAGTTAACTGCACATTCTTTACATTAGCTAAGAGAGAATAAATTAGCAAGAGCAGCTAAGAACTTTAGCAGCGATCATGATCATGATCTGCATCCCACCTATTTATAGCTCTATTTCTTAGAGAGTTTTGATAAAATACATTTTCTCATTGATTGTGAATAAGCTTTTGGTTTCCAATAGTTGTAGACATACAAAATAAAAAGTTACTTTAGCCCTAGAAAAGGGATCACTGTGGGAAAAAGCTGAACTGCAGAACAGTTCTAACAATGCCAAAATGAAACCATCCATTGAGATTCCATTTCAATTTCAAATATTTTAATATGCACGAATAACATACCATAATAATTTAAAAATTACTTTAGTAAACCTGAAACAGTCACCACTAACAAAAGGACCTATGCATTGGTATTTTTACATACATGTTTGTATACATACTTTATTTCTTCCTCCAGAGCAGTTTTAAAAAGCTTGAGAAGTAAGAACTCTTCCCGCTGATTAGAGGCATAATTGTATAGTGTGAAAATAACAGTGTCCATAAATTTAGTTGATTTGTTCTGTGGCATCTGGAAAATCAGCTTAGCCAAGTATGAAGGGTTTGTCTAAATGGAAAGAGGGAAAAAGAAAACACAAAACCCCCACACACTGTAGGTTAATAAATTATTAAAGCAGAAAGCAGTATCTGATTCCTTGCTATTTAGTGACTTAATGTCATTAAAAGCAATATAAACACATACCTGACACATAACCTTAAAAGGTATCAGATAATATTATTAATACTATAGTATAAAGGTAACTATATTAGTTATGATAGGATTTGTTATACCCTGTTATATATATTTACTAAATATATATAAAGAAGAAGGGGTTGAGCCCATGGAATCTGGTATCCAAAAAGACTGACAAGAATGAACTAAGGCAATACAGACTGGCCTAGAGTGATTGATAGATAAATAAAGAGAACATCTTCTGAGACTAGAAAGAAAAAGGCTAGGTTATATGTGAAGACAATGAGATGGCCATGCTGCTCTTTGAGGAGTGAGAAGGTAGAGGGAAGTGAGGAGGTTGTAGAGAGGGGTGAAGGTCAGGAGATCTGCCGAGGAAAATTCCAGGACATGACCAAAAAATTGGCAAAAGAGATTTTAAAAGACTGACAGTAATTCAGAACAACTGACGTGCAGCCCTGATCCACTGATGGAGTCCATTAGACTCAGCACCTGCTTTCACAGTCATAGGATTTTCCTCAACAGCTACACCAATGGGGCAGAGGTTCAAAGAGATATAATACTATTTCGAGAGGAAATGATTCATATAGAAAACAATCTAAAGATTTTAAAGTCAAAAAGTCATTCACTTGGGGGATAGTAGAGGATAGGAAAGGTAGCAGAATACAACAGTTACTAGTATGGCATTATGTAAAAATGTGGATGTGTAATCGATGTGATTCTGCAATCTTTGTAATGTTTTGAATAACCAATTAAAAAAAAAGTCATTCACTTTTTTAAAAATAAATTAATTTTATTTATTTATTTTTATGTGGTCCTGAGGATTAAACCCAGTGCCTCACACATGCTAGGCAAGCACTCTACTACTAAGTCACAATCATGACTCTCATACAGAAAAATTTAAGACTCCTCCTCTTCATCATCATCCCCCCACACACACCTTTTTTTTTTTTTTTGGTACTGGGGATTGTACCCAGGGGCTCCCACATGCTAAGGAAATGCTCTACCACTGAGTTACATTCCCAAGCTTTTTTATTTATTTTTAAAATTTTGAGACAGAGTCTTGCTAAGTTGCCCAAGCTGGCCTTGAACTTGCAACTTTCCTGCCTCAGCCTCCCCAATAGCTGGGATTACAAGCATGTGTCACCATACCTGGCTTCATCTTCCTTCTGATGAGAAAAGAAAATGTTTAATTTACATGCTTGAAAGCTAGTTTTCACCTAGTATACTCTATAGCAACTAATTAGGCTTTAAGGGTTTTAAGAAAATCCAAATTTTGTTTTACTTATTACTTAGGTTGATTTTGAGCTCATAATAATTGGTTAAAATTTTATGAAGCAGCAGCTCAGAACAACATTTTCTTGACAGCTCTGTAATGATTCTTTTCTAACACTAAACAGGTGGAAATTACGAGAAAGGAAGCTCACTATAGGACTAAAGAAAGAAGGCTATTTGCCATTTCTCCTCAGGTGACCCCAAATCTTCAAAACTTAGGCTGCTACTGAAGAAATGAACCCAAAGCAATCCTTTACTAGCTGACCTGCTGCTGTGGTTGAGACTCTTTGCTAAAGGGCAATACCCAACCCATTTGCTGTTCTGAAATGTCTACACTGATTTTAGGTTAATGTCTCAAAAAGAAAAAAAAAAAAAAAAAAAAAGAGGAAAAGGTGGAAAAAAAAAACATAAGAGACACTTCACTTCATACAACTGAATGGTCCTGCCCTGGGACTATTAGTTTGGGATAATTTGGGGCATAAAACTCAATGGAGTTATTCTAACCATGTTCCTGTCCTTTTTCTCATTCCCATTAATAGGTCTTATTTACAACAAGGTAAGAAGTCCAAGGCCAGTGGCTAAATTTTTACATTTACTAAACCAGTCATAAGCTTGGATTTTCATGGATGTAAAAAATAATAAGTGCCTAAGATTAGATTTACAACTGGTGATTGACTACTAATTGAAATCAATCAGAAATAAAACCTTCCCTACTTAATGTGAGCCTCCTTTTTTTCTGCAAAGGTTTTTGGATTCCACAATTTTAAGTATTTCTATTTTTCTTTCTATGCTGCCACATGGTGGCCATCTGAGGCAACTACATCTGTTTGAAGAAGATATTTTCCCATTCATTATTCCAAGAAGAGAATTTTTGAACCTAAAGTAACATCTACCATAACTAACATTTAGTCACTCAACTGGGACAGACGCATCCTTATTTATGGTTTCTATCATGTGTTCTCTATATCAGTGACATCCTCAAGCAAAGATTCAGGCTTCTTCAGGCTTTGAAGGAATCAATGACTCACAGCAAGGGACACTGGACTCTCACAAGAAAGAACTACTGATTCTTGTCTTATGGGAAAGTTTTCTTGGTGAAGCATAGGCTTGGACCTTTTACCATCACCTACCCAGTTTCCTCTGTGATTAATTTTATGTGTTAGTAGGGTGGATGGGGTAAATCAACGGTCAAGCAAAACAAGAACTGGTCCATTAAAGAGCAAACATAACCAATTAAATCTAATAGTTCATACCAGAACTCTGGAAGTAATGGAAAATTACAATTCATTTATATCATAGTTATGCTATGAAAATAATGAAATACGAAGGGCTCATTATTTCCTAATCCCAAGCCTCTTGCTCTTTTTCTCAAATAAGGGCAGGCAGGTTTTGGTAAACATCTGTTTTTCACAGTTATTTTAGCTTTTTTTCATAGTTAACAGTCTGTGTCATTACTAGATCTATACCGTTTTTATAGATCACATAGTATAATACAGTCATATTTTTGCAGATCACTGTAGTATAATACAGTCATGGACCCTGAAGTAAACTGCCCGGTTTTCAAAGCTTTCACCTTACCATTTAATAACTGTGTTTCCGTTTTCTCATCTGGCAAATCGAATATGATAGCACTCACTGTCTCCTGGTTCCCAGAATCATAGTAAGATGATATGTGTAAAGCACCTAAAACAGCACTTAGTATTTGGTAAGGGCTCAAAACATGCAAGTCATTATTGCTGAAGTGTGGGGAAAGATCCCCCATAAACCACAAACACAATATGTTTATTCAAAACTCATAGTGAAAGATAAATTGTGCTCACCTGTAGAAGGTAAAACAGCTGTTGATAGGTTTCTAGTGTTTTTCTCCTCTCCTTACTCAAGCTTTTGATTCCCTGGTGTTCAGTGTTATTCAGTATTTCCATTTCTCCTCCTTTTTTCTTATTCAGTTTTGTTCTGTGTGAGATTACATCCTGTAAAGAATTTCAGGACATTACTGTTTTGTACTCTGGTACTACTTACCTCATCCCTTTACACCCAGAAGCACACTCAGTTTGAAAAATTAATTTCTCATGTTTCCTTCAGAAATAGGAACAGAAAATGTTAAGGAAATATGCCTTGTAGGTGAATTTGGCTTTTGTAACAGGTATTCTCTGAAGCTGTATTTATTTACTCCTAGGATTTAATGTAGGCACCAAGAAAATTCAATAGAGAATAATACTTTTTAACAATTGATGCTGGAACACTGGGTGTCCACATTCAAAAGAATGAAGTCAGACTCCTGCCTCACAACATAAACAAAAATTCACCAAAAGAGATGAAAGAATAAAATATAAGAGCCCAAACTATAAAACTCTTGAAAGAAAAACCAGACATACATTTCTGTGACTTTAGATTAGACAATAGTTTTTTAAATAGGAGACCAAAAACATAAGTGATAAAAGTAAAAAAACTGTCCTTTGTTAAAATGTAAACTTTGTGTTTTAAAGGCTACTATGAAAATAAAAAGACAATTCACAGAATGGGAGAAAATATTCACAAATCCTGTATTGGATAAAAGACTTGTATCCAGAATAAATACCTCTTTCAACTAAAATATAAAAAGATGAATAACTCCAGTTAAAAAAATGGACAAAGGATTTGAAATGACATTTTCCCAAAAAAGATATAAAAATGGCTAAAAAACACATTAAGAGATACTCAACATCATTGCTTATCAGGGGATCCAAATCAAATCTACAACGAGATATCATTTCATACTAATTAGGACGGCTATCACAAAAAAAGGAAGGATTTGAATGTGCTAGAAACATTATAGCTTGTTAGTAGAGATCATCATGTTAAGTGAAATAAATCAAATTCAGAAGGTCAAAGGTTGTATGTTTTCTCTCATATGTAGAAGCTAGAGAGGAAAAAAGAAAGATGGGGCTGGATCTCATTAAAAAAATCAAAGGGAGCTCAGTAGCAGAAAGGGACCAAGGGGTGGGAGGTGGGAAGGTTAGGAAGGAGGTGCTGGGGAGTGACACTGGCCAAATGATAGTGTTATATGATGTGTAAATATAAATATGCAACAAAAATCCCAACTATAATGCACCAATAAAAATATGGAAAACATGGTGCGGACCCTCAGAAGAAATTTGGCAGTTCTTCAGAAGTTCAACATAGAATCACCAGATGACTCAACAATTCCACTCTCAAGCATATATTTAAGCATACAAAAAATATATGTCCCCACAAAACCCCGTACCTGAGTGTTAACAGCAACAATATTTAAAAGAGGCACAAAGTAGAAACAACCTAATGTTCATCAGCTGATAAACAGATAGACAAAATGGTATTCCATACAATTTTTATTGAAGAGTATTTTTCAATAAAAAGGAAGGAAATACTGATTTATGCTATAATACAGGTAAAACTTAAGAACAAGATGTTAAGTGAAAAAAGTGATTCACGGTGTCTTGCGTGTATAATTCCATGTATATGAAATGTCCAGCATAGATCACGGTATACAGATAGAAGGAAGATTAATAGTTTCCATGGCCAGGTGTGTAGAGAGAATGCAGAGCTATTGTTAGTAAATACACAGGTCCTTTTTTAAAAAAATTAAAATATAATTCAGATATTATACTATAAAATTCATCTTAGCAGTGTACAATTCAGTGGTGTTTAGGATATTCACTAGGTTGCACAACCATTATCACCATCTAATTTCAGAACATTTTTCTTGGGAGTATGGAGTGATGAAAATGTTCTAGAATTAGATAGAAATGGTCAAAAAAATCTTGTGACTATCTTAAAACAACCTTGAATTGTACATTTTAAAGTGTGACTTCTATCTCAATATGTAAAAGTGCTTGTAAAAATGAGTATTAGAGAAATTAGATATGAAAGGGAAAGGAATCCTCTAAATATTTAGCAGAATTAAAGATTTTCTTTCTCTATCATGCTCTTTTAATCATTTATAGGGAATCTTGGAAAATGTGGTTGAAAGTGGTCACTTTGGAAGCTTAAAGGTTAGGACCAAGATTAGGTCCTTCAGATGAGGGTCTATCAGAAGTTTTTACAGAGACCCATGGTAAGAAATATATTTTCTATCTCTTGTTGGTGAACATACTATAGGAAACAATACTTATCATCCTTACTACTGGGACCTACTCTGATATTTGCAATTCATTTTTACTCTATTCCATTTGTTGCCAATTGTGACACACTAAGCTGACTTCATGACTAATGGCACATGACTCACATTTGAAAGGAGTCACTTGTTCTAGAGTGCCATCCCTGCCTATAGACTGGATCACTGTCCTAAAGAGTAAGTGGAAAGAAAGATTGTTTCCCTAAAATAATGTTTGGTGTTTCACTGAGCTCTTAGCCCAACCTCTACAAGAGAACTCTATTTGCAGCCAGCATCAGGAAAGCTTGACTGCACTGGTCCTTGGAAGAAGCACCATGATACTAGGGGCAGTATAGTGTTTTCCTGTGAACACACTATTGACCATCTAGGATCCTTGGTTCCTTCCCGATAAATATCAAAGCAGTCCCTAGTCATTTTTAAATATTTATTTTTTAGTTATAAGTGGACACAATATTTTATTTTTATGTGGTGCTGAGGACCAAACCCAGTGCCTTACGCATGCTAGGCAAGTGCTCTACTTCTGTGCCACAGCCCCTGTCCCCTAGTCATTTTTTTCCCCTAGTCTTTTGATGACTGAAAATGTGCCTGCCCCCATTTCCAGATGCCTCTGGGGATAATAAACACTGTCAGGTCTTGCCAAAACGTCAAGATCTAGTAACTCAATTCGACCCTCATGGGGATCAGCCAAGAGGAAGAAATAGAGCCTTTCAGCTCCAGGATATGTAAGATAGCTCCATGTGGTTATATCCATTGCTTACAGAAAGATTTTATTCTTATTCTCAGTTTAGAGAGGACTTACCCACTTACTTCTGTCACGTTAATTATTTATACTGGGAGAGAGAAAGGGTATTTAGTTTGCATTTCCATGGAATTTCCTAAGAAAGCCACATTCCCCCCTCGCTTTGCCAATGTATAAAATAGATTTAAGAGAAAGGAAGTGTAGTTACCACTGGATACAGGGTAAGTGAAGGTCCGGGCAGGTGACTATCTAATATCTTTATCTATAAATCCCAAACATTGCCAGAGTAACTCTGGTTTATAGTGCCATTTAATCCAGGTTTCTCCTCTTCAAATTATTGGTGACATGTAAATCATTCAACTCCTCAAATACGTGAACTAAGTCTATTACTCTGGTTTTAAATATATGGTAGGAAAAAACCTTTTTACCTATAATTCCTCACATTCCTCCCAACCACACATTTTCAATGGAAGCCATTCTAAAAGCTGGATACTTTGTTTTGTTGCAGGGTAATGGTTTTTGACTTACAGATAGAAGGCAGGGTAGGGATTGTGGAAAAGCTCTGGGGCAGAACTCAATTTCTATCCTTTAGAAGTAGAGGTTTTGGGCTGGGGATGTGGCTCAAGTGGTAGCGCGCTCGCCTGGCATGCGTGCGGCCCGGGTTCGATCCTCAGCACCACATACAAAGATGTTGTGTCTGCCGAGAACTAAAAAATAAATATTAAAAAAAAATTTCTCTCTGTCTCTCACTCTCTCTTTTAAAAAAAAAAAAAAAAGAAGAAGTAGAGGTTTCATGAAGGCAGAAACGGAGGAAGCAAAGGGCAGAGCTCAGGATGGGGAAAGAAGGGAGAGCTGTGTAGATGTACCAGTGCCTGTCTGTGGGGGGTCCAAGGGCAGTGCCCCTGTCATGGATAACCCCTTTTTCCTTCTTCCCAGGAAATTCTGACTGGCTAACAAAATGCTCTGGTGTGAATGGGAAGCTTTGTTTTGGGAAGCTTGAAGAAGGAAACAAGACCAACCCAGACAGGGGTTACAAACACAGGCAGATACTTTAACTAACCAAAACTTAATTTTCTTAATTATTCTTACTTAATTCATATTGAACATTAAAGGAATATTGGTTTGAAGGAGCAAGAGTATTTAGCTTCTTCATGATAATTCCACATCTCAATGTTGCCCTTTTGTCACCTTCATAGTAGGTGGTCCCTTCATAGTAGGATATCTGTGTGCAGCTAATATGTTAGGATATAAACAGTTTTGTAGAAGGAACGGGTTAGCACAAAGAACCTGACTTTTGCGATCATAAAAATAAGGGTATCCGCAAAGAATAATTAGCTTTGTGACCTTGCACAAGTTAACCTAGGTCTCAGTGGTCTAACTAAAAAAAAAAAAAAAATGGGTTTAATAATAGCAATCTTATAGAAGGTTTATAAGGTTGCTGTGAAAGTTAAATACAATATACACAAATCATCAAGCATATTTCTAATGAGGAAAAGGTTAGAAAACATGGCCAAGATCATATGCTAATATAAATAGTGAAATGATATAATTAGGTAAGTAAAAGAAATCTCAATCCTGAGTTGCAGGAGGTACTGGTCTGCAAATCTGGGCTGTTGCATGATATAGCAAACTCTTGACTGGAGATAACACTGAAAGATTTACTTTTAATTTCTATATTAATCTCATCTGAATTTATACTTATTTTTCCCTCTTATGCCTTTAAGAAACTTGACTTCAATTGCTTTATGTTCTCCAAGATGTTCTTTTTGTCTGAAACAAATGTCAGTCACCTCACTAACTGCTGAGAAGAAATTCTTCTTTTAAAAGGATTATATGGGAGACTGAGTCAAGAGGATCAAAAGTTCAAGGCCATCCTGGGCAACTTAGAGACTCTGTCTCAAAACACACACACACACACACAAATAAATAAGGATGGGAATGTATCTCAGTGGCAGTGGACCCTGTACCCACTACAGCAAAACAAATTAAAAAAACAACAACTGGAATTATAAGGGTATTAAAGAGGGATCTTGAGGTGATCTGTAAGAACTAAGCTCCTTCTCTTTAAAATATTTTTTTTCTAACTAAACCATTGTTATTATTAAAAAAAAACAAGAGAAACAAGAGAAAGAGAAGATAAAGAAGATTAATTTCATCATCTATGATCACTTAAAATTTTTTTTCTTTTCTTCAGTAAATTTTTTTAGAGTAAAAAAATCGTAATATTTTAGGTACTATTTTCTTTTCTATATATTGCAAACCATTTTTACCTGTCCTTAAATATTCTTCAAAAACATTTTTAGTGGCTATAAAAGTTTCATGTTAAATTCTATAGTTCTTAATTTATTGATTAAGCTGTCTCCCACCTGTGTACTACCATAAAGCAAATTTAGTCATCCTATACATGAATCAAATTAAAAATACTACTATCAATGTTAAGATTAAAGACAACATATTTAAAATAATCATTGTTTAACTTCTGATAATTGGATATAAACTTGGTGTTTGAAAATGTACGTTGAAAAATTAACTTTACCATATTTGTGTGTGTGTGTATCTTTTTGTTTTGAGACAGAGTTTTGCAGTGTGGCCCCGGCTGGACTTGAACCCCTGTGGAATCAACTAATCCTTCTGCCTCAGCCTCCAGAGTAGCTGGGACTAGAGATAAACCCCAGTGTGCCTGGCTTGAAAAATTAATCTTGTTTCGTAGTGCTATCAAGTGAATAATAAAGGCCTTTTTAAAAAACAAAACAACAAAACAAAAACCTGCAAACATTCAGAGAGATCTAGAATTCTGCCATGGTTGTATTTCTTCAAGATACACACTATTTAAACTATAAGACTTCATTTTGAAAGGCAAGGTATTTCCTGTTTACAACATCATGGGGACAGGGTACAACAGCAGTTTAAGGCTATAAAAGGCATTCTCTCCAGGACCTTCTGGAATATATTATACTGTAGAAGTTTTTTTCATGTGAATCAAACAAATACAAATCCATGATTTTTAAATGGATGAAGTACTACTATTTTTCAGGATAAAATAAAGAAAATAGGGTTAAATATAGAACATTTAAATTGCAGTTTTATTTTTGAATATTTAGAAAATATGATCATGTCCTATTTTTCACCCTGCTCTGTTTTTCTTAGTTTCTGTTAGACTCTTTCCCTCTTTGAACTATTAGTTTTCTGAAAACTGATTTGGCATATCAGAAAGAAACAGGGACATGGAGAGAGGTCGTACCGGAGAAATGCATTCTTCAGTAAAAAATAACTCTTTTTATACTGTTTAGAGAGCAGGCTTCAGCAGATACAAAGCCCACAATGTTATTTATTTAGAAGCTATTAATAGGTGTGGTTTCACTCTGTAGGGACATTTTGGAAATATGTAGGGTGATTTTGGATGTCTGAATCAGAAGGCACTTGTGGTTTCTGTGGGATGCTAGAGATAACAGATGATATATTGTTCAGCAATTTGTGGGGTGGTTCTGCTTAAATAATCACCCCACACCCATTTTTCATGGCAGAACTTATATATGCACAATGGATTTTCTCTACACAGATTATTATTTTTTTGGTACCAGGGATTGAACTCAGGGGCACTCAATCACTGAGCCACATCCCCAGCCTATTTTGTATTTTATTTAGAGACAGGGTCTCACTGAGTTGCTTAGCACCTCGCCATTGCTGAGGCTGACTTTGAACTCGTGATCCTTCTGTCTCAGGTTTCTGAGCCACTGGGATTATAGGTGTGCATTACCATACCCAACTCTACACAAGAAATTTTAATATACATTAGATTTTCTATGACTGCAACTGCTATGTATATTGGGGGAAGACCATATTTATTTTGAGGTTTCTAAGATGTTGTTCTCCATTTTGGAAAATTAGGTGTCATCTGTTCTGTCATTGGGGCATCTTTCTCCTCTGTGGTACTCTCAATCTTTCATATTTATATAAAGGCTTTAGTTTTATTGTGAAAGCACATAAGAAACTACAGTTTATTATATGTAAATTTCATTTCAAAATGGTAAAATAATCTTGGAAAATATGTCATAAACAGGAGGCATAGGATTTTTGTAGTCCTGTGACCCACTAACTTATAATAAGAAAAATGACAAGTGAACTTGGCTGGACCAAAGTGCCATGAGCATAAACATGTTCATCTTCTTTGTCCTAAGAGCCAACAGTCTTTCGAGCCCCACTGACCTCTAGTGTGATCCTGTTTTTCACCAGGAGTCCAATCTTGATGTCCATCAAGTTCAGGTCTTTCTCCAGCTGTTGATTGGCCCTGATCTTGGTCACTACTTCTTCCCTTAATCGTGCTACCTCAAGCTCCTCCTGGAAATCCAAGTCACTTTGGTCCAGTAGGTGCACAAATTTGCGGATTACTGTTAATGGTGGGTTTTCAGAACCAACTGCAGGGAGAAGAACAGAATACTTTAATTAGGAAAGCTTGGAATTATTATCAACAGGAAAGAAAGCAGGCCTATAAATAAAGGATTACCAGAAACATGAATCAATAAAAGTACTTGTGGAGTAAAACATTTTGTATCATGTAAAATTTTGATAAGGAAACTAATCCTATAAACAAATATACAAAATGGATACTGTCTGGCCCAGTATTTTCTAGTTATCTAATACTCATTTGTCAGCTGTCTGTCACACTGTTCCCAGAACTCACACATTGAGAGGACAGTACTATCTGCATCTTATCGATGAAGAACTTGGGAAACTTGAGGCAAGTGACCTCAGTTCTGAGGCCTTATGGCTGAGCCAGATAAGAGATTTATGTTCTTGCTGCAGGAAGCAGAAAGTGTTAACTCAGCCTAAAAGATCTTTGGGAAGGAGCCAAAACTGGGTGAAAGCTGAATTAGAAAGGAAGTGAAGGAAGACTGTTGAGGCCAAACAGGAATCAATGTGATGATAAGAGGAATGAGTGTTCTACTTGACAAAAGTAAAGATTTTAGAAATTGAAAGTTGGTCTTGGTCTTTCTAGTACAGACCAAGGGAGGCTATGCTCAGAACCTAGGGGTTCAGCCTCGGTAACTAGGAGAGAGGTTTCTCATAAATTCTAAGAGGGTTTCCCTTAGTAACTTTAACTTGAGGCTTTAATTGCCCGGAACGCTGACTCTTAAAAAATATCTTTTTAAATATGCTTTAGTGAGAGAAATTCTGGGTTAATTATAAGAATAAACTGACTGGGATGAATGACACAGAAGTACAAAGATGACTTGAACAGCCCCTAGGGCCCTTGCAGGAGGTTCTTGTACTTCGGGCTTGATTCTGTGGTGTTTTTGACACTTAGGGAATAAGAAGAGTTAAACCAATAACATAATTTACAGCATGAACCCAGCATGAACAACCAAATATAGAGTCACCTAAGTTTCTACATGGGACAAAGATGTTTGTGATTATCACCTTGGGGAGATGAGATTTTCTTTTCTTGTCCTTTTTAATTCTCATGAATTTCTTATGTGAATATGTTTTATCCTTAAGGTAAGGTATGTGTATGTGGAGGGGGTTGATAAGCCAGCTACTTAACAGTTTAAATGTAGGCTTATCTTGTGATTAATTCTTTTGCTTTAGATGCTTGATCTAGTTCATTTAATATAAAAATAAAATTTAATATAAAAATAGCATTTATGCCAACTCCATTCTCTTTGAGGAAGAAATCACACCCACTCTGCGTATCCCTTCCACTTACAATAGGAAGGCCCATTCCTGTCACAGAGCCTGAGATGATCACAATCTACAGGACACAATGGCATCATCCTCTCTTCTTGGAGTGGCCTCTGAAGCCACTAAAGCTGGAAAACACTTGTTTTCACTGTTTAATAAGGAATCCAGGCTCTGTTTCTGGATGTTTCACTTACCCAGTGTTTTGTAGTCATCTCTAGCTTTGCTTGCTCTCAACAAGGACTGTATTTTCACAATTTCATTTTTCTGAAAAATATTGAGACAAGTCATGATCCCAGAGTCCCATCTGCCCCACGACTTCAGAACTTAGAACTTTAAGAACAAACAGTACATCACAATTGATGCTGTTTAGAACTGATGATCCTTAGACACAGTGTGTTTAACATTTATGTTTCCTTCTTTTTTGAAGAGGGGTCACAGAGGTTAGCTTCCAGAATAAACAAGACTATAAGGGGACTGTTCAAAGAGATCAAAAAAGAGAAACAGACTTCAGCGTAGAACTTTGATGATTCAATCTCTGCTCACACATCTATTTAAAGATTCTGAAAAAAATTTCTCCAATGGGTTTCAATTTAAACATGAATAATTAGAAAACTGTACATGCAGTCCTGGAAAATACTTCTCTATAATCTTCTCTCCTATCACTATCCCACACTGTTTTCTTCTTACTCTCCACTCCTGACTGATGAAATCGTACTCTCAGTATAACTTCTCAATAAAAAATGTAAACTTCCAAATACTGACGCATTAGGCTCTACCACCTAATTTTTCCTAAGTGGTCATTAGCATCATTTAATAAAAATCATTCAGTGCTAACCAACATTCAGTAAACATTCTTTTAGTTCATTTTCAATCCAGTTAAAAACCCGCATGCACTTCTCTTACATGATCCACGAAATACTGTAGTCGTTTAACGTAGCTCTTTCTTGCTTTTGCCATTCGGAACCAGGACTGAATCTAAAATTAAGTAAAATGGAGGAATCAAAGTGATCACCAAACAATGCTTTAATATAATTTTACACAATCTTTCTAAAAATATTGATACCTCATCTGATAAAAAATGAACAGACTGCTAAGTAATACCTAAAGCCTGACCTTCACTTCCCATTTCTTTACTACTTTTCTCAGGAGGTTCAAAACACCTTGCTACCTTTCATCCCACTTCCTTAATGGGATGGAGGTTTTCTTTTAATCTTAAATAAAAGCCAAGAGAGAAGGCATTTTGTTGAGAGTTGCAATGAGTCAGGGAATCAAATTAATCCAAGGATTTTCATCATCATCCCTTTAAATGCAAACAATACCCTTTAGATGTCTACAGGAAAATACCTCAAGAGGTCTCAGAGGAAAAAATCGCTACCAACAGTTTTCTGAGGGAATGGGCATATTCACTCCAGTGAACACATAGCATTATTTGGTTCAGGAGGTAATGTACAATGAATGTGGACCATGCTATTCTCTGACTTTACCATCTAAAATATTTAGTTAAATGAATCTCATCTGAATCCAGCTTCTATCCAGCTCTGATGTTCTAATCTCATCTGGGACTTTCAAGTTATCTACAACCTCATTTTTGTACAGTCTTTTGGCTTTTAGCTCTCTGAGTGCAGTGACCACAGTGCCTTTGCTTGCTCTAGAGCTCAGAACTATCTGCCTGGGTAGAAAACTGGGTTATCCTGGTTCAACATTCAAATACATATCTTAAATTAGCTCTAATTCCTTTTGTCATTTGTTTTGCATTTGCCTTAAAATTAAGGTTTTCTTTCTACTGGTATGTTTGAGCATTCTAAATATTATTAGCAAATGTAAGAAGAGGCACATGAACTAAGGCTGGGTTTAAATAATCAATTTAGATTACTGGAGTTTAAATAATCAATTTAGACTTTCTAAACAAATTGAGAACATTTACTGGTTATAGAATCACTTTCGCATGATTCTCAAAACCACATAAATGAACTAATTGTAGTGGTTCAATTGAACTGACTGAAGAAGATCAGTCTAAATGAGTAGCAGAGTTGGGATTTAAACCCAGGACTGACTTCGAGACTCACACTTACCCTTTCTGCAACTCTGTATAAATCAAAATCAAAACAAAGTGAGGGGAAAAGTTAAAGCCAAGCACTTGATATGGTAGGAAAGGATATTTACCTTCACAATAGAATTAATATTGTCAACGAACATTTTTCGCCTGGCTGTGTATGCCTTCTGTTGTTTATGTCCCTTCCAAAAAGCCTAAGGAAAAGAGTGAGTTATGAGTTATTGATGAGTGAGTTTCCCACTGTTGACTAAAATGTAAGCACAGACACATTTCAGGAAGCATTGAGTTGGGACACCATCAGGGTCTCTCCCTTCTAAATTTAACCAGGATACCATCTCCAGGGGTGGACATTTAACTGGGGCAGAGAATACCAGCTCACGGCTGAGATTTGTCCCAAGATGGGAAAGGAATAATGGGGGTTGAAGGCTTTCCCTGCTTGAAAGCTTATTTTACCAAGGGTCTGGGGTGATGCACTAATAAAGTAGAATTACCCCCAAACACACAGGTGCTAGTGTTATATTTGGTAACAACGTAAAATGCTTAAAAATAGTGACTAATAAGTATCTTTACTCCAGTGAATGGCTCACCATAGCCGAGATTGAAAAGAAAGACACGCCACTAACTTATGACCCTGACTCCCTGAAAACATAAGTGCTATTAATTTAGCCATTTATTATTTTATGTATTCCTACAGAAAAGTTAATGATGCTTCAATTAAAATATCTTTTTTTTTTAATTGTTGATGGACACAATATCTTTATTTTATTTATTTTTAAGTGGTGCTGACGATTGAAGCCAATGCCTCACACGTGTGAGGCAAGCGCTCTACCACTGAGCTACAACCTCAGCCCCAATTAAAATATCTTTACTTGGTTATTATAATAATGAGAATTTTTATAGGAAACATTTCTGAAAATTGGATATAAACTGTTATCATTAGAATAATTAAATGTATAATTGTCATTAGTTTCTTCCAATTCATCTTGAGGACTTTTTATTAAAGTACATTTGAAACTCACCCCAACTCTCTGATCTTGTCTTCAAATAGAAATTAAATACAATAAAAGATATAAAAACAACAGTCGAATTATTTTTGTCAATTTCTTTTCATGTCTGCATATATCAGTCTACCTTCCTCATTGCTTTAAAAAGTGTAGGTGGATGGAAATCAATAAATGTAATTCATCACTCAATAGACTCAAAGATACAAATCATAAGAACATCTCAATAGATGCAGAGAAAGCATTTGGCAAAATACAGCATCCCTTCATGTTCAAAATGCTAGAAAATCTAGGGATATCAGGAACATACCTCAACATTGTAAAGGCTATCTATGCTAAACCCCAGGCCAACATCATTCTAAATGGAGAAAAATTGAAAGTATTCCCTCTAAAAACTGAAACAAGACAGGGATGCCCACTTTCACCACTTCTATTTAACATAGTTCTTGAAACTCTAGCCCGAGCAATCAAACAGACAAAAGATTAAAGGAATATGCATAGGAAAAGAAGAACTTTAGCCCTATTTGCTGACGATATGATTCTATACCTAGAAGACCCAAAAAGTTCCAACAGAAATCTTCTAAAGAGTAAATGGATTCAGCAAAGTATCTGGATATAAAATCATCACCCATAAATCAAAGGTATTTCTTTATATCAGTGACAAATCCTCAGGGGGAAAAAAAAAAAACTAGGAAAACCATCCCATTTACAATAGCTTCAAAAAAAAAAAAAAAAACAACTTGGGAATAAATTTAACGAAAGTGGTGAAAGACTGCTACAATGAAAACTACAGCACGCTAAAGAAAGAAATTTAAGAAGACTTCAGAAGATGAAAAGATCTACATAGCTCTTGGATAAGCAGAATTAATATTGTCAAAATGACCTTACTACCAAAAGCACTATACAGATTTAATGCAATCCCAGTCAAAATCCCAATGACATTCCTCATCAAAATAGAAAAAGCAATCATGAAATTTATCTGGAAAAATAAGAGATCCAGAATAGCCAAAGCAATCCTTAGCGAGAAGAGTGAAGCAGATGACATCACTATTCCAGACCTTAAACTATACTAAAGCGCAATAGTAACCAAAATAGCATGGTATTGGCACTAAAATAGACCTGTAGACCAATGGTACAGAATAGAGGACAAAGAGACCAACCCACATAATTACAGTTATCTTATGTTAGACAAAGGTGCCAAAAACGTACACTGGAGAAAAGATAGCCTCTGCAATAAAAACCTGGAAATCCATATGCAACAAAATGAAATTTAACCCCTATCTCTCACCATGCACAAAACTTAACTCAAAGTGGATCAAGGACCTAGGAAATAAACCAGAGACCTTGTGCCTAATAGAAGAAAAAGTAGGCCATAATCTCCATCATGTGAGATTAGGCTCAAACTTCCTTAATAAGACTCCTATAGTACAAGAATTAAAACCAAGAATCAATAAATGGGATGGATTCAAACTAAAAAGCTTCTCCTCAGCAAAAGAAATAATCAATGAGGTGAATAGAGAGCCTACAGAATGGGAACAAATCTTTACCACAAGCACATCAGAGCACTAATCTCTAGGATATATAAAGCACTAAAAATCCTTAACATCAAAAACCAAAACCAAAAACAAAAACAAAATAACCCAATCAATAAATGGGCCAAGGAACTGAACAGAAGATGATATACAACCAATCAACAGATATATGAAAAAAATGTTCAACATCTCTAGCAATTAGAGAAATGCAAATCAAAACCACTCAAGATTTCATCTCACTCCAGTCAGAATGGCAGCCTATCAAGAATGTGAACAATAATAAATGTTGGCGAGGATGTGGGGGAAATGGCACACTCGTACATTGTTGGTGGGACTCCAAATTGGTGCAGCCAATCTGGAAAGCAGTATGGAGATTCCTTGAAAAACTGGAAATGTAACCACCATTTGACCCAGCTATCCCACTCTTCGTTTTATACCCAAAGGGCTTAAAAACAGCACAATACACAGACACAGCCACATCAATGTTTATAGCAGCACAATTCACAATAGCTAAACTGTGGAGCTAACCTAGATGCCCTTCAGTAGATGAGTAGATAGGGAAACTTTGGTATATATACACAATAGAACATTACTCAGAGAGAATAAAATCATGGCATTTGCAAGTAAATGGATGGAGTTGGAGAATATAATGCTATGTGAAGTAAGCCAATTCCAAAAAACCAAAGGCCGAATGTTTTCTTTGATATGAGGATGCTGACTCATAATGGTGATGAGGAGGGGGATGGGAGGAGTGTAGGAACTTTAGATAGGGAAAAGGGGAGGGAGGGGAAGGGAGGGGGCAAGGGGGCAGGAATGCCTGTGGAATGAGTTAGACATCATTATTCTAAGTTCATGTATGAAAATACGAATGGTGTGAAAATACTTTGTGTACAACCAATGACTTGAAAAATTGCGCCCCATATGTGTAATATGAAATGAATTGCATTTTGCCACCATGTATAATAAATTAGAATAAATAATTTAAAAAGTGTATGTGGAATTTTATTATTTCAAAAATAATATAGTCTTTGTAAAGACTCAAAATGAAAAAGTCAGAATTGAATCAAAATGATTAACAGAGCGCTTATTCCAGACTTTTCCTCATGATTTGCATCCCTAGAAATGACAATTATGCTTTAAAAAATTAATTAAAAATTGATTCACATAAAGCTGCAAAAAATAATATATTGAGTTCCATATACCCTTCACCCAGCTTACCCAATGGTAACATCTTACAAATATTCTTTGTGTGTGTGTTTGTGTGCTGGGAATTGAACCCAGGGCCTTGTGCATATGAGGCAAGCACTATCAACTGAGCTATATCCCCAACCCACAAATATACTTTTTTTTGGTGGGGTGGGGTGGGGTGTCTGTGTGTGTTTGAAAACATTTTTATGATTATTTGATATATAGATATACACTATTTCCCCTCTTATTTACATAGATTGTTTCTCATTTTTTAATTAAATTATTTATTTATTCTAATTTGTTATACATGAAGGCAGAATGCAATTCATTTCATATTACACAGATAGAGCACAACTTTTCAAGTCACTGATCGTACAGAAAGTATTTTCACACCATTTATGTCTTCCACAAATATACTTTTAAAGTAATCCACAATAGGGCTAGAAAACAAGAGGACATAAATTACAAGTTATGAGCATTCTTGGAAGAGAGAAAGCAACTGAAATTGATCTGCAAGAAGAGATCATGGAAAAAAACAAAAAACAGGGAAAGATCTTTGGGATGGCTCTGAACTTGAGGGAGCCTTGAGTAGCCATCAGAATCATTTTGGGGAACTTATTACTTTATCCATCTGTGAATCAGGGACAAAAAAGCATGGAGGGTGGGGCTTGAGAAAACAACAAAAGGGTACAGATTTTGGGAGGGAATTTAGTGTTATCCAATTTAAAAGTTATGAAAGGCTATTCTATTTTCCAATATATCCAGCCTAGGGAAATACAAGCAACTGGGGAGAGAAACCATATATAAAGATTTTTGTTGCTGCATTGCAAAACCAAAAATGTGCATAGAGCAGGATGAACGCTCCCCCAAGAAGGCAACAGCTATGTACAGAACTGTACTGCACTCAAACCAAGGGATGAACACAACAGGTGAGAGGGAGGTGGGCACATTACTAACCAGGAAAGTGTTTTGCATCTGGAGGAATAGGAAGCTTTCCAAGATATGTTGTCCCTCATATTATGATACCACACATCAGCAACAAATAAAAACCTAAAATAATTCATATTCCCCATTTCACCTATCTTTTACTCCCCTCCACTTAATAATTGTTTTAAGTAATTCTACATATATTTAGAACCACATGAGACAGAGTTAGAATTTTTGCTTACATGGGCAAACAAGGAAAATGTTAAAGAGGAGAAGAAAAATGCAAAAAGTGTATTGTGTTTATTCCCCGCCCCCCTGCCCCCCACCCGCCACCATGTTCCAGAATTCCTTTAGGGCAGGTTTGCTGGAGACAAACTCTCTAGTTTCCTCTTCATTCCTAAATGATATTTTTCTGGATATAGAATTCTTTGTTGATAGTTCTTCTCTTTCAGCACTTGAAAACTGTGATACCACTCACTTCCTTCTGGATGTCTGAAGTTCTTATGAAAAATCCTGTCACAGAGTTGTCTTCCTCCTAGGTAAGCTGTCCTTTCTGTCCTGCTTTCAAGATTTTATTTTGTTTTGTTTTGGTAATGGGGATTGAACCACTGAACTACACCACCAGCCCTTTTCATTTTATTTTGAGATTGGGTCTTGCTAAGTTGTCCAGACTGTCCTCAAACTTGTGATACTCCTGCCTCAGACTCTCCAGTCACTGAGAATTTTTATCTTTTGTTTTTTGGAGTTTGGTTATGGTCTGTCTTGATGTAATTTTCTTTGGGTTCATCCTGTTTTGAATTTGCTCAAAGTCAGGTGTACTAGTGCATGCCTATAATCCCAGAATCTTGGGAGGCTGAGGCAGGAGGATCTCAAATTCAGTCAGTCTCAGCAACTTAGTGAGGCCCTAAGCAACTTGGTGTGAGACCCTGTCTCAAAATAAAAAAATCAAAAGGGCTGGGGAGGCACTTAACTCAGGGTTAAGTGTACCTAGGTTCAATCCCTGGTACCAAAAAAGAAAAAAATTCTATCTATCTCTATCCTATTCTGAGCATTTGTGGGAAATGTTATATTGGCCATTTTATTTGTTCTGTTTTCTGGTACTATAAATATATTTTCTGTGTAGTGCATATGTAACAATGAAGTCTTTCAAACTACCTAGACCTCAGAGGTTATTACTAAGTTTTATAGATTTTCACTGTTAATCTGGAAAATCTGGTTTGCTGAATTGGTTGCCTTACCTGATAACTGGTCACCCAGTACAGTAATATTCAAATTACCAAAATCAAATCCTAAAGCACAAATTCTCACCCAATGTTGGTCAGCCAAGGGAGTCCTAAACATTTTCCTCTTCTCCCTTTCTCCTCAAAAGTAAAATTCATCAGTTTACAGGGATAGATTCTCTGAAAACAATGTGATGATCAACTCCCCAGTGGGGTCCTCCCCTACTTCCTTCCAGCCCTCCGACCCTGCTACTACTGGCAATCTGGAGTTGATGCACACAAGCCATTTCTTTTTCTCTGCATGGATGCTTGCAGCACTCCTTGACCTTTAGTTCAATAATCCAGTAACTCCTAGTTCCAAGTTTTGGAGTCTAGCCCTATTACATCCTTACCAGAAGTAGTATTCAAGCTCTCTTCATTTCAAGGAGAGCGGGGAACTTTTTTCCTGTAGTTACATTTTTTTTTTTTTTTCCATTTCCTCCTATGCCACACCAATGATCTCAGTATTGGATCCCCACTCTCTGTCATCCAAGGTCATCATCTCTATCACCTAATCATATTGAGCATTAAAGAATAACATGCTGGGGAGTGTCTGTTATGTGAATTATTCCATCCATCCAATCCTCACAATCTCATAATACAATGGGCATTATAACATCTGGATGAGAAAATGCATTTTTAATCATTCATTCTTTCAGCCAGCTTTTTGTACATATTTTCAAACTCTACAGGCCTGTTTCAAATATTTCAGTGACCATTTTGTATTCTGCAGTTTTAGATTCATTTATATCCTAGGTCATGTTCCTTTGTATGTTTTTGATATAAAGTTTTTGTTCTTATTTATAAGATATTTTTCTCACTTTTTTCCAAACTTAGAGAATTTTATCAGGGCCTTCTATCTCCTCAAAGATAATATGGCTATTTAAAGTCTCCTTTCTTGACTTTCTTCTGTGTTGACTTGGGCACCTTCTGATTCATTTCATAAGCATTTGAGACACAGCATTGGATGGGGATTATACACATTCTCTGTACCACTCTTCAGTTCCTTTGTAGAAAACTGAGGATGGCACAGGGTGATGGAGCCTTGATATGGCTGGTCTATGCTATAAACTTTCTTTCCAAATTTGTGGAGACTAATCGTCTGGGGCCAATTCAGCAAGCTAGAAAGATTGAGCTGTTTTACACAAAGGAAGTCCTCAGACACTAGAACATTTCTCTAGTTCAGGATGAAAAGCCACTTTGGTGAGAAATGAAATGAGCACGACACCCTTTGGTTCACGGTCTTATGGTTTTGTGGGTTGGGTCACAGGACAGCACAGTTACTTCTGGTTCTCATCTGTGAAGCTAACTTACCTTTGGACCTTGTTAAGAAACTGCCAGAAAAATGTAAAGAAGGCATGATGGGGTGAATTCAGAGTTGGATGGCTTCTTCTTCAATCCTGCTCCTCTGCTGAGGTGGAGGAACATGACTCCAAATGAATGTTTCTTTCCTTCCCCAGCCCGCTCATGACTTCAGCCCTGGGTTTGAATACCAGGGGATTCTATTCTGATGGGCTTTTCATTATGTCTCCTAACTGTGACACTGGTCCACATCTCAACATCAGAGAGCATGGGTTGGTCCAAATTGTATCATATCAGCTCACACTTTGAATTTTGTAGAAATCTTAGCATCAATGTAGCATCATTGCAGATTCTATTTTTTAGGCTTATGTTCATATCCTGTGTGTTTTGCCTAACCATTTATGTAAATAAGGAATAACTAGAAAACTCATTGGCTCACCTAGAAAAATCCCTTGAATGTCAGGTTTTAGCAGAAATTTCTTTGAAAAATTCATTTCTGCCTTGATAACATCTTGGGCAAATTCAAACACTTGAGTATCTATCATATGCAAGACACAAGAAGACAAATATTTGTAAAACCTTTTTTCTTCCAGGAATGACATTACACTTAAGCAGGGAAAGTAGATGAGCTCAATGATAAGCCACAAAAGAGAAGCTCTACAATGGAAATTTAGGAAATTTATAGTTAATTGGCCAAAGCAAAAACCCGTCAAACTCAGTCAATAACAGTATCACACTAGACTCATGAAAAAAGGACAAACGCACAATTTTTTTGGAAGGCATTGTGATGGTTGGTAGAGGGCACCAGGGGAACACAGTCTGGCAAATACCTCTCTTCCCAACCAGAAAGTTCCACAAGTCATGCAGGTTTATATGTATCACTTACAACAACATCAACAACAATGAACCGGGGAATGAGGATTTGTCCTGCAAGCCTAAGTGAAGAGTGACAGATTACACAAGGGAGAAGAGATTCTCTCGGAGATGCTAACTCAGTTCTTCTGTTCTTTCAGGCTAGAAGAAGCTTGATGCCATTCAATGTCCATCTACCACGAAAACCCAAAGTTGGGTAAAAGGTGGCATATACAAAGCCAGCATTTTATAGAAGTGTGTTTTCAACTTTGATCTGAGGTGTCCCTTTGGCTCCAACCTGGCTGGTCGGCAGGAGGATCTGGGCAAGTCTACAGTGCCCCAAAATACTCTCCATAAAGCCACAAGTTAAAAGTCAATCATCAAAATATTTCCCCTTTGAAAGTCTAACTAAAGTAGATGAGGGGTCACTGATTAGCTAAAGATCTGCAGTCCGAATTGTTTACTAGAAGGCTCATAGTAGACTGTCCTGTTTTCAAAGAAAATCATTTTCAGGGGAAAGGACAGTTTGCTGTTAACCAGTGGTAGATGAGACACATACCTGTATTTTGATCACATTTGCTTCTTGTTCATACAAAAATGATTTCCTAGCTTCAAACTCTTCCCTAAGGAGGGATCCTGAACTTCCTTTAAGGTGAAGAAACAAATCTTCTGAAGTAGACCACATCTTCTCACGGATGTAATTTACAGTGATTTCCTCAATGATGTCCTGGCAAGAGATATTTCTTATGGTTACATTTCACACATCAGGTGAAAGGACATACAGAATAGCCTGTGGAAATGGTATCTTTTAGAAAATGATCTAGATTGTTCTTTTTGGCTTGGTTTAAAAACAGATTTAACCAGAGCCAAGGGATGAAGTGGCTTAGCTTCTTTCTAGAGTCATAATTTTGGAATCCTCTGAGATTGGTGCTGAGGTAGCATGAGATGGTGGTTGGATGACCTTGGGCTTTGGAGACAGAGATGCACAGATGATGCTAACAAGAACCACGTGTGAAGCACGAGCTCCACAGAACATAAAAGGGACAAGGATGACGACCATAAGAACATGCATCGCCTCATCTCTTCCTCTGGCTGCTGAGGAAAAGACCTCCATGCCCACAAAGTCCTCAGGCTTCCCTTTCTCCTTTCTTGCCAGGATAGAGCAGGGAAAGCCCTGCAGTGAGTTGGGGAAACTCAAAGTGATGCTCGGGGACAAATGAAATACTTGGGGCAGAAAGAAAAGGGGTGGAAGAGAAAAGATAAGCACTTGTAAAAGGCCAAACAGAGGAAATCTAAAGGAATGAGGAAAAAAGGAAGAAGGGGGATTATGACAAGTTTATATTGCCTATGAATTGGGTTTACTTTTTCGTTCATTGTGAAATTCAAGCCAAGACTGGATTCACTTCTACAACTGAAGACTTATCCAGTGCATTTGGAACCAATAGTTGGTTAATTTAAATAGCTAAAAGTGAAATCATTCAAAAACATGTATACACACACACACACACACACACACACACACACACACAATTCATTGAATAAAATCAGTGAATTCGGGTTGTTCAGAAAAAAATTCATTAAAAAAACAACAACAACAATCCCACAGGGTGAGCCCCTCCACCTAATAGACTGATGATGCACAATGTAACAAAAAATTATACTGGAAGCATCTTTGGATGCCACATGTGCAATTTTTTTTTTTGTACTGGGGATTGAACTCAGGGACACTCAACCACTGAGCCACATCCCCAGCCCAATTTTATATTTTTATTAGAGACAGGGTCTGAGTTGCTTAGCACCTCACTGTTGCTGAGGCTGGCATTGAATTTGAGATCCTCCTGTCTTAGCCTCCTGAGCCGCTGGAATTATAGGCATGTGCCACCATGTTCGGCCTCACATGAGCAATTTTTGATTCTGAATTTTAACTCTTCAATGCTGTTTTCTTCACAGTTTGGTACATCTTTTCAATCACGGCATAAATATTTTTTAGTATTTTCCATAATCTGACTTTTTTTTCAAAAAATTAGCACTAACAATCCATTGCTTCAATAAAAACTTAAGAACTTTGAAAATCTGGAATTAGCTTAAAAACTATGTTCTTCAGTCTCTTCTTATCATTTAAAATTTTTGTCATTTATTGTTGTTAGACAAAGGCCACAGTGTTTTTTTTTTAAGCACATATGGCTACATTGTGGTATCTGATGTTATTGACTTCTAATGATTCAATGAGATCTATATTTGTGTATTCTATTTTTTTCTTCTTGAAGATTGAACATAATTAGTATCAGTATTTTCTCTTTAAACATATTACAATGCCTGGATCCATCAGCAATTTCCATATTTTTGGGGTCCAACTTTAGGTCTTAAGTTCAAAGCAATCTTGGTGAACATTCCTTCAAGAGAATTTCCTCAGGGAACCATTACTCACTTTATATAGGACCTATGTTTCTATATTAGAAAAACATCTAGTTCTTGATTTGCATCTTGTGTTATTAATTCCACAGGAATGGATACATATGACCCTCAGAGATGCTGATGGTTGTGTCAAAAAACACCAACAGTGGAACAATGGAAAAGACTGTAGATTAGAAATTAGGAGCATGGGGCATAAACAGTTTATTGATGGATTCTGTGTAAAGTGCACAACTAGTAGATGTTGGTTTATCCACTCTGCACCTCCATTTCCTCACTCAGAGAAATGGAAGATGATATTTATTGTCTTCTCTTGGAGAATGATTTGGGGATCAAACTGATGTGAACATGTGCTGGAAAGTGAAACTCCATGTTAATCAAGGGCATTTGGCTATGTTTGTGGTTTCAGAGATCTTATTTGTAGAGCTACATATCTTGGGGGTATTTGTAGGCACACCAGTTAAGATTACTTTTGGCCAAAACTTATTATACAAATCTTTTTATAAGTATTGAGTCCAAATTCACAGCCCTCCAATTTAATGCCTCTGGTTTCTTCATGGTCTCCCACCACCAACCTCCCTCAAAACAAAGGACTTGCCATAGGTGGCCTTTCTGGTATGATCCACCCTACAATGTGCTTTTAGGAAACTTTTATGAGGCATCTAGTGTTATTTCCATGTTATAAAAAATATTCAGATCTAATAAAGCTATGGTCACAAAGAAATCAATCTGTTGCTAAGCTGCTCCTTTCATTCCTTTACAAAGAAGAAAGAACTAAAAAAAAAAAAAAAAAAAAGAAAGAAAAAAAGAATGAAATTACATGACCTAGAACTGAGACCAGAAAGAGCTCATTTGCCCTACTTTTTCTTAGAGTTTTGCTCATAAGTTGTTTATCATCTTTCTTTGTAAATACTCAGCCCTGAGTTCCTGCACTAAAAACTGCTGCATCATGTGGAGTACAATGTACAAGTCAGATGGAGAGAAATTCACAGGTCCCCTGAGACTTAGGCCAGTATTTTATATAATGAGAAATGGCCTTTGACCAAGTGATCCTAACAGACTCTTCTAAGTGGGTTTCTTTTTTCTGTATTTTAACACATCACAGGTCCTAATAGTCAATAAAGATATTGTATATGTCAATAATGCATTGTTTCTTTGTTCCTAATAAGAAGCTTAGATAGGTACTATTTATGTATGTCTTCAGTTAAAATGGGATGGGAAGGAATGGATAAATGCTTTTGGTAAGTAAAATCTGCAGACAAAAACTTTCAAATATGGGCCAAGGAGTCATTAAAAGGGGGATTTAAAAATTATATTTTATTTATTTATTTTATTTAACTAGAGCTTTCTGATTATATATAGTATTGGGTTCATCCTGACAAACTGGTACGTGCATGGAAATTGATTTCAGTCCATGATCCCCCTCTTTCCCTCCCACCCTCTCCCCATTTGTCTTCCTCTACTATACTAGACTTCCTTTTGCTCATCTATTAATTTGTATTTTGTTGGTTTTTTTATGTAATATTATCCTTCTGTCCCCTTAAAAGGGGATCTTCAGAGGTTAATTTAAATTCTGACTCACTGTGATATGTTTAACCTTTGGTTAGTATAACAAATGGGGAAATGGCTAATTTTTATCTCAGTTAATTAAATGTCGTGTATAAAATACACTTGGCTGGGTTATTTCCATTTACATTTGGGTATGAGCACATCAAAAGCTTCAGAAATTACATTAAATATTAAAAATTATATTAAAATGAAGCAAGCATTTAAAGTTTACTCATTCTGTCCTCTCCTAAAGCCAGCCTGGAGATGGCTGGGATCATCTGTGGCAAAGAAGCCTTCTCCAGCACTATGGAGAAAAAGTTACATTTTGGTGGGAAAGATATCATGTTATATTGTAGGCTATGGTGGTGGTGGTGGGGTAGGGTGGGGTGTGGGAGGATAATACATTTTGAATACTGACAAGCTGGAAATTATAACTAGTTGAACTATATCAAGGAAGACTGATTTTTCTAGAATAATCTACCATGCCAAATAAACTGCAAAAGCTTTCTTGCCCATTCTGTTTGGTTTTGTTAATGCCACTGAGGAATTAAAAAAAAAAATTGCTAGAGTAACAAATGCAGCCACATTCAATGCATTACCTGAAGATTTTATTCCATGCCAAGCCTTCAAATAAACCAATTAGTTCCTTCCATCATTTTCACAAAACAAAAATAGAAAAGTGCTCACACTTATCTTTATACCAAATAGGTTGCCATCAAAAAGCAGTCTCCTACCTCAATTTCTTTTCCCATGATCCATGACTGTTTCAGCACATATGATTCAGGTGCCCCCCAAGAACTCTCTTGAGAATCAATGTTGTAATAGTAATCATATTTATCCTGCAGATTGAGTTTGAACCATGAGCCATCACTAGAAGCTAAAGAAAAAATGCTTGTTAAATTCTACAAAGGAACATTAGTGTATTTATTACTATGTTAAACATGTAAACTACATGTTTACTACACCTTGAACATTAGTGTAGTTTCTTCAATATAAAACATTGTCAATGAGAAGGAAAAGCAAACAAAGAATCTGTGCCCCAGGCAGATGTGAACAATATCACAAGTAGACAGAGGAGATCAATGAGCAAGATCTTCTTAGCTCAGTCTTCCAACAATTTCTCCTAAAAGAAGGGACCCACGTTTGGGTTGGGGGACAGTGATCTGCATTGGACCCAAGCAGAAGTGAGCTGTCTTTGGAGACAAATTTATCCAAAGTATGAAGGCAAATACACACCACAAAGCTCAACTAAAGTGAGGAAAAAGAAAGATCCTAATTCTTCTGAGTCATATTGCTCTATAAACACACAAAATGAGAAAAAAAAAAAATGCCGAAAGCACTTCATTTGGGTTAGGGGCATACTAGAAAAATCTATGGTGGTCATGGCTTAAATTGGTCAAGAAGAATGATGCTTCCAAATGAATCTATGGGCTACACTTCATATTTAGAAATCTTTATTTTAGACCAGAGAACTAAAAATAACAACAACAAAAGCTTAAACGTTCTTTGAGCTTAGTCTAAGTCAACTGTTAACAAGTGAGCTTTAGAGTCACTATCTTTATAAGTAAATCAAAGTCCAAGTGACTATCTCCATACACTATTTAAATGCATTCAAATGACTAAGCAGAGGTAACTTTAAGTCATGTTAATATGTGCCTTTTTGGGGGGTTGTTGTTGTTGTTTTTAAAATGCCTTTGTCAGTGCCTAGGAAGAAAGATGTAACTCTTCAAGTATGCAATCAGATAGCTGCTGTTCAACTGTTGGTGGCCTTTTTTATCTGACTTTTTTTTTTTTTTTAACTAAGCATACTGTTTTCAAAGTTCATCCATGTTGTAGCAGGTATCGGTTCTTCAGTCCTTTTTTGGCTGATAATATTCTATTGTCTGGCTGTGTCTTATATTGTTTATCCATTACTACTTAATATCCTCCACTGAAATGCTGTGCAATTATGTACCATCTTTCTCACAAAGGATTAAATGATAGACTTGATTAATATAAAAATCTGAACAACAACCAGATATAAAATATAAGGCAAAAAAAATCTGAAGTACTATATGTTCTCCATTCAAAATACGATGTTCTCAATTCTATGATGCCATCACCCATGTATTGCTAGACTTAATCATAGCTTCTCCCACCCCCCCCCCCCCCCAAAAATCTAAGAATGTTGATTTCAAAGCAATACTTGTCTTAAAATTAAGAAAATACAATACTACAGAAACTATAACATTTTAAATGACACTTAATTTGTTCTAAGTAATGAAAAAGCTTACCATATTCAGATTTGCTCTCTTTTGCTTTCATAAGGGCATCATAGTATCTGTCAGCACATTCGGGGATTATGTCGTGTGCATTATAAGCAGAAGATTTCAATACAGACAAAATATCATTTGATTTTTCCCCCTCCAAACACTGATTGACATCAACGATCAGTGTCACCCCTGGGTAATGAAAATAAATGTTTTTGTTAATGGTTATCTTCTACTAACTCCAAAAGCACACAAATATATAACTGAATATTTTAGGAATGTGTTGGTATTTTTACTCTTCAAGAGGATATAGCATGCATGCTCCAGTCAGTGGGCCAAGTCACCTACCAGTTTAAGTTGTAAGAAAAACAAGATTCTTACAGGTGTATTGTATATTAAATGCCATGTTATTTCCTGGTTAGTCTGGTGTGGTATCAAGATACTAGGTTTTGCTCATTGCAGTAAATGAAAAACTGGGTAAAGCACACCAAAAATAGATATTGAGCCCTGATCTACATCATTAATCAGGATTTGAAAAACTAGCTTTATAAAGACATTTATTTTAGAATAAGCAAAAAGCAATTTAAGCTATAGAAATCCTATTATTCTCCTATATCTCGCTAATATATTTGGCAAGGTTGTTATAAGAAACTGAAACAAATGTTGTAGAAAGGCACAGTTAGTGACCATGTTCGATGGAGTCCAGAAATCTAATTCTAGAACAGATTTAGACCTAGCAAGCAGCATTTTATCTCATTTTTATTTTCTGTCTCTCCCTATAAATAAAACCACATTAAACTCTTGCTTGCCTAAAGAAAGTTAATTTAATTAATTCTTTATTATCCACTTCGGTTCTAGGTAAGAATGTTCTGGTCCAACCTGTGGAACTACTCTTTTTCACAACCTGTAAATAAATTCTGAGTTAGCAATGTAGAACAACAACAACAACAACAACAACAACAACAACAGAAAGGGAGAAACAGGTTAAAATTTCTTCCCAGATTAAAAAACAAAACAAAACAAAATATAACTTGATGAAAAAAAGCTGAGAGATGGATATTTTTTCTTTTTCTTTTTTTACACACATGCCAAACTCTAACAAGTATTAAATAACATTGTCATCAAATTAGGTTCCCATGTGTAGAGCACTATGAAGGTTGAAAGGGCAAGAAAAAAGAGCCAACTTTTGACCCTTAGGAGTCAAAGTGATGCATATCTGGAAAAGCTCACAAATACTTAAGGAGGGCTTCTCCACTGGCTGCTGAACAACACAAAACACACAAAAGTGTGCTTTTGTGCTTATAGAGGTTGGCAGTGACTAAGTGAACCATCCCCCATTCCTCTCTTGCAGGAAAGCTTGGTAAGCTGGAGAAAAACTGACATGTAAGAAGTCTGTGGTCAGAGAAAAGCAGAAGGATCAAGTAGTTGACAAAGAATTCTCATGTGAATTACACAAGATAGCTTCATCCAGCTAACCCAATAAGATGTAATGTTCCTTAAAAGACAATACTATGAAAGCACAAAGTTCCTGTATACAGTAATGTTCTTTATCATCAAACATTGATGTTCAAGGAACTAGTCCACAGGTCCACCTCCTGTACCAACATCATCTTTTTTTTTCTTTTATTAATTTTTATTGTTGGTTGTTCAAAACATTACATAGTTCTTGATATATCATATTTCACACTTTGATTCAAGTGGGATATGAACTCCCATTTTTACCCCGTATACAGATTGCAGAATCACATCAGTTACACATCCATTGATTAACATATTGCCATACTAGTGTCTGATGTATTCTGCTGCCTTTCCTATCCTCTACTATCCCCCCTCCCCCCTCCCCTCCCCTCTTCTCTCTCTACCCCCTCTACTGTAATTCATTTTTCCCCCTTATATTTTTTTTCCCTTTCCCCTCACTTCCTCTTGTATGTAATTTTGTATACCCCTGAGGGTCTCCTTCCATTTCCATGCAATTTCCCTTCTCTCTCCCTTTCCCTCCCACCTCTCATCCCTGTTTAATGTTAATCTTCTTCTCATGCTCTTCATCCCTACTCTGTTCTTATAGTTACTCTCCTTATATCAAAGAAGACATTTGGCATTTGTTTTTAAGGGATTGGCTAGCTTCACTTAGCATAATCTGCTCTAATGCCATCCATTTCCCTGCAAATTCTATGATTTTGTCATTTTTTAATGCAGAGTAATACTCCATTGTGTATAAATGCCACATTTTTTTTTATCCATTCGTCTATTGAAGGGCATCTAGGTTGGTTCCACACTCTTGCTATTGTGAATTGTGCTGCTATGAACATGGATGTAGCAGTGTTCCTGTAGTATGCTCTTTTTAGGTCTTTAGGGAATAGACCGAGAAGGGGAATAGCTGGGTCAAATGGTGGTTCCATTCCCAGCTTTCCAAGAAATCTCCATACTGCTTTCCAAATTGGCCGCACCAATTTGCAGTCCCACCAGCAATGTACAAGTGAACCCTTTTCCCCACATCCTCGCCAGCACTTGTTGTTGTTTGACTTCCTAATGGCTGCCAATCTTACTGGAGTGAGATGGTATCTTAGGGTGGTTTTGATTTGCATTTCTCTGACTGCTAGAGATGGTGAGCATTTTTTCATGTACTTGTTGATTGATTGTATGTCCTCCTCTGAGAACTGTCTGTTCAGGTCCTTGGCCCCCAACATCATCTTAATAGTATTGTTTCTCATGAAAATCTAAAACATGTCTTGGGAAAAAACACTAACAGAGCAGTTGCATCTTGCTAATCATTGTATTCACAGTCTGTATTACATGGTAGGTGTTTAATGTTTGCTGAGAGCTTCTAGAAGAGTGCTTTATGTCATTAAAAATTTTTCATGAAACAGTGAGCAATACTCTCAAGGATGTGCAGATTGGGGGCCTATCTGCTTCTGCACTAAATGATCTCAAACTCATATGGTTCAGTTTTTCCCTCTTCCTTCACGGTTAGCTTTTGCTTCCTCCTGATATCTGCATGCCTGTCTATGGCAGCCCACACACTTTATCATCTTGTAATCTGTGGCTTTTGCTGTGCTCTGACTCAGGAAGAGAGACAAACATCCATAAGAGCGTTATACCTATAAAAAGAATGAATGGGCCCAACATGACTGCCTAGGGTCCCCCATGAGGAAAGTAGAGCCAATGCACAGGCTGTGAAATGTCTATTTTGATGGTCTTTTTTTTTTTTTTTTTTTTTTTCTTATTCTGGGGGTTGTGGTTAAGTCCCAGACAGTTGAGGATGTTAGATAAATGACCTCCAGAAAATCAGATATGTTTCTTCTGGGGAATGAATTAAGAGACCTACCATAAATCTCCTAAGAGATCCAGACAGCATTTGCTTTATATCTTAAGACATATGCCAGCAGGCTGTCTTTGGAGTGCATTCCCAAAGAGGAGATATAACCTCCAATAGGGCATATACTTGTTTTGGGGAGAAGAGGTAGGGGAAAAAAATAACTTTTTATGTATAAAGCACAGATCCTATGTACAGTACCTAAACAGATACACAATATATCTGTGGTACTAAAATTTCATGATGAGAGATTATGGAAAAATATTTTAAAAGATTCCTTAGAGTACAAATATGAAAAAAAAAAAATTGAGAAACATTGCTCTAAGGAGTCGATGTTGAGGCAAATTTTAAACAAGCAAGAAACTGCAGTTTCTTGAAAATGAACATGGAGCCCAAATGAAGGAGACTTGAGTTACCTTGCCCTTTTAAATCTTGCCTGTGGAAATATATGGGTCAGCACATTTTCTTTTATCAAATTATCTGAGATGCTTACAACATGTGGCCAGAGTCTGTTTCAAGCCTTCGTGGAAAGGATGAAGAACACTTTTAAAAGTATGATTAAATTTTTGCTGAAAACCCAAAAAATTCTCATTTCAATGTCTGAATAAGATGGTTAACTTCAAAAAATAATTTCGTGTTGTTGTCTAATGTAGGAGAGAGTGCAGCCACCCTTGCAAGGGACGGGGCAGAAGGATAAGATAGGCTCTCAGATGTGCAAGTAAGGAGTACAAAATCATAAATATTTAAGAAAACCTCTCATTGTTATTGCCTATAGGTCCATGAGTCTCAGTGTGAAAAAAGAACCAACATTTGCAGGCCAAACTAAGAACAATGAATAAAAGGAATACAATAATCTCTACCTTGATAGTGAAAAAAAAGTCATAATTATTTTAGACTATTTGAGTGTCTGCATTATTCAATCTATTATAAAGACTCAAGAAATTCTGATAAGTAACAACAACTATATAAACCAAGCATGATGGCACAAGCGGGTAACGGCACAAGCCCAGTGACTCAAGAGACTGAGGCAAGAGGATCATAAGTTCAAAGCCAGCCTGGGCAACTTTGGGAGAACCTGTTTCAGGAAAAGAAAGAAAAAAAGGACTGGGGATATATTTCAGTAGTAAAGCATCCCTGGGCTCAATCCTCAGTACCACTAAAAATGAAAAAGAAGTTTCTATATTACAATCCAGTAGCTATCTTCAAACTAAGGCTGCCTTTGGTTTCATATGTAAATTTAAACATCCTATGTTCCCATCTGAACTGTAATCTTTTTGTATGTAAATTTAGATCTCTGATGCGAACATCTCAAGAGTGTGTGTGTGTGTGTGTGTGTGTGTGTGTGTGTATTTTTCCCCTTGAGTAGTAGAGTACTGGAAAGTAACGACTTCAAAGTTCTAAGTGTATAAAGTTCAGATTAGAGTAATACATGTATTTTTTTTTTCCAAGCTAAGGAAATAGAAACCAGATGTTCCTCACAGAAGCTTCCAAAGTTTGAAAGTCCATCTGTGAAGTAACAGTAAGCAGTTTCAACAGCATGCTAACTTGCTACAATGGAATCTAATTATGCCAAGTATGGGCAGGTTAATGAAATATACTTTTAGGACTCTTGTTTTAATTTATGTAGAGATTTATATATGGAGATTGTTAGTAATATCAATTTAGAAGCTATTTCAGATTGTCAGGTGAATTTTCTTACTATTCCCCCATGAAAGTTGATGGGATTGAGGTTTGAAATAAAAATGATGGGATTGAGGTTAGAAATAAAATAAAGACTTTAATCTTTAGAACAAATGCAGGGATTCTGCTAGTTTCTGAGTGTGTCCATCCCAATTAGGCACCTCAAAACTGAGGAAGTTCCACAGGATGGGTTTGGGGACCCATTGGGATCCATTGTGAGATAGGTATGAACTAAATAAAACTCCAGTGATCACCTGACTTCCAAAAGCTCCTACTCTGAGTGGTAGACTAGAGTGACACTGTGGGTCTCCTGGAGTTAGTGTTGGTTCAGAGTCAGTATCTAATAGTCCTTGCAGAGTCTGATTATGCTCTTCCCCCTACTTCAGCTTGGTACAGACAAGACCTGTTTGGTGGAGGATGATAGAAAGATTAAAAGTATAATTTTGGGGCAGTGTGGTGTCATACTTCTTCAAGGGGACTTGGTCTCCTCCTTCATTCGAAGGGTTTTGAGTTTGCGAACTAGATCCAGTCTGGGAATTGAGGGGCTTTGACTCTCTTTATATTTCAAGTTAGACTTTTCTTCCCTGACTTAGAACTCATTCTATTTTGTTATGCTTTGGTTATAAGGTGTTCCCTAAAAGTTCCTGGGTTAATGCAGAAATGTTCAGAGGTGAAATGATGGGATTGTGAGAATTGTAACCTAATTAGTCTATTCTATAGTTTGATTTAGAATAACTGGAAGTTAACGGTAGGCTGGAGGAGGTGGATCATGGGATCGTGCCTAGGAAGGGTTCATCTTCCCCGCAGCCCCTTTCCCTTGCTCAGTTTGCTTCCTGGACACCATAAATGGAGTAGAACTCTTCCACCATGTCTTCCCGCCATGATATTCTGCCTCACTTTGAGTCCAAAGCAATGGAGTCAGCTTACCATGGACTACCCTTATGACACTTGAGCCAAAATAAACTTTTCCTCCTCTCAGTTGTTTTTGTCAGATATTTTGGCCATAGCAACTAGAAGCTGACTAACACATACTTGTACAGAAATAAGAATTTAGTAAACTACCAGTCAATTTCTATTTTGGAATACCATGATCAGTTGCACAACTCTATAGTTCTCCAAAACTATTCCAATTAACTGCTCTGACTCTGGGGTCATGACAGTAACCACACCCATAAGGGTCTGGATCCTGTCAGCCTGCCTTAAAAGATATACCTGTACACCCTCTTACTCCCTATTAGTTTGTTTCTCTGAAAAACCTAGCAGTGGAGGGCATGGAAGAGAATACTCATTTATGGAGCAGGTATGGGCTAGTTTTCTAGGGATTAAGGAAAAAAAAAAAGGATTTGATTCACTTACAAAATTCAAGAGCATACAAAGTATTTTTTTTTTAATTTCCTGGATTTTATTCAGCAACATCATCAAATTTTGATAACTGTTGAATGAGAATTCATGGAAATTATAATAAGATGACTCTGAAAAGCAGTTACTCACTGAAAATATGCAATCAAAATCGTATTTTTATATAAGTACACATCTAAGAACTGAAACTTGGTAAGAGAGCCCAAATTATCCCAGGAATGAAAAGCTATATGACTTCAGGCATAGCTCCAAAAACAAGCAAAAGACTGCAGGTGCTTACATTGTTTTGCTTTGTCCTCATCCACGTTGGCCTCGTCGATGGCTTGCTGTATCTCATCCAGCCAAAGAGCTTTGGAAGCACTCTCAAGATCCTAGGAAAAGTATCAGAGGTGGTTATGGGATGGAATCAAGAACTGCTTTTCAGAGTCATCTTACTATAACTTCCACGAATTCTCATTCAACAGTTATCAAGTCCTGCCATATAAAGCACATGCTATTAATGAGCAGAGTCCAAATCTGACCACTTCTCCCTTCCTTGCTCCTTCCCTTGAGTCCGGCCCATCCTCGTCTCTCAAGTAGACAGCTACACTGGTCCCTTTATTTGCTTTTGCTGCTTCCAAGTTTGCTCTGTCCCGTGGTGGTTCTCGACATAGAGCCACAGGATATCTACAAAACAGATGTCTCATCATCCCACTCATCAGCCAACCTCTCCCAACCTTCCCCTGCAGTTGGAAGGAAACATAGAGCACAAAGCCTCTTCTCACGGGCTTTGATTTGCCTACTCCTCTAGCTTCACCTCACACCCTTCTGCTTCCCTGTTCCAGAACTTCACACCAGCTTCCTTCAGACTACAGCACTCTACCCTTTCTGTGTGGCTGCTCTTTTCCCCTCATCACTCAGGCCTCAATTCAAATGCTTCCTTATCCAAAAAGTCTTCCCTGGCTACCTAGTCAAATACTCTCTCCCCTAAGCATTCAAAAACCATCAGTTCCAAACTATGTGCCAAGGAATATTTTAAATTTAAGGGAAACACAGTGATATTTTCAGCATTTATCAGAGAGAGAGACAAAAATAAAAATTTAAACACTGTGATTGTTCTCAAGGACCTGGCAGTCTAGTGGGAGAGATAGATGTGTCAAGAAATAATGATAATACATATTTTAAAGTAATTATGATTGGGGCAATCTTAGCTGTAGACACATGATCAAGGAGGACCATGTGTTCAATAGTAGGGGTCTTAAGTTGCAACAGAAGAAAAGAGTAGTTTAAGGCTAGCATTTGAAAGCAAGTGATAGCAGCAATGAAAAAGTACTGAATGATTTTCACTATTTTCCTTTGGGTTGGTCCTGATGAGACTGCTACAAATGTGGTCCTGGGATCTATTAAATGGGATTCCTGGATAGATTTATAAAAACTTGTCCAAGATAGCAAGAAATTTTTATCCAAGGAAATGAAATATTTTCAGGAAAGATATGACATTCCACTTAAAAAAATGGGAACATTTAAATATGTGTAGGGATTAAGTGCTGTGTTCTAAATTCTGAATCAAGGCTATGACAAATGGAAACAAGTGACTTGGTACTGCAACCATACAGAACCAATTCCATCACTTAGGACTCAAGAAGGATGGGGAGGGGGAGGAAGAAGAAGTAACATTTACCAGCTTTTCTGGTAGGCTTCTAACTTGCATGTGCCAAGGGCTCTGAAAATGAGATAAAATATAGGCCATTTCTTTTTGCATCATTGTCATTAATAGAGTTCTGGGGAAGGCGTGGTATATGCTTCCTCAATCATCTCTAGTTATGGCTGTCACATGGGAGCCACCAGTTGTTAGTATTTTTCATCTCTTTCTAAATGAAACTTTGGATGTGTTATAGTCAATCAGGAAGCAAGGTGAGGAGAAGCCTGGAGGAGGAGGAGGAGGAGGAGACAACAGAAACTGGACTACCTGTTCTCTATTTCTAAGTCCAAAGAGACCCAACACTCCCCAGGAACAGCCTATAAACTGAATTCCATACAAGTTCATTTATGTCCATCTCAGGGTTTTCTTGAAGGATATTATGTTCATTTATAACTGATTACTGCAGAAGACGCACCACACTGACTTCTGCCAGAAGAGAACGTAGTCACAATCCTATAATCTTACTTCAAAGATTAAAATATTATAAATTAATCTAAAGCAAGACTTTGCAAAGCCAAATCAAAATCAACAGTTTAAAGTGTGATGTGCTGAACTAAGTTAAACACAAATTCAAGGTAAAAGTGAAATGCTGGTCTGGAGGTATAGCTCAGTGATAGAACACACTTTTTTAGCATATGTGAGACACTGGGTTCCATCCCCCAAGCACTGCCCAAACCAACAACTACAACAATAAAATGTAGGGTCTCCTTTCAATTACTCACTAGAAGACTATGGGATGGCTAGGTTACCACCTCAGCTATACAGCCAGGTTCAACATGTGAGTTACAACTGAATTAAATGACCAGAAACCAGAGCATGTGCAAATCAAGCCACAAACTCCTGAATTTAGATGACTTCTAGAAACGTTTTAAACAACAAAAAAACGTCTTCATGTCTTAATGATTTTTAAAAATTATTTTTTTGCCATATAATAGCTTCAATCTCACTTTGTGTTACATATATTATTTAGCTGAAGTATGAAACATCAACCTTTGTAAAAATCTTGATTTGATTAAACTTAATTAAGATGTTTGTACACATATCACTTCCTTCCTAGTTTTATCTCTTACCTTTCAAGTCTCACAAAATTTAGTTTTCTGATTTTGCCACATTTTTATAGCCAGTAGGCTGACTGGCTTAGAGTTTAATCATTTTGTTAATCATAGGCAAAAATTCAGTTCATTTTGTTAATCATAGTGCAGCTTTTTCTTTCTTTCTTTTTATTGTGCATTAAATTGTACTCTCCAGAAAATAACTACTCATGAAAGCTTAATATATGTTGTACAACAATGTGAATATACTTAACACATTGGAACTATGAACTTACAATGGTTAACGTGGAAAATTTTACTTATGTATATGTTATCACAATTTAAAAAATCTTATTGTATAACCAACACTTATGGAGTCCTCTGCATTTCAATGTTCCATTATGATTTCAATTCAACCAAATAGTGTTGGTCGGGGATGGGTCTCTCTAGTTATGTGACCCTATAGAGTTACTAAATGGCTCAGAACACATGAACTATGGCAAACAAGTGACTCCTCTTTCTCCAAACAACAACAAATATAAAACTAAGTTCTGGTCAGGCACTGGTGACAAGTTCAGACCAATGAGACATTGGCAAAGAATTTTCTTCTTTCTCTTTTTGGTCCTGGGGATTGAACTGGGGCACTTAACTATTGAGCCACATCCCCAACCCTTTTTATATTTTATTTAGAGACAGGGTCTTGCTAACTTGGTTAGAACTTTGTTAAGTTGCCAAGGCTGGCTTTGATCCTTTGATCCTCCTGCCTCAGCCTCCTGAGCCTCTGGGATTATAGGCTTGTACCCCTGTGTCTGGCAACACAGAATTTTGAAAGAAATCAAGCACCTAAACAATTTTAATTTCTTAAAATTTGAAATAGCTGGCAGAATAAAGTTAAGGATAATTTCTGACTGTTCAACTACAAAGTAACTTTTAAAATGGGTAAAATGAGATATGGGACAGTTTCAAAGCTAACTGCTGCTCTGCATCTGTTTTTCAGCTTAGTTCTGTAAAGGGCTCTCTACTTTCTGTTGTTTTTTTAAAAATGTACATAAACACACCAGGTGAAAATTACAGTTTCTGTTCAGATCAGATTTTGGGGTATGGGTAAGAGTTAAATGATTTTTTTTTTCATGGATAACGAAACATGCTCAGAAGCTCAGCCTGAGTCATGCATACTGAAACATTGAGTTGGTCACATCCTTCCCCTGCAGAGGACTCAGGCAAGTTCCTGCCCATACAGGCCAGGGTAGCACACTTCTACTGACAGAACAAGGTTTTGTTATTAACATACGGAATTGAGGGGAAACTGTGCTCTGTGATTTTACACATTTGATAACGTTAGAGAAATTGGACTCAAGTCATCGAAATGAAAGCCCTCATCTTTACAGCTGCTCGACTACTTCTTCTGTCACCCATGTTTTGTGGAAGTGGTAAGCTCTTTTCTTCTGGAGTAGGAGGGTGGGGGACTTGTTTGTATTACAAAAGCCAAGTGAACCTAATCTTGCATCTGACAAAAACTGTAGAGGCTGATCTTGGTTATCAAAAGGTATGATCATGGAAGTCAGAAACTACAGTTTGTGCACCAGTCAATTTTTTTTTAGGGGGGGTACTAGGGATTGAATTCAGGGGCACTCGACCACTAAGCCACATCCCCACATCCCCAGCCCTATTTTGTATTTTATTTAGAGACAGGGTCTCACTGAGTTGCTTAGTACCTTGCTTTTTGCTGAGGCTGGCTTTGAACTCGTGATCCTCTTGTCTCAGCCCCCGGAACCACTGGAATTATAGGTGAGCACCACTGCACCTGGCTCTCTAGTCAAATTTCATCAAAGACTAATATCTCCTGATATTTAAAAGTGTTGCCTTGTCAAGATTTTAGACAACTACAATTAAGTCAAGAAACAACTTTCTCTATGAGAAGTTCTGTGTTTCTTAGGAATTTCCTCTGATTAGAAAAGACAGCACTTTTTCAAGGGATTAAAAAAAAATCCTGTGTTTATACTTTCTGGTGAGACACAAATGGGGGAAACAAGAATATTGCCTGAAAGAGTCATTTGCCTTTAGTAGCTTGTGATGCCAATACATTAGTGTTTCCAAAATGGAATAGTGCCAGGGAGTCCTCTCTACCCTTATAAATGAACTTCTAGAATTTTAGAAATACTATTTCCAAATACTGTTATGCTATCATGAATATGTTTCCTGTTTTACCTATCACAATGCTAGCCTGCTACCCTACTTGTTCTGAAGTTCATTGTTCCATCCATGATTTGGGATGAAGCTATATCCACAACTTTTTTACTGTTAGGTCACACTCCACTACATTGGTAGGAGTGGGAGAGGTAGGGGTACAAGGCAGAAAAAGCCCCAGATTAAACCACTACCACCACCACCACCACCACCACCACCACAAAAACCCTAAGTAAAGGAATGTTGCTTAAATTGATAGTTGGAGGTCATTAGGTCACCACAGAGAGAGCCAAGGGAACTTGTAGATAGTGTAGCACTTGAGAGGATAAACATGTACTCACTCTGGGATCAATGAACCAAAAAGTTGAGCAGCATTGCTGCGGAAGAAACGAGGTTGATGAGGGGGGTTCTTTCAAAGACGGTAGTACGGTTTGGTGAAAGTGAAAATAGGGAACTTAAGAAGAGACAAAGTGGGGCTGGGGTTGTAGCTCAGTGGTAGAGTGCTTGTCTAGCATGTGTGAAGCCCTGGGTTCGACCTCAGCACCACATAAAGATAAATAAAGGTATTGTTTCCATCCACACACACACACACACACACACACACAAAGACAAAGTAAAGGGCAGTGAGTTTGTTTTCTTTGACGGGGTCAGGGGAAGATGTAAAGGGAGAACCCATCCATGGTGATGGAAATCGGTTCCCTGTGGACTAGCCCCTCTCCAAGGCCTTTTCCCAGGTGGAAATCATTCCACAATCATGATGCCAAATGGAAACCTATATATAAAGAATTCAAATAAACTTAAAAAATAAACTTAATGATAAACACTATTCTTAAGATCAGACTCTGAGGACTAAAAGACTTATTAAGTGGAATCAGATCCAGAATTCTCATGGAAAATTGGATTCGAATCAACTTTTCTACCAATGAGTCACTGTTGAGCATGCCCACAGGCACCAGGTCTTGCTTAATCACAGGGATTTTCTGAAAACTAACAAACACTTGGTTTCAACAGCTCTCTTATCAGATCCTGAGGGGAAATCTCTTGTACAGCATGGTCTGCAGTTACCATTCTCTAGCTTTCTGCTTATCTTTCTTTACAGGAATCTACCTCTCCTTAGGTCACATAAGACCCAAGATCTTTTCCCAAATGCCAAAAAAAAAAAAAAAAAAAAAAAAAAATGAAGGATTTGTGCAGTTGAGTTCAAATGTCTAATAGCATCCCTTCAGTGATCATGTCTAAACACAGACCCTGAAGAGTGCTGCCCTCCAAATTCTTTCCTTTTATCTAATCCACCTTTCCTTTAGTGACATCTGATCACCTTTAGGTCTCCAGTTGTTCAGATCACATTTTCTCCATCTTACCCACTGAAATCAGTTTATGCAATCTCAGAGTTATAAGGCAGGCTTCAATTTCCCCTGGGAGGAAGCCGCTAGAGATTAGAACAGTAAGAGCAACTGGCTCTGAATGATGAACAATTTGGTAGACACTAACTTCAATATTTTTTTTAATTTGTTCTTTTCAGTTATATAAGGTAGTAGAACATATTTTGGCATATTATCCATACATGGAGCATAACCCATTCTAATTAGGATCCTATTCTTGTGGTTATATATGATATGGAGTCACCCTGGTTGTGTATTTAAAAACAAAACTAGGAAAGTTATGTCTGATCCATTCTACTATTCTTCCTACTCCCACCTCCCTTCCTTTCATTCTCCTTTGTCTAATCCAATGGACTTCTATTCTTTCGCTCCCCACCCTCTGTTGTTGTGGGTTAGCATCCACATATCAGAGAGAACATTTGGCCTTTAGTTTTGGGGATTGGCTTATTGCACTTAGTATGACATTCTCTACTTGTATCCATTTACCAGCAAATGCCATAGTTTTATTCTTCTTTATGTCTGAGTAATATTCCATTGTGTATATATACCACATTTAAAAAATTCCATTCATCTGTTGAAAGACACCTAGGTTGTATCCTTAGCTTGGCTTTTGTGAATTGAGCTGCTAAAAACATTGATGTGGTTTTGTCACTGTAGTATGCTGATTTTAAGTCCTTTGGGTATAGACCAAGGAATGGGATAACTGGGTCAAATCATGGTTCCATTTCAAGTTTTCTAAGGAAACTCCATACTGCTTTCCACATTTAATCTCAAGTATTCAACACAAAGAAACTGAGAGGTCATGTGGTGAGTTATATCTGGTAGAGTACTGGCATTTTAAATTGACAAGAGGTTTTTATAAGGCATAAAGGCACATACATACATCTAGAAGGTCATTATAAATCAGAGAGAATGTATTCTCCATAAACGTCCAGGATTAATTTATGGGAAACTTATTTGCATATTAAAGTTTACATATTGAGGTTTATTTATTTTTGAAATTGCCCTTTCAAAAATTAGGATTATTAATGTCAACATGCCAAGTAATGCCAAAAACTTATAGTATATAGTTTATGTGTTTCATTCCTTTTAAAATATTCATTTCTAATATCTTAAGCTATTTTAACAATTTCATTTTCTGATTTTCTTCCTTTGTCTTCTCTCCCCTTAATATCTGGCATTTTCCTTAGTCTGCCTTTGGATTCTTCTCACATCTCTTGGTAGGCCATACCTACCACTCCTTCTAAATTAAATGATAGCCTCTGTACAGACTAAAAAAAAATCCATACCTCTAATTTGGGTTCCTGGAATTTTGGATTTCACATCTGGTTATCTAACCAGTTGCTGGCATTTTACATACTAACATCCCATCAGCAACTGCACCTCAGTAATACTAAAAACAGGGTTTAATTTCTCCCTTATCTGCTTCTTGTCTTTTGTCCTAAATTCAGGTAATGGCATCCTCCTCTGTCAAGTCATCTAGAGTAGGCACCTCTGAGTTAGCTTGCCTCCTGCTCCTCCACTGCTATCAGATGCAAAGTCCCTGTGAGCTCTGCTCATTACCTTTCCATGTGATTTGCTCTAGTTCAGTTACTCACCATTCCTTAAAGTTTGAATAATTATAGCAGCCTCCTATTAGGCCCCCTTGTCTCCAATTTCTTCCTGTTACAATCTGTTCTCTAGTATGCTAGCACCAAAGTCATCTTAAACATGAGTCAAAATCACGGTTATATTAGCTTCCCATTGCTGCTATAACAAATAATCACAATTTCAGTGCTTAAAGCACAGGTTTATTATTTGATATATCTGATGCTCAGAAGTCTTAAAATCAAGGTGTTGGCAGGGCTGTAGGAGAGAATGCTTCCTTGCCTTTTTTCAGGCTCTAGAAACTTCTTGTATTCCTTGGATCAAGGCTCCTTCTTCCATCTTCAAAGCTAGTAGCACACATTATCTTTCTATGTCCCTCGCCTCCCTCCTATAAGGACTCTTACATTTAGCCCATGTTTGGACAATCCAGGACACTCTCCCCATCTCAAGTCCCTTAACATCTCAAGTCTCTTATTTATACCTGCAAAATCCCTTTATCATGTAAGGTAACATATTCATAGGCGTCAGGGATTAGCAGGTGGGATCTTTGTGTGTAGGAGTACCTTTATTCTAGCACAATGGTCATTCCTCTGTTCAAAGATGTACATGCAACTTCTGTATTTATGGAGTTCATTGAAAATTTTATACCATTGGCATATAAGCATACAATAAACATTTGCTGAACTAGCATCTAGCATTCCCAGATCCTATGCCAGCCTATATTATGCCTTTGCCCATGCATCACCAGCAGGATAAAATTAATCTATTTATAAATTCCATCTCTTTATAAGCCATGGTATCTTTACTCAGTTTTGTCTTTTCCTTGACATTTTGTTTAAATGCCCAAATCTGTTAGCTATTGTCTGAATACCTATATAGCTTATAGTCAACATGTTCTGTGGCCTATTTTTGTTTCTTCCAATAGCATCATAAACTCCTTACAGGCAAGGAGCTGCCATCTAGTTTATGTTCATACATGGATTAACATGGTTCTAGGGCATATTATATGTACTAAATACATGCCTGAGGATTGCCTGATCTATAATGTTTTTTAAGATAAAAATAACCCTAAATTTTACAACTATAGAAATTATGTAGTACAAAGCACTTCATTTTATGATATTGCCTTCCACCAAATCATATGTTAATATTTCCATTACAGGCAAGGAAAATGTTTCAGACAACTTGGTAAAACCAACCCTAACTATTAAGACCTTTCATGGATTTCCCCCAAATTCTTTTGAAGATTTCCCCCCTTCTGCCATTGAAGGCTGGACAGGAGCCACCACAACTGTAAAAATGAAGTGCCCTGATGAAACTGCTTCAACTCTCCATGTGAATAATGTGACCATGGAGTACCTGCGAAGTTCCTTAAGTACCAAGCTGATACCTGCCATCTATATCCTGGTATTTTTGATTGGTGTGCCAGCCAACGCTGTGACCCTGTGGAATATCTTCTTTGTTACCAGATCCACTCGTTTGACTATCTTCTACACCAACTTGGCCATAGCAGATCTTCTTTTTTTAATGACACTGCCATTTAAGATAGCTTACCATCTCAATGGGAACAACTGGGTATTTGGAGAAGTCATGTGCCGGGCCATCACAGTCATCTTTTATGGTAACATATATTGTTCCATTCTGCTCCTTGCCTGCATGAGCCTTAACCGCTACCTGGCCATTGTCCATCCTTTCATATACCGAAGACTGCCCAAGCGCACCTATTTTTTGCTAGCATGTGGACTGGTGTGGATAACGGTTTTCTTATATATGCTGCCATTTTTCATTATGAAGCAGAAATATTATCTTCCCCAGCTGGATATCACCACCTGCCATGATGTCTACAACACATGTGAGAAGTCTTCACCTCTCTTCCAGTTCTACTACTTTATCTTCTTAGCTTTTTTTGGATTCTTAATTCCATTTGTGGTTATAATCTACTGTTATACAAACATCATCCACAAACTTGGAACATATGATCATAGATGGTTGAGTTATATCAAGGCAAGTCTCCTTATCCTTGTGATTTTTACCATTTGCTTTGCTCCAAGCAATATTATACTCATCATTCACCATGCTACCTACTACTACAACACTACTGATGGCTTATATGGTGCCTATCTCATAGCTCTATGCCTGAGCAGCATAAATAGTTGTCTAGATCCATTCCTTTATTTTCTCATGTCAAAAATTGTAGATCACTGCACTTCTTAGAGTTGTGAGATTATTTTAAGATCATGGAAAGCTATCTGTGAAAACACATATAGTTAGGACAACATATACAAAGTGCAAGGAGCTCTATTCTCTAGCTCCACTTTTTTACCTTCTAAGAAATAATGCTTCAAATATTAAATGTTACAAAAGTACTAATAATTGGGGCTGGGGTTAGGGCTCAGCAGTAGAGCATTTGCCTAGCATGTGGGGGCACTGGGTTCGATCCTCAGCACCACTTAAAAGTAAACAAATAAAATAAAGGTGTTTTGAAAAAAGTACTAATAATTATTTTTTTTAAAATACTTCATACTTCAGTATTTTAAGAATGTTAATGAGGAGAAAAGTTTGATGAAACTGCTTCAACTTTCCATGTCAATAATGTGACCATGGAGTACCTGCGAAGTTCCTTAAGTACCAAGCTGATTTCTGCCATCTATATCCTGGTATTATGAGTGGTGTACCAGCCAATGCTGTGGAACACCTTCTTTGTGACCAGACCCACTCATGTGACTATCTTCCACACCAACTTGGCCATTGTAGATCTTCTTTTTTTTTTTTAATGATGCTGCTATTTAAGATAGCTTACCATCTCAATGGGAACAACTGGGTATCTGGAGAAGTCATATGCCAGGCCATCACAGTCACTGAACCAGTCAAACTTTTTACTTTGCCATGTCAAACCTTTTGTCAAATCTTTTGCTTTGCCATGAAGTTAATTTTTCCTCTTTTTACCTCTGCCTCTGCTGGAAAACTAGTTCTAACATCTTTGCCTTAATTCTGGCCATTTCTGGAAGTCCTCAAAGGACAGTCCTTGCCAGATTCTCATGTTAGAAGTGTCATTTTTCTCATCTCAACTTCCAAGGCACTTTCTTATATTTTCTATTATGTAGATATTATGTATAGTTCAATTTATACTAATATTAGTTCCACAAACAATTAAGCACTATGTACAGTAGGCCCTCTATATCTGTGGGCTCCATATCTGCAGATTCAACCAACTATGGATCAAAAACATTTTTAAAAAAGACTACCTCCAGGCTGGGACTATGGCTCAGTGGTAGTGCACTTGCCTGACATGCGTGAGGCACTGTTCGAGTCTCAGCACCACATATAAATAAATAAAATAAATAAATAAAGGTCAATCAACAAATTTTTTTTTTTAAAAAAAGACTACCTCTGTATTGACTTCGTACAGACTTTCCCCTTGTTGTCACTCCCTTAACAATACAGCATAACAACTATTCACATAGTGTGTACATTTTACATGCTTTGCACATCATGTGGCCAAATAAGTGAAAGAATAAAATCCCCAAACATCTAAATAGCATGGAAGCCCATTCAATTCACATGGAAGAGGCAATATACTTTGCATGAGATGACCTCATTTCTGGTTGGGCATGTTTAAAACAAAAAAAGCAAGGGAGTTAAACTAAGAATATACTCATAGGTCATTTAGAGATTTAAAATAGTGCCTCCATTTTTCTTCCTTATAATTTTAATGGGGAGATAGTATTGTGTTATAAACTTTCAGTATATTTCCATTGGTAAATAACTATATTTCTCTTGACTTAGGGATAAGATAGAAGGTGAAATATTAGAGCCTAATCTGGTAAACATTAGAGCAAGCAAAGAAAAGCGAATCTAAAATAAGTTTCAAGATTCCAAAAAATGTAGAAATATTCACTTGTTAAATGCATACCTAATTTGTATAGAGTAAATATACAAGGAGTAAATCAGAACTTTTTGGTGGGGTGTATTTCATATGCTGTCAGGCAAAGCCTTCCGTTTTAAAACTGCTCACAATTCACTGCCTATATTGGATAGACAAAGAAAACGTGTTCTACTCTGCTACATGTATATCAATTTTGTCCCCAAAAGAAAAAAATAATTTTGCCTACACAATTACACTGTTCAAAAGGATCAAGAATACTCACTAACTTATATCACTGTCCCCAATCGTTAAGCATCCTTTTGTGAAGATGTTATCCATTGTGATCTTTAATGGCTATATATTTTGTAACATCTTTACCCATAGGGATAATACCAGCAATGTAATTCTCTTCTATTATTTTTCAAGTTCAATCTTTGGAAAAACAAGGCACTGAAACACCCTATAAAAAGACACTGGAAATTTCCATCAATCAAAACATTATGTTTTTTAAAAAAAGTCTCAGCCAAACAAACAAAAACAGATTTTTCCAGGGAAAAGAACAGACTGAGAAAAGTTTAAAATATAATGGACTTCAGAGTACCTTGGCAGATACTTATAAACCAAAATTTGGGTCCTGAGGCAGAAGGATTGCAAATTTGAGGTCAGGTTTAGCAACTTAGTGACACCCTGTCTCAAATTAAAAAATAAGAAGGACTGGGGATGTAACTCAGTGGTAAGTGTCCCTGGGTTCAGTCCCTAGTGCCAAAATTAAGTAAGTAAATAAATAAATAATAATGAACTGAGAAAGTAAACTGTATTTTAAAATAGTAATTTAATCAAACGAGTATTTCCTTGAAATTTTAGTGTTTTGAATTTGTCAGCAATGGCCAATATAGCTCAAGCTCCTAGTTTCATAGGTCAAAAGTGTTTTGACTTCTGAGGTAGCATCAGATCCCTGTCCTCCATATTTAAAGCTCTGATTGCACCATTGAGGCTGTAGCTTCCACACATAGGAAGCCTGAGTGTTCATCTTGTTCTAAAGCTTTCGACTGGAATGCTCTGGAGAGGGCCTATACCACCTGTAAAAGTTCTTGGTCATGTGATGTTGGGCTCACCTCAAAAGACAAATACCCATTGTAGGCAGAGAAGAACTGAGGTGTGTTGACAGAGCAGATCCTGTATCTAATAAGGACCCTATAATATGATATAGACATTATTCACCCTTGGAAGGTAGCCAGCCACAGGTGCATATACTACTAGCTATATTATTTAAGCTGGGTTTTTCTTTGTTTGGTGGGGGAACACTGCCAGGTTTCATGCTAAATGCTGTAACTGTACGTGTGTGTGTGTGTGTGTGTGTGTGTGTGTGTACACACATACAAATGTTTATAATTAATGTTATTATATGTAATTATTGTTCATATAATATTACTGTATATATTTTATATAATTTCATTTAACTCTCATTATAATCCTGTAAGACAGGTATCATGTTTACTTTACACATTTGAAAATAAGCATATAGAGATGTGGTAACCTGACCTAGGTCACATAGCCAGGATCTAAATGGTGCCTGTATTCAAGACAAATAATTTTCTCTTTCAATGTTCACGAGTTTGCCTTATAGCATGGACACAGTCACCTCCATGGGAATAGCAAGGAGAAGCCCCATCCCCTCTCCCTAGATGTGGGGGCATGAGACTTGGGTTTGGGTCCTCACTCTTCCATTCAATGGTAGTACCTGGACAAGCACTCATCCTGAAACTCAGTCTACATCAGGTGAGAGCACCACTCCACAGCTGCTGTGCAGATTTCCATGAAGTGAGAGAGCACTTTGTAATCCTGTTGGAAGGTCAGAAGGCTCCACCCTGGGGCATCATTTCCTCCAAGTGAGCAAGATATACTTTGGTCTTTAAAGGTTTAGAAACACTCAGTGTTTCCTAAAAACACATTCTAAAAATTTAAAAATCCAAACAGTAGAAAGACAGAGAAAAAGAAGTCTCCCATCTCCTTCAGTCTTCTAGTTCATATTTTAGAAGTCATCTCCTTCCAGAAATATTTCATACATAGACAAGTGTGCATGTCTCCTGCTCCCATTGATATGTCTCTCATTTTTATGTAGAAGCATGTATTTTTTTTTTGCCTTGAAACATTTAAGTAATTTTTGGTCTTTTGTTATTGCAAACAAAGGTGCAATAAACATCTCTTTCCATCTGTCTGAATGCACAGCAATGTTATTTTTGAATCGGGCAGACCTGGGTTGTGGTCCCAGAACTAATTGTCTTTTGGATGGCTTTGGACAAGTGATTTAAGGTTTGCTTTATGATCCATAAGAGGGCAATAATGATGGTGAAAGGAGACTTTCCTGCTTTGTTAAGAGGATTGTATAAGATAATATACATAAAATACAATCATGCCTAACAATACTTGCTCAGTCAGTGCTTTTTTTCTAACCAAGGATATTTTTCCTATCTTAGATAAGGTAGGTCTTAGGGTCTAAAGACTTACACACAGAAGATATCTACCCTTTCACCTAGGTCCCAGGTAGTACCACCCTCCCTTCTCAGGTAACAGGTCATACAGGTTTCAACACTTATCCAAGCACAATTCTAAAAGTGGCCAATCTCCACACAAGCTTGCATCCAGATAAACACCACTATTCTTCAAAAGCAAGTCAGCCAAGCAAGCTACCTACCATGCTCAGACCAAAAGATGCTGGTTCCCAGTGAGCACTGAAGTACACCTGACTGCATCATGCTGCGAACCACCCACCTACCCAACTCTTTCTCACCCTTTTGCCTCAGCTACAGTCCTTCCTCCATGGTAACTTCTCTTTAGATTCTAGACCATAACAATCCCAACCATCTCTCAATCTCTTTTTCATTTCACTACACAGTCATTTCTTCTATTTAATTGCTCTATGAAAGAATGCATACTACCTCAGTAAGTTCCTAAGTATGTTGTGGATCAGAACAGAGAACACCCAAATGGTACCATGCATCCCCCTGTATCTTTATCCCCTCTTCCCTATCAAAGGCTATGTACTGTACTATGCACACAGCATATACCTGAGAAAGATCCAAGAATTGGATTAGAAACAAGAAGTCACCTGCAACTGAGTTTTTAGTGAAAGAATAGAAGCAGTAATCGTCTCTGGAGCTAGCATTCCCTTAAAGTTTAGTATCAGGAAAAGAATAGCCTTATTATTTCCATTTTGATTCACTAGGGAAAAAAGTTTATGAAATTTAAAATAAAAAATCTTCCCTCCTGTTCCCAACCTTGCCTTAAACTTAAAAGAAACAAATATACTAAAACCTACCATGAGTTTCTGTGATTTTGCATGGTGTAAAACATCCTGGTAGTGCTGGGCACGATTAGGGTCCACATTTCTAATCTTAGCATTAGGTAACATCAAGGTATCTAAAGTCTTCAAAGGATTTCCTTCATCTATAGCATCATTGATGAATCCTACAGCCACAATTCCTAGAAAAATACAGAAAAAAAATTTATTTTAAATTATAGCACATCTTTCTTTCTTTAGTATCACCTGTTACAAAGCAAGTACAGCAAGGCTGATATAATAAGATCAATGTAAAAACATTAATGTATTTCTACATATATATAATATGCAGTCTGAAAGCAAAATGAGGGAAAAATCTATTCATAATAGATTCTAACTACTAACTACTAACTACTGACATAGGTCAATTACACAAAGAATAAATATTTAGGGATAATTTAACACAAAAAGACAATGCACTAAAAACTAGTTTTTAGTGCATGTGCAAAAAGACATGCACTAAAAACTAGGAAGTACCACAGAGAAAAAAAATTTTTATTTATTTTTTGGCGGACACAACATCTTTGTTTGTATGTGGTGCTGAAGATTGAACCCGGGCCGCATGCATGCCAGGAGAGCACGCTACCGCTTGAGCCACATTCCCAGTCCCTAAAAAGATATCTTATGTTTATAGTTTAGAAGATTTAATATTGTGAAAGTGGAAATACTCTTCAAATTGGTCTATGGATTCAATGAAACCTCTATAAAAATTTTAGCTGCTGCTTCTTAAAAACAGAAATTGATAAGCTCATTCTAAAATTCATATGGAAATGCAAGGAATGAAGGATAATCAATGCAATCTTGAAGAGTTGATATTTTTCAAAAGTCACTACAAAGTTGCCCCTGCAGCAATCAATACAGTATAATCTGGGAGAGGATAAACATTTATATCAATGGAATAGAACTGAAAGTCTAGAAATAAACCCTTACACTTATGGTTAATTGATTTTTTTTTCTTTGACAAAGGTGCCAAGACAACTCAATGGGCAAAACATAGTCTTTCTAACAAATGGTGCTTTGACTTCTGAACATCCATGTGCATAAGAATAAAGTTGAACCCACACATCAAACCATGCACAAAAAATTATCTGAAAGTGAATACTAGTTCTGAATGTAAAAGCTGAAAGTATAAAACTCTTAGAAGAAAACAAAAAACTAAGACTTTGTGGCATTGGGTTAGGCAATGATATTTTTGGCTATGATGCCCAAAGTAAAAACAATAATAGATGAAAAAAATAAATAAATGGAACTTTGTCAAAATTAAATCCTTTATCATTCAAGGGATGTTATTAAAGAAAGTGAAAAGATAATCTGAGGAATGAGAGAGAAATATTTGTAAGCCTTATATCTAAGGACTTATATGATGAATGTAAAAAAAGAGCTCTTACAGCTCAATTATAAAAAGGCAATTTAAAATGAACAAAGGATATATACATTTCCTGAAAATAAGACACACAAAGAGTCAAGAAGCACATGAAAACACACACAACATCATTCGTTATTAGGATAATACAAGTCCAAATCACAGTACGATGCCACCTTTACCCAGTAGAATGGCTGTAATAAAAAAAGATAATAAGTGTTGGTAAGAATGTGGAGAAACTGGAGCCCTCATACTTTGCTGAAAGGAATGGGAAATGTCGGAATCATTTTGCAAGTCATCTTGCAAAATATATTGTCAGGTCCTTAAAATATTAAACATAAAAGTACCATGTGATTCAGCAATTCTACTTCCAGGTATATACCCAACTGGAAACATATGTCCACACAAAAACTTATAAGCAGCATTTATACCCATTATTTATAATGGCTAAATAAAAGTGAAAACAGTCCAAATATCCATTGACTGATTAATGGATAAACAAAATGTATACCCATGGACCAGAATATTCTTTAATCTATAATGAAATATAAAGTGCACTGATATTTGATACAACATGGATGAACTTTGAAAACATTATGCTAAGTGAAAAAGCCAGACACAAAGGCCACTGTATAAGTGGCAAACTTAAGGGCTGGGTATGTGGCTCAGTGAGAAAATGCTCGTCTGGCACGCTTGAGGCCCTGGGCTTGACCACCAGCTCCACAAAAAAAAAAAAAAAAAAGGTATGTGAATTATATTTTAATAAGGTTATTACTAAGAAGGGGGCATAATTTTGCTTATAAGCAGCCACAGAAACTATTTTAGTGTTACCCTCACTTAGGTGTTAGACGGTGATGCCAAGATATTAGGTGATGGACCCATAAAATACTAGAGCTGGATTAAAGTCGAAATGTATAGAAAGAAAAATGGAAGTACATAAACATTTGGATATATACTCTATTCTTCAGATTACTTTACTTCAGCACTCTGTGAAGGTTTACAAAACAGACTGTTCCAAGTCAACCAACTCCCTACAGTGTTAATAAATAATACAGTGTATATACACCCAATATATATAGCCCAATGCTGTCCAATAGAACTTGTGTGGTGGTAGAAATATTCTTTCTCTGCTGTCCAATATGGTACCCATTAGCCACATTAACTTTTTTGAGTATTTAACAGATGGCTTGTATTAATGAAGAACTGAAGTTAAGAATTTTGCTTAACTTCAATTAATTTACATGTAAACAGTCACATATGGTGATTGGAAAAGGTAGACTCCATAGAAATAAACACAGTTATGCAAATTTTGGGATACTTCTAACATTCAAATATGGATAATTAATTCCACATATTTCACATATTATTTATACAATAACAGATAATAATGATACCTGGAGTCCTAATACATAGATACATCAAAAAATGAATAAGTACATGCTCTATCTTAATTTCCATCATATCTAACCCTCCAAATGATCTTGGACTATAAAATCCAGGAACAAAAAGCACAGAAATCAAACCAGGGAATCTGAAAACTTTATGCAATTTTAAGTAAGATGGATTTATTTGGAGACTATTTCTCATTACTATCTCATAATTAAAAATGAACTATCAAGTCATAAAAACAATACAATGTGTGTATATATGTATACACACTCATCCATATGCATGCTAAGAGGGGGTTTTTACTTTCTAGTTTCATGCCCATGAACAAGAAATGGTAAAGAAGCTAAATTAACAAGCAACAAGCTTATAAAATAAACTTTCTTAGGGCCAAACTAAGATTTCTTATTTTGTCAGTTATTTTTCATAAAATATGATCACAAGTTACTTTATAAATGTGATGTGCTATGAAACCAAATAAGCACTTCAAAGTTTTAAAAAGTATCTCCTTCTTGACACTGAAGTTAAGGTAAAAGAGTTAGGTTAACTATTTTCTGAATAGATAAACCCATAAATACCACCTTAATATGAATAAAAAGATTTATCTGTAAGGGGAAAGGGATAATCTAAAACTCAAAGAAATAATTTCAGATTATAATATTAGGTGGTATGTTTGAAGTAAACATAAAATCATTTCTCTAACATGCAAATTAAATGATTTCTAAACATTGGAAGAATGCTGGAAAGTGCAAGTAGAATGCACATATGAGGTATTGTTATCTCAACCTATAGTATTTGTAAACTGGAGAGTAGAGGATACGTCACACACTGAACACCCTGCTGGTTAGGCTATTGTAAATAGCTTCAAACACCCCATCCAAAAACAGTCTTAACAGAATCAACTCTGGAAAGAGAATGTACACACATCCTAACTATCACCTGGCAATGAGTGCATTCCAGCTGACTTGATTGAAATCACCTGCTTAAGTTTTTGTTTGGTGTATTTCTAACAGAAGTAGCTGAGGTCATAGTAAGTGACCTCATAGGAGCTGGGAGACACACCCAGAAGCCCCCTGGGCATCTCTGCATCATTTTCTCTCTTCAGACAGCAAAGGGGGAAGTCCCATATGTACACAGATTACTAAGCTTTAGGCCATGACCCACTTCTTTGAATCAAAGTGTGATATTATATTTGAGATGGTGGATGAAGTATTCTACAAAGAATGGTACCTGCCAAATTTAAAAAGCAAAAGCTCAAATAAGAAAATTTCCTTGTCTAGGCTACATGGTTAAAATAATATTTCTTTATGGCTCTACAGGGAAAAGTGAGCTTTTCATCAAGAAATCAACAGAGCAGCCAGGCATGGTGGCACATGTCTGTAATCCCAGCAGCTTGGGAAGCTGAGGTAAGAGGATCACAAGTTCAAAGCCAGCCTCGGCAAAAAATCGAGGTAATAAGCAACTCAGTGAGACCTGACTCTAAATAAAACACAAAATAGGGGTGGGGATGTGGCTCAGTGGTTAAGTGCCCTTGAGTTCAATCCCTGATACCAAAAAAAAAAAAAAAAAAAAAAAAAGGAAAAAAATTCAACAGAGCATACATGTTTGAAGAAATGCATTTAAAGCTTCTCCACTGAATTTACCTTCCACATTTAGCATTTTCCATTAGCTGATCCACATCACCAGTGACATACAGAATTAGAACTTGGACCATGTGGCAGCAGAGTGGTGGGGGGTGGTAGGGGAAGAGGAATGTACCTTCATAGTACCCATGAAAAATTCTCAGTTCTTTCAGATTATTTAATTATATTGTTTAACCATTGTCTGATCACAGTGGCATATTTTTTAACTAGCTTTTACAGTAATTATCTAAACATATAACATCAAATGCAAAGCTTCAGGAATTTTAAACAAAAATACCTCTTTTCAACAAAGGGGTAAAAACATCAAACCAAATTACACATAAATTCCAAATTCTCGAAAGGAAATAATATCTGAAATAACTTCTCTGGTTATGGCATACCATAAGTAGACAAGATGCTTTATGACAAGATGCTTTAAGGAAATATAAGAATGGCCATGTGCTCTGTTCCATGCAGAATAACTTAGTAGTGAAGTTTCAGGTTAAATGAAAGTCAAAACAATCAACAGATTTCTGTTACAAATAATAGCCACCTAAAAAAGGGCTCTGTCCTTTTTAAAAAAATAGACTTCTAGATGTTGAAGGACCTTTATTTTGTTCATTTATTTATATGCAGTGCTGAAAATTGAACCCAGTGCCTCATACATGCTAGGCTAGCACTCTATCACTGAGACAAAACTCCAGCTTCTGCCTTTTTTAAGTTATACAAACACCATTTGTTTTTCTTTTCCTGGTAAAGCAAAGGTTCTAGTTGACATCTTAAATTGATATTGACATTTCCATTATTATCATCAGTGTGAAGAAAAAGAAGAGCAGAACTACAGTTGTTCAGCACTGAGCTTTGGGTAAGCACCACATGCAGAAGTTTCTTAAAGAAGATGTACACTGTAGGTATTCCCAAAAAGAATTGGAAGGAAAGTTAGGAAACAAAGATGAGACCTCATTCTTTGTTTTGCCTACCAAAAGAAAGCAGTCCTACCCCTTGGGTAGCATTACCTATACTACCCAAACCAATGCAGCAGAAGATTCAGAGTGCAGAGGTGGGGTCCAAGAGGTACAAAGAGAGCTAGGGGACTAAGCTCTACAGCAATATGCACACACAGGAGTTCTCCTCCAGCTCCTCAAATGGATGCTTCCCTCTTGACTCACATCTGGCAAAAGCCACAAGCTCCCAAGCCAACACATAAAAATAAATAGCTAAGTGGGCTGTAAATGAGGCATCTGATTGTAGACTTTCAAATGCCTTGTAGACAGGAAATGAGGAGGCAACAGAAAGCTGTGAAGTACTAAAAGAGGAAACTCAGATGTGTTTCTACAACTTGAAAAGGGATAAAATTAAGAAAGTATCTAAGAATCAGTGTCACAGCTGATGTCAAGGCAGCACACCTGAGTCCTGTTTTCTAGTAGGACTCTTCAGAGAGAAGATATTTTTAAAAAATAAACAAATAAAACTGGACTTGATTTTTGTCATAGTGCTCATAGGAGATAGCAAAGGAAACTATGCAAATGCAATTAACTAACAAAGTCATGTGCTTTATCTCAAGCATGATTTTAATATTTCAAAGTTAGATACAGCATTAGAAGGCCAGACCTGAGATCTTACCTAAATGCATTACAGGAAAACTTTGTAGATTGCAAGAGCAGTTTCCGCTTGCTCCATCAGCAAGCTTAGAACAAGTGAGTTAACAAAAGTCGAAGCTGGGGATGAAGAGAAGTCAATGATTCTAGCAATTCTAATGCACAGTTGCTACCAAATTAAAGCCAAAAAAAAAAAAAAGATGGTGTTGGTTTGTTTTTTATGATGGAAAAGAGAGTTTAAAGCTTATATTTATCATTCATACTATAGAAAAGCAATGAATATGCTGACAGATGAAGTTGCGCAGCTCCTCACTTTTCACTGTTTTTATAAGAAAGAGGCAAATGCCAAGGAAGTAAGTATATGCTCAAGAAAGCATGTTTCAGGGCATATCTTCTTGAGGTTGGTCCATTTTCATGCTAGCAGCTCTTAATTTTAGAAACACAGCAAATTACCATGATTTATGATCATCAAGTTAGAGTACATTTTAATTTCTTCCTTCCTAGGACAAGAAAGTATGTCAAATTTCAAGAATGTCCAAATGAAAGGTCAAAATAAAGTTGAGTGCTTTAAAAAGTCAAGTTACAGAGTAATCTTGTCTAGATAAGAAAATAATAAGGACTTCTATTTATGTATTTTTACCCTATCCTTTTGTGTCTTTTGTGTATGCCTTGGAATATTTATAATATGTCGGTATAGCAGTACAGGCCTAACATCTGTATAAAAATAAATGCATACATATTAAGGGAATGTGTTCTTATAAACTTCCATAAACAAAAATTTGTAACTCTAATCTAGGGAATTAAATTACTTAGGCACCCTGTTTTACCACTAAGGTAGAGATGGAAAGTATCCCATACTTACGATCATTTTCTTCTTGAATCTCAATATTAATCATATCAATGCAATTCTGAATTTCATTCCAGCTCAAGTTATCTTGCCCTTGGGATAAGGCTTCTAGTTTAATGGAGAGTAGTGCATTGGCGTAACTGTGAAAGAGAAAATGATGATACTAATCATTCATTCATTCTTTGCTCATATTACATCTTAAATTTGACATCTATTGCCAAGTGTAGATGTTATGAGGTCAGATAAAGAGTAGAAGGGCAAATAAAACTGTCTTGTGCCACTCTGTCAGCATCCATTAAACTCACTTATACTATTGGTGTTTTGCTTAAAAGTAGTTTTATGTTTACAAAGAATTCTGTTTAATGAAAGTTCCTCAATATCCAATCTGAGGGCTGGGGTTGTGGCTCAGTGGTAGAGAGCTAGCCTAGCATTTTATGCAAGACCCTGGGTTCGATCTTTAGCACCACATAAAAATACGTAAGTAAAATAAAGGTGTTGTGTCCAACTACAACTAAAAAATAAATATTTTTAACAATCCAATCTGACACCTAACTCAAGCAAAACTGCAAGTTCTCAGTTCTGTGAAATAATAATTACAATATTTTTTAAAACTCAATTTCTCCCCATTACATGTCTTGGTTCTGCTCAGTCTCTGAACTGTAATAAAATCCAAAGCTACCATGGCTATTTTGTTATTCTTTATAAAAGCCAAGCTTTTCCACTGTGACTGATATATAGGTGGGCTGCCTTGAGACCTAGCATGCTGAAAGGAAGGAAGGAAGGAAGGAAGGAAGGAAGGAAGGAAGGAAGGAAGGAAGGAAGGAAGGAAGGGAGGGAGGGGGGAGGAAAGAAAGGAAGGAAGGAAGGGGGAAAGAAAGGAAGGAAGGAAGGAGAAAGAAAAAAAAAGAAAGAAAGAAGAAAGAAAATCCATTATTCATTTCCAGAAATCTTGCTTAAGAACTGATATTTTCCACTGTATATTTTCTTGAAGAAATTACACATGAATTGAACCAGAATATCCTAAAAATTCCTTGTCATCTGTCCATTACTCCAATTGCTCCACAGCAGCAGCTCAAAACTCTATGTCCCCTCATTACCAAGGCACTCAGACATTATTTCTGACCCTTGATTCTCCTCACTGTATACCACTTCTGGAAAATAGATTTGATTTTTTTTTCTTGTCTAGGGAAATTTTAGGACAAAACTTATTCATATTGATATATTACTAAGAAACTCTTTTCTTTGTAGTCATTTTATCCTTTAAACATTATAGAACCAATGCTATTCCACTTGGTAACATGAACTAGTTAGCTGAAACCAAATAAATTCCAGAGTTAGTTTGTTTTTGTATCTTTACACCAGGAAAATGAAAGCCCATTCTCTATGTACATAGAGATTCATTTGCAGTTCACTACTGACTTGCTTGAGGTGTTTGCTAACTACCAGCAGAGGTTGAAAGAAGTAACACATTCTAAAACTGTTTTCCAGGTTGTGACAAATTTTCTCAAAGTTCTGTATGTTTTAAGGAAACACAAAAGAATCTTCCCCAAAATAGCTTGAGAAAAAAAATCTTCAAAATAGGAAGTGATGGTGACAATTCATTTTCTGTATGAACAAGGTCTTTCCAAATACAGGCCGAAACTGGCTAAATGCTAAATGCTCTGTGTGAGATTTTTACCTTTTCAAGAATTTAAAGCCTAAGAAAAACTCTACCACTCTAATATCTAATAAATAACACTGACTCCCATAGCAATTAAGATAATCAGTAGCTTATACTGGCTAACATCCCTCGAAGACAGGAACCATCTATAAGAAAGTGCAAAGTGATTCACATACTAATGTCTAAGTCATGATCCAACAGGAGTAAAGTGAGAAAGCTTGGGATGAACACAGAAAAAGACCCTTTGTGGGTCACTCATCATCTCTTTAGAAATAAATACCAACAAGCCAAGAGAAAAGACTATAGGGGAAACCCAACAGAGCTCAACAGGCTTTTCCAAATGTGTAGTCGTCTCCAGGACTGAAACAATCAACCTTGGGAACCATTCCGTAGGCTGCTGACACAGATTGAGGTCCTTCATCTCCGAACTCTCTTCTCGTTCTGCCATAGATGGACTAGAGAGGCTATAGATCTAAAAGACCCTGGAAGCTCTGAGAAGACTAACAATCCAATGTAGTTCAGCAGATTTTTATTAAGCACTTATTACATGCAAAATATGTGATGGACACTAGAGGGAGATTAGGAGGAACGAGAGGAACCATTCAGACTGGGGGCAAGGAGACAAAATTTCAAAACAGATATAAGGACAGAGCACAGGGCTGCGGTTGTGGCTCAGTGGCAGAGTGCTTGCCTTGCACATGTGAGGTATTGGATTTGATCTCAGCATCACATAAAAATAAATAAAATACAATAACATTATTAAAAAAAAAAGACAGAGTACAGTAAAGGCCACAAAAGTACAGAAAATCCCATAGACTAGATACGATAAGATTCAAAGGAAGGATAAGTGGAAGAAAATTCTTAATGGTGGAACACCTTCCCTGGGACAGACCCTAAACCAGGCACTTAATCATCAAAACAGTTATGAAGATGCAGAGTAGGGTTTTTGTTGTTGCTGTTATTTTGTTCTGTACATTTTTTGTGCTTAAGAAAGAAAGAAAGAAAGAAGGAAGGAAAGAAAGAAAGAAAGAACTCAGCTAGGGAGGTGGGACATAGATATTTTGGCTCCGAGGCTTGTATTCCTTTAACCACATCATGCTAGTTCCCAGAAGAAAGAACTTAGCTGGGATGAGAAGCATGGAAACAATTCACAGAAGCATCATATACAGTAAGCAAGGCTCCAATATTATGTTGAGCAGTGTGGGATGAAGATACAAAAATTTTTGTTGGTGAAAGGAGCATGCACAGGTACAGACAGGAAAAAAAAAAAAAAATCCATGAAGTGGTTGGATCCAGCTTGGCTAAAGTGCAAAATTGAACTAGAGATGTAGCTGGAGCTAATGTCAGAACAACATGTTTGGAATGTGGAGTTCCTAGATGAGAACAAAGAACAATTAAATAGAGGAATAGTTAACCTGGAACAGTATATTCCTGGAGTCAAGGCTAACCCATATGTCACTTTTGTGAGAATTAAACAAAAGAATCTCTGGGAAAATACAACTATAGGAGTGGAAGCCATGGTGAAGAGGTGTAGAGACTGTGCAAGGCTTCATCAAGGTGGGCCTGCCCAGCACCCCTGTGCTGTGAATCTGTACAACCATAAGGAGTGGCCCTATGGAGCTGTGCTTTTCAAACTTGATAACCTGCAAGCCCTGGTTTCCAAGAACCCAGGTTGATATTGAAAGTGAACCCAGGTTGATACTAAGGCTGTGGAAGATCACTTGGGGCTAATGTGACAATTAATACAAGAACAAAAGTGGACCCTGAAATCTCATGTTGGTACTGGGTCACCGAGGTAGTTGTCCAGGTGATCCAGAATATACTTAAATAAAAATGTAAAAATCATCAAAATATACAAATTTCAAATGTTTCTCCTACAAATCACTTAGACTCTGTATCTGTAGGTCCTGATTGAAATCAATAGGTATTGCTATCCTTTGGATGAGTGTCCCCCAAAGGTTCATGTGTTAAAGACTTGGTCCCTAGTGTGACTCTTGTGAGGAGGAGCCTAGCAGGAGATCCTTAGGTCTTTGTGGGTATATCACTAGGTGGGACTGTAGGGCTCCAGTTTTTTTCTTTCTTTGTTTTTTGGCTCATGAGGTGAGCTATTCTGTCCACCATGTGCTTCCACCACGATATGCTGCTACCCAAAGCCGTGAGGCCACTTGAATATAGACTAGCAACTCCAGAACTGTGAGTTATGATATACCTTGCCTCTGTTTAAGTTAATCATTTCAGGTATTTTGTTGTAGTCACACAAAACTGACTAATACACGTACAAACATAGTTCTCAAATGCAGTGGGTACCACTTCCTTATGGGGTGTTTGTAAATGGAGAGGGGATTTTTGCTCATCAAAATGAATGACTGGGTAGGTGAGGACTACTTTCATTTAAAGTGGCTGGGCTGCTAAATATATGGAACAGTCCTAACAATTATGCACCAAGATGTATCAACAGACTGTAGCTTCACAAGGGACAGACCAGCTTTGCATTCTGTTCCAGAACCAAGAGTGATTGAAGCCTTGTTAGGTAAGAATGAATGGTGAAGGCTGAGGCTGTGGCTCAGTGGCAGAACACTCACCTAGCCCGTATGAGGCACTGGGTTTGATCCTTAACACCACATAAAAAATATATATATAAAATAAAGTTATTGTCTCTATCTATCTATCTATCCATTGAGAATGATGAATGGATGGAAGAGAAAAGAGGTGGGAACTGTGGTGGTTATTACAAAACAAAGTGAGAAACATAAAGATTAAATAAGGGTGGTTGTTGGGAGAAGAAATGTTTTGCAGCAGCATCCTGAAACAGTTTGACTACGGAGACCAGAAAGGAGCAGGCTCCTCACAGCACAATGTAGCTCTAGGTTTCTAAGCTCGGAGAAGAGGTTGATGCCATTAATGGGAACAGTGGAGGCAGAAATAAATTACCTTGGAAACAAACTCTGGGGAGTTATATGAACCAGATGGTTTAACTAAAGTAGAATAAGAACATTAGTTTCTCCAGGAAAACTAAAAACAAGCAAAATTCACTGTCTTCCCAGTACTTTTTGGTCATTTTGTTTGCACACAAGTGGTCAAACACCACTTGCTTAAATTCTAAGAAGTCTCTGATTTTTGTTGTTGTTGTTTTTTCCTCTTTTTCTGTTTACTGTATATTACCCAAGACAATTAGCCAATCTACAGATTAAAGTAGTCCTGGAAACAGTATCTGAAAAGGCTTTTGTCAAGATCTAAGCAGACATCTCCCTCTGGTGGTCACAAAAATCCAAGGTTCCCTCATTTTTAACTCAAGTTTTGTCTTACCGAGTCTCTAATCTGAGGGCTCAGTGTGTTAGTATTTATGAGGCCTCGGTTCAAATCTCTGCACCAAAAAAAAAAAAAAAAAAAAAAAAAAACAAAAAAACAAACAACAAAAAGAATCTTAAATTCTGGCTCTTTAGATTTTAATTTTCTCTTTAGATCTACTATAGTGTTTTATTATAATATCAGTTGTACCGTCTAGAAGCATATTTCAGGAACATGAAACGAAAGATACTAAATTGAGGTTGTTACCCACTGCCACGACCCATTGCAGGCTCAGAATTCCCCTGACTTAATAATAGAAAAAGTGGGGTATGGTCCTGTCCATCTTTGAGGCCATAACTCCAGGTTCAGTTTCCTCACCAGTGAATTGAAAAATTAGTGGAGTAGATGACTATTAGTTTGCTTCCAACTCTTCTACAGTCTACTATCTCCAAGAAGCCCTTAAGGTATGTTTTCAATGATTCCTCTATTTTTAGCCCATTACATAACCTGTCAATGACCAGTCATTAATTGCCTTAAGGTGATCATTTTAAAATTTGCTTTATTCCTCCAAAGAACACAGTGATACACACTTCTCATCCCAGCAACTCCAGAAGCTGAGATAGGAGGATTGCAGATTCTAGATCTGTCTCTAAATAAATAAATAAATAAATAAATAAAAGAACTGGATAAAAGCACCCTTGGGTTCAATCCCTGGTACCAAAAGAAAAAAGAAAAAAAGGAAGAAGGAGGCCTCTAATAAGAATAACTCTTCAAACAGAGTAGACTAGCTCTCAAGAAACATGAGGGTGGTATATGGATTTTTCCACCAAGGAACAAATTCTTAATTTATGCTATCCGCCAAACACAAATTTCTGCATTGAAAGAGGATTGGAAAATGTTCCTTACCGTTCCACACATGCCTCATCCAGATTGTTGAAGCCTGCTGTGGGGCTTTTGAGTTGATTCTGCACAGACACAAGATCATTGCTCTCCAAGGCCTGGTTTAGTAAAGCAACAGCAGACAACATTTCCACCGCAAACAAGAGGTCCTCATGGGCCAAATAGTTCTGTTGGCAAACACACAGCAATGTAAGGTCCTCAAATTATAGGATGTGATAGGGTGTAGCATGCACACTGCAAATAACAATGAAAAGGCAAAGATTTTGACAGCCCAGCTGAGAAGTCATTGCCTACCTACTTCTCATTGGCTTTAGATAAATGGCTCCTAGGTTTTCCTTAGGTGATCATTTCGGGGGGAGGGGGCTGCATTAATTATGACCAACAGTTATAATTCCAGAAATATCTACATTTCCAAGGTTGATACCTACTCTCAGCTGTATTGGCTGTGTATAGGTTCAGTCTAACCTTATAATTAAGCCAAGGTTTAGACTGAGAGTCCCCTGCAAGATTTTAGCACAATTAATGATTATTAGTTTGAATTAAGGATAAAAGAAAAGAGGGGAGAATCTCAACTAAACATTATAACTCCAGAAAAATAAATCAAGATCTTTAATTAAGTAAAAAAAATTGTTTCTAATTCCAAAAAAGCAAGATTAAGTAACATTTTTATAAATTGGTAGAACCATTAAAATATACTACAAAGTCTTGCTATCTGAAGAAATTTGAGGTAAATATTTCATAAAACTAGTAAGGATCAACAGATTTATGATTTTGAGGCCACAACTCCAGGTTATGGCCTCAAACTTATAAATCTAGATTTATAAATCTTATAAATAATTTATAATCTAGATTTGGCTTATTTAAAAAACATATATCTTAGATTCAGAACATCCTTCCCCTTCAATATTTTTTTCCATTTACCCATCTTATACCACTTGTTCCAACTTTAAAAGGGATATTTCTTTTATTATATGAAAGGAACACAAGGAAGAACTTGGAAAACAATTCCCAAAAAAGCTGATATACATCTTTATCTTTAGGATATTATATGTTAGATCACTGCTAAAAACAAAGGGGGACAGTAAAACACATCCCTTAATGCCCTTAATTTCTGTTTACAAAAATCTTACATATTAAGGGAATACTGAGAGCAAGTCTGGGCTGGAAAATCCTTATACATATAATCTCAAAGTACAATGGCTTTCTCTACGCACACTGGGAGCTAGGGCAAGTTACTGTTATCTGTAGAAAACTACTTTCTTGCACATACACCAGGACAGTTGCTCCTTGGGATCCTGCCAGGCAGAGCAAACTAAGCCAATGCTGGTGATGTCACTGCTTGGGCAGCCTAACATATAAAACCCCTTTCTAATTGGGGACAGGCACAGATTTGAGGGCACCATGGAAAGGATACATGTCACTAATTCAATTGGCCACACTGAACAAAACACTGTGAGGGAGAAGAGGCACTGCTTGGCAGAGCACCATGAGAGATGGAGGTGCTATCTGTCAGCCTATGTCTTCTGAACTCTCTTTGGAACTGTCAGGATCTCTTGAAAGCTTTCCCCAACAAATCATATGTCTCCCATGATGTTCTGAGGCACTTTCTTTGGCCTGTCTGCAATCTACCCCACTCTCCCGGCTTAATTAGACTGTGAACAAGACATGTGTATAATGTAATATTTATATACAAATGCATTATTATAGCTTTGTGGATCTCCACAGAAATATTGAAGCAAAGCAATTTCAGAGTAACAAAGCAAAATTTTACCTTCTAAAGCCACTTGGAAGAGGTTATCATATGAAGCATGTAAGTAAATTTTGTCTAAATACCTGAACTACAGGCTTACTGCCTAAGGGAGGCACAAGATTGCAAGTAAAGAGCAGAATGGAACCTTTGCCAATTTACCTCCTCTACTTCTTCCAGTGCACAGTTCATGAATATCTAAAGTAGGCTATAGCAAGGATGAGGAAAACACAAGAAGAAATGTGGCTGGATGACCACAGATTGACTATGATCACCTGGGGATAAATGACTGAGCTATAATGACTGTGGGCTTCAAAGTTAGACAAGTGCAAGAGAAAAATGAATGAAAAAAATTAAATGTAATTTAAGAAAACAATCTATATTTGCCTTTATCATAAAATATTGAATTTTTATTTAGAAAACAGAAAGTCTTGATTATCAAAAATAAGAAAACAAATCCAATCACCCAAACTCTTTAGGCTACACCCTTTTCATTTTTAATTCATGCATTCATTTACAGGTTTTGTACTTTTTACTTTATTTTCTGATTACAAAAAAAAAAGATAATGCAATATATTTTAGATTCAAGGCATTTTCCCCTCCCACTTAGTGTGGGTTTTTTTCTGATCATTATAATTTTTATTGGTTGCATGGTATTTCTAGAATATGAAAGTACCACAAATTAAGCAATCCGTTATTGAACATGTGGTTAGTTTCCTGTTTCTCAATATTATAAACAATGCTGTGAAATATCCTCATGGTTAAAACTTTTTCATTCATATTAGGCTCATTTTCTAGAATATAATGGTCCGGAGCAGGGGCCTTTGATGTACATTACCCTCCAGAAAGACTGTACCATTCACACTCCTATTAGTTATTTAGGAAATGCCCACTGCCCCACATTTATACCTACATTGGGTTAAATCCTTCTAATAAAACCAGGTGTGATGGTACAGGCCTTTAATCCTGGCAACTCAGGAGACTTGCAAGTACAAAGCCAGTCTCAGCAACTTTGCAAGGCCCTGAGCAACTCAGCAAAACCCTGTCTCTAGACAAAAAATATAAAGGACTGGGAAGGGGTTCAGCGGTTAAGTCCCTTAACTATTCTTAATATATATATTTACTTCTGAGTTTCAACTTCTCATGTATTTGCCATTTGTATATTCGTTGTCTTGTGAATTGCTTGTTAATGCTATAATATAACTGATGTGTTGGTCTTGTGTGTGTGTGTGTGTGTGTGTGTGTGTGTATGAGTGCTAATTCTGATTTTTAAGATCCAATTACTAATCTTCTATGTTTAAGTTCTTTCCCTTTTGTGTGTGTGTGTATGTGTGTGTGTGTGTGTATGTGTGTGTGTGTGTGTGTGTGTGTGTGTGTGTGTGTGTATCTGTGTTAGAGATTGATTTAAGGGCCTCAAACATAGAACATTTAATCTAGTGTTGTAGAAATTTGACAGATGATGTGTATAGTGAACTAACACTTTTTGAACAATGGTTAAACAGTTGTAAGGATGCCTATTTTTTTGAAATATGGCTCTCTCCTACGGAAAATTTTTGGTTCTGCTTCTAGTACTTTAAAGCATTCTGCTCTCCTGCTTGGCTCATAGAAATACTAATAAACATGCTCTTACGGTAAACCACAGTTGATCCCTATTAGCATATGAAAGAAAAAAACCAAAGCCATGGTGTTAATGTTCTTAGTTGTACATTTCTAGAAACGTTTTAGAGCTAGCTTATTTTTCTATAGCAAAAACATTACATATTTTAAAAACACTTCAATATAATTAAAAAATTATCTAAATTTCTTCCAAAAATAACACAGAATTGAAACAACTGTTTTTATGTATATTCCTGTAGACCATTCTCTGAATTTCCAACTAGGCTCTTAGAATCTTCTCATAGTCTAAAGCAAGAGTTAAAGAGGAGGGAAGGCTAGGGATCTGCACAGGTGGGTCATGAGGCTGGAGATGAGTGTGAGAGACTCTCGCTTCCCCACCCTCTCCCTGCTTTCCTCAGTTGCTTTGTTTCTGTGCATACAGTCTCTTCTGACTCACCATGGTGTTCTGTTTCTGGAGGTTGAGGAGTTCATTCTGATACATAGTAGCAGCAAAGGGATAGACCTCAGGGAGCTGGGCCTCCGGTTTCTTCAGTGCAAGCAGTGTATTTGCAGGGTCACCTTCCCGAATGACAGCATTGATGTGGTCCACAGCAGCCAATCCTGAGGATGGGTTCACATGGCTCCTTCAGAATAATTGTCGTCCCCCACACCCCTGCCTAACCCAGCCAACCTTTCTTCCCAAGAACTCTAAGCTGTCAGTTTCCAAGAACTCTGAAGAGCTACAGATAGGGGACAGGTAAAACCCTATATTACTGAGCCAACTCAGTAATACAAGTCAGCCCAATCCTTGGAGTCAGTCCCTAGAAGAACCTCACTCAGCATTGATGGAGCTGGGGCTACAGGATCATTCCTGCCTAGTATGACTTCCCTTCAAAATCCTTGCTTTGGGACTAGCTCTGGTCCCCTCCTCTTCCATGATACCTTCAAACTGTTTCAGTCCCTGAGGATTTCTCACTTTGTAAAATCCCTCAGCTATTTAAAACTAGGCTACTCCACCAGGCTTTTCTTCCATTGCTCCTTGTGGTTGAGTACTGCTTCCCTAAGAAGACTTAAAGCTACATGAACACCAGAAACAAGTCTTGCCCAGCTTCTGTATCCTTTGATGAACTGGCATTTGGTAAACCCCCATAAGCACTTGGATACTTAGCCACTTCTATTATCTGATACATCATAAACTATGTAATCTTTCTACCAGTTGTTACAAGGAATTTTAGTGATCAAACTAAGGGTGCTTGGAACAGCAGATTGAGCCTCGTTTACTAGGCATAAAAACTGAATTGCTGAACTAATGGAAGAACGGGTGATGCATTCTATCACTGGAGCCTGCAGAGTGTGCCCTCTAAACAAGTCATCTGGGTAGCAAGAAAAACAAAGACCCATAGATTTCTAGAGATTTTCAAAGCAAGTTTGTCTGTGTAAAACACGACTGGACTGCAGCTACGATTATTCTACCCTTTTTGACAAGATGACAACTAATTTTCTCTACTTTTGCAAGGAGCATCCTTTCTGCTAAGAAACATGACTAATGGAGCTCTTTGAGTCAATCCCAACTGGAAACATGTACTTAATATAAAAAATCTTTGGATACCAAGCACTACTTTTTTATACTTAGAATTAATGGGACAAATATCCAGAAAGGAAGGTTGGCGATTGTTTGTGGTGTCTATTGCTCTGTTAAAGTTAGCCAAAGCCTTTCAGCTGCATCTGGAAATACTCTAAGTAGGATCTTGCTTCACCTCTGAGAACTTTATTATGTGGGTTTGTATAACTGGATGTTAAATATTACCAGAAACCCATACCCTTAAAACCCTTTTAATAAACTGTTTCTTCTAAAGAAGTTTCATCTTTACTCATTTATACTGCCTTTAATAAAATTTCCAGCCGTGATCTTAACATAATATAGTGTGCAATGAATGGAACGCATGAGCCAAACACAAAAGCCAAATGACCACAGTTTAAACAAAACTGAAATCTCTGAAGACAGAACCACTGGCTTTACCACCAAAGCTGTCACCTAGGCCAATACAATAACTGCTACAAATGTAAAGTCTCAGCATTTGTTTAATAAGTTATTTTTTTAACTTTATTTTATTTATTTGTTTTATGTGGTGCTGAGGATTGAACCCAGCGCCTTGCGCGTGCTAGGCAAGCGCTCTACCACTGAGCCCTAGCCCCAGCCCCAAAGCCTCACCATTTTAATGTAATAACCCACACTGCTGGGGAAGAGCTTGTTAAAGTACATATATTTTATTTAGATTTTAAAGTGCTCCTCTGTCTCATTGTCACATTACCAACCAAAATAGCTTCAGATTGTTTTTATAAGACTACTTTCAGTCCTACCGTGCTATAAATTTCTAGATGAGGACAGATCAAAAACTTCAGAATAATCTTGTTCTGCACCTTTAAAGCCACCAAACATTGTAATGCCCTTTATCAATTTCAGCTAATTATTCCATTATGTGCAAATCATCCAATGCCTTTTACTTAAAAATAGGGGGAAAAAAGTATAGCTAATTTGGCATTAAATTTGCAGGCAGAAAATTGTGTCATTGTATATTAAATATTTACTTATAAGGCATTTTATTTAACACGAAAGACTGTTTTAGTGGTTGCAACCATTTCAAAAATAAAAGATAGTAAAAGATTATGAAACTATTTCCTTTTTAAGCTATGGACTTCAGATGTTGTCTTACTGGCAATATTAATTTTTTCTTAAAATGAAAATTCTCAGCTTTCAAAAAGAGGAGAAAGAGAAACCCGAAATTGGAATATCATATACCATCACTAACCTGATTCAGATTTAATAGGGATAGAAGAATAGAAAAATATACCCTCCAAATAATAGGGTATTGACTTAAAAAAAAAAAAAAAGTCACCTGAGAACTCTCAGCTATATTGTATGTGAGTTAAATTCTCAAGTTTACTCAGTTGCTAACTGCCAAACATTGACATTAACTTTATTTGAGCTTCCTTGAATACTTTGTTTGAACCCTTTGGGACTTTGTTTCTCCCCACCAACTTAGGAGCAGACTTCTGAGTAACACCTGCAGGTGTGCATTTCCTTGAAGGTGTTCAAAGCAATAAAAAATATTCCAAACTCATTTAGGAAGTTACATATAGGGCAAGATTTAATACTATCGTAATTAGTGAACACTTCAAATTAAGTTTGACAGTGGGGTTCACATGCTTTAGGTCCAAATGTTCTATCATGAATTCGTTTTTTTTTTTTTTTTTTTTGGGAGGGAATATATGCATTGTTTACATTGATCTAGAGAATACAAAAGTTTAGTAGAATTCCTTGCTACCTCTTCTGAGGCTCAAGTAATAATAAATTTTACTAGAGGAAGAAAGAGTCTAATAACAAGATTGATGGGTCTGACCTGCATATGTTTATTTTAACCACCCAAATTTTCTATTCTTTATAGTCACATAACTGAACAAGGAACCAGGAGGAATTAAACTAGAGGATCAGGGAAGTGAGACTCAAACCTGCCATTGTGTAATTTTTTTTAATTTTTAATATTTATTTTTCAGTTTTCATGGACACAACATCTTTATTTTATATTATGTGGTGCTGAGGATCGAACCCAGTGCCCCATGCATGCCAGGCGAGCGCGTTACTGCTGGAGCCACATCCCCAGCCCTGCATTGTGTAATTTAATGTGGCCCATCAATAGTCTTACTCTCTTATAAGTACCACATGCTAACCAATTGCTGTTGGAGCTCTTATAATCTTATTCTCTTGCATTAAAACTAAACAAGCTGTAAGAAAAGAATTCTTGCAAACTAAAGACTAGTGACTGAGAAGGAATAAAAGGCATAAGTGTCAATAATATTTTTTATAATTCCATAGAACACCATCAACTATCACAGGCAAGGAGATATAATCTTGTAGTCATAATCTTTCACTAAATAAAATTCAATAATAGTCCAAAAGGGACAGATTCAAAATATGAAGTGTACTGTACCTATAATGAAACAGGAAGGTAGAATCAAACTAACTTCAGGGTACTTGGAAATACTTTGTATGGACTAGGAGGAGGTACACCAAAAGACTCCAAATGTCAAATGTCAAATTATGATTAAGAGCAATACTGACATTTACCAGATTTTTCATCACACAAAACAGTTTTGGAAGTACATAATTGGAGATTCTAGTAAAGGAAGTTTGTAGCTTATAAAACTATCCATTTCTTTCATATAAGACATTACTTACTATTGACTTTATTGATATTTCCTTGGATTTCTGCCTGTGTCAGCAGTTCTTCATATGCATCTCTTTCTTCTTCTGAAATACAGCTATTCTGCAAAACAAAGTCCTCAACTGATTCCTAAGGTTCAAAAAAATCTTTCCAATGTTCAACACTTGAATGCAAAAATGCAAGCAGTGATTTAAAATAACCCACTAGTTTTCATTTCAGATCAGTACAAACATTTGTGAAGTGCTTGCTCTGTGCAGGCAACTAGGGGAGAGACATTCAGCAAGAATTACAAAGGACAGATCCATTGACTCTTAGAAAAAGGGTAAACTTCTAAAGTGGAAAATATTAGGCTTCATGACTTAGTATTGGGGTTTTTGTTGTTGGGTGTTTGGTGTTGTGTTTGGTGTTGGGGGGGGTGGGGCACTAGGGATTCAACCCTGGGCCTCACACATGCTAGTCAAGTATTCTACCACTGAGTTACACCCCAGCCCATTTTTAAAAATTGTATTTGGAAAGATGGTCTAAGTTGTCCAGGTAGGGCCTTGAACTTGGAACTCTCCTCTCTCAGCCTCCTGAGTAGGTTGAACCATTAAACCTGGCAGTCTTGTCATTTTTTAAAGTGAAAAACAGCTAAATATTGGTAATTTCACTTGATTTGATCTAATAAAATTAAGAATGCAAATAACAATTATTCACAACAGAACAGAACAGATTCTATTAAAAAACAGATTCAAACTAAATTGGGAAGGAAACTTTGAAAAGCATTAACAACTGAGGAGGGTTTGGAGGAACAGAGTAACCATAAAGGCTGATTGGATGACAGGAGGTAGACAGCAGGAGTTGGTCACACAGGTCACAAAGCTTGCCATGTTGGGCCATCAATGGAATATATGTCCAGGGTTAGCTAAAAAGGTAGAGAGGTCTGTTAGGCCTCATGGAGGCCTTTGAAGGCCAAGCTAAGGACCTGTACTTAATTCAGTAGGCACTAAAGAATCAGAAGAGGTTTTAGGTGGGGTGACATCAGATCTATAGTTAAAGATTAATTTTGCAAAGTCAAGCTCTGAGAGGGGTTGGCTTGGAGAATGACAGGAATCAGGGAAACCCCATGAGGAAGGTGCTATGAGTCCTATGACAAGGTCAGGAGGGTAGCACTAAGACAAGTTTGGTGAGACTAGACCAGGCACTAGATTTAAGTTGGCAAAAAAAAAAAAAAAAAAGGACAGAATATAGCCATGAGTAGGACAGGGAGGACACAAGAGTTCTGGACAAGGTGGTAGTCATTCCAAACCAAGGACTTGGGGGAGGAGCATTGTGAGGGTGAAGATGAGCACTCTTCTGCAGTGGTGGAGTGCAAGGCCTGGGAGACGGGGACGACGAGATCTGGAGGAGGAGTAGAGAGGCCTATTTGAAAGGAACTTGTACAAAGTTGACCAGTGACTTCCTCAACAAGTAGATGAGCTCAATGGAGGAAAAACAGAGAAGTGATCAATGTCGGACCTGGAAGGATCTCTATGTGTAAAAGGAGGAAGAGGAGGAGACACTAAGAGATCAGGGCTGATGGCTACCATGGCAGCCAAGACACATAACCTGAGGGAGCAGACAATCTCAAGGCAGTGGATGCTGATAGAAGCTACCAGGTGAGGAAAAGCCATAAAAATAATATGCCTAAAAGTGACTAGAAAGAGCCCCATGAGAGAAAGCTGGTGATGAAGTAGAAGTCCTCAGTGTGGATAAAGCTTTCAATAACTGGCTAGACGGGGTTAGGATCAGGAGCAATTTGTCTTGCTGAGACATATTTGCTACCTTTAAATATATGAAGGGTTAACTCTTAGGAAAAAATGAAGATAGCAGATTAAAAACTACCCTCTTTAAACTTCACCACATTAAATCATTCACCTCTACTAATAAATACAAAGTCACTTGGCCAAAACAGGATCTGCTGACGGTCATCTTTGGCTACTACTTCTACGTTTTCTGGGTAAGGAGTATGTTTATGACATGACCTTCAATCCTTCCAACCTATAATATTCTTCATAAAAAAAAAGTCTATCTAATTTTGATATGTAGTATATGGTCTTCTTTCACCCTTACATTTCCAAACCAACTATCTATGGACAAAGAAAGTTGATTTTAAAATATCATTTTAAAAAGTAAGGCTTTTTAAATCTAGTAAATCATATTCATAACTATATTTATTACTCAGAATCTTATTAAGTACCTTCAGTCTTGCATTTTCTTCTTTTTTCTTTTTGGCTTCCCAGAGTTCTTTCTGATATTCCTGTGCGAAGTTGTCATTCACTAAAGTTAAAACTGCATTTGGGTTTCTTAGCGTTATAATGGTCTGCTCTGCTACTCCCTTTTCAATAGCTTCATTAATGGCTATAACTGCAGCATGTACTGCAAAATTAAGAGAAAAAAGAGAATTTTGTCAGCAAAAGACAACATCTACAGTTGCCTTGACATTACTTGAACTCAAGCAGTTTTATTGTCTTCCTTGGCTTCTAGTAAGTATGGAGATAGAGATAAACATCAGAGATATCATGGAGTACCCGACAATCTTTCCTCATGTCACTTTGTCTTTTGTTCTGATTGCAGCATCTGTTAAGTAAGCCCTATTTGTTTATCCAACTTGCACTGAATGGCTAAAATGAGCTAAGCACTGCCAATCATTAGGAATTCAGAGATATGAACTATGGTTCAGAGTTACACTCTATGGTTAAGGTAATATAGCACATTTTAAAGTAATAAGTAGATTCCAAGGAATACCTCTAATTTAGCTTGTAACCCTAAAAGAGTCATAGCAAATGTACCCTACCACTAAAATGTAAAGACACAGAATGTAGAAAAATATTTTGGAGAATGAAGATATTTCTGGAAATTCTTAATTCACACTGTACACGTGAACGTTGAAAGTTCAAAATCAATTACTCAATTACATTCTGATAGACATCCTCAAATTAACTAACTATAATACATACAATAATGACTTTCAGCATTCTTAAAATATCTTCTAAATATACTATTTTACATCATAAAAACAAAAAAAAAGTATGGGTAAATTGCATATCAATGATAAGTTTGGATTTTAGATAGACTTACATGCAGCTTCATCCACAGACAGTTCATTGGCCAGAATACCACCTATTTTGCTGAAAGATGGCATTTGTATTCCATATTTCTCAAGTTCTTTTCTCATATTACTGATTTCTTCCTCTAAAAAAGAATGAAACAACAAATAACAAAATGAAATAAAGCCACATAGAGAGAGATGGCAGCAGGAATGAGTACATTCATATCAATAAATGCCTCCTCTGGAAAGTGAAGCGCTTTCTAAACAAGGGCATTAGGAAGAGTCCAGCCTGAGAGTCTCATCACACAAACATGGGGAAAGGGCATCCAGCTGAATAAAACAAGACAGTTAAGTTTTCTCTTCTGGTTAACAAAAGAATCCACAATATCAAAATGAAAAAGAAAGTCTCGGTACTTTGTTTTAGTAACCAGCTTGTTAAAAAATACATATATATATATATATATATAGAAAGAATAGTACCTGTGAAGTCCACTTTGCCCAACAAATCCTGGATCTGGGGTGCTATTCCTAATTTGAACAGATATAAACTGAAAGACAAAGCACAAAATTATCAGGAACTTTTATCATCATAATTGTGTGTGGGGGATACAGGGGATTGAACTTGGGGGCTCTTTGCCATTGAACTACGTTCCTAGTTCTTTATATTTATAAATTTTGAGATAGGGTTGCACAAATTTTCCCAAGCTGACTTTGAACATGCAATCTTCCTGCATCGACCTCCTCAGTTGCTGGAATAATAGGCATGCACCAGCACAGCTGGCTTATCATAAATCTTCAGTTGAGAAGGACTTAAGATATACCATATCCAATCTATTCATTTTACAGATGAGGAAAGTGCATGCCAAGGTGGCATAGTCCCTATGGAACCATGAACTACTTAGAACTCCAGTCTAAGTGGCAGAGCTGGTCTTCTATAATACACAGCATTTCTACTGCGTCAACTAACTCCATCATTCATTTGTAAGGAGAATAAGAAATTCAGCTAATACAAAACAGCAGGTAATAAATACAACCAACATTTCTACAAATATTCCTTACAAGATTCTTATTTGATTGAAAGTACAGCTTGGATTGTATTTTTGTTGCAGCTGTTGTACTGACAACTTATCCCAGGAGTGCTCTATCCCTTGAGTTAAACCCCAACCCTTATTTTTATTTTAAATCAGTGTGTGGATAAATTGCAGAGACTGGTCTCAAACTTGCAATCTTCCTGCCTCAGCCTCCTAAGTCCCTGGGATTACAGGGATGCACCACCCTGCCTGGCTATATCTTTATGCCGGGGTGGGGGGGTGGTGGGGGGTGGCAGGGTGTAATAGGAATTGAACCCAGGGGCATTTAACCATTGAGCCTTAAAAAAACAACAACAACAACAAAAAAAAAACCCTTGAGACATGATCTTCCAAAGTTGCTTAGGGTCTTGCTAAGTTGCTGAGGCTGGCTTTGAACTTGAAATCTGGCCTCAGTCTCCTGAGGGGCTGAGATTACATGTGTGTAACACTATGCCCAGCTACATTCTTATTTTTATAATAAATCTCTAAAATCACCCAAACTTCCATATTGAAAATGTATACAATATTGAAAACTTTCAATGTATTTTGCCAACATTTGATTTTTAAAATTACATTCACTTATCATTTATGAGAAAGGATTTTTTTTTTTAAAAAAAAAAAAGCCCTTTTGTCCCTTTGTGAGATTTTTAAAGTTAACTTCAAAATATATATATATATATATATATATATATATTTGGTAGTACTGGGGAGAGAACCCAAGGGCACTTTACTACTGAGCTACATCTCCAGCCCTTTTAAAATTTTGAGATAAGGTCTTCCTAATAAGTTGTCCAGGATGACCTTGAACTTATGATTCTCCTGCCTAAGTTTTTGGACTTGCTGAGTGTTAAGGTTTAGAGATGAGAAGTCCTCCAAGAGCTCATGTGTGAGAGGGTTCAGAGATGAAATGATTAGATTATGAGAAGTGTGACCTCATCAATGGATTCATCCTCTAATAAATTAACTGGGCAGTAACTGTAGGCAGACAGGGTGTGGCTGGAGGAGGAAGGTCATGGGGGCACACCTCTGGGGTTTATATTTTATCTCTGGCACATGGAGCTCTCTGTGGTTCCTTGCTGCCACATTCTGAGCTGCTTTCCTCCACTGCATCCTTCTGCCATGATGTTCTGCCTCACCTTGGGCCCAGATCTATGGAATTGGTCATCTATGGACTGAGACCTCTGAAACTATGAGTCAAATAAACGTTTCCTCCTATAATGTTCTTGTCAGGTCTTTTGGTCACAGTGATGAAAAGCTGACTATAACACTGGGATTAAAGGCGTGTACCACCATGCCTGGTTTGAGTTAATTTTCTAGCTCTGTTCTCCTGGGAACCTAGTAAAGGTACACTGTCAACTTCATTACCAAGCTTCACCACTTTGGGGGGGGGGGGAGTGGTAACCCGATTGATCAATATATTTTGACCTGAAGGAATCAAAATATACCCAACATGCACCATATCTTTCGGCCCTCCTGAGTTCAGTAACCTTTATAACTGATATATACCTTGCAGGGAACTGGAAAGCTATGTAGTAGGGGACATAGTAGTTACAATAGACAGCAACTCCCAGGGGAGTGAAGCTTTTAAGCCAGGAGGCTTAAACCTGCCAATATGACTCCCATTTCTTAGCACCAAAGTTGTTGCTGGTGTACCGGAGAATAGCTTCTAGATGGCTATGTAGACAACCATGTGGAGTATGTGGAAGATTCCCAGGGAGAGCTGTCCTGCCAGTTTGCTGGGCTTCTAAAGACTCTCATCCTAAGCAACTGGTGCCAGGTGTGGCTTATGGCAGGTGTGTGAAGTTGACTGTCATCAAGTCATGTGAAAGCCGTTTTCTTTGTCCATTTATCACCTCAGAATAACAGCAGAAACTTTCCCAGTTAGGGACTGGGAGTATAGCTTAGTGGCAGGGCACTTGCCTAGCATGTACAAGGCCCTGGGTTCGATCCAAAAACAGCAACCAACCAATCAATCAATCAATAAATAAATAAATCCTTTCCCAATCTAATACCAACAGCATGTTAAGTCTATATTTCCTTCATTAGTGATGAGGTTAAAGATATAATGACCATGTACATTTCTTCCAGGAAATGTGTATTACTGAGTTTTCAAATTTTTAGAATTTTGAGTGGGGGCGAGGTCCTTTCTTTCACTCCTCACCTCAAAATTATACCAAAGGACAAAGAACAAGTGGTAATTTTAATTTCAGTTCTAAACTCCAAAGTGATATTCCTATCTTGTCTAAAGGAAAAAAATATATTCAACTTTGGTCATTCATCAATGTGAAACTGCCATTATATATTCATAATTCAAAGCTAGAAAGACAGGATATATTTTTTAGTTTAAGTTCTAGGTCTTTTGAGATCATTAAAGATACAAAACTATTTACACAGCTATTGAGGATTTTATTACCAAAGGTTCATGCTAAACAAGTCATTATAATTAAACTAGATCATTAAGACACCATGTTGACATTTTGTAAACCATAATATTTTATGAGCCATTTCCCAGCTCATTATCACATAGAGAAAATATTCCAGTTGAAAGGCAGCCCCTGGGTTGGAGATGCAGCTCAGTGGTAGAGGACTTGCCTAACTGTCCAGGGCCCTGGGTTTGATCCCCCACACATACACACATACATACATACACACATGTGTTAAAGAAAAAATATAAAAAGGATGCATGAAATTAATGAAACATCATCCTCTTCACTAGCACCTTTCTAGTAATAGGAACTTCAAAATGAAGTGGAATTTAATAGGTATAGCCAAACTGCAAAAAGAATCCTTGAGGAAAACAAATTATTATTTAAGAAATGACAATAAACAAATGATGATAAATGTAACTTTGTGCCAACTTTTTTTCATAGCACCTGATTTGCAAATCTATCTCTTCCCTTTCTACAAATTTTAATATACATCTGAACTAACTCATGAAAATAAATATTTTAAAAAGTTGGTGAGTCAATTTGAAAATTCGACAGTAAAACTTAAGTAGCAGACATCCATAAAATATCTTCAATTTATATATAGCAATTTATATCTATTTTAAGTACTAAATGTGTTCTCTTTAATGTGTATTATCATATTAATATCCTATTAAAATTTTAATATACTTTAAAATTTATATTTTTATAGCAAACCTAAGCTAATTAGTATCTATTATTCTACATAGTTCCACTTCTATTTCTCTACCCACATAATGTCGAGATAATCTAAAATTTTAGATCCAAAATTTATTTTTGTATTATGCATTGATAATTTCGATAAATATAAATTCTATTAATTTCTTTTCTAGTTTTATCTATACAAAATTTCCTCTTTCCTAATTTTATCTTTGGATCTGGGGGAGTAAGTGGTAGAGAACTTGATTAGCATGTGGGAGGCCCTGGATTTGATTCTAAGCACTGCCAAAAAAAGAAAAGAAAAAAGAAAAAAAAAAAAAAGCAAAACCAAAAAAAGTCTATCTTTGGTTCTGCTACATATAAGTGCTTAATAAATATTTGTTAAGTGTATAAATTGGATGACTGTCAATTGTACATTTTTTTTTTCATTTCTTCCTTAGATATTAGTTCTGTTTGTGGTATCAAATGCCTCTTTCAGTGTCATTTTCCTTTAAACATCTGACATCTTTTGATGTGGCACTTATCTTGGGGTTTGCGATATGTAATCTGTCCATTTTCGACTGCCGACCCCCATGGTAGGAGCCAGCACTAGGGAGGCTATGGGAAAACAGTGGGACTGATGCCAGGAGGTTGTCAGAGTCTTTCCTTCTGAGATTGGGGTTTCCCTGTCTCTTCTTGAGGCCATCGGGTATCTTGGGTACTGGGAGGCTCTGCTTCCACCAGCACCTATGCTTGGTGCTCTCGGGAATGGTCAGAGGCTCCTTGAAGCTGATGACTTCTTGCTTTGAGGCTCTCTTTCTGGCTCTCTTCTTGGAGCCAGCCCCACAGAAGCTCCTAGCTCTGATGCTTCCCTCTGTTTTGTGGATTGTGGGCTTTTCCCATATTGTTTTTCAGTCAATCCCATTCCTTCTTTTTATTTTGTGTCAGGAGTTGTTCAAATCTCTGGATGACATTCTTTTTACTGTACGTACACTTTTAAAATTTTTATTTTTACTTTTTTGTTCACTATAATTATACATAATAGTGGGGTTTGTTATGTCATGTTTGAATATGCATATAATATAATTTGATCAATCTTATTCACTAGTAACTTCCCTTTCCTAAGTGTATTTTTTTTTTTTTAACATTAAAAGTTTCATGTCTGGGGATCCAAGATTGCGGGTCAGAGGGAGAGAGCATTCTGTGTCGCTCTGTGACCAGGGTCTCAATTAGTGGGAATAATGCTTTGCTGAGAGTAATCCCGCACAGGAATCTCAGCAGCCATGCACATGGGGCCCCTAGCCTCAGCATTGGAAAAGGACTCCTGACTCTGACTACTCACCCACGCAGGTCTCCCATGTGCCTTAGCGGGACCACATGCAGGTACTCTGGCCACCACTCCTGTGTAGACCCCCATCTACTAATGTGGGGGTCCCCCAGTTGCCTCCATCTTGAGACTCGGCAGCTACTGCCATAGTCCCCTACTCATGGTAGCCTGCCTGCACCTGGGGACATCACAGTCTCTGAAGAAAGCCGACAACCACAAAATTGCACATCACCGAGCTCATCTTTGAAAGCATCGTACAATGCTATCGCCCGGCTCACCCAACTCCACCTGACACCCCATTGCTGAAAGCAGCTGCCTCCGTCTTGGGTCACCTCCATCACCATCTTTAATCAGGGCAACTACCAGTTTGCAACACTGGATAACCAGGTACCCATAGTTTTCTAATTCCCCCCAACCCCCAGCAGCCACTAACACAGCAGAGAGACTGCCCAATTCAAAACAACCCTCTGCAAGAGGTGCGCAGCCACCAGAATGCAACACACAAGCCCCCAGAGAGAAAGATTCCTGATTAGGAAATAGAAAGGGAGAGGGAGAGGGACACTTTAGAGACTAATTTAGACAGCAGGAACTGTGAGGTCTACAGGCAAGATGAGAAGATGAGACCCATATTCACATCACAGGAGCAGACCCCAAAGGGGATCCTTGAGGTGCAGTCTTCCAATGGGACTGGTGGTAGGTGCCATATCCCACTTCCAGGTGCCCTGCACCCAAGACCAATCCTCACATTCTGGTAACCCCTACCATTCTGAGGGCAGAGATACCAACTACCAACAGATAACCCCACCTATTGGATGAGAAGGAAAGCAGGAAAGATACTGATCTGCAACCAAAACAATCCTTGTTTCTTCCTGAGATTTTTTTCTCCTTTCTTCTCCCTCTTTAGTCTCATATCCCCAACATATGTGAAACCAAGTACTTTGCATGAATTAGGAAACTGAGGACTGAGACAACTGAATAGTATATTATAGTTGTGTTATATATTCTTCTATTTTTTTGTTTTGTTTCTCTCCAATTTTTACTATTTTAACATTTTTATTTTTCTTAAAATGCATGTGTTTTTCTTATGTACTCTACTGTCTTCCCTCTTACTTGTCTATCCAAAATTACTACCCCTCTATTTTCCTGCTACTAACCTTCTTCTTTAAGTTTCTCTTTCACACTTCCTAAAATATAATAACTCTATATCCTCACCTCATACCTCCTCAGCATATCTTCCTACACCTCACCCCTGATTCTTTGTCCACCATCAGAAACTGTAAACCCTTCTACAAACCTACTGATTATATTGTAGATAATAATTGAATTCACCATTGTGACCAAACTGTAAACGTCTTAATAACAACTATTTGTTTTTAGGTGAATTTTTTTTTTTTTTTTTTAATATTGGTATCTGTTAAAATTGTCCTTGCTCTTAAAGGAGAGGTATTGGAATCCTACAGTAAGCCTACGGGGTAAAAATGATAATGCCTAGGATCTACAGAATTAGAAAGAAAGACTCACAAGCAACATGAAAAGACAAGGAAAGAAAGTTTCCCAAACAAATCAAAATACCATATTATTAGAATCCATGGCTAGCACAGCAGATGAAATTAAAGAGAAAGTGTTCAGGATATACATAATTAAAATGTTCTGTGTATTAAAGGATGATATAAGAGAGCAAACACAGGCAGCAAAAGATCATTTTGACAAAAAGCTACATAAGCAAATACAGGAAGCAAAAGATCACTTCAATAGGGAGATAGAGGTTCTAAAGAAAAACCAAACAGAAATCCTTGAAATAAAAGAAACAATAAACCAAATTAAAAGATCAACTGAAAGCATCACCAACAGATTAGACCACTTGGAAGACAGGACCTCAGACAATGAAGACAAAATATATAATCTTGAAAAGAATGTAGACCATACAGTGAAAACGGTAAGAAACCATGAGAAGAACATTTAAGAAATATGGGATAGCATAAAAAGACCAAATTTAAGAGTTATTGGGATAGAGGAAGTCATAGAGGTCCAAACCAAAGAAATGAACAATCTATTCAACAAAATAATATCAGAAAATTTTCCAAACATGAAGAACGAATTGGAAAACCAAATTCAAGAGGCTTACAAGACACCAAATGTACAAAATCACAACAAATCCACATCAAGGCACATTATAATGAAAATACCCAACATACAGAATAAGGAGAGAATATTAAAAGCCATAAGAGAAAGGAATCAGATTACATATAGGGGGAAACCAATTAGGTTATATGCAAATTTTCAACCCAGACCCTGAAAACTAGAAGATCCTGGAACAACATATATCAAGCTCTGAAAGAAAATGAATGCTGACCAAGAATTTTATATCCAGGAAAATTAAGCTTTAGATTTGAATACTTTCCATGATAAACAAAAGCTAAAAGAATTTACAGCTAGTAAGTTAAGGCAGCCAAATGATCTTGTTGGCATCTAGCTCTTTGTCTAGCCTGGAGGACTGCACAACTTATAGATCTGTATAATAAAAATAAATAAATAAACATTTGTAGCATCAAGAAAAAAAAGAATTTACAGCTAGAAAATCTGCACTCAGAACATCTTTGGCAAAATATTCTATGAAGAGGAAATGAAAAACAACAATGAAAATCAGCAGAGGGGGGTATTACACTAAAGGAAAAGCTAATCAAAGGAAAAAATCAAGTCAAGTTAAATAACAAAAATGGCTGGAAATACAAATCATGTATCAATTATAACCTGGAATGTTAATGGCCTAAACTCACCAATCAAAAGACATGGGCTGACTGGATTTAAAAAAAAAAAAAAAAAAAAGACCCAACCATATGCTGCCTCTGAGAGACTCATCTCAAGGAAAAGACATACACAGACTGAAAGTAAAAGGTTGGGAAAAATCATACCATTCACATGGACTGTGAAAGCAAGCAGGGGTTTCCATCCTTGTATCAAATAAAGTAGACTTTAAGATGAAGTTAATCAAAAGGGACAAAGAAGGACATTTCGTACTGCTCAAGGGAACCATACACAAACAAGACATAACAATTATAAATATATATGCCCCAAACAATGGAGCATCTATGTTCATCAAACAAACTCTTCTCAAGTTCAAGAGTCAAATTGACCACAACACAATAATTCTGGGTGACTTTAACACACCTCTTTCATCACTGGATAGATGTTCCAAACATAAGCTGAACAAAGAAACTAAAGAACTCAATAATACAATCAATAACTTAGACTTAACTGACATATATAAAATAGTTCATCCTTCAACAAGCAAATACAGGGCTGGGGATGTGGCTCAAGCGGTAGCACGCTCGCCTGGCATGCGTGAGGCCTGGGTTCGACCCTCAGCACCACATACAAACAAAGATGTTGTGTCCACTGAGAACTAAAAAATAAATATTAAAAAAATTCTCTCTCTCTCTCTTAAAAACAAGCAAATACACTTTCTTCCCAGCAGTACATGGATCCTTCTCTAAATAGACCACATATTATGTCACGAAGCAACTCTTAAGAAATACAAAAAAAGTAGAGATACTACCCTGCATTCAATCAGATCACAATGGAATGAAATTAGAAATTAATGATAAAATAAAAAACTACTCTAACACCTGGAGACTAAATAATATGCTACTAAATAAACAATGGGTTGCAAAAGACATCAAGGAGGAGATAAAAAAAATTCTTAGAGGTAAATGAGAATACTAATACAACATATTGAAATCTCTGGGACACTATGAAGGCAGTACTAAGAGGAAAGTACATTGCATGGAATTCATTCCTTATAAGACAAAAAAGTCAACAAATAAATGACTTAACACTACATCTCAAAGCCCTAGAAAACAGAAGAACAAATCAACACCAAAAGCAGTATAAGACAGGAAATAATTAAAATCAGAGCTAAAATCAATGAAATTGAAATGAAAGAAACAATTGAAAAAATTGACAAAACAAAAAGTTGGTTCTTTGAAAAAAATATGTAAAACTGACAAACTTTTAGCCATGCTAAGAAAGAGAAGGAGAATAAAAACTCAAATCACTAACATACATGATGAAAAAGGAAATATCATAACAGACACTATAGAAATACATAAGATAATTAGAAATTATTTTGAAAACTTGGACTCTAATAAAATAGAGAATATTGAAGGCATCAACAAATTTCTAGAGGCATATGAGTTGCCCAGATTGAATCAGGATGATATACATGATTTAAACAGATCAATTTCAAGCAAGGTAATAGAAGACACCATCAAAAGCCTACCAACCAAGAAAAGCCCAGGACCAGATGAATACATAGCCAAGTTCTACAAGACCTAAAAAGAAGAACTAATACCTATGCTCTACAAATTATTTTGCAAAAGACAAAAAGAGGGAGCACTTCCAAACTCATTCTATGAAGCCAAAATCACCCTGATTCAAAAACCAGGAAAAGAAAGAAAATTTAAGACCAATATCGCTAACGAAAATAGATGCAAAAATTCTGGAAAATCAAATACAAAAACATATCAAAAAGATAGTGCACCATGAGCATCCCAGGGATGCAAAGTTGGTTCAACATATGGAAACAATAATCATAATACATCACATGAATAGACTTAGAGATAAGAATCATAGGATCATCTAAAGTGATTCAGAAAAAAACATTCAACAAAATATAGCACCCATACATGTTCAAAATACCAAAAAACTAGGAATGACAGAAACATATCTCAACATCATAAGAGCTATCTATGCTAAGCCTCAGGCCAACATTATTCTAAATGGAGAAAAAAATGAAAGCGTTCCCTCTAAAAACTGCAACAAGATAGAGATGCCTTCTTTCACCAGTTCTATTTAACATAGTTCTTGAAACACTAGCAGAGCAATTAGATAGATGAAAGAAATCAAAGGGATATGGATAGGAAAAGAAGAACTCAAATTATCACTAATTTGCAGATGATATGATTCTATACCTAGAAAACCCAAAACATTCCACCAGAAAACTTCTAGAACTAGTAAATGAATTCAGCAAAGTAGCAGAATACAAAATCAACACTCATAAATCAAAGGCATTTCTGTATATCAGTGACAAATCCACTGAAAGGGAAACGAGAAAAACTACCCCATTTACAATAGCCTCAAAAAAAAAAAATTAAAATACATTGGAATTCAACCTAATGAAAGAGGTGAAACACCTCTAAAACAAAAACTACAAAATGATAAAGAAAGAAATTTAAAAAGACCTTAGAAGATGAAAAGATCTACCTTGTTCTTGGATAGGCAGAATTAATATTGACAAAATAACCACACTACCAAAAGCACTGTACAGATTAAATGCATTTCCAATCAAAATCCCAATGGCATTCCTCATAAAAATAGAAAAATTGGTTCATGAAATTTATCTGAAAAAAATAAGAGACCCCGAATAGCCAAAGCAACCTTAGCAAGAAGAATAAAGCAGGTGGCATCAGTATACCAGACCTTAAACTATACTACAGAGCAATAGTAATAAAATCAGCATGATATTGGCACCAAAATAGACCTATAGACCAATAGTACAGAGTAGAGGACACAGAGACTAACCCACATAATTTCAGTTATCTTATGTTAGAAAAAAGTGCCAAAAACATACATTGGAGAAAAGACAGCCTCTTCAACAAATGGTGCTGGGAAAACTGGAAATCCATATGCAACAAAATGAAATTAAACCTCTATCTCTCACCATGCACAAAACTTAAAGTGGATCAAAGATTTAGGAATTAAACCAGAGACACTATGCCTATTAAGGAAAAAGTAGGCCCCAATCTCCATCATGTTAGATTAGGCCCAACTTCCTTAATAAGACTCCTATAGCACAAGAATTAAAATCAAGAATCAATACATGGGATGGATTCAAACTAAAAAGCCTCTTCTCAGCAAAAGAAATAATCAATGAGGTGGTGAATAGAGAGCCTACATCTTGGGAGCAAATCCTTACTCCTCACACATCAGATAGAGCATTGATCTTTAGGATATATAAAGAACTCAAAAAGCTAAACATCAAAAATCTAATAACCTAATCAATAAATGAGCCAAGGAACTGAACATACACCTCTCAGAAGATGATATGCAATCAATCAACAAATATATGAAAAAATGTTCAACATCTTTAGCAATTAGAGAAATGCAAATCAAAACTACTCAAGATTTCATCTCACTCTAGTCAGAATGGCAGCTATTAAGAACATAAACAACAATAAGTGTTGGCGAGGATGTGGAGGAAAAGGCATACTCATACATTGCTGGTGGGACTGCAAATTGGGGCAGCCAATATAGAAAGCAGTGTGGAGATTCCTTGGAAAACTGGGAATGGAACTACCATTTGACCCAGCTATCCCTCTCCTCGGTATATATCCAAAAGACTTAAAAACAGCATACTACAGGGGCACAGCCACATCAATGTTTATAGAAGCACAATTTAAATAGCTAAACTGTGGAACCAACCTACATACCCTTCAGAAGATGAATGGATAAAGAAAATGTGGTATATATACACAACAGAATATTACTCAGCAATAAAAGAGAATAAAATCTTGGCATTTGCAGGTAAATGGATGGAGTTGGAGAATATAATGCTAAGTGAAGTTAGTCAATCCAAAAAAACAAATGCCAAATGTTTTCTCCGATATAAGGAGGCTGATTCATAGTGGGGTTGGGAGGAGAGCATGGGAAGATTAGAGGAACTCTAGATAGGGCAAAGGGGTGGGAGGAGAAGGCAAGGAGCATGGGGGTAAAAAAGATGATGGAATGAGATGGATATCATTTCCCCAAATACATGTGTGAAGACACGAATGGAATGAATATACTTTATATACAACCAGAGATATGAAAAATTGTGTTCCATGTATAATATGAATTGTAATGCATTGTAATAACAAATTAGAATAAAAAAGAAAAATATTATTGGTTTAATTATCTACTATTCCATCTCTGATTTTTGAATGTATGTTCACCATGAAATCAGTCTGTCATTTTCTTTGATGATAATTTACTTGCTCTGTTTTGGTATGAAGGTTATTAACTGACTTCAGAAAATGAGTTTGGAAGCTTATTTTCTGCAACAGATTGTGTAAAATAGGAGCTACATAAGTAGGAGTTTGGTAGAATTTTTCGATATAATATTGTCAATGTCAGCAGCTTCTGGGGCAAGGGAAGAATCTGATCAAATTTAATATTTTCAGTTGTTATTAGCCTTTACAATTTTTTTTGTAAAAAAAGAAATTGCTTTCTTTTCTCTGATACCAAATTTGTTATTTTAAGTTTTTTCACAAAACTTCCCACTTCATCTAGGTTTTTATGTTTAATTCTCTCTGGTTCCCATAATATTCTTGTCAATGAATTTATTTACATTTAATTGTGTAAATAAATAAATAAATAAATGTTTCATGTCGTTTTTGGAAAGGGGTAAGACAGCTATTCTTAATCATCTGGATATAACTTTGTTCACATTATGTCCTGTTCATTCACTCACTTAATTAGTATTTATAGAATGTCTCATATAAAAAATATTTTTCTCTACTATACTAACCCTAAAATAAAGGTGTTTGGGCTGCCATGAAACAGCATTAGCCGGGTGGGGTGGCACATGTTTGTAGTCTCAGGTACTCAGTAGGCTGAGGTAAGAGGATCACTTGAGACCAAAAGTTTGAGGTCATTTTGGTTAACATACAGTGACCCTGTCTCAAAACAAAAACAAAAAAACATAGGTTTGTTGGCAATATGAAATAAAGGAATACTTATACTTAATAAAATTGTTCATTTTCCCTTTTGGTAATAATTAGGTACCTCTTTCCAATTATACTTTCTACTTCTCCATTGTACACTGTAACATTAATATAAATTTCACAATAAGCAAACAACTTAATCCAACTGAAAGTCACCACAAGGTGGTGCTGGAAAGTTAGCTTTTTGGATGGGAAGAGTCTGCTTCTAAATTTAAATCAAAGATTTTCTTAAACTAGTATCGATTTGAAAAAAAAAAAAAAAAACCAACAACAACAAAAAAAACCTTATTTGCTAAAAAGTTTTAGGTGTATATTTTCTATTTGACTTTGTTTTTCAACATTTATTATTGCTGATGTTGAAATTTAAACTGTTAGCTTTAAAGAGATCAGTTTTCACAGTGCAGGAGTTTTATAGTGAAGGTTGTATATAGGTACTTCCAAGCAGAACACTCAAAGGGGTAAATGTTTATTAGAAAATTGTATTATCCTGTATTCTCAGGACCAAAAAAAAAATTGGCAACAGCAAACTGCTCCTTCTTAAGCACTTAAATTGAAATGAGGTCATTGATTACCTGAAGTGTATAGGAAATAGGGTCTTAATCTTAAGGAAAAAAAAATCTATCGAATATAAAAAAATACCAACCACATGTAGCTCTTCAACTCTGAACTTACTAAGTAACTCTTAGTGCCTAACAGCCAATATAAAAGGCAGGAGCCATGGAATTAATGTCACCAGCACTTTCTGTATATAAGAAAGCACTTGGTGTGAACTAGGGAGCCTCTTATCACAGAAACAGACTGGCAACAGAGCAGCTGTCTTGAAGTAGCTAAAGCCTCACTGGCCCAGGTACTCCTATCTGTACAAAAGATATTAGTGAAAGTCTGGAAAGTAATAAAGAAAAGATAGAAAAACTATGATTAGGGCCGGGATTGTGGCTCAGTGGTACAGTGCTTGCCTAGCATGCTTGAGGCACTGGGTTCGATCCCCGGAACCACGTAAAAATAAAAAATAAAGGCATTGTGTCCATCTACAATTAAAAAATTTAAAAAGAAAAATTATGATTAGAGTTTTTTCTATTATTTTAAATACATGCATTTCAACTTCCTACAGTAATGAAATGCAAACTTAAAAGGCAGGATTTGGGTTTATTTCAGCTCTTCTGGATCACATCATGTGCAGCTCATTTTGAGCCATAACATGTGGGATGAATGTTTGTAAATCAAAGCCTCATGGCACACCAGAGAGACCACAGGACTACAATCAGAAGCCCTGGCCCCAGCCCCCAAACTGGCAGTATCTGGATATGCAACTATGATCTGGACCAAAAAAAAAAAACAACAACAACAAAACAAACTTCCCAAGGTCCTTACAGTTTTCAAGCTCTATGATTCTGCATTTTAAGTGTTTTGGCTATAACTTTTTTATTTTTAGAAATTATTTCAAACATTTACAATTTTCACTTTAAATGTAAAAATAGCTGGGAGAAAGAATCGGAAACTGACTACATAGACATCAGCCTTTGGTATTTTTCAGGTAATTAGGGGGATAACCCCTTAAAACTATTACTTCTCTCCAAAAAGGTGGTAGTTCTATAAACAGGTATGTTCAAGTCTGATGCCACTATTCTATTGGTTTTCTTAATAATGAGGAAATGTCTGGCTCCCTCTGAAGTCGATGGCCAGCTGAATGGGTACTAGAACAGGTTCATTTCACACACCTGATTTTGAATCTCAAGTCCATCATTTACTAATCATGTGACCTTAGGCAACCTTCCGGTTACTATGGCCTTGGTTACAAATGAAACTAGTAATAGTACCTACCACAAGAAGTATGCTGTGAAGATTAAATTAGATTACACTTGTGAAGTACTTCGAGCCGTGGAGAAATATGGTTAAAAGCTCCATCAATGTCACCCATTTTTTTTTAATTGTCACTACTATATTAAGTAAATGTGTCCTTTGTAGACACTTAATTGACAACTTACCACAGTAGTTTCCTCTTTCAAAACAAAGAATCTTTTACTATTTTCCCTCACTAACTCCATGTTTGAAATGGTTTTATCTATTGTACCAGATTATTTTTTCCATTTTAATCACATTATACAACTGCCAGTATCATGTCAAAATCTAGTGTTCTACACCTAATTTTTAATCCCATACAAAAGAAATCCTGAGGCAGCCTTATCACAGGGAAATTAATTCAGTTAAACTTCTGAAAAGTGAAAAACATAAAATCTAGAGACTTCAAGTTGCAATCAAAGGTGTATGTGTTATGTTAGGAAACAGAACACAGTTTTTCGCTTGAAAGAGCTTGAAAATTAGTAAGACAGAAAGGTTAGTCACAGTATTAATTCAGATGGGAAGAGCAAGAGAGAGGATGCTCCATCTGGGACATGGGGAGAATTTTGAGCAAGGAGTGACTTAAAAGATGCCTGCCTTGGGGCTGGGGCTGTAGCTCAGTGGTAGGTGAGGCCCTGGGTTCAATTGCAGGTGTGAGGCCCTGGGTTTGATCCTAAGCACCACATAAAAATAAATAAACAAATAAAGATATTGCGACCATCTACAACTAAAAGAAAAAAAAAAAAAAAGCCTCACTTTCATCCCAAATACTGCCATCTCCAGATATCCCTCCTGAGAACACAGGATTAGTCTGTCCTGGGAATATAGGATAAATACAATTTTCTAATAAGAGGTAATTAATAAGCTCAGAGTTGAAGAGTTACATGGGGTTGGTATTTTTTATATTTGGTAGATTTTTTTTTTCTCCCTAAGATTAAGACCCTATTTCCTATACACTTTAGACTAGGACTTTGTCTCTAGACACCTTGTTCAGAAATGCAAATATATGTGTTGTAAGAGATACAATCAATTTGATATTTTAGGGAGGAAACAGTTCAACTCGTTTTTTAGAGAGACCACACAGCCATCTGACTGTACAGGATTGCTGGGGAAAGTGATACGGCCAGTTATTGGTAACAATAACCTGCTTCCCCACATGTTGAAGTGTAACATTAGAGATGTTACACCAAAGCAAGCATATAAAGCAGGGTTTATTTTAAAAAGGGGTAATATATATTTGTCTGGGAGGGAGAAGGGGGCCATAATTGGTTTCCTTGTATCCCAGTAAGTGACAAATTCCTGAGGAATATCTTCAAAGCCAACCTAGTGGACCACAGAGCCACCTGACTGTGCAGGATCGCTGGGGAGAGGAGCCCTCTTCCACAAAGAAAGCAGTCGGGGTATTTGGAACAGCTGGTCAACCAGAAGTAGGTCTGCCACATCTGTTTTCATCACAATGCAAGCCCTGAATGTGTGCCATCTCAGCATCATCAATGCACTTAAAAACCAGACTGCTGAACACAGCTACAGAATCTGGAACAGTGATCCTTACACAGAGGGGAGGGAGACAAATTTCTAGTTTGTGGTTGTCAGTGTAGCAAAATCTTAATAGACAAATAGATTTCACAGTAAAGAAAACAGAATCCAGCTCCCTAATTATGTTAAGCTAGAAATACCAATATGAACACATGACTTTAAAGGGATTCCTTGGAGAGTAGGGAATTCTGTTTCTTAAACCAAGAAGAATCAGAAATAGTACATGGAAATCTGGTTGAAACATAGGCAAGGATATTTCAAGGAACACCAGGGGCAGTGCTCCAGGGAGCTGCCAGAAAGAGGTCTACCTGACTGAACTGAAGCAATCTGGTCCATCAATAAAGAAGACAATGATCTTGCTTAAGTCTGAGGAAAGCCAGAAGTTCAAAGCAATAATCCACAGAATAGTATGCAGAGTACAGAAAGGAAGTTGTTACACAAAAAAGATAACAGCCCATGCATAATTATTAGTTTTGATTTCTAAAAGGGGAGTGTTATTAAAACCTACTTGTTGATTGTACATCTATTCATGGAATACAGATATGCACTTGTTATATATCTATATATCTATATCTATATATCTATATATCTATCTATATATATATATATATATATATATATATATATATATATATAGGAAAGAATAAAGATCAAGAACTCTGAGTAACCCAAACAGTTCCAAAAAAAAAAAAAAAAAAAAAAAAAGAAGTATTCCAAGATAAGGAAGGGCTGTAGAGTATAGGTGGTGACAAAAATAGTCAGGTGGAGAGAGAGAGTCTGGCACTAATGTTCACAGTCAATAATGAAGCAGAGAGGACCCATAAACACGATCCTAAATGATAAATCAGCCAAATGACCTAAAGAACATTGGGTAGAGTCAATCCTTTGTCTCCCAGGAGATGCAAACCTCTAGACAGTCCAACTAATCTCAATAAAAAATGAAAAAGCCATACATAAGCTTTTAATAATGTCCACAGGTCAGGCCAATACATCATTATGACAGGACAATGGATTGTATAAAATTGGCCAAGCGAGACAGGAAGTAAATCATTGCAGGGCAATGGGGGTGGGGGCACCAGATTGTAAATAAGAATCTAACCTGAAAGTCATGTACTTACAAATAAAAAAATAATCTGACTGACTTAAGCTCAGGATGATACTGGTGGCCAAGGTCTGACTCACCTTGGGAGAAGAACCTAAAGAGATTCCATGTTCTCAGCAGCATTGATAGGTTCAGTTGAAACCAAATCTGTAATCACAGCAAGTTTGAAGGGGTATCCTTGTGTTTCTGGTGGTGCTAATATCATGTTATCTCTGGGTAAGTAGCAAAATAACAAACAACTCTAGGAAGTGTCCAAATGAGAGAAACTTGAGGTGTGGATCTTTCTGAATAGGTTCCAGTGTGGTAAGTATATAAAATGTATCTGGGCATGTCATCTGTTCTTTAAGGCACTTGAAGTATTAAAAAAAAATTACATCAATTGATTTTAAACATCACATAATTATGTAAATTATTTATATCCAATTTTATAACTAAAGTTTTAAAAGTAAACATTTGTTTGCTACCACTTAAATCTTTAATAATAAATTGAGTATTAAACAACACAATACACAAGTGTTTTTCCCCCTCCATGTTTGGAAGGCCTCCAGACACTCACCAAAAAAAAAAAAAAAAAAAAAAAAGTCAGTGTAGTAACTAGTTAGCAAGACTCTAATTTCTTGAACTGGCTCCTTTTCATACACAGACTTTAGAAACATTCCAAAAGAAGCCACAAAAGGAAAACATGCCATATACAGATTTTAAGTCCAATCACCAAAATAGTAACAGTGGTTTTCACTTGGTATTGAGATAGTGGGTGTTGTAACTTTTTCTTTTGACATTCCAAATTTTCCAATTTTTTCACAATGAGCATATGTTACTTTAAAAAAAAATAAGAAAAAGATAAACATTTCCTGTGGAAAAGTATAAGGCCACCCACCATGAAGGTGAGTCACTCTATATGGGCCAGAGCTTGAGAATTTGCCCTGGGGCTCCTGTTGTGACATTCTCTGGAGTCCAGCTTGAGAACACCAAGCTAGACTGACAAAGGGTTCAATGAATGATATAGGCAAGGAGACTGGGGTCAGAAATAAGATGAAAGAGGTGAGGGGTGGGCAGGAAAAGGGAAAACAGACACAGACAGGAAGTCAGGGCAAGAAACCCAGAGGATTATGGGTTGTAAAGCCCAAATCAAGATGACAGGGAACAGGAGACAAGTTTGGTCAGGGCCACGAGCTAACTCTGTAGATTAAGTCAGGTCCACAGGCTGGGGCAGGAGGAGAGCAGTGCCTGGCAAGCTTAACTACCTGGAGCAATTTTTCTCCTAGCTCTTGAGCTATAATCAGAATTTCCAACTTGCCTAATTCTCTGCCAGGTAATGATAACTCTGTACATGTTTGCTCATTTTCAGCATCATTTCTAACTGTGCTGCAAGGGCAAATTTGCCATACTTAATTCAAGGATCATGCTACCCTGTTTCCAAATGTGTCTTGTCCAACACAGCCGAAAACAAGCCTCACGTGAGTGATTGTATGCATTCTAAACTGTGGCAGGGAAAAGTTTTGACAAAAATATCTTTAGAAACACTTTTGATTTCTCAGTTCCATAGTGAGAGGTAGCCACAGAGTACAGAGAAAAAGTAAAGGATATTCTCCCAGGGAATGTTATTTACTAAATTAATGTTGCTTTCAAAGAGAGTTCCTACTTAAGGTCAGATCTAGCAAGTGACAGGACCCAAAAGGAATCCCCTCCAAGACTGACAAAAAATAATGGAACCCTCCAAGATGAGTAACGGAGAATAAGTTTCCAGAAAACATTACATCAACATTTGCATGCAATTGGCAATAGTACCTAAGAAGTTGCTCATTCTTTGTTTACCAAGTTGTTCAAGTCATTGATAAAACTATAGCAAACATACATTTGTAAGCCTTGGTGCCATTTTATAGAACTTTAGAACAGTGATACCACCAGAAAGGAACTTAGCATACCATTTCTTTATAAGTTGCTGAATGTGAACATCCCCAGTGTCTACTTTAGAAAATGAACATACGCTTCCATGAGACACCCCACAAGAATGCTACAGATTGGGAGATTAGTACCATGAAGCATGGATATGATAATGCCATTAATTCAAGGTGGCTGACTTAGCAAGTCACAAAAAACGGTGCTACATACAGTGTTAAATGATCATTCTAAGCTCTGAGAAGTGTTTGATAAGGAATATAAGCAACACAGTTGAAAATATCTTTCAATGAAAACCTGTTGACATATAATACTTTAGCCCCATAGGAGGAGTAAGGCAAGAATGGTTCTTCCCACATTATTTAAAGATATTAGAATTTTAAAAATCATAGCAAAGTCACCTTCATTTGGTCTATACTTCTACCAACTATCATCTTCCAAAGAAGTCTCATAAGTAATGACTCGGGGGAAAGTCAAATTATATGACATAATCAAAATTTTTCTCTAGAAGATCAGCATTGCAATGAATTATTATAGAAACCTTTTCCTTTGGAGAGGAAAAGAGCCAGGAAGAAGTTAACATAAACCCCTAGGCAGAATATCTTGCCAGGAAAATGACTTCTAGTGATATAAACACAAGGCAGATGTTGTAAAAGGAATTTAAAATTTCATTAAACATGAAGTCTTCCAACCATTACCTGTGTTCACACAAGACAATAGCTACAAGCTGGATTTTTTAGAATCATTTTTAGTTAGCATCTTATTAAAAAAGAAATCGCAGTTCCTTCCAAGCCAACAAGATAAAAATCATTTTTGAAGCAATAGAATTTCAACATTTTCATACATTATAAAAAACTGCTATAAAACAATGAATGTGTCTTGATTTATCTAATTTAGGGCAACTTCTGTGTTTCTTTCTTATCCTTACAGTACAAGTTCTATTAAACAGAAAGCAAAAAAACATAACCAAAAACTGTCCTTATACTGGATTTTCTTAATAGATGGTAAAAATTGAATCACACAGATAATTTTAAGAAGAATCAAAGAAGAATCATAATGACTATTGTAGTGGCTCATTTCATATATTTCAGTTACATTTTTGCAAACTAGATTATAACTCAAGAATGTAGTAGCACATTATTATTGGATTCCTTTAAGTTTCCACTTAAATTTCTCTCCTTGTTTTATTTAAAGGTCTTTGATTCACTTTTTGGTTTTATACTTTGAACCATACTTTTAAAAGTCAAAACAGTTTTTTTTTTCTATTTTTTTTAAGTTCAAGGATGGTGTTTATGTGGCAACTATTGAATTTTATACTATTAGATTCAAAACTGAATTTAATAAAAAATTTCAGATTATTAAAGTTGCTTAAGAGCTTTCACAATTGAAATTGTAGTTTTATTTTAAATCTACTTCCTAAGAAGTCTCTTAGCTTTATTTTTTTTCCCCACCTTAGGGCATGAATGCAATATATCATTCTTGGTATGTTTTTCCGATCATAGACATCTGTTGTTTCTGGATAAAATATCTGGAAAACAAAAGAGACAACGTGTTTATTATGTGTTGCTTCTCACAATCAATGTAACTCCCCAGATACTCCTACACTGATTGGCCGGGTGTTCTATATTTGTTCCAGTATAGAGAAGCCTCTCAACTGTGGCTTCATCTTGCTCTACAGACAGACCAGTCCCGCACCCAGTTCCCTGCCTCCCTGCATGCCACTTTGGGGCCAAAAGAGGAGGGGTGAGGTTCACAGTCAGCCTTTCCACATGGCTGGGTCCACAGTCATGGGTGGCAGTGTTTCTCTCTGTACCCTCACTCCTGTGACTTCTCATAGGCCTGAGAAAGTGGCCTTCTTTCAGCCACTTTATTACACTATTAAAAAATTGGGGGCTGGGGTTGTGGCTTAGCGGTAGAACGCTTGCCTAGCACATGCGAGGCCCTGGGTTGGATCCTCAGCACCACATAAAAATAAATAAAATAAAGGTATTGTGTCCGACTACAACTAAAAAATAAAAATAAAAATAAAAAAATAAAAAGTTGATACATCGGGCTGGTGCTAGGGCTTAGTGGTACAGCACTTGCCTAGCATATGTGAGGCACTGGGTTCGATTCTCAGCACCACATGTAAATAAATAAATTAAATAAAAGTCCATCAACAACTAATAAAAACATATTTTTTAAAAGTTGGTACATAGTTCCATGAACATGAGTTCATTCATATACAACACTCACACATGGGTTTTTGTTTCCACTTAAAGTAACACCTTTCCACTGAATAAAATCTAGAAAGTTAGTGAAGTATAAAGGAAAAATACCTATAATCCCACCTATACTTTTACTGTTTTTTTTCTATGAGTCTCTTTTTTCTTATGTTTATGTATACATGAAAACAAAATTGTATATATCTAAAGCTATTCAAAATACTTAATAGAAGATGACAATTAAATGTCCTCTTTATAATTCTTTAATAGTACTATATCTAGCAAATGCATACGATTCTTTCATATTTTTGAACCATAGCTTAACCATTCCCTGTGGCTGAACATTTGTTTGGTTCCCAATTTTTTCCTTATTTGAAGCCACTGCAGTGAATGCACTGGCATTTTTGAGTATCTGATTTCTTATTTTAGATAATCATCTAAATATGGAATTGCTAGATTGAAAGGTCTGAGCATCAAGGATTTAAAAAAAATATTTTTAGTTGTAGATGGACACAATACACATATTCACACTGTTTTTCTTAAACTTAAAAAAACTAAAATCAAAAAAACTAAATCAGAAACAAATTTCAAAGGGGACACTAACTTTTCTGTTCCTAAGCAATGCAAAAATGAATAATTAGGCTTGAAACTTATAATGTTGAGACTAAACATAAATGTCGCTTGCTTTCAGTAAATATTTTACACAATTTGACATAAAAACTAACATCGTATGCAAGATGGTAGTATTTAATATCCAAGGGCAATTTTCTATTGGACATTGACAAAAGCAGAGAAAAGAATAAAGCAAAGTTTCTCAAGCTAACAATGTGTAGTTTCTACACACTTAAAGAAATGTCTGTAGCCTGGGAAGTGTTTTTTTTTTTGTTTTTTTTTTTTTAAGAGAGAGAGAGAGAGAGAGAGGAGAGAGAGAGAAATTTTAATATTTTACTGTTTAGTTTTCGCCAGACAAAATATCTTTGTTTGTATGTGATGCCTGGGAAGTTTTCAAAGGCCCATTGAGCTTTACTTTTAATATTTTCTGTCAGTGTCAGTGAAAAGAGGCTTCTCAATTCAGAAGAGCTAGGTTTAAAGCTCTATGTAAGTAGAGAATGACTACAATTCTCACCCTACACCTTGCTGTATTATTAAACTCTCCCCATCCCCCTTTTAAAAATGAGAACCTTCTATATTTATATTTCTCCTGGAAAATCCTCATAAATGTATCTTCCTTCAGCAAGGAGATGGAATCAACTTGCAATTAACCAGAGTGTTGTAGTGTGTCTTCAGCCCCTTACATGGTGCTGAGCTCAGAATTAATAAAAAAAAAAATTAAGGGTAAATCACAGACAAAGTTAATCTAATACACTATTAGCCTCTCAACCCTAAAATATAATGTATCAATTACTTCATGATAACAATCAATATTAAAATAGAATCTGCTCTATAGATCACTTGTTTGGTCCCAAAGCTCACAAAGGTTTTAATCATATCTACTGAATTATCTGGTTGTCTTAATCAGATGTTGCTTCACTAAGAAAAATCCTATTCAAATTTGTTTACCACCCAGACCCATTTAATACCCAGAAATATGAATTCTATATGACAACTAGTGCCCCAAAGGGATAGCATTTAATATTCTAGACACTTTAAGAGAAGGGAAATTAGGCCAGGTACACACATATAATGGCACACACATATAATCCCAGCAATTCAGGAGGTTTAGGCAGGAGAATTACAAGTTTGAGGCCAGCCTCAGTAACTTAGTGAGGCCCTAAGCAACTTAGTGAGACCCTATCTCAAAGTAGAAGAATAAAATAAAAAGCGCTGGGGATGTAACTCAGAGGTAAAATGCCCCTGGGTAAAACGCCATCTCTAGTACTGAGAGAGAAAAAGAAAGGGAGGGAGGGAGGAGAGGAAGGGAGAAAAGAGTGGGAGAAACTAGATTGATAATTTCAAGAAAAATGAGACTGCTAAAACAGAAATGAGCAGAAATATAATGAAAAAAAAAGCATTCATAATTTACATTAAGAAATCTTTTTTTTTTTTCCTTTTGGTCATGGTGGGTGTTTTTAACAGCAAATCTGGCTTAATCAGAAGACAACACAGATCTTCATATGTCAGTAGCTATTGCCTTTTCCTCAAGCTGAAACTCTCCTAAATCACCCTCTTAAAATAGCTGTATCAATTAAGCAATGCAAAGAATTGAGCTATTGATACATATGATGGAGCTCAAGAATAACACAACAAGTGTAAAAATATCAACCTCATCTACTGTATGATTCCATTTCACGTCATTCTCAAAGTAACAAAATTAGTAGTAGATAACATATTAGTGGTTGACAGGGACTGGGCAGTGGGAGGGATACAGCATAAAAGACCACTTCTCTGTGGTAGCTGTATCTTGACTGTGGTGGTGGCTACATAAATTTATTCATGGGCCACAACTGCACAGATCTACACACTAACATTCTCACAAATGAATGCATGTAAGAATGGAATAAAGTCTGTAGTGTACTTACATTCACACCCCAGAATCAACTTAATGCTGTACTACAGTTATGTAACACATCACTGTTGGGGGAAGCTGAATGAAGGATACACACACAGATGCACTATTTTTGCAACTTCCTGTGATTTTATAGTTCTTTCAAAATAAGAAGTTCAAGTAATAGCTCTATAACTTTTATCAAATAAAATTTCCTCCTTTCCCCAAGGTATTTATTTCTCTCACAAGCTTAAGAGTACTTGCTCCTTGAATTTAACAAGCATTGAATCCTTACAGAATCAATGAAGATCTTTTCAAGAATAAAAGCTACAAGCCTCTAGACTTTAAAATTTAAAGTGATTGTATGATTTATAATAATTTGGGAAAATAAATTGATAATAATTTATAGTGATACAATGAGACTTAGAATTTTTTAAGAATAAACAGCAACACAGAAAAAGGAGTTGACTATCTTAAATCAACCATCTATGAGCTGAAGCTTCTTCTGATCTTGTTTATGCATACACACTTTCACCTGGGCTGCTGTCATGTTGTACCCCTACCTCATTCTGAGTTCTTCCATCTATTACTTTGCATAAGCCTTTCAATGCTTTTGTTTGGTTCTCACATTTCTCATTCTTGCATTAACATAGTTCAGTCTGCCAAATCATTTGTCATAATGAGGTGTTTCTGCACCACCTTTTCATCTCCCCAGTTCAGGATCCAGTATGTGAAGGCTTACCTTGGGTAGTCCAATAGACTCCATGGCTCTCAACCACTGGACAGTATTATCTGTATGTCGAAAATGAAGGCCAGACTTCTAATGTGAGGTTAGGAGGGGGAAACAAAGAAAGAAAGACCATACAAAAAGTGAGTCATTTGTAATAAAGTTTTTCATTAGCAGGATGCTTTTCAATTGTATTTTTCCAAGAACAGAGTTATTAATGCTTATAGAGAACAAATACAGACACAATAAAAAAAAAAAAAAGATTACACTATATCTCAGCAATATGCACACTTGAGTAATTCTCAACTTGAATCTCAAATACCATTTAATGTCTAGCATATGCCTAAGGATTACGAAATACGTGTGCACATGCACAGGCGGTCATGCATGCATGAATGTATATACATGTGGTGTAAGATTTTGGTAACCATGGTTGAGAAGCCTAGCAACTTCAGGAAAAACTGGATTTTTATAAGACAAAATGCTCTCTTTTCTTTTTTCCTTCTAATCATGAATGTAATATTTCTGTAGAAAACCTGGAAAATACAAAGATGAAAACGCAAACCACTCTTTGATTCAGAGCTAATTTTAGTACCTGCTCCTCTTATAATTTAATCATAATAAAAAGTAAAACCTTCAGCAGAAGTGTCTTATGAAACATTTTTTCTACACGTACAATTCTTTGTGTCTTCCATTTCTTCTTTATGGTCTTAATCAGCCACCTTTTCTGTAGTCTACAAATAAAACACCCTTGCCTGCATCTCATTATTTAGATTAATGAACCGCTAAGAGTCTTAAAGTGATCTTATATTCTTCACTAATTAGATGTATAAACAATGTTATCTAGTTTTTCCATTTTTAATAAATGTACAAAAAATAACTATATCAAGTTTCATCACATAACTAACAGCCAATGGCAGAGAATCACATTTAGAAAGCCTGGCTCTTCCCACTTTCTATGACCTTCTACAATCTAATATAAAATATAAGAAAATTAATATTTTTGACAAATGCTTATGCCTTTAAATGGTGGTCACTATTTGCCATTGGAGTATGCACTTCAAGTACTTTATACAAATTATTCTAATTTTCCAAACACCCTACAAGGTAATTACCATTACCATTTTTTTTTAAAGATGAAAAAAGCCAGGCTAAAATGAAGAAGTAATTTACCTAAAGTCAAGTAACTGTTTAGTGGTTGAAAATCTTCCTTGTGCTAAAACTCCCCCATGGGAGAACACTGGACCTAATGATTGTTTGATGGTTCTTTGGAAGAAATTAGCTAGTTGCTTGAGGGAAGAAGAAAGTGTGGGGTGAGAGGAAAATGAGAACAGGAAGGAGGAAGGAGGGAAGACAATAGAAAATCCAGAGCATTAGCTACCAGGCCATAGGGTTTTTTGTTTTGTTTTGTTTTAGTTGTAGATGAACACAGTACCTTTATTTTATTTATTTATGTGGTGCTAAGGATTGAACCCAGTGCATCACATGTGCTAGGCAAGTGCTCTACTACTGAGCCACAGCCCCGGCCATAGTGTTTTGACTGTTTGTACCTAGCACAAATAACTTTTGCAGAATACAAGCCACTCAGTGACAAAGAACAAGTGATGCAGTAATGAAGGAACAAGACAGAAGCAATCTTCAATCAAGTGTGAAGGAAGACAGAGACAAGGACTCTGCACCTAAATAACTAAATGTTCTCACTTAAAATAATACTCAAATGTCTTCAGCTAATATGAGTTTCTTTATTTATGACAATTTAGTTCCCCATTCAGTCTTGCTGCCTCCTACATAAAAATGACCAAGACATCAAATTGAGCCAGCTCCGGTCCCAAAGAAAACTAGTCTTTGAACCTAAAAAATAGTTTTTTTTAAAATCACCTACCACAAGCCCAAATCAAGCCTTTCACTTCTTCTTCCAGTGGCTTCATGGATATGCATTTTCTTTTTGCCCCAATGAGTTAAATAAATGCAATTTATGGGTTTCTGGTTTCTTTGGCTGATGGGCTTCAGCCATCCCAAATAATGTAACAAAGATACCTTATCTATTTAGTGAAGTAATCCTAAGAAAGTTCTAAATCCTACAGAGCCCTCAGCCCTCAGCCATAAAGGCTTCTTGGAGCTGCAGAGATTAAATTGAAAACAAAAGAAAGTATTGGTTACAAAGCACACCAGCAAATGTTAGATGTTGTAATTAGTATATTACATAACTGGGCTTGAAACTTTTATTCATCTGTCAGGTAAGATAAAGATACATTGCTTCATGTCAGAGGAACTGAAGGAAAGGGCAGCTATCTTGGTCCTATTTTTATAGCAAATGAAGCAGATTTCAAATTCTTTGTTTTAAAAACCTGAGAAATGCTGACTTCAATACCCTATAGTCCATGTTACGACTTTTAAAAAGTACACTTCAGTGAGAAAATTGTCACAATAACATATTCAATCTATTGATTTGTTTCATTTGCTTCATTATAATGAAAATTGCCTTCCAAACAGGCTCAAAATAATCTCAGTCCACTGTAATTATTTTTAGTGAGTCTATTTTCTTTTATTAGTTCTATATATTAATACCAGACTAGATGGCATAATTGTGATCATACTTAGCCAATGGATACTTTTGTTCGTAACTTTATATTTCATATAGAAACACAAATTCTTTTCATTTCATATACAGAGTACATGCTGATTTTCTATTGCTATTTCAATGCCAGTAAACAAGGTTCACCTAGTTTATTTTAATTTTTTTTTAAAGAGAGAGAGAGAGAGAGAGAGAGAGAATTTTAATATTTATTTTTTAGTTTTTTTGGCGGACACAACATCTTTGTATGTGGTGCTGAGGATTGAACCCTGGCTGCAGGCATGCAAGGCAAGCGCGCTACCGCTTGAGCCACATCCTCAGCCCCGGTTCACCTAGTTTAAATTGTATAGATGAGGAATTATGTAAGTTTTATTTGGATGCTAATTTTCCACATAGTAGACTTAGAGCATTTTAGAACTCTGAAGAAGCTTAGAAACCAATTATTGTTGTAATTTACTTATTTTATTGATGCAGAAACTGAGGGAACAAGTATATACAACACCCGAGCTGACCTAACTTGTCAGTCTCAGGGCTAAGGTTCCCTTGCTGAATCTCTGACCCCAAGTCCAAATATTCTGCTCATTTTTCCACTCAGTGCCTCAGAACAACAACCACTGCCAGTGCTCATTGAGAGCGTTCATCTGTCAGGCACTGCACCAAGGGTCTTCTGTGGGTGATCACATCTGTTCCGCAAAAAATCTCTACTAAGAGAGATACTGTTATTATTAAGCCCTATATAAAGTGGTGAGGAAACAGGCTCCAGGAGGTAGAATGTATTTTGCTTCTACAGTTCACATTGCCAACCACTATGCCTATGTCTTCCCTACCTAAGACACACCTAAATACCAACAAGCATTCATTATAAGCTTACAATTTTCAAGGCATTATTCAGAATTCTGCTTGTATCTTTGAGCCTTGTCACCCTGAGTCCTCTCCAAGGAATACCTTTCCTTCCTCTTCTTTCTCTTGTCCATTTCAGCCTCCTTGGGAACACTCACTGCTATAGTTTGAATGTATCTCCCCCAAATTCACATGTTGGAAATGCAAGCCCTAAATTAATAGGTTAACAGATTTTGGAGGTGGGCATTTTGGAGGTAATTAGGATTAGATGAAGTTGTGAGGTTTGGGCCCCCATGAGTGGCTTTATTACCAAAAAAAAAAAAAAAAAAAAAAAAAACCTCTGTTCTTTAATCACCCAGTCTGTGGGATTCAGTTATAGCAGCAAGTAAGACATCCACCCTGTCACCCTCTGCCTCAGCCATGGAAACCTTCCTGACCCCTTCACCACCCCACTCCCTTTAGAACTCATCTCTCTTCTGCTGTCCACCAATGCCTTCTCTTCATGGCCTTCCACCAGTCACAATGCCTTCCCAGGCAGGCCACTGCCACCTGGACTGAATCATTCCCTTATGGGATGGACTTTCTTTCTTCTCTCCCTCCCTCCCTCTCTCTCTCTCTCTCACCTTCCTCCCTCCCTCTCCTCTCTCTCTCTTTTCTCTTTCTCCCCTGCTCCCACCCTCCTGTCACCTCCTCTGCACAGCATGGACTCATCTTTCTAAAGCACACATATTGATCACATCGCAACGCCTGTGTTTATTGTCTCAGTGGCTTCCCCCACCCAGCAGATGACATCACGGCATCCTCTGTGGGGCTGGTGGGGCCTGTGTGCCCTGTGATACCATCTTGGCTTCCTTCCTGGCTTCATCTCCTATCATTGTCCCTTGCTGCAGCCACTCAGCTCTGCAGTTGGGGCCAAGTTCTTATCTTCCTCAAACTCTCACCATGTGGGTTCCCTCTTTCAGACTGTTCTTCCGACTCCCCACCCTCGACTCTGCACATGGATGGCTTTCTTCTCATTTTTTCAGCCTCAGAATAAACTTCCCTCAGAGAAGAACTGTCTTCTGCCTGTTGCTATGTCAATAACATGGGTGTTACTTTCTTCCTTCATACACTGATCCAAATTCGCAACCATATCCTTATAGCTGTAAGCCCCATGACTTCAGTACCATTCTGTTATTAGTATCTGCAACAGTGACTGGCACAGGGAAAGTGTTGGTAAGTATTGTATGAACGAATGGATTATTAGCATAGACTTTACTGGTTCAGAATTCCTAATCCAACAATCCGAAATACAAAATGCTCTAAAAACTAAAACCTTCTGAGCACTGCTGGCACTCAAATTTCAGATTTCAGAGCATTTTGGATTTCAGAGCATATTTTTATCATGGCACAACTTTATCTTCTTTCCCTACGACTTTATTGCAATTTATGTTAATGCTCATCTATTAGAGCAATGGCTTTCAAATCTTAGTAATCTATAAGGAAAGCATTTCCTGCAGGTGAATTATTAGAAGTACAATTTCCAGGATCCCAGGCCAAGAGATTCTGCCTGACTCAGCAATCTGGGATGGGATCAGTTGGCCAGTTTTAGCACACACCTAGTAGATGGTCCTGATGAAGGTCTGAGCATTATACTCAGAAGAACAGTGTCAGACTCTAAACTCCTTTAAAGAATACCAAATAAAGCTCAGAAGATAGGAAAGAAATGAAGGCTTTGGGCTCACTTAAAACTACTATCGTTCATTCCTTCACCTAACAGCTATTTTCTGAGTACCACTGTGGACCAGGCCCTACACCATTGATTGACGACACAGCAGAGAAGGGGCACATAGTTCCTTCTACAAAACAGGACAATCTTTACAATAAACTACAGCATGTCCCTGGGGGACAGTGATAGGTGCCCAGCACACATGGAGTAGTCACGTACCCAGGCCTGGGATAGAGAGTGGAGGTAACCTAGAAAGAATACTCATAACTGGAAGGCTTAACTCTAATACCTAGGATATATTTCTAACCCTGAACAAACGAAGGAACAGGGTTATACACTGGCTGGCAGATAAAGAGGATCCAGCAGCAAGAAAGGTCACATCTGCCTAAACGAAGGCTATCAAAGCTGCTGATGCCAACACAGTGTCCTTTAGGACTCAGGGACATAGCCTTGCCTTGGGGATACCATGTCTAACAGGGGGATCATATTTTATGACTGCAGCCTAGGCAGACTCTGCAGCGAGAGCCGAAGTTCACTGAATTCATGGTTTCCAGATGGCACATCAAGGGGCTGGGCAGGGTTAGTGAACATTCCCTTGTGTTTCAACATCTTTGCCTCAGTCTCATGATTTAGTGCTCCTTGGAAAGGATCACGTGATGGACTCTAGTTCCGAAGAACACACGAACAGGAAGTTGTGTCGCCTATTCATGAAGATTTGTCTCTTCATTTTTGTATAAGAAACAAAAAGGCCCTAAAATACAATTTTATGACTACATGGCAAACCACTAAAAATTTCCATCAGGAACACTAGGCACTTTCAGGAACTTAATAAAAGGAAGGAAAAAAGAAAAAGCTCTGTTCTCTAGTGAAGTCACAGAGGGATAGTTTCCATGTGTCCTATGTTTTTCTTGTAGCTCAACAGCATGGAGGGGGTCCCCCACCACAGTTGGCAACAGCCTTGTTCCCTCTGCTGCTTCCCTTCCCCCAGCCCTTCCCTCACCATCACTTCTGCACAGCCCAGTCTTCCGGGGTCCTGATGGGCCGAGGACCCCAACTCAGAGCACTTTCCTCTCGTGATATCTTGCTCAGGGATGTCATTGCCTGCTTAGGTCCTGCAGGTATTTTGTTTCATAATAAGGGACTGAAAATATTTCCCCTGTCACCCTCCCAAAGAGGAGCTGATGTTCATTTAAGTAGTAGGATCTCGGATGCAAAGGGAAGGCTCCTGTTTAAGTAGCCCTGAGACAATTTCATGAGGTCCAGAGCTGATCTGGAAGAAGACACCTGTATCCAAGGCCATAGTTTGCTCTGAGACTCACATCCACTGAGGGTTTGTCTTCCCATCTGAGTCCCACTGTCCACAAAGCCAAAGCTAAAGGAAAATCTTCATCATTGTCCCTTCAGGGCAGCCTGAGGTCTATCCCAACTACAATTTATCATGAAATCTACATGGGGGTGTTGGCACTGACAGTCCTAGATCTTGGTAATAACTATAATAAGAACATGAAAAGGGCTGGGATTGTGGCTCAGCAGTAGAACGCTCACCTAGCATGGGTGGGACCTGGGTTTGATCCTCAGCCCCACATAAAAATAAAGGCATTGAATTGTGTCCATCTACACCTAAAGAATAAACGTTTTTTAAAAAATAGAACATGAAAAAGAAGAAGAGTCAGACTCTAAAATGTGGACAAACATTTATTTTGTGGGGGGGGGTGTGGATACAGACTTTTTTCTGCACTTCTCTAAATTTCTAAAAAATAGTCATTGAACTTTAATTTTGGCTGACGTGGTCATTGTTTTATTAAAATCTTGTGAAAGACCATTAGTAGCTGGTTCTCAGAGTAAAACATATGACTTTATAAACCCAAACTTAAACAAATGGCAAACAATTATTCACAACATTATTCAAGCAAAAAACTTGTGCTCAGTTGTCTTATTGTCTAGATGATGTAGATGGACTCAAAAGAGATTTGTCAAATGACCTTGTCCACTGTGAGCCTCAATGATTATTTAAACATTTGAGCTGAATTCAAAATATACATTTAAAAAATATATTTTGTCTAAAATGGATTTTCCATTTATTTCATTTTCAACTATACACAACATTGTCCCTGCAATTTTAAGAAAAATAGCATTCATTATAAGAGTCATAAGTTTTAGGAACACTTGAAAATCTGCAGATTAATAAAAAACCTTGACATGAAGATCTAAATACGAGCTGCAGATAAAGCTTGGTGATATGCATTTGCCCAGAATGTGTGGGATCCTGGGTTGATCTCCAGCACTGGGGCAGCGAAGGGTGGGGGGAACAACCAAAAAACAAACAAAACAAAACAAAAACTAAATACATTAAGAGAATAAAGAACCAAGTTTAAAGGAAACTTTAGAAATCTTGGCCTGTAGTTGATAAGAGATCGCATATTCCAGGATAGAACACTACATATTTTAAATTCCCTTCTGAAGACATATCTTTAATGCATAAGCTTTTTATGTAGTTGTCTACTTTTTCCTCTTTCCATGTTTTAGTGGAAATTTTCAAGTATTAGAAAGGAGGTGGAATAGTATAATGATCCCCTGTGTACCCACCCCACACCTTCAGTAGTTATGAGATCATGGCCAGTTTCGTGTCATCTATCCATCCTTCCTTTGATTATTTTGAAGCAAAATACCATTTCACCTACAAATATCTTGATAAATATCTCTAAAAGATCAGGATTTTTAAAAAATTAATATAAGATTGGTGTTTACCATGATTTTTTTTCTCCCCCCAGCTCCTTCCAAATTTAAATAATGGTATTTTGTTGTCACTGCTGTTGTTTTTTCTTCAAGAGGGCTATGGCGACTTTTTATTTTCTGATTCTTCCCAAATTAGCCATGAAACAGTTCTTAAACAAGTTGCAAACAAAACGATTAGTCTTATTTTGTTTTAAACACCAAACAGAAAAGAATTCCTACCTGGTCATTCAACATTACTACTTATTTTATCACATTGGCCTTAATTCTTTAGGGGCATAAGTTCAAGTCCCAAGTAGGTATCTTGTTCCTCAATGAAAAGTTGGGAAGCAATAAACTGTGTTGGTGGTGGAAAAAACAGAGGTGTAACATGCCCCCACTCCTACATTTACTGGCACTAATAAAGCTTCAAATGTCCTCCATGAAAGAATAATGGGGGAGGCATTGAGTAGCTTCCAACATGAGAGGTCTCTCAGCCTGGAAATAGAAGCACTTTCCTTTTCAAAACTGCTGCTGCCTCAGGAATACTTATTAACAGTCTCCAAATACCAAGGACACCCCTCTCCCAAATCTTTACAGACACAGTAGAAGTGAAGGGAGGAAAAGGAAGTGAAATACCAAACTTTCACTTCTTTTATCCAGAAGCAAAAACCAATTAGATGTTGGTTACCTTATAACGCGTTTGTTCCACATCATAGATCTTTTTCTCTGATACCATTTTTGGGGCAAAGAACTTGGCTAACTTCGCAAGGTAAACTCCATTCCGAAGCCCTTCTTCCAGTTCAGTGGTTGGGGGCAATTCTTCCACTAAGCAGACTTCCATCCACCTAAAAAGATTATAAAATGTTAAAGTGACTCCAGTAACTTTCTATAAATGCAGACGTGTAACATTTCTCCATGTGTGTTGGACACATTAACAAAGGGAGCAGGATTTCAAACATTTTTAGGTGTCAGTGATAGGAAGGGACGACTTACTGGGCAGAATAAGGATTCAGAACATGAAAAGAAAAAGGGGCCTAAAAGCCCAGGGCACTGAGCTCATTATCATGCTAGAGCTTGCCAACTTTACCTTTATCCGAGGCTTTGCCAATTATCTTTTGTGCCAAAGAAAGAAAAAGGCCAAACCATTTTGTATGAAAGGAATTGGTCCTGACATTAAAGAAAAACTAATTCCAAGTTTATGAGCCCTTAGCAGAGGCAATTCTTGTACCTTGGTAAGAGCAGAGTCCAAAGTACAGTAAAATCTGCAGTTGTTTCAGCTCAGAAATGACTATCAGGAAAGGGTCAGAGGCATGGCAAAGGTTATCAGAAATTTAGATATTTAGATCAGACTTTTTGAAAGAATACTCACTCCCTTTGCCAACACTAGGACATACTAAACACGCTCACCTTTATGGGAAACTACAGTACCTACTGGGTTTTGAAAAAATATTTTAAACAAAGATCAGATTAAATCTTAGGACACTGTATCAGTATTACAAAAAAGAGAGCACCAAGGTCATGACTCAAGGACGCACTGGAGGAAAGAAGCCAGGCCAGTCCACGTACTTCACACTGGAATGCCAAGAGTGTGCCAGAGTAATGAGGGGGGGGGGGTGCTCTTCCTACCCATTCTCAAGTAATCATTCCCTACTGCAAAACCTGAGAGGAAGGTGTATAGTTCTCAGTGGGGGAGTTCCCAGATACCTGTAACCCAGCCACGGATCCACACACTAATGCAACTTAATGTGAATGCCATACCTATCTAGGCAGGTCCCCAGAGAGCATCTGCATGAACAAACTTGGATCCCCTCAATATTTAGAAGACAGTAGAATGCTATTTTGTGATATTAACAACCAATCCTTATCCAATCTGCAAATTCTTGTAGTTAAAAATTATACCTTCTAAAACTCAACAAGCTCCTAATAAATAAGGAGTAATTACTGACCATTTGATAGGCACCATAAAAAAAATGGAATATACAAGCTGGGCATGGTAGTGCATGACTACCACTCTAGCAAATCAGGAGTCTAAGGCAGAAGATTCCAAGTTCAAAGCCAGCCTCCAGCAACTTAGCAAGGACCTAAGCAATTTAGTGAGATCCTGTGTTAAATAAAAAAATAAAAAGGGCTGGGGATGTGGCTCAGTGGTAAAGCACCCTGGGTTCTATCCCTGATTCCAAAACAAACAACTAAAAGGAACTATGAAAGAAAAATAGAAAAACAAATTCTACCTTTAAAAAGCATCCAACACAACTGATTGCCTAGCATATGTAAGACCCTGAGCTGGATTTTTAGCACCTCAAAAAAAAAAAAAAAAGTATATGTGTGTGTGTAATTGTGAAGCCGATGCAATTCCAAGGAAAAACCAGAGAACCATGCAAGAGAGGCTCTATGCCCACTGCTACATGGTAGAGCACAATAAGAATGTTCGGGAATAAAGAGGGAGCTCTGGGTTATCACGGGAGAAATTGGGGAAATCATCAAGAAAGTGGTGTGATCTGGACTTAGCATAGAAGAATGGAGGTTTGGCAAGGCAAGAAGGAAACCATCAGCTAAAGAGCTAGACAAACCAAAGGCATCACAGAAACATGGCTGACTTGTTGTGAAATCCCAGAGGCAGCTGTGGGCCTTTGGGGGTCACAGGGAGAAAAGAGAGATGAGGCTGGGCAGCTGCAGTCAGGTAGGCCTCTGGAGGACTGAGCCCAGAGCCCGCGAGGAGAAGTGTTGACATTTGTTGCCATAGGAAACAGGAAGCTCCTGGCAGCTTCACAGAAGAGGACTGACATGCTGACAGCAGTAATTACAGCAAATTAATCTACATAATGGATGCCTCTGAGACACAGTGCTGTCAGGCCTTTCCCACTGTGAGGTCCTGAGGGACTGGATTAGACAGGAAGAAATGGGAAGGGAGGAAGCCAAGAGACATTTCAAGGAAACTGGAGCAGGATTCTGTGACAGTTTAGGAAGAGGGGGATGGTCAATGGAAGGAGAAATAACACCAGTCAGAGAAGGCGTATGACACAAAGAGACCAGGACTTGGCTACCCAGTGATGTCTGGTATCACTGACGCCAGTCCCCTAATCTCTCAGGGCCTCATTTCTCTCCTGTGCTAAAGGATGGGGTAGTGGTGAGAAGAACTGGATGATAAAGACCCCCTGTTCCAGTTCTAACATTTTAGGGACCTGTGAAACTAAGAGTGCAAGAAGTAAAACGAGATAATGAAGAACATGGTTTTTTACATATTATATACCAGGTGAAGGGGAAATGATTGATTTCTATGAGCTTTGCTTCAAATAAACTTAAGAGTATAATGGATTTGTTGAATTAAACAAAAAGGAACAAGTCATAATACTGCCTTAAAAAAAAAAAAAAACAGGCCAAAATAAGAGCCAATGAACTAGGCCAAGTATATTAGTCAGCTTTCTATCACTATAATGAAAAAACCTGAGATAATTGAATTATAAAGGGGAAAGGTTTATTTTGGCTCACAGCTTTGGAGTTTCCAGTTCAAGAACAGATAGACCCATTACTTAGGGTTTCTTGTGGGGTGCCAGATGGCAATGACAGGGAGCATGTGGTAGAGAAAATGGTTCATCTCATGACCAGAAAGCAAAAGAGAAAGAGGAAGGGGCCACAATAACACAATTCCCTTCACAGGCATGCCTCCAGTGACCTAAGGAACTCCCACAGGACCTTTATCCTAAAGGTGTACAGCACCTCTCAATAGCACCAAGCAGGTGTGTTGGGGGTGGCACACCTTTAACTTACGGACCTTTGGGGAACATTCAACATCCAAACTAGAGCACCAAGTTTCTAACTTAAATAAACTAATTAGAACACTAGGCTATTGCACATCAAAACACAATCTGTTTTCACCCAATGATGTTTTCAAATAATTATCTGAAAAAAAGTGAAAAAATACACAGCAATATACAAATGTTTTATAACAACCTGATAATCAGTGTATACCTGTGTGCTAGGGGAAAGAGGTAAATTGATAACTGGTAAACTCGGACTTTCTTTAAAAAGAGAGACAATCACATTGATTTTGGTCTATATTAGAATATATGTGTAGTTGGCTTAAAACACTGACAATACAAAAACTTAGATCACCTATGGTGGATTTGAAATATAGAGATGGCTAATGTTTTGTTTTTGTTTTGTGGGGGGTATCAGGGATTGAACTCGGGGGCCTTTGACCACTGAGCCACATCTCCAGCCCGATTTTGTATTTGATTTAGAGACAGAGTCTCACTGACTTGCTTAGCACCTTGCTTTTGCTTTAAACTCATGATCCTCCTGCCTCAGCCTCCCAAGCTGCTGGGATCTCAGGTGTGTGCCACTGCGCCTGGCCAGAGATGGCTAATGTTAAGACATGAACTGCTCAAAGACAAAGACCATTTCGTCTTTCTTTTGATAGTCCTTTAGTACTTGGCAATCTGTTTACAAATAGTGGATATCCAACAAATAGCTATTAAATAGAAGATTCTTATGACTTTTCCAAATATCATGGTTACATTGTAAAATTTATTAGGATACTGACAGGCTTACAAAATGTTGTGGTTTTTTGTTTGTTTGTTTGTTTGTTTTTTGGGACTGGGGATTAAACCCAGAGGCACTTAACCACTGGGCCACATCCCCGGTCTTTTTTATGTTTTGAGACCAAGTCTCACTAAGTTGCTTAGATATCACTAAGTTGCTAAGGCTATCTTTGGACATGTAAGCCTCGCATTTCAGCATCCTGAGCTGCTGGGATTACAGATATGCAACACCATGCCCCACCAAAATGTTGCATTTTTACAACATTAGGCATCAATGGAGCTAACTCCTTTTCACTGCCATTAATACTGGATTTTAATGTTTCATAGGAATTATCAGTAAATCTTCACAATCACTCTACATGGAAGAGATCCTATAGATTTTGATATTGTTCTCAGATCCTGATGATTTTTTTGAGATGATTCCTTAACTTTTCTGAGGTTCAGAAAACCCTAGGCCACAAAGCTGGTAAAGTAAAAGAACTCGATAAAGCTCCCAGGGACCTCTGCTCCTGTAATTCCAACCTTTACTTCCCTTCTCATAATTCATTCAACAACAACAACAACAAAAAAAATTGGCTCCTCCAGTCTGGATCCACAGCCTAGTACAAAACAAAAGTCATAACAAGACTCTCCCAGTGACTTCCAGAGCAGAAGTTTCATGGTTTGAAACCACAAGTGCTCTATGATTCCAGGATAGGTGAGTGAATTTCTGGGGGTTCATCTATTGTCTCAGAAATCCCTCTTTGTCATCTACTTGGCAACCATCATGACAAATGGTGCAGGCCAGCTCTTGTGGGTACTTCAGAAAGACAGAGAAGCTGAGGTGCCAGCTGAATGGAGTCATCCCTTCAAGGGCTCCTGCAAGCCTTATCAATAGTTCTTTGGTAAGATACAATTGGAAATACCTCTCAATTATTGGTCAGTATGTGATCAATAAACACAAGACTATTCTCCTGGACAAGGGAGACTCTGCTGACAGAATAACAGTCAGACTAGTACTTACTGTTACTCTAAAGGTATTAACACCTCACAATGAAGCAGGAACCAGAATGAGCAAAATTTAAGCTAGAGCAGGCCATCATGGGATGAATCTCTTTTTGATCTCTTCAAAGTACAAGGAAGAGAACTTCTAGCACAGATACCATATTGTTCAACCCAAAGACCAGGAGACAACTACAAGTGGCCACTGGTCAGGGTCTACAATCCCAGCAGCATTGCATCTGTGTAGGGTTGGGATGAGGGGCTGGGATATGACCATAGAAGATGAGGAAAAATGACGTGCACCAGTCCTAGGTCTGGCTTACAAACACCTCCCATGGAAAAACCTCTGTCCTTTCCTTCCCTATTTACCAGCTCGGCCCACCACCACCATGAAAGACAAAGTACAAGACTTCCACCAGCCTGCGTCCTTGAATAACTGGGTGTAAACCACCCCTTCTCCCCTGCACAACTCTATTGAACCTACCATGAGTGAGAACTAAACTTCTGCCAACCTCAACCTTAGAGACTTATCTGTTACGTAAGTTAATAGTACTGAGTCAAACCAAAATAAATTCAAAGTGTGACTTTTATGGTTTATTGGGTACAATTTCTACAAAGATCACAATGCAGAGACAATTGGCCTGATGTTTAAGAAGTCTGGCTGTGCCATCATTAGCTGTATGTGCTAGAACAGCCACTGAAAACTCTGAGCACTCAGTTTTAGTCCATAAATCTAAATTATAATGGAATTCAACATGACAGTGTAATTATATAATATGGCTGTTGTTTAATAACTGCTTTACTGAGAGATGATTCACACGCCATACATGAGCCCAAGTAAGATGTACAGTGTAATGGCTTTAGTAGTCACAAGACTGAGAAATTATTATCATCATTGACTTTGGAACATTTTCATCACCCCCCAAAATAAACCCTATACCCATTAACAATCACTCCTTTTTTAGTTATACATGACAGTAGAGTATATTTTGACATATTTATACAAACATGACGTATATCTTGTTCTTTATTCATCCCCCAATGCACTAATTTACTATCTATAGATTTGTCTACTCAGAACATTTCATAAAAATGGAATTATACATTATCAACATGTGGTCTTTTGTGACTGGCTTCTTTTACTTAGCATGTATCTGAGGCTCATCCATGTTGAAGGATCTATCTATACTGTATCCCTTTTTATTACTGAAGAATATTCCATTATATGGATATATCACAATTTATTTATCTATTCATGCATTTATGAACATCATCCCCCACTTTGTGCTATTAGGAATAATACTGTTGCAAACATTACTGAATTTGTTTTTGTGAGGACATGTGGTCTCATTTTTCTTGTGTATATACTGAGGAGTGAACTGCTGGGTCATATGGCAACTCTTATGTTTAACCTTTTTAGGACTTCCAGACTGTGTTTCCAAAGAAGTTACACATAAGGATTACAATTTCTCCATATCCCTTTCAACACTTATCTTTTTGAGGAATGATAGATACCCTAGTGGATGCAAAGTGATGTTTTATTAAGGTATTCATTCTCATTTCCCTGATTACTAATGATATTAAGCATCTTTTTATGTCTTTATAGCTCATTTGCATATCTTTAGAGAAATATCTATTCAAATCCATTTCTCAAGTTTTAGTTATATATATTTGGTATATAAGTTCCTTATCAGATATATAATTTGAAAATATTTTATCCATTCTGTGGACTTTCTTAGGGTATCTTTTGAAGCATGAAAGTTGTTAGTTACTTTTTCTTTCCTTTCCTTTTTTTTTTTTTTTTTTTTTAGAGGAGGAAAAGTTTATTTGGTGCTTGTGGTTTCAGAGATCTCAGTCCAAAGATGACCAACTTCACTGCCCTGGGCCCAAGGTGAGGCAAAACACCATCATGGAAAGGTGTAACAGAGGAAAGCAGCTCAGAACATGACAATCAGGAAGCAGAGAGCACTCTTGTTCACCAAGGACAAAAACCTAAACCCCAAAATCCCCTACCCCACCACCCACCGCAGTGAACTATCTCCTCCAGCCACAGTCTACTTCCTTACAGTCATCACCCAGCTAATCCATTCAAGTGGATTAATGTACTGATTAGGTTAAGACTGTCATAACCCAAACATTTCACTCCTAAACTTCCTGGCATTGACTCACACATGAATTTGGGGGGGACACCTCATATCTAAATCATAACATTCAACCCCTGACTCCCAAAAGCTCATGCCCATCTCACAATGCAAAATACATCTAGTTCGTTTTCAAAGTCCCCATAGTCTTAACAGTTCCAGCATTTCCCAAAGTCCAAATCCAAAGTCTCCTCTGAGACTCAAGGCAAACTCAGTGTGAGTCCCTGCAAAAATCAAAAGCAAGTTATATATATATTCAATATATAAAGACACAGAGTCAACATTTGGAGAAATAGGAGCACAGAGAGAATGAATAAGATCTAAATAAGACTGAAATCCAGCTGGGCAAACAAGTTCTATAGCTCCATGTCCAACATTTGGATCACATGACATCATGATGCTCTCTCCAAAGGGCTTGTAGAGCTTAGCGCCTATGGCCTTGCTGGTTGCAGCATACATGACCTTTCTCTTGGCTTGTTTCTGCTTAAATCCTGCAACTTTCCTTCCTAGATGTCCCACATTACTTGCATCTCTTAATCTTGGGGATCTCTACTGAAGCTTCCTTCTCACTTCTTCATGCATTGCCCTCTCAGGGGCAGCTTGCAGGGACTTTGATCCTGATGTACTTTGCCCGGCCTCCCAGATCTTTTGAAATCTCAGTAGCAGCATCCTGCATTCCTGCCAAGGTTGTTGCCAAGATCTCTGCATCTACAGTAACCAAGCCTCCTGGGACCCTGGCTGCCACAATTTCTGAGTGCCTAGATGGCTGAGCATGGTGAAACAACTTCCTAGGTCCCCCTGGGCAAGCAGGGTGCCCGCTAAGGAGTTTTTACTTTTACATCCTTGATCCTGAAATGAGTGTGGTCTTCAAATTCCTGAGATCCCTCTAGCCATCTTTCCTATTGTTTCTGAGTAAATTAGTATTTCTTTAGTGACTGTAATCCCTTTAACAACCACACCTTCCTTAGTCCCCATTTTACTTGCGGTTTTCTGGCCAACCTGCAAAAATTTCAAATCTTTTTGTTCCTGATCATCACGTTAAACTTGGCTAAAAGTTGCTAGCAATATTCATACCACCCCAGAAGGCTGTGCTGCCTTGAAAGTTCCACCACCAAATTAGTTAGTACATCACTTTTAAGTTCAGCCTCACAGAAAGTCTAAGGGCATGGGCAAAATGTAGACGACTTCTTTGCCAAAATGTGACAGGAAGGCCCCTAATCCAATTCCCAATAGATTCCCCCTTCTCCTGTGAAACCTCATGAGCCCAGTTTTTATTGTCCAAGTTCTATTGGCATTCTGGTCTGAGCTCCCACCAGAATCACCCATTAAGCTCTACTTACAACATTCTAAAACTTTTCCAGTTTGCATCTCTAAACTTTAAAAAATTCCTCCCACAAATTTCTAAAAGCTCCAAAAGCTTCTGAACCACATGGTTAGGTAAGTCACAGAAATGACCCCACTTCTCAGTAATAATTTTTGTTTTAGTCAGTTTTTTTTTTTTTGATCACTGTGACCAAAAGACCTGACAAGAACAATTTTAAAAGAGGAAATTTTTATTTGGTGCTCACAGTTCCAGAAGTCTCAGTAAACAGACAACAAACTCCATTGCTTTGGGCCCAAGGTGAAGCAAAACGCCTTGGTAGAAGGGTGTGGCAAAGAAAAGCAGCTTAAGACATGAGAATCAGAAAGCAGAGAGCAAAGTTTTTAATTTGATGAAGTCCCATTTATCTATTTCTTCTCTTGTTGTTTGTGCTTTTGGTATCATATCTAATAAGCCAGTCCCTAAACAAAGAATATTTACACCTGATTTCTTCAAAGCATTAGAGTTTTTGCAATTCAGATTAGGTCTTTGATCCATTCTGAAATGGGTTTTCTAGATGGTGTGAGTGAGGATCCAACTTCATTCTTTTTGGGTGTGGATACACAGTTGTCTCAGCACCAGTTGTTAAAAAGACTAGATTTGTCTTGATAATGTTATGAAAAATCAATCGACTATTGACAGGTGCAGTGGCACAAACCAGGTAATCCCAGTGGCTCCAGAGGCTAAAGCAGGAAGATCTGAAAATTCAAAGCTAGCCTTAGCAATTTAGTGAGGCCTTAAGCAATGAGCAAGATCCTGTCCAAAAGGGCTGGGAATATGGCTCAGTGGTTAAGTGCCTCTGGGTTTATCCATCCCTGTAACCCCCCCCCCCAAAAAAAAAGATTATAAAAGCAAGTATTTATTTTTAAAAGTCTATTCTGATGATCTATTTGGTCTATAATTTAAATATGAATAGTATATAAAGCATGTTTATATAAAATCAAGCTAGGGAGATTTCCTATGCTTTCAAATTTGTCCCAAAAATTCACACAAATGAAAACCAGAACTACCCCACCTACTACTGCCCTTGCCTTCACTGCTTCTTTCCTGTTTCTTTTATTAATTACCTTTATTGGCACACAACACCAATATGTGAACATCTCATTCCAAAGCAAGAGCTGAGGCTATTTCTCATGAGCACCTTGAAAGCTGCAAGAAAACCTCAGGTTCCCTTCCAGAGTGGAGAAACCTACCAGGATCGCTTATTTTCTCTTCTCTCTACAAGGAGACTGTGGATTGCTTAAAACAGAGAGAGAGGTTAAAATGGAAGTAAGAGGAATTTTCTTTTTATTATTCACCTGTTTTATTTGTGTTTTTGGAGTTGAGGTGGTTTCCATAAGCAGCTTAATGTGTCAATGTACAAAGTTTGATCCAAGTCATAGTGAAGAAAGAAGGGAGAAGATTGTTGGGAGAGAGAAAGGGGAGAGAAAGGAATTTATCTTGCAAGAGACAAAAAAAAAAAAAAAAAAAACCTAAAACTAAAATTTAAAAAAATCCCACAAAAATCTTGGGACAAATGACCCATTCTATTGTGCTATGTTATACCTTGCAAAGCATATGAAAGTTGTTTTGTGGAGACATTTGCTATCAGAGTTGTTATTCAGGAAATCACCAACTATAAATCTTGGTCTGTATCTTACAGTTCTATGTGGAATAAATGTCCCAAAGGTAGAGCAGCTGGCCAAGAACAGAAAATGTTTTTTCTTCATAAATTCTGCTTTATGTAGTGCCCTGTTCCATGAACTTTCTTTCTTTTTCCAGTGTTTAGAAAAGTCAGAATATAAGATATTTTGTTCTAGAAAGAATGTAAAAATATCTGGTCTTTGTTTTCACATATAACATAACTGGTCACTCTTTATCTTGTGCCCCAACAGGAAATAAAAACATCAGAAGGACTAAATTCAGGGAACCATTTTCATTAGCTGCACACTAAAGCAAAACTGTTGCCCTCAGTCTACCAGCATTATTAACATGGATGTAAAACAGGTGGGCATCCATGCACCAGCATCCTTTCCGATAAAACCTATTTGATTCAATGTAAAAAAGTGACATGATATGCTAATTTCTTTCTTAAGAAAAGATACACTACCATGAAAAAAATCAACATGTGACTCCAAGGTTCAGCAGGAATGGAACACACTTCGGAGGATTTATTTTATCATTCTCCTCTTTAGGATGGAGATGATACAGCAGAACCTGTTAAGTTTGGCAAACATTTCCCAACTGGGTTCCTCAGTTAGATGCTAATAGACACTGTTGGTAGAAATGTGAATGATAAAGTAATTCTGAAGAGGTCTCAGATGGAAATGAGGAACATTATTGGGCACTGAAGAAAAGGTGATCATTGTTATAAAATGGCAGAGAACTTTGCTGAATATATTTTAGTATTTTGTAGGAGGTAACACTTTAAGAGTTATGACCTTGGATTTCAGCTGAGATTTCTAAGCAAAGTGTTGAAAACACAGCATAGGTCCTCCTGTTGCTTAGAGTAAAATACAAAAGGAGAGGGAGAAATTAAGAGAGCACTAAGTGATAGGTTAGACCTGGACAATCACTCCAAAGAGAGATTACGGTGTGCACACACATAGAAGGAGGACATTACAGTGTGACTCCTAGATCTAATTAGGCATCTCAAGAGAATCCAGGGATAGAGATGGGATTATATAGTAGAAATAGTACTAGCTTGAACTACAGGGGACAGAGAGAGGACAAAAATTAAGGAGAGCTGTCAGAGTTCTGGGATTCTACAAGAAGGAATAATAGAGCTATCTCATTGTGAATATATGCTATCCTTAAAGAGAAGAAGGCTTTTTAAGGAAAGCTGCCACTCCCTCCACAGCCCCAAAAGTGCACACATAAGGGACTGAGGCTGTCTCCTCCTAGGTTTCAGAGGGTAAGGCTCTCTCTGCCTCAGTTTCAGACTGGGCTGCCATCACCCAGAGGATCAAATACAGGAGGGACCTCCCAGGGCTTTAGTTAGATGCTACCACCTAAGTGGACCAGGAAGACAAAGATCAAGAAAAGAGGAATTTTCTCAAGGCTTAACATGCACTGCAGCTTGCCCTGCCAGGTTTTGCACTTACTTTGTATCTATGACCCCTTTCTTATTTCTGACTTGTCCTTTTCTGAATGGAATATCTATCTACCTAACTCATAATCACATATTTTGAAAACAAATAACTTGGCTGGTTTCATAGGTAGGTACAGAGCTGGAAAAGGATATTTTTTTTTTTCTTTTTTGCCTCAAGGTGAATCATACTTCAAGTCTCACCTGCACTTGATTTAGATGATACTTAGATGAGATTTAGGGCTTTGAGTTGATGCTGGATTGTGTTAAGACCTGGGCTGCATGGGGTGGATCAATACATTTTGCATGTGAAAAGGACATGAATTTGGGGATGTAGAGGACAGAGTGTAAGAGGTAGAATTGTCAACTCCCAATGCCTCAATGTGTGACTTTTGTTTTTGGAGATAGGACCTTCAGAGATGCGGTTAAGTTAAAATGAGGTTGTTAAAGGCAGCCCTGATCCAGTCTAACTGGTGTCTTTATAAGAAGAGGGGGATCAGAGTATTACTAGGCTGCACACCCACAGAGGAAAGACCATGTAAAGACACGGTGAGAGGTGTAAGCCAAGCAGAAAGGCTTCAAACCTGCAGACCCCTTGATCTTGAATTTCCAGCCTCCAGAACTGTGAGAAAGTAAATTTCTGCTGTTTAAGTCACTCAGTGTGGCAGCAAACTAATAAACAAGCTAAAATATCAACCCCTAATCATCCTCTAAAATCCCTTACCCAATTTTATTACTTCTTACTTTATTTACTACCACCTGGCACATTATACAGGATGAGTATCCCTTATCTAAATTGCTTGGGACCAGAAGTGTTTTGGATTTCAGAATATTTGCATATATGTAATTAGGTACCTTGGGATAGGACCCAAATCTAAATACATAATTCATTTATGTTTCAAATACACCATATATATATATATATATATATATATATATACATATATATATAGGCTGAAGGTAATTTTATACAATATTTTCAATGCACTTGCACTTTAAGTGTGACCTATCACATGAGGACAGGTGTGGAATTCTCTGTTTGTGGCATTATGTTAGTGCTTCAAAAGTTTTAGGTTTGGGAGCATTTTGGATTGGGGATTAGATGTTTAGCCTATATCATATTTATTTATTGGATTGACTTAGCCACTTAAGAATGTAACCACATGAGAATGAGGCCCTTGTTCGTCTTGACCATCTTATAGCACACTGGCTAAAAGCACTAATTCTAGCACAAGATGCCTGAGACTGAACCCAAGCTCTGCTGCTTATGAATTATATACCCCTTGGCAAAGTGACTTAAACTGAATCTCTGAATATCCTAATCTGTAAGGTAGGAATAACAGTATTATTTCAGAGGATTGTTGTAAGTTAATGGAAGGAAAGCACTAGAACTGTGCCTGGCACATAACAAGCACTGTTGGTGGTAGCTACTGTAGCTTTGAATATCTCAAGACCATTCCCCTGCCAACTGCCAATATAATTCACTGTTTGTATCTGTTCTTCAGCACAACCTGCTTAGCTGTCCCCTGCCATACAGACCCTTGGGTAGCAATGATGCCAGTATCTGACTATGCCAAATATGCCTTCTCCCCATCACAGACTGCTGCATTCCTTTGCATAATCCACTTTTCCCCTTCATACACATTCCATTGCCTTACAGTCTTTATGCTATTTAGTAAGCACTCTGTCGATATTTGTATAAGTTCATGAGAGCCGGGTTTTCACTATAAGACTCCCACAATGCTAATAATTCCAACTGGAAACAACTGCAGCTCATAGTTACTTAGCACATTGACTAACACTTAGCACGTACTTGGTATTTGCATGCAAGTGTTCTTACACTAGCCAGATGAGATCAATATTATTGTCCTTTAATACAAAAGCAAAGATAGGCTTAGAGAGTTTAGTAACTTGCTCAAGATTAAGCAACTGAGCTATGATTTAAATCCGGGTTGTCACCTCCACAGGATGTCTCCACTGCTCTCTACTCTGCTCTGACAAATCATGATCGATTAATTAGTGCAGTGAACAGGGTTTAAGCTCACTTCCCAGGAATGTTCACTGCTTCACGGCTGAAACCGTGAAGCCTTCAGTAAAATGAAAGAAACCAGTTCAGCTCAAAACTGTTTTCTGAAAGCAAAGTGTACCTGTGCTTTATTACAAAATGATGGAAAACATACTCTCTGGGACTGGCTGGCACTTCTGGAATTATCTGTGGAGTGTGGCTATGCACTGGATTATGGGCTTCTGAAAACCTGGCTTCAAATTTGGTTCTACAACCTATTAGCCATAATTTCCTTGGGGTGCAGCAGTCTCTCTGGGCCACATGTTTCTTACAAAAAATTGGGCATAGGTCTGAGGTTGTGGCTTAGTGGTAGAATGCTCGCCTAGCACATTTGAGGCACTGGGTTCGATCGTCAGCACCACATAAAAATAAATAAAAATAAAATAAAGGTATCTACATCTAAAAACAATTTTTAAAAAAATGGGCACAACAAGATACTTCACAGAGATGTGAGGTAAAAGGAGGCAGGAATCTGAGCATCAACTTAAAGTGTGATGTTCCAAAGGCTCCACCACAGTGTCCTTCATGCAGTAGCCTGGCCATGTGTTCCTGAACATCTAAGATCCAAAGTCTTCTGGGTGGAGTCTGCTGGGACCCATGACACCCTACAGAAAAAACACGCTGCCCAAGGGACCTTGGAGAACTGGGCTAAAAAATGGGATTCTATCAATTTGGTGTCCCTAGAACTTGCTACAGGTGAGACTATGCTGTCTTGTCCATTTGCAGTGCCAAGCACCTTCCATTTTACAAAACAACAACGAGCTGGGGTACAGAAGAAAAGTAAAGAGAAAAAAAAAGTACTCAGTAGCATTTTGCTGCACACCAATGCTCATCTTAGACTTTCACATAAATTTGGCCTAAATACCAACCTAAGGCTTGATGAAGCAGATTCTCCTTCCTGGGTTTACACTGTGCATGTGATCTAATCACAAAACAATCACTGTTCCTGCACTTCCAAACATTATTTGCTCCGATGTAGACAGGAAAATGAAAGCAGCAAACTTTGTAAGATCATTGTGAACTTACCTAATTTGCCATATTCATTCCTACCTTTGACTCCCCTCTTGACAGCCCTTTTCTACTATCCAACCAAATATTGAATATGGAATTGTAAAATAATGGACAGTCCAGAACACCAAGAGAATGCCATGGCTAAAAGCCAGGTAATAGTTCAACATGTAAGAAACACAATTGGCAAAACCTGTATCTAGAATAGATTTCCTTCCTTATTTATAGGTATATTCTCTATAGGTATAGGTTCAAAGTTAACCCTTTCTTGGAGGTAGAGAATAAAGATTGATTCTTTAAAGTCTACAAGACCAAGAGAGAATAGCTCTCAGCAATAATTTGAATCAATAATGTATGATGTTGGGACTGGGGTTATAGCTCAGCAGTAGAGTGCTTGCCTCGCACATGTGAGGCACTGGGTTCAATCCTCAGCACCAAAAAAAAAAAAAAAAAAAAAAAATTAAAAATAATGACAAAGTAAATTTAAAAATAATACAAAATCCATCTTAAAAATCTTTAAAAAATAATGTCTGATGTTACTATTGAAAAATTTAACTGTGATAAATATCATTTCAATGTCATATTTAGAGCCCCTTCCTCCTCTAGCTATATTCTGTGTCCTTTGCCCAGCCCTTATTGATTTCTCCCACCCCCACTACCAGCTGTACTAGGGAAGCAACAAATGGGGACTCACTAGATGCCATCAATCACTGTCACCAAGAGGAGAATGAAAAGAATCCAACATATGTTCTTGCAAATGCCACCTATTCTCCACTCCCATCTCCTCCTCTTCACCAACACACAATCTTTTAAAGCAGTAAGCCACTTTTGAGTTTCCCTTCTGTAGAAATATATGAGGAGCAGACAGTAGAAGCATTCAAGCACTATACACACAAATATACTCATAGGTACAGTTCAGGAAGGCTAGACTGGAACAAGGCTGTACACCAAAACGCCTGCCAATCCCAACCACCATGAGCAGCAGGACTGATGATCAAGCCAATGCTGCTTTGGTACTCATTGGGATGATTGAATAGAAAGAATGCATAATACAGGTAACAGATGGTACTCTGCAACTTGTTCTGAAGGCAAAGAGCAGGGGTTCCTTATTTTTCTGCTGACCACTGTGACACTTGGTAGATAATTTCTATGGCAACAATGTTAAGTATAAGGCACTAAAAATAAAGCAAGGAGGTTTTAAATTGAAGATAGATACTTGTGTTTGTTACTGGGAATGCAGGAAGAGTCAAAATATGGCAGCTTGCGTCACAGATCATGGAAGGATTTCTCTTTCACTCTGTAATCCCCTACTGGGCACGTATTCTAGCTACATAATCTGAGAAGAAAATCAACAAAGATCAACTATATGTTTGAGCAAAAAACCCCCAATATTTCAAGATAAATAACTTCAAATTTCATGATATGAAGAGGTTGTGAAGTTATGCTGCATTACGTGGAGGAAGTACTATGTAGCATTAAAATTTATGATGATAATTTGGTAAAATAGAGAAGTTGACAAAGTAAATTTTAAAATAATACAAAATCCATGCAGTTTTTGTCAATTGTGTCACATGTAAAAAAGAAAAGTTGATATATTGGGTTGGTAGGATTCTGGGGTTTCATTTTGGAATGTTTGTGATAAAAATTGAGATAAAAGAAAAATTAGGGTAAAATTCACCATAATTCCTTCCACCATTTTAAAAATCTCAGTTGTGCCCCACAAAGATAGGCAGCAACAAAGTAGAAACATGTCTAGCAGAATGGAAATCCATCCTGGATATAGTGGGGGGAAAAATTAAAAAAAAAAAAAAAAACTTAAGGAGAAGAATGAAATAGTCATTTTTACACACACACACACACACACACACACACACATTTATTTATTATTTACTTATAAATTGCAAGAATACAGACAAACCTGAATGGTATACTTTATATTATCCAAATGGCTGCCTAAGGGAGAAAGGGACTAGAGACACAAGAAAATAATTTTTAGGGACCCTGAACAAACCACCACATACCATGTGCTCAGTGAGACCCTGAATCAGCCTTAAGTAGTGTGGTCATCTCAGCCTTTTCAACCAATGTCCTCCAGCAGGGCCAGGCACAGTTTTAAGACTGTGGTGTCAATCACAGCTGTGCCAGAGTGGCAGACATTTCATCTTCATGACTTGTCCCCTGCTCTCCAACAAAGAGTTACTTTATATGACACCATTTTGTTCAGTGCCAGGTTCTAATTTTCCCTCCATTTAAAATCAGATTAAAAGGCTGCAAGAAATCATTATTGAGAAATATTCAATGATGTTAACCATATACACAATTGTGTTACACAATTGCTTAATGGTTTTATGGCTTTATATATAGGTACTTGTAGATATAGCTGTATTTACACATATGTATACATTATATATTCATTACACATATGTATACATTATATGTGCATAGGTATATCATATATATATATATATACTTTCTCTATGCATAACTATACAGTCCCCTGGTATTCATTAGGGAATTGTTCTAAGATCTTTCTCTCCCAAGGATACCATAATCCAGAGATGCTTAAAACCTATGAGCACCGTCTTATATATTTTAAATCATTTATAGATTACTATAATACTCAATATAATTTAAATGGTATGTAAATAACTGTGGCATCACTTAAGAAATAATGACAAGGAAAAAAGTCTGTACATGTTTAGATGTGCTTTTTTTTTCCAAATATTTTTGATCTGCAGTTGGTTGAGTCTGAAGATAGAGAACCTATGGATACAGAAGTCTGACTGTATTCTATCTCTATGAAGTCATGGCTCCATATAGTTATCCACAAATATATATTGTTATATAATTATAGATATTAACTATGCAGAAATGATCCCTGCAGGCTAACAAAAGAAACTGGAAAGAGTGGTTGCCTCTGGAGAGGGACACTAGGTAAGAGGAAGATTTAATTTTCACTGTGTACCCTTCTTTTGGACATTTTAAATTTTATACCATGTGCACATATGACAAAATAAAAATTTGAAATCACTTCATTAAGCAACCACTCATTCTTCACACACATTAAAAAATAAGTTTCAGAAGTAACATGTTTCAGTTCCAGCAGAACCAGGAGGAAGACAGCTCTACCCTGGCATTTTTACTTGTCCTCCTGGGGCCTTTTCACCCAGCCCAACCTCAGGAGCTCACAAGGTGGCAGCATTTGCTGCTGTGCTTGCCTGTACTTCCTTGATTTTACATGTGGGTTAATAATTAATTATAGCCCTGCCACCCAGAATATTTTCCCAGGACCAAAGTCACCTGGAAACTGCTGTCTCTATCAAATGTCCCAGCCCTTGTGTCTCCATATTCTTGGCCCCAGAACTACAGACTCCTCTGATCCATGTCAGATTGCAGGAAAAGCAGGCCCCTGGGGACTTGCAAGCCCTTATACCTAAAGAAGGCATGCTAAAGCTTTTGTAAATTAATGTCATTTCCTTATTTGTTGTTTGTTTCTGCCGGTTTATTTACTGTCTGTCAGATCCTTGGTCATAACAGCAGCTGCCTAGGGTGGAGTGGCTTTTAAAACAGGAAGAAGACAACAAGGGGCCTCCAGGAGACCACTGCCTCGCACCTGCAGAACCTGCCCTATAGGGTAGCTGTCAGGACCTAGCTTTCCAACTGCCAGTCACCACAAATTCTCTCTCAGAAAGCCTTTGAGATGTGTAAGAAATTCCAGGCAGATAATTAAGTACCATTTTGCTTTTCTAACAATGTCATCACTGTTTTGTATTGAAACAGACATCATAAATAGAGAATTTTTTTCCCTCCAGCAAATCCTTATTGGGGGTGTGTACAAATTCACATAAATAAAAAGCAATCTTGTCTCCCACGCACCTTGAGTACAAAACAGACAATTAGAGTTTTTAGGAGGTAGGGACAGGGAGAAGCCAGAAAATAAACTTCTATGTAATAAGAAGATCAAGATCTAAACTCAACAACTGAATACGAAAGAAGACAGACAAGAAAAAGACTGATGGATGCAAAGAAACCGGCAACCACAAGCACAACACTAACACAAACACACCCTGGGTTTCCCCTCTGACAGGAAGCACATATTGTGGGGACTGACTTTGCAAGTGTCCAGCTCAGCTGGACAAATGAGCCAGGCTCTCCAGAGGAAACCTTCCAGAGTGGAGTTGAAGAGATGGGAGGTGGGGAGGTGAGTTTGTCTGAAGGACTGAGACCTTCCATCACACTTATCCTTCTCTGACCCCCATCATGTAGGGGTTCATTGTCAATAAAATATTTCACCTTCAGTGAAGTCGTCAGTGGCCACACAGAGAGAGACAGGGGCTGAAAACCATAAGGAGAGTCACGTGAAGGTTTTAGTGAACAGGAGCCGGTTATAAGAGACTTCTACACCACTCTGGTGTTCTTAGGTTTCAGGAAATATGGCTTGAGCAACAGCATAGCCAGCTCCGGGCAATAACAAATCATACAGCAAGGGTGTTCTGGGTCGGCTTGGGTTTCACAATGCCTCCATTTCATGGCTGTAAGGCAGCCTCAACCAGCATCTCCGAGTGCTGGTTATCTGTAAGACACAGGTTCTGAAGCTGGCCAATTACAATCTTTACAATCTAAACATTGCTAGACATTGCTAACTGTCTTTCCTGGCCATGAACAAAACAGCCTCTATTTCATGAGCCACAATCCTAGTACATATGCATAATATTAGTGACAGACACACTCACACACATATATGTGTGAAAAGCAGATTTTTTGATCATATAACATCTGGAGAAGAATATTGAGCAGGGACTTAGAATTAAGTGACAACAAACTGAAAGGCCACAAGTAGGCCTCTGAGCTAGAAGACAGCATGTGTGCCTGATGAACAGATACAAAACACAATTTCAAATTATTCCAGGAAAGAAGAAACAAGTTTAAGGTGACTTTGAACAAGTAGGGTCTGATCTGTTGGCAAGACCTGTCCCCATGGAGTTTAAAGCATGCAAAGATAGGTAAGAAGGGGATTTTAGATTTTACTGGGAAAAGTGTCAGTGGAGGTATTGAATTGCTAGGTCGAATGGAGGTATTAATCATATCTAAACACCTGAATTATTTACGTAAATTGGAATAAATCCAGACTAACTTTAGCCTCAGAAAATCTACTCTAGCAGGGCTTGCAAACAGATACCTGAAAGAGTGAGGCAGGTACTGGAAAGGAAGGAAGTGGCTGGGTGGGGCTGCAAGCCCATCACTCTAGACCACACTGCTCATGGGAATCATGAGGGCTGGACCTTTGGGGTTTCTTTGGAGGTGGGAAATCAGATTTTTAAAAGTTCTTTCAATTTTTAAATACAGCTAAATTAAAAATAAACACTTTTCATGTTACATGAAATATATCTGGAACTTTTATAGTATTTGAAAAAGAGATGAAAATATGCTCCTTGAGTATATTCTCAGAGGGGAGGTTGGTCCTAAGTTTGCAGGGAAAACAGTTACTTTTTCTAGCATTCTTGAAAAGCGGAGTTTTCTTAATGATCAAAGTATATTAGAAGAAGCTGTATAAATCTAAAACAAGACATCAGAGAAATGCAAATCAAAACTATAATAAAATGTCATTTTACACACCAATATGGTTATTATAAACAAAACAAAAAACCCCATAGAAAACAGCAAACATTGGTGACGATATAGAGAAATTGAAATGTTCTCCATCTTGCTGTCCTTTGAACTCTGGTCTGGACACTTGCCTCTGATCTAGTGCCTCCAACTCCCCCTATCAGATGATCAAACAGTGGCCAGATAGATTTTCCCCAAATAGGGCTGCCCATTTCACTCACTCATCCCCAGGGGTTTCCCTTTTCTTACTTCTATCTGCTAAACAAATGAACACTGATGCAGTTTACTAGCACTTAATTCACACCTAATTGTCAATTCTGCTATTTAAAGTAAGACCATCAGTTTATTTTGACCCCATTTCTTGGGTGAATATAAAGAGGATCCAGGAATTCCAACAATTTGTGCAAGAGAATACACCTTGACATTCCAAGTTTCTGGAAAGGAATCAGTAGAGAAAAGTTGAAGAAAACTTGGGAGACTCTTGAACCTCCTGTTCCCATAGATAATTAAAGCAATGTCAATGAAGACCCTCAACAAAACTTTCTCAAGTGAGATACATTTTAAGCTTACCATTCAAATCTTAAATAAGTACCCATAAGTGTCACACCCATGATACAAATGGTTGGCCCAGTATTCTAACTTCGTCTGACTCATATGACAGTGCAGGAAGGATGCACAAGAGGAACATCCCAGGCATCAATGGAGGGTAGTGACAGGAAGAGAATATTAGTATTGTAAAGAAGACATTCTTGAGTGGGGCGCTTTTCTTATTCTTAGAATTATAGCTAAAGTCCAAAACTGAGGGCAATGAGATCTATTATCCTACTTAAAAAGCCAAGAACATGTGGGGTAGACGCTGCCCCCTATTACTTGCCAAGGGGTGTGAGGAGTGCCTGACAACAGCCCCCTTCCCCCAATCTCCAAGGAAGGAAGAGTGTTTGACATTGGCTTTGTCGGGAGGGAGAGTTTTCAGTGCAGCTATTACCTGCTTCTCCAATAAGTTAGGAGTATTGGATAGGTTCCAAGAGAATCCCTGGAGGAGACCAGGACGCCTACAAGAAAGGAAGATGGGAGTTCTGTTCTTTATCTGGCTACTGGCTGAGCTATAGACCCTATAGGCCCACCCTGGGCTTGAAGAGGAAATGACAGGGAATTGAAAGAACTTGGCATCCATTTCCTGGATTGGAGAAGGAGGAACACAAGTCTGGCACCCATTTTTGAACTAGAGATTTAGAAGGTGGGGAGCCCAATGGAGGAAACCTATGCAAACAGAACATAAAGAGAATATTCTGGATCTAGTATTCTAGGAAAGAAGACTGGAATACTCCCACCCCATCCTAGTTCTCTACAACCCCCTGGACAGAATGAAAAAAGACCACAATAGCAGAGTTGCTTTGAAGGAGGACGGAGTTCAGAAAGGCAGGAGTCCTAGCACTGCCACATAGATAGATGCTGGCCAAGCAAGGACCTCAATCAAAGGAAAAGCTGGGGACATAGGTGGAGCATAAATACCTAGCAATGCAAGGTGTTCTCCTATGAATAGGTTTGTCAGAGAGGAAGCAGGGTGACACTAAGCAGCCCCTGAAGAGTCATTCACATCATCTGAGCAGAGCCCTACCAGCAAAATGAAGCCCATGGAAGCAGGAAACCATCAGAATCACCTTCTCATCTCTGATTAATACTTAGTGAATTAATTATCTACCAGACCTTTGCTCCTTGTTTTCCATCTTCTTCTATTCACTCCAACAGCCTGGAGGAGCTACAGCTCAGAAGAGAGAGTAGAGGAGGATGGAACTAGACATGAGATGAGCAGTTCTGGAAAGACTAAGGAATTAAGGAATGTGCCCAATGCATCATTCATATCTGGGAAAGGGGTTGAGAGCAGTGACTGGAGAAGATTAAATCCTTTTCATGATGTTAGCAACAACCAAGTGAAGCTCCTCAAGAAGCCAGTGACATAAAGAGTAGGAAGCTAAACACACATCGATTGCAAGCTCCCTGAACAAACTGTGTACAGTTGAAAAATAGTCCATCAGTATTATCCTCTAGCTTGAGACAGGTCCGGGTCAGCTGTGGGTCTCTGTTGGCCTTTCTCTGAGGAGCGGCCTTTGACAACCCTCATGGCTCTGGAAGAGAAAAGTCCCTGAGTCCTGACGCACGTGGCTCTGCATACAATCTCAACACTTCTTTAGGTGTTAATTTATCAGGGAAACTAATGTATATACCATTCATACTAGGTGGCAGGCAATACACACTCCCTCACCTAATAGTTGGGCCAGGTATTGGTAGTACCTGGTATTACAGAAATTACTTAATATGAATGTTACACCCATGATACAAATGGTTGGCCCAGTATTCCAACTTCATCTGACTCCAAGCAGAGTGTGTGCTGACTCTGCCCCATGATGCTGACCTGGAGGTAAAGAGGACCAGAGGGATAAAATGAACCCAGAGAGTTACAAATGTCCACAGTGATTTTAGACCTGACAAGGGCTCCCAAGGAGCTTAAAAACACAAATCACTTTATTTACATTTAAAAATCTATAAAATATAGCATATAGCATTGTGAGAGGTTATTTTATATATGTGTGTGTGTGTGTGTGTGTGTGTGTGTGTGTGTGTGTATAATATGTATAATAATTTAAGTCAATACATCCACCCTCTTTCCTAATAATTCACAGCAAGGAACACCAGTACTCAACAACTACAGTCTGACCTTTAGCAGAAAGACAAAAGCACTATTGAAAAGAAAAAAAAAAAACTAGATCTGAACAGAATGCACCAGAATTCAAACTTGCCAAGCTGTCTGCACTTTATAATTTTGCAGTGTTTAATGTCAACTATCCAAAACTGGCCTTGTGGCTTTCTCTGAAATATTTTAATACCACCATTAGTACCTAGCTCTCTAGGTGCCATTTTAGACAATCAAAAGTCCCTGGAAACTACTGCACAGTAGACTACTTGGACAAGATTTTATTAACCTTTTAAAAGCATAAACCCAGGGATTTATCTTAACTAAATTATCTGAGCAGTCAACCTCCCTGGTGCTGAATCACTATGCAAATATCAAGGCTCTGAGTCACTGAAAATTGCCAAAAGGAACTTGGTTAGTAAGCACAAGCTCTTTTTCCTAGAAGTGTAAGCTATGCATTTAAAGGTGTTCTCATACTTTGCCCTCCAGATGGTCTGGTACAGAGCCTGCCAAGTGAACTTACCATTGATGAAATGACAGTGTCTGATTTCAGGGTATTCCAAATCACCAAATTCCACCACTCCTATTTTTCCCTCTGTGATATTAGCAGGTAAAATAAATAAATAAATATATATATATATATATATATATATATATATATATATATATATATATAAAATATTTACTCTTTCAATTTTTAGAGTTACAGAAATTTGCATTTTGTAAACTCTTGCTAAAACCTCCGTCACTTACTGAACTATTTTTCAGAGATATAAAGTAAATGGAGAGGATCCCATCATTTAAAATTGAGGACAAGGCATGGCTTACTAATTCTTTAAAAATAAATAAAATAAAAGTAGCACACAATTTTATAGGAAACTTTTATCCAAACACATGTTCCTTTAAACTGTTCAAGAATATACTATTGGGAAGCCAGTTAAATGGGTATATACTAGTAAGGAATAAATGGTTCTAAGGAACAGGTTTAACATTAATGTTATTCTTTTTTTCTAGTTTATGTTTTCATCAACCACAGCCAATAACACAGGAAACACCAAAACAAAGATTCTTAATTCCCATCAGCATCCCCATTTGCCTATCTAGTCATGCTACTTATCAACTTTGTTTCCAGTGCACTCTTGCATTGGTAAGATTAAAAAGTGCTTCTAGCCATAAGTATGTAGTACCTACACAAGTGTGGTTGGGTCTTTGTCCCTCTGCCTAGAACTAATCCTTTTTCTGGATCAGATAGAAAGATGGGGCTGACCCATGCCTTTCTCTCACATAGACCCGGGTGAGCACCAAGCAATCCCAATTCTAAACACCTGAACAAAGGGTCATTTTATTTATTTCATAGTGAGCCTTGCAAATTATGAAACTGGAAATACACAGACCTGATTTTAAAAAAAAATGACACTGAAGTATTAAATTAAACATTTTCAAAAGTTTCATAATATATCTTAAGGGGCTTTTACTCTACTTTAAAAAAATAGATATTAATATTCTTTATATACTTTCAAATCCAATAAAGGGAAAGTAACTTTTACTTGAATCACTGTAAGGGTTTTCTTATTTTTATTTTCTGGATTCACCCTTTCCTACTTCTAATCTGTCTTCACATAGCACCCCAAGTTCTCATTTACTACAAACCTCATCTCACTTCAGCATTAGGTCCAGAGTCTTTACCTGGCTAGGAGGCCCCGGCCCCTGACTGCTGCTTGACCTCACCACTTGCCTTGCCTCCTGAATACTTCCTCACCATGGGGCAGATATTTCAATTTGTGTATGACCAAGGATTTATAAAAAATCAGGCAAAGATTCTGGATTCAAACTTAAAATTGAGGACAAGACATGGTAATCATTACTAGCTTTAATTTCTCAAAGGGAACACAAGAAGAGTTAAAAAGATTTACAGCTCTTCGTTAGAAGATTTTTCACTCATAATATGCCTTGAGCTACTTTTCCCAAGGAGGGGCTAATAAGCCTCGATATACCTTGGAAATCCGCAACAGGGAGAGGTAGAGAAGGTCAGTTCATAGTGTTTCAGACCAAGTGAATCTGGTCTAAGAGGCATCTTTGTGACCTTCACTAGCCCTGAAACAATGTTCTCAAACAGCTTGGAAGGATTTCAAGGAAACAATGAAAAATGTTAATGGGAACAAATTAAAATAAAATTTCATATATGTTCTTAGAAGAAATTTAATTATTAGAGTTGATAAAAGATTCATAGCAAATACTTCAGACTTCTCTTCCTCAAAAAAATAAAAATAAAGGAACAATTACAAATAAGCTGGATCCAACTGTTTTCTCATGAGTTATACATCTGAGGATACTCCCAGCTTTTGGTTCTGTTTCTATTTAAATGCTCTGATCGTACACGGGTCAAGGGATACACTGTCAAGGGATGCCAGCGTCCACTTACAAAGAGCTTTCTCACAGGGGTGTGTCCCTTCTAGACTAAGAAGTCCCCTCCTCTTGATTACCTGTATGTTTGACAGTAGCCTATCATCCTCCTCCACCTGTCTTCCTTTAACTGTCCCTTTGATTACACTCACGGGACACTCTGCTGGCTTCTCACAGGAGTGTTAAGACAACTACCTCTCCATTTGTTAAAAAAAAAAAAAAAAAAATTAGAATCTTACTGTTTACAAAAATATTCCAGATGGATTAAAACTCAAAGCGTTAAAAGATTTCAACTATTAAAGCATTAGAAGGCTATATGAGGGAATGTGTTTATAGCCTTGGAGAAGGAAGACCCTCTTAAGACAGACACAACAACAAAAATCCACACAGAGAGAATTATTTATGGTGCCTTTGATGTCGTCCAGTTTCCCAAAGTTAAAAGATCAGGCCAGGCTTAGAGAAAATATTTTCAACATAACAAAGGATGAGTATTTAGGAAATATAAAACACTACAAATCAATAAAGAAGAATAAAAAAATTAATTGGGCAAGGGATATTAACAAGCAAATACAAGAAAGAAAATACCCAACAAACATGAGAGCTGCTTAGTAAATAAAAAATAAATAGTGAAGTGCATGTGGGTTTTTTTCCTTCAAAAGACTGGCCAAAAACATATAGATCAGTTTTATAAAGTGCTGGCAAGTGTGTGACATGTATGTAAGACCCTCTTAGTGAATAATTTAATAGTCTTCTTTCTACTGTCTGACTCCTATAATCCAACCATCCCTCTTAGAAGTCTGTACACTCATGTAGAGACAAACCTGCACCTACATGTCAGCCTGGTGCCACATCAGAAGTTTTGAGCATAACACAGGATACTAGCAATATCAGATACCAATGTGAGCTTTTAAAACAGCCTGCTCTGGAAAACATGTAAAAGGGGGAAAACTGAAAACCAGCCTTCAGAAGGAAAAAAGCTTCATTGAGATGACTTTTATTCAGCCCCTTTCCCCATTGTGGGGAAGGGTGGGAATGTCAGTTTTCAATAAGGACCAGTTGAGAGTTCAATCTGAGTCAAAAGAAGGCACAGAGATCTGGTGTCTGACTCCTCTGGGATTCTAGAACACAAGAGCACTGGATGATGAGCTGCTTTGGAGGCCCAGGAGTAATGAAAAAAAGCTTCTGCACTGAATCTAGCCCATCATCTCACAGATTGAGGTGGGGCAAAGAGGGGTTGAGGTTTCCATGGGCTTGGGGTGGTCCATAGACAAGACAGAGCCAGTCCAGGGCTTGTCTTAATTCCAGTCCTCCAGGGCAACGGGATCTCAGGAGGCAGAAATGGAGGTGGGCCACTGGACTCTCCAGACTGAAGGGGATAAAGGCATGAGTCTTTAGAGAACCCTTAAGAGCACTTTACAAATGAGACAGATTTAAACCTTAACCAGTTCTACAGCACCAGAGACAGCCATCTTGCCAGAGTAATAGTTGCAAAAGATTTTCCAGTCCCATTTTTCTACTCTCCCATCCCATCATCAGGAAAGCACAAGGAAACATAGATGTCACAAAGTGAGGGGGGAATCAATTTTCTTTATAATCCATATGGTTGATATTAAGAAAGACACTTTATGAACATTTATTATATAAACACACAGAAAATCATTTAGAAAAACATGAAAAATGATAATAATGGCAACCTACAATGACTGAACATTTATGTTGTCCCCAAATTTGTATGTTGAAATCTTAATTCCCTTTTGGGAGATGATTAGGCCATAAGAGTGGAAACTTCATGAATGGGATTAGTGGGGTCTTCAAAAAAGACCCCAGAGAGACTGTAGCCCCTTTTACCACACAAGGTAAAGTAAAATGATAGCTGTCTGTGCAGAAATGGGCGCTCACTAAATGCTGGACCTCCAGAGTCCTGATCTGAGACTTCTCCGACTCCAGAACTGTGAGAAACAAATTTCTGATCTTTATGAGCTACCTACTCAACAACATCTTGTTATAGTGGCCTAGATGGGATAAGACACTACCTCTGTCAAGAGAAGTAGAGTTTGAGTGGAGGGGGCAGAGCCAAGTGGGATATTCAATATATTCTTCTTATTTAAAAGACAAAAACATGGTCATGTAGCCCTTGAATAATTAATACATATTTTAAAAAGACACCATTCCCAGGAACAGAGCCTGCTGTGGTCTTAACATGTCTCCTCCAAATTCATGTGCCAGAAAATTAATCTCTGAAATCACAGTACTAGAAGGTCACAAGGAGTCCACCCTCAAGAATGAATTAATGCCACTATCAAAAGATCCTGCAAGAATGTGTCCTCACTTCTCTGCTCTTCTAGCCATATAAACACATGGATTTTATTTCCTATAGAGAACAGAGCGTTCAAGATGCTTTCTCAGAAGCAAAAAGATGGAATCCTAACCCGTTAGGCCTTGGGCCGCCCAACCTTCAGTACTGCAAGAAATAAATTTCTATTCCTTATAAATTACCCAATCTGAGATATATTGTTCTAATAGCAGAAAATGGACTAAAAGCCCATCTGTCAGAATTAATCTACTAATCATGATCAGCAAAGCTCCAACATCAGCATGCACAAAACATCTTTGTGCTATTTATATATGTCTGACTTTCACTTCCCATCTTTCTCTACAACATGCTCCCACCCAAGTGAATTTTGCATCTGGACTTGGATGTCAACTGTGGGCCTCAAATTGATTCTCATCAAATTTTATAGGATTCACAACTGAAGGGTCCACTGTTTCCTTGATTTTAAGAAATCCTTTCTGTGGCTTCCCCTTCCAGAGAGAGTAGGAAAAAAAAAATAGACCTTTAACAAAATAAAGCTAAGATGGGCATTTAGGAATAAACTGACATGTGAAGAATAAAAAACCACTCGGGGGGGGGAGTGAATTTTTTAAAAAGTGGGGGAATAGAAGAACTTGCTCAGGTAAAGGCCCCTCCTGTACGTGCACATATATGTACATTTGTGTACATACACAGTTTGTTTTGAAGCAAGAAGAAACCTAGCACTAAAATACAGCAATGAAAAAAATAAAATTCAGCAATGAAAACAGTACTTCGAGTATAGACCAAATATTTCAGAAAAGCTGCTAATAAGTTTGACAAAACTAGTGAAGAAAATCTGGGGTTCTGAAAATGACTTTTGAAAGTGAATAGTCTAAGAAGTATTAATTGCCAAGAAAAAGCTGGGTAAAATTCCCTTTCACATTAAGGCAAGTACATTGCAGCCTGTATTATTTTATACTATTTCTTCTCTACACTTGTCCTCTTCTATCTTATGAATCAGATTTTTATATTGTTAAGTGGTTGAAAATTTTCAAAAAGTATAGTATTTTATGACACATATGTTTACATAAAAATCAAATTTCAGGAGCTGGGGTTATGGCTCAGCGGTAGAATGCTTGCCTACCACATATGAGACCCTGGGTTTGATCCTCAGCATCATGTAAAAATAAATAAATAAAATAAAAAGGTATTGTGTCCATCTACAAAAAAATTTAAAAAATCAAATTTCAGTGTCTATAAATAAAGTTTTATTGAAACTCTGTAACTCCATTAACACACATATGTTGATGGATGGTCTGTGGCTGATTAAATGCTCTAAGGGTAGAGTCCAAACAGCCCCCCAAACCATCTGGCTTTTTAGAGAAAAAAGTATGTAGCCCATTATAGATCAATTGAACCCTCTTTATTCCCATTTGCTTTATGCAGACATCATGACTGATAGTTGTAAAAAGCACCATTCAGCTTTAACATATCTTTGGGTGATTACCAGTTGCTCAGAGATGGGCACCTCTTCCTATCAGCCTATCAATTAGTATTCATTCAGACTTCCTGGGCTCAAGTTGCTTCGCAACATTGTCCACAGGATAAACGAAGCCCCTGGTAGCTCTAAGATTGCAAAAATACTCATCAGCGTTAAAAGACAATAAACAATATCCTTGGAATTAACATCTTTCAGTTTCTGCCAATTTAGGGTATTATGAATTTCACATTAAATCCTACTTTAAAAATAACCATTTTGTGCCTATATGTTATTTTGGAGTCTGAAGTTCCATGTAAACACCATTAGTTAATTTAGTTAAAGATAATTTATTCATAACATCTGTTATTCATATATAAATCATTGGCCAAGTCAGCATCGGAAAAACAAAATTAAAAAAAAAAAATAAGCAGACATCAGTCATACTTTTCTTTCAATATGTTGAGCTCCCTTCAGTGTCTCTCAACCGTGCACCTGTCCCTTCAAAACTGCTGTCTCCCTTGCACTCTGAGTCACTCATTCTCTCTAGCTCACCAATATCATTTGTCTGATTCACAAACTCATCTAGTTCCCATTGCCAGTTAGAACTTAGGTAATACTGTTCTCAGGGTATTTGAATCTGTTTTTTTGCTACCTTCCCTTTGCTTCTCAAACAAACCAAAGCTGGCCTTTACAACATCACCTTGAAGGTTTTACTCCTAAGTCTCTAGAAGAACCCTTCAATTTTTAAAAACAACGAGATCTCTATGAAGAAGACATGAAATTAAAAAAGCAAGAACTTGGCATGCTGTCCCTAGAGTCTAAGTGATACACACTAAGAGTTCAGGGCTGATTCAAATGAATCACTGTGACCATCTATAATTCTGGGAGCTCTGCTATAAGGGAAAGAATGCACCGCCTGGCTAACACAGATACTCCAGTTACCCAGAATCCTGGGATTGGTTTATATGAATGAGTTAACTGAGCCTGGATCAACTCTGAATGAAGTAGGGGACAAGTGAGTTTCTGGTTCTGTAAAATAAGCATACTTGTTGCATAACCCCACCAAGGGTCCACCTCCTCCCATGAAATACCTTAGGCAGGACACCTGTTTCCTCTATGTATTATTTTTCTTCTTTCTTTCTTACTTTCTCTTTTTTTTTTTTTTCAGTACTGGGAATCAAATCTAGGGGCACTTTGCCACTAAACTATCTTCCAGCCATTTTTATTTTTTGTTTTAAGATAGTCTCACTACATTGCCAGGGTTGGTCTCAAACTTGCCATCCTTCTGCTTCAACCTCCTTAGTAGGTGGGATTACAGATGTGCACCACCACTTCCAGAAGTTTCCTCTAAATATTTATGGAACACTTATGATGTGCTAGTGTTACACTTACAATTGTAATGTACAACATAAATAAAGCAGAGTCCTTTCTCTTTAGAAACTTTAACTTGCTGGGGAAATTATTCACATGTAAAATGATAAAAGTCCAGTGTAAAACCAAATACACTAAGTGACCAAAACAGCAAGAGAGGATGTGAGAATGCAGGTGAGGCAGTGTGGGCCAAAAATGGATAGCACTTTACCAGGAGAAAAAATCCTACAAATGAAAGGACAGAAAAGAACAAGAGGCATCTGTTACAGTTTAGATGTGAGGCATCCTCCAAGAGCTCATGCATGAGACAATGCAAGAAGGTTATAAGGAGAAACGATTGGGTCATGAAAGCCTAAACCCAATCAGTAAATTAATCTTCTGATTGGATTAACTGAATGGTGACTGAAAGATGGTTCGGTGTGGCTGGAGGATGTGGGTCATTGGGGACGTGTCTTTGGGATATATATATATATATATATATATATATATATATATTGTGTATCTGGCAAGTGGAGTCTCTCTCTTCTCTCTGATCATCATGTGAGCCACTTCCAGCCACCACACTCTTCTGCCATGATGGTATGACTCACCTGGAACCCTAAGGTATGGCTGTCTATGGACTGAGACCTTTGAAAGTGTGAGTCCCCAAATGACTTTTCCTCCTTAAAATTGTTCTTGTCAGGTCTTTTAGTCATAGCAATGAAAAAGTTGACCAAAACAGCATCTGACAATAAAGGAACTACATCAGTGAGGCCAAAGATTCATGGTGGTGGCTGGAGTCAAGGAAGGTGGCTGTGATATGAAGATGTTGCCTGAGATTTAGATGGCTGGAGAAGAAAGGGAAAGGTCCTCAAACAAGAGGATCATGTCCTGAAAGCAGCATTTTGGGAACATACAATCTTCCTTCTGATTGAATAGGTTGGATCAGAAGAAAGAAAACCAAGAGAGAAAGAGGTTAGTTGGCAAAAGATGCGTGACAAAGCATAAGACCAGGTATTCTGAAGTTTGGATTAATGGAAGAAAACAGTGAAAACTTGCAAATAGCCAAGACATACACATAAACCATTCCTTCCCTTCCCTTTCCCAGAATGTTTACCATACATATGAGGTCATCAAATTGGCAAGCCACAGTATATGATGACAATGATAGCCAAGGCATAGAAACCTCCTAAATTCCTATCTATAATTTCGGAGGTTAATATGATAATTATAGATTTAATCCTTAGTGATTTAGTCAATCATTCTATGTTGAAAATTAGTATCCCATGCACAGTATATTTGGTCATTCTTTTTTCTTTATGGTATAAGGATTGAACTCATTTTGCCACTAAACTGCACCCCCACTATTTTTGTACTGGGGTGCTTAACCACTGAAACACATCCCCAGTTTTTAATTTTTTTTTTTTTTTTTTAATTTTGAAACAAGGTCTCACTAAGTTGCTTGGGGCCTTGCCAAGTTGCTGAGGCTGGCCCTGAACTTGTGATCCTCCTGCCTCAGCCTCCTGAGCTGCTGGGATTATAGGAATGTGCTTGGTTATATTTGGTAATTCTTTATGAATTAGCACTCCTCATTTCTCTAGCCATACCAGGTAGCAATTTATAATCCTTGTCCTGTATTCTCTTCCCCTCTGCATTCAGAAATGTCAAAGAAGAGCAGGAAATATCTACTGGGGATATCAGGTTGTTTCAGTGGTGCTGGGCTGATGGAGGGTCCTTGTTGGGGTTGGAGAAGCACTGCAGGTCCCCAAATGGCTCCTAATTCTAACAGCTCTTGGGAGACAGGAAGCACCTCTGGGACTAGCACACCTTCTTAAAGCTGTTTAGACACCGTCTCCATCTGTTCCTCTTAACAGCTTCCTTCTGTGGAGGTGAAGCTTTTCCCTCTTATCTGGCTTGAGTGACTGCCAGTTTGTTTTCATAAAGATCACTTACTTGGCCAGACACTGGGAAATAAGTGAGACGACAAATCTGGTTTTGATGAAAAGGAGACATTAAATAGAGTGTTAGCCATGACCCAAGGGACAAGGAAATCCTGAAACCATTGCCTCACCAACTTCACACCCACACTGAGGGAATGGAACGGATCAAACACTACAGTATCCTGCCTTCAAATCCATCACAGAAAAGAGAAGGATTGCTGGGCCTACACTAGTAAGTGACCAGCCAGAAAATAACACATTCTTATGCATCATAGGTGTGTTTGATTGAGAAAATATTTAAACAAAACCACGGTACCCACTCTTCCAAGTTTCTCCTTAAGTTAAATAATAAAATTAGGTCCCAATCATGTATTAAACCAAAATTTGCCCAAAATTTAATAGAATAACCAGTCTTTTGGGGGCTCTGCAGGTGTTGTAGATAGGCTCTGAGAAGGTAATGGTCCTGTCCCTTCTAGAAACAGCCAAGACATGTCCACGCCCTGCAGCCAATCAATCATCAGGGGACCTACTCTTCAAATAGAACAGCAAAGCTTATACCCAAAATCACTGTGCCATTTCTAGATACTGCTAAAACTTTTATGATGAACAAAAAGTTATTTCTTTGCAAGTAAATGTTTAGATCAACAAAGCAAGGGGGAAATTTTCTCATATATTCCCTCCTGCATATTTTATAATGTTTTCCCTCTTCTTCATATGATGCCCCATCTGTTAGGCTCCTTAAGGTCAACAGATCTTGAGAAAATCTAAAGGTAAATAGTTTTCTGCTTTCCATATACTCTGTACAAGTACAGCAACTGCTAAGAGACACAGGAACCAACAAGCCCCGAGTCACCATCTTCACACAAGGAGGAGGGCTGGGCATGACATTCTTAAGCCTTCTAACAGCTCTGTGAAGTGGGCATTATCAATCATGTTACAGATGAGGAACTAAAGTTTTTGCAGTTATGTTAACTTACCCAAGATCACTTAGTCAGTAAATGACCAACTTAATATTCTAGCCTAGTTCATCTAACCCAGGGGGTCTTACCTTGAGATCCATGGGCTTTTAAGTCTATAGACAGGGACAAGAAATTATGTGCATTTTACTTTTCATTAACTGCTAGCTGAAATTTAGCATTTCTCTTTAATTGTGAATGCAGACAACTAACCACAGTAGATATTGGCAGAGCTTATGACTTTGTCACCAATAGAAATAAATATACTTTGTATCACTTCATAGTTGCTGCCAATTGTAAAAGATTATTTATGCTCATTCTTCTTAAAAAATTACATCAATCATTGGATCCTACATTAGAACCTGTTATTTTAGTAAAGTAGTGCATCATATTCTATCACAAGTTTGTTTTCTTAAATACTTTGATAATTTAAAAAATATCTGGGCTGGGGTTGTAGCTCAGTGGTAGAGCACCCACCTAGCACATGTGAAACACTGGGTTTGATTCTCAGCACCACATAAAACTAAATAAAATAAAAATATTATTTAAGAAATCACTTGCTTCCACTATAGTCTCATTTATCTTATTTTATGCATTTAAAGACATTATTCCAAAAGGAAGTCCATAGATTTCTCTGCCTGCCAAAGGGGCTCCTGCCATACAGAAAATGTATGAATGTCTATCCTAACCTCATCTCTGCCCATTACCATTACCCGACCCAGCCTGCCTCAAACTGTATTTTCCTCTTTAGTTCTCTTTTTCAGACAATGGTTTCCCACATAAAATTAAAAAAAAAAAAAAATCTCTGAAGATTCAACCACTAAACCAACTAATGCCCTGTCTCCTATTAAGTAGTATTTAAACATCTGCATGGCTCCAGATTTTAAGTACCAAATTAACTTTAAGTATGATGGACAACAACTCAACTTATCATTTGCTGACATGAAGAAAAAGGGGCACTCCATTTATCAGAAACCCTAGAACTTCCTCATAATTGCCTGCCAGCATGAAATAATTTCCATCAGAGAATAATAGCACAATTGGTTAAAAAAAAAAAGTATCATAAAACAACAGTAAACTAATCTAGAAAGTGCTGTTAAGCTTCAGCCAAGATTCTCTGAGTATCAAGTAACATCTCTTCTTATATTTAAAAATGCCAAGACACAGCTTTCCCCCAAATCTAAACTTCCAGCAGACTCAGGACAGTCTCATGGGAGTATACTTACACAACACACCAGACTCCCATGCATAATGCATAAGCGTGGGTTTCCCCAGTGAAAAGAAGACAGAGGAAAAGATAGCTTCCTCGTTGAATACATTGGCACAAGGTATGCATTTGTGATAGGTTATGGGTGGTTGCAGGGTGTCATTGTCTTGATATTACTCTGAACACATTGAAGATTAATGGGAGGTAAAAACATATTTCAGATTTGAAAAATGAGTCCTACATTGCAAATATTCCCTAAACCTTTACTGAGGCTATTTATGTTAACTTTCTTTTCAAATGAATCTTCCATTCAATACACACAAGAATGTGAATGCCCTTGTTATAAGAATGTCTTTAACATAAGAATATTTCTCAATTGATTCAACTGGACCATGATATCATTTCTTCCTCTGGATTATTCAACTCTATGTTTTCTGATTCTTAACAAAGAAATTCTTTGTGGTTTCATGTTAAAAGTAAAGTGAGAAACCATGGCCTCCATTATGCCCAGACATGTAGCTTGACCAATCAACACCACTTTCCATTCTTTTTTTCCATAATCACAGAGTTTTTGTCTGTGTGTCACTGGATTGGTATTAGCTGATTCTCAAATACAGGGTGCCCTTGGAGAACAGCAAGGATGGAGGCCCTCCCAGAGATTCCAGATTGCTATTAAAGACTATTATTGAAAGTTTAAAAGGTTTTACCATGCTGCACCAATTTGCCCAGCTTTGGGGATCTCTAAACAGCCAAATGTACAGATAAACAGGTCACAGTACACACACCTCCAGGCACAGGTTGGCTTAGGTACAGCATTTCTTTCAATATCAAAGGCTGTTGATTCTTGGAGTTGGAGGTGTAGCTCAGTGTAGGATGCTTGTTTAGCATGTGCAATGCCCTGGGTTTGTCTTACTTGGGAGCTATTTCTTAGCAGTAAGTTAACTCAGAGAGGCTTGCCCTCATCTCAAAGTATGTATTCCAGATTTATAGACTCCTAAAGATTAGGTTACAAAAGGATTCCTGCTTGAACTTAATATTTCCTAAATGTAGGGCTGGAGCTGGGGCTCAGCTGTAGTAGCTCTTGCCTTGCTCCTGTGAATGACTGGAATCGATCCTCAGCACCACATAAAAATGAATAAATTAAAAAAATATTTTTTTCCTAAATGTATAGGTAAAAGGCCAGAGGTCAAAGGGCACTTGAAATCTATCTAATTTTACCTGCTTCAAAAATTGGGTCAAACTTCCTCCTACTCAAGGCAGGTAAATAAGCCCACAACACATCCAACTCTGGTGTGTGTATAACCATTCAAAGAAGGATGGTCACTGATCTCTAAAATCCCTAAGCTTCTCCCCACCTTTGTTTCCTCCTAATCATCTCCATTTAACCCAATTAAAAGAAATGTGATTATTAATCAGAAGCTCTTCACTACTTGCTAGATGAAAATTTTTCTCTTTAAAGCACTTTTAGAACATTATGCTCCAGAATAGATTGCTGATGAATCCCTCATCCTATTCAGGGCTAGATGATGAAAGCTGAGCAATTATTGCATAGCTGATTGGACTGAGAGACAGTAGAACCCCCATTCCCCCCCCCAACAAGCTACACTTTCAACAGCCTTATTCCCAGCTCCTATTCAGTAGCGCCTTGTCTATTTGATATCTGCAGACAAATGTGCACATTTTAGAAAAATGTACAAATTCCTTATTTCAATACAGGTAGCAAGAATTTGATATGGTAAGATCCCTAATGAACAGAGCACAGAGCATTGTTCAAATATCTCTTCCTTTGAAAATTAAGACTGAAGGAAATTCATGATTTTGCTAATTACATTTTATGTCCTTTTGATAACAGCATATTATATAAAAAGACATTTAATTTATAATGATGGTGAATGGAATTTGCTTGGTTGGAAGTAAATAGAAATAGAAACAGAAACAAAATCTCAAAGCCAAAAAGGAGCTTAAAAGATAATTTGAAAAACTGCTCAGTTTCCTGATTAAAATGTACCCCAATCAAGTGACTTTTCAAAGGCTACTATATTGAGTGTCCAAGACACAAAGAACATAGATTTTTTGAGTTAATGACTGATCTTTCCACTCTACCATATTCTCTCTGCTCTGTCAGTACAAGGGAATAAACCTTTTAGTCAATGGTAAGCACTTTAGAAAGAATCAGAGTCGCATTGTAAATTCCTTTTGAATTCTACTGAAATTTTTTGAATGCTGCTAAATCCATGGTTGTTTGCTTTCAACTCCAAAATTTAGTGTTTACATGAAACAAATGAATTCATTTTAAACCTCTTTGAAGTAAGCAAGAGGCCCAATCTTAAGAATAAAATAAGCTATTACATTTCTAGGGATGTGCTGCATCTTGGTTGTATGAAAGGAGAGCAGAAAGCAACTGATGCCTCTCTCTGCATCAGAGATGGGCGGGGCTTTCCAGCAGAGGCATTCCACTTCCCATTCAATAACCAAGCACAAATGCATACCATCTCCTCAAGCATGAGAAAGATTTCATTGTAAACATTTTAAGATCCTAGGGAGATGAAGGTGGTTGTATTTTTTTTTTTAGATTATCCATTCTTTTTAGGGACACAGACAGACAAATCAGAAAAATGGATCTTAAAGTTGTCCCCAAACCAGCAGACTCAGCCAACTTCTGGAACTTGCTAGATATGTAAAGTCTCAGATCCATTCCACCCCCATAGAATCAGAAATTATTTTTTAAATTTATTTATTTTTTAAATTTTAATTTGTCATATGACAGCAGAATGCAATACAATTCATATTACACATATAGAGCACAATTTTTCATCTTTGGTTGTACACAAAGTAGAGTCACACCATTTGTATGACTTAGGGTACTCATGTCCATCTTATTCCACCATCTCTCCCATCCTCATGCCCCCTCTCTTCCCCTTTGCCCTATCTAGAGTTCATCTAATCCTCATATGCACCCCCCAAACCTCATTATGAATCAGCATCCTTAAATCAGATAAATCATTTGGCATTTGTTTTTTGGGGATTGGCTAACTTCATTTAGCATTATATTCTCCAACAGCAATCTGTTTTAGTAACCTCTCCAGGTGATTTTGAAGCAGCTAACATTTGAGAACAACTGTACCAGAACATTCCAAAATGCTACAGTGACGTATGTTGATGGACTGATAAGCCTGGCACACAGATATGCACACGATGGTCTCTAGTTCCTAATGCTTTCTCTACAGGGGTCTGAAACTCATACAAATCATCCAGCTTATCCAAGTTAGATCACTTTCTGGCAAATAGCTATGGCAGACTCTGCCTAAAAATGAGTCATTTTCCAAAACTATGGAGGAGTTTTATGAAGACAGAATTTATGACTCAGTTTTCTATTGTTTAAATGGACAACTAGTTCAATGCATCACAAATTAGATTTTGCCTGCTTTTCACCAAAGACAAAAACTACAACTGAAAATAAAGAGGAAAGAAATAGGAAATAGTGATGGGAATTTTATCTTAAGAGAAGTTGGCTTAACAGGTGGAATTGGTACTGTCACTGCCCTCTGGCATTCTGTCATTAAGGCCTGGAAAATCTGGACAAATGACAGACTTTCTCAGTATGTCTACTGCAGTTAAAACAAGAATACAAACTCAAATCCAATTTTTAAATACTTTTTTTTAGGAAGAAAAGTAAAACATGCCTAAGATATCAGAATCAATAAATGCTTCTTAAAGATAGCTAAGACCACAGTGTAATCTTCTATTGAAGTATATTGTAGAAAGATTCAGTCAAACTAATTATGATATGTCACCTCACCAACTTACCTATTTTGTGTGTGTGATGAGAAAATAGGTTTTAATTTTTATAGCAGTTTCTTTCCCCGTTGAAGAAATAATTCAGCAATCACACAATTCAATAAGTGATGAATCTAACTTCTAGTTATTGCTACCTACCAAATTCTCCCTCCACCTTCAACTCCCCCAGTAAAATAATAATAAATCAAAGCCTCTGCTTTGTATTGTCTTTCTTGCACACCTATCAGTTCAAATAGTTTCAGAAATACAACAGACTCGAATGCATTGATTACATATCTAAATGCCATTAAAAGGAATAAAATTTTGGGCAGGCAACACTGAGAAGGTTCAAAAGCAGTCTGTGGGTTTATACTCACTTCCCAACATCACATCACACAGATGCACGTTTATATGTTCATGCATGTGTGTATATCCAGTGGTACATAAAGTAAAACAATATTCTGGAATAAAGGCTTATAAGATCCCTAATATACTTTATCTTATTCTTCAAGCATTAACCTGCTTAGGGGAAACTAATTTTATCTTCATTTGTAGATTAACCAGCCTGCCAAAATTATTACTGAAAACTATTACTTGGTCTCTGGCTATTATTTTCTTTTAGTCTTATCAACTGTCCCCCCGATACTCCCAGCTTCAACTGCTCCAAACCCCACACTAATAGAGAAGAGGCAACAATCTATTTATCTATCTATAAATAATTTTAAAACAAGCATTTACAAGTGCGAGTATCTTTGTTAGTTTTTAAAATACATTTTTATGTTTCCTAGCATTGAAAACAAAATTTCAAGATAGCAATTCTTTGGAAAGCAACCAAACATCAAAAGTGACCACATTACTTTCTTCAGTACTACTCCCCCCCCCCAAAAAAAAAGGAAGAAAGAAAAGAAAAATTCATTTGTAAATATTCAAATATTCAAAGATCTAATTCACACATATCCAACAGTCACTTAACATCTGTGACAATTTTCCAATCTCTTTGAAAGCACCAAGAATGCTTTGGACAACTTCTCATCTCTCAAACTCCCCACTCCACAACATACACCTTTTCTACAATACCCACTGTAAAGCTTTTCTGATCAACTGTATTTATATTATCCTGGAAAATTATGAAATAACTATTAATTCAACTATAATCCAATATAAAATTGAAAAATATCATTCACTATATTGTTGAAGACAAATATCATGAGTTGACTTAAATTGTTGAAGCTTTATGATTTTATAAGTCAAATATAAGACCTCATAACTATGTAGTATCTGAAACCCTAAGAGGATGCTTATCATTTCTCAAAGCAATAAAATATATTAAAACAACCTAAGTTCAGCCACTTTACATTATAGATGATATATTGAGTAGTCAACTAAAATCTTAATTCTACTGCCTACATACTATTTTTAAACTCCATCACCTTTTTAAAAGTTTACCCTCCCCTTCCCTGTTCTTGAATGAGGACATTGTATCTCTAAATCCACTTCTGTTCTAACTTTCCAGTTGATATCTCTCCTGACTTTTATTTTTAAACAAAATAAAACAAAACCAAAAAAAACTACTTTCTTTTTCTCAAAGCACAGCACATTCAGCATTTGGAGCCCTGTCATTTAACATCTGGACATCTCTCAAGTTGAAATTCAACATGGTAAAATGTGCTTTGCTTAAACAACTGTTAAAGCAAACAAAAAACAAGTTTGTTCCTACAGATGCACATTTATTTCCTTTTCACCTCTGTCCTCAGGTTACATTCTTTAAAGTCGCCTATTTTTCTTTTTTTCTCAAATTGAACTCTTATATGTTAGAGGCAATTATGAGCTAGAGTATTTCTATCCCACCCTCTTTTTGCTTAGACTAAAGAAAAATATCTTTTCACTTAGCTGAAAATCTTTCACTGGAATTAAACCACAAAATGTGAAAGAAAAAGAAAAAAAAAAAAAGAAAAAGAAAAATTGCTTAACTAAGTGATAATAAGACTCCTCTATCTTCAAAAAATGTAAAAATAGTTATCAAGTTAACATCATTTTGAATCATTGAAAATTTTCTGATAGGAAAGATAGGCAAAGACAACTGCTCTTATTATGTTGGAAGGGCATATGAATAGATGTTTGATTACTGGTTAAAAATTAAAACCAATCTGAGCTCTTCATTCAAGACACAGTAGAACAGCCAAAGGAGGAGTATAAATCCCAAATATAAATCCCAAATAGAATGCATGTAAGCAATAAATTACAACACTCTAATGTCAGAAACATCTCAGCTCTTATATTGTGGATTGCACTGATGGTCAAAGGGGTGAGTTCTGAATAAAGAAATACAGACACACGGAACTTGGGTCAACATTCAAGGGCCTACTGTATTCAAAGCACTACAGGTGACTCAAAAGCAAAAATGATGGGAAAACAGAATTAACCATCAAATAACTTATGGTCCAGTTGGCTGGGAGGGGAAGGCAAGTACAGAGGACTGTTTATACAAGAAAAATGTCAATAAAAAGTTACAAATAGTATATTTTGACATATTACTTCTCATATCAACAAATAATGCTCTTTTCCACAGAATGTGAGCCACCTGATAGACAAACTGAGGTTGGAAAGGGGCACAAGGGTATTTTGCCAGGGGATTGACACAGTCAGGGCTACATACAGAAAGGGTAATCTGAGGGCAGCATATAGGACAGGCTGGAAGTGGGTAGAATGCGTGTAAGCAGTCAGCATACTGGCAGCTAGGAAAAGACACCACACACCAGAATCCCACACAAGAGCTCATTCACAGTAAAAGCAAAAAAATCATGTATGGGGAAATGTTATGTTACAAAAGCTCATATATGAGATAATGCAAGAAAGTTCAGAGGTGAAATGATTGGGTCATATGAGAGTTTTAACCTATAATCAACACATCTACTTGAATGGATTAAGTGGGTGGAGCCTGTAGGCAAGTAAGGTGTGGCTGGAAGAGGTGGGTCAATGGAGCATGCCTTTGAGGTATATACTTTGTCCCTGGTGAGCCTAGCTTAGTCTCTCTGCTTCCTGATTGCTGGTCCTAAACAGTTTTCCTCCTCCACTCCCTTCCACCAGGATGTTCTGCCTCACCTCTGGCCTGAGCAATGGAGTTGGCCATTTATGGACTGAGAACTCTGAAACCATGAGCACCAAATAAACAAAAACGTGTATCTGGTTATCTTTTTTTTTTTTTTTTTGAGCACTTTTATATTGATAGAAAAATTAAGGGCACAGTACAGATTTCCCATATATCCCTGTCACCACTGCAGCTCAGTTTTCCACATGAACATTTTTCATCAGTGTGGTCTGAAAGGTCACTCACAGAGTCCACGTAAAGTCCAAAGACCACACCACACACCAGAATCCCACACAAGAGATTTATTGTTGGTAGCAGGAGGTATGCCAATAAGGCTGTCCTTCCGAGGAGAGCAACAGCCTGTCGGCACTCACAGAGGAAGCTCATAAGGTGCTTAGGAGTTTAAACTGGGGTGGAGTGGATTGTAAACTGCTTAGGAGTTTAAACTGGGGTGGGTTGATTGTTTTAGCAGGCCCGTATTCCTATGGGAAGTTAAGCAGCATTGCCTTAGAATTGAAACTTTGGAATCTCTAGATAAAATGGCTCCCGACATAAAATGGCGAATCTGATGCCAATATGGTCTACTTGTTACATCTTATAAGCCAATATCCATACATTATTACAAACAAATGTATAATGACATGTAAATTGTAATATCACACAGAATACTTTCAAGGCCCTAGAATTCCTCCATGTTCCTCTTATTCATTCCTTCCTCTCCGGAGATCTGGCAACCACCAATATTTATATTGTCTCCATAATTTTGCCTTTTTCAGAAAGTCATATATTTGGAATTGTACAATAAGTAGCCTTTTCAGGCTTAGCTTTTTTATATGGTCAACTAATCCAATAGCTTCCACTAACTCTTCCTCTATGTCATATCAGTACATTTGTAGCTTATCTGAAAGATAAGAAGTTATCAAACTTCTATGAGTACTATGAATAAGTCTAGGATTTCAGACACATACACAAATCAACTTATGAGAACTGAATGTTTGATTTTACCCCTGTCTCAGACCTTTCAGCAGAAAGGTTAGCATGCGGAAGCTCAGCACTGAGAAAAATCATGAATGATCTCTTTTAAGAGTGATGCTTTGATGGCAGACAGACCTGATTCAGGCCAGAGCTTTCCTTTTCAGCTCTGATGTGGAGTAATTAATCCTGAAATCTCAAGGAAGTTAAAATGTATTCTGATAACAATATCATATTTGTCAAAAGCTTACTGTAAGGACTAACAGAGACAATATGTCTAAAATATTTAACACAATGCCTGGTACAGAAATCGCACTCAAAAGATGACAACCATTAATGTCTCATGATCTCTGTAGGTTTTCTACCAATAAAGAACCACTAAAACTAGTTAAGTCTATGAGAATTCATGTTTTTAACCTCATATACATGGTAAAGAGTTGTTAGAGACAGAATACTGCAATTGGTAGAAAAAAAATTCTTTTATGAAAATAATAATTGATAAACTCTGCAAGTCTAAAAATCAGGGAACATCCATACACTCAGCTTCCCCTACCTAAGATCTGAGAAGCGCTCCAGTCTCACTGTAAATCTAATTAGCTTTTTCCCTGCCTAATTCAATAGATATCACACCTCAAAGTTTGGTTTCTTTAGAGACTGATGCCAATAAGCCCAAGTTATCTCTAAAGGTCACCAATAAAGAAAGCAATTAAAAGGTTTCAATTTCATGGAATTGAAAGTTTAGCTATTAAAGCAGAAAGGTTAGCATGCGGAAGCTCAGCACTGAGGAAAATCATGAACAAATTAATTCCTTGAGGTTCATTTCTCCTTCTAATGATACAGAAGCCTTAAATGAAATGTTAGTTCCATAGTTTAAATCTGTCTTCCAACACTGTTTCTGAATATCCCAGCAACTGCCTTAGGATAGGATTAAGGACCCTCTCTTTTTTGGGGGGTCAGGATAACCAGGGATTGAACTCAGGGGTTCTCAACCACTGAGCCCCATCCTCAGCCCTATTTTGTATTTTATTTAGAGACAGGGTCTCAATGGGTTGCTTTAGGCTGTTGAGGCTGGCTTTGAACTTTCAAGCCTCTTGCCTGAGCCTCCTGAGCCGCTAGGATTACACATGTGCACCACTGTGCACAGTTCAGGACCCTCTCCCTTAATAGAAATTTCTATCTTTTGACTAATAGTTCTAGTCCAATTCTACTAAAATTCCTGTTTCCAAAAACCTTGCCCTTCTCGCACAGACAATGAATTAAAAGAATCCACTTCCAAAGTACTCTTGAGATTATCTGTAATGTTTTCCACCTAGGATGTGTATAAAAGGACTATATACCAATCATCTGTACAGAAAGATACTTTTTATTGCAGTCACCAATACCACCTTGGAAAACTTTCTTATCAATGATTTCATGTAACATTCAACAAAGTAAAGAAAGATAATTATCACTTAAATCTTTTCTATGTTAAAAAAAGGAGCTCTCTAAATATTAAATCCCATAATTTAAAGATATGAAAAATTGTTAGCAACTCTTGGGAACTGTTTGGTAGGAAGTTAGTTAATTATTCATTCTGCATTGACTGTCTACCATGGACAAAGCACTAGGGAGACATTCCTCATTTACTGTACTATGAATTAATCCATTTCTTCCCCTAGGGTACTACCACATCTAAAAATAAAGACTGTGAAATAAGGACAAAAGATTCTGACACAAATGAACAAGTACTATAATAGGGGTATTTTGTAAGGTACAATTGTGTCTTGTTTTTCCCCAATTGGCATTATAATCATAAACATTTTTGCAGGTACAATACAATCTTTCTCACCACCATCTGTAACACCTGCTAACACTCCATTGGCTGGCTAGATTAAATATGGTAGATATTTGTGTCATTTCCATCTATTCACTATAATGTGCTATGATAGGCATGTGGTACTTACTGTACTTGAGATTGTTTTCTCAGGAAGTGTTTAAAGAGAAACATTAAGATATTCAAGATTTTTTATATGTATGTGTGTATACTATATATGTATATGTGGAGAGGTGTGTGTGTGTGTGTGTGTGTGTGTGTGTGTGTGTCCAAACTGCTTACTGAAAGATTCCCCCGGCAGAGCAACATGTCATCTGCATGGCACATGGGCAAACTATTTCCCCACAACAGCCAAGAGAATTCTCTAGGTACTTAAAACATTGAATGCATGTAGGGGTTTATGCATATATGTTGTGCTGTTTTATTAAATCAACAGGTAAAAAGGGCACCTAACTGTTTTTATGTCATTTTTGTGGAATTAAGGATGTTAGAAGTTCTTCATTTTTATTTTTCTATGAATTGGCTACTTCTGTTCTTTGTCCATGTAACTCATGCTATTATAATTTTATTTATTTATTTATTTATTTTTACTATAAATCTATCTGCATCTCAACTTGATTCCAGTGCTTAGTCTTTAGCTTTTGGTGGGAATCTGAAAAACACAGTCCATACCACCATGTCATGAAGGCTTTTCTTTCTTCAATTCTTACCATTTCTATCCTTGTGCAATTGGGTGCTGAGGATGTTCCTGCTTTTGTGTGTTAAGCCATTCTTTTAATTTTTTTTTTTTTTTTCCTTTTCCAGGTCACAGTTCAGACTTTCTCCAGTTTCTCAAAATCAAAGCAGACACATCCAAGATTTATTTTGATACTATCTTACATATATAATCTAACTTGAACTTTCCATTTTACACCCTACTTCTCTTCATTTACCTCCTGAGGGTGTTCTTACCCAACTAAAGTGAAAACCCTTCCTGTGCTCTCCCCCAGTCCTTTCACAGGCCAACCCCATCCCACTGTTTGAAGTTTACCCTTGGCAATGGACAGGAGCAGCATACATTCTGCCTCTGGTTATCTTGAACAATGGTCTTTAGACTTTCTTGATTATAAATACGTATCAGTAAAAATATTCTGGACACATGTGCGTGTATTTGAAAATTTTAAACATGTACTGCAGCTTAGCAAAGCAGTTACTAACACAGCTCTGGCCCCAGACTCCCAGAGCTTGACAGCCTGCTGCTTATCAGCTGCATTAGAAGGTAACTGCACCTCTGTTTCCATGTCTGTAAAATGAGGACAAAAGTACTCATCTCATAAATTTTTGTGAAGATCACTATACATAAGGCACTTAGAATAGTGCCTGACACTTAGGAGCTATTATTGCTATATAATGTTATATTTTTCAATTGACTTTTTAAAAAGACTTAGTAGCAAAATTGAGCAGAAGGTATAGATTTCCCATATGCCCCTGTCCCCACACATGCATAGCTTCCTCCATTATCAACAACCCCCATCACAGTGGCACATTTTCACAACTGATGAAGCTCCATTGACATATCATTATTGCCTGAGACCCTCAGTTTACATTAGAAGGTCACTCTTGGGGTTGCATATTCTATGGGTTTGGACAAATGTACAAAGACAGGTGTCCACCATTTGAGAACCGTAATGGTCATTCACGGTCATAAAACTCCTCTGTGCTTTATCTATTCATTCATCACTCCCCTGACCTCTGGCAACAACTGATATTTTACTGTCTCCATATTTTTTCTTTTCTGGAATGTCATAAAGCTGGAATCAGATGGTATATAGTCTTTTCCCACTGGCTTCTTTTACTTAATAATATGCATTTACATTTTTTCTGTGACTTTTCATGGCTTGATAGTTCATTTCTTTTTAGTGATGAATAATATTCCACTGACTGTATATGCCATAGTTTATTTCACCTCAGTATAGGGACATATTGGTTGCTTACGTGTTTTGGCAAATATGTAAACATCTGTGTACAGGTTTTTCTGTGTGGGCATAAGCGTTCAAGTCAATTGGGTAAATTACCAAGAAGCACCACTGCTGGGCCATACAGTAATAGTATATCTAATTTTGTCAAAACTGAGCTGTCAGACTGTCTTTCAAACTAGCTTTACCATTTTGCATTCCCCTGAGAGTTCCTGTTGGTTCACATCTTCACAGGCATTTGTTTCTGTCAGTGTTCCAGATTTGGGCCATTCTAATAGGCTTGTAGGGATTGATATGTCATTGTTGTTTTAATTTGCTTTTTCCTGGTGACAAAAGATGTGGAAAATCTTTTCATGTGCTTATTAGGTGAGATGTCTATTCATATGCATATCCCTTTGGGCCATTTTTTAATCAGGTAGCTTGTTTTCTTCCTGTTGAGTTTTAAGGGTTCTTTGTCTATTTTGTGTATCTTTTGCAAAATATTTTCTCAGTCTGTCACTTATCTCTTCACTCTCTTTACATTTTCACAGAGCAGAAACTATCATTTTTGGGATGTCAATTTTAGCAATTCTTTCTTCCACAGCCTTTAGTGTTGTGAGGTCATTGTCCAATTCAAGTTTAGATTTTCTTCCATATTGAGGTCTGACCTATTTTGTGTTAATTTTTTAAAGGATATGTAAGCTGTGTCTTGATTTTGTTGCTGTTTTTTGCAAGTGTATGTCCATGTGTTGCAGTATATTTGTTGAAAAACCTTTTTTTTTCTCTTTGTTGTATTGCTTTATCGCCTTTGTCGAAGATTGGTTGACTTTATTTGTGGGGGTCTATGTCCGGGCTTTCTATTTCGTTCCACTGACCTCTTATTCTCTTCTTTCACCAATACCACACTGTCTTGATTTCTGTAGCTTTTTAGTAAGTGTTAAAGTCAGATAGTGTCAGTCCTCCAATTTTATTCTCTCCTCCAATATTGTATTGGCCATTTTGGATCTTTTGTTTTTTCACATTAACTTTTGAATCACTTTGTCAATCACTGAGTCTCTGGCTGGTATTACATTGGGTTTGTAAGTCAAGTTTAGAAGAACTGACATGTTGACAACCTTGAGTCTTCCTATCCATGAATATGAAATACCTCCCCATTTATTTAGTTCTTCAATTACTTTCATCATGGTTTTATAATTTTCTTCATATTGATTTTTATATATCTTCTTATATTTATACCTAAGTATTTCATTTTTGGGGTGCCAATGTAGATGGTACTGTGTTTTAACTTGAAATTCCATTTGTTCATTGTCAGTATATAGTGATTAACTTTTTTAAAAAAAATATTTTTTTTAAGTTGTCAAAGGACATTATTTAATTTGTTTATATGTGGTGCTGAGATTCAAACCCAGGGCCTCACACATGCCAGGCAAGCACTCTACCACTGAGCCACAACCCCAGCCCCAGTGATTAACTTTTGTAAATTGTAATGCTGCAACATTTCCATAATCATTTATTAGTTCTAAAAAATTGTTTACATTTTGTATAGCTCAAAAGGGAAATTTTTGAGATCATAAACAAACAGACCTTCTAATATTAACTTCCCATTTTCCACTCTGAAGACCACTATTTTGGCTTACTTAGAGTCCAGCTGTTTTAACTGTTGTGTGAAATCCAAAAAGAATGAATAGATTGTGTTCAGTGATCAATATTTTTCCATTAAATTCAAGTTTGCAATAAAAAAAATACTACCACGTTCGGGGGGGCGGGGCAGGAGAGACAGCATTTATGAATTACTCATTAAGTGCTAAAGTTTCCACACTTTAGAAACAGGAAATCCACTGGCAATGAGCAAGTGTACTGAGATCTAGGGCTGGGGACAGGGTTGAGAAGGTGATTGAGAGGAAATAGACCAATCCTTCCTCCTGCACTCTCAGTAGGTCTCTAGGGTCACTTTCTATACAATTTTGACCTACTAATGGATCAAGAGCTCAGAGCTGCCCAGGAACTTAAAAACCTGCAGTGTTGGGCTGGGGGTTATAGGTCAGTGGTATAGTGCTTGCCTAGCATGTGTGAGTCATGGTTCAATTCTCAGCACCATAGGTAAATAAATAAATTCAAGGTCCATCAACAACTAAAAAAAAAAAAAAAAAAAAAAAAAAAAAAAAACCTGCAGTGCTTTGTGGGTTACAGAAAACCACAGACACTTCCCAACTTCAGACTAACTCATCCGTCAAATCCCTACCTGGATGAAGGCAGTGTGCACAGATTTCAAGGCACTCAACACGTCTCTTAGAATCTGATCCTAGCACAGTGCCTGAACATAGAAAGTGCCCAATTAATGTTTAAATAGTGAGACTGCACGTTTTTATACTCAACACCTCATTACGTAACTAATGACACTTCCTGTAAAAGTGTGGGGTTGCTGAGCAGTGGGGCAATGTGGGGAGGGGAAATGCTGACAAAGAACTGGAATAAAGTTGGGTAAACAGCATACTGCCTGGAGCACAACGGGAGGTCAATAAAACAGTTTTTAAATGAGCAAGCAGAGTGTAAAAGATAAGAACTGAAACAGTGGACAGTAAAGAAGGTGAAGCAGTTTGAATACCCATGCCAACCCTGGAGATCAGGAAAATACCTGTGAGGCTATGGGGAGAGCAGCCAGAGACAGGTGGAGGGCACTTCAGTAAGGGGGTCTTATGCAAGGGCTCTAAGATGGGAAGGTCTTAGAGCGGCTGGGGCAGTGGGAAATGAAGCTGGTGTGTGGGGTACAGTCCAGGTCATGCTGGACCTTACAGCCATGGGAAGAACAGAGATTGAGGAGTTAGAAATAACCAAAGGAGGGCACGAGTGAAGGACAGACTGTGCCAGTAACTCCCGGGTGGGTTCCCCGGATGATAGTCCTTTTACAAGAAGGTCCAGAGGAGAACCAAGTCTGTGATTCTGTTGTTGGGGGAGGGTTTTGGGAGGGAAGGTTTTGGGAGGGAGGGTTACCAAATCTCAAGTTTAGATCTGAACACTTAGAATCTGGCATAGGGCACAGAAGTGCAAAGTGTTGAGTTTGCACACACAACAGACCTGTGCTTAGAGAGGTAGCCTGGGCCGGAGGACACCTGGGAGCCATCAGGAATTCTCCCCACATCCATCCATCCCAGGAAAACGAGTAGAGACTGAGGAGAAGGAGGCCTGGGACTGTGGCTTGAGAAACCTGAATACCTAAACATTCATCCTACAGAGAAACATGCGATAGCGGAGTGTTGGGGAACAGCAGTATGGAGTAGAGGTGACAAGAATTAGAGAGGCCGAAAGCCTGTACAAAGTGGATCATCTGGACGATGGAGGTTCTGTGACTAGTTCCCTTGCCCTTACTTTGAAGGCATTCATCCAAATTGTATCCAAAGACTTTGCCTACTCCCCCACCAGGGTAGGCATTGTCAACAGGACTTGGTGGCAGAAGGTTGATGAAATGCAAGGGTGGGGCTGGGGATGTGGCTCAAGCGGTAGCGCGCTCGCCTGGCATGCATGCGGCCCCCCGGTTCGATCCTCAGCACCACATACAAACAAATATTGTGTCTGCCGAAGACTAAAAAATAAATATTGGAAAAAAAAAAAAAAAGAAATGCAAGGGTGGAGAGTATTGGGTGGGAGGAACATACTTGGAAACCCGAAGCCTGGACATCACCCTGATGCGGTTTTGGTGAGCCAAGCTCCTCTGTCAACACACCATGCTCTAAAAGTCAAGGCCACTGCCAAAGTCAGCTCCTGCTTTGATTGTTCAGGGATTTAACAGCTTTAACAGGGCATTTTGAAAAAAAAAAAAAAAAAAAACAATAGTCTGGTCAAATTTTGCAGGACCCAAGAGTCAAGGCAGACATCTCCAAATAGCACCAACAAACAGAGAATGCCTGTACCCCACAAGAGTAGCAGTCAAGCTTGAAAGAAAAGCAACCCATGGGACTTCCTATCCTAATAAGGCTCAACACTAACCCAGGTGGCACAGCTTCAAAGTCCAATCTGTATCACCATAAAAATAATTAAAAAGTTAAAAAATAAATATTAAAAGCAAAAACAATTTAAATGCCAGTCTGAACTTCACATTAAGTTTATTATTTTCCAGAGTAAACTTACATATGAAAATATCCTAATCCCAGCAGCTTGGGAGGCTGAGGCAGGAGGATCACAGATTAACACTAACCTTAGCAACTTAGTGAGGCTGCAAACAACTTATCAAGACACTGTCTCAAAAAAAAAAAAAAAAAAGAAGAAGAAGAAGGCTGGGGATGTGACTCAGTGGTTAAGCATCGCTGGGTTCAATCCCTCATACCAAAAAAAAAAAAAAAGAAATATCCTGACAATTACTACGTTTCTTAAAAAAAGAAATAAATTGTTTTATATTTCAGATATGAAGTTGGGTCACAAGAAAATTTTTATGTTGCTTTATTTGTACAATCCAAGTTTTCAAAAACCTATTTTAATTCAGGCACCATTAATTGAAATAAAACTGATTATTGCATTAGTTTGGAACCCTACAGTGTAAGAATTCAAATATATACACAAGTGGTCACTGACTGCCTTTCTCCACTCCTTTGATTGTCCTCAGCAAGTGGTGGTGGCTATTGGCATTTAATGGCCATTTGAAAAGAAACCCCAATGGTGTTTTGCTACTTACTGGTAACAGGCAGTGAATTTCCATGACCCCAAAAGATACTGTGGCAAAGTTAATATTTATGTCTATATCCATAAACAGTTTTGTGAGCTTAATTACTGCCATCTCACCTCATATTGCTACCCTACAATACGTGACATCAGTTGTTTGCAGAAATGATGCTGTTCCACCTAAATAAGCACAGACTTCTTCACCTTCTGACTCTACATGCATCTTAGAGTTCACAGACAGTAACTAAGTATGCCACAATACCTGCAGCATATAATCAGCAAATTTGTGCCACGATGAGTCTCCTCTCTCTGCAGAGAAATGCACAACTTTCTAGTCAGCTTTGAGTTCAATATTGTAGCTGCTGCAGCAACCATAGCAACCACTTTATTCTTCCAGATCTGGCAGGGCAATATCTCCAGGGGCAAAGCAAAGGAGAAGAGCAGTCCCCTCTCATGTTGCTCCATAACCACAGATGCACAAGTGCAGAAAATGCAGCAGGGGGCTGCTTAGAACAAAAAAGCTCAGACTTCACAGCAGCATGGGGGTGGTGGGGAGCTAGGGGATGGGTCAGTGGAAAGATCAGACAAAACAACAATACAGACCCTCCAAACAGGAGCAAATGTTTTGTATGCAATACAGTTCTGATTATCAAGATTTTTTTTTTTTTTTCTACATGACTTGTGAAAGAACTTCAGTTGAATTTTTCTGGCACCACACATCTAAAAACTAGAGTCCGGTCATGGATGTTATTCTTGCAGAAATATTGTATTTAATGGCCAATTCTTTAAATGTACATTGTGCTTCTAATAAAGATTGCATGTCACTGGTAGAAATGACAAAAGATTTAGAAACACGGAACCTAGGCTCTAATGTTGGTTCTTTTATTATATTACCTTGGCAATTAAACATTCTGAAGCTTAGTTTCTGCATCTGCAAGATAGGCAGCACCTGCAGCTTATGGTGCTGGAAAATTGAATAAGTATTTTTAAATTGGTGCATATTAATTATATGGAGAAATGGATTTCATTGTGGCATATTCATATATACATTTAATATATCTCTCTGTCTTACACACACACACACACACACACACACACACATACACACATTATCCTCCATCCCCTTCTTTTAATAGTCTCCCTCTACTTTCATATCATTCCCACCCCCCTAGATTCCACATGAGAGAAAACACATGATGCTTGTCTTTCTGCATCTAGCTTATTTTGCTTAATGTGATGATCACCATTTCCACCCATTTTCCTGTAAATTACATGATCTCCTTCCTCTTTATAGCTGAATAACACTCCCTTGCATACATATATAATCCCTTGCATATATAATTTTTTAATCCATTCATCTACTGGTGAGCACCTAGGCTGTTTTCATAATGTGTGGGGCTACTGTGAACTGTGCCACCACTCTAAACCTGAGTGTGCAGGTTTCCCATTAGTGTGCTGACCTTAATTCCTTTGGAAACACATGGAGGAGTGGTTTAGCTGAATCATCTGGTAGATCTATTTTTAGTTTCTTGAGGAACTTCCATACTAATTTCTGTAATGGTTGTACTAATTTGTATATAACCACCATCAGTTCTTCAGGGGTCCCTTCTCCCAGCATCCTTGCCAGTTTTGTTTTTAAATTCTACATAGCCATTCTGACTGGGGTGAGACAGACTCTCAACGTAGTTTTGATCTGCATTTCCCTGATGGCTAAAGATGTTGAACATTTTTTTCCATACAATTTGGTCTTCTTTTGAGGAGTGCTTGTTCAATTCATTTGCCCCTTTATCAACTGGATAATATTGTGTTTTTTTTTTTGTGTGTGTGTGTGTGTGTGTGTGGTGTTATTTTTTGAGTTCTTTATATATTCTGGATTACTAATCTTCTGTCAGAATAGTAACTCAAAGATTTTCTCCCATTTTGTAGGCTCTCTTTTCACTGTTGTGTCTTTTGCAGTGCAGAAGCTTTTTAATTTGATGCCATCTGTTTGTCAATTCTTGCTACTATTGAGCTACTGGAGTCCTATTCAGGAAGTCATTGATTGAAGTGTTTCCTCTATGTTTTCTTCTAGCAGTTCCAAAGTTTTAGGTCTTATACTTAGGCTTTTGATCCATTTTGAATTAGTTTCTATACAGAGTGAGAAAGAAGGATCTAGTATATCTTCTACATCCAGATATCCAGTTGTCCAGCACCACTTTAAAGAGGCTATCTTTTCCCCAATGTATGTTTTTGGCACCTTGGTCATTAATCAGGGCTGGAGTTGTAGCTCAGTGGTAGAGTGTCTTCTCAGCACGTGGGAAGCACTGGGTTCAATCCTCAGCACCACAAAAAAAAAATAAATAAAATAAAGGTATCCTGTCAATCTATAACTAAAAATATTTTTTAAAAAAACAGATGACGATAACAGTATGGGTTTATTTCTGTGTCTTCTACTGTATTCCATTGGTCAATATACCCATTTTTGTAGATTTCCTTTTTTTTTTTTTTTTTTGGGGGGGGGGTCATGCTAGAGATTGAACCCAGGACCTTATGCATGTCAGGCAAGCACTCTGTGACTAAGTCACAATAACATGTATTTTTATGTGAGTACCATGCTGTTTTTGTTCCTGTGGCTCTGTAGTATATTTTGAAATTGGGTACTTTGATACTTCCAGCATTGCTCTTTTTGCTCAGGATTGCTTTGGCTCATCAAGTTTCTTTGTGCTTCCATGTAAATTTTAGGATGGTTTTTTCCTAGTTCTTCAAAGAATGTCATTGCTATTTTGATGGGAACTGTATTGAATCAGTAGATTGTTTTTAATATGGCAATTAAATGAGTATTTAAGGCATGATGCCTGGTATATGTTAGGTCACTAATATCAATTATCATTAGGATTAGGCCAGTCTGTGGTCTGTGATTATCTCAAGCTCCAAAGAAAAAAAGAAAACCTATAGTGATAACATTATAGGAAAAGGTTTATGAGCAAGTAGGGAAAAGAACACAATATGAGACTACAGAACTACAACTTATACATTCTATAAAATGAAATAAATAAAAAGAGGCACAAAGGAGCTCATAGACACTGGCAATGTTCTACCTCTTGAGCCAGGTGAGAAGTGATCTTATGATTAATATTACTCAATTCATACATATATTGTCTATACTTTCGTAGGCATAATTTATTTCACACAAAAAATCTAAAAATTAAAAAAGTAACATTTACACCAAAATGTCTATAAAGTGAGGTTGTACATGAAATTTATTTTCTTCATTATATGTTTATATATTTCCTAAGGTTTCTATAATGAGGAAGAAAAAAAATTAAGTTTTGACAATGCTATTCTGACAAGTCCTTAGCCCACAGTGTAGACATAGGAAGAATGTTTTCCATTTCTTGGGCCACTACCTCCACCAATGGGCTGATTAACGCTGCCTCTGCCTTCACTTTCGATTACTTAGGAAATGTCCACACTCAGGAAATGGTGACATACAACAGGAGGAAGTGAAACAAGTGCTTCTAAGTTTGGGTGGGGGGAAAAGGAAACTGACATTTTTTTTTTTAATTTTTTAGTTGTCAATGGACCTTTATTTTATTTATTTATATGCGGTGCTAAGAATCAAACCCAGTGCCTCACACATGCCAGGCAAGTGTGCTACCACTGAGCCACAATCCCAGCTTCTGACATTTGTATTCTTAATGTGAGCTTACCTTCCCATTAACAATTATAAGAGGTAGCTCTTCTTATTCCCATTTAACAGGTAACTTAGGAAGGTTAAGCACTACACCATTGAGTTAGGTTAGACAATAATTTTTTTTTTTTTTTTAACAGTTCAGAACCTTTCATCAAATGCTGGTGGGCATATATATGTGTATGATACCAGGCTTTAAAAACAGCACAATGCTCCAGTATTGAAATTAAAAAGAGCTCAGGGAACTTTATTTTCTGCAATACATCTCAGCGCTCAAGCAGGAAGATAAAAGAATGCCTACTCCTCAGGAGTTGTTTTATTTTGGAATGGGGAAAAGGAGATCCAGATTAGGAGCAACAATACTTTTAGTATAATTTAAAAATAAATCTGCTCAGAAGTCAAGAGATAAAACTTCTGATTCAAACATAGAGGGTGGAATTAGAGCCCCAGTGCTTGAGTTCCCAAAGAAACTCTCCTCGGCATGCATAAAGAAAAGCACCTGAATTCATGACAGCAAATATGTGTTGATATTAGTACATGAGTTGGATCTTGAGAGCTGGAAAGAAGAGATGGCTTCTTATTAAAGGCAACATGACTGGGTTATCTGCACTGGTGGCAAATTAGAGTCTAAATTGCTGTCAGGTGGTCAGAATTAAAACCTCTGATGTCATAATTATGGAAGCTGATCATACCACCCGGGTCCACTTTTCTCTAAGTGAGTTGTTAATGCACCTGAACAGCAAAGCCAAGAGTTTGTTCCAAAGCCTCTCCTTTCTATTTCTACTCTCCTTTGCTCCTCCTCTTGGTTGCAGTTTCTCATCCCATGTCATGGTGGTTCTCCTCTTTGGGGTACTAGAGAACAAGCAGCAACCAGTGCAAACTTCAGATATAAACCAACATTCTCTCCTCCACTGACTCTGGAGTAGAGGCCTACAATGCCATGCCCAGATCCTATGGGCTTGAAGGAAATACACCAGGTAAGCTCAATTAACAGCTAAGTTCTAAGAGTAGGAGTATGTCAAACCCAACATAAATTATATCTACAGTGCCACTTACTGAATGTTTGCCAGGCTTAGGGACTATGTACAAATTTTCACTTAATCCTAACTCCCTGCTTTTCACTGTAACAAATTAACCAAAGGTATCTGAGGTTGGTAACAAGAAAGCCTTGGTTTTCATCTCTGCCACAAATGGGAAACACAATCTTAGGCAAGTTCTTAAACCTCAGTTTCCTTATCTGTTAAAGGGATATAATGGGGCTGGGGATGTGGCTCAAGGGGTAGCGCGCTTGCCTGGCATGCGTGCGGCCCGGGTTCGATCCTCAGCACCACATACAAACAAAGATGTTGTGTCTGCCGAAAACTAAAAAATAAATATTAAAAAATTCAAAAAAATTTTAAAAAAGGGATATAATGCCATCTGCCACATCCACAGAATGTGGATGTATTCAATGAAGAGATATGAAAATACTGAAAAGTTAAGCATTATATAGGTATGTGGCCCAAGCAATCCTTAGCAAGAAAAGTGAAGGAGGCATCACAATACCAGACCTTAAACTATACTACAGAGCAATGGTAACAAAAATGGCATGGTATTGGCACCAAAACAGACGCATAGACCAAAGGTACAGAATAGAAGACACAGAGACAAATCTATAGAAATACAATTATCTCATAATAAACAAAGGTACCAAAAACATTGACAGGAGAAAAGATAGCCTATTCAACAAATGGTGCTGGAGAAAATGGAAAGCCACATGTAACAAAATGATATTAAATTTCTATCACTCACCCTGCACAAAACTCAAAATGGATCAAAGGCTTAGACACTAAACAGAGACCCTATGCCTACTAGAAGAAAAAGTAAGCCCAAATCTTCACCATGTAAGCCTAGGATCTGACTTCCTTAATAAGACGCCTAAAGCACAAGAAGTAAAATCAACAATCAATAAATGGAATGGATTCAAACTAAAAAGCTTCTTCTCAGCAAAAGAAACAATCAATAATGTACAGAGAGAGCCTACAATTGGGAGAGAATCTTTATCACATGCACCTGAGATGATGCATTAATCTCTAAGATACATTGAGAACTCAAAAAACTTAACACCAAAAAAAAATAATAACCCAATCAATAAATGTGCTAGGAACTGAACAGACATTTCACAGAAGAAGAAATACAATCGATCAACAAATATATGGAAAAATGTTCAACATCCCTAGAAATTAGAGAAATGCAAATCAAAACTACCGTAAGATTTCATCTCACTCCAGTCAGAATGGCAACTATCAAGAATACAGGCAACAATAAATGTTGGCAAGGATGTGGGGGAAAAGGTACATTCTTACACTGCTGGTGGGACTGCAAACTGGTGCAACCTCTATGGAAAGTAGTATGGAAATTCCTCAGAAAACTCGGAATGGAACCACCATTTGACCCAGCTATCCCACTCCTCAGTTTATACCCCAAATGACTTAAATCAGCATACTATAGTGATGTAGCCACATCAATGTTTATAGCGCGTTTGTAGCACGTCAATGTTTATGATTTGCAATAGCTAAACTATGGAACCAACCTAGGTGATGAACGGATAAAGAAAATGTGGTATATATATTTGATGGGATATTACTCAGGTTTAAAGAAGAATGAAATTATGCTGGTAAATGGATGGAGTTGGAGAATATCATGCTTAGAGAAATAAGCCAACCCCCCAAACCAAAGGCTGAATGTTTTCTCTGATATACGGATGCTAATGCACAATAAGGGAGGGCGTGCTAGGGAAAAATAGTTAATAGGTAGAGGAGAGTAAAGGGAGGGGAGGGGATATGGGGATAGGAAGGATAGTAGAATAAAACAAACATTACTACTTAATGTACATATATGACTATGTGATTCTACAACATGTACAATCAGCAAAATGAGAAATTATAACCCCATTTATGTATGATATAAAAAGTTCATAAATGCATTCTACTGTCATGTATAACTAGTTAAAATATATTTAAAACTTAAAAAAATAATGGAAATTATAACCATGCATTCGACAAACAATTGGCCCAAGAGAATGGTGAATCATATCTCTGTCCTAAATTCTAACATGTCTGTCAAGCAGAATCAGAATGAGTATGGTGGGGACTGCACAGGCTCCTTGGTCTCACTATGTGGGAGAGAAAGGAGATTTCATTTTTCTTTACTCAGAGTTCCAAAGTATAAGATGCCCCAAGATTTAACAATGCCTTGCTACATTTGGTCACTCAGCATGATACTTAGGATATGATGAGTATGTGAGTTATAAAATATTTCTGAGTCTAATCACCAAAATTCCTACCTACAGCCACTGGAAGTACCATATGTGGTGGTCAGCACACCTATGAACATCAAGAAAAATGTTCCCCATTTATCAGGACTACTTGATCTCTGTCAATCATCCTTTCTTGTCTATTCAATTACATATCTACTTCCAAATCATTCAATTGTTTTGCATTTCAGTCTAATCCTCAAGTAGCATGTTGGCTTTCAAAATTCCCATAAAATTCTTAGCATTGTATAACAACATTTTCCTAAAAGAGACCTGACTAAGCAGAACTCTGAGCTAGTATAAGGAGGGGGAGCCCAGCAGAGAACACCAAGTGCCACACTTCTCATTGGAGAATGCCAGTTAAAAACAACCCAAAAAATGGCCTTTTTTCAATCTAGAGATCAAGTGAAAGGTTAAAGCTCAACAATGATTCTGAGTGAAACAAAGCAATGTTTATTTTCACTGCAACGAGTACTTATTATGAAGACTGTGCAAATAATAAAAGAAGTCCTACATTTTAGCAAAGAATTTAAAAATCACCTTTGAAGTGATATTTTAATTAACTCTTTCTTACAAATTAGGTCTTGAGCTCCTGACTAGCTTCCCTGGCTGGAAGATCTCAGACAATAAGGTTTTTCCAGGGATAGAGCCAGCACTCAATAAGCTCCAAATCTCAGAAGGCAGAAGGCAGAGGCCACTGAGAGTTAATATTAAGTAAGTACAGTGTAGCTTAATCTTGCTTTCCCCTCAATGTTATTATAAGCAAATATTTCTCTCAACTATTCTCAGCTATTTTCTAAAATACTGTCTTTGCCTGTACTGAGAACACCATTTGTAGCAAACAGCCCACCTTCACTTGATTTCCCCATGATGTTCACATCTTCCTGTAGTCCCCTCCTCTTGAGAGAAAGTGGGACCTGTGACTAACCTCTAAACAACATTACATGGCAATAGTGACAGAATGCCAGCTCCGGGACTTTGTCTCCTTAGTGTCTTGTTCTTGCATTTCTCGTTCTCCCCTCTTGCTGGCTTTGAAGATCAAGTGAGTGTGAATCCTGCAACCTCAGGAAAATGAACACTGCCAACCACCACTTGACCAGGGATGAAGAGGCTTTCCTGATGAAATCTCCTAATGAGAACCCAGCCCCGGGCAGCACTTTCATGGAAGCCCAGAGAGGCCTTAAGGTGAAAACCCATTAAGCTGTGCCCAGATTTCTGATCCACAGAAACCATTAAAGATAAATGTGTAAGCTGCTAAGTACTGGTAACAGAAAGCTAATACACCATTACAACAGTCCTCTGTAAAGTGAGCAAACCATTTCTCCTAAATCGTGGTTTTCAAGTTTGGGTCTCTTAGAAGAAATGCTATTCCTCTCCTGAGGGCACTCCCTCATGAGAAGAGCCAGCTGCTTACTGAGCCACTCTGTACTCAGCGCTTCACACACGCCACCTCAACACTGCCTCACCATGGGCTCATGAGGACAGGAGATGATTATCATACCCATCTCATAGATGGGAAATCTGCAGGTCCCAGAGTTTAAATAACCTGCCCATGGCCCCACAGCCCCAGCCATGATTCTAACCCAGAACCATCTGACTTGCCCCTTTACCATTCCACAGTGCTTCCAGTTCTTTCTCTGCTTCAGTAACCTGTAAAATAGCATATGCTAATACTAAGGACATTTTATCAGATGAGTTTTCCCTTTTTTACTCACTGGGAAAGAACCTTTAAAGAAAAGTCATCATTAAAGTATTAAACCAATAGGTAATTTACTAAGAAACTAAGATTTATGCTTCTATAAATAAGATTTGCATGGTTTAATGATTTTTTCCTGATTGTGGGAATAATTCTGATCTACCATATAAACTCAAGAAATTACAAAAAGTATCAAGAAGTATTAACTGGGTATGGTGATAATCTCAGTGACTGAGGTGGCTGAAGCAGGACTGAAAGTTCGAGGCCAGCCTGGGAAACTTAGTGAGACCCTATCTCAAAATTAACAAAAAAAAAAAGAAAGAAAGAAAAAAGAAAAAGAAAAAAACACAGGCTATAGCTCAGTGGTAAAAAGCATCTCCGGGTTCAATTCCCAAGATCAAACAATATGGGGCTGGGTTGTAGCTTAGTAATGGAGCACTTACCTGGCATATGTGAAGGCACTGAGTTTGATCCTCAGTACCACATAAAAAATGAATAAACAAAATAAAGGCATTGTGTCTAACTACAATTTAGAAAAAAAAAAAAACCCTACAAATGTTTTATCCAACAACAAATATAATTGATAAAATGTATAAATTTCTATGAATTTATACAACATATACTTTAGGTATTACTTTGTTAGTTACACAATATTTACAAACTTAATTTTAATGGCAAAATAAGCCATCATTGTTTATATAATTTAACCAATCTGTCATTTATTCCCAGACATGCAGGTTGCTTGTCATTTCTCATTTCTGTAAATAATGTGGCAATAAACAACCTTGTAGAAGAATTTGCTGAGCCATAAAGAAACACACATTGTGAAATCATCCTCCCCAAAGCTGTTCTGTCCCACTCCCACGTGAAAGGTTTGCATGTTTCTTTCCCTTAATCTTAACAATGTCGAACATGCTTTAATCCTTGCCAGTGTGATAGGTAAATGGGATGTGTCTTATCATTTTCATTTCCTTGAGATAGTGAGCATGCACATGTTTCAGATGTTTACTGTTTACTAAAAATATAATCTATTATTGGAGAATAGAGTAACCAATCTGTTATTACAGGCGGTGGCACATCCCTGTAATCACAGGTAGTCAGGAGGCTGATGCAGGCAAGAGGGTCAAAAATTTGAGCTTCAGCAATAAAGCCAGACTCTGTTTCAAACTTTCAAAAAAATGGGGCTGAGCTGTATCTCAATGGTAGAGCACCCATGGCTTCAATCCCCAGTACCACAAAACAAACAAAGTAGCAGAAAGCGCCACAAGTGCTCTTTCCTTCTTTAAAAGAGGCTCTTTATGTATTAAAGAGATTAATCTTTGCCTTACACATTATTATTTCCCCACTCTATCTTCTTTCTCTCATAATCGATGCTCAAAAACTTTTTAAAAAAATAAAAACACCCCCAAAATATTAAGTTGCAGAACTTAATTCTAAAGTTAGGACTTCCCAGATCCTAAAAACCACGATTAGGTCACAAAACTTACGGGAAACTTGGCATGTGTTAGTGTAGGTGCTGAAGAAAACAGAGATACTATCTCTGACATACAAAATGTCTGGGTATACTTTTGTTGATATTTTAAGGCAAGCTTTGATTTAATAAGTTGTAATAAAACTTTAAAATTCTTTCTTCAAGTAGATGTTAAAAGGAACCACAGAGGAAACTCTTCAACGACAATTATTCCCTATGTCAAATGCTGAAGCTGGTAAGTTAAGCCTCACCAGGAAGGTGAAATCTTAGGATGCCCACCTCACTCTCAGGAGACACCATCACAGAGAATCCTCTGAGAAGTGGCCCCAAGACACTCCTTAAGCACAGGCAACTGTGTGTGAATCCTAGTGGCAACCCCCTACACATACGTATGGCTGACATGGTAGCAGACGCAGGCAGCCTGTCTTAGGGGTCAGAGGTCTGTCCACTGGCAGCTTCATTTAACTCTGCTCAAACCAGGATGGCAGAAGTTACTTGTCCACCAGAACTTTGAAATTTAAATGGGGGGAAAGGATTGGTGAGTTAGAAAGGAGAACCCAAATAAAAAGCATCCCAAGGAGATCAAAAAGAACTGCATAAATGGCAGAGGCCTACCATCAGGACTGCAGAACTTCCTGCTTCTTGGGGAGATTAACTTATGCTGGACATTTCAAATGCCTTTTCCTTTCTCAAATTCTGCTCCTGCCAGCTAGTCCTTGGGAGCCTGGCAAACCTTCACTTGGTCTTCTAGGACCTGAGAGAGTCTGAGCAATTCCGTCTCTTTAACCAAAAATGGCATAATAGGTTAAAATTGTCTTCTATCTAACCCTCTTTCTCTGGAGTACAGCTCCTGATAAAAAATCAAAATGACCCCCTTTCTGTCCCCACCACATATATACAAAAACACAAAAACATCCAGAGCAGACCTTTTATGCTCTAGTTTCTCAACCATGTTTTCGTTACTGTCCCCCACCCCCAAGAGTATTATTAGACTTTTTTCTTAATTGCCCACCCATAAAATTTTTATGCCATAGATATACTGTATATCAATTTATGTACTATATGCACTATTTGTGCATAATACATAAAAAGTCGTGTGGTTTTTCTCTCAAGAACCAATGTTTTCTCCTTTAAAAAAGATATTAATCCCAGTGAGAAACATGTTATGCAATTTTTAAAAAGCATAAAAATAGCTCTCAGAAAACACCCGCATGTTCTCCATGAAACTTTATAGTGGAAATTGAGAGTCTCAACTCACTTTTAGAATGTCTTAGAAGACATCAGCCTATCTACACAAAAGCTACCCAAACGTTTGCCAATCTCCAAGTTCTCTTATGTATTTTCTTTAACAGCTTTTGTCAATGGAAAGAGGGTAGGGGGCATGAGAGTGAGAGAATATAAATGTGTCAATGTGTGTGTGCACAGGAGAAAAATTGGCTAAGTGACAACACCCCCCCTTCAAGAAAAAAGAGAAAACAAACAAACAATAAACAAAAAAACTATCCTTTCTCCATCTTATATTCTATTATGTGTTTGGTATTTAGTGGGGGGGGCGGGTAGTTCCAGAATGCTAGAGGGCATATATGATTGTGGGACTAATTGAAATATTCCAAGATACTAATGACAGTGTTCTTAGGAACAATTGGAATGTACCCAGAGAATGTAAGCCAGAGAGGCAAAGGATCTTATTCTCTTGTTACAAGATTTTTATATTTCCTTCAGCCTTGCAGATTACAAATCCTTTATAATGTGATTTAACCCTTTGGCCAAGGAAATTTCTTTTATTTGAAAAACTGCCTTCAAATTTTCTTCTCTAGTTATCATACATATTTTCTAAAACTTTGTTGTAAAAGTCTAACAGGAAAATAGGTAATTTGAAAGAAATAAAAATCAGGTAAATATATATATATATATGAATTTAGATTGTGATAGGATCAACTGTTATTCCTCAAAACCAAGATCAGGGCTGGGGATATAGCTCAGTTGGTAGAGTGCTTGCCTCCCATGCATAAGGCCCTGGGGTCAAACCCTAGCACCACAAAAAACAACAACAACAACAAAAAACTACTCTGTAGAATGGGAGGATGATAAACAGACCTTATTAATAACAGCAGATAAATCACAATTCATTCAACCATCATTACTGAACTTTTTGTGTCAGGTACTGTTCTAGGCATTGGTGATATATCAGTGAACAAAATGGACCAAGATTCCTGCCTTTAAGAGCTTACGTGGGGGAAGGAAGTAGTGTGAAAGGATGTGACAGGAAACAATAATAATCAATGATGTATTATGTCAGAGGGTAATTATTACCATGGACAACAAAAGATGGGACAGGGTCAGAAGGACTGGGAGGGCTGGGTGGAAGACAGATTGTAATTTTAAACAGGATGATAGAGCGACATGTGAACAGACTTCAAAGAGGTAAGAAATTAGACATGGAGACATGCAAGGGGTTAAGAAGGGGGCTCTGGGGCACTGGTGGTCAGCAAGGGGTGTGAGGAGCACCAAGGAGGCTATGTGCCCAGAGTAGCTGAGTACAGAGGAAGAGGCCAAGAGCAGAGCGGAGAGGCAACACGGGGTGGAAGGGGGGTAAGTACCCTGCAACCACCTTGAGAACTGTGGCTTTTACTCCGAGTGTGAGGGAGCCACGTGGGATTTGGGGATGAGAGGCAATGCATTCTGACTCATGATTTAAAAGGCTCACCCTGGCTGCCATGTGAGAAGATATGGTGGGGGAAAGGGAGGAGCCAGGGAGCCCAGTTAAAAGGAACTGCCGCTAACACCAGCAGGAAGACTCCAGGCCTAGCTACCACAGCAGCACACAGAGGGTATTATGCATTTTGTTGTGAATAAAGCCCAGATCTGCAATCTGTGATCTGAGCATCCTGCAATCTTGCTTTTCTGCTCAGATCAGTTAACTAATACTGTATCACCACCTGTGGATTTTCCTTCAGCTTGCCATTTTTTTCACTATTATGTGAAAACTGAGGTGGTTTTGTTTACATGCCCTTTTCTTGTTAAGGGGCCCCACTTTATGTACCTGTGTGTCCCCACTGCCTGGCACAGGGACTCAATTTTGTTAAATGAGTGAAGACTGGACTCCTGTCTTGTTGGGTAAAATATCTTCTTTCCCATCCGTTTCTCAGCTCAGTCTTCCTCTCCTCTAATCACTAGATCCCTCTTGCTTCCATTTCTTCAAAGCTGTAAACCCATCAAATAGTCTTTTGCATGTCAGAAAAATACCCAAATGTCTGCCTGGCAGTCGTTTCTCAGTCCTGCTCTGCCTTCCCTCCCACGAGGTCCAGAACAGGAAATCTCGGCTCCAACCTTTTGCCCAAATACCTTGTCCAGCCTCAATACTAATCTTTTCCTTGTGCTCCCCACTTCCTCTCCCCCTCACCACAGCTTATAGAAATCCTATTCATCCCAGGTAGTGTCCCAGGGCCACCCTTTCACTCAGTCTCTTAAGTCCTACCACCAAGATGTTTGCTCCCACCCCACCTTGTACGGTAGGAGGACAGTAACTTCTATTCCTGTACCTCACACTCAAGTGAGTCCTAAATACCATCCCTAGGTTGATGTTGACTCTGACTTACTTTCCAGTCCTTCTGCTTACTAGCATGACAACCTTCCTCAGACATTACTCCCTAATCCAAGTGACAAATATCAAAATTCTCAGAATCCCTTTCAAAGCCTAGAGAAATTCAGTTATTTACCAACAATTTGCTCTTATGAGGTCATTGCTTAATTAATGAACAGACTCTGCTATATGGGAGTTAGAGAGATCATGGGAGTGCAGAAAGATGTCAGGTGAGCCAATCAGCCATGACTGCTCAGGACAGTAAGTGATAAGAAAGGTAGGTTGGGAGCACTGAGTTCTCTTAGGAGTAAAAAGAGGCAGCAAATCAGTAACCCTATGTGTGCCAAGATGTGGGAGGTGGGAATGAGCACCAAGGAGAACTTCTGGAAGCGAAGGCACAGCTCAAATGTCTTCAAGGACATGTCAGAGTTAGTCATGCAAGGAAGAGGAAAGGCGTTTGAGGAAGGGGGACAGCATGTTCCCAGGCATACAAATTATGGAGAGAACCACAAGGAGTTCTCATCCTAGAGGATGGAGGCACGTGGGAGAGGAGGAAGAGAGAATGGGAGCCAAGCATATGTGGATGACTGTCAAAGGCTAAAGCACATGTCAGAAAGCAAGAGCAAAGTTTTGGAAAGACGAGAAACATTATAAGGCTCTTGCATATCTTTCCCAGTAGATGAAAAGTGCTATAGAACTGTAATGCTGTTACCAATTCTGTTAGCACAACTCACAGATATACCTATTAAATCATATTCTTCATTTTTTGTAAAATATGAGGGGGAAAAGGGAATCCTCCTAGCATTTCATCTACTGAGACTTTCAAAATCTAACAGAGAATTAAGACACACAGTTAGTGCTGACCATTCAGAGAAGTTGCCACAATGATACGAATAGTTTTATCATGTCCATACAACCATGATATACCACACAGCAAGAACAACACTCAAAAGGGAAAGCCATCTTCCAGGAATACAAGAAATGAGGCCATTTTAAAGCACACACTATTATACCACACTCATTATTATGTAAATATGCAATGATGCCATTGAAAGTTTCCAACTGATAAGCCCAAGGTCATAAAAAACAGAGAGAGAAATCTAAAGTGCTACATATTCTAAATGTCATCTTCATTTTACAGAGATCTTTTTTTTTTTTTTTCGGGAGCTAAGGAATATACTTTTAAACTTGCATATTGAAAGAACAATGCCCAAGGGTATTCAGCATTTGGGTCCTAGAATCTTAATGTAAATCATTCATCTTAAATATATTCTGCCACACAGATGCCGGTGTTTTTTATGATGTAACGGTCATGCTTGAAAGTCAGAATGGGAATAAAGTATGTTCAGTTGAAAAACTGTAAAAGGACCAATAACATATGCAGTGCCTTGTTGGCTGTTATAACAGTAACAATAAAATAACTCCTTTCTTCTATCCACTTTTCTGCTTTAGGCCCCATTTTTGGCCAGGCTGCCCTGCTTGAGTGGTGCTTGCAGGTTTTATGCAATCATTATTCAATCCTCCATTCCTTCATGTTCACCTCAGGGCTCACAAGTCCTAATGCTCTCTAAAAGCACTCCAAACACAAGGCATTAATTTTATTTTTAGATTTAAATCATTATTGGATAAATGCCTAAGGTAGTTCATTGATGGTAAAGGGAACAATTCAAAGGAAAATAGGCATTCCAGAGTGATGGCAGCTTATTCATTTAAGAATTAAAATTCAAATACAGTTATCTTTGGTCCCCCAAATTACTAGCAATCTCCCACTGTTAAAATTCCTGAGACTATTTTACACCGTTGTTGGATATGCACATTTCTATAGTAGAGCAGATTTGCTTAAGTGATGATCCTGAATCTTGTTACATACTGAAAAAAGCGGTATGGGAAGAAAGTTTCTCTCTTCAATGCTTGTAACATAAAGTCTGTCTTCCTCTTAGGGAGTCCACAAGAATCAGAGTACCTGGATAAGGCGATTTACATTTCAATGAAAAATACTGCTTAGAGAGAATTGTTATTTCCCAGCAGCATACGCCAGTTTGAGGCATCCCTCTGATACCCTGAAATACTGGGGTGGGAGGCCAGCAGAGCTCTCCTCACACACTATGTCAGGAGTAGAGAAATTTCCCTGCAACCAGATTAACAAATCCTACTTCAAAGTGACTCATTTTGAAAGTGGGTGGGGAAGTGCGTAGTATGTGTGTGTGGTGTGTATGTGGAGCACGTGGTGAAGCAGTGAGGGTGATAGGGAGAACTGGGAATGAGAATTAATCCCCATGAAAACAATAGCTTTATTCAAATTTTGTCAAGATAGACTATCTTTGTCAAAAGCATACTGGGAGAGGCTGAGGGAAAGGTGAAAAGATTTTTCCCCCCAGGAGCAGGAATTGAATCCAGAGCCAGCATACTACTGCTGCATTATATTCCAGCCCTTTTTTATTTTATTTTGAGACAGGGTCTTGCTAAATTGCCCAGATTGGCCTCAAACTTGCAATTATCCTGCCTCAGCCTGGGATTACAGGTATGCACCACTAAGCCCAGCAGTGAAAGGACATCTTAACTGGCAAGATGTTTTTCCTACAAAAAGTTACTTCTAGGCCTGAGATCTGATGGCAAACAAAGGAGTCAAATCTAGAAGACAAGACTATATAGTTTAAAAATCGGGAAACACATGGCATCAGGAGCCAGTTACTTCAAGGACTGTGTATGGTATCTGGTGGAAGGGGCTGTTCTGATCCCTACCCAGCACAGAGTCTCCAGAATGGCTCTTCAAGGTAAAAGTGCTTAGAGATGGATTCTTTGCACCTCTCTATTAAGGGGCATAAAGGAAGCATGGAATGGAAATTCCACTTCCCATTCTCCAACCCCACTGGAAAAACTCTATGGGGCTCAAGCTTGTAAGGAGTTTAGAACGCACTGAAAGAACAAAAAGGTGAGAGCCTGGCCTCATGTCTGGGGGGTCACCCTTTTCCAATCCTGTGACCTTAAGTGATTACTAAGCCTCTTATGCTTGGTTTTCTACCTGAAGGGAATTACAACACCTAAGTCACAGGAGTGGTAGGGAGACTAGAGATAATGGATGAAAATATCTAGCTGAGTGGTTAGGTTTCAAAGTATGATATTTATTAGCTCCTACCTGTCTTGCCCAAATCTTCACATCAAGAGAATCTGAAAGCAGACTCTTTTTGCCTCTGTTTTGGAAGGTAACAGCTGTCTAATCTTACTGATTCACACTGATGAATGTGTCTGGGAATCACAGGATGAGAGCAAACCTGCAACCTCTGCAGCAATGTGCAGGTTGTGCATGCACACGTTCCTTTCAGAGGCACAACCTCATCTGACTGTCCAAAGAGGTGACATATAAACAAGATTGATCCCAGAAGGACAAAGGATTAAATCTCAGTCCCTCTGCCCTTTCCCCAAATCAGAATCTTTTCAGTCCAGAGAGTAGAATTCTAGAAAACTGAACTTATAGTGTATTGTTACTTAAAAAAAAAAAAGAGTTTCCCATAGGGCAATTATTAAGTTACACCCTACACTACTATTCTATGTCAATTTGAAAACATGGGCATTCATTATTGACTGATAACCTCAGGAGGATGGTATCAATAATTCTTTATAATCTAAAAGAAGAACAGCCCAACCCCAGCCATAACTAATAGACAACAGAGACAAATGTTATAGATGGTTTGATGCTAAAAAGTAAGCTACAGTAAGCTAATTACTCACAAGAACTTCTTCTTTCTTCTCACATTTACAATAATTTAAATGAGTACTAGAAATTGATAACCGTGGGGCTGGGTTGTGGCTCAGTGGTAGAGTGCTCGTCTAGCATGTGCGAGGCCCTGGGTTCGAGCCTCAGCACCACATAAAAATAAATAAATAAAATAAAGGTATTGTGTCAACTAAAAAATAAATATTAAAAAAAAAGAAATTGACAACCATTAGATACCAAGTCTCTGAGAAAACCATGTGCTTTCAGCAATAAATATTATCCATTGTTTATCTAGTAATTATTCACTATTACATTTAGCAAAATTAAATAACTATCCATTATTTATCAAAATAACTATTCATTATAGTTCTCACAGCAATACTACGACTCTAAGAAAACCAAGGGTGGGGAGTTCAGTAATCAAAGTCACATGAATGGAAAGGCCTTCCTCCCAGATCTGGGGCCTGATTTGCGCCACCTTGAACTCCATGAAGTCCTCAACTCCTCTACAGCTTGGGTCTGATACAGCTCCTCTCCATTCAAAGTTAAGGCTTTCCAATATAGTTCCGTCTTTTCAAATTTTGAAGACTGGACATATTCCACATGTTTGACTATTCAAACATGATTTTCTAAACCACTATTTTAGTACAAACTTGGGCTTTCTGTTCTTGGGGAGCTGTGCCCAACAGATTCGTCATCAGGACAAAGTGGAGGTCAAACAGACACAACGTCTAGCTCTGTACCCCATGAGATCATATCCAGAGCTAGAGAAGGAAGAAATTCCACTTCCATTCTCCAACCCCACTGCTCTAGTGCACTCTTGAGCCCGGCGGGCTACAGCAGTGCTTGAAGTGAAAGAAGGGGAGCCACTAGAAGGGCCAGACTTCAAAAGCCTCTTCGCAACAACCTCATACTCAGATTTAAATACTAATGTATAAAAAATACCAACACCAAGTAATAAAGGATACTAACATGCTCAATTCTGTCTTAGAGTTATCCTATCCATTCCCCTCATTCAAACTCACAATACTAAATATCAATAAACACACATAACACCAATCACAGTAAGTACGAATAGCACTATTGAATGTATGGTGCTTTAAACAGTGTTTGATAGGGAACACTCACTTATGACAAGTTTTGGCAACGAAATATAAAATAATTAAATATCTTAAACTCTAGACAGTCTTCAGATTGATTATTAACCTAACAGGTAAGACAATGGGTTAGGATACTATCAAAAGGAAGAACAGAAAACAGCTCACTCTGGTCACCAAGCTTTTAAAGTGACTACAGTGGCAAAATAACTCTGAAGCAAGTTTAAATTTGCCATCTTCTTTATGATATTCAAATATAGAATTGGCTTCTTTTAAATGGGTATTCTCACTTCTGAGGGTGTGATAACATTCATTCTGTTAAGGGAGAACTTGTTTTTTGTTTTCTGTTTTTGAATCCCTGAACTGCAATACTCTTCTGCGCTGCCAAGACCAGTGATACATCAAAATTTTCATAATTGGCAAAATAAATTATATTTGTGTAAGAAACTTCCACCTAGTCGGCCGAAAAGTCTTTAGCAAGAATTCAAGTAAAAAATATTTTGCTGATGATTGTGCCATAGGGTCTGAAATTGATAAATGTATGTTTCAAGAAAGAAAATGAATTTATTTCAACATAAAGCAGTATATTAATATAATCCTGAAATGTAACTCTAAGCTAATCTATGGGTAAAATCATATGAGAATAAAGGGATATCAACTAGGCAGAATTTTAAATGTCTTGTAGACCCAAGCAAAATCTAAGCTAATAATATTTACATAACCAAATGAGAATTATTTTATGGAAAGGATGGCTAAAATTTCCCATGATAAGTTATGCAAGCTACAAACCTTTTGTATTTTTAGTCCTTGGCAACATTTTTCATGACGATTCAGTTGAATATCTTTATACTAAAGTTAATTCTGCCTCTACATTTTTTAAATAAAATGTTCAAACATATTTGCATTAGGACACATTCTCAATTTTATGAAAATTGCCATAGCAACTCTTGCTAATTAGGCCTTGGCTGAGTTTTTAAGGGGAGAAAAGGTGAATCTAAACATAAAGGACTAAGTTTTCACAAAAAATTAAAACTAGAACAAGTGTTTATGCTAGAGGAGTCATTTACAACCTTCCTCTTAGGCTGTGAGAAACTCCAATGAAGACTCAAAATTAAGCCAGACACAGTGACACACACCTGTGATCCCAGTGGCTCAGGAGGCTGAGGCAAGGAGGATCATGAGTTCTTAGCCAGTCTGAGCAATTTAGTGAGGCCCTAAGCAATTTAGTGAAACCACGACTCTAAATAAAATATAAAAAAGGGCTGGGGGTGCTGAGACTGTAGCTCAGTGGTAAAGCGCTTGCCTAGCACATGTAAGACACTGGGTTCGATCCTCAGCACCACATAAAAATACATAAATAAAATAAAGGTATTATGTACATCTACAACTAAAAAAAGGGAGAGTTGGTGCTATGGATGTGGCTCAGTGGTTTTATCCCTGAGTTTAATCTTCAGTCAAAAAAAAAAAAAAAAAAGTTAAAATGTGTTTTATATCAAAGACCTAAAATACAATTGGAAAAGATCACTCCTGCCCCCATTCAGAAGCCACAGACAATAGGACCATCTGACAATGCATACCTATCTCATTCCATCTATACCTGGGGACTATGCAAGTAAGCAACTGGCCAGGGAGGACATGTAAGGATCTGCACACAGCCCTGGTGGCAACTCTGACACCTGACTCTGGCTATTTTTCCTATGACCATATGTACCCTCCATCATCCAATCACCTATGTGGACATCATACTACACAGGAGTTGATAGTTATACAAACTCCATACACTAGGATCCACTTAAGGGCTCCAAGAACTAACACATGCAAATGCAAACACCAGGTGGTATTCATAAAAGGGAAAGATGTATTTACTAAGATTTATTCACTCCTTGTTAATTTAAAATGTAGCAAAAGAAAAATTCTCTGCTCTCCACAGCAAAATAGAACCTACGACTAAAGCAAAAGCATGTTAACGCTATTTCAGATAGTGTTTTGTTCTGTGTATGTGTTTAATAAATCTTTGTCTAAAGGGATCAAAATAGTTCACAAAAAAGATATTTATACCCAAGAAGCATCATCACTCAGAGAACTAGGGTGTGGCCTGGGCTCTGAAACTTGCCTTAACTCCCTTGTCTCTTTACCTATCAGTCCCTTACCTTAGGGCATGAAGGGAAAGTAGAAAGGAAAATGACTTTCAAAAATGAAAAGTGCTTCCTTATAAGCCTGTTGGATTTAGTGTCTGCTTTAGAAGGTGAAGAAGAGAACTCCCACCACATTCCAGTGCCTGAATATAATTTTTTTTATTTATTTATTTATTTATTTATTTATTTATTTATTTATTTGTACCAGGGATTCAACTCAGGGACACTTGACCACTGAGCCACATTCCCAGCCTTATTACTTAGAGACAGGGTCTCACTGAGTTGCTTAGTGCCTTGCTTTGGCTGAGGCAGGCTTTGAATTCTCAATCCTCCTGCCTCTGCCTCCCGCTGCTGGAATTACAGGCATGTGCCACCGTGCCCCACTGCAGTGCCTGAATATGAGACCAGGAGGGGAGGTGGAAGGATGCCCCTGAAAGGAGAATGAATACATGATGCCCAGACTTGGGAAGAAGGGCATCAAGCAGATAGAAATCAGTGAGCCCTCAGACCCCACTCCCCACTGGAGGGGCTTTCCAGAACTGCCTGTCACAACCAGAGCCTCACCCAGACCTGTAAAGGCAGGAAGACTAGATTATTCCTGTAAACCTGACAAGGTATTTGCACCTAAGTGAAGCAACCCTCATAAGGCATGTGACATTACATGCTCTATTTTGGTTCTTTGAAGTTTTTGTTTCCTCTTGCTTTGGGGCTTAGCTTGGTTTTAGGTTTGAAAGCAAGACCATTTAAATGACATATCTGGAGCTCATACTAGAAGTCGTCCTAACCACCACACCTTGCTGAGAATGTGCTAAAAACCAGAGATCCTGAAAAATGACGGGACAAACAAACTACCATCAGTGAGACAGTCTCTACCTTCAAAAAACTTGCAGCTCTAACCCTCAAAGTCAGGCAGGCTTCCCCCGCTCTATCCACACTGCAGCTCTGAGTCACTTTAATAGCCCTAACACCTGAATCTGGAAGGTTTCTCAGAAAAGGAAAAGCTATAATTATAGCTTGTTTTATTATACCCTGATTCTTGTTCATCTTTTGGCTCCTCCTGGCAAGTTTCTGAAGGTCTAAGGAGCTAAAGACATGGAGCTCTCTCCCCATCCTCTCAATTTTCCTTGGCTGGTATGGGGTGGCGGTGTAGAATGGAGACATCGAGACTAGTACAAGGGGACAAACTTTAAGGCTTGAGGCTGGGCAAGAACAGGAATACACACACAGCCCAACCTCTGAGGGAGTCGGGGAACAGGGTTGAAATGTGCTTTATTTCACAGTTCACACAGAGTGCTACCCTGTCCCAGAGCTCTGGATAGCCAGGAGAAAACCTATAGTCTTTTATGCATCTGACTTGAGGAAGTCCAGTTTACCTGCTGCCCAAGTCACTTATAAGAGCTGGTGACTAAATTACAGCCCTGCCCAAGATGGAAGGTCAAAGAGTAAACACCTTTTAACCACCTTATGCTCCTTCCTGAAGGAGATAACAACCCTTCCAATTAGAATTGTATTTAGGAGTTGAATGTGCTAACATTGGTCCAAGTATTTCTATGAGCAATGCTTTACCTCAAAAAGGTGAAAACAACCACATGCATATATTTTGTTTTAAAAAGTGATTTCCTTTTCTTCTGATGGTATAAGAGGCTTGTGTCTAGCATTGAAAGCACTATTTACAGAAGGAAGATTCCCTTTCTAAGATGTTCAACATTCTCAATTCTTCTCTGATAAACCTACTCCACCTCTATTTGTGCTAGACAAGAAGTGAACGTGCAAACAATATCAATAAAAAGCAGCTGAAGGCACACATTCTTCGGCTCTAATTAGGTTGGGCTGCGTGAGTCACAGCTGTTCCTGCTACTGAAAATGTTTTTGTAATAAACAATGGAATTTAAGAGGTGTTTTGTTCCACACTTTACAATTTATACCAACACAGTACTGGATTCTCAGCCTGCTTTTCCATATCATAATGTTACAATGTAGATGTAAACAGACTTCCTGGACCTATCTCACCAATACACAAACTGAGGCATTGAGATAGTGCCCAAGGTCACTCAGCTACTAACAGAGCCAGGGCTAGGAAACAGAAATCAACATGACTTGTACATTGTTCCAGAAGAACAAAATCAGCATGTTACCTGCACACCTTTTGGCCAAAGCCAAACCAAAACAAGCCTGATCATTTTCTTTATATAATGCTGCCCTGATAACCAGGAGGAGGCTGTATTTTCTATTGTCTCAGCAGCTGAACACAATGAATAACTGAGGCTTGATCTTCTTGTGAATAAAATTGAAAAAATGTTTGCCTAGGTAGAAAGAGAGCATTCTTTCTGGACTTTATAACAGTAGGGAATTTGTTTCTAATCCCAGGTATTAAAATGGCAATATCGGGCCACCTTTCTTCTGTAGATTTATTCTACTCTTTTCTTTCCCCCCTCTATCACTACCATTATAAAATTAAATAGTGTGGACATATCTTAACTTCACTGAGTCTAAAAATAGATGGTCAATTTTGTCAGTCTATAATTAAGTCAAAAGCAAGATGCCTGTTGACCAAGAAGGGATTCCTGATTACTTTCTTAACAGAGTCACCTTGGAAGCAATTACTGAGCTGTCACCAGATACCAAACCTGCCAGTACCTTGATCTTGGGCTTCCAATCTCCAGAACTATGAGAAATAAATTTCTGTTCTTTATAAGCCACTCAGTCTCAGGTATTTTGTTATAGAAGTGTTACAGATAAGTTAGTTGTGCACACAGGGATTTACAAGAAATTCTCTGACATAATTAAGGTAGACCATGGCTTCATTTACAGGGTAACTCCTTTCCCCAAGCAAAATATTCGAGGCACATAAGGGATCGGATAAGGCTTGATACAATGAGTTTGTGTTTGTGAAGATAGTACACAGAAGTTAACAACAGAAACACTGAAGCTGTCCATGTATAGAAGATAGAGGAAAGTTAAGGTTCCTCTATCCACTGTTTTATACATGACATTGGAGTTAAATGGACAATAAGTGCTACAGGCATTTAGAGGAGGAAACCACTACCATTTGAGTGGCTAAGGAAAGCTGCAGAAAAAGAGTCAGTTCTAAATTTATCTTTGACGATTAGGTAGATGTTCAAAGGGGAAAAAATGATTAGGGGAGAAGAAGAAAGAGAAAATCACCCTAGGGAAAGAAGATTAGCAAAATCATGACTATGAGAAAGGAAGGAGAGAAAAGAACCAACCTCTCCACCTTGAATTTGGCCAGTTCTATGTAAATTATCACCCAAGAGACACTTTCGTGCTTCTCCCTGAGCAGACTGACATCACTCTCCTCTTCCGAAACACTGAGTGAGGTTCTGGGGTGGAGAAACAATTCTCCCCGCCCAGCTCCTCATCTATACAAAAAGTACACTCTGTCAAAACTGAAAATGGCAAATGTCCCTTCCCTTCTCCTCCTGCACACCTAAGCCATGTCGCTCCTCCCCTCTCCCTGAGCCCGAGCACTTCTCCTTTGTTTCTGATCATAACCAGAGCAGGAGGCTCATCAGGAACAAGGAAACAATACTCCATCCACTCATTTTTTCTATCAGTAAAAGCCAAAGGTTGACACCACATAGGTGAATTTATTGTTCAACTTAGCTGTTGGACTTCCAAGCATCCCCAGTTATCATTTAAGTTTGATGAACCTTTGTTGAGTCATCCTTCAATCTGTCTTTTTGGTATGTTTTAGGATGTTGGTTCCAAGTCACAAAGAATCTATTTAAATCTACTTGTGCACGCACTGGTTGGGGGTGTGGAGGGTCTATCTGCACAGAGGTGCCTTAGAATCCCTATTTTATAATATCATGCACACAGAGCAGTCACTAGACCACCTGCTCCTTTGAATTGGAAAGGTGAGAAATATCCAGTTCTATGGGCACAGTATCCAATCTATGGCACACTGCTATGGTTTGAATGTGTTTCCCAAAGTCCATGCATTAAAACTTAATCACCAATGCAACAGAGTTGAAAGGTAGAATTTTTTTGGAAAGGTAGACTTGGGCCTTGATTAAAAGATTAATGATGCTTGTCATGGGAGTGTGTTCTTGATAAAAGGATAAATTTGTTCCCCTTCCTCTCTTCTCTTCTTTTTTCTTCTCAGTGCTGAGGATCAAACTCAGGGCTTGGTGCATCCTAAGCAAGTACTGCACCACTGAGCTACACCTCCACACCTCCACAGCTGTACCTTACAAGCCCCTTCCTTCTCTTTTACATACACACCCTGTAGCTATGATATGACTTCTCTCATGATGTAGCAAGAAGGCCCTCAGCAGATGTGGCCCCTCAAGAGTAGACTTCCCAGCCTCTAAAACTGTAATCCAAATACCTCTGTAAAAATTACTGCCTCTCAGGTATTCTGTTGTGACAGCACAAAACAAACTTAGACATGCTCCACCATGAATGTCCACCAGGTGATAGAGTCCATGTGAGAATAGGAATGCAAAAACTCTGAGACCAATTCCACAAAAATATCCTTGCTTCCCAAGTACAGTCAGCTGGTCTCTGTTCCTCAAAAGGACCCATCCAGTTCAGAAGTGAAAATCATCAATGATCATCAGGAGCTGGTCAAAGGGCCAAAAGCACACTCTGTCAAAACTGAAAGTAGCAAATGTCCCTTCCCTTCTCCTCGTGCACACCTAAGCCATGTGGCTCCCCCCCTCTCCCTGAGCCCGAGCACAAGGAGAACTGGCATTTCTCACAGGTCTCTCTAAGCCAAATCACGCTAGACAAGAAATCTAAGCCAGGCCTTGTGAGGTCCCTGCACTGTTCTCTCAGGCAGGCCACTGTAACAGCCACTCGGCACCAGTCTCCATGTGAGCCCCTGGGGTTCCAAGAGTGAAAATGTCTTCCCTGGGGAGCTCCCGTCAGGAGAGGACAACATACAACAAAGGGTGCCACAAGTGCAATCAATAGTTGTATTGGAAGGAGGACAAGGCTGTAAGGAAAAAACCAAAGACAGGATGATTACAGGGAGGGGTGATGCACTAAAAAGGGCAAGATGAGTGTGGGATAGTGCACCAGGCTAGGGGCCATATGATGATCCTGCAGGTAGAGTGGAGGCATTGAAGGTTTTGGGCAAAGATCTGATCAACCATGACTTCCTGGTTTCTCCCTGATCATGTGATAAACTCTAAGCATGGCATAAATGCAGAAAATTAATACTTCTCATCAAAGAGATGACCAGAAAACAGTATCTAGTACTACCAGGCAGGCTGAAGATAGTATAAAGCACACTGTTTCAATTGCAGGTTGTACCCCTTCAATGGGTCATGAAATCAGTATAATGGATCACAACATTTTCTCAGAGAATGAAAACAGGCTATCATATAAAATATCAGAGTATGTAGAATATGGTAAAGATGAAGTGTGGTTTTGTAAATCTTTGTTCTCTTTTGTCAGACACACACACACACATTTACACAATGGGTATCTTGGGTCATGATATAAAATGGTTTAACTCCAGGTCACAAGGCTTTAAAGTCACTTGCTGAATGTAAAGGTCCTAGTGAATGAATTAGTGAAAACTGATAATGAAAGATGTCTAGTGGGCCCCTGTCACAATAAAATAAATCTAAACTTGTTTTGGCAATGGTTTCAGCCTTTGACTTAAGGTGGACAAAAGCGTTGGCCTACAATTCTCTTTCAGAGACACTCATCTGTATTAGTTCTACAAACCGGTCCTCTTCCTACCTACTACAATTCCACCATTCCTGCCCATGTGCTTCTGTAACTGCTGATCTGGAGTAAAAATATAATATTTTTCACTTTTGTTTCAACTTTCTCTGCCTACTTGTCTTACTGGATCTGGCTTCCTTCACAATATCATTTCTTATCAACCCACTCCAGAGGTGGTGGTTCCCCAAATTTCCAAAAAAGGGAAGGTCTTCACTCTCCTTGCTGAACTTCTTTCCTAGACCACACCTTGTTCTGTCACCTCTATTCTAGCAGCTCCCTGGTATCTCTCACTCCCCAACACTCTGACCTCCAGGACATTCCTTTCTTGCCATAATCACTGTGCTCCACAGGTACTTGCTTCTGGTGGCTTCTCACAGGTGGATGACCTTGGTAACACCCAAAGGCACAGCTCAGAGGACTTCCTCCTCTATCAAAAGTTTTCACCTCCTTTACATTCCAACCAAGCACAAGCCCCACCACACCTTGGACTTTATCACTACCAGGAAAAACTCCACCTTTGAGATCTAGGCTTCCAAATCTTGAGCTATAGCTTTGTATTTATCCACTTCTCTACTTCCTTATTCTTAGATCCTGCCCTCATCTTCATCCTTGACTTTGCCTTGCTCCATCTTACCCATTGTGGCTTTATTAGCCTCAGTAGTCTGATGGGATCTCAAGGCCACCAACTGAGGTAGTATCAGCCATAGATGCTAGTCTCTTCCCTCTTGAGAGCATAATTCTCAAGCTTTGATATACATCATAGTTTTCCTGTGGACTGGGGTTGTGGCTCAGTGTGGAGTGCTTGCCTCGCTTGTGTGAGGCACTGGGTTTGATCCTCAGCATCACATACAAAAAAGGTTTAAAGAAATGAATCTTAAAAAAAGTTTTCGTGAGTAAATTGTTAAAATTTAGACCCCCTGACCCCCCTCCCTAGATACAGAATTATAGGGTCTGAAGTGATCCCCAAACTCCTGCATTTGCACAAACACCTCTGAAACCCCAGTGCAGGTCATAGTGAATTTGGGGAATCACTACAGTCTAAGTCATTCAGTTGGAAATGACATAGCTTCCTCATGTTTCACCCTGTGAAATACCAGAGGCAGGAAAAGCTGTGCCTTACAAGTTATGTGATGGTAAGATGGCAGGAACAAATTCCAAGGAAATTTAAGCTAAACAAGACTGAAAGAGGAATACAGAGATGACTAGCAATGTTATTCCTGAAGTCCTGTTCTAACACTTCAATGGGTTCAAGTTTCTCAGCAAAAATGAAAATCAGAGAATAGAAATATACGCATAGGTAACTCCCCTATGTAAGATATTGAGCATTTAACTAAAAGCAAACTTAAACAGAGTCTATCAAACCAAATAAGTTTAATATTCATTTTTATTTATTTTCCACTGTTGAGCTTTGTACCTATGACTTTTCCTAATCAGCACAACCTGGAGAGACTCATGGGATGAAAGAATATTGTCAACCCAGACCTTTGTCCTAAATCCGAATCTGCCACAAACTCCATCATGGATAAGGAAGTTGATGAGCTCCTCCAAGCCCCACATATGAAATGGGGATTTGACTCTGTTAGAGGAAAATGAAGATGTTCAAACTGAGACAGCAGTGAAAGACCATTCTACACTCTACAACCACTCTGAAACATGAAAGAGATCAGCCAGCCTCAGTCATGCACTGTCTGTAATCCCAGCAAGTCAGAGGCTGGGGAAGGAGGACTGCAAGTTCAAGGCCAGCCTCAGTAACTTAGTGAGACCCTGTCTCAAAATTAAAAATAAAGGGCTGGGGATGTAGTTTAGTGATACAATGCCCCTGGGTTCAATTCCCAGTGACACAAAAATAAATATAATAAATAAATATATAAAGTGGAAGACATGAAGAAATCTGTCTGTGAATACTTCCTACAAATGTTCTCCCCCACCAGTTTCCTTCGGTCTCTCTATGCATTGAATAATGATATTGCTTTATGAGTTTTAAGCATCGCAGCATGAGGCAGCATCTGGTGGGGAAGTTCATACAGGAAGGAAGAGACCTCAGTGGTGTTTGCTATTCAGACCTTTTGATGTTTCAACAGAAAGCCAAGCAATCTTTGAAGCCAGTCAATAGTAACATAACCAAAAAGACGATTGATGAATTAAAAGTAGAATCCAGACATAACCAGAAGTAAAGATGAACCCAAATTATCTTGGATGAGGAGAATCAAACCTATATAACAGAAAACTGCCAATTCCTAATAAAACTTTTAAGATCAGGAAGTAGGTAGAAGGGAAAACAAATGCTACGTAAATACATGGTAAATTCTCCCCATAGCAAACTGCTCATAGTGGTACCAGTTAAAACAAAATGAACAGGGGCTGGGGTTGTGGCTCAAGCGGTAGCGCGCTCGCCTGGCATGCGTGCAGCCGGTGTTCGAGCCTCAGCACCACATACCCAAAACAAAGATGTTGTGTCTGCCGATAACTAAAAAATAAATATTAAAATTCTCGCTCGCTCTCTCTCTCTCTCTCTCTCCCCCTCTCTCTTTAAAAAAAATGAACAAACAACATAAAAGGAAAAAGGGAAAAACAAATAGACAGTCGATGGCTACATTGTGCTAATTCCACCAAAACTCAAGAAGGAAGAATTGATCAACAGCTGGAATAGAGATAACCCACAAAGAACCTAAAAACCAAAACCACATTTTGAATTTACAAGGAATATGTAGTCAAAATGCATGACAAATTAAGTAGTGGGACAGTGTGTCCATTTTTAAGTACCTAGCCTTTGAAGTCATACAGATTTAGGTTGTAAGACTATTTCTCTTGCCTGTTGGCTCTGACACTGGCCAAATTACTTAAGTTTTTCCAGGAACTGATTTCTCCATCTATAAAACAAGGATACCCCTTGTCCCCCAGGGTGGTTATGAGAATTGAGATCATATGCATTGAGTGCTCAGGGCACCATGCCTGGTGAATAGACACTCACGTGATCACCCTTATTAGTAAAGTACATTTGAGACCATGGAAAATTCCAAACCTCTCCTAGGCTTCCAACTTTGAAGCGCCTGAGAAGCAAATATAAACTTTGAGATTAAATATCAGTTGCTCAACTTGTCTTTGGCTGGAAGATTAATACCAATTGCTTGTCTTTAAAACTACCAGCACTTTGAGAAATTACATCTTCATGTGTCAGAACATACCTAATTGGCACTTGTCCAATATATATCTAAAACTAGAACACATAATATATGCAAATAAAAAACAAAAAGCCTCCCAGAGATGTGACCCAAGTCTACATTCAGCTAAGAGAAACCACAAAATGAGTTCATTTGGGTTAAAAAAGCCCCAAAGCATCCAACTCCCTAGATGGTTCTGCAATCCAAATCCAGTCCCCTGCCAAATCCTGTGACTTCTTCCCTCACATCCTTAATAAATGTGCCTTCTACTGAAGATCATAGCACAATCCCTGGACCTCAGCACCAACACCTCCCCTGAGGATCCAGCTGCAAGTATGAGAAGCTGGCAGGCAGGGCTGGTTGGTATCACATCTCTTCTTATGCCATGAAGACACCCCATTAAGATCACATCTCATCCACTTGCAAGCTACCCCCAGATAAGTCCTTTATCCTCATAGACTACTCTTTTCCTACTACAGGGATGTGCCAAACCCTGGCTTGTCTAAAAGGTAGAAGCCTTACTAGTTTCGGAAGCAAGCTGGTTGGAAAGCAACCCCAAGCAAGCTGGTCCTCAGAGGTAGGCCTTTCCCTCACCCAGGTATCAGACCTGAGAGGGTCTGCTCTCAACTCACTGCACCCCTGCCCCACCAGCCACCACATGGAGCAAACCCACTCTTCTACTTATCCCCCTTGGACAACAGAGATGAGGTCAGAGCCAGGGAAGGAACAAGGGAATAGGAGGGAATGCAGTTACCATGGAAACATTAAAGCTGTTTGTTTTGAAAATACAATTAAGAGAGTCCTTAAAATTTCATACAGAGCAACAACAGGTCTCAATAGATTGTTCACCAGGAAAGGTATTTTGGTCAAAATTCCAAGTTTTTATTAACATTACTGATGAGCACATCCATGGAGAGTGTTCTTAGAAAGAGAGACAGTGAGGTCCAAGCATGAAGAGGAAACCCAACAAAATCCATAAAGCATTCCCAGGCATAAGATTCCTTTTTTTTTTTTTTTTAAGAAATCATGATTAATTGTTAAGTAAAACCATCATTCACCCTTAACCTGCTTAAACATTTGAGTATTTTTTATTTCAAACCTGATTGTCTAACTTGCTGTTAGGTTGGGCCTGAGCTTGAGACTTGATCTAATCAGGGTCCTTTTGGTATCTGAGTTGTAAACACAGACACAAAAGCAATCACACCCGTGTTTTGTTTTCTTTCCAGGGCACATACAAAACTGTCCCAGACTTACCCATACAGAGAACAGTTTGGCTCACATAAAGAGTTCTTTAAAGATAATATTTCTAAACAAGCCCATCACCAAGGGAAGGCTTTTCCACTTTGTTTATTTTCCAAGTTAGGACACAAAAAGTAAGCACAGCAGAAAATTTGTATGCATTTTCTCTTTCCTTAAAAAAGGATTATAATATTACAGGAACTTTCCTTGGGAGACACAATAGTGGCCCCATTCATAACTACTTGCTTGACTGTAATTTGCAAACTCCCTCTCCACTTCTTGCCAAGATTCCCTCTCCTGTTCTCTGACCTTCATAATAGCTCCAATTGGATTTAGTTCCTCAACCCAGAGTTTTCCCAAAGAGACCTATCTTAAATTTTTTTGCAGTTATCTCCCAAAACTGGAAAACTAAAATTTTTAAAGGATTCATTTTTATTACTGAAATATATTTAACACAGATCAGTAAGAAATCTGCTCAGCAGTACCAATTCTTTAAATTAAAAGAGTAACTTTTTCAAAACTAAGATTTCTGGCATTAGAGAACCTTTTAAAGTCCATGAGTCTCATGCTTGTCTGCAGAGTTCCATTTCAGCAAAATTCCTATAGTAAAGAAGCTTTTAAGCTTTGGTGATATCCAAAAAGAAAAATTAAAAGTTCATTTACTATTATTATTTTAAATTATACAGGAATGAAAAGCTTTCTTTCAAACAGCTCAGGACTGAATGCAGATGGTAGAGTGTTTGCCTAATATGTCCAAAGCCCCGAGTTCAATCCCTAGCACTGAAAAAAAAAAAAACAACAACAACAAAAACAAAACAAAACACTCCTTTGCGGGGGGTGGAAAACAAACTCACAATTAAAAAAAAAAAAAAATCAAGGCAGTAATAACCTTAGTATTATAACTATTCAGATCAAGACATCTAATTCCTGGTTGGGTTTCTGATAATAAAAAGGATTTACCCCTGTCGATGGCGGCTTAGGTACTCACTGTGACCATAACTAGGATCCTCACATGAAGACATTCAACTGTGGTTCTGCCATACATCAGTTTATTGCTTTCAATATCCCAAGCCTGTTCCTCTGTCTTTTCCATCAATTCTGGCAGCTACCTATACCCTTCTAATCCATTCTTTTTATGCTTATGGTAACCAGAATTGGCAACCAAGAATCCTGACCAGTATAATACCCTTGCCTAAAAAGTTTTAAGAGAAGGTATCATGATATGTTTCATCAAGTAATTATAGCTTAAAGGGGATTGTTTTGACATGTTATAAAACCTGTATTAATCTTAGGACATAATGATTTGTGTACATTCATGTCAATCTTCATGCCAAACCAAAGAGAAATAAATTTTTCTGCTCTTATGGGCTGAATTGCACGCCCCCATTCACATGTTGAACCCTAACATTTGGAACTTCAGTACATGACTAAACTTGGTAATAGGGTCTTAAAAACATAATTAAGTGGGGTTGTTTAGGTGGCCATAATCCAACACAATTGGGGTCCTTTCAAGAATAGAATATAAAGATGCAGACAACCTACAAGGATGAGTCCCTGAGGACACAGTGAGAAGGTGGATATCTGAAACCCAAAAAGAGGCCTCAGCAGAAACCAAACCTATCAACACCTTGATCAAGGACTTCTAGCCTCCAGAATTGTGAAAAAATACATTTTTTTTAAAGTACCCTGTGAATTCCAAAAGGATATGGATACACAGTATGGGCAGCTTCTAAGGTGGCTCTCATTGATTTGTTCTGTTTTGAATTCATACCCTTGTGTACTCTGACTTCCAGCTGGCCCTCTTACTTGGTCACTCAGATAGTGGCTGGCTTCAACACCTGACATATGTCACCTGACATATGGTTGCCATGCTGGGAGCTGCCCTACGGAAAGGTTCAAGTGGCAAGCAACCAAGGGAAAACTCGACCCCTTGGTAGCAAGGAACTAAGATCCTCAGTCCAAAAGCCTGTCAAGCGTTGAATCCTGCCAACAGCACTGAGTGAACTTGAAGTAGATGTACCCCATGTGAATCCTGAAATGACTGCAGCCTTGTGAGAGATCTAGAATCAAAGGACCCAGTGAGAATATGCCCAGACTCCTGCTCTCCCAACATTCTGAGTTAAACATTTGTCATTTCAAGCTACTAAGTTTGTTATACAGTCCAGGTTAAATAGTAATACCTATCATAGACATCCCTTGCCTCCCAAAACAATTATAATTAGGTCTCTTTGACATCATCTGAACCCTTCAACCTGTAAGGTAAAGAGCCACAAGCAATGTCCTGGGTGGAGGGAAAATAGGTCCATGTGGCCAGAGCAGAGAACAACAGGGAACAGAGCACACTGTGGGGCTGGAGAGGCTACAAGGACTGGACTGTGCAGGGACCAGTCAGCCCAAAGGACTTCCATCTTTATCCCAAGAGTATTGAGGAACCACTGGAAGACATTAAACAGAAGATCGGTCACAGTAAATTTGAGTTTTTAAATGATTCACCAGACTATAATTCAGATAAAGGATTGAAAAGGGCCAGAGAGGAGTTCGGAAACCAATTAAAGTCCACTGTAGCAATCTAGCAAGAGATGTTCAAAAACTTCAGTAGGCTTGTATTGGTAGAATAGCATTGAACATATGAGAATAGTTAGGAAGATGATATGGGAAGATATGCACATACCGAAATTAAAAGAGCAGATGAGCACTGTCATGCACACCTGTAATCCCAGCAACCTGGGAGGCTGAAGCAGGAGGATTGCAAGTTCCAGACCAGTCTCTACAACTTAGTGAAACCCTTTCTCAAAATAAAAATTAAAAGGGGGCTGAAGGTATAGATCAGTGGCTAAGCACCCCTAAGTTCAATCCCTAGTACCAAAATAAATGAATAAAATAAAAAATAACTAAAAGGAAAGAATTTTAAACTTTTGAATAAAAACTTCAACCTGAAAACCTGAATGGTGAGCCTTTCTGAGCACAGAATTTAGTTGTTGGACCTCTATCTCCAAGAGCAACCCCATTGCACTTGTTTACATCTACTGGATGCCCAATAAGTATCTACACAATGAATACAGCACCTAGATACTTCACATATCTCAGGAGTACCATATGTATGTGATACATCTGCTAAAATCCAATTAATCTTATTTATCAGCTTCACTAAGGACCTCTCCAAGCTTTCCAAGCCAGTCTAAATAAAGGAATTTTTCTCTAGGTAACAGTTTTATTAAGGTAATTTATATATACCAAATAATTCTTCCTTATAAAAGTATACAATTCAGTGGTCTTTAGAGTTGTGCAACCAACCACAACCACAAGCAATTTTAGAACATTTTTATCAGTCCAAAAAGAAACCCCACACCCTTTCACAGTCACCTACCATTCATCCCCCCATCAGGCCTCACTAATGTACTTCATCACTATTTCATCTGGACATTTCATAAAATTTGTTACCTTCTATGTCTGGCTTCTTTCACTTAGCAAAATCTTTTCAATGTTCCACCATGTTGTAGTATGTATTCCATTTTTTTATAGTGGAATAATATTTCATTCAGTGGAGATACTACATTTTGTTTATCCTCATTGCTTCAGTGGATGGATGTTTAGGTTGTTTCCATTTCCTGGTAACATGAATAATGCTTCTTTGAATATCTGTGTATAAGTTTATGTGCAGGTAAAGGCTTTCAATATACCTGGGAGTGGCATTGTTGGATCATATGGAAACTCTATGTTCAAGTTTTTAAAGAGCTGCCAGAACGTTTTCTAAAGAAGCTATGCCATTTTACAATCTAACTAGTAGTATATGAGAGTCCCAATTTCTCTACACCATTAGCAACATTTGTTGTAATTCAAGTTATGGATTAAAGCGATCCTAATGGATGTGAAGTGATGTCTCCTGGTGGTTTTGCTTTGTGGTTCCCCAACGAGGAGTGATGATGAGTTATCTTGCCATGTGTTTATTGGTCATTTGTTTATCTTATTTCTCAAACTTCCAGAATTCTTGTCTATTTTTAAATTAGCCTATTTTAAAATTAGGCTATTACCTTTTTACACCAAGTGATAAGAATTCTTTACATATTTTGGATGCAAGTCCTTTATCAGATATGATTCATTTTTCTGGTATCTTTTGAATATAAAAAAAAACTTCAATTTTTATGATGTTATATTTATATATTTTACCTTTGTCATTTTGGGTTTTGGTGCCAAATCTTGGCAGCTACTACCTGAACCAAGGCCCCCAAAATTTACTCCCATGTTTTCTTCTAATAGAATTATAGCTGTGGGCTGGGGATGTGGCTCAAGCAGTAGCGCGCTCGCCTGGTATGCGTGCAGCCCGGGTTCGATCCTCAGCACCACATACAAACTAAGTTGTTGTGTCTACCGAAAACGAAAAAATAAATATTAAAAAAATTCTCTTAAAAAATAAATAAATAAATAAATAAAGTTGTTCACTAGACAGTTATTTTTAAAAAGTTTAAAAAAAAGAATTATAGTTGTGACTCTCACATTCGGTTAATAATCCATTTTACAATAATTTTTGTATATGGAGGGAAGTGTGGTTCAATTTTATTTTAATGCATGTGTGGATCTTTAATTGCCCCAGTGTTCTTTGTTGAAAACTATTTCTCTCCCATTGAATTGCCTTGATTCCCCTAACCAAAATGAATGGACCATAAGTATCAGAGGCTTTTTTAGATCCTCAACTGCACTCCATTCATCTATGTGTATATCCTCATGTTGATACCACACTGTTTTGATTTTGTAAGTTTTAAAATTAGGAAATATGAGTCCTTCAGCTTTTTTCCTCCTTTTCAAGACTGTTTTGACTATTCTACATTCCTTGCACTTCCATATGAATTTTTAGGATCAATTTGTCAATTCTGCATTGAGAAAAGAAAAAGGCAGTTGCAACTTTCTAGAAATTGCATTAAGTCTATAAATCAATTTCGGGAACACAGTTTCAAGATTGACTGCCAATCCATAAACATAGGATGTCTTTCCATTTATTTAGATTTTTTTTTTTAATTTTTGACAGTATTTTCTAGTGTTAAGTTTCAAGTCTTGCACATATTTTGCTAATTTTATTCTGAAGTATTTTATTCTTTTTGATGCTATTGTAAGTTGAATTGCTTTCTTAAATTCATCTTAACTATTTTTTCTTTGTGTGTTTGCATTTTGTTTCCCATGCATTAAAATTGTACATAATGGTATATTTTTTTAAATTGTCGACGGACCTTTATTTTGTTTATTAATTTATTCATATGTGGTGCTGAGAATCGAACCCAGTGCCTCACACATGCTAGGCAAGCACTCTACCACTGAGCCACAGCCACAGCCCCCCATAATGATGATATTTGTTGTTACATATTCAGACATGTACACGATACAACAATATAATTTGGCCTATATCATTTCCCCCACCCCATCCCCATCCCCTGGTCTCCCTTTGATTTTCATGAGATCGCTGACTCCCACCTTTATTTTTCTTCTTCTTCCTCTCTAGCTTGCACATGAGAGAAAACTTGTTCTTTTGATTAACTTCATCTTTAGATTTCTCATTGCTAGTGTAGAGAAACAAAAATTTTACACATTCTTTTAGTATCACCCTACAATCATGACAAATTAATGGTTCTGTTTTTTTTAGTAGATTCCTATAAAGTTTGTGTAAACCAGCTATGTCACTTTGAAATAGTTTCACTTTTTTTTCATTTTAATCTGGATACCTTATTTTTTTTCTCCTTATCTATTTGCCCTTGGTAGAACCTCCTGTGCAACGTTTAATTTAATTGTTGAGAACAGACATCCTATTCCTGATCTTCTGGGAGAAAACATCCAGTATTTCACCATTAAGTTTGATATAAATTGTGAATTTTTCACAGATGCCCTGTATCAGGTGAAATTCTCATCCATTCCTAGTTTGTTAAATGTTTTTAAATCAAGAAAAGAAGATGGATTTTTATCAAATGCTTCTCACGCATCTTAATGAGATGGTCATGTGACTTCTGCACTTTATTCCACAAATGTGGCCCATTATATTGATTTTCAGGCATTCAACCAAGGTTGTATTCCTTGGTTAAATCCTACTAGATAGTGAATACTTGGTTTCATATGTTGTTGGATTCTATTTGCTAAGATTTTGTTGAGGATTTTTTCAGTTTTACTCATAAGAGATATTGGTCTTCAGTTTCCTTGAGATATCTTTGTCTAGCTTTGATATTAGAGTAACACATGCCTCCAAGAATGAGTTGGAAAGTGTTCCCTTCTTTCATTTTTTTTGGAAAAGTTTGTGGGAATGAGTTGTGTTAATTCTTCTTTGTTAATTTTCTTAAATTTATTGTTTAAATAGTAAAAACCATGAAATATAAAACTTACCATGTTAATTCTCCTTTATATATTTAGCAGAATTCTACCATGAATCTGGATATGTTGGAAATTTTTGACTACTAACTTCACATGTCTTTCTTTCTTTCTTTCTTTCTTTTGCAGTTGTTGATGTACAGAATGTCTTTATGTTATTTGTTTATTTTTATGTGGTACTGAGGATCGAACCCAGTGCTTCATGCATGCTAAGCAAGTGCTCTGCCACTGAGCTAGAGCCGCAGCTCTCACATGTGTTGTATTTACTCAGATTTTTTTTTTCTTTCTGCAACAGAGATTGAATTGGAGGGGCACTTAACTACTGAGCCACATCCCCAGCCCTTTTTATTTTTATTTTGACACAGGGTCTCCCTAAGTTGCTTATGGTCTTGCTATAAGTTGCTGAGGCTGGCTCCCAGTCTATGATCTTCCTGCTTCCACCTCTGGAGCTGCTGGGATTACAGGCATATGCCGACGTGCCCAGCCTATTTAGATTTTTTTCTCTTTTAATTCAGTTTTGGTAGTTTGGTGTCTTTCTAGGAATCTGTTCATTATCTAATTTGGGACATAAAATTGTTTATATTATTTCCTTAGAGTCCTTTTTATTACTGCAATGTTGTTAGAGGGGTTCCCTTTGAATAAAGGATTTTTAAATTGTTTTTTAAAGTTACACATGACATAGAATCCACTTTGACATAATTATAAAAGCATGGAATATATCTTGTTCAGACCCCATTGCCTCTCCTTTCCCTTCCTTCTCCCCTCTATTGATCTTTCTGAGAATAAAGGAACTTTCAAATGACTTAATATTATAAAATCTTGAAACTAATAAAACCAAAAATAAACAATTTTAAATTTTTGAAAATTCTAAGTTACAGGACATACAAACTAGATACCTTCCAAATGCAGAACCAATATATTTCTAATTAAAATGCATCATATTCATCTAAAACTGAAAAAAGAAACAAGAAAAAGTTTCAGCCTGAACAAACACATTGCACCATTTGGTAAAAACTCAACATTCTAAGCAACTACACTCACATGAAGACACATATACACATTGTAAATACAATATGACAAATTCCTAAGGTGCTAGTGCTATAAAAGAATCATTTATTTTCTCAAATTCTCTCAAATAAATAATCTTTAGAACAGAGAAAAACTCACTTCTTAATACATTTCTTAAATTCAGGATCATGAAATTTCTGTATACTATGCTTTCTTAAATCATAGCCTTCTATGTATCTAGTAGTAGTCACATAGTTTTTATATGATTGGTAAACAAAATTCAGTTTCTTTGAAAGAGTTTATATCTTCATGATTCATAAATATATATTATATCTCATATTTTATAATAAAAATTATGAAAATCTGTCTTAGAGGAAAAATTTTAATTTTTGCAGCCTATTCTTTGAAAGAAACTATTCCAAAGGAATAGTTTCAAACTATTTCAAGGAACCTGGGGTCACTGTTATGTGAATTTCTTTTAAAAATTCAACTACCAAATTTCAAAAATACTAGAAAAAATGATAAGCTTTCAAGCTTTATTTACATGACCTTGATATACTGTAGAGAAAATTGAGCTTATATTATCACCATACACCTGGCTGGTATTATAGCTTGCAGAATACTTTCATCTTCTTTAGTTAATTTTTTTTGGAAAAAAGCCCACTAAGTAGGTAAGGCAGGTGGTAGTACTGTGTTTATCATGCCATTTATATAGAAAGAAAACTGTGCTTCTCCATGGGCCAAGAGGCCTATCCAAGGTCATGCAGCTTATAAATGGTGGAGCTGGGACAAGGAAATCAGGTCTACCAACTCCCAATCACATACCTTTTCCCACTTACCAAAAAAAAAAAAAAAAAAAAATAGAGGGAGGCAAAAGCACAGACTATGATGTGTATGCATGTGAAGGATGCTTCCTTTAACTAAAACTTTTTCACTGAAATCTCATTTCTTTTGAATGTTTATGAAACATTCTTCTTATTTAATTATTTTTTGGAAACCACTTGACTGAAAGCATGTTTTTCATAATCATTAGACAGGTAGAGAATCTTTAGCGTCCTGCAATGTAACTGTAGATTTCACAGACATGTTAAATAAACCTTAAAACTTAACCATTAGAACTTAAAGGAAGTTACATGGTACTGTTAAAATATTAAACAACACTGAGAAATCCCCCTGTGGAGCAATTCTGATGTCAAATTAGGGCATGTGTCACTGAGTGGTGTTCTATAAAATACAGATTAAAATTCTCATCTTTCTAGCTCTGTAGACAGCTATATACCAGTGATCAGAGATAAGCAGCACCAACGACATTTAAGTGTTTATTTTCTATAGGGATAACACATCATGTTCAGGGAATGATACAGTTCCTCCAGTATTGGTGCACTCTGTCACACAAGCATTAAATCAAACTCTTAACTCATGGTATACGAACAATGTAGTATTCACCCAGGAAAGGACAAAGTTCCTTGATTCCTCTGATACAAAACGTATTTGCACTTAGGACTCTTTATCTTCACTTTCTCCTTGGAGAACCCAACACATTTTCTTAACCTAAAGACTCTAACAAAGTTGATGTGATTTTAGAGACAACATATCCTAAGTGGTCACACACCCACAGGTTAAAGAGAAGATTGCTGTCATAAACCTACACTGCCCTGAATGACCAATGGACTTCAGTCCAATACGCTATTGTCCTACTAAGCTTTTATCATTAGGGAGGGGTAAGTGGAAGCCTGAGGACACTTTTGAGGAGAAAGGACTTGATTCTAGTCACTGCTTCTCCTCACGTCCAAACCAGTTTGATGAAGAATTTGAAATCATTTGTAATTTTCTCAATAGGACCTCTAAAGCACAGGAAATAAAGCCAGAAGTTAGTAAATGAAATGGCGTCAAATTAAAGTGCTTCTGCGCAGCAAATGAAATGATTAAGGATGTGAAGAGAGACCCTACAGAATGAGAGAAAATCTTTGCTAGCGACTCTTCTGACAGAGGATTAATATCTGGAATAAATAAAGCACTCAAAAAAACTTAACTCCAAAAAACCAAATAACCCAATTAATAAATAAGCAAATGAACTAAATAGATACATCTCAAAAGAAGAGATAAAAATGGCCAACAAGTATGTGGGAAAAAAATGTTGAATATCATTAGCAATCAGGGAAACACAAATCAAAACCACACTGAGATTTCATCTCACTCCAGTCAGAATGGCAGTCATCAAGAATAGGAACAATAGCAGGGTGTGGTGGCACATACCTATAACCCCAGTGACTCAGGAGACTAAGACAGGAGGGTCATGAGCTCAAAGCAACCCCTGTCTCAAAATTAAAAAAGGGCAGGAAAAGTGGGATCAATCTCTGGTACCAACCAACCAACAAACAATTAAATAATAATAAATGCTGGAGAAGATGTGGCGGGGAAGAACACTTTCACACTTGTTGGTGGGATTATATTAGTACAACCACCATGGAAATCAGTATGGCTCCTCAAAGGACTAGGCATGAAGCTACCATATGAACCAACTATTCTACTCCTCAGTTTTTATCCTGAAGAATTAAGGTCATCATACTATAGTGATACATGTATACCCATGTTTATAGCAGCACAATTCACAATAGCCCAACTATGGATCCAGTCTAGGTGTCTATCAATGGATGAATGGATAAAGAAAATGTGGTATATACACAATGGAGCTTTATTCAGACATGAAGAAAAACAAAATTATGTCATTTTCAGGAAAACAGATGGAACTTGAGATCATTATGTTAGGCAAAATAAGCAAAACCCACATATGCTTTCTCTTATATGTGGAAGCTAGAGAGAAAAAAGGGAAAAAAAAAAAGGTGTTGGGAAAGGGATCTCATGAAAATTGAAGAAAGTTCAGTAGAATAGAGGAAAGAGTCCAGAGGAAGGGAAGAAGGGTGGAAAAGGGAAATAATGGGGAACAATATTGGCAAATCAATTTATTACACTGTGTGCATGTACAAAATACATAATTACAAATCCTACCATTATATACAACCATATGTACCAACAAAAATATGGGAAAAAATTGCTTTCAATATAATGCACTAATAAAAGCATAATAAAAAAAGAAAAAAAGAAAGGAAAATCTGCAATTTGTTCAGTGATTTCTTAGGAGACTCTGGAGAAGGAAAAAGGAGCAGATGTCTCCCTAGTCCCTGGACCTTGGCTTGGTAACAACTTTTTCTTAATCCTCTTTGATCATTTGAAAAAATAGGTTTTTCATCTCCCATTAGCCTGCCACCAACAAGACCGCAAATGAGTTATTAAAAGTATAGCAGCATACACACAGGTGAGCGTGGTGCCCATCTAGCCGTGACTGAGAATTGGAGTTTGGGGGTACACCCCTGGCCCATTGAGCTGGCACGGGGAGTTTGGCCAGTTCTAAATCATGGATTACAGACAAGATTCTCTCTCTGGCTATCCTTAACTTTGACAACGCTTCAGAGCTGCTGGCGCATTCAGGTACCTTCTGCTCATTAAATCCCACACCCTTACCGCAGAGCTTATCTCCAAAAGAAGGTGCACCAATAGCCTAGGTCTGGCTCTTACCTCTTGGCTTCCTCCAGATGGCACAAATATTCATAAGCAATGTTCTGCCGCCTCCTCTCATCCATCTCCTCTGCAGAAAGCCTTTCATCATCCACGATAGCTGGAAACAAAGGAAAACAACACATTATTACAAGGGCAGCCTTTATTGAATAAATATCTGAGACCACTTAGAAAAAACTCAGTGCTGAAGGTGTAGCTCAGGGGCGCAGTACACATTTAGCATGCAGAAAGCACTGGTTTGATGCAGCGGCGGGGAGCGGGGGTGGGGACAAAGGGAAAGAAAAGGAAGAAAGGGAGGAAGGAAGGATGGATGGATGTTAGTTCACCAAACCTTCAGAAATGGGGTATTATAACACCACACCTAGAAAAAGATTTGCATTTGAATTTACATTACATCAAAAAACAACAAACGAAAAAAAACAAGACAGAAGAAGGATTAAAAGTACTATAGAGTCAGAACAGTGATCATGTTTTATGGAGTCAATGCCTTAGGATTTGAACAGCCTCAAGTCAATCAGAGCCTGGATTATCAGGAACAACTGTCCTTAAGAAGGCTAAAGAATTTTGTCCAGAGGCTACTTGGAGGCACTGCCCTACACAGCATCCTAGAAACTCTGGGACTGAACAAAGAATATACATGTACTTGTGTGTTCCCAGCCAATCCTTGAAGAAATTAATGCCTTTAATCTGACCCCAAAACTGATTGATCCCACTGTAGGAAGGCCCAAGCCTCAGTTCTGCCTCACTCATTTACAAGGCCAATCTTTCTACTTGGCATGTATCCAAAAGACAAAATCAAGACAGGAAGTTATTTTAGAGTTTTCAAGTCCACACTCTTTGTTCCAATACAAGCCTAGTTCATAAACTTCAATACTTCAGCCTTGCTTTTCTGTGGAGGCTACAGCCTCACCATTTCCTGCAGCCTCCACAGCATCCAACTGTCAATCAACTCTGCTACCTATTTACATGACAATGTTGCTTTCCCATAAAAAGGACTCCTTTCCCTTTTTCTCTCCTGAACTTTAAGTCTGACAGCCATAAAAGTAATTCTAGTTTGTTAGATCACTTCATATAATAAAGGTTGTGTGTGTGTGTGTGTGTGTGTGTGTAGCAGGGGAGAAATTCAGTGTTTGCTTTTTTGTTCAAAAAAAAAAAAAAAACAAATAATCAGCCATTTTCATAAAGGGGTCACAAGAAAAGATAAAGATATGAAGGTCACCCATCAGTCTCTAAGAAAACCATGCAAATCCCACATCCTGCTAATGATGGGGTCAACAACATCACTTTGGAAAACAAAAAGAATTAAAGTCATGTTTCGAACTCTTAAGGGGATAAGTACCATGCTTAAGATCTAAAACTAATGCTAAAGCCTCAGACTATTTGAAAGAGAGTACTCTTGTTCTACAAATAAAAAGGCAGAATACCATAAGCATAGAAATACATACTAGATTCTTATTTATTGAGCTCTGTCTTTGTTTCAAATTATGTCATTTTTCAAGAGCAAAGTTTTTTTCTATGCATTTCCCATGCAGGTGTCATGACACTATGATAAGGAATTTGCTTCCCATTACGGTTAGGCACACAAGCTGAGTGGTCATTTGCCCAAGTGAAGAGCAGAAACACTGGAGCTAGAAATATTTGGACAGAATGGAATAGTGTGGAAGAACTAAATGTCTCTGTAGATGATGAAGAAATGGAATCAGCAGGAGAGGGGAGAGAGGCAACACGGAGCAGCACCTGCAGATGGTCAGAACAAAGGCAGGAGCCTGGGACTCTAGCCTGTCCCCATCTCCCTTCCCGCCATTCCCAATTTTCCACTGTCCCTCCACTCCTTCAACAGCTTCCTCATCCTGAACAAATAAAGCCAGAAGAGGACAACAGGGTTTATATTTGTCAAAATCATGTTGTTGTTGTTTTTTATTAAATTCAATCTGAGCTGAGCTTTAAAAGAGCTCTCTCATTTCAGAAAAGTACAAAAGCTCTCAATGGTCTTCCTCTGCACCTCCACTGGGGGAGCCCAGACCTTCTGCATCTCTCCCCCATCTGAGCAGCAGATTTTGATGCTCAGCCCACTTCTCCACCCATTCACAACCCAGCAGAAGCTTCATTCTAACACATGGTCCTACTAATGTCATTCCCTCTCATGAAACCTTGAGATGGCTCCCCATTTTCTCCAGCACAAAGTTCTAGAACTCTTTGCCTCTCCTCCCCTCCATGGAGCTACACTTCAGCCAGCCTTCCATAAAGCGCTGTATCCCAGAGCTGCACAGCACAGCTCGCTTTTATGTTGAGGTCTTCTGCTCTCCACCTTCTCACTGCCTGGAAAGCCATTCTTCTGATCTGTGTATGACATCTCCAGGAGACCTCATGATTTCTAATTTGCTATTTTAATAGCAGTTTAAAGACTGTTTCCCATTTCTGACAGGATATTTCCATTTTATAGTACCTTCTGACAAACTTTAAAGCTTGATCTCAAAATAAAATTGGGGGAGCCTACATACATCTACCATCCCCAATTTTTAAAAACATAAACACTGGAAGTACTCTCCTTCAGCTTGACCATTCCATCTAGGAAAAAGCAGAAGCCTCCAGCTATTGCCCCAACTGCTTCCACAAATCATGCAAGATTCTATCACCCCAGAGAGTTGCTGAGGGGCTTACAGACTCTGCTACTATTCAAGTTAAATTTTTTTAAAAAGTCAATGTGTAAATTAATACATACAGTTTATGTATTTATTTATTTACTTACTTACTTAGCAGTGCCACACGTTTTAAATTGCAAATGAAACAAATTGACCACAGCTGAAGAAATCCTATGTGTAAGCCTCAACCCAATAGCTACTTCCTTCCTAAAGTCTTCCCCAATTGTATCTGCTCAAAATGTCCTTGTTTCCTGGTCCTCTTTTACTGTGTCTTAACTCCTAGAAGACACTTGTGCCAGGTATGGTGGCACATACCTGTAATCCTAGCGGGTCAGGAGGCTGAGGCAGGAGGATCGCGAGTTCAAAGCCAGCCTCAGCAACAGTGAGGCACCAAGCAATTCAGTGAGACCCTGTCTCTAAATAAAATATGAAAAAAGACTGGGGTGTGGTTCAATGGCTGAGTGCCTGGGGATTCTTATGCGGCCACTCCTTCCTCCCCAAAAAGACATACTTGTGTCCTCAGAGCATCTTGCATGCTTCTATGCAAAGGCCACATACCCACCAAAAATCTTTGGTGAACATAATATCTTATCAAAAAAAAAGGCCAGGAAAGGAGCCCAAAAATATCTATATGGAGTAATTTTATTTTTTTATTTCCCTGAATAAAATAAGGGTATGATCATCAATGGGTTCATTCAACTAGTGTTTAATTCATTGGTTCCATGTACCAGACTTAAAGCACCAGGGACAGGGCAGTGAACTAATCATGTGCCCCCACAGGGGCTTCCTTATACACATCTCCCCCTTCCCTCTGACCTTCCACATACCTGGCCCCCTGCTATTCCCTCCATGCTTCTGCCTCACCCTCTTTTCTTCAGTGGTAGAGAACACTTATCATGACCTACCATCAAAGTGTAAGCCAAAGCTATGAGATTGAAAAGGTCTTAACAGCAAAGACAGACACTTTGGACCCCAGGATGCCTGCAGAGGTTTCTGCATTACTCATCAATTACTTAGTAGCAACTACTGATAAGAGCCGCAGGCATGGATAACAGCCCTGCCATTTAAAGAGCCATCATGGAGCTAATAATTCATTTGAGACATGACTTTACTGCCTGTAAAGCTCTTTTCGCTGTTGTTGTGTGATTTTCATAATCTCCCTGAAAGATAGGCATAATCTCTTTCTTACAAATGAGGGAACGGAGGTCAAGTGAGGGAAAGGACATCCCATGGCTACTCCTGGGTCAGCGGCAAAGCCAGAGCTGGATCCCAGGCCTTCCAGCCCCACAGCCTGCTGCTGCACTGCTCCAGAGCAGTACTCACCAACACACCAAGGACGGGTCATTTGAGTGGCTTCAGAATTACTTCTTTTAAAAAAGAACTTTATTAACTATGATTTCCTCTAAAGTTCATCTTCATTTTCTGCCTTGAACCCTAAGACACATGAGGAAGAATGTTTCTTAGATATAAAGAATGGCTCTCCTGAAGTATTAGCAATTCACAGAATGCCATTTATAAAATCAGCTGACAATGGCTAAAAGACATTATTTTAAAGTAGTTATATTCTATAGAAATCACATGATAGGGCTTATTCAGAGCTTTAAGGAGCAGAATCAAAGTGAGTTGGTAGAGAAGGTTTGGAAATAGAAGTGAGATGAAAAGAAACTCGAGAGTTTCCTCCATCCAAAGAACATCCACAAAGTTCAATGTAAAAAGAGCAAAGATCTACCTCCTTTCATAAAGGATTGACATGGTCACTGCTTTATCTCTCCTACTTTCTACCTGCTCCCTTCACACAGGGACAAGAACACCGCCACCACATCCTTTGTATTAAAATTCATTCATTTGTTCAAATATTTGAGTGGCTGCTTAGTGCCAGTCTGAACTAGGGGCTAAACACAGTACATGGCCAGTATGACTCACAGGTCACTCATGTTTTTTTTTTTTTTTTTAAATATTTTTTTATTGGTGGACAAGTATTTTATTCATTTATTTATATGTGGTGTTGAGAATCAAACCCAGTGCCTCACACATGCTAGGCAAGCACTCTACCACTGAGCCCAACCCCAGCTCCTCATGGGTTTTTTATTATAGTTAAACCATTCAAAGTTTGGAATAATCATAAATGATTAGATTTGGGGGATATACTAGAGGGACAGTTGGAAAGAATCAGCAAAAACTGTGCTAGGGATCCAGTTCTATAAAATGGTGTCATTTAGAGTATATCCTCTTAAGGAAAAGCAGAAGATTGAGACTATGATGGAATCATCAATGCAGAAAAATACACCCACCATTTAGTATTTTAAGTACACACTGTTATTCTGTGTGATGCAGAATGTCTACAAAGAATCCTACATATCTTTGGGTATGTAATTCGCTACAGTTGTGGACGGAACCATTTTCTATGAGTTTGGAACTGTTTTACCTGGAAGGAATAGGTAAATGGATACATTCCCAGTCTCTGAGCTTAAAGAATAATCACTGGAGATGGCATTTATACCCCAAGGAATGCACAAGAAGCAAGAAAATTGATTCTAAAACTAAGACTGGGGGTGAGGTATGAGAATGGGATACAAAGTTGAAAACCAAAAGCTAAAGATTTTAAGAAAGCTGATACACTCAAGTAAACTTGACCCATGTTATATTCTGGCTTCCTGAAGTATTTCACAGCTACTTGAACTTAAAAGGGCCCCATGATCCAACTTCCCTAAATTGATTTTTTTTTCTTTTTTAAATAGGCAAACCCGAAGTTGCTAGCAACCTGATATATGTTCATAGGCACTCTAAAGAACATGGAACGATGATGACAGTGTTAACCCCTGTGTTAAAAACATAGGCTTCCTGGGCTGGGATTGTGGCTTAGTGGCAGAGCACTTGCCTCGCACTTATGAAGCACTGGTGTCAATCCTCAGCACCACATAAAAAAAATTAAAGGTATTGTGTCTATATATATATATATATATATATATATATATATATATATATGTGTGTGTGTGTGTGTGTGTCCATCTATATATATATATTGTGTCTATATATATATATATATAGATATATATATAGATATATATATTAACCATAGATTTCCTCAAGTCACTGAGAAACTGAGTGCATGGTCTCAAGTCTCATTCATTTCTGTATCCTCAAGAGACAAGGAAATAGTAGGTGCTCATTAAAGGTGCATAACAGTGTGCTCAGCCTTTGGCTTAAAGATAGAGATACTAGTCATTCCAAGTCTGATCCTACCAAACCCACTACCCTGATGGAATACAGCCTTCTTCTCTGGTACTAAGGGAAGATGAATTCTATTTAAAGGTAGCCCTCCACACCATTCCTGGAATATCTCCCCATCACACATGGCTAAGAAATTTCCAAAGTTGTAAAGCAACATACAACCCCAGGGACTGTTCAGGTTAGACAAGGCTGTAAGGACTATGGTTACCCACTTGACTAAGAAAAGACCTAAAACTTCTAGTTTAGCAGGAGGAGGAAAAATTTTCCAGGTGAGGAAATAAGGACAGCCAACACTGAAGCTACATGTTTACCAATAAGGGTTAGATCCCGTATTGGCCAACAGTCCCCTCCCTGTTCCAATGAGGTCACTGAGGCCCAGAAGAGTTAAGAAGCTCCTTTGTACAACTATTCAGGAATATGGGGAAATAGCCTTACAAAAATAACTGATCCTTTCCTACAAATGTGCTTTCAAGGAAAGTGGCATTGAGTGCTACACAGGAAATAGGGTTCTTGGATCCCACTTTCATATAAGAAACCCAAAACTTTTCCCCTGAGAACGTGGACATCACACTTGAGCACTTGGGTGCTGTTTGTACCAAGCCTCAATGGCAAAACCCAGGACACCTTTTAAGAACAGGACTTCATTTCTAATTCTCACAAACAAAAGGAAAATTCACTTTGCCCACTGTGCTCATTTGAACAAGAATGTCTAGCTTCGTTTTTCATAATCTAGAAACCCAAAGCAGACCATAGTGATGTTAAGGTCCATACACAGAGATCAGCCAGCTGTAGGCTGAGATGGAAGGAAATAGGTCTGTCTAGAGCTTTGTTCCATTTGGGAGAAGAATTAAAGGCAGTGATTCCTAGATTGGGAATTTCTTAGACAATTATAATTTCAAGAAACATTCTGGGAACCAAACCACCTCTTGCTACCAAGAAAGCACAGGGAAAATTCCACTTGCCCACTGCCTGCTCCCACACAGACACTCTGTCATCTCCACCCCACACAGTCTCCATAAGGAAGAATGGAGTGTCAAATTTCCATGGCCAATTTTAAAGTTTTAACTTCAACAACCAAAGATAATTTAAAAATCTTCAATATCTATAAGCTGCTACTATTTTTAAAAAAGTTTTAAATTTATTTTAATTAGTTACACATGATAGTGTAATGCATTTATGCACTTTGATGTTTCATACATAGATAGGATATAATTTCTCATTTTTATGAGTGTGTGGGGGAAAAGGTACACTCATATATTGCTGGTGGGATTGCAAATTGGTACAACCATTATAGAAAGCAGTATGGAGATTCTTCAGAAAACTTGCAATGGAACCACCATTTGACCCAGCTATCCCACTCCTCGGTTTATACACAAAGGACTTAAAATCAGCATACTACCGTAATGCAGCCACATCAATGTTTATAGCAGCTCAACTCACAATAGCTAAACTATGGAACCAACCTAGATGTCCTTCAATAGATGAATGGATAAGCTGCTATTATTTTTAAAAGAAGGGAAAGGAACTCAGACCATCTCTACTGGAGTATGAACTTATTTATGCTTAAGATGATCAGTGAAAAATGCCCCAAATTATTTAGAACCCGTCTTAAAATGATTCTCACTGTTCTCTATAAATAATGAATACTTTAAAGACCCAGATGTTTAGTCTGGCGTGGTAGCACAGGCCTGTAATCCCAGTGGCTCGGGAGGCTGAGATGGGAGGATCGTAAGTCCAAAGCCAGTCTCAGCAAAAAAGTGAGGTGCTAAGCAACTCAGTGAGACCCTGTCTCTAAATAAATACAAAATAGGGCTAGGGATGTGGCTCAGTGGTTGAGTGTCCCTTGAGTTCAATCCCCGAGTACCCCCCTCAGAAAAAAGACCCAAGTGTTTACCTATACTTTAATACCCCATAGGAATAATGATATTTTATAACCGTTAAACAGACTTAGTAAGTTAAATAACCACAGTCCTCTGGGTTGTTCTCAAGGAGTAGCAAGTGGGCTGGAAGTGTCGCTCGGTGGTAGAGTGCTTGCCTAGCAGTGTGCAACCCTGGGTTCCATCCCCAGTCTTACAAAAACAAAAACTGTCTCCAAGGAGTACTAAGTCACTGGTAACTTCTTGTCCTTCTCTTAACAACTACCCACAAATGGTAAACTATCAGAGGATATTCCTGCAAAGCTAGAAGCTTTAGAAGACAATAGAATAGTCTTAGATGATTTTTCCTTGACCATTAGAAGAAAAGAAAAATAAATCACCAATGGCTCAAATGGAGGTACAAAATAACTTCATGGTTAAGACTAGTATTTTTTTCCTGTATATGTTTCATAGTCCACATGTCTTATTTTTCTAATCAATGTAAGCTCTTCATAATGGGTACATAAAAAACAGCAGACACAGCTAGGTGGTATATGCCTGTAATCCCAGCTTCCTGGGAGGCTGAGACAGGTATTCCAAGTTTGAGACTATTCTGAGTAACTTAGTGATATATATAAAAAAATGGCTGTGTATATTACTTAGCGTTACAGCACTTGTCTAGCATGAGTAAGGCCCTGAGTCCTGAATTCAATTCCTAGTGTCTCTCTCTCTCTCTCTCTCTCTCTCTCTCTCACACACACACACACACACACACACACACACACACAAAATAGCAGACAGGAAGGATTAACAGTGAGCTCTTTGTAAATACCATTATTTTTTATATCTCTTAGTCCATGCATCCCTCTTTAAGATAAGAATTGCATTCTCCATTTTCCTGATAACAAGAGATAAAAGAGGTCAAGTAATGTAGGCTTAGGTCACTCTAAGATCAAAAAGACAGTTAAATGGCAGAATTTGGATTTGAAACCACTCTGATTCCCAAGTTCATGATTTTTCCACAAAACTTTCCTAAATACTCTATATTACTGATATATATCCTTTTTAGATACCTATTATCAGAAATAACAAAAGCTGGGCATGGTAGTACATGCCTGTAATCCCAGCCACTCAGCAGGATGAGCTAGGAAAATCACAAGTTCAAATCTAGTCTGGGGAACAAGGTGAGATCCCCACATCTCGGGGGAGGGGGGAGAAATAATGCATAATGACAGAGAAGCCTTAATGCCAAGTCCAGCAAAAAGGATGACTTTTATGCATCTAATTAATCTATTAGAACTGCTAGAAAAGAATTACAGTCACTCAAAATGTCCAATGAATCTTTAGTCGGCCTTGTACAAAAAAAAAGAAAAAAGTTCAAAGGCAGCAGAGAGGACATGATCAGAAGATGACTAACGCTATGATTGATGCTTTACTAGAAAGCCCAACTGTCTGAACAGACAGCTCAGGTATGATAAGCTAAAGAAAGAATAGGTATCAGGGTGAGTGAAATGGAGTGAATGGAACGGACCTACTGGGGAGTAAAGAGAAGGCAGCAATAAGCTTATGACGTGAAATGTTAACATGTCAAAATCAGAGAGCGGAAGAAAAACATGGTGATGTTTTGCCTGGGCAGGATTTGGCAATAGAAGGAACAGGATGAAGAGATGGTACGGGGGAAGAAAGAGGAAGCCAAGTAGCAGCCAACTCATTTTGTGACTTCAGAGAGTGGAGGTGGAAACTGCACATGGCTTAGCTCCAGAAAGTCACCCAATATGCCAATTTACATAAAGACGGGTTTGCATCATGAAGGGGGAGGGAGGAAACATGCATGCACCCCACTGTCCTAGAAATATACTAGGAGCTAAGCTGAAACTTATATCTGGTAGAGAATTTTAATATAATAGATTCAATTATGAGGCCATGATGTAGAACAGAAGGGTACTATTAATGCAAGCATATGCTGTTTGTTAGTGAGTGTGGATTAACACAATTCAGGATAGTCAATTTTTAAAATATTGCCAAAAACTCAGCTCTGAAATGGGTCACACTATTCCAATAGGGACATGTTGACAATACTGTCATGGATCAAGAATACATTTCAACATAATTATATTCTAGACCAAAGTAGATCAGGCTAGATCTCATGAGTAAGAAGCATCTCTGGTTTTAAGAAGATCATGAAAATCAGCACCAATCCACACATTTATGGTTTGTAGAAGGCTGGACTTGTGAGAAATCATAAAACACTGAATATGATGCCAACATCAAGCAACAATACTTAAACCAAACATGCCAAGTTATTTAGTTTCGTAGAAGTCATATATATGTATAAAGTGCTATGCCACAAATGATCTCATATGACTACGCCATCATGGGATGGATGGAAAATATTATTGCCTCTACTTGCCCTAGATGAAAATGGACTAAGTGCATTGTTCAATGTCTCAGGGCTAGTAGATGGCAGAGCTGGTTTGTATTTAAAACTTCTCTTGGCTTTTGTTTACTTTCCACTGGCCTTTGTGTTTTGGAGGTCCCCTATTATGTTACAGCAAACACATTTTTATTCTTCTCAATCATCAGCATGGGAAGCAGAATGAAACGGAATGGCTGATGTGGGAAGGGAGTGGAATTGGCAGGAGTAGGTGAGGCTCACATTGAGTTTGCAGCTAAAGAGAATGTATACAACCCAGGACTTTGTAAACTACTTGGAAAGTATACAAAACACACTGAGAACACTCTCTCATGAGAAAGAATTTACTCATTTGGGCAAAAAAGCTGCAAACAGTTTGGTTTTGGCCCATGTGCTTCTTGTCCTAACATGCAATGCCCACTACCCTCAGAAAGCAGATGGTCCCAAGTTTAGGAAAACTATTAGATATTCTTATGAACACAAGACAGACATAAAGGTTTTCAGATACTCTAATGCTACCTGGGATAGCAACCATATTAAGTATAATTCACACTGTTGTGGTCCAGACTTATAGTCTAAAGACTTAGCTGATCTCCTTCAGGCAATTCTTCTTGGCTGGAGACCAGACCTTGGTACTATATGTAAATCCCCTAGCACCACATGTCTACAGCTGAGAGGGGGAGAGGGCCAAGTTTTCTCTTTTATCAGCCACTAGTTCCTTAGAGGATTTGAACACAAATTCAGAATTAAGTCATTGTTTCTACTCCAGACATGAGAGCCCTGCCAGCATTTGTGTAGCTAAAGTATTCACAATTATGGAGCCAAGCAAGAATAGAAATTTCTTCCTATTATTGATGGTCCACTAGGTGCAAAATGCTGGCAGAGAATTACGGAGATGCAGAATTCTAAAATGCATTCCAAGTGTCTTATAATTAATATCAACAAACACAACAACAGAATGTGTTCTTTTTGGTTTGTGGCAAAGTCTCTAAGCTAAGTCATTGCAGAACACTTCAAGAATAAAGAGAAGGAACGGGGTGGGAGGACTTTATGGCCCACTGATTTACACTCTAGCAGAAGAAAGCACATTTAACATTGGAGAAAAGTTATAAAGCCCCTTTGGAAAAAAGTACAAATTGGAATAGAAAAAGCAGATGTGTGTGGGGGTGGTGATTGTTCAATGATGAGAGTAAAAATAATAAATAAATGGTACACACACTTCAAGATGCACTTTTGTTCCTTGTACTTGGTTCTATTCCTCAGCTTTCAAAATCTGTTTTGTGAAAATACCTAAGGTAGGCCATTCCTCCCCAGCCCCTCCCCCAAATCTCTAAGTTTCCTGAGGATAGGAGCAGGGAGACAACTTAGGATGTTTTGCAGCTGTTTCCATCAGTGCAAGTGAGAGGAGTGCAGGTATTAGAGGACAGTGAGAACACCAGGTGGAAGATCAAAATCAGGGAGCTGGGCAGAGAGTTAGTCTACTTGCAAAGGTTCGTTACTCAGCATTTTGTTACTGTGACAAACACCTGAGCCTCAGAAAATAACTTAGAGAGGAGGAAAGGTTTCTTTGGGCTCATGGTTTCAGAGGATTCAGTCCATGATAAGATGATTATTGCTTTGGGCCTGAGATGAGGAAAAACATCACAGTGGAAGGCTGTGGTGGAGGAAAGCTACTCAACAGCTGGGAAGGGAGGAGGGAAAGAGATAGGTAGAGGGGTTCGGAAGAGGTCAAGAATAAGGGCATGCCCCAGTGACCAATGACCTACTTCTTCCAACTTTAATTCGTCAAATGAATTAATCCACTGATAAGGTTACAACCCTCATGCTCCAATCAATCATTTTCTAAAAGCTTCATCTCTGAACATTGCTACACTATGGACTAATCAGATCAAAACCACAGTTTTTTCAACACAGTTAACTTGGCATATCTAATAACAAAACTCATTGCATCAGAAAGGCTCTATTCATTGGATATCAACTGTTAAGTCACTGGCATAAGTTACTATGGTCACTGTTCATTCAAATACTCAAAGGAGGTCTCCACAGCCTGTTTGCCAATATTCAAAGTCCACATAGATCTGCTTTCCCTGGCAACATGCTTAGAGTTGTATCCACAGAAAGGTGGCTGGAGGCTAAAGAAAATGGCCCTAGATCTGCACTTCAAAATCCTCAGTGGTTCCTATTCTCTCTCCTAATGCTCCATCCACTGCCACCCTCATTGCCTCCCCCTGCAGACAGCCTCCAGCAGCACACAAGACACTTTTCTGTCCTCTAAGCTAGATTCCTCAGCAGTGGTCTTGGGCCACTCCAGACTTTGCCCCAACCTGAGCTGTGATATTGAACAATACACTAGGGGTTTCTACCCACAAACCCTTCCCTCTTATATCAGGTCAAGAAGTAGAGGTACTTTGGGGACGATGGAGAGGTGGGATCCAGCAAGCAAAGAAAAAATTGTAGAAACCTTGTTATATGAATGAGTAAAGAGAGGAACCAGTGGAGGTGCTAATAAGAAAAAATGGGTAAAGCTTTCACTTAACATCCACACTTCCTCAGCCACAGCCAGCACCAGTCCGTCTCAATGCACAGTTGGTTCTGGTTCAGTATTATCACATTTAACTCACAGTGTCAATATTACCCCCATTTTATATATGTAGAAAGAGTCTTAAGAAAGCTCAATCATTTGTCCAAAATCACTACTGACATGAGCCACATGGCTTGGAGCACTCTCATTCTTAACTGCCATGCTGCCTTCAGGAGAGGCAAACCTAAAGGCAGTTTTGTGGACCCTCTCATGACCTCCACACCCCCCTCCTAGCTTTCCAAACTGCATTCATGAGCTTTCCACAGAATCCTCTGCTATGAACATGGCTGCATAAATATCCATTGGAGCCCTTGCTTTCAATTCTTTTGGGGTCTATATCCAGAAGTAGAGTTGTTGGATCATGTGGTAGAAATAATATTCAATATTATTGTGTGTGTGTATCTGTTTGTCCATCCACATGCTTTGATGTTGCTTCCTCCTTTAAGCTATTATAATATAGCTGCTACAAACAGCAAGAGAGAGTCAAACAGGAAAAGAACTGGGGGTGAAGAGGAGTATCTGTGGGCACAGCTCAAAGAACAATTGTATAAATATCTCACATCAGTGTCACCCTTAAAAATACTATCCATTTTTACTTCACAGCTGCTCAACGTTTCACTATTTAATATACTAGGGGTTTCCACCCACAAACCCAATAAAACTGGCATTCCAAGATGATGTGCCATGTACTTGTGGGCTACATGGATGGGCCTGCATGCCACCAGCACCTGGCTTAACAGCACAGGTGAACAGCTTCATCTTTGAACAACTGGGTTCTGACCTGGATGGGCTTGCACGGTTCTGCACATGTGGAGCAGTTTAGTGAACCCATTTGAGAGACAGCATTTCTGGGAAGACCTCATTCCCATCATCTGACCCACAGCCTCCATCCACAGGACTCTCCAGAAACTTCTCAGGAATAGATGTGACCCTTTTCATGCACCAACCCTCAGGACCTACTCTGTTAACAGAGTGGGTCAAAGAAGATCTTTCTCATTCCATTTGTCTTTTGTAGGGCTGGGCTCATCTCATGATAGAAACTGTTTTCTTCTTTCAAGTTTTACAATATACTTGGAGGGTAGGATTATTCCAATTTGCTAGAAAAAAACTGAGCAAACCCATTCTTCACATTAGCATAGAAACCACAAAGTTCTTCAGTGTAAATAATTTTTTTTTTCTTTTTTTGGTACTGGGGATTGAACCAGGGAAACTATACCAGTGAGCTAAATACCCAGCACTTTGTATTTTTTATTTTGAGATGAGGTCTAAGTTGCTGAGATTAGCTTTGAACTTGTGATCCTTAACTTTCCAAGTCACTGGGATTACAGCCATGAGCCACCATGCCTAGATATAAGTAAAATTTTTTGTGACAAATGTATTACATGTGATTTGCCTTCATCCTTAAAAGCAGAGAGCAGTGGGCATGTTGGAAGGAGTGTTAGTTCAGGGAGAGGTTAAGTGAACCATAGAATAAGGCTTTGGGTATAAGATGTGCTGGTAAACATCAATTAACCAGTTAACTAGAGGATTTCCCAGTTCTTTTCTACTCATGTTTTACTTTGCCCTCTTTCTTTAAAAAGATAGGGCTGGAGTTGTAGCTCAGTGGTAGAGCACTTGCCTCACTTGCATGAGGCACTGAGTTTGATCCTCAATATCACATCAAAATAAATAAATAAAAACAAAAAGATTGTGTTCATCTACAGCTAAAAAAAATTTAAATAAAAAAGATTAAAGTAACAATCTATAAAATATTGAATATTATTTCTACATGTAAAATCAATTACATTTAAAAAATTAAGTAACAAGCTTAGGGACAATGGGGAGAAAATGGAACCCTATGCATTTCTGGTAGAATTGAAAAATGGCACAATCATTGTGGACTGTATGGCAACTCTTCAAAAAGTTAAACACAAAATTATCACATGATGTAACAACTCTAATTCTGGGTATAGACCCCAAAAGAATTGAAAGCAGAGGCTCCAATAGATATTTGTGCAGCCATGTTCATAGATGCATTATTTATAACAGCCAAAAGGAGGAAGCAACACAAAAGCCTTTGGATGGACACAAAATGATACACAAAATGAGGCATGCACACACAACACAACATCATTTAGGCTTAAGAAGGAATTTCTGAAACATGCTACATCCTAGATGAACCTTGAGGATATTATTCTAAATGAAATAAGCCAACCACAAAAAGACAAATACTATGATTTCACTGACACAAGAAGTAGTTAAATGCATAAAAAGGCCAGGTGCAGTGGTGCATGCCTGTAATCCCAGTGGCTCAGGAGGCTGAGGCAGGAGGATCACAAGTTCAAAGTCAGCCTCAGTAACTTAGTGAGACCCTAAGCAACTTAGCAAGACTCTGTCTTAAAATAAAAAATTAAAAAGGGCTGGAGATGTGGCTAGTGGTTAAGCACCCCTGGATTCAATCTTTTATACCAAAACAAAACAAAACATAGAAAGTAGAATGGATATAGTTGGGGGCAGAAGATAAGGGAGACTAGGGAATCAGTGTTGGTTCCATAAAAATGTGACGGTACTTAATGCCACAGAGCTACATATTTAAAAATAGCTAGAGTAGTAAATTTTTTGTTATGTATATTTTACTATAATTTAAAAATTCCTATATAGTACTTTGTCAATGTTCTAACTTCTCTGCACATATTAATTCACTTGATTTTCTCAACAGCCCTATGAGGTAGTTCTATTGTTAGTATCATCTTCTTCACTATGACCTTGTCCAGTGTCTCACCGCTGGTGAGTGGCAGAGCCAAGATGTGAACACTGGAATTCAGGTTCCATCATCTCATCCTTAACATGCTTGTTCTCATCATTTCACACAGAAACACAACAGATCCTGTTGCCCCCATACCATTGGGAAATTGCTCAAACCTCATGTGTTATATTCAGCAATATCCAAAGGGCCCATCACACAGAGACATCTTGTATCAAATTCAGCCTCTTTAACCAATTTCACAGGACCAGAGAGCTTCAAAGTAGAAATGATATCTCTCTGGTCTAATTCTCTTTTCAAGACAGAACCATACTACCTCAAGAAGATATAAGTCTGCCTTCTTAAATCTTGCAGATTTTTATCTTGTTATATTTCCAAAATTACACAGAAGCCATGGTCTCTGAAAGAACCCAGTCCCAGGAGGCCAAAGAATGTAGGTTCTACATCTGGCAGGAACCACTTTGACCAAGAGGGTTATCTTCTCTGGGTCTTCTTCATTGCCAAGTGGATATAATTTTAAATCATCTTCTTTTAACTAGTATTCACAGTCTAAGATGGCTTTAGCATATGTAGGAATATTTTCAAATTTTTAAAATGCTGTTCTCATTGAGAACTGAGAAGTTTAAAAATAATCAAAATAAAATGCTTAACTGACAGCTCAATAATGATCACATGTATGTACACCTCAAACCTTGCTCCTTGAAGTCTAATCAGTCCCTCACACATTGTTAGGCATCTATCCAAAAGACAACGATGAGACAGTCGACAAATACCTAGGATTTCCCTTCTGCTCAAATAAAATGCCTTTCCTTCATTGTCAACATTCTGCACATTTCTCCCAAGCTCACGCTAGGACAAGAATAAAGAAGATCAGATAAGCAAGGACAGTGTCACAAATATGAGTCCCTCTACACGGGGGCTGCAATTCAATTTCTCTGCCTTGTTTTCAGTATATTTTATTTTATAGTATTTTTTAAGAAAAAGGAATTCTATTACATAACATCGTACTATTACTCAAACCAGGAAATTTGATACCATACTACTACCTAGTCCATTTTTAAGTGTCATCCATTGTCCCAGTAATGTCCTTTATAGTTTCTTTATAGTTGTTTTGTTTTGTTTTGTTTTTGACTTTTTAACTGCCATATGTCTCTAGCCTCCATTAATAAGAAACTGTTGTCAGCATCTCTCTTTTTTTTTGTACAAGGGATTGAACTCAGGGGCACTTAACCTCTAAGCCACATCCCCAGCCTTTTTTTTTTTTTTTTTTTTTTTGGTATTTTATTTAGAGACAGGGTCTCACTGAGTTGCTTAGGGCCTTGTTAAGTTGCTGAGGCTGGCTTTGAATTCATGATCTTCCTGCCTTGGCCTCCAAATTGCTGGGATTACAGTTGTGTGACACTATACCCGGCAGCCTTCTCTTTCTTAATCTTATGTTTTTAAGGATTTCCCAGGCAGTGATTTTGTCATAGAATGTCTATCAATTTAGATTTGCCTGAAGTTTCCTCATAAGGATGCACCAAAGGTTTTCTTTTAATTGAAAGGATAGGAAAAGAATTTCAAAATTTTCTTTAAAAAATATATTTAAATATATATATATATTAAGAAACAGAGTAGATATGTTATCAATGAAGGTTTGTAGCCCAATCTTTCTCTTTATATCTCCCTTAACCTTCTCCATGGGCTCAGACAACTCCTGTGAATGTCTCACCTGGAGATTGGGGGGGGCAGGGAGGACAGTCACACAGAAAAGAATTCCACTCCCTCATATGGGAGCAAATCAGGCTTTGGGTTCCAGGTCCTCGCCAGGTCCTTTCCTTCTTTCAGCAGCTATTCCCTAGCCAGGAGATAGTTTTGTTTTTGTTTTCCTCTCTGCCCCGCTTTTTGCAGGCAGAAGGGCTCTTCCTGATTCCTGGCATTACAGCAGGGATTGCTCAGAGACATTTCCCACTCCTTGTAGCCTACACTCATCCCACGTGTGCCATGTTCTGCTGTGGCTCCTACTCATCCTGGGCTTTGAATGCCCTCTTTATTGATGGCACATAAGGCTTCCTCATTCTTGCTTTCTTCAGCGAGGCAGTTTCTTTAGTGTTGATATCTTCAACACATCTGGCGCAAGAGCAATGCTTGTCCGCAACAGTTCAGTCCACCAAGTTAAACATAGGTAGGGAAGAAATAGGTACAGACAACACTCTGCAAGCTGAAGACAGAGACATGAAAGGTAGAACAAGAATGGTAAGGGGTACCAGACTCACAGAATCCTAAAGGTTGGATTCGTAGGAAGCAGCATTATTAGGCTTCTATCTTCTCTCACCTGTGCGCTCACTTTCCCACCAGGTATCTAATCCCTTCTTCTCCTTTGATTCTTTTTCTCACATTCCATAGCAGATGCAACCTCTTAAAGAACAGATAATTTAGGAGAAAAATATCTATACTTTAGGGAGCAAATTTCTGTATTTTTTCTAGGAAAGGAAAGAGTTCACTGAAATGTGATAGACAAGACCTACGGAGGAAAGCCCAGAGGGAGGGATGTCCCAGATTATGAAAATGAGGAAAGGAATTAAAATCACATGCCAACCACTACCAAGCACTTAGAGTGGTGCTAGATACTCTTCTGAGCCTTTATACAACTAATTTAATCCTCCTGAAACTGTGTGCAGTTGGCTCCTGGACCCACATCTTGACCATCAGAGCCTATGTCACCTTGAGCTCTTATGGTCTCAAATACTGTCATTCTAGCTAGCCTGGGAGTTCCTCTGCAGGTCAAGGAAATGAATACCCTGTCAGGATGCACTGACATGAGACTCAGGTAACATGAGTAAATTTTGGTATTTATGAATCGAGAGATCACATGCAGAAATAAATACTTTGTCTTTCAAAGTATCCCTGTTCCATTTCTGTACAGATCACGTGTTTGGATTCCTCTTTTGGAATACCTTCAACTCTCCACCCTCCCCGTGTTGGGGTGGGTGGTGATCACTGATACTGGGAATGGAACGCAGGGGCATTCTGCTACTGAGCTACATCCTCAGTCCTTTAAAATTTATTTTGAGATAGAGTCTCAAAAAGTTGTCCAGGCTGACCTTGAACTCACAATCTTCCTGCCTCAGTCTCCAGAGTTGGTGGGATTCCAGGTGTGCGCCACAGTACTCAGCTTATGTATTTATTTGAAATATCCTCAAAGATGAATCAGGCATTTGCAACCAACCAGTAGTCAGTTTGAACCAAATCTAGAAAATAAGGTAGCAAACTAAAGGGTTGATTACTTTTGTTACATTATTTTGTCCTTCCTAGCTTATAAAATGATTCTGATGGCAATTTCAAAAGAAAGTAACAAAATATCCGAACTATAAGAATTGATGGGAAGGGCATTGTTCACTTAAATGTTTATAGCTGGTTTGTTTTTACCCTCACAACTTCACATTTCTATCCAAAAGTTAAGAAACTGTTCCCTCAGTTGTCTCCTCAATTTGAAAATGACTGAGAATTCATTGAATGTGTCAGGCAAATACTAACGCATTGAGGTTAAAAAGCAGGCTTTGACATAAAATACCTGGAGCCAGACACAGTGGCGTGTGCCTGCTTGAGAGGCTGAGGCAGGAGGATTGCAAGTTCAAAGCCAGCCTCAGCAACTTAGCAATTCCCTGTCTCAAAAAATGAAAAAGGAATGTCGCTCAGTGTTTTAAGCACCTCTGTGTTCAATCCCCGGTAGAGAAAAACAAAAAACAAAACAAAAAACCCACAACCTGGAGTCTTATCCCAGTTCTGATGTCCACCAAACTCTAAGCCTCAACTTCTTGACTTGTAAAATGGGATATTATCTAAAGAGGCAAGATCCAGGCAGGAAAGAAATGGTACTCCAAAAACTGAATTGAAAACGACAAAGGTGTGAACAGGGAAACTGCTAAGGATTGTGGGTATTTGGGAAGGAACATCTGAAGAGCCACTGCCTTCCAGGGGCTGGAATGGGGACAGGGGAGTTGCCAAAATCCAGCAAGAATTCAGTGGTTAACAACAGCTGCAGGAGAAAGGCCTCCCACAGGAGCTGTGGCTTTTAGCAGAGGAACCCAGCACCACCTCCCCACAGCCTCAGGAAGAGGGAAGAGAGAATATTCTAATTTATCTCTCAAAAGCCAGAAGGCCAGGAGCCCATATAGGATCCACAATGGCCATCTCTCCGGGCACAAAGCATTGTAGGTCAGACAGACAAACAGAATTACCATCCCGAGGTCTCTCTCAAAGATGTTGTCAGCTGATCCTCAAAATTACTTATTTTATGTGTCTGTCTATTCTACTAAATGGCAAATGCCATAAGGGCAGGAAGTATCCAGCTAATTCAGTGCTGGGCCATAACACAGCTCAGTCCCTGGCACAGGGCAAACTACTTTTATGAGCTCTGATTATGAGGCTATTTTAAATAATGTAATCATTTGAAAAATAAGATATGACCAGGTTGCTATACAACACAGGAAATAAGTAGGGAGCTGGTACCTTTAAAATACAGATGTGGGTCTCCATCCCAGCTCCAGCCACTTTGATTAGCTCAAGGGGTATGTGATGCTCCAAAAAAACCCACCCCCCATAATATTAGCTTGGGAATACACCAGTCTGATTTTGACTAAAGCCATAAATCTTTTCCGGTGCTTATGCGCTCCCTGATTTTGATTATATGAATATATAATCAAATTATATGAATAGATAATAATTATATAAATAGTTAATTCTATTTGGGAGATTATGCAAGTTTATATGGTTTAACCCAACATGAATGTGTCTGCTCTTAACTTCTACCAAAGTCATTATAAAAAGACCATTTGGAATCACCACACATTCTGGGAACTGTGCAGCCACTGAGAAAACTGCCTTAAGCAGCAAGAGAAACATAACAAGACAGCAAGACCATTTTCCTCTCTGGTACTACAGTGCATGTCAAAGAGATTACTGTTTACCTGTGCACATATCATTCCTACATACCTATATTTTATACTAAATTATATATATATATATATAAAGCAACCAAACTAACAATATAACTTTATTTTTTATTTATTGGTTTTAGTTATACATGACAGCAGAATCTTTTTGATATAATTATACAAGCATGGAATATATCTTATCCTGGTTAGAATTCCATTCTTATGGACATACATGCTGGTGGGATTAACTGTGTTATTTTCACATATACATATGGGAAAATTATGTCAGATTCATTTCACTGTCTTTCCTTTGCCTATCCCGCTCCTTTCCCTCCATTTCCCGTTATCTAATCTACTTCACTTCTATTCTTCCTCTCACTCCCCACCACATTGTGGATTAGCTTTCACATATCAGAGAAAATATTTGACCTTTGGTTTTATTGTTGTTGTTGTTGTTGTTGTTGTTTTGGAGGGAGGATTGGCTTACTTCACTTAACAGGATAGTCTCCAGATCCATCCATTTACTAGGAAAATCAAGTCATTCTTCTTTATGGCTGATTAATACTCCACTGTGTGTGTGTGTGTGTGTGTGTGTGTGTGTGTGTATAATATATACACATACTCACGTTTTCTTTATCCATTCATCTGTTGAAGGGCACTGAGATTTATTCCATAGCTCAGCTATTGTGAATTGAGCTACTATAGACATTTACGTGACAGTGTCACTGTGGTAGACTGATTTTAAATCTTTTGGATATATACTGAGGAATGAGGCAACTGGGTCAAATGGTGCTTCCATTCCAATTTTTTTGAGGAATCTCTACACTGTTTTCCAGTGTGGTTGCACCACTAGCAATGTATGAGTGTCTTTTTTCCCACGTCCTCACCAAATTTGTTACTTTTTTTTTTTTTCCTGGTACCAGGGATTGAACCCAGGAGTGCTCAGCCACTGAGCCACATCCCAAGCCCTTTACTGTATTTTATTTAGAGACAGGGTCCATTGAGTTGCTTTGTGCCTTGCTAAATTGCTGAAGGCTGGCTTTAAACTTGCAATCCTCCTGCCTCAGAACTCCCAAGCTACTGAGATTACAGGCACGAGTCATAGCACCTGGCTGTTACTTGTATCTTGATAATTGCCATTCTGACTAGAATGAGATGGAATCTCAGTGTAGTTTTAATGTGCATTTCTGGCTTCCTTAATAAGACTGCTAGTACAAGAAGTAAAATCAAGAATCAATAAATGGTAGACTGTGGAACCAACCTAGATGCCCTTCAATAGATGAATGGATAAAAAAAATGTGGCATTTATACACAATGGAGTACTACTCAGCACTAAAAAATGACAAAATCATGGCATTTGCAGGGAAATGGATGGCACCAGAGCAAATTATGCTAACTGAAGCTAGTCAATCCCTAAAAAACAAATGCCAAATGTCATCTTTGATATAAGGTGAGCAACTAAGAACAGAGCAGGGAGGAAGAGCATGAGAAGAAGATTAACATTAAACAGGGACAAGAGGTGGGAGAGAGAAGGGAAATTGCATGGAAATGGAAGGAGACCCTCATCGTTATACAAAATTACATGTAAGAGGAGGTGAAGGGAAAGGGGAAAAAAAAACAAGGGAGAGAAATGAAGTACAGTAGATGGGGTAGAGAGAGAAGATGGGAAGGGAGGGGAGGGGAGGGGAGGGGGGATAGTAGAGGATAGGAAAGACAGCAGAATACAACAGACACTAGTATGGCAATATGTAAGAACGTGGATGTGTAACCGATGTGATTCTGCAATCTGTATACGGGGGAAAAATGGGAGTTCATAACCCACTTGAATCAAATGTATGAAATATGATATGTCAAGAGCTATGTAATGTTTTGAACAACTAATAAAAAAACTTTATATTGATTAAGAAAGTATTTATCAACGATGCATAGAAAATTCTCTAGGAGAATTGTTACTAAAGAATGATAATGTACTCTTTCTCTAATTGATGAATACAAATTATATATACATATACACCTATGTATATAGTTACAATTTTCAACATGGTGTTTTGAACTATGTATACACTGTGGAATAGATAATCAAGCTAATTAGCATGTGCATACATCATATTTTTACCGTAAGTATACATTTTTCTGTAATAAAAACATTTAAAATTAAAAAAAAAAGAATCAATAAATGGAATGACATCAAAATAAAAAGCTTCCTCACAGCAAAGTAAACAATCAAGAGCATAAAGAGTGAGGCTACAGAATGGGAGAAAATCTTGGCCACCTGCACCTCAGACAGAGCATTAATTTTCAGGATACATAGAGAACTCAAATAACAAAACAAAAAACGATCAATAAATGAAATAGACACTTCACAGAAGAAATACAAATGGTCAACAAATAAATGAAAAAAAAAGTTCAACATCTCTGACAGAGAAATGAAAATTAACAATATATTTTAAAAGTTAAAATCAGAGCATTCAGCTTAAGAGCAATATAGAATACTAAATTTATTTAAAAATTTAGACAGCTGAGAACTATAAAGAAGTGAATTCTTCATCCCTTCTATATGCCTAAGTTCTACTCTCTTCTCCATTAGAAATCCCCACTAATAGTTTAGTGTAATTCCTTTAAGATTATTCCTAAAATTGTTATACATATACACTTATTAAAATACCAATGGATCATTGCATACATATTATTTTGTAAGTAATCTTTTCACTTAATGGAAAAGATCTTGGATAGATTCCCATATCAGAACATATGGAGCCACCTCATTCTTTTTCAAAGCTGCATAGTGTTATTTTTTTAAATTTTTTAATTTGTTTTAATTGGTTATACATGACTGTAGAATACATTTATGTACTTTGATATATCATACATAGATGGGATATAATTTCATTTTTCTGAGTGTGCATGTTGCAGAAACATATTGGTAGTCATATATATATATACATACACACACACAGAGTAATAATGTCTGTTTCATTCTACTATCTTTTCTAACCCCACATCCTCTCCCCTCCTTTCCCATCACTTCCCTCTACCTAATCTAAGGAAATGCTATTCTTCCCTAGTGCCCCCACACACACTTATTGTGAATTAGCATCTGCATATTAGAGAAAATATTTCATCATTTACTTAAACCATTCCCCAACCGCTAGGCATTTAGGTTAACTTCAATTTTTCTACCCCTCAATTATTTTCATTAATTCTGCACAATATATACAGCTCATATTTTTTCTTCATTTACAATTAACTCACTCTTCTTGATACAGTTTTGTTGATTCAAGCCAATTTCCTATTGAATCAGTGCTTGGTGCCGTATGGGCTGAATGGTTTATGGGTGTAGTTTGGTTTGCTTTAAGTAGTTGCAAATTCCTTGATTACTTCCAATGAGAGGTGAGTCCACTCTCCTTGAATTTGAGCAGACTTGCAATGGCTTCTATCAAAAGAGGGTGGCAGAAGTGATGCTATGTAACTTCCAAAGCTAAGTTATAAAAATCCATGCAGCTTCTGCTCAGTCATTAACTGGAACATTAACTCCTTAGAATGGAGCCCTCTTAGAAACCTTCCTCTCTGGAAGCTGGATTCCAAGCTGGGAGATGATCAAGCTGCACAGAGAGCTGACCTTCTGAAGATGCCCTGGTATCAGAACAGCTGAGACCAGTCCTCAAGCAATCCCAGCCCAGGTACAGGCACAAGAGTGAAGACGCTTCCAGATGATTCCAGCCCCCATCAGCTTGAATCTTTCAATAGAGGTTTATTAATTGATCCAGTAAATGGAGCAGAAACAAACCATCCCTATTGTGTCCTACTGAAATTCTCAATTTAGTGAACCTGTAAGCATAAGAGGATGCTGGTGGTTTTATTCTACTAAGTTTTGGGTGGTATGCTATGTAGCACTAGAATGCTGAATGGGTCTGGCCTGTCTAATTTGAGCAGGTAACATTCCCCTCACCCCAAATCCTATTAACTTCACCCATGAACTAGAATCTATTGTCCCTACCTTGAGGAATGTCATAGGACAAAAAAAAAAAAAAGCTAAAATTCTATACAAAGTGTGTGTGTATATTGTTTCCTTTCATTTGGCTGGAGCAAAGATATTCAAATGTAAATTCTTAGTGAACTGGGGTTTAAGATTCAGCCAGGATCTCTGGGTTTTAGCCTCCCACAAAAGACTTTTGTGGATGGTCAGTTTTCTAATTTCAACAAATTACGACTAGAATAAATTTAACACCTATCTTTAGAAGATAGGAATGTTAACTAATTTTAACACAGACTTTAAAAAAAAGTAGTAGAAACAAATATAGAAAGGAATAAAAATGAGAAATATACCTAAAGACTCACAATGATTATAATGAGTAATAAGATTAAAGATCATTTACAATTTTTCAGTTTTTTCCCCCATGACTATTACATCTAATGTCTTTTCTAAAAAGTAAGTTAGTTAGTTTAATAGGTAAAGATGCCACTGCACTTGCAGATTAATATCCAAAGCCAGCTCCTGGCACTGAGCAGTAGGCAGCCTGGGCTCCCTCCCTTTCTTTGCATCACCAGATGTAAATTTTTTATCCACTTCACAGAGTGACAATACCATATCCCCCTCCTTCCCTTCACAAGCATCCAGCAGACCCACAGAGACAAAGGCTTGGGGCAACAAGAACAGTACAACTGCTCTTCATGTCACCCAAGACCCTGGAAGGATGTCCCCATCAAGGAGACTGGGTCCACTGCCCATCACCCACAGAGCTGAGCAACTCTGAGTGGGCAAAGACCTCTCTGAGGGGATGCTTCTCCTTGGTGGCCTCTGCTCAAATCAAACCCAGGAAGCCAGCAAACAGCTCAGAGTCCAACCTGCCACATTTCAGACCTGCCTTTCCCTTTCAGTGCTTATTCAAGAATGAGTTTAACAGGACAGCCATCTTTCTCAGGCTGTCCTGTTAAACTCATTCTTGAAGTGCCAGCGAGTCCCTGTAAGCTCTGGTCCCCCACTGCCTGACAGCCTGTGATGTCACCACTAGCACATGCTCATGGAAAGGTCTGTCAACAGCCATGCCCAAGACAGACCGCTGCCCCCACTGCACATTATGTCATCCTCCTGGACGTACGTGATAATTGTTCTTTAACTGGCAAGAGGTGGTTCTTCTTAGAGCCTCACTCCTAAAAATATGGCCCAGATCAAAATATGGGCAGACCTGGGGGTGCATTAAACATGAAGACTCTCGGGTCCCAGCCCAACCCTGCCAGAGGAGAATCCACAGTTGAATCAAATGCTCACATGACATATGCCCATCCAAGCGTGGGCAGCACTGTACTAGAGAACCCTCATTTGAAATTGAACATTTTTTATCACAATAAAACCTGTAACACTAGTCATGGTAGACCCCCCACACACCCCACCCCGTGCTGGGGATTGAACCCAGGGCCTCAAGAATGCTAGGCAAGCACTCTACCACTGAGCTATATTCCCAGCCCTCATGGTAGACCTTTTAAAGAAATAATTTTAAAGGGTGGGGAAAAAGCATAATCCCATTCCCAGCAGAAAGACCTCATTATTCATGCACTCTTGAAAGGGGAAAGGGAAGCTGAGCTCACTTTATTTCCAAGCCAAATCCAAGGATATTAAAGTGAGGGTATTTCATTGAATCCACCACCCACTGTCACAAACACTAATTGGTCCAGTAAATGGTATTATAAAGGCTTCAGGTGGGAGCTTGGCCAGACAAAACATAGTCACACAAAAAGAAGTATCCAGAAATCAGTTTTCTTTACCTATAGCAGTGATTCTCCCCCAGGGACATCTGGCAGTGTCTGTAGACATCTCGGGTTGTCATGAGTGAGGGGGACACAACACACATCTAGTTTTATCAGGGATGATGCTAAACAGCCTACAAAGCTCAAGTCAGCACCGCCACAATTGTCGAGTCCAAAATGTCAGTAGTGGTGATGGCCCACAGGATTAACTAGAATGCTATTTTCTCTTCCCTCTCAGTGCCCCCTCCCATCACATACCAATCACCCCACCAAACAATGCACTTTCCAGTAAAGGCCTGCATTCTCCTGGCTCCCCGGCTTCCCCTCTTGGCTCAGAGAAGAGCCTGCCACTGAGTGTGTAACAGCCAAGGACAGAGAGCGAGGCCCCGTCCTTTCAGCGGGAAGGGCCCCACTTGTCCCCTCCTCATTACCCATGCAGCGCAGGCCTTGGGTTACCTATTATGAAATCATGCATGCACTGTGAGAGCTGGAAGGGGCCTGAGCAATCCTGCAGTCCAGCTCCCTCGGCATCTTAAAGGGGCTGCATCCTAGCCGACTCCACACAGACTGTTTCCTCTATGACAAAGGAAGAGGAGCCAGGATTCCAAGTAGAGAGAAGGAACAATGGCACAAGCCCCAGTGTTTGAAAAGTGCAAGAGGCACCATTCTAGTTTTAGCTCAACTTTCCTGAAAAGGCAAGTTCCCCTTTTCTGAAATCTCTCCAACTGTTTTGGCTTCCCCTCTCCTCAAAAAAAATGATTGCTATAAATACTGTCTGGGAAATTGAATCTCATTTCACAGAACAGAGACTTGTCCTTATGGTCATGATGACCAGATTTCCCCGTTTGCCCAGAACTGGCCCACTTACTGTGTTGCCTTAGCAAAACTAACAGAAGCCCCCTTTCCTATGTATGTAGGTTTGGATGATAAATTATACTATAACCTTTCTTCCGGGGCATGCTGTTCCCAGGGAGAACAAAGCTGCAGGCCTGGCATGCCTTTGCAGAGCACTTTAAGCCACAGACCTTAAAGTTAAACTCATGTGCAATTATGTCTAATTTGGCCCTTGCTAGAGACGTGCCAGCTGACCGAAATTCTGCTCACTGAAAATGACTAGATGCCAATGAAGGGAAACCCAGGACTGAGCAAACACACTCTAATCTTGTGACTTGAGGCATCAAGAGAGAATATTGGCACAGACCATGGGAAAACCTGCTCTGAACCAGACCCATGTAGTTACCTAAGAATTCCCAACTCAAACTCAGTCCACCCTCCAATTGCTGACCCTCAGCCTGCACCAAAAAAAAAAAAAAAAAAAAAAAAAAAAAACTCAATATTTGGTATGGTGCACATGCTCAGAGCCACTAGGCACAGATGGTGTTATGAAGCTCCTGGACTCAGGTAAAAGTATTAGAAAAGCAGAACCAGCAAGCTGATCACTGGCAATTCATTTCATCACACCATTAACTCCTACCTGACACCATAATAGCCTCAGTAAATCAAATCCAGATGGGGACGAACATCTCTCACAATTGAAAGGAATAATACAATAACTAACATGATTTTTTTTCCTTTAATATGATTACAGGTCTCTCTGGGAAAAACGAACACTGCAGAACAGGAAACATCATTCTATCTAAAACAACTGTTAACAATTTGACACATTTCCTTCCAGGCTTTCCCCCATACAACTTAAGTTCTAACTTCCCCCACAGTGTATCCTGCTTTTTCATTTGTTATATAAGCATTTATTCATATTATTATAAACTAATCCATTTACTTTGTGGTTATCCAAGGGTAGCATTAACAGCTGTTTACTATTTGGACTTCAAAAGCTTATGTACAATAGAAGGTGGTAAATAAAGAGGATGGAGAAGAAAAAGAAAACCAAGCAATAAAATTTTATGAAGAATCTGCTTCCCCAAATAGTCTTGGTCACCAATGTAATGAGCTTTGAAGCCCTCCTTCAATTCTGCTGGAACCAGTAAAGAGGGCAGGATCCTGACTTAACGGAGGTAGCACAGGTTCCCAATGGATGGAGGGCATGCAGGGAAAGAGACTGCAAGAAAGGCTTGGCCTAGTCACTGCAGGTAAGAAGGAATGTGGAGGAGGAAGGAGCAGAAAATGTCAGACTGTTGGTGTCTCTTTGGTCTCCAGAATCCTTGTCCTTCACAGCAGTAACACTTGCTGCTCTCCTTTCTCACATGAATCCCACACACATGTGCACATGGACTCTTAACTCAGGCCTCTCCTCATGCTGTCTGTTCTTCCTTCTCCACTTACTAAGCTCTCTCTCCCTGTGCCAAATGCTATAGTAGGCGCTTAACATTTGCCATCCTGTTTAGTTCTAATGAGGCCATTGGACATGCTATTATGACTTAATCCCCTTGCCTCACAGGAGAGGAAACCAGAGCCCAGTGGTAGTAAATGACAGACCCACATGGCTCTGAGTCATTCTGCCATGTCCCCTATTGGAAAGCCAGCTCCCTGAGGGAAGAGAGCAGCCCAAATTGAGTAAAGGGAAATAAAAGTAGATAAGAACAATGAAGGAAGAGGGGATATTTAAAAAAAAAAAAAAAAAAAAAAAAAAACCTGAGAACCATGTTTAAGTTCTTCACAAATTCTATGGTTCAATTCCAGATTCGGTTCTGTATTTGTTAAAGAAAACCACAAAGTAATATTCATAAATGTGACTTATGGATTATTTCAGAAAGCCCTGTTGCTATAGAAATTGTGTTGGAAACAGCATCTGTCTAAGCCATTCAGCCTGATCAAAGGGCTTCTAAATGAGCCTATTTTCTGCTTAACTGTTGGCTAAATCTACAGGCACTGTGATGTAAACTTGCTAGAGATTGTTCTAAAAAGGACCACACACTTCCCAGTTGCCTTACTCAGAATGTGCTTAAGTCTTTGGGAAAGGGTTTGAGTCATCATAAGGGGTTACTTGCTCCTAAACTGTGATACTATTAACTATGGCCCACTTTCTCTCTCTCATTAGGTTAGTCCCCACCATGGCTTCATCTGCCTTCTGATGCTTCCAAATTATTACTCTGATATCTTCTGTTTCCCTTTTCACTCTTCTTCTTTCATCTGTTTTTATGATGACTTTTCAGTTTGGGGGATGACCCAGCCATGGTTTATCAGCAGGCATCAGCCAATCCCTACCATCATCAACCTCACTACCTCTCCCTGGTGATTCACAACATGGTTCACGATTAGCTGAAGTCACTATGCCAAGAAACCTAGGATGCATAGACATCTTTTTTCCCCCAAATTTAATGGCCCTATTGCCTCGAAGAGTCATACTTTATTATGGCCGGAACAAAAAGAAAACTAACACAATGATTAAGTGCTTTACTCAGAAGACAGCATCAAGTACCAAAAGGTGACTTTTAAATTTGGATTCAACAGGCATGGTAGGCACAAAGCCTGAAGTCACACTGCTTGGGTTTTTATTATCTGCATCTTAGGTAGATTACTCAATCTATACCTCAGTTTTCCCACCTGTAGTAATATTACCAAACCCAGAGGATTGTTAGGAGAATTAGTGATTCATTGAAAAAAAAAAAAATGCTTAGAACAGTGTCAGGCACTTGTAAGAAGTGTTTGTTATTATCAGCATCACTAGAGATTAAGTTGGCAAACCTGTATATACAATGCCACTTCTTGTGGTCCTGTTGCTTCCTACTAGACTTAAAACATGATCTTCCCAGGCTGTACAAGGGACTCAGGGTCAGACCTGAGATCCAGTGATAAGATCAGGATTTTCCACTGAAGTAGCATTGTCCACTTTTCAAAACTTAGTAGGTTTTTCTGCGGAGCCAACATTTTTTCTCATTAAATAACCCTGGGAACTCCACACATTGTACTTAGCACAAGCTCCAAAGTAATCATTAAGAGAAAACAACTTGCTTACATGGAGTTAGACTGTTGATCTTATGATCCCTAGCTCATTTCCAACCAGGGAGTGGAAGAATGATCAGCCTTCAAAATCAGCAGGCTGCATAACCCTGGATCACCTTAGCCAAAGTATAACAAAGCCTGAATCTTCCAAATATACTTGCTTAATCTGCACTAAGTGGCCTCTGCAGTATGTGAAAATATCAAGTAGCTACCCTTACTGTCAGTTCATAGTTATTCCAGAGTCCTAGCTCTCATTCTTCTGCCACTTTTGGCCTCAGTTGATAACCACTGTTCTAGAGGTCTCAGGCTGGTAGTACTAATATAGCCAAGTAGAAAGACCAGGTCCAGTAAAACAGTAATAATGGATTTAAAATACTAGCTTCTGGGAACAATTGGAGATTACCTATATATCTTTTGAAATCAATGGGAAACAACACATTATTAATAGCTTACATTGAATAAGTAACTTCTAGGTACCACTTTATGTAGATTAAGTAATTCAATTCTGATTGCAACTATTATCCCCGTTTTACAGCAGAACATGAGCCAGGGAAGTTACTACCTTGCCCAAGATCACATGGCTAGCCAGGTGTGGTGGCTCACGCCTGTAATCTCAACAGCTCAGGAGGCTGAGGTAAAAGGATTGCAAGTTCAAGGCCAGCCTCAGCAAATTAGCAAGGCTATAGGAACTTGACTCAACATATAAAAATAAAGGGCTGGAGTTGTGGCTCAGTGGTAGAGTGCTTGCCTGGCTCATGTGAGGCACTAGGTTCAATCCTCAACACCACTATTAAAAAAGAAAGAAAGAAAAAAAAATAAGTTAAACAAATAATAATAAAAATAGCTAGGGATGTGGCTCAGTAGTTAAGAGGCCCTGGGTTCAATCTCCAGTATGAATAAATAAATAAACCCCATGGCTAATATTTGGAAGAGCCAGGTTAACAAACTAAAACAATAATCAATTTTTAAAATACCAAACTCCCCCAAAGAGGCAGTCTGTTACTTCACTTTCACCTTACAATATTTATAGAGATTGAAGGCAACTAGTTCTCTATGAACTCATATTATCTAACTTACAATTAAAAACTAAATACTTAAAAGCTATGCACAATGTAAATGAAAAACTAGACTCTAACCTTTCCCTGCATAAAACCTGAAGTTATGAAGAATTTTGCCCCAGCTAGATTTCATAACCCCTCTTTTATTAGTTTTTAATTTTTATTTGTTTTCCCATGCCAGGGATGGAACCCAGGGCCCTACTCATGCGAGGCCAGCGTTCCTCTGGCTCTTTACTCCCTATGAAGAAAAGATGGATCCACACATGGCCACCCTAGTGGTAACCTGCACAGGAGCTTAGAGGCCTAATTGTAATTGAGCTTTCCTTGAACTCAAAGATATGCTTCACCTTTCTAAGTGCTCTTCAACTCACTCCACCAAAGAATGAGGGATACATGGCTATCTCTCAAAAATTAAACACAGAACTGCCATGTGATCCAGCCATTCCATTTCTTGGATATATACACAAAATAGTAAAGGCGGGATTTGAAGAATGTGCACACCTGTTCACAGCAGTATGTTTCACAATAACTAAAAAGGCAGAAACAACCCAAATGTATATCAACAAATGAATGGATAAGTGTGTCATGTGGTATACACACACACAGTACCCATAATATGATTATTCAGCCTTTAAAATGAAGGAAATACAGACACATGCTACAACATGGATGAACCCTGAAAACATTCTAAATGAAATAAGCCAGTCACAGAAGGACAGATACCATATAATTCCATGGATGTGAGGTCCTTAGAACAACCAAATTCATAGAAACCGAAAGAAGAAGGATAGTGACAAGGTTCTGGGTAGAGGCGGGAATGAGGAGTTATATTGTAATGAGTACAGAGTTTCAGCTAGGGAAGATGAAAAAGTTCTGGAGGTGGATGACAGTGGTTCCACAACCACGTGACTATGCTTCTAATGTCATAGGGCTGTCCACTGAAAAATGACAAAAGTGATAACTTTATATTATGTGTACTTTTCCACACACAACAACACACAAAGTGGGGGCTTTTAATTAATTCAATGAATTTCAAATCTTGTCTGCACTTTGGAAGCTCCGAGGGAGGTTTTTAAAAATATCTACTCATCCCAGCAGTGGGAGACTGGAGGACACAGTGGTTCCTGACATGATGCACCTGGAGGAAACAGGGTCAGTCAGGCCAGGAAACCGAATGGGGCTCTTCAGGGGATCCCATGTCATGGAACTGATAGGGAGGCAGAGGCCCTGTTTTCACCTGAAAAAGACTAAAGGGGAACAACAGCCTAAGGCAGTGTGACAAACCTGACTGGATGTAAAAAAAAAAAAAAAATGACCATAAAGTTCAGTTGGGGAAATCTTAGTGTGCAATCTATGCTGGACAACCAAACTGAATGCAGTACTAGTGGCACTGAAGGGTGGCTGTGAAGAAGAATGTCCTCATTCTTGGTAGTGGGATGTAGGAAGCAGGGGTGAACTGTCCCGATGTCTGCAGATGGAATGGTGTGGCCAAGTGTGAAGAGCTGGTGAAGTTAATTGAGAGGAATTGGTGTTCATTGCATTTTTCTTCGAGTTTCCAAAAGTTCAAACATTTTTTTTAAAGAAAGGAAAATAAAAATACCTATGCCAAAGCTCTTTCCCAAAACAACAACAACAAAAAGATCTAAGGGATGGTATCCTGGAAACCAGCATTTTCTTTGTAGTGCTCCTCTAACATTTCCAATGGGTAACCAGGTTGACAACTGAGTTAAAGACTTCTAAACCAAGAGATAATATCATAAAGGCATGGACATGGTCAAGGATGTGCAATCAACCTAGGAGGGAAGCCTGCTATTGACACTGGGAAATTTTCTAAATACCCAAGTGACCCCAGCTGTTCTACTCTCCACTCCTCTTCCTCTATGAATAAGCCAAAAAAAAAAAAAAAATATTCTACCAACAGAAGAATTGCCTTCCCAAGATTCATCCCCCGTCATTAACAGAGATGCTTTTTATCTCCCGTAGTGTTATAAAATGTTTTCCAACACACGGGGCTCAAAGAAACCACTATGGGAAATCTTTTCAATTTTCAGGCTCTTGCTCCAAGAAATGCTCAGAAGGACAAGAAAGAATCTAGCCAAAGAATCTAGATTTAGAAAACTTTCACTTCAAAAATATTGCTACCAAAATACAAAATTTTGCCTCGCAAGCTGGAGGAAGAAGAAAAAAAAATTCTTTCAAACATGGATATAAAAAAAAAGTCACAAAACTATACGGTGATATTGCTTTTGAGGTGGATGGTTAAATGATAAACCCTAGAATTTTGCCGTCTCTCTTGACCCCACACATATACACAAACAGCATTTAGACCCATCTCCTATACCTCACATCCCATTTTAAGTAAACATAAACCCCTCTTTCAGATGGAGAAAGGAGCTCAGAGAAGCCATACCCAATGTCACACGTAAGTGGCACTTCCGTCTAAGTCCCCAGACACTAGATGCTGTCCTTGGTATCATGGGGACTCACAACTCTCATTATTCCAGGTTAATAATACCTCAGTTTATTGGTAAAGGCGAGGGAGCTTCCAATGGGCCAAATAAGACTTCTCTATCTTGTTTTACCTGTACCCCATTCACAACTGTTTTCCTCTCAGTTTGAGTGACTATGATAGCCATGCATTCTCCACCTGGGAGAGCTCCGAAGCTTCCTGTCATTTTATGTGAGGCCCTGATCACACTGAACCCTGAAGACATCTGGTCTGCAAACTCTCTGTCAATGCCACTGTACACATATATGGGGCATCTTGTTGAATCAGGCAACAGTCGTGAGTGATCACCTTTTTCAGGTTCTGGAGAATTTTCCTTTTGAGTCAAGAAAAGGATGCCCTACGTTTATGTCAGCAATCTTTATTTCACTGGAGACACTAACTACTTCTTGATTCATTGTTGCCTTTTACAGATCAGCTTCCTACACACTTCCCCTTTACACATTTTTAAAATGTGGAATAGCTTTGTGGGTTTTTTTTTTTTTCTGTCACTATTGCTAACTTCACTTTGCTGATCCTTATGGTTTTTATCCAACCTCTCATCATCTCTATCCTGATTGTAACAGCATAACAGCTATGCAGTCCTAGATCTTTCAACACTTATGTCACTCAATCTCACACACATGTACCTGGAAAATTGGATCTTCATTGAATCCTCCCAGTAAGAACAGACTTGTTTTTCCAGATTCTAATTTTCTCAAGACAGAGTTGATAGCTAAAGGGAACTTAACATCTTCAGCAGCAAAGGGAACTGTTACAGCTTTTCTAATTGTAAATATGTACATGGTAGAAAATTTGAAAAAGAGAAAAACAATATTTTAAATTTATCCATTATCTCATTACTTAGAAAGAACCACTCCTGACATGTTGGCCTTATATATCAGACTCTGGGAAAAGGATATTGAACAAAAGACGCAGTCCTGATGCTAACAGATTTATTACTGTTCTATTTTGTCCATATTCTTCTCAGAGTAATCAGTGGAGATATCATTTTTAAAACATTCATTTGCTTTATTTTTTGAAAGGTAATAGATGGTAAAAGCAATATCAAACAGTATTACCACTGATCTCAGTCTCTCCCCAAAAGGCAACCTCCAAAAAGTTTTGTATAACCTTCTAGAAATATTCGCAAACAGGCGAAGTATATCATTCCCTGCTGGGCCACTGCCTTTTGTTTATTCTACTCAACAGTTTAAAGGTCCCCATTTTCAGAGATTTCAAAACCACTACATAGAAGCATAAGTTTCATTTCCTTCTCACAGTTCACCTAATCAAATACGGAAAGTTTTAGCCAGAACCTACATTAGAGGGGAATATGCAAACACATCCTTCAAGCTAGTCGATTCAAACCATCAAGAGCAAATTTCATGTTGGCAACCTGAGAAAGCAAGCTTCAAGGCTATCCCCAGAACTGGTGCAAAAGTGCCAGGTACAGAGACCACTCGTGTAATCCCAGCAATTCAGGAGGCTGAGACAGGAGGATTGCAAGGTCCAGGTCAGTCTGAGCAACTTAGCAAGACCTTGTCTCAAAATACACAAGAAAAAGGACTGGGATATACACCTCAGTGGTAGAGTGCCCCTGGGTTCAACCCCCAGTACCAAGAGGAAAAAAAAAAAAAAAAAAAAAAAAAATCAATGACAAAGCAAGAACATGGCTTTCAAGGACAGAAAACTTGATCTTCATATATTCTTTCTAAAAATGTATGTTTTTTTTCTTTGTAAAATAAAACTCACTAGTAATACAGAATAAAAAGCATTAGCTCTGTAATGGCCATTTCTTGGAAAAACTATTTAAGAGTTCAACATGCAGCAAGGCTTTGAGCAGCCACCTTACTGGAAACTACATGGAGGAGCACAGTTTAGGGAGTAGATGAATACAGAACTCATTCCAAGAGGCTGGCTATGTGGCTACATCTTATAGGCCCCTCATCCCAACCCTGGGAGGCCTGTTCAGTCAGCCCAGGGCTGAGACAAAGAACACAGAAGTGATCTACTCAAATTCCCAGGTGGGAACCAGCCAAGTCTGGCTGATGGCATTGGCTCCACTGGGGGAGGTAAAGAGTCGAGCAGCTAACAAGAAACAATTACATGAAATTTACTGGAATTAAAAAAAACCTGATAGAACTATATGACCCAGCTATATCATTCCTTGATATTTATCCAAATGAATGAAAGTCAGCATGCAATAGTGATATATGCATACCCCAGTTTACAGCAGCACAATTCACTATAGCAAAGTTATAGAACCAGCTTAGGTATCAGTGAACAGATGAATGAATAAAGAAAATATAGTATATATACAAAATGGAGTTTTATTCAACCGTAAAGAACAACAAAATTAGCTATTTGCAGGAAACTGGATGGAACTTGAGAATACTATATTAAGCAAGATAAGCCAGACTCAGAAAATCAAGAGTCATATGTTTTTCTCATATGTAGAAGCTAGAGAGAAAAAAAATGAAATAAAAGGGGGGAGTGTTTCATGAAATTAGAAGGGAGATCAGTAAAAGGACCAGGGAGGAGGAGGAGGGATGGAAAGGAGTGGTAATGGTGATGAAATTGACCAAACTATGTTTTGTGAATGTCTAAATGTGTCACAACATATCCCCCTATTGTGTATAATTATAATGCACCAGTTTAAAAAAAATTAATAAATACATGGTTCAAAGGAGAAGGTGGCAGAATGAGTGACTAATCTGAAAGTGGGCACTGGAGTTCTCCATTTCTTTTTTCTTTTTCTTTCTTTCTTTCTTTTTTTTTTTTTTTTTCTTCTTTCAGTTCCTTGATCAAACCCACGCCCTTGAGCATGGTAGGCAAGCATTCTACCACTGAGCTACATCCCTACCACATCTCCACCACTTTTTTCCTTTTTCTTGGTATTGGGGATTGAACCCAGGGCTTCATGCATGCTAAGCACACACTCTGAACTACACTGAACTACACTGAACTGAACTACACTGCCAGCTACATTTAATTTTTAAAAATGATATAAACATGTCTTCTTTCAGAGATTTCACAGGAATGAATAAAGGAGGGCAATTGAAAGTTTTTTTTCTTTTGGCAATCCCAGGCAAAAAAACAATCATAGGAAAACTCTCCTATCTTTTCTCAAAAGTAAAATAAAAGATCTGTAGTTTCCCTGCAGTGTGGGGCTGACCTGGATGCACTCAGGCCTGTCAAATATCTTCTTGGCTGCTAGGCACTATGGCACATTCCTGTAATCCTAGAAATCCAGGAGGCTGATGCAGGAGGATCTCAAGTTTAAGGCCAGCCTGGGCAACTTAGTGAGACCATATCTCAAAATAAAAATATACAGGGCTGTGGATGTAGCTCAGTAGTAAGTAGAACATCCCTGAATTCAATCCTGATACTGTAAATAAGTAAATAATAAAATATGGTCTCCGCTAACATATTCTACAGTTTTTTAAATTGTGAATGAATAAGCAAGTGAAGAACATTGTCAATTGTCCTCAAGGAAAAAAAAGTCATCCTCCAACCCTTACTGCCTACCCCAAAGTTCCATGTCCGAGTGATCAGAAGCCCACAATTACCACAAGAAGGTTCCCCAGTTCACTCAGGCTTCTTAGTGGTTTCTGACAACACCATCTCCACCTGGAAATCCTTGGACAGTTAAATCACCTAATCTTCAGTCTGGAGACTTTAGATTTTCCTTCCAAAGTGCATGTTTCCCAAAAGAGAAAAAAAAGCAACCTTAAAGCTATACCAAAATAGATTCTATAAAACAAACACACACAACTTGTATAGAGATCAATGCCTGGGTTTATATGTGGTGCATATTTGTGCTCAAGTCAAACACACAAAGGAATACTGTAAATAAAGCACTCTATAATGTGGCCATGTGTTTTCACTTACTTGACAAAAACCTGCAAGCATGGCGAAGTAACTATATACCAGAAATGTCTTTTTACCTTTCCCATGTTCTAGTGCATCAGCATCACCTAAAAGGCTTGTTAAAACTCATTGTGAGTGGGCTCTCACCCCAGAGCTTCTGATTCTGCAGATCTGGGTGCTGACAAACATCTGCCTCTCTAGTAAGTTCTCAGGCAATGCTCTGCTATTGCTGCTCCAGCAACTACTCTTTGAAAACTACTGCACTGATGGAAAAACAGCTGTCTGCTCCTTTTAGCTCTTTGACAAGAACAGCCATATGTAATGCATGATTATAAAATTACACTTGATCTTGGCCAAAAAACAAGAAGCAATTCCTGATTATAAAATTAAAGGGGAGTCCAGTTAGATTTCAATCAAATCTTTCAACCTCTTGCCAAAATGAATCTACTGAAAAGTTCCTCAGGTAACTGCTAATGATGCGGAAACATGGTCATAACCATACTTCAACAACCTGGGGAGTTGGTCACTGGAGGACACTGCAATCTACAGTGAAATCAAAGAGGTGAAAACTGCCACAAGTAATGAATGAGGAAAAAGAAAAAGAGGGGAGAGAAGCCTTGCCACCTAAAAATTTAGTTGTCAAGATCCTTGCCCTGCTCTATTATACCGGCTTTTCTTACCCATTCTCAGGGAATGTACCTATCCTTAGCAAAACCATCTGGAAAAGCTGCCATTCTAACCCAGAAGCATGGCAAAGAGACCCCTAAGTGGCTAGAAGAAAAAGCACCAAGATGTATAACATCACCAAACTTCCCCCACCTACCTTTCCCCCATTCCATTGGGTCACTCATCCATGAATGTTTAATGAGAAGTTTATTAAAATCAAACATCTCAAACTAGGTACAGTGCCACATGCCTATAATACTAGCTATTTGGGAGACTGAGGCAAGAGGATTGCAAGGTCAAGGCCTGTCTGAGAAACTTAGTAAGACCCTTTCTCAAAATTTAAAATGGGGATAGGATGTAGCTCAGTGGTACAGCACTTGTCCAGTATGTGTAAGGCCCTTACACATAGAAGAATAAGATATTTCAGTGAAGGGTCAGCTGAAGCAACTCTCAGGACAGCTCAAGTTAACCTTCATCCTATAAATAATGGATTCCAAGATAATCCCCTTCCAGATACATCCCCCTTTCTCAATATCTATGCATACATACTAAATATAAACTCCAGCAAACTCCTCAAGCAGCAAACATACTAGAATGCCTTTTGGTTAACTCTGACATTTCTCAAGGTCATGTGCAAATCCAGAAGCTTCATAAAATCTTCCCATTTTCCTGATCCAAATCCACTGCTCTCACATTAACACTTCCACAGAGCTTCAAAGTACACTAGTAGAAGTACTATTTTTTTTTTTTAATCTCCAGAGCCTCTTGTAAGCTGCAACTAGCTTAGCCACAACCTTTGTGTACATATTAGATGATCAATTGAAATAACTACAACTTGTACAATAGGAACCACATCAGTCACCTCTTTATATCTATTTTCCACATACCTCTCAAGGTACAGGAAGAAATCCAAATCAGGCAGCCAGTGTAAGTCAGAATTCAGGCCTATATCTTTGGAACAACACAGTTTTTGTCATTTCCTCAACACCAAGTTGCCTCTGAAATGGGAAAAATAGAGCAAGAAAAAAGTATCAGCTCAGGGGTTGGGCTTATGGCTCAGCAGTAGAGCGCTTGCCTTGAATGTGCAAGGCCCTGAGATCGATCCTCAGCACCACATAAAAAGAAATAATAAAAAATAAAGTTAAAAAAAATTAAGAAGAAGAAGAAGTCGTAGTATCAGCTCACTGGTCAGTCACCCACTACAAGTTTCTGCCCAATTTCTCATCAGACCCAAACTTAAAGGCATGGCTGAGGTGTGTAATAAAGTGTGTTTTTACAAATTATCCTATTTGGAATCATTGGTGCATGCCACTATATTATTATGGAAAAGCCTTCTTTCACTTCAGTGCCTCACAGTGAGAAGGGGGATATTTTATGAATACATAAAATCCTTTGATGAAGCCTAAATGCACTCTATAAAAAGCCCATGTATTCTTCTAGATTTTTTCTTAGGGGAAAAAAATTAAGCAGCAAAATTTACTGTAAAGAACACAGTGCATTTTTTTTATAGTGCATCTATTTTTGAAAGAGCACATGGCCTCAATGGCTACAGGTTTCTATGTTTCAAAAATCGTGATAAACAGCCAAAAGAGATATAAATGGATGAACCCTCATCATTCAGGTGAGGCAGCCTGGCAATAGTCCATGACGAAAGGCTTCAAAATCTGACCATACTGCTTCCAAGTTCCCTTGTTACCAGCTAGGTGTGGGGCTTTGACACAGTACCATGGATTTCAACTTCCTTGTAGAGTACTGAAGCTACTGGTCCTCTGGAAGGTAATAATAAGCAGATGTTCGAGCATGAAAAGCACTCAGGCCTTGGTAAGATCACAAACTTTAATTCCATGCCCCATGTTGAACTACCTGCCTGTAGGATTTACCTGACCCCATCAGATCAGAAGTTGAATGGCCTCTGCTTTTCTTTTGGTTACCATGAAAACTAAGCAAGCATTAGGTATGTTTATATATGAGACTTTTAACTAAAAGGAGCTGTTAAAAAAATTTTTGTGGAGGGTTGGAAGAGCAGCTCAATGGTAGGGAATTGGCCAAGCATGTACAGGCCTCCAGGTTTGATTCCCCAGCACTACAAAAAAAAAAAGAGAGAGAGAGTGGGGGTGGGAGTGGGAACAGGGGTGGGGGTGGGGGGGTGAGAGTGGGGGTGGGGGTGGGAGCGGGGGGGTGGGGATGGGGGTGGGAGCGGGGGTGAGGGGGTGAGAGTGGGGGGTGAGAGTGGGGGTGGGAGGGGGTGGGGTGGGGTGAGAGTGGGGGTGGGGGTGGGAGCGGGGTTGGGGGTGGGGGTGAGAGTGGGGGTGGGAGCGGGGGTGGAGGTGGGGGTGGGGATGGAGGGTTGTGGAGCAGCAGGGTAAGGAGCAACAGTAAATCAGTGTATCAATGGTTCCCTAGGAAAAAAAGGGTTAGCCGACACCCTAAACAGCACTAAATTTTAAATAAACTTGCTATTACAAGTTTAAACTCTCCCAAACAAGTCATTTTGGCTAACTGAATGTGTAATTAAATTTAAAAGCATACTAAAATAACACTTTAGCTGTTGACCTTAAAGATCCTTTTTGAAAAGCTCAACCAAAACACTAACACAGGAGTGGCTTGACTTTTTCTATACTGAAGACAGCACCTCATGGCGACATGGTATTTATCCTTTTGCTGTTCAACTGATTGGTAGAATATTAGAGTGGAGCTATGGTAAGTACAGATACACTCAATCCTTTTTACACAACTGGGTTTAACTAGTTTCTTACTCAAATTTCATCTCAGATTGGTAATTATAAAGAAGTAAGATATAGTTGCAATGACCACCTCAATAATCAATTAGCCAATGATTTAGAAATCCTGCCATTCAGACAAAGTTGACAGCATCAGTCAGAACCTTCCCCCACTCTCACCCCCAACACACACAGCCTGGACTTCTGTTGCACTTTTCAAAAGAAACAAGCAAGGGAACATTGATCATTATTATTATTACAATGTAGCTTAAGAGAAGAAGGACCTCTGTTTTGCAGGGTAAAAACCCTGGGTTCTTTCCCTAAACATAATCATTAGTGACCCACAGTGACACTTTAATGTTGATATGGATTATCAGTGATGAGTGAAATCGTCTGTCTAGCACAAAGACCCTTTCTGCTTTCAGTGGTCTTTTTAACTCTCAAGTAATTAGAGAAAACTTTTGACAGATCATGGCAACAAGGTGTTTCCAGAACTATTTTGGCAAATACATCAGACTTCATTAAAACAGCACAAGTCATTTGCAAATCATACCTAAGCATAAGTGTTATTTATATTAGAGTATAGAAGGATATTTTGCACATACCATATCAATGTATTGCATGATATTTCAGTTTTGTTCTGAGGTGTATTACTATCACAACTTCCAGGTTGCAGTAAGTTCTGGCCAACAATAGCAGGAATTGAGTGGAAAGTAGTAGTCTATATAATTTTGATTCAATGTCCCCACCCTCATGTGCAAATCAGGATGCCTTCAACAATCTTGTATCTGTCAGAAGTCAAAGAAGTCTTGCAGCTTCCATGGAAAACTCACTGAAAAATTCCTCAAGTACAAATTACTAAGTGGTGGTTTAAAGATACCAACATGGGGGCTGGAGGGGATGGGACAGTAACATTATGCCCTAAGCCAGGTTCTTACTTTGTGTAAAAATTACTGCATGTAATGACAATTCAAGGTGGTAGAAAAGATGACAGAACAAACGCCCATCCCTGAAAGAATTATAACAGTTTAATTCAAACTACCTAAAAGTTTTTTCCAGAAGCCCAATCTCAAACACTTATATTCAGAATATGCAGCACTGAAATTGAAATTACAATAATCTTTTGGTGATTTATTTTTAAGTGTTAGAGATAAATCTTGCTTGTATAGTTGGAGGTTTAACTGAACCTGAACTTAAGTTACCAAGCCAAGGAACAAGAGAAAGCACAACACAGTGACACAACAGAGCAAGGACAATCCATGTTATCCTTCCCTCACAGGAAGAACTCCAAGCACTGTTTTCAGTCTCATATTGACAGGAGGCCCAGAAAGCCAACAACAACCAGAAATTGTACCAATACATGAAAACACCCCATTTTTTGAGAAGAGTCAATGGTAGGTAGTGTCTATTTAATACTGAAGTATATCTTGCTAGGTATCTTTTTTTTTTTTTTTTTTTAAGTACACTGGAACATATTATGTTCATGAAACTTATCAGAATTATAAAAATACTCACTTTAGACATAACAAGCTGTTGCAGTAAGGCCTTCATATTTTAGGGTGATAATAAAGCCCGGTAACATTAAGTACATAATTTCCATTTTTGACTATGTTAAGGAGCCAATGAATGACAGAGGTTAGTGGCTCCAACAAAGGCTCACTACCCCATTACCCCAGACCAGGGAAGAAGGGTAAACAAAGTTTTCCAAAGAAGATGGCCCCATGAAGTGGGCTTCAGGCTTGCCAGATCTGAGACTCCTTACAGTTGCTTCTGGAGTGCACTAAAGCCACAGGTGGATTGAAGAAAAACCAGTCACCCTCTCAGATACATGCACAGAGATTGATGGAAATGCTACATTCATGCACCACATTCATGGCAATTTTGCACTGTGCATTAGTAATGAGAGATACAACAGGATCATGTGATATTTACAAACCATTTTAATGTATATTTACCTAGTTGCCAGACTATAATCATTTTACAATTTGACATAGTAAAGCTACCATATGTTCAGAGAGCTTGTCACATTAGACCTCCACCAATTTGAGGTTGACACTGAAACCACTAGATGAGCACAGCATTCCTCCTAGAGCCCTAAAAGCCCCTGTTTGTGTGGTTTACCAAATTGTAAAATAAGGCTGCAAAAAGCTTTGAATGCATTTTCTTACAGAGGCTGTTGCTAGTCCCTCCTCACTGATACCAAAGGGTCACATGGGAAAACTAAGCTCCTCTTGACACTCCGTTCCAAGATGGAGAGAAAAGGTCTTATAACAGTTGATGACCCTCTCCTCCCTTTTATCTGTTTTTCTTGTAGAAGGACACAATACCTTTATTTATTTACGGTGGTGCTGAGGTTCAGACCCAGTGCCTCACGTGTGATAGGCAAGCATTCTGCCACTGAGCTACAGCCCACCCACCACCACCATCCTTTTATTAAGCAAGTTTGTGGTGCTACTAACAATCCAGAACCACATACAAAAGTCCTGCTGCACACATCACCACCTTAACCCAAACTTGGTGCCTTTGCCACCAAGGCCAGCCCAGGCAAAAGATTAACCTGTGGTCATCGGCCAAGGAGTCACTGACAGGGCCAACCCTGGAGAAAGAGAGCCAACTTTATGTTTGTTTTAAAGGAAACACTTCCTGGCACATGTTTAGGACTCTGAACTCTGCACATGAAGCCACGTGGTTGGTCCTAATCTGGCTCCATCCACTCACGATCAGCCAAAGCAACCTCTTTCCTAGGGCAGCCCCAAGCGGGGTAATCGACACTATCTATTTCAAGTCACGCGCACTTTGAGTTCTCTCTCCACAGCAATCCTTCTGCGCGCACAGAGTCAAAGGGGAAGTGGAAAGCAGAGAGGCAGGGGGCGGCTGGTGTCCCTTTCGACTTCTGCAGGAAAGGACTCACACCTGTGGAGCCCAAACTGTGTACCGTGGCTCAGGAGAAGTCTGAGGGAGTGAGTCATGAGCCTGCGCTTCCAGGAAAGCTGCTAGGAGAATGCGCTGGCACAATACTTGCGGCGCCCACCTGTAGCCACAGCAAACTTTCCGCCCCTTCTGGATTAGAAGAATCCGGTCCCTTACGCCACCCTCTGGCCCAAACCGACACGGCCGCGAGCTCCTCACCTGAAAACCCCCAAACCCCAACCTGACCTGTCCCATAGGGCTGCCTGCGTCCGGGGCCATTCGGGTTTGCAGTATGGAGGGTCCGGGTTGCCAGCTGGGGCTTGGGAATTTGCAGAGAAGTGCGGGAAGACGCTGTTCTCTACCCTTTCCAACTTCAGCTCCCAACTTTACCAGCCACACAGCCGCTGCCCCGCGGCATGGACCCGGCCCTCGCGGCCTCTCCAATTCGGTCCTTGGGGAGGGGGCTACCCAAGATCCACGGAAGCCCGAGCACTTACAGCCATAGCGCGGTCTCTGCAGAGACGGCAGCTCTTCATGGGGCATCCTGCGCGCCTCCGGGGGCCCTCCCGGGGCGCGCCCCCCACGGCTTCCCTCGCTGGCCAGGCTCGCGGGCTTCGCGCCCCGCCGGCGCGCTGCGATCCCGCCTCTGTGCCCTCGCCCGCCGGCTCTGAGATGGGCGACCTGCTCCCTCGGTGCTTCCACCCCAGAGCCCGCTGCAGCCGCCGCGCGCTGACACTGGAGCAAAAGTGAACTCTCCTCCCTCGTTCCCTCACCGGCCGCCGCCTCCCCCAGCAGGTTTCCTTTCTCCTCCAGCCCGGCCCCGTTATTCACTGCGATGGGAGCGCGCGCCGCGGCGCAGCGACCCCTACCGCAAGCCGGGCGCAACGCACAGACAGTTTGGACCCGCCCCTGCCCGGCCCTCGGGTGGGAGGAAGGGGTTGAGCAGCCCGCAGAGCAAGGACCCCCTGCTGCTGGGGCCCAGCGCACCGCTGGCGGCATGGAGGTAGAGGCCGCCCCGCCTGGTTTTTTAGTGCTAGAACTAGAACGCTTAGAGGGTGGAAGTGAATCAACCCAGAGAAGAGCTAGAAAAACCGCAGAAGACACCGGCAGCCCCAGTCGCCCGGGGTGAGGGACAAACAGCGAAACTGCGCGGTTTCTTCACTGGGGAGATTGCGCGGATATCTATCTATCTATCTATCTCTCTCTCTCTCTCTCTCTCTCTCTCTCCGTCCTCATTGAAAGTTGCTTCTGATTTTTTTTTAATATAACATATAGAGTTCCCCTTTCATGACAAGAAGCTGTAAATGTGTTTGCGCGCGCGAATGCTGGAAGGACAAGATAAACATTACCCCAGCAACCACTCAAAACATAACTGCCAGTCACCCATCACTTCTGCCCGCCCCCATCCCCGCCCCGTGTGCACAACTGTAGGTCAGGCCCAGCTGGGGTCCCACAACCACAAAAACCTTTTCCGGCTCAGTTTTAAAGGAAATTAAACAGCATATTTATGTTTTAAAATCCAGGGGTTTCATGCAGTCACCAGGAGTTGTATTTCTCTTTGCCCTAGACTGATGTGACCTAAAGGAATGTGAGACACTTTCCCTGTGCCTTACCATTTTGACAAGTGTGGGATTATAAGTGACCAGTTGACTGAAAAAACAAACTAAGGCAGGTCTAAACGAGATTTTTATTTAGGTGAAACACAATAAATGCTTTTGCATTTGTATGTAGAACACACAACACAATCTTACTCATAAATGAACTCCAAAGCAGTGAAAATTTTTGGATTATGTATGACAAACCCACAGCAAACCTCAGACAGCATCTAAACTACAAATTTCAGAAAACAATAACAAAAAGAACAATACATTTATTTACAGTAGGAGTTATAACCTAAATACAAGCTTTAAAAGAAAATGTTTTTATGTCTCATGTGACGATATAGTCGTAGTTCCCCTTTAGCTACATAATGACTGTTTTGCAATGACTTTCATGCAGTTGAGTGGACCATTAGAACTTGACTTGTGCCATTAAATATCATCTTTTTAAAAAAAAAAAAAAAATCTTTTTTGTAGTTGTAGATGGACAGAATGTTTTTGTTTATTTTTTATGTGGTGTAGAGGATTGAACCCAGTGCCTCAAAGCATGCTAGTAGGCAAGCACTCTGCCACTGAGCTACAGTCCCAACCCTACATATCATCTCAATACAGCAAACAAACTTGCAAATCAGCAAAGGAAAGAAAGAAAAAGGCAGCACAGTGATAATAACCATTTTTAATTAGGCAAAAACACAGCCACCAGCTGTTTTCGATTTCATATGAGCAATGCAGTGCTCCTCAAACTTGTTAAAACTCACATTCTGAACCCACCCTCAGTTTCCAATTCAATAGGTTCAGTCTGAGGCTCATGGAATTTGCATTTCTATCAAGATGTCCTGTGAGGCTGAAGGACAGATTTGTAGCCTGTGCTCACAGTACTTCTTCACTCAATATCCACACACACACACACCCTTTTTTTTTTTCTGGAGACTTTAGATTCTCATCTGGTTGAAATGGAATGGGGGGGGGGGGGGCTATCTTTCCTCAAAAAGTAGAAGTCTCTAATTATAAGAGTAATTCAGAGATGAAATGGTTACATTCTGAAGCACAACACCATGTCAGTCAATGTTCATCCAAAGGCAAATATGTAGAAGGTGAGTGTTCTGTGTTACATTGTTACAGGAGATGCTGAATTGGATGATATCTAAAGTCCATCCCATCTCTATTAGTCCATGCATCCAATACTAACAATTAAGCCCTTACACATAGCAAATTTTAGTATGGTGTATGATTTAAGTCCCAAATAAGTGGTCAGTCTGAGTATTTAGAGGTGGGAAATAAAATCACTGAAAACTACAATGGCCAAGGAAGATTGCAGGATTTTAAAGTGTGAATTCAGGTAGACCTTGAAAGGTGAAGAATTGGACACAGAATGTCCTCCTGGGAGACAGGGGAGAGCAAGAGACTATAGGGTCAGACAGGAGACTCAACTGGATATGAGCAGGGAGCTATTATCAGATAATGGAGAACTTGGAATGTCAATCTAAGAGGACTAGATATTACCAAAGGAGCATCTGTGAGCTCTTCAAAGTTTTCAACATGGGAACTACAGGAAAATAGGGAGTTTAGGGAAGGTAAATCTTACAGCAGGTTATAGGATAACTTGGAGCAGGGCATGTTGGAGATGCTGACACCTGGTGGAAAGGACTGTAGTAGAAGTTGAAAAAAAACAAAGAACCTCAATGAAGTTGACATCACTAACACTAACCAAAGGGTCTGTTTTCACAAAACAATTGGTTACCAACAGCTCCTAAATATATCACACATGCTAATAAGCAGACCAAATACAGAAATATCTGTTCCTGGTAGAAAGTAAGGGCTAAAGCAAAAAGAAGTGAGCAGGAGGATGGTAGTTAATGATTTATTTGATCAGTTCTTTGGAGGCTCTGCGAAGTTTTCAAGCTTTCTCATGACTAATGTCACTATGAGAACTAAACCCAAAGAGGAAATTGGAAAGCAAATGCTCCTTCTATTTCACAAGTGACGAAGTTGTCATTCGGGTCTGCAATTCCCTGGGTAATGATACTATCTCACAGATAGTACCTCAGCATCGGAGAAAAGAAACTTGTCTGCAAAATGCTGGGCTATTTTCTCTTGGGGTTTGACATTGAAGAGTGATTCAAATAAATATGAGGCATTGTGCCAGCTTACATTGCCATCTGACTGTTTGCAAGAACATTAAAAACAAAAACGAAGGCCAGCTAGTTAAAAAAAAAAAAAAAAAAAAAAAAGATCCACTGACCACTAAAGAATGTTTTTTTAAAAAAAAAAAAGTCAAGAGAGTTTTTCTTTAATGTAAAATAAAAGCTGAGATTGCAAAAGTACTAAACATGTTTAAACCATTTAAAAAGCAATTTTGTATTTAAAAATTGTTTTTAAGATCCATCTCTTATTTTGACAAATTAAAATGAGAATGGAGGCATTTGAAAAAATGCAAGTTTTTATAACAATAAGAAATTATTTATATCAAGAGCATTAAAAGGAGTAAAAATATGAGTAGAAATCTTAGCACACAATATTTCATTTACTTTTAAGATGGTTTTATTGTCCAGTATTGTCACGTTGCTGATCATTTTAACATCTGAACCCATAGTAGTGACCAATATCTTTCAAAGCATGAAGAAATCACAGAAAAGAAATAATTCAAGGCTTTTTTGTAGTACTAACAACCTAGGGTTGTTAACATTCTCTTGTTCCCTGTCCCAGAAGGAAACTAAGAAGCAACAGAAACTGCACTTTGTTGCAAAGAAGGATTCCATATATAAATAGGAAATTGTTACAGTCCAACATCAGTTCAACTCTTTTTAAAAAAAGAGTCAGCTAGGCCGTTGGTGGCACATGCCTTTAATCTCAGCGACCAAGGAGGATGAGACAGGAGAATTGCAAGTTCAAGGTCAGCCTCAGCGAAGTTAAGTACTAAGCAACTTAGTGAGATCCTGTCTCAAAATAAAAAGAAAGAAAAAAAAAAAAAAAAAAAAAAAAGCCTGGGGATGTATCTCAGTAGTAAAGTGCCCCTGGATTAAATCCTCAGCACCAAAAAAAAAAAAAAAAAAGTCAGAAATGAACAAAACAGTGTTTCAGTTATCAAAAACAAAAGTAGGAGTTGAAGTCTCAGAAGAGAAAAACTATAGAATTGGGTTCTTCTTAAAATCAGTTTATAGACAAGGAAACTGAAGCACAGAGTCGTTGCATGATTTCCTCAGGTATGGGAGAAGAGAAATTATATTTCAGCCCCATGGCCAGAGTTTCTGAACTATTGCTTTTTGTTTTTCCTTGCACATATTTTTGTTTATATATACAGTTGTTTTTTTTTTTTTAATGAAATCCTTTTCCACTTCACTAAAGCCTATAATTTTGGACAATTTTCAAATATTTTGTAAATGTTAAATCAGTAAAGCAATCCAGGAATCTTGCCTTTTTATTCTTTGCTTTGACGTTCCAAGCAAATTGAAGTTTGGAAAGATTGTCTGAACTTTAATTTTAGCAAATTAAATAAAACCACACACTGTTCCATGATTATCCCCCATCCCATTCCATAGTTTAAGAAAGTTAGAGTTCAAATAATTCTGAGAAGATAATCCCCAGGGTAGCCTGTAAATGATCAGGAAGAGAAAGCAGCAATGATTGCCAGGTGACATCAGTGCCCTCTCCAGCTGAGCTACACCCCAGCCCCAGCTCCCTCCATTCTTTTTTTTTTTTTTTTTTTTTTTTTTTGGAGTACCAGTAAGTCTTTATTCATTGTATTTCTTCCTTCATTCTTTATCCCCTTTACCCTGTACTAATTTTCTCAACTGCATTTATAATCCAAAATATACTGAATTACTTGTTGATCATTGGTCCCCTCCCTTTAGAATAGTAGCTGCTTCTTGACAGCTGGAACTTGGTATAATTCTTTGGTGCTGTGTTTCCAAAATTAATCAATGCCCAACATGAAGTAGCTACTTATTTTTTTGAAAAAAAAAATGGATTTATTACATACTTATATGCACCAGTCCCTATACTAGGAATAGAATCCTCAGGCTCTTTGGTAGTAAACAGCATAGCTGGGTTTACTGGAATGCACACTCCCCTTGCCCCCCACACCAAGAAACCCATCTCCTGTTCCATTGATGGATACATTGAACTACAAATTTCAATAAGTTCACCTACTAAACACACATTCCTTTCCCTAGATAAACATTAAAGGACCTACTACAAATGCCAAGTTACTGTCATCTAGTTGCCATCAAAAAGAAGAAGGGACTTGGAGCAGAGTTTGAGTCCAGGCACTCATTTTTCATTACACTTTTGGTAATCCTTTGCAGTTCCCTGTAAATCTTGTAAGTACTGATAGAATAAATCTGAAAAGTGCTTAGTAAAGGGCGCTCCCACATACCTGCAAGTTGTTCTGAGTCAACTATCACCTTCCATCAACAGACAAAGCCAGAATCACCCAGTTCTGCCATATTCTCTGTCTTCCAATGGATCTTTCCTCTGAATTCTATACCGTGTTAGAAACATTTTCAGTCACTTGTGTTCAAAACATCAATCATTCCTTCAGGAATGATGTTCATTCCTCCAGGACCATTCCTTAGCATCCAGTCATTCACTGAGACTTGGTGAGTCTTCTTAACTACTTCTCTTCTTTGAGATATCTCCTCTTTCTTATTGGTTCCCATCACTACCACTTCTACTCTGGTTGAAGCTTTCACCATCTCATACCTGGACTACTCCAGTAGTTATTCCTGTGTTGTTTTTCTCTTCTTATTATTTGTTTCCCTTACTTCTTCCTCTGAATTTCTGTATGAAATATTTTCATTTGTTCTCTTCCTTTGAGCCTTTAGCAAATTTTACCTCGGTTACTATTGGTGCTTCTGTGTCCTCTTGATTAAAAATAAATGTTGGTGTCTGGAGAAGACAGACTTTGCTTTTACTTCCCACAATAGCACACAAACAAAGCAACCTCAAAGGGTCCAAGATGTCAGTGTGGGAAGGTATACCTATCAAAAACCTGCTGTTCTTCCATGAGCAGAATTTTGAAGTGTAAGAGAGAGAACCCTCCTGCTAATCTGCCCCAGGGCCCAGTAGGGGAGGGGAGGCACACCCAGGAGAAGCTGCTTTAGTGTTCTGTCATTTTAAATCTTTCAAGATTTCAAAACCCTCAGTTATTTCTTCCCACCTAAAGTGCTATGTGTTGGCTAGTAGTTTTATTTAAATTAATTGAAAACAATTTTTTTTTTCATTTTCAGAGTGAATTCCACAGTCTCTTGAAAACAACGGAATACTTTTGGAGAGATAAAATTAAGCAAAGTAGAAGCTGGGGTTTTGGCTTAGCAAGAGAGCACTCACCTAGCACATGCAAGGCACTGGGTTCGATCCTGAGCACCACATGAAAATAAATAAATAAAATAAAGGTATTGTGTCCAACTACAACTGAATATACATATATATATATATATATATATATATATATATATATATATATATATATATAAATTAAGCAAAGTAGTAGAAGAGAGTTATTGAAGGCTTGCATGATGGTACACACCTGTAATCACAGAGACTTGGTAGGCTGAGGTAGGAGGACTACAAATTCAAGGCCATCTTGACAATTTAGTGAGACCCTGTCTCAAAATAAAAAGGGACTGGGGATGGAGCTCAATGATAGAGTATGACGAGGTTCCATCCACAGTAACACAGACACACACACACACACACACACACACACACATGATAAATAAATGAAATGAAAGAATGTGGTGAATTAGGTTCTTCTGAGCATCTGAAGTTTATATCTTCGTAGGAAAATCTGTTAATTAATATATAAACTTGAGGCCTAAAACAATGTTTCATTGAAACATACAAGGAGCTCTTCTGAAAAAAGAAAAGAAACAGCTGGACATGCTAAAGAAAGGATTTGTGCACTCTGTGGAATGCCTTTTCAAAAAGCAACAAAATATATGATCAAAATTTTGAAAATTAGGACCCAATTCATATGCAATTCCTTTTCAGAATCACTGAAAGATGATGTTGTTGGCATTCTAAATCTCCCAAGATCCCAGAAGATCCAAGCTCCCTTTTATTTTATTTCTAATTTTACACTAAATTATTTGTAGGCCAATTTACAAATAATGCTTTAAAATCTTAAATGACTTTCTTGCTCTTTCTTCTATTTTTAGCATTGCTTTAACCTTTTCTAGTTCATCTACTTAAATTAGTGCTTATCTGTGATAATACAGTTTTCAACAGAATCAAGCTAACCCTGGATATTCAAACTGTTTCAGGAGCTTGGACAGTTTTATAGTACTTGGCCTCAAAACCTAGGTTTTGGAATTCCACTTGTGTTTTGCTTCCCTTGCTTAAGTTCTTTGACCTTAAAACAAAACAAAACAAAATCTCCAGGATCTAGTATCCAAGGGCCGCGAAAAGGGGAGAGGTCACATTCCCCCTTTCCTCTTCCTTGCAATCTTATACTAGGAAGATATTGATTTTTCTCTGATATCTCTATCAGGCTTCAGTGATAACTCTAATGGAAGAGTCTATTTTAGGACACAAACACACACACACATATAGAGATATATAGATAGATAGATAGATAGATAGATAGATAGATAGATAGATAGAGAAAGAATAAGAAAAAGGAAAGACTCAAGCTTGAGCTGGCATATGTCTCCTACTTATAGGTAATTTTCCTTTCTTCCACAGAGAGTTCTTGGATCTCCATGACTTGGAGCCCTTAATAACTCATCTGTTGTTCTGGTTTAGCAGCTCTCCAGTTTTATGCACACTGCTGTACAGCACTCAGGATATGGTAGACACCCGATATATATTTGTCATATCAATGAATGATTAACTCCAGTCTCAAATCTCTCCAAAATTAGTTTCTTGGTGAATCCTGTATCACTTGTCTCAAACTGAGGTTCTGACATTGAGTTTTTGCCTTTCCCAAGGTCTTTGATACCAGTAAACCCTGCTGGGAATGACAGGTTTGATAATACCCATATTTGGCTGAGGACCAAGCAATATCTGGTTGTAACAGATAGCTACATCTTGGTAGAGGACCTTTTTGTAAACTAATGAGTAATTAAACTGTGGTAGGTATTGCCCACACCCCAGACTCCTCCCCAAAAGAGCAGTAGTATAGCAGAATTGTATAAAATATTACAATGAAATCTGGATTCTATGACATCTCTGAGAAGTCAAGACACTACATGCTTCCAATGTGAGGGTTTCATTCCAACCATCTCAACTTCCACAAAGTCTTACGAAATAGCTAGATATGGTGACCCTTGCCTCTAATTCCGGTGACTCAGGAGGCTGAGGCAGAAGAATCACAAGTTTCAGGTCAGCCTCGGCAACTTAGCAAGACCCTGTCTCAAAATAAAAATTAAAAAAAAATACTGTGATGTGGCTCAGTGGTAGAGTGCCTCTGTATTTAATATCTAATAATAATAATAATAATAATAATAATAATTTCTCATGAAATAAAATAAAATTTGGATTTGACTTTCATGGCTGCTGCCCATTCTGGACAGGCCCATGTGATGAGAATGAATCCAGCTAGAGCAAAGCCCTGTTGTAGAGCAGCAGGTCATGCTGCAGGGGCTCCAACTCCAGGACAGGGGCAAAAGTTACATCAACACATTCTACCAGCTTTACTGTCTAGGGACAAAGGTGAAGGAGAGGGGTCAGGAAAAACACAAGCTGCATAAATAAAGGGGGAAGAATGACAGGTCATAAGTAAGAATAGAAAAAAGGAAAAATTCTAGGGGCCTGGGCTTTATCAAACTATGTATATCATCAACAAAACACTGCCACGGGGCACAGTACAATGCTGGCTTTTACTCACTTGCTTAGAAGAGAGCTTGGACAGAATTCACTGGGCCATGTCTTTCCTCTATTAGCAGCTTCTGAATTATTAATGCAAGGCTGTAAGAGGGCAGTGATCAAAATGATTACCTGTTTGGGAGAAGAGAAGCAGTTAGAAAGGGATTGAAGAGGGTCATTCAGCTCCTTTGCAGGGAAGTGGGAGAACTCAATATTCCTTAATGCAGGGGCTGGGGATGTGACTCAAGCGGTAGCGCGCTCGCCTGGCATGCATGCAGCCCGGGTTCGATCCTCAGCACCACATACAAACAAAGATGTTGTATCCGCCGATAACTAAAAAATAAATATTAAAATTTAAATTCTCTCTCTCTTCTCTCACTCTCTCTTTAAAAAAAAAATATTCCTTAATGCAGGGAAAATGAATTGGCAACAAAGCCAATTTTACTATGAAACTTTACCATGGAGAGTCTCTCTTATAGCTCCAATGCAGCAAATGATGCGCAGATGGACCTAGGCAGGCTCTCTCTACCCAGAGTCTGGGTTGGAACAGTTGCAGTTCCAGGCTGCAGGCAGGCTTTTAACCTTCCTATTATTTGACTCTTATTCTTAGACACCATACACTTGCTGCATATTTCTACTATTCAATTATTCTGCCCATTCAACAATTGATCTGACACCTCCTTTATGGGGTTACTACACTGAGTGTTGAGGAGGGTTGGAAAGAAATAAATGCAAACAATGCACTGTGCCCTATAGCAGCTTACTGTTCTACTTTTCTCTTCCTCTAATTTTTATGCAAATTTGTGATTCTGAAAGGACAGGTAAGTAGGTTTAAATTACCAAGGCCAAATAATAAGTGTGGGTGGGGAAGTTATTTCATTCATTAGGCAATATTGTAATAAAACAGTGTTTTTTATTTCCTAGCAAAACCATTCATGAAAATATTGTATACAAGTTCAGTTTCACAAAGTGGTTTAAACCCAAATAACCTGAGATGGGGGGAATGTAGCTCAGTTTGCCTAGTATGTGTGAGACCCTAGGTTTGATCCCCAGTACTAGAAATAAAACATAATAACTCAATAACCAAATGAAGATGGCAGTAGAAGGGAATTTGCAAGAAGAAAAGGCTCATATTTATCAAAATACATTACCTACTTAAATTAAGTATGTGTCCTTTTTAGTGTTGAGTTCATTTGCAGCTCTGATTCTCTAGTCAGGATAACAAGGTAGTGTTCAGGACAGAGAAATATGCTTCTCATTCTAAAAGTTGTTCATCCAGTCTTGCTGCTTTTAAAACTTGAAGGGAACCACACTCTGTGTTCAAATACTTCCTTTTATGCTGGATAAATAAACCTGCTTCCAAGTCAGGATGAGCAGAGAGATCCAAATACTAAACATTCAATGGCATTCAGCAGTCCTGGATATGACCTCTAGAATCAGCAATTGGCACATTCTGAAACTTCAAGGGAAAAAGAAAAAAAGGTGCACTAACCATTCATGTTGTTTTTGGTGCCATTGATATTCATAATATTCTCTGCCACTTAGTGAATTGACCCAACTTTTTGACTCAATGAAGTGTCCCTGGCAAATATAGGGATCAACTAGAGGGCATCAGGTAACCGAGGTGGGCTGGAATGCAAATAATTCCAGGAAGCATTTCTCATTTTTGCCCAGAGTATTGCAGAGTGCCACCAAGGGAGGTGACCTAAGCAGAAGGCTGTCAGAGACAGTTGGTCCCTAGAGACCTTAGGCCTATTCCACTAATTTTTTTTTTTTTCATTATCGTTATTTATTTATTTATTTTTATGTGGTGCTGAGGATCGAACCCAGGGCCTCACACCTGCAAGGCAAATGCTTTACCATTGAGCTACAGCCCCAGCCCAGTTCCACTAATCTTTAAGAAGAAATTGAGGCACATGATGTCTGATAGATAAATGTAAGACACTTTTGGTTTTGTGTTTTTTTTTTTTTTCTCACTATAAAAATGACTTAGTTTTTTCATCACTGTGACCAAAAGACTGGGCAAAAAAAAAAAATAGAGGAGGAAAAGTTCATTTGGCTCACAGTTTCATGGATCTCAGTCCATAGCTAGCTGACTCCATAATTCTGGGCCTGGCCCAAGGTGAGGCAGGATATCATGGTGGCAGGGTGTGGTGGAGGGAAGCAGATCAGAACATGGCAATAGGAAGCAGAGAGAGAGAGAGAATGTTCTGCTCATTAAAGGCAAAATATAAACCCCAAAAGCATGCTCCCAGTGATCTACTTGTTCCTACTTCACCCTACCTGCCTGCATTTACCTGTTAGTTAATCCCTGTCAGTGAATTAATGCACTAATTAGGTTAAGAAACTCATAACTCAATCTTTTCACCTCAGAATTCTTGCATTGTCTCACACATGAGCTTTAGAGGAACACCTCATATTTACACCCTAACAAAAAGTTTTTCTTAATGAGCCAAAGAAGGGAATCAGATAGACTAAAAACCTTGTCCAAGGGCAATCAGAACCTTTATCTAAGTTCAAAACATTCCTGGATTGGTGAGCCACCTGAAACATTGCTGACAAATGATCTAGAGGCAAAAGTCTCCCCTAGAAACCGAAGTGCTGTCTCTCCAAAAGAGCTTTCCTAAGGTGGCTTTGCATTTCCCTCCTTTGAGTTGGAGGTAGAAAAAAAAGAAAAGAAAAGAATGGTTTGAATTGCTTTCAGGGTTAAGATATGGGTCTGAAGTGTAAAGAGGCTGACCATATTGCACTTAGCTCTTGCTTGAATGGGTTGGATTGGCTTTAAGAAGGGCTTCCTGCTGGGCCAAGTGGCACACACTTGTAATCCCAGGAGCTCAGGAGGCTAAGGCAGAAGGATTGTAAGTTCAAAGCCAGCCTCAACAATTTAGCAAGACCCTGAGCAACCTTATCTCAAAATAAAAAAAAAAAAAAAAATAAGATGGGCTAGCCATGAGGCTCAATAGTTAAGCACCCCTCGGGGTAGGGAGCAGGAGCACAGGAGGAATAGATGATTTCTAGACAGGGCAGATGGGTGGGAGGGAAAAGGAGGGGGCAGGGGATTAGCAAGGATGGTGGAATGTGATGGACATCATTATCCAAAGTACTTGTATAAAGGCACGAATTGGATGTCAACATACTTTATATACAGAGATATGAAAACTTGTGGTATATATGTGTAATAAGAATTGTTATGCATTCTGCTATCATATTATTTTTTTTTAATATTTACTTTTTTTTTTTTTAGTTTTTTCAGCGGACACAACATCTTTGTTTGTATGTGGTGCTGAGGATCAAACCTGGGCCGCACGCATGCCAGACGAGCGCGCTACGGCTTGAGCCACATCCCCAGCCCATGCTGTCATATTTTTTAAAATCAATAAAAAATATAAAAAATAAAATTATATGCATTAAAAAAAAAGAAAGAAAAAAATAGTTAAGCACTCCTGGCTTCAATCCCTGGTACTAAACAAATAAATAAACAAATGCCTCTCTGGCTTCTGCCTCTCAAAATCCTGCTTTCTTGTGGGTGGTATCTCACAAATGAGCAGTCTTAAGGCCATTCAAATCAGGCTGTCACCATACCCTTCCAACACCTTTCCATAGGTGTTCACTGGACCTACAGGAAAGAGTATGTTATACCAGGTGACAGGCAGATGGAGAGAGATTTGGGTGTGTCTGCCTGTGGTGCCAGCCTGAGGGATGTGCTATCTCTTTTTGAGAGTAGGGCAGACCCAAGATTTGAGCCTGTAATTAGGTGGTAGGATGATGGGGTGGTTACAGAGCTTATCTCAGAGAGAGGCCTCACCACCTCACATCTACCTCCAAAAGTTTCCTCCAAGGAACTTCCCTCAGGGCATTGGGCTACAAGAATCCTCTCTGTGGACTTGAGCACATAGGGAGGCTATTATAGCCACATGGGATGCCAGCAGGGCAAAGTGCCAATCACTGCTTAGGGAAACACAAGGCTCCTCCCTCACCCTGCAGGTGTAACTTCAAGGTCAAACAAGGCTGGAGGGCAGCCAACTAAAGAAGTTGAACCTGGGATCCTGCAGTCCAGGAAGGGAGGGTGTTCATTTACTTATAATTTGCCCCTTCCATTACACTTCCCCGACGACTGACCCTATATTAGTGAAGTACCATGAGCATCAAATTAGCAGCTGGTTTCATTCTTACATCTTTTCCTTCTTCCCCAAACTTCTAGAGCTGTCTGTCTTTGGAAATATTTAACAAGTCTTGTGTTATGAGAATCTGAAAACTTCAAGGAATAACAGGCAGAGGTCACCAACCTCCCTCAGAGTTTCCTAATTTTCCTTTACAGCCCAAATTTTCCTGAATGAATTCAGAAAATAATACTGTTGTCAGAGAGAGAGAGAGAGAGAGAGAGAGAGAGAGAGAGAGAGAGAGTTTTTGCATAGAATTTGGAAATAAATCTTTAAAGAGAATGTGCATGTCTCTGGCAAACATTTCTAATTTCCCTGAGTTTGCAGGAGACTTAGCAGAATTTCAAGCTGCACCATATATAGTCAGCCTACATGCACGGATTTGCAGTCCAGATTTAGATCTGGGGGAAAAATAATAGAAAAACGTAGCATGTAACATGTTTATCTTTATTAAAACTGGAAGGAGGAGGGATATTGGCCAAATTATAATTTTATATTATATGCATGTACTAATGTGTAACAATAAATCCCACCATTATGTACACCTATATGCATTAATAAAAATATGGGAAAAAATAACTGGGGAGGTACCAGGTGTGGTGACGCATGCCTGTCACCCCAATGATTTGGGAGGCTGAGGCAGGAGGCTGAGACCAGTCTCAGCAACTTGGCAAAGCTCTAAAAACTTAGTGAGAACTGTCTCAAAACAAACTAACAAACAACTGGGAGGGGGTAGTAATTACACTTAAGTTTTATAATAAAAACAGCATTCCTCTGTTCCTACCTCCTTGTGGAACATACTATCCCAGATAACCACCCTCAATATTCTGCTTCCAGAGCATATAATTCAGTACTTAAAAATAAAATTGATGATTTGGTTAAGTGTGAACAGTTGGATTCTATAGGGAAATTATTAGGTAACAAGTGGTTTTCATGAAGTTGGAGTGTATTTATTGAGTGGTAAGTACATAATAACCTCTCCTCTCGAGTTCACAGTCTAACTGGTTTAAGAAGCATGGGTTTTCAAAGGATTACTAACAATACTATTGCTTGCCAAATAAGGTCAGAAAGGTGTAGAAAGAAGGGCATTTCTTGGTAAAAATCAGTGCTCTGAGTTTTTACCACAAAGATTAAGTTAGATCCTTCAGGGAAAGTTTTGTGGAATTTGGCATTCTACATATAGTGACCCAGTGTTTGGGCAGCCTGAACCATGACTTATTTCTAGCATTTAGAACAGGCCTGATGCTTAGAGGAAGTACTTGACTCATGTTTGCTAAATGAGTGAGTGAATGAAGGAATTAAGTTAAAGAAGCAGACAGATTCTAGAATTTTCAGGCATTCCTTCTCCACACAATTTGCAAAGGAGAAATAATTATAAGAGTCACAGGCCTCCCTGTATTTACCAAGGCAATCTTGGAGATGCTGCTCTGCTGGAAAAGCTGGGAGTAGCAATTTTGTTACTTGTAGCCATGTGACCCTGGGCAAGTCCTTGTGTCCCTTGGGCAGCTAAGACATCATGGGTCAAGTCATATGCACTTCATAGGATTGTGAGAACATCAAGGGAGATAATGCAGCAAAGTGTTCACAGAGGCAATAGTAAAGGGAACCTGCTTTTAACTCATTCTAGTTTGCATATAAGGAAATTTGCATGTAGAGCACATTCACCTGTTCCAGGAGGCTTCTCTAAATTTTTATGTTTATTTTGTTTTGTGTTGCTTGGAATCAAATTTAGTACTTTGTGTAAGCTAGGCAAGTGCTGTACCACTGAGCTATATCCCCAGCCCCTAAATTGTTTTTATTTATTATTATTATTATTATTATTATTATTATTATTATTATTATTAGGATTGAACCCAGAGCCTTTTGCATGCAAGGCAAGTACTCTACCAATTGAACTATATCCCCAGCCCTTTGTTTGTTTTTAAATAATCTCTATTTGGACCTTCTCTTTCCAACTGAAAAAAAAAAAAAAAAAGAAGGTTCACTGTGGCTGGGAATGTTGCTCAGGATAAAGCACTTGCCTACACACACAGGCCGTGGGTTCCATCCCCACCACAAGGAAAAAAATATTGCTCATAAATGCAGACAATTTTCTGTAAAAATTTCTTTCCAGTAACAGGATGAGCCAGGATAACCACTATGGAAGGACTTACAAGCATCTTACTATGGAGCTCTTAACTCTCCAGAGCAGGGTAGGTGCCTCCTCATCACACAGTGACGTTGGGGCTGTCAGGGTTAAACCTGATAGTGAATTTCAGTGTCATTTCTCTGGTAGCAGCACCCTACAAACTGCATTTCTGCCCACCTTCTGCTCTACTGGAAACCTGCCATTCAAGCATCTTGTTTTTGTGTATGAGCTTATCAGTTAAAAAGAGATTTAAATGGACAGATTTAAAATGGGATCCAGTACAAACTCTGGATCCTTGGTCGCATTTACAATTCCCTCTGTCATATACTCCACAACCAAGAAGGAGCTAGTTTACTCCCTTTTGCAGCCAGGACACCTAGGAATTTTGCAGCACAGATGACATTGCTCACTGGAGGGGAGCAGGAGGAGTGGATTTCCAGGAGCCTCCACTGGCCTGAGTGGCAGGGCTGACTTCCAACTCTGCAGATGGAGGCTGGAAGGTGAAGGGGATTGCTGGACCCCCCAGGAGAATCTATGCAGGGTGGTATGAGGAAAGCAGTCTCTTTCCTGACAGCTCCTGAGCAACATGAAAACAGATGATGAAAAAAAAATCTATTTTAATATCAAATATATGGATAAAATAAATGAATATGCTTCAACTACTTTGGGATGGGGGTGGAATAGAACATTTATTGGGCAAGAGAAGCATCTGTTAGTCAGGCGCTCAGTTGAGAGGCAGTGGGTGCAGTGGTTAAAATTCAAATCACGGTTCTATTCTTTCCTAGCTGTGATTTAAATCCCTCTAAGCATCACTTTCCTCACTGTGCACAGGGGACAATAATAGTACCTAGCTCATAAGGTTGTGGTTAGGATTAAATGAAATAATGGTATGGTAAATCCCTTAGCAAGATGGGGGGGGCACACTGTAAGCACTCAAGAAATAGCAGCAGTTATTAGTCAGAATGAAACTTATTCTTGCATGGTAGATAGGTAGATGTATAATTTGAGGTTCTCTAGAGAAACAGAACCAATAGTGTATGTGTGTGTGTGTGTGTGTGTGTGTGTGTGTGTGTATAAACGGGGTTGAGAGAGAGAGAGAGAGAGAAAGAAAGAGAAAGAGAAATGTCTTGAGGATCAAATTCAAAATCCTCAGGGTAGTCCAGCAGACTGGAGACCCAGGGAAGAGCTGACAGTTGCTATTCAAGCCCAAGGGCAATCTGCTACAGAATTCCTTCTCTCTCTCTCTCTCTCTCTCTCTCTCTCTCTTCTGGGGATCAAACCCAGAGCAAGAGCTACTCCACCCCCACAATTCCTTCTTACTGGGGTTGGAAATGGAGAAGTCAAACTTTGTTCTATTGAAGGTTTACTTGATTGGATGAGACCCACCCATATTATGGAAAGCACTCTACTCAATTTCTTTGATCAGTGCTGGGGATTGAATCCAAAAGCTCATGCATGCTAGGCAAGTGCTGTACCACTGAGTTATATCTCCAGTCCTTATTTTAGAATATTTATTTATTTATTGAGTGGGGTCTCGCTGTGTTGTCTAAACTGGCCTTGAACTCCTAACCTCAGGTAAACCTCCTACTTTAGCCTCCCTAGTAGGTGGGACTACAGGCATGCACTACCATGCTGGGGTTAAAGTCCACCAATTTAAATGTTAGTTTCATCTAAAATTATCCTCACAGGAACATAGAGAATAATGTTTGACCAAATATTGGCACTGTGGTCCATGCAAGTTGACAAAATTAACCATCAAGTAGACTCCATCAGTCCCATTTTCTGGTTCACAACAATCTCCCAGGATTTGCTGAAAATATTTCTATCTCCAGAGTCCCAGCTTTAACCACTACACTGTGTTCTAGAGGAATGGGCCACAGGGAAAGATGAAGTTCTGTTGAGGACAGGAAAATAAATGGAGAGCAGGGGAGAAGCGAGAGAATGCTTGATACATGCTTTGGGGGACACCAGAGAGGTGAAGTGAACTTGAAGACCTGAGGATTGGTTCTCGTTGGGGTCCTGGAAGAAACACATACGAAAAAAACATAAGGACAAGGATGGATGGTACTCTGACCTCAAGCCCCTGTGCTAGCCTGCTCCAGGCCAGGTGTCTGGAGACAACTAAGCATGAAACCTGGAACCAAGAAAGGGAAGGGTGTGTGGGGGGGTGGCTGGAAAGTATCCCAATCTAGGGCCACAGAAAACACACAAATTGGAGCCTGTGGGCTTAGAGGAGGCTGATGTTGGAAGCAGGGAAGCTTGCTTAGGACTTTGGGTATTCTTCTAGAGGGATGGGAAGCAGGCTGGGGGTGTAGCTCAGTGGTAGAACACTTGCTTAGCATGCATGAAGTCCTTACTACTAGGGATGAAGTGGTCACACCCTTTGTGCCTGTGTGCATATGTAGTATTAGGGATTGAACCCAGGGCCTCATGCATGCTAGGCAAGCTCTCAACTACTGAACTACACCCCAGCACTTTTTTTTTTTTTTTTTTTAATCCTGATAAAGGTCTTGCTGAGTTTCCCAGGCTGGCATTGAACTTTAAATCCTCCTGCCTCACCACCCTGCCTACAAATAATTGGAATTATAGGCATGTCTACCATCATACCCAACCAGTCTGATTCTTTAGATGTCATTACTTGCCCAAATCTAGGTTTATAGTAGCTTCCTTGAATATAAAAACAAATAATTACTCAAAAAGTAAGTTCTTAAAAAGTTGTCAAATTTAAAGTCTAAATATTAAATGAGGAAGGCTCTTCCCATCTTGATAAAACATTCTTTGGCTTTCTGCTTCCCAGAGGCCCTGAGAGGCCCCTGATGGAGTAGAGAAACCAGTGCTGTGATCACCAGCCTAGGAGATTCCCTCAGTCCTGCTGTTCACACTTCTGCAGGGCTAAGGCCAGGTAGTCGGTGCAATAGTGGCTGAGAGCACCCTGGGCCCAGGGCAAATGACACAGGGACAAGAGAGAAATCGTTTGGCCTTCTATTGAGGGAGATTCATAGAATTAAGACTGGTACTGTCAACTGAAGGACAAAAAAATAAATACCAACAGGGCTCCATGTCTGCAGATTCTAGTTCTAAAAGTCTGATTGATTATTTATTTACATTTGTTTATTTTTTCATTTGTACAGCAATAGAGGATGGAAACCAGGGGTATTCTACCATCAAGCTACAACCCCAGTCCTTTTTAATTTTTGTTTTTTAATTTGGGGATAGATTTCTTTAAATTGACCAGTCTGGCCTTGAACTTGTGAGTCTCCTGCCTGAGCCTCCAAATCACTGGAATTACAGGCATGTGCCACAGTACCTGGCATCTGGTTGATTTAAACAGCCGATGATCACTCCATGCATACTCATGCTGAGAAGGAGTTCAGAGAGCAAATGTGAAATGTAGGTGTGAGAGGCAAAAATAAGGTACCCAACAGATAAGAGTTAGCTGGGTACAGAACAGAGTCCTCCTTTTTATCTGTGAGGAACCACTGGATTTAGCCCTTCTAGCTTAGGATTAAGGAAAAATAATTCACACCTATAAGAAAAGTGTCATACATACAAATAAGAAAGTATCCGTGAATGAGAGGATTTAAGTTCAACGAAAATACCAGTGGGGTATCTTGTATGGTAGAAGGCCCACGGGTTCCTACCATAGAACAGGGCTGAACCTAAGCTTCCTGGCTGTCTCCTCCTGCAGTGGTCTTAGGTGAACTACATGATGGGCAACAGCTCTTTTTTTCCCCTAACTATAACTTTCCCTTTGGCTCCCAGGTCATGCTGGGGCTCAGGTAGCTCAGCCACAGCTGTGCCCTGGATTTAAAATGCAAGCTTATTGAAGGAACATGGAGAAGTAGCCCTCACTCTCTTCAAGAGACCAGCCCTGGGAAGGAGACCAGGCTTTCAGAGGAGAACACTGGGTAGTCCTCCTAAGATAGGGAGTGGTCTGTGGGAAGCTATTATATGAGGATGCCTCAGTGTGGGCTGCTGAACAAGGGGTTAAGAAATTCCACTAGAAGTTGATGAAATCCTGGACTGGCAGAACTCGAGTTCTTCGGATGCCAGATTGCCAAGGTTTTGCTTTGAAACAAAGGTCAGTGAGAGACAGATAAAGTCGAGTAGTACTCTGACAAAAGAGGTGGTGAGCATATGGGCTTAACTCAGATACATACCACTTCCTTTTATGGGGATGGAGTGTAATAAAATAGCAATATATGTTATGAGAGTCTTCTTAGTGATGTTTAACTGTTATGGTGGAGGATTCTGGAAAATCCTCTGAGGATTCAGCCACCAATAAAACCTGGGCTAGCAGCTCCTAGTTTAGAGCCCCATTAAAATATCTTACATCCATACTTTGCAGTGCATGCCTTTCAGAGTGCTTTGCTTTGTGCTAGCTTTTTTGATCTTTATAGTAACTCTATGAACAGGTTTTACTGTCCTCATTTTATGGAAGGGGAAATGAAAGTTCAGAGAGGTGCCCAAAGTTGCCCACTTAAAAGTACAGCCAGAACTAAAATCTAATTTGGTGTCTTTTTTTTTTTTTTTTTTTTTTTTTTTTTTAACAGAGCAGGGTTAGAAATGCAGATTCCATGATCTCAAATCCCACAGATTATGGCAATTGGAGAGGACATGGTATTTTTTTCAAGTCCTGGGCAGCTTGAGGTACAAGATTACACCATTTGCTTATTATATTTGATTTGGCAAATGAAGAAAAAAAATTGGAAATAAGAATTTAATAAATGGAAAGAAAGAAAGTTAGTTAGTTCCATGGTTTTGAAAGGAGCAGAAGCAGGAAGTCTGCCTCTGACTAAGAGAATGCCCTGGAGCACTCCAGGTAAACACAGTGTCCATCGTCATGCATCCAGAGTCCAAAGATAAAGCTAGTAAACACCTCAAACAGTTCTCTAGATGCTGAGCACTATTCCAATCCAGCTCACACCTAGTTTCCTTTATCTCTACAGCAACCCTTTGAGATTGACTCCAATGAACAGATGCAGAACCTGAAGCACAGAGATTCACTTGTTCAAGACTAACTAGTTGGTCCCACTAAATGGAAGCACTAACTTGCTAACTGGCTGAGGACACAATCACACAAACTGAATGGGTCAGACACCAGTGGACACAGGGAAAGGCAGGACTCCTAGGGTTTGGCAGTAAAGAAGACCCATGTGCTTACACACCTGTGGCTGCCTCCTACCTTCCATTTCAGGAACTCGAGGGTAGCTTCATTACTGTCCAAGGCTCATCCTTCTACCATACTCTGGGTCACATGCCCTCTGGTCCCTTCCAGAGCCTTCACCCCGCTGATTACTGCTCACCCCTTTTTCTTCTTGGTCCTTAACATCACCTTGGAATGGTTCTTTCTTAGGGATCTATGAATAGGGACAGTTGTCCTTTACTTTTGATCTGTCCTTCCCCTTATTGCTATAGCTACTAAAACTGATTTCATCTGTTTCCCCATCCCACATTCTAGTTAATAACTTCACGATCCACTCAGGTGCCCAAGTCAGATGTATCTTCATTACCCCCTCATGCATTTTCTCATTCCATTCATCACTCAGTCTTGTGAATGCTACCCTGTAAAAACCTCTCCAATGTCCCTGCTTCTCTTCACTGTCATCACCTTCAGTCACCATCCTTCTCTCCTGGGTCAGCAAGGTACTCTTCTTTGCTCCAGTTTTTCTAGCCTCCCTTATCCCCTGCTCATCCGTCTTCTACAGCAGCCAGAATGATCTTCACAGAATGCTAACCCAGCTGCTCTGCTTAAAACCCTGCAGTGACTCTGGATTGTTCCTAAACTCTGAGGGGACACAAGGGCTTTGAGGATGTGATCCTTCTTATACCTTACCAGACTCATGTCCCCTTCTCCCCTGCCGCTACCAAGTGGGGCCAGTCCTCCCCAGTCTTCTTCCATCAAGGTGTATGTCCTCTAACCCAATCTTGCTAGAAGGTTAGGAAGGACAAGTTGGAGGTCTTCCCCAGAGGGTCTCTTCCACTCACAAATGTCAGAAGAATCATGAGGGAGGGGGTGTTCAGAAAGTTTTATTTAACCAGATATGAAGAACTGGAGAAATTCTTCTCAGATGCTTAGAATCCATAACTAATTAGAGTCATGAGATGAAATGAAAAATAGGAGGAATGTATTCAGAGGAGGGTGTGAAAGATATTGCTTGGAAGAGTCAGGGAAGGTTTCTTGTAGGAAGTGGACTCTGTATTTGCCTTGAAAGAAGAGGAGAAAAGAAGAGTAAGTAGGCCATTTTAAACAGAGAGAAGAGCAGGGGCAGAGTTGGAAAGGCTGGGAGGGTATGATGTAAAGGAATTAGATGAAAAAAGTGGTTCTTACAGTGTGGTACCTGAATCAAGAGCATGAGCATCACCTGTGACAGTGTTCAGAGTGCAAATCTTGGGGCCTCTACCCCAGACCAACTGAATCAGATCCACTAGGGATGGGTCTAGCTGCTGGGAGCCATCAGCCAAGTAGGTATGACAAATTCCTTGCCAGCTTACTCCCATGCTGTCTAGTGGAAGGACTTCTGAAAGGTGACCTTGCTCAAGGACCAGGGCAGGATCCGTGTTTAGGGTGTTCCCCCTTTAGAATAGGGCGGTTTAGCATAATAGGAGATTAGGGTGTTCCCCCTTTAGAATAGGGCAGTTTAGCATAATAGGAGATTAGGGTGTTCCCCCTTTAGAATAGGGCGTATCCTGCTGCTGAGTTCCTCTTGAGTGCTTAGGGTCAGACAGTATATTTTGGGAGACAGAAGCCCATGTGGTGTGGATTTGGGCAGAGAACGTGGATTCCCCCAGAGCGTGTTTGTAGACGCCGGTGTGAGTTCGGGAATAAAGAATTGCTGTTTGAATCTACAAACTGTGTGGAGACTCGTGATTTGTGCCCAGCCAGAGACTGCGGCATCTAGCATTGTGTTTTTTTCACAAGGGCTTAGAGTGATTCTGATGGATCCTACACTTTAAAGCCCATTGAATTAGATCATTCCTAATCGGAAAACCACAGCATGCTTGCTTCCATGGTAAACTTTGGGATAATGGGATCAGGTAAGGGGGGGATCAGGATCAGGTGTGTGTGTGTGGCGGGGAGTGTCAGTGGCCCCTCCAACAAAGGTGCCTGGGACCACCTCGCCCTTGTCCAGCAGGGACTGCTGGGGGTGAGGCTGGGCTGGCCCTACCATCATTCCATGAGCAGGGCACGGGTTTAGAAGGTTCAGGGTGGCACTGTGGCACTGGGGTACATATCTTTGGCCATTCCAGGCCCCAGTGCTCAGCTGAGGAGTTTCTCTTTTTAAAGTACGGCAATACTTTGGGAAACCTGTTCAATCCCATTTAAAATGCACCCTTTCTCTTTATTACTGTGCAGGGAAAAGGTCAGAGTGAGGCCTTGTTGCTAAGCCAAATCAGCAAATAAAATTCTATGTTTGCTCTTCCAGTGTGGCCCTGAAGCGGCTCCTTTGAGGCAGGCAGGGGTAAGGCGGGGGAGTCAGAAGGTGGAGCATGTATGGGAGGAGGAACTTAGCCCCTGCCCTCCCCTCCCCAGCAATCTGTTTGTTTCTTGTGTAGCACAGGGTCTGGCCTTCTTTCTGCCTGTCCACCAGCCACTTACTGTCCTGAGTCCATTCCCTGTGTCCGGAAAGCTTCTCATCTGTCCAGATATAAAATAATTTTTGTAGATTTGCTAGGGCGATTCTAAAATATTTTATTTTGATTCAACCTGACACTGAGAGTGTTAAAGGTCAAATTCTTAAATGAAAAACATGTTGTCCAGATAGCATGATAACCTCCCTTATTCCATGAATACTTATCAAGTTACATTAAGTGTTAGGAGTTAGCCGGATATGGAGGAAACCACAGAGACAAGACAAAAATTCCTACCCTCATTGGGCTTTGATCAAAAGGAAAGACAGATATTAAACAAATAATGATGAACAGAGCAATATTATGAAAGGAGAAACACAAAGTGCCACTGTTGCTTATAATAAGAGAAACTCGATCTCGTCTGAGTTCTATAGAACTTCCTTGAGGAATGAGTAACCATTTTAGCCAGGTTGAAAGGGTATGAAAGGAATGTTCTAGACAAAGGAAAGTATATATTTGTAGGTTCAGGGTGGTGGTGGTGGTGGTAAGAAAGTGGGAATGTGGGAAGGGGGATGACTGAATCGTAGAGAGGTAATCAGTGAAAGACATCGAATACATTTCTGGGGAGATAGAGTTGGTTTGGGGGACATAGAGTCTATCCTCATTTGACATTTGACAGACAAATGACTTTCTCTCTTCCAACTTTACATGACAAATGATTTTTACCATTTATAAATCAATATACAAACAACCTATCATACTCCTGAGAGTCTTTCATGTCAACAGTGAATTTATTTTTTTTATTTTTTTTAATTGTTGATGGAGCTTTATTTTATTTATTTATATGTGGTGCTGAGAATAGAACCCAGTGCCTCACACATGCTAGCCAACCCCAGGCAAACAGTGCATTTTATTATTTTTCTTTTTCTGCAATGCTGGCATGAAACCCTGGGAGTTCTACATGCGAAGCAAGTGCTCTAGCACTGAGCTACACTCCCAGTCCCTACAGTACATGTAGAGAAGTATTCACCACATAGCTGGGCACTCTGGCCAAGCCAGCTGGTACAAAGTGAACATCTGACCCAGAAAAGCCAATCTGTAGGCTGGTCAGTGACCTGAGAAATGGCTTATTACATAGGCTTTTTGAAATTGAGGTAGCCTGTACTACACAGTGATGAGCAAACCAGTAAGAATGTCTCTCTTGGGGAGTTTGAATAAGTGTATCGGACAGCATCAGTCAGCCAATAGCAGCAGGAGAAACGAGACCAAGGATTGCTGAGATAACATAATTGTGAAACCTTTCAATAGAAAGCCCCAGAGCCTGCTTCTGAGGGTCATCAGATCTCTAAAGAACAGTTTTATTTCCATGAGGTCTGGCTATAGGATTGAGGATTCTGTCTTCCTATTTCCCTGTGTGTCCCTATGACAAACCTCACTTACCTGCCCGATTCTGCTCTAAAAAGTAGCATTTATGTCCTTGTCTGTATTCCTTGTCTGTATTCTTGTTTGAATATCTGCAATTTGGGATCTTAGTTTTAGTAATTTTGCTTGTCCTCTTATAATTACAAAGGCAATTACAAAGAATCAAGTAAGAAACAAAACATTTTTATTTAGATTCAGTAACTCCACAAAGATTCTAAAGATCTGCTGATTCATTTTTATGTTTGCTTTACTATGATTTTTTTAAAGTACTGCTGGGGATCAAATCCAGGACCCTAAGCAGCTAAGTAAGTACACTAGATTGGCTGTATTCCTAGCCCTACCATGTTTCAATTATATACATTTTTAATGTATTATGAGGCTCTAGTATCTTTAATAATTTATCCATTTAATTGAAACTGATAATTTCAAAACAGGGTGGGACAGATGGAATTTACTTCAAAACCTTTCACTTTTAGTGAAAAAGCAATGATTTAGCTAAACCTTCTTAGAATGTGGCATTAGCATTATCTAATGGTAACCAGATGTGTCCAACAGAAGTCTATCTTTCTTCTTGGAATTGCCAAATAAAAATTCCAGGATTAGATTTGCATGAGATTGACATGTTCACAGCAAACATAAGGGATAATGAGTATATGACAATTAAAGCACACGGATGTAGAAATAGTGGTCCTCTATCACTCCTAGAGCACATTAAAACAAATGTTAAAAACAAACGTGCAAAACCTTCTGCCATGGGTCAGTGTCTAAAATCATTTCAGAAAGTGTTTTGTTTTAGAGAATGAAGAATGTATATTTTAATCATGTTTTAAAAATTACTCTAATCCAGGGATAGTGGTAAGCATCTTTAATCTCAGCTACCCAGGAGTCTGAGGCAGGAGGATCACTGGATCTCAGGAGTTTGAGGCCAGTCTGGGCAACATAGTGAGCCCCATTTCAAAAACTAATCAACCAATAACAACAACAAAAATGGTCACAAAAAAATTAAATAAAAAGCATTTGTTTATTTACATAAAAAAGAGGAATACGATGTTTCACATATCCATAATGCAAGAGGAAATAGTGAAAAATGTTTTTTGTTTATATTTATTTTTGTAACTCAGGGATTGGACCCAAGAGTACTCTACCATTGAGCTACAGCCCCAGAGCTTTTTATTTTATTTCGAGATAGGGTCTTGCTAAGCTGCCAAACTTATGTTCGTCTTGCCTCATCCTCCAGAGTAGAAGTTTCTTGGCTTTTTATTCAGCTGACAAGGAACCTAGTGAAAAGAGTATTGAGTTAGTGTGGGATATTTTCCAACACCAGCAGCCAATTCTCAGGACAACAACTAGGTGTGCTTGATTCAGTTCAGTTCTGACAATAATGATCCAGAATTAGCATTGATCTCACAGGTTAGGGCTCAATCCCACAAGACTATCCTATTTCAGATGCCAATTGCAAGTCACAGGCCTCTGGTTACTTCAGTCTTGGTTACAAATTGGTGGTTTCTGCAACCTCCTCCTTGTGATCAATAATTTGATATAATGGCTCAAAGCTCTCTGGAAACACTTGTGTTACAGTAACTATTTTGTTATAAAGGGTGCAACTCTTTAATTTGTCAGGAACCGACAAATTAAAGAGTTGCATGGAGCAAGGTATGGGGTTGGGAGGTATGTCCACACCCTTTCCAGATGCAAAACCCTTGCAGCACCTTCATGTGCTCACTAACACAGAAGCTCATCAAATCTCATTGGTTGTGAATTTTTTAATAGAGCTTAGTCTCCAGCACCACCCTCTTCTTCCTGGAGAGGTCAGTGGGTGGGGCTGAGATTTCCAACCCTCTAAGTTGGTCTTCCTAGTGTTCAGATTCATTGAAGCTATGAGGGGACCCATCCTAAGTAACCTCATTAGCATAAATTCAGAGGTGATAAAAGGGGGTTACTTATGAATAGGAAGACACTCTTATCAGAAAATGTCCAGGGTTGTAGGAACCTTGTACTGGGAACCAAGGATGAACACCAAATATACTTATACCACAGTTAGGAAACCTGAGTTCAAGTCAGCCTGCATATAACCTTGAGCAAGTCTCTTACCCTACATTGTTCAGCTGTATGATTTATGATTGAGCTAGATAAGTGATCTCAAGTCAAATGCCTGCCGTGGCTGGGCATGTGACATAAGTGAAATGGAGCTGACTTATGAAAAAATTGAGGCTAAGCATTGCCAGGTCTTCTGAGTTTTCAAGATAATTAGAAATATGGATTGTTTTTCCTTCACAAAGTCTTCTGACGTTTGAATTTTGGACAACGAATTCAAAACTTAAAAAAAAAAAAAACTGTGTCTTTTAATCCTGCACAAATAACACTAAACAAGATTTGGTTTGTAGATTGTCAGGTTATCATTTCTGGATTACACTGTGGTCACCAGAGCAATAATTTTTTGTTTGTTTGTTTTTTGGTACCAGAGAATAAACCCAGGGGTGCTTAATCACTGAGCCACATCCCCAATCCTGTTTATTTTTTATTTTGAGAGTAGTTGCTTAGGGCTTTGCTATGTTGTTGAGGCTGGCTTGAATTCAAGATCCTCTTGCCTTTGTAATCCCAAAATGCTGGGATTACAAGCATGCACCATCACACCTGGCCAGAGAAGTTGTTTTAAAGCTGAGATTTCTACACTCATGGAGAATTTCATCAGGTCAAAGTCCCCTCATCCCCAAATTGCACACTTAGTGAGGGTGCATTTTGGGGAGGAGAGGAATCATAAGTTCCACTAGGGTCTCAAAAGCACCAATGACCATGACCAGCAAAGTTTTAAGATCCATCACTTAGCCCCACACAGGTTTTCAACACTAGCTTTGCAGAACGGCAAACAGTTAATGTTGATGTAATCAACATTACATCATTTTTGATGTACAATATTACATCATCATTTACAAAGATACTTCATTTTCCCACAATAGTTACTGAGCATTTACTATGTACTGGGCATCTTCAAGGTACTGGGGAATAAAAAAGCACATAAAAGATAAAGTTTTAGTTCTCTTTAAAGGATATTCTAGGGGAGACACACAGATAACATCTATAAAGACAAAAAAGCATATTATGTTAGGTAATGATGAGGGCTCTGCCAGTAAAGGTGACAGAGTAGGGCACAGGGACATTTTTAGTTAAAGCCCTCTCTTTTATGATTTCACCTGAGCAGAGAGCTGACTGAAGGAAGGAAGCAAGCCATGCAATCATTTGGAGAGAGTATTTCAGTGGAGGTCAAGTGAAGAACAAGACCCTAGGAGGGTGATCTGTTTATGAACTAGCAAGGTAAATATAGCATATCTACTAGTGGGGTTCAAGGGAAGCCCAGTAGATTTTTTTAAATAAAATAAAGAATTCCTTCAAATTCCTTGCAATGATTTTATCTCTTGCAATGATTTTACTTCTAAGGTCAAATGTAGAAGGAGATCTAAGAAAAGAGACCCACCATCCACTAATGACCCAAGCTGTAAATTGGCTCCATCTTTCCTGAAAGTTGCCCAGTAAATTTAGCATGAGCTATAAAACTGTTCACACCCATTGACTTGGTCATTAATTTTGTGGAATATTTCCACAAGGCAAAGGGGGAAATAAAGTCCTTTGTAAGGCCTCATATTATGTGAAAAATCTCAAATGATTTTTAGTCCTTAAAAATGAAAAGGAATAAGCAAAAGTAAACAATGAATTAAAACATGCTTAGACTCTATTGAGTTGTTAAAATGATATGTGGGAACAATATTATAAGTAGAAATGTAGTATATAAAGTGAAAAAAAACCTAAGATATAGAACTGCATGTATATTGAGAGAGGTTGTGGCATATGTATTAATAATGAATTTTTAAAAGACCAAAAGGGAATTGAGAAGGATAAAAATATATCTCATGTCCAGTCAGCTTTTTGGGGGATAGAGTTGCTTATAGTCATAATGTATCCTAATTTTTTGATTGTTGAGTTACACACACACACACACAAGCTGAGGTTTTGCTATCTCCAAAGCCCAATGCTTGGAGGAGGATGCTGAAAGGAAGAGAGCTATTTCACAGGCATTGAACTCATCCTGTAATGGTGAGACATTTTCATTGGGGTCCACAGAGAATGGTGTGTCTTGCACTGTAACTGGAGCTATGGAACAGCAAAGTGTGTCTTTTCATATCTACACTATACAACAGATTTACTCACTAGGACAGAAAAACAGCAGCAGTTCTAGTGAAGGCAACTACAACTTGTTAAATAAAAATCACAAGATACCTGCATCGGGACCCAACAGAACAAGCTTAAAAAAAAAGAAAAGTAGTCATTCATACTACAGTTCCATATCACCAAACTGAAACTAAACTATTTATCTGACATTAGAAATCAAGGTACAGTGGCACATCTCTGTAATCCCAGCAGCTCAGGAGGCTGAAGCAGGAGGATCGTGAGGTCAAAGCCAGCCTCAGACAAAGTGGGGTGCTTAAGCAACACAGTGAGACCCTGACTCTAAAATAAAATTCAAAATAGGGCTGGGGATGTGGCTCAGTGGTCGAGTGCCCCCTGAGTTCAACCCCTGGTACAAAAAAAAAAAAAAAAAAAAAAATCGGGGTTAGAGAAGAGAACAGCCAAATTTTCCAAACAAGCTGATTTCAATAACCATGATGATGAAGTTCCTTCTCCTTTAAAATCCATAACACATCTGAAATAGCCCAATGCTAATTAATCAGTTATTTTTCTACTACTTTGTCTCCTTATCTCTGCTTTACAAAGGAAGCAACTTTTTGAGTTGACCTGTCCAAGTCAGGTTCTGTGGTATCTGTCTGAAGTCCCAGTCACTTGGGAGGATGAGGCAGGATTGCTTGAGAACACACATTTGAGACTAGCCTGGGCAACATAGTGAGACTTTGTTTCTAACTAAATAAATGAGTCCAATTAAGGTCTTTAAACAAAATTGTTATTTTGTCCTTTGACAAACTATAGGCTGATATGTCCACTGTGGCAGTGTGTAGAACAGTTAAGTGATTTTCTTCTATAGTTCTCACACCCTTCCAGATATAGCGAGGCCCCTAATTTCACGGTCATCTCCTTGTTGGAAGACGGATGTCCAGTTTATACAGGGTTCCAAAGCAAAACACTATCTAGTGTAAACTGAGTGTTGAACTACATTCTTGGGATTCTGGTCAAAGGTCTCCAACCTTCTCTGGCCATTGAATCTAGTTACACCCACCCAGCAACACAGGAGACACTATACTGTTTGCATTTTGTATATTAGTTCTGCATACTGCCTTACAGAATCTTATTAATTTATTTGCTTACTTGTTAATCTATCTTTCCTTATTGTGATATAAGTTCTTTGAGTATATGGACCAGATCACGACTATTTCCTACTAGTGCCTAGAACTATTTCTGGTTCATCTTAGTTCCCAATATTTACATTTTTAGTGACTGAATAAACATACTTCGGCAACCTGAGGCCTCTGGAACTTCTGTGGCTCATCTGGATACAATCGCTCAAGCCACGTTTAGCAAGGGATTTCACACTGGGAAAATGAGACCACAAAACCTGGCTGCTGCATACATTTGAATCTCAACAGGAACTTCATGTTATCTGTAGTCCCAGGAAAAGGCTTGTTCTGGGGAAGGAAGGGAGACTGTTTCACTTCCTCTCCTTGGAGAGTTCTTCATATTCCTATATCCCTTCCCCTTCCTTCTCCCTTACCCGCTCTTTGTTTCTTCTGGGGAATGCACCAGTAGTCAAGTAAGCAATGATGAAACTGAGGGAAAACCTGAATAAACCCTTTACCTTCACTTATTTTTAGCTACTTGCTTTGATCACCAATTTTAGACGTCATGTAGCTAAGCAATATACTCCATTAGCTTTGATAGATGACACCTGATATATGGGTCATGGGGGGTGATGATGGTAACATTGCCTAAGTTGTTTTTCAGGAACTTGGAGGTAGCTCAAACCAGTTGAAACCACTGGTCCTTCACTTCCTCGGGCGTGAGTGTCTGAGAGGTAACTTTTTGACATCAGAAGGCTAAAACTCCACCCTCCAAACATGCTAATGCTTCCATTTTCTGAACTTGCATTCTATGAAGAGTCATGAAGTTTGATTACATATATGAAGACCACTGATTACTTCCCTTTTCCATGCCTCCAATCACCTTTCCCTATGCCTCAGACCACCTAGTTTCTTAATGCCATAAACCTATCCTTGGGGAGTGGATTTGAAGATAGCTCTCCTGTCTCCAAACGATTGGTTACCTTTTGCAAAACTTGTCATTTCAGTTATTGGTTTATTGTGTGGTGGTAAAATGGGTGTGGTTCAGAAATCTTTTCATATCTTCTTTTTTAGTAGTTGCAGGACCTTAGAGGGGAAATTCACATGCATGGAGAGCAGGATAGGGGAAGTGGTCTCTCAGGACATGCAGATTTTGGGTTATTTAATTCTTGCACCATTTTAAACAAACAACTCACAAAATAGCCCAAGACAAAGGGGGAGAACATGTCTGTTTCATTCCTGAAAACTGGAGCCAGCATTTAAACATTAGCAGAAATTAAACTCTTGCATAGCTGTTGTCGACCTGATGTTGGTTTCTGTTGGGTAGGTATGGAAATGCTGTCTTGCTTGTACTGCTAAAGCAAGTTTTCAACTGAATATCTAAGATTATTGCTCTGGAATGTCTGATACCCTGCTCCACTGTGTGAGAACTTAATCTCCACCATGTGGGATTAGGCCCCAACTTCCTTAATAAGACTCCTTTGGCGCAAGAATTAAAATCAAGAATTAATAATGGGACAGGGGGCTGGGATTGTGGCTCAGTGGTAGAGTGCTCGCCTAGCATGCATGAGGCCCTGGGTTCGAACCTCAGCACCACATAAATGTAAAATAAAAGATATTGTGTCCACTTAAAACTAAAAGATAAATATTTAAAAAAATAAATAAATGGGATGGATTCAAACCAGAAAGTTTCTTCTCAGCAAAAGAAACAATCTGTGAGGTGAATAGAGAGTCTACATCTTGTGAGCAAATCCTTACCCTTCACACATCAGATAGAGCACTAATCTTTAGGGTATATAAAGAACTCAAAAAGCTAAGCACCAAAAAAACAAATAACCTGATCAATTAATGGGTCAAGGACCTAAACAGACACTTCACAAAATGTGATATACAATCAATCAACAAATATATGAAAAAATGTTCATCATCTCTAGCAATTAGAGAAATGCAAATTAAAACCACTCTAAGATTTCATCTCATTCCAGTCAGAATGGCAGCTATTATGCATGTAAACAACACTAAGTATTGGTGAGGGTATGGGGGAAAGGGTACACTCATACACTGCTGGTGGGACTGCAAATTGGTGCAGCCAATTTGGAAAGCAGTATGGAGATTTCTTGGAAAATTGGGAATGGAACAACCATTTGACCCAGTCCTTTAATACCCCCAAAGTACTTAAAAACAGCATACTACAGGGACATAGCCACATCAATGTTTATAGCAGCACAATTCACAAGAGCTAAACTGTGGAACCAACCTAGATGCCCTTCAATAGATGAATGAATTAAAAAAAAATGTGGCATATATACACAATGGAATATTACTCAGCAATAAAAGAAAATAAAATCATGTCATTTGCAGGTAAATGGACGGAGTTAGAGAAGATAATGCTAAGTGAAGTTCGCCAATCCCAAAAAACCAAATGCCAAATGTTTTCTCTGATATAAGGAGCCTGATTCATAGTAGGGTAGGGAGGGGGAGCATGGGAGGAATAGACAAACTCTAGATAGGGCACAGGGGTGGAAGGGGAAGGGAGGGGGCATGGGGTTAGAAATGATGGTGGAATGTGATGGACATTATTATCCAAAGTACGTGTATGAAGACACGAATTGGTGTGAATATACTTTGTATACAACCAGAGATATGAAAAATTGTGCTGTATATGTGTAATAAGAATTGTAATGCATTCTGCTGTCACATATAAATAAAAAATTAATTAAAAAAGGCAACTAATGAACTGAAGATTAAAAATTTGTCTCTTTCTCTGTGTTCTTTTTTTTTTTGTTTTGTTTTTAGAGAGAGAGAGAGAGAGAGAGAGAGAATTTTTTTAATATTTATTTTCTTTAGTTTTCGGCGGACACAACATCTTTGTTTGTATGTGGTGCTGAGGATCGAACCCGGGCCACACACATCTTAGGCGAGCACACTACCACTTGAGCCACATCCCCAGCCCGATTAATTCATTCTTGCAGGAAGTATTAATTTTGGGGTGTAATTCAGTGGTAAAGTGCTTGCCTAGTATGCTTGAGGCCCTAGATTTGATCCCTAGCACTGGGGAAAAAAAAGAAAAAGAAAAAATATATTGTATAAACTTACCTTCAGGCTTTATGTTATTAGGCACATATGAAACAAATTAATTTCTTGTTTAGACTTGGGCTCCGTTTCGTTTCCAAGATATTTCATTATGCATATACAAATATTCCAAAATTCAAAAGGATCTGAAATCTGAAACACTGCTGGTCCCAAGCATTTCATTTAAGGGATACTTGACTTGTAAATAAAAACTCTGCAAAAGAAAGTGTCCAGAAGAACATGACCTTAAACACACAAAAAAGTACTCAATTTTCATTTCTGGAAATGTAAATGAACCCATGTTAAAATATCACTAGTCACCTCCCAGAACAGCTCAAATTAAAAGATTGATAATAGGGGCTGGGGTTATAGCTCAGCAGTAGAGCGCTTACCTCGCACATGTGATTCATTGTGTTCAATCCTCAGCACCACATAAAAATAAATAAAATAAACACAGATATTGTATCCATCTTAAAAAAAAAAAAAAAAAAGATAATACCAAGTGTTGGCAAGAAACTTTCATCAAGGATATCCACTGCTGTTGGGAGGGTCAATTGATGTGACTGCTTTGGAAAGGTATTTAGAAATATCTGCTGAACCTGAAGTTATGCATATATTATGGTGCAGAATGTTTGCATATATGCACCAAAAGACACGTACAAGAATGTCTGCAGTGGCCTGTGCTGTACATGGGACATGCCTGGGAGATGCTGCTTCCATCAGTGCAGCCTATACTCACCCACAGATTAGCACTCTCATCTCACTCTCCCATCTTTTTTCTGGCTTTCACATGTCCTCCTGCACTCTATATTCTTACTTTTCCCTTTGCCATGTGTTTTTTTTGTGTGTGCTGGGGGTCAAATCCACTACCTAGCTTGAATTAGGCAATCACTCTAACATTGAGCCTCTCTCCAGGCCCTGCTAACATTTAAAAAATTTTTTCTAAAGTAGATTTTACCCCAATTTCCTAAATGAGTATGATTTTAAAGGCCAAAGTCACTAAAAAAAATCTAGAAAAGGAACTTGCTCTGAATTGGTTACAAAAGGCAATGAATCTCTATGGGAAAAGGATGGTTTCTTTTCCAAGACTTCCTTATAATATATTGTCTACTATTTCTTTGAGTTCCATCTATGAGACTTGGTGCTTTATAGACATTATTTTTTATTAATTAATTTAAACTTATTTTAGATTTTATTGTATTTGTATTTTAAGTAATTTAATTAGAAAATGAATTATTTACAGTTTGTTATATTTTATTTTGGGTCCCAAATAATTTATAATCAATTATTTTGTTGTATTTATTTTATAACCATGTAAGTATATTATGACCTTTTTTTTTTAGATAAGGAAACTGAGACTCAGGAAAGTTGCCCAAGGATGCACAGCTAGTAAGTGACAAGCAAAATTCAAACCTAGGTCGATCAGATTCTAAAACCCACAGTCTTGACCACTAGACTATGGCATTTACATATTCAGGATTGGCCTAGTACAGATGTTACTCCTCCAATATTTTCACTTTTGTCCTTTTAGGCAGCAGAAGGAAAGGCAAGCTCTAAAAGTAGAAGGAGGGCTATGGGTATAGCTCAGTGGCAGAGCATGTGCTTAGCATGAGATAGGTTCATTCTCTAGCACCTCCACCACCAAAAAAAAAAAAAAAAAAAAAAAAGTATGATGAATTTTGAGTTGGATATGGTGGTGAGTGCCTGCATTCTGGTATTTTAGAACTAATTTATTCAATAGTGACTATACCACACAGCAGTTTTGTTCTGGGGACTAGACCAAAGGACCCAGTCCCTACATCACAGGGCTTCCACAAGTGGGCAAATTCACCACTGTGTATTAAATGGTCATCATGTGGCTGGCATTGTGCTGGCTGATAGGGACACTGCTCCTTCTCTTTCACCTTACATTCTAGCTGGGGAGACAGACAAGTTAACAAGGAAGGACAATATGACATCATTATTATGGCAGAAGTTCTGGGTATTATCAGAGTTTGTAGAAGTGGGGCATGCTCCAACAAGGAGCAGTTAGGGAAGGCTTCCAGGAGAAGGTATGCCATCCTCCCCTGCCCCTACCCTTGAAGTAAGACCTCAAGACGGCTGAATTGTCTTGGCTTGTCCAGGCTGCCATCATGACTTTCAAAGTACTCTTTATCTGTCAGCCACCTCAAGAATTTTATTAAAATTTATTATCCTTTACATAGCAATCATCTGTTCACAACATTTCTGTTTATAGAAGAACCCAAAGCCCAGTGAGAATGTCACCCACTTGAAGGAGCAGAGCTAGTCAAAGGAAGCTAGCTTGGTACTCAAGCCAGCCTCTGTACCCCTTCACAACCCTGAACTGAAAAATTTCAAGATACCAACTGTGTGACATCACTATTCAGAACAATAACTGCCCCCAAATCCATTTTTTTAACTACCTGTGGCTACATCCTGTGGAATGCAGCAGTGGGTTGTCCTGGCTCACAAAGCCAATTGTGAAGCTTAAAAATATGAGCTTCGGGGCAGTTCTAGCAGTGATGTCATGCCATTGGTAATTTATTTTCATTAAATAAATCGGGATGTAACCACGCACGTGGTGGTTGTTTAACAACCATCTCTCCAGCTTGCAGTGACTGCAGATTACCTTGGGGTCACTACTCCCATCATGGTTGTGATTTCAAGTTATCACTATGATGTTTCTGAATGTGGAGCCAGGAATCATCATTATACAGCATCTCCACCAGATCCAAGAGATGTAAATTACCTCAAAAGCCTAGATGATGTGTATTACATGTACATTAAAATTAGGAACTTTGATTTTCTTTGCATGTGTGGCATTGGAGTTTGAACCCAGGGCTTTGCACGTGTTAGGGAAGTGCTCTATCACTGAGCTACCTTTCCAGGCCCTAAAATTAGGGGCTTTTAGATATCAAAAAATCACTAAGACTCTGTATGTGTAAAATAAAATGAATTGCATTCTGCCATCATGTATAACCAATTAGAATAAACAAATAATTTTTAAAAAGACATTATGAAGAGAATGTGTTCTATGGATATAAAAAAATCATGTTGTATACTTTAAATATATACACTAAGAAGAGTGGGAGGGTGTGTTAAACACTTAGACTATTTTATTCAATCTTTTTAGATAGGGATAGTCTCTTTGTGTTATAGGTGAACAATTGAGGTCTGAGAGGTTAATGAACTTACCCTAGACCACACAGCTTACAAGCGGAGGAGCTAAGCTTTGAACTCCAGTCTACTTGGTGTAGGGACCAACCTCCCAACTCCTCGTGGTGCTGTTCCTTCTTTACCACCTCCAGAGAATATGTACCCTGTGGGGCCTGGCACATGCTAGGCTCCAGACATGTCACCACTGGCTTCCCATCATTCCTTCTTGTATGCAGAGATCACAATCCAGCCTTGTCCTCCTCCCGATAAATAATTATTATTTTCTTTTCCACCACCCTCTTGTTAGCTTGACCTATTGTAAATAGGTAAATGATCTTTGGTCTTTTTCTTTGGAGTCCTTCCCTGGGTGCAATTCACTTGGGAAAGATCCAGTAAGATGAATGGCAAAGACTTGGGTAGCAGGGGAATAGATAGTTTTGACAGCTAGTGCCAGGTCTGCCAAGCCCTGTACTGGGTACTCTTGTGTATGTGTTACTACCTCTCTTTCCTTCCTTTCTTTCTCTTCTTCCTGGCTGCCAGAGGACCTCTCGTGGAGTTGGGCACCTGGACACTCAGGTGAGACACTTGAAGACTGCTTTAGTGGGAAGCATGACCACAGTAAGTTTTGGAGGATGTGGGTAAGTGACTTGGAGTTGCTGCCAGGGTCACCACAGGTCCAGGAACCTGCCATTCATGCCTACAACAATAGAAACTAGAAGTTATCTGGTTCTGCAAGAAGTCTTGTGAGAATTTAACCATGCCAGGACCCCACTCCATTCCCACCACCCCATTTGAGAACTCCAAGGGGATTTAACTCCAATGAGCACTGCATTTCAAATACTCATAGCAAAAAGTGATACTGACCTTCCTCCAGGAGGAGACTTGAGCCAGTGTTGCTAATCATAGTGGCTACCATTTACTGAGAACTTGTGTACCAGGCACTTTGCTAAACCTTTTATATACATTTTTTAATCCTTAAAAACCCCAGTGAAGTATACACTATCATCATTTCTAATGCAGAGCTGCAAAAATAAATGTGCAGAAAGACTAATTTTCACTTCCTCCTGCCCACATAGCTGCCAAGTACCAGGGTCAGGATTCAACCCCACATTTGTCTGACAGCAAAACCCAGAGCATATGTTTACTTGAAGCTAAGGAAGTTTAAGCCTCTGAGCGCCCCATTTGCACAGGTTCCTTCCAAGGTGTTGGGAGGGGCCTAGCAATATATTCACATGGTCGTATGCTTTTGAAAAAAATTGCACAATTAGGAAAACTGCAAAGTTTTAGATTTTTCAATAGTCAGTTCAAACTCCTGTTTGTTTCTACTCTGCCTTCCCTTCCTCAAAATTGTTCCAGGGTTTGTTTGAGGTGGGTATTTTGGGGATTGGCTAAGAGTAATTGAAGTTGGATGTATATTATTCAGTTAGGATTTAGTGGGATGTGTTTGTGTGGCTCATGGTGTCTTTTGTGATTGTTAAGTTGTTGCTACCATCCCACTGGAGGAGTGGTATGCAGGAGAATTCTGCTGCCACAGCCCACTTACCTGCATCCCTGACTCAATGGACACAGCCAGAGCCTGGACTGCAAAAAGTGAATGTGACCCACATCTTTAGCACAGAAGATGGAGGAGGAACAAGAAAACTTAAACTCTTATTAATCAAAATTACTTTTTATCTTTATATTCTCACTATAGACAAAAATAAAAAAAAATGTTGTCCCATGGAAAGGCAATCAAAGAATATTGAGCCAAAAATATAGGAAAATAACTATAAAGGCACAACAGGCAGTTAATTAATAAAAATATTATGTCATTTTTCTGGATTTTGTTATAGTTTGTGACATTTAATCAGCTTTATAAAATTTGTAAATTTTGGGGGCCTCTTTCTGCATTATAAATAGCTACATTGCAGTTAATTTTGTGGGTTTTGTTTTGTGTATTTTTCTTTTTCTTTCTTTCTTTTCTCTTTCCTTTTTATTTGTAGTGCTGGGGGTTGAACCCAGGGCTTTATGGATCCTAGGCAATCACTCTACCACTGAACTATACCCTCCAACTCTTGTATCATTTTTTTCCTAAAATGGATCTTCCCCCTCCCCAAAACCTGGAACTGATACTGCTCAAGCTCATGCTTCTAGCAACAGCAGTACTCTGCATCCACCTTTGACACAGTCCTCAGTGTGGACAGAGAAGTGAGGCTTTAAGGTTCACAAAAGCCGGAACCTAGGCTGGGTGCTGTGGCTCACGCCTGTAATCCCAGAAGCTTGGGAGACTGAGGCAGGAGGAATATGAGTTCAAAGAACTCATTACTAAGTTTACTTAGTAATGGTGAGGTCCTGAGCAACTCAGTGAGACTCTGTCTCTAAATAAAATACAAAATAGGGTTAGGGCTGGGGCTGGGGCTCAGCGGTAGCCCACTTGCCTGGCATGTGTGAGGTACTGGGTTTGATTCTCAGCACCATATAAAATAAATAAAGGTCTATCAAAAACTAAAAAAAAAAAAATTAAAAATTAGGGTTAGGGATGTGGCTCAGTGGTTGAGTGCCCTTGAATTCAATCAGCGGTACCCAAAAAAAAAAAAAAAAAAAAAAAAAAGCCTGAACTTTGGAAAGCTCTGCAGGTGTTCTCTGAAGGGGGAATTACAGTCCAGCAAAGCTCCCAGAGAGAGGGTGACCAGCAGCCTGCAGTGGGATGATGTCCAGTGTTTTCAAAGACCAAAAGAGAAGTGGGGATAACTTGTTAATCACTCAGCGCTTTGTAATGTATAGTAGCTTTCCTTACAGTGCCAAGTTTGAATTTGCTTATGAGACTTCCTTGGAAATCTCAGTTCAAAAGGCAGTTTTGATGTCATCTTATGGGTGAGAGTGCAGTTGGGAGGTGTGAGGGAGTGAGCTGCTGTCCCATTGGCTTTTGAGTGGAAGATGAGGAAATCTGACTGAAGGCAGGTGGCTGCAGATGCACGTGGTGTGTTGGAGTCAGAGTTGGAATCTGCTTGTCCTCCCTGATCCCGGACCACCCATCCTCTTTCCTTTTGACCCCAGAAAGTTCCCAGGCTGCAGGATTGGAGCCTGGCTTTCCTTCAAGAACTTGTCTCCTTTTGCGGGTTTCACTTCTCCACCTGGTGTCTGAACTGCAAACTACAGGAGATGACAACGCATTTGTTCTTCCCATTGAACAAAAGATTGCAATAGCAGCAGGCGACAAGGTTTTACCCAAGCTCCAGGAATGCTGCTCCTCTTAGTTTCTTCTCCCAGCCATCAGGGCTCAAGCTGGTCACTGTCCTGAGGTCTGGAGGCTGAGACTGTTATGCTGTGGTGGAGGGAGAGGAATGCCCCCACTGACTCCAGGACAATAGATTATTATTGTGCAGAGAGAGCAAGTTTTCTTTTGGGATTCTGAAGAGTAAGGAGCCATGTGGAGGTAAACAGCGGCAGACAGGGTCTTATAGCCTGACCAGCCTGCTCTGGCTCTGCAGGGTCCAAAGGTTATTCCTCAATCTCTTTATCTCCCCGCTCTGGATGAACACCAGGTACAAGTGTGGGTATATATACACACAGCCCATGCTACCCTCCCATGGGGCCACAGGTACATCCGATCATATTCTATACACATATACACACAGAAAATTCTAACATGGTATATATACCCAATAAGATAAATTGCATTTGGGATAATGTTATAGACTGAATTGTGTTCTCCCTGAATTCTTAAACTGAAGTCCTAACCCCCAGGATTTCATAATGTGATTGTGTTCTCTCGAAGGTTTTTAAAGAAGTAATGTTACAATGTGGACACATGGACAAATCCTGGTCCAGTATAACTCATGTTCTTATAAGAGGTGATTCAGGACCCAGACATGTACAGAGTGAAAACATTGTGAGGACACGTGGAGAAAATGGCCATTGACAAGCCAAGGAAAAAGTACCTGATATGTAGATCTCCGACTTTGGTTGTTCCAGTCATTCAGTCTGTGGTAATGGGTTATGGCAGACTAGTACAAACAATAAGAACAACGTCTTTGCACCAGACATCAGTAAAGAGGAAAGATACACTTTCAAGACTACATTACCTTGTTGTAGCACACTGCTTGCCAGGAATTGCACATTGGAGATTTTGTAGCTGCTGAGCCAGAAGGAGCCAATGGATACTTTCCTCAGAACTCACATTGATGCTGGCCCCACTCATCTGCATCCCAGAACCCTCTGATGAGTTCCTATGCTTGCCAACATCCTTGATGCTGCTCGGATTTCTAGCCTGTTGGGAATTTCTCTCTCCCTTCACGCAAGATTTTCATTATAAACCAGGAAAGAAAGGAAAGTGAGAGCCCAGTAACTTTTTTATTCTTCTTAGTATTGGATCAAACCCAGGGCCTGTGCACACTGGCTGACAGTAGCTTTTAAACATATGGTATAGTGTTTCTAGATCTGGAAGGGTGGTAGGTAGAGAAATGTAAAGAACTACATGGGGTGATGGGGTTCAGGATTAGTAAAGGAAAACAGTTGCTTCAGCTACAAGAGATGACCTAGTCTGGGGAAGAGAACCTGAAAGAAGTGATAGACTTTCCAATGACAATGGAATGTTCTGTATCTGCACTGTCCAATATGACAGCCATGAGTCACATGTAGCAATTTAGTGCCTAAAATGGGGTCAAATATGACTAAGGAATTGAGTTCTTGACTTCATTTAAACTATTTTAAACTTAAATATCAACAGCTACATGTGGCTACTGCATTAGATAGCATGGTTCTAGTGCTCATGGTCAGTGCTTGCCTACCTTCTTTCTTGCTTGCTCACAAAACCTCAATTTTACTCAGGCAGTCATAGCCACTTGCTTCAGGGAAGATGAGCTTCTCCCAAACTCTATAAGGAGGGTGAATATTAACCTAGTCTAGGCCATATGGTAATTATGATCCTTTTGTTTGTGATTGGTTTGGGAGTAGACAAATGATGCAAATTCATCCTGTAATAGATAGGGGGAAGTCTGATGGAGGACTCAGACAATGTTCTCCTGGATCTTACAAAGGGTCATGAAGAGGGGATAATTCTACTTCTGATCCTTAGATATGATGCTTAGAGTTGTTGCCACCGTCTCAAGACCCAAGGAAACAAAAGCTAGTATGTTGAGGATGGCTGATCTAAAAGAGAGAAGGAACCTGGCCCTGCAATGGTGTTGCCAACCCATATTGTCACAACCCATATTGTCACCGTGGAATTATTCTACCCCCATTGCTAGTAAAGATACTTGGATCTTCAGTTATATGCAGTCAAAAGTGTTCTTTGGGGAATAACAAATATGTGGCATTGAAGTCTGTGTTTCTGCCTCCAATATGAATGTCATCAAATATAGCATCTTTCCTCATTGTTCTTCTCAAACCAATGTTCTAAACAGTCACTACCAATTAATTGGAGTTAAAATGTGAGATAGAAATCTGTTTGCTATTTTTGCTTTAGGGCAAAAGAACATAAGCATCTGCTTTGACACAAACTCCCCCACAAATATTTTGCTCCCAGTGGTCCTAGCTAACATTGGAAAGTGTTCCTGTAAAATCAACAACACATCAGTACCCACGACACCAGCCCACAGAAGTGATTCAAACTAGCCTACATCTGAAGATGGGGTTTTCTCTGTACCCCGGGACATAAAAAAAGGTGCTTAGTTTTCAAGGGTCAATTCGTGGTTAGAAGGGAAATCAGTCACACGGCAATCTTTATTTTGAATATAATGGAGCAAAAAATGCTCTTTTATTAATCTGATGTACATTAAATATCTTTGCAGCTGTTATGTGAATGTTAATTATCTGGCATATAAATGTATACACACGTTCACACTTGATAGATTTATGCTTTACACAAGCCATCCCACATGGAGCATGCCCTTTCACAAGGATACGCATGGCTGTCTCAGGATATTTGTGAAAACACACTTGTTTCAACATTTTGGCAATCAGAAATCAGACACAGAGGAGCATACCAGAATGATGAGTTCACAGCAGTTTCAGCTGTACTTAAGATGAAAACTCCAGAAACCTGAAAATAGAATTTACTGGGATTCACACATGCAGCACATATATACAGTACAATAGGAGTAACTGGAACACAGATAGCAGGGGCACTTACAGAACTTTCAAAATAGAAAAGAACACACAACAAAAAAATCCATACACCAAAACCAAGGACAGGACCATTGCCAAGATCTCATTGCTAAAGAGAGTGGATTGTCGGTTTAGCACAAGTCCAAAAGGGAAGTGCACCTGAAAGAAACTCTCCTAGGATTTCATGTTTGACAGCTAGACATTAACAAAGGACATATGGTCTGTTCAATGTGTTCCTGGGTCAGGGAGAGGATACATACCACATTTTGGAAAGTAACTATCAAGAAAGAACTTTCTTTTTTTTCTTTTAACTGACTTAGGACATAGATTCTTTGCAATAAATATTTGTAACAACCACAGTGGAATTGAAATTAAGCCAGTCCATCAAGTTTCACCTAGGCAGGCCTGGTGAATGTCAAAGCCAAGGAAGGGGTCTCCTTCTTGGATGACTACTTGGGCGTCAGAGGGGAGATATTTTGTGATTTTAAACTAGTTTGTTCTTATTTGCACAGCATAAAATAGCTAATTTACTGTACATTCTCCCCAAAGGAATAATACCTAAAGAAAGCAGTGAATCCTCTGCGCTATGGGTCCTAATCAGAGTCAACCAATACAGATGCAGAAAAAAAAAAAAAAAAAAAAAAAAACAACAATCCTTTATGTACTGACATGACGTTGAGCTTGTTAACTAAGTCTTTCCTTCCCCCTGCTCATTTATGGGCAATGCTGACCCACAAACCCTTGTGGCCTGGGTCTCTGGAGGGAAGTCAACTATTCTTTAGGGCTTTCGACTGTGGTATGCAAACATTTAACAACATCTAGAAGGGTGAGAGTATAAGAGGAGTTTGATTTGTAGCATTGTCAGTTTTTCTAGTGTAAATATTCCCACCCTGGCTGATCTCAAGCTGCAAACATGACATCACTCACTGACCCCAGCATTGGGAACATGTGTGCAGTGGTATTCCATTATACAGTACTTCTACAAAGAGATACAATATGCATATATTACCTCGAGGCATACTTGATAGCAAAATATAGCAAAGTAAGTAGAAAGTGGTGTTTTGAATATATATTTTAACTTTGCTTTAAAATATAACTTATTTAATTATATTTAAATTTTAATAATGGCTATATTTCTCAGCTGGTTCTCAAAATTCTTGAAACTTTAACAATGGGCTCTCTTGAAATGTTTGGGCCTATTCCAGCTCATCGCTGGATTGAGGAGACTTTTGCCTCTTTAAGTGGGCTGGCCAGTCACTTTTCAGGCTCCTGAAAGCTGCTTAGGACTCTGCAGCTCAGCTGCTGTAGAGGTTGCTGGCTTGACATTGAACATTGTCTGAGTTGGGACCAAGGGCTGAAAGTTGCTTTCTCTTCTTCCTAGTTCTGGGCATCCTTGGTTCAAAGGGGAACACAAATGTGGGAGGGTGGCACAGAGAAGGCAACCCCTGCACTGAAATATGAATGAAAGGCACCAGGCTTTGGTACCATGAAGGACCCACTACAGACATGGAGAGGCCAGGCACCATCTGCCTGCCATGAGGTCAATGAATCCTGAGCACTTGGCTGGGGATGTCCTCGTCTTTTAGGAACTAAAGGATAAAATGTCAGATTTCTGCCCCAGAAATGCCAATTCTGTCCATTCTATCAGGACACAGGGTTGAGAAACAGTTGGAAATGTAGCTCTGGTCAGGGAGATGTGTAGAGCCAACAGTCTAGGGCTTACACTCTGGGGCACCCACACCTGGTCCCTGTGATTTCCATCCTCTGTGCCTCCATGACTGTCACATTTCCTGGGGCACGTTCTCTAGTTCCAAGTGCTCCAGGAAAGCTTGGCCCTGCTGTTGCACACTGTCAGAGTCAAGAGGTGACATGAGGAGTAAAGGAGAAAGCAGAACAAAAAGAAAAGCAGCAGAGCATGTATTACCTGGATGATAGAGGACAGAGGGTCACTGACAGCCACCGTCTCACGGCCCCCTGCCCCCGTAACAGAACACCAGAGGTCCCTTTGCAGCCTCAGACACTTTGCAACAAACGTGCACTGGTTTTAAAGTGAAACCTGAAAATGCCCCTGCCACAGGCTGTCAGAACTTATTTTCTGGGTGGCTTATCTGCTGAGGCTAGAGAGGGGGAAGCTGCTCTAGTAGGTCTGCAAAGACTGTTTGACTCAGTCACAAATCTTCAACTTCAGAAAGGAAACACTCTGGGAGGCAGAGTCCAGGGGAGCAGCAGTCAGCTGACAGGGGTTGCTGAGTGGGCTCTGGAGAGAACACTTGAGCGCACCTGCTCAGGAACAGACTTCCCAGCTCTGGTCTCTAGACCTGAAAGGAATACCTCAGAAGAAAGGAGGACTTTAAAATGAACACCCTTAGAAAGACAGGGCTATCTTTGCTGCTTATACATTTTCTTGTATCTTAGTGCAATTTCCTGTTGAAAACATTCAAAGAAATAGCCACTGTGTGATTCTATTTTTTTTTCTCTTTTCATTTCATCCAAGTACTGTTTAGTAGTCCCTCCCACAAAGACCAGTCAATCAAGAGGCTCTCTCTTCCATCAAAGGTAATCCCAATTACTGCATAGTTCCTGGACTACCTGCGATAGGCTATTACTTGTTTTAAACTTAGAAAAATAATATTTTATGATTATGGGGGGTGAAGAGGAGGCTCAAAATGTGATGAGCAGGTCAATATCAGACTTCTCTTTCTTCATTCCCCATTTCCCCTGCTTTCATTTAAATCTTGCAAAGAGTTATCTGTACCCAGCATAGTGACTTAGTATCTAGCACATGGGAGATACTCAATAAATATTTATTGAATAAGTATACCAAATGACCATGCTCTGCCCAGCTCTCTCCTCCATCCACCCCTGCTAGCCTTAATCAAAAACCTAAAGAGAACCATGAACTATGCCCTTGTAACTCAAAATGCTGGGACTATTAAATTGGGTCTAGGTGTTGTTTGAGAAATGTGGAAGAAAGCCCTGGTAAAGACTCTGTACCTGGTTAGTGAGAGACTATTGACAGAAGGAATGGTCAACTAAGAGCCCCAAGAATAGCACATGAAGAATTGTCACTCCACATCTGAAATAAGGAAGGGACAGGCACTACATCTAGGAGACACTGACAATCTTTTTGTCTATATTACACAGATTATAAGAGAAGCTTTATCCAAAACATAGTCTGTGCTCTGCAGGAACAAAACTGTAAGAAATGTTCAACCCATCTCAGAGTCCCCTAACTGTCTAGATTTCTTATTGTTGTCACAACATGACTGGTGTCTTTGTAGCTTTGATAACTAGACTAAGTTTGGCACAGTATGGGAATTAAAGGGAAACCTAATATACAGCCAATATGGCCCCAAACAACAATATGCCCATTGTCTTTCTATGATTCCAGGTGAAGGCCAAATTCAGACATTTCTAGCTTCAGAGCCTTTCATGCATGAGGAGGTAAGGTATCTTCCTGAGGAAATAGGCAAAGGCTATTTTGATATTAAACAAAAAAATTGGAGAATATCATATTCTGGTTTTGGTTGGCAGAAAAAAATATGAAAGTATTCCCATGGAATGCCTTGGAAATGATCCCAGAGTTTAGAATGTCTCCATGGTACCCCAATCTCTCCACTGGAACCTTATCAATGATATCTTGGGCTCTCTGTCACTACTTTTCTTTTCCTACTTCCCCCTGGATCTCAAGATATTCTGAAAACTACCTAAGGAGTTTTTGGTGAGCTCTGATTTGGTAAGATTTGCAAATGAAGGTAAATTTTCCAATTCAGGTAAAATCACAGAGAAACTCAATTTCTGATGGCCGAGGTCTACTTAAGGCTGTGTTTCAAGAAAGCAGTGGAGCAAATTGTTAGGGGAGCTCTAGAATACAGCTTTTGCAGCACTGTAATTGGAGAGTCTTCTAACCATGGATGTATCTGCTGGGGTAGGTTCTTTTTTCTGGACAGGCAGTGATAACTGTCCAACTGACACTGAGTATTCAGGTTCCCAAGAAGCTGACAGAACATGGGAACTATACTCTCTGTCCTATTCCATGAGTTGTTCTCCCCAAACTTACTGTCTTGTTTATATACTTGATTTCCTAATTTTTCAGTGTATAAACTGAGCTGATTTAGTGCTTATAAGGATGATTTTAACATCAGAAGACAAAGAGATTGAAGCTATTTCTATAATAATGCTGTAGAATCTTAGAGAGCAAACCAGTTCCAGTTCTTTACTCGCTAGATGTGGCAACTAAAGACAAGAGCTGTTCAGTGACTCACATTCTCTCTAGCAAGATCTGCTGGTGAGCTGAGCTTGAACCCATCAATCTTGTCTTTCAGGTGGGGAGTGCAATCAGAAATGACTGTGAGCTGGTGTCATGACCTATTGCCTGCATGCAATGCGGTGCAGAATTTGCAACTTCAGGCAGCTGTTTGTTTGCTTTTCTTACTGAGAAGATTCAGTAGGAAATTGATAGATTCAGTAGGATATTGATAACAATAGGACTTGGGAGCATTCTGAATTTATTGCAAAGAGTGAGAGGGAAAATTTTAGTAAGAAATACAAGAGCAAGTGGGACTGACTGTTTCCTGGGCTTTTATTTTATGCAACCAACTTTCATTTTCCTTTTACTATAAGTGAAATAAGATGGTAGCTGCTTATCTGGATGCCAGCGGTCTGTTACACTGATACAACTGAGAGTTTTGTTTTTTTCTCACAGCTATATTTTAATCTCCTGCTAAATCTGGAACAAGCTAATCAGGCCACACAGCATACTTTGAAAACAACTTGAGTTCTCTCATAGATGCTCAAGGTGATGAATGGTGTGAGGATGCAGAGAAAAGTACATGAAAGATGAAAAAGGTGGTGACCAAGAAGGTTTGTGACCACAGACTGTCCAGGAGATTAGAATAGATCCCTCTTGGGCCACCTGGGAGGCTTGGATTAAGTGACAAGAAGGCCAAAAATAATCCTTTGAAGAAGACACATGGTTTCAGGTCTCATGAAGCAGGATTCTGCTAGTTTATCCCATGCTGACCTAACCCATTGTTCAAATAACATTCTAAACCATGTGCCTAGTAGCTTGGGAGATATGACACATTTAGACCCACAACAGATAATACAGATATTTTAAAACTGAAGATAGTCCAGTAAGCAAGTTAATAATCACGGAAGACTACAAATAGTGATAGCCATGCACACTTCTACTTTTCCTTTGGATAGGTGGACAGAAATACACATCTTACTTCTGTGGTTATTTCTGCATATGCCACATTCAACTAAAAGACCTGCTCATGTCCTTTCCCTCCTTTTTTTTGGGGGGGGGGGGATGGTGGTAGTTCAGGGGCTGGAACCCAGGGCCTCATGCATGCTGGTCAAGTGTTCTACCACTGAGCTATGTCCTCAATCCCATAGATCTTTTTTTTTTTTTTTTTTTTTTTTTTTTTTTTTTTTTTTTTTAATCAAGCAATAGCAAAGTGGAGAAATGAGGACATGGGGGAAAAGACTAATACACAGATTAGTTTCTTGGTTATTTTAAAACTGGTCTTTTACTCTCTGATACTATGACAGGAGGCAAGCAAGGGTAAGTTCTGTTTCTTTCTCTGCTTGTTGGTATCTTTCAGATAAATCATGTCTGGTCTTTATTGATTTTTCTTTCTTCTTGCCACCTTTGCAGTTGTGATTTGAGTGTTCCTGATATATATACACACATACATACACATCCCCAGGGAACAACCCTCTTTCTGCCATCACAAAGACTGAGTCTGCCCCCTCTCCCAGGCTGGAATTGCTGGTGAGGGACAGCCCATAAATGGCTTATGTTAATGAGGACTCTTCCCAGAGTCTGAGCTCCAGGAGGGATCACTAAGAGCCACGGGGTTAGCAGAAAGACCTCCAGGGAGTTGGGACTTCTCTGAATGTAATGGTTAGTGGGAACAAAAGCTTGTCCTTCCAGGGAGGCCCCAGGGCTGTGGCCTTGGAAAATGCCTGTAATAAGTAATAAGGATCACCCTCTAATGAGACAGGGAGAGCTAAAAAAAATTAAAAATTGTTTAAATATGGGATTTATTTCTGGCTGCTAGCCATGGGCTACAAGTCTACAAGGAGGCTTCAGATTTCAAAGAAGATGTGAAAATGGATGAGCTTGGGGGAGGGGTCAGCCAGAGAGATGAGAAGGTCATGTTGCTGACAGCTTGCCCGTGGGAATGTCCTATTGACCTCTTGTGTTCAAGCCCAGGCAGATGCCAGAGGTAAAACAAACAGGCAAACAGCCATCAGGAGATGCTGTCCTTGTCTGCAAGAGAACCCCTCAGGAATGCGGGCGGGCTCTGATCCTACCTAGAGACAGGGCCAAGAGCACAGAGACCAGAGTGCACCAGCCCAAGGGAAACTGGAGGGATGGGACCTATTTTGATAGGGGGACTGGGGTGGGAATGTCCCTCAGAAAAGAGGTGCAGAAAGAGGTTTTTCAAATGACCACAGGTGTGAATTTTTTCCTAATTTATCATTTACAACAACCTAGTTATCCACCGACAATGGTTTCAGGTCTCATTTGAATGAATGGCAGAACAGGTAGGCAGAGTCGGTTTTTAAGAAGTGGCTTTCTGTCCTTGAATCTGATATCTGGTAAGAGCTATGGCAGCTTGGGAGGGCTGGGTTAGGGAAATGGTAAATGAAGGCAAAATGTCTCTCTCTGATCTCTTGACTTTCAAACATTCTGAATTACACGCCTCAGTCACAGACACTATTATGGTCCTTTTCCCTCATATTTTTCCAAAGTTTGATTCATCTTTCTGTCAGAAATCTTGCTTATGCAGCTCCCTCAGATTTTTGCTGCTAACTGCAGAGCTCTTGTTTTTCTTGTCAGCAGTCACCTTAATTGTCCTGCCCAAAGAGCCCCACCCAGCCTCGTTTGGTGCCACATGGTTTTCTTTGAAAGGCTCTGCTGTAACAGCGAGAATTTCAGGGTGTCCTTTTCTAAGTAAACAGGAAGTATCGCTATGCTAAAAAAAAAAAAAAAGAAAAGAAAACCTTCTCCTCAGCAAAAATTCAATAATATGCCAACTTATATTTCCTATTAATGTTGCATTAGGAGCAGAATCAATTTCTTACACAGCACAGTCTTTTTCTTAAGATTCTAAACCTTCAATGAGTGAGCAGAATTCCAGGGAAGGCTGGCCAACTAGGACATTTTAGAAATTCACCCACTGATTTTTTTTTTTTTTTTTTTTTTTTGAGGCAGTAGCATCACAGGAAAGATAACAATGCATGAAAAAAAACACACACACACACACACACACACAACAACAACAAAACCCTGTGCAAAATCACATTAAAGGGGCAAGATGTTATGCGTCTAAGTTTTAAGTCGCAGCAAGAGTTGTGTTCCAATACTTAACCACCTTTCTATATATGAAAATTCTGAAGCCTTGAGTCAGGAGAATTGACGCATCACAGGAGAAAGAAACACACACAGATGGCTTTTTTTCCCCCCATCACATCAGAACCTGGGTTCGTGTGTCAGGCAGACGCAGCCCCACGAGTCCTCCACACACGAGCACAGTAGAAGCCAGAAGGATGGGGATTGCTTTGGTGATGCCAACCAGGGAGCCGAAAATTAAGTTTCCCAGGACGGTTGCTGCTTTGCATAGAGCATTCAAGAAGCCGAAGCCCGTTGCCCTACAAAGGAAAAGAATTATGGACAAGGTTGAGAAAATGATCCTAGCTTTAGACACGTTCTGTAATAGTAATTTTCAATGCTCTTTAAGTAGATGGTGTTGAGTGTCATTGGAGCAAATAATTAAATGCTTGTTAGCAAATCAGGATAGAGAAACCCAGCTGTTGGTATTGTTCTATCAGGCCCCCTGTTGACTTTCTTACCTTCTCTATTGATTCTTTTTCTGACCATAGGTTCCAATTTATCATGGACAACAAGAGAAGGGGAATTTCAGGAGTCTCTTTTCTCTTGGCCCAATGGTGTTGGAAGAAAGGGTCTCTTATATCAAAGTTAATCTTACCCCATTCAAATCCTTCTCTCAGGAAAAACAGAGTCATGAAGCACACAGTTCATCAGAGAGGCAGCTCACCTCTGGGGAGTGTGGAGTTTGGGCCACCTCCCTCTGACCCCAGGCAAGAAGTGGAAATCCAGGGTTAGGGAAATTGAGCAGGTTCTCATCTTATCACAAAAATGACACATTATTTTGTTTTGTAAATTCCCATAATTTCAGAGATATCTGTATTTAAAAGGAAACTTAATTTCATTCCAGAATTGAAGTGTATGACAATATATTTCTTTTTACTCCCTTCTTTTCTCTTAGCTAAATCAATTTAAATAATTGAGGCCCAGTGAATTTTCAAAGAAAATCAGGGATGATGGAGTTGGATCCCTTATCTTTAACTTACTGTGGAGCTGAACTACCATGCATTCTTTCTTTGTTTTCATTAGCAGGCAGAAATGGAACACAGGTTGAATATCACTTATCTGAAATACTGGGGAATCAAAAGTGGTTCAGATTAGGGAGGTTTTGGGATGCTCAACTTCCATCCCTAATCTGAAAATCTGAAATTCAAAGTTCTCCTAAATCTGAAATTTTTGAGCACTATGAATTTTCAGATTAGAAATGTTCCACCAGTACTGAGCTGGGTGGCCTTACTAACGAGCTAGTGTGATATTTCTCCTATCATCAGAGTTCTCTGTGGAAAATCAATCCAAGAAAATATTATAGAAGAGAATCAGATTGTGGGCCTAGAGATCTTGTTTGCTGTCCTTTAAGCTGTGCAGGCATGTAAGAAACAATCCTCTGTTCTTTTTGAATCCCCAAGAGTTCACATATGCTGAGCATATGCTCTATCATTGAGCTATATACCCAATTCCAATGTCCTCTTTCTTTCTTTCTTTCTTTCTTTCTTCCTTCCTTTCTTCCTTCTTCCTTCCTTCCTTCCTTCCTTCCTTCCTTCCTTCCTTCCTTCCTTCCTTCCTTCCTTCTTCCTTCTTCCTTCTTTCTTTCCTTCCTTCCTTCCCCCCTCTCTCTCTCTCTCTCTCTTTTTTTTTTGTGGGGGGTACTGGAGATTGAACTCAGGGGCACTTGACCACCGAGCTTATTTTGTATTTTATTTAGAGATGGGGTCTCACTGAGTTGCTTAGTGCCTTGCTTTTGCTGAGGCTGGCTTTGAACTCACCATTCTATCTCAGCCTCCCGAGCCACTGGGATTACAGGCATGTGCCACTGCGCCTGGCTCTTTCTTTCTCTTTCCCTCTTTTCTTTTCTTTCTTTCCAGTACTGGAGATTCAACTCAGGGGGCACTCTGCCATTAAACTACATTCCCGGGCCTTTTTTATTTTTTATTTTGAGATAGGGTCTCATTAAATTGCCCAGAATGGCTTTGAATTTGTGGTCCTCCTGCTTCAGCCTCCCAAATTGCTGGGATTACAGGTGTGCACCACCAAGCCCGTCCACATCCCACCGTTTTTTTTTTTTTTTTTTTTTTGTACCAGGAATTGAACCCATAGGGACTTAACCACTGAGGCAATATCTAGCCCTTTATACTTTTTTGTTTTGAAGCAGGGTCTTAGGGCTAAGTTGCTTAGGGCTTGGCTAAATTGCTGAGGCTGGCTTTGAACTTGTGATCCTCCTGACTTAGCCTCCTGAGTTTCTGGGATTACAGGTATGCACCACGACATCCCACTTCTTAGTACATTTTTTGGAAAGGATATTTGCTATTAGTCTACATAAATTGAAGGATTTTGCTTTGGTCTTCTAGGTAGAAGATTAAATTTTTTTTTCCACAACTGTAGATCTACCACTGACATCATAGAGAATATAAATTTCCTTCTGACTTCATATTTTGGCTCTCACTGAGTCACATTAAATGAAGGGCATTTTTTTTTTTTAACCACAAAGAGAAATTCATTTTACATGCTGCAAAATGAAGTATTTAATACACACCTTTCTTTGATTGATTTGCAAGTTTGTAGCTGTGGGGGTTTCCTTTTGCAAGTCCTAACAACTACTCATCACTACTTGCATGGTTCCTAGTGGCATTTTCTACAGTGTATGCAGCAGGCTCATAACCTCAGAAATGTATGTGGTTAGTATCCAGCCACCCACTTTTCACACCATTAGAAAGAAATCAAGGCTCCTCCCTTTGCTGTATGAACGCAGTCTCTGTGTTAATGCAGTACCAATGATTTTGCTAGTTAAAAACACATCTAATAAAGGGTAGCTAGCACAGATTTTCTTTTTGGCTAAGAAAGTAAAGTAAGCAGGCTCTTGAAGGGTGGCAAAGTTGCCAACTCCTTGGAATAAGGAAGAAGTGAAATAAAATCTCTGATGGAAAGAAGCAGGGATTTCTTTTTATTTCTTTTTTTTTGGGGGGGGTGGGTGGGTACTAGGGATTGAATTTAGGGTTGCTTAATCACTGAGCCACATTCCCAGTCCTTTTTATATTTTATTTATTTATTTATGCCAGTGATTAAACCAAGGGGCACTTAACCATTGAGCAATATTCCTAGCCCTTTTAAAATATTTTTATAGACAGGGTCTCGCTAAGTTGGTTGCTGAGGCTGGCTTTGAACTCACAGTCCTCCTGCCTCAGCCTTCTGACTCACTGGGATTACACCACATCTGGCTTTTATATTTTATTTTGAGACAGGGTCTCACGAAGAAAGCTTAGAGCCTCACTAAATTGCTGAGGCTGGCTTTTGAACTCCTGATCCTCCTGCCTCAGCCTTCCCAGTGGAGAAACAGGGATTTCTTGAGAAGAAGGTAAGTAATTTTGTATTCCCTTTGTATCTAATTTTGTATTCTTGAAAAAAAGACCTGTAATACCAGTAATTACTAAAACAGCAGGGGGCGGGGAGGGTGGATTTAATATACTAATGACTATTTTCAAATGAAATTGCTGGAGGCTACAAAGAAGACTTGAGTAGAATGACACCAGGGTCACCTCTTCCATCTCCATGGTGATGATGTCATGAGTCTGAGATGTCTTTCTGCTATGTATTTTTTTAAAAATTAATAGACTTTTAAAGCATCTTCAGGTTTACAAATAAAAAGTGGGTGAAAATAAAGGAGAATTTCCATATGCCACAGTTTCCCCTTTTATTTATTTATTGGGTACTAGGGATTGAAACCAGTGGCACTTTATCACAGAGCCAGAGTCTTGCTATGCTGCCAAAACTGGTTTCAAACTTGAGATCCTCTTGCCTTGTTCCTGAGTTGCTGGGATTACAGGCATGTGCCACAGCACTCTATTAATTATACGCATTGCTGTGGTATATTTATGAGAATTGGTGAACCAAACTGATACACTGTCATTTACTGAAGTTCACAGATAATATTAGGGTTCATTCTTGGTATTGTATTTCTATGGGTTCAGACAAGTGTATAATGACGTATGTCCATCATTTTAGTTCCACCCAGAGGAATACTTTCACTGCCCTATTCTATGTGACACTATGATGGTAGACATTCATCCTTCCCTCCATTAAACATTAAACCCCTGGCAACCACGGTTCTCTTTTTCTTTCTTTCTTATAGTTGTAGGTGGACAGCATGCCTTTATTTGTTTAGTTTTTTTTTTTTTTTTTTTTAATGTGGTGCTAAGAATTGAACCCAGTGCCTTTACACATGCTAGGCAAGCACTCTGCCACTGAGCTACAGCCCCAGCCCAACCCAGATATTTTTACTGTCTCCACAGTTTTGCCTTTTCCAGAATATCATTTAGTTGAAATCCTACAATATATAACCCCCTCAGACTGGCTTCTTTCACTTTTTAAAATACTACATTTTTAGTTCTAGATTTTAGAGTCATAAACTACCAACTGTATCTTATGGTGTTAAGATAAACTGTATCCTTCTGGGGAAAATGGCTAGTGTGTTTGTTGCTGATAAGAGATAGGAAAACATTTTTTCTGACATGAAGTCTCTCAATGCTGAAACTTCAGAGTGATCCATGTAGGATTTACACTGGGTTAAAATAACAATGTATTTCCAAGCTATGAACCTCTGGTATAACTTAGAACAAGGTATAAAATGCAGACAGCTACCTCTTTGTATCACTGAAACTGTAACTGAAGAATGGATGACTTCCTAAGATTTCTGGGCAGCAGTAAAGACAGATGCATTAGGAGCATCTGGTATCTCAGGCTTCTAAAAAAGAGAATCAAATTCTTATTTCCTAAGAATCTCCACTTTCATTTCCCAAGCAGAGCCAGTACTTCAGGGGAAAATCTGGTGTGCATGCAAAGCACACAGCCTCCTTAAATTAGGATTGGCATTCAAGAAAATGTGCCTGCCCTTTCCTTGGATAAGTAAATTATTCCTTCAAATATTTGCAGCTGGAGGGTGTGATTTTTCAATGTATTCAAGGCACAGCTGTATTAGAAAAATTATTCACAAAATGACTCTCCCTTGGGTTATCTATTTTTACTACAGTAAGAAGCTTTTAGTTCATTTACTCTCTGTTCTTAATTAAAGTGAAGTTATCCCTTCTGCAGACATGGAAAGCCCAAGTCACCTTGTGCTTATAAAGTCCTTTAAGGGTGGGGAGCTCAGAGCTTGTGGAACCCCCACTCCCTGACTTCTTAGCAGCAGGGTGAGCTCCTGCATTCTTTTCTACAGATGTTTTCCTGCCTTCTCTTAACCAGCAGGAACCAACAGAGAAAAACAGAAAGACCTATTATTTTTCTATATGCTCCACCCCTTGCTTCTCATCTCTCCAGCCATAATCCTTTGTTCTCAATTATAATTATTGTTCAATCTACTTATTTAATCTTTTAAATCGCCCAGGCTGTGCTGGAACTCACGATCATCCTGCCTCAGCCTCCCGACTAGCTGGGATTACAGGTGTGCCTCACTGCATCAAAGGTTTTAAGTTTCTAAAATGTAAACAGAACCCATCGCTGCAGCCAGCCAGTTCCCCATTCCACTGAGGCACTCTCTTCGTGCACCATGGACTCCCTCTCTTTGACATGCTGGTGTGTGAAGCGAGTTGGCTGCAGCACTTAGACTTAGCTGATGGGGGAAGTGGCCACCAGAGTATCCTCTCACTGAGATTGGATGGTGGCTTCCTCTTTGCAGAACTCACAATTTAGCAGGTTCTAGCTTATTTATATTGCTTTATGTTTTAACTGGAGTCTGCAAAAAGGAAACTGCTGGCTACTTGGACAGAGTGAGGATAGCATTGTCCTTACATTCAGGCTTTTTTTGTTTTGTTTTTCCTGACATTAGTGCAGAACCAACCGTGGGTATATTTGTTTGTATTTATTTATTTTAGGTTCCTGGGAAGAAGAAAGGGATGCTGAAAAATGGTAGCACTCCTTAGGGTAGTGCCTGGCACAAGGCAAGCACCATGTGGGTATTCACCACTGTTAAAACACTGGCTAAATATCTGCCCTACCAAATGATGACATTATTAGGGGAAACAAAACTAAACTAAAGGCTACATTTTGAAACACCCTGAACTGGTATGGATTCATACTCTGCTCATCTAATTTACTTATTAAAGTGTAAAATGTAAGCATCTTTTTTAGTCTAAACTTTTGGAAAGGAGCTTTTTCTGAGGAATGTAGCCAAGTCATTGGCAGAAATTATAAAAGGACCCAGCATGGAGCATTGTGGAAAGTCTGAACAGCCCTTACATCAAATATACCTTGTGATCTAAAGATTCATCTGGAAGTTGGTTGTTTGAAATAGAATAAGCCCATTTACCTCACAGAAACAATACTACAAATGAAGGCAAGGTGCCCAGGTTAACTCTTAACACTGAACCCATCTGGCTATTGAACTATAATGCTAAGAGCACCAGATGCCCCTTGGATATTTGAGAATATTTGTCCTTAATATATTCCCAATTTATAATTCTCCTATGCATTTATTCATTTTATAATCATTTGTTAAGTATCTATTACATGCAAGAACTGCACTAGACTCCAGCGACCCCCAAATTAAAAGACAAAGCCTGCATTTGTACTGACAGATGAGATCACGATGAGGCAGCATATCATGGGAGCAGGTGAGTCGGGGGTGATCTCAGACTGGAAATGGGCACAGTTGAGAGAAGGCTTCTCAGAGGGGATGGTGAGAATATGATTTGCCTTGAAGGAATAGTAGGAGTTTGCCTGGTAAAGGGTGGCCTGTGGATAAGTGTCTCTGGTGTCATAATAGTCTCACAGCTCGCTAACTTATCTCATGGTACCCACTGTGGTCTGCCTTAGACACTCTCCAAGGCTTCCTGAGTACCATCCGGCCCCCCTGTCTCCAGTCAAACATGGCTATCACTCCTCATGCAGCTGTTTTCAATCTGGGGTTAGGATGGCAATTTTATTGAGCTAAGGTGCCTAGACATGTATAACCACATCTTCACCTGGTGGCACGGCAATTAAGCTTGGGGGGGAGGGGTTAGAAACTCCTGGGAAGTTTGATGATGTGGCTATTACAATGACTAGGCTACTCCCACAGAGATTCTGGCTTTATTGCTCTACTGGAGCATTGGTATGGTTTAGAAGTTCCAAGTGATTTAAAGGTGTATATTATCTTCCCAGAGATGTCTGCATTTTGGAATTGATTTTCATTTACTGTTACATACTAAAAGAAATTACAAAAGCAAAACATCCACTCTACCCCTCCAACAAATAGGTTCATGTCTGAATTCCTTTCAGCATGCAATTCAGTCATGAATCAGAGGATTTATACAACTTTGCTTTCTGCCTCTTATCAATCATTCATACAACTGTTTGTCCCATGTTGTTTTTGTTTCCATGTTTTATTTAGCATGTAACTACGATTTCCATAACTATATCATTGGCTAATGTAAAAATTTCCAGATTTGGGGTATTATTAATGACACTGTAATGAACACATTCACCTCTATGACTGATTACGTTTGGATAAATTTGTTAGGGCACATCAGGCAGTATAATGTAGCCAGAGGAAAGAGTTCACAGTGTGGAGGAGACTGAGGGTCACAGGGGGTGCTGTGCCCATGAGAAGGAAGGGTCCTACCCAGAGTGTCCCTCCCTACTCCTGCTCTTGGTAAGCTTTCTTGTTCACTCTGCTTAATTCATTTTTTTCCAGGGGCCGTCAGTTTCTCACCTAACCTGAACCATCTCCTTTCCCATCTCTCAGTTGTCTCAGTTGACTTTCCTCCTTGCCACTGTCCCTACTCTCTCTGGCCTGGTCTGTTTCAAACCTGAGCATCTTATCTGGACTCAGCCTTGTGCAGATCTATGTCATGTTTGGAGGTTGGCTGGGTAGTCTTTGTAGTCACTCAGCACAACCCTATCTCAGGACTGTCACAGGAATGCCCATGATACTTGATAAATAAAAGGCTGAACTAAGAAATTTCTTGAGAAGCCTGGGATGGTGGCGCACACCTGTAATCCCATCAGTTTGGGAGACTGAGGCAGGTGGATAACAGGTTTGAGGTCAGCTTGGGCAGCTTAGTGAGACTCTGTCTCAAAATAAAGAATATAAAAGGCTGAGGTTGTAGCTCAGTGGTGGAGCACCCTGGGTTCAATCCCTGGTACCACACATATGCACACACCCAGAAATTTCTCAAGATCTTCCAAAAATGTTGGAGGCAGATTTTTGTTTTGTAATTGGCATTTTAATGAGCATTAGTTGGGTGATGTTTGCTTACTGATGCCAGATAAACTTCCTGTTTCAGGGAAAAATAGTTCCACATTATTAAGTCAGAAAAGACTGAATTCAATTGCTTTCTGATCTTTAGAGAGAAAATTTGCTTTACTCAAGTAGGTAGCATCCTTCTTAATAAGAACCAGATGCTATTCTGTACCCCTGCAAGCAGACTGTGCTTACTTATATACAGGTGGAGAAGGAATCCCCTATTAGTAGTGGGCTGAGAGAATCCCTGGGCCCAAAGCAGCCTCAACCTTCCCTCCATTCTCCACATCATCAAGGGGTTTCCTATTGCTTGTTCCCACTGGAATCAAATATTCACAGACAGGTTGATAATGGGAGCCTTTGTGTCTTATCATTTATCTGGTAAACCTGGCTAGGAAGTGCCAGCCTGGGCCAGGGTCATAATGATAGGGTAAGTAAAGATAGAATGACTGAACACAGGGCAGCAACTTGGAGTTCATCTGAGGCCAAGGTCCATGAATATGACCAGGTGAGCTTCTTAAGAACAAACCAGACCCTTAACCCTGGGAGGGCAGGTAGATAGGTCTTCGCTGAGAGTAGCAGCACTGAGTCAGACATCTGGGTTTGAGGCTAAATGATTCTGGGCAAGCTACCTCCCTTTTCTGCAACTTATTTTCCTCACCTGAAAAGCATGTCCCACACCTGAATTCTCATATACTGCCGTAACTCCAGGTGAATGAATGATATATACTTTTTAAAATTCAGTTGGTTATGGACTATAGTTTTCCTCCCTAAATGGGATCTAGCTTCCCCACTTCCAAAGTAAGCAATTTAGCCTAACTCCTAGAACAATGCTCTTTCTTCCACACTGTTGATGGATACCCTATGAGAAGGGGAACCTGACAGCTGAAGGATCAAAAGGTCACAGGCCATGATGGGAAGAGGGACAGAAAGGGGCAGCAGAGAGAAAACTGGAGACCAGCGCTTCCTCACAAATGAGGAAAGGTAGGTGCATGGACCACTATGTCTCAGCCACTGTGGCTGATGTTCTGGCTTTGGTCAGGATCCCCTGTTGTTACCACAGAGTTGGAAAGCAGATGGGGTTGAGATGGAGGTGGCTGGCCAGGGAGAGTGTATTGACAGAGAGTCACCCTCCTCTTCCACAACTTCTATGGCACTTAGTGTTGACATCTTGCCTCAATCTGAGGCCAGTTCTGGCCCTGGACAAGTCAGCCTGAAAAAAGCTATAAGCTGTAAGTTTTTAATGCCGGACTATTGGAAGTCTAGAGTTTACAGAAAACAAACGAGCACAGCTTCCCTCAGAATTTGCAAGATCACTTGCTTACAGGCTGGCCTTTTGTCCTTTACTCACCTGATCTGAGTTTCTAGCCCATTGAAACTTTTTCTCCTAGCCTGGTATCCCAACCCTGGTGCCTGTCCTTTCTTAGTCCAGGTGTGTGGTCACTCTGAATCTTCTTACCTTGAGGATTCACCCCTGGACTCAACCTCTTGCCTTCTTTGACATATTATTCCTATGTGGGCCCTTGTTTTCTGTTCCTTTTGAATTGAACTCTCCCAGGAGTCTCTAACCTACTGCCTGATTTGGCATCTTGTCACAGCCCAGTTTCTAGAAGACTCATGATATGGGGTGCAAAAGAACAAAGAATAGCTGGTTGTCTCCAAACATGATATGCATACACTACTTGATAGTCCCTATGCTTCTTCAATCTTTATAGCCAGGCCACTCGTCACTGACTTGTGATTCAACCATCCTGTCTGAGAAGCAACTGAGCTGCAAGGCAGGGGAAAGGCTGGGTGACTCAGCATCAAAGCTGGGCCTGTCTCAGGATCCTCTATCACTGTGAATGTGAGTTATGGCCATGGGCCTTTGCCTTGATGCCAGTGAGCAGGTGACTATCTATCTCTACAGTAGTGCCAGTGATTTAGTTTGTCTTAATCTCCAGTGTTAGTAATAAATTTCCTACCCTCAACTTTTCTTCTCCTCCTCATCCTCCTTCTTCTCCTTCTCTTCTTCCTCTTCTCCTTTGTCTTTCCTTTCCTTTCCTTTTTTTCCCCTTGGTACTAAAGGTTGAACATTGCACATGCTAGGTGAGCACTGGGGCTACATCCCCAGCCCTTCTTATTTAATTTTTAAAATTTTGAGACAGTCTTACTAAATTGCCCAGGCTGGCCCTGAACTTGAGATCTTCCTGCCTCAACCTCCCAAGGAGCTGAGATTACAGGTGTGCATCACTGTACTCAGCCATCCTTATCTTTTTTTTTTTTTTTTAATATTTTTAGTTGTTGTTGGACACAATACCATTTATTTATTTATTTATTTATTTATTTATTTATTCTTATGTGGTGCTGAGGACTGAACCCAGCTCCTCACACATGCTAGGTGAGCGCTCTACCACTGAGCCACAACCCCAGCCCCCATCCTTATCTTTTTGATCCATCAGTAGCATCTATCACATCTGATTACTTTCACCTGCTGAACTACTTTCTTCACTTGATTTCCCAGACTTAGCACTTTGATTATCTTTTCTTTAAAATATTTTTTTAGTTGTTAATGGACCTTTATTTTATTTATTTATATGTGGTACTGAGAATCGAACCCAGTGCTTCACACATGCTAGGCAAGCACTCTACTACTGAGCCACAACTCCAGCTCTTGATTGTCTTTTCCTCTCACTCAGTGCTGCTTTCCAATCTCATTAGCTAGTTTCTCCTTGTCTCTTTGACCCCTCTATTTCCTAGTGTCTCAGAGCTGAGTCTTCAAAACTTCCTTTTATCTACTACTTCTCTTTTTGTGGCCTCACCCACCATCATACTGTAAGGCATATCTATATGCTAAAAGAGTTCACATTTTTTATTTCCCACCTGGATTTCTCCTCTGAACTCTGCTCTCTGTCCAACTGCCTACTTAGCATATTTAATAGCATCTCAAACTTCATATGAACAGAACAGAGATCCCAGTTCTGCTTAACTTCCTCTTGCAGTCTTTCCCATTTCTGTAAGTGGCATCTCAGCTTTTCCATTGCTCAGGTAAAACCCCCAAAGTCATCTTGAATACCTTTTCTTCTCACATCTCACATTCCATCTTTCAACAATGCTTGTTGGTCTTGGACATATTTTTAGAATTCAATCACTTCTCACCGCAGTCAGTGGCCCCATGATCTCTTGCCACAGTTGTTGCAGTGACCTCCTAACTGGTCTCTCTGAATTCATTTCAGATCCCTTAAAGTTTGTTTTATTGATTTATTGAAGTACTAGGGATTGAACCCAGGGGTATTCTACCATTGAGCTCTACCCCCAGCCTTTTTTATTTTATTTTGAGACTGTGTCTCACTAAGTTGTCCAGGCCAGTCTTGAACTTGTGATCCTCCTCTCTCAGCCTCCTGAATAGCTGAGATTACAGATGAGCACCACCATGCTCAGGCATAGAATGTATTTTTAACACAAAAGCCAGTTCTCTTTTTTAACTATAAGCCAGATCATGTCACTCTGCTGCCCAAAATCCTGCAACAGATTTTATTTCACTCATAATGAAGACCTCAGTGTCCCTCTGGGCCCATCACTCTTACCTTCTATCTTGCTCATTCTGCTCCAGCCTGCCAACTGGTAGCCTCCACTCCCATCTTGGGGCCTTTGCACTTGCTGTTGCTTTTGCTGTGAAAGCTGTCTTCCAAAGTATCTGCCTGGGTCTCTGCTCAAATGTCACCTTTACAGGGTCTACATCTCCCTTGGCTATCCTATATGCAATTACAACTCTCCTTACCTTAGCAATTTCTATATCCCTATATGGCTTTATTTTTCCCTTTAGCACTCAGCACCACCTGATACACTAATGCCTACTTCATTTATCTAATTGTATTGACTAGTTTTCCCAAACTAGAATGTAGACTCCATCAAGGCCAGGATCTCTGTGTGTTCACTGTTGTGTCTGACTAGGATGGTTTCTGGCACATGGTTTGCATTCCATAAACATCTGTCTTGTGAATTAGTGAATGGACTCTATCCCCAGGATTCTTTCTGGTATCCAACATAAATATTCAAATGCATATTGGACGGCTCCATGTTGAAATGAAAATTCAACATGTCCCAAATGGAACTCAGTATTTTTCTGACCCCAGCTCGAACCTGCTGTTCCTCCTGTGTCCCCGTCTCAACACAGTCACAACCATCCTTTCAACTGTGCAAGCAGAAACAAAATCCTCTCTGACAACCTCTTTTCTTCACCCCGACACTTAATCAAGCACCAAGTTTTGTTGATTTTATTCTTAAAATTCCATGATCATGTTAAATGCTGACTTCTTTTCTTTCCAATCTACACCTTCAGTGTCCTAAGGAGATGCCCTGCCTCCTTTCTGGTCATAAGAGTGAATTCTAGTCTTACCTCGTTTTTCTTCCTGAAACACCTCAAGGGCTCATATAATCCCCATCCCCTTATAATGCAATGTTCCAGCATTTTCATGACCCATTTTGTTTGTTTGTTTGTTTTTGCCTAACTTTGTTAACTTTTTCTTTGCAGAGATTTTCAGGTGATATTTTCTCTGATTGAAATGTTCTTTCCATCCCTTGGAGTGGCTGCCATTCACTATTCTCCAGGCCTCAACTTAGATGTTACTTCTAAACCTGCTCTGATGCGCCAATGCTTTCAGAGCACCATGCCCTTCCCTCACCATAACCCTGACCACACCATATTATAACTCATCTTTACTTGTCCTTAAGCTCTGGAGAGAAATGGACACAAAAGGCCTGTTGAGTCTTTGCATGTTTAACCCAATCTTGATTTCTGCTTTTCAGAGGACCTGAACTCATATGAACAGAAACTTCTGCTTTACCTCAATTGATATTTAAGCTTTCTGACACAGAATAATAGCAGGTTCTCATTTCTGAGGATGAACTTACCCAATTCCTGAGTTTTTCCTTCCTTCCTTCCTCCCTCCCTCCTTCCCTCCCTCCCTCCCTCCCTCCCTTCCTTCCTTTTCTTTCTTTTTTTTTCCTGGTGGTCCACCACTGAGCTACCTTCCCAGTCCTTTTTATTCTATTTTGAGACAGGGTCTCACTAAATTGCTGACCATGTATGAACTTGTGATCTTCCTGCTTCAGCTTCCTGAGTAGCTAGAATTTCAGGTGTGTACCACTATGTCCAACAATATATAATTTGTAAATGGACAAAATACCTTTATTTTAATATGGTGCTGAGGATCGAACCCAGGGCCTCACAGATGCTAGCAAGAGCTCTATCACTGAGCTACAACCACAGCTTGAGTTTTCTTTTTTCAAGCCAAATTTTCCCTCCATAAATGCTCATCCTTCTATTTCATATGGAAAAGGAACAAGCAGCTGATTTAATTTACAATAGTTTCAAATTCATAGTACAACACAAAAAGAATGGAGGCTCTGTGATAGCTTTGCTAACATGGTTTGTTTGTTTATTTGATGTTGGGGATTGAACCAGAGGTGTGCTACCACTGAGCTACGTAGCCAGATCTTTTTGTTTTTGATTCTGAGACAGGCTCTCAGTAAGTTTCTGAGGATGGCCTTGAACTTTTAATCTTCATGCCTCAGTTTCCTGAGTCACTGGGATTACAGGCATGTACTAATATACATGATTGGAGGGGCTTATTTTAAATAAATAGTTTAATCCACATCTGGGTGGGCCTTGTTTCCAAAATGACAAGTTGGTTGAAACAAACCAACTCAGTGCAAGCTGAACACTTGCTTTTGGCTGCAACTTTATCCCCAGGGTGCTTGCAAAGGTAAAGAACTAACACATATTGAATAAATGAAGGAGAAGCTATAAATGGTTTCTTTCAGAGCCCATGTATGTACTTGGGAGTTCACTGAGGGTCTGAATTAGAATATTTCATAAACAGACATGTTTATGAAATAAAGCTTCCTTAGTTTTGAGTGTTCTATAAGAAGATGCGTATAGGAATATATAGGAATGCCGACAGCACTTATGTAAGCTCAGGAAAAGATGTTCCTGAGGAAGAAATAGAAATTAGAATATGGAAATGCAGAAGATATATCCTATTGTGATCAATAAACCAAAGGAATGAAAAGTCAGGGGAGGGACCCTGGATCAATGGCAAATCAATGCCCTAAGTGTCTCAGAATGATCCTAGGGTAAAAATCTTCCCCCTTCATTTCAAAGTCTGTACTATATTCCAGCACAGAGATCTTCCATGGCAACAAAGTGTGAGAGTCATCCATGAAATAGAAAGTAGTAAAAGGCATTTGTCTTAGCTTATGTCAAATGGCAAAAGAAGAATTCCACTGTTCTAATTTAATTATCCAGCTGCTGAGGCTCTACTTAAATCCCTCTTTCTAGCCCTTTCTCTGATATAAGATGTAGTCTGTATCTACACTTAGGACTGGGTGAATAATTTTCCTCCAACAGCAATCTTTTCTTTCTTTCTTTTTCTTTTTCTCTCTCTTTTTTAATAGGAGTGTGTTAGGCGTTCCTTCAATAGACCAGGAAGGTCAACACATATGTGCTAGAGACCTCTCTTGCTTAATGCAGAGCTCATTCAGACACCTGCAAATATAAGGTAATCACCCTTGAAAGACTGACTAGCTTCTCAAAATGTGGGCCAAGACAGGCTATTAAGTTCTAATCCTCACCACTTCATTATAGCTCCCTCACACTGTTAGCCAATAAATTAAGTCATGGGCACAATTAAATTTCTTCCCTGGTTTCACTGCCCTATTACTTCCTATTAGGAACTGTATTCCCCTACATTTTCCTTTTTTTAAATTTATATATAACAGCAGAATGCATTACAATTCTTATTACATATATAGAGCACAATTTTTCATATCTCTGGTTGTATACATAGTATATTCACACCAATTCATGTCTTTATACATGTACTTTGGACCTTACATTTTCTTTTTAAAAGAGGAATGTGGAACCTGTAGCTTTATAAGCATGATATTTTGGGGATTTTTACTTTCTTGGGGATGCAGCAGTTGGGCTTAGTTTTTATCATTTTTCAGTGGTCCCATGGGATTTGGACCACCTCTATCCCAGAGGCTCTTTCAACATACCTCCGGTCTGTGGGGTAAAGTTCCACAGTGACCACATCAAGAGAGTTCCAGGCTGAGATGGTCAGTCCATTGTATAGACACAGCATGCCTATCATCATGGATTCACTGGTGCCAAACCAAAGGAAGAAGCAGCTGATCCCCGAGAGCACCATGGAGCCACCTGCCAACAATATAGATTCACGGTGAAGTGTTTCCTGTCATCTCAGCAGAGCAAGGACTCTTGAGCCTTTGAGAACTCTTAGGAAAACAAAAATCCATGGGAAAGTTGCAAACTGGGTTCCATAAAGCTCCAGTACAAGGGTGTTCACCTATATGAAATTTCATCTCCCTGCTTTCTGAAAGCAGCAAGTATGAAATGCACATGTTCCATTACTCAGTTACTTAAGTGGAAAAATATACATTAGTTACACATAATTAGTTTTTCAGTCTGTTAACTCATGAAAACTGCTCAAATGAAATGTAATTAGACATAACTTTCACTACAATTTAGTCTTAATGAAGGGTCTAAGGGATTTCTCCTCATGGGATGTAAATCTCCAGGGGGAAGGGTACATAGTAGGAAGCAGGCTCTCCCTAGAGTGCAGGGGCAGCCCTTTCCTTCTACATGAAATCGAGGACACACCTAGCATCGTTAAGCGCCCGATTCTGTCCATCAGGAGAGCAGACACGATGTTCCCTGGCAACACTGCCAATGTCCCCAGGAAGTTGACAAAATAAATCCAGTAGGCACTGTAGTCATCGTCAAAGGTAATCTGGCAGCCCGTTTTGTTATGAAAAAATGAGCAGTTTTGAAATTCGCTGTCAATGAATTTATATGGCTCAAAATCTGTAGAAACAACAGAGAAAATTCATCAAGCTCTTACCAGGTATGAGCAACATATCAATATCAGAAAACCTACAATGAATTCAGAAAAAATTAGAGCTGGGCTGACTTAACTTTTCTTCTCCAGGCCAGATCAATGGTTTCTAGTCCAGTACCTCACATTATAAATGAACAGAGGGAGGGATACCTTTGTTGAATAAAGGAATCAATTAAGTTAAAGAGTCAGTTATCTTCTGATTTTCTATAGTTGGCTACTGCAAATGGTATTACTTGCTTAGTCCTTTACAATATTACTTTATTCTAATTATCATGCTACATGAAAGCCATCATTATAGCACTAATAGTTTCCACACTATAATTATAAAAACAATTTGTTTAAGATGTGCATGGATCAACCTTATTATTGCTATTTTATGGGACTCAGAGGCACCCAGGAGAGGGAATTTCCTTGGGTTCCTGAGGCTGTAATTTAAGGTCTACGTGGACGAATCCACTGAGGAATCCACTGAGGTGATTCTCCTTTGAAGGTCATTCTCCTTGTGAAGTTTTTCTTGAACTTGGCTCTAAGAAGAATTGCAGGGGGTAGTAGGTGTTGCTGAAAACCTTGTGATAAACTTGTTATCTTATTTGCTAGTCAAGATTTTCCTAAAAAACCTGGTCCTCTGAGGTTCAATGGGTTAGAGGGTAGTGAAAGACAGCTCTATTTAATAAACAAAGACACTTTGACCCCATTCTCACTTGGAGCCAGGCAAAGCTTCTCTTGTCTGAACACCAAGAAGGCAAGGCTGATCCTCCTGACTGTGACAAGATGTTATTCTGGACTCATTAATAGGATCAATGTGTGAGCATGGGAGAACATGGGCTTTATAATCAGATAAACCCATCTTTAAATATCACTTGTTATTGGTTCTATGATTGTGAACAAAATTATTAAATTTTTCTAAACCTCTGCTATTATAAAAACTAATTAGATAATGAATGTTTGATCACCTGAAAATGGCATATGGTAAAGTTTCAATCAGTGTTGGCTTCCTTTTTTTTTCTGACTTTATTATATTGATTGGGATAAAATATAATATTTGAGCATAGATACATGTTGTCTATATCTGTTACTAGAGTTAATGTATGCTCTTTTAAGCAAATGCCAGATTTTGAAACCAGGATTCCGCAGGTTAGTTCTTTGCTTTAAAAATTATTCACCAAAGGATTTGTGTGTGTGTGTGTGTGTGTGTGTATGTGTGTGAACTTTGAACTTAGGCAAGCCCCATTTACACTAAATCTGACAAAGAAAAACAACACAAGCTTACCTTTGATTCAAACTGACTCAGGAAACTTGTTCATTTACTTTAATCTCCACTTCCCACACAAACCCCTAGCCACATCATCACATGGTTATCACATTTCTGCCAACAGCTGGGCCTTTTGAAGAGGCCCCAGCTGGAGGCAGAGCTAACTGGCACACATACCTGTGTTGTCAAAAACAGTATCAATAAAAGTACAGTTCTTGAAGTAGGTGTTGACTGAAGTCACATCCTCAAAGGTACAGGACTTAAACACTGAGTCTTTGAAAGTTACAGATTTGAACTTGACCCCTAGGAATCTGTTCAACACACAAATACAAACAAATTCATATCAATGACCTGTAGCCATTAGAGTTCAAAGCTAAGTCAAACAGGTTTAGAGATGTGATGCCTCATGATAGACTTTCTTAATTATAAGAACAAAGGGTTCTGGATTTTCTAAGCTCTTTGCTTTTCTGTTTTTCCCCTTGAGCATCCTAGTCTTTGTCTCTTTCATTGCTCACTGTCATTTCCTGGTAGGAGAAACAATGACACTCAAGCTCACTTAGTTTTTTTGCAATGTTGGTAAAAGGTTTTGTGTGGTATGCAATAGAAGGTAGAGAGTCTGAAGATTACCTATTACTTATTTACTTTAAAATCCTATATTCCTGTTTCTTCAGATATGCCTTTATTTGAAAATTTCCTATTTAGGGTTAATGTTTCTAATTTGATGATATGTTCCTACCTGAATTTTTATTTTTATTTTTTGGGGCAGGGCTTTACACCTGCTAGACAAGTGCTCTACCACTGAGTTTCACTTCCAGCCCCCTGAACTTTCAGTGAAAATCTGTTTCCTGAGCTGACAATCCCAGGCCTCTTCATTCTAGTGTGGGGACTTCCAATTATCTTGAAGAGATGGCAGAAAATCCTGTTTCATTTACCTGAAAAATGACTGCCTCCAGGTCAGGAAGTAAAAAGGTTATACTCATTTCTAGGAGTATTTTCTTCCTCAAGGTCAACAGATATTCCTTGAGTCAAATAGAATTAGGAGAGTTCTGTTTACATTTGGTAGAATGATGAAACCTGCTGAGAAGTCTTTTGGGCATTGTAAGGGGGAATTCTAGGTGGTAAAGATAATAACAGTCTTAATAACCATAACATCTTAGGAGAATCTGTGATTCAGATTAATAAGGGCTCCCAGCTGACACATATAAATATCATCAATGTATCTTAGTTCTGTATTAAGACTGAATATACCCTTAGCTAGTCACTGAGAGGAAAATGCTTGATCATCTGGGAAGGAGCTACTATACCAAGACTATACCTATTAAGGACAGAAAGGTGAGCTTACTTGAAAGCAATCACTAACTATTGAGTACTTTCAAAATTATTCTCATTGTAATGCCTGATTACATTTGTCAGTTCAAAATACACTGTGGCCTCACAGACCAACCAGCCTAAAAAAATAATCTAGTTTCAACGTGTACTGCAGGGATGCAAAGGGAAAAAAAAATCTATATGCACTAAAAGTTATCAGTTTTTTTGAAAGTAGATTGAATTTGGAAAAGGGAAGCAATTTTAGGTTTTTTTTTTTTTTTTTTTGAGTACTGGGCATCAAACTCAGGGGCACTCGACCACTGAGCCACATCCCCTATCTTGTGTTTTATTTAGAGACAGGGTCTCACTGAGTTGCTTAATGCTTTGCTTTTGAGGCTGGCTTTAAACCCAGGATCCTCCTGCCTCAGCCTCCAGAGCTGACAGAGGTGACATGGGCCACCATACCCAGCTCCTTTTATTTATTATTTAAATTTATTATTTAAATCTATAGTTTTTAAATCTATAATTATTTAAATATTATTTAAATCTATAGTTTTTAGGTGTTAATGAACTTTTTTTTATATTTATTTTTTAGGTGTAGATGGACACAACACAATGCCTTTATTTTTATGTGGTGCTGAGGATCGAATCTGAACCTGGGTCCACCCGTGTAGGTGAGCGCCCTACCATGAGCCACAATCCCAGTCCGATGGACCTTTATTTTATTCATTTATTTATATGCAGTGCTGAGAATCGAACCCAGTGCCTCACACATGCGGCAAGTGCTCTACCACTGAGCCACAACTCCAGCTCCCAGCTCCTTTTTACTTTATTTTGAGACAGTGTCTCACTTAACTGCCCAGGCTGGCCTCCAAATTAAAATCCTCTTGCCTCAGTCTCCTGAATAGTAGGATTAGAAGCATGTGCTACTTTGCCTTGCCCATCTTAGAACTTTAGTTAAGTAGTTTAGTTAGTAACAAATACCACTAAGATTATGACTGAGACAGTCACAAACAGATTTTAGAAATTTCTAATAGTGACAATATATTTTTAAAGTAAAATTTTCACCCTAGAATTACAGAACATTTGATGCTAAGGTTTCTGCAAAAAGTAAATGCAGATTCAAGCCAGTATTTCAGGTGGGAGAGTGAAGCTGATCAATATGGCTTTAATGATTAGGCCCTTCAAAGATTGCAAATTAGATTAAGACCTCCTAGTTGGTATCTCTCCTGTCCATTACAAAGCATCCCACAGAATTTATCTTACTGAACTGATTTTTTCCCTTAGGTAACTTTGGTTATTTTTGATTTTTACTTTTATTTTTAAATTTGGGACAATTTCTTAAGAATAATGTAAGCGATCAGGAACTTGTACCAGCAATTACTTTCTCAAACAACACATAGAGGAACATAAGTATGTCACCTATTCCTTTCTCTCTCTGAAATAATGAACCAGAACCAACTTCCTGTTCACTTCTGTCTCCTGACATCCGGAGATGTTCCAGATCCCATTCTCAATAGCATCCCTTGGTGCTTTCAAAATACTTACATTGGAGGAATCATTTCTGTTCTCTAATTGAAACAAGTAAACTCATACAATTTAACTTCAATGTTTGATTCCACTTACTGGAGAAGGAAAGAATTATGAAAAGTGATTCCCTTTCTCAGGAATGAAAGACTCATCACATTACATTTCAGATTTCTTCCCTGAGTTAAAGAACCTATTACCCATTGCATTTTCTCTTCCTTATTTTCACTACTCTTTAAGGTCTTTCTGAATTTTCTTTTCATAGTGGTCAATCCCATATTTAAGGAGTGTGAGGCAACTTAGTTTCAGAAGTAGTTTAAATGAAGCAACTGATAAACATGTATTTTCCATTTGGAAGTGAATTTCCATTCAGCCTGAAAATTACTAAATGTACAAACTAAAAACAAAACAAAACAAAAACCCCTACAGATTTCGGTGCAGCGAATACTAGCAAGAAATGAATTTTTGTGAATAGCCAGGGATTTCAAAGTTTCTAGACCTGCCATTGTCGTATTCCATTCCAGTGTGAATCTGATTTTCCATTGTAAAGTTAATACTGAAATTTGCATATTTATCTTTTTGCACATTTCTAGTCAGCAATGCATATTCATCAGACTGCAGATGTTTAATGACATCAGGGAACCAAACCGATAATCCATAGTACCTGCAAAGATAAAGAAACATGAGTTTGTAAAGGTGCTGTCATGCCTGAGGCAGTAAGTTCCTCCCCAACATTTTCAGAGCAGTGATGGTTCCCAGTGAAGCAATGTGAGAAATAAATTTCTATTACTTATTAATTACCCAGTCTGTGATGTTTACTCATAGCAGCACAAATGGACTAAGACATATGGCAACCTGGCCCCGATGTCATTCTTACCATTCCATGCTGCACTGAGAAACCCCATCTCCTAGTCTGGTGGTGCAAACTCTCCTGTGACTGAACACACATGAGAGTCTTTTCAGGATGACCTCTTTTGCTCATGGAGACTCTATTAGTTCCTATATTATTGTGACACTGCTAGTCTTGGGTACAGTCCCATTTCCTAAGGTGGCTCAAGACTATGGAAAGGGACATTAAGACCACTATCTGAAAAATCAGGTTATTTTTGCCACTTAGCCTCTAACATAGTATTCTAACAGCTACATCATGCTTTTGTGCTGTTCAGACCAGTGGCCACTAACAACATGCAGCTACTAGGCAGCTGAAATGTGGCTAGTTCAAAGTAGATGTGCTATAAATACAAACTATCACAGGATTTTGAAGACATGAAAAAAGAATACAAAATCAGTAATTAATTCTTTTTATATTTATTATATGTCAAAAATGATACTACTTTGGACATAACGAGATGAATAAAATACAGTATTAAAATTAATTTCACCTGTTTCTTTTTATTTTTTTTTTTTGTATGTGTTTTTGTGTTTACCAGAAAATTTAAAAGGACATATGTGGTTTGTATTATATTTCTATTAAACAGAGCTGCTCTAATGTAGTAGTTCTCAAATGGGATCCCTGGGCCAGTGCCCATGAACTTGGCCCCAACCAGGCCTGATGACTGAAAGACTCTGGATATGGAGTGTTATAGTTCTAATGAGCACTCAAACATGGGAACCACTATTCTAGTTTGTCCCCAATGATGCTTAGCAGTACAGGAAATAAGTGGTTATGACCACAGCCTTTGCAGTCGGAATAGGTTTGAGTTCCAGCTTATCACTTGCCAACTTTGTGAACTTGTGCCAGTTAGCTAAACCCTCATTAACCCACCTATAATATGGTAATGGATAGTAGTACCCACCTTCCTTCCTGTGTGGTTGCTCAGATTAAATGGAATGCAAACTACCTAACATACCAAGGGGGTTCAAAACATAGTATGAGCCATTTTTATCATCATTATTGCCTTAGGATTTCTGAAACATCTGTGCCATGTATCTATTATGAGACCATGTATCTATTATGTATCTATTATTGTGACACTGCTAATCTTGGGTACAGTCCCATTTTCTAAGGCGGTTCAAGACTGGGGAAAGGGACATTAAGATCACTATCTGATATATCTATTATGATGAGGTTGTGAGGCCAGTCACTGAATAAGAAATGACTCAGGGACACTTACTTCATTCCTACTGTTCTCTAGTTCATAAACATAGAGCAAAAAACTTAAAAATGGCAACAATGAGGGAAGCTTGCTTCTCTGGAACATTCATCCGCAATGTGGAGCTGTTTCAGCTACTTTTTCATGTATTCAGCAAACATTTTCTGAATGTCCACTAAATGTTAACATTGTTGAATAATAGCAGTAAAGAAATGTGGTCATTACTGAGTAAGTTACCAAAATAAACACCAGATAATCTTCAGGTAGCCATTCACCTTGAGAGAAGTACTTTCCTTTGGCTTATCTTTATCTTCTCTGTACCTATGCTAGTGTTTAGTATACAGTAAGAACCTAATATATGCTAATTTTCAGTTATCCTTCCTTCCAACATTAATGTATTTTCTAGAAATTGTGTGAGAATTACTTTCCATATCCTAAAAAACAAAAAAACAAAAACAAAACAAACAAAAAAACCCAAAGCCCTTAGCTTAAAAATGAGGAACTGGATGACACAGCTAATCATGTCACCCAGCAGAATGGGCTTCTATGACCCTGGTCTTCCTTCCATCCTCCTTTCCTTGTATATACCTTCAGCACTTGAGAAAGAACTACCATCTTGGACCACTTGCCTGTTCTAATTTGTGGCTGTTACGGGAGAATTTGCAGAGTAAATATTGGGTTCCACCGGGCATCAAAATCCTATTGGGCTGATAGTACAGGGTATCATCTAGTTGCTTTTTTCTTAACTGCAAACTAGGCAACAATCGAGTTACACATGCACATTTTAAAGTGGAGATGTCAACTATTAGCAAATAAAATCCCACAAATTCTCCCTCTATCTCTTTTTTTTTCTTAGAACAAACATATGGCATTTTTTTATTCATTTGGCAACAATGATTTATTGAGCTTATATCATGTTCCAGAGATGTATGTCAGTGAACAAGGTAGTTTAAAAATCCTGTCGTTGTGGAGTTTTCAGAGGGGTAAGGCAGAGTCTTATTTCTCACACAGAATTTTGTGTAATAGAAGGTAGAATGTGCTACAAGGAATAATAAAGCCAAAAAGATAATAGAGAATGTGGAGATGCTATGACTTAGAAAGAAAGAAAGAAAGAAAGAAAGAAAGAAAGAAAGAAAGAAAGAAAGAAAGAAAAAAAAGGGAAAGAAAAAAAAGGTATTAGGGACAACATCACCAAAAAGGAAAGATTTGGAGTGGGTGAAGAAACAAGGTGAGCAGCTGTCTGGTGGAACCATTCCAGGCAGAGGTGGTGCAACGGCCTGAGATGGAGACAGTTTGCATATTCAAGGAAGAGCAGAGAGGCTGAGTGGCTGGGGCTGAGTGGAAGCATAGAGGATACTGGACAGTCACAGGGATGAGTCATGCAGGGCCTTATCAGATTTCCAAATGCTATTGGTTTTGTCAGCCCAGGTTTATGAGACAAGACAAATAAAATAATTGGTTTAAAAACCCCATAACTGTCAGCAAATCTAAGCTGAAAATAAAAACATATTTTTTTTCCTTAATAGGTTAATAACATGGAACTGAAAGCAGTGGCTGGGAATTACGATACAGCATTTAATGATTTCACTCACCAAGAATTTAAATATCACTTACCCAAAGGACAGGGTGAACCAAACGATTGTAAGCTTTATTGTATTTTCCCTGACGGGATAGTTGAAACATCTCATAAAAGTCATCCAAATCTGTGAAGTATTAGAGAAACAGTTTTCTTATGCATTTAGTCAACCCCACTCTCCTGCCCCTTCCACTCAATTATAAGAAAGCTGAGTTTTTGTTGGGCTGAATTCATTTCAACCTAAGACCCAGAGGGAAACATATACTGGAATTTTCACTTCTCAGCTTCCTGAAGGCCAATGGACTGCAATACAGCCTGTCTATGGCCTCACACTTTCCTACCCAAGGACAGGGCATAGTGGCTAGCTGCGGATCCCAAAGTGGTCAGATTGCTTGGTCCTCATCCAAGTTCAGATGTCCTAGACAAAAAGGAAGAATCCCACTGATGGATAGTAGGGTCAGCCCCTCTTCTCACTATCCCCAATTGTAAGAGGTTGACATGCAGTTCAGTGCAAAACTGGGTACTTACTCCATACAGTTCTGTGCGGATCCGAACAAAACACCTCCTGTACCATGTTCCGGTATCACTCTCAATTTCAATCAACTCATCTATTTGTTTAGGGGTTTTGATTTTGTTTACCTGTAGAAAGCAACAGAGCACAAAATGCTGAGTTCTCTAAAGTTGCTGAGTTTAGGCTGATGTGCTCGCTCTCGCTCGCTCTATCTATCTATCTATCTATCTATATATATATAAATACTCTATATGCGTGTGTGTGTGTGTGTGTGTGTGTGTGTGTATTGTTTTAGTTGTAGTTGGATACAATACCTTTATTTCATTTCATTTTTTTATGTGGTGCTGAGGATCAAACCTAGCGTCCTGCAAGTGCTAGGTGAGCACCCTACCACTGAGCCACAACCCCAGCCCTCACAATATATTTTTAAAGAAGTGAAACCTGGGCTGGGGATGTGGCTCAAGCGGTAGCGCACTCGCCTGGCATGTGTGCGGCCCGGGTTCGATCCTCAGTCCACATACAAAGATGTTGTGTCCGCAGAAAACTAAAAAATAAATATTAAAAAATTCTCTCTCTCTCACTTTCTTAAAAAAAAAAAAAAGAAGTGAAACCTGACTCCTATAAAAAGTAAGTGATATTTAGTAATTACTCCATACAAATAGGAGACCACTGGTGTAAGTATACAGGTCCAAACACCACCTGAGAGAACTGAACAAGAAGTGAGTGGCAGGGGATGTTGTAGAGAAATGGAGGAAAAGAAAGTAGTAACAGAAAGATATGAAAACAAAATACCCTTCTCTGAATCATTACTATGAAGAAGACATTAGCAGATAAAACACTCAGATTAACTTATGCATTAAGAATTATTTTGAATTAAACTATATGAAAACTATAATGCGCTAATAAACAAAATGTCTTATTTTGTAAAAAAAAAGAATTATTTTTCTTGGGAGCTAGGGCTATAGCTCAGTGGCAAAGTGCTTGTCTAGCTCGTGTGAGGCGTTGGGTTCCATCCTCAGCACTAGAGATAAATAAATAAAAATAAAGGTTCATCCACAACTAATGTATATAAAAGAATTATTTTTAAAAATATTTTTTTAGTTGTAGATGAACACAATATCTTTATTTTTATTTATTATTATGTGGTGCTGAGGATCAAACCAAGTGCCTCACATGTGCAAGGCAAGAGCTCTACCACTGAGCTACAGCCCCAGCCCCATAAGAATTACTTTTATTGACCTTCTTTTATTGACCTTTATACCCCTTAAAGCTTTCCCATCAAACTTGTATTTATAGAGTGTCACTAAGGCTCTTTCCTCCTTCTCCTGCAGCCTAACCAAGAAGTGGCTAGCCAGCAAATCCCACAGGTGGCCTCAATGCAAGTGACTGAGCATCAACACTAATTCTTCAGTTTCTCAAGGGAAATCAATGGCAGAAGTTCAACAAGAAAAGCTGCATCTGCGACTCCAGATAGTCACTTTTTGCTAAGAAAAGAGCTACAAAACAGGTGAGCAGTGTTTTCAGCACAGAGAATGAATCCTGAAAAGAGGAAAAAAGGAAGAACAGCTCCTTTGCGAACCTGGCCCACCTTCCCCTGTTAATCCACACATAGGATTTTTGAACTATCTGAGAGGACATGGAAATGTGTACCCTTTACCCTTTACCTTTTATTCTTGTTTGAGCAGGTTTTTCTGGGAAGCCTGTCAACATTCCAGATAGCAATTCTACTGTATTGCCATCCTCAATATCCAGGTTCTGAGGCTGGATTTTAACAGAGAGGATGTGGGAACCCTAGCATCTTTCAAATTGTACCAGGCAGGCAGTAGTTTCTTTTTGGCTATATGAACAAAGATGTCTATTTCTGGGTTAAATATGGAATTTCAGATACAATCAGTTCAAAATAATCCATGTAGGGATTATTCTGTGATACTCTAGTTTTTTTTTTTTAATCACAAGTTTGTTTGTTTTTTTTTCAATACTGGGGATTGAACCCAGGGGTGCTTTACCCCTGAGCTACATCTCCATCCCTTTTTGTTTTGAGACAGGGTCTTGTTAAATTGCTCAGGCTGGCCTTGAATTTTCCATCCTCTGTTTTAGTCTCCTAAGTAGCTGGGATTATAGGCTTACACCACTGAGTCTGGCAAAGAATGTTCTCATAATTCAATGTTTTACTTTTGAGAGGCTTCCACTTCTCCACTCATCCACATTTGATCATTCATCCATTCATTGGCACCTACTGGAGCTGTAAACATGAAACATCATAACCTCCAGGCAATTACCACATGAGAGTGAAAGTGCTTATGTGGAGGTCTGCATAGAATGAGGAAAAATACTGTTCAGAACATTCAATTTGATGAAAATCAGAAAGAGAAAATCAGAAAGCTTTATGGACCCCAGAATTTGAATTGAGGTGGACACAGAAGTATAATATTTGCTAAGTGTATAAACTGTTTGGAGGAATAACATGTACAAACATTGGAGATGTGAGGGAAAACAGTACAGTGGCTAACAACAAAGAGTTTGGCATTTTTGGCAAATAGTGCAAGGTCAGAGGGCATTGAGTGATGAAGATTGAGCCAAATTGGTGGCAGTAGAATTGGAAAGTAAGGAAAATTATGACTGGCAATTTAGGAGGTGAAATAAGAGGAAATGGTGATTTCTTGGATATAACGGTGATAAGTTCAGGTTTAGAGACATAGTGTTTGAAGGGCCACTGGATACAGAAGGATGTTCACAAAGTCCTTCAACATGCATGTCTGGAGCTTAGGAGATTTGTGCATTAGGAGACAGAGACACACGAAATAGCTGAGAACAATTAAGGAGAGTGTGTAGGGGGTTAACAGAGAAGTTAGCTGAAAATGAAGTCTCGGAAAATACTTAAGGTAAGGACAGATCAAGAAGAGTTTAAAGAGGAGACTTTGGGTAAAATGCATGCAACTTTGTTGTATTGTATATAGAACTAAAAAAAAGATAAATTTGTTATGGTAGAATCATGTAATGATTTTAGAAGTCATGTATAAAAGACTTGGAGATTATCCATTCTTTTGGTGCATTTCCATGTTATTCTTCTTCAACATTTATGTAATAACAAGGATGACCATGAGTAGGTTTGGTGACTCAAGCCTTCTTGAAGAAAAGGTAGGCAAGCAGGGCAATGAGAACTTACAGAGACACTTTCTCAGAAGGTATTTGATAAGGATTTATCCTTGTCTGAATGAGAAGGGTTAAATAGCATGAAGTATCTAGATGACATCTCAAGTTTCCTCCAACCTTATGATTATCTAATTTTAAAAAATTGTTAATAATGTTAATGCTTTACTGTACATTAACTCAAAAGAAGGGCCTATTAAAAGGCCACCTGGCCTTGAATGGGGGATATCCATTACTGATTTTCATTTCTCCATCACATTGCATAGAAAATTTTGCTAATGAAGCATCTGTGAGGTTGGTGGTATAGCTCAGTGGTAGTGTTTGCCTAGCATACAGAGGTCCTTGGTTAGATTCTCACTATTGGAAATTAACATCTGATAATTTGGATAGAGGCCAGATTAAAGCACATCTTTACATTATAAAAAATCCATTTCATAAGTAGAAATGAACTGAATAAATAAGATACTTAATCAGGGTCCATTTTACATGTTTTAACAACTGTAATTGATACTATTAAAACCACTGAAGTTCTTATGTAGGTTCCTTTTACTTTTTAGTGAACATCCTTTTAAACTTTTTTACAACAAAACATTTTTAGTCTACTTTTATGACTGTATATATCAAAAGATTTAAAACGATCATTCCTTCCAAAAATTTTCATGCATTAATTTTTATTAATTTGACTGGCTTTCCATATAGTTTATTCTCTATAGGGAATAAAAATTAGAAGATGGAAGAACATTCCTGGCAGAGAGCACAGCTTGTGGCATATTAGGTTGAATGGCAAACCTTAGGAACTGAAAGATGAGTGTATATATAGAGAGGACCTGAAAAGTAGGAGGGCCTTGTCCTTGTTGTTAACATTGAGGATTTTTGTCTTTATCCTGAGAACAATGTGAAGTCAGTAGAATGTGAAATTGGGATACACATTATATATGTTTGTGCTCATGTGTGTACATGTATCATAAAATGAGACCTATTTTAGAAATAAATTTCTTGATTCTTTCATCTTTTATGTTCTTATCAAGCCACAATAAGGTGTAGCTACATATTTGGATTATCTTTCTCTGGCTTCCCACAAGACTACCTTTCTTTATCAAATTCTGATTAGTTATTGACCTAAGAAATTGCCACATGTAAAATATTTGCCTTTATGTAAAGTTTTTGTTGTAGATAACATCTCTTACATTGCTCAGTATTCCTTATAATAAGATTATATAAACTTTTCACAAATTAGAACTAAAGTTGACTTTTTTTTGAAAAACAAATGCATTGCTATTTATTTTATATCAAAAACTATGTAATCTACCAGAGGAGAGGGGAAAGAAAATGGAGGTATCAAGGAAGGAAATTGAATGAATTATGTTCCTTGCATATATAAATATTTAATAACAACTTCCATTATTATGTACAATTATAATATTCTAATGAAAAAAAAACAGAAAAATACTCTTATGCAATCTATTAAATCTGTCTTTTACCTCGGTTGTCAGGAAACCCAGAGATTAGTTTCATGTTTACTTAACACTGCTTTGATCCTCTAGTATAATTGTTTTCTCATTTTTTACTAGATTAAAAAAAACTCTTAGTAAATAACTTTAAAATTTTACTAAGTATCTTAATGTTTCTTAGGACCTCAGCATTATGAAGGATAATTCCTGACATCTTGGAGAAAACACTACGGAGTTGCTATGAATGGTTATCTTTGGAGGGGTTGTATGTCATTGGGCAACGTCCTGGAAGGTTAGTGACCAGAATTATTACTAGTGAGGGTATTTAATGCCACTGTGTTTCATATAATCTGATCTTTTTTTTTCTTTTTGTGGTAATGGAGTGTCTCGTAACTTAAAATCATTCTGCATTAGGATGTTCTGTGCTTCTTGGCTGAGCAGCAGGTGGAAATACATTTCAGGGGCAAGAGCAGTGGCCTGGCAGAGCCGGAGAAATGGCCCAACAGGCATTGATCTCCTCTGACAGCAAATCAAGCGGTATCTGTTGGTGATCCCTACAACCAGGGCCTCCTGTCCTCTGGTACTGAGCCTGGGAGTCAGAATAAGTCTGAGATCAAAATGTGATCTTTCTACCTTAACCCATCTCTCAGGGTGGTGGTATTATTTAAACAAACACAGAGCCGTGGAGTTATAGTTAGTCATAGATAGGGTTGGCAACCTACAGACCAAACCAGCCCTCTGCCTATCTGAGTAAATAAAGTTTTATTAGAACACAACCACACTCATTTATTTACACATCATCTGTAACTGCTGTTATATTACTGTGGTGGAGTTGCATAGTTGTGATAGACACTAAATGGTTTGCAAAGTTTAAAATGTTTACCATCTGGGGCTGGGGTTATGGCTCAGTGGTAGAGCACTTGCCTAGCATGTGTGAGGCACTGGGTTCGATTCTCAACACCACATATAAATAAATTAATTAAATAAAGGCCCATCAACAACTAAAAAAAAAAATTAAAAAATTTAAATGTTTACAATCTGAATTGTTATAGCTATTAGCTTCACAAATAATTAAAATTTAAACCATTCAAAAATAAAAAAAAATGCTAAGCAAGTACTTGGCAGAGTTTGTTTATAATGCATGTAAAGTTCTTTATATGTGATGTTATTTATTGACTTGAATTTTTTTTAAGTCTATGAAAAATTTTTAAGTCTCTGTTAAGTCTATGAAAAAGAACAGTTGTTATTGTTTCACTCTGATAAATAAAAAGATGGGGCGCGCGCGCGCACACACACACACACACACACACACACACACACCAAATATTTACAATCTGGTCCTTGACAGAAAATTTGTCCCGAACTCTGGTGTGGAAGATTCTCTGAGCAGACTCACCGTGAAGACCTTCTCGGGTTGACCCCGTGCTCTCATGTTGGTGTCATGAATTAACTTCAGAATCATCCAAGCTTCATCGTGTTTTCCAACCTAAGAAATGTACAGGCAGTGAGCATCTAGGAGCAAAACACATATACCCCCCGATTTTCCAATAGCCATCTTGTATTCTCAGACCACCTAGAGTGTAATTGTGCAAAGGCATGCAGATAAGTCCCACCAGCAGAAAGAGATTATCTGGATGTCATTGAATACACTAGCAGTTCAAACTACGTGCCTGAAACTAGGAATAGTACATGTGGATGGCAAAAATTTCATTTACAAAATAATAAGGCATGTTCTCTTCATTGAGTGAAAGGTGTTTAAGGAGGAACATAAATATTTCTGGCCATGAGGCAGCTTTTCCACATATTGGTTGTTTAAAGCCTGTCTTCATGAAATCTAACCCTCCGTGGTTCCATGTAGGAAGGAAAATTGTATCTGCCAAAGAGGCCAACATACTTCCTAGGGTCAAGGAACTCCTCCTAGTGTATGTGGGCTACTTGAGTATATGTAATAAACATTACCTCCAACAAGAACCGGGGGCTTTCGGGCATGAAGGTGAGGGCTACCACAGAACAGACGCAGGGCAGCGCGCAGACGATGACGAATACACGCCAGCTGTGAAACTGGTAGGCTGAGCCCATGCTGAAGCTCCACCCTGGAAGAGCAGATGGGAAGAATGAGCAAGGCTTCCCCTAGGAGCCTGTCAGGAAAGTCCCCCTGGCATCTCCACCTTGGATTTTTCAGTCGAGTTTTACTGTCCTCAGAGGAACAAGCTGATCCGCCATGATGACCAACTCAGTTTTAAGTGTACCAATTGGCCAGTGTTGAAATAAAGATGCTTGACCCCAAAGGGCTTCAGGTCTAAGTAGGGGGTGCATGTGGGCTTATATATAATCAAATCCCAAAGGCCAACATTAATTAGGGAAAAATGCTTCATCCAATAGGTCACTGTGCTGGGTATCTTGTGTTTGTTCTTTCAGATCACTCTCCACTATTTTCCACCCCGCTGTCTGCCATAAAATGGCTCTCTGTAGACAGTATCCATGGCTCCCAGTTAGGTTGGAGTAAAGGAAGCAGCCAAGGGAACATTGGGTCTGCTGAGCGTGGTACCCAGCTCCAAACAGAAATTGAAGATTTCTAAATGTAACAAAAATAGAATTTTTATCTTAATATAGTAAAAAACAACCACAGTGCGATGCAAACAGAAATGCCTTTAAGAACAAAAAGCCAATCTTTGAATGAATATTAAAATGGTTGAAAGGAAAATGCAAACATAATTCTAAATGCAAAGTAATGAGGCGTATCGAATCTAATTGAAAACACAGAGGAGATTTATAGAGGAAGAGATGAATTATGTGGAGTGAAATTCTAATTTATAGCAAGGCTTGGTGTTTCTAAGACTTTCTGTGAACATAAGTCAGGTAGTCTACATCCCAGTCCCAGGAGAGTTGTATAATTATTCACTGTTCACACAAGAGCCAAGTGAGATTCTGAAGGTGACATAACTTCCTAAAGGTCACAGAGCTGAAGTCACATATCAGAATCTTCCCTGTCAGGATTTGAAACAGAATTATATATCAACACATGGCCTCATGTGTGTACCCACTCACTCACTGAATTTGTTGACAAGTGATGTAAGCATCAGTGACATACTATATTAATCTTAGATTAATAAATTTTCCTGGGAATTTAATATATGGATATTATGGGGGTTGATAAATTAATTTTTAAATAAATGTTATGGAAATACGATTGCTCTCAATGCTTTATGTGGCATAAAGTAAAAAGTTTTACCTATCCAATGCAGAAGAAATTCTATGATGGAACAGGGGAAATATAACTGCTTATTTCACATTTGATTTCAGAGCTTCATATAAATACCTTTTTAAAAAAAAAAAAAGACATTTTAGGTTCTATTATTTTAAACATTGGAAGAAAAATGAAAGCTTTTAGTGATCTGTTAAATTTCAGGCTAGAGTACAAGGAAGAGGAACAAAGACAAATGGGGGAAGGCTCTGGTACCATCGATCAAATATATTAGTTCAGAAAGCGAAGTTTGTAAAGGAGCAATTTACTACAGTGAGGAGAGTTGGATGCTTCTTGTAGATGGAATAATGCTTCCTCCCCGCAAAGACATTCTCATCCTAATCTCCAGAGTCTGTGAACATGTTACCCTACATGAAAAGGGACACAGCAAGAATTATTAAGTCAAGCATCTGGAGAGAAAGATTGTCCTGCAGTATGCTCTCAGAGACCTACCTCCTCCAGCCCACCTTACCTGCAACTCAGTTAATCCATTCAAGTGGATTAACATGCTGATTGGATTAAGGGTCTCATGACCCGATCATTTCACGCTCTAAATTTTCTGTGCTGTCTTACACAATACTTTTTGGGGACACTTCACACCTAAACCAGACATAGCTCCCTCACTGCCTTGATGGGTGAAATTAAGTTGGAGAATTGTAGCTATTCTCTATGAAACTCCAGGCTCCCTGCTTTTGCCTAGACTTCTCCAGATGCCACCCACCCCACCCCCACCCCCCCCCCACCCCCCCCCCCGCCCCAAGCCATCAGGCTCCTTCTCAACAGCTGGTTTTAGGAAGGTTGCCTTGGAACATGAAATCAGTGGATGAAGAGACTTACTACAAAGTGATTCCAGTTGGGAAGGTTTCAGTCTACCAAGGATATTGGATAACAATGTAAAATCAAAAGAGAGGGATGGGGTTGTAGCTCAGTGGTAAAGTGCTTGCCTAGCATGTGTAAGGAACTGGGTTCAATTCTCAACACTGCATATAAATAAATAAAATAAAGGTCCATTGACAACTAAAATAAATAAATAAATTTAAAAATAAAAAAAAAATAAGGGGCTGGGGTTGTGGCTTAGCGGTCGAGTGCTCGCCTAGCTTGTGCAAGGCCCTGGGTTCCATCCTCAGCATCACATACAAATAAATAAATAAAATAAAGATATTGTGTTCAACTACAACTAAATAATAAATAGTTGAAAAATAAATAAATAAAACCAGAAGAGAACTAACTGATCCAGAGGCCAGCTCTGCTCAGTTTAGAACAGCTGAAGATTAGCCTGTTCATTGCTGCTCAGGTCTGCCTCTATGTCATTAGCCATGAAGTCTGTCTTCTTATTCCTTGCATGGTGTACATGTATCCATGTGTGTATATACCCATACATGCACAATCACATGCATTTTGGTGACCTCTTTCTGTGTAAAGAATGTGTTGTCCACCCATTTCTCTTTTCATTTATTTGCAATATGCTTTTCTCCCACGCTCCAAAACTATTTTTAATCCTTTTGTCCATCCCTTTCCAAAAATCTAGTAGTCAATCTCATTCCTTATACTTGACCTCACTTCCTGATCCTTTGAGAAAAGAAACACAGAAAGAACTACATACATCTCATCTTCTCACTCCTCACTAGCCTGATTCGCCTTCTCCTGTCCCATCTCTATAGCAGATGACCTGTCCATGTGCCAATCTAAAGTCCGCTGGTTCATGTGGACTCTGAAGCCCATCTTTCTCTTCCTCACAGGGACAGAACTCCTGTAGTTACCTACCTCTCCTCTCCAGCCCTTACCAGCACGTTTTCTTACTTTACTTCAGAAGCTGTTCCTTCCACACATCCACGCCCAGCATCTACTAACACCCCTTCCTTGGCCCCCACAGGCTTCTGCGGCTGCATTGCTTTCTCTTTCCTCGTCACAGCAAACACTTCTCAAAAGAATGATCGGTAGCAACTGTCTCCACTTTCTCACTCCAAACAGACTTCTGTCCTGAATTCCACACAAATGGGGCTGGTCAAGGTCACCAATTTTGCCAAATTTAGCAGTCACTTCTCTGTCTTTATGTTACTCAAAACTTCCAAATCATTTCATACAGCTATCTATTCCCTTGTTTTTGAAAAGTTTGTTTTCCTTAACTTCCTCATCAGTACTAGTCAGTTTCCCACCTGACTGGCCCTCCTTAGCTGGTCGCCCCAAGTCTGCAAACCCCCAATATTGTCATTGACTCTCTCCTCTGTCTACAGGTGGGTTCATTTATCTCCAGGCTTCATGCACCCTCTCCATGTCTTTGCCTGTAAAATGTATCCTGTTCTCTTCCTGGAATGCCAGAACCACCTCTCTACCTGCCTATTTACCTCTTTACAGAGATAGATACTTACCAGGCATTTCAGATATACCATATGCAAAATGGAACTTTAGATTTTCTACCAAACTACCAAGGAAAAACTCTCATTTCTCTCTCAACTTTCCTAATCCAGCTCTGCCAGTCAGAAATTATTCATGCTAAAAACATTCAATATTTCATCCTTGATTCCCCATTTTCCCTTACTACCTGCTATGTTCAACCCATTGGCAAGTTCTGTCTCTAAAATTTATCTCAAAACCATCCATTTCTTCTTATCTCTGTGGTACTACACAGGTTCCAGTTCACATGGACCGCTTCCTGACCTTCAGTGACAGCCTCTTAACTGGTTTCCCTGCCTCTCTTGGTCTGCCATAGTCCACTTTCCCTATAGTAGTCAGAGTTGTATTTTTAAACGTCAACAAGTACACTTTGCTCTGCTGTTTAAAGACTCCCCACACATATGGATTGCAACCCACGTGTCTTACCACAGCTCCAAGACCTGCATGGACTGATCCCTAGTTACATGTCTGAGCGCATCTTCTTCAGCTGATCCTTTTCCTCACTTGGTCCAGTTCCATTGATCAGCCTGCAGTTCTTTGAAAATAGATCCCAATTTAAATCTTTGGGGCTAAGCGTTTTCCCCAGAAACCTAGCCATGCATTTAAAAGTATGTTTATGTATTTTAGCCAGTCTTTCTGAGTTTTGAAGTAAGGTTTTTTTTTTTTTTTTTGTCCTCAGCACATCTCACCTTAATTTAGATTATAGTCCCCTACAAGTCCTTAGCATTTGATATCTGCTCTATCTGGACTGCTCTGTCTAAATATTTGCATTGATGGCTGTCTCCTTCCACCTTCTAAGGCTCAGTTTAAGGTCAGAGGGATCTACACATTAAATCCCACTTTCTGTCACTGGAGACCTGCTATTGTCTTGATAGCACTAAGCATTATCTAAAGCTGTCTTATTTGTTTATTAGTTTATATGTTTATTACTTGTCCTTTTTCTCCTCCAGGAAAGCAGAATCCCTGCTTTTCTGACTTACCAATATCTCCCTAGTGCCATTAGCAAGTCCAGGTCCATAGGAGGTGTTCTTTAAATGTTTATTTAATGAAAATACGCACACATGCACACACACACACACACACACACACACACAGAGTGTATATGTGGTTTCCTTTTAATTTTTTTTTCTGGATCCACACTAAATAGAAAAATATTTTGATTGCTTTTTCAAATTGAATTGGTAACTCATATAGATACCATAAGATTTATTTATTATTTGCAGATATCTAGCTCTCTGCATTTGACAGATGTGCAACCATGTAACTACGACCATAATTGGGAAACAGAATAATTCTATCACCTTGAAACTTTCCTTTGTGTTTCACCTTTGGGGTCAACAGCTCCTCTGTTCTCTGTTCCTGTAGGTTTGTCCTTTCCAGAATGTTATATAAATGGAATCATTCTGAATTTCACTTTTTGAATATGCTTCTTACACTTAGCATTACATATCTGAGATTCATGTAAATTATTGCACATACCAGTGGCTTATTTTTCTTTGCTGTGTTATGCTCAATTTTGTGAATATACTACAGTTAGTTTATCCATTCACTAGTGGAAGGATTGTTGAACTGTTTCCAGTTTGCAATGATTATAAATAAAGATAATGTAAATATATCATACAGGTTTTTGCATGCATCAAAATTTTCCTGTACTCTGTGTAAATATGTAGAAGTGAAATAACTAAGTCATATAAGTTTCTGTTTAGCTTTATAAGAAGATATTTTTATTTACTATGTGTCCATTCCTTCATACTTTTATTGAGTAACTATATGTGTCAGCCATAATGCTGTGATATGGAGGCTAATAAAACTGATTCCCAGACCTCAAGGAGGTTAGAGTCCAGTGGATGAGGCTGATGTGCTAACAGACATCATAAACAATACAACCCATGCTGGACCAGGTTATAAAGAAAGTGCAGCAGGAATACAGAAGAGGCAGTGGTATCTATACATTTTAAGGGGTCTACTCTCAAGATTTCTGGTCACATTTCTGATTTGGGCTTATGAACAAAGAAAGCAAATTCTAAAATTTCTACTGTCAGAGATAGATAGAGAATCAAAATCTGTGCCTTATAAGTTCTTGGGATTGGCTAAGATTGACTGTCCCTTTCCTACAATGTTACAACTGCCTGACTTGGAGAGGGAGAACAAAGCCTAGGGAGCAGTGGCATGAGTCCTGACCAGGGAACTGGATGCCCCTCCTCTCTTATAACATCCATCACCAGGGGTCAAAGGCTAAACAGGAGATAATCACAGTGAGGGTCTTGAGAAATGACCCCACAGATGCTTTGTAAAACAAAAATACCATTCTGTGCATTAAAAACAAATAAAAGAATGAAGAAGTAAAACACTGACCACCATCATTTCTCATCTATGAATCCAAAGCATCCCCCAGCTCCATTTCAACATGAATTAAATCTAAATTTGAGAAATACACAAAAGCTGGGTGTAGCACTGCATTCCTGTAATCTCAGGGGCTTGGGAGGCTGAGGCAGGAGGATCATGAGGTCAAACCCAGCCTCAGCAATTTAGCAAGGCTCTAAGCAACTTAGCAAGACCCTATTTCTAAATAAAATATAAAAAGGTCTGGGGATGTGGCTCGGTGGTTAAGCACTCCTGGGTTCAATCCCCAGTACCCAAAATAGAAAACGTACACAAAGTCTCTAACCACAAATGTCAGAAGTAGGGTGAAGGACAGGAATGTGAAACCAGGCTGCATTTAACTGGGAAAGTGGGTTGTTGCTATCGAATACTCATCTGCACTTAGTAAAATGGATTCTCTTAAATGAATCCTTTTCATTGGCACCATGCCTTCTTTGTCTTAAAAAAAAAAAAAACGATCCCGGCAAAGTTGATAGTTCTAATTGTCCTTTGGACTTTGTTAAAATACTCATTAAAATGTCATACTGTGGGATTTATCTACAGATAATGTAAATTCCATGTGAGGAAGGACCTCAATTAGAGTATTACAGAAAACTGTGACTGCGCAGCTCTAATCAGTGTGGCACTAATAAGAGTATTATGTGTCTTGCATAATAATCAAGGCCATTTGCCAGCCTCAAGCTAATGTGCTCTGTGATTGCAGAAACCAGCTGCCTCCCCATTGTCTGTTTTCCAAGGTGCCAAGGCAAAAGTCTACAACACACACAGCATGCTGAGTTTTGCATTCTTTTCTAGGCTCTCTCCTGGAAGCCCAGTCTTGGAACCTCCTTTACTATTCTAAATTTGATTGTCAGTTATGAGATATTTTCAGTGAAACTGTCTTTGGCAAGAAAGCAGATTTTAGGTGCAAGACATAGATCCAGCGTTCCAAAAGAAAAATCTTAAATATTGCATGAGAGATCAATTTTAATAACTAGGAAGTAAATCATCTATATATTTTGGTCTGTGGTCTTTACTCACAGGGCAAGCGGCCCACTGAATTTCTCTTTAAAAGTAGTTCAAAATCCATTTTCTTCAGTGAGAAAAACTTAAGAAGGGAACAATGATCAGATGAAATTCAGATTTTATTCCTACAGAAATAAAAATTTATACCTTCAACATGCCGCTGGCTTAAAATATAAACACTATATAATCAACATGAAACGTTAATCCTTGGCCTGAAACTCAAGTTGTCATGCATCTAGTATCATCTGTGACTATAAGATTTAACCAATTGCAACTGGACAGTCCCCATTGTTGAAATTTTCATCTTCTTCTCAATTTGTAAAAATAGGTAAGTAAATAAATCAATAAAAGGTATGTGTGGGGACAACAGGGAGGTGGTTACATAAACCATGGTATAGTATTATTGATTTAATAGTGAACATGTCCAGGGTATATACTCCAGTGGAAGAAAAAAAGCTTTTTTCCAAACAGTATAAATTGTAGTGATTTCATTTTTATATACACATAAAACATACAATCTGCTGTAGAAAATAAGAAGGAAGGAAATGCACTAAATTACTTAAATGGTTACTCAGTGCTGGGGTAGGGGCTCATGGGGACTTTCACTTTTGACATGACTTCTTTAATTTTTTAGCTCTTGTGTTACCTTATACTCTGATTTACTCAAAAAAGGAATAAAATATTTTTCAGAGTTGTAATCTTTAAATTTTTCTGAGATTCAGGTGCTGATGAGAGAAGAAAACTGGAATTATGGGTCGGCCACAATTCAGCATTTGCATTTTTCTGAATTGATATTGTTGATTCTTACTGTGAAAAACCTAAACATTGACAATGCAGTGTACATTTATGGATGCCAAGGGGAAAGTGCCAGAGACAATCTTCATCTCTCTGGGTAGGAAAGAGAACAATATTCATAGACCTTTAATCTTGACCTATGATCCCATTTTCTAATCTTGGATTCCTGGGGCAGAGGTCAGTTGCTCCTTGAGCTGCAGTGTGTGAACATTATTTCCAACAGAAATGCACAGGGCAATCACCATTAAAACAGTTGACAGGAATCTGCCTGCAGCACATAATAATGCCTGCAGGAAGTGAGAGCCAATTACATGTCCCAGGGAGACAGTCCAGGGGTGAAATTCCAACTGACTACAACAGTCATCTGTCTCTATGAGCATCCTTAAGCTATAAACCAAATTTTCCACTAGTTTCTTTATTTCTCTTCTCTTATTCAGTGCTGGGGACTGAACCCAGGGCCTCATGCATGCTAGGCAAGCACTCTACCACGAAGCTAAAACCCTAGCTCCTGGCTTCCTTGTTTCTCTATTTTTGTTTCTTAGCTTTGGTCCTGTTTGGAATGCACAAAGTAAGTGGCCCACGGCAGAGGGAAGTCACATCGTACCTCTACTTCCTGAATTTGACTTGTGACCTTTAACAGTGCTTTCTAAGAAGCAGATTTCCTGTGACCTTTGAAATTCATAAAAATCATAAGCTTATTTTTCAAGGTTATTTATTCTGCCCTATGTATGCAAACAGAAATGAGGTGACCTTTCCATGAAGAGTTCTCAGTGTCGGCGTGGAACATTAATTCAAGCATGGCACTTCCCAAATTCCACTGAGAGAAATAAAAAGTCTGAGGACTTGAAAAACCCTACTAGCATAAAAATGCGTACATGTATTTTTGTGTTTTAAACAAAGGTCCCTTAGTATTTTCTTTTGCAGATATATAGCATTAATGTTGCAATAAGATAGGGCAATCAAAACTTTATCAAAGACTTTAATGCAATTTTTTTTTTCTTTTTTCTTTTTGGAGGTCCTGGGAGATTGAATCAGGGCCTTGTGCATACTAGGCAAGCGCTCTACTACTGAGTTACATCCCCAACCCTTCAAAGTAAATTTATATTATGAGGATTTAGAAGACAGTCAAATCTTGATCATATATAGCTGAAGCTCATATCACAAATGCGTGTAAAGTCAACTCGTTAATAGATACATATTGTATATATTCATGTTTATTATAGCATATAATCCATGCATTAACTTTCTTCCTCTTGTTACTCAAATATTTATTTAAAATGAAAAATACACATTTATTTTCATATATAAACATTCAGATTATATTTATATATAAACTTAAAAGGCTTATATTCATGAATGAATAATAAATCAATTATGTTCACTTTGTAAACTTGTATAGTTTTAGGGGATTTACAGGCAAAAAAATTAAATACTGAGAATTCTTACATTAGGGACAAAGATGAAATAATTGACTACAGCTCATTCCAAGACTGAAGTTCTCTCTGGTTCTAAGATCTTTTATAGTAGGGCATAGTGATGTATGCCTGTAATCCCAACAACTCAGGAGGCTGAGGCTGGAGAACTCAGATAAGTTTCAGATTAGCCTGGACAATTTAGTGAGACCCTGTACCAAGCTAAAATAAAAAGGGCTGTGGATGTCTCTCAGTGACAGAGTGTTTGCCTAGCATGCACAAGAGCCTGAGTTTAATCCTCAATACAGAAAAAAAAAAGTCCTTTGTTTTGACCAGGTGAGGGCATAAGAAAGTCTTTTTTACAGCTGGATGCAGTGGCGCATGCCTGTAATCCAGCAGTTCGGGAGGCCGAGGCAGGAGTATTGTTCAAAACCAGCCTCAGCAAAAGTGAGGCGCTAAGCAACTCTGTGAGACCCTGTCTCTAAATAAAACTCAAAATAGGACTGGGAATGTGGCTTACTGGTCAAGGGCCCCTGAGTTCAATCCCCAGTATCCCCACCCCCAAAAAAGTCTCTTACACATATGGATATATGGCAAAAAATGGATTATTTTCAAAATAAAAACCAAAATACCTTGTAAACTGCAGTTAGTTCTGACATAAGTGTCTAAAAGTTGGTAGAGGATTTGCAGCAAGATAATGGTGCTTATTGCATATATTAGCAACTTAGTCAATCGCCTTTCAAAGTAGCTATCTTTAAAATAATCTTAACACCACACACACACACACACACTCTCTCTCTCTCTCTCTCTCTCTCTCTCTCTCTCTCACACACACACACACACACACACACACACACCCTTTCATGGATTCCATTCTCTTCCAGATCAGTTTCTTTCTGCTTTTTGCACATGGCTTCTACAAGGTTTTGCTCAATGTCAACAAAAGCTCCCTGTCAATTCCCAGAGAACTTTGTGATCCAGTAGAAACATTCTAGAGAAATTCATTCTTAGTTACAGCTATTCCTGCTGGGGAGAGGAGTAAGACAAAGAGGGGGCTCTAACATTTCTAATGTTGGGAAAAGAAGTCAGTCCCAATGCTGTTTGTTTCTGGTGCCCAAAGATCACGCTCATAAACCTCTGTTAACCACTGCCCTCTCTGACCTGCTCTCTTTTTTTTTTTTCTCCTAGCCCCATTTCTTGCCTTGCAGCCTCTGATCCAGAACAAATCATTTAACATCTGACAAGTGAAACAGCTGCTTAGCTCATGACTCAGACTCAAAATGACCCTTAGAGTTTTGTCATTTATGTCAAAGAAATTCCACTTTAACCTGTGGGAAAGGTGTGTAACCACAGTAATTCAGGGGTTCTAATTTCTGATTGTAGTGCCTCAGGCAAGGGAACATCTCCCTCCCAGTGCAGTAGATAGGACATATGGCTCTGGAGGGACTGGTCCTTTCACCTCCATAGCCAGGTCAAGCTACTTGTATCCAATTTACCTCACCAACAAGACTCCTTTCAGAGCATCTCAAGTTCCTAAGGCATGTTACCAATAAATGCTTCCCAAACCATCCCAGTTCATGTAGTGATTCTCTCTAAGTCCTTGCAGGCCAGAAATGTGAGGGGTAGCCTCTAATCTTCTTCCTGGTGCCTAGTCATTGATATGCAATCATATTTTCTGATTTCTCTCAAACCTGATCCTTTCCCTCTGTCCCTGTGGTTGAGACCCTTGTCATACCTTGCCTGAGCCACCTTAGTAGACTGATACACAGTTTGCATAGCTCTATATAGCTGTGACCACTGCTGAAATGTTAAAGTCCTGTTGTGGTTATTGCTCTGAGCCTTGAGCTCTGGATTATTCCATGATCAATAACCAAAGAAAGAACACCCGGCCCAAAAAGGCCTCAGGGGTCTAGTACTTTGGCTTTTCTTTTTATGACTAGCCAATTCCCTTTTGTTAAATAATTTTAATGCTTCTTCTGTTTAATAGAACTCCTAGCTTCTAGTGGGTGTATTCTATTTTCCAAGTACCTCCAAGTTCACTCATTCACTAGCTTAAAACCTTTCAGTGATTTCTCCTGGATGGAGTCCAGATTGAGGATGGAGTTCAGATTCTTTCATGTGAACCATAAGGTTCTCCAAGACCTGGCTCCTGCCTCTCTCTCTCACAAGCCCCTTCTTCTACCCTTTGCCTTATTTCTTTTTTCTTTTCTTCTTTCTTTTTTTTTTTTTTTTGTACCAGGGAATTGAACCCAGGGACATTTAGCCACAGAGCCACATCTCCAGCCCTTCTTTATATTTTTTTAGAGACAGGGTCTCACTGAGTTGCTCAGGGCCTCACCTTACTGAGGCTGGATTTGAACTTTTGATCCTCCTGCCCAGCCTCCCGAGCCACTGGGATTACAGGCGTGCACCACTGCACTGGCTGCTGTATTTCTTTGCCAACATACTTTCTGATGTCCTAGTGGCTAGCAGAGCTCATCGTTAAGGTTACTTCATGTGTAACATGCCTGCACCTTTGCCAATCCCTACCTCTACCAAGGTCAACTGCACCTTTGCCAATCCCCACCTCTACCAAGGTCAACTTGAAGAACTCCTAAGCTTCAGTTCTCTATTGGTCAGGTAAAGAAGAATGATCTCTGTACATTCTTCCAGACTAAAAAGGTTCCCTTCCCTGATGGTGCTATTATGGTGTCCTTTGAGTTTCCACAGCCCTTACCAAGATGCCTTGGTACAATACTTGGCAAAAAGTAGTCACTCAAATAATGCTTCTTTAATCAATGAAGAATGTACTCTCAGATACCTTTAAAACCAGAGAGATTGTCTTTAAAAGTGACTTTTCAAAAATACAGATTTTTTTAAAGCTGTTATCTAACAATTTCATTGTGATAAGAGCACATGCTTGCTTGGTTTTTGGAATATGTTGGAACTTGCTTCACAGAATAGTTTGTGGCCCACTTGTAAATATTATGTGAGTGATCAAAAAGAATGTATACTCTGCAGTTATTGGGTGCAGGGTACAAATTTGACATATCAAGCTTGTCAATCATGTCGTTCAAATCTATATCCTTACTAATTTTTTCCCCCGTTTGTTACTTTAAATTCCTTTTAGTTTGTGAGAAGACTGGTTCCCACAACATGGCCCATCTTATGACTAGAAATGGAACAGCATACCTATTATGAAATTGAGCCACATCTACACTTCTTTGCCAGCATACTTCCTCATGTCCTAAGGGTTGGTAGAGTTCATTATCATATAAAGGAAATGTTGAGTCCAGTGGGAGGGAGGAAGAAGCAATATTGAGCTGGGTGTGGTGTCACATGCCTATAATCCTAGCAACCCAGGAGGCTGAGGCAGAAGGATCATAAATTCAAGGCCAGCCTCAGCAATTTAGCAAGACTCTGTCTCCAAAGAAAATATAAAAGGGGGAGGGATGTAGATCAGTGGTAAGGTGCTCTGGGTTCAATCTCTACTAGAATGAGGAGAGGAGGAGGAGAAAGGGAAGAAGGATGAGAAGGAGAAGAAATAGAAATATAGAAAACTGGGACTATTTGAAATATCATTGAAGACACAAACTGGGATAACTTGAACTTTTAAAAATCATAGAGATTTAAAAAAAAAGAACCTTTCTGTTGAGTAACACAATAAAATCATAAAATGCTTCATTTGTGCCCAACACAAATACACATCCCAGCTGAATGTGTCCCTACATTTTTATGTAGTAGTGCCATTTGTTACTACCTTGTTTCAAACACTTTTCCATGAACTTGCAGCTTTTTAGAAGTTGAAGATGATCAATAAAGGGCTCATACCTAAAATAAACAATGAAAATGTGCAGCTTGTTCTCAGGTTTTGCTGGTGGCCAGAGGCTGGTAGCATTTTTTCCTTTGCTATTGCTTCTCCTCACCTGAGTGGTGACCAGTTTTTAATGTTTATATTGCACAGACAGGCAGGAAAAGGCTTCCCCGTAGAGCAATGAATGTATTTTCTTGTGGCCAAACTTAATACTTCCCCAAACACAAATTAGACTTCCTTTTGGAAAAAATAAAAGTTAACCAGCTGATATCTATCTCCAAGGGGACACTTTTTGCAATGCATCTTCAAAGCATATTTTGTTCAGATTGTCTGAAGAGAAACCTCAGTAACCGAAGTCAATTACACCGTTGGCAGATATGTGATTCCCTTTTGCCCATCCCTGATTTATGCCCTTGCAGCTGACATTCAAATGGTATTTCTCCTCAGCCCCCATCCCTTCCCCTTTGTTTCAGCATGAGATCTCTACCCAGAGTTAAATTTTGTCTCTGCCCTCTGGAAAGGCTGACTACTTGAGCCATTAATCTTGGTCTTGAAATAAGTTCCTGGCTGTGACCGACCGACAGTGGAAATGATTGGTCCTGGTGCATCCTGGGGAATGGTCTTCTAGGGCCATGGCGCCAGAAAAATCAAACCCAGAGTGACTCAGTCTGGGACTAATGTAGCCGTTTTTCATTCAATATCACCTTCCCTGGCTGCTACTGATGAGAAATGATCTAATAACTCAGGGAGCCCAAAGTGACAAAGCACTGGAGTGCAGACAGAATGAAGCTCTGGCAGGGGTGGCCGTAAAATCAGCTTTGGTTCAAAGGCTGGTTTCCAGCTCTTGTAGAGACCCTTGTGGGTTCTCTTTCTCCTCAGGCCAGTGTGCCCACTCTGATTATGGTTTTGGTTGAGGACAGGAAGCCTTGACTATCCACTGTAGCCTTTAGGAGGGACACAGATGAAGCAGAGTCAAGGCATACAGTGGATTCCCAGAATTTTTATAGTACACCTACTATGTGCCAGGCACCTTACACACATTATCTTGTTGAACACATCTGTAATTTTGCTGTCCACCCTGGTAAGATGGTCAGATAAAATCCAGGCTGTAGGTTGAATTTAATCTAATTTTTAGAAAAATATATTTCATGAAATATTTGGAATACAATTATACTGAAAACATATTTCTTATTTGTCTGAAATTCAAATTTAATGAGGTATCTTATATTTTTATTTGTTAAATTTGGTAAATGTATTCCAGGAGACATCTGGAAATGTCTGGAGATATTTTTGATTGCTGACCTTGGGGAAGAAGGATTACTACTGGCATCTCGTGGGTAGGGGCCAGGGATTATACGAAATAATTAACCATGCACAGGACAATCTTCCCCACAAGAATTATCCAGTCCCTAGCATCAGTAGTACCCAGGTTGAGAAATGTGAACTAGTCACTGTGCCCATCCAGGTCACAGGTGAGGTACTCTACTCCAAGTTAATAGAGATAAGGCTCTGTTTGAATACTTTGTTTTCTTCTTCTTTTAAAATTTTATTTATTTTTTAGTTATACATGGCAATAGAATCCATTTTGATATAATTATATGAGCATGGAATATATCTTCTTCTAATCAGGACTCCAGTACCACTCCTTCCCCTTCCCTTTCCTCTGTTGATCTTTTTGCCATTTATCCATAGTTACTTTCTAAAATTAATTTCCTGTGGATGTACACAATGGTGAGATTTACTGTGGTGTATTCATATATGTACACAGAAAGTTAGGTAAGATTCATTCCACTGTCTTTCCTTTTCCTATCCTCCCTTCACATCCCTTTGTCAAATCCACTAAACTTCCACCCCGCCCCCCACAACCCATGCTCTCCTACTTATTGTAGCTTAGTTTCCACTTATCAGAGAAAACATTTGACTTTTGAGTTTTTGGTACTGGCTTATTTCACTTAGTGTGTGAGTCTCTAGATCTATCCAGCCAATGTCATAAAGTCATTCTTCTTTATGGCTGAGTAATACTCCATTGTGTATATATATATATATATCATATATTCTTTATCCATTCACTAGTTGAAGGGCACCTAGGTTGGTGCCATAGCTTAGCTATTATGAATTGTGTTACTATACACATTGATGTGACTGGGTCACTGTAGTATGGTGATTTTAAATCTTTTGGATATATGCTGAGGAATGAGATAATTGGGTCAAATGATGATTCCATTCCTAGTTTTTTTGAGGAATCTTCATTCTGCTTTCCAGAGTGGTTGCATGAATTTTGCATTTCCACAAGAATGTGGAAGTGTACCCTTTTCTGCACATCCTCACCAACATATATTGTTACTTGGAATAGTTGGTTTTCAAACAAAGGTGCAGACAGATCTTTAGCAGAACTTACATTTCATTCTTTTTTTTAAAATATATATATATATATATATATATATATATATATATATATATATATATTTTAGTTGTCAATGGACCTTTATTTTATTCATTTATTTACACATGGTGCTGAGAATCGAACCCAGGACCTCACACATGCAAGGCAAGTGCTCTATCACTGAGCCCCAGCCCCAGCCCTACATTTCATTCTTGCATGGATTTTTTTTCTGCTTTTATGTCAATTTTTGCTATTGAATCATAAGCTTTCTTGAATGTTTTGCATTTACTTATTTTCGCTATAAAATTAATCTACAGGGGCTCCCATTTTTCCTTCTATACACTTTTAAATGCCCCTCAAAGAACAAGTAATGGAGGCGTACAACAAAAACAGCAAAGAAGTGCTTTCTCCCTGTAAGGTTTGGTAGACAGTAACACCCTCCATCAAAGGATTTCTGATAAGATCTGCAGCTTATAAGTGGTCACTACCACACACACAACCACCAAGGAAATAACCATGTATTTCCTGAAACATTTGTACTCTCATTTCATACAAACTGGGAGGTTTGTCCTTAAAATTTCCCAGTGCTCCTCAGGAATGGAGAGATCCTGTCCTTAGTAGAAGCATCTGGCATCAACCACAAGTCCTACACGTTTTCTCAGATCAAGCAGTGGGCAGGCAGCGGGAGGGGTCCGCCCTGGCTTCCTCGGGACCTGTAATGGGAACTGTGGGAAACAGTTGTTCTTTTATGTCTCTCTTGGCTCCTGCCTCATGGAGTCCCCTCTGGGCTCCCATCTGTCCTCATGCCCTGTAATTCCTCGATCTCTTCAAGTTCACCGCCTCCTCTCAGCATCTGTCTCACATCTTCCTGCCTGGGAATCTCCTCCCCACCCCCTGCTAGTTGATTATCCACAGTCTCCAGGAAAGGTGGCCAATAAAACCACCTCAACAATGAAATTTGCTTTCCTCCCTGCTCCCATCTTTTCCAGATTCTGCCCAGCAGTATTCCCCTTCTGGCTGCCTTCTGTATACAGCTGCCTAGAGTACGAGGTGCTTGGCAACCATGGGCAAGCCTGTTTCTTGACACTCACATTCACTGTCATTCCAGCTCAGGGATCCTCCCCTTGCACTGTGTGAACAACCAAATCACAAGGGGACTTTGTTGAAAAGGCATAACCCGGCTTCATACTAGAAATGTCTCATTAAAAGGGCTGGACTGGGGTCCAGGGCACCCAGGGTGGGGGGACCTTAGGCAGGGGAAACAGCTTCCAACCCTACTCCTTCTGCCTTTCTTTGTCTAGACTCAGGCTCTTTCCTCTGTCCAGAATGTCCCTTTTTCACCCCCTTCTCTGCCTAGAAGTTTTCCATGATTCCTTTAGGACCCACAGCAAATGTCACTTTTAGAGATATGTAACTTGTCTTTTGTGACAGCTCCTCTGACCTTAGGGGTCCGTGGAAAGAGAGAGAGAGAGAGCAAGGAGAACATGCTGAACCCTTTTATTGGGGAGAAACCATTCAAATGAGGTAAGAGGTCAGGTTTCAGGGGGTTGAGACTAGCTTCTTGATGTCTGCTGTCAGCAGGTTGACTGACATCTAGGAAGGCCATGCTTATCTCATGTGCTGAATGAGGATCAAAGGCTGAGCAAGAGAAGGGGGCACACAAAGGGAGTTTCCATGGAACATTCTATCCCAAACAGGGCAAAGGGGTAGGATTACAAAAGAATAGGTGAGTGTAGCTCAATTCCTATGGGTGATGCCTACACCTAGAGCCACGCCTTGCTATCTGAGCTGGGTTAATGCCCAAATTACTGCTAGACCTGGCACTATCGTGCCAGACTGAAGGCAATAATTGGTCAGTGACCCAGGCATTGGGACTTGAAGGCGTCTGCATCCATGGCAGCTCTCGACAAATTGCCACCGTTTAATATCCTCTGTCCTGAAAGAAATGCAAATTAAAGCCTCAATGAAATGCCATTCCATGCCTACCAAGTCTTAAACAGGGCAGGGAGCAAGTGTAACTCTTGTGCATGACGGGTGGGAGTGCAAACAGCATGACTTTGGAGAACTGGAGGCTTTTATGTACACACTTCTACTCGTGACTCAGCAATTCCCATCCTAGGTGTTTACTCAAGAGAAATGAAAGCATAGGCAGAGATGAGGCTGCTCTAAAAACACTTGTGTAAGAATGTTCTAAAAGCAATCTTTAAAAAAAAATCAACGCCACACTCACACACACACACACACACACACACACACACACCAAACCAACAAATAAACTCTGGAAACAACCAAAATGTCCACCTATTGGGTAATGGAGGAATAAATTGTGGTATATCTATATAATGGGATGCTATGGGATGCTATTTAGTGATAAAAAGGAAAGAACTACTGATACACACAACACGGATAAATTTTTTAAAACATGCCAAGTGAAAGAAGCCAGAAGATTCCATACTTCATTTAAATAAAATTTCTAAACAGGAAGAACTAATCTTTGGTGATAGAAATCAAAGCAGTTGTTGTGTTCAGGGTGGGAAGAGATTGAAAATGGATGTGAGGGGACTTTTGGGGGAGATGAGAATGTTCTATATCTTGATTTGTGTGGTGGTTACATGATATACCCAATTGTCAAAATCCATGAATTGTACACTAAAATCCTTGCATTTTAAAAAAATATTTAAGTGAAACAGCAGCAGCAAGACTGTATTCCTACAACTATATCATGCTCTAGGCACAGGATTCAACACAAATACTAATCTGACTTGGAATTATTCAAAATCATATTGGTTTTGATCTGGCCCTATTTCAACTGGTTATAAGGTTTCATTTACTTCTGAACAGTCAACACTCTTTTTGCTGTTTATAGCCAATGTGACCAAAGGTCAAGCTCCTTCCACACCTCTCTAGCCATCACCAAGCTCTCTGCTGGACCAAGACAACTCCTGAAGATGAAGTTTCTACCCAGAAGCAAATGTGTGGCCGTTTTTCCTTGCCAAAGGGAGACTTCTTGAGGCTGCTGCCCCCCTGACCACTTCACTGCCTAGAATTGTCTTGAGCAGTCCTCCAGTGGAATCAGATACAGACGGCCTCCTCAGTAACCAAAACACAGTCTACAATGGGGCAAGAGCAGAGTTGTTCTTACCAGTTCAAGCCAGTTCTTACTGGTTTTGACCTGAGTGGCCTTTGTGATTACATAGGTGCTTCACCTCCAACCAAACCCTTCACAACCAAACTCCTACTTACAACACACACACACACCACACATTACACACAAGCACACACGTTATATACATACTACACATATACACATCACATAACACCATATACGCACCACACACAGTACACATACTACACATACCACACACAGACATTATACACACAGAATACATTATACCACAACACTACACATACATGCCATATATATTATATATACACACACACATACACATGGATTATAGAGAATTTTTAGCTCCAATGGCAGTAATGAGTGTGAAGATTAATAAATAAGGCTATAGGTTAGTAAGATTAATAAATAAGCAGGAACAGTAAGAAATTTCTTTGCTTAACTGGCTCCCGAAGTTTGGGGCACACTTGAATATCTGTGTAAGTTTCCAAAAATCACAAATATCTGAAGTTTGATAACATGCCTAAACAAACAAAAGAGGAATGCTTGGATATAGAAGTAGATTTTTTTTTTTACAACAGATAAAGAAAGTTTTAATTTCTTTTCACATTAACATTGCTTACCACAATCAGTTAACAGAAATTACTGTAACATTGGTCAAGATGACTTCATAAAACTAAAGATGTTTGTTATGAGAAAACCTCAATGTGAATGATGATGTTCGATACTATATTTTTCATGATAAGATAAAACTTATTTTGAAAAGAAAGCAAATATTTCAGATCAGGAAGACATGCTGAGGTTTTGATAAAAGAAACGCATTGCTTTGTCCAGAATACTTAAGTCTAGGACACTTCAGGTAAGAGATGAGTCAGATGCCAAGTGCTGGGTGGGGGCACAGGCCCGCAGTTCAGGCTTTATTTACATGACCGGGTCTATGTACCTCTCACCTTCAGGTTAAGTGAGGGGCTATTTTTGGCAGAGGATCTTCAATAGTAGCCTTGGATATGGATCAATTATATTTTAACCATCAGGCAGTCTGAGGAATTGTTTTTAAAGGGATAGTTAAGTATTTTCATGTATATACTATTAAGGCATCTGAATTTTTGGTGTTTTCAGTATATAATTTTACTGCTACTTTTTATTCTTTTTCCATTTTGTACAACTATAATATTAGATATTAAGTGACATAATTCTTTCTCTACTAATGAATCATTTTATCCCACTTAGCAAACTCTAAATTGAAGTCTTGCAAAAGGGAAAAATATATAATGTGGAAACACACAAAAAACTGTATTGAAAATAAACAGAGAATTTTTTAACCATCAGAAAAATGTAATCATGATTAACTGATAGTCAGATTTTTTTTTTTTTTAAGAAAGGAAAAGGAAAGGTTTTCTGATGGCTAGAAGTCATTTTCCTTCAGTGGAAGGCAGGTAAGTAAAAGTTCAAATACTATTGTAGAGACTCGGTCCTATATGAGGAGGAACTTGTTTATCAAGCTTGTTTAGTAAATTTTTTGGTCTTGCAAAAGCAAAGTGCAGATGTGAACTAGTCAGTGATTGTTAATTTTAGGAAGTTGTCTAAAAGAGAAGTATAATGACATTGTAAAAGGGGAGACAGATTTAAAAAGATTCGGGAGCAGATAAGATTCAAGGAGAAAATGAATTTACTACAAACTCCTTTCCCTCAGAATACAATCTGCAAAAAGGCAAACCCAAATTTGTTTTAAAACTACCTCAGGAGCACTAGGGTGGCCTGAGTCTTCAAAAGTAACAAATGTAGGGAAAGCCTCTGGCAAGAAATTAAGATGGATGGACATGAACTACAAAGCTAAAACGTATCCTTTGCACTCCTTCTAGGGTGTTTTAAAGAATAGTGAACTGCGATGAACCCTAACCAACGCTTGAGGGCACCCTGCGCTCACAAGTTACATAGTAATGAGGGTGCATTTTAAAAAGCTCTTTCCTTTTACTTGCAAGTCTAAGGGGAAGTTGAAAGCAGGTCAGACTCTGGGCCTATCTAAAGTCGAAAAATCAGGGGAACATGCAGCTCTTGTGATTTTTTTCCTTTCCTCTTTGGTTCTCATCGACTGTGTCTATGTGCCAAATTAGTTGCTGCATTCCAATTCCAGCTGCTAAGTTGCCCTTCCTGGGGACAGATACAAAGCCTGGGAAGACCAGGTCCTGCCCTCTAGCTCTGAGGCCAGGGACCCAGCCAGAGGCAGCTCAAGCACAAAACAGCCCTGGGGATCCTTGATCTTAAGAACCCAAGCAACAAGTATGTGCTCTCAGAGTGAGGGCTGCAGATCAGAACTTTTTAAAGTAGAAATCTTTGTCCATCATCCCACAAAACCACTTTGAACATTCTCTGCACTCCTCCCATATATCAGAGTTTGAGGGACCAGGAAACCAGAACTTCCATGGGAATCCTTCTAGGAAGACTAGTGAGAAGAAGGACTGTAGTGCTAGGGAGGGGACAGGAGTAGACATGCTAGGGCAGAGGAGGACAGGGCTCACCAGGGTGGAGAACTGGAGAACATGGGAAGATGTATCAAGACTTACTAGTTCTTCATCCAAATCAGTGATATCAGTATAATCAGAGTTCAGCAGAGTACATCATGAGTCTCTGCTTGAGAAAACAGGCTAAACAAAGACTGTGCTAGGAACCAGTTTTAGGAGGTAAAGCTCTATGGTTTTGATAATAATAATTGATAATTCCTGGCAGAAAAAAAGCTTCCTGTGTCTGAAAAAAAAAGAAAAAAAAAAAAAAACAACCTCTGGCTGTTTGACTTATTAAGAATTAGTGAAACCAACCTAGATGCTCTTTCAAGAGATGAATGGATAAAGAAAATGTGGAATATATACACAATGGAATATTACTCAGTCTTAAAGAATGAAATTATGGCATTTGCTGGTAAATGGATGGAGCTGGAAAATATCATGCTAAGAGAAATAAGCCAACCTCAAAAGACCAGAGGCCAAATGTTTTCTCTGATATAAGGATGCTACTTCACCATAAGGAGGGCTTGGTAAGAATGGAGGTACTTTGGATTAGGCAGAGGGGAGTGAAGGGAGGGGAGGGAGTGTGGGAGATAGGATAGTAGAATGAATGGGACATACCTATGAACACATGTGACCTGACTGGTGTAATTCTACATCATGTACAACCAGAAGAATGAGAAGTGATACTCCACATATGTATGATGTGTCAAAATGTCAGGTATAACTAATTAGAACAAATAAAAATTTTAAAAAAGTTAGTGGAGCTAGCCAATAACTTGATTTTTTTTAATCATATTGAGTGATTATTGGTATTATTATCCCCCCCATATAATATAGTATAATGGGGAAAACCACAAAGTCTTTAGTTAACAGAGAATTTCCTGAAAGTGAGTGTGAAAAAGTGCAGGCAAAGTAAATCCATTTGGGGGTTGGGAGGGAGAGAGAGGGAGAGAGAGGACTGAGAGAAAGATTAAAATCAACCCTGTGTCACTCTTGTACCAGGAAAGGGTAGACTTGAATTATGTTACCTGTTTAGAATTCTTTTGATTATTTTTATTTGCCCTCAAATAGTAGTGTTGTTGTACATGCATGTGTGACAGGTCCAAGAAATATAGAAAATAGAAAATAATTTAGAAGAAGATAAACCCTGAGCCAGGATTCAGTGCCAGCTTAGCCAAAATAATGAGACCCTGTCTCAAAATTAAATTTAAATATAAGAAGGTAAACCACCTTAAGTTTTATTACCTAAAGAGAAACATAATTAAGATTTTGGATTCTGTATAATTTTAGTATTTAATTAAGCCATGAGAAGATTTAGTGAGAGTCTTGGGGAAATTCATTAATAATTGTGTGTGTGTGTGTGTGTGTGTGTGTGTGTGTGTGTGTGTGTGGGAATTGAACCCAGAGCCTCCTGCATGCTAGGTAGGTGCTCTACCACTGAGCTACATCTCCAGCTTCCCATTAAGATTTTTGAAATCTGCATCTTGGTTTATGTTACGTGCAATCTGCATGTTTCACATTGAGTGTTTGGGCATATTTGCATCAGACATTGTCTTACAGACCTGGAAATTTCCACAGAAAGCAGTCAGTTTATAAGAACTGAAAGAGCAAGATCAAGACAGCTACACAATCATAAAGTAACCAGCAAGGACTGAGCACTGCCTGTCCGCATCTCGTGTCGCTGCTGCGGGGCTTCCCAGCGCTGCTCCTGCCACGGCTCTCAAGGCACAGAAGATGAAGGAGGGATGCATTAGTGCTGTTGTTCTGTCACGCTGACTGACTAGGTTTATAGATGCATTACCTCTCTACCTCCTGCCAAGTCTGATGAGGGAAGCAGTTCAGATTTTTAAAGATCAATGAGAATATTATGCAGCAGTTTTTAAGATAGGAAGAAAGTTGATTTTTTTCTTTCCTTTTTTTTTAAATACATAGGGATAACAGGGTCTAAATTAAATTATGCCTACAGGCAAAACTGAAAAAAATTTTAATGTAGTACAATTCAATAATTAAGAATTTTATCACAATGAAATCCTCATTGTAGGAATAGTAAGATTTTGGGGGCATAGGAGTAGATATGTTGGGAGAAAAGAATAGAACAGTCCTAGAAATGTCTACTCTGAGTTGTCTGTAGCACAGTCAGGGTCAGGGGATTCTAGGTGGAGTAGGATGGAACCAAACTTTATGCTCATTAAATCCCAAGGCTTTTTTGAGAAACTGTTCCCTTCCCACACTTCTAAATTAACATTTACATTTTTATCATAGCTCAGAATCTATCTATTGCTAAGGGTTAAGCTCCTGGCATACTCTAAGTCTTCAACAAAATCCTAACATTGTTCTTTAAAATGGACCCAACGGAATCTAAATACCACAGCCATTTTGAACCTGTCATCAACCACTTGAAAATGACCATTTGACCAGAGGAATTTTTACGTGATTTCCTTTTGTCCTTGAACTTGAATTTCCATTCCACCTTCTCCACAGAATTCTAACTTAATGTCTATTTTTATGCATGAATCATGCTATTATGATTTTACTGATCAACTTTTGTCCCTCTCTGCATCAAACACACCTATCTGAATTTAAACTGTAAAGCCATGTATTGTGACCATGAGCTTTCTATGTGATAAAAATTATGTCAATTGAGATATTATTATAATTATCATTATGTGATTGATCAATATAACAAAATGTTGTATAGTTTGTGAATATATTTGAACTAAAAATAAAGTTTTTTTTGACTATATATTTTTTATAAGATGAAGTGGAGAATTTTTTTCCCAGTTGTTTGATGCACCTGTGAGTGAATATTACGTATTGTTAGAATGAGTCCAAGCTCATCATTGTTCTTATTCACATAGTAAGTAAAGTGACTGGAATGAGTTTTACTTCTAGCTACATCACTCAGTTCTGTGGGCTCTGAGTTTAGTGACTGTGATCTATCATTGAAACTGTTAATGATGTACCAGCTTACTTGATTAAGAACCTCCTTTAATTTTGTTAATAACAAAGTATTAGAAACCACCTGAGGGCAAAAACATTTATTACTTGCTTATTTGAGTCACACACTTTTTTCCCTCTTGCACCAATATTTTGAATTGCCTCTCTCTGTTCAAACTCCAGAGGTTACTAACCTGATGGTAGTAAGAGGTACGCATCTTATTTGTGGAGTAAAACCAAGGTGAGTTCTTAGTTCAGTTTAAGGAAAGAGTGCATATAGACATGAGCTTCTTTCTTAAAGCTATACTGCATATAAAACTTTCTGGACAGTGAGTTTGCATGTGTTAGGTTGAAGAGCAAGAGTCCCTAGTTAGTCTGCTTAACAGTTCTACTTCTCCTACCTCACTGACCTTAAGTGAGAAACTTATTCTTTTCAAACCTCAGTTTTCTCATCTGTAAGGTGGGAATAATAACAATAACCTTTGGGGCTATCTGAAGGCTCAAAGGAGAAAACAAGAGTAAAATGCTCTGTAAACTAAAATTCTGTCAATGTTATACGTTGTTTTTAGGACTATTTTTGATACCAATGATCTTAGTTTAACAATAAAATTAAGATCAGGTATGAAGAACACGATGATGCCTGTCACTGGAATAAAGAAGCCTTACTAATAAGTTTACAACACAGGTTTCCTGAACTTCTAGTGATAAAATAATGAATAGATATGTGTCCACTTCTAAAAATGAAACAGCAGTGTTTCTCAAAGTGTAGACCCTCTATCAGCAGCACAAACATCACCTGGGAACTTAGAGATTCAAACTCTTCTGGTTCCATTCAGACCTACTGAATCAGAAACTCAGGGAGTGGGACCCAGCAACTTCCGTTTAACGAGCCCTCCAGCTGACTCTGCTGCTTGCCAAAGTTTGATACCCTTCTGCTCAGGATGTTTTGTTTATGTGTGGGGTTTCCCAGAATGGGGGCAGGGCATGAGAACCCAAGAGAAAGCACTTTGAGTGAATTCATTCTCTATCAGCATGCCACCAGATGTCCCTAGAGATAGAAAGTGCCTTCTCTCTGTCCACAGGTGGTGCATCTGCTGACAGTAACTGCAGAGGGATAGGGTCCACTCAGGGAAGGAGACACAGGGTCCACTCAGCAGTTATCAGAAGGTAACTGAAGAGCTCTTATCAGACACAGGATGCCCTTCTTGTGGGCAAAAGTAAGACACCCTTTTGTCTTCTCTTTTATAAAGAGAGACAGAGTCAAAAAGAAAGAAAACCATCCACTAAGATGTCAAGGGAGATTAAACAGTGCTTATCTGACTACAAAGAACTGGATTTTGCTCTCAATGATCTAGTTGTCTGCTTCTGAGCTGTTCCTGTGCAGCCAATGTTGCTCCTCTATCCTTCACTCCAGGTTCCTAACACTGACCCAGAAGTTAACTCCATGCCAGACCTGTCTCAGGCAACACCAATCAAATGCACTTGGTGAGGTGTCCAAGGCAGGATCACAAGCTTGAGGGAAGACCTGCCTAGGCAAGTTAGCAAGACCCTGTATTGGAGGGGGGTAACAAGCATAATAGGAGGGCCTCAGTATTATGGGGTGAATTCCATTCCATAATGGTTCAGATAGGAAGAATGTAGCTGTTTTTCCAAATGGATGCAGAGCTCCTCTTTCCCAGTATAACCTATTTAGTGCTTCTAGAAAACAAGTGAGAAGAGGTGGTTCAGAAATACTGGATACTAATGGGATTTGGATGCTGTTTCCATTGGATGCTTGTTTAGTACAAATTAAATTATCATAGCCAGGGGAAAAAGACAGCAACAACAAGAAGCCACAGCACACACAAAGAAGAGAGGCAAGCTTTCAGCCAGTGTATCTCTGACAGGTTGACCTTAATATAGTATTTAAAAAACAGTATTTTTTTTTCTGAAAATATACGTAAGAAATAAAAATTAAGTTAGCTAATAGCACTTATAGGTATTTTATTTAATCTAATAGTTGTGTTTGGACTTTCTTGACCAGGTTTGAAGAAACATAGAATTTGTAAAAAAAAAAAAAAAAAAAAAAAACAAAAACCAGTTAAACTAATAACTAGTGTAGTGAGGCAAAGATTGGGCATTTGTTGATTTTTTTTCCTTCAAACAGGGGTGGGTACACAAGGAAGAATTAAAGTCATCATCAACCATTGGATTTTCACACCTGAATTCTATGTTTTGGAGGAAATGACTTTGAAAGAAAGCTGAGAGATCTTTCTGTACACCAAATATTCAGAATAAAATGTTCCAATTGTGTAGCAAATGTCAAAGTAACCCACTGAGGGTTAATATTAAACCAGTACCATTGAAAAATCTCATTACCAGGACTGTGGTACAAAATTGCACTGCTATATGGTTGACTGAGTTGTCTCTGACTCTGGAGATTTATATACCCCATGGCTCTGCAGAAGCTTCGATTGGGCCCAGCTCATTGCTGCTACAGACACAGCAGAAAAACACAGCCGTGTGCATCAGCAGCTCACCTACCTGTCAGCACATACATTAAGGCAGAGCAAGCAGGGATAGGCTCACACTCTCTTACCACACCAAAAAGCAATCTGTACAAATAGACACCTTTGTAACTGGATGGACGTGTTTTTAGTATATTTTTGTTAAGGCTAGTAATTATAAAATTAGTCATCTTACTAACCAAATACAAGCAGATGTCAGCATTAACATGATTATTCAAAGGTCTCAAATCTTATTAAAGCTACCCCAATTGACTTTAAATTATAATGTTACAATATTTCACAAAGCTAATGTTGAATATTTAATGGGTACTGGGATTGCATCATGCATTTTTCCAATTAATTTCAATGGTCTTTTAAAAAAAAACTTAGTGAACATTTTGCATCTGGCCTAAAACCTTTCTCATGTCTATGAATGCATTAAAAATAGCATCGGTCTCCAGAGTGAACAGAATCTACTACAGGAGCATCCAACTTAATATTTTTATAAATGCAGAACAGCCATTAATTACTTGCGATCTGCTTTGAATCATAATATATAGAAACAGTCTTGCAGTACTCTTGCAGGTGTACTTTCCTATGTGTTCCTCAGAGAGAGACTAAGTCTCTTTTCCTAATCCTTTAAAGTTGACCTAGAATTTTACCTTTCTTTCAGATTTAATAATGACATAACTATTAAAAAAAAACTTAACACACTATAATCCCATCTACATGGGAGGTCAAGGCAGACGGATCACAAGTTTCAGGTCAGCTTGGGCAATTTAGGGAGAATTTGTCTCAAAATAAAATAAAATAAAATAAAAGGGCTGGGATGTAGCTCAATGGTAGCATTCTTGCATGAGGCTCTGGGTTCAATACCCAGTAAAACAAAACCAGAAATTGATAGCTATTTTCTCTGAGTGGCCCATTCCAGCCATAGCATGGCTACACTCCTCTTAATACCTGCACTTTTCTCTAAGAATAGGAACTTCTGACTAATCCTTTTTCACTCAGTAATTCAACAGATTATTTACTGTGCACCTACTATGTACAGATACTAGACTGGAACAATGGCTGCTGTTATGGGCTGCGGTGTGTCTCCTTCCAATCTATATGGGTACATTCTAGTACCTGTAACTGTATTTAAAGACAGGACCTTTACATAGGTAAAGTTAAAATGGGGTCTTTAGGATGAGTCCTCATCCAATAGCACTGGTGTCCTTGTAAGAAGAGGAGATTAGGACACAGAAAACACAGTGAGAGGAACAGCCATCTGAGAACACAAGAAGAGGGCAGTCATCTTGCTAGACAAGAAGAAAAGCCCTCAGAAGAAAACAAACCCACCAACCCCTTGATCTTAGATTTCCAGCTTCCATAATTGTGAGAAAATAAAACCCTGTTGTTGAAGCCACCCAGTCTGTGGTATGTGTTAGGGCAGCCCTAGCAAACCAACAGCTGCCTTAGAGACAGTTAAGCTATTCCTTTACATGGTTGTGAATGATAATTTGATCAAAAGAATATGGAAGCCAAAGTATACAACAATGATTTCTTCCCTTAAGGTTATTTCCAGCTGGGAGAACATCGTGCTAAGTGAAATAAGCCAGATTCAGAAAATCAAGTTTTCTCTCATATGTGGAAGCTAGAGAGAAAAGAGAGAAAGAAGGGGATATCATGCAAATAGAAAGGAGACTAAAAGAGCAGAGGATGGGGATTAGGAAGAAGAGGAGAGGAGAGAAAGGGAAAGAACTGTGGAATGCGGTTGACCAAGTTCTGCTATGTGCAGTCACCATGAAGCCTGCTATTATGTATAATTACAATTCACCAATAAAAATTTAGGAAAAAAAAAGAATATTTCCAGTTCTGCAGCATTTTAAAGGTGAATAGGACATGTGTGTAACTTGACCACCAGTAGCCCTGAACTAAGAAGAACTTTCCTGGTTTGGGACAATTAATTTTCTCCCTTCAATATGGTCTCACTTCTCTTTTTATAGGTACCAAATAATCACCGTCATCTAATATCTCACCAGGTGGGAGCAACTGGCTAAGACCTGTCTTGAATTTCATGCTTTATTATCTACTTACTTTTATCCTCATGCATATAGTCTTTTAATTGCAAATTTAATCTTGGAAGCTAATGATAGTGACATTGTGAGGACTTTGAATAGTTTAACTTTTCAGTTTTAACACAAAAAGAAACATTACTTTTGGCCCACAACTTTTAAAATTCTGGCTTAAAATCAAAATTCAAATATACAGGCTAATTAGATTTTCTTTTTCTTTTAAAAAGAGAGTGAGAGAGAATTTTTTGATATTTATTTTTTTAGTTTTCGGCAGACACAACATCTTTGTTTGTATGTGGTGCTGAGGATCGAACCCGGGTCTCACGCATGCCAGGTGAGCGCACTACCACTTGAGCCACAACCCCAGCCCTAGATTTTCAATTGATAGAATCAACCCAGTTTCCCGATGTTATGTCCTTCCCTTGGAGAAATTTTACATCATTTTCTGTCAGTGTGTGACAATTTTAAGAAGGTACAGTCATCCCTTGCAGTAATAACTCACCATCTGAAATGAGCACACAGATAAAAAAAAAATCACCTCAGGAGAAAATGAACTGTACTCTGTGAATGTAATTTTTTTTTCTATTTCTTGTTCATACTTCACAGCACCTACTTGTATCCCTAGTCTTGGAAATGGAAGGGGTGGTTTTAAGTAAGCAACAATTATAGATTAATCAGGAGTGGACAGGAATCATACAAATAATTGCAACATATGTCCATGGGAAAACATTATTAAATTACAAATACTCACCTGAACATATTTTAGGATTGCATCCATTGCACACAGCAGAACATAAGGTACAGTCATTCTAGCTCAGGTATTTTCTCTCCTCGTTATTGTTAGCTCAGATCACCAATGGTGCTCTGATTATAAGTTAATCCCTCAAGGGAATCAGCACCGTTGCCCTTGGTCTTACCCAGGGGAAAACTGAGACATACTGGGGATAAACAACTCAGAATTTCTGATTTTTAATCTCAGTTTCTTCAATTTTCATTCTGCAAACATCATCAATGCACATCACAGAAAATATGTCATGTGGAATCATTTTTTCAATAGAGAGTTACAAAGGAAAAGTTAAGGATGACTATTAGCTCCCTTTGAACCTCCATGCCATTCATTCATGTGTCCTATTTCTGTGGGTTTTTACTAATTCATGGCCCCAATTTTTTATAACCATAGAACTGGCCCAGGTAGGAATTGACATAGGATGAAAAATACAAGCATACATGCATGCTCATGTTGTGTTGGGGGGCGGTGTTGGGGTTGGGTAGTGTCAGTCTGGGGACACAAGTGTCTATGGGAAGGGGGACAGCTCCACTACATCTTGCTTTGGTGGGTATTCAAAGTACCCCCTTCCTCCTCCTTCTATTCTGATTCTCCAAGAAGAGTCTTTCATTTGGGGTCTGAGTGTGTGTTGCTGCTTAGAATTCATGGCACATGCCCCCAGAAGATGCCTGTTTATGTGGTCACAAATAGCAAGTTGAACAGATTTCCTCCGGAAAGTACTTAACGGGGCAGTTATTTTGATGTTCTGTACTACTGAAAAAATGCATACATGCTTTTCAAAGTGAGGTTTACAACAACAAAGACACTGTATCGGGCAGGGAGAGCCCAATTTACCTGACTCAGATGTCAAATTAACAATTATTCAAAACTAGTACTTACATATTACAAATAGTTATTTTTTTTTTCTATTCAGAAAAATACTAGGAAATTTTGACTGTATCCTGGTTGCTTAATACCAATAATTGTAGCAAGGTAACCGCAGGCCTACAGGTATCTACTGTTACAGAAGTGAAGGAATACACAGGAAAATCACATGGGGTCTTAAGAACATAAATAAAAGGAATTGTCTTTGTTTTCCTGGCTATTCTCCCAACCCAGGCATCTTCATGATGTAGACCTGGAGTTAGGAACTAGATGTTTTGTGTTGGTGATGGGTATAGTATCAACAAAGTTTAAAGATAAATATTTATCCATGAGAATTCCACAACCACAATTTATTCATGGTGGAAAAATATTTTATGTTCTGTGTGTGTAATTGTTTTTTACACACACACACACACACACACACACACACACACACATACCTATCTTTTGCCTCAATGGATAGAACTAGAGTCCTGGTTTTAGTTTTTACTGCAGTATTTTAGTGGTTCATTTAGTAAATTGTCTTCTTTGATTAATCACACCTGTCTTTCTGGTTCCAATAATTCCATCCTTTAAATATCTTTAGATCAAATGGCCATAAATCACATACTGCCCCAAGCCAGCTATGAATAGCTCACAATTTCAATTAGCATACAGAGTTAACAGCTGTCATTAGTGGGAACTGCAGTAACTAGAAGGATCATAGTTGACCAAACATTAAAAACCAGTTATGGTCTCAGAATCTCATCTAATCAAAACATTTAAAACACCTAAAACTCTTTAACCACAATGCCAATGAATTCATGAGCTTATGGGAAAAAAGAAAACCATTAAGTTTAGGTTTGTCTGAGTGTTTCAGTAGACTCACATAAAAGTAGCTTCCTGGTTACTAATCTGAGAGTTTTTTCTTAGCTTTCATCTTGTTGGATTCTCAGGAGCATGTGACCCAGTGACTTTTGCACAAACCAAGCTTCTCTCCTAGCTTCTGTTATTACACCATCCTGGTTCCCCTCCATACCCTGGCTTCTCCATTCTACAACTTAATCCTCCTTCCTTTTCCTCCAAGTTTGGTTGTTTCATTCATTCATTCATTCATTCATTCATTCCACAAATATTTATTGAGGGCTTAGCATTGGAAAATCAACAATGGCAACTTCTTAGTATTTATAAACTAATGGAAAATCCAAATACAGATATATAAAGAATAATTAGAATGTAGCATGACAAATTAAAGATGGAAGATGTACAGGGTGCTTGCGAGATTATTCTTGTTGGTAGCTAACCCAATTTTGGGGCACAAGGCAGGGAATCTCCAGGTCTATGAAAGCTGACGTATAAGTTAGGTCCTAAGGAATGAAATCAGTTCCTACCAGGATGAGGATGTGTGTAAATGGCTCTGTTCTTTATATTATCTCTTCATGAGTGTGTTTATTTAATCATGTTTATTTAACAGTGCCTTACCTGTCCTGCTAGACACGGACTGTCCAATAAGAGCAGTCATTAGCTACATGTGGCTACTGAGCCCTTGAAATGTGGCTAGTGTGACTAAGGAACTAAATTATTTTACCAAAGAAGTGAAGATTTATTTTAATGAATTTAAAATTTCAAATTAATACAATTAAGCTACTTAAAACTGTTGAGAATGTTTCAAACAACTTGGGTATGAAAATGCATTTTCAACTTTAAATTTTATGAAATCTAAATATAGAGTTTCAATTTCATTCCATTGAAAACTTGCATCTGAATTGAGATGAACTGTAATATAAGCTACATTCCAAATCTGAAGACTTCGTACCAAAAGAAGAATGTCAAATACATCATTTTGTATACTGAGTATATGTTAAGATGATCATATTTTGTGGCTTAAACAAAATACATTATTAGAATTAGTTGTACATTCTTTATTTTTTAAAGTGGTTTCTAGAAATCTTAAAATTATATTGTGACTCACTTTCTACTTCTATTGGACAGTGCTGGACTAGATTATAACTCTTTGAAAGTAGGAACTGGCTCTTACTTATCTTTTGCTTTGTCATTGTGTTTTGTGAGTGACACATGTTCCATAAATATTTGTTGATATGTGAGTAAGTTTCCAATCTACAAATACTTCAATTGATATTGATTATACAAATATTTTGGGGGGAGCCTACCATGCTAAACCATATTTTAGGTTCAGGGGCACACTGCTAAATGAGACAAAGTTCATGCTTTTGTGGAATTTAATTCTAACTGTAGACTCCATGATAAATGAGCATTTTAATCAGAGGGAACTGCATTTCTGAAGGATCCTTCTGGTTACCTTGTTGAGAAAAGACTGTAGCGAACAAAAGTGGACCAGAGAGATGAGTGAGGAGGCTTTGGCGTTAGTCAACAGCACCCAGGTGTGTACACCGCAGGAGAAGAAGTTAGGATAAGTTTGCTAGATGACAGTGGAGCCATGCCTTCAGACATTCCGAGGCAAAATTATTTTCAGCCCAAAATTCACACTACGAATCCAATATATAATTTGAAGAAGACACCGTTGGTCATTCAAGTACCCAAACTAATAAGCAATCAATCAAGCAAACAAGCTTCTGTTGAACTTTTGTAAGGAAATTACCAGGCGATTGTCCTCCACCAAAAGGAGGGCATAAGTTAAAAGGTCTCAGGGGTCCCAAAAACAGGGAATCAACTCAGGAGAGCCGTGGAGGAAGTGCCAGCATTGCAGGTATACAGCAAAACTAAGAAGCAGAAAGACCAAGAATTCTAGGAGAAATGTCTTTGGTTAAAAATAAATAAATAAATAAAATTGTGTACAAATAGCATGGCTCTGAACTTTGGCCTGAAAATGATTTTGTCTCAGAATTTGCACATAGGTCACCTGATACATTTAATTATGTCCAAAAACTACATTGAGAAGTTGTACATGTGGGAAGAAGTTGTGAAACACACATAGAAAACTAGGCAAATGAAAACACAAAATAATTATTAACTCCAAGAAAGGCAAACATTATCTTAAAGTAATCATATTCAAAATACTATTTAGCTCAGTAGGAGTCAGAATAATATAAATTCTGATTACATTTGACATTCCTCACTCCACATTGTGTTGTCACTGTATTGTGAGGATAAAGCTAAGGAGAATTTGGGGGTGGGGGTATGAAAGCATGAATTGTCAATTTCTATACTTGTCAACAGATAATGTGTAATAGACATCTGGAAGGGAAAACATATCTATATAATACAGATAAATGAGACAACACAGAGAAAACTTTTAGAGTTGAAAGTAGTCTTGAGAAGGAATTGAGGGTGGGGAAAGAGGACAGAGGACTGCTTTTTTTCATTATTATCTCTGAGTGATATTTGACTTTTAGGACCATGGACATTTGTTACTGTGATTTTAAAAATAAACTAAAAATAGATAAAATGTATTCTGAAGCTTGAGACAACTTTTATGTTCTTTCCCTTGTACCATGGAGCCAGTTTTGTTTGGTAATTAAGGAAGTGAATTGGAAGTCTTCGGGCATGCTGCTAAAATGGTGTGTAGAGCATCTGCTACCAAAAAAAGTCACTGCATTTAATCCTGGAGAATAAATAACTCAGCAGAGGCAAGGGCTTTGTCTGTAAGAAAGCATGGGGCCCTCCACTGAACTCTGCAGCATGCAATTTCTAGATTAAGATCATTGGGTTTCCTAAAATATACAAATTCTTCAATTTCACATAGGATTGTTAGAGGGGGAAGACAGCTCATATCACCCGTTGTGTCTTCTCCATTTTAATCAGCCAAGAAGTAAAAAGAATTGTGCTCAGCTGCAGGATACAATAATAAAATATACTGAAAGAAAATATAGTGGATTTGTAAAATTATAAATTTCCCTCTGGATATGAAAATGGGTCAACAAACATTTTATGATTTTTTAGATCTTAAGTAATATTTGCACTAAGCAAAATACCATGTGAAATGGATAGCCTGAGGTTTTCAATATAAGCATCCATGGTACATCCAAGGACAAGGTTCTATGTTTGGAGTTTCAGTCACACTGTAACCATTGCTCACATTATAATACTATTTGTATTTAAATTTTCATAGTGATTTGATTTTTATTAATTTTCTTTGTAATTCTAATTCTCTTTATTAATATATTTAACATTACATTACAAAAGTTTCAATTTTAGAATGTTTTTTCTCAGTGCTGCATACAGAAAGCTTTACCAACTAGCACATATCATGTCTTAGAAAAATCTATAACAGGAAAGAAAATCTAATGAAGCTTTAGTTATCTTCCTATCAAGACATTTGTGACACCTCTGCATTCTTTTTAATATGTATTCTTTTTAGTTGTAGATGGACACCATACCTTTTTTTATTTATCATTATGTGGTGCTGAGGATCGAACCCAGGGCCTCACACATGCTAGGTGAGTGCTCTACCAGTGAGCCACAACCCCAGCCTGACACTTCTGTGTTTTACTACCTATATTCATTTATTACTTGACTATGTCTGTAAGATATTATTAAATATCTCATCTTCATTTTCTTAATTTTTTTAACCATTTTTCTCCATGGATAAATCTTTTATCCTCTTTTCTTCTTTCTTTCCTTCTTTCTAAGATACTTTTGTAAAAATATATCAATTCAATCAAATCCTGAAAGGCCAAATTAGAAATTAGGGGCAAGAATTTGAGGGTTGGTTGGCTTTAAATGCAAAATGAAACATGAATACATTGTCTATAACTATGTTAGTTCTTCCCTCTAAACTGATCAAATGTCCCTGCCTTAGGAAACGCAATAAGTAATTCTGATGAAGTCTGGTCAGCATGTGAAGCTGCTCCAGCTTTTATCTCTTGATAACACTCACTGCAGGATGAGCAGTGTGAAATCACTCACCCATATCACCTTTCATTATAACCCAGGTAAGCACAGGCCACCCTTTTGATTGGCTATAATACACTGCATAAAGGAAGCTTCAATTTTCCACTAAAGTGTGCACCAGAGGGAGAAGGGAACACAAATGAGCAAATCAATAACCTTTTCCCCAAAATGAAACTATGATTTATAATGCTCTTATAGACTGCCAGGATGCTTATATTTTTTTAGGATGGTGGCAGTGATGCTGTGGGCAACCAATGGAAATAGAACCCTGAAATCAGGTTGTTATTTGCTGCTCGAATCTCTACTCCATTGAGGAGACAGAACAATATATCAGAATAAAACCTCACCTCTTTGAATCTCTTCAATTTGGAAATCACAGTACCAGAGACACAAAGCACTTGATTCTTATTGAGTTAAAAGCTCCAAAAAACCCCTTTCCTTCTGAGAATTTGGCAGATATTTTGTACATACACGCTGCAGGCAAACCTTGAATATATTGTGCTGGGTTTGAAACATGGGCATTTTATTTGGAATTGTTTTTTTTGAATTTGAATCATAATTTCCTTCAGAAACATGCAGAGACTGGTGTAATACTGACTGTATAGCCTGGTGTGAATTTTTGCTGCATAAAATTAATTTTGTTGGAGTAAAAAGGCTAAACATTAAATTGCTGAGGGTAGGCAGTCCTAGGGACACATCATAGGTGCTTCTAAATTACTGGTCCTATAGAATTTAAGTATTCATTGAATAACATGTTATAGCCACATAAATCAAACAAATATGCCCATATACATCCTGGCTTGTAACAATTCATGATACTTTAAAGAAATAAAGCATTTGTTTAAAATAATTATACATACAGAAGCCTGTCTAAAAAAACTTATCCCTCTACTTTGGGAATTAATACAGTCTAATTGCTGTCACATAAGAAATATTTCAGTAGCAAACCTCCCAAGACCAGAAGAAATAAAATCAATTATGAGCTGCAGCAGCCTTAGCACATTAATACCCTTTTTTTCCAATTCACAAATAATTTATATACATATATACTTAAATATTTATGGTGCACAATATTATGTATATGTGTATGTTGTTGTTGTTGTTGTTAGTGCTGGGAATCGAATCCAGGGTCTTGCACATGTGAGCTTTACCATGAAGCTATGCTCCCATCACACAACATAATATTTTGATATAGAGGTTGTTTACTCTGTGGAATGATTAAATCAAACAAATTGGCAAACCAATCTCTTCCCATAGTTATCAAAAATTACAAAATTTCTGTAAAGTAGAAATAAGACTTAGTGATCTATTTCACAGAATGATGACTATAACACCTATGTCTTAGAGGGCTGGATAAGAAACAGGTGAACTGATGCGGGTGTTGGGAACCTTGAAAATGATGATAGATACTGTGTTTACAGGTGCTAATTAACTCTGTAGATTCCAGCATTAGCAGAGAAATTTCATTCAGAGGGCTCCTAATCCATTCCTCTGCCTTTAAAAATCACTTACCAGAATGTTATATTAGAGTTAAGGGGTGGAAAACATTTTCTAGTCAGCAGACCTCAGGTACCCAGGCTTGGAGAACCCAAGGTTCCCAAGGTGTAAGAAAAGCCTTCTGATTCTTAGTCTGAGTCTCATTATGCTACTTTATTTCTATTCTTTACATATCTTATCTCAGACAATGTAGTGTAAATTAATAATTAAAATGAACTCCAATGAAACCCTTGATGTTTTATTTTCTTTTTATACCTTATATGCAGAGGGCTGAATTAATTACCCTCTATTACCATATTATTAGATATTGTACAAATAATGTGCATCATTACTTACCCTTTTTATCAACATTCCCCACTCTCATTTCCTTTCATTCCCTCCCCATAGCTGATGCATCCTCATTGTTAGTTTGAATTTGAATAAATCCTTATAATATATTGTATGTCTTTTCATTTATATAATGGCAGCATGATCTACTCTGTATTCTTTTCACTCAGTGCTGTTTTTTAGACATATCATATTGCCATGATTGTTTCTAATTGATGCCAGGTAATTCTAGCACCTTTGACATAACCATTCCCCTAGTGAACAACAGATAGATGGCTCCAATTATCCCCTTTCATAGACAACATTGCTGTGAACATTTTTATGCATGGCCTCTTATGGATATACACATACGTTCCTCTGGGTATATTGTAGGGATGGAGTATGTGTGGTTAGCATTTATATATTTACAAATTTTGACAAGTATCATTGGATTTTTCTCCAGAATTACGGAACACTCTTCCATGTACTTTTCTCTTAGCATGACTTTAAGGACACTGTCCACATACATGCTCTCTCTCACCTCTTCTGGACATCATCTTGCCCTCTCTATATTGAGGAAAAGAATAACCCATTAGCTTTGGAACTTGGAGACTTGGAACTAACAAAGAAGGGACTTAAGTGCAGGCCATTGTGAAGGTAGTAAAGAGTTTTAAAGGAGTGACAGTCAGTTGATATGAATTTTAGTAACTAATCCCACTAAAAGACTTGCATCTCAAGTTCAAATGGCAATAAGAGGGCCAAGAGTCTGGGCTGACTGACCGGGAGAAGCTTTTGGTCCTTGTTACTTCACTACTCATTTCTAATTGTCCAACATGAAGTAAGAAAGTAACTCAAAAGCTGGAGCAAACCCCATTTGTCTAAGAGAGAGCCTAGGTTCTGAAATAACAAATGGGACTTCAAAGCTAGAGGGGGTTAGAAAGAGCTATGAAAGACCATATTGCCTTCTCTTACCAGGGTGGGGGTCCTCAGCCTGGCAGACATAGGAGTGGAGGTGGGAGGGTGGGTGTTAGTAGGATTTTCACTTTTAGTCATAGTTTATATGAATGCTGGTTTAGAAATTCTCCTGCTGTCCTGGCTAGGCCATTTGAAGGATCTATCCTGAGACAAGAAGAAAAGGACATTATCCTAAACTTACAGTCTTTAATGGAAAGCCAGATATGGAACTGCAATGGGTACAAGTGACTTCTTGGGCATTGGCCCAATAAATGGTAAGTAAAATATGAAGCCACCAAGAATGTGATGTCTAGGGACATACATGCTGCATGGTTCTGGATTCCAGCAGTTTACTAGATGGGTGACCTTGGGCTCCTTCTCCCAGTCTCTGTTTTCCTTCCTGCAAGATGAAGATAATGGTATCTATTTCATGACACCATTGTAAAAATTAAAGAACTAACATACCTTCATTTTTTAGAACAGTGTATATAGTACATATTAAATGCTCAGTAATTGTTAGTAAACAAAATTGATAACAGATCTTTTTGTTAAGAAGTTAAGTATGGAATATTTCTCCCCAACTATGACCCTTCTCAGTTCCTCTCATTCCCCTTAAGAGAGTGACCTGTCTCAAACTTAAAAACATGAGTTTCTAAAGGACAGACTCATGATTTTCTTACTTTAACTGTCCATCTGGATTTTTCCATCTTCTCCATGTTCCTGCCAAGTGCTCTTAGAACACATCAGGCAGCCCTTCCTTCCTGCTTTTTGGTTTTAAAGAGCCTCTCTGCTGTGAGTCACAGACATACTCTCTAGTTACCTCAGCCCCTGCTTCTGCCCTGTCACTTTTCAGCTACTCATCTCAGTGCCATTCCAAGGACAGCCATGCTGAGAGACTTTTCCTTGATAAACACCCAAATGGATCTAATCTAGTCTCAAAAGCAAGGAAATTCCCCCTGATATTGCAAGACCTAACGAATGCCTGACACTTTAAATAGACCAATGTTCTGGGTCCCTTGAGAAGCTTGCAAAGGCTGTAAACACAATGCTTTAGAATCTAAACATGAGTCACAGGTTAGAAAAACAAAGAGGAGGGGGGGGGGAGAGGGAGAGGGAGAGGGAGAGGGAGAGGGAGAGAGAGAGAGAGAATGAATATGAATCCAGAAGCTTGAACAGAATTTTTAAAGACAATACTCTAGCAGCAGCTTAGCAATGACAAACCCCTGGCTGCAGGAGAGCTACTTGTGGCTCTACTAGTCTGTGTAATAGCTCCTGCAGAGATCTTTGTTACGTGAGATGTAAAATGTAATGGAATGGAATGAGCTGCCCTTCTTTGCACTCCATCAGCCACAACTGCCAGCAGGGTGGGAACCCATTCCTAAAAATGTTGATTCACAAAGGAAAAAATAATTTTTCAGTACATGCATATTTAATAAAATGAATGAACTGAGAGTAACTGACTTTGACCGGATGTGTAGAGGGCTCTGACATCACTGAAAGGGGCATTCACTGAGCAGGGTGCTGATTATGGGGCTCTGTGACTCAATTCAACAAAAACCCTCACTGTGGGTTAGCCCAGGTGAGGCATTGTGTTCTGTGCCATGGAGGTTATAAAGATGACTAAGACTGGATCTCTGCCTCAGAGTCCAGAAATTGCTTAGAGTTCTAAGGAAACCAATATTTATTTTTTACTGATGGTATGAAGAAAATCCTATGAGGCAGTGATGTACGTCAGGCAGAAGAATTGAGTGGGAGGATGCTCCAGCAAGCTCTGGGTTAATGGCTCCTCCTACGTATTTCCACCAGTATCTCCTTTAAATCAGAAAGGGGGAAACAACTCCTTCCATAGCCTTTTTTTCTTTTTCTTTCTTTCCTCTTGTGGTCCCCCACCCTCTGTCCATGACAAGATAGAAACTATACCATTGTTCTGAGACAACCTTGAGCACAAACCTTACATAGCAAAAGGGAAAATGGTCCTGAGAGGAGCTGCCTGCCACTTATTTCCAGCTGTGGCCTTCTGCCTGGCCAGCTCTGCACAGAATAGACTGTCATGTTATGAGTTTTAATGCATCATGAGATGAAGGTACTGAAAATCTTCACAAGGCACCAGTGGTAATTCTCATGTAAGGTGTCATTATGTGCCACCTTCACTTATTTATGTCACTGGCTTGAACACTAAAATCTTTTAGTTGGCCATCTTGGTCTTAAACTGTTAAGGCAAATAAAGTCAGGGCTCCTCTGATTCCTCATAACTCAGTGTCCCTTACTACCCTGCTCCTCCTCCCAACCTTCACCTAACCCATCAAACTATGGGAACCCTCCTCTAACTACAAACACATTTGTATGGTAAAGGACACAGAAGAATTTAAGGTGGACCCAGCTAAAGTACTTAAGGAATAGGTGCTTTAAACCTATAGGCTGCATTAGGGAAGATGAACAGTAAAGATTTGACTCATTGCTGTGATCCCAGACCAGATATTTCTTACGTTAGAAGCACCCATGGCTTCTGGTACAAGGCAGGCACAGAAGGGTTGCCTGATCAATTTTTGCCAGTCCCAAAGTGCCACATTACACCTTCATCAAGTAATTTAAATGAAGGATCAATCCCATTATTGGTAATGGAGGCAAAATTCTAGAATTTAATTCTTCACTAGATAATTTAGACAGAGAAAATACAGAGGTTTCATGGCTCCCAACTAATTTCCTAATCCTTGCCAATCATCTTGTTAAGATGTGCTACTAATTGTTGGGAAGACAAGGTAAGGAATATATTAATGACTGAAAGAGCCCATTTCTTCTTCTACTACTAGATCACACAAACATTTTATTGCTTGATTCAGATCAATAGCAACCACCCTCACTCTGATCTGATTCACATTTTCTTTTGCCGTACTTGGCCCAGACTTTAAGACTGACCTCTGTCACCTTCCCACCACACACTTCTCAGGCTCACTGTTTTTCAACCTCTTTGCAAATATCCTATCCAAGCCCCAACCTATTCCTGTGTGTTTTGTATACTCTATAACATGATGGGCTGCACAGCTAAAGAGCTTCTTCAGGGTTGAGCATGGAATGAGGAATAAGGGGACAATACAGTTCAATCTGTCTTCAAGTGGAAATGTGCTCCAATGTTACATAAAAGACCAGGTACTTCCAAACTTCACTTCTAAGCATCCTGTTATAGGATGGATCCTTATTTCACTGGATATTTGATTCTTCTTCCAGCATGCTTTCAACTTCAAAATTTGTCTTATTCAACTATCTATTCTTGTAAGGCTCTATTCTAGGTAGTTAATCATGCATCTCAGGGAACTAGCCACACAAGTATCCTCCATATGGTCCAGTTATACTGAAAGGTACATTTGCTAAGCTTCCATACCCTGGATCTCCTTGGATTGTTCTCAGGTGCTCTAAAAGCATCATGGGGCAATGGTAAGCTTGATTTTCACACACACACACACACACACACACACACACACACACACACAGAGAGAGGGGGGGGGAGGACAGACAGATAGACAGACAGTACAATCACCTAACCCATAAGAAAATAAGGAGTTGCTGGGCCACTTAGTACCAATGTCCTTGCTGGTTGGTTATGTAAAAAAACAAAGTTTGGCTTAGACTTTATAAGTGAAAGAATATTATGAAAAGCAGATGAGTAACTCAACAACCTTTAACCTTAACAAGCTGGGCAAAACAAGGGAGTATGCCTTCTGGGCACCCCACTATGCATATGGAAGAAAAAAATGATATTTAGTTTCTCCAATGTGCACCCTAAGACATGAAGAAAGAATTCTGTACCTTTCCACAAAACTGTGTCTCTCTTAACCTTTAAGCCAGTTCAGTATTATTCATGGACATTTAAGAAATGATAATGACATTCAAACAAGGGTCACTTTAGAAAGTGATGACTATTTTTGTATCCCTCCAAGTGAAAGTTGATTTAAAAGTGCTGGTAGTTAGTAATCAAGACTTGGTAATGATGTTAATGGTAAGCCTTGGGAAAAGGATCTAATTAGGTCAGCAAGGGTATTTTCAAAACAGATTTTTTTTCAAAGAACCCCTCTCCCTGACACATACATGCATTTTGTGTACTTCAAAATATAAAAATTTGCAGATGAAGGAGTTAGGGAGTGCTCATGGGTCTATAAAAATATAGATGACCTTATTTTAGAGCGAAAACATATCAGGATAGGTTTATAGTAGATATCTTACAATAAAAACTCTAGAAAAAAATCTAACAACCCTCAATGTCTTTAACAAGTACAGTGATTTCTGGTACCTGGAGTGCTTTTTGTTGGCTAATATCACAAAGTGTGGTGTTAGAAAGCGAACTTCATCTTCCAAAATGCATAGATCGAATCCCTGATCTTTAATGTGACTATGTGTAGATAGGATTTGGGGAAGTAATTAAGGTTAAATGAGGTCATAAGGGTAGGGCCCTAATCCCACAAAAAACGGTGTCCTTACAAGATGAGAAGGAAAAAGACAGGTCTCCCCCTCTGTCTGCCATGTGAGGGCACAGCAAGAGGGCCACTGTCTATAAATCAGGAAGAGAGCACTTGCCAGAAACCTTCTCAGGCAGCACCTTGATCTTGGACCTTTTAGTCTCTAGAACTATGAGAAAAAAGATGTGTTGTTTAAGCCACTGGGTCTGTTTGGGTATTTTTGTTGTTGTTGTTTTTAAATGGGAGCTTGAGCAGAGTAATACAGGTGGGGCATGTAAGTTAAGAGCCAGAAGCTGCCAGAGTTTGATTTCTCTTCATAATAAAGAGAGCAAGGTCCTAAAAGGAGAGGAGCCAGTGAAGTGGCATGCTGTGTGTGAAGGTAAGGGAGAAGTCCTCATGGCGCTTTTGAAACACAAAGGCCAAGTGAGGATTTACTATGTTGTGGGCTATAATGTGTGTGATGTAAAATCCCCTCTTATAAAATCTTCAGTATGGTAATTTTTACTATAACAAAGAATTTGATATGTGATTGGTTTTTCTTCAGGCAAACAATGGAGGTTTAGGTCTCAAAAGGCTTGGCATGGGGTTGTGACAGATAAGGGGACAGTGGCCATCTGCATGCCATAGAAACAAAGTGGTTCCAGATAACCCTCTGTGTCACTCTTTGGGGAAATTTCTTAGTTTTGTCATGTCTGGAGCACACTGTGAAGAAATGAGGATCAGAAAACTGTCTAATGTCTAATCTTCCATTATCTGTGGCACTTTAGGAAATGACAGCTTTTCTATGCAACAGGTTCTCCATTAAAAATAAAAGAGTAACAACACAACATTTCTATTGCCTTTTCTCACAAGATTATTAGAATAAATATGTAAAAATGCCCTTTAAAATGATATTACTCATTTGTTTTCTACTTTTTATTTTGAAAAACTTAAAGTTTCACAGAAAGTTGCAAAGATATAGAGGTTACATGTATCCTTTACCTCAAAGGTTAATCTTACATAATTACAGTATAATATCATAAGTAGGTGACTGACATTAATACTGTGTATGTACAGTCATCCCTCAGTTATCTGCAGGGTGTTAATTCCAAGAAATTCCTTGGATACTGAAATCTACAGATGCTCAAGCCCCTTATATAAAAGGGAATATATTTGCACATAACCTAAACAATCTTCCCAAGTACTTTAAATCATCTCCATATTATTTATAATACCTAATACAATGTAAATTCTTTCTAAGTAGTTATCATACCATATTTCTTAGGGAATATTGATTAAAATATAAATGCAAGTATAAATATAATCTTTTTTCCCAAATATTTTTAATCTATGGTTGGTTGACTCCACAGGGATGTAACCCATGGATACCAAGGGGTGTATATAGTCCTACATCATTTTTTCACATTTGTGGATTCATGTACCACCTTAAAAATCAAAGACACTAAGGCTGGGGATGTGGCTCAAGCAGTAATGCACTTGCCTGGCATGTGTGGGGCGCTGGGTTCGATCCTCAGCACCACATAAAAATAAAAAATAAAGTTGTTGTGTCCACTGAAAACTGAAAAATAAATATTAAAAAATTCTCTCTCTCTCTTTAAAAAAAAAAAGACACTGAACTATGCCACCAACACAGATCTCCCTGTACACTCACACCCACTACCCTCCCCTGACCACCATTGTTCCTAACTTTTTTCTCATCTCTATGTTTGTTGTTTCTAGAATGTTATATAAATAAGCCTTCTGAGATTAGATTTGTTATTCTGCAAAATACCCTTGAGGTCTGTATGAGTTATTGTATCAATAGTTTTTTCCACCCTTGGTGAGGAACATTCTATTGTACTGTAGGACATTTTGGTGGTGTTTTTGGTTATTACAGATAAACTTGTTACAAACAATCATGTACAAGGTTCTGTATGGACATAGTTTTCATTTCTCTGGGAGAAATGCCAGGAGTGCAGTTGCTGGTTGAATTAGATGTAAGTTTAGTTTTTAAAGAATCCATCAACATATTTTCTAGAGTGGCTGTATTATTTTATATTCCCATCAGCAATGCATGAAAGGTACAGTTTTTCTGCATCCTCACCAGCATTTGGGATGGCCATTAATTTTTAATCTAATTTTATACTATAAAATGTATGTATTATTTGTTCTCAAGATAAGCATCCCCAAATCAACAGCTCTTAGAATAGGCACCAACTTTCCTGGCTTTGTTCACACTATAAATATTCTCTACTGGAGAACGAGTTCTCCAAGATTCTTTTAGGATTAAGTCTGCTGGTCAGGCTAGGATTCACATTTTCTTTTTAACCCTTAAATCAACTGTGATCTGAGGACCAGGAAAGTCTGATCCATTTTGAGATGCTGCAGAGGATTCACATTGACTGGGGATCTTGAGGACTTTGTTTCTACATACTTTGAAACTGGCTGATAAAGGCTACATTAGTCTTTATATACTTATAATCGTCTTCAAATATGAGTTGACTCTCCTCTCAAACACATTTGTGTATGCTAAGCAACTTATCTGGATGAGGGTGCTGGGGTAACTCATGTATAATGTCATGCTTTGATAGTTATAATTTACTAACAGCAGGTGGTATCCCTAAGGATTGCATCTGGCAAAGAAAACAACTCTCTCTTTGTGACTTATGAGGAAAAGTCAAACCAATATAAAAGCTTCTTGGTGAACTGAAAACCAAAATTGTATAATTTGGGCTATTTTTTCTTAAACTGCAAGTGTTTCCTTTGGGTCTAGGTATAGAAATTTTGAGTTTGCTGATGTGTCATGATAGCCATCTAAGGAAGGATTCCCTTGGTTCCTGCTGTTTTCTAAGCTTTTCAACCATTCTGTGAGGTGCCCAGTAATAGCCTTCCAGTAATTCCTGTTCTGGTTAAGCTTGCCAGAGTTGCTTTCTGTTAGTTGCATACCCAAATCAGCAAATATAAAAGGGCCACACTTAAATATTAGATTATAAAATTTAGGAACATTTGTAAAAGATTTTTTTTTTCCAGAGGAAGAATGAAATGGTGCAGTGACGATAACTACTTATCTCCCAATATTCATTCTACTCTGATTCATATTCTCCCAGCTGGTTGGAATGGAAGACTTTTATATATTTCTAAGACTCCCTTGCAGCTAGGAAAGTTTAACTGTTGAAGTTCTGGAAAATGAGATTTAAATTGATTTGTGTGAAACTTGCAAGAAGTTATTGAAAGAAGCACAGGATAATCCTTGTATATCTTTCCTACTTTGTACTGCTCAGAATGTGGACCTACTAGTTGGAATGTACTAAGAATGGTGGTACAATGGGAATAAAAGGAATTGGAGACCTTGGCAATGACTATTGAGCCATTATACCTGCCCTCGACTGCTTCCAGCCAGACTTTCAAAACGTGATATAAAATAAACTTGGATCTTGTTTAGGCCTCACTTTTAGTCAATATTTTTAGCTAATTATAATTTTTTAAAAATATATATTTTATTTATTTAATATGGTGTTGAGGATCAAACCCATACTAGGCAAGTGCTGTACTACTGAGCTACAGCCCAGTTGTAATTTTAACTGAAGGGAAGAAATGGAATGTAGTAGCCTAGAACCAAGGTCTAATGACTCCTATGATTCAAGAGAAAGCATCCATTGATTTCCAGCTTGTACACTCATATGTACTTGAACATTATGGTAGGGACTAGCCCAGTAATAGGTTGATACTTAACCTGTTAATACATTTTGGTAACTGTATTTTGCAATGTCTAATTTTATTTATAACCTTATTTTTTTTCACTTGCTTTTAAAAACATTATTCTGAAAAGAGGTTTGTAGAGTTCATCTTAGTGTCCAAAGGAGAACAAGGTCACAAACCTCTGCAGTGTTACCTAGCAGTGTTAGCAGCATAGGAGAATACAGTTCTTCATATTAATAAAAGAGCAGGAAATTGTCATATTTAAAAGCTCATTTTCCCATTTTAAGCTCCTATGCACAAAATAATATGGCTGGGACATAGAAGGATCCCAACATATGCCTTTCCATTTCCAGGGTGCTTAACTGGAAATTTAAGACCTCAGATCCATGATCTCAATTGACTTCATTCACAATAGAAGAGGCAACTCCCCTCAATTCACAAGCCTCAAAAGCCAGAGTGAGAATGTAGAAAAGTGTTTCCTAGAACTGTGCAGAGCTCTCCATTCCTAAGAAAGTTAAACAGATAGCAATTTGGGTCTTCAGGATACAATCTGTACCCTCACTGATAGACACGTCTTCCTCATAGGCTTTTTATTGAATAGGGATTGAACAAAGATGTGATATACTTAGGATGAGGAGAGAGACCAGAGAGCTGAGGTAAAAGAGTTGGCTTCTTCCTGATTTTCAGCATGCAAGACTTCTTGAACACTTACTTCTGGTTACCATGAATGGTAACCATTAGACACACCCTCTAAAGGAAATGGCCACACACTTAAACCAGGATAGTGCCTTTTTGAGCTCCTGTGTCCTTCATAACCCCTTACAGACTCAGTCATTGTTTTTGCATGGGGAGAGTGAACAACAGTGTAAAGGACAATGGAGGTCAAGGGTCATTTTGTTGAGATAAAACATATGATTGAGTCTAAAAATGAACAAATTACCAAATCATACTGGTGTACATTCATGTACAAAATTGATTCCCCTCCAAATGTCTTACTTTAACCCTTGACCACAAATCTTCAAGGCTGTGACACTCAGTAAAATACAGCAAAGCTAAGTGGGCTGGGTTCAGGGCCCATTGGTTCCTGTACCTTTCTCCGTTTTATCCATCTTCACATCTTCAAGTTACAGGCAAACGGTAGAGAAAAATGTTTGGGTACAGGTGAGTAAATTTCTTAAAATTTCTTTCCTTTCTCACCCCAATTTCAGAACTGCACATGAAAACCCAAGACATACGATGAATGTGTGTGCCAGCCACTCGCAAAGGAACCACATTTTGTAAGTAGTCCTTTAATGCAGGAAATCTACTGGGTAATACTATTTATGTTATACCTGTTTACAGAAGAGGAAACTGAGGTTCAGAGAGTCTAGGTAACCATCCTAAAGGTGACAAGCTAGGCATGACAGAGCTGGCTCAGAACCAGGACTTGTCCTATATCTAAGCCTGTACCATTAACCACTCCACTGACAACCTGTCTCCAGGATCTTTGCACTTTGCTGCTGCAACAGATCTGGGCTCTGCAGCTGCCCAAGTAACCCACAGGGCCAGCTGCAGGCAGGTTAGAGTTGTCAGGCTCTTGTTCTTTCTACCCAAGCAGGATGGCACTGTGGCCATGAAAGTAGTTTTTTTGTGTGTTTTATGTGTCTGTTGAATATAAATTCATCCAACCAACAAATGAGGGGAGGGTTCTGCTTCATAGGTTCCAAGTAACCAAGGTTTTACAGCATTATTTTTTCCTTGGTTCTCTCTCATTATCTTAACTGTTAACCTCTTCCTTTCAGTCCTCTGCCTCTTCCATCGTCTCATCTTATAAGCAAGGAATAGGCCTTAGCTTACTCTCTCTTCTGTAATTTCTTTTTTTTTTCTTTTCACATTTTGTTTATCAGTCTTCTGTACCTTTTTTCCTGTAATTTCTGAACTTACTCTGGGCTGCTCTAACAGTCTGGGTATCTGAACCTGGTAGCAATAATAGTTGCCACTTTTGAGCACTAATTATGTCCTGGGTGTTTACCACAGTTATTACACTAACTCATCACCACAATGCTGATGAGGGCAGTGGATAGGGAGACTGAAAATCCTAGCAGAGTTCATAAGAGCAGTGGGCTGAGACTCAGAGTTCCTCTTTCCTTGGGTACAGAGCCTTTCTTTCTAAACAAAAGATTCCTTCCTCAACCAGAGAGCTATTCCCCCGCCTCCTGTTCTTCTTATCATTCAGATGGAAAATGTATTAGCTTCATGCATCATGTAGTCAAAGGAATGACTTTGGTAATTCCTGTAACCTTGGGAATGTGGGTATTTTTAAACCCTACATTTCACTGTGGCTAGAGTAGGGGAGATTGTCTTTATGGATGTTCCCAGTGTGATCCCATAATGTCTGCAGTGAAGACTGAGCCAGAAAGAAGCCATGGGGTTGTCTGAGGTGCCAAGTAGAGCCCAGTGTGCTACAGGCTTTAAGAACGTGAAGAGCCGCAGCCTCTGTGCTGAAAAAATTCCTCCCCATTAGCTAACTGAGCGTCCTTATACTCACTGGGATGCACGCAGCAGGGGAGAACACCCCCTCTGATCCACACACGAATTTAAAGGAGAACATGATGATAGAGGGCTTAATGGAGCAGATAGTGCCGTATTACCGCAGCATCAGCAACTTCAAGGATGGAGCCTAAGTGGAAGCTTCAGCCAAGAGGGAGGTGATGATTCAGCTCTGGTTCTCATTTGCCCTGAAGGCAATGGGGCTTCCAGTAAATATGATGCATCCTGATTACAGGGAGTGTGGGAGAGAGAGGAAGGGAAGGAGGACCCAAAGAGAACCTTTACACCTGAGCTTCTGTTTTTGACAATATTACTTGTTTTTATCTGCATTCAATGAGATATCATCTTACCACAATTAGAATGACTATTACCAAAAAGATAAAAAAGAAATACTGGTGATAGTGAGAGGGGAATCTTTGCAGTCTGTTGGGAATGAAAACTGGAATAGCTACTATGGAGAATGGTATGGAAGTTCATCAAGAAACTGAAAAACAGATCTACCATATGATCCAGCCATCCCACTACTGGGTACACAGCCAAAGGAAAGAAATCAGCATACCAAAGAGGTACCTGCATGCCTATGTTTATTGCTGCACTATTCAAAATAGCTAAGAGAGGGAATCAACCTAGATACCCACGAATGGATGAAAGGATAAGAAAAATGTGGTATATATACACAGGAAAACTCTGAGCCATAAAAAGAGTGATATCCTATCATTTGCAGCAAAACTGATAAAACTGGAGGACATTATGTTAATAAAATAAGCCAGACACATAAAGACAAATGCTGCATGTACACTCTCATAGTTAGGGTTAAAACAAAACAAAACAAAACAAAAAAGGAATGACCTGAAGTAGAATAATTATTATTACAGGTTGAGAAGAGTGGGAGATACAGGTAGATTGCATAATGAGTACCAAAACACAGTTAAAAGAAATAAGGTCTAGAGTTCCACAGCGTGGGAGGTGACTATAGTTCATAATAATCCATAACGTATTTTATGAATATATAAAAAGATAACTAGAAGAGTTCGACATTTCAAAGACAAAGTAATGATAAGGAGGTAAAAAATCACCCTGATTTGGTATATATATATATATATATACACACACACATATGCACACACATACACATACATATGTACATACATATATATATATACACACATATACATATATATACATATCTATATACATATACATATGTATATAGGCCAAGCTGATTCCACTGTCCATCAGAAACTCCTGGCCACAGCCCACATCTTAACTCATCACCTATGAAGCAATCAAAAAAGCCTTCCTGGGATGGTGTCTAATTTCACAAGAATCCTTCCTTTCAGAATCCTAAGTGACCAATTCAAGGTCTACTTTGCATCAGAAGCTTTTCTGGAGTCAGAATTCAAGTCTCAGGATCAGGCTTTGCACAGTGATTACTCTGTCACACTGCCTGAAGGTGACATCTGGGGTCAAGAAAGAGAACCTCCTGCCCATCAGTCTCCTGACAAAACATGTTATTTGTCATTTGGGTACCTTTGCAATGTGGATGTCGGTTATTAATTTCTTCCCTCCAGGGCAAATCTTGATGCTGGGGTCAGCGTCTGGCTGTAAGACACTTCATTTTGTTCTCACATTCCTCAATACATGGCTATGCAGCAGGTGATGATGGGCACTCAGAGTTGCTCAAGGAAAGGATGGAGGGGCAGGGGCTGACCTTCTCCTGTTGTTTCTATAGGGTACAGCATCGATTACCCAGTGTATAATTTCAGAGAGAAAATTTAAGGGAACCCGCCCCAAGGCTATAGAGGAATTGGATAGACTTTTAAATATTTGTTATCTTTAAACACTGTGAAAAGATGTGCCATTGAAAAAGAGAACTATCTAGATATAACGTTACTTTTTAACTGGGATTTTAAACTTAATGAACAGGAAAGTATTTCAGCTTGGATGAAACCAACAATGCTGAAACTCAGGTCAGGCTCGCTCTTCCTTATTGTCATTCATAGCCCTCCCCATACACAGTGACATCTCAGTGGCCCAACATTAAGACAGATTTCTGAGATCCTTCACTGGAAGAGACAGCAAGCTGAAGAGTCTCAAATCTGACTATATATTGGAACTACCTGGGGACTTTAAAAACTATCAAGGCACCTCAACATTACTAAGGTCATGCTGACAAGCCCTCAGCCAACACACTCAATACTAAAAAATAAAAGACTTTCCTCAAAGATAAGGAGTAAGACAAAAATACCCATACTTACCATTGCTGCTCAGCATAGTACTGGAAATCCTAGCCAGAGCAAGTAGCAAATAAATAAATAAATAAGAAATAAAAAAATAAAATTATCTCTGCTTGCAGATGATAGGACTTTATATATAGAAAATACTAAAGAGTTCCTCCAAAACCGTGAGAAGTAATAAATGAATTCAATAAAGTTATAAGACACAAAATCAATAAACAAAAATAACGTGAGTCCAGGATCTTTTAGTATTCAGAGTCTGGGTTGAAAAATCTGCACATAATCTAATGCAATCCCAATCAAAATCCCAATGACATTCCTCATAGAAATAGAAAAAACAGTCATAAAAATTTATCTGGAAAAGTAAGAGACCCAGAATAGCTAAAGCAATCCTTAGCAAAAAGAATGAAGCAGGTAGCATTACTATACCAGACCTTAAACTATACTACAGAGCAATAGTAAAAAAACAGCATAGTATTGGCACCAAAACAGACTGTTAGACCAATGGTACAGAATAGAATATACAGAGGCTAACCCACATAATTACAGTTATATTAGACAAAGGCACCAAAAACATACATTGGTGAAAAGATAGCCTCTTCAACAAATGATGCTGAGAAAACTGGAAATCCATATGCAACAAAATGAAATCACCATACACAAAACTCAATTCTAAGTGGATCAAGAACCTAAGAATTAAACCATCCACACTGCGCCTATTAGAAGAAAAAGTAGGCCCAAAGCTCCATCATGTTGGATTAGGCCCCAACTTCCTTAATAAGACTCCTATAGTGCAAGAATTAAGAATAAGAATCAATAAATGGAATGGATTCAAACTAAAAAGCTTCTTCTCAGCAAAAGAAACAATCAGTGAGGTGAATAGAGAGCCTACATTTTGGGAGCAAATTTTTACCACATGCACATCAGATAGAGCACTAATCTTTAGACTATATAAAGAACCCAAAAATCTTAACACCAAAAAAACTAATAACCCAATCAATAAATGGGCCAAGGAACCAAACAGACATTTCTCAGAAGATGTTATACAATCAAGCAACAAATACATAAAAAAATATTCAACAACTCTAGCAATTAGAGAAATGCAAATCAAAACCACTCAAGATTTATCTCACTCCAGTCACAATGACAACTATTATGCATACAAACAACAATAAGTGTTGGCGAAGATGTGGGGAAAAAGGTTCACTCCTACATTGCTGGTGGGACTGAAAATTGGTGCAGCCAATATGGAAAGCAGTATGGAGCTTCCTCCGAAAATTGGGAATGGAACCACCATTTGACCCAGCTATCCCTCTTCTCGGTCTATACCTAAAGGACTTAAAAACAGCATTCGACAGGGACACAGCCACATCAATGTTTACAGAAGCACAATAGCTAAACTGTGGAACTAACCTAGATGCCCTCAGTAGATGAACGGAAAAAGAAAATGTGGTATGTATACACAATGGAATATTATTCAGCAATAAAAGAAAATAAAATCATGGCATTTTCAGGTAAATGGATGGAGTTAGAGAAGATAATGCTAAGAGAAGTTAGCCAATCCCAAAAAAACAAATGCCAAATGTTTTCTCTGATATAAGAATGCTGATTTATAATGGGGTCGTTGGGAGGGGCGGAGCATGGGAGGATTAGACGAACTCTAGATAGGGCAAAGGGGTGGGAGAGAAGGTAGGAGGCATGGGGGTAGAAAAGACAGTGGAATGAAATAGAAATTATTACCCTAAGTACATGTATGAAGACACAAATGGTGTGACTATACTTTGTATACAACCAGAGATATGAGAAATTGTGCTCTATGTGTGTAATAAGAAATGTTATGTATTCTGCTGTCATATATAACAAATTAGAATAACAAATAAATAAAAATAATAATAATATGGATCTCAGACATTAATAATGAATTATCTAAACAAGAAACTAAGAAAACAATTTTATTTACAATAGCATCCCCAAATAGGATAAATTTAACCAAGAAGGAGAAAAATCTTGTTTTAGTGAGCTTTTTCACTGCTGTGACTGAAAGACCTGACAAGAACAATTGTAGAGGAGGAAAAGTTTGTTTGGGGTTCACAGTTTCAGAGGTCTCAGTCCATAGACTTCCAGCTCTATTCCTCAGGACTTGAGATGAGGCAGAACATCATGAGAGAAGAGTGTGGCAGAGGGAAGCACATAATGATCAAGAAGCACTTACCAGATACAAAATATATACCCCAAAGGCACACCCCCAATGCCACCTCCTCCAGCCACACCCTACCTGCCATCAATAACCATTTGGTTAATGCCCATCGAGGGATTAATTCTTTGACTGATTTAAGGCTTTAATAATCCAATCATTTCACCTCCGAATGTTCTCGCATTTTCTCACACACAAGCTTTTGGTGGACACCTCACATCCAAACTACAACAGATCTGAACACTGAAAACCAAAATATACTAACAAAAGAAACAGAATAAGGGAAAAATAAAGGGAAAGATATCTTATGTTTATGGGTTAGAAAAATTAATATTGTCAAACTGTTGATGTTACCCAAAGTGACCAACAGATTTAGTGCAATATCTATCAAAATTCAGTGTCTTTTCATAGAAATAGAAAAAGCAATCCTTAAAATTTTATGAAATTTAAATACAAATCAAGTATCTCCTATGAAAATTTAGCTTCTGAAAAAAGATGAGTCTGCCCTCCTAGCCACTCTGAAAAAAAAAGAAAAAGAAAAAGCAACCCTTAAAGCCATATGAAACCACAAAAGATCCTGAATAGGTAAAGCAATCTTAAGCAAGAGCAAAGTTGGAGGCCTCACAATTTTTGATTTTAAATTATATTACAAAGCTATAGCTACTGAAACAGAATGGTGCTAACAGAAACATTTAGATACCCCAAATGGAACCTAATAGAGAGCCTGGAAACAAATCCATGCATATATGATCAACGATCTTCAAGAAGGCACCAGAAATATACAATGGGAGAAAGGAGAGTGTCTTCAAAAAATGGTTGGGAAAACTTAATATTCACTTGCAAAAGAATGCACTCAGAACTTTTTCTTGCACCATAAATGAAAATCAACTAAATATGGATTAAAGACTTAAAAGTAAGACTTTAAACTGTAGAACTTTGAAACTCTAGAATATTATTTAGCTTTAAAAAAGAAGGAAATTGGGCTGGGTTATAGCTCAGCAGTGGAGCACTTGCCTTATGTTTGTGAGGCACTGGATTTAATCCTCAGCATCACATAAAAATAAATAAATAAAGGCATTGTGTCCATCTACAACTAAATAAATATTTTAAAGAAAGAAGGAGATTCTACCATGAAGATAAAATGGATAAAACTGGAGGACGTTATGCTAAGTGAAATAAGCCAGACACAGAATGGTAAAAACTGCATAAATATAATCACTGGAGATGATAGGTATGTAAATTAGTTTGATTGCATCATCATTCCACAAGGTATACATTCACAAAAAAATCAAGTTGTACACACTAAATAATTCTTATTTGTTAATCATACTTTAAACTAGAAAAAATAAAAATTGAAATGCTCATTACTGGGTTCCTGGCCCAGATAATCTGATTTAATTGATCTGGGAAAGGATTCAAACTTGGGTAATTTCAAGGGAGTGCAGAAATGGAAAAATTACTAAAAGAAATTAAATTAAATGAAAAAGCTTAACACCCACGTAGCAACAGGCAGCTTTATGACTTTTTGTATGTGAATGCCTCTGAAAAACCCATCCACAGAGCATCATGATCACTCATATACCTCAACGCAGGAGTTTTAAAATTCAACCTTAAAAACCCAAACAAAACTCTTCAACTTGCAAGAGCATAACAATGATCTCAGCAAGGGAATTTTAAAAGATCTCCCCTGTTGATTCTAATTTGCAGCCAGGATTGATTGAAATAATTTGTTGTTGGTATTACATTTCTGGCCACAGAAAACCTTCAATAAAATAGGACCATAAGATTTTAATATCTTAAGGTGTTTTCAGCATAAAATTAAAGTCTGCCTCAGATATTTAATTTTGTTGTGCTATGATTGTTTCTGTAACATTTCATGCATTGTTTATGGTTCACAACCTTCCCTTGTTCTAGTTACATGTGGATCAGCTAGCCCTTTCTGACACAAACAAGAGATGTCCTATGTGTGCTATGGAAAAATAAAGGTGGGGACTATTATTCTTTGAGGGTTAGTCACTGACTGATGGTTGGCAAAGCAAGAGAAACAATCTTGAATCACCCATAGTTCAAGGGCAGGCTATGTGAAAGAAAGGCAGAGTCAGAGGAACTGGATCCCTAGTGAAGAAAAAATTAGAAATAAGACAATCATGTCCAGTCTTCATGGGCATGTGCAGACCACAGAAGCCAATACAGGTTAGAAGCTTAGGAAGGCAAGCCGGTAAAATTCTGACCTATATGGTGGAAAGGGAGGACCAGGGGCCCAGAAGCAGTACTGTCATGAGAAGCTAACATAGAGGACAAGGCCGATCTAGAGGTGGCTAAGAAGTAATCGGAGAGAGAGAGAAGATAATGTAATGCAAGTGCCTTGTGAAGTTGCCAGGTTGCACCCTGCATGAGCACCTGGTAGAGATGGTGAGAGAGGCTGCAATCAAGTCCTCCTGGGAGGGTGGATGGGCACCTTATTTTCATTTACACAAAGGCATTCTAAGGATGAACTAGCAGCATTTCTGGAAGAACTGGTGGGTTCTTCTGCTGAAGCTCTGCACTTTTCCTTTTGTCTCCTTAAATAAAGTTCAATGAAACAATCCCTAAGTGTCTTTTCTATTTGAACCAGCGAACTGAGTGGGGTATGAATTAAATGTTGTCCTACAGAGGAAGATCCTGAGGCTTGATGAAGTCTTCAGGCCCCAGATAAAGGAGGAAAAACCTTTAATCCCTCAGATGGTGGCAGGAGACAATCTTAATGGGAGATATGGGGTCCTGGCTATGTGAAGACATCACTGGACTAGAAGCAACCAGAATCCACACAGAAGAGACCTATCACCTGAGCTAATTTAAATGTTCAGCAAATGAAAGTTCTTTATGGGTCAAGTAACCAGCTCCTATATCTTATTTTTGTTGTTAAATACGATTTCAGTTTTCATATGACTTTTTAGGTTTATCAAAAGAAAGAGAGCAACAACATGAATTTTGGATTCAGTATGGTAAAACAAATTATAGTGCTTCTGATTACCAAAGTCTATGTCTGATATAGACAATGAATCAAATTCTCTGAGGTTGTCCTTTAACAGAGCTATGCTTTATAATGAAAAATTGCTCTGTTCTAAAAACAAAAGCAGAAAAATAGAAAATGAGGAAAGTGAGTTATTGAGATCTAATTTTTGAGATTGAGTAGATTTTAGAGCCAGCTAAATCTGTTTTTTTTTTCCCCAGCACTGGGGGATTGAATCCAGGGCCTCATGCATGCTAGGCAAACTGAGCTTCACAACCAGCTCCCAAAGAGTGAGTCTTGAGGCCATGTGTGGTTTTAATTTATACAGTATTCCTATTTTGCAAACTTTGGCCTGTTTCTTTGTGTATGTGTATGGTCACAAATGTGACCAAAACATCTCCTCTTTTCCTTATGTATTGAATCTGATTCCTGCATTCTGTTCACTTAGCCCTGCATTTCACCATCTGTGGGCCAAGCAACTTGAAGCTCCTAGTTTCTGAGCAGGAGAGCATTGCTCAGACATATGGAACTTTTAAATACTCTGGGATGGCAGGATAGTAAGTGCTTAGGAGAAACTAAGGAGAGGCTCTTAGAAGTGCAGACAGGTCAATTCTGCAAATCAAGGGTCCTCAAGATAGAACTCCGGTGTTTCCAACCCAGTTTTGAGCTGCCTGGAGGTGGAGGAGATGAGGCTGGTAGGAATACAGCCACCTGTGTGTGTGTGAATTGTAGATAGTCACAAGAACAGCTGTAAGTCATGTTGCCTTAAATGCTGGTGATGATCTGTGCACCCTCTCACCTCTGTCTGAGGAGATACCAGGATTGATAGCACATATGTTGTGTAAACAAATAAGTGTTGGCTTTAAAATATGTTATGTAAACAAATAAGTAGGCTTTAAAAATATTAGAATGCCCTGTATATGTATAATATGTCAAAATATCCTCTATATGATGTATATATAAAAAGAACAAATTTTTTAAAAGCCAGCAGAATGCTATATAGTATACTATGATAATATGTTTTTAATAAGAAATATATATATTTTGATCTTCATCCCCAGCTCATGACACAGACCTCCTAAACCCCTGAGGTGTTCTGGGTGACAAGGTGTTTTTGTTCTAATGAGGCAAATTTTGGTCTGCTGGGCGGGGTCTGCTCACAGAAAGACTAAGCCTCAGCCTCACCCTCCATCCTCTGACAAGGGACAGAGGCTGGAAATCCAGTTAATAATTGACCAAGCCCATGTGATTTTTAGAGAATCCTGTAAGTATCCCTGAACTATGGGGTTTGGAGGACTTCCAGGTTGATGAATGCACGGAGGTGTCAAGAGACTATTGAGCCTGGAGAAGGCACAGGAACTCTTCTCCTTTCCCTGTGTATTTTCATCTGACTGCTAATCTGTTTCCTTTGTAATATCCTCAGTAATAAACTGAGAAATACAAATTGTTTTCCAGAGATCTGTGAGACATTCTAGCAACTGATTGATCCTGAAGAGGGAGACAGTGGGAACACCCAATTTACATTTGGTCAGTCAGAAGTTCCAGAGGCCTCTGGGACCTGCAACTGGCATCTGAAGCGAGGGGCAATCTCACGGGCCTGAGTCCTGAGCTTGTGGGATCTGACTCTAAAGCCAGGTAAATAGTGTCAGAACTGAGTTAAATTGAAGGCCAGCCAGCTATGGGAGAACTGGTTGCTGGGGAAAAAATGCCCATGCATTTGGGTGGCCAGAATTATTGTGAGAGCATAGCAGAGGAAAATATATTATTTTCTATTATATCTATATACCAAAGAACCACTTGACACAGTCTTACTTTACTCCAATCTTTGCACAGAAAAAACAAACTAACAAACAAAAAACCCCACTCGTAGACACTATGAAAGGGAGAACCATGATGATGACAGTGTTGGGCAACAAGACCTCAAACTAGCATGTAGAAGACAGGAAAAGATGGGGATGGAATTGGAAGCAAAACCAGGTGGCTGCTTGGCTGGTGCAAGGCCAGCCTCTTACCATAGTGTGGGATGATGGCCCAGGCCATGGCCGAGGCGTAGATGCCGCCGATCATCCAGAACATACAGAGCCAGCTCAGATGCTCACCCCGCTTCTCCCGGGCCAGCACTTCAGCAAAGTAGGAGAACACAGTGGGAATGGCTCCTCCAATCCTGTGAGAAATCCAGAGAATACATGAAATTGGGGCCTGCCCAGCTAACAGGAGATGTGAAGGGCAAAGCCAAAGCAAACACCAACAACACATACTCTCTCCCAACACCAGAATATCAAGTAATATATATTTTCTGTCATTTTGTAATTTTAATATTATAGTCTTCATGTTTACTAGCAGTTTATTATTCCTCCAAAACCTTGAACCTGTAATTAGGCTATATGGCCAGAAGGTGGCGTGGTTCCCCCCTCATTTTGTTTAGAGGTTCGCTTGAGATTCTGATGGGCTTTCTGCTCAGCGTCAAACGTTCCACATGATATTTACAAAAAGTTACAATAATTTGGTATAATCTAGTGAATATTCTAATTAACTCATTTCAAAAAGAGACACTGTGATATGTCTATTCATGAGATGAAAACTCTGGAAACAGCTACAAACACATCTTTGGGGCTTTTGGCAATATGTACACACTACCATCCAAAAACAGCTGCCCCCGCAGCCCAGTCAGCCTGATGTGTTGACAAACAGGGAGCCAATAAGGTCCCTCACTGGCTCTAGTCCCAACCAGTGAATACCACTGCTGAATGAGCATACTTCAAATAGACACTGGTAAAATCAAATAGACATGATCAAGCACACTTGAACGGGATGGGGTACAATACTTCCTCACAGCAGGGGTAATTAAAAGAGCTGCTGACTGAGTTGGAGAGATGACATGGTCACTGAATGATCTCTACTCTGGTGAAGTGTTCTCAAAGAAAAAATTTTATTCATTCTAGGGAGATGAAATCTAGGGCCATTGATTTCATTATAATTTGAAATGGGTCTTGATGCCCAATTTTAGAAAGTAGTAGGCTTCATAAAGTAAGGTAGCATGGATAAAACGATTCATTTTTTAAATTTAAATTTTTTTCATTGATGCACATTAATTAAACAGAATAGTTTGGTTTCATTGTACCATATTCATACATGTATGTAACATAATTTGATCAATTTCACTCCAATACCTACCTTTCATTCCTCTGGTCCCCTTCTTTAACCTAATGATTTCCATGTGACTTTCATTATGTACTTTTTTTCCCTCTAGATTCCACATTTGAGAGAAAACATCAGATACTTGTCTTTAAACTATATGAATTCTTAAATATGTATTCTAATAAAGATATGTAGCAACATAAACAGATTATGAAGCCAACTGGTGATGGCTCAGTTAAAGAGTATGTACTGCTTTATTTATCTTCACATTTCTGTCAGGTAAATTGCTATTGACATTTCAAATAAATTTGAGTCTAGGAGTACAACATGTGTTTATCCATTTAACAATAACTGATTTTCTTAGAGCCTTTGATATGATTAAGAAATATTGGAAGTGACTTCAGCAAATGCAATTTAGGAAAAGGCCATTTTTGCAGCAAACTGGGTATAACCTGATGAACCACAAGATTTATAATGTTCTGCATTAACTGGTAGATGGCAACATTTCATGTTTTGCCCTGCTCAAAGTGATGCCATATTTATCCCATTGCTGGCTGAAAGCAGACCATTTAGGCCAGCATTACTGAATCTATGGGTTGTGAAATTAATTTAGCACCTGTAAACAGCATCTTAAAAAATCAGGGGCTGGGGTTATAGTTCAGCAGTAGAGTGCTTGCCTTACACATGTGAGGCACTGGGTTCGATCCTCAGCACTACATAAAAACAAATAAATAAAGATATTGTGTCCGTCTTAAAAAAAAAACTTTAAAAAAATCAGAAATGAAGATATTTGAGTGCAATCCAAATTATAAGGATAAAGCATAAGTGTAGGTCATGAAACTTTTTGTACCATTAACATACTTGTTGTATACAATGTGTGTATGTATAATGTATATTGGGTCACTGAGTATTTCTAAGTGAGAATTACTATTCAAAAATTTAAAAGATGACTTAAAATTTAAGATGACTTAAAAGCATCTGTACTTGTTTCTCTGGGCCATTAAGGCAGTGGTTCTAGCTAAAATATCTGGGGTTATGACTCCACACATCTTCAAATGAAGCACCTGGTGATGTAGCAACAGCACACAAAGTCAACCAAACCCTCAAACAAGAAATAAATGCATGTAGTAGGCAGTCAAAACTAGTTTGCCCTGTATCACACTTTGGTAGACTCACATGGTTCTCTTGCACAACTTCTCAAGGAGCTCATGCCATGAAGAGATAGGCTGAGTTTAAACATTCATTGTTTGAATATATTTTAAGTGATGTCATTATAACACACAGTTTTAGTGGGGAATAAAATGCCCATGCCACAAACCATTTATTGCTATACCTATTTTCACTTAATGTGAAGAATCCATTTCTCTGTACATAAAGACCTAGTCCTTTTCAAGACATAAGAATAGTTCCAGTTTTTACTGACTTTTCACATCCTAATTAATGTTTTGTCAGGAGTCTGGGCATTCTGTATATAACAGCTATAACTCACACTTCTTGGAGGCACAATTGCATGTCAAGATATGCCAGGTGCCTCTGAACTGAGATAAATATACTTTAGCATGGCTAAAATTTCAAGTGGAAGAATGTACACTTGCCTGTTAGTTTTTAACAAATCATTGTTGCAGAAATGAATACCAACTATTCTGGGTTTATAAGCAATCCAACTGGTTTTGATTCAATGCCTCTTTTTTAAGGTGTTGCTGTTTGCATGTTCAGCTCTCAATATGTAAAGTGGACAGCAAGGAGCTCTAATGCCAAGGGATAAATGAGCCTGAAGAATTAGTGAAGGATCCTACTTAAATACTTTGAAAAATTCTTTATATTCAGAGATCTACAAAACAATCCAAGCATCTACATTTCTTATTGTATGTAGACTATCCTCTATTTTCGGGAAAACATGACCCTTCATCTTCCTCTGACATCCTTTAAGCTGAGAAAAAAACATTCCATTGTGCTGTAATGTTAACTGTTATTGGTATTTCGTATACCATTAGCATCTTGAAGGTGGGGACCATGTAGTCTTTATCTTTGAATTACTATCATCTGGCCCAGTGGACATGCAACAAGTGTTTGCTAAAAAGAACTAAATTCCAGACTCTGCATTTTGGGAGTTGGTACACCAAATCTTCTAGAATATTCTGTTCTGAGGACTTAAACATCTCAAAGAATGGAAACCTACACTTCATTTCCTGAGTCAATCAGACCACAAAAGAATTTGAGGGTACTGGGATGGAAATTCCAATAGTGATATAACTCCCAAGAAGTTCCTCAATTACTCTGTGCCTTACTTGCTATGGTCATAAGGTCATAAAGTCGTAAGGGTCTTGATGGCCCTTATCATTGAGAGAGTTCATTTGAGATGGTCAGAGGACACTGGGAAACAAAAAAATCCTGTTGTGTATTCCAGGGGCTTATGAAATATCTGTGTGTCTTCCAAATGAATGTAGCTGATATAATTATCAGCTATAAAAATATTTAGACAAGAGATAAGGCAGGTGTTCTCCTGTCTTGTAAGAAAATTTGTTTCCTACAACAAGTATTAAGGGCAGGAATATCTGCCACAACACAATATCCAAAGCTCATACATTTTAAAAATCTTCCTATTGTTATTCTACCTCTGGGGTTAATACATATTATGATGATTATTATTATTGTTAATGTTGCTTATTTCATTAAAATACAATTTCTGAGAATACAAATATTAAAGATTAAAAATATTTAAATGGAAGTTCTTTAACTGCTATGTATCAGTAGTTCATAAAGAGGACTGATTTTGTGTTTCCCACTGCCCAACATCTACAGATATTTGACAATGGATGGAGACATTTTTAGTTGCCACAGCTCAGAGGGTGCTACTGGTATCAAGTAGGTAGAGGCCAGGGACCAAACTAAATATTCTATAATGAACAGGATAACTCTTAACACATAGAAAAAATTATCTAGCCCAAATAATATAGTGCCAAGGTTAAGAAACTCTTGTGATGAGTGGGGATTTAATGTGGAAAATACAATTGCTTTCATATTTTAAAAGTCCATATGACATAAAGTGGTTGCCTTTTGCTTTACCTGATGAATAACACACCCATAAATTCAGTTAACAAGGAAAGTTTATAATAATAGTAACAACTGCTAAAATCTGCTCAAATTCTTGTTATTTCAAGTTCATTTTCGATGGAATGTTTACACCAATAAAGCAATCAAATCAGAGTGGTTTATAAAAAGTTTTTCTCAGTATCAAATATTGTTTTATTAGTTGTCAAATTTAATTATCCTTGGTGATAGGAGGCACAGAAGGAATAATCATTGAAATCCACATTCTATACGGCAGAAGATTATTCAGATTCAGAATAATTGAATTTACACAAATGAAATAGAATTTTGATATTCAGCATTTTGGAGTTGGGGTAGTGAATAATTTTAATAAAAGTAATCTTAACCTTAGTAAATAATAATTATTTTTGGTTTTGGAAATTAATTATAGAATATTAAGAAACTAAAAAAAATTGCATTAAATTGGGACTAAATAGGGACTTCCCCCCTCACACACACACAAGCACACATATACACAACTTACTAGGTCTGCATGTGACTTGATACTATGTGCTTGGTAAATATCATGAAACAAGTTTATTTATCCTCCTCAATAGTCTAAAAGTTATGAGTGGGATATTGGGTATGGTAAAGAATGCATTGGCTTTGCAAATAAAATTTCTTGTGTGCTGGGAAATGTGAGACATATAAGTGAAATCAGTCTAACAGAGCAGGTGATAGAGGATGCCAAATATAACTGTTGACACAAACCTCACTGAGAAACTGGGAAGCTGGTTTTCCTAATCCCTGCAAATTTCATATTACTCCAGTTCAGATGGCAATGCAGTTGTGGGTAATGTTTGTCCCCATACCTCATACCAATTTATGGTGGCTGCTATGGTTTGGGTAAGTCTCCCCCAAGGCTCATGTGTTAAAGGCTTATTTTCCCTCCCTGTGGAACAATTGGAAAGAGATGGAACCTTCAAAAGATAGAGCCTAGTGGGAGGTGCTTCAGAGCATACCCTTGAAGGGGATATGGGGATCCTGGTCCCTTCCTGTCACTCTCTTTTTCTTCTGGGCTGCCATGAGGTACGCAGCTTGCTCCACCATGTGTTCCTGGTGATGCTACCTCACCACAGGCCTCAAACCTATGGGCCTATTGAACATGGACTGGAACCTCCAAAACTGTGAACCAAAATAAACTATTCCTCTTTTAAAGTTGGTTATCTCAAGTATTTTGTTATAGTAATGGAAAGCTAGCTGACACTGGTTGTTAGGCAAAGAGAGGTTTAAGATTCTGCAGGGAAAGGGGAGGTTATAGATTAAAAAAAAGAATAGTTGTGCTTAAAATTATTTGAAGTCTGATATAATTTTAGGGGCAAGATTATAGACTATCTAATGACTTCTTGTTCAGAGGAAGAATTCTACTAATTCTATTCTGCTTTAATTTTCCAGCAAGCATATAACAAAGAAAAATTTCATTCTGGCTTATTTTAACATGTTATTGTCAAACATCCTTTTACCTCCATCTTCCATTTTCCATTTCCATTGAGAAGCAAGGCATTATTTAAAAACATAATTTAGGAGGAAGTTAGATAATCATTGTAAAGTCACACATTCTATACAGATAATAAGCAGAGGACAAAGTCCACCCAGAGTCCATTCTGGAAGCTTTTATGAAGACATGTATTTATGGGCTTATAAAAAAAATAATGAATGGACAAGTCTATGCCAGGAATCACCACTACAAATACCTTACATGAAAAATGTCCTTTTAATCCTTACTCAGAATCAATAAAAAGATGGGAAGACTTTGAACTGCCAGGCCAATTACAAAGCAATTCTAAACCAATTCATATGTTTTAAATCACTCACAAAAATAAGAAATCAAAGAAGTAGTCCCAAAGATGAACCTTTCAGTATCTTCTATTTATTTGGAACTTCATAGCTTATCCCAGACCACAGGAAGGGTTTCCAAGGCTTGGATGCAAGAGCAGGCTTAACAGTATCTGAATAGGCCAGGCTGGCACAGAAAATAAGATTGCTATGTTAACGAGAAGGCACATATTTGTAATAAGTAATCAATATAGAAATAATTAGGAGAAGCACACTAACTGAGGGTAACTAAACCCAATATAGAATGGAGGATGGAAATCTCCTTTGCCCAGTAGCAGTGCTAAAGGGCACATGATCTAGGTAGCTTTAGTCTTCCAATCTCCAAAGCCATAAGTAAAAATATTAATATTCTTTGACTTAGTGAGTTGTTTTCTTCCTATGTCAAATTCATAGGAACCAATCCATATGTTTTAAATCACTCACAAAAATAAGAAATCAAAGCGGTAGCCCCAAAGATGAACCTTTCAGTATCTTTTATTTATTTGGAATTTCATAGCACATCATAGCACATAGAAACTATGAAGAGAATAATTGTCAGAAAACTTTGTTATTTAAAATATAGTAATCTGTAATCATAATTTGAGCACAACTAGAGCATTTCTAAGAAAACATAGCAATTCAACAACCCAAGCCCTTGTTTGCATTCATATTGGTCCCCTAAGCCCTCCTACCTGTGGACATCTGCACCTGCAGCCACAGACTGGGCATCACCAGGAGAAATGGTGTAATTATAGCTTAGGATTCTAATGTTGTCTTGGACAACAAAACAAACAAAAATTAATGAATCTAGCTGTTAGGAGAGCTGGAAGAATGCATCACCACAGGATCTACCTGGTACCATGAATGAAGATGCAGCGATCATTGTGGTGATCTAGAAGAAATGGTGATCATGCAGATGTATGCAGTCACTTGCTGCATACATCTATAGATACATCATCCACTTCCCCACTGTCCCTCTGCTTACCCAACCATGAATCACCCCTCCACCTACCCCACCACCAGGTTCAACTCTGCACCAAGTATATTACCAGTTACTCTTTACAACTTGAGTTTGAGATTATTTTTGGATTAAAGATAATCTAGTACAATTGTTGCCCCATTTTCCATATTGGAAATTGAAAAATGTCTTTCCATTCCAATTTTATGAGGTCAGAAGTCTTCCTGGACTCATCTGTTCAAACATTTGGGAGTACCCATCAGGTATGGGGCATGTGGCTATATGGAATCAGACATTTCTGGCTAAGTCTGAGACCTTCAGAGTTTGGGAGTTATAAGTTTGGATTCTGGACCCAGACTGCTTGAGTATGAAACCACTACATCATTTACTGTGTAACTTCAGATAGTTATTTAACCTTTCTGTGCCTCAACTTCCTCATCTATAATATATAGATCAAATATTATGAATAGTATCTTCATAGGGTCACTGTGAGGTTTATACTAGTCAATATATGTAAAGTGCTGACTCCAGCACCTCTTATAGAGTAGGCACTATAGAGGTATTTGATAAAACATATTTTAAAAGTCTTGAAATTTTTAAAATGAATCTGCATTTTTTCCAATATGGTAAAGAAGTAAAACATATCTTTAAAGGAAGATTGGTTTTGAAAAAAAAAGCTTATAGATCAGAATCAAACTAAAAAATCAGAAGAGTTGGGAATGGTTGACCATTGGAACTATCTGTGCCTCACTTTTCTAATTAAATAAAGGCATAATATTTTTGAATGCTTAATAATTAAAAACAATAGTGGGACTAAATGAGATGCTACTACAAAACATTCTGAAGAATTCCAGTTAATGGTGACCATTTCTGCAAAGCTAAGGTAGTGTTATTATACATAATATATAGTTAATGAATGGATATTGCAAATAGCTATGAAGGACACATTTGTTAGGCTCCATTTATAGAGATACAATGACTATTCTTTGTCTTAAGATGCACAGACACACTAAAATTTCATTTTAATTCTTATTGCTGTTGTATTTTTCTCCTGACCTTCATGCTTACCAATGCCAGACCCTCTGTGAGAAGTTTCCAACTCTGAAAATGCCTGGCATCCAACACATTATCATTCCCATAATTAACAGTGACTGGAAACAAATAATTTAATTCTGGGGCAAATGAAAATGAATCAGTGGTGCCAACTCCATTTCCCATCTTTCTAATTTTCTGTTACAAAAAAAGGGGGAGGGATGTGTCTGTTCCTTGGTGTGAGATTTGTTTAGGAAAATAAAAGACAGATGAGTAATTTCTGATGGCCTATCCTTCATTCCTATAAAACATTGTTGTCCCCAGCAAGAAAATCTTTCTTTGTACTGAATAAATATTTAGATTCACACAGAATATGGCAGCTGGGCATATTTATGTTTCTAAGAAGATATACTCATGACTTGACTTGGAGAATTAGGAGGAAAGCACATTTAGAGACAATGAAATAATAAACTCAGGTAGATCTATCTGAAACAATAACTTCTAGTCCCCTTCAGTGCTGAAGGAACATGATATAGTGCTGCTAACAATGCTACAGAAGAGAGCAACTGCATGTGACATTTGCATCAAAACTGGCAGAAAGACATTCAAGCCTTGGAGTCAGAATGTACCATTTACTTAATTGTAGAGTTCTGAGTTAAAAGAACTTAAATGCAACTTAACTCCTAGTTGAGTCATTTCTGGTTCTAAATCTGCAAAATGAAGGGTCTGGGCTTGACCTAGGAATTCTCTGCATGTTCTAAAATTTATGGGTCATGGAGCTGGTGGGTAGGAGCTCTACCAAGCTCTACCTGCTAAATGGATCTATTTAAATGATGCATTCCAGATCTGTGGAATTAAGCACAGGATGGAGTCAATGACTCAATGGCTCACTGTGAGAAAGATCTGAGCTAAAACCCCATTGACCACTGATTTCCAAAAGCTTCTACTCTGTCTGGTGGACCACAGTGACATTTTGGATCTCTTGGAATTAGTGCTAGTTCAGAGTCTATGTCCAGTAAGTCATGAGAAGTCTGTTTTTTTTCCCCCAAGTTCCGTCTTCCTGGTTAAAGCTGGGAGAAATATCAACAAAACACATTTTTGGCAGGGTAGTGGCACTGTTTCTCATGGGAACCTGGTCTGTACCTCGTTCAAGAGGTTCTGGGTCTATGAAGTGGCTGTAGTCTAGAAGTTTATTTAGGGGACATGACTTTCTGTTTTTATGACTCAATTTAAGTTTTTGTTAACTAGACATGGAAATTTTCTGCTTATACAGGTCAAGTAAGAATTTAATTAATAGTCTTCCTATTTCACTTCTAGGAGCACGAAATGAACTAGCCCTGGTCTGCAGGGTCAGATTTTTCTGTTTTCTGTCTGGCCTCTGCAAGTAACATGCCCATCCTTCCTCAGTAACTAAGCAGTTCACCTGCCTTTCATATATGTGAGGTTTGGGTCTGTGGATTGAACTATCCATGGATCCAAAATATTCAGGAAAAAAACCCTGCACCTATAGGGATATGAACAGACTTTTTTTTTTTTTTTTTTTTGGTCATTATTTCCTAAACAACACACTATAACTATTTATATGGCACTTACATTGTATTAGGTATTACAAATAATATAAAGATGACAAAGTATACTGGAGAATGTGCACAGGTTACATGCATTATACACTGATGTCTTGAACATTATCCAAGAGGTCTAGGAATCAATGCTCCACTGATCCTGAGGGCCAGTATAGAAAAAGACTATCGTCTAAATCCAAGCCCTTTGGAATTTACATGCTGGTAAAGGAGAGAAAGATAAAAGTAAAAACTAAGTATCTTCAAGAAGACAAAACGGAGTTACAGTGAGAGCCACTGTGAGTTGCTGTCAGGTAAATACCTCCCCCAGGTGGGTAGGGTGAAGGCTCTGGGAGAACAACCTTCGAAATGGGAAAGGGGCTAGTACTGTGCTCCTGTGAAAGACATGTGGCTTAGAGGGTCTGAGTGCCAGAGGCCCACAACAGAAACTTTCCTGACCTTATAAACCTTAATTCCCTGGTCATCTCAATTTTTAAATTGAGTTTTCCTCAATTTAAAAAATGGATCAGAAGTGGATGAAAGGAGATGCTTAGCCATACAGCTATAACATGAGTATTTATTTAAGGTCTTCAGCATGACAATCTTAATGCTCTCGCTCATTTTAAAAAAGAATGTTTAAATAAAAAGGAAATATATCAACACTTCTGCTGTTTAGGTAACTGAGTTCATAATTAATAGAATGAATGATTTAAACATTACATGCCTTTGAAAACAAGAAGCGCTTCTGGGTGGAATTTGGTTTCTCATTCACAATGTTGTCATTTTTTTTCTCCTTTTGGGAACCTCCCAAGCCCCTTGAAACCTCTCTTCAAGTGTTACGATTGGAGGGTGGAGACTGGGAGGGCTAACTGGGTGGCTTCCTTCTATAGCCAACCATGCAGCTTGAGGAGCGGATTCAGCTAGGAAATAGAATTCTTCTAGGAAAGGCCTGGCATGGCTTCAGGAGGTAGAGCAGGAGCTAAAATGAGGTTTGAATTAAATTGGATGGGACTAGAGAAAAGAGATTTCTGAGGGTCTCATTTGGATGAGACTTCACGCTATTCAAGGACAGGGTACCCAGATAAACTGATGTTGAAAAGTACCCTGGGCCAGTGGAGGCAGTACTCTACAAACTCAGATGAGGGGGAAAGATATCATGATTGACAACTTGCCAACAGATCAAGGGAAACCTAGGGGGAGTATTATTCTGAGTATTCATCGGGTATTTCCAGAGAAGATTGGCCTGTGAGTCTGTGGATGGAGTGGGGAAGATCTACCCTTGATCTGGGCAGTTACCGTGCACTATCCAGGGGACCTGAGCATAACAAAAAATGGTAGAGGAAAAGGAGAATTTTTTTTCCTCTCTCTCTCTCTTCTTGAGCTGGGACATCTTTTTTCTCTGGCTTTTGAATTCTGGAATCGGTATCAGTATCCCCATCTTCCTAGGTACACAGACCTTGGACCTTGGACTGGGAATTACACAATTGGCTTCCCTGGTTCTGAGGCTTTTGGACTTGGACAGAACCATGCTAATAACATCCAGAGGTCTCCAACCTCTAGACAACCTGTTGTGGAATTTCTCTGCTGCTACAATCTCATGAACCAATTCCCCTAATAAATTCCCCATTATCTAGCTAGCTAGCCTATTGGATCTGTCTCTCCAGAGAGCCCTGAATAATACAGACATCTTTCTTCTTTTCTTTTAGTTTAATTTCTTAAGTCCCCTCAGCTGCAGGGTTACACAAAACTCAGGATGTTTTGATTCCTCTACTAAGATAACTAAACTCACATCCTGTTCCCCTCAGTCCTGTCCCTGGCCTAGGAAATTGTCACCTGTCCTGGTGACCAGGGAGGCTTGATTTTATTTGCCATACTTTCTCCCAAATCTTTTGTCTATGATTGATCATTTCACTTTACTTTATGGGTCAGATTTGAATTCAAAGCCAGGAAGAGACCCCTTTCTGCGTCCTTCCTGTTGTCACTCTGAGGCAATGAGCACAGGACAGCTTAGCTGAGTGAATGAGAGAACAAGTTCAGAGGAACAGGAAATGCCAAAAATCATGGGTGAATTCTAAAACATTATCTCACATTTTCTTCTCTACCATTACTTTTATTTACTACATTATCTCATTTGATCCTTATACTCCACAGTAGGAATGTAAGGTTCTGTTATCTCCCTTTCACAAAAGAAAAAAGAGAGTGTGGGAGTCACCAGGAAGAGCCTAAATGATGTGAATTTCTTGATTCCAGTCCTATGCCAACTTCATGAAGTTGCTATAGTGCTATAACCTCTCATATCACAATTTATAGAGACCACCTGTGTTAGCAATACATTGTGCTTTTCAGGATAATTTTTTGTTAGTTAGAGGTTAGTAGCCCTGACCTGCTGACTGGAGAATAATTTGTTCATGATAGGGATAAGGCTGGTATTGTGAATAAGCCCACATAGTTTCCTCTTCCTTCCAGAATTAGTTTCTGGACAGTCCATTGGTTTGCAGTATTTTGCAGTTATCATAATGGCCCTTTGTCTCTACAGTCAATTGGGTTGGCCATGTTACAACACAGATTGACAATTAAAATTGTCATAACCATTTTACCCTTCAGGTACTTTGAGTTTGTGGATATCAAAATTTCCCAGAGAATACATGAACCAAAATACCACCCCATATCAGCAGTGTATGTAGCCAATCTCACATAGACTCACACCAAGGATTCCTTCTGCTGAGGTCAAGTCCGTTTTGCCCATCATCACAAAGAAAATGATTGATTCTGATCATTTTTTTCCAAGAAAAAATACACATTCTTTAATTCTGTAACCATCTTAATTTGGTGTAATGCAGTGTTGTCCCTTTAAGGAATGCTCCTGAAAATCGTGCAAGTAAGTCAAATATTTGTTATGTATCTGTCATGTGAGGAGCTATAGGAAATACTGCTATATGTAAAAGACATCCTGGAATACCCTTATCTTATTTCACAAAATTGTGTTCTGCTGCATAGGTTGTGATATTGTATCATCAACAACTGCAACCAATAACATCTCAGATTCATAGCCCAGTGTGTCTCCTTCTCTTCATCTAAAAATTTAAATGAAGAGAAAGAAGTCTATCAATGAAAAGAATGTCTCTAAATTCTTAGTTATGAATCAGAAATTTTATGTCTCTAAATTTTTCCTTAATAAAGCAGAGTTTCTCATACTCTCCTAATCAAGGTATTGAGTTTTCCCAAGCCTGTGGATTCACATAGTGTAGTAATAAGTGCTTTTTTTGAAGAAAATGACTCCATCATTGGCTCTCCCATGTCACTGCTCTTGGCTAGTAGCACAACTTCTGTTAATCCTATAGGAGTCAGGAACTTACCTAAAGTGCCTCTTCCATCTCAAGAAGCAGGCTTCCTACTTAGTCAGACACCCAGAAAATGCATATCAATAAAACTACAGTCATATGTGACACTCTAATCCTGAATTTAAGATCATCCCTAAATAGTTTGGACCTTTAATTAGCTCTTAGTTGGCAGAAGGATTTCTTGCTTAAATTAAAGAAACATACATATATGAACATGCTCTGTTATGGAAATAACTTTCCATTTAAACAATATCAATTTCCTGGAGGTTTGATATATAAGTGTCAGCTGTGAGAACATAGTTATATTTCACTAATCCCTCAGATTGGCCTCTGTGGACAGACAGAGATAATTATATCTCTAAAACTCAGCAGTGTAGCTCCTCAGGCTGACACAAACACAGAGAAGGAGAGTTGGTAAGAAATAATCAATTGGTAATGAGGTCTTCTAGGATGAAGAATGTATACAATTATGAATAAACACATTACTATAAAATATGAAGGAGAAAACCTTACCCGAATCCAGAGAGTAAGCGACAGAAGAGAAAGAAGCCATAACCTTGGACAAATGAAGAAAGGAAGGCAAAGAATCCGTTGACAGACATGCAAATCAGAAGAGACTGTTTCCTTCCCACTTTGTCTGCCAGTCCTCCCCAGAAGAACGCCCCCACCATCATCCCGAGGTACACTATGCTGCCTGCAACACACAGAAAACAAAGAAGCACATCAGAAACCCAGAGTAAATGACACAAGTAACAGCAAATGAACAAGGAACAAAATACATTCCAGTGTTTTGCTTAGAGACACACTCTTAACAAATACATCCTTTAGGATTCAGTTCAGTTCTGAGTTGCAAAGTAAGCTATGAAAGGTACCTTGGGCTGCCATGACCAATTGCAAGGGCTGATGGGAAGTTATTTCCTCTACCATCTCATGCCAATACTACAAGATGGTTGCATCCTATCCCAGTCTTGAGAGGGTGGTTATACAGTAGGCAGACATGAGAAGTATCCACTCAAAGTAATCCTAGAATTTGACTCATGGTCAAGTCACCTTTGGTCTGAATGCCCAGTGCATCACCATGACAAGGCCAAGGTAGGAGACCACGGCAAGGGCCCCCAGGTCAAACTGGACCCCATACATTGCCTCAAATCTCTGCTCTGTAGTAGATGATCTGTGCCACACCAGACCGTTTCCCCCGCATAGGGGATCCCATGGTGTTTTTTCTCTCTAGTCCTTTTTGAAAGCCCAGGCCTTTCCTTGGGAGTTAAGGAAAGTGGGCTTAGAGATTACAAGAGTTAATCTTAAAATGATCTTCAGAGAAGACTCTTGGAGTGAGGAGCTTAAAGAAAGGAGAAAGAACTGTTAGTATGTTGGGAAAATGAATCTTATCATTGTTGGCTTCGATCCCTAAGGGAAACAAATGGAAAAAACAGGAGTTAAATAGACATCTCTCTTGCTGTTGCTGTGAGTAGTAGACTCCAGATTCTAGACCAGGCTTTGGGAATCTTTCAAATTCATCTTATTATTCTAAAATGCCAGATTCCCACAAGCCCAGTCTAGAATGTTAGGTATGGTAAATGTTAGTTCAAAGGGATTTCTAAAACCATATGTCTAAGGGAAATAGCATAATTAATAAATGAAAATTTGTGATATCTGAATGTGGCATTGAAAAAGCTGCTACTTCATCTTTCAACCACTTTTGTTTTTTTCCTTCCTTTACTCAACCACCATTTTCTAAGGCGTATTTGAGATTCTCTGTGGCATCAAAGAAAGGAGGTGAAAAAAAAAGCATTGTTTTATTTGTTGCTTTAGGTTAATTTGGGAAACATCCTATTTAAACATTCATTCCCAAATTAGTTTGCTAACCAGAGTTAACAAATCAATATGAGACTCAGAAGGAAAACACTTGGCAAGGTCTTGAGACTCTTGCGTCAATGAGGATGCTTCCTTGCAGATAGCTGAGTATACCAAGCTACAGTGAATGGTGAATGTTGGGAGCAATTGTAAAATAAGACAAAATGTAAGTTGTTTTTAATTAGATTGGAGTACTGCAAAGAGGTGGGTGGTCAAACTTTGCCAGAGTGTGGATGATATATTTTTCTCTGAACCACAGGACTGACTATACACAGATGATCCTTCTCAATAGAGACCACTCATCTCATATCATGAGATCCAGTGCATGTCCAGACAATGGTTAAAGAATGGATCAGCACAGTGCAAGGGAATTGCAAAAGCAGACAGACTCATTCAGGGAAATGCATATGCAGCACATCTCTTATTTATAGCATAAGAGGCTCAAGTTTGCGGCTCATGGTTCTCAGAAGGATAACTGGTTGCTAAGCTTTTCCATAATAACATCTGTGTCTTTAAAAATGCCTGTAAGTCAGAAAGTAAGCTTCCATAAATAAGGAGTGGCCTGTGGATGCTGCAATCTAAAGACCTGGAAATCTTTCTTACATGTCCAGGCACAAGAACAAAGTCTTCCCACCCTTTAAATCCTACAGCCTCCCTCCTTCCTGAGGGTAAGTCATCATGATAGCACACTAACCCAAGACCTTCTGTGGCCCACCATAGTTATTGTGATGCCATTGTTTTAAACCAATTATCCCAGGAAAAGGGGTTTCACAAGTTAAGCTACAGAAGCAGTGACATCACTGGTTTACCTTGCTTTGTCCTATTGTGTGCTCAGCATCAAAATCATTTCTAATGATCCTCTGGATTTCAGAAGTGTCCATGTGATATCTCCTTTTTCATCTCTAATTTTGTTGATTTGTTTTCTCTTTATTTCTTCTGATTAGTTTCACTAAGGGTTTATCAATCTTATTTATCTTTTCAAAGAACCAGCTCTTTGTTGCACTGAACTTCACAATGTTGTTTATTCTCAATTTCACTAATTTTGGCTCTGATCTTAATTGTTTCCTGTCTTCTACTGATTTTGGTATAAATTAGTCCTTCTTTTTCTAGGGCCTTGACGTTTTCATTAGATAACTTATTTGGGATTTTTTTTTTTAATCTGTAAGCATTCAGTTATAAACTTTCCTCTTGGTAATGCCTTCATACTGTCCCAGAGAATTGTTGTGTGTTTGTTCTCACTTATTTCTAAGAATTTCTTTTTTCTTTTCTTCTATGATCTGTTTCTAATTTAAAAGAGCATTGTTCAATGTCCATTTGTTTATGTCATTTCTATAATTTTTCCTGATATTGATTTCTAATTTCATTCCATTACTATCTGATAAGATGCATGGGATTATATCCGTATTTTTATATTTGCCAAGATTTACATTGTGAACTAAAACATGTCTATTTTGGAAATGATTCCCTGAGCTGCTGAGAAGAAAGTGAATCCAGCTGTTTTGGGGTAAAATACTCTGTGGATATCTATTAGGTCCATTTGATTTATGGTATTGCTTAGGTCAGAATATCTTTATTGATTTTACACCTGGATGACCTGTCTATTAGTGAAAGGGGTGTGTTGAAATCACCAGGTACTATTGTGTAGATGTCCAGGAGAGGGACCTGAGGGCCTGGTTGGTTGTTGGTTCAATTCTACATGTTGAAGTATTGTTGGAGCTTGAATGGAGTTAGTTTATGTGTGGAGTGAGTTTCACTGTTACTTGGTTGAGTTGTGAATCTAACTCAGCAGCACAATCTCTACCCCATGAACTTGTAGTACTGCCATCACTTCCCAGCTCCTTTTAGAGAAAGGGGGAACAAGGAAAAGCAATAGTGGTAGCAACCATGTAAAGCCTTAAAATAAATGTCCAGTCCCTACTATGATATCTGTGACACTGTCACTTGAATAGAAATGTTAAATGGATCAGCACTGGATAATAACCACCACAACATGAATGGGATAGGAATTTTATAAACTAAATAATTCTATCAGATAGTGAAATTACAGTTCCTTAAGTGAAGAGAAAATAAGGTAGGGAGGCAAGAACAAATTTGAAATATTTCAAAAATGAACTGAGGAGTGGGCTGGGGATGTGGCTCAAGTGGTAGCGCGCTTGCCTGGCATGCGTGCCGCCAGGGTTCGATCCTCAACACCACATACAAACAAAGATGTTGTGTCCGCCAAAAACTGAAAAATAAATATTAAAAAATAATTCATTCTCTCTCTCTCTCTCTCTCTCTCTCTCTCTCTCTCTCTCCCTCTCCCTCTCCCTCTCCCTCTCCCTCTCCCTCTCCCCTTCTTTAAAAAAAATGAACTGAGGAAAATAAGGAGAGAGGTAGCAGGTGGCAGCTGTAAAGAAGGAGAAATAAGCCAGGCACAGTGATTTGGGAGGCTGAGGCAGGAGGATTACAAGTTCAAGGCCAGTCTCAACAACTTACAAAGGCCCTCAGCAACTTAGCAAGACACTGTCTCAAAATTAAAAAAATAAAATAAAATAAAAATAATGGGATGTGGCTCAGTGGTAAAGCATCCCTGGGTTCAATCCCTAGTTTTTTTAAAAAAGGGGTACAGGGGAATAAAAATAGCTAAAAGTGATAAAAAGAGAGGAATAGGGAATAAGAAAATTTGAGGGAGAGGAAAGTGAAGGAGTAATAAGAGGAGCAAAGCAAAGGTACAAATAAAAATAAATAAATAACAAAATCAAACCCACACAAAATTTTACCCCACCAAGTTCAAAACAAGGTTAAGTAACAATTGGGTGAAGAAAAAAGGCAATAAAGTGAAATAAGAATTGTATGAATAAATAAATATATATTCTTAAATCTATCAGTCCAGTTAGAACATGCACACACATACAATGGAAAAGAGTAAAATATAAATTAAGTTAAAACTAAAAAGGGAAATACAGGGGAAAAAATTCTTAATGAGGAATAAAGGGCTTGTTTTCATTGAGTTGGCTAAAACCTTGGCAAGGATGTTTGCTCACTGCTAATGCTATTGTGCCATTCTTTGCATTTCTTTTTGGATCCTATAACCCTTTGATTGAGACTACAGGTTGTTAAATCTGATTTCTTTGTGTTTCTCAACAAGCTGCCAGCTGTTGTGGCCTGGAGCTAAAACCGGTTGTAGTAGCTCCCAGCTTCCCACCTCAGATATAGGATACACTCCCAGAGCAGGGCTGATGTAGAGATCTAAATGGAAAATTCCAGCAGCTGATGTTTAGTTGTGACTATATTTTGGAACTTTCTTGGAAGGTATTTGAGATTAAATCCACATTTCTTTTTGCTGGGCAGATGCCCATCCCTGCTAAATGTCAAGGTCTCAGGACCTCCTGAAAATTCTACTCCTAGGGTGAGGGAATCTAACCCCACTGCAGGTCTCACAGATTTCCCTGTCATGGATGTAAATTGCCTGGGATCAGACAAGGAGTGCAGACATACCTGTCTGTCAAGTCTCTGGTCTCTTCCCAGCTGCTCATTTGGGCCACCAAAGAGGGCTCTCCGCCCTTGGTGTTCCCAGGCTGAATCACCCTAGTATAATCCTCTCTGCACTGTTCCAGGCACACTCTGAACCCCACAATATGTGACTGCTGGGTCAGACAGGAAATGCCCTTTATGAGCGATCCATCTTCCTCTTCAATCTTCGACTTCTCCTGGTTACCATTTGTAGATCAGTTAAGATCAGCCTCCCTCTCTATTCCACAGGTTCCCCCAAGCCAATTGTATATGCTGGATTTCCTCTTTCTGTGTTAGAGGGTTACTCTACTAGTTACTTACTTTTTTTTTTTTTTTAATAATAGTAAAAAACAGGCCTTGCTTTTACTTTCTTTGACTGGGCATCTGTTTGTGCCAGGTACTCTTTGAACAATATACCTATTTTGGTTCATGTAATCTTCACCACAGTCCTGCAAAGTGGGAATTAACCCATTTCACAGATGAGGAAACTAAGGCTCAGAGAGACTATGCAACTTGATCTAACTGGTGGAAAGTGGCAAATCGAGGTTGTGAAATGATGTTTCTCTGGTTAAAGCCCAGAGGTCTTTCTCAGAGCTAACATGCAGTTGGAATGTACCAAGACCCACCACTCTGGACCCTCCATTGGGATCCTCTGGATTTTCCCTTGATCTGGGAACTAAACAGTTAAAACCTAAATAGGCTGCAGGGTGATGCCTAGTCCTATGAAAGAATTGTGATTCCTAGGCTATTCCTGTTATTAACGATTTTGAATATCATTACAATTCTTTCTGCTAAACTTACCATGGGAACACTTACTACATGAAAACCAGGAACCAGGTGATGTAAAGCAGGCTCTCTAGATTTCAACTCAGTTTCTCCTTAAAGAAAGTGAATTTAAGCACCCAGGCAAGCCTAGTTAACCTGGGTCTTGGCCATCTCCTTGATGCTAACATCCCATGACTTCCCACAGACCTTCTAACACCCTGGCCCTGAAGGTGTTTGGAGGTTCAGACTCCTGAGAGAACAGAACTTATAATCTGGGGAGAGTGGCTTATCAGAAAGTAAATCAGAGGGAAGCATTCAGGTCAGAACCTTCCATGGCCTCTGGGACTAGATGACACAGACAGAACAATGTTGACGTGTCCATCCATGTCCCTGGACTCTAAGTATCTGACATTCTCTTTCAACTCCATCAAGATGCCTTAAGGAACTTCCAACTCAGTAAGGGATCCAGTTAGGCACACATCTAAATGAGCCTGAGCCCAAGCAGCTCAGGGACTGTCTTGGAAGGTATTTCTTGGAAGGAGCCTCCATCTCCACTGGAGGTGTAAACTGAGGCAGGGAAAAAGAGAGAAGTAGCTGCTAACTCTAATGTGGCCTCTGGGAAGATTTCACTAAGAAGTGCACATTGAGGGGAATCTGAAAAATAAGAAAGTGTACAAGATGGTGTTCAGTTCTTCCATAACTGACAGGTTTATCACAAAAAAATCATCTTGGGCTGTATCTGATCTTCTACTCTGGTTAAAATATGTCTAAGATCTAAAGGTAGTGATCTTTTATGACTATGCTTAGTAGTGGTGATTAGTTGATTTCATCAGGAAGGCCATAGAAAGAGTCAAGCCCACACAATACTTATTTGAGACAAACACAGTGTAATCAGCATGTTCATTTGTTGATCATGTGTTCTAATTAAAGTCAAATCTTGGAATTTTGGCAAAGCCATCAGGGGAGTAAAACTGAAATCACTCCGAGATTGTCAAAACACAAATGTATTTCCTGCCTTGTTTGTTGTTCACGTTTCTGTTTTGTTTTCATGGTGTTACAAGGAGCCCTTGAAAACTTAGTGTGGATATGCCTTGGACATCCACGAGCCTTCTCTGCTCTCCTCATTTCAGGATGCTGCTGCTGGCCTGAATTTAAAAGGATCTTAGTCTAAAGCCCCTCATTTTACAAGTGGGATAACTGGGGTTGTGAGAAGATGGCCTTTGAAATCAGATCTTTCAGATCTTTGGTCCTCAAAGTATGACCCTTGGAGTAAGGATATTGATAGAAAAGCAGGCTCTAAGACCTCTTGAGGATTTGGAATCCTCTCTGATCCCCAGGTGATCTGTGTGCACATTTGAATCTGAAAGTGCTTTTACACGGTATATTTTCCATGGAAATAACCTCTGGAATACAGTTAGTTCTTACTTAAAATTCGTGTTTAGTTCATGTTTGAGCAGAGAAGATGCAAACCACTGGATATTTTAACTCTAAAGACACGAGACAAGCAAGATCTCCCTGGACAAGCTGGAGATCTCTCAAGGACAAGCAGGAGCTGTGTATTTAGAAAAGGCTCACCTCCCTGGTGACCTGCCTTCCAATTTGGTTCTGGGAAAGCAATGTTAAGAGAGCCCAGGCTGCAATCCTTGGATTCTTTCATGAATTTATAAAGATGTTAATTCAGTTGTGCTTTCAGGATCTGTGAAACAAACTCAGCCTACTCTTGCCAAAGCTCTGGTGAAGGGTATTCTCAGCTAGCCCATCCTCTCAGTCTTCAAAAGACCAAGAGGCCCGGGGCGTGACTTTCTCATTAAGGTATTTTCCAACATGAGGGCTGGTTTCATTTTATTTAATCATACCCTCATTTCCCCTGATAAATATCACATTTCCATTTCTGTCTCTTTGCCAAGTTGCTTTTGATTCTTTCTGACAATCCCTAAGGGGTTCCATCTTTTCCCCTTAACACCATTTTAAACCACACTTAAACAACACATAACAATTTTAGGAAATGGTCTGTAGTGTTTTTCTCATAGTAACTTTTAGCTAACCCATTTAAAAAAAAAAATGTTTTAAGCACTTTGTCCATGACTAATGCATTATTCTACAATTCATTGCATTGTTCATTTATAAATTGATTTGAAATAAAATGAAGCTTTTTGAATAACTGACATTTCTGGAAATGGTTGAAAAATATAATATGGTTTGTCATATTCACAGAATTAAGAAAAAACTTTATCATCCAAATTATGCTCAATATTTTCTACATATTATTCCTTGCACAAGAAGCAGGTGCATTTATTTTCCTAAACGTAGAGGCTTCTCCCCCAAATGTGGGATACACCTACAGTTGAAGCCCATTGACAGACTCTTTCCTTAACAAAACCCTTATGCATCAGACTCTTCTGACCTCTTCTCAACTAGCTCCTGACTCTTGGATACATGTGTTCATTTCTCCACTGCCTAATTTTAGCAGGAGTCCTGCTGAGTCAGAAATTGCCATTGTGGATATTTGACCATCCTTGTTAACTAATCAGGTTCCTCACCCTCCACTCCCCCACGTCCCCGCCCCCCGCCAGTTGATGTCTAATTCCTTGGCCTGCCTTCAGCAAGGATCCAATTAGGTTGATTTAGCCAGAATCCCTCTTACTTCTGATGGTTTTTTTTTTCATTTGTTCCAATTAGTTATACATGACAGAAGAATGCATTTTGACTTTTGTACACAAATGGAGCACAACTTTTCATTTCTTTGGTTGTACACAATGCAGAGTCACACCATTTAAGCAATCATACATGTACATAGCGTAATAATGTCCATCTCATTCCACCACCATCCTTCCCACCCTCACACCCCTTCCCCTACCCTAACTACCCTTTGCCCAACCCAAAGTTCCTTCATTCTTCCTCCCCCTGCCACCATCCCATTATGGATCAGTATCCACATATCAGAGAAAACATTTAGTCTTTGGTTTTTTGGGATCGGCTTATTTCATTTAGTGTGATATTCTCAAACTCCATCCATAATGCAAATTTCATTCTTCTTTAAGGCTCAATAATATTCCATTGTGTATATATACCATAGTTTCTTTATTCATTCAACTTCTGATTTCTCTTAGTAATTTCCCATCCAGGGGCTGGGGTTGTGGCTCAGAGGTAGAGCGCTCGCCTAGCACACGTGAGGCCATGGGTTCGATCCTCAGCACCACATAAACATAAACAAATAAAAATAAAGATATTGTGTCCAACTACAACTAAAAAAATAAAAAAATATATATTTTAAATTTTCTCATCCATAACTTTCCTGGGATCCTTGGGACCCAGATCCTTGCCTAGAAACTCCCACTTTTACTAGTTTTATTAGGAATTGAGCTCAACTTCTTTTTTCCATTCAAACTCTCTCTGCTACAGTGGTCCCTGAACCTATTGTGATGGCCCTGAACACAGTATGCCTTACTTGACTTTTTCTTTTTTGTAAAATGCTTCTTCTTTGCCATATTTTTATTCGTGCATTACAATACATAATGGTAGGATTTGTTGTTGCATATTCTTAAAAGCACATGACATGCCTTACTTTAACAAGTATCATGAATAATTTTTCTTTTCACACTATTTAGCCATTTTTTCACTTAATCAATTTGCCAACCCTCACCCCTACCCTACCAACAAACACACCAAGACCTAGAAGCTTTTTACTTTGACTCACCCACTTTCTTTCTGCTTTCATCAGCAAAAGTTTATGCCTAACAAGGGTTGGGTGTGTTTGTACCCAGATTATGCCAGTTCTGTTTGTTATTAGTTATGCATTTAATTGAATATTAATCATATAAATAGTAAAATATGTGATTTATGAGTGTGAAAGAAAAGGGAGCTACTGCTTTGAAAATGAACTTAAGAAAGACTTAGGAAAGACAACCTGCAAAGAAAATCACTGCTATTAAGAATGTGTGAGCAAAATAACTAAAAAACTGAGAAAAAATCATCAAGATGAGGATTCTGTGTTCTGTTTGAGGCTCATGTGTCTTCAAGTTGTTGTTTATCATTAAAGAAACTTAAAAACTGAAAATCAGAGTTATATAATGGCCCAAATAACACAATGTGTACATTAGTGAATTCCAGTTTGAAGACCCCTACTCAAAGAAAAGTGATTCTGGATCTGAATGAATGTATGAATGTATACCCATATGTTAAAACATGATGTTTAAATATCTATGCATGTTTTGCATGTTTTCCTGTTTTTTTTTATCAACTTTTCCATTAACTAATTATTAGACCATATTTAGTCAGGCAAAGGGTTTTTTTTTTTTTCTTTTCTTTTTTTTTTTTTTTTTGCCATGGGCCAGGAGCTCCCTGAAGTTATACTTTGTGCTTAAAGAAATCAGGTTTTCATAAGCCATTGGACCGATTACCAATCACTCACTAATTGTTTACCTTACAGGCAACCCTGGAAATAGTATCTCCTTAAGGTCCAGGGCTCACAGCCTACCTCTCCCCAATTTCCTTGAAGAAAGACTCCTTTATTATTATTGTTTTAATTCTGTACTGAAAAAAAAATCTCTGGAATAAGAGTCAAGACATTCAAGACTAATTCTAATTCTCTAATAATTAGTTGTAAGGTCTCCAGACCAGTCAATCAGCTTCCTCCTGTGCTGTGGCTGAGCTAGATTGTGGGTTGGTTGGCCCTACAAGACTGGCCCAGATTTTCTCTTCTGTCACAGGGTGAGGGGGACACATTCTCTCCCTTGCTGGCCTCTTATGGATCATTTCCACCCACCCACTGATGTGGAAGCTCCCAAAACTGATGTACTATAGTCATGGCTCCTAGATCTCAAATGGTTCACTGAGTGTGGCCCTACTTTGGCCAGACCCCATAGTCCATAAAAGGCTGATTCTAGGTACCACTGACCCTCTCTCCAGCTGCCCCTATCCCCTGCCCATACACAATGCTAAGAAGTTTGCAGGGCTTCCTCTTTATCTATAACTTATTGTTTCTAACATCACTGGTTTAAAATTCTGCACATGAATTAAAAATAATATAAAAATCTCAAGTTCAATTCTTCCTCCTATTGGATTCTTTCATAAAAAATGCTGAGAACTGAGGCTGAGGTTATGGCTCAGTGGTAGAATGCTTGCCTAGCGTGTGTGAGGCACTGGGTTCAGCCCTCAGCACCCCATAAAGATAAATAAATAAAGGTATTGTGTCCATCTATAACTAAATTTTTTTAAAAAGTGTTGAGAACTGAGCTCATTATTAAAGCAATGGAAGTTGAGGTGAGAGAAGATCTGTTGTTTTTACTGTTTAAAAAAAGTCAAACACTATTACTGCATTGGATTGGGGGAAAGTACATCTTCATCCCACGACTACTTAGCACTCTAACTTGGGGTCAGGCAGCAAGGAGTTAAGAACCCAGGCCTTGAAACAGATGGCCTAGATCTGAGTCCTTGCTTTACTGTTCCTGGCTGTATGATCCTGGGTAAGTTACTTAATTTCCTTATGCTCCAGTTTTCTCCTCAGTATAATGGGGCTAATAATAGTAGCTATCTCACACAGGGTTTTTGAGGGATTAAATGGGATAAAGCACTTAGCACTTTGTGAAATGAATTTGTTCAATAAGCAACAATTACTAATATTTCTATTGGCGTGAGGCACAGGAAAAAAAAAAAGGGAGAAAACAAGGAGGGGATGGGAGAGAGTCAGCAGGAAGAAAAAGAGAGGGTTCTGCAACAGTGAAGAAAGCAAAATGACAACTTAATTGCCTCCCTCAGCTCATGTTCTGATAAGAATCTGCTTAAAACAGATCTAGGAAAAATCTTTTTTATTCTAAAGACATATATATATATATATATATATATATATATATATATATATATATATATATTAACAAGTTAGAACTATTAAAATACACAATTAATAAGCTTCCTCTAAAACCAATCACTCACTTTTTTTCCCCAATGACTATTTTCAGTAGCTACAGGTAGGGGCTGTTAGGTATTCAAATATATCTGTGGGCTTTCACAAAATCAAATAAAACCAAAGGAAGTAATAACATCAAAGATGTATGGGCAAAGGGGGAAAAAGCCCTAATTTGCATCGGAGAATGTTTACAACAAAAGTCAGTTCACCTTAGATAGAAAGAACTGTAAATATCAGATGTAGACTACAGCACATCTTGACTTTCACATTTGGAAAGTGTGACATTTAACTGTTGGTCCAGGCAGAGACAGAAGCTGGGTTTATTTAGGCAGGTAATGCTGTGTCAAGCAACACTGCTACTTGGTACCTAAGTCCACCTGGGCACTAAACAGCATCCAAGGGTCAAAGACACTTCCACTGAATCTGGTAAGCAAGCAGTTTGTAGCAGATTCCTAATAATGAAGCCCAATCTATTCTCTAATGTCTTCTCACAAGTGGCTAAGATACAGCATGCCATTGGATGGGGCATGACATAGTAAGATATGTTTGTTTGTTTTTTTTTAATTTGTTTTTTATACATGACAGTAGAGTGTGTTTGACATGTTACACATACATGGAATATAATTTTCATTCTTGTGGTTGTACATGATGAGTAGTTACACTGGTCGTATATTAATATATGATCATAGGAAAGTTATGTCTGATTCATTCAAAATATTTATTGAATAAATAATTCTACAGGCCCCCAGAAAGGGTAATCCTGACCCACCTAGTATTCAAAGTGGTAAAAGAAAAAGAAAAATCAAATCTTAGAAATCAAGATCATTTAAGTGAATCATTTTGTGATACATCACGGATATTGCAATATCTGTTCCACATCAATGGAATCCCCCCTCATCTGTAAGCTTCCCCCACTCCAAGACCTGTGCTGAGGGAGAAAAGTGGTAACTGACTGAATCCACTGATCACTAATCCCTATTGCTGTCTCAACAAGTGGAGTAAGTGATCATGAATTCCATAGCTCTTGGCTGAACTCCTGCAAATTAGGCATCTTATGAGGTCTGAGGAACAAGGAGGGAGGAGAGGCCCACAAACCAGGCAGGACATGGTCTGTCTTTTCACTTCAGCAGCTCACTGCCAACTGCAGTGAGGTTTGAGCTGCTGGTTGCACATTAGAATCATCTAGGGAGTTGTAGGGAAACAAAACAAAACAAAATTCAGATGCCCACGGCCACACCCAGGATTTCTGCATATAGGGTGGGGCTCAAGCAACCATGTATTTTTTAAGAGCTTCCCAAACAATTCTGAGAAGCCAGGCCTTTGAACCTTTATTTTCCCGGGAGATTAAAAACATACAAAAAGTAATCACCACAAAATGAAACCCGTGCTGTAATTAAGGTGAGTACATTCTACTTAATGGGAAGGGGTGATTTAATTAATTCTAGGGAATTCTGAAAAGCTTCACATAGAAGGTGATGGTTATGCTGGGTTTTGAACCATAAACAAGAAGTCTTCCAGTAAAAGGAACACTCCCAGGAAAGTTCCAAGGGAGGAAAGAAGACCTCATTCAAAGGTTTGGTGGTGGTTGAGAACATGGTGCATCAGGAGGCTCCAGGTGGTTCAGGGTGGATGGAATGTAAAATTCCTGAGTGTGAGGAGAACGGCAAGAGGCTGGGAAAGAAACTGGAGTCATTGGGTTTTGTTCTTGGGGCAAAGGAAACACAGATTGGATATCATCTATACTCAAGGAGATCATTTCAGCAACCATGTGGACAATAAACAGCAAGGGCAAAAGATAGGTAAGGAGGGATGGGAGAGGGGAGAACGGCCACCAGAACTAGGGCAGGTAACTGAGGCTCCTGAAGTAGCTGGGCCACAATGTTGCAGGAGGTCCTCCCTCCCAGGTGCCAACTTTGCCCTTGCATAGTCCTGGGGGTGAGTGTTGCCTTATATCCTGTGTCCAGGCACCTCACCCTTCCCCCCTTCATCTTGGTTCTGGAAAGGAGACCAGCTAAAGGAATAGCATTGCACAGATAACTCCAGTGGCCAGGGAAGAGGATGGGGACCTGGTGAGACCAGGGCAAAGGACAGATAGCCTAGATAATGAATGATTGGGTCAGGAAGATGGAGGCTAATTCAAAAGGAAATAAAATACAAATACCTCCAAAATACTTCCCCCTCCTCTGCAACCCATTGCCAAGGTTACCTGCCTCCAGGAAATTGTTCTTCCCAGCAAGGAGATATTAATGAGAACTGGCTGGGCAGCTCCTTTCCCAACTTTGATGATTCCCACATTTTGGACACATAGGCAGAGTGGGAGGAGGGGGCAGGAAACCTGAAATTTATAAAAGATCTATAAATCTACTCCCTCAGGCACCAGCTCTGAACCCCTTCCTCTCCAGAGAAGTCTCTTTCTCTCTCTGTTCCATCATTTACATAAGACTTGTTTTCTTGTCTTGGCATTTCTCAGATGTTTAATCTTCAGCACCACGGGAACAAGGACCCCACTAGTCTAAGCCTGTGGCAGGAAGTCTGGAGAAGAGGGGAAAGGCTATACATATTTTTATTAGGTGGAGTCCACAGTTTCTATAAACTGAGAGATGAGCAAGGAAGAATGAAGTTGTCAATGAGGTTCTGACTTAGGATAGATCATCATAAAACAAATGAAGACAGGAGGGCATGTTCAATAGGAGCCATGTCTTAAACAAGTGAGGAAGATGTTCACATCAGTAACATTCATACTATAAGTGAACAGGCAGAATAGTGTCATACGAGCTAGCCAATAAAACAATGATCAATATCATCAGAAAATGCTTTGTGAAAGAAGCAGAGCTTGAGTTGAGGCGAGAGAGAGAGAGAGAGAGAGAGAGAGAGAGAGAGAGAGAGAGAAGGAAACCCTTTGTACACTGTTCATGGGAATTATAAGCTTGTGAAGCTATTATGAAAAACAGTAGGGAGAGTCCTAAAAAAATTAAAAACAGAACTACCATAGTATCATATGACCCAGGAATACCTCTTCTGGCTCTATATCCAAACGAAATGAATCACCACCAAGTAAAGATATTTGTATTCTTAAGTTCACTGTGGTATTATTTACACTAGCCAAGACACACGACCAAAGTGTCTATCCACCAGTGACACATAGTATATATGTGAAAATACATTTATACACACAAGGTAATATCACTCAGCTTAAAAAAGGTGATTCTGCTGTTTACCACACCATGGTTGAGCCTAGGGGGCCTTATGCTAAAGAAATAAGCCAGACTCAGAAAGAAAAACACCGCACTATCTTACTTATATTTGGAATATTTTTTTAAAAAAATCAAATACACAGAGATAGAGAATAAAATGCTAGGAACACAATTGGTAGGGGGAGGAAATGGGGAGATATGGGTCAAAGGGTACAAAGTTGCAGATATATGGAGTAAATAAGGCTGGAAATCTAATGTTCCACATGACTAGAATAAATAATACTGAACTGGATTTGGGATTTTGCTAACGAATAGATTGTAGGTGTTCTTCACATGCACTAAATACAAAGGGGTAACTGTGAGATGATGGATATATTAGCAGCTTGACTATAATAAGCATATTATACTATGTATAAATATATCAAAACATGTTGTGCTCCTTAAATATATATTATGAAAAAGGAAAAATATGAATAAGAGAATATAAGAAGAGATGGCATCCTTGCTCACTTTAGGTATATCTAACTGCCCTGGGTCAGGTCTAGGGTGAGAAGCACGAGAAAGTGAAGCAGTTTAAAAGAATAAAGAGCTGGTTGTGTGTGTGGAAAAATACAATCAGGCTAGATGAGTAAGAGAGAGAAAGTCCTTAAATGTCAAACAAAAATTTTAAATTGTTTACATAGACAATGAGAAGCCATTTATGGGTTTCTGAGTAGGAAATTAATGTAATGAAATATAACACTTTAGAGTGGGATCACAAACTCTTTTTTTTTTCATATTTTTAAGTTGATTCATTACAGTTGTAGATTATGATGGGATTTGTTGTTGCGTATTCATATATGCATACAATATAACAATATAATTTGGAAAATATCATTACCCAGTATTTTCCATTCCCTTCCCCCCATTCCTTTCCTCTACTGATCTCCCTTTGGTTTTTATGAGATACTCCCACCTTTCTTCTTCCTTTTTCTCTGTAGCTTCCACATACAAGAGACAATATATGACCCTTGACTTTCTGCATTTTGCTTAGCATACTGTTCTCAAGTTTCATCTATTTTCCTGAAAATGATATAATTTCATTCTTCTTTATGGCTAAATAAAACTCCACTGTGCATGTATGCCACATTTTCTTTATCCACTCATTTACTGACAGGCACTTAGACTGGTTGTGTAGTTTGGCTATTTTGTAAATTGTACTGCTATAAACATTGGTAAGAATGTATTGCTATGAAATGTCAACTTTAATTCTTTAGGATAAATACCATGGAGTGGCTTAACTGGGTCATATGGTGGTTCCATGCCTGTCTTATGGGGAATCTCCATACTGATTTCCATAGTGATTGTCCTAATTGCCAATTCCACTAACGGTGTAAAAGTGCTCCTTTTCCTCCATATCTTTTACAGCATTTACAATTGTTGATCACAAATATTTTCTATAAAGAACCAAAGAGCAAATATTTTAGACTCTGTACATCACAATTCTGCACTGCTGCATGAAATCAGCCATAGGCAATATGTAAACAGGTAGAACTTATGTTCTAATAAACTTCATTTACAAAAACACGCAGAAGGTTTCATTTAGCCTGTGGGTTATAGTTTGCAGAGTCTGCTTTAGTTAAAAAGCTTGCCTATAGCAGAAAATTTTGCCTGAGGGTAGGTATGCAATGATTGAACAGGAGAGTGGATATACCTGAGAAGCAATAGAAAGCTTCACACCTAAACTGGGGTGAGGAAAAGAAGAAACTTGCTTGAAAGATGGAAGCACAACAGAGAAGTTTAGATACATGTGAAACAAGTGATTGCCCTACAAGAATAAATTAAAGAGTACAGAAATCCAAAGATCAAAGCCTCAAGGAATAGCCACATTAGGAGAGCAAGAAGGAAAAGAAGTCAGAAACAAGAAAGTGTAGCAAGGAAATAAGAAGAGGTCCAGATGGAGTAGAGAGTAGAAAAAGAAAGGCTGCTCAAACCCAGAGAATAAGGATGCAGAAAAGACCTCTAGGTTTGTCTCAGAAGTTGCTGGTGAGGTTTGAAAGGGCCATCTCAGACCAGTATTAAAGACAATGAAAAAAGCAGAGAATACAAGATTAAAGCTGAGCAGGCAGAAATGCAGGAAGGGATGTAACTCAGTACACTGCAATTTAGCAGAAGGGCACAGTGTTGCTGCACTGAAAAAAAACTAGAACAAAGGCAGCAGGCCAAGAGATCAGTAAAGACAGAGGAAAAACATCAAGCTTATTGAGATAACACCTGATTGCCTGGAAATCACAGCCTCAAATACAACTGAGCAAATATAAGAGAAGGGCTTCTGCTACCAAGAGAGTGGGTTACTTGGGAAGACCAGTGCTATTATACATCTTGTTTCCAGAACATGCATGAAAAACAAGCTTATGAAAAATTTATTACTCTTCTCAAGTTTAAGAATAATTGTAGTGATGAAAGATTTTTTTTTTTCCAGAGAAGTCTCTATTTTATCAACATAGTGAACAAAGCATTAAAATCTGAAAAGGAACTGGCATTTTAGAGGAATGGAACTGAAAAACAATCTTTGATCTATATCCACATTAAATCTTTTGATATTTTATAGCAACAGAAAGGCCTGGAGGCACCAGGACTCTCACCACTTAAGTCTGGGCACTTCCACATTCCGGGAATATAACTGTGTCTGACAGAAAAATAGGCCTGAGATTGAATTCAAAGATCACACAGGCTTGATCACCGCTGATTGGAAAATAATTGCATAAGTCCTCCAAGAATTTTTCAGGAACGCTGAAAAATTATCCATAAGGTTTTTTTTGTTGTTGTTTGTTTGTTTGTTTTCTATTGTTTTTAAGTTTAGGTGGAAGAAACCAGACTAGACCGTAATAGTCTCTGCTAAACATATAGAGAAAACTCAATGGCCCTTTCTGATGCTTCAATATGACCTTTTGTTTCCCCAAAGAGGCAGATACCTAAGTTATCAGCCCAAGGCAGCCAGTGTGTAAATAATGGAATCCATCTTGGATTAATGGATGTTGCTCCAAATCCACTCCTGCTGGCGAAACTGAGGTGAATTCAGGGCAGTTTTTCTTGACACTTGAGATTTATTTTGTCATTAGTGATAAAACATCACACAAGAGCTTCTCAATCCCAAACTGTCAGAAGTATACTTAGGTATTTCAGGGACAGTCACCCAATGTTCAACAGTATTGAAGCTGTTATTTAGTAGCTTATTATTTTTATTATGATTATTAATGGTTTATGTCTAGAATGAGCAATTAGCCATCTGCTTTTCAGATGAGAAGAGGAAGAAAAATGATCATTTTGAGAGTAAGAAAAAAAGTAATAATTTTAATTACCTATTATATTATGGCTTACCCTCTCTGTATCATAAAAAGAATACTAAATCCATTTTGTTTTCTCTTTTAAAACCTAAGACAGGACATGTTATAAAAAAAAAACACCCTGAGACCTCCTCAATATTCCTTAAACACATTATAATCATTCTCTTATTTTTGGTAGGGGAAGAGAGTATTGGGGATTGGATCCAGGACTACTTTGTCATTGAGCTACATCCCCAGTCCATTTATTTATTTATTTACTTTTGAAGGCAGGGTCTTGCTAAGTTGCTGAAGGTCTCACTAAGGTCCTCAGGCTACTCTCAAACTTGGGGTCATCCTGCCTCAGGCTCCAAATTGTAGGGATTATAGGAATGCATCACTGCACCTGGCTTAGCATACTCACTCTTGCCTGTGCACCCTTACTTAACATACATGCAATATCTTCCTTTTGCCTGTCAACCAAATTCTGTACCTTGAGCTCCACCTCTACTTTTTTTATGAATTCACCTAGACCACTCTAGTCTGCATGGGTAACTTCTAATATTTTCACCCACATTCTGACTTGCATTATCCATAATTCACATGAATTAATCTGTTCTCTATGATTAATTTGTAATTTGATCCCAGGCAGGAACTATGCCTTACAGTATCCTATTCTGAAAATCCATGAGACTACACTGTTCTAGGTACATATGAAATAATCAGTAAAAGCCAGCTAATTTCATTTGAACTTAACATAGAAGGCTTAACTTAAACTGTGGTCCTTCTTTCATACAACCATGTAATGAATGGGACTATTGTAAAAAGGAAATTCTTGGGCTGGAAATTCAAAAAGGAAATTCAAGCGGTAGCGTACTCGCCTGGCATGCGTGAGGCCCGGGTTCGATCCTCAGCACCACATACAAACAAAGATGTTGTGTCCGCTGAAAACTAAAAAATAAATATTAAAATTCTCTCTCTCTCTTTTTTAAAAAAGGAAATCCTAAGGAATGGATTAGACAAAGGGGAATGAAGGAAAGGGGGGGATGAAAATAGAAAGACAATAAAATGAATTGGAAAAGATATAGAATGAATTCCTATGTTCATTATATGAATACAAGATCAGTGTAACTCCACATCATGTACAACCACAAGAATGGGATTCTAATTAGAGTAAGTTATATCCTATGTATTTATAATATGTCAAATAACACCCTACTGCCATGTATATCTAAAAAGAACAAATAAAAAATGTGTAGTCTTATTTCAGAAAAAAGGGTGAAATTCTGACCACAAAATCTTAAGTGTCACAAAAAAAGCGTTATAATGGCATACTTGAGACCTTCAGTATAGATGTGTGATTCCCAGATAAATATCTACAGAACAGTCATCACAAGAAGTTTCTATCAGCCTATGGTGAAATGAGAAAAAAAGGGAAATTATAATCATTTTTAATAAAGATAAATGTATTTAGTTTAAAAGAAGTTCCTTTATTCTGTGCATATTTCCTTCCTATTATTTTGATGTGAACATGTCTTTTGTTTAACAAAATGATAGTAAACATTAAGAATACTGTGTTTTGTTGCAATTATTGTTATTTTTTAAAAGTTCTTTATTAGTAAAATAAAAAGTTGACTTTCCTCATTGTTTAAAACAATTGAACTTTAAAATCCCCAAACTAGAAGCTACTAGAATAAAACTCCACATTATGGAATATTTTTGGAAACAATGCACTCTGAAAAGGGTTAAAGAAGAAAAGAAATTTACTATGATACGCAACAGAATACAAATGTCTTTTGCATACATGTCTGATGGTTGCACAGCACAGCTGCAAATTTTGTGACACTCCTCTCATCTAAAGACTAAATCTATATTGCTTCTCTTCTTCTTGATCCTGATTGTAAATGCTCAAACCATTGGAACATGACAGAGTGCTACTGTGTCATATCTTCCGAAACAAGATCATAAAAGACCATGCAGCCTCCACCTTATTCACCAGAGCACTTGTTTTTGGAGCCCCAGGTCAACATCTCTGAGTCTATAAAAAGGAGAGTGTTATCTAGAAGAGGTCATAGGGAGGTGGCCTTCTTGAGAGTCCCAGCTAAGCCCGGTTGTAGTCATCCTGGTCAAAGTATTAACCATCCTGGACCCAGCTCTCCATTAAGGTATTTCTCTCTCCCCCTGAATCCCAGCCATGAACTCAAGAGTAAATGAGGGCTAGAAATGGAGCTGGAAAGTTCTTCTTCTTCCTGTCAAGTGTTTGCCGAGTGATTCCTGGAAAGTTTTTTTTTGATTTTTGTTTTGTTTTAATGAATGAGTTTTAAAAGTAGAGAAAAGATAGGAGCTAAGTGAATGGGGACCAGGATTGAAGCCCAGAGTGTTTAATGAGTGGTGGTCATGGTGGGTGATTTGGTTGCAAGATGGGAGATTTGATCCTGATGCAAAGGAGAAACATGTAGAGAGCACTGTGTCACTGACAGAAGTATATTAATTAGCTCCTAGAGGGAAATATATTTACAGGGGTGTAAATTCTGTGTGCTCTGGAGCATGCCAACTACAATGCGACTGATTGATAAAGCTCAGAGCCAGGCTGAAACAGAAGCACATTCCTCCTAGGCATCTGTGGAGTGGACTCCCTGCCATGATTTTCTGTTTGCACAATCTTTCTCTTCCAAACTGACAGGCTCCTTCCTGTTTTTCACATTTGAATCTCAAAGCACAAACTAGACTCAATGTGTTAAGCTGTGTGTGTGTGTGTGTGTGTGTGTGTGTGTGTGTGTCTGTGTGTTGGGGAAGCATCATGCACACAGGGCTGTCACAAATAACAAACTGTTGTGGGGTTGGGCTGGAGCGTCACGGCTGTGTGTGCAGATAAGCAGTGCAGTGTTGAAGGCAGAGATTTCAGGGCTTTGTGCTACACTCACCTGCTTATTTGGACTTCAGGATGGTGCCATCACCATCTGCAATCTGACCCGTCCAGATGAAGAGATGTTGACAGAAGCACAGGGGAGCTGTCAGACAGATCTGACAGGGCTTCACTAGTGCCCCCGTTTCCAGCTGACTTTCCCAAAGAGAATCTGATTCATGAAACCCCATGGTTATATGGTTAGTTTTTATTCAAAGGTTCTAATTTTCAGCTGTTGGAAACAATTAATTTTATATAATTTTCTAGATCTTATGTCTTAAATGTTTAACCATGTGAAAGACAATTGTTGGTAATTTTGCTAAGTTTAAGTACACTCAAATTAACCTTACGAGTATACCATCAGCAAATAAGAATGCAGGGGAAATTTTTAGCATTATTTCACTCTTCTGTTTTTAGAGACAATTTTTTCTCTACATTAAACAATGAATCCACTCTCTGCACTTAAACAATGGCAGCTGTCACTAGTGTCTAAACATTCACTATTATATTCAGTGTCAATTTTTAAAAATTAAAACAACATATATACATTGTTTTATATAGGATATATAGGCATATATATTCTCTATATAGAGAGAAAATTTTAACATTTGACTCTCAAAGCACAAACTAGAATAAATGTGCCAAGCTTACTCTCTAGAAAGACAGAATATATATGTACGTATATGTATATACATACACACATACACACACACACACACACACACACACACATATTTATTTATTTGGGTCATTTGAACAAAATCTACATGGTCAGATTTCCTTTTGTTTTCAATGAGGTTAGACTTTGTTTTGGGTCCCTGACTGTGGTTGGCAAATTCTAGATTCTAGGGAGCACCAAATTTCCCCCCTCATTTCACCCAGCAAGGAAAAAGGTTCTAATTCTGTGAAGGATAAAATCGTAACCTTAGAGAGTGACAGGGCTTGGAAGTCAGTGTCGGGCTGGGGAAATGATCTTTTCATTTGGACTATCCCATTTCCATGTAGTGTATCTGGTATCATATCCCACTGCACCCCCTATCCTTTCCTCCACAAAATGAACTTTAAGGAGCCTGAGATTTTACCTTATTTGAAAAGATCTAAGTTAGCTTGCTGGTTTTGTGGTTGCTGGCAGAAGATGCGAAACTCTTGGCTCTGAGACAAAGGACTTTAATACTCAGAGCAATAGCAGTAACCAGGGTATCAGTATTTGTGTTCTGTCCAACAATGCAGGAAGCTTATGGCTGCCTCTAGCCTATATGCTCTGATAGATGAACAAAAGGACCCCACATCAACAGGATAAGAGACTATATCCAAATTTGGAAATCCATTCTTAGCTGGCATCGAAGGGTATACAGGTCAAACGTGGATCCACAAGCTATGTTTTTGTATAGCCCATGATCTAAGAATAGTGTTTTACATTTTGAAAGGGGTTATAATAGAGAAGAAAATGTGACAGAGACCACAGGTGGACTGAAAAACCTAAAGTATCTACTATGTGGCCCTTCATAGACAAGTTTGCTGACCTTTGGTCTATAACATTCTCCATGCTTAAGGCTAGAGTAAGGAAGCAGATGTACCACAGCAAAGAGGATTCAGTCTCTCTCTCTTATTCACTCCACCAGAGCCACAATTTGCAGGTCTTCTGGGAATAAATGTCCTATGAGACTATCTTGTTCTTTCACCAACACCCCCAACATAAATGCTAGAAACAGGTAGATCTCATCACCTCAATGGAGTTGCGGTGATGCTGATTATACATCATTTTTGTGGACTGAGGTTCATTTGTTTATTTTTTACCAAAACTGTACAGTTTAATTTTTTTAGCTGCTACTCAGCCCTCCAGAAGACATCTACAATTCTCTTTTGGAAGATCACTTCTTTCCTACCATCACAGTTATTTCTTCACAAATCAATACTAATCCACCAGCAATCAGCCAGATCATCTCATTGTCTGGCAGGCTGATTCATCTAGTCATCCTTCTTAAGCCTTTCAAATTTCACCTGCTGTTGTTGCTATGACTGGTTTCCAAGCAGCATCAGCCACGTTTGGTGGCTTCCTTAATTGGTTCCATGTAGAGGGACCAGTTAAGAACCTTGTTATTGCCAACATTCAGTCGACACAGAATTTACCCAGGCCTTTGCTAATCTGGTAATGGTGTGATGCAATTGATGGATTCCCCTGGTACTAATGAGGAACATCTCAGTTTTATTCTATCTTCTTTGATCTGGTAGTTCTCTCAGCTTTAGAAACAAAATCCTAACTGACAAGCCTAAGATAAAACACACCTACTTAAGCCTTTGTAATACCCTTATTTCCCAGTTTTTCACCACCCTGCCCCCCACAACTAAGGGGATTCCTGTGAACAGTAAGTCCAGTGTTCTAGTTGCATAGATCTGAGCCAATCTTGTCACATCTAGTACACTGGAATCACTGCCATCCTGTTACAATGATTCTGAGAATCAGGATCTTCTAAATGCAATCATCAGCTAGATCTTATCAGCTGCTAACCAGCCAATGTTCCTGGATTCATTTGTTTCAATGTGCATTCAGAATTCTCCTCCAAAGAGTTTCATAGGACAACTATTTATTCTTTTGCCTTTTCCAATAACACGGATTTTATGCTTTTGTTTTATTTTCTTTCATGTTCAGTTAGTAGAAATGTCTTACACAGGAATCTAGATATGTCAGCAATTCTTTATATAAAAGTTAATAAAGAGTTTTTAAAAACCCTATTTTTGAATGCTGCAGTACTTATCACAGCAATATTAGCACATATGCTAGAAGAATTAATTTAGCAATGATGTCCAAGGGCAGTCTCGGCAACAAACAAACAGGGCAGGAGATCTTCCCTTTGGGGCTAAATTCATCCCTTGAACCTCACTGGAATATCATTTACAAACTACTAAAACTGCCACAGCCTACATATTTTCAGAAAAGGGAGATTGTTTTATATCTTATGAGAAAATCTGGTGAGAACCTTTGTTCTCTGAACTTTACAATGCACACATATTAGAATGTAACTTAGGGGAAAGAGGTGAGAGTTAAAAAGGAAGGGAAGACATATTCACCTGACGGTACCGTGAAAGCCAAATGAGTTGGGCAAGAGAGTAACGGGGCCTAAGAAAAGTACTATGGCAGGGAATCAGCTGCCTCCTTTGATATACCTGTGGACGAGGCATCCCAGCACTTGGCCAGAGATCGCTATTACTTTTCAAAGAACCATCTCCAAAAGGAGAGTGGAAATCTCATGAACAATTTTCCACCTAATTGCCCTCAATGGATTGATCACACATGAACATTTCTAGATTTTTGTAGAATCTACTCAAACTTTCTTCAGCCTGCTTTTGTTCATGGACAACATAGTTATAGGTGGTAAAGGTGTATATACTATCTTATCTGACGTGGATCTAAGGTACGGATGAGTTCCATGGTGAATTGTTTTGGTGGGCAGGAGGGGTCAGGAAGCTGCTATGGCTGGGTAATCAGGGGTTGAGTGAACTAAAGCCAGGATTATCAGATTGGTTCATGTGATGCAGCATCCTGGAGGTCAGGGAGAGGTGGCAAAGGCTACACTGTCAGGAGAAACCATCCAGTAAAAGATAATCAACACCACCTCTCTCTCACCTTCTTTCTCTCTCTCTTTCACACACACACACACACACACACACACACACACACACACACACATGAACCACTTCAGGATTGGCAATAGGTACCTCTGGGCCATGGATTTTGATTCTGCCCAGAAGAGCTCAGGGGTTGATGTATAGGTTCAAGAGGCCTAGGAGTGTTAGGGTCCTTATGCACTTACATAGACATCTCAGGGACCCCCCACCACTGTGTCCTAATGAGGTCTTAAAAACGACAGGCTTTTGTGGCAAGGAGAAATCTGTTAGTCTATCTAACACACTTATACAGACTGCGATTAGAGGCTGGATACCATAAATGTGGATTATCTTAAGAGTAGAAGCCATTTCCTCTGTCACATACAAATGAGCTTATGCCTTTCTTGCAATGTGAAGTGCTTCCCCCAGGTTGGGATTTAATAATAACAATAAAGCCTAGGTATAGCTCAGCTGGTAAAGATTTGATTCAGGCTCCTGGGTCTGAAGATTCTTCATCACCCCCCATTTAATGGATCCAAATCACATGGCTTCTTATCCAGCTTCAGATACTTATTTACTATGTGACCTTAGATAAAATTAACTTCTCTGGCCATCTTTCTCATAATTTATGAAATAGGGAAAATAATATAACAATAGCACCTTTCTCATAGGGGTATTTTGAAGATAAAATTAGTTAATCTTACTAAGTACTTAGAACTATATCTGGCACACAGTTAAACCTAGACATTTTCCATGATTATTATCCTGGGTTTCCCCATTTGTAAAGATAAACTAAGGCCAGTCACTTTTAGCTCACACAACTGAAAGAGTTGTGGCAGCTTGTGGACTTTCCCCTTTAAACTAATAGTCACATTCAACGCTACAAAGATGCAAGGCCTAGGAGGATATAAATTGGATAGGACTTGAGAAATTGGGAAACTGCTCATTTTTGTAGATAAGAAAGCCAAAGCTAAAATTGCTAATGTCACAGAATTAATTTGTCAATAGAACTAAGAATTGAATTTAGTAAAAATGTTTTTCTCATTGTCAGAAGGTTTAAGTTCACATACTAAAAGCAGGAACCTTCCAGGTCAGCATTACTATTGTCACTATCAGCCCTTTCCAGTAGCACCGTCCAGTGTGAAAAATGACTTGAGCTCTACAGAAGAGGGCCCCTGTAGAACGGTGTCAGTGGAGCACAGCCACAACACACAGCTCACTCAAACACAGTCAGCTTGGACTGATTTCCTTTTGAGGCTCTAATTCTGCCTCTTATGTGTCAAGCATGGAGGAGACCTTCTCTGTGTGTCATGGAACCCTGCACTCCAGCATTTCCTATTGGAAGAAGAACTCTTTCCACTAACAAACCTGACCTTGTATTCTATCAGATGGAAAAATGCCTCTACTGTTGAAAGCTTGGGCCTCTCACATTGAAGAAAATAAGGTTTATGGATGCTTAAAACAGGACTCTGTTGTTAGGCAAGGTAACCCAAACCATTTCTGTCCAGTCTTGTGCAAGGAGCAGAATTGTGAGTGCCCTCATATGGCTGCCTTCTCAACCAGAAGGTGAAGTTAATGAAACACTTTCCAAGGCAGTATTTAAAAGGTGCCAGTTGTCTAGTGCTTTGACCATTGCTCTTAGATATTTTCAGTATTTACTTCCCATTACATCAAGTGATGGCTGCTACAAAGGTACCTTTTATTTTCATTTATTGCAAAGCCCACTCCTTTTATCACTTGACAAATTGCATTTGGCTAAACTAAGATGTCTAAGCTAAGGGGGTTGATGACTCTAACTATAAACTTGAAATTAAGAAACCCAGTTTCTACTTTTCCTTCCCAGTCATTAAAAGGTTTTAGAATTGGTGCAAAATCACCACAAATTCTGCACTGTGGTGGTGTGGAAAGCTATTTCATGATGTGCTAGATAGGAATTTTCTTTCCTTTGAAAACTGTTTACAACTCTTACCTATAAAGGTGTTCTCCCTTATCCTTTACCTTCATTTCTATTCTGGGCATGATATTAACCCAAGATACCATGGGCAGAAACAATATGAGGTGACTCAGGAAGTCAGTGACCTTGGGGCCCAGGGGAAACCAGAGAGAAAACATGAAGCCTTTATTACCCATTCTCCATGACGAGCTTCCTAAAATCTAGACTGAGTTTGAACTTGGCATATCTCTGTTGCAGCTCTTACTTTTCTGTGTGTTTGGAGCCTGGTCTGTTCCTTTGCCTCTTCAGCTTGATTCGTGTTATGGTTTGGATGTGAGGTATCCCCCAAAAGCTCACGTGTGAGACAATGCAAGAAGGTTCCCAGGAGAAATGATTGGGTTGTAAGAATCTTATTCCAATTAGTGATTTAATCCTTTGATAGCATCAACTGAGTAGAAAGTTGATGGTAGAGTGTGGCTGGAGGAGGTGGGATAGGGTGTGGCTTTGGGGGTATATATTTTATATCTGGAGAGTGCAGTCTCTCTCTCTCTCTCTCTCTCTCACTGTTTCCTGATGATGTGAGCTGCTTCCCTCTGCCACACTCTTCCACCATGATGTTCTGCTTCACCTCCAACCCCAGGGAACGGAGCAGACCTTCTATGGACTAAGACCTCTGAAACCATGAGCCCTAAAATAAACTCCTCCTCCTCAACAATTGGGCTGGTTGGGTCATTTAGTCACAGCAGCAAAAAAGCTGACTAAAACAATTTGGTCCCTGCTCTGTGTTCCACTCTGCCCACTACCTGCCCACATTCACATCAGGGCCTGCATCTCCTGACTTGATCTTTGTTACTTCAACCTTAACCTAATAACAAACAAATAAACAAACTCAATGAATAATATTTATACTACTCAACAACAAATAGGAACAAATGATCAATACATGTAACTAACTTATAAGGATTGAGGGCATTACACCAAATGGGAGAAAAAGGCCAATCTCAAAATGTTATATACCGTAGGATTACATTCTCAAAAAAAAAAAAAAAAATCATAGAGATAGAGAACAAATCAATGGTTGCTAGGGGTAAGATTGGGGACAGGATATACTATAAAGGGTAAACATGAGCGAGTTTTCTTTGTGGTAATGGAATAGTCTGGCACCTGACTGTATAGTGAGATTATATAAATCCATATATGAAATAAATTTCTTAGAACTATACCATCCTTCCTCCGCCAAGAAAAGAGCAGATTGAAAAATAATGGGTGAAATCCAAATGAGGTCTATACTTGAGTTAACAATATTACATGAAATCAATTCCCTGGTCCTGACAATGTACAACGGTTATGTGAGATATTGTATTATCATCTGAGGAAACTGGGTAATGGGTAAACAGATACTCTCTGTACTATTAACAAAACTACTTGTGATTCTTAAGTCAGATATATCCTCAATAGTAATGTCCTGAGTTCTATCCTCAGCACATTCCAAAAAAGGACAAAAAAAAAGACAAGCAAAGTGCAAAAACTATAATTCATATGCATGACTTTATGAATGAAAATTCCACTGGAATTTAGCATTCACTTGAAAAGAATTTGCAATAAAGAAAAGCTGGGTAAATCACAATTCAAATTGTGTTGTGTTTACCTGAGAGAACCCAAATTCTGGGCACATACAATGGAGGTGACACTCAAATGTGTCACATCACTCAAATCAGTCTAACTTTTCCTTTGACTGTTTTCTAACACCTTGTTCCTATTCTATTGTGTAGATTGTAAATTTCTTCTTGACAAGAACAAGAGTCTCTAGCATGAACAACTATTGCATGGAACATGATCTTGAGACTACCTGGAAAAAGAAAAAGGTAAATCCTCCAGAAATTCATGAGTTTCTGAAAGGTGTCAAGGAGTCAGAATAAAATTACCCTTTATACTTCTAGTTAAGATTATTAAAATGAAACACGACACCCTAAGAAAGTGTTCTCATGTGACCTGAATGCTTCCAGGGCTTTAAGAAAGGAGGCAGAGTTTTTTACTTTGACTTGGAAACTGAGATAAGGCCTACACAATTCCCATCTCTGTTGCTGAAAGAAGGGCAAGTATGATGAATACATATCTTTCTAATACTCAGAAGACAGTTGGGCAAAAGTATTTGAAAATATGAGAACTAATGGAGGGCCATGTGCTAGGCAGCAAACTCCAACATCAGTCTGCCCTACTGCTCTCAACCCAAGGGCTTGGAGATCTTGGTCTCTGCATGTGCATAGATTCCTTCCTTGTGCAGTGAGCATCAGAATACATAAAAGTTCATTCCTCCTTTGAGCACAAGGAAGAAAGTATGAGGTTCAAGGGTCCAACATTTATAAAGATGTGGGTTCATAGATCTAATTTGGCCTTCGTTAATGAAAATTCTTAGTGTTAGATCTGTGTGAGAAAAAGAGCTCAAACAGGAGAAGATCTTCCTGACCCTGGGACTGTGGGGCTAATGAAAAGCCAAGGTGAGTCTGGGGCAGGGGCAGGCCGACAACACGAATAAAAAACATGGAATAATTAAAGATGGTTACAAACAACCTGGGATGACAACAGTCTTCAGACTTCAAACCTGAAACTCCAGTTCATGGGAAAAATCACAAGCAGAGCTAATTTATACTACGCAAGGTTAATGCAAAAAATATTGATTAGAAGAGCAAATAGCTGATTATAATCTACCATCTGTACATTTGTTCATTCAATCATTATTTCACAAACATTTATGAGTAATACTTGTGTGCCAGGTTTTACAATAGCAGGAACTGTGCCAATTATTGGTGACTCAAGGATGAATACACATAGTAAGCAAAGAATATTTGCTGGGAGCAGTGAATTTTGACACAGGTTTGCAAGTGTGTAAGCAGAGGCCTCTAAGTCCCTGAACTCTAGTTTAGTGAAACTTTAATATGTGTTTAGTGAAATAGTAATATATATTCCATGTGCCAAAAGTTTTTACAGTCTGATCTTTTTTAAAATCCCAATTTAGTATAGTAAAGGCTCTAAGGACATCTACAGTCAAGAAATGTAACCAATACTTCATAGGATCCAGATTGGGGAAAACTGTTCTGTAGACTACAAGCTGTTAGAGATGTGGAGGAAGAAAAGGCATTCAGAGTGAAAAGACAGCATCAAGCACTTGAGGTTTCATGTGTCATGAAACATTCCAAAGGCTCAGTCTGCTAAGCCAGCTAACCCTCCATAAGTGTCAGTGCTACCCAATTATCTGATAGAATGCCACATGAAATGGATGCACTACTTTTACCAACTTTCTTCTGCTTAAAACACACAAAGTAATTCATCTTCTATAAGGTCTCAGCACCAGAGAGACGGAGTTGATAAGATTGTCAGGAAGTATCTGGGATAAACCTCTCCTGTGACAGATGAATCTGGACAAAGTTAATCAGTGACCTACCTGACTTTGAAGAAACCCTAGGCTCCTGATTCCTGGTGCAAAGGCCCTGATGAATTCTACCTGTCTTTTATTTGCTCCATATAGCATTGGAGTATTGTGGGTGCTAAATGACAACTACTAAATTATTAAAATATATTACAATATTCTTAACATCACTATATACAAATCATAACAATAATAAAACACACATTCATTTCCTTGGAGTCATTTATTGAACACTTCAGGGGAAATAATATATTAGAGCTAAAGAGTTAACCTTGCCTCACCCTCAGTAATATCTGTATTTGACAATATGCTCCCCTATCACAGTGTCAATGAGATTTTTTAAAATATCTTTGGTATTTCAATAATCTTATTAACTTACTGGCTCATAGAACTTATTAATCTGCAAATAACCTCCCCTCACACCCATTCTAAGCCAAACTTATGCAAGAGTATCAGACTAAAGACTATAAATAGCCCAAGTAAAATGATCAGTGACAGCTGATGGATCCGAGTAACAGGTTGAATTTCTTTTTTTTTTTTTTAAAGAGAGAGTGAGAGAGAGAGGGGAAGAGAGAGGAAGAGAGAGAGAGAGAGAGAGAGAGAGAGAGAGAGAGAGAGAGATATTTTTAATATTTATTTTTCAGTCCTCGGCGGACACAACATCCTTGCTTGTACGTGGTGCTGAGGACTGAACCCGGGCTGCATGCATGCCAGGCGAGCGCACTACCGCTTGAGCCACATCCCCAGCCCCCAGGTTGAATTTCTAATTGGAGAAGGAGGTGATAAGATCCCAGCACTTTCTTGTTTCTGTCCTGGATTTTATAGTCATAAAAAATAGCACTGCATATGAAGAATGTGTACAAATATACATATGGCTTAACTTTATAAAGCAAACCAGTTTCTCAAGCAATTTTACATGTCTACTTTATGGAGATATAATTCATTCACTATCCAATTCATCCATTTAAAAGTGTAAAATTCAATATTTTTTTAGTATATTCAACCTCCACCTCAGTCAATTTTGGAATATTTTCATAACCTCAAAAATAAGCCCTATTTCTTTTAGCTTTTGGCATCCTCTGCATTCTCCCATTCCTCTGAATCAGCCAATAGTCTACTTTCTGTCTTTATAGCTTTGCCTATTCTGGACATTTTAAATAGATGGAATGAAATATAAGTGATCTTTTCTGGCAGACTTCTTTAACCTGATTATAATATTTTCAAAGTTCATCCAGGTTGTAGCATGCATCTCTAATATTCCATTCAATGCACATACCAAATTTTGTTTATTGATTCATCATTTTATGTCATTTGGTTGTTTCTATTTTTATCTGTTATAAATAATGTAACTACAAATACTTGTGTAGTTTTATATGGATTTCTGTTTTCATTTCTCTTGGGTATATACCTAGAAGTGGAATTATTTGGTCACATGATAACTCTATGAGTAAGTTTGTGAGAAACTAACAGAACTTTTCCCAAAGTGAATGCAACATTTTACATTCCCACCGGCAGTGATGTGGCATCTGGTTTCTTCAAATCCTTGTCAACACATTATTATCTGACTATCAATCTAGCTATTCTAGTGGGTATGAAATGACATATTATCTGGTTTTGATTTGCATTTCTTAATGACTAATAATGCTTACTGGCCATTCGAAGATCTTTGAGGAAATGTCTATTAAAGTCCTTTGTTCATTTTTTTCTATTATATTGGTTCATTTTAGTTATACATGATAGTAGAATCCATTTTGACATAAGTATACAAACATGGAACATATCTTATTCCAATTCTGACCCCAGTACCTCTCCTTTGCCTTCCCTCCTCTCACACTCTATTCCCTACCCTCTGTTGATCTTTCTTCCATTTATCCATAGTCTTTGTTCATTTTTTTAGGTGAATTATTTCTCTTTTTCCTATTGTGTTGTGAAGAGTTATTTTTTTACATTTTGAACACAGTCCTTTATCAGATATATTAATTTCAAGAATTTTCTCTCATCCTGTGGGCTGTCTTTCAATTTTCTTAATAGTGTCACATCATTCCACCAATGAAATACTGAAGCACAAAAGTTACTTTTTATAAAGTCCAATTTGTTTACAGTCTTCTTTTGTTGCTTGTGTTTTGGTGTCACATGTAACAAGATGTTACCAAGTCAAGAGTCATGAGAGTTTCATTTTCTTCTAAGTGTTCTATAGTGTTAACTCATATTTAAGTCTTTGACCATTTTGAGTAAATCTTTGTTTATGGTGTGAAGTAGGGTCCAATTTCATTCTTTTGCATGTAGTTATCCAGTTGTTTTAGCATCATTTGTTGAAAAGACTATTATTTCCACATTAAATGATTTAAGTGCTCTTGTTAAAAAACAACGAACCCTATGTATATATAATTTCCAGATTCTCAATTTTATTTCACTGATATGTGTGTACTATAGCCTTGATTACCATTATTTTGTAGTAAGTTTTGGAATTTGGAAGTCTTCCTATTTTGGTCATCTTTGAGATTGTCCTCTTAAACAAGAACAAAATTCCATATGAATTTTAGAGTTACATGTAAATCTTACAATTGAAATTTTGAGTTGGCTTCTTAATTTGTAGAAGAAATACAGCTGGGGTTTTCATAGAGATTACAATGAATCTATATATCAATTTGGGAGTGATTTCCATCTTAATAATATTATCTTCCAAACCATGAACATGGATACTCTTTTTATTGATCTGTGTATTTAATTTCTTTCAGTTATTTCTTTAAATATTCAAAGCAAAGTCTTTCCACTTGGGCTGGGACTGTAGCTCCATGGCAAAGTGCTCACCTAGCATGTGTGAGGCCCTGAGTTTGATCCTCAGCACCACATAAAAATAAATAAATAAGTAAAGATATTGTGTACAACTACAACTAAAAAATAAATATTAAAAAATATTTCCCCCTTGCCAAATTCATTCGTATTTTATTTTTTGATGCTATTATAAATGGTATCATTTCCTTAATATTATTTTTAGATTGTTCATAGTATATAAATCCCCAGTTAATTGTAGTAATTAATTTTATAACTTGAAAAATTATGGGTTGGATACTATCTCTAAAACTATATGTTGAAATTCTAAGCCTTCAAGTTCTAAGCCACAGTATTTTATTGCAGATGTAATTAGTTAAGGTCTTACTGGAGTTGTTACTAGGGTATGACAAGAAGCAGCAGAAAGGGACACAGAGGAAAGATAGCCATACAATGATAGAGGCAGAGATTAGAGAGATGAATCTACATACCAAGAAATGCCAACAAACACTAGAAGCTAGAAGAGGCCAGGGAAGTTTCCATTCATTCTCAGAGGGACTCCCAGCATCTTGAGTTTGGACTTTTATCCTCCATAATTATGAGAAACAAATTTCTGTTGGTTTAAGCCACCCAATTTGTGATACTTTGTTAAAGCAACCCTAGGAAACTAACAAACCTATTAAACATGTTCATTAGTTTTAATAGTTTTGGGTGGAGTTCTTTTAATTTTATATATATAAGATCATGTCATCTGTGAACAGAGATCATTTTTACTTCTTTTTTTCCAATCTCGATGTTATTTTTTTCCTCTTCTAACTTCTAGCCAGAAGTTCCAGTATAATATGGAATAAAAGTGGCAAAAGTGGACATCCTTGTATTGTTTCTGATCTTAGTGGAAAATATCTATTCTTTTCTAATCAAGTATGATGTTAACTTTGAGCCTTTTGCTCAAAGTTTTATTGAACTGAGTAAGTTCCCCCTTATAGTACTAATTTGTTGAATATTTTTTGACCACTAAAAGGTGTTTGTCAAATGCTTTTTCTGTATATTGAAATGATCATGTGGTTTTTGTTTTTATTCTATTGATATGGTATGTTAATTGATTTTTGGATGCTAAACTGGCTATGTGTTACTCAGATAAATCCTACATGTTCATATTGTATAGTGCTTTTTATATGCTGTTAGATGCAGCTGACCAGTACTTTGTTGACATTTTTTTGCATGTTTATTCCAAAAATATATTAGTTTGTAGTTCTTCTTTTTCATAACATCTTTGTCTGCTTTTAGTATCAGTATAATACTGGCCTCATAAAATTATTTAGGTACTGTTACTTTATCTTTTAGTTTTTAAAATAGTTTGTAAAGAATTGGTATTAATTTTTCTTTAAAATTTGGTAGAATTCCTTAGTGAATTCATCTATGCCTTGGCTTTTCTTTGTTGGTAGTTTTTTTTTAATTACTAATTCAATTTATTTATTCCTTATAAGTCTATTAATAATGTCTATTTCTTTTTAAGTCAGTTTTGATAATTTTTGTTTTTCCAGAAATTTATCCATTTTGTTCATTATCTCACTTAATGGCATCTTATTGTTCACAGTATTTATTTGCAATCTTTCTTATTTCTGTGAGGTCAGCAGTAATGTATCCTCTTTCATTTCTGATTTTAGTTATTTGAGTCTTCTCTCTTTTTTTCATCATTGATCTAGGTAAAGGCTTGTGAATTTCATTAATATTTTCAAAGAATCAGCTTTGAGTTTCCCTGGTTCTCTATTGTTTTTCTGTTCCCTATTTCATTCCTTGCTGTTCTAAAACTTCACTTTTTATATCCTTCTGACTACCTTAGGTTTAGTTTACTCTTAGTTTTCCAGTGTCTTAAGGTTGAACATTAGGTTATTGACTTCAGATCTTTCTTTATTCAAATAGGTATTCATAGCTATAAATTTACCTCTAGGTATTCCTTTAGCTGTAACTTACAAGTTTTAGCATATTGTTTCATTTTCATTCATTTTAAATTATTTTCTAATTATCTTTCTATTTATTCTATAATCTGTTAGTTATTTAGAAGTTTGTTGCTTAATATCCACATATTTGTGAATTTTCCAAATTTCTTTCTGTTATTGATTTCTGATTTCATTCTACTGGAACAAGGGAGAAATTTTTATTTAAAACTACTTTAAAATTTATTGAGTTTTGTTTTATGTCTTAGCATATAGTTTGTTTTTTTAACACTATTATTGATTAGTTTATTTATCCCTTCATATTTTTTGACACTTTTATTGATTAGTTTATTTCTCCCTTCATATTCATCAGCTTTTGTTTCACATGTATTTTTGCTTTATTTTTTAACATATATGTATTATATAATTATCACATCTTCTAAATTGAGTATCACTTTTACAATGGTAAAAATGCCTTTAGTAAAGACCTTACTAAAAAGTAAAGCATAAAGCATATTTTCTTGTCTATTTTGTCTGATATTTGTATAGACACTCCAGCTTTCTCTTGGTTGCTATTTACAGGGCATATTGTTCTTATTCTTTTACTTTCGGTATATTTGTATCTTTAAATATAAAGTATGGTTCTATAGACAGTGTATAGTTGTTGAGAGCCACAGCCAAAGGGGCCCCAGCAAACTTTCAGACTGCCAGCTAATGATTGGCTCACAGTGGCCCCAGCAACATCTAGCTGATTGGCTCCTCTGTGGTGATGCTCATTGAGCTGTTTCCCTGCCCTTTCAGGCCACGGAGCTGCTCATTGGGGGACTTTTTGGGCTCCGCCCACGCGACCCAGCCAATCGGCCTCAAGAGCAGGAGGATTGTGGGAGGTGAAGAGGCTGGTGGTTGGGTGTGGCTTGTGGGAAGCCGGTGGTGGCAGTTGGGCTCTGAGGGTTTTTCCTGAGGAGCTGTTTTGTTTGGTGTGTGTGGTTCTAAAAATAAAGTTAGTTTCTTTTGACAAGTGGCTCCTGAATTGTGTCCAGCCAGACTGCGGCATATAGTTATTTTTTTTTTAAGATGAGAGTCTCACTATATTTCTCAAGCTGGTCTTGAACTCCTGGGCTCAGGTGATCTTTCTGCCTCAGCCTCCTGAGTAGCTGGGACTATAGGTGCAAGCTATTTTTTTTAAAAATTCAGTCTAACAAGTGTTATCTTGGTTGGGTTATCGATAGAATTGAGTTTACATCTACAACTTTATTTTTTGTTTTCTATTGAAAACATCACATAAACATCAGCCACATCTTTACCTCTAGGTACTCCTTACAGTTGTTCTGGTCAGATCCTTTGGTCACAGCAGCAAAAAAGCTGACTAAAACAGCTTCTTTGCCAGAATGTGACATTAATGGCCTCTAGTCCAGTCTCTAATAGAGTCCTCCTGTTCCTCTAAAACTTCATGAGCCTAGTCTTTACTGCTCACAGTTCTATTGGCATTCTGGTCTTCTGAGTTCCCACCAGAATTGCCCATTAGTCTCCATTTATAGTGATCTAAATCTTCCAGCTTGCATCTCTAAACTTTTAAAAATTCCTTCTTCAAATTCGAAAAAGCTCCTACATTATAAAGATAGTGTGTCCAGTGTAGAGAGAGGCTGGAGGCAGGAGACATATTGTTTGACTCAGCAAAGACACAGGAAGCAAAGTTGTACCATATGGTGTTAGAAGATCCTTTGACTTAAGTCAGCTCAAACCAAGGAAGTGAGTGATTAAAACTGGTAGCTCCCACCCCCTCCACACACCTGTGCCACACCTGTAAATTTCAGACCACTTCATAACTGCTATTTGTCTACCTAAATGTTAACATTCATTGAATGTTCATTTCCTTATTAATTCTAGAGGTAACTGTAACTGATAAAATTTCCAATTAGGAAAAATAAAATGAAATAGGAACAACTAATCCAATATCCTTTTTTTAATTTTGCCAGTTCTTCTTCTATATATATTTCCAATGTGATTATTGGCACATAATGACACAGTAAGTACAGGATAATGGCTATAAATATGCAAGCTTTCCTTTAGAGAACTAATATTTTTTTCAGGTGTTGCAGTCTATTGTATGATTATATTATCAGAATTATTATTCAAGTAAATATATACCAAAAGACCTTATAACCAATTTTTAAACATATTTATTTCCTTCTCCTTGAAAATACCATCTAAACTGAATTTAGCAGTTATTCTTTTATCTGTCCTTTCCACTCTATGGAACAGTTTTCTCAATGCCACTACCAGAACACTTGTTTTAGTTATGCTCTGGAAGTTCTCATCAATTAAGACCACCTCCTTCTTCCTTTGACCATTTATGCTCTTGGCCTTCAGATTGCTGAAATATTTCCTCTCTTTAACCCATTTATTTGATGACTTTCCTTGTCCTTCAAGTACTCACCAAAGATCTGCATCTATTCCCTCTCCGCATTATTATAGTTTAGATACATGATGTCCTACAAAAGCTCATGTGTGATACAATGCAGGAAAGTTTAGAGGAGAAATCATTGGGTTATGAGAGTCCTAACCTAATCAGTACATTAATAAGTGGATTAACTGGGTGGTAACTATAGGCAGTCAGGATGTGGCTGGAGGAGGTAGGTCACTGGAACATTCCTTTGGGGTTTATATTTTGTTCCTGGTGGGTTAGAGCTCTCTCTGCTCTCTGATTGTTATGTCCTGAGATGCTTGTGTCCTCCACACCATTCTGCCATGATGTTCTGCCTCATCTCAGGCTCAGAACAATGAAATTGCCATCTATGTACTAAGATCTCTGAAACTATGAGTGACAAATAAATTATTCCTCCTCTAAAAATGTTTTTGTCAGGTCTTTTGGTCACAGTGATGAAACACTGACTAAAACAGAAATTGGTACCAAGAGTGGGGTCATTACTGTGACTAACCTGACCACATGATTCAGAAGCTTTTGGAGCTTTTTGGAATTTGTGGAAGGAATTTTTTAAAGTTTAGAGATGCAAGCTGGAAGATTTAGATCACTATAAATGGACTAATGGGTAATTCTGGTGGGAGCTTAGAAGACCAGAATGCCAAAAGAACTGTGAGCAGAAAAGACTAGGCTCATGAAGTTTTAGAAGAACAAGAAGACTCTATTAGAGATTGGACTAGAGGCCATTTCTTCTGGCAAAGAAGCTGTTTTAGTCAGATTTTTTGCTGCTGTGACTAAAGGATCTGACCAGAACAACAATAAGGAGGAAAAGTTTATTTGTAGGCTCACAGTTTCAGAGGTCTTAGTCCATAGACGGCAGAATCCATTCCTCAGGGCTTGAGGTGAGGCTGAACATCATGGTGGGAGAGTGTGGCAGAGGGAAGCAGCTCACATCAGGGAGCAGAGGGAGAACTCCACTTTCCAGATATAAATATATCTGGTGGAGGAAGTCTCAAGGCAGCACAGCTTACCAGGTGTTGCTGGTAACTTTTAGCCAAGTTTACTGCGATAATCAGGAGTCGAGAGAGTATACAAGGAGAAGCTGAATACTTTACCCTGAAACAATAGGAAAGATTAATTGAGGGTATCTCAGGGCTTGATAAGACCACATCTATTTCAGCCTAAGGATGTAAAAAGTAAAAATTCCTTTGGGAAGAGATTAGTGGGGCACCCTGATTGCATAGGGCATCCAGGAAGTTTCTTCAACATGCTCAGCCACCTAGGCTCTCAGAGGCTGTTGCCACTGTGTTCCCAGGAGGCTTGGCTACTTTTAGAGATGGTAGTAGACCTTGGCATCAACTGTGAGGTGCTGATTCTGACAAAGTTCAGGATACTGGAGTTAGGGGATCATGAAGGATTCCACCAAGATTTCAAATGAAGGCCTGGGAAGCCAGGCAAAGTGCAGCATGGTCAGAGTCCCTACAGGTAGCCCCTGAGAGGGAGATGCATGAAGAAGTGAGAGGGAAGCCAATGTTGCATTGGCAACCCCCAAGATTAAGAGATGCCAGTAGTATGGAATGTTTGCCAAGGATAGCTGAAGGAACTGAGCACAAAAAAGCCAAGAAAGCAGGGTGCAGTGGGAGGCTGAGACAGGAGGATCATGAGTTCGAAGCCAGCCTCAGCAACCACAAGGCACTAAGCAATTTAGTGAGACCCTGGCTCTAAATAAAATACAAAATAGGGCTGGGGATGTGGCTCAGTGGCCGAGTGCCCTGGAGTTCAATCCCAACACCAAAAAAAAAAAAAAAAAAGCCAAGAGAGAGGCCACGTAGGCTGCAACCAGCAAGACCAAAGGGGTAGAGCTATACAAGCCCATTATAGAGCACATCACAATGTCATGTGCTCCACATGCTAGATCTAGAGCCACAGAACTTATTTGACCAGTGGATTTTGGTCTTCCCTTTTTTTCTGTCCCTTATTTCTAATCATGGAAGTGTTTGCTCTGTTCTATTATATATTGGATATATGTAATTTGCTTTCAAGGCTTAGGGATTCACACTGAGAGTATCAGTGGAGACTTTGGATTTGGACTTTTGGGAAATACTGGAATTTTTAAGACTATGGGGACTCTCAGAAATGAACTAATTTTGCATGGTGAGATGGGTGTGAGATTTTGGGGGTGGGGTAGGGTAGAATGTTATGATTTAGATATGAGGTGTCCCCTCAAAAGCTCGTGTGTGATACAATGTAAGAAACTTTAGAGGTGAAATGATTGAGTTATGAGATCCTTAAGCCAATCAGTGCACTAGACCCCTTGGATGGACTAACTGGATGGTAACTGTAGGCAGGTGGGGTATGACTGGAGGAGGTAAGTCACTGGAGGTGTGCCTGGTGAGTGAGAACTCTCTCTATTTTCTGAGCCATTTTTCTCCTCCACACCCCCTGCCATGATGTACTGCCTCACCTTGGGCCCAGTGCAATGGCCATCTATGAATTCAGACCTCTAAAATCATGAGCACCAAATAAACTTTCCCTCCTCTAAAACTGTTCTTGTCAGGTCTTTTGGTCACAGGGGCAAAAAAGCTGACTAAAACATTCCCTACCTTATCTTCTTCTGTCCTTCCACATGCTGCTCACTCTTGAAAGTTCTGTAAGAATGTTCATTTCTAGGGTTAGCTTCCCTATCAAGCCCAATATTTGCTTCCAAATTCCTTCCTGGATGATTTCTCCTGAGCAGTCTGGTTAGAAGGTTCTGCAAAGTGCTAAGGGTAGCTTGTGAATAAGACACTCAATTCTTGTCCCTACAGCCCAGTGTAGCAAAACTCAATTTCCTTCCTATACATAAGCTGCCACCTACACCAAACCCAAAACTTCAGTCTCTAATTAAAACACGTCATCTGGGCTTGAGGCTTCAGGGCCTTACAAAGTGTTCTTCCCCCTGCTCTTGCAACTCACCAGTTTTTAAGGTCCAAGCATTCACTGATATATTTCTCTCCTCCAGTTCCTCACCTGCAGTCAGAGCCTTGTCACCTATTGCCCAGACTATTTCAGATGTGTTTTAACTGATTCCCCCATCTTGAGCTCCCTCCTCTCCAATCCATTCCACACACAGTAGTCTCCAATCAAGAGTTCTCACCATGCCAGTTCTCTGTTAAGACATCAACCGCTCCCCACTGACAACAGAATAAATTCATTTAAGGCACTCCATGTGCGATAGGTCACAACTCACCTTTCCAAGTGCTCTCCTGATGTATGCTCCACTTCAACAACAGTGACTTGCAATCCATTCACAGTACTTAACCTGACATTTCACACATGCATGCCTTTGCTCAGTGTGCTCCGGTGTCCCAGGAACAACCTGTCTCCATCTCTATCTCTGCATTTCCAAAGTCCACCCATATTTAAAGTCCAGCTCAAATACTACAGTCTCTTGAAGCTCTTCTTTCATCTACTCTTCCCTCAAGCGGGAATGAATCTCTTAAGTTCTCTGGTTCACACTATTTGAAAGACAAACATCTCATGCACAGGATTCATATCTGGTTAATTTTTTGGTATTTTGTTCTGTGTGTTTAAACTGAACTGATTGCCACAGCAGAATGCTCTTTGATCCCTGTTAGTTTGGTTAACTCTTTCAGTTTTCCCAGTTTTTCTGACCCAGTCATTTCTTTAATATTTCTGAGTTAACTAAATTCTGTTGAGAAAACTCACAGAAAAGCCATTTAATTTAAAAGCTATTTAAATTCTTTGAGAAAACTCACAGAAAAAAAAAACATATAATATCATGGAGATGGCGGGTGGGGAATTGAGGGAGTCACATTATTATTTTATCACCTTGACTCTGGCACTGAGAAACTATTTCCACAAAGGAGAGTCTTACTGTGCCCCTCATATCTGGATTCACAGCTGTAAATATGGTTGTGGACAGTAAAGTCCCCCACTGTGAAAGAGAAAGAGCAGTAAAATAGCCAATATCCATTTAGTTTAGTAGACAGGGAAATGTGCATCCTTTGGCTGTTGATAAAACATTCACTTTGGAGACAAAAATCCTTTCCTCAAAAAGGCACATAAAGCACCTTTTGTATATAGATGTCATTATATATTGATGAATAAGAAAATAACTTTGCTTGTATTTCTCCTCTAGTTATTTAAAATCATAAATAAATCTAGTTATGTATATACTTTACTATCCCAACTGTTGGAGATGCTGCTGCTTCTTAGCTGGGAGGCCTAGAGGTGCTACCAACAGTAGGGTTCAAATTGCTACTAAAAGTGAGGTTCACAAACTACAGCCTCTGCATCACTTTGGAGCTTTTAGCATGAAGAATCTCAGGCACCACTCCAGGTTTTAAGCATCAAATCCCAAATTTGAACAATACCCTCAGGTCCCTGTATGCACATTTATGTCTTTGAAGCACTGGTCAAGCCATGGAGTTTCTGAAATTTTTCTCTCAATAAGAATCCTTTGGGATTCTCTTAAGGCATATATGCAGTTTCCTGGTTCCTCCTCTAGCACTGATTCAGAAGGTCTGGGATTGGATGTGATTCTTATTAAATGAGATAATGGAATTAACATTACTAGCATCCTGAGGCTAGGCTCATAGAAGGCTAAAAAGAAATTTTAGGCTCTCCATCCTCCTGCTGTCTTCACCTCTAGCTGCAGGGTTGCCTGGATAAATTTGAATTTCAGATAAACAACAAATAATTTTGTAGCATGCTCATATGATATTTGGGATAAAGATATTGAAAAGTTATCTCATTACTTGTATCATTTAAATTTAACAGGGTATCCTGTATTTATTCTAGCAACTCTAACTACCACTGACCTTGGAATATATGGGGAAGGGAAGTGAGTAGCAGATAAGACTGAAAAATACAGCAAGCCCAGATTGTGCAGCGCTTTGAATGTCATTTACAAGAGTTTACACAAGCCCATATACTAACCAACCATGGACATGATGTGACCTGAGCCATCCACCCACCTCCTCCCAAGAATATCAGAACAGCAGTGACAAGTAGGTCATGGGGACAAGAATCTCTACTACAAGGGACCTTTAAGGAGGGATCCCAGAGGATGATAGGACGAGTTATCAGCAATGATCAGATCACAAAGAATAAGGAAGTTAAAAATGTCAAAGCTTTAAATCTATTTTGTATTAATTCTAACTTCTTGAAGCATTTGTTTTCACCTTGCTCCATCCAACCTATAATTTAAGCTGGTGACTGCACTTTTCTAATCCATGCATAGTTGAGCATTAGCCTTATTTACAGGGAGCTATTTGCAGTTGGAGAAAAAAAGATATACAGTAGCATTTCGAAAGCCAAGTTTTCAGTGTCCTTAGCCCACTCTGCCAGATGCTTAAACGTAGTTTTTGGACACCCCAGATATCTGGCACAAAGTCCCAATTATAAAGCCAATCAATTACTCCATTGCTATTTGCTCTCTCTCTCTCTCTCTCTCTCTCTCTCTCTCTCTCTCTCTCTCTCTCTCTCTTTGCATATAATTCTTAACAAGTGTGGTTATTTAGCTTCCTAATCCATTGCACAGAAACACCAAGGGATGAATTAGAGACAGTTAAAATGGCAGCAGTGACAGCATAGCAAAAAATACGGAACACAGGAAAAAATGTATTATACAAAGAGTAAGATGAATCACTGGCATGCGTTTAAATTATATGTGATATTCAGAAAGTATACAAAACACTTTGATTTCCATTTAAAAAATAAGCTTAAGCAAGAAGAGTTTTGACTCTTGAAGAGACTTCACAAAAAATTATATAAATGATGTCACATTTCTGAATCTAATGGTTATCTGGCTCCAAGTAACTAAAAATTACCTGCAGAATGTTTTAGCTTGTATTTTTGTTCCCTTCTGGGTTTCAAATAGCATAATTTATCCACACCAAAGTCCCAACCTCCACTCTCAAATACTTCTCTGGAAGTCCAATGGAACTTTAGCAGGTCCAACATACGTGGGAGTCTGATGGAAAGCCCCATGCCCTGAATTACTATGGAGTCCCTCAGGGAAAATCCTACAGAAATAGCTGCCACTGACACAGAACTGGGGCCCTATTAGGACCCTGATTCCTCTGATGCTTCCAGTACTTTGGGGAGGGTGTTACTGGGGATCTATTCAAGGTTCATGGTCAGTCCCAGCATCTCCTTAAACACAGGAAATAAGGCGAACTAGCAGGACAGGGCTAGGATCACCCTGTCACCTCCAAAAGGACTTCCTTCTAATTGTATTATGTTAAAATTTATGGAACCTAAAATTTACCATTTTAACTATTAGGGGATGGGGTGCAGGGATTACGTCCAGAACCTCAAGTATGCTAAGCACCTGCTGAACCAGTGAGCTATATTCCCAGCCCTACCTATGTTTAATTGTGCTCTCAATGGTATTGGTTATATTCACAATGGTGTGTAACCATCAGCATTACTTGCAAAACCTTTTCATCTCCCCAAGCAGAAACTGCGTAAACATGGAACAACCACTCCCCATTCTCCTCCCCACCCCTCACCCTGCATCCCCTGGTAGTTCTAATCTATATTCTAGCTCTGTGAATTTACTGATTCTAGATAATTCACATAAATGGAATCATATGATCTTTGTCCTTTTGTGTCTGGCTTATTTCACGGAGCATCAAGTTTTCAAGGTTTCACAGGTTGTAGCATGTTATCAGCACCTAATTGTTTTTATCTTTATGACTTTTTGTGAGTGTGTTCATTTCCTATTTGTGTTTTCTTATTTTGCTTTGCTTTTATTTCTTGATGTTCAGTTTCTTTATCATCTTTTAAAAAAATTTTTTTAGACGTTGATGGACTTTTATTCATTTATTTATATACAGTGCTAAGAATCAAACCCAGTGCCTCACACAAGCTAGGCAAGCACTCTACCACTGAGCTACAACCCCAGCCCCTCTTTATCAATTTTTTTCCCTACTTTTGAACAAAACTAACTTCACAGGGCTTGATGGCATCCAACCCTGTTTTACTTAAGAAATAGATGATGTTGATCCCCCTCAAGTTGGGGCTCTTCAATGCATTTTAGCTCAATTTCTGTCAGGAGGCATTGGGCAGGAAAGAAGTGGGCTTGCTTTGCATGTGGAGTGAAGCCTACTGCATTCCCATGTTCCATCTGAATCCTTAGATTTTTATTTAGGGGTTAGAAGGAGAGAGATCTCTGTCCCATCAACTCAAATGAGCTTACAAAAGTCAAAAAGAGTTATATTTAATAATATGGCCCAAAAGTGTTAGGGGGAAAGCTTATAACATAAGGCCACAGGGGTAAATGGGATTGTTGAATCTGGGGTGAAATCACCCTCCTCCAAATTCTCCCAAACATACTTCACTATCTTGATGATGGCATCACCATCTCCCAGGAGGGGAGGGAACAGGAGGCCTTTGGGGTTGCTTTGATTTTATTTAGTCACTGGAGAAGGGTAATACCTTGCTTGGGAGCTTAAACCCTGAACTCTCACTCCTGGATCCTTGCTCCTTACCTGAGCCATGCCCTGTTCCTATTAACTGGGGCAAGGACAGGCCTCTGCATCACATGGTATCAGCCTCTCTCCAGAAAAGGGGACACACAGACTTCATTTTCATTTTGGTGTAGCAAGTCTCTCCCAAGGACTAAGGTAATCTTGATAAAGATTTTATCTCAAGCATCCTTTTTTTTTCTCCTTCTTGTACTTAAAATTACCTAAATTGAAATACTAAAAGCCACCAGGAATATAACTTATTTTGTGTGTTGGATTATTCAAATGCTACAGAAATATTTTTTTTAAATGTTTGATTTTCCAAAGATCTGTAACAAAAAATCTGAGAAGAAAAACATGCCCCAGCATCTACTTTTAGGTACCTTACTGATTCACACATTAAATAGAGCAAAATACAGTTTTCTCATCTTACCTTCCTAACTTCACCAAGAGCACACTGAATATTTAACAGCCCTTTAACTTCTCCAACAAGAGCTTGCTCCTGTGCTATTTACCGACACAGAACAATTCTTCCAGGTGCTGTCCAAGGGGTACCATGGTGAGGCACTGGACCCCACCCATTATGGAGTAATCTCTGCAAAAGCTCCAGTGGCTATAGCTTAGTCCTGCTCTCCACAAGCTCTTCACATGACACAGCTGGAGCAGCAGGTGCTCTTCTTCCCTCTCACCTCTTCAGGGATGTTAGCTGCCAGAGCTGATGGCACAGGTAGATGCTGACCACCCAGCTAAGCCCCAGCCTGACCACATTGAAGGCTAGTTTATACAGTTTGGATGAGAACTCCCTTCTCAGTGGTAGAACTAGAAGAGCCCATTCTGCCCAAATTGAACCTTTTCTTTTTTATATATAATAATAATATTGTTATGTCAGTTATTAAGGACAATGCTAAGAAGCCACTGTGGGTGAATGCAAGAGAAGCAAGGGGGTGGGGAGTCTTTTCCAGGCTTGGCTCTTCCCCACCACCCAAAGGCACCATTTTTGTCATACCAGCCTGATCTTGGCCCAAGAACTCCACTTTAGAGACTGAAAGGGACACATTTTGAATATGGCCACTCCTCTAATTTTGGATTTCACTACATTTCCTGACTTTGAGATGTGGACAAACACACAGGTTAGCACCGGAAGGGGACCTTAGCAGTAATCACGAGTGGAGGCACTTGAGAAACTCCCTCCTTATGACATCCTCGGCTCCCAGCCTCAGGTCTTCTCGGAGCTCCATCTGGGCTCTGTGGAGCACCAGCCTTTCTCAGAGGGAGCAAAGAGGAGGCCTTCCCAGTCTCTCAGTCAGTACTCAAAGGGCAGCATGGCAGCTCTACAGAAGCCAAGGGCACACCCATCCTGCTGAGCCAAACACAAGCTCCAGACTGATGATGGGGGTTCCAGGCTGCCTTAAGATCTAAGAGATTTTTCACTATGTACCCCAGGGAGACAAATAGGACTGTGAAATATATGATCATGGAAGTTGTAAAAATTGTTTTTTAATTTCTTTCTTCCAAAATAAAATCCAACAGTTTCTGGCCCACCAAGAGACGAATGCTCCCTTAGTGGGAATGGAACTGAAGTCCCTCTGACTGAGGAGTTTTTCATAGGACCAGAATCCCTTTTAGGTTCATTTTCTCCAATTCTATTACTGTGAGTCATCAAAATGCAATGGATTTACAAATGCAAAATTCTCTTATTTCTTAACATTTCAAAAATATTTAATCCAATTAGCCACAGGATTTCCTAAAATAAACCTCATACTAACCTGATTTAACACCTGCCACTGTAATTGCTTATATCAATGTTTACTAACTTATATTTGCACTTTACCTATGTTTTGCTTTTAATCTTTTCTTCTCTTCTGAATAGTCGGCACCTACCATATATTCTTGGAAGGGTGTGATGATGGCTTATTATTCTCTTTTTTGTCACCAGACTCCCCACTGTCTACAGCTGGTCAGCAAGTAACGAACTCTTGGCACAGACTGTGGAAAGGTGCTCATTAGGGTGGATGATTTACAAAAAGGACCTCCCTCAGGTAGAAGAATTGGAACTCACCCCTTCCTCCTGGTGGGCAGAAACAGCCCCACACCAGGATAAGCAGCTTGATGAGTTCAGCCCCTCAACAACCACAACTAACTATACATGGCAACCTCACAAGATAAGTTGGCTATGGAAAGTGTATTCATTAGAGTTTCTCAGCTATGAGTGTAACTGTTTCCAGGCTCTATCTTGATGATGGAAAAAATAAATCCAGTGGCAGAAATAAGCAATAATCCAATATTTAGAAACATTTCATCATTCCTAATGCGCACAGGAAGATTGCATTCTTTATTGTGGTAAAATGTGTATAATATAAATTTATCATCTTAACCACTATACAACCAGAGATATGAAAAATTGTGCTGTATATGTGTAATAAGAATTGTAATGCATTCTGCTGTCATTTATTTTTAAAAACCAATTAAAAATTTTTTTAATAAAGTGTAAAGTTCAGTGATTTAAGTACATTCACATTGTAAAAGTCTCATCAATATCCAAGACTATGTGCTCTTTTGAAAAGAAAGCTCAGCCTGGGAATGACAACAGGCAGATTCTTACTCCCACTTCACTGACATGTGCCCCTTTATTTGCCTTCCACTTTTCTCTTTCTCAAACCAAGGGTTTTTATGAGAACATTAAATTAATTGCCTTCTTCTCTAACGTGTGTGGCTCTAAGAGCAGCTCAGTGATTGACCTGTCTGGTCTCCCAATCCACATGCCCTGGAGAAAGATTCAAGACAGTTGTCAAGACAAGCAGAAGATCTTGATTTTTAAAATTGAATTCCTAGAAGATGCAGAACAGCTAGGTATTTCTGGAGGGCAGGAAGCCAGCACAAGAGACATCACTCCTGTTTCTTCTACCCTAAACTCTAGTATCTACTGGGCTGTGGAAATCCCACCACAAGACATCAAGCCCTGGGCCTATTGCCCCATGGGGAGAAGCATTTGGAAGTCTGTGTTTGATGGGCCTTTTCCTGGAAGCAGCCAGGCACATGTTTTAAACTATGCCTGGGAGGCACTGTTCCCATTTGGTGGGCAAAGGCCACAGATGCTAACCATTCCACAATGTGTAAGACAGTGTCACACATTGTCCCTTTTACTGGCATGCCTGTTGAGAAGCATTGACCTAGAGTTGGACACAGGGGAATGAGCTCAGTTTGGGGGAAGGGGTTTGGGATGATGTCACTGTTTAGAAATCACACAAGGACATAAAACAAGACCTGCTTCACTTCTGTGTGTACCTCATCATCTCACCATGAATTTCTGCTCCTGCATGCACTAACACATTATTCTCAAAATTACTGCAACCCACTTCCTTTAAAAAATGTTGAAAAAGCACCTCATTGGGGGAATATGCAAAGGACATTTTACTCAGCTTTGCCCATTCCCTGGGCCTCTGTTGTTTGTCATTTTCTGCCGCAGTCCAGCTGCAGCAAAATAACCGGGGGGTGAGGAGGAACTTGTGTAGATTGATACAGCAGGAGTAGGAGCCATTTATTGTAGGACAGGAGTGGTATATATACATTCCACACAGCTTATCTTAATTAACATAAAATAGATACAGCAGTCAACCAATAAGGAATCTCCACACTTAATGGCTCGCTAGCCTTACTTTACAAACCACTCTCTCTGGCAAAATGCCAGGCGCAATCCAGTCTTGTTTACAGACTCTAACAATTTTCAATTTTTTTTTTTCTGTACAAGGATTGAACTCAGGAGCACTTACCACTGAACCATACCCCCTTCTGTGTGAGACAGGGTCTCTCTAAGTTGCTTAGAGCCCCACTAAGTTGCTGAAGCTGACTTTAAACTTGCTATCCTCCTGCCTCAGCCTCCTGAGCTGCTGGGGTTACAGGTGCATGCTACTATGCCTGGCTTCAACATTATCTAATATTCTTCATGTTCTTTTGTTCCTATCCACATTACTTTTATTCATGATTTTGAAAAAGATTAAAATGCTTTATGCTTATTGATAACTATTTCAATTACACTATGGAAAAAAAACACGCCAAATAAAATTCCCAAATATATATATATTTTTAAATACATTTATTTATTTATTTATTTATCTATTTTCTCAAACAATTATTGAATAATCTGGCTTTCTCTTTAAGAAGAGCTAAACTATTCACTTTTTTCTTTTTAAATTTAATTTAACTTTATTTAATTTTTTTAAATTTTAATTTGATATATATGACAACAGAATGCATTATATAAATGAACTCTAGATAGGGCAAAGGGGGAAAGGGGAGGGAGGGGAAGGGAGAGGACATAGGGCTAGGAAAGACAGTGGAATGTGATGGTCATCACTACCCTAAGTACATGTGTGAAGACATGAAGGATGTGACTCTACTTTGTGTACAACCAGAGATATGAAAAATTGTGCTCTACAAAAGGGTTATTTTAATAATATTAATTGAAGCATGGATGTGAGGTGTCCCCCCAAAGCTCATGTGTGAGACAATTCAAGAAGATTTAGAGGAGAAATGATTAGGTTATGAGAGCCTTAACCCAATCAGTGAATTAATCCCCTGATGGGGATTACCTGAGTGGTAACTAAAGGCAGGTGGGGTGTAGCTGGAGGAGATGAGCCATTGAAGGTGTGCCTTTGCGGTATATATTTTGTATCTGACAAGTGGAGTCTCTCTCTGCTTTTGATTATCATGTGAGCCACTTTTTTTTTCTGCCACACTCTTCCACCATGATGTTCAGCCTCACCTCAAGCCCTGAGAAATGGAGCCAGCTTTCTGTGAACTGAAACCTCTGAAACTGTGAGCCCTTAAATAAACTTTTCCTCCCCTAAAATTGTTCCTGTTGAGTCTTTTAGTCACAGCAGCAAAAAAAAAAAAAAAAAAAAAAAAAAAAAACCAACTGACTAAAAACACATGAGAGTCATACAATAAGCAAACAACTGGACACATTCAAAGGCTCAGCAACAGGATGGCTAAGCATGATCATGTGTTAAGTGATCATATACTTACAAAAATCCATACCTGACTGTACTGACCTTCCAAAATATCTATGTAAAATAATATTAAGATGTTAATCAAGTGAAGATCAACTAAGCCATATCTGCATAAAAATTACAGCCAAGTATATTAACTAGATTCAAAATATAAATGTGAAAATATTGTAACGATCATTAAATTCTATTTGAAAGCAAATTCCATATATTAAAAAAATTTAAATTAGGAGAACTCAATTCCTTGTCATTTTCTATTCAATTAGAGGTCCCCGTTTTGATATCAAAGGTTAAGAATTGCATCCAGGGACCTCTTACTTTTTATCTATCTTAAAGGCCAAAAAAATTGATTTCTAAGTTCTTAAAGAATGTCAGTTTGCACATATTTGGTTTGGGAATACTCACATCAGTGATATATCAGACTAACTTCTTAAGATGAGTATAATGGAACCGTTTCCTACTCTCTGAAGTGTTCTGTAGGAAGCTTGGGTCATGAAAGGCTTTTTCCCTTTTCTGAAAATACAGTGATATTAGATTGAAAAGGTGCAACTGTGTCTTCATAATCTGAAAATCAAACTTGCAAGTCTGTTATTTGTATTTGGCACGATCCAGTTAATAGGTGATTAACAATTCAGACTGCTTTATTTAAACCCAACTCTACATAAACAAATTCTCCAAACTGACAGCACATCAGCAAATTCTAAAGTGACTTCAGAGAGAGTCCCAGACTGAATCAGGTTATATAATGCCAGTTTCCCAGTGAAACCAGAATCCTCATACAGGGATTCAGAATGCAAGAATGAAGAAATCAGCCTCCAGGTTCACAGCTGTTTTGTGGGAAACCCTCAGTGACTCCCAGGTTAGCAGTCCCAGAACACAACTTATTGGCAAAGTTCAGGAATGTGCCATGAAGTTTCTGCTCATTTCCTTCCTGTAAAAATGCATCAGACTCAGGATGAAGGAATCTTTCTGAACTTGGTCCAGCTCCACTCTGATGTTAGAAACTTCTCTTAGGAGAATGCAAAAGACTAGAGGATATAAGATGCAGGTCTATAATGGCAATGAATTATTGAATCTTTTTTCCAATTTGGCAATAATGGATCCAAATAAGATTTTGCTAGTGTTGGTGGACAGGATGTACTCTATGAGCCAATAACTTTTTAATTCCAATTAGGATTGATGTGACAGCCGAGAGGCTGAACACAGCCAGAGGGCACATTTACAACACAGATCAAAGATCAATGAAAGATACCAAAATGGACTCTGAGAACAGATATCAGGTAGGGGAGATTCTTGCTGTGATCCTAAAAACTGCAATGAACACTTTTAGGGTACAAAGTTACAGGTCTTAAAATTTAGAGCATGACCATATGCCAAATGATCAAAATTTTGGAAAAAAAGTTAAAAGAGAAAAAAACCTGTATCACTGTTTGTTATCAGCTTGGACATGAGTTTACCCTGCAACACCAGGCAGGGGTTATAAACACTGGCTTGGTGCACACGACACCAGTCACTGTGTTCTGCTAGTAGTCAGTGGCAAACAACAGTCAATGGAGCTGAAACTGGGAGAATTTCAGACATATGAAGCTGATCATTTTTTAAAAATCAGACACAGCTATCTCTAGATAAAGCAGCTAGAAATCCCAACAGAATATTTTTTCTTTAATACCTAAAAGATGAAGAATGCATATGGAAGAGTGGAGAAAAAGATGTTAAAGTGTGATGGTTCAGGGCATATCTATCCATCCCCACCCCTAACAAAACTATCCTACTTTAAGTGCTAAACAAAGAAGAAGGACATGGAAGAGAGGGGGAGAAAGGGGTGAGAAGGAATTTTCATGTTCCAAGGAATTCCAAAATCCAAGTAAAAACCATAGAAAGAGAGGTTGAAAGATATGCATAGAGTTTACTAGAGCTATTTTCTGCTTTATTTACTATTACATGTCTAGAGTATAGATGGCTTGTCACACAGTAGATGCTCACTATATTTTTGTTGAATAAATATTCTAGATGTGAGTGGAAGATAGAAGAACACCAAATAAGCCTGACATGATCAATTGACAGTAAAGAATTAAATAGAATGAAAACCACAGTTCTGTTTCTATCCAAAAATATATCCTAAGTTTGTAAGAATCTATATGTATTTTAGAATCATTTGGAAATATTTTTAAAAACTTTCAAGAGCTTCTGGAAATGAAAAAAAAGTCAAATGAAATTCCATTTATATGTGCATAAACAAATGCTATGATATTTTTGGTCTAACTTCATTTTTGCCTAATATACCAACCATTGCTAGTTAATTCTAGTTAATGTTGTTGACATTTGAAAGGAAAATTAGTATGCACTGCTCATAGGATATTTTCCAGTATATCCTATGGCAAACATACTTGCCAGGAAACCCAAGTGATGTGGCAAATTGCAACCCAGGATGTGAGCTTCCAATGGCAACCTCATCAAGATTAACAGGGAAAGGGAGGCAGGGACTGGAACACCCTATGATGCACAAGCCTGTGGGTTTGACCTCCAACACAAAATAAAAACTCACCAACAGCCAGAATGCTAATTTGGCCCATTATAATGAAAATCAGAATGGATAAGAAGACTGGCACCTTTGGCAAACACATTTACACATTTCTGATGGATAAATTCTAGAAAAAGAATTGAAATCCTCAAGTTGCCTTGGAGCATAGAGTTGGCATGAGAGGTCTTAGCCACAGTCTTTGGAGACTATAGGCCAAGAATACCTTTTGTATCTTTCCCTGCCATAGAGATAGACACAGCCATGAAATCAGGTAGGACAAATCATTAGAATAGGGCTCTCCAACCCTGAGCAGAATTTGGAAGGAAACTGCCAACATATGAATGCCTTTTCTTGTTGCCTCTGCTACTGATGAGTTCAAATTCAAAACAATATATTTCTACGTTAGATATGTTCAGATATGTTCCTACCAATGAGGTCTCAAAGTGTTAAATATCTCAGAGACTGTCATTCATGTATTCAACAAATACTTGTTGAGATCCTATGATGTACCACACACAGATCTGCCCTTGCTCTCTCCAGTTTTCTGAACACCATTCACGTGTCATCCTATCGCAACCTGCCATTGTCCAACCTATACTACTAAAATTCCGGTCCTGAAAATTCATTATGGGAATGAGGAGTTACAGCTGATGTTTGCCTTCAAAAAGATAAAAGAAACTGTACAGAATGTTAATCATTGTGTAATTCAGGCATAGGTAACAAGTGTATTTCAGGGTACAAGATGTTGTCCATCTATTTTGTACTACTCAACACCTGGCCATAATAATGTTTTGGTTCCTAAATATTACTCATTGGAACCCTCAGCAAGAAAGAAGTTGAACCAACAGTGATTGTGTTCTCTGCTTCACTAGGTGGGTCTTAGGAGGAAATAAGCCAAGAGGTAACCAGCCCCTCTGATGGAAAAGTGGAAGGGAAGAGTGGTCAATATTTTGCTTGTTCTGCTCTTGTGGGCTGAAGCTTGAAATGGTCACATTTTCTTCCTGCTTCGGACCCAATCTACCATCTCAAAAACCCTTGAATAGGCATCAAGTCAGTCGTGGCCCCACAAAGGGACTCACTACCAGCATCCACTGTCAGCCCCAGCCAAGGAAGGGAAGAGAGTCTGACATCTGTAAGAACCCCCTACTGTGACCAAGGTCTAGGAATCCTGAGGACCCATTGCCCCATCACCCAATACACAGGCTTTAAAAAGTTCCAGCCTTACTCATTGTGTCCATCTGAAGAGCCATCTGTAGCAGCCCATAAATTAATTGCCAGATTTAGGAGATTGGTTTCAGTCTTTGTTGCAAAACTCTGCAGCACTTGAGATTTATGTCTCCCTTCCTTCTTCCAGCAACTTTAAGATCTCCCTACTCCTGGTTGCTCCTCTATCTTTGGCTTTTTCTCAGCCTCCTTCATGATGTATCCTCTATTACAGCCCCATACATGGCATGCAGCAGGAAACCAGCCTTTTTTTGGTTAAGGTCATTGGCATTCTTATCTTTAAATAATAACCTTCAGGCACTTCTGCCTAAATCCGAAGCAACCCATTGACACTCCTCTTCAATCCTCCTCAAGGACCTCAAAGTGAGAATGTTTAAAACTTCACTTCTCATCTTCCTTTCTCCTGCTTACAGCTCTACTCTGAATTACCTAATTTGATGAATTGCCTTTCTTTCATTAACTAATTCCCTCCATCACCTTCAAAACCATTCAATGAACAAGTCCTTGCTGACTCTAGAACAGCTCCCAAATCCAATCCTCCTCTCCATTGCCTCAGTCAGAGCCCTAATCCTTAATGAATTACCCCTGCTTGAAGTCTCTTTATTTATATTTACCTCTCTTTTGGCTACTGATACTTGCTTCCTTATTCTGGCAATGTGCAGACTTGTGATCTTTCCCCATTGGACTATAAAAATTTCTTGGATAGGGAAACCTTGTCTTTTTAAAAAGACTTTTTGTCCTGTTATTCCCTTTGATAATACTGCACTTTATATATCATAAGGACTTAATAAATAGACTTTGGCAATGGAGAATGGATTATTTAAAAAGGGAAGGCATTTATTTCCCAAAAGAGCAGCTCATTAGGTAATTAAATATTTACTCTACCTTCTTCTAGCCAAATTAGGTATTATAAATATACACAAAGACCACACACACTGGCACATGTAAACATGGTATGCCCTTCGCTCCATTAAGTCAATCTTACAGCAAACACAAAGAGAGGATCAATCTCCCAAGTAATTAAAACATAAACTGGGCCATATTTTTATTCCTGGTCGTCCTTGAGAAAAATGACACAATACTTATTAACAAATAAAAAATTATTTTGCAAATCCATGCTCACAAAATGCCACCAAACATGGGTCATGCATCTTTCTTTTTTGCATTTTTGATCCCACTGCTCTGACTTAGTGTGGTAATTATATTACAAAGCTATTATCCGATAAAATGAAAATGGCAAAACAATTTAAATGCTTGTCTAAAGAGACTCCGTTAGAATGCAATTATGAGTGAAATTACAATGGCAAAATAATTGAAATGCAAGTCTGGAAGGCACAGTTATGAAACCATTAAAATGCTTCTATTGGGGACTTACAACTTTGAGTGAAACTATACACTCCTGGGGACACATTTTTAATTCAGTAAATCGGGCAGCATTTATGAACACATGAAAAATCTAAGCTCTTATTGTTCTGCAGCATTATCTACACTTCTAAATGCCACCTGCGGATTGTCACATCGTTAGGGGGTACTGGGCTTGGTGAATAGGCTGATAGGAGGACTCTATGTAATTCTGTGTTCTCATTCAGTACTTAGAAGACAAGGGCATGAGGGTAAGCTGGACCTAGCCTTTTCTGTAATGTTTCCAACATAAACTAGCAACGATAACATGGAAAGATTTGTATTCTAAATTTAAGCCAGCAATTATTAAATCTCTATGTGAATATATTTCTAAGAATTTATCTTCTTGCAACATTCTGCAGATATATTCCTTCAGGAAAATCTTGAAAAATTTAAGTGCCCAGGTTCACACTGATAAACTTGATCACCAAAGACAAATAAACCAACATAAAAAAATACAGTGCTGGGTACACAACAGATGTGCTGAAAATGATCAATTTGATGAATGACCAAGTCTCTCCTCTGAAGCATGGTGAGGTCTCCATTTGATGTTTGATCACATCAATGCATCTACCAACAAATATGCAAACCATGCTATGAACTACCACCCCTGATCCTTTGTAGTCTGCTTTCTTGGATCCATTTCTGCTAGTTAAAAAGAAATGAATTAATTCTATGGATGCACCTTAGAAAAGAAATAAGTATTAAAAGAATAAAATGATGTAGACCCTTCTCTCCTTCATGATTCTGTATCTTGTGTTGTTAGGAAGAAAGGAAATGGCATTTAATTTTAATCATTCAGAAAATTTCTCAGCATTAATGATTATAACATTATTTAATAAAGTTAGTAGGTTTCCACACTTTTTGTTGTTTAACGTGTAGTCTAGATTCCCTTGGAAACGTATGTACTAAGTATTTTTACTTTTATTTGCAGACTCTGAAACATAAACATTTTCTATGTACATGAACATGTTCTCTGAGGCTAAATTTGCAAAAGGAATTTGAAAATTCTCCTGCCTTAATGTACTATGTATTTGAAGTGAACTCAAACCGTTGGGACACCCCACTGTGTGCATGTTTCTCAGTCTTTTTATTCTTGCACAAACTCAGAGAGTGTTAATTACATCTTTGTAAGAACATTGGGTGTGTGATAACTGTCATACAAAAATCAAAACTATTGTTTAGCTATTTTATAGAGAGATCATATTATTTTTGACATACAGAATTTAAATATTAATATAGCTTGAAATACATTATCATATGAGGACATTAAGTTTTGCTAGCTTAGTCACAAAGGTACAAACCTTGAAACAGTTTTTTTTTTAAAGTGACCTAGAAAAAATTCTGTGAATAAGTCTAGTTGAAAAAATAAGTAAACATTTACATAGATTATAGGAAAAATAAAGATTAGCAGGGTGCTAAAGATATTTAAACCACAGTATTATATGTAAAACTTAAAATCACACTGGTCAGAGTTTTATAAATTAACCTCTCTATTTATAAATATGCCAAATGAGTTTCATATAAAGAAAGACATATTTTTGGAAGTCATATCACATACCAAGGTGCCAAAAAATGGCACTTAAGTCAGTGACAGGCTCATGTTTCCATGAGATTATATCACCTAGTGACATTGTAGCTATCTTTGTTTGTGTAAGTACACTCTAGATATTTGCACAAACTCCATATTGACACACTTCTCATAATGTATCCTGTCATTAAGCAGTATGGCTTATTATAATAATATAAGTTAAAATACATTGCTCTCTCCTACTTTGAAATGCATACAAATGAGTTGAATTGAAGAACAGATAGGAGATAAAGGAAGTATAATAAATGTTAACTCTAGGTAGAGGATATACAGAGGTGTTCACTGTAAAATTATTTTGGTTCTTTTATATGTTTAAGATTTTTCATAATATAGAAATTTGTTGGAAAAAATGCAGTTCTCTAGGTGAAAGCATTTATTCTATATGGTGATTACCTGTGCTCAACAAATAAATCAGTTTTTTAAAGAACTCGTCTCAGTGGCACAATATACTCACCCAGCCATCCAGATCCTGAATTGGGTATGCATAAGTCTGTCTCAGCACTGGGTAACACGAAGCCCACGACAAACACCTCCACACCATCCGCCATGAGAGCCATGCCCAAGACGAAGAACAGGGCCCACTGGAAGCGCCCATGACCACACTCCTGGATTATCAGCTCATACTGCTGGGCCAGCTCTTCTTCATCAGCTCTCCTCTCGGACTCCAGCTCCCGGCGGTCCTTGTACTCATCCCCTTTGGGCTGCCCCACCGACACTATGCTGTCTTTCCCTTGGTTCATACTGGGGATGCCCTGGTACTCCCCTTCATAGATCTCATCTTCCTCGTCATGACCCTCAGTAGCTTCACTGGAGCCTTCGTCATCATTGGCCTCCCCATCGTAGGTTTCTCCAGGTGGGTAATAGTCATCATCCTCATCTTCATCTTGGAACCGACTGTAGGACCTCTGGGTGTATTCGTCCTGGGCCCGGTCCACTGCTTGGTTCACCTTCTTTACTGTTTGCTTCTTCACCTCTTTGGCAATGTCCTTGGCACCCTTCATCAGTGAAGTCCTATCCTTGTAAGAGTCTTCCATCTTATCTCACTGATGGCCAATGAGAAAATGGGACTTTTTCAGACTGTTCAGTGGCTCAGCCCTGCCAGCATCATCCACTTTGGATTCAAAACAGAACTGCAAAAGAAGAACCAGAGGAGATATGCATTAGTCCCTTCTGGTCTTTTTTTTTTTTTTTTAACCATCTATTTACTGGTCTATTTTCACTGGCCCACAGTCCAAGACGCAGATGAGCTTTACCTGGTTTGATCTCAGTGCCTACCTGTGAATCCTGGTTCTCTGTGCAAGTGGGTTTAGTACATGGAACTAGGGGATTTTTAACTAGGATTTTTACTGTTATTATTATTGTTGTTGTTTTGTTTTAAAGAATTTTGCTCCAGGGAAATGTAACAAAAGTATTCCCCTGCAAAATAAACTAAGTATCCTACGCCATTAAAGGGGTACCCAACACATCTCCAAAATGATATAAAGATATACCCACATTGAGAAAAATAATACTGCTCACAGACACACAGACACCTATGCAGACTGCAAAGGCAAAACCAGAGTACTCAAAAAACCATGCTGGACCTTCTTTCTTCACATTGAAAAAAAGAAAAACAAACAAAAAACAAGCAACACCTTAGCCAAAGCTACCAGACCATAATGGTAATTATCAAATTGCATTTCCTCCTACTTTCATTATGTTTACTACCATCAAACCATAACAGAGACTCACACAAAATGCAAAACTAACAATAAATATTTCCACCTGACATAGTATAGCTGTCTTATAGTTACACTTGTTCTATATTTAGGAAACTGGAAGAGTTAATCAAATGACTACAGTTGGACTCAGCAGTCAATGAATGAGAACATATGTCTCATCCCTTGGGGGTCTGCCCTTTCAACCCCACCCTGAAAGTCTCCCAATCTTCATCTCTATTTTCTTCACATCTGGACACACACACACACACACACCCCTCACAAACACTCTCCCTCCTACCTTGTCATATTGACACCCCAGTTAGCTGCTCTCTTGGATACGAGTCTGTAACCTTCCATGACCATCCTTTGGTTTTCTGTCTCACTGATAGCCCCCTAAGTCTTGGATCATTAAATTCATGCTGACCTCATGATAAATTCTATTTCACTTGTCCATTGAGCTGTCTCTTCAAATGAGTCAATGTCTATCTTTGTTCATAAAGGTGAAAATAATCCTTCTCTCCCATCACTCATTTCCTGAACCTTAAGCTGTGGCAACTTTCCAAACACTGATTCATATAATGGTCAATTCTACGTTTTCTTTTTGTATATAGTGTAAAACACTTGGTAAGTAGCTGTTACAAATACACATTTAACTGATCATCCAAATATCACACATGAACCCAGAAATAAGAACAAAAAGATGGTTCTAAGCATTTTTCGATAATGAAAAATCAACTCATATTTTATAGTCTCTCTAAAGCAAAGAACATTTTTCGGCTTTTAATTTTTCTTAAATAAGGGTAAGTATGAATACTTGTCTTTTTTTAGAATAAGCAAAACAATTTTAATACAATTTTTAAAGATTGGAAGATTTCTACTATTTGATTTTAAGATTTATTAGTAACCTACTATAATTCATATAATATAATATGGCATAAAGACAGAAAAATAAACAAATTAAATAGTATGAAGTTCAGAATTTTATCCACAAATGTATGTTCAATTGATTTTTTCTTTTTTTTAATTGTTCTAATTAGACATGACAATAGAATGCATTTTGACACATTGTACACAAATGGAGCAAGTGAATTGAGCTGCTATAAACATTGATGTGGCTGCATCACTGTAGTTGAGTACTTGTTTTGAAATTCTGTTTAAAATTAGGTATTTATATATGCTGCAAGTGGAGAAAGTTGGGGGATGAGTAAGGGGATCTCTGCATTATTTCTTGCCATTACATGTAAATCTACAATGATTTCAAAGTATGAACAAGTTTGTACTATCCTTGGAAAACATGTAGCTTATTTTAGCTAGCAGGTAGATTATTCAGGTAATAGAGTTATATTCTATGGCTTTTATTCATTGAATGGTAGAAATGGTAGAATGACATCTGCTTTGGAAGGTCATGGCTGAATTAAATCAGCAGGTCTCAAGGTAGAGCCTGTATACCAGGTATGGTCCACAAGAAGGCCCACAAGTACCTGCTTATATCATTGATGCTTTAGTCAATACACTTTTATATCAGGAATAAATTCCAGAGTTATACCACAGAATATGTTCCAGGTATCAATTCAATGAAAACCAAACAATAACTAATGTCTTGCTTACTGTATGCCAGGCATTGTGCTAAGAATTTTATGTATATCCTTTTATTCTTTTATTTAATACTTACTTCAGTCCTACAAAATAGATGTGGCAGTGTCCATTTTACAGATGATAACATGAAAGCTTAGAGATCTACTAGCCTAATGCCACAAAGCTTGTCAGAGGAGAAGCTGGGAGTAGGCTCTGATGGGTCTAACCTCAGCTCTCACACCTCAGCCTCGTCTGCCTCACATGGTTCTTTCACTGGGATCTTAGAAAATGCCACAGCCTTCCTTTCTAATAATACTGTAAATACCTCCCTTCATACTAAAGTTGTTTCACAACCTCTTTTCTACGTCATCTAATAGATGCTGAAATAAAGAGAATTATTGTTTATTTATCAGTAATGGGTTTTACATGGACAGTAATTTCAAATGTGATCTTGTTTGTTCAGATAAATGACCCCAAGATGGTGACATAATTTCAAAAGAATCATTTTAAAGAAGGTGGTAGTGGCCAAGGAAGCCAAGAAATTCTGTAAAGCAATGAAACTTTCATAACCTCCAAGGGATGAATGATGTTCCTTCCCACTTATTCAAGTAGGTTTCTTCCTCCATGAAATAAAGGTAATAATTCTCTTACAGTATTGGGAAGATTAAATGACTTGCTGTTTACTCTGTTTTTAGGAAAGAATTTGACATATATCAAGTTCCTCAGCAATAGACCCTACTAAAAGGATCCAGGTGCAAATCATTTATGAAAGAGTAAGGGGGTGGGGAAGAAGGGCAGGAGGAGGAGGAGGGATAGAAACAGGACTGCAATTTCAAGCAGTGTCCTGAGGAGCAAGCTTCAGCCTGGCCTTGTAAAGGAATTCTAGAATATAAGTAATGCTCACAGTCCTCCTCCATCCAGGGCCAAGAGCTTGGCTTTCATAGCCCCATGTTGGTCAATTTTTGGCTATGGGCCACCCATGGCAAGTGTGGAATAGAGGTTCTTGCAGCTCTCTGCACCAGAGGACAAAAGCAGTTCTAGTCGCCCAAAGGCAGTGTCTGAAGAATAGCATAGGTGCTGGCTAAGGGAAGCAAACACACACAGAAGCCAAACTAAGAGAACACAGAGATAGTGAAAGGGATCCAAAAGCATCCAGAGGGATCCTTAGCAGCACCTCCTCCAATAAACACTTAATAATTAGAAGTCCTGCTCATCATGCTGAGCCATAAGACTCACAACTGATTAAAAAATACTTTTGTGGAAGTGACTGTTTAAATCAAATGACATTCACATAAAGCATAGCTGACATATTCAATGATATGCCCAGTCATTGTGTGTTACAATCATTTTGCATGAATATGTAAAATATAAAAAAATAAGTACTACTTGTAAATAAGAGTTATTCTAAAAATGGAGTTTGGTCTTTTGTTTCTTCTTTGGTGGTTCATATCAAATAGGAACACTATTTTAGAACTGCTCTACACAAGTTCCCAACACACACAACCCACTCACACACACACAGATGTTTCTGTTTCTCCACTCTGCCCACTCCCACCACCTTTCCTTCTGCATTATCCCTCATCATCACCATCATCAAAAGATCTTGGATAGCTCCTCTTCCCCAAAACATTTTAGCATCTTCTGAATGCTGGGAGAGTCCATTGTTCTAATAACTGTACTAATGCATGTTTAAAGTCATTGTGCACTCATAGCTCACTGATAAAGATATTATTAGCTCAGTCATGGGTAAGTGCTTCAGATGTATTGTCACACAATAATCCTCACAACAATCAAATGGGATGCGTAATTTTTAAGTTCTCGTTTTATAGATGGAGAAACTGAAACCTTCCCAATAAGAATGCAAGCTAGACAATCCTACTCCAGAGTGCAACAGTTTAATCACCATATATACTATCTTTCAGTGGAAATGGGAGCCTCTGATGGAAATAGAGATATGAAACAGCAAGGCTGTGGAAAAAGGCAGCCCTTACACCAACAGCATAGGGATCCTCCAAAATACTTGTGATGTGCAGTGATGGGGCAGAGAGGCTTTTTAATAGAACGACCCCTCTCCTGAGCTTGCAAATGGAGAAGTCAAATGGGGATCAAATTGCTTACTGATGAGATAACCATGCCCACATTTTACCCTGACCTTCCTTCCAATTAGGACACTCTGGGCTTGCATAGAACTATAGGAAATGAGGTGGGATGGTGAGAGGTCATCCATGGAGCTTCCTACACTGAACACATTTTTGAGAGGAGAAAATAGGGAAATAGCTATTGATTCATCAACCCAATGTGTCTAAATCTTTAACATCGAAAATTGATCATTTGGGCCGTGGTGTGGCTCAGTGGTAGAACACTTGCCTAGCATACATGAGGCACTAGGTTCAATCCCTGGCACCACATAAAAATATAAACAAATAAAATAAAAGTATTGTGTCCATCTACAACTAAAAATTATTATCATTTAAGGAAGCCTCCTGTCCTCCAACCTTCTCAATTACCCATAAGTGTGAATTCCTGTTCCTTGAAGTACAAATCAAAAGCTACCTCCTTTATGAAATCATTTCCTTTCATTCTTGCTTAACCAAATCACATCCTCCCAGGTAAGCATAGTGGTTTCCTCTTGCCATTCAGTCATGTATTTCATCATTATGGCTATTGATAAATGGTTGGTCTTCCCCATTAGGGAGCAAGTCTCTGAAAGCAGAGACTTAATAAAATAAAACACCATGAAGCAATGTTATTAAATGAGGACACAAACACCACACAGGGGCCAACTCTGGCCCTCTTTTCTTCGTGAGGGAGTTCTCTGCATCAGTATTTCCCCAAAGTGCTTTTTACAATACGCTATAAGGTGCTCTGAGAGAAAAAAGTTCCATCATCAAATAAATTTGGCAAGTCTTTATTTCATACTTCATACGCCCTCCTCTTGGAAAGTCAAAATGCAAAGCCCTTTATAAAGAATCTTGATCTAAATTTGATGTCCAAACATTCCCAAACTTTCCTAAAAACAGAATTCTCCACCCTTGACATGATACCAGGGAGCAGTCATCATTATATACTATGGAAAATTACACTATTAAGGAGAAGGGTAAACCCCTTTAAAATTTTAATATCTCTATTATAAAATATCACAAAACTCACTAATTAACATTAATTGAAGGAAGCAAGATAAAAAGCAAAAACTACATTTAAATGATTTTTCTAAAATGAAACACAGTATTTCAAGTCTATCAACAATGAAAAGTTCAATTTTCAAAATGTAATTGCTTATAATTTTTAAATAGACTTCCTACAAAAATAGCATTTAGCATATTTGAATATTTTAAAGAAATCATTCAAAAAGCTTGGAAAATATAATTTGGAGTATACTGACATTTTAAAATACAATTTGACACAGTTAATTTACTCTATAAAGAATGTATTTCTTAAGCCAGGTAAATATGACCTCAGCAGTTGTTCAAATCTCTGCAAACCCTAAAGTCCTTAACCAAATAACAAACCTCTCTACATAGGTGGACTTTTCTGAAGACCCTAGACTTCCTAATGGAAGGAATATTCTCAGGTGAGTCAAAGTGTCTTCCTTTGGTAAGTGTCTGGATTTAATTTAAAACAGTTATATTCTTTCTGGTTACAAAACTAAAAGTGTTTATTTAAGAAATAATTGAAACAACTTATACCAATTAGGATGGTTACTAGCAAAAAAAAAAAAAAAAAAAAAAAAAAGGTAATAGTAGCAACAAGAGTTGACAAGAATATGCAGAAATGGGAACTCTTGCTCCCAGTTGGTGAGAATATAAAATGGTATGTCACTCTAGATAACAGTATGTTTGCTCCTCAAAAAGAAAATAGAATTACCATACAATAGGCAATACCAATTCTTGGTATATACACAAAAGAAATGAAAGCAGTCTCTAGAAGAGAGATTTTCACACCTTTGTTGACAGTAGCATTATTCAAAATAGCTAAAACATAAAAGCAATATAAATATCCACAAACTGATGAATAATGGATAAGCAAAATGTGATAATACATATAGAATAGAATATTACTCAGCCTTAAAGAGGAGGGAAATATAAATACACTATAGGGAATTTCAACTTTATATATAAATATAAATATCCAATCAAAAATACATGAATAGATGTGTGAAAGGAAGATCAGTAGAGAAAGGAGAATGGAGAGAGTGAGAGGGGGGCACAAACTGAAATCAAATTCAATAAATGTACAAATTTGTCGAGATGAACCCAACTACTATGCATAACTAGAGGAAGGAAATTTTGACACATGTTACGACATATATGAACTTTAAAGACATGATGCTAAGGACATTTATGACATTCTATTACGTCACAGAAAGACAAACACTATATGATTCTGTTTATAAGAGATCCTTAGAATAGTCAAAATCAGAGACATAAAGTAGAATAGTAATTGCCAGAGGCAGGGGGAAGGAGGTTCAGGGATTATTGTTTAGGGGGTACAGAGTATCAATTTTATAAGATGTAAGATTTATAGAGATGATGATAATGATGGCTGCATAATACTGTGAATGCATTTAATAGCACTGACTGTACACTTAAAATATTAAGCAGTAAATTTTATGTTACATATATTTTATCACAATAAAAATTTTGGGGAAAGGGGAGTAATTAGAAAATTCAGAGTCATAACAAATAAAACAAAAATCATGTGCATTTCTACTACCCAGTGATGCCTGCCTTTTTTTTTTTTTTCTTTTGGCAGTATTGGGGATTGAACACAGGGAAACTCTACTACTGAGCTACATCCCCAGCCCTTTTTTATTTTTTTATTTTGAGACAGGGTTTGCTATGTTGCAGAAACTAACCTAGAACTTGTGATCTTCCTGCCTCAACCTCTGGAGTAGCTGGGATTGCAGGTGTACACCATCACGCCTGGTTTAAAGCGGTGCCTATTCTTTTGGTTTGTTTGTTTGTGGTAATGGGGATCGAACTCAGGGCCTTGTGAATGCAAGGCAAATACACTACCAACTGATGTATATCCTCAGCCCTAAGAAATGCCTATTTTTAGCAATTAGCAATTATATTTCCAGTATGTAGACTATATGGATCTGTGAACAGATGATTAATTTAGATCATAGTTTATATTTGCATTTGAAGTTTTACTCTATGATCTCTAACTCTTTGAGTATGAATTTTCCCATTTGCTGAGTTAGTGACTACCTAAGTAAGCAATACAGGACTTCATCCCAAGATTAGTAATTCTTGATTATTAACACACATTTAAAAATATTTGTAGTTGCAGATGGACACAATGCCTTTATTTTATTTATTTTTATGTGGTACTGAGGATCTAACCCAGTGCCTCACACGTTCTAGGCAAGGACTCTACCACTGAGCTACAACTCCAGCCCAAGGGCAGCGGTTCTTGAAGTATGGTCTCGGGATCCCCAGAGAATCCCAAGACCATTCAAGTAATCTGTGAGGTCAAACAATTTTTTAGAAGGACAGTAAGATGCTAATTCACTCTTGCTTTACAGGGACATTTTTCAGAAGTTTCATGAGGCATAGTGATATCTTTGCTCTGAAGGCTAATGGGACATGTACTTATAGATTGTGATTCAAAAAGCTTCTCAGGTTTAGTTTCTAATAAGGTAAACATCAGCAGATATAATCCACAAAAGGGAAAGTTCTTTCATTATTATTAATTTTTAAGAGTAGGTCCTGAGACCAGACTAAAAAATTCAGGACCACTTTTTTTTTTAATTGGTTGCTGAAAACATTACAATGATCTTGACATATCCTATATCATACATTCGATTCATATGGTGTATGAATTCTTATTTTTCCCACGTGTACAGATTGCAGGATCACATTGGTTATACATCCGTGTTTAATACACACTGCCATACTAGTGTCTGTTGTATTCTGCTGCCTTTCCTATCCCCTTCCTATTCCCCCTCCCCTCCCCTCTTCTCTCTCTACCCCATCTACTGTAACTCATTTCTCTATTTTTTCCCCCTTTTCCCCTCACATCCTCTTATATGTAATTTTGTATAACAATGAGGGTCTCCTTCCATCTTCCGAGCAATTCCCCTTCTCTCTCCCACTAATAGGAATTCTTTCCTGCTTGGACCCTACATTGTGGAGACCTTTCTAAGGTTTTTGTTTTGTATTGGTTTCTTATAGGATTTTGAGTTTGCCTCAGCTAGAGCTCCACAGAGATCAACAAACAGATGAGTTAATTTGTCTATCACTGTCTATCACTATCTATCAGAATTCTTGGATTTCCACATTGTACAGAGACACTGGTAGGCTTAGGTGGGTGACATTTTCATACCTTCATCTATGACAGTTGTGGAGGTAGGCTATCCTTTCTCCCAGGTGCAGATGGGCAGTATGTTCCTATCTCCCAATCTGCATGCTGGCCACATACTAGTTATAACTTGGGAAGTTTAGAGTCAGCTTCCACACAATCCAATGTGTTACTTTGCAATTTCTGGCACCTAAAGATTTCTTTTTGTTCTTTTTGAGGTCAACTATTTATTACCTGAACAGTATTTTGAAATATCATCCATGCATGTGAACTAGGGTATAGGGGCAAGGAGACAGGACTTAGCATGTGCTCAATTCACCATCTTAGTCCAGAGGTTTGCACTTCTTTAATATTGAAACCTTTCTCAGGTTTTTAAATTATTTGTCTACTATTTTTATTTATCATATACCATAATTCATTTAACCCATCTCTTGTCATTGAGCATTCAGGTTGTTTACATTATTTTAGTATAATCAATATGTAGTGAAATATACCTGTGTGATATATCTGAGAAAAAGTAAAGGAAAATCTAGTATTGATTCTTTTAATAACATCATATTGTCCTTCAGAAAGGCTGTGGCAATTTATGACTTTTAGAAGAATGTAGGAAGGACCCATTGCCTTGTATTCTCACCTATACTGTAAATTAGCAGTTGAGATTAGTGAAAAATGGTGTTTTATCATTTTAGGTGGCATTTGATTACCAGTGAAAGTGAACATTTCTCTTCTTGTGAATCTTAACTTTTGCCCATTTTTTTTTTGGTATTGAGGTTTATATTGGGCTTAATGGTGACTTCTAGAAAAATATGTCTATTCCCTAACCCCTAGAACCTGTGAATATGACCTTATTTGGAAAAAGTGGTAATTATGTCAAAAATCTTGAGATAAAATTATACTGGATTAGCAAGGTGGGCTCTAACTCCAATGACATGTCCTTATAAGACACAGAGAAGAGAAGACACAGATATGGAAGAGAAAGGCACAGGAAGATAGGGGCAGAGATTAGAATTGCACAGCCAGAAGCCAAGAAATCACTGGAGTCACCCAAGATGAAAGGAAACGAAGAAATTTTTCCCTTAGAGAGATTGTGATTCTGCCAACAACTTGATTTTGGAATCCTGGTCTCTAGAACCGTGAAAGAATAAATTTCTGAATTTGAAGTTACTTAGTTGGTAGTAAGAGAAGCAAATACAAGGAAGCTAATTCAAAGTCTTTGTCTTACTAAATTTCAAGAGTTCTTTACATGTAAGTAAATAATGTCTTTTGTATATATTGTAAATATTTTTCTCAGATGCCTATATCTACGGTGGGTTTTTGCCACAGACAGCTATAAACTGTTTTATAGTCTACTTAAAATTTCTTTGTTTGTGTTTCTGCCTTGTAGTAAGTCTGTTAAGTCCTCCATAATATCCAAAATATTTGTCTGTATTTGTCCTAATTACTTTAATTTCATTGTTTCATGTTTAGTTTTGTAATTTAATTTTTTTATATTGTGTGAGGAAATAATTTTTAAAAGTGAATAATCAAATATCTCAGAAAGTTATTAAAATGTCCTTTTATAAGAGGTAAAATTTCTACATACATTAGTATCTCTTCAGTTTTATATTCTGCTACTTTGATACATTTACATACTATTGCCTTCATAACCATTTGCTATTTTTGATTTTTATTACTTTGTAATAAATTTTCATATTTTTCAACATATATACTCTTCATGTCTCATCCTTTCCAAGTATTTCTTGATTTTTCTCATTTATTTTATCTTCCATATAAACTTAAGAATTGCTTATCAATTTTTCAAATAAAATTTTTATTAAGACTGTACTGAGCTTGTAAATTAATTGTAGAGCTAAAAGTATGAAAATATATATCTCATCCACAAATATGATAAATCTACTATTCAATCTTTAAAGTAACTTGTGAGGTTTATGTGTTTTTCCTTATTGTGTGAATTAATAAAATATATGTATGTATGTGTAAATTTTATATTCATTTGTACATTTATTTGCTTATTGCTTTCTCAAAACCATGAAATATATTCTGGCTGCAAACCTTAGGATCTGCCAGACCCATTGTTGGATCAGAAAGTATGCTACATCCCATATCAAACCGAGCATCCACAGGAGCCACTCACTGAATTTCCATCATGGAACAGAGGATGAGCTACAAGTAATGGGTGGGACCTGCTTGAGAATAATTCAGAAAGGGAAGGCTGTGAATAATGCTGACAGTCCTTGCTTCCCTCTCTAAACCCTTCTGTAGACCTGACCCCTTCTCTGGACCAGTATTTACAGAAGAAGGTTTGTAGGAAGAATGCACAAGCAGACTCAAAGTGTCTTCAGTCAAGCCCAGGAAGAGTGCAAAGCTCCAGGATTCCTGTCTCAAATAGTCACCAGGATCTATCACCCTTTGGGGAAACCCAATTCCTGAGAAGAATCCAAACAATTTGCATTATGAAGCATAATCAGCTAAAAGACTGCCATTCATGATTCCTATTCTTATATGTAACAGACATTTTCTTCTATTAAGTGACAAAAGACATTCTGGTAGATGGTTCCCCAGTATTAAACAGAGACCTCCATATATGAAGGGGGCCATCTGGGAATATGGTACTACTTCTCAAAGTGAATGCAGACAATTGTGCCTGTTTCACCAGCCCTTATGGATCATGTGAGAGAAACTCAAAGAGAAGCAAAGTCAGGATTTGAGTTCCTTCCAGAAAGCCAGGCCTCAGGAAAAATAGATGGGGCTAGGAAGAACAGAAAAGGGACTTCCCATAACAATTCTGCTTATCTCCTTAGGGATTAAAAGAGGTCCCCACAAGTCCAATCATTTATTTGGCAGGTATTTAGAGTACCAGGCACTCTTCTGGGAGCTGAAAAGTAGAGACTGAATAAAATATGCAAAGTTCCTGATTACACAGCACTTTCTTGCTAGAGGCAAGACATTAAAAAACAAACAAACAAACAACAACAAAAAAAGAATATAATTTCATGTAGTGGCGAGTGCTACAAATAAAAATAAAGCAGGGTTCAAGGTCAAAGAAGCTCTCTCCCATACAACATTCCACAATGATGGGAATGGCCTACATCCATGCTGTCCAATAAAAACAGGACAATTTAAATAAAAATGACAACATGTGGCTAACAGCTGCCCTATGGGAATGTAGGAGGAGCAGCTATTCTAGGAAAAGTGGTCAAGGGAGGATACTCTGAGCAGATGAAGCTTGAATAGAAGCCTGATTAAGGTCAGGACATAAGCCATGCTGCTACCCAGGGGCTCAGAGCTTTCCAGACACAGAACAGCAAGAGTGAAGGCCCTTAGGTGGAGAATGTCAGGGAGACCAGGCAACTGAGCATAGTCAAGAAGCATGTCAAGGAAAGTGGCTAGGGATGGATCATCAAGGGCTTTGAGGATAAAGGAAGAGCCCTGGGTTTTATTATGAGATATGCTTGGAATAAGGAAGTGCTTTAGTCTAACCTATAACAATACCTAAGACTGGATACTTAAAAAACAAAAACAAAAACAAACAACAACAAAAACAGAGGTTTACTTAGCTTGCAGTTTGGGAAACTAATCAAAGTCCAAGATCAGGTGACCCCATTGCCTCTGGAGAGGGCCCCCTTGGCTGCAACACAACTTAGCCAAGAAGCAGGTAGGGAAAGGACTGCATGCAGACGAAATTGCCTGCAAAACAGGAAACCAGAAACCAGGGAGAGGCCAGTCTTATTCTTTTTATAATAACCCACTTTTGTAGTAACTCACTCCCCCTGTGAGATCAACATTAATCTCTTCTGAAAGCAGTACCCTATGACCTATTACCTTCCACGTAGGCCCCAGCTGGTAGATTCCATTGCATTTACGCCATTGCACTGGGGTTCAGGCTTCCAGCCCATGAGCCTTTGGGAGACAAACCATTGCATAAAGTGACAAGTTCTAGAAGAATAGAGCTTAGTGGATTTCTTTTGAAATCCTATTTGCTAGTCATTGACAATGCCTTCTCTTTTACAAGATCGAATTAGCCCTGCTCTTTCACATTTGTTACCATGCTTATTCTGACTACAATCATCTTACGATGAATATGACAACTTCAAAAAAAGGGCAGCATGTATTTAAGGTCTTTAAAGAAAAGCTCGAGGAAAGAGAAGACTGCAGGAGGAAAAGTTCCTCAGTACAGCTAGAGCAATCAGAGAAAAACTCAACTCTCAGTGGTACCTGGTAAGTGCTTAATTAGTACCTGTAATCACCTACCCCCCACCCCCACTTTTCTTTTTACCTCCACATTTACTCCATCTCTCATCAAAGCTATGACAAAATAGGATTAGTTTCTGTTTTCTCTGATTGCCTATTTCTGGAAATAGAAGGAAAAGAAATATATCTATCCCCTCTATAAATGAAATGCTCATATCTTGTGCATTTAAAAGTTGCCTATAAAGCTAACTAGTCAATCAGCTAGTCATCTGAGCAACTACTTACACCCCAAAATGGAAAACTAAAAGCAGTCTTGTCCTCTACACATTAATTCAGTGGAACAAATACACAGTGGTTTCCAAAGTGATACAGAAACACCACAACATCTCTTGAGTAAACAGGTGCCCCAGACATATTAAAATGATCTAAATTATTAGATGCAAACAGTGATCTTGTTTATGCATCAGATATACACCTGGGTTCCAATATTGCTTTTGGATTTACTGATTTTGCAACATGGGTGTAAAATGGGAAATAACAGGGCTGTCATGAAGATTCAAAAGGCAAAACTCAGTAAACAGTACATACTCCGTAAATGCAGGTTCACTTGAAATTAAAGAATAAAAGAGTATAATTTATAAGTAAAACTCATCATGATAATGCTGGTAATTTCCTTTTTTGAAGGGATAAATGGTTACTAAATGGAGGTCGGCCAGGCCCTCTCCAGTCTGTGAGCACAGGCTGGGAGTCAGGAAGCCCAAGTGCATTCTCAGAAAAGGCTGTCCCTGGTGTTTACAGTGGTTGCTGAGCTACAGGCTCTGAAGTTTAGCCTACAAAGGAAAGCTCCAAGAAGCTCTATTTGTCTGCCTGTCCTTTTCTGAGAGAATCAGGACAATGCGATTAGCATATTTGCAGAGTTTTAATGCAGTTTAAAAGCATAGCCAGATGTATCAAGTCGGCCTCATTCATGTTACATTTAACAGCAAAACCCTCCCACCTTGGACCTCAATTAACTCCCAGAGATGTCAATGAAAGAAAGAAACAGGGCCCTCAGGGCTTGCACTCTTCTCTCCCTTAATGCCTAGAAATGACATATTTTCTTTTTCTGCTTTGTTCATGTTTTTACTTAGTAAATATTTCATTTTGTAAGTTTCCTGGGATGGCTATAGAAGCAGCTTCCTTTGTTTACTTTAGCAGCTGGCCCTGAACACTTCAATAGTGCTCTGTGGTTCAGTGAAGGTGCAGCTTGGGGACCAAGGAGTTTTAGTGGTGCACAAGTCCCCACAGAGCCATCTGCAAAGCAAGAGAACTGGAGCATTAATGTACTCACTGTTCCATGCTCTGCCAGGGTTTTATTGGTACATAACACCCCTGTGTGCTGAGAAAATGCCGTTCCAGGCAGGTCTCTCCTACCAGGAACTCTCTCTCTCTCTCTCTCTCTCTCTCTCTCTCTGTGTGTGTGTGTGTGTGTGTGTGTAAGAAAGAGAGACTGACTATGGGGAGGTAAGTACAAATCTATGTATTAGAAAAAGCAGCATAAGAGATCAAGGTAACCATTGAACATTGGGTGCCCTTTCCTCTCAGTTGTACCTGGTAAGTGAAACCAGTAAAACCTTCTCTTTTCTCATCACTGGAGTAAAAAGATGCTAAACTGATACACACACAATATATTTTAAAATAGCTGGGCTGGGGATGTGGCTCAAGGGGTAGCGTGCTTGCCTGGCATGCGTGCGGCCTGGGTTCGATCCTCAGCACCATATACAAACAAAGATGTTGTGTCTGCCGAAAACTAAAAAAAAAAAAAAAAATTAAAAAATTAAAAAATTCTCTCTCTCTTTCTCTCTCTCTCTCTCCCCCCTTTCTCTCTCTTTTAAAAAAATAACCAAACAGTTCCTAAAGTATTTTTCTCTTCTCTGAGATATTTCTTTCTTAATTGCATCGTTCAAAGAAATGTATAAATTGTGGAATTTTAAGTTCAGTGATTCGATGTACAAGTTAGATGTTGGGAAACAGAAAAGATTGCTCGGTTTAAGTCCTCCCAAGTGAGCTACTGAATATTACAACTGTGTATGAGAACCAACCCAGCTCCAAAGCAACAGTCATAGAGAAGTCAGAAGTCACCTGTCTACCCCATCTGACTCCAGATCCAGGAGGGTAGGGATGATGTTTTGGGTCATCTCATATCTTGGTGGCATTCATTTGATCACTCATTCTGTGTGCAGCTATTTTGCACTTGCTGTACAGTAGGTTGCAGACCATCTGTACACTTCAAGCATTCAGAAATTAAAGGTACAGGCCCTCACCCTTGCTATGGAAAATTTTTCTATGTAGTGGGAACATCCAACAAACAGATAATTGTTTTACAATGTGATAAGAACTATATCATATTATGGGCTAGAATGGGATCTAAACTGATCTGGCAAGGAAAAGGTAGATAAGTAGAAGTATTCACCAAACAAAGATTTGCTTATTAAAAGGATATTGTAAGAATGTAGTGTTGTGGTTTAGATGAGGTTCCCTCAAAATCTCGTGTGTGAGTCAATGCAAGAAAATTTAGAGGTGAAATGATTGAGTTATGAGACGCTTAACCTAATCAGTGCATTACTCCACTGATAGGGATTAACTGGATAACTGTAGGCAGGTAGGGTGTAGCTGGAGGAGGCAGGGCACTGTGGGTCTGCCTTTGGGGTTTGTATTTTGTCTTTGTTGAGCAGAGTAGTTTCTCTCTGATTCCTGGTGCCTGTTACCCACTAATTTCCTCCTCCACACCCATGATGCTCTGCCTCATCTTGGGCACAGAGGAATGGAGTCAGCCATCTAAAGACTGAGACCTCTGAAATTGTGAGTAATGAATAAACTTTTCCTCCTCCAAAATTGTTCTTATCAGATCTCTTGGTCACAGGGATGAAGAAGCTGACTTAAACAGTAGTATATGTTGATATTTGTAAAAAGAACACAGAGACTGAGAACCTTGGTACATCTATGCCTGTGTTAGGTCTAGAACAAATGAAAGTAAAACAGATTTCTAATGTTTTCCTGACAGTCATACTTTAGGGACAATAGTATGACTCAACCTTGATGTTATCCTCGAAAATTAAGAAGTTCCATTTCTTTCATTGGCTTTAGGGGAATCAACTCTCTAATGTTGTTATCTATTACAAAATAGCACCATGGAAATAAAGCATAAAAACACTTTCATGATGGACATTTGGATGATTGACATTTGGCAATATACAACAGTTTTTCCCAAAATAAATTTTAAAAATATTCTTCACAAAAGAGGATCAATGGCCATATATGTTAGGGACCACTTGTCACTTTCTTACCATCTCCATTGCTCATTACTGCTTCAAGTCAGCGTCATGTGTCACCTGGACACTGCAAGGGCCTCCTCTTTAGTCAGTCTTCCAGATTCTACCTTTGCCCTTTAACATCTCCTCTCCACGTAGCAACCAGAGAAATCCATTCCAAAAGTATAGCAGAAAACATTACTCCCCTGCTGAAAACCCTTCAGGGCACTCCTTCCCAGCCTGTTGACCAACATACCCTGATCTGCCTACTCTTTGGTCTGACCTTCCACCACACTCCTCACTCCACCCAAGTGGCTCTGGCCTCTAACATGGAGAACACTTGCCTCAGGGTCTTTGCACTTCTATTCCATCTTCCTGAAATGCTTTCCTGTTAGATAACTGCTGGTCTCCCTCCTCCACTTCATTCTGATCTCACGTCCATATAGAGTCCTACACCACCCCAAGAGCCCCCACATCCTCACTCCCTGGCCATTTACGCTGTTTTTGTATCATTATATCACCAGCTGACAACACATTACATATTTCTTATTTGTTCATTGTCTGACTCTCCCCACAAATGATAAACATGGAATAAAACTTCTATTTTATTCCAAGCTAAATTCCAACACCTAGAAGAATACTTGACACATTCTAAAACTTTTTATTAAATGACTGAATAAAACGCTAAATTAAACAAAGTTAAAATTTTTTCCAGGTCTTCTCAGAGCCTTTAAAATGCTAACATCAACTGCATCCCACCAATAAAGTACCAAGTTGGCATCACCCAAGTCTATCAGACCTAAGAGCCCACTATCACCTGACAAAACATCTTACAGAACAAGCATTCCTGGGATTAGTGTGGGGGAACCTTCATTAGGGGTGAGGCACATCACAGGCCACACCATCAGAGGTGCTTCAAGCACCAACAGGGAGAAGGCTCACTTAAGAGAACGTAAGTCTTCCTTCTGTGTTAAATAATTCACACAATACAGGAGCAGGAAAAACCCTAGTAAGGTCCCAGAAAAGCAAACTAATTTTGATGCTCTTTGGTGAAATCATGGGAAGGCAAATTGTTTGATGCTATCACTGGAAAGTGAACTGTTCCTGCTATGGTCAGTCGGGTCTGGAGGAAGATGCTTACTATTATCTTCTAGACTCCAGTTGCAGCAATGGAATCTAATTACAACAGTCCCATTGGGCATCTCTAAATGGAAATATACTTCTGCAAATATTAGGGTGGAGGGAGAATGACAAAATACATTTCCTTGCTGGAAAAGAGCCTTACGTTACCCTTTGCCAACCTCTCACACAATTCACATCTAGTTCCTTTACATATTCATTGTTAACAACAACCTCGATTATCCTCCCAAGGAAATCCTATGTGATTCTTTAAGATAGGTATAAATTTTAAAAAGAAAGTTAATAAAGAGGAACTTATCATTCAAAGGACTATTCAAAAACACATACTCCAACTGGAACACACATCACACTGTGGGGCAGACTGTATATTCAAAGGAGCAGGATACCAGGAGGGGGACAGATTTCTTCCACTCTCCTGCCAGAGGGCAGAAGTATTATAGTTGATTCTATTTTAAAGCAATGCTGAGCTGGCCTTTGAAAAACTCATCATTGTGAAATTGGACAGTGACCTGGGCTTTGACAGAATATATGAGACATCTAGGCTTTGAGAACTGCCTTATATATCTGAAAGAAAAACAAAACAAATTCATTTAGTGGACTCTTTTACTTATGGATGGAAATAATCTTATCTGCTTCAAACTGCATTTTCTATGTAAGTGAGCACTTCTGGTCCTAATGCTTTTAAGGATCCTAAAAGGTTCTCTAAATTTAAGCAGAGTCACTCAGGCCTATCAACTCCTTCCATATTCTTTCCCCACTTTTCCCCAATGTTTCCTCACCTTTCAAATAACTTTCTTCTTCTTCTTCAAAGGACACAAGTCATATTAGGGCCCACCCTAATGACCTTATCCTCACCTGGTGCATAATACAGAAACTTCAGTATAGGGAATATTCAACTGTCAGCCCTTGGGTGTTCAGGAAAGGAATTCATGGTGTGCCATCTGAACAGCACAAAGCATTTATAAAGTAATTTCACAAATATCTCATTTGATCCTCTTAAGTACTCAGTATAGATTTTATAGAAAAAGAAATTGGGATGGGGGAAATGTATGGGGACTGACCCAAAGTCACATAGAGCCAGTTGTAACAAATGCAAACTCAAATCTAAGGCTTCTAGCTCCGAATCCTGTTCTTTTCCATTTGCTGAGCCATGGGAAACTTGAAGCACTTGTGTTCTTAACACCATAATGGCAAGCTGATTACACTGTGCCACTTTTCTCATGTGTTTTATCCCATCCTGGCTTCCAGAATTCAGTTTCTAATTTCTCCATAAAATGTCCATAAGGAGGCCAACTGAAAACAGCTAGTGGCACTGTTATGGTTGGTGCTGGTGGCTGCTAGGCTCACTCCACAGCAGAAACTTGCTAATGCACACCAACAGTCTCCCAGCCACTGTGATCACATGTTTGCATCAGCTTAGTCACAAATCAGAGGATCACAAGACTGCTCTTGATTGTTCAACCCCAAATATTACCCCCACCAATTCTCAGGATCTGCTGAATTAGATTAACAGCTCTTGGAACTTACATTTGCTTGGGAGAGGACACTGCTTACTAATGTCCTGTGCAAAAGGGCAATTCTTCCCAAGGGGATTTTCATTTCTTTTACCTTGCACAGGATGTTCATATCCCTACTTTCTGCAGTCAAGTGACATTGTCGCCCATCCAACCCATCTCTTCCCAATGAGAACCATAAATCCCACCCCATGTTCTCAAATAAAGGAAATCTTCTCTGCTTCCCTCTCTACCTTCTCTACCTCAGGCCAGCCCTTTTTGAATTTTAAACATAATTTCATGGCTTCTTCATAGTTCAGCAGAGTTCCTTTCCTAAAAATCTTAAGAAAAATAAAAGTAAGTCCTTTGTGACATGCATGTTAGAAAACACTTCCGCTTGGAGGCTGAGGTAGAAGAACCAAAAGTTCAAAGTCAGCCTCAACAACTTAGAAAGACCCTAGGCAACTTAGTGACAACCTGGCTCAAAACAAAAAATAAAAAGGACTGGGGATGTGGCTCAGTGGTTAAGCACCCCTGGGTCCAATCCCCAGTACCTCCCCCCCCCACAAAAAAGGAAAGATAACACTTCATAATTTGGTATAGACAGATACCACTTAGAATTGTTAGGTGATTAAGAACATTGAGAGTATTCATTTTTCTGGAAAGCTAGACTACTGGTAATAAAATATAACCCCTAATGGTTATTCTATTTCTATGGAAAACCAGAGCTGACTTAAATCATTATGGGTTGAAATGTCTTTTCTAGGCACAAACCACTGTGTTAATTTCCCATTGCAAACTGCATTCCAAGTAACACAATGCCATAAGCTGGGTGGCCTAAAACCACTGACATTGATGTCTCATGGTTCTGGAGGCTGAAAGTCTGAAATTCAGGTATCAACATGGCCAAGCCCTCTCTGAAATCATAGAGAATATGTCCTTGCCTTTTCCTGCTTCTTATGGTGCCATCAATTCTCAGTGCTACTTGGCTTCCATCTACATCATTAAAATCTCTATTTCTGTGCCACACGGTATTCTCCCTGTGTGTCTCTTCTTCAAAGGACACAAGCCATATTAGGGCCCACCCTAATGACCGTATCTTACCTTGAGTTGTCTGCAAAGACCCTATTTCCAAACAAGGTCACATTCATATTTACTGGGGTATAGGACTCCAACATATCTTTGGGGCACATGAGTAAACTTATAACACCCTTCCTCCTAGAGAACTAATTGTGTGTGAAATGAACCACATTTGATTATGCTTTAGAATAATTATAACAGTTTATTAGTGTTTATCCTGTAATCATTCTCCCTTAAATTTCAAATGAGATGTGTAGATACTTCAGGTCTCAGATAGACATGTGACATTGTAATATTGTTATGATTCTTATAACCACAAGAGATTGAGCCTTTTACATTTCTTCCAATAATTGGAATAGACAGAAGAAAACCAGAATATTTGTGACCACAAATGAAACAATCCCATAACTTTCCTGTTCTTTAATTTGTTTCTCCTTCTTCACTGCAACCTCCACATATCAAAGTCATATGTAATAACATCAAGAGTTAAGGCTTGGAAATTAGGTCTGTAACACAAATTGTTCTTCTGAATAACCTAATACTGCTAGAGAAAAGGATCAATTCCATATTCATAAATTTGCCAAGATCATCAAACGGAAAAGAAAATCAGTCTATATTAAAATTCTTATTTTTTCAGTTATTAGACAGGGGACCTACCTAGGGCTGCTTATGTTTCTTCTGATGTCAAAAGGATAATACTGGGCAAAACAAAAACAAAAAATGAAACACAAACCAGGAGATAGCTCATAAATTAGCCCACCACTTCTTTGTCTACACAATGACTAATAATCAAATCAATTCTTTTTGACCACAATTAACCAAACTAACAAGTTATCTCAATTTACTTGAGATAAAAATGTTAGCCTAAGATTTTATTTCCATTTTGTCTCTAAGCCAAGTAGCAAAAGATAATGAAAATCTTCAGGTTGAAGTCAAAACACTGTCTTTCATATCCTAAAAGGTTAAATGATGTCAAAGTTATCCAGTGAAATTTTTTTTCTCTATGGAATATAAATATTTTATTTTTTCATTGCTATTTTTTTGTTTTTGTTTTTGGAAGAGAATGTTTACTTTCCCCTTTAATACAGTGAATAAAATTTCAAGAACACCAGTGGCTGAAACTTTTACATAAAAATATGGAAATTAGAACACCTCTCTAGAGCAAGTTCTACAGCTGTTGCTCATGTCTGCAATCCTCTGTCTGTTTCTGTACTTCATTTTAATGTGTCTCTTCCAAATCCTTATGTGTCATACTTCTCTGTCTGTTCTTTTATCCTTACATAGAGGACAACACTCTTATTTTACCTCTGGTACTTAGCTATGTTATGGAAGAAAAGTTACTTTATTTTTGTTATTAATCAAGAACTTTAAAAATGCTTTCTAAATACTTCAAAAAATCCTTAAGTTGCTTTCACATTATACGATGTTTTGTTTATTCCTTACCATCTGTCAGTCAGGGATCACTGGCCCTAAAAAAAAAGATTCTCTATGCTTTGTATAAACACTTCCAAAAAAGTAACCCCCAAACTAAATATCTTCAACATTTGCCTACTTTGTTGTATAAACTAAATGTGAATGACCTTTTCTTAAAATTTGATTTTTGAATTCTTAGGAATACTGTAAATTTTTCAAGGATCTGTAAGTATTTTATTGGTTTTAACATTCAAATATTATTTTTAAATTACTGATCTTAACAAAACACTGTAAAAATTCTGGTGAGAAACTGCTTCCTTTAATGGGTCTTCAAATACTCCTTATATAAATTACATAATCAATTCTTGACTGCCACAGTATCAAATAAAAATGTAATTGAAAATGATCTGAAAACCGTAAGGTATTTTTTGCTTCCTATTGTGTATGTGCAAAACCTGACTTTTGTGCCAATCCATTGTTTTATAGCAGCATTTCCTAAACTGTATTCAGTGGAATAAAGGCTAGAGGGATATTAACAGGTGTTAATATATGTTAAACATAATAGAATTCACAAAAGAAATAGGATCTTATCACTTTCAAATTGTTGGAATTAAGCAAAAAGTTTACAACCCTCACATTTTGCATTAATCTGCTGTTCTCAGGTTACTTAAAAATTGTGCTAATTATTTCATTTTTGGATTATTTACTGATTTTCTTAAAAAGTCAAATGTTGGAATTGTTTATTTTTCCACTGGATTACTTAGTCACTTTTAGCAGTGTTTGATTCCTTTGTGTACTCATTTTTGTGAGTTACTTTAACTCAAGTGCATAACACATCTTTTAAGCTTTTGATGGTGATCTATGAATCTATTAATTCTTTAAGCATTCAACAGATATTAATTGACTTCTTGCCATCTATCAGACACTATTCTAGGTACTCAGGATGCAACAACAACAAGATATGTGTCTTCTGGAGTATATATGCTAGCATGAGGAGAAAGATAATAAACAATAAGCATATTAGAGTAAATCATGTAGTTTATTAGAAGATGATCTAGGCTAAAAAAAAAAAGAGTAAAGCAAGGGGCTCAAAGTGGGGAGGGGATTGGCAGTAGGAATAATTAGGGAATTCAGATAGGGTTGATTGAGATGAGATTTAGACAATAAATTAGAGGATGTGAGAAGCATCCAAAAGGATACTCAGAGTAAGATTGCTCCAGGAAGAGAGAACAGAAAAAATTCCCCCAGTCAGAATCATGTGTGTCATATTACAGGAACAGTAAGGAGGCCAGAGTAGTTGGAACAGAGTAGTCAAAGGTGAGGGCAAAAGAGGAACCAAAAAGGTAACAAGGGGTCAGATAATGGGAAGCCCTGTAGACATTGCTAAGGACCTTGGCTTTTACTCTGAGTATGATGAAGAGCTACTTAGAGGCAGGGATTTGAGCAGAGAAGGAATTGAACTGACTTCATTTTAAGAGATTGCTCGAGCTACTATGCTGACAAAGGCAGAAACAGACACCAAATGTGAGGCTGCTTCAGTAATTCATGTGGTTCAGATGGGGTGGAGATGGTAAAAAGTGGTCAGATTCTGGTTAGAATTTGATGTTAAAGGAACAAGAACTTTCTGATGTGAAAGGTGAGAGGAAAGAGAAGGAGGGGATGGATGAATTTTCCATCAACTTAGAGAGAAGCAGCAAGTGCAAAGAAGAATCAGGAGTTCAGTTTTGGGACATTTATTTATTTACTTATATGTGACAACAGAATGCATTATAATTCTTATTACACAAAAAGAGTACAATCTTTCATATCTCTGGTTGTATACATAGTATATTTAAACCAATTTATGTCTTCATACCTGACTTTGGATAATAATGATCATCACATTCCACCATCAATATTAACCCCATACCCCCTCCCTTCCCCTCTCACCCCTCTGCCCTATCTAGAGTTCATCTATTCCTCCCTTGCTCCAGCTCCCTATCCCACTATGACTCAGCCTCCTAATATCAAAGAAAACATTCGGCATTTGGTTTTGGGGGGATTGGCGAACTTCACTTAGCATTATCTTCTCTAATTCCATCCATTTACCTGCAAATGCCATGATTTTATTCTCTTTTATTGCTGAGTAATATTCCATTGTGTATATATTCCACATTCTTTTTATCCATTCATTTATTGAAGGGCATTTAGGTTGGTTCCACAGTAGAGCTTTTGTGAATTGTGCTGCAATAAACATTGATGTGGTTGTGTACCCTGTAGCATGCTGTTTTTAAGTCCTTTTGGTATAGACTAAGGAGAGGGATAGCTGGGTCAAATGGTGGTTCCATTCCCAATTTTCTAAGAAATCTCCATACTGCTTTCCATATTGGCTGCACCAATTTGCAGTCCCACCAGCAGTCTATGAGTGTACCTTTTCCTCCACATCCTCACGCAACATTTATTGTTGTTTGTATGCATAATAGCTGCCATTCTGACTGGAGTGAGATGAAATCTTAGAGGCATTTTGATTTGCATTTCTCTAATTGCTAGAGATGATGAACATTTTTTCATGTATTTGTTGATTGATTATACATCATCTTCTGAGAAGTGTCTGTTCAGGTCCTTGGCCCATTCGTTGATTGAGTTATTTGGTGTTTAGCTTTTTGAGTTCTTTATATACCCTAGTGCTCTATCTGATGTGTGAGGGGTAAGGATTTGCTCCTAAGATGTAGGCTCTCTATTCACCTCACAGATTGTTTCTTTTGATGAGAAGAAACTTTTTAATTTGAGTCCATCCCATTTAGTTTTGGGTCATATTAAAGTACTTTTAAGACATCTCATGGAGAGCTGAGTACATAGCTGAAATTCAGGAGACAGAGGTCTGGGCCAAAGGTAGACAGGTGGGACCAACAGCATACAGGTGCATTTAAAAATCATAAGAATGAATGGGATCAAAAAGAGAATGAGTGTAGGCAGAGAAGAGAGGAGATGGGGACAGGAGAGAGGAGGAGAGAGAAGATGAGAGGAGAAGAACGGAGTGCAGCCTGAATCACTGGAATGTTAAGAGATTGGGGAGAAAAGAAAAAGCTATCAAAGTAGGTTGAGAAGTGACACATGTGGCCGGAGGAGACCTAGATAGTGGATTTCACTGGAAATTGATGAAGAGTATCAGTATGGTGTGTCTCAGTTGGGATCCAGCCAGGGGATTAAAAGGAGAGAATTTTTTATGTCTTTATTAGTACATTAGTTATACATAGTAGTGGAGTTCATTTTGACATAGATATATAAGCATGGAATATAATTTGCTCCATTTCAGTCCCCAGTACTTCTTCTTTCCCTCCCATACTCCCTCCTCCTATTCTCCTTTATCTACTAGACTTCCTTCTATTTATTTATTATTTTTAATTGGTGCTTTACAGACATACATAAAGGTAGAATTCACTGTGATATATGTATAATTTTGTTAATTTCATTTTTTTGGAGGTACCAGGGACTGAACTTAGGGGCACTTCACCACCAAGCCACATTCCCAGCCCTATTTTGTATTTTATTTAGAGACAGGGTCTCACTAGTTGCTTAGCACCTCCCTTTTGCTGAGGCTGGCATTGAATTTGTGATCCTCCTGCCTCAGCTCATGAGCTGCTGAGATTACAGGTATGCACCACTGATTTCAATTTCAACTTTATCATAATCTTATCAATTTCATTCCATAGTTCCTCCCTTTTCTCATCCCTACCCAGTCCTTCTCTCTTTTTCCTCTAATACACTGATCTCCCTCTGTTTTCATGGGGATCTACCTACCCCCCATTCTTTTTCTTATTTTGCTCTAGCTTCAACATATGAGAGAAAACATTCAACTTATGACTTTCTGAGTCTGAGTTATTTCACTTAGCATAATGTCCTCCAGTTTCATCCACTCACCAGCAAATGACATAATTTAATTCTTCTTTATGGAGGAGTAAAACTCCATTGTGTGTGTGTGTGTGTGTGTGTGTGTGTGTGTGTGTGTGTGTGTATGACATTTTCTTTAGATTTCGTCTATTTACAGGCACCAAGGCTGATACCATAACTTAGCTATAATGAATTGCACTACTATAAACACTGATGTGCCTATATCACTATGGTATGATGAGTTTAGTTTTTTTGGATAAATACCAAGAATGGTACTAAGTGAATCAAAGGGTGGCTTCATTCTTAGCCTTTTAAGGAGTCTTGAATGGAGATAATTTAATGTAAATAACTATTTGAGTTAACTGGGTAGCAAAAAGGGTGAAAATAGAACCTTAAAGTGTCATGAAGGTAGCATCTGAAAACAAAAACAAATAAACCCATCATCCCTAGGGCAGGGGGAGCAAAGATACAGGGTTTTAATTTCCAAATGAACTTAAAGAAAGAAACTGCAGAAGTGAAGACTTGACTTCTGAAAAGGAAGTGCTGTTTGTCTGATTTGAGTAACTAAGGATAGGCCCTGTGGATCTCAGAATCCTTTGTAAAAATAAGGCACTAGCTCTCTGGTGTTTGGTACAGTGAAAGGGCTACATGAGGCAATGTATTCAATTCCTAGAACTGCCATACAAATTATCCCACACTTCATGGCTTAAAATGACAGAAAATTGTTCTTGCACTGTCTGGAAACTAGAAGTCTAAAATCAAGGTTCCAGGAGGGCCAAAGTCCCTCTGGAGGCCCTGAGGGAGAATCTGTCCTATGACTCTCCCCAACTTTCAGCAATCTTTGGCATTTCTTGGTTGATAACACATTACTTCAATCTTTGCCTCAGTCTTCCCATAGCCTTCTTATAAGATACCAGTGTTGTTATTAGGGAGATGGACATCATTACCCTAGGTACATGTATGGCACATATGGTGTGACACTACATTGTGTACACCATAGAAATGTAAAGTTGTGCTGTAATTGTGTACAATGAATCAAAATGCATTTTGCTGCCATATATACCTATTTAAAATAAATTAATTTTAAAAAACCTACCTCAGTATGACTCCATCTTAACTAATTTCAACTGTAAGATCCTATCTCTAAATGATTTCATATTCCAAGGCTCTGGGGGAACATGACTTTTGAGGGGTCACTATTCAATGCACATAGGTAGGTTCTGAAACTGTGAGAAAAATTTCAAACTGAAATACTCTGCTGCAACAATTGAAAAAAATTTCACTCTAGAAGGCAGGCATTCACAAGAACTGCTTGCAGACAAGGAAGAAAATGAGAAAGAGCAAACCCTAACCTCCTCTTTCAGCCTCTGAGTCTCTTTGTATTCTCTCCAACTGGCAGACCCTAACATGGAGACATCTCAGAAATCTAGATTTTAGTGTACCATCTCTAGCACCACAAACAGAATATAGAAGGGTAGCTTTGAAGCTAAGAGACAATATCTTAATTAGCACAAGAAGATAGTGATGATCTGTCAAAAGTTGCTGATAAGTAAAGGAAGATGAGAATTGAGAATTCTTCTCTTGATTTAGCTTCAATTCTGTGATAAATAAATTGCTGAACTGCTATTCTAGGGCTTTTTGTCAGACTGACCAGGCATTTCAGCACTTTGGCCAGCTCCTTTCCAATGGGGCTTGGCAAACACTGAACCACATTAGAATAGCCAATAGCCACTACATGCATGCCACCATTGTAATGCTTTTACTGTTACCTACAGCCACTACACAATCTGTCACTCTCCTTTGCTGATTTTATTCTGATGTATGCAAAAGAGTTAAACTAGCCTTGGAAACATATATTCTTGGAAACTTTTACAGACTGCATAGAAAACGCAACGGGTAAAAACAGGCAATATTCCTACAATCAAATGAAAACTCAGCTCCCCTTCTCTTTAGTCCACTTTTGTACTTCAGTAATAAGATCATAGGCAATTGAAAACATGTGGTTAAGACTTCTTAGACTGTTTCTTCGGAGGGGAACAGAAGCAAGTGAAACCAGTAGAAAGACATTGTTCTGGTTAATCTGAGACCAACTCAACCCAAGTTTTAGAGTCACAGATGCATCCTGATACCTTATTGATTTTCCTGTTACCCCTTAAAAATTTATAAAATATGTCAATGTTCTAAATATTTAAAAATATATAATGCAAAATAGAGAGAGGAGACAGCATCTAACCATAAATGAAAAGCCTGAATTTTAAGATTATCTTTGTGACTAACTAGTTATATAGCTTCAGTCAAGGGTTTAATTGCTTTTGGTCTGTTTTCTTTATATATTAGGACAGCTGACATAAAATATCTCAAAAAAGCTGGAAACTATTGATTTGTATTACATAACTACTAAAACTAATATGTATGGTGTCAGTGTTGTTAGGCATTACTATGAATTTTCATAGTGTAAGTTAGTTGGGGATTTTATTATCTAAATTACTACTTTGATATTCTATAAAAGCATTTGAATTTTCACAGAAAAGTAACTGCATTCAAAATTTCATAAGCTAATAGGAAATTAAAACACAAAAAAATCAAAACTTCATTTGCCTATCACTGTTGTACTTGATATTCATTTGAAATTAGCCAGTTGTATCTAAAATAAATAGTAAACAAAATTTAAAAGTACCTAATATATATCTGTACATTTCTAACCCTGATAAAAAGGATAACAATATGAAGAACAAACATCAACAAATCAGTGTTTGACAGCCCATTAATCTAATTTAGCTCTATAAGGAATTACAGAGTTCTGATTTCTTTGTGCTGAGTTTCTATGTTCCCATAAATTTCATTTTTTACATTTATCATCCACTTCTCAGAGTGTGAACCCCTCCAGAACAGCTTTTACATGGTGCTGAATGCAAACAATGTGAAGAAATTCATGCAACCAGAAGTCTACTAGAGCATATAGCTGCCCCAGCAAAAAACCTGAGAGAGAAACAGTAACTGCGTATATTGTTCAAATATCTTATTCTGGGTAGTATGTCATTTGCTGATAAGTATAAAAATAGAAAATCACTTAATTTGGTAAAACATGAAAATAATTTTAAAAAGGAACAAAAAGGGCTTTTGGGTTGATTCCACTTGGTTGTGAGTATGTGTGTGTGTGTGTTTTCAAGAAAACTTTTCTATTTGGTGCTAATTATCAACAGTCAATGTAAGGTTATAATAGAGGTTTATTATAATTTGAAATTTGAAGCAGAAAGATATTTTTAATTATATTAATGGAAATTGCTTGCAATGATCCATTCATTTTAATTTTCTCATACAGAATGGAACTATTACCTTCAAGCTGTCTCTTATACTAAAGGAGAGACAATGAATGGTCTTATTGGCCCTTGACTGCATAGATCTCTTCAAAAAATGTTGAGTAAATTTTTTCACTATTTTTATTGGACCAGTGTTTTTAATTACTGTGAATTAATAAACCTCAACTTTTGTGTCTTAATACTTGACTATTTAGTAATCAGTTGCCTTTGTGTTACCAACAATACAATCTTCCAAACTGTTCAATGACATTGATTTCTCCTAGGGCTGTGTTTCTGAAAAAGTAGTCTGTGGTTGGAATTTTCTATTAGAAATGCAGAATTTCAGGTCCCTCACTCCCACCAGATCTATTAATCCAGAATCTACATTTTAACAAGATTCTCAGATGATTTGTATATAACAGTAAAATTTGAGAAGCACTGCTCAAAATATGGACACTTATATTTATTTTTATTCTTCTATAGCTCTTCCAGTAGGAAAAAAAAAGAAGAATTATATTGATCTTAAATTGTAGCTGCACTTTGCGCTTTGCAATTCATGAAGAAAAATGGACAAAGAATTGCTTAACTTAGCTATCTTAAAATGAAGATGAATAACCATTGAATATATAATATATCTGTGCCATATAAGCAGGATCACCATATAGCCCAGATTTCCAGGACAGTTCTAGTTTATATCTGACATCCTTGAAGAATAATTAATAATACCCATCACCTTTCCAATTAAGATGAGTTCTCATTTTGACAATAAATTATATAGTCACCTTAATTATAATCTACTATGAGACTCATCTATGACAATGCCCCCCAACGATTTAGTTTTAATAATGCATGATACCTGGCCTTCACTAGTTAGCAAATTTTGGTTGTTTGACATTGAGGAGCTGGACAGAGACTCTCCATTGTTAATAGCAAGGCAACCACTTTCCATTTCACAGAAGAAAAACAAAGTGATAGTTACAATTTCATTTTAACATTTTGTTCACTAATTTGTTCTTATATCACTAGTAATTGATATGGTTTATTACTGCTGGAATCTGATATAGGTCCTGATTTAGAACAAACATACACTCTTATTTGCTTTAAATTCAATTATCTCCCTGTATCTGTGGGTTCTGCAACCTCAGATTCAACAAACTGAAGATGGAAAATATTGGGAAAATGCAGATAGATTCAAAAAGCAAAATTTGAATATTTCATGCATTGAGCACTAAGCCACGCTCACCTAAATGAAATGATGTGAAGGCTACTAAGCTGCAGCCTTCCATCATTTCACAGATCCTCCATTTCTCTCCAGCACTCCTTGTTTGTGCATTGTTCCCTTTGAGTCTTATTCACATACTATGTATTTAGGCTACAATGGTCCTGTCCATACTAATCATGAGCAGGCTTTTTTCTTGACAGGATTCCATAAACAATACATTCAAACAACTTTTTACACGTCATTTGCATTATATTATGTATTTTAAATATTATAAGTAATTAAAAGATTATTTAAAGTTATAAGAGGATATGGGTAGGCCAGATGCCATTTTTTATAAGAGACTTGAGTATCCTTTGACTTTAATATCCAAAAATGGATCTGGAACACATACTTAATGGACACCAAGGGGCAATATGTTCATGGTGTTGCAAAAAGAGCACCATGGCTTCCAACTAAGAGAACTATTTACAGAATCACAGTTTACAGCATTCAATAAAGTTTCTATCGACACACACTAAATGAGCAATAGGCCCACAATACCCCCAAAAGCCTAGATAAAAATAAAAATTTGAGAATAGAACTTTAAAAAGACTAGGTAAAGGAAACTGGACACCATCATTCAATGGTGAGCCTGTAGAAACCAAGGAAAGCTGGAAGGCAGCTATCTTCTAGGCTGACAGGAAGTCAGGAAGAAACTACCATTCCCTGGTTGTGGGGCAGAATATAATGAAATCAAAACATGGAGTTTGCCATGGATTAGCTCCTGTGAAGTCAATTCTTCCTAGTTGATCAGAGGAGGATGGGGCCTGGTAGAGCCATAGACCATTAGCAGAAGCTAGGGTTCATTCCGGAAGCATGAGAGGAATCAGAACAGCCTATCACAGAAGATAAGGATAGGAGGGGCCAATGGCAGGGGAACAAAGTCAGAATCATAGCTGAAAATGAATCTAGAATATGGAAGAAAAGCAAGTAGGAGTAGCAACACATTAAAATGTCTTAAAACAATTTAAAGGTATATTTACATACAGTAAAATTACTCTGTATGATATGTAAATTCTGAATTTTGATACAAAAAACCAAAGTCCATAGACAGAACTATTCTGTTCTTTCTCAGATTCCCCAGGCTCATCTGTAGTCAATCCTTCCCCTGAGTTCAGCCCCTAGAAAACATTATTTTTTGTCATTTTCAGAATGTCATATAAATAAAATCATATAGTTTGTAGCTTCCATGTCTGGCTTCTTTCACTTAGAATAATGCACTTAAGATTCATCTTTGCTATATTAATCAATAATTTGTTTATTTTATTACTTGGTAGTGTTTTATTGGTATGGGTAAATCACAATCTGTTTATCCATTCACTAGTGGAAAGCATTCTGCTTGTTTTCATCTTTTGGAGTTCTGAATAAAGCCCTATAAACATTAACATATAGGTTTTTGTGTGGACACAGATTTTTATTTCACTTGGATAAATATGCATAATGGGAATTCCGGGATCATATGATGAACAGATATAAAACTTTGTAATGAACTGCCAAACTATTTTCAATACTACCATTTTACTTTCCCACCAGCCACGTATAGAAGTTCCGAGAATTACACATCTTCACCAGTATTTGATATTGCCAGTTTGTTTTTTAATTTTAGTCATTCTAGTGGGTGTTGACCTTGATCCATACCCAATTGATTTTTTTTAATGAAAACACCATATAATAAACTGACATCTGTATGTGCTACAGGGAAAACAGGCATACTTGTAGTTTTAACTTGTGTTTCTGTAATAAGAAATAATATTGAATGTCTTGTTTTGTGCTTATTTACCATCTATGTATCTTCTTTGGTCAAGTCTGTTCAAATATTTTGCCCATTTTTTAACAGGTGGTTCATTATCTAATTAATGAGTTTAGGGCAATACTTACATATTATGCACACAAAATCCCTTATTGGATAACTGTTTTGTAAATATTTTCTACCAGGCTACATCTTTTCTTTTCATTCTCTTAAAAGTGTATGATAGAAGTTCTGAATTTTTATAAAAGTTTTTTTATGTTATTGTATTTTTTGTGCCTTTATTTAATTTATTTATTTTTATGTGGTGCTGAGGATCAAACCCAGTGCCTCATACATGCTAGGCAAGTGCTCTGCCACTGAGCTACAACTACAGTCCCTAGTTCTGACTTCTGATGAAGTGAAATTTATCAAGTTTTTCTTTTATGGACCGTACTTTTTATATTCTACCTAAGGAATCTTTCCTTAAGCCCCACAAAACAAGTATTTTCTTCTGTATGTCCTTTCAGAAATGTTTATAGTTTTTTGTTTAAGCCTATGATCTATTTGGAATTAATTTTTGCATACCAGGTAAGGTATGGATCAAGATACTGGTTTGGTTTGGTTTGGTAGTGTGTGTGTATATGTGTGCTTAGATAGGCAAAGTTTTATGCACCCCTTGCTAAAAAGACTATTTTTTTTCCCACTGAATTATCTTTGGGCCTTTTTAAAAAATCAATCGACTCTACATATGTGGGTCTAGTTCTAGAATCTTTATTCATATCCATTCTTCTATATGTCCATTGTTTTGCCAATATTGACAATGTCTTGAATCCCTAGTTTTAGGTAAGTCTTGAAATCTGGCAATATGACTCTTTCCACTTTCTTCTTTTCCAAAATTGTTCTGACTAATATATTTCTTTGTCTTTCCATATACCTTTTAAAGTCATCTTGTTGATTTATATTTTTAAAAAATCTAGCTGGGATTTTGACTGGAATACACTGAATTAATAAATAAAGGGAAACTGACATCTCTACTATTTGGTGTGTTTCAATCCATGGATGTAGGGCAAATATCCATTTATTAAGATCTTTGATTTCTTTCACTAGTGCTTTATGGTTTTCAACACTAAGATACTGCATATATTTTGCTAGATTTATAACTATTTCTTTTTGTGCCACTGTATGCAAATGGGACTATTTTCTTAAATCTGAATGCCCAACTGTCCATCGGTAGTATATAAGAAAATGATTTACTATATATTAGTTTTAGTAGCTTTTGTGTGTGTTCTTTGGGACATTCCATGAAGATAACTGTATTATCTATTAACAAAGGCAGTTCCATTGTTCTGTTTCTTCCTTTCCAATCTACATGTCTTTATTGCCTTTTTTTTTTCTTTTTCTTTTTACAGTACTGGGTTTGAACTCAGGAGTGCTCTACCACTGAGTTACATCTCTGGTCCTTTTTACTTTATTTTGAGACAAAGTCTCAATAAGTTGCTGATGTTAGCCACAGATTTGTAATCCTCCTGCCTCAGTCTCCTTAATAGCTGGGATTACAGGTGTGCACCACCTCACCTGTTTTATTCTTGCTTTATTGCACTGACTGTGACTTCTAACATGATTTTTGAATAGGAATGGATAAAGCAGAAATCCTTGATTTGTTCCCCTAAGGGAAAAACAACCTTTTCTCACTATAAAGGCTATGAATGTTCTAAAATTATGTATTTTGGTTCTATTTGCCTGATAGTCTTTTATTTTTGTCTTACAAATCATAAATAGATGCTAAATTTACCAAAAGCTTTTTCTTAATCTATATCATTATAATAAATTACATTGGTTGGTTTTTGAAAACAGCTTTTCATTCCCAGGATAAATTTGGTTATAATGTATTATCTTTTTTATAAATTTCTGTATTAGATTTTCTAACATTTTATTAAGGGTATTTGTGTCCATATCCATGAGGGTTATTGGTCTGGGCTTCCTCCTCCTTCTCCTACTTTTTTTCTTCCTCTTTTTCCTCCTTCTCATGTATTTGGTTTTAATATTAGGGTAATATTGGCCTTATAAAATGAGTTGGAAAGTGTATCCTCTTTGGTATATTCTAGAAGAGTTCCTATAAAAATAGGTATTATTTTAACCTTACTTAATATGATTCACCAAAAAAAAAACACATTAAAATTTAATTGCACCAATCTCATAGAATTGTGAGGATTAAATTATAGAATGTACATAACTAGCATAGGTATTCTAACAAAGCACCTAGGCAGTCAATAAATATTTGCTATTATTATAGCCTATTAATCTAAGCTAATTACAGGTTGTTAGCATACTGCTAGCAAATCACATACACACCCAATGAAGTCAGAGGCTGTCTTTATATGCTACGGTTGATATGAAAACTCATCTAGGTTTTACAGAAGTGGTAATGGTGAAAATCCCAGAAATTAAATAAGACCAGGAAAAAAAGAGAACTTAGGTTTCTTTATTACAATCATCATACAAATATTTAAGATGCATAGGAAAAGCGCATTATTATTTTAAGAGAATTTTTAGCTATATACTACATAAGATACTCTGGTTTATAATTGTTCATTAAGTTTCTACATGCTCAAGAAAAATGTGATGCCATTTATTAGAGTCATTACATTAGCAATGAATCAGATGTAGATGAATAATATAACAAGATTCTTTTCTTCCTTGCCCATCTTGCATTTCAGTGACTATGAAATGAAATTCGAACCAAATAAAGAATGGTAAATAATGAATCAAAGGTGCTGTCATTTTGGAAATCCATTAAACAACATGTTGAATATTTTAGCAGTTTTAATTATGCATTATTACATACTTCTTAGTTTTCTCACCCATCCCTGTATGGTTTTTCAGATTGACATTATAACAGAATGGGGAAAGGAGCAGTGAAGCATACTAGATGCTGTAACAAAAAACACTTGTGTAAATGTCTAATAGAAAATTAATGAAGCAAAGTAATGGAAAACAAAATCTAGCTCTTCCAAATGTTAAGGCTTCCACTGGTTATGAGCAGACAGGACTTGAGCCTTGACAGTTCTAAGCTGGTGATAATCACATCAATGAGAGACTGCTAAAGTCAGGGTCATATTTTCTGTTTGATTAATTATGAATGTTTATTGAACATCTCTCAGTAAGCCTACAGTAAGCCATCTAAGCCAAATAGTTTCATAATGCTCTTACTTAGCTCCATAGAACACTCATATTCCCTTGGTGTGCAAACAGAACCTAGGTGTTTAAGTCTGACAGACCAGACGTAGATCCAATGGTTAAAGCTCTATGACCTTGTACAGGTACATATGCTCTCTGAGATTCAGTCTTTTCATTTTTAAAAATGAAATGATTCCTTCTATAATACTGATGGTTTGTGCCAGGTCTGTATTACTTCCTGAGTCCACAAGGGTGAACTATGGAGAATCCAGACAAGGAAATGAATATTCATACAATAGAATAAGAGTCTGCTATTGGAAAGGGCTTCAGGAACACATTGGAAGGGTGCCTAAACTGAACCCAGCAAGACAAAGAAAGGCCTCCCTCAGGAAACTCTCTTTAGATGAGTTGTGAAAGATTTATGGGAATTAGCTAGGTGAACTGTGGGGTGGAGAGTCTCTAGGAGGGCAGAAGGACCAGAGGACATGGGAGGGCATGGTGCCAGGAGGACTTCAAAAAGTTTCCTATGGTTCACTGTGAAGAAGGTGCTATCAGGGGTTTTTAGCATAAAAATGGACATAGCCTTCTGTGGTTTACTCAGGTCACTAGGGTGGAATAATAGGTTGAAAAGGAACAAAACTGAAGGTCAAAGGTCCTAACAGGGTATGTTTCTTGCGGATGATGTTGTATTGTTCCAACTGAGAGGCAGTGGTACACACCTCAGATAAAGCACTAATCTCCAGGACCTATAAAGAACTCAAAAAACTTAACTCCAAAAAACCAAATAATTCAATCAATAAATGGGCTAAGGAACTGAACAGTCACTTCACAGAAGGAGATATAAATCAATCAACAAATATATGAAAAAATGTTAAACATCTCTAGCAATTAGAGAAATTCAAATCAAAACTACTCTTAAGATTTCATCTTACTCTATCTAGTCAGAATGGCAGCTGTCAAGAATACAAACAATAATAAGTCTTGGTGAGGATGTGAGGAAAAGGGCACACTCTTAGATTGCTGGTAGGGCTGTAAATTGGTACAACCATTATGGAAAGAAGTATGGAGATTCCTCAGAAAACTTGGAATGGAACCATCATTTGACCCAGCTATCCCACTCCTCAGTTTATACCCAAAGGACTTAAAATCAGTGAGACCACCACATCAATGTTTATAAAAGCTCAATTCACAATAGCTAAACTGTGGAGCCAACCTAGATGTCCTTCAACAGATAAATGGATAAAGAAAATGTGGTATATACACAATAGAATATTACTCAGTCTTAAAGAAGAATAAAATTATGGCATTTGCAGGTAAATGGATGGAGCTGGAGAATACCATGCTAAGAGAAATAAGCCAATCCAAAAACACCAACGGCTGAATGTTTTCTCTGTTATGTGGATGCTGATGCACAATTGGTGGGGGTGGGGGTGGGGCTGGGGAAGAATACAGTAACTTTAAATTAGGTAGAGGGGAGTAAAGGGAGGAGAGGGGGTATGGAGGTTGGAAGGATAGTAGAATGAATTGGACATTATTATCCTATATATCTATATGATGGCACAATTGGTGTGATTCTACATCACATACAACCAGAAAAATGAGAAATTATACTCCATTTATGTATAATGCTTCAAAATGTATTCTACCATCATATGTAACCAATCAGAACAAACTTTAAAATTTCAAAACAAAAGACAGTGGTGGTGGGAGTCAGTGGTGACCTGGACTGAGGCTGTGTTACTTAGAAACTAAGTAATGATTGCTCAGAACCACACAGCCAGCAGGTTTTGGGAACCCTATATGCTTTGTCTCCTTTTTTCTTCCCCTTCTGTTCTGTCCTATTGTTGTTGTTGTTTTTTATTTTTTAAATTGTCCAAATGTCCCAATAGCCTTAGTAAAACTTCTCTCCAATGAATAAATTTACAAAGAAATATTTTTTTCATACATCCACAGGGAAAATATACATTCTATTTTACCTCTCCCTTTGATCACCTATGGATGAGATTTCTAATAAATGTTGATGTAAATGCAGTTTCATTGCAATAAAACTGTTAATCTTGGTTAGTCTCAGCAGAATGTACACTCCATAAAAACAGGAAGTTGGTCTGATTTGAGGTTCTACCTCCAGCAACTATAGCAGAGCTGAGCACTTGACAAAGACCTAATAAGCACATCTGACTAAAGTGTCCATGGGTTAATGTCTTCACAGAATAAAGAAGAGTGTTTCATCTCTCTGAAGTAATGGCAACTGACTCCTTCAAACTGGTAACTCTATTTCAAGACTCTCCCTGCCCCAAACCACTATACCCTGATTTGAAATTAATCCTTCTAAATGTGTAGTTCTGATAAACATAATTTCTGCTAAACTTGTGCCTAAACTGCTGCATCTGACCTGTGAGGATTCCCATCCGCCCCTCAACTCAGTCACCTATCATGTTGGTCCTCGTATGGCCTCTCTCCGAGATTAACAAATTTACTTGCTGCTTTCAAAGTGTCCCAGATATTTTCTACCTCTACATACCCTCCAAAAAACACTCCTTCTTCCTCAAATATCCTGCATCTTCCTGCCTCAACCTGATAAAACCTGCCTACCCTTCAAGAGGTATCTCTGAAAACATTGCTTTTGGATGTTTTGGGGACATGTGGCAGTGTTTGGAGACATTTTAGGTCATGGCAACTAAAGAGGAAAATACTACTGGATCTAGTAGGTAGAGTCCAGGGATGCTGTTAACCACCCTACAATGCACAGAACAGGACCCTCACAACAAAGATTTATCTGATCTCAAATGTCATTAGTTCTAAGGTTAAAAAACACTACCTTAAGCAAAGGTCCTACCTCAGCATTCAAATCTCCATGGAATTCTGGTGGACTGCTTGTTCTGAACTCCTGCTGCTTTATAGTACTAATGTATTAACTTGTCTGAGCCCTCCCTCCCAGGTCCATATGCTTCTTGAGATCATAGGCTGTATTCCACCTATCTCATTTTTCTTAATAAGCCTCCCATATCCCTTGTACAAGAGATCAACAAGTTTGTTGACTGAAATTTTTAAATTTCTATTTCATTTGTTAAACTCTTAATTATCTACTCATGGCTGTTTTTTCCTATCCTGCTAAGAAGAAAAGATAGGATGATATTATATCCATTTACTCTTTAAATCTTAAAGACTACCTGTCTGTCTGTTATTACCTGTCTGTCTTCTTATTTCCAGTATCTTTTATGATCCCATAGGAAAGAATGCCCTTTAAGGGCAATAACTAGTGCTAAATTTAACTAAATGTAGTTTTGATGCTAGTTTTCATTACATACTGTGAACTGCATTTATTTTATTTAGCATAGCTTTAGCTTATAAGCTAATAAGCAAATAAATAGCAAAGCTTGACTTCCAGTAGACTCCAATTCAGCTTTACAAGATTGAGAACTAAAAAATAAGTGCCACTGATTATCTAAAGCTCCTCCTTTTCCTATTATCCTAATATTCGACAAAGCTAATAAAAATTTGCTAATTTTTATAGTTAACTGACATTACAAATGTCCATTAAACATTTTACAAGTAAAATATTATGGCCAGTTTGCTGACAGGGCTGTACATTCAAGACTTTAAGCACATTTTAAAAATTCAAATAACACCAGAATACAACAGACACCAGAATGGCAATAGGTAAATCAATGGTTGTGCAACTGATGTGATTCTGCAATCTGTATACGGGGTAAAAATGGGAGTTCATATCCCACTTGAATCAAAGTGTGAAATATGATATATCAAGAACTATGTAATGTTTTGAACAACCAACAATAAAAATTAATTTAGAAGTAAAATAAATAAATAAATAAATAAAAATAATAAAAATTCAAATAAGAGCCAGAATGTACATTTGACCACCAACTCCCAATTTCATGACTTCTCAGGCATAAGAAAGCTGCTGGCCAAGGGAATACAACAAACACACAAGCACACATTATCCTTAGAATTCAATTTAAAACTTTGAATGAGAATTTATTTCAGGTGAAAAGAATGAAATGTGTGTATGAAAAGAAAATGTGATATAAATCCCTCCCATCATGTGTATGCATGAATATATAATTATACTGTATGTATAATTATAATGTACCAGTAAAAAGGGAAAAATTAAAAAATGAATAAATATTTAAGAATAAACTTAACAAAAGAAGTGCAAGATCTGAATATTTATTTAAAAAAAAATAAAGTAAGCTGAACTACCTTGATTATAATCCCAAATGGCCTTTAGGGTAAGAATAAGCACAACGGTTGACCTGAGAAACCAATACACCTAAAAGCCAGACGCCTCTATTTCCAATGCTGTCAGTCAAAGAAACAGTGACAATGATGATGAAAGAGCGTTTTGTGTTGTCATATGTCCGTCATACCAAAAATCAGTGGTTGGTTATTCTGCAAGGGAAGGAATAAATCCCTCCAGGCAAAAAAGTATAATGTGACCAGAAGTTCCCTGGGAAGATATTTAATTCTGTCGTGGTAACCATGTGAAGATGTCATGACAGAGCAGGTACCAACAAGAAGAAATGAGGACAAGACATACACACTCCCTCTCCACTTGCACTTATATAAACAAACAAACAAACAAAAAAAGCACTAAATAGGAGGTCCAGTGGAAGTTTCTTTAAAACATTAGGAACCTCAAGAACTTAGGTCCACACTTTACTGCACTTTAATTTTTATACAAAGACAGCTCAACCTCTGATTTTTAAATTTCATGATACTCAACTTCAAAATCATGTAGTAACTAATCAATACTATAGATCAAGTATAATATGAACTATCATTTCCGTCTTATCTGAGAGCCTCATTAAATGGAATATGGTATTATGCCAAATGTCTGAGAAGATAATCAACAAAGCAACCAACATGGTAATAATAAATTAGAGATACGTCATGTGGTAAGAATAAAGGAGTGCATCATGCCTCCAAATTGGTAGCAAATAAATTAGTTATTCTTTGGAAAATCTTGGCCTGGATTTATAAGTCTCCAATTTAATATCATTAATCACCGTCATTTCTCTTTAGGCTTATTGGAAAGTGGATGTTAACCTTTACAGGTTTTTTGTTTGATTTTTTTTTATCTATTGCCTTTGAATGTAATCAAAGCTTCATGTGCACATAACATTGATATCCCAAAAGACCACAATCACTCTACATTCAGGTTCACAGTGATGAATGTTTGGGGGAAAAAATAGCTGTAAAGTATTTATCAATACATGAGGAGGAAAAAAAAATACATGAGGAGGGCTCTGCCCCAACAATGACATTACTGCATGTGCAGATCAAGAGTGAGATGTCCTTATCAATACTCCAGGTTGAGATAAAAAGGCAAACTGAGCAGCATCTATTATTCAGTTCTATGTCACTCTTTCAATGTCTTCTGACTTATTTCTTTCAAATTACCCTTAAATCAGTTTTAGTTGATAGAAAAATATTCATATCCTGAACTTATGGATCAAGATAGGTCACATTGCTTTCCATCTCTCTTTTGTAAGAATCTCTTATGGAAGCAAATCAGAGGCTCCACTGCCTTCCATACACAGAAAACCTGCCAGAGGAATCCCACAGAAAATGCTGTATAACAGTGATCTCTAAGAATAACAGGATTTAAAAAATAATGTTAGGAAGAAACCATCAGATTCTTACCAGGAATCTCCCGTGGTTGTTGGAGCAGCCATCTTTGAACAGATTGGCTTGTTTCTTTTCTTCCTAATCTTCCCTTGTCCTTACCCACTGATAATCAAAATTAAGAGGGGTATGGAAAAAACTGAAGGCTTTCACAGCCCAATACCCCAGAATACTTGGGTTTCAGGTGAGCCTCAGAACTAGAGTTAAGATAAAGGCTTATGTCTTTTCCATAGAAATAGCTTTCTATGGGCAGGCCCAGCTCACACACTTCCCCTTCTGAAGAGAGAGGGAAACATGGCAATCTTCACAGAGAGAACATGCTCTCTTCAGATACAATGCTAAGATGGAAGGATGCTCTCTGTGACACACTCTCCCTTTCCCACATCCAAATATATGTCAACTTACTACACATGATGCTAAAATATTAAGAACCTGGAGCAGTCAAACAATACCTGGTAATGACATATATTGTATAATGCCAAAATAGCTTATATCCACACATAAATTTAAAATATCAATATAATGCCCTAAAAATAGCAAGGGTAAATAGAAGAAATAATAACAAATTATGTTTTAAGCCTATAATATATTCCAATGCAACAACTCTTAAATACAAGTGAAGTGCATTATGTCTAAAATTGGTGAAATGTTTGTATTTAAGTATAAAATCACCATGAGTGCAACCAAAACCAATGCAAACAAATATGGATATGTTTATTCACAACTTAATATCACAAGTAGGGTTTGTTACCATTTGTGACATAATTTTTTAAAATGATAAATAAAACTTTGGGTAAGATTCTAAATTTTATATATATATATATATATATATATATATATATATATATATATATATATATATATAGTCTTTCCTTGATTTACAAATAGTTCCATCCTAGAAAATTAACTATATATCTAGATTATACAGAAAATACTGTTTGTATAAAAAAAATACAAGTCTAAGCTTAGATAAATTTTAAAAATTCTTTAACTAAATAGATTTCCAGTGGAACACTGGAATTTTTTCTTACTCACATCTTTAACAGATTGAGCAAGGCCCACCCAAATTTCAAAGGGGCATCTGCATAATTTGTTCTACCACTTCAAATGGTAATCATAATTAGAAACACCCTCTCACACACTTAGAAATACTGTTTAACTAAATATCTGGGCATCCCATGGCCTAATCAAGATGATACATAAAATTAACCATCACACAGCATCACATGTTTTTTCCCATTTTTCACATACTTTTATCTTTTCCATGAAAAATGCATAAAAATGCAGGGTAACCTGTTAAGATACGTAAACAAGTCAGGATGGCACCTGGTATTTTGCCAAGAAATGTTAGAGTCTGTAAACAAGTCTGCATGGTGCCTGGCAAAATGCCAGAGGGAGTGGTTTGTGAAGTAACAAAAGCGAGCCATTAAGTGTGGAGATTCCTTATTGGTTGACTGCTGTATCTAGTTTATGCTAATTAGATAAGCTGTGTAAAATGCATAAATACCACTCCTGTCCTACAATAAACGGCTCCCATTCCTGCTGTATCAACGTACACAAGTCATTCGTCACCCCCCTGGATATTTTGCTGCAGCCGGACTGCGGCGGTAACCAATTATTTTGAGGAAGATAAAATATCTGAACCAAACTTGCCATCTTGGAGAAAACTCAGCCAAGCTCAATCTAGATCAGTTAACCCTCAGTCAGTCCACAGATGTGTGGGTGAAACTAAAGCATTATTGTTGGTCCCTCACTTTTGAAGTGGTTGGTTAGGAAATATGTAATAAATGTCAGATATATCAAATGAGATTGTTTTCCTTTCTTACAGGATAGGGAAAGCAAGTATTGTTAAAAGAAAAATAAGAAGTTAATAAAAAAAATCACAATGTTGGACAGGAAATAGATGGATATAAGAAAGGAGCAATGGGTAGAATCCAGGGAAAAGATACAACTTAATCCGTGCTATATTAACCTACAACATTGAGTCCTGGTTGAATGAATTGCTGAGTATTAGAAAAGCCTTTCAACAAATCATACCAATGAATATTGCACAAACTCACTTCCCTATAATCACCTTGAGGGATAGAATATACAGTTTCCTATATCTGACAAATTAATATAAAGGCAGACAGAGATACATCAAGAACTGAAGAGCCCGGGAGCAGGTTCAAAGCCAGCCTCAGTAACAGCAAGGTGCTAAGCAACTTGGTAAGACCCTGTCTCTAAATAAAATACAAAATGGGGCTGGAGATGGGACTCTGTGGTTGAGTGTCCCTGAGTTCAATCCATGGTACCCGCCCTGGCAAAAAAAAAAAAAAAAAAAAAAAGGATAAGGATTGTCGCAAAACATTTAAAAGTTGTGGAGTTGTGGTTCTCTGCTTTCTCCCATTAAAGTTTAATAATTCTCCCATTATGATTTTATTTTTTCTTATTTTTTGAGGAACAGGTAATTTTATTTTAATTTTATGGGCTCCTTTCCCCCTCTTCTGCTGATCTAATTGCATTTATAAAAAGCAATTAACAGGTTCTTTAGAATAGATACTGTTGATGGACAAGCTCGATTGTTTGAACAAAATGGGAGCATTAAATAAACATTATAAAACTCACTAATAACATTGTGACTTTGCTGTCAAGTGTAGATTCCTTCTTTCAAGAAAAGTTTGTGAGGCACACTTGTAATCCCAGTAACTGAGGGTAGGGATGGGTTTGCAGGCAGGAGGATTGCAAGTTTGAGACCAACATTAATCAACAACTTAGTGAGGCCCTAAGCAATTTAGTGAGACTCTGACTCAAAATAAAAATAAAAAGGCCTAATGATGTGGCTCAGTGGTTAAGTGTCCTTGGGTTCTATCCCCAGTACAAAACCAAACCAAAACAAAAAAATGCCAATCTGAAAAGATTACTATGAATCTAACTATATTTCATTCCGGGAAAGGCACAACTATGGACATAGAAAAGACTAGTGGTTACCAACAGTTTGAGGGGAGGACTAGGTAGAGAGGGATAGTGGGCACAGAGGATTTTTAGGGTGGTGAAAGTATTTTGTATAATAACATAATAAAGAATCCATGTCATATGTTTGTCAAAATGTACAGACTGTACAACACAGTGTGAACCTCAATGTAAACTGTGGACACTGGACACCAGTAATGTATTGGTAGTGGGCTCATCATTTGTAAAAAAAAAAAAAAAAAAATGTGCCACACAGATGCAAGAAACAGGAAACCAGTGAGGGAAAAGGATATGGAAACTTTGTATGTTACACTCAATTTTTCTATAAACTGCTAAAAAAAAGTAGTCCACCCAAAATAATACCTTTAATTTTAAATTAAAATTAATGTAAAATGGATTATACAACTAATATAAAATTCAAAACTATGAAACTGCTACAAGAAAACATAGAAGGAAATCCATGTAACTTTTTGTTTCTTGATGAGTGTTTAGGCATGACATTAAAAGCATGATTGAAGAATGAAAAAGAAATGAAAAGTTGGATTTTATTAAACCTGGAAACTTTTGTTCATCAAAAAAGCACCATTAATAGTGTAAAAAAAAACAGGCCACACTGGGAGAAAAATTTGCAAAATACATGTCTGATAAAGGACTATATCTAAACTACCCCCCAATGCTCAAAATCTAACAAAAATAAAACAACTCAATTAAAAAATTGTCAAAAGATTTGAACAGATATCCACCAGAACAAATACACAGATTGTATGGAAGGTAGAAAAATGGTTTGCCAAAGATATATTCACTTCTTGATTCCCAGGACTTATGCATGACTACCTCTTGGGCAAAACATACACAAGAATATTCATAACAATTTTATCCATGATAGCCCCAAACTGGAAACCATTCAAATGGCTACCAACATGTCAACAGAGAAACAAACTGCAGTAAATTCATATACTGTAATATTTTCACTCAATTAAAAAATGAGTTAATCTCATTTTTTAATTGAGTGAAAATAAATCTTTTCAAAAATACAATGTTGAATGAGAGAGAATGGACACACAAGAATATGTGATTTGACTCCCCTTATATCAATTTCAAGATGAACAAAAGTTATCTCTGGTGATTGAAATCAGGACAGTTTCTCTGGGACAGGTGAGGATAACTGAAAAAGAATACAGGGAACTTTTTAAAGTAGTAGAGATATTCTTTTAGTTACACAGATACAGCAAACTGTTAAAACTACAAACTTTTAATCTGTTTTCTACTGCTAAATATTATATTACGATAAACTGAATTAATAAAACAAAATCAGGACTCAGGAGAATCAGGGTTTTTTTTTTATAGTGCTGAAACTTCAAAACCATTTCTTAAATAGATCCCAAAGAATAGGATAATGAGTAATATAATAAAGAGCATTCTTAAAATAAATACAAGAAGTTTCTTGAAACTGTTTCTTATTGGGCTGGGGATGTGGCTCAAGTGAACCGCACTCGCCTGGCATTCGTGGGGCGCTGGGTTCGATCCTCAGCACCATATAAAAATAAAATAAAATAAAGATGTTGTGTCCACCGAAAACTAAAAAATAAATATTAAAAAAAACCCTCTCTTTCACTCTCTCTCTTTAAAAAAAAGAAAAAGAAACTCTTTCTTACAAGAGCCATGTGAAACAGGAAGACATTAGAAGCAAGTCCAGAAGGGAAAAATAATTTGATGGAAGCCCAGGGTTCCCTGGTTAGTTTTCTTGATCTAGTGATGAGAATTAAGAACATTTCATGTAGAGGTGTAGAGAGGGAGGAATGAACCTCTTATTATCCAGACACTGGACCCAGAAGCCAGCTGACAGAAGAGGAATTTGATGAAGTTGAAAGTCAGTTTATTGGTTTCTGACCCAGTGCAATGGGTTCAACTTTGAAGGGTGAGAAGAGTAAGGCCTAAGTCTATAGAACTGTTTAAGAATAACACTGTGAGATTCTGGACAAAGCATAAAGATCAAATGAAAGAATTGTCATAAGGAACTCAGAATCAGGTTGTAAGCTAAGTTGCTTTGAAACCCAATCACTTAGGGACTGCTTTCTTTGCCTCTACCTAAACCATGTGAACTGGAAGTTTGGGGCACCCAGAGGCAACATTCAGGGCATAGTGTTATTATTCTCAGGTCCACTGGCAATACCAAGCCTCGTCCAATCAACTTCTCAGACAATGGACGTGCAAAAGGAGAATTTGGAGCAGGAGAGACAGATTTTGTTAGGCACCTCCAGAGGATTGAAATCAGGATAGTGGAAGATGACTGGAAGGAACATGCAAAGGTATCTGGGTAGTAGGAACATTCTTCTGTTCCATGGATGGGTGCCTTTGAAAGAGATGTGTTCAGTTTGTGAAAATCATTCAGCTATACTATTATAATACATGCACTACTCTCTCTGTATATTTTACTTCAATTAAAAAATGTTTAAGAATAATTTTAAATGTTTCAGTCCACTTACCCCCGGTACTAGGAACTATAAAAACCTTGATGCTTTGACCTCTACCCTCAAGGTTTAGGAACCTCAGTGTCTAGCAGGGAAACTGATAAAACTTGAGGAGGAGGTGTGAGCAGCTCTCCAACAGCCAACTGCCAGAGCCTGGGAAGGACTGAGGGAAGGGCCCCAGATTTTTAAGTGGAGAATTTAAAGGATAATTAGCACATTTTTTCATAGATAAATGTGTGTATGTTGGGAGCAGAGAGAGGATAGGTGGTGGGAAAGACATTCTAGGTCTTTTTTTATAATTTTCTCTTTTATAAAGAGAAAATTATAAAAGACTCTAATTTCCAACTCCATCAAAATATAGTCATGACAGAACAAAAAAAAGTCCCTAAAACAAAATATTCAGAGTATTAGTACAGGGTCTTGGACACAAAAAGATTGATTGAGGATAAGGGTAGGGGAGTGGGAGTTGGTTCTCAGGTCTAATAACCAAAGTCAACAAGAAGCAGTCTTCCTTGAAAGGGTAATATATTGAATGTTTCTAGGTGTGTTCCTTTTTATTTTCCCCATTCAAAACAAAAACACAGTCTGTATCACTTAACAATGGAGAAACACTTCTGAGAAGTCCATCATCAGACAATTTCATCATTGTGGGAACATCACAGTGTGTACTTAACACAAACCAGGCCAGATATGGTGTTACTAGGTGATATAATCATATGGGACCACTACAGCAGATATACATGCCTTCACTGGCAAACTTTGCTATATGGTACATGACTATAATTTGATTAGGTATCAGAATAACTTATGTTCTCACAACTTAGGTAGTCTAATCTACATGATTGTCTGGAAAAGTATCCATGACAAAAGCAAACACTGCTTTTAAGCTAATAAAACTTTAATATTTAGACATATTTGAGAGTGGCATCACAGGGTATCTTGAAATTAATAGTTACCACATTGAATGGTGTCTTATTTACAAAAGTAATATGAGTTTATCGTTGAAACTCAGAAGTATTTAAAGTAAAAAGTATAAGAGCCTCTCTGTCTTACTCCCAAAAGTTAACAGGCATTTGAATAATGTAGTCTGGATTCTTTGTAATAGAGACATGTCATATAGTCTGGTCAATAAATTATTATAGTCTAAATTATAACATATTTTCAAAACATTTCCATGTCCCTGCAGGTCAGTTCACCTCATTTATTTCCATGGCTGCACAGTATTTCATTATTTATATGAACTGTAATTGACCTGATCAGCTTCTGATGGACATTTAGGTTGTTCCCAATTTTCACCACAGCAAATAATGATATAATGAATATCCTGTACAGAATTCTAATGGCTCACCTTAAGACTCGGATACCTCTGAGCATATCTACAAGGGAGAGACTAAGAAGTCTCCTAGGAAAGAGCTCATCTCAAGTGAAAAGCATTAAGACTCACTTTCTATGGTCCTAAGACAATAGGCCTACAACAGAGGGGACAATCATTAGGATGCTGTGTCATTCAAAGTATCTTTGTACCAGCCCCCATGTATTCACATTCTCTAATCTCTCCAAGGTCATTAAAATCTCACAGTAGCATCAACAGATTCTACCACACAGGAACCAAGACATTCTGGGCAGTAGGAGGCAGGTCCAGCAACACCATACCTCTGTTGTTACAGGAAACAAAGGAGGGCACAAGGACTCCAGGAGTGATCCCTGATGATTCCAAGATTCCTTTAAAAGGAATCTGTGAAGCTGGTTGAAATTCCACCAATGAGGTAGGAAAAGAACCAAAGAAAGGATTGTGAATGTTGAGGGTGTGGGTCTGTATTTCTATCTCTATGATGATATGGTCAACAGGAAACCCAGGCTGCAGATTAAACTGGATATTTCAAAAATAATAATATTTATGCTTAAATTACTCATGTTCAATTCAGCCAGTAATGTGCTTAATGTGCATTAACTGCAGCATGCTGTCAAGTTTTCAAAATAACACAGTGTGAGGGCATCCATGAGAATGATGCTGTGGAATTATTAGAATTTCACTTTAACACAAATGTATATGAGAACAGAAATAAAATAAGGAAAAAACAGCATGAGTAAAACTAATAAAAAGTGATATTAAAATGAAGATACTTTTAAACAGGCTAGTCAGAGCAAGAAATGACAAAATGGGTCACCTTCTCTACTTACTGCCAGCATGCATGGCTGTTCCCTGCTGCAGAGGCTACTGTGCTGTAAAACTTTGCTGAGTTAATTTCAAGCAAAGAACAAATTTAACACAGGCATTTCTCTTAGGAAAATTTTACTCATATTCACAAGATCACTATTTATTTTGCGTGAATGTGCAGATTCTGAGACCTGAATATTGCAGGAGATAATACCTAAAAAACAAGGTGCTGCTGTCCTCGTGTTCCACAAAGGCAGACCTAGAACTTCAAGTTCCACTTGCTCAGCGATCCCAAGAGCTGTGATGGGAACAGTAGATCCACTGATTTCACTTAGGAATAGGAAACCCAAGAATGTTTTTTGCAGGCTCCTTACGCTCATCCAAAATTCTGGACACACTGGATAGTTGGAATTGGGAGAAGGCAGGCCTGAGATAAGGACAAGAACACTGGATAAGGTGTCTGATGACTTGGTTCAGTTGATTATAAGCCATATGTCTGAGGAAAATAAAATCACAAGTTCTCTGAATAACAAGAGGTCCCGGGTCATCATGATGATGAAATACGCATGCATATCTGCATGTATGATCAGTACATAAATACACACAGTTTACCAGAACTAGCCACATAACTGGCAGGGCCCTGTGCAAACAAATAAACCAAAAAATAAAAAATAAAAACATGGGGCACAGTGTTCAAAGAATTTGAAGAAGTAATAGCAAAGCATTAAACCAAGTGCAGGACCCTTCTAAATGTAAGGTCCTGAGTGACTGCACAGGTGGATGGCCCACAAAGCTAGCCCTGGATGGTATCATTCTGGGAAGGGCACTCCTGAGAACAACACTTTTATAAATGCATAGCTAAATCCTCCAGAATCTCAGGAAAATATTTGGCTGCCTCTGAGATTGCATTATAATGAAAAGGAAGTAGGATTTCATATACTAAAAAAGAATCCTCTTTTTTTTCAAGGTGACATGGAAAGAAGATAAAAAGACATCCTTTAAAACTATAGTGCTTAGCTATAAGGAACATAGTATATAACTTTATATATTTTTCTTTATGGAATCCTCACACACAATCCTAATCAGTGAATCTAAAAAGACTTTTTTTTCCACAGGTGAAAAAATGATGGATCTGAGAGTTTAAGAAACTTGATCGTGGTCACACGATTTTTCTCTCATAGATCATTAATTCATTTGACAATACTTATTGACCTCCTACTATCCCCTAGGAACTGTTTGAGACATTGGAGAGAAAACACTAAGACAAACAAACAAACCAACCCAGCTCATCTCTAATCCTGTCTTTGGGCTCCTGGAGTTTAGAGGGGAGACACTAGCATTAATTGAAAAAAATCACACTCCTTTTTCAAAAAAGGAAATGGTAAAATTAGTGAGTTTTATGAACAAGGTTGCCAGATTTAACAAATAAAAAATACAGAATGCCCAGATAAATTAAAGTTTCACATAAACAACTATTAATGATGTAGTATACATGTGGTCGAATGTTGGTGTTTCCCTCAAATTCATATGTTGGAATCTTAATCCCTAAAATGATAGTATTAAGAAGTTGGGCCTTTAAAGGAAGTGATTAAGGCTTGAGGGCTTCATCTCACCAATGGAATTAGTACCCTTCTAAAAGAAATTGAAGGGAGCTGCCTCATTCCTTCCATTACGTGAGGACATCAGTGAAGAGCAGGCCTTCGCCAGACACTGTATCTGCTGGCACCTTGAACTTGGACTTCCCAGCCTCCACAATTATAAGCAGTATATTTCAGTCTCATTACAGCAATGCAAAGGAGTAAGACAATATCCCATGAAATATTTTGAACATATTTATACTAAAAAATGTCTCATTGATTGAAATTCAATTTACGTGACTGTTCTGTATTTCCTCCAATAACCTTATTTATAAGGAAAAGTACACTGTGGTAGGGGAGGGAATTTTAACCTGACAACAGAGATTCAGAGACTTCTCTAGAAAGGGAAAACTGAACTGAGATCTGAAAAATGTAAGAGTTAGTATACTGGAGACAGGTTGAGGCAGGTGGCAAAAGAAGACTGAATTTGAAGGCTGCTGCTCTGTAAATAGCTTGGGGATTGATTATACAAATGGAAGCTCTGGAAGCCAGCATGGGCCAGATCATCCAGGGTTTTGAAGGCCATGTTAAGAGTTAGCCTTTGTCCCACTAGACTGCACATGCTTTTCCCATCTTTGAGAAGAACTATTGTCTATATGACCATCTTCCCTACTTCACTCACTCCTCCTGACTTTTACTAAAGATATTAGTCATCTTTAATTCTGTTGAGCCAGTTAGAACATGATTCTTCTGAGGGCTTCCAGAACATATTCAGTAAATATTAACCAGAACAACTTAGGTTAGAAAGTTAATGTGTGTGGTCTGTAAGTGTGTCCCCTAATGATACCATCAAACCTGCTTGGTAGAGCTTGATAATCAGCAGCTCCTGGGCCCGTTTAGGAAACCACTAACTGGAATGTCTAGGATGGGGCTCAGAAAAGTCCATTTAAACATGCTCCCCAGAAAAGTATGTTACACAGGACTGAGAACCACTGGTTTATTTGTCTATTCTAATATTTTAATTATAGGTTTTTCAAATACTAGTAAATGATATGGAAAGTACTTGGTCTGATTTGTCATAAATCTCACTATACTTGTGAATTGTCAGAGGCCTCAAGGTTGTCAGAAGGTAGAAGCCCATCATTATAGTGTCAGTCTTAGTCATTTATATTATATACTGTCTACTGGAAAGAGATATAATAAGCCTGTTGCACATTAGGTAGTCAATAATAAGCATTTAAAATGTCATGGTAAATAGATATATCTGCTTTATATTATGCTGAAATTATTATTTTTCAAGTTGGTGTTTTAAAATGTTTTAATTTGCAAAGTCTAGAATTTTATAAAAATTTTGAGTTTTGGAAATTGTTTTAATTAGAAATTAGGCTCTTCATATTCTTAAAGGCATAACATAAAATCTAACAGACCATTTTCTCTGCAAAATGGAAAGTATAGCTCCATGTAAAATTTCATTATGAGTTAATAAAAATATTCTTCCATTCTATTTATAAGCAAAGTTCAAATTTTTAGAAATCATATAATTCTCCACTATGGTTTCAATGTGAGGTGTCCCCCAAAAAGCTCATGTGCAGGAAGGTTCAGAGGAGAAATGATTGGGTTGTAAGAGTCTTAACCTAATCAATGATTTAATCCCCTGATAGGGATGAACTGCATGGTATCTGAAGTGGTAGGGTGTGGCTGGAGGAGGTGGGAATTGGGGCATGGCTTTGGGTATTTATTTGTATCTGGCAGAATGGAGTCTCTCTCCGGTTCTTGATCACCATGATATGAGCTGCTTCCCTCTGCCACACTCTTCAGCCACGTTCAGCCTCGCATCCAGGCCCTAGAAATGGAGCCAGCCATATATGGGCTTAGACCTCTGAAACTGTGAACACTCAAATAAATTCTTCCTCCTCTACAGTTGTTCTAGTCACATCCTTTAGTCACAGCAGCGAAAAAGTTGACTAAAACATTTCCATATCCTGGAGTGAAAGAATATTAGAACTAGAAAGGGCCAACTATCAAGTCTACTCCAGTACATTTATTTCAGGTGTTTCAACTCTTTCCAACAGGGGAAGTATCATTTGCAACTACTACTACCAAGAGAGGGTTTGTGATAAAACTACCTGGTGCTTTTATATCCCATAAAGATATATTTTTAGGGGCTGAGTCTGTAACTCAGGGTAGAGCATTTGCCTAGCATGTGTAAGGCACTGGGTTTGATACTCAGCACCACATACAAATAAATAAAATTAAAAATTATAAATAAATAAATAATATTTATTTCTAGCAAGAATTAAATAGTAACTTCTCAGCTATCTCCAATCAAGAAGCTCCTAATTTAATATACTACAATATTTTACACTGGTTGCCCAATTGTGCAGAGTGAAAAAGCAAAGCAAAGCCCAAAATAATGCGGCAATATTGTATCAAAAACTCTACACAGCTGGGGAGGGGGGCTGTGCCTCCTAGGCTTACAAACAGACCTTATCTAAATGAGGAATTGGTGTTAAAATGGACAAGGATAGGCATCTTGTGAACTTGCTTCAGGCAGAAATCTCAGCAAAAGAGAACCAAGCAACATACTTGTGAATTTTAGGTTTATCCCTGGAAATAGCTGCATGGAATAAAAAGGGTGTTTTCACTTTCACTATTCACAGAAATCTCCTATTACTATGATAAATACATAAAACATAGTGAACTGCTTAAGAAGGCATTTTGACAAATCATATGTTTTTAATCATAAAACATGTTATCAAAAGATCTACTTAGGAATAAGAGCTAATATTCCTAATTATAAGAAATGGATTTTCTGCTGTTTGTGATCATGTGATACTTGCACATTATGATGCCTTTCCGGTAATCTCCTTCAACTGCATTCTGTTCTCTTAAGTATTTTCCACACTTCAGGGATATGATAGAGCGATAATGAGCGATTTTTTTTAAACCTAAAAGCTTTTAGGCTAATCTTTTGCTCAGATGAGAGAAGCTCATAAGCCAGATCATCCAGTGGGCCATGAAAAATATATTTGATTTTTCCACGACATCATTGAAAACACTCAAATGTGATCCAGAGCTTCCCATCCAGACAGCAGCTGAGGGTGGATTTCTTATTAGAGTGTGAGGAAAAGTCTATTGTCTGCCTTTGCTGACACTGAAGGCCAAATTTCATTAAAGGCAAAATTCTGAGAAGTTAGAAATTACAGAATTTTTTAAAAAGATAAAATTGTTTTCTTTTTCCTTGCAGGGAATTTATTTTATAATATTTTCCATTTGTAGAGAATTTGTATTTCCAAAGTTTTCTGAAAATAATTTTTTTGTCCCCAACTCTGTAAGGTAAATAAGGACCTGGTTGAACTATTCCCGCCCCCCCCCCCACATTTCTCAATTATAGTGGAGGAACCCAGGATAACTTGCCTAAAGGTGATTTAACATAATATTTGGGAAAATGGGAAAAAGGTTCTTTTTCTCCACATTCCTTGATAACTGCTTTTCTCCGCCCACTTCTTCCTGGTCGCCCTTTTTTCCTCAGCCCACCTCCTTAGTTGCTATTGTCGCACATACTTTCAAATTTGGGCTCATTCATTTGCCAGTGCAAAAGCCTTTGTCATTGGCTTCCCAGAAAGTGGTCTTTTAAATAAATAAATAAATAAAATAAAAGGTTGAATTTCTTTTTATCCGGGAATGCTGAATCAATAATTGTGTTTTTAACACACTTTTTATGTTATAAAAGAGGAATATGGCATTCTCAAACCCCATTTAGAGGGTAGTCCTCCTACCAAAAATCCTTGACAGGTGAAGGACTGGATTGGCATTACAGAACCTCAACCCCGAAGCGTTCACAAGGAAACTCGCCAGGAGCACGAGGCCTTTCAGAACTTGCCATTGAAAAAGGAGTGAACTCTTGTTTTAACAGCTCAATGCGACATTCTCCTCTAGGATTATGGATAAGAATTAAACGGAAACTACTTTTCGCTCTGTCAGTCAGCTAAATTCGAAGGGAGCTAAACACGTCTGTGAGAGTAATCAGGGGATCTCTGTTGTGGCGCCTTAAAAGATGCTCCAACTCTTCCGTCCCCTGGGGAGCGCTTGGTCGCTGCAGCGCCTTCCCGGCACTGCGGCGCACTGCGGCGACGCCTGCCTGCCCGCAGCCCGGGTTTTACTGGGCTTTCCTCCAAGCGCCACGATACTGGCCGCCCCCACCGCAGTCTGCTCCAGCGCGAGGCCCCAGGGGTCGCGGCTGTCCGCGTCGAGGGCGCAGCAGGGCATCCATCACCAGAGAGCCTTTGACGCACATGCGCCGGCTCTCAGACGGAGACTCTGTCGCCTCCCCCAGGCCTCCACCCAAGCCCGCCCCTCGCGGGTCTGCATTTGCATCACTTGCACACGTAGAGGGTGACGCGAGCGCCCCCAGCGCGGGCAGTCCGGGCGGTACCTCCAACCCGGGTGACTCAGCTCCACCCCCTCCGCCCCCGCGCGTGGCAACTGAGGTCCCCGCACGCCCACAGAAAAGCTCTGTATTGTGCATCTGCGGAGGGATGCCGGCTGCCCCAAACCAAGTTGATCCTCGTATTCTACGATCCTCCCGGCCCAGCCAGAAGCGGGTTTTGCCACACACTGGGGAAAAGTATTCCCACTTCTAGAGCCCAGGCGGATGGGGGAAAGCCCACCAAGAGATAGTGTCAAATGTATTGGCTTCTCACTCCACTTCCCTCCTTATCATCAGAAATTATCTGTGGGGTATTATTTACCGGGAATGGTCTCCTCTCCCTGCTAAACTTCACATTCATTGGTCTACTTCGCTGTGCCCAATGCACTGTAAGCACTCAATAGGTTTTTGCCCAATGCAGGCGATGTGTAGGGAATTACAGGCTCTCACAAAGAGCCATAGCCCCGCGGGTTTCCCTGTTCTCCATTCTTCTGCGCTCGTGCAGACACCGGACCGAGGCTTCGGGAATTTACGTGGAAGAGTTTGAAAATTCACAGTTTTTCTTGCAGGTTCCCGCAGCGCCTACTGCGGCGGCCACTGCTCTCCCGCCACCCTCACGTTTGCAGAGGGATCCCCGCTGAAAAGTTAAGCCCAAGGCTGCGGTGAGCGGTGAGCAGTGAGCGCACAGGTTGGGCACCCAGCCGGCGGCTCTTGGATGCTTGTTTTGAATCAACCTCCCCTTGCGGGTGAAAGCACCTAAGTAAATGAGCCTAGAGAACCCTGCAGATTCAGCCCCCGCATCCCAACTGCTGCCCACCCATATCCCCCGGGAATCCTGGATAAAAGTGCGCCCGCATCCCTGACCTACCCCAGTTAACCACGGCTCACTCCATCCGCCTTACCCCGACTTTCAGGGTCCCACTCTAACAAAGGCACCCACCCGGCAGCCCCAGGCACCTGCAGCCGTTTTCCTGGGGCCAGGTGGGCAAAGTTGAGATTCTGGGAGGCTGCAAAAAGTTCCCCAGGCTGCAACGCCCGATCTTCTGGTCCGAAAAGGAAATCCAGCAGAGAATGAAGTCTCGCCACTGCTGCCAAAGACCCCTCACTCACCGCTCTAGCTGTCAGGGACCCCCGGCCCTGAATGGTGTCAGCTCTGCAGCCGTCGCCTCGCGGGGGCTGCTCCGGCTCGCTTCCTGGGGCCGCCTCCGTCTGTTACTCTCTCCTGCAGCGCGCGGAGTGGTGACTCCTCCGAGCGTGTCAGAGTCGAGAGGAGGGGCGGGAAAGTGGCTCCGGGCTTGCACGCTGCGGTCCTTCTCCTCCTCCTTCGCCCGCCTTCCCCCGCCCCCCCGTACTGCAGTGCCGGGCGGCGGCGTGGAGAGAGTAAAAGCGATGCGCAGGGAGGGAGTCACCGTGTGCGGAGGAGGAGGGCTCAGCGCACGACTCGGCGTGCTGAGGAAAGTCGGGGTGCGGAGGCACGGCTCTGGGATGCGGGACTGAAGCAGGGTGGTGATGGCAAGGCCACCTCCAAGTAGCGGGTACTTTGGAGGAAGTCAAGGTTCCGAGTTTGTAGCGGGGGAAAGAAAAGGGACGATAGTCCCTAATTAGTCACCCCAGAGTGACTGTGCGTTACGCAGTTGGCGGCGCCCCCCCGACAGGTCCTGCAAGACGCAAGGGAATTTTGACTGCTGGACCTGGCTAGTAACCGGAAAAAAAGAATGTGCCGCCTATTTGGGGGCGCGTGACTGACTTGTTTAACTTTGATTTGGAAGTCACCATACTGGGGTAGGTTGCCCATTTTCCCCACCCGCATTTCCCACGCCGGCATACAAGTCAGAGAAGAAACTTGAGGCACAGCAAGAACACCAGGTAGGCTAGGCAGCCACACTCAGTATTGAAATTAAAAAAAAAAGCCAGGAGAATAGATGACTGAAACTTATTCATGCAAGAACACACCGCAGCCTGGCGCGCCCACCCACCACAGCACTGGAAGGCGTTGCCTGCTCGGGTGCCTCTCCCCAATCCCGCATCCGAAGGCTGCGGGTAGTTAGGCATTCCCTGGTCCTTGACCCTGCCAGCTCCGCTCTCACAAGGAACCCAGTGTGGTGTGAAGCTTAGCACAGGCGTGTGCCTTCCCGCAATCATTAGTCCTATAATGGTGACCCGAAGTGAGACAAAGCGTGGCGCCAGTGTAGGCTGCAGTGGGTGGAACTCGTACACATCGTCTCCTAGCGAATGTGTTTTATCCTTGTAATGCATGATTGAATGGATGGATGAATGGATGGTTGTGTGGATATAAATACAAGCATGTAAACGTGCTGGAGAAGGAGAGCTATGGGGCTCCTTGGGGCTGGAGCTTTTGCCCAGAGAAGCTGGTGGGGATGATGTAGTTAACCCAGTATGGGGCTGTAACCCGAGCTTTCTGGCTTGGATTGTGCCATCCTACAGGATTCTGGGGAAAGAAGAAAATGGAGACATCTCTTAGTCTCTCACTTTTCCTTCTCTGCAGTTCAGGCACTCAGACTCTCAATTAGGATCTTCCTGCCCTGTTGAGCCTACACTTTCTAGTTGGTCTTTGAAAGCCTGCAGTGTGCCACCATGTTTGGAGCTGCAAGATAGCCAAAGCTACACAAAAATTGATAACCATGTTTATTTGCACTTCGTGGATCCTTCTTCGATTGTATTGCTACCATATAAAGGAAGAATATACCACAAGAGTGCTTGTGACTGCCAAACTGGAAATAAAATTGTGAAATTAAAAAATTATAAATTTTATCTGGATTCTTCACATAATATATGTAAAATTTTGAGTTCTCTACTGCAAAATGTACTTGTAATTCATTCAGCTTCCAATGGATATCCTTTTGAGGACCTGTCCCCCAAAGTCCCAGAATAATGCATTATTTCCCGAATTCCAAGGTCCTTTCAGGTATACTTCTTATCCCTAGGTCTTGTGGATCCTCCTCTGAGAAGATTCTTCAGTTGTTAAGGAAATGTTTTGTCTCTTCTAAAAACACTTGTCTTGTGGGAACTGATAAGGATAAAGATGTATACCTACCCTGTCTCCATAACACCTCAGAGATTTTATTCCTCTACATAGAGTGTCTTTTTGTGGTGCTAGACAGCAAGCCATCCTAGTATGCATCAAAGATATGTTTTTGCATCTGCAAAGTGTTTTTTAATATGTATTTTAGTAATGGATACAATACTTTTATTTTATTTATTTATTTTTATGTGGTGCCAAGGATTGAACACAGTGCCTCATACTTGGTAGACAAGTACTCCATCACTGAGCTACAATCTTAGCCCCTGCAAAGTGGTTTTGATAACAGCACTTTGTACCTAGTTCAGATGCTGTGGTGACAAAATATTATAATAGCCACAAGAAGCACAGAGCCTAATACAAAGTTGGCAGAGAAAAAAATGTTAGTCACTCTTCCCCCCTTTATAGGTCAGAGCAAGGTTTTCCAAAAACAGTGCTGTGGAACACCAGTCCTTTATGATGTTCTGCAAACCTGAGTAGCACCTGGCTTCTTACAACAAGAATCTAGAGAACCCATGCTTTTGGAAGAAGTCCACACCCCTCCATTTTTCACCTCCACCTTGAGGTGTCAGTAGCAAGGCACAGACACCTACTTTTCTTCCCAACACTCCCAGCTTCTCCAACACTGTGGGTCTTGATTCTATCAGTGTTCATCTCATTAAGTCCTTAATGTCCATTCATATCAGTTACCATGAGAAGCCCCAGAATTTCAAGTGCATTTCTCATCTCCCACTTCAGAATGCTCCTAGGTTTGGCACATCCTGTGTTCTGTCCCTTCCTCCCTATCTGGATCCTGAAATGCTTTGACTCTGCCTTCTAGCATTCAATCTCCCTCTAGTAAAATGTCCCATATGCTCAACCCTTTGCCTCCTTGTCCTAACAGAAACCTGGCTTTGCCCTCAAAACAGGCTGCTTTCCTCACAACCCTCTCAAATGGTGATTTTCTTTTTTCATTCCCAGGTCTTACGTCACAATATCTAAAGGTAGGAAGAGGTTAACTTTTCATATTTCATTAGTGCTTCCAGAAAATTCTTCATCCATTATCCTAAAACCTACTTTGAATCTTGATTCTTTAGGTTATTTCACTCATTACTCATAAATGGTGCTTCCATGCTTACATCAAAAGCCCCAAGGAGTTGCAGAGCTCTCCACTATAGGGTAATTACTATATGAGGACATTTAGCAAGTGGATTACTCTGGTGGCTGGTGTCCCCTTTCCTTTCTCAAACTGTAAGAGATTGGCCACAAAAATGGTGTTGATGCAGTGGGTTTGAGTAATTCATATCATCTTGAGACCAACCCCCATTTCCCACAATTCCACTCTCCTCTTATTATTTAATAATTTTTATTGTGAATTACTTTGTTTAACCTGAGATCCAAACAATGCCCACCACACATTGCATTTGGTTGATAAGCCTTTTAAATTTCTCTTCATCAACTGGTTCACTCTCCCTTTTTCCACCCCTTGCAATTTACTTTTGTTAGAGCATTTTCCAGTAGAGTTTTCTACAGTTTGTATTTTTGATGATTGTGTTCCTATTATGTTGTTTAAGTGTTCCTATAATCTAGAAAATCAATCTAGAGGAGTGTCAGAGTCAGGTTTTGTTTTTTGATAAAACTACTATCTAGTTGTTAATGTGTCCTTCCATTAGGTGGCATATACTATCTAATTGTCTCATTTTGTAATATTAGCAGTTATTGATGATTATAGCTATTGGTTCACTATTTTGTTCAGATTTTGCCAAATGGTAATATTCTAATGGACACTTCTCAAACATTCATCCTCCTATCCTTTTAAAAAATGCTTGATAACCTTTTGAGAGTCAAGAATAGAAGACAAAATATAGGTTTTGCACAAGTTATTAAATCTAATAGGGGAGGCACTGCCCACTGTCCACCATAAGCAACCTTAGTCAACTTTCTGACACTGTGACAAAATACCCAATATAATAAATTTATACAGATGAAATATTTACTTTGGCTCATTGAAGTTTCCAGTCCTTGACAGTTTGGCTCCATTGCTTTGGGCTGGTGGCAAGGAAGCACATCATGGTGGGAACATATAGTGGAGCTGAACCACTTACTTCATCATGAACCAGGGAGCAAAAAGGGAATGAGGAAGAGGCCATGTACTTTGGGGCATATTCTCAGTGCTCTAGGGTCTCCTACTAGGCACCATCTCTTACAGATTCTACGATCTTTCAATGGTGTCACCCTGGGGACCAAGCCTTTAACACCTGGGCCTTTGAGGGACACTCAAGATCCAACTACTGCACAAAATAGTGTAAGGAAAACTGAAAAAGAATCCTCTCTTCCACTACCATTGTAGGGGACTGCTGATAATGTTTCCTTAATGTTGGGTAGAGAGCATGAGTATGTGGGTGTGGAGTAGGGGTAAGAAATACTTGCCCAAGAACTTTTAACTGAAAGCAAGTAGTGGAGATTTGCATCCCCATATTTCTCATTAAATTGTAAATTCAATTTTATGTCGATGGGGATTTCTCAGGACTCAGCAGTAAGAAATACACATCCTTTCTGGAAAGACCCTCCTTCATCCTAGACTTCAAAAACTACAAGTAAGTTTGTAGTAAAAGTTAGAAAATAATAAAGCACACAACATAAGTGAACACAAGGAAACATAGCACCATGAGGGAGCACTAGCAGATATCACAGAAGAAACTTCAATCCCTCTCTAAGAAAAGACTTTGGATGTTGGAATTAATTATTGGTCATTATTACTACCCTACTTGAAAAAAATAAAAGATAAGCTTGAAAGTATTTGTAGACAATAGGAAATTATAAGAAATAAGCAATTATATTTGAAAAGGCACCCAATAAGTCTTCTGTTCAACTCTGTTGGTTGCTTACCAACATCCAATCCACCTTCCACACATACACACATCTTATTCTTTCCTTAAAGGACCCTGATTTTATTTAGGCATCCACCATTTTTTTAAAGTGTTCACATATATTTAACAATACAGTTTTATATAGAATGCTAAGATCATTTTTCTTCCAATTTTACAGAAAGAATAGAAATAATGTGAACCTTCTACTTATAGAACCATGACACATTCAAATTTAACCTCTAAGTAGATGCATTCCAGTTTGTTTAGAGTTCAAAGTTTCAATAGCAATTATGAAAAGAGGAAAATTTGTACATAAATTGTTTTACATCACTGATCAAAAATTAAATGCAAGAAACACTAAAATAAAATTTAATAAGGTCTTATGTGCCCTGAGGAGGTGACACCTGACTTGAATGGATGATTGCTCTATACAAATTATCTCCCATTTGGCACTTCTGTGACTGCAGGATAACTAATCATCAGTTGTCTTTCTACCAGACTTGGTACTACTAATCTTCTTTACTTGATAGCAAGGTTTGTAAAGATTCATAAAAATAACTGCAGAATTGAAAAAGGCACCCTCCTTTTTAGCTTCTAAGTATTCTTCTATTACTAGTCAGTTCTTGCAAGAATGTGTCCATCCAAGAATAGACGTGCAGCTCAATGGACCAGGGGAAAACTTGTACATTCTATAGTGGTGGCTGCCATAGATGATAAAATGACAAAGACCCATAGCAGCAACAGGCAAGTGTTCTCTTGGTAGATGGGTTTTTCTAGCTACTTCTTAATTTCTCCCTGGGTAATACCAGTTTCCACTGACATCTTTATTTTATAACTCTGGAAAATGTCCACCCAGACTTCTGAACCCATAAATATCTGAGATTCACCATTTTTCACTTGGTCGTGTGCTATAGAAACCAGTCTCATTACACTTTGGCCCACATTGGTCATTTCGTTCTTTGATCCTTTCCAGTGATTGGTTTGGGCATCTACATGTTACACAATTTTGGTCTATGGCACATGAAGGGATGACTTCTAGAGATCTTTGGGGAAGATTCTTCACTCCTAAGATAGAAATGAAAAAAAAGGAAGTCTCATTTCTGCTTTTAGATATTATGGTGTCTGAATGTGACATGTAGAACTTCTGCAAATGTTCTTTAGTCATGAAAGAGAGATATTCTAATAACAAAACACATGATGGATGTAAGGTCCAAGTGAATTTTGAAGAAGTGGAGCCAGAGCCTGATGATGAGTTTCCTTATTTTTTAAAAAACCACTATAAGTTAGAGCCTTTTGCTCCCAGTAAAAACATTCTTACACTTATACTCCTCAGTTCTAAAAGAGTGCCTAGTATATAGTATGTACTCAATGTGTGTCTTCTAATTTGAGTTGATCCATGTGCTGTGTTCCTTTCTGTTGGGAAAACATGATGGGCATCTCCATCTGCCATCTCCTAAGTATCTAGCACAGTTCATGGTTCACAGGTGTTTGACAAATAAATATCTGCTTAAAGCCAACATAGTTTCAGGATCTTAGAAAAAAAGAGTCCTGATGGAAGACTGAAAATGAGGGGGAGTCAGTGGAAACTCAAGAACTGGAGGAATGTCTAGAAGATATTTCCTTGGTAGAAAGAGGCAGAATTTGAAGTCTGGAAAACTTTCTTATTAAGGAAGAGAGAAATGAGGGCTGAAGTTGTGGCTCAGTGGTAGAGCACTTGCCTAGCATGTGTGAGGCACTGGATTCAATTCTCAGCACTGCATGTAAATAAGTAAAATAAAAGTCCATCAACAACAACAAAAAAAATTAAGAAAAGAAAGAAAGAAAGAAAGAAATTTCATGAAACTCTGAGCAATTCAAGTCTGTACCTGGTGTCTCCATGGAGCCATATTGTTCCTCTCTGTGTAGTTTATTTCTGTTATTTGCATACCAAGGATAAGGTAATTTTTATAACTCAGAAAATGTCTAGCTTCAGTACATGCAGCTGCTGTCAAGATGCTAGAGAGGGGGCTGGGGATGTGGCTCAAGCGGTAGCGTGCTCGCCTGGCATGCGTGCGGCCCGGGTTCGATCCTCAGCACCACCTACAGACAAAGATGTTGTGTCCGCCAAATACTAAAAAATAAATATTAAAAAAAAATTCTCTCTCCCTCTCTCTCATCTCTCTCACTCTTTCTTTAAAAAAAAAAAAAAAAAAAAGATGCTAGAGAGGGGACTATTCTGAGGTCTCATTCCCAGAAGATGAGTCCCTGATCTGAAATGGTGGTAGAGAAGACTTGGACCCACCGCACATAAAATTGTGGCATCTCAGTGATTTGGTTTAGAAATGCCCAGAAGAAGGGCAGCTGTGAGTAGGCAACTCACCTGCTCCAAATCTCTAAGTTACTCTACAGTGACTATATGAATAAAGTCCAAACTTCTCAGACTGTCCCAGAGGAAGCACTAAATAACTACGGGTGAGGACGGTTTGATCAAACTCACCTCAGTCTCCCAGAGCTTGCACAAGGGACTAACAACCCTCAATCCATGAGTGATGGGAGTCAATGTAAGGATTTAATCCTCACTCACTGAAGGATGATTCTCAGGAATGTCCTACACAGTCTTCTAGAAGGGCTTTAGTTGCCCATAGCAGTCGCTCTCTTAGAAGTTTACAATTTACTGACTTCCCTGTCCCTGTCTAATATTCCCACTTGCTAACTATTTGCCCAGTGAACTACAAGCACTCAAGTCCAGCTATGCAAAGATGTCAGTAATTTGGTTCCAGTCCCTTTCAAACCCGTTATCTCAGTATCCCCAGTCTGAATCTTGTACCCCAGATATTCTGGACTAGTGGTCATACCCCAAAGACTCACCATGTTGCTCTATCTCTGTATAAAGTTACTCATACCATATTCACTGCCTGAAATACTAAATACCACCTTTTCTCACTGCCTGGAATACTAAATGCCACCTTTTGTCCTGCACCTTTGCCAACCATTCTAGGCAAAATTATCCTCCCTAGTTCTACACTATGATGGCTCTTAGGTTCAACTGAATATATAGCCTCATCACTCACCAGTTTTGTTAAGAATAATTCTATCTCATTTTCTGCAATGCAACAGATTTTTGAGGGCAAGGACATTATATTCTGTACAATGTTAAACCCCACAGACTCTATCACACAATACTTTCTATATGAAAGTTCCCAAATGCCTTATGTATAAATGTTCAAACATTTAATGAATCCTTTTACATTCTTTAACTCTGCTTTCCTAGAATGATCAAGGGTCTTTCCATATAAGGGACTCACAATTTTAAATTCTGCAAAACCTTCTTTGGAGAACTAAAAGCACACTATCCTGAGAAATTCCCTGTGTTCCTACAGCCTTCATCTGATTTAAATTAAAAAAAAAATAGAGCCCCCAGTGGGGAAAGAATAATCTTTGAATTTCTCCTTCTCTTTTTCCTCATAACTTCTACTGCTGCTCTAAGTGATAGAGAAAGTGTTATGGATCCTCTGTATCCAAATGATTTATAGCTCAACTCTGAATATTCCCATTGGGTCTTCTATTTACACTGGTTGGATTTTCCTTTTTAACATTCTTCCACAGGTCTGTTAATGCATTGGGTTCTATTAAATTATTTTCCTGCTCAAGGGAGAATTATTGTTTCCCTGTTTGGAATTGGTCTTGCATAATCTTTTTTTGCTCCAAATTAGTGTTCTAACACTCAGCTTTTCTACTTTAATAATAGACATGCTGATTTCCCTATATGGTCAGGCTATTAAAAATGCATGTAGTAAGCTCTCGGGAAGTTAGATTCACTTCTATTTTTAGCATGATCCGTAGGTATTAGTGCTGACCAACTTTTGGGTCACAAATGGCTTCTTATTTTAAGAAGCAGCAACACTGTGAATGCTAATGATGGAAACATTGGTATAAATAGTTTGTTTATTTTATGTTTCTCTTTCTATACACTTAGAGATGTTCCTGCTGATAAAAATTTTAAAGATTATCCATGTCCATACTTCACCCAGTCTCACGAAGAGAATTCTGATAACTTATTACCAGTTTCTTGCATAACAATGACTTTTATATGGATATGAAATGTCCCATGATGCAATTTGAGCTCATTTTTATATAAATTGGCCGCCTTTTGGTATGGTTCCTGAGGGGTGAGGTAAAGCTTAACGCTTCTTTTCCAATATCTGCCAGGGATTCTTTGCAACCCCCAAGGAAGTGAATTCTCACTTTTAGAACTGAAATAAAGTCTAATCAAGCTCATCATAGGCTATTTTATATTCCAAGAGAGAGAATAGGAAGGCTCCCTTTGGTATTAGTTCTAAGCTATAGTTGACAAAAAGTTCTGGGTTTGGGGCCATGCAGCACTTGCCAGTGCTTTCTTCTCATTTATCTCACAGGAAATGGAGTCATGTTACTAAGGAAAGCCCTAAATATGTAGGGGGCGCTCCATCTTATCTCTTTGGATCATTATCTCAGATGACACCTTAATGCTGTGTAATTCTTCTTTCCAAAAAAAACTGGCTTATCGCTCAAGACTTTCTAGGAATATAAGGTACAGGGACCCCTTGGTGGAACAGATGTTGATCCAAAATTTCCTTTTCAAAAACATCCATTAAAACATAAACCTCTAGGTTGTCCTAGAGGCACTGCAGAAATGGCATGGGAATTAGCAGATGTTCTAGATCATTGGTTCCCAAAATGTTCAGTGAAGAGATTGGCTTGGCATGTCATTGAGACAGATAAGACCAGGAAACCACAGAGGATAGTTTTCATAAAGTACCAGAAGATGTCTAAAACTTGGCAGGTTAGCTACTTTTTATCTTGGTGACATTCAATTTCTGAAACTACCTTCCACTTGTTACCCTTTCAGAAGACAAAGTCCAAACACCCTGGGATGAAGAGCTCAGAAGTCAGTGGGAACAGACAATGCCCTTGGAGGTGATTGTACTGAGACCTCAAGTACCAAGGAAGGCAGAAATTCATATTCTTATTTACAGAGAACATCTGGATTCACCTCCGGAGAGAAGAAAATGAATTACCACCATCACATCTTTCTATCTGTATTCTTAGAGAAGGCCTTGGTTTTAGGGATAGACATCTGCCTGATAGAACAGGGCCTGGACATGAAAACACTAGCCCAGTTGTCTCTTTGGTAGGAAGGGAGGGCACCTCAACTTCCTCCTACCTAGAAACACCTGCATAAACTCAGGGACTTGTTGAGGGCAGTAGGTTGGCAGAACTCTGCTTGGACCATAGGCAGGTAGACAGCAGAGCTCTGATTAGAATTCAGGCTGGTGAAATCCCCCCAGAAACATAGGGCACTATGCTTGGTCTCCCCTCCCTGATGTGAGAAGTCTGTCATCCTGGTTGTGGGCCAGAGCCCTACGGACCTGGGTTGGTCTCAGGTGTGGGGTAGGAATGCGGGTAGGTTGGTCTCCAGGCTGAAGAGCATGAAGAATGATCTAAGAGGCAGGTCCAGGAATGCAGCCAGGGTGACCAGCCAGCAGACAGTACAACCAAGGCATCGATCCAAAGGGGTTTCACAGAGCCAGAATCCAGACATGAGGGCTGTGTCAGGAGAGGAACAGCAAACAACAACAAACTTGAGACTAAGACCAAAGAAGGATGAGAGACTGGAGGGAAACAAAATCATAGGAAGAACTAAAGAACCAGACTTTCTGGGAAAGTCAGAAGCCGGGAAATAGCTGAACTCTCAGGAGCCCCTTCGAAACAAGTAACGGCCTCTGCCTTTAGACAAGCCTGGAATTCCCAGGAGAGTCTGAAAGGCCAAGCTAGTGGTGCATGACAGGGCTGAGCCAAGGGTATGCTGACTGACATGCTCAGCAGGACCTTAGTGAATGAATGTGAGAAGGGGAGATTCTCTTGTGTCGGACAAAATGAGAGTTCTCCATTACAGAGCAGCATAATGACAATCAGGGTGTAGGAGGCTTGGCAGGAAGGCAGAGTGCAACATGGAGAGTCGCCCTGAGGCCAGGGTCATTCTAGCACTCCTGGGCCCCAGGTAGGCTGAGGATGGAGCATGAGGGGAGCTGCTTTGACAGATGGAGCAGACATCAAGTCAGACAGATGGCCTGTAAGAGGACGGCAGCCCCTGTCCTCCTCGGTTGAGTCTCAAAGCATATGGTGTTGATATAGAAAATCTGCACCCCAGATTCTTGGCAAAGAGTGATTATAACTTTAAACCTTCTACTGCTCATTTCTTAACAAAAGCTCAGTTTTGACTAAAAAAAATATCTATGAAGGACCTGAAAACCATGCAATGCATCCATCTGACACTTGTAATGTTACACCTATATTGCATCAGATCATTTGGAAGAGCTACATACCCAAGATGGTTTTCTTTTTGTTTATTTACTTATTTATCTATTTATTTGGTACCAGGGATTGAACCCAGAGGTGCTTAACCAGTGGGCCACATTCCCAGCCCTTTTTAAAATATTTTATTTAGAGACAGTATCTTGCTGAATTGCTCAGTGCCTCCCTAAGTTGCTGAGACTTCCTTTGAACACAATCCTCCTGCCTCAGCCTCCTGAGCCATTGGGATTACAGGCATGCACCATTATGCCAGGCTCCTTTTTAATTTTTACTTTATTTATTTTTATTTTTTGCTTTTAAAATTCTTGTACTGTGCTAATTTGTTCTTACTTATTTGTATTAAGCCATCAGCCTGTGTACAAGGGCTTTGAGCACTAGGTTATATGGTGTATATTTTAAGTGGAACAAAGGAACTTTCCCTCCCAATTTTTATGACCAACAAAAATTGATACACATCTATGTAAATCATTTATTTTGTTTTAGTAATACTTTATCCTCTGATAGAAGTTTTGGCAAACATCTCCAGTTCTTCCTAGAGTATTTCAGTATATAATTAGTGAAGATAGAAAAAAAAAAGTTTTGAATCTTCCTGGATAATTGTTATTTTGTTAATTATTTTTAAGGATAAACAACATGGAAAGCTATCCAATCAATTATGAAACCAGAATATCATGATATTAAAAAATTTCAGAGTGATAATATAAGATGAACCCTGAAATGCAATCTTTGTCATGAATATAGATGCAGAGATCCTGAAATCCAGCAAACTGAATTTGGCATTGAAAAGAAGAAACTATAATCTCATGAATTTTTATCAGGATGAAAGTATATGCTAGTATTAGGAAATATGTTAATAATAATCTTGTGAACATGTAAGAAAATCATGTGGTTGTATCTCTAATACATTGAAATATTAATTCTTAAAATTTTATGCCTAGTCCTGGCTCTTAAGAAATCAAGGTATAGAAAAGTGAATTCTCAGAAAGACACATATTTATGTCAAACTGATAAGGATTTTATCTTTATTGGGGGAAGCACTGGGCTATTTCCCTTAAAATCAGAAATAAAGATGCCCATTATCATCAATATTGTTTAACTTGGTTTTATAGCACCTGGCCAATGGAATAAAAATATAGGCCAAAGATTTGAGATATAACAGTAGGAAAAAGTGAAAAAAAAAAAAACTATTACTACATGTAGCTATTAAGATTGCATCTGGGGCTGGGGATGTGGCTCAAGAGGTAGCGCGCTCGCCTGGCATGCAAGGGGCCCAGGTTCGGTCCTCAGCACCACTTACAAAAAAAAAAAAAAAAACAAACAAACAAAACGATGTTGTGTCCACCAAAACCTGAAAAATAAATATTAAAAGTCTCTCTCCTCTCTCTCTCTCTCTCTCTCTCTTTAAAAAAAAAAAGATTGCATCTGTATAAGCATCAAAAGAAAGCCGATTAAGTGAAATAACTGAATATAGATAAATATCCCCAAATCCATATATTGGCAATAACACATTAAAAGGTGTAATGGGGGAAAGATCACATTTACAAAAGCAAGAGACAATTTTAAGTACCTAGAATAAAGTGAGCAAGAAAATTGTGTGAAATACAGAAAAAGATTGCAAAAACTTACTAGAAAATTTAAAAGAAAAGTTGACTACATAGAGACACTTATCATATTCTTGAATGGAAATATTAATATCATAAAAATGTTTGCTCTTCCAAAGTAAACCTATAAACTTAGCAAAATACAAAGCCCTGCACAAATTTGGGTGGTATCCAATGATTATAAGTGTATTTAAACAAAACAACAACAACAACAAAAATACATTAAGAATTGCTTAGGCATTTTCACTGAAAAAAATAATACTGAGCAGCCTCTCTCCAAACATAAAAGTAGCATCATTAGTTAATTATGATACTGTCATAAAACAGTATACAAAACCAGTGCAGTACAACAGATGACCAAAACAGACTTTGTTATAGAAGGGTTTTTAAATGATAAAACGGTCAAATAAGGGGGAGCTAATTGATCTTTTTGGGGGGGATGAAGAATGAAATTAGATACTTGTCTCTTGAACTTTACCAAAATAAAATTTGAGTAAAGAGTTTATTATAAAACCATGAAGGCAGTTAAATACAAGATAAAATTGAAGGTAATATTTGTCAAACCTCTCAATCTCTGAGAAATTTCTAAGCTCAAAAACAATAGAATAAATCACAAATAAATAGTAATACTAATTTATTAAGTACTTCCAAAGATGCTACAAAAACTTTGTTATAAATAGTAGGGGAATGATTTCTTAAGTTAAAAAAAAGTCAAATAAAATCAGGAAGAAATTTGAAAAAATATTTTCAACAAATATGAACAAGATTGGTAGCCTAAAAGCATAAAACAGTTATACAAATTATTAAGGAAAAAATAAGGCCTTGGTAGGTCAAGTGGACAAAAATAAATACATCGGAAACTAACATGGAGTAACTATAAATGTGTAACAAATGAATATTCAATTTTACTAATATTCAGTAAAATATAATGTAAAGTGATAATGTTTTATGGTTCATCAAAACATTTTAAGTGAAAATTATTTATGAATAATTTAGATCATTTATTTGTAAGGGCTTAATGAAGTTAAAAATTCAGTAAATAAAATGAAAATTATTTTTAAAGAAAGAAAATCAGATCAAAGTCAAAATAAGATCAAATACTAAGTCTTCCATGATGCTGGAAAATGAGCTTCCTCTTGACTTTTGAAATCCCTAGTGGCTAATTGTGAGACTTAATTTGCCTACAGATCCAGCTATTTACTAAGGGCAAGGTTTTCCTTGAGAATGAAATCTGAGAGCAATTTGTCACCTATGTTATTTTAAGGGCTCATTTAGTGTCAAGAGTGGAGTATATCTTCAACACTTATTGTTGTGTGTGGTTCTTTCTCCCTACATCCTTAGCATGAACCACAGTTACCTTTTAAAACAGGAAGGAACATATAAAAATGAAACCACAAAGAACACTGATTACAGAAGGTCATGAAATGTTCTTTCTGGTACCCTTTTTCTTTGATATCACTTAAATGGGTACCAATATTTAGAGGGGTTGTGGAAATAATTTGTAAACATGCTAAGAGATCCAAAACCAATCCTACTTTGGGTGCAATGATTTCCCTTTCAAAACCCATCGTAAGGTAGAACCTTGAAAACAGGAAACCTTATCCACAAGCTGAAGCTGTTCAGTACAGTGTTATTTATAACACCATAAAACTTAAAACATCTTAAATATATAACAATGGAAGACTAGCTTAGCATATTGTGGTGAACCCAGTGAGAAAATATCATGTATTAATTCAAATTGTATTCATGAAGAATTTCTAACAACATAGGAAAATTATTAAATTGTTTGAAGAAAAGCATAGGATACAACGTTATATATGCAATTTGATCTCTACTGCATACACTAAGTTTGATACATATACATGAAGTAAATATTCAAAGTGCTAATAATTCTATTTTTCTATACTGTTAATAAAAACAAGGTCTTTCTGTTTAATAAAGAGAATAAACTTTAGAGATGGTTTACTAAGTAGTTATTATGCTTAGTGTGCCCAACTCAGTATCTTAAATCCTTATATAGAGGGAGCTAGGACAAGTTGTTGTTGTTGTTGTTTCTCCTTAATTTATTAGACAGCTTTCTGTTACTGTAACAAAATATTTGAGGTAATCAACTTATTTAGAGAGAAGTTTCATTTTGGCTCACAATTGCAGATGTTTCCACCCATGGTCAGTTGGCTCTGATGCTTTTGGCCCTGTAGTGAGGTAAAATAGCATAATAGAGCAAGGCTATTAACCTCATGACCAGGAAATAAAAAGAGAAAGAGATCAGGGTTTCATAATTCTCTTAAAGAGCACACCCCAGTTACCTGAGACATTCCTCTAGCTCCCAGCTTTTAAGTTTTCATCACCTCCCAATAATACCACTCTGGAAAACAAGTTTTTTTTTTTTTTGTTTGTTTGTTTTTTTGTTTTTTTTTTTATACATGGACTTTGGGAGAACACTTAAGATCCCCCAAAAGGCATTTAAGTCTTTGATACTTTTGAAGGTTTCTGACATGCTGCCTTCTCACAAGTGCTTAATCTTCTGGCCCAGAGGTTTTACTGTAGAATATTTTAAAATATTTTCATTTTCTGTGTTCTTAGTCACAGATTGCTGTTGTGTTATGTATAACATTTTAAAAACTATAAATGTTCTTATTTACTAAAGCAACATACACTAAATATTCAGTTCAGTATTTTGTTCTTACTTTAAATCTTATTTTTATGTTACATGCAATAATTCTGAGGAACAAAAACATTCAGAGAATTTTTTCAGCCAAGTTGAAAGTGTGATATTAAATAAGTCTATTAACAACATCAAACCCAACCTTTTGCATATCAAAGACAGTAATGAATTACAAGGCTTGTTCTCCTTTTTAAGTTTCTTTTAGATCTAAAACAAGAAAAAAAAGAAAAGAGAAAAATAAAATAGATTTCCATGTTATTCCTTTGATTATTCATAAGTACATCATTCTTTGAATTTAGTTTTATTTGATCTTAAAATCACTTTAACAATAGGGAAAAAGTAGCAGTTCCTACAGCATTTTGATGTTTCCAGAACACTGATATGTGAGAGAGGAAATGTTAGGGAAAAGTTGATCGCAACCTTCTGACTATCTCAGTCTTGTACCTGCCAAAATATATACTGGGTTTCTACTACAAGGGACTGGGGAAGGAAGGTAAGGATGGAGCACTTCGCTGGCATCTGAATTGAAAACTCCTTGTGGGCAGGAATGCTTTCTTCCTGATTCGCTCTGAGCAGGACCTAGCACAATACTCCACAAGTAGGAACATTTCATGACCAATTTTTGGATGACCATGGAGGAAGTAACATTCAATTTGCAAAACTAAAGCAGAGACTTTGAAGCCCAGAGGACTCCATCCTACAGAAACAGTTGTTTCCACAAGTTTAATGCACATATTATTTTCTCTTTAGTGTGTGTGTCTCACCTTTATGCTCTCACACTTTTCATGCTCTTCTGTTTCTTTCCTTTCTCATCCCTCACTCCTTTAATTGTCATGATTCACTTTATCCTTTATGAAGTACGTTGTTATGTGTGTTTTGATTAACAAAGCTTGTAGGCATCCAGGGTATATCTATCTGCCTTTCTGATTCACTCTAAGGATATCCTGTAAAACCATTTAAAAGCTGTTTGTATCTCTTCAAATGTGTTTTTAAAACACTCAAAATAAAAAGTTAAGAATAAGTCCTTTGAGAATTGTACATAAATCTTTGACAGAGGTAAAGTTATAAAATAGCAGTGTTGAATAAAAAATGTCATTATGAAGAACTCTCCATTTTTATCTCTCTTAGGTTCTTAGTGGTAAACAAGAATGCAAGACACTTCAAAGAGAAAAAGAATATACTCAAAAATATTAAGTGACTCACAAAATCCAGAATTTCTGAGACAACCACAGGATTAGGCTTTGAGATGTACCAGGAAAGTCAATGTCCAAGCCACACCATGGGCTGCACCAGTGAAGATCTCATCGTCACCAAGACTGAGCCCTGATACCACGATTCCACCATGCATATGAGGCCAGAACCTTCACCACTTCTACTCTTAAAAATCCAGGCCCCCTTCCCCACCTGACCACCAGTAAAAGGCTACAGTGTTGGTCTGATTTTCCACCTTCTTCTGAATCAAAGCTTTTCACAAAAGTGTCCTAGGATTGACCAAAGTTATAACACTCAGCAGTGCTGTGCTTTTGCTGCAAGGAAAACTGGAAATGAGCTGCTAGCCTCTACTAGGGAGGGTGGAACATGACATGTCTGGAATCTCACAAACACATGAGGCAGTACAAAAAGACAAGCAAATCTTCTCCAGAGGGCTCCAAGAAGGAGGGGTGATAGCCAAGGGGCACTCATTTCTGCCTGGGTAAGAGAGATCACATTTCGTGAATGCCTGGACTGATTCTATCCTCCAGTGTAAGGCGGGCCATTTTAATAGCTGGACGGGGTGCTCACAGAGTTGAATGACAGTGTGAAGGGAGCACTTACCATCACAGCAGGCAGGACAACATGGCACAGAGATGGGATGATGCCACATTTCCACAGCATGTGAATTGGAATGCCTGCTTTGTGTTCAGAAAAAAACAACACCATTTGAGAGAGACCATTTGCTTTGTTCTCTTTACTGCCGTAAGAGCTTACTTGGGTTTAATTAAAAGCACCCCCAATGATCTGGCTGACTGTCAGGATGAGAAATGTATTATTACTTTTGTTACTTTCCTCTTGAAATTGACCCAGGTCTATGTCATGGTCCCCAATAAATAGCCTTTTCTATTTCTCAGAATTTTTTTTTTTTTTTTGCCAAGTCCCCAGAGACCTGAAAAGCAATAATAGAAATTGAACATAGGACAAATATATCTGGCTGATAAAATAGTAGAAAATGCAATGTTCTACTGTCCACTATAAGTCAGAATGTTTGTTATCATTCTCAGAACTTTGGAAATGATTTAATACATTCATAGTACAGCATCTCAAATTTGAATACATGCATAAGATCGTGGTAGAAGAGTTTTATAAAATCTACATGTACTTAGTATTCAGAAGAAATCTTGAAGTATTCTTATTTGTATTTTAAAGTGTGATTAGATTTTCTTTGTAATAATTTTGAATTTCAACTTCTAGTCACATTCATATTATAAGACAAATCATCTCTCAATTTATTCTGTTCCAAATTTAATTTTGCAATAATGAAAAGAGAGTGTTAGGCACTTGTTGGAATCTGCTCTTAAAAAATTCTTATCTATGTCTATATTCTAAGAAGCAGTTAAAATATGTCTCTTCCAACATGTACTTCTTTTTGTTCTAAACTGTTGCTCCATGGAAATGAGAATTTAATCAGTTGTGGACAAATATTCTGACTTTGTTCTGGGCTTGATTTGGGTGTGTAAGTAAAGTTTGAGCAGGGGACATTTAGGGTGGAGTGATCCTAGGGGAACACCCAAGTGTTGAGATGAGTTCATTCCAGAGCTGGTAAGGGAGATTTGGTGCCCCTCAGGATAGATCAAAATGCAGCATAGGCTTCCAGTTATGTCTTGGAACCAGGCGTAAATTCTCACCTCAGACTCATATAACACTTGAGTTATTCATGGTCATTTCAATTGAGGTAGCTCAGTCATGGAGTCAGTTTGGTAACTGTCCTCTGACCAAAGCCAATTTCCTATCTGCACCTGCATCCTTGGCATTAATCCAGGCAGAATAGCTTGCTCAAAGCAGATTTATTAAATATGTAAATTACAAACTAGAGGAGAAATAGAATATGCTACCTTGTACCTCTGTGTGAAACAAGCTTTAGCCATTCCTAAAGAAATGTTCTCTCTAACATAAATACATGGCCATCAAGTAGTCCCTATAAAGTACTTCTCTGCTGAATAATGAATACTGCAAAAGAAGTTATGAATAATTCAAATTACTCATAAACCCTAATTCTGTTTCAAAGAAATATATTTTTGCTTGCCATAATTTTCTAGTTTGCCACAGACATAGCCAAAATTATTAATTAATTATTAATTAATTCAATTGGAGAGACTTTACTTTCATTTAAACCAGAATACTACTAATAATAATTGCAGCTACTCATGTTGCTCTGTATTTTTTTTTAAACCAGGGATTGAACCCAGGTGTGCTTTACCACTGATCTACATCCACAGCTTTTAATTTTTTTTTTTTTCATTTTGAGACAGGGCCTCCCAAAGTTGCTGAGGCTGGGTTTGAATTTGTATACTCCTGCCTCAGCCTCCTGAGCTGCTGGGATTACAGGTGTGTGTCACCATGCTCAGGGCTCTAACCTTTTATGGCCACTATTAAAGTTTCTAATTCTCACAAAACCCTGAGTAATTGGCAATGATATGCATTACAGGTGAGAAAACAGGGTCTAAGAGATTAAACAGCTTGTTCAAGGTAATATGTCTAGTTAGCAACAAACCAACATTCAAACCTTTTACACTTCAGGTACGAGTAAAGGACTACAGCTCTGGTTACATTATGAAACTAATTTTATTTTAAAATTACTTTAACTTTTAAAAATTATTAATTACTAATAATATTCATTTCTATAGTAACTGAACATGTAATATTGCATTTAATTCTTATCACAGTTGACTAAATTTGTACTTCAGATATTGGGACCTGACTTTTATGAACAAAGGAAATTGTGGCTCAGTAGTTATGACTCACCAGTTACAAAGCTGTGTGGACCCCAAATCTAGTGATCTCTTTAAAACATTGGCTGCATCCTCAAAGTTCATATCAAAATTAATATAAAACTGGTATTGAGGAAGCAATTGAACTGCCTAAAAAACAAAACAAAATAAAATCCACTGTGGAGGTTTGGCAAAATTATGGCTTCAGACCTTATCTAGTGATAAAGCCTTTCTTTTCTTCTTCTTCTTGGAACGTAAAGGATAAAATAAGTCACAATAAAGATATGTCCTACAAAATGATTGTAAGCAATGAAAATGTCACACTTGCTCTTTGACTAGTTTAGTTCAGATAAGAACAGATCAACTTTACAGTTTATAGACTGGGAGAAAAATAATCAATTATTTGTCTCCCAGTCCATAACTAAAAGCTGAATTATATGCAACTCAATTCCAGAATCATAGGATCAAAGTATTTGCTCTTTGATATGAGAGCTGGTACATTCTGGACTAAAAATACATGTCTCTTGTTTCCCAGAAACTCACATTGCATTACAGAGCTTGTGTCAATCAGAGAGCTTTGTTGAGCCATATGACATAGACTCCTGACCTAAAAGGGCGAGCTAAAAAGACAAATGACACTTGAAACAAAAAAGGTCAGCTGTCTTCAGGCTCAGATGCTTGTTAGAGATTTTAGAATTCACAATCATTATCTGAAATTCTTGAGAATTCCACTATTGTTTGGACCATATTGAAAAATTAGGAATGAAGTTATCTTGTGCAGTCTTCAGGAAATCCTGACTCTAAAATCCTGACTAAAATCTCTTTCCAATTCGTTAGTTACAAATTCTGAAACAATGCTGCAATGTTTTTTGTTGTCTAGTGTTAATATTTTAATATTACTATCATATGACTATATACACCATTGAAATAGCATAGTACTATATATAAAACTTCATTTATAATAATGTAAACCACCAATAGAGGGTAATAAGCCTTTTTGCACTAGTGTGACAGGTAGCTTTTCATTGCTGTGACAAAATACCTGAGGAAAACAACCTAATAGAGAAAAGATGTATTTCAGCTCATAGTTTCAGAGGTTTCAACTCCATTGTTTGGGTCTAAAGTTAGAGCATCGTGGCAGGGAGGTTGTAGAGGTGAAAAACTGCTCAACTTGTGATGAACAGGAAGCAGAGAGAGCGGAAAGGGTTGGAGACAATATATAGTCCTGAAGGGCACTTGTCCCACTGTGTTCACGTAGGTCCCACCTCCTACAGTTTCTGCCACATCCCAATAGTACATTCAGCTATGAAGCCGTCATTGAACTAATCCAATGATGAAATTAGAGGCTTTATGGTCCAATCACTTCCCAAAAGCCCCACCTCTGAACATTGCTGCACTGAGGACCTAGCCTTCAGCACATGAGCCTTTAGGGGACATTTCAGATCCAACCCAAAATAGATGTCAGAAATTATTTCTTATACTTTATTTTGAAGTAACAACTAGTTTGGAATTGGACTTTGTTATGAAAATTCAGATTTCAAAGGGGAGATATTATAGGGATTAAGTTTGAGTAAGAACTTCTGCTGGCGAGGACGTATCCTGGTCAGACTACTAGTTAGAGTCCAAGAATTAGGCAGCACCATGTACTGGGCACAGGAAATGTGTGGCCTCCATGACCTGCCCCCTCCCAGTTCCCTGGTGAGCAGAAGGACTGACGAGGATGAAACACAACAAACACACAAACTTCCTAATACCAGGTTCCTAGTCCCTGTTGGTCATGGCGTCTTGAGGCTTCACAATCTGAGGAGGTTTTGATGCATTCCAGAGCTCGTCATATCATAGAAATTAGCCAGGAGCCTTTTATAAGGCAGGCATCTGCATTTTATAAGTTTCAGTACTTTAGTCCTTCTTTATTTACCTCTCTGTTATAGCATATTCATCATGAGACAAAATTCACATAGCAAATGAGATAGCAGAATTCTTACCTTATATCCACAATCCCCAAATATAAATATTCTAAAAGCTTTCTTTTTTTAAAGCATGGTGACTTCAGAATTCAAAAGGTGATTAATTAATAATATAACTAAAACTGGATTTAATGCGGTCTTTTTTGGGGGGGCAGGGTACTGGGAATTGAACTCAGAGGTGCTCAACCACTGAGCCACATCTCCAGCCCTATTTTGTATTTTATTTAGAGACAGGGTCTCACTGAGTTAATTAGCACCTCACCATTGCTGAGGCTGGCTTTAAACTCGTGACCCTCCTGCCTCAGCCTCCTGAGCTGCTGGGATTACAGGCAGGTGCCACCATGCCTGGCTCTGGATTTAATATTTTTGAAAAATGAATTTTAAAAATTACTCAAACTTGTTGGAAGAAATTTAATATTTCCCCCCAAAAAACAAGCACTAACAATTTGGGGTTAGGGTTAGGGTAAAGTTCAATGTGAGCAGTTGGATCCTGAATTTCTGTTCTTAAGTATGATGAACTATTTTCCTAAGAAGTTTGTTCTACCTTAAAAAACAATACTATCACAAAAACGTTATATGATATAACCACAGAAGCTTCATTACAAAATAAATGAAAAATTAAGCAAAGTAAATGTAGTGAAGGCTGTTAAACACTGAAACACTAGCTTCATCTGTTGCTGCTAGTAAAATAATTTAATGCAAAACAGAAGGAAGTAAAGAGCACAAACATCAAAACCAATAACCACCAAACACTTTGTTTCCTCCTGCCCTTACTGGTTTCAACCCAAAGTAATGTGTAATTACAACTTATTAAATAGAATCTTAGCAGCTTAGAATGGAGGTCATCTAATCCTATCTGCCCCCACCCATTGCAGCAATTCCTCTTCATAGTCTTGGCAACCATCTGGAACATCCTCATTGATAATAAGCCCACAAATTAGTAAGATGGCCTCTTGGTGTGAACAATTTTGTACCTAATGATGAAATTGGCCTATTTCTAAAATTCATTTTTACATTCATCAAATGTTTGCTGAAACTCTCTGCATATCCTCTCTCTATGAAATAGGCTCTGGTTACAATGGGGACTAAGAAGTACCTTGTTTTCTTCTTCTTTTTCTTTCTTTTTTTTTATTTTCCTTTCTTTCATTTGCATCCCCCGCACAACCCCCACCAGTTGGCAGCTAGAATTCAAGATCAAGGTGTTGATAGGAGTGGCTTCTCTTTGGCTTAAGGATGGCTTCTTCACAACACTGTGCCTTAAGGTGGTCTTTCTTCTGTATGTGCAAACCCCTGGTGTGTGTGTGTGTGTGTGTGTGTGTGTGTGTCTAACAATTTCTTTAATTTTGTTTTAAAATTGATAAGTATGTATTCTTCATACACAGCGTGAGTTCTGAAATACATGTACATGGTGGAATGACTTAATTAATGTACACATTACCTCACATGGTTATCATTTTGTGGGAAAATTACTGTCTTAAATAATTTTCTTAAGTTAGACTTTTGATGGAGACTCATTCATTAATAACAATCACTTTATTTTATCCATCACATGTAAGATTCTTCATGAATTTAAGGCAATTAGCTGAGTGTCTTAGCCCCAAACTGGAAACAACCCCAATGCCATCAACAGCAGAGTGGGTAGATACTTTGAGGTTCATTCACACTTTGGATGCTCTGTACCACCTCGGAAGGCACAAACCACCATCACAGGCAACTACAGGATGAGCCTAACAAACACAGTGAGTGAAAGAAGCCAGAGAAGAAAGAACAGACACTGATTCCAATTGTATGAAATAAACCACTGTTAGTAGGAGTAGGCTCGTGGTCACACTTGGTGGTGGGAAAGAGTGATTGGAGAGGAACAAGGGGGCTTCTGGGGGCTTTACAGTTTCTTTTCCTAGTCTGGGTACTGGTTACTCAAGTATGTTCACTTGGTGAACAAGGCTGTATACTTGTGATTTTTCTATTTCTTCTTATGTATATTACACTTCAATAAAAGTATACCAAAAATTGGGGCTGGGGTTGGGCTCAGTGGGAGAGCACTTGCCTTGCATGTGAGGCACTGGGTTTGATTCTCAGCACCATGTATAAATAAATAAATAAAATAAAGGTTCAACAGCGACTAAAAAAGTTTTAAAAAGAAGTATACCAAAAACTATTAGAAACATCAGGGAAAAGTCCTTCAAACTTAAGAAGAACATGGATCAGATAATGGAAAAAAATTGATTCATGTTCTTCAGCAAATGCATATAAGTAGTGGGTTCAGAAGGTGGTTTGGAAGATAGCCAGAGCATTACAATTAATAAAGACAGACCTGAAAAAATATAGCCTCAATTTTCATAATGGGTAGAGCCACTGGTAAGAGCTCTGCAGCATTAAATGAATGAGCAAGGATGTTCATACTAAGATTTAATAGTCATTGCTGCTGAGAGCTTATCATCAGTGGGCGGGCCTAGGGCTCTGTCACCTACTTGTCCAGAGAGGTCTTCCTAACTCAAAGCCACAGATTTTTTTTTTTTTTAATTTCAAAAATGCTGACTTGGCAGCTACATTTCTTATTATGAAAGCAAAAACTTCATATTCTCTGCTTTTTATTTGAATGCCCTGGTGCTGTGAAATTTAGTGGACTTTTAGAAAAATAAGTTCCTATTCAGTAGGGAAACCTTTGGAGACTTTCTGTTTGATAGCAAAACCTTCATATGATCACATGGATTTGTGCTGCACAACTGACATTTTGAGATGGATATCAGCCCATATATTTGGAATTTCCTCTATGATCATCCTCCCTCTCATCTTTTTTTTAAATTGATTTTATTTTTTTAAATTCATGACAACGGATTGCATTACAATTCTTATTACACATATAGAGCACAATTTTTCATATCTTTGTAAATAAAGTATGTTCACATCAATTCATGTTTTATGCATGTACTTTTTTTTCATTACAATTCTTATTACAAAATTGTATACCACAATTTTTCATATATCTGTTTGTATATAAAGTATTTTGACACCCAATTCATGTCTTCATACATGTACTTTGGATAATGATGTCCTTCACATTCCGCCATCCTTGCTAATCCCCTGCCCCCTCCCTTTCCCTCCCACCCCTCTTCCCTATCTGGAATTCATCTATCCCTCCCATGCTCCTCCTCCCTACCCCTCTATGAGTCCTTATATCAGAGAAAACAACAAAATACCCACCACCACCACCAAATGGTCCTCTTTATGGCTTTATTAGAATGTACCATCTTTTCATTTATTTACATTGAACTTGTATCTTTATCATTTTAAAAGAAAGATGCATAATATAGTGGTATGGGAGCCTTTGAGTTAATAGATCAATTTTTAAAAATTTCCCTGAGCCTGAATTTTCTTATTTTCCCACTTACAAGATTGGGTTAATTTGATGAGCAAGAGCACTTGTGAAGTATCTGACATAAAGAAGAAGAAACTTAAGAAAATGCACCCCTCTTAGCCTGCTCAGGTTTTTTTTTTTTTTTCATAAATATGTATCAACTCTTAATATAACTAACTAACTCCCATATATTATTACTTAGTATCTGTCTCCACCCCTAGAGTAAACCCCATATGCTCATTCTCTCTCCCTTTTTAAAAATATCTTTTTAGTTGTTGATAGACCTTTATTTTATTTATTTATATGTGGTGCTGAGAATCGAACCCAGTGCCTCACACATGCCAGGCAAATGCTCTATCACTGAGCCCCAGCCCCAGCCAGCTCAGTTGGTAGAGTGCTTGCCTTGTATGCACAAAGCCCTTAGTTCAATCCCTAGCATCATACACATTAAAAATTTTAAAAAAAGGTCATTCTCTTTTTTGTTCATTGTTGAGTTCAAAATGCTTAGAGCAATGCCTAAAACATCAAATACTTAAGTTACAAATGAACTATTCACCTCACACCTTTATCCACTCAGAGCCAGGTAGACCTATTAGCCATCACTAGAAATAAGATTTTTGATGGGAGGACCCTCCTCAATATGGCTTACATTAGCCCCCACTGGTAATGGCACAGGAACCTTTGCAAAAGGAGCTATTGAGAGGACACTAGCAAGTCACCACACTGTTACTTAAAAACAACATAAAGTCAATTTAAACAATAAAGTTAAGAACACAAAACTGCCACAAAAGGCATAAATATTTAATTATTTATTTATTTTTGGTACTGAGGATTGAACCCAAGAGTACTTTACCACTGAGATATGTTTAAAAAAAAAAAAAATTTTTTTTTTTTTTTTTGAAGCGGGTTCTGGCTGGATTGCTGAGGATCTCCCTAACTTGCCAAGGCTGGCCTTGAACTTTTGATCCTCCTGCCTCAGCCCCCTGAATGCTGGGATTACAGTTGTGTAGAACCACTCTGCCTGGTGAACACGTCAGCCCCAAAACAGCATTCTAATTAATCTAATGTGATATAGCATTCTGTATCACATTAGATTAATTTATGTGATGTTTGGCCTAAAGCTGAAGGTAACACACTCAATACATTCAGCATAGAAATATGAGAGGAGGAAAAATTAAGAGCCAGGAGGCTGCACTACCTTATGCTATTAAATGGAACTTTTTTGTTTTATGCTCCAGAAGAAAGAATGGCCTCTAAATATACATAAAGAAATAAGACCAAATGCTGGGATGAGTTTCTAGAAACAATCGAAATAAATTTTATATACTCTGTGGTATTTGAATTCACTAAATGAAGTTTTTCAGTATAATAAATCTAATACTGGATCAATTAGAAAACAAAATATGCATTAACTCTTGTATGGAGTGGGGTGGAGGAGAAAATTATTCAGCAATATGAAGTCAATTATGCACTCGCCTGTGTTCAAACAGTAAAGGTAAAAGGTGCAGTGGTTAATTACCTGGGGTTTGAAATCTTACAGACTGAACTTGAATCTGGGTTACTAGCTATGGGTGTCTTTTAACAAATTACACGACAGCTGAATTTTTTGAGAGAGAAAAAAATACAGTTTTTATTACCTAAATATTAGAAGTGATATACTAGCAAGTACTTATGTCATCTGTGATCGGTCAAACACCCATCCTGGAATTACACAGAAGGAGACTGCACCAGATTGTGAGCACTGGGAGGTGGGGCTCACTAAGCGCCATCTTGAAGACAGGCTACCACAGACAGGTAACATAGCAAGGTGCTGAAAGACAACACTTTCTCTATAAATGGGCTCTCTACATGACTAGCTTGAACTTCCTTTATTGCATGGCAGTCTCAGGGTGAAATTATTTCTAACAAAACAATTTGCCTTATCCAGAGGAATTATTCTAAGATACAACATGGAAGCTGCCAGTTGTCCTAAAGCCTGGGCTCAGAAATACTGGAAGTCACATCTGACCACATCTATATGGAGTTCACACAGGTTCAAGGGGAGAAGAAAAAGACTTCACCCCTTAGCAAGGCCAAAGTGCAGCGGTGGGTCTAGGATAAAAGAGGTCCCTCTGTTGGAAACACAAATCTACCATATGTGGAATGGGGAGTACAAAGAATTCGCCTGGGTTCTTTGGAAGAAATGAGGACTGAGGCTATGCCTTGAGATAAATTGAAAGCTGGAACTGGAGAGAGGAGGTCCAATGCCAAACCCCGTTCAGGGGCTGTACATATGGCAGCTGGAATAATAGGAGCAGGACTACAGAGACCAGAAAGTATGAGTCACTTGTGGGAGGTATGCAAATTGCTTGGTAGGAACAAGAAAGTCATGCAGGGACAGACAGGAGACGGGGTGGAGGCAACTGCCAAAAGGCCTTAAATGCTAAACCGAGAACTTAGACTTAGTGTCTATAGATTTTTGAAGAAATAACCTCCTTAGAATACTTTCAAAGCAAAGACCTTGACATTTAGGAAACATTTACCACATGCCAGCCACTGAGCTAAGTATTTTACATATGTCAGTTTGTCTAATGTTTAGAGCAAACCTACAAAAGTGAGTCTGGTCCTCATTTTCTAGATGGAGAAGTTGAAGCTCAAGGAATTTGCATAATAACTTTTTTGGAGTTCATAAAGCTAGTTAGTGGAAGATCTGGGTTTCAGACTCAGAACTCTTTGAAAGCTGCGTCTTCAACTCATTCATTGTTTTCACTGTAAAGTCCAAAGAGAAAGATATGTTTCAGATGTTATTATGAAGAGACACCTAAATGAGGTACAGGCAAGGAAGTGACTTGGAGTCTAGGTTGCCATAATATCCAGAATACCCAGACCATGTGAGCAGCACCCTAGACAGAATTAGAGGCTGCTAGGAATGGATGTCAAATTATACCAGGTGGACAGAGAAGACTGGCTGAAGGAGTTAGTAAAGGTAGCCAGAGGAGCTGCCTTTGATAAGAAAGCAGAGCAGAGGGAATCTTCTGGATTTCATCTCACACCAGTCAGAATGGCAGTTATCAAGAATACAGACAACAATAAATGTTAGAGAGGATGTGGAGGAAAAGGCACACTCATATATCACTAGTGGGAATGCAAATTGGTGCAACCATTATGGAAAGCAGTATGAAGATTCCTTAGAAAACTTGGAATGTAACCACCATTTGATCCAGCTATCCTACTCTTTGGTCTATACCAAAAGGACTTAAAATAAGCATACCTTAGTAATACAGCCACATCAATGTTAATAGCAGCTCAATTCACAATAGTTAAACTGTGAAAGCAACCTCGATGCCCTTCAACAGATGAATGGATAAAGAAATTGTTGTATATACAACCAATGGAATATTACTCAGTATTAACAGATAATAAAATTATGGCATTTGCAGATAAATGGATGAAGTTAAAGAATATCATGCTAAGTGAAGTAAGCCAATCCCCAAAAAACCAAAGGCTGAATGTTCTCTCTGATAAGTGGATGCTGATCCATAAAAGGGAGAGGGGAGGCATGGGAAAAATGGAGGAACTTTGATTGGGCAAAGGGGAGGGAGAGTAGGAAGGGTGCACAGGGGCAGGAAAGATGATAGAATGAGATGGAACATCATTATCCAAGTACATGTATGACTGCATATGTGATGTGACACTACATTGTGTACAACCAGAGAAACCAAAAGTTGTGCTGCAAGTGTGTGCAATGAATCAAAATGCATTCTGCTCTCACATATACCTAATTAAAATAAATTAATCAATTAAAAAAATCCTACAATCACTGAAGGTAGCCAGTACTATAAGGCTACAGAGCTGCAAACAAGGCTCAGCTGTTCTCAGCATCTCTGATCTCCTAAAGGCTGCTGAGGGAGACTTGTGCTTCCCCACTTGGGGTGTGCAAATGTTCTTGCAAGCTTGTCGGCTCCAAAAGAAGCATTGTGGATGTAAAATGTTGCCTCATGACCCCATGACTCTTCTTCAAGTTTGCTTTTTTTGTGACAACCCTCTTAGACTAATTCACACATGCAATTCAAAAAAGTATTCACAGAATTTAATATTGTACTTTTGAGTATTTTAATTTGGCAAATGAAGACCATTTATGCATCTTCTATTGGATGGTATCAAAGACATTGTCAGTTGCATTATTCAGTGTCCTTTGAAGAAGAAATTTTCTCTTATTAAGTGTCAGGAAACACTTTGTTTCATTGGGAGAACTAGAATGATTTCTTTAAACAGATAATAGGTGACTTTTTAAATCCATTTTAATGCTTCTACTGTACATATGCTTTATTTGTGTTTTACTATGACTACATGACCACTGGGATTCTACATCATGTACAACCAGAAAAATGGGAAATTATACTCCATTTATGTATGATGTATCATAGTGCATTCTACTGTCATTTATAACTAATTAAAATAAACTTTTAAAAAGTTAAAATTAAGGGTTAATTCTTTTTTAGAAGCAGATAATGTATGTTCTTTTTGTAAATATATAAATGTATAAATACACACATATATATCATTGTGCTTCCTTTCATGTAAAAGATGTTATAATTTTTTCCCAAAATTTCTGTTTTTATTGTTGTTAGTGTTTGTTTATACTTTGGGTTTTCATCTCACAGAAGAAAAGAGGTGTGGTGGAAGAAACAGGTTTGATCCCATGGGAAGGGTCTCTAAGACTCACTCCTTCTATTCTGCCTTTCCCTTGCTGATTGTTGAGAGCCCTCAACTGCAGGGACAGATGAATGGACAATTGTGTCTATAGCATTGTGTCATCATTGTTTAGGAAGGAGACCCAAATATTCTGTAATCCTAGCAACTCTGGAGGCTGAAGCAGGAAAATCACAAGTTCAATGCCAGCATCAGCAATTTAGGGACACCACCAAGACTTGTTACAAGAAGTCCCTCCTGGCTCCTTGCCAGCCCGGCACTAGGACCCAGACAGGCCCTCTTATTATTCTTATAATCCCTTTCTTGCATTTTTGTAGTGATGCTTTAAACAAGGATACCCATTTTTTTTTCTTTTTCGGTTTCCTTTAAGTTATAGAAATCTATAGACAAATGGGCATATTCATATGACCTGGAAAGGGCATGGGCTGCACTTCTAACCACTGATGTGACACCCTCCCCCTACAATAAGTAATTACCACTCCCTAGATTTCAGTTTCTTATCTATTCAAGGAAGGTGTGGCCTAGTTAAGATCCAGTCTAGTTTTAATAGTTTCTATTCCACGCATGGAAACAACAAATTCAAATAATAAACAACATGCAAATGAGTTTTCCTGTTAAGTCATCTGACATGTCTCTGTAGGGTAATAGAGGAAGCATGAGCTGCATCCCCAGGATAGGGATAGCAAAAGCTCAAGAACTGAGCCATGTCACAGGTAACAACTAGTCAGCATCATTGAGAGCTAATCAGAAAATGAAGGACAGGGCAGGAATTTGGGCTGACCAAGCTTGGGCAGTAGACTTGGTGACTCAGTCCTATTGCTGACTTGATTATCTAGTCCTGGGTAAAGCAATTGCTTAAAAAAAATCCTTTTAGAAACACTCCAAATGAGAACTCTCAAGAAATGAAGCTTTGTGTAGTATCTTGGTGCTGTACCGCTGTTTATTCTGGAAAGGAGGAGACCTAATTGAAGTTTCCCATATGCTTATCTGAGCATTTATAAAGCAAGGCTGCATATTGACTCGATTATGCGATTCCTCTGAACTGTTAACAGGGTTCTTCATTAACACAAAGGGGCAATGATTGATGCAGTCTCTCTGGCCTGCCTTGCAGAAAGATTTAATTTTCTTAGAGATATTTCACAAGCAATTCAAGAATTATGCAAAAATATAAAAGGGTTTAATTCCCATTTTACCATTTCCCCATTGGTTCAGGGTATATTGAGGGTATTTTTCCTTTATATATTATGATAGGTTCAATTACCTTCAGGATTATTTTCAGTGCATGATGGGAGTGACCAGTAATAAGATAAAGTTTCCACATTTTTATCACTTACTGTGTGCCTGGAGCTTTATGTGCCTTATTAACAATTTATTATGACAACCCTGCAATATAAATATTATTACCATCACACACTCTAGTTTTCCAAATTTTATAACTGATGCACACAGAAGTTAAATAGCAAACCCAAGGCTGCAGGGTAGGTAAATGCCAGAGAGACCCTGAAATTCAGGCCAAGACCTGCCTGGCTCTCAAATTCATGCTGTTTCCACCATAGAACACTTTCCCCAGTCCTAAATCCCACCCCTGTCCAATTCCAGCTAAAGGAGGGGTCTTTCATTTATTCAACACTTAATTTGCCCATGCAGTGTACTAGGCCTGTACGCACAGGAGGAGGAATGAACAGTAAGATATGGTCCCTGCCCTAGGGAAATCACATTATTTTGTTCTACCAGTTAATCAATAATAATAAAACAGCTATGTTCCTAAAATATTCATTAATGATATCATTTAATAATATGTATTTATGCTCCATATCATTCAAAAGATTTGGGGTAGCTCCTTTTAAAAACAGAAGCAAAAATATCAAGAGACTTCCCATTTCAGTAGATTTGCTTTGGATTTTTTACACTAATGACTAAACTACCTTTCTTCTAACTCAGGTCATAAGGATGGAGTGAAGTCAGGGAACAAAAGGTGGCCAGTCTCCTTTGGGAAGACTAAAAATCAAATATGTAAGAAAGGCCCTGGGCAAGTTTGCTAAACTACTGAATCACTTCTGCACCAGTTGCAAAGAATATAATAGCTGAAATAAGCAGTAAATGTAATTAATAATATAATTTCTAATGCCAACTCATTAATTCAAGCTGGTTGTTACAGAATGTCACTCTGACCATTAACAAATGGGCTTCCTGTTGCAGTATGACCTAGGTAATAATAGAGACATTGAATACATTAACACCTCAGGCAGTTTTTTATGGGCTAGATAATTTTTTAATTTAATTGTTATTTGATCAGCAGATGCCAGGAGAGGATTCAGCACCTTGAAGAAGAAGAGCAATTTCCTACTTACTGAAACCCCAATTCACCTGATGATGCTGCCCAGCTGAAGAGTCTGGTAACTGGCCCTGGGATCAGCCCCTGGCAGGCAGGAACAGGTCAAGATAACAATAGTGAGGAGGGCTAGGGATGCTTGCCTTCAGCTATGGCTCAATCAGAGGAATTGGTGACATAGGGAATGGCTGCCATTACCGGCAGGGTATGAGATGCAGGCTCTCTGAGTCTAGATTGTGCAGAAAGCACTGGCACTGGCTGGGAAAAGCAGGCAATATACCTGGTGCCTCTGTGGACGCCACACAGCACCAAGAGCCAGGTACCAAACAATGACCCATCTAATGGGGAACTTGTTGAAAGAGTTTAATGCAGTCCCTTTACCAAATCATAATGTAGGGGCATCATTGAGACTGTGACATTTAGGTCAAACAAAATAGCATGGCTATAATTTTAAAACCTCATCAAATCATTTCTGAAATTATCTGATGAATATATATTATTTAGTAAGCCATTATATAATATATTGTTTAGATTATTGGGAGAAGAGAATTGTTTAAATATTTGATTTTAAAATGTTTTATTTATGTACTGGTTACTATTACCATACTGATTATTAAGTCTCATTAAATGTTTCGAATATCACCTGTGGAAAGATGGGAGCCAACAAAAGGTTCAGTGACTATCTCTACTCTAAAGAAAGACCATTTTCTAAACTAGATTGTCTCAAAGGAGGGCCAATCAAGATACTGCTGCCAACCACATGGATGCAGCCTCCCGGGACGTGCAAAGTAATGGCTCCAAGCCATACACACCTCAAGGACACATCCTCTCTAGTACATATGATATCGATATGAAAGCAAATCAGCACTCCTATTTGACCTTTTTGAAAGCTCTTGGATGGGGTAACAAATAATTCCTACTCCTTAGACAATCAATCAATCAATCAATAAGAAAGAAAGATGAAAGAAAGAAAGAAAGAAAGAAAGAAAGAAAGAGAGAAAGAGAGAAAGAAAGAAGAGAGAGAGAAAGAAAGAAAGAAAGAAAGAAAGAAAGAAAGAAAGAAAGAAAGAAAGAAAGAAAGAAAGAAACTTTTCCAAAAAGAACTTGGCAAGAATAATGAAAGACAAGTCTCTGATCAAAGCAATCTGTCTTGCTGGGAAATTTCTGGACCATATCCTTTCTAAAGAGTATATGAGGTCAAAGTTGCATACATTTGAAAATAAAATAAAACCTTTTGTAGTTATTCAGATTTACTGGAATGTTTAAAAAGAAATAGATAATTATTAAAATTCTTCTCTTTAAAACAATTTCCGTCACCCCTATGGTGATGAAGTAGAAACTGAGTCCAAGGTCACCTGAATGGAAATCTGCCTCTGGAACTGAAGGACTCTATCCAATCAAGTTCTTCAAAGATGTGACTGATGCAGAGACTGCACCCCCTTCAGAAACTTTCTCTGATGACAGAATTTAGCTGATAATTTTTACCTAGAGCTCCTATAAGAGATGCCAGGTTGAATTCCAAGCTGGAATTTTGCTCATTTTTTATCTCAAGTAAACATAACTATAGTAACTTGAATTGTAATAGTTGAACAGTGGTGGGTTAAACTGAGTATTTTTAAAGAAAATTCTTCTTGGCCCTGTAGAAAAGTCAAACATTTGTTTACTTGTTCCTGAAATTACACACACTTACTGAAGAGGGTAGATAAAATGGCTAGCTAGAGACTTTGGCATAAATAATGTCATATTTTAAATCACTAATAAATACTTTTTTGCACTGTAGTCTAACTTAGAGCTTTTTCAAATTCTGGTTGAGACTTCAATGTGATATTAGTTAAAACAAAGATTGGTGTCCCACTTCATGCTTGTCGAATGACCCTCTGGGAGTGGAGTTGGAGAATCTGCAGTTTAACAAGAATTCCAGTTATTATTAAGAACAGTGAATTTCAAGACACTGGGGAGATGTTGGTCAAAAGTTATAAAAATTCAGTGAAGATCAGGGCTCAGTGGCACATGCCTACAATCCCAGCAGCTCAGGAGGCCAAAGCAAGAGGATTGCTAGTTCAAAGCTGGCCTCAACAAAAGCGAAGTGCTAAGCAACTCAGTGAGACTCTGTCTCTAAATAAAACGCAAAATGGGGCTAGGGATGTGGCTCAGTGGTTGAGTGCCCCTGAGTTCAATCTCTGGTACCACCCCTTCCCCTAAAAAAATTCAATAAAGAGGAACAAGTTCAAGAAATCTATGGTATAACATGGTAACTATAATTAACTAAAATATATTGTGATATTTGAAAAATCCTCAAATAGTGGATGTTAAGTATTATCACCACAAAACTGATAACTACGTCAGGTAATGCATATGCTGATAGCTAGATTCAGTAAATGTACAATGTATACAAACTTCAAAATATCATCATTTGCATGAGAAATAGATTTTGTCTGGCAATTTAAAAAAGTGAGGCTTGAGTTCACTTGTTCTATAAGACAGGGACTTATGTCATTCATTTCTTCATGTTCTCATTCATTTTTCACTCCATAACCACTTGTGGAGTACATTCTTCTGAGTGGTAGGGATTTAGAAGTGAAATAAATGCAGTTTATGTTCTCTAGAAGTTCAAGGTCTAGATTTAACCAGCAACAGTGTTGTTCAGCTGGAGACAATATTGTCTCTCAGGAAACAGTTTGGTAATTTCTGGAAACATTTTTGGTCTTCACAAATAGGGGAAGGGGTGGTATCTAGTGGGTAGGATGCTGCTATACATATTCATTGCACAGGGAAGTTTCCTCCGTGGCCCAACAAATTTATCCATCCCCAAATGTTAATGGTGCTGAGGTTGAGAAGTCCTGATTTGACCATACTGACTCAAACGGATTCTAAAATTCATATAGAAATGTGAGGGCCCTAGAACAGCTAAAACAGCATCAAAAAAAGAACAAAGTTGGAGGCTAACCTACCTGATTTTAACATTCATTAGTAAGCTACACTATTCATTAACAGTGTTGTATTGTTTTTACGGCAGACAAATAAATAAATTGAATGGAATCTAGAGATAGACCCACACATACATGGAAAACTTATTCTTTTAAAATATTTTTAGTACATTTTAATTTTACATAACAATGGGGCTCACTTTCATATTCATATGTGCACATAACATAATTTAACCCAATTCATTCCCCAGTACTTCCTCTTTCACTTTCATCCCTCCCCCTTTTCCCCTTCTTCTACTGTTATGGTCTCCCTTTATTTATTTACATGTAATTTTTTTATGATGCATTATAATTATACATAAAAGTGGGATCTATTGTTGCATATTCATGGATGTATATATCATAATTTGGTTGATTTTATTCTCCAGTTCTTCCCCTTGCCCTCCCATCCTCCCTCCCCTTTACCCCCTACCTTTCTTCTACAGATCTCCCTTCTATTTCTGTGAGATTTCCCCTTCTTTTTAACTCATCTTTGTCTAACTTGTCACACAAGGGAAAACATTCAACACTTGACTTTCTAAGTCTGGCTTAATTCATTTAGCATGATGCTCTTCAGTTTCATCCATTCACCAACAAATGACATAATTCATTCTTCTTTATGACTGAGTAGAATTCCATTGTGTATATATATCACATTTCTTTATCCATTCATCTGATTATTGTAAATTGCACTGCTATAAACATTGGAATGCATGCACTACTATAGTATGCTGATTTCAGTTCTTTTGGATAAATACCAAAGAGTGGAATAGTTGGGTCATATGGTGTTTGCAATGTTAATCTTTTGAGGAATCCCCATACTGATTTCCAAAGTGGTTGTACTAATTTGGTACACCAATGTATAAGTGTTCCTTTCTTCCCACTTCTTAGCTGTATTCATTTTTATTTATATGCTTGATGATTGCCATTCTAACTAGGGTGAGATGAATTCTCAGTGTAATTTGATTTGCATTTCCCTGATTGCTCATGATGTTGAACATTTTTTTTTCATATATTTGTTGACAAATTTTCAAATTTGTGTTTTCAAATATGTTCATTTAGGCTATTGATTGGAGTTATTTGAGATTTTGGGTGTTGCTTTTTGAGTTTTTTATATATTCTGGATATTAAACTTCTGTTGGAAGAGTAGCTGACAAGGATTTTCTCCCATTCTGTAAGCACTCTCCTTTTGCTCTTGACTTTTTATTTTGCTGTGCAGAAGCTTTTTAATTTGATGCCATCCCACATGTAAGTTTTGATTTTTTTTTTTTTGTGCTTTCGAGGTCTTATTAAGGAAGTCAGTGTCTTGTGCTTTTATGTTGGAGTGTTGACTCTATGTTTTATTTTATCATTTGCACGGTTTCTGGTCTAATTCCCAGGTCTTTGATCCATTTTTTAGTTAACTTTTGTGTGGAGTAAGAAATAGGGATCTAGGGATCTTCACTCTTCTACATATAGACATCCAATTTTCCCAGCACCATTTGTTAGGGTGTCTTTTCTGCACCTGGTGTTGTCTGGCACCTTTGTCAAAGATGAGATAACTCTATCTGTGTATCTATGTGGATTTGTCTCTGTCTATTCAATTCCATTGGTCTTCATGTTGATTTTTATGCCAGTACCATGCTGGTTTTGTTTCTATGACTGTGTACTATAATTTGGGTTTGGGTATTGTGATGCCTCTAACCTTGTTCTTACTATTTGAGATTGCTTTGGTTATTCTTGGCCTTTTATTCTTACAAATGAATTTTAGGATTGCTCTTTCTAGTTTGGTAAAGAATGTCATTAGTATTTTTATAGGGATTGCATTGAATCTGTAGATTGCTTTTTGTAATATGGCCATTTTAGCAATGTCAATCCTGCCTATCCTACCCAAGAACATGGAAAGTCTTTCCATCTTCTTATATCTTCTTCAGTATCTTCCTTTAGTGTTCAATAATTTTCCTTGTAGGTGTCTTCTGCCTCCTTGGTTAGATTTCATCTGTTTTTGTTTGTTTGTTTGTTTGTTTTTTGGGTTTTTTTAGGCTATTGTGAATGAAACTGTTTTCCTGATTTCATTTTTAGCAGGTTATTATTGGTGTGTAGCAAAACTATTGGTTTTTGTATGTTGATCTTGTATCTTGTTATTGAATTTATTTATCAGTTCTAGAATTCTTTTGGTGGGGCCTGGGCATGTAGCTTAGTTGATAGAGAGTGCTTGCCTTGCATGTACAACACCCTGGGTTTGATCCCCAGTACCACACACACACACACACACACACACCACAAAATCAACTTCTGGTGGAGTTTGGGGGTTATCTAACTATAGGAGTATACTGTCTGCAAACAGCAATAATTTGACTTCTTCTTTTCCTATTCATAGTCCTTGTGTCTCCTTCTCTTGCCTAATTGCCCTGGCTAAAATTTCAAAAACTATGTTGAATAAGAGTGGTGAGAGTGGACATCCTTATCTTGTTCCTCGTTTTAGAGAAAATGCTTTCAGCTGGAAAATTTATTATTGACAGAGGTATAAGGACAAATCAATAGGGAAAGGATACTGGAAAAACTAACAGTACAGTGCTAGAAAAACTGAACAACTGGCTATCCATATGCAGGAACTGAACTTGACTCTATACCTCACATCACACACAACACTTAACCCAAAATGGATCATGAAACTAAATTATAAATATTTTTAAAGAAAACATAGGAGATGGTGGATGAAATGCTTTATAAAGGGATGTATCAGAATCCTCAGTGAGATGTGTAGTTTTAAAAAATTCCAGTTTCATACAAATAGTGTTGGGTCCAGTTTCAACCTCAAATAGTCCATTCTCTTGTACCCATGTGCTTATTCAAGCTCTATCTACTATAGCTGATAGGGCATTTATTCAGGTTCAACTCTCCCCATCACCCAGGCAGCTTAACACTGCATTAGCTTTAAATATCTTTCTTCATATTTGAGTTAGAGAGTTCTCTTTATTGCTTTCGGATTCGACTGAATTTAAAATATTTTCTTTGTTTTATTTTAGCCAGTATTTCTATGTGATTGAAGTGGAAAGATAAATGTGGTAGAATTTGCTTTGTGTTGTTCTTTGTGCACTTGCTTAAATGCCTTAACTAGATTGTAAGACTCAAAAAATAGGGATCATCCCTTAGACATTTTAACACACAATGTTCCACCTAATAGATTTTCCACAGTTATTTGTGTGATGAATACTAATGTTTGCTGATTAGAGACTGATTGAAAGTATATGGAAAAGGAGCTGGGATTGTGACTCAGCGGTAGAACACTCGCCAAGCACGTGCGGGACCCTGGGTTCGATCCTCAGCACCACATAAAAATAAATGAATGGAATAAAAGCAGTGCTTCCAACTACAACTAAAAAATAAATATTTAAAAAAAGTACATGGAAAAGTGCATCACAACTAGGTCAGTACCACCTACAGTCTCCACTGTCTGGGAGTTGGGGGGTGGGCGGGGAGGAAGCACGCTAGGCTGGTTCCTACTTGAAGAAATTTCTTTGAATTTTAAATCAGTGGTTCTCAATATTTTTCCATGTCCAACCTACCTAAGGTACATTGTCCATTTCCTACTGTAATTTGCTTCCCTAATTGTCACTCTAGGTGGAGATGGTGGATAGAATGCTTTATAAAGGGATGTATCAGAATCCTTAGTGAGATGTGTAGTTTTAAAAAATCATCTCCACCTACTTCCCACCACCCTGGTTGAAAATCACTGCCTTAGTCATCCAGACAAATTTCTGAAAAGCACTATTCATCTAGGCTTAAATTTCCCAATGTATGTTGTTCATTTTGCATTATTGCATGTTTGGAATGGTCAAGCACCAACAAACATTAATGCTTTGATTGGTTTCCATAAAATCACACAGAAACCAAATAGAGTAACACAACAGAAATGGGCCATATGACTTCCATTTTTCTCAATTCCATTAAATACACAATCTCTTGGTCATCAGACCTCATTTCTCTGGGTATCCAGCTGCAGGCAAGAATTAAATAGGGTTGCAAATTGTGCCTATAGAAATTAATCTGCTTAATGTCTCGATACAGAGAATAAAAAATGTGGATGGTTTTGTTATTTTCAAAAACACAGAATTTTAGCAGATGCGAGAGTATTTCAGGGAACGTTTTCCTAATGCATTCTTTCTTTTATAGAGGAGGGATTTCCAATGCAATGTGATGTTTAAGGTGTTAGGCAAAGCTTCTAAAAGCCCTGTTTCCTTCTGCTGTGAATAAACAGCCCAGTAGTTTGTGAAAAGGCATTATGCCATCTGAACATATTAGTCTCTTGGCTGTGTTGCTCAGACAATCTATGTACCTCTTTACTGAGTGTTTGCTGGCAGAATTCCCAGCCAGGAATGCCCCTCAGCCATCTGCTCTATCTCTGGTATCCCACAATGTTCCAGGGGGACAGCAGTCTTTCCCCAACTACTTATTAGGTGCTTGTGCTACTATGAAAGGGCAATGTAAAAAAAAAAAAAAAATCATTGCGTGCTTAAGGCATGTGAGCTGTTTTTGTGTTTTGATATTTTATTATACTTTGCCATCCTGAATTTTCAAACGGATTCTACGATGTATTGTAAACATGCACAGATGGTGTGTGATGTGCTGAGGGCAGAGTGGGAAGAACAGCTCCCTGAAGGCAGTATTGAGCAGGGGGAAGCCCTCAATGGGAGTGGGAGGCAGGCAACATCCTGTCTCTGATCTACCTTTAGCTGAGGCTGCAACTTTATGCAAGCTACTTCCTCTGTTTAGTTTCCCTACATTGAAAACGAGTTTTCCCAAAAGATTGACCCTAGAAAGATGAGGAGAAATTGTAGCATCTAAAATCAAATGTAAAAGAAAAATGATTAACTAAAAAAATATATTTCTAATACTTATGAAAAAATGTTAATATCTCCAACTAAAGGGCACCTACAAATTGCTGAAAACAGAAAACACAAATAACACATAAAAATAGGCAAAGGACATGAATAGTTTTCATAGAACATGAAAATCAAATGACCAATAAATGACAGCATGCTCATAAGTGGACAGGAAAATTAAAAATCAAAGCCACATTGGGGCTGGGTATGGTGGCACATGCCTGTAATTCCAGTGGCTCAGGAAGCTGAAACAGGAGGATCGCAATTTCAAAGCCAGCTTCAGCAACTAAGCGAGACCCTTTTTCTGAATAAAATATTAAAAAGGGGCTGGGGATGTGGCTCAGTGATCAAGCACCCCTGGGTTCAATCCGTGGTATGAAAAAAAATTAAAAAGCCACATTGAGATATGGAATAGTCCTAATAACATTGCTTACCTTGAGAAGGACTAAGAGAAGTGGCATAAGAAGAAATACCCCCACTGAGCACCCCCACTCCTGTATGCCTATTGGCTAAATCAGAAGCATGAGATGTTTTGAAAAATTCATATTTCTTCACCATATTCCAGAGTTCTTGGATCAAATACCATTGACCTGAACATTTTAAGTGCTTTTGAGTCCTCCCTCATGACATACCACCAAATTATCCTTTGGAAAAGAGGGAGCTCTCTGTCTCTTCTTTAAGTCTTTACAAATGTCTCCTGCTATGGGTGTTCTCCCTAACTTCTTTATTTAGACAGCAAAGTATTGATTGGGGGAAAATATAGTAGCTTGAAAACCGGGAAGGATTCTAATAGTGTTCACATGAATGAATCATTTTAAGATTAAAAAATGTCCTTTAAAATTAGGACAGAGATTTCACTAACATTTAGTAATTATTCCAAGAATAAAAACTTGCATATGCAAGTATTAGGTGTCTTTATGAATCAGCCTTCAAAACATAGCTTTAAAAATACAGTTAGTGGTTACATTGCAAAAATATGAATCTATACTTAACAGAAACCATTGGACCCAGTGTCCTAATCTCATGCAAATTGGTACTGGTGGCTTGGGAAGTAAAATATCCACTGACAGCATAACATATACAGGTTTTGAAAAACTGCTGTATGAATTCCAAACAACTTAGATGTAAAGATGAAGAACACTGGAAAAGTGTGTTAATGATTTACTTTGTGTGTTTCTGATCCTGCAATGGTCAAAGACTTCTTGCCTTTGCTTTCTGAGGGAAGATGAATGTCCCTAGAAGAGGATTATATTTTAGCTGGTATAAAGAAAAAAGGTGGATTAATATGGAACAGTCCCAGCAGGTGATATGGGGACAAACATGCCTGGATGCTAGCTTGCTTTGTTGTAATATATGAGGTGACATGGGCAAAAGTAAACATACAACAGTGAGGACAAGAGCCTGGGTCGGTGACTCTGAAGTGTGCATGTTTTATTCTTCTGGCCCCTGTCACTCACAGGAAGTCAGGTACTTGGGAAGGTACTAGGATAGTTTAAGACAAAGAGGGTATCTATTTGATGCATCAGGCATGCTGAGAGAAGCAAATCATCCTTTAGTGCGCAAAATGACACTGGTGAGTTAATGTAGCTGTTAGGCATCAGGCACCAGAGGAGGGGATAGAAAAATGCTGGCTTTGTGAACTTCACATCTCTCAGCCCAGCCTGGCCATGGCTGCAAAATGGTCTGGGATAAATCATTTTAACCTTGGCTCCCTGTCCTGTTCAATGGGATTATTAATGCCTGCCTTGACTACCAAGGACTAAAAGTGATCTAAAAAAAAAAAAGTTTAAGGAGATTCAACACAACTTTAATAACTTCAATAATTTTGATAAAGACATTCATTTTGATTTTAAGAACAAAATCAAATAACTTTTATTCACCTACAAGATCTGAACATAATGAAAATCCAGTTAAAATCTTTTCTCATGTCCAGGAACTTTGGAGCATGAAATTATGAAACTAAAACTTCCCTATGATTAATGGGATAAAATGAAATATAGAGAAGTTTCAAATAAATCATAATACAAAATGTCCTTTCAATTACAAAATGACTTTTCCAAGAAAGGAATAAAACTGACATTATTAGATAAATAAATACTTAAAAGATATTTAGAACTGTCATATCATTTGTAATTTCATATTTTCAAATTAATTTTAGTTCCCAAATATTAATTAGGATCTTCCCATGTGTGAGACATATTGCTGGGTACTGGGAATAGTGAGATAAATGTGAAATAGGACAAAGATGGAACATTAGAGTTGCTAAGAAGGGAACTGAAGGGGTTGATCAAAATTGATCTGTATCGTGGTAATTGAATAGGAATATGATGCTATTAATAACAAAATACAATTTGCTTCTAGAATGAACTTTCATTGGTTATGACAAAGCATTTGGTGCTTGGAAATGTTGTGTTGAATTCATATAATTCACCTATTCAAGTTTCATAAAATAGAACAAATCAAGTTATTGCTTGAGTATTGATGATAAATACATATGAATTCAAGAATTTAATAATTTAATATAACTTGCATTATTGCTTATTGCTTATTGGGATAAATAAAACTACCAATAAAGAAAGCCAATTGATCTGCCTATCTGTCTTATAAAGAACACTGCTGTCTTATCGGCTTTTTGGCAGATGACTAATCACTGAACTTGGACTTCAATCAAGTGGAAAACTAAAGCAATCACTGGAATAGGCCAATAACTTTTTCATGTGTCTTCTCATGTATTAATTGGCTACTGAACAAATTAATTCTAAAATTTTAGTGTCCAGATACAATAAGATTTTATTTCCTGCTCACTTACCAGTCCACTGTATCTCTGTTTGGTGATTGCCTTCTATACTGTCACTTAGACCTCCATCTTGTGGCTTGACTTCCTCTAGGGTCTCAGAATCTTCTAAGTTCCATATGTGATATGGAAAGACAGGGAAAGCACACCTACAGTCTTGGCCCAGAAAAGACATCTAACATTCTACTGGGAAGAAGTCTCCAGGAGAAGAAAGAATGGGTTTGGATAACAGCTACACTCCACTCTTCAAGCCTCCCCACAAAGAGAACATATTCAATCCCTCTGCAAGGGAGATAATCAAATGTCCCTTTATTTACACATTATAGTGCTAAGCAGAGGATCTTCAGATCATGAACTGCCCTGGCCATCAAATCTGTGTATGGCTTCTAAGGATCGGATGACCTGTGAACTAAAAAGTTAATTTTCCAGCCACTCCGTGCCCTCAGTGTCAGCATACAATGGTAAAACAGAGACAAGATAACTGTAATAATTCTCATCTAGAAAAGTGAAGTGTAGAGAATGTAGAATGGTCTCTGGCCCACAGCAGTGCTGAAATCCTGTAGAAATTTTTTTGTGTTCTTTTTTTTTAGTGCATTATACATAATATTGGGATTCATTTTGACATGATCATACAAACACGGAATACAATTTGTTGCATTTCAGTCCTCAGTACTTCCCCTTTACCTCCCCTTCTCTCTTCCCTTTCTCCCCTTCCTGTTCTCTACTGATCTTTTTTCTATTTATAGCTTTTTAAATTAGTGCTTAATAGACATACATAAAGGTGAAATTTACTGTAGTGTATTTTATATATGTACATAATTTCATTCCACCATTCCTCTCTACTCATCCCTCCTCACTCCCTCTCAATCCCCTTCCTCTACTCCACTGATCTCTCTTCTATTTCCATGGAATTCCCCCCTCCCTTTGTGTTTTTTTTTTCCTCCCTTGTTTTGGTCTAGCTTCTGCATATGAAAAAAAATATTTGACCCTTGGCTTTCTGAGTCTGACTTATTTCACTTACCATGATGTTCTACTGTTCTAGCCATTTATCAGCAAATGCCATCGTGTGGATTATTTTGTGATTGGTTTGGAGGGATTCCCTTGACCTCACACAGATTGTACATTCTGGAAGCAACTCCTTTGCCTGTTATTATTCGCAGTTCCTGGCTCTTCCCTTGAGAAAGTTCTTCCTTCTCTATCATCTTCTATCACAACATACAAACTAGGAGAGAGATATGGCCTTCTAGAAAGCCACATTTGAACTAGTGCAAGCTTGGAGATTTTGAAGTTTGTTTTTGAGGGGTAAGAGTCAAAGACTTTTAAATCTGAGTTTATAGGAGTTATTTTTTATCAATACAGTTCTCATGGACTGGGGATGTGACTCAAGTGGTAGCGCGCTCGCCTGGCATGCGTGCGGCCCGGGTTCGATCCTCAGCACCACATACAAACAAAGATGTTGTGTCCACCGAAAACTAAAAAATAAATATTAAAATTCTTTCTCTTTCTCTCTCTCTCTCAAAAAAATAATACAGTTCCCACGAAACCTTAATAGGCTCCTAATTGTTTTCTGTCACTAAGTCGTGGGGCTCTGCACAGCCTTACTAAGTGCAACACTATCAGACATATTATCTAAGGACAAGGCTCATAAAAACCTTTGTGTCTTAGAGTTCATCACTCAAAATTTAGAGTAATTTCACCACTATACACATCAAATAATCTGAAAGGGAATCCATTTTGTTATTCATGCAACATTTCTTAAAAATCCCTTTGCCTCTTTATGCTGTTTTAGACTTCCTTCTTTATCCTTCCCTCTCTACCAATATACTCTTAATCTTCTCCAATTGTATGGCCTTCTTATTTTCTTCTCCTCCCTTCTTTAGTTCATTTTCTCATCCATGTGAACAAGACACAAATCCTTCACCCCAGCTTCTTGGGTTTTCTCACCTGTTAACCCAATTTATATCATAAAGTCCAGATATGTGGCAGTGGTGGGGATACACTGAAGGTAGAAAGAAGGAAAGGAGGTGAACATTATTCTTGCAAGGATAATTTATCTTCATGTATTTGTATGTTTATTATCTCAATAGATTATGACCTTCATTGTTTTCATCACCCTTATATGTATTTTTTCTTTTTCTTCACAGACATTGTTTTTTCATGGAGGACCATACTCATGCTACCTCCCCATCATTCTTTATTTTATTATCATCTTCTCAAAAGGAGGCCTATATTTATTATTTCCATATCTCATCCTCCATTTACCTCTTAATAGGCAATTTGGTTTCTGTTCATATAAATCTATCAAAATTCCTCTAAGATCACCAAACAGTTAGCAAATTATTGTGTTGAAAGGTCTATTGAGAATATAAAATGCCTTGATAGTGCCTCCTGGAGACTTTGGGCTTCTAGAACCCCACTCCCCATTTCTTCTTGTCTTTCTTCCTCTTGTACCACAGCTAAAATAGTGATCCGACTGTTGATTAGGTGCTGGGAGCCATCAGCCAAGTAGGTATGACAATTTCCTTGCCAGCGTACCCCCATGTTTCTTTAGTGGAAGGACTCGTGGAAATAGGACATTTTGCAGGGACATTGCATGTAAGGTGACCTTGCTCAAGGACCAGGGCAGATCCGAGTTTAGGGCGTTGCCGGTTTAGGAAGATTATTCCTGCCGGGAATAGGGCGTATCCTGCTGCCTGAGTTCCCCTTGAGTTCTCAGGGGATTCAGAATATATTTGGGAGACAGAAGCCCATGAGTGGTGGATTTGGGCAGAGAATGTGGATTTCCCCAGAACGTGTTTGTAGAAGGCCCGTGTGAGTTCGGGAATAAAGAGTTGCTGTTTGAATCTACAAAGCTGTGAGTGGCTTGTGATTTGTGCCCAGCCAGACTGCGGCAATTAGGTTTCTTGTTGACTAGGTTTCTCTTCTCTCTCTCTCTCTCTCTCTCTCTCTCTCTCTCTCTCTCTCCCCCCCCCCCTCTCTCTCTCCCCCCTCCCTCCCTCCCTTCCTCCCTCCCTCCTCCCTTAAATTAGGCTCAAGGAAACCAGGAGAATTCCCCAGGAGGTAGGTGAGAAGCTCTTGATACCTTTTTCAAAACTATCAGATCAGAAATCCAGAAGAGCCTCCAGAGTCATCAATATTTTCCTGTTTCAGATTCAGTTTTCTAATTACTCAGAACTGTGTAAAGAATTACTATAGTTTCATTTCTCTTGTTTAATTGGGAAGCTTAATCCAGTCTTCAGGGCACCAAATATCAGTCTTTAAAACTTCTTAGGGTTCATGTACAAATAGGATTTCTTCTTTGAATTAACACTCAGAGCTCCTGTATAAACAGACATGCCACTGTCTTTTAAAAAATATTTTTTAGTTTTTATAGTTGGACACTATAAAACAATAGTTTCATTTTATTTATTTATTTTTATGTGATGCTCAGGATTGAACCCAGAGCCCCACACGTGCTAGGCGAGTGCCCCACCGCTGATCCACAACTCCAGCCCCAACATGTCACTATCTTTAACACTCATTCTCTGAATCTCCTCCTCCTTTGCCACACTTATTTTCATCATTAAATAAATTAAACCATTAAATTTAATTACATTATTAAAATAGCAAAATTTAGGGAAGTCCTATTGCCATTGACACATTATTAGAAAGTCAAAACTATTGGCCTGAAAAATGGTAGACTCAATCTGTATGATTTATATGTTATAGAATTTATGTTTAATAATTCAAATATAGGGGCTGGGGTTGTAGCTCAGTGGTAGAGCTCTAGCCTGGCATGTGTGAGGCACTGGATTTGATCCTTAGCATCACATTAAAAAAATAAATGAATAAAACAAAGGTATTTAAAAATTCAAATATCTTGCCAGGCACAGCGACACATGCCTGTAATTCCCGCAGCTCTGGAGGATCACAAGTTCAAAGCCAGCCTCACCAACTTAGTGAGGCTCTAAGCAATTTAGCAAGACCCTGTCTCAAAATTTTAAAAAGCTGGGTATGTGGCTCAGTGGTTAAATGCCCTGGGGTTCAATCTCTGGCACCCCCCGCCCCCGCCAAAAAAAATTCAAATATCTTAAATATTACTTTTGATTAATGTCATTCCACAAACACCTTTTCAAAAACATGCTGATTTTGCTATATTTTTTCCCTTGAAACTTATATTATCAGGGTAAAGTTAACAGAGACCAGACATTTTAAAATTAGAAGAAAAACCATAGGCTCTGGGATTATGATTATATAAAAAAGTTTTCTTACTCTTTAGCAAAGACATATGCCAATTCCTGCCTTGAGTTGCATTTTGATATATGAAGAAAATAGATAACTGAAAATACATTTTTCAATAAAATTTAAGGGCCAAATTACAGAAAAGAGTGTCCATTACTACTAGTTAACACAGGATGAAGTTGATTACAATCTATTAAGTGATTCAAAATCATTTGGACAGCTGAATAAAAAGCCTCTTACATGAGCATTCAGGAAATTCTCAAAGCCACACTATAGAATTGGGTCACTCAGGGACTGCTGCCTCTTCTGTAATCAGAAAGCCATCAACTTCAAAACAAAACTGTCACTGCCACAATCAGGACTGTCTAAAATCATGAGGCTACTATCCCAAGACCATGTGCATGAGCAAAACAGGTGCCTCATGCTTCATATTCCAAAACCCAAGAGCTTCTGATGACCCAATAATCAGTTTCTCCAAGTCATATTTACAGCAAAAACAGCAGAAGCAATGGCTTTGCCCTCCTTGCTACTTCCCAAATCTTGCATGAATGCATCTGATTGGCACCTACATCATATTTGTAAACTGAACTGCAAGGAATTAACGGAGGTAAACATCAGCTTTTCCATTATCCCCTTATCCACTCCAACAGGATAAGATGGAAATAAATTCCTAAAAGTGAGTGGCTATAGTTGGATGTTAAATGGTTTTTATATTTGTTAAATAATGAAGTTTTGGAAGAAACACTAATTTACACTATGAATATTAATGAGGAAATGCTAAAGTGTTAACTTTTGAAAACTCAGTGGAGGCTGGGGGTGTGGCTATGTGGTAGAGCACTTACTTCCCATGTGCAAGGCCCTGGATTCAATCCCCAGTACCAGCGTGTGTGGGGGAAACAACTTAATGAGAGAGATTACTTTACAAAAAATGAACTCATTATTATTGATAAAGTATCAGGGTGTGGAATAGCAGTTTCCTGTTAAGCCTTCAATTGCATATTCATTAGAAAAGTTACACATTGCTGAAGATAAAGCTCATAGTCCAGTGAGTTTTTAGTGGATCCAGGGAAATAAGGTAATGAATGCTGCACAAGGCTAATGTCAAGTTCATTTTTTTAATGATGAAATTATAGGGGGCGTATGGATCATCAAATAAAATGTAACTGTCTACCTCTCCACAATAAGTGAGAAATAACTGTGGAAAGGTTGGTGAGTTATGGTAATAAACACAGCTGCTCTGTTGCATACTGCAGGTGTGCATTTTAATGATGTTAATGACATGAATCACCTTCACCTACTGAACCAGGCAAGGTGATTCCCTCTTTAAATGGAAGCAGAAAGAAAGTCATGCCTTCAAGCTTTCCGCCACAATGGTAATCATAAAAACACGATGTTCACCTAGCCCTTTAATACCAAGTACCCTGAATTCTGGCTTCCATTCATTGAGTGCTTTCTATAGTCCTATTTGAATAGGTTGAATGCTTTACCTTTTTTAATTCATTACATCATCACAAGAACCCTGGAGGGTCAGTATTCCTTACCATCTATACCATTTTACTGATGAAAAACTTCTTTTTTTCCTTTATTTTTTCATTTTTTAAAATTTGTTCTAATTAGTTATATATGACAGTTGGATGCATTTTGACACATTGTACACATATGGAGCCCAACTTCTCATTCCTCTGGCTGTATACAATGCGGAGTCACACCAGTCATGTAATCATACACGTATATTGGGTAATAATGTTCATCTCACTCCACTATCCTTCCCACCCTCACACCATTTCCCCTCCCCTCATTCCCCTCTTCCTAATTCAAAGTTCCTCCATTCTTCCCTACTCCTCCCCTATTATGTATCAGCATCTGCTTATCAGAGAAAACATTTGGCCTTTGGTTTTTGGGGATTGGCTTATTTCGCTTAGCATGATATTCTCCAACTCCATCCATTTACCTGCAAATGCCACAATTTCATTCTTATTTAAGGCTGAGTAATATTCCATTGTGTATACATATCATAGTTTCTTTATGCATTCAGCTATTGAAGGGCATCTAGGTTGGATCCATATTTTAGCTATTGTGAATTGAACTGTTATAAACATTGATGTGATTACGTCACCATAGTATGCTGATTTTAGGTCCTTTAAGATACTGAAAGGTTTCAAACTCAAATATATCTGAATCTACAGTGGAAATATGTTGCTTGTTTGCCTATCATTCTTTTCCTTCTTGTGGTGAAATCGCCTTTAGGAACCATCCTTTCCCTATTTTCAGTCCAAATAGTGTGGGTTGTGTTGACTGCTATTGTGGGAGGGGCAGGGGGAAGGTGTGGGACTCAGGCATGGTCCATCAGGCCATTGTGTCTCCATGGACACAGTGATCTGTCATGTGACACAACCATAACCTATCAGAGAGAATCACAAAGATTTTTCTGGAGAAAATAAAAGTTCTGCTGCATTGGAATCTTAAAGGTATAATCCTAAAATGGCTGGCAAACCTCTTGCTACTAAAAGGAGAGAATGTGCTAAGTAGGTGACCAACACAGTGAAAATCAGGGGTGAGAAATGGAGAGTCTGCTCTTAATTATAGCCTTTATAATTAAAATATAAACATCCCTGAGCCCAGAGAAAATTTTAGGCATATAAGAAAATTGATTCCTTTACTTCCTAAAATCTATTTCTCACAGATTCCAAAGCCTGTGTTTCTCCATTGAATCACATTGTTAAATATCAGAAATAAACAACCTCTAAAAGGCATTAAAAATAAGATTTAAAATGATATTTTATCTACATGGTTTGTTGATGATAAAGTGTACAGATAAGCTGTAGACGTGATTATTAAAATCATTTTAAAAGATTTTGAGTAAAAAATATTTAAATGATATTGCCACAAGGTAAATTAGTTAAGCATGTTGTAAAATCTTAACAGGAAATTTCTCTCAAGAGTCAATTAGGCATTCACAACAATGTGCCTGTTAATATCATATTCTTGCCTTCCTCATCATAAGCCAATAATAAATGATATGAATTAAGATTTTTTAGCTAAGAAATATAATTTGTTCATAAAGATAAAACATATCTCTTTAAGATTATTTCTAAGAATCAGATTTATTGGTGATTTCTTAATGGAATATAATTTCTCCACATAGAATATAGTCAAGTCTCTGCGGGCTTACAAAGTAGGGAAGAAAAGGTCTTGGATACTTGCTTTTTCTTACGTATTAATTATTAAATGATGATTAAATTATCATTTAGGCAGGCTAGGCAAGAGCAGGGAGTTGTTGTTTTTTTTTAAGTCCCAAATGTCAGTTCACAAACTGTTGTCTTTTCTACATGTCCAGTTAGTGGGGACTTAACTTATGACATGCCTCATACATGTCACTCATGAATTACCACTAACTTGAAACTAAACCATGTGGAAAACTTAGCTCCCTTATTGGCTATGGCAGAAGAGAGGGAAAGAAAAACTTATGCCTGCTTTAAATACTCATGCTAATGTACATGAGAAATGATGTGTCACTTCTACACACAACCTCAGTCAAAATAAGTCACATGGTCTTTTTTTCCTGCCTTATTAAAGAAGCAGGAAAAAAGATCGTAAATGATGGAATATTTGCAAGCAGTAACTGTGTCTTCTATGGTATCTAAGAGATAAGAATGGAATGGATATCATACCACTTTGATGAGGCTATATGTATATAAGTTTATATGTATCTTTTATTTATCTGTTACTTTGTTAAGGCTTTTCAAGAGGAAATTTTGATACTAAAAAGATCTGCTGCAACAAACGCAGACATTAAGATGACCAATGACACCTGGCAACTTGTGCTGGGGGTGAGTATACCTTAAATTAAGGGGCTGATCAGTAACCAGAATGTCCTAAACTGGTAAGGCAAGATATATGACAGTGTGTGTGTGTGTGTGTGTGTGTGTGTGTGTGTTGGTCCGCTTCATCTAACAGGTATGGGGAAAGATGGAATATTCAGACTAAAGAGTCATTCAAGAAATTCTATGATGCAAAATTACAGAGCTCTGCATGGCAGATATTTGTTTTCTTTAAGTAGTCTGAGCTATTAAAACTTGTCTGAACTTTTCCAATACTGTAGTTTTTAATAGTGGTACTGCCCCTTAAGTAGTGTTTGAAATTTTTTGTTGATATGCTTTGCCAAGTTTGGTTTGTTTGTTGTTTTTTTTTTTTTTTGGGGGGGGGAGGTATTTTGTATAGTTTTTTTCTTTTCCCTTTAATTAAAATAACTGAGAGGCCCCATTGGCATTTAGTAGGTAAGAGTCTTGGATCTCTTGACATTCAAAAGTGTCCCTTAGCATTCATCTTTGTCATAATCCAAGCCTATACAAAGTCTGCTTTATGTATAAATGAAAAAAAAATGGAAGTAGTAGACTTTAATCTTTATTACATTTTTCAAGAATACAATTGTTGTATAAACGGAAGAAAAGTTGCATTTTGTTTTGCCCAGAACCTTACCAAAAATTGTTTTTGTTTCAGAAATTCATATTACCTATGTCAATACTGCTCCTGAAATTAATCAAACATCTAAACATATGCAACATAATGGTTGTCCACATGCATGCAAGTACTTGATATCATCACTGTCTCCTAATGTAAGTTTTGCTTGCTTATTTACATATCAGAATATATATTATTGTAACATGGGGTTAGGCAGTTGGTTCTTTGTCTCAAAAATTCAAGGAATAAAATCCACGGACAAAAGGCTAAGAGCAAAGTAAAAGGATTTACTAGAGTAATAGAAAGAAAGCAGGGCTCCTGGGTGGGTGGGGCCCCAAGAGAAGGATGCCAATGAATATCTGCTGTCTAAGGGTTTTTAAAGGCATATCTAATGGCCCAGCACAGGTGATTGGTGAGATGAAGGATGGACCAATCAAGCTCTTCAAGTTCTGAGCTTAATAAGCAAATCAGAAGTGCAAAATTTCAATCCCTTATTTACAAAATTAAGAGGACACATCCAACCTTTTGGTTTGACACATCAGTTGGGGAGATGAAGGGCTTCAGGTAGGGGCCTATTGCAGAAAGATCTGGAAAGCAGTATGGAGATTCCTTAGAAAACTTGGAATGGAACCACCATTTGACCCAGCTATCCCTCTCCTCAGTTTGTACCCAGAGGACTTAAAACGGCATACTACAGGGACACAGCTTCATCAATGTTTGTAGCAGCACAATTCACAGTATGGGGGTTCAACCTAGATGCCCTTCAACAGATGAGTGGATAAAGAAACTGTGGTATATATGCACAATGGAATGTTACTCAGCATTAAAAGATAATAAAATCATGGCATTTGCAGGTAAATGGAGAATATCATGCTAAATTAAGTAAGCCAATCCCAAAAAACCAAAGTCTGAAAGTATTCTCTGTTAAGTGGATACTGATCCATAATGGGGATTGGGGGGGAGCATGGGAGAAATGGGGAACTTTGGATACAGCAAAGGCGGGGAGGGGAAAGGAGGAGACACCAGGAGTAGGAAAGATGGTGGAATGAGATGGACATCATTACCCTAGGGACAGGTATGAAGATATGAATGGTGTGACTCTACTTTGTTTATAACCAGGGAAATGAAAAATTGTGCTCCATTTGTGTACTGTGAAATGCACTCTGCTGTCATGTACAACAAATTAGAACAAATAAATAAATTAGTTAAAAATAAAAAAACAAACATGTATAAACATGGTGTGAACTGAGCAACGTTCAAGCCATTAGGTAGGGAAGCCTGGTCTTAGAAACTCCCAGGAAGAATCCACTGGTTTGAGAATGCCTAATTCACATTGCCGTCTTGTTCTAGCTCACCACTTAAGTTGAAGCACAGATTCCCTGAGATGGGTGAAACTTGTCAAATGCCAATTCAACCTGTTTACTGAAAGACTCCTGCCACACCAGGAAGCTGGCACTGAAACAAAACTCCTCCCACTGAAACCTTATCCCTGCTTTTGATGTACTCCCCCTTAAATAAAGAATCAGGGGCTGGGCATATAGCTCAAATGGTAGAGTGCTTGCCTTACACACATACACACACACACAAAAAAAAAAAAAAAAGAATTGAGGCTTTGTTTTAGTTGTTTGGTTCAGCTCCTGTCAGGATTGAAGACCCATCAGATGCTTTTAAAAATCTATCTTTGGCTTTGTCTTATTTCTTACTGATTATTTCAGACTTTTAATTTTCCCAGGTGGCTCACTCCTCCTGAGCAGGGACCTGCTCTGTTGGGGTGCTGGTCACTCCAGTAGTCTACTTTGTAGTTGACCATTGCTAAGGGTAGGGGCAAGGGTGACCAAGGAAGTAGTTGAAGCTGTGAGGAACAGAAATGGGTACTCTGACTCAGAAGAAATCATGTAATTTAAGCTGACAGGGAGTACCAAGTCCAGGATGTCCTCCAGACCTGAGGTCTCCCTTCAGGGTGGCCTCATGGCCCCCTTCCCTCTTTGCCTTCTCTAAGGCCCTTATCCTGGCTGCCTATGGGAAATCTATCTTCCTGCCTCATTATTGTATTATAAATTACTTTCCTTTTTTCTTTTCTTTTTATTATGCATAGGATACTAAGTATATTTTTAAATTACAGGGTAGTCAGCAGTATTTATGACTTTGACTTTAGAATAATAAAGGAGTATTAAAGTATTTGCTATGAAAGGGGTGGATTAGATAAGTTTGGGAAGCAACATGTTAAGAGATATGACATGATGCTTAAAGGCAGGGGGTTCAGAGTTCATAGGTCTGAACTCAAGGCCATTCCTGAATATACCCTCATGCAAATCATTTAACTTCTCTAAAACTTAGTTTGCTCACCTGCAAAATGGGAGCACTGATTATTATGTTAGTTATTTTGAGAGCTAAATGATGTATTTGGGTTTCTAGCTTGGTGCCTAGCCCTTAATAAGCAAAAGATAAATTGTGGCTCCTATTTCAAAGTAATTATTACTAAGGAAGCTTAAAACTCAACATACAATATATACAAGTCAGAGCCTCAGAAATTTGAAGACCTTACCTGGTCATGGGTGGCTTTTTTTTTTTTTTTTTTTCTATTTTCTTTGGGTGGAATGGGAATCTATTTCTTCCAATTCTAGCTCAGCCCTGTCGAGTCAGCCGTGGGAAGTACAAATTTTGGTGTATATATAGAACCCCTGGATTTCTTTGTCAGTATCTCTCTGCCTCCTTTTTCCTTTTAAAAAACAGTCACCTTATCTGAGCACATGCTATCAACTAACAATGTACAGACTACCCACGTAGTTTGCCGGCTGGGTGGATGCGAAGGGGACTCTATTGTTACCTGCTTCCAAAGCATGCTCCTGGAAAACAGGCAGCTCTGTTCTCCAGGCTGGAAACAGTGCTGCTCCTCCGTGGATTTCAGGTCAGCATAGCCGGGTTGTAATGACCCCATCAGCAAAATATGCTTCAACTGCTCATCTAAACTGAAATTGTCAACAACTTTCCTCTTCTTCCTTAGTTCCAAAGAGTGGCAGCTAATTGTACAAAAAAGGCATTTCAGCTTCTACCCTGGACCCATGCAGATTTGAGACAGCCCACCTGGACTCATTTTCCCTCTCTGGTCACTCAAAAAACAAAGTGTGATGTCAAAGAAAATACACCAAAGCTCAAGTTTCTAATCAATGTCAGTGTTAGATTTAAAGTAATTTCCATGTCATTGAAATAGCTTGTTTAACTTCATATTTTTTTCCTCCAAAGATGACCAGAATATTCAAGGGTTAAAAACAGAAAGAGAAAGGAGGAAGAGGATTTTCCAAGAGAATTTGGAGCCCATTTTTCTTTTTACCTGAAAGCTGTTCTGTGAACTCCCAGAAGACTGAAGACTGGAATTGTCTAAGATTCATACTCTTGAGCACTCACATTAACCAATTTTAAGAAAATTGCTGCAATTTACAAGCAATACCATAATTTAGCCATCTTTTCTCTGGATAATTAGCAGTGAGTGATCCTCCACCCTAAGAAGCAGGCACGAAGACATGATTGAGCCCACAGAGAGGCTCCCAGTAATTATGAATTTCTCTAGGCCTTGAAAAAAACTTGGGGAGAGAGGCACTGAGGCTCGTTCACTGTCCATTCTGAGCTACAAGTGGGTCTTTTCTGAAGAAACCACGTATTCACTCAACAAATAGATACTGAACTCCTGCTGTGTAACCAGTGTTCTTCTCAGCGTTGGAGAAAAACTGTGATGGAAAACAAAACAATTTCCCCAGCGTGGGAGACTTTAGTCTTATAGTAGAAGATAGACAAAAACCTAAATATATAAATATATTTTATATTCTATTAGAAGGTGATAAATCATAATAGAAGGATGGAGAAGGATTGCCAGAGGGCAGGTTGCAGTTTTTATGAGATGCACATGATAAGCCTTCCTGGGTAGATGACATTTGAGTAAAGACTCAAGGAGCTGAGGAAGTGCAACGTGGAGACCTCTGGGGGTGAGCCTCCAAACAAGGGGAAGCTTCCATGGAAAGTTCTGCTTACAGAACCACACAGAGTCCACTGTGGCTAACTGGGTCAAGCCAGGGCTGATGGGTGAGGCCAGGCAGGTCAGAGAAGACAGATAGATCTAAAGATGGCTTTTACTCTAATGTTTTAAAAATACCTATGATGTGCCAGAGACCCACACTGCAGGATTCTGAGTAGAGGAGAGACACAATCTGAATTAAGATTTAGAAGGATCACTCTGGATTGAGAGTGGCCTGCATGGGGACAAAAGTGGGAACAGAAGCCACATCAGAGGTCCTGCAATAACCCATGTGGGAGGTGCTGATGGCTTGGACCAGTATGCAAACAGCGGGGGAGAAGAGAAATGGTGGGATTCTGCATGTTTTTTTGTTTTTTGTGTTTTTTTTGTTTGTTTGTTTTTAATAACAGAGCCAGCAAGATTTCCTATAGAGCAGAAATGGGGTATGAAAGGAAAAGAAGCCAGGATGATTCCACAGTTTTAGGCCTGTGGTTCTGAATCATTTAGACGAGTTGAGAGAATGAATGGTCTCAGATTCATGGAGATGTGCATTCTTCTCTCAGAATGCATTTGACTCTGTAAATAAAGTTTGAGACTACCCTTCATCCCCAGAGTCTTCCATTTTCCCTTGAACACTCTCTGAGCTCAAAGCCAGCACCACACAATATAGGATGAGGCTGTTTGAATTCCACTGGTTTTCCTGCTGAGACAGATAGGGTCTCCCCTCAGAAGCCTTTGATGTGCTTATAACTACACCCTAAGGAGACATTTGAGTTCAGACATTGTTTTTATGAAAAATATAATGAAGCAATTTAGTTATTCTGTGAAGAATGCAAGGGAAAACATCTTCCCTTCATCCCTGCTATGGGGAAAATTAATGCAGTTCTTGCCCTGCCAGAATCTAGGAAGAATTTAGAGCCTTGCTTATGCCCTCATGGAGTGATGCACATGGTAAGGACAGCTTTGCAGCCACCTGTGTTAGATTCCTTTAGTGGCCTTGACCAAGGCAAGGCTCCCTGGTCCCATGTTACAATGACCAGCAGTTAGATCATGAGAGAATCTCTTTGTCAGCAACAGGTAAGGAAAGCAAAAATCACCATTTTTAATAGCTGTGCTTTAAAGTACTGCTACGGATTTTCATAAGTCACATGAGATAGGAGACCTCTCAGTTTTGATGCAAAATAGAGAATATCTCTTAAGAATTCCACTAATAAAACCAGAAGAAGCTGACGGTCACTCTTCTTACTGCAAGAAAGGGCAAAATATTCAGTTTTCCTAAATAAAATGCACTGCTGTCTCTGGGAAAGTCATGCTCAATTATTAAGAGTCCATGAGAAACTGTGAATTTGGAGGCAATGACCACTTGCTCTAGAAACTAGCTTTCTGAATGAGGAAGCAACTGAGGTCTACGTTTAAGATAGGTGAGGGACACTTGTTTGTCACAACAGCATTGTTGACATGCCCAAGTAAGTGTTGCATAAAGCCTCAAATGTCAGGGAGACAAAGGACAATGCAGTCAAGAATGATAGGACTAATTTGGGAAGACATCCAGGAAGAAGTGAAATCTTGGCTCATCACAATGGGAAAATCCATGTACTGAAGTTGTTTCTGGCTTAACTGGATCTGGGGGCTCAAATGATGTCACCACAACTGATTTTCCCCTCCATTCTCTGCTCTTGCTCATCCTGGCATGGTTTTATTCATTAGCTAATATCTGCTCTGTATAGGGGCAAGATTGCTACCAGTTGCAGGAGATTGCAATCTAGTAGAGTGTTTTTCTTTCCCAATGACAGTATATTAATCTGGGAAAGGACTCAAATTTGTTGTATGCTTCAGTCACATATCAATTCCCGAACTAATCAATTTTCCTGCATAATAATGGAATACATGATCAGTCATGTCTGGGTAATGAATGACCCCTCCTAGAAGTATATGGGATTCGTAAAGGAAAGTTCTCCAAAGGAAAACATAACAGAGAAAAACAAGTTAACACATTAATTATTTTAAATTTAAAAATCCTTGAATTTAAAAATTTAAAAAATTTAAAAAATTTAAAAAATTTAAATTTAAATTTAAAAAATTTTTAAAAATTTAAATTTAAAAATTTAAAAATCCCTGAAGGGTATAGAGAGCAGAAACAGACACCAGTGCATCAAATCTTAGAATATAAGAAATGAGGGTAGAGCATTTTTTAGTAAATTAAGAAAATAAAGACAAATATTAACAACAGCTTCAGGCTTTGGTTTTTCAAAACATTTATATTATTATAAACAAGCTTCCCCCCCCCCTTAAAAGGTATCATCTTATGTAGAACCCTAACAGATAAAAGTAGAACAACTATGAAAAAAGTAGAGAGGGTGAGAGGCTGGAAATTGTACCCACATAGTTTCCTAAGATACTGTATTGACCATAAGTCACTTCAGAGAAAAGTGTAGTATATTATGGGAAGCTTGAAGAATTTGTTAATATAGATACCAGTGTTAGAGTCTGTAAACTAGTCAGGATGGCACCTGGCAAATTTTAGAGTCTGTAAACAAGTCTGGATGGCGCCTGGCATTTTGCCAGGGGGAGTGTTTTGTGAGGTGGAGCCAGCGAGCCATTAAGTGTGGAGATTTCTTATTGGTTGACTGCTGTATCTAGTTTATGCTAATTAAGATAAGCTGTGTGGAATGTATAAATACCCCTCCTGTCCTTCAATAAAGGGCTCCCACTCCTGGTGTATCAATCTACACAAGTTGTTCGTCACCCCCGGTTATTTTGCCCAGCCAACCGGGCTGAGGCATACCAGTATAAACTGAAAATGCAAATGACTTCAAGAAGGGTTTAGAAAACCTACTGGGAAAATCTACAAGTCTCTACTGGATTATCTAATGGTTTCTCTTATTCTAGGTGGAAGCTTTAGAGTTTCATAGGACTAGATTCAAGTTCTTCCCCCTAACTTACCAGCTGTTAAGTCCTTGGGCAAGGCACTGACTTTTCTGAACTTGTTTCCTCATGTATAAAACAGGGTTTTTTTATCCACTGGTCATTATGCAGGTTAAAAAGAGCTAATACTAACCAAGCATGTCCCAGGGGTCTGTCATGCAGTGAGTTTTTAGTAAAATAATGTCTACATTTCCTGTTCATCAGTGTTATCAAGAAACTTAGGGGTGCTATTGAAACCAGAGTTTGTGAAGGAACTTGACTCTCCACTTCTGTTGGCAGGTGTGTCCTGTGCAAGTTCACGCCTTTGTGGCTGAGAAAGACCATTATAGTGTTAGCAGCTAATCACAGCAGGAGACGCACACCAGGGTCCACTCTGAGGATCTCAGCCAGCAAAACCCATTTCTTCTTCACTATTATCAAGTGGCATGTTGCAGCTATCAGTTGCAACTCCAATTGGCAGGTTACGCCCTCCAGTGTTGCACCAGACCCCAGCAGCTCACAACCAACTTCATTCTAGGTTCTTGTCTCAAAAATCCAAAGAATGAAATTTATAGGACAACAGAAGTCAAGAGTGGAAAGAGTAGGATTTATTCAAGTGTGAAGAAATGACACAGAATTCTTATAAGGGCAAGAGGGGACCTGAGAGGGGTTGCTACTTGATTGTGCTAGTTTTGGGGTTTATGTAGCCCTTGGGTGAATATTCTTGGTCCAAATTTGTGCTAATAAGGGTTTTTTTATTTGTTCTTTTTGGTTATACATAACAGTAGAATGCATTTTGATGTATTATACATACATGGAGTACAACTTCCCATTCTTGTGGCTGTACATGATGTAGAGTTTCACTGGTCGTGTATTCATATATGACCATAGGAAAGTCATGCTGATTTATTCTACTGTCTTTCCTATTTCCATCCTTCCTCCCTTTCTTTCATTCCCTTTTGTCTAATCCACTGGACTTCTATTCTTCCCTGTCCACTTCCCCCCTTATTCTGTGTTAGCATCTGCATATCATAGAGAATATTTGGCCTTTGATTTGGGGGGATTGGCTTATTTCACTTAGCATGATAGTCCCCAAGTCCATCCATTTATTGGAAAATGCCATAATTTCATTCTTCTTTATGGTTGGGTAAAGTCCATTGTGTATATATACCACATTTTCTTTATCCATTCATGGAGGACACCTAGGTTGGTTTCATAGCTATTGTGATTTGAGCTGCTATAAACATTGATGTGGCTGCATCACTATAGTATGCTGATTTTAAGTTTCTTGGGTATAAATTGAGGAATATGATAACTGGGTAAAATGGTGGTTCCATTCCAAGTTTTCTGAGGAATCTCTATACTTATTTCCATGGCAGTTACACCAATTTGCAGTCCCACCAGCAATGTATGAGTGTACCTTTTTCTCCACATCCTCACCAACATTTACTGTTACTTGTATTCTTGAATTGCCACTCTGACTGGAGTGAGATGAAATCTCAGTATAGTTTTTATTTGCATTTCTCTAATTGTTAGAGATGTTAAACAGTTTTTCATGTATTTCTTCTGTGAAGTGTCTGTTTGGTTCCTTTGCCCATTTATTGATTGGGTTATTTGATTTTTTTAGTGTTAAGATTTTTTTAGTTCTTTATATATCCCGAAGATTAATGTAGTATCTGTGGTGCAGGTGGCAAAGACTTTCTCACATTCTGTAGGCTTTCTCTTCATGTTATTGATTGCTTCCTTTGCTGTAAAGAAGCTTTTTAGTTTGATACCATCCTGTACAGAGACAAACCCACATAAATACAGTTATCTCATACTAAACAAACATGCCATAAACATACACTGGAGAAAAGATAGCCTCTTCAACAAATGGTGCTGGGAAAACTGGAAATCCATATGTAGCAAAATGAAATTAAACTCCTAACTCTCACCTTTCACAAAACGCAATTCAAAGTGGATCAAAGACGTAGGCACCAGAACAGAAACCCCGAGATTAACAAAAGAAAAAGTAGGCCCAAATCTCCACCATGTCAGCTTAAGAGCCAAATTCCTCAACAAGACTCCTAAAGCACAAGAAGTAGAATCAAGAACCAATAAATGGGGTGGTATCAAGCTAATCAGGATTTGGAAAAGTACTAATGCTATTGGTCCAAATATGCTGATCAGGGCTTGGGAAACCAAATGCTATTGGTTAGGCCTGCAATCCTATTCAGGTCTTTCCTACTTTTGTTTCCCAGCCGTTTATTGGGAAGCAAGAGGTTGATGAGATAGTGGATGCTCAGGGGTGCCCTGCTGCAGATGTGTGGAGTCCAGGCTGGGCCGCTGCAGTACAACAAGACAGGTCTGAGCACTCTGGCTTGCTTTGACCCTGGCTTGCTGCACCCTGGGCCTGCACCAGCATGTCAGGCTCTATGCAGCTGCAGCCTGTGCTCACCACCCATGCACCAGCCTGCACAGTCCATCATTCTGCAACTCCATGACAAGGACTAGGCTTCACTACCAAACTGCCAGATAAAGAGCCCCTTCTGATTAGTATAAACTCCAGCAGTGTAGGCCTCAATATTATTAAGGGCTTCAGAAATACTAATATTAATACTGAGTCTAATGCTGAAAGCAATGCGGACCATATGCACTTTGTATGCTTACAGGTCTCATCTCATTTAGTCCCTAAAATAAAGCTCATCTTATTATTGCTTCCATTTTACAAATGAAAAGACAAACCCTTTCAAAGGTTAGTTAGCCTCCCACACATTCACAGTTGTGTGTTGACACCCCAGCCAATAAGTGGCCTAGCTAAGAAATGTGTGGTTTGATGTAATGGAGAATTTTCCAGTAGTGAGGGTTGTTTGGCAATGGATCCAGCTATAGCTCCAGAGATCCTTATAAGCACTATTATTCTGGGACTGACTTGTGGAAATACTGGATTCCAGAATTCCTTGACTTGGCTCTAGGAAGAATATTCATGGAACAAGGAACAGGGAGAGAGTCCCAGCATTCGAGCCCTTGCAGCTCCCTCCTCCTCCTTGTCCCTCCAGGGTTGACCTGTCGGATCTTGCAGTGCTCCTCGAAGGCCACTGAAATCTCCCTTCAGCCCCACCCCCACCCTTTGCTTCAAATCTTCTTTTCTCATTTAGTTTCTCTGGAGCCCGTGTATTTAATTGTCCCTCTTGACCCTGTCTTTTGTGATTAGTGGCTCCTTTAGATGATCTCTCTGACTTCTCCTCCTGTTTCTCCCCAAGGCACCTCTTTCTATATACCTTACAGCCCCTGGCAATGTGATGTCCTGACCTACGCCCTGACCCAGAGGGCCAGATCTCATACCTTAAGTGGCACCACTTTCTCAGAGGGAAGTCAGAGAATCTGGGTTGTTCATCATTTGATTTCGCATATTCTGAAGCTTGAAAAGCTCAATACTTAATAGTCATATTTTTCTATTCTTCTACCTCTCCTCATCCCCCAAAGCCCTAAGGTGATTTGGGTGAGATGGCTTAAAGAAGAGGCCAAATTACTGTTGCTGAGACTTATAAACTCAAAACAAATGAAGCAGCGAGTTTTGAGGTTCCCTAAAACATCAAGTAACACGTGAGGATCCAGGCTGGCAGTTACAGGTGCCTGTCTCTAAAGCCTTGCTTCTGAAAATTCAATTATTATAATAACAGTACATGAACAATCCTACTCATCTCACTCAGCCCACATCATCTTGTTGTCAGCTCTTCAGACACGCTGTCACATTTAAAATAATATATTGAATTTTGACTAAAATGTAGCCCACATCCCACCTTGTCTTTTTCATTCCCTCCGCTTACTTAATCTATTTAAAAACAGATGGAATGGGTAGGAGACACACAGAAATGGGTCTTCTTCATTTTTATCCATGCTTCTTGAAAAGCTTCATGATTAGTCTTAGTCTGTTGTGTTACTATGTGGAAAATCCCTGAGGCAGGCAAACTTCATAGAGAAGAGAGGTTTATTTAGCTCATGGTTCTGGAGGTTTGAGGGGAGGTCACCAGTATCAGCGCTGCCCCAGTGAGGACCTCATAGCATCATGGCAGGAGTGTGTGTAACAGGGAGAAGTCACATTGCCAGACAGGAAGCCAGAGCCTCAGAGTTCCTTCTCAGGGCAGTGCCCCCAGTTAACTAGAGAACCTCCCACTAGGCCCCATCTCTTAAAGGCCCCACCTCCCAACATCACCACACTGAGGTACCAGCACTTTGAGGGACACACTCACAATTATATCCCAAACTTAGCAATTAGCTCTCGCCCAACATGGCTAACAAGTTTCCTGCAGTTTTCCTTTAGCCTTTGTAACACGTAGCTGCCAATGCTGGACCCAGGGATCAGCATAAAAATCACAAAGAGGCCTCACCTGCTTCTGTACCTTGTGCCCTTAGATAGATTTCCAATGATTTAATTCAATTAAATTAATTTTATTGCCTGCCTGAGCCTCCTGAGTAACTGGGATTACAGGCGTGAACCACTGTGCCCAGCTCTAGCGATTTTTAAAACACATATAACAGTTTTATTAAGAGATATGATTCACACTCCATACAATTCATCCAATTAAAGGGCACAATTTAATGAGTTTTAGTATAATCACAAGGTTGTCCCATCAACACCATAATCAATTATACAATGTTTTCTTCACCCTCAAAAACATCTATCCCCATTAAGAGTCCCTCCTCTTCCTCTCCCCAGTGATCCCTCACTTATCACAAGTATGCAACAGATATTAGAGAAATGGTGTCATACCTTTGATTAGCTCCTGATTCAGTCATGACCAGCCTAGGAGGGTGGTGCGTTCTCTGGGTGGGGCTCAAGAGGCATTTTGTGTTTTTTTGTTATTGCTGTTGTTCTTGTTGTTTTTAGTTTTTTAATTGATTTTTTAAAAATAAATAACAATGGAATGCATCACAATTCTTATTACACATATACACCACAATTTTTCATATCTCTGGTTGTATATAAAGTATGTTCACACCAATTTTTGTCTTCATACATGTACTTTGGATAATGATGCCCATCACAATCCACCATCCTTGCTAACCCCCTGCCCCCTCCCTTTTCCTCCAACCCTTCTACCCTATCTAGAGTTCATCTGTTCCTCCCATCCTCCCGCTCCCTACCCCACTATGAGTCAACCTCCTTATATTAGAGAAAACATTCGGCATTTGTTTTTTGGGGGATTGGCTAACTTCACTTAGCATTATCTTCTCCAGTACCATCCATTTACCTGCAAATGTCATTATTTTATTCTCTTTTATTGCTGACTAATAGTCCATTATGTATATATGCCATTTTTTTATCCATTCATCTACTGAAGGGCATCTTGATTGGTTCCACAGTTTAGGTCTTGTGAATTGTGCTGCTATAAACACTGATGTGGCTGTGTCCCTGTAGTATGCTATTTTTAAGTCCTTTGAGTATAGACCGAGGAGAGGGATAGCTGGGTCAAATGGTGGTTCCATTCCCAGTTTTCCAAGGAATCTCCACACTGCTCTCCATATTGGCTGCATCAATTTACAGTCCCACCAGCAATGTATGAGTGTACTTTTTCCCCCACATCTTCGCCAACACTTATTGTTGTTTGTATTCATAATAGCTGCCATTCTGACCGGAGTGAGATGATATCTTAGAGTAGTTTTGATTTTGCATTTCTAATTGCCAGAGATGATGAACATTTTTTCATATATTTGTTGATTGGTTGTATACCCTCTTCTGCAAAGTATCTGTTCAGATCCTTAGCCCATTTATTGATTGGGTAATTTGTTTGTTTTTTTTGTGTGTGTGTTTTTTGTTTTTTTGTTTTGTTTTGTTTTGTTTTTTGTGGTGCTTAGCTTTTTGAGTTCTTTATATACCCTAGAGATTAGTGCTGTATCTGATATGTGAGGGGCAAAAATTTGCTCCCAAGATGTAGGCTCTCTATTTTGTTAGAAGAAATTCCAGTGCAAATCCCTAAGGATGACATTTTAGTACATATGATCAAGGTTCATGACCAAGATTTTGTCTCTATGGAGCAAAATTCTTGAAAACAAAGTGTCTTGAAGACATTCCTTTTAAGAATTTCTGAATAGGAAAAGTGATTTTTAAAAACTCTTTGCCAAAATTCTGCATTCAAAGTTATTTTCCCCTGTCCCTCTGGTCCACCCTTGGCCCCACCTCCATACCCCCCATTAGCACTCTTAAAACTCTGGGTCCTCTCTGGGCCAGCATCCCCAACTTCAGTGCACCACCAGACTCAGACATAATACCACACTTCCAGTATGTTCTCTCTTCTGGTCCATTCCTGTGACAACCAAAGCTTAATTGCCCATACTTACTCCCTCCGAGCATTAGTTTTGTGCTTTGCCCTAGGAAGTAGCCAGGTTACTGCAACCTCTTCCTATTTAATAAAGATGTTACCCTGTATGTAGAAACTAATCTGAAAACGATTGTTATATTTAAACATGAGCAGCAGGGTTCTGGGTAATCATATGGAGGAACGTGAGTGGGTAGAGGCAGGGGGCAGAAAGGAGGTATGATTCTTTTAGGAATGAAATGCACAGAGGTCTGTATGAGGGGCCAAACTATAAATTTGATGAAATAGCAATGGGTGAATCAGCTCCCACATCAAGAAGTAAATTATGCTTTGAATGTGTCCCCCAAAGTTTATGTGTTAGAAACTTAATCCCCAAAGCAGAGGTATTGGAGGTGGGGCCTTTGGGGCATGTTTGAATTATGAAGAGTCTGCTCTTTATGACTGATTAGTGCCATTGTCATGGCAGTGGGTTTCTTGTCATGAGAATGTGAGCCTTATAAAAGGACAAACTCCCTGTCCTCTTGCCCTGCTGCCTTCTGCCATGGGCTGATGCAGCAAGAAGGGCCTCACAGATGCTGATCCCTCAGTTGGGACTTCCAAACTTCTAGAATCAGGAGTCAATACATTCCTGTTCATTATAAATTTCCTTATCTGTGGTACAGCAGCACAAAACAGACTAAGAGTGTTAGTTCTCTGTATATACTGTCATTGTTTTATTCATATCTTAATTTGAAAATTATTTTTTTAATTTTAAAATTCTAATGTAACCTGCCAAAAGCAATTTTATTTTTATTTTCACTCTTTCGTATTGGTGCATTATAATCATTGATAATAGTGGGATTCATTGTTACATATTTGTACGTGCACATAACGTAATTTGATCAATTTCATTCCCCAGTATCTCCAAAAATAATTTTACATGCAAATTCATGTTCCTATTCAATACTGTTGAGGGTGTTTTTGGTGGTGTTAAGTGTGAAGTCAGATGTTGGAATGGGGTTTCTCAATCTTCAATGTGCAAAGGAATCACAGGGGAGTTTATTAAAATTCAGCATCCTGGGGCCCAGCTCCAGAACTTCAGTAGGTCTGAGGCAAATTTAGTATTATATGCAGGCTCATGGTGGTTCACAGAACACACTTTGAGAAACGATTTTCCAGAGAAATCCCAAATAGGATTAACAGGAGTGTGTCACAAACTGGGAACTTAGAGATGACATGAGCTCCCTCTTGTCTTTCTCTCTCTGCTTGGCATGGGAAAGATAAAAATATATGTAGGGGTGTGTGCCAGGAAATGTTGTCAGAAAGTTTACAGAGGGAGATAAACATTTCAAAGACTTAGTGAAAAATACCCGAAAAAAAATTTAAACTTCAACTCATGGAAGAGATGGTACAACAGTGTATCCCACACTAGGTTCACCAGCTGTTAGCATCTTATTACATTTGCTCCATCTTTCCCACTGTATATAGACACAGTTATCATTTGCCAAACCTTCCAAAAATACACAATAGACTTCGTGGCAGCACAGTCCTCGGTTCTCCATCTTGCAGCTTTCATGAACAAGGTCATTATCCTGTACAACTGCATCACATGGACACATCTAAAAGAACCAACATTAATTCAATATCATGTAACACAGTTGTGCTGTACCTTCTGCTAAATGGCCTTTGTGTCCACTACCTGAGATCAAGTCATGTTTCATACATTGTATTTGGTTGTTATGTCTCCGCAATCTTCACAATCTGAAATCATCTGTGATGATTGACTGGGCCATAGTTGTCTTCTTTAAACATTTCTAGACATGTCCAAGACAGTGTTTCTGAATGAAATTAGCATTTGAACTGGTGGTCTCAGTAGATTTCACTCCCCAAAGTGGGATCACCTAATCTGCTGAAAGTCTTGCTGTAGTTTGAATATTTGTGTCCAAAACCAGGTTGAAACTTAATCCCAAAAGCAACAGTATGAAGAGGTGGAGCCTCTGGGAGATGATTAGACCATGATGGCTCCACCCCATGAATGGGTTAGTGCCTTATAAGAGGGTGTGATGAGGGTGAGTTTGTCCCTTTTGACCCTTCCTCCACGCAGAGACACAGCATTCCTCCAAAAGACACAGCAACAAGACACCACCCTGAAGCAGAGAATGCAGCCCTCACCAGACACCATCCTTGGACTTTCCAGTCTCTAGAACTGTGAGAAATAAATCCCTACTATTTGTAAACTACCCAGTCTATGTTATTTTGTAACAGCAACACAAATAAATTAAGACAGTCCTGAACCAGGCATGGGGCACACACCTGTAATCTCAGTGACTCAGGAGGCTGAGGCAGGATGATCACAAGTTCAAAGCCAGCCTCAGCAACTTAGCAAGGGCTTAAGCAACTTAGCAAGACCCTGTCTCAAAATAAAAAACAGGGCTGGGGACATGACTCAGTGATAAAGCTCTTCTGGGTTTAAATCCCAGTACAAAGAAAAAAAAAATGACAGGCCTAAGTACAACTAAAGGCAAAGGAAAGAGGTATTCACCTGCTTCCTTTTTTTTTTTTTTTTTTTTGCCTCCTACTTGAGATAGGGCATCTCATCTCATCTTCTTCTCTCCTTAGACTATTATATACACCACCAATTTCTCTGGTTCTCAGGCTTCAGATATATTTATTTATTTAAAAGATATATATATATATATATATATATATATATATATATATATATATATATATATATATATATATATGTGTGTGTGTGTGTGTGTGTGTGTGTGTGTATACATATATATAACAAAATATGTAATTATATAATTTATGTAGGATATATATGATTTATGTATAATGTCCAGATAATCGGTAAACATTATTTTTTGTTATATATGTGAAAAGGTTAGCATTTGAATTGGTAACCTGAGTAAAGAAAATCTGTTCTCACAATGTGAGCAGGCATCCTCCAATCCACTGGGGACCTAAATAGAACAAAAAGGCAGGGAAGGGTGAGTTGCTCTCCCCCTGACTTGGTATGTCCATTTTCTCTGCCCTCAGGGTAGGAAGGTTCTGGTTCTTGGGCTTCAGACCCTGGGCATCACTTCCAGCCCCTCGGTTCTCCCACAATGATACCATCACTCCCTGTTCTCAGGCCTTCTGTCTTTGACTGGGATTTGTAACAGTGGCCCACCGTCCTTGGTTCTCAGGCCTTTAGATTCAGACTGAATTACACCACGGGCTTTCAGCTTTCAGACGGCAAATTGTGGGACTTCTTGGCCTCTATAATCTCTTGAGTCAGTTCCCATAATAAATATCTTTTTGTGTAACTTCATGTATCCTACTGATTCTGTTTCACTGGAGAACACTGACTGAATGTATCACCTTCAATTCTTTCTAGAACAATATAAAATTCTTATATCAGTAAAATTTAATTCGTTAAAATTAATTTATAGAGGGGCTGGGGCTGGGGCTCAGTGGTAGTGCACTTGCCTGGCACATGTGAGGCACTGGGTTTGATTCTCAGCACCGCATATAAATAAATAAAATAAAGGTCTATCAACAACAACAACAAATTTTAGAAAATTAATTTATGAATACCAAATGTTCCTTCAATTAAAGGCATCTCTCATGCAAACTTTCAGAGTCAGGAAGCCATTGAATTGAAAGACATTAGAGATCTATTCCTTAAACCTCCTCACTTTATAGTGACGAAGCTGCAATCTAAGGTACTTGCTTCAGGGTCATGCTATTAGTCAAAGGCAGATCCCGAAAAACTCTTAAAGGCAGGATAAAGACAGGAAATATAATAACCTGGCAAGGACATATATCTGATAAGACAGGTCTTGGAGTTCCTCAAATTACATCTTACAGTCATAGGTAGAACATCTATAAATAAAGCTGGCTCTGCTTTTTGTATATCTTTACTCTAGGGATGAGGTTATGTTGTGCTTTTTGTCTAAGATTACATCTCATATGTCTCACTGTCCAGGTTCCTTCTCAGGACTCTCCCTCCCTTAAATAGATCACATTATAGGCATGATTTACCTTTTTAAATTCATTCACGTATACCGTGGCAGACTCCTTTATTGGGCCCAAAATAGAAACACTGCTTCTTGAGGCATTTAAATCAAGTGACCCCATTAAGCCCAGCCAGTCCTTGCTGGTGTTATATATCATGTTCGCCGCATTGTGGAACATCATTGAGATTTTAAGCAAAAATTCTCACTTATAGCCATTAACAGAATCTGCATTTCTTTCTTTCCATTGTTTATCCCTTGGCTTGAAAAATTCCTTATGTTTTTCATCTTTTAAACCAGCACATCAATCCATTTCTGGCTACCAGCCCAGGAGAGATGTGCCTGAACCCATTAAGCTGAGAGGGTTTTGTTGTGTCACTGCGCTGCAAGATTAAGTGGCCAGGATGACTTCATATGAAAGTACTGGAATAAGAACTAACACCCTCCCTGACACAGCAACTAACGTGAAGCAAGATAGTGTTTTTTGTTTTTGACCTAGACATTCTCCTTCCCTGAAGGAAAGAAAATAGGGTTGCATTTGCAGGGAACCAGGGTCAAAAATCTCTTCTACTTTTTCAAGCAAAACCTTCAGAAGACATTACACTTCAGTAAGTGGATTATGAGGAGAGACCTCCTGAGCGACAGTGTCCCCTCATAACTGCATGGCAGCACCTTCATCCTCTAGGTCAGCGTCATCTCATGGCAGCCATTTTTCTTACCCAGGTGAATGCGCCGTCTGCCTGAGTCCTGGCAGTGCTCACGCTGCACAGCATCGTGCCGTCAAAAAAGGATCGCACAAGCTGAGACCGTGCAAAATGATCTTACTACCAATGGAAAATATTACCAATTTTCCTGTGACCTTTACAAATTTTGGTTGATGTTTTAGTCAGCTTTTTTTTTTTTTTTTTTTTTTTTTTGCTGCTATGACTAAGGGAACCCAACCAGAACAATTTTAGAGGAGGAAAATTTTATTCAGGGACTCAGAGTTTCAGAAATCTCTGTCCATAGAAGGCTGGCTCCATTCTTTGGGGCTAGAGGCCGAACACTATGGCAGAAGAGTGTGGCACTGGGAAGCAACTCATGTGACAAGGAGGAAGCAGAGAGGGAGGTCTCCACTTGCCAGATACAAATATCCCTCAAAGTCACACCCCCCAATTCCCACCTCCTCCAGCTACACCCTACCACTTCAGTTACCACTTAGTTAATCTCTAGCAGAGGATTAATTCTCTGATTAATTAATTGAGTTAAGACTCTTACAACCTAAACATTTCTCCTCTGAACCTTCTTTCATTGTCTTACATGTGAGCTTTTGGGAGACAGCTCGAACCCAAACCATAATAGTTGAAATGTTAAAAACTCTCCAATTGCTGATGATAAATACATAGGAACATAAACCAATAGCAAATTTCTTATATATTAGGCATGCTGTAATTTAAAAACATTTAAAGCCTTGAGAATTCAGTTATTTTTAAATTTTTTTTTGTCAATGGACCTTTATTTATTCATATGCAGCACTGAGAATCAAAGCCAGTGCCTTACACATGCTAGGCAAGCACTTTACTACTGAGCTACAACCCCAGCCCCAGTTCTTTACTTCTTTTTCTCTAAAGTACCCTATTTTTTCAAGAAAACTTTATAATTTATGACACAAAATGAGCATCTTTTTCATGCCTTGGCAAATTTTCATACTCTCTTTTAAGTTTAGATCTGCTTCCAGTGTTTTATTCTTTGGGCTCTCAAAGTTGTGAATTGTCCCAGAGTTCCTTTAATGTGAAGATTTTGCCAGTATTGTTTCCTCTGGGACATCTTCATTCTTTGTGTCACCACCACATCTCAGAGTTTATGTTGATAAGTCTGATCCTCTATCTGCAGCTCTCTTGAACAGTGGTGGTGTTAACATTCTCATGGTCACTTTTTCTCCTATGATTCCATTTCTATTCAATTCAAATTTCACCTTCAAAATTGTTCCTTCTCGTTTCTTTTTTTGCACTTTTACTTTTGCTGGCCAGTTCCCTCTTTCGATTATTAATTTTTATAAAACTTCACATAGGTCTATCATTGAGAGACAAAGAGGCAACATAACTATACACTTGGCTGTCTATGGATGAACTTAATAACTGACACAGTGACCAATAACCGACCAACACTGAGAGAAGACCCATGACTGGCCACTGATCTATTTACTGATCTGTTACTTACATAGTGATTTGTAGACAAAAGACATAGCAGTAAAACATGCACTTTTATACAATTACTCATAGTTAATAAACTGTGGTCACTAAAATTTGAACAATTTGTTGGGGACTGAGTATTATTAAGTAAACTGTGGTGACTGAAATTTATACATATCAAAAACCACACAAAGCAATAGATGCAGAAAAAGCATTTGACAAAATGGGATAGGGAGAGGGAGCATGGGAGGAATAGATGAACTTTAGATAGGGCAGAGGGGTGGGAGGGAAAGAGGGGGCCATGGGGTTAGCAAGGATGGTGGAATATGATGATCATTATTATCCAAAGTAAAAGTACAGGTGTGAAGACAAGAATTGGTGTGAATATACTTTGTACACAACCAGAGATATGAAAAATTGTGCTCTATATGTGTAATAAGAATTGTTGTCATATATAAGTAAAAAAAAGATAAACTCAAAAAAAAAGAATAAAGAAAGGAAGACCTTTTCCCTCCATTTGTTGTTTTATTGTCTTCTGCTCACAAATAATTTGTGGTGTGTGTGTGTGTGTGTGTGTGTGTGTGTGTGTGAATACTGGGGAACACTATTAATGAAATTACACTGTTATACTGTGTGCATGTATGAGTATGTAACAACAAATCCCATTATTATACATAGTTATAAAGTGCCTATAAAATGGGGACAAAGTAATTTTTCTGTCAAAGAGGCATATTTTGGGTTGACACATTCTGGTTTCCTTTAAGCCTTTGTTTGGTGCTCCCTCAACAGCAAGACCATCCTATCTGCCCTGATCCACCTTTATGGAAAAATGAAACATGGGAACCAATACTTAAGTCTAGACTTTTACTTACACTCTTGTTATAAGATGAAAGCCTTGACTGCTACTTTCATTTGACCTATTCATTTTAATTGACAAAAGCACTTAAAAGTTCAGGTGTCCCTCCATAATATTTATATTTTTCCTTTTTGCAGATGCCTCTGGAAATATAAAATATTTATATTTCTGAGAAATAATTCCAAAGAAATACCATGATAATGTGCAAAGTGATGTATGAAGATGTTTGACACAGCAATATTTAAAAGAGGGGGAGACTTTACAAGGCCTAATCAATCATCAGTAGGAGTCTAGTAAAAAGGACTTATATATATACTGGAAAGCCAACAACCAATAAAAGTTGCAATACTGATTTATATTTGTTGATATGGAAACATGCCTCTGACATAATATTAGAAAAAAAATGACAGTGTGACATATATGGTGATGTTCTATCTCGATTTTTATATGTGTACATGCCTACTTGTGCACATGTATATATGCATGCACACATACACATGAGCTCACAGGTGAAAATATAGAAGGATGCACTAGCCACATTTAACACGTGCTTACTAGGTATAAAGAACTATTCCAAAATGTTCTATATATATTGTCTAATGCAATTCTCAGAAGGTAGGTGTTATTGTTATATTCATTTTACAAGTCAGAAATGCGATTCATGGAATATTTGAACAACTTGCCTGAGGTCTTAGCTAATGAGTAATGGAACTAAGATTTCAACATAAACAACCTGATCCTAATATCAACCCATTCTGAATATTCTAAGACATTCACCAGGCAGAATTGGTGGTGGTCACTAGTTGTGAGATTGCATTAATTGTTGCTTCATTTTTATGTTCTTCCAATTTTGTCTAAATATCTGTAAAAAAATACTTTTGTCTTTTAAAATAACAAAACTGTTTTTATTATGAAAATAGCCAGCATGAAATATTCTGTTAGAACTCAATATATTTCACCTTTGATCAGAGATGCCTTCAATTGTGATTAACAGAATCTCTGTTAACTTTAAACAAATAGGGGTTCAGTTCTCTTTACTCAAAAAGCAATCTAGGCATATGTAGTATAATGTTGGTTTTTCTGTTCAAAGATGCATTAAGGCATACAGGATATTTCTTTCTACTCTATCATCTTTACTGGTTTGATTTTTGGATCCATGGTTGTAAGATAGGTGCTGTGACTTCATTGTGTCTGAGTTACAGAAAGAACAAAGGGGGATATTGATGGAACAATCAAGAAAGCATCTTTTTAGGCACCCTTAGCAGACTTCTTTATTCATATCGTAAGCCCAAATTATATTACCTGGCTTCCCCTGTCTGAAAGACCATTAAGATGAACTAGGAAAGTTGATTGTAGTAGGCTCAATAATGGCCTTCCATAGATAACCGGGTCCTAATACCCAGACCATATGAATAGTATCTTGTATGGCAAAAGTTTTACCTTATTTGCAAGATAACAAATTAGTCTGTCACAATTTCATGGATGGTGGCAGAAGACATGAGACTTCTGGGTCCAGAATGAAGAACCTTAATACTCACAACATAGTAAAAAAGATGAGCCCCATGTTTGCATTGATGTCCCTTGTTCCTCTCCATTCCCTAAGTCCTATGGGAGAAATGCAAAGGCAGGTCCTTTGATGCTGAGAACATGATGGGTTTGTGTCACAAACTGGAAACCCTGGGATTTGTAAACCCTCATTTTTTAAAAAGATGTTTATAGAAAGCCTGCCCAGCCTGTGCTCTAGAGGAAAACATTACCTTTATTATCATGGATAGCAAACACAGCTGTCTTCCACCTCAGAGGGGGATCCTATCTTTATCTGCCAAAGTCTTCCCTATACAAGCATCTTTGAAAAAACTATCCAAAACAAATACAGACATAAAGAAATATAAGAGGCCCACAGAGAATAGTCTCCCAACAAAGGTCATCTCCAGCTTGGAAGAAGGAGGTTACATATGGAAGATGTGTTGGCCCAACAACCGTGTTTGTCACTTGCCTTTCAAATGCTGTCCTATCACTGTCACTGAGCCTAGAGCACATAACTACCAATTACATCCTCTGATGAGATATCAGTTTCCTGTTGCTGCTGTGACAAATTAACACAAACTTAGTGGCTCAAAATAACAAGTTTAATCCCTTACAGTTCTGGAGGGAAGATATCCAAAATCAGTTTCACTGAGCTGATGTCAAAGTGTTGGCAGGGCTGATTCCTTCTGAAGAATCTGAGGAGATACTCTGTTTCCTTGCCTTTTCCAGGTTTGGTGGCCATATGTATTCCTTCACTTTTTCTATCTTCAAAGCACATTGTTCTGATCTCCTCTTCCAGCTTTGATCCCTCTTGAATTCCTTCTATGATGATGGTTGTGTTTTCAAGGGGCCCACCTATGTGATTCAGTCTGTTCTCCCCACCTGAGATCCTTAGCTGATCACATTCTCAACCCTCAATCCTCAACCCCTCAATATTACCATGATAGGTAATATTCAAATGTCCTGGGGATTAGGACCTGGGTATCTTTAGAAGGCCATTATTTAGCCTACCACAATAAACTTCAGTAAGTAAAATATTAGAGTTATGTTATAATATTAAATGTTATATTGTAAAAATTCATTTATTATAATCATTTCAAAAAGAACTATAGATTAATATAAATTAAATTTTATTTACCTAAGTATTTTATGATTACTCAGGTGGTTTTTTTAATAACATTGCAAAGATGTTTTCAAATAAAACAATAAACTGTTTTTAAGCAGCTTTATCAAATGCTATCAATGTGCCTACTTTACACATTGCCCTTTACAAGTTATTCTTTCTATACTAATATGGGCTCCCTAAAGACCTCTACTAAGCAAATCTTAGTATTGTTGAACCAAAGGACTCTTGAATTTCAGCTCCGGAATGGACTTCAATCTAACCTCCATCCTGAGAAAGAATACCTTTCCCCATTTCTGAGAAATGTTTAGGCAGCTTATTTTTTTCAAATAGTGAGGACCTAATTTGAAGAGGCAGACCTTATTAGACTATTGGGTGAGATGATATCCTGGAGAGAGCAATGGCTTTGGCATAATCTTGATCTGGTTTTTCCAGACTCAGTTCTGCTTCTTAAAGATGATAGGACTATGGGTGTGATGGTCAATTTTATGTACCAACCTGGCTAGACTGTAGTTTCCAGTTGGCCAATCAAGCACTAATCTGGGTGTTGCTGTGAAGGTATTTTGTGGATGTGATTAAAGTCTGTAATCTGTTTAAGTCAGGAAGATTATCCCAGATAATCTGGGTAGCCTTGATTCATTCTGTTGAAAGGCCAGAGGTGCAGAACTAAGACTTCCTGGAGGGAAAAATCCTGCCTGTGGATTGTAGCATCAACTCATGCTTGATAGTTCCAGCTCACCCTTCCTGACAGCCTGCCCTATGAATTTCCAAGTTGTAAACCCAGTCCTCACAATTGCATAAACCAACTCCTTGTGATGGGGGAGAGGGATGGGAGGAGGGGGAGAGATAGAGAAATTCTCCTCTTTTTGGTAGGAATTAATACCACACCCTAATATGGTTTTAGGTAGGGAATACTCCCTCTCTGATTTTTAATTTCTTCATCAGTAAAATGGGCATGATAATAACCTCTCAGACTTGCTGCAATATTTATATTTGATCATTTGATAATTGAGGTAATGTACCTGATATAACAACTGACATGTCATATAGGAGTCCCTTAAATTATTATCATTTATTATTATTATTATTATTAAAAGAAGATTCCATCTATATTCTTTCCTTCAACTTCTTAGATGACTCTCCCTCAGCTGGAATTCAAATCTGTTTTTTCAGTAGGTTACATCCATGGATCCTAATTCTACCATTGCATCAAAGCAGTATCTTTACTCCATTGCTCACACAATGCCCACTAGAGTGTTTGAGCCTAGCCATTTTGGAGTTACTTAGCTCTATACAGGTAGGCAATTGATGAGGGGTTCAAGTCGACATTCTGATCTTGGTAAGTTTCTCTCACATGGTTGTGGGTTGATTTGAAGACAGTCTCAGGTGGGACAGCTTGAGCTGGCTGAGGTGGCTGCAGCAGCTAAGCATTCTAGCTCTCCTCTATCTTCCTCATATCTTTCCCTCCAAAGAACCCAACAATGTAGTGGATTAGACTGAGTAAGTCACTCATTCAAGAAGGAAAGCCAAAATCATATTTTTTTTCAATCCTGTCCTTGGATCACATTTGTTAACATTCTGTTGACCAAAATCAGTCACAAGACAAAACTCAGAGGCAGGAAGGGAACTATTTATTCATGTACACAGTGTAGGGCATGGAAACCAGGAAGCCAATAAAAGAGGATATTAATGAACTACCAGAGTCTGCCCTCCTGCTGCCATTACACATGTGCTTCCTGCAGGCAAAATGTGTTCATTTCCTGGGAAGGCCACCAAAATCATGATCTTGCAATCTACATTAGGTTTAGATTTGACTCCTCTTTATTATGAAGACCTGTGAACAACAGAATAAGATATGTGCACCACAATGATTATTCTCTGTCCTCAAGAAGATTGGTGATTGTGATATTTCTTAAGAATGGCACCACTGTTACCAGAACTTTATTCCAAGCCTCAAATATCCACTCTGCAATTTTTGATGCTATTTTTCTAAATTCATACTTTCCTGCCTTGATTGAGTCACATGATGTTGAAAGTTCAGCAATTATGTTCAAATTTTCTAAAAAACTGATGTTTGACCACCTAATGATAGTCCATTGTGACAGAAGATTAGTGAAATCAGACTTTCTGTACTTGAAATGTCTTTCATCTTTTCCGGGTACTTGGCAATTTTCCTCCATTCAATTGCATTGTTTAGTATGTGGCTTCAGCCCATATAATAGCAACTATTCCCATAATTCAGCTGAATTATTGATAAGATAAATAATCATATTTATATTTTTGTAAATATATAATTATATATTTGTGCAGGAAAGTACAACTATTTTATGACTCCTGTCTGGATGACAAGGTGACACAATTGTATGACAAAACCCAATTTCAGATATAATAAAATGTGATTAAAAAGTGTATTTTAGAAGTTCTGGAATATGGGATATTTGAAAGTGATCAGCATATAGAAAATATTTGATGCCATATGAATATTATCTAGGCAGTGTGTGTATGTGGAAAAAAGGCCTTATAACTGATTCCTGAGACACTTCAATATTTAGAGAATGTAAATATTGCAGGCCATATTCTAGTTCTACTAGCTGGGGTTGTGGCTCAGTGGTAGTGCTCGCCTATCGCTCGTGAGGCACTGGGTTCTATCCTCAGCGCCACATAAAAATAAAATAAAGGTACTATGTCCACCTACAACTAAGAAATATGTTTTTAAAAAGTATTCTAGTTCTAAAGTTTTAAGTTGGAAACAGAATTTTTATCAAATAATTTCTGGGTATCAATTATTCCAACAAAGAGCTACAAATTATAGCTAGCGAGATAGAAGGAGAACCAGGAGAAATGGTGTTGCCTTGCTTACATGAAAGAAATATTCAAGAGCAGGGAGCATCCAGCTGAGTCTGATATGGTTGACAGAGAGAGAAGTGAGAACTGACCCCTGGTATGCTGCAGTGAGGGTTGGTGTTGGTGACCTTGGCAAGAGCTACTGCAGTGAAGTGGAAGAGGCAAAACTTGACAGGCATGAGTTCAAGAAAGCATGGGAGGTCAAGAAGTGCAAACGGTAAGTAAGGACAACTTTTTAAAGGAATGTTACTGAAAAGAGAGGGTGGGGGTCGGTGCTAAGTAATAGAGCAGAAACTAGAAGGTAAAGTCAGGACACAATATGGCTTTTAGAGATAGAAGATGTCCCCACAGTGATTGTTTGCTAATGATCTGGTAGAGAGGACAAATTTCACAATGTCAAAGAGGGGAGACAAGTGCAAGAGTGTGGTCCTTGAATAGGTCAGAGGCGAGAAGGGTCAGAGCAAAAGAAAGGGATTGGCCATGTTTAAAAGCAAGTGCAGCACACCCATTAGGTAGGCATGGGAGTTAAGCATGGGTTAGTAGACGTGCTGCTGGGGCAGTGTGGAATTTCACTTTTGCTGGCTTCTGTGTTCTGAGTGAAGCCTCCTTCCCAACCTATGGACAGTGATGTGGGGCTTTTCTTTGACAGGAACAGAAGATATTGACCGGAGACTCTGTCTTGGTAGTTTTAAAAATCAAAATTTTCAACAAGCTTAATGCAAAAATTTTAGTTTTTAATAGTGATTTATGAATTAGCAGCATCTTATTCATAAATTAGAGGGAGATACAGGAAGGCAAGCAGAAGAGGCAGGATTTGTAAACAGAAAAGAGCTAAAGAAAGCAGAAACACATAAGAATAAACAAATTGGTTGTTAAAAAGTTACCTTCTCATAGGGTTTAAACAGAGGGGCTTCCTTATCATGCCAACTCAGGTAAACTGGACCCTTCTGATACGTCCCTGGGAGATTTTTGTTTAGGGATAACTGGTCTGTTTTAGAGTTCAGTTTGATAAAGTGACTCCATTCTGTTCTTGTTTTGGTCTGTTGGGCATAGTGCAAGAAAGAGCTCAGTTCAAAACAATGGCCACCCCAAATTTTTATTTTATAATAGATTTGGGGGTTAGTAAATATTCTATCCTTGTTATTTATGAAAAAAATATGTTTAGGGTATAATAATATTTCTCTTTTCTATTCCAATACCAATCCCTGTCATTTCTGTTCCAATTGTAGTTCACTGTCCAGAACTGCTAAGATAAAGCTCAATGATGATGATGTACGTGAGATTCCTGAATTTATTCCCACAATTAACTAGAAGTGCTTCTAGTTATTTCTCCACTGAGTAGGCTTTAGCTGCTATTTTGGAACAGAACAGCTTTTTGACTTAAGAAAGTATTCTAGTTCCACTGGCTGGGGTTGTGGCTCAGTGGTAGTGCTCGTCTATCACATGTGAGACACTGGATTCTATCCTCAGCACCACATAAAAATAAAATAAAGGTACTATGTCCACCTACAACTAAGAAATATATTTTTAAAAAGTATTCTAGTTCTAAAGTTTTAAGTTGGAAACAAAATTTCTATCAAATAATTTCTGGGTATCAATTATTCATGCAATTTTTAAACTTTCTGGTACATTCTATGAATAGATTTTTTTATTCCATAAAGATTATCTAAAATATTAAGAAATGTTTATATGGAGTTGTTGCTTTTATAAATGGAATCTGGGGAATGGTTTTTGAAGTCTAAGAAAAAGCCTGGTGTTCTCTCATTGGCCATATTGTTTTGGTTATCTGAGCTCACTAGGAAGATCCCAGAGGACGGAATAGGACCACTGAGACTGGAGTGGTCTGAAAGGCTGCTGTTATGGAGGCTGCATCCCCTCTGCATAGCTCATTCCAATCTCATTAGAAAATTATGAATTAACAACAGTTGATGAAGAGTTTGAATTCTATTTTTTCCTCTTCCAGCTCCAAGGCATGAAAAAAAAAAACCTCTATAGGTCTTTCTCTGTGTTCAGTAAAATGATCACATTTCTAATCTTATGATCAGCCTTGTTCCTTCCAGAGGGCAAGAAGATCTGAAAACATCTCTTTAAAGTGAAAACGGTATTAGAGAGCAGAAATGAAGAGCAAATTGATATTGGTCCACTATTTTTAAACAAGTCATATCAATCTCATTTTTCTTTTTTACATATTATTTTCAGATGACACTTGCCATTCAAAGATTGCTTTCAAATGAACTTTTGCACAATTATTCCAGCACTGCTTTCATAGGCACATTTGCATCCTAGCTTTGTTGCCATGTTAATTTAAGTTTAATGGCTTGAGATTAAAACCTCTGACTATAAACTCTTTACTTGTGGACAGGAAAGCGTGAGTTCAGCATCTCCTCTCTGTCTATGAGAGAAGACAGCACATGGAGTGACTGATGCCGCTTGAGCCCTGGTGCTCTTTTGAGTTCATTGTGCCACTGTGCAGACAGTTGCACTCTGACGCTTTCTCTAGAATCTCAAATCCAATTCTATCTCCATTTCACAGTGCCTGGAATGCATGCATCACAACCATAATTAAAATAGGCATGACTTCTAGAAACCAGAATGTGCTTAAATTGTAGTTCTTAGAACCAGAGGGAGAAGTTTCAGGATGCTAATATTTCTCCAAAGTGTCTCTCCTGCTACATGGAACTCAGTGTGCACAATGTTATCATATACAGCATGAGAAACAGAAAAAGGTTAAGATTAAGGTTGGGCACCCTGTAAGTTTTAAATAAATTCTTACATGAGTCAGAAATCAAATATGTCTGTAGCTATGAAGCAAAGATTTTGACACATGAAAGGTAGTCATTTAGATCTAAGTTCACCAGTTCACTTGATTAATTCACAAGTCCACCCTTTCATTTTAGACACACATCAAACTTACTTGAAGAGTGACAGTTGCTGCCTTCATTTAATAAATATTCCAAACTGCCAAATGCAAACAAGGCACATTCCTGCAATCTTTCCTTAATTCATTTGAAAATCAGCAATGCTATAATACTGTGGAAGGGCTGTGTGGTTTTTTGTTTATTTGGTTTGTTTTGTTCTTTTTTTGTTTGTTGGTTGGTTTGGTTTGGTTTGGTTTGGTTCTTGAGTGGCACTGCCTCTGGGCTATATGCTTTGCAGTGGAATAGCCCTTGGGACAGCTGCTGAAAACAACAAATTCAAGCACCACAGGCAATTCCATTGGTTCACTGGTGTTCTAATGATGGAAAGCAGAGGCTATCTAGCTTTAATTCCAGCTATGACTTGGGCAACTTTTTTGAAAGCCTTTCTTTTATCTGTAAAATGGCAGTAATGATAGTAGCTTCATAGAACTATGAGAAACAACCGTTGGTGTCTAACACAAAGTGAACAGTCAATAAATGTGAGTCACATAAATACTGAATTGTGTCATCCAGATTTACTTTCATGCCTTATACATCACAGGTATATTTGGCTTAGTAGAAAGCTAAGATGAAAAACTGAGAATTTATAAAATACAAAAAGTGACCAACTATTATCCACATATAGGGATTTATCTCCCCCCACCACCCCATTTTACAGGAAGCACAGTTCTCCTTGTAGGAGGGAAGAAGACCACTCCTACTGTTCCAACCTGCTATCACTCTTTCTATTACTCAAATAAGATAAAAGGATCCCAAATAGTGTGGGGAGCATTCTCTGGGTATGGGAGTCACTCTCATTCAGGGACAAAGAGGAGAAAAGTGGAGATTCCATTTGATACGTTTAAAAAAAAAAAAAGTGAAAATAGCTTGGAAAAATCTAACTTGCTTTACTGACATTACCCTTAACTTTCTAAGATGTGCTCTCTTGTTATTTAGAAAATTAAAAATTGCCATGGGCTGGGGTTGTAGCTCAGCACTAGAGAGCTTGCCTAGCACATGCCAGGAGCTGGGTTTGATCCTCAGCACCACATAAAAATAAAAAAAAGTATTGTGTCAACTAAAAATATTTTTTAAAAATTGCCATTATACTTTTTTGAACTCTTACTCTGAACTAGGGTCATTTGTTAAATCAGTTCCAAGAGTTCTATTTAAAATATTGGCAAGTAAAATTGAGGACTGAACATGGGTTGCCGCCTTGAAAGTCAAGGGTATAAAAATTTGAACATGTTAGAAATTTAAAAACCTCATAATTATGATCATTATCACTTCAATAAAGGCAGAACTTATTAAAATAAGTTACAATAATAAATAATGACAATATAATACAAAAAGTGAGTTTATAAGTTGATCTTCCCCATGGATAATAGCTAAATTTTGATTCATAGCTCTTTCATTCATGGTTCTCAATTCCTTTAATAATGCTATATTCTCATCTTCCACAAAAATATTCAAAGTAAAAATAACACAAATGAAGAAAATGAATAATTCCAGAGATTTCATTGGCATAATTTATGAATGTTCATAATTTCATATGAACTGAAATCATAAAGTCAATCTATTCATTGTCACTGAATATTTTGAGAGTTCACACCATCTTAGACAGCATTAATCATTCATTCAAATGAAATGCAGTTATTCTGTCAACAAGTACTTATTGAATGTAGACCCAGTGCCTCCCTTGATAAAGACAGTGTGAAAATCTTCTGTTTTGAAGTACTATCCCATATAGTTTTTCATAATTCTGATCGACATGAAAAACAGAAGAGGGTTAAGAATAGGTTTGAGGAAGCTTTTAAGTTTTAAATAAATCCTAAATATCAAATAAGTCAACAAGACAACATATTTATTACATCACTCAATCAAAATGTTATATGTGTGTCAAACTCCTCACATTCTTATTTAATTTCTAGGCTGACCCTCTTGGAAAACACATTTTGGTGGCTACCCTGCCAGAAAGCCTTTTCTGGATCTGTGCTTATGTTATCTAAACACACTATCTGATTCCTTCCCTGGATGGACTCTTGAAATATGTATAAATTTGAGTACTTAGTACTATATGATATAAAAGAATTTTTAAAAACCCTTAAATCTCAGTGGCTACGCCTAACACACACCTCTTTCTTACTCATGTCATGGACTAATGTAGAAATGCTCCTTCTCCATTCTGTGGCTTTGCCATCTGGGACATGTGGCTTTCATGGTTATCTTGACAAGAGAAAAGAGGGCATAGAGAAGTTTTACCCATTTTGGACTGAAAGGCACACATCATTTTTGTTCACATTCCTTTGACAAAAATTTATCTTTTCCACTTTAACCATAGGGGAGATGAGGTGAGCATTGTCTTCACCACAGAATTATTTATATGCATATACATTTCTGCTTAGAAAATAATTTTTAAAAAGAGTATCTGCCCTTGGGATTGACACACTTTCTTCTCTAACCTCAAAGTGGTAGCCTGTCTCATTCATTCATTGGTCAATCATTCATTCAGAATGCCTACCAGACCCACAGCACCATGGAGGGATTGGAGCTGTTTCCACCAGGTTGCAAACCTCACGATAGAAATGTCAGATGTTTTAGCATGTGCCTCATTTGTCTATTCTCATTCTCAAAAAAATATGTAGATTACTGAAGCTCATCTCTGTGATGATTCAGTATGATTTCATAGACCAGGGAGATTATTTTTTCATTATTTTAAACCATTAGATTTATTCTTAAAGAGTTAACTTAGTACTTACTATAAGAAACAGAGTAAATAACTCTTTTCCGCTAGTTCACACCAAACCATCAGAAACGGTAGCATTCAAACCTAGTGCATTTCTAGACAATAAAGACATATTACAGTCTGGTGTTTTTTGTTTTTTGTTTTTTTAAGGCTGCAGAATAATTCGCAAAATGTACTCGAGGTCAAACACCTCCTTGCATGTTTTTTATATTGCATTCCCTGTTTTGGTTGTGAACAGAACACACATTTCTCTTGGCTTCACTGTTTTAAATTTCATTATCAACACCTGTAGCCCCTTCAACCTCACTGTCACTCAGACCATGCCTGTCTATCCCAGCCATACTCATGAGGAGTGGGAAGGTGAGGGAACTGGATCTAGTAGTAAAAGAACATTTCAGAGAATGTCCGAGATGTACACACCCCATTGCTTCTTCTTCTCTTCAAGTCAGTGCTGTTGCCAAGGACAGATGAAGCACTTGTACTGCAGGATTTGCTGGAGTAGGAAATCCAAATCTCCGTGGAATTGTGCTGCTCAAGAGTATTTGCTTTTATGTAGACAAATGGGAAAAGGGATCTGTCATAAGGCCTCTTCTCCATCATAACCATCTTAGGGAAGAAAAGATAATCTGGCCTGATGATTCATTCCTCCCCACTACCTAAATCTACCTTCTCCACCTATACTCCCAAACTCTGTTCTCTGAATTACCAGTTAGAGGTAGTTTGTAGTTAGTCTATTCATTTATCCACTTGAACAAATTTTTATTGTAAACCCAAAAGGGGGACATGTTGAAGAGATTAGAAGACCAGTTCTGAAACCAGCAGATTGTCCTTATATCCCAATTCTGACACTTAATAACTGAGTGATTCAGGGCAAGTTGGCTAACCTTTCTGGGTCTCAAAAACTTCTATGTAAAATGTAACAGTTTCTGCTTTTGAACCAGCACTTCACTCTTCCTAGAATGCTTCTGCTCCAGGAATCTCATGGCTGAGTTACCTCCTTCAAGACTTTGTTCAACTTTCATTTCGAAATTCAGGTATTCAGCCTGACACCTGATTTAAACTTTCAATCACCTTCTAGCTCTATCCCCAAATCCTTGATCCTTCTTACCCTGAATTTTTCCTTTTCCATATAGCATTTATGACATTTGAACATGAGCATGGTCACTTATTATTTTCAGCTTATTGTTTATTACCTCCTGCTAGATTGTAAGTGCAAAGGCAGAGATTTTTATTATGTATCTTAAGTGTCTAGAACCGTTCCTGGCACATAGCTGATGTTCTATTAGCAAATTTTAATGCGAGAATGATCCATCATCTTGAGAAGAGATGCATCAAAAGATGGGTCTATCTGCAAAAACATGAACTTTGGGTCATTTGAATAATAAAAGACTCACCAAAAGGGAGAAGTTTTTTAAAAAAAAAATTAGTATTCACAGTGTATATACCTCCTGAACAATCATGTGGATAAGATAGATTGATAGATAGATAGATAGATAGATAGATAGATAGATAGATAGATAGGAAATATCTGCTTAAAAGTTTGTTAACTTGCTAAAAAAAAAAAAAAAAGTCATGTAAGTATCAAAGCCCTGGGTCTAAATCTGGGTCTTCAGACTTTGTAATTTTTTTTTCTACCATGTGATGCTAACAGTATGACAGAAAAAAAAATCCTTTGGGATATGGCCATCTTCATTTTTTGACTGCTGAAAGCATGTTTCTTTCCCACTTTCAATGAATATATTAGATTTGATGAAATATTCAAAAGTATCATAACTAACCTAGAAAGAACTTAAAATTGGATCTTATAAAACTCCCAATAGTTAGCTCAGTTAGTTATAGACTAGAAAAGTTTCCTTCTTTTCAATACTTTCCTCTACAATTTGTTTTGAAGGCAGGAAATCAATAATGTTGAAAACACTTGGCTTTGGGAAGCTGGATTGAATGCAATTGTAAGTCTTTGCTTCCTTAGCTGCACATTACTTTGTGCAAAAGCTCAATGTAGTGACAATTTTAGCCTCTTCTCTTACTCCTCCTCAAAGCTGACAATCTGGAGAGGATTTGTATGTGAGCATTTTTGATAGTCAAGCAAAGATAGGATAAGTAATTGATGTCTATTGTTTCCTCTGGAGAATTGGAGATAATCTTCTAGCACTTGAGAAGCTCTGGAACCTGTTCTTCCTGAGTCCCTAGCAACAACACAATAATATGTAGTATCCAAAATCCCTGAATAAATAAATGTGTCATAATTATAACCAAGAGGAAAGGAAGCACTGTGCTCTTATTTCTTATTTCATAATTCTCTGAGTCCATTTGGGCTGCTATAATGAAATACCATACACTGGCTTATTTGCAATAGAAATTTATTTCTTGTGATTCTGAAGGCTGGGAAGCAAAAAATGAAGGTGCTGAGAGATTTGGTGTCCTGTGAAGGCCACCAAATAATAATGGAGACAGGTCAGGCTCAAAAATATCCTATGTGCATCTCTGATTCAGAGATGGTTTCTTTTCACTGTGTCCTTATATAGCAGACAGGGCAAACTAGTTCCCTCAGGTCTCTTTCATAAGGACACTAATCCTATTCATTTAATAATAGCCTCAAAGCACAAAAGTAGTGAGGCTGGCCATTTTATTCTAGTTATTGTTATAGTTTTGCTATTTTATTACTATCTATTATTGCTAACATTTTACTATGCCTAATTTATAAATTAAACTTTAGACAATCACAGCCTCTGGGACAGGAGTCCCACGTGCTTCTCCTTTGCTAGCAAAGCAATAAACCTTCGTTTTCCTTTTTCTCAAAACTCAGTATTATATTGGGATCAGGGAAAAGGATTGAGATTTTTGCAACAAATTTGTTACCCCAGGTAGGACCCCAAAGCAGCCCCCACTTCAGCTTTCTTGGGCAGGCTGGCTTTCCAAGGAACCCCACTTCCATGCTGAGGATGCAAGGTGGCTGGTGAACTTGTTGAGACCCAACTGCAGGAGAGTTATGTGACAGGTGAGTTTGCCTTGGGTCGAAACAGAGAAGCTATCTCTGAGAGTAAACGGAGGGACTGAGGGACCATCCCAGCAGTTGCTGAAACTCCTTTTGTTTTGGGGAACTCCCTCCTTCTCTCCTTGAAAGGTTCAGGTTGTTCCATTGTGGTCCACTTTGAGAAAAAAAAAAAACTGAACTCAGGAAAATCACCACAACTTTGGCCATCTGATAAGTCCCCCGGTATGCATGCCAAGACCCTTGATTCCACACATCTGGTTCCTTTATGTAGGAACATCTGGTCCCTCTTTGTGGGGACATTTGTGGCAACAATGGTATAGGAGTCATGGTTAAGCAGGATTCAAGAGCCTAGGGATATTTCTGTTCCAGACTCTCATCTGTTTGTTGGCCTTGGGTTTGGGAATTCCCTCTGGTTGTCTGTGTTTTTGTTTTGTTTATATCTGTTATTGCTCCTTTTAAGACATGGCAAATATTGCATTGATCCTATAGGTAGTCTCTTGAAAAAGATCTTGGTTGCGCAATTTATAGGTTCCCATCTTTGGCTGTGGTTTGGGGGCTCCTTTCTGGTTGTCTCTCTCTGTGTTTCTTTTCAAACCCAGTGTTGACACTCCCAGCATTGTTTCTCAGCCTGGCCCCAGGCAGCTGCAGATCTTCTCACCATGGTCAAGGACACTAGCCTTAAACTAGAAAAAAATCCCAGGGAGGTTGCCTGGGCTGTAGAAAATTGGCAAAGAGCCTGGCCTCTGCCCTGCCTTCCAACTCCTTTTGTCCATGAAAGGTGGAAGCTGCTAGCCACAAAGGATGTGGCAGTAGGTTCCAGCACTGTCAGTTTATTCCTGGGGAGAGGAATAGTCTCCCCTTTTAAGATCTGATAGGACACCCCATTTGGCCAGGAGATATTCATCACTTGGGTAAAGCAATTCTTGCTATAACAGTATCCCATCAAACTAGATGCGTGGGGAGATGGCAGAATAAACAACAGCACCCAGAAAAAATAGATATAGAAACAAAGGCCAACTTGTGTTTTGTAGGGAGCCTCTGCAAAAGGATATTCAATGAAGCCTAAAGGATGGAAAGGGCCTCCTCTGTTGCTTATAAATATGCCCAGTATAAGAAAAAGGCTCAAAAGGAGCCTCACAATTGACAGTAGGGAACTCATATAAAGTTGATGGAATTGGGATAATGATAATGGAGACAGGTCAAGCTCAAAAATATCCTGTGTACAACCTCTTGAATGCAACCTGGGAGAAAAAAAAGATTAAGACATAGTTTTTGTATATGCTGGATTGTCCAACCCTCTCATGGGATGAAATGTGTTGCGTGAATTATATGCACAGATAACATTCATAAGAATTGTTTCAGAATATGAATTTAAGAAAGGGTCTGAAGCTAGAAAAGATAAAAGAAAGTTATAGGTATGGAAATATTTTAATATGGAAAAGTAGAAGGTAAAAGAAATATTCTGGATAAGAAAGTATTTTGTCTGGTAAAGTAATATTCTTGTGCTGAAGTCCAAGATAAAAGAAGACAAAACAAAAATGTAAACGAGTTGTGAATGTTTAAGTCACAGAAGGTTTGATGAAGTTAAATCTCAAAAAGCTTGTGTTTGTGATTAAATTGGCTGTAATTAGCAAAGTTATTTGAACTTTAAGGTACTAATGCAAACTAAAGTCTGAAACATTGATCTGCTCTTATCTATCAAGATAATTTTCTTATATCTGTTAGGTTTTATTACTTTGGGAAACTAAGTCTTAGGGGAATTAGAGTTTGTATCTGTTTCAAAGTCTTAAATGATTACTTGTACCTGGTTAAACAAACAACCATTATTTAGGTTATAGCAATATAGTCAAAACCCTAAATATATGTGAGGAGGTATATGTGTGCATCTGAAAACTATATCTGTCTAAGCCTTGTCTAAGTGTTATGTGAAAGTTTATAAAATGAAAGTTTATGTCAATTTACTGGCAGATTACCAATAGTGCTCTCTTTTATACATTATATCTGACATAGAAGGACCACACTGTCATTTAAAGAACTGTATTAAATCTGTTTGCTTTCACTAAGTCCATTTCTGATCATTACACTGTTTTCTAAGTATTTAAGTGATTTAAGGCTATCCTTCGATTTTTGCTAACCCAGCAGACTTGTGATTATTTTTATCATACACTCTAGATTCTAAATTGTACTTTAAAATTTAAACTTAATTAAATGTAAAGTTTAGGCAAGCACTTTGCCAAGTTGGTATTCTCTAAACTAAAATTACCTGTAGCAATAGTCTCAGATTTGTATAGAATTAACAAATTTGGTTGGTATTTATTCATGTCAATTTATTTTTTATAGCTGGATAAAGTAACCTCTTGTCAATAAGTTACATATACAATTTTGAGTTACTTTTCATGCTGGAATTGGAATTTAAATGTATTTTTGGAAAGTAATAAGGAAAGACTAATCTGTTTAAAGGTGACATTGTAAAACATGGAGAAAGCATTTTGTAACTTTTACCACAAAAAGAAAGTTAAAGCCTTTGTTTGATTCATGTTTTAGATGTAATGTCATATTGTGTTATTTGTCAAGAGCTCCATCTCACCTGTGGTAAGGCTCTGCCTCTAATCTTACTCCATGTTAGAATGGCTCCAAAATAGGCTAGATTCCAGGTCATTTAAAGTTGTGTTTAACATATTGATTTTTCTTGTAAAGATTACTGTGATCCCAAAATAAACAGGGGATACAATGTATAACTAAGTAAAGTTTTAAGATTATAAAAATCATTTTTCTTGGTTTATACCTATTCAAAATTGAATATTTTTAGCTCTGTTAATTTCATTTTGTATTTTCCTTGCAAACTGTATGCCTGTTGCCTATTAGTGTTTTCCAGATGTACTGCCGCTAATAAAACAACTTGAGTTAATTTGAGATAATTAGCTATCAAGACTGATAGTATATAATGCTGACTTTCAGTACTAAGAGGGACCATAATTAAATGAAAGGGGTAATATAAAATTATAGATTTTGAAGTTACAACCTATTACTCCTACTTAAAGATGTGAAACTGGCTTGCTGGGTGTTTTAAACTAAAAACTTGGAGACCAAAGCCAAGGAAGTAAAAGAGCCAAAGAAAAAGCAGCCAACATTTTCCCCCTTGCCTTCTAAGGTCAGCCAGAACCCAAAGAATGATGGGATGCCTATCTGAGCCCTACAACTCTGATAAGTCACTCCATCTGCCAATCAGGGAGATCAAGAGCACCCTAGAGAATAGGTAGCCAATCAGTGCAAATTCTGCAAAAAGGAGAGTCATTGGAGAGGGAAATATCCCTCATGCTTCTAAGAGAAGCCACATATGGTCAATAAGACCCTGTTTACTTTTACTAAGTCCATTTATGACCATTGACACTGTTTTCTAAATGTATAAGTGATTTAAGTCTATCCTTTGATTTAAAACTATCCCTGACCCATCCTGGTAGATGGCACCACTGATAGAAGAAAGCTGAAGGAGCCAAGAGGCTTCATATATGTCCTCAAGAGTGATCTCTGAGGAATCTCAGCTTACTCTTAAGAGTAGATAGGAACAAGTTCAGTTTTGACCAACTTGGTCTTAACCTGGCAGGAGAGTATAGCCTAAGCACAGTCCTACAGGGATATTTAAAAGTAAAGACAATGGTGGGGTTTTTTTTCATTTTTTTTAAAGATAAGATGTACACTTGTATCAGCCCTACCAAAAGTAAGTGAAGCTAGTTATAAAGGAAGGTTCTTGTGTGGGAGTGACTAATAATAATTACAAAGGACTCTAGAGTCCTTGATCTGTTTTTCATTGATGTGATTATGAGTTACTGTCTTTATGGTTTTCAGAGACTGGCTGAAATACTCATTGCTTATGTGCTAATTGCTTACAAAAAAAGTAAAGTTTTGTCATCTTGTTTATTGTTGTCTTAGCATGATCCCTGCCTTGTGTAGTCACCAACTATCTGTCACTGTGGACCTCTGAACTGCTCTGATGCTGAACACCCTTAATTGTCCACACCCCTTCTGAAGAGAACAAGAACTTAGAGTTACTTCCCCCAACTTCGCCCTCTTTCAGCAGGAAAAAGCTTGGAGATTTTTTTGCCCGTTTTTCAATAGAAATATAATGTAGAAATTGACAGTGGGGAAATGTAACAATGGTCCACTTTATGCTTTGAATATAGCCCCTGCTGCTCTGCCACTGAACTCTGTGTGTGTGTGTGTGTGTGTGTGTGTGTGTGCGTGCGCGCGCGCTGGGGATTGAACATGTACATGTGAGGCAAGCATTCTACCAACAGATCTATATCCTCAGCCCTGCAACTTATTTTTTAAAATTAACACTTTTCTTTTCTTCTTTCCCTGCTCCTCTCTAATCTCTACTCTTCCCTAATTTTAGGGAAAACAAGATTAACCATCTTCCACATTTTAGGCAGATTTATCTGTCCTTGAGCATACATCCACAATAGGAAAAAGTAATCCAGAGTTTGGGTGTAGTACCAGAAAATCTCAGAAATGACTATCTCCCAAATTAACAAGTGAATTACAACTCCAACAAAGAACATGTGGAATGTAGCCTTTAAATCACCTCTTTAAAGCTCCCTATTCCTGTTGATGGCAGAATCACAGCCTCTGTGACAGGAATCCCCTGTGCTTCTAAAACCTTTTACTTCACCTCTCTGCCCCCCACCAAAAAAAAAAAAAAAAAAAAAAAAACACTTTCTTATGTATAAAGTCTATAAAAATAACACTGGTGGGACTCAGTACTATCCACAATTTCAGTAGGAGTCTTGGAACATATCCTCTGGAAACAGAGACAGACAACTATATAGTCTAATTTATAACAAGAAGTAAGAATAACTACAAAAAGAAAAATTGAGAGCATTTAGCATTTAATTAAGTTTGTAGAATTAATAAGAATTTGAAAATATTGAAAAATATTCATTGTCTGCCTATCTGGCCTTCCTCCCCATCCCTGTCTTACTTGTTGGAGATGTATGTTCTCTCCTCTCTTCACATCTCTTGGTACAAATATTTTATGATAGGTCACATCACAGTGAACTCATTGTTGTTTTCATGTTTCCCCTTACTTGATGATGATATGGGCTTTGTGTGTGTGTGTGTGTGTGTGTGTGTGTGTGTGTGTGTGTATTTCACATTTATTGAGCACTTTTGAATAGATGGCTCTTGTTTTGCTTGCCTAGCATCTTTCCCCATTATTCTCTTGGAAACCACTCCCTTCCCACTCTCAGTCTACATAGTTCATATGGTATTGACCTCAGAAGTCTTGATTTTGAAGGGTGGGTTGGTCATGTAACTCAGAATTCATTTATGAAAAAAACACACCCCATGTCCAGGACAAATGATGCTGGGGATAAGCATATGATCCAAGTGACTCAGATCAGAGCCAGGGAACATTTGCCCTGAGACTCCCTTGGTCTTAGAGTTGCTAACGTTATAAGAAGGATGTAAGTCTGAAGGATATAAGCTAATAGGAAAAAAAAAATGAAGTCAGTACAGAAGAAAGCAAACAGAGTGACAGTATCCTGACAATGTCGTTGAAAGCTTTGAATATAGTTCTACTTGGATATTTACTCCTAGACTTTTCAATTATCTAAGCCAATAAATTTCCTCACTCTAAGTCAGTTTGAATTGCACCAAAATGAGTACTAATATTTTTATTTTTTCATGACAGGGATTCTGAAAGGCTCTGTGTATATGAAGATGCCACCACCCTTGCATCTAGATAACAGAACATCTTGCCCTGGCCTGTGTGGTACAGAGGGAATCACATATCACCAACACAAAAAAAGGCATATTCAAGGACACTGAAGAATACATGGGTATTTCTTTCACTCAAGACCTGGGTCTTAGCATTGACTCAGAGAGACCTGTAACTCTAAATATTTACTCTTTTTTTTTAATATTTATTTTTTTTTAGTATTTGGCGGACACAACATCTTTGTCTGTATGTGGTGCTGAGGATCGAACCCGGGTCGCATGCAAGCCAGGCGAGCGCGCTACCGCTTGAGCCATATCCCCAGCCCCTAAATATTTACTCTTGTGACTACATTCTTTATGTCTCAGGGAAATACATTTTCCATTTCCTGTGTAATGTCTCCAAAACAAAAGGTGACTGTGTCTAGTGCTAAGTAGGTATATGAGTCAGCTTTTCATCACTATGACCCAAATACCTGACATAATAACTTAAAAGAGGAAAAGTTAGTTTGGGTTTACAGTTTCAACCCATTATCAGCCAGCTCCATTGCTTTGGGCCTGAGGCAAGTCAAAACATCATGATGGAAGAGCCTGGTACAGAAAAGCTGTTCAGCTCATGGCAGCTGGGAAACACAGAGAGACAGAGGCTAGGAATAAGAAATGCCCTTCCAGGGAACCTATTTCCTCTTAATCATGACCCATTACCTACAGTTTCCACAACCTCCCAGTAGTTCATTCAGCTAACAAAGGACTAATCCACTGATGAGATCAGAGTCTTCAAGATCCAATCCTTTCCCCAAAGTCTCACCTCTGCATATTGCTGCCTTCAACACATAAGCCTTTGGGGAACATTCTAATCTAAACTATAACAGTAGGATTCTAGTTATGTTGTACTAATGTAAGAGAGGGACAGGGCTTTGGGAACAGGGAAGATCCATGCAGCAAAAGCATTTAAAACTTAACCTGTTGATTCCTTTCTCCCAAATAGCATGAATGCAACAGGTTTTTATATTCCAGTAGTACTGGAGTGTTCATTGCTTGCTTCTCTATGCATTTAAATATATGGTTTCATAATTATAATAAACTAAATATAATATGCATTAAGAATTATATTACTTCTTTACCTTGTAGCTGAATGGATCTTAGACTCTAAATTTACAAATGGTTAATTTAAAATATTTAATGCTATATAACTAAAATATCAAAAGAAATTAAATTTCAAGTCTTAAAATTTATATTTAAAATTTTGTATTATTTAATCATATTTTATAATTTTGAATATAATATTTATAAAATAAAATAAGTTATTGTTTCTATTTTGTATTTTCATAATTTACATTTTTATAAAAATAGGCTAATTATTTTTTACACATATCTTTGATATTTATTCTTTTAGATCAATATCCTTAATAGAACACAAAATATATAAGAATCTTGCTTCCAACACCATAATCAATGATTTTGCTAGAATAAAAGCAAAAAAAATTTAATAAAATAAACAAACAATAATTTATAAGAACGTCTTTGTTACTTATTTGAACTCCCAGTACAACAGCAAATCTAGACATATGCAAAATATAATTAAAGTCGGTCATATCTGATATCTTTTGTCTTTTAGTCTTATAGAAACCATTGCTTAACATATTTTAATTATTTGTATTATTACAAAAGTACATTTTCAAGGTAGGAGGAGAAGCATTTATATGTAAAGACATTATAGCTTAATGTTCAACTTTTAAATATTTAGATGCATGGTATTTGAGCTCTGATTTTGATTATTGCTCTGGATCACAAATATTAGTGGTAAAAAAGTCATAAGACAAAGTCCCTGGAAGGCAAATAAATCCACTTGTACTGTCCATCGAATTGGGCTATACTAGAAGTATGTACAAAGTGGTGTTAGGGCCCAAGGAAGAACAAAGACCACATTCTGCTTACCTTTGTATCTCTAATACAAATACTAAGTAGAGTCTGGGGAATGGATAAATAAATGTATGCAGGAATGCATCAGGTATTTATAAACAAAAATACAATAAATATCTGAGCAATAATTATCAGAAAGAGATTGCAAAGTCATAAAAGTTGAGAGAAATGGTGTCAGGCACTTGCATTAACATAATTATAATAAAAAACAGTCATGAGGGCTGGGATTGTGGTTCAGTGGTAGAGTGCTTGCCTAGTACATATGAGGCACTGGGTTCAATCCTCAGCACCACATAAAAATAAATAAATAAAGGTATTGTGTCCATCTATAACTAAAATTATTTTTAAAAAATTCATGAGTTTCCAAAACTTATTCATTAACAACTCATTTGACCTTCAAGGTCAAAGCAAAATAGCATCAGGAAGAATTAGAATTATGTAGGGGCATGCTAGTTAAGAGATTCTATAATCCTATGAAACCATTCTTAAGCAAGTTCCATAACTTAAGCTTGAATATCATTTTTCATAATAGTCTTTTCAGCAAATTCACTTTCCTCAAGTGAAATAGAAACATCACTGCAAATTTTGTCTGAGAAGCAATAATGGTGTTCCAGGTCTTTAAAAGACTATTGATTTTTAGTACAATTTCTTATTTCATTTTGAATGGGACTAACCTTATATTTCCATTTTTTCTCTACAAGAAGGCACAACATTTGCAAATTCAGGTATTTCTGTCTTTTAACTGACAGAAGATAAATGTAGAGTAAATATGTGAACAATGGACCCCACAAACTATGAAGTAATATTGTCTGAAGGGTACTTGATGGCATCTCTGTGGGTTTACATAAATTGACATATCTCCCAATTATTATAGAAGCTAGATCAGATTCTTGAGCAGATGTCTGATTTGTAGGATGTATGTGTGCATATGTGTGTGTATGTGTGTGTGTGTGTGTGTGTGTGAGTGTGTGTTTAAATAAACCTCAACCCTGGCTGCATTTTAGATTCACCTATGGATCATTTAATAAATATTAATGTTATTATATCCACAATTCCAAACAGTAAGAGAGATGAGAACTATGGTTTTAGATACACAGGAATTATCAGCCTAACTATTTAACATTCACTTGAGACTATACACAAGATAAGTGTCAAGGCAATTGATGCCTCCAGATTGTATCTGGGTCTTCCTTAGGAGGAACACAGAAAAAAGGGCAGAAATTCTAAAGAAGACATATTGTGCAGGCAGCAAGCAAAAGAACAGTCTCCTTTTAGGACAGGCCCCACCCTGTCCTCAAAGTATATTTTGTTTACCTCATGGCTTCTTCAGATAAGAAACCCTGTCTTATTTGTCCCTGTGATCATGAGGAGCTGCCATGATGCCAAGAGCAGGTATTAAGTTAGAAAAATATGGTGAAAAAATATATGCACAAGTGAATAAAAACTGGTGTTTCCAGGTGTTAATAAGGGATTTGTCCTGCCACAGCTTTTACATGATGCTCAAAAGACACAAACATATGTAGAAATGTGCCCACATTTGTCTAAGGGAACTGCAAGATCCCATATGCAGACTTGCCATGGAAGTGTTTTGGAATTCTTATACCAAGGGGCACTTAAAAGAGTATAAAGGTTTGAGATTAAAGAAGTCAGAGGATTTCCTTGAATGGAAATGTTAGTATTTTGTTAACACTCCTCTCTCTTGCTACAGGAAGAAAGGGCTTTTTTCACTTCAAGCATAGTGATAGAGCTTTAAGGAGAATCTTAGAGAACATAGTATGGGTCCTGAGCTGAAGAAACAAGTATAAATTTATATCTGAGAAATCTCCAAGGCTAGAACAGTTACTAGAAATTGCTCAGGCTTCAGGGTTTAGATGAAGATAAATGTCCATGTTAGAAATGGTCTACACTCCCAAGGCAAAGGATGCAAAAACATCTTCTGGGAACTAGCTGTGGTATAGTTGGGGTTACCCTCAAAGAATTTGCCCAAGGAGGGCTTCCTGCCAAGGGCAATGTTGCCTCAAAGAAACAGGGGAAAAAATACCAGAAGACACAAAAGTTAAGAAGGGGAAATAGCCAGTATAGAGAAAGAACAGTTTCCCCACACTTAGGGTATTTCATATAAGAAAGTGGCAGCTATGGATGTCTCATCCAGAAATACTCTCATAGATACAACCAGTAATAACAAATATCTGGGCACCCATGACCCAGTCAAGTTGACACAAAAAATTAACCATCACAATGAGCATCTCTATTCACATAATCACTTGATCTCTCATGGCCATACATTTAGTAGCCATTAAAGTCCAATATTGTGCCAGGAACTTATTTTGGAATGATGATTAATTTTTTGATGCAATGGCGTGGCTTTGCTCCAAATGCAGAGATTTTGTGTTACAAATATCCTATTGGGGATTTCCAGAGATTCTACACTGTGTTCTTTCAAGTTTACCTGGCATGCTCTCAAGAGACCATTTGAGCCTGGAGTCCTTTCTTTAGGAGAGCTCACTCAAAATTAGTAGCCTTCTTAGTTATCCAATAAATGGATTGGAGCAGTATTCTCAGGAAGGTATATTCTGTACCCCAAATCAAAGAGGCCTACCAGGAATAAGATGCAATAACTTGCCTTTTACTTGAGAAGGAATACCTGGTGTGTTCCATTTTGTTGGGCCCTTAGAAACTTTGTTAGTATTGCAGGTCCTTGGGATTTATTTCCTATAATATGCCACACAATGTGTGATACCAGGGCAACCAGAGGACTTGCAATATGCTAATTTCAGATTTAATTAACATAATGTCAATAATACTGTTCATTAGTGTAATGTTATATGGAATGTCCAGATAATCAAAGAAATTTTGAATTTATAATGAGATAAGAGCAAACATTTAATCTAGCCCTGGGGCAAGAGTCTGAACCTTCCTTCCAATGCATATTGAAGAAAAGACATTCACCAGATTAATAGTTTCATATCAAGAGATTGTGTCAATCTGTTCTAGGAATCTAGAAGCTACCACTGGTAAAGTTTACAGCTATTCATAGTCTATAGATCTATATATTATTTCAAGGACTACATTGGTGGATTAAATAAAGGTATACTGGGAAACACACCTATGCATCCTTTATGTCTTTGAATGTTTTACTAATTTCTATTATTCCAGTCTGAATGTGACCTTATTCCTGTTTTACTATGTTTAAGGTGGAGGAAATTTCAGATGCTTCTAGGCTTTTCTCATCATCATTGCTCTTCCTCAATAAGTCAGTGAATCAATATAAAGGTTCTGTCAGCTGCTAAGTATATCCTCTTTGATTATGCACTCAGGGAATGGGAAATGATGATGGAGTGTGTCCATTAATCCATTGCAATTACGTGATATGAACTTGAGCCAGGACTCCATCTATCACTTCACCCTGTACACTCCTATTCTAATGGGGAGGAGAAAGCAGATGTTCTAGAGGTCACAATGGAAGGTATTAATTTGAGACATATCTACTTCATGTGAAGATTCTGCAGGCAGAGACTGCTGTCCTCTAACAGTGGACAATAGGATAATTTACAGGTCCCAACAAGTCCCAGAGAATTTGGTTCTAGGTGTATCTGCATGAATATCAACAATCTTGCTTGCAGGGTGACACTTCTTTTTTTAAGACCTGGTATAGAAGACTTAATGGAACTGTGAATTTAACTTTATTTTCAGTTTTGCTACTCTCATGATCAGATCCTGATCCCAATTGTCAACCTGAACTACCCTCAATCTATAAGAGAGGGTAGTTTAAATCCTACCTCATAGTCTTTTCAGTTCCCATCTCACCCTAAAATAATTTAGCTTTCCATTTTCTTCTTTCAGCTCATCAAAGCACTTAAGAATAAACAGAGTAGCTCCACAGTTCTTGTATTAACATTAACACATATCTCTCAAATGTTAGAGAGAATGTATAAGACAGTGCATCCTCTTTGACTGCATCCCATCCTATCCTGTCATTGATGTGAATCTTAGTAATTGTTGTGCTCAGCATTCCAGGATTTACCATTTTCTCACTTTCAGCAATAAGCTCCTTATCATCCAAGGAGTAATCCAATTACAAAACTCTATCCTAAGAAATGTACTCCCTAGAATTGCATTTAGCACCAGCTGTCATGGTTTGAATGTCTCCAGAAGTAGACTCTAAAATAAAGATTCAGACCAAAACAAATAGTTGGTTTGAGGTACAAAGTACACTGGTATCATAATGGGGAAATGATATGGAAAAAGGAAAACAGTCCAAGAAATGGTGTATTTTGTAAACAACTTCTCTCATGGGAAACTGGAGCTTAATCTCATGAAGGGAGTGGGTGGGAATTGAGGGCAGATAAATCCAGAAAATGGTGCAAAACGCAAACCTCAGATTTATTCTACTTTTGGAATAAGGGACCTATCATGGTTTGAATCTGGAATGTCCCACCAAAAGTTCATGTGTCGAAAGCATGTTCCCCCATGCAGTAAAGTTCAGAGGTATAGCTTTTTAGGCAATGATTGATTGGATCATGAGGACTTTGAAATTATCAGCATATTGCTCCATTGGTAGCTGAAACCTGCTAGGAAATAGAACCTACCTAAAGGTTACTGGTGTGATAAATTCTGGAAGGATTTGTATTCTCTTTGCCCTCCTCTACTCCTTAGTTGCCATGAGCAGGTTTTCTCAACCTTGCTTTTCCATCTTGATGTTTCTAAAATGAAGCCAGCTGACCATGGACTAAGACCTCTGAAACTATGAATAAAACAAACAAACAAACAAAACTTTCCTCCTCAAATTTCTTCTTGTCAGTCATTTTGGTCATAGCAACAAAGAGCTGACTAACAAAAATTGGTACTAAGAAGTGGAGTTGATGCTGTGACTACACCTGACCATGTGGTTCAGAACACCTTGAAAATGCTTTGCCAAAATAATTTGGAAAAGTTAGAGGTGCAAGCTAAAGAAGTCTTATTATGTTGTACATAGAATTTAATTGTCAATTCTGGTATGAGGTCAGAAGACCAGAATGCTGGTACAAACGCGGACATTAAAGACTGTGTTTATGAGATTATAGATGGGATGAGGACTCTATAGGGAACTGGACTAGAACCATTCATGTTCTAGGAAAGAACTTGTGTAAATTTTGTCTATGAGCTGAGACTTTGTGTAATGCTGAATTTAAAAGTGATGGACTAGTTAAACTAGCAAAGGAAATTTCAAGGCAGTACAGCATTAGGCAGTGGCAAGGGTATTGATGGCAGTTTTTTAGCCAGGTTTACTGTGAGAATAAGGACAAAAATGCAGAGCAGAATGATTTGAAAAACTTGCAGTTTAGCCAGAGAAGCATGTGTGCAATTTGGGGCCAAGGAAGTTGGGGTTATTGAAGAGAAATGTGCCATTAAAAAGAAACAAAGTACTTTGCACAGAAACAATAGGAAAGATGCCTAAGGGCATCTCAGGGGTAAACAGGACCCCACCCATGGCAGGCATAAGGTGTAAAAGTGAAAATATTTGAAATATTTAAGAAGAGACCTTGAATGCACCTTGCTTGCATGGGGATGCCTAGGAAGCTGTTTCTCCAGGATTTATTCCATCATACCCAATTGCCCAGGCACAGCTACTACTTTAGCTGATGGCAAACCCTGGCATCATCCACAAGGTGCTGGTCCAGCAGTCATGCAGGACACTTGAGTTAGGGGGTCATGAAGGTTTTCACTGATATTTTAAAGGAAGGCCAAGGAGGTCAAGCGATATGTAGCATGGTTGGAATCACTGAATGCAGCCCATGAGAGGGAACACATGAAGTTGTCAAAGTGAGCTGAAGTTTCATTGTAAACCTCAGAAATTTAGAGATGCCATGAATGTGGGCTAACTACCAAGAAAAGCTGCAGGCATGGAGCAGAGCTGGCACAAGAGAGAGACCCATGGGCTGCAACTGACAAGAAACAAAAGGATGGGGCTGCCCAAGCCCTTTGAGGCTCACATCTCACTACCACATGCCCTAGATGCCAGATGTGGAGCTACAAGGACTTACTTCCCTGCTGTTTTCCTCTTACTCTTGTCCCTTTCTTTCTATGCCTCGATTCCTCCCTTTTGGAATTGGAATATTTACTTTGTGCCATTGAATATTGGGTGTATGTAACTTGCTTTTGATTTTTATAAGGGCTCATAGCTAAGAGTTTGCATGGAGTCTCAAAGGAAACTTTGGATTTGGACATTTGAGCAATGCTGGAAATGTTAGGACAATGGGGCCTCTTGGAGATACTCTGAATGCATTTTGCATTGTGAGATGGGAATGAGCTTTGAGGGCCAGGGGCTAAATGTTGTGATTTGAATCTGAAATGTCCCCTCAAATGCTCATACGTTGAACCCTGCTCCCCAATGTAGCAAGGTTCACAGGCAGGGCTTTTAAACAATGATTGGATCATGGGGGTTCTGTCCTCATCATTGGATTAATCCATTTGATGAATTAATAATTTTAATAGGCTTACCAGGAGGTGATGAAAACTACATGCAGGTGGGGCATAGATGGAGGAAGTAGGTCCTTGGGTGTAAGCTTGTATCCCTGGCCCCTTCTTCTCCCCATCTCTTTGCTTCCCAGCTGCCATGAGCTGAGAAGCTTTCCTCTGTCATATCCTTTCACCATTATGTTCTTCCCTGAGCCGACAACCAAGGACTGAGTCCTCTGAAACCATGTGCCAAAATAAATGCTTTTTCCTCTAAGTTGTTTTTGCCAGGTGTTTTGGTCACAGCAATGAAAAGTTGACTAACACAGAACCTGAGGCATTTTTATACAAATTACCATTGGGTACTGGCTCAGATTGTCTGCTCTGGCACTTGTGGTTTGGTAGCACAAGGGAAAAAAACATTTCTGAGTTTCTGGAGAAAGTACCCAAGCATAGAGGTATAGATACTAGAAGTCTGAAGTTCGTTTAAGCACATTAGATTAGTAAACTTAAGAAACATGCACGTCACTGAAACATCTACTACATATGGTGAGACTGAGCATGAATACCCAAGCAAGATACAAATATTATGAGGAAAAAAAGAAATATTTTCTATATGTTAAGTTTGAGGTACCTCTGGGACATACAAGGGGATCTATCTAGAAAAACTTGAGCATTTGTGCTTGGAACTTAGGGGGGAGAAGTAAACTTTGAAGAGCAGTATAGAAATTTAAGAGGTATTATAATAAGAGTTTCTTGGAACCATGATAATAAAAGAGATCAATGAGTTTGGAAAGGGAATAAGTTATAATTTTGAAGAATTTGTGTTTACGGGTAGTTGCAGGAGAAGCCAGGAGAAGTAAAGAAGGAAGAAAAGAGGGAAGAAATGAAGGAAGAGAGTGAGGGAAGGGGATTGTGGGAGAAGAGCATATTGGAAGTCAAAGGATATAAAGTTCAAATTCAACAATGTCATAACATTTTTGACCAGGGTTGTTTAATTTTTCCATATTTAAGACCATTAGAAGAAAGTTGTAATATCATTTTTTCTTCCATTTTCACTGACTATACTTAATTAACCCTTTATAATAAAGACTTCTAAGTATCATTACTTATTATTTTTACTGCTACTCACCTTTACTTAAATAAAGTAAATTTACTTTATTAAATCTTTAATAAAGATTTCTTTACTTAAGCGGGGAAAATGGGGGATACAGTTAGCCCTTTATGTACATCCTTACTTCCTTTACTATAAAAGGAGTTCCTTGGTGAAAAGAAGTGTTATGTGGGACACTGTAACAATGAATGAGTTTTTCTCTAAACCCATGAAGAGTGTTGTTGAAAGAAGCATGGTGAGCAGAGAGGACAAATCTATAACCATACCCCAAATGAGTGTCTCCTTCAGAAATAATAATCACAGCCCACTCTTGGTGGAAATACCCAATACAATCATCTTACACTCTATTGAAGAAACAGGAAAGACAGAGCTTAAAGGGTTTTCTGTTTCACAGAATTACTTCTGTGTGAATTATCTCTAGATATTCAGGTAAATTCCTGGATACAGACAGCTGTATTTAATTGGAATCTCCTTTGTTATTTCTTGGCTTGGCCAAAGCATCTCCATGAAGCATGGGTTGGAGTTCCTTTGCATGGGAAATAACTCAGGAAGACTCTTCATCCTTGAAAAATTTGGAAACCTTGGATCTGAGAGAGACTTGCTGAGATGAAATAATTTTTCCATTCAGCTTATGAAGACTTGGCAGTTCCCATTTCCCAGCAGGCAAAAGCAGAGTGATCAATTCTGAACAGAATCTCTACTGAGAGCATTTTAATCAACCAGAATGAGTACAGAGCAGCTGGCTCACCACCAAAAATTCACAGACATGTTTGCATCCAATTAGAAAACAGTAAACATCAGGCACAAGGCCAGGTCCATTTGGTATATTAATTTCATAGTCTAAATAGATCTTAGAGACAAACTCTTTTTTAAAACCCTCATCTCATTTTAAGGCCATAAAATTCTTATCCTTTTCTTCCTGCCATCTAGATTATCAGGAGAGAATTAGCTCTAACCCTGTTTATAATAATCAAGATAGTTTTAACATTCTATGGCATTTTGTATCCCAAACTACGGAGACAGAGAGAGAATGGTTGGTAGGAATTAGATTGGGGGAATCTAATTTTATCTCTTTACCTCTTTTCCTTCATTTTAAAGATAAATTTAAATTGGGTGTGGTGGAGCATGCCTCTAATCCCAACGGAGGCTGAGGCAGGAAGCTCACAAGTTCAAAGCCAGCCTCAGCAACTTACAGAGACCCTGTCTCTAAATAAAATATAAAAAAGGGTTGGGGATGTGGTTAATTGGTTGAACTCCCCTGAGTTCAATCCTGGGTACTAAAACAAAAAGGATAATTAGAATCATTATTTGATTTAAAGCATGTGGCTATAACATAAAGAGACTTCAACAGGAAAGCATTCATATTTAAAGAGAGAGGACCTTCGCTCTCTATTTCCTTACCCCACTTTGTTTCTCTTCATGGCACTCATTGCCACCCAACAGATCATAGGTATATTTGTGTCTTTATTTATTGTCTTTCTGTTCACAACAATGTAAACCCCATGAAAGCAGGTCTTTTTCTTACTGCTTTCAACTGAATTCACAATGTCCAGAATGGTGGCTGAAAAAGGATGTACTGAGTAAATACTTGTTGGATAAATAAATGTTTTGAAAGTTTCTGAGAGATCCAGTAGTAAGAAACCTGTTGAATCATCATTTCCAAATATGTATATTTTCAAGGCAGCATTTAAAAATATAATATGAGTAGCATCTTATTGAACATGCTTTGGTATTGCAAGAGTGTAAAGTGCAGCCCTGCCTTACATGTGTTTCCGGTCTAGTGAAACACAGACGGATAATTTGATGAAATGTGGTAAGGGTTGAATTAGGTGTAGAGGAAGGATGCTAAGAGAACACAAGATAAATTATTTCATCTCAACAGGGTCCAGTGAGAAGACTGCTTTCAGGAAGAAATTGTTGATTGTACTATACAAAAATTTACTTTATTCCATTAGACAAATGTGTCCATCATTGTCAATTAGTATTAACTGATATTTTATGGGATGAAATAAGACACCTAATTCTTGATATAAATTTGGAGAATATTAAAAAAAATAACATTGGGACCTTTTTAATATAAATAAGTCCAAGGTGGAATCAAATGCTATTAATCCATAATGCCCCAGATGATAATTTTGTAAGGAGACATTTCAAAGAAATGTTAATAAGGGGTAATGTTTTCTCATTTGAGATGTGATGTTTTTGTTACCAGGAAAAAATTACATTTGCTATAGTGAGGTACACTTGCCCTTGGGTAACTCAGAAAGAAATGAGCTGTGGCTGCCTCTGGTGGAAGCAGGACATCCATTATCTTCCTTTCACTCCACAAACCAACGCACAAGCCCTCACCTACCCCTCCCATGCCCACATCCAGCAAAGCCTGAGCAGAAGAAAGAAATCCTACAGCATTCAAGTATAAAGTGCCAGAATTTTCAAGAGAAAAAAAGAATGCTAGGAGCACAATATCATCCTAATGTGGAAGGAGAGAGATATTCCAAGGAAGGCAATAGGGAAAATAGAGTCAGGGTGGCTCTTGACTTGAGGCTGCAGGAAAAGAAAGAAAAATTGAGATAAAGAGGGATGTAGAGCCAGTGATCATGGAACAAGCTCCAAAGATAAAAGTTGGGGGGCTTCTCTCTTTCTCAGCACCACTTGATGGGATTAAATTAGCTGGATCAAGACGCAACTTCTAGTCCTCATGCTCTGTCCTGAATAAATAATCTAATGGATATTTAATTGTTTATTCTAACCAGCATCTTCATGTTCTTCCTCTTTTGTGATATCTCCCAGTTGCATGAGACTTTGTTGGAGTACAGTTGAAAAAGCTAAGACCAACCAAGACCATCTCTCCCTACCTCTGGAAATTAAGGCTTGATCATGGACCCAACTCATCCAATCAGAGTCTCACACTTGGATTTTTCCATCTCCAGCAAGAAGTGCAAAGATCATAGATAGACCTGGTGGTACACACCTATAATCCCAGAGACTTGGGAGGCTAAGCAAGAGGATTACAAATTCCAGTCAGCCTCTGCACTTCAGTTAGACTCTAAGCAACTTAGCAAGACCCTGTCTCAAAGTTTAAAAAACTAAAAAAAAAAAAAAAAAAAAAAAAAGAAAGAAAGAAAGAAAAAAGAAATGCAAAGATAAAATGGCAATAATAAATACTGATTTTTAATTTTGTTTTTAATTGGCATATGGTAAATTTCATTTTATTATAATTTCTTTTAGCTATTAATAAATGGACAGTCATGTCATTATGACCACAAATAAAATACAGAACATTTCCTCCAACCCCCAAAACTCTTTTGTGTTGTCCATTTATAGTCACTCTCCCTGTGGCAACCACTGGTATGTATTTTGTTGCTATAATTTTACTTTTCCAAAATGTTATATAAATGGAAAATTAGTCTTTCTTGTTTCACCTAGGATGATACATACATTTGATATTTATCTATTTTATTAGGGGTCAATAGTATACTTTTATTATTATGTCATGTTTTGTTGTTAATCATGTGGTAATGCAAGGACCTAGAATAGTTAGAACAATTTCAGACAAGGAGAACAAAGTTAGAAGCCTCACATAACCGAATTTCAAGACTTACTACAATATGAAATTGGTAAAAAGCCACATAAGTAGAATTGATTAAGAGTTCAGAAATTAATCAACATAAGTATGTTCAATCAAATGTTGATCAATATGCAAAGACAATACAATAGGAAAACCAGTCTTTTCAATAAATAGTGCTAAAATAATTGACTATCCATATGCAAAAACTTGAAACCCTTACCTATACTGTACACTTTGTTCTTTTAGTATCTGCAGGGTCTAAGTATTACCTCCTCTTTCATTCTTTATTATTATAATGTGTCTTCTCTACTTTTTTCTGGCTCAATCCAAACAGAGGTTTATCCATTTTTAAATCTTGATAAAGATCCTATTTTAGTTTCATTGATTTTATTCTTCACAGTTTTTATTTATGTTCTTCATTTCCATTTTTTCTGCCTGCTCCAGATTTCATTTTTTAGCATCTTAATGTAGAAACTTTGGATATTAATTTGAGACCTGTCCTTTTTTCTAACATGAGCACTTAATGCTACAAATTTAATTGTAAGTGCTGCCTTGCCTTCTCCCATAAATTTTGATGTTTGGTTTTCTTTTTTACTTTATTCAACACTTTAATTTCTCCTATGACATCCTTATTGGCCCATTAATTATTTAAAAGTCTGTTATTTAATTTCTAAATATTCTATCTGATGCTTTTCCAGATATCTTTTCACTATTGATTTGTTATAAATTTTCATTATGGCTAAAGAACACACTTAGTATGATTTTGATTCTTTAGTTCATTCCTGTGGATCAAAATATGATCTACCTTGGTGAATATTTCATGTGCATTTAATTACAATGTGCATATTATGATTATTTCCTAAAATATTTCATAAATTTCAATCTCGTCAAATTGATCAATAGTCTTTTTCAGATCTTCAGATATGTATTTTTTTAATCTTAATTTTCCATTTATTTCTTTTTTGTAACTTCTTTTTTTTATTTTTTTTAATTTTTTTTTTCTTCTTTTTTTATTTATTTTTTTATTGGTTGTTCAAAACATTATAAAGCTCTTGACATATCATATTTTCATACATTAGATTCAAGATGGTTATGAACTCCCAATTTTACCCCAAATACAGATTGCAGAATCACATAGGTTACATCTTTTTTGTAACTTCTACTTCTCTATGGAGAACTTCTATCTAAATTTTAAGGGGATTTACCATTGCTTAATGAAGTATACTTATTATAGCTGCTTTAAGTCTTTTTCTGATAATTCTAACACCTGGGTCACCTCAATGTTGCCTGCTATTAATACTGTTGATTATTGATTCCTGGATTTTTTTTAATTTTTTACCTATTGGTTATATTTTTCTGATTCCCTAATACTTTTTGGCAATAAGGAACCCTTTTCCCCACTTCTGACTCCTCCCACACACACACCCTTGATACTGTGGATTGAACCCAGGGGCACTGTATCACTAAACTGCCAGCCCTTTTTATTTTTTATTTTGAGACAGGGTCTCACTGAGTTGCTGAGGGTCTTATAAGTTGCTGAGGTTGACCTCCAATTCCCCTTCCTCCTACCTCAGCCTCCTAAATCACTGGGATTACAGGCATGTGCCACCATACCTGACTTCCAAGTTCTTTTTTTAAATTTATTTTGCATCACAATTCTTAATACATCATTATACAATATTATATATAAGGTATGTTGACACCAAATTCACATCTTCCTACATGTATTTTGTATAATGATGAGGGTCTCCTTTCACCATCCATGCAATTCCCCTTCTCCCTCCCTTTCCCTCCCACCCCTATTCCCTATCCAGAGGTAATCTTCCTCCAAGTTCTTTAAGTCAGTAAAACCAGTCCTTTCTTGGGGCTTTAGGAACCAATATCACAGCGGTAGCAATGCAACACCACAGCTGGGTTTGACCCTGAGTCAGGGCTGGAAGAGAAAAAAAATCATAAAAACTAGAAAAGAAATGACTGTTTTCCCCCTATCACTCTCTCTGGAAAGCAAAGGTCCCTTTTCCTGGTCCTTTGGCTGGAAAAAGATGATTTCTTCCAGAGCGTTTCTGTCAGCACTTGCTGCTCAGTTGCACATGTTAGCCCACAAGCCAAGATTCAAAGGAGCAAAACGATCCTTGAACCAACTCACTTCACTGGAAATTGTCAATTATGTACTTCAGTCTCCAATTATTGAATTATTGTTTACTTTTCAGAGTCTTCAGATAGTTTCTTGTTGTTTTCTCACCAGAACTTTAGTTACAATAGTAGAAGACATAAACTACAGTCTATATACTCCAAATTGGCCAGCACAGGAATTTCAGGAAGAAACACTTGTTGCGCAGCCAACAAAGAATAATTTAGTTAGCTCATTAACACACACACACACACACACACACACACACACACACACACAATTAAGAAATTAGTGAGGACTTGATTATTGAAAACTAACTCCCTAGGATTTGCCTATAGTCCAAAAAAGACAACTTGAATTAAGTTATACTTCACTCGGAAAGTCACAAAGGGGGATGTGAGCAAACCAATAAAGTAAGTGGCAAGCAGTTTCCAAGTTCTGAGTCAACATGATAGAATGGCTTCTCTTGTGGTTCATTTATTTGTTTATTTTGCAATAATTCATGTCCTGCATCTTGATTTACCTATGTAAAACATTGATACACTTCCACTCAAATAAATTAATTCTCCCATATCCACAGACTCTTTGACACCTCTGAGAAGTTCTCTTGCCAGAACAAATAGAGAAGGGTGAGGGTTCACATAAAGGCAGAGGTAGAGAAGGCACTTAACATATTTTCAGAGGAATACTGGCACCACCAAATGGGTTACAAACACAAACATAAAATGGATCCATGGATATGCTTGTAGAGAGAAAAATAACTGGAGATGGCTTGTTTCCATACCTCAGACAATAAAATTGAAGTCAAGAGAGGTGAAGTGTTGAATCAGTTATGTAGCTCAGTGGTACAGCACTTGCCATGCATGAGCCAGGCCCTGGGTTCAATCCCTAGTATCATAGAGAGAGAGAAAGAGGTGCAATATTCTGTTCAAGGTAAATCACCTATCTCCTTATTGTTCCCATTTTAATATTGAGCATAGCAGTTACAGATAGGACAGTCCATTGTGAGAAACATCGCTTTGTGGTTTGGGACCTCACAGATTATCAACCTTCTGCAATGTAAGGTTAGCAGGCTGGAGAAACCAGACATGGAAAATAGTTGTGAGTAAGGGAAAAATGAATGAAGGAGAGAATACAGCACCCTGAGAAAAATGAGGAGGCAGAGATAGAGAAAATCAGAAAAGATTTGCCCTCACAAAAGCTTTTTAAGTTCTATTGTAACTTTAGTGAGAATTTTTTTTCCATTCAAGAGAAAAAAATCCCATAAAAATAATATTCATCAACAGTTGTATCCACTTAGAAGTCACTTGCTAATTATAAAGTATTTAATGTATTTCTCTTTTAAACAACAGCCTGAGCTCTACACTGTTTTACCTACCTCTCCATGAATTGGTAATTAGACCCTGTCCTAAAGGACTTTACTCTTTGTTACCTTTCACTTTAGAATGTGATCTTGGTCATGAAAAGAATTCTAGAGCTGTGCTAATGAGCACTTCTAGAGCCAGCCCTATGCAGAGGTAGACAAGTTCTCTGTCCTAAGTCACATTTTTAAATTAGAATAATAAAGCACCATGTTAACCATTGAATCTCCCTTTAATCCAGAACTCTGGAAACAAGAGAATAAAGAAAAGTAAATCCATAAACTAACACATGTTAAGAAGTTACCGACCAAAGGACTTTATTTGCTATGTTTCCTTTTTCAGAATAAATTAAATTTTAACAAGGTACTCTAGGAATAATTTATGAATGGTGGAAATTTTTGCATACTGTATAATACATAGGATATATGTTAAAAGTTCACCTGTGGAAAAGGTCAAAGAAACAATAGCTTATACAATATAGAAGTTAATTTCTATGTCATGTAACTGACTCAGGGAGAGAACTTAGAGTGAGGGAAGTACTTATGTTGCTAGAAATCCTTGTCCTATCCTGTGTCTCCACTATTTACAGCACACAGCTTCTAGCTCATTATCTAAAATGGCTGCTCCAGCTATGGCCATTATATCTGAATTCCATTTTGTGAGTAGAGGAGAGGAAAAGGGGAGATCATGTTTCTTTTCTTTTAAAGGAATGTTATGGTTTGGAAATGAGGCGTTCCCCAAAAGCTAATGTGTGCAACAATGCAGGAAAGTTCAGAGATGAAATGATTAGATGATGAGGACGGTAACCTTGTCAGTGTATTACTGTGGTGGATTAATTGGAATGGATTAGTGGATAGCAACTGTAGGCAAAGAGGGTGCCGCTAGAGGAAATAGGTCACTGGGAGTGTGCCTTTGGGGTTTAAATTGTATCCCTGTTGAGTTCTCTCTCAGCTTCCAGACAATCAAGAACTGAGCAGCTTTCCTGAGCCTTGTCATTGTGCCATGATGTTCTGCTTCCCCTCAGGCCTAGAGCTATGGTGTCGGATGACCATGGACTGAACCTCCGAAACTGTGAGCCAAAACAAATTTTTCCTTTTCTAAGCTGTTATTCTCAGGCCTTTTGGTCACAGTGACACAAAGACAACTAAATCAAAAAGTAACACAAAAGTTGCACATATCACTTAGGTTCATATCCACTCACTACACTGTGGTCATAGGAACTGTAATGAAAACTTATAAATGGCACTTTTCCCTGGAGAGTCAAACAGCTACCTTAAATTTCAATTGCTAGAGGAAAAATAACAGCCATAAGACACAAACTGGGAGACTGCCATAGCAATTTTGGTAGGGGGATTTTTTTTTTTTTAGCATCCTTTAAGCAACATCATTTCTCCTCAAATAAATCTGGTAGGTATTTGATAGCAAACACTTATTGAAGGGAAAGGCACTGGATTTTATATTACAATGCAGATATTGGCTTTAAAATATGATATAAATACATTATTATTAATTAGTAAATATAATATGTAACAATCATAAACAATAATAAATGTTAATAAGATAACATTTTAAAGCCAATATCTGTTTTAAAAGATGCAAAGAAATCAAACTTTAGATTAAGAATTCTATTTTTTCAGATGTTCTAGTTTCCTTTATTGAACAGATATTACATAGCAATATTCCAAGCTAACTTATAATATCCTTATTATTAAAACCACCATTGTTCTTTGTTTTATAAGACAGTCATAGTAAAATAATGTCATTAAGCTGTCAATGTTATGAGGAAAAAAGTATTATTTATCCCTATTTAGATACTAATTTACTAAAACCATCTTTGCCTCACCTAAATTGTCTATGTGATTTTCACAGAGCACATTGGTTTTAGCCATTTCAAAAAAATTTTGACCAATTTGTTAAGAGGAAAAATATAAAAGTAGTTGGACCATTTTTTTTAATCTTAAACCATGAAATGATAGTATTCTCAGTTTATTAAAGATTTAAGTAAGCAGTGAATAGTGATGCAAGAGGAGGTGGTATCTTTATTCTAGATTTTCTCTCGTAAACCTGAGGCTGAGCTGGGCACAGTGGTTCATGCCTATAATCCCAGCAGTTCAGGAGGCAGATGCAGGAAGATCACAGGTTCAAAGCCAGCCTCAGCAATAGTGGGGCGCTAAACAACTCAGTGAGACCCTGTCTCTAATAAAATACAAAATAGGGCTTAGGATGTGGTTCAGTGGTCAAGTTTCCTTGAGTTCAAACCACGGTACCCATCCCTGCTAAAAAATAATAATAATAATACTGAGACTGGCTGGTGTTAGACACCCTGAGAAGGATCTCTGGGTTCAGAGCTGCCTGCAGCATCACAGAGTCGTCATTCAAAAAGAAATAGGCATGATGTATGAAATTCCAATAAATAGCCACTGCAGTGATTGGTTTATAATAAACTTGGTTGCTAATACCCTACATAAACCTGCTAAACAATAAATAATTTTCCTAGCTTACCAAACTCTTAAATTAATTTGAGTTTTACATTTGGCTAGATAATCATAGTATAAAAAGCTACAGAGCCTTAAGAAGTAAAGAAGCAAAGAAAAATTACATTTTAAAAATGGTAATTCTTATGACCTAGTAGTTATCCACTTCATTTAAAAAGTAACCAAAGTTTAAGAATCTCTTGTACTTTAAATCCATCTAGCCCTGGGCCTTTTTCTTTGGTTTTCCATGAAATAGTGTTGTAACTGCTATTAGGATTATTTTCCCTCTCCCCTAATTCCCTTTTATTGATTTAGTACAAGGCAGCTCTGATAGTCAAGAGGGCAGTCACACTTTAAAAACACACTTATTAAGAAGTAAATCAAGTGTGGCAGAGACTCCTGTTTACAGGTTATTAGAGTCTGTGTATTGTGCTTGGCCTGTAAAGTTTATTGTGCACCAAAAAGACCCTTAATCATTAAGAAACAATTTTGGTTCCATCAAAGCAGAGCTATCAGATATTAAGAAAAAACCTGAAAGTGCAGATAAGTGAAGGCACCAACTATCACTTCAATTATGCTTGCTAAATAAACACTTAGAGAACGCCTATCATATACTAAGCCCAGGACTGGCCTCAGGGTTACACATATGAAAAAAAAGCAAGATTTCTTGATTCAGGAAACTTACAGGCCTGAAGTGGAGACCCTGCACATATAATTTCAACATGGAATGATAACTGTAAGAGTAAAGTTCATTCCCAAGGACAATGGGAGGAGACCTGGGGTGGAAGTGAAGTCAGGGTCAAGGGAACCATTTGTTGGAAGAGAAGGGGCTGAACTGGGGGTTGGTCTAACCAAGGAGGGAAGCCAGGCAGAGGAAAGGTGGGAGACCTTCTAGGTAGAAAGAACTGAGGAGTGAAGGCACAGGGACTGGGATACACATGGCTGTGTGGGCTTGCCAGGCCAGAGCAGAGGCCAGGGTGAGAAAGGACAGACATAGGAGTCAGGTGTATTCTAACTAGTGTAATGCTTCTGGCCTCTTGTTTTACCTGACCTAAAGTTACTGTACAATTAGGAGAAGAGACGGGAAATGGGAAGGGTGATTGCATAGTAAGGTGAGGAAATACGAAATCTTCATTTTCCTCAGTTGAAAGTCATTAGACAATGGCTACAAAAACTTGTCCATATGTTTAAGTGCTAACCCTGTCTGTGCTGATATGTGGAGACAGGGTCTCTGAGAGGAAATTACGTTTAGACTAAGTCATGAGAGTGGGACCCTGCTCTAATGGCATTAGTGCCCTTATATGAGCAGACATCACAGTTTCCGTTGTCTCTCCTTTGCCTTCTTCCTACCCATGTGAAGACACAGCAAGAAAGTGGCCATCTGTAAGCCAGAGAGAGGGCACCCAACAGGAACCAAACTGATACCTTAATCTGGAATTTCCAGCTTCCAGACTGAGAATTAAATATCTGTTCTCATCTCTCTTGGTTACATCTGTTAATCAGTTCACACACAGTTCTACCTCACTCACAGAATCTACTCTAATGCATATTAAAATAGTGAATCTAACATAAACTTCAGTCTTGTAGTTATTGTTAGAAACATGTTACTTTTTTGGTAGAAGTTGTATTGATACATAACACACATAGAAAAGAAAACCGGTCCTAAATGTGCAAATTGTTGAATTATCACAAACTAAAATGTTTGTGTAAGCAGAATCCAAATCAAGAAACAGAACATTATAAACACCCCCAAAGACCCCCTGCACTCCCTCTGGTCACTACCTCTGCCAAAGAATCAGTATCCTGAAATCTGATAATGTCGATCAATTTTACCTATTTTTTGAAATTTATATAAATGCAACCATATTGTATGTATGTATGTGTGTGTGTGTATATATATAAATATATATATATATATAAAATTTTAGGGTTTTTTTAGCTCAACATTTTTGTGAGATTCATCCATAATATTTCATGTAGTTAAATTTGTTCAACCTACTGCTATAATGTATTTCAGTTGATGACTAAATCACAATTTATCCATTCTACCTCTGATGGGCATTTGGATTTTTTCCAATTTGTCAGCATTATGAATGGACCTATTACAATCATTCTTATGCATGCCTTTTTGTTATTTGTTCTAATTAGTTACACATGACAGTAGAATATATTTTGACACATCATACATAAATGGAGTATAACTTCTCATTCTTCTGGTTGTACATGATGTAGAGTTACACAAGTCACTTAATCATATATGCACATAAGATAATAATTTCTGATTTATTCCACTACTTTTCTTCCCTATACGCCTCCCCTTCCTTCACTCCCTTCTCTCTAATCCAAACTATCTCTATTCTTCCCTAGCCACTCATTAATGTGAATTGGCAACCATGAATCAGAGAAAACATTCAGCCTTTGGTTCTTTGAGATTGGATTATTTTGCTTAGCATGATATTCTCCAACTCCATCCATTTACCTGCAAATGTCATATTTCATTCTTCCTTAAGGCCAAGTAATATTCCATTGGTATATATACCACATTTTCTTTATCCATTCATCTGTTGAAGGGCATCTAGGTTGGTCCCATAGTTTGACTACTATTGAGCTGCTATAAACTTGATGTGGCTGTGTCACTGTAGTATGATGACTTTAAGTTCTTTGGGTAAAAACTGAGGAGTGGGAAAACTGGGTCAAATGGTGGTTCTATTCCAAGTTTTCTGAGGAATCTCCAGACTGCTTTCCATAGTGGTTGCACCAATTTGCAGCCCCATCAGCAATGTAAGAATGTACCTTTTCCCCTCATCCTCACCAACGTTATTTTTATGCATGTCTTTTTGTAAATAGATTTATACATTTCTGTTGACAATAAATAGGCAGTTGTCACTTTGTATGACACCAACATGCACACATTTCAGTTACCACAGAGTAGTTAAATAATACTAGTCCACCAACAACACAGTTCAAATTTCAGTTATCACTATTTATTAACTAGGAGCAATTGCATAAAGTACAAACTTTGCTACTATCCCTTCAAATTCCCAAATAATTGTGTAAATAATAGATGGGCATCATATTTAGATACCAGTCATTTCCCTTTTTGCAAAGTCTTAATTACTGCACATCTGTTAATCAGTTTACACACAGAGCAATATACTTCAATGATTTGTACATCAATTGCTTTGTATATGACTATGTATTTCTGGAAGGTAAACCCCTAGAAATGGAATTGATGAGTCACTTTAAGAGATAATTTTAAATTATCTTCAAAAGCATGTACCCATTTACCCTCCTACCCCAATATGTGAGAGAACGCATTTTTGTTACATTCTAATCAATATCAGATAGTAGATAATAACAAATTTTATTAAAAAATTAATAATTTCTACATATCTATCGGGTGAAAATGGATTAATTTGGAGGTTTAAATGAATTTTTAAATTTAATTTTGGGTGTCTAGCTCAGAAATTATTGTTTCATATTGGAAAATTAAATTAGATTTCAACCATGCCTGAGATTTCTAACATGTCTCATGGTAGAACAGAACTGAAAACCATAATTAATAAATAATCAATGGTACAACCAGTTCTGATTTATTTAAGACCTAAGTCATTCTAATTTCCCTTTCTAAAATTTTTTGTTATTTTGAAACAAGAAAGAAACCAAAGTAAGCAAGACTCAAAACAGATCTGTTTACTAAAAAACGTCATTTGGTCTCCATGGAGCAAGTTATACAGTCACAGTCCAATCTAGTGAGAATTTAGGATGCAGATAGTCCCTTTCACCAGATCATCTGGGTTTGAATTCCAGTGTCACCCCTTACCTTATACAAATCCCTTCCCCAGTATAAATCCCATCAAATGGCTACAGTTACAGTAAGTACTCCATACACTGGTTGAAACTGAATGAGAATTCTAGCCTTTGTCTGGTACTACCTAAATGTCAACCAATAGCATCTACATTTCAATGGTATTGTATAGTGATCCTGTTTTACATGCTGGATGTGCTCTAAGATAAGAAGACATTCACAAATGGATATGAAAGTATAGGTGCCTTTATTGGGGCTGGATATAGTGATGGAAGTAAAATTAGGTTTGGTCAGATAGGCAAGGTGAGAATATAAAGCATGAAGGGATCATAAAAAGAAAAATGTAGCTGACTGCTATATAGAAAGATGGGGTAACTAAGAGAGGAATGTAAGATGAGGGTATCATTGCAACACCTGGCCTGGAGCCCAGATGGTTCCCCACTAGATATAGAAGTGTGATCAAAACATCCAGCTGAGCAACTAGCTGTGACAGTGCCCAGTGATCATTTTGCCTTAGGGTAGCCTTTTTCAATCTTAAAGGAGTCTAGATTCAATAATAGTGCCCTTAAGGAGAAGCAAACATAGGACTAAAGAATCCAGGCCTTCCCTATGCATTCTCCAGTCCATTTGCTCATAGAGTAGTCCCACATTATTTGTGGGTTTCACTACCATGGTTTCAGTTGCCTTCAGTGAACCATAGTCTAAAGATATTAAATAGGGAATTATAGAAATGAACAAGTCATAAGTCTTAAATCACATGCCATTCTGAGCGGTATGATGTAGTTTTGAAAAAACAAAAATTGCCCAGTACATGAATCCCTTTGTCCAGTGTATCCACACTCTATATACTACCTGTCCAACAGACACCTATCATATATCTTGATTATCAGATCAACTGTTGTGGTTTCTCAATGCTTGTGTTCAAGTAATTCTTATTTTACTTAAAAAATGTTTTCAAGGTGTAAGAGTAGTGGTGTGGGCAATTCAGATATGACAAAGAGAAGCTGTAAAGTGCTTCCTTTAAGTGAAAAAATAAGAGTTCTCCACTCAATGGAAAGAAAGGGCTGCCTAAATCTACAATAAGTTATTCTGTTAATCTCTTGTTGTGTCTAATTTATAAATTGTATTTTATCGCAGGTATAGGAAAAAAATATAGTGTCCACAGGGTTCAGTACTGACATCCACTGGGGACACTTGTATACTGTATTCCCCATGATAAAGGGGGACTACTGGATTTATTAAACATCAATTGGAGCCAAGAACTGAGCTAAATAATGAGGATATTACGGGTATAAAGTGTTGAACAGATTATATGAGAACCCTGCCCTTGTGAAGTTTACTATTTAGTGAAAGAAGATAGACTTTACCATGTGAATAAACAGCAAACTTATCATCATGAATTGTAAGCAGTCTTATGGAGGAAAAAATTGAATGCTATATGAGGTGAAGAATTGTATTTGTATTGTTAGGTTAGTGAAGATGTGTGGGCATGGTCAGGGAAAACTTTTCTGCAGAGGTAATATTCAAGTTGGGAACTAACAGATAAGCAAGGATTAGAGTTGTAAGAAGTACTCCCTAGAGAAGAATCATCATGTACAAAGATGCTAAGGTAGGAATGAACCTAACACAATCTAAGAATTGTAAGTAGACTTGGGAGTAGTGTGCTGAAGCACCCATGGCACAAGGTGAAGTTGAAACAGTAGGCAAGGTCCACATAATACAAGGTCCTAGGATGCCATTGTCATAGTTTGAGTTCTCAGTATTTAGTTGGCAGGATGAAACTAAAGAATTTCTTTTGGATCAACATCTGTGGAAGAGGGGAAGGAAGTAAGAAAGATTGGAAAAAGCAAGACAGGAGCTGAGATGCAAACCCAAGTGACAGCTATAGCCAACCTTAGGTGGGACTCTGGGACTAGAATGGTCCATCAGAGCTGTTCAGAGGTGAGCCAAGATGACCAAGTCTTTACACCCCTGCAATGATCAGTCATTGAAAACAGACTCCCCTGGGAAGGGCATGGTCTTCAATGACGTGGCTGCCTGGAGCTGAAACTGTCCCTGGAGGGGCTGACCACTGAAAGCAACTGCCCACAGTATTCCCAGCACCAGTCTTGGCAATACTAGACAGTATTCACCACAGTCAAGTCCTGAGTGTTGGAATTTCATTCCAGTACAATAAGAAGCCTTCTACTGGTGGGAATGAAATGAACAGTAAGAGCCAAGCTGACTGTGAAGACTGGTCTAGAGAAGGTAAACTTTGAAACAGTGAGACCAGACAAGAGACTGTTGTTCAGCTGATATATGGTACAAGCTGGGACTAGGAAAGAAGGAATGGAGATAGAAGTGGAGGGAGTTAAGGCATATGGAAAAAAAGAAAAGATAGGAATAAGTGAGGATTTATTTCTATCAGTATGAAATTCACAACAATTATGAGGGAATAATGTGTTTAACAAAAAAACTATGCAGAAGATCTTAGTAAATGTTCTAAATTTCATTTATCTAAGTGGCTTTTGTAGGATATTGTAAAGATAATCTGATTATTTTGAGACCGCATTGAACTTGCTTCCTTTCAACAAAGAGGTTTAACATGGCCTCAGCCTTCCATTTGACATTAACATAGTGGGCCAGCAATGGACTGGCCTTTAGACAAATGATCACAGCAGCATCTATGGAAAGGGCAGTGTCTCCTCTGGAACAAAACTCTGCCAGATTTGTCTAAGTATTACAGTTACAAGAGTGAGAACAGGGTTACCTGCAGTTATAATGGCATCTTTCATCATTGACACTTTGAAACACAGCATTTTAGAACAGAAAGGACCTTGGAGAACAAATGATCCAAGTATTCTGTTTTATAGATAGGAAGACTGAGTCTCAGAAGAGTTGATTGACTCATGACTACATTGGAGATTTGTGACCCAGCATAAACTAGAATCCAGCTTTCTTACCCTGGGCATTTCCACTATGGCCCACATCCCTTCAAATGATTAGTGATGGAAGAAACACTACGGAGTTGGAGCTCCTCACCAATTATTTTTAAAGCTAAAACTCTGTCTCTTAGAGTGTGACAAAGAGGGTTTCTTATAATGACTCTTCACCAAAAGAAATTGATTATCAAAGCAACATAAACAGTCTAAAAAATATCTAACATATTATTCTCAAAGGTGTCTTATCTCTTGAATGTAGACTCTATTCACATTTTAAATTTTCTTGGAAGCTCCCTCAAGCTTTAAATGTGCTATTAGGACAGTGCCCACATCCATAAATATCTAGCTTTCATATAATAAATTTTCAGTTTTTTTTCTTCTTTTTCATAAAGGTCAGTGAACAAAAATTTCATTTTGAGATTCAATCACCAGGATTAGAGATCTTCTAGAGAATTCTGCCTAATGTTCCAGTCATCACATACCTTGTAGAACCAATTCCTGACCCATGAAGGAAACAGCATGTCACAGAGACCTTTTGTACAATTCCTTTTGTTAATGGAACCAGTGAGCCTCAACTGAATTCAATCTTAAGTTTCCAGAGCACAGCTGCTGGGGGCTCACAGAGCATGTGTTCTCCTGAGACATCATACACTTAAAATTGGTAGCTTTTTTCCTTTTCCAGAATAATGTAAAACTAAATTTTAAAATTATATACGGTGATTAGCATAGTACCTGGCACTTCACAGGAGCTCAGTAAATAATAATTTACTGTTACTGTTTGTGTAATGGTGCAAACCAATAAAACTTAGAACAAAACCTGTTGGACATAAATTACTGGTAGACATAAATGTTAATGCATGTGGTAATTAATTATAAGTGGTAAGTGCTCATGAATTTTTATAATTAATAGAATGAGGCCTAGCTTTTCTGTTTTAGAGCTCCACATCTTTATAATGTTTCATGATTTATATTTTCCTTGGTCATGGCTTAGTCTTCTTCTACATTTATAATAATCCTATCCTGTTAATCAGAGAAGCCAGCTAAGATTCCCCCAAGCAGATTCCTAGCTTCCTTGCCTTGCCTTGGCAAACATTCCCTGGGGGTCTTCTAGAGAGGCTGGCCTGAGTAGCTGGGAGCAGATGGGCAGCAGGCCACTGACTCTGGACTGTGGGCCGTGCAGAATGAGACGAGCAACATTCAACAGAGAAAGAAGAGGCAAGTGGGGACAGAGAGACTCATTTCAAGGGGGTTGAAGTGTTCAGAACAAAGATTGAAGAGACAGTCAACTCCAGACTCTGAGGGATTTGGAGGAGTTCTGAATTGTAGGGTAGATAGTGAGATCTATTACCTATTTAATTGGGTCAGGACTCAACTTAGGCAGAGCAATAGACATCCATGAACATTTCAGTGCTTTGGGAAAGCACTGAAAGTTACCCTGGATTCCAGGTTAACCTCTGTAATGAGTGTGAAATCTCAAGACAAAAGTGAGGTGTGTAGAAATGGCAATATGCTTCATTTTTGGATAAATAGACCTAATTCTTATATCAAGCTTTTATTTCATAGATAGAGAATTTAATATAGAGTAAACCGTGTGGATGAAGAGTTTTCTCATTTAATCAGGGTTTCCATCTTCTCTCCTTCTCCAAAAAGTTCCATTTAAATTCTGGAGGAGAGTTGTATAAAGAGGATAAAACTGAGGTGAAGGATAGGACAGAATGGCAGTGGGGGTAAGGCAGGTTGTCTGGTCTACGGTCATGACTATGCACTCTAGCATCTCTTGAGTTATCATTTGCTCTGTCTGGTTCTAGGTTGTTTTAATCACTCCAGGCTGACATCAGTTGCCACTTTGACACTGATGAACCTCAAGTTCTCTCTAGGTCCATTGATTTTGTTGGTATGCACACTCTACTCTTGGCCAAAAAGGAACAAATATATTGTGCTGTTCCATGAACCATGCTTAAGAATGCAGGGACTCAGGGCTGGGGCTGTGACTTGGGGGTGGGGTTGTGGCTCAGTGGTAGTGTGCTTGCCTAGCATGTGTGAGGCACTGGGTTCGATTCTCAGCACCACATACAAATAAATAAAGGTCCATCAACAACTAAAAAATATTTAAAAAAAAAAAAAGAATGCAGGGACTCTATGGGCCCTCTCAGAACATCTTCCTAGATGCTTCATTCATTCATTTCTACTCTGTTGCTCCCAGATCATGTTGATGTTGAAGCATCTACAGATGTTTGACACCTGACTTGGCTTCAATCAAAAGCCACACACAGACCCTGCCTGCAGTCAGGAACCCAAGTCTATACATGTTTTGGAACATGTCCACACTTCTGATATTCCATCCTGGGCTCAGCCACACTTGGGGGATGGAGCACAGGACACTTTCTTGGAGATAATCATTGCTATCTGTCTTGTCTTCTCTTTTAGTCTGTTTGTACTGATGTAACTGCAAACAAGAGACTGGGTAATTTATAAAGAATAGAAATTTATAGGGCATGAAACTAAACAAATTATGTATATGCATGTATGAATATCTAACAATGAATCTCAATAATATGTATAATTACAATGCACCATAAAAAAGAATAATAATTTTAAAAGAATAGAAATTTGTTAGTACACAGTTTTGGAGGCTGAGAAATCCAGTATGGGGGTTTTGACATCTGACAAGGGTTTTTCTGCCATGGCAGAAGGGCAAAGAAAGAGTGAGAGGGGTTGGGGTGTAGCTAACTGATAGAATGCTTGCCTAGCACATACAAGGCGCGCGCATGTGCGCGCGCGAGACAGAGAGAGAGAGAGAGAGAGAGAGAGAGAGAGAGAGAGAGAGAAAGATTTCATTCATAGCCTCAAGCTCTTGTATAATTGTCATTATTTCATTACCCTGTGACCAAAACACCTCTCAACACTGTTGACACTGGGGATTAAGTTTCCAACACTTGAACTTTGGGGGAGACATTCCAACTTTAGCACCTTCCAACTTTCTTCTACTTCTCCAAAAGGTAGAATCTATAGCTCCTCTTGAACAGGAAAACACACACACTCACACACACACACACACACACACACACACACACACACTGACATCCACATGCACTCCTTCTAATCTACTAAGCTAATAGAAAAACTTTTATGCACTCACTCCTTTAGAATCACGGCTTTTTATATTTAAAATCCAGGCTTTTGAAATCAAAACTGTTCCTTTCAAACTGTAAAGAGGCTTGAGTCCATTTGAATCTTAAACCTGAGGATTGGTTCCTTTTCCCTCCCCCAGCTATTATACTCCTTCTCAGAGCAAATTGATACCTTTGGTCTAGTTTGGGTGCCAAGATATTAGGTGTCATGGGGATTTAAAAAATTTAACAACAAATTTTTCAAATGGTTAATATATTAAAATGTTGTGTCTCATTCCGCATATGTGAGGACGGTTTACCAAAGGATTTTGACCTTCAGTTTTGTGGGAACACAGCTTGTGTGCATTGTCCTAATCCACATCACTTTCTTTTTATTTTCTTTTTTTTCAATATCTGGTTATATAGAATATGCATTCATCAGGAACATTTGTCTCCGTCCTTATTCAAGCAACTTGGATTCATTGCCTCTAGACCCATAGAGTATTCAAATTAAAAGTAGAGTCAGCCTATTCAGTGTATTTCAATACTAGCCAAGAAAACTCTGGCACCAAGCAGAAAGAAAAAAAAAATGGAAAAGATGTATTTAAGAATTGCTAATCGGGTATCATTCTTTGAAGTAAATAAGAATGTGGAAATTATTTGTAGCAAAGCTCATTAGTTCTTTTAATAACATTTATAATGCCATGCATCCCTTCTAGCTTTCCAAGAATGTTTTATTATGTTTGGTAGTTATTTTTATTGAAATGAACTGAAATAACTCTGAAAGAAATTTCTATTATAACTGCAAGCCTGGGAGCAGATACGAGTTTGGGTAAGTTCAGTGAGAAGTATTTATATCTGTATCAAGCAATCCTGATCTGTAGTTCTTTTTTCTAAGTTACATACAACTTTGATTAAAGTGAATATTGTTATTTTCTGTCAACCTCAGTTGAATGAAATCTATCAGGAAGCCATTTCAACTTGAAATTCAAAGAAACCTGAATATTAGTGCTTAAATGTTCAATAATTCACACAAGGTTCTACAATCACTGACTTGTAAATGAGTCAAAGACAGAAGATAGTCAAAGAAAACCAAGTGATTCCTGGAAACCTGAGATTAACAGTCATCTAGTTCACTCACTGGGTCATGTTGCAGGGGAAGACAGACCATCTTCCTTTAAAAATCTGTAAAAGCTTCTATAACCTTCTCAAATTGCTATTCTGATAGAATATATACTTTCAGTTTTGTTTTTTAATCTTTCCCATTTATAAAACAAAAGTATGTTTATTTTTTAATTGAACATAATATAGAAAATAATAAAGAAGAATTCTCCCCTCCACGCCCCCGTGAAACTATAATCAGCCCAGTGCTAGTATGAAATATAAGCTGTTTGAACCCTGAAGTTCATGAATGACTTGGATGTATCTGGAATGCATCTGTTCAGTCTTAGAGGTTAACACTGGTTTACCACGCCTATCACCCACCATGAGCATCCCAAATGCCATCATTGAGGAGGTAGTTTTTTTAGTGTTATTAGTTACAACAATCTGGGTAGTAGATGATGAGCAGAAAGGAGCCACTCATTCTGGGCAGACAATGCATGTCACACACCTAAACAGCAGGAGCCAAAGGGTAGCAGAACCATTAGGGCTGCTGGATGCCAGAAATCATCATCTTCTTCTTCTTCTTCTTCTTCTTCTTCTTCTTCTTCTTCTTCTTCTTCTTCTTCTTCTTCTTCTTCTTCTTCTCCTCCTCCTCCTCCTCCTCCTCCTCCTCCTCCTCCTCCTCCTCCTCCTCCTCCTCCTCCTCCTTCTTCTTCTTCTTCTTCTTCTGTACATATCAATTATACAGAATAATGGATTTTATTGTAACATATTTGTACATGCATATAACATACTTTTACCATACCCATCCCTATTATCCTCCCAAAATCTACAATGAGCAAGTTCTTCTTCTTATTTCTAAAACTTCGATTTTTCCCCTTAGGCCCTATATTTTTCACCAACATTTAACATTTGTTTAAAGTCACAGCAAACTGTCACTGAAATGATAATATGCCACTATCATTTTGTTCAATGTGTTGGAAAAAAAGAGTGTAAATTCTCAGCTTTTATTTCTTCAAAGGACATTAAGGAGAAATTTGTTTAGACTTTTTATATTTATCAAAGTGTTGGAGAGTTGTTTGGGACAATCAACAGATTTCTTTTACCACATGGTAAAATCCCAGTTTTACAAATAACTGGCTCTGTGACCTTGGACAAGCTGCTTAAAATATCATTTGTTCATTCATTAAACAAATATTTCTAAAGGTTTAACTATGTGTCAGGTTCTATGCTAAGAACTGGATAAAGCCAGGCATGATGGCACATGCCTATAATCCCAGCATCTTGGGAAGCTGAGGCAGGAGGATTGTGAGTTTAAAGCCAGTCTCAGCAACTTAGCCAGGCCCTAAGCAATTTAGTGAGGCCCTGCCTCCAAATAAAGTATAAAAAAAGGGCTGGGGAGGGGCTGGGGTTGTGGCTCAGTGGTAGAGTGCTTAGTTTGCACATGTGAGGCACTAGGTTTGATCCTCAGCACCACATAAAATAAATAAATAAATAAAACAAAAGTATTATGTCCATGTTCAACTAAAAAGAATTCAAAAGGGGGGTGGGGCTGGGGATGTGGCTCAGTGATTGAGTACCTCCTGGGTTCAATCCCTGACACACACACACACAAAAAAAAAAAAAAAAAAAACTGGATCAAATGGCAAATACAGTCCCCACTACCTATGACTTTATATTCTTATAATCTCTTCAGCTAAGAAATAAGGCAACTATATCTACTTCCCAAGGTCATGAGGCTTAAATGAGATTACTTTATATGAAGCATGCCTGATTCAGTTCCAGTTCTGAGGTAAATACGTATTGCTGCCATTTCTTTTCTCTGCAGCATTCCAAGCACAATTAACTCTGAATCTGGTTCTGTGCCTAACCTGAGCATTTCAGGGGTTATATTCAGATAGCAAGGATAAAAGTATTAGGCACTCCTAGACATTCATGCTGCCTTCCAGAAACTGAATTCTTAGGTTTTGTATGTTAAAGTGTGTGTAGTAGGGGATATTAAAGAAAAAGGTCAGCTATTATTTTTAAATGTACATTAATCTGGTTTCTCCCAGGAGCAAACCCTAAAACAATGATTAATTAGTTTTGCTGGGAGTTGATCACAGGGAAATTTTACAGGGAGGGTGGGAAGAGGTTAGGGAGGGGAAGGCAGTCAAGAGACTGTGTTACCAAGCAAGTCCCTTTTTTCTCTGGGGAACATTAGAAGGGAAAGAAGACCCATACCCCAGAGCAGTTCCTTCTGAGGGGTGAGAGTTTGAGTACTTCTCTTGATGTCTGCCAGCCTTCATGCCTGGGGCCTGCTCCTGAGGATACCACTTCTGAGTGCTTTCATACTACTCAGGGGTAGGGCTGGGGGAAGAACATATTCCCTGACTGGAAAATTCCTCAGACAGATGTAAAAGCTGAAGGTAAAGAAAGTGAGGAAGATCAAAAAGTATACACAGCATTGGCTGCAGCATTGAAAATATTTGACTTGCCTCTGAACAATTGGGTTGACTGGGAATCTTTACAGTCTTTTTAGGAAGTCAAATAATCTCATTCTTTAAAACATAATTCCATAGTCCCTGATGTAAGTTATTCTTCATTACCTAAAGGATGATGTTGCCATTCCTTAGCTTGACATTCTAGTTCCTCCATGAGCTGGCTCCATATTCTCTCTCTCTCCACTTCATGACCCCTTCTGCAAACACACAAGATTCCCAAGTGTACATTCCTACACTAACTATTATGTTCACTTGCTTCTGCTTGGAACGCCCCCAGTCATGACCAATAGATACTCTTCAAAACCCCCTGAGTCCTTCATGAACAACCTGGCCTCAGCCTACCAAATCCTGGAACTCTCCTTGCCTGTACCAGTCACTAGAGACTTTGTTTTCCTTGACCTACACATTTTATCGCCAAGTGAATAATCCTGTCCCTTCAAATAGGCCATAAATCTCATTATCATGAGTACAGAGACAACATGTTCCTTCTGAAATAGCCATGTTCTTTTCATTTTCCCACTTCCAATATGCAAAAGGTTAATCAATGTTGAATTAATGTAGTGACCTGTATTGCCTCTTTGTGCCTAATTATATTAAGCAGTAATATCTCTTAGAGACAATAATGTCCAATCTAGTTTCTGAGAATGAAAAGCTTAACTGACCTCTTTACTTTGAACCTTGAAAGGGATAACTAAAAAGTAATTGTTTTAAGGAATCTTACTATGATCATTGGACAGCTTCCACATATCAGTCCCCATTGCATTTATTACTGTAATAAGAGACAGCCTGGTGCAATGATTAAGAGTAGAGATCCAGGCATTATAAAGATGTAAGTTAAGAACATTGCAACTCTGGTATATGACCTTGGGCAAGGGTCATAGCTTCTCCAGGTTTCAGTGTGTTCATTTACAAGAACATCATCACATCCATAGTATTCATAAAAAGTTTTTGTTCAGTCTCTAAGCATAAAAAATTTATATTATGTACACTAGATTAAATTATATTTGGTTAAATTTTGGTTTATCATATTAAGGAGTACAGTTGACTTACTACACCTCCAATAAACCGACTCACAAAGATAACCACACTCTCTACTCCCTCTGTAACAAATGCTGGTTGGTACCTATGGGAGGCTGAATTTCTCTAGACAGGGTTGCTATGCTGCAGGACATGACCTCATACTTTTGCTCTTGTCTATTGAACTGTAGGTTCACCAAAGATTCTGCTAGGTTTGCTGCCAAATCTGCTTATGCTAGTTCTCTTTTTCACAATTACATAATTTGATTAAATAATACTCTTGTTGATGAAATATGGGAAGGAAAAAGATTGTGTTCATAAAAACATAAATTAAGTCTTTTGGAAAGGTAAATTTTATAAATGTATGTGATTTGAGAGAAGGCAAGTATTTTTTAATTGAAAAGTTGTTATTTGACAGACAACTTCTAAATTAATATAAAGAAATGACAAGAACATGTCATTCAAAATATTTTTACTAAGTGCTAAGTAGAATAGTTTATTATGATCTTTTCACCAAAAATGTCTCCATTATTGAAAAACTGTCCAAAACTTAATTAGATTATTAAGGTTTTAATTAAGAAATATAAATCTGCCAATAACAGCTTCTAATTATCATGAGATGATCAGGTTAAAACTTATATTTCTACTCACCCATGTAGTGTGAGTAAAAATAACTTTCAAAAGATTTAACCTAGGCCAGGTTTGGTGGCACACATCTGTAATCCCAGCAACCTGGGAAGCTGAGATTGGAGGATCACAAGTTCAAGGCCAGCCTCAGCAACTAAGTGAGACCCTATATAACTTAGTGAGACCCTGTCTCAAATTAAAAAAATAAAAAATGTTGGGGACGTAACTCAGTGGTAATGCACCCCTAGGTTAAATCTCCAGTGTGGAAAGAGAAAGAGGCGGAGGGGGTGTGGGGGAGACAGAGAGAGAGAGAAAGGGGAAAAGAAAATAGCTTTAACTTGTACATTTTAACTGAGGGAATCTGCCGGTAATCACAAGTCAAAAGTCCACAAGCAAATATCATCCACATAATACACAAACAAAAACCAATAATAAGTATCATATATAAAGTGAGTGCAAAGTATGGTATAAAATGTATGTTGTCCTATATTCAAAGAGAACAATGCCTAAGTCTTACAGGCATACAATGTAACAAGGGGCACAGAAACAGATACAGTTCACTAGCCCACCAAGAAGAACCAAGCAAGGATGGTAGAAGAAATGAAAAGTCTGTGTCCTGGAAAGAAAGGGTATTTGGAAGATTCATGGACCAGATGGCACCCAGACCAGACCAGGAACATGAACAGATAGCAATGCATGTGGGGAGGGATCTTCAAGGCTGGAGAAAACAAAACGAACAGAGACACAGAGACACAGAGCCTGACTATTCAGAAGGCAGTGGAGTGTTGTACTGGGTGAGGGGATGTAATCTAATAAGAGACTACATAAAAGATAGGAAGGAAAACCTCCTCTAATAACAGGGTGATACCTTCCCCAATACAGAGACTCCTCGTGCTTTCTATGGAGGTTAAGTAGCTGAGGATCACCCTACAGATCACCCTCCACTCTGAGGCTCCGGTCCCTTGGAAGCAAATCCATGAGCAAGAATCTCTCTTAATATAAATGGTCTCATCTGGAAAATGTAAGACAAAACAAAATTCAAAAGTAAAAGAATCAGAGTAAGCTCTGACCCTTCATAATTCACTTGTGTCCCAAGTGTCATGCTAGGGAGACAGGGTCTGCTTTGTTAATCATGCTCATTCATTATTGTCAGGCATAAGAACACTCAGCCTATCATGCTTCTAATAAATGTCCCCTCAAAAACAGTAAATACCCCACAACATATAAACTTGCCCCAGGTAAAAGGTAGCATCAACTTAAGAATCTACTATGATATTACTATACTAACCTAGCCTTTGTTAACCCTTTTCTGACCCATTTACAAAATATCTGCACTCTGTAATGCTCTGAAAGCATTACAAATATTGCATTAGATTCCTCTTCTAGAAGTAGTTTTGAAACAGCAAATTTACATATTTTTCTACTACCATGGATGAGTAGTTATTATGAAAGGCCCACAACCAAATTCCTTCTTCCTGGATTTCCAGACTATTTTTCCCCCCTCAGATCATAACAAACCATACAAAGTCAGAAAACATGAGAAAAAATTAAAAACAAGAAAGAATCTGTGTCATCATACTAACAGTCTAAACTTTGTTACACAGCAAACAACAACAACAACAAAAATTACTTCACCAAGGCTATGGGTATTTAATAAAGTATCCAAGTAATTAACAGTTTGTAAATATAGGGAGAAAAATTTAGGTTAAAACACACACACACACACACACACACACACACACACACACACACACAAACTAACACCAACTCATTCTCCAGCAAAAAGTCTTCTAAAGTGTAATGTCCACAGAGGGGGACGTTTGGGAAAACTGTCTGCAGAGGCTACCTTGTAGGCCAGATCCCACTCAGGTCTGCTTCTAAGGTGCAGGGACTAACAGATGCCTGTGGTAGTTAAGCCAAGAAGCCCTGAAGGTCTGCAGCCGGCTTTGCTCTACAGGTTGGTGTCCTCCAGCACCTGCTGCCTATGCTTCCGCTTTCTAAAGTGCTTCTGCACCGGAGCATCTTGCCTCTGAAATTCATTTCTTAGTTTGGAGACATCCTCCTTAATAACTTGCTCTGCGTTCAGGACAGACAACTGCAGTATTCAAATTTCTTTCTTCTAAGTGCCATTGACATAATCCTGACTCACAAGAGAAGCAAAACAACCTTGAACTATGACCCCAACTAGTCTAGCATGGTACTGTTAGAAGTCCTCGGTTGCCAAGTGCTCCCTGAAGTAGCAAGGCATGACCCTGGAGACCCAGTGCAGGTGGTGGACCCCAGTGTCTGATGGGAGAACATACGGCCCAGGGGAGCAGCCATGACTGGATGAGGAGGTGATTGTCAAAAACTTAAGAAAAGGTTTCCACTCCCCTCCCTTCCCCTTCCTTCCCTTTCTTTTCCTTCTCTTTCCTTCTCCCTCTCCTCTCTCTTCCTCTCCCCTCCCTTCCCCTCACCTTCCCTTGAAAATGATGCATAACCACAGTTAGCAGATTCATGCTTAAAGACTTTAGTTCCACAAAGAAAAATGGGTAAATAAATATACATTTATAGATTTAAAATTAAAATATAAAATTGAAGGTATATGCATGTATTTTTAATGATTCACATTAATGATCTATTTGATACTGACTATAGGTCTTTTTCACCCAAAAGAAAAATATTCTACTGTATTTTGTATTTCAATGGTTTTAGGCTACAAATCTCATACAAATAGTCCAGCTTTCTAGAAGAAACCAGACTCTTGCAATCCTTTTCACTTTGGGGCTGGTATTTTGAAGCACTGTTTCTAAAATGGAGCCAAGGAGTGGTCCACCAATCCTGGTCTCCCCAAACTTTTCAACACAATTAACCTATATTCCAGGAACCTGTGAAGGCCCAGAAATTTGGGGGATCTGGAATTAGTCTTGCTATCTTACTTACAGTGTATATTGATTTACTTGTGAAAACTGGAATGAGATGCATGATAGGCAGACAGGGTGGGGACCCCTATCGAACAAATTCCAACAATTCCTTATACAAAAATCAGGGCAGAACAGTGCTCAAGCATGTGAACAGCACATGATGGACATCCTGATTGGACCGGAGAGCATGACCACCAAGAGCCCCACTCTCACTGGATGAACAAACTTCCTTCCCTAAAAGTCATTTTCCAATAGCTTTAAAGGTCACCTTCAGCAATACCATATGAATCCCTAGCCAGCAGCAACCTTATGGCTACCCATTTGGGACCCCTCCCTTGTAGGAGCTGCACTTAATCTTTGTTTAAAGAAATAAGTAAATTCTGTCACTTTACCCTCTATTGCTGTGCATCTCACTTGGACACCCACGTGCCTTCAGAGCTACAGCCTCTGCTACATGTGGTCTGGGTGTTTGGTCCCTCCAAACTCGTGTGCAAACTTAATTCCCACCTAAATGATATTTGGAGATGAAGCCTTTGGGGGTGATTAGAACCAGATGCTGTCATGAAGGTATGCCCCCCAGCCCCCATGACTGCATTAGTGTCTCTATAAGAGGAAGCAAACAGACCAAGTTAGCAAGCTTGCGTCCTGCCATGTGATGTCCTGTACCACATGAGGATTCTACAGAGAGCCCCCACCAGCAAGAAGGCTTTCACCAGATGCAGTCCCTTGATGTTGGAATCCCAAGCCTCCAAAACTATAAATGTATTTTATCTATAAATTACCCAGTTTCTACTATTCAGTTTTAGCAGCAGAAAATGCACTAATACAGCCTCCTCAAAAAAAAAAAAAAAAAAGACTGTCCACAAATCTGCCTAATCATTTACTCACTTTTGAACACCAGGATTAATCCTAGATACTAACTTGTCTGGAACCCTGAGACTTACCTTGCTATACTTGCATCCTCCTGTATGGGCTGAATTTCTTCTCCCAAATGCAATGGTTTATTCAGAAGCACACACTATTAGCCCCATGATTTCAAGTATGTTCAGTTTCTAGGTACTCCTAATCAATAGTCTCACTAGATCAGATACTGGGGCCTCAGAACTGGCCAAACCCACAATCCTCCTGGTAGTTAGGACACTGTCATTTGGGATGCCCTGTTGGACTAGATTCCTGGCTGGGGTCAAGCCTCTGACTTCTTTCTCCCTCACTGACCTATTCCAGTGGTCTAGCATACCTCACAGAAAACTCAGAACTGGCTGACCACACTGTGGCTCAGGTCTATTCTGGAATCCTTCGTGACTTCCACTATGCCCTAAGCCATAGGTACTCTCCAGCCATGTGGGAGAGCGAGAGAATTGGGACAATTCTGAGTTTCTTCCAATCCACCTGGCTTGATCTTTCTCCTGGGCAATGTAATACAGACCAAAATCTGTTAAGCTAAAGTACATTACTTTGACTTTGTTCTGAAATAATGCTGCAGAAATTTTCTGTGGAACACTTTAAAACAAATGACTATTCAGTTTGCGTCCTCACTTATGCTCCACTATTTCCTAAAGTTGAGAAGAAACAAAACAGGACTTCAGAGTTTTCTTCTAGGGACCCCCCCAACCCCATCCCCCCCAAACACACACACACTTCTGAATAAAATTTAGTAAATGACATGTGGTAAAAAAAAAAAAAAAATGAAGTCACATCTGATCATATACCACATACTGGCTATATTTGCTGAGTTTCATATTTTTGGACATTTTTCACAATCAAGAGAAATCTTTCTTTTTCTTTTTCAATGAAGAAATAAAACTCTTTTAAATTTGAGAGACGTAATGGTACCAATCAAAGAGTTGTTGAGCCTACTACATATATTCACTCATTCACAGCATGAATATTTATGGAATGCATCACATGGTAGAGAATCCCTGTCTGGGGATGCAGTGACATACAACAGGACATGGTTCTGCTGTTGTGGGGTCTACTGAGAAGGGGAGACTTACAGCAAAGAGGGGCATTGATTATGTCTGAAGATGCATCATCCATTTCCCTACTATTTTAGCTGCTTGGTGGTGGGGGTGTGACTCCTTTTTAAAAAATATTTATTTATTTTTTTAGTTGTAGTTGGACCCAATACCTTTTTATTTTATTTATTTTTATGTGGTACTGAGGATGGAACCCAGGGCTTCACACGTGCTAGGCAAGAGCTCTACCACTGAGCCACAACCCCAGCCTGGGGGGTGTGATTCTTAGTGATTTCTTTCTTTTTTTTTTTTTTACTTTTATGAGGGAGATGGGGTATAAGTATGATTTTATCACCTGTTATTTGGGGGGAAACTGAGAAAAATAAATAAAAGATATAAAAGCTTAAATTGTTTGCATATTTAGCAGTAGTTTGGGCTTAGAAGACAAAAGAGGCTAAAACTAAAGGTCAAATGAGAATTAAAGGTAAATATGTATTTATGTGGTGCATGCTTTCCTGAATATCCAACAGCAATTTGGTAGAAGAGACTGAAACCAAAACAACATTACCCTCTACATTAATGTTAAACACAAACACCACTGCCAAGAACACATCCTCTCTCTCCTTCCCAGAGCCCACTTGTTGTTTTGCCTCTCACGGTGTCTCTCTTCCCCCAGACATAACATTTTCCAGGCTTTGCACTCCCACGGAGCATCAACAGAAATAAAAGCATGTACTCAGCAACTACAATTAGCCAGTCACAGAGACTGCGCAAATCCATTCACCTCCCCCGTGTAGACTGACATTACATACCCCTGAGATCAGAGAAAAGGCAAACAGAAACAAAGATGCCACAGCTGTCCCTAAATAAGGACAATTCTTAGGTGTCCTGCAGGGGGGTTGTTATTTACAGATCAATGAAGCCACACCTTGGTGTGGTCTGCGCTGCACTCTGGCAATCAGTGTGGTCCTCTAGAAAAGAGGTACAGAATCACTCAGGAAGCCTGACTTCTGGAGTCAGAGCTGCTGCTTTCTTGAGACTTCTACGTCGTAGCTTTTCTTACAAAAGAGGACAGTAAGGTCCATCTTCTTACCTCCCAGCACACAAATGAAAATAAAATGGGACAATATATCAAAGTGTTTTTCTCTCAAATTGTAAGGCATGATGCCTATAGAAACTGTTAACATTGAATGACATTGTTGAATATCAAAGAGGCTTTTAAATACAAAATTAGGCAACTGCGTAGGAGTACATTATACTGCACATCTCTGCACTGCTGGAGAGGTTATCTGGCACTCAACTAAATATTGTCAGAGGCTGGTGAAGCAAAACCACTGGCAAATCTACAGTGTCAGACAGAGGAGAGGACGACACAAGAACTGATGAAATTGTGGGACGTTGGTCTAGTCAAGTCCAAATGTCCATAGGAGAGGAAGGGCAATCTCTGCCAACTGAAATGCACTAACAAGCCCAGAGTCAACAGTCAGGTGAGACGCTTCTCTTCCAACCATGTTGCCAGAGTGACCACAGGACAGATACAACTTTGTCACTTCCCTAGCTTATCTGATACACTCAACTAATTAATAAAAATAATTGCTGGAAATGACCCAAATGTCCATCCACCAATGAACAGATGAACAAAATGTGGCACATCCGTATAAGTACTATTATCCCATCATAAAAGGGAATGGAGTATTGATAAATACTAGACTCTGGATGAACTTTGAAAACACATGCTAAGTGAAAGAAGAGCGTCACAAAATACCACATATTGTGTGATTCTATCTGCTTGAATTATCCAGAGTAAGCAAATACATAGAGGCAGAAAGATCAGTGGTTGCCTAATACTGGGGAAGTGGGGGACATGGAGAGTAACCACTAGTGGGGGTGGTGAAAATGTTATAAATATTAATTGTGACATATCTGTGAATACACTAAAAACCATTGAATTGTTTAAATGGGCAACTTGTATGGTATATGTAAACAAGCTCCACAAACCTGTTCTTTTTAAAAGAACTTCATGTCTAACTTAGCATCACTGGCTGATGTGAAGGGCATCACAGCATTAAATCACCCTTTCTCCGCAAAGCTCCTACCAAGAGATGAGAAGAAGCTATCCATTCAGGGACAGGACTCAGAGACCTCATCCAGGCCCATGCTGGAAATTCTTAGATTAGATTTCCTCAAGGCACTTCGAGTAGTCTGTCTCCTTTCAAGCCTTCATTACATTAAAGCAATTTAGATATTTTGATTCATCTGTTTTCTTTCATGGCTTATTTAGAATCGGACTAAAGAAGCAAAGTCTTTCAAAACCCATCATCATGTAAAGGCTATCGGTCTGAGTTAGAGCCTACCCTGTTCCCCACTGGCAGCCACTAGCTGACATTTCTGTACAAACGTATAGTTATCACCTTTGCTCTTGCATATTCCCCAAGATAGGTCATTCCCATTATTCTATCATGGTCTCTTTTCCTTCTTAGCACTTATCTCAGTCTCATTTGAGTGTTGGCTTGTATCTTCCACCTCCTCTACTAGCCTGCAAGTATTATTAGTATAGTGTAGTAATCCTGACGGTGAAGTTTACCATCCTGGCCTCAACACCTGTCATGGAGTCAGTCATAGACCAGACATCTGTAACCATTTGTCAAAGGAATAACAGAACCCTTGGTGGGCTGCTTTGGAGGTGTACCAGGATCAAGACTACCTTATTTCTGTTAAATAATATTTCACAGTCAAAATATTTGAGTTCCTCCACTTGTCTCCTCAAACTCAATTTGTATGAACACACAGTTTCCCTTAAGTATCCCCCCTTTGGGGGATCACTCCTCTTCTATGTAATCCATAGGTGGTTGGCCATTTGACCCCCACCTGGCCAATGGTGTGGCCTGGAGTTATTTCTGGCCACTTTCATTGGTTCAAGTTTAGGCATGTGACCAAATAGTCCAATCAAAATCCTGAAACATCTCTACCAGCACTTTCAGGAGAAATGCTCTGGAACAGCATTTCTCAGTATCAACCTGATTGCTTCTTTGGTCTGAACAACTGTCCATTTGGAGGGCTGGCCTATATCTTCTAAGATGTTTAGCAGCATTCCCAATAGATGCCAGTCACAAGCCCCAATTGTGACAACCAAAATTGTTTCCAGACATTGTGAAAAATCCCTTGGGGGTGAAAAATTAATCTCAGTCAAGAACCACTGCTGTAAGGTGTGTCTCCGAAGACAAAATTAGCTGGATTTGTCTGCCCATGCGTTCCCTGGCGTTGCCTGAAGGAAACTTCCATGGAGAAGCCATCTGCAGCAGGAAAGGGTAAGGCCAACAGAAAAAGAGAAGGAAGCTGAGAGGTGGAGCAAGAAAGACCTACTGACATCTTTTAAATTTCATTTGAACTTGATTTTGGGGATTGTCAGCAACTACAGTGGACCCTTGACATACATGTCCATATATAACTATCTTCTCTGAAAGCCATATACAACCCTGGTTTTTCTTATAGAAGCCAAATATGCCTATTCTAACTAAAGAAGGCAAACTGGTCAAAAAGATCCATGATCAGGAAAAAGCAAAGGGCCAGAATCAGGCTCCTGCTCATCTGTGGAAACATTGTATGCAACTTTGGTATTTTTTGTATCTATTTTTGTGCAGAGTGGGACCCAAAGTAGGCATCATCCAAGAATGTCTGAAAGATAATGTGTAGTTTCCTAGCACTGTTTTAACAAATTACCACCAAACTTGTTCCTTAAAACAAAAGAAGTCTATTCTTCCACAGTTCTTAAGGCCACAGACCTGAATTGTTCCTCCTGGAGTCTATATGGAGCAATCTGTTCCATTCCTCTTTCTTAGCTTCCAGTGGTTTTGTGGCAATCCCCAGCATTCCTTAGCTTGTACTTGCATCATTCTGTCTCTCCTTCCATTGTTACGTGCCCTTTTTTCCTATGTGCCCACGTCTCTAGGAGTCCTTCCTCATAAGAACATCAGTTATTGGATTATGATTTACCCTAATCTAGTTTGACTTCTTAACTAATTGTATCCGCAAAGATTCTGTTTCCAAACAAGGTCACATTCTGAGGTTCCAGGTGGATGTGAATTTGGAAGGGATGCTATTTAACCCTTTACAGAAGGGTTATATTAGTAGAGAGATTTACGGTTTTTTAAAGCTCCCCTTTTGTCCTCCCTCCCTCCCAGGTGCTAGGGATCAAACCCATGGCCTTGTGCATGCCAGACTAATGCTATACTACTAAGCCACAGCCACAGCCCTTCAAAATATTTTTAGGAGAAGAAACAGGCAGACATATGCAAGTCAACATTTTTCAAGGATGACCAGAAGATGAGTGAGCTAAAGAATCACTTAATTTTGCCAGCTAGGAGACAAGACGAGACAAGATGGATTGTCTATCTGCAGACCACTAGGCTTCTCTTCTGTACTCAAATTTTAACTGTAGCCTCAGCTCAGAGATCTAAATGTTCATTATATTATTTCAAGAGCCATCTGAATTTCCATTTGGAATTCTATCCAAAGCAGTATGATACAAAGCCAGACAAAGGAGCTACTATTTATTCTTCTATTTTATTTTGCAACACCAGTATGCATTTTCTGATGCATGTATTAGTCAAACTGCTTACTAATCAGACTGCTTTGCCCAAAGGATAAGAACAAGGACTCCAGCAGGGTGCTGGCAGCCAAAAGCTTGACATTTGAGGGCTATTATATATCAAGGGCCTTTGTTCTCATGTGATCATCACCAATGGCTTCTGGATGGAAGCAAAGGAGAAAATAGAATGTAACTTTGCTTTGTCTCATGGCCAAATCCAGAGGTTAAAAAAAAAAAAAATTCCAATATCACCGGAGACTTCCAGAACATTCAAGAGTCCTTTAAAATAAAAGAGCTCATTACTTCATGGTCACATATCATATGAAAGGACTAGAGTCTAAGTTGGAGGTAAAAACAATGATCCAGTGACATGTTTTGAAGCAGAGTCATGCTTACCTCCAGTTTTCATTGATAGGTTTTTAAAATGGTTAGATTATCTACAATCATTCTTGCTAGTCAGTAAAAAATAGAACTTGAATTTCTCTTCTAAAAGTAAACTCTGTATACTCTGTATTTACTATCAGAATCCAACCAACTCAAGAATTTAATGGAATGATAATTCCCACCAAGATTTATGTCCTTGAGTAACAGTAATTCATTATATTAAGACTATAAATAGACTGTATGGGAGGATGTACTAAAATTGATTCTCACATCTAGACATTAGTTTTCTCTGTGTCTATGTCTGCCTAAGGATAGGGGGACAGATTGTACCATGTTTTCCCAGAAGTAATGGCTTAAACTTGGGAGAGGGCATAAAGTCAAGTCATTAAATTGTGCAGACAGATGAATCTTTTGTTGGAATTTGCGGCTCCACTTCTCACTGTGCAGAGAACAATTTTGTTCCTGGTGTTATGGACAGAAAACAGTTCATACTCAGAGCTCTGATCAATAATGCACCAAGAGGGTAAGAAGTCATAAGACCCCCAGAATCGCTGGACTATTTTTAAGGCCTAAGCCCACTCACAGCCTCTCTTTTTCAAGACTGTGGTCTTGACAACCCTTATTTCCAAGTGATGCAGATAAAAAGTATCTTATGGACCCCCAGCCAGTGGTGACCTGGCATTCTCATCTTTCAAAGATCTGCTGTCAACAAATGAAATAACCTACCCAAAAGAAATGATATTTTAGTAAGAAGGAATTTAATCCTTGCATCAAGAAAGACAAAAAGTCTGTCTCTCTCTAACTTTCTGAAAATATATCAAAACTAAGACATGAAGAGTACAGATTTGGTCTTGAGCTATGATGTGCAATTCATGCTTTAAGTACAAGCTCACATAAACCTCTTTAGCCATTCACCCCAGGAGATTTTATGTCATGAGTATGCCTTTCAAAACATTGTGCTGATCCATGACTCTCATTTATTTTTCAAAAAAAGTGGAATATAAGTAGAAATAACATTGTAAACAAAAAACTCAAATCTCAACAACATAATTCTGAAGATAAAATTGATAATTTTAGTATTTTAATATTATGAAATTGCCAATGATTTGGATGATGAGGAAATGGAGAAACTTCCATAAGACAAAAGAAAATAAGTCTACAATTTACAAAGTTCATTTCTGAAGGAAATATTTTGTAAATTCTGAAAGAAATAGGGTTGACATGAGCTCATTTACTAAAGTCTAAACTGTGAGAACAAGGGTCTCATGTTCTACATTTTTGGTGGTTCCAAAGTACATGAAAAAGTCTGTAACTTTCATGTACAAGCTAAACTTCTAAACAGATTTTGGAGTTAAGCTTTAAATGAGTATGAAAGGCACTGAGATTTCTGCAGTGGAATAGAAGAATAGTTAGGGCTGGTTAGGAGGAAGTGTGGGTCTCACTTCTTTTGAGAATTAGGTGTGTAATGAATGACTTTATTATTAGCCTAGACAAAACCTGTGAAGAATAAACCTTGAGTTCAACTCAACAAAATACATGATAATCTTCTTTTCTTTTTTTTTTAAAAAATGACTTTTTGTGAATCTTCAGACTCTTCCACATAACACTTAAGGTTCCTCTTACTGATTTCTTGTGTAATCTTGGAAAGTTGATCCTGGTGGATCTCAGTCTTGCATGTACACAAAATAAAAGATTAGATGACCTCTAAGGCCCTTTGAGCCCTGGAATTCTATGTTCATATTCTTGAAATAGTAGAACAATGATGGATATTGGAATCAGAGAAACAAATGCAGTATTTGAAATCTACTCCTATTCTTTAAAAGCTGTTTCATTTTGAGCAAATGATATAAGTTCATTGAACTTAAATTTAACTCAAGTATAAAATTAAAATAATTAGAATCCATCTCACAGGGTTTTTTAGAGCTTAGTTCTAACATATAAAGTACCTTGTTCAGTGCCTGGTACCAAATGCACAGTCATATGAGTCTTCCAGTATCTCTGTCTGACTTTCTTTGCATTCCCAATACAGCATATTACATCCTATATAAATGCCTCTTTTCATCACTCAAACACTGTAATCATCTTGTTAGCCATATTTTCATTTTTTAACTTTAGGCAAATCTCAGAACAAATGCCCAGAAAATTATGCACCAGTTTTATAATGTCAGAGATATAAAGGACAAAGAAAACTTACAACATTTTGCACTAGGAACCATGGCTTTTCTGAGGGGTGACAAACTGCAGTGAAAACATATTTCACAGTTTGGAAATCATCAGAGGCAAAGTAGATCATTAGAGCCCTGAGGAATGAGAAATAAATGAAAATAATAACTATGACAAATAGCCATAGGGTCCATTTCAAATGGATGGATGCACAAAAGTGAAAGTAAGAAGGGATGATAGCTCATCCAGACTTTTTGAACTTTAGATAGAGAAATTGCTAGCCCTCTCTCTTTTCTCAAGTCTCACATAAACCTTCCTTACAAACCAAGGAGCCTGAATTTCCTATACATGTGGCTATAAGATTACTCATGTCAGTGAGTACTACCCACTTATTAAGTAAGAGACCCAGATTACTTTTTTGAGAGCAAGTGGTTAAGAACTTCAGGATTACCAACAGTATATACAATGTATGTATGTATTTGTGTGTATTGTATGCATATACAAAAGTATATAACACATAAGATAACAGCTCTATCTTTACAAGAGGATAGGTCCAAATAGGAATCTTGAAGCTTTTACAATAAAAATTTTCCATAAAAATTAATGTTTTATGGAAAAATTCACGTGTTCCAGGAGTCAAGAGACAGAGCCCTCTCAAGCTCAAATAATCCAGAAAAGACTACCTACTCTACCTTCTCATCACCTTCGGCTGGAGTGATAAGGAAAATTCTGCATGTATCCAGTCTAAGTCCACATTTCTCAACAACATGGCTCTGGGCCTACTGTATGTCTGGAGACACTAAAATCCAAGTCCAACATGCCCTCCCTCCCTTTTATAATTTTACAAGGTCTTCTAGGTTACCCTTCACTCCTGACTCTAATCTCCAACTGGTTCTTGGCACAACGGCAACTCTCCACCAACTATTTACTCTCCAAAATTTCTATTTGGATCTTTATTTTCGGTGAGATATCATTCGCATATTTTTCTTTAACTATTTGGCATGGTTTCTTTGAACATATTTAAAACGGTGATATAAAGTTTTTGTCTAGTGAATCCAATGCTGGACTTCCTCAGACACAATCTCTACTCTTTGCATTCCTGTGTATAGGCCATATTTTCCTTTCTCTTTTTGTGTTCTGAATTTCTTGTTGAAAACTGGACATTTAAAAATTTAATACATGGAAACTCTCTCCCCTCCTCAGGGTCTGGTGGTGGTGGTAGTGGTGGTGCTGTTTTTGCTACTATTTTTTCAGTGACTCCCCAAAAGTAATTCTGCAAAGACAGTATTCATTGCCATGTGTAGCCATTGAAGTATCTACCTGGTTAGCTTAGTCATTAGCCACTGACTAGAAGATATATCTGTAAATTTCCAGAACCAATAAATTTCTCAATCTTTTCCAAAGAATTCTATATGTATGTTGGGAGAGGTCTTCAACACTCAGTCTGTTTACAATTCTGCATTACACTTACTTCCTGTTTGTGCAGAGCCTGAAAGTAAATTATGGGTGAGAGATTAAGTCCTTCTCAGGTCTCTCCTGAACATTAATGTTCTATGTATGTATGTGACCTTCCAGTTTCCCAGGAATGTGCAGGGCCTTTTCTGAGTGTTTTATGGTTATTTAATTCCCCAGTTTTTTGGTTAGGCTATTGTTTGACCATAGTGTTAGCACTCCACTCCAGGTAGCTAGGAAATTAAACAATTGTCATTGGTTGTTTTTGACAAATTCTCCCAAAGAAAGCAAGTGAGCTCTGAGTCAGGTTAAATAAAGATAAGGCTTTTGAGTGGAATTTTCCATAGAATTACCAGACAGGTCAGATAATGAAAATTAGCTATGATGTTCCTCTGAACTACACCCCTCATTCTTTTTATTTATTTATTTATTTATGAGATTGGTTTTGCTAAGTTGCCTAGGTTGGCCTTAAACTTGCAACCCTCCTGCTTTAGCTTCCTGAGTAGCTGAGATTACAGGTGTATACCACTATTCCTGACTGTGAACAGAACTTTAAAGAAGTTCCAATTCTGCTTTACTCCTCCCCATGGCTCTCCAGCAGCTGGTTTTCTCTGGGATCATTAACTTTTGGTTTTCAAAGCTAGAGAGAGAGAGAGATGGATATTATTACCTACATGCATCCAGTGTTCATGAATAACCAATCCCTGTACTGCTGCAAACGTTTGATTAGTTTCCAAGTTCTGGGAAAGTTTATCTTGACAATTATGCAAGTATTCTCACTACTTGAGTGGGGCTAGATTTTTTAAAGTCCTCACTGTGAGGTTCTCATTGACATCACTGTCATCTAGAGTCCTTCCAGAGTCATCTAATTGGTTCAAATGCCTTCAGTCTGTCCTTCTCCAATCTGTCTGTACAATGCTCCCAAATTAGTGAACAATTTTATTAATATCCTCCGCTGCTTCAAAACCTACAATGGTTTCCTATTCCCTACACTAAAATGATACATTTTAATGTGCAACAGAATTTCTCCATGTTCCATTTCCCACCACCTTGCCAACTTTCTCTGCAACAATTGCCCTTAACATCCAGCCCACTGGACCAATAGCCATTCATCAATCAAAATCCCTGGTGTTTAACAGAATAGAGGAAGGGGATTCGGTGAGGAAGGACGGAAGGGAAGATACTGGGAACTGAAATGGAGCAAATTATGTTATGTGCAATTATGAATATGTCAAAATTAACCCCACAATTATGTATAACTATAATGCACTAAGAAAAAATGCTTGGTCTCCTTAGTGATTTCTCCTGTCTTTCCAACAAGAATATCTCTCTTCCTCCCTGTTCTTTACTTCCAGAACCTTCACACTATGCCTTTCACATGGCAGGTATGAAGTAAATTTGTTGGATCAAACCTCAGGGTTAGAAGTTAGAGAAACCCACAGAAGCTAGGAAGCTTTACAGATCTCACAATGGCACATTTGCATCATGAGAGCATATCACACAATATTTTGTTCTCAAACGTACAATTCAAGTAACAGTTAAGCTCTGATGTCTTTTACCAGTTCATCCCAAGATTTATCCTCACTGTTATTTCCCTCTTTCACTATTATAATAGCACATATTCCATAATGAACAGGGAGTACATTATCAGGAGAATTGAGAACATAAGTTTAACATTTCCCTTGTAAGAAGAAGTGAGTCCTCAGGACCCTTTCCTGGTGATTTTTTAGGAGTGCTTGCTTAACACCAACCAATTTCAATTCAAAGTCCCCATAGATGATTTTGTTCCTGACCTCTTGACCTAAAGGATACCCTACAGTAGTTTCTGCTTCTTATTCAATATCTAGGCTATATGGAGTATAATCTAGATACCTCTAGTTGGAATCTTCATGCCTTTTGAGATTTGGGTAAATTTTCTTTGTTTATGCAGTTCTTCAATCTTTGGTATTCCCATAGATATTCAAGACAAATGGATCTGAGAATCCCTGGGCAATTTTTACCCTTCCTTCACCTGCCACTTGAACCATACTGAATTGACTTAAAAATCAAAATTGGTGCTTTCACCTGCTTTTGCACACATCCTTACCTAATATATTCCAAATTTTCCATATCTGGTGTTCCCAGGAAGGAGTAAGGCTGTGAATATGAGAAACATATATTAAACCCCTTATTAGTCGTGCCTATTCTCTAAAGTTTTAGGCCCAACCTTGCTTCTAAGGGTTCATTTTGTGTACCTTCCCCAACTCAGAAACAAGGCCCTTGTCCTTCCATCTTTCTCTTCTGTATCATCTCATCTCTTCTGAAAACGACAAATCCAGTCCGCTCACATGAATTCACAAGAATCTGCTGCTTTTTCTGAAACTCTATCAGTTGTCAACACTTATGCCTTTGGCATCTTAATTTCTATGCCAAGTGCTTATCCAGGAATTTTCCAAGCACAATTCTCTTCCTATAAAAAGTTATCTCAGCAGATATATCAAGTACAGCCCTCCACTGCCCCAATGTGTTTCAGGAAAAAATAATTATACCTCTGACTATCTAATGCTTCCTAAGTCATATAAGGAGCCCATAATATGTCCCAGGATAAAAGTAAATGTGAGCAGTCATCTAAAAATCAGCATATTGAACAATAATAAAATATTATGTGGATAGTTTAAAAGGAAGGACTACATTGGAGGCTGGATTTAAAATAGTCACCGTAGAGGCTATGAGTATAGCTCCTAGCTATAGTATAGAATATTTGCATATCCTGTGCAGAGCCCTAGATTTCATTCCCAGCACTACAAAAAAATAAAATAAATTAATAACTGACTGTAGAACTTTCTCCTTTGAGATGTTAGCTTCCCAACATAGCTCACCCCAATTTCACCTAAATACTCTCATTTATAAATCTTCCCACCAAGCAGGTCAATGAATCAAGTAGTGACAGACATAATATGAAACATAGCAGTACCCAAACCAGGAGCATGTGAGATTACATAATACAGAGAAGGAACAGATTGCTTTAACCCTGGGATAAGACTTGGAATTTTAGTGCAATGCCAAAATCAAGTCCGAGGAAACTGAATGAGAGATGTCAAATGTTACAAAAGACAGTAAATAAATTTTAACTTGGGAGTAAGGGTCAGAGTTCGGGAACCTGAGAAGCAGGGCAAGTATAATAGGAAACAGGTGGCCAGATCTTGTTCTGAGGTTAGAATTTGTCTGGCCCTAAGCTATAATTAAAGAACCAGGGTGTTCAAGCCAATCTGGGTCTGTGACTTACTGATGGGCCCTCCTGATATCACAGGTATCTTTAACACAAAGTGGGTGATGCCCACTCACAGTCTAGATGAGACCCTAATGGAGACAAAAAATGAAAAAGGAAATTTATTCTGCAATTCGATTAAGCTTGTAAGTAGCACATTTCTTTCTCAAGTCACAAACACATTTTCAATCTGAGATTGCAAGGCAGACACCTCAAAAATAAACTTCTGGAATGAAAGAAAATGGATTTTAAATTGCAGAGGTAACATTTCTATTTCATGCCATCTGTTGTAACTCAAGTTTCCAGCTAATGGATTATTCACCAGAAATGATGCAAAAGTATAAGGCACAAAGATATTCAAAATTGATAATAAAACAATTTGAAAGAATTATCTTAATATTTTTTAGACTTCAAGTTTATTTACAGATTATTGATGATGCATCAGTGTTTTGGGACCAAAATGACAATGAATTAAACATTTTTTCTTAAATAATACTAGAAATGAATGTGAGTGACTATTTTATCTGTTTTAGAAATCTCCTTGTACCATTACTAAAGTGTGAGCATTTTTCTGAAGTGTGTTCTCCATTGTAGATTCCCTTTGAAATCTGAGATGGTAGATAAAAGCAAATGGGCAAGAATTAGGGAAACTGGGGTTCTGATCATCATATGGCTAACCCTAGTGATCTGATCTGATCAATAGCAAAAGTCTCAAAGTCCCTAATTCTAATCACAATTGTTGATTTGTATCAGAAAACAACTAGGACTCCCTAAACTAGGGCTGACACAAATACCTCAGAATCAGAGAGAATCATAACATTCAGTCAATCAAACGGTGTGGTTAAGAACAAGACGCAAAGCAGTGAGTATTTACCATCATCCTCTCTTCCTCACTGTATTAGCTTCACAGTACTACAATAAAATACCTAAGGCAATTAACTTATAAAGAGAAAAGGCTTATTTAACTCACATTCAAATGAAAGATCAGACTACTCCATTGGTTTGAACTTCAGTGAGAGCAGAGAAGGGCAGTGGCAGGAACATATGTTGGATTAAATGGGCACACCACAGGCTAGGAGGTACAGAGAGGGAAAGCATTAGCTGAGGATCCACAATTCCCTTGAGTGGCATGCCCACAATAACCTAAGAACTCCCACTGGGTCCCACCTCTGAAAAGTCCATAGCACCTTCCAATACCATCACCCTGGGAACCACATGGATGTTCGAGGGACACAACCCATATTCACATTCATCAATGCATATTCAAACTCATCAATGCAGCAATGTTGCTCAGATGAGAAAACAATATTTTAGTAAAATCCAGATCTTAGTATCAACACATGACCAACCAGAAACAAACCAATAGGGAAAGGCTTTTCTTAACATGACAGAAGACAGATATTGAATGGATTTTCCTCATTCTCTTCTACTGACACTGACATAGAAGCTCTGGCCCACTTCAGTGAAAAACCTTGCCCTACCTACATCATGAGCAGCCCCAAAGTCCAAACAAAATTAGGATCAGTGACTTTCTAGCTTAGGGAAATTCCTATATTTGCTTCATTAATTATCACAGAGACTTCACAGTGGGAGATTAAGCAAAGAGATATAGGACGCTGAAGAGTCCCAATTCAGAGAAGAGCACGTATATTCTCCTCCTATAAGCAGGAAATAGATCTGGAGGTATCTTTCTGGATACTGTCATCATGCCTTAAAATTTTGCTGTCCTTTTTCCTTTGTTTTGTCAGTGGCAGTATAATGGAAAGTTACAGAAATAAGGAGTATAGGCATCTGAGATTTCATGTCAGTGAGTATCAGTTTTGAAGGTTTCTAAGCTTTTGCTGCATGCTCTCAAAAGCAAGGGTTAGGTCCTATCCCTAGTGTACCTAACTTACAAGAAGAGCAAAGATGATTGGCACACTAACTAGAATTATAACTGTATTCTGTGTAAAATAAAGATTTGCTATAATGGTAGAAAGTTTCCTAACATTTGCTTCTCCCCTGAACAAGCATACCTGGTTTGTAACACATCGGCCTAAGCAACTGAATGAACAACGCCATATCTCTTCAGTGATGACTGCCTTTTCATACATAATTCAACAACCCAAACCGTAGATCATTTTAGCATTGTTCAGGAAAACATGGTTACTTTTGTAATGCATTGCAAACAGAACAAGAGGCCAAGTGTTTAAGTGTACAAATTAAAGCTGTAACTATTTAATTGTATGGTCTTAGGCAAGCTCCTAAACTTTCTAGGCCTTTCTTCAAAATCAGGGGATTGGAATGGATTAGTAATACTCAAGACTGACTATGAATTAGAGTGATTTGTGAAAATGCTACTGCCAAATCCAAACCACCTAAACCAGCATGTTAGGATGTACAACTCAGACAAGTTTCAAGCCTCCTTTTTATTTTATAATCCTTAGATTCTATAATAATGTTGAAGTGATTTATTCATTCACTGTATATTTTAGGCTACGCCTTGTGTGTTCCAGGGTTTCCTGGGCTGAATTGTATCCTTGCACCACCCCACCAAATTCATATGCTGAAGTCCCAACCACCACTACCTCAGAATGTGACTATATTTGAAGATAATAATTAATTTTGAAATAGTCATTAAGTTTAAATAAGGTCATTAGGATGGGCTCTAATCTAGTATCACTGGTGTCCTTATATAAAGAGGACAGACAGAATACCATGTGAAGACACAGGGAGAAGACCGCCTGAGCAAACTATCAAACAGAGTAATTTGCAAGACTCTAAGTACAGCTCAGGGTAAAACAGAAATGGTCCCTAATCCTACAGAATTCACAGTTTGTGGGGCTCAGGCTAGAAATAATTGCAATTATGGCAGGTCCTAGGAAGTTCATGTGTAGGTAACCATGACAAAGGACAACACGGGTAGGAGGTGACCTTCAGAACAGGTGAACAAGAAGATCTGAAGAGGTCACTTAAGCCTGAAGGCTGAGAATGAGGCAGCCATATCACAGCACAAGAAAGAGACTTTCACTGTGAAGAAGCAGCAGATGCAAAGGCTGCTTCCTCAGAGACACAGAAGTAAGGAGGAAATGTATTTATTGGGGGAAAATGAAGCACTTAATGTGGCTAAGATGGTGTGAGTGATGAAGGAAGGAGCATGAAATGAGTGTGGTAAGGGAAGAAGCCAGTCTGTTGAAATCCACAGCAGAGTTTGGATTTTATTTCAAGTGCAGTTAAAAGCAAATGAATTAAGATACAAGCAAAAAATCAAAGAGGTTTTGATCTCATTCTTAGATAAACCATACCCATAGCATCATCATTTTATTTGAATCACAAGGCTATGACCAAAGTGGTGCCACCATCTAGTTGTGTAGTGATGAAACCAAGCGACAACCCAAATAAACCTTCTAGATTTAAACCTATACCACCTGGACTCAGTTCCTGAATAAATTCTCCAGCCTTAACCTGCTCTTAGTTACTTGTGTTTCGTTCACTTTTAGAGGTATAGATAACATGCAGGTCATGATGGTAACAGGTGATGAAGTTTGGTTACACGTGTGCAGACTACCACTTTATTAGTCAGGCTTCTCTAGAGGAACACAATCAACAAGAAGTATAATTATAAAAGAGGATTTATTAAATTGGCTTATACAACCAGAGGCTGGATAGTCCACAATGGCTGTCTGCAAGCTAGAGACCTGGAGGAACCAGTAGCTGTGCAGTCTAAGATGCTGACAACTCAGAACAAGATGGATCAAGGATGCTTCACCAGTCTGAGACTGAAGAATTCTGGAAACCCCCTGGAGAATCACTGGGAAAATCTGCTTTGGAAGAGTGAAGGAATCTGATATCCTCAAGTGATCACAGCAGTAATCAAGAACTTGTTCAAGAAGGATCAAGCTTGCATCAGCTGCTGCTTCCTTGTTCTTCCAATTTCTAGTCCATCCAAGCCTCCAATCTATTGGATGGTGCTGCCCATGCTTAGGGAGGGTCTCCACTTCAATTCGCTATTCTACATGTCAGTCATTCCTAGATACAACCTCACTGACACACCCAGAAGCCTTTTAACCTTCAGCCTTTCTTAATATAATCAAGTTGACAATTCAAATTAACCATTACAACCACTCACTTCCTAACTTCCAATAACGTTTTCAGATGCCCCAGCCCATAAATATTCCCAAACTCTAACTTCAGGGAGGTAGATTTGAGATTTGCTTTCTTGTCTCTACAGGCTTGGCCACCTCATAAATAAACTATCTTTTGCAAAATCTGTCATTTTAGTAATTGGCATACCCTGTAGTGGGTAAACAGAACTGTTTGGGCAATACTGAAAGTGCCCTTTTAGTTCTCTGGAGTGAGAAATAAGCCTCCTTTGGCATGTTTAAAATTTACAAGTAGGCTGAGGTGAACAGAAATGCTATTTTTAATTGAAAAATGGTTATAGTTAACCATAATGTGAGATCTTATTCTCAATAATGGTAAAAAATAAATTTATTCTTATTTTTCAAAAAGAATTTAGATGTTTCTCTTGGAAGGGAACCACCATTTGACCCAGTTATCCCACTCCTCAGGACTTAAATTTCAGCATACTACAGTGATGCAGCCACATCAATGTTTATAGAAGCACAATTCACAATAGCTAAACTATGGAGCCAACTTAGGTACCTTTCAGTAGACGAATGGGTAAAGAAAATGTGGTATATATATGCAATGGAATATTACTCAGCCATAAAAAAGAATGACTTTGCTAGTAAATAGATGGATCTAGAGACTATCATGTGAAGTGAAATAAGCCAGCCCCCCAAAACCAAAAGCTGAATGTTCTCTCTGATATGTGGATGCTAACACACAATAAGAGAGGAGGGAAGAATAAAAGTTCAGTGGAGTAGACAAGGGGCAATGAAGGGAAGGGAGGGAGGATAGGAATAGGAAAGACAGTAGAATGAATAGAATTAATTAGTCATAACTTTTCTGTGTTTATATATGACTACATGACCAGTGAAACTCATGTATAACCATATAAATAGGATCCTAATTAGAATAAGTTATACTCCATGTATGTATAATGTCAAAATATGCCCTACTGTCATGTGTATCTAAAAAGAACAAGTAAAAAAATAATTTGGATGTTTTTAAGCAGAGATTTTGTGTTGTAATGACAAATTTTGCTATTTATGTGCAATGGAAAGTGAAATTTTTTGCTATCTCAATATTGGTTGTAGCATGAAGACAATAAATAATAGAGGTGTCTAAACCTGGTTAGATAACACCTAAGCTCTTCTTCCTCATTGAGTGCACAAAATATAAGGTGTTGGATGTTAAAAAAGACAGTTGTTGTTTGTTTGTTTAGGATTTGGGAAGAACTGGAATGCCCCAAGTCCTACTATAGGTACACTGCTCAGGGTATCATATTAGTCCACTGTACTAATGACACTTACCACATCAATTTGTCTGTATGAACAAGAAACTGCACGTATATGTGAGGCCTTTAGTTAATTGGTTAATTAGTTAGTTAATTTTGGTACTGATAACTGAATCCAGGGGCACTTTACCACTGAACTGCATTCCAACCCTTTTTATTCTGTTTTTTTTAAATAAATATTTTAGTTGTAAATGGACCCAATACATTTATTTTTATTTATTTATTTTTATGTGGTGCTGAGGATTGAACCCAGTGCCTCCCATGTGCTAGTCATGCACTCTACCATTGAGCCCCAACCCCAACCCCTTTATTCTGTTTTGAGACAGGGTCTAACTATGTTACTCAGGCTGGCCTTAAAGTTGCTGGGAATCACAGGAATGTGTCACTGCATCTAGTCCCTTGAGACCTTCTTAGGGCACGTGCATTCCAGGAGGAAAGAGACACCCTCCTGACCACCCAGAGGGCTTTCAGGGTCCAGTACTCTGAGTACAGTGGGGCATCATCCTTAAAGTAAAGTACAAGTTTGCAACTTGCAACTCCCTAAGAAGGGAGCCGATGCCTGGGTAGGCTTAGGGTCACCGACATTTCTGTGTGCCCAGGACTGGGGGTTTTCTGGGGTGCAGGACTTCCAGTGGTAAAACTGAAACCACCCCATGCAAACCTTGATGGTCAGCCTAGTCGGCCTTTCTCTTTCATAAGCCACTTAGCATCAGGCCTCTGATTCTTGCAACTGAATGTATTCTAACTTACCTTACCTAAAGTCTCAAAGATAACTCAAGACTTGGGGCAGGAATTCTGCAAATGTCTGCAAGTGACTGAGCTCTGAGTTGACTTAGTTGTTCTTGAGGGAGGAATAAGGGCATCTCCTTCAGTTATGTCAAAGAATCTAGCACAGAAGGTTTTTGGTAAATATCTGCTTAAAATCAGAATGGCTTCGGGAGCTTAGCATCCAAACAGGAAAGTTCAGAAGTCCAGATGGAAGGCTCAAAATGATAACAAGTAGCTCAATAAACTCAAGTTCTGGAAGAATCTCTCTGCTCAACTAGACATGGAAGAAGCTGCCCCAGGCAGGGTCAGAGAAAAGAGAATCTGAAGAGATCTCTAGCCTCCTCTGGTGGATCTAGTGTGTCACTCAGAAGTCTGGGTTAGGATGGAGCTAGAGCGAGGAAGTGGAAATGCCCAAGAGAGACTTTCCTTAGCCAAAAAGAGACAGAATGATAGCTGGAAATTTTCTTAGTAAGAAGTAGATGAATTAAAGGAAATCCCAAGGATTCCCACGGGGACCCATTACTGCAGCTCCTGGGAGTCATGGCAGCTGAGAGCTTTCAGTAGAACCCAGTCCCCTGGGCTCGTCCTTAGCTGGAAAAGGTTGACTCACGCAGGCTCAAACATCTTCCTGGGAATAATGTGACTTCAAAGATTCATCTGTGCAAACAGTAAAAAGACCCAAGACCCTCACTTAGAGACAATCCTGAAAAGCCATTCTGGCTTCGGAGCTTCCCACAGGACTGAGTGGAACATTTGTTTGACTCTGCTGGAGTTGAGCAGCTTATCTTCTCCTTCCGCCACCTTTTCTTCCTCCACTGCAGAAGACACAAGACTCCTGGGTCAAGAAAAAAGAATGTTCTTACTTATGGCCCAGTAGCCAGCATGAGTTCAATATTCAAAATGCTTCTTTATGCTTCCCTGCGGACAGGGGTGTCCAACACACAAGAAGTTTGTTTTATAGCTGAGGAACCCTGAGCTTAGGAAACCCCAACCTTTTAAAGGGAACTACTAGCAAATATGCCCACCCTGTGTCCCAGAGGGAGACATGGCACTTATTATTACTGGCCAAGAAACTGGTCCTAGAGGCAGATGCTATTTCTATCTCCTAAGCCTGTTTGCCAAATAAACATTCTTGAATAGATAATACAGAAAAGCGGACAGAACACATTTAGAAGTGTGAGAGAGTCATCTCCCAACATGCAGAGAGCCAATTTGTGCTACATACACATACATAAACATGGAAGCTGTTGTAATTTCAGTATTCATAAAAATTTTGTCTCTTGATTTCCATAGAGTATAGTACTCTGTGTGTGTGTGTGTATGTGTGTGTGTCTGTGTGTGCGCGCGCGCCTGCACTCACACATGTGGTGCTGGGTATTGAACCCAGGACCTTGTACACATGAGGCAAGCACTCTACCAACTGAACTATAATCCCCAGTCAAGTAGTGGTTACTTTTCAATTGTATATTTGGAGTTACTGTACTCTTTTGTCATTTTCAATTTAATTTTTACTTTTATCATTTAAAAAAACATAATTAAAAAAAACAAATGGTACTAAAGAATTCATAATGAAAAAATGACAGACTCCTGACCAATTCCTGTCACTACTATTTCTCAATCCCAAAAGAAACAACTTCCAATTACTGTAGACATTTCCTTTGGTACCTATATTCATATTTATAAATTAATAATACTTTTTTATTTTTGTCTGATTCTCAGATCTGTTGAGTTCTTTTGAAGTTAAGAAATTAACACTTATAACAACTGTCAACACATATTTTTCTTCATCCATACTATCAATATGAGTGTATTAAATAATATTTCTAGTCAAATCCATATTCAGTCTTTTACTTGTATGATTAAATAAATATAGCTTATCAAAGAGTTAGTAGGGTATTATAATCATATTCCCTCCGTATTCACTTTTTCCCCCTGGGATAATTTACCTTTTATTTTCCATTTGGTTTGGATCTCCAATGGTTTTCACAACCTTCAAACAGCTCTGAAAAAAAAAAAATTCTTCTTAATTCAATTTTCCACATGGTCAAAACTGTCAGATAATGTGCTAGTCTAGTTTCCCTGTTGAAACTTTCCTGTAAAATCTTTTTTTCAATCTTGGAAGGTTTCTCTCCAGCCTAGCTACGCTACTGCTGTCAAGGGAATTCCCAACTATATTTTCTATATTATCCTCTACTTCACACCCTCATAATTGGTAAAACAAACAGCCTCCAGTAAAAAGCATGCATGCGAGGTAAATATGTAGGGTAGGCTGGAGAGTCTAAACAGGTTCTCTCTCTCTCTCTCTCTCTCTCTCTCTCTCTCTTATCTTTTTATATTTATAAAATTTTGAAGGAACGATTGCACCAATTTTTGGCCTCCAGAGTTTCTTTTAAGAAGCTTGATATCTTTCTAATTTTTAATCTTTTGTACACTATATGTTTCAAGTCTCTGGAAGAATTCAGCATCTTCTCTATCTGAAAAACATCTTCATTGTGCTGGATTCCTTTTGGGCCCTTCCAATCTGGAAAACTATCTCTCAGTTCCAGGAAATTTATTTTGACAATTTTTTTCCGGGTTATTTTCTCTGTTCTCTAGTTCTTGAATTCTGTGAATTGAATATAATGTACTTCCTTGTTAATCAGGAATAGTTTGGCAAGGAGAAAAGCCTCTCCTGGCACTTCCAGTTACCATTATAATTATTATTGCTATGTCCTTGTAATTGCCATGACAACTACTATTATGGTAGCAGAGTATTATAAGTCATGGATGCTTGAACTTGTGGAGCACTTAGGGGTGTGTGTGTGTGTGTGTGTGTGTGTGTGTGTGTGTATGTACATGTTTGTTTTTCTAAAGTAGCTAGTCATTTTAGTATAAATTTAAATATCAGATGAATACTTTAAATTGGTGACTGATTCCCTCTGATGTTCAAAGAAACAGCTCATGCTCACTCAAGGGAGTAGTTGGCATGTTGGGGGAGTGACAGTCTGCTAGTGACAGAGTTTGAAATGAATCCTGCTTCCTCCACCAGTTCCTTAAGCTCAGAACTTCAAAGAAAGCATCTGGCATTAAAGCAGCCAATTTTCTCCTTTGCTTTTGGAATGAAGGCAGTTCATCTGCTACCTAGAATGTTTAGCTTTTATGCTTCCCTTCCACATCTATAATCAAGGTAAGACAAGAGAAAAGAGAAAGAGAAGATGGTAAGAATAAGGGGAAAACGTTAATTTATATAAGATTGAGGACCTACTACATGTGCTTAGCACTCAGAATGATAAATCTATCCTAAAGAAAGGATATTAGGGGGTAAAAATGAGGAGCTAGCTAGACCAGATTCTGTTAAAGAAAGAAGATGGTCAAATGCTGTTAATATTTACTATATAAATGCATACAGGAAAAAGCAGATTGAAGAATTGGTGACAGGATTAAGCAACCAGGATTTAAACCCACATGTAAACAATTGCCTGATTATGACAAAAGTTCTCTAGTAGTGTACTTGGGAAAGGATGACCTTTATTGTAAATGGTCCAAGTCATTTGGACATACTCATGAAAAAATAATCTTGATCCATGCCTCACACTACATACAAAAGTTACTACCAGATGGATTATAAACTTAAATGTGAAAAGGATAAAGCTTCCAGGAAACAATCTAAAAGTGTCAAAGTAAAGATCTCTTAAATAGGTCACATGAACTCTAGAAGAAAAGATGATAGCATATTACATTAAAATAAAGATATTTGTTTATCAAAAGACACCATTAGGATAGTGCTATGGATTGAATGTTTGTGTACCTGCTCCCTCCCCCAACAAATGCATATGTTGAAATTCTATCTCCCATTGTGATAGTATTAGGGGTGAGGCCTTTGGAAGGTATTTAAGTTATTCTGGTGAATGTTTATGAATAAAATTATTGCCCCTATAAAGAGGGGTACAGGTACCTTCTTCCTCTTTCTGTCTCTATTATATGAGAGTACAATGAGAAAACAGGCATCTGCAAATAAAGAAGTGATCCCTCATCAGACAATTAATTGGCTGACACTTTGACCTTGGACTTTCTGGTTTCCAGAACTTTGAGAAGTATTTGTTGTTTAATCAACTTGGTCTGTGATAATTTGTTCCAGTATTCCTAACTGAGTAAGATAGGGAGGAGTTCTGTCATAAAACAGGTAAAAATATTTGCTATATATACAGAGAGCAAATGTTTACACACAGAGAGACACACACGTATATATGGTCAACTGAATGGATTAAGAGATATCTAAGATTAAGAGACTCTTGGGTGAGTTGAGGGTACTGCCAGAAATGACTGACATATGTGACATCAATCTGAGGGGAAAGACAAGCCCTGAGAGTAGGTGGTACAGACTAATAGGCTGGGGACCTGGATGGAACAAAAGCTAGAAGAAGTCAACAGAAAGAGGTACCAAGAAGTGGAGTATTGCTATGAATAACCTAACCATGTAGTCTGTAAGAATTTGAAACTGTTTGGAGGAGGAATTTGAAAACATTTGGAGATACAGGATGGAGAATACATAGAACTTTGTAAGCAGAGCTTAATGGCCAATTCTAGTGGGAGCTTAGAGACCAAAATGCTGATAGGAATGTGAATAGTAAAAGCCTTGCTCATGAGATTGGAGACAGAAATAAGGACTCTATTGGGAATCGGATTACAGGCAATTGTGTTACTTTGTGGCAAAGAAGTTGTCAACATTTTGTCCATATCCTGAGACTTTGTCTGAGGCTAAATGTAAAGGAGATGGAGTAAATAACCTGACAGAGGAAATTTCAAGTTTGCAACACATGCAGGCAATGGCATGGTATTGCTGGCAGCTTTTAGCCATGTTTACTATGAAAACAAGAGCAAATGCAGAGCAGAAAGATTTGAAAAACTTGCCATTTGGCCTGAAGAGTATATGTAGAATTGGGGCCAAGGAAGAGATTTGTGCCATTAAAGAGAAACAAGGGGGCTGGGGCTGGGGCTCAGTGGGAGCATGCTTGCCTAGCATGTATGAGGCACTGGGTTTGAGTCTCAGTACTGCATATAAATAAATAAAATAAAGTCCATTTACAACTAAAGAAATATTTAAAAACAGAGAGAGAAACCAAATGCTTTTTATGGCTACACTAAGAAAGATGCTTGAGGGTATACCAGGAACCCACACCTATGGGAGGGTATAAAACTGGAAACATCTTTGAAAGACATTGCTTTGAGAAGGAAATAAAGCACAGTGACCACCTAGGAAATTGTTTCCCTGGGATTCATCCACCATATTCAGCTGCCCAGACACTCAGAGGCTATTGTAACCATGATCCAATAGGGGCCAGCTACTGCAGGAGATGATGGCAGATTATGGCATCACCTATGATGTGCTGGTTCTGCAGAATGCAGGATGCTGGAGTTAGGGGATCATGGAGGCTCCCAAAGGAAGCCTAAGAGGCTGAGAAACATGTAGCAGGGTCAGGATCTGTAAGGTGGAAAACCTCTTAGAGGGTGACTCATGGAACTGTGAGGATGAAGTCAAAACTGGAATGGCAACCTTCAAATTAAGAGATGTCAGTAATACAGAACATCTGCAGAGAAAATCTGCTGGATGCACACAGAGCTAGCCTAAGAGGCCATGTGGGCTGCAACCAGAAAGGCCATAGGGGCAGGGCTGCACAAGCCCTTTGAAGATCAGATCTAGCTGCCATGTGCCCCGGATGCTGGACATTGAACTACAGGACTTGTTTGCTCAGCAGGGTTTGGTCTTGCTTTATCCCTTCTTTCTATACCCCTATTCCTCCCTTTCGGAACAGGAATGTTTACTCTGTGTCATTGTATATTGGGTGTACGTAACTTGATTTTGATTCTACAGGAATTCTCAACTAAGAGTTTGTTTTGAGTCTCAGAGGAAACTTTGGACTTGGGCTTTTGGGAAATATTGGAACTATTAAGATTATGAGAACTCATAGGGAATTGGAAATTAATATCATAATGAGATATTATACCACATATCCACAAGTATGGATACATTTTTAAAATTGATAATACTGCTTATCAATTAATATAACTGATACTGATAAGCACTGGTGGGAGTATAATTGGTATCAGCACTTTGGAATCCTTTCTGGCACCATATGCTACAGGTGAATATGTATGATCCAGAAATTCATTTCGCAGATATATATTCAACACAATTACCTGGACTTGTTCTTCAGAAAATGTACAAAAAATTCAGAGTAGACCCAAACTGCAAACAAATAAAATGTCCATATATAATAGAATGGACACAAAATAAACCTTGGTATACTTATATAACTAAATACTACACAATAAATGAAGAGATTTCACATACACACAACATGGATTAGCATAATGTTTTGTGAAAAAAGTCAGTCAAACAATGTACACTACATGACTCCATTGATACAAAGTTAAAAAAAAAAAAAACAGACTCAATTAATTTGTACTGTTAGAAGTCAGGGTAGTGGTTACCCTTGGAGAATAGGAACTGAAGGGGAGAGATGGGGATTCCCAGGATACTATAATGTTCTATTTTTAATGTATATTTTTCATTTTAAAAATTCATCATGCAGTATATTTAGGATTCGTGCATTTTCTCTAAGTATGTTATATCTGAAGGTGAAGTTTGAGTAAAGTTTAAACAAATAAATGGCTCAGAATTCACAGGGGCAAGACAGAGCAGGGATAGCTCACAAATAATCATGGAGGATCCAGAAAAAATTCTGCTAACAGCTACAAAGATGGTGGTGATGATGGTTTGTGGGTGGGTTGACTATGGGGCCAGGCAAATAAAGCATGGTGACAAATTCATAATGTTCCAATAATGACAATAACTTCATATTGTGCTGGTGTGAATGTCGTATTTTTGTTGCTGATTTACCTGTTTTCTATACAAACAGGTATGAATTATTAATAAGACCAAGTTCTTATTCATACAATGGAGTATATTATTCAGGAGGTTATAAAAAAAAGAATGACCTAGATCTACATTAATCTACATAAAATTCAATATGGAGAGAAAAAAATCACCATCCATACAGTGTAATATTAATAATGCAAATTTTAAAAGCATACACTCTATTATGAGTGCATGCAGATGACTAAAAAGAGTTATTTGGGTTTATGGGAATTCTGCACCTCAATTTCAGTACAGTGATTACAGTGGGGGAAGGGGAAAGGGACAGGAAGAATTGAGGAATTGAGCTTTTTCAGCATTTGTAATTTTTATTTTCTAAAAATATCTAAATAAAACATGGAAAAATGTTAACATATCTCAAGCCTAGGATACAAGTACAAAGTTGTGTATTATCTTCTGTACTTCTTATTTATATTTGAAAGGTTTTATTACAAAAATATTTTTAACTTATATTTGAAAAGTACCACTTATGCTCAGTTCCTGTTGCAAAAATTACTTTGTGTTGATGTGTAAAGAGAAGTTCAATTCTAAGTTCATTTAATTGTAAACACATTTTTGTTTTGTTTTTTATGTTTACTTATTCTTAAATTGATATGTATATAAACACAAAAATTGTTTTTGATGTATTGATGGGGTACCATATGTATTGATGGGGTACCATATAATGTTTTGAACCAGGTATATATTTCATTATGCTTAAGTCAGGTCTAACACATCTATATCCTCAAACATTTATTACTTCTTTATGATGAAAACTTTTATAATCCTTTCTTCTAGCTTTTCAAAATGTGCAATGGCACATGAGAACACCTTACTCCTGACTTTATATAAGCAGGTTTCATCTCCCTGAAAGTCCAGCAAAATATTCAAGATATTCATAAGTCACAAAGATAAGTGACATTTTTTATTATAGGAGACTACGTTATGCATGGCAAGACATCTAATATCCCTGGCCTTTTTGCCTACTAAATGCCAATTGTGTCTCCCAGTGATTGTGTTAACAACTGTTATGGTTTGAATATGAGATGAAAAGCTCATGTTAGGCAATGCAGGAATGATCACAGGAAAAATGATTAGATCATGATAGCGGTAGCCTTGTCGGTGAAGTCATTAATTTCATGGACTAATAATTAATCCAATTTGAATGGATTATTGGGTGGTAACTATAGGCATGTGGGCATGGCTGGAGGAAGTAGCCCCCTGAGGGAATGCCATTGGTGATTATATTCTGTACCTAGCTCCTCTCTCTGCTTTCCTACGGCCATGAGCTGAAGAGATTTCCTCCACTGTGACCTTCCATCATAACAGTCTACCTCACCCCAGGGATAGAACAATGGAGCCAGCTGACCATGGACTGAAACCTTTGAAACCATGAGCCAAAAAGTTTTCCTCCCCTAAGGAAAATGGAAGGTTAACACCCCTCCCCCAATTTCTCAAATGCCCTCTAAGGGTAGTTCTATCCTTATTGAGCATTCCTGTCCTAAATGTCCCCCCAACTTATCAATAAATGTGCAATGTCCCATCTCTTCTTTGGGAAACCTTTTTTCTATATATGGCATGGTTGTCAAGGAATCTTCCAGAACTTTCTACTTACTGGAAAAGCTCCCAAATCACTACTTGGATCCAAGCCTGCTTCTTGCTCCTATTCTCTGTGGCCTGAGATGATTTTCTCTCCTCTTGTGAGTTTTGCTACCCCCTCATCCCTCAGGGTTCTATTTCTTCCTTGACTGGTTAGAGTGAAAGAGAGTCTTGCCAGCTTCCCTGCTTTGTCCTGAGACACCTTGGTGAAAAGCAGTCTGATGGAGAGGGAGGACCTGTCGGGGCATTGCATTAGTCAACCTCATATTACTATAATAAAATACCCATCACAGAATACTTATGAGGTCAGGAGGAGGTTTATTTTGACTCATGGTTCCAGAGATTTGAGTGCAGTATCAGGCAGCTTCCCATTGGTTTGGGCCTCTGGCATGGGTGGCCCACTGAGGCAGGAGCACACGTACAAGTGAGTGATCACATCTGCAGACAGAAAGCAGAGATGGGTGGGGATGGGTGAGATCCCAAAATCCCTTTCAAGGACACATCCCCAAGGACCTAAGGAACTCCCATAAGGCCCTATCTCTTAAAAATCCATAGCACTTCTTAGAATAACCACCCTGGGGACTAAAATTTCACATATGGGCCTTTCAGGGTCACCACCTATGTTCATACCATAGCAGGCATTGAGGCAGACACACCTGGGTATGAAGCCTGGCTCTGACATGGAATGCCTCCCTCCATAATCACTGTTCTTTAATCTCTGTGGACCTCGCTTTCATTGCCTATGAAGTGGGAGTAATAATTACTACTACAAATTCATGTTAGAAGAGTAATTGAGTTAATGTATTTTTCTTTTCACTTTATTTCTAAAGTGACTTAACAAGGACAGTGGGAAAATGGGATACTAGCTGATGATCTATCCGATGGGTGATGTTTGCTATCTGAAGAAACTTACCTGGGTGCTATGTCTGGGTACCAGAAATGGCCCCTGAGGGTCAGTGCTTCACATCAAAGCCCCCAAAGTCAGTAGTGGGGCACAGAGCAAGGGAACCAAAAGGAAGTCCATGATCAGAAACTGCTCTGCACACAATGTACAAAAAAGTCATCAAGCAAGAATATGGGTGGCATTGGAACAAAATCCATTGATAGTACCCACATTGAGTCTAGAGCCTTCCCATATGATATCCTATTGAATCCTCTCGTCTTATTTAATCATCTCTTAATTTTATGGTATGAGCATTGTCAACCCCATCTTTATTCTCAGCCCCAAACTTTCTGAGGTTGAATTCTTGCTTATTAGTATTTGACCTCAGCAAATCATGTACCCAGCACTCAGGTTCACTTCCCTCATGTTTAAAGTGGTAGCAACAATTTACCTGTTTTGTTAGATTTTTATGAGGAGTAAGTAAGTCAATGAATATAAAGCATTCAGACAGTACCTGAAGTATAGCCAAACCTATGAAAGCCAAGGTGAACATCATTTTTAGGTAGGTGAGCTGTCACACAGAGAAATTGAACAATGTCCCTTCAGTGCAAAACATTAGGCATCTAATTAGAGTTTGAGGACAGGCCATCGGGCAAGTATTTACTTAGGACTCTCTAAAATTTGTTTATTCACAAAGAGACACACTATGGAACAGTAAGCAGAAAGTTTTTTGTACGCTTCACAGCTCTAGGATGAGCAGGTTATGTAAAATTTTCACATGTTGAATCATGAATGCCTTACAGACACCCAAAATACTTTATTCTATTGTTACACTTGCTTTTGTTGCCTCCAATTTCAAGTATTATTTAACATCTTCAAGGTTTCTTTTTCAATTATTAATTGCACTGTGAAGATTCAATATTGTCTGTGCACAAGAATAGAGTACATTGTCATTAAGCTCTCTACAGTATGTTTTAAGTTCACCATTTAGATAAGTTTGCAATATAGTTAACAAGTGCCAGTTTTATATTGTGAAATAAAAATAATCAAGTCCCTCAACATTGCCTATGAACAATACCTCTTCAAACAGAAAAGACAGGTCTTCCTTAATGGACACATTGATCCTCTATTCTATGACATCAGGTTGTTTCTTCTGTAGGATCTTATTTAGCCATGTAAAAACAAAGTGCATTATTTGTTATTAGTTAAAATAGTATCTAATTATGCACAGTTGGATATCAATGACATAAAAGCAATTATGGTGCAATCAAGCAAAATGGCATTGTTGGCAGGTTCCACTTTTCATTCCTAAATTACCACATTAGCAAAAATCAAGCTTTTATTATTAGTACCACTGTAAAGCCAATAAAATAGTCCATTTATATGGTCCCCTTTGGTGTCTCTCAAAAGTTGGTGCCCATACCTGGGGAGCATAATTAATTCATGGTGTTGTTTTTCAGTCTCTCCTCCCCAAGAAAACCTCTGAAGAATGGGGTTTTCGTCCCAAAATTTAAAAGGACCCAAAATCACTTTTATTAAGCTTCAATCTTCATCCATCAGAGTTTGTAATTTCTCACATATCCTTAATTATCAAGCTTCCTGGTAAATGATACCATTGTGATAATTCAGTTGAGTGGAGTGCTCAAATTGTCTATTTTGGTCAATTTTATCATGAGATAAACCAGAAATATAATTTGTTATGGTTTGGGTTTTAAATGTCCCCCAAAAGCCTATGTGTTGAAGGCTTGATCCCCCCACGGTTCAGAGGTGGATGTCTTTGGAAAGTGATTGGATCATGAGGGCTCTGACCTCATGAATGGATCAATCTGTTTATATATTTATATCTTAATAGTTTGGAGAAAGGACATTGTTACAAAAGTGAACTCTCTCTTTACCTTCTGGCTGCCACCTGTGAGCAATTTTGCTCTACCACATGCTCCCTGCCATGATGTTCTGCCTTGCCACAGGCCTAAAAAGGTGGAATCAGCTAGCCATGGATGAAGCCTATTAAAGTGTGTGAGCCAAAGTAAATCTTCCCTCCCTCCTTTAAGTTGATTTTCTCAGGTGTTTTGTCATAGTGACAGAAAACACCTGAAAGAATTTAGTTTAATGAAAACCTTTCTAAAATATGTAGTGTATATTAAATATTTGATAAGTATGCTAATAGTACAATAATATGCTAATATTAACACTATGTAGTGCTTTCCATGAGCCAGTCACTGTCTTTATAATTATTAATTTATTTAATCTTCACAGAAAATAAAGAGCTACTATTTGTCTTCTTTTACTGAAAAAAACAATCACTAATTTTTTTCAGATTAGTTAACTTACCCAAGTTATAATGGATAGTAAATTCAAATGAAGATTGAAACTCATAATCTGGCTCCACTCATTTAACCACTGTGATAAGTTGTATGGCCAGTATAGAGTTAATGTTTACATGTAAAAGTTCATTAATGATTTAACATCATAAATTATATGAGGACCCTCATGATGGACATCAAATCCCATTGGAAAATAACGCAAATAAAGCAGGGTAAGAGGTCAAGTAAAAGGGCATGTGCTGGTTAGACCTTGAGCTTGTTAATTTGGAGGTTTTAATAAAAGTATAAATAAAAAAGAACAAAAATTGCCAATAATTCCTACCATTATCATCATTTTATAGGATATCTTGCAAATCTATTTTTGTATACTATAGATGCATTTTTAAAATGCAAAGGCAGTTTATAGTTTAGAGATCATGTGCAGTCTGAAAAAGAAACAGAACTTTCCCAAAATCTCTAGACTTGTCTCCTTATCTACAAAAAATATATCATTAGAACTTACACTCATTGAATCATAGGGAGATATTTTATACAAAGTACTGAGTATAATGTTTGGCACATAGAAAGCACTTAACAAAAGTTAGATATTGTTATTAGTATCAACTTTATAAAGCATTTTTCAACTTACATTCCTACCCAAATACAGATTTTGATTTTTTCTCACTTTATTAAACATTCTTCAAAATAATTTTAATTTTTTTTATTGATACACAAAACATGAAAATTATGCATGTTAATGAGGTGCCATGTAATGTTTGATACATATATACATTGGATATCATTTGAATAAGGTTGAGCGTGTCTATCTCCTCAAACCTATACCATTTATTGGTGGTGAAAACTTTCAAAATCCTTTCTTGTTTTTTAGTGTATAGAATATTATTGTTGTCTATAGTCACCCTACTGTGCAAAAGCACACCAGAACCTCTTGCTCCTGTCTAACTGTAACTTAATACCCATTGATCAACCTGCCCCCATCCCACCCCCGTTCTCCAGCCTCTGGAAGCTAGCATTCTACTCCCTTCTGTGAGATCATTTTTAGATTCCACATGAATGAGATAACCCAGTACTTGTCTTTCTGTATTCACCATAATTATCTCCAGTTCCATCCATATCATTGTAAATTAAAGGGTTTTCTTCTTTTTATAGCTGGATAGTATTTCATTATGTATATGTACCATATTTATTTAGGTTTTTATGTACTATTTTTATTTAGGTTTCAAGTATGGAAATTGGAATTTTTTCCTATGCTTTTTTTCCTGACCTCAGTTTTCTTCATGATCACCTTGCTTATTTATGTACACTTAATAACCACTTCCCTATCATGTTAAGATCACAAATTTAAAACTACTTTTCCCCTCTGTTTTTAACAGTAGCAATAGTTCATAAGAAGGCATTTGATCTGGTTCTTCATCCTGACCCCTTTTTAAGCAGCAATATCTGTTCAACTCTCTAATGGATTTCATTAGTTTTCCCACCCTAAAAGGGTCATCTCTACTTGTTTAGTTTGGGGGATTGAGATAGAGTCTGTCAAAGATTATTTGGATCTTTGTCCAAATCTTTAAACTCAAGATAAAAAGTAAAGATTTAGATTTAATGTTATTTTTCATTAAGAGTATAAATACTAACCAGCCTGGGTCACTGAGTCAAAGGTCACTAAGCCAGAACTAAAGCCAGAGGCAGTGACAGAGGGAAGAACAGTCCTCAGGCTGGAGCTGAGCCCCTGTGTTTGTGAGCAGCCAGGAATTAGCTGCAGCAATGCCCCAGTTCTGTTTGGCATGTTTGTCCTCATGAGGAGCCAGATGAGGCTCTTTGCAACAGATGTCTGTGTTCCTTGTAAGCCAGGAATAAAAGCATCCTTTGCCCCACAGAGTGTGGCATGTCGCTGGGGTACACGTCCTCTCCTTGTCACCCTCAGCCAGGCTATCACATCACGAATCCTTCTAAATAGGGAATGGGGAGGAGGTTCTACCAAGAGCTCTCCTTCTTGACTTTTCAGTCTTCAAATGGAGAGCCTGGATTCATATGAGTCTGTCCTCCATTTCAATTCTCTCTGTGCCACAACCAACAATGATTCTAGCAAATTGGTGCCACCCTTTCATATATTCCATTATCGGTTTCCAATACTTGTATTAGACTCTTTTATATTCATGTAAGTGGAAATCTAGGGAAGTGATGGACTTTTTGCCTGCATTCCATTAGTTTCTTGTCCAGGAATCCCTTAATTTCTCTCTAACCTGCACTTAAGGAAGTGCTACTGTACATTGCTAATGGGGTGGGGAGCTTCAATCTTCTTTGGGAAATGCAAGCGAAAATGAACTCCTTTACTTAAGGAGCTTAGCCACAGAATTTTTCTAATGCTAATATGAGATATTTCCAAGCTGTCTTTCTTTTTCCAGTTGAGAAAAACAAAGCAGAGAAATTCAGATGAAGGCTATAGCAGGAAACTACACAGACCTTTTTAACTTACTGGACTTGCTAAAGAATAAAACTTAGTCTATTCTTTCAGGCTATGCAGATATAATGCATTTCTTCTGGTTTGAGACAAAGGGTTGCTTCCAGGTATCGAAAGACCATAAATTCTTGAATTTTGGACCTGTTGATAGAATTAGAATAAAATTGTATTGATAAGATGGTATTCCAATATAAGAGTATTAAAGAAATGGGAAGGATTAAGGAGAAATGTAACCAAAAGTATTTAGCAATTCTTTCTAGTTAGAACCTACAAAATCATCATTTGCTTTATTGGTTGCTCTTTCTTAGGTTTCACTGTGTTAACAAAAATATTATTTCTGGTGAGAAAAACTTATAATTGTATTGGTATGACTCTCCTATGCAAAATCTATGCCTTGCAATTCATGCCAGAGAACCAGAGACAGTTTCTTGGTGGAGTGCTGGGCAGGGGATATAGTACAGGGACAGGCTGGGAAGTAGAAATGTGGGCGGGGTCCTTTGAAGCAGCAGGATGGTGACCAGCCTGACTTCCCCTTAGTTCTGACACCACCCAGACACAAGACCACATCCTCACCTCCCATTCCCTTCTCAACCCTCATCATTATGTTTTTCAACTTTCACCTCATGAATTAGTAAATTTGAATTGGTGGTCATGTGAAAAGAAATTTTTCAAGTAAGTCTTGATAAGCAAACTCTCTAGTTAAGTTTACTGTCTGCTATTCCTGGAGCAAGTATTTCCTAGAGCAAGCAACTACATTTTGGTAGGTGGGATTCTGGTCCTAGTATTGTTGAGCACAGAGACCCCGCCCCCCTTCTAATCTGCTACCCTCCAACCTACACACATTAGTCAAGTAATCATTTCAAGTCACAAATCTGTTGACATTGTTTTCCTGTTGTCTAATTGTTATTGTTTTTAAATTCCCTCCTATAAATGGTGGGGATAGGAGGAATGCAGTCCCTAAAGAATTTTGCATACAGAAGTTCCATGGTTTTGTCCTAACTTTCCTTTCAACCTCATCACTCTCCTGTCTATTCCTTAAGTGCCACATTTGCTAACATACATAGGGTATTCTTGTTTCTCTCTCTCTCTCTCTCTCTCTCTCTCTCTCTCTCTCTCTCTCTGCAAATATTTACATTTCTTCCCTTAGTCAATTGAAAAAATGTCCAGCTTTCCTTTAAATTGAGTGTAAATGTCACTTTGAATTTTCCTTGATGCCCTGGTCCCTCATAAATCTTTTACATACCTGGTATTTATTTCTATCAAAACTCTTATCAGTTGCCTTGTAATTATCTGTGTCCTCATCTCCCTCTCCCAGTACATTGTCCACCTCTTGAGAGCAGGGACTATGGAGTTCATGCTTCCGTTACCAGTATTTAACATGGTGTCTGGCACATAGTATACCCAGACTTCACTCCCAGCACACAACTGTTGCTGGAAAAGGTGAAAAAAAAATAGGACCTTGAGGAGGCAAAGAAGACCTTCCAAGATGAGAGGTTATTAAAAGTGAGAAGGAACCAGAGGAAGCACAGGAAATCTTCACCATCAACATGAAGGGCACATTCTAAAGATCAATGGTCTGTGAAAATCATTTTTATGTAAGAAACACAAATGACTTAAACAAATGCAGCAGATGTACACTTTTATAAGCACAAAATTCACATATGTAAAATATAATTTTAATTTGATTATCTATTTTGATCTCTAATGTCAAACAACATATCAATAATTCTATGGGTTTTCTCAATCCAGTCCAGGAATTTGGGGCATTTCTAAGATTCTCCCCCTCTTCCATTGCTTTCCTCTGAAGTCAGGATGAATTACCAAGGGCCAGCTTTAGCAAAGAAGCTTTGGTCCACCTGCCATCCTCTGTCCTGGCTGGCATCTTCCAGGGATGCTTGATCCACCTGGTCTTGGCTCTGAACTCTGTTGCATCTGCTGTTGAAGAATTCACATCCCAACCTGCCCTTAGATGCCAGCTCCAAGTGCCCTAAGCCTTCTACCAAACCATCAGTGGTCAGCCAAACATCTATAATCCAGGCCTGGGATTTTTTTTTCTCCTTTTGTTGGTCACATAAGTGAACTGGAAAAGAGGCACTGGTGTAACCAAAGAGGCCAAAACAGGGATCTGAGCTAATCTGGCTATCGTTGTTCACCGCCTCTGGTCCTGCTCAGGCATGATCCCATGGACTGTTATGCCTTCCAAAGACTTCTGCTCAGCCTGTCTTTACTCCTCAGTAGCTCTGACAGACCCAGTTTATAATAGGAAATTCCACATATATCAGCACTCAGTGCCATGTATTCAAGTGTTACTTCTCTACCAGAGACGAGTAATGCCGAGGACTATTTCTCAAAAAAGTGTGCAATTCTCTGCCACGTTCTTGGACACTGGGGACCCATCTTGTGATTCTTGCTCTGGAACTTGCCATAAACATCACAGTGAATCTTTGCCCACCACCAACACCTCCAGCGCTTCAAGTGGTAGGACTGCTCGCACAGCAGTCTGGATCTGCTACAGAACCCTTTCCTGTTCTAGACCCCTCTCAAAGATGGGCACCTTCCATTTTACTTATCACCTGGAGAAGTTTTCCTTAATACGAAATATGTTGTCTCAGAACCCAAAAGGCTTATCAGGCCTTTATGTTGTAGTAGGGATATAAGGTGTACCAATTTGTCTTGGAGAAGGCATCTTGGCATGGCTCTTACACTGGGCCCCTTGAAAGCTTTACCAAAGTCCAAGATCCCTGAATCTTCATATGGCTTGTCTCCTACCCCCTGGAGTACATGTGCCACCTCTTGCTAATTCTGCCCAATCAACATGATATAATGGATCAGTGTGATTTTCTGCAGGATAATCACACAGTCCCCTCTTTGGACTATATTTTAATAGAGGGTAGAAGAGTCAACATAGCTCTATGGCTGAATTTTAAATAAGTTTATCACCCAGCCCACATGAATATGAATAATTTCTGATCCTCTGTTTTGATTAAAATGAGAAAGAATATTTGCCAAACCAACAGCCAAATACTGTATGCCTGATGAGGACTACTACTTGGTTGAACTTGGCATTCTCCAGGATCCAGCCAGTTTCTGCAGGACCATATTAGCAAACTAAATGAGGCCATGACAGGGACCACCACCCCTGCATTCTTTTTATTTATTTATTTTTAATATTTTTAGTTGTCAATGGACCTTTATTTTATGTATTTATATGCAGTGTTGAGAATTGAACCCAGTGCCTCACACATGCTAGGCAAGTGCTCTACCACTGAGCCACAATCCCAGCCCCACTGCATTCTTTAGATTTTAATTGAGGCAATAAACTTTTTTCATTCTCTTGGGCAGAAATACTAGTTTTTATTCAATATCTTTGATGGATTTTTCAGGAGCTTCATCTTCATTTTCTTCTCTTTGCTAGCTTTTATCCCATAAGAAAAGAATCCCAAATGGGTATTACTCCATTTTAGCCAGGATTTCACTTCTTGTCTGGCTCCAGTATGCCCCTACTCTAACAATGAGCCCCTGATGATACTTCCAGTGTCTACATTCCAATATCAGCTCATACCGTGTTTCAAATAGCCCTCAAAATATTTATGAACTGCTCTTCTCCCAGTGTACAATTACTCTATTAAATTGCCATAGTTTTTTTTTTGTTTGTTTTTTGTTTTTAGAAAAGTAGTGGGGGAATCACCTGTCATGTTATTGCAGAATTCTTCATTTTGGAGACCAAGTCACTTCATTCAATGGATTTCAGATAAGAAAGTTGTCTCAAAACTGAGAACTGAGCAAAAATCATGAGCTCTCATTAAGACAATTGCCCTCTGTCTCTCAGTCAACCGTCCTTCATTTCTTCTGAGAGCACAAATTGAGTAGTACCTTTATTTGCTACTATTTTGCCTTAGTGGTGCTGTATTCTATTAATCATCTTTGAAACTTTCTGTGGGTCAGGCTCCCTTGGCTGTCATGCTAATAATTATGATCAAATTACAAACACTACCCCTTCAATCAGGCGCTGAAGAATAAATTGCTGTTCCTTGACCTATATTACTTTAGGGTCCTATTATCCTCATTGCTAACAGTGAGTTTTCTTTAAAAGGATTTTTTACTAACAGCCTTACCCTCTAAGGACACGCACCCTGAATGCCAATGACATGTTCTCTCACACATTACTAATGGTCTTTGTGAATGGGCTTTTCTCTGGATCCTCCATGGAACATCCTTTGAAGTGTTTTTTGAATTCCCATAATTTACCCATTCTAACTGCCTACTTCCTTAAGTCTCTAAATTTCTTCTTTCAACATCTGTCCCAGTGACTAAGGCATCTTAGCTTTGCTCAGTTTGGGTATCACTTTCTCCAGACTTCTGTGAATACCAGTAAATGTGTCCCATCATCTGGGGTCTTTGCCAAGATGTTAAGTGCTGTATCCTAAGAAAGTATCTCTCTGTCAATGAATTCTTATTTATACAGTCTCTCCAAGTATCTTTAAAACTACAATCATCAGGGTGCTCTCCTGGTTCTGTTGGTACAAGCTAGTTAATTCTCACACTTTCTCCAGGATGTAATCTCTTTCCCTGCTTATCAGACCCAGCAGACCTCCAACTGGGTTATGCTAGAATTTAACCTATTTATGTACCTGGCAGCCAGCAGAGGAGCTGGGGTTGTTCCTGAAGAGAGTACTTGCCAGCATGCTGAGAGCAACCCCAGTGTCTCGAAGCATGTGGAAGTATCAGCTCTCTAGGGTAAGGTGTGCTGTCCCACAGAACTGAAGGTTTGGGGGAGACCAGAGAGTCAGATTCCTCAGAAGCATCCACCCAGGTGTCCTCATCCCTATTTGGGCGTTCCAGGCTTTCCACTCAGGGTAAATGAACGTAACAGATGTAACAAATCTGCCTTACCTGAAGACTTCTATGTCTTTGGGGATCTTTAATTCTATCAATCCCTGAATCTGTCCTTCAGTTATGTCAGCTTTTCATTGCAGGAGACAATGGGCTGGTACATAGCAGGTTCTATTTGTTAAATGGATGGATGGATGCATGGATGCATGGATGCATGGATTGATGGGTAGTAAAAGAATGAATGACACTGGACAAGCAGGGGGGGTGTGCAAAAAATATACAGGGTACTTAATGTCTTGGTTTTATGGTATTTCAAAATTATGCAATGAATGTAGATAAGAAGATACAAAAGAATCAGGGTCAATTTTTTTCTAGAAGAAAATAGACTGTGACCGGAGCAGGAAGCCGCGACAGCCGCCCAGCCAGACCGGAGCAGGAAGCCTCGACAGCCGCCCAGCCAGACCGGAGCAGGAAGGCGCCAGCCGCCAGCCAGACCGGAGCAGGAAGGCGCCAGCCGCTCAGCCAGACCGGAGGAGGAAGTCCGGTCCCGCCCCGAGCGCTAGTCTCCAGGAAGCCCATCAACACTTAAAACCCATCAAAGTGGGTGTGGCTACCAGCACAGTTGCGGCTGATCCAGGTACCCGGTTTCCAACTCCCCCACCCTTAGCTGCGATAACTCAAAATATTTCCCACAAGCTTTTGGGGATTGTAGCTATCAACACAAAACAACAACTGTAGAGGCATCTGGTTTCTACCTCAGAGACTAGAGTAGGGAAGATACAGGTGGAAGCTCATTTCCCTTCACACTGGCTATACCCACCACCCTGAATACAGAGGCTCAAACTAGGAATAGACAACACCACCTACTGGAAGCAAGGAAAACAGTGTTCTGAGAGACTTTTTTTTTTTTCCTCTCTTTCTCTTTTCTTCTCTCTCTTCCACAACTTCAGCATATGTGAAACCAAGAACTGAGCATGAACAACTGAATTACCAAAGTAATATAATATAGAGGAATTGCATATACCCCACCTCCCCCCCATTTTTTTTCTGTATTTCTATCTTACTTCTCTTTCCCTTCTCTTATTTCTCTTTTCTTCCTTGTTATTTCTTTTCTTTTCTTTTTTTTAATTCATATTCTCTCTATACCACTTTCAATCTCCTAACTTTTGCTATCTATACATAGGGTAACTATCTAAATAGGAGGTTGAGTCTATACATTCTTCCATAAATTACCAGTCGAGTGGTTAGAGTTCTCCAAAGGTGCTAAGTTAGTTTAACCTCATTCCCTCACTCCTTTCTCTTTAAGTATAACATCCTTCGTCTGAAATTAAGTTTTCTATATGCCACCAGATATGGTACGCCTTTTATGAAACTAAGGAATATATTCTTAAGTAATAATTAAATCCAATATCTATAGTCTTAGAATCTAACTATAAATGTATTAATAATGAAAACTTGTCCTTAGATAATGTACTGTTGATATTGGGATCTGTTAACATTGTCTTTCTCCGAAAAAGAGGGATATTGGAGCTATTCAAGAACAATACAAATATATAAGGGGGAAAACATTAGCTCAACAGTTTCACAAAGCTAGAAAGAATCATGAGCAGTATGAAAAGACAAGGAAAGAAAGGACCACAAACAATATAGGTCAATTCAACATTAGATGAGGTAATATCTGCAGCTGATGGAATGTCAGACAAAGAGTTCAGGATATACATGCTTCAGATGATCTGGAGTCTCAAGGAAGACATTATTCATCAAATTCAGACAATGAAAAATCACTTTGACAATGAATTACATAAACAAATCCAAGAAGCAAAAGATCAACTCTATAGGGAGATAGAGGATATAAAAAACAAACAAACAGAAATCCTGGAAATGCAGGAAACAATAAACCAAATTAAAAACTCAAATGAGTATTACCAGCAGAGTAGAACACTTGGAAGATAGAACTTCAGACAACGAAGACAAAGTTTTTCAACTTGAAAAGAACATAGACAGCTCAGTGAGAATGTTAAGAAATCATGAGCAGAACATCCAAGAAACCAAACCTAAGAGTTATTGGGATACAAGAGGGTACAGAGGTCCAAACCAAGGGAATGAGTAATCTATTCAATGAAATAATACTAGAAAACTTCCCAGACTTAAAGAATGAAAAAGAAATCCAAATACTAGAAGCCTACAGGACACCAAATATACAAAATCATAAGAGATCCACACCAAGACATATAATAATGAAGATGCCCAACATACAGAATAAGGAGAGAATCTTAAAAGCCACAAGAGAGAGGAAGCAGATTACATTTAAGGGTAAACCAATCAGGATAACTGCTGATCTTTCAACACAGACTCTGAAAGCTAGAAGATCCTGGAAAAACATATTTCAAACGCTGAAAGAAAAAGGGTTCCAACCAAGAATCATGTATCCAGCGAAATTAAGCTTCAGGATTGAAGATGAAATAAAAATCTTCCACGATAAGCAAAAGTTAAAAGAATTTGCAGCTAGAAAACCAGCTCTTCAAAACATCCTTGGCAAAACATTACAGGAAGAGGAAATGAAAAATAACAATGAAAACCAACAATGGGAGGTAGTACAATAAAGGAAAAACTAAGCATAGAGGAAAAACTAATCATGTTAAGTATCATACATAACCAAATATGGCTGGAAATACAAACCATATCTCAATAGTAACCCTAAATGTTAATGGCTTAAATGCACCAATCAAAAGACATAGGCTAGTAGAATGGATTAAAAAAAAAGATCCAACAATATGCTGCCTACAGGAGACTCATCTGATAGGAAAAGACATACACAGACTGAAGGTGAAAGGTTGGGAAAAATCATATCACTCATACGGACCCCGGAAGCAAGCAGGGGTGTCCATACTTGTATCAAATAAAATAGACTTCAAGCCAAAGTTAATCAAAAGGGATAAACAAGGACAATACATACTGCTCAAGGGAACCATACACCAACAAGACTTGACGATCATTAATATATATGCCCCAAACAATGGTGCAGCTACGTTCATCAAACAAACTCTTCTCAAGTTCAAGAGTCTAATAGACCACAACACAATAATCATGGGAGATTTTAATACACCTCTCTCACCAATGGACAGATCTTCCAAACAAAAATTGAATAAAGAAACCATAGAGCTCAATAATACAAAAATAACTTAAACTTAATTGATATATACAGAATATACCACCCAACATCAAGCAGATACACTTTCTTCTCAGCAGCACATGGATCCTTCTCAAAAATAGACCATATATTATGTCACAGGGCAAAGCTTAGCAATTACAAAGGAGTTGAGATACTACCATGCATTTTATCTGATCATAATGGAATGAAATTGGAAATCAATAATAAAATGAGAAAGGAAAAACCCTACATCACATGGAGATTAAACAATATGCTACTGAATGAACAAAGGGTTACAGAAAACATCAAAGAGGAAATTAAAAAATTCTTAGAGGTAAACGAAAACTCAGAAACAACATATCGAAATCTTTGGGACACTATGAAAGCAGTACTAAGAGGAAAATTCATTTCATGGAGTTCATTCCTTAAAAGAAGGAAAAGCCAACAAATAAATGACCTCATACTACACCTCAAAGCCTTAGAAAAAGAAGAACAAATCAGCAGCAAATACAGTAGAAGGCAAGAAATAATTAAAATTAGAGCAGAAATCAATGAAATCGAAACAAAAGAAACAATCGAAAAAATTGACAAAACTAAAAGTTGGTTCTTTGAAAAAATAAATAAGATTGATAGACCACTAGCCACACTAACAAAGAGAAGAAGAGAGAGAACCCAAATTACTAGCTTACGGGATGAAAAAGGCAACATCACAACAGACAATTCAGAAATATAGACGATAATTAGAAATTATTTTGAAACCCTATACTCTAATAAAATAGAAGATAGTGAAGGCATAGATAAATTCCTTGAGACATATGAACTACCCAGATTGAATCAGGAAGATATAAACAACCTAAACAGATCAATATCAAGGGAGGAAATAGAAGAAGCCATCAAAAGACTACCAACCAAGAAAAGCCCAGGACCGGATGGATATACAGCAGAGTTTTACAAAACATTTAAAGAGGAACTAATACCAATACTCCATAATCTATTTCAGGAGATAGAAAAAGAGGGAGAACTCCCAAATTCATTCTATGAGGCCAATATCACCCTGATTCCCAAACCAGAGAAGGACACCTCAAAGAAAGAAAACTACAGACCAATATCCCTAATGAATTTAGATGCAAAAATCCTCAATAAAATTCTGGCAAATCGTATACAAAAACATATCAAAAAGATTGTGCACCATGATCAAGTAGGATTCATCCCTGGGATGCAAGGCTGGTTCAATATACGGAAATCAATAAACGTTATTCACCACATCAATAGACTTAAAGATAAGAACCATATGATCATCTCAGTGGACGCAGAAAAAGCATTCGACAAAGTACAGCATCCCTTTATGTTCAAAACATTAGAAAAACTAGGGATAACAGGAACTTACCTCAAAATTATAAAAGCTATATATGCTAAGCCTCAGGCTAGCATCATTCTAAATGGAAAAAAACTGAAGGCATTCCCTCTAAAATCTGGAACAAGACAGGGATGCCCTCTCTCACCACTTCTATTCAATATAGTTCTCGAAACACTGGCCAGAGCAATTAGACAGACGAAAGAAATTAAAGGCATAAAAATAGGAAAAGAAGAAATTAAATTATCACTATTTGCAGATGATATGATCCTATACCTAGAAGACACAAAAGGGTCTACAAAGAAACTACTAGAGCTAATAAATGAATTCAGCAAAGTGGCTGGATATAAAATCAACACGCATAAATCAAAGGCATTCCTGTATATCAGCGACAAATCTTCTGAACTGGAAATGAGGACATCTACCCCATTCACAATATCCTCAAAAAAAATAAAATACTTGGGAATCAACCTAACAAAAGAGGTGAAAGATTTATACAATGAAAACTACAGAACCCTAAAGAGAGAAATAGAAGAAGATCTCAGAAGATGGAAAAATATACCCTGTTCATGGATAGGCAGAACTAACATCATCAAAATGGCAATATTACCAAAAGTTCTCTATAGGTTCAATGCAATGCCAATCAAAATCCCAACGGCATTTCTTGTAGAAATAGATAAAGCAATCATGAAATTCATATGGAAAAATAAAAGACCCAGAATAGCAAAAGCAATTCTAAGCAGGAAGTGTGAATCAGGAGGTGTAGCGATACCAGATTTCAAACTGTACTACAAAGCAATAGTAACAAAAACAGCATGGTACTGGTACCAAAACAGGCGGGTGGACCAATGGTATAGAATAGAGGACACAGAAACCAATCCACAAAATTACAACTATCTTATATTCGATAAAGGGGCTAAAAGCATGCAATGGAGGAAGGATAGCATCTTCAACAAATGGTGCTGGGAAAACTGGAAATCCATATGCAATAAAATGAAACTGAATCCCCTCCTCTAGCCATGCACAAAAGTTAACTCAAAATGGATCAAGGACCTTGATATCAAATCAGAGACTATGCGTCTGATAGATGAAAAGGTTGGCTCCGATCTACATATTGTGGGGTCGGGCTCCAAATTCCTTAATAGGACACCCATAGCACAAGAGTTAAAAACAAGAATCAACAAATGGGACTTACTTAAACTAAAAAGTTTTTTCTCAGCAAGAGAAACAATAAGAGAGGTAAATAGGGAGCCTACATCATGGGAACAAATTTTTACTCCTCACACTTCAGATAGAGCCCTAATATCCAGAGTATACAAAGAACTCAAAAAATTGAACAATAAGAAAACAAATAACCCAATCAACAAATGGGCCAAAGACCTGAACAGACACTTCTCAGAGGAGGACATACAATCAATCAACAAGTACATGAAAAAATGCTCACCATCTCTAGCAGTCAGAGAAATGCAAATCAAAACCACCCTAAGATACCATCTCACTCCAGTAAGATTGGCAGCCATTATGAAGTCGAACAATAACAAGTGCTGGCGAGGATGTGGGGAAAAGGGTACTCTTATACATTGCTGGTGGGACTGCAAAATGGTGAGGCCAATATGGAAAGCAGTATGGAGATTCCTGGGAAAGCTGGGAATGGAACCACCATTTGACCCAGCTATTGCCCTTCTCGGACTATTCCCTGAAGACCTCAAAAGAGCGTACTACAGGGATACTGCCACATCGATGTTCATAGCAGCACAATTCACAATAGCTAGACTGTGGAACCAACCCCGATGCCCCTCAATAGATGAATGGATAAAAAAAATGTGGCATTTATACACAATGGAGTACTACGCAACACTAAGAAATGACAAAATCATGGAATTTGCAGGGAAATGGATGGCACTAGAGCAGATTATGCTAAGTGAAGCTAGCCAATCCCTAAAAAACAAATGCCAAATGTCTTCTTTGATATAATGAGAGCAACCAAGAACAGAGCAGGGAGGAAGAGCAGGAGGAAAAGATTAACATTAAGCAGAGTCATGAAGTGGGAGGGAAAGGGAGAGAAAAGGGAAATTGCTTGGAAATGGAAGGAGACCCTCATTGTTATACAAAATTACATATAAGAGTTTGTGAGGGGAATGGGAAAAAAATAAGGAGAGAAATGAATTACAGTAGATGGGGTAGAGAGAGAAGATGGGAGGGGAGAAGAGGGGGGATAGTAGAGGATAGGAAAGGTAGCAGAATACAACAGTTACTATTATGGTATTATGTAAAAATGTGGATGTGTAACCGATGTGAATCTGCAATCTTTGTAATGTTTTGAATAACCAATAAAAAAATAAAATTAAAAAAAAAATAAAATTAAAAAAATAAAATTGAAAAACAAATGCCTGGTGTTAATCCCAACAGAATAATGAAGAATAAACAGAACTCTGAGAAAGTGAAAAAAAAAAAAAAAAGAAAATAGACTGTCGTAACCCTTTCTTGTGTCTTTGTATCTAATAAATCATAACCCTGAATTATTCAACAAAACATTCCTTGATACTGTTTGTCATGTCTCTCATAAAACAAAAACCATAAATATGATATATAGAGTATAACATGGAAAAATATTTTGCATGGAATAAAATAATGAGGAAATTCAAAATTACAATGTTTAGAGCTATGTATAAACTGCTTTCTTTCTTTCTATATAAAGAGAAAAAAGTTGGAATATGTCCCAAGTTTATATTTGTTATTTATTGTAAATTGAAAGCTTGGTATTTTTCAAAGATACCTGAATAAAAATCTGATTCAGAAAAATAAATCATCAGGAAAATATAGTTTGGGATTATGAAAAACAGTAGGAAAGAGTGACATTTAATCTGCTCATAATGCTATTTGGACACAAAATCTTGTTTAGTAAATGTTTCACTAACAGAATGTTTGTCTTTAAAAATACCACAAGCATTAATGTCACAAAGTGAATCACACCCAAATAATTGAGTGAAACAACAAAATTTGAAGCCAAGACTGCATGAAAACCAATCTGAACAAGAACAATTGAAGATAAAAAGAGCAAATGAAAAAGCTACATGTGAAGAAAAATAAAACTTACTAAATGTCCTACATGAGCAAGCAGATTATCTGCAAATAATATGATCTCTATCTTTATTATTTAATATTTCCAATATTAAATGCAAAGGTATTTGGTACTCAAAATTCATCATTTTTGAATTTTGCTACAATTTTCTGTTATCTTTATGCTCTTGAGAACTTATCTGTTGCCTCCCTATGGAATGTTTGCTGCTCTGCATTCTTCCAAGTCCAAGTTCAAAGTTATCACGTTAGTAGCTTGAAATCAGTCATGCTGGTAGTGGCTATGCACAGAAACTGGCAAACACTGCCCATCAGGGGTTTTCTTTGTTCAGAGATCCACTTGTTGAACATTTACCAGCACACCCTAGCAAAATTCTTTCTGGCCATAAAAATTTGGGACAGGTCTTGGTTCTCTCTGAAAAGGACTAAATACTTAAATGTTTTGGAATCCATGTGACAGATGACATCTGAGTCCACACGAACAGTATTTGATATGCCCCTTCTTCCAAGATTCCTGAAGCCAAAAACTGCGCTATTACAACATCATAAGGCAAGGAAACTTTGTTCTGATCAACAAGAACCAGTTTTGTTTCCTGTTCCACTCTACATATCACCTTAACTTGTCAAAACAGTTCATCTGAAAAAAAAAATCTCTTTATATATAGTATTAAAAGCTTACAACAGTATATTTTTATTCATCCCTTTTTCTCTTTTTTGTTTTTTTTAATATTTCTTTTTAGTTGTTATATGTGTTGCTTAGGATCAAACCCAGTGCCTCATACATGCTGGGTGAGCACTCTACCGCTGAGCCACAACCCCAGGCCTCTTTTTGATATCTTTATTATGTATTTATGCTGGTTTTGTTTTAAATAGTCAAATGGCTTTCAAAGATATAAGGAAATGTTTAAAATTTTGTATATTTATCACTTATTTTAGTGTTTATGACACTCTTTGCTCACTATTGAAGATCCAAGTTTTCCATTGATCCCATTTCTGTTCAACTGAAAATGCCCCATTAGCATTTTTAGTAGTAAAGATTTTTAGATGACAGATTCTCTCAGTTTTCATTTCCTGAAAATGTCTTTATTTTACTCTATGTTTGAAGGGAAATATTTCCACTGTATATAGAATTCTAGATTGAAAGGGTTTTTTTAGGTGCTTGAATATGTCATTCCACTATTGTTGTAGTTTGATTTTTCAGTCATAATTCTTGTCCGCATATGTTGTGTCTTTTTTCTTTCTAGTTGCCTTTAGAACTTTTTAACTTACCTTTGTTCTCATTGGTTTCACTATGATGTTGGGAGTAATTTTCTGTGAATCTATCCACTCGGAGTAAATCGATGTTTACTTGCCCACTCTTTCTGTGTAGGTCAGTCAAGTCCCTTGGGATCTGGCAGACTTTCTCTCCTCCAATCGGTATCCAATCAATGCTTCTGCCCGGAAGCAGCCAGAGCATACCACTCACATACAAAGGACATTTCTCTCTGATAATCAGTTTGTAAAGGCTTCCTGACACCCAACAGGCTTCAAAAGTTTCACAGATGAATTTTATGTTGTCTGGACTTTTTTATGGTGTTATTTGGGCAAAAAAAAGTCTTCTACATCCTTTTACATTCTAGCCTGAAGTAGCACTGCCTACACCCACCAGCACACTTGTGAAAAGAATGTGGTCTTTTAGATTCAGACAGATATGAATTTAAAACTTAGACTTTGTACTACTAGCATAATATATAGTTCAGCTAGTTGCTAATACACATATCATCTAGTTGACAAACACTCTTGAAGAGATGTCATTGAAGAAGAATGAGTGACTGTTAAATAATAATTTTTGCTACATTTTTCTGGATCACCTTGTAGAACTGGAGCTCATAACCCCCCCCCCCCCAAACTGAATATCAGGCTGTGTGCTAGCTGGTGATTCAACAATAAATTCTGACCAGTGTAAGGTAATCATAGTAGCAAACTGATTACTTTGTTCTTGGAAATGAAAAGCAATAACCCACTTTTAAAGCTAATTTCAAATTGTTCATTAGAAAAAAAGAAGTTGCAATTTCAAAGCCTTTCTTTAAGAGCCTAATAAAAACATAACTATTTTCTGAGTATTAAAATGAGTGCTTTCCACAACGTGTCATCTTTTTTGCAGGTATATAACCTGAATTGACAGAATGTCAACTTGCTGAGAAGTGAAAAGCTAGATCACACCAATCACTGGAACTGACAGCCTGTGAGCGTATTTATAAAACACGGATTTTAATTCAGTAAATCATGCTGCACAGAAAGAAGTACCTAATAATCATCTGTTGTTCTATTTCTAACATCCTATTTTATTTGTTAAAACTGCTTAATAAAAAACTGCAGTAAATCGGCCTTAAAGAAGAATGAAATTTGTAGGTAAATGAATGAAACTAGAGAATATTGTGCTAAGTGTTATAAGCCAATCACTAAAAAACAAAAGCTGAATGTTTTATCTGATAAGCTGATGCTGATCCACAGTGGGGCAGGGAGATAAGGAAGAATAGAGGAAATTTGGTTTGTGTAGAGGGGAGTAAGAAGAGGGGTGGGGCTTGGGAAGGACAATAGAAAGAGACATTCTTACCCTATATACATGTATGATTACACTACTGGAGTGACTCTGCACCATATACAGCCAGAGGAATGAGAGAAGTTGTGCTCCATTTGTGTACAATATGTCAAAATGCATTCTATTGTCATGTCATGTCTTCCATTCATTGACATTTTTATTGAGACTCTGTGTTAGGAACTAGGCACATAGTGGTTTAAGGACATTTATGGCCTCTGCCTTAGATAATTGACAATATTCCAGACAGACACTGAAACAAATCATCACAATGAGAATGAATGCTACAAAGAACCCAAGGGTGGGCTGGGGATATAGCTCAGTGGTAAAGTGCTTGCCTATTATGCTGGAGGCCATGGGTTTAATCCCCAGCACTTGCCTGCCCCCACACACACAAAAAAAAAAAAATGTAAAGGGTGTTATTGGAGTGTTGTTACACTAAAGGCTGTCCTAATTTACAGTCTCTCATTCAGGAAAAGAAGTTTAATCTCAGAGGTCTTAGGATAACCAGGAGTTAATAGGTCCCCATGGGCAAAAGGCCACTCATTCAGCAGAAAGGAGAAAACTAACTTCTTAAAAGGAGAAAACTAACTTCTTAGTTTCAATCATGTTCACCTCCAGATGTCCTAGGATGTTTGATGATCTAAACTCCTTACACCCACCTGTCTTAATGAGATGTCTTTTAAATTGTCCTTTTCCATCTAAACTTAAAGTGGCTACTTGATCAGTGCTACTCCAAGTATGGTCCACTTAGCAGTAGCAGCTTGTAGGAAATGCAAGTTCTCAGTCCCCACCTGTTCCCTAGGGCTGCATGACAAACCACCATAAATTGGGCAGCTTAAAAAAACAGTAATTTATTCTCTCACAACTCTGGGAAGCATAAATCTGAAATAAAGATATCAACAGGACTGTGTCCCCTTCAAAGCTTTTGAAGGGGTTGGAGGGTGGCAGAGAGATCTTTCCTTGCTTCTTCCCGCTTATAGTGGCTCCAGGCATTCCTTAGTTTAGGGCTGCCAAACTGTAATCTCTGTCCTCATATAAGTGTCTCCCTGTATGTCTTTTTCTCTTCTGTAGCTTCTGTTGTTATATTTACCAGACAGATAATCCAGGATTATCTAATCTCAACAGCCTTCATTATATCTGCAAAGATTCCATTTTTCCAAATAAGGTCACACTCATAGTCTCCAGGTGTTAGGATGGGAATATATCTTTTTGGAGAGCACCATTAAAGACTTTACACAATTATTAAGTCAAAATCCTTGAGTATAGGACCCAGAGATCTGTGGCTCAACAAAATTTTCAGACAATTGCTAAAGTATTAAAGTTTAAGACTTACTAGACTGAATCCTGGTTTTCAGTGGGGTTCTACTGTTGCTCTTCTTAGTCAACACTTTGCTGGTCTCAGAGAAAGATCTTTGCAGAAAGCATGAAACATTTCCTCTGGATTATTGAATGATGACATATTCATACAGTCTTCAAATAATCATGTATTTGTAATTGCTATTTTCAGAAGAACCTAAGAATTAACATTTTCCTTTTTTCATGAATAAAAGAACACTTATTTAGGGCTTGATGAAGGATGTCCTAATGTCAGGGCAGACCACTTAGTGCATAGAGCTTTCCTTATATGTCAAAAAATGTGGAAATCAAATGATGAGAATTTTCAAGGAAAACATAATTGAACAGGATCATTTACCATGTCAAGGATATCTCTTCAAAAATAGAAATATTCTTCCTTCAGAAAACCATTAGCCATCGTTCCCAGGAGTCATGATAAAAATAATAAAAATTATGAATATGAGATTTTGAAGGTTTTTAATTTAGGGGGGAAAGGAAGAAAAGAAGGAAAACATGCTATATTTTAATTCCATTATCCTTTAAGAGTTTGCCCTTAGTCCAAGGTCAAGTCTGTTACCCATTTTAAAAATGAGCCAGGTCTAAAGGTTAATTGTATTCTAAAAACCTACAGTGGTCTTGAAATGTCAAGTGAAAATCTTTTTAAACTTCCTTCATCTTTACAAGCTCTTAAAGATTCATAAAGCATTAGTACTGACCTTGTGATGTAGTTAAATTCTATTTACCTTTTTCATACAGAAAACTCAGTTTGCATGAGGCAAATGTTAGAGGAAGATGAGAGAAAGAGAGGAAGAGGAAGAATATAAATAGACCAACCCAAAACAATCTGGTAAAATTGAAAAATCGGATCCAAATATTGTATACATTCAGAAACACACACTAGAAACATACACCCAGGAACCTCCCCATAAATGTACATCACAGTTTTAGAAAACTTAACCAGTGGTCTATTAAGGTAAACTTTGAAAGCTTGAGATTGTTTTGTGTCTATAGATTGTATATTTCTATTCCTTTTTGTTTCCCTCACTCTCATCAAAACCTTCTCACCTGAGACTTAGCATTCATTATTAGTTGCTCTTCCATTCTTCATTCCCACTAAGGTCTAAGCTTTCTCCTTCCAGATGGGATATATTCCCATTCTAACACCTGGAGACTATGAGTGTGAGTCTGCTTTAAAAGTCCTAGCTGTCTTCCTAGAGCTTCCCTAGCCCCAATTTATTCACTCAACAACTATTTATTGAGCTCCTATTTTGTGCAAGTCATTATGGTTACAGAAGTGAATAAGGAAGAAGTTCTTCTGGGGAACATTTTCTTATGGAGGCTGTTAGGAATAGAAGGGGTGGGCAGGGCTAGGGACATGAGAAAATCACTGGAGATTAAAGATATCATACATTGTAATTATATTCCAGACATTATATACCAAAATTTTAATATTTATTATCTCAAAACCTCATGACAATCCTATAAGGTTGGATATTAAACATTGTATTTCTGCAGATAATAAAAATCAAATTCAGGACCGTCAGATAATTTGACCTGAAACATAACTGGTAGTCAGTGGAAACAGGGTTCAAGCAAGGATTGCTTGTTTCCAAATAGCCTACACCGGGTCATATCACCAGGCTGTATCATATGGGAAGGACACTTCAATGCACTCAGACTTGACTCCTCTTTTGCCTCCTACCACACTTATCCCCTCAACACTTTATGCCTTGTGGCACACAGTCAGGCTGAGCCACACAGGTATGAATTCAACATAGTGCAAAGAAGTGCAATTTATTTGTAAAACTCAATAAAATTTGTTTCTCTAGACAATGTTAAATAACTTGGAACAAGTATTTTTCTAGATGTTCTCAGTCTAGCAGTGATTTTTATCTCAATAAAATGTGACTTATAATCAAGTCATTTATCAAGTTAAAACTTAGTGAGCTGAATGCTCTATCTTTTTTCAGCTTCTCTTCAGGGAAGTATTTGAGTCCCAAAGATGCTTATGAGAGCACCATGACCCTGTAGGATGTAAGTAACCTCTCTCAGGTCATGTCTCCACTAGTGTTTACTGATGATATAGTGTGTCTGTTCTCTAGGTTCATGGAGCATACGGTGTTTTCTGGGGCAGAGCTTAGAGCCCTTGACTATGGTTCCCTCCCTGTGCCCTGGTGCTACCAGTACTCTGCATTCAATTCTGTGCTCCATGTGATCCCTGGCTAGAAGTGCATGAAGTATTCTTTTGGTGAAGACCTTCTCTGCTCTGCAAGGTGACCTCCTGACAGACTTAACAGCTCTCACTCTTAGCTAACTTCTATATCCTCATTCTAGGCCCCAGGAATAACTGGATCTCAGGATTCATGTGAAAAATTTCAGGGAGGGTTTTTTTCCTGGCCTACTCTTTTCCATATATACCATCTGCAATTTTGCCGAGCTTTCCTCTCTAGGATTCTGAGCTGTAATAAAGTAAGGGGTTGAGACAGGTACATAGTTTCCACATGGCTTCTAGTTCCTTATTATTATTTTTTTCCTTTCTCTAAACTTTCCTCTCCTCTTGCCTGGAGGTCATTTATTAAGTCTGAGTGTTGGTGGCCAGAAATATAAGCATGTTCCTTCAGTGCCTCAAATCTATTTCTAGTCTCTTCTATCTCATATCCACCTCAAACTTAGAATGAAAGAGCAAGACAACTTTCTTCTCAGCTGCGAACCCTTCCTACATCAATAGATTTTTCTGCCATATGGAAAAAGGCGGGTAGCTATACAATATGGACTTTAAATAGTGCAGCAATTAGTGATTTGAAATACTACCCTGCAATACTAACAACAAATATTTGACTAAATTCTAGTTTTTAACCACAGAACAGGCAGATACAACCCTTAAAAATAGAGTTATATACTAGGGGTCTGCTAGACTTCATATTTTCTTAAATAGCAATATAGATGTTTGATTAGTAGCCAGAGGTAAAATCAGGTTTTTAAAAACTTATCTGTGGTGTTTGAAAGCATTTAGAATAATTGAGGATGAAATGAGGGATTTTCATGATTCTTCACCAGTTTTTACCTTCAACTGTAAAAAAAAATCAATATGAAAAGAGATACAGAAAAATAGGAAAAATGACAGTGTACAGATAATTATTTGGAAGCCTTTCTTTGTTCAAAGACAAATAATGATCATAACAAAGGTGGCTTACCTTAACAGAATTTAAAAGGCAAATAAGTTGAAATAAAAAGTGCAAGGATATTTAATATGTTGAGTTGCTTCAAGAGCAGTCCAATGCAAATTTGCAAGATCAATGTTTTCCTGGCAGAGAAGCAATTACATTTAAGAAAGTTTTAAAAGATGGTTACCAAGCAACTACACCCAGCCTACGCACATTGTTCATAATCTCTGGTAAATTATAGAAAATGACAGCCTGTCATTATAGAACAGAGACATACAAAAATTAGGGCATTGTTATTCTGTGTTCCTCCCACAGGAGAAAGATCAATTATATCTTTGGTACAATGATTAGGTTAAATAACAACAATAGATATTAAATGTTACCATGTTGTGGTATAAATATGTAAAAAGCCCAGAAGTTTTTCAAGCAATGACCCTTGTAAGCAGGTATAGCCCTGCTTTGACCTGACTTCACATCATATCGTTTCCGTCATATCATATCATTTCCGTCATATCAGGGGCAGCTCAAAACACTCTGTTGGCAGCATTTTAAGTGAATCTTTAGTAGAAAGACTCTGCCAAAAAATACACATATAGGTATAAATAACAACTCAGAATTTTTTATTCTAATAAAATGATGATTTTCTTGAATATTGATATTCTTTGATGGTGGCATCTTAATGACTGCCTACTATTCCTCTAACTGAGATGATCACTATGTAGCCATAGATAAAATCAAAATGCCCTTATTTAAAATTATTAGGAAAATACATACTTTCTTGGGTATCAAAATACATTTTTAATTGGTTCTTTTTAGTCATACATGACAGTAGAATCCATTTTTACATAATTATAAAAGCATAGGGTATATCATGTTCTAATTCAATCCCCAGTACCTTTTCTTCCCTCTCCATCCCCTCATCTCCTGCTCCCTTCTCTCTGTTGTTCTTTCTGCCATTTACCCATAGGTTTATTTCTTCTGATGGTGAGATTCACAGTGGTGTACTCACATATGTATATAGGAAGGTTATATCAGATTCATTCCACTGTCTTTCCTTTTCCCATGCCCCCTCCCTTTCCTTCAATCCTCTTTTTCTACTACACTGAACTTATATTCACCCCCTGCCACCTCATTGGGGCTCATTATCCACATTTTTATTAGAGGAAACATTAACCTTTGATCTTATGGGATTGGCTTATATCACTTAGCATGATAGTCTCCAGATTGTCCATTTGCTGGTAAATGTCATAAAGTCATTTTTCCTTATGGCTGAGGAATACTCCATTGCATATAAATGCCACATATTCTTTATCCATTCATCTCATCTGTTAAATGGCACCTAGGTTGGCTCCATATCTTAGCTATGGTGAATTGTGCTGCTGTAAACATTGATGTGGCTGTGTCACTCTAGTATGCTGATTTAAAAAACCTTTGGATATATACCAAGGAGTGGGATAACTGGCTCAAATGATGGTTCTATTCCTAGTTTTTGGAGGAATCTTCATAACGTTTTCCAGAGTGGGTGCACCAATTTGCATTCCTACCTACAATGTATGAGTGTACCCTTTTCCCCACATCCTCATCAACACTTACTGTTATTTGTATTCTTTTTTATATTTTTGTTTATTGTTTCTTTTTAGTTATACATGACAGAAAGATCCATTTTTATATAAATGTACAAGAATGGAATATATCTTATTCTAGTTAGGGTTTCATTCTTATAAATGTACACAATGGTGTGATTCACTGTGTTTTTTTCCTATATGTACATGGAGAAATTGTCAGATTCATTACACAGTCATTCCTTTGCCTATTCCCCATCCCTTCCCACATTCCCCATTGCCTAATTTATTGCACTTCTATTCTTCCCCCACCCATTTCCCTTATTTAGGTTAGCTTCCACATACCAGAGAAAACATTTTACCTTTGGTTTTTTGGGATTGGCTTATTTCACTTACCATGATAGTCTCCAGATTCATCCATTTGCTGGCAAATGTTATAAAAAACTATTCTATTTATGGCTGAGTAACACTCCATTGTGTGCGCATATGTATGTATATATGTATCACACTTTCTTTATCATTCATCTGTTGAAGGGCACATGGTTTGTTTCATAGCTTAGCTATTGTGAATTGAGCTGCTATAAATATTGATATGGCTGTGTCACTATAGTATGCTATTTTAATTCCTATGAGTAAATACCAAGGAGTGGGATAACTGGATCAAATGGTTGTTCTATTCCAAGTTTTCTGAGAAATCTTCATACTGCTCTCCAGAGCGGTTTCACCAATTTTCAGTTCCACCAACAATGTTTAAGTGTACCTTTTTTCCCACATCCTCACCAACGTTTATAGTTAATTGTATTCTTGATAATTGCCAAAAATACTGAGATGAAATCTCAGTGTAGTTTTGATTTGCATTTCTCTAATGGCTAGAGATATTGAACATTTTTTCATATATTTGTTGACCACTCATATTTCTTCTTCTGTGAAGTGCCTGTTCAGTTCCTTTGCCCATTTATTGATCAGGTTATTTGGTGTGTGTGTGTGTGTGTGTGTGTGTGTGATGTTACTTGCATTCTTGATAATTACCATCTGACTAGAGTGACATGAAATCTCAGTGTAGTTGTAATTTGCAAAATACTTCTTTAAAAAGAGTATGCCACTGAATTTTTAATCACATGATCAACATATTCCAAATAAGTGTTCCCAAGTTTCAGGGAAAACCTATTGTCCAAATGTATTTTAAAATTTCATCAATTCTCTTATTAATGAAAATAATTCCCATGGTTGCATTAAGTCAGATATTTACTAAGATATCCATTTCAATTATAGGCATTATAAAATAATCCATCTTTAGAAATGATGAAGTACTTCCTATTCTTGCTCCCATATCCCACACCTCTCCCCAGCCTATAATGACCAAGTTCAGATGTAAGCAATGAGCACTCAGAGGCTCTTTCTTACCACTCAGCAACAACCATTTTACACAGCTGTATCTCTCACCACGTGTCAGTCAAAATTCTGAGGACAGAAGAAACTTGTGGTCCAGCCCAGTTCATTTTGGAACTATATTATTGTTGATTGAAATTCTTGTTACTGACCCTCTCTTCAGGACTATGTGAATTTTCTTTTATTCCATTTCTCCTTTTCTCTTCATTGTGTCTCTGCTTGATGGATAAACAGTTTTCTCATACTTTCTGGCTCTTCATAAGCATGGTTTACCTGGGCCATATCTATAATTCATGTTTTTCAATTCTTTCATGTCTATCTGCCACTTCTATCCAAATCATTCCTTTGTATTCCTTAGTTCAAATTTTTGAGGAACCAAAAATAATTAACCCAGTTCATCATTTTAAGCCAGACCCTGTTCAAAAAAACAACAACAACAACCAAAAAAAAAAAAAAAAAAACCACTGCCTAACCTATAGGTCACATGACTTTTTAAAAAAATTATTCAAAAATTCTTTTACACTCCATCCAAAGATGGGGTATGTCTTCTCTCATTGAATCTAGGCTGTGTGAACATAGTAGAAGTGACACAGTAGGATTCTAGGATCAGACCTTAAGACATTAATTAGCAGCTTGCTCTTGGAATCCATCCAGCACAGTTTAAGGAAGCCTAGGCTACACGGAGAGTTAAGACAGGTATAATGGCTGAAGTTCCAGGCAACAGCCAACATCAACCATAGGACCTCTGGGTAAAGCTGCCTCCAAATGACACCAGTCTCCAGCCACTTAATCACTCCTAGGCTTCAAGTCTTTCCCTCTAATGTATCAAATATCATAAAGCTGTGATAAGCCAGCCTCTGTGCCATCTGAATTCTTGATCCATAGCATCTATGAGCATAATAAAATGCATGCTTGATACCACTAAGTTTTAGGGCCATTTGTTATATAACAATAGAAAATTGAAAAATATTTTAGTTCTATTAATTAATTATCTGTATCACAAAACCACACATTTCAGTGGCTTAAACATTTTTCTTTGGAAAAGCAAAGAATGCTTATAATTACTATTTTTATTTAAAAGTAAAGAACCATATTTTGATCCTGAAACTTGATATTTACTTAAATAGTTGTGATCAAGCAGTATCCACAAATTTCTAGTCTGTTTTTTCTCTTAATATTAAAATCTTTTGTTGTTAGTATAACCTCTTAAATCATGTTTCCTTCTTGTATTTTATGACAAAAAAATTAGCAAAATGAAGAGAAAAATTAAAGTCAATATCTAATAAATAATTTTCCATTTTTCTTTAACACCTATTAATAACAAAATATTTTATTACTTATTTATTCTTTTGAAATATGATCATGATTAATTTTAATCTTATACACAAAAACATAGATGTTGTACATATTGATGACATGCCACTTAATAAATGTTTACATTACATAAGATTTAAATTAAATTAAACATATTTACCTCCCCAAACCTCTATCATTTTTTGTAGCAAAAACTTTTCCAAATTCTTCTTCTAGCTTTTTGAAATATGCACTACATTATTATTATCAATAGTCACCATACTATACAATAGCACACCTAAACTTCTCATTCCTTCTACTGCAGCTTAATATCCATTGATCAACCTTTCCCTATCCCACCATTCTGCTCTCAACTTCTATAGGATCAACTTTTTCAGATTCCACCAAGTGAGATCATTTTGTATTTGATTCCCTATTCCTGACTTATTTTGCTTAACAAAATGGTCTCCAGGTCCATCCAAAAACATTTTAGTTTTTAAGTAGAATTAGGCAGCAAACAAATTTGCCTAATTATAACTCACTAATTGCTTCTTTTTATTTCAAGTTTATTTTTGTTTTTTGTTGTTGTTATTGTTGTTTTGAGACAACTGGAGCTGGCCTTGAATTCCTGGGCTCAAGCAATCCTCCAATTTCTGTCTCAAGTAGCTAAGACTATAGGCACACACCATTGCACCCAGAAAGATTTTTTTTCCTTTAAAATAGAATACATAAAATGGACAAACATGATGGATTTGATGTAATTTTTTCCCTGTTACCTCCTGAAATCCCAGTAAAATGAAAAGAAATTAAACACTATCAATCCACAAAAATGGAGAAATGATGACAGCACATGAGAGATATCAACAAAACCTAGAAGCTGAAAAGCAACAAATGAGGAGTGGTCTAATAGGCCAGAGAAAAATGAAACCTCAATCTATAATGAGAGGTCCAATAAGAAGTAAGCTAATTGCATGTCAAAAATTTGATCAGTCACAGAACCTTGAACGTCCTCAAGAACTGAATAAACTAGATTATCATTGAACATAGCAGTTTAGGTTGGGTTGAAAGCAAGAGTAGTTATTGAAAGTCTTTATAAGGAGTACATAGGACCCCAGTGAACGTCACCAGCCCATCTAGACAGGGCATGAAGAAGACCAGATCAGGGATCAGAATATCAGGAAATTGACTCAGAAAGGCTCTGACCTGGGGAAGATCAAACAAAATAAGTATACAGATGAGGTGACTTATTGTAAAGGCAACCAAACAAACTAAACCTGAGTCCCTAATGAGCTTCTAGGATATTGCTGGTCATTCCTATGTCACCCCAGGCAGGAAACTGGAGGTATATATAAAATAGATAGATAGATATAGATCTCCATCTCCATAGAATAGCAGAATAGCAACATGTGCGTGTGTGTGTGTGTGTGTGTGTGTGTACTATAAGATTCCCCTTAGAGTAAGGACTAGACTACCTATTAAATCACACAACTTGAGGTTTTCATTTCAAGAAGGACCTAGAACTTCCACTCAGCACATAGCATCTCTATCCAGTATTTCAGGAGCTCATTTTTAAATATGAATGGCAGCCATTGATTATAAGTCATGTGAAGAAAAACCTAATATAAAACACAGATCACAGAGATTCACAAAGAAAAAGAACTCTGAGGAAAGGGAGAAAAGGTAGAAAGAAGAAACAAACAAAACCTCATAATTTAAAAAAATAATGAGATTCTTGGTAGAAACATAGATTAGTACAGCCCTATTGAAAACAGTACAGAAGGCTCAAAAAATGAAAAACCAAACTAATATATGATCCAGCAATCCCACTACTACTACACATCCAGAGGAAATGCAATCTGTGTGCTGAAGAGACCTCTGCCCTCCCATGTTCCCTGCAATGTGTTCATAACAGCCAGGACGTGAAATCACCTAGATGTCTAGCAGTGGTTGAATGGATAAAGAAAGTTTATTATATATACACAGTGGAATGCTATTTAACTTTTAAAAGAAGGAAGTGTCATTTGCAACAAAATGGTTGAAACTAGAGGACATTATGCTAAGCGAAAAAAGAAGACAAATACCACATAATCACATTTTTATTTGGAATCTAAAGAAATATTAATAAATTACCAGTGGTTAATAGTAGGGCTGGGAGGTGACTGGAGATAGCAGCTGAGATTGGGGATATGTAAAGAAAAGGATACAAATTTTTAGTTAGATAGGAAAATTACTTCAAGAGGTCTACCATGCAACATGGTAGATCGTTAATAACAAACAATGTATTGTGTACTTGAAAATTGCTAAGAGAGTAGATTTAAAGTATTCTCACTACAAGAAAGTGTAATTATATAAGGCAATATGTGTTTATTAGCTTTATTTATCCACTCCACAATATATACATATTTTGAAATATATTTACATACAGTTTTATTTACAAATAAAAATAATAATAATTAAACATTGTATTTGAAGACCTCATTGGTGTAAATACAAGAAAAATAAATTAAAGGCATAAGATTAAGGAAATAAAATCAATGAGATAATAGAAAGTATTACATCCATAAGAACAGAGGAACAAGCCAAAAACAAAAGAAGCTCTCTGAAATTAAAATATTAATACATACTTTTTAAATTAAATTTAAAAATTAGAAGATAAAATTAAGAAAATTTCCTAGAAAGACAGATTAAAAGACAAAGAAATGGAAAATGCTGGTAGGAAAAAAAAAGAAAAAGGAAGTGCAGCATTCAATCCTATTAATAAGAGTTTCTGGAAGAGAAAATAGGATAAATTAATAAAAGGATGTCTTCAAAGAAACAAAGCACATTTAAAAAAGAAAATCTGCTTAGTATGCTAGAAATCCCTGAATTCAATCCCCAGCACCACAAAAAAAGAAAAAATAAATAAATAAGACAGATCTGAAGGGCGTGAGTTTCAATGTGAAAAGGTTCACAGGTAGTACAGCACAGTGAATTAATATGACTCTCACCAAGGTATGTTGTGGTCAGATTTTAGCACACTGAGGAGAAAGACAAGATCCAAAACTTTGGGGGGAGAGGAGGGGAGGGGACAAAAGGTTCATATAAGAGAAGCATTGCACATCCCAACGTAACAATGGAAACTGGAAAAAAAATATCCTCAGAATACTGGGGAAAAAAATATTTTCAACCTCAAATTCTTTGCCCAAACAGTCCATCATGGGTAATAATAAATTACTTTAAGTTATGCTTTATCAAAGAATAAGAAAATAGGTGGAGGAAAGGGAAGACCCAGAGTAGGAGAGAAGCAAAGGGAATTCTCAGGATGATAGTGAAGCATAAAAGAAGGGGAGAAAAATATGATGTGTTTTCTCTTCCTTTTGCCATTTGGTTTCCTGACAATGCTTCTCATTGACCAAACCAGCTTTCTACAACAACACGGCACCTTGGAGAATTCAGTAGGTAGCAGCAGACAGCTCCCTTTTTTATTAGACAATCAGAACAAGTGAACAATGAATGACAGAGCCAAGACAAATGCACCAAGACTAGCACAAGTGTTTATCCTCATTGGTTTTGTTTGTTTGGTGTGTGTGTGTGTGTGTGTGTGTGTGTGTGTGTGTGTTTTGCTGGGGATTGAACCAGGGCCTTGTGCATGCAAGGCAAACACTCTACCTACTGACCTATATCCCCAGCCTTATCTTCAGTTTCTAAAGAACATGTTTACATTATACTATTTCAGTTGTTAAATTTTAAACATTATCTATTGACTTCCCATCATAGAAATACACATCAGAACTTAAAGGGAAATTTATAGCTTTGAGTGCGTAGACGAGAGAAGACCAAAACATAAAGCAAAATTTATAAAATTTCTGCATGAAAACATTAAGGAAAACTTTTATACTTCAATAAAAGCAGAAATTCTTACATAGGAATCATTAAAGGAAAAGTTCATTCCATTAACTTGATCAAAATTTAAAATGAGTGTTTTTCTAAGTCATCAGGCAAATACAAATTAAAACTATATTGTTAATCACTATACTATCACAAAAACAGCAAATTAATAAATATTGAATATGCCAAATACTGGGAAGGATGTGGAGCAACTAAAATTCCATTCATTGCTAATGGAAATGCAAAATTATGTAGCCACTTTGGAAAACAGTATAACAATCACTTATGTGGTTAAACCTACTCTTAAATAAGACCCAGCGATTCCACTCCTAGGTATTTATTCAGTTTTTTGCCATTCAATCATGTACAAAATTTACTCGTAAAGACTTGTGAGGGTTATTGAGATGAAGGGAATTGAAAAAAAAATCCTTCCAAGGTTAAATTGGGGGAAAAAAACATGCAATAATTTGAAAAACACTTTTTGAAGAACCCAGAAAGAATTGTACAAGAATGTTCATAAAAGCTCTGTTTGTAATAGCCAAAACCTGGAAACAATCCAAATGTCTATGGATATGTGAATAGATAAACAAGTTGACCTATCCCTCAACCAGTGCCTCCAGATTTTAACAACTATAAATTACATGTTAATAGCTTGCCCGGATATTAAAGTCTTCATTCTTTACTATTTTTTTCAAAAAGTGTTCTTCAAATTATTACATGTTTTTTCTTCTAATTGACCCTTGGAAGGATTTTTTTTCAATCCCCTTCATCCACAATAACCCTTCACAAGTCTTTAAGAGTGAATTTTGTACATGATTGAATGTTTCTCTCCAAAGATGAAGCATCATCTCCACTTGGTCAGGTGTACTTGAGGAGACAGGACTGCTTTTTTTTTCTTTTCTTTTTTTTTTTGGCTCTCTACCAGATCTATACCACAACCTCACTTCCAATGTTCCACCTAAGAAATTGAATTTTCTACTGAGTGTCTTATTCCACAATTGGGGCTCTGAAGATGATGGGATCTGCTATGATCAAACCAGTGCATCATGGCTCAGTGCTAGTTCTTTGCAGACATGGTCAGAATTAGACAGCGTATGTTTGTTACCTTAACTGAATTTAGTTTGGCTTAATTTTATAATCATATATTGTGCACCAACTATGTGCCAACCAAGGTGTCAATTTCTGTGAGGAGGCAAAGATAAACAGGTCAAGGGCCCTATTATCACAGATCTTTCATTCTATCATGGTAGCAATCATAAATCAAAAGCAAAATGTTCCAAGGACACAGAGAGGCTGCCTGGACCCAGAGGAAAGAGGAATGTTCAGGTAAGAAAAAGAGCAACACTGTAAAGACCAGCTTTATTGTTCTGTATAAAAATATTGATGTAAGGTTAAGGTTTTGTATATTGTTTTGAACAAACCCTGAGGCCTAGGAATTGGCTGAACTTGGTGCTTATGATGAACTTGCTTCACTGCTCTTCAACTGTAAGGTTTAGAGGACCCAGAGCTTGTGATTTTGCTTTGCAACCATATTTCTCACACTACTTGTTTAGGTGGTAATTCCTTGAGCTAAGAATAGAAACTGCCAACGAAATTTAATGGAGAAATGAATGCAGGAGTGAATGGTGGGGTAACTATCCATTCAACATTTTATTGTTAATTATAAACTTGCTGCAGAATTCAGTTCCTAAGGAAGCTTAAATTTTGTTCTAATTAAAAGAGACAAGTGGTGTGTATCAGGAGCAGCTGCTCCGGAGAGAACTTTTGCTAACAGTCATTTTCAAATTATGCACAGGCAAATGCATTCAGTTTTGTTTCTTTCCATTTCAACCTTGATAGTGGGCTTGAAATGTCTTCATATAGAATGTAAAGGAAAATTGGTTAACATTTAAAAATTTATTGTGCCTATTCACTTCATTTTCTCAATCCTATGCAAAGCTATGCAAGATACTTCAGCTTTTTTTTAAAAAAAATCATGCTTTTAAAATATAGGGATAGAAGGAAAACAAAAGAAAAAACAGAGAAAATGGAAGAAAGGAAATTGAAAAGGATAGAAAACATGAATGAAAAATTCAGACAAAACTTATAAAGAAAAGACTATTGGAAATACATTGTTGAGAGAAAAATACAAATATCTTCTCTGATTCTGCACTATACAACACACACTGGACTAACAGTGAACTGTATGCTAATATTTAGGGAAAAGATAATAAATGGTTTACATTTGGAGATAGATTGCTCCTGGATTGCTTTTGATTTTCAGCATCCTACTGACAGAAAGACCATGAACAAAATTTTTTTAAGCCTTAGATTCCCCATCTGTAAAACAGGCTTCATAATAATAATCTACCATAGGTGACATCAGAGAGAGGAAAATAAGAACCACAATGTTGTTCCATATTACAAAAATCAGATAAGCAAAAATGTTAAAAATCTAATATTAACAAGGGTTATTGAGGAAACCAGGGAATAAAATTCTCACACCCAGTTGATGGAACAATAAAACAGAAAGAAATTTAATGATAGAACAAGTTAGAAATGCTACAAATTGGACTCAGTTATGCTTCTCCTAGGGATATCCCCTAGAGAAACTTCATGTGTGCACAGAGATGCACACAAGAATGTTTACAGCTATATTCTTTGCAATGGCCAAAAATGGAAAAATTGAAATATTTTTCCACAGAAAAATTGATAAATCTCAGTGAAAAGGAATGAATCTGAGTAAGATATATCAATCAGTGACTTTCCTACACAAATGAAGTTCTAAAAATAAAGCATCCAGTTTTAGGTTTCAGAGTATCAAGGCAGCATCACAGTGGAACCGGAAGAGGGCTGGACTTTACCCAGAGAGCCTGAACTAGAAGCTGGATACAATAACTAATGTGTACTTGGTAGTACAACAGATGGGTTTCTTTATATTAGGCTGAGACATTTAAAAGCCTTAAATGCATGAAAATCAGTGTGTGATATTGAGGGAGAAAAAGTAAGCCTCAAAGGGTGGGACATACATAATATCTGTCCTTTTTGCCTGTCAAGCATCCCTATCCTTTAATTTGTTTAATTATAATTTTTGTTTCTGTCAATCATGATCCCCCTTAAATCTTCATCCCTGGCCAGTGGTTAGGCATAGAGTCAAACCTAGGTAAATCAGACACCCTCTGTCTCCTGGGAATTTAAATCTCAGATAGAAGTACAAAAAGATGGTAAGTGATGCCAGTGTCCCCCAAAAGCCTAACATAAATCTGATAGCAGACTGATAACACTGAATCTCCTCCTTCATGAAAGAGATAGAAATTGAAAATATAGGTAGCTGACACTTATTCTGGATCTAGATTTTCAGCCTTTCCCTGTGATGTGGCTGCCAGAAGTCTTCCATGCACTCACTGAAAGGCTGATTCACCATTATGGCATCACGCACGTAGCCTATTGCTTCTGGTCAAGGAGCTCTATTTGCAAAGGGAAAGAGGCAATGGGATCATGATTTTATATAACACAGTGATGGTGGTTAATTTCACATTATATAACATAAATTACAGAATACCCATGAGAGGTTTGCAGAGCTAAATGGAGCTGGATTTGAAAATGTATCAGCAATTGATGAAACTTAACCTGTCTACATTTAGGAAAGAACACATACACTTTCAAGTACATAAAGAAAGGGTTGCATTATCTAAAAAGGGATGTTTTGTGTGGGTTTTGTTGTTCTTGTTTGTTTGTTTACTTTTCTTTCCTTCTTTCTTTCAGAAATTAAATATGTGAAATAAGGTGTGCTTTGATGATGGGCAGCCAATAGAGTGGACTGTAGTGGGGAGGGGGTTGCCAGCATTTTTAGCTGCCTAACATTCTGTATCCCTTTCCTGATAAGTCTTAGCAGAAGGCACACGACCTAGGGTATTTGACATGGGGGAGAATAATTGGGTACAGAAAGTATTCACTGTGTCGCTAGGAAAAGCTTCTCTGGTGTTTGTTTCAACCACATGTTCTAATATCCAGGGACAGCAAAAGTTAGAAAGAAACACTTCTTAATTCTGTTATGGATCCTATTGTGAGGCCTTCAACTAATCTTGCCTAGGATTAATATATGTTACTTGCCAAAACTAGGCAGTAACTATATCTGATTTAAAAACAAACAAAAAACTTGGCTGAAGAATAGTAATTGAGCAACACAGGACTCATTTCCCCATAAGTTAAGTCATACTTTTTATGCCATGCTTGATCACGCAGAAGGCCTTAGGCATAATCTTATAATCTGGGCCCAGGATTTAAGCTATACAGAGCCCTTGCAGTCCTCCTGGCATAAATGTTGCTGCAGCTTAGTTCCTAACAAAGTTACACAATCTTTATTAGTTCTATATTGATGTTTGTAATCTGTTCCTTGGAACTTTCTTAGGGAAGCTGTTCAAGGGAGCTCTGTGGCTCCTTTAGCACCACAGTCTCTTTGGAGGAGTCAGTGAAGAAAGGAAAAGCACCAGGATGGAATCAAATGCCCATCATTTGCCTTAAGAAAAAAGTATTTTTTCCCACCCCACACAAATCCCCTGCTAAGATTTGGGCATAGCTTCAGCATGAGGGTGAGAGGCAACTACTGTGCACATTACTGTGTAATAAAAGACAAAAAAAAAATTTACATTTGACTCTGCCATTTTGATCTTATGCTTCCAAAGAGCTGCATTAAAACAGCATCATCAAAAGTCCCCTGCCTCAAAAAAACCTGAACAAAACCCTGGATCAAAATGGCTGCTTCTTCCACCCCCAGGGCCCCATGTCCTCATTCATGCCACTGTTGCGGCAGGAATGCTGTGGACGGCATTTCTCTGAAAAGCAGCTCCTTACTCTGCCCTCTCCCTTGAGGGGGCCCCCTCACAAGCAGTGTGTTAACCATGCTCCAAGGACAGTGGTGTCAGGGACATTGGCCTTTCTTTAAATATTCCTTGACTGGGTTGTCATCCGCAGATAGAGATGCCTTCGCGGTCTAGTACCCCACAATAGGGATGTAACTACAGCCACTTGTTGAAAACCAGAGATATAGTTGAGTGGGAACTGTTCTCCTATTGTAACTCCTTCCTCCCTCCACACAGGGGAGAAGACCTCACAGATGAGCCTGGTGGGGTGGGGTTTTAGAAGAGTGACTCAGTCCTAATCTACCACCACCATCACCACCACCCCATCCCTCCTCTTCCCATAGCCCTCTTCCTTTAACCCTGTATACCCCCAGGGTCTCTGCAATATACAGTCACAATCCAGCTTCTCCCCTAGTATCTACCACAAGTCCCCAGAAGAATAGGCAAGTCTCAGTCACCACCGTTTCCCTCAAAGTCTTGCAGCCTCCATAAGCCCAAGTGTGCCATGCCAGAGTGTTTCTGTTGGTTCCACTTACCTCACTGTGCAGAAGGCAAAGGCAGATTTTGCTGGTTCTGGGTTGGGAGAGAGCACTGAGAGGCAGAAGGCATCTTCTCCTCCAGGTTCTAGCTCATTTGCTCTTCAAAGATCCAAACTATTAAACATATTTTGTAACCACAGAATTAATTTTTACCCTCAAACGCACATGATAAATTTATGGCATGATTTTGATCTTATTTCACATAAATAAATATCACGATCTTATTATGAAGAGAATATTGGATCCTTCTTGTCCTGTTATATGACAATTCATCCTACATTAGTTGACCATAAATTGTGCCATGCTTAAATTCTAATGACTTGATTTCCCCTAACTATGGGGGCAGGAGAGAAGTTTAATTTGTTCCACTGCACGTGTTATAACAGTCTGACTAGGCATGAATTTTTGTCAAACCATTATAAATTTCGAATTTGTAACATAGTATAAGATCTTACTCAAAAGCTTTCATGTGACCTTTGTGTTCTCAATTTTATAATGTTTATCATTTAAGAAATCACCTGAATGTTTTGCCATGACATCTTCAGTATTTTCATATTTTCCACCTCAGGTGTTCTCTGCCATTTAATATGACATCCTAAATGTCCTGTCTTTCAGTATTTAAATAAATATATACAACTTGAATATGGCAATTTTAGTATTGTAATCTTTTGCCCATCAATGATTGTCAGCCCTGAATGGCCAGGAAACTGGCCAGCAGCTGTTGACAATCCCATCATTGTATTTTTCACAAGAGAGTAGCATTGCCTTGATCAAGAGATGAATAGTCAAGACAATATAGAAAAAAAAAATAGAAAGACTAAAATGTCTAGAGCATATTCAGTGCATTTTTCTGGCAATAGAGAGCTGTTACTACATATGTTCCTCAGCTATTTGCAAAGCTCCCCTATAACCTGACTACATTATATAGTTCTGCATATAAAAAGTAGTCATTTAATAGTGTTCTAAGATTTCAACACAGAGAAAGTCTTCATAATGGGAGTTTTCAGATAGCAATATAAGTATCAAACCCTCACCACCTTTGACTATAGTCGTGAAATATATAGTTGTAAATCTAATTATGCCAATTAGAAGCACACTTGTATAAGTAAAAGCTCAGTCCTGAATAAAGCAGGAGGAACTTCCTAAGGCTTAGGTTTGGGATTTGCAGACTAGCTGGAAAAGTGTATGAGTCTTCATAGACTTCTATTTGATTGCTTCAAAATAGACTAAACCTATAAACCACACACACACACACACGCACACACACACACACACACAAATGGTGGACACAAAACCCTTTTACTTGTCTCCTAAAATACCATTTTATATACATGCAATATTCAGTTTGTTTACCAAGTAGAAAATCCCTGCCAATTGTTTGTAGACTACAACTCTCTCTAAACTAAAATATGTTTTGTTAGATAACAGATGTTTCAAAAATAAACTTTAATTTTAAAATGATTTTAGATTTACAGAAAATTCAAGAAGATCATACCAGGAGTTCCCATAGGGGTATTATTTCCCATATTATTAATATGTTATATTGATATGATACATTTGTTGCAAGTAATAAACAAATGTTGTTATATTATTTTTAACTAAAGTATCATTTCTTCAAATTCCCTTAGTTTTCACTAAATGTCCTTTTTCTGTTCCAGGGTCCTTTCTAGGATGCTATATTTAGTGTTCATGTCTCTTAGGTCCTCTTGGCTGTGACTTTCTCAAACTCTCCTTGTTTCTGGCGTCCTCTACAGTTTTGAGGAGTACTTATCAGGTCCATTGTAGGACTGTTCATTATCTGTTTGATATTTTTCTCAGGAGCAATCTTTTGGGGAGAAGTGTCACAGAGGTAAAGTGCCATTCTCATCATGACATGACAAGGGTCCATAGATGTTGACCTTCATCATCTGGCTGAAGTAGCTTTTGTCAGGTTTCTCCACTACAAAGTTATTCTTTGTCCCCACCCCTTTTGGAGAGAAGTCACTGAACATGATCCACACTTCGGTGTGGGGTGTAATGTTCCCTATCCTTTACAGCAAAGTACCTACATAAATTATTTAAAATTCTGCACGGAAGATACTTAACTGTTCAATTCCTATGTACAAGTATAGCAGTATTGAATGGTTAACCAGTACTCTGGTGAGACAGCTTTTCAACTAGAGTGCAGGGCTTATATGTATTCCCTTTGCTTTCAGCTTATAGCTGCCTCTCATTTCCAAAGTTACTTAGAACTGTACTTTTTTCCTCTCCCAAATTGAGCGAAGTTATTTCAAACATTTATAATCCATTTAGATGCTCTTATCACTTTCTCTTGTTCTCATTCTGTGCTGGCATTCTCTGAATCTCCTAAATGATTTTTCTTCAATTTACATACATTAAGTTTTACTTCTTATTCTGTAAAGTTATATGGGTCTCAACAAATGCATAATGTTCACAATTTGATTATCATATAAAATAATTTTCCATCCTCACATCTCTTGCACATATTCATTCCTTCCCTGTCCCTTTGAATCTATGGAAACTACCCATCTTTTAAACAATTTATTTGTGTAGCTTTGCCTTTCCAGCATGTCAAAAGTTGGAATCATACAGCATGTAGCCTTTTCAGAATTACTTCTTTCACTTGGCAATACAAATTTAAGTTTTCCTCATGTCTTTGTGTGGCTCAGTAATTCATTTTCTTTCAGCATGGAATAATTTTCCATTGTATAAACATATTAATTTATTTATCCATTCACCTGTTGTTTTGCCTAGTTTTATGGAGATTATAAATAAAAATGTTGTTAAGTATTCATACAAAAGTTTTGTATGGATGTTTCCTACTCATTTGAGCATTAGTGCCAGATCATATGGTAAGACTATGTTCATCTTTGTAAGAAGCTGCTAAAATGTCTTCCAAAATAACTAACCAGGGGCTGGGGATATAGCTCAGTTGGTAGAGTGCTTGCCTCCCTCCCAAAGTAGCTAACCCATTTTGCTTTCTTACCAGCAATGAATGAGAGTTCCAATAATATTTTGTTTAAACTTTGAGAACAAGCAAGCCTTCAATTACACAGAATCTCATTGTTACAGAACAGCTCTGTCATGGGGATTCAGTTTCTATGGCTCATGCCTTCTTGGAAATGAACAATGAACTTCAGCAAATGTTTAGAAGTGGCATTTATGTTTAGGAGAATATAAAAGTGTAATCCTTTTCCTCTCTTTAATAGCTAGCACACTCTGGCCATAGCAGTATCTATTGACCAGATTCTTACTGTAAAAGGCTACAGGAAAAATTAAGCAAATAAATCTATAATTTATGTCATGCACACCAGTATTTTATCAAAGAGGAAGAGAGTATATCATTAATATCACCATTTTATTTTTTTTATTTTGTTGGTTAATCATAATTATATAAAACAGTGGAATTTGTCCTTACATATTTGTACATGCACACAACATAACAATGTAATTTGGTCACTTTCATTGCCCAATAATTCTCATTTCCCTTTGTTCCTCTCTCCCCATGGTCCCCTTCCTCGCCCTTCTATTTTCATGAGATCCCCTTGCAACATCAACATTTTAAATATTCAGGAATTAAAAGGACTAGGTGATTGTCTGCAATTACTAAATACAAAATAAGTAGAAAAAGATATTATAGCAATGTCTTCCAAAATAACTAAACCAGGGGCTGGGGATATCTCTTTACCTGAGATTTGGGGTCAAAAAATCTGCTTTCATTACTTGTGTTAAGTGTCAGAGTTCAGTGATTCCCTTTCTTGCTGGAAACAAAAAATTAAAAAGTCAGCTGCTTCCATATAGCAACTTACAGGATACACAGATATTTTGTATCTACAAATACACAGAATATTTCTAGTATCCCATGGTCATCCTGTTTAGTGCATCATTCCAAGAACTATGTGGGTTCACAATTCCTATCAAGTTAAAACTTAGGTCTTTCAGAATGGTAATAAAAGAAACCTCAAGCTGTCAAAAAAAATTTTTTTCTTACTTGTATGTCAGCTTCTCTTTTCTGAAGACAGCTTTAATTATCTGATGACTACAGTTTCCAGAATTACTCTGAATAGTTTTCTGAAATAGTGCTATGAGGGTGCAAATAGTAGGCACTGAGAAAAGTTGTATTCTAAAAAAATTGACACATTTGGTGACCTTTAGGCATATACTACTTACAATGAATAAATTTCCAAATTTATAAAGATCCTCCCACTTAACATTTCATCTCATAACTCAAACAAAATACATTTATGCTTAAAATGTTGTGCCCCTCAACAAATGAATGGATAAAGAAAATGTGGCATATATACATAATGGAGTATTACTCAGCCATAAAGAATGACTTTACGGCATTTGCCGGTAAATAAGTAGAACTGGAAACTATCATGCTCAGTGAAATAAGCCAGTCCCAAAAGTCAAAGGTCAAATGTTTTCTCTGATATGTAGAAGCTAATCCAAAATAAGCCAGGTGGATGGATTTAAAAAAAAAAAAAGAACTGAAGAAAGATCAATGGAATAGACAAAGGGGAAGGAAGGAAGGAAGGAAGGAAGGAAGGAAGGAAGGAAGGAAGGAAGGAAGGAAGGAAGGAAGGAAGGAGAATGGGATAGGGAAAGTCAGTGGAATTAATCTGACCTAACTTTCCTATGTACATATATGAATATACCACAGTGAATCTCACCATCATGTGCATCCACAAGACACTAATTAAAAGAAAACTATAAGTAAATAGCAAAAATAACAGCAGAGAATAGAGAAGGATATAGGGGGTGGGAGGAAGGGAGGGAAAGGAGAATATTAGGAACTGAATTAGAACAAATTTTATTCCATGATTTTATAATTATGTCTATTGTCATTTAAAACGAAAAAGAACCAACAAAAAAAGAAATTTAACAAAATACTATGTACAAAAGAAATGCACAAAAATGTGAAGATAGATAAGAGTTTTAATTAAGCCAGCTCTCCTATTCTTGAATTCACCAAGACATAGCCCTCTGAGCTAGCCCATGTGCTAAAAATCAAGGTCATAAATGTGTCTTCCTTTAGAATGAAACAGATTCACTTTTGCCAAGTTCAAGTTTCTCTGTAATGACCAAGAAGAGGACATAACTAAGCTCAACCAGGGAAACCAAAGAGTTCATTTCCTAGGCTTCTGGGGACCTGTTAGAAGTAACAATCTCTCATTGCCTCGAATGCCAACAAGGTAGTGACACAACTGATGAGGAGATGCGATGCTGAGCTTGACATCACCGAGAAGCAGAGGCAGGGCCATGGATACCTAAAGTGGAAACCAAAGTCCAGTTTGGCTTAATGTGACTCAGGACGTATTAGAGGGATACTAAAAACAGTGGCACCCAATACTGCTTGATTTCCCACACGTAAAAACTACCAACAGAGATAACATATGTTAAAGTACTTGTTCACAGCTTTAAAAGAAAAAACAGCTAAAAATCTTTATTTCTGTAACACCTTTTTCTCTGATGAGTTCAGAACAATTAACGCCCACACCTAATTAGTCCTCACAGTTTGAGGTTTCTCATAATTGAGATTTTTCCAGGGATGCTATTCATGATTCATATAAGAGATTCTAAAGGCATTCTTTTTTATCTAATCAGGTCGCTTCAGCCTACAGTCTGGTGGGGGAATATGGTCTGCCTAGAGATGTCATAAGTGTTCTCAGAGAGAACAGGAGTTTGATGGGAAACCTTCTGAGCCAAGGTCCTCATCTGGCAGTAGCCACTGGGGTTCTGTAGTGAGAGGCATTCATAGACAGAGGTCCACCTTACTGGGAAACACTGGAATCAGTTATAATGTCTTGAACAGACAGAGAACCATCACAAATTTTATGGCAAACTTGACCTAAAAGGGTCTCCTAGAGAAGGCTGTGCCAGCTCTGGCAATCTCTCCGTGTCGCCAGCCTTCAGAGCAGATCAGACCACCACACATTACTCCCCGAACCTGACTCAGAGAAGCTGGGCCAAGACCGACATTGGTGCACAGAAGAGAGGCATGGGATGGCAGGTGTCCAGCCTACAGCGCCGGCGGGGTTGTTAGTCTCTTTCAGCTATCTCATTTCTTCTCAGGTAGTTAGAAGCCTTTTAGTACAACTGTTAAGCCATGAAGATTGATCGTACTAGTAAGAGAAGGGCCTGCAAGCACCATGGGTACTCCCATTGCAGTGCAGGGCCCAGGGAAGCTGCTGACTCCTAGAGCCCATTGCTGATTCAGGATATGACCAATGGGCAGTGAGTTGTCCTTTGGTATCCTTAGTATATTGGTTCCAGGACTCTCCACAAACACCAAAATCCACAAGTGCTCAGGTTTCTCCTACAAAATAGTATAATGTTTGCATGTCACCTACATACATCCTTCTGCATACTTTAAACTGTCTCTAGATTACTTATAATATCTAATACAAAGTTAACAGTTGTTTTACTAGATTGTTTAGGGAATAATGACAAGGAAAAGTTCATATATGTTCAGTTAAAATGTGATCTTTTTTCTTTGAATATTTTTAATCTGTGGTGGATATGAAACCTGTGGACATGGACATGACAGTATTAGTTTCAAATGCCTGTTGTGACAAATTTCGTGGCTTATAGCAATATCTGTTTATTCTCTTCTACTTTGGGTTCTAGAGGCTGGGAATCCAAAATCAAGTTCACTGAGCTGAAATTAAGGTGCTAGGGGGACGGGCACACTCCCTCCAGAGGCTCTAGAAAAGAATTTATGCCTTTGCTTTTTCCAGCTTCTAGAGCTACACTCATTACATTCCTTGGCTTATGCCCCTTCATCTATCTTCAAAACCAACAGACTAGCATCTTCAGTCTTCACATTGTCTCCTTCTATAGGCAAATCTCTCTTTACCTTTTGTTCTTTTCAACTGTGGATTGAACCCAGAGGTGCTTAACCACTGAGATACATCCCTAGCCCTTTTGTTTTTTAATTTTAGGATTAGGCCCTCACTAAGTGGCTAAAGCTGGCCTTGCACTTATAATACTCCTGCTCAAACTCCCAAGTCACTGGGATTACAGGAATACACCATCATGCCAAGCAATTGCCTTCTTCTTGTAAGAATAATTACAATTACATTTAGAGCCCACCTGGATAATCCAAGTTAATATTCCCCATCTCAAGATCCTTAACAACCACATCTGGACAATCTCTTGCCCTATTCAGTTAATATACAGGTTCCAGGAGTTGGGGTCTAGATATCTTTCAGAGCCATTTATTCAGTCCCCAGCCTTTACCATACTAGCAAAATGAAAGTAGGAGTGTGGGGACAGGAAAGGAAAGAAGAAAGGGCAACAGGATAGGAAGACAGTCAGACTAAGACTAAGTCCATATGGCTGTGAAAAGCAAAGAATGCCATGTATCTGACTCTATGCTACTGATTCTTGTCACCCACATGATTTTTCTAGACAGAATGATACTCACTGATGAGGCTTAAATTCATTTTCTTGTCTAAATTGCATGTATTATTTTTCCTAATTATAATACCAGTACTGTTCATAGAAGAAAATTTGGGAACTATACCTACCATACTGCTACTGTTGATAATTTGTTATTGCTGGGTGCGGAGGCACATGCCTATAAACCCAGTGGCTCAGGAGACTGGGGCAAGAGTATCACAAGTTTAAAACCAGCCTCAGCAACTTAGTGAGACACTAAGTAATTAAGCAAGGCCCTGTCTCTAAATAAATTTTTTTAAAAAATGGCTGGGGATGTGGCTCAGTAGTTAAGTTCCCCTGGGTTCAACCCCTGGCACCAAATAATAATAATAATAATTTGATCTATTCACAAACTCCCTGAGCCCATCTTTCTTGAATCAAGTCTTTTGAACATTTTGGGTTTAGCCCTGTCAAAAAGCCTTACTCAAAAGGTCAAACAGTCTTCACATTTGTGTTGTATTGATGAAAAGACCAAGATATGAAAAAGTTTCATCCAGCATCATTCATTAGAACCAAGAGTTAACAACCTCTCTCTTCTCATTTGTTGTCTTCTAGTCATCATAAAAGACTTCTTGGTATTCCATATCCAATTAAACACTTCCAAATTCCTAGTCAAGATTATATCGATCCATTTGTTACCCATATTGATGGCACATCAATGTTCTGACCATTTTTTCCCAAGTCATAAATCAACACCTACTTTTTCTGAGTCAGAAGTTATATTGCCATTATAAATCACAATGGAATACAAAAGTGACCAATTATTTAGCCTGTCAAGTCTCTGGATAAGAGTAGGATAAGAATAAGTCTAATTCTATTATTTTGTTGTTGTTGAGCATACTCTTAATAGTTTAGAAAAAAGCTAGCAGGTAGTTTCCCTCAAAACTGTTGGTCAATTTGAATCTCACCTACAAATAAGAAAAATCAGCTTTAGTGATTAGGCAATGAATCAATAACCACAGTGCTGCTACCCTTCAAGGTGGATTCCCTTCTTTACTAAGGATTATTTAAAAAAAAAAAAAAAGACTCACAATGGACTTAGAGAGTGTTTAGCTTGAAACTGAAGCCAATCATTTGATCTGAAGAGATCAATACATTCTCCCTTCATCCCACATTAACTCATTATTCTTCTTATAGAAAAAACTAGAGATCTCAAAAGTGCAGAGGGCCCAGATACAACACACAGAGTGCAGTACCTTCAAGATCTTCAGCATTGCTGGGTAAACACCAAACAAGCTCTTACCTGGTGACTCTTCACTTTCCAGCCTGTCCTTCCCATATTCTTGTCCACAGTCTTTCTTCAGATAGATTTCAGTACAGTTGAACCCTCTTTATCACTGTCTCAATTCCACCCTATTTCTTTGAGTATATCTTTGATTCCATTGTTAGGGATTGGATATTCCAAACTGGAGTAAGGGATGGGCTCCCAAGCAACAGCCAGCTGTAATGAGCATGTAAAACATTCTGGACTCAATCAGACATATAATGCAGGAACTCAGATTTCCAGAATCAATCCCTTCTGTAATTGGTGAAATGTAATTTGGCAGCATTTTCTCTGAAGTAGAAGTAGTCTTGAGTGAAGGCAGAAAAAATGCTTTCTGCTAGCACCAACCCATTTCCCTTGAGTATTTTAGTGTCACAAAAAAAGTCTAAATGGCCCAAGAGTCTGTAGCACCAGCCAATGCAGAAACCAGTGATCTAACAGAAGTCAGAAAGTTAACCAAACTTTAAAACAAAATAATGTGTATCATAATGCACTTATTGGGAAGAAGAAAGAAATCTTAAATTCTAAATGCACCTCCAAATAGCTTGCTTGATTTACTTTCAAAGGTAACAGAAGAAAGGACAAAATGCATAAACGGGTGGGAAAAAATAGCTTCTACCATGAATAAGATTCACCAGATGCTTTAATGTTAGCTCTATCAATAAAATCATAAGCCTCAGTTTAAAAACTGAGAAACAAAAGAAAATTTCACAGAAGTAAAAAATTTTCTGAACAATCCTTGTTAGTTTATAACATTAAGAAGTATAACATTATTATTACCCCTACAAAAATATTTAAGAACTACTAAATAGTATTGCCTTGAAGAGGGCTTTGAAGCCTTAGTTTGCCTAGGGCCCCATATGTCTCAGTTAGCTAGCTGTCTCTGGATCTTTTCTCTGTGACATGCTTACACATATTCTCAGTTTTCATTTATAAATGGCTAATCTGACAAATACAATCTCGGCTGTTAAATCATAGGGTTGGTTGAGGTTGTGCTCAGCAGCAGAGTGCTTGCCTAGCACATGCAAGGCACTAGGTTCTATCCTCAGCATGACACAAAACAAGTAAAATAAAGGTATTGTGTCCAACTGTAGCTAAAAAATTTTAAAAAATAAATGCATAAATAAATAGATCATTGGGGTCAGATTATAGCTCTGCCACTTTCAACTTGAAGGACCTTGGTTAAATTTCCTAACCTCTGTATTCTTCAGTATCCTCCTCTGTAGAAGCTAATAATCGTAATATTACCTTGTGCAGTTATTGTGATAACTAAATGCTCTAAAACATGCAAAGTGCTTTAAAGAATTCCTGGGAACTGGTAATCACCCAATGAATTATAACATGGATGATCACAATAACTTTGGTGATGCATGAATTTAGCTCAATTTTATATTATTTTATATTTCACCATTTGTTAATATTGCTTTAAAATAGTTTTAATGACAGAAGGCATCACAATCCAGACCTTAAATATACTACAGAGCTATAATAATAAAAACAGCATGGTATTGACATCAAAACAGACATGTAGACCAATAGTACAGAATAGAAGACACAGAGACTAACTCACATAAATATGGTTATCTCATAATAGACACAGGCACCAAAAATATACATGGGAGAAAAGATAGCCTTTTTGACAAAAAGTGTTGGGAAAACTGGGTATCCAAATGTAACAAAATAAGATTAAACCTCTCTCTCACCCTGCACAAAACTCAACTCAAAGTGGATCAAGGACCTAGGAATTAGACCAGAGAACCTAAGCCTAACAGAACAAAAAGTAGGACCAAATCTTCATCGTGTTGGCTTAGGATCTGACTTCCTTAACAAGACCTCTAAAGCACAATAAATAAAATCAAGAATCAATAAATGGGATGGATTTAAACTAAAATGCTTCTTCCCAGCAAAGGAAACAATAAGTAATGAGGGGGCTGGGGATGTGGCTCAAGCGGTAGCACGCTTTTGCGGGGCACTGGGTTCGATCCTCAGCACCACATAAAAATAAAAAAATAAAGATGTTGTATCCACCAAAAACTAAAATATAAATATTAAAAAATTCTCTCTCTCTCTTTAAAAAATAAGTAATGAGAAAATAGAGCTTACAGATTGGGAGAAAATCTTTACCACAGGGACATCAGAGACAGCACTAATCTCTAGGATATATAAAGAACTCAAAAAACTTAACACCAAAAAAACAAATAATCCAATTAATAAATGGGCTAAGGAACTGAACAGACATTTCATGGAAGAAGATATACAATTGATCAACAAATATATGAAAAATGTTCAATATCTCTAGCAATTGGAGAAATGCAAATCAAAACTACTCTGATTTCATCTCACTCCAGTCAGAATGGCAATTATCAAGAATACTAGCAACAATAAATGTTGGTGAGGATGTGGGGGAACAGGTACACTCATACATTGCTGGTGGGACTGAAAATTGGTGAAACCACTCTGGAAAGCAGTATAGAGATTCCTCAGAAAACTTGGAATGGAACCACCATTTGACCAAGCTATCCCACTTCTCAGTTTATATCCATAGGACTTACAAACAGCATACTATAGTGACACAGCCACATCAATATTTATAGCAGCTCAATTCACAATAGCTAAACTATGGGACCAACCCAAGTGCCTTCAATAGATGACTGGATAAAGAAACTGGTATGTATACACAATGAATTATTACTCACTTTAAAGAAGAATGAAATTATGGCATTTTCAGGTAAATGGGTGGAACTGGAAAAAATCATGCTAAACAAAATAAGTCAATCCCAAAGAACCAAAGGCTGAATATTTTCTCTGATATGTGGATGTTTAATTTACAATAAGGGGGAAGATATGGAAGAATACAGGTACTTTGGATTGGACAGAGGGGAATGAAGGGAGGGGAGGAGGTATGGGAGTAGGAATGATAGTAGAATGAATTGGACATTATTACCTTATGTGCATGTATGATTACATGACCTGTGTAACTCTACATTATGTACAAATGGATGAATGAGAAGATATACTCCGTTTATGTATGATGTGTCAAAATGCATTCTACCATCATGTATAACTAATTAGAATAAATTTAAAAAGAAAAAGAAAAAATAAATAAAATAACTTTAATGATATGTAACTGAGATATGACAAACTACAAATACTTAAAGAATACATTTTGTTTTATACAATTGTTTTAGTTTGTCAAAGGTCTTTGGATCTGAGATAACAGGTGTATGGTTTGGGAACCAAAGGATGTATGGGCCTAACCGAGGTGTTTATGAGTCGTAGGTCCTGAACTAAGCGATAGGACCCGTTGGGCTTTTTTACCGCTAGTATGGGAGTATTGTAAGGGGAATGAACAGGACGGAGGTACCCCTTGCTAAGAAGGTCCTGAATAATAGGTTGTAGGCCCAGAAGAGCTTTTGTGGACAGGGGGTATTTAGCCTGATTGGGGAAGGTGTTGGGATCTTTGAGATGAATGTTAACTGGTGGGCAGGAAACAGTGGAGGGGGTGTGGGTATCCCATACAATCAGGTCAACCAGGTTTGTAGGTAAGGGGTCGTGATCCTTTTTAGTATGGTGTTTCATGTCAGCCTCACAAGTGGAGAAGAAGGACCAGTCTTCTGCCAAAAGAGCCAGAAAGGATGAACAGGCCAATTCTGGGGCCTGACTGATGCCAGGAGCCTGGATATTGATTGTTGCATTGAATTTAGAGAGAATATCTCGGCTGAGCAAAGGAACTGGACATTGGGGCATAACTAGGAACGTCTGAGAGAATGGGAAGTTGTCTATGGAACAGAGTAATAGGGGAGTCTTTCTTGGATAGATGGTCTTTCCTCCTACCCCAACAATAGGAGAGGTGTCAAGGAGAAAGTCAACCTTGCATCCATCCACCTGAATCCGCACCCTGGGTTCCTGTCTATTGATTTTTATGGCTGGTGACAAGGACCCAAGGCTCCGTCAATTGGTTGCCATGACCAGAAGGTCGGAGGGTTCCCTGGCCATAGGACTCCTACGGGATCTAGGACAGTCAGAGGCCCAATGACCTTGTTGACATTTAGGGCATGGGGTACACGAAGTGCGTGGTGCGGGGCATGCCCTGGCCAAATGTCCCCCCTTGCCACACTTGAAGCAGGCGCAGAATGGGGGGGTTGACCTGTGGTGATGGGCGGGCAACCTGAGGAAGCACCCTGCAGGGCCTGGGCGAGCATCTGAAATTTATTGTGTTCGGCCTTGTTCTTCCAGCCCTCAATTTCCTCCAGGTTGTGAAAAAACTTAAAGGCTACCACCAAGATCTCAGTCTGGGGGGTGGCAGGATCTTGTTTGAGCTTTTTTAGTTTGGCCCCGATGTCGAGGTAGCTCTGCAAGAGGAAATATGTCATAAGGACATGACAGCCATCTGGAGTTTCGGGATCTAGGTTAAGCCAGTCCAGAAATTCCCATGGGGTCTCCTCTCACTTTTGAATCTCTTGTGTTTTTGGAAATTGACGGCCTTACAGTGCCGCTTTTTTGAGCCCAGCAATAATACATGCAGAGAATCGGTCCCTACTCTGTATGCCAGCTTGTGTATTATAATCCCAGTTGAGAGTTTGATCTGGGGCAGCAAGTGGCCCCGGAGGGTGACTGGGACTAACTCGGTGAGTTTCATCTGCATGGGTTCTGGCAAGTTCCCAGACTCTGGTACGTTCCTCAGGAAGGAGAGTATTAGCCCATAACATAATATATATATATATCATGGTGAGTGAGGCTATAAGCCTGGAGGACCCACTGAAACTCTCTTATGTAAGTGGTATGATCTGTAGTGAATGAGCCCAACCTTCGCTCAAGTTGCGTGAGGTCATTCATAGAGAACAGGACATATACCTGGATAATGCCCTTAGGTCCAGCAACCTCTCTTAAGGGGGCATGGTTTGTGGGACTAGGGAGCAGGGACCTAGTTTGGGGGGGACTAAAGGTGTCGGCTGAGTCAGGGGGAGTACCTGAGGGGCTGGACAGAGCCGACGAGGGAGGTCGGTAAGGAGGGGGTTCATCTGCCGGATAGGTCGGGGTGAGAACGAAGAAGAGAAAAAGCCTTAACAAAGGGGATCTCCTTCCACTTTTTCAAGCCCTTGCAGAAGTTAAACAGATCTCTGAGAATTGCAACCGGGTTCCAGAGAGTCCGCCGTGACCGTGAAGGTAGTGGTGGTGTGCGTTCTCTCCTCCAGATTGGGCGTCAGAGGTTTGCTGGATGATCATGGTCAAAGCCCCTGCGTAGCCGTCTGAAGTTGGAAACCCGATAGGGGAACTCACCTACTGAAGAGCCGGTGTTGTGTGAGTAGCAGCACTACTAGGACGGCAAGCCTTGAGAGAGGGAGCCCTCGAGCAGCGAGGAATTTCCCTTCCTGGGTTTTGGGAATAATGGAAGAACGACCAGTCAAGGGTCCTTGTGGGAGAAAATGCCCGTTTATTGAGGAACAGCTCTGCATATTTATAGAGCCAGGGGCGGTTTGACAGTTATGAGAGTTTAACGGTTTAACGGTTTGACAGTTGGCACGGGGTGCTTTCTGATTGGTGGGTAAGGATCATATGAGCCAGCAGGGCTAGTCTGATTGGTGGGTAAGGATCATGAGAGTCAGCAGGGCTCACCATTGGATGCCTCTTCCTGCCACTGTCTCCGGGGATGGGGAACTTAGTCTTTGGAGCTGGGGCAACTCCCAACAGGATTATTCTAGATATTTTCCATTTTCATATAAATTTTAATAGATTTTCTGAGATATAATTTCATACCATAAAATTCACCCATTTTAAGTATATGATTTGGTGATTTTTAGCATATTTACCAAGTTTTTCATCTATCACTATAACTTAAAGCATTTGTCTCACCTGAACACCAAATATCTTGCCCACTAGCAGTCATTACTCACCCCCACCCTCACACCCACCACTAGTCCACTTGCTGTCTCTATGTTTTTCTATTTAGACATTGCATATAAATAGAAACATATCATATATGATCTTTGGTTCCTGGTTTATTTATTTTAACATAATACATGTTTTTAGGTAGTTCATGTTTAACTTGCTTCAGTACTTCGATCCTTTTAATTGTGAAATAGCATTCTATTGTATGGATATACCCTATTTTGTTTATCCATTCATTAGTTGGTAAATATTTGGGTTGAAACATTTTTGTATTTTGGCTATTATGAGAAATGGGAATATAAAATGGTACAGTCATTTTGGAAAATTGCTTGGAAGTTTTAAAAATATTAAACACATACTAATCAAAAACAATCCAATAATCATATTCCTGGGGTTTATCCTAGAAAACTTATGTTTACACATAAATCTACATATGGATGTTTGTAACTGCTTTATTTGTAATAGTCAAAATCTGGTAACAAGCCACTGTCCTACTTGGAGTGAATGGATAAGCAAACTGGTATATCCATACAATGGAATATTACTCAGTAAAAGAATGAATTATTGATATACCCAAAACTTGGATGGATCTCAAGAACATTATGCTTAGTGAAAAAGTCTACCTCAGAGGGCTCTATATTCTGCTATTCTGTTTATATAATGCTTTCAAAGTAAAAGAAAAAAATCACATTGATGGGGAACAGGCAAGCAACCATTCAGGGGTTGGGAAAGAGTGTGACTATTAAGGGGTACATGAGAGCATTTATCTGTGGTGTGGAATAGTCCTGTATCCTGATTGTGGTAATGGTTAGTCCAGTACAGGCATGCAATAAAATATCATTGAATTGAATGCCAAGAAGAGAAAAGGGTGCATATAAGACTCACATATTAAACATGGCCTGCATCTGAGTTGATGGTACAGTATCAGCATCGGTCCCTAGGTTACGATAATGTACCATGGGCATATGAGATATTATCATTTGGAGAAGATGGTTAAAGGCTATAAAGGAACTATTTTCTATGTTTACATATTCTTCTGAGTTTAAACTATTTAAAAATAAAGATTGTTTTAATAAAGTCACAGCCTAAATTCTACTATACTTTGGGAAATTTAGGGGAAGGGTCTGTCCTAAAGATGCTGAGCATTCAGTACAGTTGACCAAACCAACTGCCTGGAGGCTAGTAAATTATAAATTTCTTAGCTTCTATGGCAACCAAATATTGCTATTGACAGTGTCCTGGCCAAAGATATATAAGTGGAAATCTTCTAATACCCACTTTGCCCTTCTGTCTTTTTCCTGCCTGAACTGTGGATGTGATCTAGAAGCATAAGCAGTCATTTTGCAGTCATGAGGATAAAAAATATGCCTTCACTCTGAAGGCATGCCAGGGACTAAAGGGCTTCCCACACATGAGACAGCACCTCAGGGGCCTCTCCAACATATGCACTCATATCTTGGGGAGGATGATGCCAGTATGTCTTGGGTCATTTTAATTTGGGTTGCATGTGGATAATCTAGTTTCTTTGCTGGCCTCCAAGGATCAACACTGTGGAAAGAGTGGAGTGAGACCAAGCAGAAGTCATTCACTGCACACCAAGAAAAACCCATCTCAGAAGTTCTTTCCCCTCCTAGACAGCTAAAGGAACAAGGTTCTTTCGCTTGGGGGTTCTGGCATTGAGACTAGGTTACAATCTAAGCAGCATTATCATCCTCACCCACCACCTGCACCCTCAGCACCTCTGAACCATTTTCCCTCTTGTCTTGAAGGAAGAGAGTCTCTTCTACTGTATCTTATTCAGTTTCTTCTCATCTCTCTCATTCCAGCTTGTAAAACCTTTATGACATTATTTCAGACTTTCTGTATACCTGGGTTTTATTTTAATTATGTCTTACATATGGCTTTTTTTAATACTCTTTGTAACATGTTTTATAAATGTTCCTATATTTTCCAACAACCCAGCTTTGGTCTCAGCGATGTTCTCGAGTTCTACTTCCTGTGTCTGACATATCCATCTCATAGGCCAGCAGTCAGTGGGCTTGAGCCCTCCTCAAACAGCTGGAATGAAAGAGAACCACATCTATTTGTCTACTTATTGTGTGTGACTCCTTTTGCACTAGAGAGGTAGAGTGGAGTAGCTGTGACAGAGACCCCCAAGGTCCCACCAAGCCTAAAATATTTACAATTAGCCTTTTACAGAAAAAGTTTGCCATCCTCTGATATAGGCTGCCAAATATTCTGAGTTAATATAAAACATCAGCATATCCAAACTTCCAATTGAATTATTCATGCCTACCCAGCTGGGGAAAACTCGTAACCTACCTGTTTGGTGACTGGCTTTTGCCATATGGTCTATAAAAGAATTTACATTATCTGATTCAATCCCCTCAATTGCTATGTAATATTATAAATTAAGATATTAAAATACAGTTGATTATTTGCAACATATAGTATGGCTTTCATATATTAAAGCATAAGTTACTATTTTTCTGAATTATTGCTGTTAATATCAGTTTATCTTTCAAAGCACTTTTTGCTTTGAAATGAGAAATATTCCTAAATTATTTATTCAAAATGTATTATCACTCTTATTGGATCAGTGAACTGAATGACAGCTCAATTTGAGGCATGCAAAAAAAATCCTCTAGGGAAATCATATGTGGTCTTGGCAAAAAATTATATTGCCTTTCAGAATAGAGATTGTGTGATACTGAATAAGAAAACTGTAGGAGAATAAATAATTGTGTGAGAGTAACATGGCTGCTCACCGAAATGAGATTTGTTTAATAAGCAGAAAACAAAGGGAAATAAAAAGGGGATAAAAATATATTTTAAACCAATTCAAAATAAAGTTTCCGAATTCAGGAAGCCTGAAGTCAATGCCCCCAAAATTTAATTGCCAGCTCACTGAGATGTAGAAAATCTCCACTGATTGTATAAGTAGAAATTAGAATAATTGCTAGAAAGCAATTTTGATATAATTATATCAAACAAAGAGAGAGAAAGAGAGTCTTAAAATGTTCATATCTGGGCTGGGGCTGTAGCTCGGTGGTAGAGCCCTTGCCTAGCATGGGTGAGGCACTGGGTTCAATCCTTAGCACCACATTAAAAATAAATAAATGAATAAAGTAAAGGTTAAATTCTTTTTAAAAAAGTTTATATGGTTAGTTTAGTCTAGATAAGTAATGCTAACGAGATAATCTGAAAAATGGTTGGAGATATGTAGACAATAATGTTAACTGCAGCACTCCTCATCAGCAAAAATAGGAATAAAATAAATTAATTAAATATCTACTGTATTTCAAGCACTGTGCTAGATGCCAGTGGCCAAAAACCAGACTTCAGCAAGGAAGTGACATTTAAGCTGAGACTTGAAGGAACTGGAGTTGTTAATCAACCAGAGTCAGAGAACAAGTGTTCATGTGAAAGGAAGAGTCACATCTCTCTGTTCAAATCAAAAATGGAAATGATTTAACTTAGCAAGTGTTATGGTTTTGATATTAGGTGTCCCCAAAAAGCTCATATATGAGACAATGCAAGAAGTTTAGAGGTGAAATTAAGGCACTAACATTATTAGTGAATTAATCCACTTGAATGGATTAACTGGGTGGTAACTATAGGCAGGTAGGGTGTGGCTGGAGGAGGTGTATCCTTTGGGGGGTGCCTTTGGAGTTTATATTTTATCATGATAAGGAAATCTCTCTCTCTCTCTCTCTCTCTCTCTCTCTCTCTCTGTGTGTGTGTGTGTGTGTGTGTGTGTGTGTCCCACCCTCTGATGCCATATCCCCAACTCCTTTCCTCTGCCACACACTTCCACCATGATGTTCAGCCTCACTTCAGGCCCTGAGAAATAAAGTCTGAGACCTCTGAAACCACCTGAGCCCCCCAAACTGTTCCTCCTTAAAACTGTTCTTGCCAGACTTTAAAACACAGCATACTACAGAACACAGCCACATCAGTGTTTACAGCAGCATAATTCACAATAGCTAAATTGTGAAACCATCCCAGATGCCCTTCAGTAGATGAGTGGATAGGGAAACTTTGGTGTATATATACATAATGGAATATTAAAAGAAAATAAAATCATGGCATTTGCAGGTAAATGGATGGAGTTGAAGAATATCATGCTAAGTGAAGTAAGCCAATCCCCCCAAAAACAAAGGCCAAATGTTTTCTTTGATATGAGGATACTGATTCATAATGCTCATGGGTGGGGGGGGGCAATGGGAGGAATGGAGGAATTTTAGATAGGGCAAAGAGGAGGGAGTGAAAGGAAGGGAGTATGGGGTAGGAAAGATGGACATCATTACCCTAGGTACATGTGTGAAGACACGAATGGTGTGAAATACTTTGTGTACAACATGTGACTTGAAACATTTACTCTGCCATAATTTTCATCACATGTGCAGTGTTAGAGCACCTGTGGGCCTTTGGGGATCCAGTTAAGTTTAAATTGAGTTGGGGGTATGATTCATCTGGGTTGGTGGGACACACTTATGTGAACTTCTCTTGTAGACAAGTCATGGATAATTATCCCATTGTGGGAATGGTTTCCAAGAATAGTCCTAATACCCATTGGGCCAGTATCATGACACAGCAGTGCCAGAGCAGACGTCATATCCAGAAGTGAACATCATTCTATGATGCTCATGTAATTTGGCAGTTAGTGGTGGAAAACAGTGATATGTAAGGATCCAGAGCTAGTCTATGTGAAATTCTTTTAATATCAGACGTATAGAATAAGAACTAAAAGACATGATTCCCATCAATGTCTGGTCAAAGTGAAAATTTTCTCCTGTCAGATAAATATAAAGCTTATATTATGCAAAGACAATAAGGCCAAATGATAACAAACTGACAACTGAGCATCATCTGTTTAAAGAATATTTAAAATTAGTTACTGCAAAAGATGACTTGAAATACCTAAAATATAAGTGCATGTATTAAAAAAAAACTTGCCATAGATTTTCCAGAATTTAACAATACTCAACATTACACATTACCAATAATGAGTAATAAAGCTGAAACTTTTCTAAGCTATTATAAATTTTGATCAACCACGATAAAGATTAAATTACCTTTCTATTCTCTCTACAGAAAAATTATGTTACAAAATCATTGTCATATGAAGAGTATGATTAAAGATTATGCAGCCTAAAACAATGTGGGGGGAAGTGTTATAGAAGATATATCAAGCAATGAATTCACTAAAATACCGTGTCACATTTCCTGGGTTTCTATGATGCTTGTGTATTTTTCAGCTTTTATAATTTATCATTTGTGTTCATATCCTCTCTTATTCTAAATAAATTCTCACATTTGTATCTGGCTATGCATTCTTTTCCTTAAAAGATGCTAAAAATTTCATTAATTTTCAGGTTCTACAAAATCTAGGTCCACCCATGAGAGCCTCACTTTGAAAAGAAATGTGTAAAATATTATTACTACCACATTAGATGTCTATAATGGCCAGAGTATCTCTCAAGACAGAAATCCTTGTGCTAAGAAAATCTTGTGTTTCCAGGGTAAGGTGGGAGCTGTAGAATAAAATAACAGCATTTTCCTGAATATTAGTACATGCTGCTATAGTCACAACACAATGATTGATGGAGAAATTATTAACATATCTGCTTTCACATCATTTATACATTCATTTTACTCTCTCAACTACATCTATGGTCAAAACCACTATGCAGTAAAGTTCTAAACAGTGCTATTTAACCATCAAGTGCTTGTATGCAGCCTTGATAAAATTCCCTTATTGTTCCTATTTCTTTTGCCCCTTTTCCATTCCTATCAAATATACAATCTCCAAATCATGTGCATTAAATAGAATAATAAACATATGCCATAAATGTTACTGGGTAAAATGTGAAAAAGAAATAAGAGCTTAGCATTTCCCAATGATTTTTGACATGATAAGACAATGGGTATTACAATTTTCACTGGGAGATGTCATATGTTTCAGCTCACATATTTGCATATGAACTGGTCCCTATCAAAATGGATTGCATTGTGAATCAAACAGTGTGAATGTACATTCATATTACACTGAACAAGAAGAAAACAAGACATTTCTGGTTCCATCATGGCAAATAGAAAATGTCTAATAACAGGAGTGGCAGACACTGCAGGGTGTCTGTCATTATTCATTCTCCTTCTTTACCCACACTATCCTGATTTTGAATGGGGTAGCCACGTACCCAGCAGGCAAACTATTTTGCCCAGTGTTCCTAGAAGCTAGCAGTGACAGAGCTCTGATGAGCACACATTGCTGGGTGGGACTCCCATGAACACTATGTAAAGTGAGCAGACTCAGGAACCTCTTTTGCCTTCCCTTATTTCCATCAGGAACTCAAAGATGCCATCTCCCAACTAGAATGCAATGAAAATGAAGTCACATGACCTGTAGCTCTGCAGGTGGTGGAAGCATCACTGGCTTCCCTTGGAATTCTTATTAGGTTTAAAATGCAAATCCTTACTTGTTTCAATCAACTATAGTCCAACTCATCATATGCAACTATATGCTAATTCCCATCTGATGCAAGAGATTTCTATGCTTACTTTTCTTCGTCTATTTATGAATATTTACTAGTCCTAAAAACTAATATTTAGAGAGTTAGTTACTCAAATTCTACAAAGTATCACTAATATCTACTTCTACTTTCTTCCTCTTTTTTTTTTTTCCTTTCCCTTTTCCTCTCTCTTCAAATACTTTAGTAAGTCACTGATCAGTGTGGTCCACGGAGCATCTGATTTACCTGGGGTGAAGGCTAGGAATACAGGCCTCATCCTTGCCCTTTTCAATCATAATCTGCACTTTAACAAGATTCCAGGTGAGTCATATGTCCATTAAAATTCTAAAAGCCCTGCCTTAAATTATTACATTGCTTTTCTACCTTATAATTTCTGTTCGGAGACAAAATTCTCACCTAACAGTCTTTGGGGTATTCTTACAGGTTTATTGTTTGGGGCTTAATTTTTCATATGTAAAAGATCATAAGGAAATCTATTGCATTTGAGGCTACTTTGAATATCATACTAAATGGACATCCTTCTCCACTGAGTTAGATCAAGAAATCTTTTTTTTTTCCTTTTCTTATTCATTTACTTATTTATATGGAGGATTGAACCCAGGGATGTTTTACCAAAGAACTACATCACCAGTTGCTTTTGTTGTTGACAGGGTCTCTCTAAGTTGCCCAAATCTGGCCTTGAATTTGCAATCCTCCTGCCTCAGCCTCCCAAGTCACTGGGATTACAGGTGTGTGCCACCATCCCTGGCTAGAACAATAAATCTTGATGATAAAATGAGTTCTCTTGGCAAGAACATTATAGATCTGTTATTTTAGTAGTTTTTCTGAAAGTTCCAATCCATCTACTCCACTGTAACCATCACTACTCTGAACCATTTTTTTGGCAACATAATGATTGTTCTGACTAGAAAACCATAATTCCATAATTCCCCAACTAAGTTTAAGAAATCTGTGGATAGTAACCTTATCAGAATCGTCACCCACCCATGTTTCGTTATTCTCAAGTCAGTTCTCAAGCCATGCCAGAAGGCTGGTGCATCTTCTAAGGAAGATGGTCAGGAACAGATTATTGGAGTAAATTCCCCTTAAATCTTACCAGGTTTCTCTTCATACAGATGTCACTCTGTTCAATACTAAAAGGGTAACTTGATCTATTCTTTCCTAGATTAAACCCCTTACTATTGAATTGAGGGTCTATAGGATCATTCTGTATGATATCCTGTCTTGGTCTTCCTTCATTCAATTCCTTCAATGAAATTGTTTTATTTTTTTTCAAATTAAAAATAAGAGGCAACAAGGAATAGAAGAAACTCCCCTCAACATTATAAGGCTATATATGGCAAACCCAAAGCCAATGTCATACTGAATAGGGAAAAACTGAAAGCATTTCCTCTAAAATCAGGAACAAAATAAGGATGTCCACTTTTTTTATTGGTTGTTCAAAATATTACAAAGCTCTTGACATCTCATATTACATATATTAGATTCAAGTGGATTATGAACTCCCATTTTTACCCCCAATACAGATTGCAGAATCACATTGGTTACACATCCACATTTTTCCATAATGCCCTATCAGTAACTGTTGTACTCTGCTACCTTTCCTATCCTCCACTATCCTCCCTCCCCTCCCCTCCCCTCCCATCTTCTCTCTCTACCCCATCTACTGTAATTCATTTCCCTCCTTGTTTATTTTCCCCTTCCCCTCACAACCTCTTATATGTAACTTTGTATAACATTGAGGGTCTCCCTCCATTTCCATGCAATTTCCTTTTCTCTCCCTTTCCCTCCCACCTCATGTCTCTGATTAATGTTAATCTTTTCTTCCTGCTCTTCCTCCCTGCTCTGTTCTTAGTTGCTCTCATTATATCAAAGAAGACATTTGGTATTTGTTTTTTAGGGATTGGCTAGCTTCACTAAGCATAATCTGCTCTAATGCCATCCATTTCCCTGCAAATTCCATGATTTTGTCATTTTTTAGTGCTGCATAATACTCCATGGTGTATAAATGCCACATTTTTTTTATCCATTCATCAATTGAAGGGCATCTGGGTTGGTTCCACAGTCTAGCAATTGTGAATTGTGCTGCTATGAACATCGATGTGGCAGTATCTCTGTAGTATGCTCTTTTAAGGTCTTCAGGGAATAGACCGAGAAGGGCAATGACTGGGTCAAAAGGTGGATCCATTCCCAGCTTTCCCAGGAATCTCCATACTGCTTTCCAAATTGGCAGCACCAGTTTGCAGTCCCACCAGCAATGTACCAGAGTACCCTTTTCCCCACATCCTCGCCAGCACTTGTTGTTGTTTGACTTCATAATGGCTGCCAATATTACTGGAGTGAGATGGTATCTTAGGGTGGTTTTGATTTGCATTTCTCTGACTGCTAAAGATGGTGAGCATTTTTTCATGTACTTGTTGATTGATTGTATGTCCTCCTCTGAGAAGTGTCTGTTCAGGTCCTTGGCCCATTTATTGATTGGGTTATTTGTTATATTATTGTCTAATTTTTTGAGTTCTTTGTATACTCTGGATATTAGAGCTCTATCTGAAGTGTGAGGAGTAAAAATTTGTTCCCATGATGTAGGCTCCCTATTTACCTCTCTCATTGTTTCTCTTGCTGAGAAAAAACTTTTCAGTTTAAGTAAGTTCCATTTGTTGATTCTTGTTATTAACTCTTGTGCTATGGGTGTCCTATTAAGGAATTTGGAGCCCGACCCCACAATATGTAGATCGGAGCCAACTTTTTCTTCTATCAGACGCAGAGTCTCTGATTTGATATCTAATTCCTTGATCCACTTTGAGTTAACTTTTGTGCATGGCGAGAGGAGGGGATTCAGTTTCATTTTGTTGCATATGGATTTCCAGTTTTCCCAACACCATTTGTTGAAGATGCTATCCTTCCTCCATTGCATGCTTTTAGCTCCTTTATCAAATATAAGATAGTTGTAGCTTTGTGGATTAGTCTCTGTGTCCTCTATTCTGTACCATTGGTCCACCCGCCTGTTTTGGTACCAGTACCATGTTGTTTTTGTTACAATTGCTCTGTAATATAGTTTGAAATCTGGTATCGCTATACCGCCTGATTCACACTTCCTGCTTAGAATTGCTTTTGCTATTCTGGGTCTTTTATTTTTCCATATGAATTTCCTGACTACTTTCTCTATTTCTACAAGAAATGCCATTGGGATTTTGATTGGCATTGCATTAAATCTATAGAGAACTTTTGGTAATATCGCCATTTTGATGATGTTAGTTCTACCTATCCATGAACAGGGTATATTTTTCCATCTTCTAAGATCTTCTTCTATTTCTCTCTTTAGGGTTCTGTAGTTTTCATTGTATAAGTCTTTCACCTCTTTTGTTAGGTTGATTCCCAAGTATTTTATTTTTTTTGAGGATATTGTGAATGGAGTGTTTTTCCTCATTTCCGATTCAGAAGTTTTGTCGCTGATATACAGAAATGCCTTTGATTTATGCGTGTTGATTTTATATACTGCCACTTTGCTGAATTCATTTATTAGTTCTAGTAGTTTTTTTGTAGACCCTTTTGGGTCTTCTAGGTATAGAATCATGTCATCCACAAACAGTGATAATTTAAGTTCTTCTTTTCCTATTTTTATGCCTTTAATTTCTTTCGTCTGTCTAATTGCTCTGGCCAGTGTTTCAAGAACTATATTGAATAGAAGTGGTGATAGAGGGCATCCCTGTCTTGTTCCTGATTTTAGAGGGAATGCCTTCAATTTTTCTCCATTCAGAATGATGCTAGCCTGAGGCTTAGCATAGATAGCTTTTACAATGTCAAGGAAAGTTCCTGTTATCCCTAGTTTTTCTAATGTTTTGAACATAAAGGGATGCTGTACTTTGTCAAATGCTTTTTCTGCATCTATCGAGATGATCATATGGTTCTTATCTTTAAGTCTATTTATGTGGTGAATAACATTTATTGATTTCCGTATATTGAACCATCCTTGCATCCCAGGGATGAATCCTACTTGATCATGGTGCACAATTTTTTTGATGTGCCTTTGTATCCGATTCACCAGAACTTTATTGAGGATTTTTGCATCTAGGTTCATCAGAGATATTGGTCTGTAGTTTTCTTTCTTTGAGGTGTCTTTGTCTGGTTTCGGAATCAGGGTGATGTTGGCCTCATAGAATGAATTTGGCAAAGCTCCCTCTTTTTCTATTTCCTGAAATAACTTGGAAACTATTGGTATTAATTCTTCTTTAAAGGTTTTGTAAAACTCCGCTGTATACCCATCCAGTCCTGGGCTTTTCTTGGTTGGTAGTCTTTTGATTGCTTCTTCAATCTCATCCATTAATATTGGTCTGTTCAAATTGTGTGTATCCTCCTGACTCAGTCTGGGCAAATCATAGGATTTAAGAAATTTATCGATGTCTTCACTCTCTTCTATTTTATTGGAATATAGGTTTTCAAAATAATTTCTAATTGTCTTCTGTATTTCTGTAGCATCTGTCATGATATTGCCTTTTTCATCCCGTATGTTAGTAATTTGAGTTCTCTCTCTTTTTCTCTTCGTTAGCATGGCTAAGGGTCTGTCGATCTTATTTATTTTTTCGAAGAACCAACTTTTAGTTTTGTCAATTTTTTCAATAGTTTCTTTTGTTTCAATTTCATTGATTTCCGCTCTGATTTTAATTATTTCTTGCCTTCTGCTACATTTGCTGTTGTTTTGCTCTTCCTTTTCTAGGGCTTTGAGATGAAGTGTGAGCTCATTTATTTGTTGGTTTTTCCTTTTTTTGAGGAATGACCTCCAGGCGATGAATTTCCCTCTTAAAACTGCTTTCATTGTGTCCCATAGATTCCTATATGTTGTATCTGTATTTTCATTTATCTCTAAGAATTTTTTGATTTCCTCCTTTATGTCTTCTGTAACCCATTGATCATTCAGTAACATGTTGTTCATTTTCCATGTGATGTAGGATTTTTCCTTCCTTCTTTTATCATTGATTTCCAGTTTCATTCAATTATGATCAGATAAAATACATGGTATTATCTCCACCCCTTTATATTTACTGAGGGTTGCCCTATGGCATAATATATGGTCTATTTTTGAGAAGAATCCATGTGCTGCTGAGAAAAAAGTATATTCACTTGATGATGGTTGATATATTCTATATATGTCAGTTAAGTCTACGTCATTGATTGTGATATTGAGCTCTATAGTCTCTTTATTCAACTTTTGTTTGGAGGATTTGTCCAATGGTGAGAGAGGTGTGTTGAAGTCACCCATAATTATTGTGTTGTGGTCTATTTGATTCTTGAACTTGAGGAGAATTTGTTTTATGAACGTTGCAGCACCATTATTTGGTGCATAAATATTGATAATTGTTATGTCTTGTTGGTGAATGGTTCCTTTTAACAGTATATAATGTCCTTCCTTATCCCTTTTGATTAACTTGGTCTTGAAGTTGATTTTATTCGATATGAGGATGGCCACCCCTGCTTGTTTCCGAGGACCGTGTGCGTGGTATATTTTTTCCCACCCTTTCACCTTCAGCCTGTGTATGTCTTTTCCAATCAGATGTGTCTCCTGGAGGCAACATATTGTTGGATTTGCTTTTTTAATCCATGTTACCAGCCTATGTCGCTTTATTGGTGAGTTTAAGCCATTAACGTTTAGAGTTACTATTGATATATGGTTTGTACTTCCAGCCATGTTTAATTATTTATCTTTTTTTTTAATTTAGTTTGTTTCTCCATGATTAGCTTTCCCCGCTGTCCTCTGTCGTTACCGAGGCTCTTCCCACTGATGGTTTTGGTTGTTGTTTTTCATTTCTTCCTCGTGTAGTGTTTTGCTCAAGATGCTTTGCAATGCTGGTTTTCTGGCTGCAAATTCTTCTAGCTTTTGTTTATCATGAAAGATTTTTATTTCGTTATCGTACCCGAAGCTTAATTTTGCTGGATACAGAATTCTTGGTTGGCATCCATTGTCTTTCAGTGTTTGAAATATGTTATTCCAGGATCTTCTCGCTTTCAGTGTCTGTGATAAAAAATCCGTTGTTAACCTTATTGGTTTACCCCTGAATGTAATCTGCCTCCTTTCTCTTGTAGCTTTTAATATTTTCTCTTTGTTCTGTATATTGGCTATCTTCATAACAATGTGTCTTGGCATTGGTCTACTATGATTTTGTGTGCTCGGTGTTCTGTATGCATCTACAATTTGTATATCCGTTTCCTTTTTTATTTCTGGAAAGTTTTCTGTTATTATTTCATTCAGAAGGCTATTCATTCCCTTGGTTCGATTCTCTGTACCTTCCTCTATCCCGATGACTCGTATGTTTGGATTTTTAATGTTATCCCATATCTCTTGGATGTTTTTCTCGTGATTTTTTACCAGCCTTTCTGAGTTGGCTAGACTCTTTTCAAGATGATATATTTTGTCTTCATTATCTGACGTTCTGGCTTCTACTTGCTCCACTCTGTTAGTAATATTCTCAATTGAGTTTCTAATTTGGTTTATCATTTCCTTCATTTCTAGAATTATTGTTTGATTTGTTTTAATAATCTCTATCTCCTGATAGAGATGCTTTACTTCTTTTTTTATCTGTTTATGTAATTCAATTTCAATGTGTTCTTTCACTGTTTGAATTTGCTGTCTCGTATCCTCTTTAAGGTTCCATTCCATCTGTCTAAGGTGTTCCTTGAGTTCTTTATATGACCATTTTTCTGGTGACTCTAGGTCCTCCTGAATATTTAGGCTGTCCTTCATTGTTTGTACTCCCTTTCTTCCTTGCTTTTTTATGCTGCTCATATAACTTCTTGGTCTGTTTGATTGCTGAGTTACTGTTGACTCTTTTAAATTTATTTGATGCTTGGGAGGAAAGATATTAGAAGGGAAGGGAAGAGGTCCCTAAAGAGAATGAGGGTAGGCAAGTAGACCTCAAGAAAGGGGGAATAAGAAAATTGTAAAGAGATGAAAAGACAAAAAAAATAGAAAATAGGGGAAGAAAGAAATTTTTTTAAAAAGATAATAATGATAATAAAAAAATGAAAGTTAAAATTTAAAAAGAAATAATAACAATAAAAATTTTAAAAGGTTAAAAAAATTAAAAACATTAAAAAAATTAAAGAACAGCAACCACAAAAAAGAAAATGAAAATGAGAGAAAAGAGAAAGAAAAAAAAACCCAAATTAAAAAAAATAACAACAACAATAATAATAATAGTAATAATAAATGCAGTCATAGAGTTCGATTTACTTCTCTTCCAGTAGGTGGAGCTGTGCCCACTGGGTCAAGCTTCTCCTCTCAATAGGTGGGAACCAGTCACTGTGCAGCAGCTCTTCCTCCCAGACTGGGCGGGTCTCCAATCCCAAGGGTCTAGGGCCTTCTCTTGTGTTTCTTCGAGCCAGGCCCCGCTCACCTGTGACGCTCACCACAATATTGGCTACACGCCAGGTCTGCTGCTCCTGGGAGCCCTGCTTTCATTAGCGCCTGGGCACACTCTCTGTGTTTGCCTCCCTCAGACCCTAAGTTTGTAGAGCTTGGGGCTGAGAACCCCAGCGAATTTGCTTACCTTCTGGTAGCCACGCCCCTGGTATCTGGTGCAAGAGACCTCAGTTGTCAGCATTGGTGAGCGCGGTAGCCGGAAGTCCCGCGCCGCGGGACACACACACACACACACACACACACACACAATGGAGTTTTACTCAATCACAAAGAAGAATGAAAATTGTAATTTGCTGGTAAATAAATGGTGTTATAGTTTAGATATGAGATGTCCCCCAAAAGCTCATGTGAGACAATGTCAGAAATTTTAAAGCTGAAATTATTGTGTTTTAAAGAGGTTTAACTTAATCATTGCATTAATCCCCTCATATGGGGTTAACTTGGAGGTAACTGTAGGCAGGTAGGGTGTGGCTGGAGGAGGTAGGTCCCTGGGGCATGCCTTTGGATTTTTTATTTTTTCCTTGCTGAGAAAAGAGCACTCTCTCCCTACCCTCCCCCCCTTCTCTCTCCTCCTTCCTGGTGTTATATTCTGAGTGTCCTGAGCCACTTTCCTTCATCACTCTTCCACCATGATGTTCTGCCTAGCCTTGAGCCAAGAGCAATAGAGTTGGCCATCTATGGACTGAGACCTCTGAAACTATGAACTCCCAATAAACTTTTTCTTCCTTGAATTATTCTTGCCAGGTCTTTTTGGTTATGGCAGAGAAAAAGCTGTCTAAAACAGATGGAATCGGAGAACATCCTGTTAAGTGAAATAAACCAGACTCAGAAAGTCAAGGGCCAAATGTTTTTTCTCATATAAAGAAGGTAGAGAGGAAAAAGGAATTTAATAGAAGGGGGGCAGGGATCTCATGAAAATAGAAGGGATATGAGTAGAGTAGAGGTAGGGGACTAAGCGGGAGGGAGATAGGGAGGAAAAGGAGAAGAACAAGAGAATAAAATTAATCAAATTATGCTGTAGGCATATATGAATATATCAAAATGAATTCCATTTTTATGTAAAATTATAATGCACCAATGGAAAAACCAGAAGACTGGAGAGAGGAGAACAGGCAGAAGAAAGATGGGAGGGAAAGGGAAGTACTGGGGAAAGTATTGGAGCAAACTGTGTTATGTGCATATATAAATATGTCACAATGAACCCGATTACTATGTATAATTATAATGCATTAATAAAAATATTAAAAGTGTAAAAAATTAATAATAGAAGGGAAGCTAGTAGAATAGAGGAAGAGGATCTTGTGAGAGAGGAGGGGAGGAAATGAGAAGATGTGGGGTAATAAGATTGATCAAATTATGTGCATTAAGAATATGTTGGGGCTGTGGTATGGCTCAGTGGCAGAGCACTCGCCTAGCACGTATGAAGCCCTGAGTTCAATCCTCAGCACCACATAGAAATAAATAAAAAAAGATATTGTGAAAAAAAGAAAAAATAATATGTCACAATGAGTTACCTATTGTGCACCAATAAAAACCATTAAAAAAAAAAAGGGTAACACATTCAGACAAAAATTACCTTTGTTAAAGCAGAATTCTGGAAGGAAAAAAAAATTACCTGATTTTGCCTATTCTGGGCAAGAAAATTGTTAGCAGTTATTTCCATATTTAAGATTTGACATACTTATTAAATTTTCCTATAAACAATAACACATTTAAATTTATGCAAATCTTTTAGTTCCCCATTAATTCTTTTTTTAATGGACACATAAAAACTATATATTTACCATGTAACACTTTCGTACATGTCTACATTGTGTAGTATTCAAGTCAGGGTAAGCTTCTCTATATCCTTAAACACTAGCTTCTCTATATCCTTAAACACTTATCATTTCCTTGATAAGTGTTTAAGGATATAGAGAAGCTTACCATTCAAGATATTTCTTCTAATTTTTAAAAAATATACAGCACATTATCATTAGATAGAGTCATCCAATTGTTGAATAGCACACCTGCACTTCTTATTCTAACTATAAAAATACTCATTAGCCAATATTTATTCATTTACTCTCTCCAGAGTAAAAAATGACCTGGGAATAAATCATTTTACTCTCAACTTCTATGAGATCAACTTTTAAAAATTCTACATGTGAATGATATCATGCAGAGGAAATATTTTTACAACAGAGATCTATTATGGTTTGGATGGGGTGTCCCCCAAAAGCTCATATTGACATAATGCAAGAAAGTTTGGATGTGAAATGATTGGGTTATGAGAGCTATAACCTAATCAGTGCATTAATCCACTTGATGGATTAACTGGGTCAGAACTGTAGGCAGGTAGGATGTGGCTGGGGGAGGCAGATCACTGGGGGAGTGCCTTTAGGGTTTATATTTTGTCCCAGGTAAGCAGAGGTCTTTCTGCATCCTGCTATGTCCTAAGCTGCTTTCCTCAGCATGTTCTTCTTCCATGATATTCTACCTCACTTTGGCCCAGAGCTGTGGAGTCAGTTGAACCGATCCTCTGAAACTGTAAGCCAAAATAAACTTTTCCTCCTCTAATTGTTTCTGTAAGGTATTTTGGTCACAGTCATGACTAAAATAAGATCCTAAGGTTCTATCATCCAGACTCAGATTTCTTAGGCTAAGGGTGAGGTCTGGAATGGGCCTGTCTTACAGCCTCCACCAGATGATCCTAATACACAACAGTTGTGTACATATACATAGAACTCTAAAGGCTACTCATTGGGTTCTGGTATCTACTTCTTACTCCTCCACACTACAAAAGAGTAACTGCTCATATAGAATATGCATACTGTATTCAACAGAACATGGTTCCTATAAGAAGTTGATAAAGTGATAAGAAAAACAAAAAGCTTTGTAAAACACTTTTTATAAAGTTAAATCATTTTCTTTACTTAATATGTCTAATATATATTATAAATCTGGGAGGACATAGTAGAAGCATTTTCCTAATTTACTTGACCATGGAGCCCTCTTCAGTGTGTCATATCATAACATCTTGCAGGTCTGGTGTTCTAAAGTACACAGTTCAGGAAAATGTCCCAAGCAGAGTGGCTAGGAAGTAGTGTCTGGATGTTGCTCGCTGGACCTTCCACTGTGAGTCCCATTGTTCTTATCCCTTTCCCCTACATTCTGCCTCCCATTGCCTTCTATAACGTTGCCTTCTCTCCAGAGCTCTTGTGTCTGGTCACACACAGCTTTGTCTTGGTTCATGTCCTTGCTTGTGCATAGTTACCAAGGACTCAGTTACCACCACAGATGAGCTTAAAGGCGTTCCTTCCCTCCAGTTTATTCTGCAGTATTCTTATTGTGGCTGTGCTGGTTAGGCCTCTCTGATTCATATTCATTCTCTCTCTCTCTCCAGCATGTTCTTTCTGTAGATATCAGTATCCTTGTATGCTGAAAGGACAGCTGAGAAGAAACCCTCCATTCGAGTTTCTCCATCATACTTCCTATCTAACACCATTAAACGCCCTCAGGCAACCCCACAATACTATAATTTTCATTCTCCATTGTATAGATGAAACTATTGTATGGGTGGAACTAAAAATGTTATAGGAACAAGAACTCATTTCCCATCAACCACAACCTCTAAACTCATAGGGGAACTTAAAGGAATACAAAAGGGAACCGAACCTATTATTTGGATGGAGAGATGCTAGAAGATTTTTTTTAGACAGATTATATCCTTCACATAATGAGAATTAATGTCCTAGTCAAAAATAGCCATGTGGCTTTTATCAGCTTCCAATGTTATAGTTCTCTTTCAATTCTACTCTTCTCCTATCACCATGGCAATCCATAAGACAAAAGGGAAATCAAGAAAAGTTTCTGAGCTTATCTCAACCAGAGATCTTCATATTCCTTTGACACTGATGCTACATATGAAAAGCACATATTCCTTGCAGTTCTCGATCCATGTTCTACTTCAGGAAAATCTACAAATAGTCCAATGTGAGGAATCAGGCAATAAGAAAGGAAAAAAAGCAGCAAAACCATCATGTAATTATATAGCTACTCAAAACCAGGCTGCCTTGTGCTGGTAATGTCAGAAAACAAGACAGGGAGCAGGTTTGAAAGACTTTATCCCTCCATTTTGTGTTAATATTATACCTCCACATGGTTAGTATTAGAGTTCTGTGTATTCAAATCATAATTCCATATACCCAAAGGAGATTACAGAACTGGACCTAAAATCAAGCCTTGTGGACTCTGGGTTCTGCAAGCACAAGAGCACAAATTGATCAGTGCAGCATCATTGTGGTGATGATGCTTGAAATTGTTCCTCCAAAGGTGACTTGATAACAGATAGTAGCAGAACCATTAACAAAACTCCTCTAGAGACAAATGGAACTGATGGCTCAGTTATAGCTACTAAAGACAGAAGAAGACCCAAGATGACATGATCTATTTTTCTCTGGCTCCTGTGAGAACTAACATATTATCCCTTTGTCTCCACATTTCTCCAATGTGGAACTCACTGCCAGGTTATCATCCAGTAGAATTGGAGGTGGATTTATAGTTAACTGTTTCTGTATTTCTATTCTTGGAAATCTTGTTGATTGTTATGATATTTTGGAAGTGGTGATCCCAGAGAGCTCAAACTACAATGAAGGACTGATTGCTAAAGCTCTGTGTTTATTCCTCATTTGTTTTTCACTCTTTCCTCACCCAACATTGGAATAATCAAGGATCAACCTTTCAGTTTCAATTATAAGTGGACTGGTGGCCACAAAGAAATGAGATCCTATTGTCAGGACTACTCAATTAGCTAATGACAAATAGCAGTTAGGCCTGGAAGCTTGGTGACATTGATTGAATAAGCTCACCCTTTGTCAAAGAACAATACACCCCACACATTACAAACTGGGAATTAAAAAATGAAAACCTTGCCCCAGTCCTGGGTAGAGTGTCTAATTTATAAATTAGAATATGGTGGGTGGTGAAGATGATGCTCCTCTAAATTTCTGGGTGCTGGAACCATGGAAATGTGCTGGATCTCTTGCTGTATAAATCAGAATGAACCCACAACCCCAGCTGCACCCCTCCAAATATATGATCACATCAGCACTAAATCTGTGCTTCCCCCAGATGACCCCAAGTCTTGACTCTGCCTGTTTAGGACATTAATTGGGTCTTTTCTTATAGGATGCAAACTTCTCCAGTGACTTGAGAGCTGTCCCTCAATCTTCCTGACACATTCTTAGAACTGCTCTGCCCTCTCACTTCCTTCCTGTCAAATCCTCCTTCCTTCCTCTTCTTCAACAGGAGTCTGATTTGCATCAGTCTGCAGGCTGTCCCCACCCACTTCTGCTCTCTGTCTCTCTCTCCCCTATATCTTTCTCAGACATATTTTCAAATAAATCTCTTGCAAATCTAACAGAATTTTGATGATTCCTTCTTACAGAACTCAAACTGACACAGAATCTGTGTGTAATAGTCAATTTTTCGATATTGATTTTATCTCCTTCAAGATCTTTTCTTGAATATACTTTTATTTGATTCATGTAGTTGCTTATAAGGTTTTCTTGGTTATCTTTCAAGAACATACAATTCTCTTCCTCCTTAAATGAAGAATTATATTCTATACGTATCTATGATCAATACTACTAAACAAGAATAAGCTGTTATGGTTCATTCATTCAACAAATATATAGTTGCTTGTGTGCACCCATCTCTGTAATGTACTGCCTTAAGAACATGAGCAGTGAGCAAGACAGAGTGACTATCTTGCCCTTCTGCCATTTAAAAAATCAATTTTTAAAAATCACAATTGTAATAAGTGATACACAGTAAAGGAAAGGTCAAGGTTCTCTAGGGGCTAGGGGTTAGCCTAGAGAACCCAACTTTGGTAAGAGGCACAGGAAGGACTTCTATAAGACTTATCATTGAAGCTTGGTTCAAAAGGCTGAATGGACACCATCTGATTATGAGTGGTTTAGCAAATGTTGGGGGCAAAGTGGTGTCGCTGAGTACATGGGAAAGGGCAAACCCTTAGGCAGGAAGCAACTGGGAACATTCAAAGAGCTGAAAAAGGACCAGTGTATCTCAACAGCAGAGAGCAAATGGGAAGGAAGTACTTGGCAAGGCTGGAGGAGCAAAGGCTATCACTCAGACTCGGAAGAGTTGCCAAGATTTTGCTCATAATCCTTTAAAATTACTATGAAAACAATAGATCCACTCACACATTGTCAATTCACATCTAAATTTTCTCCTTTTAAATCTAAACTGTGGCAAAATATTTTATCTCTGGTATATTATCAATATTGACATTTTAAAAGCATGAAACTATGTAACCAAGGAATATCTAAATACCAAAGCTATTAATATCCAATATCACTTACTGAAAAGATGTATTATAACAAATTAACACTCAGAAAATCATATCATTCTTGTTTTTCCTTGAACTTGCATTTTGATTCCATTTTCCCTCAGAATATCTTCATGTGACATATTTATACTCTTACTGATCACCTTTCATCTTTCTCTGCAACAAAATATGTGTATAAATTCATTGACTCATAAATCTCTTGAAGATTAAATTTTCCTTCTGGGTTAAATTATTATTACAATTATTATTAATATATAGTTTCTCAAAAGCAATATAAATGCATTTTAAATTTTACACATAAAAGAAAAAATTAGAAAAATTTTCCTTAATGGGATGGATGATTATTTATTTATTTATTTCATCTTTACTTACTGCTAGAACAAGATTGAGTTCAGCATCAATTCTAATGTGTATTTTTTGTAAGTTGCGAGAATCTTTGTTCATATGTAAAAATAGATGGAACTGGAGCAAAACTTGCTATAAAAATGTCAATCAACTCTTTGAACTCTTCCACTTTACATGCCAAAACCACACAGTGGCACATATTCAAGTATTATTTTTGTGATCTATCAACTGACAACTCAGTTAAATTTTTCTCAATTTTATTGAAAATAAAGAAATGGAAATCATCATGAATTGTGAAGAGATTTGCTAACATCATTAGAGATATTGGTTTCTCAATTCTGGGAAATAAATCAAAAAATTTTTCCAAAATTCAGCAAATGACTATCAATTATACTTCTTAGTCTTTTACTTAGAAGCATCATCTTTAACCTAATATACTCAAAACAGATTAGGAAAACTAAATATTGTTAATTACATTCAATATTTCAATAATCTTTTAATAGATTGAGTTCAGTATGCAAGTTGAAGTTTTAAACAATTAACAGAGGTATGTTGAAAATATCCATCACATAATTAACAATGCTATTCCTCATTGTCAAGCCCAATAACCAATCAGAATTCTGACTTTATTTTTCATTTCAAATAACTGAGACAGCATCACCCTTTTGAGTTCTAGTGGTAGATATTTAGGTAGAGAAGGTATAGAGTTCTGCTTGAGTTCATCATCTGGACATGAGAGAGGCATGGACACCTCTGTTCAAGGAAAAAATACAAGTTTTTTCTAATTGTTAAAAGGAATTATATTCACTGTTCTAAGCAAGGTTAAAGATATTTACTGAAACTTATGGAAATAGGCAATTAAAGATGAATTATTATTGGCATCTCTTTATATTCAACTAGAATTGTTTAATGGTTAGGCTGGCTGCATAGTTACAGAGTAAGATCAAAAGGGAAATCTGCTTAGAAAACTTTTCTACATTGAGAAAGGAAAATAGAAAAGAATAGCTGGGTGTGGTGGCACACACCTGTAATCCCAGTGGCTCAGGAGGCTGAGGCAGGAAGATTATGAGTTCAAAGCCAGCCTCAGCAACTCAGTGAGTCTTTTTCAAAATAAAAAATAAAACAGGGGCTGGGGATGTGGCTCAGTTATTAAGTGTCATGGGTTCAATCCCTGGGAAAGAAAGAAGAGAAAGGAAAAGAAGTAAAGAAAGAAAGAAGGAAAGAAAGAATGCAGGCAGGGAGAAAAGAAACTTGAGTAACCATCATCAGCTACATGAAAAGTATTATAGTGGATCTTGTGTGGTCACCAAGAGCAGGAATTTACTTTTAATCCCTCCAGTCCAATTTAATTTACCCACAACACCTGGCTAGAATTTGGTCTATGTCCTTGCAGAACTTGTGTTTCCACTGAAGAAATAATTGCTATTCTTATCTATCCGAAATTTAAAACAAAAAAAAAAGAATATACAGAATTATAATTCTTCAAAAGACAAAATGGGGGCAAGGCACAGTAGCATGTGCTTGTAATCCCAGTGGTACAGGAGGCTAAGACAGAAGAATCATGAGTTCAAAGCCAGCCTCAGCAAAATCCAGGTGCTAAGCAACTCAGTGAGACCCTGTTTCTAAATAAAACAAAAAACAGGGCTGGGGATGTGGCTAAATGGTCACATGCCCCTGAGTGCAATCCCTGGTACCAAAAAAATAAAAAAGACAAAAAGGGGTACTGTGAACTAGTATAATCAGAGCGCTCTTCAAAGAGCCTGATCTGAGACTTGAAGGACAAGTTAGATGGAAATACAGCATTTGAGGAAGAGGGGGTATATAAGTATATATAAGTATACCGAAAGGCTTAGAGGTACTTCAAGGATCAGGGAAAAAAACAGTCAAGTACAGTGGCTTTGAATTAGGGAACAAAGTAAGAAAATGTTCAGATTATAAGGAACCTGAAATGAACCCATAGACTTAGGCTTGATCTCATTGGCAACAAAGAGCCATAGGAGCTGGTGCAGAGGACAGATACAAAGACCACAAAATATCTTATGTTCTGTAAACAGGGAACTGCAGAGGAGAGATTAAAGGTTACTGAGAAGACATTGCAATAAATCAGGTGTTAGGAGGGTGGTGGATTTAGGTGATGTAGCCAAAAGAGCACTCAACTTTAACTTGATGTCTAGTGCCAGTTCTGCATTGACTTCATAATTCTGGAAAACTCACTTCATCTATTTGGATGTGTATTTCTTCTACTCCAAAGATCCTTTGGGGTTAAAAATAACATCTTTGGAGACAACAGTAAGCTAGCAAGAATGTCAAATAGGTAAGTGTCTGTTTCCTACCACTCTTGCTTGAACCAAACCAGATTCATTTTTATCTGCTTTGTTTTTATTTTTATAAGTAATTTTGGGATTTTGTGTAACATTTGGAGGAAAGTTTATGCTGCTTAAAAAGTTTTGAAAAAGAAAACTGAACTACAGGCATCCCCTTCAGAGACATTAAATTCTGAGATTCCGAGTAGAACAGTTTTATATGAGAAGCCTTGGTGGGACCTGGTAACTGACTGGATAGAGAAAGGAAGAATAAAGGTATCAGAGAAGATTGGATGACTGAAAGACCGTAAGCAAAAAATGAGTATAAGGAACAAGAGTTAGATCCCAGGGGGAATATAAGGAATTTTCCCTAAAGTGATATGAAGGGATAACTAGTTTTCTATTCATTGTTTTTCTACTCCTCACAAAAATAGGTCTTTCCCTGTAAACTATAACATCCCAAAAAAGAAAAGGAAAAGGACAATTTTTATCTCCAACATGATCTAAAATATCATACATCATTATTTGAAATGAAGTTGATAAAATCTTCAGCTAATAATAGAATTTTTAAAGAATTTTTTTAAAATGTGTGATTAGGTAAAGTGCTTTCACTTCAGTTGATATAGCTGGTAAAGATATTTGCAATAAACTTTAGGGTTTAAGTGATTGGTCTGAATTTTCTATTTCACCCATGTAAATTAAGCCAAAACCTCAAGAAGCATTTTTCTAAGATACTTCTTTTAAAATAAAAGATACATTAATTTGATATAGCCTTTTAAAATAGTGCCTTTGCCCTGCATTATTCATTCTACATTCTGTGTGCTATATTCAAGAATGCTTTGAACAAGTTGAAACTAAAATCCTTCCATGTGTAAAGTCAGCATATATTTTAAATTTTCTTTTACAATTATAGTATCACATGCAACTGGGAACAAAAGCTACAGGGAACAGAGTGTAATGGATTGTGATGACTGTTTTAGAACAGCTTGAACCTTCTTGTAGCCTACAAGAAGGCTATGTGAGCTGAATTGAGAAGCATAAAGATGGATTTTACTGCAAGCTGCACAGTTGGTGGGGAGGGGGCAAATATGCTTTTTTTTTTTAATAATTTACAACAATGCAAGGACTTCCAAGTTAAAGAATTTACCCCAACGAAAAGATGTGACATCTCCCATGTCCCTCCATTTTGTGCATTTCTTCTTCATATACAAATATGAATACGTACAGAATATATTCTAAATCATCAATACATTTCTTTCTAATTGCTCACCACTAATGTAACCAATTGCCTTTTTTCTATCATTTTACTGATGTTATGGTCCTTGTCTCTTTAAATGGAATTATTACTATAGCAAATCAATTGAATTTTAATGCTTGAGGAAAAGGAGAGGTCAAAAGAGTGATCATTTGATTCATTGTCTCCATGTTCTAAATGTACCACACTTGTGTTTGGAATAATTGAATTAAGGACAGAAGGAGAAGGAAAGGAGGAAAATGTACCACATGTTCGTTCTAGTCTAGATTTTTAATATCCTCAATGTATATTGCCCTTGTCCTGTCTCCTTGGCAGTAACTCTCATTTGATATAAGTCCTTTTTGTTCAAATTAAATCTTCCCATGCTCAGCATCAGCACGTCCTTAATGAGCAGAAACCTCCCACATCCTGGAAAAATCATGTCCTTTCAGTGTGACTGGAATGATACCTTTCAATTCCTTGCTGTAGGATTATAAACTAGTGGATATAGAGAAGATAATGACCAAGGATATTTGGCATTTGGTAATACTGTTCTGCCACTAACATGGTTCCACCCAAAACTTACTTGAAGGCCAAGAATCTGCCATGGTCACATAGACTGCTTCATCAGCAGAGAATGCCACTGTCAAATGGCTTCTTGGTTGTTTGAGAACCAGGACAGACAGAGAGATTTAGTTGCTCATCGAGCATATTTATCTTTTTTCCCTCAAGGACGAAAATAAGACCCTCTTCATCAGTCCCATTTCTCTTAGTCTGAATCCTCCCAAGCAAAACCCTCACACATTTCCTTATTTCTTTCTTTCTTTCTTTTTCTTTTTTTTAGCTGTGCTGTGACTTGCCAACCATTTCTGATGGAAAGACATGAGCAAGAACTTAATGGTGCAGAACAAGCAAGTCAGCCCTCTCCGCAGTGCACCCCATCACAATGAGAATATGCTCCCCATGACTCAGAATGAATCAGATGGAAAAAAAATAATAGCACAAAACTGCAGCTTAAGAAATAAATGGCAATGTGTGATGTGCAGAAAGGAGACCGCACCACTGATCATAGCTACCCAAGAGCTAGTCATCCTGCCTGCTGCATTCTCCAAGGAACAGTTCAAATGTGGAGCAGATTTTCTCCCAGAGGAAATCAAAACACTGTTATTTCGACACACTCTGGCAAAATAAGTCATTTACCTCTGTTCTTCAGGCTACATGCTATATCAATATCATGAGTATCTGTCAAAACCTGTTCTTTGCATTTATACTTTAAACTGCTCTGATTTTATACCCTTTATATGAAACCTTAATATATAAATTTGTGCACATATGCACAAACATATGCGTGTTAAAGCAGCCAGCTCATGCAGGCTGGACTTATCCTCTCATTCTGTTTGGTATTAGAATTTTCCTACTTTTCATTCTCCCCTCTCTCCTCAATCCTGTTCTCCCAATGCTTATGGTCTACATTCAATGCCCCAAGTTTTACTTCACCCCATAGTTGATGAATTATGAAATCAATGGTAGGACATGACACTGTCAAGGAAAGAGAAAGGAGATAAGGGCAAGAAAACTTCACTGAACATCTATGTCTTTAACCACACCCCTGTGCCCTCTACAGGAAAGAGAGGTGAAATAATACTCCTATCTTTGCTGCTCCTCCTACCCAGCCACTTTCATCCACATCTCATAGTTGACTGGCTCAGACATTGTCAGGAGGCAAGAGAAATGGAGAAATAGATGAGAGAAGAAGACACAGTGTCTGATATGCCCATTCTCCCCCCATGCTGTGACACAGTATAAATCCCCTAGAAAGAGAAAGGAGAGGCCCTTAGGTATCTGAGATCAAGGCCTTTCTCTTTGGTAGAATACAGGCTCAGAATGCAGATTTACTTTTCTTGCACATCTGAGTTTGTAGCATGAGAATCATAGCTGGTGCTCTGAAAAGAGGATGAATCTTCAACAGGCTAAGAAACTTCTACTTAAAACCAACAGCCAACACAATGACAGTAAAATACTAGTAGCATTCCCATTAAAAATAAGGGTCCAAGCAAGAAAATACACTATCATTCTTTTGTCAAATTCAATTTAAAAAAATAAAGACATAGAAATAAAAATAAGCACTTCACTAGAAACAATACAAAATCATTATTTGCAGCCCATATGAAAATCAACTGAAAATTTTTTCATTTAATTTTTTAATATTTCAGCAAAATAGTCAGACAGAAGATAAGTACAGATCATCAAACTCTTGCCTAAGCATCATCAATGACCAAAAAGATGAAATGGGAGAAAATCAAGTGTACGCAAAAATCACACAAAGCATTAAAAATCCATGAATAAATCTAACCAAAAAGTGTGTGCATGATACTTTTTTAAAACTATGGAATTTTGCTGAGGGATAAAATAGTAATATTTATAAATTAATAGATGAATGAAAGGAAGTCCAGTACAATAGAGGAAGGAGAATGGGGAGGGGAGAGAAGAGGGAAAAGGGGAAGATCATGAACCGAAATCAATCTCTATGCATGTATGAGTTTGTCAGGATGAACCTAACTACCCTGTATAACTATAAAGCTTTAATTTTAAAAAATGCCTAAAAGAATTATATTTAAAAGAGACATATTACATGCAAGGATTGAAAGACTGAATACTAATGATAATAAAAGACACAAGAAAGAATTTAAAGGCAACAGAATAATGAGAGCTATTAGTATTTTGCCATTTTATTTAATGAGCACCTACTATGTATGCCAATGATTATTCAAGGTGTTCAATATTTTTTTACCTTTTACTTAATCTTTCCAATAAACCTATCAAGTACCCCATTTCATAAATAATGTATGTCAGAATATAAAATTAAAATTTTATCCACTTCAATACATTAACTTTGTAAAAATGTCTGGATTTCTGTCCCAAAAGCATATAGATTTAAGAAAACACCTAAATAAATTCCACAGAATTTTCTTAACATATTAACATTAAACTTTTGAAAGGTTATAAAGGGTAAAGAAAAAAAATTTTATAGCACATGCCACAGAAGAATGAAATAGACACTAGTATACACAAATTTTAAATATTTGATCAAGAAAACTTCACAATGGAAGAAGCATTGTTTGTATTTAAGTGATGTTGATGTAATTGACTATTTTTAAAAATGGGCCTTCTTCACATGACACATCAGACTAAGTACTAAACTTTTGAATAATTTTCAAAAACACATACACATCATCATAAACTTGAAAAAAACAAATAAGAGTCACTGGGATTACAGGTATGTGCCACCAGGCCCAGTCACCAAACTATTTTAGTAATTGTATTCTTCAGTGTCTTACACTCGTATTTTAAAAGAAAAATAAAATAAATTTCTCTTAGTGCCTTTAACAATGCACTAAGAGGTGTTAATTCTCCATCTCTGAGCACATACCTTTTAATACTCTGTTATGAAATGGGAAGTACTCACAAAGCACTTTGCTGCATGCCAAAGACAATGGTCGGCTCAAGGAAAACAAATTGTGTGAGTATTGACATGGAAAACTGAGCTGGACAATTTTTTCCTGGAATACCTTTTTTTCCCTTTAAAAAAACACTGACAATGTATGATCATTCAGATTTGGACATTAATGGATATTTTTGCTTCACATTTTAATCTCTTTAAGGAAAACAATGGACAATATTTGTTGCCAATTACAAAAAAATCCAATCTTTCAAAACAAATTAGAATACTTACTCCAATTTATTTTATCCATATCCTCCACCATGAGCTTGTCAGCTTGCCAATATCAGGGATTTTTCTGTTTTAATTTACTATATGTTTATAATTTTGATAGCTATGTATAACCTTATTTCCAGAACTAAGAAATAAGGGATAGGGTGTGAAATGAATCCCAAACATGACAACACTTGCTGATGTGCAATTTAAAAGGAAAAAAATATGTTGCATAGTATTTAATTTAATATGGTCAAAATCTTATGTTTTAATATTAATATGGTAAAAATCAATAGAAGCAACCCACAAAACCTGTATAAGTTTTTTAATGATTTTTAAAAGTGTAAAAGTTCTTAAAATTAAAAAAGTTTAAAAAGCAACTGATTTGTCTCAACCAATGTATGACACTCCTTGCTCTTAACAGTCCTAGCTGCTTCCATGGAGATATAGATATGGAAGGCCCTGGCCCAGCACTGCTCTAGGAACACTTTGTTTTTGTTGTAAAACTAAGGCTGCTTTTAAAGAAGTATATCTATAGCTGAGATCATTGTTTGGCAGAAGTGAGAGTCTGATGATTAGCAGTGATCAGGAATTTGCTGCAAGACTCACCATCCAGAAATGGACCTTTGGGATTTCCAGGCCCAAACCTCAGCTACTATCTCATGGTTTTCTGATAAATTCTCAAAGGAATTACAGGAATCATTTGATTTACTATACAGTATGTTCTCTTTATATTGCACATCAGCAAGTATTTTCATGTTTCATTTCACATCCTAATCACTTAGCTTGGAAATAGTTATACAGAGCAATTAAAGTCATAAACAAGTATATATAAATATATGTGTACATATATATACATGTGTGTAAATATGTATTATGTACATATAAATATATAAATTTATATATAAATACATAAACTCACTTACCAACTTTCATAAATATTTTGAATTGGAAGTGAGGAGGCAAAAATACCCAAAAGTAGTTTTCTCTTCTGCAAATCCACATAACATCAGCCATCCTTATTTTTTCCCCCATGGATATTATACAGCAAGAACCATTGAAGATGGCTGGCACAATTTCACCTATACTCTGCTTTCATAAACTATCCTGTTAGTTGATATTAAATCAATTTATGTTATATTTCAGGAGATTTTTTTTTAATTGTCAAGTTGTATCTCTCTAATTTTTCCTAATAATAGACATTTTCTTCTTGTCCTTAATTTTGGCCGGTTCCGAGGATGTATTTCAGTCAAAACTCCAAACTTAAAATAGTATAAGCAAAAAGAAAAACAGGAAGAAGAAGAACAAAGAAAAGAGAAGAAAAATAAAAAGAAAAGAAACATTAGCTTACAGAAAAAGTGATCCAGAAGGGCCTGAGGTTAAGTCCAAGCACAGCCAGAGTCAGAAACTAAAGCCTTCAGGACTTCTTGTCTCTATCACTTTGTCTCTAGGTGGTGGCATTCTGCAGGCAATCTCCATCCCACCGTGGAGAGTAGACAGTGACCACAATCAGCCCCAGTCTTATATTACTCTGAATTAGCAGAAAGAGAACCTCATCCTACCAGTATCCGTGGTTTAGTTTCTTCCCAGCCCCATTGCCTCTCATGCATTGTTGAGAGCCACAGCCGAAGGGGCTCCAGCAAACTTTCAGACTGCCAGCTGATGATTGGCTCACAGCGGCCCCAGCAACACCTAGCTGATTGGCTCCTCTGTGGAGATGCTCATTGAGCTGTTTCCCTGCCCTTTCAGACTACCAGCTGATGATTGGCTCACAGCAGCCCCAGCAACATCTAGCAACATCTAGCTGATTGGCTCCTCTGCGGTGATGCTCATTGGGCTGTTTCCCTGCCCTTTCAGACCACGAAGCTGCTCATTGGGGGACTTTTTTGGCTCCGCCCATGCGACCCAGCCAATCGGCCTCAAGAGCAGGAGGATTGTGGGAGGAAGAGGTTGTTGGGTGTGTGGCTTGTGGGAAGCCGGTGGTGGCAGTTGGGCTCTGAGGGTTTTTTCCTGAGGAGCTGTTTTGTTTATCTTGTGTGGTTCTAAAAATAAAGTTAGTTTCTTTTGACAAGTGGCTCCTGAATTGTGCCCAGCCAGACTGCGGCATTTGGTGGCTCGCACGGGGAGCGACTGAGGGTAAGTAAACCGCTCGCCCCTGAGGACAGGGTGAGAGGATGGGGAGCCATTTTAAGATTCCTCTTTTGTTTTGCTTCATTTTTGTTTTAAGTTGCCTGTCCCTGGAGATGAGTGAGACGGAAGAAAAACCGCTCACTTCTGAGGAAAAACTATTTATGTCTGAGGAACAGATAGGGAGAAAGGACGGATGTACATGTAAGGAGGATAGAAAGGTTATAATGATTTTGTGTGGTTCCATTTTTATTTCATTCTGTCTCGGTTTTGTTTGGCGTCATCTTGTTGGGTTGTATTATAGTAGAAATATGGGATCAGAAATTAGTAAAAAACAAACCGAAAGAGTGTTAAGTAAATTGTTAGAGGAAGGAGGCATCCCAGTAAAATCAAGAGCAGTCAGGGCATACGTTGATACAATGCAAAAATGTAGCCCATGGCTTTTTAAGGAGGAGTTGTTAAATATATCACAATGGAACCATCATGGTGAAGATTTAAAAAGAATAGAAAAGAACAGCCCAGGAACTCTGCCAGCTGGCACATTGGCATTGTGGGCATTGGTATCTGGTTTTCTTAGTCCAAAACCTTCAATTCAGACAAAGGTAGAGGAAGGAGAAGATATATTGATTCAAGTAAATGAGGAGGTCTCTCAAGTTAGTCAGAAAGAGGAAAAGATTCAAGTAAAAGAGAAGGTCTTTCGAGCTAATCAGACAGAGAAAGAAAGTTTAGAGCAGAAAAAGCCATCAGGGGGAAAGTTACAAAAGGAGACTGCTACTAAAACCTTTCTATCACCAGAGGGCTTAAGTGTCCAACCAACAGCACCACCTCTACAGGAGACTGCTACTAACACCTTTCTATCACCAGAGGGCGTAAGTGTCCAACTGACAAGGCCACGTCCATATGCTGAGAGGCCTCCAACCCCCGCAGTGGATAGTTCAGATCCTGAGACAGGATCTCAAGTATTAACATGCCCTGTATTTGAGGTAGGAGGGCAGCGAATTTACCATACTTTAAATTTCAAAACAGTGAAGCAGCTAAAAGAGGCTGTAATAACCTATGGTCCTCAAGCACCCTTCACTGTAAGCTTGGTCGAATCCATTACCAACTTGAACATGACGCCAGCAGATTGGGCTAATATGTGTAAAGCTGTGCTAAATGGAGGACAATACCTGTTATGGAAGGTTGCCAATGAGGAATTTTGCAAGGAGACGGCTAGGCGAAATGCAGCAGCTGGTTATCCTCAGAGAAATCTAGATATGTTGTTAGGAAAGGGACCTTATGAGGATCAGCAGCATCAAATTGCATATGATCCTGGTGTATATTTACAAATTGCTGTAGATGCAGTTAAGGCATGGAAGACTTTACAAGGACATGGAGGTTTACAAGGTCAATTATCTAAGATAATACAAGGAACTAATGAATCTTATGCTGAATTTGTAGATAGGCTTATTCAAACAGCTACCAGAGTTTTTGGGAATACAGAACAAGCAATGCCATTAATAAAACAACTGGCTTATGACCAAGCGAATCGTTGGTGCAGAGATATCATTAGACCATGGAAACATGAAGATTTAAACACATATATTAAATTATGTAGAGACATTAATGAACAAGAGCAAGTCATGGCAGCTGCAGTAAAACAGGCTTTAGATGCCAGAGACATTAATGAACAAGGGAAAATTGTGGCAGCTGCAGTAAAACAGGCTTTAGATGCCAGAGACATTAATGAACAAGGGCAAATTGTGGCAGCTGCAGTAAAACAGGCTTTAGATTCCAGGCCAAGAACATGCTACAATTGTGAACAAACAGGACATTTTAAAAGGAATTGCCCCATAGGAGGAGGGTTTAACAAAACTAGGTATCAAAGGAGTAGAATACCGGGTATTTGCCCACGATGCCGTAGAGGGAGACATTGGGCTAATGAATGCCGTTCTCAAACCACCATAGAGGGTACTCCATTATCAAAAAACGAACAAGGACCAAGTGTTTATCCACGATATCGTGGAGAAAGGTACTGGGCTCCATTGCCAAAAAATGGACAGGGGGGCCCAATGCTCCGGGGCCCAAAACCACAAATATACGGAGCACTGGAGGAACCCAGCAACCCCATCAGGGTAGTGCCCAGGACACATGGTCCATCAGATCCCTCATCAGACAAACCAGAGGGAGCGCAGGGTTGGACATCTGCGCCTCCGCCAGATCAGTACTAACTCCAGAGATGGGAGTTCAAATCATTCCCACAGGGGTGAAAGGACCTCTTCCCAAAGGAACAGTAGGCTTATTATTGGGACGCAGCTCTTCTACTCTAAAAGGACTTATGATAAGTCCTGGGGTAATTGATCCCGATTATGAAGGTGAAATAAAAATTATAGCCAGTTCTCCAAATGGTATATCAGTAATTTCACCAGGAGATAGAATAGCACAGTTACTAATAATACCAAGCCTACATGATAAATTTTCCAGTCCTGCTACAGAAAGAGGTTCCAAGGGATTAGCTCCACAGGTGTAGATTGGGCTATGCTGTCTTTAAATTTAGATTCTCGCCCCATGCTAAAACTAAATATTCAAGGACATGAATTTAATGGGCTACTGGATACAGGTGCAGACCTTAGCATCATCTCTCGTCAAGAATGGCCAAAACATTGGCCTTTACAACAAGCCACTCAAACGCTTCGAGGCCTAGGAGTGGCGACTAATCCCCATAGAAGTGCAATGGTATTAGATTGGAAGGATCCTGAAGGATGTGAAGGAACTATACAGCCATATGTATTGGATCATCTTCCTATAAATTTATGGGGACGAGATGTCCTAGATCAATTAGGTTTGACATTAACAAATAACATCAACCAAAATGCACCCACTATTATGACTAGACAAGGTTTTAGGAAAGGAAAAAGATTAGGAAAACAAGAACAAGGTATAGCAGCACCAATACAAATAGATCAAGGAACAGACAGACATGGGTTGGATTTTCAGAAAGGGCCACTGAGATAATAAAAATTACTTGGAAATCAGAAAGACCAGTATGGGTTCCTCAGTGGCCCCTGACTAAAGAAAAGATACTAGCAGCCCATGATCTGGTCAAACAACAATTAGCAGAAGGACATATACAACCTTCTGTATCTCCCCATAATACTCCCATTTTTGTCATCAAAAAGAAATCTGGTAAATGGAGATTATTGCAAGATTTAAGAGCCATTAATAATGAGATGGTTATTATGGGACCTGCTCAATCGGGGATTCCTCAATTGTCTGCTTTGCCAAAAACTTGGTATGTTTTAGTTATAGATATTAAAGATTGTTTTTTTTCAATTCCAATTCATCCTGAGGATAGTCCACGTTTTGCATTTACTATCCCTGCACTGAATCATGAAGGTCCTGATCAGAGATATGAATGGAAAGTACTCCCTCAAGGGATGGCTAACAGCCCAACTATGTGTCAAATTTATGTTGACAAAGCAATCCAGCCACTTAGAAATCAAAATCCTGAACTACAAATATTTCACTATATGGATGATGTATTATTAGCACACAAAGCTAAAAACACATTGCTAGACTGTTATGCCACACTTAGAAACTTATTAAAAAATTATAATCTAGAGATAGCAATAGATAAAGTACAATTAAATTTTCCAATTAATTATTTAGGAGTTCTATTATCCTCAACCATGGTCCGTCCACCAAAAATTCAAATACGAGTAGATCAACTCAAATCACTTAATGACTTTCAAAAGTTATTAGGAGACATAAATTGGATAAGGCCTTATCTAGGTATACCAACAGGAGAGTTGGGACCTTTATTTGATATCCTAAAAGGTCCATCAGATCCAAATTCACCCCGAATGTTAACGCCTGAAGCAAGAAAGGCATTAAAAATCATTGAAACATATATGGAAAATATGCATTTGGATAGAATTGATATAAGTTTGCCTTTATTATTTATTGTACTACCAACAAAAAATATTCCTACAGGAGTATTTTGGCAAGAAGGCCCATTATTATGGATACATTTATCTTATTCTCCTAACACTATTCTTACTAGGTATCCTGAGGCTGTAGGACAATTAATACTCAAAGGAATAAAAGCAGCAAAGGGAGTGTTTGGAATTTCTCCCAATAAAATTATTACTCCATATACTATGAATCAAATTGATGAGTTAGCTAATGAGTTAAATACTTGGGCAATAATCATGTGCAAATCTAATGTTTCATTTGATAACCACTTACCATCTAATCCTTTATTGTCTTTTTGGTCATCGCATCCTGTAATTTTTCCAAAAATGACAAGAAAAACACCTATCGGGAATGCTCCAAATATATTCACTGATGGATCAAATAATGGTACAGCAGCAATAGTTACACCTGATCAAACTTTTACATTTTTAGTACCCAAACAATCAGCTCAAAAGGTAGAGCTTAAGGCAGTATTACAGGCTTTTGTGATGTTTAAAAATTCTGTATTTAATTTATTTTCCGATAGTCAGTATATAGTTAATGCTATAGTATCCCTTGAAGATGCTGGTAGGATTTCCCCTTCCTCTACTATTTTCTTTTTCCTTTCCACTATACAAAGTCTAATCTGGGACAGAAAAGATCCATTCTTTATAGGACATATCAGGGCACATACAGGATTGCCTGGAGCCCTTAGTTTGGGCAATGATTTAGCAGATAAAACTACACATGACATACATATTTTCTCTACACTAGAAGAAGCTATAAATTTTCATAAAAAGTTCCATGTCAATGTTAATACTTTACAAAAGCGTTTTAAAATAACTAAGGAACAAGCTAGACAAATAATAAAACAATGTCAAAATTGTGTGACCTTTTTACCACAAGTTAATCTTGGAGTCAATCCTAGAGGATTGATACCTAACCATATTTGGCAGATGGATGTCACACACTTGCCAGAATTTGGAAAATTAAAATATTTGCATGTTACAGTTGATACTTCTTCTGGATTTTTGATGGGCTCCCTTCATGCCGGAGAAAAAACTAAAGATGTTATAGCTCATTGCTTACAAAATTTTGCCACTGTGGGCGTTCCAAAACAGTTAAAAACAGATAATGCCCCTGGTTATACTTCTACCTCTTTTAAACAATTTTGCTCATCATTTGGCATTACTCATATAACAGGAATCCCATACAATCCACAGGGACAAGGCATAGTTGAAAGAGCTCATCAAACTATTAAAATGTACTTATTAAAGCAAAAAGAAGGAATTGGGAAGGGGTATATATTCCCCAAAGATAAACTTAAAATAACCCTTTTTACTCTAAACTTTTTAAATTTGGATTCATCAGGGCTTAGTGCTGCGGAAAGGCATATGTGTCCAAAAAATGTATATAAGCCCAAGGTACTTTGGAAGGATATTCTAACAGGACAATGGAAAGGTCCTGACCCAGTAATTGTCTGGAGTCGGGGGTCTGTTTGTGTGTTTCCACAGGGAGAACAGCAGCCGATTTGGATTCCAGAGAGATTAACTAAGATCCTGACCCAGTGATTGCCTGGAATCGGGGGTCTGTTTATGTGTTTCCACAGGAAGAACAGCAGCTGATTTGGATTCCAGACAGATTAACTAAAGCGATTTCTACAGACCAAAAAGAAGATGTGATATCCAGAACTCCAGTTTGGTTATTCTTACATCTGCGACAGAACCAGAATGCTTTTTTCAATATCTATTTTATTATTGCCCTTTCCCATATTTTTTTTTTGAGCTCATACAGACCTAGGTTAATGTTTTGCTGATCAGTTCTATTTTTTGACTATAGAGTTTTTAAACATTGCAATGGAGATTTCACCTGTAAAAAGTTATAAGGCCTTTACTATTATGTTATGTGTCATATGTATTATGTGTGCACACTTGTGTTTTGTGTTTGAATGTACGTATGTCCATATGTCATATATGATGAGCGCTCATGAAAAAATGGATCCAAATAATTTTTTTTTATTCACGTGATTTAAATGGTTTAATTTAAATTGGGTAAACAGCTGTTGAAGATTGTTTTAAAATGTGAACAAAAAAGGAGGTTAACAGATCTGTTTGTTTACTTTCACCTTTCCTTTTCATTATATTTAATAATTCTCTTAAAGATAATGTAAATTGTTAAGAAAATTGTTTTCTTTTAATGCCTTCTGGGACGTTACATAATTTTTTCTTTAGCCATTATTGCCAGAATTCCTATCTTCAGTGAAGACAATGTAAATTGTTAAGAAAATTGTTTTCTTTTAGTGCCTTCTGGAATGTTATATAATGTTATATAATTTTTCTTTAGCCATTATTGTCAGAATTCCTATCTTCATCCCAGTGCATGAAGACAAAGATAAAACCAATCTACAGCTTCTGCAATAGCCATCACTGAACTGCTTGCAGAACTTGCCTGGACTATGTATCACTTATATGCATTGTGAACTCACCTGTATGCATTGTGAACTATCTGTTGGTGCAGCAACTTCTGGTAGTGTTGGGGTATTTATGCTGATGGTGTCATCAGTGATACAATTTTTCCAAAAGGAGCCGTCAGCTGGCTTGGTGTATCTTCCTCCCTTCTGTTTATCATGATCGTTCAGCTAAAATTTGGGGGCCAACAGAGGTGAGGCAAAGAACCTCACCCCCCCGCTGGTACGAAGACCTCTACACAGGTGTGGCTGTATACTGGACTGGTAGTCAATGACGGGTAAGATCCAATTACTATGGTACCAACCTAAGACAGGAGGCTGACGCCCTGAGGTCAGCTCATCCAATAACGGGTAAGGACCATATGTACTATTGGACAACCTAAGGCAGACACGGTCCCTAAGCCACATGCTTCTTGTTTAAACAGAGAGGGGGAGATGTTGAGAGCCACAGCCGAAGGGGCTCCAGCAAACTTTCAGACTGCCAGCTGATGATTGGCTCACAGCGGCCCCAGCAACACCTAGCTGATTGGCTCCTCTGTGGAGATGCTCATTGAGCTGTTTCCCTGCCCTTTCAGACTACCAGCTGATGATTGGCTCACAGCAGCCCCAGCAACATCTAGCAACATCTAGCTGATTGGCTCCTCTGCGGTGATGCTCATTGGGCTGTTTCCCTGCCCTTTCAGACCACGAAGCTGCTCATTGGGGGACTTTTTTGGCTCCGCCCATGCGACCCAGCCAATCGGCCTCAAGAGCAGGAGGATTGTGGGAGGAAGAGGTTGTTGGGTGTGTGGCTTGTGGGAAGCCGGTGGTGGCAGTTGGGCTCTGAGGGTTTTTTCCTGAGGAGCTGTTTTGTTTATCTTGTGTGGTTCTAAAAATAAAGTTAGTTTCTTTTGACAAGTGGCTCCTGAATTGTGCCCAGCCAGACTGCGGCAATGCATATGTGCATACACACACACACACACACACACACACACACACACAAACTGGTCATGAATGGATCCTATTTCCACCACAGTGTGCCCAAATAGTGTACTAAGATTGGTCCAGCTCTAGTCACATACCAACCCTGGAAATGGTATGTATATTTGTATAACATACGCATGCACTCGCACACGTGCTCACACACATACACACACACAGGTTAGATGGATTTGGGGAGAGATGGATCCAAAAGAAAAATATGCAAACTGACATAAACAGATTTCCTCAACACCATGAGACAGAACCCCTCCTTATTTATACTCATTACTCCCACAGCTGATGATCTTTTAAAGATATTATAAAGTTGTTACAAACAGGCAGTGACTGGCATCATTTTCAAAATCATTGCTGCATAAATTCAAGAACCTCTGATCTGAGTAATGGGCCATCCAACAGTAGAAAACCAGTCACTTACTCACTTATACCAACCCTACCTGACCATTAAAAAAAGAAAAAAGAAATTTACATTGGCAGTGCTTAAATTAGACTAAAAGTAAGAATAGAATTGACCTAAGCTGCCAGCATGCTGGCACATACCTGTAATCCCAGCGGCTGGGGGGGTGAGGGTGGGGCTGAGGCAGGAGGATCCCAAGTTCAAAGTCAGCCTCAGCAAAAGTGAGGCATTAAGCAACTCATTGAGTCCCTGTCTCTAAATAAAATACAAAATAGGGCTGAGGATGTGGTTCAGTGGTCCAGTGCCCCTGAGTTCAATCCCTGATACCAAAAAAAAAAAAAAAAGAATTGACTTAAACAATCCATCCACTAATTCATTTGGGATATAAGCCAGAAAAGGCTACAGAGATAGGTAGGAGGTAGATCTAATCAATAGCAATTTTTTTTTTCCAGAAACAAAAAAGATAGAACTGTCTCTTAGTTCATTCTCAAAATAAAAGTCTTCTCACTACAGGGTTAAGAACAGGGGCCATTCTCATGTCAATGTCTCAAGCTGCAGTGACTGTAGCAGGTGGCCCAAGCACTTCCCTTTACCCTGAACCCTTCACCCCATGTTGCCAGACTGCCACTTTGTCAGCACCTGCATTTCCTTGCCTGAGGACTCTCCTTTGCTGCTTCCTTTATATGACAAAATAAACTACTTTGAATTGAATCCTTGTCTCAGGGACCCTTCTGAGAGACATAAGTCATGACTTTTTTTAATTCTTTTTTTGTTTTAAAAGAAGCCTCTGAGACAAATTGATCACATCATATTTTTATGTATATATAAGTATGCGATAGTGAAACCCATCATTTTGTATAATAATGTGCACCAATTTTACAAAGTAAAAAAAAATTTTTAAAAGTTAATCCAAAAATAAGTCACATATTGAGTAGGCCATTCACACTCTTCCTATACTTTGAAGTACGTGGGCAATATGCCATGTGTCCAGCAGTTGCCCTCTAGCTAACTTTTTAATGAACTGAAGGACCTAGATGAACAAAATAGAGAAAAGGTCTATGAATATATGCACTTGACTCCCACATGAAAGCATTTGGAGTCAGCCTCGTGCCCCCAATCCCCTTCAAAATCAAAAGCTAAAAAAAAATATTGTAAAATGAAGTTAGTGAGGAAATAACCAAGGTCATTTGGCTCCTTGAATCAACCCTCAACCTGCGTGAGTTCAAATGAACAGAAGATTAGAAGAAAATGCATGTGGGAAGGAGGGAAAAGGGAGGAGAGAGGAGACAGACATGTCACTTAATAAATGGTCCCAAACTGCTGCATAGCCTCATTTTTGGATCTCCTCCTTTGTGTCTGTACACTTTAATAAACCTCAAGGGCAACACCTTTGATGAACTGACCTGAATAATCATCAACTACAGAACTTGTCGATTATATGCTATATGTTCTGCTTAAGATGGCAAGAAATCAAGCAATACATCTTGAAAAAAATGTTATTTGATTGTTTTTTTTAAAAAAAAAGACAGCTCTTAAAGATATAAGCTATAGGTATTCCAAAAATTTATTCTACCAAATCTTTCCCCCCAAAGTAATAAATGCTTCTCATATTTTGCTCTAGAATACTTTCCCCTCCATTTCTTAATGAAATATTTTAAGGATAAGTTATAAAGCACTGTTTCAATCTAACAAGCATTCATTAAATGATGTTTGGTGAGTACTATACTAAATGAGCAATTTATAGACAGAAGGTATTTCACTCACAAGTGCTTATATTCAGCGTAGATGTAAATATGCAAACAAAAGCCTACAAATATTGAACTCCTGTCACAAATAATCAGACTTTTAAATACCAATTTACCTTAATAGTCCACAAGCAACTCATGAAAATTCATTGTCAGGGAAGAACTGCAATGAGTCAGGAGAACAATGTGTTCTTTTCCTTTTACTTCAATTATCTTTACATAATTCCTAATTTTGTGATGAGACATTTGGGGATATTGATTGCTTTCTTAAAAATCTACTGATTATTTCAGTACATGCCAGAGGCTCTGTCAGGTATTTAAGAATTGCATAGGAAACAGAAGTTCTAATATATCAGACATAAATCTTAACTTTAAAATTGAATTATTTATTATGGAATACATATTTTTTTACTTTTAGGGACCTTGATAGTCTTTAAATCAATAGTATTCCAGAGATAGTTCACATTTAAGAAGAGAACATCAAATCCAGCTGTCAACATATGTAACTCCAGGGATCCAGGGATGACTGTGCTTCCCTCTGGACCCACCTTCATGGGTAGTGGTCTAGTGATTACACTGCACGGCCAAAACCATCTGCCTCATAACATTTAAAATTGTACCATTAGCCACCACCACCCTACAAATATACAGCATCCCTTTGGAGAGTCTTCTCTTTGTTTCCACTAGAAGTTGGCCAACTTAAGAATGGGTTGCTTAACAATACACTTAAATATGTCCTCCTAAGAAGCAGAGATTGGAAAGAATACAGAATAAGGTCATTTGGTTCAGGACAAGGTCACCTAGTTATGAGGGTGGAATATTGTGACCTCTGTATTTTTGTGTGATTCTTCATTGCCATGGTCTCATTATTCATTTTTAATGCCTTTCTTCCTGTAGTGGATGCTTCCATCTGGTTTATGTACATTTTTGTTCAGTTTAACTGTTTTATAGAATCAAGGGACTGTTGCTATGATGGCTCCAACACAGGTGAAGAAGAGCTAAAAAGTTGGTTTCACCTTGATGTCAAAGTCCTTAAAAGAGCAAAGAACTGAAAATTTCTCCCCTTGAATGTTAATTGTGGACTTCTCTGGGCTCCATGAAGATAGATAGATAAAATAATCGAAACTGGAAGTAGCCAAATGTCTATCCACAGATGAATACAGAAACAAATTGTACTGGCATATCACTCAGCAATAAAAATGAATCAAGTACAGATACACATAGTACAATGGATGAATTTCACAGACATTACACTGAGCAAAAGTGGACAGGAATAAAAAAAAAGTACATATTACATGATTCCACAATTCCACTTGTAAGAAAAACTGGAATAGTTAAAGCTCACTTGTATTTGTGTATCTCTCTCTCTCTCTCTCTCTCTCTCTCTCTCTCTCTCTCTCTCGTACAAGGGATTGAAACCAGGGGTACTTAACCACTGAGCCTCACATCCCTAGCCCTTTTTATATTTTATTTAGAGACAGGGTCTCACTAAGTTGCTTAGGGCCTTGCTAAATTGCTGAGGCTGGCTTTGAACCTGCCATCCTCTGCCTCAACCTCTCAGGCCTCTGGGATTACAGGCATGTGCCTCTGTACCCAGCTTGTAGTTATTTATTAACAAACCAGTGTTTCACTAGCATAAGGGTGCAGGAGAATGATTGCAAAGAAGCACAAATCATCTATGGAGAGATGGAAATCTTCTACATTTCAATTTTGATGGCATTTTAATAGTGTATGTTTTTATCAAAATATGTAAATGTCATTACTATAAAGTATACCCTTAAAAGGTGATTTAAAGTAAGAATATTATTGAAAAGTGATGAATAAACAATCTTTTTTTTTTTTACAAAAAGTGTTTTTAAATCTCTATTTCAAAAATTTTACTTTTTGACCACCACCTTCTTTGCCTCCTACTCACTTCTTATGTTACCAATGAAACGATTCTCTGAGCCCAGAGGACTTGCCAGTGTTTCACTCTCTCTCTCTCTCTTACCTCATGTCCTGCCTTTTTCCCTTATCCTATAAGATTCCATGGTTTATCTTTAGAATCATTCCACTGTACCTCCCACCATTCTTGCCCAGCATTTTAATTGGATAAACCATATTGCATATTAGGTCTCCCTGTCTATCCACACCTGTACCTAATCAACTGAATGTATTTGGAGAAAACCATATGGTATGGTTTAGAAATGAGGTATCCCCAAAAGCTCATGTGTTAGACAATGCAAGAAAGTTTAGAGGTGAAATTATTGGGTTATAAGTGCCTTAACCTAATCAATATATTAATCCACTTGAATGGATTAACTGGTTGATAACCAGGGTATGGCTCAGGTCTTTTGGTGACAGCAGTGAAAAAGCTGACTAAAACAGCACACAACCAGGCTAACTGGACTCATTTTAAATTCTTGGCCACTAACCCCCAGTGGTCCCTAATGCTGCCAACATTGCCCAATTCAACCCTCTGTCCCCCTTCTCAACAATTATTTCAAATGTTGTCTTCTTCATATCTACTCAAAGTTCAATTATCTTTCCCCTTCCTTATTGTCACTTTTGACTCTACCCCTTATTCCTTAAGGTAGAAGGAACTGGAGAAGTTATAAGCATACCCATGACACAAAATCCACCTATGCCTAGGCCCTCATATTCCTGCTATAGTCAACAAACCATCTGTGCTCCTACCCAATGCCCATTCCTTTACCTGGAGATTCAGTTCGTCTCACCTATCAGGGACATCACTCCAGCAAGCAGTCCCTATCCTTCAACATTAGAGTTTCTGACTGTTCTAGACATTTCCAACACCACATAAATCATTGTAGTATCTTCCATTATCAAGAAAATCATCTTTGAACTTGAACCCCATTTCATTTTCTTGCTTCCCTTCACAACAACACTACTCAAAAAGTAATTTCTATCATTCCACTAAAATTGTTTTTGTCAAGGTCATAGTGGCCTCTATGTAGCCAAATCCCATGGCTTTTTCTTGACTTCAGAGCCACAACTGGTTCTTTCCTTACCCTCCAGAATTTTTCTCTTGGTTCTTCTCCTTTTATAGCCACTTTTCATTTCAGTTTTCTTTGCATCTTTTTCTTCATTTCTCAACCTCCAGACTAAAGAATGCTCCTGACTTAACCACAAGAACTATTGTCTTTTCTTTCTTTAACAATCAACCATCCCCATGGGAGCATGGAACAGTTTTCCCCTAAGTGCTAAATTGATCCACTGCTCCATCCTCCTCTGGATTTATGGCTGTAACTCACCAAAGCCACTGGGGTAACTCCAGAATGTCAGCAATGTCCTGTCCTTCGGGGAATATAGCCCTTTCTCCAAGTCTCTGCACTTATTGACTAAGGATAATGTCAACAACTGAGGAGCACTGGTGCAGAGGAGAGATCTGCTTCTCTGCTGTTCAACCACTATGGATAGTAAGTACATTTGAATGTACATTAGAATTATGGTGTCTCAGAGAGTAGCCACCCAGAGTCATCCTAGAGTATCCAACATAGCACTAATAAGCTCATGTTGAAGAGGTTAGCATCAGTACATACTTGTGTAAGAATTTTATATATATATATATATATATATATATATATATATATACACACACACACACACACACACACACACACACATACATAAATATTATACACACATATACATGTATATGCCAAGAATGCATGTGTGCGCACACACAAACACACATGTGTTTATATTCCTTAAATCTATTTTTGATAGCTACTTTGGTTCTTAAAGCCACTGACAGATGGGGCATCTAGACTTGTACAGGTCCTAAGAAGAAGGGCAATAGAATTTCCTTTAGATAGTACAGTGTCTAAATCTTCTAAGCTAGTACTATTGGAACATAAGATGCAAGGCTTAATTTTTCCACAGAAGTCCACCCTAAAGCCCTGACTAGTAGGCCCACTAGCATTTGAACTGTCTTGTTACAGGTTTCTCCTTCACCTCAACCTTATCCTGTCTCCTGTTCTATACATGAGGTCATAGTATCTTCTTGGTATCCTGTGGTTACATTGAGGGGAATGGGTAAAATAAGCATAACATTCAACAATACATTTATTAGACTCTCTTCCATCCCAATGTATTAATGAGCTAGAGTTTGTAGGAGAGGATTAATGAATTAGGAAAGATATTTTTCTCAGTCTGTGCTCACATCATGCTGGAAAACATATCTATTACCACTTACTATTCTGACACTTATCAAGTGATGGTTTTGAATATGACTCCCCAAAATGGTTTGGCAACTTAAGTACACAGTAGAAAAAAAGTGGCCAGGCGCATGCCTATAATCCCAGCAGCTCAGGAGTTCAAAGCCAGCCTTAGAAAAGTGAGGTGCTGAGCAATTCAGTCACTAAATAATATAAATATAATAATATAATATAGTGACCCTGTCACTAAATAATATAAAAAAATAGGGCTGGGAATGTGGCTCAGTGACCGAGTGCCCCTGAGTTCAATCTCCAGTACGCCCCCCCCAAAAAAGTTAATAGCACACACACAAAAAAAAATTAATATTTAAATGAGAAGAGCAAATTACAACACTGTAGTAATGCTCCAAATTGTCAATGTACATAGATAGGTGGAATTATTTTATTAAAGTTCTCTTTTTCTGAGTGGTAAGTTTATGGGTTGGCTGGTTTAACATTTCTCGTGTATACTCATGCTTATGTACCTTTTAATGTTTTCCAATGCCTATATAATAGGCATTGGAATCAATCTTTTTAAATCAAAGAAAATTCTAGGTTTTTTTCTCCTTAGTTTTGTTGAATGCATAATGCAGACATGATGGTAGGAAAAGAGTAAATAAGTAACAAAGAATAATAGGTTCATTATATTACCATGACTTTTTTAGATTTCAACTGACAGAAACCCAATCAAACAGCTTAATCAAAATTGTTTAAGCATAGCTGGACCAGAGACTCAAAACAACGTTATAAGGGCTTATAGGTTCTCTATTTCTCATCTCATTTCATTCTCTTTGTATATTGCCTCATTTTCTCCACTTAGCTTCCTCTAAGTGGCTGGGAAGAGCAGCTTACATTGTGCAGAGAGCTTGCAAGCCCAGTGGACAAGAGATTCTCACTCCCAGAGTTCATACATCCAAATCTCAGGCCCACATCCAAATCTCAGACCCACGTACCCTTCTTGGATCATGTGCCCATATATGAACAGGGAATAGGCAGGAGAGTATTTTGATTAGCCAGGGACAGGTCACCTGTCTTCCTTAGGGCAATGGAGAAATGGGTGGTACTGGCCCCATGTTAAGCATCTCCCATAATAAAGAGGTATTCTATAACTAGAAGAGAGATGGGATACTAGTTGGACTTCTGCTTTTCTAAAATAGTGATATTGAGCTTAATTTAGATGTTTCCTAGTATGGCTCTGGTCCTAAAGATTAAAAATTCTCCTCCCTTAATTATAGAAAGCATACTACTTATGAATGAAAATATAGAAATGATTTTACTTCTACTCAGCTGTGGTTGCTTTATCTTATTTTTTGGATCTATTTGAAGTTATGATTATTATATTCTTTCTTCCTTTCTTATTTTCATATAAAAATTTCCCTAGATTTATCATATGATAACAGTTTTACAAGTTACTCCCAAATCTGTGTCTCCTCCCTGTCCCCTGTTCAAATATGGGCACATGATCTAAGCAGAGTACCTCAGAATCTTTCCTGAGGTTTAACTGATATATGAATTCTGGGAGTGAGAGTTTCTTGTTCACTGTAAATTCTAAGGACAATGTAAAATGGTTTCTCCAGGCACAGAGGAAGCTACCTATAGTTGGACAAAAAGAATCAACAGGAAAAATAGCATGTCCACTCATTCCTATTTCAGTCAGGGTTTTCAGTGGCAAACAAAATCAACCTTGTCTGGCTTAAATGAAAAAGGAATTAATAAAAACTAGTAGGTGGCTCACAGAAGCTCTGAAAGGGTGTGGATGCTGAGCATTCAAGAACAATGTCCAATTACTCTGCAGGAGCTGCTATAGCTAAAATGCCCCAGGTGCCATCCACAATACCTAAGCCATGACTTGTCAAATGCTGCCCAGCTCACATGGAGATGCCCAGGACCAGATGCTAAAGACTCTGGTCAGGATACTCCTAAAGAGCCCAACACCTCTGTTGGCCTCTTTGCCAGACAGGAAATTCTGCATTCCCTCTTTCTTCTACTACTCACTTAGCAATCAAAGTCACATACAAGTGCATCTGATGGGCAGAGTCCAAGACATACACCTGTGATCTGTAGCAAGGGGATCTGGGAAAGCAAGTTTCCTGCTACAACCTGGGGAAGAGGGACTCAAATCAGGAAATTTTCCAAACATGAGAAGAGAGTTGAAAAAGCCCTGGGCAGTCAGAAACACCTACAATAACAAATGTCCACAATAACCCCTACAGGAAAATTTCTCTTTGTGCTTCCTCTATCTTACAGTTCCAACCATACTCAGAAGACCAAATGAAATGTAGAGCCATGATACCTGCCAAGTACTGTAGAGCATGCTACTTCATGGAAGATATGTTACTGATACCAGAATGTTGAAATTAATTGACTTTTATTTCTCCATATCTCAAATTCAGTAGGACTTAAGCTGATATCCCAACTTCAAGATAATAAATGTATTCAGAGACATGAAAAAATACTTTACACAAATTTCTCATCAGCATCAAAATTCAACCATTTTGAAACTCTAAAAACATTGTATCTTGAAAATTGGATGAATTTTTTGATTTTTGACAGGCAGAATAGTCTGATCACTTTAGTTTCAAAGAATAATTATGTCTTTTACAGTTATTCTTATATGTACTAAATAGTCTAATAAGATTAACTTTCAATATGATCACTTTTATCCCATTATCTAAATGTCAAGATTTACTCTTGCCTGGCAGGATACATATTAATTTCTGTGAACCTGTTGACAATATGGACAAAAAAACTTCTATATGGTATTCTTCCCATAAGTAGCAATCATATAAATCATGCAAATCTTTGAATCTCTGACTTAAATCCAGAAAATTGTGTTCATTTACCCTTTCACGGTAGGTTATTTTCAAATATTTTTTTTATAGAGTCACTGCATTGTTTTTTCTCCTGCACTGGCTTGGTGTCTGTGCAGGCATGGGTCACACTGCCACCTGGTGTGGCTGGGACAAACTTCCTTCGAAAAGCCAACCAGGCAGGGACACACACTGACCCTGTGCTGCTGAGTCATGCCGCAGGCTGAACTTCCATCTACAGGCCTCCATAAAATGAAGAGAGAGGTTTGGATCAACTGCAAGCAAATAATTTTATAGAGAGGGGATGAATCCATAAGTATTCAGCATTTTTAATTCAGTTAATGTTTAGGGCTCGCCAAATAAGGTCTGTGTTTGGTGCCACAGGTGACACAAAAATGGAGGAATATAGCTCAAAAATGGGGATATAACTCAGTGATAGATTGCTTGCCTCGGATGCACAAAGCACTGGCTTCAATCCCCAGGACTTCAGGCAAAGAAAGTTCCTTATGGTTTGGATTTTTCTCATTACAAGGGGAAAGATATTTAATTAACAATGCTAGCAATTAAATTTTGCCTTTTTAAAAAACTAATTCCTAAATGAGAGTATTTTGTAGCTATACTGCTAGTCAGTTTCCCTCAAATCCTTTTTGCCTGAAAAAAGAAATATTAGCATATAATTAATTAGCATTATCATATAATTATATTTTATTTATGTATGTGTGGGGGGGGGTGTATACATATTCACTGGCCATAAATGAGTTAACAATTTATTTTTAAAGCTTTTTAAAATGAATGCTCAAAAAATAAAATAAAATAAAATGAATGCTCAGATAATCTATGTGACTGCTAATTCCTAGAAATTCAGTAAGTCAACTTTTTTCAGTAAGTCAACTCTTTCATTATCATGATAAAATTAATGCCTTTATTCTCCACGTTTTTTGGTCAATATCTTCACTGTAATTTCAATTATTTGAATTACAACCTAGATAGGGTTATCATGGTCTCTTGTAATCTTAACTTAAATTTTAATTTAAAGAAGAACATGCTCTTAGCTGGGCACAGTGGCACACACCTGTAATCCCAGCAGCTCAGGAGGCTGAGGCAGGAGGATCATAAGTTCAAAGTCAGCCTCAGCAAAAGTGAAGCGCTAAGCAACTCAGTGAGACCCTGTCTCTAAATAAAATTCAAAATAGGGCTGGAGATATGGCCCCTGAGTTCAATCCCCCGTACCCCTCCAAAAAGCATGAGTCTTTGGGGGACACTTCAGATCCAAGTTATAACAACCAAAATTCATTAGTATTTCATTTAAAAATTCTCATACCAGAAAATACTTTTTGTGAACCTACAACCTTGGAAATTAAAGTTTCACATAAATTTTTTTTAACAAATTTAAGTCCACAGCCTGATTGGAGCCAATTAATTGGATTATGAAGAGGTCGAATTAGACCAAAATGTTTTTCATTTTGGTCTAATTCAAATGTATGATCAGATATTTACTACAGGACCAGTACTTCCTACTTTAAAATCCACAGTGAAACTTTATCATTGATTTTTAGATATACATTAATAGAACTTAAACTACCATGTTTTTAATCTAAATTTTTGGTGACATCATTTAAATAACTTTGGTAGTGTTTTATAATCAACTGTGTGTGTTTAAACAATAAAACCCAAATATTATGGGTTCTTCACCACCACCTTTAGTTGTAGCAAAATCATTATGCCATTGTCTAGTTATTTGAGGAAGATAATGAGTTAGTTAACCCTACAAAAGTGAAAATTTGTAGCTGAATAGTTATTTGGAAGCATTACTTTAGCAGAAATAGCAAAGTCAGTGGCTTAAGTGATACTATTTTATTTTTCTGAGTCTCATATATTGAAGATGTTACAGGATAGATTCAGGGCCACCTAAATAGAGCTTTCCATTTCTTACTGCCACATTTAGGACACGGCAATGGATTATTTTGCTCATGAAGATTAATGTCTCCATTAGCCAATATTAAGAGTAAGCAAATAGTAAGCAACATATTGGAGCCTATGATCTAGGATCCTCAGTCTCCTTTTATTATACCCCACAAATTCTGAAATGGAAACCACGTTAAGACACATCTGCAATCTGTAAATAGTGAGATTATTATGCCAACTATTATGGTTTGATATGAGGGTCCCCCAAAATCTCAGGTATGAGACAATTCAAGAAGGTTCAGAGGAGAAATAATTGGGTTCTGAGAGTCTTAATCCAATCAGTAATTACTCCCCTGATAGGGATTAACTGAGTGGTAACTGAAATGGTAGGGTGTGGCTGTGGGGGTGGGAATTGGGGGTGTGGCTTTGGGGTATATATTTGTATCTGGCAAGTGGAGACTCTCTCTCTGCTTCCCGATCGCCATGTAAGCTGCTTCCCTCTGCCATACTCTTCCTCCATAATGTTCTGCCTCACCTTGAGCACTGAGGAATGGAGCTGGCTATATATGGACGGAGACCTCTGAAACCATGAGCCTTTAAATATAACTTTTCCTCTGTGTTGGTACAGTTGATAGTGTTTTATAACCAACTGTGTTTAAACAATAAAACCCAAATATTATGGGTTCTTCACCTGTTAAAATACCAGGTTCTTCACCTGGTATTTTGCCAGAGAAATGTTAGAGTCTGTAAACAAGTCTGCATGGTGCCTGGCAAAATGCCAGAGGGAGTGGTTTGTGAAGTAACAAAAGCGAGCCATTAAGTGTGGAGATTCCTTATTGGTTGACTGCTGTATCTATTTTATGCTAATTAGATAAGCTGTGTAAAATGTATAAATACCACTCCTGTCCTACAATAAACGGCTCTCACTCCTGCTGTATCAACGTACACAAGTTATTCGTCACCCCCCGGTTATTTTGCTGCAGCCGGACTGCGGCATTCACCACCAACTTTAGTTGTAGCAAAATCATTATGCCATTGTCTAGTTACTTGAGGAAGATAATAAAATGATTTGGTTAACCCATTTCAAAAGTGAAAATGATTTTTATCTGGCATTTAGTCACAGCGGCGAAAAAGTTGACTAAAACATCAACTCATACAGCAACTAATATAAGATGAGTGGGTACAGAAGCTCACAGTGGGCTGGGAGCATGGTGATCCCAGGATATGTCTCAAAACAGGAAATACACATCTGTTTAACACCAATCTTGCCTTGTCTACTCCTCTCCTGCCAGCTTCCCATCAATTCCCTAAGCATTCAACACATTTTTAGGCAGCTTTCTCTACATAAATGCCCTTTTTCTTTTGCATCAGCACTCAAGATAAACATACAATAAACTCTTAGTCTCCTTGAATCTACTAGCCTTGCAACAGTATTGTTTTCTATATTACTTGTGAACAATGTTTCAGCCTTATCATGAACTTGTAAATGACCTGAATGCAAAGATACATTTTCATTTTTCTGTAGGAAAATGCATTCCACATTACAAACAATAGACTTACAATTGAACTTTGAAGTATGTTCGTGGATGGGAGGCAGAATGATTGGCATCACCTCTCACACAAAAGGCTCCATTTGTGTACAATGAATCAAAGAGCATTCTGCTATCATGTATAACTGATTAGAATAAATAAATCTTTTTTTAAAAAGGGAAAAAACATTCAAATGGTGTTATCAAAAAAATGAAATAAGTTCTACCATACATTTCTAATCAGATTTGGAATACTGGATCTAGCCTCTCTTTCCTTCCCTCCATTAAAAAAGGGGGAGAGGGGGAGAGGAAAGAAGGGAATGAGAGAAGAATAAGGAAAGGAGAACCATAATTTAAAATTACAGAGATCCTTATTACTGAGCTAAAGAGCCCTGCAAACACATCCTCAAAAGTCCTAAAGATCCAAAAATAAAGCAGTTATAAAGTACTCAAAACATAGTGGGACTTAGTAATACTATTCCCTGAAAATGAATTGAGCTCTCACAGCAAGTTTTAGATTGTTTTGTAGGAGAAACAAATGCTAAGAGTAAGGAAGTGTAACGGTTTATATGTGGTATCCCCCAAAAGCTCACATGTGAGACAATGCAAGAAGGTTAAGAGGAGAAATGACTGGGTTATAGCCTTAACCTCATCAGTTAATTAATCCCTGATGGGATTAAGTGAGTGGCAACTGAAGGCAGATGGGTGTGCCTAAAGGAAGTAGTTCATTGGGGGTATGGCTATGGGATATATATTTTGTATCTGGAGAGTGGAGTCTCTCTCTTTGCTTCTCAATCACCATGTAAGCTGCTTCCCTCTGCCACATTCTTCCTCCATGATGTTCAGTCTCACCTCAAGCCCTGTGGAATGGTGCCAGCCTTCTGTGGACCAAGACCTCTGAAACCATGACCCCTCCAATAAACTTTTCCTCCTCTTTACACTTGTGCTGGTTGAGTTATTTAGTCACAGCAGTGAAAAATCAGACTAAAACAGGAAAATTTTTTTTATGAGCAGAAGATGCTAACTGGTGAGACTCAAAAGTGAGTTTTCACAATTAGGAAGAACAGAAGCCTAATAATGAGAGCCAAGAATCAAACCCTCTTCTGCAATAAAAGGGCCAGGGAGTGCTGTGTAACAAAGTGCAACTGTGGCATCTGAAGAATCAAAATGTTCTGAGTACATTCCTAACACCTTGCCAAGTGGTGGGCTGCCTCATGGGTAGACCATTGCACTGATGTTCTCCGTCATCTACCCTACATTTCTGCCTTATCGATACAGTCTTTCTCCCTCTGTTCTGCCTCAGTTAAATATGTTTAGTGAATCTTTTTTGTTGTTGTTTTTTCCATCTCTCAGTGTGTACAGGAATTCTGAATAGACTGTGTTATCTGCTACAGTAGTTCTATGTGGAGACCTGTTTTGTGAGTCACTTGCCCAAAATTAATTCATTGCCATCTTCCTGCCTGAAGTCAGTTTTCACTATCAAGTCACTGACTTAGAAAAATAAGAGCATTGTTTCCAGAAAGCCCATCAATGTTCAAAAGTTCACAGGGAATGAGAGCTCCAGTGGCTTTGTCTTTCTCATCTGTGGAGAATAAATTACTGTCAGCCATTTGTAACCTAAAGAAACAGTCCAGACTGGGGGGTTCTGACAAAGGCAAGGAATTCTAAATGAGAAATACGTGAGATAAAAAAGAGGGCTGGGGTTGCAGTTCAGTGGTAGAGCACTCACTTAGAGTGGGTGAGGCCCTGGGTTCGAGCCTCAGCCCTCAGCACCACATAAAAATAGACTAAAACCAAAAAAAAAAAAGGAATTAAAACAAAAAGAAAAGAAAGCCGTGAGTAGTGGCACATACCTACAGTCTCATCACTCTGGAAGATGAGGCAGGAGGATTGCTTGAGCCCAGGAGTTCAAGACCAGCCTGAGCAACATAGTAAGACCCAGAAGATGGACGGGCTGGGGTTGTGGCTCAGTTGTAGAGCATGTATAAAGCACTGGGTTCGATTCTCAACACCACATATAAACAAATAAAGGTCCATTGACAACTAAAAAAAATTATAAAAAAAGAAAAGAAGATGATGATGGAGAAGGTAGAGGCAGAAGCAGAGAAGAAAATCTGTGAGTCTAGCATCTGATGGAAAAATAGCCATGGGTTTAGCTCATAAAGAAACAAGGCCACAGGAATCATCACAGCAGCCTCAATCTACATGCAGGCCCTGGCAAGGGCTCTGTTCCTAAAACCTAAAGCCTGTTCACATCTTTACCTCCATCCCTTTTCTATTTATTTGTTTATTTATTACACACACACACACACACACACACACACACCATGTGAGCTGCTTCTTAAATTTGCAACTTTAAGAATGCAAACAGAGTTCTCTTAGATCTCATCATGGATCTAATTTTTTCCACCATAAAATGAAAATGATGAACCAGATCATGGTTGATACCTTGAACAAGAGTTTTCAAAGTTGAAGATCCCAAGGTGAGGCATGTTCCCCAAGAGTCCTAGCTAAACAAATAATATGGTAAAGAGAAGCCTGTTCAGATGAATCAGAGATGATCTGAGGAAGATCAGATTCCAATTAGTTCCCTAACCCATTCAGAAAAACATAACACCAATTTCAACTCTTTCTACCAATAATATATACCCCAGACAAGCTCCCCCATACCAAGAGCCACCTTGGCTTTATGCCTATATCTTGTGGAAGTTTAGACTCCAGATCTTATTAACCCAAAACCAATGTTCTTTCTATCTCACTTGGCTGACTTAAAAGTAAGCTTTTTGTTTGCTTGTTTGTCTGTTTAAGCAACATGGGGACCTGAACACAGGGCCTTGTACATACTAGGCAAGGTTCTACTGCTCAACTACATCCCCAGCCCTTTTTTAAATATACAACTTTATTTTATGTATTTATTTATCTATTTATTTATTTATTTTTAGTTGTAGATGGACTAGCAGAGGAGTTCTATTCCATGTGGTCATTTACACGATACCTTTATTTTATTTTTATGGGGTATTAAGGATTGAACCCACTGCCTTCCACATGCAAGGCAAGCACTCTACCACTGAGCAACAACCCCCAAACCCCCAGCTCTTTTTATTTCAGTTCAGAAAGCATCTCATAAAGTTGCTGTGTTGGTCAGCTTTTTATCACTGTGATAAATACCTGAGAAAATCAACTTACAGGAGAAAAGATTTCTTTTGTCTGACAGTTATAGATGTTTCAGTCCATGGTTGGCTGGTTTCATTGCTTTGGGCATGAGATGAGGCAACACATCATGGTGGAAGGGCATGTTTGAGGAAAGCTCACCTTGTGGCAGCCAGGAAGTGAGGTGTAGGGAGAGGAAGGGGGCAGGAACAAAATATATTCTTCCAGGGAACATCTTCATTTACCTGCTTTCTCCAACTAGGCCCGACCTACTCAATTTTCTATGATCTACCAATAATGTCATAAGCTATGAACCTATCAATGCATTAATCCACTGATTAAGTCAGAGCCACCATGATCAAAACACTTCCCAAGAGCCCCACCTCTGAATACTCTGGCATCGGAGACTAAGACTTCAACATATGAGCCTTTAGGGGAACACTCCAGATCCAAACTATAATAGTTATTCAGGCTGGCCTCAAACTTGGAATTCTTCTGCCTCAGCCTTCTGAGTAGCTGGAATTATAGGCATGTAATTCATGCATCCAGCAACAGGTTGATCTTTTTTAAAAATTTAAATGCTTTTACACGTATTACTTCCCAATGAATTTATATACTTATCTATACAGATGTAGATGTGTTATTAAAGACTGAAGCATATTTACTCAAAAATATAATTATACAGGGGAAAAAACAAGATTTGTCTGTGTTCTCATATTACATAACTAGCAGAGGAATTCTATTCCATGTGGTCATTCAGCCCAACAGTGAGAAAGGAGAATCAGACTTGAAGAAAGCACAACCTATGTCTCACATCCCAGTTCTGGCAGTGACAGACTTCACTTCTGTCTTCACTTGCATTCATCCATGGCCTCACTTATCTGAAAGGCCAGGTGGAAAATGAATGCCGCAGTCTGGCTGGGCACAATTCAGGAGCCACTTGTCAAAAGAAACTAACTTTATTTTTAGAACCACACAAGATAAACAAAATAGCTCCTCAGGAAAAAACCCTCAGAGCCAAACTGCCACCACAGGCTTCCCACAAGCCACACACCCCAACAACCTCTTCCTCCCACAATCCTCCTGCTCTTCAGGCCGATTGGCTGGGTCGCATGGGCGGAGCCAAAAAAGTCCCCCAATGAGCAGCTCCGTGGTCTGAAAGGGCAGGGAAACAGCCCAATGAGCATCACCACAGAGGAGCCAATCAGCTAGATGTTGCTAGATGTTGCTGGGGCTGCTGTGAGCCAATCATCAGCTGGTAGTCTGAAAGGGCAGGGAAACAGCTCAATGAGCATCTCCACAGAGGAGCCAATCAGCTAGGTGTTGCTGGGGCCGCTGTGAGCCAATCATCAGCTGGCAGTCTGAAAGTTTGCTGGAGCCCCTTCGGCTGTGGCTCTCAACATCTCCCCCTCTCTGTTTAAACAAGAAGCATGTGGCTTAGGGACCGTGTCTGCCTTAGGTTGTCCAATAGTACATATGGTCCTTACCCGTTATTGGATGAGCTGACCTCAAGGCGTCAGCCTCCTGTCTTAGGTTGGTACCATAGTAATTGGATCTTACCCGTCATTGACTACCAGTCCAGTATACAGCCACACCTGTGTAGAGGTCTTCGTACCAGCGGGGGGGTGAGGTTCTTTGCCTCACCTCTGTTGGCCCCCAAATTTTAGCTGAACGATCATGACAAACAGAAGGGAGGAAGATACACCAAGCCAGCTGACGGCTCCTTTTGGAAAAATTATACCACCGATGACACCATCAGCATGTATACCCCAACACTACCAGAAGTTGCTGCACCAACAGATAGTTCACAATGCATACAAGTGAGTTCACAATGCATATAAGTGATACATAGTCCAGGCAAGTTCTGCAAGCAGTTCAGTGATGGCTATTGCAGAAGCTGTAGATTGGTTTTATCTTTGTCTTCATGCACTGGGATGAAGATAGGAATTCTGACAATAATGGCTAAAGAAAAATTATATAACATTATATAACATTCCAGAAGGCACTAAAAGAAAACAATTTTCTTAACAATTTACATTGTCTTCACTGAAGATAGGAATTCTGGCAATAATGGCTAAAGAAAAAATTATGTAACATTCCAGAAGGCACTAAAAGAAAACAATTTTCTTAACAATTTACATTGTCTTCATTGAAGATAGGAATTCTGGCAATAATGGCTAAAGAAAAAATTATGTAACGTTCCAGAAGGCATTAAAAGAAAACAATTTTCTTAACAATTTACATTATCTTTAAGAGAATTATTAAATATAATGAAAAGGAAAGGTGAAAGTAAACAAACAGATCTGTTAACTCCTTTTTTGTTCACATTTTAAAACAATCTTCAACAGCTGTTTACCCAATTTAAATTAAACCATTTAAATCACGTGAATAAAAAAAAAAATTATTTGGATCCATTTTTTCATGAGCGCTCATCATATATGACATATGGACATACGTACATTCAAACACAAAACACAAGTGTGCACACATAATACATACGACACATAACATAATAGTAAAGGCCTTATAACTTTTTACAGGTGAAATCTTCATTGCAATGTTTAAAAACTCTATAGTCAAAAAATAGAATTGATCAGCAAAACATTAACCTAGGTCTGTATGAGCTCAAAAAAAAAAAAAATATGGGAAAGGGCAATAATAAAATAGATATTGAAAAAAACATTCTGGTTCTGTTGCAGATGTAAGAATAACCAAACTGGAGTTCTGGATATCACATCTTCTTTTTGGTCTGTAGAAATTGCTTTAGTTAATCTGTCTGGAATCCAAATCAGCTGCTGTTCTCCCTGTGGAAACACATAAACAGACCCCCGATTCCAGGCAATCACTGGGTCAGGACCTTAGTTAATCTCTCTGGAATCCAAATCGGCTGCTGTACCATTATTTGATCCATCAGTGAATATATTTGGAGCATTCCCGATAGGTGTTTTTCTTGTCATTTTTGGAAAAATTACAGGATGCGATGACCAAAAAGACAATAAAGGATTAGATGGTAAGTGGTTATCAAATGAAACATTAGATTTGCACATGATTATTGCCCAAGTATTTAACTCATTAGCTAACTCATCAATTTGATTCATAGTATATGGAGTAATAATTTTATTGGGAGAAATTCCAAACACTCCCTTTGCTGCTTTTATTCCTTTGAGTATTAATTGTCCTATAGCCTCAGGATACCTAGTAAGAATAGTGTTAGGAGAATAAGATAAATGTATCCATAATAATGGGCCTTCTTGCCAAAATACTCCTGTAGGAATATTTTTTGTTGGTAGTACAATAAATAATAAAGGCAAACTTATATCAATTCTATCCAAATGCATATTTTCCATATATGTTTCAATGATTTTTAATGCCTTTCTTGCTTCAGGCGTTAACATTCGGGGTGAATTTGGATCTGATGGACCTTTTAGGATATCAAATAAAGGTCCCAACTCTCCTGTTGGTATACCTAGATAAGGCCTTATCCAATTTATGTCTCCTAATAACTTTTGAAAGTCATTAAGTGATTTGAGTTGATCTACTCGTATTTGAATTTTTGGTGGACGGACCATGGTTGAGGGTAATAGAACTCCTAAATAATTAATTGGAAAATTTAATTGTACTTTATCTATTGCTATCTCTAGATTATAATTTTTTAATAAGTTTGTAAGTGTGGCATAACAGTCTAGCAATGTGTTTTTAGCTTTGTGTGCTAATAATACATCATCCATATAGTGAAATATTTGTAGTTCAGGATTTTGATTTCTAAGTGGCTGGATTGCTTTGTTAACATAAATTTGACACATAGTTGGGCTGTTAGCCATCCCTTGAGGGAGTACTTTCCATTCATATCTCTGATCAGGACCTTCATGATTCAGTGCAGGGATAGTAAATGCAAAACGTGGACTATCCTCAGGATGAATTGGAATTGAAAAAAAACAATCTTTAATATCTATAACTAAAACATACCAAGTTTTTGGCAAAGCAGACAATTGAGGAATCCCCGATTGAGCAGGTCCCATAATAACCATCTCATTATTAATGGCTCTTAAATCTTGCAATAATCTCCATTTACCAGATTTCTTTTTGATGACAAAAATGGGAGTATTATGGGGAGATACAGAAGGTTGTATATGTCCTTCTGCTAATTGTTGTTTGACCAGATCATGGGCTGCTAGTATCTTTTCTTTAGTCAGGGGCCACTGAGGAACCCATACTGGTCTTTCTGATTTCCAAGTAATTTTTATTGTCTCAGTGGCCCTTTCTGAAAATCCAACCCATGTCTGTCTGTTCCTTGATCTATTTGTATTGGTGCTGCTATACCTTGTTCTTGTTTTCCTAATCTTTTTCCTTTTCTAAAACCTTGTCTAGTCATAATAGTGGGTGCATTTTGGTTGATGTTATTTGTTAATGTCAAACCTAATTGATCTAGGACATCTCGTCCCCATAAATTTATAGGAAGATGATCCAATACATATGGCTGTATAGTTCCTTCACATCCTTCAGGATCCTTCCAATCTAATACCATTGCACTTCTATGGGGATTAGTCGCCACTCCTAGGCCTCGAAGCGTTTGAGTGGCTTGTTGTAATGGCCAATGTTTTGGCCATTCTTGACGAGAGATGATGCTAAGGTCTGCACCTGTATCCAGTAGCCCATTAAATTCATGTCCTTGAATATTTAGTTTTAGCATGGGGCGAGAATCTAAATTTAAAGACAGCATAGCCCAATCTACACCTGTGGAGCCTAATCCTTTGGAACCTCTTTCTATAGCATGACTGGAAAATTTATCATGTAGGCTTGGTATTATTAGTAACTGTGCTATTCTATCTCCTGGTGAAATTACTGATATACCATTTGGAGAACTGGCTATAATTTTTATTTCACCTTCATAATCGGGATCAATTACCCCGGGACTTATCATAAGTCCTTTTAGAGTAGAAGAGCTGCGTCCCAATAATAAGCCTACTGTTCCTTTGGGAAGAGGTCCTTTCACCCCTGTGGGAATGATTTGAACTCCCATCTCTGGAGTTAGTACTGATCTGGCGGAGGCGCAGATGTCCAACCCTGCGCTCCCTCTGGTTTGATCTGATGGACAATGTGTCCTGGGCACTACCCTGATGGGGTTGCTGGGTTCCTCCAGTGCTCCGTATATTTGTGGTTTTGGGCCCCGGAGCATTGGGCCCCCCTGTCCATTTTTTGGCAATGGAGCCCAATGCCTTTCTCCACGATATCGTGGATAAACACTTGGTCCTTGTTCGTTTTTTGATAATGGAGTACCCTCTATGGTGGTTTGAGAACGGCATTCATTAGCCCAATGTCTCCCTCTATGGCATCGTGGGCAAATACCTGGTATTCTACTCCTTTGATACCTAGTTTTGTTAAACCCTCCTCCTATGGGGCAATTCCTTTTAAAATGTCCTGTTTGTTCACAATTGTAGCATGTTCTTGTCCTGGAATCTAAAGCCTGTTTTACTGCAGCTGCCACAATTTGCCCTTGTTCATTAATGTCTCTGGCATCTAAAGCCTGTTTTACTGCAGCTGCCATGACTTGCTCTTGTTCATTAATGTCTCTACATAATTTAATATATGTGTTTAAATCTTCATGTTTCCATGGTCTAATGATATCTCTGCACCAACGATTCGCTTGGTCATAAGCCAGTTGTTTTATTAATGGCATTGCTTGTTCTGTATTCCCAAAAACTCTGGTAGCTGTTTGAATAAGCCTATCTACAAATTCAGCATAAGATTCATTAGTTCCTTGTATTATCTTAGATAATTGACCTTGTAAACCTCCATGTCCTTGTAAAGTCTTCCATGCCTTAACTGCATCTACAGCAATTTGTAAATATACACCAGGATCATATGCAATTTGTTGCTGCTGATCCTCATAAGGTCCCTTTCCTAACAACATATCTAGATTTCTCTGAGGATAACCAGCTGCTGCATTTCGCCTAGCCGTCTCCTTGCAAAATTCCTCATTGGCAACCTTCCATAACAGGTATTGTCCTCCATTTAGCACAGCTTTACACATATTAGCCCAATCTGCTGGCGTCATGTTCAAGTTGGTAATGGATTCGACCAAGCTTACAGTGAAGGGTGCTTGAGGACCATAGGTTGTTACAGCCTCTTTTAGCTGCTTCACTGTTTTGAAATTTAAAGTATGGTAAATTCGCTGCCCTCCTACCTCAAATACAGGGCATGTTAATACTTGAGATCCTGTCTCAGGATCTGAACTATCCACTGCGGGGGTTTGGGGCCTCTCAGCATATGAAGGTGGCCTTGTCAGTTGGACACTTACGTCCTCTGGTGATAGAAAGGTGTTAGTAGCAGTCTCCTGTAGAGGTGGTGCTGTTGGTTGGACACTTAAGCCCTCTGGTGATAGAAAGGTTTTAGTAGCAGTCTCCTTTTGTAACTTTCCCCCTGATGGCTTTTTCTGCTCTAAACTTTCTTTCTCTGTCTGATTAGCTCGAAAGACCTTCTCTTTTACTTGAATCTTTTCTTCTTTCTGACTAACTTGAGAGATCTCCTCATTTACTTGAATCAATATGTCTTCTCCTTCCTCTACCTTTGTCTGAATTGAAGGTTTTGGACTAAGAAAACCATTTAAATCACGTGAATAAAACTGGGATTTGAACTCCCATCTCTGGAGTTAGTAGACAGGTAATATGTAGTAGACAGGTAATATGCCCACCTTTGATTATTTTACTATGAACTAGATATAGATAAATAGATTGATTTAGGTTCCAGTTCAGGTTTAGATTTAGATTTAGATATGTTATGTTCTATTATTTTCTTAACATTGAAGAGATGGAGCGTTTTGGTTATAAAGATTACACAATTTTCCCAGTTTTGCACCTAGTAAGTGGTAAATTGGGGGACTCAAATTTAGCCCTTCTGATATTTGGTGGGATTAAGCTTATAAGAGCTTTGAATGCCTGCAATAACATGGAAGGATTCTGAGAAACAAATGATAAAATCCAATCTAGTGATATTTTTTAAAAAATTATGAGCAGCACAAAGAATGTAATGTAGAAAGAGGAAATGAAGGGGTGCAATCGAGAAACACCAGGCCAAATTCAACAATGGCTTAACCAAAAATGGTGTGGATCCAAAGAAGAAACACACTAGAGCAAATTCTCAACAGTCAGGTTTCTGGTTTTCCTGTTACTTCTCTAGCACCTTCGTCTCAGTGTTTTTTGCTGATTCTTCCATTGCTACCAAATCTCCAAACATTAGAGAACATCAGGTTCAGTTATGAATGCTCTTGTATATCCACTGTGTCTCCCCACACTTTCTCACCTAGTTCTTTAGCTTTAAATATTATATCTTTATCAATTCTATATTGCTATAATAAGTCCGCATAACAAACCACCCTAACACAAAGGCTTTAAACAAACAACACTTATTTAGTTTGTGACTCTGAAGGTTGGCTGAATGGACCTGCTGGTCTTGATTGGACACAAACACCACTGTGAACATCAAGTTGGCTATAAGGTTATCTTGGATGGTCTTAGCTGTGATGACGGAGACAACTTAGCTGTACTACATGTATCTTTCTTCATTCAGCAGGCTAGCCTCATCATGCATTCATGGTTATAACTGAGGGCAGGAGCAAGCCAAGGCAATCACATAAGCATTTTAAAAGTTTCTGCTTGCATCATATAGCATCCTCCAGATCATTAGTGGGAAAACAAGGCAAAGTTACAAGGCAAAGGACATAGATACAGGAAAATTTGGACCCATTTTTGTAATCCTCCACAGTATCTATATGCAAAAGCTTCCAAATTTATATTCTCAGGCCCTGAATTCTTTTTTGGGTTCTATGTCCAGTGATTTAATAGACAATCCACTTGGATACCTCCAGGCATTTCCTCTGTCAGGCATATTTTAAATTGAATTTTGACTTCCCCCTTTCAGAACGTGCTCCTCTTCCAGTGTTCTCCTCAGCACTATGTGAGGATGCCATCCACTCAGGTGCTCAAGCCAGAAACCTGAAACTAAGGGTCCTTGACACTTTTCTCTCCTTCATCTCAGATACAGTCCATCAAGTCCCATCAACACTACCTCCAAAATTAGCTCATAAGTTTTCTATCTCCATTGCAATTTCTCTAGTCCATATTGTTTTCATCTCTCTTCTGAACATCTAAAAACATCCCATTGGACTCATAAAATCTCATACCCTTAACACCTCCTGCATAGTTGTCTCTCTACCTCCACGTGCAGCCTCCTCCTATGCCACTTTTTTCTCATCTACTAAGTTCCAATCTAACTGGCTTTTGTTCCTTTAGTCAGATATGAATATTTTCTTACCTCAAGACTTTGCTCATGCTGTTCCCAACAGTACATACTGAGTGATAAGCATATGGACTCCAAAGCTGCTCTTATAGCTGTGTGAACATAGGCAATCTACATAACCTCTTTGTGCCTAATTTCTGTATCTGAAAAATGAGGATAGAAATAGCACCTATGTCACAGATATTCTTAGAACTGAGTTAATGAGTACCACAGTATAGTTTCCGGAACACAGTAAGCACTATATGTGTTTATTAGATAAAGTAAGTTATTGACTGGATAGTTCCTACTCAGACAGGTATTTCTTTATTTCTCCTTACTTCAAACACAATTTGTAATTATTCCTTATTCTTGTTTTCTAATATTTGTTTTTTACAAGTAGACTCTGAATTCCATGAAGGCAGACCATGTCTGCTTTGCTAACTACCGTATCCCTACATCAACAAATGCTTCACACATGATGGATGTTAAATATTTGTTGAATGAATAATTACAAAGAGTTCAAGCTGGCAATTAAATTATTGTGGGTTTGTTTGAATTTAAATTCTCTCCTTGGCATTTGAACATGAAACCACACAGCACAATCAGCAGCAGCATCAGATGAGAAATCAACTCAAAATGGACTGAAGAACTAATGTAAGACCTGAAACATTGAAACTACCAAGGGAAAACAAGATCCAGGCACAGGCAGGAGTTTCCTGAATAGAACTTCAATAATTCAGGAAATAAAAAGCAAAAATTAACAAATGGGATGACATCAAATAAAAAGCTTCCACACAGACACAATCAACAGAATGGAGAGACAACCTCTGGAATGGGAGAAAATCTTTGTCAGCTAATCATCTGACAGAAGATTAATATCCAAAATATATAAAGAATTAAAATAATTTAACATCCAAAGAACAAGTAATCCGATTTCAAAAAGTGGGCAAATGATCTTAACAGACACTTCTCAAAAGAAGTACGAGAGGCCAGTAAATACATGAAAATATATTGCAACATCTTCAGGCATGGGGAAAATACAAATCAAAACTGCATTGAGATTCCACCTCATGCCTGTCAGAATGATCACTATTAAAATAACGAATAGCAAATGCTGACAAAGATGTGGAGAAAAAGGAATTCTATATGTTGTTGGTGGGAGCATGAACTAGACTTTTGATCTTTTCCTGGTATGATCTGCAAGTATCATACTCTGTTGTGAAGTTGGGCAGCGGCAGTCTCTGTCGGCCACACGATCACAATCATGATGGTGAATAACTGATACTTGACAGAGTCCTGTGGTACTCAGCTAGGTTAGATGTATTAGATGTGTTTTTTGATTTACAGTGTTTTCAGTTTATGATAGGTTTGGTGGGGTGTATGCTCATCATCAATGGAGAAGCGTCTGTATTTTAAGGTGGAGGACATTGGGGCCTGCAGGTTTCATGGGCTTGCTCAAAGTATCTGCTCCCCGCCTGTAAGTGATGTTCCTCAGATTGAAATCTAAGTGCGTGAAATGCAGAAACACATTTTTCTCCTGTCTATATTCCGTCATTTCCCATGGTGTCCGTGTAGAAATTACCTAATGGTGCAGTTCCGGGAAGCAGAGGAGTCACAGAACCATTTAGGGGCAGATAGAGGGGCAGAGGGGCCCCTCTAGGGCAGGGGCATGCTCATGATCTGAGGCTCCACTCAGCCATGCTAGGAGGCTGCACACAAAGGGGAGGGTGCCAGAGTGTTGCTGTGACACTCCCCAGGGATTAATCTTGCCTAATCTCCTTGAACTGCATGTTTGAAACAGGCCAATGCATACCTTGAAGGGTTGTTAGGATTAAGTGAAATAACACAGGTGCTCAGTTAACCAAAGCAGCTGTGATTATTTTCTCTGACCCTACATTCTGCCTTACACATTGCAGATTATTTCCTCAGTCCCTTTTCTCTGATCCTTATTTTCCTTCACAGACCTCTTCTTTTTTTATATATATTCTTTAAATTTTTATTTATTTATTTTTTGTGTAACATCTGGACCACAGTAGTAACCTTTTAGTCTTTTCTTGGTGTATCCAATTCAATGATACATGATTTTCCTCTTAATTTTCAACTCAGCTCTGGGTTCCAAAACCTTCAACAAGTCACCAGAGCATACTAAATCAAATACAATTTGTTCTGGCAGCAATCAAATCATCTGGTGTAGGCTCCAGCCCTTCACTCTCTCTAATTTAATTCCAAGCCTTGGAATATGTTGACCAGTTCCATTATGAATCAACACCATGGTTGCTCTTCCTTGCCTTTGGAATGCCTTCAAAAGTCCATCTTTCACACAGACAAATATTGCACGTTCTTACTTATATGTGGAAGCTTAAAAATGATTTCATAGAAATAGAGAGTAGAATAATGATTATTGGAGCTTGAGAAAGGTGCCGGGGAGAGAGGGTGGTTATCAGGTGCAGGAGGAATGTAGTTGGACCAGAGGAATTACTTTCTAATGTTCTGTATGACACAGTAGGGTAACTACAGTTGATAACAATTTATTGTATATTTCAAAATAGTTAACAGAGAGAATTTTCAGTATTCCCAACATACTCACCCAAAGAAGTGATAAATGTTTGATATGATGAATACGTCATTTACTCTGATTTGATCATTACATATTGTACACAGGTTCTGAACTATCTCATTGAACCCCATCAATATTTATAATTATTATGGATCAACTAAAAATATATTTTAAAAAACTGTAAATAAATAAATAAATAAATTCTCTCCTTTTCTAGGAACCCTGGGGAAAGAATCAGTTCTAAATTCATATCATCCAGAGGAGGTTTGGTCTCTATGTTTCTGTAGTTTCATACAAGAATGGGGATGGCTTATGATTTTTGTGAAAGTCTTCCTGTAAAAGGGAGATAGGGAACAGAAACTTGGAGCCTATACCAGGATGGCACATGAGTAGTGAACCAGCAACAATTACAGCGGATGGGGTCCACCAAATGTAATCAAATTAAAAAACAGATAATAGAATGAGGCACGAATTTTTATCTATTAGTAGCAATTTGTCCTTTATAATAACTATAGGAGAAAAAGAAAACACACATAATTTATGCCAAATAAATTTTTGGTGGCTCTTCTTACTTCATGGTCTGAATAAGTAGAAGTCTAACTCTACCAACAGTGAGATCCAGGTTATTCCACTTCTATCCACAGAAAATGAAACCTCATCTTTCAGGTAACAGAAGAAAGGGAAACTCACCAAATCTTATTATTTGTTCTTCAGACTGGAGTACCCCAGAGCTGGACCCCTTACCACCTGGATCCTTAAATATTATTATATACTATATATATATCTATTGCCAATACAAGTTGACTCATTTTTTGTCTATGTGATTGGAGTTTTAAATATATTAACTTGTTTAATCTCCCTACCCCCCTTTTATGTGGGCAGAATTAATTATCCAAAGTGACATTGAGTAGGTGGTGAAGCCAGATTAAGATCTGATTGTAAGGTCAGTACTCCACTAAAAGGGCCTGCGTTGCTTTCTAGGCCAGATATTTCTTAAAGCATAACCCCCACATCTCTGCATCAGAATTAATGGCAGTATTTGTTAAACATTCAAGTTCACTGTCTTTATCCAAGACTCAAGAAATTAACAAGGGGATCGGTAATTTGTACTCTTTTTTTTTTTTTTTTTGGCAGGGGGACCCCGCCAGTCGGGTACTAGACCACTGAGCCACATGCCCAGCCCTATTTTGTATATTATTCAATGAGAAAGTCTCGCTGAATTGCTCAGCGCCTCGCTTTTGCTGAGGCTGGCTTTGAACTCAAGATCCTTCTGCCTCCGAGCCGCTGGTATTACAGGCGTGCTCCACCACCTGTAAAGTAGCTATGGACGCAGAGGATTCTTATTTAGACTAAATAATGATGACCCACGCCTAGGCTGCTGGCGTTGCTGAAAGCCAATAGTAACTCTGTCTTGACAGACGTCAGTCCCCCTCAGCAACCTCTAACCAAACCAAACCTGTTTCCCGAGCTACCGTTTCTGCAGAACAGAAGTGAGCACGCGCAATTCTCCCCGGGCCCGAGCGGGGCTCCCTAGGACCCCGCCCTTAGGAACCAGCCCATACCAAGGGGCGGAGCTCTCTTAAATCGCCTAATTCCGGGTTGTCCCGCGGCTGCCCAAAGCCCCGCCCCCTGTCCGTGGACCAATCAAACGGCAGATTGCTGACGCTGGGGGCCAATGCACAGGGCTGTCTTTAATTCCTCCTTGCAGTTTGAAACTGTCAAGTTAGTTCTAAGGTAGCAGCAGGGATTGCTGTGGTTTCAGCCGCGACGCAGCAAGGAAACAAGAGTGAGGAATCGGTATTTGGTGGAGCGCCCAGAGGGTGGATAGTGGCGCCCCGAGGGCCCTGCATCGAGGGCCCTGCATCGCTGGCCGAGGTATGGTGGGAGATTTAAAGTTCCTCCACCCGGGAGACCCTGGGGGCATCTTCTCCGAGAGCGGACGATTGAGCATTTTGTGCTCAGGGTCGAGATTTTTTTCCCCTCTGAGGCTTTCGAGAAGAGAGGACTGGAGGGAAGGGTGGTAAAGTGTACCAGTTACTGTCGTCTTAGGTTCTGGTCATTTAAACAGTAGGGGCGGGGGATAACCAGGTATAACGCTTTATTATTTTAACGTAAGATTTAGACTAAAACAGGGCTCGATTGGAAGATGATGGAAGAAAGCTTATATCCCTTTGCTTACTTGCGACTGTTTTTTTTCCCCCCACCTCTAGTCCCTGCCCTGAAGAGGGGCTAGCGCACTCCCCCTCCTTTCAGCAGCTAGGATCGGTGAAGGGCACTGGGGTCGTCCCCTTGCTGCCAGTTTGCACGTTTCTTCCTCTGCAGCTTTGAGGTTGCGTTTGAATTCCAGAATTCCTCTTTCCCTGTCAGCCGGGTAATTGCCAGGACGTTATACCTATGGCACTGAGAACCATGCAAAACTTCTTATCTTGTGGTTCCTGATACCTTATGTTAGGGAACACTGAAAATGTATTGGAATAGTGTATATCTGCCACCCATGAAAGCAATCTTAATTTTTCTGCTTTGTTTCTGAACCTAGAAACATTATGGAAAATGTTACTGGTTGCCGGGGTTCAGATTAATTGTCACACCTTGTTAGCATAAGCAGGGTAGCTGGCAAACAGCAAATTTCCAAAAGTATAATCTTTTTTTTTTTTTATGCAGTATCTATATTTAAGAAACAGTTTTTGAGATTTGCCCATACTTACCAGCTCATTCGTTTTTTTAAATGATTGGCATCAATCACATCACTCCCCCTTCCTGTTACTTACAGGATCTGCAAAAAAATCCTAAAGGAAAATGTGAATGAAAAAATAAATGAACCAACTTACCACAGTGGAAGAGTTAGTCAGTGAAGCAGCCATTCTTTGCTGCAGATATGTGCTCATTTGATCCTCTCTAATTGGCTTAACTAAAGACAGTCATGGAGAGTTTTAGTTTACTTATCTTTCAGAGTAATGCTGAATAAAATTGAAATTCCTTTCGGCAATCTAGTTGTAGCCTATGTTTCCATTCTGATATTGCACTTTTTTCTGAATCTGCCCTTTCTAGTTCAATGTCCTTGTCTCATGTGTTTTTCAGCCCACTGTGATAGAGACCTGTTCCAATTTCCAACAAAATTGTTCAAGCAAATGTCCCAGCAACTTTTTGATTGCCAAAATCAGGGCAGTGGTCATTTTTCTTTGGCATGTGACTGACTCATCCCTTCCAGAAGTCTTTGTGACATTGCTCTCATAGTTCTGCTATTCTGACTTCCTTTTCAGTCTTCTTTCCTGACTCTTGCACTTTAAATATTAGCAGCTATGGCTTTAACCCTCTTCTCATTCACAATAGTACTCCTTAACTTTAGGGTTCTGATACCCTCTGAACACATACATACTGGAAGCTAAAGGTCCTTTTTCTAGAGAAACACACAAGTGCATTTATGCTAAAAATGCAATTCAAATGTTTGATCCTCAGAATAAGAATTTTCTTGTACTACTTGTAATAGGTCATCTCACCCATTCCCATTTTTTTGGCAGACCCCATTATGCTAATGATTCCTCAGACTGGATCGCCAACCTATACTTCCAGTAGAGGACTCCCACACATTGCTTCACTTTACTTTCTTATTGCCTTGTATTCACATTTTAGTCATCATAAATGGCAGTCCTTGGAGTCATGTACTTCTTAGCCAGTATAGCCATATACAATTGTCCCTCAATATTAGTATGATAGATTGATTCCAAGAACCACCCCCATACATGGAGACAACTAAATCTGTAGATGCCCAATTCTCTTTTATAAATGGTAAAATGTACCATTGTATTTGCATATAACTTAAGCATATCCTCCCGTATACTTTAAATTATCTCCAGACTACTTATAGTGCCTAATACAATGTAAGTGCTAGGTAAATAGTTGTCATGTTATATTTTTTAGGGAATGATGACAAGAAAAAAATCTGTACACAGGGTGCAGTGGCACACATTTGTAATCCCAGTGACTTGGGAGGCTGAGGCAGGATAGTAGCAAATTCAAAGCCAGCCTCAGTAACTTAGACCCTAAACAACTTAGCAAGACCCTGTCTCAAAATAAAAAAGGGTTGAGGATGTGGCTCTGGTTGATCACCCCTGGATTTAATCCCTGGTACCAAAAAAAAAAAAAAAAAAAAAAAAAAGTCTGTACTTAACATTTAGTATATCTGCAATTTTAAAAAAATATATTGTGGGCTCATGGTTAGTTTAATTCACATATGTGGAACCCCGGATGCAAAGAGGGCTGACTGTACTGTGCACTTGCAGTTTTATCCCAGTGTTTCAGAGGCAACCTGAAAGAGAGGAATTATTGATGGCTTCCAGGTTCTGACTTGGGTAACTAAATAGAATTATAGTGCTACTGCTAAGGTAAGAAATATAAGAAGACAAGCAGGTTGGGAGGAGGAACAATGAGTTTAATATCAGATATGGTAGGCAAGAAAAAATACTCAATCCCAACGTAAGTGAGTTTATAGTACAGTCAAATACATGAAAGGTCAAAGAAAAATGCTTCAGAGATATCCCCAGTGGGGCCTGTTTAATAACTTCTCTAGAATAAAAATCCATCTTTTTAATATGACAAATCATTTTCTTCCATGATCTGACTGCTCCTTACCTTTTCATTTCATCCTTAGCCAAGCCCTCTTTGTACTCTTCACTTCAACCTTGCCAAACTTCTTGTTGTCCTTAGCATTTGTACCATGCCTGTTTGTCTTTGCTTATGCTGCTTTGGTGCCCACAATATCCTTTTTATCTTTGATCCATCTCTCAGGATGAGACCTACTCGTCTTTCAGTTCTCAATACCTGGGCCATCTTTTTTATAAAAACTTTCCTTGGCTTCTTTCCCAATTCTTCACACTCATGTAATCCTACCCTTCTTTCTATCTCCTTTCTATCTCCGTACTGTGTACCTCTGTTATTTTAGGGTCTAACAGCAAGTTTTTCATCTGTCATTTATATTATATAAATGTAAAAATAAATGTGTATGTCTGTGTATATATGTTTTCATGTGTGTATATATAGACATGGATACATGTGTGTATATATGTGTGTATGTATGTATGTGTGTGTGTATATATATATATGCATATATGCACACCACTTCACAGATGGTTTACAATATAGGGACTTCATTTTACAGTTCCTCACCAATGTCTTAACATTAACTGGTGTTCACATAGTTTAAATAATCATTATTTGTCTTTTAAGGTATATTTATCTATTTATTTGTTTTGGTTAGGAATTTCAATAATTTTTCTGTATGTGTATTTGAATCAGTTCTGTATAAGCTAGCTTTTCTTAATATAATATTCTCAAAAAGTAGGTTTCCCCAGAAGAGAATTTATGCAAATCGTTCATTTTCTGTTGGTTCAGTATCTCACAGGAAAGCACACAGGATTCAGGTTGTCACACACTGCTAAAGAACAGTGATCACAATCTATTATTCTCAACAGACCCCAATGGGAATTTCTCTAAAACACTTTTCTTTGACTTTTCATGTATTTTACTACATATAAACATTATTTTTTCCTTGCCCAGTGATTTTTTTGTAAAAGTTCTCAATATATTAAATGAATACTTTTTTAAACACATAACATGAAGATTATTTGCAGGTAAGAATATATATTTAAAACCATTTTAATTTAAATGTCAAGGGAAAATGCTAAAATGAGTTTCTACCATTTTATAGTATTTTTGCAGAATGTCATCAGATGAGGACAAATGCTCAGTTCCAGTTTTACAAAATGACTCCGATCCAGTCAGTTCTGTCTCTGCAGATCTTCAGGTAGGAAGACATGTCATGACTTTTTTTATTTTAAACAGGTGATAATTTATGGGAAAACCAGGCATAAATTCTTCATTCATTTCATTTACAATGGAGTGTTTCAGATGACAATAATATAAACTTTGGGAAATATTTAAGATTTTTGGGAGTTACTTCACATTGTTTTAACTTTTCAGAAAAATAGTCATGAACTCTTCAAACATTTTTTTGAACAAAGAATACAACTAACAGAAAAGGAAAAAAATGTTTCCTGATATTTTTTCATACACTACTTGTTTTTTTTTTTTTTAATACCTTTATTTAATTTATTTATTTGTTTTTATGTTGTGCTGGGGATTGAACCCAGTGCCTCACATGTGGTAGACAAGCACTCTACCACAAGCACAGCCCCGGCCCTACTACCTGTTTTGAAACTTTTACTTTTAATGCAAGTTGAGACAGTATCTAAGCCATCCAAAGTTCTGGAGCCTGAGACTCCCTTGTGTTCTACTTGTTCAGGTTCTAGTCCTTGTTGCCACAACATTCAGCAGAGTCTTTTGCACAGGCCCTGGACGTTGACAGAGAAGTTGACTGCAGAAGGGGTAGTGTTTACATGAAATACTTTTTATTTCTTTTATTTTTGTTTCATCATCAAAAATACAGACTCAGATTTCTGTTATATTTTAAATGAAAGAATACCGACCTGGTATACTTTAAGTTTTATGGTTAACATCACTTAAAAGTGGAAAAGCTGCACATTGTGTTTGTAAGTTCATTGATTGTGTATAATATGAGATAAATTTCAGAAAAATATTTTATTGAACAAATGGGTTTTTTTATTATATGAAATTATAGATATAGAAATTGGGAGGTACTGAAAAAATATCTGAACATTTACTAGGATGAATTGGTCTACAATTGTGACATAAATATGTCATCTTGGCCTTCCCTTTTGGTGGTATCTTTCCCGTGTAGTGCTGTCTTTTGAGGTGACAATGCATTTTTGCACCTTTCATCTTTACTTCATCCAAACTTCCTTCAGTTAAGAACTTATTAATTCATTTATAGTAAAATACAAATATCCTTTAAAGTCTTAAATTGTCATTTTTGTCTAGAATCAAAGTTTTAAACTAAAGAATAAATATTGGGGTTGGGAATGTCACTCAGTGATAGAGCACTTTTGCCTAGCATAGCAAGGCCCTGGGTTTTATCCCCAGATTATAGTTGGTCATTCAATCTGTAAATAAATCTCTAGAATGGAATTTGAGAAAGATAAAGGTAAGAGCCTCCTAGACCTACCAGAAATTATTTTGTATAGTTGGTTACCTGCTTATAATGTCAGTCCAGCTGAGAATCTGTTTATTAGTAACCCTCAGCTTTTGATCCTACTGGTTGTTGGAATAAACTTGAAAGCCTTCACATATTTCCTATGAATTCAGTGTTGTTATTTTGGATTCTATTCTAGAAAAACTTTAAAATATAAATATTAAAAAACCCTTTAAAATATCACAAAATAAATACATACTTTTACATACATAGTAAATATGTAAAATCAAACATTTAATACAAAAATTCCTCATAAACTACTATTCCTCTTAAGGGGTTTTTGGTTACTGTCTATATTATGTGATGGCTTCATAAACCAGAAGATGGTAAATGCTGAGGCAATATCTGTGGTGCTTATTATATGCTGATAATTTCTCATAAGCACAACTCTGATCTGTGAGCAAGTTTCCCTAACTCAGATGGTTAAAGTATGGTTTGAACTGTATTTCAAGGTCATATCAATGCAACCACTGGGGTTTGGGGATCAGCCAAAATTAAAAGCTCTAGTTCTTACTCTAGGATTGTTATTTACCTTAAGACAGGTTATCTTTGACAATTTAGAAAAACAATGTTATTTATTCTAATCCTTAACTGAAAATACCCCACTTGTTGCACATCTACATATATAAAACTCAAAAATAGTTCTTTAAATAATTTATTTTTCAAATCTTTCTTCAAAATAAGTTAGAATTCATATGATCATTGAATATTATTGTTATATACCTATTTATCTCCCCTTTGAGTCTTAGTGATTATTGTGAGAACTTTGAAATATTATGTTTGGATTTCTTTTCCTTTTCCTTTCTTTTCTCTTTCTTTCTTTTTTTTTTTTTTTTTTTTAAACTTCTCTGTTCTAGGATAGAGGTCAGGCTAAAAGCCACAAATGAAAGCCACTGACTTCTACTTTCCCCTCCCTGCCTACTGTCTGTGAAATAATATTAAGTTAACTGAGCAGAGCTGATTTGGCTAATTGCCACCAGAGGGAAGAAACCCTAACATTTTTTTTTTTTTTTGTAGTTGCAGCTGGACAGCATGCCATTATTCTATTTGTTTTATTTATTTATTTATTTAGATAGATAGATAGATAGATAGATAGATAGATAGATAGATAGATATAGTGCTAAGGATCAAACCCAGTTCCTCACACAAGCTAGACAAGCACTCTGCCACTGAGCAGCCTCATCCCCTAAGAGCATTCTTATTAGTCAGCTTGGACCTTCATTAAAAATACAATAGAGGGAGCTGGGGTTAGTGCAAGGTACCGGGTTCTATCCTCAGCTCCACATAACAGTAAATAAATAAAAAGAAGGTATTGTGTTCAACCACAACTAAAAAAAAATTAGAAACAATTTAATAGAGGGCTGGGGATGTGGCTTAGTGGTAGAGAACACTTGCTTGGCATATGTGAGGCCCTGGGTTTAATCCCTAGCCTGCAAAAAAAAAAAAGGTAGGTGGGTGGATAGATAGATCTGGGGACTTAAACAACAGAAATTTATTTCTTCAGAGTTCTGGAGATAAAAGTGCCAGCTCAAGGTCCAGCCAGGTCAGTTTCTGGTGAGATCTCTCTTCTGACTATCTTCTCACTCTGTCCTCACATGAACTTTCTTTGGTGTAGTAAGTGAACATGAGAGAGAGAACACGAGCTCTCTGATGTTTCTTCTTGCTTCAGCATGTGAATTTTGAAGGGACACATTCAGTCTATAACAGCTATACTTGTATATATTCTTAGCCAAAATTAAAGGCTTGTTTGAGTTAGGGTTGGTTTTGTTTTTGTTTTTTGGCTGCTTTAACAACTAAATAAGAAATGTCTTGAATATCTTAAAATTTGTTCCTCTGTAAAAGTCTGAGGACCTGTCTTTTCTGTTGTTGCTCTGCCATGCCCTATAGGGTATTGATTGTGTTTGTATTGTGATTATGTTTGCTGGCTTACTACCACCCCTAGTCCATGGGAAGAGAGGAACAGAAAACAATCAGTTTCCTTTTTAAGTAATTCACCTACATCTGTACACATCATTTCCATTCAAATCCCAAGAGACCAGGTCTTTTCACCATACCTAGCAGCAAGGGAGGCTAGGAAATGTAGCTGGGTGACCGTTTGCCCAGGTCAAACCCTGGAACTTTATTAACTTAAAAGGAATAAAGGGGAAATGGACCACTAGCAGTTTCCACCATAGAGAGTATATACACTTGAATCCTTTATGTTGTATATATTATTACTTTATTATATAAACTAATAAATATACATTCAGGTTTATAGGAACCAACAAATACCTGTGTATAACCCTAACTTATCAATCTCTTTGGGAACTTTATTTTAATAAGTAGAAAACATATGGCTCAATAAGTATATTTTTTAAATTTAAGGGCATTTAAATCCATTGAAAGAATGGTAATTACTTTTATCAACATAAAAATTAGAGTTGTGCTGGGGGGCTTATCCCTCCAACATCTACTGTGGGGAGCTTGAGGGCATGGAGAAATCCCTCCGGAGACTATTTCAGAGAACAGCATCTGCTTTATTGCATAGCAAAAATAACTTTTATAGCAGGTATGTGCCAATTTACATATAATAGTCATGATAGGCCAGGGGTAATACATACATATCATCTTAAGGAAGCCAAAACACCCAAGAGGCCAGAAACTACCACATAATCCAACCCCACACCAACAGGGGAATAACTTATCAAATGAGCAAGGAAATTGTGCTTGCCAGTGTTCTGACAGCACTTTGTCCCAAAACATAGTGTTCTATGTTAGGACTTCCCTGCTGCACAATGAGCAAGATAAGCATTCCTCCATGAGGGTTCATGGTTAGGCCTGCAGCAGAGTTGTATGTTGCTATTCTAAATGATTTTTTCTGTTAAGAGCCTTCTGCTTTAGTGATAACCGTAAACTAAATACTAACTTTTATTTCCTATCAGAAAATGTCCATTTAAAACTCAGAAAAGTCTTTTTATTGTGATAAAGGGACATCACTAACAAAAAGGTGATTATAGTCACGTGTGATGGCCCATATCTGTGATCCTAGCAACTCAGGAAGCTAAGGCAGAAGGATTGCAAGTTAAAGGCCAGCCCGGCCAACTTATAAGACCCTTTCTATAAAAAATAAAAAAGGGTTGTGGGTGTAGCTCAATGGTAGAGTTCCCCTGGGTTTAATCCTCAGTACAGGAAGAAAAAAAGAAAAGAAGTTGATTATAGCGATGTAAAGGGAATTCTGGTGATTAGATTTTCTTAAAGGTTCTCTTTAGAATGTCTCTGTTTCTCTTCTGCTGTTAAACTTACCATACACTGTAAAAAAAAAAAAAATCTGTATTTGGTATATCTAATATTTACTGAATATAAGTGTCTATGTTAAATATGTAATATAGTTTAACACTCAAACCAACTCACTCTTTTATTTTATTGACACAAAGACTAACAGTTTTCAAATACAGACCAGCATAAAACCTTTTTTTTTCCAAACAATTTTACTTAAAGTTCAGTATGAAAACAGATTAAAACAGAACTACAATCATAGATTTATTTTATAAACTTAAATATGTGACATTACTTTTCAAAATTAGTGAAACCAATTTAGCTGCTTGACAAATGTACATTTAAAATTAGAGGGAGATAAAAGGCCAGTGCAATTTTATAAGCCTAAGTATCCAATTTGCTTCTTTTATTTTAGTTACATAATATCAACTCAGAAGTTTCTGATTCTCATTATAAGGCAGTCAAAATGGTAGTTTTTTAGTAGCATGCCTCATCTTCAGTTAAATTCATCTAAAGCATAAGAAAGAAATGGTAGATAAATTTTGATTGTGTTGAATCACTAACAGAATCTATCACCTTTTCAAACTTCTAGATTACATTTTTAATCATAAATTTAAAACTCACACAAGAAGCACTTGAAGGACTCAAGCTTGAAATAAATGCTAAAACTATATTGTGATAAACTTTAATCTATTATGGTAATTAAATTTCTTAACAAAAAGGTCCAGTCAGGTTGAATGTTTTATGCAATATAGCTGTTAAAATACAATATTGATTTTTGGCTTCTCATAGGAAGAATATGAAGAACTACTTCGTTACGCTATAGTGACTTCAAATATGGAATCCGGTACTTCACAGTCACAGCCATCTCATCCTAAAGCAGAAGTGGTGCCAGAAGTTGGAAGTCCTACTCCCATTGATAATATTCTTCATAATCAAGGTTATGTATATTTTTTTAAATATCTGTTAGTTTAAGATATTTTCAAATTTAATAATGATACTGTATTATGATTCTGAAAATGTCTCTTCAGATCACCAATTCTTCTCATTAATGTGTTGTAGGGGATCTTTTTTACATTTTACCATGTTATTCCTGGCTGGATTTTTATTTTAACTCTTTTTTTTTTTTTTAAGACTTAAGGTTTTTTGTTTTTTCAATTTTTAGTTGTAGATGGACACAATATCATTTTATTTGTTTGTTTGTTTGTTTGTTTAATATGATGCTGAGAATTGAACCCAGTGCCTCACATGTGCTAGGCAAGTGCTCTACCACTGAGCCACAACTACAGCCCAAGACTAAGTTTTTATGTATACCACTTTACCTTTAAAAGTTTTGGTCCTTGTGCATGCAAAGCAAGCATTCTACCAACTGAGCTATATCCTCAGCCCAACTTCATTTAACTCTTCCTTTTATAAAAAGTAATACAGTTAAAGCACTGCTATAGCAATTGTATGTCTCTTAATGTTGCATCTGAGTTCTTATTCCACAGTTTTATGGCTGGATTAAAACTAAATGCCCTAGCCAAGCGTGGTGGCACACGCCTGTAATCCCAATGGCTTGGGAGGCTGAGACAAGAAGATCAAGAGTTCAAAGCCAGTCTTAGCAATGGTGAGGCACTAAGCAACTCAGTAAGACCCTGTCTCTATATATAATATAAAGTAAGGCTGGGGATGTGGCTCAGTGGTTGAGTGCCCCTGAGTTCAAAAACAAACCCAAAAAACAGAAACTAAATGCCCTAACCCTATATTAAAGGTTGTCCCTAGGTAGCCTTAGAATCTCTCAAGTTACTTTACGAAACACATATCAGTACTGTTTCAGCAGTATTTGGGCATAGAGGATTGTTCGTGGGAGAACATTAGTGAAAGATGTACCCATATATGAGACTGTGTCAACAACAAAATTAATAGCTGATAAAAATGAGTGAAAGGGGGACTGGGGTTGTGACTCAGTGGTAGAGCGCTTGCCTAGCATGTGTGAGGCACTGGGTTTGATTCTTAGCACTGCATATCAATAAATAAAGTAAAGGTCCTTTGACAACTAAAAGGAAACAATTTTTTTTTTAATTGAATGAAAGTTAGAGAAAGGAGGACCTATCCATTCTTTATTCAGTAAAGTACAAATCCCAAACAGCTAACTATAAATAAGTGTTCTTTCAAAGGCACAGAATGCCTTCCTCAGATAGTCCTGATAATGGACAGATAGCATTTTGTAGGTTTATACTTATGTAGACATAAGGATCCCTTTCTTGAAGGCACATGACATAACAACTCAAGAGACACACAGCTCCTGGATTTTCAGGAAGTCACAGCTCTAGTTTCTGTTCCTCACCCTCCGTACACAAATTTTTTTTTTTTTTTTTTTTTTGATACTGGGGGTTAACTCAAGGGCACTCAACCACTGAGCCACATCCCTATCCCTATTTTGTATTTTATTTAGGGACAGGATCTCACTGAGTTGCTTAGCACCTCGCCATTGCTGAGGCTGGCTTTGAACTAGTAATCTTTCTATCTCAGCCTCCCAAGCTGTTGGGATTATAGGCATGTGCCACTGTGGCCGGCTTGTTCACAACAATTTTTCATTGCTCCTCAGTCTTCAGTCTGTGTTGGAATGACAAATAGGACTGCAGGCCTAGAACCTTAAAAATTTTTTTTTTAATTCTGACAAAATTTTCTACTTACATTTTATTACCTTCAAAAGATAGGAACCTTGGATTTTTTCATTCTGCATCAGTGGTCTAGATCATGTTTTTTTTTTTTTTTTTAAATCATGTTTTGATTACACTAAGTACTTCAACATGCAATTCCTACTGAGCAAACCCAAAACACTACATACTCTCTTATACATTTAAATAGGAAAATTGATACTGTAGCTCTATATGCCTCTACCCTTATGGTGATTACCAAAAGGTGGTCTCCTCTCATGTTGCCAGCAATACTCCTGGTGTTACTAGTAACACAACTCCTTTCCTTGCCCTAGTTCGCCAACGTTTCAAGGTAATCATCTGGCATTTAAGATCATTGCTCTTTTCTTCCACGTAAGATAGTACTTATTTGTTTATGTTCTGCCTTTCCCAAAAAGAATTTAAGATTAAAATATACAACATATAGTAAGTATATATCCTGATTCAGATGCAGGCTTTGTTAGAATGGACTTTGTAAGCTTATCATCACGTGTTCTCTGTTCTTGGTATTGCAGTCACCTGGTGTAAGTAGGATGTGTTCAAGTTGGGAAAGTATATATAAGCCTCTAATGCCAGTCTTGTGAGGGTTCCCTATTTTGCTTTTTCTTGTATTGACTAAAGGTTCTGAATTTGAAGCAGAGAAATCCTTGTTTGGGGAGAGCTAATGCTTTGGTTTGATTGCAGCTAGTGGAAAGCACAGGCACAGGAAATACCCAGTGTCATTAGAAGATAACAAATCCATTTCTCAGTTCTACCCACTTATTCTCTTTGTGTGAATTGAATGCTGTAATAGACTGAATTCTTTCATCTATATTTCATTGATTGAGTTTATCAATGATACAATAAGGCTTTTCTATTTTTTTCTTTCTTGTTCTTTTAATGTTCCTGTTTCACCAGCATATATTGTAGTTTCTTTGTTTTAAAATCTTACTTACATACTACTGCCTTCTTTAATTAGGTATATATAATTAAGCATTTAAGAGTGGTTCCATTTAATAAACATAAAACTTTCTTTTCAGCAGGAAGCAGCTCTGCAGTAAGAGAAACTGCAATGGAAGTTGGAAAAGGATCTGATTTAAATATTTCCAGTCATTCAAAGATAGATGGTATGACCTTTCCTTAGCTTGTTTTTATTAATATGCAAGATTTTGTGGTTTGATAAACATTATCAATATAATAAGGGAAATAATATCAGCATATTACTTACTGGCAGGATTTTTTAAGTGCTAATGTTACCAATTTATTTTAAATGATAATATTTAAAATAACTTAGTAAATTTCAAAATAGTACAATTAAGACCGGTTAATGCATCATAGTATTCAGTATTCTGTTTTAAAACAGCTAAGTTAGAAAATTAGTAGTTTTAAAGATTTTTTTATATATATATTTTTTAGTTGTCAATGGAACTTTTGTTTTATTTACTTATATAAAATGTGGTGCTGAGGATCGAACTCAGGGCCTCACACATGCCAGACAAGCGCTCTATCACTGAGCCACAACTCCAGCTCCAGTTTTAAAGATTTAGTGGGATGTTAGAAAGCTTGACTAACTTAAATCTTTTGTAAACTAGTGCACTATTTCCCAATTTTCAGGCATATGTATATCAATGTAATGGCTTCTGTCATATCTTTATACCGTCTGTTCTCTAATTTACTGTTTTTTTTTAATATATGTTCACTTTTAGCTTAAATTTATTTTAAAAAGAAACCTTGTTTCAGTTGTTATTGAATATAAAATTAATATGCATTTGTTAAAATATGAATATAATGGTAAAAATAAATATATTGAAAACAAAGTATTAAGTTTTATCACAACATTGTTGGGTGGTGATGTGTTGGGCCTAAAATCAGCTTTTTTCTTTTTTGAAAGGAGAGATTAGCAATGTTAATGGTCTCTAGGCAAAACAAAGTATTACAAAAATGGCAAGGTTTTTGATATTTAAAATTAAATGGAGTCGGCTGGGGCTGGGGCTGGGGCTCAGCAATAACGCACTTACCTGGCATGTATGAGGCACTGGGTTCGATTCTCAGCAACACATATAAATAAATAAAGGTCTATCAACAATTAAAAAAAATTTTTTAATAAAATAAAATAGAGAAAATTACAGTTTTTCTGAAACATAAGACTAAAGAAAACTAAGGTTCTAAAAGCATACTAGAATCAGATTGAGAATAATTTTTAAAATAAAAATGGAATACTTTCCTTATTATGTGATTCAATGTTACTCTATGTGGAACCCATTTAAGCCACCATTTTAAAAATGTCTCTACCCTTTATTTTCTTTACTTGTAATAAGTCTTTGGCAATATAATCTTGGACAGGCCTTCCAAGTTCTTACATGATTCTGTTTCTTAGAGGGTATGTATATTTTTTCAACAATTAAAAATCTACACAACTCCAGCAAGTTCTAGAGTAGGTTTATCTGTTTGTTGTTGTTGTAGATGGACACAATATCTTTAATTTTATTTCTTTATTTTTATGTAGTGCTGAGAATCGAACCCAGTGCATCACACATACTAGGCAAGTGCTCTACTACTGAGCCACAACCCCAGCCCTAGTAGGTTTGTCTTCTATTCATTCAGTAAGGAAGAGAGCAAAGTCCTTCAATCCTGGTTATTAGAACTCACAACAAATGTGAGATACATGAAAAATGGTGATAGTCTCTAATTCCAAACATAAATGTGTGATAAAAATATTAAACTTTCTATTTTGTGCTTTTTTTTGTTCCACATGTTTTATTGATACATCATACTTACACATAATGGTGGGATTTGTTATTACATGTTCATACATGTACACAATATAATAATACAATTTGGCCAGTATCAGTCAGCTGTGTTCTTACCATAGAAGAAATGTCTGCATTAAATTTGTGTATTATGACCCGTATAGTCTACTTGCATTTATATTCTTTTTAAAAATTTTTTATTTACTGTGATTTTTTATATTTTTTCAACAATTAAAAATCTACAGAACTTCAACAATTTCTAGAGTAGGTTTGTCTGTTTGTTGTTGTTGTAGATGGACACAATATCTATAATTTTATTTCTTTATTTTTATGTAGTGCTGAGAATCAATGTTTTTATTAATATGCAATGACAGAATGTAGTTCATTTCATATTACACATATAGAGCACAGTTTTTCAAGTCACTGATTGTATTTGAAGTAGAGTCATACCATTCATGTCTTTATATGTGTACTTAGGGTATTGATGTCCATCTCATTCCACCATCTTTCCTACCCCCATGCCCCCTCCTTCCTCTTCCTCCCCTTTGCCCTATCTAAAGTTTCTCCATTCCTCCCATACTCCCCTGGCCCATCCCCATTATGGATCAGCATCCATATATCAGAGAAAACATTTGGCCTTTGGTTTTTTGGGATTGGCTTACTTCACTTAGCATGATATTCTCCAACTCAATCCATTCACCTGTAAATGCCATGATTTTATTCTCTTTTAATGCTGAGTAACATTCCATTGTGTATGTATACCAGATTTTCCCTATCCATTCATCTACTGAACTTCATCTGGGTTGAATCCACAGTTTAACTATTATAAATTGTGCTGCTATAAACATTGATATGGATGTGTCCCTGTAGTATGCTGTTTTTAAAGTCCTTTGGGTATAAACCAAGGAGTGAGATAGCTGGGTCAAATGGTGATTCCATTCCAAGTTTTCCAATGAGTCTCCTACTGCTTTCCATATTGGTTGCACCAATTTGCAGTCCCACCATCAATGTATAAGTGTGCCTTTTTCCCACATCCTTGCCAACACTTATTGTTGTTTGTATTCTTGATAGCTGCCATTCTGACTGGAGTGAGATGAAATCTTAGAGTAGTTTTGATTTGCATTTCTCTAATTACTAGAGATGTTGAACATTTTTTCATATATTTGTTGATTGATTGTATATCCTCTTCTGAGAAGTGTCTGTTCAGTTCTTTGGCCCATTTATTGATTTTTTTTTTTTTTGATATTAAGGTTTTTGAGTGCTTTATATATTCTAGATGTAGTGCTCTATCTGATGTGCTTATGGTAAAAATTTGCTCCCATTCTATAGATTCTCTATTCACCTCACTGATTGTTTCTTTTGCTGAAAAGAAGATTTTTAGTTTGAATCCATCCCATTTATTGATTCTTGGTTTTAATTCTTGTGCTATAGGAGTCTTATTAAAGAAGTTGGGACCTAATCCAACATGATAGAGATTTGGGCCTACTTTTTCTTCCATTAGGCACAAGGTCTCTGGTTTAATTCCTAGGTCCTTGATCCACTTTGAGTTGAGTTTTGTGCATGGTGAGAGATAAAGGTTTAATTTCATTTTGTTTTGTGCTTTTTAGAGATAGCAAGAGTTCTTTTTATGGCTCAGGCTCTTCCCCACCTCCCTGTAAAAGGGCAAGTGATGGAACTTATTTATATAAGTACATGTGTATAGATAGATGTATGTATTTCTCACCCAGCAGGTTAAAAGCTAAAAGAGTGCCTTACAACAGAGAATCTGGTAAATTAAATTAAATTATTAGCCCCTCTCTATTTATATTGTTGAATCTTATCCATATTAAGACCTATCCTAGTGTTCTCATATTTCACTGCATAATCATTACAGATTTTATGCCAAATTTTTGTGTAAAAAGAAGAGTATGAACATTATGTGAAGCTTTTTTTTTAATGTACCAGAATGACTTAAAAAATCATTTATTACTAAACTGTCTTTGGGGCAAGATTAGGATGCAGTAGAATTAATGCAATGGTGATGATTATGCTATGCTATAAGTTACGTTAATAATAAAGTAGTAATGACCTATATAGGATCATTCTGACATTGGTCAATTATTTAATTATTTCTGAGCTTTAGTTTTCTCATTAAAATAAAGATAGTTATACTTACTTCTTAGGTATTATTTGGGTAACATTAGGGTAGCATGTGTTATAAGAGTTGACCTTTCAACATTTTTATTATAGGAACTTAGTACTTAATTAATGTTAATGTGATGATATGGATGATGATACTTGCAATTCAGGCTGGATTAGGATATATAAAGCATTCTTATTTGGGATAGGGGTCATTTGTTGGGGTGAGGGGAGTGTAGGAGGTATCTCATGCCAGTTAATCCTAAATCAATGATAATACTGAAATTTAAAATAGCCAGATTAAGGTATACCTGAAAGATAATTTCTCTGTATTTTTCTCAGCCTCCATAGATAGCAAAAAAAAAAAAAATTCTTATTTGTTATATGTGACAGCAGAATGCATTATAAATCATATTATACCTTTAGAACACAATTTTTTATATCTCTGGTTGTATACAAAGTATATTCACACCATTCATGTCTTCATACATATATATACTTAGGGTAATGATATCCATCTCATTCCACCATCTTTCTTACCCGCATGCCCCCTCCTTACCCTTCCAACCCCCTCTGCCCTATCTAGAGTTCATCTAATCCTCCCATGCTCCACTCCCCCTCCCAATCCCACTATGAATCAGCCTCCTTATTTCAGAGAAAACATTTGGCATTTGGATTTTGGGGATTGGCTTACTTCACTTAGCATTATATTCTCTAATTCCATCCATTTGCCTGCAAATGCCATGATTTTATTCTCTTTTATTGATAGCAAACATCTTTAGCCTTTCAGTATTACTCCCTAAAAGTTTGGCAAAGTTTTTAATTTAGCTCAACTACTACAATTTTTCATTTATTCTAGGATCATCACCAGTGTCGTCACCAAGGAAGCCTTCTCACCCAGTCATGGATTTTTTCAGTTCACATCTTTTAGGTGACTCTTCCTCATCAAGGTCTAATTCTGCTCTTACAGATGCCCATGAAATATTTGTGGGTGATAGTCTTGTTTTTGATGAAAATCTTCAGAGGATGGAAAATATGCTTGATCTTTGGAGTTCAAATCTTAAGGTATCGGTAGTTGTTCAATTACAATATATAATACATTAGTTTTACTATTTTTTTTTTTGTAGTTAGATATAATACCTCTATTTTTATTTATTTATTTTTATGTGGGGCTGAAGATCGAACCCAGGGCCTCGCATGTGCTAGGCAAGCGCTCCCAGCTGAGCCATAGCCCTAGCCCCTGAGGTTTTACCCTTGATTCTACTACTTATTGTCTTTTAAAAGCTTATCTTAAAAAAGAATTCTCTGGTTTCCTGAGAAGATGAGTACAGTGTCTTAGATTTATGCTTCTTGGTTTTTAATGTACATTTGAACCACCTGGGGATCCTGCTAAACTGTAGTTTCATTTCAGTGGGTCTTGGGCAGAGTCCCAAGATTATGTATCTATTAAGCTCCTGGCTGATGCTACTAGGTTAGAAATCATAACTTTGGCAGTTTTAAAAAGTTGTTAGTACCGTTCTATATGTTCCATAGACTTTCTCAGATGTTTTGAAAAGCTTAGCTTTGGTGTGACTGACACCTGTTGAGCTTTTGTCATATCCTAGTTCTGATTGATGAAGGCCAGCATCTGTCATCCCAGCTGTTAGGGAAGCTGAGGCAGGAGGATCACTAGAGCCCAAAAATTCACGACCAGCCTAGGCAACATAGTCAGACCCTATCTCAAAAACAACAACAAACTAAGCACAATGGCACACACCTATAATTTCAGTCACCTAGGAGTCTAGAGCAACATGATCACAAGTTCAAGGCCAGCCTGGGCAATTTAGCAAGACCCTGCCTCAAAATAAAATAAAATAGTGGTACAGCAAGTCTAGGTTCAATCCCTAATACCACAAAAAGTAAGTAAATAATAAACAAAAAAAAAATAAAACGAATCATAAAGATGGCTAATAGAAATATTTCCTTTTACATAAAACAAAAGCTTCAACTCCCATAGTTTCCACTACCACCTCTATCTAAATAACTTCCCAGTCATTAGACTCAGCCTAGCCAATAGTCCTAAATTTCTTTTTTAGCAATATATATTTCATTTTTAGCCACTCTTATAACAACTACTACATATAATGCAAATCTATAAAAAGAATTTAAGTATGGCAAAAATGGCAAAGTTTTTTGCTATTTTCAAAAAGTGACAGTTTTTTTTGAAACATAGTTTAGGAAAATTAAGTTGAATATTTATATACATGGAAAATATTATGGTCATGTGAGTTCTGTAACATTCATATTTCTCTATATTTGGAACTTCATATTCTAGAAATAATCTTTTAGCATAGCTTCTACCATTTTTATCCCCTTGAAACAGGTTTCATATTTCTTTTTCTTTTTATTTTTTTAGTTGTAGGTGGACACAATACCTTTATTTTATTTAAATATTTTTATGTGGTGCTAAGAATCAAACCCAGTGCATCACATATGCTAGGCAAGTGCCACTGAGCCACAACCCCAGTCCAGGTTTCATATTTCTAATAATAGTGTTAAGTCCATTGGAATAATATATAATCAACATTCAAATTGTTTTGTGTTCAGTTAACCTTATTTGTTATCCAGGTTATATTTTTTAATGATTATTTGGTCTTTTATTTATGCCAGTCAGTAGGGAGAAAAAACTTAGCAATTTGTCATAAGGTGACCATTGTGATAAATGGTTTGGGGAATAAAGCTTCAATTCCCATAGTTTCCACTACTACCTCTATCTAACTAACTTCCTACTCATTAGGCTCAGCCTAGCCAATAGTCCTAAATTTCTTTTTTATCTGATCCATTTTAATATGGACATTTAAAATCCTTGAATAAACAAAGAGGTTTAGTGAATGAGGCCTGAAAAAAATTTTAAATGACAAGACTTCATACAAGAACACTTAAAATAGGAAAAAAAAAAAAAATATCCCTGATGTGGTAAATGTGAACTGCAAAAGAGCCAGGACTGTTGAACTTACATCATTAGCATGTTGTGATTTTTTTTTTTTTTTTTTTTTTTTTTTTTTTTTTGGTGACTCCTATATTGACTGCTTGTTCTGACTTTTTTTTTTTTTTTTAATGTTTCCTAACTTTAGCTTTAAGAAATGGTATTAAGGAACAAACTTACTAATTGTCAGAATATTTGTTTTTCAGACAAACGTTTTATCTGAACTAAGTAAATGGAAACTTAATTTTATTGACTGGCACCGAATGGAAATGAAAAAAGAGAAAGAAAAACATGCAGCACATGTAAAACAACTAAGCAACCAGATCAATGACTTGAAAGAGCTACAAAAAACCTTTGAAATTTCCATTGGGAGAAAAGATGAGGTCTTATTTTTTCTATCTCTTTGTAATTGAGATTCAGTAAATGCCCTATTAAGTAATAAATTCCAGGAAGTAATGATTATTTAGCTCATACAAGACCACAAAGAGAAAATCATTTCAGAAACTAATAGAAAAAATAAGTACATAACCATAGGATTTAGTCTTCCTATTAAATATACCAATGTAATGTCATTTAACCTTTGCCTTTGACTTTGGTGTTCTTGGTGTTTTAAGTGTCTGCTAAATGTAGGTACATTCGTTAATTTTTGTGGGATTTTTTTCTAATTTTTTTTTTCCTTCAAAGCCCTTAAGAGAATTAAGGAATCAGTATTACCCACATTTTATACCATTCTTTAAAGAGGGCATTTTAAGTATCCCAAATTCTGTTTGTGACATGTCTTTCTTCCTTGATAAAGATAATTCTTGACAAAAAATACCTTTTGTTTCACTTTCTTTTAGCTTCTTAAGAACTTGAGGGTCATGTTCATGTCTGTGGTAGTTTTTTGCATCCAGACAGTACCTTGAACAAAGTGTATATGCCCTCAAAGACCCCATTTCATTTTTGGATAAGATGGTGGCTTTTAGAGAAGGACTCAGGGCAGACAACATGCTGCTTGTCTGCACAAGCAGCATTCAGAAAAATGCATATACTCACTGGTTTTAGTGAGCTAGATAAAGTTTATGTTTTGTTAAATATGCATTTCTTTAAGGGTATAATATAAATTTTGAACATTTTTTATGTTTTTTAAAACAATGGATATTAATGTCATCATTTTCTTTATTACCTTCAAAACCCTGTTCTAAGGTTTTTAAATATTTTAAATTTAATTTTTTTTATTTTGAAGTACCACAAAAAAGAGTTACATATCATGTGTTTAGTTAATGAAAATGAATAAAGCAAACAGCCATGCATCACCATCCATCTTGAAATAGAATGTAATGAATGTCTTAGACTGTGTGCCCCTTCCTCTTTTAGGAATACATATCCCCAGTTTACTAAGTATCTTTTTAATGTGGCAATTTTTAGATACATATTTCATTTACTCAGTTCTTTATAAGAGAAAATATTACCTTAGGATTTAAAAACCTTCATAGGTTTTGTGTGTGTGTGCTTTTTAAAAATATTTATGTATTCTAATTTGTTATACATGACAGCAGAATGCATTTCAATTCAATACACATATAGATCACAATTTTTCATGTCTCTGGTTGTACACAAAGTGAGTCACACCATTCGTGTCTTCATATATATACTTAGGGTAATGATGTCCATCTCATTCCACCATCTTTCCTACCCCCATGTCCCTTCCCTTTCCCTCCCTCCCCTTTACCCTATCTAAAGTCCCTCCATTCCTCCCATGCTCCCCTGGCCCATCCCCATTATGGATCAGCATCCACATATCAGAGAAAACATTCAGCATTTGGTTTGGGGGGATTGGCTTACTTCACATAGCATGATATTCTCCAACTCCATCTATTTACCTGCAAATGCCATGATTTTAATGCTGTGTAATATTCAATTGTGTATATATAGCACAGTTTCTTTATTTATTCATCTACTGAAGGGCATCTGGGTTGGTTTCACAAATTTAGCTATTGTGAATTATATTGCTATAAACATTGATATGAATGTGTCCCTGTAGTATGCTGTTTTTAAGTCCTTTGAGTATAAACCAAGGAGTGGGATAGCTGGGTCAAAAGGTGGTTCCATTCCAAGTTTTCCAAGGAATCTCCATACTGCTTTCCAGATTGATTGCACCAATTTATAGTGCCACCAGCAATGTGTGAGTGTGCTTTTTTCCTCACATCCTTGCCAACACTTATTGTTGTTCATATTCTTGGTAGCTGCCATTCTGACTGGAGTGAGGTTAAATCTTAGAATAGTTTTGATTTGTATTTCTCTAATTGCTAGAGATGTTGAACATTTTTTCATATATTTGTTGATTGATTGTATATCCTCTTCTGAGAAGTGTCTGTTCAGTTTGTTGGCCCATTTATTGATTGGGTTTATTTGTTAAAAACCGTCATAAATTTTTTTTAAAGGACAAGATAATATCCCTGAAGAAGTACATAAAAAATGACTATTATTTGCTTTTAGAAAACTTTTGAAACCATAAAATTAGTAAAATTATTGATAAATTTCTGATTCCAAGGTACCAGAAAGATATTTAAAACCTGGCCCTGCTCACAGGTCTACGGAATAAAAACTTTTTTGAATATGTAGCAAAACTTTCAAGTATACATTTGTTTTTCCTGAATTAAATGTTAATAACTATTAATTTTCATACTCATAAATTTTTATTGGTAGTTAACAAGATATACAGACAATGAAGATTTCTTTCCTCTCATTCTTCTGCATTCATTAATCTTTAGAGTATTAATGTGGAGAATTTTTTTGGTCTTTATAATAATAATGAGACTAAATGAATACGGCAAAGATCCATAGCTATTCTCTAGCATTTTTGATATATGAGAAAATCAAAAATTTCTCTGTTTCTGTTATTGTAAGATCATGATAATTAAGTAATTGCTATTTACAGGTGATTTCCAGCTTGTCTCATGCCATAGGCAAGCAAAAGGAAAGAATAGAGTTAATGAGAACATTCTTCCACTGGCGAATTGGCCACGTCAGCTCCAGACAGGATGTAAGTATAAAAAAGACAAGATCACTGATTGATATTAGACTCCTGAAAGGGTTTAGTCCACTTATTAGAATTCTAGGTCAAAAATTTGCTTTCTAGGGCTGGGGATGTGGCTCAAGCGGTAGCGTGCTCGCCTGGCATGCGTGCGGCCCGGGTTCGAACCTCAGCACCACATACAAACAAAGATATTGTGTCTGCCGAAAACTAAAAAATAAATATTAAAAAATTCTCTCTCTCAAAAAAAAAAAAAAATTTGCTTTCTAGTAAGTAAAAATGAATTTATGACTTAAAACTGATTGCTCTTATTTCAAAGGAATTTGATTTTGATGTAGTTTGGTAAAAATAGTTAGACTTTATTAACATAAGATATATATTTTGATAGGTACATTGTGTGCTACTCCATAGCAGTTTAATGAGGATTGTACCTAAATTACAAATGCCCTGATAAATTTTACCTCAGATATGGTTATATGGAAAAAGAATTTGCAGTCATAAAATATTGTGTGATTCCTATGTTGTTTCTACTTCTAAAATACCTGTCTGGGTTCAGTGCCCATGCCTGTGGTCCCAGCTACTCAGTAGGGTAAGGCTGGAGGATTGATTAAGATCAGGCCAGTCTGGACAACACAGCAAGACCCCATCTCAAATAAAGTAAAATACCTGAATACAGCCCTCTTTTTTAATACTTATTTTTTAATTGTAGTTGGACACAATACCTTTATTTTTATTTATTTTTATGATGCTGAGGATTGAACCCAGAGCCTTGAATGTGCTAGGCAGTTACTCTACTGCTGAGCCACAACCCCAGCCCCTGAATACAGCCTCTTCATAAAAAACCATTACTACATTTGTAATACAGTTGTGCATTAAAAAATAGTACCAATGTTTATTGTGAAGACTTGCCTTAGTATAAGAATCAAAGCCATTCCTGTTTATCTTTTTTAGTTTCTATATAATTTAAACCTGAACATTTTTTTATTTTAATTAAATAAGAACTGAATTAGATATCCAAATAGTGAACTGAGAGAATAATAAATTATTGTATCAAAAGTGAGTAGAAAAGTATGAGAGAGAGAGAGAATGTGTGTGTGTATCATATATGAAAACCCATGAGTATAGGAGATGGAAATGTGTGTGTGTGTGTGTGTGTGTGTGTGTGTATACACACAAACATATACATACATACATACATACATATTTTTTTTCTTGTGATCTTTGGAGTAGTCTCTGTGCATTTAGTTTCCAAGAGATTAGTGTTTAAGGAAAAAGCTATTATTGTGGAATAGAATTTCTCCTATTAAAAATACTCTAGTGTTTTCATTGTTTTATTAATCCAAATGAATTAAATCCACGTTAATCATATTGAAACAAGCTATTTAAAATGACTATACCATATTTTGAAAGTTATTTGTCAAGAGACACATAATAAGAATTAATACTTAAATGTTGGCTGGAATAGTTAAGGTGCCATCATTCTTTGGATAGTTTTTCAAATTTAAGAAAGTTGTACATTAGAATTACTTCTTCAAAAGAATTCATTGATTGTCCTAAAGTTGAAACCAGAAAGGAGACAATGGCACTATGCCTTTTCTTTGACATGAGAAAAGGATGGGCATTAACATAGATTGCCACTTGACAATCCAAAGTACTGAACAGCCCTACAAGATTCCTTCTTGGGGGCCGGTGTTGTGGCTTAGTGGTAGGATACTTGCCTAGCATGTGTGAGGCACTGGGTTTGATCCCCGCCACCACATAAAAATAAACAAACAAAATAAAGGTAAAGTAAAAAAATCCTACATTAAAAAAATGAATAAAAAGAGTCCTTCTTAATACCATGCTTTCAAAAAAGAACACATAGAATGCGCACATGAAATTGGTAATATCTGGTCACAAAAAGAGTATAAGATAGAATATGATAATTTCATAGAATTTTGCTTCAGCAAAAAATGATGAAACGTATGAGTGTCATCAAGCAGCTAGACAAGCTCAAAAAGGAAGGGAAGTACACCCCTCCACCTTACCACCTGGACAAGGGAGATCCTAGGCCCTGAACAGAGCAGCTCCTGTTGGCTGAAGGCTTATTTTCATGTTCTTTCTTTGCCACTGAAAGATTATTGAAAACTTCAAGGTCTATAAAATGAAGGATTGTTTCATCCTTAAAAAAAAAAAAAAAAAGAATCCATTGATAAAGATTATGTTCTTATTTGGATCTGTTTGGCACTATATATAATGGCAAGATGTCTAAGTTAAATTAATCTTGTTTCTGATGGTGGCCACCAAGCCCAAGAGGAGGAAAGCAGTGTTAGTATCATCTGAAGCTATAGTCACCACCCTTTTTGCCTTCCAGCCACTCTTTATTACTTACTTGGCCTTGCTTTCAATTAAAAGGCTAATGCAGATTTGTGGCTAAGATGGCAAGTTTCTCATTTCATTTGTTTTGTTTTGTTTTGTTTTTAAATTTTTCCCCTAGCTTTATAAGCAGTATCAAGCCATGATATAATGGATAGAAGCTTAGTCAAATTTGACTAGAGAGGTTACTTAACCTGCCTAAGCCTATTCTCCTAAATGCATCAATAATAATATGATTATACAGAATTAAATGATAACGTATGTACATTATTAATGTAATATTCTTAACACATTACCACTGTTACATTTATTGTTATTATTACAATATAGTTACCATCCCCTGTGTTTTTTTGAGGTTGTACATTACTTTCTTTCAGGTTTATGAATGTAAACTAGCTGACCAGTACTTCCAGAGAAATTTACTGAAGAAAACCTGGAAGGGCTGGCGTTCCATAGTACAAAGACAATGGAAAGAGGTGGTAGAACGAGCTTGTCAAGCAAGAGCTGAAGAAGTTTGTGTTCAGATTTCTAATGATTATGAAGCCAAAGTTTCTATGGTAAACTCTTTTAATTTACTTTCTTTTAATGTAGTAAATTAATAGATTCACTATTAATTGAGAGTTAGGCTTCTTTTCTAGTCTTTATGTAGTCAGGAATAAAAGTTTAAAATGTCTATCCTATATTAATTTAAATTATGTTCTTATAAGCAGATGTATGTAAATCAGAAATTATTTTTCTTTGACTTTTAATAATAAATTAGCAGTGTTTCCATGGAAAAATATTTGGGACCCAAAATGAAATAAAAATCATTCTGAAAAATACAGAGGTTTCTTGAAAACAAATGCTAAAGAGAAAAAAATTAACATATGGCATTAAATTCTTAGTATTATATAAAATAAATTTCAAAAAACAAATAATTTTCCCCAATTCAAAAATAACATTCAAAAAATGCAGTTTAGGTTTTGTCTATGGGAAAATGTGTTGTTCACTTGGCACTTAAACTTCTGTAGATAATTGCCAGGCATAGAGCAACACGCCTTTAATTCAACTAACATGTGAGGATGAGGCAGGAGTGTTGCAAGTTCATGGCCAGCCTCAGCAACTTAGTGAGATCCTATCTCAAAATAAAAAAAAAGTTTAAAAATGGGAATGTAGCTCAGTATTGAAGCATTCCTGGGTTCAATTGACCATATCAGAAAGTAAAAAAAAAAAAAAAAGTGGAACTGGCTTTCTGGGTATTCAGAAACCAAGACTTGGAAACTAAAACCAAGGAGAATAAAATCTTTAAGAAAAATAGCCAGTATTTTGGTCCCAAGAACAATGGGACCCACCTAAGGACCCTGCAATTCGGGTGAGTAACCCAACCTCCTGATCAGGGGGATCATAAGGACTCTAGAAAACAGGAAGACAACCAGTGTACATTCTGCAAAGAGAAGGGTCATTGGAGAGGAAAATGTCCCCCTAATGCTTCCAAGGCAAGCCTCTTGTGGTCAGCAAGACTCACCCATCCTGCCACAACTGATAGAGGAAAAAACTAAAGAGGCTAGAGGTGCCTCTAAAGTTCCTAAAATTAACCCCTTGAAGAGTCTTGGCTGATCTTAACAACAGGAAGTAAATAATTTTTGGTCAACACAGGGATTACCTACTTGGTCTGGAAATATAACCAAAGATAATTGTACAAATATGAGGATGGGAGAAAAGTCAAAGGACATTCAAGTGTGGACAATTAAAAGGGCAAAACAGTGGCCCTTTAAAAAGTAACTTAAGGGCTGGGGATATAGCTCAGTTGGTAGAATGCTTGCCTCACATGCACAAGGCCCTGGGTTCAATCCCCAGCACCATAAAAAAATTAATTAATTAATTAAAAAATAAATAAAATAAAATAGTAACTTGAGATGTGCACTTGTGTCAGCCATATCAACAGTTAGTAAAGCCTAGAAGTTATGCAGAAGGGGTTCTTAAACATAATTACCTGACACTAAAATCCTTGCACCTAGTATCTGTATACAGAAGGTAGAACTCATAGCTCAAACAAGGACCCTCAATACCTATTTTTTTTCCTGATCTGAATTATAATATTTTTTAGTAGTCCATTCTCACAAAACTATTTAAAAGGAGGGAGAACCCTTACACAGTTTATTTAATTGAGTATCTTTAGACTTTGACTTTTTTGTATTCTGCTTTATAATTTATAATAGTATTTATACTTTTAGGCATAAGCATCTGACTCTTTGCTTATATGCTTTAGTCATTGTTTAAGACTGGTTATCACAAAACCAAGAAACCTGCAAAGTCAGATTGGCAGACACCCTAGATCCCTCAAGATTGAAGAATAGACTAAAGACAGGAGGGAACTGAAACGAAGACTTAAGACTATTTTTGCCCACAAATGTCCAATGGGTATTTGAAAACAGGATTAAAGACTTGGTATCTGTGCTTCCATTTTGCATCTGTCTCCTTTGGTCTGAGTCACCTTGGATCCCAGGAAAAAAGTCTAATCTGATAAACATCTTGTAATGAGTGACTACCCACCCCTACCCCCTCAGCCCCAGACAACTGCAATTTTCTTACTGGGGACAAGACCCTGCCTGACCAATTCTGAGGTGAAAACAGACAGACCACACCTGATCAAGATCACCTGCTTTGGCAGCTGTGAAAAGCCTCCAGTGTGCAAACTTTGCAACCCTTGCCCTATAAAACCTCAGGGTCATTGTTAGCTTCTCAAAGCCAGGGCTAAGGATATGTGTCCCCTTGTCTTCCTAGTGTAGCTCCAATGACTAATGTTCCTTTCATGCTTTTGAAAAAAAAAATTTTTAAATAAATTCTATAGATGACATTTACTTTTTAAAATTTCTATTAAATTGCATCAATTTGCCACTTGTTTCCCCAAAGGGATTAAGAACTATCCATGGCTCATGTAAGTATATTTTGTTTAATACCCTGCATAAAATCTTTATGGTAAGGAATAACATATTTGCATAATGAAAACACCAGCAAACTTCATTGGGGCTGGTAAATAAATCCTGCTTATTTGAACCTGACTTGATGATTAGGAACAAAAATGATTTGTCAGTGGATGCACCTTTGCAAATAAGTTGAATCACAGAATAAGTATGTGGAAAACTGTTTTTAGTATTTCATATAAGAGTAATCTCATGCTGTATATATGTAATAAGAAGTATAATGCATTCTTCTGTCATATATAAATTAAAAAATTTACACAAAAATATTGCAAGTAATTTAGATCAAAATTAACACATTAAATTCGTCCTGTGTCTCAAATGTTTTTCTTTTAATTCTTATTTTAGTTATCTGGAGCTTTGGAAAATGCAAAAACTGAGATTCAAAGAATGCAACAAGAAAAAGAACACTTTGAAGATTCCATGAAGAAAGCTTTCATGAGGGGGGTGTGTGCATTAAATCTCGAAGCCATGACTATGTTTCAAAACAGAAATGATTCAGGTTGGTCTCTCATTGAAGATTTTCTGCCTATTTTCAAAAAATAATTTGAGGCTGTTCCAGTGATTGGGGTGGTTTGTCATGCTAATATTCTGCAATGGATGTGTCATCTAGGTACTGATTAGTTTTAGTTTCCTGGTGTCATATCCAGCTTTAAGTCCACCATGAAAAACTAGTCATAGTTACTTATGATATTTAAGCTATGTGTTTAAGCTAAATGTTAATACTTTTATTATGTATTGAGGTTCTTTTAATGCTGCCAAGTAGGAAATTTCTATTTTTGATTTTTTCTAAGTATTCAAATTCCTTGGACAATTTTGTTGAGTAAATATTTCTTACCTACTCCTGGCTACCAAACACCTAAAAAGAGATACGCAGCATCACTTTCTGTCAAAAACATGTTAAAACTTTGTGTGAGCAGAGAGGGGTGGGTTGGTACTAGGGGATTGAACTCAGGGGCAGTTGACCACTGAGCCACATCCCCAGCCCTATTTTGTATTTTATTTAGAGACAGGGTCTCACCGAGTTGCTTAGCTGCTTTGAACTCAAGATCCTCCTTTTAGCCTCCTGAGCCACTGGGATTACAGGTGTGCACCAATGCACCCAGCATGTGTGTGTGGTTTTTAAAGCAGTGATCTTTTATATTGAATTAATCCCTTTCATCAGAAGATTTCAAAGGATCTAGGCACTATAATCAATGTTAAGTTTTGTTAACAAAGTAACTATTTTTTTTATTTTTTATTTTGAGGCAGGTTCTCCCTAAATTATTGAGGCTGGCCTTGAACTTGTGATCCTCCTGCCTCAGCCTTGCAAGTCATTGGGATTATAGGTGTGCACCATGCTTTTGGCCACTGTTATTCACTTATACACAGCTAGTTTTAAGAAAAAGACTTATGCAGAAACCCAAATTTCTAAATGAAAAGAAGATAACAGAAGATCATTTAAACATAGGGTTTACATAATATCCTATGTCCTGTCTTGTGAATTATCTCGTTGAATTTCCAAACACTTGAGCTAATGTGTGATATCACAGAGATGTAATCTTTTAAGTGGAAACTAACCACTTTCTAATACTAAGGGGGCAGAGGATGTAAAATATGAAGAATTTTAGGTTTGTCCTAGTTTCTGGAAACTGAAATCATTTACTCCTTGGATTATGGTTAAGATTCAGCTATGGGGAAAGTTTAGTCTATGGAGTAGTATTCCTACAGTAAAGTTTGCAGATTTGTTCTTTCATGATATGCAGAATTGTTACTTATATAGCCCACCTGCAAGAACCCATTTCTTTTTTGACCACCCCCACTCAGTGCTGGGGATTAAACTCAGCACCCTACACATTCTAGGCAAGTGTTCTACCACTGAGCTATACCCCCAGCCCAAGAACCCGTTTCTTGCCAGGCATGGTGTTGTATGCCTGTGGTTCCATCTACTTGAGAGGCTGAGGCAGGAGGATCACTTGAGCTTAAGAGAGCAGGACCAGCCTGGGCAATGAAGTGACACTCCAGATCAAAAAAATAAAAAATTGTTTTAAAGAACCTATTTCTTTCAAAATTCTTTCTTTTAATTCTTATTTATCTGAAGTTATCTGGAGGTTTCAAAATGAAGGTTTTTAGTTTTACTTATTATTTTATTGTAGTTTGCTAAAAGTCAGGAATAAAGATACGTTATTTTTGTTAATAGAATAGGAGCAATAAATGGAAATAAGGAAATAGGGTGATATAGAAAATAGTTCTAAAAATCTAAATATGTGGCCATTTATCAGGATAGTTATATGAAATGCGAAGAACATAAAGCCTTGGTCCCTGTATGACCATATATATTACTGTGGTAGTTATGATGGTAAGACAACTGAGCACATGATTTATTTTTATCTTTTACCTAAAGCAAATCATTAGCTTTCATATGTTGAAGGAAGTAGTCTTATATTTAGTGGTTAATGCTGACATTACCAGTTAGTACCGACAGACTGTGTTAACTGAACAGTTGACTCCAGTAAATGACAAATGTCTGCATTTTCATTAGAACCAATTTTAACCATTATATATGTTCATTGTTTAGGGGAGAAGAATAATATTAACTTAAAAGAATTTTAATGAGATAAATTTGTAATTTATAGGGATAGATTTCACAAATAATAAAAAAGAAGAATACAACCCTGGTGTTCAAGGAAAAGAATATCCTACTCATTTGGATCCTTCAGTACCTCCAGTGCCCTCAGCAGTTCCACTGCATTTGCTGCAGCCCTCGCCTACAGTGCCAGTTGCAACAGCCAGCGCCACTGCAATTCCTTCTGCTGCTTCCGTGACTTCTGCTGGGGCTGCATCTGCTTCTTCTGTTCACGTTCACTTTCCAGTTCCAGTTCCAGTCTCCGTTCATGGTGCAGCATCCTCAGCTACTACTACATCTGAAGAAATGGTTAGTACAGTTCATACAAGTGCTAATTATGAAAGAACTCAAAATCTTGTTTGTAAATTTTATTTTGTTTATTTTAGTGTGTATGTGAGTGTTGTTAAGGATTGAACCCAGAGCTTCTTTTATGCTAGGCAACTACTCTACCAATGAGCTACATCCCTAACCCTGTAAATTGCATATTTTGAACTCAGAACATTTTTCTGTGGAGAAAAATATCTTTGTATTTAGGCCAATCCATACAAACTATTCAGAATACAAAATAGCTAAAACATTATTTGTAATGAAAATCATAATCCAAAAGTAGTGATAATTAAAACAAAAGAACCTTTTGTTTTAAAGAATAATAATAAAGAACCTTTTCTTTACCTTTTTCAGAAAAACATTCAGGAAAAAAAATAGTTTAAAAATTTATGATGGACTTTTTCTTAGTTTGAAGCAAGCTAATGGGTATTTTTAAGGGTTTAGGAGGTTAATATATATTTAATTATACATTTTCTGTTCAACTCCTAGCTTTTCCTCTTCCTGGATACAGATATATCAACCAGCAGTGCTCTGTAGTGACTCCATCTTGATGAGGTTGTTAAGTTGTGATTGGAACCCAGAAAGGAATAGTTTTCCTAGACTCACCGAGTTTCTATTAGAGAAATGCTTAGAGCAGAGTGTTGAATGGGGATAGAGTTTGAGCACTTGCCAGGAGTGAAATTAACCAAGCCCCTCACACAGTCATCATGACTGTGATTCCTCAGTCTCCTGCTCCCCTCACTGTATTCTTCAAACAGTGCTTCTCAAAAGGGAATGAAGGGACTCAGGCATAGCTAAATTTGTCAAACTCACCTTTGTGGAGCTTTTTAAAAACAACATTATGGCCCTCTTCCCTACTCTGGCACAAAGGCTTTAGTTTTGTAAAGCTCCTGAGATGATTCTCCCGAATTCCTAGCCTCTCACATAACAGAAAAGATGATGACAGAATAGATTTTTGGTCTTAACCCCCCGCCCCCCACCCGCCCCTGCAGGCCACCAGCAGGTACCATTTCCCTAGAAAGTTCTCTGTAGCAAAAGAAGGCATTCTGTCAACCAGAAAACTGATATCTTAAGTCTTCTAGTTGATTTGAATTTCTACCTTTTGTGAGCTATTAACTTTAGAGAAAAATATGTTGGGATCTGCTATTTATCATGTTTGTTCTTAACAAAGGTTGAAAAATATGTAGTACACGGCTGCTAAGAGAAATTTGAATATGTGGGGGAGTTTTGATTTAGAAATAAGACACTAAAATCAATCCTGACATATGTTCAGCTGTGTTTATTTTCCATGATTACACATTTTTGAAATGTGATCCTATACAGATGAGCTCAGTGAGTGTTTATTTAAATTTTTGGTTTGTCATTCATGTTGCATAAGAAGATAACACACAGCTAGATTTTTCAGAATTCCCTTCTTAAAATATACCAGTATATCTGCATTTATATGAAAACCTGAATATTGCTTGAGGAGAAATTAGTGTTTGTTCACCACCCTTTTTCTTGCAATGTTTTAAAATAATTTGACCACCTGAGATAATTTTGAAGTCTTTGAAACATGAAAAAAACAGCACTGTGTAAACAACTCTTTTCCATCCCCCCATTCCCACACACTATATCCACCCCTTCAAAAAATTCAGTTTCATTCAGCTAAGTACAACTTCTAGAGCTAGGGAGAAAGGAAAATTATAAGTAAATCTCTTTGTTAATATAATACTGGTGTTCTTCTTTCCATATATAATTACAATATCCAGATTTACCTCAAATGTGAGTTGTTTTTAAAAGAATCATAATAACAAATGGTAGAAACAAATGTTGACTGACTTAATGTGAAAATAGTCATTGTTGGGAACAGGAAAAAATATTTATGACCCAGTTATGGTTATATATCATTCTTCATTTTAATCACAGAGGCTTCCTATGATCATAGTAAAAACTTTACCTAGTCTTCCTCGATATTTCCAGTGGCTAAAAGGATGTGTGTTTAGAAAACAAAGAGAATTAGGATCAAGAAGCATTCCTATATAATGTAATAAGAAGATATCTTTACCTTGTTTTCTTTCTACTGACATATGCATATGTTAAAGAAAATGTCAGTATTTCATAGTTGAAAATATTTTTCAAAAAAAAAAAATAGGCAGTTATACAAGCAAATTTGTTGCAATTTACAAGGTTGGAAAATAGGTGGCAGTGTACTCTAACTCCAACTGAAATAGTTAAGGGAAAGTATTTTTAGTTGGATTTTAAAGCTATTTGGTAAAGCTATTAGGAAGGTTTCTTTTCTAACTTTCCTTTTAATAAGAATGAAAAGTGATAAGGTATCATCAATTGGTACTGCTTCTTCCATTTTACAAATGAGGAAATTGAGGCATACAGCATAAGTAACACCCCTGGATACAATTAGTAACTATTAGAGTTGAAATTTCTCCTGCCCAATAATCTGTATTGTCTTCCTCTCAAATATTAAGATATAAATATTGGGTTTTTAAATACATCATTTCCTCCCTCCCATCCCGTCTGATTTTGTTGTTTATATTGATACAACTTAAAATGCTAGAATTTTTATTTTTACAGAATTAAGTCAGCTAAACTGATACATAATCTCTAAAATGATTGGAAAAATCGTCATTTACTAAAAAAATCAACTAAAGCAAAGAATGATTTTTTAAATGACATGTACAGATCCATTATTTTATCATAAAACATGTATTAATTTGCCAATTTTAATATGCAGCCACCTGGATATAATTACTGATTAAAATTGTCTTTTTAAATATAAGGTATACTCAGTGTAATTTGTTTGTTTTCCAGTGTTTTGATAAAGTACAACATGAACTAGCAAATCTTTCAAAGCTGTCTAATTATAAAATCATTCTAGGTGTTTTTTCCTCCACCTAAGTTAGCAGTAATTTTTCTTATAAAATATATTTATATATTCTTTTTACAATGTTCATAAACACTTTTAAAACAACTTTTTCATCATTTTATGCCATTTTACTTTTGTATTATTAACAAGTACAAGTGACAACCTTTTGAAAACAACTGACTGGTAAACATGTTTATTAAGAATTCAGGGGCTAGGGTTGTGGCTCAGTGGTAGATCGCTTACCTATCATGGGCGAGGCCCTGGGTTCGATCCTCAGCACCACATAAAAATAAACAAATTAATTAAAGATATTATATCAAACTAAAAAATAAATATTAAAAAAAATTCATTAACACCTAACCAAGCACGTGGCACATGCCTGTAATCCCAGTGGCTGGGGAGGCTGAGGCAGGAGAATCATGAGTTCAAGCCAGCCTTAGCAAAAAATGGAGTGCTATGCAAATCAGTGAGACCCTGTCTCTAAATATAATACAAAATAGAGCTGGGGATATGGCTCAGTTGTCAAGTGTCCTTGAGTTCAGTCTGTCTACCACCATCCCCCCACCCCCCAAAAAAAAGACTTCATAATGGTTGACAGGAGTGAAGAATGGTTAGAGGAGGGGGAGACAGGCAAGACTGTAAATGGTAGCATGATGGACATCTTGGTGCATGAATAGTTTGCATCTTGATTGTAGTGACAGTCCCAGGAATCAACACATGTGATAAAATGATACAGATCTATACAGAAGCTTTATATCAGTGTCGGCTTCCTGGCATCAATGTCTTTGTGTACTTTCATTATATATAAGGTGTAATCATTGCAGAAACTGAATGAGGAATTCACAATACCGTCTTTGCAACTTCCAGTGAATACATCATTTTTCAAAATAAGTGTTTTTAAAGTCCCTAAAATCTTATAGTTTTATTTTTTTCTATATCAAAGTTGACTGAATATACAGTTATTTTAAATGCTGTGTATTTTCTTTGTAAGTTATAGAGCTAAAAGTAATTTAGATTTTGCCATGAATTTTCTACCAACAGTATATTTCTTTGTTTTTCAAATGTTTTTCATTTGTTTGGGGGTTTTTTGTTTGTTTTTTAGTATGTGCCAAGAGTTGTAACTTCAGCACATCAGAAAGCTGGAAGAACAATTACAGCCCGGATCACAGGGAGATGTGAATTTGCTCCAAAAAACAGAATTAATAGCAGTTTAGCTATAATGGGAGTTTCTCCACCCATGAGTTCAGTTATCGTGGAAAAACATCATCCAGTCACAGTGGTAAGTCCACATCCCATGACATATTGTCAAAAAATCTTTTTCTTGAGTGAGAGTTTATAGACTACTCAATCCTTCAGTATGGTTTTGAGAAGATGAGAATTCATGATTGGCACTTGTTCTGCCTCATACTGTTCCAATCTGGGTATGCTTCCTCTTACCAAATCCATCTTTCCCATTTTTAGCAATTGATTTAAGAAACATTGTTTCTTCTAAGTAGTATAAAAATTATCAAATACACGGGGCTGGGATTGTGGCTCAGCGGTAGAGTGCTCGCCTATCATGCACGAGGCACTGGGATCGATCCTCAGCACCACATAAGTGTAAAATAAAGATATTGTGTTCATCTAAAACTAAAAAATATATATATATTTAAATTTTTAAAAATTATCAAATACAAAAGTAATCCAGCGTCTGGGTGGTCAAAACAGTAAAGTATATAATGATTTAAGACAAAAACGAATTACTTATGAACCAGTTATTCATTCAACAGATAATTTAATTATAAGAAAAATGTCCTACTTTTATAGTTTTTTTTAACTTTTGCTTTTTTTTCTTTCTTATACCAAGGATCGAACGCAGGGCACTTAACCACTGAGCCACATCCTTATCTCCTTTTAATTTTGATATATTTTTTTTAATTTTTCTGTAGTTGTAGATGGACAGCATTCCTTTATTTTATTTGTTTCATTTTTATGTGGTGCTAAGGATCAAACCCAGTGCCTCACACATGCTAGGCAAGTTTTCTGCCACTGAGCTACAGCCCCAGTCCTGTTTTTGATTTGAGACAGGGGCTTTCTATATAGCACAGGCTAGCTTTGAATTTTTGTTCCTCCTGCCTCAGTCTTCTGAGTCTCTGAGATTACAGATATGTACCACTGCACCCAGCTTTTGCTTTTTTAAAAAGTCTTCTTCCCTTTTTTCAGTACAGTTGCCAGCATATATCTCTAGTATTAAATTAAAATTGCAATCAATTTATGTGATATAAAGGAAAAATGAGCCAGATGTGGTGATGCTTTGTAATCCCAGTAGCTCAAGGGGCAGAGGCAGGAGGATCTCAAATTCAAAGCCAGCCTCAGCAAATTAATAAGGCCCTAAGCAACTTAGCAAGACCCTGTCTCAAAATAAAAAATAAGAAGTGCTGGGAAGATGGCTGGGACTCAGTGGTTAAGCATCGCTGGGTTCAATCCCTAGTACCAAAACAAAAAGAAGAAGAAAAAGAAAAGAAAGGTGCCTGGAATTTGAAACAGAAAATACCTAACTTAACACCTCACCTTTGGTTCTTGTTGCTTTTGAGACCTACAAATCAAGTAAAATACTTGAGCTATATTTTCTTTTCTGTAAAATGGAATTGGTAAGAGAATTCAGCATTAAATGACATAATGTGAAAATTAAATGAGATATAAAACTAACTTTATAAACTGTAAACCATAAGCAAATTTCTTTTTTCTTTTTCTTTTTCTTTTTCTTTTTTTTTTTTTTTTTGTGGTGCTGAGGATTGAACCCAGGGCCTTGTGCGTGTTAGGCAAGCACTCTCCCAACTGAGCTATAAACCCAACCCCATAAGCAAATTTAACTCACTAAAAATTACCAGAAAAGGAACATGAGGAATCTGTTTTATTTCTTATCAAAAGCATGTGAATCAAGAATTATCTCAAAAATTATAATTTTTAAAAAGAGTTATAAGAACATAGTGACTGGGGTGGTAGCTCAGTGGTAGAGTGCTTGCCTAGCATGTGTGAAACATGGGGTTCAATTCTCAGCACTTCATATAAAAAAGTAAAATAAAGGTCCATTGACAATTTAAAAAAAAAAGAGAAAGAGAGAGAGAGTTACAAGAACATATCCCTAAAAAGAAATATTGATTGCTTTTAAAAGAGAATGAGGGGGCTGGGGTTGTGGCTCAGAGGCGGAGTGCTCGCCTAGCATGGGTGAGGCACTGGGTTCTATCCTTAGCACCACATAAAAATAAAATAGGGATATTGTTTCCACCTGTAACTAAAGGATAAATATTTAAAAAGAGAGAATGCCCTCTGGGCTGGGGATACGGTAGAGCACTTTCCTGGCATGTGAAAAGACCTGGATCCCGAGATCCAGAAAACTTTCTAAAACATTAATTAAAAAAAAAAAGCATTTAAGAGAATGTCCTCTTTATAAAATTCCTCCACATTAGACAACATTTCTGTCTACTAAGATGTCAAAGTATTAACAAAAAGGTGTATGCATTCTTTTTTTTACCCTTGGTACTAGGGATTGAACCCAGGGGTTCAGTACCACTGAGGAGCTCCATCCCCATTGGCTCCCCACTCTTTTTTTTTTTTTTTTTTTTTTTGGAGATAGGATCTTGCTAAGTCACTAAGGCTGACAGGGATTATAATCAGGCATTTGCCACCATACTTAGATGATTTTTAGTCCTTTCTGTTCTGGATACTGTGTGGTTACTAGATAAATGAATCAAAGCAGCTGGATTAAATTGAACCTCAGGTGAAGTTTGACCTTAGGGAAGTAGAAGAGATGGAAGAACCAAATCAAGAGATATGGAAACAATGGAGAATTTATTTTAGTTTTATGTTGGGTTTCACAAGTTGAACAGGCCCTGAAATCCATATGTGACTATGACTTCTATAAATTGTTTAATGTGTGGCATCAGTTATCAAAATTGACAAGAAATGAAACCATTTCTATTTTTATCAACACAGAGAACGTGTATAGATACCCCGAGATTGTCCATTTGTGAGGTAAGGCATAAAGAGAATACATGTATGTTGTGGTTTTTTGTTTTTTTAGTTGTTGATGCATCTTTATTTTATTTATTTATTTATTTATTTATTTATATGTGGTGCTAAGGATCAAACCCAGTGCCTCACACACATGCTAGGCAAATGCTCTGCCAAGCCACAACCCAGCCCATGTGTTTATTTTTAATTGGGACAACCTTTGTTTTTACAATAGTGATAGGAAATTTTTTCCTTTTTTGTACCAGGGGTTGAACTCAGAGACACTTAATCACTGAGCCACATCCCCAGCCCTTTTTAGTTTTGAGACAGGGTCTCACTAAATTGCTTATGTTGGCTTTGAACTTGCAATCTTCCTGCCTCAGCCTTCTAAGCCACTGGGATTACAGGGATGCACCCATGCCCAGCTAGGAACTCATATTTTACAGAAGAAAAGTCATGGAACTAAAAACTTTCAACTAGATTTCTGTTATTTCTTCCTGACTGCTCTGCTTATCAATATGTACAGTATTTCTCTAGTAGTTATGAATTGGATACCCATAAACTATTTTCATTATTTCTTAACTTGGATTACATGATAGTTTCATTTTTATCTTAGAAATCAAGATCTAGAACTACCAGAGACAGTTCTTACTAATAAACTTGTGACCCCTTAGTCTCATCTGCTGGGTAATTGCTTGCTCCTGATGCTACTTCATTAACTCTGCCATATTTTGTATATCATAACACCATTGGCAACTTTAATCTATTTCAACAGTCCCTCTTGCCTATTCTACTCAAGAAGAAATAGCTTATATGATGGATCAGATTAGGTAGCTGGCAACTAAAATTTTATAATAGCTACAAAAATATCTCTAATTTGTAATGGCTATCCATTTTTATGAACAAAGAAACATATAAGATACTTTTTAAAAATTTGTTTAGTGTTGATGGACCTTTATTTATTCATTTATTTATATGTGGTGCTGAGAATTGAACCCAGTGCCTCACACATGTGAGGAAGTGCTCTACCACTGATACTTTTAAAATGCAAGTTATTTTTCCATTTTGTTAAAGAGAATTTTTCTTATTTTTAAGGCAGAATCTGACATATAGACCTTTTTTTTTAAAGAAAGTGTATCTTAACAGTTTTTTTAAATACGTAGTAAATGTTTTGACCAATTATATATAACTTCACTTTAAGTATTTTATTGTTTTTTTGTTTTGTTTGTTTGTGGTGCTGGGGATTGAACACAGTGTCTCACATGTGTTAGGCAAGCGCTCTATCACTGAGCCACAACCCTAGCCCTATTTTAAGTATTTTAAAGATGACTTTTCTAAATGGAAGATCCTAATAGAAATCTATGTGTACCTGAGTGAGAACTTAATTTGACATGAGAAATTATCTTGATTAAAAATCCCACTGTTGGCTACTAAGAAGTTGTGTCAGGTATAATAGAGAAAAGTCTTCCATATGTACACATGTAATGTGTACTTGTGTAGATAACATGTACTTATACATATTACACGTAAGTGCCCTGACATTAATGTTTCAGTGCTCATGTCCAAGATGTTCCCCTGACCTCTGAGGTGGTGGACATATCCTCCCCTCCATATGTGTCCTCATTATCTAGTTGTGTCCTTCTTTCAACAGTTGTGGTCCACATTAAGGGAGCACCAGGTTTCTGGGAATATGTACTCTTATATGACTATAGAAAGTTTTGTCTGCTTCCAGGTGAACCAGGTGAAATAGGAGGACCCTCTTTTTTACTCTGATTTGAAGCAAGGACCAGACAACCTACTCAAGGTTCCCTATGCCCCCACAATTGGACTCCACATAGTAATACTCAGAAAGGAGGAAACTGAATGGAATGAGGCTTAGGGCTGACCCTCTTCCAAACACCACAGAGTTCCTTTCTATACCTAGTCTCTATAACCTTTTTCCACTTAGATCTTTTTGAGGACTCTGGCTCTGAAATACAGCTTTGATATTAAATTACAGGTGTTGAACTATATATGGGTTCCTTTTGGAGAAGGGCTTGGTCTTTTTTGAATATTGAATTCATTGGTATCTGTTTGATGCTTAACAAAGGTTATAATTTATCCCCAACAGGGATAAATTATAAATGACAAAATGATACTTTATATATAAAGTCTTGTGGGATTAATAAAACAGTTTTTTATCTTTTCAGCAAACCATTCCTCAAGCATCAGCTGTAAAATACTCACGGACCATTCATCCTGAAGGTGGTACCTCAGTTTCAAGATCTCTTGGAACCAGAACAACCCACACCCAGTCTCTCACAAGCATTCAGTCCATAAAAGTGGTTGACTAAAGTGAATATGTTCACAGCAAGGTCCTTTAATTCCTCTGGTAAAGACTGTACCAAGAGTTGGAAGTCTTTAGTTTTTAACTTTTCTGAATTGCTAGAACATCATGGATACATCATGTTCATCTTTTCAAAATTATAAGAGACTTTTTCAAGATATACCATCCTTTGTAACTATACTGTAGAAAGTATTTTAATGTTATTTTATTTAAGTTTTTTAAATTAAAAAAGAAACTTCATTTTTTTTAATATGTTCAGCCTGTCACTGATTACATCATCATTTCATCATTTTTTTCTCTATATCATTTATAAAACAAATAATTTCCAATGTTACTTAACTGTAATTTATATAAAACTTTGGGAGGGAACTTTACTGAAAACAATAAAACTAACAAAAACTAAATTATTTTTACTTTTAAATTAAAAAGATTAAGACCAAGATTAATAATGGTGGTGTGACCCTGCTAGACATGGGCAGAAATTCTTCAGTAGTTGACCAATATGAAGAAAACATCTGGGCAGAACTGATATAAGACCTGGCTTCTCAATGGCTTTATTACTGGCTGTGTTATCTTTGGCTTGACACTTAATTTAAGTGAATCGCAGGATCCTCCTCTACCTACCCTACTTATTTCATTTCATACTTTATATATAGAGAGTACATAATAATGGTTCTGAAGAGGCTGTCAAAGGCCCCAATTTCTGTATCTTTAACAGAAATGGATGGTTTAATAATCTGAAACCTCTTCTATTTTGAACATGATCTAGTTATATTCTGTAACTTTATTATAGGAAATAGTTGCTGCCTCACACTCTTAAGAGGACATCAGAAACAAAACTGATATAGGTAAACAGTTCCTATTTTCTAATGGAACACCATAAGGCTTTTCTGAATTACAAGTATCTTAATATCTATTAGATATTTAAGCAACACTTGTTCTGGGTTCTGGCCTAGCTCTCACTGCAAACAACTTTGCTCAGCATGGGCTTCAGCAGGCTATGTGAGCACAAAGCAGCAGCCCCTTATCTCGCACCCTTTGTTTTTTTAATTATTTTTATTTGTTCTACTTAGTTGTACATGACAGCAGAATGCCTTTCAATTTATCATACACAAATGGAGTGCAACATTTCAATTCTCTGGTTATACACGATATAGAGATGCACCATTTGTGCAATCAGATATGTACCTAGGGTAATGATCGCACCCTTTTTGTGAACATGTCTTCCCCAGGGCTTCTCTGTTAATTCCCTGGAGATCCAGGAGAGATAGAAGTTTCCTCTTATGCCACTCCTATGACCCACAAATCAATTCTTCTTTCCTCCCTTGTATGAATTGTCCTAAGATGCACTAGTCCATTCCATCTCTTAGAATAGAGTAACCTCAAGATCACAAAATTTGTGAAGCTTGATACTAAGTAGTAACCATTTTAGTAACACCTATCTTTACTCTCCTCCTTCCCCAGATCTTTTCCTCCACTCCTGCAAGCCTAGATTGACACTCTGTAAAAAGATGTTGCACATAAACCTTGATCTTAAGCCCTACCTTCTGAGGAATTTAGACTGCAACTAGGATGCTTTTCAGTATCCAATCCAAAGCCATAGGGACAAACTAAAGCAAATATTAATGAGTGTTATACTTAAGAATAATGGACAAAACCCAAAGACAACATCATAGTGAATAAGGGAAAACTGAAAGTATTTCCTTTAAAATCTAGAACAAGACAAGGAAGTCTGCTCTCACCACTCTATTCAATATACTACTAGAAATTCTAGCCAGAGCAATTAGGCAAGAGAAGGAAATTAAAAGGAAGGGAAGGGAAGAAGTTAAATTATGATTGTTTAATGATATGATCCTACATTTATAAGATCAAAAATCTGCTGGAGCTAATAAATTTCACAAAGTAGCAAGTTAAAAAATTGACATACAAAAATCAATAGCTTTGCCATACACCCAAAATGAATCTGCTGAAAAAGAAATTAGGAAAACCATCCAATTCACAACAGCTTTTTTAAAAATAATGAAATCATTGAAGACCTCAGAAGATGAAAAGACTTCCCATATTCATGGGTAGGCAGGATTAATATTGTTAAAATGGTCACAAAAAGACTATATAGAGTCAATGTTATATCCATCAAAATGCCAATGATGTTCTTCACAGAATTAGGGGGAAGAAAGTCCTAAAATTCATTTGGAAAAAGAAAAATAAAAGACCCAGAATAGCTAAAGCAATTCTAAGCAAAAAAAAAAACAGCAATGCTGGAGACATCACAACACTTGACTTGAACTATACTATAGAGTTATAGTACCAAAAACTGCATGGCACTGGCATAAAAACAGACACACAGACCTATGTACAGAATAGAAGACACAGACAAACCACAGATAATGGTCATCAGATCGAAGGCCAAGATTCCAAAAACATTGGGGAAAAGACAGCCTTTTTCACAAATGGTGCTGGGAAAACTGGTTATCCATATGTAGAAAAATGAGACATACTTCCCCATCCAAGGCAGAGTTATCTGTTCTTGAATGAAGTAATTCAGACTTGAGGATGGCACCAGAAGCTCTCAGAAATGACTATGTCCCAAATTAATGAGGACAGAGAATACTTCCAATATAGCCTTTGAATCACCTCTTTAAAATCATAGCCTCTGGGACAGGAATCCCTTGTGATTCTCCTTTGCTAGGAAAGAAATAAAACTTTTTTCCTTTGTCTCAAAATTAAAAAAAAAAAGAAGGAAAGAAAAGCAAAAGAAGGTCAGGGGCATATGTTTTCTCTCATTTGGAAGCTTGAGAGGAAAAAGGAAAATAAAATTATGGGGTGGGGCATCTCATGAAAATTGCAGGAAGATCAGTAGAGTAGAAGAAGGGAATGCAGGGTGAAGGGCGCACCAGGGAGGAAATAGTGGGGAATGATATGGGCCAAATTATATTGTTATATTGTGGGCAGGTACAAATATGTACAATATATCCCACCATTATGTACAACTATAATGAACCAATAAAAATATGGAAAAAAAGAATTGTAACTATCTGTTTAAATTTATCTAAGCTCTAGAAGTTTTTGAAATTTAAAGCACCAAGCAATTAATTTTGGCCTAAGTAAACAAACTCAACCATAAAGCTTTTTATACAATAAGAGTATATATTTGCTTATTTTTACTGAAACAGGTTACTCAAGTTTGTGGGGAGGAATGGCAGTGAGGTCAGTGGAAGCTGGTCATAGTTAAAAAAAACAGACGGAGACAAGACTTTTCACTCAATACCTTTAAAAAAATTTTTTTGAGATCATGTAAATATATTACCAGTTTTGAACATTCACAGCATTAAGTGAACCATCTACAATCAGAATGAGACAAAGATGTAAAAAAATGTATGAATTCATGATAGAATAATCGTATTAAATCATTCATGATTTATTACCTATCTTGTAGATTTAGAGTCAGAACTTGAGAATGGAGGACCTTAAATGATAATGAGTAGGGGAACATAAACTAGTACAAACTGATACCTGATTTCACATTTATTTCATACCTTTCTTAGACTACAAAAATAATGTGTGTTCATTGTGGAAATAAAATGGAATGTACCAAAAATAAAAAGGAAATAAAAATCACTTGCAATTACATCATCAAGAAATGAAAAACTATATTTGTGTATATATTTCTGGTCTTTTCTAAGAAATCTATTACATGTATGTGTGATTTAATGCCACCAGTGACAATTTCCAAACCCTTACTGAAGAGAAGTAACAGTTCATGATTTCTATGCAATGGTCAGATGGTCCAGCATTTCACAGGATTCTGCCTTCTTCTCCACAACCCTATGGAATAGACATTTCCCACTTTATAGAAAAGGAAAGAGAAGATCTGAGAACTTAAATAATATTAACATGTCCAAGGCTCACAGCTAATAAGTGGCAAAACCCATTTCAAAACTATCTCTATTCTAAAACCTTTGGTTTTTCCGTATGTCACCATGCTGCTCTCACTATCAGACTTTTTATACATGAGGTACAAAAATACTCTTCTAGATCATGCCATTACAGGTGTTGAATCAAATGACAAAAGTGGGAAAGACACAACTTGCTTTAAGCAAAAGCCAAAAAGAATAAGTAACCTCTCCATGGTACAAAAGTCTAACGGTATTACTCTTTTCCCATTTGCTAGCAGGTCCTGACACCACCATCTTCATAGTTAAGAGGAAAATCAAACTGCTGGAAGAAATAAGAAACTGCATTTAAAAGAACCAAATGCCGAGGGAGAAGTCCCTTTAAAAATTTTTCTTTAGGCTTTTATGAAACTGTACACTTCTTGGAGCTTGAGTCAGTTTTGCTTTTGAATTGACGAATCTTTTCTGGAAAACATAGGATAACATTAATGATTAATAGCTAACATTTTGTAAGCACTTATAATAGACCAATCATGATTACTCATTTAATCCCACAATAGCCCTCTGAAGTGGATGTTTTTATTTCCCTCCCTAGTTAATCAATGGGAACGCTGGCACAGTGAGGTCATAGAACTTGATCAAGGTCATATAGTATGTTTGGAGTGCAGGGGTGAACCCATGCAGTCTTTCTTCAGAGTACAGACCCTTCACCACTTCCATGGTCTTCCCTGAGAGTTCTTATGAACACTTTCATAGGAAAGATTAAATTTAAAGTACAGGGGGAACCCCAATGTTTTAAGGGAAATGTCCTGGAAGGTAGGTATCAATCATCCACACCCTCCTCCTGTAATCTTACACTCCTGGAAACAATACTGAGTGGGTGCTCTGATTCACTCATCTATGTTCTCAGCTCCGGGTGAAAAACTGTTTCAATGAAAACAAGAGTAGACGCCCCTGTACTTTTGCAATAGGAGCAAAATGGCACGTTGAGAAAGACAACTCTTAGATGAGGAGAACCATTCAATAAAGATAGGAAATTGTTTAGCATTTCTGGCCCATTCCACTTACACACACACACACACACACACACACACACACACATACACACACACCACACACACACACACACACAAAAAAAAACTTCCATACTTTTCCTAATGCCCAGCATAGGGCTGGCACTGAGCATCATGTGGCTAAAATGTGAAGATTGACTGGGTGCCTCACAGAAGCAGAAGTCCCTTCCTCAGCTCCATATTTTGGGTGAGCCACAACTGACACCAGCTGAGACTGCTGCTCTTCAGGGTGGGATTTCTGTTCACTGTCCCCTGTCACTGAAGGGTGGAGTTTCTGTTCATGAAAAACTATAACTCACCAGCTAGTTCTGGGAAACCGGCACGTACCAGCTCTTCATACAGGTGCTTGGCCGGATTGAGCTGTGTCATCAGGACCCCATGCAACCAGATGAGCAGAGCCCTGTGGCCATGCTCACGGAAGCTTTCGTTTCCTGCACCAAGCACAAGAGGTTCAAGGTGACACATCACCAACTGATGTGTCATTCAAATGTGATCTCAGTTCTAACTAAATATTCTGTGGTCACACATCCATTCCTTTTCTGAGAGCTGCCAGTTCAAAAGCCCAGTGATGGGAAGAAGCCTGTCTAGTTCCCCTCAACAGTGTGTATTATGACCAGTGTTCCCATCCACTTCAGCCCTGGCCAGGCAACTGCTGTGCTGGAACATACACAAAGGATTGAACAGCTACAATGCCTGCCTGACAGTGATGTCCATCTTAATGAAATGTGGAGCTTTGAGGCAGTGCGTCTCAGACTTCAAGTGCATACCGCACTGGGGCATCTTGTTAAAATGCAGATTCTAATCCAGTATGTCTGGGCTGAGAATCTGCATGTCTGACAAGCTCCCAGATGTTGCTGCTGCTGTTGCTGCTGGTGATCTATAAATCACTCTCCAAGCAGCATGTACCATACCACACCACCACTCCAATTTCAAGAACACGGCCCTGATACGAGTCTGCAACTTCCTGGGTCAGGATTATTCACTTGGTAAATACTCCCTGAATAATTAACCCCTGAAAGATGCTGGGATGTTGAGATGCTAGATGAGATGTAATGCAGAAACCTCTGTCACTCTCAACAAGAATTCACAGTCACAGACACATAACAGGCTCCCTTGCAGAAGCAGACAGATTTCACAAGAGGGCCTGAGCTGTGGGAGTGAAGAGAAAGTTCACTGTTCACATTAGAGGGGCAGGCATTTGGGGAAGAGGAAACTGCATGCATGAAGAATATACTCCTGGGAAGGCAAACACTCTATTCCTTTCTTAGTCTTGTTCTTGACAAACTTTTCTTCAGTGCCATTTGATATGTCACTCTCTGCCTCAAAGGTCCACAAACTCCCCAGTCAATGCCAGTAGCCTTAGCGTGGATTACCATATGTAATTATTGTAAATGTTAATGTTATTGGGTCAACAAGATTATAAACTCTATCCCACATGCACATGGCTTAGTATTCCTTGCTTGGTGGAGACATATACATTTCAGGTACTCCATAAAGATTTTGTTTTCTGTTTTTCAGTCCTGAGGTTTGATTCCAAGGGCCTCATACATGCTAGGCAAGTGCTCTACCACTGAGTTATACCCCCAGCCTTTCCATAAAGATCTGACTTAAACACTTTAAAATCCCCTTTATTTTACAGGCAAGTGCTTTTTTTAATGTTTATCTTGTTTGTTTATTTTTATGTGGTGCTGAGGATTGAACCCAGTGCCTCACATGTGTAAGGCAAGTGCTCTGCCACTGAGCCACAACCCCAGCCCAGACAAGTAACTTTTTTAAAAAAAACTGGGAATTTAACCCAGAGGTACTTTACCACTGAGCCACATCCCCAACCCTTCTTATTTTTTATTATTTTGAGACAGGTATCACTAATTCACTTAGAGCCTCACTAAATTGTTGAGACTGATCTCAAACTTGTGATCCTCCTGCCTCAGCCTCCCAAGCCACTAGAATTACAGATGTGTACCACCACATTCAGCTCAGGCAAGAACTCTTAAGGTACACCATGTTTTCAAATCATTTAGGTTAGAGAGATTTTCAAATTCAGCTCAAATTTCCTACAGCTGTCATAGAACACTATCTGCCTAATTAGTCAAAATATTAACACAGTGACAAAAAAAAAAAATCTTTTCAGAAATTTCTAATACATTATCTTCCATTTGTTCATATGAAAATGTATCCTTAGAGTCAGCAATAAAGAGATGCATAATTTGCTTGTATGTAGTATAAGTAGCCTACACTCATGGAGCTGGAGTTCTACCATTTAATTCTCAGGAATAACTAAGGCAAATCAACCTCTGAATGAGGGCACCTTCCCATCTCAGAATATCCTTGTAAGGGGAATACTCTGAAGAGAAAGCTTTGCAAGAAAAAAAGTGACAAAGTTGAATAATGCAAAGTAAATTTTTCTGTATTTCCCAGGTTTGGGTCAAGTCATAAAAAAGCAAAGCTAAGGAATCCAGCTGAGCTAACCTCACTAATCCTGACAGCTTAAGTCTCGCTGAAATGATTTCATTGCTTGGAATCATCCAACCAATGGAACCCTCTGAGTCTGTGTCTGTCATGGGATAGCCACATCTTCCCCAAGGCCATGTCCTCTTTCCCCTTGACCTGGTTGAAGGGATTCCCTCGTAGAGTATAAATCCTAAACAGTGAGCCATTCAACTCATTCACCCCAGTACAATCTGAAGGGACACCAGAAATTAGACTGGCTTCCCAATAGCATACCACCTGTTAGACCCTTGCTTCCTTTGTGTCTCTTCAGTTGGGAACATTAATTTCTTTATAGGCTAATGACCACCTTTTTAATATGGCTCAACTAAACTAGTTATCTTTTGAAAATTTCAGTTTACTGCAGACTCCCAAGTGTTAGCTTTCTGCAAAGTTACCAATCACTTCCATGAACCTAAGTTATCTGTTACTCTCCCAGGAGCCCCTGGACTCTGCTCTTCCAGGCACTTATTTGGAAGATCCAACAGCAAGAAGGACTGCTGCTCCTAACACTGCATGTCTCCTGCCCACGTCATCTAGTCCACACTCACCTGACCACTGTTCTTCTATGGCTCTGATCTGGTCATCTGTAAAGTTCCAGAAGTGAGCTAGCCTCTGCCACTCATTGGTTTTCAGCTGACGGTAAGCCAGGTTCCAGAGGAGAGTGCGAATGTGCCTCGTCTCCAGACTGTGGTCTTGCTTGAATGTCAGAGTAAAGCCTGCTCGTGGCTCCCTGATGCTCTCAGGATGCTCCTATATTCAAAAATAATTGTACCTGATTATTTCAGACATGCCCACATATTGCCTCATTTCAGAATGTATGTATGTTTTAGATTAAAAATTGGTAAAGTATAACCAAGACTATGTTTTCAATGTCATTTTTTGCCACCCAAGATGAAGACAAATGTCTGCAATAAAAAGCTTGAGTACCATCTGTCTGAAAAGAAAGCATGAGGAATTTTGCAATCTTGTGTCTTGTGCTGCTGTTTACCCACCACAAAAGGGAACAGAGGGGGCTGGGGATGTAGCTCAATTGGTAGAGTAGATGCCTACCATGGACAAGGCCCCAGGTTCAATCCCCAGTATACACACACACACAAAAAAAAAAAAAAAAAAAAAAAAAAAAAAAAAAAAACCAAGAGAGAGAGAACAGAGGGGATATCCTGGCATAGACAATGTCACAACAAACATATTGTTAATTGTCTTACTTTCAACCCTCATCCCCCTTTCTTCTTTTGGATATTTGACATTCTCATATTAAAGCTTCAGTAGAACCTAGATTGAGCCCCATAGCTGGTCCCTTGATTCATCCTGTTCTCTGATGAGTCTGAGGAGAGAAACTAAGAGCCTAACTCAGGGAAAGGATAGGAAAAGAAATGGCCAAGAGAGAGACAGAGTGGATATCTTTGTGTCGTAAGCCACTGCAGTTATACTCAGCCCAACAGCACTGTGCCTAGATTTGTACTCTGTTCTCTGACTTTTTCAAAGTTTCCTCCCTTCTGCAGAATCAAGCCAAAAACATTGGAGAATTTCTCAAAGAAATGCAGTTGTCAAGGATTCCTAGAACCACATATCATGCACATGCCAACAGGGCTCCAGATAATCCCACTGCCGAAGGTTGCAAATCAGTTAGGGACTTGTGAGACAGCCCCCCAAGAGGCTTGGGATTTCCTATCTATTCCCTCCTTTTTCTTGTATACTGTCTCTATTTTTGTCTTTCACTTAAATAAAAGTAAATCACAAAGTAAAAGCGGGTGTCAAGGCTTCAAGATATCTGAAGAACAAGATGGAAGTTAATGCTGGAGCAGAAATGGGACCCGAATTTTCAACACCTACGAGAAAAAAAATTGGTGGGGCTTGCTTATTAGCCCTTGTCATGGGATCAGCCTGCACCCTTCAGGGCATCAACAACTTCCTCCAGGAAATTCTACCAACTCCTGCAAAATGTAGCTAAGGAGAAGGGCAAGACCTTTCTTAGGGTCTATTCTTTGGTTTGAATCTCTGCAGCTTCCTCTATCCTAATAAATCTTCAATTTGGTCTTTTTGTGCTATCCCAAAATGCTTGGAGGTTATGTTCATGGTTTCTTACCATCCTCACTGTGGGGTCAACTTTATTTACAAGATTATGTATTTTTGTCTTCACTGTCTGATGTTCTGTCTTCCATGTGATCTAGTCTGTGGGTAATGTTTTCTATTGAATTTTTAATTTGGTTTACTGTTTTCTTCATTTCAAGAATTTCTGTTTGTTTATTTGTTTTTTTTAGAATCTCTATCTCTTTTTTGAAGTGATCTTTTGTTGCCTGTATTTGTTCTCTTATCTCTTTATTGGACTGATCTGTTGCCTTTATTTGTTCTCTTATGTCATTCTTTAATTCACAGATCATTTTAATTATGTACAGTTCTTCTACTGTGCTGTGGATTCTATTGTTGAATCATCTTGGTTTGTTTGGGGAACTTTCTTCCCTTGTCTTTTCGTGCTTCCTGTGTGTCTTCCCCTCTAGCAGTGTGGATCCAGGATGTTACAATTTCTACCCCATCATCTTGTAGTGTCCCTTCAGGTTACTGATGTCTCGTGAAGACGAGACATCATGTTGGGCTTCCAGTTCCCAACCCGTGTCCCAGGATCGAAGCTGCTGCAATTGAATAGTGACATCAGCAGCAGAGGTAACCTGAGATGCTGGTAGAGGTGTCCTGAGATGGAGGCAACCGCTTTCAGAGTTGAGGCATTTGGTTTAAAAAAATTAAGGCTATATATTAAAAAACAAGTCTCAAGTCTTCCTCCCACCCTAGACCTCAAAAATCCCAGCTGTCATCAAGATTTATAACTCTTGCTGGGGCAGTGATGCATGCCTATAATTCCAGGAAATCAGGACCCTGAAGCAAGAGGATTGCAAGTCTAAGGCCAACCTCAGCAACTTAGTGAGACCTTGTCTCAAAATAAAAAGGGATGGGGGTGCTGGCATTGTGGCTCACTGGTAGAACACTTGCCTAGCATGTGTGAGGCACTGGGTTTGATTCTCAGCACCACCTATAAATAAATAAATAGATTAATTACTTAAAGGTCCATTGACAACTAAAAAAAAGCTAGGGTGGGGGTTGGGGATTGGGCTCAGTGATAAAGTGCCTCTTGGTTCAATCCCAGTACCAAGAAAAAAAAAAGATTGATAACTTACCATTTCTGGGACCCTCCTTCAGCTATATTTATAAATTACATATGGTTTTCTAAGTTTCTCTCGTGTATCTTAAAGATTTGTTGGGAAAAAGAGTTTATTCATTTGGTGGAAAAATCATTTATACTCATCTAGCCACCAAGAATCTAAAGACATTATCAGGCATTAAAAAATAGAACAAATGACTATATCTATTTTCAAAGAAAATGTGGAAGCAACCATTTATTCTCCCCCACCCTGCCAGTTCTGGGTATCCAACCTAATCTCTTGTACATGCTAGGCAAGCAGTCTATGACTGAGCTATATCCCTGGCCCTGGAAGCAATGACTTATAATACTTTAATTTTTTGTTTTTAGTTATATATGACACAATACCTTTATTTTACTTACTTATTTATTTATTTTTATGTGATGCTGAGGATGAAATCCAGTGCCTCGCCCACATAAGGCAGGTGCTCTGCCACTGAGCCACAACCCTAGTCCCTGGAAACAATGATTTAAAGAGCAAGATGAAAGGTGGAAATTTGAGAAGTTATCCTCAATAAAATAGGCAATTTGAGAAAATGAGCTTAAAAGGAAAAAGGGCAAAGAGGAGAAGGAGGAGGAACAATAGAAATAGAAGAGGAAGGAGAACAATAATAGAAATAGGATATTAAACAGGGAGTTCTATTTGTTTTTTTTTAAAAAAACACTAATGTATTTTCTTTTTTCTTTTTTTTAAGAGAAATAGAGAGAGAAGAGAAGAGAGAGAGAGAAATTTTTTTAATATTTATTTTTCAGTTTCGGTAGACACAACATCTTTATGTTGTTTTTATGTGGTGCTGAGGATCGAACCCAGCGCCCCGCGCATGCCAGGCGAGTGCGTTACCACTTGAGCCACATCCCCAGCCCACCAGGGAGTTCTATTTGTTTAAAAAAAATTTTTTTTAGTCACTTTACAGATATTATGGTTTGGACTTGTAAAGTCCCCTAAAAGCTAATGTGTTGAAAACATGGTCCCCAATACACCAAAGTTCAGAGGTGAGGCTTTTAGGCAATGATTGGATCATGAGGGCTTTGACCTAATCAGTGGAATAATCCATTTGATGGACTACTGGGAGGTAGGACCTAGTTGGAGAAATCAGGTCACTGGGGGCATGCCCTAGGTTTATTTTACCCTCAACTCTCTCCTTTGCCCCTGTCTTTCTCTCTTTCTCCCCCTCCCCACCCCCCCACCTCTCAGCTTATCAACTCCATGAACTGAGCACTTTTCCTCTGCCATGTCTTTCCACCGTGTATTTCTACCTTGGAATAGCTGACCATGGACTAAATCCTTTGAAACCATGAGCCAAAATAAACCTTTCCTCCTTTACGTTGTTCTTGTCAGGCATTCTGATTGCAGCAACAAAAAGCTGACTAACACAACAGGCAAAACATATAGGCGAAAAAAGTTGCAAGGACCATGGTGTGGCCTTTAAAGGGATCCAGACACAGTCAAGTACTGCATGATATATACAATGACATGTACAATGACATATACACTGACAATAGCTACATCATAGCATACAGGTGTGGTGGGGCAAACCATCTAGGTTTGTGTAAGTACACTCTAAGAGGTTCACCCAATGATCAAATTGCTAATGACACACTTCTCAGGAAGTGTCCTAATCCTTGCAATACATAACTGCATATCCCAACTACTGAGCAGATTAAACAGGACTGTGAGAGAGTAGACAATAAATATTTTTCCCTTTAAGGATTTAAGACATTTTTCCCAGGATAGGCCAAATGGACAGCAATCTAGGTGTGTGGCTCCTCCAGGGGAGACACCTACATGATCAGAACCCGAATTCTGCTGCTAACATTGGAGTGTGGTAGCCATGTAGCCTCAGCTGGAAATGATGCAGCGCTAGAAATTGAGGCTGGTATCTGATAATGAAATCCTGCCTGAAGGTATAGACTTGAATCTTGGAGGAGAGGACAATCTATGGAGAAGCTGCACAAGTGACAGACATCAGAGCAAATAAAAATGAAAGAAAGGAAAAAGGTGAGTTAGAGACAAGTTTTTTATGTTCTCAGATGAATAAGGTTCTATGACTGTCACAGAATACTTGAGTGGTGGAGAGCCAGTAGAGGGTGCATTGAAAATTATAGAGCCATAAATAGGAACCTTTTAACCAGCCATTAGAGTCTCCTGTAACAGAATATGGCCAGAGACCAGAGGACAGAGGCACAGCCAGGGAGTCACCCACTAGGGACTTGTCCACTGTACCCATTAGAGCCAGCAATAATGAGGCGGCCCAGCCCACTGAACTCCCTCTACTGCTGATGCTGGCAAAGGAAAAGGAGAGGGAGCAGGCAGCTGTTCGTTCTGTGAATGAGGGCAGCACAGGACAGAAGGGACAATTATAATTATAGTGGCAAGGGCTTCTGCCTATGAGAGCAGAAACACTGCCCAATAAGAAGACAGGGGTTGCTGGAAGAGCCTCCTGCTCTGCTGACATTGCCTTACCTCTCTCCAGGCATAGTATCTCTCTGCTTTAATAAGCATGTCCACAACAAGGCTGTGGTTGCTCCGAGATGCTACAGCCAGCGCAGTCTTTCCTTGCTAAAAGTTAAAAGAGAAAAGTAAGGGTCAGGTGCTATCATCTAGTAGTTAGGAGTCTAGCTTTGGAACAAGGGATCTGGGTTCAGATCTGATCCTACCACTTCCTTGTTGGATGAACTTTAACCAGTCCTTGGCTTCTTGGGGCTCCATAATTACACCAAGGTGTAGTGGTGAGGATAATGTATAATGCATACAAAGTACTTAGAGCATGTGCCACCCTTAACCTCCCTTGCAGTTAGGTAAGTGACCCACATTCTGGCCAGTGGTATGTAAATGGAAGGGCATAGGCAATTTATGGGAAACATCTTTTTTTTTTTTTTTTTTTGTACCAGGAGTTGAACCCAGGAGTACTTTACCACCGAGCCACATCTCCATCCTTTCTTATTTTTGATACAGGACCTACTAAATTTCTGAGGCTGGATTTGAAATTTTGATTCCCCCAGCCTCCTGAGTCACTGGGATTAGAGGCATACACCACCATGACTGGCTATGGAAAGTATATTTAAAGAGAGGAGAGATGTCATTGTCCTTCCACTCCATCTCTTCCTGAATGGAATGCTAACATGATGGCAGGAGTTTGAAGTGGAAGTGTCAAAATATGACTTCCACTTCCTTCTCTGAAGTGGGAAGGCAGAGTAATAAGACAGAAAAGAGCTGCATCTTATTAAGAACAATATCAATAACACAACACAACTAAAATTCAGTTCACTGGACTCATGGCTAGAATTTTTTTTTCTATTATAGCACACTGCCTCTAACAAAAAGGGTGAGGTATCACCACCCTAACAAAATGGAATGAGCAAAAGGGACTGTCCTGGACATCATGTGGAGCGTGTTCTTCTTGGAGTCCATATGGTATCATATACAAATTATAAAAAGGTGCTCCTTTCTCAGGATGAATATAGCTCAAAGCCAGGGTACACAGCTTTGCAAACAGCATCTCTTAGATTTTATTCAGTGCACAACTTCTACAGCTATACATTTTTCCCTGAAAAAAAGATGGTAGTTCTTATTTGTTTTTCAAATGACCCATGAGGAATTCACTTAGGAATCCTGAAAATAATCAGAATTTATGGTCAGTGATAACTCCAGAAGTTCTTCTCTTAGGAAACTATGGTTCTAAGCTTACAGATCTAATCTATCCCAATAATTCTCTGACATGACTGGATATTGGCAGCAAGTACAATTCCCACCCACACAAATGCCTGGGCTATTAGTCCAGGCACAAAAATCCAGGTGAGGTGGAAAATTAGGGATGAATGTAATCAGCCTCTAATCAAAAGAGACAGTAATGAAATTAGGAAGAACTACATTTTGCAGGCATTTAGCAAGCCTCTAATTGCATGCTGCCTAAATTCTGGCTTATAAAGCCATTTGAATCACCATAATTAGCCTATTTTGGGAAGGCAGCATCTGAAAGCCAGAGTTTTCAGACTCATGAGAAAAATCTTCCTATAGAGTAGATGGTGGAATGAAAGTCCCAGCACATCTGCCCTTGCAGGTAAAGGAGTAGTGGCTATAAGGCCCTTTGGGAGCTTTGTGACATCTCAGGCCCCAAGACAAGCTTCTGGGAAAATCAAATCCAACCCAACTTTTACTCCCTTTGTCCCATCCAGACTTTAATGCAGCTTTAGAAACACTCATCTTTGGTAAAAATCATGGGAACAGGTAGAAAACATTGTTTTTATTTACCAACTAAATATGTATTGGGTGCCAACTATGGGCCAGACCCAGAAAAGAAAAAGGTGGATGGAAGGGATATCTGGGAAAATCGAATTGCAAGGCCTGGTAACACTGGGCTTTTGTTTTGAGAACAAAGTCAAGCAGTAGCATCGACCATGATTACTTGGATATCCAGTCAATAGCACTAGAAACCCCAACATGAATTTCTACCAAATGCTATGGATTCTCTATTCACAAAATTGCCCTGAGCTTATGAGGTATGAATGAAAAAGTTGAATAAATTAGAAAAGAATACATGGGTAAACGCTAATGGTAAATGTTAACAAAGTTAACTAGCCACAATAGGGGAAAGTGGTGGAATTCCACCCAAGAGATGGAATTATGGGTGGTTGTGTTTTCCTTTCCGTATACTTTATCTATTTTCCAAATTGAGGGCTTGTTACTTTTATAATTTGAAAAAAAAAAAACAGTTGACCAAATTATGTACATGTGTGAATACACAGCAATGAAGCCCACTATATTGCACAATTAGAATGCATCAGTTTTTAAAAATCTTAAAAATAAAAAAAAAAAAACAGAATCAGAGAAAAGCAAAATAACATAACTACCTCAGACTGTATAAACATAGCATGTGATTTTGAGGTAGATAGCATGAATTAGGGAGGTGCTAAGCTAATGCACTGCATGGGTGAAAACAAGGAAGGAAAAATTAAATTTTGAACAGGGAGTGTAGAGTACATGCATGATGTCCTGGGTTTAAACCCCAGCACCAAAAAAAAAAAAAAAAAAATTAAGAAGGTAAACTTTATGCTATGTGTACTTACCACAATTAAAATTTTATTAAATTTAGAAAAAAAAAAAACAAGTTTAGATACATATAAGTATGTTCATTGCAGCTTTATCAAAAGCTGAGGAACAACTTAAGAACTCATGCAGCTGCAAAAGAAAAAATGAAGAAACTCTTCATAATTAATATGTAAAGTCCTACACTTTAAAATTCTTAACACTAGAACATATAGCTATGTTACCACTGACTTAAAAAGATGGAAGAATAAAATAAAGGTACAATACACTTATGCTTGTTTACATATTCAAAAAGAACTCTGGAAGGAACAGAAGAAATTTATTGAAATGGCTGCATATGGCCATGGTAGTACAGGAACCAGACAACTAAGAACAAGGATGTGTGTGAAATTTTTACTGCAAAACTTTTGTACATATATGCTTACATAGAGAGAGAAAATATACTACATTTAGAAAAAATATATATATGGTAAGGGTTTACAGTAAAAATTATATATAATCTTATAAATATTGTATATAACAATATATATGTGTAAATATGATTATATGTCATATAAATATAATTATATATTATTATAATATATTATATATCATATTACATATCATAATATATGTTTAAAATATTATGTATAGGGGCTGGGGATGTGGCTCAAGCGGTAGCACGCTCGCCTGGCATGTGTGGGGCGCTGGGTTCGATCCTCAGCACCACATAAAATAAAATAAAGATGTTGTGTCCACCGAAAACTGAAAAATAAATATTAAAAAATATTCTCTCTCTCTCTTTAAAAAAAAATATTGTGTACAGTATTTTTATATTATAATATAATATATAATATAAATATAAAATAAATATATACTAAATATATTTAAAATATGTATAATATAATATTTATACATAATATGTTAAATATATAAGCATACCATTACATAACATATAAATATAATATGAAAATATTATATGTAATATAATACACAAAATTTTGGGGCCATGTGAATCTATGATCTTTTAAAAAATTCAATGAATAATTTGAATCTTAAAAGCACATATTTCATTATTTAGAGTAAAAATTTTTACTGATATATCTCAATCAAAGTTGGGATGTTTTCATGACTATGAAAATGCAAGGTTTCTCCAGTTTGTGCTCATTTACCAAAGGGAATACGGATGCTTCCCCTACTGGCAGCTGACAAGGAGACCCCCATTATCATCTCCGCTGACCTGAGTCAAGTTGGTGCAATTACCTTATCAACAACCTTTAAGTCACAGCCAGCCTTCAGCAGGGTTTCTACCAGTTCCACATTTCCAAGATCAGCTGCTACATGCAGAGGGGTTTGCTGTCTCTGACATGAGAAAGCATAAAGAAGTAACAGAAGAACATTAAAGAGGGGTAAAAACGTGCATAGTAAAAAGACAAATGGAATGTATGGGTGTGCTGTATAGGCTTGAGGAAAAATGGATACAACCATGTGTTTTTTCATGGGGACAATTATTGCAGTATTGTTATATTTTAAAATTATTATTATTAGTAATAGTAGTAGTAGTATCAGGGATTGAACCCAGGGGTGCTTAACCTCTGAGCCACATCCCCAACACTTTATATATTTTAATTTAGAGATGGATCTTGCTGAGTTGCCTAGGGGCTTTGCTAAATTGCTGAGGACATCTTTGAATTCAAGATCCTCCTTCCTCAGCCTCTTGAGCCACTGGGATTACAGGTCACCATGCCCAGCTGCAGTATTATTTTTAATAGTAAAAAAAATGAGAGGAAGTTATACATTTAACAAGGAGCCATTAGACAAAGTATACTACATCTATATATTGGAATAGTAGACAACCATTAAAAATTATTTCAGAACCTGGTACAGTGGTGCACATCTGTGTCCCAGCTACTCAGGAGGCTGAGGCAGGAGGATCACTTAAGCACAGGAATCTGTCACCAGCCTGGGCAACATAGTGAGATCCCATCTCAAGCCATAGAGAGAAAAACAGAGACAGAGACAGAAAGACAGAGATTTCAATGAGTTACCTAGAGTAGTCAAATTTCACAGACAGAAAGTTAAACAAATAGTGGTCACTAGGAGTTGGGGTAGAAGGAAATAACAAGTTATTCTTTAATGGGTGTGGAGTCTCAGTCTGAGGAAATGAAAATAGTTCTGGAGGTGGATGGTGGTAATGGTTGCACAATAATGTGAATGCAATTAACATAACAGGATGGTACGCTCAAAACCCAGTAACTTCTATTTGTATTTTATCACAATAAAAACTCAAACATTATTTTTATAGGGTTGGGGCTGTAGCTCAGTGGTAGAACACTTGCCTAGCATAGGAGGCCCTGGGTTCAATCCCCAGAACTATAATCAATAAATAAGCATATAAGTAAATAAATAAAAGATTATTTTTACAAATATAAAATATTTATGATGTAGTGTTAAGAATCTTAGGAGACAACAGCACTATACCTAGCTGAGTTTAATTTAAGATACATACAAAAAAAAAGACAGGGGAATATAACAATGATAATGTGTAGATGAAGGGATTAGAGATTATTTTCATTGCCTTCTTGATGCTTTTCTTTGTTCTCTAAATTTTACACATAATAATGTGAAAGGAGTGAAAGACTTATTTCTTTTGGGGGTAATCATTTTCCTATGAGGGTGTTTCAAAAGAAATGTGTGCTCTCATAAGAAAACCACTCACCTTAACCTTTCACCAAAAGTAATGCTGATGTGAAGACATTTTCAGATACTAGGTCAGAAAGGAACTTGGATATTATCGAACCCAACCCCTTAATCATAGAGGGGAAGCAACTTCTCCTGGGTCACACAGCTGGGCAACAGCAAGAAGCCCAGGACTTTCTTTCTACCAAAACACAAGGCCAACTTGTTTGAGGTGTTGACTTGATTATGAAAAAGCATTTATTAAAGGTCCACCTGTAGATGGCAGTGTGCTCCACTGGGGCTCCATCATTGAAGACTCCACCCTTTTCACAAACCTTCCAAAGGTACACACCAAAATGGAACAGAGATAAAGCATAATACATCAGATACCAATAAAATTGCATTTGGATATTAAAGCTATTAAAGTCTAGAAGACACTAAATGCACCAAAACATTAACAAGAGTTATCTTTCTTTGGTGGAGACTACAAACACATTCACCTTTTTACTATATTTATGTTAATTTGTATAAATATTTTATATGTAAAACCTGAATTTTCTACTGTGGGTGGTGACACATGCCTATAGTCTCAGCCGCTTGGGAGGCTGAGGCAGGAGGATTGCGAGTTCAAAGACAGCCTCAGCAACTTAGCAAGGCTCTAATCAACTTAGCAAGATGCTGTCTCAAAATTTTTAAAAAAGAAATAAATAAAAGGGTTGGTGATGTGGTTCAATGGTTAAGTATCCCAGGTTCAATCCCTGGTGTGTGTGTGTGTGTGTGTGTGTGTGGTGTACAAATTTTCTGATTTCACATGTGTATTTTTTCTGGTCTAATAAAAAGATTGAAGTGATCAAATCTAGTTCTATAAATACTCCTTCCCTAGACTGCATCCTGCCAGTTCTTGGAAACAGATCACACATGAACACAGGTTTTGGGTATTTAACAAACATTTTACCCACTAGAAAAGATTCATGGTATTAACATAATCCAATAAGTAAATAGATTTAATAACAAGAGGGTTTTCCCTTCACTCCATCTTTTGTGATCGTGAAAGATATAAAAAGAAGGAAGAGTTCCTGGAGGAGGAAAGAGACAGAAATGGAGGTACGTCTTCCTGTAGCTCACAGCAAAAATTAACTCAGAGGTTAGAGGTGGAGAAGACCGCAGAGACCTGAGTCATGCTCTGGTTTTGCATAGGAGGAAATGGGCACCCCATGGTGGGTTAGAACAAACATGCCCACTGCATATAAATAAATGCCCTATGCCCTAACTTGCAGGGCATAGCTGGGGTTTCCTTTTCCCGACATCCACTGGAAGATGGCAGCTCAGCCCCAGAGAGCAGCCTGGCCAGACAGCTCGGCTTAGCTCTGTTGTTCTACCTAAAACTCTCATTTTCAACCAGTGACAGATTGAAAGCTTTTATGAGGCATTTGATTCTGCTCCCTTTGATTGAATTCCTAGCCATCAGTGTATTCCAAGAGGTCTTTTTTGCCTTCGGGCAAAGCAAGATACATTTATTGTCTCTAATGTAGAAACAAAGCTTCCTTCTTGTGGGGAAGGGCTCCCGGCCAAGGACAACATTTCACACATTTCACACAGCAGGAGTGGCTTTTGATTTAAAGGGCCTCTGGCAATTTACCTCTGAGCTACTGTTTATCACAAGTGCTCCCTACAGCTGTTCAATGTGAACAATCTGAGCATGGACTGGCTAAACCCCAGTTACATCTTTTGAAAGAGAAAGTATGAAGGTGTAATGGAAGTTACAGAAGAAAAAAGGATAAAAAAAAGACGCACATGCTTCTCCCAGGAACCTTTAAGGCAACTTGAACTCCATCAGAACTCCCCATAAATGCACAACTGTGTTGAAACATAAGAAAATTAACTCTTTGGATTCTGATTTGCTTGGCTTACCTGATTTAAGATGTCAATATCATGCTGTGCACTTAATAAGCTGTTTACCACTGTGACATGGTTGTTGATAACTGCTAAATGAAGAGGGGACTCCTTAGGCTGCAGAAATAAGAAAAAATTTCAAATTCAAAAGATTCTGGTTTCAACATTCAAATCACAAAGCAACTCATTTCAGCAGACATTTCCTGATCTTCTCTGAGTACTAAAATTGCCCAACCCAGTGGTGAGCACATAGTTAAGAGTTCTGCAAATATTATCATTCTGAGGGCTGTATGTGAAGCAAGTCAGCTCACCAGTAATCAGCTCTCCCCATCCACTGTTCTGGAACTATATACTGAGCACCTACTATGGGCCAGTCTCTTTTCTGAATGCCAGGGATTTAGTAGTGACCAGAGCCCATTCTCAGAAATCTTCTAATCTACTGGGGCAAACAAATGTTCTTTTTTCTTTTTTTAGAAAGTCACACAAATATGTAATTAAATTGTGATAAGTGTTTGGAAGGAAAGGTCAAAAGTGCTGTAAAGGTATGTGTGGTGGTTGGGAAGGGTTGACCTTTCAGGAGGATAGAAAATGCTTTCCTGAAGAACCAAGAGCTGACCTCAAATATGAATAAGGAAGTACTAAACAGGCTGAACTGCAGGACTTCTCAGAGCCTTCAAAGAGCCAAAAGACAATAGAAACAGCCACAGAAGGGGAAATGTATCCACATTCAGCATTTCCTGAACTGATATGATCTAAAGCCCTCAATCCCTTGAATGTCTTGCAGAACCAGTATCTCCACTTACTCATGCACTAGGTTCTCAGGTTCAGCCTTCCTGCCTCCACAGAGTCCAGCCACAATGTATTCATCAAACCTTTTGCAGCCTTCTCCCTGTTCGCCTCCTTTGTGGCTAAACTGTCTATCTTCTGAGCTCATGACCCCTCTCACCCATCCCTACCCTGGCTTCTTACCACCCTTCAGACTACAGAAACAGCCCCATCACCATCACACACTTTGCCTCCAAGCTCCCCTGCTGCCTCACCCACCCAGCTGCACAGGCTGCAGAGGCACAAGAGAAAACATGTCTCAGGGAGGAGAGAAGGAAGCTGGAAGGGAGTAAGAGGTAGGGGAAAGTCCATGAAGTGGAGAGGGGGTGCAAAAACACTTAGGGCAGGAGAGGGGTGGGGAAGGAGCATCCGATGAGGGTCATGAGTGAGGGAGGGGTGCAGGTGCAAGAGAGCTTGGGCAGAAGATCCAAGGAGACTGTGTGCAGGGATAGGGGCACTGTAGGAGAGGAGCAGAGTGAGTGGAGAGAGGGGACACAGATGCATGTGAGAGCCAGCGATTAGGACAGAAGAGTGCAATGTTGGTCAAGTGTAATAGGTGTTAACGATAAGCATCAGTTGGGCACATTCAACACATTTTCACAATGTACTTACTACACACTTCCCCCCAGCACTAGGGAAACTGTCTTAAACAGTAGGTTAACTGACAGCTTTTCAGAAACCATGTCAATCCTAGCACTAGATTTTATATTCTCCACTTTATACATTAGACACGGAGAGGATCAGTAACTTTGGCAAGGCCATAGAGCAAGAAAGTGGGAGAGACCAGAATTGAACCAAGACCTTCCTTGCAGCAGACTCCTTCTCAGGAGACAGGGGAAAACAGATGGAAGAGAGATGGAGTGAGTTGGCAAGTTTCACCAGCACACAGAGGAAGAGGAGAGGAGAGGAGGGGCAGGTAGGGCTGCTGCCTGAGCAGATCAGAGGCTGGATGAAGGGGAAAAGGAGAAGATGGCACTGAGGAAAGCTTGTGGGTGCCATCTGAGGGTGAGGCTGCATAGGCCTCCTTTGTTCAGGAATAATTCCTCCCTTGAAGCACTAAGCCTGAACACAGAGAAAGCATCCCTCACCTCAAAGAAGCAGGCAGCATCCTTCTTGCCAGGGCCACCCGCCTTGTGGCACCCAGCTCCTCCTGAGAAACAGGAAGCATCCTTGGCCTGAAACCAGTTACTTCAGAGCCAATTTCCCTAACTCCATGCTCCAAAAACCATCAGACATGGTTTAAATCACATCCCTTACTCTCAAGTTAATGCAGTAAATAATAATGTCTCAGCAAGGTCGGAGGAAATAATATTCTCAAAGAGAAACAAGAATACAGTGAAAAATAAAGGAAAGCTTCCTGTCCAATTCCAGCACAGAGGGCCTTTGTTAATTCTACCAAAGCCAATTCAAACTTCAGAAAACCTAAATCATTATAAAGGATTGTCTTTCACAAGAAAAACAAGATCACTCAGCAAGATGGAAAAATTATCACTCTTCTTCATGTTTACAGCAGCTTCATTTCCCAGACTGATGAGATTCCAACAAGAGTCACAGCATCTCTAGACACACGAGAAAGTTTTATTGCAGCGAACACAAATATTTAAAACACAAAGATTTCATTTTGCTCTGGAACTTCAGTGACTTTCTAAAATTCATCCCTGAGATTGTATTTCTCAAGATTAAGACTTAGCCTCCAAAAAACGTCAGTCAGGCTTCCCAGAAAGAATCCCTCCCTTGTGAAACATCTCATCCCACACATCTATCTGTGAAGGACATCTCCCTGGCCGCCAGCCTCGGGGCGCCAGGACCAAAACCTGTGTAAACTAGAATAGACTCACTTCCATCCTCTGGTGCAGATCAATGTTCTCACTGAGAAGAAAGTTGACAAGGGATGTGTGGCCATTCCGGGTTGCAGTCTGCAAAACACTGACATTGAGCTGCAAGAGAGAGGTCGAGAGGGCAGGGAGGATCCCCATCAAAACCCAATATGCTATGCAGTGTTCATCATACGATAAACAATTAGTATAATGACAAAATACAACTATTTTGAAAAGGAAATTCAATATGTTACCAATTATTTGGGGGGATGGGCAGAGACTTTACCTCAGTGTCTCCCATTAAGCTGTCAGAGTTCAGGAACATTTGTGCAACGGACTACAAGTATCCCCTCAAAATACATATGGTGAAACCCTAATCCCAATTGCTACACATCTTTTGGAAGTTGGGCCTTTGGAAGGTGATAAGGTCATAAGAATAGAGTCCTGGTGAATGGGATTCATGCCCCTATTTAAAAAAAAAAAAAAATACAAGCCGGGTTTCTGTTCTCGCGACTAAAAGGCTCAGGGGTCACTCTAGTTAAACTGGGCTAACTGGGCTGCACGAAATAACCACATAAGAGACACAAATACCTTTTTCTTTGGGGTTGCTGTGACGGCTCCTCTGACCTTAAGGGTCTGCAGAAAGAGAGAGACCGATAGCACGCGCTGACCCCTTTTATTGAGGAGAAGCTATTCAAATGAGGCAAGGGGTCAGGTTTCAGGGGCTGAGTCTATCTTCAAGATGTCCACTGTCAGCAGGTGGACTGACACCTGGGTAGGCCACACCCAAGGGCACAGTAAGAGGAGGGGACACACACAAGGCACTTCCATGGAAGATTCTATCCTAAACAGGGCAAGGGGTTATATTACAAAGGAACAGGTGAGCATAGCTTCACCCATGGGGCTGTAGCAAGACACACCCATTTCTGTGACTGAGCACCTCAGCACCCAGCTGGGGAGTGTAACTCAGTCACCCGTAAGGTTGGCCTCCCACAACTTTCTAGTCCTCTTTCTGTTATATGAGGGCACAACAAACAGCTGTCCATAAACTAAGAAGAGCACACTCACTAGAACTTCACCCAACTAGCTCCCTAACAGACTTCCGGCCTGCAGGGCTATGAGAAATAGCCCTGTTTGTTGTTAAAGCCACCCAGTTTGATGGTATTTTCTTGTAGCACCCTGAGTGCTAAAGTTAAGGCAAATTTGCTACAGGTAAATAAGAGTTAAATCCCTGCTTGGAGAAGTAGGAAGTGAATTAGAACCAGGTCGACTCTCTACACTGCCCAGCAAATGTCTTCCTTGAGTGAAATAAGTGACTTGGTTATTAGTCTCCAGAGGGCCCCAGTGGGGGCTGAAGTTGTGGCTCAGGGGTAGAGCACTCGCCTAGCATGTGTGAGGCCCTGGGTTTGATCCTCAGCAACATATAATTATAAATAAAAAAAATAAAGGTACTGTGTCCAACTGTAACTAAAAAATAAAACGTTAAAATGATTTCCTCCCTCCCTGTCTCTGTTGACTACCAGATCTCCTCTTTGCCAGGTACAGCTTCACAGTTTAGTATGATTTCCACCCATGGGAAGGACTGCCTCTCTGTCCTTTTTACCTGACTCCTTTAGCACCTTTTTTCTACTCTGCTTCCAGCTGCCTCCTGAGGCTTCCCTAAGCTCACTGTCTGCATTTAGCACCCAATCTAGATGGCACCCTGTTCCAGGGCACAGCCTGCTCTTGGTAATCCTTGAACTTCCAACCTGCCCAGCATGGCACCTTGCAATAATGCAATTAGTTGTTGACTGATCAACCATAAGACTGCCACAAAGTATTTTCAGGTGCTCCATAAAAGGGTACTCTAGGGCGGGGGTTATGGCTCAGAGGTAGAGCACTCACCTGGTGTGAGTGAGGCACTGGGTTTGATCCTCAGCACCACATAAAAATAAAATAAAGATGTTGTGTCCACCTATAACTAAAAAATATATTTTTTTTAAAAAAGGGTACTCTAGAAAACTGCTTTCCCTAAATGGCTGCATTGGTATCCCGTCCCACATGCTCTGTTGCAATGTGACTCTGCCATTCTCCCTCAGGAGGAAGGGTTTGCTTCTTCACTCTCTTGAATCTGAGTAGACTCTGTAACTGCTTTGGCCAACAGAGTATGGCAGAAGTGATGGCATGACTCCTAATCAGGCTGGCAGCTTCTGCTCTCTGCCTCTTGCGATAATTCCTCTTAGTCCAGCTGCTATGGTGATGTAAGAAGGCTCAGGCACACTAAGGTTCCATATGTTGGTGCTCAGGTCACGAGCCCATGGCGAGCTCCCAATAGAACTGGCATCCACTGCCAGGCATGTGAGGAGCCATCTTGGATACCTGGCTTAGTTAGGGCTTTAAATGACCAAAATCCTGGCCAACATCAGACTATAATCACATAACAGACCAAAAGTAAGAATCTCTCATGTGAGCGTAGTCAGCCCACTGTGAAAGTTGTTAGAATCAAAACAGAGTCACTTTTGTCAAGGCTTAATAAACAGATAAGTCAAGACAGAAGGTTGCAAAAAAGGGGATCTCGTGCATATTTGCCTGATAATAAGAACTATTCACTAAAGCCTACCAGAACCACAACCTTGAATTAAGGCCACTGCAATCCACTCCCCCCCACACACACACACAAATATTTCCACAAGGACATTTGCCCAACAACTGTCTGTTTAATCTTAGACTGCAGCCACCTTGTTATTAATCCCAGTAACCAAAGATTATTGTTTCAAAATATTTTATGTAATCCTTCTCATTTTGCCTTTAAAAATTTCCCCTGGCCTTAACCTCTTTGAATAAGCACATAATTTACTTCTATGGCACACATCATCCCATTGCAATGCTCTGCTATCCCATATAAACTTCTTCTTTAGAGAATCTTTCTCTGTGTGCCATTTGGGTTAACACCACAAAGCTATGGAATATAATACACACTAATGTTTCAAGCCACTGGGCTTTGGGTTGTTTTGCTATGAAGCAATAGGTAACTGGAACAGATGTTAACAGGAATGATATGTATATCTCTGACTAACAGAATCCTAGCTTGGGAGGATGCTAATTCCTATGTGACCCAGAATGAAGTGGCTTATCAAGTATGGGCTCCTCCATCTTCATCCATAAAAATGGCATAACCACCTACATTTGTTTTCTCTGCTGCTATAACAAACTGACACAAACTTAGTGGCTTAATAGGAATGTAGTATAATTCTGGAAGTCAAAAAGTCTGAAATGGATTTCACTGGGGTCAAAAAAAAAAAAAAAAAAAGGTGTTTTATTGAAGACTGCGTTCCTTTCTGGAGTGAGAATCAGTTTCCTTGCCTCATCCAGTTTTTAGAAGCCTCCTACATTCCTTGGCTCACACACCCTTTTTTCCATCTTCAAAGCCAGCAGTGGTTAGCTGGGCTCTCCTCACACTCATCATCCTGACCTCCTCACCTGCCTCCCACTCCTACTTCAAGGGACCCATTACATGAGGCCCATCTAGATGATAACTCAGAATAATCTCATTTTAACATTTGCTGATTTTTAACCTTAATTCCATCTGAATTCCCCTTTGCCATATAACCTAAATATTCATAGGTTCCAGGGCTTATGTGGACATCTCTGGGGCTGGGAAGATACCTATCACAACATCCTACCTCTTTCTCTCAAACTACAGTAACCTGGGAAGATAAATGAACTAGGAACTACCATTTTATTCATTCTACAAAAATTATTGAGCACCTATTATGTGCCAGGCAGTATGTTAGATGGTAGAGGGATATGTTGGTTAAAAATAATTTTTTAAAATATTTTCTTAAATTGGTCAATGGACTTTAATTTTATTTATTTACTTATTTATATGTGGTGCTGAAAATCAAACCCAATGCCTCATAAATGCCAGGCAAGCGCTCTACCAATGAACCACACCCTTAGCCCTGGTAAACAAATTTGATAAGATCTATGATATTTCATCCCAATGGAGGTAAACAATCAATTGGTCCAGATTAGTAGCCTGGAAGATCAGTAAACCAGGAGATTTAGAATAAATCTATTTAATAGATTCTGGATATTTATTTAAGAATAATATTGACTAGTTATAAATGCTATAATGAGAAGTGAGGGAACATGACTGGATGACTGTTTTCCAGTGAGTGACCAAGAAAACTTTCCTAGATAAGGGGACACTTCAATCAGAATGGACAGAAGTGCCCCCACTGGGAAGATCCAAGGCTACCTAAAGCAGGAACAAACTTCTCAAGAACTCAAAAGCCAGATTCCTACAGCCGGAGGAGCTGTGGGAATCTGCAGCATGCTACCTGTGAGACACTACAGACGTGTGTAGGACCCACAGATTTTTTAAGAGGTAAAGGAATATGTGAAACCTAAAAATATATATATTGGTTCCAAGATACCAAAAGAAAACCATGAAATTGAAGTGAATAAATATTTAAGCAACATCTTCATACTTTATTGATTGTTAAATGTAATATTCATAAAATATTCATTGCATTTGTAAACAATTTTATAGGTTACATTTTTTACCTTCTTCAATTTCCAATTATACACAGAATTTTAAGAAATCAGAGTCAATCATAAATTGGGTGCTTATTGTAGCCAAGTAATTGTAAAAGCCAAAAATAAAAAAGCCCTTTAGAGTAATTAACAGCAAAACAAAAATAATTTAAAGTGGAATGTGGGGGCACTTAAATATATTTGTTAAGATGTGGGGTAGGGCCTTTAGAAATCTGCATTCTTAGGGTCTACAAAAGTCCTAAGTAGACTCCCCCCGCCCCGGGGCAGTTAACACAAATGGAGGAAGCCTGCTGTCAACCAAATCCATAATCTTACTCCAATTACCTCCTCAAAAATGACTCCACTATGTATCCTCTCTCCTTAGTGATAGGGAGAGGGCAAGAGAACACAAAAGCAATCTCTTGGAAACCAAGACAAATCAGTGCCACCAAGTGAAATATTTCCAAGATCAAACACATCAATCACCTACAGAAATGAAAGCAAAACAAGTCCAACACATCTGTGATAACATTTGTACAAGCTGCTGGCTTTTTTGCGTCACACTGCTTGTTTCCCTGGGATTTTCTCTGGGATGGCAAAAATGGGTCTAGGCAGTGGTGGTGGTAGGTTACTGACCTGGGAAATGTGCCAATGAACTTAGGCAGAAACTCTAGAAGAAACTGCATTAGCCAGCTTTCCATTACTAAAATTAAGTACTCAAGGCAAGCCAAATTATAAGGAAAAAAAAAGATGTAGTTAGCTCAAAATTTTTGAGGCTAGATGTCCAAACTCGTGGCTTCATCATATCATGGCAAAAGTATGTGTTTATCTCAGTCTACATGGTCTCTCTCTCTTCTTATAGAGCTACTAGGATAGAAACATTACCAGAATACTATCACCCCAGTGAGCTAAGTGATTATCACTTGCCAAAGACCACATCTGTAAACATTATAGTCAGATTAAGTTTCTACCCATTTAATACCATTAACGTAAGACTTTGGCAATTAAATTTCTGCATGAGCTTGGGGGCTAATGAGGGGTGGGGTGGTAAACCATATTCAAACCACAAACCACAGCACTAGTAAAAGCTGAGAATGGACTTCTGACAATTTCTATCTGCCTAGAGGCTACTAACTAAGCACCCGAGGCCACAGCTATAAGGATGTGGACAATGGAGATGATGAAGTCTTAGTCCAGTGGGGAGAATGTTTGCCTATGCATGTGAAAATCATTACAAAACAAAATATCTATGAGAGCAAAATAATTAAGCACAGACGTGAGGGCAGGTACAGAACAATGAAGCAAGCCCAAGAGAGTTTTACTAAGCAGAGAGGCCTTCCCCAGGGACTTGCAGGTGGATGCAGATTGGGGATAGGGGCAGGAGACAGGGGTATTGTGTAACAACTGAAAAACAACACAGCTCTTCACATGCTGAATATTCCACGGCTCCACAAATTCTTGATGCTGTGTTAGTTTATTGTGTCAGTAACCTTTCAACGTCAGTAAAAAGCAACTTACTATCTTCATTTTCTATTCTCTCTTACAATCCTTGACCATTTAAATATAAATCTACTATTTTTGTATTAATATTTATTATATACTATATATTATTATTTTAATTTTATTTATGATATATATTTTGTGTGCAATATATTTTCAGTATTTATAATTATAATTTTAATGGCTACATAATTTCCAAAAAATAGATATAACTGGAGTTGTAGCTCAAAGGTAGAGTGCTTGCCTAGAACATGTGAGGCTCTGGGTTCAATTCTCAGCACCACATATAAATAAGTAAATAAAATAAAGATCTGTCAACAACTAAAAAAAATACACCAATTTTTTATTTCAACTTTCTCCTACCACTCATTGTATACACAAGTTGTATCTAATTCTTTGGCTACTGATAACAAATTCATCATCTTTCTTAATACATGTAAATAGATTATTCCCTTAAAATAATTTCCCATATATAAATAAAAATAAAGTGACAAAATGCTTTTCAAAAGGGTTGTATGAAAGTATACTCTACCAGCAGACTGAAAGGGAATTAAAACATTACCTATTTGGGACTTTATTCTGATTCTAATATTTAATCACTAGAATTTCCTTTTGAAAAGAAATTGTTTACACCTTATGCTGATATAAAGATCCTAAGATATCAGCAATTAAAATAAAAACAACAACCATGCGTGGTGGCACATACCTGTAATCTCAGTGAATTGGAAGGCTAAAGCAGAAAGATTGCAAGTTTGAAGCCAGTCCCAGCAATGTATCAAGACACTATCTCAAAATTAAATATACAAAGGGCTGGGGATGTAACTCAGTGGTAGAGTATTGCTGGGTTCGATCCCCAGTACCAAAAGCAAATAAATAAATAAATAAAACAAGATACCGAACAGTATATATAGTATATGGTGTGCTACCATTCATGTCATATCAGTGTATGTACAAGTATGCATTTATTTAGTCAAGTCACACTTTCCACATGAATGCATAGAAAATTCCTGGAAGACTAAGTAAACTAGTGATGATTTTAGTTTCAGAGAATGAAACTGACCTGTGAGGTTGGAGTAAGATACTTTTTATCATACACCATTTGGTTCTATCCAAGTTTTTTGTCATGAGTTATTTTCATCATAATTTAATACTAATTAGGAAAACAAAAACAGAAAAAGAAAATAAACTATCTGAGGTCAAGGCCACTGCTGTGGTTAAAAGTGAAGGCACTGGAGTCAGAATGGGTTCGAATCCTTGTACTGCCATTGACTAGTTGTCTAATCTTGGATGAGTTCCTGTTGTGGTCCTCCAAAAGCTCATGGGTGAGACAATGCAACAAAGTTTAGAGTGAAATGATTGGGTTAAGAGAACCTTAACCTGATCAGTGCATTAATCTGCTAATAGGGATTAACTGAGCGGCTGGTAGGGTGTGGCTGGAGGACATAGGTGTGTACCCTTGGGGTTTATATTTTGTCTGTGGTGAGGGGAGTGGTATCTCTGCTTCCTGGTAGCCATGTCCTGAGCTGCTTTCCTCCACCACACTCTCCTGCCATGATGTTCTGCCTCACCTTGGACCCATCCATCAATGGAGCAATGGAGCCATCATCCATCAATGGACTGAGACCTCTGAAACTATGAGCAAAATAAAGTTTTTCTCCTTTAAAATTGTCCTTTTGGTCACAGTAGGAAAAAAAAAAAACCTGACTAACAGTTCCTTAGCTTTTAAAATTATAGCTATCTGTTCTTTTAAAAAGTAAAGATAATAGTCTTGAAAGTTTCAAAGGCTCTTGCAGTATCACTAATACAAAAGTACTCTGTGTTTAGAAGGCGGCACCATCCTGCCTTCTTCAGGCCCCAGGCTTGAGTTGATCACTTGAGTTTTCACACAATCAACTTCTATTTTTTTTTTTTTAACATCTACAGTGTATGAAACAGGAATGTGTTAGTTGCTATGGAGAAAACAAAGTAGAGAAAAAGTGCCTGTCTTTAAGATGTGACAAGTACTTGCTCCTTTTGTCCAGTTTTCACTTATTCCTTCCCCAGATGAATGGGAGGAATGGCATTGCTTTTGAGGAGATGTGAATGGAGAATGCCAGAGGTAAATCATTCTTACCCCAAACAAAACATAATATAAACATTAATTCTACAAGAACCCAGTGAGTGATCAATGCAGGGCCAGAGTTACCAAAGAACCATCTAAGACCCCCACCCACTGTGTAAGTGAATGGAGCCCAAGGCACATACTTTATTTGGAATGTTGATATCACTTCCTGCTGCCAGTAGCACTTTGCTGCATTCTTCATGACCTCCTTCAACTGCCAAAAAGAATGGTGTTTCTCCATTCTGACAAAAGAGAAAATGAGTTAAAAATCAAATGCCCCTTGCAGTGGAATGAAATCACTTTGAGAAACAGTGTGCTTTCTCTATACCTTTTGTACTTTTTTTTTTCTCACAATGAGTTACGTTCTTTCTTTTTTTTTTAAATTTTTTTATTAGTTGCTCAAAACATTACAATGATCTTGACATATCATACATTTGATTCAAATGGGGTACATAATCTTAATCTTATTTTTCCATGTGTACAGATTGCAGGATCACATTGGTTGTACTTTATTTTTTAAAATGGATATCATTCAGCATCTATGTGCCAACGTATACTGCCAAGATGATATGCTTTGGCACAGCTAAATCATACAACAATCTTGTGAGGTCAGAGTTAATATTATCTTCATTTTACAGATCAGAAAACTAAACCTCAGATTAAAACTGACAAAGCCAGGACATGAGTCCAGTGTTTGACTTCAAAGCTGGCACTGTCTACTCTATTTAAGACTTTTCATCCACCATTCATAATTAACCTCTACTAACCTTTCTATCAAACACTTATTAGGCTATATAAATTGGGATTGGAAAGATGGATTGGACACAGATCCTGTCCACAAGAAAGTAACAGACTATTAAGAGAGATAATTTTGGGAACAAGGAATTATAATGCAGTATGAAACATACAAAATTAGAAGTACAATTGCACCAAGTAACAGCTTGAATCTTTACAAATGATTTCAAATGTTTCATGTTGTTTAAAAAGCAATATTAGTCTTTCAAAAAGTGATTCAGTACTTCAGTTTTCTGAAACTTATGGTAAATGAAAGTGGAAAAAAGTTGAGAGTTTTGTTTAGACCAAAACATAAAGGAAAAAGAAATAATTGGTCTCACGTAATAGCTGCTTAGATATGTCCCCTTCCTCATGCAAACTCTTTCCTAAAATCATGAAAGAAATGCAGAATTCCTTCCCCACTTTTTAACCATTTACCCCTAAAACATTATCCTACTTAACAAGTGCGTTTGGTAAGTCCATAGGTTGTACTTGTAGCTGATTAGGAGTAAGCAATCATGTTAACAGAGAGGCAGGAGCACAGAACCAGTGCTCCGATCTGAAAAAGTGGGAATACTGCACCACAGTGCCTAAGGCCTTCAATCTACCTAAAAAGGAATCACAGATAAAACAGATAAAAATAAGGAAAATAAGGAATTCACCACTTTGATATATCAAGAGCCTAGTCAATGTTTAACCTCTAAGAACATACCCAAAGGAAAGAGTAAGAAATTCAAACCAACATTTATATACAAAGAGTTTCTTGACAATATAAAAAAGATTGAAATAAACTAAATGTTCAAGAGCCAAAGCTTACTTAAATGAATTCTGGGCAGGTGCTAAAAACATATTTGTGTTTAAACATATATGTGTTATATATACACACACACACACACACACACACACATATACACACACAACACATATAAATACATACATACACATCCATGTATATTCTTTTTAAAATGTATATTTTAAATATATACACACACATACACAAAGAAAACTGAAAGGGCAAAATGATGAATATAAGCTGAATATAAGATAATATAATATAATACAAGATGAATATAAGATAATCCTTTAGTGTGAAAAAAATATAAAACTACTATTTATGTTTACTTTTTTCTCAAATTAAAAAAAATCTAGTCCTGGCATGTTTTATAATAATTAATTAAATTATAAATGTATGTAATAAAGGTATGCCTGACTTTCTTTTTTGATGTGAGTTTGCTACCAAGAATGTTTGGAGAACACTGCTCTGGAGCATGATTTTATGGGCTACTCTCACTGATCTGGCAACAGCTTAGAACAGGAAACAGAGACTGCAATGACATATGAATATTACAGGTCTCATTCAAAAGGATAATATTATCACTGTACACTTTTACTTGTGCAATTGAAATTTACCCTAATATGCAATTAAAGTGTGTTGGACTTTGTGTTCTCTCCAATGTATCTTGACTCTAAAATAGCTAAAAAGTGAATGAAATCCATGTGCACACATTCCAATGCTAAAGTACTCGATCAGAGCAAACATGAGTAGATAAAGAAGGTTTGTATTAAATCCTATAATTATAGATTTTGATCTCTGCTATGATTGAATGTTTGTGTCCCTCCAAAATTCATGTTGAAGCCTAATCCTGAATGCAATAATGTTCAGAGGTGGGAGCCTTTAGAAGGTGACCAGGTCAAGCTCCATCCTCATGAATGTGATCTGTGGCTTTCTAAAAGGGCTTGAGAGAGTCTATTTGGAATTTCTACTCTCTTCCACATCAGGACACAGCATTCACTCCTTCTTCCACATAAGGACACAGCAACAAGTTACCATCTTGGAAGCAGAGAGCAGCCTTCAACAGGCACCAAACCTGCTTTCATCTTGTCTTGGACTTCGAGCCTTCAGAATTGTGAGCAATACATTTCTATAATTTAAAAGTTACCCAGTCTGCACACTCATACATTGATGATTGACCCCAAAATTGGTGCAGCCAATATGGAAAGCAGTATGGAGATTCCTTGGAAAACCTGGGAATGGAATCACCATTTGACCCAGCTATCTCACTCCTTGGTCTATATCCAAAGGACTTAAAAACAGGGACACAGCCACATCAATGTTTATAGCAGCACAATTCACAATAGCTAAACTGTGGAACCACCCTAGATGCCCTTCAGTAGATGAATGGATAATGAAAATGTGGTATATATACACAACAAAATACTATTCAGCATTAAAAGAGAATAAAATCATGGCATTTGCAGGTAAATGGATGGAGTTGGAGAACATAATGCTAAGTGAAGTAAGCCAATCCCCAAAAAAACAAATGCCGAATGTTTTCTCTGATGCTGATTCATAATGGGGTTGGCGGGGGGGGGGGGCATGGGAGGATGAAACAAACTCTAGATAGAGCAACGGGGAGGGTAGGAAGGGGATGGGGGCGAGAAAGGCCATGGAATGAGATGGACATCATTACTCTAAGTACATTTATGAAGACATGAATGGTGTGACTCTACTTTGTGTACAACCAGAGATATGAAAAAGTGTGTTCTAAATGTGTAATATGAAATGTAATGCATTCTGATGTCAATACATAACAAATTAGAATTTTAAAAAAATTACACAGTCTAGCTGGATGCAGTGGCACACCTGAAATCCCAGTGGCTCAGAGGGCTGAGGCAGGAGGATCTCGAGGTCAAATCTAGTCCCAGCAATTTAGTGAGACCCTAAGGAACTCAGCGAGACCCTGTATCCAAATAAAATAGATAAAAGGGCTGGGAATATTGCTCAGTGGTTAAGTGCCCCTGGGTTCAATCCCTCGGTCCAAAAAGAAAAAAAAATTACCAAGTCTAATGTATTTTGTTACGGAAGCAAGAATAGGTTTAGACAATTTCTGTAGTGATATGTGAAGATCAATCACATCTAAGATTTACCCTAAGTAATTCATGTTCTTTTTTAAATTTTTAAAAAAAATTTTTTTCAGTTGTATATGGACACAATACTTTTATCTTATTTATTTATTTTTATGTGGTGCTGAGGATCAAACCCAGGGTCTCACATGTGCTAAGCAAGTATTCTGCCGTGAGCGTTCTGCCGCTGAGCTACAACCCCAGCCCTTCATGTTCTTTTTGAGTTTAATGGATGATTCATAACTCTCATTCAAGAAGTTCAAATTGCTGGTTTTAGTGTTTAGATATGAGGTATCTCTCAAAAGCTCATGTGTTGACAATGCAAGAATTCTCAGAAGTAAAATGGTTGGATTAAGACAACCTTAACCTAATCAGTGGATTGATCTACAGATTAATTGGGTGGTAACTGTAAGTAAGTAGAGTGGGCTGGAGGAGGGGCCTCTCTTCAGGGTTTATATTTTATCCCTGCTGAATGGAGCTGTCTATGCTTCCTGATTGCCACTTCCTGAACTATTTTGCTTCTCCATGCCCTTATGCCGTCATGCTCTGCCTCACCTTGGGCTCAGAGCAACAGAGTCGAGTTGGCTGTCTATGGATGAGACCCCTGGAACTGTGAGCACCAAATAAACTTTTTCTCCTCTAAAATTGTTTTTGTCAGGTCTTTTGATCACAGTGGTGAAAAAGCGAACTAAAACACCTGGAATCTTGTTTAAGTTATTCACACCAACTAAACCTGATCATCATTATGCCAAGGGGTCAGACAAGAGTGAACAGACACAAAGATAAACAAATAAAGGCTCTATTTTTTTCCTATGATCCTTGGCTGAAAACCTGGCTTACATTCTCCCAGGAACTGGGAAAGAAGAAAAAAGCTTGATAATAATGCATACTACACATACATGTGGAAACCATGATCCCACTGATTGTACCTGTGATAACATAGGTACAATGAAAAGTGAAAAGAATAAATACCACTTGGTTTATACATGTGCCCAGCACTATTCCCAGTATTAAGTATATGACACAGACTTTCTATTCAAGCTTCCTTATCTTCCTACAAGTTTACAGCTGAAGAAATGGAGGCTAACAGGACCTGTGTAATGTACCCAAGATCATCCAAATCGATACTGGTGGATTCAGAGTATTCAGGGATGCATGGGACCCTTCTGGTGGGTATCTCTGGACCAAAGGGAACAGTGATTTCTCCCAGGCATCATCATGCTTACATGTATTGCCTTCAATTTTCATTATATAGTCCACAGTTGCTATTTTTATGACATACTCCATCAATTCTAAGACATATGTTGTTTCACATGTGAACATCTGAAATTGAGATTTATCTCACATTCTCAGTCAAGCAGAAGGCGGACATGAGATAGGTGTCATTGTTGGAGCATGTGCATTATTTCAGAATGGGTGTTGGTGGACTAGAAGAAAATAGTGGGTCATTCTTATTATGTGGATACATAAACACAGCATCACACACACCTTTGAAGGCAAGGTCGTAATGGTTCTGAATAAGAAAGTGATTCCGAAGAATCCAAGTCAACCTGAAGTTAAGGAATATTTAAATAACTTATTTACTTAGTTTTCCCTTATATGCGTATGATTTTTAAAAATCTAAGATGAAAGTCAAAACACCTCTTTCAAGAAGCATAAAATAAATGGTCTAGGTGGTAAGAAAGTAGTTTTGTGTCATATTCACAGTTCATCTATACCCAAGATGGCTCCTATCCCTTTTCACTGCTTAAAACTCTTTAAGACCTCTGCTGGTACTTAGGTCAAAGCCAAAGCCTCTCCCTGGTAAGCAGAGCCCTTCATCATTTATCTGCCTCACTCCACTCAACTTCCTCCTTTCCTAGTCCCCTGATTCTCCCTCTGAGTGTAATCATCCCAGTACAAACCATGCTCTTCCATGCATCAGTTTCTTTGCTAGGCTCTTCTCTGAAATACTCTACACTCATGCCCTTCTCAAAACCCCTCCTGCCAATGTCCATTCAAATGTCATGGTCCAGATAATACATTGCCTCCTCTGTGAAGACTAATTTCTGAAATGATTTTCTTTTGTGTCCTCATGGCATATACAACTATAACTGCATGCAGTCCATTACATTATTATTTTTCTGGCATGCCTTTATGCCTTTCTTTCCCTGCAGGCTTCTAGCATAAGAACACAGACTTTACCTAATACACAAATAGTTTTTTTTAATAATAGGGTGAATAAATGAATGGGTTAACAAATGAAATGTTATGGAATACCTTGAGTCAAAAAGTAGAAATATTTTAGCATCACATTTTACAGGCTGTGGCACTAATATCTTTGTCTTCCTCCAATTCCATTCTTGAAGCTGTTCCTCTGACTCTTCCCCATTTAAGTCCTGAGTCCAGCTGGAATGAGTATTTCCACATACCTCATTGGTCTCATTGACTTCCTGCCACTGAGTTAGCAGCACCTGCACTGCAGGACTGTGGCCATGCATTGCAGCCAGGTGCAAGGCCGTGTTTCCTTCCTGCAACAGAGACACAATGCAGGTAGAATCTCCTGTGCCAAGGAGCACACCCCTCCAATTGTCAGGACTGCAGGGCTGCAGTGGGACTTTTAAAAGCTTTCTTTTTGGTTAAAGCCACAGACCAGAATGTGGGCCACATTATCTACAGTTTTTTTAAGATTTGTGTATTTTTAAGTTTTAAATGAAGACATAGCTAAGTGGACCAGTAAGGAAAAAAAAATCCATTGATGCTCCTTGTTCACCTTTCTTATCAGTTTGCTAGCAAAATGTGGGAGAATAAAAGTAATTCCACATAACCCATGTGAGGGTGAACTAGTTAAAGATTTCTCAGAGGTAATTTTAGTAACATATATCATATCATATGTTAGAAAATAATTTTATTTTCTTAATTTTATTTTTTATTTTCTACTTTTTCAGTACCAGGGATTGAATTCAAGAGCTCTTAATTACTGAACAATATCCCCAGCCTTTTTATTTTTTATTTTGAGACAGGGTCTCACTAGGTTGCTTACAGCCTCACTAAGTTACTGAGACTGGCTTTGAACCTGCTATCCTCCTTCCTCAGTCTCCTGAGCTGCTGGGAGTACAGGTGTGCATTACCACAGCCTGCTTCAAAATAATTTTAGAAGTGTAGAACCCTTTACCCACAATTCCACAATATAGGAATTTCTCTTAAGAAAACCATCAAAGATGTTCATATAGGGCTGGGATGTGGCTCAGTGGCAAAGCGCTTGCCTTGCACCTGTAAGGCACTGGGTTCGATCCTCAGCACCACATAAAAATAAATAAACAAAGTAAATATATTGTGTTCATCTATAACTAAAAAAAAAAAAATTTAAAGATGTTGATATAGATACAGATACCTACCCTGGTATTCTTCCCTTCCCAATTATGTGAGATTTGAGTCCACAGCAGACCTCAGGGGAGGAGGGGAGAGGGTTGCAGTTGACAGTGGGAGAACATTTATGGAACAAAACTGCCAATCTGGGTAATCCACAGCAAAACTGAATGGATTTCACCTGGATAGTTTAAATCTCCAAATCTATTGTGGGCCAAAGTGCCATCACCAAATCTACACACCAATTGTTACTACCCTTTCAGCAAAGAAATCAAAATCCAGCTCACCTTGTCCTTTTCCAAAGTATGCAGATTGAGAAAGATGAATTTTTCTATCATTTCAACGTGGCCTCTCTCGGCTGCCAAAAGAAATGGTTTCCTTCCTCTCTGAAAATAAATCACAAACTCTAGCATTTATTACACACTTGACAACATTTTAAGGGTAACGAGATGGTCAGCAAGGTCCTTCTGGTCATAGCATTTCAAACTAATTAGGGGAGGGAGTTGATAAGATTTCTGACCCCAAATCAGATTCAATTTTGGGCTGTCACTCAAAACATGGACTCAGTTTCATGGTAACAAAGAGAAGCACTGTTCAAAAGAGACCCTCCCAGGCTGAAAGTTTTCTCTGATATGCGGATGCTAATTCACATTGGGGATGGCTAGGGAAGAACAGAGTTACTTTAGATTAGGTAGAAGGGACTGAAAGGAGGGGAGGGGTTTGGGGGTAGGAAGGATAGTAGAATGAATCAGACATTATTACCCTATGTACATATGTAACTATATGACCAGTGGGATTCTACATCATGTATAACCAGAAGAATGAGAAAATACTCCATTATATATAATGTATCAAAATGCATTCTACTGTCATACATAACTAATTAAAACGAATTTTTAAAAATTTTAGAAATAAGAATAAGAGAATAAAATAAAAGAAGAAGAATAGACCCTCCCAAGCATCAGAGGAGGTGCTTCCTCATAGCCAGAAGACAAGATTCCATTTTAGGGGCTGGGGATGTGGCTCAAGCAATAGCACGCTCGGCTGGCATGCGTGCAGCCCAGGTTCAATCCTCAGCACCACATACAAACAAAGATGTTGTGTCTGCCAAAAACTAAAAAATGAATATTAAAAAATTCTCTCTCTCTCTCTCTTTAAAAAAAAAAGAGATTCCATTTTAAATATAGCAAAATGATAACAGTCACATGCCACATCAGGCCAGTCAATCAGAGTCATTCGTGGGTTTCTTTCTTTCTTTCTTTCTTTCTTATTTCTTTTTCTGGACACATATTATTTTTATTTTGGTGTCATCAGCTAAGCTATCAGTAACTAGCACAGTGCAAAGCAAACTGAAAAGTAGAAAGAGATTAAGAGCCCTGATGGTGGGGCTGGGGATGTGGCTCAAGGGGTAGCGCGCTTGCCTGGCATGCGTGCGGGCCGGGTTCGATCCTCAGCACCACATACAAACAAAGATGTTGTGTCTGCCGATAACTAAGAAAAATAAATAAATAAATATTAAAATTCTCTCTCTCTCTCTCTTTAAAAAAAAAAGAGCCCTGATGATATCATTTGAGTTCCTGGATTCAGGCATACTTGAGCCATTCATATGACTGCTTTGACTCAAACAATAAAGCCTTTTTTTTTCTCTCCTTAAAATAGTTTGAGTTGGGTTTCTGTCATGTCACTGAAGGGCTTATTTAAAACAACTTCCCTATGTCACAGAACTATGAGAGTAATTTAAATGTGCACCAGGGTATCATTTTAGGTTCATCTAAATACTTCAGACTCAAGCAATTATCACAGGCCACATTTGGCAGCAAACTGCTCAGAAAATGTAGGACAGAAGCTGCAGCTTATTGATGTCAGGAGTGCCTCTTCATATCATGGTCCACACAGCTGTCCAGGAGTTATTGTCTTTGGCCCTTCAGGTGACAGCTTAGCTGCAAAGTGACTTAGTTGTAAAAGCCACATTGCATGGGTGTGGGAGCCACCTCAGCTTAGAAGGCCCACAGGAACAAATATTTCTTATAACCATCCCTTGGGTGCACCTTCCAGGGTCCCCATAAGACATGTTGCTGGTTACAACAATCACTATATACAAGAAAAATCCACAGTCTGGCCTCCTTGGGTACTTAATTCATCTTTAGCTCCTCCCAGCCCAGATATAATGCACTAATTAGGGGTCCTTTAATCAGAAGCAATGTTGCTAAGTAAGGTAGTTAATCTTCTATCTTTACCTACTTTGCAAGGACACAAGCCAGAAAGTTAACCAAAGTTTAAATTTGCATGCAGCAGGTGAAGCATTTTTTTTAGTTCTTTACTTACAGAGACCATAAACACTGTGAGTGTGCTGTGTGTGCCCTTTTTAGCACGTATGCCCTGCGTGGACATTTATTGCTTTTGCCCTTATTTCTTCTAGCAATAGCACTTTTGTTTTCCTCTGGAGAACTCCCCATACAACACACACACACACACACGTACACATGTGCCATTTGGTGCAATTAGTGCTGCCAACCACCAGGTCTCACCTGTCTGCCTCCTGTCCCATGAGGTGATCACATAATCCATGTTGATCATGTATCCACAGTGATTGTTTCAGTATGAAGCATATGATTCAAACAGGGTCAAACAATTATTTCTGAGATTTGCATGTCAACATTTGATGAGAGAGGATTTTTCTTTCTTACTGATAAAATCCACAAGGATATAAACCTGAGGCTGCTAATAGCCACCTTTACCATTGTGTGAAGAGTATATCTATGAATAATGACAATACATAGCCAACAAAGTCTAGGAGAGAAGAAAAACTGGATCCAGTAAAGCCTGAAACCATTCAGACACACCCTCAAACACTTTAGTTAGGAGTTAATAAATTACCTGTATTTCTTAATCTAGAATAAGATGGAGTTTTGTTGCTTGTAACAGAAAGGATTCTAATACATCTTTATTGGTTTGGAGATAGAATTAGTTTACTTTTCATTGCTATAATGAAATTCCAAACACTGGATATGTTATAAAGAAAAGTTAATTTTGGTTCATGGTTCTAAAAGTGCAAGGTCTAGGGGCTGCTTCAGGACTCTATCTTCCTGCTGATAGAGTCCTGAGGCAGTGCATGGGTCCTATGGCAAAAGATAGGAAGTGTGTGTGTGTCTCCCTCTATGTAAAAAGCAATGAGGACTCAATCATGGAGATTCCATGCAATGACCTTATCTAGTCTTAATAACTTCCCAGAGGCTCCCCCCTCTAAACATCAGTTAGATTAAGTTTTCACCCTTTTAATACCATTAGCATTTGACTCTGAGGATCATATTCCTGAATGAGTTGGGGGGGTGGTAAATCATAACCCACTGGAAGGATCAGAGATCTGTTCAACTTTAAAATAACACTTCTCTTTTACCTTGGTTGCCACAAAGCTTTGTATCTTTACATAGCTAAATAAAGAGATAGTATCCACTCCCAAAGTCTAAGACATGGGAGGTTCTGAGAAGACTGCAGTTACTACAGATGAAGCATCTTCCTCTCCAAGAAAATAGCAATGACTTTGAACTTTTAGTGCCTTTTAAAAGTGTAATAATCAGGGGCTGGGGTTGTGGCTCAATGGTAGAGTGCACACCTAGTGTTGGTGAGGCACTGGGTTCAATCCTCAGTGCCACACTGAAAAATAAATAAATAAATAAATAAATAAATAAATAAATAAATAAATAAAAATAAAGGCCTTGTGTCTACCTACAACTAAAAAAAATTTTTTTTAAATGTAATCATCAAGAAAAAATTGTAAAAACCAAAATATACAAAATAAGAATGTTTATTATCTTGTAAGTACATCAAAAGGTAACATAGATCAGTTGGTAGAGTGCTTGCCTTGCATATACAAGGCTCTGGGTTCAATCCTCAGCACCAAAAAAAAAAAAAAAAAAAGTAGCATAAATTAAGATGAGGTGATAGTGAAATGATATAAATCTTTTCTCCCAACTAGTACATGTTATTAGGTAAAGTAACAACAGGAATTTCAAAGGCTTATGCATTTTTCCAAAAAAAATAGTTTCTTCTTGTTAGGAAGAAATTGACACAGGCTGTATTGAAACATACCTCTGTCTTAGAACAAGTCACCTCAAGGTCACTCTGACTCAGCCTGACCTAAACCCCCATCAAGACTCAGTTGTCAAGAAAAGAAATCCCAAACACTCCATCTTTATGAGAAAGGAAATTGTTATCTAGGATTGAAAACACCTGAAAGGCCCTTCCCTAATCCCCACTTCTTCACTTTCCTATGTACACAGGCTGTAAATGGGGTCTCAGTCTCCACTCCGCCCTGTGTAGCTGCTGAGCCACCTCTCCTCTCTCTCTATTTCCTTCTTTCAGTTCTTAAACATTTATAATTTGTTTGAGTAGGGCTGTCTCCTAGGACTTCCTTCATTTGGAAGGCAGACTCTTCAACCAGGAAGATAACAGAGTGGGATGGAGGCCGGGGCTTCAGGCTGTAACAGTGGTTCACTTGATACTTTGAATATAACCCTTGCTGCACTGGCACTGCAACTGATTTTGAAAAAGGACATGTTTCTCTCTTCCTCTTTCTCTGATCCTCCCTAATCTCAGGGGAAACAGGATTACCTTTCTTCTCCATTTTAGGCAGATTTATCTGTCCTTCAGTAGACATCAACCATAGGAATGAAGTAATACAGATTTGGAGGATGGTACCAGAATATCTCAGAAATGACTATATCCAAATTAACAAGTGAATTACGACTCCAACAGAGAACATACGGAATGTTGCCTTTGAGCCAGTTCTTTAATAGCTCCCTATTCCAGAGGGAGAATCACAGCCTCTGGGACAGGAATCCCCTGTGTTTCTCCTTTGCTAGCAAAACAATAAAGCTTCTTTTTCCTTTTCCTCAAAGCCATGTGTGTCCTCATTATTGGATTGTCATCAGGGACAGGACCAAGCTTTCGGCAACAAGGCCTGGGACAGATCACCATGCCTCCCTGGCTCAGGATCCTGATTCCATTTCCCAATTAAAATAAGGAGGATTCAGGATTCTTATTCCTGTTTTCATTAACTCAATGTGTATTTAACCTAATGTTTTAAATCATTGCACTTAATTTTTTTTAATTTTTTTTTTTGCTTGTGAACAAACCTTAGGGGCTGAAATTTTAATAAAAAAAAATTTAGCTCTAAATTTAGTGCCAGGGTTATCTAATTCAGCAAAAAATTGCAAACAGACACCAAAGTCCCACCGATATTGTTTATCATAGGCATCCTTGAGATGTCACCCAGGGAAACCCATCACAATAGTTCCATAATTTCTCCTGTACACATCCACATCCCATAACATTTTTTCTTACTTGGGATGATGAATTTAAAACAACCCCAGCATAAGTGGAAACCTGAATAACTAAAGATTTCAGTGGGGAAAGAATATGTGGAATGAGGTCAAAAGTACTGAGAGCTACATTCAACCCGACACTGTGGCACTGATGTGGGCATGGAGTATGACACAGGATGAATTCTCCATACATACCACGGATTATATGTTTAGCTAACTGTTACCTCCAGTCTATATAGTTGGGCCTTTGTATCTGTGGGTTTCATATCTGTGTATTCAACCACTTGCATATCCAATGTATTTGGGGGAAAAAGTGACTGTACTGACTATGTACAGATATTTTGCTTGTCATCATTCACTAAACAAATAGAGTATGACAACTACATAGCATTTATGCTCTATCAGGTATTATAAATAATCCAGAGATGATTTAAAGTATCCAGGAGAATATATGTAAGTTGTATGTAAATCCTATACCATTTTATATAAGAATTTGAGCAGCTGTAGATTTTGGCATCCAAGAGGGTCCTGGAAGCAATCCCCTGTGGATACTGAGGAATGAGAAAATGAATGTCTTCTCAAATTCCCTGTATTCATTTTTCCCACCCCATCAAAACAAGAAACTTGTTTGCATTTGCCTTCCAACGATTTCTAATTCAGTCTCCTTGAGACCACTAGGTGAAAAAGAAAAAATAAATAGAAAAAAAAAAAAAGATAAAGCCCACTGGATATTCCCTTTCATCTGTAGTTGGAACCAACACAACTGTGACAGTAGTCCACTTTATGCTTTAAAAATATAACCATCACTACTTTGCAATTTATTTTTAAAATGAACATGTTTCTTTCTCTTCTTTCCCTAATCTCAGGAGAAGAGATTACCTTTCTTTCCCATCCTAGAGAGAGTTTATCTGTCCTTGAGTACAAACCCACCATAGGAACGAAGTAATCCAGACTTTGGGGAAGATCTCAGAAAGGACTATCTCCTAAATAAATAAATGAATGACAACACCAACAGAGAACATATGAAATGGAGCCTTTGAGTCACTCTCTAAAAGCCCCCTGTTCCTGCTGATGAATAACAGCTTTGGGGACAGGAGTCCCCAGTGTTTCTCCTTTGTTAGCAAAGCAATAAACCTTCTTTTTCCTTTTTCTCAAAACCATGTATTCATTATTGGATTGGCATCGGGGACACAGACTGAGCTTTCAGCAACAAACACTGTAGCACCAAATTCTTGTAAATGCCCAACCAATATATGAATGGCTGGTGAGGCCTTCCTTTCTATTTCCCTCCCTCCTCAACATTTTCGTCTGAGTATTTGGTTTTGATCACCAGATGAAGTTTGCAAGTAGATTCAAAATATCTAGACTACTTTACCTATAGCTTCTGGCTCCTCTAATCTCTTCTTTCCTGCTAAGGGATTCCCAGGGCTATGGAACTTGGAGAAACCTCAAAATATTTCCCAATGCCCTGCATGCCCCCAGCTCCACCCAAAGTCTCTTGTGCCCAGTGAAGTCCGTTCTCTTTTAAAAGTCTCCTCCCAGTAAAGTTTTCCTTGTTAGAATCTGGAGTTCCCTCTTTATCTAAGAGGATTTTTACTAACTCTGGAAAGTAAATAGGCTCTCCATACTTGCTGTTGATAAGAATCAAGACAAGAGAGTAGTGCTATGAAGATACAGTTGTCTTTTCTATCAAATCTATTTTGATGAATAGTCTGACAGACTGAACAGAGGCCCCCTTGAAATTGTCCTTTGCTGTCCCCCCCCCCCCCGCCTTTTTGCCCTCATACCCCTCTCTAAACCTTTGGCTGACGAGAAGCCCAGCTAGATGTTAACTGCTAAACCTTTGCTTATATTCACAGAACCAAGATGATCTTTGCATCACAAGTCCTTAGTAACTCACTGCAGGGGCTGAAGTCCATTGTGATGTCCTAAAGAAGACACTGGCCCTCACTGAGGAGGGTCAGACTTCACCAGCCTGAAGCCTCACTACCTTCTCAACTCCCCCCACACACACAAAAAAACCTATGCAGCCCTGAGCTCAGGAAGATAGAGCCTTGAGGAGCTATCCCTTCTACTTTCTTCAGGGCTGGCTTGGAATAAACCCCATTCCTTCCTACCAACACTCATCTCCCTAACATTAGTACTTCAGCGTCAGGCAAACCAGACATCTGACTCTAGTAACATGACCATGAGTTCCTGAGTCCAGCTCCAAATTGGCTTCTTTTTCCATTTTATTATTGTGTTAAAATATTCATAACATAAAATTTACCATTTGACCATTATTAAGTATACAGTTCAGTGGTATTAGGGGTATTAGTTATATTCAAATGACTGTATAACTGTCACAACCATCTAGCTGCATAATCCTTTCATCTTGCACAAGTAAAATTCTGTACCCATTAAGCAATTTATTAGACAATAAATCTCCACACACACCCTCAGTCCTTAGCAACCATGATTCCAACTGACTTTTGTCAACATATTTGACCTCACTCATATATCTTAGTAAAAAGAGGAGATTTTGTTGTCATTTCCATTGATAGATCTTTCAAATAATTTTCATGTAAGACTAAAATTGGACTCAGAGGGTCTTCTTTCCCTACATGACCCAGTGGTCTTATCATTCACTCATTCCTTGTATGTCTCTGAACCCATCTTAAGATATTTTAATAGATATGTGGCTCTGCACAGTCTCTGCCAGGAATCCTCAGTGTTTTCTTCAACAAACAAAGCAGAAGGAAGAAGCATGAGACAGGATAAGCCCCAAACCAGCTGAAATGATAATGGACAGGAAGCAGCTGACCAGCTGAAGCTCAAGAAATAGAAAAGCTCCCAGTAAACCTGTTTGGCCTTTGAATTCAACAGCCTGCCAGATCTTTCCCACACACTGCTGTCTACCATGGGAGTCAGAGTTCACTGAAAGGGGAAAGAGAAAAAATTGTGTGTATCATACATAACCAGCCCTCAAAAAATATCTGCTGAATTGAACTGAATGGAATTCATTCATAGGCTGCATCCCTGCTGAATTAGTCAGCTTTCCATCTCTATGACAAAATGCCTGAGAAAAACAATTTAAGAGAGAAAAGACTTATTTTGGATCACAATATTGTAAGGTCAGACAACAGCAGCAACCAAAAAGGAGGCAGATTTAAAAGGCTGCTGAACGAGGCTTTATTGAGATTCCACTCCTGGGAGGAACTCTATCAGACTAACAGAGCAGATAGGAAGAGGATCTGAGGAGAAACCGTGTAGGGGCTCAACAGGACTGGAATTTTTATGGAGCTTACGGCAGGAAGGAAGGGCTTGGGACAGGAAAAGGGAGTTTTAGAGTCCCTTGTCCCACTGGAGTTGGTTGGGGAACTGGCTGAGATCCAGGATTGGCCAGGAGACCCTGTGGATTGATAGGTAGTTCCGTTGGTGCCTGATTGATGTTTCTTTCGCGCTCGAAGGCTGCTTGGTGCTTTGTTTCTAAGTCACTGCCATTGACCTGACAAGTATTATTTATTTATTTATTACCAATATTATTTGGTACTGGGGATTCAACCCAGGGGCACTCTACCACTGAGCTACATCCACAGACTATTTTATTTTGAGACAGGGTCTTGCTAAATTGCTGAGGGTCTCGCTAAGTTTCTGAGGCTTGCTGTCCTTCTGCCTCCACCTCCTGAGTCACTGGGATTTCAGGCATGCACCACCGTGCATGGCTTGGCTCATAGGTTTTGGTCAATGGTCACCTGACTTCATTGTTATGGGCATCATTCTGGAAAGGCAGAAAGAACATCATGGTGGAAAGGCATGGTGAAGCAAGCTGCCCACCTCATGGCAGTCAAGAAGCAATGATGATCAAGAGAGGAAGGTGGGGGCGGGAAGGGTTCAGGAAGAAGATATGCCCTTCAAAGGCATGACCCTAGTGACATACTTCCTCCAAACAGGTTCCACACCCTAAAGTTTCTCCTGCCTCCCAATAGCCTATTAAAGTATGAATCCATCACTACCTCCATTAAAGAATTTAATGCTTTCATGGTCTAATCACCTTCCAAACGCCACACCTCGGAACACCTGCTACCTTGGGAACAAAGCCTTCAGTACATGAACTTTTAGGGGGATGTTTCAGATCCAAATCACACCATCTAACTCAGCATGGATCAAAATGCAAAGATCAGCTTCCTCACACCAACACTAAGTGGTGTTTGACGATGATATAGTGAGCACTTACCTTAAACCTAGCTCTTTGCTAAGCATTTTATGGTCAATACCTCATTTAAGCATCCCAACAGTGACTGCTCCAACATTGCTACATAGGAATGGCTTAGAAGTGATGTCTAACTGGAAGGGGCAGAATGACTCATCATAAAGCTAACTTACACTGGGCATGGTACCGCACACCTGTAATCCCAGCGGCTTGGGAGGCTGAGGCGGAAGGATAGCAAACTCAAAGCCAGCCTCAGCAATGGCAAGGTGTGACTCTGTCTCTAAATAAAATACAAAATCGGGCCGGGGATGTGGCTCAGTGGTTGAGTGCCCCTGAGTTCAATCCCCGGTACTCCTCCTTCAGAAAAAGAAAAGCTAATTTACATAGGCACTTTTACATAAGATTGAGGAAGTATCAATCATTTACATCAAAGAACGGAGGCTTGCCAATAAAGTGTGTGTGTGTGTGTGTGTGTGTGTGTGTGTGTGAGAGAGAGAGAGATTGGGGGGGGCTTCTTTCACAAGGGATCTTGGTGCTACCATGAAGTAGATTTTATTATTCCCATTGTACAGATGGAGAAACCCAGGCTTTCAGCAGTTGGTAAACTTGCTTCAAGTCACATAGCTAATGTCATAGAACATCTGTCTATCTGCCTCTGTAAGTGGATAGTTGTTTGGTCATATACAAAAGAAGTAAAAGGGGGAGGTGGCTCAAGCGGTAGCGCACTCGCCTGCCATGCGTGCTGCCCGGGTTCGATCCTCAGCACCACATACAAACAGAGATGTTGTGTCTGCCAAATACTAAAAAAAATAAATATTAAAATTCTCTCTTTCTCTCTCTCTTTCTCTCTCTCTCTCTCTCTCTTTCTCTCCCTCTCCCTCTCTCACTCTCTCTTTAAAAAAAAAAGAAGTAAAAGAAATTTATAGATCTTATTTGAAAAAAAATAGTTTTTGTTTTATTGTTGTTTCTAAGGTTGAAGTCAGAAGAAAATGTAAATTTTTTCTTAATATAGTTGAAATAAAGTGAATAGTACTGACCAACTTCTAGCAAAATGTTATGAAGAATAATAGTCTTGTGGCACAGAGCAAAACAAGTCTCATTCATCAAGTACAGTCCAATGCTGAAAAATCAAGGGTACTCCTCTATTCAAAAGGCCTAGATGGGCACAGCAGCGCACGCCTATAATCCCAGCAGCTCAGGAGGCTGAGGCGGAAGGATCGTGAGTTCAAAGCCAGCCTAAATCCAGCCTCAACAAAAGCGAGGCGCTAAGCAACTCAGTGACATCCTATCTCTAAATAAAATACAAAATAAGGCTGGAGATGTGGCTCAGTGGTCGAGTGCCCCTGAGTTCAATCCCCAGTACCCCCTCAAAAAAAAAAAAAAAAAAGAAAAGAAAAAGAATATAGACAAATACAGTAGAACTGAATTATATTCCATAACTGGTTACTTCATAGCTTTGGATCAAATACATTCTTAAAAGTTCATGCATTAAAGAATAAAATTTAGGCACACATTCTAATACTTAAACAGGTAGACACTGTCCACATCCTGGACAGGATGAAAGAATAGAGAAGAAGGAATCTAGCTGCTTCCTCCATACTTCCAGTTTTCCCCACATGCAGAGGCCAGGGTCACTGCCAACAGCAGCACTTCCCTTCTGTGCTGTGGTCTGCCACAGTGATGGAGAAGCTGGTTACCAGGCCAGGGCTGTCTGTGCTTGCTATTTGGGCAGCTGCACCAGAGGAAGGAAGAAAGCTGAGTTCAGTGGGGGTGTATGTGAAACCTGTTTCCCCCCACTGCAAACACACCTTGTCGGGCTGGTTCAGGTCCTTTAGGTGCAGGTCTTGAATGAGGTACTCCACAATGTGCACATTATTACTCTGAGCTGCAAAGTGAAGGGCATTCATTCCGTCCTGAGGATAGAGGGAGGGAAAAGATATGGCTTTGGAACTTCTCCCTCCTGCACGGGTGAGGTGAGAGCTCACATCCATGTGTGACCCACAGACCTACCTGGTTCTTGGCTCTCTGGTCTGCTCCAGCTCTAACCAGCATGAGCATGATCTCAAAGCTTCCAGTCCAGGCCGCAAGGTGAATTACAGTCAAGCCGTGCTTCCCCGAGAAGAGAGAAGAAAAGACTCTATCACATGAATGAGCCATGGCCTACAATCTCAGTCAATAAAGTACTAGTTAACACCAGATTATTAAATATTAAGAAATGGAAAATTTAATATTCAAAAAAGAAAAATTTCAATTTTATGGGAAAAGTGGGTATATTTAATAAGCAATAGACACAAATGATTCTCCATCCAAAAAATATATAAAATTAAATGTTATATTCACAAAAAATACATGAAAAATAAATATATTAGGACAAAAGTTAGATTATAATATATACTCTCTTAACTCAGTTTTATAAAAATGAAAAATAGAACATACATGAAGTCAATAAACAAATTACACTTAAGAATATATCATTAATAAAGATAAATGGCAATTCTCTAATATATGAGATACTCTCACAAATGAACAATGACAAAAAAGTCAGGTTTGGTGGTACAAGTCTATAATCCCTACTACTTAGGAGGCTGAGGCAGGAGGATGGCAAGTTCAAGGCCAGCCTTGGAAACTTAGTGAGACCCTGTATAAAGGGCTGGGGATATAGCTCAGTGGTAGAGTATGCTTGAGTTCAATACCCAATACCATCAAATAATAATAACAAAATCAAACAACAAGAAAAAAAAACAATAGAAAAATGCACACAGGTGCTCTCTTGAGGTGTTAGAGGAAATAGATACCATTATTGTCTAACAATCTGGCACTATAAATTTAAAATGCACCAGAAATCCCATTCTTGGGGATTTATCCTATGAAAATAAAATGTCAGGACCTAATGTTAAATATATGAACATATTGTTAGCTCTGAAAATTGGAAACAAGGTACATGTTTATCAATAGGGGAATGTTAATAAATTATGAAATAGTTATATCATGCAACCATTAAAATAATGAATTAGCTCTATAACAATGGACTTGAATAGATTTCCATAAGCTTTGTTAAATATGGGAAAAAACATAGACAAAATATAATCCCCATTTTATATAAATGATACAGTGAACAAAACCCCCATATGTGTAAGTGTATATATCTATATCTATTTATAGGTGGGTTGGTAGCATGTAGAGATATTGACATAGATATGATCACATGTGCATGGAGATAAGTACAGAAATAAACACACACCTATCTCAGATTGTTGAGTACAGTCACTAGAAGGGGGATGGTACACAAAGATAAGAAAATTGGAAAAGACAAGTTATATAGGGTTCCCATTTATATAGAATCTATCTAAAAGGACTCTGTTTACACAAAATTATATAGATGTGTGCATAGTATTTGTTTAGGCTGAAATAGATATTTGGCTCAGGACTTACTGACCTGTCAGGTTGTTCTGGGCAATTGTATGCAAGTAATATACTGAATTAGGAGAAAGAAAAGTGTGGAAGGAAGCAGTCAGTTGTCAACATTGGCCATCTCAGGTCAGTGGGCTTAGAGGCAAGTAAACTGAGAAAACCTCATCTGCACCTTCAGTGTCAGGTTACTAAGCAGTAAACAGTAGTCTTTATGATCAAGTGGAACTGACCCCAAACTCTGGTCACTTTCTACCATTTTCAAGTACTGTGATGTTAGTCAACTCAGTTAACTCTCAGCTTCACGTTCCTTATCTTAAAGTTCATGCGACTTCTTTTCTTTTTTCTTTATTCTCATCAAAACCTAAGCCATTACCTCTGCACAACTGCCTGCCAAAGGCAAGCCCTCTCCCTACATCTCATTTGTCCTCCAAATTGACTGTGCTTGTGATCCAGGATACCTGTTTGTTAGATGCACACAGCAGGAGTAAATATACAAGGAATAAAGGTCTGCAGGGCACTCCCTATCAGATCCTCTACTGAGATCTTAAACATGCTAGACAAGTTCTACCACTGAGCTACGTCTCCAATCCTTTAGATTTTTTTTCCTTTTTTAGTTTTGAGAAAGGGTCTCCATAACTTGTCCAAGCTGTCCTCAAACTTGTGATCCTTTTGCTTCAGCCTCCTGAGTAGGTGTGTGCCACCAAGTCTGGACGAGGGCACTTCTATTTGTGAAGTGTATATATCCTTTAGTGTTTATTTTGGCTTCTCCAGTAATCACATTCATATATTCACTTATTCTCAGTAGAGTTCAAGTTGGGAGAGTGAATAGCAAATCCCAGATTATCGAGGTATAAGTTTTAAATCAATGTTCCAAAGAATATTTTTAAGTATCTCAAGACATTTTGCATAGTAATGACTGAGAGGTACTATGGGCACTTAGTGCGTAGAGTCCACAGATGCTGCTAAACATTCTACAATGCACAAGAAAACCTCACAACAAATAATTATCTGGCCCCAGATGTCAATAGTGCCACTGTTAACAAACCCCACTCTAAATGTACATATGCTATTAAATTTTCATTTTAGCTGTCACACTACACAGTGAATCAGTCCATTTAAATATTTAAAATTCCAGAATTTTCTTCAAACTTTTCACAACTTCTTCACTCTTTTACAAGGAACATTGATATATGACCTCTAGGTAAGGTTCTTCAAAAAATGTATTCTAACCATAGTTCCACCTCTTGATTTAGCTTCCCTACAAATCAGGCTCCATATTCAGTACTACTAAATTTGGTTTTACATATGGGCATAAAAGACCAGAAATATTTGGACAGGTGATAAACTACATTTTAATAGGAGCTCTATTTCTTCCCTAAGAGGTCATTCCTAATCTTGAACAGCCAACATTTAAAAATTCCAAGTGCTGATTATAAAATCTAAAAGCTGGGAATGCAATCTCTGAAACCACAATCTCTGAGTGGAGCCATTGTTCTTCTGAGGCAATGAATCACTACACAGAGACGTAAATTCCCACAGAAGAACTTTCCTAAAACAAAGTCTTCGGCTATGCAACTGGCATGCTTAAGAGTATGTGTCATGAATTACACTCACAGTTGCCTCACATGCTCTGGAAAGTACAAATTGCCAGTCACTGACAAGTTATCTGCATTACCTATGACCACTGGTCATAGGTGAGGTTAGTAATGTCCTCTGGGGAACACTTAAACTTTAAGAGCTTCCCAGAGAAGCAACTCAGAAAGCAGATGCTAGTCATCTTCTAAGCACCTTAGGCTTCCCTTTATCTGGTCTGCCACTTCTCAAAACGTGGGGATGCTACCCACTTTGACTCTGGAGGTCCTTAGTGGTGGGGTTATGCATTTGACCCTAAGCATACAATACCTTGCATAGTACTCATATGTTATAGTCTCTGTCCTTGCTCCCCAGATAGATAACAGGAGACTCAAAACCAGGACTATATCTCATACCAGATACAATCATCTGGGGATCTTTTTCCCCCCTTTTGGTATTGGGGATTGATCCCATGGTGCCTTAGCACTGAGCCACATCTCCAGTTCTTTTTCAAATTTTTTACTTTGAGACAGGTTCTTTCTAAGTTTCTGAGGGTCTCACTAAATTGCTGAGGCTGACCTTTGATTTGCAATCTTCCTGCCTCAGTCTCCTGAGTCAATGGGATTACAGACATGTACCACTGCACCTGACATTGGGGAATCTTTTTAAATTTAGGGATTCTGATTCAGAAGATCTAGGTTGGGACCTGAAATTCCTCATTTCTAACATTCCCAGGTGATGACCATGCTTCTGGTTGAATCCCCAGTAACTGGCATTGAGACTTATGGTAGACACTGAATATACATTGAAGGTGAAGGGTTTCAATTGTTAGTTCTTTGAAAATGGGTGTTGAAACTTTGAAGACAGATCAGCCAAATCAAATTAAGGGCTTATCACTCAGATAAGACAGTTGCCAGAAATGACAAAACCATGGTAGTGCTTGTGTTATGATGATAAATATTTTATCAGTTATGTACCAACATCTCTGTGAATGATAAAATTCATTACAAAAATCTTTGGTGAAATTTCTAAGGCTGGCACCAGAGATACATAAGGAATTTCCCATCTGATAGCATTTCAATTTACAAGGCAACATTGATAGAAGCTGATGTTAATTAGAGACGTGCTTCAGATATGGGGTAACACAAATATATGCTTAGAAAGCCTTGAAAAGAACAAGTTGGTAAAAACATCTCTCCATCATTTCAGGAATACTTTGCTTACACTCTGACATAAGTCAAACCTGAATTTAATACATTTGAAATTTGGCAATCCTTAGCTATGCTAGCTTGGAGAAAAGATGCATTCAATCCAGGCCATGGATTCACAGGTGTTTGTTGTATGATTTTGTCTACTTTAATATCAGGTTGAAGATTTGGGGTTATGGTTATGGTTAAAATAGAGCAAACACACTCCACCCTGTCTCTCCTACCAAATGCAACTAAAGACTCTGAATAAAATTCAGCTATCTGAAGACTCTGAAAAGTAAATGGTTGCAGGTAGTTTAAGAAAGGAAACCAGAACTCAAGAGTACAAAAAATCCTGTTGTGAGTTTCCTGATTTTTGTTTATCTTCTTCTTTCCGTATCTTCCAACTTGGATTTGAGGCAGCACCAACCATGAAACTATACAAGGACAGAAAGAGTTCCAAAAGACGCCCTTCTTTCTAGTCTAAGGAGCAGAGGGAGCCTCTAATGAATAAAGAAGGTGGGGAAAATTCTTTGCTTCTTTGTACTTTTCTGGTCCTACAAGCTCTGGAAGGCTGAGAAACGTAGGGGAGATGATCATGGAGAGGAGAGAGCTGATGAACTCTAGACAGGGCAAAGGGGTGGAATGAGAAGGGAGGGGGCATGGGAGTAAAAAAAATGGTGGAATGAGATGGACATCATTACCCTAAGTACATGTATAGAGACAAGAATGGTGTGAATATACTTTGTATATAACCAGAGATGAAAAATTGTGCTCTATATGTGTAATATGAATTGTAATGTATTCTGCTGTCATGTGTAACAAAGTAGAATAAAAATTTTTAAAAAAGAAAAAGAAAAGAAAAGCATCCTATGAAGTTGGGTATGCACTTCTGGGCTTGCTCCTGAAGTGTACATGGATGAACTCTTAACATTAGACAAAGACTTAGAGAACTGATTTATGTGTTGACCACTGCCAGTATCAGACTGGTTCCTGGGACATACCTGAACAGAACTAAAAAGGTTTTTAAAAATGAAATGACTTTTAAAAAGTGATTGTTGGTGTGCAAAAAGAAAGAAAAAAATCACAACCTATTTCTACCCTGAACTAAAATTAATTCAGAATGAACCATTGTCTTAGTCTGTTTTGTGTTGTTATAACAGAATATCACAGACTGGGTAATTATAATGAACAGAAATATATTTGACTCATGGTTCTCAAAGCTGGGAAACCCAAGACGGAGGTACCTATCTGGTGAGGGCCTACTAGCTATATCATAAAATAGAAGAAGGCATTACATGAATGAGGGGAGGTGAGGAAGATGGCCCAAGTTTGTTCTTTTTTTTCAGAATGCTCTCCTGAGATAACAGCATTAATCCATTCATGAGGGCAGAGCCCTATGCACTAATGAACTTCCAATAATGTTGCATTGGGGAATAGATTTCCAACATATAAACTTTGAAGGACACAGCAACTATAGATCTAAATGTAAAATACAAGGGCTGGGATTGTGGCTCAGCAGTAGAGCGCTGGGAAAAATACTGAAAACACAAGCTATAGATGTGATAAGGTAATGCAAATCACATACCTAACAAAGGATTGGTATGCTACAAGAAGTATTTGTTCAGATTCATTTCATACAAGGCAAGAATGATCCACCCACAAATCCCACTGGACTCCCCAAGTTTGGTTGTCCTAGGTTAAATGGTTCACCTGTTTATAATATATATTTTTATAAAATTCCACAATAAGAAAACAATTTTATTTTTAGAAATGTTCAAAAGATCTGGATGGAAATGTTGCTCAGTGGTAGTGCTTATCTGGCCCTGGGTCCTCACCCCCCAGCACCACGTGGGACACAATCTGAACAGGCTTCACCAAAGAAGATATAAAAATGGCAAATAACACATGAAAGATGCCACATACCATTAGCCACTAGAGAAATGCAAATTAAAACTGTAATGAGATGCCTACATAACTGTGAGAGTTGCTAAAAATTAAGGGGGAGGGGATGGCAATTCCAATGAGGATGCAGCATAAGTGAAACTCTTCTACCTGGCTGGTGAGAATGAAAATGGCACAGCCAACCTAATGAAATATATATTACCATGAGTCAAATATATTTCTGTTTGTTATAATTTCAGAAGTTACGCATATACAACTTAACCCAATAGTCTCACTCTTGGGTATTTATACTACAGAAATGAAAACCTAGGCATAAACAAATTCTTATACATGAATACCTGTAGCAGCTTTAATTTAATAGCTTAAAACTAGAAATAACCCTAATGTCCTCCAAATGGTGAGTGAATAAACCTCTGCCATATCCATAAACTGGAATACTAATTAGCAATAAAAAGGAGGAGTTCTTGACACATGCAACAATATAAATGAACTTCAGTCATTTTACAGAATGAAAGAAGCTGGTTTAAAAGGTAATATACTATATGATATCATTTACGTGACATTCTCAAGGGCATATCCTTAAGAGTGGTTTGGCTACAAAGGGGCAGCATGAGGGAAATTTCTGGATGTTGCAACTGACTGCATTTTTTTGTGGTGCTGGGGATTTAAGCCAGGGCCTTGTGCATGCTAATCACACATTTTACCACTGAACTACATGCCCAAACATTATGACCTTCAGATTAATTGTGGTGGTTACATGAATCTGTACATGTATTAAAACTTATAGAACTGTACACTAAAAAGAAAGCTAATGTTACAGCATGCTAATTTTAAAATTGAAGTAAAATAAAAATATTATATCAGATTTTCAATGACTGATCTATTACCATTGCATCATTTGCAGGTTAAGTAATATACAAAATAGTCAAATTACAATTTCTAGACCTGAAGGACACATCTCTTAGTTACCATAGCCACTAATACAAGTAAACATACTCGCAAAGTCAGAGTGCTTTCAGTGGTAATTTTTCATTCTGATTTTCTTACATAGCAATCAACTTGCCCACTAATATCATAGCAATAAACTAGAGAGGGATGTGCCCCACTGGTGACACAAAGAGAAACTCCCATCATCATCAAGTCTACGTCTTGTGTATGATCATTAAAAAAAAAAAAAAAACCAACTAACTGGTATATCTGACTCCATTTATCTTCCAAACATTTACTAAGCACACATAAAAGTCCATATGGGAAAATAAGTAAAGCCCACAAGCCCCTGTGAGATATGAAGGTAAAGCAGTGCTGAGCCTTACCCTCCAGGGAGTCCCAGTCTAGAGAAGATAAAATAGCTCTGGGAGATTCTTCTGAACAGTTTAAATTTAAGAACCATGATCCATGGAATTAATTAAGATTAAAGAATTTTCAAATAAGTCTATCATATTCTTCCATAATTAGAGATGCTAAACATAATGTTGAATCTCTATAGCTGATTTCCTTATGCCCTGATAAAGCATTAAATGAAGGTGGAAATCCTCAGGGTGGGTTTTGAAATCCAGGCAGACAAGTAGTTAAGCTGACTTGTAGCTAACAGCATGGTCTCTGAGATCAGACAAATTGGGTTTAAATCCTGCTTTCACTCCTTCTCAGGTATAATTTTGGGGGGCAAGATATTTAATCTGTGTCTCAGTCTCCCCACCTGTAAATTGAGTATTACAACACTTTTATCATAAGGTTCACTAGGAAGCAGCATTAAATACTAAAGTCCTACTACTTTGTGCCTGGTACATAGTGTGTATTTAGTAAGTATTATTTATTATCAGAGTCCAAAGGATAAAATCTAGATTTATTTTCCTGGGGCCAGTTAGTTTCTGTCTTCCATGTGCCAGATTATGCTCTAGACAACTATCATACTCTTGCAAATGCATGCTATTGGCCATAAAGTCAACATGGGAAAATAAGTAAAGCCCAAATCCTTGAGGTAATGGTAAACAATTTAATCACCAAATACAAAATCTCTTCAAAATATACACTGTTAATGGAAATATTTTGTGGGCATGAAAGATGATCAGATTGGAGTGATCAGATTCTCCTTATACATTGGTTACACTATAATTCATTCTGCCAATGGAAGATGAGCTTACCTTATCAGCAATGTCAACCCTGGCCTTGTGATTCAGTAAGAAATCCACCGCAGATAAATGATTTCCCCCCACTGCAAAATGTAAGGCTGTGCGGTTCATCTGAGGAAACATAATTTGTGTTCTTGGTCAACTGATCATTATTTAACTTTTTTTTTCTTGGATTCCTGTTTCTTGAATGGCCATAATTTTCTGTTGAGTATTATGATATTTAGCTACACTTTTTGCTACAAAAGTTATAAGAACTGTGTTCAGAAAATTCCTGTCATCTATTATCAGATAATAGAGAATTTGGCAATCCGCTGAAGGATACACCAATATAACAGATTGTATTCAAACAGTAAAAGTTGTATTTTTCCTTGTATGCAATCATTAATAATGAGATTTTTTTTTTCTGCTGAGAATATGTTAGTCAGCTTTCCATCATTGCAGCAAAATATCTGAGATAACTTATAAAAAGGAAAGATTTATTTTGGCTTATGGTTTCAACTGATGGTCACTTGGCTTCATTGTTTTGGGGTCCAATGGGAGGCAGAACATCATGGCAGGGAGTACATGGTGGAACAAAGGTACTCATTTGAAGATGGCCCAGAAGCAAAGATAGAGAGAAATGGCGAAACTGGCATACTCGTAGTGACTTAACTTCCTTCCAATAGGACACATCTCTTACTCTTCTTTTTCATTAGTGCATTGTGATTATACACAATAGTGGAATTTGTTGTTATATACTTGTATGTGCATACAATATAACAATATAATTTGGTCAGTTTCATTCTCCTGTGCCTCTCCTCCTCCATCCCATGGATCCTTTCCTCTACACTACTGGTCTCCTATTTTCATGAGGCCCTCCTTACCTTTTCTTTTTTCTATTTTTCCTTTTTGCCCTCGAGCTTCCACATATAAGCGAAAACATATGACCCTTGACATTCTAAGTTTGGTTTATTTTGTTTAATATAATGTTCTCAAGTTCCACCCATTTTCTTGCAAATGACAAGAAAATGGGTGGAACTTGGCTGAATAAAACTAATGTTTACTGTAATCCCAGCGGTTTGGGAGGTTGAAGCAGAAGGCTCTTAAGTTCAAAGCCAGTCTCAGCAACTCAGTGAGGCCCTGAGCAACTTAGCAAAACCCCATCTCAAAATACAAAATAAAAAACAGGGCAGGAGATGTAGCTCAGTGGTTAAGCACCCCTGGAGGTTCAATCCCTGGTTAAAAAAGAAAAGAAGGAAGAGGAGAAAGAGGGAGAGGAGAAGGAGAAAGAGGAGAGGGAGAAGGAAAAGAAGGAGAAAAAGGAGAAGGATATGAGGTATCAGTACCCTGGTAGGGCAGGTTCCTGTTCAGGATGTGTGAGCCGCCTGGAAAATAAAAAGTCTGAAATGGTCTCTAAGAAATAAAGACAGAGCCAGAAATTAGATATAAAAAAGAAGAGTGTCTGATGGGTCTTCCAGTCCTAATGGGAGCTGGAACCGAACAAGGCCCCAAGGGGGAGTACATGAAAGGCAGGGAGAAGGTTTCAGAGAGAGGAGTCTTGGTTCAGTGCTTGCTGCTAGCTGGGGCAGGGGTATTGCAGTAAACAGATTGATTGGTATTTGGCAAGCCACACCCATCTCCAGGAGGCTCTGTGGCTCCAGCAAGTCATTCCCATCTCTGGGGCTATGCTAAATTTGAGCGGTGAGCTAGAACAGGGTGCCAACCTGAAGTAGGCATTCTCAAACCAGGGGGTTCCACCTGGGAGTTCCTACAAATGGGCTTCCCTGCCTAATAGCTTCAACATTGCTCAGTTCACACACAGCTCAGTTCACATATGGGTCATGAATGGCTTCCAGCAGTAGAAGGAGAAGAAGAAAGGCCTGGACAAGTAAGGGCCTGGAAACTTATTCTTCATTGAGCATTAAATCCACCTTTGTTATCCCATCTTGAACTACTCCAATAATTGTCCTAAGCAATTGATACAGCCCCCAACCTGTTCGTTTTTTGATATATATTGAATTGAGAGGCTGTCAAGAAATCCTCATAAAATCAAGCAGTAGGGAATCCATGCTTCTGATAGTGGACTTCTATCCCCAAACCCAGGCACTTGAAGAACAAGCAAGGAAGAGCAGGTTTTCAGAAAAAAACTCCACCTTCTCCTCATTGCCCAATATGTCGATGCTCTATATTTCAAATGCAGTACAATGAAAATCCACATACTTCTTTGGATTTTAAACTTGGAAACCCAACCACAAAGGACCTTGCTGAAGAGAAACAACCCAGACTGTATAACAAAAGATGTTCTGCCTTTGTAAAATGTGAGGTCAAAATGATCCACAGGGTACAGTCTAGTACCAAGTCCAGGCCCATTACCCTGACTGCCTACCCATAGACTTTGCACAGATGTGCATAAAGACTCTGTGCATTCCCCCTCTCATAAGATCATAAAACATCCAGAGACTTTTCTACTGCTTGATTTTACCTTTAGTTTAAATACTTCGGAATTTCCAACAAAGGAGAGCTCCCAAATCTCAGCCAACCTTATCTTTTAAATTTTTATTATTATTTCATTTGACCTGTGTAAACCCAAGCCACCACTTACAATAATCACTTGTCATATTTGTGACTTCTACTCACATTGTTCACAGCATTAATGTTAACCTTCTTTTCAAACAGCTTTTCCATAAGATCCAAATTATTGCTTTTAGCAGCATTCTGAAAGCTTCTCTCTTTTGGCAGTACTGAAAGAAAGCAAGCAAGCATGACCAAGGGAATTGAAGGAGGCCACAGAGAAATCACATGTCATGTGGCAAAGCTTATAACTCTAAACACTTGAAATAACAGCTTGAGTCTTTCACATTCTGCTTTTTAGGAAATGGAAACTTTATATCAGTATTTTATGAAGTTGTAGTTTCAAGACTCCACCTTCTCCTCATACTGCAAGTGTTTTCACAGCCTTATCATTGTTCCTGGCCTCAAAGAAAACATTATTCATGAGGACCACCCTGAAGTCAGTAATTTGATATGTAGCTTAGGAGCTCACAGGGTGGCCACAGACTTCCCATGGGACATCATTTGTAAAATGTTTGTAGAACATTAGATGGGGAGGAGTCCAAATGCTCTTATAGCTTACAAAGATAAAACTGTTGTCTGCAGAATTCTGTATAGATGCCTGATCTCAGGAACAAAACCTTAAAATGTAGCCCATTATATAAAGATACACAAAGGCTAGCATGAATGAATGCATTTTGTTCTCATTTATATGAAAGGACATAAAGTAGATTCACACCTATTGTAAACATTACATATCACATACATACACATTCAGATGGTAGGATTTATTAACTAGTAGAGAGAAAATTCTGGGATTTTTTTTTTTTTTTTTTTTTTTGGTTATTATTGTTGAGGTTTTTGTCATGGTGGGGAGCTACAGGACTCTCAATGGAAAGCCCCAACCCTGGGGGATAAAATCAGAGTTGAGTTAATCAGAACCAATAATAGACCATCTCAAAAGAGAGAGAGAGAGAGAGACCCTTCAGAACACTGCCAAGTCTACTCAAAGGCCAAGGAATATCTTCATGGAAGATACTATTTTGGGTTGAACTGTGTCCTTCCAAAATTCCTGTGTTAGAACCCTGACCCCTAGTATTTCAGCATGTGGCTGTAATTGGAGATGAAGCCTTTAAAGAGGTAATAAATGTAAAATGAGGCTACACAGGTGGGTTCTAACCTGATCTGACTGATGTCCCTATAATAAGAGATGATTGGGACACAGACACACATAGAGGTAAGATCATCAAAAGACAGGGAGAAGGAGGCAATCTTCAAGTCGAGAAGAGGCCTGAGAGGAAACCAACCTGCTGACACAGTGATCTTTGACTTCTAGTCTCCAAATGTGTGAGAAAATAAACTTCCAAAGTTTACGCTGCCAGTCTATGGTACTTTGTCACTTTGAGTATAGATTTACATGTTCATTCTTTCTATCACTGATCACTCACTTGCTTCCTTATCCCTACTCTATTCATCTTACTAGACAACTTCAACATCCTTATAGATGACTAGTCCAACACCCTGGCCACTTAGTCCCCCAACTAAGTTCCTTACCTCTCCCATCTGACCTCAAGCATCAAATTTCAAGGACACACTCTTGACCTAATCATCAAACTACACTACCTTTGACATCTTCACTTCAAGAATCCCATTCTCTGACCACTACTTCTCTTCCATTCACTCACCTGCTACAATTCATCAAGTCCAGAAATTCTGCAAACTAATCAAGTCCTCCTAGCTACTGTTTCTATCATCTGTTCATATTATTCATCACCTGGTCCTTCCTTCTTTCCTTATTCTGTTTAGATTTCATGATATCACCATAACAAAATATCTGAGACTGGGTGATTTATAAAGAACAGAAATTTATTTCTCACAGTTCTATAGACAGAAAAGTCCAAGACCCAAGGTGCCAGCAGATTCAATTGTCAGATGAGGGCTGCTCTCTGCTTTTAAGATGGCACCTGTTGTAAATGCTATGTCCTCACATAACAGAAGGTAGAAAGGCAAAAAGGGATGAACTCTCTGTCAAGTCCTTTGCTTTATTCATTTTTTTATTTGTTGTTTTTTGATATTCATGACAGTACTGTGTATTTTGACATATTATACATACCTGGAGTGCAACCCGTTACAATTTTGATCCCATTCTTATGGTTGTACATGATATGGAGTTACACTGGTCATGTATTCATATATGAGCATAGAAAAGTTACATCTGATTCATTCTACTGTCTTTCCTTTTCTCATCTCCCCTCCCTTCTGTTCATTCCTATTGTCTAATCCACTGAATTTCTATACTTCCTCTCCTTACCTCCCTTACTATGGGATAGCATCCACATACCAGAGAGAACATTCAACCCTCCCTGAGTTCACATTCCTTCATTTTCAACTTGGAAAATTTTCAACACTTCTTGGAAGTGTTGTCTAATTGCTCTCTCAATTTACTTATCTCACAATCTTATCTAAGGTAATCATTTTTCCCCCTCCACTGCACTGAAATTGCTCTTATGAAGTCACTCCATCTTGCCAAAATCCAATCACGACTTTTCTATCAAGTACACTGAACCCTTGGCTGATGTTGACACCAAAGACCACAGTTTCTTTGTAACATGTTTTCTCCTGTCAAACCACTTGTTGATTCCCAGTTACTGGCTCTTCCTCCTCTGCTTTACCTACAAATGTTGGAATGTGATAAGTTTTTTATACAATAAATGATCTTCTAATGGCCTAGGAACTTTCATCCCCATCTTACAGATGAAGTTTTCAAACAGATTTAAACATTAAGTCACTTGCCCATGTCTTAAAGATAATTAGTGTTTAAACTGTCCCAGGAAATCAGAATCAAATTCCCAAGCTTTCAAACACCCCACATGTCCAGGATATGAGTCTTGGGGTAGACTACTGAATTGGAGAATCAGATCACCCACTTCTGTCGTATGCTTTAGCTAATGCACTCTGCCAGCTGGGCTAGACTTCTCTCAGGTTCCCACACAGCTCTGGCCTTAACTCTTTGCCCCTGTGTATTAAAATAATGGGACACAAGTTCAATTTCTAGGTCCTTGTTCCTCTTTGGTATGATCCAAAGCAAATGAAGACATTATTGTGTCCTGAAATATGACACACGGATTCTATTCTCTTTTGTACCTGAAATGGAATATCTTTCTCCTTTTCTATCACAATCTATAAGAAAAACAAATTTTAGATTGCTTCCTAAAACAGTAGGGAGCACCATAAAAGACTCTTGATTCATTAACTCAATAGTTCTCAGCTCTGGTTTCACAAAGAAAATAACAAGAAATGTATGTCAGGTTCTCAGCCCAAGCCAATTACATCAGAACCTTTGGGAGCTCAAGATGTTCAAAATGCCTTATTCACAATTTACTAATTATGTAATTTTGTAACAATTCTGAATTTTAGTATCCTAATTTATGAAATGAGGATCATAAAACCTACTTTCGGAGTATGCAGGAGCTAGCTTCTACAGATTTAAAAGAATTGATTGCATATTCCCAATTCTGTGTTCAGTGATATCATATTGTACGTTGAATCAGGTGGATGGAAGTATTACCCAAAGGAAATTGGAAAGTGGTACAAAAGGACTTCTCCCTTTTCAAGCCCAGAGAGCTGATAGTCAAACATTTACCAGCACACCACTGATAACCTTCAGCTAATAGGTAACAGAGTTGGGAAAATGACCCAGCCATCATAAACATATCAATTTTTCAGCTTAGCTACGTAATATTTGTAGGGATATCTTACAATATGTGCTCTTTCAGTTGCAATGTATAACATCAAGGAAAGGTTAAATGATCATTTAATCCTTTGGGGGTCAAAACTCCAATATCTTCAGGAGCTGGGCAAGTATGAGGACAGAGGGTCAGGAGAGGAGAGGGTCCTTGCTGAACTTCAAAAAAGTTGAGGCTCCCTCCCTCATTTCATTCAGGCCCCTACTCAAATGATACTCTCTGTGAAAACTCATATCTGAAAACTCATACAATCCTCTTTCTCCTGTCACTCACTCTCTACCCCATGCCCTACTTCATTTTCTTCATATCACTTAACATTAGTTGACATCATGTTTGTTCACTTGTTCTTTGTTTTGTTTCTTTCTCCAGAATACAAATTTCGTGAGAAAGTACTTAGTGCTAGTAGGTGTTCAATAAATATTTGTTGGATGGATGAGAGGGTGGGTGGGTGGGTGTATGGTTTAGGTAAATACTACCCAATTCCAGAAGAATATTGCTTGCTAGGGAATGTAGGCCTCACATTATCAAATCTTTTTTTTTTCTTCTTCTTGTTTTTCAATTGAACCATGGATTAAAAAAAAAAAAAATCCCAAGGGAAATTAGAAACTATTTTGAACTGAATGAAAATTAAATAAATTATGTCAAAATGTGTGGGATGCAGTTAAAGTAGGACTTAGAGGGAAATTTATAGCATTAACATGATTGTGTTAGAAAAAAAGTAAGTAAATTAACACCTTAAGAAAGTAAAAGGAGAAGGGCAAAATAAACACCCAAAGCAAGCAGAAAGAAGAAATGTAACAAAGGTAAAATATGAGGACAGAGGGTCAAAGCAATAATCAATGGAATTGAAAACAGAAAAATAATAAGCAATAATCAAGGAAAACAAAAGATAGTTATTTGAAAACATCAATGAACCAATAAGCACCTATCCAGACTGACCAAGAAAAAAGAGAGGAGACATAAATTACCAATATCAGCAATAAAAGAAGTTATAGCACTAAAGAACCCATAGACATTTAAAGGACGATAAGGGACTACTACAAACAGCTCTATCCACATAAATCAAACAATGAAATGGAATAACTTAGATGAAATGGAATAATTTTTTAAATATAACATACTAAAATTCACTGAAGATTACATAGATAGCCCGAATAACCCTGTAACTATTAAAGAAATAAGATTTGTAGTTTAAAATATTCCACAACAGAAATCTCCATGTTCATGTGGTTTCATTGGTGATTTTATCAAATGTTTAAAGAATAACACCTAATCTAGGGGCTGGGGTTGTAGCTCAGCGATAGAGCGTTCACCTAGCACGAGCGAGACCCTGGGTTCGATCCTCAGCACCACATAAAAATAAATAAAATAAAGGTATTGTGTCCAATTACAACTAAAAGGCAAAATATTTAAAAAATAACATCTAATCTATATAATCTCTTTTAGAAAACAGAAGAAGAAACACTTCCCAAGTCATTTTAAGAGGCAGCATTGCCTTGATTCTAAAACCCCCATGAACACAGTATACAACACTTCTCAAAAAATAATCAAATCAAATCAAATGATACATAAAAAAGTATAATACATGATGATAAAAGGGGGCTTATCCCAAGATTATATTCAATATTTGTAAATCTATTATGTAATATCTTATATTAATAGCCTAAGGAAAACTACATGATCATATTAACTGAGGCAAAAAATATATTTTAAAAAATTCAACATCCATTCATGATTAAAAAAATTTTTAAACAAAACAAACAAACCAAAATCTTCTCAGCTAATCTGGAATAATATATGAAAACCTTTTCAACCTGATAAAGGAGAACTACAAAAAACTGACAGTCAGTATCACAATTAATCATAAAAGTCTGAACATTTTCTTTGTCTCTGAGATTAGGAATAAAAAAAGATTTCTACTCTCTTCACTCCCTTTAAAAAAATTTGGTATAAGTAAATAAAAAGGCATATAGATTAGAAAGAAAGAAAACTAACTCTACTATAGTTTCAGATAACTTGATTGTTCACACATAAAGTTCAAAGGAATGTACAAAACAGCTATAGTTAGTTTAGCAAGGTTGCACTATACAAAGTCAACACATAAATATCATTCATATTTCTATATACTGACAATCAACAAATAAAGTCAAAATTTTAAAAACACAATTTATGCTAAGCGTGGTGACATACACCTGTAATCCCAGTGACTTGGGAGGCTGAAGCAGGATTGCCAAATTTGAGGTCAGCTCAGCAAATTAGTGAGACCCTGTCTCAAAATAAAAAATAAAAAGGGTTGGGAATGCAGCTCAGTGGTAAAGTGCCCCTGGGTTCAATCCTCAGTATAAATAAATAAATGAAACAAAACCAATTTATAATTGATCAAAAAAATAAAAATACTTGCATATAAATCCAACATACAGTTTCTGAATACTACAGAAATACAAAAGGTCAATGAAAGAAATCAAAGACTAAATAGATGAAAAGGTAAATTATGGATTCATGGATTGGAATATTCAAAATCAGATGTCAATTCTCCCCAAATTGATCTATAAATTTAATGCAATGCCATTTTGTAGTTACAGACAAACTGCTTCCAAAGTTTATATAGAGAGGCACAAAACAATTTTGAGTGGCCCAAACAATTTTGAAAAAGAAGAATTAAGTTAGAGGCATCATAGTACTTGATTATCTGGGGCTGGAATGAACAGGAGCTGAGCACCTAGGAGCTAAGCACATACCCCTAGCCTTGAGCGATGGAGGTGTGGAACTGGCTTCCACTGTGGCTCGAAAGCAGGTGGACCTCACCTTCGCTTAGCAAGGAATTACGGCTCCGAGAGTGGACGTCACCCAATGGGATTGGACTATACCCCCCTGAAACCCAATCACTTACCTCATTTGGGTGGAACTTTCTCAAGTGTCTTCCCCTCAATAAATAGGATGGTTTCAGGCGTGCTCTGGCTCTTTTGCCAGCCTCTTTTACCTCCCTTATAGGAACTGGGGCAGAGGACCTGTCACTGAACCCCAAGAAAAAGGTACTTTCTGTGCCTGTGTGATTTTTTAGTGCCAGCTCAATTCACCTGAGTGACCCTGAATGATTAAGTCACCTGAGCGGTACTCAATGGTCTTTTTAAATCTACAATAATCAATACAGTAGGGTATTGGAAAAGAGACATACAGATCAACAAAATAAAATACAGAATCTAGAAATAGACGCCCAGATTTTTGACAAGGGTTTATAAGTTTTGACAATGGAGAAAAGTTAATACTTTCAACAAATGTTAGGAATCACATGACAATAAGAGATAAAATTAACATTGGACTTTACTGAACATGAAACTTTCACTTTACAAATAACACTATTAAGATAATTTAAAAAGGCAAATTACGTTCTAGAGGAATATATGTGCAAATCCCATATCTGACAACTGACCTATACCCAGAATATATAAATAACTCTCAAAATTCAACAGTAAGAAAACAACAGTCCAATTAGAAATAGAGAAGAAACTTCAATGGAACAGGGAAGTGCCAACTAAAACCACAGTGAGATACCAATATACATATATTTGAAAGGCTAAGACTTACAAAGAAATACTGACAAGATCAACTTGAAGTCTCTTTCTCAGGGCATCAAGACCTTGCATGAACTGATTCTCCCTACTAACCAGTATTAGTCAGCTTTCCATTACTATGACAAAATACCTGAGATAATCAAAAGGAGGAAAGGTTTATTTTGGCTCACAGTTTCAGAGGTTTCAGTCCACAGTCACTTGGTCCTGTTACTTTGGTCCCATGGTAACACAATATATCGTAGCAGGAGTACATGGTAGTAAAGGCCTGTTTTCCTCACAGCAATCAAGAAATAAAGACCAGAAGGAGCCAGAAGCCAGAGTCCCCCCCACCTCCTATGTTCCAGCAATGCTGGTTATTTTCCTCTTTTTGGAACATAATATTTTCAATCTTCCACATCATTTGCTTATTATGCTTTTCTACCTGAAATTTCCATGGCTAGCTACTTCCTGTCATCTAGGTATTTGCCCAAATATCCTCTCTGCCTAGGTCATCAAATCTAAAGTCCTTCTGTGCCCCTGGCTCAGTCACATCACTCTGTTTCATGACCTTCTAGCACTTAGACCCATCCCTTAAATTATTTTGCTCTTCTATTTCCTTACTTACCTAGTATCCCTTCACCACCACAAAAGAATGTGAGCTTAGTCAAAAGAGGGGTTGTCTTTTTTTTTTTGTACTGGAGATTGAACTCAGGGGCACTCCACCACTGAGCCACATCCCCAGCCCTATTTTGTATTTCATTTAGAAACAGGAGCTCATTAGTGAGACCTTGCCATTGCTTTGGGCCTTGACATTGCAGAGGCTGGCTTTGAACTCCTGATCTTGTCTCAGCCTCCAGAGCTGCTGGGATTATAGGTGAGCATCACCACGCCCAGTGAGGGGTTGTCTTGTTCTCTGCATTCCCACATCTAGAAAATGTCTAGCAAATAGTAGGCCCTCGAAAATATTTCTAGAATAAATGATTGAATGAATGAACTACTTGCATATTATATTAAGGAGCTGGCACAGAGCTTCCAAGGCTGGCCTTTAGGAAATGAGGCCATCCCAGCCAGTATGTGGTGTGCTCTTGTTAACAGACTCAAATCACTTTTAACTTCTGAAGACTCTTCAAAAGTGTGCCTCAATTTATGCTATATGTTATTCTCAAGGCAAAGATAATCTGCTCCATGCTTTAAAAACTTAAGTGCAAGAAGATAAGTGACTTAGGTCACACAGAAACCAGTGCCTAAGTCAGGATATGAGATAACATGAAACTCTTATTTGCAAAAGGGCTTAATCATTTCTTTAAATAGGCTTCTTCTTAAATTGGAAAGTAATACTTTCCTACCACCCACCATGAGGGTGGGGAACTGTGACTCAAAACTTGGGTGGGGTAGGATTCCAAAGCTGAAAACCAGCCAGCAAGGGGCTCAGTGTTGGAGGATGGACTTGAGAGCCTTTTAAGGCTGAAATCCCCGCACAGACTTGCTTCTCGCCTCAGGGCCGCTGCACTGGGTATGCTCTCAAGTCTTTTGGCCGCAGACCACCCCACTGGCCATCAGGAGGGTCTGCACCACATGAGACCTTGTCCCAGGACTTACGGAACTCGTGTCCTGCAGCCTCCACCTCCTCCTCTCGAGGTCCTTCCTGCTTCGGGGTCCTGGACAGGCCCTTCCAAGGCCGAGCGGCCGCGCCTCTCAGATCTTCCCGAAGCCCCTTTGCTGCCGTCGCAGCCCCGAGGAGCAGCCGCCTGGCGGCGGCCCCACTGTCCGCGGCGCGCCAGGAGGGTTTCATGGCTTCCCGGGAGCCTGCTAAGCCCAGCCGGAGCCTGACCCCGACTGCTTGCGGAGGTCTGCCTGGGCGGGAACGCTGGACCGAAGGGCTCCCTGTTGGGGCCCTTCGCCGGCCACAAGCTCCAGGTTCTCCAGTCCTGCCCAAGACAGGGCAGGGCTGGAGAATCCGCCTCCAGGTGTGGCAGGCGCGGTGCTGTGGTTTGGGTCTACCTGAAATGAAACTTCCCAAGAAGTCCACAGATATAATCAACTCCCTCTTTAGACTCCAATTCTTTGTATAATTTTGAGAAATCTCGAGGTTCCATGTATAACACTACGGGAACTTCAATATCAAATAATTCCTAAATAGGCTTTCAGAATTTTCTTTGGAATAAAAAAAAACATGACTTTTAATTTCTCATTTAATCATCACGCAATTATCATCTTTCTTGGTTCATTCTTTTGAAAAAATGAAATAATACAGAGACAGATCAAAGAAATTCTGATCCCCCAAATAAACTTCAAAAGTGAGAGGTAATTTGCTTTTCATTTATTTTGTATTCTTACGAATTAATGAGACCTTTCGTTTCAATATAAATTTATCATTTCAATGGTCGTTTCAAACTTATTTTCCCTTCAAATTATAGTGCATCAAATTTGAAACATTAGATTCAAAACAATATTTCCTCATCATTGAAAAAAGAAAACTGTGGCAGAATATCATTGTATTCAGAACACCGCCTAAACTTCAAAGTTTCTTTTTTAAAAAAGAGTGAAATGATCTAGTCATTGTGGCACCTGACAAAAATTCCAGTTGCTTGGAGGCTGAGGCTAGGAGGATCTTCAAGTTCAAGACCAGCCTGGGCAATTTAGTGAGACCCTGCCTCAAAAGAGAACATAAAAAAGAGGTGGGATTCAGCTTAGTGATAGAGTGTACCCATGAGTTCAATTGATATTTAAAAAATAAAAATCAATTAAATGGGCCTCATGTTTATAAATGGGACACTATCAAGACAATAGCAAATACACTGACTTGAATATTATACAGAAATACCAGATTGTACCAATATGAAAAATATGTACAATATGTAAATGAAAGAATCGAACACAAAATTATATGTATATATAGTATGCTTACAATTCAATTTCTAAAAATCAGAAGAAAATATACACTATAAATAAAGAATGACAATGGAAACAGTGCCAAAAGACTACCAATGGAAATTGAACAGCCAAGTACACAAAGATCTGAATTGTGCTATCCAAATAATTCATGGCATGCAAATTGCTTTCTAATTCTAAACCAAGCAGTTTAATTTTGCTAATACCCTTTTATCAATGACTGGAGAAAATGCATCATCATCTTTTTCTATACGCCTTATAGAAGTACTGTGATATGAACTACTTTAGCAGAGGAGACAAAAACCCCAAGGCTATGCATTGTGTAAATTATAGCCTTGGTTGAACTTCATTTTCTTAATTTTCCTGAGAGCTTGGGCGACATGAAAAGCTAGGAATTATATTGTGAATATTTCCCTTCCTGTTTCAAATAGCAAATTAGTTTCCAACCAGAAGATTAATTCTAAGTTATGCTAATTCATAAGAGATATCACCCCATGTGTCTCTGATTTCTGGCCCTACAACTCTTTCTCATTCTTGCTGCTATTTCAGTGATTCCTGCTGAAGAGCTATTCAGCTTCCATTTCTCTCTGCCTAGAACCCCTTTTTCCCCCAACCCCACTTCTGAGTGTTTTAAAATGGTTTGTCCATTCATATGATTATGGCCTCAGATTTCAGGTTAAATGTACTTCTTCAGAGGAGCCTTGTATGATCACCCTATTTTAAAATATTCTAAACAGTATCCCCTGCTTTCACTCCCCATTCCCTTACACTTGTCTCTTTCCTGTATTGTACTTGTCATTGAAATGATAGCCAGTATTTGTTAGTGTATGACCCCAACTAGAAAGTAGGCTTCATGAAGGTATGATTTTTTTTTTTTTAAAGAGAGAATTTTAGTATTTATTTTTTAGTATTTGGCGGACACAACATCTTTGTTTGTATGTGGTGCTGAGGATCGAACCCGGGCCGCATGCATGCCAGGCGAGTGCACTACCGCTTGAGCCACATCCCCAGCCCCCGAAGGTATGATTTTTGTTAATTTTTCCCCCAACTATATCTCCAGGTGCCTAGAGTAGTACCAGGTCTGATATATATATTTGTCTGAGATTTATTTGTCAAATAAATATGAATAATTATGAATAATTTATTCAGATAAATGGTAACCTATCAACAAAGGAAGAAGCCTACAGTAAGGAAATGTGTTCAATTTTGAAGTAAACCTTTAAGTTCAGGCCCTGTACAAGGATTCTTTATCCTTATTATTCTTTATTCTTTAACACCTGCCTTGATTTCTTTTTCTTCTCTCCTGTCATGATTTCTTCCTAGATTCCCACTTTATATATCCATCAATTATAGCCCTTCCTACATAGGCTGGAAACTGTGACGTGGTGACTCTTCATTCCTGTGGACAGAGACCCCTTATAATCTTTGTGTCCTACATCATCTAGGATTCAGCTACAACCACCAGGAAAACCCAAATATCTATACCTAAAACAAGGCATCTCATGCAAGTTTAGAAGCCACAGGCCTGTACTGATGTCTCTGTTCTAGAAAGTCCTCAGGAACCATACCCAACAACCCACTAGTTCATCATCCCCAGGTGCAACCCCCAGCTCAGGCATAAGAAGCATCTGCTTCCAGGTAACAGGAAAGACACAGGAAGAAGAGGCCACAAGGATGTCACAGCTGCAACAGAATGGAAGTTCTCAGAAGTATCACTCACAGATACTTCCTTTATACCCCTGGCTAACATTCAGGTTACATGGCTGTACCTGGCCTACAGGGCTGTGAGCTGCAAGAGTATGAGATAATTTTCATTAATTCTGAAACACCCAATTTGCATATTTTAACATCTCTTTAATTGAGATATTAAAACTGCCTGGATTGAATTTGGATTCTTCCTAAGAGGAAGTGCATTTGCTTCTGTTAGATACAAGGAACAGTATCGATCTGAGATTACTTTAAATTCCCTACTTGAGCACTTTTGCATCACACCATCTGTGTGAATCCAGACTACAAGCTTTTATGTTACTGGTTTGTAGTTAACATTCTCAGGGGGAATCCTGCCTACCAACCAAGGCCAAGGTTGAGCATGCAGGTTGCTTTGCTGCCTTTCATCATGGAGAATTTATTTCTATTTTATTCTTGTTCTGAACATACAAGCTTTGGTTTCCCATATTTATGCAGTTGTAACCTATAGAACTCACTGTCTTGGATATTATTTTAGATATTATTCTTTCTTAGTGATTTCTAAAATAGAGAATTAATGAAATACATTTGTCTCTTCTGGGTGATCCTGTGCTTAGCTAAAGTTCTCTTTTTTTTTATTTGTATTGTCACTGCCTCTCTGATCAGCTCTATTCAAAATAAGCTATTCAAAATCATTTCATTTCACGAATGAAACAGATTTTTTAGGAGTTAACACACAGGCTTCTTTTCTTCTGAGACAGGTTTATTTTTGGCTGTTGGTTTCCTGTAGGTGCAGCCATTTCCCCACAGGCTGCTTCTGCTTAATACCAGCAGCCTTCTTTCCTTGTTTCTTTACCACAGTTTCCTTCTCATTTCACTTGGCTGCTGCTGCTTTATCCACCTCAAGTTTATGATTCTTGGCCTGGCAAGAATGGTGTTCCAGCGCCTGGTCTTTGCTTGTGGATTTAGTTACAACCTGATCCTCAGGTTTTTCAATGGATTCATTTTCAGGAGTCTGTGGTGAATGGTCTTAATATTGTACCCTGAGGGCTGTTTGGACTTTTGGACTTTCCAAGATTCTGCTAACGTCTGTATTGATCATGTTGTACAAAGGGAGGTTATACTTACTCGTGAGGGAAGCAGCCTTATGCCAAGTGCCATACGGTTATGTCTAACTTCCAAAAGCACTTTTGATCCAAATGCAGAAATGTCCCACATACCCACCAGGAGCAAGTTTCAAAATGTTCAGTTTGCTTATATTGAATAGAATAATTGCAGGAATGTTTCTGAAGGCCTTGATGATAGATAGCACTGTCTGCATTACAGATGATATAGGGCCTCCTGCGCTGAATATGGTGATGGTTTCTCATTTTGCCCTTGGCAGCTCTCACTGGCTGAAAGGCATAGAACTTCCTTAAATTATTCCAGACTTTAAGAAGAACAGCCTCCTTGATCTACTTGTAACCTTTAAATTTTTAAAAAAATTTTTAGGTGTAGAGGGACACAACACAATGCCTTTGTTTTTATGTGGTGCTGAGGATAGAACCCGGGTCCCGCCCATGCTAGGGGAGCGCTCTACTGCTGAGCCACAATCCCAGCCCCTGTAACCTTTAATTTTATCTTCAACTACCAAAGAAAGTCCAGGAACTTCCTCAATTTGATGACCTTTAGATACAACCAGAGCTGGTAAGGCTGAGGCAGCCAAGGCAGAGGAGATGGATATCACTCTTGGGTTGTGTTCACTCTACTGTGCTGATAAAGCCGAGTTTTAGTTGGTTCAAACATGTGGCCTCCTCTGTATATGTTTCCAAAGGCACCATGGCCAGAATGGTAAGTCCTGCCTCCTCAAACTCTGGGAATTTGAGTCATAGTTCTGTCAGAACTCTAAGACTCAACACTGGTCTGATGACCTGCTAGTTCACTGACAGTATAGGGCTGTCTGTTGTTTTTACACAAGTTGATGTGAACAAAGTCCACAGTATCTAGCCAAATTGGAGACTTGAACACACTAGGCAAAGTAACATTTTTGCCAGATGACTTACCTTTTTTGGAGTCCACTGATATCAGGGGTCAAGCACACACCTTGTTCTTAGGCTCAAAGTTTTCCATTTTTGGCAGATTTCAAGTTTTCTAAGATCCAAGGAAAGCCAGTCTCTTTGAGAACCCAGATGTTCTCCTAGATTGCTTCCAGGTGCACCCTTGTGCAGCCTCAAGGTGGTCACCAGGTCCCACACAATCCGATTCCCTCCAAAAACAGAAGCCTTTGGATCTCTGCCTCTCCTGGATTCTTCCCTTGTATATTTTGTGTCCTACACCCTCTGTCCTTCCCTTCTTGCCCCGGAATCAGGAGGAAATCCAGCCAAGACTCACAGCAGGGAGAAAAAGCTCTAATAATATGACAGAAAAGTAGAAACACTGAAGGAAAACCAAGATTTCTGCCCTGAACCCCTAGTTCCGGGGTATGTCTGATGAATGGATTATAAAAAAAGAAAATGAAACATTGGCCAAATTGGAAGTGTAGCATGTTCTAGGAGTGAAAAAAAATTTTAGCTCTCATTAAACAGAAGTAGATTTGACCCGAGAATTGACCCACCATTTTTTGTCTCTGATTTAGGGCTCTCTCTCCCTCCCTTACCTCTGCACCCTGCCTCTGCACCCTGCCTCTTTGTGCATGTGTGTGATAAGATTGTGAAATAATAATAAATTGTTATTTATTATTAGATAATAAATAGTCTAGAGACTGAGGCTAGAAGGGTTGCTACCATCTGCCTCTAGATTCTCTATCTCCCTCAACTTTCTACTGACTGTATCAGTTATTAATTGAAAACTGTCATAATTAGCCTCACACTTGTAAGGGGAACAGCTCAGTATTATGGTTTATTTAATAAATGAAATTGTTTTCAGTACTATTCACCATATTTAAAATCATTTCAGGATTTCTTTAACTTATAATTCAGTTATGTATTACAAAGCAAAAGTGAGTATTCCTTAATTATATAAGAAAGAACAGTTTTTACTCGGGAAATAAACCACCACTGTGAAGTTCATTAAAATCCTACCAGTACTAAGCATCTTCATATATATCAGTTATTCAAAATGGAATATTACTTTTTTAAAAAAAATCAGACACCAGCTGCAGGTATAGTTTTCCAACTGGAGTATTTTCTCAAAAACAATTTTTTTTTAGTTCTAGCTTAATAATCATAATTGAGCCCTTGTTTAGAACCTCTCAAGACACCCTAAAAGGATATAGTAGTAAAACATTTATAAAAACAGGCATTATATAATAACAGGAAAAACAACTCAATTCTTTCTGGAATGTCTGTCCCTTAGGGTGCAGTTTGAATGCAGCTACTTAAGTCAACCACCACCCTATTTTCCCAGAGAAAATCAGGTAGTAATAGGCGCCACTATTCATTCGTGATTGTTGACATTTATTTTGTGCCAGGCTACATAATTCATACCTGAATTTCATAAATAAATGAAAGAAGGGCCTGTGGTAGGAAGAGACCTATATAGAAAACCACAGCAAAGAATGTTTCGGGGTCTTCATAAAGAGAAAATGAAAATGGGAACACAGAAAGGTGACTGATGAGATTTTCCAGGGGACAAGGGACACTATTGTGAAGGAGGCCCTAGGCTGAGTTGAAAGATGGGGAATTGTGTTAGGGTCTATAAACAAGTCAAGATGGTGCCTGGCATTTTGCCAGAGGGAGTGGTTTGTGAAGTAACGCCAGCGAGCCATTAAGTGTGGAGATTCCTTATTGGTTGACTGCTGTATCTAGTTTATGTTAATTAAGATAAGCTGTGTGGAATGTATATATACCCCTCCTGTCCTACAATAAAGGGCTCCCACTCCTGCTGTATCAAACTACACAAGTTCCTTGTCACCCCCTGGTTAGTTTGCCCAGCCAGCCGGGCTGCGGCAGGGTTGTATATGGTGGCATGGTAAAAGAGAGTATTCAGGAAGCACAGTCTGGGCAGAAGGAGCAGAGAAGAGTCAAAGGGAAAAATGGCTTGGCCTATTCAGGAAACTACAAGCTATGCAGAGTGACTGACTGGCCCTGAATACCAACCCAGTATTTGGAGTGCATCATGAACAGTGATACATGGGAAGCTAGCTTATATTGGTTTGTAAGAGTTGATGGTTAAACTTGGAGGACTGTAGTGAGCTGGTTAACATCACATAGCTTGTGATAGGATCTGTCAATGTGGGAGTATTTATATCACAGAAATAATCATATACTAAAAATCACTCACTCCCCTTTTCTCTCGGGGCGGGGGGTCCTTCTCCTGAGAGAGATATTTTCAATTTTTTAAAACTCAAGTGAAGGCCTGAAGTTGTAGCTCAGTGGTAGAGCGTTTGCCTAGCATGAGTGAGGCACTGAATAAAATTAAAGTCATAAAAAACTCAAGTGATATTATAAAAACATTTTTTACTGCTAATCTATAAAAAAAGTACATATCATGGAGAAGGAAAAACTGAGAAATGAATTATAAGGGTTTGACAAAAACAACAGAAAGAACTGGATACTTCTAAAAGAAACTACAGGTTAAATTCAGTAATAGCTTTGGGACTGACAGAGGTAGAGATGGAAATAAGGGGATGAGTTAAAAGATAATTAGTGTCAAATAGACATTTTTAAATGAGGGCAATAAAAGTGTCTCCTATTAATTGCTGTACCCCCTTGACTAACTTCCAGCCCTTTTACATAAACATTATACTTAATGCCAAATTTCCTTCTTAGACTCTAACGTGGCTGGCAGTAACAATGTGGATACTAAAATCTCTTATTGAAGGTTCCTTCTTTAATATAGTCAATATGTCACAGGAGAGAGGGGAGCTGAAACAGACTCTTGAGTTCCAGTGAAAGAAAATTTAAAGTCAGACACGAAAAGCCATGTAAGAGAACTTTATTAGATGAGAAAGTGAAAGTAAGGTAAAGGTCAAGTAAGGCTCAAGCAGAGAGCCCTCTCAAGGATCTCATTGGACTATCAAGAGTTAGTTCCATTAGTCTTTCTTTCTTCATGCATTGCCCCAATTAGCTCCTTTTGTTTCTACTTGCTTACTTTCAAGGTCTGTGCACTAATGTTTTTCTACAGATTATCTGCTACAAGTTATTTACTCATCTGCTTTGGCAGTACTTAAAGTAAACCTGTGACCCTGCCATGCATTTCACAGCTCATTGTTAGCTATGACCTAAAAACATGCAATTCCCACTCTACCTTTCAAATGAAAGCACTTCTGACGGAATAATTTGGATTTAAAATACTTCTTACAATGCTTATTCCTATCACATAAATTTAAGGTAAAATGTACAACTAAAGGTTACAGGAATAATACAAAGACTGATACTAAAAGGGGTCTTTGAATTCCATTGAAGAGGGTATTATACACATGAACACAATCATTAGGCCTTATTTATGCCATTTATTGTATTATACACTAATAATGATGTGTTGCAAATACATAGACTATCATCTTCATCTGAGATCTAATCATGTTTTGGGTTTGAAATTTCTCTGCATTTTAAAAAGGAAGCAGAAAAATGTTACCCCTAAGCGATCCTTATCTTTTTTATATTTCATTCTAATACAATTCTAATTAACTGACATTTTGTAAGTGCATGAAAAAGGGTTAATGCAAAAGGCTCAGGTTACTCAAAGGAGCTCTCTTCAGTACCGGTCCTTGATCATCTTGAGAGATGGTCTCTTAGCCCTTCAGCTACCCAGCCTGGTAAGAACATTGTAATACAATAGCCATATTGTAGTATTCGATGAGAAAGTTCATATTAAAATTATGACTTATGGCAAATGAATGTTTTTGAAGCCTGAGGTCCTGGGCCAGGAGGTAACATTAGATCTCTGGATGGCTCAGGACTGAGGTCAGTTACATGGGTGATGCATGCCTATGTCACTGACTTCCAGTAAAAACTGTGGACACCAGTTTGGGGCAAGTTTCCCTGGTTAATGATATTTTGCATGTATTATCTCATGAAGTATGTTCTCATATGACTCCATTAGGAGACACCTGGACACTTGAGCCTGATTTCTCCTGCACTTGGCCCTACTCCTCTCTTTGGTGACTTTGTTATATTTTCACTGCTACAAATCTTACCACAAGTATTACAACTTCTGATTTCTGTTAGTCTTTTCTAATGAGGTTAAACCTGAACATAGCCTTGGGGACTATTGACACAGAAAGGAATGGATTGAATTTATTTTTCCTCTACAGATAATCAATCAAAGACCATTTACTTTAGTCAATCCTTTTATTTTTTTTAATTTGTTCTAATTAGTTATATATGACAGTAGAATGCATTTTGACGTGTCATACACGAGTATGCTTTCTCATTTTTCTGGTTAAGTCAATACTTTTCATACTGAGTTATTTAAAATGTCTCTTTTCATGCCAATAACACTCTATTAAAATGGTACTAATTACTATATAATTGATATCTAAAAGGGCCTGTTCTACTTTTTTATTCTTGGGCTTTTGCTCTTCTATATCAAGTTTAGGTTCTACTTGTCAATTTCTAAGAAAAACCATGAGGGGTTTTGTTTTGAATTTTATTGAATTTACAGAATAATTTGGGGTACGGTTTCCAGATAGTCATTTATCCCTATTCATGAACAGGATTATTCTTTTCATTTATTGTTTATCTTTTGATATTTGTAGTTCCCAAATTCTTGCATAATTTTTGATAGTTCTTTTCCCAAGGTATCTTGTAGACTGTTATTCTTATGATGAGATTACTTTTAATGTTTCTTCTAATTGGGTATTACTGTGTTATAGGAATGCTACTGATTTTTGTATGTTGACCTTATACACATAGCTTTCCTGAACTTTTACTTATTGTAGTTTTTAAAATGTAGGTAAGTAAGTCAGAATAAGCCTTTTCTCTTAAAAAAAAAGAAAATATTAAAATGTAGGCTAATATACCATCTGAAAATAAGGAAAGTTTTATTACTATTTATTTTATTCTTATTTGTTTCCAGTTTTTATTTACCTTATTTATTGAACTTACTAATTACTAATTGTATTTCAAAGTGATTATTTTTTGTCATGATTGATTTTTATTAATAGAAAATACTTATTCCAGTTTCAAAGTTGTTATGCTTGAAGTTAATAATTTTTAAAAAAATGAATTTAAAATTCATCATTTAATAATCCTTTGACTAAGACAATGAAACTGTGGCTTTAAAAAAACCCATTCAGCACCATTTGCTCATAGGTCTTTCAGAATTTGTCCTTCATTTTATTTATTTTTTTTTTTTAGTTGTAGATGGACACAATATCTTTATTTTTACTTATTTATTTTTTATGTGGTATTGAGGACCAAACCCAGGGCCTCATGCATGCAAGGCAAGTACTCTGCCACTGAGCTACAACACCAGCCCCAGAGAATTCATTCTTCAAGTGTCTGGGAACTATTCTGTACAGGAACTCCTGAGCTGCAGTTTATTTGGGGCTCATGGTTTCAGAGGTCTCAGTCCATAGAGAGCCAACTCTATTGCTCTGAGCTCAAGGTGAGGCAGCACATCCTGGGGGAAGGACTCAGTAAAACAAAGCTGCTCAGTTCCTGGTGGGGTCAGGAAGCAGAAAGAAAGAGAAGAAAGCGAGAAAATAAGGGGCTGCAGGAACAACAACCCATCCAGGGCACATCCTCAGACCCACCCAGAAAGCCTCTCTGGGACACCCAATGGGAAGCTAAGCAACTATCACAAAAGGAGTCAGTGTACTTCAGCAAGGTAACTTGGTCCCCTCCCTACACTTCAGTCAGGTAGGGACACACTTCTAAGCACTGAGGTATGAGTAGTCAGACCTCATTACTTGCTGTTAGAGTTGTTATTTCCCCCTAATAATAGTAAATCTCTGGCACAGAGGCAATTGGTTCTTACTGTCTGTGATTTTTGGAAATTCTGTAAATAATTTGGATTTAGTTTATTTTATTCATAAATTATATAATAAGGTTTACTACTATGTCAGAGGAAGGGTCTGCCAGTTTAGTGTCCTTATTAACTATATACAATGTGTAGGCAAAAAATACTCTTACACTACATTTTGAAAACCTGTATTACTTAAACAAATATTTGAACAAAATGTCCATAATTTGAGTAGCTGATGGAACTAATCCAAAGTATGACAAGGGAGATTCACTTTCACTTAGGTATGTGGCTTAGAGAACTTTAAAAACCATGTACCTTTCAAACCATTCAAGGAGAGGTAACAGACCCCACTTTCTTTTTTCAATATCTTTATTTTATTTATTTTTATGTGGTGCTGAGGATGGAACCCAGTGCCTCAGGGATGTGAGGCAAGTGATCTACCACTGAGCTATATAGCCCCATCCCCACTCCTCTTTCTTTACTGTGGAATTCCAATTGGGGTTGGGTCAGAAATTAGCACTCAAAGTGATTATTTTCAAAGAGTTTACATTATCATTAAAATTTGGTGTCATTGAATTGTTTACCCCTTTGTAGTTTTATGTTTCATTTCTAGATGACGAATATGGCTGAGAATGTTTTCATGTTTCTGGTCATTTGAATTTCCTTTCACATGAAGTGTCATTTAAAGTCTTTTGTCTAAATTTCTATTAACTGTCTCCTCTTTCTTTCTGATTTACAACAATTTAACTTCCCAGATAGTGTTTTGCTTTTTTATTTTATACCCAGTAACATATGTTGCAGATCCCCCAAGTGGTTCTTCGTATTTTGACCCTCTAAATAAGATTATGGGTATTTATTTATATTATTCCTTATAGTTTTGCTATCCCTTCTAAAAATGCTCCAAACCAAAATTATAATAAAAAGGGAACGGGCTGATGAATTAGCAAAACAGATAGTAAAGGATGTAGAGAATTCCAGGCAGAAAAAAATAAGAGTGGCATCACCAGAGGGAGAGAAGAGTAGCAAAGTAAGGAAACCATTTCAACTGGCTAACAGATTGTTTTAGTCAGTTTTTGTGTCACTGTAACCAAAATACCCAACAATAACAACTTAGAGGAACAAAAATTTATTTTGGGTTCATGGTTTCAGAGGTCTCAGTCCTGAACCCAAAGTGAGGCAGCACATCATGGGGGAAGGACCCAGTGGAGGAAACCTGCTTAAGTTCCTGGTGGGGTTAGGAAGCGGAAAGAAAGAGAAGGAGGGGGAAAAGGAAGGGACTGCAGGAACAACAACCCATCCAGGGCACATCCTCAGTGACCCACCTCTTGTGGCCATGCCCACTCATTTATAATTGCCACTCAGTCCATTCAAACTAGGATGGACTGATTAGGATACAGCTCTCACAATTCATTTTACCTTTAAGTAGTTCTGCAGAAACACAGGAGGCTTATGAAAATCATAACACAGATCAATTAAACTTTTAAAATTTCATTTTAATTAGTATTAAATATTACCACATATTATCATTCAATTAATTAGATCATCTGAATGAAAATAATTTAGTACTTGATGTTGAAAACAATAAAAATATTTCAGGCAAGACAGAAACAATTAAATACGATGTTTCTACTTTTCAACGTATTAAACCAATTTCATTTGAATTTAACTTTGTAGATTATTAACATATGGAAATCACACAATCAAGAATCATAATGCTACAACTTTGTATGTGCCATGGTGTATGACATCAGGTATGAGGCTGGCAGGCTAATAATCATTAAACCTAATTTTAAACAATCTGCAATTAAAAGTGAAGTTACCACTTTAGTCAAAGGCTTCTCCAATATTATGTCTTTGTATATTTAGATAATGAACTAAAATATGAGAAGCAACAATAATGTGAGGAAAAAAAGATTCAGCTCCTTAAAGCAGTACAGAAATGGCTTCCATTTTATGATTCAATTATGTAATTTGTTTTTTAATGGACACAATATCTTTATTTTGTTTATTTATTTTTATGTGGTGCTGAGGATTGAACCCAATGCCTCACACATTTTGAGGCAAGCACTCTACCCCTGAGCTATATAGCCCCAGCCCTGTAATTCTTTATTTATTTATTTAAATTAGGTATATACTACAGCAGAATGCATTTTGGTTCATTATATACAATTCAGCACAAGTTTACATTCTCTGGTTGTACACAGTGTAGCATCATACCATATGTGCAGTCATACATGTACATATGGTAATGATGTCCATCTCATTCCACCATCTTTCCTGCCCCCATGCACCCATCCTCCCTAACCTCCCTCCCTGTAATTGTTTTTTTTTTTTTAACATTTAGACATGTTTTTTTTTATATTAATTTTTTTAGTTGTAGTTGGACACAATTTTCTTTCTTTATTTATTTATTTTTATGTGGTGCTGAGGATCAAACCCAGGGCCTCGCACGTGCTAGGCAAGCACTCTACCGCTGAGCCACAACCCCAGCCCTGTAACTGTTTTTTGATAAGAATTAATTGATAGTAAAAACGTATTTGGAAAAAAAAAGTATTTGGAGTAACTACTTAACCTAACTACTATTAAGTTGTCTTCTTTTACAAATATTAATAAAAATATGATAGAAAACAGAACAGAGGTTGTTTTTCTCTTGTAGAATGAAAATAACTTATCAGTTTGTTTTTTTTTAACAAATCTGTGGAAAGTGAAAACATTAACTGCCAAGGAATAAAATACTGCCATTTAAAAGTCCTATATTAGAACTGGGCATGATGGGCACATGCCTATAATCCCAACAACTTGGTAGGCTGAGGCAGGAGAATCATCAATTTAGGGAGGTCCTAAGCCACTCAGCGAGACCCTACCTCAAAATAAAAAAATAAAAAGAACTGAAGATATAACTCAGTGGTAAAGTACTCCTTGGTTCAGTCCCCAGCACCCAAAGGAGGAAAAAAAAAGTTCTATAAAAGGGTTGGGGATGTAGCATAGTGGTAGAGTACTTCAAAAAATAATAATAAATAAGAGTCCTATAATAGAAAAAAAAGCTACATTGGATATTACATTAAGTATTTTTTAAAGTGAAGCAAGTGCTTATTCACAAGATAAAAGAATTTTAAACAGAAAAAATAAAGAAACAATATTTTAAATAAAAATCCTTCTATCACACTATGGTGATATTATTTTCCTGAAGTTAACAAAATCGTTCATGCTGTTAAGCTAATATTCTTCATAGAACTGATGATAAATTTTAATTATGAATGCTCATGAAGTACCTGAAGATACAAGATCAAACATAGCAGTTCAATGCCTATAAAGTGGTTAAGTGCTGAAAAATTCTTAGGCTAAAATAGGTTTATGAATCTCTAAGATCCATTATCATTAAATATGCTTTTATATTTACTAGAAAAGTAATAAAGAAGCCAGGCATGGAGGTGTACACCTGTATTTCCAATGACTCAGAAGGCTGAGGCAGGAAGATCAAAGGTTTCAGGCCAGCCTCTGCCACTTAACAAGACTTAGTGAGACAATCTCACAAAAGACATAAAAAAGGACTGGGGATATAGCTCTATGGTGGAATGCCCCTAGTTTCAAACCCCAGTACTGAAAAAAGAGGAAGGAAAAAGACAGTAAATCACTTTCTGATCTCATTTCTTACTTTTCCTTTTAAAATTATTTCTAACAGGAATGATTTCCAATTGATGTGTAACAGAAACGGAATTCTCACTGTTATAAAAAAGGTATAAAGAAGCTGGGTGCAGTGGCACATGCCTCTAATCCAACCGGCTCAGGAGGCTGAGGCAGGAGGATCTAGAGTTCAAAGCCAGTGAGACACTAAGCAGCTCAGTGAGACCCTGTCTCTAAATAAAATACAAAATATGGCTGGGGATGCGCCTCAGTGGTAGAGTACTCGAAGTTCAAATCCTGGTACCAAAAAATTAAAATAAATACAAAAATAAATTAACCTATATTCTAAATTCTTAGAAAAGGAAACATCATTTGGGAGGAATTATTGTACTTGCCTTCACTACATGAATCTATAAAGTTAAAATGAGGAAGAATAATTTCATTTATTACAAAATAAGAAGTTTCAATTAAAATTGATGATAAAATATTCAATGTTCATTTAAAAAATATATCAAGAGTGTATCTGGGATTGTTCGGTTTTATTTTCTTTGATGCTGAGTACTTTGCGGTTAGTCCTACCCTGAAACGAAACACACACATACACACAATTAAAATACAGGAAGAGATTTTTTAAAATAATTTTTCAAATAACTTCTAAAATGTTACTTGTTGACTTATAATTCTGACATCCTTTAAATTTGACCCGCAAAACATAATGGTTTTACAGCTAGCTTTATTAAAGTTCAAATTAGTCATACCTTTTTGTTCTGGTCTTCTGTACTCTGCTTGAGCTACCTATAGAGGGAAGAAAATCAAGAAATTCCATAATGGAATACATAAAATAATTGAAAAACTGTGTAAAAATTTAAAATGTTAAAGCTGACTGATTAAAGATACTAAAAATTTTACTGGTACTATATAGTTCATATTTTACATAAGAGAAACTAGCTTTATGGCATGTCTTCATAATTTACTTAGTTTTACTAGCATTAAGCCTAATATCATTTTGGAATTTGGTAGTTAGCACTATCAAAAACAAGTTAAGAGATATCTTAACTATGTAAATATATAAAATTATATGTATGATTTGCTACCATACTTTGGCAAATGCTCTTTGAAGGATTTTTTTTTTTGATTAGATGACTTGAGTTCATTATATGCTAAATAAAGTCTAAATTGAAGTTTTTCCAAAATTCAGAAGCTATTGATTTCAGTTAACCCACTGGCCAACACACACATTCGAAGATATTCACATCCTTAGCAATCAGGTAAATGCAAATCAAAACTACCTTGAAATTTCATCTCACCCCAGTTAGAATGGCAATCATCAACAATACAAATAGCAATAATTGCTGATGAAGATGGAAAAAAGATACACTTAACAGCATTGTTAATGAAATTAGTACAACCACTTTGGAAAACAGTATGGAGATTCCTATAAAGGCTAGGATTGTAACCATCATATAACCTAGCTATCCCAACTCCTTAGTATTTATTCAGAGGAGTAAAATTATCATGCTGTAGTGATATATGCACACCAATGTGTACAGCTGTACAATTCACAACAGACAAGTTATGGAACCAGCCTAGGTGCCTGTCAATAGTGAACAGATAAAACATGGCATATATACACAATAGAGTTTTACTCAACCATAAAGAAGAATGAAATTGTCATTTGCTCATAAATGGATAGAACTGTAGAACATTATGCTAAGTGAAATAAGCCAGACTCAAAAAGTCAAGGGTCGAATGCTTTCTCTCTTGGGGGATCTCAAGAAAACAGAAGGGAGAACAGATGAATAGAGGAAAGAAATGGAGGGGAAGAGAAAAGGGATGGGAAAGCGGAGGAATTACAAATGAAGTTGAGTAAATTACGCTATGTGCCCGTGTGAACATATTGCAATGAATTCTACTTTTATATTCAACTGTAACAAACCAATTAAAAAAAACTAAAAGAGTAGGGAGATTAAATAGAGTAGAGGAAGGGGATTAAGGGTAGGGAGGAGGAAAGAGAAAGTATGAGGGATTGAAATACAGAATTATGTTATATGAATTTATGAATGTCAAAATGAATGCCACTATTATGTATAAATATAATCCACTAATAAATATATTATGAATATAATTATGTATTCACATATAATATATGTTCTTATTATATATTATATAATTATATATACTATATTTTTGTATAAGTATTCCACTTCTGTTAGGACAAAATGGGTTAACTCAAACCAATAGCTTTAAAAACAATTAGAATTATATAATAATGTAATATTATAATTATATAATAATAGAATTATATATTGATGTATAATTATATTACATATAAATTATATAAGTTATAACTATGATGCTATATACAATATAATCATATTAAATATAATTATACTAAAGGGTATAATAATAACAGAATGTTAATACGATGCATATAAGCTCTAGATTATAATTTTCAAACTATTTTAATGCACCTGTATCAATTCTGTTACAATATCCAGATTATTGAAAATTTGGGAGTCAATGGGTTTAATGCTAATCTACGGTCAGGTAACTTTTTCATGGCTGGCAGCATATACAAACTACCCTTTTAATAATATATGTTCAGAATGAACAATCTTACATATTCCTAGAAAATCAAATTCTTTCAATTGACTACAAACTCACCAGTACTTCTGGAGCTATCTTTGGGTTGGTTAAGAGGATAAACTTTATCATTCTTCAGTTCTTGGATAATACCTTTATTTAAGCAAACATCCACGTGCACATTGAACAGCGTAAGATCTGAAGTTTTTTGTTCTAGATTACATACTGGACAAACTAGCGCTTGGCCTGCTGTCACTTGATACACACAAGGTTGGAGTGGTTCATGTCTACTTAGTAACTCAGCATCTTGATTTTCTAATGAAACAAGACAAGATTTGCTTGGAAGACTAGAACATTCCTCCTTGCTATGCTCAGTGTCTACACTTTCTGCTTTAGATGAATTATTTCTAGTTTCTACCAAATTTACACAATCTACTGAAGTGATTTCTACATTTTTCTGATGAGTTTCATAATATTGCTTTTCACAAAGTAAAAAAGAATGGTTTGTGATTTCTTTCAGGTTAACTTCAGTAGAGGAAGCATTTGAAGAATTCATTTTCAAGTTCTCCCTAATTGAAGGTCCATCAAGACACACATCTACATGTTTATTAAAGGCTTCCAGACTGATGCTTCTTTGTTCCCTAAAGCAAACAGGACAGGTAAATATCTGGAAGTTATCTGAATTATCTGATGTTTCTAAATTCTCACTTGTCTTCTTCTTTAAAACTTGGAATGGTTGTGATATCTGTAAACTTTCTTTAACTGTAGTTTCACATTTAGATGTGTCCTGGTGGCTCCATTTCCTTTCTGATCGTTTTTTATCAAAGAAACTCTTCTTATGAGATGTTTCTAGAGGTTTTACAAACTGATCTTTGTCTGTTTTCTCTAGCATACACCCAGTGACTGACAGGGTTTGGTTTCCAGCCTGTAAGAAGCCAATGATGCTCCTTTGTTGGTGTTTCTTGTCTTCTTCATTGGGAAAACCAGATATCCGAACACCTAAATTAAACCAATCACAATTAATTCCAAATTCAACAAAGCCAACAGGTATATTAAAAACATTTTTCATAATACTGTTGTGACATCTATATAAAAGGTTGATTACAGAGATATAATAAGCAAGGCTGTATATATTTCCTTTTGTGTGTGTGGCCTTGTGTATGCTAAGTATGTACTGTACCACAGAGCTATTTCCCTAGCCCAATATTCTTTTAAGCTGATACTGTGAGTGGAAATTTACTTTCCTTTTATACAAGCATGTATCATTAAATATTAGCAATCTACTGCAGTTCATATGATGACAGAACTTTCAATTAATATCTGACATATAATGGCATTCAATACAAAACAACAAATTGAAATCAACTACCCAGACCCTTTAGCTTTTTTTGTTTTTTTAAGGATTTCTTTTTTTTTTTTTTTTTTTTGGAGCAGTTTTAGGTTCACAGCAAAATTTAGCAAAAGGTACAGAGAATTCTCATGTATCCTCTGCCCCTATTCATGTAAAGCCTCTCCTGGTATCCACATCCTACACCAAAGTTGAACATTTGTTACAAATGATGAACCTACATTAGAGTTCACACTCTTGGCATTGTACATTCTATGGGTTTAGAAAAATTTCTTATGTCATATCTTTGCTATTATAAATCACACAGAATAGTTTAATTGCCCTTCTATTCCTTTGGGTTCTGCCTATCCATCTATCCCTTCTGTCTAACCCTAGAAAACCACTAATATTTTGTTGTTTGGTTTTATCTTTTCCAAAATATTACGCAGCTGAAATTATACGGTATGGAACCTTTACAGACTGGCTTCTTTTACCAACAGTATGCCTGTAAGTTTCCTGCATATCTTTTCACTGCCTGATAGCTTTTTTTTTTTTTTTTTTTTAATATATTGGGGCTTGAACCCAGGGGTGCTTTGCCTCTGAGCCACATCCTCAGCCCCTTTTTAATATTTTATTTAGAGACAGGGTCTTGCTGAGTTGCTTAGGGCTTCACTAAGTTGCTAAGGCTGGCTTTGAACTTGTATTCCTCCTGCCTCAGCCTTCCAAGCTGTTGGGATTACAGGTGTGCTTATTTACTTTCCTTTAGGCAACTATGAATAAATATGAATAAAGCATCTATAGATAACTTGTTATTTGGCTCTTTTAATGAACATTCGTTATTTTGATTCAGGGTATGCTATCTTTTATATGAAAGTATGGCTAATGAGCCACTCTTAGTAGGAAAGCGGACATTTGGATTGCTTATCCATACACATTCTTTCACATAATTCACTTTGGAAACATGGTCTATTTGTTTTTATCATATAATGGCTGGAGATGTGATTTCATGGTGTTTCAATCCTTTATTTGTAATTCTGAAATCCAAAAAGTTCTGAAAATTGTAAGCAACAAGTGATAAATGATGCCTAAATTAATGTGAAGTTATTTAGAGTCCTTATTGTATGTGAATATATTTTTGTTTATTAATGTTATTTCATCATGGGGCACTGCTCCAGACTCCCAAAGGAGTATTACATAATATACTTACTATGCAATGAATCTGCTTTCTAATATCTGAATAGGTTTTAATTTTGAAACCTTTCTTGTCCACTTTATTCCAGTACATAATAAGAAACACTTCAATTGGTTCAAAATGGAATCAAACCAATAATCATGGCTTTACATGCATCAGGTTCCAATAAATGGCAGCAGCACAGAAAGTACTTTGTAGTCAGGTTTAAGAAACAAAATAGAGGTGAGAATTTTTTGAAAATTAGTTTTTTTTGGGAAATCTAATAGATTTAAGGAAAAAAAAAAACCATACCCATAAGTCTTAATCTCAAGGGACGTGGAAAATCCGCATCAATTTCTGTCCTTAGCAACTCCTTAGCGATGGTAAATATTTCTTCCGCAGTAGAAACAACAGATGAAACTGTAGATGCACGAGTTTTTACTTCAAAATTCACGTTCTTCAGTTTAATGGTAACAGTTCTACCCTATAACATATAGAATATATTATTATATAGGCTTTCTAATATTTAGAAAAAAGTTATTTACAGGTTAGAAAAATCCAGAAATGGGTGGGACATGGTAGTGCACGCCTGTAATCCCAGCAGCTCCAGAGGCTGAGACAGGAGGATCCTGAGTTCAAAGCTAGCCTCAGCAACTCAGCAAAGCCCTAAGCAACTCAGTGAGATCCTGTTTCTAAATAAAATACAAAATAGGGTTGAGGATGTAGCTCAGTGGTTGAATGCCTCTGGTTCAATCCCAGAACCGCCCCCCCCAAAAAAACCCCTAAGTTTAGAAATGTCTTTTATGTACATGTAAGAATGTGGAAGTATAACAAATTATTTATAAAACATGATAATAACAACTATCACAAGAAATAATTAAAATCTATACATAATATGAAAATTCTATTCTAGATAGTAACTATTATTCCCATACCCAACTTAATTTTTATAAGATACCCTTATATAAAGGGAAAGTTAACTGATCATTTTTCTTTTTATTGAATCTTAGTTAATTCAATTTCTAAAAAGGCATGAAAATTTTTTTTTTATAAAAGATCCTCATTAAAAAGGTCTTACTGAAAGCTCACATATACTGTGTGCCTAGTACATGCCAAATACTATATTTAATAATTTATGTGTAAGAACTCCCTGTGCAGTTAGTGTCTTCGGGTATAGAATTTCATCTGGGGATGATGATGGATGGTGGGGATGGATGCACAACAAAGTGAATGTACTTAATGCCACTGAACCAAACACTGACAAATGGCAAAAACTGTAAATTTTATATTGTGCGGATTTTAGTATTCCTGGAGGTTTAACTTAATTCTCCTTCATTTGAGGGTGAGTTAAGACTCACCCATGATGTCATATGGCAACTATATACCACCTGGCAGGATACAATAAGGGTACTTCATCTTTGTTATAGTCTTTCTAAAAACTTATATCCTTGTCTAATTATTAAAAAACAAAACCACCAAACAAACCCAATTGGATTTTCAAAGTCATGAAAAGAGGATAGACTGGGAAACTGTGACAGACCAGAGGAGAGTAGGAAGACATAAATGCAACGTAGTTCCCTAAATTGAATCCTGGAATAGAGAGGTGATTAACAGAAAATGAGCAAAATCCAAATAAAATTTAGAGTTTATTTAACAATAATGTGCTAATGTCACTTGCTTAGTTTTGACAAATGTACTATGTTAACACAAAATGTTAATAATTGAAGAAACTAGATGAAGATTACACTGGAAATCTCTCTATTTTTTATCATTTTAATTTTTCTTATTTTTAGTTGTTGATAGACCTTTATTTATTTATTTTTAATTTATATGTGGTGCTGAGAATTTAACCCAGTGCCTCAGACATGCTAGACAAGCGCACTACTGCTGAGCCACAGCTCCTTCTCTATATTCTTTTTGTAACTTTTCTGTGAATCTAAAATTTTTCTAAAATTAAAAGTTTATTTAAAATATATTTTTAAGAAGAACTCTGTTATATCATCAAAAGAGAAGCTTATAAGAAAAAGGCTCATCAGATATTCCAGTTTTTTTGTAATAACTTTTTAATATTTTTCTATTACTTTGAACAACTCCACTCCTAGTTTGAGATTGTTGGGAAATACTAAACATGGATTGTTGTGAGAAAAGATTAAAAAACAAAGTTCAAAGCATTCCAGGCTCCCCCACACACACCCCAAGTAAGCAACCTGGATTAGAGTCTTGAAACAAAATGTCTATTATTCTACAAGGTCATTGTTTATGTGAGAAAAATATTAAAGGCTAATTGGAAAGGCATTTATAATATGTGAGTACAATTCTGGGGAAATTCTTCTTTGCCTTTCTAAGGCCAATATACTCTCATTTTATATTTAATCAAAGTACTCTGGAGGTAGTATAAAGTCGTGTATAATGATACTGGAAGCATTCCAGCATCACAAGTTTCTTTTTCGTAGAATGATCTCATTGTAGACCTCAGATATGGGTCAGATTAAATTTGTCTCTAATTGTTGGGGACAGAATATTCTGTTCCAACATTAACTACTTTGTATTGAGCTTTAAGAAATGGGTAATCTAACTTGTTTCAAGTAGCATCATTAAAATTTTTAAAAACTAGAACACCACATTAAAATAAAGTACCTTAAGCTTTTCTTTCTGGAGATCTTGAGCCAGTTCACTGCAAAGTTCTTGGCACAAGCTGTACTGTTCTTCTGCTTTACTTATTTCACTGAAGGTCCTAGAGAAACAACAATGATTTGGTGCACAAAGCAAACTGTAACTCAAAATAATTTGGGAATGATACAGTATATTTAAATGGTCTAGAATTACTTTATATATTCTGCTGTACAAATAGTTTTCATATGAACTAAGACATAATTAAGTAGAAACACCTACAGTCTATATAAATAATAGAAAACCATGTAGATAGGTAAATTGATTTGCAAAGAAGCAATTTTATACTCTTGTTCTATAATATTTTTTAAAAAATATGATTAAAGTCATCAACAGACAATGCCCCAACTTATAATACTTTTGGTCAGGTATATATGTATATAGATTCTGCTATAGAAGACTATTTTAAGAAAATACAGATGAGAACATCATATTGTACATGAATTTTCTGGATAGAATATCTTTTTCTTTCTTTCTTTTTCCCCCCCTTTTAATTTTTTATTTTGAGACAGGGTTTCGCTAAGTTGATAAGGCTGGCCTCAGACTTGCAGTCCTCCTGCCTCAGCCCCCTAAGTCATTGGAATTACAGGCGTATACCACTGTGCCTAGCTCTGGACAGAGATGTCTTTAAGTAGATTTAATGGGTTGGCTCAGTACCCAGGTACTTATCTACTTATCTAGTAGATAAGTGGAAATGGAGGGCTGCTAAGAATAAATGCAAAACTGAATATCTTCAAAAAGATATTGAAATAGATAATATTAACATTAAAAGAGTCAGACATTAAAGAGAGATCAGAGCAGTGAGAACAAAACCCTGAGCAAATGGTGATTCAGTAGCATCCCCACTTCTAAGACTATCCCCAGCTACTCAGTACTCTTCCCTAGTGGCAACCAATGTTTCTGGCTTCTTATTCATATGAATTCCAGAAATATTCGATGCTGCTATGGCTTGAATATATCTCCCAACGGTTCATGTGTTGAAATTTAATCCCCATTGTGAGATATTAAAAGGGTACAAACCATCAACTATGGTGTTTAGAGGAGGTGATTAGAATTAGACAAGGTCATACGGGTGGAAGCCCTCATGATTGAATATTGGTGGCTTTATAAGGAGAGGGAGAGTCACTAGAAGAAACACATAACATGGCTCTATCTTTTGCTATGTGTTTGCCTTACACTGCCTTGGAGCAATAAGAAGGCCATCAGCAGATGTAGGCCTTTACCTTTGAACCTCTTTTACCTTTACCTTTACCTTTGAACCTCTTTTCTTCAAAAGTTATCTAGCTTCAGATATGTGGTTACAGAAACAAACAACAACCACAAAAACTTTGGGCTAATATGTACATATTAGCAAATAAGCAATAATTTTACCCTTTTTTATATAAATAGAATATTACATACACTATTTAGCACCTTGCTTTTCTTAATTTATCTTGGTGTTACCAATGAGAAATTAAATCCTCATTTTATATGGCAGCATAACATTCTAATTCAAAGATATAACAATTCATCTGGGATTTTGATAGATATTACCAAATTTCTTACCCTTTGTTGTAGGTCAAATACTGATCCCTAAAGATGTCTTACCTGGATCAGTGAATAATGCTATCTCAGAGAACTTTGTTCTTCTTTAATTATAAATGAGAATGGGAATATTTTCATATAGCCTGTCATTTTTTGTTTCCTTTTCTCTTAACTAATTAGATATTTGGCACACTGATGCTTCTTATTGATTATATGAGTTCTTTACATATTAGAGAAGTTAGGTTTTTATGTATGATTGTGAATTACAATCTCCCTCTCCCCAATCCCATAACAAATTTGATGTTCTAATACAAGTTTTTAAAAAGCCAAGAAGAGGGGCTGGGGATATAGCTCAGATGGTAGAGTGCTTGACTCGCATGCATAAGGCACTGAGTTCAATCCCCAGCACCTTAAAAAAAAACAAAAAGTCAAGGAGAGTTTTCAGAAAGAAAACTGGAGAATATATTCCCACATATCAATAATTTTCTCAGTAACAAAGTCCGAAAGTACAAAAGAATAATTTTTAAACTGTACAACTTTACTCATATAATCACATTTTGGATGAATTTGTTCTTTCTCTCAGATTGCTTTTATGTAAATCACAACCTAAAACAGCAATTTTTATCAAAGCCATTTATTGAGTATGTTGTTTTATAAAATTCATTCAGATTTTTTGGTCAGAAATAACATGTGAAATACAAATCCAACCTTCTACTAGGTCAGTGGTTCTTAAATGCCTGTGACATCTTGCTGCTTCGAGGAAATAATTGAGAGACTTTTAAAAAACATTTTCTCAAATAATAAAGTTCCATATCATTTCATTTGTCTTGCAAACCAGATTGTAAGTCCTCTAAATTAGCCCATTTCTAAGCTCTCATTCACCAAGAATATAATACTACATGTTGAGGATCCCTTGTCTGAAATACTCAAGACAAGAACATAGATTGGACTTTGGATTTTTAAAATTTTTGAATATTTGCCTGGATATAACAAGATATCTTAGGGATAGACCCAAGAATAAACTTGAAATTCTTTTGCTTCATATACACCTTATATATTTAGCATGAAGGCACATTTACACAATATTTTTAGTATGCCTATGTTTTGACTGCAACCAATCACATAAAGTCAGGTGTTAAAATTTTGTATTTGTGGTGACATATTGGCACTTAGAACATTCTGGAAACTCAAGCATTTCAGACTTCAGATTTTCAGACTAGGGATGCTCAATCATTTAATGCCTCTGCTCATGCAACCAATATTTAATGAGTTTCAAGAATTCCTGGGCAGGAGTTGTAGCTCAGTAGTGAAGCGTTTGCTTCACATGAGTGAGGCCCTGGGTTCGGTCCCCAGCACCACATAAAAATAAACAAATAAAAATAAAGATATTGTGTCCATCTACAACTAAAAAAAATATTTAAAACAAAAGAATTCCCAAATAAATCTTCAAGACTAGAAATTAGAAACTGGAATCCTAAAATGCCTAGTTTTCAGCGAACAGAAGTAAAATCAACATGCATAAAAATGACTGCAGTTAGCTGGGCACAGTGGTGCATGCCTGTAATCCCAGTGGCTTGGGAGACTGAGACAGGAGGATCAAGAGTTCAAAGCCAGCCTCAGCACCATAGAGACGCTAAGCAACTCAGTGAGACCCTGTCTCTAAATAAAATACAAAATAGGGTTGAGGATGTGGCTCAGTGGTTGAGTGCCCCTGAGTTTAATTCCCTGTACAACCCCCGACCCCCCAAAAAAAAGAAGAAAAAAAAAAGATTGCAGTTAATTTTTCTCCTACTGAGAGTGGCACAACCAAAGATAATAATACCCTGTACCGAAGTATACTGTACCATGTAAGCTGAAGTATATATTGCAGCATTGTAAACTGCTGAAAACTGTTGATGTGATTTGCAAATACTGTACTAAAAATTAATTTAGAAATTAGTTTAAAATAGCAGTATGAACAATTAACAATAAATAACAAAACATTACCTCTCAACGCTCATGCTTTTCCTTTCTCCATCCCTTGAAATGACAAAACAAAAACAAAAAAACAAGTCTTTATTTTCTATTTCAGAAAAGACTGATAGACAAATATAAAAGTAAATATGAAATACCTTAGAAGAAGAAAGCATTTAGCTCAAAAAACAAATCACAGTAGGGGAATAGAGAACATGGATTGAGGGGAAGGCAGATCTGCTATTTATTTATCATAAAACACCCACAGATTTCCCTTAATATTCTCTCTGAATACCAATATATGCTGTGTTATATCAGAACTATATTGCTTACAAGCAGTATGGAAATAAAAAGAAAATAATTTTTGGATTACAGAAGACATTTTTATTTCCTGATTTCTTCAAATACTAGTTAGTTATAGTGCTGTGATATATTTATTCATCTTTCATTTTACCCACAAGATCAAAATGAGCTAACTGTAAATTCAAAATAAAAAAGAGCAGCAAGAGAATTATAATACAGCCTTGCAATCTGTTAAGATTTAGCAAGCTTAATTGGTTATTTAATTTTATAGACATTTTATTTATTTATTTATTTTATAGACAATTTTATTGTTGTCTTTTATTTTAATTATAATAATAAGAAGTCACTTTGAGTACAGGATGACAAGATAATGACAAAATTGCAAAAATAGTGTCCAAGGTTGACTTCTGTGATTCCTATTCTTTCTTTTTAAAATATTTTTATTAGTGCATCATAGTTATATATAATATTGGTGTTCATTTTGACACAATCATACATGCATGGAAAATAATTTGTTTTACTTTAGTCCCCAGTACTTCCCCTTTCTCTCCCCTCCTCCCGCCCCCCTATTCACCTACCTATACTAGTCTTCCTTGTATTTATTTATAATTTTTAAAAATTGGTACTTTATAGATATACGTAAAGATGAAATTCATAATTTTGTTAATTTCATCCTGAAGTTACTCCCTTTTCCCAACCCTCCTCCTTCCCCATCTACTCCCTTCCTCTACACCACTGATCTCCCTTCTGTTATCATGGGATTCCCCCTGACCCCATCCCTGACCCCACTCTGTTTTTTCCTCTTATTTTGATCTAACTTCACATATGAGAGAAAACATTTGACCCTTGACTTTGAGTCTCTTTATTTCACTTAGCATGATGTTTTCAGTTTGATCCATAGACCACCAAATGCTGTAATCTCATTCTTGTTTATGATTGGTAAAACTCCACTATGTATATATACCACATTTTCTTTTTCCATTTATTCATTTATCTGTGGACAGGCCTCTGGGCTGGTTCCATAATTTGGCTATTGTGACTTGTGCTGCTATAAATATTGATATGCCTGCATTACTACAGTTTGGTGATTTTAGTTCTTAAATGTAAATACCAAGGAGTAGGATACCTGGGTCACACGGTTTTTTGAGGAATCCACGTATGAGTATACCTTCCCCCCACCTCCTCACCAGCATTTATTATTATTGGTATTCTTAATGATTGCCATTCTAACTGAAATGAGATGAAGTTATAACCACAATTATAATTCTTGCCTATTATCTATTCTGATTGCTAATAATGTTAAACATTTTATCATAATGTTCGTTGGTCATCTCTATTTCTTCTTTTGATAAGTGTCTGTTTATTCCCTTCTTTTCACCTATCCCTAACAATTTGCCTTTCCAGCTGTGGGGTACTTCCTGTTAAGACCTAGATGAAAAAGAGATAGAGGGGAAAAAAAACCAAAACCAAAAACAAAAACAAAAACACAGGCCCACTTCTTTAGCCGTTCGTTACCTGTCTCCCAGATCTTTGCATCGTTGGGTCCCTCAATTTTCTGCCTCTGGATGAATGCTGCCAACCCCCACTCAGCCCCAAGTCTTTTTTTTTTTTTTTTTGGTACCAGGGATTGAACCCAAGGGTGCTTAACTACTGAGTAACATCCCCAGCCCTTTTTATTTTCCATTTTGAGACATGGTCTCTCTAAGTTGCTGAGGGCCTTGTTAAATTGCTGAGGCTGGCTTTGAACTCACAATCCTGCCTCAGTCTCCCTAGCCGCTGGGATTACAGGCATGTGCTAGTGTACCCAGCCCCCAAGTCATTTTTTGCGCCTCATTCTACTTTACTTTCCTTACTTTACTTTAAACCATTTGTTTAATGGTTATTTTCTATCCCACACACTAGTCTGCAAACTCCATGAATATAGAACTTTCTCCTAGTCACTGTCATTATCCCTAATTCCTAGGACAATGCTTAACACAATAATCAAAGAATAAATCACTTATGTATCTGGAAAAGAAATAAAATATTGTCAGTTCATGAAGGCTTTCAAAGAATCATTAAAACTCCTTGTTTAAAGAATGAATTATGGAATATAAGCCATCTTTTTTTTCTCAACAATCTGACAACCAGCATTCCTCTTATATTCTGAAAAAAGAATAAGGCAGAGATAAAAAATAAAATAATCATTGATTCTCTTGTCCATCTACTCAACTGCTGAAGTATAAGTCTTTATTTTTCTTTTGCTTTTCTCCTGAATCCAATCTGTTGATTTTTAACCCAAACATTATATTATGAATCAAACTGGTCTTGGAGGATTTTAAAACACATTATCTTTATAGTCTCTATCTCAATGGTTAAAATTGACATTTCAGCAAATAATAAAGCAGAATTACTATATATACCTTGCCAGATGTGTTGAACCTAGACCCAGAGAGATGTGAAGGAAATAATGCCAAGATGTTTCAGAGAAAAGGAGAGAAAGTAATGCCCTCTGTTGGTAGAGTTCTGTACAAGTAATAATTCCAAGGGCCTTTAACATTTTCTCTGTAACTTTTCCTATTCCAGAAACCTAGAAGAGAATCAACATTTATCATTAATTTTAAATTAAGATCAGAACTAAGAGGGTAATCTTATTAAAGGTATAAATAATGTTACTATCATCACAAATCTTGTGAGAAAACTGATTTTGTTACTTTCGGGTCACATTTCCTAAAGAGCATTCCATTTAATATTTAAAGGCACTAAAAAAGGAGTTGTTGGGCTGGTGTTATAGCTCACTGGCACAGTGCTTGCCTAGCATGAGTGAGGCACTGGGTTTGATCCTCAGCACCACATCAAAATAAACAAGTAAAATAAAGGCATTCTGTCCATCTACAACTACAAAAAAAAAAAAATTTAAAAAGAAAAAAAAAAGAAGTTGTTGGTCATATATACCTTTAGGGAATGGTCAGTCAACAAATTTAAATGGAAAATTTTGCTTCAAAATTAGAAATCTTTAACATACTAATATATAAACAGTGACCCCCTTTTATAAAAATAATCTTTTTTGGTTGTTGATAGATCTTTATTTTATTTATTTATATATGGTGCTGAGCCCCAGTCCCAGCCCACCCCAAAGCTCTTTGATCCAGACTTTTTTTAAAATGAAACACCTATTTATACTTTGAAAAACACATTAGAAAATACTACTTTATAATTATGTCTTACATATATTATCCAATAATCATATACATTGTATAGAGTAATTACTGAAAAAAAAAAAGATATCTATGCAGAACAATTTGGAAGCTCTGAAGAGTAATAAAAATATATCCTTTTCTGGAACCCCTAAGAGATAATTTTATCATTTTAAAGATGGTAAAGTATTTTTGCTTTTTCTTTATATAATAATAAAAATTCTAAATATCTTTGAAATATACCTATTTGGTAGCACTCTATTAAGGTACAGTTGGGAAAGGACTTTTCTAAGTATTTTTTATTTCTTTCTCCTTTGCAGGAATCCACTTAAAAGCTGTCATCCAAGTATGCTCCTAAAAATTTCTAGAAATAAGCTTCCTAAACCTGATTTTTAGGGTTTCACAGAAAGATCTCGTCAAGTCCACATTCAACCACCGATTATAATTCTTGCCTCTTATCTATTGTTTTAAAACTTCTCAGCAAAGAATTACTATCAGTCTAAATGATGTCTCTTCAGAATTCAGAGAACATGTACCAGATGATAAATTTTATATAAAATCTTACCTTCCTAATTGGTAAGTCTTTGATGAAGCCCATCACAGCTTGTCTGTTGGGGAGAATTTGATATTGTCCATTTGGCTTATTCTTGTCACTGCAAACTTTTGCCAACATTGTATTGGGAGCAATTCCTTAAAAGAATTAAAAGAACATTCTACTTATAAAAGTTGATACGTATTTATTTTTAACTAAGTGATGACAAAACAGAAAAAAAATGCAAATAATCTGAAACGATACATGATGCCACTTTAAAGATAACATTTTATTATCATCTATTTCCTCTGGATTTGCTATGGTTTGGTGTTTTTTGTTTTTTTTTTTCCCTTTTGTTGTTGTTGTTTTTTGGTACTAAAGATTGAACCCAGGGTCACTTAAACACTGTTCAACATCCCCAGCCTTTTTTAGTTTTCATTTTGAGACAGGGTCTCACTAAGTTGCTTAGAACCTTGTTAATTTGCTGAGGCTGGCTTTGAACTTGTGATCCTCCTGCCTCAACCTCTCAGCTCACTGGGATTACAGGAGTATGCCACCATGCGTACTTGCTATGGTTTTAAGAAAAGGAATTTTATTAGTTATTGGGGCAGAAGAAATGGGAATATTTAATTCTCCATGATATTTAAGATCTAAAAATAATTTCTGAGTTGAGTAATATTAAATGTAACTTACTACTGAGTTTACTCTTCAGTAGAAATACAGGGTTGTTATAGTGGCCCTATAACCATTACTTAGAAAAGATCCAGAATATAATTTTTGAAGGATGTTTATTCTTTGAAAAGTTTTTTTTAATGAATTATTCACATAAAGAAAAAAAAAGCTTCTGTATATTTATTTAAAACATTTCATCCCTTTTGCTACTCACAAAGCAAATTAAATTACTACTTTTCAAAAAGGTGTTTTACAATTTCCAGGAGTTTTAGAGATTAAGGTAATTTGAAACAGATATATTCAAATATAGCCATCAAATAGTTCACTTTAATTTTATACATATCTTCCTAAATTTTACTATTCATTTTCATGTTTTGTTAAAGAAAGATTAACCTAATTATGACATGAGTACTACAAGATAATTCAGGGTCCTCATGGTGAGTATCAATTATTATGCTACATAGTGATGCCCTTATGGGTTATTGACATTTGCAAAGCTGTTTTTTGGTTTTGTTTTTTTCCCCTTTTACCAGTTGGTCCTAAACTGCTACATTGCTAGCTGGTGTTTTGGATTTTTTAATTTTTTATCTTCTATCTTGATGTCTTCTGGGTTCTCTCCTGCACATATTCTAAGACAGCAATGAAGTCTCCTAAGGAAGAACTAATCAAGATTTATGAGAAAAACCAATGACCATATATTTTGCATTTACAAAAGAAGAGCTACATAAGATTTATGATAGGCTTTTTTCTTTGTGCTCATGTGCTTTTCTGCTAAATTCCTACTTACTTGTAGGTTCACAGCTCTTCTAAATAGGTAAAGTTTCAGAAGGTAAAAAAAAAAAAAGAATAGATAAGTAAGAAGATACTATATCCTTTCAAATGAGAAATTATTAATATGACACTTGAATTAGCCCAAAACTTACAACCACACTGTGCATCAAGATCCTGACCTGCACTGGCCGTCAGTGTTGTTTTTTGCTCGATTCTGAAACGAATTTCCTTTACCACTTCCTCAGCTGATGTTCCAAAAACAACTGAATTTTGTAGTATTTGAGGATTGTTTTGTTCTTCAAAGTTCGATGGGGTTTGTAAATCAGGAGGACTATCTTCAAAAAGCAGTGGAGAGATGGGCCGTTCATGCTCACTCAGTTTATCCACTTCCTTTTCTGGTTGATCTAAATTATAAACAGGAACAATAACTCATGTTCATTTTAAGAGGTATATATTTCACAAGTTAGATTTTGCTTCATTCTTTCTTTAAATTTTTCTTTTTTCTACTTTCCCCTCACATTATTTCTGAAGACAAAGCAAATTTAATAGTTTCTAGAAAACATGATCAGAAATGCTATAATTTATATTTTATAACTGTTCAATCAAGAAAAAAACTGTCCAGGTTTTTCTTTAAAAAAATTATCTTTTTTCATATTATACATTCTAAAAGGATCTACCCTATGTAAAGTTCATTAAATTTTGAAATGCATTACTTTTTTTCTTTAAAAACTAAAGTATTTCTTGCCTTTTATTCTTCTATATAGAAAAAAAGACCTTTACTAAATTAGAATTTAGGAATGAGGAAAAAAGGCTTTAGGCAAATAGAATAATTATATCTGAAAAGTAAGTTTTGCTTTTAGAGAGAAAATAATTTTTCTTCATCCCTGGAAGAAACTTTTCAAATGTCAAATCTTTATTTCCTTCTTTTAAATCTGATTTTATTTTGACTTGCTTGTGCAAAGTATCACTTTTACTAAGGGTACATTTGCAACAAATACAAATTGCCCCTGAAAGTTATGTTTCTTTATACAAATTTTTAGGGTCTGACTGGATTAACCAAGGTCTAAGTTTAAGGAAAAGAACATTTACTATCACTAGACTATAAACTATAATTATTAAAAAGTAAAATAAAAATACCAATTATTATCTCATTTTATTTGCATTTTTCAAAATATAATGTAAAATACACTTAAATCTATATTCATACTTAAAATGTTCTCATAATATCTCATTAATGCTTCTCAAATTAAGGTAAATACAGTGGCAATAATTAAATTTCTTAAGTTTCAAGATACACATAAAAGTATATTACTTGAAAAATAAATTTAGTCTTTTAGGAAACTTTTCTAAAAAGATAACAAATTACATGATAAAAACCTGATTAGTTTCAAGTTTTAAGGTAGGTAATAGAAATTATGTCACAGATATAATCTCCAAATTGGAATTCTCAGGTCATATGAACCCTATTTTACATTAACTGTTACTTATATGCTTCAGTTCCTTTTCATTTTTTATATCTGGTTTTAAAGTTCAGAGTAACTCAGAGGGGATTCAAAGTACGGAACATTTGAAATGATATTCACTGGAGCCCGTTTCCCCATTGGATGAGTGGAACTCAAGGTAATAAAAGCTGTAGAAGAAAAACTGCAGATCAGGTAAGGTACCTGTCACATTCATAAGCCGCTCCTGCAGAGTTCCTTATGCTGTTATAAAGGGCTAATCCCTCTCACACCCTGTTTTCAGGTGAGTCACTGGAATAGTAGAATGCTACAGGAGAAAGCAAAGGTTGGTACCTCCTGGTACATTATTAGAGCTACTGCAGAATGGTATATTACCTTTTCCATCTCAACTGCATTTTGCTTCTTTGGGAGGCCTGGAAATATAACTAACTGCTAAAATTGTTTATTTACTTCCAGACTGAATATTTTTGTAATCCCCGTAACTGAGGTAATCAGAGTACACTGTATGGTATTACCAGGATTAAAGCATTCCATCTGAACTGCAAGTGCTAAAAAGTGAGTGTTATTCAGTTTCTTACATAGACTGGTATCCACCATCTAAATTTATATTACAGAGTAGACATAAAATAATATGTATAATATCTGTATGTTTCTTGGTGTTGCTTTGAACAGATAATAAAGGGAGTGATTGAAAAAAAAAAATCTATGAAGCCATGGAATTTCTGATTCATTGTATTCTAGAGTCATGATAAGGTCTAAGTCAAAGAAGGGAAAGGAAAGTCATTAATTCTGGCAGAGTAGAAAACAGTAATAATTGCTATACTAGAACCAAATTGTAAAAAACTTGGGAAATGAAGAAAAGAATCACTCAATATTTTGATATCTTTTTTAAAAAAAATCTAATTTCTATTAAGAACAATAACAAAAAAAGCTACCTTACACAGATAACTTCCTCAGTCTTTTATTTTATTTTATTTATTTGTAGATGGTGTTGAGGATCGAACCCACTGCCTCATACATGCTAGGCAAGTGCTCTACCACTGAGCCACAGCCCCAGCAAATTCCTCAGTTTTAATGTGATCTAAACTCTTTGTTATATTTTAAGAAAATACTGTTAGATTTTAAGAAATTACTTTGTACAGGGACTCAGCACTTATAGTGCTTGGAGATTTAACATTCTCATTTGGTTTAAAATGATATTTTATACATTTAACTTAAACCTGGTATATTTTAAATTTCTGATTTTTCATTTTTATAAAGATATATCTAATCCTACCACCTACACATGCTAATGGAGTTAACTGGGTTGATTCAAAGGGTTACTTTTCTGTTTCTTAGTGTTTAGTTTGATAGTTCTTATAAATTGCTTACCATTTTCTATGACATTTTCATTTTTGACGAAATATTTTCTTTTGTCCTCAGGCCAATTTTGTCTTTCTTGTAAGTGCTTGGTTATATTCAAGTAAGCTTCATCAAGACTCATGGCCATAAAATTGGGATCATAATCAGCAAGTATTTCCTTAACCTTCAAAAGGAACAAAAGAAGCTTAAATTCTGCTGCCACAGCAAAGCCTCCTGTCACATATAGCTGATGAGAAACATTAATATTACTTTGCAACAACAGTAATGATCCTGCAATCAATAGCTCATAGATTTAAGGAATAAATAATTTACTACCAGTGCATATTTGTCAAATTCTCTTTTGTCTTAAAATAGATCATGAAGGCAGAAGACCATGAAATAGTTTCATCTGATGCAATCTCTCTTTAGCCACCTACATCTTGATATAGTAAGCAATTCAAATAAATCTCAGATGACATCATTATGGTAGACAGAAAAGAAAATGGTTAAGGTTTTAGGAAGATAGCTAAAAGTAATTCTACTCTCATCTTTTAGGATGATTTTTATTCATCTTAAAAAGGGATAATCTTATGTAAAAATACTCAATTAATTATAACATGCACAAAAAACAACTCTCAATACACATATTAATGCATGTATCCATACAGGGAAATGAAAGTTTACTATTTACTGGCATCTAAAATGGAAAAGATGTTAAAATTTGTAACATAACTTCATCATTACATTATATTATACAGAAAAGTCTGGCATTGCCTTGTGGGATAAAGGAAATACATATAGAATTTCAGTGATACAATCCAGAAATTCCTTTTATATAAGATGATTTTTATTACATGAAACTATGAATTTTTTGATGATTGTTTTTTACAACTGAAGTATTAGCTATAACTAGAGGGAATGATTGACAAAATAATAACATATTAGAAAACATTGGCTGAATTATGTTACATTTCATCTAGCATTTACCATCCATCTACTATATCTTGAGAAAACTTTTGTTTCTTTATAAAAAGAAAGTGTTTTAGCTTAATGTAATTATGAACAGCTGAGTCAAGGGGAATTTCAGAATAGTTTTTCCTCAGAGAAGGCCTAAAATAGCTTTGTTCTTGTAGAGAAACCATTTTTATAATATACTCAAACAGAATCTTTCTAGTAAAAATGAAACTCTGGAAAGTCTGTAGCTAGAGACAACTAACATTCTGAACGAGAAGTACTCTCTAGAGATACTGCTTAGTACTTACTTCCTTTTCCTAGGCAACTGGCAAACAAAAGTAGATATGTTCCAGGTAAAAAAAATCAAGCACTTAAAGCTCTAAGAACAGTTAAAACTACTCCAATATTTTGAACAAAACAAAAATAGATCTTCCTTAAGCTTTCTAAACTAAGCCAAAAATATCTATAGTTGATTTTTTATCTGCAAATTAACTATGTAGATTTTGCTGGAATCTTAAGATTTTTCCAACTTATGTAAATAAACAGATGAAAGAAAACTAGAACCAATTTAGTTCTCTTTGTCACACTGTCTAGTTTTACTGAGTTAAAGTAGTACTTAAAATTCTTAGTCTTTATGGGACTTTTAACTTATTAAAAGCCTATATGCATGATTAGCATTTTATTTGTTTTTAATTAGAAACACAATAAGAGAGATTAACAGTCATCAATTTGAGTGTACTGCTCTCTCCTTTTCCACTGTTTCTGAAGTAGGCACAGAGCACTTGCTTTAACAGACTATTTTGAAGAATATTCTTTTAAATCTTGGATAGGATGTCATTTCTAGCAAAATGAGATGGAGTACAAATAAAAGGATGAATTTAAAGGTTACTTGCATGTCTAAATGTTTAACAAGTGGCAGACCATAGTTTTTAAGTGCTTCCATTCACTTAAAAAGACAGCATTTACTCTAGCAGTCTAAAAGTGATGTAGATATAGCACTCAAATTAAATCCCAGCACTACAGGATAGGCCAGTTCTTATAAAACAGAGAAAACAGCTATTTTTCATATAAGATACTTTGGAATTTTAGCAAATAATCAAATCCTTATACTTCAGAGATCCTTTTCAAAGCAATGAATTATTCCCTTTTCTCTTTGATTTAATGTTTCTAAGATATTATATGTTCAAGTAACTTCACAAGATCGTGGGACAAGGAAAGCAGGTAATTAAGATAAGTGAATTTTGTCACTGCTTAAAAACACTCAGAAGAGACTAAAATTAATGATGAGTAGATTCTGTTAATTATAAGGTAGTTCTAGAAGAAAATGTATTTTTCATATTAGGAAAAAATAGTTTAAGTTACTAAGGTTACTCAAAGTTTGGGGAGATGAGTTTTTTAAGCAGATGCAAAAAATTCATGAAAACAGAATGGTCTATTCCAGGTACCATAAACAGCTCATATTCAATATATAATGTGAAGAAGTGGTTGAAGGTGAGACTAAAGATGAGACTAAATGTGGTAGACCACAGTATCATTTACTAAAATCCTGATGTGCTAAGGTATTTACAGTTGACTCTCTAGGTGACAGAAAACCAGAGAAAGAATATTAAGTAGGAGTGAGATATCAACTTACCTCTTTACTCACAGCTCTGTATTTGTCAAAGTTTGGGGGCACTATGATAAGTTGTGGGCAGAGTCTCTTAGCAATAAATCCTGGCATGGCTGCACGAACACCAAACCTCCTTGCAATGTAATTTGAAGTAGACTGAAAAAGAATTGGCCACATAGAGAAAAATAAACAAAAGTAAATGGACATGTTGATCCATGCATTCATAAGAAACACATTATTGATATGCATTTTCAATTCAAGGACATTTCTAATACAGGTCACTCTCTTGAATCACTGAACCCACAGTTTGACTTTATCCTTTCATGGTATGATGATACCATGACCCTTTCTCACTGCTGTCCTTATATTTATAATGTGATACCAGATAGTAATTAAGCTATTCTAATAAAAGAGATTCTTTCGTAATTCCAGTAAGTAAACTTCATATTTTTAAATAATTTTTTTTAGTTGTAGTTGGACACAATACCTTTATTTTATTTACTTATTTTTATGTGGTGCTGAGGATTGAACCTAGTGCCTCGCACATGCTAGGAGAGCACTCTACCGCTGAGCCACAACCCCAGCCCCCCTGAAAATAAAGTTCATTTGTTTTAAGACATACCTGTAATATAGTACATATCTTACAAGTCTGGATGATAGTGGATGTTGTTATATAAAAGTAATAGTATAGAATAGTTAATAGGATAGTGCAAATAATTTAAATATTACATAAAAGTCACAGTATAGAAAGTACTAATATAAAATAATATAGGTTGAGTATCATTTATCCAAAGTGCTTAGGAACAAAAGTATTTCAGATTACAGAGTCTTTCAGACTTTAGAATATTCGCACAGATTTTACCAATTAAGCATCCCTGATCTGGAAATCTAAAATCTAAATGCTCCCAAATCTGAAATTTTTGAGTGATGGATTTTGGATTTCTGGGGATGATAGATCTGTAGTATATTTTTGGATTTGCTCAATTTGGTATTTGGGGAAATTTTTACCTAGACAACAACTAACAATTGAAGGTCTAACCAAATTAAGTCTCCAAAATGAATTAAGTTTTATTTCTCAACACACGAATATATTTTTTGGTAAAACCATTTTGACTAGGAGATGGAACTAAAAAAGTATGAGAGTAAAACAGAGACTATTACTTATTAAATCCTTAGTGATGATATTTGACAGTAATATTTGATATTTGACATATGTCAATCTGGTAGGTAGACCACAGTACCATTTACTAAAAAATTTTTTATCACAAATAGAATCTTTATGTGGAATCTCAAGTGAAAATTCAAAGAAAAGCAGAACACAATCTATCAAATGAAGGAATTATCACAAAATATTATTAGTTTTCCTTTAATAAATTTCAAAAGGTATTTTAAAAATCTTGAGAGGGATTAAAACTATGCTAATCCTTACTCAGTGATCCAAAAAGGAAAATGCAAATCATACTAGAAAGACAAACCAATGCTATAAATATAAATAAATGTAATGGAACTAATATGAATGCTATATCTAAGTAGAACAGAAACAAAGATTTGAATTCCTCTGTTTGTGGTAGATCATGAATCAGAGCCATAACAGTTTTACAAGTTACTCAAAAGGTAAGATTTTAGTTCCTTATACCAAATGACTTGCCTTATGACTAACTTTGAATAAAAGCATGTGTGGTAAATGCTACAGTGTGAGTCCTGAAGCCTAGGTCTTAAGAAGCCTTCAGCTTCTACTCTTGCTTTTTTGTGATCCAGCAAACCATTGCAAAGACCTTGTGGTACATTACTAAAGGATGAGCATGGAGAGAAGAAAGTGCAAATGTTGGAAGCCACTCTAATTGCTTCTGCGGAAGTGCTAGATGAAAGCCATTTTAGAGTCTCTGGCTCCAATTAAACAGCCCTAGCTAACCCCAGGTAGAGTTGAGTTATCCCCATTGAACTCTGCACAAATTATGGAATCATGAGAAAAGACATGGTTGTCTATAAACTACTAAAGGGTTTCTTATACAGCACTAGAAAATGCTATAGGTCTAAGTTCCTATTCTTAGAGCCAACTCAGAACATTTCCAAAATCCATTAAATTCACCAAAAAAAGAATTACTGGAATAATCAAATATGCACCATCACTCTCATTATTAATTTGTACATACACTTTTATGAGTTCACTAAGACAAAAACAATTATGCTTCAGCTCTCATCAGAAGGGAATTTAATTTAGTTCAGCATACAAAAAGGGTAATCTTTGTTAAATATAGCAAATAATCAGAATAGATAGTGTCTGAAAGATATTTTTTTGTAGATTTCAAAAGCAGTGGGTTATGGTTCTAACAAGGTTACAGTATGTGTGTATGCATAAAACACACATACATAAATATAGAGTATTATATTTTATTAATATAATTTTTTTTCAAATGTTTTTTGGTGATTTGTAAGAAAGGGGAGTTGAGTACCCTTTTGATAAACATTATTTTAGAACTAGACTTGTCAGTTGTGTGTATACTTATAGGAATAGAGATAGGAAATACACAGATTATAAATTAAAAATAATAATAACTCTGTAGGGATTAAGGTATAGCTATCTAAGGCACCAGAAGGAGGCAACAACAGGGAATAACTCTCTTTAGTATGTTTTTCTTTTCTTTTTTTGTTACCAGGGATTGAACCCAGAGGCACTTAACCACTGAGCCACATCCCTAACCCTTTTTTGTATTTTATTTAGAGACAGAGTCTTGCTGAGTTGCTTGGGGCCTTGCTAAGTTGCTGAGGCTGGCTTTGAACTTGTGATCCTCCTGCCTCATCCTCCCAAGCCACTGAGATTATAGGTGTGCCCCACTGTGCCCAGCCATGGTATGTTTCTTTATACCCAAACCCATCTATCTATTCTAGTACTTTTAATTCTCAATACATTTTCAGTCACATATAGCTATCCTGTATCCTGGTCACCTTTACCTTCTATGGTCAAGGAAGAAGTAAAAACAAACAAACAAAAAAAGCAACATAGTGATCAGAAAAATGAAGATTCTGAGAAAAACTATTAAAGTGTGTTCTAAATGTAACATAGTAATAAAATAGCTCACTTTTAGAACTAGGTTGATAAATCTTTTCTGTGAAAGTCCAGATAGTAATCACTTTAAGCTTTATGATCATATTTTTTATTGTAAGTGCTCAATTCTACTCTTTTAGTGAAACAGCAGTAATAAATGGCTGTAACTTTGTTCCAATAAATGTATTTAAAAAGAAGGTGGCAGGGTGGACTTGATCTGTAGGCATAGTATGAAAAATTCTGCTTTAGAATGACATTTCCTTTTTCTTTCTTCTTTAAGTAGAACACTTGTGAAAAAATAAAATTTACCATGAAAAAGAACAATGTCAGTACCATTTTAATAGGTTTGTGTTTGGGGCAAGTTATTAATCATTTGAATTTGTTTTCTTTTCAAGTGGAAATAAAAAATAGTACCTTAATGTATGTTGAAAAAACCAACTGAGCATTTATAAAGCACCCAGAAAAATACTCAGCAAACTGGTACACCTCAATAAAAGTTTCTCCCTTTGTGAACTAGTAAAGCCTACTAGAACATGCTATGAAATTCCCTTTCTGTTTTTGATCTTTGCTTACTTACCAACATACTCATTGATCCTACAGCAATGGGTTTATCCTTTAATTCTGGATTGTCCCTCATTTCTACAGCTGCATAGAAGGCATCCATGTCAACATGCACTATGGTATTGTTCAAATCCCGGCCCTGTTCTAATTCCATTGCAAATCTGTCAACCTTAATTAAAAAAAAAGAGTTAACACACTTTAAGACAACATAATATTGAAATATCATTAATCATAACATTAATTTTAATTTAGTAGGCATTTATGTGCCTCCATCCGTTTATGCATCCATCCATCCTATGGATGCAAATTTTATGGCTATTCATGAGTGTTTATGGGTATATAATTTATTGTTTATTGAGAATGGTAACTGCTTTTATTTGTACAAATACAGCTTATTCTTTAAAATTTTTTAAAAATATTTATTATTTTTTAGTTGTAGTTGGACACAATATCTTTATTTTATTTTTATGTGGTGCTGAGGATCTAACCTAGGGCCTCGCACATACTAGGCGAGGACTCTACCACTGAGCCACAATCCCAGCCTCACAGCTTCTTCTTTTTTTAAAAAAATATTTATTCTTAAGCTTTAGGTGGATACAATATCTTTATTTTACATTTATGTAGTGCTGAGGATCAAACCTAGTGCCTTGTGAATGCTAGGCGAGCACTCTACCACTGAGCCACAACCCCAGCTCCCCCCCACACAGCTTATTCTTAAATGTCATTTCTTCACAACTCTTCTCTCCATACTCCCAGGCTATATATATAGTAAGAACTTAATAAATATTTATTGAATGAAGAAGTATTTCAACTGCTTATATCAAATATTCTATTGCTTTATAAATTTGGAGAACTTACTAGCACTGAAAGTTTCAATTTAGGTAAAATAAACAACTCCTATTTGACTCAAAATGTGTCTTAAATAGCAACAAAGAAAATGTACAACAAAAGATTATACCTCTTTGGCATATCTTGTTATACTGAACAGTAACGTATAACCCAAACACACCAAAGTATAATGTAAAAATTCCCTCTGCAGAACTGCTGTCATTATACATTTGATAAATGTTAGTTGATACAAATAAATTTGAAAACTTAAGAAATAATTAATACTTTATAAACTTCAATACATATGTCAAATTATCTTAATCTTTGACTCTTCAGAGAAAAATTGGGCTGAAAAGAATAAAGAGAAACAAAAGGGGTTAGAAATAACCAAAATAGGCAAGTAAGAAAAGGGTTTATGAAACAGACATACTCATTTATAACTTGCTTTTTGTGGCTTGCCTCTGTTAATGCTAAATAATTCCAGCTTTCTGGGTAGCTGAGGGTTACTGTGTGACAATTTTATCTCTGCAATGTGTAAGCAAGTTGCCAAAACCATTGAAATAAAATCATAAGAGCATGTAAGGAGCATGGAACAGTGCCACATGGCACAAGTTCAATAAATGCAATTTATTACTAAAAGAATGAGCATATAGCTACATAACAAAGCAATCAAAAACGGAGAAAAACAGCCCCAAATTGGCAAGTGCTGGTGAATCCTGGAATGTGGAGATCCTTAGAGCAAGTTGTTGTTGTTGTTTGGTACTAGGGATTGAAACCATGGGCACTTCACCACTGAACCACATCCCTAGCCCTTTCTTGTATTTTATTTAGAGACAGAGTCTCACCAAGTTCCCTACAGCCTCCCTGAGGATGGCTTTGAACTCGTGATCCTGTTGCCTCAATCTCCTAGGCTGCTGGGATTACAGGTAAGCACTACCATGCCCTGCTGAGCAAGTTTCTTTGAAGGTGCAAATATAATAGGCATGGTGGCTCACACCTGTAAACATAGCAACTACGGAGGCTGAGACAGGAAGATTACAAATTTAAGACCAGCCAAGGCAACTAGTGAGAGCCTGCCTCAAAATTATAAGCATTTTTATACATCACTAATGAATCCTCACAAAGAGAAATTAAGAAAACCACCCCATTCACAATAGCCTCAAAAAAAAAAAAAAAACAAAGAAAAAAAACAAACCCTTGGGAATCAATTTAACAAAAGAGGTGAAAGACCTCTACAAGGAAAACTATAGAACACTATAGAAGATGAAAAGATATCCCATGCTCTTGGATAGGCAGAATTAATGTTGTCAAAATAGCCATTCTACCAAAAGTGCTATGTGATACCAATTAAAAAACTGTAGGTGATACCTCATTGAAATAGAAAAACAATCTTGAAATTCATTTGGAAAAATAAGAGACCCAAAATAGCCAAAGAAATCTTTTAGCAAGAAGAGTGAAGCAGGAGGCATCACAATACCAGACGTTAAACAGAGCCATAGTAACAAAAACAGCATGGTATTGGCATCAAAACAGACATGTAGACCAATGGTACAGAATAGAAAACACAGAGACAAACCTGCATAAATACAGTTATCTCATACTAGACAAAGGCACCCAAAACACACATTGGAGAAAAGATAGCCTCTTTAACAAATCATACTGGGAAAACTAGAAATCCATATGTAGCAAAATGAAATTAAACCCCTATCTCTCTCTATGCACAAAACTCAATTCAAAGTGGATCAAGAACCTAGGAATTAGACCAGAGACCCTACACCTAATAGAAGAAAAAGTAGGCCTAAATTTTCATCATGTTGGGTTAGGCCCCTAAAGCGCAAGAAACAAAATCAAGAATCAATAAATGGAATAGAATCAAACTAAAAAGCTTCTTCTCAGCAAAAGAAACAATCAATGAGGTCAAGAGAGAGCCTACATTTTGGGAGCAAATTTTTGCCACACGCACATCAGATAGAGTGTTCATCTCCAGGATATATGAGAACTCAAAATACTTAACACCAAAAAACAAACAACCCAATCAATAAACGGGTTAAGGAATTGAACACACACTTCTCAGAAGAAGATATACAATCAATCAACAAATACATGAAAAAATGTTCAACATCTATATTAATCAGAGAAATGCAAATCAAAACTACTCTAACATCAGAACAGCAATAATCAAGAATAATAAGCAAAAATAAGTATTGTGAGGATGTGAGGAAAAAGGCACACTTACACATTGCTGGTGGGACTGCAAATTGGTACAGCCAATCTGGAAAGCAGTATAGAGATTCCTTAGAAAACTTGGAATGGAACCACCATTTGACCCAGCTATCTCACTCCTCACTCTATACCCAAGGGACTTAAAAAGAGCATAGTACAGTGACACAGATATATCAACGTTTATAGCCACAGAATTCACAATAGCAAAACTGTAGAACCAATCTAAATGCCCTTCAATAGATGAATGAATAAAGAAACTGTGGCATATACACACAATGGAATATTACTGAGCAAGAAAAGAGAATAAAATTCTGGCATTTGGAGGTACATGGATGTAGTTAAAGAATATCATGCTAAGTGAAATAAGCCAATCCCAAAAAACCAAAGGCCAAATGTTTTCTCTGATAAGCGTATGTTAATCCATAATCGGGAGGGGCATAGGATGAGTGGAAGAACTTTGGACTGGGAAAAGGGGAGGGAGTAGAGAGGGGGCATGGGGATAGGAAGGATGGTGGAATGAGACAGACATCATTACCCTAGGTACATGTACAATTGCATGAATGGTGGGACCATACTTCGTGTACAACCAGAGAAGTCAAAAATTCTGCTCCATTTGTGTACAATGAATCAAAGAGCATTCTGCTGTCATGTATAACTGGGGATGGAGCTTAGTGGTTGACTGCTTGCTTGGTATGCACAAGAATCTGGGTTCGATCCCCAGAACCATCCTGCCATGCACACATGAAGTGGAGAGACACAAGGGTATACAGTGTATGTAGCTTTTTCCCCCATGCTGGACTTCCCTTATCTCCACTTTGCAGAATTTTTTTTTCATGGCCTTCCTTCTTAGCATTATTGTGACACTAGCTGTTCATTAGCCATAGATTAAAACTATAATTTCTTTTTTAGAAACAATCACCCTGAATCACATTTGTCTGTAGCAGCCACAATGAGAATCTCCAGAGGGCCTACTTCTGTTTAGTCTACAAGTCACTGAAAGACTTGAGGTGTTCTGTGCTTTCCTCAAGCTGTTCCTTTGTCTAGAATGCCTTTCCTACCTGTCACAAGGCTTCAAGGATCAGCTTACATATCTCTCTGTAATTTAACTGGATCTTTTTCCTTTGTGCCAGATAAGTTAATATTCCTTCATTTGTATTCCTGCTCTTATCATGGCACTTATTGTATTAGATGCTGAATTTTGAGTACCTTCAGGAGAAAGTTCTTATCTTCCAGATAAGAATCCTTCCCCACAGAAGAGACAGGAGGGGAGGCTGGTAGGAGAAATTAAATTTGTATCAATATGTAACTTTAATATATTAAAGTTGTTTTTTTTAAGAAAGTAGTATTAGAAAAATTTTGGAGAAGGTTAACTTCTTGCAGTGAGACACTGTACATAACAAAAGGAACTTTTCAATTTTATCCTGATTTATCATCCTGATTTAAACTGTTTCTTCTGGCAGTGTTCATTTTGGACTTGAGAATGGCATCCTGACTAGATGTAAACAAATCATGAAGACTAGTAAAAACAGGGTAGACTAAAAGCTAATCTACAACCCAGATAATATGCCTAGGATATGAGTAGAGTGAGAGTGAGGGAGTGGCATCTGAAATAATTTGGCCTGAAATTATCTAGAAAACTAAAAGACAATAAATAGAAAGCAAACCATATGGTAAAAAATTCTCTTACAACTCATATATTAATGCTATGACAATTTCTTTGGCAAAGTATTCTCTTTTCTTAATTCAAGTGTGCAGTTGCCAAAAGGAAACCTCCCTACTGCATGACTCATATATTCCACTTTCCTTTACTATCTCTCATTAGTCACCCTTGTCTGAACTTTTCTTTTTACATCTACCAGATGCACACTACCACTGTTTTTTTAGTTTCTTCTACTTAAGTTCTCACATTTCCCTTTCTTCTATTTTCCCTCCCAATGATTTTCAAGCTCTGATCTGAGTCTGTAACATGCACCTTGTTCCCTCTGTCACTGCTGAGAATCAGTGTGTGTCACATGGGGTTAAATATAAGGGCTTTGGTTTAGGTCCCAGCCCTGCCACTCATTAGTTATATGACAGTGGATAGATTAACTGCTCTCTCATCATTACTTTCCTTATTTATAAAGTGGGACTACACTAACTTCCAAAAGTCATTGAAAATAATTAAGAGCCACTAATGTGATGAACTTATCTAAGGATACAGTAAGGATTTAACAATAATACCTCTAATTTTAAAAGTACAAGTGACATTTATTGAGTATATTATGTCAAATAATATGCTAAGTGCTTCTTAAATTAATCCATTTAATTATCAAAGTAATTCTGTGATTATAATTATTATTCCTATTTTTTTTTAGATTTTTTTTAGTTGTAGATGGACACAACACCTTCATTTTATTTATGTTTTTATGTGGTGCTGAGGATCAAACCCAGTGCTTCACACATGCTAGGCAAGTGCTCTCCCACTGAGCTACAACCCCAGCTCCCTATTACTCCTATTTTATAGATGAGGAAACTAAAGCTCAGTAAGATTAATATTCCCTGAGTTATACAGCTGGTAAATGGTAGAGCTAGACCTGGAAACAAGTTTACTCCAAAGCATCTGTCCTTTCTATTATCTTATGTTTCCCTAAAATAGATTTTTTTAAAGTCTTTAACATTTAAGTTCAAGTAAGTTCAAAAAGAATACTAATGGTGTATTTCATATCCATAATGGTCTTATTTACTTAAAAAAAACCCTCCCATTTCTATTACATTTAGAGGACTATTTTAGAAATAATGCTACTTTTTTTTTTGTTTTTAGTACTGGGGATTGAACCCAGTACCACTCAGCCACAACCCCAGCCCTTTTTGTATTTTATTTAGAGACAGGGTCTCACTGAGTTGCTTAGGGCCTCACTAAGTTGCTGAGGCTGACTTTGAACTTCTGATCCTCCTGCTTCAGCCTCCCAAACAGCTGGGATTATAGGTGTGTGCCACCATGACCAGCTGAAACTAATGCTTTTAATTGCTTGACTTAGTATTTCCTTAAAGACTACTGAGGGAGTATGAGTTAATAAAGTCCATTGTTAAAATGCACAAAATGTACTGATTTTCTGTGTAGTTGCCATTTAATATAACATGGATATTTGTTTATGGATTTATATTGTTATGAATATTTTGGCAGTGATAACAATAATTGTGTCTTTAGGAGGTCTAATGAGGGTAGGATAGGGTGGAAAAACTTAGGTTCTGGATGAACATCCTGGGAGTTCATGCCTGCAGAAGTTACTTACCTCAGGTGGACTAGCAATAGTTCACATTATCGTATCACACAAATAAAATCTAGCACTTGCAAATTTTAGACTTGAAAATAGAAACACACTTCCCATGAAAACATCTCTGTTCTTGCAGACCTTCTTGACTCTTTAGGACTTCCTCAATCTCCTCCCGTTTATACAATTTCTTTTAGAGGAAGCTCAACAAATGAAACAATTCAACAATCAACATAAAACACATTTCCTGTCATTCCTGTTGCAAAAGATGCCAGAGAGCCTCCCATGAAACAGTTGACTAAAACTGGAACAAAATCTTCACTTCTCTATACAATGAAAGGCATTTTCATTCCTTCAGATTATTAGCATATTTAAGAGTAAACTTAAAAAATAGTATGAACAGCTAAAAGTTGTTAGCACCGCTCCCACGTACTTTATATCTTTAAAACTTACATTAAAAATATTTGTAGGGCTGGGGCTGTGGTTCAGTGGCAGAGTGCTTGCCTAGCACATGTGAGGCACTGGGTTCAATCATTAGCACCGCATACAAATAAATAAATACCCTAAGTACACGTATGAAGACATGAAGGATGTGACTCTACTTTGTGTACAACCAGAGATACGAAAAAATGTGCTCTATCTGTGTAATATGGATTGTAATGCATCCTGTTGTCACATATAACAAATTAAAATCAAATAAATAAGTAAATAAATAAATAAAAGTTCTGAAACATTAAAAAAATTTGTAGACTACAGATCAATAAAACTTGCCAAAAATGTCCACAAAGTATACTGCTTAAGAAATAAGATAACTTTAAAAACTATGTTGTTTTGGATAGAATGAAATTTTTTTTAAAAACTTAGTTTATCTGAAAAAGAAACTTCAGGAGAAAAATTTTAAAAAAAGTTGAAAGAAGAGTTATGAGGAAGAATATTAAACTATATTTTTAATTTTAAATAACTAAAATTATATGTTACTGATAAAGGAAAAGAGTCAATTGATTAGAATTGAGAGTCTAGAAACAAATAAAAGTATAATGGGAATATAGTATTTGAAAGTACCTCATTTCAATTCAGTGGAGAAAGATCTTATGATTCAATAAATGGTGTTGGGACAATTGAATCACCATTTAGGCAAAATATAATATCCTTTAAGAAAAAAAGTACTTCATACCTTATATCAAAGCAAATTCCACAAAGAGTGAAACAACAAGCCACAGACTAGGAGAAAATATTTGCAAAAGACATAACTGATACAGGACCATTATCTAAAATATACAAGGAATTTTAAAAACTTAACAATAAGAAAATAAAACAACCTGATTAGAAAGTGGGCCAAACAATTTAATACTTTACCAAAAAGATATACAGGTGGCAAATAAGTATATATAAAAAAAAGATGCTCAAAATCATATGCCATCAGGGAAATGCAAATTAAAAACAATGAGCGACCACTATTCTATATATCAATTGGAATAACCAAAATCTAAAATATTTGAAACAGTAAATGTTGGTATGAATGTGTCATTGCTGGCGGGAATGCAAAATAGTACAAACATTTTGGAAGAGAGTTTAGAAATTTCTTTTAAAACTAAACAGTTTCTTACCCTATCATCCAACAATTACCCTCTTTAGCATTTACTAAAAGGAATTGAAAACACGTCCACACAGAGACCCTGCATATGTATGTTTGTAGTGGCTTATTCTTAATTGCCAAAACTTGGAAGTAATCAACCTGCTCCTCAGTAGGCAAACAGATAAATAAACTGGTACATCCAGATGATGGGATGGAATAATATTCAGCACATAAAAGATGAGCTATCAAGCCATGAACAGACATGCAGTGATCTTAAAGGCATACCATAAGTGAAATAAGCCAATTTGAAAAGGTTTCATGCTGTATGATTCCAACTATCGCTGGCATTTTGGCAAAGGTAAATCTTTGAAAGTATTAGAAAGACCAGTGATTGATTGCCAAAGGTTAGCAAAAGGGAAGGATAAATAGGCAGAATCTAAAGGATTTTAAGGATAGTAAAACTGCTCTGTATGCTATGATACTGAATACATGTCATTATAAATTTGTCCAAACCTATAAACTGTACAATACAAATAATGATTTATTGATTTTAGGTGATAATGATGTGCCAATGTAGGGTCATTAGTTATACCAAATGTACCACTCTATGGGGGATGATACTAGTCAGGGAGGTAATGCCTGTGTGGGGTAGGAGTATATGGGAAATCCACCTTCTGTTCAATTTTGCTGTGAACTCAAAACAGCACTAAAAACAAAGTCTTAAAAAAAATGGATGTGATTATATAAACATTTTTAAATTGTATAGGGAAAAACTCATGCAAAATTAAAAGACAACATCTGGAAACATATTTATATCAAATGGCAAGAGAAAAACTCTAAAGATATGATAAGATCTTATAAATCAAGAGAAATGGATATAAACTCCCTAGAAATATGGAGAAATGTGGGCAAAAGATATTGCTTCAGACTGCTAGTTGAAGCTCCAAATCGAAGCTCCAAATCCTTCCTTCATTTCATAGTAACGTATTTTTAGCTGGGCACATAGCCATCCAGCTAGAGAACATATATTACAGCTTATCTTGCAGTAATTTTTTTTTGGGGGGGCCCTATAATTTAAACTACTGCCAAAAGAATGTGGGTTTAAGCAATGTGTGTAACTTTTTTTTTACTTGTTTAATAGCAAACTACTTAGTTTTGATATTTTTCTCCCAGTCTTTCTTCCCTACCAGGAAATGGAATATGAATTAGAGATAATCCAGTTTTGTAAATCCAAGTAAGGATAATAGCAGGAGATGAAAGAACAACATGATTTATAGAATCTGGGTCTCTCAACTACTACGGTACCCCACTAGTTGTGGCCACTTAACCTATATGTGAGAAAGAAATAGCCGTATCTTATTTCAAGTACATTTTTGGGTTTCTTGTGCCAACTACTTGACCTACATCCTCACAAACAGAATAAAAGGGGACAGTCTCACAATAAGAAAATAAGAATGGCTATAAAGTGTGAAAAGATTACTTTTTATGGTATAACAAAAGGAAGATAAATGAAAACAACCATGAGGTAATATTTTGGACACTGTAAAATCAAAACCTAAAAGATGATAAAACTGATAAAATCTAGGTCTAAAAAGTATGTGGGGAACAATCAATAAATGGGCCAACAAACTGAACAGACACTTCTCAGAAGGTGATATACAATCAATCAACAAATATATGAAAAAATGTTCAACATCTCTAGCAATTAGAGAAATAATCAAAACTACTCTTTCATCTCACTCCAGTCAGAATGGCAGCTATCAAGAATACAAACAACAATAAACGTTGGCAAGGATGTGGGGAAAAAGGAACACTCATACATGTTGCTGGTGGGAATGCAAAATGGTGCAACCAATATGGAAAGTAGTAGGAGACTCACTGGAAAACCTGGAATGGAAACACCATTTGACCCAGCTATCCCACTCATTGGTTTATACCCAAAGAACTTAGAAAACAGCATACTACAGCCATATAAATGTTTATAGCAGCACAATTCACAATAGCTAAATTGTGGAATCAACCCAGATGCCCTTCAGTAGATAAATGGATAAAGAAAATGTGGTATATACACACAATGGATATTACTTAGCAATAAAAGAGAATAAAATCATGGCATCTGCAGGTAAATGGATGGAGTTGGAGAATACAATGCTAAGAGAAGTTAGCCAATCCCAAAACACCAAATGCTGAATGTTTTCTGACATAAGGAGACTAATTCATAGTGAGATTGGGAGAGGGAGCATGGGAAGATTAGACCAACTCTAGATAGGGCAAAGGGAGAAAGTGGGAGGGAGGGGACAAAAGGGTTATTAAAAAGATGGTGGAATGAGATGGACATCACTACCCTAAGTAGGTGTATAAAGAAGACACAAATGATGTGAATATACATTTATACAGGCAGAGATATGAAAAATTGTGCTATATATATGTAATATGAATTGTACTGAATTCTGCTGTCATATATAACAAATTAGAATAAAAAAATTTTTTAAAAAGAGCATAATTGTGATGTACTCATTTTATATACATCATTGGATAGTATTTTTAATGTTTATTTAGTATATTTGTACATACTCTTATGTGTAAGTTTGATCTAGAATTTTTTGGGAGGACTGTCATTATCTAACTTTGATATCAAAACTAAAATAACCTAATAAAGGAGAATTTTACTCTTAAAAAAAGTATGTGAGGAAAACAATACTTACAATATTGAAAATGTAAAATAGTACCATCTATGGTGAACATAACTACACTAGAGTGCAAAGATAGATAACAAGAATGATCACTACAGGGTTGTTCTAAAACAAAAAAACTGGAACCAAAGTAGGGTAAAATAAATAAAATTATGTTACTTACATACAGTGGAATGCTAAGAACCATTAAAAATGATGATCTAACAGACAAATCATCTTTTGTCACCAGAGTATAATACTTAAAATTATCCTGTGCTTTAGGAAAGCATATATCAAAAATGATACATAGTTTAGGAAAGAAAACATAATTTATGATCCCTGAATTCTATCACAAGAAAGATTTCATAGCATATTAATTAATATTATAATTTTATTATTATGTATAGTATAATGCTTTATCATTGAATCAGATTTTGAAAAGAGAGTAAACTTGTCTAGCTATGAATTTAGCTTTATTAGCAGAAATGTGACTGCTTTGAATTGTCAATCTACCACATGGTGCCCTGAACCTTCACTTATTACTTACTATTCCACAATTACTATAGAAAATAAGAATGATCACCACAGGGTTGTTCTAAAACAAACAAACAAAAAACTCACCAAGTTGCTGAGACTGGCCTAGAACTTGCAGTCCCTTGGTTCCTTCCTAACTTTTCTAATAAAATAACTCTTTTTTTTTTTTTTGGTACTGGGGCACGCACTTTACCACTGAACCACATACCCAGTCCATTTTATTTTTTATTGAGACAAGAGCTCACTAAATTGCTTAGGGCCTTGTTTAGTTGTTGAGTCTGGCCTTGATTTTGCAATCCTCCTGCTTCAACCTCCAAGTTGCTAGAATTACACGTGTGTGACACAGAGCCCAGATCTAATGAAATAACTCTTAATAGCACAGGGAACTCTGAGTTGTTTATTCTCCCTAAATACTGGAGAAATCTAAAGTTTCCATGTTTTTAGAAACTTTGTGTTTTATTTTTAAAATTCAGGTACATTTGTCATATGTATATATATATGTATATATGTGTGTGTATGTACATATATATATATATATATGTGTGTGTGTGTGTGTGTTTTACTATAACATGGTTATGTCTTAAATTACTTTACTTTTTACTTATTTTGGTGGTGGTACTAGGGATGAACCTAGAGACCCTCTATCACCAAGCCACATCCCCAAATCTTTTCTACTTTTTTTTACTACCTATGGTGAAAATAACAACTTTAGAGTGCAAAGATAGAGAATACGAATGATCCAAAACAAAAAACCTCATCAAGTTGCTGATACTGGCCCAGAACTTGCAGTTCCTCCACCTCAGCTTCCTGAGTCAGTGGGATTATAGCTGTGAGCCTGCTTAAGTTGCCTTTTAATTTAATTAGTTAATATGTTCCTCCAAATCCTTTTCTGCAAAATCCGCATTACAGAAAAAATGCCAGTTTATCCTGTGGCCTTTTCTAGTGGCAAAGCATGCCTATAATTGAAAAAAAAAAACACAAGTTTTGGGTTGAATCCTAGCTCTGGCAACTACCTATCCTATGAGGCTGGTAAGTTATTTAATTAAGACTCCATTTATTCTTCAGTATAATGGAGGTAATAAAGTCTAGATGTAGAATCTCTGTAAATGAGTATGACAATGCTTAGCAAAGTACGTACACTTGCTGAATGTGTATGTTTTACAATATAATGAAACTTAGCTTTCTATACTTTACAATATAATGAAAACTTAGATTTCATCTTATTTGAAGTTATGACTCAAAAACAACGTATTTTAAAGGCCAATTACTACTCCACCAACTTCCACTTTAATAATTGAATTAATACCTGTAATTGTGCTTTCCTTAGTTGCTGGCTGGTAATTTGAGCTTTCTGTTGCATCATATTTTTAATTCGTTGGTTGACTTGTTTTTCCTTCTTGAGTTCATTTCCATAATATTTGGATCCCTATGGAGAAAATAAATCATAAGAAATATGTCTGAAGGAAAGCATTATTATAGTATACCTTGTTGGCTAAGAGTACAGACTCTGGAATCAAATGAACTGAATTCAAACTTAGCTCTACCACTTACTAGATGGGTGAACCAGCTAGTAAGAAATTACTTATTCTTTGTTTCCTTATCTATAAAATGTATTCATTAATCATAGAATTAATAAATTCTAAATCATAGAATTATTGTGCAGAGTACAGATCTGCATTCAGAAAAGAATACTTTGTCCTAGGTAGAATCCACAGGCCATATCCAAGACCTTAGTTAGCTGAGTCATCAGTTATCTCCACCAAAATTTTAACATAAATGACCAAGTGGATGATGATCCACAATAAGGGGTGGGAGGCATGGGAACCATGAAGGAACTTTGGATAAAGCAAAGAGGAGAGTGGGGAAGAGAGGGGTCAATAGGGTAGGAAAGATGATGAAATGAGACAGGTATCATTACCCTAGGCACATGTATGATTGCATGAATAGTGTGACTCTACATCATATACAACCAGAGAAATGAAAAGTAGTGCTCTATCTGTGTACAATGAATAGAAAAACATTCTACTATCATGTATAACTAATTAGAACAAATAAAGAAAATAATAAAAAATGTAAAAATATACCTTAAAGCTATTTATCATTCCACTACTCAACATATCCATTCTAACATTGAACATAGTCTCTATCCACTTATCAGGTTGACAGACACTAGATTATTTCTACTTTTTGACTATTATGAAAATGCTGTTAAGAACATTAGGGTATATGTTTTTGTGTGGACATACATTGCCATTCTTCTTGGCTATGTACCTAGGAGTTGAATTTCTGGGTCATACTTAACCTTTTGAGGAACTGACAGATTATTTTCCAAAAGTGACTGAAACATTATACAATTCCACCAACAACATATGAGAGTTCCAATTTCTCTACATCCTTGTCAACATTTGTGATCATCTGTCTTACTTATTATAGCTTTCTGGATAGCAGTGTGAATAGTATCTCATTGAAGTTTTAAAATTTGTATTTCCTTAATGATATTGAGCATCTTTTCATGTATTTATGAACCATATGCAAATTTTCTCTACTGAAATACCTACTCATATTTGTGCCCATATTTTTATTGGGTTGTTTGTTAAAGCTATAAGCTACATTATACTACTACTTCAGCTTGGCAAATCCAGAAGTTTGATAATATAATCTGTTAGTGCAATTCTGGTATTAGTAATACACACATACACATATCAGTGGTAGAAGTAAAAATTGATACAATCAATGTTTGATGATTTAATAACTCACAAAAATTACACATTCATATATTTTTTCATGCTATCTGTACTTTTGTGCAGCAATTCTACTTCTAGGAATCTCTCCTATAGGTATACTTGTACACATACAAGGTTATGAAGTATAAGGTTATTCAGCGTGTATTATTTATAAAAATTAAAGTCTAGAAATGACTTATATGTCCATCAGTAAAGATTCTGACTGAATTAATAAATTATACCCACACATGTGAGCATAAACAACAATACAGATCTTTACTTAGAAAGACTTTCAATTATAAAAACTGAAAACAAAACAAAATATTTGCAGTTATTTGGGGGCTAGGAATGTGGCTCAAGGGTAAAGTGATTGCCTAGCATGCTAGAGGACCTGGGTTCAATCCCCAGCACCACAAAAACAAAAGACAGAAAACCAACCAATTATAGTACTCTCCTGTTGGGGTTAAAAAAGAAAAGAGCAGGGGCTGGGATTGTAGCTCAGCAGTAGAGCGCTCGCCTAGCATGGGCAGGACCCGAGTTCGATCCTCAGCACCACATAAAAAATAATAAAGGCATTGTGTTGTGTCCATCTACACCAAAAAAATAAGTATAAAAAAAAAAGAATTAAAAAAAAAAAAAAAAAAAGAGCAGAGCAGCTGGGTGCAGGGCCACAAGCTTGTAATCCTGGCTATTCAAGAGGCAGAAGCAGAGTTGGGTTTGTAGCTCAGCGGTAGAGCCTTTGCCAAGCACATGTAAGGCACTGGGTTTGATCTCAGCAACACCTAAAGATAAATAAATAAAGTAAAGGTATTATGTCTATCTATAACTAAAAATTAAAAAAAAAAAAGAGGCTGAAGCAAGAAGATTTCAAGTTTGAGACCAACTTGGGCAACTTAGTAAGACTCTGTCTCAAAAGGTTAGTGGTAGAGTTATTGCCTAGCATGAGCAAGGTCTTGGGCTCATTTCCCAGGACCTCAAAACAAAAATAAAAACACACCAAAACAAAATAAGAAAAAAAAAAAAAAACTTGTACATCATTTTGCTTTTTTTTTTTTTTTTTTTTTTGGCAGTACTGGGGATTAAACCTTGGGGCACTCTACCAATGAACTATAACCCCCCAGTCCTTTTTTTTTTTTTTTTTTCTTTTGAGACAGTCTTGCTAAATTGCCTAGGTTGATCTTGAACTTGAGAAGCTGGGATTATAGCCATTTACCACTGAAAGTGGAATGGCAAGAGCAAAAAATTAAAAGGGAGATTATGCCGGGGTGCAGTGGCACATGCCTGCAATCCCAGTGACTTGGGAAGCTGAGGAAAAAGGAACTCAAGTATGAGGCCAGCCTCAGCAACTAAGCAAGGCCCTAAACAACTTAGTGAGATCCTGTCTCAAACTAAAATATAAAAAGGAATGGGGATGTAGCTCAGAGGTAAAGTGTCCATAGGTTCAATCCCTAGTACCACCCCCCCGCCCCCAAAAAAGAAAAAAATTGAAGGGAGATTATTCCTTACTCTTTCATTGCTTAATAATATATATTAAAATATTTAATAAAAAGAATATTCAAAACAACGATTTTCCTTGAAACAGAAAGTTTAAAAGTAATTAAATTACAGATATGGAAGGAAACAAAAACATACCTTTGTGGCCTCCATTATAATTTTGTTAATTTTCTCTTTATCTAATCCTTCCATTCCTGCTTTATTATCATTAAGTCCCATCCTAAGCAGAAGATCATCCTTGTCATTATCATTCTTTTCCTTTGTGCTATACATGGTGTAAATGTAAAACGTCTTCTTTTTTTACTATCTGAAAAAGCATACAAAATAAATACTGCTTTTAAAAGCATCCATAACTAGGACACATAAGGAAATCAATAAGACAACTTAAAAAAAAGATAGTTAAGGATTCTTAACTCCTGAAAAATTACCATTCAGATTTTTATAATTACTATTCCAAGATTACTGTACTCTTGGACTACAAACCATTGCACTTGGCCAGAGCACCATAAAGACCGTGGGGAAAACTACAGAAAAAAACTATTCATTTCCAGGAAACTTTTACATTGTACAATGTTATGTCACTTCTAAGATTAAGAAAAATCCTTTTGAAGGCCAGATATGGTGGTATATTATATATATATATATAGAGAGAGAGAGATAGATATAGATATAGATATATAGTCTCAGCTACTCAGGAAGATGAGGCAGGAGGATCACTTGAGCCCAGGAGTTTGAGATCAGGATGAGCAACAGAGAGACTCCATTGCAAACCAAAAGAAAAAAATAGAAATAGCCTTTCAAATAAATACTTTAATATCTACACGTGGATCTTATTGTTTATCTTCACATTTTATGAGCCTTAAAAACTCTTTATAACAACTGTTATAAATTCTGTAACAGAAAAAAAATTATCAAGAAAACAAATTAAAATTTCAGCAAAGTTAAACGAATTGCCCATCATAACTCTGCCTGTAAGTGGAAGAATTTCAATTTGCATCTAAGTCTTATTATTCTAACTCCAATACAGTTACCATGATATCACAGCTGCCTTCAATTTGGGGTTCATTTATGCTAGACACAAATGGCCAGATGAAACTAAAAAATGTGGAAAAAAATAAAAGGCCAGGTGAACAGATCTACAGCAATGATAGTAACTTATTTGCATGATTTAGCAAGAGCTCATTTACTCCAATCTGCTTTGAGGACCTTCCCCGGCCCCTTAATGGAAAATACGTGCTACTTTAGTAAGGTCTGTTTATGCAAACTCATCTTGATATCAAGTTCTCATTTTTGTAAGAGTCACTTTTCTTTCTTTCTTTCTTTTTTTTTTTTGGTGCATGTGGTGCTGGGAATTGAACCCAGGGCCTCATGCATGCTAGGCAAGCACTCTACCATTGAACCACATCCCCAGCCCTTTTTATTTTTTAATTTGAAACAGGGTCTCACTAAGTTGCTGGGGTTGGTCTCAAACTTGAGATTCTCATATCTCAGCCTCCCAAGTTGCTGGGATTACCGGTATGTACCACCAGGTCTAGCTCTTGAGGACTCTTCAACAACAACAACAACAACAACAACAACAATGTGGCTTCCATTTTGGGCAACAACAAAGAATAAAAATAATTTTAGTAGGGACTTTGAATACTGTGACTATTAATGGCAGTTCCATTAGGAAAAAACATGGACGCCATAGTAGTTTCCAAACTTCGTTGTATATTAGATTACCTCTGGAACTTAAAAATCTTGATGCCCACTCAGGTTTCATCATATATTAAATATATCAGAAACTCTGAGAAAGAGCCAGATAAATAGCAGTATTTTTGGAGATGTCAGGTGATTTCAATATGCCCCAAAATATAGGAACCAGTGGTGTAGATGTTGCTTCTGAATGCCCAGGCTGGTTTTCCGTTTTCATTGTTTTTCCTTAAACTGTCAGAAACAATTTAATATGACCCTTGTATTTTGTCTTAGTCTTCAGTAATTCAATTACTTGGCATTTTCTAGTAAAGCAGGCAAATATAATTCAGTTAAAATTTCACCACACCCAAACTACTAAAAAGTGAGTCCAAAAACTAAACACAGAACTCCACCTCTAAGCCACCTTGCCCTTTAAATGATGAATATATATGAAAAGAAAATAAACACTATTGAAAAGAAACACGTACATTACTAATTATATATTTATATTAATTACCTAGCTAAACTCTTAAGAATTGGTTTGGGTTCTTAATTGGGTTAGAAGTGGGCTATCAGAAATGCTGGCACCAGGAAAAATTGTGAGATAAAGTTAGTTTTATACTACTTTCCCCTATTGAAGACTACTGAATCCCAACTGAAGTACAATTTCATAGGTATACATTTACTGTCATTTATATGTCTATGACTTCCAAGTTTGCAATACCAGTCCAAATTCATAACATCTCAAATTTAATATGTCCCAAACTGATTTTCTCATTTCCCTCCATTCCCTCAAACCAGCTCCACTTACTTCCTAATTTCAGTTGAGGACAATTTGAATCCCTTTCAATTGCTCATGCCTTAGAATCATTCTTGATTTTCTTTCTCAAACACTCACAATCAAACTGTCAGGAAATCCTGTGGGCTCCTTCAAAATACATCCTGAGTTTAACTACTTCCAACCATCTTCACTGCTTTCCTTTAGTCTGATCCACCATCTCCTGCCTAGATAAATTTCAACAGTCTCCTAGTCTCTCTGCTTCTACCCATGCTATTCTTATTAATTATTAACACTGTAGTCCAAATGATTCTTTTAAATCACAAATTAGATCACTCTTATGCTGAAAACTGTATAATGCTACCCCATTTCACTTCAAAATAAAACACAAGTCCTTAAAATGAACTTCAAGGCCTTAAAGAGTTTGAATCCTTCCTACTTGTTTACCTTGTATTTTTCTAATACTCTTCTGCGTACTCACTGTTCTTCAGTCAAGGTACATTCCAGCCTCAACTCAAGGCCCTTTTGTAAACTGTTTCTCTTCCCCTGGAGGGTCAGATAGCCCCTTGACTAAATTCCCACCACTTCTTCAGGTCTTTGATTAAATGTCACTTTCTCGGTGAGAGCTACTCTGACCTCTCTATTTTAAACTGAAGCCTAATCACTTTGATTATTTCTAAATCAAAGAAACTATCAAGACCAAGGTAATAGCTATAATTTGGATCTTGAACGTCCCCCAAAGACTTGGGAAGTGGTGGGATGTTTTAGAGGTTGGGCCTAGTGGGAGGTCTTTAGGTCATTGAGGGGTGTGCCCTACAAGGGGATTGTGGGATCCCAGTCTCTTCTTCCTCTCTGCTTTCTTGGCTTGAAATAAGGTTAGCAGGGCTGGGGATGTGGCTCAAATGGTAGTGTATTTGCCTAGCATACATGAGGCATGGGATTCGATTCTCTGAAACAACAAAAAATAGAAGACATTGTGTCTACCCTAAACTAAAAAATAAACATTAAAAAAAAAAAAAAAAGAAAGAAAGGTGGTGAGCAGTTTTGCTGGGCCATACACTCCTGCCATACGCGTTCTGCCTTGCCACAGGCACAAAGCAACATGCCAACCCATCATGGACTGGAATCTCCAAAGTAATGAGCCAAAATAAACCTTTTCTCTCCCTCTTTAAGCAGGGATTGAACTCGGGGATACTTCCATCACTGAGCATGTAGCCTAGTTCTTTTTGTTTTATTTTTTTGAGACAGTCTAAGTCTTGCTAAGTGGCAGAGGTTAGCCTCAAACTTTCAATCCTCCTGCCTCAGCCTCCCAATTCACTGGGATTATGGGTGTGTACTATGGCTCCCAGCTAACTTTTTTTCTTTACAGTTTGATTATCTCAGGTATTTCTTAGAGTAACAGAAAGTTAATACCATAATAAAAACACAATAAATTTTGGTATATCTGAATCACTATGAATTTCTTTGGGGTCTAATATTTATGTCTGTGGTGAGCATGCTTTCACATTTTTATAGGTCTTTCCCAAATCCTGTCAACTTTTCTATAGTCTCTCAGTAGTCCTGATTATCTATATTTTTCCCATTAGTTCTTCAGTCAGTTTGTTATCTAGAAATCCATAAATTTAAAAAAGGGCTCCTAGCAGAGATATTCACATGATATCACTAAGTATGATTTTCCTATGAAGTAAGATTTACTTCAAATGGCTTTATGAGGACAACAGATAAATGTTAAGTGCCTAGTATAGTGTCTGGTACATGACAAGATCTCAGTCAACAGTTATTATTGTAATTATTATTATTAAAGTTAAGCCAAATTTCCAGAGCTATGAATATCAGTAGTTTTACTTTTCTTACTTTTCTCCCTTTAAAATAAAGACAAGCAACTATAAAAAGCAACCAAGTAAGCATCCAAAAGAAAAAACAAAGGTCACATATTAGATAGGTGAATTTTATTGGTTTTTGCTTTCAAACAAGTATTTGTAGTAGGATTACTGTCACATATAAAGCCCAAATTATTTGAATGGATGTGACTGTGACTTTATAAACAAAGTTGGGAGGGGTTTCTTTTTGAAAAGGGAAATAGGCAAATACAGCCTGTTTTGTTTCAACTAAGAAGCACAAACAGTAATGCACAACTCAAAGGAAAGAACTTCGTGTTCCTGTGGTTTAGTATATTGATTTAAAGGCACATATTTCTCCAAAAATATTCAAAATTCTTCCTGGTATGATTCTACCAACAACTATTCAGGTTACCACTTTAAAATATAAGGCAAAACTCTGTTTTTGGTATGGAAAGGAATAGAAGGAATTCTAAGGAAGAATTTTTAGCATTCTCTCTATTAAAAAAACACAAAATTATGTAAACAATATCACAAGTACTTAGCATATTGAGCAAAGTCACCTGGAATTAACCTACCAGAAAATATGCAAAATACACTTAAGGTAATAAGACAGGGAAAAAAAGATAAGGGACTGAGAGAGTGAGAGAAAGAGAAGTATGAATAGCGAAAACTGAACTTCAGAGTAAGTTCCTATGTGGAGGGGTGGGGCTGTAGCTCAGAGGTAGTGTGCCTGCCTAGCATGTATGAGGCACTGGTTTCATCCTCAGCACCAAACAAATAAATTAATACATACAGAAAATGATAATGTTTTTTTAAAAAGTTCCTATGTGGAGCTTGTTGCCCATTTCTAATTACTGTAAATAATCAAACCCCATTAATTTATTCAGAAAACTTTAATATATATAAAAATGATCATTATCATTATTAGTAATAGTAGTAGTAGTAGTAGAAGAAGCAGCAGCAGCAGTACTGCAGATTGATCCAGGGGCAACTTTACCACTGAGCTATATCCCCAGCCCTTTCTATTTTTTATATTTTTTTTAAATTTTGAGACAGGGTCTCCCTAAATTGCTGGGAGTCTCATTAAGTTGGTAAGACTGCCCTGGACTTAAGATACTCCTGCCTCAGTCTCCCAAGTTGCTGGGATTATGGTGTGTGCCACTACACCTGCCATGAATATTATTTTTAAATCTCCCAAATGGGGCTTGGGACTCTGGGTACCATCCCTAGCAAGGCAGGGAATTGGGAATTAAATCTCTCAAATATTTAGTACTTTTGTTTAACAAAGTAAACATCCAGCATAAAACTTCAGATTGTTATTTTTACTGTCTAGTTTTAAATACAATGAATTAAGAATATTGCTTTAAAATTAAAATAGTATTTTTCAAGTTAATACATCTTTGATGATGGACATTTTAAAAAGTCCTTTTCATTTTCATTACTATAAAACTATTTTTTTAAAGCTTGAAAGTTGTTAATTGTAACCCAAGACTTTCACAGATTATTATTTTTCCATATTCCATTCCAATTATTTTATATACGTATAAATGAAAACTTTCGTTTTTAGCTTCAGAGTAAGACCTACACATACAGGAACCATACATATATTCTTTTTCACCGTCTTTTCCCCTCTTCCTTTTTCTGTTAACTTAGCTGGTTCTGATGAAGAAGAATGAATGGGACAGTCAAAACATCAACACTACTTAATCCTATGTACATAAAATTCACTCTTACAAAACAATAAGTTGAAACTATCTTTAGTACAGAATGAAAAATATTCTAAAACACACTACAATATCAACTCAAAATTCTCTAAGATGGTATAAATTTCTATTTTGACGACAAGTTTAATACTTCGTAACACAAAAGGTTGGCTGAGAGGTCTTTCCTTATTAGATCATGGCAGCAAAAATGCCTGTCCTTATAAGTGTGATGCTGAACAAATCAATTGTTTTAGTTGAGGTATATGATAAAATGTACAAATCTTCTTTTTTTTTTTTTAAAGAGAGAGAGAGAGAGAGAATTTTAATATTTTTTTGTTTTCGGTTGACACAACATGTTTATTTGTATGTGGTGCTGAGGATCGAACCCAAGCCGCACACATGCCAGGTGAGCGCACTACCTCTTGAGCCACATCCCAAGCCCAAAATGTACAAATCTTAAAAAATAGTTAGTACATTCTCCTTCTGTACCTTTTTGGTCACTATTCTACAACCTAGAAATTTATTATTTTAATAGAAAATTACAAAAGAAGCCAGTAGAGTTACAATACTGAGCTATGATTATACTATTTATCACTATACCATATTCTATATTATTGAAAGGCAAATACCTAATAATATCAGAAAGAGTTATATGAGCTATTATTTTCCTGTCACAGAAAGATGATCCCCTTCAATGACTTCTTTGCCAACTGTTTCAAAGTTTCCTCTGAATCCTAACCTTGATATTGCTTCTTTCTTTCTTTCTTTTTTCACTTTTTGGCAATGCTAGAGATTGAACTCAGAGCTCACACATGCTAGCAAACCCTTTACCACTGAGCCACATTGTTTCTTTCTCTTTTTTTTTTTTTTTTTTTTTTGAGAGAGAGAGAGAGAGAGAGAGAGAGAGAGAGAGAGAGAGAGAGAATATCTTTTATTTTATTTTATTTTTTTTAAGATGGACACAACACAATGCCTTTATTTTTATGTGGTGCTGAGAATCGAACCCGGGTCCCGCAGGTGCTAAGCGAGTGCTCTACCGCTGAGCCACAATCCCAGCCCCCACATTGTTTCTTGATCCACTGCTGTTGAGTTCTAAATTTTCTTTTCTTTTTTTTTTTCTTATTTACTCTCTCCTTAATATTTCTTAGCCACCTGGATATTTTCCATCTTTTGTTTCATTGTTGTATTCTAGATGTATCTAGTTACGTCTGAACAAATTACTCTTGGCTCTCCCCTTCTGCAGTTCTAAATTTTCTTGAAGTATTAACAGTCTATGGCAGGGTTATGTTCTCTATTTTATTAAAACACTTTAGCAACATAACCCGTTTCCAGTGAAATTTTAGGGAAAACCTCAACACCTTCCCTTAAATTTTGTTCTACTAATGTCCAGCTCTTATATAATTTCCTCATGTGTATTTTATCACTAAGGTAAAAGAATGGGTAAACTACAGAAAAGGGAAAATTCATAGTAATCTTCCTTTCTTTGGAAAAACTTCTCCCAAATTTCTAAGAAATAACTGTATGAACATAGATATATGTTGAAATTGTTACTATGCAAAGCCTGCACTAACAACTTGCACAAAATAACAACAGTTGCTCACTGTTGATGAATTTTAACAAATGGTTTTCACAAAAAGGCTCTGAGAATCATTATTATTTTCTTCCAAATCATATCATATATGCCTAAAACCTAGAAACAAAAAAATAAGTTCCTTAACTTCTTGCTTCAAAATCTCTGAGAATTCCAACATTATAACATCATTTTAAATGACTATATAGTATTACAGTGTATGGTTGGAAAATCTTCCTTAACAGATCCCCCCTAAGGACATCAGTCAGGTTATTTCCAAATTTTCCTATTAAAAAAAAAAAGCTGTGGGCTGGGGTTGTGGCTCAGTGGTTGAGGGCTTGCTTAGCATGTGTGAGGCCCTGGGTTCAATCCTCAGCACCACAGAAAAATAATTAATTAAACAAAGGTATTGTGTCTATCTACAATGAAAAAAAAATTTTTTTTAAAAAAGCTGTGATAAATATCTATGCTCATAAATTCTTAGGAAGTATCTAATAAGACACCTTAAAACAATGGACAAAAGAATTATTATCAGGTTCTGCCCAGTAAACTCTAGGATGAATAAAGGAAACACATGGAATTCTTCGACAACCGATCTACTTACCTTCTTGTCTACCTGATATTCTACTTCTCTACTTTATTCCCAAAAGATTTTGTGGTAGTTTATAAAAAGAATTCAAGAATTAAGTGAAGTGAGCCAGGTGTGGTAGTGCATGCCTGTAATCCCAGCAACCTGGGAGATTGAGGCAGGATTGCAAGTTTGAGGCCAGCTTCAGCAATTTAGCCAAACCCTGCCCCCCCCCCCAAAAAAAAAGGACAGGGGATGTACTTTACCACCCAGCAGTAGAGAACCCTGGGTTCAAACCCCAGCACCTGCCCCCAAAGGTTTAAAAATGTAAAAGAAAATAGATTTATACACTCTTCATTTCCTATTCCTAAAGTACCAAAATAACTGTTTTGCTCTAGAAAGTATAGCTATTCCACCTTTAGACAGATGTTTGTTGACAACACTGACTCTTCTCCAAGATTCAAAGGAAGGATAACAGCCAAATAAACTCTGTACTCCTGAAAAATTTTAATCCCAGATTGGTTTCAGCTGGATTAACATACTCACTCAACCCTAAAGCATTAAGGGACGTACTTGGGACTGATACAGTTCCTGAACCTGGTTTTTTGAGCTGTTCATCTCTTCCTTAAAGAACTGAGCTAGGGCTGGGGTTGTGTCTCAGTGGCTGAGTACGTACTTGGCATAGTGTGAGGGCTTGGGTTCGATCCTCAGCACCACATAAGAAATAAAGGTATGTGTTCATTTATAACTAAAAAACAACAACAAAAGAACTGAGCTAACCAGCTTCCTGTATTTTCCAATGAATATTTTCCTCAAGTCCTGCTCCCTCTTCATTTGCCTAATAATATCTGGTTTTCTGTTTCTGACATGTGGCAGGGCAGTCTTGCTCACCTCACTTACAATTCTTATGTACATCATATTTTTTTTTTCTTTTTTTCAAAGTAACTGCTCTTACTACAGAGGAGAAAAAAAGTTTTTTTAAGGCTTCAAAATTTCCCAGGAAATCTGTTTGAATTATATACCTGTATAACTTAATCTTAACCACAAAATAGTTTGGGTGCTTACTCCACAAAAACAAGCAATAATCCCTAGATGGAATCTCTTCTTTTGTTGGAAAAATGCCTGTCTCCAGAGTTAACACAGGCATTTCTTCATTTCACATATCTTTTCATATGTCTGCCTGACAGCTAAAGTAAATATTACTTTACATTAGCCATGATCCCCTTGACTCACTTTAGTCATGATAATTCTCTCAGATTGTGATTTAGACAATGTGGTTCTACTGTGAACTGCTTGCTACAGCAAGATCTACACAATAGCTTTTCTTATGCTGAAACCTGAAAACTTCTTTCAATATTTTAAGTATTTCTAACTAACTGAAATGGTCTACTTAGATGTCATAATGGGGAATATATGTGATATTATTTTCTATTTTTAAAAAAAATTTCAGTGGATTTAGCAAAGATATTAAGATGGGCTTTGATTTTTAAGATAAGAAATGCCTCATTGGAGCAAATTATTATTATTTTAGAATGAATTACAATAGTGAACCCTTTAATGTGGGACAGGAAAAGGAAATAAGACCAGTTCAGGTTTGGTTGTGAGGAAAAAAGGAAGGAATGTGGTTATATTAACCCTCAATATATCCTACAATATATAAGGCCAAATTTTAATGCTTGAGTTTTTTCTTTGAGCAACTTCATTTGTAAGCATTAATAATTCAAGTATTATTCTTAGAAGTCTTCCAAAGAACAGAAAAGTGTTCATTTTTAACAATAAAATTCCTTCATTCTGTGGTTATTGAATGATCTGTTCAATGTCTTTAAAAATTGAAGACATACAATGATATATTAGGGATCTTAATTTTTTTTATATCTTGAGAATTTTCCTACTTCATCATCCTTAGAATTATTTAAGCATTGCTCATCAATTATTTTTTAGCAGCTATCCCAAAATTAAGTAAAAAATGGAATACTGTGATCACCTAGAAAGATAACTTAGTAGGGAAAATAAGTTATGATTATATCATCCTTCAGTTTTTATGTGGTGTTGCTCACAGTATCATGTTTTGAAAGCATAGACATCACTGTTTTGTAGCTTTCATTGACACATTTCAGAGTCCTAAATTTTTCATTCTATCTATAATGTCAAAGAGAGAAACACTGACCATTTTCAAAATTATTAGGCAAATTAGAATGCAAAGAACAAATAGTCTCTATATTATGACAAAACTGACCATACAAATAAAATCTCAAACTATGAATTCTCAAATGAATCAGGGATGATACTTCTGAAACTCAAGAATAATGAGTGAACAAGTGATTTTAAGGACAAAGAGGAAATACGGCATTCCCATCCAGTTAGTCATTCAACAGGAAGGACTTCATCATGATGTGTTTTGCACAGGAATGCAGAACACTGCATTTGGTTAAAAGGATGTTGTATGATAGTATTTTCATCCTTTGATATGGTTTATAAGTGAACAAGTGCTTAAGGAAGACTTGTATATAAAGGGGACAGGAAAGAAACTGATAGTGTGGAAATGAGAAATTTATCAGACTTACAATTTTAACTAGTGTTCATAATACAAATGAAATGTTTCACAAAGAGGATCAGAGGTACATGGTTGTTTTCTTAACAAGATCATGATGTCAAGATTTTCAATGTTGTTGGATTTTGATGACAGAAGCACAAGATAAGTAACTAGAATAAGCTAAACTCTATTAAAGATGCATATGAGATCTGGAATCTTTATTTATAGAATAGATAGTTCCAGGTTCAAACATAAGAGTCAATGGACAGCTAGTTACATTCAAAGGACATCATCCATTTCAGGAAAATACAGTTAACAAAAATCCGGGTTTCCTATATTTCAGTTTTTATTATAATTTGTAATAAAGTTGTTTTCACCACAATATTGTTACTTCTGATTATTCTTAAAATGGCTCAAAATATAAAAAAAATAATGTTAATGACCATTTTCTTGATATGCTAAGTGTTTAATCAACACAGCAAGGTGTGGTGGTATACACTTGTAATTCTAATGACTTGGGAGACTGAGTAGGAGGATTACAATTTTGAGGACAGTATCCGGAATCCAGTGAGACTTTGTCTCAAAATAAAAATTAAAGGGCTGAGGATGTGGCTCAATGGTTAAGCACCTGTGGGTTCAATCCCTGGCACCAAAAAATAAAAAATAAAAATTCCTTTATCAACGAAAGATAAAAAGATAATTCCATTAGGTACCAGAGGTCATTTAAATTCTTTATGGGTAATCAGAACACAGACTTGTTTTTAGTACACATTAGCAATCAAAGAAAAATACATAAACTAGCTACATAATATGCTATTATAGCTTTAAAAGGTTATGTGGCAAAAAAAGGTATGTAAATAAATTTTCTTTTAAGAAAACTGTCAGAGAAACAAAATACAACAAAAACAACAAAAAAACACTGATATAATATACTTAGAATATAGTTTGGCTTTGACAGATGCTGAAATGTTTAATCATTTTAAGTAATTGAGGATAATAGCTTTTTGTCTTTTTTCTTAAATCTAATATTAATTGTATAGAAGTTTTAAAACTGCTACATCCCCATCCCACAGATGTAATACAGTACACATTACAAGTTTCTAAGGGCCAAAGTCTGAGACAAGAGTATTCACTAGATGTGACCTTTGAAAACTTAATCTTAACTTCTTTAAACTTTAATTTCCTTATATGAAAAATATTCATTGATAGCAATATTTTTGCTGAGTGAATAATAAATTAAATGATCCTAAAATGTCTGACATTGGATCCTCCTAACAAATAATACATTCTCCTTACAGAAAACTATGATAAAATTTGGTTCTTTGGTCTTAGGTTAATTGTAATTGTACTAGTAAATTTTTTCCCTAGTTCTTTTTTTTTTTTTTAATACTTTTATTTATTTATTTCTATGTGGTGCTGAGGATTGAACCCAGTGCCTCACATGTGCCAGGCAAGTGCTATACTTCTGAGCCATAACCCCAGCCCTATACCTTTATTTAATTATTTATTTTTATGTGGTGCTGAGAATCGAATTCAGGGCCTCACACTTGCTAGGCAAGCGCTCTGTCACTGAGCCACAACCCTAGTCCCCTAGTTCTTGTTAATTGCAATTCCCAAAGGTTCCTTTCAATCATCAATCAACTTATTGTACTCATCAATAAAGATTTACTAAAACCCTACCATGTGATAGGCAAATTCTAAATTTTAAATTTGATCTTTAATACTCATCTGTTGAATACATATCAGTACTTTTGTACACTTACTGCGGGATTCTGAGAGAGTAAAATGTTTTAAAGTATTGAATCCATGGAAAACATTGTATATATTTCATTTTGGGAGAGGGGGTACCAGCAATTGAACTCAGGGGCACTCAACCACTGAGCCACATCCCAAGCCTTATTTTGTATTTTACTTATAGACAGGTCTCACTGAGTTGTTTAGAGCCTTGCTTTTGCTGGCTCTGAACTCATAATTCTCCTGTCTCAGCCTCCTGAGCCACTGGGATTACATATGCATTTAATTTTTACAACACTTGTCAGGAATATCAAATAGCATCTTAATAAACATCTTAAGTAGGGATAAAAACAAAACTGTTTTTTTATAAACTGTATCACCATAGTAACATTTATGTTCCACAAAAATCTTTTTAAGGGGTGGTTGTGGCTCAGTGGTAGAGCGCTTGCCTAGCATATATGAGGCACTGCGCTTGCCTAGCATATATGAGGCACTGGATCAATTCCGGCACCATATAAAAATAAACAAATAAAATACACCCACCTACCACTAAAAAAAATATTTTTAAAATGTTTTTAAGCTTGTCTAAGAATAAGAGGATTTGAAATTATAATAAAAGTGAAACAATGAATGAACTAGGGACAAAAAGCAAAACATCCTTACAAAATAAGTATCATGTGGATTCTAGTTAAAAATATCATACTGCTTTATATGGCATAACTTTAAAATACTGATCAACAAAGGAATTTCTCCACACAGGAAAAGAAGTTCAAATATAAAGAATCAAAAGTGTGACCAAAAATAAATAAAAGAAAGAAATGTGTATGTGCTAAGAGTAACACTAATACGGTTGTTCAAGTATTATTAATGTACAACGTATACTTTTCAGATTGAAGGAATTTTTATAGTTCTAATGAAATCTATAAACTATTGGGCTGGGGTTGTGGCTCAGTGGAATAGTACTTGCCTAGCACATGTGAAGCACCTGGTTTGATTCTTAGTACCACATAAAAATAAAGTTAAAAAAAAAGAAACAAATTTATGAAATACTCAACTTCCCCCAAGATATTTTATTCTAGAAAACCGAACATATATAATAAAAAACACTTTCAATTTTATTCAACCATAAGAAAGAATATTTGTTTGAAATATGCCTGGCATGGCTCTCTTTTGTGAAAAAGGATAAAAGGGTAATCCACATGTCCTTTGAAATTCCACTTCTAAAATCACTGTCTAATATACTTGAATGTTAGAACTTTTTATGGATATGACATATCCCTAAGTTACTATAGCCAGTGTATTAAGTTATCAATGAATATCTCATCCACCTCTTCCCTCCCACTCCCAAAATAACGCTGTCCTTGTTGAGTTAAGTAATAAAAATTAACACATAAAGTAGTCTAAGACAGATACCTAAAATCACCTTTAGGAACAAAGTAATAGAATAAGGCAAGGAAGTACAGCATAACAGAGAAATAATTCATATTAATAAAAGAATCCATTAATTTAAAAGGAATATGGATGATCCCAAATAAAAAGAAAAAGTAAGCAAGGTAAACACTGGCAGTACCTACTTAAATATTCATCTCAATAAAAGGGATAACCTGGCTTAATGTTACTATTAACCATTCCAAATCATAATCAATTGCCCTTAGTTGAAGATAAAAATATAATAGTGAGATAAGGAAAAAGGACATCAAGCCAGATATGGTGGAACAAGGCTATGACCCCAGCTACTTCAAGGAAGAGGCAGGAATATTACAAATTCAAAGCCAGCTTGGGCAATTTCAAATTGCAAAATAAAATTTAAAAAAAGAGCTGGAGATGTAGCTTAGCACTTGGCTAGTGTGTTCAATCCCCAGTACTACCAAAAAAGAAGTCTAGATTTGAGACCAAGATAAAGGACAGAAAAATTGAGGTAGGATTAGGGGTTTCTTGGGATACTGAGGTGGAAAAACAAATTGAAGTATAGACTAAAAATAGGCATAGGGCTGGGCTGTATGTAGCTCAGTGGTAAAATAACTTGCCTAACTATTTAATTTTCCTATAATTTGGTTTAGTCATCTGAAATATTAGAAATAGAATAGAAATAATAAATTCTACAGAATTGATGTTGGAGTTAAAAAAGACAGCAAAATTTTAAGGGTGAGACAAATGAAAGATTTTAAAAACATTAGTTGAATTAAGACCATCATTGATAGGGTGCACTTATCTACAGAATGCATTACTTATTTACACAATTTCTCCCACTTTTAGAGGTATTCTGAAGCACAGAAAAGGGTATGTATGATTTTTTTTTTTTTTTAATGGTGCTGGCAATTGAACCCAGAGCCTTGTGCATGCTAGGCAAGAACTCTACCAATGAGCTATATCCCCAACCTAGTATGTATGATCTTTTAAATCAGTTTGACTTGAGTTCAAATCTTAATTCTGCCACTTAGAAGCCATGTGACACTAAGTTACTTAGCCTCTCTGAGCTTTGGTTTCATCCTCAAAATGGGACCAACAAACCTTACCTATTATGGTTTTGATCTTAGTTGTCCCCCAAAGGCCTATATGCCAGACTTGGTTGCCAGCATCTGGAGCTATTAGGAGGTAGTGGAATCATAAGGAGGTGGGACTCAGTGGAATGAAGTTGGGTCAGTGGGTAGTGTCCTTGAAGGGGATGTTGGGACCCTGGCCCTTCCTCCTCTCTCCTTGCTTTATAGATACCCTGAAGTGAACAGAGCTCCACCAAGGACTCTGTACACATGCCTAAAGCAATAGGGCCAAACAATCAACATAAAGGAGGAATCCTCTGAAACTGTGAGCCAAAATAAATATTGCCTCATTTATGTTGGTTATATTATGTTGGTTCTCTCAGGTATTTTGTTGCAGTGATAGAAAGCTAACACATTGCCTTATATGGTTTTTTTTTTCTAGTTGTCAATGGACCTTTATTTTATTTATTTATATGTGGTGCTGAGAATCGAACCCAGTGCCTCACACATGCTAGGCAAATGCTCTACCACTGAGCTACAACTCTATTCCACCTTATATGATTTTTAAGGAATAAGTCATATCACATATTTAAAGTATCTAGCCAATGCAAATAATATTGAAAGGTCATTTCTTCCTAAAAAAGAAAGCGCATTCTCAATCCAAATCTCAACACAATTTTTCATGCAATTTGACAAACTAATCTAAAATTTGTCTGGAAGATAGAAAAAATTTACAAATAAAAAAGAAGGGCTGGGGTTGTGGCTCAGCAGTAGATCGCTTGCCTCACACGTGCGAGACCCTGGGTTCAATCCTCAGCACCACATAAAAATAAATAAGTGAAATAAAGGTATTGTGTCCAACGACAACTAAAAAATAAATATAAAAAAAAGAAAAAGAAAACCAGAGGAATTTTGCTACTATATATGAAAATAATATAAAGTTAACAAATAATTAAATTAGTATGACATTAACATAGGTAGAGATAAATAGATCAATGGAAAAAAAAGAGTCCAGAAACAGGTCCAGATAAAGAGATTCTTCATTTCATAAATGTATAAAGGTACAACAGATTGTTCAACAAAGTGTTGGGACAAATAGCCATCTTTAAAAACTAATTTCCTACCACATTTCACATACTAAAATAAATTCCAGGTGAATTTAAGTTCTAAATTAACTTAGTAAAAAGAAAATTTAGGATATTAATAAGAGGGTTGGGGAAAGTCCTAAGGCAGAAAACTTAAAAGTTATTCTGATCAATGAATAAAGAAAACTCACGAATTTTATTCTTGCTTTTTGATTTATTTCCACTAACAGTAATGAAGTAAACCTCAACCTCTCATGTGACATTCTAATGACACAAAATTTTTCCTGTATTTAAAAATATTTTAATCCTAAAAGTAAAAGGAACAATGCAGCAAAAACTTTTTTAAAAGATAATTTCTCTCACATTAATAGTAAATAAAATAATGCAATTTCACACTTAGTAGGCACCTTAGTGACCCAAGAGCTGGTGATTACAATCACACACAAGTTAGAAAGATATAAAATACAAGATAAAACTCAATTTAAAAGCAAACATATACTATGCTCCCATAATTCTAAATTGCTTTATGAATTTCTCAATTCACATTTACTTAAGAGTAATGATCTTAAAATTGAAGGCTTAAAAATTCAGAAATTGGAAATATCACCATAATTTGGCAATCACAAGGCAAGCAAAACTTAATTCAGCATTATACAGATATACTTTTTGTAATTCAATAAAGACAGAAAATGTGCCAATGGAGTTTTCTCCTTTTTGAATGACAACCTTGGGATTATGTTTTAGCATGTTGACAAAATATTTTCAAAAGCTTTACCTCTTATGGCTTAATTCATTTGAATGGCTTTCAATTATGCATTATCATGATTTCACAATGGGAAAACAATTTATAGCTGACTTACTGAAAATTTAGCATCTAGAAGAGTCAATCTGGAGATATGAAAAGATATCACAGGTACTTCTCACAGACATTTCCCACATTCCATTTTTCCCTGAATATCCCAGTGAAGTTGTCTTGTCTCCAATACTACAAGAGTCATTTTCAGCCACTGGGTCTTTTCCCTCAAACTCAAAATTTACCCTTATCTTCCCATCCACTGTGGAGAGAAAATTAAAACCCATGGTTTAATAAGAATTTTTTATTGGCAATTAGTGGAAATCAATATGATATAAAAGTAGTTAACTAGAGGAAAGAACTGTAGCTATGAAGTTAAAGATCTCACAGTAAAAGTTAACTTATAATGTACATGATGTTAGATCTTCAATTTCTCTTATCACCAATTTCAGCATTAAATTCATACTCCTCTATTGCCTAATCCCTTATTATTCAATAAAACAATACCACTTTGGTCTTTCTTATACTAGAAAATTTCTTCTACAACCTTACCTACCTTTCAGGGAGCGGAAATAAGTAAAGATGGTTCATATAGGTCTCAGAAAGATAATCATTTTCAATTAAGAGCAAACTCCAGACTATTGCTTGAAGTTTTAATTGTATTTAAAAATTCTTCCAATGTCATTTATTCTCTGACAATCTCAAAATTACTTCCTACAAAATAAAATTCTAGAAATCTAACCGTGCAAAGAAATCTCACAATTATTTGTGAGAGGGAATGAAGAAATTCTTCTTTTAAAGGCGGGAAACGTCTAACTTACAAAGGGCAAGATCGAAGATCGAGATTTTAATAGTGATGGTTGTTTTCTTTAGACGCGGCGGGGAAGTGAGCTGAATGGATGTGGAGAGGAATCCCTGTCACTAGAGGTCACAAATCCCGCCCTGCTAGCCCACGCTAGAAGGTGGAAGTGTCCGGTACATTCCCGCCCAGGCAAGCCTCAGTAGGTTCCTGGGCTAGCCCCTAAGCCGCCATAGAAGGTAACCCCGACATCCTTACCGGAGAGTTATCTCATATCCTGACCCGCAAGACCGCAGGGTTCGTCATAAACACGTTAGGTAGGGACAGAGAAGCGAGGTCAGGGGGTCAGCCACGCTACTGTCAAACGAAGCGCGTCTGCCTTTTGACGGTTCCCAAGGCGACAAGCCTTCCCGGCGCAGGACACTCACCACTTGACTAGGATCGTGACTACAACTCCCAGGAGGCTGCGCGACAGTACAAGCAGCACCCTTCCCAGAATGCAGCTCGGCGGTGACCCTATTCCGCCCGCTCCACTCTCTGCCCCTCCTACCTCTCTACCCATAGTCACCCGCGAAGGCCGGAGGTAGGACGCTGCGGTGGGGGGGAATCTCAAGCCCTTGGCGTGTGGCGTCAGACGTCGGGAGGGGTACGGGGCGGGCAGTAGGGGGAGAATGGGAGGACGGAGGGGAGGGGAGTGGTGAGGGGAGGGGAGGGTAAATAGTGGGCCAGGCAGGAAGATGGCGGCGGTAGCGGAGGTGTGAGAGGACCCGGGTCTCTGCAGCTGGATTTTCTCTTCCCTTCTTCCTCCCCTTTTCCTTCCCTGACTGAGGTTGGCATCAAGAGGGACGAATTCGGGTAGCGGCCCCCGGCGCAGCGCAGGGGTCACAGCAACGGTGGCGGCGGCGGCTGACGGCTGGAAGGGCAGGCTTCCTTCGCCGCTCGTCCTCCTTCCCCGGTCCGCTCGGTGTCAGGCGCGGCGGCTACGGCGTCGTGGAGGCTGGTGGACTTCGTCCCATCTCCTTTCCCCACCCGCACTCTTCGCTTCGGTATCCCCCGACCCTTCAACCCCGGGACTGGGCGCCTCCTCCGGCGCAGCTCACGGAGCGGGGGCCGGTCTCCTGCTTGGCTGTCGCGCCTCCATGTCGGATAACCAGAGCTGGAACTCTTCGGGATCGGAGGAGGACCCGGAGACGGAGTCCGGGCCGCCTGTGGAGCGCTGCGGGGTTCTCAGCAAGGTGAGCAACTCGCGGGTTCTAGGGCCAGCTGCCCAGACCTCACCTGCTGCGAGGCTTGGAGAGCCGAGCCTCTGAGTGTGTGGGGTGGGGCTGGGCAGGAGACACCATGGACTGTCCCGGGGCGGGGGCTGCGGAATGTGCCGGGTGCAGGGCTGTGTAGTGCCGCAGGAGTGCCTGGGCTAAGGGTGGAGTGTGGAGAGAGGTCTTCTTCGCCTGTCCAGGGGCTTGTCAGTAGCTGCCGAGGACCAGAGAAAGCATATATTAAGCTGGGATCTAGCTTAGGAAGTGACATGTGTACCGTGACTTGGGACCGGGGCGGCAGCTGTCCGGGATATAGGAATCTGGGTTGGGCAACGGTGGCGTCCGTATTAGTGGGCGTGGGGGGCGGTTCACATCGGACCTTTCAAAGGAGATTAGTCTGGGGGTGCACGGCCGAATAGGGTTGGGGGCTCGTTGACATGGCTGTTTTGACAAGCCCAACTGACTCCTTTTATAGTCCTGAAATCTAAGATGGAAAACTATTAGGTGGTAGTAATCTTAAATGCAGGGAGAGATGTGATTGTGGAGCACTTATATACTTTCCCCCTTACCCCTTACTCTAGTTCAGAAAAGAGCTATTGAATTAGCACGTGATGAGTATAAGAAATATTATTTGGAACTTGTCAGAGACCGATTTTTAGTCCAGGAAGAACATTATTTAATAATAAAATATTTTTGCAGTAATGTTTCCAGGGTAAGGAAAAGATATCTTAGTTTTTATGTATTTTGAAAAGTTCCTTTTCAAGATTTTAGCAAGGGAAATAGTCACTTATTATAAGGCCGAAGGTGGGTGATCTTTTGATAGTACTTTTTTCTTTTTAAGTTTTTGTTATGGGTACTTGCATAGTCTTTTTGACTTCCCTTTCTGTTAACTGCTAGCTCCAGCCTTTTCTAAAAGTTTAACTTGGAGAGTGGGTGCTGGGGCCAGTCCTTCAACAAGCTGGTCATAAGATACCATGTCATGTGCAACCTTGGCTATTAAGAAATCACTCTGCTTCAAGTATTTATATTCGAATCATTTGGACATCATTTGTGGGATTGTTTCATATTAGGCCTTTATAATGTCTTTAGAAGGCTAATAATAAATACCTAGGAAAGGCATGAGTTTGTCAGATGTACAGCTTACAAGTGTTAGCTTTTATTTGTATAGCAGAAAAATTATGGCATGTCAGTTGATACTGGGATTGCTCTTGGAATTTCATTGGGATGTTTTCAATAAAGTGAAGATCTCCAGGGTTTCTTCAAATTAAAAAATCCTATAATTTAGTCATCTGTATTGAACACACTGTGCAATATGTATACATTGTCAAAGAAATGAGTTCTTTGCTTCTTAGCAATTCTCAGTTTCATCACTTTTCACTTATATGAGAAGTGAACTGCCACATTAGTATTGTGATATTAAGTGCTTTATAAAACACACTGTACTTTTTTTTTTTCATGCTGTACTTTTGACCTATTGATAATCACTTGTGGAAAGTTTGGGGAGCAGAGTGGCTGATGGAAAAAAGTCATGTGCTCTAAGTATTCACTGTATGCACGGTAAGGTAGTAGGTATACTGTAGATCAAAAAATGGAAGACTGTCTCTTTGGTGTTTTAAGTGTGTAGAAATACACTATTTGACTACTGTGGAAAGGAAATAACTTCAAGTTTGTGGCTGCATATATAGAATCAACAGGAATAAAGTTATTGGTATTATTCTTGTTAACAGTTAAGAAGGAAATTTCCCTGAAATTTAAATTTATGGTTATATGTACATTTTTCTGTAAGTTTTTTGTTTTATGTTTTTTTGGGTTTTTTTGGTTACCAGGATTGAACTCGGGGGCATTCAACCACCGAGCCACATCCCCAGCCCTATTTTGTATTTTATTTAGAGACAGGGTCTGACTGAGTTGCTTAGCACCTTGCTTTTGCTGAAGCAGGCTTTGAAGTTGTGATCGTCCTGTCTCAGCCTCCTGAGTCACTGGGATTTCAGGCCTGAGCCACCACTCCAGGCTTGTTTTCTCTAAGTTTTTAATTCTTGATGTTTTGTTTGGCAATTCTAGAGCTTTGCACATGCTAACTAGGCAAGCACTCCACTGAGTTTCATCAAGATTGTTTATGTTAAATACATATACCAGGAATGTTACATGTTTTTAAGTTTAAAGAACATGTTATATATTTCAAATCTTTTGTGCTTACCTGATAATTTAAACAAGAGTTAGATCTTAGTATCTATTCTTTGAATTGAGACTACAAATAGGTTTTTTAACTAGTTTTTTTTTTTTCCTCCCCTGTTATGGAGTGAATCTGGACTGGATGTGTGTGTATAATTTATATTAAAAATATGCCAGTCCAATTTTTTTCTTCTATATGATAATCTGAAATACATGAAATATCTACAAAGCATACATTCTTTTAGAATCACTTCTCAAGAGAGTTAAGTTCCCGAAATAATGGATACACAATAATTCTCTGTGGTAATTACAAATATCAGGGTGGATCATGGTTGGGAAAAGACTTTTGCCTTTGTAGGACTTAAAAGCAACTAAGCCTGGATAAAATAAATTATATCAAACTGTCCTGAGTTTCCTTCATCCTTTATGGTTTTTCTTACTTCTCCACATACCTCTTGGCTGTAGTTCTTTTGAGTCCATCTCAAGTATTGTCCTTTCCATAAAGCTTTTTCTTACTTCACCAATTATATATTTAAGGTCTCCTTTCCTTCAAATTCCATAGCAATTTGGGAAGGGGAGGTGAGATGGAACCTAGGGGTACTTTACCACTGAGCTACATTTCCAGTCTTTTTTATTTTTTATTTTGAGAACAGGGTCTTGTTAAGTTGCTGGGACTGGCCTCCAACTTTCCATCCTCCTGCTTTACCTTCCCAAGTCACTGAGATTATAGGCATGCACCACCTGGGCCAGCTCCCATAGCATTTTGACTGAAACTTGATTTTGACACCCCCCCCCCCACCCAACTCACCTAATACTAGTGATAGAACCCAAGAACACTCTGCCACATCCATGGCCCTTTTTACTTTTTAATTTGAGATAGGGTCTTGCCAAACTGCCTAGGTTTTCCTGAATTTACTGAATTTGTGATCCTCCTGATTCAGCCTGGAATCTTTCTATTTCAGTTGCTGGATTTACAGGTGTGTACCTCATGCCTGGCTACTGATTTCTTACACTAAATATATTTTCTTCTGAATTTATGCTTGCTAGACTGTTGGTGACAGGATTCCTGATTATTCTGCAGGCCTAGCATATTATCTTGTCTGTATAAAAAGGGAAAGGGAGGAAATAAATATTATGAGAACAAAGCAGAAACCTGCCTTCCAGGTGTAATAAAAGCAGCTAACATCTACTAACTAAATAGTCCTAAACCTTATATAATCTATTGGTTCCTCTATAAGAAAAATAATAAAAAAATTATAGAGACACAATTGCTGGGGCCTCATCTGTCACTTTGGATAGGATCTGACCTGTGAGAGACATTGAAGGTTAAGCTTCATTAGCTATGCATAACTCTGCCTCAAACTGAGAAAATAGTACATGCCTGGCACTGTTCTTAGTCTATTCTTGCTTAATCTTTACTCTGAGATAGAACTGACAGAGAAACCAACACATGAGAGGGTAAGTACATAACTTGACCACAGTCACATAGTAACTAGCCTCATGATGGGTAGTAATGGGAAACAAGATCTAATTTGTCTGTATATTATGCAATGGAAGTTGTTCATGTGAGTTTTGGAGCTGCATTGTTAATAAGATGACTATATAAGAAAAGTAAACAAAAATGCTTAATAAGTAAATAAGATTATGGAAAGTTATGAAAAGCAGAAGATAATAGAAGAGGTCAGATTATTAAGCCTTTCTCAGGAATCCAGGAACTTGGTAATTTGATAGGAAAATTGGAAAGAGGAGGAAAATTTAAAGGTTTAATATGAAGGAAAGATTGATAGGCTTTGTTGGTGAGCTCTGTAAGGAGTGAGACACAACAGTCATGTTGAGTATCTTCTTTGACTATGCTAGGCATTTTCATTATGTTATTCAACGATAAACAGGCAAAGAAACAAGCTTACAAAAGTCAAGCGATGTGTTAGAACTCTATTTACACATGTAGTAAAGTAGGTGAGTCTGTTTAATCCTATATCCACCACTCTGTTCATGTTATATACTAATCTTGATCCAGGTTTGAGTCTGTATAACTGTAGAAGTAGCAAAAGCAGTCAAGATAGTAGGAACATAAGAAGGAAATACACTTTATAGGGAGGAGGTAAGTTCAGTTTTGCTTAATCAAGTTCGTACCTGGTGGTAGTAAGTCACAAGCAGAAATAAGAAAATAGCAATTAGGGAGCCCATAGAAAAAGAGTATGGGTGAGTTCTCAGTGAGAGATTAGAATAATGGAGCTTAGAAAATTTAAGAGTTGAGCCAATCTCAACATGCTGAATTAGGGAATAGGAAAACAAAGGTTTTTCAATGGTTAAAAAGCTTGAGCCAGTTTATTACATTTTAACAATCCATTTTGAATTAGTTTTTGGAATTAGCAGATAGTTTGGGGATTGTTTATACTTAAATCCTTGGAGAATAAATAAAAATGTGAAATTAATATTCTCATAGAGGTTATATTTCTACCTTTGCCAGTTTATTGGTTGTAATCTTCACTATACATCAAGACTTTAGTAACACAGAAGTTACTTTTTAAGTACAGTATTAGAGAATGATAATCCTAGTATGTTTGTGACATCCAATTTTATGTTTGTATTTTTACTTCTGGGTTTAAAAAAAAACATCCTCAAGGAAACTTGAAAAGTGAATTAATCATTTCAACATGTAGTATTGAGTTCTGTAGGGGAAAAATTAAAGTTGATGTATACTTACTAAAGATTAATGATTTAGTATTTAGTTTTGATGTAGTTAGGACCATCATAAATTTTCATATGAAAATAATTTACAACAAAAATAGAATTTTGGCAATGATTGGCACCATACTACTGTTGATTTGGAAGACTATGCAATTCTTGATGTAGGAAAGAGACTAACTGAACTTATTTATTTTTTATTGAGTATACTAATTATGACAGAACAATTTAAATGTCACACAGGTGGCAGGAGCCAGGGACTACGAAGCAGAATTCTTAGCCAAATTCCTGCTTTGATTTTCTTCAAAGTTTAGAGGTTATTAAAAATGCTATATTGTATTTCTTATTTATTTATTTATTTAAAATATTATAAAAACTACTGAAAATCATTAGACAGTCTATAAAATTTCTATTTTTCAAAATCATGCTTGTTGAGTTAAGACTTTACACATTTTGATTTTAAAATTAGATTGCTTTTTCAAAAAGTTTGGATTTCTAAAATACTGACTTTTTTCTTCCCTGTCTCCTTTCTTTCCCCAACCACCCCAGTGGACAAACTACATTCATGGGTGGCAGGATCGTTGGGTAGTTTTGAAAAACAATACTTTGAGTTACTACAAATCTGAGGATGAAACTGAATATGGATGCAGGGGATCCATCTGTCTTAGCAAGGCTGTGATCACGGTAAGTTCTGTTCTTTAGGTATTCGTTAAGTGTCTTCTATATACCAGTAGCTAATCTAGGTACTTGGTATACATCTCTTAAGAAAATAAAGATTCTTGCCCTTGTAGAGCATATTGCATTCTAATACTTTTTCCCATAAAGTTATTTTTGAATGTTTATTACTACATACTGTTATTTTGTATAGACATGTAGTTTTTACCAACTGATGAGACAGGGACAGTTACTTTGTAGTTTATTTAAAAAAAGAAATCAGGGAAATCATAAAAACATATACAATCTTATTTAAAATTTTTAACTTAAAATATATATAGTCATTTGCCATCTTGTTGTGGAGTTGAGAGAAGTTGTTCCTGTGTTTACTATATCCTTATGCATGATCTGTAGTTTTCAGCTTTGATCTCTCTAAAATGGAACAAAAGTTTAAAGATACTTTTTAAAGACCCTAAGTATAAGCTCTTTGGGGATTTTTATGATTTTCCTTATTTGCAGTTATGTCACCTTTAATTTAACAACTTTTTCAACTTAGTTTACATAGAAACAGCCCTTTCTTTTCTTAATTCATGTCTCATAAGGACTATACCAAGTTTACTGGCAAAAACAGATTCAGGAATGAACAATTGACTTTTTAACCATATAATTTACCTACTGGCATCAGAAGTGCCTTATTATAATAGATATATCGTATTAGTTTAGGTGGTCAGCATGCCATGGTCATATTTAATAAAGAGCAAAAACAACAGTGTTGACTAAGACAGGACAGTTAAATGGAGATGAGTTAAGGGAGCTGTTATAGTTAAAATCTAAAAATGAGTATGCTAAAATAAAAATACTGGTTTTATTGACCCATTCAAAGTCACATTTTCTTTTGATAGTGCTCAAAAAAGAAAAAGGTATACTCTATATTTGTTACTGTCTAAATCTGATTTATATATTATTATGTATTTAAGGAAAATCTTACTGTATTTTTCTCTTTTTATTACATTTTGCTCCAATTATATGTTCAATTTTAAAACAAAAGTTTGGGTGAATGTCAGTCAAGTTGGATAAACAGGTATTGTTTGAAATTGTTAATAAGGAAACTACTTCTACTCATTCTAGAGACAATTTTAAAGAAATATTTTAAACACAAAGGACCAGTATTTATTTTGACTGTTATATGATAAAAGTTAAAAAGTAAACACTTATATGATAAAAGTAAACACTTATCATCCTTAGTTCTTACTTGTTTTTGTACTCAAGAAACAACTGAAGGTGAATTTCTTGTCATTCTTCCTGAAAATTTATGTGCCTATACAACATTTATTTGTTTGTTTTTTTCAGTTGTAGTTGGACACAGTATCTTCATTTTATTTTTATGTGGTGCTGAGGATCAAACCCAGGGCACCCCGCATGTGCTAGGCAAGCACTCTACCGCTGAGCCACAATCCCAGCCCAATAACATTTATTTGTTTATAGCCTTCATTTTTTTTTCTGCCCTTGTTTTCTTCCAATACACTTAGATGTAACTACTACATTCTGTTGAATTTTGTGGATGCCTTTTATCTTACTTATTTGCCTCTTCCCTATTTGACATTAACTTTGAGATGCTCTCTCTCTTTCTCTCTTTTTTTTACTATAAACATGATTGGATCAAACATATACACTTCAAAATTTTAGTTATTGTCAATGTTCTGTCAAAAGTGTAGCACTTTTGGATCCTACCAATAGTGTATGAGTACATGTGTTTCACCATTCCCTCAAGTATTAAGAAAGTTGACTTTGTCAAACTGTTAGTTCAAAATGGTATCTTATTATTTTAAATTACATATTTTACTAATGAACTTGAAAAATTTCACATATGTTTATAGCCTGCTTGTATTTTTTCTACTTCCAGTTGCTTGTTCCTCTTTTTTTCTGCTTGTTTTTTTTTCCTTATTAATTTGTAGAAGCCCTTTATATGATATTTGTCATATTTATTGCGGATTTTTTTTTCCTCTGTTGTCATTTATCTGATTCTCCTTTGCTTGTTTTATAGTTTGTTTAGTTTTTTTTTTTTTCCTTAAGGCCTCCTAAAAATTTTTATTAACCTTTTCCTATATCTGGTTATGTTCACATAGGTTTTTCTCCTCAAAGATTGTATCTCTGTATAAATGTAGCTACACTTTCATCTAGAGTTTACATATGAATTTTAATTTCTATTGAAGTTATTTTAGTTTGAGGAATATATAAGTTGTAGCTTTTCTTTTTCAAATGACTAACCCTGTATCCTAATACCATTAATTGAATAATTCACAATCCCCCCATTTGAAATGTCACTTTCATCACATAAAATGTGTATTGTAGGTTTTTCTTAATTTCTTTTGTTTAGTTTTCATATTCCTTCTTCCTTTAAAATTACATTGCTAATATTTTCATCAGGCACTTCCTTAAACTACTAATTATCTATTTGTGAAGATATAAGAATTTATTTATTTGCATTAATGTCTTTTGGAGTAAGTGTAGAGTTTTGGTGTAATGGAAACAGTAGTGTCTTTAGTATTGGCTTACCCAAGTTCTGTAGTACCAGTTCTTATTGTAGACATCTGACTTTATACAACTAATAATCTTGTAGACCTTTTAAAATTATCAAATGAGTGGAATTTATATTATTCTTATTATAGTTTGAGTTATAGGGAAATGTGACATTTCACATTTTATTATTTTCAGAAGGAAACCTGAGAGGTAGTAAAAATAGATTAAAACAAAACATTAAAGCCAAATAACCTCCCCCATCAAGCCAAATAACTCTTAAATAGTGATTGCAAGAGGAAGTTGACAGATCCTGACAAAATTATAAGAGATCAATGGAGATGTAAAAGCAAGGGAAAGGAATGTTCAAAATTGAAGAGAAGTATATAAAATAAACAAATTTTAGAAGTGCCACACAAAGAATAATTAGATATAAACTTTTTTTAATATAGAATTTTCAAAAATGATGCTATAGAAATGATCAGCAAAATAGATATCACCAAAGATGATTAGTACCATAAGTAGTCATTATACAAGGAACTCTAGATGAATGAAAAATTCGAGAAATAGGCCTTCTATCAAGTGTGTAATTTTGCTATATTGAACTGCCTTAGTGATAACTAAAGAAAGAGAGGAAGATATGTGCAAAAGTAAAACTACTAGATAAAAAATTAATTCTCATTTGAGGAACATTTGCCAATAAATTTTGGTTTTATTTTATTTATTTATTTTTGACATGGGATCTCACTATGTTGCCCAGGATGGTCTTGAACTTCTGGTCTTAGATGGTGCTCCCACCTCAGCTTCTCATATACCTGGGACTACTAGTGCCTGGTTCCTTGCCAGTGAATTTTTAAGGAAATTAGAATCTTAACTCCAGTAAGATTTATGCCTTAAGAGACTAGTAATATCAACTCTCCCATTTGGAAATAATGTCTTCCTTCTTTTGATAACATGACTTTAATTCAAATAATAGAACTCAGATATCATGAATGTAGAAAATATTTAAAGTATTTGGAAAGAGGTCTTAGAATAAAAAAAGGATACCCATTGAAATGTGGAATACAGAATGTTGAAATAACTTTTTGGAAAATTACAATTACAAAATGAATTTGTTTTCTAGGACCACCATAACATGTTAGGTGGGCTTAAACAACAGAAACTTATTGCTTCACACTTCTGGATGCCAAAAGTCCTGATCACAGTGTGAGCATTTGTTGGCTGGGAGGGAGAACCTGTTTCATTCCTGTTTCTGGTGGTTTTCTGGCAATCTTTAGGATTCCTTGGCTTGCATATGTATCACTCCATTCTCTGCTGTTTTTGTGCTCACATTCTCAGGGTCATTCTCCATTTGTGTGTATCTGTATCCAGATAGCCCCTCCTTGTAAAGGACAAAAATCAGATTAAGGGCCTAACCTATTCCAGTGTGACCTCACCCAAATTATATCTGCATGATTCTATTTCCAAATAAAGTCACATTTTGCAGTACTAGATATTGGGACTAGAACATATGAATTTGAAGGGACATAGTTCAACCCAACCCATTATATAAATTATCAATTAAGACTAGAACCCAAGTCTTCTGTTCCCATCTGGTATTATTTTATTACATGCCATGAGGATAGGAAAATTTCATATACATTGCATTTTATTTTGTGTAGAACTTGCATGAATATGATATAAAGCAGCTTTTTAAAATTTGAGGCTTACTGTTAATGCCTTCCGTTAAGTCTCTGTAATCTGCTAAATCTCTGTGTTTTAGCATTCTAGTTTTCTTAAAAAGAGGGATACATTTTATCTTCAAGATTTGCCTACTTGAATTACTAGCAAGAAGCTTATTAGTTTTTCTAAAGGTCTTTTAAGCTTCACAAACATCAGTTGTTACTATTTTTCAATTTAGCATTTTATATTAATTTATAAAGTACTTGAAATATTATGCATGGGCTGTGAAGTCCAACCTAGGTGCAGATCTTGACTATATTTTTTAATGGCCAAAAGGTAAGTTAAGACAAATTACTAAATTTCTGTGAGCTTCAGCTTCTGTAATTGATTAAAATGGGAGATAAAATCCAAGTATGGAATGAATATGTGATTAAAAGAAATAACATTTTGCTTTGTACAATTCTTGGCACATAGTAGACTCTCAGAATTTCTTTATTTTGTGAAATATTTGTATTGAAAATAAAACCTATGTTTTTGTTTTTGTTTTTTAAAAAAAGGATAGAAGAAGCTGGCTTTATCAAAGGGAGGTCAAAGATGGAGTTTACTCATTAGAGCCAGGATATGTGGCATGTAGTGTTTGAAAAGATATCATACATTTTCTGTGAGATTTTCTTCCACCAAGTAATTCTGTTTCACAATGTTAAATATATATAAATATATACTATTATATAATGTATTCTATAATATAATATTTATATGTAAAAATATATCTTTATATGCTTTTTATGTAGTCTTTGTGGGTGGGGGTAGTAAGGATGGCACTTAGGGGCATTCTACCACTGAATTAAATCCCTAGCTCCTTTTATTTTGAGACAGGATCTCACTGGGTTGCCCAGGCTAGCCACAAATTTGGCAATCCTCCTGCCTCAGCCTCCTGAGTGGCTGGGAGTACACGTGGATTACATACATGTGCCACCTCACCTGTCTTCTTTTGTTTAATTAAAGTGACAAAGCTGTAAAGTTACCTGCTGATAACTCATCATTTATTGAATTTACCAAAGAAACTGGCATTATCATTGAGCTTTTTCCTTGGAGTAAGTGCTGTGTAGACTTGACCTTTGTCATTTCTACATTGAAGAAAGAAAACCATGACTTATAAAGAAAGCTAAGATATTTTCTTGGTCTCCAAGTTAGAGAATACACATTTATCCAACAATTATTTCTTTTAAAAATATTCTTTCCCACTAATGAGGAATCATCATTTGAAAAAAAAATAGACCCCTTATAAACAGATCATAATGAATCAAGAACTTAAGAAGCCATGACCAGCTACCTCATCCAGAAGTTAAGTTACCTCTAAAGTGATAATGTCTTAAGGATAAGATAGAAGTTTGGGTAGAGAGTCCGCAAACTTACACATTGACGCAATTTCATAAAGCAGTGCTGTTTTAAAGTGTTTTCATTTAGCTTTAAAGAGATTAGGAAATTCACCCAGGTAAAGATGCATCTTTTTTCTCTCTTACCCCATGAAAATAATAGTTGAGAGGTTAAAAAGTTTTAAACCCCAAAAGACAGAGACTACAGGAGAGGATACGACAAAAGACAACATTGTAGAAGCTGAAAGCAGATGGACAAGTGCTAATTGAGTTAATTAATCTGAGAAACTGAGATCTGTTTAGGAACTTTCAAAAATAAAGGACATAAGTTTTTACATTGAAAGGGCTAATGAAATCCCAGCATTATAGATGAAAAAAGACTCACATTAAAGCCAGATTGTGGGAAATCAGACTTAGGAAGAAAGATAACCATGCTTCCAAATGGGGTGGGGGTAAGGATTTGCAAATCACAACAAAGGACAAGAATTCCAAATGACCATAGATTTCTCAAGAACAACTCTGGAAGCTAAAACACAATAAACTGTGCCTTCATTCTTTGAAGAAAAGTTATTTTTAGTACTGAATCTGTACTTAGCCAAACCACTAAGCAAGTATCAGGATAGAATAAAAACATTTAAAATACGATCCCAAAAGTTTACCTTTTGTGGTTTTTGAAAATCTCTCATTTTAGAGATACATACTCAGCTATCTAGAAATTAAATAATATGCCTTAAAGTTGCTTCAGGGCTGGGGATATGGCTCAAGCGGTAGCGCGCTCGCCTGGCATGCGTGCGACCCGGGTTCGATCCTCAGCACCACATACAAACAAAGATGTTGTGTCCGCCGAAAACTAAAAAATAAATATTGAAATTCATTCTCTCTCTCTCTCTCTCTCTCTCTCTCTCTCTCTTTAAAAAAATAAAAAAAAATAAAGTTGCTTCAAAGTGATCCACTTAGGAGGGTGTAAATTGTTGGGTATATAGATGAAACAAGAATGACCATCAGTTAATAATTGTAAAAGCTGAATAGTAGTAATGGGTTTATTATCGTGTTCTTGAATTTCGATCACGTTTGAAATTTTCCATAAAAAATTAAAATATATCTGTAAGCATCTTTCTTCAGGTAGCTTTTGGGGGATAGGCTTCATCAAAACAAGGCAGTATCAAATTAAAAAGAAAATGTGTTTAGAGGTCATTGTCCTCAAAGTGAAGTTTCTAGGGCAGTAGCATCAGTGTAAGCTGTGAACTTGGTAAGGAATACAAATTCTCAGTCCCTGTCACAGATTTAATGCATTTAGAAACTCTGAGTGTTGAGTCCAGATCCTGTCTTCAACAAACTGTTCAGGTAATTATGATGTGTACTGAAATTTGAGAACCACTTTCCTAAAGCAGGAAAATTAATTGTGCTGAGATAAAGAATGACTAATGGTTTAAACCATCTTATTTTCTTAACTACTTACTCTCTAGACTTTGATAGTTGCTCTGACATCTAAATCAATCTAGTCTTTATACATAAAGGCTGTTAGTTCTGACAGTCTGAATAGACAGTGGATATAAAATGTCAAACTTAGGGAAAATTGTCATAGAAATGGGAAGAGTTATGAGAAGAAGAGATGAACATTTGCTTGTCAACCTGGCTGTATGATTGCTATTCTTTGCTAATTTTGCCCATTCATTTCCCCATTTTCTGGAATGCCTTTTTTCTCTTCCCTGTCAAAAAACTTATTTCTCCTCCTGGGCCCAACCTAAGTCACAGCGTTTCGGTGAACCACTATAAGGACCCTCCTCAACTTTTTTGTCATTATATATATATTTTTTTACAAAGCAAAAAAGGACTGAGCAACTATTATATATTAAGAATTGTGCTAAGTATTTTACAAGTTATCAGGTACAAGATGAAACTGATTATTTCTGGGAAGAGGAAAGTGAAGGTGGGGTGGAAATACTGTTGTTTTTTCATATTAAACCTTGAAGAACCATTTAATTCCTTAAACTTCCAGGTAGGTATAAGACAGTAGTAGCTAAAAATAGTGGCAAATAGCCTCCTAAAAGTTCTCTCCTGAAATAATAGAAAATAACTTCATATGTATAAATTCTGGTCAAAATGACACCTTTACCAATCGTTGTAGGCAAATAATGCCAAAACTACAAAAAGATTACATGTGAAAAAAAAAAGGTAACAAATCTTATAAGTTTTTCCACCCCATGCTACAAGGCCTTGTCATGAGCAAAATTAAACCAAGATATGTCACTAAAAAGGACTGCTAGTGAAAGGAGAGTTGGAAGATCTACCACAAAGAATGTCTATTGTCTGTCCCTAATCTGAAAACAAACAAACAAAAAAGTAACTGAGTAAATCAGAAGGACCTATAGGAAAGTGATTCGGAGTATGAGTTTTTTGTTGTCAATGTTGTTTGGTTTTGGTTTTTTTGTTTGTTTTGGTGGCAGTGCTGGAGATTAAACCCTGGGCATCAAACTGCTAGGCAAGGGCCCTACCTCTGAGGTACATCCTCAGTCCTTTTAAAATTTTTATTTTGAGACAGGATCTCACTAAGTTGCCCAGGCTGGCCTTGAACTAGTGATCCTCCTGCCTTGACCTCCTAAGTAGCTAGGACTGTAGGCATGTACCACCATATCCTGTAATGTGAGCCCTTTTTAAGGGCTAGGTAGCCACTTAAGGGATAGAGTCTGATAAGGGAGTAAATGTAATTGGAGAGACTTCTAAATATATAGCTCATGGGAGAGAGAAAAGAAAGATGAGGAGTCCCTTGGACATAGATGGTAAAGGAAAAAATACAAGGACTTAAAAAACAAAAACAAAACAAAACTCAGAAGTCTCCCAACCTTCTCCTTGCTACCAAAACAAAATTCTGCTTTCAACATCTATACTTTAGCAGATGACAGAAAAGGGTGTTATTGAACTAGAGTATTGTAAAATGCCCCAAACCACAAAAACATAATAAAAGGAAAAGTAAAATTTATAAAGAAGTTGTATATAAAATCAGGGGGAAAAGTTTCATCAACTGAGGAAAATTCCTCTACCCTTCTCCTCTAAAAATAACTGTGAAGTAAAAGAAAACTCTTAGTGTATACTCCAAATAGGATTAGACTTCGACTGAGGTTATAAAAAATGAGTTTGAATCAGAAATTCAAAATTAAGAACATAAACTTACCAAAGAACATGAGAAAATGAAAAGCATTTGTTCAAGAAAAAAATGAAAGAAAATAACAATAAAAAAATCTATATTAAGGGGCTGGGGATGGGGCTGAAGCGGTAGCACGCTCGCCTGGCATTCGTGCGGCCCGGGTTCGATCCTCAGCACCACATACAAACAAAGATGTTGTGTCTGCCGAAAACTAAAAAATATTTTAAAAAAATCTATATTAAATGAAGAAGAAAAAAATACCATATATTGAAGGAAGAATAGATTGAAATGAAGTATGATGTAAACAACTAAGAGAATGAAAGTAAGGTTAAAAAAAAATCAAAAAGAAATTAGTAGAAATGGAAGATAGGTAAAGAAAGAATAATATTCATATTATTGGCATAACTGAAGAAGAAAAAATTTAATGAAACAATATTTAAAACTGTAATCCAGGAAAACTTTCTAGGAACAGGGAAAGAATTGGATGTATACATTTAAAAAGTTCACCAGATAACTTGGGAAAATTAGCCCAGTGCTGTAGTATGGATTTTGAGTGTTCTCCAAAGGCCCATGTATTGGAAGCTTGGTGCTTGGCCAAGCTTTTTTGAGACAGGATCTCAGTAAATGAGACCATGGTACTCAGGTTATGGTGCTATTGTGAGGTGGTGGAACTTTTAGGAGGTGGGGCCTAGTGGAAAGAAGTTGGGTTATTAGTGGTGTATCCTTGAAGGGAATATGGGTATTCTGGCCCCTCCTCTTTTTGTTTTCCAGTTACCATAAGATGAGCAGCTTTGCTCCAACATGTATTCCTGGCCATGATGCTTTGTCTCACTGTAGGCCCAAAAGTAGTGACTCTTAACTAAACATGGACTGAAACCTCTGAAACTATGAACCAAAATAAGCCTTTCCTCAGTTAAATTGATTACCTCAGGTATTTTGTCACAGTGATGAAAAGCAGACAAACTCACCCAGAATGATTAAGATACATACTAGCCAAGAACACTGGCACATGCCTATAATCCCAGCAGCTTAGGAGGCTGAGGCAGGAGGATCACAAGTTCAAAGCCAGCCCCAGCAAAAGCGAGGCTCTAAGCAACTCAGTGAGACCCTGTATCCAAATAAAATACAAAATAGGGCTTGGGGATGTGGCTCAGTGGCCAAGCCCTGAGTTTAATCCCCAGTATCCCCCCACCTCCCCCAAAAAAGATATACTAAAACTATTAAATTTCAAACATAAAATCCTTAAGACCTTCAGGCAAAAAGGACTAATCATAAAAGCAGAGAAATTAGATTAGCAGTTGACTTTACAAAGATAGCGGATGGTAACAAGACATTTTTTTAAAAAGCCAAAAGTGTGAACCAAGGATCTTATATCCATTCAAATAATTTTTTAAATATTGAGACTTTAGAGAAAGCATTTAAAATTATGTTTAACTGATATAAATTTTCGAAGAATTATAGTGAATATATTTGCTGAGAATTTAATAGTATTTTTTAAAAATTCATAGTTCAGGCCTGGGGTGGTAGCTCAGTGGTAAAGCCTGTGCCTAGCATGTATAAGGCACTGGGTTCGATTCTCAATGCCACATATAAATATATAAATAAAAAAATAAAATAAAGGTCTGTCAACAACTAAAAAATAATTTTTAAAAATTCATACTCTGGTTATAATCAAACCTTGGGAACCTACTTTTTTCTCCATATTTTAATTTTATTATAAGTATACATAATAGAGGAATTTATTGTCACATTCATACATATGATTTAACAATATAATTTGGTTAAGTGTTGTGGGAACTTTTAATCATAGACTACTATCTATGATTAAAAGATGTTTCTTAGATATACAATTTGAGTTCAGGAAGTCCATAAGTGGGTTACAAACAGAATGGAAAAAGAATACATATTTATTTTTACTGATTCTCAGTGACATTTTACATTTTCTTTATCAGTATAGCAGAAATCATGGCAATATTGTTAGTACTAGTGACTTTTTCAAAATTACCAATGTTGTCAAATGGAATTACTTATATTGCAGATATCTCAAAATACTTCTGGTTACCAGATATTAATGTGTTAATTTAAACCAACATATTATATCTCATTAAAAGCTTTTTTGTTACGAGTTCTACATAATGGTTTCCTTTATAATTTTATGTTTTGTTTTATACTTTAAAAAACGTTGCTCTGAAAAGGAGTCTGAAGATTTCATCTGATTTTCTCTGAGTTGTTAGGAACCTTGCATTACAAAGGACTGCATAGGACTATACAGAGCATTTTTGTTGCACTTGAATTTTGTTTTGTTTGTGTTATTGATATCTTTAAGTAATTTAAGAGGAAGGAGTTAGTATCTGAACTTCTAAAGTGAAAGGATATCTGGCCTAGTGATTAAAAAACAAACAAACAAAAAGAATGTTTTATTATTTCTGTCTTCTCAGCTTCAGACTCTCCTATATTACAAGGTCTTCTATTGTCTGACCATTGCCTTCCTCTTAAATCTCATCTGCCTCCTCTCATGGTCTTACCTCTAATCATGCTATATTTCTTTCAGTGTCTTTATCTAGGCTTACTCTCTCCTGCCACAATTTTTTTTTTTTTTTTTTTTTCCCTGTTGGTACTGGGAATGAACACAGAAATGCTTTACCACTGAGCTACATCCCCAGATAAGTTGCCCAGGCTGATCTTATGAACCTCTTTCCTTAGCTTCCCACGTTGCTGGTATTACACCAGCAATACTACTCCTTACTTTGCCACAAGATCTTTACAATTGTACTTTTCTTGCTATCTGGAATGTTCTTCCTTTTCTTCTTCTTTCATTCACTTTCATCCTTCCTCTCTTTACTCAAGTATTCCTTGAAAGCCTTCCCTCATCTTCCTGACTTGGTTATATGCTTTTGTTCTGTTTTATTGAGGCATAATTTTATACATCTTTATATGGGGTACCTTATGGTAATTTGATACATGTTTACAGTGTATAGTAATCAAATCTGGGTAACACTAATTTCCATCTCATAAAACATTAATTATTTTATGTGTTGGGAATATTGTACTCTTCTAATCATTTTGAAGTGTATGGTAAATTGTTTTAACCAAAAATTACTTTATTGTGCTATAGAAACAGAACTAATTACTCTGTTTGGTGTTTCCTTAGTTAACTTTCTGTCCCCCACCCCCATTTTCTGGCCTCTACTCTATTTCATTCTTCTACAAACAACTTTTTAATTTCCACAAGTGAGTGAGAACATGATTATATGTCCTTTTGTTATAGTCTTTCTTAACATTATTTACCTTTTTAAAGTATGATTTATTACAATTAAAGTTTCACATTTATTTTGTGGTTATTCAGTTATTGTAAGCTCAGCAAAAGTTAGGGACCAGGCCTGTTCATCCTCACCATGGTATCCTTACTATCTTAAATACTGTTTGTCAAATCATTGATTCTTATAAATATTTCAGTAGTGGTTGCTTGATTGTATGGATGAATGAATGAATGTTTTAGATTATCACTGTCCAATAGAAATATAATGTGAATTATGTATGTGCAATTAAAATTTTTCTCGTAGCCACATTTTTTAAAAAGGAGATTAATTTTATTGTATTAAATTCAGTATATGCAAAATATTATTCCAATACAGTCATTAAAAAAGTATCATTGAGTTTTGACAAGGATTTCAGACTTACTGCTGAATTCTTTATGGAGCATGAGAAAATGAATGAGATGATTTAGGTCTAAGCAAATGGTTACCATTTACAGAAATGTGAAAGACTACAGAAGAGGTTTGGGAAGGCAAATCAGTTGACAAGTTTGGATTATGTTGAGATGTTTCTTAGATATTCAAGAGAAGATAATAGAAGCAGCAACAAGTAAAAGTCCAGAGATAGGGAAGAGGGGTAGCTGGAATTATATGTGTTTGTGCACCTATGTGAATGTACATGTGTCACATGGTAGTTTGTATATAAATTTATTTTGTGATCCTTGAATCATTGAATCTTTCCTCAACGTTCCTTTGTTTCCCTTTTTTAGTGTGAGTCTTGGATTTTTCTCAAATGTCTAATGAGTTTTGGCTGTCCTTATTAATGGGATATAAAGAGAAATTAAGCAGCTGGCTTTCAGAGAGAACTGTTTTGAAGAAAGAAGGAATAAAGTTGACGGATGGTGTCTTTCTGTGTGTGTGTGTATATATATATATATATATATTTTTTTTTTTTTTAATTTTGAAATAATTTCATAGAAAAAGTATAAGAATAATGTAGATAATTCCCCTGTTCACCAATATTTTAACACCACAACATTTTTTTTCATCATTTTCTTTCTCTATACAAGTACCCATGCCCATTTTTTCCTGGGTAGTTTGAGAGTACATTGCATATGTCAAACCTTTTTTCCCCCTTAATACTGTGTAATTTCCAAAGGCAAAGGTATTCTCTCAGGCAATCATATTATCAAAATCAGAAATTCTTTTAATAAGTATTTTTTTTAGTTGTAGTTGACACAATACCTTTATTGTATTTATTTATTTTTATGAGGTACTGAGGATCAAACCCAGGGCCTCGCACATGCTAGGCGAGTACTCTACCACTGAGCCACAACCCCAGTCCCTCAGAAATTTTTATGTAATATCTTTTTCTAACCTGCAGTCTATATTCCACTTTCATCAGTAGTTCCAGCAGTGTCATGTGTGTGTGTGTGTGTGTGTGTGTGTGTGTAACCCAGGGTTCTCTTTAGCATTCAGCAACAGCCCCCAGCCCTCTTCCCTCATCACTGTTATTACAGTTGTGCTCCACTGTTCCCAGCCCAACAGTGTTCTTTACAGCATATTTTTCCCCCTTATTACAAAATTCAGTCCAGAATGTTTATTGCATTTAGTTGTTATGTCTCTTCAGTTTTTTTTCATTTGGAGCAATGCCTTAGCTTCTTTTTCTAGGATAACATTGATTTTTTTTTGAAAAAAAGTACAGTCCACTTATCTAATATTCGTTTAGAGTTTGCTGGTGCTTTATGATTCTATTTAGATTATATATCCTTGACAGAATACTACTAATGTGATATAGTGTCCTCAGGGTATTATGTCAGAGACACAGATGGTATCTGCTTCTCACTTATGCCTTTAATTTCAGGCACCTGTCAGAGGGTCAAGGGATCATCCAGATTTTCTGCTGTATGTTTACTGTTTATCCTTAGAACTAGAAAGTAAGCTCTGTGATAAGATTTATAAGACCATGTAAAAATCCTATTTCTCATCAAGCTTTTCTCTTTTTGATTCAGCAACCATTTACCTATCCAGACTTTTCTATAATGGTTGCAAAATGGTTATTTGCCAACTCTGCAAACTCCTTCAACATTTACCAGCTAGCATTCAAATTTTTAGAAATTAAGAGTGGGCTGTCTTTTGGATATGATGTACAGTTTCTCCATAATAGCACTGGACAAGGAATCAGTTGTGCCTCTAAGGAAAGCTATTACATATGCAAAAAGGGACAAAATAATTTTCATCATCTCTACTGTTGTTTAGGGAAGGAAGTGCCCTGATCAATAGATAAATTTCAGTATTCTAATCTTTATAGGTTTGGTATACTAAAAAGGCTATCATTTTGATCACCTAAAAACTTACTACCTTTGCTTGTAACTGAACTGCACAGAAAGGGTATATGGGTGAAGAGTTGATAATAGAGGTAGAGCTTGAAATTTTAGATATGATGACAAAGGAAAGAGTTCACTTAAATCAAGACCTTAAGGAAGAAGGACAGTAGAGTTAATTAGTCATAACTTTCCTAGCCTTGTAGTTGAATACACAACCAGGATAACTCCACATCATGTACAACCACAAGAGTGGGATCCAAAAGAGAATAAATCATACTCTATGTATGTATAATCTGCCAAAATACATTCTTCTGTTATGTACAACTAAAAAAAAGAACAAAAATAAGGGTGGGGAAAAGATCTTAAGGAAGTAACAGGCTAAGTAAGCAATGGATGAATTTATAGGAAAGTGTTCCAAGAGGAGAAAAGAGCAAATTATAAAGGCTATGAGGTAGGTTGGAAGAGGCATACTGCTTTGCAAGGTTTTGAGGGTTTTGAACAGAGACTAATGTGATTTGATTTTTTCTTTTTTCTTTCTTTCTTTTATTTTGGGGCGGGGTGGTGCTGGGGAATTAAACCCAGGGACTCATGTATGGCTAGCACTTGCCACTGAGCCACATCCCCACCCTCATTTTCCTTTTAACAATTGTTTTGTTATGTATGCTATATATAAGAGGTAATGATAAATAACAATGAAGAAAACAATGTCAAGAGTTCTTCTTAAATTTCAGCAGAGTTGGGGTACTATTATCTGAAGCCCCATATCAAAAATTGGAAGTAAGAAGTATTTAACTTACCATTTAATATACAGACAACTTTAAATACTTTATACTAATAGATTATCTAAAAAACATTTCATTTTTCCTCCTATATTTGTGTTTTCAGGTTATACATTTAGATCATCCGTGTAGATGGAATTAAGTAGACACTTTAGAGGCTTTACTATTTCAAGTTGAATTTGATTTTTTAAAAAGCCTGTTTGTATTTTCCCTTCGAAGTAATTATAGTTATGCTGTCACACACTCAGTGTTGAGTGCTTTTGCTTTGTCATATGTCATTCAAAATGCTTTCCACATTTCCACCTACAAAATGTTGCATTACACTTAATACTCTGGACAATCCTGAAAAAGAATTATTATTATTACCCCCACTTTAATAGATTAGGAATTGAAACTTAAATAACTTGCCAAAGATCACAAGAGACCATATACCATCCTTGGATCTTTTTTTTTCTTTTATTGATTTAAAAAAAAAATGACAGCGGAATGCATTACAATTCTTATTACACGTATACAGCACAATTTTTCATATCTCTGGTTGTGTATAAAGTATGTTAACACCAATTCGTGTCTTCATACTTGTACTTTGATTAATGATGTGTATCACATTCCACCATCCTTGCTAATCCCCTGCCCCCTCTCTTTCCCTCCCACCCCTCTGCCCTATCTAGAATTCATCTATTCCTCCCCTGCTCTCCCCGTCCCTACCCCACTATGAGTCAGCCTACTTATATCAGAGAAAACACTCGGCATTTGTTTTTTGGGGATTGTCTGACTTCCACTTACTATTATCTTCTCCAACGCCATCTATTTACCTGCAAATATCATGATTTTATTCTCTTTTATTGCTGAGTAAAATTCCATTGTGTATATATATGCCCCCCCCTTTTTTTTATCCATTCATCCACTGAAGGGCTCCACAGTTTAGCTATTGTGAATTGTGCTGCTGTAAACACTGATGTGGCTGTGTCCCTATAGTATGCTGTTTTTAAGTCTTTTGGGTATAAACCAGGGAAAGGGATAGCTGGATCAAATGGTGGTTCCGTTCCCAATTTTCCAAGGAATCTCCATACTGCTTTCCATATTGGCTACACCAATTTGCAGTCCCACCAGCAATGTATGAGTGTTCCTTTTTCCCCACATCCTCGCCAATACTTATTGTTGTTTGTCTTCATAATAGCTGCCATTCTGACTAGAGTGAGATGAAAGCTTAGAGTGGTTTTGATTTGCATTTCTCTAATTGCTAGAGATGTGAACATTTTTTCGTATATTTGTTGGTTAATTGCATATTCTCTTCTGAGAAGTGTCTGTTTAGGTCCTTGGCCCATTTGTTGATTGCCTTTTTTTTTTTTTTTTAAGCTTTTTGAATTCTTTATATACCCTAGAGATTAGTGCTCTATCTGATGTGTGAGGGGTAAAAACTTGTTCCCAGGATGTAGGCTGTCTGTTCACCTCACAGATTGTTTCTTCTGCTGAGAAGAAACTTTTTAGTTGAGTCCATCCCATTTATTGATTCTTGGTTTTAATTCTTCCGTTATAGGAGTCTTATTAAGGAAGTTGGGGCCTAATTTCACATAATGAGGATTACCATCCTTGGATCTGGATAGGCTAGAAAATTAACAAGTAATAGAAGAGTTCTGTATATGGGTATACACCAACTATTCCAGGAAAGGCTCAATTGAAAATTGGTAATTGGTAAAAGAAAATCAGCTGGTGGTTAAGTTCCTAAACAGAATATCAATATCAAATTTAAAAAAAAAATGTTAAGCAAGTTCAGGAAAAGCCAACCTAAGGACAGCATAATTTTCAAAGAGTGTAAAACTGTTGTTTCTCACCATGTTGTGAAATATCTCAGGAGCCATTAGCGGAGAGTGGCTATGAATTGAAGGGGAAAAATACTCTAGTAGGGCTTTTATTTCCTTCCCTATTGACTTAGTTTTTATCTCTCTAATCGTGTGTGTGTGTGTGTGTGTGTGTGTTTGGACTTGGGGTTGAACCCAGGGGCATTTTACCTCTTTGAGCCACATCCCCAATACTTTTTATTTTTTGAGACTGTGTCTCTCTGAGTTTCCAAGTCTGCCCTCAAACTTCAATCATCCTGCCTCAGCTTCTAAGTCACTAAGATTAGAGTTGTATACCACTGTGCCCAGTGGAATATTATTAGTGGTATATTATTATATTGCGTGTATATGTCAGCGTATACATACATTTTAAAATTAAAGTAGTGAACAGATTCTCATTTTAAAGGAAAGTAAGAAAAACATTGCATTATGTTTGGTGTTACTAGCCATTTCAAAGTCTTCTAACTCTCCTTATTTTAATCCATGCTGAAACTTTCATATCATTTTTTAGTTTTTCTGGGTAGAATCTTATAAGGGACACATTTACCAGAAAATTGAAATGTCTAATTATGGTAGGTGTTCCTCACTGAAGTTATTAAATTGGCAGTATATGTTCATTGATAGATACCTAAACCTCTTAACAGGATGATTGTTTAGACTTAGTCTCCCTGTCTATGTGGGACACTGACAAGATCTAGTTTCTGTATTTGCAAAGCAGTGTTTTCATTCCCTGAATAATGGGGACTTTCCCAAGATTCATGACTGTGGTAGGTTCTGATTATATAGCCAGTTGACCTTCTGAAACATCTCTGTGTTAGCTTGCGCAATGGTGATTATCTCATGTAGTCCATCAGAGGGAATGTCTCAACCATAGTGGGGCTAAATTCAGTATTCTTAAGATTAGACAAATGTCTAGAATTATTTATTTTTAACTAACTTTCATGACATAGTACTAAGTGAACAAATCTTTTGCTTGATCAAGCTGTATGTTGTGCTGCCAGGCAATTTCATTGCCATTTTATTTAACCAAGCTATCATGACAAGATTGAGAGCAAGCCCTTTTTCCTTTTTCTCAGAAGCCTCCTGAAATGAGACTTAATCCTCTGAGTTGAAAGAACTGCCTTGCCAGTGAGTACTTCTAGAACCCAGAAGTACCGAGGAACTGAGGCTCAGATAGAGGAGGGCACTTGTCATTAATCTTTTACTGTTACTAGCAGAGCTATAGAGGAAATGCCTTCTGCAACTGCATCTCAGACTGTTTCAGTAATCTGGAAGGGAAATATTGTAGAGCTTACCTCACATATGTAAAAAGTGGCATTGTGAATCCCATCATCGTGTACATCCATAAGAATGGGTGCCTAGCTGGGCGCAGTGGCACACACCTGTAATCCCAGCAGCTTGGGAAGCTGAGGCAGGAGAGGATCACAAGTTCAAAGCTAGCCCAAGCAAATTAGCGAGGCCCTAAGCAACTCAGTGAAACCGTGTATCTAAATAAAATATAAAAAAGGGCTGGAGATAATGGCCCCTGAGTACAATCTCTGGTACCCTCCCCCCCAAAAAAATCCTAATTAGAACAAGATACAGTTCGTGGTTTGTATAATTATGTAAAAATGGATTCTAGTGTCATGCGTAACTTAAAAGAACCAATAAATTAAAAAATAATTAATTTAAATGTAAAACAAATGTAAACTTCCTTACATAAAAAGTTTATATGCAAAAACAAATCTAAAAAGCCACGTACCAACATATACAATTTTGGGAACATGAACAGTTAACCACTGGTGTGGTTATGATGTCAACCCCTTTCTAGAATAGTTTGACATTTATCTAATATTCAGCTGATTAATGTATTTTTTCTATTAAATTTGTGGAATTCCTATTTGATGTTAATTTCACACATTACAGTATTTGAAACACCTGCCCCTCCCCCCCAAAAAAAGTGACCCTCTGAAATAGCTAGATGAAGATAGTATATAGAGTTGTAAAAGAGTTTGGAGAGTGGACATAATGGCTGCTGTCAGGGCTAAGGATTTTTGCTGATTTTAAAAAGTATGCACATGCTGATTTTAAAAAGTATGCAAACAGAAAATCAAAAGTTATGTCTTCCTGGCTTCTGATCTCCATCTAGTGCCCCATATTGGCAGAACCTAACAAAGGAGAAAGACAGTTTGCAGAACATAGATTTCAATAGCACAAAATAGTATAGAAAGGCTGATCAAAGACAATAATGGTAATTTTCACTAAAATTCCCTTGCTTTTGAGAATTCCCTACTATATGAATAGAAGGTCTCCCTTATACAACCTATGAAAGACAGATACTTAACTTCCTCTCCCATCCCACCATTCTTATATATGGTAAAATCCTCTTAGCATATGAGCATGCACATTAGCCATTTATACTGCTGTTCTGCTGTTTTCTCTTCCTTCCCTCCTTATTTCCCTCTCCAACTTTACTTTGATTCTAGAACAAAGAAACCGAGAACAAAAAGTTTTTATTCTGATAGTGCTGGCACAGCAGCATCTACTTTCTATTAGAAGCAGTGCCAGTAGTGACTTCATTTGTCCAGAAGGGGAAGCAGCTCTATCCATATAAATGATACCTGTGGGTGGGGTTTTGTCACCTAATCTCTCCTGGCTCCTTTCCATTTTCTAATTTCAGTTCTTCAGATTTCTTAGCAATGAAAACTGCCTGATACTTTTTAAATAAATTTCTCAAGTGAACAAGAGTCAGTTTCTGTCGATTGTGATTTAGAACACTGATTCATGTTGTCTGAATCTAATAGGTTTTATTTAACAGTCTTGTTCATAGAAATTTTAGTACTTTGTGAGTAAGAGTTAGGTGCTAAACTTAGATAATTATAAGTGTTTGACCTTCATTAGTTTTTAGCAGTATATTTGAAAACGGGAGATAATTAAAGTCAAATCTCAAACAAAAAAAAAAGCAGCAAAATTGGATGTAGTTGTGCATGCCTATAATCCCAGTGAGTTCGAAAGCTGAGAGGCAGGAGGATCACAAGTTTGAACTAATCTCGGCAACTTAGCAAGACCCTGCCTCAAAATGAAAAAGCAAAAGAACTGAGGCTATAGCTCAGTGGTAAAGCACCCCCTGACCCCCACAGAGTTCAGTCCCCAGTGCTGCTAAAAAACAAGATAAAAAAAAAAAAAAAAAACCCAACTAACTATCTTTTTCTAACTAACTGAACCTGGGAAAGTTACCTGGTACAACCAAGACTGTTGGAAAATGAGCTAGGGAACCTCAAAAAAGGGGAGAGCTAGGGAAGAGGAACCCCAAATTCTGAGTTTAAAACTTTGTCCAAATCTACCTGACTCAAGGGCAGCAATTATGTGAGATGGCCAGATTGAAAGTAGTAAACATGTAATGGAACTTGACAATTTGATTCGAAGCAAGTTAATTGCTAGCAAAACAAAACCAGCATTTTTTTTCAGAGTAATATAACAGAATCCAGAGTTCACAGTTTAACATTTATAATGCCCAATATTAGCCCCAAATTATTCAATATAATAATAAGCCAGGAAATTGCTATAGTCTCAAAGGAAAATCCCTGAACAAATATCAAGCTCAAGATGAAACACATTAAGAATTATATGATAAGGATTTTAAAGCAAATATTATAATTAGGTTCATTGAGGTGAAAAAAATATGCTTAAAATGAATGAAAAAAAAAGAGATAGTAACAGCAGATAATTCAATGGTTAATTAGTCTTTCCATTCTACCCCCCACCCCCAAACTAAAAAAATCTCTTGTAATGTTTTTTGTCATACTGTTCTAATCTAGATTTTGGGGCTTTCTACATAATTCTGCTGCTGGTGTTTTTTCTTATTGTCTTCCTGAGAAATCCCTTTGTTGCATTCTTTTCCTAGATCTTTTTGCTTCTTTTTCTTTTGGTTACTCTATTGTTCTGGTGAAGCACATCTTCTAGTTCTGAAAGGTAAATTTTTCTTCACAGTTTAAAACTTTTATGGTCATAAAGTGCTTGGGAAAGAAATCTTCAAATCTCATTAACTCATGCCCACCTACCCCCACACTCCCCCCAACCCCCTCATACCCCCCCAACCCCCTCACACCCCCCCCACCCCCGCTTTTTTTTTTTTATTAGTTTTCCCATAGATGATTGATTCTTCTTACAGAAGGGTTTAGAAGGAGCAAGTATGGGTCCTAGCCTTCTGGGAGTCAAGAAGTTATTTTTACTATGAAGGCTTTGCATTATCTCCTTCACTGCTCTCTTTAAAGAGCCCACCCTATGCTGTGTAGAAATGATTTCATATTGCAAGGGGTTGGAGAGTGGAGCTTCTGGTTACTGCACAGACTTTAGGCAATCATCAATGCTTGGAATGGGCATGTGGGATTTCAGGTACCTACTTGCATCTTTGAATGGCTCAATCAGTTTTATTTTCAGCCTCACCCATGTCTTCACCCTTAGGGCTAGGTTCCCTCCCTTCTCCAGCATTGCATACAAATTGACTTCGTTCTTTTGTGTTCTTTTCTCTTATAGATATTTAATTTTCAGCTTTCTCAAACCTACCAAGTCAATTACTACATTCCATTACTTTGTATTTTTTTTTAAGAGAGAGAGAGAGAGAATTTTTTAATATTTATTTTTTAGTTTTCGGCAGACACAACATCTTTGTTTGTATGTGGTGCTGAGGATCGAATCAGGGCTGCACGCATGCCAGGCGAGCGCGCTACCGCTTGAGCCACATCCCCAGCCCAACTTTGTATTTTTACTTGTGTATTTATGCTTCTTTTGTTCCTATAAGGTTATTGATAGATAGTGGATGTAAGAACCATATATTCATTTCACCTTTTGGAATATTTTTTATCTTTAACAGTGAATGCTGACATGAGATAACATGAGACCCACCTATTGTAGATGACTGTCTTCTGTAGCATGTATTCTCAGTGGTAGTGACACCTTGGTTATTAGGGGAATGAAACCTTAGATATTACAGTGGTTTGTGGTTTTAAAAAAAACTGACAGACAAAATCTTATTCTATACTATTTCTTGGAGGAGGGAGGATCTGTGGGAATCATATAAAATGATTGAGAAATAATGACTAGCATTTCCTTTATTTTATTCACAGAATGTCTCTGTATTGATCTTTTTAGATCTGTTCTTCCAGGTTGTAGTATATTTTTCTGCTAAATTTGTTGCATTCTCATCTTTGAAAGCACCATTTAAGATATTTGCTTTTCCTTTCTTGTCTACTCCTTGTAGCCAAATATTGCTTAATGTGACACTTTTTGAGAAATGTGTAATTAGGTACTTTGTTAATTGTATAAATATCCTTGAGTGTACTTACACAAACCTTGAATGGTATAGGTCACTTAGTGTGGCCTCTGATGCAATAAACTACTGGTAGTATAATAGTGACATATCTTTTTTACAATAAATTTTGTTTTAGTAAGTAGTTGAAATACCCCCAAAAATAAGAAATATAGTATGGTAAATGCTTCAACTGGTAACATACCTTATGTTATCTATTTATGTTATACTAGTCATTTATTATCTTACCAAATATTATATACTGTACATAATTGTTATCATCTTTAATTTATTCTCTTGAACATGTTTCAGTTTATTCTCTTAAACACAAATTTTGCACATTTGGTAAGACCAAATCTGTCATTTTCTTCACCTATAGACTATTTCTCTTATTAAATTTACAACTTCTTTTTTCACAAACTTTTTATATATTTTGATAAATGGTGCATATCTTTTATGTATCTATTTTGCAAATTGATGATAAAATTGGTTCTTTGTGTGTATAGAAAAGTTTTTGCTGAAATTAGTAAATTATGAACTTTTATTTTTCTAATTATTAAATGAGGATATTGAACACAACACAAAAACATTTTGAGAAATAGGGGGATGGAAATATAACAAGAAAGATCATGGAGTGAAAGTTTAAAAACCTCTGTGTTAACTTACAACAATAGACTGAGGTGAAGAGCTTTCCTAATGTATTTGAGGCTCTGGATTAGATCCCAGCACTGCAAAAAAAAATTAATTCATTAAAAATTTTAAAATAAAAAAATAGACTCATTATTTTTAATTTTTTTACTTTGTTCTTAATATAGTATTATATTGCATTTCCTCTAAGAAGTTGTTCTCAGTAACTAGGCACCATCATTCAAATATGTGAATGTATAGCATACAGTTAAATTTATAGCCATTATTTTCTTTATGAATGTTAAACAAGAATATAAAACATACATTTTACATGTCTTATTTGTACATACTGAAATAGGGTATGCATTATCTTGTTTTTCTCTTTTATTTCTTTTTTTTCCCCTTTTACTTCTTTGTAGTATATTTTCCTTCCACTGTAGCACTGTGAGGCCCAGCACATAGTAACTCAGACAGTGTTTAATTTGTGTGTTTAGCCAATCAGAACCATGATTTTTTTTTTTTTTTTTTTTTTTTTTTTTGTCTTAAAAGAGAAATTACTTCATAGGCTAAAGAACATTTCGGAGTTTTATTGTTTTTGCTAAATAAATTGATAAAGAAATGAAAGGTTGATGTTGTTAAAGGAGGAAAAGAGTAAACAATAATCCCCGGAGGTACAACTTTGTAGATTTTATTCAACCAATAAGTTTGTTATTACCCTGAACAGAGAGGATTCTCTTCCCTTTATGGATAAGATTGCTCACAGGAAAGGAAATTGATTCCACTCTACCTAGTAGAAGAGGGTGCTAAATGTGGTGTAATCATGTCATATTTTAATTCATTTAATTCATTTATTGGGGAAAAAATAAGATTATAAAACATTCATTTTACATATTCATATGAAGAGTCTAGAGCACAGAATCAAAAGTTGGCATTTTCACTGGATCCTTCTACAGTGGTGCAGAGAGTTTCCTCTGGCTTTCTCACATAGGTCTTGTAAATGTTCATTTTATTTTTGCTCTTCTTTGGAAGCTTTCCTGGCTTCACTGTCAAAGACATATAAAAGCCTAGCATTTAATTTTAGATATTATGGGAGAAGTATTAAAACTATTTTATCTTGTTTTGTTAAATTTTATAATATTTAATAAAATAAAGTTATTCCTAATGGGAATTTACTTTTGAATAATAGAGTAAGGAAAAAGATAGTAAATGTCTTTCTGAAACTTACCTTTGTCCCTTTCAAAAATTTTGCTTTTGGACTAATTAAGCTAATTAATCTAATTAATTAAGCTAACTTGAAGTATTTGATGAACAATGTTAATTTTGTTTTTAAAATAGTTGTTGATGGTTTATGTGTCAAGTCATTTGTAGGAATAGTGAATGAAACTTGGACTTGGTAACTATGACATGTTTTTTGTTATCTGAAACATCTTTAAAGGAGTTATTTGAGAAAAAAAATTAATGAATAACAAGTCTCCCAACAGCACAGAATGAGGATACTTATGTTTTTGCTATAGGATATAGTACTTTTAAGAATATAGCTAGCTTTGCTTTTCATTTTCTTCGTTTTCTCCACAGCCTCATGATTTTGATGAATGTCGATTTGATATTAGTGTAAATGATAGTGTCTGGTATCTTCGTGCTCAGGACCCAGATCATAGACAGCAGTGGATAGATGCCATAGAACAGCACAAGGTAAGAGCTCTGTATTTATTGTTCATGGAGGATTAATCCTGGTGATAACGTCTTTAAAGCAACCTTGATATTATTTAAAAATTGAGCATTATATGAGCTATAAAGACTGAAATAGTACAGATGTAAATTTTTGAAATAATTTCATTTCTAATTTTGATTTACACTAAGGTCTTTGTTAGAGTGAATATTTTTCATTGTTGATTGAAACAAAATATATCCTGTTTCACTAAGCATACCTTAATTTTTATGTTGGGATTGGCTTTATAATAAATACCTTTTTAAATGATCTAAGGAAAAAGGATTTTTGAAATAACATTAGATTGTAAAACCCTAATATGTAAAAGCTTTAATGTTAATTTTTTAAGTCACATTAAACCATTTGGGTAGGTTCTTAATGCAAACATTTGAAAATTATTTAATCTTTATAAATACAAAGCTATTTAATGATAATCATACAAAAAGTTTTTGATATAATTATGTAAGCCACATTATTATAATTTAAAACTAATCTTTGACTATTGCTATTAGTAAATGGTAAGCAGACTAAAGAAACAAACACATTGATATTAATAAATCTGCCTTATTAGCTAATTCAGTAATACAATAAAACAAGATATAAGTAAAGTTCTAAAATCACCATGCCATTCTTAAGTGTGACTTAAGAGAACTTTATGCCTGTTCACATTCTTGTCTGTACTTGCTCCTATGGGTTTCACAGACTTCTAGTTGAAACACCTGTTTTGGTTATTTTTATCAGTCATAGCACATATGTACTACAAAACGAGGAAAACCCGTCTGGTCTAAAATGCCATATGCACATCTTCTTGATATTGATCATTTGTTTTCTTTATTGATTTATTATGAGTCTTCCTCAACATAAAGAAAACTTGACTATGATGAATTTCTCTCTTTTTTTTTTTTTAGGTTGAGTACTATATTGATTTAAAATGTTTTTTAAGTCTTAATTATCTTGATAATATTACTACAGAAAAGAGAATAAACATGGAAAAATGAGAACCATTTTTATATTATTTAAAAGAGATAATTAACTCAGAATTCCAGAATCTCAGTGATTTGGAGCCAGGCTGACCTGGATTGAAACATAAGAGCTTCTGCCACTTGTGACATTGGGCATGGAATTAACTAACCTCTTCGTGTGTATTCTAAGCTGTTAAGGGTGGTATTTCTGCCTAAAGTTACAGTAAGGACTAAATGACATATAATGTTATTTACCAAAGTGACTATATATCCCTATTTATGGCATGGTGGAAAGAGCGAGGGTGTTGAAGTCAAACTAAATTCAATAAATTATACCATGTTGTTTCTGGAATAAGTGTTTTACATTAAGTGAGAGTAGCTAAATGTACATATAAAGAGGAGAGTGGACTATTTTCATATATTTAATCAGAGCCAGTCCTTTTACTGGTGATTAAAGATGTTATTAAGTAGAATTCATTTCTGTATCTTTAATGAGATGACCTTTTGAAGGCTTAATCAGTTGATTTAGATTTAGGACTAGTTTTTTTTGTGTGTGTTTTAATTAAATCATTTTTATTTTGCTTACCTTCCTCAGTAAAGTTCAACAGAAATTCCGATTTTTATCTTCTCTTTTGAGTAAAGATGAATGCATGAAGCATATATTTCTTTCATATATTGTTGATTTTTTTGCCTCATTGAAAATTGGTTAGATAAATCTTTGGGTCTTTCTTAGAACAATGGGTTTTAAGTTAAGATTATACATTTTTGGTGAATTTTAATTTCCTGGAAGAAGGATTCAATTGCATGGTTGCAAATATATTGCACAGACTTTCCCTTTCTTATTTCTAGAGATCATTGATTCATAGACAAAGTAATTATTAATAATTATTTAATGCACAAAAGTAAAATAAGTGATACGTGCCAACAAAGCAGCACATCAGTGAATTTTTAGTAAAATATAAACTCTGAAAATAATATTCAACTAACATAGGAGAGAGAGATTTCCAATGCTATCACCAGATATATATCAGCAAAGTTTTCTTATTTTTTCCTTAATACCTAGGGATAGGGAGAGATGTTTCTTGATTCATTCTTTAGTATCATTTAGTAATATTGAGTTTTGAGCCTAAATTTAGTAATTTTACCATTTAAGCATCCATTGTTGTCTTAATCTTCAATATTAATATCAAAATGTTAAGGTGTGATGATGATAGGATAAGTGTACTATGAGTTTTATTTGCTCTCTGGCATCCTGAAAAGTATGGAAAGTATGGTTTTACAGAAGAGGAAATTGGTTTAGATTAAAATTAAGTACCTTGCTTGAGACTATACTGTCCTTAGTTCATGGTGTTTTAGGATTTGATTTTGTGTTAATTCTCTTTTCTAACAGTTGTTAGAAAACACTTCCCGTAAATCACCTCTTAGTGTATCATCTGTCTCTTACCTATATATAAAAGATAAGTATGAATTCCTCTTTCTGCTCATGGACTGTCAAAAGACAGAGTAATGTTGTATTGGTTAGTGCTTCACTATTAGATTCTGGAGTCTGGCAAATATGGATTTGAATCCTGGAATTACTGCGTACTAGCTGTAGGAGAAAGGTCACAATATGCCATATGTTACCATCCCCAAACAAAAACAAATAAGCAAAATAGCCCAATCATAATAAACCAAGAGTTGTACTTCACAATTAGCCTGGGTTCCCATATTTCAGCTTATTCTGTTCTATTTGTAATTAGCATCTCCAGTATACTGGCTGCCCTTAGGATGGCTAGACAGAACATTTGGAACAGTAGACCTATCTTTTTTTTTTTTTTTTTTTTTGTTCTGATGGTATTGGGTAGGCCTTCAGAATTGTTTTTTCTTCCTTTCTTTTTTTCCCCCATTTTTTTTTCTTAGAGTTTCCATGCAGGTTTTAGTAATTTTTGAAAATCCAAGAGATTGAAACCTCTATTTGCTATATTCAAGGTTTCTGTCATCTTCTGAGCCCTCCTTCAGACTCTGCCTTGAGAATGAAGGCTAGACTTTGCTTCCATTTATTTCCAGACTGACATCTCAGGATACCACACTTTCTGTCATAGTGAAATAATCTTATTTCTTGAATCCTTTTCATTTTTAAAGCTGTTTGAGGCTTTACCTTAAAATATATTTTTAATAAATTTTAAAAGTGTTTATGAATATGAAAAAATAAAATTAAAAAATTCTCCCATGCAACAGAAAAAAAAATGTTAGAAGAAGGGTTTGAAGGTTTCTGTTCCATCCTTCCAAGAGGCCTTTCTGCTTATTTTATAATAAACTCTTATGTATTGATACATCTCACTTGCTCCCTGCCCGCCACCTACATACACGCATAAACACAAAACAGAAGTTCTATCTTCAGAACATGTTCAGTAATAATGGTGGTATGATAATAATGGTGATGGTGGTAATATTGGCTAACATTTTTGGTGATGAATGTATGCGTGATAGGATGATCCTGGAATTACTATGTACTACCTGTGTGACCTTAAAAGGTGAACTATAGGAAGAAAGGTCACAATATGCCATATGTTACCATCCCCAAAGAAAAACAAACAAGCAAAATAACCCAATCCACACATTTTATCCACACATTTATGAGCATTATTATCCTATTTTTATAGATTGTTTTTGAGGCCCAGAAAGGCTAAGTAATTTGTCCAAACTAGTTAGTAAAGGAACTGGTATTCACACTAGGTTTATCCAACCAGGGCTTTTGACCAAGTGCATCTTCCATCATATAAAAATGTATTTATGTGAAATATATTTTGTTAACTTAAATCATGGACTTCTTATCACAACATTCATATATTTTTCTTATCTATGGTGTTATGTTAGACTACAAGCTCCTTTTAAAGGCTTAGACATAATATAATTAATTAGGAATCAGCAAAGCACTGGTCACATAAAATTTGCAGTTGAAATAATATACAGTATTTTAAAACATTTTATGGGGAAATTTGGAGGATTTTCTGTTCTTTCAAATGTTTACTGACAAATATATTATGGATTTATACTCTTCCAGAATGACTTGTTCACTATAAGAAAAGTCTTAGATAATTCTCTATTTCATATTTTCTCCATATATTAGAAATTGCATAATTTAGTATGACATTAAAGAGTAGCCCCTACAGGAGAAAGGTATTCCCAAAGTTTAAATTCAGAGACTCTTTTTCAATTTAATACATAGAAAAGTGTGTGTGTGTGTGTGTGTGTGTGTGTGTGTGTATATATATATATATATATTCTTATATATATATATATATATATATATATATATATATATATATATATATATATAAGAATGTTGTAGTTTTATTATGGAATTATGTGCTGACTTTTTCAAGTAATATACATTAATATTCTGCATTTAATTATCCTGAGACAACACTAAATAAATTATTTCTGAAGATGGGATTTTATTTTGGTTTTTTAAAATCTCTTCATCATCTCCCATTATTGGTAATCTCCCATATTACCATTCAAATGAGATGGTATTTGTAAAAATTCTTTATAAAGTAAAATCTATATTAATGTTAAAGATGGTTGGGTTTTGTTTTTTTTTTGCTTAAATGCTCATTTTTCTAATAAAGATTATCAAAGGGCGTATCTGTACATTTTCTCACTGGTTTCTAATCAACAAAATGTTATAAATCATGTATAGATTTATATTATTAAAAGAAATTTAAGATCATTCCTAGAATTTTTTTATAATTAGAGTATATATTATGTTGATTTGAAGTTTCTGTTTTTTATGAAAGAAATGCACTCTCCCACCCCAACTCCCCATAAAACCAAACACGTAGGCTTTCCTGGCACTAGTATATTTAGGAATCCTCTTGAAAAAGTCAAGTTTTTGGGCTCAGACATAGTTTATGGTAATCAAGATATTTCTTTATTTTCACATGGGAGCAACCTTAGCAGATCCCCAAATTTTGGTAATCATGGGCTATTCAGAGATTTTCTCCACATTGTGAAAATTATCCAGGTCATGAGTAACTATAGCAAAGTAAATAATTAGGGAGGAAGATTCCAAGTAGTAAATTTTTACAGATACTGATTTTCTGTAGTGGGAAACTACAGACTCTTTTTTCTCAATATAATATTTGTGGATTTGTTTCTGTTCATTTGTGAAAACCTGATTTATGTGTGAAGCATCACTGAATACCTTCAAAAGAAAGATTTATTCTCAGTCTGAGGAAATTATGTGGAAAACAGTTTTTGAAAAGGAGTTTATACATTTACTTGAAAAGTGTGGGAAAAAAAATCTTCCTTTGGCAAACAATTTCCATGGATTAAACCATTTTTATGATACTCAAGACTCCTAAATGATACCAAGACTTTTTAAAACTTTGTCACTGTGCTGGGCACAGTGATGCCCACATGTAATCCCGGTAGTTCGGGAGGCTGAGGCAGGAGGATTTGCCTCAGCAAAACAGCAAAGTGCTAAGCAACTCAGTAAAATTGGGCTGGTTGACTGCCCCTGAGTTCAATCCCCAGTACCAAAAAAATAAAAAACATAAACATGTCACTGGGACTATATATCTCAGTGATAGAGGTTTAATTCCTAAACTGCAAATAAAAAAGAAAAAAATAGTGTTGGCTATTTGCCATAAAGAAAAGTTTTCCCCATGCTATCTCTGGATCAGTTTCACTTTGCTACAATTTTTCTAATTTTAGGAGCAACTTGTTCTCGGCACCTTGAACTTCTTTTGTCTTAAAATTTGACATTGTCTTAGGAAACTTTTAAAATAGATAAATATTTGTTCCCCAGAACCAAGGCCAGGGGTCAAAGGAGCTAGATAGCAGAACTACCTATTGGCACTTAGCAGTTTTTAAATATCAAGGTCATGTTAAGTCATATCATCTTTTTGTGTGCCAATTTTAATCAACTATAATATTAGAAAAAATTTTAACCACTATATGGATCCTTCTATATTTGTCTGCATTATAAATTATTACCATATAAACTTACATTAAAATTCAAATCTATTTAATTTGCCAAAGCTTTAGAATGCAAATATAAAGCTCAGTTCAATAGCACATACCTATAATCTCAGCTATTTAGGAGGCTAAGGGAGAAAGATTTCAATTTCTAGCCCATCCTGGGCAAGTTAATGAGACCTTGTATCAAAACCAAAATAAAAAGGGCTGTAGCTGTAGCTAAGTGGCATTGCACTTGCCTAGCATGTATGATTCCCTGCTTTTAATTGCCTCCCCGCAAGTACTGGAGGAAAATGCAAATATAAATTTTTTAAAATTATAATGAATAATTTCATTAGTGTATTAAAACTTACCCACTTACCTATTTGCATCGTACGATAATGGTGGAAGAAAGAAGTTAAAATCTATTTTAATTCCCCTTTAAGAGTTTTAAATTTTGAGGAAAGGGCAAATATAGTAGCTGCCAGAATAGTTAGAACCCTACCATTTTCTCAGATAAGTTGTGGAAAAATTACTATATAGAATCACAACTGACCTAAGTACAAAGAAACCTCATTTTACCACTGAATGTTTTGCTCTTTAAGATCAGAAATTGGATTAGTTTTTAATAGTGGGAATTAATCACTAAATTGCATGTAGCAATCCATGTCATTTTGTTAGTCAAAGATTTTTTTCTTTTTTAAAACAACTAAATTTAGGCTGTTTTCACACTATCAGCTCTGCTGAGGTTGATGAAATCAAGGAGGAAAACAAGGTGCCCAGCCTCTTTAATATTTGTCGTGTTCTAGAATAAAAATAATACAACTCTCAAGGGCTTGTAAAGGAACTTTATTTTTTTAAATTTATATTTATCAGTTGTTGCTTGCAATTTTTTTGAAAGATGGATTCATCTGAACCAACGTCTACAATTTGAACTTCTTTTACCCATATGCTTAATAAAGTACATCATCTTAGAAGGAACAATGATCAGTAATTTGTGGAGTTTTCAGCTGCATTCTTCTGTGTAGAAAGGATTATCTTTTATCAAGTTGGCAAAAAAGATTTGGAAATATTTTATATTGAACAGTAAGGAAAGACAGTATTGAAATTGCTAACTAATATATATTGTATAACTAGTTGAAGAAATATAACGTGACAAGATTCTACATCTTGCCACGGAATTTCTCAGAAATCAGTATAATGAGTTCAAAAAACTTATTTAAGGGAAGGGGGGAAGTAGGCCAGAGTTAGGCAAGTGCCACTCAGTAAAGCACTTGCCTTGCGTTTTACAGAGCCCTGGGTTCAGTTCCTAGCACAGGTTCAGATGGTGGAGGGAGCTAAAATATTTGAACTCATAGATCCAAATAGTTAATAAACATATGCAAATATGTCATACCATTGGTTATACCTGTAGTGCAAATTTAAACCTCGGTGAACTCTACCACTGTACATCCACTGAATAGCTTAAGGAAGGAAGGAAGGAAGGGAGGGAGGGAGGGAGGGAAAGCTTAAAACCAGGTGTTGGTGAGGATGTGGAGCATCACATACATTGCTAATGGCAGTTGAGCAAATACTTTGGGGGAAAAAAATTGGCAGTGCTTACTAAAATTGAACTTAGCTGTGTACTAAGATCAAATGAATATTGAAAATTTGAAGATCCCACAAATGTTGATATCATAATTTTGACTAAACCCTTGAGGTTACAGAGAAAAGGCAACAGTCTGTTCCAAGAACAATGATAAAATTACCCCAAACCAAGAAAGTTTAGAATGCCTTCTTGCGGAAAACGTTCCTGTTGTATACTTCATTTTTGTGTGGTCATATTGTTAACAAAACACAATTACTGTCTAATCACCTGCCCCCAGCTAGGTAGTGTAGGTTATTTTCATCTTCTTATGTCTTTTATCTGTCGTGTTCCTGTTTATTCATAAATTTTGCTCTCTTATTCTATCTTTGGTTCTTGTTTCCTTAGTTTCTCATGACCTTTTCCCTATCTCTTAGTTTCTGTTCAGCTTCAACCCTTCCTGGATCTCTTGGAATTTCTCAAAGTTTAAAAAAAAAAAAAAAACAACAACTTAATTTCTTTTTCATACCAGGTAATTATGCATTGGCCATCCTATCCAGTTATAGCTAATTCTGTAATTATCTGCATAAAGGAAAGAATAGGGTTGGCAGTTACACAAGTGTAATGTCCTAGAAATGTATTTTATAATTTAGTATAGATTTACTAGTTTTGCAGTTATCAGGAAGGAAGATTTCTGACAGCCATTGCGACCGATGGGATTCTGCTTTTTTGTATTTTTTATGTGGAAAGAAATGGTGGATGGGATGACTTACACATTGACAGCAGAAGAAACTGTTTTTCTAATTTTACTTACTGAGTATATTGGACATTAGCTAGGAGAAAATGTTTATTTAAAAATCAGGAACTTAAAAACTACTCTTCATAAAATAATTCTTTTTAGCAAATAATTTTATTTTGTTTATATTGTCTTTATTGCCTGGCAGATATTCTTTGTTTGATATTGAAGTGTGAAAAATAACATTGGGATAGGGACAATAGGAATAGGTATTAAATGAATGTCCTACAGGTTAATGTTATTGTATTTGAAAATTAGTCTTGTTTTTCAGTCACATAGGAATTTCATGTACTTAACAGACAAGATGAGGTCAGTGATAGGGATACTTATATTAGTATTCACTTTTAATCCTTTGTATTTTCAGTAGTACCTCTCTGATCTGTTGATGATAGAAGGAATAATTAGATATTGCAAAGTGTTTTTTAATTTTCACAGAAGAAGCCTTCCAATGGTGTTATTCCCATTTTACATGCAAATGAAATTTAATGGATTATGGGAACATTGATCAGTGAGTAGTAACATTGTAATATCCTCCTTTTTTTAATGGTTGCATAGTTGAAAACTAAATTATTAGGGCCAGGGTTGTGGCTCAGTGGTAGAGCGCTTCCCTAGCATGCATGAGGCACTAGGTTCAATCCCTGGCACCACATAAAAATAAAACAAAATAAAGGTATTGTGTCCATCTACAAAAAAAAAAAAAAAAATTCTTAAACAAAAACTAAATCATTAGTCAACCCTATTTAAAAAAGAAAAAAAAACTTACCTGTACAGTTAGGTCAGACAATTTTTAAAAATTTTTTATTTGCTTTTTTTAGTTATACTTGACAGTAGAATGTATTTTGACATATATACATGGAGTATAAATTCCCATTTTTGTGGTTGTACATGATATATAGAGTTTACACTGTTGTGCATTTATATATGAACCATAGGTAAGTTATGTCAAATTCATTCTACTGTCTTTCCCATTTCCATCTCTCCTTCCTTTTCCACACTTTGCCCTGTCCAATCTGGTGAATACACCACCCTCTTTCAACTTCTTTCTTCAGGGTTCTGTAGTTTTCATTGTAGAGGTCTTTCACCTCTTTTGTTAGATTGAGTCCCAAATATTTTATTTATTTTTGAGGCTATTGTGAATGGGGTAGTTTTCCTAATTTCTCTTTAGGTGGATTCATCACTGATGAATAGGAATGCAATTGATTTATGGGTGTTAATTGTATATCCTACTACTTTGCTGAATTCATTTATAAGTTCTAGAAGTTTTCTAGTGGAGTTTTTTGGGTCTTCTAAGTATAGAATCATGTTGTCAGCAAAAAGGGATAGCTTGAGTTCTTCTTTTCCTATTTTTATCCCTTTAATTTTTTTTGTTTCTGTCTAGAGTTTCTAGGACTATGTTGAATAGAAGTGGTGAAAGAGGGCATCTCTTTTTTGTTCCAGTTTTTAGAGGGAATGCTTTCAATTTTCTCCATTTAGAAAAATGTTGGCCTCAGGTTTAGTATATTTAGCTTTTACAATGTTGAGGTATGTTTCTTCTATCCCTAGTTTTTTTAGTGTTTTGAGCATGAATGGATGCTGTATTTTGTCAAATGCTTTTTCTGCATCTGTTGAGATAATGGTGTGATTCTTGTCTTTAAGTCTGTTGATGGTGATGAATTATGTTTATTAATTTCCGTGTGTTGAACCAAACTTGCTTCCCTGGGATGAATCCCACTTGATCATGATGCACTATCTTTTTAATATGTTCTATATACAATTTGCCAGTATTTTATTAAGAATTTTTGCATCTATTATGCAAATGATGTTGGTTTGAAATTTTCTGTCCTTGATGTGTCTTGTCTGGTTTTGGAATCAGGATGATACTAGCTTCATAGGATGAGTTTGGAAGGGTTCCCTCCTTTCTACTTCATGGAATAATTTGAGGAATATTGGTGTTAGTTATTCTTTAAAGGTCTGTTGTAACTTGGCTGAGAATCCGTCTGGCCTTTTCTTTCTTGGTAGGCTTTTGATGGTCTCTTCAATTTCATTGCTTGAATTTATAGATCAGACAATTCTTATCAAGTATTTTAAAATCATTCTTAACAATAGTTTTCTTATATACATTTTATTGGCTTCTCCCATCCTTGGGTGCTTTTTTTTTGTTTTGTTTTGTTTTGATTTTTTTTTTTTTTTTTTTTTTTTTTGGTGGGGGATGTATTGGGAATTAAACCCAGGGGCACTTAACCACTGAGCCACGTCCCCCTTTTTAATTTTTTTTCCAAACAGGGTCTCACTGAGTTGCTTAGGATCTTCCTAAATCACTGGGGCTGGTTTTGAACTCATGAGCCTCCTGCCTCAGCTCCAGAGCCACTGGGATTAAAGGCATGCCACTACACATGGCCTCCCTTGTTTTTTAAAAGTAATAGTTTTCATTAAAAGGGGAAAAATACAAAAACTACCCTCAGTCTTATAACCCAACAGTTACTCTTTATTTTGCTATATTTTCTTTCTCTGTGTACATTTCCCCCCAAAAAAACATTATAGGTGGAGAAAAGATTTAGAGAAGCTGGCAGGGGAGAAAGAATCAAGAGTCTGTCTCTCCACCTGGAAAAGTGGCAGAATCTATCTGATGTAACTATTTTGTAACTTTGGAGGCTATTGAAGGCTTGTAACTTCAGGAGAATGGTAGCATTTAAATGGTAAATTGCTGATGATTTTGGTTAATTTCAGCTCCATCCCCATGGCAAGCAGATGACCATGTTCCGTGAGCAACCTGTACTGCAGCCTGTGGGAGCCAGGGTGGGCACAAAGAACCCTGTCTTCCAAATATCTGGATCTGTTCTCCAAACTCTGATTGCTGCTCTTATAATCACAGAGTCCTAGACAAAGACTTGAGCAACCATTGTTGTTTTGCCTCCTTCCCCCTTGTTATGGCAAGATCCTTTCCTTCCAGCCAAAGTGGTTTTCAGGGTATTTAAAAGGCCAGTATATTCTTTTTCCTTCATTTTTATTTTTTTTTCCCATTTTGAGGACCAACATTTAAGTTTAAGATACTTTTTTTAAAACTGGGAGAAATTAGAAAGTGACTGCATGTATAGGGAAAGGCACAAGTTCAGAAAAGACCTAAGAATACCTTTCACCTTTACACCTTGGGCTGATTTTTGGCACAGAAACCTCCTATAACAATAAAACACACAAATACAGTTATAAAAACAGTAAACCCTGGGGAAAGGGGAGAATCCAGTTTCCAGACTTGCCACACTATTAGATTTAAGGGTTCCCAGTTTTCAAAAACAACAAGAACAACAACAAAAAAAAAAACAACAAGCAAACCAAAAAACATAGTTTATACAAAGAAACAGGAAAGTTTGACCCTTTCAAATAAAAAACGTAATCAATAGAAACTGCCCCTAAAAAAGATCTGATGGCTAATCAACTACCATAATGATGTTTAAAATAATTTAAAAAGGAGAATCTGAAGAAAACAGAAATATCAAGTAAGAGAAAACCTAGGGCTAGGGTTATGGATCAGTGGTAGAGTGCTTGCCTAGCATGTATGAAGCACTGGGTTCGATCCCTGGAACCATAGAAATATAAACAAATACAATAAAGGTATTGTGTCCATCTATAATAAAAAAAATTAAAAAGAGAGAAAATCTAAAAAGAAAGAAGAAAGAAATAGTTGAGCAGAAAATTACAATAACTGAAATGAAAAATTCACTAAAGGAATTCAAAGGCAGATTTGAGCAAATGGAATCAGTGAAGTTGAATATATGACAATGGAAATTTTTCTGAGTAACAGAATGAAAAGAGGTTGAAGAAAAGGGAACAGACTGATAAACCAATGGTATAGAATAGTGGACATACAGACTAACCCACAAAATTACAATTATCTTATATTAGACAAAGGTACCAAAAACATGCATTGAAGAAAAGATAGCCTCTTCAACAAATGGTGCTGGAAAAACCTGGAAATCCATATGCAACAAAATGAAATTAAACCCCCGTCTCTCACCATGCACAAAACTCAACTCAAAATGGATCAAGGACTTAGGAATAAAACTAGAGACCCTGCATCTAATAGAAGAAAAGGTAGGCCCTAATCTCCATCATGTGGGATTAGGCCCCAGTTTTCTTAACAAGACTCCTTTGGTGCAAGAATTAAAAGCAAGAATCAATAAATGGGATGGATTCAAACTAAAAAGTTTCTTCTCAGCAAAAGAAACAATCTGTGAGGTGAATAGAGAACCTACATCTTGGGAGCAGATCTTTACACCTCGCACATCAGATACAGCACTAATCTTAGGGTATATAAAGAACTCAAAAAGTTAAACACCCAAAAAACAAATAACCTAGTCAATAAATGGGCCAAGGACCTGAACAGACACTTCTCAAAAGATGGTATACAATCAATCAACAAATATATGAAAAAATGTTCATCATCACTAGCAATTAGAAAAATGCAAATCAAAACCACTCTTAAGATTTCATCTCATTCCAGTCAGTATGGCAGCTATTATGAAGACAAATAACAAGTGTTGGTGAGGATGTAGGGGAAGAGGTATACTCATACACTGCTGGTGGGACTGCAAATTGGTGCAGCCAATATGGAAATCACTATGGAGATTTCTTGGAAATCTGGGAACGGAACCACCATTTGACCCAGCTATTCCTCTCCTCTGTCTATACCCAAAGAACTTAAAAACAGCACAGTAGAGGGACACAGCCACATCAATGTTTATAGCAGCACAATTCACACTAGCTAAACTGTGGAACCAACCTAGATGCCCTTCAGTAGATAAATGGATTAAAAAAATGTGGTATATATATACAATGGAATATTACTCAGCAATAAAAGAATAAAATCATGGCATATGCAGGCAAATGTTGGAGTTAGAGAACATAATGCTAAGTGAAGTTCGCCAGTCCCAAAAAACCAAGTGCCAAATGTTTTCTTTGATGTAAGGAGACTGATTCATAGAGGGGTAAGGAGAGGGAGCATGGGAGGAATAAACCAACTCTAAATAGGTCAGAGGGGTTGGAGGGGAAGGGAGGGGGCATGGGGTTAGAAATGATGGTGGAATGTGATGATCATTATTATCCAAAGAATATGTATGAAGACACAAATTGATGTGAATATACTGTGTATACAACCAGAGATTTGAAAAATCGTACTCTATATGTGTAATAAGAAGCATTTTGCTGTCATATATAAATAAAAAATAAAAAAAGAAAGAAAGAAAAGGAAACAGACCTGTGGGAGCTCTGGGACACCTTCAAGCAGACCAGCATACACATCGTGTGAGTTCTGGAAGCCAAAGAGAAGGATAGAGGGGCAAAAATGAATATTTAAAGGAATAATGGCTGAAACTCCCCAAATTTGATGAAAGACACAAATGCCAATATCTAAAATGTTCAGTGGACTCCATATAATTTAAACCCAGAGATATAAACTAAGACATATTTTGTGTGTGCATATGTGTATTTTGTGCGTGTTGGTGGAGCTTCAGCCCAGGGCCTGTACATGCAAGGCAAGTACTCTACCAACTGAGCCTCTACCCTAAGACATAGTCAAATTTTCAAAAGTCAAAGAATCCTGAAAGTAACTGGAAAGAAGCAACTCATCGCATACAAGTGATCCTCACTAAGATTTTTAGCAGATTTCTCATCAGAAACTATGGAGGCTGGTGTATTCTAAGTGCTAAAAGGAAGAGGCTGTCAACGAGAATCCTGTATTTGGCAAAACTGTTCTTTGAAATTGAGATGTTTGCAAATAAATAAAAGCAGGAATTGTTTACCAGTTGACCTGCATTGAAAGAAATGCCTATGAGAGTCCTGCAAGGTAAAATGTAAACTAATGAGATGGTAACCAAAAGTCACATGAAGAAATAAAGATCTCAGTAAAGGTAAGTCAGTATGTGGGCAGTCATACAAATTAATAGCATTGAAACAATAGTTTGTAATTCTACTTTTTGTTTTCTATATGATTTAAAAGACCACTATGTTTTTTCCAAAAACAAATAATAATCAAAAAGCTGGTAGTATTATAACTAGTTTGTAAATCCATGTTTTGTTTTCAGTGTAAAAAACTAATGCATATTTAAAAGATGTATTAGTTAATGCTTAGAGGCACAATTATATCTAATACACATACACTGAACAATAGCTTGCAAATTCTTCTCAAGTATACATGAGACACTCCCTAGAGTAGATCATGTGTTAGAGTACAAATTAATCTCAATAGATTAAGTTGTCATACAAAGTATCTTTTCTGACCACAACTGAAACCAATAACTTGAAGTAAAACTGGAAACTTCACAGTTTAGTGTGGAAATTAAACACATTTTTTTAATAATCAATGGATTAAAGAATACATCTCTAAGGAAATTAGGAAATGCTTAGAAACAACTGAAAGTGAAAGTAAGACTGAAATGTTGCACAAAATTAGTGCCCAGTGGCAAATTTATAGGCATAAATGCTTGAAAACCAAAATTTCAAATCAACATCCTAACTTTACAATTTGAGGAAACAACCTAAACCCAAATCTAGCAGAAGATCAGTAAAATAGAGAATAGAAAATAGAAAAAATTATTGAAAACAAAAGTTGGTTCTTTGAAAAGATACAAAATTGAGAAACGTTTAGCTAGAAGAAATAAGAAGAAATGGAGAACACTAAAATTATAAACAGGAGAAATGTCAGTGAGTACATTATATTACTACTGATTAAATGAAAATAAAAAGGTTTAGGGCTGGAGATGTGGCTCAAGCGGTAGCACACTCGCGTAGCATGCGTGCAGCCTGGGTTCGATCCTCAGCACCACATACAAATAAAGATGTTGTGTCCGCCGAAAACTAAAAATAAATATTAAAAATTCATATTCTCTCTCTCTCTCTCTCTCTCTCTCTCTCTCTCCCCCCCCCCTCTTAAAAGAAAAAGAAAATAAAAAGGTTTATAAGAGAGTAATGTAAAAAATTAACAAATTAGATAAAGTAGATGCAGTGGAAAAATTCATAGAAATATAAGATTTATATTATAAATCTCAATCAATCAATCAATCAATCTGAACAGACTTATAACTAGTAAGGAGATTGAATCAGTTAGTTAAAATCTCCCAACAAAGAAAATCCTTGAACCTGATGGCTTCATAGGCAAATTCTACCAAATATTTAAAATTAACACCAATCCTTCTCAAACTTTTCCCCAGAATTGAATTGGATAACACTGTCTCACTCTATGAGATCAGCATTACTCTGATACCAAATCCAAAAATACCACAAAAAACTGCAGATCAATATTTCTTAAGTACACAGTGATGTAAAAATTCTTCACTGAATACTAGCAAACCAAATTTAGCAGTGTATCAAAAGGATTATTCACCTGATCAAGTGGGGCTTATTCCTGGAAAACAAGAATAGTTCCTCATATGAAAAATCAGTCAATATGATAATACACTATGTTAACAGAATGAAGAGAGGGGGAAATGCACGATCACCAATAGATGCAGAAAAGACATTTGACAAAATTCAGCATCCTTTTATGATGCAAACATTGAATAGTCTAGTAACAGAAGGAAACTTCCCTGACATTTGTGTGTGTGAGAGAGAGAAATAGAGAAACCTATAATGAGCATTATACTCAGTGGTGAAAGATTAGACATTTTCCAAGTTTAAGGTATACCACTTTTCACCAGTTCTATTTTATCATAATACTGACAGTTCTAGCCAGAAAATTAGGTAAGACAATAAATATGAAAGACATCTACATTGGAAATTTTAAAAGAGTAAAATCTCTCTGTTTATAAATATTTTATAAATAGAAAACCATGAAGTCCTACACACGCGCACACACACACACACACACACACACACCTACACACTTGTTAGAATTAACAAGTGAATCTCGCAAAATCGCAGGATGCAAAGTCAGTTCAATTTAAAATAGTATAAAAAATTATTATAATATTGTTAATGTCTAGGCTGTTCAAAGTGATCTGCATGTTCAATGCATTGCCAGTCAAATTTCTAATGACTTTTTTGCAGAAACAGAACACCCTATTGTAAAATTCATGTGTAATCTGAACTCCAAATAGCCAAAAAGTCTTGAAAAAGATCAATGGTTGAAGACTTAAACTTCTGGTTTTCAAACTTACTACAAAGTCACAGTAACCAAAACAGTTTGATACTGTAATAGATACATATGTGGACCAGGATAGTGAAATAAGAAAGCCCAGAAATAAAATCTACAGTGTATAATCAAATTATTTGGGTCAAGGATTCCAAGACCATTTAACAGGAAAAAGGATAGACTTTTCAACAAATAGTGCTAGGAAAACTGGATGTGCACATTCAAAAGAGTGAAGTTGGACCTTGCTTCACACTATATACAAAAATTAACTCAAAACGAATCAAATATCTAAAGGTAAGACCTAAAACAATACACCCTTCAAAGAAAACAGGTCAAAAGTATTACAACATTGGGTTTGGCAGTCATTTATTGGATATGACACCATAGTCTAAGGCAACAAAAGAAAAAAAATAGACAAACTGGATTACATGAAAAAAAAATTCTACAGCAAAAACAAAAAGGAAAACCTCAGAATGGGAGAAAATATTTGCAAATCATCTATTTGAAAAGAAATTAATGTCCATATCCTATTTTAGAAGTTCTAAAGCTTAAGCATTAAAAAAATTAAAAAATGAAACAGACTTACATAGTCATTTCTTCAAAGAAGATAAATAAGTGGCCAATAAGCACACACAGACAACTCAACATCACTAGTCATTAGGGAATTGCAAATTAAAACTCCACTGAGGTACTATCTCACACCCATTTGGCTGCTATCCAAAAAGAAAAGTAGTGTTGGCAAACATCTGGAAGAACTGGAACCTTAAGTGCTGTAGGTAGAAATGTAAAATAATAAAGCCAATGTTAAAAAAAAAAAAAAAACCAGTGTGGCAATTCCTCAAAAAATTACAAGAGAATTACCAGCACTTAATTTTCTGGATATAAAGCCAATAGAATCAGAAAATTCTTGAAGATATGTTTGTACACCCATGTTCGTAGGAGCATTTTTCACAATAGTTAAAACATGGAAACAACCCAAGTATACGTCAGTGCATGAATTAAATAAGCAAAATATGGTATATCCAAATAATGGAATATTAGCCTTAAAAAGGAAGGGAATTTTGCAATATGTTAACAATGTAAATGAAGCTTGACATGCTAAGTGAAATAAACCAGTCACAAAACAACAAATAACTGTATGATTCTTCTTATGTAATAAATTCATAGAGATAGAAAGTAGAATAGTGTTTACCAAGGACTGGGAGAAGGGAGAAGTCAATAGTTGTTTAATGGATGTAGTTTCAGTTTTGCATGATGAGAAAGTTCTGTAGATCAGTTGCACCACATTGTGGACTTACATAAAACTACCAAACTCTGTGCTTAGAAATGGTTAAGGTAGTTTAATGGTTAAGATAGTTCCAGTATTTTAGAACAAGTAATGTCTTCTTACAACAACTACATTCTAGAACAAAAGACCATTATAGCAACACTGATGCAACATATTTTAAATATCGTATAGTAAATAATATAAAGGCTGATAGTTTAGTTGTATTTCTGCCTCTAACAAGACCTTCCTTATAAGTAATTGTATGCACTTGATTCCAGGAGAAATTGGGAGCTGAACAGGATTTAAAATAAGAAATGAAAGAATTAAATGTCTATTTTTAAAGAATTACTCTGCACTAGGAAGTCTAAAACAAGTTGAAACCTGGTGGATTAATCCAAATGAGATACTCAGTGACCCAAAGTAGGGAATATTAATGGGAAGAGTGAAAAAATTATTTGAGAGAAGTAGCTATGGAGGCAGCATAACTTAATGGTTAATGTCATTGGCATTTAAATCTGGAATTGAATTCCAGATTCCTTATTTCATAGTTGTGTGATTCAGAAGATATTACACAAAACCACCTATAAAATGACTATAACAGTATATTCCTATCTCACATAAGCTATTAAAATAGAATTAAGTGAGATAATGCTCTTAAAGCATTTAATATCATGTCTGGTGCAAAGTGAATATTAGCTTTTACTCTTGTTTATGTTTTTATAGTTTCCAGAGTAGTGTTCAGGAATTAATATATAAAATATCCATTTTAAATTACTCAAGTATTTTATTAGCTTTTCCCTGAAAGCAAAACAAACAAAAAAATCTCCCTTTTAGTATTTGTTTTTAAAGCTAGAGTGGGGATACGTTTACTACACTTCTTTTAAATGACCTTGTTTTTATTTATCTAGTTGTTTATCACAATTCATTTTAATGTAACTAAGAGAATAAGACCTCTAGACTCCCTTTAAGGCAGATTAAAAAAAAAAAAGATGAGTTAGGCAAAGTGACTTATACTTGTAATTCTAGTTACCCAGGAAGCTGAGGCAAGACTATCACAAGTTTGAGGCCAGCCTCTGCAGCTTAACAAGACACCATCTCAAAAAAATTAAAAAAGGGATGTAGCTAATGGTAGAGTGCTCCTGGGTTTCTGGGTTTAACCCCAAGTACTGGGAGGAAAATAAAAAAGAATTTCAGAGTATCAAAGCAGGTTTACCTTTTGTGCTATAGATTTGGTTGTTTTATATATTATCTGTTATTTATATATATGTGTGTGTGTGTGTGTGTGTGTGTGTGTGTGTGTGTGTGTGTGTGTAATGTTTTTGATTGTAGTTGGACACAGTACCTTTATTTTATTTATTTATTTATTTTTTATGTGGTGCTGAGGATCAAACCCAGGGCCTTGCACGTGCTAGGTGAGCACTCTACCACTGAGCCACAATCCCAGCCCTAGATTGGGTTCTTAAACAGCATTTGGTAAATAGCGTGGACTTAAGAGCTCTCTGATAAGCCTACTTTAATTCTCCAACTCTGTAGATATAGAAATAAATATATTATAGAATCAAAAGTCCTAAATTACAGGTGCAAGAAAGAAAGGTTTGAAATCATGGAGAAGGAGGGCAGCTGCTATGACTCCTCTACTTCTTTAGTACCATATTGTGTTTGGGCATTTGTAGTTTTTTGAGGGGGGCATTTGTAGTTCAAATTAGTTTTTACACATTTCTGCTATCTTATTATATTCATTACTTTGTATGATGTAACTTATACTTTTAAATGTTCTTAAAACATAAAGGTATACAGAATAAAGGTTTACACAAAGGAATTAATCCAAAGGTTACTATTTTTTTTAATGGTGATATTTAATAATGTTTACCTTTAGTGTACTTTGGGCGGGATGGGGGAAAGAGGAACTATGTCACTAATAACTCAGTAATTTCTGACACCATGAGGAACTTACTTAATTTCTTTCTCAATTTCCTTGCTTTGCTTCTTGCTAGAGATTGTTACTAGGAAAAAATAAATATTTCAAAAGGTGCTATTTTAAAAAATTTAAAAGCCAACCTTTTTGCTATATCTTTATACAACTTCTTTTAGGGTGTACGTGGACTGATGAACAGATTGTGCAAAATGGTAATATTTATCTTCCATATGATTAAATATGATTAGTTGTGACTCAAAGGAGTTTTTTCAAATTAGTTTTTACACATTTCTGCTCTTATTATATTCATTACTTTGTATGGTGTAACTTATAAATACCCTTTTGAATGTTCTTAAAACGTAAAGGTATACAGAATAAAGGTTTACACAAGGAATTAATCCAAAGGTTACTATTGTACATTGACCAGTAGTAACCTTTGTATCTGTTTTCCACGCAAACATTTGAAAAATGCTACTGACTCCCTCTACTGGCCAAAAGATCCCTTCTCTTTTTTCTTTTTAAATGAAGTGTTTTAATATAACAAAGGTATAGTCTCATTGTGGCACTTAGAAGTAAACCTTGTTCTGTGTGAGATTCTTTCAGTAAATTTTAATTGAATCAAAATGGCATTTTAGGTTTATGCAAAATGTGTTCAGGAGCACTACTTACAAACACTAGCAAATTTGAGAAAGAATTTTTTTGGCAAAACAATTTGTATGAGGGATCTTAAGGCAGATTTATTTGAAAGGGAAAAATATTCTTGTGGTATCTATTGTTGAATTCCAGATTATTAATTTTGGGTAGACTTTAATGTTTTTCAAAATATTCTCTCAGTGATTAGAAATTGTGAATGAGAGCAACTTCTTGTGGATCAGTGAGTGGGATTTAAAAAAAAAAAAAGCATGCTTTTAAAATATTACTCCTAAAATTATACCAATGAGATTTTGAAAGTATATTAATTACAAATGTTTTTTGGTTGTCAGTGGATCTTTATTTTACTTATTTATATGTGGTGCTGAGAATCGAACCCAGTGCCTCAAACATGCTAGGCAAGTGCTCTACCACTCAGCCACAACCCCAGCCCAAAGTATGTTACAATTTTTAAGAACATTTAGCAATGTCAGTTGTGACCATAAAGTAATTTCTTCCCATTTTCATTCATTCTTCCCTCACTCCATTCTACACTCAAAAAAACAAATTCAAATTAGTGTTGTTTCTTTCAAAGTCAGCATCTTGGGAAGCCAAAATAGATGTGTCAAGCATTGCTGCTTTTCAAAATAGTTCACTAACTTTTCTTTTGAATTTATTTTTGCCCCCATGTCAAAGTTGTTGTTGTTGTTTAACATATCTTTGATGATAAATTTGATTTTTGAGAGAAATCCAAAACAAATTTAGAACTGGGTCATATATAAGAAGGTCAGTCAATTTAATGTATTTCTTTAATATAATGAGACTATTTTTCTGTGACTCACTTTTATTATAAATTAAAATTATATTAAAAAGCAATGAATCTTCATTATTTATACTGAATAACAATAGAGTTGGGATTCATGAGTGATATGTATTTTCTTTTTCTTTGGAATGATTTCTACAATTTATCATGAAGTTTACTTAAATGAAATTGGTTAGAGATAATTATAGTGAACTATTCACAATATAAACATTTATTATCTATTACTTAACATGTGTTGCAGCGATATTGCTATAAATGGACTTTTGTTTTATTATGTTTTTATTGTAAGTTGTTACCTATTTTGAAATAGTCTAAATAGATAAATAGAAATAGAGAAAAATAGAAGAAGTTGTAAGGCAAAAGAAAAAAAGTTAATAAAGCTTCAGTGTTCATATTACTTTAGACCTTTAAAAAAATCAACAGGTGCATGCCTGTTAAATCGCAGCAGCTTAGGAGCCTGAGGCAGGAGATTTTGAGTTCAAAGTCAGCCTCAGGAAATAGTGAGGCGCTAATAAGAAACTCAGTGAGTCCCTGTCTTTAAATAAATACAAAAATAGGGCTGGAGATGTGGCTCAGTAGTCAAGTGCCCCTGGAGTTCAATCTCCAGTACCAAAAAAAAAAAAAAAAAATTTACCTGTTCTAAAGACTCATTTATATGAGTAAGTAAATTAAGATGGTAGGCATTTGGATTTAAATTTCAAATTGTTGGATTTTAAGTATTTTTCAATAGGATGTCCAGAGTTGTATTTAGATAGGTAATTCAGTTTAATTCTATTTAGAAATGAGTTACACATAGGTATCTGAGATACTTAAGTAGTTTCTGAAATTCTGTATATTTGTCATCTGTTACTAAGATTCTTCCTATTTCTAATTGCAGTCCTCTAAGTTTAAATGTACCAGGAAAACTTTACCAAACCCAAAGACAAAATGTAGCAATGCTACACTTACCAAGTTAGCATTATTGTGAAAGGAAAGAGGACAAAATAACCAGCGCCATTTAAGGTGAAAGGCCTAGCATGACACGTTGGCTCTAGGACTTTCAGAGTCTCATTATTTGATATGAAGTCATTTTTTTGAGCGTGAACAGTACAATTGCTGTAATTAGAATTCCCTTTGGTACAATTCTATGATATTGAAATACGCTTACTTTTTTCTTTATCAATCTTATTGGAATATAATTTACACTCTTAAAATGTACCTATTTTAACTGTACAGTTTGGGTTTTAACAAGTATAATCTATACCCCTACAGTTTTCTTGGTACCACTTTATAATCAGTGCTTTCACTGCACCTGGTTTGCTCTGTTTTATCATACACTAGCTTTACCTTTTAAAATCAATTTTCTTGAAGTATAATTTACATACAACTAAGTTCATGCTTTGTCCTTTTTAATTTGTTTTACATGAAAGTAGAGTGTATTTTGACACATCATACATAAATGAAGTATAACTTCTCAGATTTGGTTGTGTAATCATATATGCACATAGGGTAATAATGTCCAATTCATTCTACTAGTCTTCCTACCCCTATGCCCCCTCCCCTCCCCTCCTTTCACTCTCTTCTGTCTTACCAAAGAACCTCTATTCTTCCCCAGCACTCCCACTTATTGTGAATTCATGCCTTGTCCTTCTATTAATAGTTTTCTAGCCACCAAAATAACTTATTTTACTTTATCCCTAAGGTACTGCTTTGCATTAAGATGTGGAGTGGTAGCTAGGTATAGTGATGCATGCGCATCCAGCTTTAATCCCAATTACTCAAGAAACCAAGGCAGGAGGATTGCAAGTTCACAGCTAGCCTGGGCAACTTAATGAGACCCTTTCTCAAAATAAAAAACCAAAAAGGCTGGAGACAAGCTCAGTGGTAAAAGCTCCTGGGTTCAACCTCCAGTATGCAGCAGGTAGGGGACATGTGGAATGATGTAAATCTTGGAGAAGAGGTTTGATTTCATCTAATCTTACATAATTAGAGATACCTTTTGTAGATAGAATTGGTTATAAGCAAGCATCATCAAAGTGTCACAGTTCTACTTTGGTGCCTGGTGTGTGCTAAAAGTTGAATTTTAAGAGGCTATTCATTTTCACAGGCAGTCTAGTGTCTTTGCCTAATGATAGCCATTTCTTTTTCATGAGCTGTATTGCTCTTTTCATTATGAATGCCTCCTCTTCCTTTGCACATCCTCTGCTTTTTTTTTCTTTTTCTTTCCCTCCCTGTTCTTTTTCTTCTTCATCAGAGCCTTCTTATTGATGCTAGCAGGTGGCAGCAACTTTGCTCAAGCTTTGAGACTGTGTCACTATTGTATCTTCAGGGTCTCATTCCTCTTTTCGGTTTCTTGCCATTGTTGCTACTACTTCTAATCTCTGTTCTTTTCCCATTGGTCTTTGCTTTTTTTTTCATTTTCTTTCTTACATTTAAATGAACTTATGAAGTATATGATTCTAGTTCTTAATAACTTTGAGGCACTTAATGGTGGCAGGAACCAAACTTTATGATGACCATGGCTGCTAGGGTTCTGAGGTAACAGAAAAAGGCAGACTATTTAAAGAACTCTGTGTTGGGTATGGTGGCACATGTCTATAATTCCAGCATCTCAGGAGGCTGAGATAGGAGGATTACAAGTTCAAGACCAGCCTCAGCAGTTTAGCAAAGCCCTAAGCAACTTAGTGGGACCTTGTCTCAAAATAAAAAGCAAAAAGGCTAAGGATGTAGTTCAGTGGTAAAATGCACCTGTTTAAATCTTTGGTATAACCCCCCCCCCCAAAAAAAAAAAAAGAACTCTGGGACATTTTATTTATCTCATAATAGCCTGGTAGGGAAGTTTGGGGCATTTATCTTATCTGTAATTTTTCTCTGACATCCCGTGCTTTGTATGTTTTCCACAGAAAACACATTGTATATAATTTTAATGTTTTATAATCTTAATTTTGAGAATGAAGTAAGCTTAAAATAGTTTCTAGCCGGGCATGGTGGCGTGCGCAAGGAAATCCCAGTGGCTTGGGAGGCTGAGGCAGGAGGATCATGATTTCAAAGCCAGCCTTATCAAAAGCAGGTGCTAAGCAACTCAATGAGATCCTGTCTCTAAATAAAATACAAAAAAGGGCCAGCAGTCAAGTGCCCCTGAGTTCAATTCCTGGTACCAAAAAACCAGTTTCTAATTGTTGCTATAAGTTTGGTACCAAAAGTAATTAGATGTTATTTTACCTCTTAACTTTAGTGACTGTGACTAAATTTTTACACAATGTAGTCTTTTTCTTCCTTCATTTTCTGTACTGATCTCTATTATTAAAAATTTTGAATGTTTGAGAAACATAGGGGTTTTTTTTCCCATTCAAATGAAGGAAAACTTGTTAAATATAAATGCCTACTTAAAATCTTTTTTTTTTTTTTGTACCACCAGGGATTGAACTCAGGGGCATTCGACTACTGAGCCACATCCCAGCCCTATTTTGTATTTTATTTAGAAATGGGGCCTCACTGAGTTGCTCAGCGCCTCATCATTGCTGAGGCAGGCTTTGAACTCCTGCCTCAGCCTCCTGAGCCACTGGGATTACATGTATGTGCCACCACACCTGGCCCTATTTAAATTAACAAACATGATATTCTGTTAAATGATGTAATACAAATACCTTGATTTTTCCACAGGAGCATTTTTTTCTTTTGCGTACTGGGGATTGAAGCCAGCAGCGTTCTACCACTGAGCTACAACCCTTTTTCTTTTTCTTTTTCTTTTTCTTTTTGAGATGGGGTTTTGCTAAGTTATCCAGACTGACCTCCAACTTGCAATCCTCCTGAGTCACTGGGATTATAGGGGTGTGCCATCATGCCAGCTCCACAGAAGCATTTGATTCACTCTACTTTTTTTTTTAAAGAGAGAGTGGGGGAGAGAGAGAGTGGGGGAGGGAGAAAGAGAGAGAGAGAGAGAGAATTTTTTAATATTTATTTTTTAGTTCTCGGCGGACACAACATCTTTGTTTGTATGTGGTGCTGAGGATCGAACCCGGGCCGCACGCGTGCCAGGCGAGCGCGCTACCGCTTGAGCCACATCCCCAGCCCAAATTCACTCTACTTTTTAACAGTAGAAAGCATCAGAGATCCAGAATACTTGATTTCAGGTTCAAGAAAGCCATTTTTTTCAAACATTTAATTCCTTTATCTTAATTAGTACTGCATTTGTATTAAGAAAAGTAAAATATCAAATTGATGAACTGAAAAATACCAGTTCCTTTAAAATGAAATGTATTATCACAGCACTAAATCTATACCTACTCACCTGAAAGTCCCAGTTGGTTCCATGGTGTGAAGGCTTAATAGACTCACAAAATTGAACTTTTCTTTGTGCCATGAACTATGAAGGTGGCTACAAAAATGAAAAAGATGCAGTCTGGTTCCAGAAAGATCTAAGTCAAGTAGTAATTATAAAATATAATTACAATTTATTGGTAAATCCTTTAACTGTAATGTGTTAAGAGTGGTTGAAAATAGCTGAGCAGGGTGCCACAACTCTGTAATCCCAGAAACTCAGGAAGCTGAGGCAGGATTGCAAGTTTGAGGCCAGCTGGGCAACTTAACAAGACCTGTCTCAAAATTAAAAGGACTGGAGATGAAGCTCAATGGTAGAGCTCCTCTGGGTTCAATCTTTAGTACAAAAAAAAAAAAAAAAAGAAGAAGAAGAAGAAGAAAATAAAGAATGGTTGAAAATAAAGAGACAAACTGCTGATATAATAGGAAAAGTAGGCAGTGATAGTTGAGCTGTCAGGATAACTGCCTTATCTATAAAGAAATAGGGTTGGAAGTTTTCCTATTATCTTTTTTGTCTTGTCCTATTCATTTTTGTAAATTACAATAAAATATACATAATGTAAAATAACTATTTAATCCATTTTAAGTATACAGTCTGTGGCATTAAGTACATTAACATGATCGTTCAGCCATCACTACCTTGCATCTCCAGAACATTTTCATCTTCCCCAGCTGAAACTATGCCTATCGAATACTGACGCGATTCCTCTGTCTCTGGTAACCACTTTTTTACTTGAAATCTGTGAAATTGACTTTTTTCATAGTTACTAGTAGGAAAGAGACTATTATTAAACACTGGTTTATTTCATATTTTAAACACTCTTTTAGCCTCCTAGCCCAACATGTGGTATTTATTCAATAAATTTCTAAATTAAATGATAGGTATTAAAAGGAATTTCTTAACATCAGTGGACTATTGTATGAATCTAAACTGCTCATTGTTGTTATAATAACCTTGTTGATTTCTTTGTCTTCTCTTAATTTTTTATTTAAAACCTTTTCATGTACTTTATTTCCTTTTTAGACTGAATCAGGATATGGATCTGAATCAAGCTTGCGTCGACATGGCTCAATGGTATCACTGGTGTCTGGAGCAAGTGGCTATTCTGCAACATCCACCTCTTCATTCAAGGTTTGAGTTTATGAATGTTTTAAGTTGAGGCAACATAACTTTAGTATTGGATGTTGTGAGCTGAATTTAATTGATAGGTTTTTTAAAGAATTTTTCTACAATGTAATTTGAATTTTTATAGAATAATTTTAAGAAGTAAAATCATGACTCAAAATGAACATAAATAAGTTTTTATTTAATGTGTTAATGAGCTAAGACATTAATTTTAAAATTGTTTCAAAGGAGAATCTAAAGAATACTGAAATGAATTTGCTAGTACAAAACTGATCAATATACACAGATGAAATCATCACCTCTGTGCAGGACAGAGTTTCTTTGCATCTTTGTGGAATCACATACATTACTCAGTTTTTTATTAAAAGAATTGTAAAATAGCTCAAATGCAATGAAGGGCAAAAACTTTCACATGATCAAATGTCACCCTTCCATCAGGGTTTCCTAAATGACTCTCACAAATACTGTGCAAGTACATCCAGGAATATTTTTTTATCATTTCCAAGTCTGTCAGTTTCTCCTCACAATGTCTAATTTGAAAATATTAAAATATTATATTACAGCTGCGCATGGTGGTGCACACTTGTGATCCCAGCAACTCAAGAGGTCAAAGCAGGAGGATCACAAGGTCAAGACCAGCCTCAGCACCTTAGCAACATTACAAAATAAAAAATCAAAAGGGCTAGGCATGTGGCTCAGTGGTAGAATGTCCCTGGCTTCAATCCCCCGTACAAAAAAAAAAAAAAAGAATTGTTAGCAAGTTGTCACACATTATTACCTTATTTCCTACAGGTTTATTATTATCAAGTCACTAGATTAATCAGCTTCAAGCCTGTTCCTAGAAGTATGACCTTGAACTTGGTAGCGTTCTTTATCCATTCCTTTAGTGATAAGGTACAGACTTTAAATGGTGATGAAGTACCATAGACCAAATAAAGTCAGTCCAGTTTTGTTTCACTTGAATTACACTGCCTCCCTTCTTGTGTCTTGCAGAAAGGCCACAGTTTACGGGAGAAATTGGCTGAAATGGAAACCTTTAGAGACATCCTATGTAGACAAGTTGATACTCTCCAGAAGTACTTTGATGCCTGTGCTGATGCTGTCTCCAAGGATGAACTTCAAAGGGATAAAGGTTAATTAGGCTATTACCACTATTTTTACTTGGAGAATGAATGGATTTAAAGCCTCTTGATCTTAATGGGTAATGTCTTTAAGTAATAAAAGTGATTATAGTCACTTTTGCTGCAAACTCCCAGTGTAACTGATCTCAGCGTTAATGTAACTTGAGTACTCTAATAACATGTTCCAATATATTCTGGTCATCCATACCAGATACTCTGGAACACTTTTAAGTGATTCTCTTTATTCAATTAGAAAATAGTATCTGGTCTCTTATAATATGGAGCATTTACATTATTATGTCTAATAAATTTACCCCTTGATGAATCTTAGAGGATACAAGCATACATTAAATTCTTTAGATCTAGAATCAATTGATTCCTTTCTCTTTCTATGCTCCTCTCTCTCTCGTTCTTCTTTCACTCTTCTTTCATGTCTCTTCATCTGCCCTTTTTTCTCATAGAAGAAACCTTCTTCATTATATATACATTTAAAAATAGTTTTAGTGAATTTTTGTTTGAAAAAAAAGAAAATAGGGTGAGTCATCCATTAACTTTTTTTACCTTTTGTTGTTGTTGTAGATGGACACAGTATCTTTGTTTTATTTATTTATTTTTATGTGGTGCTAAAGATCAAACCCAATGCCTTACACATGCTAGGCAAGTGCTCTACCACTGAACTACAACCCCAGTTTTCATCATTTAACTTTTAATTTGAGATTTAAAGTTACTTTTCCTTTGGTAGTCCTGAAGATATTGCTAATGTCAGTGGACATGTCCTTCAATTTTTCTCTTGATTTACTGTGGAAACAAAAATAAACTACTTTTCATTGTAATACTAACTAGTATTAAGTTTATTGCTAGTATGACTAGGTCATTTGACGGTTTTATTTCTTGGTCTTACTAAAAGTATATATATATACTCTGAATTCAAATTCTTTTTGTATTTTTAGTTCCCTTTTTCCCCCCCTTTTAATTTTTTTTATAATGACATTAATCTCCTTTGTTAGCCTCTTAGCTATAATTTTGTTATTTTAGTAGCTACTTTAGGGTTTGCAGTTTGTATATTAATTATATATTGTTTACAGTCTACCTTTAAGTACTTTATGTGTAGCATCACAACTTTTCAGTAATATATTTTTATTTCTCTTCATTACTAAGATAAGACTTTTCTGAGTTTTCCAACCAGTTTCCTTTGAATTAGGAGGTTTCCCAGTCTGCCTTGCAGGAACAGGTACTTTTCTCTACCACCACATTAGTTTTGAATACTGTTCCCTGGAATCCTTTTTGAAGGTTCTAGCCTCTGTGGTTCTTTAATTTGAATGTGCTCTCAGTATTCTGCCAAGTACTCAAAGGAAACCTCCTGATGTTTAATGTTCTTTCTGTGTAGCTTTCTCCTCTCCTTGAGAAGCTCTAGTTACCTTTGTTTGTTTGGACTTTCAGCTCCATCTCCTCATCTCAGGAGTCTACTGGCCTCTTCCTTGCTTCCCTGTTCTTATTCTATAGCCTAGAAACTCCCAGGTCAATGAGCTGGAGCAATTATAGAGCTCACATCTTTTGTTTCCCTTCTCTTAGGGATCACTGTCATTTATTGCCTAATATCCAGTGTTTTAAAAACCATTGTTTGACCAGGTGTGGTGTTGCACACCTGTAATCCCAGCAACTCAGGAGGCTGAGACAGGAGGTGTTGCAGGTTTAAAGATCAGACTTGGCAAATTATTGATATCCTATCTTAAAATTAAAAAAATAAAAAGGACTGGGATGTATAAGTAACTAGAACAAATAAAAAATAAAAATAAAAGGACTGGCAGTGTAGCTCATTGGTAGAGCAACCCCAGGTTCAATCCCTAGTACCATCAAAAAAAAGAAAAAAGAAACCATTGTTCTACATATATTATTCAGATTTTTAGTTTTGTGCTTGAATAAATTCAGTCTCTTTTTACTTCATCTTGCCCAGAAGCAGAAATCCATACTCCTCTTAAAGTACTTAATGTTGCCTAAATTAAGTACCTTGAAGTTCTTTATATTTGATGTATATTAAGTTTTGGGCGTTTTTTTCCCTCCAAAATTCTTCTGTTCTTTTTTTTTTAATTTTTTTTTTAAATAAGTATACCCTTTTTATCAAATTAAAACTTTTTTTTGTTTGCAGATAAGTAGTCCTTTAAATAAAACTGAATGCATACAGAATTGAGGTTTTTGTTTATATATAAATTATCCACACTAACAGTGTTATAGTATTGAAGGGATAAAAAGTGGTGATGGAAGAAGTAAAAGTTGGGATGCATGGGAGATTTGGAAAATAATTTTTAAGCTGTACTCTGAATCCTTTCTACTACATATTTGAAACTGTCAACAGCATAGACTAATGTTTTAGTTTGCTAGGGCTACTATAACAATAAGTACCAGAGACTAGATGGCTTAAACACAGATTTATTTTTTCACTGTTCTGAAATTGAGATGATGGCAGCATTGATTTCTTCCAGGTGTGATAAGGCAGAGATCTGTTCTAGGCCTGTCTCTTTGGCTTATAGATGGCTATTCTACTTGTGTTTTCACATCTCTCTGTGTGTATTTTTGTGTGTCCATATTTTCTCTTCTTGTTAAGGCACCAGTCATATTGGACTAGTCTTAGGGACAGGTGACATGATTTGAAATCACTTAATACATATCCTCCATTCTGATCAGAATGATCTCTTTTACCAAGATCAAATCTATTATACTAAATCTTATCTTTGGATCTTGCACTTCCTGCTTTCCCTTACCTCTGCAAAAATCTGAATTAACCATGTTTTATTTTTTAAGTTTTTGCTATTATAGTGCTAACATATTCACATTTACTTCTCACAATCCTATGTGCTGGGTATAAGATCCATTTTATAATCAGAGAAACAGAAGTTGAGAAATGTTAAGTAATTTACTTCAAATAATTACATTAACAATGAAAAGAAGAGCAATAAGAAAATTAATTTTTAGATTAAATCCCAACTGTTCTTGGATTAAATAGTCTTAACCTAATAGCCAAATAACAACAAACAGGGATTTTCAACCTTTTTTTGTTTTTAGCCCAGTGTTCAATATATAAAACTGATGAAAACAAGAGTTAAATCTGGTGAAAAGGGTGGCCTTTCCTCTTCGCTTCCCAACAAAGCACTCCTTGTCCATCTTTGAGGCATCTTAATAGCACTTAAAAAACAGTTAATTAGGATAGTATTGAATCAATGTCAAGATCTTGTCCAAAGAGAAGTATTGAGGTGTTTTTTTTTTTTTTTTTTTTTGAGGGGCCACAGGATTGAACCCTAAGATACTCTACCATTGATCTAAATTCCCAGTCTTTTTGATTTTTTGTTTTGAGATAAGGTGTCAGTAAATTGTCCATTCTAGCCTCAAACTTGTGATCTTCTTGCGTCAGCCTCCCCAGTCACTGGATTTCAGCATGTGCTACCACACCCAGCTGTGAGTACTGATTTTAAAATAGCAGTGTGCTATATTAATGGATTTCTTAGAATTGACTATACTTAGAAATAATTGAATACCCACAGGGTGTGAATTTGTTGGGATGAACTCAACTACTATGTACAACCATGAAGCCCAAAAACAAACAAACAAAAAACAGATTCTGAGAAAATGGTTTATATTGGGACTAAGGTATCTGCAGAAGTATCATTATGGGTAACAAAGCCTGTAAGAATGGTGCAAATAGGCCAGACACTGTAATCTCAATAACTCACAAGACTGAGGCTGAGGCTGAGGCTGAGGCTGAGGCAGGAGGAACGCAAGTTTGAGGCCAGCCTCTGCAATTTAGCAAGGTTCTGAGCCACTTAGTGAGAACTTGTGTTGGGATGTATGTAGCTTAGTGGTAAAACACCCATGAGTTCAATCCTTAGTACCAAAAAAAAAAAAAAAAAAAAAAAAAAAAAAAAAAGTGGGTCTAGTGGAGACCCATTTCTAAAAAAGAATGATAAAACTGGAAAAGAAAAATGTCCATTGGCTATTGATGTCATCCACTGGGTAGAATAATAGGTTATGATTTAAAATTTTTATTTTAACTGAATAGCAGATTCCAGTAATTAGAAAATAAAAGTACAGAATGAATGTGTTTTAGGTGGTGATTCCTACTGTTCATTCAAGGGAGGAGAGAATAAGGTATCAAATTGGGCTTCATAGTCATAGGAGAGAGAGGTAAAGAGAGGGCTACTCCTTATAGAATCAAAGTACTCCTAGATAAAGAAAATACAGGCAAGTATGTAAGACATTGGTTTAGAATGAAATTGCTTTGGTAGAGAGTACCTCAAAAAATAATACAGATTGCTATTGCTTATCCAAACTACTTAGGATCAGAAGTATTTGGGGTTTTGGATTTTGAACTATTTGCATATACATAATGAGATACCTTTGGGATAGGACCCAGTCTAAACTCAAAATCCATTTATGTTCCATACACACCTTATACACTCAATCTGAATATTTTCTAAAATTATTTCTTTTTCTGTAATTGGGTAAGTTAAAAGGGATATTTAGGTACACATACACATTGGGATAAATGAAAGTTGATATCACATCTTGAAGTAGTTTTATTTTGCTTGCATATACAAAAAAAAAATAGCAGATTTAAGACTAAGGTACCTTCTGCATGTAAGATATCCTTTTACAGTCCTCAGCGCTTTTAGGTCTTTTGAAGAATTATAAAATGGCCCCATTTTATAGGAGGAGATTAGTAAGACGAAATTATTAATCATCCCTTAAACAGTGAGAATGGGTACAGTTTCAAAATAATGTATTTAATGGCATTCCATAGCATATTTATTGAGTATGCCTTTATGAACAGTGAAAGTATAAAAGATGAATAAAATCTTATACTGACAGAATCTAGAGTATAATTGACTCAGCTGAACATAAGAATAATGTAATTGATTTCTTTTTTAAAATTCTAATATCCTTAAATGTATTTTATTTAGTGGTAGAAGATGATGAAGATGACTTCCCTACAACACGTTCTGATGGAGAATTCTTGCACAGTACCAATGGCAATAAGGAAAAATGTAAGTAATACGTATTCCCACAGCTGAATAATATATACTTTCTAAAGGTATGTAATAATTTACTGTACAACAAAGACTAATTCCTAGTTGAATAATTTTTAAAAAGCAGTGGAACTCTTGGAATCCAAGTTAAAATATCTAAGAAAAATCATGTAGATAAAATAGCCACTTTGGTGTTGTTTAATAATGGCAACTCACTGTCTAACAAAAGCTCATTCTAAATCCAGATTTCCTTTAGCCCATTTACTTCATTAGTACTGACACAATCAATTTTTAGTACTGAAGAAGTTTTTCTTAGAGATTATTGTTATGGAACTTAACTTCAACCTTTCGCTAGAGTGTATATTCTCTTTAGAGTGTAGTTCTCTGTTTGATAAAGTGGTGTCAAAAAAGTAATAACTATTATTATAAAGGAAATTATTGAAGTAGCTTCATTTTCACAAGTATAACTGCTTATATACCTAGGAGTAAGGTGGTTTATTGATTGTTGCTGTGTTTTTAATGAATAAACCAGTTGGAGGAATTCTGAATCGTTGATTACTGTGAATTATAGCCAGTGCTCTTCTTTTGACATTCCTAGGAAAAAACTAAAATGGATTTCTGAAAATCTTTAAGATACAAAAAAAAAAAAAAAATAGACTTTTGCAGAAAAAATATCTAATTTTGCTGAAATTATTTTTTAAGTGGAGTAAAATCTGTAGTGAGAGTACACTTTTAAAACTGTTTCATGATGGAAATAATTTTCTACTTTTGAGATCATATTAGAATATTCTATTATAGATACTAAAATCTAATGTTTCTTTTTCCCAACCTTTTCCTTCTTTTTTTCTCTCCATGTTTCTTAATTTCATTATGACTCTCTCCTTATAACCTACTCCCTTTCTACTCTTGCAAAGTACTAGCTTAAAGTTTATTGTGTAAATTGCCCTTATAACTTTGGGCTAAAATGTTAAAACTTACCAAGTCATCTAGATTAATGTATCTTTATGGAATTAGAGGACTGTTTGGGGATGGTTCTTGCAGATACATTTTAATTTCACAATGAATAATAATATGCTTTAATAGAACAAATACTTTGTTTGGATTTAGGAAATACTATTGAAAAAAGTTTTAAAACTTGCAGGCCTGATCATTCATCCCACATAAACTCAGCTGTCCCACCTTCATTCCCAAAACAGAACAGAAGCTTATTTTCTTTAGAAATTGAACTAGAGAGTTCTAGATTTAGGAATACTAGACCCAGCTAAAAATAGGTATATGGTATCAATAAAGTTATTAACTAGAAATGTACATACATACTGATTATTGATATTTTACTGCCTCATTCTTCTCATCTCCAAGAATTGTGGTGTATGACAGAAAATTAGAAGGTAACTGGCAAAACAGAATGGCCACAGAAAAAATCTGTAAATAGAGATTTGGGGAATTACACCATGACAAAGGTATCTCAACTACCAAAATCCCTTCATGAAAGCCACTAGTCAGAAGCCCTGCTAATGCATACAGAGCTTCTAATACATAACTCTTAAATGTGAACAAGATCTTTAGATATTTGAAGAAGACTCCAACATGATAGATGGTGACCAAAACAACAAATTAGAAAAACAGAGCCTGGCATTGTGGCACATAGCTGTAATCCAAGTGACTCAGGAGGCTGAGACAGAAGGATCACAAGTTCAAGGCTAGTTTTAGTAATTTAGGGAGACCCTCAGCAACTTAGTGAGAATCTGTCTCAAAATAAAAAAGGACTGGGGATGTATCTGAGTGGTGAAGCACTCCTGAGTTCAGTCACTACTATCAAAAAGAAAAAGGAATTTAGACAATGCAGGAAGCAAAAGAAAACCATCCTTAATATCTTTAATAAGAAAACAAAGGGCATCCAGATTTGAAACCATCTGTACAGATGCCATGATCTTGTATAAAGAAAAGTGTAAGGAATCCACTGATGACTATTAAAAGTATGAATGATTTCAGCAAGTTAAAGGTTGTAAGATGAATATGTAAAACATAAATTGTACTTTATATACTTAAAATGAATAATTGAAATGAAATTATATAAACACTCATTTATAATAACATCAAAAATAATAAAACACTTAGGCATAAATTTACAAAAGTACACACCTTCTGTTCTGAAAACTATAGTACATTATTAAAGAAGACCTAAATAAATGGAAAGGCATCTCATGTTCAGAGGTCAAAATACTTAATATTGTTAAGAATTCACTACTTCCTAAATTGATCTACAGATTTAATGCAGTTCTTATTAAAAATCTGCAGTAAGCTTTCTGAAGAAATTAACAAGCCAATCCTAAAATTCATATGGAAATGCCAAGGACCCAGATTCAACAAAACAATCTTAAAAAAGAACAAAATACCGCATTCACTGTATAATTATTACAGATTTTATGCCAAAATTTTTGACAAAAAATGGGGTGTGACCATTATTTAAAAAAAAAAATATGCCAGTATTACTTAAAAATCATTTTTATTTAACTGTCTTTGGGGCAAGATTAGGATGTATGAATTTGTCATATACATTAATGCATTGGTGACAGCTATAGGTAAAATTTGGTGGAATTTACACTTCCAAATTTCTTATTACAAAGAAACAGTAATTAAGACAATGCGTATTTCTTGAAGAATGACAGAGACATAGATCAACTGAATAGAATTGAGGGTCCAGAAATAAATCCTCACTATATAGTCAATTGATTTTCTATAACGTGACAAGTCATATCATTTAGGAAAACTAATCTTTCCAACAGATGATGTGGGGAAGCTAAATATCCATATATAAAAGAATGAAATTGAATTCCTTATCATACAAAAAAAAAACTAATTTAAAATGGATCAAAGAAAAACTCTCAGAAGAAATCTTCTATGGGTGAGGCAGAGTCTTCCTTAGACATACACCAAAGTGACAAAAGTAAAAATAGATCAATTGACCTTTACCAATATTAAAAATTTTGAGGTTCAAAGGATACTTTTTAAAAAATGAAAAGATAACTCACAAAATAGGAAAAATATTTGCAAATCATATATCTGACAAATAATTTATATCTAAAATATAATGAACTCTTACAAAGTTGTAATAGATATCTTAGTTTGAAAATGGACAGAGTACCTGAAGACATTTCTCCAAAGAAGATATTCAAGTAGTCATACATAAGTACATTTTTTAAAAGATCCTAAACATTATTAAGGAAAATGCAAATTCGATGCTATTTCACGTCTACAGTGGCTTTAATCAGAAAGAAATAAAGTAATATCGAGTAGCAGGGTCTGAATTAGCAAATTATATTTCATATTTTTATAATTATGTCAAAATGAATCCTGATATTATATATATATAACTAAAAAGAATTTTTTTAAAAAAAGAAATAACAGTGTTGGTAAGGATGTGGAGAAATTGAAACCCTCATACACTGCTCGAAGGAATGTAAAATGGTGCACCTGTTTTGGAAACATTCTGGCAGTTCTTCAAAAGATTAAACATTGAAGATATCATTTGACATAACAGTTCCACTGTTGGATCTATATACAGGAAAAATGAAAACGCATCCATATAAAAACTTGTACATTAATGTTCATAGCAGCATTATTCACAATAGCCCAAAATGGAAATAACCTGAATGTCCATCCACTGATGAGTAGGTTAACAAAATGTGATATATCCACACAATGGAATATTGTTCAGCCATTTAAAGGCATACAAGTCCTGGATACATGCTATATAAATATGGCTTAGCCTTGAAAACTTGCTAAGTAGAACTAAGTTACAAAAGACTACTTTTATATTTGTCTACATGAAATGTCCAAAAGATGCCAATTATAGAGGTAGACGGTAGACTAGTGGTTGCCTAGGGCAGGGGACATGGGACTTGGGGGAAATGGGGAGTGACTCTGGTGGGAGGGTAAAACTATTTGATCCCAAGTTGCTTAAAAGGGGGTTTTGATGAAAATGTCCTAAAATTGATTATAATGGTTGTACAACTCTGTATATACTAAAACAACATTGAATTGGATGTAGTGTATGAATGAATTTTATGATATTGGAATTATATCTCAATAGGCTATATTTTAAAAGACTAAAATTTATTAAAAGTCAGAACTTTTGGACTCTAAATTTAGATTAAATCAATCTAAAGTTATATAGTGACTTTTTGTACCTACCATGAGTAATATCACCCAATATTCCTAAACTCTCATTTCTTTTGATTAAATTTCATTAAATGTTGAAGATGGCTACCTGTATAGGATTTTTATATGTATTTTATTTTTAAGTTGTAACATTTAATTCTATTTCTAGCTATATTTTCTGTCTAATTTTCCAACTTAAATCTCTTCTTACATAATACAAATAATTATTTGGAAATTATTTACAAAGTATTTTATCAAAGCATTTTGTCAGACTATCTATATCAAATGGAGATATATTGATTTAGCAAATTGAAACATGCTTTTGATAAATCTCACTGAGAAAAAATTTAGTGTTAATATTAACATACATTGCTCATACCTATTCTTTGTGCACATGCTTGTACATTAATTGTCAATTAATTATAAGTTTTTAACCAATTTATTATGGTTTAGATATGAAGTACCCCCAAAAGCTCATGTGTGAGACAATGAAAAAAAGTTTAGGAGTCCAATGACTGGGTTGTAAGAGTTTTAACCTAATAATTGTGTTAATCTCCTGATAGGAATTAACTGGATGGCAGCTGTTAGGCAGGTATGATGTGGCTGGAGGAGGTGGGTCCCTGGTGGTATGCCTTTGGGTTATATATTTAGTCCTTTGTGAGAGGAGATCTCCCTCTCTCTCTCTCTCTCTATCTCCCCTCCCCCCACCCCCTACCTACCTTCCTAATGCCATGTCCTGAGCCACTTTCTTCTATCACATTCTTCCACCCTGATGTTCTGTTTCACCTTGGTCCCAGAGCAATGGAGCCAGCTGTCTGGGGATTGAGACCCCTGAAAATGTGAGCCCCAAAATAATCTTTTCCTCCTCTAATTGTTCTCATCAGGTTTTTTGGTCGTAGTCCCAAACCAGTTGATTATCTAACCCAGTATGGTTAATATCAGGTCTATAGTCTTCAGTCATGTTTCCTCTTTGTCCTAGTAGACAGATGAAGAGAGGTTTTAACAAAGTTACCATTCTGTATGTTCCTCTTTTTTTCCCCACCCCGGGGTACCTGGGAAACCAGGGTACTCTACCACTGAGTTACATTCCCAGCCCTTTTTATTTTTTATTTTCAGATGGTTTTGCTGAGGCTGACCTCAGACTTGTGCTTCTCCTGCTCTACCTCCCAAGTTGCTGGAGTTACAGGCATGATTGCATCTGGCTGCAATCCTCTATATTAAGAAGGATTTCTCCAGTAATCCCTTTCTACTCTGCACCATACATGATTATTTGGAATATTTCTTTGGGAGGAAATTGAAAAAAAATTCTTGAACAACTGGGAAATCCCCCTGCAGGTTGTCTGCGATGATGTGCAAGAGTGCATGAACCAGAGGCATGATTCCTGGCACCCTGTTTTCTCCAGGGCTGGCAGACATTCTAATCCTACCAACTGTTAAAAACTTTTTTAGTATTACCTTTACCTACTTAAAAGATTATTTTATTTCATATCTTCATGTCCATTAAACCTGGGTTTACTATTTTTATTAATCGCAGTGAAAATGGATAATCTTTTGCTTAAAATATATACAGATTCTTTGGCTATATGTCCAAATTTAGAAAAAGGTTAATGAAAACCATGTTTACCCTGTTACCATGAAATACAAAAACCTTTATTGTTACTTTCTATTTTCTCCCAAGTAATACTTTAAATAATAGGTTGTTGCCAGAGCTGAAAGATGATTTATTCTTTGATAAATTCTTCATATTTCACACCAAAGAAGTGTGTCTGCTGTTCTTTCTCAACAGTCCTATGTAGCCACTCTTGTTTCTTGCCTGAGCTGTGCAAGGAACACTAATGATGCCTGCACTTAGTTGTTCCTCTTCATTCTGGCTAAGCCAGTCTGTAAAATTGTTACCATTACATTTTATAGATCTTCTAGAGCCACCAACTCGATTAATTGGCATTAATTATTTTGTATTTTTCTGACTATCCATTGGTTTTTAGATAGATGAAAATAAAATATAGCATGGTAAAAGTAAATAAATAAAATAGAGCGTAAGAGTCTTAGTGAAATGAAGGGATTCTAAATCTTTCAGCTTCTGTCAGATTTATTTTTAGTTCTGACATGTTGGTGTTATGAGTTCCTTGATTTTCTGAGTGCAGGAATGTGTAAGGTCAGAGTTCAACTGGAAGAACTATAGATCTGAATGATAATCTTAGGAGCCTAAGTACTTACGAATCTAGATTAATAGCTTATTTTGTAATTTCTTCCATTTCTTCCCTGTATGCACATAGTTACAAACTGTATATGTTCTCTTACTGCCTGGTATAATTTTCCCAGAGGAAATTCAGGCACATCACCTTGTCTCTTAAAGAATGTTTTCCTCTTGTCTTCAGTAGAGACATTCAGATAAGCAAACTAATCAAAAACTTTCAAGTACTTGGGGGTTTTGCTTAAATTTTTCCTTTGAGATTTATACAGTTGTACATTGTAAGGTGTAAGAAACCTGGAGCAAAGATCAAAGCACCTATATTTAGAGAAACCTATTGAATGGCAAATTAAAATGATGTCTTGTCTTTGTGACTTTCATTTCCTAATACGAGAAATGTTTCCTTACATAAGAAAAGTGTATTTCAGAGGTCTTATTGTATAAGACCCTTATTTTCAGTTTTTTAAAAAACTTTAAACATCTGTTACATACTTTCTGTATCATTCTGAAAAGGACTTGAGGTGGCTGCTTTTGGTAGTAGTAAGTGCTGTTTTAAGATGTTTTCAAAGACATTTCACAATGCTTTTTCATCTTATATTGATTCATGTATATAAATTAGCAAATGTTTATCAGTAAGAACCCATTCTTATAGTTGCACACATTCTCTTGCACGGATGTCTTTGAATTTCTAAGTTGATAATTAGAGAAAAGAATAATTTGTAATAAAACATCAATCTTGGTAAGAGTGATGGAAAATAAAGAAGTTATAATGATCTGTTGCCCTTATAAATTTTCTCCATCCACTTTCTTTGTTTTCTTTTTCTTTTTTCTACTAGGGATTGAACCCCAGGGGTGCTTAATCACTGAACCACATCCCAGCCCTTTTTAATTTTTTATTTTGAGACAGGGTCTCACTAAGTTGCTGAGGATGGCTTTGAACTTGTGATCCTCCTACTTCAGCCACCCTAGCCACTGGGATTACAGATGTGGGCCATCACACCTGGCCCTCCATCCACTTTGTCATCCCTCCCCACCCCAAACAACCACTGATCTATTTTCTGTTGTTGTAGATTAGTTTGCATTTTCTAGAAGTTATTGTAAGTGGATTCATATGGTATGTATTCTTTTTTTGCTTAGTTTCTTTCTTTCATCATTGTTGTTGCATGTAACAGTAGTTGATTTCTTTTCATTGCTAAGTAGTGTTCCATTGTATAACACAATACCACAATTTATTTATCCACTCATCCATTGGTGGACATTCGGGTTGTTTAAAATTTGGGCTATTACAAATAAAACTGCTATGAACTTTCATATGTAAGCCTTTGCATGGCCATATATTTTTTTTTATTTGGGGTAAATACGTAGGAGTGGAATGACTGAATCACATGTTAGACGTGTGTTTAACTTTTTTAAAAAACTGCCAAACTGTTTTTCACCAGCCATTAATGAGAGTTCCAGTTTTCTACCACCCCACCAACAGTTGGTATGGTGAGTCTTTTTAAATTTCACACATTTTAAGAGATGTGCAGTGGTATCTCATTGTAGCTTTAATTTTGCATTTCCCTAGTAATGTTATTAAATATCTTTTCGTGTACTTATTTGCCATCTGTGTCTCCTTTGGTGAAGTGTACTCACATCTTTTGCCTAGTTTTTTTGATTGGTTGTTTATTACTCAACTTGTTGATGCATTTTGAGGTTACTTGTTATATTCTGGGTATGACCTTGATTAATCTATAACATGCAGAGATTTTTTTTTTCCCAATCAGTGGCTTTTCTTGTCATTTTCTAAAACAATGTCTTCAAAAGCAGAAGTTTTGTATTTTGATGAAGTACTGTTTATCACTTTGTCCTTTTACAGATTGTACCTTTACTATCATCTACATCTGAGTTTTTAAAGACATTTAAAAGGTTCTATCAGAATGTTTTCTTACTAGCTATAGAATAATAAATTATTATCTCTTGTATCTTGTGAGTTTTAAGATTTTTCATTTCATTCAAAGGCTAATCATTTATAATTATATTATAAAATATAAAAGGTATTTAACATATGAATTGGTCCTAGACTTAATTTGAATATTTTCTTAAGTTATATTATTTTATAGTAAAATATATCTTCAGATATTTTTTAAATCCCAGATTTCTTAAAATGTAAGGTACTTCTTAACATAATTAGGTCCCTTTCTGAGCTGTCAGAATGTTATTATTTAAGTATTACTCCTCCTACCACCTGATTCACTGGGTGCAGCACAGCAAATATATTTCAGGAAGTAGAATCTAAAAAAAAAGAACTTGAAAGTGCATATGTTGTCATAAACCTTTGCTCATAGAGTATGGATAGGATATTTTTAAATATTGGTCAACAGGAGAAAAACTATAATTCAAAAACCTGCTCAGATTTGCTAGTTTTATAAATATCTTCTAATCTTAAATTCTGATGAATTATTTCTTCATTTGAAAGTGAATAACTTTCTTTTTCAGTATTTCCACATGTAACACCAAAAGGAATTAATGGTATAGACTTTAAAGGGGAAGCCATAACTTTTAAAGCAACCACTGCTGGAATCCTTGCTACACTTTCTCATTGTATTGAATTAATGGTAAAACGTGAGGACAGCTGGCAAAAGAGACTGGATAAGGTAAGACTAGTTCTTAATTTCTTAAAAATTAGATTTTATCTGAGTTTTATATATCAGTTGAACATTTAAACCAAACTAAGTTCTTAGGCAAGAGTCCATTGGGTTGATAGAAGTAGCAGGTGGTACTACTTCTGATACTTTATGGGAATCGTAAACTCATTTTCTTAAATAAGATTCATCTGTTGTATATTTAGCTACTATAAAATATATTCTCTTCATTGGACTTAATATAAAAAATTTTATGATGATATTAGTAATGCTTTGAAATAAAAGCGATGAACCATTTAGTATTACTTACCTTTTTGTGTGGTATGTGAAATTGTATTCAAGTTACATGAGCTAACTAAAGCCTATGAGCTAGCTAAATATGCAGTTAAACATTTACTTTACATTCATAGGTGTGTATTTTTCGCAGGGTCATTGTGATATTATTAGCATACACTGTGTTGTTCAAATATTTGCCCTAGTTCCCATTTTCACACCTTTGTTTAATAAGCAGCACTGATGATAATATTAGAATATGAAACTATAGTTTTTAGCATGAAGTATAGCTTACTGGATTTGCTTAGGAGAAACCTCTGTTCATAATTCAACTTTAGTGAATAATAAAATGTTAAAGAACTGTAACATATCTTAGAAAATCTAAATTGTAGTTCAAAACCATCATCTTATAAAATAAGGAACTAATAAGCCCAGAAACTTGTCCAAAGTCATTAGGTAACAGAATTAAAGAGATTTTTCTCTGTTCTGATATGTCAGCTGTGGATACCAGGCTAGACAGCAATCAGAATCTTACCATTCATCAGAAAGTTTTATTGTTTGCAGTGTTTGAAGGTCTTTCAATTTGAGCAAGACACTAAGGAAAGCAATGTCATCTGATGTAATGGCAGAATGGCCACAGGATTTGACTAGCACTATGTGTTTGAGAAGGTTCTCATGTTTTAGAAGAGAAGAGAACTGTTCAGAATTCTCAAGTACAGGTGAGAGTAAGATGTATTGACTAGGGCTGGGGGTGTATCTAGTGATAGATTGCCTAGCCTGCATAAAGGCCCGGGGTTTGATCCCCAGTACCCCAGGGCGGGGGAAAAGATGAATTGACTAGCAGCATATTCCCCCTTATCTGCATGGTATGTGTCCTAAGACCCCTAGTGGTTTCTATGAAACCACAGATCATATCAAACCCTATATATACTGTGTTATTTTTGTTCTTACACATTCATATCTATGATAAAGTTAATTTATAAATTAGGCACAGTAAGAGGTTAACAAAAAATAGCCAATAATAAAATAAAACAATTGTAACAATATACTGTAATAAAAGTTATGTTTTTATGGGTATTTCTACCTCTCTTTTAAAATCTTATTCTAGTGTACTCACCCTTTCTTTTGACCATAGATAACTGAAAATTGCAGAAAGTGAAACTGCAGATAAGGGGGGACTACTGTATAAATATATCATTATCATTCTGGAGCCAGACTATTTTCAGAGATTTCAATTCTATACTCAGTGTGGATCAAACTTAATTATCCCTCTGCACAGAACAAATAATACATTGGAAAACAGGACAACTCCTGAAATTTATTGTATCAGTTGTTCAAGAATATCATTCAGTTTGTTTAGACTAACTTATTTATAACTTTTGACAACTTTCTCTTAAAGTTTCTTTATTCATCTTTCACTAAAGGGTTATATTCTTTAGTCACCTATACTAATCGCACTGCCTCAAAAGATAACTCATTTAAAACAATTTCTTAAAACCTTTTGCATTATGCAGTATGTCTTTTCCATGTTTTCATCATTGAAGTTTCTCATTTTGCCATGTTACACAAGGAAGTGGACTTTTTATTGCCTTCATTGTTGATAATTTTATCCTTTCTTTTTCTTTATTGAGTAGTAATATGAAGAACAAACCAAAGGATCTTGGGGTGGGGAGGTATTTTTGCTGCTTCTCCTTGCAGCAGTCTTAAGGAAAGAAGAGCCATAAAGCATGGCTGTGTTAATTGAAATCTGAAAACTACTATATTTAGTCGTTCTCTTACAGGTCTATGAAGTATTAAATTTTATTTACTGTTTTCAGTATAATTTTTTTTCAAGATCAAAATAATAGGATTCCAGTTATATTTTACAAGGAATGTAAGAAAAAGAGAGTATGTGTGTATACACAGTATATATGAGTGCATATATATATGTATATGTACAACTATGTGTATGTATACATATATACAGTTTGTATTTATTTGTTGATAAACAACTCCCTATTCAAGAACTTTCTAGTTTTCTTTATGGAATGTAGCATATACACATATTAATGATTTTTTATATTCTATACACACAAAATAAGGAAGATTTGAAAATTTTTGAATATAGATAGTGATTTATTAATAAATGTCTTTTAGGGTAATTCATAGAATTCAGAAAGAAGATACAATGATAACACTGTGGTTCCACTGATACTATTTCATTCAAGAAGTATTTTTTCATACCTGCCGTAAGATAGGAATGGAGAAACAATGATAAGCTGGAAATAGTCCCTAAGGAGCTTAAAATCTAAGAAGAGCAGTTAAATATGTAATGATAATAACAGCTATTTAATAGTAGAATGGTTTAAATTACACTTTTCATGTAGATCTCCAATGTCAGTTCCAGTATTCTTTTAGCTAATGAAATATTAATATTATTTGGTGGTTGCCTATAATAAAATCCCTTCTACTGTAGAAGTATACTTAATTTTTAACCACTTATGTCTAAAAATACTAAAAATTCTAAGTTAAAACAATTTTAGTTAATTTTTTAAAAATGCTTATTTTTTGGTTGTAGTTGAACAAAATACCTTTCTTTATTTTACTTATTTATTTTTATGTGGTGCTGAGGATCGAACCCAGGGTCTCACATGTGTTAGGCACACGCTCTACCGCTAAGCCACAACCCCAGCCCAATTTTATAAAATCTATTCATTGAAGATAGTTTGTTTACATTATTAAGACTCACCAGGTATATAATTTCATGTACTTTTTTTTTTAACTTTCTCCTAATTCTAATTAATATTGTTGCTATGTTGTACATTCTTATTTGTTCCATTTTTAAAAATTAAGGTAAAGCATACATACAGTGAAGGATACCAAACTTAAGTATACTACTTGAAGGGCTGGGGATATAGCTTAGTTGGTAGGGGAAAAAAAGTAACCATAGTTCTAATTTGTATTATCATAGATTAGTTTTGCCTTTTCTTGACTATTGTGTAAATGAAGCCATACAGTATATTCTTGTGTCTAGCTTTCCTTTTTCCTCAACATTGACTATGAGATTCCTGTATATTGTTATATTTAGTGGTGGTTTATCCATTTTTATTACTATATAGTATTACATTATATGACTTCAATTTATTTATCCATTTTTCTGTTGATTGACATTTAAATTGTTTTTATTTGGGGACCATTATGAATAAAGCTGTTCTAAGCATTCTCATATTTTTTGGTAAACATATATACTCATTTCTCTTGGGCATATTCTTGAGAGTAGACTTGTTGGTTCATGGGCCTTTTGTGTAGCTTTAGTGATACTGACAAACCATTTTCTAAAAAAGTTATATTAATTTTGTGTTCCCACCAGTACGATGAGAATTCTAGTTGCTCTTCTAACAGTTTAGTATTTTTAGGAGTATGTGTGTGTGCCATTATTGTTGCTGCTGCTGTTTTTAATTTTACCTTCTCTTGGATCAGTTCCTTTTCTTTTGAGTACACAACAATTTTTACTGAAATTTTGGGGTCTGACAAACTATTGATTTACACTAGCTTTAGTTCAGGCATGGTATTTATTTGTTAACATCTTGTGAATTTTGTGTAGACTTTTAACTTAACTTAGCAATTAAGTACTTGTGTGGGAATAAAGATTGGTTTTTTGTTTGTTTGTTTGTTTGTTTGTTTGTTGGATGCTTGGTTGGTTGATTTTTTTTATAGACTTGCTGGACTTCAGGACTATATTAGATTTAAACCCATGTACCCCGTTGTTGTGGCAATAGTTTGAGATTTAGTCAGCCTTTGTTATTTTAAGTGTTGACTATCTTGTAACTCTTTAGAGCTGTAGACCCTGTCTATAAAGGGAAAGGAATAAAGTAGGTATCTGAAGTCTTTTTCAGCTCAAATATAGTCTTAGTGGACATGAGAAAGCAAATGAAATTTCTTTTTTGGACTCTTTTTTTTAAATATTCATTATTCCACTTATTGAGTTATTTAATGCTTGTTTTTTTTTTTCTTCATACCAAAGTAAATATAGTGCTTACTGGAAAAAAGTATAGGAATACAGGCATTTCTCTGGTGCTGATTTTTCTTTTCTTTCTTCTTCTTTTTTCTTTTTTTTTAACATACTTTAGACTCTTGGACAGTTAATTATTGAATACATAACCTACCTGTAAGGTAATCTTAGCAGTGATTTAAATTGTTGCTTGTTTGAAATATGTAGCCCAAAGTAAAGTATTTTCTTTGGTGGAATAATATTCTTATTTTTCACAGGAGTGGAATTATTTTTTTTTAATTACAAAATTTCACTGAAATGCAGAGGAAATCAGCCTAAACGACGTCAGTATAATTAAAATGCCCACTTAAAATAATAATTTTTTTTTCTCCTGTAGGAAATTGAGAAGAGAAGAAGAATAGAGGAAGCATACAAAAATGCAATGGCAGAACTTAAGAAAAAATCACACTTTGGAGGACCAGATTATGAAGTATGAACTTATATTTTGGTCTTAGTAAGAGAAACACATAAGTCATATCTATCACAAAAGTGACTTAAGTTTTAAATAATACTTTGTAACTCTTTAAGTATTATAAATATATAATTTATTCTCAGAATTCATTTAAATGCATATAAATGCTGAGTTTTCTCTGAAATAGATATTTATTTAGGTCCTAAGTTTTCAATTCTGTGAATATTTTAAATTGACACAGATGCATTAAAATAGACTGTAAATCATAATTTAGAGCATATATATTAATGACTGTTATATAATTATACTCTTAATTGTCACTATAATTATATATTATATACTATATTTAAGTTTTTATAGATGTTCTGCAACTGGAACAATGGGACAGATTGGGTTAAATAGGCTTTAAATGGCTTTAAACCTTTTCACTTTATTGTGTGTGTGTGTCTTTTGATAGACTTATCTTCACATATGATATCATGCTTAGAAAGGCATTCTCCATTCAAATAATTATATTTTAGTAGAAACATTTAATTTTAATAGAAACATTCTCTTTGAAATATATTAATACATCTGGACTTTTAGAAATTGTGAAAAAACACAATTTATATTTATTCCACTGGTATTTGTTAAATAAATACCTTATTTCATGAAGAAAATAGGTAAGGGTACTCCAATTTTTTTTCTCACTGAATCCCTGTGAGTTTTAATGCTAAATTAAACATTATAATTACTAAATAAACTAGCACTATTTTTATGCTTTCCTTTTCTTTTTGGAGTTTCAAGCTATTTTTTATTGTTTTGCATAGATTTTAGACACTAAATCACACTTTGTCTTTATTTTAGTTATTAGACTTTCTTGATGCTCTAATTATTAAAGTTTAAATGTTTCTGTCATCTGTAACCTAAGAAATTGCTTTACAACTATATCCATTCCTTAAGACCACTATGCTAGGCAGAGAGGGTAAAGGAAGATAAGAATCCTACTAGAAGGCCTGATTGTATAATGGAAAGAATGGCTAAGTTATTCAGTTGTAATAATTTATGCTATGAAGCATTCTCAACCCAAGAAGTTATTGGGTCTGGCTTTCCAAAGGAAATATCACTTTAGCTGAAACAAGTAAATAGGCTTTTGACCAGGTGAATAGCCACCAGAGAGTATTTGCTTTAGAGGCTGGGAAGGAAGAAAACATTTGTAGGTAAGAGCATTTTGCCAGGGAACTGAAAGTATTTCTGTGGGGGGTGTTAACAGCTACAAATTGAGAAGAGGGAATGATAAGACTGACTATAAACTTTTTCAAGAATCAGTTCAGATGCTGAGGCAATGGGTTTTAAGTGAAGTTTTCAGATTCACAGTTTAGGAAAATCATTCTTGCTTTCTGCAGTGAGAAAATGAATTGATGATGACAACTATAACGAGAGACTTTTGCCTAAGAGCTAGTTATAAATAAGAATTGAAGATAGCCTGAACTAGAGTAGAAGTAGTAAGAATGGAAAGACAATGGCAAATTAGATATTTGAAAAGTAGAATTGAAAGGTGTGGTGATCAAATGAGAGAAAAAGGAAGAATCCAAGATTAGGCTGTGGTTTCTGCAGATTGGTGTAGAAGGAGAAGAGCTGATTTTAGACATCTTGTAGCTATAAAGCTCTGTGTCTTGAAAGAAGGATTGCCTGGCTATGAATTCACAAGTAAGATGATGACTGAAGCTTTGGAAATGAGTGAGAATCTGTGGGAGAGCAAGTCCACTCATGATGGTTCAACTTATAATTTTTAGATTTCATGATGGTGCAAATGCAATACTATTTTGAATTTTTATCTTTTCTGGACTACCAGTATGTGATACTTTGTCATATGGGCAGCTGCAGTGAACTTTATCTCCCAAACAGCCATGGAACCACAAGCATAAACAACTGATATAGTTACATATAAGCTATGATATTTGAACAGTTAGGTGCATTAAATACATTTTAAATTATGATGTTTTTAATTTACATTGGGTTTATCAGTGTAACTTCATGGTATGTCAAGGAACATCATCTATATGGGACTATAGGAGCACCAACATTTAAAGGCACAGAAGGCCTTCAGAGGAGCCCAAGAAAAGTGCTTAGAGAAGAAGAGGGGGAAAATTAGGAATTTAAAGCTAGAGAACTTAATTAGGAATTTATAGAGGTAGAGTCCTTAACATAAGAAGTGGCTTCTGAGGGCAATTAAGATAAAGACTAAGGGATGTCCTATGGTTTTACCAATAAGTAGCTGCTTCCCTTACTAAGCATGATGAGTTAAAATGTTGAGCTTTTAAAAGTCATTTTTAATAAAGAAAATTGTGTTCTACTTTAGTTCTTCATCAAATTTGCCTTTATTACGGGACAAACCATTTAATTTAGCAAATCAGAATCCCACCTCCTCCTTGCTGGCATGACAAAAAATAGGATTTTTTTAAAAGCTGCAGGTCCCAACTGATAAACTGATGTGATTATGTAAGGACCAGAATCCACTATAGGTTGAATTATTATTATTTTTTTAAATGCAGATGTAAATATGACCAATAAAATTGTAAAAAATCATTAGGAAAAAAAATCATTTGGAGTAGGTTTTGAATGTTTTGTTTTTTTCTCTGACCAGCAGAGACCACAATTATACTGATGTCAGTTGTGTCTTTGAAATATTTGAACTTTATAAAGTGAATCCTACAGGAAAAAGGCTCTAGAGTATTCGTTACTATCTATTTTCAGGACCTCGTGTCTTAGCTGGTCCTTAGATGAGAAACATTTACTTTTTGATAATTCATTGAGATGTACATTGTTCTGTATGTGTGTTGTATTTGAATAAGAAATTAAAGGTAGTTGATGTGGTTAAGTTATAAGGAGAGGCCTTATAACTTAAGGATTATTAAGCTGAGAAGATTCCAGCAATTTTCATGTATCCCCTTTTTATTTTTTTGGTGGTTTGGTTTAAATTTTAGGGAACCCTAGATCCAAGCCTACCTGCTCAAGCTCTGCTTTTACCATAATATGAAGTTATTGTTTTATTTACATTCCACTTACTTGGTTTTGTCATAGAAAAAACATACGTTGTTTGTTTTCATTTTGCTGCTATTCTTTATGCTTTCATCTTCTGATACAGCTGAGATTCTATTTGTATCAGAATCACTTGGGAGACATTAAAGTGTATTTTCCTGGGCTCTACCCAAGACCCAGAAAATGAATATCTGAGCATGAAGGTCTAAGAATTTTCATTGTAACAAGTTCCCCCAGGTGGTTGATGACCATATTCTGTCATCTAATGAGACTTTCAAGCATCAACTTAGCTTTTCTTTCTCTGAAACATTTGCCCTCAACTAGGAAGAACCTTCTTAAAGTCCATGGGAAGTACTGGCAGGAGGATCTTTATATATCCCTTATCACTTGCAAGTACTCAGCTTTATAACTGCAGCACAGAAGCAGTCAAAAATAATTACATTAACAAATGAACATGATTGTATTTCAACAAAACTTTATTTTTGGCATTGGAATTTCAATTTTAACATATTATAAAATGTTACTACTTTTACTTTTTTTCCAACTTTGTAAAATTGAAATTCTTAGCTAACAGGTCATATGAAAGTAGGTAGCAGATTAGATTCGACTCATTGACCATAGTTCACCAACCCCTACTCTAGATTAATACTTAAACAGTATATGGTAAATATGAGTGTTGGGTGAGTTAATTTTAACACTGATAGGATTTTGCAGCGTGTATTACTTATCTTTGTGATAATCTTACATGGTATACTGACTAGTTTTTTAAATGTGTATTCAATAAATGTTTATTGGGTCAGTGTTTTCTATTTCTTTAAATTAACTGTTATTTTTTTTTTTTCTTCTCTGTGTATTTGAATAGGAAGGTCCAAACAGTCTGATTAATGAAGAAGAGTTCTTTGATGCTGTTGAAGCTGCTCTTGATAGACAAGATAAAATAGAAGAACAGGTATATCTATTATTAAAAATTCTAAGCTGAAATTCAAACACTGTAGGAATTCTTTGATGTATATTATTTCATATTAATAGAACTTGAAAATGGTGAGCTATATTAATATCTTAAAAAAAGTCAACTATCAGAATTAAGTTATAAATGTGGAAGAATCTTTAACTCAGTTCCTTTATCTATTAATTTCCAAGCAGTAGATGAGAAGACCTATACAATTGTTTAAAGGAAGTACACATAATTAACATGAATTTAAATGGAAATGTTCTTCCTGTTCCCCTTGAAGTCTCCAATTTTAATCATTCTTTGACCTTTATGATATCACACTTTGACCTAGTGTGAACAAAAGGTTTCTTTGAATTTCTCTTCAAATACCATAAGAATTCAAGAGGAAGATAATTAAAACTTTAAGGTGGTTCTTTCCGATGTTGGCACTCAGTTTTTATTATTAACTCCTTTATTTCCTTTAAGACCCTCAACATTAGTTTTTCTTCCTTTTACTTAGTGTTTTATCATCATCATTGAATTGCTAGCATTTATAACCAGCTTCCTCTTTGGAAATTGAAGGAAAGCATTTCTTAAATCCTTTAATTTTAGTTTCAAGATTAATTTGATAACTTGCTTCAATTGTGTAGCAACGTAGTTTCCACATTTTACCACTAGATGGTATTTAAAGATCAATTTTAGTTATTTCCCCTCCCCATACTCCACACCATCTTTAAACTATATTACTTGTGGTAGAATCTCTTGCCTTCTTGGGCAAGCATAAATAAACTGTGACTATAAAGTGCCTTGCAAATAATCATTTGTATATCAGTTTTATACTACAAATGAAATGTTGGCTTATTCATTGCCTGTCATTATTAAGGCAGTCATGATTATTATGCCCATTTGCTGTTCTAGTAGCCAAGAGTAAATCACCTGAAGTAAGTCACCTATTGGTTTCTTATATTTATTTTCATAATATTTTTAAGTCACATTTTTTTGTAAAGCTTACTACTCATTTTTTTACACCCCCAAAAATGCTACACAGCACTCAGTTGAGTCGGAACTTTCAGATCCTAAGTGGGCTTTACTTTTGAATGCCTAAAGTAGTTCCTGAAATAGCATCATTGTGTTTTGAATGCCTAATGTACTTACCTGAAGTAGCATCATTTGTTTCCCTTGACTTTTTTTTTTTTTTTTTAAACCCCTAGAATGTGCTATTTGGGGAAGAGTAGTGAACTTATACAGTCAAAACATTTTGGTCTTAGTTTCACCACTGACTTTTTGTAACTATGAGTTTTAACAAGTTCTCTGGACTTTGGTTTTCTAACATATGAAATAAGGAGCTAGAAAAGATGATTCAAAGCATCCTTTCTGGCTTTAAAATGCAACTGTATTCAATATCAGTATATTAGTAGAGTTGGGTTTAAGAGGATCAGTGTAAACTTCTGTAAGCTTTAGAAAAAGAAATATTCATGGGGCTATCAAATCTGCTTCTATCCCTTCTTTCATTCTGGCAGGTGTTAAGAAAACAGCCATTGAACAGAGCCTGATTTTCCTTGTCTATTAGCCATGTGTACATCAATATGACAAAAGTAATTACAATGTGGTAATACTTTTCAGTAGTAGGCTTTAAAAATTCTATGAAATAAATTCCATCAGTTCAAATCATCTCTCTTTTTGTGCTCAATGTATATTGCATTTTTTTTAACAACACAACCATTGCATAAATATTTTCCAAGTGACACACCATGCTTTTTTGAGTTTACATTACTTGTTAACATAGGGAAAGTTTATACAATATATTGGTGAGTGAGGGAATGAGATGTTATGTTGAGACAGCATTGACTAGAAATCACTGTCTTTATAGTCAAAAGATGAGCACAAACACAATAGCATAGTATAGTTTTAGTATATTACTTTTAGCAAATATTTCTTGAATAGTGAGAAGAAACTAGATAAACCGAAGAAGAGGAAGGAGGTCGTCTCAGTTTAATAGGAGTAAGATGATGGGATGAAGACAGAATGCTTTCATGGAAAGAAGGCAAAGAGATCATATGATGTGCTCTTAAGAATATAACTGAAGCAAATGATGATATTGGTTCTAATGACACATAAGCCATTGGGCCTGATGAAGTAGAATAATGGAAATAATTTGGCTACATTTTGAATAGAAGAAAATTGGCAGCAGTGTTAAGATTGATTCATGATAGATAATCTTATGCAGGGGAAGAATGGGGCTAACTAGGAGCAAAATCAAAGAGCTAAACCTTGTCTAATGTAGTTTTACAGTCAGAAGAGACTAAATTGGGATATCTGAAGCCAGTGTTGGGATTGGGCAAGACTTGTTGAAGTCCGTGAAGAAATTTCTTTATTCAAATATTTTTAAATACTAAAATGTTTACCAATTAAATGTTGATAGTTCCAGGTTATAGTATCCTTAATCTGCAAGTACACTTTAAAACTATCATATCTTAACAATATATGCTCTTTTAGTCACAGAGTGAAAAGGTCAGGTTGCATTGGCCTACATCATTACCATCTGGAGATGCCTTTTCTTCTGTGGGGACTCATAGATTTGTCCAAAAGGTAAAGTAATGTCAGAGTTTACTTAAAGTATATCTTATATTCTTCACTGTTGATGGAACTATCTTGTAATATAGATTTTCTCGCCTTTCTAAGAATTTAGTAAGTTTTTTTGTAGTGTGTGTTAAATTCCATATAAAATCAAAAATCTTGTTTTCAACACAATGTTGTTGCTGTTGTTGTTGTTGTTATTAATTATTATTATTGGAGGAAAAAGCAAGGGGGTGGACAGGGAGTAATTAGTCCAAACTAGTTAACCAGAAGTATAACCAATTATATTAATATATCTCTTTCTTCTTTGGGGTTAAGTTGTCTTATTTGGTATTATTGGAAGCACTACATTCTTTTTGGAATGATTTTAGAGTATAATACATAATAGGTGCATGAAGTCAGCACTTGCTGCTGTGCTTGTTTCATATAGTGCTTTGTTTTCTCTTTCTTTATCTTGTGTTTGGAAGTTGGTACTGAAAGCTCTGTTGTGCCTTTGTTCTGATTACTTGGTTTTTTCTTTGTCTGTCTCTGGTAGCCCTATAGTCGCTCTTCCTCCATGTCTTCCATTGATCTAGTCAGTGCCTCTGACGATGTTCACAGATTCAGCTCCCAGGTACTGTATGAATGTATTGAGTGGACTTGAGTCTTTCTGTGCTGTATTTCAACCTGCTTGCCCTATTCCTAGACATCTTTTGGTCAGGGCACTTGTTTTGATTTTTTAATCTTAAATAGTAACAATAAGCATTAAAAAGACCTTCCTTATTCACTAAATAATTTCTCTATCAGGCTTGCATGTGTCCTTTACTTTATATACTTTACTGTTAATAGCTTGGAATTTTTTATCTTATTGAAGATACTCCAAAAAGATTTTCAAATGGAATTGAAATAAATAGAAGTTACCTGATTTTTTTTTTTAATGAAATATGTTTCTTCAGACAGGATTCAAAACTTTCATGGACATGAGCTGCAGGATATGTTGTGGCATCAAAGCAGATTTTAGCAGTCTAACTTTTAATGTAACTTAAAATATCTCCTCCTTATGTTCAATAAGGAAATAACTTTTTAAATATTTGCCTCATTACCACTATAATGCTAAGCTCCATTGAACACATTATATTTTCCTTCTATAAATTACCTGTGGATACTATGAATTATTATTTGTTTATATGGTAAATTTATGGAAATTGGCTTTAAGTTCATTGATCATCTAGTCATGCTAAATGAACAAATAACCAATTTCCATAAGAATTTAAGACAGGAAGCTGGGTATGTAGTCTCTATACTCAAAATCATAATTACTATAAGAGGAATTTTTTTTTAGTGACATCATTAATTTGTTTATTTTTGTTTATTTATGTTTTTTTGTGTACGTCCTGGGGATTGAACTCTGTGCTCTACAAGCACTCTACATTAAGTTACATCCCCAGTCCTGCTTCAGATCTTTATCATTTAATTTTATATATTTATAGTGATTGCATTTTATTGCATTGCATATTGTAATATTAAGAACCTGAGCTATCTAGTTAAAATGGCCATTTTAAATCCTGGTTAGATGCATGGGCTTTTACAAGTTCTCCTAACTTTTCTGTACTTCACTTTTGTGATTTAGCTAGATCCTGGAACATAGTAAGTGCTCAATAAGTTGTCATTATAATAATTTCTTTGAACTAATCAGTATACACATTATTTTTTAAGTATAAAAGTGGGACTGGGGATGTGGCTCATGCGGTAGCGTACTCGCCTGGCATGTGTGCGGCCCAGGTTTGATCCTCAGCACCACATACAAACAAAGATGTGTCTGCCGAAAACTAACTAACTAAATAAATAAAAACATTTAAAAATAGTAATAATAAGTATAAAAGTGTTTTAAAATGTTTTTAAATCATAGTTTAAATCTTTATTATTTTCCACATACAAGTAAAATTTGTATTCATTCTTAACTGTGAAATAGAAAAGATTAAGACTTGAAATGCATTTTTCTGACTTTTGTAGCTTTTTTTTTTGCCTTGAACATCTTTGAGAAAAAGATGTAGCAATTCTTGATTAGATATCATCCACAACCAGATATACTATTTCTTTTTTCCCTACTCATTTATGTATGCCTTTTTTAAAAATGACTCGTTATATTCAGTGAATCAATGACAAAACTAGATGTCAGGAGACTGTTTTATTCTGCTGACCCCACCTTGCATTAAAATAATAAATCATAGACCAAAACCTATTAATACTGGTCACAGTTTTCCCTTGAAATGTAGGAATGCATAGGATATAAATAAAGGAAAGTGTAATGAAAGTAAGGGAAGAACGTAAGCCAGTCACATTTGGGCTTCAGAACACAAACTCAGACCCTAGCTGTAGCTCCATAGAACAGCTGAAAGCCTTTAAATGCTATGTAGCTGAAGGGCAGGTGCCTATATGTTAATAAGACTTTGCCAAATTGTAGCTTACTTTTTTTAAAAAATTGGCTCTTTAAAAAGAGTTCTATATGACAGTAGAATCCATTTTGATATAATTATACAAGCATGGAATAGCTCTTACTCTAGTTGTAACTTCTTTGGTGTAGTTCTTCTGGAACTTTTTATGTAACTTGGTATATAAATTGAGAAAAATTAATTTTGCTCATAAATTTTTTTTCTAATATGTGGTGCTTAGAATTGATCAGGTCTCATTTCAGTATTTGATTATTTTGCACTCTTATATGCCAAAAGAGTAAAAATAAAGAAAATAATGTTCATGACTTCAAGTATTTATTGTTGTTGTTAAAAGCATTTGTTTCCATTAGCACACTTGGGCTCTGCACTGTTGATTAGACTGCATCTCATATTCAACCGTGCCTTTAGAATATAAAGAATTCCAAGTTGATAAGATTGCTTATTTCAGGGGAAATTGCACTCTTATTTTCGCATTATCAAAGGATCTAGCAAATTGATTCTGTATAATCACACTTGAAAATACAGCATTGAGTTGGGTGTACTGGCACACACCCATAATCCCAGTGACTCAAAGACTAAGGCAGTAGAATCTCAAGTTTGAGGCCAGCCTCAGCAACTTAGGCTGTCTCAAAAATACAGCATTTTAAAAGAGCTGGGAATGTAACTCAGAGTTAGAGCTCCCCTGGGCTTGATCCCCAGTACCACAGTGAGAGAGAAAAAATATGAATGAGAATACAGCATCAGATATAGACCTAGAGTTTACATTAACCTAGAAAGTGTTATCTTGGACACTCTTCCATTTCTAACACAATGTGAAATTACACTAGCAACTAAATTGAGTTTGTACACTTTACAGTTTTCACATCCTGAAGAGACTTATAAATTAAGAAAATTAAGAAGCTCTAAAGTATTTATTAACATTAGAAGCATGTTACGTTATATTATGTTGCATTATATATAATAATGTACACTAACTCCACATTCCTTAAAATAATAGAGGTACCCACATTCTTCATTTTGTAATATTTTGATAATTAGTTTAAAAATGAATTCATTACTCAGCAATAAAAGAAAATAAAATCATGGCATTTGCAAGTAAATAGATGGAGTTAGAGAACATAATGCTAAGTGAAGTTAGTCCATCCCAAATAACCAAATGCCGAGTGTTTTCTTTGATAAAAGGAGGCTGATTCATAGTGGGATAGGGAGAGGGAACATGAGAGGAATAGACGAACACTAGATAGAGCAGAAGGGTTGGAGGGGGAAGGGAGGAGGCATGGGGTTAGAAATGATGGTGGAATGTGATGGACATTAGTATCCAAAGTACATGTATGAAGACACGAATTGGTGTGAATATACTTTGTATACAACCAGAGATATGAAAAATTGTGCTCTATATTTATAAGAATTATAAAATGCATTCCATTGTTATATATAATTTTTTTAAAAAATGAATTCAAAGTTTGTCATCACCCCCTAACCCTCATATTGTTGATTGAATCAAGGGGTACTTTACCACTGAGCTACATCCCCACCTTTTTTTTTTTTTTTTTTTTGAGACAGAGTCTTGCTAAGTTGCCCAGACTGGCTTCAGACTTAGAATTCTCCTGCTAGTCTCTCTAATCTCTGTGATTATAGGTATACAGAGCTTTGCTATCACTTTCAGTAATTTGGAAAGTGTTAGAATACTTGCCTAGCATATACCAACCTTGGGTTCATTCTCTGGCGCGTGCGCACACACACACACACACACACACACACACAAATTGCCAAATAGTAAACATAATACCTCAATGAAGTCATATTTACTCTAACATCTTTTAAAATCCAGAATATTCATATAGATATCACATATAGTTTTTTTAATCATTGGTATCAATTCCCATACAGAAGTCTTCCAAACCTCTGTAATTTGGTTATGCTATCTACATAAGTATTAGCTCATGGCTATCTTGTTCTTGTTGAGATTATATTCATAGGCCTGATTGGGTAGGATAATGAAACATAGATCTAAAAGATGCCTTGAAAATAGCTTCAAATAAAATAAGTGTATTTGCTTGATCAACATATGACTCTTTCTTATGAGCAGATATAAGGAATGGATTTGTTTGCTTCAATCTGAGAAATTGAAATTATAAAGAAGTGCAAGTTTTTTGAAATAATGACTGTAGCATAAACTAGAAATAGAAGCACAAACTTCAGAAGGAAGAAAGGACTTATTTATAAACTTATTTATTTGGTCATATTTATTTGCTTAACACAGTTAACATTTAAGATATTTCCTCATGAATCAGTAGGGGAAAATCATCTACTGAAAAAGAAAGATATCAAAAGGATATGAATTAATCTGCAGGTTAATGTGTGGTGTGACCATTGCAAAAAAAAACAGGCTCTATGTAAAATAGCCCTTTCCCACTCTGTCAATAACAATACATTATTGTTGGATAATTATTTCACCCCTCCCTTTGTTTATTATATGAATAATATATCTTAATTTTATATAGATAAAAAGTAGAATAGTTAATTACTTCTAATATTCTTGTATTTATCATATAAAAATAAAAAGACAGGGCCAGACACAGTGATACACGCCTGTGATCCCTGCTACTTGGGAGACTAAAGTAGGAGGATCTCAAGTTGAAGGCCAGTGTGGGCAACTTAGTGAGACATTGTCTCAAATTTTTAAAAGGGCTGTGGATGGAGTTCAGTGGTAAGCATCTGCCTACCATGTGGGGGAGGCCCTGAGATCAATCCCTAGCACAAAAAATAAAATAAAAACATATAGTGATAAATAAACACATCTTAATAATTATCTTTTTTCCTATCAAAATAAATAATTATACCTAAATTGTTTTATAACTTTTTTTAGCTTTCAGATTCATTTTCCCTCCAATAAATATAGGTCCATATCTCTATATATTTATTGATATGATGCATGCTAGATTAACCTACTCACTTAATATGAATATGTAGGTTTTTATTTTCTTTATTTTTTCTTTGTTATAACAGTGAGCATCCTTGCACATGCAGTATCTTTTTACATCTTCACACACTTACCCAATTATTTCCTTAGAATATATTGCTAGAAATGTAATTGCTGGGACAATGATTGTGAACATTTCTATGTTATTTTTATTCTTATTGCCAAGCTGTTAATTAGGAAAGTTGAACTAGCTTACATTCCCAAACCAGTATTCTTTGACTGTGCTGACACTGAATGGTATAATTTAGATAATTTTTGCCAGTTGATATACTACAGGTGACATTTCTCATTTTTAGCTGTTTGAATTTCTTCAGTGAATTCATTATTTATGCTATTGGCCATTTTTAATTCAGGTTAACAGTTCACTATTAATTTGTCATTAATAAATTTTTCTAACAAGCCACTCTATGGTTTTGTGACTGTATTAGCAATAAGCAATATTGTATTTCTTTCACATGGCTAAGAGAAGGAGATCTCAGCTGTTTTTGGAGTCCTTCTAGACTTTTGTTTGCACCATCAAAGGGCAATATTCTTTTAGATTTGTTTTAATAGTGTTAGAAAAATACAGTTTAGTAGCTTCAAAATGGCATCAGACTAAGTAATTTGAATCCAAAATGGTAGAAAAGGTTAAAATTGAATAATGACCTCTTATCTCAAATGTGTTTTGTATCCTTTTTTTCATAGTTTATTGGTATGAAGATGCTACATATGTGGACTCATTTTCAACTGTAGGTCCGTAAAAATCAAGGGCATGATTTCTAAAATTATGCTTCACCTAATTAAAACTTTGGAATACTGTTCATCTGCTTCAATGATTTTGATTCAATCTTTTTGTGTTTTTTAAAATGCTAGCAGGTAATACTGGTAACAGTAGTTCCTGGAATATCAAATTTGACCCTAATAAATCGGTACATTTGACTTTCTGTTGTTTTTCTTATAGAACTGGAGATTGAACCCAGGGCCTAGCAATATGCTAGGCAAGAGCTCTACCACTGAGCTCTACATCCCTAGCACCCCCCACTCTTTTTCTAAAATATTTTTACTTGTAGATGGACACAACACCTTTATTTTATTTATGTATGTATTTTTATGTGGTGCTGTGCCTTACACATGCAAGGCAAGTACTTCATCACTGAGCTACGACCCCAGTCCTCCCAATCCTTTTTAATTTTTATTTTCAGATGGGGGTCTCACTAAGTTGCTTAAGCCCTTGCTAATTTGCTGAGGCTGGCTCTGAATTTGTAATCCTCCTGCCTCAGTCTCTCAAGTTGCTGAGATTTACAGGCATGCACTACCCTGCCCAGCTCCCAGCCCTTTTTTATTTTGAAACAGGGTATCGTCAAGTTGCAGTCTTGAACTTGTAATCTTACTGCTTCAGCCTCCTGAGTAGCTAGGATTATAGGTGAATGCCACCACCCCCAGCTGGCTACTATTTATTTCTGTCATTAAATTTAATGGTTCCTTGTTTCCCACATCCTTTTGACAGAGTCATGACTATACAGTAAACTGATCAAATCATTAGATTAAATCTGTGAAAGATCAAGTGCGATTACAGGTGCCCAAGTCACTGCCTTGGTAGTCACCTTGGTTATTTCATATTTCATTGCAGTGAATATAAAATCTATTTTAGTGAGATTTTATGTGTTTCACCTATCTTCTTATTTATTGCCTCAAGGAAGTTAGTGTAATTCTATGAAGAAAGCTTTGTAGAGGTTGCCACAGTATTTTAGTTCTTTAGTTTAATTTCCTGGGAGCATGGTAATGAATATATCATGTTTCTTTGTTGTACTTTTTTAAGCCCTCATAAGTGAAGGAAATTAAAACTTTTTTCTATGGATGGTAGTGGTAATTGTTATAGGAATATCCTTTTAATCTATCTAGAAAGAATGTTAAATGTGCTTTCTGTGCATTATTTTAACTTGTGCTATCTCCTATTGATTTATATTTATGAACTCTGGTTTATTTGGGCCAAAACAAAAATGAAACACGTCTAGTTTCACAAACGTTTAAAGTATTTAATTCAGGGTCTGGGGTTGTGGTTCAGTGGTAGAACACTTGCCTAGCACATGTGAGGCACTGGGTTTGGTCCTCAGCACACATAAAAATAAATAAAATAAAGGTATTATGTCTATCTACAAGTGTGTGTGTGTGTGTGTGTGTGTGTGTGTGTAAAATACCTAATTCAGGAATAATTTCCCAAACAAAACCAAAATTAGAGTTTTCAGGAAAACAAAAAAGCTACATGGAACTAAAAAAGATATTTAAACAAAACTCTCTTTATTTTAACAGGATAAAAAATCCTCTTCTTCATATTCTTCCTTCACAAGTTACCCATTTTAAGTAGGGTTTTTCTTTGGAAGCATTTCTTTCTGCCTCTAATCTGCCTCATAATAAACACAGGTATTCTTAACTTTTAGTTTCTCTCCTGTATGTTCAAATATAAAGACTTTTAAGATTTTTGGGATGTACACAAGGTAAAAATTTCTTCAGATCTCAATGTGACAGACAAATGAATTAAGGCAACACTACTGTGGGTACTAAGAACAACTGTTCTTATTCTTCCTCTTTTAGAAATCAGATACATTTTATATATAACTTAGAATCTTGCCTTAGTCATCCTTGCCTCTTCTCAAAGCAGAATTCAGAGTTCTTATAAAGAAACAGATTTCTCTAAGTAACACCTGAAATTATGTTTTATAATGAAGCTTTGTAAAATTATAGAATGTATGTTTAAATTTTTAAGTTTCTTTCAAATCTGAAACCCAGCATCACAGTGTCTTAAGAATTAAAAATAAAGGAATAAAATTTTTAGTACCAAAAGCAGAATATAGAATCTCAACGTTAACATTTTTGTCAGAATGATGTATGTATGATTTGTATGATGATTGCCAAATCAGGATACACTTAAAAGCAGACCAACTTATAGTAATCAAAAGTGCATTCTGGCCAGGCACCATGGCTCACACCTATAATCCCAGAGTTTTGGGAGGCTGAAGCAGGAGGACCAGGAGTTCAAAGCCAGCTTCAGGAAAAGCGAGGTGCTAAGCAACTTAATGAGACCCTGTGTCTAAATAAAATACAGAGAAAAAAAAAAGGGGGTGGGGATGTGGCTCAGTGGTTGAAGTCCCCAGAGTTCAATCTCTAGTACCAAAAAGTGTATTCTGAGCCAGGCGCAGTGGCACACACCTATTAGCTCAGTGATTCAGGCAGGAGGATCACAAGTTCAAAGCCAGCTTCAGCAAAAGTGAGGTGCTAAGCAACTCAGTGAGACCCTGTCTCTAAACAAAATACAAAATAGGGCTGTGGTTGTGGCTCAGTGGTCAAGTACCCTTGAGTTCAATCCCTGGTACCTCCCCCACCCCACCCTGAAAAAAAAGTGCATTCTGAGATCTAGAAATCATGATGCAGAAGAAGTGCACATCACTATAACATATTGATAGCATTCTTTAGTACACAAAAAATTATATAGTGGGGTTAATAATTTTTAAATTGTCTGCCTCAGAACCATCAATTTATTTTAAAATATTTTAAATCTCTTATTTTTTTATCCCTAATGAATGCAATAGACTTTATGGGAAATTAGTTAAACTTAGAAATAAATTTTTAAATAAAAGTATAATGTACATATTTTTAACCATTTTCTTCCTTTAATGTATTTATTGCATAAAATTATTTTGCTGGCACAATCTTTTTTATCACTTAAGTTCTGTTTAAAAGCATTTTAGGCTGGGCATATTAATATACACTTGTAATCCCAAGCGATTTGGAAGGTGGAGACAGGAGGATCACAAGTTTAAGGTCAGCCTCAGGAATTTAGCAAAATCCTCAGCAACTTAGCAAGACCGTGTTCTCAAAATAAAAATTTTAAAAAAGCATTGGGGATGTAGCTCAGTGGTAAAGGGCCCATGGGTTCAACCCTCAATACCAAAAAAAAAACAAAACCAAAAAAATTCAAACGGAGAGACTGCAAAAAAACACTTTTGTGAAATCTTAGCTCTAAATATAATTAAGGATTCTGGAATCGTGAAGTATACATTCACCTTTTCTTTACTTGAGATGCGTAAGGGTAATATGTGATCATTAAAAACTGAAGTTGCATTTAAATTTCAGTAAAAGAAATTTAGTGGTACTGGGACAGGCCAGTCAATAGTAGAACACTTGCCTAGCAAATGTGAAGCTCTGGTTCAATCCCCAGAGCACGTGCATGTGCGTGCGCGCAAACACACACAAAGAAAAAGAAAAAAGAAATTTAGTTAGACACTTTAAAACAATAAACTAAAAGCTAATTTGTCCCTAAAAGAATTCAGAACAGTGAAATTGGGATCATGTAAAAGGAAATTTGTTTATTTTTAAGTTGGTTTATATTTATGATAAAAACAGGTATATTGGTGAAATAAAGAAAGTTTTCCCCTTTTTTGTAGGGAAACCTTTGACATAAGCTATCTGATTTCTCTATTATCTTCAATATAGTAATAATGAACTAGATGATTTCTTTATGCTTCTTTTACCCTAATTCAATGATTTGATGTTTTTAAGACATCACTCTGTATTTGATAGTGAAGTGTACAATATTTCGTTTTTCCAGGAAAGAAATGCTTATTTCAATCACTAGACACACATTAGGCCAATCTGGTTACTTGAGTGAAGCATCTTCCTTCCCTGCATTTCTCCCTTCTATCATTAATCTGGTTATCTGGAATGTGGACTAAACTCTTCAACACTATGTAAAACCCACTAAACTAACCTCAGCTGTCTTAGAGTACCATTTCTGAATTGCAGTAAACTGAATACCATTCTGGTTTAGAGATTATGACATAACTATTATATGTTCATTCTCATGGCTTTATTTTTCTTTTCAAGGTTGAAGAGATGGTGCAGAACCATATGACTTATTCATTACAAGATGTAGGTGGAGATGCCAATTGGCAGTTGGTTGTAGAAGAAGGAGAAATGAAGGTAATTTCCACTGAAATGTTGTACATTATTCAGTATAGATCTGTTTCAGCAATGTTATCATTATTATTGATATAAATAAAGATAGCATTTTATGATTACTTTAAAATGTTATTACATAAATTAAAGAAGTACCAGATATTGAGAAATAAAATGTCTTTTTGTTTCTCTGGTTTTATTTTTATAATTTCTTTATGATCATAGTATAAATCTGTAACCAAACCATTCTATTTTGCCTAGGCCATAGGGAAAATAAATTTTGCCTAGGTCATGGAGAAAATAAAATTTGGCTGTTCAGATGTAAACAGACCACAATTACTTGATGGCCCTCTGGTATTCTTTTTTTTTTTATGTTATATTTTAAGTACTGAATATTATGTTCAAGTGTCATTTATTTTCTTTCCCCTTGTTTTTTGGTTTTTGGTTTTTTTGTTTTTTGGTTTTTGGGTTTTTTTTTTGGTGAAGGGGGGGGACACTGGTAAACTAATCATATTCATATTCCTAAACCTAAGAGAGAATAAGAGCAAGAAGTAGAACAAGACACAGAGATAGACTTGAGAAGCAAAAACAGCATTGAATTTGGAACTATCTCATGCTGAAAGACAAATATTAATCACACTGCCGCTACACTAAAATTTTAGTTGAGAAAGAGGATATTGACATTTAAAAGATACTATTACTTGGCTCTATCTGATAATGTATTGAATAAAGAATGCATGTGATTGGTGAAGAAAATTAGAAAAAAAGCTCTGTAATTTGAAAGAACTCAATTGTTTTATAATAAACATTTGAACTGCATCTGGAAATAGATAGAAATAAGGTTGTGACAAATGTAAGGAGAGGACATTGTAGACAAGAAATTGTAGGAGGAAAAACTTAAGCAAATTTTATATTTACAATATTTTTATAGACTACGGCAACAAAAATTATTCTAGCAAGTGAGATACAATATTAATGCTGAGGCTTCCTCTCCGCATGGTGGGTAGGGAAATGAAGAAGTAATTAAGAAGTAAGAGAAGGCTCATACTTGTAATCCCAGCAACTCGGGAAACTGAGGTAGGAGGCTCACAAGTTCAAAGCTAGCCTCAGCAACTTTGTGAGGTCCTTAACAACAGTGAGACCCTGTCACAAAGTAAAAAATAAAAAGAGCCAGATATGACTCAGTGGTTAAGCACCTCTGGGTTCAATACCTGGTTCAAAAAAGAAATTGAGGAGACAGACTAGTGAGATAACAGAATATTTCTCGACTGTAGAAAATGGCTTTAGATCAATACCACAAAGTTTTCCTAAAGTTACTGCAGAATTAAACATAATGCTTCTAACATTGCTGGACAATCACAGCTCTTTCCCCAAGTATCAGGCCCCAAAATCAGACTAGAATGCATGTTCTCTGCAGAAAAAGGGTTTGAACCAAGCCTACCTTTTTCTTCCCTCTGTACTCACCATTCAGATAAGTCACTATTCCTACCTTAAGAGTGATGTCTCGATGAAGTCCCTCCACCTGGAATGAGGAGTAGTGAATAAGTCTCCCTACAAGCTTATAACATTAGAGAAAATTTGGGGGTAGATTGTGGAAAGCATAAAGTAGCGCACAAAGGGAAATAGCAGTAGGTTAGCCACTGTATTGCAAAGTGTCATTTTAGGAAGATGAAGCAAGTAGGGAAGAAACTAGGGACGAGAAGACCACATAATAAGAGGCACAAGGTGATGAAAGCTCACCTAAAATACTTAAGCAACAGTAGAAAAGTCAAGCTGTTGGAAGAGTAGTAAAAAGCGTAATAGCTATATAAACTGTGAGGGGAGAAATTAAAAGTGAGTTTTCAGTTTGGGTAACTGGGAAAATAGTGTTATCAATAAAGTGAATAAATAAGCATTTGGAGAAAGGTAGTTTGGCAAGAGAGATTGTTAAAGGGAAAGCTATGTGAAATGCCTAACAGTATTCTGGCCCCATGAGCATTCCTTACATTTAGAGCTGGTTCTCCCCATGCTTCTTCATTTCTTGAAAGAATTATTAGAGTTCTTTAAAGTAACAAACTATAATTAATTTTACTGAGCACTTAAGGTAAACAGCTTCAGTATTTAAAACAAGATAAATCTGTTCTTTTTGCCATTTTAACTTCCATTGTTTGATTTAATAAATGAGTTTCTACTGTTTTTTTTTTTTCTTTTTTCTTTTATGGGGTGGTACTAGGGATTGAACCTAAGAACAGATGCTCTACCACTGAGTTACAATCCCAGCCCTTTTTTGTTGTTGTTGTTTACTTGTTTTTTGAAACAAGGTCTCACTGAATTGTCCAGGCTAGCCTCAACCTTGTGATTCTCCTGCCTCAACCTCCCAAAGTAATTGGGATTATATGTGTGCACCACTGTGCCCACCTCTACTGTGTTTCTGATAGTATTCTAGATCCTAGGGATATAGCATTGAATAAAGCAGCCTTAAAATAGTGTCCTTAAGTATATTTTATTCATCTAACCCTACTTGACAACATGAAATAATCTCTGAGAATGTTTGGTAAATAATGTCTAATTTAAATTAATGTATTTATTTTAACTCATAGTAATTAGATTATTCATTATATATACATATTTGAAGTTTACCTTGGATTTGTCATTTTAAATATATTTATTGTCTGTTAATTTGAAAATTTTCCTTTTAGCAGAATATATTCTATAAATAGATTTTCATAAATAAAATCTAAAAAACCAGCTAAATTTAAAAGCATGCCTTCAAACTATAGGAGTTTGATTTCTGTTTTTCAAACAGCTTTTTTTAAAAAAATACCTTTTTAAAAAAATTTATTTGTATATGGTGTTGAGGATCAAACCTAGAGCCTCGAATGTGCCAGGCAAGCGCTATACCGTTGAGCCACAACCCCAGCCCTCAAATAGCTTTTTAAATATGCCTTCTTTAGGTTTACAGGAGAGAAGTAGAAGAAAACGGCATTGTTCTGGATCCTTTGAAAGCTACACATGCAGTTAAAGGTGTTACAGGACATGAAGTCTGCAATTACTTCTGGAATGTTGATGTTCGAAATGACTGGGAAAGTAAGCATCATTAATATATTTTAATCCAATTATTGTTTTGAATTTAAAGTCAAATTCAACCTTATTTTCTGTTCAAGATTAGAACATAGAGATTATGACATAACTATTATATGTTCATTCTCATGACTATCATCTACAAAATCATGTAGAAAATATCTGGAGAATCAATAGAGAACTGATAATTCCTTACTTTACTAATTTGCAGTGCTGAGGTTTGAACCCAGGGCCTCATGCATGAAAGGCAAAGCACTCTATCCCTCAGCTACATCCCCAACCTCAGACCTTACTTTTTTTTGTTTTTTTATTTTTTTTTAAGTTGTAGGTGAACACAGTACCTTTATCTTATTTATCTTTTTTATGTGATGCTAAGAATTGAACCCAGTGCCTCACATGTGCTAGCCAAGCGCTCTACCACTGAGTTATAACCCAAGCCCTATACCTTACTTTTTTTTTAATTTAATTTATTTTAGATGTATGGACCTTTATTTTATTCATTTATTTATATGTGGTGCTGAGAATCAAACCCAGTGCCTCACATATGCTAGGCAAGCACTCTACCTCTGAGCCACAGCCCTACCTCATACCTTATTTTTATTTTTATTATTTTTTAATTTTTTCTGCAGTTGTGTATGGACAGAATGTCTTTATTTTATTTGTTAATTTTTATGTGATGCTGAGGATCGAGCCCAGTGCCTCACACATGCTAGGCAAGTGCTCTGCCACTGAGCTACAGCCCCAGCCCTCATACCTTACTTTTATTTTTTTTTATTGATTTTTTTAAATAAATGAGAGAATGCATTACCATTCTTATTACACATATACAGCACAACTTTTAATATCTCTGGTTTTATATAAACTATGTTGACACCAATTTGTGTCTTCATACATGTACTTTGGATAATGATGTCCATCACATTCCACTATCCTTGCTAATCCCCTGTCCCTCCCACCCCTCTGCCCCATCTAGAATTCATCTATTCCTCCCATGCTCCCCCTCCCTACCCCACTATTAGTCGGCCTCCTTATATCAGAGAAAACATTCAGTACCTTACTTTTAAATAAATCTTTTCACTGTTCAGAATGTTTCCTAGATTTCATGCCATTTGATTCATTTCCTCACCAATTTTGCGTAGTAGGTAGATATTTTACATACAAATAGAGTAAAAATTTAGATTGGTCTAGTGACTTATCAACAGAGCTAGTTCTGTAACAAATTTGCCACAGAATTAGTGCATTGACAAGGACTGAAATTGAAGATTTCTCTGCTATGGACTACTCTTTCCCATATGGTTTTTTTTCTATGGTAAATTCTAGATAAGTTCTGTTATGGATAATTTAGAATTATTCTTAGTGTGTATCTGTTCCCCTAAGACATTAAATTTCATGAATACGGATACTTAAGAAAATCACAAGATGTTTATCATTGACAGTTTGACATTCTTCTTTCACAAATATAGTCACTTAAACCAAGACAAAACAGTTTAACTTCAATAATTAGGGAGGAGGAGTTAGAGATATAGTTTTAGGGAATTTTTGAAACTTAGTTATGTACTCACTAGAATTACTTTCTTTTTTTAATATTTATTTTTTAGTTGTAGTTGGACACAATGCCTTTATTTTATTTATTTTTATGTTGTGCTGAGGATCGAACCCAGGGCCTCACAAGTGCTATGCAAGCACTCTACCGCTGAGCCACAACCCCAGCCCCAAGAATTATTTTCTTGCTATGGAAGATTGATATTGGGCTGTAGAAAATGAGACTTATTTCCTGGTGATCAGACCTTACAGCACCGTCTAAAACATGAAAGCAAATCTGTAGTACTAGTAATATTGACTATTTTCCATTTGGATTTAGCTGAGGTAGGGGAGGATCTTGTTCATTTTTCCATAGTGTCCATTTGCAATTGACTTTCTGCATAAGCGAACTGATCACACTCTAGAAAAGGCACTACAGTTTCTTCACTACTAACATTATTCTCTTAATTTCAGCAACTATAGAAAACTTTCATGTGGTGGAAACATTAGCTGATAATGCAATCATCATTTATCAAACGCACAAGGTAAAGATCTCTTCATCCATCCCAAAAGATGCCAGTGTAATTCAAATTCAGACATACTTGTTTTCCGAAGTAAAATTTGGCAGAAATGTAAACACCAGAAAAGATTCAGAGACATTATATATTGATATTCATGAATGTCAATATATTTGAAAGGTATATCAGTTCATTTAGAGCAGAAATGTGTATAGTCAAGAATCAAAAATACAATCTAGAAACAGAATGTTTGCTAAAGCTCTATATTTAGTTTCTCTTTATTATGTCTAGAAAGGAACCTTTGAAGTCCATTTAAATACTTTTTTAGCATCTAGTCTCAAAAGATAATAAATGATAGTTACTAATTATGAAAGTGAATCCCAGTTTCCTTGGATAGCAGTTAATGCAAGGGACTGAAAGTATGTTACAAGCCAGTGTTGAGACCAATAGATTTGAAAAAGAAGGAAAAGTTGCTTAGTATGAGTAATGAGAGGTTGGTCAATATACTAGGGAACACAGAAACATGATTTCTTAAATAATTTCTTGATGATGATAATTTCTTCATATCATCTCTCCCTCTGCTATTCTAGATATTTAGAATTATTGAATTAATTTTTATTTCACCTTATTCTGCTATTTCCCTTCTGAAACTTTCCAAGTAAGATATATTATATGTAAAATAATAATTCCATTTTGGAGATATCCACCAAAAACAGTACTGTTTGTTATCTAAGAAATAAAATGATTCAAAATGTACTTCATTTTTCAATTCAGTGAGGACTTCATTGTTCTCTTAAGTTATTTAATTGAGTGGAATATATGAAAATAAGGCTTCTTATGAATTTACTGAGCTCAGTCTGATTATTTGAGATTATCTAATAATTATGAGCTATACTTCATTTTACCTGGTAGCTGCTCAAGAAATGAATAATAATGGAGATTCTGTTTCAGGATGCAGGTTTTGGGGTCTATTGTAAAATCTAAAATTTTGTAAATGTTATATTATCAACTAATTGCCCTATAATTTATAATGAAGATAAATGACTAATAATTTAGAATCAGAAGATTACCAGAAGATAATTAAACCTGGGAAACAACCTGCCCAAGATACTCTGCCTGATAAATAATGGGGGGAAGGCAGGTTCCTATAAATTATATTAGAATTAAAACATAAAACCAAAAAATATGAAAATAATATATAACAGAATTAAAGTTATAATTATTTGCCAGTTCTTAGAATAAATAGATTGTTCTGGAATAATTTTTCAACAAACTCAAATAACACTGTATAATATCTTTCTTTTCTTTTCTTTTTTTTTTTCAGTTGTAGGTGGGCAATACCTTTGTTTTTTATTTATTCATATGTGGTGCTGAGGGCTGGAGATGTGGCTCAAGCGGTAGCGTGCTTTCCTGGCATGCGTGCGGCCTGGGTTCGATCCTTAGCACCTCATACAAACAAAGATGTTGTGTCCACCGAAAACTAAAAAAAGTAAATAAATAATAAAATTCTCTCTCTTTAAAAAAAAAAAATATGTGGTGCTGAGAAACAAACCCAGGGTCTCACACACTAGGTGGGCACTCTACCACTGAGCCACAACCCAGTCCCTAATATCTTTCCCTTTAAATTTGCCTTTTTTGCTGGACATAATGATGCATGCCTATAATCCCAGCAACTCAGGAGGCTGAGGCAAGAGGGTCAGAAATTTAAGGCCAGACTCAGCAAATTATCGAGGCCCTAAGTAACTTAATAAGACCTATCTCAAAATAAAAAGGGTTGGGGATATGACTCAGTGGTTAAGCACCCCTGGGTTCAATCTCCAGTACCCCTCAAAAATTTCTTTTCTTTTTTTTTTTTTTACTACTTTTGTAATATAATCTTAAAGAGGCCTGCTTGTCTTCTGATATTTAATTCACTTGTTCTTATTATTCTGATATACTTGCATTCATTAGTTCTGGTTTTTTGTTTGTTTTTGAGCTAGGATGTCATTACATTGCCCAGGCTGGCCTTAAACTCCTGGGTTCAAATGATCCTCCTGTCTCAGCCTCCTGAGTAGCTGGGACTACAAGAATGCTACAATGCTCAGCTTATTTATAAAGTAATGTTGGGCTAGTATTTTTGAAGCCAGTAATAAATTTTTGTTTACATTGCTTCACATACATTTCTCCAACACTACTATGATCAACTTCATGAAATTTTATATCTTTAAAAGATGAGCCATTTCCTTTGCAAATACTTTGTGATGTATTGACAGTGAGTTGTTGGCTATTTATTGCAGTCAATAATCTGGAAAGATACTGTAATAAAGACTGCGTTTATTTACATACACCAAACACCCAAATTAAAGATAACTTAGGAAGGATAAAAGCTATTTTTCTATCATTTGAAAGTAGACCTAAGCTCCATGTCATTAACAGAGCATTTTTTCTTTGCATTTCTTATAATGGAAATAAATGTTTTGGTCTAAATGATTCTTCAAATGTACTATATCAAAATTTGCAATTGATTCTTCAAATGTACTAAATCAAAATTCTTTCAAATGTACTAGATCAAAGGAATGGTTCTCTTGTCTCTAAAATCTGATTTTTAAGCCTTTGAGTCTCTATATGTATCACTACCAAAGAAAGGGGAAGTAAATGGGCCATAATTGCTGTTGGGGTGATGCTAAGTTTCAAAAATAGGTAAAGGATATGATTACATAACATTGTGAATGTAATTAATTCCACTGAATTAACACTAAAAGTTGGTTAAAATGGAAAATTTCCTACAATTAAAGAAGATAGAATATTCTTTAATTATATTGTGCTTAAAGCCATTTACTCGGTGTTCGTAATTAGTCCTTTGGTAGGTATTCCCTGATGCTTTCCAGTTTAAAATTTGACAAATTTCACCTTCATCTAAGACACTTAATTGGTTTTACATTTGTTTCTCTTTTAGTTCTGTGTAACATCTGAATAAAAAATAATTAAAATTTTCAAAAAGATTTAATTCTTCCACAGAGAGTGTGGCCTGCTTCTCAGCGAGATGTATTATATCTTTCTGCTATTCGGAAGATACCAGCCTTGACTGAAAATGACCCTGAAACTTGGATTGTTTGTAATTTCTCTGTGGATCATGACAGTGCCCCTGTAAGTACAGTATATGAATGTGTAATTATACTATATAAAAATAAATACGCAAACCAGGTGCAGTAATTAACTCCTGTAATCCCAGCAGCTCAGCAAACTGAGACAGGAGGTTCACGAGTTCAAAGCCAGCCTCAGCAATGGCAAAGTGCTAAGCAATTCCGTGAGACCCTGTCTCTAAATAGAATATAAAATAGGGCTGGGGATGTAACTCAGTGGTTGAGCGCCCCTGAGTTCAATCCCCCAGTACACCCTTAAGTAATTTAAATAAATAAATGCACAATGCAGGGTAAAGGGGATAAACAAATACCCCCCATACACATGCAAAGATAACTTGATTTGCGTCTTAAGTTTTATGTTTTATCAACCTCTTGGAACAGTATAGTACATGTATTATCTGAGGGCAAGAGTCATTCTATGAACTTATCCTACCAGGTCTATCTTCCTTTCCTGTTGAGGTTGGAATGAACCAAGTAAATGGCATATATATATGTAAGCAACTTCCTACAGTTGTGTCTTAAGCCATTTTCAATTACTACTTAATTTCTATTTCATTGATTTACCTCCATTTACTACTTAAGAGGAGGGAAAATTCCAGTGTCAGATCATATTTGGTATGTATTATTTATTGGTGCTTATAATTTCATTGGAGATTTTAATAAGAGTTGTGATTATGGTTAAGCTGGTTTCTAGTATTTATTATACTGGTGCTTTGTTGTTTTTACTTGGCAGCTAAACAATCGATGTGTCCGTGCCAAAATAAATATTGCTATGATTTGTCAAACCTTGGTAAGCCCACCAGAAGGAAACCAGGAGATAAGCAGGGACAATATTCTATGCAAAATTACATATGTAGCAAATGGTATGTATTTTTTGTTTTTTTTCTAATTGATAGTGTAGAGATTCTTAATCATGACCTATATAATCTTGAGAGTTTGGAAAACATGTCTTTTTTAGTTTTTATCCTTTAGATTATTAATTTTTAATTTGGAGAGATGTATAAAAGAGTTTTCTGGGAGGCTTTTAAAGTATACTTGCTGAATTTCACCCTAATCCCTATAACATGAGAATTTACAAATTTTAAAACTTTGTATCTGAGTCACTATCACATATATTCTTGATTTTAAGAACCATTTTATTAGATATTTCCTTGATAGGATGTATTTATAATTAAGATTAGAGCAGTGGGGGAAAATTAATAGACTTTTTTTTTCTTGTGATCAAGCTTTTTGTTTTCTGAATCACTGTTCTCTTGGTCCTTATTAGCTCCTGATTTCATGTATATTTCACATACTGTTGGACAGTCCTTTTTCTCACTTGCTTTCATTTCTTACTACACCCATTTTACACCTGGGGTAGTCATTGCAGTCTCTCTTATCAAATACTCAAACCTCCTTTTTTATTCAGGGTCATAACTATAAATATATTTAAAGAAACAATTTTACCTAAGTTACTATTTAATTATACTAGAGGTTGATGAACAAAAACACCCTAAATAATTTAAAATGTTTTTTTACTAATATTTGAATGTAATTTAGGGAACCAAGAATATTTTAGAAAGATAATAAATGCTTTTTTATTTGCTTTCTGATTGTATCTGATGGGTTAGTATTAAGGAATTAATAGATGGTGACTTTAAAGAGATGCTAAGTGTTCCAGCATGAGAAAGTTTTAAAAAGCAAAGGAACAAAGTAAGTGCTTCACATGTACATGGAGAATTATATCTTAATAGGATTTAATTTTCCTTTATCTTGCAGTTAATCCTGGAGGATGGGCACCAGCCTCAGTGTTAAGGGCAGTGGCAAAGCGAGAGTATCCTAAATTTCTAAAACGTTTTACTTCTTATGTTCAAGAAAAAACTGCAGGAAAACCTATTTTGTTCTAGTATAAACAGGTACTGGAAGATATGTTACTTTTATTTGACACTGGTATCACTGCAGACATTAAAATTTAGTTAGTTGTTGAAACTAGTTGCTGTGTTTTGTGATATTCCCAGATAAAGATTATAGTTGTAACCTTTAAAAGTTGTTTGTCCACTTCTATTAATGCTTACTTAAAGAAAAGGAAAGAACACGGGAATTTGCATGTAACTATAAAGCTTCAGAAGTGTAAATTCCCTGTTTCTTTCCTTTCCTAGAAACTGTTATTCTTTGTGTGTGTGTTCTTCCAAACTTTTCTATGCATATACTGACATATTTTTGAGTGCTTCAAAAAATGTATTTATACTTAGAATTTTACAGCTTGCTTTTTTCATTTAACAATAATCTTTACGGTATGTCCATATAAAGAATAAAGCTCATTCTTTCAACATCTGTTAAAGAAATGTTGCAGAATTTATTGACCAATACCATAATGATGCCTGGGTCAGTTCTATATTTTTATTGCACTGAACATCTTTATGCATGGAGCTAGAATCTTTTTTTGACAAGTGATATGTTAACATGTTTCAAAAGTCTGATACGTTAACATGTTTCAAAAGTCAAAAGTGTAGAGTGAAACTTACCCCCTATCCTCCCATTCATTCTGCCCACCAATCAAAAAAATAATTATGTATTATGTAATTATATACTGTATAATCGGTGTAGAGTATCATATGCATATTGTGATATATGATGTTACTAGTTTCTTGAGTAACTTGTAGAGATTTGTCTTTGTTTTTTGTTCTCGTGGTACTGGGAATCGAACTTTACCTCTGAGGCACATCCCCAGCCCTTTTTTTATTTTGAGACAAGTGTCTCACTAAGTTGCCTAAGGTGACTTAGAACTTGTTATACTCCTGCCTCAGCCTCTACACCTGGCTTCTAGAGATTTTTTTTTTTATTTTTTTTTAATGGCCAAAACAAGCAAATGCAAGTGCCTCTTTCACTTTCCTTTTTTTGAGGGGAGAGGGGGTAGCATTAAAGAGAACGCAGCATTTCGTATACTGTTGGGCATCTTGTATTTCCTTTTTTTTTTTTTTTTTTTTAAACGTGGTGCTGGGGTTTGAACTTAGGGCTTTGTACATGCAAGGCAAGCACTCTACCAACTGAGCTATATCCCCAACCCTATTTGCACTTATCTTGAACTTCTTACCATATTGGTTGGGATCTTCTTAGTTTTTTTTTTTTTTTTTTTAATGGCTGTACAGTATTACATTATGTGGATATATATAATTTAATTAGTTCTGTATTTGGTATAAAAGATTTTTCTAAGTTTTCCTAAGACAGTATTCAATTGTATCCATATGTCATTTTGAACTCGGAAGTTTATATGTAAGATAAACTACTAAATGTGGTACTGCTGCTTCTGCTAAGTATTCGTGCATTTGTAATTTAGATATTGCCCTTCATGGAGGATGTATTAATTTACCTTCTCACCAGCAACAATGGATTGGAGGGCAACGTGTGAAACAAAATTTTCAGATTTCTTTCTCATCTTGATAGGCAAAATATATGCATTCTGTCTCAGTGGAGTTTTGTTTCTCTTATTTTGAGTAAATTTAAGCATGTTTCAGTTCTTTAAATCTGATTTTTAAAGCTGATGTATCTTTGTTTAAAAAAATAACCCCAAAGACTAAATTTACTTTGAGACATTAGCATAAAATAGAACACTGATATCTCAGATATTTAGTTTGTCCAGTGAAACATTTAACAGGTTCTAGTCTTAGTTACTTGAATGTTAGCGTTTATTAACATAGCCTAACATTTCAGGAATTCTTTCTCTTAAAGCATTAAGTGTACTACACAAGTGCATTATGATTTTAGAACATTTTGTACTTTAGGATTGTTAAAGCTAGATCTAGGCACATTAGTTTGATTCTGTCTCTGTGCCATGTTTATCAAATAAACCAGAAAATTTATGGCTTATCTCTGTTCACACTTGACATCTACTTAGCTGGATGTCTCTTGCTGTGACCTTAGCTTTCTAAAGTGTTTCTGTTTCACCCTAACCAGCCTTTCCTCTTCTTCACCTCAACCTTGCTAATAGGGCCTCCCTTTTAATGTTTTATGTTGACTTCCTTACTAAAACAGCCTGAATATTCAGTTAAGCAAGGCAAAATATAACCTTGTGTTAGGCAAGAGAAATCAGAATGTAGTTTGTATACAGAACATGTAAACATTTTGAGATAAACATGCCAAGATATTAATAACATTTGCCTCTAGAATGTTGGATTTGGAATAGTGTTTTACTGGGTGTGTAGTATGCATGTAATATGTACATATATGCATATGTATTTTTCTTTTGTGAACCTAGAAGGGTCTTTTTGTAAAATTTCTCTCTGAGGAAGGACATACCATTATTTGTGGATCTTTATGCATGTATACAAAGATATACTGAACAGATTGACTGATTAAATCTCAGCCCTGGTTCTTTGAGTCCAGGTTGAATTTTTTTTCTGACAAAAGGTCTAAATTTAAGCCTTAAAAATATGGTGGAAATCTTAGAGTAACAATTTTTCACAACAGTTATGAAAGATGTATATTTGAGTAGAAACCCTCGGAATGTTAACACACTTAATTTAAGATAGTAAGTTTTAATAGTGTGTATCATTTTTAGAGAAGTTCTGTAAAGTTAATGAGTTCCAAAAATTTTAATACAGTCAAAACTCTTTAACAAAGGATTTGAGCATTGTTGTTTCTTTCTTTCTTTCTTTCTTTCTTTACTTATTTTTAGTTGTCAATGAACCTTTATTTTATTTATTTATTTATGTATTTATTTATTCATATGTGGTGCTGAGAATCAAGCCCAGTGCCTCACACATGTCAGGCAAGCACTCTATCACTGACCCACAACCCCAGTCCCTGGTTGTTTCTTAAATAAGGTAAACCCTTCTCCCATAGCTTGAGTAAATTTTTGATATTCTTGATAAATGGTATTGTGTGGCAGTTTTATTAAAGGATAGAAGAATAAATACCAGTTTATGGGATAAAACTTCAGAGACCTATACTGGTTGATTTCTTCTTTGTTTACCAATAACACTTTGCTCTTTCTAAAATTTTTTATCACTTTCCAGCTAGGCACTGTAGCACAAGTCTGTAATCCCAGCAGCTTGTGGGGCTGAGACAGGAGAATCACAAGTTCAAAGCCTGCTTCAGCAATTGAGCAAGGCCCTAACATAACAACTTAAAAAGACCCTGTCTCTAAATAAAAAAATAACAGGCTGGAGATGTGACTCAGTGATTAAGTGTCCCTGGGTTCGATCCTTGGTACCAAAAAAAGTAAATTTTCACTTTCAAAAGATTGCTTAATACTTTCTGTTCCTTGCCGAGAAGATCAACTTCAAATATATAAGACTAATAATTTCACATTCATGAAGGTAAAAATCCATAGAAGATAAATTTTAATAGAGATTCTGTGTATTTCATGAATCTAGAAGGTGGGAGGAATCTGTTCTAGTAGTCTTGCAGCTGTTAGTTATATAGTGCTGAGGATTTTACTTGTCATTTTCTTTTCTGCAGTGTCAAAGCAAGGCTGTGTGACATTCCATGTTGGAGAACAAAAAGAAAATATTGAATGCTCTAAGCTGGAACATAGGATCTACAGCCTTGTGTGTGGCCCAAGACCTTGACCTTATGTACAAAAATGAAGAAATATTGCAATAGTAAAACTGAACATCTAATACTAGCTGTCTCGTGCTAGATCTCCTGGCTCAGCATATAACTATAAATACATGTAAAATTACATGTATATGGCTATATTTTTATTTGCGTGCTCAGAAGAGAAAAAAAATCAACTTCAAATCACAACTAGAAATTGATGCTTTAATTTTGGGAAACTTTTTCAGAATTTTTAATTTCCTGTGGTCCAGCCTAAGATCCTTGGTTGTCTCAGAGTTTGTGCACAAAAGAGAAGCACAAAAGTTAAATGCACATGGGGCATGTGCTTTCTGTGCACCACATATCCAGATAGGGTTCTTTTTCAGGCCTACAGTCAAAATCTGTGTCCAGAATTTTTTTGAATTTTTGCTTTGTATAATCATAGAACTCATTGCTGCTGATTTCTATAATTATTCATGTTGTCATGTAAGTGTCTTTTAATAATGAGGGCTGTCAATAACGTGTGATTTTGCCTTTTCTATAGTCTTACTCCTATGAAGAACCTTGGTTCTGATGGAGAAAGAGTGAAAAGCTTTATTTTTTTTCCCCCAGATATCTTTATATTTCTATTGTATTTTTTAGTTGTGTACTATGCTACAAATTTTTTTTCAGTTTGTTGCAAACACAATTTAGTAATTCCTAAAATTGGTTCTGCCTGCCTTCACACAGAAATATTTGTACAAATCTTGTGGATATAGACTACTTTCTGGTAAAATGGTCAGGATAAAATGAGCTCCCGTGTTCCTGAAATTTGTAAAAGAATATATGGTATTACTTTTTAAAGCAAATCAGACTGTTTGAATTTGACATTTTGATTCAGTATTTTTAGTATTTAGTAACAGATATGTTTGTTGTAATTCGGGTCAGTTTAAAAAAGTGGCAAAGGTATGCATAGAAAATCTGAGCAGGGCTCCTCTCTGCTTCTTGATCAGAAACCGTAGCAGAGCAGGAAAGGGTTATACATGATTCAAACTGAAATGCTTTCCCTAGTTACTATAAGAACTTAACATGTAAAATATCTTTTTTAGTTTTAGTCCTCTGTGAAAAAACCTTGAAGCATGGAGTTGAGGCAAGGAATAGTACTCGTTGAAGTCAAAATGACTGCCCACTTCAAAAATCTTCATTGTGTTTATACACAGTATATTTATATAAATCAGAGGCATTTTGTAGATGCTTTGCTGAGTTGTTTATCTCTTTAGAAACAGAAAACAGACCCATTTTGTAAAGCAGAAAATCACTTCACATAGAACATGCCCTGTATATATTCATACGTGGTAATGGAGTCTAATGTAAATGCAAGGTGATAATTTAATGATGGGATTAGTCTGATCACTTAATATGCATAATCCTGGAAGTAAATTACTTGCATCAGATATAGTGATATTTATTATTCTGTACAGAGAGAAAAATACATATAAAACATATACTTACATTACATGCACGCAAATTTCACGCTCCATAAATCTTTTCTATTTTTTAATTTACCTTTCTTTAAATGATGTGCATGGAATATGCCTTATTACAGAAAAATACTGTTCATAATTTGACTGTGGAAAAGTGCCTATATGGTGGTAATGTTAGTAAGGCAAATAAGACAAATTATCATACCAGTTTACTACATCACCAGTTAACATTTTATAATGTGATGTTTAAAAAAAAAAAGTTTATACCTCAAATGTGTATTTTATTTTACAATCAGCTGTGGGGTCGGGATGGGAAAATGGGAGGGTTTGGGAGGGAAAGTGTATTCACCATAGGCGCTGATGGGAATCTTAAAAAAAAAAAAAAAAAAAACTCTATGCCCACTATAAATGTTTCTCTGTTTGCCATTTCTGGTAAATACGTGAACATGGACAAGTAGCTCTTTGATAACTAAATTGGATAACTTTATTTTACAAAAATATGGAAAGTTTACAAAGCAGTATCTAAATCTAATCATTAGTTGCATTTGCACTAAATGTGATATACTTTTGCAATTTCTTCTATAAATAAAAGAATTACACTAAAAATATTTGTATTAAAAAAAGAAAGAAAAGTAAAGATAATTTTACATTTAGATAACTGCACTGGTACTTCACTGGAGTTAATCCTGCCTAATCAGATTTAGAAATGACTTCCAGAATATGAAGAGTTCAAAAGAGGTCAAAATTTGGAGAGGAACTGGCCTTTTAGACAATATTCAGACCCTCTAGAATTATTTTCATATGGCCAATTCCTGTAAACTGAATATTCATGATGTTTTCTCATCCACAGATAATTCTCTGTTCCCACTTTTACTGTTTTCTTCTCAGTTACTCTTTTGTGCCGTGTTAGAAACCTGAAAAATATTGGTGTTGTGGGGGTTTTGTCTCTGAATGCCCACTGAATTGAGAGAGCAGTGTTGGAATTAAGGACTTGTAATTTTGCAGTGGGGAAGGATCATTGCAGCACTTACTTTGGGATTGCTGCAGAGGCAAGGGGGATGTTTCTAAGAGGTGTGAAGAAGGAAAAATAAGGAGAAGGAAGAATGGGTTTCCTGTTCGTTCAGTTTCATCAACTAATTGTACACCTATACATCAGTGTCAACTGCAGTTGAAAAAATTTTCGTTGGGCTGAGCTGATTCTCTTGTGAAATTGTGCTGGTTATCTTTAAGCTTATCAGTTGTTTGTCCAATTAAACACTTCACCAGTATTTAGTCCAGGTTGTACAGATAATGTATTTGGATTATTGTCATTGTTCATCTACAGACTCAAAACATAATCATTTTAAAGTACCTTGGGAGTGTGTAGAGTATAACTATAATAGCTTTATGATTATGATGATTTTTTTAAATAATAAAGTTGGATCTTCCATGTTACAATCACAAAATTAAAACCAGTATTTAAAAGTGGAAAAGTATTAAAATATTATGGACAAATGTTGCTTGATTTGTCTTCCTTAACCCCAAGATATTGTCTGTTTCTTACCTAATTCTCTGAATAGTTAAAATCTTCCTTGAAATATTCCAATTTTCTTCAAACAATAAGTTTGTCTGGATCCCAGTTAGGGGAACAAGAAAACTATGTGTGAGATTCAAGCTAGGTATTTTTTAAACAAAATGGAAAAGGATGAGATATAATCAAGTACATGGCACATAATGAAGGTATATATTTTGTTAATCTGTGTCATGTATACATATGCATGTGGTAAGTTATAATTTAAAATGAAATTATTACTGTGGGTCATGTTCAGTATTTTATAAGATTGCTGGAGGGTGAAGCTATATACACAGCTGTTTCTAAAACGGAAGCACAGTGCCAGTGATCTATACATTACATTTGACTTATACTTGGACTGTATGCACTTAGTCATAAATATATAATTCTCATTTTATTTAAATAATATGGTCAGCTTCACTTGTTGAACTCAGGGAAATTATGCCCTAGACCAACCATTAGAGGAGAAATGTGAATTTGCAGTTGAGCAACCATGGGATCCCTCCATGCTTGTATTCAGAAGTGCTGAGCATATTACTTGTGTTCAAAAATATATCCAAATGATTGACCAGTAAGCACAAGCCAACTACTTAATCTGTGTTGTGGTTTGGATCTAAAATGTCCCCCAAAGTCTCATGTTTTCAACATTTTTCCCCAGTGCAGTGAGGTTCAGAAGTGGATCTATGGGGGAAATTTTTGAATCATGAGGGCATAATTCATCTGTGGATTTATCTATTGGATATTGTGTTAGAAAACTAGGTAGTAGGACATGGTTGGAAAAAGGAGATCACTGGGAAGTGTGCCCTTCAGGAACCTCTCATCCCAGGCGTGGGTCTTCTTTCTCTCCTCTCCTGCCTGACTGCTATGAGCTGGGCAGCTCTCCCACCATGATGTTCTACCTCACCTTGAACATAAAGCAACAGAGCAGCTGACCATAAATTGAAACTGATCCAAAATAACTCCTACTTCCTTTAAATTATTCATGTCTGGCATTTCAACAAAAACTAATGCATAGTCGGGAAGGGAAATCTGGAAGGGAAATCTGGCTGTTGAGCTGTATTTAACAAAGAAATAGTACAGTACATGGTGGTCCTAGTGGGTTTTTCAAGGGCAATTTTAACTAAAGTCTGCCTTAGCAAGTCAACTTTGGAATATAACCTGCAGATAGGTATATTTCTAGCAATTTCAAACTGGATTGCTTTTATTGTATTTTAGGTTTTCTTACAATTTTTTGGCAAAATGTATTTAAAATATTTTATTGGTATTTAATGTACTCACAGGATAGTTTATTCATTTTAAGGGGATTTTCTTGCCATTGTTTGACCCTGATTACACTTGGACTCATCATTTGCATGTACTAAAACAAATCTTCTGTGAATCTTCCACATCTGTGTACTTTGAATAACTTTACACAAGAAGCAAAGCTATTTTATTTCTTCTCTTTCATAGAATTCCACGAGTTTAGTACTAGAACATATAAAGACCTTTGAAATTGTTAATAGATGCCCAGTCTTACCAGGCACAGTGGTGCACACCTGTAATCCCAGTGACTCGGGAGGCTGAGGCAGGAGGATGACAAGTTCAAAGCCAGCCTCAGCATCTTAGCAAGGCCCTAAGCAACTTAGCAAGACTGTCTCAAAATTAAAAAGGGCTGAGGATGTGATTCAGTGGTTAAGCGTCACTGGGTTTAATCCCTAGTATCAAAAAAAAAAAACCTAAAAAGATATCCAATCAAAATTTTCTTATCTTGCAGGCTTTATGAGTTGCCCAATAAGGATGCTTCCCTGTGTCTGTACTAGGTACTGTGCATGCCATTCTGACTTCTCCCCACTCAGCAATCCTATGAGATAATGGTGGTGGTCGGTGGAACCATGTTTACTTTACAAATGAGGAAATGTCTAAGTTCCTAACAACTAGGATATAGTATTTAATGGAATAGAGAAAGCTAACATGTTTAACCCTACATTTCAATATTGACTCCACAAAATCCCATCAGATAAAGGAGTTCAATAAAGGATGAAATTTTAGGGGTTGGGGTTGTGGCTCAGTGGTAAAGCGTTCACCTAGCACCTCGGTTCAATCCTCAGCACCACATAAAAATAAATAAATAAAGGTATTGTGTCCAACTACAACTAAAAAATATTGTTTAAAAGAAATGAAATTTGACCACCATTTGGTGCCTTAGAGGGATGAAATAAGAAACAGAACACCACTACAAACAAGCCCAAGGAGCATTATTTTATCTCAGATTTTTCAACTCATGGACAAGTTCCAATTAGGTATCACTGTTTTGTGAGCCATCTTCTATAGGGACCTCTTTAAGATTTTGATGAAAACAAACTTTGGATATATCCCCCAAGTCAATTTACATTGCTTTTTATTACTATTTCTTAGAATTGTGAGGCTTATATGGTAGCTAGATCCAGCAGCAGGGAATCTGCATCAGCTAATTTGAGGTTTAGTCAATGTCCAAACCATTTAGTAACTTGATAGAGATGATTTCCTAGTACCCAAAGCAGTTCACAGAATAAATTTTGTTTTTCCAATGCTGGGAATCAGACCCAGGGCCTTGAGCTAGGTTCCAATGAGCTATATATCCTCAGTCCAGTATTTATTGATCACCTACTATGTGCCATGCAGTGTTCCAGAATTGGAGATACAACAATATCTGGCCTTTATCTTCTTGTCATAAGGGCTTTATTGTTTTTGCTATAACCAAACTTTTTAGAAGACAAGAATTAAGAAATTCTGAGATCAGGTACATTAAACACATGCAAAGATCTTTGATTCTTCATTCTTAGTTGTGTTCTCAAAAGGTAGATTAAGAAATGGGTTGTTGTAGTGTTTTAACAAGCTCACCAACCTCTCTGCACACTGATAGCATCAAATTAATGATATTTTTCCCTTTTGGTGGTGCTGGGAATGATCACAGAGCCTTGCACATGCTGAGCATTCCAACACTGAGTTACTCCCTGAGCCCCCTGATTATTCATTTCAAAGCTATAATTTATAATCAGTGATTTTGACCTTTATTTCATTCCTAGCATCCAATACTTTTTGTTGTTGTTCTTACATCTATATGAATTTTCATGTTTCTAATTACTGTAAATTCAACAAACTGAGAAAGAATGAGAAGACTGACAGCTTTCTAACTTTCTCACTTAAACAACTGATCTTGGGCAAGTAATTAAACACATCTATGTCTGTTGGAAACTTTTATAAAGTAATACAAAGCCACCTACCATAGTTACAAGGTTTGGGGGGAAGAACAAGTATTTACAAATGCTTTAAAATTTTTAAAGCAATGTGCAAATGTGAGGAGTTACTAAGACAACTGCAGATATATTCTAGGTCCTACTTTTTTATGTTAGAGAGGAAGATGAGCAAGGCACAGAAATATTGGCAAAGATACAAACATTTTAGGGCTCTGAGCAGAACTAAGTCACTTGGCTTGTTTGGGGTTTAATCTAGCATCACAAGGATATATCTGTCCTATAAAGGATGTGTACATATCAGACTATCAGTGGAACTTAGTGTGTATATATATATACACAAAAATAAATATATCACTTCATAAACTATGTGCAGCTAGATAAGGCCCTGGAAGCCAGTTAACCCCCTGCTCACTGTACAAATAAGAGAACTGAAGGCAAGAGAGGATGAACTGAATGACCTAAAGTGTCCCAGCCAGTTAGTAGCAGAGCAAGGATTGGAATGGAGGTCTGTGGATTCCCAGCTCCCTCAACACAGCCTTCCTCTTCCTATTGTAAATGATTTATTTTCTCTTTAGCATAAGTGCTAATTATATTAATTGAGTCTGTCAGCCATTTAACAAACATTGAGGACCTTTAAATGTAAGGTACTTGTTCTAAGGTAACAAGGAAAAAAGCTCAGTCCCGAGGAATGTGGGCGAGATTTGCCATTAGAATGTAGAAAAAAAGATCTTCAACTTTAGTTTTGTTTGTGGTGCTAGGGATCAAAACCAGGGCTATGTACATGCCCAGCTGGTACTCTACCACAGAACCACACCTTTAGCCCATATATATATTTTTGTTATTTTGATAATGTACAAAATTAATTCATCAAGAAACACATTTATTGAAGACGTGTCTATTTTTATCTGATGAGGTGTTGAGGGTTTCAATTCTTACTGGCCTGGGTAAGCTCTGTCCTGAGCAAGCTAAAGACTGGCTTTTCCCCAAGACTTTCCCATTACAATTGGAGGTTAGATCAGCAAGCCAGTTTTAAGCTTTGGTTACTTAACAAGGATTGTAAGTAAAGCTTTTAGATCAGTTAAGAAGCTATGACCTGGGATGGGTGGGCTGCCCCACACAGAAGAGGAAGGCTTAAGGAGGGCTCTCACAGGTTTGCCCTAGATGACAAAAGACTGAAGCAAGAAGTGATAGTTTCACTGTATTAGTCCTATAAGGCCATAGCCCAAGTCTAGATCAAAAATGGCACTGTAGAGCCAGGGTTGTGGCTCAGTGGTGGAGCGCTTGCCTAGCCTCGGTGAGGCACTAGGTTCGATCCCGGCACCACATAAAAATAAAAACAAAATAAGGGTATTGTGTGTCCATCTACAACTAAAAATAATATTTTAAAAAATGACACTGTAGAGTGAAAATAAGTCTCAGGGCAACAAAAAAGTTGGTGAGGTTTTTCTATCATACATCAGGAAGAACTAAATCTCTGTGTCAGAGTGCTAAGCCAGAATTGCTTCCTTAACTGTCCTCCACTATGCCCCAATTACCTTCAGTTTACAAGTGACTTGAAAACAAAGAAGTGACATAATGAACACAGGCCAGATAGATGGCAACTGCCCTTCCATTTTGGATTACTTTCTGATGCTTTCTTGCCAAGTTCCTTGACCAAACGCAAGGTGACTCTGATCCATGTACAACCAGAGAAATGAGAAGTTGTGCTCCATTTGTGTACAATATGTCAAAATGCATTCTACTGTAAATTTTAAAAAAAAAAAAAAAAAAAAAAGGTACCTGCATGCTTTGTTATCACCTGGCACAAAGCCCTCCCATTTTAGTTTCCCTGCCAACTGGCTTCAGGAATTAACCCACAGGAATGCCAAGTTTAATGGGCTTCTCCAGTGCTACACTCTGGGGAAGTACAAAGGAGTCAAACTTCAGGGTGACAGGGCAGGTGGGACAAGAACGGCGAGTGGATAGTGGTATATACCATCCTCTAACAGTGGTTCAATTATTTTGTTGTTCTTGTTGCCCTCTGCTAGTTTTTATTTTTTGCAGAATGGGGATTGAAACCCAGGGAGCTCTACCAGTGAGCTACATTCCTAGCCCTTTTCATTTTGAGACAGTTTCACTGAATTGTTCAGGCTGCCCTTGAACTTGCTATCCTCCTGCCCCAGCCTCCAGTCACTGGGGTTATAGGGATGCCCCACCACACCTGGCTCCCTGTTGTTTTATTTGGACCTTTGCAAGCACAGGTAACAAGAGGGAAATAGTATCAGAAAGTGTCAGTGCATCTGTTGAAGATGCAAAGACCTTCAGTGTTGTTCAGGGACTGTGGAGGTAGGGTTGGGGGAGAAGCACCAAATCCAAACATTTTTTAAACAGTTAATTAATCTTCCTAGGATTAATTCCAATTCTTCATTTCCCAGCACTTGGTTTCTGTTGGTGTTTTCCAGCTGTGTGTTTCTGAATAAACACAATTTTCTAATACTATTGATTCGCACCGAAATTTTAAGTGTCAAAGAGTACCAGCAGCAGGAAATTAGAGCTGCCAAAGTCCTGGCCCCCACCCCAGACATTAGGAAACAGAAATCCTGGGGCTGGCCCAGCAATCTCATCGAACAGGTCCTCTAGGTGATGTGACACCCACTTATGTTTGAAAATGAATAGAACATTCTCTTTTATTCCACCTCCTAACTCCAGTTGTTCATGCAAGGTCTTCAGGAGCAGCCGTTAGAATCTAACTCTCATCCTGACCTAAGAGTGCCAAATCTCCCTTGAGAGCCCTGAATTGCTGAGAAGAGGAAATAAAGGGGAGGGAGGAATGTTCCACGTATACCACAGTGAAAAACAGAATCTGTTAATCTTAACACAATAACTAAATCATGTGTTATCTCCTCTTAGCTTCCAGCATAAAGGTTACCTCAATCTCCTGTACAGTGAATTGATATTGGTGTGTTTTGCTATTCTGTGTACTTGTTTGAGCTCAGGCCCTTCAATGTGATTTAATTCTTGGATTTAATTCTATATTCCTCTCTGAAAACAGAAAAATCCTATTGCTGTAGTTTGCATATGGAATGCCCCCATTGTTAAAGGCTTGGTCACCAGCCTGAGAAGCTATTAGGAGCTATTAGGAGATGGTGGAATCTCTAATTCACATCTAATAGAGATGTGGCAGAATGGGAGGTCTTCTAGTCATGGGGACATGCCTTCAAAGTCTATCAAGGCACCCTGGTCTTTCTTTCACTCCTTTTTAATTCCCAGTCATGAGGTGAATGGGACTGACCATGTACTTCTGCCATGATGTACCACACTGCCACAGGCCCAAAGCAACAGTCAGTCATGGCCTGAAACCACCAAAGCGTGAGCCAAAATAGCCTTTCTTTTTTAAAGTTGATTTACTTCAGGTATTTGTTATTGTAATACTAACACGCCTGTCCTGCCACATGCTATGATCCAAGCAGAAAGCAGGTTTCAAAGACTTTCACCATCTTCTGTCTAGCCTGTTCTAAGAGTGCCAAATCTCTGTTGAGAGCCCTGAGGGAGATGACCCAGGTTTAGTCAGGTCATTTCAGGAAAAAAACTCAAACCCATTTTCTCATGTTCTCAATAGAACATACACAACATCTTCACCTCTCACTACAGTAAAAGTGGAGTCAATAATTGCAATAAAAGGTCTTCTAACAAAACTAATCTCAGCTATACAAAGCTGTACAAATGCCCTTCTGATACAGCTTAAATATACAGTTGAAATGATAACTTGGTTTTGGCTGCCCTATCTTCATTTTCTCTTCCTTTCAGCCAGAACTTCCACCCTTGATATTCAAAAGTAGCCTGGTTGAGATGATAGACCATTTTAATTCACATAAAACACTGGCCTGCCATTCATGTTGCGGAGCTAGACAACATAATAGAGAATGAAAAATGATCATGACCAAATAGTATGAATCATAGATTACCATTCTGCCAAACTGCAAGCTTCCAGGCCGCAGGCCTAGAGTTAATCCAAACAAAAAAGGCTACTGCTTACACTTATCCGTATTAACTTCCTTTTCATAATTTACTGGAGCTGGAAAAAAGTCCTCTGTAACAAAATGTATACAGTTCAGAAATTGTACAAAACATTAATTTAGCAAGATGAAATTGGTTACAATCACCAAAATTAACATTCAACATACTGTTCACTGCAACTTCCATGAAGATACTCAGATAAATAATCACTGGCTGAAAAGTCACAATAGGAGCTATTTAAACGTTATGCAGAACAGAAAAGATCTATCTTCTATAATAATACTGCGGATACGACCACTAAGAGGCTCTCCATGCTGCCATGTCATCGTGGAATGTTCACCTTCCACCTTCCACATGAGACATCATCTTTCCAAGACCAACACTGAAGCATTAGATGTAATACAAAATAAGGAGTTCTTTATTATTTATACAAAACTCATACATTTAAAAAAAATTAAGTTTCAAGAACTCTGCTGACCCCCTGAGGAAGCTAAGAGCTTTTATGGGTCCATTAAAAAGCCCTGTGTGGATGATTCCGTCACCAGCCTCCTAGCCACAGGAACAAGGCACACAACTCCAGGCCGTTCACGTGGCTCCATCAGTGGCTGTGTAGGCCGACTTTTCCTATGTTAGGCTTGGCAAGCAAGCCAGGATTTCCTGGACAACGTTTAAGAACACTATCTTCTCTGGCCCAAACTAGAGGTGTTTTTATGTTTTGTTGTTTTTTATCAGCATACAAGTTGATTTTTCTTTATTTCTGGAACACTTTCAATAAATTCCTAGCATAAGAAGCTTTATTACAACATATACAGTTTTGATACAGTTTGTTTACAAAAAAAAAAAAAACTATCTAAAACTTTCAGCTAAATAAATTAAAATGTCTTTAAAGAAATTAAAGTTGGCTTAGAGAAATGGTGTTTTTCTTTCACAACTGTGTTTCTACATTCTAAGTTCTGAGAGAGGTCACAGACTTGCTTATACGTGACAGAGTCACCTTGTCTAAGCAACACAGACCTGATATCTTTAGTAAAGAGCATAAAACTGTTCCTTAAAGCCTAATGCTGAAAAAACATGCTATAGCCAATCAGACAAACATTTATATTTAGACAAGAGGCCTCTCTGAACAAACAGCCTACAGAGATAAATGCAGTGATTTGTTTTCTTGATAGAGAACTATTTAGCACTGCTTAGCACATTATTCTGTAGTTTGAGAAGAGTAATTCTTCCCTTGAAGAAGCAGGTCCCCTTCTAAACAAGAACGTTGGTTACAACCCCATCAAAATAGACCAGCACCAAATGAATTATTAGTTTACAAAAAAATAAACTTAGCTCTTATATTCTCAAGTTCTACAACTCAGACTAAATAAATTAACTATAAAATCAGAAGTTTTATCAGCTACAGTATAATTTAAAAATCCATTTTTAACCCATTAGAGGTTGGGGGAAGGACAATCTCAAACTAAAATCATCATCAACTTCATCATTTCATCAAAAAAAAAAAAAAAAAACACCTTTTTTTTTCAGCTTGTATGTGCTTTCAGAAGTGAACTCTATGTAGATTACCATCTGCATCTGTGATACTTTAAAGCATAATATCCATGTTGAGATCTTTCCAAAGAACACAGCATACAAAGCAAACTGTTTTCCAATATGAGGAGTCTGCATGGAAAGGACCTCAAACCTCTCTGAAAGCGAAAAAAATCAAGCAGTTGTCTCACTGATCACATCTATTCATCTTCCACAAGACATTGCATTGAGATTTTTAATTCACAGATTTTATGTTAGTCCTTTAGAACCCAATGCCCATGTTTCAGTTCAAACTGTCAGCCTATTCAAGCTGCCTTCTTGGTGCAAGTTCCTTGAAGGTCTTGTAAATTTATCTTTGACCTATGCAGAAAAAGATAAAGTAGCAATATAGAAAATGTTAGGAATGCGAAATTTTAATTTGAGAGTATAGTGTCTGAATATTAAGCTTTCATACTGCAGTTAATTTTAAGTATAGGGAAAAAAAATGTTCAAGCTATTTGTCTTACCTGTTGTGAATCATGTGACTTCTGACAAGATGCCCTGCTGCCAATGCTGCCATCAGTGACAACTCCCCAGCCATTACTGTACCACATACAATTCGGGCCAGCTGCCGGGCATTCTCCCCAGGATTGTCTTTGCACGCTCCTTGAACACCTAGCATCTGTGGCCAGAAGAGAAAGATAGTCGATTCACTACCTTAAAGTCAGGAACAACAATTTATCACAAAATCAACTAAAATAAGGACAAATAATGACAACAGCATAAAATTAGACTCCAGTGGATGAAGTACTAAATTTCCAAGAATTTACAGCTAGGACTAACAATTCATATACCATAGTAACAAAATCCACAAGCTGGCTGGCAGTGTACATTCAAGTGCTCTTTTAATCTACTCTCTCAATTTGGATCCACTGGGAAGGAAACAAAAGATCAAGACCCATAACAAGAGAATAAGAGCCATACCAGTACCAGATAAAATATGGAGGGGAATGATATGTAGTATTGGCTAGAAACTGAACCCCAACAGTTAGAGCTAGGCTTGAGATTACTGGTTTCTGTGCCAGATGTGTCATACCTGCAGACAGGCCTGCTGAGGTAGAAGGCTGGTCCCACCACCCACAGTTCCTATTTCTATAGATGGCATGGTGCAACTGATATACAAATCTTCATTTGTGGGACCACTTGCTTCCATTAAAGTAATACAGTTTGAACTACCAACATTCTGTGCTGCATCCTGGAAAGATAAACAACAAAAAAAGACAGTAAAATCCCTTCACTTAGAACAATGTAACAAAGAAGAGAAGTGGAGGCTGGAGACTCACCTGTCCACAGGCAATGTAAATAGCGGTAACAATGTTTGCGGCATGGGCGTTGTAGCCTCCTATGCTCCCGGCCATGGCAGAGCCCACCAGATTCTTGTTAATGTTTACATCAATCATAGCTTCTGTTGTTGTCTTCAGTACCTAAATCACAATTGTACACATTTTATATCTTCCCCCAGGAGATTCACAGGGGTGTTATCCAAATCTACTTTATTATATCTCCGGAAAGCAAGAATTTAGATGCAGCCCTGCATCAAAAAAAGTATCAGTAATGTTTGCTCCTGTGAATGCCATAGACAAATGGACAAGGTACAATAAAACAGCCATCTTTAATGGAAAAGATAACCTCATAAATTTAACTTTATTAAAAATGTTATTGGGCTGGGGCTGTAGCTCAGTGGCAGAGCGCTTGCCTAGCATGCATGAGGCACTGGGTTCAATCCTCAGCACCAAATAAAAATAGACAAATAAAATAAAAGCATTCTGTCCATCTACAACTATAAAAAAAAAATTTTTTAAATGTTGTTATTCCTTTCTCAAATTTTTTAATTCACTTAAAGGAGAAGGACAAGGAAAAGAGAAGAATAGAAAACAAAATAAAGCATTCATCCAATCACTTACTTCTCTGACAACCTTGGCTGGAATGACAGCTTCACAAACAACAGTCTTTCCTCTTCCTTCAATCCAGTTTATGGCAGCAGGTTTCTTGTCAGTACAGTAGTTACCACTAACTGCTAGAATTTGCATTTCAGGGAAATACTCATGAAGTTTCAAAAGTGCTTTTTCTGTACCCTATTAATAATCAAAAAACAAAACAAAACAAAGCATTAAAATGAATTAAGTATTCATCATTTTTGAACCCAGGGCCTCAAGTATCTACTCCATTACTTGACTATATTTCAACCCCATCCCCACTTTAAATTTTTTCAGCAAAATTTTGAAATGTTAATCCCAAGATCCTCCCCACCCTCTCTGAAATAAAGTTAGTGCATGTCCAATGCCAAGTCTAAATTAAAAGTATCAAATATAGACACCAATCAACAAATGTTGATGTATAACAGGAGCCAAATCAATCAATATTTAGCCTTCAATGGATTTAAATCAATTCAATCTTTGAGTATGTAACACATGTATGAGGTACCTCATGACAAAACAGAGATGGACATAAATGACAAGTCTGTTCCTCATCTCTATCTCCCTACCACCTAATAACACTTCCTGGGACAGTCATTCCTACAAGTTCTACATCTACCCATGTATCCTTCAGATACAGTGTACCCATATTCACCTTGGAAATCATGTTCATTCCCATGGCATCCCCTGTCCTGGATTGGAAACGGATATAAAGGTTGCGTCCAGCCATATTGATATGAAGTTTCTGCAGACGTGCAAATCTGTAAACAAAAGCAAAGATTTTATTTTATTCTTTTAAGATGGAAATTATCTTAAAATCTATTTCACAGCCAGGTATGGTGGCATACAGCTTGGGAAGCTGAGGCAGGAGGACAGAGGGTTCAAGGCCAGCCTCAGCAAAAGTGAGGCACTAAGCAACTCAGTGAGCCCTTATCTCTAAATAAAATACACAATAGGGCTAGGGATATGGTTCAGTGGTTAAGTGTCCCTGAGTTCAATCCCCAATACCCACCCCCAATCAATTTCAGTCACTTCAATTCACACTTAAGAACTCATCGAGATTATTTATTGTTTCTTTAACTAAACACATGAGGTATACTATTTCAACTCTGTCTCATTGTTAGATGAAAGGGGGTGAGCTATAGACAGCTGTTTCTTAATAAACTTTAAAATTCCAAATAAAATCAAACATACTAGTTTGAACTATAGCAGGATTATAATCTGTAATGATTATGCTCCTTTGTAAATTTTACTTTCTGCATTAAAGCAAACCTACTATACTAATACTAATCTTGCTTGGAAAATCTCATCTGAAAAACTCTACTGCTAGGCAACAGTCTAAATAGATTTTCTATCTCATGCTTTTTTTTTTTTTTTTTTTAACTACTTTACCTCTATGGGGGAATTCATTTGAATATCTATGCTCCAAACATAAATTTTAGTCATTCTAAATGAACAGATCTTAAGTTTGATTATTTTATCTCAAACAGTCAATATATTATCAATTATATTTAGCAATCACAGAAAATGGCACTATTTCTAAAATAAGCATATCTAAACAAATACACACAGACACACAGACACACAGACACACAGACACACACACACACAGACACACACACACACCCCTACCTGCTGGTGCTATCAAAGGCCTCCTTTATCACTGCAAACCCTTCAGGTGTTTCAAGCCAGGCCTTCACTTCTGCTGAGTCACAAGCGCGGGGAAGACGCACCACTGGGCCACGAGTCATACCATCTGCAAGAACTCGGCTGCTGGCACCTCCACCAAGCTACATAATGTATTTCAAAAACATGTTAACCCAGAATATACTTCTGTTTGTCCCAAAAGGTATCCTTCATGGTCCCCAAATCTGTTCTGGTTGCCTTGCCAAAGATATATTTTAAAACACACAAATTGCCAGGCATGGTGGCACACACCTGTAATCCCAGCAGCTCGGAAGGCAGGAGGATCACAAGTTCAAAGCTGGCCTCAGCAAAAGTGAGGTGCTAATCAACTCAGTGAGACCCTGTCTCTAAATAAAATACAAAATAGGGCTGGGGATGTGGCTGAGTGTTTGAATGCCCCTGAGTTCAATCCTGGGTACCAAAAAAAAAAAAAAAAAAAAAAAAAAAAATCCTGAAACACAAATAAATAAATTCCAACTTACACCAATTGCTCTACAGCCTCTATTAGTGCTGGCCACAAGGCAACCTTCTGTTGTTGCCATTGGAACCTGAAACTCTTTTCCATCCAAGCACAGAGGTCCTGCCACTCCGACAGGAATGGGCATATACCCAATAACATTCTCACAACAAGCTCCCATCACCTAAAAGGCAAAATGAGGCACCAAGTGAAAAACTACACCATTATAAATACAAAGTAACTCATCCTAGCCCCTGTCATTAATAACTTTCTTAATCTTTTTGTTTATCAACAAAATTTTTAGTTTGCCCTTTAAAAATATTGAAAATACTAAAACTTCAGTAATGACTATAAAAAGGTAAAAGATTTTGAATTTCTATGGCCTCCATTATAAGCAGAATACAAACTTAAAGTAAAATAATTTTAAAAGGAAAAATGTACATATAAAAAAAACTAGTCAAGGGAAAAAAAGATTAAAAGCTATAAAGAAAATCTTCTCTAATCAAGAAAACAACATACCAGGGAGTAATTATAATCCCTATAAGGCAGGTACTGGAGAGAAGAAGGCTCTGGAAGTTTTTCGGAAAGTAACTGTCGGCGAATAGATACACCTCGTTCATGGGTTTCCATCAGAGTTTCCAATTTGTAAGCTGGGATATGCTTAGCATTGACCAACTGGATGATCTCAGCATCACTAAGGAATTTTGCACCTTTCTAAAGAAATGGAAAAGAAAATGGGAGGGAGGTCAGAAAGGGAGGTCAAGAAGACTTGAAGGACTACACTATTCATAATGCTAAATACTATTCATACTATTCATAATGCTAAATTAAAGTAATATAAATCTTTTCTATTACATCCCTATCGCTTTTAATACAGATATTCCAGAAAATAAACAATTCATTTAATATAAACAATGCCAAATTAAAATAACATGAATACCACATATTATAGTTTATATTATAAATATTAACTCACATTAATTGCACCAATAACACTGTGACATTTCTGTACATGTGTACATCATATTTCAATCACTTCCACCCTTGCCTTTTCTGCTCCCCACCACCCCTAGGCCCACTTCCCCTTCCCTAACAGTTTCTCATCTACTTTCAGGCCTTTTTTTGTTGTTGTTGTTCTTTTAGATATAGATGACAGCAAAGTGTATTTGGACATATTATACATATATGCAGTAGTACATGGAGTATAACTTCCCATTCTTGTGGTTGCACATGATGTGGAGTTATACTGGTCGTGTACTCACACATGAACATAGAAAGTTATGTCTGATTCATTCTACTGTCTTTCCTATTCCCATCCCCCCTCTCATCTCCCCTCCCATCCCTTCATTCCCCTTTGTCTAATCCAATGAACTTGTATTCTTTCCTCTCCCCAATTCTTATTTTGTGTTAGCATCCACATATCAGAGATAATGTTTGGCCTTTGGCTTTTGAGGATTGGCTTATTTCAACTAGTATGATAGAATACAGCTCCATCCATTTACCAGCAAATACCATAATTTCATTCTTCTTTATTGCTGAGTAATATTCCATTGTGTATATATATCACATTTTCTTTATCCAATCATGTGTTGAAGGGCACCTAGGTTGGTCCCAGAGCTTAGCTATTGTGAACTGAGCTGCTATAAACATTGATGTGGCTATATCATTATAGTATGCTAATTTTAAGTCCTTTGGGTATATGCCAAGGCCAAGGAGTAGGACAACTGGGTCAAATGGTTCCATTAAGTTTTCTAAGAAATCTCCATTTTGCTTTCCATAATGGTTGCCCTGATTTATAGTCCCATCAGCAATGTATGAGTGTACCTTTTTCCCCACATCCTCCATATCCTTGCCAACATTTATTGTTATTTGTATTCTTGATAATTGTCAGGCTTTTTTTTTTGAAGTTTCCACATTATGAGAGAAAACATGGAATACTTGTCTGTGTCTGGCTTATTTTGCTTAACATGATGTCTTCCAGTTCCATCCACTTTCTACAAATGACATTATTTTATTCTTCTATTGTGATCAGTGCCACAAAAAAAATATTTGGTATACAGGTATCTCTTCTATATGCTAACTTCATTTTCTTTGGGTATATAAACAGGAGTGGTATAGCTGGATGATAATTGTAGTTCATTTTTAAGTTTTTGAGGAACCGCTCTACTGTTTTCCATAGTAGCTGTACTAGTTTACATTCCCACTGTACTGAAAGATTTCTTTTTCTACATCCTCACCAGATTTGCTATTGTTTTTTAAAACCACTGCCATTATGACTGGGGTGAGGTGAAATCTCAAAGTAGTTTTGATTTGCATTTCCTCACTGGCTAAAGACATTGAGCATTTTTTAACATATTTATTGGCATTAAAAATGCAGTCTACAAGGGAGCTTCAGGAGAGAAAGGTCACTTCTGGTTGGAATTGGGGCAGATTTTCCAAAGATGGTCACATATGTCTTAAAGATATGGAAAGGGAAGGTACCCTAGGTGACAGAAACAACAGTAACCCAGAGCTGGGACCTGTGTTTATAGAACAATAACATGATTCAACTCAAATATGTATGAATAAAAAATGAAGATGAAACAGATTCAAGCATATGGTATTTTGCTTAATCAAAATAAATCTTCCTATTGACTAAAGATAAATATAGTAGCTAACCTATCAAAACTACTTTCATCTTTCAAGTTGGAAGTTCCAAACTTCAGATATCTGAAGATAAAGAATTATTCAGCCCATATATCTTGCTCAATACCAAACCTCTTTAGAGAGAAGATAAAAAAAGCCAAAGTCTGAAAGATCACAATGTTAAGCACTCTCAATTATAGTAAAGTAGTACTCTGGACCAGCTTATTTTAGGAGGCAATAAAGAAAAGATCAGAACCCAGGACAGTGTATTTGGACTCAGTCCAGCTTCCCTCCTCCGCAGTACACCTGCTCTCTGTAAGCCCAAGACATCTATAAATTAAATGAAGTACTCCAACCAATATTTATTGCTTACAGTATTACAACATGTGATAAATTTATTTGTTGTGCACACAAATACTATATAGTCCTGCTGACGATACCAGCTCTCAGAAGAGGTAAAACACAAGCACTATAAGAGGAGAAGTCAAAAAAGTCTTTGGCTTTCTCTAGAGGGAGATGAACTGGGGTGGGGATGTAGCTCAGTGGTAGAGTGCTTCCTTAGCACAGGCCAGGCCCTGGGTTCAATCCTCAGTATGAGGGGAAATAAAAATTATACACACATACACATGTAGACATATGTGTGTGTGTGTGTATAGAGAGACATGTCTATACGTATCTATCATCTATAGATATCTATACATATATACATAGGAAATGACCTGAATAGAAGTAATATCAAAATGAAAGTAAATTATTTATAAAACTAAACAAATGCCAGACCAAAACATGAAAATTTCCCAGAGTTTCAAAGAAAAAAAAATCTGTTAAGATTCTGATGTCCACCCAGAAATTTTGCTAACCCTGTATTCAACAAAAACAGTTATAAAAAAACATATATACAACCAAACACACCTGCACTCTTACACATAAGCACATAAAAATTAAGAATTAACTTCAAAAATAAATACTGCAAGATTTCACTTATATAGGGAATCAAAGATAGTTAAAAAGAAGAAGAAGAAGAAGAAGAAGAAGAAGAAGCAGCAGCACAGTAAAATGATTGATGGTTGGCCGGTGGCTTGGGAAATAGGAAATGAAGAAATGTTGGTTTACAGGGTGATATAAGGATGAATAAGCTCTGGAGATATAATATATAGCAATGGTCTATAGTTAACAATACTGTATTATAGACTAGAAATTTGCTAAAAAGGTAGATCTTAAGTGTTCTCATAAGGAAGGAAGGAAAGAAAGGAGGTAGGAAAGAGTGTTAGGTGAGAAGTATGTTAATAAGCAATTATTCACAATGTATATCAAAACACCAAACATACAACCTACATACACAACACTGTCAATTATACCTTAATAAAGTATGTGGGGGGGAGTACCTCTTAACTAATAAACATATGGGGAAAAAAAATAATTAACCAGATTATGAATGAACTCATAGTTATATAGGTTAAAAAACCCTGTTCAAATCTCAGGAAGGGCAGGCTGGGGTTGTAGCTCAGTGGTAGAGCATTTGCCCAGCATGTGTAAGGCTGGGTTCAATTCTCAGCATCACATATAAATAAACAAAATAAAGGTCCAGAAACAACTAGAAGAATGTTTTTTTGTTTGTTTATGGTGCTGGGGATTGAACCCATTGTGCATGTGAGGCAAGCACTCTACCAACTGAGCTATATCCCCAGCTCTAGAATAATATTTTTTAAAATATTTTTTTAGTTATACATGGGCACAATATCTTTATTTTATTTATTTATTTTTACGTGGTGCTGAGGATCGAACTCAGGGTCTCACAGGTGAGAGGCGAGTGCTCTACCGCTGAGCCACAACCCTAGCCCAAGAAAAATATTTTTTTAAATCTCAAGAAAGCCAGCTTCCTTATGAGTTGGCCTACAAAACAAAAACAAAACAAATTTTCTTCTATCTTTGAAGTTCATCTCCCTGTTAAATATTTCTCAGGCCTCAACACATGAAAATATAATAGTTGTTCATCTCTCTGATATATAGCAATAAGCTAGAAAAAGTTTTGACTCTGAATCAGAAAATATCAACCCTCCCCCACTTTTTTTTGTTTTGGTACTGAGGATTAAACCCAAAGGTGTGCTCAACCAGTGAATCACATCCCCAGCCCTTTTTTATATTTTATTTAGAGACAGGGTCTCATTGAGTTGCTAAGTGCCTTGCTAAATTGTTGAGGTTGGCTTTGAACTTGCAATCCTCCTGCCTCAGCCTCCAGAGCTGCTGGGATTACAGGCATGTGTCACTATGCCTAGCTCAAACCCTACTTCTAACTACCATTTCCCTCATATATTACTTAAATGTCTTGAGCCTCATGTTTCTCATCGATAAAACAGAAATAATTCCACTATCCAATAAGGTTGTGGAGAATAAAGACAAGTAACACAGTGCCAGAATTTAGTAGTACTTAGTACTACTAATAGCTTCTTCTTCCTTTAGTAAAAAAGCTCACTTTAAAGAAAAATTCAAAGCTTAAGTCTATGCTGTTGTCCTCACCTCTGCATTCCCAAGTATCTGTAGACACTCTTCATTAGGCCGAGGCTCCCTGGGAAATTCAATCTCAGATTCCTGTGTCACTGGTTCAGATGAAATATCGGATAAGGAAGAGCCACCAACCATAAACGTAGCTCTGTTTGAGGTGTCAGTTTCAGCCACTAAAGGTTTGATAACTTCAACTGTTCAAGAGATCAAAAGATATCTCAAAACACTGAACATAATTTTTTAAATGGACTCAAATATTTGACAAATCAGCAATGGAAGAATTCAAAGTGAGGAGAATAAGAAATTACCTCTTCTTTCTTGGTTTATCCCTGTCTCTTCTTCCACTGACTGAAATTTCTGGTTATTTCTAATAAGCGTAGGTTCACGTCTACAACAATTATCTGGAACTTTCTTTTGGGCCACTACAGGAGATATGATAGGGTTTTTTAGCGAGAGCGTAGATTCTGTCTCTGCTTGTTCAAAGAAAATGTACTTTACAGCCAGAAGGAGAGCTAAACTTAGGGTAATAACTTGTTCAATATCCATGCTGATCATTCTAAATAAAAGAAAGCAAATTAAAATATTATTAATATAAAAGGTACAACTTAACTTCATTAAAGTACTATGATTAATATATAACAAAGCAGATTTCAATTAACTTACTTAGAGAGATAAAATTGCCAGAGGGAAACACTTGGTTCAATTCTCTTGGACACATTTTCTTCAAGTCCTAAAGAAACCTTAGAATGTTCTGCTGTACTGTTTTGAGGAGAAGGATCAGCTATCCAGCGACTATGAGCATGAACGAGAACCAAGCCTAAGGACTGAAATAAAATTTTAAAAATCGTATCTTCTGCTTATCAATAGAACTTAAATTTCTCATTCTTAGAAATTGAACAAGCAGCCACTATCGTCCACAGCACCCTGCTACCATGATAAAGAAAGCCCCAAGCTTTTTATATGGCTAAAGTGTGGTCCCATTAATAATGAAATATCCTAAAGAACAGGTTTTCAAGAAAGAGATGGAGGAACTTGAAATTTTTATTTATGTGAGAGAGACTAAGACCAGGAGCCTCAAATAAATAAAGAAGAAAAAAGGGAAGAGAGTATCATATCATTTAAAAAGCCAAAAATTATATAAAAAAGAACAGGAAGTAAAAAACAAAAATGACTAAAAAGATAACCTTGGAACTATGAATATGGAAGGAAGAAGAAAACTATGTCTTTACCATAATCATCTTGACCCTCTGAGTTACAGGATTTGGCTTATTTTCTTCTTCTTCTAAAACTCGGGCAAAATGGCTTAGCTGCCAAATTGGTCGACCCTCACGGCTTTCCCGAGAAAGCTACAAAATAAGTCAATATTATGTGAGAAGGTACTGATTTTTCCTTAAGTGGCCTAACGTAATGCAAAATATTACTCTAATACTATGCCAGAAGAATTGTTCTTACCTCTAATACCAAGGATACACAAGCTGGGAAAAAAGTCATGAACACGAAGTAGTTGGCAAGAACTGACATGCAGCCAAAGCAGCACATAATTTCAAGCTGACGCACCCCTGCTTAAAGAAAAATTCAATGTGTAACTAGTAAAGTATATGTATTTTCTCTTTTTTTTAATAGATGAACACAATATCTTTATTCATTTTTTTATGTGGTGCTGAGAATCGAACCCAGTGCCTCACATATGCTAGGCAAGCCCTCTACCACTGAGCCACAACCCCAGTCCCAAGTATATGTTTTTTCAATGGTACGTATATCACAAGGACTTTTGCTGCAGGTAGACAAATATGACTATTAAACTCTTTGCCATTTACTGGAAACAGAATCATCAACTCAAAAGTGATGCCAAGGCTTAGTGAACAAGAATTATGGCACCAAAGACCTAGTCTTTTCCCATATTCCTAACACATCACTACATCAGGCACAACAGTAGTATTCAGTACACATCTAACATGTTTTCAATCCTCTTTTATCAAATGGTAGTTTCAAGACAAGGTTATAGAGGACAGGATCTACTGAAGAACTTCCCCCTTCCAATTTACACTACTGATCGAATATTACCAAGGACAAAAAAGAGAGCATATTGCCAGTTATGTAATTCCTGATATAGTATCAAAATAAATATTTCTTGTGAACCACTGAACTCTAATTTCCATATAATCTCTTTGGTGCCTCCTTATGTTCTTATAATTTGGGTTATTTTACTGATCTTTTTGAAAAATAATAAATAAAAATAGTAATTCAAGATTGAAAATTAACAACTAAATTAACTTCCTTTCCTCCTTCCCTCCTACTCTCCTTTCTTTCTGGTGCTGGGGGTTCAACCCAAGATCTTTGCACTCTATCATGGAGCTAAATTCCTATTATCAGGTACATATATTTTTAAAATTTAAAAACATATTTTCTTTGCTATATAAAAATCTTTATTGAAAGACAGAATAATATATAATTAACCATCAGGAAATTTAGAAGAAACATTATATATTTGAAAGTCAACCAACTGCTCCCTTAAAAGTTAGATAATTTGGGTTGGGACTGTAGCTTAGTGGTAGAGCACTCTCCTGCCTTGCATGTGTGAGGCACTGGGTGCAATCCTCAGCACCAAATAAATAATAAATAAAGATATTGTGTCCAACTACAACTAAAAAAAAAAAAAAAAAAAAAAAAAAAAGAAAGTTAAATAATTTACTTCTCAAAGAATAAGCTTCCTTATTGAGGGTTGTAAAATACCAAGAAGAGTCACTAGAACTATAATTAACTAACCAAGTGAGGAAGTCATAAAATTTTGGCCTAACTATTAGGAAACCTCCACAATAGCATACTATATTCATTCTGATAAATTTCCAAGCCAAATAATTTTTATCCTATATAATGGAGTCCTATGTATCTATTACTCTACTATGCAACTGAGTATGAGGAAACGTGTTGAGGTTAATGTGCTTACTTGCTAAAAGGTACTGTATGCTATCTGATTAAATCTTGCCAACCACCCTGTTAAGGAGATCTAATAACTCAGATGTGTCCAATTTCTCACTCTTATACTGTCTCATACATGACAATTAAAACACAAGGAACCAAGTCACTAATTTTAGTCTGGAAATAGCAATGGGTAGAAGGAACTTTCTAGAACAGCCTTGGAATACAATATTGGTTAAAACACCAACAAACGGGGGCTGGGATTGTAGCTCAGCAGTAGAGCACTTGCCTAGTATATTTGAGGCCCTGGGTTTTATCCTCAGCATCACATAAAATAAATAAACAAACAAAATAAAGCATTGTGTCCATCTACAACTAAAAAATATTTTTTAAAAAATAAAATAAAATAAACCCCAACAAAGTGGGACACAGAAAGATAAGATGGAAAGAATAAAACACAAGTAAATAATTTGCTACTACATTTTCACTAAGGTATAAGGCAGATACACCCACACAAAAATATAATTTAAAGCTTTTGAGAATAATCTAAAAGTCAGAATTTAAGAGTAAACACTACCGGACTGCAGTTATAGCTCAGTGGTAGAGTGCTCACCTAGCATGTGTGAGGCACTAGGTTCAATCCTTAGCACCACATAAAAATAAATAAAATAGAGGGATTATGTCCACTGAAAACCAAAATAATTAAATAAATAAATAAAAGTATAATGCCCATCTACAACTAAATAATAATATAATAAATAATACAAACTGGAAAAGTTCTTTTTCCTCTTTAGTGGCAATAATTATTTTAAAATGTATGAGAACTTGCTCACAAACCTGACATGGTTCCAACGCCAATCACAAGACATTCAACAAGAGCATCAAGGGTGAATGTAGGACCCAAAATTGCCATTCCACGAGCAATATTTTCCCTTACTTCATCCTAAAATACAGACCAAAAATTATCAGTGAGAATAAGCTACAAAATAACTTTTAAAAATGTTAGACAGCATTCTAGGACTTATACTAAAATCTAATTTACTATTCAAAGAATAAAATAATCAGACTAACATGTTCAAGATACAAAGTTTGGTAATATAGAGGGTCAAACAAAAAACATACTACTTTGCTTCCCTTTTCACCGAATGACATATTTCTAAGGAATATTCCTTTAAAGTAGTACATTAATTCTGTCATTTAAATTCCACATAATTAAACTCTACAACATTTTATACTTTGGCTACCACTGACAGAAACTCTTAGGTCTAAGTTTGTTCTGAGATCATATTAGTATTATGAAACCTAAATTATTTCCTTATCAACATGCTCAAGTGATCATAAACATTCATCAATATATAATCAGGGAAGAAATATAAATTATTTTATATTCAAGATACTCTGATGCAAGATTGTTAAAAAAAAAATAGGTTTTAAAAGTGATTAGTGAACATCAAGATGAAACTTAAGATGGAAATAATGCTTGTGTTATTTCAAAGGATTTAAAAATGAATTGGCCCTGGTATTCTCCTCCTCCATTAGATTGTATCCTGCTCTTTCCCTCTGTGTGTTTTGCTAAGTAGATATTCTTATTTATCCAAAAGTCATTTTATCATAACTTTTGAAACATTCAAAATGGAAAATGGAGAAGAATCAAAAATCCAGCAGCTATGCAATTATATTTGAGTCATTAGATACATGGAACTATTCCCAGGGTATTGATGCAGAATAGTCTAAGTACTTAAAGAATTAAATTTAAAATTTCAGGCAACCCCTAAATCTTGATTTATGAAGAAACTCCATTGATCCTTCTTATCAATGTAAACTGAAAAAAGAAAAAAAAAAGGAATACTACTCACATTCTGTACTAAAAATAATACTTACCTGTGAATTGGAACTTAGGGCAAACTTTGCTAATGCACTTGCTCTGGAAAGGTCAATCAAAAGTAGGAAAAAGGGCAAAGCTTCACTGGAAAATAGATAAAATGAACAGGTACATTTAACAGAGGAAAACATATAATTTAAAAAATCTTTTTAAAACAAAACTCTTTCCCCTCCCCCCATACTTTGTATGATCCACAGTATATTTACCTTCCTGCAAAAATTATACACTTTACTTCTTTGGTATCCTCAAAGCTAAACATAATATTTGCCCAAAATATTTTCAAAAAACATTTCAATGTTAAAAAGTAAATATATTTATACTGAAATACTTCTCAGTGTTTTATTAAAACCGTATAGCAAAATATCATTCTAACTTTTAAAATCTCCTGGAATTATCACTGGGAATACACTAGAATATATAAAAATTTTGTTCACTACTTGTGAACAATAAAATGTAAAAGCAATAAAAATGTATTTTCAAAGAAAGTACATTTAATACTTACTTCAAGCCTGTCAATTCTTTATCTAAGAAGTGAATGACAACTGTACTGAACACAAAACTTGAGAAAATTGTGAAGAGGCCAGCAATACCTGAAACAACAAAATTCAACTCTGAAAAATCTATGCTTTATTACACAAATAACAACATTTAGTCTCAGGTAATGTTCTGATGTCTAATAATATTTTTTCTAGATTATTAAGATCTTAAAATTTGGAATGTCTACTTCTCAGTAATAAGAAAGCAAACTAGTAAATGCATGCAGCACAATTTCAGCAATACACACATTTCCAAATACTTGATTTGAACAAACAGGTTGATCCCCACAGTAAATAAAAAATCTGATGGCATACCAAAGAAGTGTAATATAAAAAAGCATTACCCAAAATATATTTTGATCCAAGTTGACGTAAATTCTGGAACTGGAAGTAAATATACAGGATTGCTATGCACCGTGTTATTGTTAGTATTATAATGTCACTGCTCAAAACATCCTGTTGGAGAGAGAGAAAAGAAAACTCCAATAAAATAAGCAATCAAAAATAAGAATTTTTATGTTGTATGTCATTAGTTTATATATTTTCACGAAAATACAAATTCAGCCATAATACAAATCAAGTAAAATATCAAACATACAAATCAAAAATTAAATCCAATTTTTAAAAAGCCCATCATTAAGCCAGTTTATCATGATCATTTTTCACTTTAGTTACTTCTAAAAGATATATTTCTCAAATAAAGTCAATTACACTGATTTGTGTAAATAAGACAAAAGAGTATTTCTAGATCATTCCCATACCATGCAAATAAATGGAAAACTGACACAAGGTTATGAATATTAAAATAAAGGTTTTACTCATAATTTTTTGGATTATTTTCTCTAAAAGGAGATACTCTTTAGAAATTAAAAGTGTAATTTACTATGGTCCACATCAAATTAATTCCACTGACCTCTTCAAATTTTGGACACTCATAATTCCAACCACAGATCTTGTCATTACCAGTAAACATGTTCATAGACATCATACAGATGGTCAGTGTTACTGTCCCCACTATGACTTCCCAGGGATGTGAGGCCACAAAGAGGCCATGCATTCGGAAAAGTCTTGACAACATTGTAGCTATAGATTCCTTGGATCCTGGAAAGAATGAATATTAAGTGTGAAAATTTTGCACATACCTGACTGTACTTTTAGGAAAGTTTTAGGAAAAGTATACTGTAAACCCTGCTTTACACACTTAAAGTCCTATACATGACCATTTTATACTGTTCTTTATAATTCTGGAAAATAATTATAGTCAAAAGGACCCTGTTATTACCTCTTTACTCAAACACTCAAATCCTCTATTACTCACTGACAACCAACTTAAAAACAGCCAGTTCTTAAAAACTATATGAATTCAAGCATTTATGATCAAACCATATAAATATCCCAGCTCTTATTATCTGTGCCAAGAAGGAGAGCAATAAAGCTGAAAACAAAAGTGAAAACCATTATTCATATTTTCTAATTACTCAAATATAAAATACATATAAACACCCTCTTCACTATCCACATTCTGGTTACACAAAAGGTAAATATCAAAGAGTATATCTGTTGAGCAAGCTAATGTAAGTCACATTAATTTATAACATCCTCAGAGGTGGGAACCCATTATACTATTTCATTCTCTTAAACATGTAAAATAAAGCCACTAGCAAAATGATGTTTAATAAATCTCCTTAATGTTGCTGTCAAAGAAAAGTCTTTTCTGATATTTCTACATTAATAAAAAGGGATATGAATTTTGCTGTGGTGGCTGTTTTTCTTCTGGCAGAATTGTCAACAACAGGTCTAGAAGACCAATGCAAAAGCATTACATGCGAAATCCTCCTAAATTTTTACCCCTAATCAAAACTAGAACAACAACAGAAATGGGTGGCTGGCTGAAATATATATATCCATAGCATGCAAAAAGATTCCCTACAGCGGAGCTGGGGTGGGAGTGGTAGAGCGCTTGCATGTGTGAGGCAATGGGTTCGATCCTCAGCACCATAAAAAACAGATAAATAAATAGTTCAATGCTTCTTTCTTTTACTTAATTTGTTGTCTTTCTATTTTCTGTCTTCAGTAGATGATGAATCACTCACTTTCTTAGTAAATGTAATTAATGTCTCTTTGAATTCTTGCTAGAGGGGCTATCAGTGGGCTTTTTAAAAATTAATTTTAATTGATTTTATGGGTAATCCTTATCCCAGATATTCATTTTTTTAATGTGCTTTAGTTGTAGAAGTGCACAATGCCTTTATTTATTTATCTTTATGTGGTGCTGAGGATCGGACCCAGTGCCTCACCCATGCTAGCACTCTGTCTCTACCACTGAGCCACAACCCCCACCCCTTCATTTTCATAAGAAGTAAGGTTTGCAAGTTCCTTTGTATACACCAATGAATGAAAAAAAAAAAAAAAAAAAAAAAAAAAAAAATATATATATATATATATATATATATATATATATATATATATATATAATTTTTTTCCAAATCAGAATATCTAAATTATTATTGAGGGGCTGGGATTATAGCTCACTATCCACATTCTGGTTACACAAAAGGCAAATAAATATCAAAGAGTATATCTGTTGAGCAAGCTCCTGTAAATCACATTAATTTATAACCTCCTCAAAGGCAGAAACCCATTATACTATTTCATTCTCTTAAACATGTAGAATAAAGCCACTAGCAAAATGATGTTTAATAAACCTCCCTAATGTTGCTATCAAAGAAAAGTCTTTTCTGATGTTTCTACTTTAATAAAAAGGGATAAGAATTTTGTTGTGGTGGTTGCTTTTCTGCTAGCAGAATTGTCAACAATGGGTTAGGGAAAAGAAAAAAAGTAGCTTTAAGAATGAAACCAATTACCAAGTATCATCTCTCAATGTATCACTTCATGTTCTCTACATTTCAACCATACCAGGACATCAGCCAGATTAACTGGTTTTCAAACTGCAGGTCACAAGCCTTCACTGTATTAATCAGATCATGAAATCAATTCTGTTGGTCAGAACAAACATTTTTAATAAAATAGAAAACAATATAAAATAGCTTTGGGGTAAGATACACAGTATGGGTATTATGTCTTAAAACTCCGTGTAGCATATATATGAGTGTGTATTCTGGCTTCCAAAAAAACAAGCATTTTTAACTGTAGGTCACAATTTTAAAAGACTAGCAGTCACAAAGGTATATAAATGAGGCCTGCACCTGCCTGTGTTTATTCATGCTTTTCAACCTTATACCCTGAATCTTATTCATCATTTTTCCCTCCAGTATCTTGCAACAAAAACCTGAAAAATGAACAATAAAATACGATCTATTAAATTCACAGGGACTTAGATTTAAAGTACTGGATAGCTTTAAATGTACCATAGGTTCAAATCCTTCTTAATGACAACCAAAACCCTCATAAGAGGTTAGATGTTCAAGACAGTTTCTATACATAACTTCTTTCCCAGATTTAAAACAAAACAGAAAATTCTATATAAAATGGTCTAAAGGATCAACTGTCAACATTGCAGAGAGTAATTAAACTAAAGACTCAAAAGTAAATCAAAATTATTTCTAACTCTGCACCACAAAAAAAAAAAAAAAAAAAAAAAAAAAAAAAAAAACAGAAACTCCTTCAATTTGGGGATTCTTCCCTGAGTCAATACATCACTATCAAAGTTATTCAGATGAATTAAAATCTGAACTGCTACCAGGAAGGAACCCCAATTATACATTAGGCACATTATGTTTTCCCTTATATTCCTGGTAGTATTGTCAATTTTGCAACCATTTTTTTTTTCTCTCCTGGGTATATAGTTATCTTTTCAACATGCAGGGTAAAAAACATTCACATTATCCTGTAAGCCACCCCAAACCCTGAGAACCACACCTATTTGGAAATACAAACTGAGCAACTTTACAAAGGTGTGTCAAAAGTAACTATAATTATAATCAATGTCATTTCTCATAGCACCCTCCCAATTCACTGTGATTATGTAAACCATTTACTGTCACAGAATCCAATCCTCCCCCTTCATCAGCAGTTGAGAATAGTACTAGCAGGCTATAGGGTAGCTCAAACAAATTTAATAAACAGTATTTACACCATGCTGCAATAATAAAAATATCTTTTTAAATCAAACTACAGAAATAAGCAACATATGTGTTGCTTATTCTGACTGAAGTTTGCCAAAAATATTTCACATATTCTTTAAAAATATGGATAATTTAAATTCACTAGAACCCTTAAATTCTGCTACTAAAACCACCTACCCCAGCCAACTGCTGAAAAGGATACTTTAGCACTGTACTATGATTCTTTCCTCCCATTCAGCACTCCTCCTATGTTATACATTCCCGTATTTGATTATATAGCATCAATATCACTAGTCTCAAAGTAATTAATGTATACATGATAACCTCTTGAAGGCAAGAACCATATACTCAATCTACTATCCTATAAAATCATCATCATCTTGCACTAGAAATCAGATACCTGGATTCTATACGCAATTCTATTACATGTTACCTGTTTGAAATCACAAACTCTCTTCATTCACTTATGAAGTTCTTTCAAAGTTCTCTGACAAAGTAGTAAGTGAAACCATATGAAACTGCCATTTTGTAGGTAAAAAAGGTTGTTTTGTAGGGGAAAAAAGTTGAAAAATAATGGCAATTTCATATAGGTGAACCAAAGTTGAAGTGGATCCCATAAAATGGCTGTCTGTCCATGGTCTACAAATCCAATAGTGTGCAAACATGCCACAAACTCCACATAACCCCACTTCATCTCAAAATGTCATGCCACATGTACAACCATTCAATGTTAATTTAGGAATCTATGCACAATTTTTTAAACCTTCATGATACTAACCACCATTGTCCTTACTGCCAAGTTATCATAAGTTCTGGAAAGACACTACCTCAAAGCAGCCCTGCAAAATCCAGTCTATCCCCAAAATACACTTTGTGCCTTTGCTGGATTACCCATAAAAAGTCTTCCACTGCACGTATAAGAAAATAAGTCCACAAGTAAACAAAAATCATTCACTACTTTGTGAGTCGCTAAAATTATGAACAAGTACTTAGTATACTAAGTACTATGTTTCCTATGACTGCAGGACCAAATCCAAGTAAGAATATTCTCAAATAATGAAATATTTCCTATGAACACTTAAAATGGAGTACATCAACCTCCTCCTATCAGAGAAATCGATTGTTTTACCTCCAAGGTGCATTTTTCCTAACCCAAACCAAATAACTCCGGAAAATATATCGGGTTTGAACTAAAGGACTGCAGCATCAAAGACTCTATGCCTCTTAGAACCAAAAAAGACTCCTTTCAGTCCCTGGGTGAGCCCCTCTTTAGGCTCCGCGTCCATTCAACCGGTTCCCATGGAAATAACCGGGCACATTACGCGACTCCACTGCTTTGGGTTAGTTAGCAGCATTTAGGGAGATCTTTCCAGTCACTTAAAAGAAAGGTCCCGACTAACAGCAGCCCCTGGGCGTGAAAGCCTGGACCCTAAGGACGCTTCTCCCGTCCACTCCGCGATCTGCCGGCCCCGCTCCCCCTCCAACACCCAGCATTTCTCGAATTAAGGGGCCTCCGTGATCACCTTGCCTGGCACCCGTTCCGAACACCCAGATGATGGCGACTGCCTGGCCAGCAAAGCCTCCTTCGGACAGGGCCAGCGAACGCGGCTACGCCCTGTTGGTCCACAGACGGTGATGGCAGCCACAAAAAGGCCGGACCGCCGCCCGCCCAGTTGGGCCTCAAGGACGTCTCCTCACAGTCCCCGCGGGACCCGGACGCCACACCACACCGGCGAAGGGCAACCGCAGCTCCCGCTAGGTCTCCGGGGGCTGCCCGCAGGCACTCTCCTGGGTCGGGAGAAGCTCGAGAACCTCCACCAACACGGTCCCAATCCCGCTCCTGCCCCATTCCTCCCTGTTCTTTCGTGACCATTGCCAGTCTCACCTCCGGATCTCACTAGAGGCCACCGAACCCGGACGCCGGTGTTCAGCCTGTCTCCAGTCAACGGAGACACGGAGCGGAAGGAACTGTGGATTTACGCACGCTCGGGGATGACGAGTCTGCGACCAATAAGAAAGGATCGTCCGATCGTCTAGCCAATCATCTGGAGGCTGCTCGGCCTGACGGGCTACGTCACGAACGGTCGCCTTAACAACCGCCCACAGCTCTCCCCAGGCCGAGAACCAGCACCGCACCATCTCTCACCACGTCCCAGCCAACCAATAGTTAGTGGAGCCTCAGCACCAGTGCCTGCCTATTGGCCGAAGAGCCGTGGGGGCGCAAGCATGGAAAGTGCCTAGGCGAAGGCTATAGGGGTTCTGGCGGGTGGAATGTCCTGCAGCCCCCAGACCTGACCCGCAGTCGTCCTGGCTGTGAGTTTACTATGAAAGACAGAAGTATGAAGCAGAAGCGTGAGGAATATGGAATATGGAGCGTGAGGAATAACGCAGGGTTTGATTGAGGGTAAAGAGCTCAGTTACTTAGTGTAAGAGAGATGGAGGGAAGCAGAGGTGGCCATGAAAAAAAAATAGGAATATAAAAAAGGGAGGGTGGCAACGAGGTGCAATCCAAACCTCAAGCTGAATCTGAACCACACCTCTCTGAGACTTACCTATGAGTGTAAATGCCTCCAGCTATCTATATATACCCCCTTTGAAGGCACCCGTTGCACACCATTAATTTTTTCTGAAATTCGCCACTCCTGTGCCTTCTCTTAATTCCCTCTGCTCCAAGTCTGGTTCAGGCCTTTATCATCTCTTACCTAAAGTAGTGTGCAATAACCTCTGCTAACTGATCTTCCCACTCCTGGGCGCTTCCACTTTGTCCTGCAGGACTGCCACAGTAATTTTCCTATTATGCCATAGGCCTGCCCCTAAATCATCAAGAATTTTTCATGTCTACTGGACTCAATAACTTGAGACTACCAAAATGGCCTCACCCCATGTTTCTTGCGCACTTTTCACTACTTCTCTGTGTGAACCCATTTCAGCCAAAGTAACTGGCCCCTCAATCACATTCAAGAGCTTTTTGTATCTTTTCTTGAGATCTTTTAGTTTAACCTGGATATGCCTACCAATTTTAAATGTTGAAATCCTAATTATATATACCTCAAGGACCATTCATATGCAACCTCCTCTCGTGATTCACTCAAATACGTCATCTCTCCATACTTGGAACACCCATAATATTTCCATAATATTCTGTAACTAGTCTTATTATCTTTTGTGGAAATTTCTTAAGGATAGGAATTGCACTTCAGTTGATTTTTAAGGCCGTATCTTTTAAACATGGTGACTTCTCATATTACAAAAAAAAAGAAAGATAACGAAAGTTAAGTAACTTGAAGCAATTAGGAAAACTGGCATTTGAATCCAGTTCTAAAGTTTATATTGGTTCTACTATACTCCATTATTCTTTTTAGGAACTTTATTCATATCTCTTTACCAAATAATTTGAAAAACATACAATGCTCTGTGGTTGGCCCTATCTACAGTGATAGACATGGTGAATTTTTTTAATTCTTAGTTAACTGTGTACCTTGAGGACCTAACCTTTTGCATAGCATAGAATAGGCCCTCAGTAAATATCTCTTGACCTTTGGCAAGAGGGATAATCAATCATAAAGTATCTACCAAAAGCTAAGTGTGGCCAGTTAACACTTGAAATATACTGTGTTTTAAAAAAAAAAAAAAAAAATCCTGAAATTTAAAATAACAAAACAAAACAAAAAACATTGTGCAGGTCAAAGAGAAAGAAAAAACTTCCCACAGCTGGAATATATAAATTCAAACACAGCTGGGACCTGTGATAGGAAATAAATAAGTACAACTCTTCAAGTTATGAAAAATATCTTTTGGAATGGAGCATTAGAAGCTTAACCAATCACACAGCATGTATTAATTTAAAATATTGCATGTCATATAATACAAGAGGACAGTGTCATGGTTTAGAACACAACAGTGTTTACTGGAGAGTGTGCACACAAAGGTTTCTGCTGCCCCCACCCCCAAAACCTGCTCTCACTGTTTAACTGTGGTTTTGATCGTTTTTTTCCCTTACAATTTCTCCATTCCCCCCTTCTTTTGTTCTAAATAGTTATACATGACAGTAATGCATTTTGATACATCATACATAAATGGAGTATAACTTCTCCTTCTTCCGGCTGTACATGATGTAGCATTACACCAGTCTTGTAATCATACATACACATAGGATCATAATATCCAAGTCATTCTACTATTGTTCCTGTCCCCCTCCTATTCCTCTCTTTAATCCTTTCCCTATTTTGTAGAGTCCATTGGTGGCAGGTACAAATTATATTTGAATTGCTTTAAAGGATTATATTTTAATTGCTTTATTTTCCTCAGGAAAATGTTTACACAATGTAGAAATGGCACATGTGTGATGGGGTGTGAGCATCCATTCTTGAGATTCTTAGGAATTTTGGGCCAAGGTGACTGATTAACAAAGGAGTTAATGAAAGACAAAGGATAGAACAAAGTTCTTAGCCAGGTTCCACATGCCTAAAGCTCCTGATAGAAAATTCAGTCAAGAGAGGCCAGAGGGAAATGGTAATGGTAGGAAGAATAAAAGAGCTTGGAAAGAGCTGAATAAGATTTTACCAGGCAAAAGTGAAAAAGAATAGAAGAATAATGGCTCAAGGGAACACTTCTCAGCTTTCCAGAGCAACCCTATTGAAGGAGAAGCTGAAGAGCATTGCTCAAGGCAATATTTTAATACAGAATTACTGTCACTCATGGGAAAAAAAAAAAAAAAGGATCTAGTATATAAGACCCTAACTCTGTCAATCTGGCTACACATAACAAAGAACTCCAAATAAAATCAGAGTAAACAAGATAAACATTTATTCCTTTCTTGGGTACACGAAACTGGAAATAGATAATCTAGACCTGGTATGACAGTTCATGATGATTTCTGGAATCCTTCTGTCTCTCCGCTCCACCATCTTCATGTTGTGTCTTCCATCCTCAGGGGTCATCTTCTTGTCCCAGAGTGCAACTGGAGCTCCTCTGGAAAGAGAATTAAAGTTTTAAAAGGGGAAGTAAGAAAGAAAAAGAAATCTCTTCGCAGTTGAATCACCTTCCTTTTCACAGTTTTTATCTTAATTGCCAGAACTATAAGACCATACTTAGCAACAAGAAAGCTGGGGAGTGTGATTTTTATTTTGGGCAATGATGTGCCCAGCTCAAAACTGGTGGTTTCATTTCTGTATTTTCCATGGTATTCCCATACTATGTGAATACACAGGAAACACCTAATACATTTGCTGATCACTTAAGTCAGAAACAGGAAGATTTGGGGGACATAAAAAAAGATAGATGAGTGAAGTAATAGGTTAACAAACTAACCACTATTCTCAGTCAATGTATTAACAAGTTCTCTGTGCCTCTTCCAGAAAGATAGACTGTACATTTTCACCCAAGGAACAGAACATAAAGTATCTGAAGATTCTGCTTAATGTCTCTTTGTTAGAACTCCTGCTTGCTTTGATATACATGCCATTATAAATAATTTAGAAAGAAATTTGACCCAAGCACACCAGGTAAAGTTAAAAAAAATTATAATTGATGTCACAGTGGGTTAATAATTTTTGCCTTAAGAAGATAATGAGGGCTGAGGATGTGGCTCAAGCGGTAGCGCGCTCGCCAGGTATGCGTGTGGGCCGGGTTCGATCCTCAGCACCACATACAAAGAAAGATGTTGTGTCCGCCGAAAACTAAAAAAAAGTATTAAAATTCTCTCTCTCTCTCTCTCTCTCTCTCTCTCTCTCTCTCTCTCTCTCTCCCCCCCCCCCTGTTTAAAAAAGAAGAAGAAGAAGATAATGAAAGCCAGATGCAATGGTTCACACCTGTAATCCCAATGACTCAGGATGCTGAGGCAGGAGGATAGCAAGTTTGAGGCCAGCCTAAGCAACTTAGTGAAGCTCTGACTCAAAATAAAAAAAGTACTGGGGTGTATCTCAGTGGTAGAGCACCCCTGGGTTAAATTCTCAATAATGCACATGCACACACCCAAAGAAGGTAATGAAAGCCACCAGGATAGCCTTCTTCTTGCCCAGCCCTTTTCCGAAATAATTGCTCTGTAAGTCCCATGGGAGTTTGGCTACAGGCTTTAGAGCTTTCTGTTTTTACCCTATCCCAAATCAAGGGCAGCATCTTTCTTTTAGAATCTAAGACTGGCTGGACCACCAGATAATCACATCCCAATTTTGGTAAAGAGTTCAATGGTATTATCTGGACATTGCTTGGCATTGTATTTAATAGGGAATAAAGTAAAATAGTTTGGCCAGCCTTGGTCTCTAGATCTCATTCTTATTCCAAAAGAAAAAAAAAATGTATAGTCTGGTATAGAGAAGAAAGGTGCTATGGTTTGGATATGGTTTAATTGTGTCCCCTAATGGTCATGTGCTACAAACTTGGTCTCCATTTTAGCAGTATTTTTTTTTTTAATATATGTGAAACTTTTAATAAAGTGGATGGTTTTGTTCCCATGATTAAGGAGTGCAACTTGTGGAAGTGTTTGTAATTACAAAACAACTACAGGCAGCATGGAATTAGTGAAATTTACATTTTAGAAAAAAATGGACATTTTGAGTCATTGCCTAAATACCAAAATTATTTTTTTTCATTTTTTATTGACTCATATTAGCTATGCATAACATTAGGATTTGTTTTGATATAATTATAAATACACGGAGTATTATTTGCTCCAATTCAGTCCCTAGTACTTACCTTTTGCTCTCCTCCTCCCCCGCTACCCCCTCCCCAACCACCATTTCCTTTTGTCTATTCTGTTGATCTTTCTGCTACTTACTCACATTTTTTTAAATTACATAATGGTAAGATTACTGTAGTATATTCATATATGTACATAGGAAAGTTAGGTCAGATTCATTCCACTATTCCGAATATATTTTTCTGTACTAAAAAAATCAGTTTTTATGGAGGAATTATTTTTAAATTATTCATTTAAGCTGAAAGTTCTGGAGAAACTAACTCAGAATGGTTTAAACTTTTTTTTTTAATCTCTGATCACAAAATCTTCAGTAGTTTTTGGCATTGGTTCATCAATTCAACAGTGACAGGATATAGCACCTCTACAATTCTGTTGGCTTTTCCCACATTGTTCCAAGATGGTAGCTGAAATTCCAACTACTATCTGAGTTCAAAATAATAAGATGAAGAGGCATATCAGCTGTCTCATTTCTGAGAAAAAGACGTCCCTTAAATTTCTTCACAAAACTTATTGCTTAGAGTTCTGGCTTATGTCTTCTTGGCCATAACTCTATCACCCTCAAATGCAAGAGAAGAAATAAAATAGAATATTTAAGTTTTCTAACCCATGTCAGGTGAAATAGCAAAGGAGAGAGGATTGGAAATGGCTGCTCATTTAGCCAAATTCTGGAGTCTGAAAGTATTTCATTTCTACTTACTGAACACAATGGCTGGTATGATACAAGTCTGAAAATACCATATCAGATCTTATGAAATCAAAGAAAACATTCTACCAGCAGATGTGGGGAATGACTTGACCTGAAATGGTGGATCAAAGAGACAATTGGTGGTGGAACTAAGAACCACAAGAGTGTTAAGAAAGAGAAAGACAGTGCTTCAGAGAGATCAAGATGGGTAGCTATGGATAAAAAACATTCAAACACCTTTAAAAAGTCAGCAACTGTGTCATGTTCCTGACTTTCAGAAATAAGAGCCTGAATACTATGGGTTGGACCATCTGATTTAACCAAAGCTCCTCAGGTTACTTCAAGTGACTGAGTCACTTATTGAACTTCAAGAAACACTTGGATGCAGAATTATTTTTCTCATTAATTTATGCAGTTTATGTGGCTATGGAATTAAGCAAATTGAGAAATTCACAGAATTTCTTGAAAATTTCAGAATCTTCTGGGAACACGGGTGCTTGGGAGACAGCTGGGGTGAAAAGTGCTGATGCATTTCTTGTCTCTTGAGTTCCATTTCCTGGACTTGTACTTCCCCAAGTGTCTCTGAGAAACCAGCCTCTACCTCAGAGCAAAGCCTGTCCAAGGAAGGGGGCATGGAAAGACCCACAGAGCACTCCTAAGCACATACCCACCCTGCTTAGTTGTTTATCTACAAATAACAGGAGAGATCTGTAGAGCCAGGTGTCCCTGACTCAGTCAGGCTAGGTGAGGACCCATAACAACCCCCTAGCAACCACCAATCAGCATGAGATAGGGAAAATACCTGGGATGCCAGATAACCCTCCCAGTAGTTTATGATAACATGTTGGGAGACCATGTAGTTGAAAGCACTACTCCCCTCGTGGCTTAAACCAATCAGTTCAAACGAATCCCCCTCTTATACTAACCAATCACCGCTACCCAACTTGTTCCCGCCAGTGAATGTGCTAATCATGTTTTAGAGTTGTTTATGATTTTCCTGCGGTGTGTGATGATTGGCTGAGATGTATGTGAAGTCCCTGCCTTCCCCAAAGAGTGTATAAAACTGCTGCAAACCCTGGGCTCGGGGCCTCTCAGTGTCACCAGTTGCTGTGTGCGTGTCGCAATAAACACCTCTTTGCTGCTTACATCGATCTTGGTCTCTGGTGGTCTTTTGGGGGTTCTGAATTCGAGCATAACATCTCCATCTGCTTTAGGCTGGTTGTATGTTCCCTCATGAGCTATAGCTGTGGAAGTGAAGCCAGTGAGCTAAAGGCAGATAAACACTTTTGGAGTTAGCCCACTCTTGGCTATGAAAAATGAGTATTTATGTCTGGCTGGAAGCACTAAGTTAGGATGGCCTTAGGCCTGAGCCTAAGCAACTCCATTTTACTCCAGTTTAAAACCTGCAGTTTCACCAGGCACACCCACAGAGCCCTCCAGTATGGCCTCAGATAAGTTACTTCCCATCACCCTGATGAATAGAGTGAAGTCCATGGCAGGCTGTGCTTGCCTGGTAAGAGGGAAAGGCGAGATGATCAGGGTGGAGACCACCAGACCAGATGTTTCTGACCCCAGGGTAAATGATGTCACTGAGAAATCCAGTGGTAGCTGGTAAGGATTGAAAGGGGGTCCAAAGCCCAAAATTTTAGTATAGAGCAAATGAACTGGGACTCAGCCAGCCAAAACAAGGATGCACTCGAGCTGGAGAGCCTGATGAGGACCTGATATCCCATCACTTGTCATTGTTCCTGAACCACTGCGTGATTCTCACTGCTCTCAAACTCTACTGCCTGTCTGGACCTTGATGAGAGCCAAAACTTCTCCTTATGACCCTCTCAACTGGTCGTCCACTCCACGCCAGAAAAAGCCTGCCTTGGTTTCAGACCTGGTTACCTCAGTCTGAGTGCATCTGCTGGACATAAAGCCTCAGTCTGAGGTAACATAAAGTTTCCTCAGACTGAGTGCATCTGCTGGACATAAAGCCTAAGGCTTAAGAGTTTTGAACTTAGCATGCAGAGGAAATGTCTGTCATTAGCCTGTCATGAGTAAGTGATGCTTAGAATTAGTCTAGAATTGTTTGCTGTGAATTAATTAATCTAGAATTGTTTGTTGTGAATTGATTATGTCTATTGCAGTGCCTAGCATTAAGGATTGTCGTTTTCTGGATTAAGAACCTATAGTCTGAAATTGTATTGAGTGATTTGAGTAAATAAAGCATTGAAAAGAGGCAGAAGCGCATGGACATTCTTTATTTCTCTCCTTGACTGCATAGTAGCAATTTTGCCCCCTCGCGACACACCACGTATTTACTCAGTCTAGCAATCTGAAGAGAAGTTCCATATGTAGCACTTACAGGGAATGTAGTGTTTTAATGACTCCTGACCAGGGCATTTTGGCTCTTGACTGGGATTGTCTGTGTAAGGCATGTCTCTCTGTGATCATGGGAATACTATGCCTATTCACCAAATAGTGTCTTACACTCTGCCATTCTCGGTACATGATAGTGAGGTGAACTTGAGTGTTTGTAAGGTTCAAAATTTTTTGCCAATGATCAAAATATGTTGTATTCCATGCATGTTTGAGGGCAGAAATATTGGACTCTGAGGCACAGAGATCTGTGGATTCCTCCATATATATTTTTTTTGGGGGGGGGAGAGGTGTGAGAGATTGAACTCAGGGGCACTCAACCACTGAGCTACATCTCCAGCCCTATTTTGTATTTTATTTAGAGACAGGGTCTCACTGAGTTGCTTAGAGTCTTGCTTTTGCTGGGGCTGGCTTTGAACTCAAAATCCTCCTGCCTCAGGCTCCTAAACCACTGGGATTACAGGTGTGCACCACCTTACCCAGCCCTCCATGTGTTTTTAAACCCATATCTGAAAACCATGTGTGGTGAAACATGCTTGTAATCCCAGCAACTCAGGAAGCTAAGGCAGGAGGATTCGAATTTGAGGCCAGTCTCAGCAATTTAGCAAAGCCCTCAAGCAATTTAGCAAGCCCCTGTCTCAAAACCAAAAATTAAAAGAGCTGGTGGGTAACTCAGTGATAAAGAACCCCTGAGTTTAATTCCTAGTACAAAAAAAAAAACCCAAACTATATTTGAGAAGAGAAGTAAGTATACTGATGGTTGCTGAGAAGAAGAAAACACAGAAAGTGGGAATAGAAAAAGCATACCCTCAGAAATGAAATCTATTTCTTTAGATTTTCTAAAATCTAAAAGGGTAGAAAAGCTGGGCAAGAAAACTAAGCTCAGCTGTCCTCTTCCCATTCAGTCCCTATTCTATAAATAGCTAAGAAAGTTAGATGGAATTAGAACCCGATTAGAGATAGAGGTATCACATGCCCCAAAGAAAGGAAAAGACTGATTGCAGTCTCTGGAGTAGATTAAATATAGAATTACTGACAAACAGAAAGGCATAAGATAGTATAGAACATGCATAGGAAAATGATGATTCAAGCAACTAGTAATAGATTATAAATATTCGGGACATGGAACTGGGATTGTGGCTCAGTGGCAGAGAGCTTGCCTCGCATGTGTGAGGCACTGGGTTGGATCCTCAGCACCACATAAAAATAAATAAATAAAAGTATTGTGTCAATCTACAACTAAAAAAATATTTTAAAAATATTCAGGACAAAAGAATGTTATCTAACATAAGGATAAATGTTATCCTCAAAGTAAGGAACTCTCCAAATGGACGCTGTGGATGTGGCTGGGATGTGGAGCACTTGCCTGGCATGCACAAAGCTTTAAGTTCAATCCACATATCACAAACAAAAAACAAATCAAAACAAAAATTCTCCAGATGAAACAAAACAAGCCTTCAAAAACAAGATGGGGGATATTGATAAATTATGATGCTGGATTATGGGTACCTGAAACTATATTATATTATTCTTGTATACTTGTGTATGTTTTAAAATTTGTTAAAATAAAATGTTATTAAAAGAGTACAAAAACACATTAGAGAATACAAAGTACAACTGCTAGTTGAAAGGGGCATGTAATCTATGAAGAAAAAATGAAAGAATGGTTATAATTAAGATATTATCTAGGGCTGAAGTTGTAGCTCAAGCTCAGTGGAGGAGTACTTGCCTACCATGAAAATGTTAAGGAGAGATTGCAATAAGTCACCCAGTCCATCTAAAACTTTATTCACCAACTGCAGTCCACACTTGGTGGGTCAAGTGGTAGGCTGCAAGTCTACACCCTTCGACCTCCTTCTAGGATTTGAGTACATCTTTTATAGTCCAAAACCATATTAAAGCATAAATGGCTGTTGCTATGATTCAAAACCATAAACAAATGTTATGAGATCTAAAATCATAAGCAGAAAAAGGGGTGGTCCAAAACATCCCTACTTGAGTATAAGTTAAAGAATGGTTACCAATGTCTAGACAATCAATCTCTGACAGGGTACATTGTCTAAGAAAAATGGGAGCCAAAGAGAGAACAATTCTACATTGACTAAGAATTGACATTTTGTGTTGCCAAACATGCTTTACTAAGCAACTATTGATGGGTCTAGAGGCGGGGCTTTCCCATGGGAGAAGCATTTCTTACATGGCATGGAGTCTCAGGGCAAAATGGAATCCATTTGGTCATTGCTCATATAGCCTGGCCCATAACAAAAAAGGGGGGAGGGACGTCATTTAGTTTGTTTGCTAAGCCTCTTATATAAAGATAAACCTGTTTACAAGGGCTTGGGGGGTGGGTGTATAACTTAGTGCTAGAGTACTTGCCTGACCCATGTGAGACCCTAAATTTGATTCCCAGCAACCCCCACCTCTCAAAAAACAAAGGTGAAATAAAAGACAAATAAAAAGAGCTGTTTAGATTCCAGGCAAAGAAACACAAGAAAAAAAATATGTTAATCTCAGATAATAGAATCATCTACAAACTCTGAGAAAAAGTACTGCCCAAGAATATTATACCCAGACTGAACTTTACATTGTAAATGCAGCAGGCAGAAATTCTTAAAAATGAAGGTTCTCAAGGAATATAACATTCATGAATCATTCTTGGAAATATTATAGATGATGAATTTAGCCCACAAAAAGGATGATTTGGGGAATTAGAGTTAAAAGGACAAATGCAAAATTCTAGGATAAGAGGAAATGAAAGAATACCTAACACAAATGAAAGAATACTTAACACATATTTGGAAAACACATATTTGTGACCCAAATCTACCAAAACCAGGCAAGCTGTCCTTCAAGTATAAAGGCAAGTGCACACTTTAACAAAGGTGAAGAAACTCATCACTCACAGAACTGATGAGTGCTCTGGAAAATGTTACCTGTCTAAGAAATTCAGTGACCCAAGAAATAAATGAAAATAGAGGATTTAAGTATGGAGAAAGTGTGGTAAAATACTGTCAAATTTACATCAATTTAAATATAGAACTAAAACAAGAATATTGGCAGAAATTGTTATTACAAAACAGACTGTAAATATAACCTCTGATAATTGAAATATAATAATTAAGAAAAATTCATTGATGGGTATAGACTACAAAAATCATGCATAAAACTGCCATTTTCTTCATATTTCCTAGTAGAAAGTCAATAAGTAGTTGTTTATTTATTTATTTATTATGGGGGTTACTGGGGGTTGAACTCAGGGGCACTCAACCACTGAGCCACATCCCCAGCCCTATTTTATATTTTATTTAGAGACAGGGTCTCACTGAGTGCTTAGCACATCATTATTGCTGTGGCTAGCTTTGAACTTGTGCTCTTTCTGCCTCAGCCTCCTGGAAGCATACTATTTTTAAAAAATGAATGATTAAAACCTGTCAATGATTTTCATCATGTTTTTCCTTCACTTTAAATCAGTTTGGAAGAAAAATAGTTATGTATGCAATTCTTTCAATTTTATTTGTGGTTTATTTTTATATTAAATTCAAGCAACATTTTATTCTACACTTTAAAAAAATTGAAACCAGTATTTATATTTTGCAGATATTGAAAGGATGGTGCTAAAATTTGTGTGGAAATGCCAGGAGCTAGAATAGCCAAAACAATATGAAAAAGAAGAAGAAAGTTTGAAGACTTACTTCCCAATTTCAAAACATACTACAAACCTATATTGATCAAGACAGTATGGTACTGGCATAAGGATAGACTTAAGGATAAATCAATAAAAATAAATAAATTAGAGTACAGAAATACATTTTGACATTTATAATCAAATTTTGACTAGAATACCATGAACACTATAAGAAAAACAGAATAGTCTTTCAACAAATGGTACTGGGACAATTAGATATCCATGTGCAAAAGAATGAGTTTGTATATTTATCTGACATAATATACTAAGATTAACCCCAAATGGATTATAGGCCTAAATATAAGAGCTAAAGCTATAAACTTTGGGAGAAGATATAGGAATAAAATATTTGTGGTCTTGGTTTAGGCAAAGCACAAGCAATTGTTTCAAATAAAGCTGCTAAAAATACATTTATATATAAGTCTTCATGTAGATATATGCTTTCATTTTTCTTGAGTAGAAAATGTCCACTAGGAGTAAAATGGTTGAGTCAGATGGTAGGCATGTACTTAACTTCTTAGGAACCTGTAAAATTGCTTTCTAAGGTGGCAGTAGTATTTTACATTTCCACCAGCAGTGTTATGAAAATTCCAGTTGCTCCATATCCTCATGAATCAGACATTACTTTTTAAATTTTAGCCATTGTAATAGGTATGCCATGGTTTCTCATGGTGGTTTTAATTGACATTTCCCTGATGACTAGTAATACTGAATATCTTTCATGTGCTTTTTGGCCATTTATATATGCTTTTTGTGAAGTGTCAGTTCACATATTTTGTACATATAAATTTTAGAATTAGCTTATTGGTTCTAATTTTTAAAATTTGCTGGAATTTTCATAGGGGATTGTGTTAAATATGTAGGTCAATTTGGGAAAATTACCAGCTTAACATTCCAACCCCTAAACTTGATGTAGCTTTCATTTATTTAGGTCTTTAAGTTCTCTCAGTAGTGTTTTCTTATCAGTGTTGAGGCCTTTGATGGTCTTTTGTTAGATTCATCCTTATAGCGTTTGGTAAGCCTGCACATGAGATTTTAATTTTTCATTTTCCAATTATTTGCTGGAATAAATATCGATTGATTTTTTTTCATATTGCTGAATTCATTTATTGGTTTTAGTAGTAGTTGCTTGTAGAAACCTTGAGATTTAAAAATATAAGCTACCATATTACCTCTAAATAGGGACAGATTTACTTTCTTTATGATTACGTCTTTTTTTTTTTTCCCTCTTTGCAATAGTTAGTATCTCCAAAAAAAAAAAACAAATGTTGAATAGAAGTGGTGGAAACAGACATTTCTGCCTTATTCCATTACCATTAAATGTGATATTGGTAATTATAAATTTTTCATAGGCATTCTTTATTCATTTAAGGCATTTTCCATCTATTCCCAGTTTGCTGGTAATTTTTTTTAAGTTATTAAAAATTGAAATGTATTTACTTTTTACCCAGAAGTTTCATCTCTGGGAATTTACCCAAAGTTTTATACCTGCACATGAAATTATTTATGTACAAAGTATAATCATTGTATCACTATTTGTAAAGCAAATTATTGACAAATATATTCATTATTAAATAATGAACATCCGAACACACACACTCACACACACACACACACACACACACATACACACACACACACACACACACTCTGTGGATGGGGTGGTAAAAAGAAAAAAGAGGGCGGGGGTTGTAGCTCAGTGATAGAGCGCTTGCCTTGCACAGGTAAGGCCCTGGGTTCAATCCTCAATACCACATAAAAATAAATAAATAAAAATAAAGATATTGTGTCCATCTACAACTAAAAAAGAAAAAAGAAAAATGAGGAAGGAGTTCTCTACACATGAATATTGCCATTCAGTTTAGCATAGAGATTTAGTGGCCAGATATGGAGCCAGACTATCAGAATTTTCCTCCTGGCTCCACTTATTGCTTTTCTTTTTCCTTCCTTCCTTCCTTCCTTCCTTCCTTCCTTCCTTCCTTCCTTCCTTCCTTCCTTCCTTCTTTCCTTCCTTCCTCCTTCCCTCCTTCCCTCCCTTCCTTCTTTCTTCCTTTCCTTCTTTTTCCTTTCTTTTCTGTATGTAGTGGTGGTGAGTGTACTTTATTTTATTCTGCATCAGTATTTATTTGATTTGGCAAGATCTTATTATGCAAGCTGACAGGTGGACTAGTCGTTGATGATTATTACACAGAAGGAAGTGTTTTTTATACCATATAGATAATCAGGCCACCAAAGGTAACCCAGAAAAAAAAAATCAGTGTAGCAGAACATTTTTTTTTTCTTTCACATGTATGAATAAATGCAGTGCTGAGGATCGAACTCAGTGCCTCACACATGCTAGGCAAGTGCTCTACCACTGAACTATAGCCCCAGTCCCCATTACTTACTTTTCTAAGCCTCAGTTTCCTTATCTATAAAATGAGGACAACAGTAGTATCTATCCATAGAGTTGATTAGTTAATATGTAAAGCATTTAATAAGCACCATATAAATACTTTATTTTGTTATTGTTACTAATATACCAAGATTTCCAATATATACTATTAAGTAATCTTAAAAGAACCAATGGAAAAACTGCTAGAAATTATAGGACTTGGTAAAGAAAATAGCTTTTCTCTATAAGAAAATAAAAAGGCAAACTAATCCTATTCATGATAGCAACTAATATATCTAAAATATCATAAGTAACATTTTTTAAAAAGATGTATGCCATGAAGAAAACAGTAAATTTCAGAGATACATGCAGAATACAAATAAATATGTTATTTCTTTTCATGATAACCTCCTAATTTTCTAAAACAATAAGAATAAATCTTTGTTCCTTATAAACAAATTCTACTGATATCCATGAAAGAGAGGACTGAAGGGTATAAACATATCAGAGGCAGCCTAAGTTAATGTGTAACCCCTATTTAATTGGAATTATTTTAGAAGACAGTGCTTGAGAAAATAATCCTTCAATTTGCGAAAAAGAATTGGTAAGATTGCAAGGAGATTTTTACAAGGAGTATTCAGGGAGACTAGGACTTCCAGATAGCAAAATATAAAATAATAATAATTAAACATTTATAAACAACATAGAATACAAAAATGAATGTAATAGAAAAAGAATCTCCCAGTTAGACCTTTATATAAATAACCATTATAATATGCAAAACAACTTAATATACAATAAAACTCAATTGAGGAAAAGTGGATTGTTAATTAAATAAATTGATTATTCAATAAATGATTCTGGGGGTTATGAGGGTATAGTTCAAGGGTAGATTGCTTGCTTGGCTTGTGTGAAGCACTACCTTTCATTCCCAGCACTATAAAAACAAATAAATGATTGGGGATCAAAGGGTATGTATTGAAAAACATCAGTCATAGAAGAGTTTGATGTCATGTGTTTGTCTAGTGTATCCAAGACCATAAAAGCTGAAAAGTATTCCCAGGCTCCTGACTGAGTTAAGTGTCTCCCATTTATATAGTACACTGCAATAACTGGTTTACCTGTCTTTCACCCCCACTGGTGTGGGAACCCAAACTAAGTTAGGAACTGTACCATCCCCACTTAGTTCATATTAGTTGCTCAATAAGTGTAGATTTAATGTCAGAGAAGAAGCAAGTGTCCTGGATTTTAAGCAAAGACTCCATCCAATCCCTTTTATTTATGGTTGGGTTTCTCAAGACTTCCCTTCAGCTGTACAATACTAAGCAATAGCAATTTCAAAACCAAGTCATTAGGAAACACATCTTTTCTTAGATTTAAAAAAAATATATATAAAGTGGTATAATGAGAAGAAATTCTATAGTTTTTTTTTTCTATAGAGTTTTTAGCTAAATCCAATGTCTTTCTCCCTTGTTCCTCATTTTTTTTTTATGTGATTCTAAACTCCACCCAGGTATTTTTCATTTTCCAATTTTAAAAGGAAAATAGAAGATGTTCTGGTACTGCGAATTTTTTTCATGAAGGGCTGATAGTGTAAGTTGTTTGTTTACCATTTTATAAACGTTCATCAAGGTTTTTACTTTTTCTGCCACATGCTAAGAGATGGCTACAGCTCATTCTGAAGAATCAAACAGGCCATTATAGTACAATAGCACAACCATATTTATGTAAGGAAGCCTTGAGAGAGATCATGGTTCTGTTTAATTTCCAGGAACAGTGAGGTTTGTGTGCATCTGGATCTCCATATTTGCAATTCCAAGTCTGCTGATTAAAAATATTCTAATGTTCTAAAAAAAATCCATCTGTATATGTGTCAACTTTTTTCTTGCCATTCTCTAAAGAATACAATATAACAGCTATTTCATATCATTTGCATTATATTAGCATTACAAGGACTCTAGAAATGAGTTAAAATGTAGGAGGATATATGTAGGTTCTATGAAAATATTACACCATTTGGGGGACTTGAGCATTGCATGGTCATTTTATTATCTGGAGCCAATTCCTTTGGATAGCACAAGGCAACATATGTAGTGGTGGTGGGTGTACTTTATTTCATTTTGCATCAGTATTTATTTGTTTTGGCAAGATGTTGTTATGCAAGATGACAGGTGGACTAATCATTGATGACTTTACTATTACACAGAAGGAAGTGTCTTTTTATACCATATAGATAATCAGTCCACCAAAGGTAACCCAGAAAACAAAAAATCAGTGTAGCAGAACATTCTTTTTCTTTCATGTGTATAAACTCCCATTGCTTTCTAGAAATGTGGTTAATCTCTGCTTGATATTTCCTTCAGTGCATTGGCCTTCTTCAAACTTATGACAGTCATCATGAACAGATGGAACTATGCAGACTGGATATATATCCTGAATAAGAAGGTGACCTGAATGGGTTGGGGTTCAAGCTCAGTGGTAGAGCACTTGCCTAGCATGTGTGAGGCACTGGGTTTGATCCTCAGCACCACATAGAAATAAATAAATTAAATAAAGGTATTGTGTACATCTACAACCAAAAAATATTAAGAGGAGGAGGAGGAGGAGGAGGAGGAAAACTGGTGGCAGATAATAAAGAATAGGACTTGAGAAAAGTCTAATGAGGATTTCTCTAGGAAATTCTGTCAACTATGCAATATAAGTACTTTTATATTGCTCTCTTGTGAAATATTCAGTAAAGCATATATCTGGTGAGTGAATTGCTTTCTTTATGAAAACATGAAGATAACTGAAATATGGATCATCCAGTCAATCCAATCATATTCTATTTTACCCCAACCACTTTCTTGAAACTATTTTCACCAAAATAACCTCTGATTTAAAAGTTACTAAAGCCAGAATCTTGAGATAGTACTGGTGGATAACAAGTAAGAGGAAAAATGAGAATCATTAACTATTATAAAACAAAAGACATAGGACTGGGGATGTTGCTCCATGGTAGAATACTTGCCTAACATGCATGAGGCCCTGGGTTCAACTCCCAGTTCTGCAAGAACAAAAAAGAAAAGACGTATCTAAGCTAGGCACAGAGGTGTTCACCTAGCAACTTAGGAACCTAAGGCAGGAGGATTGCAAGTTTGAGGCCACCCTCAGCAATTTAGGAAGACCCTGTCTCAAAATAAAAAATAAAAAGGACTTAGAATGTAGTTCAAAGGTAGAGTGACCCTGATTCAATCCCAGTACTACATGAACACACACATAATTAAAAAAATGTCTAAAAGGGACTTTTCTGTATTGTTTTGTTTAGTAAAATGCTAGATGGGGTAATATAACTGCCTCCTTTGTTACCTCCGTTTAAAATTTTTCAGAAAAAAAAGTTGCATGGTGCAATGCCATTCTGCAGTTCAAAATTTGTTTAAAATTAAAAGACAACAAATTTAAACAATGGTATGGAGAAATGTGGCTCTCCTATGTTTCCAATGGGAGTATAAAATGGAACAACCACTAGAAAACAGTTCCTTGAGATTGGAGTCTTGCTGTTTTCCAGTCTAGGCTCTAACTCCTGGGCTCAAGTGATCCTCCCCCTCAATCTCCTCAGTAGCTGGGACTACAGGTATGTACCATTGCACCCAACTTGGCAGTTTCTTATTAATGAACTAATACCCTTATGTTATGACCTGGGATTTCTAGAGATAGTCTCTTGAATATTCAAGAGAAAATAAATTTTAATATCCACAAAAAGACTTTTGCAAAAATATCCAAGCAAATTTATTCATGATAGCTCAAACTAGATACAAATGTCTAACAGGAGGATGGATGATTGATAAATACAAATGTATTGATAAATACATTTATTCACATAATATTACATAGCACAGAACTAATAATGCACACAACATAGATGAATCTCAAAAATATTTTGTTGATGAAGGAAGCCAGATATAAAAGGCTACCTAGTAAATGATTCTATTCATATGAAGTTTAATATTGGACAAAAATAATGGCAGAAATTAGAACATGCTTGCCTATGGGATTGGGGACTAACTGGAGGGAAGCACAAAGAAGCTTTCTGGAGTAATAGAAAATATTTCATAGCACAATCATCTGATTGTGGTCACACAGGTGTATACATGGAACTGACATGTCTCAGACATACTAGGCACAGTGTTGCGGGCCCACAGTACTTTTAAGAACGGTGAAGATATTTTAAATTCAATCTATTTTAAAATCAGAAGTAAAAAATGATGTAATAATAATGAACAAGGCCTGGATTATATTGGTTGCTCTACCAACATGTCATAAGATATAATTTTCAGTGCTAGGGATTGAACCCAGGGCTTTATACATGCCAGACAAGTGCTGTATCCCTGAGCTACACTCCCAACACCTACTTTTTAAGTTTTTGTAGAATAAAGGGCACACAAAGGCAAAAGTACATAGTGCCTAAGAAAATCATATTGCAGTCCTATGCATGCATTTATGAATACTTATCTAATTGTACATTTAAGATCTATGCATTTTACCATATTTATATTTTACTTCAATAACAAAAATTACTTGAGAAAATACACTGCTTTTAAATTTTTTTGGCAAAAGTTGGCTCTCCATGGTGTAGAGACATATTCAATCCTTCCTCAAAGGGTTAAAAAAAATAGACCGCATATAATGAAAACGAGCATTATGAAGGAAGAAAATATTGTCTAAAAAAGTAATCAGAAGGTAAATTTAGAAAAAAATTTAAAGCTAGGCACAGTGGTGTGTACTTGTAATCCCAGTGATTTAGGAGGCTGATACAGGAGGTTTATAAGTTCAAGGCTAGCCTCAGCAATTTATTAAGGCCCTAAGGAATGTAGCAAGACCCTGTCTCAAAAAAAAAAAAAAAAAGTCATGGGAATGTGGCTCAGTGGTTAAGCACTCCTGGGTTAAATCCACAGTACCCCCCCTTCCTGAATTCTTTTTCTTTTAAAGCCTAGGCATTTTTATGTTATATCAGTTACCTAGTGGCATATCAGAGAACACTCTTAAAAGATAGTACATATTTAATTTATGTTCATATATATAGAGAGAGAGCCTAAAGTATTTTAAAAACTTGAATTATAAAAGTAAGATCTGTTTCCTACTTTTAAGGTGTTTACATACAGTAATAAATATATCTATATTAGAAATGCCTGTTTCAAGATATGGTTACATGTGTGTTCTTATTACTGAGATCATTACTATGGCTACTAGTTTCATACTTTGATAAATAGAAAGATAAAATGTAAAATATTATGGTAACTTATAAATACAACATCAGTGGTATAGAATGTACCACAATATCAATATTATGACCCTTTGAAGTAGTGGACTTAAATATTATAAATATTTCTGCAATTATTAAGGCAAAGACCAATAACCAGCATTAATGGGCAAAGAATATGAATAAAAAGATCACAGGAAAGAGCAAATGGCTCATAAAAATCTTAGTCTCAATATCATTCATATTAAGATATGTATAAATTAAAACTATAAGGTTCTCTCCTATCAGATTGGCAAAGGTAAAAAAAAATTGATGACATTCTGCCTTGTGATTGGCAATAAGAAGATATGGGCACTTATAATTTGGATTTATCAAAAAAAAATGCCTGTATAGGGATTTCCATTTCTGGTCATGAAGGTACTGTGTTTTCTAGCACACCTTAAACAACTGTAAATCTGAACCAAATATATGAAAAGGTGACTTTGGGGACATTGACCATCAGGTAGCACAGAACTGTGATATGGGCAACTTAGGAAGCAAACAAGGTAAATCTTTTGAGTTTCCCAGTTCACTGCCAGGAGACAGGGTCCATGATCAATACCACTGAGGCCCAGTGCCACCCTGAATTGAGGAATGGAGTTTGGAATTTGCAGGAGCCAAGGGGAATAGAATTTTCAGGAAGAAGGAAGTACAGAGGAAGAGCCCATAGATTTGCAGTGGAATCACCTCAAGTCTAAGTGTCTATCAGTGCATATGTATGAGGAAATCAAGTAGGAGAAAGATTCTAACCCACTTGTTAGGAATTTTCCTACTGATAACTCAGGGGCACTCGGTCTGGCTGTACAGGTCATTCACTGTTTGAACACGTTAAGTCAAGGAACTGAAATCCTGTTTATGCTCTCCTTACTATTTGTACCCTGACCTCAGGTAGGTATGAGAAGAGCTTAGAAAAATAAAACATTTTCAAATTCATGCAGAGATACTCTCTACTCACCAAGCAATGAGAATCCAAGATTACCTCTGCTTAGATGGGGTACCTTTTCCTAATTTTCACAAAGGCTCATGTAACTGATGTTTTTGGCAACACCATCACATACTTCAGCCGCCCCCCCACCCCCCCAGATCTCAGCCACATTGCACTGAAAAGTTTGACAGTTGTGCAGAAAGTAGTCTTTTTTGAGTTTTTCTTAGGGCAAAATTCAGTCTAGAAATCTGGGGCAACTAATGCATTTGGGGACAACCTGGATGGATGTTCCAGCTCCTCTGTCCTTCACTGAACAATTCTGAAGTGCTCTGTACACTTCTCAGGAGGTGCTGGCAACTTCCAGAAGCCATACTAACTTTGACTTTTCCTTCTTCCCTGTCTCACTCTCCCTAATCCTTCATTATTATTTCCTAGGATCACCTCTCCATAAACTAACTGTACTCAATCTCTTGTCTCAGAATCTGCGAGTGGGAAATGGAGGAAGGAGTAACTGATAGTGTTGATGGGCCAGCAGGGGCTTTACTCGAAAATGGACAAAACGACACACTTCAGGGTCATTCAAAATTGCAAAAGAAGCTCATCAACAGGAGGCTGGTTAAACAACTTGGTACACCATATGTCCAAACAATGGGATGCTATGCAACTTTTATAAAACATCCTCTATTTGCTGGTACAAAAAAAAGCTCCAAGATATATTATTTGGAAAAATATAGAAAATATAGCATCAAAATATGCTATATTTTGACAAAATAGGGATAAATAAAATATTTATTATCTTGTGTAAGCATAAAGAAACTTTGGAAGGATACATAAACCATAATAGTTATTGATTATGATTGTGGGGATGAGGAAGTGGGTATACTGGGCAGTGGTGGGAGGGAGATAATTTTTTAAATATACATACACATATATAAAACATGATAACCTTCTAATTAGACAAACACACACACACAATTACCCTTGCTATCTTCCTTTACCTCACTCTTTCTTCCCATACTACCACTGTCCATTATCTCACACATAAACAAAGTTTATGAAAAGTCTCCATTTCCTCATCTCCTATAATATATTTTAAATCCACTGCTATCTGCCTTTTGTCCCCTACCACATTGCCCTGAGATTGCTCTCACTTCCTTGTCAAGAAATATATTAGCTAAAATCATAGCATTTGCAGGTAAATGGATGGAGTTGGAGAATATTATGTTAAGTGAAGTAAGCCAATCCCCCAAAACCAAATGCCAAATGTTTTCTCTGATATGAGGATGCTGATCCATAATGGGGATGGGCGGGGGAGGAATGGACAAACTTTAGATAGATCAAAGGGGAGGTAGGGGTAGGGAGGGTGTATAAGGGTAGGAAAGATGGTGGAATGAAATGAACATCATTACCCTAAGTATATGTATGAAGACACAAGTGATGTGATTCTACTTTGTGTACAACCAGAGACATGAAAAATGCGCTCTATATGTATAATATGAATTGAAATGCATTTTGCTGCCATTTATAACAAGTTAGAATTTTTTTTAAGTTAGGGAATTGTGTACAACATGAAAAGCAAACGTTTAGCCAATAAACAGATTAATCAGAAAAAAAATCTACCCAACTTCTTAGTTATTTTTCTATTCTGCCTATGGCACTGTTTGATCCTTTGCCTCAATCTCCCTCTCCTATCTCATCTCTCATCTCATCCACTCTCCCACACTGTGGCCCAGGGCCACTATTTTCTTTCTTATCTCACGATTAACCTCCTCCACTACTCTATCACTTCCATACAAAACAGTGTCTCTCTACCTCCTATCTTCTTTTCCACTAGCAAAATCTAATTCATTCTTCAGTGTCTAGTAAGATGTCAACTCGACTAGGAATTCTCCTATCCCTTAGCCTGGACGAGCTCCCATGGCACCCTGTACTTCCTTTATCATAGCAATTTTTATACCGGCCTACAATTACTTGTCTCATTTCCTGAGGATGCAACTTGAGGTCATATTCCTTGTCTGTTTTGTCCACCATTAATTTCCCATTTTACTCTTTGGATTTAGCAGTGTCTTCTGCAGTATAAGCTCTCAAAATTACATGTTGAGTGAATGAATGAGTTTAGCATGTCTTATAGCAGGACAAATCCCAAAGATTTTGGTAAAATCGGATATGTGCTACAAAGTACTGAGCATCCCCTCAAAGTATATATATATATAGACCCAAAGGCAATCTTAAGATCTTAGGACATGTGATCTCATTCTTAAGGTTTGGTATTTAAGAGCAATTTTTTTTAGACACATAAAATTCCACAGTATAGCTGACAAATGTTACAGAAGATTCTTTAAAAAATCTATCACATGGAGCCTAAAACATCCTGATATCAACTTATACTCATTTTACAACTTTCTGTGAAGCAAGTGGATCAACATTATCTATTGTTCTTAAGCAAAACATGTCAAAGTCCAGGTCACTTTTTAGATCTATACTGATGCGCAAGTACTAATGCCTACAAATCCCCTGTTAAATACATCTTTGTGGAAAAGCTATGCCTCATGTTTTTTTTTTTTTTTATTATTATCACCACAAAAATTAGGGAGGAACTTGATTCTCAGTCTCCCAAATATGGTAAAAAGGATTATGTTTGGATGTCACCATTGGTCCACATTTCATGCTTTATTTTACACTATTGCTCTTGAAATGTATGGCTGTAAGATCATGCCCACAGAGCTCACCTCTATTATCACTAGCTTTGGGGTCTATGGAAATTCAAAAATTGAAAAGCCATATCTTTAGGAAGAGAGCATGAATAGTGTGAATAATATCTAGGTGTTGGCACTGCATTTGATGGGGAATAGGACAATAAAATCCTACAATAGGTTTTTGGTCCTAGAATTTCTATTTTATTTGGGTCAGAAGACTCGGAATATGGTTTTGTCCATAGAGGAGAAACATTCTTAATTTTGGCATGTTATAAGAATTTCATAAGGAAAGCAATAAGCAATAATAAGAATTAGGTTCACAGATCAGGCCCAGCGACCCGCGGAGCGGCAGAGCCACCCCCGCGCCTGCAAGGTAGGCGCACCTGCCACCCACCGGCAGGTCAGGCCCAGCAACTCTCGGAGGGACACAGCTGCTCCACGTGCGTGCAAGGTAGGCGGAACCGTGACCACCAACAAAACAGGCCCAGTGGCCCGCCAGACACATCGCCCCGGTTGGGGGAGGGGCAGAGCCGCCACGAGCGCCTGCTAGGTAGACAGACCAGCAACCGACAGACAGAACAGGTCTAGCGGCCAGCGGAGGGGCAGAGCCGCTGCTCACGCCTGCAAGGTAGGCGGAACTGTGACCACCGAAAGAACAGGCCCACCAAAAGTACAGGCCCAGCGGCCTGCCGGCGTGGTAGGCACATTGCCCCAATTGGAGGAGGGGCAGATCCACCGCCAAAGCCTGCGAGGGAGACTTTGCAACTATACAAGAGCAATATAAATATATAGGGGGGGAAATCAATAACACAACAGTTTCACCAAGCAGAAAGAAACGCGATCAGTATGACAAGACAAGGAAAGAAAGGACCACAAGCAATGCAGGTCAACTCAACTTTAGAAGAGGTAATATCTGCAGCAGATGGAATGTCAGATAAAGAATTCAGGATATACATGCTTCAGATGATCTGGAGTCTCAAGGAAGACATTAGACAGCAAAATCAGACAATGAAAGACCAGTTCGACCACTTCGACAATGAATTACATAAACAAATCCAAGAAGCAAAAGATCAATTATACAGGGAGATAGAGGTTATAAACAACAAACAAACAGAAATCCTGGAAATGCAGGAAGCAATAAACCAACTTAAAAACTCAATTGAGAATACTACCAGCAGAGTAGAACACTTAGAAGATAGAACATCAGACAATGAAGACAAAGTATTTCAACTGGAGAAGAACATAGACAGCTCAGCAAAGCTGTTAAGAAACCATGAGCAGAACATTCAAGAAATATGGGATAACATAAAGAGACCAAACTTAAGAGTCATTGGGATACAGGAAGGTATAGAGGTCCAAACCAAAGGAATGAGCCATCTATTCAATGAAATAATACGAGAAAACTTCCCAGACTTGAAGAATGAGACAGAATCCCTAATCCTAGAAGCCTACAGGACGCCAAATGTGCAAAATCATAAGAGATGCACACCTAGACACATTATAATGAAGATGCCCAACATACAGAATAAGGAGAGAATTTTAAAAGCTACAAGAGAAAGGAAGCAGATTACATTTAAGGGTAAACCAATCAGGATGACAGCTGATCTTTCAACCCAGACTCTGAAAGCTAGAAGATCCTGGAATAACATATTTCAAACACTGAAAGAAAATGGGTTCCAACCAAGAATTGTGTATCCAGCGAAATTAAGCTTCAGGATGGAAGATGAAATTAAAACCTTCCATGATAAACAAAAGATAAAAGAATTTGCAGCTAGAAAACCATCTCTTCAAAACATCCTCGGCAAAATATTACAGGAAGAGGAAATGGAAAATATCAATGAAAACCAACAGCGGGAGGTAGTACAGTAAAGGGGGGGGGGAATAATCAAAGAGGAAAACAAACCATGTTTAGTAACATAAATAAACAAATATGGCTGGAAGAACAACCCATATCTCAATAATAACCCTAAATGTTAATGGCTTAAACTCACCAATTAAGAGACACAGGCTAGTAGAATGGATCACAAAACAAGACCCAACAATATGCTGCCTTCAGGAGACGCATTTGATAGGAAAAGACATACATAGACTGAAGGTGAAAGGTTGGGAAAAATCATATCACTCATATGGACTTCGAAAACAAGCAGGAGTGTCCATACTCATATCAAATAAAATAGATTTCAAGCCAAAGTTTATCAAAAGGGAAAAAGAGGGACACTACATACTGCTCAAGGGAACCATACACCAACAAGACATAACAATCATAAATATATATGCCCCAAACAATGGTGCAGCTATGTTCATCAAACAAACTCTTCTCAAGTTCAAGAGTCTAATAGACCACCATACAATAATCATGGGAGACTTCAACACACCTCTCTCACCACTGGACAGATCCTCCAAACAAAAGTTGAATAAGGAAACTATAGAACTCAATAACATAATTAATAACCTAGACTTAATTGACATATATAGAATATACCACCCAACATCAAGCAGTTACACTTTTTTCTCAGCAGCACATGGATCCTTCTCAAAAATAGATCATATATTATGTCACAGGGCAACTCTTAGACAATATAAAGGAGTAGAGATAATACCATGCATCTTATCTGATCATAATGGAATGAAATTGAAAATCAACGAGAAAAGAAGTAAGGAAAAATCATGCATCACTTGGAGAACGAACAATAGGTTACTGAATGATCAATGGGTTATAGAAGACATCAAGGAGGAAATTAAAAAATTCTTAGAGATAAATGAAAACACAGACACAACATATCGGAATCTATGGGACACATTGAAAGCAGTTCTAAGAGGAAAATTTATTGCTTGGAGTTCATTCCTTAAAAAAAGAAAAAACCAACAAATAAATGATCTAATACTTCAACTCAAAATCCTAGAAAAAGAAGAGCAAAACAACAGCAAAAGAAGTAGAAGACAAGAAATAATTAAAATCAGAGCTGAAATTAATGAAATCGAAACAAAAGAAACAATTGAAAAAATTGACAAAACTAAAAGTTGGTTCTTTGAAAAAATAAATAAAATTGACAGACCCTTAGCCATGCTAACGAAGAGAAGAAGAGAGAGAACTCAAATTACTAGCATACGGGATGAAAAAGGCAATATCACAACAGACACTTCAGAAATACAGAAGATTATAAGAAATTATTTTGAATCCTTATACTCCAATAAAATAGAAGATAGTGAAGGCATCGATAAATTTCTTAAGTCATATGACCTGCCCAGATTGAGTCAGGAGGATATTGACAACCTAAACAGACCAATATCAATTGTGGAAATAGAAGAAACCATCAAAAGACTACCAACTAAGAAAAGCCCAGGACCGGATGGGTATACAGCAGAGTTTTACAAAACCTTTAAAGAGGAACTAATATCAATACTTTTCAAGCTATTTCAGGAAATAGAAAAAGAGGGAGAACTTCCAAATTCATTCTATGAGGTCAACATCACCCTGATTCCTAAACCAGACAAAGACACTTCAAAGAAAAAAAACTACAGACCAATATCTCTAATGAACCTAGATGCAAAAATCCTCAATAAACTTCTGGCGAACCGGATACAAAAACATATCAAAAAAATTGTGCACCATGATCAGGTAGGATTTATCCCTGGGATGCAAGGCTGGTTCAATATACGGAAATCAATAAATGTTATTCACCACATCAATAGGCTTAAAAATAAGAACCATATGATCATCTCAATAGATGCGGAAAAAGCATTTGACAAAGTACAGCATCCCTTTATGTTCAAAACTCTAGAAAAACTAGGGATAACAGGAACATACCTCAATATTGTAAAAGCAATCTATGCTAAGCCTCAGGCTAGCATCATTCTGAATGGAGAAAAACTGAAGGCATTCCCTCTAAAATCTGGAACAAGACAGGGATGCCCTCTCTCACCACTTCTGTTCAACATAGTTCTCGAATCACTGGCCAGAGCAATTAGACAGATGAAAGAAATTAAAGGCATAAAAATAGGAAAAGAAGAACTCAAATTATCACTATTTGCAGATGACATGATTCTATACCTAGCAGACCCAAAAGGGTCTACAAAGAAACTATTAGAGCTAATAAATGAATTCAGCAAAGTGGCAGGATATAAAATCAACACGCATAAATCAAAGGCATTCCTGTATATCAGCGACAAATCCTCTGAAATGGAAATGAGGACAACCACCCCATTCTCAATATCCTCAAAAAAATAAAATAAAATAAAATACTTGGGAATCAACCTAACAAAAGAGGTGAAAGACTTATACAATGAAAACTACAGAACCCTAAAGAGAGAAATAGAAGAAGATCTTAGAAGATGGAAAAATATACCCTTTTCATGGATAGGTAGAACTAACATCATCAAAATGGCGATATTATCAAAAGTTCTCTATAGGTTTAATGCAATGCCAATCAAAATCCCAATGGCATTTCTTGTAGAAATAGAGAAAGCAATCATGAAATTCATATGGAAAAATAAAAGACCCAGAATAGCAAAAACAATGCTAAGCAGGAAGTGTGAATCAGGCCGTATAGCTATACCAGACTTCAAACTATACTACAGAGCAATAGTAACAAAAACAGCATGGTACTGGTACCAAAATAGGCGGGTGGACCAATGGTACAGAATAGAGGACGCAGAAACCAATCCACAAAATTACAACTATCTTATATTTGATAAAGGGGCTAAAAGCATGCAATGGAGGAAGGATAGCATCTTCAACAAATGGTGTTGGGAAAACTGGAAATCCATATGCAACAAAATGAAACTTAATCCCTTTCTCTCGCCATGCACAAAAGTTAACTCAAAGTGGATCAAGGAACTTGATATCAAATCAGAGACATGGCGTCTGATAGAAGAAAAAGTTGGCTATGATCTACATACTGTGGGGTCGGGCTCCAAATTCCTCAATAGGACACCCATAGCACAAGTGTTAATAACTAGAATCAACAAATGGGACTTACTCAAACTAAAAAGTTTTTTCTCAGCAAAAGAAACAATAAGAGAGGTAAATAGGGAGCCTATGTCCTGGGAACAAATCTTTACTCCTCACACTTCAGATAGAGCCCTAATATCCAGAATATACAAAGAACTAAAAAAATTAGAAAAGAAGATAACAAATAACCCAATCAACAAATGGGCCAAGGACCTGAACAGACATTTCTCAGAGGAGGACATACAATCAATCAACAAGTACATGAAAAAATGCTCACCATCTCTAGCAGTCAGAGGAATGCAAATCAAAACCACCTTAAGATACCATCTCATTCCAGTAAGATTGGCAGTCATTAGGAAGTCAAACAACAACAAGTGCTGGCGAGGATGTGGGGAAAAGGATACTCTTGTACATTGCTGGTGGGACTGCAAATTGGTGCGGCCAATTTGGAAAGCAGTATGGAGATTTCTTGGAAAGCTCGGAATGGAACCACCATTTGATCCAGCTATTCCCCTACTCGGTCTATTCCCTAAAGACCTAAAAAGAGCACACTATAGGGACAGTGCTACATCCATGTTCATAGCAGCACAATTCACAATAGCAAGACTGTGGAACCAACCTAGATGCCCTTCAATAGACGAATGGATAAAAAAAATGTGGCATTTATACACAATGGAGTATTACTCTGCATTAAAAAATGACAAAATCATAGAATTTGGAGGGAAATGGATGGCATTAGAGCAGATTATGCTAAGTGAAGCTAGCCAATCCCTTAAAAACAGATGCCAAATGTTTTCTTTGATATAAGGAGAGTAACTAAGAACAGAGTAGGGACGAAGAGCATGAGAAGAAGATTAACATTAAACAGGGATGAGAGGTGGGAGGGAAATGGAGAGAGAAGGGAAATTGCATGTAAATGGAAGGAGACCCTCGGGGGTATACAAAATTACATACAAGAGGAAGTGAGGGGAAAGGGGGAAAAATATAAGGGGGAGAAATGAATTACAGTAGAGGGGGTAGAGAGAGAAGAGGGGAGGGGAGGGGGGAGGGGGGATAGTAGAGGATAGGAAAGGCAGCAGAATACAACAGACACCAGAATGGCAATATGTAAATCAATGGTTGTGCAACTGATGTGATTCTGCAATCTGTATACGGGGTAAAAATGGGAGTTCATATCCCACTTGAATCAAAGTGTGAAATATGATATATCAAGAACTATGTAATGTTTTGAACAACCAACAATAAAAATTAATTTAAAAAAATATATACATATAACAATTTTGAGAAACAGTGGCATGAAGCATAAACTCTAATTGTAAATGCACTTTTAATAGGATGGACGGGCTGAGTTCAATTAGTTCAAGTATCTGTGAATAAATAAACAAGTTACTGAATAAATGACACAATATTCAGTAAAAAAAAAAAATTAAAAAAATAAAATAAAATAAAATATATTTGAAGTATTGAAAGCTGACCAATCTCTGTATAGCAATTAAGTTCCAAGTCTACTGTTTGGTTATTAGGCCTGAGAAACAAAAATGCAAATTTTCAGAGTGTATGACATGTACCAGGCAAACAATATTTTTTAATGAAATTATGAAAGCTAAGTTAAAGACAAAAATAAATCATACAAAAGAAAATAAATTATAGTTATTTTGTATATTATAAAATGTGATTGAAAATATAAAAAAATTTCTATAAAAACAACAAAAAAATTGAATGGGAAATTCAAGAAATAAATAGCATTGTTATGTCAGTTATTTGGGTTTTTCTAATTTAAAAAAAAATTACTATCACAGAGTTTTAATTTATTTTCTTTCTTGAAGTGTTACAGGGCTTTACACTCTACCCTGAACCATAAACACCCTGCCCTACTATTGCTTTTTCTTTTGATCCTCTTATTTTGAACCATTTGTGTCCTTTCATATCGACTTACTTCTTTTCTAAACCAAAGGTTATGACAATATAAACATTTGGGATTGTTTTCCTATAATTGTTAATGAATATAATGAAGAATTCACTGTAATAAACCACTTATCAGAAGTTAAAGACCATGTCCTTTTCTGAAATACTTTGTATTAAAACCTTAAACATTAATGAGTAAAGTGAAAAAAAAAGAATTAGGTTCACTAATAACCATAATTCTTTATTTTTAAATTGTAGATGGACACAATACCTTTATTTATTTATTTATTTATTTATTTATTTATTTATTTACATGTGGTGCTGAGGATCAAATTCAGTGCCGCACATATGCTAGGAAAGTGCTCTACTGCTGAGCTATAGCCCCAGCACAGATGGCCATAATTCTAATGTTACTTAGAAGATTCTTCGGTTTTGAGTTTGGAAAGAAAAAGCCTTTACATGATGGTTAATCTCAGTTGTCAACTCAACTAGACTGAAAGACACCTAGAAAATTAGTAATGTACACTTCAGGGTGTGTCTGTGAGGGTGTTTCCAGAGACATTGGCATGTGGGTCAGCAAACTAAGGTGAGGAAGAACCACTTTGAATGTGGGCTGTATTGTCCAATAACCTGGGGACCTGGGTGGAACAAAATGTAGAAGAAGGCAGAAGCCCATCCTGTGGGGGTGGGACAAACTGTATCATTCTTGAGCTGGTGTGGTTTTTGCTGCTGCCATCCCCCACAGACATAAGACCTCAATCTTTTCAGCCTCTGAACATGGGCTCATACCAGCAACTCTCCAGGGAGTTCCCAGGTCTTCAGCCTTAGATTGGGACTGTACCATTGGTTTCTCTTGCTGAGGCTCCAGCTTCTTGGACTGAGAAGCCACTGGTTTCTCCAGCTCTCCAGCCTGCTGACAGATAATGTGGGATTATTCAGCCTCTGGTCATGTAAGCCAATCTAACAAATCTCTCATAATTATATATACATCCTAAATAACCCTGACTAATACACTGAATCGTACTCATTGGTAGCTAATTCAACGTAACAAATGATGATGTAAATGTTACATCTCATAGACAATAGTGTAGCTTTCAAATCCTATAAACATATAAGGTAGCACCATTTTTGAGCAAGGCATTTTATAGAATAATGTGAGGATACCAAGAAGCAATGACTGAATTTTACCTAATTTACAATTTAGTGAAAAGACTAGGTATAGATTAGAATAGGGCAGTTGCCATCATTGAAACACCATGTGTTTATTACTTAAGGCAATATAGTATAGTGGTTAAATCAGAGAACATGTGTTTGCTCAACAACATCCTGGCTGTTAGTCACTGGACAAGCTGTTTAGTTTCAGCTTTATATTGATTTAAGAAAGAGTGATCAATAATAATATATCATATCTAATGCAAACATTTTTTATAAATGAAAATGATGTATGTAGAGCACTTAGCATCGTGAATATACTGAAGAAATCTTAGTTATATATGTACTATTTAATAGCAATGAATGAATGGATTAATTCTTGGATGGTAGATCTGTTCACACTGATAAGATGTCTACCACATAGTAAGTTTTCTTGTAAAAAAGCAAATTTCAGCCAGGCACAGTCGCTCATGCCTGTATTCCAGTAACTCAGGAGGCTGAGGCAGGAGGATTGTAAGTTTAAGACCAGCCTTAGCAACTTAGTGAGGACCTAAGCAACTCAGTGAGACCCTATCTCTAAATAAAATACAAAATAGGGCTGGGGAGTGGCTCAGTGGTCGAGTGCCCCTGAGTTCAATCCCTGGTACCTGCCCCCCTGCCAAAAAAAAAAAAAAAGGCTGGGTGGCTGGGTTTGTGGTTCAGTGTTAGAGCACTTGCCTAGCATATGTGAGGCACGCGTTCAATCCTCAGCACCATATAAAAATAAATAAATAAAGTTATTAAAAAAATGTTTTAAAAAGGACTGAGGATGGGTTAAGCACCCCTGGGTTCAGTCTCTGGTTACTCCACCCTGCAAAAAAACACCTATGTATATTTATGGTTAGAAGAATAAAAGATTTTTAGAATGTACTAGACAAAGCAGCCAGGAGCAAACTGACAAAGAACAGGTTTGAGATCCAAGGATGAGCTGTTTCTGAGCTTTGAGGATTACCAACTATACTATACAGGGATGGTAATGTTACCATGCTTATTCTATCCCTTGAAGGTAATACTATCAGAAGGGTTATTTCCTCTTCACTCTAGGTTTTTCTCTGTAGTGTTAGCTACCGATGACTTATAAAAGACTGGTGTTTGAAACTCAGGGAAATACTACACCAGTGTTTGAAGAAAGTGTTTGTTAACATATAGAGTCCCAAGTTTTCAATTCTGTGAATATTTCAATGAAATTGACACAGGTGCATTCAAATATGTTGGAAATCATAATCTAGAGATTAGATATATTAGTATATTAATTAAATTAACATAGTAACATATTAACATATAATAATTATATAACTATATATAATTATACTATATGTTATATAATTGCATAATATTTTATATATTATGATTTAGTTTTTATAGGTATTCCACATCTGGGATGATGGGACAAAATGGGTTAATGAAATCAGTATTATTGAAGTCTCAAACAAGAAAAAAATGAGTGAACTTGAAAATATATAAAAAGCAACAGGATAAGAAAATCAGATTGCCAAATAAACATTTAAACATGATAAACATTTCTGAAACATATATTAAATAGTTAATATCTTCCTCAAGTATCAAAAGCATAAGAAAAGCTGGCTGCCATGGTGCAGGCCCATAATCCCAGATGCTTGGGAGGCTGAGGCAGGAGGATCACAAGTTCAAAGCCAACCTCAGCAATTTAGTGAGGCCCTAAGCAACTCAGTGAGACCCTGTCTCTAAATGAAAATACAAAAAAGGGCTGGAAATGTGGATCAATGGTTGAAAGTCCCTGGGTTCAATCCCCTGTACAAAAAAAAAAAAAAGTACAAGAACATGGGAATGACACACTTCAATATAACACTGGTTGTCTCTGGGGAGGAAGGAAGGGATCATCATCTCATGTATGAGTTCAGGAGGAAGAGTGATGAGCTAGGGAAGTAGTGTTGAAGGGAGCTGAGTCACCTTTCAGTCAACTTCCTGGTGACTTCTGAGTCTGCTAGAGTCCTATTTTTTTCTTAAGCCTTCCTTCCTCTGTTCTTTCCTCTCTCCGCCTTAACTTTTCTTCTCTCCTTCATTCCTTCCTGTCAAGCTGATGTTGTAGTAATTATTTTTTTATATTTTGTTTACAGTAATATCTTTTATTTATTCTTTTTAGTTGTAGATGGACACAATACCTTAACTTTATTTATTTATTTTTATGTGGTGCAGAGGATCAAACCCAGTGCCCATGTGTGCTAGACAAACACTCTACCACTGAGCTACAATCCCAGCCCTAAAATGATATCTTGTAACATCTCTTTAACTACTTTTTTTTTTTTTAGGTGTAGATGGACACAATACAATGCCTTTATTTTTATGTGGTGCTGAGGATGAACCTGGGTCCCGCCCATGCTAGGCGAGCGCTCTACCGCTGAGTCACAATCCCAGCCCCTCTTTAACTATTTTTTAATAATAAAATATTAACACTGACAACTGGGTCACTTATTACATTAAAAGTCTCATATCACTGCAATAGGAATATGTATCACCTTTTTCTTTTCTTTCCTTTTTCTTTTTTTTTTTTTTTTGGAGGGGGGGTACTAGTATTTGAACCCAGGGTGCTCTATAGCTGAACTACATCCTCAACCTTTTTGTTTTGAGTCAGGGTATTGCTAAGTTGCTGAAGCTGGCCTCCAGTTTGCAATCTTCCTGCCTTAGCCTCTGAGTCTCCAATACTATAGTCATGCACAACTATGCCTGGTTTATGTATCAGTATTTTATTGCTAAGTAATAAATTATCACAAAGTTGGTGGCTTAAAACAACACTCATCTATTATTTCACAGTTCTCTTGCTCAGAAATCTAGGTCAGGTTCAGCTGGATTCTCTCCTTCAGGTGTCATCAGACTAAAATCAAGAAATCAGGCATAATTGGGTTCTTATCTACATTGTAGAGTCTTCATCCAAACTCATTTGGTTTAGAATTCAGTTCTTTGTGCAAGAACTGGTGCCATGGATTTCTTGATGGCTGTCAATTGGGGTTCATTTTCATCTTATAAAGTCTGCCTACCATTCTCTGAAATGTGATTCTTTCTATGACACTGGGAAGGTTTTTGTTTTGTTTTATTTTTGGTATTAGGTATTGAACCCAGGGGTACTTAACCAAATCCAGCCCTTTTTAATATTTTATTTAGAGACAGGGTCTCACTGAGTTGCTTAGGATCTCACTATGTTGCTGAAGCTGGCTTTGAACTTGTGTTCCTCCTGCCTCAGCCTCCCAAGCATCTGGGAGTTTACAGGAGTTTTGCTGTACCTTAAAATCTTTTTGCCTTCTTCCATCTCTGTTAGACCTTTCAAAAGGGCTCATCTGATTTGCTCAGACCTACCCAGGATAAACTCTATTTTTTATTGACTCAAAATCAACTGATTAGGAATCTTAATTCACCTGAAAAATCCCTTTTACCACGTAATAATAACATTATCATGGAGTGATATTCAATTTGTGGATTCTTCTTGCAGATGAGAAGGGAATCTATAAAAGGCATATACACAAGAAAAGCAGGAATATTGGGTGGGGTCACCTTGGAATTCTATCACTCATTAGTAAATCCTCTGTGCCTTTATTTCTCTCTCAAATGCAAAATATATTCACTCTTTCCCAAGATTCTCAAGAGTATCACCCCAATGAAGCATCAGTTCAACATCTTATATCTCATCTAAATCTCATCGGCTCAATGTGTAAAATCTCTTCATCTAAATTATCTAACTCTTGTACAGATGAGGTTCCTAGTACAATTTTTAGAAGTGTAGAGTACAGTTACTAGAGTACAATTAATTCTTCACTGACCAATATTTATTATACATAACTTCACTTAATGGTAGATTGCCACTGCACACCGATGGCTTTGTGGGTAAGATAACATCTAGTACCTGATAGTAAGCTCAAATTCATATTTCTATCTTTTTCTTTTTCTTTTTTCTTTTTAGTACTGGGTATTGAACCCAGAGGTGCTTAACCACTGAGCCACATCCCCAGCCCTTTTATATATTTTATTTAGAGACAGGGTCTCGCTGAGTTGCTTAGGGCCTCACTAAGTTGCTTAGGCAGGCTTTGAACTGGTAGTCCTCCTGTCTCAGCCTCCTGAGCCACGGGGATTACAGTTGTGCACCACCACACCTGGCACAAATTCAGATTTCAAAAGCACTTAATGATTCATGGTTAAATAGTTAAATCTCTTCCAGGAACCAGTAGCGAGCCAAAGTGTTGTTTCTCAAAAGGAGAATAATTATATACAGAAGAGGACAATGGATTTGCTCCCAACCATTAGAGATGTGTTGCAAATTTCTGATGGGTGCTTGCAAGAGGCTCCATGTGTACATGCCCTAAACCCTTTGGGTATCCTGGATCATTAGGATCAAGTTCATAAAGCCTGTGTGAAAGAGTAACTTGTACTGCAACCTAGACTTACTACCTACTCAAAATTGTCAGCCAAAATACAAGAAATAATCAAAAACTAGATGCATCTGGCAATACAAGCTCTGCTTCCTGTCTCTATGTCCACAAGCAATTCAACCTAGATGAGTTCCGCTTGAATCAGTAAGTATTCTGTTTTCAGTGTAAATGGGGAGTTGAAAGCTGTTGACTTAAATTACAAAGAAATAATGTAAAAAAAAGAAATCTGTTCTTTTATTTACTAAATAGGTCCACTTAGCATAGTCAATGTGTTGTATATTATTTCTACTATAAAAAAGGGTTGGGGATGAGACTCAGTGGTAATGAGCATGCACAAGGCCCTGGGTTCAATCCCCAGTACCACACACGAACACACACAAATCCACCATGCATTATGCCTCTTGGGCATAAGTAGTGCCAGGGGCAGCAACTTGTATTTCACCTTTGAAAGAATATTTTGACAGGTTTCAGACCATTGGATCCCAAGAAACTTTACTGAGAAGGCAGGTCCCTGAATATTCACAGGCTTCATCATTTATCCTGGGTAAAAGAGGCCTTTTAAAGGCTTCTAAAAAAGTTGCTTCTTCCTACATACCAGACCAATAAACATTATCAGTGTGTTGGACTAGTGTGACATTTTATGTAATTTAAGACAAGCAAGATCTCTGATAATTTTGACAGAGAACAGGAGAGTTGACATAGCCATGAGGCAACACTGAGAAGGTGTGCTGCTGTTTCTGCCAAGTGAAAGCAAAGTGTTTCTGGTTTTTCTTGTAGATTAGGAGAAAAGCATTTGTCAGGTCAATAGTTGTGCCCCAGGTGTCAGTGGCTGTATTGATTTGTTCAAGTAAAAGTACTATTTCCTAGGAAAGCAGCAGCAGTTGCAGTCTGCTGAACTACCTGATTAGGTTTGTGATAATCTACAGACATTTTCTGAGATCAATCAACTGGTTTCATTGTCCAAACAGGTTGTTCAAAACTTTAATGATGACAGTAAATACACGTATCTTTGCAAAATGTTAATGCTTTTGTTATCTCTGTAAAATGTTTTTGCTTTTATTTTTTTATGCTGTTAGGGAGGGGAAGTTCCAGGGACTTTTATTTTATTTTCCTATTATAATGGCCTTTTCTTCACATATTAGAAAACTAATACAGGAATTCTTCCAGGGTTCAAGTATGTTTACTTCAATTATATATTCAGGAAGTAGGGATATGACACAAGGTAGATGTGTGGACTTACTGAGCATATTGTAATTTGAAACTTGAACCAAAACTTCTTTTATTATCTGGTCATCTAAGTCTTTACTTTGACCTGTGGTTCCCAGTGGCATTTAGGGTCTCCGTGAATTAATGTTGTTTTAGGGCTGTATCTATTAATCCCTGAAAAGTCTAGTGTTTCTTATTCCCTACACAGTCACTATAGTCATAGTTCCCTTTGAGAAAAGCTTGATGGGAAATTTAGAGTACCTACATGTGCTGTGCTTCAGTGTCCTGCCTTAAGGGAAACTGGCCTACCCTTCAACCAGGGCTCCTGAGTCTATGAACTTGCTAAGGTCTAAAAAGTAAGTGAGAAGTGATGCTTTTCCATGGCAGCTCAAATCAAGTCGCTGGAGTTTTTCCTGTTACACAGATCAAGGAACATGTTAGTAGACTGTCTACATATTTCATTCCTGTGTACAGGTTGAGCATTCCCTAATTTGAAAATCTGAAATGCTCCAAATCCAAAACTTTTTGAGGGTTAACATGATACCTCATATGGAAAATTTCCCACCTGACTTCATGACAGGTTACAGTCAAAATACAGGCACACTAAACTATTACATATAATTACATTCAGGTGATGTGTATAAGGTGTATATGAAACAAATGAATTTTGTGTTGAGTCTTGGGTGCTATCCCCAAGATATCTCATCATGCATATGCAAATATTTTAAAAATAGAAAAGAAAACAGAAAGAGAAAAGATAGAAATTTGAAACATTTCTAATCCCAAGCATTTTGGGTAAGGGATACTCAACCTGAAGTGTGATCAATTAGTTAACACCAAAGACCCTTGTAGGCCAAAACACTCTGATTTCACTTTCTCCCTGATGCCTACATGGAGAGCACCTTGTATTTGGTCACTTGGCCCGTGCTACTCTGGGATCTTACTATCCCCATTGAATCAGGAAACTGATCCAATTGTAGCTTTTCTCATCATCCTCTCTGAACTACAAAGGATGACACCTTCCTTTAAAGAATGCTTGTATTCTCTACACTAATTTATTTATTAATGCCTTAGAATTCAGTGAGCTTAGAATTCAATGTCTGGGTCTTCTTGGGAAATGAAGAGGGAAGAGGTAGAGGTTAATTTTGTACGATAATTCACTCTAACACTATCCTTCCATTCCTTCAGATACTTTTGCTTACATTATGTCAGGGCAGTTCTGGCATCTTAACTTTATTAAATATAAGCCAGCATTGAGTTGAAGTTATAGTCAACAAATCCAGTGAACTATTAGGACAACTTTCAGCAGCATGTGCTAACTCATTAAATTCTAAATCCTTGGTAAGTACACCCATGTCAATATATTTAGTCCTATTGAGTATTATATTTCATTCTTTTTGGACAAATGAAGTTAGAACTCATTCACACATATTTACTATTTTCCACCAATAGAAAATGGCAAAATTTTGCAATGATTTTGGAAAGTAAGCCGCTTCCTCCTAGGACAAACTCTGAGCTTCCTGAAGTAATCTGAAATCTAAAGCTAGATGTGGGTTTGTATCAACAAGGGGAAGAGGAAGCAAATGTTGAGAATGGGCATCCTCTTGCTGGGCAACTTCTTCAGGTAAAATTATTTCCTGTCATTCAACCAAGAAAATGCTAGCTGTTTCAAAACAAACAAACAAACAAATAAATAAAGTAGAGCATGCTGAGAGACAACAGGTTCATAATAGGCACATAACTTTTCACATCATGCCTACACAAGTCAGGAATGAATAAAATCATTCATTTCACTGTTGACATGCAACTCAGGAGACTTACTATTCTTTAGTTTTCCTCATCTTACCCATCTCCTCTCCTAGCAAAACAAACAAAAAGGTATTCTGATTTGTTGGTAAAAAAAGATAAGCTTATCTAATAATAAATGAAAGAAAACAGTTTTGCAATGGGATGAGGGAAAATAAAAGTTATTCAGAGATCAGCCTAAAGAAAGTGTTTGAAATTCAGTCTGTAAGAATTTCTGATTTTTTCTCAGGATGAAAGCAATTGTAGAGAGGAGGGAGCTGAGAATCATTTGGGTTATAAGTTGGGTTCTATTAATGTTCTTCAAGAGTAAGTAATACATAATGAAATCCTTTATTAATTTTGGTTCCTGAAGAGTGTTACTTTAAATGTGACTCTGAGTTTATATTGGTTGCTGTGTGCTCTGGACACTTTGGAATTTTGGGACTTTGTTTCATTGACAGATGTCAATTCTAAACTGGGTTCTTGCTTTCTTGGGTTCTTTTTATGTCCATTTATAATTCTCCAAGACAGATTACTGCACATTCACCTGTCATCACTAACTGTCCCTTCTTATATGATGTATAGCTCTTTGGAATGAACAAAATTGCTTTTTCAAACAATATCTTAGGTAAGATAGGCAGGGCAGCTGCTAGCTGCTCTGATGAAGCCAGTGCAATTACCTTGTGACTTGTACTTCTTTCACAATACCACAGCCAAGGTATCAGATGGGCTGCGATCATTCTAAGGCTTGGCTGGGACGAGCCACTTGTGAACTCACTCATGTGGTTGTTGACAGGATTTGGTTCATCTTTGATGGTTGGTCTGTGGCCTTGGTTTCTCACAAGCTGTTGGCAGGAGCTTTCTTTAATTCCTTGCCATGTGAGACTTTCCATAGAGCATTTCATAATATGACACTGGCAACATCAGAAAGAGCAAGCAAGAGGGCAAGAGACACAGTACTGGCAAGAAAGATGTGTAATGCTGAAAGTGACATAACTTCACTTTTGCTGTAACTTACCCATAAATCCCACTCAAGAAAAAGTTCAGCCCAAACTCACATGTATTTACTGAAGGAGTAAAGGTGGGGCAGGGCAGGGATGCTAAAATTTCCAATGGTGGGTGGGCAAGTCCTTTTAATTATTCTTGGTTTTTGTATTTGGAATTCTGTTGGCTAGCAGATATAAATCATTTTACCAGTATTAGTTTTATCACTAAAAGAGGTGAAATTGAGCTGGGTGCATAGCTCAGTGGTAGAATGATAAGTTGGCATGCACAACTCCCTGGTTTCTCTGATGTATCGTTTGGTCCCATTCTTCATTTATATCAAACATGATTAAAGAAAAGATAAACGTCTGTTATTGAGTTCCTTCGATTCCCAAAGTTAAGTTTATCATCTCTTTTCAAGTCTCCCAACCTTCTTATGAGGTAGTCAGGGATGCATATTGAGCCCCAATATGTAGATGAGGAAAATAAGACCCCAAAAAGTTAAGCCTCTCGTCTATTGAATTTTTTCCCACTTAGAATCAGAGAGGAATTAGGCAGTCAGAGTGGCAAATCCAGACATAAACAAACACCAAAGAACCTTCCTTTGGAGACCTAACACAGGAAGTACCTCATTCAGTGGCATGATTATATGTATTAAGCTTTTTTCTATATTTTTGTATATTGCTTACTTTACTGAACACACTTTAAAGAGATTCATAGGAAAACATTGGGATTGAATAGATTCCTGAAGTCATTTTTGCCCCTGTTTATCAGTCCACATTGAAAGGTTTTTTAAAAATATTTATTTTTTAGTTATAGGTGGACACAATGTCTTTATTTTACTTTATGTGGTACTGAGGATTGAACCCAGTGCCTCACACATGCTAGGCCAGCACTCTACCTCTGAACCACAACCCCAGCCCACATTGCAGATTTTGAGATTCTATGCTCAACCACTCGCTCTCTCTCAAGTCCAGAACTAAAGTCATATCAGCTGGGTACGGTAGCGCATACCTGTAATCCCAGAGGCTCAAGAGGCTGGAACAGGAGGATTGAAAGTTCAAAGCCAACCTCAGCAACAGCGATGTGCTAAGCAACTCAGTCAGACCCTGTCTCTAAATAAAATACAAAATAGGGCTGGGGATGTGGCCTAGTGGTTGAGTGCCCCTGAGTTGAATTCCACCCCCCCCCCAAAAAAAAGTAAAGTCACATCAGGGGAAAAGTCAGAGGATTCTTAGGTAATATCAGAACTTAACTTTTTTTTCTAGAATAATTTTATCAATAAGAGATTTCAAAATAATAGGTGGTGTTGAGGCTCAATTCCTCAAGTATAGCATTTTTATATGCTTGGTACTTGAAGTAAAGAAGAACCAAGGTCTTTGTGACCTTCTCCTGCCTTCCTGTCTCTTGCCACTCCTGATTCCCAAAGGGATTGTACAATCTTGATCCACTGGGATCTTAACTACTTTGGTATCTCAGAGTTCTTTTACTTTTAAGGGTCTTGATGTGGCAGTGCTGAACTTTGAGGAGCTCAGGCTGTAAAGATGGAAATGACAGTGGAACCTAGTACCTACCCCAACACCTAGTAAAATCTAATCTCCTCTCCCTTACTATCCCTATGACTTGGGGCAAATTGCTTAAGTTTTCTGAATGTCTTTCCTCATCTTACCTTACGACATCAATATGAGGTTAAATCTGTGTAAAGCAATTGGCATATTAGTGCTCAAAAAATTGTGTTAGCTATAACTGTCTCTTAGAACATTCCCCAAAAGTGTCTTTAGGATTTCCTACAATCTAGTTATTTGATGATTTTCAAACAATGTTTCAACCCTTCATTGCAACTTCTTCCAGGTATTTTATGCAATGGCAGACACGAATGGGAGGATAAGCTGATTTATTTGCAAGTTCAAGCAAGTCCTAGTATGGCGGAACAGAGGGCCTTGAAAGACTAAAGAAGTTCTGAGAAGTAATCTTATCCTCAACCTGAGTACCTGGGTACCAGAGTTTGGTCGGAAAGGATGAGACCTTTTGGAAAGGGACAGTTCTGAAGTCAGAAGGAAATATATTGATCTTACTTTTTCCAAGGACCTGTGTGAAAGTGCTGAAGGGAAACAAAATCTGTGTTTCTTTAACCTTAATATGATTCCCAAACGGTAAAACATAAGTAGAGTGAAATAACAGTTGTGGAAGTGTCAAGGACAGAAGACATGCCAGTCTTGGTTGGGACATCTGGACAGTCAACACCAGGAACAATAAAAAGGCCTCAGAAATCTGGAGTGGTGCCATCCAGTTGCCACCCAGGCAATGACAAGAATGGCTTAGGATCCTTCAGTCCACAGCAAAGGCACACAATGGTACTTTAAATGATTTTCTGTCCTATTAATTAGTAATTTTAACTGATGGAGGAGAATCATTCACCCAGTTTACCAGAAGGAACTGAGGGGAGGATTCTTATTAGAAATAATTCTGGCTCTGCTCCTAGATGGCGTGACTTGAAGAAGGTGGGTTTCACCATCAGCTAGAACCAGAAAAAGTTGCAAGTACAAATAATCCCATCACTGCCATTCCTTTATCATGTTATCAATCTGCCTTGCAAACAGCACACCAACACACAAATCTATGTTGAAATGGAAACTTGGACACCCGCCTTCACCCTCACATGAATAAATGTTGAAATTAAAAAATATATATGTGCATGTGTATGTGTGCCAAGTGAGTGTGGAGAGAGACAGAAAGAGAGAGGGTTTATTTTCTTCCTCAGTTTTTGTGTGTTTAGCCCAGAGTTTCCCAAATTGCCTGGTGACAAAAAATCATATGGAATGCTTGCTAAAAACACAAATTGCTGAACACCTCTCCTGGATAGTTGAGCCTTATTAGTTGACACGTGGGAGTTAATTATATATTTTCAAGTGCTTTACTAAAATCTAAGGTGTACACTATATGTAAGGTGTGTCCTGCAAGCTGCACTGATACAGGGCACCAGGAACACAATGCAAGAAATCTAGAAAAATACTCCCCTCCAATTTAACCCTTTGTCAAAGACTCAAAATTACATTCTGTTACATAAAGTCTTAATATGGGAAAAGTGGGAGAGAAAGTATTTTCCATTTCCTTTTCCCAGGGCACGGTTGTCCTTTATTTTCTACATCTTTTCTTGAATACTGTACCAAATATTGACTTGGTGTTTCTACATTGATTTTTTTGAGCCTCTATTTCTTCCAGTCTCAGGGTACTGATTGTCATAGGACCCTCTGTCAGGTATTTGATTATACCTTTTAAGGAGAGTGTGCCTTTGGTAGGTTTCAAGTTCAGTTCGGATGTGGGGGCGGGGCACGGGAGACAGGAGGAGTTGCAACCATGGTTTCCTCATCTGCATCTATAGACAGAAGTCAGGAGATTTTCTTCTCCCACTCATTAATTACCACTCATCTCTACCCAGGGTCAGAACTTCTAATAAAAACAAGATGAGAGAGGTAATGTAGCAAGTCAAAGGGGAGAATGGCAAAGATCTTTAGAGGAATAGGCACCTTAAACAGGCTTGAGGGTAAAGAGAAACCTGCCCTTGGTTAAAAGAACAATGACTAGACTGCAATTATCTTCAGATAAGAAATATAGACTTTAGAAATCTATTGAGTCCCTCTGATTTTTGTGTATTCTTCTTACTGTGTTCCCTCCTTATCCCATTTTTCCTGTTCTCTTTCCTTTCTTACTCTCTGCTTACATTTCTGGAAACATCTGTTTCTGATAGATGTCATTCTATGCAAGCTCTTAATTTTATTTTTGGAGTTTTTTATTATTAAAATTTATTTTAATTAGGTATATATGACAGCAGAATGCATTTTGATTTGTTGTACACTACTGTAGCACAACTTTTCATTTCTACAGTTGTACATGATGTAGCATCCCATCATATGTGCAGTCATATGTGTACCTAGGGTAGTTGCTTTTGGAATTTTTATTTTGTTTTTGGCCCTGGGGACTGAACCCCAAATCTTGCAAATGCCAAGCATGTACTCTACCATTGAGCTGTACTCTCAGTCCCACTTTTGGAGGTTTTGAACTGTTCTGGTACTCTTGCTTAGGATATTTTATAAGGTTCTTTTACGATAATGCCTATTATATAATATAATTACAAATAAGTCCACAGCAGGCTCAGTGAGGAAATGCCATTAATATTTTATCTTACATGTTTACATACACACCCATGTTACTTAATCACAAAGATTATACCTGTCTTGAGCATTTAAGAAGATTTTTTTTTTTTTTTTTTGCTAAGTCAGATTTTTCACCTAAACTGCTGTTCTTCATGTAGGAAAATGTTTCTTGTCTTCAAACACCCACAAGATGTTGCTAAAAGGCTGTAAAATAAAAAAAAAAATCAGTCTTCACTTTCACACAAAGTTTCTAAGTTACTGGATTAGAGTACAGGGAACCTTAGAAATGTCAGACATAGCAACAGTAAAAATCTAAATATAGAACAGGAATTTTATCTTCAAAAAACAGGAAGAAAGTAATACTAAGAATTGACTGAATATTTAAAGAAAATATTGGTGTAGTTGAAGCTGCACCACTATTTGTCAATAACATTGTTAGAGATTATTTTTCTCAGGGCATCTGAAACAGACTGAAGTTTCAAAAAACTTAAAATAGTGCAGGGTGAGAGTACCTAGTTTCATTCTTCTACACATAGATGTCTATTTTCTCTAGCACTATTTGTTAAACAGGCTATCTTTTCACCAACATGTTTTGGCATCTTTCTTAAGGATCAGGCAATTGTATCTATGTAGATTTGGTCTCTGTTTCTTCTATTCTATTCCAATGGTCTTCACGTCTGCTTTTATGTCAATACCATGCTATTTTTGTTACTATAGCTCTGTATATATTTTGAGATCAAGTATTGTGATGCCTCTAACATCACTCTTTTTTTAAATCTTTTTTTAAGTTGTAGTTGGACACAATACCTTTATTTATTTATTTATTTTTATGTGATGCTGAGGATCAAACCCAATGTCTCGCACATGTTAGGCAAGTGCTCTTCTACTGAGCCACAACCCCAGCTCCTCTAGCATCATTCCTGTTGCTCAGTATTGTCTTGGCTATTCTAGGTCTTTTATTATTTCATGTGAATTTTAGGACTTTGCCGCGTCCGGCTACAGGAGCCGAGTCCGGCGAGGGACGGCAAGCTTAAGAAATACACAGGACACCAAGGTTCTTCATCCAGGAGGAAGCATGTGCTGCCACGCTTTATTGCCAAATTTGTTCCCCTTATATATCTTTTGAAACAGCTGGGGAAATGACTCAAAAGCGAGGAGGGAAAAGTAATAACTGCGTCCTTGGGTCCCCTATCAGGAGGCTCCGAACAGGTCAAGATATTCCCAAAGAGGCACATATGTCTGAGGCAGATAAACGGGAAACCGCAAACCTGTGTCACGACCCTGTGAGCTGGCCACTTTGACATGCAGAACAAGGAACTGGGGGCTGAGCCCTGGGGGCCAGGGCGGGCCTGCTACCAGCAAGTCCCCCTTTTTTGTTTTTTGCATGTCAAAGGGAATCAAGTAGTCCCTGTCTTAGGTCATCCACCACCCCTGCACTGCTTACCCGTCTCTGGGGAGGCCCCATTCCCCTGGCTTAGGTTGCAGTGCAAGCGTGGAAGTTGCTCGTCATTGGGTACTACAAGATCAGCTCTTGTCCTACGTAAACGGACACTTTTCAGTTAGGGTGTCATGGCCAGCAGGACACAACTGCGGATCCCAGTCATCATCTTTGCCAGTGGGATAGCTATGACCAGGGAGCTTTCTGAACATAAGGGTCTGGGATGACGGCACCAAGTCGGCAGGGTAATTAGGGACCTGGGCAAAAGCAGGCATACATAGGAGGGCTCGGGTATTGGCTCCTGTCCAGTTACATCTCATCTCCGGATGGGTCGTAAGTACACCTTGTGGGCGAAGTCGTCCGTCTCCAGGCGTTGGTAGTGAACCTGTATTGGCTTGGAGGTTAAAATGTTAATCTGGTCCTTAATAAATTGAGTTATTCTATTTGCAATACAAGGTCCCAAGGTTGCAATCAAAAGAAGACCCAGTAAAGGCCCCAGGAGGGGAAGAAGGTAGGGCAGGAACCCATTCATCCCAGTCCAAAGAGGGTTCTCCAATAACTCTTTTCTCCTTTTCTCTAGGTCTTCTTGAAGCTCCTTGATTTTAGTGTGAACTATGCCCGATTTATTGGCATAGAAGCAGCACCTTTCTCCTAAGGCTAAACAGATTCCCCCCCTGATTGGCAGTCAGTAAGTCTAGGCCTCGCCTATTTTGGAGGACCACTTCTGCCAAAGAGTCAATTTGGTCTTGTAAGTCCCTAATAGTGCCAGATAGGGTCTGCACATCATCTATAAGCTGCTGAGATAGACGGCGATAAGAATGTATCGCTGTACCCAGTCCAGCTGTGCCTGTGCCCACAGCAGCCGTTATCCCCAGTGTGACGAGTAACGGTAGAGCCTGTATAGCTCGTCTGTGTCTTCTTACTAGGGTGTCTAGGCTGGGAATAGGTAGGGGCTCATCCCCAGGGACAATGGTTATGTCAGGGAGGAGCAAGGCGAGAACACAGCCACCTGTCCAGTTGGCAGGGAGTTGGGGGAAGGCAGAGTTCCCACCACACATAAAAACAGTGCCATTAGGGGGACAGAGGGCTGGAGTAGGTGAGGAATATTTCTTGGCTGTTGAGATTGAACAGTTTCCAAAGGAAGTTACTCCAACATCAACATCATAGGCATTGTTTTGCATCATACCCAGGAGACATTCTGTAAAAGTGCCCATAGGTTGGACCTTGAAAGGCAGTCCGGGCTGGCAGGTCTCATCCTCAGATATGGTGACATTGATAGGAACCGCCACGGGCATGACCACCCCTGTTGTCATGCAGAGCCAGCAGTCACTAGCAAGCGTGGGATCAGAGTTGTTAAGTAAGAAAAAGTGGTTTTTAAGATATCCCACGTATTGACATCCAGATCTGGGAGCTGAGACTTAGGCAGCACCAAGGGGTGGTAAATAAGGTCAGGGACCTGTGGTTTCAAAAGTCTGATGATTTGAAGATGTTTAACAGAATCAGTAGGTCCCCCCCCCCCGTCAGATATCCCTGTAGGGGCTACAGTGGGCCAACAGGAGGACTTACCAACCTCACCCTGGCACCCAGCCAACCGGAGTTTAGATTCATCTCCCCCTTGGCCAAAAAGAGACGGAGTGAAGTGATAAGTTACTCTCACCCCCTCCCCCGACCGGGTCTCAGTCAATCTGGCCTCAAAATACTGTTGTCCCTTGTGTACACAAATCGAGGCCGTCTCATAGCAGGAGACATGAACTGCTGAAGTATAAGTACAAGTTGTGGAACAGTTACTGAGGGTTTTTTCGGGACCAGGGGGGTTAATCTTTGGTTTGTTCATGCATACCCTCTCAGGGTGGTGAAATCCCCCAATTTGTTGATGAACTTCAGCCCGGAGGTAGGCTACCTTAGTAACACAATCGGCCATCTGAGTCCAGCTACTGGGGGCCTGATTCCAAATCCCTCCCCTGCACTCGCAGGAGGTCCCAAAAAGATGCTGGTAGATATTACCTGGTGGGGGACCCATTCCTGCATCCACAGGCCTGCCTACCAGGACTGTTATAAGGAAGATCCAACCCGCAAAACTCATTCTGTCATTCCTTTGGAGAAGCGAAAATGGCCGAACCTGAAGTCCCAGGGTCGTCGCACCTTCCAGAGTCTGCGTCCACCGGTCTTGTGCAACGTTCTGGGACCCAAATGGGTTTTTCCGTCCCTGGAGGGAAGACACAAAAGGCTCCTCTCACTCTAGCCAAGAGTGGAGCAGGGGGTTGCCCCTTCCCTGTAGCCAGATCCTTCCATCTAATCTGTGCTTTTTGTATGGTGGGAGAGGAGAAGTGATGCTGCGCTGCTGTACGGCCTTCGGCGTCAGTGAGCAAAAAATTTAAAGTGAATAGAGTTATATTTAATAGTGCATGTGGTCCCTGACAACTCTGGTATATCTCCCCCTCTTTTGTTTTTAGCAAATAGGTTTTAAGATGTTGATGGACCCGTTCAATAATGGCCTGTTGATGGTAAAGAGAAGGCAAAACGTTTGCGATCCTGGGGGGCCAGGGGAATAGAAAAGAAGCAATCTTTTAGGTCCAAAATAATAAGATGCCAATCTTTAGGGATAGCCATGGGGAAGGGTAGTCCTGGCTGTAGAGGTCCCATGGGCTGCATGGTACTATTAATAGTCCGCAGGTCCTGGAGGAGCCTCCATTTTCTAGACCCCTTTCTTATGACAAAAATAGGAGTGTTCCAGGGGGAAGTGGAAGGCACCACATGTCCCATCCTAAGCTGTTCCTGAACCAGAAGGGTCGCAGCCTGCAATTTGTCCTTAGTTAGGGGCCACTGTTCTATCCACACAGGGTCATCTGATAACCAAGTAATAGATAGAGGACGTGGCCGCACTTCAGTGGCCCCCAGGATAAATTTCCTAGCCCCCTCCAGTCCCCACCACTTCGGGTGATTTCCTCTGTAGGATCCACAGGCGTTGTCCTTCCCTCATGTCTTTTCCCCAGTCCTTTTCCGGGAAGCCATCCCATATCTAACATTATGTCATTAACAAATTTTTTACTCCCTTTTAGAGTCTGAGTGGTGAGGATAGCTCCCATTTGTTGAAGTAGGTCCCTTCCCCAAAGGTTTGTGGGGAGTCCAGTCACTACATAAGGCTGAAAATAACCACTGTGTCCTTCGTTATTCACATTTTGAAACAATCCTTGTAAATTTCTGAACTTAGGCAAATTATTCCATTTTAATAAGAGATATTTTCTTATTTGCAGCACACAATTAATCACATCTGTTGACCATTTCATGAAAACATTAACAATGTTTAAGTATATAGAATTATATTGTTGCAGGGATGGACAAGGCAAGGCACCTAAGATAGCAGTGAATATAGGGAAACAGTTTTATTTGGTTGCAGCCAGATTCAGAGCGCACAGCTTCTGCCATAATCAATTAATTCCCTGAATCCCAAATTTAGATAGTTTCAAAATTTTGCACCCAGCATGAGGGGAGGGGCTCAGAAGGTCACAGTCTGCAGAAGTTCACAAAAAGCAGGCTTTTTTGTTGTTGTTGTTGTTCTGGGCATGTTAACCCTTCAAGGACACTTGAGAGGGGGAGAACTTTTCCTTTCTTTTCTTTCCTCCCCCTGCCAGCTGTTACCATGGAGCCCAGTTAGTAACTCTCTTATCTTAGAAATGTAGTCAGCACGGTGAAGCCCAGCTCAAGGCCAGAGGCCTTGTTTACATATTTTGTGAAAAACTAGTAAGGGGGTGTCTAGCACCTGGAGTGCTGATTTTTTCAGACAGTGGTCAAGTAAAACAGGGCAACATGAAAAGTGGAAGTTTATCTAAATTAAACTCTTTTGTAGAGATTCTTTTGCTGAAAGTCCTAAAATCAGCCATGGTAAAGATTCTGGGGCCCGGACTGTCCGGACAGTGTCCCGATCCCTTGTAATACAGCTGAGGGATCTTGGAGAGGCCAAGCAGATGGCCATTGTCTCTTAGAGATAACAGAGACATCAGCACCTAAATCTAATATCCCCTTGAAGATTTTATCCTGTATTTTAATGGTTAACTGTGGTCAGGAGTCCAAGTGTGCTACCCAAAAGGTTTGAGGAGTGCCGGTTGAACCAAAACTGCCATTACCCCGCGCTGCCTGTAGGGCGCGGCTGGGTAGGGGCACCGCCGGCAGCAGCAATAATTGTGCTATGCGTTCTCCGGGGGGAGGAATGATAACCATCCCTTGGGTAGCTTTGGCAACAATTTTTAACTCCCCGTGGTAATCACCATCAACCACACTTATAAGAATTCTGCGCCCTTTATGTAGAGTGCTGCCCCTTCCCAGTATCAGTCCCACAGTTCCCTCCGGCAAAGGGCCAATTGTTTAATGACCGGCATGGCTTGTTCCAAATTAGGGAATATCTTTCCTGCTATCTGCATCAGTCGGGCTGTAGAGAATCAGATATAACTGCGTTACTATTACTGTCTTGATGGAGTCTGCCTGCAAATGGGATATTCAGTCAAGGTATAGATAGGTAACAGCAGACATGCCTGCTCGAAAACGAGAGGCTCCTTCAAGGTTTAGATAAAGTAACAGCGGACATGCTTGAAAACGAGGTGTCTGCTGTCCTTGGGAGGACTTGCCTGCAAACGGGATGTTCTGCCAAGTGGGCTAGGAGGGCGCTGAGAAAAATTTTATTATCTGTTCTTAACAAAGAGCAGAGCTCAACATACTCTGGGCCGAAAGTAGATTAGCCATGAGAAGCGGGTCACTTCTGATTAGAAAGTAAAACTTCTGTATGCTATGTTTAATTAGCTAAAAGACCTGATTTGAAGGCTGCCTTCTTTGTTCACAATACTATAAAAAGATTGCTTGTACACAATAAAGGACTTTTTTTTTTTTTTTTTTTTTTTTTTTGCTGCTGCTTCGCTTGCTCTGCTTCTTCTTCTTCTTCTTTCTTTTCCCATGCTGACCTGCAAGTGAATTACTGCAACACGGGCTAAGAAGTCAGAATAAGGCTCAGAGGGTCCTTGAGCAATTTTTGAAATTTTTGTTTCAGCATTTGAAACAGGTAGAGCCTTCCAGGCCTGAACGGCTGCTGTGGCTATCTGAGCATAAACCCCCAGGATCATAATTAATTTGCTGATTTATGACAGCATATTGTCCTGAGCCTGTTAACATTTCTATGTTATGCCGCGGGAAGCCGGCGTCCTGATTGACTGGGCTAGCTCGCGACACCTCTCTTGATTTTCACTTTTCCACAGTAAAAAATCCCCTCCGGACAAGACAGCCCTGCATAGCTGTTGCCAATCACTAGGTGTCAGATCCTGTCTCACCAAATCCCAATCATTGTTATTAATAAAACCTCCTGTCAGAAACCAAGGACAAGCCTGGGCTATATTTTCAACGAATTCGGTTACTGTCTTAGTCTTAATTCCTGTTCCTTGTTTGCTTAACAGCTCTTTAACTTCGTTGGCCAGCCTTAGCTTCGCTGTTGAGTTACCCATGGTACGTACCCTGTCTCTTTAAATTATCTTTAAACCAATCCTCCCCTTCTTCCTTAGAAGGTGAGCCTCATCCGCCTACCCCTGCTTTCTGGATCTCGGTGAGGACCTCCAGATGCCGCGTCCAGCGAGGGACAGCGAGCTTAAGAAATACACAGGACACCAAGGTTCTTCATCCAGGAGGAAGCATGTGCTGCCGCGCTTTATTGCCAAATTTGTTCCCCTTATATATCTTTTGAAACAGCTGGGGAAATGACTCAAAAGCGAGGAGGGAAAAGTAATAACTGCGTCCTTGGGTTACCGTCATAGTCCCCTATCAGGAGGCTCCGAACAGGTCAAGATGTTCCCAAAGAGGCACATATGTCTGAGGCAGATAAACGGGAAACCGCAAACCTGCGTCACGACCCTGTGAGCTGGCCACTTTGACATGCAGAACAAGGAACTGGGGGCTGAGCCCCGGGGGCCAGGGGGGGCCTGCTACCAGCAGGACTTTTTTCTAGTTCTGTGAAGAATGTCATTGGTCAGGATTGCATTGAATCTGTATGTAAATTGCTTTTGGTAATATGGGTATTTTAACAACATTAATTCTGCCTATCCAAGAACATGAGGGGTCTTTCCATCTTCTAAGGTCTTCTTTAATTTTTTTCTTTAGGTTCCATAATTTCCATTGTAGAGGTCTTTCACCTCCTTGGTTAGATTTATTCCCGAGTATTTTTTAAGGCTATTATGAATAAAATTATTTTCCTATTTCTTTCTGAGCAGATACATCATTGGAATATAGGAAAGCTATTGTTTTCTTGTACATTGATATTGTATTCTGTTATTTTGTTAAATTTCTTTATCAGGTCTCTAAGTCTTCTGGTGGAATTTTTTGGGTATTGTTATCAGCAAACAGATAATTTAAATTTCTCTTTTTCTATTTGTATCTATTTAATTTCCTTCTCTTGCCTGATTGCTCTGGCTACAGTTTCAACAACTGTATTGAATAGCAGTGATGAGAGTGAACATTCTTGTCTTATTCCTGATCTCAGAGGAAATGCTTTTAGATTTTCTCCATTCAGTATGACATTGACTTTGGGTTTATTATATATAACTTTATGACACTGAGGTAAGTTCCATCTAGCCCCAGTTTTTCCAGGTTTTTTAAACGTGAACGGGCACTGAACTTTGTCTAAGACTTTTTCTGCATCTATTGAGATGATCATATGATTTTTGTCCTTACTCTATTTATATGATGAGTTATTTATTAATTTGCATATGTCAAATCAAATTGGCATCTCTGGGATAAAACCAACTTTTTATGGTGTATAATCTTCTCAATGTGTTTTTGAGTGCAGATTGCTAATATTTTATTTGAAATCTTTGAATCTATATTCATCATGGATATTGGTCTGTGGTTTTCTTTTTCTTTTTTATATATCTTTGTTTTATTTTATTTTTGTATGTGGTGCTAAGGATTGAACCCAGTGCGTCATGCGTGCGGGGTAAGCACTCAAACCCCAGCCCTGTGGTTTTCTTGATGTGTCTTTGTATGGTTTTGCTTTGAGTGTGATATTGGTTTTTTTTTTTTTTTTTTTTAAAGAGAGGGAGAGAGAGAATTTTTTAACATTTATTTTTTTTAGTACTTGGCGGACACAACATCTTTGTTTGTACGTGGTGCTGAGGATCTAACCCGGGCTGCACGCATGCCAGGCGAGCGCGCTACCGCTTGAGCCACATCCCCAGCCCATTGAGTGTGATATTGGTTTAATAGAATGAATTTGGGAGTGTTCCCTCCCTTTCTAATTTATGGAATTTGAGGAGGATGGCATTAGCTTCTTTAAAAGTCTAGTAGAACTCAGTTGGGAATTTATCTGGCTCCAGGCTTGTCTTTGTTGGAAGGCCATTTATTATTGCTTTAATCATTGCTTGTTAAGATCTGTTTAGGTTTTCTATATACTTTTGGTTTAATTTGGGTAGGTCATTTGTGTCTAGAAATTTTTCAATATCTTCTAAATTTTCCAATTTATTGAAATATGTTTTCAAAAATAGTTTTAGTGATCCTCTGGATTTCAGAAATGTCTGTGGTAATATTTCCTTTACCACCTCTAATTTTGTTGATTTGAGCCTTATCTTTTATTAGTTTGGTTAAGGGTCTATCAATCTAGTTTATCTTTTCAAAGAACCAACTCTGTTACATTCATTCTTTAAAATTTTTATTCTCAATTTTATATGATGAGTTATTTATTAATTTGCACATGTCAAATCAAATTGGCGTCTTTGGGATAAAACCAACTTTTTATGTGTTTTTGAGTGCAGATTGCTAATTTTGGCTCTGATCTTAATTGTTTTTTTGTCTTATACTGGTTTGGGGATTAGTTTGTTCATGCTTTTCTAGGACCCTGAGATATAACATTGGATTATTTATTTGGAAACTTTTAAAAAAATTAAATGCTACAAAATTTCCTGTGAGAAATGTGTTAATAGTGTCTCAGAATTTTGATATATCATATATCTGTTATTGCTTGTTTTTAAGAATATTTTACTTCTCCCCCCATTTCTTCTTTGACTCATTCCTTATTCAAAAGCATATTGTTCAATCTCCATGTATTAAAATGGTTTCTGTTTTTAATCTTGTTATTGATTTATAATTTCATGTTATTATGATCTGATATGATGCAAGAAATTATATCAGTTTTTTTGTGTGTGTTTGGCTAAGACTTGCTTTGTGTCCTAAAATAGAATCTATTTTGGAGAAGTTTCCATGGGCAGCTGAGAAGAAAGTGAATTTGGTTGCTGTTGAATGAAATATTCCTAGATATCTGTTAGGTCTATTTATTTACAGTATTTTTTAGGCTTGAGGAGACTTTACTTTGTTCATGTCTGGATGATCTATCTGTTGGTGAGAGGGGTGTGTTGAAATCACCCAGTATTCTACTGGGGCTTGAGTTTTTATATCAAGTAGGGTTTATTTTATGTAAATAGGTGCACTGACGTTTGAGGCATAAATATTAACAATCATATGTTGTTGTTGAATAGTTCCCTTTACCAGTATGAAATGACCTCCTTGGTCTCTTTTGTTTAATTTTAGCTTAAAGTCTACTTTGTCAGTTATGAGAGTAGCCATTCCTATTCATTTTGGTTTCATTTGCACAGGTGTACCTTTTTCCATCTTTTCACCTTCATCCTGTGGATGACTTTGACTGTAAAGTCAGTCTCTTGTTAACAACGTATGGTTGGGGTTTGCTTTTTAAGTCACTTTGCCAGTCTATTTCTTTTAAATGGAGAGTTGACTCCATTTACATTCAGTTTTATTATAGAGAGATAATGTTTATTTCCTGCTATTTTGGTTTCTAATATTTAGTTCAGACTTGGTTCTCCTTTGATTGGCTGCTCTTCTAGTGAGATTCATCCATTTGCTGGCTATGTGTTTATTTTTCATGTAATATTTCATTTAGTATTTTATGTAGTGCTGGATTAATAGTTACAAATTCTTTTAGTTTCTGCTTAACTCCAAAAGTTTTTTTAAAAAAATTTCCTTTTCAATTCTAAAGGATAGATTTGCTTGCTATAGCAATATTGGCTATAGCAATATTGTTGGCAACCATTATCTTTCATGGCTTGGTATATATTATTCCAAGCTTTCCTGGCTTTTAGAGTCTTGACTGGAAAATCAGAGGTAAGTATAATTGACTTTCACCTAAATGTGACCTGCCATTTTTCTTTAGTAACTTAAAATTCTATTATTTTTCCATGTATTAGATATTTTAATTATAATGTGTTTTGGAAAGAATCATTTTATATATTGTCCATTCGGCATTCTCAATGCCTCCTGTATTTGGATTTCCATCTCATTCCCAAGGTTTGAAAATTTTTCTGATGATTTCACTGAATATGTTTTGTATTCCCTTAGTTTGTGTATTTCTGGCTTCTTCTAAGCCAAGATTCTTAGGTTTAGTCTCTTAAAATTGTATAAGATTTCTTGAATATTCTTGTTATTGTCATAATCTTTTCTTTATTGTTGACGGTATTTTCAAGATTATATACCTTGTCATTGAGGGAGGTAAATTCTGTCTTCTATGGTTTAATGTATTGTAGTGCTTTCAAATGAATTTTAAATTTGATTTATTGAGTATTTCATTTTCAGGCTTTCCATTTGGTTCTTTTTCAGAATGTCTATTGAAATATTCTTACACTCCCTGATTTTCTCTTAGTTCATTCCTTTGTTCTCCCATAATTTCATTAATCATTTTAACTATCAACTTTCTAAACTCTTTATCTGGAATTTCTACCACATGGTGTCAATGGGATCAGATTTTGAAGTTTTGTGAGCTATTTGTTCCGTTACTCTTTCTCATTGTATTTCTACCCACCTTTTGGGATGATTTTATATATATATATATATATATATATATATATATATATATATATATATATTTTTTTTTTTTTTTTTTGAGAGAGAGAGAGAGAGAGAGAGAGAGAATTTTAATGTTTGTTTATTTTTTTTTAGTTTAGCGGACACAACATCTTTGTTAGTATGTGGTGCTGAGGATCGAACCCGGGCCGCACGCATGCCAGGCTAGTGCGCTACTGTTTGAGCCACATTCCCAGCCCGGGATGATTATATTTTCTACTGTTATATAAGGGTTTTTTTAGTGAGTTGCTTTCTTTCTTCCTTTATTTTCTAATTTTGTTAGTTGTAGATGGACACATACCTTTATTTTTATTTATTTATTTTTTATGTGGTGCTGAGGATCGAACCTAGGGCCTCACACATGCTAGGCATGTGCTCTACCACTCAGCCACAACTCCAGCCCAAGTTGCTTTCTCTTTACAAAGTGCCCCAGGCTGAGTAAATATCTAAGTGTCAGTATTCCCACTCAATATGTACCTGCTGTCATGCTCAGGATCTAGCACCACTTTGAGAGAAGATTTTAATCTCTACTAACAGTAATCAATTTAGAATGAAACCATATGATAATAAGCCTTTAAAAACTGATTGAAAATGTTCTCCACAATTCCTCTAATCCAAGTATATAATGACAATAATGTTCTTGCATATATTGAGAGATTTGGTACTAAAATAGTAAGATTACTACAGAAGTTACTTGTATTATATAACCTTTCAATCTTCCCTTTACATAGAGTGATTTCATAGAAATATTTTTATTTCCTGAATTTATAAACATATTCTTTTATGTTAAACTGTAAATATTGAATAACTCACCAAAAAGATGATGTCAGATGTTACTACCAATTCTGAGATCAACCATCCTACAGTAGTCTAATGCAGGATGGCCAGAAACCATCATATCTATGAAGATATTAAATGTTTGAGAGGGAAGAAATGTGCTGGGAATTCCTTAATGAATTGTTGTTAGAGAACTGCTGGTTCCCTGTGTCTTACCTTTCTCTTCTAAGTAAGTCTAGAAGCAGGGGCTTCAGTGGTTAATGAAGATTGGTATCTTATTCCCATATGAGATTACCAAATGATTAGGAGATTTGTGGTTGGGTGTGATGGTAGAGCAAAGGGAATCATCAGAATTTGTTCAGGCAAAAAATTTTCTGAGCTAGGTACTTTATATGCTTCAGAAAGAACCAGCTTGATTAAAACCAATCCAAAGGGCATTTTAGTGGGAAAACAGTAGTTGGCAGAGAAGGCAGAGGTGGACTTCTGTGCTGTGTATTCTAATGATGAAATATGAGACCATGGAAATAGGTACATTCTCCCACATTGAGGAAACTGCAGGTGAGAAATCACCAGTGGTGGTCAGGTCTACAAATCATGACAAGATCACTTATGAAAGAGCTAACTTTAAATGAATGCTGGACCCAGAGGGTGAAAAATTGACTTAGGAGCACCCAGTGGTGCACTGATGAATGATTAACAAACAGCCATCTGAGAGTGTGGGTGGAAAGTATTAAAGAAAAAAAGAAACTATTTAATGACACTTGTTAAAGCATTGTAAGGAAGACCTTATTATAAAACAACTTTGATAAGTACAGAAAACATGCAATGGGGTCTTGCAGTTGCGGGGAGATACTGGTCTCAACTTCAAACACATTGTGGGGCAAGTGGGAATCCATAGCCAAGAAGCAGTGTGGGATTCAATGAGTGGAAAGTTACTAAGAGGTAGAACATCAATAAAAAGGGGAATCCTGGATAAACTGACCTAACATAATTCTTGTTAAAGACAAGTCTGTATGATCAGACATTACCTGGGAAAAGGTGGAAAATGAAGAACCCGATCAGAAAATGGGGGTGATCAGATATCCAGAGCTAAACTCACTTATTCAGACTGTTTGCTAAAACTGGGTTTTTCAAGGAAGTATACAGATGGGATCAGAAGAAAGTTCAAAAGCCTGGCTAAAGTTTGGACAAGCAAAGAATCTTTTTTAGGAAGAAAATGCTGATTTGTAGCATTTGAAGATTCTGTAATGTAAATAACTTGTTTTAAACTTATTCTACACATTATGGTTTCTTCTTTCCTTTTCTCCTCCTCCAATGACCTAGTAAGTAAGATGTAGCAAATGACTAGCAAATAGTAGATTTTTTCATATGTATTGTGCTACACACACACACACTTGTCAATAAACTTTTATTTATTTATTTTTATGTGGTGCTGAGAATTGAATCCAGTGCCTCACATAAGCTAGGCAAGTGCTATACCACTGAGCCGCAACCTCAGCCTTGCACTTGTATTTAATATGATTTAATTAAAAGTTTATATACTTTAATAGGTGGCTATTTGTGATAACTGACTTTGAAATTCCTAAAAATTGAACAATTGTCTTCACAAAGTAGTAGGAGCTGGCTCCAGTATATTGACACCCTTTACTAGGAAATTTCTGTTTCCCTCTGTCATCCCTGTACACCAATCCTGGAGGGATCAGTCTTTAGGGTTAGCAAAAGGGAAGAGATGAACGAGGGAAGAAGAAATTATAATGAGTAGACTAAATTTTGGAAGTCTCAGTTCTTTCAGAATCTTACTTGAAGGAAAGTGTGCTAATCCTTCATTTAACAATATAAGCATTATATTAGGGAGAACATATAAAAGCTGTATGGCTGCAGGAATGATGATATAAAAGAAGAAATATGACAAATCAAAATAATGTACATTCAAGTTGGGCTTATATTCATTGTACTTCATTACTCGTGCATAATCTTCTCCAACCAAGACCTGCCAATACTGACTGACTTCTGCCCTTTAATCATGTAACTAGCTTGTAAATGATCAGCTAGAACTCAGCTTTGAACTGCCCTAAAGTGATCATGTTATTTTTTTCTTTGTTAGTATGCACTCCAACAAATGAAGAGCCAGTTTTAGTTTTAATGGCATTTGGTATCTGTGCCATGGTGATCAATCTGGTTATCTCACTTTTAGTAAGATTAAGATCAATCAGTGGGTTTTAGTGTTGTTAGCCTGATCCATTCATTATAAAATTTCCCATCATATTTTTGACTAATGATTTTAGCAGCTATGATGATCATTGCCTAAATCCATTGTTTTGTGAATGTAAATGCTAAATTTTTAATTCTTTCATTTTTTCTGTACTCATTAGCTGTGATTTCTCTATAAAAATACATAATATATACTATTATAAAAAAGAAAATCTCTTGCCCTCATTAAATCTGGTTATCCTGAATTTGAATTTCAGACCTAGAAGTTTTCTATATTTAGCTTAAGTCAGGAGATGTTTGGAAGAAGTGCTATGTACCAGGGGAAAATCACCTCTTGGTCTAGGGCATCTGACACCACTGACCAACCTTTGCTGTATGCATCTTCTATGGCTATGAAAGGAAAGCTGGATGATTAAAAGAGTGAATGTGCAGCAGAGTAGATAAGAATTTAAACATAGAGGACGAAGGCGAGCAGGTCTGAAGAGAACAGAGGTCTGGTTCTTTTCGTATTTATTACTGTTCTTCCTAGAGTTGAGATGAGGAATGTTTTATTGGTTTAAACAACAACTACTAACCATCCTGGCTTAAATATAATCTAAATAGTAAAAAAAAAAAAAAAAAAAAAAAAAAAAAAAACAGAAACAAAAACAAAAAACCCAAAAAACAATAATGACAAAGCCACTTCATCTAGGGAAAAGGACAGTGGTTTGGGGAGTCAGAAAATCCAGTGTTATCCATTTATTTTGACAAAATTTTAAAGACTTAACATGTGCTAGATACCAGAAATTCCAAGGTGAATGTTAAATAGTTGTTACAGGAAAGGAGTTCAGTTTGTCCTGAATCTTCCTCTGACTTGCCAAGTGGAAATTCACCTGGTTTTAAGTTATGTCTTGCTTAACCACAGGGATATGTTCTCTTGGGTGATTGCGAGATTGTGCTAACACCCAGGTGTACTTAAACAACCTGAGATGTTGCATGTCACTAGGCATTAAAATCTTTATTGATTGAAATGTCATAGTGCATGACTATAGTTTGAATTAAAACCCTCTAAATATTCTAAAACACATCAAATATTCTAGCACTTCACTAAAAAAACAATTATTTTTGGAGGTTGCCAGGTACTATTATTCTTAAAAAAAAAATACTGCTAAAAGGGGAAAATAAAGTATTTATACTTCCCCTTTTTTACACAATCTATTTCTGGAAGTGTGGAGGGAAAATACATGCACAAAATACACCAATGAGATTAGTTGATCCAAAAGCTTCTGATAAGTGTATCTGTTTTGCCTATCTTGGAGAGAGATTAAGGTGAAAGAAAGAGCCTGGTGGGCTGCATAACCATTCTTTGGGTCTAAGACCACTTTCTGGCTTTAAAATGCAGTACTGAGAGCCCGACTGGCTGGGGCAGGCAGAAGCTGACAGCCCTTTCGGATTAGAATCACAAGCACCAGGTACATTGTAGGTGACACGCGGTGGGTTCGACCTGGGGTCTGCAGCACCGTTGCCTTTTGGCCCCTGCAGCAGTAAGCCCAGTTGCCTTGTCACCCAGACAAAAGAGCGGGAGAACAACTTCCAAGCTAGCACCGATACTAAAGAGCATCCGCGCGAGCGCCAAAGGCCACTTCCGGCCGTCGGAGCCGAGGGGCGGGGCGGTGCGATGCGCGGCGTGCGACTCCGACGTGTGGCGCGCGGCTGCCCCCTGCTGGCGGCGCGGGTGAGACGACGGAGCGGGAGAGCCTGCCCGTCGGTGACCGCGCGCAGCTCGCAGAGCCCAGGGCGTCCTGAGCTGCCCAGAGAGGCCCGTCTCTTGTCAAGAATTTTACCATTATTATTTTAAAGTCACAATTTCCCCTGGCCCGCAAAGCGTCCTTTTGCTTGCTGAAAAGGGGAAATTAGAGAAGGAGGGTAGAAAAGATCCTGCCTTCAAAGAGAAGATGGAGGAAGGCGCCCAGAGCCTGGATTTGGATAGTGATGAAACTGTGATTGAGGGGTCGGTGACAGAGAGCGACTTCGAAGACGACGAGCTGCCCTGGAGAAGGTGACCACAGTTAGGCCTGCAGCTGCAAACCCTCGTGCCACTGGGGGCCCAAGCGCTGTTTGAGGGTCTCGGGGTGGAGTGAAGTCGTGGGCCGCAAGCTGAGGGCTCGTGGGCAGGTTGGAGTCTTGGGGGAGGAGGCAGCCACGCCTGAGCTGAGAATTCTTAAGTAAGCAACAACCATGGGCCCTTCACTCGCCTGCTAGCGACAAAATACGGTTTACAGTATATGGCCTCATGGCATTTACCAAAAAAAAAAAAAATTTCCTCTTAGACTGGGGCTGTATTTACTTTTGCACAGGCACAACAGTCTTGGGATGGAAGTCCTCAAATGAGTTTTGCTTCAATCTAATGAACAGCATTTCTCTCAGGAAAAGACTGTGTGATAGGGAAACTGGTCCCGACCCAACTGAATGAATGTTGTAGAAGGACAAAAAAGTTGGAATTTCAGTTCATCAAAGCTTTTCTTAAACATCTTCTCTGTGCTCCACACAGGAAGACTCGAAAGGATGAGGCTGCTTGCTTTTGAGAAAACTTAAGACCAGGAAAAACACTTAAGCAAATAATTTCAATATTCCACGGGAAATCTAGGGATGGAGGTATTTCCAAGTTAGTTTAGGAGCCCAGAGAGACTCAGCCTCAGGGTAGAGTTTGTTAGGGTTGGTTTATGAATAAAAGCTTGAAGGTGTGTTAGGAATTAACCAGATGAGGAAGAGGTTGAATTCTTGGCCAAGGATCGAAAGGGGTAAAGGTATAGAGGGGCATAGCGTTGTGGTATGTGTTTTGGAACGTACAAGGGGTTAAATCTTGTAGAATTGTAACGTATGATGTGGAGAATAGTGAAAGAGGAAGCTAGGGTGCAGCCATGTGAGGCCTCATGTGTGCTCTGTGTATTCTGGTTAAGATGCTCATCATAATTAGATTTCCATTCACTCTGGTGTACCCCAAATTAGGGGTTTCCAATTTTAATCTGCTTTTAAGTCACTCCGGAATTCTGCTACATTGTGGATGATTCCAGTTCAGGAGTTCTACAGTGAAGTCCAAGTTTCTGCATTTCTAAGAAGCTTCCAGTTTAAAGCTGGTACTGTTCAAGCAGGGATCTTCTTTTGCAAAGCAAGCTTTGGGAGCAAAGTAGAGTGAGATGATGGGGATTAAATTAGGAAGAACCAGTGGGAATGGAGGGAAAAGGTCAAATTTGAGAAATCTTTAGGAAGTAGATTTGGTAGGAGATGCTGGTTGATTATATAAAGGGGCAAGGAAAGAATGTAAAGGGTGATATCCAGGTTTCTGGTTCTTTTATATGTATATATATAGTAGTTTATGCTCTTGTTGGAATATAGAGAGCATTTTAACAAATGCATGGAGTCTCATAATCATCCCCACAATCAAATTCAGAACAATTTCATTAATGTAAAAAAAAGTGTGCTGCCCCCTTAGTCAAGCTGTACTGAAACCCCTAAATTTGATTTATTGTTCTCTTGTATGTAAAGTAACTTTTTTCTCTGCCTTCAAAGTTTTTTTTTCTTTTTTCTTGGTACTTTTTAATTATACATGAGAGTAGAATCCATTTTGACATAATTATAAAAGCATGGAATATATCCCAATTGCTCCCTACCCTCTACTGATCTCAAAAGGCAAAACAGAAGACAAAGGCAAGGTTTTTTCTTTGGTGCTCAGCAGTTTGATTATGGAGCATGATTTTCTTTTTCTTTTCTTTTTTCCTGTTTGGAGTTCACTGAGCTTCTTCAATCTGTAAATTAATATCTTTCACCAACTTTAGGAGGTTTTCTGTCATGATTCCTTCAAATATATTTTTTCATACCACTCTTTCTCCTTTCTTTTTGGTACTTCAATGATGTGGATGTTAGATCTTGTGATATTACTTCCCAGATTCATGAGCCTCTATTTATTTATTTTTAAAAATTTTTAAGAATTTTCTCTCAGTTTTTCAAACCATGTAATTTCTAATGCAATCTACCGCTGGGCCACAACCACGCCCCACCCCCAAACTTTTCCCCTAAAATTTCCACTTGGGGTCTAGGGTTGTGGCTCAGAGGTAGAGCACTTGCCTACCATGCATGAGGCACTGAGTTCAATCCTCAGCACCACATAAAAATAAAATAGAGATATTGTGTCCACCTAAAACTAAAAAATAAATATTTAAAAAAAAAATTCCACTTGGTTGAGGCTGGGATTCTAGCTCAGTGGTAGAGCACTTGCCTTGTACATGTGAGACACTGGATTCCATCCTCAGCACCACATAAATAATAAATAGATAAAGATATTGTGTTCATCTACAACTAAAAAAATTTGTTTTAAATTTCCATTTGGTTCTCAAGGTTTATATTTCTCTCTTGAGAATTTCAATCTTCCCATCCATTTGATTAGTGTTCTTTTTATCTCAAAGAAGATGGTTATGATAGTTGCGTTAAACTCTTTGACTTATATTTTCAACACAAGGGTTATGGGGTATGGGATCTCTTTCATGTTGAGTAATTTTGGATTGTATCCTGGACATTTTGAATATATTATGTTGTGGACTCTTGACCTTGTTAAAATCCTTTAGAGAGTGTTGGTTTTTTTTTATTCTGATAGGCAGTCAACCTAGTTTACTAGTTTAGACTTTGTCTTCTGTTTTGCCTTCTGTATGTGTGGTGGTTACGTTAGTCTTTCCTGTGCTATTTGAGTCTGTCTGTGTGTACCGTCAAGGAAGTAATCTGGATATTGAACAATAGTTAATATCATAGTTCAGTTCTGTAAGTCTTAGTTATGTTTCCTAAGGTCTGTTCTACATATGGAACAGTTCAGAACTATGTCTGGAATTTATGTTGGGTCATGTACAGGTGACTCTCCTTTCCCTATCTCTTCTCCAGGATTCTTATACCTGCTTCACTCCCTATACCTGCTTGCTGTTTCATGTGACCAGAAAGACAAGTTTCTCTTAACAATTTCCTATAGCTAGAGCAGGCTTTAGGGCAAAGAGTTAAGAGAGAAGAGGGGGATTTCCCCCATACTCCTCAGACTTACACAGACTCCCTTTCCCAGTTCCTCTATTAGAAAAAAGCTTTTTCTTTAGTATTTAAGTGCCCCAGATGCATGGTTGGTATTGGTACAGCTCAGAGGCTGGGACTGGCCTTGAGACAGGACTGGGAGATCAGAGGGAAACAAAAGAAAACCCAGTGATTTCCTATACACTTTCTGGCATGCAGGAGTTCTTTTCCTTAGTCTTCTGGATGGAAATAGGGATTTTCTTTCTTTCATTTTTGGTGCTGTGTCCACTGTGTAGTTCTGGGATTAGACTTTAAATCAAAGCAAAACAAAATTAGACTTTAAAACAAACAAAACAAAACAAAACAAAAAAACAAAACAAAGAGACTAAACTAAACCAAAAGAAATAATAAACTGAAACTTTAATAATAAATGGATATTACAGGTGATTATTCAGATTTCAATTTCAGTTTCCAGTCTAACCTGATATTGCTTACTTTTTGGAGTTCTCAGATAGCCTTTTTAAAAGTAGTTTTCTAGAGTTTTTAGTTGTAATGAGTTAGAGAAATAGGCTGTAGATGGCTCACTGTATCTTGGCCCGCCAGTCTCCCCCTACCCCTCAATTCATTTTTAAATATTTATCTGCAATGTGGTAGGAACATTCTTTGAAACTTTCTAGACCAATATTAAAAATTAGTGTTCTTTCAAGTGAAACAAAGTCTAAGCAGAACTGGAGCCAAATGCCAAGTTTTTGGTTTTCCTTTTCTTCATCTTCTTTACTTCTGTATAATTAATTTTGGCTGTTTATCATGTATGAGCTCCCAATTTTGATTGGAATGAGGAGTATAGATCCTAGTAGGGCAGGGATCTCCAACAGGCAGAACATTATACGGTTCCATATAGTTCAGTATTCCTGAAGAACTGTAGTTGCTAAGATGTTTTTGATGAGAATGGAGAGTTTCATGACCTTTGGGATTAGAAGAGGCAGTACTTTCAGAAGAAGCACTTGAGAACCTTGTCATGAGGTACATTTAATCCTCTTTGTGGCTCTACAGATGTTGCTGCTAAGCTGTAAAAATTCAGGATACTAACAGGGTTTTGTTTGCTTGTGAAATTTTTTCCCCCCTGAGAGGCAAGATTCATTTTTCTTATATGTGCTCTGGGAACTTATTAACAAACCTTATTTTCTCAGCCTCTGGTATGTTAACTGCTCAATAACATTAAGGTTATATCTCAATTTAATCCTATTCGGAATTATGGAACTACCTCATTGTTACATGAATTTGAGTTTATGTTCAGTGACCTGAACTCGAATTTATGTAACAGTGGGGTAGTTCCATAATCATGTCCTCTGAACATTATAATTGCACATAGTAAAAGGCTACCTATGAACCTGAAAGATAGGTGTTAATTCTGTTCCTTCAAGATAGATTAGTAATGTATTCATATGAATTGCCTAGATTGAACATACTTGTTATAATATGTAACAATAAATCTCACCATTATGTATAATTATAATGTACCTATAAAAATATGAGGGAAATAAATAAAAATAAACACAAACAATAAAACATTAATACAAAATAAAATACTTATTAAAAAGGAGATGCTCCTACTTGAGGAAGCTAGGAACGGAATATAAAGTACAGGAAACAAAATTAATCATATTAAATTAGCTAATGAAAACAACCATTTGGGGCAGGATCTATGTCAAAATAGAGGCTATTGCACTGATTAATGCAGAATGGTTACTAGTTTTAGAGGTGTTACTGTAAAAGGATATTTTTATTTATTTATTTATTTATTTTTTTGTGAATCAGACTCAGTATGGCATTAGGACTCTGTGTTGTCAAAATTTTGATAACATAAAACTGAAACCCTGATTGTCATGAAAATTGTCATTGTACTTTTTTTTGGTACTGGGGATAGAACTCAGGGGCACTTTACAACTGAGTTACATCTCTAGCCTCTTTTTATATTTTATTTTGAAACAGGGTCTGCCTAAGTTGCAAGCCTGGCTTTGAACTCACAATTCTCCTGCCTCAGCCTCCTGAGTCATTGGGGATCACAGCTTCACTGTGCTTTAACAAAGCAGTGAAAAGTATTTCAGGTTTTCAGATTTTACCCCTAAATTTCCCTTTCCTCTTAATAGTTAAATAAAAGTTCTCAGCATTTCTTTTCTTAAAATTTTAAAGTTATATTTTATTATTAAAATACTACATCCATAATGAAGTAGTTGTGGCTTTTGGAATATTAGTTCTTGACTAATATTTGGTTTAATTAAGCTTCAGGAAATTAAAGTTCTGTTTTCACTTATTTGTTGATTGAACATGAAGGAATAATTTTTCTGGATCCCACTATCTTCATTTTCCTTTTAGGATTAAAAATAGTCTTAAATCATTCCTTAAAGAAGCAGTAAAAATTATAATCAATAATTTACATATTAGAAAATTATCTCAGTTATTTGCAATAGTGCAAATTTCAAAAACAAGTAAGTTATTTAGGATCATATGATTCTTAAATATTTTTATGATATATCTTTCTGATATCAATATTTAATGGTTTGGGAAAGATTTTGAATGGTATTATGATGTTTGAATATATTCCTAGGTGGAAAAAAATGTAGTTTCTAAAGCTTTGTACAGATTTATCCAATATTTATAAAAGAATTTACAGTTTAAACCTCTATACAAAGAAAGCTAGAAGACAATAAAGCAAAGTCTTAATATAGGTAGAAACAGAGGGATTTCTTTTTCTGCTTCTCCTCATTGCCTATGTTTGCTACAACACTTTTGAATAGATACTACATTTACATGACTCAAAATTAAAAATAATGTATGAAAGATTGTAATGAAAGATTGAATAAAAAGTCTCCCTCATCTCTGTTCAGTGAGCCGTCCATTTTTTTAACATTGGCAACCAATATGTTTGATTTCTTGTTATTCTTTCAGAGATATTTTCTAAGTACATATATGTTTAAGAACATGTGTAAAACTATTTTCTCAAAATAGAAGCACTATGTCAAAGAGATTGAGTGTTTATTATCTTGATAATTGAGTTTTTTGTGTTTTGTCTCATGATTAAAAAAGCCTTTCTTCCACCCACTGCAGTTATAAAAGAATTCTTGATTTATTTTTTAGCATTTACATCTTTGATTCATATGGAATTTTTTTGAAGTACAGGGTTAAGTATGGATTCAACTAAATTATTTTCTAGATTTTTTTTTATTTTCCTAGTATCATTTTTTTGAAAAAAATCATCATTTTCTCACTGATTCCAGATGTCCCCTCTTTAATATACTAAATCCCTATATATAATGAGTGTATTTCAGGAGAGCTTATTCTGTTTATTGATCTGTCAATTTATGTGCCAGTATTACATTTTGAAAATATTTTATATCAGAAAATAATGTAGGTTGTTCCTTCCTTATTCTTATTTTTCTAGCCACACTTATTTACTTTATAATATGAACTTCAGAATCAGTTGTATAGTTCAACAAAAAGTCTTGTTGGTAATTTTATTGTATAATATCATATTTATAAGTTTTACATATTGACTATTAATATCTGATATCTTTTTCCTTTTTTATTGCATTAAGATTATAATTGGGGTCTGGGGTTGTGGCTCAGTGGCAGAGCATTTGTCTCACACATGTGAGGCACTGGGTTCTATTATCAGCACCACATAAAAATAAATAAACAAAATAAAGATATCGTGTCCATGTATAACTAAAAAAAAATTAAAAAAAAAAGATTGTAATTGGGGCAGAAATTTTACCTCTCCCCTCTCAGAGTCCCATCTAGGTCTGAGGATTAAATTGGCATAGGAATAAAGAATATAAATTTAATGTAAGTTTCATATGACATAGGATTTCTTGTAAAGGAATAAAGACCAAAGAAGTGACAAAAATCTATGTGCTTTTGTATTAAGTTGAACAAAGACACTTATAAAAAAGTAGTTATGTATGCAGATTAAAGGGAGATAATAATTAAGGTCTGTTTGTACAGAATTTTCTAGACTAACTCCCTATAAAATAGTGTTGTTTTTTTTCTCGTACAGGGAAGGCATCTTTTACATAGAAGTTATTATCTCCTATATTCAGGAAGAAAAAGAGGAAATTAGAATGCCCTCCTTCCATTGCAGTTTTTCTAATTGCCTTTAGCTTAAAGTAATTTTTAGGATAAAGTGGCATATTTTGATGTGCCTTTATATTCCACCTTTCAAGATGGAATTTCCATACAGTAAATTTACTTTTTTTTTTTTTTAGCATTGATGTTCTGTGAGTTTTGACAAACACATTCAGTTGTGTAACTACTACCACAATCAAATTAAAGAACAGTTCCATTATTCCCCCAGATTCCTCCATGACCCTTTGTGTAGTTTTTAGGTTAAAAAAAAAAACTAAAAAAATTTTAAGAGTTAAAATAATTCTGCTTTTTAGGGAAATTAAAGTTAATGTTTTACCTGAAAACTGCACTGCAGTAATGGATTGAGTAATGAATTTTTAATCATTAGTAATGGCCAGTAGAATTGAGCCAAGAAAGTTGCTTTTTTTTTTTTTTTCCTTACAGCAGGTGCCTATATTTACTTTCTTGGAGGATGTATTAGAAAAGTTAAGGACTAGAGTTCTTTTTTTTTTTTTTTAACTTTATTTTTTAGTTGTAGATGGACACAATACCTTTTTTATTTTTTATTTTTTTTATTTTTTTAATGTGATATCTGGTATCAAACCCAGTGCCTCACACATGCTAGGCAAGCTCTCTACCACTGAGCCACAATTCAGGCCCTGGAGTTCTTTTTGTTGTTAATTTTGCTGGTATTATTAGGAAGTTTGGGGATTTAGTTAACCATATAAGCAAAGAATCAGGAAGGAGAGAATAGGTAGGTAAAGGGACAGAGTTAGAAATTTCTTTCTGTGTAGGTCTTGTTTTATGCATTTGTGTTTTGAACATGTAAATGTTTTACATAATTATAAGGCATAAACGTGAATAAGATTCCTGCAAAGGTTGTGGCTCAGCTGTAGAGTGCTTGCCTAGCATGTGTGAGGCACTGGGTTCAATCCTCAGCACCACATAAAAATAAGTAAATAAAAATAAAGGTAAAAATATTAAAAAAATAAAAACAATTATCTAATTCTTAGGTTTCAAGAATATTATCTACATCATGTACAACCAGAAGAATGAGAAGTTACACTCCATTTGTATATGATGTGTCGAAATGCATTCTGCTGTCATGTATAACTAATTGGAACAAATAAAAAATTATTCAATAAACCTTTATAAAAAGTCACAAAATACAAATTAAAGCAGGTAAATATTATGGGCAACTTTGCAGTTTACTAAAAAAAGAGAAAAAAAGAAAAAAGATTTTTTTGTATGGTAATTTACTAAGGATTTCTTTTCAAACCCTTTTATCATGTACAACATGATAAAAAAAAAGGCACCTCTGTGCTGGGCATGAAACCTTGAAACATTTTAAACTTCTCCAATTTAGTGATGCTTTCTTATGTAATAAGGAAAATATATACAGAATACGTATAATCAGGCAAATTGGCTCCTATTTACTAGATTTTGGAGAGAAATGCAGCTTTTTAGTTAGCATTGAAGCAAAGTAGGGAACCTGCTTTTGCCAGTTGCATTTCGATCTTTGTGAAAGTCCACTTGGTGCTGAGAAACACAAAATAACTTTCTTAAGTAATCACATTATTAATGATAATTATTAGTTTATGGACTGTAAATATGGCTTTCCCCTAAAAGAAGCAAAGGTCTCACTGGAAATGATGTTTTAGGTCTGAGGCAAGAGATGTTTAAGATGAACCTGGAATATCTTATGCCGTGAAGATAGTAAGAACTAATGGTGTTATTAGTTTGCTTGGGATACCCTAACAAAATTCTACAGACTTGGTGGCTTAAATGAATAAATTAATTCAATCACAGTTCTGGAGGCTAGAGGTCTAAGATCAAGGTGCAAGCAGGGTTGGTTTCTCCTAAGGCCTCTCTACTTGGCTTGTAAGCAGTGTTTTCTTCTTGTGTCTTTACATGGTCTTTTCCTCAGTTGTACTTACATAGAAGGCTCCTAGACTTATTAAATGAGATCCTAGTGACCTCATTTAATCTATATTACCTCTTTAAAGTGTTTATCTCCAAATAAAGTTACATTAGTGGTTAAGGTTTTCAACATAAGAAATTTGTGGGGACACAGTTCAGCCCATAACAAGTAAGATCATCATAAGCCACTTTGAAGAAGTTTTTACTAGGCAAAAATGGAAGAATTTGCTAAGAATAATAACAGCAGTGGATTTAAATCTATAAGTTCCAAATAGTCTTTAAAAAGCTTTATTTTATTCTGAAAACTTAGTCAAGAAAGAGAAAGAAGTTGGCATTTATCTTACCTTTCCTAGTTCCCTGCTAATTGGCATTTACCTTACCTTTCCTAGTTCTCTGATAACTAAATGTAATTACAAACTAATGAGCAAAAGATTTTTAATATATGTACTTCTAATAACAAATTGAGAAAGAATGATAAACTAAAATACCCCATTCCATTTATTCCCTATGAAATAATTAGTGGATGTAGGCAGTGGTCATCAATGGGCACTAACATCACAAAAAGAATATCAATCATACTCTGTTATTGCTTGTTTTAACTACCTACATGTTCTCCAAAAGTGAGCTTTAATTAGATCAGACTTCTAAGTCTAATTAACATTTTACTGGAAATATACAGGGACAGAAGAACATGTTAAATGACATGAAATCAGCAATTCCAAAATGTGGGATACTCTATAGGAAACACAACTCAGTTTTTTCAATAAATAAATTTCAATGGGTCAGGGAAGAAAGAACAATCGATAGAATTTAAAAGAAAGTAAAAAGACATAGTATTTAATTGTAAATGTGTATCAAGGCACACACACATATTTTAGAGAGAGAGTGAGAGAGAGAATTTTTTTAATATTTATTTTTCAGTTTTTGGTGGACACAACATCTTTATTTTATGTATGGCTGAGGATTGAACCCAGTGCCCCGCGCATGCCAGGCGAGTGTGTTACTGCTTGAGCCACATCCCCAGCCCACAGTTATATTTTTTGATCCTGAATTGAACATAGTGATTATGAAGAGACACAGTTGGAAAAATATGACTATTATTAGTTTTCTTCTGCTGTGTTACAACTTATTCTAAAATTCAATATTTTCCTATGTAATATTATGTTATGTATGTATACCATGTTTTCTTTATCCATTCATCTGTTGAAGAGCACTTAGGTTGGTGTCATAGCTTTTGTGAATTGAGCTGCTATAAACATTGATGTGGCTGTGTCACTGTAGTATGCTAATTTTAACTCCTTTGGATATATACTGAGGAGTGGGATAGCTGGGTTAAATGTTGGTTCCATTTCTAGTTTTTTTGAGGAATCTCCATACTGCATTTCAGAGTGATTGCACCAATTTGTACTCTTACCAGCAATGTATATGTGTACCCCTCCCCATGTCCTTGCCAACATTTATTGTTACTTGTGTTCTTGATTGTTGCCATTCTGATTGGAGTGAGATGGAATCTTAGTGTAGTTTTAATTTGCATTTCTCTAATTGCTAGAGATGTTGAACATTTTTTAATGTATTTGTTGACCACTTGTATTTCTTCTTCTGTGAAGTGCCTGTTCAGTTCCTTTGCCCATTTATTGGGTTGTTTGTTCTGTTGGTGTTAAGTTTTTTGAGCTCTTAATATATCCTGGAGATTTATGCTCTATCTGAGGTGTAGGAGGCAAAGATTCTCTTCCATTCTGTAGGCTTCCTCTTCATGTTATTGATTATTCCCTTTGTTGTGAAGAAGCTTTTTAATTTGATGGCCTTCCACTTGTTGATACTTAATTTACTTCTTGCACTTTAGGAGTCTAGTTGAGGAATTCTTTTCCTAAGTTGACATGATGATGTATTGGATCTACATTTTTCATCTAGTTGGTATAGGGTTTCTGGTCTAATGCGTAGGTCTTTGATCCACTTTGAGTTGAGTTTTGTGTGGCATGAGAAATAGGGGTTAAATTTCATTCTGCTACATATGGATTTCAAGTTTTCCCAATACCATTTGTTGAAGAGGCTATCTTTTCTCCAGTGTATGCTTTTGGCACCTTTGTCTAGGAAAGAGATAACTGTATTTTTGTGGGTTTGTCTCTGTCTCTACCATTCTGTTCCATTGGTCTTCTTGTCTATTTTTGTGCCAATATCATGCTGTTTTTGTTATTATAGCTCTGTAGTATAATTTAAGGTCTGGTATTATGAGGTCTCCTGCTTTGCTTTTCTCATTAAATATTGCTTTGAATAATCTGGGCCTCTTATTTTTCCAAATGAATTTCATGACTGCTTTTTTTATTTCTATGAAGAATGTCATTGAAATTTTAGGAATTGCATTAAATTTGCATAGTGCTTTTGGTAGTATGGCCATTGTGACAATATTAAGTCTATCCAAGGACATGGGAGATCTTTCCATCTTCTAAGTTCTTCAATTTTTTTCTTTAGTGTTCTGTAGTTTTTATAAAAATTTTTATTTTGAGATAGGGTCTCACTAAGTTGTTTAGGGCCTCTCTAAATTGCTGAGGCTTGCTTTGAACTCATGATTCTCCTGCCTGTGCCTCTGGAGCTGCTAGGATTACAGATGTGTGCTTAAGTCTAATTAACATTTTACTGGAAATATACAGGACAGTAGTATGCTAATTTTAACTCCTTTGTATATATACTGAGGAGTGGGATAACTGGGTCAAATGTTGGTTCCATTCCTAGTTTTTTGAGGAATCTCCATACTGCTTTTCAGAGTGATTGCACCAATTTGTAGTCCTACCAGCAATGTATATGTGTACCCCTCCCCACATCCTTGCCACAGCTTCATATTTGACTCTTGACTGGTGGCCACTTTCAGTTTACTATGTAGGCTTTTCCATAGTATAGTTCACAGCATGACATGCTGACTTTCATCAGAGGGAAGAAGAGAGAGTATAAAAGGGAGAACATGATTCAAGCCCATGTCTTCTTGTGAGCTAGTCTCAGAAGTAACATTCTATTGTATTTACTATATTCTGTTCATTAGAAGAATTACTGGGTCCAGCCTATACTCAAGGGAAGAAATTACATAGGGTATACATATCAGGAGCTATTTTATAATCTGCTTACCACAGACTAAATTTAATAACATTAAGGAATTATTGACTTCTTAGGTGTAATGATATGGTTATTTTCAAAGACATGATTATTGTTATATTAATTTTTTGTATTTGAGAGTTAACATACAAAATATTTTCATATGAAATTGTTATTGTGTTTAGAGTTTACTTTAAAATAGTCCATTGGGGTACTTGGGTTGTGGCTCAGTGATAGAATGCTTGCCTAGCACAGGTGAGGCCCTGGGTTTGATTCTTAGTACCACATTAAAACAACATATAAAGGTTAAATTCTTTAAAAAACAAAAAGACAAAAAAAAAAAAAAAAAAAAAAAAATCTATTGGGAGACCAGCAGGGGGCAGAGTTAGTATTTGTATTTGAAATTTTCAATTAAAAAAGTAGAAAGGAACATGAACAAGTAAGTAAACAAAAGCCCTTAGTACCAAACTACACATGTATGCCTTAGCATAGATGATTCATTTTTTAGAAAACTGTTTTGTTTTTTTAATTTTTATTGTAGTAAAATATGCATTACATTAAATTTACCATATCTATACCACCCGCGCCCCCCCGCCCCCCCCCCCCACTGGGGATTGAACCTAGGGGCATTTAACTACTGAGCCACATCCCCAGCCCTTTGGTATATTTTATGTAGAGACATCTCACTAAATTTCTTAGGGCCTTGCTAAATTGCTGAGGCTGGCTTTGAACTGGTGATCCTCCTGTCTCAGACTACCAAGCTGCTAGGATTATAGGTACCACTGTACCTGGCACCATATTTACCATTAAAAATATTTTTTTTTGTAGTTGTAGATAGACAGAATGCCTTTATTTTATTTGTTTACTTTTATGTGGTGCTGAGAATTGAACCCAGTGCCCTGTGCATGCTAGGAAAGTGCTCTGCCACTGAGCTACAGCTTCAGCCCCATAGCTACCATTTTAAAGTGTTTATTTAAGTACATTGACATTGTTCTTCAACCATTACTATTTCCTAATCATCCTGTAGTGACATCATATACCTGTTAAATCATAACTCCTCATTCTCCTCTCCTTCCACCCATACCAACCACTATTTTACTGTCTGTCTCTACAAATTTGACTACTCTAGGTACCTCATATGAGTAGAATCATGTAATATTTGCTTTTTTGAGTCTGGATTATTTCACTTAGCATAATGTCTTCAAGATTCATTCATGCTATAGCATATATCTATCTGCATTTCTTTTTAAAATAGAGTACTATTCCATTGTATGTTGATGCCATATTTATCCATGAATCCATTAAGGGACATTTGGTTTGTTTCCTCCTTTTGGCTCTTATGAATCATGCTTCTCTGAACACAGTTATACAACGATGTGTTCAAGTCCCTGCTTTTAGTTTTTTTCATATGTACCCAGAAGCAGAATTGCTAAATCAAGTGGCAATTCTTTTTAATAAGTTTAAGAATCACCATACTGTTTTTCATAGTAATGCCACTTTGCATTTCCACCAGCAACACATATGCATTCCAGTTTCTTCACATCCTTACCAGTACTTAAAATTTTTTTTTAACAACAGAAGTCCTAAGGATTGTAAAGTGGCATATCACTAATGATTAGTGATATTGGGCATCTTTTTATGTATTTACTGACCATTTGTACTTCATTTTTGCAGAAATATCTTTTCAAGTCCTTTACCTATTTTTTATATATATTTTTGGGGATGGCATTCTATTATATTGCCCACACTAGGCTTAAACTTGTGATCCTCCTGCCTCAGGCTCCCTTGTAACTGAGTCTATAGGTATTCATCACATACCTAATTTTCTTTGCGTACCTTTTCAGTAGAAAAGATAAATACTTATATGTCTGCTGAGTAGCATACTTACCAGGAAGAATTACTGTTATTTTTAAATTGTACATCTCTCATTAGATTTAGAGTTTCTCAAAGGCTAACGCTGTGTGTCTTCTCTTTTCCTCACATTGATGCTACCTCAAACATAGTGAGAAATAAATCCAAAAATTAAAGTGGACATTTCTGAAATAATACTTTGAAATAAAAATGTTAAAAGTGGTGTAACTAAGAATTTTAGCAAGCATAAGTATAATAAAAATGATAGTTAAAATCTTAGTCTTTGTTTCAGAGACATGATAATAATGTGCTTTCTCTTTTGATATTCAAAAGGTTATTCTTTGATCAAGACACATCTCTTAGATCTGAGTTCAGTGTTCATCCTGGTATAAGTGGATTGTGCCAAGGTGAGAATTATTCTTTTTAATAAGAATTCTCATATTATTTTCCCAACTATTATTGTTCCATTACCACAATTTTATATTTAGTCGTATTCTTAACTTTATGCAAAGTTAGTTTCTTATAAATATGTGTAACAGACTGTAAGGTCTGTTAAGGTATAGAAGGGACAAAAATGGGAATTGTAGCTTTCAGAAGATATTTAAGACTCCTAGAAATGATCCATAGACATTAAAGTAGCACTCTGGATAGCTTGTCTCCCCCTGACTGCCAAAATCTCTACCTTAAACCTATAGCTTATTCGTAAAAGTAAATAATATTTCTTAATAACTACACTTATTCTTACAGACTAAAATTACACCACATATACTTAGTATGTTTATTTTTAAAAATTACATTTCACTTATCAGTTAGCTGTACTTCCTGTGCCCACTTCTAGGTTGATTTAAATATTTCTAGAAAACTGCATCTTACAAGATCAATTCTGCAGTGGCTGACTAGATGTAGATTATTTCCTTGTATGGATTTTTTCTGTGAACCTTCCTTTTATTTTGGAGGATGTCTAGGAATTGGTGTAAAACAGAGTAAAACAATTTTTAATACCCACGAAGGTCTTTTAATTTTTGTGTACTGTTTGTAGTCCACAGAGTCTTTTTACTGTACATATCTTCTAATGGAAGATCATAGTTTCTCCTTTAAATATTTTTTCTACTTGGCAGTTGGAAAAGACAATGTGTAATATGGGTCTTCAGAATGCCGTCTTATGATTTATAAAGTGCTACCAGAAAGGAGTTAGAGATTTGTTTGAATATTCCAACCACGCTTTTTCATTTTTTTTTGATATTTTTTTAGGAACTTGAAAAGCATTGTTTGAATATTCCAACCACACTTTCCTTCCCTTTCCTTTACCAAATGAATTGACATTTATTATTTTTGTCAGTTATTAACAATATAAAATAATTTTAAATTATGAAATACATAATGTAGAAACTGAAAAGGACAATAACTACTTACCATGGTTATTTTCATCCCTTACTCCTTCCTTCTGTAGTCTGCTCTCTTTGCCAGTGTTTAGTATTGGTATATCCTTCTAGAGTTTTTTATACCAGATGAATATCTTCATAATTGTTATCATTTTACATGTGGTTCTTTCCTTGTCTATATTGATCTACCACAATCTTGTGTAATTTTTTTTAACTTTAATTTTTCATTTTAAGTAAGAAGTTCATTTAAACAAGAAATGCTTGAATGAAGGGAAAACTACCTACCATTATTTTTTTTGAAGTAATTTTTCCCTACTTAAGTACAGATTGCCCTACATATAACAACTACATATAAAAAGGTTATAAAATTGTTATTGATTTACAACAACAAGTGAAAACCATTAAATATTTCCAATCAAACAAGATATGCAAGGATTTTATGTTTTGTGTACTTTTTAGTTACAATAGTGAAAATAAAATAACTTAGTGAAACAGAAAAACTGAGTAAGCATGCTACTAATGAAGACAGTTTGTTATTTTTACAGAACCAATGTTTTTCCCCATCTCCATTTGATTTTGATCAAAGCATACATTGGCCATTTAGTTTTTGTAAAAAAAGGCAATATTCTTGGTCACATGCTTTGTTACTTTATGCACAGTAAAGGACTGGGGAAGGGGAAAATAAAGAAATAAGAGAAAACTATACTTTGGTAGTAAAGATTGTAGTGAAACCAAATTATTGTTTTCAACTGAGAATGTACTCTATGAGAATAATGTTTTGGAGGAAAGTAGCAAGTTTTCTTTTAAGAAGACACCTGTCTGCTACTGGAATACATTAATTGAATCTTCATCCTTCCTTTGCACCAGGTGTGTCTCTTTCATTGACCAACTGATTGTCAAGTTGGATTCCAGTTTATCACATTGACAAACCTTGTTCACAGTAGACTTTCATGAATTTATTAAGTGTACCTTAGCCTATCACAAGATCATCCTGCTTCAGCGCCTTCAAATTTAATATGATCATTGCTTTTAGTCTTGACTCCTCTTTGGGAATTTTGTAGAATATGGCAAGTGCCAGAGCATCCTCAGTTGTTGCTATAAAGAGGTACCAAACAAGCCTACTAACCTTTTAAATTGCTACATATTATTCCATCATATGAATGTATTTTATTTAAAATAAACATGTTTATGATGTTTCTCAATATTATTACAAATATAAATATCTTTGTACATCTACCATAGCTTACTTTTCTGATTATTACCTTAGAAGAATAATATAGAAGTTGATTTACTGTTAAGGGGTTTACACATCAGGTGTTGATACATATTGCCCCTAAGAAGACGGTTTTTATCCCCTAGATTCAACAAGACATATTCACTTTTTGCCAGGTAATTACTTTTTGAATGTGAATTGCTTGCATATGTTTCCTAATATTTTAATTTATAAGAGCATTTTATGTGTAAAAGATACAAACTTGTGCCATGTTATTATAGTTTTACCCAGTTTCTTGGTTACCTTTTAATATTGTTCATGATATATTTTGTGGTAAAGTATATAGTATAATCTGTCAGTCTTTTCTGTCAGGGTTTCTTTCCCCCCCCCCCAAACGTAGAATTACTTTACCTACCTCAAAACTGTAAAATATATTCTATCTTTATTTCCATTTATTTATGTCTTTTGCATTCATATCTTTAATATCTTTAGATTATTTTGGCATATGGGGAAATAAAAAGGATCTAACTTTATTTTTTCAAATGGTTGGCCAATTGCCTCAATATTATTATTTTAAACATTTTTTTATTCTAATAGTTACACATCCAATATTATTTTTTTAATTTTTAATTATATATGACAGCGGAATGCATTACAATTCTTATTATACATATAGAGCACAATTTTTCATATCTCTGGTTGTATACAAAATATATTCACACCAATTCATGTCTTCATACATGTACTTTGGATAATAATGATCATCACATTCTACCATCATTTCTAACCCCATGCCCCCTTCCCTTCCCCTCCAACCCTTCTGCCCTATCTAGAGTTCATCTATTCCTCCCATGCTCCTTCTCCCTATCCCACTATGAATCAGCCTCCTTATATCAAAGAAAACATTAGGCATTTCTTTTTTGTATTGACTAACTTCACTTAGCATTATATTCACTAACTCTATCTATTTACCTGCAAATGCCACGATTCTATTTTCTTTTATTGCTGAGTAATATTCCATTGTGTATATAAGCCACATTTTTTTTTATCCATTCATCTATTGAAGGGCATCTAGGTTGGATCCAGAGTTTAGCTATTGTGAATTGTGCTGCTATTAATATTGTTGTGGCTGTGTCCCTGTAGTTTGCTGTTTTTAAGTCCTTTGGGTATAGACCGAGGAGAGGGATAGCTAGGTCAAATGGTGGTTCCATTCATCTGGAAAAGTAAGAGACCCAGAATAGCTAAAGAAATCCAATATTATTTTTTGAGTAATCAATCTTGTTCTGTTTAAAATAAAATTATTGTCATATATACACATATATATTTCCCACTCCATTTTGTTTCACTGATCTATGTGACTATTTCTGTACCATCACTACATTATTTTATCATCTTTAGGTTTTAGTACATTTTTTGTACGTGGTAAGGAAAATATCCTATACAGAGTAGGCGGCTACAGTATTCATACTAAGTTTCATAGGTATAGGCAGCAAGCTCAGTGAAGTACGAGACTTTACCCACTGTGTGCTTCCAATTTGCCTTTTTGCGATTTTAGTTGGCCACATTTTTTCTGAGTTGGGTGGAATTCTAATGTAAGAAATCCAGAGTTACTTTTAAGGATGCTCTTTCTTTTCCTATGTTGAGTGACAAACTGTCTTAGTTGACTTGAGCTGCTATACAAAATAACATAACTTAAATGGCTTAATCTACAGATTTTATTTCTCAAGAATTCCAAGATCTTGGAGGTTCAAGATCAAGGTGCTGGGAGATTTGGTGCTTGATGAGGGCCTTTTTTCTGTCCTGCAGACAGCTGGCATATTGCTGTGTGCTCATATGATCTGATCTGTGTACTTATGTAGAAAACACTCTGGTTTCTCTCCATTTTACAAGGATGCTAATCCCGTATGAGGGCTCCACTCTTGTGAATTCATCTAAACCTAATTACCTCTCAGAGGCCCCCCTAATATCGTCACATAGGGGTTAGGGCTTCACCATGAGAATTTCGGGAGAGATATAAACATTGTCCGTAGGAAGCTGTTTACCATTTGTTTAATTTTCCTCTAATCCATTCCCATCTTTTGATCTATAAGAGGTACATTTCATTTTATTCCATTGTTGCTATGGATGAAGCAAAAAGCATCTATTCTTTTTTTTGGTATTATTTTTAGGAACTTGAAAAGAAAAAAAAATTAATAAAATATGAGTTTTATTTGCCTTTTTGAGAATAAAACTGGTTTTTCTTCAATTATCTACTAATATTATGAGTTTTAAAATATGATCTAAAATGAAGTGGGGGAAAAAGTTTATTTATTTATTTTTTGGTATTTAAGTCTATATCATTTTCTGTACTTATTGGTTATATTCATTCATCCTGAAACAGAGAAATAAAATAGTATTTCATTCAGTGTAGCATATGTGTCTCCTGCTAACTGGAAACTTTAAAACATTGGCACATAAAAGTGACTATTAAGGAATTATACACAAAGGATTTTATTTGGCTTTGAGTTTTTTTTTTTTTTTTTAATGCTGGGGATTGAACCCAGGGAGTTGCAGAAGCTAATCACCCTCATTACCACTGAGCTATATCCTTAGCTCCTACAGAATGATTTTTAATGAAATTTTGCAGTATATATAAAATCCTGAGTCAAAGGAGATCAATAAAACTATTGCAGATGACTTATGATTATATTTCATTCTAGGCATTCCTTCTCCTGAGATTCAACTTGGGCACAAACTCAGTGAGGGTCTGCAAGAGCAAATGAATGAAAATAAGAAGATGACTGTTCTTAGTGTGGATGCAGTATTACAGGTGTGGAGCCATAAGTATGACTGAATGCACACTTATTAAAAATTGAAAATGTTATCTCAATGGCAAATTAACAGTGACAATTCTTTTGTCTAGTATTTTGCTTTTCTCCTTTTTCCTCCCTTTAAAACAGTCTCTTAATCAGTCATTCTATTTCTTTACTACAGCTTTGATGAAATTCATTTGTTTTTTTTTGGGGGGGTGGAATATATAATATTCCCCCCTGCCCATAGCTTTCTTTTTTTTGTTAGAGATATGGAAGAGAAAGGAACAGAGGTTAAAATAGGATATAATAATTGAAACTTTCATCTCCATTGTATGTCAGAGATCATCTTAAATTTGTGCAGAAGATGCTAGTCTTTATAATACAATTTGAGATTTGGGCCGCTTAAAACCTTTCTGTTGTTTTATGTGTATGAATATGTGTGTTGTGTAGACATTCACATACTTAGCTTAAGAATTCAAACACCAAGGGGAATGGTAGGGGTAATTCAGTAAGCACTTCAGTTAGTAGAATCTGTCAGCAGTTGCAAAGACTGTCTGTGAGGGTCTATTTAATATTGTAGCTAGGAAGATTTATCACAGTATTTATTTCTGATAAAGAGAAAAATTTAACACCAAATATTTGTCCTTGAAACTAAGATAGCCTTATTTGACTCCTAATAATTTGTTTAAAAATTGGGTTTACAATTTCTGAATGAAGAAAAAAATTCCCTCTAGCTTCTGTAACTGTGAAATAAGAATATTTTTTTCCATTTATTTTATAAGCATTTGCTATGTGATTATTATACCAGGTCCTCAAATGTACCTTAGCACATGGTTTTGAAAGCTTGATTATCAGCCTACTTTGGATAGCTTTTTAAAAATATGAATTTCCAGATATGCTTATGTAGAACCTGGAAATGCCCATTTTTTGAAAGCTTCCCAAGTAGTTTCCAAAGATTGGCTAGCTTGGAAAAATTGCTTTGAAGGATTGTGAAAATAAATCTTTTGAAACTTAACTATATAGAGAAATTGATTTGATCACATATAGAAATGGAGAGATCTGGTAAAATACTTTCTCCGAGTTAAAGAAAGAAGTATATTGTTTTTATAAATTGAATCAGAGTTCTAAGTAATTGCTGCCTAAATACTCAGATACCAATTGGCATTTCAACTTCAAAGATCAATATTTTAGAAATGATGGCCTATTTTAAATAAGGACAAACAGAAGAAATAGAGGGTCTTTGATTTGATATCTTTCAATTCCTTTGGTTTGAAATCTTGAAATACTTTTGGTTTGGGTCTTGCAATAGCTTTTCTAGTTTTTAAATGTGCTGCATAGGAATCAGTTTTTAAATTTTGCATAAATAAATTTTGTTTTCAGTTGGAGAGTTTAGTGATACGTTTGGAGACATTGTGTTTATCAAAGTTGTGTGGGATGGTTAATTTTGTGTGTCAACTCGACTCAGTCATGAAGTATCCAAATAATTTGTCAAATATTTTTCTGTGATGATGTTTCAGATGATATTCAAATATTTTTCTGTGATGATGTTTCAGATGATATTCAAATATTTTTCTGTGATGATGTTTCAGATGATATTCAAATATTTTTCTGTGATGATGTTTCAGATGCTTTATCACTTAAATCAGTATACTTGAGTATTGTGGGTAGATTTCATCAAATCAGTTGAATACCTGATTTGAATAAAAAGACCTGCCTCTCTCAGCAAGAGAGAATTCTCCAGTAGGCTGCCTTTGGACCTCAACTGCTCCATCAGCCTACTTTGATTATCAGCCTACTTTGGATAGCTTTTCCCTGCTGGTCTTTAGACTTCATCTGTATCATCAGCTCTCTCGGTTTTCTGTCTGAAGACCTTCAGATTGAAACTTCAGCCCTGACTTTCTTGGTCTCAAGCCTGACAGCCTACAGTGTAGATTTGGACTTAGTTTCTATAATCATGGAAGTCAACTCTTTATAATAAATACCATATATATACATACACACACACACACACACACCTCTATTGGTTTTGTGTCTCTGGAGATCCTTGAGTAATACAGTGGGCATTGCTAGTCTCATAATCAATATTTGGTCACCTCAAAGATACTTGTTTGTTAGGGAATAATAATAAATAATATAATAAGCATTATTTTAATAATTAAAATTATCATAAAAACATTTTAATAATTATTATTATTCAGTTTTGCAGTTATTGTAAGCAGGCCACTTCTACCACTTCTTTCTCTGAAATGCAGGACTCTGTCTGAGAGGTGTGGATCCAGATTGAATCCTTTTCCCTTTCTGTATCCTTATCTCTATATAGAGGTGGATTCATTAAAATACATGTTAAGAAGGAAATTTAAAAACTTTAATGCATCAGAAGACATTATCAAGGGCTGGGACTATAGTTCAGTGGCAGAACATTTGCCTAACATGCATGAGGCACTGGGTTTGATCCTCAGCACCACATACAAATAAACAAAATAAGTCATTCTGTCCATCTACAACTACAAAAAAAAAGTTTTGATGAGGATGTAGAGAAATTGAAATCTTTGTGCTTTGCAGGTGGGAATATAAAATGGTATAGTCCTATGGTAAATATGGCAGTTTCCTCAAAAATTTAAACATAGTAACACTATATGATCTAGCAGTTCTACTTTTGAGGGTACACCTGAAAGAACTAAAAGCATGGACTTGAAGAAATATTTGTACACTTATCTTCATAGTAGCAGCATTCATAATGGCCAAGAAAGATGGAAGCAATGGAAGTGTCCTCAATGATGAATGGATATACAAAATGTGACACATTCCTGAAATGGAGATTATTCAACCTTAAAAAAAGGAAAAATACTGACACATGCTACCACATGGATGAACCTTGAAGACATTGTACTATGTGAAATAAAGTAGTCCCCATATGACAATATTGTATGATGCCTCTTTTATGATGTTCCTGGCATAGTCAGACACAGAGAGACAGGAGGTAGAATGATGGTTGCCATGGGTGGAGAGAGAAGGAAATAGAGTATTCGTGTTTAGGATATGGAGTTTGAGAACCCAATGATGTTCCGGAGATGAATGATGGCAGTGGTTGCACAACAACTGAATTACTGAAGACCATAGAACTATACATCTAAAAATGGTTTTTATGGTAAATTTTATGTATATTTTTGCCACAATAAAACAATATAAGATTTATCTTAAATGTTAATTTTTTAGCTTGTTTTATTAGATTAACACATATAAAAAAACTACTGTTTTTCTTCCTAGAAACCTCAAGATGAAACAGCACAAAATCAAGCTGTGTCACAGTAAGTATACCAATTTTTGGCTTTATTATATTGTGGGTTTAAAAAAATTTTTTTAAAAAATTGAACATGAACACATTACCTTTGTTTTACTAATTTATTTATTTTATGTGGTGCTGAGGATTGAACCAGGTGCCTCATATGTGCAAGGCAAGTGCTCTACCACTGAGCCACAACCCTAGCCCCATGTTGTGGGTTTTTTAGCCCCATTTTTTTGGTCACTTTGTACATCTGAGGTATGTCTTTATTTTCTTAAAGAGTTTCAGAATTATTGTAGATTTTTAAATAATTGCCCGTTTAGTAGCATAAATGTGTTTTACAAACATTCCAGGTAAGATTTATTTCATAAGAAGACTGAATCAGATTAAGATAAATTGATTCTATTATATTTTAAAAGCAAGTTTATAGCATAACATAAAGGAAAAATTTGTAAAGCTTATTGAAATTAGAATTAGTGTAACTATTAAACTTTGGGTGACTATTTTTTCAGTTCTTTGAGTATGTTCTGTGAATTCCTGAGAACTCTGTAGGAGTTCCTAATATTCTTTTAGGAAGTCTCTTAAGGTCAAAACTATTTTCATAATGATAGTAACATATTATTTGCCCCTTTAATAGTGTTTCCATTTGTGTGACAATGCTAAAGCAGTAGTGGGTAAAATGCTGGAACCTTAGTAGAAATCAGTGCAGTGGCACCAAACAATACTGTGGTTATCTTATTTTTTCACTGCCATGTACTAGCATTTTAAAAAAAGCCAGTTTCACTAAAGAATGTGACAAAGCAGAAAAGTTGTTAATTTTATTAAATGTTTAATCTTGAGATATATCTTTTTAATATCCTATGTGATAACAAAGCAAGCGTGTTTAAAACATTTCTGTGTGTACTGAATTACACAGTAGTCTTGAAGAAAGTACAAGTGGACTTATTGTAAATATTGTTAAGAAAACTAATTTCACTTTTTTATTTTCTAACTTTGAAGCATAATTGACAAATTGGCTATTTTCATTGGTTATATGGCATTTTTTTTTAAACGAATGGAATATGCTGGTTCCTTCAAGGAAAACAGCTGATAGTGTTTGATGGCAGTGGAAAAAGTTGAAGCTTTCTAGTTACAATTTTGGAAAACTGGGTTCATCCCCTTGACCTACCTGATGATTTTCTAATGCTTCAAATTTTCTTGTGAAATCACAGATAAAATTTATGAAGGTAATTTTTTTGATCTTTTATAATGAAATGTGTCAACATTAGGAAGATCCACAAAACTCAATAAATCAGTATTTCCTAAAAGATCAGTTATAAAATCAGATTCAAGTAAAACATCCAATTGAAGTACAAGATAGAAAAAGAAAAAAAAAATACAAGATACACAATTGGTTTTAGTGTAGCAGCACAAGAAGCTTATTGATTTTGTTTCAGTTTCTGAATGTTTTAAATTTTATTTTATTGATTCTTAATTATAGAATTAAGTAGAATCCATTTTGGTAAAATTATACAAGCAAAGGATATATCTTATTCTAATTAGGATCCCATTCTTATGAGTAGGCATGATAGTGGGGTTCATTTAAGTATTTTCAAATGTGTTCATAGGAAAATTATATTTATTCTACTGTCTTTCCTATTCCTGTCCCCTCTCCCTTTCTTTCTTTCCCCTTTGTCTAATCTACTGAACTTCTTCCCCTCCCCTCTTTTAACAGGGAGAAATAAATAAATGTAATACATCACATAAATAGACTTAAAGACTAGAATCACTTTGTTATCTCAATAGATGCAGAGAAAGCATTTGACAAAAATACAGCATTTGTTCATGTTTAGAACACTTGAAAAATTAGGGATAGAAGGAACATACTTCAAAATTATAAAAGCTAAATATGACAAATCCAAGGCTAACGCATTCTAAACAGAAAAATTGAAAGCATTTCCTCTAAAAACAGGAACAAGACAAGGATGCCCACTCAAACCACTTCTATTCAACCTAGTCCTTGAAACTCTAGCCAGAGCAATCAGGCAAAAGAAAGAAATTAAAGGGTATGAATAGGAATAGAAAACTATCTCTGCTGACAACATGATTTTATATTTAGAAGACCCAAAAAATTCCACCAGTAAACTTCTAGAACTCATAAATGAATTCAGCATAGTAGTAGGATACAAAATTAACATCCATAAACAATTGCATTCCTATACTCTAAGGATAAATCAGCTGAAAGAGATATTAGGAAAACTATCCCATTCACAGTAGCCTCCAAAAAATAAAATACTTAGGAATCAATTTAACAAAAGAGGTGAAGGATCTCTACAATGAAAACTACAGACTACTAAAGAAAAAAATTGAGGAAGGCCTTAGAAAATGGAAAGATCTCCCATGTTCTTGGATAGGCAGAGTCAATATTGTCAAAAATAGCCATAATATCAAAAGCATTATATGGATTCAATGCAGTTTCCATCAGAAACATTCAATGACATTCTTCATAGAAATAGAAAAAGAATCATGAAATTCAGTTGGAAAAATAAGAAACCCAAATATCCAAAGCAATCCTTAGAGACATGAAGCAGGAGGCAACACAATACTGGACCTTAAATTATACTATAAAGCTATAGTAACAGAAACAGCATGGTTGGCACTAAAATAGGCAAGAAGACCAGAATAGAAGACACAGTTTCTATATTTCAACTAACTTTTTTCCTCCTGTGCTGGGTATTGAACCTAAGCCTATAAGTGAACTAGGCAAGTGTTCTACTGCTGAGCTACATCCCTAGCCCTTAAGTAACTTTTAAAAATCTTATAACTTGTAGATTTTGGTGTGATATCATTGAAGAATATTCACAATTATCTAAAAAGTCTATTCTATTAAACTGTTCTCCCTTTTCTGACTGCATAGAAGTGTGTGGCTAGGTTTTTATTAACTACTTCAACCAAGATAATAATATATGGCAACATATTAATTGCAATAGCAGGTATAAGATGGTATTAAGGCCAGGCATGGTGGCACATACCTGTAATCCCAGTGGTTCAGGAGGATCATAAGTTCAAAGCCAGCCTCAGCCATTTAGCAAGGATTTAAGCAACTTACTGAGTCCCTGTCTCAAAAAATAAAGACAGTGGATGTGGCTCAGTTGTTAAGCACCTCTGGGTTCAATCCCCAGTATTAGGAAAAAATATTAATATTATATCATACAGTCAAGAGATTCTTTAATCTCTTTTAAAGATACCAATATTAAAGAAAAAAATTGAGGAAGGAAGATTTTTAAGGGTGTAAAGGAGTCTGAAGATCAAATTTTAAAAATATTTATTTTTTTAGTTGTAGTTGGACACAATACCTATATTCCATTCATTTATTTTTCTGTGATGCTGAGGATCGAGCCCAGGGCCCTGCGTGTGCTAGGCAAGCACTCTACCGCTGAGCCACAATCCCAAAATAAACTGTGAAACATTACAACTTTTTTTTTTTTTTAATTTGGAGATTGAACCAGGGGTGCTCTACCAATGAGTTATATCCACAGCTTTATTTATTTATCTATTTATTTATTTATTTATTTATAGACAGTATCTCATTAAATTGCCCAGGCTGGTCTCATACTTGTGATCCTTCTGCCTCAGTCTACCAACTAGCTGGGATTACTTGCAGGAAATACTCATGCAAACCACTGCACTTTAGTCTCACTAATTTTTTTTTTCATTTTGGAAAATATAATTTATCATAAAATATGTTAATATATTGCTGGATTATTACTGTCATTTAAAAACAAATATTTAAACTTTAATTTCTATATTGAAGTATATATATGCCACATTAGCTAAAGCTCTTTGGTATCTTCAATAATTTTTAAGGATGTAAAGGATTCTGAAGATCAGATTTTTTTAATATTTATTTTTTTAGTTGTAGTTGGACAGAATACCTTTATTCCATTCATTTATTTTTATGTGGTGCTGAGGATCAAGCCCAGGGCCCTGCATGTGCTAGGCAAGTCTCTACCACTGAACCACAATCCCAGCCCTGTGAAGATCAAAAATTTTAAGGGTTATTATAAAATAACCCTTTTACCAAATATATTAGAAGTATAAATTCATTTTAAAAAAATGGAAAAAAGAAAAAACTAAGGAATATTAGCATAGCACAAAATGTCACTGCCCATTGAGAACCATTGTTGACATTTTGGAACATTTTACTTTAGAATTTGGATCATTTATAGATAGTGTTACATACTGTTTTTAAATTTTTAAGTAATAACTTATAATTATTTTTTCATGTTATTAATGTTTTTTGAATGTGTGAGTTTATTACTTTGTTATATAACTGATTATGTTCTCTGATTTGTTTGGTCATTCTATGATAGGATATTTAGATTAATTGCAATCTTGCCTAATATAAATAACTTTTTAATAATTTAGGAGAAGCTTTGCTGTATTTTCAGATTTATGTCTTAAATTCTCTTTTACAATTAAGGAAAAAATTATCTTGTTGACTCAAACCAGGGTTTTCGTTTTGTTTGTAATTATTTCTTCTCAAAGCGTAACATTTTGGGAAAAAAAGAGCATTTTTTTTTATTTGCCTATTAAAAATTATCATTTTATATTAATAGTTTTATTTACATTTTCAAGTTAACATATTAATCACTTTTTTTGTACAAGAAAGGCTGCTCAATTTAGTATTCTTGGTTAGGATTTAAGTAGTTGTGCCTGATGCATAAAAACTGCTCTAAAAACATCTGAAATGAGGGAGATTTTTTGTTTTTTTGTTTTTTTTTTTTAAGGAAATTATCTTGGTTTTATTTATGCAGTGTATTGCCTTTCCTTCAGTCAACTTTTTTCCCCTTGGTACAAAAAATCATTTATTTTGCAAGTAAAATTTTTAATAATTTAGTGAAGGAATAGTTGCATGTATTTAAGAAATAAATGTTTGTGCATAGAATGGAAAATTATTCTTGTAAAATGGGTATATATTTGCTCATCCAGTAGCAACTATAACAGCCAAATTTTGTCAAATAAGGGATTTCATTTATTTATTCAGTTTATTTATTTATATTCAATTATTTCAAGGGATAAGGAAGAAGTATACAATCTTCAACTTTTAATTATCCAAAGGCACAGTGTCAGAATTTCAGATTAGACATGACCCTTATTTTGCCTTCAGGCTCTTCCTTCTCATATTTCTTATTTTTTTTTGCCTGCTGTGAAAAATAATGATAAATAATGTCTGAGAAATTTCTCATTAGTGATTTTCACTTATATCTGAAACTATAATGACAAACTATCAGCATGTTTGAGGATGTATGTAGCCAACCTACATAATTCTGGGCTATTTTCTCCCTATCATTGCTGCCTCTATTTGGCAAGCAGTTATCTCCAAAAATTTTTTCAAATCAAATATATTTAGCTTACCTTGTGGTATTGATATGAAATATTCCCCCAATGTGTTGAAGGTGTGGTCTCTAGAGCAACAATGTTCAGAGGTAGAGCTTTGGGGAATTGATTGAATTAAGAGGGCTTTTATTTCATTAATGAATTAATCCATTGGTAGATTCATAATTTGCATGGACTGTTGGGAGGTGGTGGAAGTTTCTACCACCTAGGAGGTGTGACCTAGTTGAAGGGATTGGGTTCTTAGCTAAACGCCCTTGGAGACTATATTTTATCCTTGTCCTCCCTCCCTCCCTCCCCCCCCACCCCTCCCTCTCTCTCTCTCTCTCTCTCTCTCTCTCTCTCTCTCTCTCTCTCTCTCTCTCTCTCTCTCTCTCTTCCCAGCTGCTTTTAGGTGAGCAGCTTTCCTCTACCACATCCTGCCACAATATGCTACCTTGCCTCAGGCCCATAGCAATGCAACTGGCTGACCACGAACTAAAACCTCTTAAAACTTGGAACTCAAACAAATCTTTTCTCTTTAAGTTTTGTTATAGCAATGAAGACTGATGCTTACACTGCTGAACTATCTAATCTTTTTTTTCAGCTTGCTCCTTTAATTTTGCAGTCACTTCATAGGTAAATGTTAACAAGTTGATAATTGTAAAAATAATTGGAATGATGTAGCAAAAACAATAACATTTGGAAAGCTCTTTTTAAGAAGTTTTAATTATATTTGGATGAAAATAGTATTTTTTTCCCTTTCCACTAAAAGGTTTAATTAATTTGTTCATTCATTTTTTAGGACTAGAAAAAATTTTCCAAAGTTCACTGTGTCATTTCCTCAGCCTGTACTTTCATTGAATCATCAAAACATTGAAGGTATGTTTTAATGGGTGGAGGTTTTTCTTTGCCTGTAAATAAAAGGCTTAGATATGGAGTTACTTAGAAGTAGGCTGGTATACTATACATTTTAATTTGAAATCAGTATTGCTATTGAAGTTGGATTGTGTTGCATAGAATTGCCCGTGAAGGAAACAGGTCAGCTGCAATCAGTACCTGCTACTCCAAATGCCTACTCTTTCTACTTGTGATTTTTGGGGCTGAAACTTGAAAGAAAATGTTTTGTTTTTTCTGTTCATAACATCATTAATATCTACACTATGCTCTCCCTGACTGGCAGTCACACAGGCCAGTTTTACTTTAGTTTCAGCTACATTATGGAGAATGGCTATTTTTCTTTTTCTTTTTCTTTTTTTAAAGAGAGAGAGCGAGAGAGAGAGAGAGAGAGAGAGAGAGAGAATGAATTTTATTATTTATTTCTTAGTTCTCGGCAGACACAACATCTTTGTTTGTATGTGGTGCTGAGGATCGAACCCGGGCCGCACGCATGCCAGGCGAGCGTGCTACCGCTTGAGCCATATCCCCAGCCCCGGCTATTTTTCTCTTTGAGATGTCTCCTAGGAATTCCTCCAGAGTGAAATTATCTATGTTGTGTCACACTGTGGTAAATATTCATGATAGTTAGTGAAACCTTGTATTATAAGAAAAGGGCAGGAAGACATGATAAGAAATTGGAAAAGATAAATTTATAAAGTTCTGTATTCTGCTTTGCATTACCACTCTCCTTATCACTAATTCTTACATCACACTCCTAGTGCCTAATAATATTATCTGTTCATTCTTTTAATGAGTATGTTTTGAACTTTCTGTGTGTCACGTGTATTGGTGGCACACATGTATTGGTGGCACACGTGTATTGGTGGCTATGGGTGTATGAATTCTAAATAAACTAGGGATCCTTAAAGGATCTGGATTTCAGGATTGGTCTGAAATGAATCATTGCTGAAAAGCAATGACTCTTTTAAGGATGTCTGGAGGTAGCACTAAAAGAATAAAGGCCTAGATCGTTGCTTCCCCTGGCCTGATGTGAGAAATTCAGGGAAAAAAAATAATAATTTTTAGTTCGTGGAAATGTTTGTGGACAGATTATATATTCACAGTAATACTAAAAAATGTTAATAATACATAAAAAGTTGTCTATAAAAGGTGACCATAGTAGGATTTATTAAAGTTTGAATGCCTTTTAAAAGTCAGGACCTGTTAATACAAGTGCATTTTGTTTTATTTACAACATATATGTCTATTTGTAAATCACAGGGTTTTTCGGTTTATCCACTAGTAAGTAGAAAAAAAAGAAAACATAACTATGAATAAGTTCTGTGGTCTTGGAAAAAGTAAGAATTGTACCAAGAAAGGGAAGGACCATGTGCATACAGAGCACCAGTAGTGACACATTAAAAAGTGTGGGAAGTGAGGTCTAAACATGTCGTAAGATGACAAATAAGTAATACCCAATTAAAGAGAGTGTTTAGCAGGGACTAGATCCCACACCTCTTGGGAAATAAAAGCCATAAATATCCCTGCCTGTTGTTAGATGCTGATAAAAGGTATAAGTTTATAATAACACTAACAGAACAAGTCAGTATATAATAAATATTAGAACAATGGCCAAATAAAACTTAAAGATGGCATTGTAAAAAAATAAACAAGAGAAAAACCTTTGTGAAGTTTAAGGTGTTATTTTATAAGTAAAGCTAGATAACTGGCTACTGAGGTTTGAATCCAACAAAAAATCAGGTAAGCAAAGGACTTAAAATCAGCATACTACAGTAATGCAGCCACATCAATGTTTATAGCAGCTTAATTCACAATAGTTAAGCTGTGGAACCAACCTAGATGCCCTTCAACACATGAATGGATAAAGAAAATGTGGTATATATACACAGTGGAATATTAGTCAAGAAGAAGAATGAGATTATGGTGTTTGCTGGTAAATGGATAAAACTGGAGACTCTCATGCTAAGTGAAATAATCCAATCCCCCCAAGCCAACGGCCAAATGTTCTCTTTAGTATGTGGATGCTAACACACAATGGGGGTGGATGCTAACACACAGTGGGAGGTGGATTAGATAAAGGGGAATAAAGGGATGGGATGGGGAGACAGGAATAGGAAAGACAGTAGAATGAATTGGACATAACTTTCCTATGTTCATATATGAATGCACAACCAGTGAAACTTCACATCATGTACAACCACAAGAAAGGGATCCTAAATAGAATAATTTATACTCCATGTATGTATAGTATGTCAAAGTACACTGTCCTGTCATGTATATCTAAAATAACAAATAAAAAATATTTTTTAAAAAATGAGGTATCGATGATCCAGATCCTGTCACCTCAGTTGATCCAAGAAATTATTTGGTTTCTATTTGATGCAATTTTTGTAACCCTGGGAAGGTAATTAATAACTTAATTATTTTTATTTTTTATTAAAAAGTATATATTTGGAATTAGCCAGCTAGACTCAATTTAGATAGTCATAATTTTGTTGACAGCATCTGAAGTATCATAATCAGGAACAAGTGGAACATATGCCTTCTTCTCTTCATTAGGTCTGACCAGGGTATTGACCTTGACCACAACAATGTCCTAGAGCTTCTTCATAGCTGTTTGATCTGGTGCTTGTTGGTCTTGACATCTAGAATAGTGTCGTGGTGTTCTCTGGCAGACTCAGTAGTTAGGGGGAACTTGATGATGGCATAGTGGTCAAGCTTGTTTCCTCTGAGGGGGCTATTTTGAGGATATTTGAGCTTCCTCTGGAGCTGCACTGTCTTGCACTGTCTTACAGAACATGGGTAACACTTGGATCTTTTTTTGTTTTTGTCTGTGGATGCCTTTCAGCAATACCTTTTGGCCTTTGTTTTTGCTTTGGCTTCAGTTTTGGAAGAGGCAGGAGTTTTCTTCTTTACTTTCAGTGTGCTTTTAGTGAAAAGGTTCAAAATAACTATTACTTTAATATTAAGTTACAGGCCTAAGAATAGAAATAAGAATGAATCAAACCAGTGTACTGTTATTTTAGAATTAGTTTAATAATAATAATAAATTTCATAACCATTGTACTTGTACTTTGCCTTTTACATTAAGTCTGCAGTTGTGAAAAGATTAATCCTGTTAAATTTGTAATTTAAGAGAATTAAAAGTTTATAATCAATGTTTAAATATTAAAGAAACAGTAATTTTCATGTTTTTATGTCTTAGAGACTGAAGTTTAATAAATCGACCATTAAATAAATATAAGAACAAATTATAATTGATGCTCCTCTCCAAATAAATAAGAACTTTAAGGTTTTTAAGTCAAAGTAATTTTTAAGATCAATATCTGATAGCCCAGTATTATAATTCAAATTATGGCAAACATACCCTTCAAATTTAGTGAAAACCTGTATAAATCCTTTTATAAGTTGTGTTTGATGGATAAACCAAAAAAATCATGTTTATAAAGCTGTAAAGTTACCATTTTAGAGATCGAGGTCCTTTTTGTAAGGTTGTCTTGTACAACGTGGACAGAGGTGTCATGGATGGTGTCATGCCATGGACTTTGCCTTTTCTTCCTTGGTTTTTGGGCAGGATAACAGGTGTCAGCCATAGTTATCCAAAGATTGATTCACATTTTTTCTATACCTAATTCCAGTATTTATGGAAAACAAGTTTCCACTATGTCCATTTTTCCTGCCAGTTTTGGCCTTCTGAGAGCCATTAATTCCTGTGATGCTATTGGCATCTGTGCAGTGTCCTCAAAACCCTCATTGATCTTCTGAGTGACAAGACACTATTTCTTAAAAGTACTTTGAAAAAAAAAAAAAAAAGTACTTTGTGCACCATAGTGTTTGTTTCTGCCCTGAAGCTGTGTTGATTAGAAACCCATAGAATTGGTAGTTTCTTTCCCTTCTGGCACCTCATTGCCACTCTCTCTTGCTTTCACTCCTTTCAGAGTATTCAGAACATGAAAATAATTTTATAGTATCATCACAGATTAAATCTTGTGCAAGTAAACTGTTAACTTATTAGCTTTTATACCTGATAGTGTTCTAATATAGTCCTATTCTTTTTCTCTCTCAGTTTAAAGGGTAGGTCTGAGCAAATTATGGAATAATAAAAATAAGCAGACTATCTTAAGAAAATATAATAGCATTAACATTATAATGCTTGTATATAAGTTAAAAATCTATATGTAAGTTAAAATTTTTGCATAAATTGAAACTTCTCTGGCTGTTTTTATTGCTTTTGGTATTTTAGAATCATTTCTTATACATAATATTATATTTTTGTTTCTAAGGGATAAGGATAGATAAGAATTCCAGAAGAATTTTTTAAAAATAAATTTTAAGTTAAAAAGGAGAATTCCTGTAACCAAGAATCCTGAAGTAATAGAATGTTTTCTGAATTTAGTATTAAGCAACAAAGATACCTTTCTGTTTTTTTTCTGGTGCTTCTTCTATTTTGTATTGTTACTTCTTCTGGTAAGATTGATGGTCTTCAGTGACCTAAAATCCTTTGTCACATTTGAAATTGACTTGAATTCCCTTTCCTCATCACTTTATTATATTTCTTGAGTCAGTCCCTTCAAATAGTGAAACAAATGCCACCAGTTGTAATTATATTCTAGAATATAAAGTTAACTTTGAGACAAAGCCCTGAGGCTTTTCACCAAGGTCTTTGATATTTTGTTCTTTGTTCACATGCCTCAAAAAAATAATAAAAATGAAATCACTACTGGAGCTTTAACACCAAAAGGACTATCTTATTCAGCATCTATTCCTTGCTATGTCTATAAACAAATTTTCCCCCTTTATAGAGGAGGGAATTCAGTATAAAAAATGACTCATTTCTGGGCTGAGGTTGTGGCTCAGCGGTAGAGCACTCCCCTAGCACATGCCAGGCCCAAGGTTCCATCCTCAGCATCACATAAAAATAAATAAAATAAATGTATTGTGTTGAAATACATCTAAAAGATAATTTTTTTTTTAAAAAAAACGACTCATTTCTGAAAGTTATAGTCTATGGTGTAGTTTGAGATAAGCCCTGGGAAATGCTAGTCTTCCATTCCCCAGGAAGTAGAACACATGCGTTGTTGATTTTGACCTAGATATTCCTGGTCTGTGTCATATAACCCTCCTAAATAGTGCCATATTGCACATCTGGCCTCTAAGACCTACATGTGGAATGATGGGTGCAGGACCGTATGGTTACATGATTGATTTTTTTAGGGTCTGTACTTCAGGTCTTCTTGTGAATGATCTGTCTATGTGTCTATCTACTTACCTAACTCATTTATTTGTTTATCCACCAATTCAACAAACAAACTTCTGGGTCGGGGTGGCTAAGGCCAATTAGTACCCACTGAGAATATTTTAGCATCAGATTTTACTGAAATCTAATTTAAAAAAATTTTTTTTAAATCTTGGTGGAGAAGATCAGTAGATTAGAGGAAAGAGAATGGGAAAGGGAAGAAAGGAAAGGGAGAGGACATGAACTGAAATTGAATTCCATCAATGTACAAATTTGTTGAGATGAACCCTACTACTGTGTATAACTATAACTATAATGCTCTAATGAAAATTTTTTAAATGAAAAAACCTTGATGGAAACAGTAAAGAAAATATGAGAATTCCTTCTAAATGTTTGTTTTTAATATAGTAATGAAATTTCTGTAAAATATTTTATTAATTTATCATATTTTTGAAACAGTAAATGTTAACATAAGAGAAATATTTTTCTTTCCTGTTCAGTGCTGCAGATCAACCCAGGGCCCCTCAGATGCTAGGCAGATACTTAGCCACTGAACTATATTCCCAGCCCTTTTTAAAGTTTTATTTTGAGACACAGTGTCTCTAATTTGCTGAGGCTGGCCTCCAATTTATGATTCTCTTGCCTTAGCTTTCTGAGTAGTTTTGATTATAGGCATACACCACCATGTCTAGTTACAAAAGATCATTTTGATGGTGACATCAAAGACAGTATAGGAAAAGATTTCTTTGAAGATTCTTTATAATTCAAAGGAGAAAGAGGGTGAAATCCTTTTTTCTGTTTTTGAATCCTGCTCAAGGACCTGAGAGTTTATTCAAACAAACCAACCAACAAACAAAATATAATCTTTTTTGCAAAGTTAATTGCCAATTTTCTTCAAATGTTTCTTTTAACCAGGGGGATGGAGGAGTAGAAGGAACACAGAAAAAAATATGTTTTCATTGATATTAAAATTTTAAGCAACTAGAGACATAAAATTTCAAATAACTTAAGATATGGATAGTGAAACGTGAGCATAAAGGATTTCAAAGTTAGAAAAATTATTCTTATGATTTTATTCACTTTATTCATTATCTATGAGGAAGTGGAATGCCATGATTTTTAAAATCCTAGTTGATTTTCATCATTAAAAGTAAAAAACAATTCTTTTTGTTTTTAGTATGTACTGGGGGGTTTGACCCTCCAACATCAACTGTGAGGAGCTTGAGGGTACAGAGAAATCCCTTGGGATATGGTTTCAGAGAACAGTGTCTGCTTTATCACACAGCAAAATAGCTTTTATAGCGGGTATGTACCAATTTACATATAACAGTCCTGATAGGCTAGGGGTAATAAAAACATATCATCTTACAGAAGTCAAGACACCAAAATCAGAAACTGGCATGTAGCCTGACCCTACAACAACAAGGAGAATAACTCCTTGTTGAAGGAGCAAGGAAATTGCGCTTGCCAGCATTCTAACAGCACTTTGTCCTAAAACAGCATTCCATGTTAGGACTTCCTTGATGCACAATGAGTAATATAAGCTGAAACACCTGTCTTGCTTGAGAGGATATATTCTGAGGTTCAACAGATAAAACTTGCTTTTACAGTAGCTATGTAGATATTGCCTAGTAAAAAGAAACTGAAAGAATGACTCAAACATGATTAATTTTAAATCCTTTGGCTATATACTAAGGAGAGGGATAACTGGGTTAAATGGTGGTTCTGTGACAGGTTTTCTGAGTAATTTCCATACTGCTTTGCAGAGTGGTTGCATCAGTTTTCAGTCCTACCAGTAATGTAAGAGTATTTGGCCCTGTTTAAAATATACCTTTTTCCCCACATCCTCGCCAACATTTATTGTTACTTGTATTTTTGTATACTGCCTTTCTGACTGGAGTTTTAATTTGTATTTCTCTAATTGCTAGAGATGTTGAACATTTTTTCATTTATTTGCTGACCATTCATATTTCTTTTTCTGTGAAACACAATGAATCTCACCATCATGTCCATCCATAAGAATGAGATCCTAACTAAAATATATTCCATGCTTTAATAATTATATCAGAATGGATTCTGCCATCATAACTAAAAAGAACCAATACATTTAAAATATAATTCATTTACAAAAGATAGGATGATACTATGCATACAGCCTTTTTTTTTTTTTTTTTGTATTGGGGATTGAACTCAGGGGCAATTGACCTCTGAGCCACATCACCAGCTCTATTTTGTATTTTATTTAGAGACAAGGTCTCACTGAGTTGCTTAGTGCCTCACCGTTCTCTGAGATTGGCTTTGAACTCGCAGTCCTCCTGCCTCAAGTAGCAGGGATTACAGGTGTGCACCACCAAGTCCAGCTTCATACAGCCTATTTTTTGGTGTATCTTATAACTTATTTACATACAATAAGTATAGAATGACATAAAACAAAAAAATGCTTGAAATGTCAGTGAGTCCTAAATACCACCCAAGTATATTAGAATCCTTGAGTCTTAATAATGAAGATAGAAGGCAAAGGGAGTGTGGTGTTAGGAGAAATAATTTTTTTCCCCTTATCCTTCTTAAATTAACTTGATGTGAACTGCTGTCAGCCAGCAGAGCTCAGAGGGGTCCGGGTGAACACACGGAGTACAGCTGAAGTCACAGAGGCAAGGCAGCATCCTCTGAATCTTTAGAATGAGCTCTTGATTCCTTTTGGCCTTATAGGAAATGTTCATGCCTAACTCCACATAGCATGAATTCATTTAAATTCTGTGACTTATAATGGAGGAGATAATAATACTTAGAAAGTAGATAACTATTTTCCCTTGTGTATTTAGAAATACTTACAATAATTCAGCTAAAATAGAGAATTGGGCTGGGTTTTAGCTAAACTAATTCTGAATAATTGTAGTTCTATTTGGCCTTGTTTAAAATATTTTTTCAGAAATGGAATAATTTTATAATTTCATTTCCAAAGTGAAAATAATTTTATAATAATAAGATATTTATAAAATATTTTATAATGTCACTTTAATTGAGGGAGTTCAAGTTATGTGATTTTAAAATGCTGAATGAGAGGGTATGGATTTAGTATTTTAATAAAACTGGAATTAAAGCATATGTTCTCTTCCAGAACCTGAAGCTGAAAATACTGAAGTTCTGTCACACCTAGAAGAGGTTGGTTTGTATAACAGATTAGCTATGTAGATCATGGACTTAGATTTTTAAAAATTATGTTGATTAAACTATTAAGCTAATTTAGACCCTCTCCTAAGGCAGTAATATGACCAAACCATTTCAATAGGTAAAAATTCATTCTTGTTCAAAAACCTCTTCTAGTATTTATTCTTCCTTATCTGTAATAAAATAGTGTTTTCTTGATCAATTTCTTAATTCATCTCAGCTGTATTTTATACAGTTCTTGCCAACAAGTTTTTTTTTTTTCTCAAGTCAGGAGCCAGAAGACAGGAGAAAGAGCATAAATTTTGGAATCAGAACTAGGTTCTGAAGTCAGCTATGTTATTTATATCTGTAAAATATAGACAATATCTGTTTCTCAGAGTTATTGTAAGGATTGAAAGCAATAAGTTTATAATATATGGCACCTAATTAGTGCTGAATAAATATGTGTTCCTCCCTTCCTTCACTCCCTTACAAATCTTTGATTACTGGCTCAAGACCTTTATCCTCTGTGGATCTGTTTCAGATGACTCTGGTAATCTTGACCAAAGTAATTACTCTCTCTTTAGTGTTTATTTTTCACTATCTGTAATCAGTATTTCCTAATTACTTGCCCTCTGACATTAATAGATCTTCTGAGGAAAAAGAAAGATTTTTTTTTGGACAAAACTATGAAGAACATAGTGTCCTAAGGTTTCGTCAGATATTTACAGTGCATATGCTCTGAAAAGTTCTGTAGTAAAGCAGCTGATTTAATTTTGTTTTGTCAAGTATTTTTCAAACAATTATAAAACTCTACATGGCCTCTGCCTCCCTGATGACTTTTTCTTGCAAGATACTAGACTCTGTGGGATTGTTTGTTATACCTAGTGCCTTATATTTAGTAGACATAAGGACTTCAAATAGGAGGGAGGCCTTAAGATACCGCTTAAAGAATGGGTAGGATCTAGTTCTTGATTCATTTTTAAATTTCTTTAGCTTTCCCAGCAAATTATAGTTAGTATTACTAATAAATAAATATATCTTCTTAAGCTCTGTATGCTGTATTCATAGAAGATAAATGGTGCCAGATAGAAAAAGAAGAGTGGAAGAACAAATTTTTTTTATTTATAAATCTTTTTTATTTATAAACATGTGTTATAAATATTAGAAGGCTAAAAAAATAATAGTGCATTCTGTGAAAGAGGTGGTAGATTAGATTTTTGGAAACAGCCAAAGTCATTGAAACCCATTCTGTTATTTAAGGTCAAGCAAATTACTAGTTTTTTGTTGCTGGAAAAAATTCAAAACCTTTAAAGTATGTTATATTCTTGAATGACTTATCAACTGATTTTGAAATCAGTTTTTCAGGAGAGATTATAATAATATTTTGAACATTATAAACATTGTGAGAATAGGCACAATCTATTTATTAAAGTAATATCTTGGAAAAGTAATGGTAGCTTGAAATGTAAGTGTTGTGTATTTTCTTTAAAATATCACAACCCAGATCCATTAATTTATAACGAGGGCTTGTAATACTTTCAAAGAGTGTACCCTCAATTCTCCTATTTTCCCCTCGGATTTCCTGTCCTTCAGTCTTTTCACTTCTTAATTGTATATTAATACAAAGATAGGGACTAAAAATAAGGTGAATGACATAATTTTATTCCTAGTTAATAATTTTTATAAAACTAAATACAAGCTTTGGCGAGAAAGAATTTTGTAATTAACTGCTATGAAGTTTTGAAATGACCTGTTACTTTAACTGTTGCATCTGTGTCTTCTATTAGCACAGATAATTTAAACTTAATTAAATTGATCATTTTCCATCTGTAACTATGGTTCAGGCAAAGTTACACTGGGTCCACTATTAAGTGATTAATTATGTATTCAGTCTTTAGTAATTTGGTATAAGAAAGTAGTAAGGAATATTCTTTTTACTTAAGGATGAGGAGGACAGTTGATAAAACCACTTTTTGAGGGCAACTTACAAACAAAATAAATTACAAAACTATAAATTTTTAATTTCAAATGTTTTCTTGTATATGCTGTAATGATGGAATTTCTTTTTGGAATATACAGGAACTAAGTGAAAACAGAGATTCCCCTGAAATTAGCCTTCTTGCAGGTACTGCTATTACAGTATCTGGTATGCTTGCTGTAAAGGAGAAATCATTAACAGAGCAAGAGAAGATCTTAGCAGTACCACATGCATTTTCTGAACCTGGGAAGGAAGTTTCAATGACTTTGACTTCTAAAGAAACCAAGGATGAAGAAAGCTCTCTTGAAACTTTTGTGTCTGCCTTAGAAAGGTTGCTAACATCACCAGACAGCACCCAGGAGGAAAGACTGTTAGAAATAATGAATGATTTTGATCCCGGAGAATTGATTAACTCCCCAAGTTCCATAGAAATACCTTTGAACGCTTCATCAGCTTATAGCAGAGATTTGCTAGAAAACACAAAGGATGATACATTACCTGCAGAGTTATTGGCAGCCCTGAACACATTGTCAGAAACCAAGCTGGGACCCATCTGTCACAGAATAGAGGAAGGCAGCAATCTTAGTGATGAAAATGGATGTTTAGAAGTAGAGCCTGTTATGTCCCAAACTGATGAAGATTGTACACAAATAGCAGAGGTGAATTTTGAATCTCTTCATTCTACTCTATCATTAGAGCAGAGTTCCAACTTAACTGGGCTGCGGGACATGGTCTAGCAGTGGAACAAGTAGGTGCAAGTATGAGTTGATGATTTTGCCTTTTTTTATTGTTGACATTTAACAAGTAAATCTACGTTGTATTAAATTCAAATCTTCTACCCAAATATCAACATCTTAGAAGATATTTTCTAATTTCGAGGCATAGAGTGATCTTTTTAAAAGTTCTTGCATTGAGTTTTCAAGGTGTTAGGAAGCTTAAAAAGATTTTTCCCCAATAGACCTGAGAAGGCTTATCATTAATTTTCTTGTGTATATAGGAAAGAAAGGTTCTTTACCAGAAATTTCTCTGTTAGCTCAGAAAATCATTATGTTTACCTGGATTCAGAGTAGAGACGAGATACCTCACATTAATTTATAGAATGTATATACTTGAGCTGCCAGGTGAGGAGGAAAAATGCCCAGCTTTAGCAGAACTTTGCCTTCTGTGTCTGAGAATACTGCCAGAATTCCAGCAATGTTATATGTAGAGGCCCTACAATGGCCTACTGCGTTCCAAGTTTCTTTTTCATGTTGGCAATTTGAATCTTCATTTTTAAAAGAAATCAAACATTACAGCATTAAATAATAATATAGAAACAAAAAGTTTCCTTTGCCTCAGTTCCACTCTAGAGTTTTCACTCTTTTTAAAAATTTTCGTACCAGGGATTGAACCCAGGGAGTTGCTTAACCACTGAGTCATATCCCCAGCCTCCCTCCCCCATCTTTTTTTATTTTGAGTTGCTTAGGGTCTCACTAAATTGCTGAGGCTGGCTTTGAACTTGGCAATCCTCCTGCCTTAGCCTCCTGAACTACTAGGATTGCAGGCATGCACCACTACGAGTTTTCACTCTTACCAGTTTGGTACATCTATGTCTAATTATTGCTGTTATAGTCTATTTAAGTTTATTTTACTCACATGGGATTTTATACAGAATGCTTTACAACTTATTTTTGAAATTTAATAATACATCTTGGTTATTTTTTCAGTGTCAGGAAATATAATACTACTTAAATATTTTAACTTGCTAAATGTCTTACAATATATGAGTATATTGTAATTTATTTAAACAATTCATTAATGGTGGTCATTTGGATTCCTTTGTCTTTTGACTATTACCAAAACGCTCCTGTGAATATCCTTAGGAATATTTAGATAACAATGCTGAGCTCATGTTGCAACATATATGCCTAGAATAATACTACATGGGGGGTTCTGATTATCATATCCCAAAACAGATATAATAGGACTAAGAGAGAGACAGAGACAAGGACAAACACTGATTATGGAGATAGGGGATAAAAATTAAACATTGTAGTGCTCTAATCTGAAAAGAAGGAATATGAGTAAAATGTATGGGAAATTATGATAGGTACTCATAAAGGGAGCACAAACTTGGCAAGTCTTCAACATAAAAGAAAAAACTTTTAAAAGTAGAAAAGAGATGTGCTTAGAACAGAACAGATCAAGTTAAATACTCTAATTCAGGTGTGATAAAAATACTGAAATTTTTATCTTGAACCTTTACAAACTGGATATATAACTAAGCTAAATGTTTAGATGATATGTGTAAAATAAAAATCTTCATGGAAATTAAATTTATAATGGATTATTAAGGAAAACTAGAGCAATTCAGGTTATATTGTGACCTTTTTTAAATCAGTGTAAATAAGGTTATATATTATCTTGTCCCACAAGTTTTAATGTCCCTTATTGTTGCTGCTAAATAACAAAATACTAGGCTAAGTAGACCACTGATCTGGCCTAGTATGGCTTTTTTTTTTTCCCTTTTGTATAAGATATTGAACCCAAGAGCACTTAACCATTGACCTACATCCTCAGCCATTTTTATTTTTTGAGACAGGGTTTCTCTCGCTGAGTTACTTAGAGCCTTGCTAAATTGCTGGCTTTGAACCTGTGATCCTCTGCCTCAGCCTCCCAAACCATTGGAATTACAGGTGTGCAACATCATGTCCAACTCTAGTATGGCATTTCTAATGTTTTTATGGATTTTGTCATTTTTATTATTTCCTATAAAACTGAAGCACCAAGAATAGTCTTAGGTTTTTCCCTTAAATTTTACAGATGAGTATTGAATAAATCATTTTTATTAAATTATGTTTTTCTTATCTTAAGTTTTTAAATTTATATTATCTATTATTACATTAATTATTATTAAAATAATTTAGTTGACATGCCTGTGAATTCTTGCACTTTCATCTTTTAAGAGGCATATAAATTTTATCCAAGAACAAGATCAAACTTAATTTCTCCTAATGTTAATATTTTTCAGTATTATAATTATTTATGGATGTATTACATCTTTACAGACTGTCGAAGACCTAAGTTCATTTAAGTTACCAATTTTGCCTCATCAAAATGTCCCCTCTTGTGAGCCACTAAATAATAAAGGGAATTCAAATTCTATGGAAAATGCCGCTGACCAGAAAACTCCATGTTTAAGAAGATCATCTAGACTAGAAAAACTGAAAGTAAGCCGAGATGCAAACTGTACAAATGACATATGTAAGATTAAAGAAGAGATTTTACCAAAAATACCTAGCTGTGAGGATCAAATAAATAATAAATCTTCAACTAACAATTTCAGGTATGCTCTTAAGTTGAATCTTTGTTTCCAGTTATGTTATGAACCTAATAAATAATTACATGCTTGAGAATGTTAGGGTCAGTGTAAAATTACCCCTAAGTAAAGAGCTTGATTATTTTTTATGTTGCTGCTTTTTTTATTTTGCGGTTTTTGATCAGTGCCATTCCATTAAGCAAATCCTTATTTCTTGAAAACAGCCTGCCTTTTTTTTCCCTAAAGGGGAAATAGAGTGGATACTGGCATCCTGATTTGGGAAGTGATATATAGGAGACTCAGCGTACTCAGATTTATAGGAAACTACACCTAGAGGAGAGAAACACAAAGAGAACTAAAATCTATGAAGACTGGCAATATGGCATGTCTGTCACAGAATCATCTGTAGTTAACTCAGGAGCCATCTGTATATTTAAAACTGCCTTGATACTTAAGAACAGCTCAGTAAAATATCTTTGAGTTTTAAAATTGTAGTCAAAATTTGGTATGATTTTTCATGAATGCCTGTAGAAAAATTATGGTAATTTAAAAAATACCTTTATTTTTCAAGAATGCAAGATCCTGTTTTAATGATTGAAGGTAAAGGGAAGAGTATCCATTCATCCAGACTCAAGAGTAAACAGATCAGGAAAAATAAACGACTTTCAATAAAAAATGGTAAGGCATATTTTGGGTATTTCTCCATTTCTTTAAGTCATATAGGAACAATTATGGTAGAAAAGATTCAAAGATTATCTATCTCAACTTTCTCATTTTATTGATGAGGAAACTGAACTTCAGAGATGGTAAGGTTTTTTCCAGCATCACACATAACTGGGATTTGATCGTAAACTTCTGGCTCATAGGCTGTTTTGGAGAGGGTAAATACAGAAGTCTTTTCAAATTTAGGTATTTGACCAGCCTAACAAGACTGTGAGAAATTATACCAAGAGTAGTGGAGAAAAGAACAAAGCCAGATTGTTATTGTTCTTATCTCTTATCTGTGTTCCTATATAACCTAAAAGATTGAACTGAGAAAACCTCTCAAATATAATAAGAGAATCTAGAAACATTGGTTAAAATATAATAGTGGAAAATAGGCAAAAATTGGAATATGGACTGCAGATTGTATCAGTGTTAAATTTCCTGAATTTGATAATAATACTGGGTTATATAAAAGAATGTCCTGTTCTTAGAAAATAAACACTTAAATATTAATGGTAAAAGGATATGGTATATAAAAGGTACTCATTTTATTTTTTATGTGTGTGTATGTATAAGTGAAGAGGGAAGTAGACTGTTTAAAGTTGTGGCAAAATGTTGACAATGAATGAATTCTTTGATCTTCTTTTTTTTTCTTTTTTCAGTACTAAGGATTAAATCCAAGGCTTTGCGTACCTACTAGGCAGGTGCTCTACCACAAACTTATATCCCCAACCCTTTGTTTGTTTTTATAACTTTCCCATAAGCCTGAAATTATTCAAAATAAATAAAATAAAATAAAAATTAAATAAACCAAAGAAGATAAAATTAATATATTTTATATAATTATTAACTAGAAATACAAGAGAATATCCAATTTATAATTGTTACAAAAGACAGGCAATACCTACTTACATCAGTGTTAAGAAATATGGTAAATACCTGTAAGACTAGAGCTTACAAATTCTGAGTATATTAAAATAAAAAGACTCAAATAAATGGAAAGAAGAACTTTGCTCTTGACTAAAAATATTACGTGTTACAATAAACTTACTTCTCTCTTAATTACTTAATAAATACAAGAGATCTCTATCAAAAATAGATTTTTGTTTATTTGTTCATTGTTTTATTGTTTAGGTGTTTTTTTTTTTTAAAAAGAGCTGGAGGATAGCTATGGGAATGTTACAAAATGATACTAAATTTCAGCTGGAAAAGTAATTATGAAAAACTAGATAAGAAAATTCTGAAAAAAGCAAAGGGAAGGTAGAGTGGCAGGACCCTGTTCTATATAATATCAAAGCATATTAGAGGAGACAGGAAGATGGTGGAAGTGAACTAGATACTGAGTACCCATTTCTTTACAACATGGAAGGAAAGTAGTCAAGGAAGAGCAGAATTGAGAGGTGGATGACAAAATAAATGTTCTAAGACTCAGTATTACAAAGTCTGAGATCTAGAAAGACTGGAAGATAGATTACTAGAGTAGAAAACAAGCTCAGAGTCCCCTAATCCTGAACTTGAACCTGGGATTAGGGAGGGGGGAGGGGCAACAAAGAGAGAAAATGGTGGGGGAGCCAAAAAATCTCTTAAGCTCACCTACTTAAAAGGAAAAACACAAGTGTAACAGATGGATCCTTAAAACAGAGTAAACAACTTAAACAAATTTATGAAAAGAAAATTGAGCCAGGGGTCTGCAGTCATCTCTGGAGCCTTTAGCAGACCAGTCACCTCCTTAAATCAGCACAACATCTTCCCATGCCCAGACAGCTGCAAATTAAACCAAAGGGAAGTCCTTTGCAGTGGGATCTCTTAAGAATCTGGCCGGAAAGAACTTCTAGAAGGACTACTACTACCCCCAAATCAGTGAAATCCCCTCTTTTATCCCCTTATTGTGACCAAGGAGAATGAGCTACTGGGAACTATACCAAGAAATTGCACCTAACACTGTTCAGCCTCTGGGACCCAGGCAAGGGCAGAAAGCTCTGTGCAGCGTCCACTCACTCAGTTCAGACAGGGACAGCAATGAAGCAGCTGTGGCCCTGAACAAAGGAAAGCAGATTCACCAAATCCAGACCACTGACATTGGGGAAAGGCACCCTGGGAAACCTAGGGTTGGTCCCCGGGATTGCAGTTTCCAGAGGGAAACTGCCCAGCGGAAAATTACCAGAATCTATGCAACAGGAAGGGGTTGATCCCAGCCTTAACTGGTGCACAACCTGACCTGTGGTCACACTTGGCAAGTGACAGGGCATTGTTTGAATACTTGTAGGACATTGCATCAGACTTAGTAAACAGAGGGAATCAACGCCCACCATTCACAACTGGGGCAGTGGAGACTATGGTCCAGGTGAGCCACCAGAAACCTTTCACTACAGTACCTCAGAGAGCAGCTTGATCAGGGGAATACTTCTGCACCACAGAACACCCATGGAAAACCCACAGCCAGAGTTCCTGAATTCACAGATGGGCATGGGGATTTCCACTACTTTGAAAAGAATCTGGTAGACAGGGCAGCTACACAGTGACCCATAGCAATCACAGGGACACTCCAAAGCCTGCATCTTGTATTACTGTACACAATAGAAACAGCCAACTCACAACACTAACTGGTCAACTGTAGGCCCTTGAGCTGATAAACCAGAAGTTGCTAGTAGGAGGTTCTAGCAACTGGGGAATTGGCTCCTGTGCCCCTGCAACTTAGGAGAGATCCACAGCCAAAGACTGATGGACATCTGCTAAATGTCTAAACCCCAATGAAATCCAAACCAAAATTTAATAAAAATTTTCCTTGCCTTGATATGGTCTACTATAAACAACTCTAATGTCAACTTGATTTATAAATAACTTTTGAATTTTTAATCCAATTACCAACATTGTACCTTCAACCTGTTTGAATATTTTTCATGTAATGTTTTTTAGCATTAATTAGAATCAATCTTCTTAACTTTGTTTTCCTAGCTCTAGTTTATACTTGTTCTTCTTACCCCCTGCCCATCTTCTTGCATAATCAGATACTACCTCAAATACTAATCATTAATCTATTTCTCCTTTCTACTTTGGTGTAATTATTCTTTTATAGCTTCTCTCTCTCTCTTGTCTTTCTCTCTCCTTTTTGCCCTATCTTTCTTCTGACCCCACTTTAGTCCACATTTAAGGTTATAGTGACTTTACTAAATTTAATAACTAATTTTTGATGTATTCTAGAACTTTATTATAGTTTTATACTTGAATTTGAGGAGCCATGGAGAACAATTGCAACAAATTTTTGTTTCTTATAAGGTTGAATAGAAAGAAGCTTGGCTGTGAAGTGATTATAGTAAATAGGGTTCAGTGACATATTTTTTAAAATATTTTTAGTTGTACTTAGACATAATAACTTTATTTTACTTATTTTTTATGTGGTGCTGAGAATCAAACTCAGTATCTCATACCTGCTAGGCAAGTGCTCTACCACTGAACCACAACCCTAGCCCTCAGTGACATGTCTTAAAGCTGTGCTGATATTGGGATTATCAGAGGTTACACATTGACTTAAAATCTTATTATCTAGATATTTACTCAACCCAGGGCTCTTAAGAGAAAGAAGCTCACAAAATAGTCTTTCATGTAAAAGAAGTGAGAACTATACTGATATAAACAATATGAAAAAGCAAGAGAACAAACCATCGTAAACAGCTTATAATGCTTCAACAACAGACTTCATTGACACTATAGTGGAGAAAATGTCAAAGAAAGAATTTAAAAAGTTCATAGTTGGTATGCTCTATGAGCTAAAAGAAGATGTAAGAAGTAAAAATCAAAGAGAAAACACAGTAAGTGAAAGATCACTTCAATAAAAGATTCTGAAAAAGAACCAAATGGGATCCTCAAAATTAAGAAATCAGTAAACCAATTTAAAACTTCAGTGGAAAGCATTGCCAACAGATTGGATCACTTTGAAGATAGATTTTTCAGGCCTTAAAGACAAAGCATATAATCTTAAAAATAAAGTTGACCATAAAGAAAAGATGTTTTCATTGTAGAGGTCTTTTACCTCTTTTGTTAGATTGATTCCCAGGTATTTTTTTTTTTTTTTATTTTTTGAGGCAATTGTGAATGGAATAGTTTTTCCTGATTTCTCTTTCAGTGGATTCTTTGTTGATATATAGGAATGTGTTTGATTTATGGGTGTTGAATACTTTGCTGAATCCATTTTATTAGTTCTAGATGTTTTCTGGTGGAATTTTTTGGGCCTTCTATGTATATAGAATCATATTGCCATCAATTAGTGCTAATTTGAGTTCTTCTTTTCCTATCTGTATCCCTTTAATTTTTTATCTAATTACTCTGGCTAGAGTTTCAAGAACTATGTTACATAGAAGTGGTGAAAGAGGGCATCTCTGTCTTGTTCCAGTTTTTAGAGGAAATGCTTTTAATTTTTCTCCATTTAGAATGATGCTGGCCTTGGGTTTAGCATATAAAGCTTTTACAGTGTTGAGGTATGTTATTACTATCTCTAGTTTTTATAGTGTTTTGAACATGAAGGTGTGCTATATCTTGTCAAATGCTTTTTCTGCATCAATTGATATGATCATATCATTTTTTCAAGTCTACTAATATGATGTATTATGTTTATTGATTTCTGTATGTTGAACCAACCCTGTATTCCTGAGATAAATCCCACTTGATTGTGGTGTGCTATCTTTTTAATATGTTTTTTTGTATGCAATTTGCCAGAATTTTATTGAAAATTTTTGCATCTATATTCATCAGATATATTGGTCTGAAGTTTTCTTTTCTTGATGGATCTTTGTCTGGTTTGGGTATCAGGGTGATATTAGCCTCATAGAATGAGCTTGGAAGAGTTCCCTCTTTTTCTATTTCATGGAATACTTTGAGGAATATTGGTGTTAATTCTTTTTTGAAAGTCTTATAGAACTCGGCTGAGAATCTATCTGGTTCTGGGCTTTTCTTGGTTGGTTTTGATTGCATTTTCTATTACTTGAAATTGATCTATTTAAATCATGTATGACCTCCTCATTTAGTTTGGGTAGGTCATATGTCTCTAGAAATTTGTCAGTCTTCAATGTTTTCTATTTTATTGGAGTATAAATTTTCCAAATAGTTTCTAATTATCTTCTGTATTTCAGATGTGTCCATTGTGATATTTCCTTCTTCATCTTGTATTTTAGTAATTTGAGTTTTCTCTCTTTTTCTCTTCGTTAGCATGGCCAGGGGTTTATCTATTTTATTTATTTTTTCAAAGAATCAGCTTTTTGTTTTGTCAATTTTTTCAATTATTTCTTTTGTGTCAATTTCATTGACTTCAGCTCTGATTTTAATTATTTCCTGTCTGCTACTGCTTTTGGTGTTGATTTGTTCTTCTTTTTCTAGGGCATGGAGTGTAGTGGTGGGTCATTTATTTGTTGACTTTTTATTCTTTTAATGAATACACTCAGCGAAATAAACTTTACTCTTAGTACTGCCTTCATAGTGTCTCAGAGATTTTTGATATGTTGTATCAGTGTTCTCTTTTACCTCCAAGAATTTTTTTATTTCATCCTTGATTTCTTCTACTATACATTCATCATTCAATTGTGTATTATTTAGTCTCCATTTGTTACAGTAGCTTCTATTTTTATTTTATCATTTATTTCTAATTTCATTCCATTGTGGTCTGGTAGAATGCAGGGTATTATCTCTGCTTTTTTGTATTTGCTAAGAATTGCTTTGTGGCATAAGATATTGTCTATTTTAGAGAAGGAGCCATGTGCTGCTGAGAAGAAAGTATATTTGCTCATTGACGGATGAAATATTCTATATATGTCTGTTAAGTCTAAATTATTGATTGTATTGTTTAGTTCTATAGTTTCCTTATTTAGTTTTTGTTTGGAAGATCTGTCCAGTAGTGAGAGAGGTATGTTAAAGTCACCCAGTATTATTGTATTGTGTTCTATCTGATGCTTGAAATTGAGAAGGGTTTGTTTGGTGTACATAGATGCTCCATTGTTTGGGGCATAAAAATTTATAATTGTTATGTTCTGCTTATATATACTTCTCTTAAGAAGTATGAATGTCCTTCTTTGTATATTCTGACTAACTTTGGTTTGAAGTCTACTTTATCTGAAATGAGAATGGAAACCCCTGCTTGTTTATGCAATCCATATGAGTGAATCCATATGAAGGTTTTTCCTATCCTTTCACCTCAGCCTGTGGATGTCTTTGCCCTTGAAGTGAGTCTCTTGAAGACAGCATATTGTTGGGTCTTGCTTTTTAATCCAATCTGCCAGTCAGTTTAAATCTAACAGTTTAGGCTCTTAACATGCAAGATTATCATTGAGCATGATGTGTATTCCCTGTCATTTTGATTTATTTCTGGTTTTTGATTTGTCTTAGTTTCTCATTTGGTTGATTGTCACTTTAGTGTAGCTCCTCCCTTTGCTGGTTTTCACTTTTTTTTTCACTTCATCCTCATGGAAAATTTTGTTGAGAATGCTCTGTAGTGTAGGCTTTCTAGTTGTGAATTCTTTTAATTTTTGTTTATCATGAAATGTTTCAATTTCATTTTCAAATCTGAAACTTAATTTTGCTATATATAAAATTCTTGGTTGGCAAACCACAGAACTCTAAAGAAAGAAATTGAAGAAAACCTCAGAAGATGGAAAGATCTCCCTGGATAGGCAAAGTTAATATTGTCAAAATGGCCATACTACCAAAAGTGTTATACAGATTTAATGCAATTCCTATTAAAATCCTAATGATATTCTTCATAGAATTAGAAAAAGCAAACATTGAAATTTATTTAGAAAAATAAGAGACCCAGAATAGCTAAAGCAATCCTTAGCAGGAAAAGTGAAGCAGGAGGCATCGTACCAGACCTTAAACTATATTATAGAGCTATAATAATAAAAACATCATGATATTGGCACCAAAATAGGCTTATAGACCAGTGGTCCAGAATAGAGGACACAGAGACAAACCCACATAAATATGGTTGTGTCATACTAGACAAAGGTACCAAAAACATTCAGTGGAGAAAACATAGTCTATTCAATAAATGGTGCTAGCAAAACTGAAAATCCCTATGTAGCAAAGTGAAATTAAACCTTTGTCTCTCATCCTGCACAAAAATAAACTCAAAGTGGATCAAAGACTTAGGCACTAGAACAGAGACCCTGTACCTAGTAGAAGAAAAAATAGACCCAAATCTTCACCACATTGGCCTAGGATCTGATTTCCTTAACAAGACTCTTAAAGCTCAAGAAGTAAAATCAAGAATTAATAAATGGGGTGGATTCAAATTAAAAAGCTTTTCTCAGCAAAGGAAACAATTAATAAAGTGATGAAAGAGCCTACAGATGGGGAGAAAATACAACATCCACCTCCAAAAAGCATTAATCTCTAGGATATATAAAGAACTTAAAATATTTAACACCAAAAAAAAAACCCAGTCAATAAATGGTCTAAGGAATTGAACAGACACTTCACAGAAGAAGAAATACAATTGATAAACAAATATATGAAAAAGTGTTCAACATCTCTAGCAATTAGAGAAATGCAAATCAAAACTACTCTAAGATTTCATCTCACTCCTGTTAGAATGGCGGTCATCAAAAATATAGGCAACAATAAATGTTGGCAAGGATGTGGTGAAAAAAGTACACTCATACATTATTGGTGGAACTGCAAATTGGTACAACCACTATGGAAAGCAGTATGGAGATTCCTCAGAAAATTGGGAATGGAATCATCATTTGACCCTGCTATCCCACTCCTTGGTTTATACCCAAAGGACTTAAAATCGGCATACTATAGTGACGCAGCCACATCAATGTTTATAGCAGTTCAATTCAAAATATCTAGACTATGGAACCAACCTAGATGTCCCTCAATAGATGAATGGATAAAGAAAATATGGTATATATACTCAGTGGAATATTACTCAGCTTTATAAAAGAGTAAAATTATGGAATTTGTCAGTAAATGGTTGGAGTTGGAGAATATCATGCTAAGCAAAATAAGCCAATCCCAAAAAACCAAAGGCCTAATGTTTTCTCTAATATGCAGATGCTAATTCATAATAAGGCAGGGGGCACTAGGGAAGAATAGTGTTACATTAGATTAGGTAGAGGGAAGTGATGGGAAGGGAGAGGTGGGGATGTGGGGATAGGAAAGACAGTAGAATGAAACAGACTTTATTACTGTATGTATATATGTGAATGCATGGCCCTATGATTCTGAAACATGTACACTCAGAAAAATGAGAAATTATATCCCATCTATGTGTGATATATCAAAGTGCATAAATGCATTCTAATGTCATATATAACTAATTAAAACAAATTTAAAAATTAAAAAATTTTTAAAAAGAGAAAAGATATTAAGAAACCATGAACAGAAAATTCAAGAAATCTAGGATAACACTGAAAGGTCAAATTTAAGATTCACTGGGGTATATGAAGTTTCTGAAATACAAATTAAAAAATGTGCACAATCTTTTAAATGAAATAATATGCTTCACTTTTCTCACTAAGGATTGCTTCTGCTGTTCTAGGTCTCTTATTTTCCCCAATGAATTTCAAAACTGCTTTTTCTAGTTCTGTGAGGAATGTCACTGGAATTTTGATTGGAGCTGCATTAAATCCATATAGTATTTGGGTAGTATGACCATTTGGACAATATCAGTTCTGCCTATTCAGGAACATGGGAGGTTTTTCCATCTTCTAAGTTCTTCTTCAATTTCTTTCTGTAGTGTTCTGTAGTATTCATTGTAGAGGTCATTTACTTCTTTTGTTAGATTGATTCCCAATTATTTTTTTAAATCCAATCTGCTTACTAATGAGATGGAAATTCAAATACAAGAAGCACATATAACTCCAAATATAGAAAATCACAAGAGATTCACTTCAAGACACATTATTATGAAAATGCCTAACATACAGAATAAGGACAGAATTTTAAAAGCTTCAAGAGAAAAAAGACTGGTCACATTTAGGAGTAAACCTGTCTGGATTTCAACTGATTTCTCAACCCAACTCCTAAAAGCCAGGAGAGCTTGAAATAGTATATACAAAGCTCTGACAGAAAATGTGTGCCAAGCAAGAATACTGAACAGCAAAATTAAGCTTCAGAGTTGTAGATGAGATAAAAACCTTCCATGAAAAACAAAAGCTAGAATTCATAACTACAAAGCCTGTACTAGAAAAGATATTTAACAAAATTTTCATAAAGAAGAAATAAAGAATAAGAATGAAAACCAGCATAGGGAGCAATTCCACTAGGAGAATAGTCAATTAAAGGAGAAACAAGTCCAATTTAAACATTAGAAATAAATCAAAATAGCAGGAAATAAAAATCATCTCAATAATAACATTGAATGTAAACAGTCTAAACTCTTTAATCAAAACACATAGGGGTAAGCAGATTGGATTTAAAAAATACTTGGGAATCAATCTGACAAAAGAGGTAAATGACTATAAAACACTAAAGAAAGAAATTGAAGAAGAACTTAGAAGATGGAAAAACCTCCCACGTTCCTGTATAGGCAGAACTGATATTGTCCAAATGGTCATACTACCCAAACACTATACAAATTTAGTGTAGCTCTCATTAAAATTCCAATGACATTCCTCACAGAACTAGAAAAAGCAGTTTTGAAATTCATTTGGGAAAATAAGAGACCTAGAACAGCAGAAGCAATCCTTAGTGAGAAAAGTGAAGCAGGAAGCTTCATAATACAAGACTTAAATTATATTGCAGAGCTATAGTAACAAAAATAGAATGGTACTGGCACCAAAACAGACACAAAGACTAATGGAATAGAGTAGAAGACACAGAGACAAACCCACATAAATCCAGTTATCTGATATAAGACAAAGGTGCCAAAAACACATGCTGGAGAAAAGATAGCCTATTTTTAAACAAATGATGGTGCTGGGAAAACTGGAAATCCATATGTAGTAGAATGAAATTGAATCCCCATCTCTCACCTGCACAAAACTCAACCCCAAATGGTTCAAAGACCTAGGAATTAGACCAGAAACTCTGCACTTCTAGAAGAAAATATAGGCCAATATGTTGGCTAAGGAACTGACATCCTTAACAAGACTCTTAAAGCACGAGAAATAAAATAGAAAATTAATAAATGGGATGACATCAAATTTAAAAGCTTTTTCACAGCAAAGGAAGCAATCAAGAGGATGAAGAGAGCTTCCAGAATGGAAGAAAATCTTTGCTACCTGTACTTCAGATAGAGCATCAATATCCAGGATATACAAAGAACTCAAAAACTTAATACCAAAACAACAAAGAACCCAATTAATAATTGGGCAAAGGAATAGAACAGGCAATTTACAGAAAAAAATGTAAATGGTCAACAAATATATGAAAGAATGTTCATCTCTAGCAATTAGAGAAATGCAAATTAAAACTTCATTGAGATTCCATCTCACTCCAATCAGAATGGCAACAATCGAGAATATAAGTAACAATAAGTGTTGGTGAGGATGTGGGGAAAAGGGTACACTCATACATTGCTGGTGGGATTGCAAATTGGTGCAACTCTCTGGAAAGCAGTATGGAGAGTCCTCAGAAAACTTGGAATGGAACCACCATTTGACCCTTGTTATATATCCAAAAGAGTTAAGATCAGTATACTACAGAGACACAGCCACATCATCGTTTATAGCAGCTCAATCCGTAAGAGCTAAGCTATGGAACAAATGTAGGTGCCCTTCAACAGATGAATGGATAAAGAAAATGTGGTGTATATATACACAATGGAGTATTCCTCAGCCATAAAGAAGAATGACTTTATAGCATTTGCCAGTAAATGATAGAACTGGATTCTGTCATGCAATGTGAAATAAGCCAATTCCAAAAATCCAAAGGTCGAATGTCTTCTCTGATATGCAGAAGCTAATCCAAATGGGGGAAGGTGGTAAAAAAAATAGAAGAAAGACCAATGAAGTAGACAAAGTGGAATGAAAGAAGAGAGGAAGGATGGAATAGGAAAAGACAGTAGAATAAATCTGACCTAACTTTCCTATGAACATATATGAATATACCACTGTGAATCTCACCATAATTTATAGCCACAAAACACTAATTTAAAAAAATGTAAATAAATTATAGAAAGTTAGTGGAAAAGAGGGAAGGAAACAAGGAGGGAGGAAGATAGGGAAAGGGGAAGTACTGGAGACTGAATTAGAACAAATTATATTTCTTGCTTTTATAATTATGTCAAAATGAATCCTATTTTATGTTAAAATGAATCAATAAAAATATATTGGAAAATGAAAAAAGGTATATTAGAAAGCTACTGAAATTAAAGTAATTTGGCACTGGTATGGGAATATGATGCAACTATGTGATAAAGATGAAGTCTTAAATTGGTGGTAAAAAGCAAGAGAAAGTAATAAATAGTGAAAAACATGAACAAAATTTGGTCCCTTTAACATTTCTTATTCTTAAGTGGATATTAGGGGGCTGGGGTTGTAGCTCAATGGTTTAGAGTGCTTACCTAGCATGTGTGAGGCACTGGGTTTGATTCTCAGCACCACATATCAATCAATCAATATCAATCAACAACTAAAAAGAAATTTTAAAAAAATTTAAGTGGATTATTAAGGTTGATCAAAGATTTCAGTGAAAACAAAAACAAAACACTCTAGAAGAAAACATAGATGAACCTCTTTATAATTTTGGTGTGGAAAAGTCTTTTTGCATGTCAAAACCAGAAAGGAGCTAGGAGGGAAAAGAATTATAAAATTGACTTCATACATTAAAAAAAAAATGTATAGAAATGTACCCTAAAGAAGATCAAACATCAAACAGAGCAGAAATATTAGTATATTGCATAAGGGGTTTATTTTATTAGCATGCAAAATTTTTTATGAGGCCAAAGAATATAATGGATATGTCAGTGAGCCTTGATGGTGGTGGTGATTTCATGCATATATACTTACCTCTCAACTCATTGAGTTGTACACATTAAATGTAACTTTTTGTATATCAAAATATTGATAATAAAAGCTGAGAACAAAAGGAAAAAGAACAAGAAAATATGTAAAGGAAATGAATAAGCAGTTCACAGAAAAAAATGTATTACACATACACACACACACACACACACACGCACGCACACACACATACACACACACACACACACACACACTCTTGAATCCAAACTTATCCAATTAGGACTTCAGCCTATGAATTTGGAGGAGGCACAATTCAGTTTGTAACACTTTCAGTGTTATGCCAAACATTTAAGGGAGTTCTAAACAAACTCTCCACTAAAACCAAAAGGAAATACTTCCCAACTCATATTTGAGGCCACTATGAAACTGACACCAAAATCAAAGGTATTATAAAACCAGAGACCTATAGACTAATATCCTTCATGAATGTAGTTGCAAAAATTCTAAACAAAATTTGATTAAATCCAATATAATATAACACATCACCAAATGGTGTTTATCCCAGGAATGCAGCATTGGTTTTATGTTTGAAAACCACTCACTATGATTTATTATATTAAGCTAAAAAATAAAGAACTATACGAGGCAGAGAAAACATTTGACAACATCAAAATTTCATTTCTAGTGAAAACTCTTAGTAAGTTAGGAGCACAGGGAAATTTTCCCAACCTGACAAAAGCTGTCTCCAGAAAACAATTTATATTTAATAGTGAAAGACTAAATTCTTTCCCTAAGATCAGAAATAAGACAGGCAGGTATATCTGTTCTTACCACTTTGGTGTAATATTATACTGAAGGTTATAGCCAGTTAAATCAGAAAGAAAAAGAAAAGGCATCCAGTTTGGAAAGGAAGAATTAAAGCTGTCTTTATTTACAAACAGCATAATCATCTATGCAGAAAATCTAATGAAACATATTTATAAATTATAAACTATTATAATTTAGCTTAGCAAAGTTGTAGGATTCAAGATCTACAAAATCAATTATTTTCTATATTCTAGCAATAAAAACTATAATTTAAAATTTGAAAACCAGGAGTATAAAATAAAAAATGTAAAATAGGAATAAATCTTATAAAAGATATAAGTGATAGGTACACTGAAACTTATAAAATATCACCTAGAAAAGTCAAAGAAAATTTGTTGGAGACAAATATCTTGTTCTTCAGTCACAATATTCAATATTCAATATTGCTAAGCTATTTCTTTACTCAGATTTATTTATGGAGTGCATAGAATCCTGTCTTAGCGATTTTTGCTGCTGTGACTAAAGGGTCTGACCAGAACAATTTTAGGGTAGAAAATTTTTATTTTAGGGCTCGCAGTTTTTGAGGTCTTAGTCCATAGAAGGGTGGCTCCATTTCTCAGGACTCAAGATCCTTGGGGGCTCCAGGTGAGGCTGAACATTGTGGCAGAGGGAAGCAGGTCACATGACCAACAGGAAGCAGAGAGAGGTCTCCACTTGTCAGACACAAATATATACCCAGAGCCACAGCCCAATTCCCACCTCCTCCAGCCACACCCTACCACTTCAGTTACCACTCAGTTAATCCCTATCATGGGATTAAATCACTGATTGGGTTAAGACTCTTACAGTCAATCATTTCTCTTCAGAACCTTCTTGTGCTGTCTTACACATGAGATTTTGGGGGACACCTCACATCCAAACCATAAGAAATCCCAATCAAAATGCCTCCTGAATTTTTTTTTTTTTGTAGAAAGTCATGAACTATTCATTTAGAAATGTAAAGGACCTAGAGTAGCAAAATAACTGAAAAATTACAAAGTTGGAAGGCTAAAATTACCTGTTTTCAAGCATTATTATATGGCTATGATAATCAAATCAGCATGACATTGGCATCAAGATAGGGAAATAGGTTAATGGAACAAAAAGTTCAGAAATGAAACCATGTATTTATTAACAACTGGGTTTTGACAGAGGCACAAGGGCAATGAATGTAATGGAGAATAATTGGATATGCAACAAAATGTTATTGAATGTATTTTTTAAGATGGTATTGGATTTTGTTTTAGCTGGTAATCAGGTTACTTGAAGATTAACTTAATTCTTTTAATGCTTTAAAAAAATCCTCATTATGCAGATGTAATGTATCTTTATTTTAGGACTAGTTTAGCCCTGTTGACTGAGACATGGCCCTTTGGGTGAGTGCGGGGTGGGGGGGAATCGTCTCTTTTTAAATGCCCTGGTTGGTCTGCAGAGTGTCTCTAATTAGGCTGGTGGGATTGTGAATGTCTCCCAACCTTACATGAGCCTGATAGTTGTTATGGCTTTTCAGTAGTTATTCTTGCCCAACTTCAGGGAGACTCACCTTTATACATGAGCAGTTTATCATACAGATAATAACTCAAAGAGCAACTTTATGAGTTGTGTGGCCTTTCCTCTATTCTCTCATTTCTGTGCCCTACCTTACAAGTTCTAACCCCCTTAGCCTCCCCATTCTCTAACTCTGTCTCCTCATGAGCAGGATCACCTTACTCTGCTCTTCCTATCCCACTTGTACTGTATTCTGGAAAGTTTATCCAAACAAGAAGCCAGGGTAATCTTAGGGATCACCTTGTTTATTTCCTTTCAGAGGGTCATAAATCTGAACTGCCTGTTTTCTAATGCTTGAAAATAGGTCTCCCCATGTATTTTGTGGGCCTTCAAGTTGTTGACCCTGGCAGGGTAATTCCAAACAGTTATTTAGTCATGACTGGGAATAAATGTCTTCCATAACTTAGTTTTCATTGAAAAAAAATTTATTCTTAATTTGTTGTTTTTAATAAATTACATAATTATAATAGAAGAGAAGTGCAACTGGTGCAAACAGATTTTGGAGTAAGCACCACAGTTTCTTGGTAAGCATATAGATTATCTGATGGGAGAATGCTTTGTACTCTGGGGAATAGGAAAGTAGGGTTAAATATTCAGCAGTTAGGTTTGTTTTACAGTAAAACTAAATGAAGTGAGTTCAATAAAAAGCAAGGCAGTTAAAATGCAGTCCATTAAGAATGTTGCTGTAGTACTCAGTTAGCTTTAAGAGATTTTAAAATGGATCTGGTTAGCTAGATCCAGCTTGGAAAAGGTATTATCAAAACTATCCTGAAATTTAGGATAGCATCCCTCCTCCCCATATTGACAGAATTTGGATTATCAAAATGAGGAGTTTCAGCATTTTAGGAGACATAATTGAGAATTGATACTTGGTATGTATCATCTGAAAAATTATTCTAATTGTGCATTTCCTGGCTTAGGAAATAAACTATTGCCATAATTCTTTATTTAATTTCATGACAGATACTTTTAGCAAAGAAAATTTAGCATTCCCTTTTCTGGTCTAATTGGGATTAGTTTTTGTACCTCTGTGATTGTCTTATCATGACTTTATTAGATATTCTAACACTTTATAAAGTTTGATAATGTGTTAGTTCTGTCACTGCAATAAATACCTGAGATAATTGACTTCTAATGAGAAAAGGTTTATTTTGGTTCACAGTTTTGAGGTTTTAGTCCACTATTGGTTGGTCTTGTTGCTTTGGACCTGTGGCAGGAGCACATGGTGGGGCAGAACTGCTTACATCATGGGCAAGAAACAAAAGAGAAGAAAAGGAAGGGATGGGAGTTCCACTATCCCCTTAAGAGAGCATGACTATCAGGGCCCACCTTTAAAAAGTCCTCCAGCCTCCCAGTAGTACCACCCTAGGACACTACTCTAACATATGGACTTTTGAAGGACATTCAAGATCCAAACCATGGCAGATGATACTTAATTCTAGATTTAAATAATTATTTTTATGAGATTGTGTGTGTGTGTGTGGGTGTGTGTGTGTGTGTGTGTAGGGGATTGAACCCAGGGGCACTTAACCACTGGAGCACACACTTTTTTTGTATTTTATTTAGAGACAGGGTCTTGCTGAGTTGCTTAGTGCCTCGCCAAGTTGCTGAGTATGGCTTTGAACTCACAATCCTTCTGTCCTAGCCTCCCATGTTGCTAGGATTACAGGCATGTGTCACCACACCCGGCTATTTTTTTTTTTTTTAATATTTATTTTTTAGTCTCGGTGTACACAACATCTTTGTTTGTATGTGGTGCTGAGGATCGAACCCGGGCCGCACGCATGCCAGGCGAGCGCGCTACCGCTTGAGCCACATCCCCAGCCCAACCCGGCTATTTTTATGAGAACTTTTAAGAAAATAATTGATTAGTCTTCTCAATATGTACTTCTCATGAGAGTTTTAATTAATATACACTGCTTATCAGGATTTTTAATTTACTGAAAATATTTTAAAACTAATAACATTTGTCATTTTTTCCATTTTTGTATGTAGAGCTTAGATTCAACTCCAACCATGTTAGGATTAACAGATGAAATACCATTTCATAACATAATATTCCACACTTCCAGAGTGTTTAGTGGAATCATCCAGTTGCTTGTTTCTCCTGGTTTTCAAATAAGGAGTTATTTCTCTTTTGTTCATCCCCTCATTTCAGAAAAAATGAAGATGAATAAACTACGTCTTTCTAACATAAACCGGAAAAACGTTTTTGGAGAGAACTTATTGTATAAGGCTGCTCTGCACAATGATGCTGATCTCATACATCTTTGTATTAAAAAAGGTGCAAATGTTAATCAGCCAAGTTATGCTGGTAAGTTAGGGTTACCTCCTCTAGTTTTCCTGATAGTGGTTTGTAGGTTTAGCAGAATCACTGCCATGAAAGTATAGCAGAGTGGGCCTAAGGCAAGTCCTAAAGCTTTCTTGTAATTTTCTTGCTTAAGAAGCTCTTTTGCCATTATCTTCAGGGAAGAGGGTAAGGTGAGGAGGGTGAATGGCAGAAAAAGAGCATTATATTTCTTCAAAGATTGTGGCAGGTGTCCATCTACAGTGCCATTATACAGATGGTCCCTGAGTCTGGTTTTGCGTGGTCATTGTCACTATGGGTTCAACTTTGGAGGAGAAATGCGGTCAAAAGCAGGAAGAAACTGAAGGTACCCTTATCTGGGGGTTAAGGGGAGATTTGTGACAAAATGGTAGATATATAGCAGGAGTAATGATGACCAGGGAGATGGAGAGAATAGAATATAGAGGTAAAGAGGTTCGGATAGGTCGTTCAGAAAACAGCAGTCTTTCTGTAAGGCTGGGTGTCTGGTGTAGTCTTCCGTGTGTGGAGAATATCATGTGTTCTTCTGGAGATGAGTGAGTAAAGATACTTAGGTACTTAACAAACTGAATAGCACTGGGCCAGTCTGAATGGTGCTTTGGGAATACAAGAATACTTTAAAATATTTGACTTTTTTCATATTTTTCCACAGCAGAGTTGAGAGAGAGGAATTTGATTTGTCCTTCAGATTTATTGAATCCACTATATAATACAGGGTGCTTTCATGGTTATGTTATATTGTCTTATATAGTCAAAATATTTTTAAAGAAACAATATAAAATTAGTATTTTTAAGGGCAAGCACAAAACATTATTAAGATGTCAAATATAAACAAATGTCATTTCTTTTTTGTATAACAGGTTGGACAGCACTTCATGAAGCTAGTTTAAGAGGATTTCATCGCACAGCAAGTGAACTATTAAAAAGTGGAGCAGATGTAAATATCAAAGGAATGAACCAGATCACTCCTCTACATGATGCTGTGATAAATGGACATTATAAGGTACTTGAATGATTTTGTTTGCAGAGTAAATATTGTGTTCTGCAAATGTTAAATATATCTGGGACCATACAACAGAAAAACACAGGGAATTTCAATTTTGGTTCATTCTGCTAATGAACATTTAGGATTTATAATAAAATTTTACTATTCAATGTGTTTTTAAAAATTTTTTTAGTTGTAGATGGACACAATATCTTTATTCTTACTTATTTATTTTTATGTGGTGCTGAGGACCAAACCCAGGCCCTCACGCATGCAAAGTAAGCGTTCTACCACTGAGCTATGACCCGTCCTCTCAATGGGATTTTTGTGCTTAATATGGTAGATGTCATTTTACATTTTACATATTTTTTTTTGCCCTTGAAGGAGGGGTGGGGTCTTACTGTGCTGCCCAGGCTCATCTCAAACTCCTGGGCTCAGTTGAGGGAACCACATCCCCTGCCTCAGCCTTGGGAATAGCTAGGAATATATGCATGTGCCACCAAGCCCAGCTGGTAGATGCTATTTTACATATTATTTTTATGAATATACAGAACATTTTATATTTACACATAGTTAATTTTTTCAGCTTTTACTCCTTTACAACTCTTATATGGTGCTTTGTATTCTTTTTAAGAATATATTCTTCTTATAGAATGTTACACAATGATATCCAGCTCTGATTGGAAGTGTATAGCCTCATGGCGTCCTGTGCCATTTTCAGAATCAGCATAGTACACAGTAACCTACTAGGGCTAATCATCAGTAAATACATACCCGCGTGATTGTACCACTGGTTAAAATATCAAAATACTATAATTCCACATCAGTTGGTTAGTAGTACCTACAATAAATGTAACATTAAGTTAAATTATGTAACATTAAGTTAAACCATTATACATGGTTTATTTCAGAAACCACATATGCTCTGAGCTTCCTACATTCCTTTTTATAGTACTGTGAATTGAACCCAGGAGTACCCTGCTACTGAACTATATCCCAAGCCTGTTTTTAAAATTTCTTTTAATTAGTTATACATGACAGTGGAATGCATTTATGCATTTTGATATATCATGCATAAATGGGGTATAATTTTTCATTTTTCTGAGGGTACATATTATAGAATCATATTGGTCATGCAGTCATATATGTACATAAGGTAATAAATTCTACTATCTTTCTTATCCCCATATTCCCTCCTTTCCTCTCCCTCCACTCCTCTCTACCTAATCTAAGGTAACTCAGTTCTTCCCTAGCACCCACCCCCTTATTGGGAATTAGCATCCACATATTAGAGAAAACATTCGTCCTTTGTTTTTTTAGGATTGGCTTATTTTGCTTAGTGTGATATTCTCCAGCTCCATCCATTTACTGGCAAATGTCATAATTTCATTCTTCTTTTTTGGGGGGTGAGGTGTACCAGGGGTTGAACTGAAGGACACTCAACCACTGAGCTATATCCCCAGCCATATTTTGTACTTTATTTAGAGATAGGGTCTCACTGAGTTGCTTAGTGCCTCATTTTCGCTGAGGCTGGATTGAGCTCATGATCCTCCTGTCTCAGCCTCCTGAGCCACTGGGATTACAGACATAAGGTTCCATGCCCGATCCATTCTTCTTTAAAGCTGAGTAATATTCATATATATATACATACATACATATACACACACACCACATTTTCTTATCCATTTATCTATTGAAGGACACCTAGGTTGGTTCCACAGTTTAATTATTGTGAATTGAGATGTTATAAACATTGGTGTGGCTGTGTTACTGTGGTGATGATTTTAAGTCCTTTGGGTATAAACCAAGGAGTGGGATAGCTGGGTCAAATGGTGGTTCTATTCCAAGTTTCTGAGGACTCTTCATACTGCTTTCCATAGTGGTTGCACCAGTTTGTAGTCCCACCAGCAATGTATGAGTATACCTTTTTCTCCACATCCTTGCTATTGTTGCCTGTATTCTTTTTTTAATATATATATTTTTAGTTGTTGATATACCTTTATTTTATTTATTTATATGCGGTGCTGAGAGTCAAACCCAGTGCCTCACACATGCCAGGCAAGTACCCTACCACTGAGCCCCAGCCCTAGCCCTTGTTGCCTGTATTCTTTTTTTTTTTTAACTTTATTTTACTTATTTATTTTTTTATGTGGTGCTGAGGATCGAACCCAGTGCCTCACCCATGCTAGGCAAGTGCTCTATATTCTTGATGATTGCCATTCTGACTGGAGTGAGATGAAATCTTAGAGTAGTTATGATTTGCATTTCTTTGTTAGAGAAATTGAACATTTTTTCATGTTTGTTGATTGATTGCATATCATCTTCTGAGAAGTATCTGTTCAGCTCCTTAGCCCATTTATTGATTGGGTTGTTTATTTTTTTGGTGTTAAGTTTTTGAGTTCTTTATATATCTCTATCTGACATGTGTGGCAAAAATTTGCTCCCAAAATGTAGTCTCTCTCTTCACCTCATTGATTCTTTCTTTTCCTGAGAAGAACCTTTTTAGTTCGAATCCATCCCATTTATTGATTCTTGATTTTGTTTCTTGTGCTTTAGGAGTCTTGTTAAGGAATTTGGGGCCTAATCTGATGTGATGAAGATTTGGGCCTACTTTTTCCTCTGTTAGAATGAGTTTAGAAAGGTTCCCTCCTTCCATTTCATGGAATATTTTGAGGAGTATTGATGTTAATTCTTCTTTGGCAGTCTTGTAGAACTTGGCTGAGAATCCAAAATTTCATTGGAGTAAAAATTTTTTCAAAAAAAGTTTCTGATTAGTTTCTGTACTTCAGACATGTCCATTGTGATATTTCCTTCTTCATTTTGTATTTTAGTAACTTGAGTTTTCTCTTTGTTAGTATGATGAGGGGTTTATCTATCTATTTTTTCAAAGAACCAACTTTTTTGTTTTGTCAGTTTTTTCAGTTGTTTCAATTTCATTGATTTCAGTTCTGATATTAATTATTTCCGGTCTTCTACTGCTTTAGGTGTTGATTTGTTCTTTTTCTAGGACTTTGAGATGTAGTGTTAGGTCATTTATTTATTGGCTTTTTATTCTTTTAATGAATGCACTCAATGCAATAAACTTTCCTCTTAGTACTGCCTTCATAGTGTCCCAGAGATTTTGATATGTTGTATTAGTGTTCTTATTTACCTTTAAGAATTTTCTTTTATTTCATTCTTAATTTCTTCTACTACCTATTCATCATTCAATTATGTATTATTTAGTCTGCATTTGTTACAGTAGCTTCTATTTTTTATTTTATCATTTATTTCTAATTTCATTCCATTGTGATTTGATAGAATGCATTGTATTGTCACCTTTTTTTTTGTATTTACTAAGATTTGCTTTGTGGCATGTGATATGGTCTGTTTCAGAGAAGAGCCACGTGCTGCTGAGAAGAAAGTATATTTGCTTGTTGATGAATGAAAATTTCTATATATGCCTGTTCAAAGTCTAAATTATTAATTGTATTATTCAGTTCTATAGTTTTTTATTTAGTTTTTGTTTGAACAATCTTCTCCAGCCCCTTTAAAAAATATTTTGAGGCAGGGTCTGATTATGTTGCCTAGGCTATCTCCAATTTCAATCCTCCTGCCTCAGTTTCCTGAGCATGCATCAACATACCTGGCCCCACATATTTTTGGGGGGATGAGTATAGAGACTATATCATAGGGCCGAGCTGAGCTATTTAGTGAAGTTTTGGTTGTTGTTGATATTTTGGTTTAGTTTTTTTTTTTTTCTGGTTTAGGGGATCCAATCTGAGGGCCTTATGCATGCTATGCAAGTGCTTTACCACTGAGCTACACCCTAAGCCTCTGAAGATATCTTAGTTGGGTGGAAAAAGAGGTCTATCAACTGGGCTCAGGAAGATCTATTCTATTTATTTCCAGAAGAAATACCTAATATAGGTAAACGTGGGGAAAGCTTCTGGAAGCCAGGGACATAGATAGGGCATATTTCTTCAAAGTGTTTAATTACTTCAGGAGCCTTTAGGCATTTTTGTTTATTTTGATAATGTTTTGACTGGTGATGGATGGGGTCATCTCTGTTCATTTTGTAGAGGGCTGAAGGGAGAGAATTCTGCCTAGAACCCAATTTTAATGGTCTGAAAAACTTGCAAGCTTGGACAAACAACAATATGCCAGTCTTTCTATCCTTTATCTTCTTTTCACAGCTGGTCTCCAGCAGAGAAACCTCATGCCAAAGCACTTCTTTCCTTTCCCCCATAGTTTATCTGCTCCCTCACTTACCAGGGCTGAACTTGGGGAATATAAATCTGAACATTTTACTTTTTCTTCTTTTCTTCACCTTTCTTCCTTTGTCCTACTTGGAAACTACTCCACTCCACTTTTCTTTATAGGCCAGCACTTTCTGTCTCCTATCTGACTTTTGTGGATATGTACCCTTCGCTGGTTCCCTTAATGAAGTAAAATAGACCAGAGACACAGACGTCCCTTTTCAGAATCAAGTACCTCTACTTATCTCACTCCCTCTTGCCAATCCTAGTCTCTGATATGCTCCTGGCACCATGACAGGAGAAAAGAAAATGATAAGATAGGAGTAAAAATTTAGAGAAAGATGAGAATTCAAAGCTGAAACCCAGTAGGTAAGGTGAACTCACAGTCTCCCCCCACCCAACTTCCCTCTCTATTTAATGTGGGGTATCCAACAAGTTACCTCACCCCAGTCAAAGAGAAGTGAACAAAACTACAGGTCTGTTCTGGACTGAATTAGCAACCAGCCTTGGGAACCAAAATAGGATAGGACATGGTTTTGGAGGATGTAGGATGGATGGTGGAAGCATAAGATAAGGATCTAGACCTACCTTAGGAATCTCATAGGTGAGGCAAAGATGGAAAAAAGGCCTGGTCCCTGGGTATTGAATTGATCAAATGCTTTAGGTGTTAGGACTAAAGATATGTGACAGGAAAGCCCTGGGAACATGATGCTGTTCCCAGCACCCAGAGAGTATAAGCTGCTTTAAACATTCCACTTAGTTTAAGGAATGTCTAATATATTATTTTATAGGCACTGATCTTGATAATGGAGAGATACTAAAAGATTGATAACCTATGCTCTAAAAAAGTGAAAAAGCACTAAAAAAATCTGCACATTGTATGATTCCACTTCTTTGAAATATCCTTAGTACTCAAATATATAGAGACAGAATATTAGAGGTGGAAGGTAGAAGGTGGAAAATAGGAAGTGACAGCTAATGGTTAAAGGGTTTGTTTTAGATGGAATTGAAAATGTTCCAAAATTAGATTGTGATTATGGTTGTATGACCCTCTTAATATACTAAAATATAATGTATTATATTCTTTTTTGTAATATTTATTTTTAATTTTAGGTGGACACAATATCTTTATTTTATTTTTATGTGGTGCTGAGAATCGAACCCAGTGCCTCACACATGCTAGGCGAGCATGTCACCACTTGAGCCACATCCCCAGCCCCTGGATTATATTCTTAAATAGGTGTATTATGTAGAATGTGAATTATATATCTTAATGAAACTGTTAAAAAATAAATAATTTTTTGTGGAAAAAGTTAGAATTTTTGAATTACAGATGACCAGCTCAGTGTGGTTCCTTAGAAAAATCCACAACAAATTGTTAAATATATGGTTAAGAGACATAGGTAAGAATGTGATAATCTTTGGGAATCTGTAGGTATCATTAAGAACATGTGCCGGGTGTGGTGGCGCATGCCTGTAATCCCAGTGGCTGGGGAGGCTGAGGCAGGAGGATCACAAGTTCACAGCCAACCTCAGCAACTTAGTAAAGCTCTAAGCAACTCATCAAGACCCTGTCTCTAAATAAAATATTTAAAAGGGCTTGGGATATGACTCAGTGGTTAAGTCATATTGAACCCACCCCTGGGTTCAATCCCTGGTACCAAAAAAAAAAAAAGAACAACAAGTCATGCCAGACATAGTCTTGATTCCTTTTATTAAGCTTACTTTCTTAATAGGTGAAGGAAATGGCATTGATATAAGATATCAAGATTTTAACAAAGCTTTTATTGATGAAGGGTTTTATGGTATGTGTGTGTGTGAGATGTTGAATTGGAGGTTTGTTAGCGTTGTTCTTAGGATTAACATATATTGAAAAAATATCCTATAAATGGGGGATGATTATTCATTCTGTTTTCATGTGAACTCTCATATAAAGATTGATTACATATCTTATTCTGTAAAGAGTGAAAACCATCTCTGGAACATGAACTGTATTTTGGTGTATTTTTTAGAAATCTCAGATATCATACTATTTTTACCCATAAATACTTGAACCTGTATCTCTGACAGATAAGAACATATTTTATACCTACAATATAATCTCACCTAATAAAATTGTTTCTTAATACCATTTTATACCTGTCCATAATCAAATTTCTCAGTATTTTCTTAATATTTATTTTTTAGTTGTAGTTGTATACAATATCTTTATTTTTATGTGGTCTGAGGATCGAACCAGCACCCAGCATCCAGGGCCTCGCACGCACTAGGTGAGCGCTTTACCACTGGAGCCACAACCCTAGCCCCAAATTTCCCAGTATTTTAAATCCACTGAGGTCCATACATTATGTGTATTCATTATGTCTCTAAATATGTTTTAATTTATAATAGTCCTTTCTCTGTTTTATATAGGTTTTTATTGTTGTTTTATGTCTTTTATTTGTTGAAGAAACTGGGTTATTTGTCACATAGAATTTTGTAAATTCTTTGACCAATTTTATCTTTGTAATGTTGCTTAACTTCTTTTGCCCAAAATTTTCTGTAAATGATTGTGTTTAAATGAAAAATCTACTTAGAGAATTTTTAGAAAGAAATATAAATCATGAGTTCATCCTAGTATTTTTGTTTCATACTTATTAGTGTAGATCTACACTTAATTTTGGTTTTATACTTGCATTCCTTTTTTCTTATTTCTGACCATTTGTTTCTTAATACATTATTTCTTTATCATATAATATACTTACATTATTACTGTTAACAGCCCAGGCATTAACAGTGAAACTACTAATGATTTTTTTGGAGAGGGGATGATTCTTTTTATTCTTTGATTATATCCCATTAGGAATAAGAAGTCAAAATCCTTTTTTGTCAAGTACTTGAAATTATTTATTTCCTGTACTACTTGGCTTCTTATAGAAGGAAGTCAGTAGATTCTAAAGTAAGGAAAACACTTGATTAGGTAGCGTGATTAAAGGTGAAACCCCATATGAGGAGCCTGATACCTATTTCTGGGAGTGTGGACTGAAGTTTCAATGCATTGCTATTAAATTTGGGGATGATTTGTTAGGTAGCAATAGTCAACTAACATAGAACTTTTCTAGATTCAAAATAGGGGTGAAAAACTCAATCATTTATTTATTGCTTTGGTGAGAAATGATTTTTTTTAAATCAGAGAGTATATAAACAAACTTCAGAATTGCTAGTACCAGGTACTGGGCATGTAGCTCATTATGTAGCACGAGTACTTGCCTAGCATGCACCAGGCCCTGGGTTCAATCCCCAGAGGGAGTTGGTATATGTAGGTATTTGGCAAAATAGACTATATGTTACCTGAAAATAGACTATATGTTACCTGAAACAGAGACAGCTAAGTAAATAAAATTAGTCCTTCCTTGGGATTACTAACCTGGATTTCCAGAAGAATAGACCTTTCCCCTTCCTTGATCTTAAGTCACTCTTACATTGCATGGCTTATTATTTGACATAAAACATCAAGAGTTTTAACTCCATGGCCCTTTTGGCTATCTCCCTTTAGAAGTATTTTCCAGAAAGAAAAAAATGCATTCTACCTTTGCTGAAGAAAATAAGAAGATCCATACATGAAATCCTTTTATCTTTTTATGTGTGGCTTTAGATGAATTATAAATGTAATTATATCTACTATCACTTTCTGTTTCTTTATCTAACATTGAATTCCCATTGTAAAGTTATTTGAAAAGCAGAATTACCAAATTGCCGAGACTTAGAAATTTTAAAAGGATTTGGCTCATATTGTTCCTGTATGTGGTGTGGCATTTTTCTCTCCTAGAGACGTTACAACTTTTCTAACTAGGCTGTGTTCTCTGTTGCAACTCAAATCTTATACTTTAAGAGTAGTAATTTTTATACCACTTTAATGATATGGACCACTTGACCATAAAAAGTCTTGAGTTGATGACAGCAGTAGGAGTGAATTCAAGATAAATATTGGCAACACTTGGGGTTAGCCAAAGTTTCCAGTGCCAGAATCTTCAGTAAATCACATTGATTTTCTAAAGAAGTGTTTGTGGTTTTCATTTATAAGAACTGTTAAACATGCTATTTTTGCCATAATTTTCATCACCTACAGTACATGTGTGCATCTGATGATACCTTTATTTAAAATAAGATAAATGTTGTCTTTGTTTAGGCTGAACAGAAAGAAACTTCTCTTTTTACTTTGGACTGATACTGTGCAACCTTTCCTCCCTTCATAAGGGCTTAGCTGTTTTCCTTTAAGGCAAAAGAAAAAGTGAGAAACATGTCAAATATTATGTATAGATCACATATCTTAAGCCATGCCATCCTAACTTTCAGTTTACAGGAAACACAGAAAAGCTAAATGTGTCAAGAAAGAAATGATCAGCATATCCAGAATGCGGGACATTCTACAAGAAAAATTGGATAGGACTCTATAAAAAGTGAATACTTACAAGGGGGAAAAAAATGGGATGATACTATGTGACCCATAATTGGATATTGATTTCCCCATAACAGCTATATCATGTTTTGAGGCATGAATTGGGAAAATATGCCCCATTCAGAAATATGAATATGTAAAGATATTGTATGATACCATGTAAATATATTAATAGCCTAAACTGTAATGTTATGGTTATGTAAGAATATGTTCTTAGAAGGAACATATTTAAAAATTTAGACATATGATATCATTTGGATTTACAACTTTTTTTCAAATAGCTAAGTATTTTTTGTTTATACATGTATATACTCAAATATATAACTACATATACATAGATGTATGCATATGTCTGAGGGGAGAAAAATATGTTAATTGTTGATTCCAGGTGAAGGATATATAAATGTTCATTGTATTGTTCTTTTCAGTTTTTTGTATGTTTGAAAATGTTTAAGGTAAAGATTTGGAAAAATATTGGCATGGAGAAACAAACTATTTTAACTCATTTTTTAATAACATAATTTATATACCATAAAATTTACCCATATGAGGTATATAAAATTCTGTTGTTTGGGGTATATTCACAGTATTGTGTAACCAGCAACATAGTCAAATTTAGAACATTTTTATTATTCCAAAAACAAAATCCCTACTTATTAGCTGGCACTCCCCAGTGTCTACCCCTAGTTCCACATACATACTCTTCCATCCCTAAGAAACTGCTAATCTACTTCTAATAATTAGACTGAGGTTTTAGGTTTAGGGGAGGAAGGCTACAGAGGTAAAATGCCATTTTCAACAATCATATCAAGGTGCCTACTCTCAACATGACTATTTTTCAAATTGACACATAGTGGATATTTACTGAATGCTCATTATTGTAATTTAGATATGAGGTATCCCCCGAAACTCATGTGAGATAATAAAAAAAAAATTTTAAGAGTGAAATGATCGGATTATTAGAACCTTAATCCAATCAGTGCATTAATCTACTGATAGGAATTAAGTGGATGGTAATTGTAGGAAGGCAGGATGTGGCTGGAAAACGTGGGTCATTAGGGGTATGCCTTTGGGGTATATATTTTGTCCATGGTGAAGGGGGTGCATGCGCATGTACACTCCCACCCCTGCTTCCTGGTGCTATGTCCTGAGCTATGTTCTTCCACCACATTCTTACATTCTTCTGTTATGACGTTCTGTCTTACCTCAGGCTCCCAGGAATGGAGTCCATCTATGGATGGAGAACCTCTGAAACCATGAGCCCCAAATAAACTTTTCCTCCTCTGAAATTGTCCTTTTCAGGTCTTTGGATCACAGCTTTGAAAAAGCTGACTAAATCAGAAATTGGTCATTGCTGTGACTAACCTGATCATGTGGTTTAGAAGCTTTTGGAGCTTTTCAGAATTTGTGGGAAGAATTTTGAGTTGTTAGAGATGCAAGCTAGAAAAGCTTTAGATTGTTACAGGTAGAGCTTTATGAGATTCTGCTGGGAGCTCAAAAGACCAGAATGCTGATAAAACTGTAGATAGTAAAGAGTGGGCTCGTGAGGTTTCAGAAGAGAAAAAAGACTCTTTTGGAAGTTGGACTCTTTCGGAAGTTTGTGTTATGTTCTGGCTAAGAAGTTGTCTATGTTTTGCCCATGTCCTGAGTCCTTTTTTGTGAGACTGAATTTAAAGGTGGTATACTAATTAACTGGTGGAAGAAATTTTTAGGCAGCATAGCATTCAGACAATGGCATTGATATTACTGACAGCATTTAATTAAGTTTATTATGAAAATTAAGAGCAGAAAGATTTGAAAAACTTGCAATTTGGCCAGAAAACTGCAAATAAAACTGGGCTAAGAAAGGTATGATTATTAAAGATGGTAAAGCCACTAAAGAAACACTAAATACTTTACCCAGAAACAATAGGAAAGAAGGATTGAGGTCATCTCAAGAATTGGCAGGACCACACCTATCTCAGGCTCAAGGGTGTTAAAGTAAAACTTCCTTTGAAAAGAGGTCAGTGGGGCACCCTACTTGCTCAGGGGACCTGGGAAATTGTTTCATGATGCTCAGTGACCCAGGCATTGAGAGGCTGCTGCAATAGGAGTTCATCAACACTTGGCTACTATTTGAGGTGGTGGCAGACCTTGGCGTAAACTATGTGGTGCTGGTTCTGTGGGAATACAAGGACGCTGGAGTTAGGAGGTCATGAAGGCTTCCACCAAGATTTCAAAGGAAGGCCTAGGAGGACACACAAAGTACAGCAGGCTAGGAGTCCCTAAAGGTAGCCCCTGAGAGAACGATGAGTGGATATGTAAGAAGGAAACTGAAATTGTAGTGGAGAACACTGATCTTTCAAGGAAAACTGCAAGAATCAATAGAAACAGGCCACGAGAGAGGCCATGTGGGGTGCAACCATCAAAGCCATAGGAACAGAATTATATATATCCTTTGGAGAGAACATTATGATGTTCTGTTTCCTAGGTGTGGATACGGATTTAGAGAACTTGTTTGCCCAGCTGGATTTTGGTCTTGTTTTGGTCCTATTCCTTTTTTTTTGTACCCCTATTTCTCCATTTTGGAATGGAAATGTTTACTCTGTGCCTTTATATGTTGGATATATGTAACTTGCTTTTGATTTTTATAGGGACTCATGCTGAGAGTTTGTCTTGTGTCTCAGAGGAGACTTTGGATTTGGATTTTGAACAATCCTGTAACTGTTTGACTATGGGGATTCTTGGAAATGGAATATATGTATTTTGCATTTTGAGACAGAGATGAGTTTGGGAAGACCATGAGTGAAATGTTATGGTTTAGATATGAGATGTCCCCCAAAAGCTCATGTGTTTAATGCAAGAAAGTTTCAAGGTGAAATGACTGGGTTATGAGAGCCTTAACCTTATCAGTGTATTAATCCGCTGATAGGGATTAACTGTAGGCAGTTAGGGTGTAGCTGCAGGAGGTGGGTCTTTGGGGTGTGCCTTTGGGATAGGGAGCGCTTTTGCACTCTCTCTCCTTCCTGGTGCCATATTCTGAACTGCTTTCCTCCAACACACTCTTTCACCGTGGTGTTCTGCCTTATCTTTTGCTCCAAAGACTGGAGTCAGCCATCTGTGGACTGAGACCTCTGAAACTATGAGCCCTAAATAAACTTTTTCTCCTCTAAAATTATTCTTTTCAGGTCTTTGAACACAATAATGAAAAATATGACTAAAATACTTACTTAAGAAAAATATTTTACCTGAGTTCAGAGGGTATTACATTTTTTAGAATCACTGGAATTTTATATTCAGATTCCTTCAAAGAAATGAACAAAATATTCTTTTTATTTTATATAACTGTAGACCAATAAGCTTGTTTAGTAGCTAATTACTAGTCCAAGATTAAAAATATGATATGGTGGACTTTAAATATTCCAATTAACTCAAAGAAAAATGGTGAAACTTGAGACATTTTAATTAAGAATCTGTGTTCACATTTTTAGTTATGAGACTTATTTAAAACACAGATACAATAATATATAATTATAATCTGCTAGACGCTCTTAGTAGATCATTAATTTTATGTAGCCTTTAAAAATAAAAGTAAGTTATCTTAAAAAAATCAGGAACACATAGCAAAGCTACAACCCAGCACACATTTGGATAGCACTGTTGAGAGCCACAGCCGAAGCAGCCCCAGCAAACTTCCAGCTGATTGGCTCCTCTGTGGTGATGCTCATTGGGCTGTTTCCCTGCCCTTTCAGACCACGGAGCTGCTCATTGGGGGACTCTTTTGGCTCCGCCCACGTGACCCAGCCAGTCTGCCTCAAGAGCGGGAAAATTGAAAATGACCTAGGAGTTCCGGTAGAGTGCTCACCGGAAGTGCTGGTGGTGGCGGTTGAGCTCTTGGGGAATTCCTAGAGAGCTCGCGTGGTGCGGAGTGTGCTAAAAATAAAGTTCGTTGCTGCTTGACAAGTGGCTCGTGAATTGTGCCCAGCCAGACTGTGGCATTTGGTGGCCCGTACGGGAACGACTGAGGGTAAGGCATAAGGTAAACTGCTCACACCTGAAGGCAGGGCGAGAGGATGGGTAGCCATTTTAAGATTCTTCTTTTATTTTGTTTCGCTTTTGTTTTAAGTTGCCTGTCCCTGGAGATGGGTGAGACGGAAGAAAAACCGCTCACATCTGAGGAAAAACTATTTGCGTCTGAGGAACAGATAGGGAGAAAGGACAGATGGACATTTCAGGAGGATAGAAAGACTGATAAAATGAATTTTTGTTCCATTTTTGTTTTATTTTGTCTCAGTTTTCTTTTGCATTATCTTAGTGAGGGGTATCTTCATCACGGAAATATGGAATTAAAAATTAGTAAGAACCTAACCGAAAGGGCGTTAAGTAAAGTGCTAGAGGAAGGAGGCATCTCAGTAAAATCAAGAACAGCTAGGGCATGTGTTAAGACTATACAAAGGTGTAGCTCATGATTCATTAAAGAGGGGTTGTTAAATATATCACAATGGAACCATCATGGTGAAGATTTTAAAAAGATACAAAAGGAAAGCCCAGGAACTCTGCCAGTTGGCACATTACCATTATGGACTTTGGTACAATCTTGTTTGCTTAGTCTAGGAAAAGACATCTTACATCAAGTAAAAGAGGAAATCTCTCGAGTTAGTCAGACAAAGGAAAAAGGTCTAGAGGAGGAAGGGCTATCAGGGGAGAAGTTATAACAGGAGGCTGCTACTAACACCTTTCTATCACCAGAGGGCATAATTGTTCAACAGCTTCACCTATGGAGACAACATATGCTGGGAGGCCTCCAACCCCCGTAGTTGATAGATGGGATCCTGAGACAGGACCTCAAAGATTAGCATGCCCTGTATTTGAGCAGGCAGGAAGGCAGCGAATTCACCATGTTTTAGATTTCAAAACAGTGAAGCAGCTAAAAGAGGCTGTAACAACCTGTGGTCCTCAAGCACCCTTCACTGTAAGCATGGTTGAATCCATTACCAACTTGAACATGACGCCAGCAGATTGGACTAGTATGTGTAAAGCTATGCTAAATGGAGAACAATACCTGTTATGGAAGGTTGCCAATGAGGAATTTTGCACGGAGATGGCTAGGCGAAATGCAGCAGCTGGTTATCCTCAGAGAAATCTAGATATGTTGTTAGGAAAGGGACCTTATGAGGGTCAGCAGCAACAAATTGCATATGATCCTGCCATATACTCACAAATTGCTGCAGATGCGGTTAGGGCATGGAAGACTTTACAAGGACATGGAGATTTACAAGGTCAATTAGCTAAGGTAATACAGGAGCTAATGAACCTTACACTGAATTTGTAGATAGGCTTATTCAAACAGCTACCAGAGTTTGGGGGGATACAGAACAAGCAATGCCATTAAACAGCTAGCCTATGAACAAGCAAACAGATGGTGCAAGGAGGCCATTAGACCATGGAAACATGGAGATTTAAACACATATATTAAATTATGTACAGACATTAATGAACAAGGGCAAGTCTTGGCAGCTGCAGTACAACAGACTTTAGATGCCAGGCCAAAAACATGCTACAATTGTGAACAAACAGGACATTTTAAAAGGAATTGCCCCATAGGAGGAGGGTTTAACAAAACTAGTTATCAAAGGGGTAGAATACCGGGTATTTGCCCAAGATGCCGTAGAGGGAGACATTAGGCTAATGAATGCCGTTCTGAAACTGCCATAGAGGGTACTCCGTTATTAAAAAATGGACAAGGACCAGGTGTTTACCCACGATATTGTGAGATAAAGGCATCGGGCTCCATTGCCAAAAAATGGACAGGGGGGCCCAATGCTCCGGGTCCCACGACCACAAATATATAGGGCACTGGAGGAACCCAGCAACACCATCAGGGTAGTGCTCAGGACACATTATCCATTAGATCCCTCACTAGACAAACCATAGGGAGTGCAGGATTGGACATCTGCGCCTCTGCCAGAGCAGTCTAACTCCAGAGATGGGAGTTCAAATCATTCCCACAGGAGTAAAAGGGCCTCTTCCCCAAGGAACAGTAGGCTTATTATTGGGACACAGTTCTTCTACTCTAAAAGGATTTATGATAAGTCCTGGGGTAATTGATCCCAATTATGAAGGTGAAATAAAAATTATAGCCAGTTCTCTAAGGGGTATATCAGTAATTTCACCAGGAAATAGAATAGCACCCAGCACACATTTGGATAGCACAAAACAGGAAAACTTCAGACCTGGGAATCTGGATGTCCTAAAGAATTTTTCTAAGGCAACCTCTTTGAGATGAACTATCTCCATTGGTTTGTTGTCCAGCATTTTTTTCACTGAAGTTGCTATTACACAAGTTGCTATTACACTGTTGCTATTTCAACAGTAGCTTGATCTTTGTCTTGCTCTCAATTATTTTTGGCTCCACTATGTTGGAATTATTTGCAATAACTGCTGAAAGCAGCTCTATCAAGTCCCCTCTTTGATTTACACCCCAGAACTTGACTGAAAATAGTACAGTGACTTCATTAAATATTATAAAAAAACTCATGCCAGGAAACCTTGAGAAGCTACAATAGAAAGATACCAAGGCTGTTTAGGAGGATGAAATGAGAATATCTGTCTACCAGTGGGTCGGTTAAACATGTCCTTTGCTGGAACAAGCAAGTGACTGGGCTTCACCATTTGAAGTGTGCTTCTTGCAGAGGTTTTTTTTTTTTTTTCTTTTGACTCACCCCACAAAGCACCATGCCTTGGGGTTATTGGACTTGGTACTTCATTTAAACCACACAGAGAGATGAATACCATTGCTATATTCCCATGAAGGAAAATATTAAATTGAAACCAACCCCATCGCCAGTGTTTCTCAGAATAAAAGGAGCTTTTTAAGTGAAACCATTGTAAAGTATTATCTCCTCTACCCTGCTTTTTTGCCAGAATATTAACTAAGCAACATTCATACCCTTTTCAGGATTTTATATTAGAGTCCACAGACTTAATTGAAACCATACAGAGAGAATGGTAAACTTGAAAACATTTTTCAGGGGCTTGGCATTATTGAAAAGAGGATCATATAGTGTGGGTTACAGTTGAGGGAGCTGTGCTGGTGTTATGGTTTGGTTGTGAAGTGTTCCCCAAAAGCTTATGTGTGAGACAATGCAAGAAAGTTTAGAGGAGAAATGATTGGGTTATGAGAGCCTTAACCCAATCAGCAAATTAATCCCCTGATGGGATTAACTGAGTGGTAACTGAAGGCAGGTGGGATGTGGCTGGAGGAGGTGGGCATTGGGGGCATGCCTTTGGTGTATATATTTTGTATCTGGAGAGTGGAGCCTCTCTCTGCTGTGTGATCGTCATGTGAGCCACTTCCCTGTGCCATACTCTTCCTCCATGATGTTTTGCCTAACCTGGAGCCTGGAGAAATGGAGTCTGTTGTCTATAGATGGAGACTTCCAAAACTGTGAGCCCCCCATATAAACCTTTTCTCCTCTATGGTTATTCTAGTCAGGTGTTTTAGTCAAAGCAGCAAAAAAGCTGACTTAAATAGCCGGTAAGACAGGGGTCTCAAAAGCAAGAGACCCCTGACCTATAGTCCCAAATATCTTGATCTGTTTGTATTTCCTCCTGTGTTAGAATTTTAAAAAATAGAATCTTAAACCAGAAAGGGAATCTTTAGAATAATATCCTTGGTGTTTTCTTTTCCTTTTTTTTTTTTTTTTAATAAAATGCCCAAGATCTAGACAAGTACAGCAACTAGGTATGAGACTCCAGGTCACACAACTGGTTGTGGCTGAAACATGACTATTTCCACATGACTACTGATGCTGACAAAGATCACTTGGCTGAGGTAGGGTTTGTCATTTTTCCATAGTAAGGTTATTCCTCCACCGTTTCTATAACTAACCACTTTGCAAGGAAATCTTGAATATAGTCCACACTTAAGGAGTGGGGAAGTTAATCTTCACTGTCTTGAGGTTGAATAAAGATGTGTTTTTATATTCTTTTGTTTTTCATATACCCACATAATTAATTTTATTGGTGTGCTTTGTTTTTTCATAAGGGTTTGAATTATTGTCTCCCATCACTTGCTGTTTGCCCAATTATCTGTAGTATTCTTTTATGCCAATAAATTCTCTCAACTTTTGTTTACCAGAGAATATCTATTTTGCCTTCGTTTTTTTAAAGGACAGTTTTGGTAGATAGAAGATTCTCGGATGACAGTTGCTTTTCTTTTTCTCCCTCCTCTTTTTTTTTTTTTTTTAAGCATTTTAACTCACTCCATTCTTTCTGGCCTCCATTTCTTTGCTAATAAGTTAGGTGTTAATTTTACTTGAATTCCAATCTAAGTGATGTTATTTTTTCTCTTGCTACTTTAAGGATTACTTTTGAATTTTAAGATTTTTAACTATTTATTTATGCATATGCTTTGGAATTTATCATATTTAGAGTTTGTTGAACTCCTAGGATGTGTAAATTCATGGTTGGCATAAAGTTTTCAGCCTTTATTTCCTAAAATATTTTTTCCTTGCCTTTTGCTCTCTTCTCTTCTTTAGAAACTCGTACTATATGTATGTAGATATGGTTTATGGTGTCCCACATTTCTTCAATGCTCTGTTCACTTTTATAAAGTTTTCTTTCTGTTATTCAGATTATATAATCTTTATTAATTTTTTTTCCAGTTCGACTGTGGTTCCTCTGAAACTCAAACCTACTTTTAAGGCTCTCTGGTGAATTTTTCATTTTGGTTATAATTTTCAACTCCAGAATTTCAATTTGTTTCTTTGTTTACAATTTCTGTCTCTCTGTTAATATTCTCTATTTGATGAATCATTGTCATCATCCCTTTCTTCAAATCTGTACAAATGGTTTCCTTAATGGTTTGAATATATTCAATAGATGTTTTGGAGTACTTTCCCACAAATATAGGCCCTCTCAGAGCAGATTCTATTGATGCTTTTTAATGATGTATATAGGCCACACTTTACTGTGTCTGCATGTATCTCTCTTCCTCCCTCTCTCCCCCCCACCCCCACCGCCCCTCTCAATCTGGACAATTTAGATAAAGTATTGTAGCAACTCTGTGTGCTAATTTCTCCCAACACATACCCAAACAGGGCTGTTATTTGTTTGCTTTTTGTTTAGTGATTTGACCTCACTCAAAATTGTTTTCTTATTTTTAATCTTTAACTTGGCTTCTTTGGGAACACCTTCATTCAGAACCATTTAGTTTTCAATTACTGATTTGTCAGAGGTTATGTTTAAGCTTACTAAACTAGGAAAGTTTTCACTTTAAAAAAAAATTAAATTTTATTTATTCTGATTACTTATATATAACAGCAGAATGCAGTTCAATTCATATTACACAAATAAAGCACAATTTTTCATGTCTCTGGTTGAACACAAAGTAGAGTCATACCATTTTTGTTTTCATACATGTACTTAGGTAATGATGTCTGTCTCATTCCACTGTCTTTCCAACCTCCATGCTCCCTCTCTTCCCTACCCTCCCTTTGCCCTATCTAAAGTTCTTCTATTCCTCCCATGCTCCTCCCACCAGTCCCCATTATGAGTCAGCATTCTTATATCAGAGAAGACCTTCGGCATTTGGTTTTTAGGGACTGGCTTATTTAGCATTATATTCTCCAACTCTATCCATTTACCTGGTTGCCATGACTTTATTCTCTTTTAATGCTGAGTATTATTCCATTGTGTATATACCACATTTTCTTTATCCAGTCATCTATTGAAGGGTATCTAGGTTGTATCCAAAATTTAGCTATTGTGAATTGTGCTTCTATAAATGTTGATGTAGCTGTGTCCCTATAGTATGCTGTTTTGAAGTCCTTGGGATATAGACTGAGGAGTGGGATAGCTGGGTCAAATGGTAGTTCCATTCCAAGTTTTCTTTTTTCTTTTGTTATTGGTTGTTCAAAACATTACAATGCTCTTGACATATCATATTTCATACATTTGATTCAAGTGGGTTCTAAGGAATCTCCATACTGCTTTCCAGATTGATTATACCAGCAATGTATGAGTGTACCTTTTTCTCCCTATCCTTGCCAACACTTATTGTTGTTTGTATTCTTAATAGCTGCCATTCTGACTGGAGTGAGATGAAATCTTAGAGTAGTTTTGATTTGCATTTCTCTAATTGCTAGAGATGTTGAACATTTTTTCATGTATTTGTTGATTGATTGTCTATCATCTTCTGAGAAGTGTCTCTTCAGTTCCTTGGCCCATTTATTGAATGGATTATTTGTTTTTGTGTGTGTGTTAAGATTTTTTAGTTCTTTACATACCCTAGAGATTAGGGCTCTATCTGATGTGTGTGTGGTAAAAATTTGCTTCCAATCTGTAGGCTCTATGTTCATTTCACTGATTGTTTCATTTTCTGAGAAGAAGCTTTTTAGTTTGAATCCATTCCTTTTATTGATTCTTGATTTTAATTCTTAAATTATAGGAGTCTTATTAAGGAAGTCAGGGCCTAATCTGATATGATGGAGATTTAGGCCTACTTTTTCTTCTATAGACACAGTGTCTCTGATTTAATTCCTAGGTCCTTGATCCACTTTGAGTTGAGTTTTTGTGCATGGTGAGAGAGAGGGGCTTAATTTCATTTGGTTGCATATAGGTTTCCAATTTTCCCAGCACCATTTGTTGAAGAGGCTATCTTTTCTCCAGTATATCTTTTTGGTGCCTTTGTCTAATATAAGATAAATGTATTTATATGGGTTAAACTCTGTGTCTTCTATTCTGTACCATTGGTCTAGAGGTCTATTTTGGTGCCAATATCATGCCATTTTTGTTATTATAGCCCTGTAGTATAGTTTAAGGTCTGGTATAGTGATACCACCATCTTCACTCTTCTTGCTAAGGATTACTTTAGCTATTCTGGGTCCTTAGTTTTCTAGATGAATTTCATGACTGCTTTTTCCATTTCTATGAGGAACATCATTGGGATTTTGATTGGAAAATCAAAAGAAACAGTTGAAAAAAATTGACAAAACAAAAAGTTGGTTCTTTGAAAAAATAAATAAAATTGACAAAACTTTAGCCATGCTACTGAAGAGGAGAGAGAAAACTGCATTAAATTTGTATAGTGCTTTTGATAGTATGGCCATTGTGACAATATTAATTCTGCCTTTCCAAGAACAAGGGAGATCTTTCCATCTTCTAAGGTCTTCTTTAATTTCTTTCTTTAGCATTCTGTAGTTTTCATTGTAGAGGACCTTCACCTCTTTTGTTAAGTTGATTCACTGATATATAGATTCACTGATATGTAGAAATGCTTTTGATTTATGGGTGTTGATTTTATATCCTGATACCTTGCTGAATTCATTCACTAGTTGTAGAAGTTTTCTCATGGAATTTTTTGGGTCTTCTATGTATAGAACCATATCATTGGCAAATAGTGCTAATTTGAGTTCTTCTTTTCCTATCTGTATCCCTTTAATTTTTTTCGTCTGTCTAATTGCTCTGGATAGAGCTTCAAGAACTATGTTAAATAGAAGTGGTCAAAGAGGGCATCCCTGTCTTGTTCCAGTTTTTAGAGGGAATGCTTTCAATTTTTCTCCATTTAGAATGATGTTGACATGGGGCTTAGCATAGATAGCTTTTACAATGTTGAGATAAATACCTTTTATCCCTAGTTTTTCTAGTGTTTTGAACATGAAAGGATGCTGTGTTTTATCAAATGCTTTTTCTGCATCTAATGAGATGGTCATGTGATTCTTATCTTTAAGTCTACTGATGTGATGAATTATATTTATTGATTTCTGTATGTTGAACCAACCAACCTTGTATCCTTGGGATGAACCCCACTTGATTGTGGTGCACTATCTTTTGTATATATTTTTATATGCATTTTGCCAGATTTTTATTGAGAATTTTTGCATATATGTTCATTAGAGATATTAGTGTGAGGTTTTCTTTCTTTGGTGTGTTTTTGCATGGTTTTGGAATCAGGGTGATATTGGCCTCATAGGATGAGTTTGGAAGTGCTCCCTCCTTTTCTGTTTCATGAAATAATCTGAGGAGTATTGGTATAGTTATTCTTTGAAGGTCTTGTAGAACTCAGCTGTGTATCCATCCGGTCCTGGGCTTTTCTTGGTTGGTAGGCTTCTGATGGCATCTTCTATTTCATTGTTTGAAATTGATCTATTTAAATTGTGTATATCATGCTGGTTCAGTTTGGACAGATCATGTGCCTCTAGAAATTTACCGGTGCCTTCAGTATTTTCTATTTTATTGGAGTACAAATTTTCAAAATAATATCTAATTATCTTCTATATTTCGGTAGTGTGTGTCGTGATATACCTTTTTCATAATGGATGTTAGTAATTTGAGTTTTCTCTCTCCTCTTCAGTAGCATGGCTAAAGTTTTATCAATTTTATTTATTTTTTCAAAGAACCAACTTTTTGTTTTGTCAATTTTTTTTCAATTATTTCTTTTGTTTTGATTTCATCTCTAATTTTAATTATTTTCTGTCTTCTGCTTTTGGTGTTGTTTTATTCTTCTTTTTCTAGGGCTTTGAGATGCAATATAGGTCATTTATTTGTTGATTTTTTTCTTCTTTTAAGGAATGAACTTCATGCAATGAACTTTCCTCTTAGTACTGCCTTCATAGTGTCCCAGAGATTTTGATGTTGTATTAGTGTTCTCATTTACCTCTAAGAATTTTTAAATTTCTTCTTTGATATATTTTGCAACCCACAGTTCATTCAATAGCATATTATTTAGTCTCCAGGTGTTGAGTAGCTTCTGTTTTTTATTTTATCATTGGTTTCTAATTTAATTCCATTATGATCTGATAGAATGTAGGGTAGTATCTCTGCTTATTCTATTTGCTAAGTGTTGCTTTGTGGCATACTATGTGGTCTATTTTAGAGAAGGATCCATGTGCTGTTGAGAAGAAAGTGTATTCACTCATTGATGATGAAATATTCTCTATATGTCAGTTGAGTCTAAGTCATCGATTGTTTTATTGAGTTCTATCATTTCTTTGTTCAGCTTTTGTTTGGAAGATCTATCCAGTGGTGAAAGAGGTGTTTTAAAGTCACCCAGAATTCTGTGTTGTAAGTCTATTTGACTCTTGAACTTGACAAGAGTTTGTTTGATGAATGTAGATGCTCCATTGTTTGGCACATATATATTTATAATTGTTATTTCTTGTTGATATATGGTTCCCTTGGGCAGTATAAAATGTCTTTCTTTATCCCTTTTGATCACCTTTGTCTTGAAATCTACTTTATTTGATATGAGGATAGAAACTCCTGTGCTGGGTTTCTGTTCTCGCGACTAAAAGGCTCAGGGATTACTCCAGTTAAACTGGGCTAATTGGGCTGCACGAAATAACCATACAAGAGACACAATACCTTTTTCTTTGGGGTCGCTGTGACGTCCCCTCTGACCTTAAAGGTCTGCAGGAAGAGAGAGAGTGAGAGCATGCACTGACCCCTTTTATTGAGGAGAAGCTATTCAAATGAGGCAAGGGGTCAGGTTTCAGGGGGCTGAGTCTGTCTTCATGATGTCCACTATCAGCAGGTTGACTGACGCCTGGGTAGGCCACACGCAGGAGCACAGTAAGAGAAGAGGACACACACAAGGCACTTCCATGGAAGATTCTATCCTAAACAGGGCAAGGGGTTATGTTACAAAGGAACAGGTGAGCATAGCTTCACCCATGGGGCTGGAGCAAGACCCACCCATGCACGAGAAACTGACCCTCGAACCCCAGAAGGGTGGGGAAAGCTCTGCCTCTTTTCTGCGACTGAGTGTCTCAGCACCCAGCCGGGGAGTGTGACTCAGTCACGTGTAAGGTTGGTCTCCCACACTCCTGCTTGCTTCCGAAGTCCATTTGAGTGGTATGTTTTTTCCCAACCTTTCACCTTTAGTCTATGGATGTCTTCTCCTATGAGATGAGTCTCTTGGAGGCAGCATATTGTTGGGTCTTTTTTTTTAAATTCAATCTGCCAGTCTATTTCTTTTTTTAATATTTATTTTTTAGTTGTAGTTAGACACAGTACCCTCTATTTGTTTATTTTTATGTGGTGCTGAGGATTGATCCCAGGGTCTCACATGTACTAGGTAGGTGTGGCTCTCTATCACTAGCCATTCTTGTTTATTTTTGGTTTTTAACCGACTTGGTTTCTCCTTTGATTAGCTTTTCCTTTAGTGTAATACCTCCCTTTGCTGATTTTCATTGTTGTTTTTCATTTCCTCCTCATGGAATATTTTGCTGAGGACGTTCCGTAGTGCAGGCTTTCTAGTTGTAAATTCTTTTTAATTTTTATCATGGAAGATTTTTATTTCATCATCAAATCTAAAGCTTAATTTTACTGGATATAAGATTCTTGGTTGACATCCATTTTATTAAGAGCTTGGTATATGTTGTCCGGATCTTCTAGCTTTCAGGATCTGGGTTGAAAAATCTGCAGATATCCTAATTGGTTTCCTCCTATATGTAATCTGATTTCTTTCTCTCATGGGTTTTAAGGTGTTTTCCTTATTCTGTATGCTAGGCATTTTTATTATAATGTGCCTTGGTGTGCATCTGTTGTGATTTTGTACCTTTGGTGTTCTGTTAGGCTCTTGTGTTTGTTTTTCCAATTTATTCTTCAAGTTTGGAAATTTTCTGATATTACTTCATTGAATAAATTGCTCATTCCTTTGGTTTGGAACTCTATGCCTTCCTCTATCCCAATAACTCTTAAATTTGGTCTTTTTATGTTATCCCATATTTCTTGAATGTTCTGCTCATGGTTTCTTACCATCTTTACTGTCTGACCTAAATTCTTTATGAAATTATATATTTTGTCTTCATTGTCTTCAGTCTTGTCTTCCAAATGATCTAATCTGTTGGTGTTGCTTTCTAGTGAGCTTTTAATTTGGTTTATTGTTTCTTTCATTTCAAGGATTTCTGTTCATTTTTTTTTCAGAACCTCCATCTCCTTATTGAAGTAATGTTTTGCTTTCTGTATTTGTTGTGTAGCTCTTTATCGAAATGATCTTTTGCTGCCTGTACTTGTTCTCTTATACCATCCTTTAATTCACAGAACATTTTAATTATGTACATCCTGAACTCCTTCTCTCTCATTTCTTCTATTGTGCTAGCCATGGATTATAATAATGTTGTATCTTGATTTGGGGGGGCATTTTTTCCCTTGTTTTTTTTCATGTTGTTTGTGTATCTTTCCTTCTAGTACTGAGGATCCACAGCATTACTGGTTTTTACGGTTTAGGCTTATAGTGTCCCTGCAGTGTTCTGATACCTCTCCTTTTATGGGAAGAACAATGTTAGCGATCCCAGTACAACCAGTATACAACCTTAAACCAAATGGTTGCTATTAAGGTGTTTATAGCTTTGTCACAATATACAGAAATGCTGAGTTCAATTAATTTTTACAACATACACAGTAGGTTTGCAGAAGAGTTTACAGTTTCTGATGGTGGACAAAGAACAATGGGTGAGGTGTAAAATGAGATGTTGAGGGGGTAGGAGGTGAGGAGACAGAGTTACCAGATCTTAGGAAGTGTGAAAAAGGAATCTAAAGAAGATGGCTAGTATCAGGGGAAGAGAGAGGAAGTGATTTTGGGAAAACAAGTAAGTGGGAAGACAAAAGAGTATATAAAACAAATAAACATAAATAATTAAGAAAATAAAAATATAAAAATATGAAATAAAAGAATATACAATACAACTGTAATATACTATTCAGACATCCCAGTCCTCAGTATCCTAATTCATGCAGAGTACTTGGTTTCACAAATGTTAAATGTGAGGGTGGGAAAATAGTTGGGGGGGGGGGAAGTATTAAAGGAAGAAACAAGGATTGTTTTTGTTGGAGTTCAGTATCTTTATTGCTTCCCTTCTCATCCAATAAGTGGTGTTTTCTGTTACTTGCTGCTATCTCCACCCTCACTATGTTGAAGGATTCCACGGTGGGAGGGTTGGTCTTGGGTTCAGGGCCCCTGGAAGTGGGGTATGGCACCAGCCGGTCCCTAATAAGCCTGTACCCCAAGGATCTCCTTTGGGGTCCACTTGTGTGATGTGGTAGCCTGGTCTTATCTCCTTATATTGCTTGTAGACCTCACAGTTTCTGGACTCTAATTTAGTCTCTAAACCGTGTCTCATTCACCCTCTCACTTTCTACTTCCTGGTTGGAGACCTTTTTCTCAGGAGGTCTTGTGGGTTGCGCTCTAGGGGCTGCAAACCTGTCTTGGAGAGCTGTTTTGTATTGGGAAGTCACTGGGTGGGGTTAGTGGCTGGCTGCCAGGGAGAGGGGGGAGATGGGGATTATGGATACCTGCCCAGCCCATGTTCCAAGCTGGGAGTTGCCACAACTAAAGATGGCCATGAAGGTGTCCCAGGATGGAGGTGGCTGCTTTTAGTGATGGAGTGTCAAGTCAAGTCCGGTAGTGGGGACCCAGGCAGTGGCACTGGGTGATGTGTTCAAAGATGCAGCTCAGACCCAGTGTGGGCTCTGCGGGTGTTGGCGGAGCTGTCCTGGGCCTGCCTAGGCTCAGCGGGTCAAGTTTTCACCTTTTACTGTTGGATTTAGTGTGGCCTATAGACTGTGTTCACGATTCAGGAAGTACATGAGTTTGGTCTGCATTCATCCAGAGATTGCTCATTCAGCAGTTCGCTCTCTGTTTTCTCAGATGACACAGACTTGGGCATACACAGTCCTCTGGACTACCAGGATGACCGTAGTTTTAGCCAGACTCTCCTTGACTGTACATTAAGCTTCTAGCTAGTCTGCCTCTATTATATCACAGCCAGTTGTCAGTCTCCATTCATTGCTAGCTGTTGGCCTGAGGCTCTGCTTTTGGTGTTATCCTTACTTTTCTTTTGAAAGGTAGCATATATTTTCAGGTGAGTGGTTTTCACTGTTTCTTGCCTGTAGAATTAAGCAGTTTTTCATTTCATTCTTTTTCAGTCCAAGGGTACAGTGTTTTTGCTGGCACAGCGTTAAAAAAACTTGTGAATCTCCCAACTATATTTGAAGAATATACACAATGGACAAGAGGATCCTCTGCAGATCTTTCCATAATTCCATCTATATTATTGGCTTCTGCTGACATGGTTGAGTGGGTCTGTGGATCACATACCTAGCCTCTTTAGTACTAGCAAAAAGTTTTCCAGTCATACCGTTGGCCTCTCTAGAGCATACTTTCTTACAGTTAATCTCCAGATGTTATCATTTTTTCCAATCTAGATAGTCATAATTTCCCAATTCACCAAGTGCTTATTTCATTTTGCCTAACAGTTCTTTCCTCAATTTATCTTTTTTTCTCACACTTTACTATAAGCCTTAAGAAGAAACCAGGTTGTACCTTCAGTGCTTTACTTAGAAATCTCAGCTAAATATTCAAGTTACCACTTACAAGTTCTGCTTTCCATATAACTGTTGGACAGTTCATCTCAATTCTCTGCTACTCTGTATATCTATCTCTCTATGATCTGTTTTCCTCCAGTTTCTTAAAAACATGCTTTACATTTCCTTCTGAGCGTATGCCAAAATAGTACTGTTAATATTCATTTTCCTATACCAGTATTTTGCTTATGATTACATATGCATTTTATTTTTCTTATGAAATTTTAAAGTATTTTTAGTTGTAAATGGACATAATACCTTTTATTTAATTTGTTTATTCGTATGTGGTACTGAGGATTCAACCCAGTTCCTCACACATGCTAGGCAAGCACTCCACCACTGAACTATAGCCCAGCACCTACATATGCATTTTCTGAGCTGATACTGGTTTTCTGTAAAGGGCCTCTTCCGCCCTCCCTGGATCAAGTCTTTAATGAAGACTTTTATTTCTACCAAATGCCTGTTCAAGGTAATCAAGGCTTTTCTCACTGTGTTCCTCAAAATTCTTTTAGTCTCTCATTGTTCAATTCCAAAATTATTTCCACATTTTTGGTATCTGTTATAACAGCACCCCACTTCCTGGTACCAAAGTCTACATTGGTTTCCTATGACTGCTATAAATGATTATCACAATCTGCATGGCTTAAAATAACAGAAAAGTATTCTCTCATAGTCCTGGAGTCCAAAAGTCCAAAATCAATATCACTTGGCTACAATCAAGATGTTGACTGGGCTTTACTCTCTCCAGAGGCTATAGGGGAGAACTTAAATCTTGCCTCTTTCAGCTTCTGGTAGCGGCTGGGAGTTCTTCTTTTCTTGACTTTAAGACTTCATCACAATAATATCTTCCTGCATCTTCATGTGACCTTTTCCTTTCTGTGTGCATGTAAAATCTCCCTCTGCTTTTCTCTCTCTCGCCCTCTCTCTCTCTCTCTCTTGTGTGCGCACACGTGTGTGTGTGTGTGTGTGTGTGTGTGTGTTGCTGGGGATTAAACCCAGGGCCTTATACATGCTAGGCAAGTGTTCTGCCACTGAGCCACATTCCCATTACATACATATATATATATATATATATATATATATATATATATATATATACACACACACATACACACACATACACATATATACACGTATATATATAAATTAGTTGTAGATGGACACAATACCTTTATTTTATGTACTTATTTTTATGTGGTGCTGAGGATTGAACCCAGTGTCTCACACATGCTAGGCAAGCACTCTACCACTGAGATACAACCCCAGCACCCCCAGTTCTCTCTTATTCTTTTGTTAAACAACACTTTTGAGCACTTACTCTATGCCAGATACCAAGAAAGGCATTGGGTTTACAAAGACAATTAAGATATTGTATGTGTAGCAAAAACTTTGAAGTAACTGAACATTCATGAATTGGGTACTAGTTAAATAAATTATAGTACATTCATATAATAGACTATGTTACTCAGCTGCTACAAAGAATGAGGAAGTACAGTCTATACCAAGAGGTAACAATCTCCAAGGACTCTTTTGGGAGGGTGGGAAAAGAAGGCAAGATACAGAGTGTATTTAACAAGTTGCCCCTTGTGTAAAAACAATCTCATATATACATATGATGTATACAACTTTCATACCTGTTGGACTAGACTAATTCTGGAAAAATTCAGAGGAAACTGTAACCAGGACTGACTCAGGGGAAAAAAATTATAAGATGACTGGGAGACAGTGGTAGAGGAAGGAAACTTTTAATTCCATGTTCTTCTGAACTTTCTTTTTTAAAAAACTGTATTCATCAATTTCCTATTCAGATGTAATTAATTTAATAGAAAAAAAACATCATCTCACCCTCAAGAAACTTGAGTACAATAGGAAACATACACATATATGAAATAAGTATAATACAGAATATATTGGGCACTGTGATAAAATATGTACATGAGCAGTAGTGTGTGGGGGTAGACAGGGAGAGGTGCATTGAGTAGGTTACTACAAAACTGGTTACAGAGTAAGAATTGGCCTGTTTCTACCTCACAGGCAGTGCCATCTGTAAGTATACACAGGTATAGAAGAAAGACATGACTGTCTCTTGGAACCTCTTAAAATTATATTGCCACTGTAGAACCCAATTCTAAGTCTTTGTGTATTTACTAGCTTCATTTCACCAGCAGTTGAATCGAAATATTTCTGCCCCAACTTACTTCCTCCCTCACTCTCCGTCCTCCCTACTTTTCTCATTTCCCTCTTTCCCCCTCCCTCACTTGTGCCTCCCTCCTTTCTTTCTGTCTTTCAGTCTTCTTTGGTGAGAAAATGAATTTGTATATCAGCAAATTATGATTCTGTAGAAACTGCATTATATTTTTTGTTTTTCTTGGGCAAAGATCTGATAGATAATCCCATACTCTGCTGTTGAGAGAAACATTTGGTGTTGCTTAGGGTTGTATGCTAGCACACATTTACAATAATATATCCTTTGTCTGGGCTTTCTCACATGAACAATCTTCTTCTAGGTGGCAGAGTTACTTCTTTTAAATGGAGCTGATCCATTATTTAGAAGTACTAATGGAAAGTGTGCTTTAGAAGAAGCCAAAGATTCTTGTATGAAGCGTCTCCTTGAAAGACATGTTCCTAAACATCAAAGAGGTCTTATATCAGGTAAGATTAAGCTTCCCTGTTATAGATGTTTATTGTGTTGACAGAGAGTTATAAAATTAAATAAATTTATTTTCCTCATAAGAATTGAGAAAATCTATCAGTCATGTCTTGACTCCATTTTAATAAACCACACTGACTTGTTTCATGTGCACATAAAGAAAGGACTCTAAAAGAAAAAAGAAAGATAATATTTTTCCCCAGGTTGTATATTGTAAACAATTAAGGAACCTTTTATAAACTTATGCTTTTTTCTTTCACAATTCTTTGAGTTATGTGATGTGATATAAATTAAATTTGGTTGTATCCATTTTAGTAAATACGATCAGAATTATTTATATCCATTCTTCTAGCTATATTTTGCCCTCTCATCCATTGCACTGATAAATTGAACTATAAAAGAATTTGATGTGTGATTAACAAAAAAATTACATAAAAATAATTTATATATATAGCATATTCTTTATACTCCAGTGCAAATATTTTTGGAATATCACAGTATTTTTTCTGTTCAAAACATGCAGATTCTCTTTAATCTGGAATACAAGCCTGTGTCTTTTAAGTTTCTATATCACTGACCATCCTACTACGCAACCTCATTCTCCAACCACTACTTCCAGTACTCATCTGCAGTCACACTGGCCTCCTTGGTGTTTCTCAGAAATGCCTTCCTCACCTTCCTTAGGTCTTAGTTCAAATGTCACCTTCTCAATGAGGTCTGGGCCACCTACTTAATACTGAAACTGACCCCTTCATGCCCTTACTGTATTATCTATTTCTAGTTAACAGTCACCCTAATATTTAATAGCTTAAAACAACAAGCAGGTATCTCACATAGTTTCGGAGCATCAGGAATCTAGGAGCAGTTTAGCTGTGTAGTTCTGGTTTAGGATCTTTCACAGGTTTATAGCCATCTCAAGGCTTAACTAGAGCAGGAAAATTACTTTCAGGTTTACTCACATTGTTGTGGGCAGGCCTGTATTCCTTGCTGATTATCATCTGGATGCTTTAGTTACTTGTCACAGGAACTTCTCCATAGGACTGCTGACAGCCTGCCAGTTAGTTCAGAGCAAGTGATCCCAGAGAGAGAGAATGTACCAAAAAAGAAAACCAGTCTTTTTGTAACCTAATCTTGGAAGTGATATAATATTGCTTTTGCCACATTCTGTTTGTTAGAAGTGAGTCACTAAGTCTGGCCTCCACTCAAGGAAATAATTAAACTCCTCCTCTTGAAGAGAATATCAAAAAATTATGGACATATTTTTGGAACCACTACACTCCTTTCAGTCCCTCTTATACTGCTCTATTTAGTCTTTTCTCTTAGTACTTAATCTATTGATAAATTAGGCAATTGGCTTTTTAAAAAAATTTTTAAACACATTAGCCAATTGACTTATGTTTTCATTTTAATTTTTCCCTTGTAGATTAAGCTCCATGAAGGAAAGAATTTTGTTTGTGTCCTGATAAATACTAAAGTGCCTTGTACCGAGTAGGCATTCAGCAAATAAATGGTGTGTCAGTCCTCTGGAACAAAAAGAAAAAAAGTTCTTTCCATTCAAGAGAAGTGTTTGTGCTCATTCACTTTTTTTTTTTTTTTTTTTTTTTGCAGGGGCAGGTACCGGGGATTGAACTCAGGGGCATTCGGCCACTGAGCCACATTCCCAACCTATTTTGTATTTTATTTAGAGACAGGGTCTCACTGAGTTGCTTAACGCCTCGCTTTTGCTGAGTCTGGCTTTGAACATGCAATCCTCCTGCCTCAGTCTCCCAGGCCACTGGGGTTACAGGCATGTGCCACCATGCTAAGCTGCTTATATATATATATATATATATATATATATATATATATATATACACACACACATATTTTAATTGAACACAATTTCCACACAACTTTTCATTTCTCTGGTTGTACACAATGTAGTGTTGCACTGTATGTGTAGTCATATATGTATCTAGGCTAATGATTTCCATCTCATTCCACCATCTTTCCTGTGCCCATGCGCCCTCTCTTTCCCTCCTGTCCTTTGCCCAATCACAGTTCCTCCATTTTCCCCATGCCCGCCCCCACCCCCCCCGCCATTATAGACCAGCATCTACTTATCAGAGAGAATATTTGGCCTTTAGTTTTTTGGGATTGGCTTACTTTGCTTTGCATGATATTCTCCGACTCCATCCATTTACCTGCAAATGCCATAATTTTATTCTCTTTTAATGCCAAGTAACATTCCATTATCTATCTATTTATCTATCTATATATATACATATATACATACACACACACACACACACACACACACACACACCGCAGTTTTTTTATCCATTCATCTATTGAAGGGCATCTAGGTTTGTTCCACAGTTTAGCTATTGTGAATTGTGCTGCTGTAAACATTGATGTGGCTGCATTACCGTAGTATGATGATTTTAAGTCCTATGGATATAGACTGAGGAGTGGGATAGCTGGGTCAAATGGTGGTTCCATTCCAAGTTTTCCAAGGAATCTCCATACTGCTTTCCAGATTGGTTGTACCAGTTTGCAGTCCCACCAGCAATGTATGAGTATACCTTTTCCCACACATCCTTGTCAGCACTTATTGTCATTTGTATTCTTAATAGCTGCCATTCTTACTGGAGTGAGATGAAATCTTAGTTTTGATTTGCATTTCTTTAATTGTTAGAGATGTTGAACATTTTTTCACATATTTGTTGATTGATTGTTCTTCTTCTTCTGAAAAGTGTCTATTCAGCTCCTTAGCCCATTTATTGATTAGGTTGTTTGTTTTTTTGGTGTTAAGTTTTTGAGGTCTTTATATATCTTGGAGATTAGTGCTATATCTGACTTGCGTGTGGCAAAAATTTGCTCCCAAAATGTAGGCTCTTTCTTCACCTCATTGATTGCTTCTTTTGCTGAGAAAGACCTTTCTTTAGTTTGAATCCATCCCATTTATTGATTCTTGATTTTATTTCTTGTGCTTTAAGAATCTTGTTAAGGAATTTGGGGCCTAATCTAACGTGATAAAAATTTGGGCCTATTTTTTCCTCTATTAGACACAGGGTCTCTGGTCTAATTCCTAGGTCCTTGATCCACTTTGAGTTGAGTTTTGTGCATGGTGAGAGACAGGGGTTTAATTTCATTTGTTGCATATGGATTTTCAGTTTTCCCAGCACCATTTGTTGAAGAGGCTATCTTTTCTCCAATAAATGGTTTTTGCACCTTTGTCTAGTATGAGATAACTGTATTTGTGTGGGTTTGTCTCTGTGTCTTCTATTCGGTACCATTGGTTTTTGTGTTTGTTTTGGTGTCAATACCATGCTGTTTTTGTTACTATAGCTTTGTAGTATAGTTTGAAGTCTGGTATTGTGATGCTTCCTGCTTTACTCTTCTTGCTAAGGATTGCTTTACTATTCTAGGTCTCTTTTTTTCCAAATAAATTTCATGATTGCTTTTCCTATTTCTATAAGGAATGACATTGGGATTTTAATTGAAATCACATTGAATCAGTATAGTGCTTTGGGTAGTATGGCCATTTTGACAACATTAATTTTGCCTATCTAAGAGCTTGGGAAATCTTTCTTCTAAGATCTTCTTCATTATAGAGATCTTTCAGCCCTTGTGTTAAATTGATTCCCAAGTATTTTTTTTGGGGGGGGGTAGTTTTCCTAATTTCGCTTTCAGAGGATTCATCACTGATGTATAAAAATGCCTTTGGTTTATGTGTATTGATTTTATATCAATTCTAAAAGTTTTCTGGTGGAGTTTTTTTTGGATCCTCTAAGAATACAATTATGTCCAGCAAATAATGATAGTTTGAGTTCTTCTTTTCTTATTCATATTCCTTTGTATCTTTTTTCTGTCTAATTGCTCTGGCTAGAGTTTCAAGTACTATGTTGAATAGAAGTGGTTAAAGAGGGCATCCCTATCTTGTTTCCAATTTTTTGAGAGATATTTCCAATTTTTCTCCATTTAGAATGATATTGACCTTGGGTTTAGCAGATACAGTTTTTACAATGTTGAGGTATATTTCTACTATTCCTAGTTTTTTAGTGTTTTGAACATGAAAGGGTGCTGTATTTTGTAAAATGCTTTCTCTGCATTAATTGATATAATCATATGATTCTTAACTTTAAGTCTATTGATGTGATGAATTACATTTATTGATTTCCATATGTTGAACCAACCTAGAACCCCAATTGATCATAGTACACTATTTTTTAAATACATTTTTGCATGCAAATTTCCAGAATTTTATTGAGAATTTTTTCATCTATGTTCATCAGGGATATTAGCCTGAAATTTTTTTCTTTGATGTGTCTCTGCTTGGTTTTGGTATCAGGATGATACTAGCCTCATAGAATGAGTTTGGAAGCATTCCTTCCTTTTCTACTTCATGGAATAATTTGAGGAAAATTGTTATTAATTCTTCTTTGTAGGTCTTGTAGAATTCAGCTGTGAATCCCTCTGGTCCAGGGCTTTTCTTGGTTGGTAAGCTTTTGATGACATCTTCTATTTCCTTGCTTGAAATTTACCTGTTTAAATTGTGCATGTCCTTTTGACTCAGTTTGGGTTGATCATATGCCTCTAGAAAGTTGTCGGTGTCTTCGAGGTTTTCTATTTTACTGGAGTATAAGTTTTTAAAATAGCTTCTAATTGTCTTATGTATTCCAGTAGTGTCTGTTGTGATATTTCCTTTTTCATCACGAATTTTAGTAATTTGAATTTTCTGTCGCCTTCTTTTTGTTAGGGTAACTAAGGGTTTGTCAATTTAATTTATTTATTCATAAAACCAGCTTTTTGTTTTGTCAAATTTTTGAATTTTTTTGTTTCAATTTCATTGATTTCCACACTGGTTTTAGTTATTTCATGTCTTCTAGTAGTTTTGGTGTTGGTTGTTTGCCGCTGTCTGGCTGGGCACAATTCAGGAGCCACTTGTCAAAAGAAACTAACTTTATTTTTAGAACCACACAAGATAAACAAAACAGCTCCTCAGGAAAAAACCCTCAGAGCCCAACTGCCACCACTGGCTTCCCACAAGCCACACACCCCAACAACCTCTTCTTCCCCCAATCCTCCTGCTCTTGAGGCCGATTGGCTGGGTCGCATGGGCGGAGCCAAAAAAGTCCCCCAATGAGCAGCTCCGTGGTCTGAAAGGGCAGGGAAACAGCCCAATGAGCATCACCGCAGAGGAGCCAATCAGCTAGTTGTTGCTGGGGCCGCTGTGAGCCAATCATCAGCTGGTAGTCTGAAAGGGCAGGGAAACAGCTCAATGAGCATCTCCACAGAGGAGCCAATCAGCTAGGTGTTGCTGGGGCCGCTGTGAGCCAATCATCAGCTGGCAGTCTGAAAGTTTGCTGGAGCCCCTTCGGCTGTGGCTCTCAACATCTCCCCCTCTCTGTTTAAACAAGAAGCATGTGGCTTAGGGACCGTGTCTGCCTTAGGTTGTCCAATAGTACATATGGTCCTTACCCGTTATTGGATGAGCTGACCTCAAGGCATCAGCCTCCTGTCTTAGGTTGGTACCATAGTAATTGGATCTTACCCGTCATTGACTACCAGTCCAGTATACAGCCACACCTGTGTAGAGGTCTTCGTACCAGCGGGGGGGTGAGGTTCTTTGCCTCACCTCTGTTGGCCCCCAAATTTTAGCTGAACGATCATGACAAACAGAAGGGAGGAAGATACACCAAGCCAGTTGATGGCTCCTTTTGGAAAAATTGTACCACCGATGACACCATCAGCATGTATACCCCAACACTACCAGAAGTTGCTGCACCAACAGATAGTTCACAATGCATACAAGTGAGTTCACAATGCATATAAGTGATACATAGTCCAGGCAAGTTCTGCAAGCAGTTCAGTGATGGCTATTGCAGAAGCTGTAGATTGGTTTTATCTTTGTCTTCATGCACTGGGATGAAGATAGGAATTCTGACAATAATGGCTAAAGAAAAATTATATAACATTATATAACATTCCAGAAGGCACTAAAAGAAAACAATTTTCTTAACAATTTACATTGTCTTCACTGAAGATAGGAATTCTGGCAATAATGGCTAAAGAAAAAATTATGTAACGTCCCAGAAGGCATTAAAAGAAAACAATTTTCTTAACAATTTACATTATCTTTAAGAGAATTATTAAATATAATGAAAAGGAAAGGTGAAAGGAAACAAACAGATCTGTTAACCTCCTTTTTTGTTCACATTTTAAAACAATCTTCAACAGCTGTGTACCCAATTTAAATTAAACCATTTAAATCACGTGAATAAAAAAAAAGAAATTATTTGGATCCATTTTTTGGCAATGGAGCCCAATGCCTTTCTCCACGATATCGTGGATAAACACTTGGTCCTTGTTCGTTTTTTGATAATGGAGTACCCTCTATGGTGGTTTGAGAACGGCATTCATTAGCCCAATGTCTCCCTCTACGGCATCGTGGGCAAATACCCGGTATTCTACTCCTTTGATACCTAGTTTTGTTAAACCCTCCTCCTATGGGGCAATTCCTTTTAAAATGTCCTGTTTGTTCACAATTGTAGCATGTTCTTGGCCTGGAATCTAAAGCCTGTTTTACTGCAGCTGCCACAATTTGCCCTTGTTCATTAATGTCTCTGGCATCTAAAGCCTGTTTTACTGCAGCTGCCACAATTTTCCCTTGTTCATTAATGTCTCTGGCATCTAAAGCCTGTTTTACTGCAGCTGCCATGACTTGCTCTTGTTCATTAATGTCTCTACATAATTTAATATATGTGTTTAAATCTTCATGTTTCCATGGTTTAATGATATCTCTGCACCAACGATTCGCTTGGTCATAAGCCAGTTGTTTTATTAATGGCATTGCTTGTTCTGTATTCCCAAAAACTCTGGTAGCTGTTTGAATAAGCCTATCTACAAATTCAGCATAAGATTCATTAGTTCCTTGTATTATCTTAGATAATTGACCTTGTAAACCTCCATGTCCTTGTAAAGTCTTCCATGCCTTAACTGCATCTACAGCAATTTGTAAATATACACCAGGATCATATGCAATTTGTTGCTGCTGATCCTCATAAGGTCCCTTTCCTAACAACATATCTAGATTTCTCTGAGGATAACCAGCTGCTGCATTTCGCCTAGCCGTCTCCTTGCAAAATTCCTCATTGGCAACCTTCCATAACAGGTATTGTCCTCCATTTAGCACAGCTTTACACATATTAGCCCAATCTGCTGGCGTCATGTTCAAGTTGGTAATGGATTCGACCAAGCTTACAGTGAAGGGTGCTTGAGGACCATAGGTTATTACAGCCTCTTTTAGCTGCTTCACTGTTTTGAAATTTAAAGTATGGTAAATTCGCTGCCCTCCTACCTCAAATACAGGGCATGTTAATACTTGAGATCCTGTCTCAGGATCTGAACTATCCACTATGGGAGTTGGGGGCCTCTCAGCATATGGACGTGGCCTTGTCAGTTGGACACTTACGCCCTCTGGTGATAGAAAGGTTTTAGTAGCAGTCTCCTGTAGAGGTGGTGCTGTTGGTTGGACACTTAAGCCCTCTGGTGATAGAAAGGTTTTAGTAGCAGTCTCCTTTTGTAACTTTCCCCCTGATGGCTTTTTCTGCTCTAAACTTTCTTTCTCTGTCTGATTAGTTCGAAAGACCTTCTCTTTTACTTGAATCTTTTCCTTTTTCTGACTAACTTGAGAGACCTCCTCATTTACTTGAATCAATATGTCTTCTCCTTCCTCTACCTTTGTCTGAATTGAAGGCTTTGGACTAAGAAAACCAAATACCAATGCCCACAATGCCAATGTGCCAGCTGGCAGAGTTCCTGGGCTGTTCTTTTCTATTCTTTTTAAATCTTCACCATGATGGTTCCATTGTGATATACTTAACAACTCCTCCTTAAAAAGCCATGGGCTACATTTTTGCATTGTATCAACGTATGCCCTGACTGCTCTTGATTTTACTGGGATGCCTCCTTCCTCTAACAATTTACTTAACACTCTTTCAGTTTGTTTTTTACTAATTTCTGATCCCGTATTTCTACTATAATACAACCCAACAAGATGACGCCAAGCAAAACCGAGACAGAATGAAATAAAAATGGAACAACAAAAATTCATTATAGCCTTTCTATCCTCCTTATATGTGCATCCGTCCTTTCTCCCTATCTGTTCCTCAGACGTAAATAGTTTTTCCTCAGAAGTGAGCGGTTTTTCTGATAACGCCAAGGTCGCGGGTTCGTTCCCCGTACGGGCCACCAAATGCCGCTGTCTGGCTGGGCACAATTCAGGAGCCACTTGTCAAAAGAAACTAACTTTATTTTTAGAACCACACAAGATAAACAAAACAGCTCCTCAGGAAAAAACCCTCAGAGCCCAACTGCCACCACTGGCTTCCCACAAGCCACACACCCCAACAACCTCTTCTTCCCCCAATCCTCCTGCTCTTGAGGCCGATTGGCTGGGTCGCATGGGCGGAGCCAAAAAAGTCCCCCAATGAGCAGCTCCGTGGTCTGAAAGGGCAGGGAAACAGCCCAATGAGCATCACCGCAGAGGAGCCAATCAGCTAGTTGTTGCTGGGGCCGCTGTGAGCCAATCATCAGCTGGTAGTCTGAAAGGGCAGGGAAACAGCTCAATGAGCATCTCCACAGAGGAGCCAATCAGCTAGGTGTTGCTGGGGCCGCTGTGAGCCAATCATCAGCTGGCAGTCTGAAAGTTTGCTGGAGCCCCTTCGGCTGTGGCTCTCAACAGTTGTTCTTCTTTTTCTAGGATTTTAACATATAATGTTAGGTCATTTATTTGTTGACTTTTTCTTTTAATGAATGAGCTCAATGCAGTGAACTTTCCTCTTAGCACTGCCTTCATAGTGTCCCTCTATGAGCTCATTCATTGAGCTCATTCATTAAAAGAATAAAAAGTCAGCAAATAAACTATATTTTTTAAAAAATTTCCCAAGGTTTTTTTTTTTCTTCCATAGACCTTTGAGTATTATTATCTTGAATAACGATCTTCTACTCTTGGAATTTCCCCTTTGTGCCTAGGAGGATTTAGGACTGAGAATCCTTCTAGACATAAGGTGAGTGGGCCTCCCTACAAGTCCAATAGTTCCCTCCATTTAGCACCTGATTTAGGGTGGCAGTAGAAATTCATCCTTTGCTAAAGTACTGTGTGTCACCCTCGGAATCAATAATACAGCTATGCCTATAATATTAGTTCTTTGATTGCAATTTTAAGAGTTCTGTTTTAAGAATTCTTTGGTGACAAGCAATCAACTTAAGCAGAAAAGTATGTCTCTTTACAGGAAATCTCAATAATTGGAGGAAAAACTGAAATCCAGGCCTTAGAAAAGTTAGGAGTAAAAGCATTTTCAGGGGTCTAGACAGCAGGAACCAAAAGATTTTCTCTTCAGAGAACTGCCTATCAGGATAAGTTCTGGGCAAACAAAACAGTGTCCTCTCAATTACTTCCATAGGAATTAATCTGTTTTCTCTGAAGATTCATTCATTCATTCATTTATGGATTATTATGTGTCAGGCAGTTTATAGTGGAAGAGCCTAATAATGCAAAATGAATAAGAAACAAGGATAGCAAACAATTACAATGAACAGTGTGATAAAGAAATGCATAGGCACTATGAGAGTATATTAAAAAGATATAGCCCAGGCTTTTTCAAGAAGGATATCCAAGAAGATTACTAATAGATATTACATATCTATCATGGTTAGTGATTGTCATCACAAGCTCTTTGATAACTCTACTGGGAAAGGTATTTTGCTGGCTTTAGAAATACATTTTAAAATACATCCCAGCTGAGTTTTATTCAATACGAGACATATCTTATAATTATTGTTGGATGTGTCTGCAATTGAAAATTAGATGTAATATATAGCAGTCTGACTATACAGTCTTGAGACTGGTTTTCCTTCAGAAATCTTTGGATCCATTGTATTATTTTGTAGCCTTTTATTTTTATAAATTATTTACTTGCTCAATAAATGTAATTGTTTAAATGTTATTAATGAAAGACTAAGACCTATATCAAAACACTCTTCTTTTATAATAGAGAACATCACTGTATTTGTTTATTTTATTTATTTAATTTTTTTGAGATGATATCCTACAATGCTGTCCAGGCTAGTCTTGAATTCCTGGGCTCCATCCTCCCACCTTAGCTTTCTGAGTAACTATGACTCCAGGTGCACACTATAGTGCTCAGCAGCAGAAAACTCCTCTACAAGGCAAACAGCACCAGGAGTTGACAGTAATTTGGTGAGGCCAGATCTATAAAAGTACATTGAAACAGATTATTTTTAAAATCACATTTACATTTTAAGCTATATGAAAAATTGCAAATAAAATATCTAATTGGAGACAATAGTTTAAATATTTAAGTTTTTTACTTTGATATCTGCTTAATTGCTTGAATTCTCTATTTTATGATGATATGCATTATTTTTGCTCTTCTGGAAATAATTTTTTCAGTGTTCTAACCCTTTCTTTTAATTCAGAATTTTCTGTTCACTAATGTCCACTTCTAACCTATACCAACACAAGGAGATTTCTTTCATGGAAAGAAATCCTAAACCTTTCTCTTTTGGACTTAGCTGCTACACTTCCTTTGGGAGAAAATTTACTAAGCTGAATTGTATGATTGATACTGGTGTTGAGAATTGGGTTTGAGTCCTGTTCACCCTGTGTTGAAGACTGAACACTAGTCCTGTTCCCTGGTGTTGAAGATTGAACACCTGAGAAACATTGATGCAAGGGCAAAAGGGTTTTATTTAAAGGATAGAACAGAGAGAGAATCCTCTGCAGCGGGGGCTGAGTCCAAGTTGGTGCCTGAGGGAGTGGAAGTGTCCTGCCCCTTTTATAGATTTTAGATTTCCTTTCTTCTTATGCCTCCTCCTCCTCTTATCTTGTTATGAGACAGAAAGGTGGAGTGACCAAGAAGGAGAATGGAGGCAAGTAACCTTGGCAATAGGTTGGAGGAGGAGCAAGTGCTCTGGGGGTATTAGCATTTTATTTCCTTTTGAATCAGCCCCCATCTTCCTGACCTATTCATTCATTACCCACACTGATTGTCCTTTTTCACCCCCCCACTATCTTGTTTTACCCAATGGTTTAAAATATTTCTTAAGTTTGAGTGTTCAAATTTTGTTACTATCAGCCTACTTCTCAATGTAAGTGTGAAATTCATTTACTTAAGTAAAGCATATCTGTATATTCATATAGAATATTCATTTTTAAATTCCAGTCAAAGAGCTTTTTTGGGGGATGGGAGTGGGGGGGGTGCTGGGGATCAAACCTTGCACATGCCAGAAAGGACTCTACCACTGAGCTAGATCCAAGTCCTGAAGAGCTTTTAAGTATAAGAGTAATGATTAAAGAACTTTCTTCAAATAAAGTATATTTTGTGCTTTTCTATCATAAATATATCTTTTTGGCATCACATATGGATTCATTCTTACCAACTTCATAGATTTGGGTAAATTAACATCTCCAGTTTTTTTTTTTTTTTAATCTGCAGATTGGGGCTTTTAGTATCTATTCATCTACCTGCATATCTATGGGATTGTTAATGTGAGAATTTGAGTTAATGTATGTAAAATACCTCAAGAACAATAACTAGTGCAGAATTACAGAGGGGAAAAATACATCTCCCTCACCAAAACACCAACTCATAACTTTTATCTGTACAGTCAATTAGTTATCTTAGAGAATGTAGAGTCTTAAAACTGAGAAGAAATAAAACCTCCTTTGTTCCTTCTGAATTCTCTAAGGATCTATGCCTGGTATGTTGGTTCCTAGAAAATATTATTTTTCTGCTCTTTTATTTCAGAACCAAAGTTTGGAGAAGAAAAATTAGCAGTATTTTAGCACTATTAATGCTTTTAGAAAATATTAACAACAACAGCATTACTATATTTCAACATATAACATTTCAGATTTTATGCCAATTTTTTTTTTGGCAAAATAGTAGGGTACAACCATTATCTGAAGCTTTTTAAAAAAATTGTGCTTGGTATTACTTAAAAATCATTTATTCCTAAACTGACTTTAGTGCAATACTAGAAGCACAGAATAATCATGAATATATATGTTAAAATTGAATAGTCTAAATTCATATACATCATTTCTTCATAACAGTTTAGCAAACATTTTTGGGCCTGTAAAAAAAAATTTAAATAACACATCAGTTAATGATTTGTGCATTATATAGCCTAAATATTACATTAGATAGTCTAAATATTACACTTGAAAACATTTATTACAGTGTTGCTAAATATGGCCTTAAATTTAATCTCAGCCAAGTGAGACAGGTATGCCTGTAATCCCAGTGGTTTGGGAAGCTGAGGAGGAGAATGGGGAGTTCAAAGCCACTCAGTGAGACCCTTTCTTTAAATAAATAATACAAAATGGGGCTGGGGATGTGACTCAGTGGTCAGGTACCCCTGAGTTAAATCCCCGGAACCGCTCTCCTAAAAAATGAGTTAATCTTGTGTTCACCACTATGTGATCTAGGTTTTATTATCTGACATGCTGTCTTCAGCACCACTCAGTAAGTTGTGTTTACCTTTAGTATGGCAGTGCTATAAACAAACCATGCAAACCAGCAGCTTTTGGAAATAATATTGACAATACACCATGGGCTGAGAATTCTAGGCTTCAGGTCCTCATTCTGTGAGAAGACAAACTCACATCTATATGCCACTGGTGAATGAATTACTGCTGTGTTTGCCTTTTAATCCATGTAAGATACAGAATTATACCCATAGGACAATTTTACAATAAAAATTCATAAATCAATTTTTGGACTGAAGAAACAAGGTGCGACTATTATGAGGTAGTGATGATTATGTGGTGAAATACAGTAATAATTGAGTATTTTCTCTGTGTCAGGAACTCCTCTAAACTCTGCACATGAATTTTATCATTTAATCGTCACAGTTCTGTAAGGTAGGGGCTCTTACCTGCCTTCATGTATAGACATTATATGATGGCAGAGACTTTGAAAACCTTGGTCAAGGTCACCCAGCTTGTAAGCAGGTGAGACAGCATTGAAACTTGGTAATAAGGCTCCAGAGAATGTGCTCCTATCTATGTCAATTGATAGAAGGACATTCTATGTGACTTTCCCCACTAATTGAAATAATGTAGTCTTCATGATTCAAATCATCCTTTGATTTCTATCATTACAGTTATTCTCAAGAAATAAATGAAATTGTTCTCTTTTTCAGTTATAACCTTGTTAAATATTTTACATTTCTAACTTATACTCAAAGAAATTTTTATAATTTGTGTATCATGTCTAAGACATTTATTCATTTAATCATTCCTCTATTCAATATTCTTTGAAAGGAGCTTTCTGTGTGCTTGACATTATTTCTAGGTTTTTATCTCTTGTGACTAAATGCATGTATAGTTGATTATAATTCCATTTTCAGTGTTTCAAGACGTCAATTAAAAATACCTTAATGTACATTATTACCAGTCTAAAATTTTTTTTCAAAACCATTTTTCCTATGTATTGTTTTGCTTTGAAGAGAATGCAGCATCCAAACTAGGACCTTATTATGCAAATATGTTAGAAAATTGTTAATTAATTATAAAATAATATTTGCCTTTTAAAAGTAGCTCACATAATCTACTGAATGAGAAGGACATCTGAATGTATCAGTGGGGAAAATAAAAAATACTGAGTACAGTGCTTATCTTTAGTATTAGTTATTGGGGGGGTTTCTATTTTGCTTTTCCTATAGAAATCATCTGTTGAGATAGTATTTAGTTTTTAATAAATTACAAATTATAATAAACTGTATTGCCAATTTTAATACAAAATGATTATGTAATTTCATTTTTTTTTTAACTCGGTTTTCTTATGGCAAAGGATTTATGTGTTTTAAACGTCTAGAGTCTAACCATTGGAAGCTATTTTATTTTCTCCTTTTGCTTATAGCACGAAGGAATAGCACTGACCCAGCAGATTTGGACGATGTACAACAGCACAAGGTATATCTGAGTTTAGTAATAAACATTTTTATAGGGATGCAACTGCTAGTTATTTTATAGATTATCAAAGGGAAAAGAAAGTGCTGAAGCATTAGTCAGCAATAGTGACTTCACTTTTTATTGTATGACACTTTGGATAATTACATGAGAATTAGAGAGTTCTAGGTTATTAGTTTGAGAAGAAATTGAGTAATGTAGCATATCTGGTTACACTAATGTATTGGTAGCCATTTTCTTTGTTTTTTTTTTTTTCTTCATGGAGGCTGAGGTTTATCAACCACATCCAATTTCCTCTAGTCTAAGCACAGTACAAGAGTCAAAGGTGTCAGCCCATCCCTTCAAATTTACATGGTGGGTAGTTACTCTTCATTTGGTACTTGAGTTGTGGTGAGTGCAATGAAGCAGTGTTCCCATTTTAATCTTAGCAGCTCACAGTAAACTCTTTCTATACAGACCAGTTTAAGATTATATCTCTCTTCTAGTTTTTAAAGCCCCTTTTCTACTCCCTGCCTATATTTCTCCCAGATAGCAGGGGAAGAAACTCTCCTAATTCTAGCTCTAGCTATATAACAGTTGGGAGAAGAGAATGTTTCTAAAGCATTCTTGTAAAGCTTCCTTGTGAAGGAAACTTTGTTCTGATTAGTTTAAAAGCCTATTAAAATTAAGTAGATTAAAATGTTGTTTATATTTAGTAAAATAAATAGTGCTAAATACTGGCAAAAAGGAATTAAAATGAACATAGAAAATAAAGATTAGAACACATACTGAGCCTAAGCCTTTCTTCTATAGTCTAGCTCTTTTGAAATATCAAGTTAGCTATATTCCAGCAGGCCCTGTGGTTAGACTCAATGATACAATTGAATGGAATAGTAGTTTTATTTATCAAAAATTGAGATTAAATTGAGTATAGATGTACAATTAAAAAATAACACTTATGTATATTTTGTTTCTATAGAAACCAAAATTCAGTTCTGAAAATCACATTGGATTTGTTTGTAATGAAAATTCTGACAAACAGAAACCAGGACATGTAGAAGTCAATAAAAGAAGCAAAGATAATTTATTTTTAAATGAAGAACATATATATGAACATTACCAAAAAGATACCAAACCCACAAAATTTGGTAATTCCAGGTGTAAAAAATCAACTGTTGACCAAATACACTCTACAGGACTCAGTAAGGTCAGTCTCCATAAAGACAAAGGAATCAGCACAAATGTGTCCAAGGGTAAAGGAAGAAGAAACAGAATACATAAAAGGACTCATGTGGATGATGGAGACTGCCTTTCAGGACAGACAAAAGCTGTCTCTTCTTCCAGGAGAATAAACAGAGTGGCTATTCCTCAGCAGCATATTCTCCAAACCCCTAATGATCTTCCAGAAGAATCATGTGAACCTTCCAGTCCTACCCTGTCAAGCCTGAAAAATGCATTAGATAATAATATCGAGACTTACTCCGTGTCCAAAGAAACACATACCCCCAGTCTGGATTTGTCAAATAGTCCAGAAATGCATTTCTTGGAGTTACAATCCACTGGCCAACCTGAAACTATTTCTTTCTCAGGACTTAGAGTATGTAAAGAAATCAAGTTACCACTTGTTACTGAAGATCAGCAGCTTCATGCTCACCAAGAACAACACTGTAGCCCTTATAAATTTCATGAATATATTAACTCAAATAAAATAAAAGAGCGCTTTAATAAATGGGAAAATTCTTTCCTAACCTTTATAAAGGAAAATTTTGATAATGATAATGATTGCTATACTTCCGAGAAGACTGTAACATCTGAAAAGGTGATATGTTCTAAAGAATGTAAAAGCCACTGTAATTGTGAGGAGAACTTAATGAATAGAAAAGAAATGGATTTTCAACAGCTTTTACTATCTGAAGACCATTTTTCACAGGAGAAGGCATTAAACAGTCTAACCACACTTCAACAAGAGGAAGTTATTAATTTTTCTGATTCAGATAGTGTAGTCATTTCTGATAAACATATTGCAAACCATGTACAATGCATGTATGGAGCATCTTTTGATCACTCACATGGCAATCCTGAGCAAACTTCCAAGGCTTATACAAGAACACTTTCAATACATGAAGTTTCAAAGGTGACTAGTCATGTGGAGCTAGTAGAAAAGCCTCAGGATAATAGCACCAGAGAACCAACTCCTTTAATGAATCAGACAGAAAAACATATTGTGGAAAGGGTGTGTATAGAAAAGAAACAAGACACTAAAGGGAATGACACTAAAAAATGCCAAATTACAAGTTCTTCAAACAAGCCTTTCCCCACAGTTGACCATTCTCAAGGAGTACAAATAACTAAAGTTGAAAAAAAGAGGCAAGACCTTACAGAGAGTGAGCCCATGCATAATATAGATTTTCATTCTACTGACAATATGAATAAAGAAAAGAACATCATCTCACAATCTATTAATCAAGTAGAAGAGAAGAAAAATTCTCACAAATCAGGTATTAGTAGTATCGCTCAATCTGTACACATTTTCTATAGATTTATTTTATAGAAATTTCCAAATGAATTTCACTTAATCTATGCCCAACAACCAGCAGTGAGGCCACATGGGTCATGATTTGGAATGCTGTAAGCCTGATAGTTAAGTAATAGTGTTTATTTTGAAAGCAAACATTATTATCAAAGATGGTTGTTAAGCTGATGTTGAAAGAAGCTAATAAGCAGTTGTCTGTCAGTTTTTGTGTTTCTCCCAATATTGCACTTTTTTAGTATCAGGAAACCTAGCAACATTAAAAAAAATTTTTTTAGTTATGTATGGACACAAAACCTTTATTTATTTATTTATTTATTCATTTTTTATTATTAGTTGTTCACAACATTACATAGCTCTTGACATATCATATTTCATACATTTGATTCAAGTTGGTTATGAACTCCCATTTTTACCCCGTATACAGATTGCAGAATCACATCGGTTATACATACTGCCATACTAGTATCTGTTGTATTTTGCTGCCCTTCCTATCCTCTACTATCCCCCCTCCCCTCCCCTCCCCTCCCATCTTCTCTCTCTACCCCATCTACTATAATTCATTTCTCTCCCTTGTTTTTTTTCCCTTTCCCCTCACTTCCTCTTATATGTAATTTTGTATAACGATGAGAGTCTCCTTCCATTTCCATGCAATTTCCCTTCTCTCCCTTTCCCTCCCACCTTTTGTCCCTGTTTAATGTTAATCTTCTTCTCATGCTCTTCCTCCCTACTCTGTTCTTAGTTGCTCTCCTTATATCAAAGAAGACATTTGGCATTTTTTTTTTTTACTTATTTTTATGCAGTGCTGAGGATTGAACCCAGTGCCTCACACATGCTAGGCAAGTGCTCTACCACTGATCTATAGTCCCATTCCCCTTACAACATTTTCATAGCAGGAAATTGTTAGCTCCGATGTTTGCAGCCATTGATTGTAATTGCAACCAGCAAACTATGCTTTGTTACATAAAAATATTTTTAAAGCCTTCTATTCTCTTTTAAACAGTTCAGCTTGAAACAAACTAAAGTACGAATTTTTTGTTGTTGTCATGTAATTTATAAGGAGAACTATAGTACTGATACTGTAAAATGTTGTGTTTCAGATGAAGAATTAACTAATGATATCAATGTAGATGAAAGAGCTATAAGAAATTGTGAGGATGCAAAAGAAAAAATGAATACAGAAACTTACATGTCTCCTAATATCCAAGAACATAAAAAAGGTCAGAATTTCAGAAACAGACAAAATTTCCTGAAAGTTACCTACAACCAAGGTTTGCAAATTGTTTTGGTAAAAGTTATATAATTAAGCCCAGTGGTTTACTTCAAAGAATTTCTGAACAATCAGTTATACCGTTTACTTTTTTTTAGCTATTCACTAAGTTATAAGATTATTTCATTTATATTTGTTGTTAAGGCACCACTTGAGAATTTATTAGTCTTCAGATATGTTCTTGTCATATTTCTGATTATGATTTCTAGTTCTGTTAGAGTAGGTAAAATAAGCAGCAGTAGTTTTTGCTCCAAAGTTATACAACTACCTTTTTTGCTACAAAACCACTGAGAACAAAGTAATAGGATTTGTACCATTCACAGTGAGAATCATAGGAGAAATTTTTCAATTCAAAGTTGTACATTATGGGCCTACCATTTTAGCTGTTTTATAGTTTTAAAATCTCTTTCTCTCTCTGTTTGTGCTCTATTACTTCCTCCTCTATTTATATAGTACTTTAAAATATATTTTATTATCATTTTAGCATGAATTGGGAAGAAATGGGAGAGAAACATATGATCTGTCCATTCATTTTCATTCCAGTATAAGTGTGTAACTTGCACTGCAAAGGAAAGATTTTTTTTTAGAAAAAAATCTTTGGACAATAATATTATACTGAATTTTTTGAGTGAATTTTTTTATGATACAAAAATAAAGAACCCAATAAGCCATAGTTTGGTACTCGGTAGCTTACAATAATAAGAGCATACCCACTTAGACATAGAATAGCTATAGAAAGCAAATTTTTATAATATAACTTATTGTTCTAAGAAAAATGCTATCTGTTGCTAAAAAACTACTGAAGAGTGAGATGATGAAAGAACTGAAAGAAGAACTGAAAGAAGTTTATTTGTTTTAATCAAGTGTGTGTCGTCCAACTGCTGGAATGAATGCAAATTAATATGCTCAGGTGCTCTGTTATTTCTTCACAAGTTATACTTTAAAGCAGTAGCAGCAGCACTAATATTAATTGATGTATGTTTTTGTGTAATATGCTTGCTTAGAATAGTTTGAAAAAGTTGTTATGTATTTTCCAAGATCCTTAATAATCAACATTTGGCAAAAAGGTAGTTTTCAGTTTTGTTTGGCAAATTTACAGAAATGAAGACAGCTGGGATCAATAAGAGGAATGTCAGAGGGGAAAGCCGCCTTCATTTGGCTGCCAGAAGAGGAAATCTGTCCCTAGTGAAAGTTCTAATAGAATCAGGAGCTGATGTGAATCTAAAAGATAATGCAGGTTTGGATCTTATTTTTTTCTCCCAGCCCCCTTTTTTATGGTGCTGGGGATTGAACCGTGGGCCTTGTGCATGCCAGCAAGCACTCTACCAACTGAGCTATATCTCCAGTCCTTGGATCCTTTTAATTTAATTGCTTTTATAATTTGATCTCACTGAAATACTCATTTTATTCCCCACCCATTTTGATCCTGGATGAGTGTTTGAACACATTTTTATATTATAGTTTTTATTTAGTTGAATGGTAAGATTAATTGTTGCTAAAATAATTCTCCTTTTTTGCATCCATTTGAGAGCATTAAAAAGAGGTATACAGAATGGGGAGTAAAGGGAGTGAGACCTTTTATTTGGAAGTCTTAATTCTGTTCCCTAGCTTTGTAGCAAAGGCAAAATATTCCTATTTTTCTGTCCCTTCTTCTCTTTCCTCCTCCATTTATACTGTTTGCTTCTCTTTCACATTTTTATTCTAAACCTTCATTTAAAAAATGAGACTTCTGCGGGATGTGGTGGCACATGTCTGTAATTCCAACAGTTTGGGAGGTTGAGATAGGAGAATCACAAGTACAAAACCAACCTCAACAACTTACTGAGGCCCTAAACAACTCAATGAGACCCCATCTCTAAGTAAAATATAAAAAATGACTGGGAATATGGCTCAGTGGTTAAGTGCCCCTGCGTTCAATACCTGGTACCCAAAACAAAAATAAAAACCAGGATCAGCTATTAAAACCAGAGCCTATTTGACTACACAATTTCATCTAGTAGGCCACATAATAAATCTTTAAAAAAAAATGAAACTTCTTAAATTTTTGCTTATAAACAAAATAATCTTGTGTAAAGAATTCCAGAGGGGGTTGGGGTTGTGGCTCAGTGGTAGAGTGCTCGCCTAGCATGTGAGAGACCTTGGGTTCAATCCTCAGCACCACAAAAAAAAATAAATAAATAAAAAATTAAAGGTATTGACAATCACAACTGAAAAATAAATATTAAAAAAAATTCCAGAGGGAAAGCACAAAGGTTGATTGAGTCAAATGTCATTTTAAAGAGAAATATGATAATGCAAAGATAAAAATAGGCAAGTCAGATATTTTTATATCTGAGTTGAAGCAAATTGAAATAATTAGCACTTATATGGTCCCATTATATTTTACATTCTGTGAGTCTTCTGTTTTGGCACATATTGTATCAACAATATTAATGAAGTGATCAATTTGTTTTCAAAACTGAAACACATTTTAAGGCGATAGTTTTCAGCATTATGTATTGTCCAATATTTAGTATATACATGCTTCAAAATAGGTATTATTTCTACTAAGGCAAAAAAAAGTAATAAAGATATTACATGAGGGCGTGGGTTGTGGCTCAGCGGTAGAATGCTCGCCTCGCACATGTGAAACCCTAGGTTGGATCCTCAGCACCACATAAAAATAAATAAATAAAACAAAATAAAAATATTGTGCCCATGTATAACTAAAATAAATAAAAAGATATTACATGAATGTTGGTCTGTAAGGAGCAGATTGTTGTTGTGGTTGTTTTTTTCTTTCTAGGTTGGACACCACTTCATGAGGCATCTAATGAAGGATTTAATGATATAATTGTAGAGTTATTAAAAGCTGGTGCTAATGTTAATTGTGAGAATATAGATGGAATTCTGCCCTTACATGATGCTGTTGCAAGCAATCATTTAAAGGTATAGTGGATGTCATATTTAAGTTCTTATTACTTAGGATAATGAGTGAATAAAATTAGGATATTTTAAATTGAGAATTAAAGAGATTCCCTAAATTAACAAATGATTTTAAAACCTGCTAAAGGGCTGGGGTTGTGGCTCAGGGGTAGAGCACTCTCCTAGCATGTGCGAGACTCTGAGTTTGATCCTTAGCACCACATAAAGTTAAGTATATAAAGATATTGTGTTCATCTACAACTAAAAAATATTTTAAAAAATAAGACTTGCTAAAGTTACAAATGAAGATATACTGTATATGGATTGGAAAATATATGTCTTAATGAATTATTTTTTATATTTATCACAGTGCATGTAAGTCAAAAGAAAACACATTCTGTATAAATCCAGCATGTTTCATGTTGGGGTAAAACATGAGTTGCTTGTTTCTTGAGGGTTTGTTATATCTTCCTTGTTTTTCTCTTCAGGCAGTCATAGTAAAAATAACACAAGAGAAGATTACTTGAATCATTATTTGGGTAACACAGAATTTCTGATATAAACTTTGAAACTCTTTAGATTTTTAAACTAACCTTTTTGTTTGGCAGTCTTCCTAGATTTTTCTCCCTAGAAAATTTGTTGTTATCAGTGACACTATAGATCTCAGGAATAATTATTGGTTTTGAAAATATAGTTAAGGACAGTACCACAACCAACAATAGCAATGTAAAACCAGGATTTATAGAAAAAAATTTCTTGGATCCCTCTTGAGAACCTGTTTACCTGTCTCTTGATATTTTTAAGAACCTTGTGACTTTAATTTTGTAAAAGTGTTCCTACTGCTTTCAGCCAAAGTGTAGTCATGTGAAGGAATAGTATCATCAAATTTATGATTTACAGATATAAGAGATGTGAAATAATGATTAAGAATGAGATGATAGTAAGTAGGTTTATGTCCATTGTGACTTTTTTTGACCAAAATAAACTTTTTGGCCTTTAAGATATTTAAAGTTAAAAAATAATACACAAATTCTCAAGGCTGTGTGGTTCTGAAATGGAAGAAAGCAAACAGAAAGACTCAATGAAGTGACAAACCTACTACTTAGTATAGGGAAAAGGCCACTTAGTTTGAAACCACTTAAATATAGTTCAGAATTTCTTAGTGGGAAAATCAGGTTTTTGGACATTATTCTGAAAAATGGCATCTTAAAAAAAAAGTTAATTCTCATATTTTTGTTGGGGGTCACCAACATCATCCCTACATTTAGAGGCATGTTAGAAGTATTAGTACAAAAACACCAGGACAAACGTAAACTTCACAAATCAGTTCAGCACTTTATTCAGGAATGAAGTTTCACACAGGAGCAGGAGATGCAGGGACGAAATGACGCCATGGTGGGACCCACTTTCTTGGTGGAAAATGAGACCCCAAATAAAGAAAGGGCTTGGGCTTATATAGATATTCTGAGAGGTGGTCTAGTGAGCATATCAACTTTCTTTGGGCACCTGGGAATTTGGAGTTTGTTCTATCATCAGTGAAGGAGTCAGTTTTAGTGCTTAGGAATTTAGGATTTGTTTTATGGGGCAAAATGGGAGGGAGTCTAGGGTCAGTGGTCAGTTTCTGGAATTTATCATACTGGACTTGATGGAAGGGCTGGGGTCAGTGGTTGGTATCTGGAAAGGATTTATTTGCAGAAGGGTTAATGCTTTGGCCTCTTTGCAGAGACTGCCCTTCCAGGTTTGATGGACCCTTTTCTGCAGGGTTTGTTTTATCACCAGGAAAGAATGAATTGGGAAAGGTTCAGTGCTCTCAATGTATGACTTTCCTTCTCACTCCCATTTCCCCTTGTCTCACTACTTTGGAGGTTTTTATTTTCCATATCTAATAAGAAGGACTTCTAAAACTTGGTATATAGTTGTTCTTATGGCTAAGATTTGTAACAGCAATGTAGTAAGGATACATATTTGGGTCATAAGAGAAAATGACGAATGGAATATGGAGTATCTATGTGAAAGCTTTCTTATGCGCTCCTCTTTGTAAGGGATCACAAAGAGCTTACTCCCCACAGCAGTGAAAATGTAGGAATATGTATGCAATATTTCTGGCCATGAAAGCCCATGAGAGACTCAACGTCCAAGAATTTTATTGTAGGCAAGCTGTGCTTGCTTACCAGGTAGCAAAATTCCAGACTCCCAGAAGCATATACCACATTGTTGTGTAAATAGCTTAAACATAGTGAGCTACTATCAGGCAGTTTTATATTAGTGGTATGGTACTGCTTACCAGTCAAGTTCATTGATGGCAGCTAACAACCAACCTTGAAAGTGACCTGCTACGTTAACACATTTCTGAACATTACTTACTGACAGTTCCTGACTTAACAGTTTGACTTTATGATGGTAAAAAAGCAACAGAAAACCATATTCAGATTTTGAATTTTGGTCCTTTCTTGGTGTAGCAGTATGTGCTATGATATATTGTCTTGATACTGGGTAGCCACATTTCCCTTTACATAATCACAAGGGTAAACAATAATACTTTTTAGTGGACTATGTTGCTATAATGTTTGGTAGATTAAGTGTATTAAAGGCATTTTAATTATACTATTTTCAACTTAATTATATATTGGGATGTATAACCCATCATAATTCAATTTAGTTCTAATTAAAACATACTAATTTCTAAAACAGCTTAATTGCTGTTATAAAATGTTTCAAGCCTGATTTTTTTTTTTTTTTGGCAAAATTGTATGATAGCACCTATGACATTCTTATAGTTTTTTTTTTTTCTTTTTTGGGGGAGTACCAAGGATTGAACTCAGGGGCACTCAACCACTTAGCCACATCCCAGCCCGATTTTGTATTTTATTTAGAGACAGAGTCTCACTACTGAGTTGTTTAAGGCCTCGATAAATTGCTGAGGCTGGCTTCGAACTCATGATCCTTCTGTCTCAGCCTCCCAAGCCACTGAGATTACAGGTGTGTGCCACTGCACCCAACCCTTATAGTTAGTTTTTACATTATGGTCTCAAGAAAAATTTCTTTTCAAAATTTTAAGAACAATCATAAGTTTTTTTTCTAGGTCATCTATTAGTTCTTTCATATTCAAATCCTTGTAATTTTGCTTTTGTTAAGCTGTCAGTTTCTTACTCATCAGTGTCTTTACGGTGCTTCAGACAGTTATCCAACATTATTTTAATGTATGACTGGAGAAAAATCCAACATCTTTCCTTTTTTACTTTGAAATCAACTTGAAGTATATTTTCATTTTATTTTTGACTATTTACAAAGTCAGTAACCACTAGTAAACAAGTCAGGAGAAAGATATTGACATAGTATATGAGATGGATACCATGTAATAAGCAAAAAGAGATGTTCTATTTGGGTCAGTTTTATAGGTGGTCTTAATTAGTGAGAGTTTTTCTATTTTTAAAGACTCTGTCTTTTCTCATAGCAATTTGGTGATTTCAGGGAACTAAATAATGATTACTCAGACATAGAGGGTCTTCTGTAAAAAATGAACATTAGGAACAGAAAATTAACCACAGGAGATATCAAAAGGGAAGCTTAGTGTAATGGATAAAACACTGAAATAATATTGGAAAGCTTATATTCTAAACCTAATTCTACTCTTGAGAAAGATATTTTTTTTCTTTATCCCTGAAACAAAGAATTTGATTAAGTACTATAGCCACTATACACATGTAGTTATTTAAGTTCCTTAAATTTTCACCCACATTCCTCCCTTTTTCTTCTTCCTCCCCCTTAACCTTCTATCCCCTTCCACATCTTCACTGATCTACTATTTTCATTGGATTCCCCATTTTTCCCCCTTACTTTGTTCTAGTCTCTGCATATAAAAAAACATTTTCAACCTTTTACTTTCTGAGTTTGGCTTATTTCAATAAAGCATGATGTTCTCTAGTTTCATCCATTTGCCAGCAAATGCCATAATTTCATTCTTTTTTTATGGCTGAGTAAAACTTCATTGTATGTATATACCATATTATCCATTCATCTGTTGACAGGTACCTGGGCCAATTCCATAACTTGGCTATTACGTATTGCACTGGTACAAACATTGATGTACTTTTATCACTACAGTATACTGATTTTACTTCTTTTGGATAAATACCAAGGAATGGGACAACTGGATCATATGATGGTTCCATTCTACATTGCTTTTCAAACTGGTTATACTAATTTGCAGTCCCATCAACAAGCTATGAGTGTACATTTTTCCCCACATTCTTGGCAGCATTTATTATAATTTGTATTCTTGATGGTATCTTTCTAATTGGAGTGAGATGAACTCTCAATGTAGTTTAGATTTGAATTTCTCTGATCACTTATGATATTGAACATTTTTTTCATATATTTCTTGGCTGTTTGTATTTCTTCTTTGAGAAGTATCCGTTTAGTTCTTTTTGCCCATTTACTGATTACATTATTTGGGAGTGTTTTTTTTTTTTACTTCTTTATTATATTCTTAATATTATCTCCTACTAAAGGAGTTACTGTCAAAGAAAATGAACCCCAACATTATGTATAACTATGATGTACTAATGAAAACATTAAAAATCGCTTAAAATTAATTAAAATTAAAAATCTGTTCTTTAGCTGCATAGCCACATTTCAAGTGCATAACACCTACATGTGGTAAGTGATGGCTGTATTGGATAATATAGAATATTTTCATTGTCACAGAAGATTTTATAGGACAGTTCTGATCTGGAGCAGAATTTAGCATATATTCTGTAAAAGATGAGATATACACATGTTTTATTTTCTGGATTACACAGTCTGTTGCAGCTATTCAACGGCTGTTGTAGTTCATAAGCAGCCATAGATAATATGTAAATTAATGTGGCTCTGCCAAAATAAAACTTTTTTTTACCAAATAAGGCATTTGGCTCCCAAACTATACTTTGTTGATCCTTAATCTAGAGGTTCATTTATGTCTCTTCACCTAAATTTATGCTCTTATCAACAAATGTTCAAGGATTCCAATTTCTCTATATCCTTTATTTTTTAAAGAGTTTTTCTTTTTCTTTTTTTTTTTTGTTTTGTTTTTGTAGTGTGGAGAATTCTAGGTTGACAAGTTTCCAACTATGCTATCCTCAATATAAAGACATAGGGACAAGAGGGAGAAAGTCAGAACAAAGCAAGCCAATATATATAATATGACATAATCAAACTTTGCTTTTGGAGTAACTGTCCATGTTTGCATCTTATTTATATTAATTAATTCATTAATATGTAATGTTGGGGATTGAACCCATGGCCTCACACATACTAGACCAGGACTCTACTACTGAGCTAACTTTGCACCCTTTATTACTTTTATTTTAAGGAGAGATATTATATTTGGAAAAAACAGTGGTATTTTAATTCTCTTGACATTGATGTATTGCCAGCATCTTTCCTCGTATCTTTATTAACTCCATATATATTACAGTTGTTCTATCATTGACTTGTTTGTTCTGACTTTCTCCATCTTGTCCCTATTTCTTTATAGTGAGGTAGGATAGCATTGTTGTAAACTTGTCAACCTAGAATTCTACACCCTATCAAAAAATCTTTCAAAAATAAAGGATATGGATAAATTGGAACCTTGTACATTGCTGATAAAAGCATAAAATGATGCAGCTTTTGTGGAAAACATTTTCAAAATGTTAAACATAAAGTTACCATATAAATCAATAGTTCTCCTCCTAAATATCTACACATGAGAACTAAAAACATATGTTCCCATAAAACTTGTACATGAATGTACATAGTGATATATAAGAGCCAGCAAGTAAAAACAACTCAAATGTCTATCAGTTAATGAATGAATGTATAAAAAATGGTGTCCTTTTTTGAAATTAGGGATTGAACCCAGGGGTGCTTAACCACTGGGACACATCCCCAGTCCTTTTTATTTTATATATGTATTTATAAGAAAGTTTTTATTTTTAAAAGAGTTTTAAAACCTTGAAAACATTGTGCTAAGTGAAAAGCCAGATGTAAAAGATCACATACTATATGATTCTGTTTATATGTAGGGTCTATAATAAGCAAATCTATATAGACAGAGACTAGATTATTGTTTGCCAGGGGGCAGGAAGAGAAGGAAATGAATGAATACTAGAGGATATGGAGTTTCTTTTTTGGGGGGAAATTGTTCTAGAATTAGAAAGTGGTGATAGTTACACAACCTGTGAACATACTAAAATTCACTGAATTATAGGCTGTAAGAGATTGAATTTCAAGGTATGTGAATTATCTTAATTTTTTTAAATGAAGATGGAATACAGACCCTTTTAGACCAGCAGGAGCTAAGAGAATTTATTGCCAAATGAGTGCATTAAAATATTAAATTCTGCAGGCAGAAGGAAGAGTATACTAGAAAAAAACTTTAGATTTATAAAAGAATAAAATATGTGGGTTAAAAAAGTACTTTCCTTATTAAAAGAAATTTGGCTACTTAAAATAAAAATAATATTTCATTGTGGAGCTTAATTATTTAATTAAAACAAAAAATAAGAGTAACACAAAGACATGAATGGGAGAAATGAAAAGTTGTAAGGTTCTTAAAATACACACAAAATATTCTTATCTTAAAATAGATGTGGTAACTGAAATATATATATTGAAAATCCTGGAGCAATCACATAAAAATAATAAAGGTGTAGATCAGACAATAGAGATAAAATATCCAATTCAAAAGAAGTAGAGAAAATGGGCAAAATAAACAGCAGGCCCCTCCTCTTCAAATTTTCATTGATCTCAAAGTTAACAAAGATGAAAGTTGATTCTTTGAAGAGATTAACAAAATTCATAAGCCTTTAGTCAGATTTTAAATAAGGTCAAGCTGAGGACTGAGCCATTAACACATGTTAGAGAGACATTTCAGAGCCTAACTATAACATTGCTCCAGTTAAAAGGCAGACATTGTCAGGTAGACAGAGAAGCAAGACAAAATTAAATGCAGTCTACAGGAAGCTCACTTTGTTAAATATAAAGACATAGAGAAGTTAAAAGTAAAATTAAGGGAAAAGATACACAAACAATAATAAAAATGAAAAATATCTCTGGTAATTTAAGACAAAGTGATTTTCAAAGTCTGTAATATTGCCAAAGATAAAGAGAAACATTTCATAATAATAAGGGAATAATTCAGCAGGAAGACATATCAGTTTAAAAATGTGTACACACAAAATTAAATTTTAAATACATGAAGTAAATGCTGATAGAATTGAAAATAAAATAAATTCATAATCATACCTGGAGATTTCAGTTATTTCAGAAAGTAATGGAAAAAGTATACACTCTGGTTATAGAAGTTTTAAACAGCGTTAGTAACCAGTATATCTCTGACATTTGTTGAAGATGCCAATAACAATAGTATACTCTTTCAAGTATTCACAGACCACTGACCAACATAGACATATCAAGGGCCATAAAACAAGTTTCAATAAATTTAAGAAACTTGAAATCATACAAAATACATTCTGTAACCAAAGTGGTATGCAACTATTAATCAATAAACAAAAAATGTCTGTAAAATTTCCAAATGCAAAGAAATTTAAATATAAACTACTTAATAACTAATAGTTCCCAAAAGAAATCATAAGGAAAAATCAGAAAATATTTTAAACTGAATTAAAATAACAAAATATAAAAAAGCATAAAAATTATGAATGCAGCTAAAGCAATAAGTACTTTGATGGAAATGTAAAACTTAAACTGCCTTTTTTTAAATTAAATAAGATACAAAGTAAGTGATCTAGATTCCATCTTAATATGCTTAAAAAAAACAAAAAGACAAAGTAAATAGAACAGAAATCAATGAAATATAAAATAGATACAGTTAACAAAGATGAAAATTGATTCTTTGAAAAGATTTACAAAATTCATAAGCCTTTAGTCAGATTTTAAATAAGACACACATTACTTAAAATAGAAATCAAGGGATATTACTAAATTATGCAGTATTAAAGAGTTAATAAAGGGCTATTATTATAACTTATGCTAATAAATTGGACAACTTAAATTAAAGATGGGTAATTTTCTTGAAAGAAACTAACAAAACTTGCTCACAAAGAAAGAATTCTTGTGACCCTCTGTAAAAGAAAATGAATTTATAGTTTTAAAACCTTTTTACAAATTCCAGGCTCAAGTGGCTTCACTGATAAATTTCACCAAATACTTGAGGAAGAAACAAAAGCAGGTCTAATACAAACTCTTCCAGTAAAGTAAAAAGGATACATTTCACAACTGATTTTACAAGGCTAGTATTATTTTAATACCAAGACCAGGAGAAGGCATTACAAGTAAACAAAACTACAGACTAATATACCTTAAGAACATACATGCAAAAATTGTTAAAATATTAATAAGTTGAATCCAGCGATATTTACAAATATAACATGATTACTTAGAGTTTATCTTAGAATATAAGATTAGTTTAAAATAAATAAATAAAATAAATAAACCTGTTATCAACACACACACAAAAAGATTAGTTTAATATTGGCAATCAATGGAATTTTTGAAATTAAATAAGTAAAATACAGAATTATATTATCATTTCAATACACACAGAAAAGGCGTTTGAAAAAAAATTACTTGTGATTGAAACAAAGAAGCTCTCTGCAAACCTAGAGAAGCGAACTTCCTCAATCTAGTAAAGAGCACCTTCAAAAAACCACAGGGTTAATAATGAAAAACTGAATGTTTTTTTTTCTTAAATACAGACATATTTGTCATATTTCTAATATTATCCCTTCTAATCAACATTATACTGAAGGTTTTACCCAGTATAATAATAGAAGAAAAAGGGCAGGGGCTGGGGGAGGTGCAAGGAGAATGTACATCCAGTTTGGCAAGAAAAAAGTGAAGCTGTTGTTATTTCATATAACATGACAAAAACTGTTTCATATGACATTTTGCAAAAAAGAACCACAAGAACTAGTAAGTGATTCTAACAAGAATTCATTGTATTTCTATATACCAAGAGTGAACGATTAAAAATTGAAATTTTAAAAATACCATTTATAGTTATATCAAAAATATTCGAAGCTTGGGGATAAAATTTATGAAATTTCTTAAAACCTTTATACTGTAATGAGAGAAATTAAAGAAGACTTAAATAAATGGAAAGATTTATACCATGTTCATGGCTTGAAAAACTAAAAAAATATTGCTAGCATGTCAGTTTCACCCAAATTCTTCTAGAGATTCAATGCAAATTTGATCAAAATCCCAACAGGAATTTTTGTAGAAATTGATAATGTAATTCTAGAATTTATATGAAAATCAAGAGAACCTAAAACAACTGAAGCAGTTTTGAAAAAGAACAATATTAAAAACTTTTTATTACATTATTTTTTAAATTTTAGTTTTAGGTGGACACAATATCTTTATTTTATTTTTATGTGATGCTGAGAATCGAACCCAGTGCTTCATGCATGCTAGGCGAGCATGCTACCACTTGAGCTACATTCCCAGCCCCTTATTACATTATTAAATCACTTACTAGACTAGGGATGTCATTCAGTAATACAGGGCTTGTCTGGCATGTCTCGAGGCCCTGGCTTGGATCCAGAGCATCACAAAGAAAAATACAAACTTATTGTATGAATTATTTGTCCACTCCTAGATATTTACCCAAAAGAATGAAAACTTTTTGTCCATACAAATACTTGCACCAGAATGTGAGTAGCGGCTTTATTCATAATAGCCCAAATTGGAAATGATCTCCAATGTCTGTTGATTGTAAATGAATAATTAAATTGTTAAAAGGAACAAATTATTGATTCTCATATCAACATGGGTGAATCTCAAAAACAGGTTAAGTCAAAGACCAGACACTGCATGATTGCATTCGTAAGGAATTCTGCAAATGGCAAAATTTAAAGTGATAGAAGTAGATCACAGGTTGCCTGGGGACAAAGGGTTGTAGGGGGAATTCACTTCAGGGAATAGAGGGATTTTTTGGGCATCTAAAATGTTTTCAGTCATGATTGTGGCAATGATCAGTTTAGGAAGGCTGATTACTTTTTTTTTTTTAAAACAGTTGAAGGGCCTATTTTTTGATCACCTAATCTTTGCTAAGCTTTTTGGCCCTTAGGCCCACCTTATCATTTTACTGTAACTCTCTCCTAACTGTAGCTTTAACATTTTCTATTTAGTGCCTTGCTGTCCTGTTGCTGTTCTAGACTTTTTCCTATAAATAAGTATTATTGAAAAAAGCTGTTTAGGGTCACAGTCTCTCTGAGTTGATTTTTTGTGTTTTCCAAACTAAGATATTAAAACAAATCCGTATGAAAATATTAGAGGCGGGACCTAGAGAAGCCTTCATCCTAACACATTGGCAGAATAGTTATTATTAATATGGCCTAAGTTTCAAGAGTCTAGACAAGCTTCCTTTTCTGAAAACAAACTCCCTCTCCTCATTTAGTGCTGTAAATAAATTTTTTCAGATTAAGGCCTGGATTTCTAGTGTGCTGAATTAATCTCTGGGAATGATATGAGAAATCTATTTAAATATTTTTAAATAGTTCCACAATTTACATTATTGAAGAGAGAATTAGAAACTGCTGGATTGAGGTATTGCTGATCCTATCATCTAAAAATAAGTAGGTAAAATTTCCCTTCCACACCTTTATTTACACTTAAATGAGGTGCTATTGCAAATCTAATCAAAGATCTTTGCCAGGGATCTGTATGACTTTACTACAGGTACTTTTCAGCTCTCTAAAGGAAAAATGGGGTATTAGAGAGCTAGTTTTTTTAAGATCCCACTATGTGCCAGATACTTTATAAGGACTTACATTTAATCCTCATAAGTGATTTTAAAAAGAGATTCAGAGATTTTAAGCAGCTTGCTTAAGGACACAGCTAGTAAGTAGCAGGAGTTATATATGTTTGACTTTAAAACAAGGGTGTTTCCCTTTAAGCTCTGTTACTTCTAGACAAACACAACAAATGAGGACTATATTTAGTCATTTCTGCTGACTCATTTGCTCCTACATTTCTCTGCCTCTCCATCCATGGACAGGAGCAGAAAGATAAAAATCTATTAGCACATAAGATGTCTTCATTTTAACAAAATCCTGAACCTTTTTTCCTAGTCATAAGTTTTTCAAGTAGTTTGAGTCACTTTTTTGCCTCATACAAGTGGGGTTACTCACCAGTTTCTGCTAATTAATTTATACCATAATCTAATTTGCAACCGTTCTTAATTTTGATTTCACATTTGCATGCAAGTGACTAAATCTACACAGCATCTACACCTATGCTATTTTATGAGGTAACTGTGAGCTAATTTTGCTATGTAAACTTGAATTAAATAAAATTCAAAATACATTTCTTTAGTCACATTAGCCACATTTTATATCCTGCAGTGAGCCACATGTGACTAATAGCTACTCTATTGAACAGAGCAGATACAGAACATTTCTTTATTATAGAAAATTCTTTGGGGCAGAACTGATCTAGAAGTGGGCCTACCTCTGTTAACTTTTTATAACAATGAAGTCAGCATTTTGTATTTTCTTTCTTTTTTTTTGAATATGCAATTATTCATTTCTTTTTCTCACTTAAGAAAGTTAGAGGTAGGCAGTCTAGAATTGATAAAGAGGTTTAATGGTATCATCAAAACTCTTTCTTTTATGTTTGTTGCTTTATAGTCAGTCACAAGATGTTTACACAGTTCCTGAGATCACATACTTATCTAAGATAGGAAGAAAGGTGAAGAGTTGGTTTCAATTGTTTCTGTTTTTTTAAACTAAGAATGTAGAAGTTTTCTTGAAGTCACTCATAGGTGCAGGAAAGACTGTGAAAGCATGTTTTTAGATTTTCTAGCCTTTATAAAGGAAGATAACAAAGGAGAAGGGGCTTGGGAATGGATGTTGGGTCAAATAATGTCACAACACTGGAGTCAACTGGATAAAGATTTATGATAAAGATTCACTAACCTAAGTATTATGGCTTAGATGTCATGTCCTCCAAAAGCTCACATGTGAGACAATGCAAAAGGGTTTGGAGGAGAAATGACCAGATTTAGCTTTAACCTAATCAGTGAATTGATCCCTGATGGGATTAACTGGATGATGACTGGAGGTAGGTGTGGTATGGCTGGAGGAAGTGGTTCATTGGGGGCACGGCTGTGGGGTATATATTTTTTTTCTTTTTTTTTTTATTGGTTGTTCAAAACATTACAAAGCTCTTGACATATCATATTTCATGCAGTAGATTCAAGAGGGTTATGAACTCCCATTTTTACCCCAAATACAGATTGCAGAATCACATCGGTTACACATCCACATTTTTACATAATGCCATATTTTTTTTTAATATTTATTTTTCAGTTTTTGGCGGACACAACATCTTTATTTGTATGTGGTGCTGGGGATCGAACCCGGGCCGCACGCATGCCAGGCGAGCGCGCTACCGCTTGAGCCACATCCCCAGCCCCATATTGCCATATTAGTAACTGTTGTATTCTGCTACCTTTCCTATCCTCTACTATCCCCCCTCCCCTCCCCTCCTATCTTCTCTCTCTACCCCATCTACTGTAATTCATTTCTCTCCTTGTTTTTTTCCCATTCCCCTCACAATCTCTTATATGTAATTTTGTATAACAATGAGGGTCTCCTTCCATTTCCATGCAATTTCCCTTTTCTCTCCCTTTCCCTCCCACCTCATGTCTCTGTTTAATGTTAATCTTTTCCTCCTGCTCTTCCTCCCTGCTCTGTTCTTAGTTGCTCTCATTATATCAAAGAAGACATTTGGCATTTGTTTTTTAGGGATTGGCTAGCTTCACTTAGCATAATCTGCTCTGATGCTATCCATTTCCCTGTAAATTCCATGATTTTGTCATTTTTTAAAGCAGAGTAATACTCCATTGTGTATAAATGCCACATTTTTTTTTTTATCCATTCATGTAGTGAAGGGCATCTGGGTTGGTTCCACAGTCTAGCTATTGTGAATTGTGCTGCTATGAATATCGATGTGGCAGTATCCCTGTAGTACGCTCTTTTAAGGTCTTCAGGGAATAGTCCGAGAAGGGCAATAGCTGGGTCAAATGGTGGTTCCATTCCCAGCTTACCCAGGAATCTCCATACTGCTTTCCAAATTGGCCGCACCAATTTGCAGTCCCACCAACAATGTACAAGAGTACCCTTTTCCCCACATCCTCACCAGCACTTGTTATTGTTTGACTTCATATGGCTGCCAATCTTACTAGAGTGAGATGGTATCTTAGGGTGGTTTTGATTTGCATTTCTCTGACTGCTAGAGATGGTGAGCATTTTTTCATGTACTTGTTGATTGATTGTATGTCCTCCTCTGAGAAGTGTCTGTTCAGGTCCTTGGCCCATTTGTTGATTGGGTTATTTGTTATCTTATTGTTTAATTTTTTGAGTTCTTTGTATACTCTGGATATTAGGGCTCTATCTGAAGTGTGAGGAGTAAAAATTTGTTCCCATGATGTAGGCTCCCTATTTACCTCTCTTATTGTTTCTCTTGCTGAGAAAAAAACTTTTTAGTTTAAGTCTCAAAGATAAGAACCATATGATCGGGGGATCCAACATGGCGGCCGGCGAGGAAGCTGCACTTTCAATATCTCCACATTAACGGGATCAGAAACACCAATTAAAACAGCTACATTCTATCTACTGAGGATCTTCTAGCAAAATTCCGTTGAAAGGAGACCTGCCGAGAATTAGTAAGTTTATTAGACGTGACAGTTTGCCCCAAACAAGTGAAACTTGACTGGCAGCGCGGGCTCAGAGTCCAATCCCGCGGCCACCCGCCGCTTCTGCAAGCGGCAGGCGGCCCAGAGCAGCGCGGCAGAAGGGTCCCCGCCCAGCCAGCAGACAGCGCCCGCCATCCCGGCTACCCTGGCGGCCCTGCTTTCGCCCGGCGAACAGCCACCCCACCCGGCTGGTCCTTAGCCACGCCGCTGCAGACACCTGGCTTTACAAGCACCCCCGGCGGCCCTGCTCGGCGAGAAGGGTCCCCGCCCTGCCGGCAGACAGCTCCCGCCATTCCGCTCTTGTTCTGCAAGCAGCTACCCCGCCCGCTTGGTTCTTAGCCACGAGGCTGCAGCCGCCCGGCTTTACAAGCGCCCCCGGCGACCCTGCTCGGCGAGAAGGGTCCCCGCCCTGCCGGCAGACAGCTCCCGCCATTCCGCTCTTGTTCTGCAAACAGCTAGCCCGCCCGCTTGGTTCTTAGCCACGAGGCTGCAGCCGCCCGGCTTTACAAGCGCCCCCGGCGACCCTGCTCGGCGAGAAGGGTCCCCGCCCTGCCGGCAGACAGCTCCCGCCATTCCACTCTTGTTCTGCAAGCAGCCACCCCGCCCGCTTGGTTCTTAGCCACGAGGCTGCAGCTGCCCGGCTTTACAAGCGCCCCCGGCGACCCTGCTCGGCGAGAAGGGTCCCTGCCCGGCCAACAGACAGTTTCCGCCATCCCGGCTACCCTGCCGGTCCCGCTCTTGCCCTGCAAACAGCCACCCCGCCCGCCTGGGTCTTAGACACGCGGCGGCAGCCACCCGGCTTTACAAGCGCCCCCGGCGGCCCTGCTCTGCGAGAAGGGTCCCCGCCCTGCCGGCAGACAGCTCCCGCCATTCCGCTCTTGTTCTGCAAACAGCCAGCCCGCCCGCTTGGTTCTTAGCCACGAGGCTGCAGCCGCCCGGCTTTACAAGCGCCCCCGGCGACCCTGCTCGGCGAGAAGGGTCCCCGCCCTGCCGGCAGACAGCTCCCGCCATTCCGCTCTCGTTCTGCAAACAGCCACCCCGCCCGCTTGGTTCTTAGCCACGAGGCTGCAGCCGCCCGGCTTTACAAGCGCCCCCGGCAACCCTGCTTGGCGAGAAGGGTCCCTGCCCGGCCAACAGACAGTTTCCGCCATCCCGGCTACCCTGCCGGTCCCGCTCTTGCCCTGCAAACAGCCACCCCGCCCGCCTGGGTCTTAGACACGCGGCGGCAGCCGCCCGGCTTTACAAGCGCCCCCAGCGGCCCTGCTCGTCGAGAAGGGTCCCTGCCCGGCCGGCAGACAGCTCCCACCATCCCGGCACTCCTGGCGGCCCGCCCGCTCTGCGAAGGGTTACCCCACCCGGCTCTTAGCCACGCGGGCGCCATCTGCCTGGCGCTGAGGGAGCCCCCGGCGGCCCAGCGCAGCCAGAAGGGTCCCCGCCTGGCCCGACAGAAGGCACGTGCCCTTCCGGCTCTGCTAACGGCCCTGCCCACCCAGGAAAGGGCTCCCCACCTTGAGAGGATGGGAAGGAAATCTAACCAAGCCTCTATGAATTAGCGAACTGGGATCTAAAACCAGAGATTATATCAGAGCAGAGACAAGCCAGTTCCACCTCTCCCTTCGGTCACTCCTGCAAGGAGCCAGGGGCCCGCCATAGCAGAGAGGGGAAGTCACCAAAGATCGGCCAAAGAGATTCCTTCCCAGCGGACTCTAAATTAGCAGGAGCGGCGAGGGAGCCGGACGGAGCTGGCGGGAACCGCGGCAGCGGCACGGGAACCGGCGGGAGCTGAGGCGGCGCTGACGCAGGAGCCGGCGGGAGCCGCGCGGCGCGGGTCTCCCAGCTACAGCCCCCACCAGTGCTGACAACTGAGGTCTCTTGCACCAGATACGGGGGCGTGGCTACCAGAAGAACGAAACGCGATCAGTATGAAAAGACAAGGAAAGAAAGGACCACAAGCAATGCAGGTCAACTCAACTTTAGAAGAGGTAATATCTGCAGCAGATGGAATGTCAGATAAAGAATTCAGGATATACATGCTTCAGATGATCTGGAGTCTCAAGGAAGACATTAGACAGCAAAATCAGACAATGAAAGACCACTTCGACCACTTCGACAATAAATTACACAAACAAATCCAAGAAGCAAAAGATCAATTATACAGGGAGATAGAGGTTATAAAAAACAAACAAACAGAAATCCTGGAAATGCAGGAAACAATAAACCAACTTAAAAACTCAATTGAGAATACTACCAGCAGAGTAGAACACTTAGAAGATAGAACATCAGACAATGAAGACAAAGTATTTCAACTGGAGAAGAACATAGACAGCTCAGCAAAGCTGTTAAGAAACCATGAGCAGAACATTCAAGAAATATGGGATAACATAAAGAGACCCAACTTAAGGGTCATGGGGATACAGGAAGGTATTGAGGTCCAAACCAAAGGAATGACCAATCTATTCAACGAAATAATACGAGAAAACTTCCCAGACTTGAAGAATGAGACAGAATCCCAAATCCTAGAAGCCTACAGGACGCCGAATGTGCAAAATCATAAGAGAGCCACACCTAGACACATTATAATGAAGATGCCCAACATACAGAATAAGGAGAGAATTTTAAAAGCTACAAGAGAAAGGAAGCAGATTACATTTAGGGGTAAACCAATCAGGATAACAGCTGATCTTTCAACACAGACTCTGAAAGCTAGAAGATCCTGGAATAACATATTTCAAACGTTGAAAGAAAAGGGGTTCCAACCAAGAATTGTGTATCCCGCGAAATTAAGCTTCAGGATGGAAGATGAAATTAAAACCTTCCATGATAAACAAAAGTTAAAAGAATTTGCAGCTAGAAAACCAGCTCTTCAAAACATCCTCGGCAAAATATTACAGGAAGAGGAAATGGAAAATATCAATGAAAACCAACAGCGGGAGGTAGTACAGTAAAGGTGGGGGGGAATAATCAAAGAGGAAAACAAACCATGTTTAGTAACATAAATAAACAAATATGGCTGGAAGAACAAACCATATCTCAATAATAACTCTAAATGTTAATGGCTTAAACTCACCAATTAAGAGACACAGGCTAGCAGAATGGATCACTAAACAAGACCCAACAATATGCTGCCTTCAGGAGACACATCTGATAGGAAAAGACATACATAGACTGAAGGTGAAAGGTTGGGAAAAATCATATCACTCATATGGACTTCGCAAACAAGCAGGAGTGTCCATACTCATTTCAAATAAAATAGATTTCAAGCCAAAGTTAATCAAAAGGGATGAAGAGGGACACTACATACTTCTCAAGGGAACCATACACCAACAAGACATAACAATTATAAATATATATGCCCCAAACAATGGTGCAGCTATGTTCATCAAACAAACTCTTCTCAAGTTCAAGAGTCTAATAGACCACCATACAATAATCATGGGAGACTTCAACACACCTCTCTCACCACTGGACAGATCTTCCAAACAAAAGTTGAATAAGGAAACTATAGAGCTTAAAAACACAATTAATAACCTAGACTTAATTGACATATATAGAATATACCACCCAACATCAAGCAGTTACACTTTTTTCTCAGCAGCACATGGATCCTTCTCAAAAATAGATCATATATTATGTCACAGGGCAACTATTAGACAATATAAAGGAGTAGAGATAATACCATGCATATTATCTGATCATAATGGAATGAAATTGAAAATCAACAATAAAAGAAGTAAGGAAAAATCATGCATCACTTGGAGAATGAACAATAGGTTACTGAATGATCAATGGGTTATAGAAGACATCAAGGAGGAAATTAAAAAATTCTTAGAGATAAATGAAAACACAGACACAACATATCGGAATCTATGGGACACATTGAAAGCAGTTCTAAGAGGAAAATTTATTGCTTGGAGTTCATTCCTTAAAAAAAGAAAAAACCAACAAATAAATGATCTAATACTTCAACTCAAAATCCTAGAAAAAGAAGAGCAAAAAAACAGCAAAAGAAGTAGAAGACAAGAAATAATTAAAATCAGAGCTGAAATTAATGAAATCGAAACGAAAGAAACAATTGAAAAAATTGACAAAACTAAAAGTTGGTTCTTTGAAAAAATAAATAAAATCGACAGACCCTTAGCCACGCTAACAAAGAGAAGAAGAGAGAGAACTCAAATTACCAGCATACGGGATGAAAAAGGCAATATCACAACAGACACTTCAGAAATACAGAAGATTATCAGAAATTATTTTGAATCCTTATACTCCAATAAAATAGAAGATAGTGAAGGCATCGATAAATTTCTTAAGTCATATGATTTGCCCAGATTGAGCCAAGAGGATATTGACAACCTAAACAGACCAATATCAATTGAGGAAATAGAAGATACCATCAAAAGACTACCAACTAAGAAAAGCCCAGGACCGGATGGGTATACAGCAGAGTTTTTCAAAACCTTTAAAGAGGAATTAACACCAATACTTTTCAAGCTATTTAAGGAAATAGAAAAAGAGGGAGAACTTCCAAATTCATTCTATGAGGCCAACATCACCCTGATTCCTAAACCAGACAAAGACACTTCAAAGAAAGAAAACTACAGACCAATATCTCTAATGAACCTAGATGCAAAAATCCTCAATAAACTTCTTGCGAACCGGATACAAAAACATATCAAAAAAATTGTGCACCATGATCAGGTAGGATTTATCCCTGGGATGCAAGGTTGGTTCAATATACGGAAATCAATAAATGTTATTCACCACATCAACAGGCTTAAAAATAAGAACCATATGGTCATCTCGATAGATGCGGAAAAAGCATTCGACAAAGTACAGCATCCCTTTATGTTCAAAACTCTAGAAAAACTAGGGATAACAGGAACATACCTCAACATTGTAAAAGCAATCTATGCTAAGCCTCAGGCTAGCATCATTCTGAATGGAGAAAAACTGAAGGCGTTCCCTCTAAAATCTGGAACAAGACAGGGATGCCCTCTCTCACCACTTCTGTTCAACATAGTTCTCGAATCACTGGCCAGAGCAATTAGACAGACGAAAGAAATTAAAGGCATAAAAATAGGAAAAGAAGAACTCAAATTATCACTATTTGCAGATGACATGATTCTATACCTAGCAGACCCAAAAGGGTCTACAAAGAAACTATTAGAGCTAATAAATGAATTCAGCAAAGTGGCAGGCTATAAGATCAACACGCATAAATCAAAGGCATTCCTGTATATCAGCAACAAATCCTCTGAAATGGAAATGAGGACAACCACCCCATTCACAATATCCTCAAAGAAAATAAAATACTTGGGAATCAACCTAACAAAAGAGGTGAAAGACTTATACAATGAAAACTACAGAACCCTAAAGAGAGAAATAGAAGAAGATCTTAGAAGATGGAAAAATATACCCTGTTCATGGATAGGTAGAAGTAACATCATCAAAATGGCGATATTACCAAAAGTTCTCTATAGGTTTAATGCAATGCCAATCAAAATCCCAACGGCATTTCTTGTAGAAATAGAGAAAGCAATCATGAAATTCATATGGAAAAATAAAAGACCCAGAATAGCAAAAACAATTCTAAGCAGGAAATGTGAATCAGGCGGCATAGCTATACCAGACTTCAAACTATACTACAGAGCAATAGTAACAAAAACAGCATGGTACTGGTACCAAAACAGGCAGGTGGACCAATGGTACAGAATAGAGGACACAGAAACCAATCCACAAAACTACAACTATCTTATATTTGATAAAGGGGCTAAAAGCATGAAATGGAAGAAGGATAGCATCTTCAACAAATGGTGTTGGGAAAACTGGAAATCCATATGCAACAAAATGAAACTGAATCCCTTTCTCTCGCCATGCACAAAAGTTAACTCAAAGTGGATCAAGGAACTTGATATCAAATCAGAGACATGGCGTCTGATAGAAGAAAAAGTTGGCTATGATCTACATACTGTGGGGTCGGGCTCCAAATTCCTCAATAGGACACCCATAGCACAACAGTTAATAACTAGAATCAACAAATGGGACTTACTAAAACTAAAAAGTTTTTTCTCAGCAAAAGAAACAATAAGAGAGGTGAATAGGGAGCCTACGTCCTGGGAACAAATCTTTACTCCTCACACTTCAGACAGAGCCCTAATATCCAGAATATACAAAGAACTAAAAAAATTAGACAATGAGATAACGAATAACCCAATCAACAAATGGGCCAAGGACCTGAACAGAAATTTCTCAGAGGAGGACATACAATCAATCAACAAGTATATGAAAAAATGCTCACCATCTCTAGCAGTCAGAGAAATGCAAATCAAAACCACACTAAGATACCATCTCACTCCAGTAAGATTGGCAGCCATTAGGAAGTCAAACAGCAACAAGTGCTGGCGAGGATGTGGAGAAAAGGGTACTCTTGTACATTGCTGGTGGGACTGCAAATTGGTGCGGCCAATTTGGAAAGCAGTATGGAGATTTCTTGGAAAGCTCGGAATGGAAACACCATTTGATCCAGCTATTCCACTACTCGGTCTATTCCCTAAAGACCTAAAAAGAGCACACTATAGGGACACTGCTACATCCATGTTCATAGCAGCACAATTCACAATAGCAAGACTGTGGAACCAACCTAGATGCCCTTCAATAGACGAATGGATAAAAAAAATGTGGCATTTATACACAATGGAGTATTACTCTGCATTAAGAAATGACAAAATCATAGAATTTGGAGGGAAATGGATGGCATTAGAGCAGATTATGCTAAGTGAAGCTAGCCAATCCCTTAAAAACAAATGCCAAATGTCTTCTTTGATATAAGGAGAGTTACTAAGAACAGAGTAGGGAAGAAGAGCATGAGAAGAAGATTAACATTAAACAGGGATGAGAGGTGGGAGGGAAAGGGAGAGAGAAGGGAAATTGCATGTAAATGGAAGGAGACCCTCAGGGGTATACAAAATTACATACAAGAGGAAGTGAGGGGAAAGGAGGGAAAATATAAGGGGGAGAAATGAAGTACAGTAGAGGGGGTAGAGAGAGAAGAGGGGAGGGGAGGGGGGAGGGGGGATAGCGGAGGATGGGAAAGGCAGCAGAATACAACAGACTCCAGAATGGCAATATGTAAATCAATGTGCAACTGATGTGATTCTGCAATCTGTATATGGGGTAAAAATGGGAGTTCATATCCCACTTGAATCAAAGTGTGAATTATGATATATCAAAAACTATGTAATGTTTTGAACAACCTACAATAAAAATTAATTAAAAAAAAAAAAAGAACCATATGATCATCTAGATAGAAGCAGAAAAAGCATTCGACAAAGTACAGCATCCCTTTATGTTCAAAACATTAGAAAAACTAGGGATAACAGGAACTTACCTCAACATTGTAAAAGCTATCTATGCTAAGCCTCAGGCTAGCATCATTCTGAATGGAGAAAAATTGAAGGCATTCCCTCTAAAGTCTGAAACAAGACAGGGATGCCCTCTATCACCACTTCTATTCAATATAGTTCTCGAAACACTGGCCAGAGCAATTAGACAGACGAAAGAAATTAAAGGCATAAAAATAGGGAAAGAAGAACTTAAATTATCACTATTTGTGGACGACATGATTCTATACCTAGAAGACCCAAAAGGGTCTACAAAGAAACTACTAGAACTAATAAATGAATTCAGCAAAGTGGCAGGATATAAAATCAACACGCGTAAATCAAAGGCATTTCTGTATATCAGCGACAAAACTTCTGAAACGGAAATGGGGTATATATTTTCTTTGTTTTGTTTTGTTTTTAAATTCAACCTGAATTTATTCTCTTTTATTTTACATTATGAGAATTTTAAACATGTACAGTGTAATAAACCCCATGTATGTCATTTTGCTTCAACAAGTGTCAATTTATGAACAATCTTGTTTCATCTGTACCAAATCCTGATTCTTTCTCCTCTCCCATATTATTTACCAGACTTTATCTTTAAATATCATAGCAAACCTTCCTCTAAAGACTCTTAAAAAAATCCTAACCATAATTACATTGTCACACCAAAAACAACAGTTTCATATATATATGAGAGAGAGAAAGAGAGAGAGTTGTAGATGAATACACAGTATCTTTATTTATTTTTATGTGGTGCTAAGGATCAAACCCAGTGCCTCACACATGTGAGATAAGCACTTTACCACTGAGCTACAGCCCTAGCAGTAACAGCAGTTTCTTTCTTTCTTTTTTTATAGTCTTTCTTTTTTTCCAGTAATATATTTTTTTAATTCTAATTTGTTGTACATGATGGAAGAATGCAATTCATTCCATATTACACATATAGAGCACAATTTTTCAAGTCACTGTACACAACATATTTTCACACCATTCATGCCTTCATACATGTACTTAGGGAAATGATGTCTAACTCATTCTACCATCATCCCTACCCCCTTACCCCCTCCTTTTCCCTACCTCCCCTTTGCCTTATCTAAAGTTCTTCTATTCCTCCCATGCTCCCCCCAGGCCCATTATGAATCAGCATCCACATATCAAAGAAAACATTTGGCCTTTGATTTTTGGGGATTGGCTTACTTCACTTAGCATTATATTCTTCAACTTTATCCATTTACCTGCAAATACCATGATTTTATTCTCTTTTAATTCTGAGTAATGTTTCATTGTGTGTATGTACACCAGAGTTTCTCTATCCATCTACTGAAGGGCATCTAGGTTGGTTCCATAATTTAGCTATTGTGAATTGTGCTGCTATAAACATTGATGTGGCTGTGTCTCTGTAGTATACTGTTTTTAAATCCTTTGGATATAGACTGAGGAGTGCAATAGCTGGGTCAGATGGTAGTTCTGTTCCAATTTTCCAAGGAATCTCCATACTGCTTTCCAGATTGGCTGCACAGTTTGTAGTCCCACCAGCGATGTGCCTTTTCCCCTACATCCTGGCCAACGCTAATTGTTGTTTGTATTCTTAATAGCTGCCATTCTGACTGGAGTGAGATGAAATCTTAAGAGTAGTTTTAATTTGCATTTCTCTAATTGCTAGATATGTTGAACATTTTTTCATGTTTGTTGATTAATTGCATGTCATCTTCTGAGAAGTGTCTGTTAAATTCCCTGTCCCATTTATTGAGTGCTTTATATATCCTAGATTAGTGCTCTACCTGATGTGCTTGTGGTAAAGATTTGCTCCCATTCTGTAGGCTCTCTGTTTACCTCGCTGATTGTTTCTTTTGCTGAGAAGCAGGTTTTTAGTTTGAAACCATCTCATTTATTGATTCTTGGTTTTAATTCTTACACTACAGGAGTTTTATTAAGAAAGTTAGAGCCTAATCCAACATGATGGAGATTTGGGCCTACTTTTTCTTTACTCTTTCTACTTTTCATTAGGCACAAGGTCTCTGGTATAATTCCTAGGTCCTTGTTCCACTTTGAGTGTAGTGTTGTGCATGGTGAGAGATAATTTCATTTTGTTACATGTGGATTTCCAGTTTTTTTCATTTCATTAATTTCATTTTGTTACATGTGGATTTCCAGTTTTCCTAGCACCATTTGTTGAGGAGGCTATCTTTTCTCCAATGTATGTTTTTGGCGTCTTTGCTAATATAAGATAACTGAAGTTATGTGGGATAGACTCTGTGTTCTCTATTCTGTACCATTGGTCTACAGGTCTATTTTGGTGCCAATACCATGCTGTTTTTGTTACTATTTCTCTGTAGTATAGTTTTAGGTCTGGTATAGTGATGCTACTAGCTTCACTCTCCTTGCTAAGGATTGCTTTGGCTACTCTGGGTCTCTCATTTTTACAGATGTTCATGATTGCTTTTTCTATTTCTATAAGGAATGCTATTGGGATTTTGATTGGAATTGCATTAAATCTGTATAGTGCTTTTGGTAGTATGGTCATTTTGATAATATTAATTTGGCCTACCCAAGAACAAGGGAGATCTTTCCATCTTCTAAGGTCTTCTTTAATTTCTTTCTTTAGCATTCTGTAGTTTTCATTGAGAGGTCTTTCACCTCTTTCATTAAGTTGATTCCCAAGTATTTTATTTTTCAGGCTATTATAAATGGGATGGTTTTCCTAGTTTCACTTTCAGTGGGGTTGTCACTGATGTACAGAAATGCCTTTGATTTATGGTGTTGATTTTATATTAGCTACTTTGCTGAATTCATTTATTAGTTCTAGAAGATTTCTGGTGGAATGTTTTGGGTCTTCTAGGTATAGAATCATATCATCTGCAAATAGTGATAATTTGAGTTCTTCTTTTCCTATCTGTATCCCTTTAATTTCTTTTGTCTGTCTAATTGCTCTGGATAGAGTTTTAAGAACTATGTTAAATAGAAGTGGTGAAAGAGGGCATTCCTGTCTTGTTCCAGTTTTTAGAGGGAATGCTTTCAATTTTTCTCCATTTAGAATCATGTTGGCTGGGGCTTAGCATAGATAGCCTTTACAATGTTGAGGATATTCCTGTTATCCCTTGTTTTTCTAGCATTTTGAATATGAAGGGATGCTATAGTTTATCAGATGCTTTTTCTGCATCTATTGAGATGATCATATGATTCTTGTCTTTGAGTCTATTGATATGATGAATTACATTTTTTGATTTCCCTATGTTGAACCAACCTTGCATTCCTGGGATGAACCCTACTTGATCATGATGCACTATCTTTTTGATATGTTTTTGTATCTGATTTGCCAGAATTTTATTGAGAATTTTTGCATCTATGTTCATTAGAGATATTAGTCTGAAGTTTCCTTTCTTTGATGTGTCTTTGTTTGGTTTTGGAATCAGGTTGATATTGGCCTCATAGAATGTGTTTGGAAGCGTTCCCTCTTTTTCTATTTCATGAAATAGTTTGAGAAGTATTGATGTTAGTTTTTCTTTAAAGGTCTTGTACAACATTTTTTATTTTCATATTATGTTTTTTGGCTCTCTGGAAGAAAAACTAATCAGGCCAAATCAATGGATCAGTTAGCAATTGCTATATCAAATTTAATCAAAAGTTTTCTTGACTAGGGTTTGAAAACTTTTATGGATTATTTTTAGTGCTTGGTAGAGGTGTCTTAAAGCAGATATGTGTAGATAAAACTTTGAAAAACTCCTTCTAGGCAGCTGAAATACTACTACAACACGGAGCAAACCCTAATCAGAAAGATCAAAAACAGAAGACTGCTTTGGATGAAGCAGATAATGATAAAATGAAAGAGTTGCTAAAATCTCATGGTGCTATTGAAGCCAATAATAGAGATGAAAGTAATGCTACAGTCACTGGTATGTATGTCAGTACTGCTTGCTATTTTATATAGGTGATATCTCTACTTAGAAAAATAACATTTTTACATTTGTAATATAAGTTATTCCATAACTGGGGATAGATATTTCCTATGTTTAATAAACTTTTTAAAAGCCATTATTTTTAGAAATTAGCACTTTCAAGTTTGGTTTAATTTATAGATCATATGATTCTACTGGATTGGAGTTACATGTTAAAATAAAACCTATGTTGTTCATTAATCAAACATTCATCTTCCTACCTTTGGGTTGGAGATAGAGGAGTAACTGAAACCAGGCAGATAGTTTACTTATAGTGGAGCTAGAAAAGGGTAACATTATACTGAAGACTCTGCAACCGATATTTTTTTACTTCAAAATGTGTAATCATACATTGGTTGAATTCATGTCAATTTTCAAATATTCTTGTAATACTAAGTTGTTAAGCAAGTATATCATACTCATATGTGTGTTTTACGTACTTTACAGTGAAAAGTCTATATAAGGGAATGTATAGCTAGGCAAAAATTTTATGAACAATTTTTTAGCAATAATTTACATTTTATTAAGTGCTGAGGAGAGGAGATCGTTCTTCATTTCTTCCCATGTTTGAGCCTTGACTCATAGAAAAAGAAACTCCAAGGAAAAAAAAAATAGAAAACCTTCCTGTGCCCTCACTGTGAGGGAGAATGGGGAGATGAGAACCCTGAGGCATACTTCTGCCTTGCCTGCCTCCTTCCTCACCAACTATTGATTTTCAAGGGAGGAAAAATTACTAATGTATGATTAGGCAGGACCAAGGATGTTCACTGTGTAATATTTTACTAGCAAGATGGATCACATGTTGGTTAAGATCAAGACTGCTAAAAAGTTTTCTGTGATCTGCCACTGTATAGTAAGTCTATAGTGTGAGCCCCTTTCTTATGTCCTTAGCCATTTCACTCTTCATCTCCACAGCCATACGTAAGGTTCAAGTTCCATGATTTAGCTGAGCTCAGCATACCAGGGAAATCCTGTAACTGAAGTTATCTGGACTCTGTTATATACTAGTATACCTATTCCCTTGTCTGTTGTTTTTGTATGTACATTTCTTAGTTAGGTACCCCAATGGAATAAGGGGTACAGGGCAAATGGAAGTATGAAGAAAGGGAATCCATGGTGGGAGATGGGTCCAAGAGAACTTTACAGAACAATGAATCATAGTTATAATAGTTAAAAGCACGGACTTGGAGTCAGATGACATCTGGTTTAAGTACCAGCTGTGTGACATTGGGCAACTTCCTGAACTTCTCTGAAACCTCGCTTTCTTTTGTGAAATAAATATATTATACTACCTACATGAAAAAGTTCATAGGAAGACTAAACTGATACATAGAAGGTATTTACCATTAATACCTTAATTAACATTAAGATATAATAACTGTAAATTATTATTTTTCCCATTCATATTACCATTAAAATTGATAAAATAAAGCTACATTTTTGCATATTCTTATCTATTTTTAAAATTTATTTTTTAAAGCAGAAATTCCTGCTGTTCGGACAAAAAGACACAAACAGTGTTTTTGTGATGTTGACAAAAATGTTGATCCATCTTCCCTTTCACGCCAAGAAAAAACAAGAGAAAACCTTCCTGTGGTGAGTAAAATTACAACTCTTTTTATCTTCAACCTAGAAAATGCCTTTCTTTGTACCATCCAGCCACTGGCTATTGGCAGAACTCTTTCCATGATAAGGACACAAGGTTGTTGAAAATGCTTTTTTGTAATAAGAAAATAATTGAGCAGAATAAGCCAAGAAAGTATGCTGTATGGTTAACTCTGACTTATCTGTATTGAATACAGAACTTTGTGTTAGTTCCTGTCCTTTATACCTAGCTTGTGTTTGACTACTTCTTATCCAACTAACTCTGCCACTGTCATAGTATGTCTTCACTCACTCATTTTCAAAAGTATCCAGTATATATAATACGTTGGCAAGACTCTAGAACCCAGATATAGCAGATGAAAGTAACCTTTATAAAGATGGATATTCTCAGTTGGACAAAAACATAAAGTTTACTAAGACACAAACTTCCTAAAAAGGTAGTATCATAAGTGAAAGATTATCTTGAATGAAAGTTTTCTCCCATTGTGGTCCAATGTACTCAATCACAAAATGGAAAAGAAAGTTGGCACCTGAAATTTTCTTTATCCTAGCCTGTAGGTGGAGGCAGACTTAGCCCGAGTATAAGTTTAGACCTTTAGTTTTCTTGTGTACCCATAAGCTATTCACTCTGTAAGGAGGTAAACTTTAGGCTTTTTGTTTGTTTTGCATGTTTGCATTTTATAGTTTCACTTTGATGTATTCAATAAATGACAGCAGGAAGAGTGCTTAACTAAATAATTAGAATATTATGTTTATTGTGTGCATTTTTCATATCCCTTGTGAACACCAAAGTAAAAATTTTAGAGCAACATACTTCAGAAGACTTTGATGACCTACACATTTTAAAAATTTATGAGAATTTATTAAAGGATAAAAGAGTTAATCCATCAATCATCATTTATGGAGCAATAACTATGTATCCAGCAATAGGGAAAGCATACACAAATGTAAAAACTATGCTACTGCCTACAAGACCTCATTATCTTGATAAGGACATATTATGTATATGACATTATCCATATTAATGCTAAATTATAAAGCTCTGAAACTCTTAAGTAATTCTGAGAAAAGAGAAATCAGTATGTATTAGATCAGAGGTTTCATGTATGAGATATATGTGATTTATATATATAACAATATAACAGATATATTTATACAATAATATTTATTAAGCTCTTACTTCGTGCTGACATTGTCCTTTAGCATTTTACCTGTGTTACTCATTTCAAACACAGAGAGGCTATGTTCATTGCTGGATTTACCCAGTTAGGAAGAGGTGGAGCCAATATTCACCCACAGACATTCTGGTTCTGGAGCCTACTCTAAGATTCTCATAAGAAAGACAGGGATCTGGGCAGTGTGAATTGAAGACATTCAGGGAAGGAAGATGAATATAGACAAAGGCATTAAGGGGTAGAATACCCTTTATGAGTTTTTGAGAGTAATGTTTTATACTTTGAAGATTATGTATGAGATTTTAATACTATTCAGTGATAGTCATAAAGCCTTAAAGTGGACTTTCATATATATGTGATTTTTAAATAGTATGTGCTGTTTTTTTCCTGTCAGATGACTATAATTTTAACAAAATGAGAAGTTATGACTCCTTGTATGATTGCTACTCCCACATTCCCAGGAGATTTGACTATATAAGTCAAGATCTGTTTACTATTTTTTCAACTCTATGATATTTATATAGTTAAGCTTACATAAAACATGAGCATAAAGAAAAATGAAACATTTTTAGCAGCTTGTTATAATTGTGCATTTTTGTCAGTGACAGGTGGGAGAGCATATCTACCCTCTTATAGTTTCTGATATTTTTATCTGATAGCATGAGACCATCAGTGCCATTCTACAAGATATAGAAGAAAAACAGGAAAATTTATTGGTGTTTGAAATAAGAAACCCTGAAGATGCAGGTAAATATGTCTATTACTCAAAAGTGTGATTATTTCAGATATCTAGGGTCATTGTTACCTCATCTTCTTCTTAAGGGACATTTTAAAGTTTGCAAAGGCTGAAAAAATGGTCTTCTTCATATATATGGAATTATCATTAAAAGTCAGTGATACAAACCAGTAGTTTGTATAATTGTTAACAAAGATACTACTATATGTAAGATAGTGGGAGTAATTTGAGAGACATTCAGAACCATGATCAGAGATAAAATACTACTTATGGTGATATGTTCAGATCAAGATATGACAAAAAACATAGAATAATGACTAGAGATGAGATTATAATATTCATTGGCTCCTCAGTTCACCCAGATATGGCAACCCTTAAAAATAGATCATATTTATAACATAGAAAATAGGTTTATAAGGTTGAAAGTAGATACTGATAGATTGAGATCTGTATTCTTTCTAAAAGTCAGTTAAAAATAGTCAAAAGTAATTTAAAGTATCTCATTAGTCTTTCATATAATAGGATATAACAGTTCATTTTTTGTCCTAATTCATGTTTGTATATAGCCTTTTGGGAAAAAATAGTTTTCTTTAAATTATATCCATTCTATTTTTTTAAAAATTAATTTATTTATTATAATTGTTATACATGACAGCAGAAGGCATTGCAATTCATAGTATACATACAGAGCACAATTTTTCATGTCTCTGGTTGTACACAAGTAGAGTCACATCATTCCTGTCTTCATACATGTACTTAGAGTCATGATGTCCATCTCATTCCACCGTCTTTCTTACACCCATGCCCCCTCCCTTCCTCACCCTCTCCTTTTCCCTATCTAAAGTTTTTCCATTCCTCCCATACTCCCCCCAACCCCCATTATGGATCAGCATTCACATATCAGAGAAACATTTGGCATTTTGTTTTTTGAAATTGGCTTACTTCACTTAGCATGATATTCTCCAACTCCATTCATTTACCTGGCAAATGCCATGATTTTATTCTCTTTTAATACTGAGTAGTATCCCATTGTGTTTATATACCACAGTTTCTTTATCCATTCATCTACTAAAAGGCATCTAGGTTGGTTCCACAATTTAGCTACTGTGAATTGTGCTGCTATAGACATTGATGTGGCTGTGTCCCTATAGTATGCTGTTTTTAAGTCCTTTGGGTATTAGACCGAGGAGAGGGATAGCTGGGTCAAATGGTGATTCCATTCCAAGTTTTCCAAGGAGTCTCCTACTGCTTTCCAGATTGTCTGCACCAACATGCAGTCCCACCAGCAATGTATGAGTGTGCTTTATTCCCCACATCCTCATCAATAATTGTTGTTGTTTGTATTCTTAATAGCTGCCATTCTGACTGGAGTGAGATGAAATCTTAAGAGTAGTTTTGATTTGCATTTCTTTTTTTTTTTTTTTAGAGAGAGAGAGAGAAAGAGAGAGAGTTTTAATATTTATTGCTGACACAACATCTTTGTTTTGTATGTGGTGCTGAGGATCGAACCCGGGCTGCACGCATGCCAGGCGAGCACGCTACCACTTGAGCCACATCCCCAGCCCCTGATTTGCATTTCTTTAATTGTTAGAGATGTTGTACATTTTTTCATATATTTGTTGATTGATTGTATCATTTTCTGAGAAGTGTCTGTTCAGTTCCTTGGCCCATTTATTGATTGGAATATGTGTTTTTTTGTGTGTGTGTGTTAAGATTTTTGAATGCTTGAGATTAGTGCTCTACCTGATGTGCAAGTGGTAAAAATTTGCTCCCATTCTACAGGCTCTCTATTCACCTCATTGATTTCTTTTCTTTTGCTGAAAAGAAGCTTTTCAGTTTGAATCCATCCCATTTATTGATTCTTTGATTTTAATTCTCTAATTAAGGAAGTTGGGGCCTAATCCGACATGATGAAGATTTGGGTCTACTTTTTCTTCTAATAGACACAGTGTCTCTGGTTTAAATCCTAGGTCCTAGATCCATTTTGAGTTGAGTTTTGCAAATAGTGAGAGAGAGGGGCTTAATTTCATTTTGTTGCATATTTTTCAGTTTTCCCAGAACCATTTGTTGAAGAGGCTACTTTTTCTCCAGTATATGTTTTGGTCACTTTTGTCTAATAGGAGATGACTGTATTTATGTACATTTGTCTCTGTGTTCTTTATTCTGTACCATTGGTCTACATGTTTGTATTGGAATCAATACAGTGCCATTTTTATTACTATTACTCTGTAGTATAGTTTAAGGTCTGGTATAGTGATGCCACCAGCTTCACTTTTCTTACTAAGGATTGCTTTGGCTATTTTGGGTCTCTTATTTTTCCAAATGAATTTCATGACTGCTTTTTCTATTTCTATGAGGAATTTGTCATTGGGATTTTGATTGGAATTAAATCTGTATAGTGCTTTTGATAGTATGGTCATTTGACAATATTAATTCTGCCTATCCAAGAACAAGGGAGATTTTTCCATCTTCTAAGGTCTCCTTTAATTTCTTTCTTTAGTGTTCTGTAATTTTCAGTGTAGAGGTGTTTCACTACTTTCATTAAGTTGATTCCCAAGGGTTTTTTTTTTTTTTTGAGGCTATTATAAATGGGTAGTTTTCCTTGTTTCTTATTCAGAGGATTTGTCACTGATGTACAGAAATGCCTTTGATTTATGGGTGTTGATTTTATATCCTGCTACCTTTCCAAATTTATTTGTTCTAGAAGTTTTCTGGTGGAATTTTTTTGGATCCTCTAGGTGTATAATCACGTCATCAGCAAATATGTTAATTGGAATTCTTTTTTTCCTATCTGTATCCATTTAATTTCTTTTGTATAATTGCTCTGGCCAGTATTTCAAGAGCTATGTTAAACAGAAGTGATGAAAGAGGGCATTTCTGTCTTGTTCCAGTTTTTAGAGGAAATGCTTTCAGTTTTTCTCCATTTAGAATGATGTTGGCATGGAGCTTAGCATAGTTGAGATATGTTCCTGTTTTCCCTAGTTTTTCTAGTGTTTTTAACATGAAAGGATGCTGTATTTTGTCAAATGATTTTTCTGCATCTATTGAGATGATCATGATTCTTATCTTTAAATTTATTGATGTGATGAATTACATTTTTTGGTTTCTGTATGTTGAACCAACCAACCTTGCATCTCTGGGATGATCCCTACTCGATCGTGGTACCCTATCTTTTTGATATGGGTTTTTTTTTTTTTGTATTTGATTTGCCAGAATTTTATTCAGAATTTTTGTTTCTATGTTCATTAGTGATATTGGTGTGAAGTTTTATTTCTTTGATGTGTTTTTGCCTGGTTTTGGAATCAGGATGATATTGGCCTCATAGAATGAGTTTGAAAGTGTTCCCTCTTTTTCTATTTCATGAAATAATTTGAGGAGTATGAGTTCTTCTTTGAAGGTCTTGTAGAACTCAGCTGTGTATCCAACTGGTCCTGGGCTTTTCCTTGTTGGTAGACTTCTAATGGTGTCTACTATTTCGTATCTTGAAATTGATCTGTTTAACTTGTATATATCATCCTGATTCAGTTTGGGCAAATCATGTGCCTATAAAAATTTCTCAATGCCTTCAGTATTTTTTATTTATTGAAGTGTAAATTTTCAAATAATTTCTGATTATCTTCTGTATTTCTGTATTGTGTGTCTTGATATTTCCTTTTTCATCATGAATGTTAGCAATTTGAGTTTTCTGTCTCCTTCTCTTCATTAGCATAGCTAAGAGTTTATCAGTTTTATTTATTATTTCAAAGAACCAACTTTTTGTTTTGTCAATTTTTTTCAATTGTTTCTTTTGTTTCAATTTCATTATTTCAGCTCTGATTTTAATTATTTCCTGTCTTCTACTGCTTTTGGTGTTGTTTTGTTCTTTTTATAGAGCTTTGAGATGTAATATTAGGTCATTTATTTGTTGACTTTTTCTTCTTTTAAGGAATGAACTCCATGCAATGAACTTTCCTCTTAGTGTTGCCTTCATAGTGTCCCAGAGATTTTGATGTTGTATTAGTACTCATTTACCACTAACAATTTTTAATCTCTTCTTTGATATATTTTGCAACCCATTGTTCATTTAATAGCATATTATTTAGTTTCAGGTATTGAGTAGCTTCTTTTTTATTTTATCATTGATTTATAATTTCATTCCATTATGATCTGATAGAATGCAGAATAGTATCTCTGCTTATTCTATTTGCTAAAGTTGATTTGTGGCATATTATGTGGTCTATTTTAGAGAAGGATATCCATGTGCTGCTGAGAAGAAAGTGTATTCACTCATTGATGATGAAATATTTTTTATATGTCAGTTGAGTCTAGTTATCAATTGTTTTATTGAATTCTATCGTTTCTTTGTTCAGCTTTGTTTGGAAGATCTATCCAGTGGTGAAAGAGGTGTTTTAATGTCACCCAGAATTATTGTGTTGTAGTCTTTTTGACTCTTGAACTTGACAAGAATTTGTTTGATGAATGTAGATGCTCCATTGTTTGGCACATATATATTTATAATTGTTATGTCTTGTTGATATGTGGTTTCCTTGAGCAACATGAAATGTCCTTCTTTATCCCTTTTGATTACCTTTGTATTGAAGTCTACTTTATTTGATATGAGGATGTGAAGCCTGCATGTTTCCACAGTCCATGTGAGTGGTATGTTTTTTTCTCAACCTTTCACCTTCAGTCTGTGGATGTATTCTCCTATGAGATGAGTCTCTTGGAGGCAGCATACTTTTGGCCCTTTTTAATCCAATCTGCCAGTCATGTCTTTTGATTGGTGAGTTTAGGCCATTAATATTCAGGATTATTATTGAGACTTGATTTGTTTTCCCAGTCATTTTTGTTTATTTTTGGTATTTAACTTGACTTGGTTTCTCCTTTGATTAGTATTTCCTTTAGTGTAATACCTCCCTTTGCTGATTTTCCTTGTTGTTTTTAATTTCCTCCTAATGGAATATTTTGACAAAGATGTTCTGTAGTGCAGGTTTTCTAGTTGTAAATTCTTTAACTTTTGTTTATCATGGAAGGTTTTTATTTTGTCATCAAATCTAAAGCTTAATTTTGCTGGGTATAAGAGTCTTGGTTGATATTTATTTTTTTCAGAGTTTGGTATATGTTGTTTCAGGATCATATAGCTTTCAGAGTCTGGGTTGAAAAATCTGTAGATAACCTAATTGGGTTTTCCCTATATATAATCTGATTCTTATTGCTTGTGGCTTTTAAGATTCTCTCCTTATTCTGCATGCTAGGCATTTTTATTATAATGTGCCTTGTTGTGGATCTGTAGTGATTTTGTACATTTGACATCCTATAACATCCTATGACATCCACCATCATTGCTAACCCCCTGCCCCCTCCCTTCCCCTCCCATCCCTCTGCCCTATCTAGAGTTTGTCTATTCCTCCCATGCTCCTCCTTCCTATCCCATTATGGGTCAGTCACCTTATATCAGAGAAAACATTTGGCATTTGTGTTTTTTTTGCGATTGGCTAACTTCACTTAATTCACAATAGCTAACCTGTGTAACCAACCTAGATGCCCCTCAGTAGATGAATGGATTAAAAAAATGTGGCATATATATACAATGGAATATTACTTAGCAATAAAAGAGAAAATTATGGCATTTGCAGATAAATGGATGACACTGGAGAAAATTTTCTGATATTATTTCATTGAATAGATTGCTTGTTCCTTTGGTTGGGAACTCTATGCCTTCTTCTATCCAGATAATTCTTAAACTTGTTTTTTATATTGTCCCATAGTTCTTGAATGTTCTGCTAATGGTTTCTTACCATCTTCACTGAGTGGTCAACATTCTTTTCATGATTTTATAATTTGGAGCTGGGATTGTGGCTCAGCGGTAGAGCGCTCTGTCTAGCACAGGCAGAACTTGGGTTCGATCCTCAGCACCACATAAAAATAAAGGCATTGTATTGTGTCCACCTACACCTAAAAAAATAAATATATAAAAAAGTTTCAGTATAAAAAAAAAGAGATTTTGTATTTTGTCTTCATTGTCTTTAGTCCAGTTTTCTAAGTGATCTAATCTGTCAGCAGTGCTTTCTATTGAGTTTTTAATTTGGTTTATTGTTTCTTTCATTTCAAAGATTTCTGGTTTTTTTTTCAGAACCTATATCTCCTTATTGAAGTAATGTTTTGCTTTCTATATTTGCTTATGTATCTCTTTATTGAAACGATATTTTGCTGCCTGTATTTACTCTCTTACATCATCCATTCATTTAAGAACATTTTAATTATGTACATCTTGAATTTCTTCTCTGTCATTTCTGCTGTTGTTCTGGCCATGGATTCTAATAATGTAGTTTTCTTGGTTTATTTGGAGCACTTTCTTACTTTTTTTTTATGTTGTTCATGTATTTTCCCTTCTAGCACTGCAGATCTGAGGCATTACAGTTTTTACCCTATAGACTTATAGTATCCCTGCAGGGTTCCAATACCTCCCCTTTAAGAGGGAGAACAATATTAAAAGATCCCAATATAAACAATATAGAACCTTAAATCAAATAGCTGCTATTAAGACATTTATGGTTTTGTCACAGTATACAGAAATGATGAGTTCATTTATTATCTATACTATAAACAGTAGGTTTGCAAAAGGGTCTACCATTTCTGAAGGTGGACACAGAACCTGGGGTGAGTTGTAGGATGAGATGTTGAGGGGGTAGGAGGTGGGGATATATAGTTACTAGATCTTAGAAGTGTGAAAGAAGAATCTAAAGAAGTTGGTTAGTAGCAGAAGAGAGAGAAAGTGATTTGGGGGAGACAAGTAAGTGGGAAGATAATAGAGTACAAAAAGCAAACAAACATAAATATTAAGAAAAATAAAAATGTAATAATAGATAAAAAGCATATGCAACACAACTGTAATATGCTATTCAGACATCCCAATCCTCAGTAGCTTAATTCATGAAAAGTACTTAGTTTCACAAATGTTGGGGATTTGAGGGCAGGAGAAAAGAAAGAGAGGAAAGAAAAAATCTTGAAAGAAGATACGAAGATTGTGCTTTTTTTTTTTGAGATCAGTATCTTTCCTATTTCCCTTCTCATTCAATAGGTGGGGTTATCTGTTGTTTGCTGTATCTTTACCCTCAGGATAATGTTATTAGGGTGGAAGGGTTAGTCTTGGGGGCGTAGCTCCTGCAGGTGGGGAACAGTACTTGTCTGTCCGATGGGAAACTTCACACCAAGGATCTCCTTTGAGGCCTGCTGTGTGGTGTGGGTACGTGGTCTTATCTCCTTATATCACCTGTGACTCTCACAATTCCTGGTCTCTAGTTTAGTCTTCAAAATGTATCTCACTCACCCCCTCCCTTTCTAACTTCCCAGTCAGGAACCTTTCTCTCTGGAGGTATTTTGGGCTGTGCTGTGGGGGCTGCACACCTGGGGTGGAGAGCTGTTTTGTACTGGGAATATCAGTACTCAGACCAGCTGTGTGACTGCAAGCATTATAGGCTACAGGAAAGAGGGGGAGTTGGGGACTAAAGGTACCTTTATATTGCTTCTAAGCCCCAGCCGGTATTCCAAACTGGGGAAATACCAGCTAAAGTTGGCTAGGAAGGTGTCCCAAGATAGAGGCAGCTGCTTTCAGCAATGGAGTGTTGGTCTGGTTGGGCCAGGTGGTGGCAGTGGGCGGTATGTTAAGAGATACAATTCTGTGGCATGTAGTGTTGTGGCTGACAGCTGTCTCTAGACCCTGTGCAGTGTCCCCAGGTGTAGGCTACCACATGCAGGGGACTATGGCAGTGGTTGAAGTGTCCCAGATGGAGGCAACTGGGGGAACCCCACATTGGTAGATGGGGGTCCACACAGGAGTGATGGAATTCCTGTGTGGGTGGGCGGCCAGGAGTCCTGTGCCAGTGCTGAGGCCTAGAGATCTTCACGGGTGCGGTGGTGGTGATTCCTGGGAGGGAGCAGCTGTCAGGAGTCCTCGAATTACTCACAGAGAAACAGTATTCCAACTACTTGAATCCCAGGTCATGGAGAGACACAGAATGCAGCCTCCCTCTAACCCACCATCTTGGATCCCCTCCATTCTACATTTTTATCCTAACCTAAAGCATGGTACATGTTTTGAGGAAAATAATTCATACTCCTAAATATGTGTAGTTAGTGTATTTTATTTACCATTTATGCATTTAAGCATATTAAAATTTATAGCTTTTTTTATTATAGAAAGCATGTAGGTATACTTTAAAGAAGGGGATATGCTAAAATTATTTATTCCTGTCTTACCACAATATTTTGATGTATTTGTAATCCGGCTTTTTTTTTTTTTTTTTTTTTTTTTTGGTCCAAGAATATAGTTATGCTTAAACCTCAATAAAACTTTTAAAAACTGTTTGGGTCATGCTAGATGTGCTATTTTTGCATTCTTATGACCATTACTTTTAGTGGTTATGTGTTATCACGTTGTTCAATAAATGTTTCATAGTTTACCAAAATTTCCCCTTTTTGTTGAACATTTAAATTATTTCCAATTTTAACTATTATGCCACAACATGTAGCTCTTTTATGGATTTATGATTATATTCTTAGGAAAGATTAACAGAATTGGGATTATTGGGCCAAATTATAGAAACATTTAAAAGTCTATTGATTTGTATTGACAGATTGATTTCCTAAAGTATTATATACTAATTTCCATTTCCACCAAAATAACTTTAGCTTTTGTTTTTGGTATATACTGCTAGTAGCATTAGTATTTTTATTTAAAATGACCATGCTAGCTTAGTAGGGGGGAAAAACTTATTTGTATTTATTTATTTATTTATTTTTTGTGGTGCTGGGGATTGAACCCAGGGCCTTGTGCATGAGAGGAAGGAACTCTACCAACTGAGCTATATCCCTAGCCCTAAAAAAAAAACCCTTATATTTTTATTTGCCTTGTTGATTTTCAGTGGAACTCTCGCTAGTATTTATTATTTTGTGAAGTGACTACTCCTGTTCTTTATTTATTCAACTATTTAAACCTGGTTATATAATAAAATTATCAACCTCTTTTCCATTATAATTTCTACAAATACTTTTTAGCCACTTGACTTGTTATTTGTGTTAGTTTTGTGTTTTATTGCATAAATTTTCAAATTCTGTGTAGTAAAAATGTATTAGCCTTTTTCTCTGGCTATATTTTTGAATACTTCAAAGATTAGAAACTTTTCTTCCTCTCACACCCAGATTTTATAATTATATTCTATTCTAAGCAATACATTGAATAATCACATTCCCTTTATTTTTGTTTGTCTGTCCCTTAAGTAAGGAGAGATAAGGTGATGGAATCCTTATTTTTGCTATTCAATTTGGAGATTCTCATTAGTTAAGCAACACCTCTCTAAAGAAATATTTTTACAAATTTACCCCTCTACACATTCTGACATTTTTAATATGTCTTTGATTTGACTGAAGGATCCTAGAGTAATGAATATTATTTTTGTACATGTCTTTGAAATTTGTCATAGGGAAATCTTCCATTCACTTTGATATCTCTAGTGCTTCAACTGGAGACCAAAAATTGCCATTTTAAATATTGCATTTTTTCTAAGCATTTTAATGTATAATTCATCTAAAATCTCTGTTCTTTGTGTAATATAAAGATGATAATAGGGTGTTTCCCATATCACTACCCCATTTATGCACCCTTAAGAGTAGAATAATTCACTTCATTCTTATTGTTTTACAATGTACATTAAAATATTATGCATATTAGGGTGCCTCTGATAAATAGGCATATAATATCAAATTACATGTAAAACATCTTTATATCCTTTCTTATAGAAGCATAGAATATTTTAGGGTTATTGAGATATGTTATTTTTGCCTGAAGTTTAAAATTCATTTAGAAAACCCAGTGTGACAGGGCACATATGTAATTTAAATATCTTTTAATAAGCAGAGTCAGATTTGTTATACAAATTTATGTCTAAATTCTTAATGATTATATACCTTTTCCCCTTTTTAACATGTGCATGACACAATGAAACTAATCCATCATGATAGTATTAGGGACACTGACTCTATACATAATCACATAATTTTTTTAAACATTACATAATTTTTTATTATTATTTTTTAATATTTATTTTTTAGTTTCAGGTGGACACAATATCTTTATTTTATTTTTATGTGATGCTAAGAATCGAACCCAGTGCCTCACGCATGATAGGCGAGCGTGCTACCACTTGAGCCACATCCCCAGCCCCACAATTTTTTATTATTAAATGAGAAAATCTCATTTGTTACATCATCACATTGCTAGTCAAAGAAATGCTGCAGTGATGAAGAAAGTCAATTTTGGATCAACCAAAGTCTTCATTTCTACTACATTCATTTACAAAGAAATAATGTTCAACACAGCCCAACAAAACATTCTTGGTTTTCTTCATATTGAAAGTCCCCCAAACACATAATTTATTTTATTTTTTTAAATGTTGATGGACCTTTACTTTATTCATTTATTTATATGTGGTGCTAAGAATCGAACCTGCCTTACACATGCTAGGCAAGTGCTCTACCTCTGAGCCACAATCCCAGCCTACATAATCACATTATTTGATTTGCAAAGGGAAATTCTGGAACATATTCCAGTTGTGAACCCCATATAATTTGGTAAAATGTGTCTTTGTTCGAAAATATTGAACAAAATCCTTAAGAAACAAAGCCAAAAATGAAATGAATAGTGCGTGGCTTAAAAGAAATAAAAAGAATTCATTTAAGCCATTTTTTTTTTAATACTGGGGATTGAACTCAGGGGCACTCAACCACTGAGCCACATCCTCAGCCCTATTTTGTATTTTATTTAGAGACAGGGTCTCACTGAGTTGCTCAGCACCTCACTGTTGCTGAGGCTGGCTTTGAACTCGTGATCCTCCTGTCTCAGCCTCCTAAGCCCCTGGGATTACAGGTGTGGGCCACCACACCCAGCTTCATTTAAGCCTTTTATTTCCTACTTAGGAATCTAGGGTTGGACATAATCCACATTTATATGTAAATAATTAATAGTAAATTTGTAAGATTTATAAGTAACCTTGTATGTTACATTTTACTCTCTAAATACTGCAGAAACGAAATAGAATGATTTTAATTTTCAAGAATTTATAATGTATATATTATAGCATAAATAATTTTTAAAAATAAATAATATAAAACCAATTTCTGATACACACCTCAAAGTATTAATAGCAATTTCCTTTTCGGAGTAAAATAAAAGAGAAGCAGGTTTTGGAAGATGGCGGCAAAGGGAGTGCATCAACTCCGTGTACTGTGTCACTGTGAGGGAAAATGACGAGTTAGAACGGCTAAAAGCTATCTTGTTAGGAATTTCCAGCAAAATTGGGGTGCTCCAAAACCTAGTGGAAGGATTTTCATCGCACGAGGATCAGATTCGGGGGCTCAAACGCGAGCGATCTGTCTTCACAGAGGGTCACGCTGCTTATTCAGCAAATCGCCCCACAGCTAGAGTCTGCGGCGCGTGCTGGGAAACGACGAGCTAGCGGCGCAGAGATGCAGCGCTGCTGATTCTGCAGACTCCTGCCAGCTGTGCATTTGCTGTGCTCGGAGCTGAATTCTGGGTTTGAGAAGGGGAAAGGAAATGGTCCAGTTCGGTTCTCCACACCGGTCAGACCACAGAGGAAGCCAGCGGCCACCATCTTGGAGAGCTGACATCACCATCCTTGTTTTCTACTGATCGCAGCTCTTTCAGCTATAGAACAGGTAATTTCAGGATGACATTTGTGTGCGTCTCGCAGACAAATTGCTCAGACTTAGTGCTAAATAACCCGCGGAAACTGCTTCTTGGAGCCTGCTCCTATCGGAACACACACCGAGCCCGGAGCGGCCGAGTTCCGGCTCCCGGAGCTGCTCTGGCCCAGGGCTATAGAACCCGCAAAAACTGCTACTTGGAGCCTGCTCCTGTCAGAGCACGCACCAAGCCCGGAGAGTCCGAATTCTGGCTCCCGGAATTGCTCTGGCCCAGGGATAAAGAACCCGCGGAAACTGCTTCTCGGCCCGGGTCCTGCTGAATACTGTGGAGACCAGAGGGGCGGAGCAGAGCCGCCGTCTGCGCTCGGAACAGGCCCAACGACCCGCCGGCGTGGTATCACGTCACCCCAACTGGAGTGAGGGCCGAACAGAGCCACCACCCGCACCCAGAACAGGCCCAGCGACCCGCCGGCGTGGCAGTCATGTCACCCCATTTGGAGTAGGGGCAGAACAGAGCCGCAGCCCGATCCTGCAAGGTAGACAGACCTGCGACCGACCGGTGGAACAGGCCCAGTGGTCTGCCAATGTGGTAGACACATCACACCATTTGGAATAGGGGCAGAGCAGAGACGCTGCCCGCATCCGGAACAGGCCCAACGACCCGCTGGGGTGGTAGTCACGTCACCCCAATTGGAGTAGGGGCAGAGCAGAGCCGCCACCCGCGCCTGCAAGGTAGGCAGACCTGCGACCAACCGGCGGATCAGGCCCAGCGGCCTGCTGGTGTGGTAGACACGTCACCCCAATTGGAGTAGGGACAGAGCAGAGCCTTCGCCCGCGGCTGGAACAGGCCCAGCGGCCCGACAGAGTGGTAGTCACGTCACCCCAATTGGAGTAGGGACAGAGCAGAGCCACCGCCTGCGCACGGAACAGGTCCAGCGACCTGCCGGCGTGGTAGTCACGACACCCCAATTGGAGTAGGGGCAGAGCAGATCCGTCACCCGCGCCTGCAAGGTAGGCAGGCCTGTGACCGACTGGCGGAACAGGCCCAGGGCCTGCTGGTGTGGTAGACACGTCACACCAATTGGGGGAGGGGCAGAGCAGAGCCGCCTCTCGAGCCTGGAACAGGCCCAGCGGCCTGCCGGCGTGGCAGTCACCTCACCCCATTTGGAGCAGGGGCAGAGCAGAGCCACAGCCCACGCCCAGAACAGGCCCAGCGACCTACCGGCGTGGTAGTCACAACATCCCAATTGGAGTAGGGGCAGAGCAGAGCCGCCGCCCGCGCCTGCAAGGTAGGCAGACCTGCGACGGACTGGCAGAACAGGCCTAGGGGTTCGCGGGAGTGGTAGACACGTCACACCAATTGGAGTAGGGGCAGAGCAGAGCCGCCGACCGCGCCTACAGGGTAGGCAGACCTGCGACCGACCGGCAGAACAGGCCCAGGGGTTCGCGGGCGTGGTAGACACATCACACCAATTGGAGGAAGGGCAGAGCAGAACCGCTGTCCGCGCCTCCAAGGTAGGCAGACCTGCGACCGGCAGAACAGTCCCAGCGGCCCGCCAGCGTGGTAAACAGATCACCCCAATTGGAGGAGGAGCAGAGCCGCCGCCCGCCCCTGCAAGGGAGAATTTTCAACTATACGAGAGCAATATAAATATATAGGGGGAAAATTTCAAAAACACAACAGTTTCACCAAGTAGAAAGAAACATGAGCAATATGAAAAGACAAGGAAAGAAAGGACCACAAGCAATGCAGTTCAACTCAACTTTAGAAGAGGTAATAGCTGCAACAGATGGAATGTCAGATAAGGAATTCAGGATATACATGCTGCAGATGATCTGGAGTCTCAAGGAAGACATTAGACAGCAAAATCAGACAATGAAAGATCACTTCGACCACTTCGACAATGTATTACATAAACAAATCCAAGAAGCAAAAGATCAACTATACAGGGAGATAGAGGTAATAAAAAACAAACAAACAGAAATCCTAGAAATGCAGGAAGCAATAAACCAACTTAAAAACTCAATTGAGAATACTACCAGCAGAGTAGAACACTTAGAAGATAGAACATCAGACAATGAAGACAAAGTATTTCAACTTGAAAAGAACATAGACAGCTCAGCAAGACTGTTAAGAAATCATGAGCAGAACATCCAAGAAATATGGGATAATATAAAGAGACCAAACTTAAGAGTCATTGGAATACAGGAAGGTATAGAGGTCCAAACTAAAGGAATAAGCAATCTATTCAATGAAATAATACGAGAAAACTTCCCAGACTTGAAGAATGAGACAGAATCCCAAATCCTAGAAGCCTACAGGACGCCGAATGTGCAAAATCATAAGAGATCCACACCTAGACACATTATAATGAAGATGCCCAACATACAGAATAAGGAGAGAATTTTAAAAGCTACAAGAGAAAGGAAGGAGATTACATTTAGGGGTAAACCAATCAGGATAACAGCTGATCTTTCAACACAGACTCTGAAAGCTAGAAGATCCGGGAATAACATATATCAATCACTGAAAGAAAATGGGTTCCAACCAAGAATTGTGTATCCAGCCAAATTAAGCTTCAGGATGGAAGATGAAATTAAAACCTTCCACGATAAACAAAAGTTAAAAGAATTTGCAGCTAGAAAACCATGTCTTCAAAACATCCTCGGCAAAACATTACAGGAAGAGGAAATGGAAAATAACAATGAAAACCAACAGTGGGAGGTAGGACAGTAAAGGGGGGAAAATAATCAAAAAGGAAAACAAACCATGTTTAGTAACATAAATAAACAAATATGGCTGGAAGAACAACCCATATCTCAATAATAACCCTAAATGTTAAAGGCTTAAACTCACCAATTAAGAGACACAGGCTAGTAGAATGGATCACAAAACAAGACCCAACAATATGCTGCCTACAGGAAACGCATTTGATAGGAAAAGACATACATAGACTGAAGGTGAAAGGTTGGGAAAAATCATATCACTCATATGGACTTCGGAAACAAGCAGGAGTGTCCATACTCATATCAAATAAAATAGATTTCAAGCCAAAGTTAATCAAAAGGGATAAAGAGGGACACTACATACTGCTCAAGGGAACCATACACCAACAAGACATAACAATCATAAATATATATGCCCCAAACAATGGTGCAGCTATGTTCATCAAGCAAACTCTTCTCAAGTTTAAGAGTCTAATAGACCACCATACAATAATCATGGGAGACTTCAACACACCTCTCTCACCACTGGACAGATCTTCCAAACAAAAGTTGAATAAGGAAACTATAGAACTCAATAACACAATTAATAACCTAGACTTAATTGATATATATAGAATATACCACCCAAGATCAAGCAGTTACACTTTTTTCTCAGTAGCACATGGATCCTTCTCAAAAATAGATCATATATTATGTCACAGGGCAACTCTTAGACAATATAAAGGAGTAGAGATAATACCATGCATCTTATCTGATCATAATGGAATGAAACTGAAAATCAACGATAAAAGAAGTAAGGAAAAATCATGCATCACTTGGAGAATGAACAATAGGTTACTGAATGATCAATGGGTTATAGAAGACATCAAGGAGGAAATTAAAAAATTCTTAGAGATAAATGAAAACACACACACAACATATCGGAATCTATGGGACACATTGAAAGCAGTTCTAAGAGGAAAATTCATTGCTTGGAGTTCATTCCTTAAAAAAAGAAAAAACCAACAAATAAATGATCTCATACTTCATCTCAAAATCCTAGAAAAAGAAGAGCAAAACAACAACAAAAGAAGTAGAAGGCAAGAAATAATTAAAATCAGAGCTGAAATTAATGAAATTGAAACAAAAGAGACAATTGAAAAAGATTGACAAAACTAAAAGTTGGTTCTTTGAAAAAATAAATAAAATCGACAGACCCTTAGCCATGCTAACGAAGAGAAGAAGAGAGAGAAATCAAATTACTAGCATACGGGATGAAAAAGGCAATATCACAACAGACACTTCAGAAATACAGAAGATAATCAGAAACTATTTTGAATCCTTATACTCCAATAAAATAGAAGATAGTGAAGGCATCGATAAATTTCTTAAGTCATATGACCTGCCCAGATTGAGTCAGGAGGATATTGACAACCTAAACAGACCAATATCAATTGAGGAAATAGAAGAAACCATCAAAAGACTACCAACTAAGAAAAGCCCAGGACCGGATGGGTATATAGCAGAGTTTTACAAAATCTTTAAAGAGGAACTAATACCAATACTTTTCAAGCTATTTCAGGAAATAAAAAAAAGAGGGAGAACTTCCAAATTCATTCTACGAGGCCAACATCACCCTGATTCCTAAACCAGTCAAAGACACTTCAAAGAAAGAAAACTACAGACCAATATCTCTAATGAACCTAGATGCAAAAATCCTCAATAAAATTCTGGCGAATCGGATTCAAAAACATATCAAAAAAATTGTGCGCCATGATCAAGTAGGATTCATCCCTGGCATGCAAGGCTGGTTCAATATACGGAAATCAATAAATGTTATTCACCACATCAATAGGCTTAAAAATAAGAACCATATGATCATCTCAATAGATGCGGAAAAAGCATTCGACAAAGTACAGCATCCCTTTATGTTCAAAACGCTAGAAAAGCTAGGGATAACAGGAACTTACCTCAACATTGTAAAAGCAATCTATGCTAAGCCTCAGGCTAGCATCATTCTGAATGGAGAAAAATTGAAGGCATTCCCTCTAAAATCTGGAACAAGACAGGGATGCCCTCTCTCACCACTTCTGTTCAACATAGTTCTCGAAACACTGGCCAGAGCAATTAGACAGACGAAAGAAATTAAAGGCATAAAAATAGGAAAAGAAGAACTTAAATTATCACTATTTGCAGATGACATGATTCTATACCTAGCAGACCCAAAAGGGTCTACAAAGAAACTATTAGAGCTAATAAATGAATTCAGCAAAGTGGCAGGATATAAAATCAACACGTATAAATCAAAGGCATTCCTGTATATCAGCGACAAATCCTCTGAAATGGAAATGAGGACAACCACTCCATTCACAATATCCCCCCAAAAAATAAAATACTTAGGAATCAACCTAACAAAAGAGGTGAAAGACTTATACAATGAAAACTACAGAACCCTAAAGAGAGAAATAGAAGAAGATCTTAGAATATGGAAAAATATACCCTGTTCATGGATAGGCAGAACTAACATCATCAAAATGGCGATATTACCAAAAGTTCTCTATAGGTTCAATGCGAAGCCAATCAAAATCCCAATGGCATTTCTTGTAGAAATAGAGAAAGCAATCATGAAATTCATATGGAAAAACAAAAGACCCAGAATAGCAAAAACAATGCTAAGCAGGAAGGGTGAATCAGGCGGTATAGCGATACCAGACTTCAAACTATACTACAGAGCAATAGTAACAAAAACAGCATGGTACTGGTACCAAAACAGGCAGGTGGACCAATGGTACAGAATAGAGGACACAGAAACCAATCCACAAAACTACAACTATCTTATATTTGATAAAGGGGCTAAAAGCATGCAACGGAGGAAGGATAGCATCTTCAACAAATGGTGTTGGGAAAACTGGAAATCCATATGCAACAAAATGAAACTGAATCCCTTTCTCTCGCCATGCACAAAAGTTAACTCAAAATGGATCAAGGAGCTTGATATCAAATCAGAGACACGGCGTCTGATAGAAGAAAAAGCTGGCTACGATCTACATACTGTGGGGTTGGCTCCAAATTCCTCAATAGGACACCCATAGCACAAGAGTTAATAAATAGAATCAACAAATGGGACTTACTCAAACTAAAAAGTTTTTTCTCAGCAAAAGAAACAATAAGAGAGGTAAATAGGGAGCCTACGTCATGGGAACAAATCTTTACTCCTCACACTTCAGATAGAGCCCTAATATCCAGAGTATACAAAGAACTCAAAAAATTAGACAACAAGATAACAAATAACCCAATCAACAAATGGGCCAAAGACCTGAACAGACACTTCTCAGAGGAGGACATACAATCAATCAACAAGTATATGAAAAAATGCTCACCATCCCTAGCAGTCAGAGAAATGCAAATCAAAACCACCCTAAGATACCATCTCACTCCAGTAAGATTGGCAGCCATTAGGAAGTCAAACAACAACAAGTGCTGGCGAGGATGTGGGGAAAAGGATACACTTGTTCATTGTTGGTGGGACTGCAAATTGGTGCAGCCAATCTGGAAAGCAGTATGGAGATTCCTGGGTAAGCTGGGAATGGAACCACCATTTGACCCAGCTATTCCCCTTCTCGGTCTATTCCCTAAAGACCTAAAAAGAGCATGCTACAGGGACACTGATACATCGATGTTCATAGCAGCACAATTCACAATAGCAAGACTGTGGAACCAACCTAGATGCCCTTCAATAGACGAATGGATAAAAAAAATGTGGCATTTATACACAATGGAGTATTACTCTGCATTAAAAAATGACAAAATCATAGAATTTGGAGGGAAATGGATGGCATTAGAGCAGATTATGCTAAGTGAAGCTAGCCAATCCCTAAAAAACAAATGCCAAATGTCTTCTTTGATATAAGGAGAGTAACTAAGAACAGAGTAGGGACGAAGAGCATGAGAAGTAGATTAACATTAAACAGGGATGAGGGGTCGGAGGGAAAGGGAGGGAGAAGGGAAATTGCATGGAAATGGAAGGAGACCCTCAGGGTTATACAAAATTACATACAAGAGGAAGTGAGGGGAAAGGGAAAAATAATACAAGGGGGAGATATGAGCTGCAGTAGCGGTGGTAGAGAGAGAAGAGGGGAGGGGAGGGGAGGGGAGGGGGGATAGTAAAGGATAGGAAAGGCAGCAGAATACAAGAGACACTAGTATGACAATGTATAAATCAATGGAAGTGTAACTGATGTGATTCTGCAATCTGTATACGGGGTAAAAATGGGAGTTCATAAACCCACTTGAATCAAAGTGTGAAATATGATATATCAAGAACTATGTAAAGTTTTGAACAACCAACAATTAAAAAAAAATTTAAAAAAAAATAAAAGAACCAGGGGAGTAAGAATAAGGACTTTAACTGTTCATTTTTGTAAACATTATATTGTTTTTAAAAAACTTTTTACAATATTAGCACATTCTTTTTTTTAATTTCTTTTTCTTTTGCAGTTGTAGGACAGCATGCCTTTTATTTTTCTTTTAATGTGGTACTAAGGATTAAACCCAGTGCTTCACATATGCTAGGCAAGCACTCTGCCACTGAGCTACAGGCTCAGCCCTACTGCGTTCCTTTTATATTTTAAAAAGTTTCGTTTTTTTTTTACTAGGGTTGGGGGGTATTGTTTTGTTTGTTGGTGATACTAAGTAATGGAATGCAGGGCCTTGAGAATGCTAAGCAAGCATTACACCACTAAGCTATACCCCACAAACCCCAAAGCAAACAATTTTAACAGACAAAATTCTTACCTTCATTTGCTGAGTTCATTTGTAGATAAGAAAGTTGACCATCTGTAAATAAAAATTTTTAAAAAATAGAAAGAATTTTGAATGTTTTTACCATAAAGAAATATTTAAGAAGATAGGTAGCTTTGCCCTGGCTTGAACTTTATACAATGTATACATGTATCAAAACATAACATTATTTCATAAATATGTACTATTTTATGAATAAATTTTTAAAATAAATAGAAAAATGTAAAATAGAGAAGTAGAAAGAAAAATCACTCAGTCTTAACACCCAAAGACCGTTATATTTTGCTGTTTTTTCCTACTTTTTCTTTAACATAGCTATGACCATATTGCAGACATAATTTTCTCATTTTTTTACTTAATATTAAAAAGAATCTTCCTAGCTTATTAAACTCTTCATAAATCTCATCTAAATGGCTACATGGTTTCCTACGTGTCAGTGCAATTGTTTACTAATAATTATTTTCATATTTATTTACTGAATAATTTTTCTCCACTTTGAAGTTGTTGTCAGTCTTGACTATTACAAATAATGCTATGATGGATGTTTTTCCTTTGATACCTTTTATTCTCCTCACAGCACATTCACTTTCTTTATCATCCCTGTGAGCTTTCTGAGACCAGCAACCAAAGCAAGGCCCTAAGAATACAGATAAGAAAATTTCCTTTTATCAGTGTCCTGATCAACATACCATATGTCAAAGATCATTAAGCAAACTTGAAATTGAATTAGCAAAATAATCCTTGAAATTTTGATTGAAGAAAAATAAAGTGCTTGAAGAATATAAAGGGGAAAAAAGGAACTATGATCTTTCATTAAATTTAATATATTGTTTCAGGCTGATTGTGAATATATGGTAGTCTCTTTAACACAGAATAGATACAAAATTGCTTCCCATCTTGATCTGAAAGATAAGCTGACATTATTTTTTAACTTAAGAAAGCACATCCTTTGATATTCTAGAAGTAATAATATCTTGATGTCAAATAGTCCTTACCTCTGTAGACTCCGTGTCTCTAGTCATGTTTTCACCATGCATGGCCTGCTCTAAAGTTGTTGAGAATACCTTGTTTTGTGAAACTGAAGTGCTTCTGAAAAGTAGTGTGCAGATATAAACTTTGTCAAATCCAAACATTTGAAAAATATGCCTGGTAACTTTTTATATAAAGAAATTTAATTGAAAGGATGAAGGGAGGAAGAGAAAGAGAAAAGCTGACTATAGAGGTCACATGACTATTTCATGCCTAATCTTAGGTTCTCAGTGGGATAGCAGAATTAGAATTTAGACTGGCCTGCTTGTTCTTGGCACAATATTCTTACCTATACCTCAGGGAATTTCTTTAGAATGACATTATTAAATAAGCCTTGATTTAGATATTAATATTGATTTAGGCCATTAATATTTGTAAGTGGGTAGGGAATAATGACTTTAAAAAATTAACACTGGGACCAGTTTGGTGTGACTATTTGCTGTCTTCAATTAACTGACTTTATATTTTATTACCATGTTTCTAGAACAATATATTGAAAAGATGTTAGAGATAAAAGAGATTATGGATAACGTACTTGCCAAACAGAAAGCAGAAAGGGATGATCTGGCTAAAAAATACAGGTGAGTGAAAAATATATGTGCTGTATAGTTTCTAGAATGTATCTGTTTTTAGCTATAGAAGTACTGTAGTTTGGATCTGCAATGTCCTCTAGAGGTGCTTGGTAAAGGCTTAGTTCCCAGATGGGCACTAATTGGAGGTGGGTCTGGGGGGATGCCTTCCCGTCATTGGTGCAAGCCCTAAAGGGGAATAGCAGGGCCCCTTCTGCTTCCTCTCTCTGTGTTCTGGCCATGAAATAAACAACTTTGCTGAGCCACTCACTCCACCATGATGTGCTGCATGCTGCCTCACCATAGTCCCAGAGCATCTTGAGGCCAACCAACCATGGACTGAAACCTCTTTAACCATGAGCCAAAATAAACCTTTCTTTTTACAAATTTGTTATCTCAGGTGTTTGTTAAAGTAATGGAAAGCTGACTAACATAAATAGGCCTAGAATTTCTAAAGAATACAAACATTGCTTGGAACCAATAAATGACTTCATGATATTGTCTAATCTCTTATCTCTGTAGAGAATGATACTTTCTAGAAATATATGTATTTTTAACTCCTTACTTGAAATGTTCAGAAAAGAACATTTTAGTATCTTAAAAAGTTGTCTACAGTGAAGAATCTTGTAAAAGCCTTTCTGATCATGAATTCTACAGATTCTTAGCACACCTAAATTTTCTACATTAATTTTTTTTTCTTTTACAGTAAATATTGTTTCTTTTAGTGCAGTTGATTAATCTTAGGATTGTGTGTACATGTGTATGTGTATGTGTCTGTACTTCTAATCTTTCAGGGTTCTTTATCCTGAAAATGTTGATTATATACCTCTTATTCTTTTTTGAGAAAATTAAAATATTCTGTATCTTTTTATTATTTGGATATTTTTATTAGTTTTTAACGAGACTTAGCTACTTAATTCCATTTGACATCTATTACATATTCAGGTTTCTCTGGACTTATTTAAAAATCAGTTTGAAATTTTTTAATTCTAAATCTACTATCTTCTGTCTTTATTTTGCCTTTTTCTCCAATAAGTTCCTTCTTGCTTCCTGACATGTTTCCCTGGCAGTAGCAAGCAAGTGAGCTTTCATTGATGGGTAAATGACTGTGGGATATGTTCTAGGGAACTTTAGAATCTAGCTTTAATTCTCTTTAATTATCCTATGGTGAACAGTGTGAACACTTAGAATTTTGTGAACATTCTAGTGACCATCTAGAATTTTGGAAACTTCCTGATAACTAGAGTTTCAGGTGTGTAAATCCTTATTAAGAGTGCTATAAAATTTCAAATCTTGGTCTGAGTAATCAAAGAGATTTTGCTGTCTGAATTCCTTATTTCACATGATGTGGTATTAGTATTTTTATTTCTCCTTTAGCTAACTTTTTGCATTTTTTTGCTACTGTTATTTGCTAAACTGATTTCTTCTTGCTGCTTTTTCCACTTAACATATGACAACTTTTAAATGTTTGCTGGATATTCAGTATCGACAACTCTATACTTTGATAAGAAAGGCAAGATATCTTATAATTGCTTTTCATTAAAACAGCATTTCTAAAGCATGGTGTGGTAGGTACCTGAAATCATTTCAGTGAAGTAAAAACTATTTTTTATAATAATACTAAGATATTAATTGTTTTCTTTTGTGAGTGTACAGTGGAACTTTCCAGAGGTAACCTGATGGTAATGGAGTGTGGGGGCATATATTCTTGTGTTTTACATTTTTATCAGTTTTAATTTCTAAAACAGTAAATATCGATAGGTATAATTCATACAAACAAAAGCCCTTTGGGTTCCGCCAAAATTTTTTAAAGTACAAATAGATCCTGAGGCCAAAATGTTTTAGAACCACTGGAAATGAAGAGCGTAATTTCCTGAAGCTCAGTGGGGGATAGGTAGACTTAGCCAAAATACCAAGAGCTATAATGAGCCATTTCCTCTTCTTTAGTCTCAAGATTCTGAGAGATTTGGTTTGGGGAAGGTGCACAGGATGATGGTCATCTAGATAGTCACTCTGGACTTGAAAGTGTCTCGAGATAGATTCAAAGTACAATTACAGTCATTACTTGATAAATTAATATTTCTCAGGTCTAGTTGAGGTGTGATTATTCACAAAACAATCTTGTTTCTCTATAGCTAAAGGAACCTGAGTGGAACTTACTATCAAATTTTACTTCCTAATACACCTTTCTACTCAAAACAGTAAGCAAACCCCAAACTTAAAAAATGGTGGTTCTCTTTAGCCACCAACTACTACTTTCCAATCAAAAACAAGTAGATATCTAGATAGACAATATAAGTGTTATTATCTTTTAGAGTTGATTCACGGCTGATAAATAATAATATGGATATAAATCTAACAACTTCATTATCACATTCTTTAAAAAGTAAAACTCACTGTTTTAGTCATTTTTTTGTTTGTTTTTGTTTTTTGCTGTGACCAAAAGCCCTGAAAAAGACAATTAGAGGAGGAAAAGTTTATTTTGGCTCATGGTTTCAGAGGTATCAGTACACAGATGGCCAACTCCATAGCTCTGGGCCTGAGGTAAGGCAGAACATCATGGTGGCCGGGTATGGCAGAGTAAAGTATCTCAGAACATGGCAATAGAAAGCAAAGAGCAGAGACTCTGCTTAACCAGGGACAAAATATATACTCCAAAGACATGCTCCCAGTGACCTACTCCCTACCTTCCTACAGTTACTTCCCAGTTAATCCACATCAGCAGTTTAGTGCACCTAATAACCCAATCATTTTACCTCTGAAAATTCTTCCATTGTCTCACACACAGCTTTTGGGGGACACCTCATGTCAAAACCATAACACCTGAAATAAAGGAATTTCCTCTCAATGGCAATACATTGTAAAGGTAGACTTTCGAGTACTTCAAGCTGATTAAAATCAAGACAGAGAATCTTTAACATCTAAAATGAATGATAAAACAAAGTTTTCTACTCTGTGTGTTTGTGTCCTGTGTCTGTTTCTTCCTATAGGGTATCCATAGAGTCATTTAAGCATGGAGCCCTGAGAGAACAGCTGGCCAACCTGGCCACAAGACAGAAGAGCCTTTTAGTTGTGGCAAAGAAACAGAAAAAAATAAGTCTGAAAATTCAAAATTATAAAAATGTCACATCATTGTCTGATCCTAGTTTAAGGAAGTTGCCATCCAGCTCACATATCTTCAGTGAAAAGGACAACAAAGAGCTTACCAGTCTGGAAAATTCAGTGCAGCCTCACTCAGGTTCACTTTCTCATATCAATATTGCTTGTAGAAGCATTCAAGAAACACCATTGTCTCTGGAAACATGCCATGACAGCCATAATACTAATCTTTGTCTAGATTCAGAGGCAGTAAGAAGGGAAGAATTTTCTGGAATTGAGATGAATTCTAAACAAAATGATAATGATTGTACCTTGGATGGGTTATTCAAATCTCGATACCCAGATAGCAGTGATAATAAATTGTCATCCCAACCTGATGCTTTCATTGCTCATGCAGAATATTTACAAAAAGATAATGATCATACAGAAACTACAGCCAAAGACTGTGAATTCTATAGTCCTTTTGCCATAACTGGCACATTAAATGGTTCCAAACATACAAGTATACTTTCCCAAAAGGATGCCCATCCATCAGCTGTTATTTGGGACCAGGACCTTTCCCAGTATGATCCAAAAAGAGGAAACAGAAAAACAGCTTCCCAGCAACCACCTGGGGGGACATCAGAATCCTGGGCACACCAAGCTGTTGCTGTCTTGGGCACTGATACTGTGCATCAGACAAAACAATATCTTGAAAAAACAGCTTCTGCTGTTCCACATATAAATAACAGTCAGGTCTCTTCTTCCTCTGGATCTGGCCATCAACATACTATTAAAAAGCCTTTAAACTACAGCACAACTCCTAAAAAGAAATGTATGCAGATAAAAGATTTGATATTATTAGGAAGAATGAATCCAGGAAATAACATTCTGGAATTTAAAACACAGGTATTCTATATTTTTTTCTCTAAAATCACATAAATTTTATAATAAGTAAATGTTGTTGTCACATAGGTATGTAGGGAACTGGAGTTTGACTGGGCTTCCTGAATGGAGAGATACAATCTTTGTATTCTTAGTAAGTGATATCATGCTGCTGGAATTGCCTTAATATATTACAATCACAAGCACCTTTGGATCTTCAAACCAGAACTAGTTTATTATATTGCAACAGGAAGGATTTAAGAATTAGCATAAAAATAATAAATTGAAACTGTCATTAGTTCCATATAATTTCAATAACTACCACTATACTGCTAAAGCATGCCCTAAAAGGATATGTATAAATTCATCTTCCAAAGAAGCTCAGTTTAGAACCCAGAAGTGGCTTGGAGTGTGGGTAAATCTGACTAAATTAAAACAATATTACATATACATAAAAAAGGAGGAGAAAAAAGTTTTGTTGGATATGTCTGTAAAAAGGGTTTCCTCTCCTCTTTCTCTACGTGCACTTTTTAAAAGAAGAATTTAGATTAACAAAGATCACAGAGTCCTTGAATGCTTCTTTGCTTATGGGCCAATCTGACAATTCAGTCCAGACTAATTAAAATTTAATCTGAATGACCTTTGTTTCCAGCTCTGCTCATTTCTGGATAATAAAGCTTTCCATAGTTAATAAGTTTTATTTGTAAATTTAAGTAAAAATATTTAAATTTTAAATCTCATATTGTAGTTTATGACTGAATTAGTGGCTTGATCTCAGATCCCTCAGTAATCCAATTTCTTTGCCTAGCAACCAATTTGTTGTTAAGTGGTGTCTACCTTAATTAGCCAATGCAGCTCAAAAGTTAGCAGATTAGTTATTCTATATTAGTTTTTTATTTACTCATATTTTGACAGTTGTGATACCTTCTTAAATCAGCGATAATAAAATTTTGCTAGAGATTTTCATATTTCAGCTATTTTTCTTTCCTTAACAGCTTTATTGACATATAGTTGGTATACAATATACTTACACATAATTGAAATATACAATTTGGTAGGCATTTGTATGTACCTGTGAAACAATGATCACAAGATAATGAAATATCCATTAATCTCAAAAGTTTCTTCTAGCCTTCTTGTACCCTACCTTTATCCCCTTCCCTTCCCTTTGCTGATCCCCTGATAATTACTGGTCTCTTTTCTTCTCTTACACATTCATTTACAATTCCAAGAATTGTGTGTAAGTGCAAATATACTTTATATATTGATTTTTGTCTGACTTCTTCTTCTGAATGTAATCATTTAAATTTATCCTTGTTATAGCATGAATAAGTTGTTCATTCCTTTTTCATTGTTTGATAGTAGCGCATTATATGTGTATATCAGTTTGTTTATCAGTATGCCTATGATAGACAGTTAGGTTGTTTCTATTTGTTGGCTATAAAGCTATTATGAATCTTGGTGTACCAGTTTTGGTATGACACAGACTTTAATTTTCTTGGGTAAATACCTAGGAATGGAGTTACTGGGTCATATGATAATCATACATTGAACTTAAAAAATTGTCAAAGTTGTTTGTAAAATTTTACATCTCCATTGGTTGTGAATGACAGTTCTAGTTCCTCAATGTAGTATAATCAGACTTAATTTTAGGCTTGCTATCGGAGTGTAGATGTGTGTATTGTGATATAACCTGCACATCTGTATAATGGTTTATCATTGTGGTTTTAATTTGCATGCCTATAATTATGATTGATATTGAATATCTTTTCACATGGTATTTGCCATCCATATTTATTATTTGATGAAGTGTCCAAATCTGTTGCCCTTTTTTTTTTGGTTGCTTATTTTCCTATCATGTTTTGTGATACACACACACACACACACACACTCACACAAAGTACATATAGATATAATCTTTATCAAACATGTACCATCCCAACTATTTTTACTATATTGTGGCTTGTCTTTTCATTCTCTTAACATTATTTTTTAAAAATAGAAGCCTTTAAATTTTTTTGTAATTTTAAGTGGACAGCATGCCTTTATTTTATTTGTTTATTTTTATTTGGTGCTGAGGATTAAATACAATACCTCATACATGCAAGGCAAGTGCTCTGCCACTGAACTATAGCCCCAGCCCAGAAGCCTTTAATTTTGGTGCAGGCTAAATTCTTAATTTATTCTTTCATAGATTATGTTTTTCATATCCTATTTAGGAATTATTTGTCTTCCCTAGTGACAAAGTTCTATTTTCTTCTAGAGTTTTTAGTTTTTAGTTGTACATTTAGGATTATAATCTATTTTTAATTAATTTTTGTATGTAGTACAATGTTGGATCCTCATTCATATTTTTTTTGGATATTTATAACATCTTTATTCATAAAAGAAAAAAAGTGGAAAGAAATCAAATGTCTATCAATCAACAAAAGAATAAATAGCAGTGGTATATCCATACAATGGAATATCGTTTGGCAATGTAAAGAATGAAATAATGGTACATGCTTTAACATAGATGAACCTTGAAAACATTAATTACTCTTATTGAAAAAAGTGAGCCACAATGGACCAAATATTGTATTATTCCACTTATATGAAATGACTAGAATAGAAAAATATGTAGATGTAGAGAGTCAATTAGTGTTTGCTTAAAGCAGGGGATCTAAGATTTGAAAAATGATAGGTAAGTGAATTGGGGATTCTTTGGGGGGAATAAAAAACTTTCAAATTGACTTTGGAAATGGAAACATTTCCAAAGGAAATAACATACTGGTTTTGCCCTGTGAATGTCACCAAATCATTCCCATCAAATTTAATATGTGAAACTTTTAAATTAAAATTTTTTATACCATGGCAGAAAATAATTATTAAATGACCAGTGTTCATATTTTTCTACATAGGAGCAAAAAGGTTAACCTAACAGTAATACATTTAGTTCAATCTTTTTTTTCTTTTTTTTTTTTAATTGGTTGTTCAAAATATTACAAAGCTCTTGACATCTCATATTACATATATTAGATTCAAGTGGATTATGAACTCCTATTTTTACCCCAAATACAGATTGCAGAATCACATCGGTTACACATCCACATTTTTACATAATGCCCTATTAGTAACTGTTGTATTCTGCTACCTTTCCTATCTTCTACTATCCTCCCTCCCCTCCCTTCCCCTCCCATCTTCTCTCTCTACCCCATCTACTGTAATTCATTTCCCTCCTTGTTTATTTTCCCCTTCCCCTCACAACTTCTTATATGTAATTTTGTATAACATTGAGGGTCTCCCTCCATTTCCATGCAATTTCCCTTTTCTCTCCCTTTCCCTCCCACCTCATGTCTCTGATTAATGTTAATCTTTTCTTCCTGCACTTCCTCCCTGCTCTGTTCTTAGTTGCTCTCATTATATCAAAGAAGACATTTGGTATTTGTTTTTTAGGGACTGGCTAGCTTCACTAAGCATAATCTGCTCTAATGCCATCCATTTCCCTGCAAATTCCATGATTTTGTCATTTTTTAGTGCTGCGTAATACTCCATGGTGTATAAATGCCACATTTTTTTTATTCATTCATCTATTGAAGGGCATCTGGGTTGGTTCCACAGTCTAGCAATTGTGAATTGTGCTGCTATGAACATCGTTGTGGCAGTATCTCTGTAGTATGCTCTTTTAAGGTCTTCAGGGAATAGACCGAGAAGGGCAATGGCTGGGTCAAATGGTGGTTCCATTCCCAGCTTTCCCAGGAATCTCCATACTGCTTTCCAAATTGGCAGCACCAATTTGCAGTCCCACCAGCAATGTACCAGAGTACCCTTTTCCCCACATCCTCACCAGCACTTGTTGTTGTTTGACTTCCTAATGGCTGCCAATCTTACTGGAGTGAGATGGTATCTTAGGGTGGTTTTGATTTGCATTTCTCTGACTGCTAAAGATGGGGAGCATTTTTTCATGTACTTGTTGATTGATTGTATGTCCTCCTCTGAGAAGTGTCTGTTCAGGTCCTTGGCCCATTTATTGATTGGGTTATTTGTTATATTATTGTCTAATTTTTTGAGTTCTTTGTATACTCTGGATATTAGAGCTCTATCTGAAGTGTGAGGAGTAAAAATTTGTTCCCATGATGACCTCTCTTATTGTTTCTCTTGCTGAGAAAAAACTTTTCAGTTTGAGTAAGTCCCATTTGTTGATTCTTGTTATTAACTCTTGTGCTATGGGTGTCCTATTAAGGAATTTGGAGCCCGACCCCACAATATGTAGATCGGAGCCAACTTTTTCTTCTATCAGACGCAGAGTCTCTGATTTGATATCTAATTCCTTGATCCACTTTGAGTTAACTTTTGTGCATGGTGAGAGAAAGGGATTCAGTTTCATTTTGTTGCATATGGATTTCCAGTTTTCCCAACATCATTTGTTGAAGATGCTATCCTTCCTCCATTGCATGCTTTTAGCTCCTTTATCAAATATAAGATAGTTGTAGCTTTGTGGATTAGTCTCTGTGTCCTCTATTCTGTACCATTGGTCCACCCGCCTGTTTTGGTACCAGTACCATGCCGTTTTTGTTACAATTGCTCTGTAATATAGTTTGAAATCTGGTATTGCTATACCGCCTGATTCACACTTCCTGCTTAGAATTGCTTTTGCTATTCTGAGTCTTTTATTTTTCCATATGAATTTCATGATTGCTTTCTATATTTCTACAAGAAATGCCGTTGGGATTTTGATTGGCATTGCATTGAACCTATAGAGAACTTTTGGTAATATCGATATTTTGATGATGTTAGTTCTACCTATCCATGAACAGGGTATATTTTTCCATATTCTAAGATCTTCTTCTATTTCTCTCTTTAGGATTCTGTAGTTTTCATTGTATAAGTCTTTCACCTCTTTTGTTAGGTTGATTCCCAAGTATTTTATTTTTTTTGAGGATATTGTGAATGGAGTATTTTTCCTCATTTCCGATTCAGAAGTTTTGTCGCTGATATACAGAAATGCCTTTGATTTATGCGTGTTGATTTTATATACTGCCACTTTGCTGAATTCATTTATTAGTTCTAGTAGTTTTTTTGGAGACCCTTTTGGGTCTTCTAGGTATAGAATCATGTCATCCGCAAACAGTGATAATTTAAGTTCTTCTTTTCCTATTTTTATGCCTTTAATTTCTTTCGGTCTAATTGCTCTGGCCAGTGTTTCGAGAACTATATTGAATAGAAGTGGTGATAGAGGGCATCCCTGTCTTGTTCCAGATTTTAGAGGGAATGCCTTCAATTTTTCTCCATTCAGAATGATGCTAGCCTGAGGCTTAGCATAGATAGCTTTTACAATGTCGAGGAAAGTTCCCATTATCCCTAGTTTTTCTAATGTTTTGAACATAAAGGGATGCTGTACTTTGTCGAATGCTTTTTCTGCGTCTATCGAGATGATCATATGGTTCTTATCTTTAAGTCTATTTATATGGTGAATAACATTTATTGATTTCCGTATATTGAACCAGCCTTGCATCCCATGGATGAATCCTACTTGATCATGGTGCACAATTTTTTTGATGTGCCTTTGTATCCGATTCGCCAGAATTTTATTGAGGATTTTTGCATCTAGGTTCATCAGAGATATTGGTCTGTAGTTTTCTTTCTTTGAGGTGTCTTTGTCTGGTTTTGGAATCAGGGTGATGTTGGCCTCATAGAATGAATTTGGCAAAGCTCCCTCTTTTTCTATTTCCTGAAATAACTTGAAAAGTATTGGTATTAATTCTTCTTTAAAGGTTTTGTAAAACTCCGCTGTATACCCATCCGGTCCTGGGCTTTTCTTGGTTGGTAGTCTTTTGATTGCTTCTTCAATCTCGTTCATTGATATTGGTCTGTTCAAATTGTGTGTATCCTCCTGACTCAGTCTGGGCAAATCATAGGATTTAAGAAATTTATCGATGCCTTCACTCTCTTCTATTTTATTGGAATATAGGTTTTCAAAATAATTTCTAATTGTCTTCTGTATTTCTGTAGCATCTGTTGTGATATTGCCTTTTTCATCCCGTATGTTAGTAATTTGAGTTCTCTCTCTTCTTCTCTTCGTTAGCATGGCTAAGGGTCTGTCGATCTTATTTATTTTTTCGAAGAACCAACTTTTAGTTTTGTCAATTTTTTCAATAGTTTCTTTTGTTTCAATTTTGTTGATTTCTGCTCTGATTTTAATTATTTCTTGCCTTCTGCTACATTTGCTGTTGTTTTGCTCTTCCTTTTCTAGGGCTTTGAGATGAAGTGTGAGCTCATTTATTTGTTGGTTTTTCCTTTTTTTGAGGAATGACCTCCAGGCGATGAATTTCCCTCTTAAAACTGCTTTCATTGTGTCCCATAGATTCCTATATGTTGTATCTGTATTTTCATTTATCTCTAAGAATTTTTTGATTTCCTCCTTTATGTCTTCTGTGACCCATTGATCATTCAGTAACATATTGTTCATTTTCCATGTGATGTAGGATTTTTCCTTCCTTCTTTTATCATTCATTTCCAGTTTCATTCCATTATGATCAGATAAAATACATGGTATTATCTCCACCCCTTTATATTTACTGAGTGTTGCCCTATGGCATAATATATGGTCTATTTTTGAGAAGGATCCATGTGCTGCTGAGAAAAAAGTATATCCACTTGATGATGGTTGATATATTCTATATATGTCAGTTAAGTCTAGGTCATTGATTGTGATATTGAGCTCTATAGTCTCTTTATTCAACTTTTGTTTGGAGGATTTGTCCAATGGTGAGAGAGGTGTGTTGAAGTCACCCATAATTATTGTGTTGTGGTCTTGAACTTGAGGAGAATTTGTTTTATGAATGTTGCAGCACCATTATTTGGTGCATAAATATTGATAATTGTTATGTCTTGTTGGTGAATGGTTCCTTTTAACAGTATATAATGTCCTTCCTTATCCCTTTTGATTAACTTAGTCTTGAAGTTGATTTTATTCGATATGAGGATGGCCACCCCTGCTTGCTTCCGAGGACCGTGTGCGTGGTATATTTTTTCCCACCCTTTCACCTTCAGCCTGTGTATGTCTTTTCCAATCAGATGTGTCTCCTGGAGGCAACATATTGTTGGATTTGTTTTTTTAATCCATGTTACCAGCCTATGTCGCTTTATTGGTGAGTTTAAGCCATTAATGTTTAGAGTTACTATTGATATATGGTTTGTACTGCCAGCCATGTTTAATTATTTATCTTTTTTTTAAAATTTAGATTGTTTCTCCATGATTAGCTTTCCCCGCTGTCCTCTGTCGTTACCGAGGCTCTTTTTACTGATGGTTTTGGTTGTTGTTTTTCATTTCTTCCTCGTGTAGTGTTTTGCTCAAGATGCTTTGCAATGCTGGTTTTCTGGCTGCAAATTCTTTTAGCTTTTGTTTATCATGAAAGATTTTTATTTTGTTATCGTACCTGAAGCTTAATTTTGCTGGATACAGAATTCTTGGTTGGCATCCATTGTCTTTCAGTGTTTGAAATATGTTATTCCAGGATCTTCTCGCTTTCAGCGTCTGTGATGAAAATCCGTTGTTAACCTTATTGGTTTACCCCTGAATGTAATCTGCCTCCTTTCTCTTGTAGCTTTTAATATTTTCTCTTTGTTCTGTATATTGGCTATCTTCATAACAATGTGTCTTGGCATTGGTCTACTGTGATTTTGTGTGCTCGGTGTTCTGTATGCATCTACAATTTGTATATCCATTTCCTTTTTTATTTCTGGAAAGTTTTCTGTTATTATTTCATTCAGAAGGTTATTCATTCCCTTGGTTCGATTCTCTGTACCTTCCTCTATCCCGATGACTCGTATGTTTGGTTTTTTAATGTTATCCCATATCTCTTGGATGTTTTTCCCGTGATTTTCTACCAGCCTTTCTGACTTGGCTAGACTCTTTTCAAGATGATATATTTTGTCTTCATTATCTGACGTTCTGGCTTCTACTTGCTCCACTCTGTTAGTAATACTCTCAATTGAGTTTCTAATTTGGTTTATCGTTTCCTTCATTTCTAGAATTATTGTTTGATTTTTTTTAATAATCTCTATCTCCTGATAAAGATGCTTTACTTCTTCTTTTATCTGTTTATGTAATTCATTTTCAATGTGTTCTTTCACTGTTTGAATTTGCTGTCTCGTATCCTCTTTAAGGTTCCATTCCATCTGTCTAAGGTGTTCCTTGAATTCTTTATATGACCATTTTTCTGGTGACTCTAGGTCCTCCTGAATATTTAGGCTGTCCTTCATTGTTTGTACTCCCTTTCTTCCTTGCTTTTTTATGCTGCTCATATTACTTCTTGTTCTGTTTGATTGCTGAGTTACTGTTGACTCTTATAAATTTATTTGATGCTTGGGAGGAAAGATATTAGAAGGGAAGGGAAGAGGTCACTAAAGAGAATGGGGGTAGGCAAGTAGAACTCAAGAAAGGGGGAATAAGAAAATTGTAAAGAGATGAAAAGACAAAAAAAATAGAAAATAGGGGAAGAAAGAAATTTTTTTAAAAGATAATAATGATAATAAAAAATGAAAGTTAAAATTTAAAAAAAATAATAACAATAAAAATTTAAAAAGGTTAAAAAAAATTAGAAACATAAAAAAATTAAAGAACAGCAACCACAAAAAAGAAAATGAAAATGAAAGAAAAGAGAAAAAAAAAGAAAAAACCCAAATTAAAAAAAAATAACAACAATAATAATAATAATAGTAATAATAAATGCAGTCATAGAGTTCGATTTACTTCTCTTCCAGTAGGTGGAGCTGTGCCCACTGGGTCAAGCTTCTCCTCTCAATAGGTGGGAACCAGTCACTGTGCAGCAGCTCTTCCTCCCAGACTGGGCTGGTCTCCAATCCTGAATGTCTAGGGCCTTCTCTTGTGTTTCCTCGAGCCAGGCCCTGCTCACCTGTGACGCTCACCACAATACTGGTTACACGCCAGGTCTGTTGCTCCTGGGAGCCCTGTTTTCATTAGCGCCTGGGCACACTCTCCGTGTTTGCCTCCCTCAGACCCTAAGTTTGTAGAGCTTGGGGCTGAGAACCCCCAGCGAATTTGCTTACCTTCTGGTAGCCACGCCCCCGGTATCTGGTGCAAGAGACCTCAGTTGTCAGCACTGGAGGGAGCGGTAGCTGGGAGTCCCGCGTCGCCGCGACTCCCGCGCCACTCCTGATTCCCTCGGTCTGGCTATTGCACTCACAGGAGAGCTGGGAGGGGCCCTTAAGTTTTCCCTGCTGTTCTATAGCTGAAAGAGCTGCGATCAGTCAAAAACAGAGATGATGACGTCAGCTCTCCAAGATGGTGGCCGCTGGCTTCCTCTGTGGTCTGACCGATGTGGAGAACCGAATTGGATGGCTTCCTTCCCGTCTCAAGCCCAGAATTCAGCTCTGAGTACAGTATTTGCACAGCTGGCAGGAGCCTGCAGAATCCGTAGCGCTGTATCTTTGCGTTGTTATCTCGTCCTCGTTTCCCAGCGAGCGCCGCAGACTCTGGCCGAGGGGCGCTTTGCTGAATAAGCAGTGTGACCCTCCGTGCGGACAAATCTCTCCCTCATTCATATTTTTGCATTTGTATATCCAGTTGTTCTACCAACATGTTGAAAAGATACCCTTTCTATTGAATTGCCCTATATATCTTTGTCAAAAATCAGTTGTTCGTATGTATGTCTATTTTTGGTCTCCCTATTTCTGTTTCATTGATTTATTTGCCTATCTTTCCATCACTACTAAACTATCTTGATTATTGTAGCCATAAATAAATCTTGAAATCTGGTTGTGTTAGTATTCCAGTTTTGTTCTTTTTAAAAAGTGTTTCGATATTCTAGGTCCATTGTAATGATATATGAATTTTAGGATGAGTTTGTAGATTTCTACCCCCCAAAAGGCTGCTGTTATTTTTATTGGTTCTTCATAAAATGTATAGGTTAATTAGGGAGGAAATGGAATCACAATAATATTGAATTTTTCAGCCCATGAATATGGTATGTATTTCCATCTATTAAGGTCTTTATTATTTTTCTCAGCAGTGTAGCATTGTATAGGTTTTTCACTATATTTTTGTTGATATTATAAGTGATATAGTTTCAAAATTTCAATTTCTGGTGATTTATTGCTAATATGTAGAACTGATTTTTACATACTGATATATTATCCTGCAACCTTGTTAAAATTACTAGTTCTAGTAAATTTTTAGAAATTTAATTGGGTTTTCTATATAAATGATCATATTGTCTATGGATAAAGATAGTTTTAGTTCTTTTTAGAATTTTGAATGCCTTTATTTCTTTTTGTTGTTCTACTGCACTGGCTAAAAACCTCCAGCAGAGAGTGGAAATAAAGTGGTGAAAGCAGACTTGTATTTTCTCACTCCGCAACATAAGACTACTTAGGGAGAAAAATTTAGTCTTTCACCATTAAGCATGAGCTGTAGGTTTTTCATAGATGCCCTTTATCAGACTAAGTTCCTGTCTATCCCTAATTTACTGCTTGAGTGTCTTTAATCCTGAAAAGGTATTGGATTTGCCAAATGCTCTTTCTGTATCTATTGAGATGATAATGTGGAATTTTGTTGTTCTATTGATGTGATCTACAATCAATCATTGATATGATCTATAAATCAATTTATGTTAGCTGATTTTTGGATGTTAAACCAACTTTACATTCCAGGAATAAATTCCACTTGATAATTCTATATGATTCTTTTTAAATGTTGTTAGATTTGATTTGCTTGTATTTTTTTAAAGTTTTCATTCATATTTATTGAATATATTATATGTAGTTTTCTTTTGTTGTCTGCCTCATTTTGATGTCAGGCCAAATAGAATGAGTTCAGAAGTGTTTCTTTTTTCTTGTTTATTGGAAGAGTTTGTGACATATTGGTATTAAGTCTTCTTTAAATGTTTTGTAGTATTTAGCAGTAAAGTCACCTGTGCCTGGGCTTTTCTTTTAGGATGTATATATTTTTTACTACTAATTCAATCTTTTTTTTTTTTTTTTTTTTTTTGGTACTGAGGATTGAACCCAGGGATGCTTAACCACAGAGCCACATCCCCAGCCCATTTTATTTTTTATTTTGAGCCAGGGTCTTGCTAAGTTGATTAGGGCCTTAAAAAGTTGCTAAGGTTGACTTGGAATTTGCGATCCTCCTGCCTCAGCATCCCAAGCCACTGGGATTACAGGTGTGTTCCACCATGCCCAGGTGTTTACTTTAGGTATTTCTTGTTGAGTCAGTTTTGGTAGTTTGTGTCTTTCTAGGAATTTGTTCATTTCACCTAATTTATTGGCATATAGTAATTCATAGTATTCTCTTAAAATCCTTTTTATTTCTTCAAGGTTAGTAGTAATGTTCCTACTTAATTTCTGATTTTTGTCATTTGAGTCTTCATGCTCGATTTTTAATAAGTCTTGCTTAAAGGTTTATCACTTTTGTTGATCTTTTAAAAAAATCAATTTTTGGTTTTGTTGATTTTCACAACTGTTTTTCTATTGTCTACTTATTTATTTTCACTCTAATATTTTTATTTATTTTCTTCAACTTGTTTTGTGTTTAATTTGCTCTTCTTTTTCCATTGTCTTAAGTTAAAGATCTTCTTTTCTAAAATAGACATTTCTATAACTATAAACATCCCCCTCAATTCCTTTGGTTGTATCCCTAAGTTTCAGTATGTTGTGTCTCCTTTTCATTCATCTCAAAGTATTTTCTAATTTGGGTCAATTTTTCTTATTCATCGATTATTTATAAAATACGTTCTTTTTTTTCATATAATAGTGAGTTTACCAGGGTTCTTTTTTTTCTGTTATCATTTCTAATTTCATTCCATTGTGGTTGAAGAACATATATTACTTCAATTATTTTAAACTTGTTCAGGTTTATTTATGGCTTAGCTAGCAAATGTCCTGGAGAATGATCCATGTGTGCTTAAGAATATATATTCTGCTGTTATATTTTCTATAGATGCCTGTTAAGTCTAATCGGTTTATAGTGTTCAATCCTTGTCTTTCTGTATTGATTTTTTTTTGCCTGTTTGCTATGTATAACTCCATATTGAAAGTAGGATATTGAAGTCTACAACTATTCTTGTTGAATTATCTATTTTTCCCTTCATTTCTGTTAATTTTTGCTTCCTGTGTTTGTGTACTCTTTTGTGTTTTAAGTACATATGTATTATATATAATTGTTATATGTGCTTGATGCATCACCCTCTTAACATTATAAAATGTCCCTTTTTATCTCTAGTAAAAATTTTTGTTTTAAGGTCTATTTTCATCTGATTTTAGTATAGCCACTTCAGTTTTCTTGTGGTTGCTGTTTGAATGATACATTTTTTTTAATCTTTTGACTTTCAGTTTACTTGTCTCATTGAATTTAATATCTGTCTCCTATATGCATAATATAGTTAGATCTTGATGTTTTAATCCAATCTGAAAATATCTACTTTCTTAAAAGTTTGTTTAATCCACATACATTTAATGTTATTAATACTGTTGGATTTAGGGCCTGCTAAATATTTTATCAGATCCCATACAGTAAAATTTGCCTCTTGAATGCTGGATATGTATGTAGTCTTATAAATATTTTGGAAACTTGTTCTTGAAAATGGTTTGATCCTTTTGAGTCTTGTTTTCAAGATTTGTTGGGCAGGATCAGAACAGTGTCAAGTCCAGTGCTAGTTATTTTCCACTACGGAGGCAAGATTCTTTTATGTGTTCCACTGATGGCCCATCAGTCTGAAGATCTTTCTACTCTTGCTTTAGGGACTCGATTTCCTGTCTTGTGAGAGTGCTAGGTGTCAGTACCTCTAATTCTTTCAAGTGGTTCTTTTTCCACCCTTGGTCAATTTCCTCACACATATCCATCTGTCCCTTCTCAGCTGAAATTTAAAGAGGACCCTCTAAAGGTCTACAGAGTTTTCTTTCTTTTTATTTTTCTCTTTGATACCTTGTCCTACAGACTCTAGCCTCCTGTGTCCCGCAGACTCTAGCCTCCTTTGTCCCTAGACTCTGCTCTGTTTCCTCAACTCAGGGTGTCCAAAGGCTTTACCTGGATTCCCTTTCCCTGTACATGACTTGGAAACTCTCTCATGGTGGAAAGCTGGGATAATTATAGGGTTCACCATAGTAAATTATCATCTCTCAGAGAAAATTGCCTGATTCTTGGCCTCTTATAAACAATTGGATCATATATTTTGTATTCTTTTGTTGTTGTTTTTGTGTCAAATGATAGGTAAATCTGATCCCTATTATTTCATCATGGCCAAAAACCAAAGTTCATAGATTTCAGCAATTTTTATCTTAATTTTATTTATTTTTTACTTCAGGAGACTATCCACAAAGCCAGTGTTTTATTAAGTGGTAAAATTAAGGTAGAAAATGGTCAGATTTATCAAAATCCAGTCACTTGGCTCAAGGATCTTCTGGGAGGTGACAGTTACGTGACCTGGAATTACGCCTGGAGTAAGGTGGGTCATTCTCAAGTTTATCTTTAATTTCATAGTTAAATTAAAATACATATTTTTATAAAGAAACATTTTTAAAAGAAGTCTGAAAGTTCTCCTAGATAGTTTTTGCCCTCATTTGTCTCTTCTGTGACATGCTACATGCTTTAATCTACACTGTATTTGCCAAAATTCCCATGGCTATGCAGCTCCCTTACTTGCTCCTTATCTAGTTTCAGAAACTTAATTGGCTCTAATCTTCCATTTTTATCCTTCTAATAAATTTCAGGGCTTTATGACTCCATATAGAAATTTGGGACTACTAGTGTACTAATATTTTAGTTTATGCATGTTATTATTATTCTAATGGAATAAATAAAAATGTAACCTAAATATGAAAGTACATTTTACTTTTAGTTTTGAACGTAGCATTAATCACATGTTGCTAAAAGATTTGAATATTTTCCTCAAAAAGAAATATTTTCAGACCTCACAGACTTAGTAGCCTCTCTCAGTTCTGGCTTCTGAGTTATAAGCCCACTGATGACTGACACCATATGGTCCAGTGTTCATCCACCCGTAGGTGTCTGTGGTACCACATTAGGTCTTACAATGACTCACTCAAAAAAGTATGAATCATCAGATCCACTATTATGGTTTATACCTTTAAATTTCCCTACCCTTTGCAGTAAGCCTCAGTACACCAATAATAGAAGGCATAGCTTCCCCTCTTTTGTTGTCCAGCTCAGTTCTATCTGCCTTCCCTCCTTGCTCCTGCTCTGCCCCGAACTCTGTGCCCCTACTCTGCATTCTCTCCTTGTAGGCCTTTGTAGCAGGTACTTCTGGTACTGTTTCAGTCCCTTCACTTAATCAGCACATTCTGGATTTTGTGTGCTATATAATCTCTCTGACTTTTTTCCCTCGAAAATTTTTTCTTTCCCCACCCCTACAATCACCAGATTGTCTGCTTTTTACACCTTTGCTCAGTTCTTTTCATGGATTGATAATTTATATCAAATGATAGTAATTAACATCTTACAGCAGTAATCCCTTTTATTAGAATATTTTTTAAAGTCTTTTGATAGATTTTTATTGTTTTGTCAAACCATTCTCATGGCATTGATATGTTACTCATTGCTATGGTTTTGGTTCTTTTGGCATACTGAGAAGACTCTATTCTCTCACGCTTTTTCTCCATTATAACCACTATATTTCCTGCCTTTGAGAGCTGTCTGTGACATCATTTGGCCCTCACATGTTACTAATGCCATATTTGCATATCCCATTGCTTCTAGTGTTTTCTCAGCAATCAAGCCAATTAGAGTTCTAATGTTTAGCATCTACGTGATAGTGAAGTCAGCTGCAAATATGGATACTACAGATTATCTGAGCAGGTTTAGATTACTTTTCTTTTTTAGGTTATCCCCAAAAATGAAAGCAGAGTTTTTAAAATTTCTATGGGACACACATGTACTTTTTAGTAAATACCCCAAATTGAAATATGATCCCAGTGAGTTTCTCATAATATTTAAAAGTCTCTTTAAAATCTTCTTTTAAAGTTTACCACAGAAAACTCTGTCTCCTCTTGTCTGAGAGGAGCTCCTGAATTCACAGATACTTCTTGATGATGAAAACTTTGCACTGCACTGGTAAATGTGAACATTCTACTGACTAGTTCTGAGAATGTTGGTCGGGATATAGGGCCAGGAATGATTGGCTGTCAGGCAAGAAATGCTAGAAAAGTATGTCTTTCTCTGCATCAGATAGTGACAATGTCACTAGATACAGAAATGATTCATACCTCCTACCCAAGCAGCTGGGCTGCTGTACATCTTTGCTAAGGAAATTTTGGTGCTTAGGAAAATTCTTTACTGAGGAAATTTAATTCACTTCACTGATTTCTCTTGCAGCTTCTCCCTCCTAGCTGTTAGACACCATTCTAATGGCCAGACTAATCTCTGTGTAGGAGACAGGATGTCAAACTAGTTTCTGCTACTTTTTATAAGTTATTTGATCTGGGCAACAGTTTTTAATCATGGTTATTTCTAGAATTACTTACAGAGGGTGGAGTGGCTTTTTAAAACTAACAATGTCTAGTGGACCTCAGCTCAAAGCTTCTGATCTAATAGTCTAAGTTGGGAACTAAGTGGCAATATTCTTAAAAGCTTTCCAAGTGACTCTTTTTTTTTAATGGACTGCCCACACATGCTAGACAAGTGCTCTACCACTGAGCCACAACCCCAATCCCTTTCCAAGTGATTCTAATGTTCATCCTGGAGCTAGGACAAATCATTTAACTTGGTCTTCTAGTCCTATACATAATTTTTCTGCATTTATTAACAATGGCACAAGGGAGGCCCACATTCCTTTCATTGCAAACAAGTTGCCCTCAACTCAAAAGAACACATGGAATCATCTAACCACGCTTATCAATATGTAGCCTCAATCATAGGCAGCAGAAATGGCTCACCTCCACAGGAAAATGCTTTTCCAGTCTATGACCATTCCACCTTGAATATGCTGGATCTCCTCTAATCTCAGAAACTGAGATAACTTGGCCCTGGTTTTTATTTGAATGGAAGGGAAATTGCCTTTTGGTGATATTATTGCCATACAAAATTTATAAGAATCATTAGAATGGCAATATTGCCACTAAGAATATTGCCACTTAGTTCATTTTTGGGACCCCCAGGAGTGAATTGATGAAGTTGAAAAGTAGGCTATCGTTTTAGGTTGTGACTCAAGGAACACTAGACAGATACCTTGTGCAAACATACTTTCTAGCCAGATGCCTTGCTAAATTTTCACCCTGATAAACTCACTCCTTTGGAGTTAGTGTTGACTTTCCTCTTTCCCTCCACCCTCACATATTTTTATAAAAGAAATTCCTCCAACTACCATAATTAGGAATATCAAGATAAAGACAGGTTAGGGACATAGTATAGAAAGTGATGAAAATTGTTCATCTGGACAGATAACCTAATTCAGTCAGTTACTCTCAAAGTGTCTTAAACTTTATACAAACTTAGCTTCTACACAGCTGTATTATAGAAAAGAGATGGCTAGAGAAATGGATCTTTTAAAAAATACAAATATCCAGGAGTTGCAAATTCTGAAAAATAAGTACTAGAAAGGACCTTTTCTTGCCTCCTGCTGAATAGAGTGCTGGGGAATGAAGAAAGGAGTCTGGAATTGGAATTGGGAGATATGTACTATGAAAAAGAACTTTACCTGAAAAATCATTTACCTAGAAGCAATTCTTACACTTTAAAATGACTTTCTGTCTTGTATTCTGAACTCTTAAAGAAATATTTTATTTAAAACATATATTCTTAACCACAGTGTTTTTTGTATTATAATGAGCCTAAAAAATAGTTTTCTTTTGTTTCTTTGCTTTTTTTTCCCCTACTCTAAGATCTAAAAACAAAACAAAACAACTATCCTTTTCTCTTTCTTCTCTTGAGGTATTGAAAATTGTAAGACTTGCTGCTTAAAACTTACAGATTCCTATTAATCCATATTATAAATTGTTTTTCTGAAGACATGAGAAAAACAGACTGATACTTTCAAAAATAAAATGGACTCCCATCAGGGAAATAAATTTTTGGACACCTCTTTAATATTCAAAGGTGTCATGGTTTAGATATTATGTATCCCCCTAAAGCTTGTTTATGTTTATGCAAGAAGTTTTAGAGGAGAGAGGATTGGGTTATGAGAGCCTTAACCCAGTCAGTGAATTAATTGCCTGATAGGATTACCCAATAGATGAAGGCGGATAGAGTGTGACCAGAAAAGGTGGGTCACTGGGGGGGTGCCTTTGGGCCTGCATTTTATATTTGACAAGTGGAGCCTTTCTTTCTGCTTTCTGATCATCAAGTAAGCCGCTTCCCTCCATTAAACTCTTCCTCCATGAAGTTCAACCTTATTTGAGCCCTTACCTATGAACTGAGACCTATGAAACCGAGCGCTTAGATAAACTTCCTCCTCTAAAGTTGTTCTTGTCAGGTCTTTTAATCACAGCAGTGAAAAGCTGACCAAAACAAAAGGCAGTCAGGAGGTTGAGACAGCAGGATCACCAAGTTCAAGGTCAGTCTCAGAAATTTAGTGAGGTCCTAAGCAACCCTGTCTCCAAAAAAAAGAAAAATAAAAATTCAAAAGCAGGTAATGTTTTATATTTTTTTCTTGATTCATATGAATAGGTATACAGAAACATTTGTTATAGCAATTAATAATGACAGTTAATATTGCCAAAATAAAGTTAATTGATATTCTTACTTGCTTATTAATCATATTTCCATGTGTGATCATCTACCTCACACATAAGTACTTGTGCACGCATACATACACACACACACCCACACACACACAAACACACACGTGTTGCATACATCCTACTTCTTCCCCAGAATCCTTTTTTCTTAAGTCTGCTATGAGGGAATCAGCATAGGCTAATATCTGAGGAATAATGGACATTGGCTATAAGGTTTCAAGGAAAACCCCAGTGGCCTTAGGACAAAGCATCCCTGCAACTTTACCTTTTAGAAAAGCAAGAACATAACAACCTACAGATATCCTCATAGAACACAGCTTATACTGTCTCTTACTTTTTCTCATCTGGGGGAACATGACAAAGTTTCTGAGAGCACTAGAGGCCATGAAGTCCAAAAACCTCAGAAACTAGCCTCCAGCTCTTCCTACCATGCCTCTGTCAGAGTGGGCATGTGAGCTACATTTGGATCCTTAGTAAAATTTTCAGGATTCAAAGTTTGAGCTGTATGAAATGTGATAACTGTTTGCATTTTTGCTTTAGCCAACTGGAGCACAGACACTAATATGAAATACAATTTCTAGAAGTGACTGCCTGTTTCTTTTGAGTCTTTTCATTAATTTATTCAACAAATCACTCTACTTTGTGAAAGATACACTCTAACTCGGTGGATTTTCTTAAAGTTGTGTTGTTTATATCTGAATTACCTCCAGTGGTATGTGTAAGCCACTTTATGTTACCCAGTACTAAAACTGATTTTAAAAATATGCTTTTAAAGTATGAGATGAAGATGCTAATATACTGAACCTGCGCTTCCATTAGTTTATAAGGTATATTAGACATTGTCAGGGCATAACCCATACAATATTCATTGTTTATAATTATTGGGTTTTTTAGAGAACTGACAAATGACATTCAGGAGCTGTTTCTCTCCTTTTATTTCATGGCAAATGAGGAGGGATTGGCACACTGGGCAAGTCAAATATATCCCATTTGCTTTACTTGGCTTTGTTTGGTGAGGGGTTGAGCCCAAATCCTATATGTACTTTATAGATCACCTATGCCTTCCTGGCCCTCTTCAATTAACAAGATTTTAGGATGTGACAGATAGTATGCCAGATGCTTTTCATGTATTTTAACTCTTAATCCTCTAAGAACTTAATATGCTGAAGATACTTGTTTCACAAATGGATAACCTGAGGCTTGGAATTTAAGAATCTTAAGAGTTGTGGCTTCAGTCTTTTATTCCATAATGTCAGGCATTATGTGAAGTGCTAAAGATATACAAATGAATATGACACAGACCATGTCCTCTAGAAGTTTATGGTTTACTTGACACAAGAGACATTAAAACATAATTTCTTTTAAATGGAATAAATGCTGTGACAGAAATAGGAACACAAAAGATATGAGAGCCTAGAGGAAGGTCATTAAGTTTAGAGGTTATAAGAAGACATCCTGAAGGAAGAGATGTTGAAATTGAGACTTGATACTCTGCCCTAAGAGAACCTGCCCTTTGGGGGTTTTAGGTAGCCCTAGACCTAAGAGTGGGGAGTGCAAAGACCCGTGGACCAGGCATATTTCTGGGAGGTATATGCCTCAGCCCTGTCATTATTTATAAATATTTTTAAGCTCTGGCCTATGGGATTAATAAAAACATCTAAGTCCACAATTTTTTATAACTGGATATGTAGACCTGAAATATTAATAACCTAATCATCTAAATATTTTATTTCTTGAAAAGTACTGTTACTTTTAAGGCTTAATTTTTTAATGTCAATATTTTTTGAGATCATAAAATAGAAGATGAAAGATTAACAGTTGTTGAATAAGTGAATGGATGATAAGGTAGTAATATACATCAGGGGTCAGTAAATTTTTTCTGTAAATAGGCCAGATTATAAATAATATTTTAGGTTTCATGGGCATGTCACACTATTAAGTTCTTTTATAGACAAAAGTGGGCAGAGATGTTAAGTAAATGACTGGGTGTCACTGTGTTCTAATAAAATATTATTTTCAAAATTATTTACCAAAAAAAAAAAGAGGCAGTCTGTACTTTGCCATGGGCTATAGTTGGATTTACAATAATCAGTACTTAACAAAAATTGCGATTTTCAGGAGATTGATATATTTGCCTCTTACAGAATGTATAATTTTTTAAAATTTTGGTTTTGATTATGTGTAGGTAACGTATCTTGGGAAGGAGCTTTTAAAGTATGTTTCTGAGGAAGTACCTGTACCTCCAGAACCAAATGTAGTACCTCAACAACATCAGCCTTGTCTTCTAGGTATGTCTGGCCCAACATCTGTTTCTTGGTTGTGGGATAAAAACACCCAAACCTACTCTTTTTATTGTGTGTGTGTTTTGGTCTTTTATTTTTCATTGAGGTAAAATTCACTATTATCCATTACAGTTAACCATTTTAAAGTGAAGAATACTGTGGCATTTAGTACACTCACAATGTTATGCAACCACTACTTTGATTAGTTTCAAATATTTTCATCACCCCAAGAAGAAACTTACTCCCCAATCTCTACTCCCCCAAGTTCCTGGAAACCCCAGGGTCTACTTTCTGGAATGGATGAACCTGTTCTGAATATGGAATTATATAAGATAAGACTTTTTGAGTCTGACTTCTACTTTATATAATATTTTTGAAGGTTATTTTAGCATGTATCTGTACTTCAGACAGTACTTCTATGACAGTAGAGTGTATTTTGACATATTATCCATACATGGAATATAACTTATTATAATTATAATCCCATTCTTGTGGTTATACATGATGTAGAACTTCACTGGTGATGTATTCATACCATTTATACCTTTTTCCCCACATCCTTGCCAACATTTATTGTTACTTTTATTCTTGCTAATTGCCATTCTGACTGGAGTGAGATGAAATCTCAGTGTACTTTTATTTTGCATTTCTCTAATTGTTAGAGATGTTGAACATTCTTTCATATATTTGTTGACCATTTGTATTTCTTTTTCTGTGAAGTGCCTGTGCAGTTCCTTTTTCCATTTATTGATTGGGTTATTTGGGTTTTGGTGTTAAGTTTTTTGAGTTCTTTATATATCCTGGAGATTAATGTTCTATCTAAAGTGCAAGTGGCAGAGATTTTTCTCTCATTCTTTAGGCTCTCTTCACATTCTTAATGGTTTCCTTTGCTGTGAAGAAGCTTTTTAGTTTGATTCCATCCAATGTATTTATTCTTGATTTTAGTGCTTGTACTTTAGGTCTTGTTGAGGAAGTCAGCTCCTAAGCCGACATGATAGAGTGTCTACACTTTGTCTACATTTTTTTTTTTTAATAAGTGCAGAGTCTCTGGTCTAATGCCTAGGTCCTTGATCCACTTTGAGTTGAGTTTCATGCAGGGTGAGAGATAGGGGTTCAATTTCATTTTGCTACATGTGGATTTCCAGTTTTTCCAAAACTGTTTGTTGAAGAGGCTGTCTTTTCTCCAGTGTTATGTTTATGGCACCTTTGTCTAGTAGGAGATAACTGTATATATGGGTTTGTCTCTGTGTCTTCTATTCCGTTCTATTGGTCTTCATGTCTGTTTTGGTGCCAATATCATGCTGTTTTTTTTTTATATAGCTTTGTAGTATAATTTAAGGTCTAGTATTGTGAGATCTCCTGGTTCACTTTCTTATTAAGGATTGCTTTGGCTATTCTGGGCCTCTTATTTTTCCAAATGAATTTCATGACTGCTTTTTCTATTTCTATAAAGAATGTCAATGGGATTTTAATATGAATCACAATAAATCTGTATAGCGTTTTTGATATTATGGCATTTTGACAATATTAATTCTTGTCTATCCAAGAACATGGGAGATCTTTCCATCTTTTAAGTTCTTCAATTTCTTTCTTTAGTGTTCTGTTGTTTTCATTGTAGAGGTCTTTTCACCACTCTTCTTAAGTTTTTGATTGTGTTTGGATGGGCTGTTTTGTTTTGTTTATTTTTTAAGGCTGTTGTGAATCGGATAATTTTCCTAATTTCTCTTTCAGCTGATTCTTCTTTGGTATAAAGGAACACAATTGACTGATGGCTGTTAATTTTATATCCTGCTACTTTGCTAAATTTGTTTATGAGTTCTAGAAGGTTTCTCATAGAATTTTTGGGTCTTACAAATATAGGACCATGTTGTTGGCATATATTTAACTTTTTGAAGAACAGCCACTCCTTTCCAAAGCAGTGTAACCATTTTACATCCCCAATTGTAATTTCAAGGGTTTTTATTTTTGTACATCCGTACTAACACACTGTTGATTTTAGGAGAATTTAAAAAATGACAAAATCCTTTATAATTCTTTTTTCTGAATCTATTCTGTACTTTCTTTGGTTAATTTTTTAAAAGTATCATATAGGAATCAGTCATGTAACATAGATAGGAAAAGGTAAGAGAAAAGTAATAGAAATACAAGAGGAAAGATGACAAGATAAGTTGGAATCGAAAAATGCAAAAGCTGAATGCATCAAGAAAAGGATATTTTATAATTTTTATAATTCATCACAGTGTGAATCTTTATATTAAAACTTTTTCCGTTTAAAAAAAGTATCATTAAAATCATGCCCAAAGTGACATGATTTGGTTATTAAAATATTTTCTATAAATAGGTACTAAAATAAATCTTTGCTTATTAAACTAATACTCCTGGTTGGGGATGTAGCTCAAGGGTGAAGCACTTACCTAGCATGCATGAATCCTAGGTTTAATCCTTAGTACAAATAAAATTGTATACCAAACTAATACTCCTTATTAAATGGAGTAAACTTCCTCATGAGAAAACTAAAGATGTAGTCTTCACCAGTGAGCAGCACATTTTGAAATGATCTATGAAAGGACAGAACACATTTCTGAAAAACATCAGTATTATATTATTCGTCTCTACCACAGTACCTTCTCTTTTTATCTTGGTGTCCCAGTTGAAGACAATATAAGCAGAGAGGTAGTACAAAATAGAAAATGACAATACTCTGATAAGCAGGATAAAGAACCAAACAGGATTTCTATCACCAAGTCCTTACCCAGAAGTTCTCAGGAATTATTCCTTTTCTTACTACAAAGCTCCATAATTCAAACTACTTTTCTCTTCTAACTTTTTACTTAACCCACACTAATCTCTCAGTATTATCCTTTCTCAAACACTGGCTACATGATAGGGTGCATTCTTCCCAGATTTCTGCAGACAGCCTCAAAAGTACTTTTCATCAATAATGGGAAACTTAATCTGGGAGACCAGGTATCAATAAATTAATTAAGTTAAATTTTTTAAGAAACTGGAAATAGTTCCTGTAGTAATTCATGGTCTTTGATTCCTAACTTTTAACTACAGATCTATTTAATCAATTCTTGTGGTAAGTTCCAGTATCCTGAATTTTTAAAAGTGACTCTTACATAGCCAGTCTGACTATAGACTTTGGATGACTAGTAATATTTGATTTTTTATGCAGATGATAATTTGACAAACCTTGATATTCAACCTTTTACTTAGATTCCTAAGGGTGGAATTACTAAAGCATGCAAGCTCTCTCTTGCTCTCAGATCTGTCTTCACTCTCTTTTTCCCTAGTGCACATGCACAGATGCTCACACTCATACACACACTTAGTTCTTCTATAGGGGCTCAGACCCAGGAAACAGATCCTGAATCTATTCTACACTTTCCCAGCAGGTAGAAGATGCACGACACAGTTAGGATAGTAGACATGTCTTATTCATAGGTGGCAACAGCCTCCAGCTTTAGCTTTAGCCTCTAGCTGGTTCCATTTTGCCCTAGTCAGTTCTATTTAGCACATAAGTCTTTTCCATAGGCCCTTTTATATGCAGGCCAAAGAAGGCGCAGTGCCAACAGGTTGCATAAGTGGGCATGTGCTCAGAAGCAAAATATTTATAATCTTGAATAAATACACTGAGTCAGGTAGTTTCTGACCTTGACTACACACTGACCATAACGTAACTGATTCATGTCCTTAGTTACACACTAAAAATATAACAATAGCCTTTCAGAAGCCTCAGCAAGGTATCCTAACTATAGCCATTTTGGGCCTGCCCCAATACATGTGCACATACTCTTGGAGAAAAGTCAAGCAAACTCTTTCTCCTGCTACTTTCTTTCTTTTTTTTTTTTTAATTTTTTTTTAGTTGTTAATGGACCTTTATTTATATGCAAAGCTGAAAAATGAACCCAGTGCCTTACATATGCTAGGCAAGTGCTCTACCACTGAGCCACAACCCCACCCCTCTCCTGCTACTTTCTTACCTGAAGAGTCAAAGCAGGACTGTAGGCTCTTCCTTATATCATGATGGTCCTCTGTGCATCAGATTTTATAGTCTAGGCATTCCCAGCCTCTGGCCAGGAATCTCCTTCCTTAGATGGTACACAGTTCCCCTATTACATGACCATGAAATCAGAAATTGGATTCTGAACAGCTGTTTCTATTGCTTATAATATAAAGTTTCTTACTATTAATTTCTTTCTAGAAATCCTGATTTTTCTTTCCATTAGATATTTTGGAAACAATAAGGCTAATTTGAGAATTCTGGAGGTACCAGCTTCTGTCTACTTTAGTCTCGTCCTAGTACTCTACAGGCAGGTCCCAGTTAGTGAACAGCTCTAGGCTACTATTTGGACCTCCTTGATTAGGATTCTTTCATACCTATTTTAAGGTACTTGACCGAAAGCCAAAGACCTAACAAGTTAGAAAAATTTTAAATTCTTTTAACCCTATTATAAGCAAAGCATTCAGGAGACAATTTTTCTCTTTCTGCATGTCAAAATGTGATGGTTAAGGGTCTGAAACTGTGAAGACCATAAAGTCTAAAATAAATAAATAATTGCATAGCTTTCATCAGCACACCTGAGATTATAAGCATAATCTGTTCTCTTATGCTTTTGATGGTCACAGTCTTCATAACAAGTGTTTTTTGGGAAAAGGAAAATTAGAAAGAACTATTTACTTTTTGCATAGCTAAGATTACCATGCATCCTGGTTTGACCAGAACAGTCTCTAATTGGTGTAACTATTTGTAACACTTACACTTTTAGAAGTACCTTGTTTAGATGGCCCAGCATAGAAACCAACCAAATTGGTATTTAAGAAAATAAAATTTGGATAATGGAGAAAGAGAGAAACTTTCAATTTCATTTACTTTTATAAGATTCTAAGATATTTTGCAAATAGTCAAATCTTTTTTAGCATTTTTTTTTATTTATATATGACAGTGGAATGCATTACAATTCTTATTACACATATAGAGCACAATTTTTCATACTCTGGTTGTATACACAGTATATTCACACCAATTCTTGTCTTCATACTTGTACTTTGGTTAATAATATGATCATCACATTCCACCATCATTAATAACCCCATGCCCCCTCCCTTCCCCTCCAGTCCCTCTGCCCCATCTAGAGTTCATCTATTCCTCCCATGCTCCCGCTCCTGTCCCTCTATGAATCAGCCCCTTTATATCAAAGAAAACATTCAGCATTTGGTTTTGTGGGTTGGCTAATTTCACTTAGCATTATCTGTAGTATGCTGTTTTTAAGTCCTGATAGTCAAGTCTTATGCATATCATTCTGAATTATAAATAATTGCTTGCTTCCTTGCTTTAATTTCCTGATAATTTAAGAAGTTCTTTAAGTTCTGACATTTTTATTTTTTATGAGCTCCTGCTTCTTACTATATTCCCCAATGCCTGGCATAGCATAGCTTCCCAATAAGTGTTTATTGAATAATATTCATAAAAAAACACATGAGTGAGTTAAAGCATGAAAGTGATCCAAAGGACTTGTTGTTTTAAAACTGGTTTTACTTTGATTGTCTTATTAGGTATGGATGCCTTGACCTCAAAGGTTTATAACATAATCTGTAGTGAAAAATTCAACAAATAGAAAATGAGATTTGAGTCAATTAATATTGTCTCCTTTATCAAAATTTGCTGTTTCTAATTGTGAGATATGTAGGAGTGATGGCCCTGAACATTTTCTCAGACAGAAATTTAGAGAACTCTCAATACTCCCTCTCATACTTTCTCCCTGCCCTTCTTTAGGAGAGATCATAAAGAAGCATCTTCAGCTTTGTTAATCAGTATTTCCTAAATTTATTTTTTCAGATGATATCTATCAATATTTTATAACAAATATCAGCAGCCTTAATATCCAATTTATTTACATGTAATCTCGGATTCGTGGTAATCAAGAAAATCCTGAGTCATGAAGACAATGTGACGAAAATTCTTAATCTGGCCATTTTAAGATTTTCTTCAGTGAGTCATAGATAATGGAAGAGCTTTATTCTGAAGTCTTCACCAAAAATAATTGAATTGGTAACTCAAGTCAAGTATTGAAGGGTTTCAGTGTTAAGATGTCGTATGTTGGCTGATTAAGGGTATGCTGTTTCTGATATAAAAACACAAATCTTTTAAAACAAAATTTTGTTGATGAAATCCCTGAAGCATCTATTATCCCAAAAATCTTTTTAAACTTTAAATGTAGTGAGTCTATGATGCCTTTTCTCTGGAAATTCATAATGTCCTCCCAGACCTTTCCACTTCACGCCTACTTTACTATAATTCTTCTTCTGCATTATTGAGAAGATATTCAATCATATTTTAGTATGAACTAGAAGAGCAAAAAATGAATATGCCCAAACTTCTACATATTTGGGATCATTATATAGGGGACATATTGACATTTCTGACATATTTATGACGTATTTTTAAGATATCCTGTTAAGATATCTTTAAAATATCTTAAGATATTCTGTTAAGATAGATCACATTTCACTGGGTGCAGTGACGCACGCCTGTAAATGGGATGCTGAAGTAAGAAGATTCAGAGTTCAAAGCCAGCCTCAGCAAAATTGAGGCACTAAGCCAGTGAGACCCTGTCTCTAAATAAAATACAGAATAGGGCTGGGGATGTGGTTCAGTGGTCGCGTGCCCTGAGTTCAATCCCCAGTACCTGCCCCCAAAAGAAGATAGATTACATTTCACTATTTACTTGGAAGTCAATATCATGTATTTATGTACCCCATCACCATAATACCAAGATACTCAAAACACAGTATGCTAAATGTATTTTTTTTTAAATCACCTGAAGTCTTTTCCCAAACCATCACTTAATACATACTGACTATGTATTTAATGGAGAGCCAACATCATATGTTTGTTTTAAATATGCTTTTCCAGGAAAACTAGTAACATACTTTTCCAGGTTTTAATAAAATAATCTTTAAACTACTGATAATGTTGAGATAAATGACTTTAAAGACAGTTTTCTTCATTTCAGTGTTGTTATTGTGCTTCCTATCTCTGTAAAAGTAAATGCAATAGAGCATAAACATAGACAGGTGCTTCTTTTTATGTGGTTAAGAACTTGAAGCCTATGGAAGATGAGTGCCTGATAACAGTGCAGAGGATGTTTATTTCAGCTCGTATTTACAACTCCTGTTCTTTTTCATTATGTGAAACATAATGTTTTTTACTCTGTTATCATGATTGACACTCCTTTGACCTAATTCACAAAGTAGAGAATACATCTATTCATAGGGGAGGCAAGAGAAGAAAACTGTATTTATTGAGTACGTGTAATGTTCCTGGCCCTCTGCTAGGTTCCTTACATACAATAGGCCATTTAGGAGCATTCTGAGGTTCTTTCTGCTGAAACAAATGCACAAAAAGCTGAACACTTTACATATAAAATCAAGTACTCCAAACCAAATTCAGCTGAAAACTCCTCCCATTAGATTTCAGATTTTCCCCCACATAATGAGAGCTTAAATCATTTATAAGTAATGATACTTTCAGTCTATTTCTTGATTATAGTACAGTTTTCATAGATAACTTTTGATATTATCAATATAAATCTATATCAAATTCTTAATTTAGTTTTAAGCATCAAATCATGTAATATTGCATCATCATTTTTACTCTTTAGGATCCCTCTGTTTAAAAAAAAAAAAGAAAGGCATTAAGCTTTATCCCAATGTAACTACACAGATATATTTTTACCATCTACTGAAATAATTGTTAATCATTTTGCTTTTGATTGGAGTTATATTTCTGATTCAGAATTGTGGTAGCATAGAAAAATCATTCTTGGTTATGGGCATAAAGGTCCTAAAGTCCCTGGAATTTCCCAAGTGATAAAGAATGATAGCATCTTTTTTTCTTATAAGAGGGCTTTTGCTGGACCCTAGATAGCCTTAGAATAGAGGCTGGTCACCAGAAAGACACCAGACAGACTTGATTAGGAGTTTTAAGATTCTACCCCATCCTATACCTTCCAGAGACAGGAGAAGGGGGCTAAAAAGTGAGTTAATCACTAGTGGCCAGCAATTTAATCAATTATTCCTGCATAATGAAACCTCCATAAAAACCAATAAATGACAGGATTTAGAGAGCTTCTGAATTGGGGAACACATTGAGGTTCTGGGAGAGTTCCAGGCCCAGAGAAAACATGGAAGTTCCTTGCTTTATGCATCTCTTTTATTTGGCTATTCCTGAGTGTAATTATTTAAAAAACAAAAACAAAACAAACAAACAAAAAACTGATAATACTAAGTGAAGTACTTTCCTGAGTTGTGTGAGTCATTCTGGAAAATTCCCCTTGGGAGGGGTATGTTGTGAAAAACCCTCAAATTTCTAGTTAAGTCAGACAGAAGTATAGGTGACCCAGGACCTGATGCTTACAGCTGGTATCAGAAATGAGGACAGTCTTGTGAGACTGAGCCCTTAAACTTGTGGAGTCTGAGCTAGTTTACAATACAAAGCAATATTGACTAACACTTTACAATTTTATAGAATGCTTTCTCATGTATTCTAATTTGACAAAGATGAGTAATGGGAACGGTTAGAGAAATGGGGGGGGGGAACATTTTTAGTATTACTGCATTGCTTTGTTAGAGAAAATTCTACTCCCAGAAGTCACTAAGTTAAAAATGTCCATCTGAAAGTGTTGTTTTCCAGAAAATTTTGTTGTATCATCTCAAGCATCCCAATGTTGGTATATTCTATTTTCAATATATTACTTGGGAAGATGGGCACTTTGCTTTGTCCAGAGTTACTGCATACCATTCTGTATTTGGCTAGACATCTTCTCTATGTGAACAACATAGTGATGATTTATTCCAAATAAAATGAAACTCATCTTATTTGCAGTTTTCTTGACCCTTCTTAAAAGTGCCTTTATTTGGACCTGTGACATTTGAGGGAGGCCTGCCCTTTAAAAAGAGATGTTGGTTTTTTTTGTGCATACAAGCCCACCCTTCCTCTGGTTTTCCATAGCTTTTCCTAATTCCACATGTGACTGCAATAACAGACAAGAGGATCAAATGAGATGATGTATATAAAATTTCCTAAAGCAATATCAATGAAACTACAGGGATTATGATAGCTATAAAATGGTTATATTTAAATGTCAATACTTGTACCTTGCTGATCTGTTACCTTAAATCATATATTTTTCCATGTTATTCATATTTTCAGTCATCTATTTATTTGATCTCATGTATTGGAATTTCTTAAAATATGCATATTACAGGGCTGGGGTTGTGGCTCAGTGGTAGAGTACTTGCCTAGCAAGTGTGAGGCATTGGGTTCCATCCTCAGCACACCATAAAAATAAATAAATAAAATAAAGATGGTGTGTCCATCTACAACTGAAAAAAATATTTTAAAATATGCATATTATAGTAAAAGGGATATCAAAACTTAGATACTGGATGGGCTTTGTATTTTTTTCGTATGCCTAAATATTCAAGTTCTCAGACCCAGTTGTCTAGATCTTTGCAAAAATGTTCTATCTAATTCTTAGAGTATAGAAGTTCTTTATAGATAGGATTAAGTTTGTCTACATGCAACAGAAAACCTCAAATACCATAGTTTAAACACACAAAGTTTTATTCTTTCATGGAGAAGACTGGATGTTAGTGATCCCGAGTAGACAGAGCACCACGGGAAAGTCATACTGTCTTTCTGCTCCATCTTCCTCAGCACTGATTTACATTTTCAGGTCTATCCATGACCCAAAGTAGTAATGAATCTCCATCTATCACATCTGTATTTAGACATTAGGAAGATGGAAAGCAAGGTGGCAAAAAAAGGGCTGGGGTGGGGAACTTTGATGGATGTCTTTTCCCTTAAAAAGACAGCTGTCCCTGAAATCTACACATTTTGGTTTACAATTCATTGGCCAGAATTTAGTCAAATGCCACACTTAGCTTTAAGAAGGGCTGAAAAATAGTTTTTCCACTTAACGTATTGCCCAATTCTGTTGCTGTGGGGGGTTGGGTGGAGTAGAGGCAACTCATAGTCTCTGCCAGAAATCATTTTTTAGACAGCTATAAATAAGGAAAATATCTATTTAAGCATAATAAATTGAGTTGAGTAATTTGACATGTTGCAAGAAACTTTATAGTGGAGATTCAAGCAGTGAACCTTCTCTGAACACTGGATTAACAACAGGATGATGTGAATGTACTTGGGCTGGCTGTGAAAACTCAAAGAGAGCCCAGGTCTAAGGTGGTAGGGTTTTGTGCCTTGAGAAAAGTGTGTACCTTGTCAACTGAGGACCTTCCTGCCCTTCCCCTCTGGCAGCAAGTAGAGGAATTCCCAGTGCCAGAGTGTTAATAGATCTTGGCTCACCCCAGTTGTTTCTTTTGTGCTTTTAATAGAATTATTAACAATAGAATAGTTTTTATAAAATGTCATTTAAACTGTATGTGAATTACATACTTGTTACCAAATTATGAACTTGTTTTCCTAACAGTTTCATATAACATTATGGAAATCAATAATCAGAAGTATTGCATCTGTTTCTAGCAGTCATTCATTGTTGCTAGATAATAATTAATGAATATATGCATTACTAAAATATTTGATGCATTGAAAAATCATAAAAATGAGCTATTTAAAACTTATTTTAAGCCAGATGTGGTGATACCACCTGTAGTTCCAGCTACACTCAGGAGACTGAGGAGAAGGATTATTTGAGCCCAGGAGTCCAAGATTAGCCTGGCAATGAGACCCTGTCTCAAAACAAACACATTTTTTTTTTCATTTTAGTCTTCACAGAATAATAAATGTAAGCAGTGATTCTCTGAAGCAATGGCTGAGTTAAATATTAAATATGTAGATATTTCAGAACTAATGCTGTGGGTGTGTTGTTACCAAGACATGAACTTTTAGCTTTCTGTCTTTTGGAACACCAGATTTAACTAAACATTACTTTCCAGTGAAGGTGCCCAGTGAACTAAGGAATACAGTTTTGGAGCAGAATTTTGATCTATACAGTGATTAAATTCCTGACCTAATTAGTACCATGCTCTGATTAATATCATATAAAATACATGCAGACAGAATTAATAGGCACTTTCCCAGTCCTAGAAATTTTAAAGGTCATTAAATCTATGAAAGATATTCATGATAAAATAATACTTTTTTTTTTTTTACTACCAGAGTGGGAAAGCTTAAAAACATCAATAATATTCGGTGTTGGCAAGTATATGGAAGAAAGAACAGGTTAACTAACCTGTATTTGTATATATTATTGGTGAGAGTTTAAAAGGATGCATTTGAGGGCTCCTCTTGCAGAAATTTTTAAAATTTAAAATGTGTATAAATCTGGGTTGTGGTAGTGGCTCAGTGGTAGAGCACTTGCCTAGCATGTGTTATGCACTGGGTTTGATCCTCAGCACAACATAAAATAAATAAATAAAATAAAGGTATTGTGTCCATCTACAACTAAAAGAAAATAAAAATAATAAGATGTGTACAAATCCTTCAACTTAGTAATTCTACTTCTGAATAGCAGTCCTACAGGAGTATTTGCACATTCCTGAATATTGAAAAATTAAGAATAAATTGTGAATTATAAATAAACTATAGTAGATGCATTAACTTTCTCAAATCATATCTGAAGTAGGGGACAGTGTCTTGTGGGAGAAGGGACTAGTGTAAATGATAGTGTTTAATTGATGAAACCAAGCTAGCTTTGATGAAATATGTTTAATTATTGAAAGCCTTATTTCTGTGGTTTTTCCTCAGAGAAAAATATTCCCTACCCCCAACTTTTGTGGGATACCTTTTCTCAGACAGTCTAAAAAACCAAAGCTATTAATATAGGAATTATTATGTTTATATATAGACCATGGGTTAAAAAGTCAAAATCATTTGTATTATAAGTGACAGCTTAAAATTTTATCCAGGTTGGCTTAAACTTCCAAAAAAGGAATTTTATTGATGCATTATATGAAAAGTCAGGAACAGGTCTTCAAGTTTTATCCAGGATTTGAATAGCATGACTAAGCAACAGTTTCTCTGCTTTCCATTTCTTAGCTCCATTTCCCATTTCAGCTCCATCCTAATAGCCTCTCCTCATCATCCCAGCTCTATATTCTACCAGGTTCAAGCCTAGCAAAGAAAAATATGTATGGGGCTCTTTCCTAAAAGACCCAATAGCAATCGTATTACATCTTCACTTTCCTCTGAATGGGTTATATTCTCTTTCTTGAATCAAAGCCTACTTACTGATTGGCTCAGAGCTAAATAAATCATGTAGGGAACAACTTCACCAGTTGTTGGTGAACTTCAACTTCACATGGACCAAGTGTGGGGAAAAGGATGATCATACGGAGAAGCATAAATGAGTACTAGGCATAAAAAAGTCACTGACCTGAAGATATCTAGTTAGTGTAAAACATATCACCTAGGATTATGAACAAAGCTCTGAGACTATATGGGTATGTCTAACTAAAACTGTCTGTTGGAGGTTAACATTGGGGAGCAGAAAGAAACCAGTTTTATGATCACTGACCCCTTAAACTGGCAGAGCCAGAAGAACCCTCTTTAATCATCAGTCCTTTTCATCTCTCAGAAATGAAAGTTCAGAGAAACCATGTAACTTTCTTGAGACCACACACCAAGTTTGTGGTAGAGGTAGGACAGATCATCTATCTTCCAGCCTAATATTCTTTTCAGTAATAAATAATAATGATAATAATAGCAGCTAATATTTATTGAATATTTGCTATATGCCAGGGAATTTGCTAAGCATTACACATGCAAAATCTCATTTAATCATCACAGCTGTCTTGTTTCTAGTTTATTGGAAATTGAGGCAGAGGGGCTTGTTCAGTTACCTTAAGAAGCTTCCCTCATCCTTTTCCAAATGCTCTTATTTTGGACTGCAAACAGGCCTCTCTCCCAAGGCCAGCCAGTACTGGTTTATAGTTTTGCCTCAGGTACAAAAAATGGAATGAGTGAAGAATGCCCTGGTCAAAGAACCTGTTATGTGTCCTCTCACATAGATTTTACTAGATTCTAGGATTTATAATAAATTTAAACCTTACATTGTGAAAGGCAGTTTTTAATTTCTCAATTTCTTGATGCATGTTTAAACAGGCACTTCCAGAGAGTCAATGCAAAACATCCCACATCATCTACAAATCAATGAAATACTTTTAATCAACGATCAAGAATTTCTCCCACGCCATATAATGGATCAGCATTGGAAATTCTATGTGGAATGTGAGGAACTAACATTCTAAAGCTTTGTTGTTTTCAACAATTTTTTAGGTATTTGTTCATATTATCAACAAACCTTTTTCTTTTATCTGTGTGGTAGGCCTACTAGTTGCACTTCACTAGTTGCTACTTAAGATGTATATTTACTGTTATAATAAAACTATAACTTTTCACATGTTATGGTATGTTTAATACTTTTTTTGCCATTTTGGCATTTCTGTATTGGCTATCTGGCTTCCCTTTTACTAACAAACTGAAAACTAACCTTCCTATAGGTACTTCTACCTTTGCATAAACAACAGATGGTCTTTAAGGAAAGTGAGAATGCATGTAACTGTGATTCATAGATAATGGCTCCAAAAAAGACCCAGGTAAAGTGACTCACTAAACACAAGAACATCAAATTCCAATATCTTCCCCATTTAATTTGAATTTATCTGAAAATCAAAATGTAAAATTGTAAATGAGTTTACATTTCATAAAAGTGTAGGTCTAGAATTGTTAACTGTGCTAAGTCTTAGAACAAAGAATGAGTCAAAATTTGGGGGTCAGTTATCTATATAGGATATACTTCACCTTTGTCTTTTGCTACATTGCCATGAGGGTTAAAAAGAAAAAAAAAAAGATATATTCAAGAGCTTTATCAGTTTTCTCAAAGCTCTTAATCTTTGATGACCAAATCAGTCTTTACTTATCCTTCATTATCCCAAGATCCCAAATAAACCTTTTGACTTGGTGGCCTTATTCTATCTCTTCTCGGTCACTAGATCAAGAAGTCAAAATTGAAATAAAAATTTCTAGATTTCTTTTGGGGGATAAGATAGAGTGTTGTATAGAATCTTCAGAAATACTTTTAGAATTTATAAGAAACTCATTAACAGTTCATTCCAAGGAAAGAAATTATAGGGTTAATGGGGTTGGGGATATAGCTCAGTTAGTAGAGTGCTTGCTTTGCATGCACAAGGCCCTGGGTTCAATCCCCAAGACCACCAAAAAAAAAAAAAAAAAAAAAAGAAGAAGTAAAAAGAAATTACAGGGTTGGGGAATTGAGAAGAAAGGAATACTTCCTTTTAACTACACGTACCTTTTGACAGCCTTTGAAATTGGTACCATGTATATATTCATTCTATTCCGATAAAAAATTCAATATCTGAAATCATCTAGAAAGGTTTTTCTGTTAATAAAAGTACAAAGAGGGGCTGGGGATGTGGCTCAAGCAGTAGCATGCTCGCCTGGCATGCGTGCGGCCCGGGTTCGATCCTCAGCACCACATACAAACAAAGATGTTGTGTCCGCCAAAAAATAAATATTAAAAAAAAAATTCCCTCTCTCTCTCTCCTCTCTTTTAAAAAAAAAAGTACAAAGATATTAAATCATTCTATTTTTCTTCCTTCAAGAGTCTAATAAAAATGTTTGACATAGAATAACCATACATATTGTAATGTTTAAGAACTGACAGAAATTTATTGTTTCATTATAACTTCTTTAGAATACCATATTTTTTGGATACTTACATAATCCAGATTAGGTGGTATATTTGGCCTTATTTTTAAGAAAATATTTTAAATATGGGCTATATATAAATACATTTATGTGAAATATACAAATTGTTGGATAATGTTTAATGCAAACCCTGCTGTTATTAAAGAAATAAAAATCATATACCTTTCTGTTTATGTATAACATATTTAGCAATATAAATATTTATAGTGTATATATACTTTTTATATGTATGGCTATGAAAATGTGTATTTGATAACTGTGTGGGGTGGGGGAATTTACAGAAGTCATACATTCTAAGTTTATAATTCAAGAGGTCTTGGAATCCTAAGTTTCCATTTTAGTGATCAAATTCTTAATTTCTCAAGCCCATTGATTATATTCTATATACCACTCTCTTGCTCTTGAAGTAAGCTGAGTATTAAACTAGATAACAAAAGGGTCTACTCCAACCAGAGTTGGAGAGAGACACCTTACTCTAGTCTTCTCTGTGAAAACACTAGGCAATTTGGGGTATTTGCTAGATGCTTTGCTTCTTCTGGACTCTAAATAAACTTTCACACTAAGCCATAGATGGGACCTTGAAGAATATCTAATAATTCAGCATTCTACTTGATATTTTCACATTTCTATAAAACTGATTTCTAGAACATCTCAGGGTATACCCATCAAGGCAGTCTATTCCCTTTCATATTATTAGTCCTAAGTGTTTCAAAATGGGTATCTCAATGTCCTAGCTTCACAACCCTATTATGACAAAATAGTAATTCTTTGTAAAGGACAAATCATTACAGCACAAACTTACACTGACTTGATTGATGGAAATTTGCAGGCATACATCTTTGCCCTTTCTGCTCTTTCATTTAATCCTCCTGAGTTCATTTTTGTCCTTATCAGTATCTGTATAGACTATAGCAACAGCAATCCTAACCCATTTCTCTTATCCAGCTCTTTCTCATATAAAACACCTGTGGCACACTGCTGTCAAATTATTTTTAAAAATCTATGTTGCTTCCCTGCTGCTGCAAGAGTAAACTCTAGGCCCAACATTCAAGGTTACCTACGTCTGGTCCTAACATAACCTTCCAACTTCACCCTCCAGTGATCTCTGTTAGACTTCTTTTTCATCCCTGGTGAGTTAAATCATGTCCCCACACCCCAAAATTCATGTTGAATCCTTAATATCCATACCTCAGACTTATTTTGGAGACAGGGTGTTTAAGAGATGATTAAGATAAGACCATTTAAGGTGGACCCTGATCCAATCTGATACCCTTATAAGAAGAGGAAGTGTGGATACATAAGACACCAAGGATGAGAGGACATAGCAAAAAGGTAGCCATGTATGAATCAAAGAGATGCCTCAAAATGGAACCAACGATTCCAACAGTTTGATCTTCGATTTCATGCCTCCAGAACTGTGAGAAATAAACTTATGTTTTAAGCAATCAAATGTGTGGTATTTTTGTTATGGCAGACTTAGTAAGTTAATACAGTCTCTAACTCACCCCTTGTATATATTATTTTCCCTACCTAGAATGTTCCCTCTTCCCCTGCTCATGTTTTCCTCATTCTTTGAGGCCACTCCAGATGTATGAACTGTATTGCTTAGTTGGACTACCTTGATCCAAGCACTTAACATTCACTGCCTACTATAATAGTTTTCTTTTCATGGTTTATCTCCCTCAAGTGTATGAAAAATTTGTTGAGATCAGGTTCAGAGTTTTACGCTTTGTATTTCCTTAAGATATCTTCAACTTAACAGATGCTCTGTTAGGGTACTTTCAGATACGGTGACAGAAAAGCCTACTCAAGATGCTTTAAGCAGTAAGGGAAATTTACTTCACTCAAAAAGTTCAGAAGTAAGGAACTTCAGGGCTGGTTAATTCTTCAACCGAACAAAATCATTATTGTTCCCTTTTTTCTTCCAGCTCCCTTCACAGTGCCAAGATGGCTCTGCTTTTACAGGTAAGTGTATAAGCAGTATCATTAGAAGAAAAGAAATATTTTCTTCTAATGCACTTCTTTTGCAAAGAAACCTTCATAAACACTCCCATCCCACAGGAAACTTGTGTCTCATTGACTAAAATTGAAACATCTGCCATTCCTCTGTCACCAGCCAGGGAAGTGACTTTGCCTTCATTGTTTGAGAGAAGTACATGCCCAGGTGTGGGAGAGCAGTTAGCTGTACAAATTCCAGACTCCACCAGTTAGAATACAAGCAAGGGATGTGTGTGTGTGTGTGTGTGTGTGTGTGTGTGTGTGTGTAAGGGATTAGGATAAAATCAAATAGTTTCAAGTCTTTGTTGTAAGCACTTTGTTCCATTAACTCACTTTTTTAAAGAGAGAGAGAGAGAATGAATATTTTAATATTTATTTTTTAGTTTTCGGTGGACACAACATCTTTATTTTATTTGTATCTGGTGCTGAGGATCGAACCCAGAGCGCCCCAGCGTGCCAGGCAAGCGCAATACCGCTTGAGCCACATCCCCCGCCCCCCATTAACTCATTTAATTCTTACCATACCCTATGAAATTTTATCATCATTTTTTTTTAGGAAACTGAGGTACAAGATGAAGTTATTTGGCCTAAAGTCACATAGCTATGAAATGATAGAACTAGGAATCAAACCTGGTAATCTGGCTTAAGAGCTCATGTTGTTTGGTGCCAAGCATTTTTTTCTTATCTTCCTCAGTATATGTTAAGTAATTAGAACAGTGTCAGCATCATTCTGAATGACAGTAACCCTATTGGTTCCTTCCACCTACACATTCTAATGTAATCAGTTTGCTCACTGTGAGGAATGACATGCAGGGCAGACGGAGATACTGTAGGAAATGGAATGTAGAGGTCAACTGATGAGTTCTAATAGGAACACATTCATATCTGCTCTCAAGTTTCTCTTAGTCTAAGGAGTTGTGCCTCAATTTTCTTGGGAACTACCCTTTTGCTTTAAATGAATGAATGTGCTCATAGCACTTGGATTTTAAGAAACTTTGGATTTTCTGGGCTGCTGAGTGTCAGGCAGGCTGAACAAATGTTAGCTGCAGGATAACCTGAGCACTCAAACCCCCCTCTGTCTGGTCCTTTATCACCTGTTTGCATCAAGTCTGAATATTCAACCCCGCTCAAGGCTGAACACTTGACCCCCACCTATCTGGTGCAACAGAAACCCACATCTGAGCCCTGCCCCATCTGCCTGAAAGCAGAAGACACTCTTAGCAACTACTGTATGATCCAATCACTGTACTCCAACAAGGCAGCTTGCAGACCCAAAGACCCCATTAGATTTTGGCTATAAAAACTCCCTCCTGCCGGGCCCTCTCTCTTTTTTTTCCTCTCCCCTCCCCCCCCCTCCTCCTCCTCCTTCTTCTTCTTCTTCTTCTTCCTCTCTCTCTCTCTCTCTCTCTCTCTCTCTCTCTCTCTCTCTCTCTCTCTCTCTCTCTCTTTCCCCTCATCTTTCTCACTGCTGCAATAAAGATCTCTTGGTCACTCCAAGTGTTGTGGTCACTTTCCTTTCACTGAGGGCTAACGGCATATAACTACATAACTTCCACCTCCTGTTGTTTCCTCATCTCATGTTTGTTGAAATATTTTGCAGAAGGAAACATTTTTTTTTTTTTTTTGTAGTACTGGGAATTGAATCCAAGATCCGTGCATGCTAGGTAAGAGCTGTAACACTGAGCTACATCCCTAGCCTACATGTATCTTTCTTAAACATGTAAAAGCCATGAAATGTGGTTTGTTTCTGTTGAAATTTCAGCATAATGTTCTGATGTCCCTAAATTCTTTCACCTAAATAAAAGGAACAAAATTTGAGACCATGTCAAGTCAACTTTCTTCAGCATTAATTTAATCCCCAAGTTCAGATTTCACACAGGATTTTAAACGCCTTGGACATATTTGTAAGTTCATATTCTTTGAAGTAGGCTACTTTGCCATGGGCTTTAAGGCAGTAGATGCAAACATATGAAGTTGTAATGTCAGTAGTATGCTTCTAGATGGTAAAAGTAATGTTTGTTTTTAGCTGTTCACAAAACACCTTAGAATCCCATAACGTGACAATTTGGACTGAAATATGAAGTCAGGTCTTGTCTTTTAAAGCTAGAGACAAGGAAGTGGTAAGGTGAGTTGCCTAGCTGGAGGGTAAGCATCACCATTCACCTAAATTCCCCTCCACATAGCTTTTGTTGTTCTTTATTATTGCCTACACGGTATTCTTCATGAAATGATTCAACAGAATGAACCCAAACCGTGTGTGTGTGTGTGTGTGTGTGTGTGTGTGTGTGTGTGTGTGTAAAATGGTCCCAAAAGAATAGATGATGGAAATGAAGAGGTTCAAGAATTGGTCCTTGTCGTCCCCATCCCCACAAAAAAAAATAATGGATAAATAAAAGATAAACAGTCAAATTTGGAAGAGCCCAGCTCTGTGCCACAAATGACTTGCTGTGTAACAATGAAGCCCAAGGAGCCCCTAAAATCTAGAATTGTGGAACTTCTTTCCCTTTAGAATCCAAGAAAGATGGTTTGAGCCTCTTGCCTATATATAGGGTGAAATCTAGCAGCCAATGTGGTACATTTTCCAAGGAGGTACTCACATTCCCCACTGTATCTGCTCTTCTATGGAACTTTCCATCAGTCTGCCGACCAGCTTGGATCCTGAACATTGCTCTCAGTCACTAGTGCTGAAACCTCCCACACCCCTCTGCCCCATGCTCATCTCCCCCAACCTGGTTGTTTTCCCAAAACCCTCCCCTACCCCAGCTGTGTGGAGCAGGCTTTACTGACAGCTGGCTAGCTGGTAAAGGGGAAAGAGTTATAGCACAGCACAGCAAATGAAAACACTAAACACAACTTCTACCACAGGAAGTTTCTCCTTGATGTTCTTACCTGGGGTTCAGCAAGCAGGATTGGATAGGCCTGTAAGTACTACTCTAGGCTGACATCTGGGCTCCACCACTCACTAGCTATGGAACCTCATAATCCTCGTAATCCTCCCTGGGTCTACTGGTGGACTCCTAAGATTTTTGTGAGAATTAAATAAGATAATCTGTACAATCAGGCATCCATATGGCTGTTATAAAGTGATTGCTCAATAAATGATAGCAGATAAGAGAATTATTTGGGGTTATGTGTCCAAATTCCCCTTTCTCAACTTCTGATTAATAACCCTGCTGCATTGAAAACACACACACACACACACACACACACAGCAGAATCTTCAAGAATGAGTCTGGGCATTATTAGTTTCTTAAATTCCCTAGATGATTATAATATGTAGCCAGGTTGGCTTTCCTGGACTATGAGTCACCTTTCTCCAGGCCTGGAAGAGAAATCCAGAATTTCCCATTTCCTCCCATTCTATTATAAGCTTATTGTTTTAACTCTCTCTGTCTTGCTCTTGCCCATCTAGGAAGTGCCCAGAGGGGCTTGGCTTTCTCACCATCAAAATATTCTTCTAGGTGAATATTCTATGGCCATAAAAAGCAGGAGATTACATTTAGTTATTGTTTTTAAATGACCTTTTTTTTCACAATAGATAGAAGTATTAGAGTTGTCTCCAAATTGGGTTATAGTATAAGTTACTGTATGTGTCCTTCCAGAGTGGAGCTCAAGGATTCAACCATAGGACACAAGAAGCTGAAAGCCACTAGAGCAAAACATGGCAATATGTTCAGAGTTCTTATAAAATATTCCTGCAGATCTTAAGGGGGTTTCTTCCTTGCCTCCATGCTAGAATCACCTGATGAGCTTTAAAACTCTGCCCCAAGCTGAGGGCCACCCCCAGAGATTCTAATTTCACGGGTCTGGATGCCAGATGACTCCAGTGAGTAGCCACTGACTTCTGTGGTCTGCTTTTATCACTCTACTTTCCTCTCCTGAATCAATCACTGAGTTATTTCTGTTTCCCAAACTGTCTCATTAAAAGAATTACCTATGCTTCTTAAAAATAGATTCCTGAGCTCCACTCAACGTTTACTGAATCCGATCTTCTTGCAAAATTTTTTGACAGATTCTTAGGTGAGTCTAACAGGCAAATGTGAGAAACATTGCATTAATCAAGTTATTTATTTTCCTTTATAAAATTTTAAAAATTGTACATATTTATGGAGAATAGGAAGATGCTGTTTAATCATCAAATCAGAATAATTAGTGTTTCCATCTCCTTAAGGCTTTATAATTTTGTTGGGAACCTTCACACTCTCCTGTATTCTAGTTCTTTATGAAATATACACTAAATCATTGCAAATTATAGTGACCCTCCTGTGCTGTACACACTAGAACTTATTTCTCTTATCTGTTTTTCACTATTTCCCAATCCCTCTCTATTTCTTCTTCCCCTACCCTTCCTATTCTCCAGTGACCACTATTCTATTTTCTAGTTCTATGAAATCAATAATACAAGTCAATTCATTTTCAGTTGATTAAGATTAATTTATTTATTTAATAAATAATGAGCACAATGTGTGCCCTATATTATTTTAGGTGCTAGGACTACAAAGTTCATGTTGAACTTTCATTATATCCTCATGTTGAGGATATAATGTCTAGGAGAAAACAAGAAATTTAATTTCAGATTGTGCAAGTACTGAATGACACTTATAAATAACAAATATAGTTTTACAGATCTTACTAGGCTTTTGCTAGTCCAGACCAAAAATGATTCAGTACACCCCAGCCTACCACATGTGCTGGTGATATTTACAACTAAAGAAATGGAAGTGACATACAGAAAACAAAAGTGAGGTACAGCTGGATTGGTCACAAACTTGGCATTGGCCTTATTTGAACAAGGTTCAACAGCTGGCTGCCTATGATTGACTGAAACTCAGCTGCTGTGATTGGCTGACACTCAGCTTTCCATTACAAAGGCAAATTCCCAGTTTGTTTACATACTTACTTAGGTTGCAGTTCTTTTTTTTACCTAAGGATTCAATTCACAGAGGCCTCTTCAGGCCAAGCTTACTTTGATCTACTGTGTCATCAAGACTGTACAACATGGGCTGAAGATATAGTGTAGTGGTAGAGCACTTGCCTAAGAAGTGTGAGGCCTTTTGATCCCCAGCACAGCAAACAAACAAATAAACAAACAAACAAAACCCTATGGCAAAATAAGCCCAAAAAGTGATGGGTATGGGGGTTATTTTTAAAAGGGTAGCCAGGGAGGTCTAGTTCTGAGAAGCTGCATCTGAACGGAGAACTGGGTGATTAAAAAAAAAAAAAGAAAGAAAAAAACTGCTTACAAATTCCATTGCAACCATACTTATATAATTTTATTCTATATGGCTCATGTCTCCTAAATTAGATGGGATTTTCTTAAGGTCAGGGTCTGTCTTATATTTTTGTATTCTCCCATAGCAACCAGTGTAGTGCTTTGCACAAGCAAGAACTCAGTGACTCATACTAAAACACATTTCAACCTTAAATATAAGCATCTCTAAAGACTCGGCCAACAAAGGATCCAGCAAGTTACCTGCTTGCTAAGAAAAAGAAAATCCAGGAAAACAATGAGATACTCAGCCCCAAGGCTAGACTTTCTACTTGCCTCCAGTTATAGCCAATTCTTATCAGAAAGTCTTCAAGATATGCCAAGACTGGTCATCTGGAGAGTGACTCCATTCTGGTGAGATCAGGTACTGAACTCTGAGTACCAATTTCTGCTGGCTTACCATCCTGTGATGTAATTTCCTTTCTTTTGTCTTCCCCTACTTCTTACCAATGTCTTTGTGGGCCTTCACCCCTATTTCTTAAAGGTAATCACCCCTGTTTCTTAAAAGTTCTGCAGAAGGCCACTGGATCCTATGAAATCTCTTAAGGATAAAAGAAGAGTCTTCAATATACTGAAAAATTCTCAGAAGGTTTGGTGAAACCAGTTCAGGTCATCTAGGGAAGGTTTTTCACATTTCTAGTTTGGGACTCCTCTATCACTTTTAGGGAGGCTTTCCATTTCTTGTAGCAATCCCTTTTCTTCGAATGCTTTCTCTGCATTAAAAACATTTTACAGTCAGGACTGGAAGGCCCACCCAGAAGATAACATCATGGTAGGGGAAATTTCTGAACAAGGAATATCCAGAGCAGTGTGTTTCAAACTAGCTGTACAACTGATTTGTTCTCTGATCTGGACAAGTTACATGATCCCTTTGAGCTTTTGGATCCATGATTAGAAGATATGATGTTCCTTTCTCTGATAATATTAAAGTTACCAAAAGGAGAGAGCACTTTATTTTCTACTTTTTGTGGTTTTGGGGATCCAGCCCAGGGCCACACACATGCTGTGCAAGTGCTCTACCACTAAGCTACACTCTCAGACCTGAGGGAACTTTAAAGCATGCTGATTACTTTATAGCATAATATTATCACATAAAAGTAATTCATCATGCTCTCGTGCTTGGTATGGTAGATATTTACATTCCTTTGACCTCTCATTTCGGCATGAAACTTCAGAAGTAAGATTCTGCCAGACGCACATTCCCCCTTAGAGCGGTGCTTTTAATAACCCTTCTTGCTTATCTTTGCTTTTCTTACTTTCTCCCCCTTCCCCCTTACTTTTCTTACTTTCTCCCCCTTCCCCCTGTACTTTGTTCACCCCCACCTTAGAGAAGCCCCCTAGTGGCATCCCCAATGACTGTTCTGTTGGCTGAATTCCTCAAGCACTGCTGCCTTTTGGCCCATAGATTGTCATTTGGCCTTAGTCCATTGGCTCTAAGCATCTTCTGAGTTATTTATATTCTGAACAAGGCCTACCTCTGCAACTGGAGTTTCCTTGAAGGCAGGGGTTGTGATTTATACCTCTTTGCATCCTCAGTTCAGGCAATGTATTTTCATTAACAATGACTTTTAGGGTTGATCCGTATTAGTGTTCCCCCAAAATTCACATCTACCTGGAGCCTGCTAATGTGATTTTACTGCAGATATGATCAAGTTAAGATGAGGTCATGTTTAGGATGGGCCCTAAATCCAATGACTGGTATCCTTAAAGAAGAGAGAAATTTGGGGGCTGGGGCCATAGCTCAGTGGTAGAGCACTCGCCTGGCATGTGTGGGACTCCAAGTTCAATCCTCAGCACCACGTAAAAATAAAACAGTAAAAAAAGATGTTGTGCCCAACTATAAAAACAAAATAAAAAGGAGAGAAATTTTGAGACAGGAGAAATTCAGGAAAGAAGGCCATGGAACAGATCTGGAGTGATACTGCTGCAAGCCAAGGACTGTCAAGGATTGCAGGGAGCCAGGAAGAGGCAGAGGGGGGTTCTCCACTACAGCCTTCAGAGGAGTCACAGCCTGCCAACAAATAAATTTCTGTTGTTTAACTAGTCGCCTGATTTGTGGTAATTTGTTAGTGTAGTTCTAGGAAAGTAGTATAGGAATGCTGATTACAGCAAACCTGCTTCAAGCGTGGCAGACGCACAATTCAGCCTTTGGTGACCTACTTTCAGAAGCCCCGAGGAAGAGGTTGGGCCAAGGTTTCTAGGGAAGGAGGGGAGTAATTGAAGGCAATGAATGGAGAGGAGAGGAAAAGAGCTGGGTATGGTCTGTGTTTGAAACAATCCGAAATGAAGTGCATGAACTCTAAGTTGAAGATGTTTTTAAGGTCCCATCACAGAAGTGGTTTACTCTAAGACAAATAGTTGATCTGCGAATTGAAGATAGGAGAGAAATTAAGTGAATAGCTATTCACTTTGTGATAATTCAAAATAATAAAACTGACCTACTTGGGAGGCAGTATGTGTGTGTTTCCTAGAATGCCTTGCTTGAGATAATTGAAGCTGATGATGACTGATGATCCTTTCCAACCCTGGAGGCCTGGGTTCCCCCTCTATGGTTAAGAGCAGGATTACCATTCAGACCACCTCAGTTCTGAGTTCTGGCTCTGTCACTTACTGGCAAGTTATTTCATCCCACTTGCCTCCATCTCTTCATTTGTAAAATCAGAATAAAAATAGCACATATACCCCATATAAAGCTTGAGATTGAAAGATTTAATCTGCATAAGTGGCTGCAAACAGCACACAGGATGGATAAATAGAAGCTTTGGTGGTTGGCAGCAGCAGCAGCAGCAGCAGCAGCGGTGGCGGCGGGGCGGGGGGCATCACCATCCTGTGCAGAGGAAGGAGACTCAGGAAAGGTAAATCATGCGAACTTTAATAGCCCCGCCAGAAAGAAAAGATCCCACTAGGAAAGAGACGAGAGCTGGCTGTTTGCTTCAAAACCTGCAAAATGGGTATAAAAACACTTGCACCCTGAGCAGGGTAACGTTTTTATCAGTCTCTGTTGATATGGGCAGACTCCAGGTACTGGGAATAAAGGTTGGAATTCTACTTGAGGCTCTCTTTTTGGGAGTCGCTGGGTCCTGCTAGGTTCTGTCTGGCTCCTTACCAACAAGCCAGTATACTGCCGGCTTTCAGTCAATAACAAATGATGGAGAAAGAAATAAGCCAACTGGGATGGTCTAGCTTGCTGCGAGAGATTCCTTAAGCGCAGGAACAGCAAACACAGCTAGCGCTTAACTTAACTTTACAGTTAGCATACTTGCAAAAACCCGCTATGAAGGACCCCTGAGACAGATCCTGCCAATTGGTTTAGTAGGGGTGCGCCTTCTTTAATGCAATTATTTAGTGAGCGGGAGTGGGGGCGGATATCGCGCCCTGAGGACTCGCCACCCTCAACCCCGCTTGAGGATAGAGGAAGTCTATTGGGCATGTAGGCACTGATTGAAAAACAACTTTGTAGCTTATTTATTGAGCAAAAGGCTCCACCTTCCCACGCTGCCGATAATACTCTGCCAGGCTGCCTAGTCTTACCCATGAGAACAACGCGCCTACTGCCGCGGCTGGACGATTCCTGCAGTGCCCGGAGCCTCCCGGAGCCTGGCGTTCGCGGGGGAGCCAAGAGTCGCAGATGTGAGTCTGCTTTGTCACCGCCCTCTGAGCGACTTTGGGCAAGTCGCTTAGCTTTCCTGATCTCGGATTTCTTGTCTGCTTAATGCAGGGAAGGAACCAAACCTGGATGACGCTAGGGCAGCGGCAGAGAGCCGGGTGGCTCGGCCCGGGTGCGGCGAGCGCCTGCCGGAGCGGAGCGCGCAGCGGAACTTCTGTCCCAAGCGTGGCGTGGCGCGGCGCGGCGCGGCGCAGGGACCCCGGAGTGCAGGGCGGGGAACTCCCTCTGCGGGAGCGCAGCGGCGGCGCTCCTCCTTTCTCCACACGTCACGGGGACCGCTCCGCGTTCTCCCATCCCGGGCCGAGGGAAAGCAACTGCCTGGCAAGGGCGTGTGGCCGAGGTGGCGACCAAGGCGGAGGTCGCCAGTGGGCCGCCCCGACTCCCACCGGGTTGGCCTCCGCAGCTGCGGGGCCCCTCATTCGGGGCTCCCTGGGTCCCTTGCGTAAGTCGACTTGGCCACGCAGGCAAGAGAGGAACGCCCGGGGTTGGGGGTATCCCGTGGTGGTAGGCGCCGTGCCCCTGTTTCAGCCGCTGGGTGGCCGGGACACCTCGACCCTCTCCTCGCGACTTTCACTTTCCCCGAGGGAAAACTTGGGCTCCAAGTCCTTCTCGGGGATGGGGGTGGGGACGTCTTCCCGGGAGGGCCTCCTCGGGATCCCGGACTGAGCCCCCACTTGGCTTAGCGCCAGGAGCCAGAGGGTCCCCAAAGGAAACTGGCGGGCTCGCAGAGTCGCGGGGCAAGCGGGCGACCCCGGTGTACACTTAGACGAAGCCGCAACTCCAAGGCTCCGCGCGGCACCCTAGCCCGCGGCAGGACGCTGCAAAGTTCCCTGAGGCCCGCGCTGGGAAAGGGCAGCGGACGCGACTGGGCGCGGAGTAGGTCCTAGGAGACAGCCCGCGGCCGCAGCGCGCAGAGCCGAGCCGCGGGCGCGAGGGCACCGTTTTCCCGGTTCGCCCCGAGGGGTGAGAACACGCTTGTAAACCCCGATTTTCCGTGAGCCAGGATCCCTCTGTTTCGGCCCTTGCTGAGAGACATCCATACGCGAGGAGCGTGAAGGAGTTGCTCCTGCAGCTTCTCCTCTAGAGCCAAGGGGGTTGGGGCGGAGGGGGTTCTCTTAAGAGTTCTTTGCGGAGTAGAGCTGCTTCCCGGGCCGGGCCCTCCGCAAGGACAAGCTTCTGGCTTTTTAAGGTCAAGTTTTCCTGCCGCAGAGCCGGCGGGGATCGTCCCCCTTCTAAATGCCGGTGCCTTCCCAGCCGGCTGGGAACCTGCAATGATCTAAGCCGAGTTGACTTTACCGTCTTTACGTGGGCGAACGGGCGAACGGTGCGAGTGGGTGGGTATTGTTTTGTAAATGTTAAGAACTAAGCTTTCCGGAGTGGAGATGCTGTGGGAAACTAGAAAACATCCTTTTGCTGAGCAAACGGAGGGGTGATGTTATCCCTGGAGCACACCCCCAACCCCTTTTTTCTTATCTTTAGAATTAAAGAGCAACAAACCAGAAGATTAAGGGAGTTGGGGATACTATTAATTCGTTTAGATCTCTCATGTGATTTGGAAGACATAGAAATCACCCTTTTTGATCTTACATGCATAAAACATGCCCTTATTATTAAGCCATCTTTTAGCCTGACATTCTAGAAACACAGTTCATTTTGGCAGCTATGGTTGATAGTGTCTTGAGGAAGAAAAATCTTTGAAAGTGAATTATTGCTAAGAACTGTTCTATGTTGCACTTTCTAAGGATCCAATTCTGTGTGAACAATGACCATTAAGATGTTGTTGAATTATCTTTCACTTGTATTAGGAGAGAAGGAATAGCCAAAGAATGGGATTGTGTGGCACCGAATTTTCACTCAGGAAAACTACAAGGAGGGTGCCCTTGAGAGAGAAGTTTATTACTCTTTTCTTTGGAAAGCAAGGTATATAGTGGTTTGCTAAAAGTCACATCCGCACGGAGGCAGATAGGGGTGAATGACATAATTGGACAGTAAGTCAGAGTTGGTGCTGGATGGCTGAGGGGAGAGTGGTGAGAGAACCGGATGAAGCCAGGAGAGACCAGGCTGGCATCCGGTAGGGGTGGGGGTGGATGGTGGGTGGAGTCTTAGGACAGTTTCCCATCTGAAAGTGTTCTAAAGAGATGTGAATTCAGAATCCAACTCTGCTGCATGAGGAGTGTATTTGAGGAACCCCTAAATAAACAGGGCTGAGTCAGGGTCTGAAAGGGTGAGGTGGAGGCAGGGATGACATAGTGACTAGACTCAAGACCAACTCTGAAATGACTTGGAAACAATTTTATGGAAAGTGTGAGTGTGGGGAGACTCCCTCTAAGCTTGGGTGCTGTTGTTTTCGGAAGCAGGGGGCACTGTTGAAGGAGCAGGTGCCAGGAGAAAAGTCAGTGGTTTGGTTGGGTCTGAGCAGCTTTTCAAGGTTCCTGAATAGCAATGCTTCTTAAGAGGCAGGATGGAGCGGGCCCTGGCTGACTCTCCAAAACTGGTTGTCACCTGTGTCAGGAGTGGAGTTTGGAGCCTGGGGTGGGCAAGAGGGATGCTGACTGAGGACTGGCAGCTGCTCCCAGAGAGGTGAGACAGAGGGATGGCTTTTTTAAGATGAAGGAAACTTACACATATTTAAATGTGAATGGGCAAGTTGGAAGAAGTTGAACATACAGACTATCTGGAACCCTTGCCCCTTGAAGTATTAGGTAAAAAGCAATTTGATTGGGATGATATTTTAATATCAACCTCACATAACATAAACTGTCAGTATCTTACAACATATGAAATATGTTTGAGCAATTTGAATTTTTACTTTCTAGATCATGCAGATTTAATGTTTAAGGGAAACACAGATGGTGTTCACACAACAGAGCTGCAGCATGGGTAGGAGCAAGGCCCCTGGAGCCAGACTTGGCCCTGTCACTCCATAGCTTTGTAACCTGGCATAAGTTTCCTTGGCCTGTCTGTCTCAGCTTCCAGGTCTCTGAAGTGTCAGACTTGTAAGGACCCCTGAGAGGTATATGCTGTATACCTCCTTGTGGACAGATAAAGATTGCATAGGTGCCTCATCCATGCACAATGTGTGCATCATGCCTGGCACATAGCAAGGTTTCAGTAAGCCCTGGTGCTGCTGGCTTCGTTATGATGATGTTATTTCTGTGATGTCATATCTGTCATTTCTAGACATAAAATTTCAGACCTGGAGAATTTTGAAACTTGGCCAAGACCATAAAGTCAAGAGTAGCAATTTGCTTAAAACATTTGGCCCTGAGATGCATGAAGTGCATTTTTTTCTAATTATTATTATTCAGTAGATTTTGAATGTTTTTATTTTCCTATTTCTTACTTAGGATATAGTCTCATCATAACGAACATTTTCCATTAAATTCTGAATACAAGTCAACTTTTCAAGTGCTCTTTATCAGGAGTTGACAAACTCTCCTGAAGCCTGTTTTTTTTTTTTTGTTTTTTTTGTTTTTTTTTTTTTTGATACTGAGGATTAAACCTAGGGGTGTGTAGGGCCTTGCTACATTGCTGAGGCTGGCTTTGAACTTGTCATTTCTCTGTCTCAACCTCCCAAGTCACTGGGATTACAGGTGTGCACCATGGTGCCTGGCTCTGAAACCTAATTTGTTTTTTTTTTTTTTTTTTAAGTTCAAGAGTTAAGAATAATTATTACATTTATAAGACTTGTGGTAGACTTCAAAGGCATGTGCATATCTTTCTGTCATCTATCATCTGTCACTTATCTATCCATCATCTACCCATCATCTGTCATCTATCTATCCTTGTCATCTATCTATCTATCATATATATATTATATATCTATATATCATATACATATGATATATAGATCATATATATATATGATCTATATATCATCATCTATCTATCTATATCTTCGGGACAGAAATCCTAGCACTTATCAATATATTCATGTATTTCCTCTCATTTCTCAAAGGATTTTATGGAAGCAGATGACCCTCAAAAAAAAAAAAAAAAAAAAAAAGTCAAGAGTAGCAAGTTAAGACCAGGATCTATTTGGCCTGACTCACAGGCAGGGACACCTTTCACCTAGTGTGTCAACAAGTGCCAGGTACTGGATCTGGTTCAAGATCAACTATAATAGGAGGATCCAGTCACTGCTCGCCAGAGTGCAGTGGAGCAAAGCAGACATCAGTGGCAACACTTACAGACTACCCAAGCAATCTAGAAATGTGTGTTTGGTATTAATTTGCATTGCTTTGCATGTCATCTTACATATGCATTCCCATATGCTGGTAAATTTCCCCAGTAGGAGCAAAGGCTGAAGTTTCAAGTATAAGAGAGAAAATAAAATTAACCAGGAATCAAATGCAGCTGTTTCACTCTTAATAGCCTCCTGGGAATGGTGGGCTCGGTGCTTTTAGGAAAAGTATTGGATCTGTGTTTACTGTTTTAGAAGACAGGGGAAGCCAGATATCATTTGATAAAAGCAGGTATATCTTAACATGTTGGGGAGCTTGATCTATCAAACAAAACAGAAAAATACAACAAAAATAAAAAATAACCAGAGAAAACTTTCATATAAAAATGCCAGAAAATGAAGCAGAAGCAGAAAAAGAAGGCTTTATGAAGCCAAACTAATAAGAAACACTAAGGGTCAGCAGGTAACGGTTGAATTTCTGCTAAGCAGTATGAAAGTTTAGAACAAGTATTTGAGCCTTTAAAATCAATTAATTCTCCCTAATTTGGATTTATTGGGAAATGGGCCATTGTATCTTAGTAAAATCTCATGAATGCGGAATATCCACAACCAAACAAACAAAGTACAATTCTCTTACTTAGAGCAATGGTTCTTAAAGTGTGGTCCCTGGGCCAGCTAGCTGCAAAGTAGCACCTGAGGACTTATTAGAAATGTAGGTTCTGACCACTCAAATCTGCTGAATGGAACCTCTGGAGATGGGGCCCAGCAATGTGTGTTTTAATAAGTTCTTTAGCTATTTGGAGCAGCAGTCATGCCTGTTTTTTTCACTTTTTCAGCCGTAACCTTAACTTTTCTGTATTGTGATCACCAGCTTCTTGCTGTGCCACTTCACTTCCATGCTTTGCTGATCTGGGAGATGGTTGAACGGAGACTCAAACCCATTGCTCAGTGCATCTGCTCAGAGCAGAGAACAGCAGGGTGGCTGATCCCTTCCCTTCCTTGGTCCAAGTCTAACCTGATGGGAGATGCTTTCTAAGATCCCTTCCTTTCAGCCTTAGCATTCTGCAGCTCTGTAGTCCCCAAGCTGTCCAGGGCCATGGAGGTTTTGTTTCACTGCCTTTTTCTTCCTTTGGCAGCCTCATACCAAACAAACTGTGACTCATACCAAATGTACAGTCAGCCAAAACACTGAACCATCCTCCACAGATGCTCCTGTGAAGCCACATTTGTCCATCTAGTAGGCGTGCAGTTAATTTTCTGGACCTAGGAGTTTATCTCTTAAATTTCATCTTACTAGATCCAAGTCTGACACAATCTGTTTGGGTTCTATTTCTGTCAACTCCCATATAAACTGATGTCCTCTTCTCCCTTGGCCACTGAGGTCCTGGCCAAAGAATTAATGATGATGTGAGTGTCTTTATTAGTAGCCGCCTCATAGCTAATGAGGCTCAAAACCATGGACACTTTTGCAGTCGTATGGGGACAGCACTGGAAGAATAATAACTGGGTGCGGCGGTGCCCGCCTGTAATCCTAGCAGCTTGGGAGTCTGAGGCAGGAGGATCATGAGTTCAAAGCCCGCCTCAACAACTTAGCAAGGCACTAAGCACTCAGTGAGACCCTGACTCTAAATAAAATATTAAAAAGGGGCTGGGGATATGGCTCAGTGGTTAAGCACCCCTGGGTTCAATCCCCAGTGCCAAAAAAAGAAAGAATAGTCACAGTCCTGGCATCATTCACATTTGAATTACTGTTGTTCTAAAGTACTCCCTCAGATGGTTTCCCTTTTTAGGCCCTTGTTCTGTAACTTCATTCCTGGTGTCTGTCACAGCACAGCCATCATGAGCATATTGTAAGTGAACTTGGAGATGGCTTCACTATCCCTGTATAAACCATCAGTTTGGAATTTTATTTATTTATTTATTTTTAAATATTTAATTTTTAGTTGTAGTTGGACACAATACCTTTATTTTATTTATTTATTTTCATGTGGTGCTGAGGATCTAACCCAGGGCCTCGCGCATGCTAGGCAAGCACTGTGTCGCTGAGCCACAACCCCAGCCCCTTGGAGTTTTATTTTTGTTTTTGATTTGTTTTGTAGGTGACATAGAGGTGAGTTTCAGCTTATTTATAGTCAGATTTAAAAGAATTCAGAAATCTAGGAAGCAAAAATTGTGCCTTTCTTTGTTTTACCTTCTAGAACTTGACTTTGATGCTAAAGTCTAGATTTAATCAAAAGACTCAAGTTTATCTGATTATTTTTTTAATTTACAATTTTGCTGATACAAAATTTTGCCCAAAGGAGCTAGAGATGTAGCTCAGTTGGTAGAGTGCTCACTTCACACACACAAGGCCCTGGGTTCAATCCCCAGCACCACCAAAAAAAAAAAATAGCCTTTAGAGGAACACAGTGACATAATATAATGACATAAGAGACGTTTTAAAAGGCAAAAATCAGAACAATTTCATGGGGGCACTGCCTTATCATGGTTCTTATTCAGACTCCACTGGGCTTCCACCACATTAAAATTCCCACCTTAAGCCAAACATCAGATTCCCCATATCTGAGCTTGTTTTCCTTCTGCAAGACACTACCAGGCCTCTTTTTTGGGGGGAGGGAGAGAGCTGTTGTGCTGGTCCTTGAGCGTGTTAAGCACATGCTCTACCACTGAGCTACACCCCACACACACCAAACCTACTTGGATGACATGGTCTCCCTTACCGTGATAAACAAAACCAACCCCCCCCCCCCCAAAGTGCCTGTAGATAGTAAAGTTCTCTGTAAACTTGAATCTCCCTTGTAAGGGAGACAGAATTTCCATTTGACCCTCTTAGGGTATTTTGTGTACCTGAGAATTAAGTTGACATAAGAAAAACCAATAGAGAAAAGCAGACAAATGTATGAATGTTACATGACAGCAGAACCCTCATAAGGAAGTGAAGATCCAGAGACAGATGAATACTTACATTGTGAATTGGACAAAGAGTATTAAAATGAGACAAGGCTGCAGCTTAATGTGGACTGGGTGGAGAAGTGACCAGCAAGGTAAGGTGAGTTTAACAGTAGTGCACATTTTCCTGAAAGGGCCTCAACTTTCTGTCCTCCTTGATAGAAATGATACTTGCTCATTTTGTTCAGGAATTTCATCTCTTGCTTTAAAAAGAAACAGTACAAAGCATATGATCTTGCCCCTCTGCTTTTCAGGGGCCTTAAATCAATACAGCATTATGTCAGAATGCCATATTTAAGGGCAGCATAGTCTTAACCCCTTTACTCTGTACTTTATGCTCTTTGGTTGCTTTTTATTCTCTCCTGTCATCTCTTGTTGGTTTTTTAGCTTTTGTTTCCTACTCTAGTTAGGGGGAAATAAACACAGTTGTCCCTTTGAGGAGGGGCTTCTGAGTTGTTCTCAGGCCTGTCCAATGAACCTTCAGCCCTGGAGGGTTTGACTTGTTGGCCCATTTCTTCTCTGGTTGTCTACAAGACCCAGCCAGCCCAGGACAGAGCAGCTGGTGCAGACAGCCACTGAGGATGGGCAGTTCTGCTGGGACGAGGAAGAACAACACCTAGCATAGCTCCTGTGCTCACTGAGGTTCCTTTTCTTTCTCCTCCCGTGTCACTGCAGCATATTTGGATATCTGTGTGTTTGCATTGACACCCCCGTGTTCCATCTTAGAACATGGGGATGGCTGGCTCTGTGCAGCCCTCAGTAGCATCATCATCAAAAGATAAGACTGAGGGGCTGGGGATGTGGCTCAAGTGGTAGCACGCTCGCCTAGCATGCATGAGGCACTGGGTTCGATTCTCAGCACCGCATAGAAACAAAATAAAGATATTGTGTCCACCTAAAACTAAAAAAATAAATACTAAAAAAAAAGATGAGACTGAAAATGCACTAAGAGAAGGGTAGGGAGATTGTGGAGCTGAAGAATGTGGGACGAAGAAGAGATCCCGAGGAGAGAGGAACATGGAGTCAGTACCAGTCAGTACCGGCGAGAAGAACACGGAATAAAAGAGACATTTTCCAAGAACAGCTAGTGGCTTGTGCTTTTGGAGAACTGTCTCTATATGAACAAATTCAAACATAACAGAACAACTGGGATTTCTTTGGGTTGTGTTATCAGATCACCTAAGACCTCACTGTTATTTCTCCGTATTCCTCGAGGCAGGAGTTTCTAATTGTATTCTCGCTTGAATCTAACACAGTACCTCCCTGGCCCACGGTAAAGATTTGCTGGATGGGTGGACAGCCAATAGAAGGGGGAAAGAAATAGGATTCATAAGAATATAAAAGGGGCTGGGATATAGCTCAGTGATACAGCAGTTACCTGATGTGGGAGGCCCTGGGTTTGATCCACAGCACTGGGAAGGTGGGGGATATATTACTCCAAAGAAGTGAAGGCAGAGATTTGAACAGATATTTGCACATCCACCTTCATAGCAGCATTATTCACAATAGCCAAAAGGTGAAAGCGATACAGGTGTCCACTGGCAGAAATGGATGCCCAAAATGTGGTTTATACATACAATGGAATATTATTCAGTCTTAAAAAGGGAGGGAAATTTTGGCATAGCTACAACACAAACGAGCCTTGAAGACTCCTATATTTAGTGTAATAAACCAGTCAAACATTGGACAAATACCATGTGACTCCTAGTAAATGAATTCCTAGGATGGTTTAATCCATGCAGGCAGAAAATGGAATGGTGGCTGCCAAGGGCTAGAGAGGCATGAGCCAATGTTGGACAGGTACAGAAGTTCACTGGAAAAGATGAAAATCTGTGGATGATTGGTGCTTATGGTTGTGGAACATTTGTGCTTAATACCACAGGGTCCTTAACACTTAAAAATGGTTAAAATACTCGATACATTCTCCATGCATGTATGGAAATATTACACTGAACCCCATTAATCTGTACAATTAATATGCATTAATAATTATTTCTTTAAAAATGACTAAAGCGGAGCCAGGCACACTTATAAAATCAGCTACTCAAGAAGTTGAGACAAAGATTTCAAGTTTGGGGCAAGCCTAAGCAACTATTGAAACCCTGTCTTAAAATAAGAAATAATTATAAAAAATAGTAATAATAAAAGGTGGAGCTCAGTGGTAGAGCTCTTGCCTAATGAGTGAAGCCCTGGGTTCCTTCCGTCCTGGCACCACAAAAAAAAGGCAAAAGTTCAAATGATAAATTTGGTTACATGTTTTACCACCATAATAGAAAAAAAAGAATACTTTTATGATCAACTAATTCATAAGTTTGGAACAATAAAAGTCATTTTTATAACCAAGAAGTGAAAATATAGATTAGAGAGCAAAGATGGCAATGACTCTAGACTTAGAACTGTGCCATCAAAAATATGTTGCCTGAATCCTGGTACTGAGAGGGACTTTCAAAAGGTTTTAATCTTGTCCACTCCTCATTATCCCCATAATTCTCTCTTAAAAAACAAAAACAAGGGCTGGGATCGTGGCTCAGCGGCAGAGTGCTCACCTAGCACTTGCAATGGTTGGCCCTGGGTTTGATCCTCAGCACCACAAAAAAAGAATAAAATAAAGGTATTATGTCCAACTACAACCAAAAAATAAATATTCAAAAAAAAAAAAAAAACTTTCTACTTTGAAAAAGTTCAGGCCTGCAGACAAGTTGAGTGTCCATCTGATTTCCTCCCCCTCCACCACAAGAAGGACGAAAGTTTCTGATGTGGCTTCAGCCCCAGTCTGCCTGATGGAACTCCATGGCTGTGGCCTCTCGGAGATGGTCTCTGGGTACAGGAGTGGGCGAGGCATGTTGAGCGTGAAGCCTGTGCTGGTTTGCGGAACAGCGCCTAGTCGGTGATACCCAGCTGGTTCCAATGCCTTTGATCCTGACCATCATGCAGCTCTGTGCTAGTCTGGTTTTTCTGCCAGAATGTACCCAGCTCATTAGCTTGTTTAGTCATCCCAGTAACCACGTGAGTTGGTGCCCTGGTTGCTGTCACAGACAGAGACTAACTGGATCCATGGCATCTTGTTAATGGCAGACTTATTAATGTATGCAAAGGCTGAGCAGGAGGGTAACACAGAGGCAGGTGAGTGTGTGGTGGTGAGAAGAGGCATGGGGTCAGGAAGAAGGGGTGCAAGGGAACATTCAGGAAATGGCTCAGAACTACTCCAGATGTCTTGGATAGCTATATGTTACTGACAACTTGGGAGGAAAAAAAAAGCAAAACTAGCCCTAAAGTCTCTCTTACATAAGAAGCTCTCTAGAAGACACTCCACCTGCAAGGTGACCTTTGGAGATGATGTGACCTGGGACCAGAAACTTTACACAGAGGAGGTTTGCCATACCCTGAAGGGGCTTAACTGAGCGTGGTGAGCAGACTGCAGTCCTTGCCAACATCAGAGTTAATTTGGTAAATCTTGCAGACTGCCTTCCTTCAGATGTTTACCTAAAGCTTCCATCTGCCTCCAAATATAAATGGATGAGAAGTTCAGCATATTTGAGGCATATTTTTGCACTTGGCTATATACAGGATTATTCTGTTGTACAAGTAGATACTTTAATCTGGTTTAAATTTAATTTTGCTCTTGGGTGTGTGAATGTGGTTAAGCATTACCCTTTCCCTGGGACCATCTTTCAAAGTGCAAGTTGCCTAAACATAGAAGTGTTCATTTTTCTCATGTAGCAAGAATTCAGAGTGGGTGTTTGCTGCTGCCTATTCAGTGGCTTGAGGATTTGGAGACTAAGATCTCCAACAGTCTTTTGGTCTGAACCTCCTGGTTCCAAGATGGCTACACGTCTCACCATCATGTTAGAGTTCTACCAGAAAAATGAAAGAGGGGGAGGAGGGGACAAAAATAGCATGCTTCCCACCTGAAAATCAAGCTCCTTTTAATAAAAACTATCTCAGATATCCCACATGATATTTCACTGATAGCTCCTCTACAGTGGAAGTTGAAGAAGAAACCTTTCACAGAGACATGATTCTGCCACCAACAATGTAGTTCTGTTTGTAAAGAGAAAGGGGAGGACAGATGTTGGAAGGTCACTGGTGGTCCACCAGAGTCATACCTGCAGATCTATTTCTTAACTCTATTTCACTAGTCTGTTCTGGCACTGGCTCGCACTGTTTTAATGGTATCATCCATTAGAAAATCTGAGGTCTGGTGTTCCTTCTGCTTTCTGTATAGCTGGTATGTACGCTGGCTGCTTAGTAAGCTAAGCAGTCACTGTGCTTGTTTATTCTAATCCCCTGCCTATTGAGACCCCGTTGTCAAGATGGGAACCACTGCTGGAATGCATCCTTGGAGGAGGTGCCAGATGCAGAGAGAGCTTCCTGCAGGCATTTCTAGATTGGACTTTCGGTAAGACAAAAATCACGGCTTTTGAAATTCCTATTTTAGCAGAGTATTCCCAAGCAACTGCAGATTTTTACTTCTTCTACCCCTTTCAGTTAATTTTGAATTCCTGGGTCTTAATTTTATTGTGTCTATATGCACACACGGTTCTGAGGGCAGTATACACGTTTTAAACCAAGAAGCACAGACCTTCGGCTGAATGAGAAAGCCAAACCCAGAGTCACTGATCTTGAGGCTTTTTTGTTAAGTGTGGAAGCGCATTGAAGTCTCCAGCTGCATAGTGAAGTCTCCGCCATATTGGCAGAACCCAAACACAAACAAGCTGATGGGAAATGGAGTGTGTCTAATCCATTCACCAGCAGCTTGGCCTGGCCTCAAGCCATTCCTGACCTTGATACTGTTGATTCACGTTCATTTATTCCTCTGCTGCCTCTGAATGTAGTTATTTGAGGACATGAGATATATTACTCTGAAGGCACGGGTAGAAACCAGGTACCCGTGCCTTTTCAGCTGACTGCAGAGCCTTTGAGGAATTAATTTTGGCCAGTGCAAAATACAGAGTTGGCCATATAAATGCTTTCGGGGGGCTGGGGATGTGGCTCAAGCGGTAGCGTGCTCGCCTGGCATGCGTGCGGCCCGGGTTCGATCCTCAGCACCACATACAAACAACGATGTTGTGTCTGCCGAAAACTAAAATGTAAATAAAATATTAAAAAAAAAAAATGCTTTCGGGGCGGGGGGGGGGGGGGGATCATGCCCATAGACTCTGGGTAGGGAAAGTTACTTTATGTCTAATACAATAAACATACATTTTAAAAAACAGATGTATTTTTTAATTCAGTTTTTCTCCTTTATTGGAGAAGAAGCCGAAATATTCTCAACCCACAATTTAAATTTAGAACACAAAACATAACATGTATTTTGGTTTTATGTTGTGCCCAAACTGACTGAAATGAGAAGGGTAGAGAAGGAAACCCTAGAAGGAATGAAACCTCTGTTTCATAAAGCTTGAGAAGCAAAGATCTAATAAATAAATTATTTCCTTTTTGATAACCCTTTATGCCTAAAAATGGGTAAACATTGAATGTAAGCTCTTTTCATCAAGCTAAAATCTGAAAGCATAGGTATTTTTGAAATCTACCCTTCTTATTTAAAAAAAATCTCTTTAGAGAAAAATTCAATGTTTTGCTTCACAATGAAGGTCACAAATTATTACAAAGTAAAAACGTTTCATTGGTTTCATTATCTCATTTTAGACTTCCGGCTAAAAGTACGTTTTGTGTATTGGAATTGCTGCCAAATCCTTACTACTGCTTTGCTGGTTACAGGGTTCTTAGCTGTCCATGTGACTTTGCCAGCTAAGATACACTAACAGCTTTTGATGTTTGCCCTGTGGACAGATGAGATAGAGCCCAGAATCAAGTCGTTCTCTTCTAACCAGTGTGACTATAAAAAGGCAATTAAACTTGGCACTTTCTTGCTAGGCTTTTGCAGCCTAGATTTCTTACAACCATGTGGGACCAGCAGCTGGTCAACACGTCCTGATGTGGGTTGCTCATATCCATGTAAACCTATACCCTGTGACTCTCCTCCAACATGAGAGGCTCCAGTGAAGTTACAAGCGGGAAGCATTATAATCTAAAGAGGCAGGTAACAGTGACTTTCAGAACCACTATTCTCATCAAAGCCTCTGTTTCACAGTCTTGCAGATGAAGTAGTCCTTTATCCAAGGAAGGTCATGATCATGGTCTTGGTTCTTGCAAACCGAAGCAAACTTTCTAAACAGAAAGCTATCAAATGAGGCATGTTGTACAGGGACTTCAGACAGCAGCCCCTTGGATGAGAGCCAGCCTAGTTCACCAAGCTGGGAAAGTTTTACAGGACCTCTGATTTTTGGCAATGGAAGACTGCAAAAGCCCTGAGGGGAAGTATGTTTTATATATTTGCATTGTTGCAAAATCCTTGCTACTGCTTTGCTGGTTATAGGGTCATTAAGATGACAGCAAACAGGGATCCACAATGAGCCATTACAGTTTTGCCACATCTGTAGGATTCCCCGCAAAAGATGTTGAACTTGGGGAGAAGCTCATAGCTTCCGCAATGCAGTGTTACAAACGCTCTTTAAGCTCTGTATAGAATGGGTTGTCATTTAAAATTCTTTGGTTATAAGTCTTCCAAAAAATATTGAACATACTGGGGGAAAAAAACACAACTCAATGGTTAACTAGAAAACTATCTTCGTGACTCTCAAAATCCAAGACAGGTGTATCTACATCATTCTGAAAATCCAATGAACAATTTTGAAACTTCAGTAAAAACCTTTGACAAAAAAGAATGTTGTCAAATAGTGAAAAATAATAATTAGAAGGTCAGCATAGAGGAATAATAAATGCTTTCGAAAAATAAAATGAACAACATGTTGACTCCTTTTTAGTTTTTCCGAGAAAACTTTCCTCTCACGGAGGTTTTCATACCTACTTAGTAGACAAATTTGTGGACCAAAATTGTCTTTTTTTCCTAAGTTCTTCACATGCACTCTATCATAGGACCCCTGTAATAGCACTATTAGATTGAAAAGCCATTTTCCCATTTCACACATGGGAATTAAAGACTTGCCCAAGATTAATAGTTTGCTGGGGTCACTTGAGGAGTTTTGGATGGCAGAGCCTGGACTAGAATTCAGGTCTTCATTTGTTCCATTGAGGAACTAACCCTGTGCCAGAATAGATACTGAGGTTGGAGAAGTGAGCAAGCCCTTCAAGGAACTTACGTGCCTGCGTGGCAATGGATAATAAAGAAGTAAAAGTATGTCAAGTGCTTAGAGGAAAACCAGGAGTGTGATAGATAGGAGAGTGATTTGGGCAGAGTGATCATCAGAGAGGACCTAAAGAAGACATTTCTCCTGACACTTGAAGGTCCAGGCAGGACAAGGTCCAGGGGGAACTGGTCTAGACTTGGGAACAGCAAGTGCAAAGATCCTGAGGCAAGGAAGAGGCTGATGTCCTAGGAACTCTTATAGGACTGGTGTTACCAAGAGCTTAAGAAAGAAAAAGAGTAGAATAAGATGAACTGGGGAGAAAAGCAAGCATGGGAGCTGCTGGGCTTCATGGTCATGGAAAGGATTTCCAATTTTATTCTACATGAAGTGAAATCCCAGTAAAGTGTTTTATGCATAGGAAGTGGGTCTAGGGAGAGGGGTTGTTTTAACCTATGAATTTTAAAAATCCTTTTGGCTACAGTACAGAGAATGGAAAATGAGGGAAGCCAGTTGGGAGATTGTTTTATACCCAGGCAAGGGTTGATGCTGGTTTGGATTAGGGTGGTTCCCACAGAGTAAAAAGAAGTGAGGAGATCTGAAGTACATTTTGGATGTAGAACCAAGAAGGTTCTACTACTGCCAAGGCCTTGAAGAGGTGGTCTCAAGCTGCACTTAATAGTGAAGGCTCTGAAGTTGGATCAGAGTTAAAAATCTTGACCCCTAGCTATATGACCTAAGGTAAGTTATGTATTTCTGTGACTCTGTTTCTCAATCTGAAAAAAATGAGGGAAATGATAGTATCTACCTAAGGAAAAGAATAAGTCAGTCAGTGTAAATAATACTAACACTCAGCACAACCATTGAGAAAGGACAGGTAAGTGTCCCCACACCAGCAATACAACGACTTCTGTTGGCTTTGGTCAGAGTGGTCTTGTTGGAGGGGAGCAGGGAAGTAGGCTGGACCGAATGCCACCATAAGGGGCCTGGATAGGAGGGGTTAGGGATCCTTCCTTCTTCTGCTTGGTGGAGAGCAGTTAGACATACTGCTATGATCTAAAATTCATATGTTGAAACTTAATTGCCCATGTGATGATACTAAGAAGTGGGGCCCTTAGGAGATGATTAAGCATGAAGGGTGGAGCCAGTATGAATGGAATTAGTAACCTTATAGAAGAGGTATGAAGGAGCAGTTCACCCTGCTATCATTTTTCCCTTCTGCCTTCCACCATGTAAGGGCATAGCAACAAGGTGCCATCTTGGAGGCAGAGAGTGAGCCTTCATCAGACACGAATCTGAAACTTGATCTTGGACTTCTCAGCCTCCTGCACTGTGAGAAATTAATTACTATTGTTTATAAATTACCCAATCTAAGGTCTTTTGTTCTAATAGTAAGAGTAGACTAAGACACACATGTAAGGGGGCCATATGTTCCCAGCATCCCAGGAATGAAATGGGGTTAAATAATGGGTAGGCACTTTTGAAGGGGGAAATTGCCTTAAAACTCCTTTTTTTAGTTTTAAGATTTTTAGTTTTAAGATTTTTACTTCTAGACTTCTCCAGGAATTGTGGGTTTGTTAATTAAGCGTTAGTGGTGAAGACTTAGAAAAGTGAATTCTATTATTTAATTGTTTTTCCCCCATTGAAAAGTATGTTGCCTCTTTTAGACATTGCGTACTCTCTAATAATTCACAGACCCAGTTTAGGGTAGGGCTCATTCACAGTAGAGTGTGAAATAAAAGGAACAGGGCAGTGCCTATATAGGAAGACTGTCATTGAAAAGCAAACCAAAAGGGGAAAGGGGTGTTTTTATTACAAGCAGCCTGGAAATAGTGTTCTCCACAGGGTCGGTGCCAGACAACGGGTCACTGCTGAGCTTTATTTTCTTCTGCAGACTTTTCTGACTTCTTGATTTTTTTTTTTAATGGAAGCGTTTACTTTTATAAATAGAAAATAGCAAACCTTTTTCTCTTGTAGAAATTGTAGCCTTATTATTTGAGGGTTGCTTGGCTCCATTCGTATTGTGGTTTTCTTTTTAATATTTATTTTTTAGTTATAGGTGTACACAATAGCTTTATTGTATTTTTATGTGGCACTGAGGATTGAACCCAGTGCCTCTTGCATGCTAGGCAAGAGCTTTACCTCTGAGCCATAACCCAGCCCCCCTCCCCCCTATTGTATTATTGACCTGGTCACACCACTGTTGTGTTTAAGGTAGTTGCTGTTTACCTACTGTTGGTGTGATAATTATTTGCCTTTGAAATCTTCCCTCCAGAACAATATGTGTGTAAGGTCATCGAGAAACTTGTCTGTCTACTTCTTTGCACAACTCTTGGGATGCTGTGGGGGTGTTGAGGAAGTGCGTCTGGACTGAGTCATCCTTCCACCTACCAGTCTTGGTCCAAAACATCTTCAGGTTTGGCAATGAGCAAGTCATCAAGGGCAGAATCAGTGACCTCGCTGAAATCAAGTAACTGCAGTAGAAGGATCTTCGCTTGTTCATCCAGATCAGGGTTATGGGTACTTTGGGTTTTTGTTTTTAGTGCACTTTATATCACTGTCCTTAAGTGACATTCTTCTTTGTAAGACTTTAAGAAAGAAACAAAATTCTGACGTTTCTAAGTCAATAAGCTCTTCATACCCTGTTTTTTAAAAGTGACATATAATAAAACAAAGTTGAAGAAGATGAAGTGGTCCAATAGGGAATATTCTCCTGGAGAGAAATTTCTCCCAGAACATTTCCTAAAACAATTAGTAATACTCAGACAGCCCAAATTGTGTCACAGATTACTTCAAGAAGAAATAACTCAGTAACTCCCTTGTGACAGGAAATGAGACGAGTGTCGCTGGTGGCAGAATCCCTCAGGATGAACTTGCTTGCTTTTCCTTTAACTGATCCCGATGACTGAGGATTGACTGATCTCTTCCTTAGCTCTGTGTCCCCAGCCTCTGACTGCAGGAGCAGATGTGACTCAGGCTTTCCTCTTATCCTCTATGTCAATCATTTCTTAAACCAGGTGGAAGGTCTCAGGACCTCCAACATGGTGTGAAGCTCATTTCTGCTTATACTTTAGCACGGTTTGATAAGACATAGGAAAAAATTAGTCAAGGGCTAAATTGTTGTGGGAAATATGGAGGATTTTTTTTCTTTATATTCTAAGAGAAGGTGCTGCATGGAAGGGTAAGAGTGCATCTCTGGAACAAGACTCTCTGCGTTGGGTTTTCAACTAAAGCACCTTCCACATCTATCACCTTAGGCAGTTTGTAATTGCTTCATGTGCCCCAGTTTCCTTTCTCCAAACAGAGGGAATTCGGAAGTACCTGCCTCACTGACCTGTTGAAGGGATTGAGTTATTACATAGAAAGTATTAGGCAATGCCCCAAGTAAGCACTGTTTCTTGGGTGATTCTACATCAATAATGATATTAAATTAGTATGGAAGCTGGGATGGAGGTAGTCAAGCATTACTACTAAAATATTAAATTTATGTTGAGACTTTTGGGGAAAATAGGAGGTAGACTGACAGATAGCAACAGGGCTGGGGCTAGGGCTGGGCTTGGTGGGAGATCTCTTGCCTTACATGCATGAGGCTCTGGGTTCCATCCCCAGCACAGCAAAGAAAAAAGTGTGAGGGTATCTCTGGGCACAGTGGCACATGCCTATAATCCCAGTGGCTCAGGAGGCTGAGACAGGAGGATCACAAGTTCAAAGCCAGCCTCAGCAACAGCAAGGTGCTAAACAACTCGATGAGACCCTGTCTCTAAATAAAATAAAAAATTGGACTGGGGATGTGGCTCAGTGGTTGAGTGCCCCCTGAGTTCAATCCCCAATACAGGGAAAAAAAAATGTGAGGGCTGTGGGGATGATAAGCTACGGGTCTGGACCGGATTTTCGGGGATGTATTTGCCATCAATGAGTAGGAGTAGCAGGGCAGTCTGGAGAGTGAGCTGGCGGGAGGACAAGGACACATTTACCAGGCAGTCATGGTCTGGAGCTGTGCTTGAGCGCTTTGCAGGCATTCCCTCCTTGAACTGTCACAGTTGTTTTACCTGTGGGGACAGATGTGCAGAGGCTGAGGGGATATGTCTGAGGTCCAGGTGCTAGGTAGGCCGTCCCTGAGCTGAATTGCAGGGCTTCCAAGAGCAAGCTAAGCCCCTGCCCCTTGACCAGGACGTGTCATGGTGGGATAGTGTGGGCCTCCTCTTTTGCTTGGCACCTGAGCAAGGTCTCTGCTCTGAGCAGCTTTGTCCTTCCTTTATCACCTCTTACTTTGATCCAAAGAGTGAAAGACAGTCATTTTTCAACATTGCATAAAATTGTCTCGTGAATTCTTTTCTTTAAAACATAAGTTCAGCAGGTCCTGTGTACTATATTGGAAAAGCCCCAAGACTGGAGACAGGCAAGCTGGGCTTGCGGGAAGGGAAGGGCCTCTTGGGAGCACTGAGCCTCAGTCCTCCGGTGGCTGGGAATTAGTCTAATTCTCACTGTGGGACGCAAAATGAACCCTCAGAGAGGTTAACTAGTTCAATCAAAGATTTAACTACCAAGTGCTCCTCCAGGCACTCAAGCCCAGGTCTGTGGCATCCTGAAGCCCAGCTACCTTCTTCTCTCTCTCCCAGGGTCCTGACCTGCCTGAGTCATTGTGTGCAATTCTTGGTTCCTAAACGGAGTCACGCTCAGAACTTCTCTCCTCAGTCTCCTTCCACCGTTCTTGATTCATCATTCTTTCTCCTCTTGGAGAGGAAGCCTCCTACTCCTTTACAGCCTGGGCTTTAAAGTGGCCAGCTTAAGAGTTTTTTGGAAAGCTGCAGATGACTACAGCCATTTGGCCCCGGATGCAGTGACTCACACTTAGTGCACTTAACTGCGGTAGATCTGTTTTCCTGCTGCTTCCTTAGAGGCTCCAATAGTGCCTGGGAGAGCTGGGGAGAAGCTGGTTTGAGGAAATGCTTCATGTAACATTCCTGTCGGGAACTTAGTGAGTAGTGTTTTTTATTGAATTGTTATGGAACTTCTTCCACCTGAGCTGTAGCCATTAAGCCTTGCCAAGAAACCTTATTTCATTGTCACTAGGAACTTGTACCTATGTGGTGAGAAACTCCGCAGGTCACTCTTCCTTGTCCGCCTGGAGAGGTGGGAGGGGAAATATCCCTTCTCCACGGGAAGTTATTTGCAATGTAACTCTAAGAGTATTCCTTGCCAACAAAACACTTGCCTGCTTCCTGCCCTTAAGAGGAAAAGAGCCAGTCCCAAGGTGTTTGCAGAAGGTGGCCCTGCTAACCTGGTCTCCTAGGAAACCTGTGGCCAGCTTGAGGTCAGCCTTGGCCCCACCCACTCTGGTCAGACCTAGGTCAGGCATCAGGAGCTCCTACGCTTCTACTCTGGAGGCCTCTGGAGTTCCTGTGACAGGTGGCCGGAAAGGGAGTGGGGCTGCTGATGGGCAGGTATCAGTCGTACCCACCTCTACCCTAGCAGCTGGAGACCCCGAGGCCATGCTGCTTCCTGCTCTTTCCTGAAGAGCTCACTGGGAGGGACTGAGGTGTTATGCAGAAGCCCTTGGGGGTGGGGGAGCCAAGCTGAGGTTGGGGACCTTTGTTTCTTCCTCTTACCTCCTGCTATGCGGGTCCTCTTGATTGGTTAGTTAGTGCCTCTCATACCCATGATGATTTCTTGCCCACCTTGGAAGAGGCCAAGTACCTCTTCAAGATTTGACAGAAACTCTTTCATACTAAAGGGCATTGTACCTCCATGTTTTTACTTCTTACTTGGGGAAGGAATGCTTTTATCTTAAAGGACTTTCTAGCCATGGTAAGCAGACAAAGAGGTTTTATTTTGACTCGGGACAGGGTAGCATTGGAGGACAGCTCCTTTAAAGAATTTCAAAGTCTGACCCAAAGGCTGACAAGATTTTCCCTTAGCGAGGTCTTTGTGAAAGTAGTTCAGAAAGCCAGGAGCGTTGGCTGTCCCTGTACCCTCCCCCTCTTGGAAATTCACTGTAGTCCCCTGCCTGGGAAAGCTCAGAGTTGACAGAGCCGATTGGGACAGGATCCTGACAGCACCTCCCAACCCCTTTGCAGAGTTCCCTGCCACCTTCCCTCTCCCGGGCAGGCAGTCCTGTCCTGAGATGCCCTCTTTATTTTTGGAGGTCTAATCCATCTGAAAGTTGAACTAAGATAAATGTTCCTTTTGGCCTCATGTGAATTGTTTGCATCTCTGAGGACCTCTTCATACATCCGGTTCTCTAGACCCCTGTCCAAAGAGGAGCAATTCCTCCACAAATATGATAAGCAGAAATGCAGAATATATAAAGCACATAGTGCAGTTGGCTCTCCACATTTGTGGTTCCCTCATATTCAGCCAAACCCGAGTCAAAAATATTTGGAAAAGAAAACTCTAGAAAGTTTTATAAAGCAAAACTTGAATTTGTGGTCCACTCAGTGCTATGGCTGATTTACATGAATGCAGTGATGCACAGGGATTGTGAGAGGTGTTATAAGCAATCTAGAGATAATTTAAAAAATTAAGGGGAAAAAGTAGACAGGAGATTATGGATCTGTTATATGCAAATGTGGTGCCTTTTCCTACCAGGACTTGAGGATTTTGATAGCCATAAGGTCCTGAAACCAATCCCCCAGAAGGCTAAGGAGTTTATCTTCCAATCTCTTTGGTAACCAACATCTCTCAAATTAGGTATAGTTCACATAGAATTTCAGAAAAATACCACCACTGTACACGTTTCCATTTCCTGAGTTCTGTATTCTTTTAAGGGCAAGAATCTTGTTTTATTATCTTTGGGTCCAGCATTCTGCCAGGCATGTGGTAGCTACCTGTTTTAGTCAGCTTTTTCGCTGCTGTGACTGAAAGACCTGACCAGAACAATTGTAGAGGAGGAAAAAGGTTTATTTAGGGGCTCATGGTTTCAGAGGTCTCAGTCCATAGATAGCAGGCTTCATTCCTAGGAGTTTGAAGTGAGGCAGAACATCATGGTGGAAGAGTGTGGTGGAAGGAAGATGCTCACATGATAATCAGGAAGCAAAGAGGAGTGACTCCACTTGCCAGACACAAATATATATCCCAGAGGCACGCCCCCATGATACACATCCTCCAGCTATATCCTACCTGTCTTCAGTTATCACTCAGTTAACTCCTTCAGGGGTTTAAGCCATTGATTGGGTTAAGGCTCTCATAATCCAATCATTTCTCTCTGAAACTTCTTGCATTGTCTCACACAGGAGCTTTTGGGGGACACCTCACATCCAAACCATAACAGCACCCAATAAATCTTGAATAAACTGAATTCTCTTAATTCTTAATATTAATTAATATCTACTGTTCCTTTTTCCTCTTACAGAATGAAGATATTCAAATGTTGTTTTAAATACACCGTACAGCAGAAAGTTTTCATCCTGTTTTTAACCCTATGGCTGTTCTCCTTATTAAAGCTTCTAAATGTGAGAAGACTCCTCTTCCCTCAAAGAGGCATTTACTTAGTTGAGTACTCCTTAAGTACTTCACCTTTTGTAAGGAACAGATACACCCATGTTAAGGATGAAATCAGGTATGAAGTCAACTGTTCAGGTATCTATGAACAGGAGCCTTTGGAAATTGGCAAGAGTCTGGAAATAAGAAGGCAAGACATCATCGACTTGGAGGATGATGATGTTGTGGCATTGACCAGCGACTGTGACATCTATCAGACTCTGAGAAGGTACCATCAGAAGCTAGTTTCAAAGGAGGAGAAGGGCTTCCCAATAGCTTATTCTTTGGTTGTCCACAAAGATGCAATTATGGTTGAAAGGCTTATCCATGCTATATACAATCAGCACAATATTTACTGCATCCATTATGACCTTAAGTCAACTAACACCTTCAAAGTAGCCATGAACAATTTAGCTAAGTGCTTCTCCAATATTTTCATCGCTTCCAAATTAGAGGCTGTGGAATATGCCCACATTTCCAGACTCCAAGCCGACTTAAACTGCTTATCAGACCTTCTCAAGTCTTCGGTTCAATGGAAATATGTCATCAACTTGTGTGGGCAAGATTTTCCCCTGAAGTCAAATTTCGAATTAGTGTCAGAGTTGAAGAAACTCAATGGAGCCAATATGTTAGAGACAGTGAAACCCCCTAACAGTAAAATGGGAAGATTCATGTATCACCATGAGCTCCAACAGGTGCCTTATGAATATGTGAAGCTACCAATAAGGACGAACATCTCCAAGGAAGCACCCCCTCATAACATTGAGATATTTGTTGGCAGTGCCTATTTTGTTTTAAGTCAAGCATTTGTTAAATATATTTTCAACAATTCCCTCATTAAAGACTTTTTTGCCTGGTCTAAAGATACCTATTCTCCTGATGAGCACTTTTGGGCTACCTTAATTCGGGTACCAGGGATACCTGGGGAAATTTCCAGATCAGCCCAGGATGTGTCTGACCTGCAGAGCAAGACCCGCCTTGTTAAGTGGAATTATTATGAAGGGTTTTTCTATCCCAGTTGTACTGGCTCCCACCTTCGAAGTGTGTGTATTTATGGAGCTGCAGAATTAAGGTGGCTTATAAAAGATGGACATTGGTTTGCAAATAAGTTTGATTCTAAGGTGGACCCTGTCTTGATTAAATGCTTGGCAGAGAAGCTTGAAGAACAACAAAGGGAATGGATGACTTTGTCTTCGGAAAAGTTATTTATGGATAAAAAGCCCACGATCATATCATCATAGTAAAACCAAGATAAGAGGAGTTATTGGAGTTAATATGGAGTTATATACCATGCCAAGCCCAACGACATTGGAACTTAATCTTATCAGAGTTTGAAAGTCACCTAAAGTTCCATGCACTATAAGGAAAGCCACCTAGACTTTGATCACAAGAGTTGAAGTTGATTTTTTTTTAATGTTTGTTTTTGCTTGTAATCTCACTGAGCTAAATCAGAGAGCTTAAGCTTTCAGTCAGTTATCAAATATTTACTGAGCACCCAACTCTGCATCAGGTACATTTTTTTAGAAAACATTAAGGAATTAAATCCAAGTTGTAATGAGTTGCACAATGCCCTCAGGAAGCAATGGCTTACTCTCATCTCACGGCAACCTCAGTATCTTCATGTTCTCCCATAACAAGGATTCCACTGAAGAAGCTGCTGGAGTATGTGACAATCACATAAACCACCCATTTCAGGAGAGTGTATAAGCACAGTGACCAGCATCTGTTTGTCTCTTAGTTCAGATCCCTAAATGTTTCTTAACCATTCGAATATTAGGAGGAGAGATTCCACTACCTCAGAGACACTCAAAGAACCGTCTGATTGCTTGCTTGCCAAAGCATAATTTACCTTTTGGTGCCTCATGCGTCTAATTCAGGGCTGAGGGGACTCTGTTGGTGTGACATTTTTAGAGTATGAATGCCAGGGAAGAGGGTGGGTGGGAGGTAGGGGAACTGGGTCAGGTGGTGCCTGAAGAGGAAAAGAAAAAAAGGATTATTCAACCATGTTTCACAATGACGTCGTGAATGACTTCCTTTCCAGTTCAACTGTTTCTCCAAACACATTTACTGATGAAAAAATAAGAACTGATTAACGGTTCAAAGTGTCACACACCAGGACCTTAAACCTACATCTTCCACTTCCTAGGTTATCATGATAGGTAAGCTCCTTTACAATGGAATGCTTCCAATGGAATTTGTACAATTTTGTTTAATGGAACTCTCAAATCACTACATTTTTCTTGAAAACATTAACATGGAATATGACAGTTTTCTAAATTAACTATTATGGTCATTTAAATTTTTTTCTTCAACTGTTAGAGTGGAATGATAATGAAATTTAAAAATGATAAAAGCTCTAAGTTCATTTCAGTTTTCCTCTGAACTTAGATCCAAAGCAAAAAAAAAAAAAAAAAAAAAAAAAGCTAATTTTCCTAAGGACAGGAATATTTATTGATGCTGTTTTGTGAAGCCCACATTTGACAGAACTACTGTATAGATATAGTAATTGTAAGTGCTGGAACAGGGTCCTGAGACCAGGCTGTAACGTTTTCACCTGTCTCTTGGAAAACTGTGAACCCATGTAAAAAAATTTTTTTTAAATTTTTATGTTTTGATGTCAGCCTCACTAACAAAGATGTGTTGTTAGTTGAATCCAAAATAAGAATGTTTAGGAAATTGAAGTGTTAAATTTTTTTTTTTTAGATTTCCAAATTCTACATGTAAAATGCACTTAAAAAGTTCATAACACTAACTGCCAAGTGGCATCATTTGTCTCTCCCTTTCTATTTTTTCTTTAATGCATTTTTTTACTGTGTTTATGGGTGTGAGACTTTCAGATTGCTTTATTCTTCAGAAAACAACCATTATCAAGCCCCTACTCTTAAAAATCTCTTGCTGTTTTAGAGAGCTAAATTCTGCAGAGGACCTGCACCAGTCAGTTAGTGGGCGAGACCCTGGACAAGAGGAGTCACTTTGATCTCCCTGAGCCTCAGTCCTCCTGGTGTTTGCATTGAGCACTTGAACATTTCTCCGGGCTTCCTCACAAGGCCTTTGCGAGAATCAAACGAAATAGTATCTGAAGTAGTTTGAAAATGGGGACGAATTTTGAAGTATCAGAGAGTGCTAATAGTGTAAAGCAAACCATAGGTCCAACCTCATTGGGAGATCTGAACATTTACCTTTTCTGAAAAACCTTTGAAATATAAAAAAAAAAAAGGAGGCCATCATTGCAGGGACAGCTTCTGTCATCAAATCCAGAGCTGTGAAAAGCCTTGTCACCATGTTTGAGAGTTCTGGTGAAGACAATAGGATTAGCAAATTGGTGCAGTGGCATAGATTGGACGGAGAGGTAGAAATGTTTTTCCTACCTCCCAGGATTAAATATATGAGGTCCTGTTGAGATCTTGGTTTTTATGCCTGTGGTCATCAAAATAGGTACAAATGCTGACAAATCAATGTCAGCCTCCTAGGCCATTGTCCTGCCCTATTCCCTGTTTATTGGGAAATGTCCCAAGTGGCTCATCACTCTAAGACTGTATTTTAAAGGACCGTGGAAAGATGAGGAGGCAGTGCCTTCTTTTCCCTTTGACACATTTCTCTGGACTTGGTTCCTAACGTTTCAGGGAGCTTGTGGCCTCACACTCTTGCCTTGGGGATACTGCAGATTCCTTGTATGCCTTCCAACCTGATTCTTCCCTAAAACCTCTGGGTATGCTTCTCTTCCTGGTCTGGGAATGTTCTGCAGCCTGCGTTTTATAATTATTCTTTGTAAAGTATTTATTGACTCTAGACTCTTAAGTTACTTAGAGATGAGACTAAGAACTTGGAGTCGTAAATTATAGGTGGGTATTAGATAATATTAATAATGAAAAAGCTACCGAAATATATCTATATTATGTGAATAATCTACTGTAATATGTGTACTTCAAAACCAGTGTTGCTGCTATTTTAAATGTTTTACTTATTTTAAGTGAAAAAAAAAAAAAAAATATATATATATATATATATATATATATATATATATATATATATATATTTAAATTTTGAAGATTTCTCTTGCTTTCCAGAATGTAAAGATATACTTACCTATCCATTTTTGACATAGTTCATGGGGTATAAAAATGACAATCTGTTTAGGGAATATAAAGTGATTGTATCCTTATGTATGTTACAACTGCTTTTCTGTGTGTGTTTGATGAAATAAGAGTTTTGATTTTTAAAGTTTTTTTTTAATAAATTGGTCTCTGAATTTCCTTTGTTGTTGTTGTTTGCCATTTTAGAAATAAATTTCCCATTGTATAAGTTTTAAATTGATTGGTGTTTCATTTTTGTATTTTTCTGGAGTGGATATTAATTTTCTGGTATTGTTAAACAAATGCCTGGAATTTATGTGCTTTCCCTTCACTGGTTATACTGGTTCCCCACGAATTCTTTCAGTTTATGGCACTTACCCAATATTTGAAGAATAGAGTTCATTATACTATAGCATAAAAGAAATTCAGCATGTGTATTACACACAGAATATAGGTACAGGAACTTAAGTTGTTTAATTTGGCAAAGTCTAATTTGGCAAAGTCTCCAAGAATCTTCCAAGGTTAACCTGTCTTCATTCTTCTGCAGATTGATTTTTCCACTAAGATTAACCATGTAGGTAGATATTCTTGTTTGCTCTATTACTTTACAGAAGTTAATTCTCAGTAGAATAGATTGAACATTATTTTTGCACCTTTAATCCCTGGCAAATCAAGACTTTCTGTCTTGAAAGGATTCCTGCCTTGATTATAATAAGCACATATATATTTATGTGAATATATATATTGTATATATACATATACAACATGAATAAACCTGTGTCAGTGTCCTCAGTTGCTGGGAGCCATCAGCCAAGTAGGTATGACAATTTCCTTGCCAGCGTACCCCCATGTGTCTTTAGTGGAAGAACTCATGGAAATAGGACATTTTGCAGCGACATTGCATGTAAGGTGACCTTGCTCAAGGACCAGGGCGGATCCCTGTTTAGGGTGTTCCCAGTTTAGCATAATCCGAGTTTAGGGCGTTCCCAGTTTAGAATAGGGCGTATCCTGCTGCCTGAGTTCTCCTTGAGTTCTCATGGGATTCAGAATATATTTGGGAGACAGAAGCCCATGAGGTGTGGATTTGGGCAGAGAACGTGGATTTCCCCAGAATGTGTTTGTAGAAGGCCGGTGTGAGATCGGGAATAAAGAATTGCTGTTTGAATCTATAAGCTGTGAGTGGCTCGTGATTTGTGCCCAGCCTGACTGCGGCACTCAGTGTCCTCAGTGTCCCCAGCTTGGCTGGTGGGGGAATATCCTTCCTAAAGCCATAATAGTCACCCACCTACCTGGGACACATATGCAAGGAGTGTGGATGCCATACTCACAAATCAGTCCATCTCAAGGTTAAGACTATTTTAGGAGTCTTTTTTTTTTTTTTAAAGAGAGACAGAGAGAGAGAGAATTTTTTTTTTAATATTTATTTTTTAGTTCTTGGCGGACACAACATCTTTCTTTGTATGTGGTGCTGAGGATTGAACCCTGGCCGCATGCACGCCAGGCGAGCGTGCTACCACTTGAGCCACATCCTCAGCCCCTAGGAGTCTTCAATATAATAAAAATTAACATTTACTCAGCCTAAAATTAATTCTAGCTCTTGCCAAGTTGAACAATCATGCAAATTCACAGTAATTTCAGGAAACATTTGACCTTCTTTTGGTGGTTGTGATGGAGGTGGGGTGGGTACACAGCAACACCTTAAAGACCAATAGATTTAATTCCTACATAGGAAATTCTGTAATTTTTGTTCTCTTTGTTGTCTGAAAATCTACATCTAACTTAGGACAACTGGCTTATAGTTTCATAACACTGATTATGAGGAATCCCTGGCAAGAGAAAGTGAAAAGAGGATTGTAAATTTGTTCCCACTACTGGAAAGATAGTCCTATGTTAATAAATAACAGCTTGCCGGGCACAGTGGCTTACACCTGTAATCCCAGTTGCTCCAGAGACTGAGGAAGGAGGATCACAAATTCAAAGCCAGCCTTAGCAACAGTGAGGTACTAATCAACTCAGTGAGGCCCTGTCTCTAAATAAAATATAAAATAGGGCTGGAAATGTGACTCAGTGTTCAAGTGCCCCTGAGTTCAATCCCCAGTACCAAAAATAAATAAATAACAGCTTAAGTGTTCCTTCCGAGACATGATCAGAGTGGTAACTCACATTGGCAGGTGAACCCCACAGGAAAATCATTTGCCTGACCTCAACTATGGTTTTCTGGTAGAGCACCAAAATCTTCCTTCTGGGGGCATCTGAGATTAAATCATGCAAAAGACAAAAAGCCAGAAAAGAATCTGAGGAAAAATTATGGTTGTTACCCTATGTAAACTTTTTTACTGTTATTGCTGTTACTTCCTAAAGAATAATAAAGGAAATTAAGCAGAAACAGTGTACAATTCTAGCATGCTGATAAAACCCATTACAGTTCTCTGAATGTTCTAATCTTATGCATGTACACATACACATTTGGTCTCTCTTTCCACTGCCAATGTATTTGCAATCACGATTCTAAGTTTCTGCATGCTTTTTAGGGCTCTGTAATGATCATCCCATAATTCACTCAGCCTTTCCTTTATTGTAGGAAAGGATTGTAAACTATGTAATTTGTTTGTTTGCTGTCATAAATAACGGTGGTATAAACAGCTTTTAACAGACAGCATCTCCTACAATCCATGGAAAATGTTTCTTTTTATTTATTGCTTTTCATATATATTACAAATCACCTTCTCTAAGAACTCTTTAGGATACTTGGTTGATGTATATCAACCACAGCTTCTACTTATGTGAAACAATTTGTGTTTATTTATTCTGATAAATAGCCATTCTGAACCTCAAAGTAAGCAAAGACCTTTGCCTAAAGCAAGGATATAGACTTTCACCTAGTAGACCAAAGACAGTATATTTTTTTTATTATTAGTGTTTTTTTTCAAAGATAGTGTTTTTAATGCCTGGCTAATAAAGAGCTATTTTAGAATAATGTTCTCCAAGGTTTAACTTTAATGATTGACTTCATTCCAGGAAGAATCTAGAGGCTGCTAGATTCTTCTAGTATCCATTCTTCCTAACTTCCCAGTTTTATTCTGAGCAACGATACGACCAAGTGTTAGATTCCAGCTCCTTTTCATCTAAGGGTGGCAGAGGAGTTGTAAGCAGGTCACTGGGCATCTGAGCGGGCATATGGAAGGTGGCTTACCTGGTTTGCTTTCCCTTACCTCCTTGACTTTCCCCTGATGCCTGGAACATATGTAATAGCTGATATTGCAGCTGTCATTTAGAAATCATAAGCATAGAAGTTTTATGGCAGGGATACACTAAAAATATGACTTTTGAACCATCCAAGACTATCTACCTCCAGTCTTTGTGATGGAAGAAAAAACTTGATATGTACTTTAAGCTACTTTTATGGCAGGTTTCTATTACAGCTGAACCTGATACCTGACTTACACAATGTAGTCAACAGGATGCTGGCTCACATAGAACTTCCTAGGACAGTGGCCTTCAAACTTTAGTCTGCATCAGAATCACCTAGAGGATGGAGTCTGAATTATTACCACTATGAGATCATCATACCTAAGAAAAATGACAATACTTTAATATCACTGTATCCAGCTTCAAAATGTGGATCAAATGTACATCAGATATGTTTTTTGTGTTCACAGTTGTTTTTTATTTATTTTATTTGTTTTGCTTTATTTTGTTTTGTTTTAAAATGGGGTCTCACTATGTTGCCCAAGCTAGCCTCCTGCTTGTAATCTTTCTGCCTTAGCCTCCTGCATATCCAGGATTAGTCACATGCTGTGGTGCTGGCACCAGCATCCAAAAATACATTGTTTTGCTTTATTTTACTTTTTAAATGTTCTTACTCTCATTTAGCTTTTGTCACTTAGAAGGGAAAACATCCCTCAATTTGAAAGTCAGACAAATTGGGCCCTAGCTCTTTATGTTATATGATATACATATTACATTAAACAACATATATATGTATATTTATATGAATATATATAGTATGAATATATATATGTATGTATATACACACACACACATATATATATACTACATGAATACACCTGTGTCAGACATTACACTCTGCTTCACATGCTTTCTGCATTCCCCTTGTGAAGTGATAACCCCATCCTTATTTTGTAGATGAGGAAGTTTCCTGAGGAGCTCAGCCAATTTGCCCAAGGTCACCAGATAGTAAGTAGCAGAGCCGGAATTGGAATGAGATCATCCGGTGGAGGTGGGAAAGAGGGTCAAAAACATCCTATCCTTAGCAACAAAGTACTGAGATCTGTAGGGAAGAAAGCAACCAGAACTTATAGAGGTACATGGTAAGCCAGGGTTGAGGGACTGTATCCATGTGACTCTGGAGAAGTCAATATTTGGGACCACCTGTTGTACTTCTCTGCCTGAGACATTCCTGTCCAAGTCCACTAGGCCTCACTGTCACGCTCCTCTTTCTCCCAAGCTGGCTAGACCTCCTGTTTTCCTTCCACTGATACTCATTCCACTTGACCTCTTGCTTTAATTCTTGTTTGGCCTGCTTCAAACTGCCACTCCTGGTGGTGGTTCAAGTATAGCATTGTTTACTTTATTCTGAACTTAGAAGCTCATGATCCCAGTACTGGTGTTTCAAGACCCTTTCCAGGTTAGATCTAATTGTCTCCATGGGAGACACATTACCGTGGGAGATCACAGTGGACTCCGGCTTTGCAGGCCTGGGGGCACTTTTGACTGATTGACTGACACCTTATAGTCAACAGGATGCTGGCTCACATAGCACTTCCTTGGGAGCCATCTGCTTCATGGGACCACGGCGATTGGAGGTATAGGAAGACCATCTGGTCAATGCTTCCAATCCTTCATGTGCACAGAAGTCAACTGTGGATGTTGTTAAACTTCAAATTCTGATTGAGCAGATCTGGGAAGGGCCTAAGCTGCATTTCTAATAAGCTTAGAGAAGCTGCATTTCTAATAAGCTTAGAGAAGGTGCCAGTGTAGGGACTATGAATTAGAAAAATGAGATGGTGGTTCTCAGCACCAGCTACACATTTGATCCCCTAGGGTGCTTTAATTAAGGTAGACCTGGGTACAAGGAGTTGTAGCAGCTCCCCTGGGGATGCTAATGAACAATCAGAGCTGAAAACTGCCATGTTGGAGACAGAAACAGGAACTTGGCTGCCAGTTGGCTGAATCCCTGGCCAAGTGGACGGTGTAGCGTGGCCATGGGGAAGTGGAAGTCCTGGCTCCCAGCCCTCTTTGTTTCTTTGTGTAACCCTGCCTTTCCTCACTGTCCCTTACTTTTTCTCTCTCTCTTTCTGTATCCCCCCCATGCCCACCCACGCCTTTCCTAATTTATCTTCACAACAAGAAAAGTTGAGCAAACTGAAAATTGACAGCTCTGAAAATTGAAGTCACAGGACAAACTGCCACTGTGAAAACTGGAAAAAGACAGGCAAATACAGAGAATCACCACTTCCTAGGAGTAGAATGGAAGCCCATATCTGGAGGGGGCAGGTAGGAACACTTAAGCTGAAGTTGACAGATGGCTGAAGGCATGGTGTGAGTGAAAGGGAGAGGTAAAAATTCCTGGGAGCTCAGACTGGAGCCCCCACATATTTATTGTTATCAGCAAAGAGCCCCACCAGGTTTTCAGAGTGAATCTTGGAGAAAATCGTACAGAGCTTCCAATAGAAGGAGGGGTGGAGGTAAGGCCTGGCTTCTAGGAAATAAGTCTGAAATAGATGTTGGATTCAAAAACAACCTTGAAAATGTGCAAGTGTTTCATTCAGTACCCTGTCATTGAAGAGCTGTCACATGCTAGGCACCACTCAAGGTGCTGGGGATTGAGCAAGGTGAGGTGTAAGTGCCAGCACCTTCTCCTCCAGGTCTAGGAGTGTGATGGATGGCAAAGGTCTAGGGTAGGGGTGTTTCTCCCCACTCCCCCCATTTTATTTTCCCTCCAGGAAACCTAATAAACCCCAGAGGCCCCTACCTTTTGGGTTGTAAATACTAACTCTAGAAATCTAACTACTCTCCTTTTGAAGTATAAACACCCCTGTTGAAGCCCAAGGCTAGAGATTTATCTCAGGCCCTGTGAGAAGAGCCAGTTCTTCCCCTTATCATGCTCTGCTTCTGTAAACTTGCTTCCTGCTAGTAACCCAGTGCACAGCCTTCTATCAGGTAGACTAGAAATTTATGGCACCAGATGGTAAATGTTGTGAGAAACTGGAGATGGGGGCTTAGAATGTGGAGCTTGATCTCCTCTGATGTGAAATAAAATTTGAGTACTCCCACTCTCCATGTGCGGAATCCCATTTGCTGCTTCTCGATTTGATTCCTGAAAGAGCAGGAAATGCAAATAAACAAATAAATAAATAAATAGAACAGGAAATGCAAATAAACAAATAACTGTGCCAGGGGCTGGTGGCTAAGGCCCCTCACAGCTATGGCTTCTCCTTCCACAGTACTAGCACTTTCCTCTTAAGCTGAACCTACTCTTCCCAGGATAAAGATTATGACTCTGTCTTTCTTGCAAGGTAGGTGTACTCATGTGATAAAGCACTGGCCAACAAGATGTAGGAGAAGTTTTATGTGCAACTTTCTGAGAAATGACCTTAAAATTAGGGACATCCTGGTCCTAACCTCTGGTCTTTGCAAATGTAATGAAGTTAAGAACTTAGACGAGATCCTCCATCACATGAAGGGTAACAGCTCTCCTTTTCCCCTTTTCTCCTTTCTGCCAACTGGAAAGCAGATGGAATAGCTGGACCAAAGAAGGCATCTTGGAAAATGAAGCAGAAGTCCCAACTAACAGCCCGAATGCCTGATGAATTTATAGTTGTCATGCCAGCCTACATATATTAACTTCAGGGAAAAATAATTTCTAACTCAGTGGAGCCGTGGCTATTTTGGGATTTCAGTCTCTTGCAGCAGAATCTTTTACTAACAAATATGCTTATTAACCGCAATAAAGTTGCTTTCTTCTTACGCCTCTCATAAACATTTGAAACATAAAGCAATGCCTTAGACATGTCCTGTTTTAGTGTCATCCTTAAAATAGTCAGAAAGACCCTGTGTGATCTGACCCCTGCCTCCCTGTCCAGTTTCATCTTTTTTTTCTTCCCCTCACAAATCTGAATCTTTATTGTTCTGAAATAATGTTAAAAACATAACTTGATGGGCTGGAGTTATGGCTTGGTGGTAAAGCACTTGCCTAGTGTGTGTAAGGCACAGGGTTCAACACTTAGCACCACATAGAAATTAGTAAATAAGCATAATAAAGGTATCAAAAAAAAAACCTTGAAACAAAAATGTCAATATTCAGTCTCAGAAGAGGTGTGGCACAATGTCTTTCCCATGTAACAAGGAAACTTCCTTTTAAAAAAGTGGGGGTGGGGGGGTGGAGAACTATAGAAGTCTTTTATATGAATGAAAATGCACCCTTTGGATTTTTTTCCCCACATCTCACTAGTTTGTATACATGAGGGAATCAAAAAGTTTGCATTTTCTTCACAATAGTTCTTGCTATGATGTTTGATGGACTTTTTGCCACTCCAAAAATTCATCAAGAATGGGCCAAACACTAAGATGGGCATGAACTGTTCTGCTGAATTCTAATACATTGTATCATTGATCTTTGTTCATAACATGATACTTTGATTGTCCAGGTACTGGTAAAATATTGGAAAATGTGGCCATGTCCTCCCAAGCAGAAGAGTTAAAATAGATTTAGCAGTATCAATATCAAGTCTTCGCTGATTTTTATCCCTTGCAAAATCAAAGACGTATCTGTATATATATATTCTTTTTTTATTATTATCCTTTTCTTTTTAAAATTGTTTTTATTTGTTTTAATTGGTTATACATGACAATGCATTTATGTACTTTGATATATCATACATAGATGGGATATAATTTCTCATTTTTCTGAGTGTATATGTTGTAGAATCATATTGGTCATGCAGTCACACATATATACATAAAGCAATAATGTCTGTTTCATTCTACTATCCTTCCTATCCCCACATGCCCTCCCCTCTCCTCCTTTCATTTCCCTCTACCTAATCTAAGGTAACTCTATTCTCTAGTGCCCCCCCCCTTATTGTGAATTAGCATCCACATATTAGAGAAAACATTCAGCCTTTGGTTTTTTGGGGATTTGGCTTATTTCACTTAGCATGATATTCTCCAACTTCATCCATTTATTGGCAAATGCCATAATTTCATTCTTCTTTAAAGTTGAGTAATATCCCATTGAATATATATATACCACATTTTCTTTACCCATTCCTCTATTGAAGGATACCTAGGTTGGTTCCATAGTTTAGCTATTGTGAATTGAGCTGCTATAAACACTGATGGGGCTGTGTCACTGTAGTATGCTGATTTTAAGTCCTTTGGGTGTAAACCGAGGAGTGGGATAGCTGGGTAAATGATGGTTCCATTCCAAGTTTTCTGAGGAATCTCCATACTGCCTATCATAATGGTTGTACCAATTTGCAGTCCCTCCAGCAATGTATGAGTGTACATTTTCCCCCACATCCTTGCCAACATAAATAGTTGCTTGTATTCTTGATGACTGCCATTCTGACTGGAGTGAGATGAAATCTAAGGGTAGTTTTGATTTGCATTTCTCTAATTGCTAGAGATGTTAAACATTTTTTCATATATTTGTTGATCAGTTCTTCTGTGAAGTGTCTGTTCAGTTCCTTAACCCATTTATTAATTGGATTATTTGTTTTTTTTTTTTTTTTGGTGTTAAGTTTTTTCTGAGTTCTTTATATATCCTAGCAATTAATGCTTTATTGGAGGTGCATGTGGTAAAGATTTTCTCCCAATCTGTAGGCTCGCTCCCTCACATTATTGATTGTTTCCTTTGTTAAGAGGAGTATTTTTAATTTGAAAAAAGATTGCCTATTCAACAAATAGGGCTGGCAAAACTGGAAATACATAGATAACAAAATGAAATTAAACCCCTGTCTTTCACCCTGCACTAAAATCAACTCAATGTGGATCAAAGACTTAGACACTAGAACAGAGACCCTGCACCTAACAGAAGAAAAAGTAGGCCCAAATCTTTACTATGTCGCCTAGGATCTGGCTTCCTTAACAAGACTTCTAAAGCACAAGAAGTAAAATCAAGAATCAATAAATGGGATATATGTATTCTTAAGTGATGAAATATCATTCAGCTGTGAGCGCAAAAAATCAAATTTGTTCTGTAACTTTCTGTGCAGTCACACTGTAATGAACTCATTCCTTTTAACCATTCATGCTTGGTTAAAAAAAAAAAAAAAATCCCATGCTTTCAGCCTCCAATTCCTTCCCTAAAACTAATATGATAATATTTTCAGGTTCTACATCAATCTCTTCACAAAATTTTTCCATTCCTTCTGGCCCTACAACTTCATCTGGACCTGCATACTCATAAAACCAAGCCAGGCACTTCTTGCTTGAAAAATGTGTCCCTCCTCTTTTTAGTCAGCAGGGGGTTGGGATCCACAATAGCTGGAGATTGTACACTTTTGAGGCCTCTGTCTTCCGCTACAGCCACTGCCACCCCAGAGGATTTTCTCTTCTTCACTGGGATCTTCTGCTCTCCCCGACAGAGTGGGCTGAGGGTGCCTGGGAAGAGGATCGCTGTCCACTGGAGGCCCCTCAGCGCTGGCACCCAGTTCCCAGAGACAGCAGCCACCTGAGGGCCAGCCCTCACCGGTCTCCTTGTCTCTCGGGTGAGGACAAAGGTAATGCCTAGCTCCTCACCAGGAGGAGATCCAGTTTCACATTAAGCTACCCTTTCTCACATAGGTGCTCTTGATGTACTGCAGCCTCCTGCTCGCATTCTCTCATCTCACAAACACCTGTGAGGGCCTACTCTGTGCTAGGCACTGAGCATACAGCAGCAAAAGTCAGTCATCAAAACTACCCTTAAATCCAGGCTTTTCTGTTCCTTTTATGAGCCAATTTATTTGCCAACTCAAGGCCTTTGGCCCTGTGTCCCCCCTGTCTAGGGCAGCCCTGTCCAACAGAAACTTCTGTCCCAGTAGAAATGTTCTATATCCATTCTGGATAACATGGCAGCCCTGAGCCATGGGTAACTCATGAGTACTTGAAATGTGGCTAGTGTGACTAAGCAATGAATTTTTATTTCATTCCATTTTAATTAATTTAGGTGGCCACATGTGGTTGTGCTCTACTCCCTACTCTTAATGGCCTATTCCTGGAGGTGGTTGTAGAATGTGCCATAAAATCTTTGACATGCCTCTGAGAGATGGGATCTTTATCCTCCCCTCTTGGATCTGGGTGGACTTGTGACTGTGGTGGCAATGGCATTACATAATTTCCAAGGCTGGGTGCCAGAAAGTCATGCAGCTCCTGCCTTGGTCTCTTGAAGGCTGTGCCCTTGGGACACTTGCTCTTGGGACGCGGTATCCAACCCAGCCACCATGTTATGTGATGCTGATGCCCAAAGCGAACCCACATGTAGTTGCCTCCACAAGATATCACCACAACTTGGTGGCTTTAAATAAGGGAAGTGATCTCCTGCATTCTGGAGGCCAGAAATCTGCAATGAAAGTGTTGAGAGGGTTGTTTTCTTCTGGAATCCCTGAAGGAGAATCTCTTTCCTATCTCTCTATCTCCAGATGGTTGCTGGCAATCCTTGACCTTCCTTGTGAAGTGGATCAGAATGCGCCACCCTAAACATGCCACCTTGGCATAACTTTGAGCTGAAGGCAATAGAGAAACAGCAGATGTAGGAAAAGATCTCGACCTCCCCCTTTCTGACTAAAGGCAGCCTATGAATGTCCCTTTGTGAAGGGGCCTCTGCCCCCTCCCAAGGAAACAACAATCGTCACTGAAGAATATGGCACTGAATTGGTCCACATAAAAAAGCCTTAAAAAATAAGCTTTATCTTCTATAAGTGTCCTCCTTATATAAACTCTATTTTTTTTTTCTTTCATCAATTTATCTTTTTATCAGTTTGATTTGCAGGCCTCAGCCCCTGAACCTAAGAGGGTATAGGAAGAGTTTTTTCTTTCCTATGTTTGGATTATGGACTTCAATCTCAGCCTCTGGCCTCATATTCCATCTACCTCATGTTTCTCCTCTATCTACAGCTCCCTCTCTTTCCTCTTATGAGGATACCAGTTATTGGTTTTAGGGCCCAATATCTTTCCAGGATAACCTAATTTCAAAAACCTTATCTTGATTACATTGCAAAGACCCTTTTTCCAAATAAGGATTTCATATCCATAGGTATCAGGGTTTCGGACTTGGACATATTTTTTGGAGTCACTATTCAGTCCCCTGTGGCACCAGACATGTGAGCCCCTAGCTGTTGGAGCTACCCTGACATTCAAGTCCTGGATGAGACCCTCAACATTGTAGAGCAAAGATAGGACATTCCCACCATGCTCTGTTTGAATTCCTGACCTACGGAATTTTTTAGCATAATAAAATGGTGTTGTCTTGTGCCACTAAGTTTAGAAAGATTAACTATGCAGCAATAGATAACTGGAAATTCCTATTCATTCTCTAAGCCCCAGTTCCAATAATGAGTCCAGAAAGGCCTCCTTAGACACCGTCTGTGTGGTTTAAATTATATTCTCTTCTTCTTGCTTTTCCTTTAGGGCACATATCACAGTTTGGAATTACATAGGCAGTTTAGTATTTTGTTTCATGTTTAAAAACATCAGTCTCCCCAATGGATTTGAGTGTCTTGAGAGAAGGGACCCAGTTTGTTTCACTCAGCACTGTGTCCTGTGCAGGCCAGGTTCACAGTTAAGGTCCAGTAAAGATTTGCTGAGTGAATGAAATGCTGGGCTTTCTGTGACTGAGTCTACGACTGACATTTCCTTGTCATCTGAACTGAGGCGGCTCCTGGAAAACGTTGCTTATTTTGCCATTTCGGCTTTTCACAGATTTAAGTGGCTAGAATGTATCAAGTGGAAAGCAGGATTTTTACTTTGTAAAATGCAAATATTAGTTCTTGCTGTTTCGGTTCCTTGCATTTGAGTTATTGCCATGGTTTTCAATGTGGTGAAAACGAGTGAATGAAAAACACTGAGCTGGTCATCACCCGGTGGTGAGATGCCTCTTCAACTTTTTAAAACTTATTTGTAGGTTTACAAAATGGACCTTAATGTATCCTTGTATGTAAGTAAGCAACAATCTCACGAAACTTCCTTCTCTGCTATGAAAGTTTAATGACAAAGCCAAATGAATAGGCTCTCCTTGACATCTCGGCCAAAGTACATCTTTTTCTAGAAAGTCCATTGGTATAAGTTCTCCTGTTATTTTTTCTTGGAACAGTAATGAAAATAGGATTTGAATTAAAAGGCAAAGCATGTTAAATAACACCAGAATTAGATAAAACAACCATTTGTATAAATTACCACAGGGATAGAGCATTAAAAAAAAAAATCAGGAAGGAGGTAGGAATCTTAACAAATACTGAGTTCAAGGTGTGGGTGCTCTCTGTGTGACAGTCATACTAGTCACTGGGCTTGGTGGCTTGGTCCATGATGAGCAGAGGATTCCTGTCCCTCCCAAGGTGCATCCAACTTACACAAAGTAGGAATTTTAACATGAACTGCGAGACCCTGGGTGATCATTTCCCATGTTTGCTCAGATTCCGTATTTGGGTATGAAGCATCCACCAATCACAGAGCCAAACTAACGGCCTACATTGTTTATTTCCCCTGCAAGCAGCTATGCTTTGGATCTGCAGTATCCCCAAAGGGCCACGTGTTAAAAGCTTAGTCCCTACGTTGGCACTATTGGGAGGTGGAGTGAACTTCAAGAGTATGAGGTGTGTCCTAGTAGACATTAGCAGCATTCTGGAAGAGGATATTGGACCTTGGCCACTCCTCTTCCTCTTCCTCCTTCTTTCTTTTTCCTTCCCATCCATCCATCCATCCATCCATCCATGAGGTGAGCCGCTTTGCTATACCACACACTCCTGCCATGATGTTCTGCCATGCCACAGGCCCAAAAGCAATGGGGCCAAATGACCATGAACTAAAACCTCTAAAACTATGAGACAAAATACACCACCTGTCTTTTATAAATTGACTATCTCAGGTATATTGTTACAGTAATGAAAAGCTGGCCAATGCACATAACTATCTCCTGATCTAATTTGTGATACCAATCCAATATTTCCCCTGCCCCAAATCACCCAGGGCCAGGTCCTAGACAAGCAGGGACAGCCCCTATCACCCAAAGTCCCCTGACATCTTTCAGACTAGGCAATCCTAAGCCATCTGCCCTGCCATGCCTTGCTTTTCTCACAGAAGGCACTGGACCCTTGTTCCTGCCTCTGCCTCCTGAGTGCTTTCATATATGGCCAGGCATGACATGGTGTGCCCCCTCCTCTCAGGAGCCATAAGTCATGGATTCTTTCAGAAGCTGTCACTCAGTCACCTCCATAAATTAAAATCCTGTGGGTCCATTTGAGATGAGCCTGCCTTTTGGGCATTGTTGTGTTTACTGTTTTCTCTGTCCACAACTCTTCCCGGTATACCAAACCCTGTGTTGACATGGTTTCCTTTTTCACTGCATCAAATTTGGCTCAGATGTCACTGCTCCTGAGTATCCTATCTGACACAACAACCTCTCCTGCCTCTGAGGTCTCTGTGTCCTTTGGAATACTTTATTTTTCCTCGTAGTGCTCATCACCAGCTTCTTTTGTGTGATTTCCCATCGCACATAGCATAAGTTTCATTAAAACAAGGCAGGGATTTTGTTTTGTTTATTCAAGGTTTCTACCACTAAGAATAATCTTAACACATAGAAGACATAAAGTGTGTATTTCTAAAAGGAATAAACTCCATTTGTCCAGAGCACCTGAGCTTGTTAATAAGCACATGAATGGCCTGAATCTCCTTCAATTTCATAACTCCCAATGGCGCTGGAGTTCTGTGAGAAGCTAACCCTCTGGATCAATATGACATGAATTTCTAAAAGAGACTAAGTGCTTCAGAAACATCCTGGATAATCCAGGATAAAATCCCAGGCAAACAAGGTTTGTGGAATCAATCCTGGGGACTCCTGGGGGTTAAGGAAAAGTGTGCAATCACCATTCCTGAATTATCTGGCCATATGCCATTTCTCTGAATGTTTGCTTTGCAATGGGTTTTGGGCTCTGTGAAGCTGGGGAATTAAAGAAAGTAATTTATCACTCACAAACAATGCATGTCGTCTTATGATGTCAAAGTAGAGTCTGGGAAGCACTTTGCCAAGCGTTAGCACACTGTTCACTGTGGATAGGACGCTTTCCCTGTGGATGGAGCCTGCATTATCTATCTCTGCTAGGGCAGCTCTCCAGTTGCAGCACAATTGATACCGGCAGCCTGCTTCTCCCAGTGATTGCAAGCATGCAAACACTTTCAAAGGAAAGCTGGATACCACCAGATGCTTGCAAAAAAATATCCCAGATCTGTTTGTCACCCAGGTGAAGACAATGTAATAATAATGTCTAGAAATACAGAGGTCTTTATAAGAAGACAGGGAAGGGGAGGAGGAAAGAAGACACAAGAATTGCTATTCATCATTGGTATGCCCAGCGCCTCTGTGGAAAAATCCCCAAATATCTTTCTGTATAGGGAGATTTGGAAGCTGATTAACTGTGGGCTTTCAGATGTTTTCCTTTCCCTAATCCAGACTCTATCATTTAGAACTAAAACCAGATGGATTTTTGTCTAGTCTCAGAGTTTAAAGATATTATATAAAATTATTGAAATGAAGAAAGTTAGAGGAAAGAGTTTTGGAGAATAAGAATGTGCCTGTTTCCAGACTGTCCGGGCAGACAGCCCTTGTGTACATGGTGTCCAGGTGAAGTTCTGTGAACACAGCCACATCCATTGATGACATACTGCCTGTGCCCGCCTTGTGAGAGCAGAGCCCCTAGTCAACAGCTGCCACAGACGTAGCCAATGAATGAAAACATTGAATATATGGTCCTTCACAGAAAGGTGTGCTGTAGTCTGTTAGCTATTAAAGGAAGAGGGTGACCCCAGGCTGTCATGGTTTGATTTAAATATTTCTGAGAACTATATAATACTCTTCTTCACTTTGATTCCCTCTTTATTAGACAATCCTCTGACTGTTATTAGATTTCTCAAGTATGTTTCCCTAGTAAGAAGAGAATATGGCCCCTAATAAGAAGAGAATGTGGCTGGACGCAGGGGTGCGCACCTGTAATCCCAGCAACTCAGGAGGCTGAGGCAGAGGATCACGAGTTCAAAGCCAGCTTCTGCAAAAGCAAGGAGCTAAGCAACTCAGTGAAACCCTATCTCTAAATAAAATAAGAAAAAAGGGAAAAGCCTGGGAATGTAGCTCAGTGGCACCCCTGGGTTCAGTCCCTGGGAAGAAGAAGAAGAAGAGGAAGAAGAAGAAGAAGAAGAAGAAGAAGAAGAAGAAGAAGAAGAGGAAGAGGAAGAGGAAGAGGAAGAGGAAGAGGAAGAGGAAGAAGAAGAAGAAGAAGAAGAAGAAGAAGAAGAAGAGGAAGAAGAAGAAGAAAATGTATACACTTGGAAATAAGAATTTCTAATCCTCCCCAACAGTTATATTTTTCACTGTAAATGGCTAAATTGACCTTCCAATACAGCCTGGTAAATTCATGTGGGGTCCTCCAGTTGTCAGGGCTCCAGCGTTGCCTGATACTGAGCTGTCACTGATCCAGATGTGAAAGACTGTAAGACCATGCTCTGGACCTGGGCAGATCCTAGAGTTGGAGCCCAGTAAGGCCCAATCTCACAAAGGGTTGCACTTGTATCTCGTGTGAAATGAGGACTGTCTGGTGTTTCTGAACTTAAATTTCTAGGCCTCTTTCCTTTAATATTTTTAAAAACTTTCATCAAAGCAATACATCTGTAACATTTTGAAAAACAAAAAAGAGATACAGGATTTATAAAAAAGTAACATTCCCCTCTTCAAAAGACCCTCCTGATCTCTATCTAGTTTGTACTACCCAGAAGAAATCATTTTCAACTCTTTTCACTAGTTTTCACATTTGCCTTCATAAATAACGTGCTAAATAAAATTCCTTGCAGTACTATCATGTCGAGCAAATAATTATAGTTGTCCCTCAGGATCTGCAGATTAGTTCCAAGAACACTGTGGATACCCAAATCTGCAGATGCTAAGCACCTTGTGCAAAATGGTGTGATGTTTGAACATAACCTACATATATCATCCTGTACAACTTAAAACATCTGTAGATTACGTATAATAGTACATTCAATGTGAATGCAGTGTAAATAGCTGATATTATTGTTTAGAAAATAATTACAAGAAAAAAATCTGTTCAGTACGGACACAATTTTTTCTTCTCCCCCATTTTTTTTAAATCAGTGCATTATAATTATATATAATAATGACTTTTTGTTACACATTTATACATGCACACAATATAACAATATAATTTGGCCAACATCCCTCCCCAGCACTCCTCCCCTTTACCCCTCCCATCCCTTTCCTCTACTTATCTCCCTTTGATTTTCATGCGATCCTTGCCCCACCACTTTCTTTTCCTTTTTTCTCTCTACTTCAACAAATGAGAGAAAACATAAAACCCTTGACTGCCTGAGTTTGGCATACTTTGCTTAACATATAGTCTCAAGTCCCATACATTTTCCTATAAATGACATAATTTCATTCTTCTTTATAGTTGAATAAAACTCCATTGTGTATATGTACCACATTTTCTTTATCCATTAATCTGTTGATGGACATCTAGGGCAGTTCCATAGTTTGGCTATTTTGAATTGTGCTGCTATAAACCTAGGTAAGTATGTATCACTGTAATATGATGATTTTTAACTTTTCAGAATAATATACCAAAAGGTGGTATAGCTAGGTCACATGGTAGGTAGTTCCATGCCTAGTCTTTTGAGGAACCTCCATATTGATTTCCCTAGTGGTTGTACTAATTTACGATCCCACCAACAGTGTAAAAATGATCATTTTTCTCCACATCCTTTTTAGTATTTATTATTGTTTGTATTCTTTTTTAATATTTATTTTTTAGTTTTAGCTGGACACAATACCTTTATTTCACCTATTTATTTTTATGTGACGCTGAGGATCGAACCCAGGGTCTCGCACGTGCAAGGCGAGCGCTCCACCGCTGAGCCACAACTTGAGCCCCTTATTGTTTGTATTCTTAATGGTTGTCATTCTGACTGCTGTGAGACGAAATCTCTGTTTTGATTTGCATTTCCATAATTGCTAATGATGTTGAACATTTTTTCATATATTTGTTGGCCATTTGTATTTCTATGTAATTCATTTGCCCATTTACTAATTGGGTTATTGTGGGGGTTGGTATTAAATTTTTTCAGTTCTTTATATATTTTAGATATTAATCTTCTGTCAGAAGAATAACTAGCAAAGATATTCTCCTGTAGATTCTTTCTTCACATTTTCAATTGTTTCCTTAGCTGTGCAGAATCTTTAATGTGATGCCATCTCATTATTAACTGTTGGCATCATTTCCTGATCTTTAAGAGTCTTATTGAGAAAATCATAGCCTGTGCCTATATGTTGGAATGCTGACCCTACTACACTTTCTTCTAGGAGTTGCATAGTTTCTGGTCTAATTCCTAGGTTTTTTGATCCATTTGGAGCTGATTTTTGCGCAGGTTGAGAGAGAATGGTTTAGTTTCATTCTTCCACATATGGATAACCAGTTTCTCCAGCACCATTTGTTAAAAAAGCTATCTTTTCTCTAAGTTATGTTTTTGGCACCTTTCTCAAGGATCAGATACCTGTAGATGTGTGGGTTTGTCTCTGAGTATTCTGTACTATTGGTCTATGTGTCTAGTTTTGTGCCAGTACCATGCGGTTTTTGTTATAGCTCTGTAGTATAATTTGAAGTCAGGTCTTGAGATGCCTCCAGCATTGCTTTTTCAGCTTAGAATTGCTTTGGCTCTTCTGGGTCTTTTAGTCTTCCAAATGAATTTTTGGACTGATTTTTCTAGTTCTGTGAAGAATGTCATTGGTATTTTGATGAGGATCATATTGAATGTATATTGCTTTTGGTAATATGGTTATTTTGACAATATTAATTCTGCTTATCAATGAACATGGAAAGTCTTCCCATCTTGTGTCTTCTTAAATTTCTTTCTTCAGTATTCTATAGTTCTCACTGTAGAGATTAGATTTATTAGATTTATTGATTAGATTTATTCCTAGGGTTTTTTTTTTTAAGCTATTGTGAATAGGGTTGTTTTCCTGATTTCTTTCTCAGCGAATTCATTGTTGGTATATAGGAATGTTATTGATTTTTGTCTGTTAATTTTGAAACCTGCTATTTTGCTAAATTTGTTTATTAGCTCTAGTAGTCTATTGGTGAAGCTTTTTGGATTTTTTTTTTAATTGTTTTTAGTTGTAGTTGGACACAATACCTTTATTTTATTTATTTTTATGTGGTGCTGAGGATTGAACCCAGGGCCTCACACGTGCTAGGCGAGCGCTCTACCGATGAGCCACAACCCCAGCTCCGCTCTTTGGATCTTCTAAGTATAGGTTCATATCATTGGCAAACAATGATAATTTGACTTCTTTCATTCCTATTTTATCCCCTTTATTTCCTTCTCTTGCCTAAGTGCTCTGGCTAGAATTTCTCGTACTTTGTTAAATAGGAGCTCACCTCTGAAAATTCTTGTATTGTATTACACATGAGATTTTGGGCAATATCTCAGCTCTAAACCATAACACATAGTCTCCGCCGTTCTCTAGCCTGATGACTCGGCAATACAGTGCCCCTCCCTGTGATTCTGAGTTTGTAAAATAAAGGAGTGATCTAAATAGCTTCTCTGGATTTTTCTCAAGCTACAATTATTATATCAACACCAATGCTTACTGAAAGTAAATATCCCCAGAGGGAAAAAGAAATATAATCTGCTTCTACATAAAAGTGACTCAGAAGGACTGTGTCTGGCTCTCCTCCTGACATCTCCTGCATTGAAAGTGTCCTGAGAGTAGTGGTCACTTTGTACATATTCATGCTTATATAGGGTTGGCAAAAATACCGACTTCATCTTTTCAGAGTAGCAGCTTGTGGTTAGGAAGTATGACCTTGTGTTTTTATGCTAGCTTCCAAGCCCTGGTATAGTATAGCCCAAGTGTTTCGTTATCTAAATCCTCAATCAAAAGAAAAGATAATAACTGTATTTGGGTGAGGTCTCATGGAGGTTCTCAAATGCTCCCCTCCCTGTGGCCTTAGCTAAAGCAAGGTCTGGAGCCAGAGGAAGAGCCAAATAGACTGATCACATGGAGCCACATAGATAAGATGGAATCTACTGGGTTCAGCTATAATATTCTGATAATGTAGTATATGAAACAGACCATTTCTAGGATGTTATGGGCTGAACAGTGTTTCACAGAAGATATTTTGAAGGCCTTACCCCTAGTGCCTCAGAATGTGACCTTAGAAAGAGGGGCATTGCCAATATAATTAGTTATGATAAGGTCCTACTGGACTAGTGTTGATCCTTAATCCAACATGACTGGTGTCTTTAGAAGAGAATACTGAGAAAATACAAGGAAAGAGCACTATGTGAAGATGGAGATAGAGATGGGGGTGATGCAGCTGCAAGGAATGTCCGCCGCCTCCAGAAGCTAGAAGAGGCAAGTAATGGCACTTAGAGTTTCAGAGGAAGCACAGTCCTGCAGGCACTTTGATTTCAGACTTCTAGCCTCCAGAATTGTGAAAAAATTCCTTTTGGGGGAGGGGAGGCGGGGGGATTTTACACTAGCTAGTTTGGCTGTTTTATTTTGTTAGGCAGCTCTAGGAAAATAACACACTAGATATGCCTGCAAAGGGGCCAAATAAAATGGAATTTGGCCATCAATAGTTATCACCTAGTTAAAAGGCACCAAGACTATAATCAGAGCATGCTGTATGTATGTATGGAAATGTCACAGCAAATCCCATTAATTTGTCCAATGAGTATGATTGAATACTCAATTTTATTATTATTGAATAATAAAAAGGATCAATGCAATGTTTAAGCCAGTTGAACTTCAAATATAATTAAATGATCATCAATATTTAAATCCTCAGTCAGGGAGTGAAATGAAAAATTTCATATTCTAGATAAATCCCTGCCATCATTCCATCTATATTTAAAACACTGGTCTCTGCTTTTTGGGCTTTATTGACATTTTGTCAACAAAATTATTAATAATTTATCATATGCCAAGAACTGTGCTAGGTGCTGGGTATACAGAGATCAATAGGGAAATATATGGCCCCTTCTCCTTCCAGAGTTCTCATGCTTGTGAGAAACACAGACATTAAACACTTTTTTTTCAAATAGTAAATTTAAAAATTACAATCATTGAAAAGACAACAGAAAAGTTCAAGTGTTATTATTAGTATGTTAACGAGAGATCTGATCAGCCATGATCAAATCAGACCAGTCCACTCTTTTTTTTCCAATTTTTAAAATTTGTTCTAATTAGTTATACAAGACAGTAGAATACATTTTGACATCATACATAAATGGAGTATAACTTCTCATTTGTCTGCTTGTACATGATTTACAGTTACACAGGTCATGTAATCATATATACACATACGGTAATAATGACTGATTCATTCTATTATCATTCCTACCTCCATGCACCCTCCCCTCCCTTCACTCCAGATTACCTCTATTCTCCCCCATTGTGGATTAGCATTTGCATATCGGAGAAAACATTTGGCCTTTGGCTCTTTGGGATTGGTTTATTTTGATTAGCATAATATTCTCCAATTACATCCATTTGCCAGCAAATGTCATAATTTTATTCTTCTTTAAGGCTGAATAATAATCCATTGTGTATATACACCACATTTTATTTATCCATTCATGTGTTGAAGGGCACCTAGGTTGGTTCCATAGTTTAGCTATTGTGAATTGTGCTGCTATAAACATTGATGTGGCTGTGTCACTGTAGTATGCTGTTTTTAAGTCCTCTGGGTATAAACCTAGACGTGGGACAACTGGGTCAAATGGTGGTTCCATTCCAAATTTTCTGAGGAATCTCCATACTGCTTTCCATAGTGGTTGTACCAATTTGCAGTCTCACCAGCATTGTATGAGTGTGCCTTTTTTCTCCCACATCCTCACCAACATTTATTGCTGTTTGTATTCTTGATGATTGCTATTCTGACCGGAGTGAGAGAGAATCTTAGTGTAGTTTTGATTTGCATTTCTCTAATTGCTAGAGATGTTGAACATTTTTTTTTCCATATATTTCTTGCAGATCAGCCCACTCTTGAAAAAGCAAACAAAACAAACAAAAATCACCCTGATTTACAGCCTTTGCTCTAATAATTCCACCATGACTGATTTCAAGTTATTCTTGTCAGTGAAGACAGAATTGGGACAAGATGCACGGTAGGAGACCATTGCCTTCTATTCCCACTACACTGATGGTCTCAAGAGGATAGATGTGGAATATAGTAAAGTAATTATAATATGATGAGTTTTGAGTGTGTGTGACATTGGCTTCTAGTATATTGAATTGAAAGTGTATATTATTTAATATCCAATAATGGCTGGGTTTAACAACTAGCTTACAGAATTCCACCTCTCACAAGTTTGGAGCAAGTTTGAATCAGGAGGCTAGGGAAGGCCTTCCCAAGGAGGTGGAATGGGGCATGAAGGTAGGAATAATAGAACTTACAATGAAAGGTGAGTTGGAGGGCTGGAGACGTGGCTCAAGTGGTGGCGCGCTCGCCTGGCATGTGGGTAGCCCGTGTTCCATCCTCAGCACCACATACAAACAAAGATGTTGTGTCCACCAAAAACTGAGAAATGGATGTTGAAAAATTCTCTCTCTCTCTTTAAAAAAAAAGAAAGAAAGAAAGAAAAAAAGGTGAGTTGGAATTAGCTAAGTACAGAAGAAGAGAGGATGATCAGACAGGGACAATAGGGGATAAGCAGGTTCTGGATTAAAGAAAGCCTGGAGTCATTGAGAAACCAGGGGCAAAGGAGGTAAGGGAATATGTGGGAAAATGAGAGAAAAGAGAAAGAGAAGGACCAAACTCTGCTGGGCTTTGTAGTCCATGGGAGGATCTTGCACTTAATTTTTAACGCAATGGAAAACTATTGAAGATTTTAAGAAGGGGAGTCTTGATCCAACTTAGGTATTTGAAATATCATCTTCCTCTCTGCATAGATTGAAATGACTTAAAAGTGGATGTAAAGGTAACAAAAACACAAGAATCAAAGGGGGGAAAATATAGAAAAGTTGGACTTTGTAAAAATCACAACTTTTGCCTGGGCGCAGAGGCACTCGCCTATAATCCCAGCAGTCAAGAGGCTGAGACGGAGAATCACAAGTTCAAAGCCAGCCTCGGCAATGGCAAGGCGCTAAGCAAATCAATGAGACCTGTCTCTGATAAAATACAAAATTGGGCTGGGGATATGGCTCAGTGGTTGAGTGCCCCTGAGTTCAATCTCTGGTACACCTTCCTCCCCCCTCAAAAAAGAAAAGAAACACTTTGTGCATCAAAAGGCACTACTGAGAGTAAAAAAAAAAAAAAAAAAAAAATTCACCAAATGGAGAAAACATTTTAAAATCATGTGTCTGGAAAGGTCTAGTATCCAGAAAATTTAAAGCATTCTTACAACTCAACAATCAGAGCAATCTAATCTAGAAATGGGCAAAGGGCTTGAATAGACATTTCAAAAAAATAAATATATACAAATGGCAACAAAGGACATGAAAAGATTGTCAACATTATTAGTCACTAGGAAAAGAGAAATCAAAATGACAGCGAGATGCCACATGACTACAAGGATGACTATAATTAAATAATAACAAGTAAGTGTAGTAAAGATGTAGAGAAATTGGAGTCCTCATACATTGCTAGTGTGAATGTAAAACTGTATAGCCTCCTTTTTTAATATTGTTTTTTTAGTTATAGATGGGCACAATACCTTTGTTTTATTTATTTATTTTTATGTGGTGCTGAGAATCAAACCCAGGGCCTCACACGTGTCAGGCAAACGCTCTGCCACTGAGTCACAATTCCACGCCCCTGTATAGTCTCTTTGGAAAAAAATTATCGTTCTTCAGTAAGTTAAGCATAGATTGCATATGACCTAACAAATATACCCTTATATAAACCCCCCAAAATTTAAAACAGGTGTCCAAAAATTTGTTCATACTTGTACTGCCCACAGCAGCACTTTTCAAAATTGCCAAAATGTAGAAACAATGCAAATGTCCCTCAGCTGACAAATGCATGAACAAAATGTGACATAGCTAAATTATTATCTGGGTATTGTGTTTGTCAGATTTCCATTGCTGTGACAAAATACCTGAGGTGAACAAATTAGGAGGAAAAGTTTATTTTTGCCCAGGATTTTAGAGATTTCAGTCTCTGGTTACCTGGCTCTGTTGCTTTTGGGATTGTGGTGAGGCAGATCATCACGATAGAGAACATGTGTTAGAACAAAGCTGCTCACCTCATGACAGTTGGAAAGCAAAAATATTGGGGAGCTGGGACCTAATGTCCCTTTCAAGGGCATATCCCCAGTGACCTTACTTCCTTCATGAGGCCCCACCTCCTAAAGGTTCTATCACTTGCAATAGTGCCACAGGCTAGGAATCAACCCTTTAGCACGTGGCCTTCAGGGGATATTCAAGATCCAAACTATGACAGCCACAGAGGAATTAAAGACTGATACATGGTATGAGGAACCTTGAAAACATGACACCAAAGAAGCCAGACACAAAAGGTCATGAATTGTATGATTTTATTTATATAAAATGTACAGAAGAGGCAATTACAAAGATAAAAAGCAAATTAGTGGATGCCTAGAGTTGGGAGTAGGGGAAGGAGCCAGTAGGAAATACTGCTTAATGCATGTGGCTTTTTATTTTGAGGGGATAAAAATATTCTAGAACTAGAGAGTTGCGATGTTTGCATAACATTGTGTACTAAGCACCACAAAATTGTTCTCTTTACAATGGTTAAATGTTAAATTCTATGTTAAACATATTGATAAAAAATACAAGTGAATGTACAGAGCCTGTTAGGAGATAATTGGTTGATGAATTCATGAGGACTTGGGAGTGGGGTGAAGACACCTTCGATTTTTGACAATAGCAACACATAGGTGGCTATGCCTTTACCAGAATAGGAACGTCTAAAAGTAGAAATGAAAAAAATCTTGGGTTTCCTCTTGAACCTGTTGTGATTGAAATGCCTGAGGAATGTCTTAGCAGAATTTCAGGAACGCAGTCCCCCTGTCTTCTTGTTACCTCCCATCTCCAGGTGACTGCCACATCTCCAGAACCCCTGCACTTGTTCAGAAAAGAAGCTGTGGGTGTTTGGCGTAAGATAGCAGGGTAGAAAGTTTTCCCCAGAAAGATAGCAAATGTCTCATTCATCAGATAAGTGTCACATGGCCACGCCTCACTGCAAGGGAAGGCTGGGGAGTAATTCTGCTGAGCACTGTTAAAGATAAGGCTGGATACTAAAATAGAAAGGCTGGGTTTTAATAGACAATGTTCTATTGCAATTGGAAAGAGAGTCCCAGGTGAACTAACTCATCCTTGATTTGTACAGAAGTGACTGCAAGTTTTCAAGGGAGGAAAAGGGAATGGTCAGAAGGGACTCAGTAGAGTTGGGATAAAAAATTCCAAAGAGCTGGTCAGTGTAAATGCTGAGTAGACCAGCTGTGTCTGCTAGCTGCCAAGGTAGGATTCTGTCTTCCCTACCAGTGACTGGAACCCAAAAGTATTCCTGATGATTATATTTTAAAATAATGGCTTTTAGGAGTTTAAAGATACTTCTGAATCATAGGGAAAAAAACTGTCTATCTGTATCTATATATCTATATCCATACACATATTAGAAGAACAAAGTAAAGCTTCAGAATTGTAAACCAGCTCTGTCATTGGGGGTTGGTTATATGGCAGCCTTGAGCTTTCTCAGACCAGTAATTTGAGGGGGGCTAGTGTCATCATATGGATGTGACCTGAGCTATTAGAAACTATGCAAGGTGTTTGTTCAAGACTCTTAACATGAAAAACAGGAAGGTGGAAATGCTGCAAGACTAAAGTTTTTATAGGCCAAGGTTGCGGTCTAGTCAAGATGAGGGCTCAGAGACATACGGCTAGAGAGAACTTCTGCCAGCATACTGAAACCCCTAAACAAAAATGGGATTCTGCTTTATGAGGCAGAAGCCAGAAATGGATATTGGGGTTGGTAAGTATCAGGGTCTTCCAAACCATGTACTTCATGTCATGAACAGCTCCACAGAATTTGTACAAGCAGGCTTGACAATAATATTAGGGAGGTTCAATATCCTTTTAACTTGTCTTTGAGACTGAGTGACTTCATTTCCCTTCATCTTTCTTCATATTTAATTCATAGTTCTCAAAACTGTAATCATTTCAGTCAATTTTCCCCAGGTCATTTTGACTTTCTGATATCTTGTGTGAGCCCAGATTTAGGCTCATTTGTAAAGGGAGAGAGTAGAAATTAGCCTTCCTCAGCTGGAAAATTCTAAAAGGGAAGTGTGCTGGTGCTATGCTCCAGGAAAGTAAGGTAAAATAACCACACGGATGAGAATTTAGAGAAGTTCAAACTTTCTCTCTGAAGAATTGGTAATTGAGTCTGCTAAACAAACTGACAATAGGCAGATTAACAGGAGATAAAGCACACAAGTGTGTTCATGTGCTTGTGTGCATGGAAGCCATACAAAATGAAATTCAAAGGCCAGATGGTTGAGGCTTGAATGCTCTTTTTATGAGACATTTGAGGGAGGATTATAGGCGATCATGGAGTGGGGTGAAGGGTGTTAAAGACAGAGAATGAGGTTGGTCAATAGATAATAGCCTAGGGACAAAGTTCCTCTGGGCTCTAGGTGTGGTGTTTGATTTTCAGACTTTTCCTCTGTGATATGAATTCAACCTTCTCTGGTTAATGGACTTTCAGCAAAAGTTGAAGGCAATTGTGCTCCTGTTTGGCAGATGTGATCTTTAGGGATAAAGAAACTACAGAGAGAGGGCTGGGGTTGTGGCTCAGGGGCAGAGCACTTGCCTCGCATGTGTGAGGCACTGGGTTGGATTCTCAGCACCATATATAAATAAATCAAATAAAGGCCCATCAACAACTTTAAAAATGTATATTAAATTTAAAAAGAAAATAAAGAGAGAGTCTTTCTCCATATTTTGCTCCTTTCAGGTAAAACTTGGGATATCATTTATTGAAGCCCAACAAGAGTTATGGCCTGACAAAGAGTCTTCGCCTGGCCAAAATTTAGTCAAGTGTCTAAAATTTCTGCCCTATCAGTGTACTTCCTTGAAAAATCCATTTTTAGCAAAGAACCCTGATAAATCAGTTAGTAAGCACCACTCATCCTTGATATCTAACTACTCCCCATGTCTGATCAGTTTCTTCATCCTCTATTGTGCCCCAGGAGATGTCTGATCACACTGTTTTGCCTTTAGCAAGAATCCTATTAGAAGACTGGGGTCATAGCTCCGAGGTAGAGCACTTGCCTGGCGCGTATGAAGCACTGGTTCCATCCTCAGCATCACATAAAAATAAATAAATAGAGTATAGGTATTATGTCCATCTATGACTGAAAATGTTAAAAAATAAAAAAGTCATGGCTTAAAAAAAATCCTAGTAGATCTGTTTAGCCAGAATTCCTCTTAATAATTTTCTATCCATTGAACCCCACTTTGTTCCATGGCTGTAAATTCCCATTTGCTCATACTATATTCTGAATTGAATTCAATGTCTCTTCTCCACTGCAAGATCACATACTGTTGGTGATACAAGACCTCAGTATCTATCATGATGGTCCTGAAAAAAGTCTTCCTTGTCTTATTTTGACAAGTATCATTGAATTTTTTTCTTTAGGAGTTCCTCACCTTGTCAAGCATGGTCACACGTGCCTATAATCCCAGAAACTCGGGAGGCTAAGTCAGGAGGATGGAAAGTTTAAGGCCAGCCTCAGCAATTTAGTGAGACTCTGTCTCAAAAATAAAAAATAAGAAGAGTTAGGGATGTGCCTCAGTGGTAGAGCACCCCTGCATTCAATCTACAGTACCACCAAAAAAGAGAGAGAGAGAGAATTTCCAACCTTTGACACATAGGATAATAATAGTATGTAGAATGTAGAATCAGGAAGGTTTCAGTGATCCATGACTTGATGATATTAACTTTCTATTCTACCCATCTACAATTTTCATTGCTTGGTTGTTACTCAAAGATGGGAACATTTCAGGAATAAAATAACCTTTCAGTTCCTCATGAGTAAGCCTAACCTAAAACAAATTTAATTTTCAGTTATAAAAAAAGACATGTCATTTAGAAAAAAAATGTCAACTAACACAAAATGACTGAATTCTTGCACTTCACTTTTAACATGCAATACCCTAGGAAACATCAGGATTGCTATTCCAGGCACACACGTGCACACATACGGAATACTTTCTTAAAAAGGCAGATGTTAAGTAAGTCGTACATTGGAGGATCATTTAAGGCAAGCCGGGTCATTTTCTTTTACTTGCCTCAAGTGTTTCATGTTGGCTTTGTGGCTCTGAGAGAAAATATCCCCTTTCTCCTCTGTACCCTACAGCTCTGTTATCTCATTTATAAAACATACAAGAGTTTCTCTAGATAATTCCACTTGTAAGCATTAAATTCCACTCTGAATTTTTTTTCTCTTTTCTATTTTAAGGAAATAGAGTTTTGTAATTAAGAATTGAAAAAACAAACCGCAGGAGACATTGAAAAGAGCCCAGCTTTGGGAGTCAGTGCATAGTGCAGTTCTCGTGCTGAAGTCTGGGCCAGTCCCTCTACTCTTCTGGGTTTCCTCCAGCTTTAACGGTCTGATGTGGGTTATGTAAGCAAGGTGTTAGACAGATGCAGTGAATTATTCTTCTAGCTGCAAGTTACAGGAAAATCGACTCACCAAGACTTGATTAGTTAGAACCTTATTTCATCATCAGAAGATTCAGAAATAGTTTATTGATTTAGTGGTTCAACAATTTTAATGATAGCATCTTTTTTGTCTTCTTTCTAAAATATCTTTAAAGAGATATAATGGACAAAGAATAAACTCCATGTAAGTAAAGTATACAATCTGACATTTGTACATACCCAGAAACCAACACAACAATCAAGATAATGAGGATGGGACTGGGGTTGTGGCTCAGTGGTAGAGCACTCGCCTAGCATGGATGAGGCACTGGGTTTGATCCTCAGCACCACATAAATAAATAAATAAAGGTATTGTGTCCATCTACAACTAAAAATATATATACATACTTTTTAAAAAAAGATAGTGAGGATGTCCCTTACCCCCCAGTCTCATTCCCTCTGTAATCCTTCCCTCCTGTCTCTCATGGTTCTTGGGCCATCACTATTCTGCTTTCTGTCACTACAGATATGCCTTGACTTATAGGTTACATCCTGGCAAACCTTTTATAAGATGAAAATATTATAAGTTGAAAATGTACTTTATACACCTAGCCTTCTGAGCACCATAGTTAGCAACATAGTCTACCGTACGAAGAATGTCACTCTTTCCCTCTCCTGATCATGGGGCAGACTGGGAGCCGCAGCTTACTCTGCATATGGCCAATTCATATCACTCTGCACCACAGTAAAGTTGAAAATCCCTACTCAAGTCATGATAAGTCAGGAACCATCTGCATAGATCATAGTTTCCAGAATTTTTGTGTAAACAGAATCCCTAGCACATAAACAACATGTACTCCTTTCTGTCCAGCTTCTTTCACTCAGTATAATGATTTTGAGATTTACCCATTTTGTGGTATGTATCAATAGTTTATTGCTTTTCATTACTATGTAGTATTCCATTTTAGGGATATATTACAGTTTGTCCACTTATTGAAGGACATTTGAGTTATTTCTAGTTTTTCACTAATAAGCTGCTATGAACATTTCGGTAAAGTCTTTGTATGGATATATATTTGCTTATTTTCTTCACTTTGGATAAATATCTATGATTAGGATGGCTGGATCACATGGCAAATAGATGTTTAATTTTTTTTGTAGTTGTAGATGGACAGAATGCCTTTATTTTATTTGTTTATTTTTATGTGGTACTAAGGATTGAACCCAGTGCCTCACACATACTAGGTAAGTACTCTGCCACTGAGCTACAGCCCCAGCCCAAGATGTTTAATTTTTTTTAAAAGAAAACTTCTAAACTATTGCCAACATGGGTCTATCATTTTACACCACCACTAGCAGAAATAGGAGGTCCAGTTCTTCTACATCCTTGCCAACATTGGGTATGATTCTTCTCCCTCCTTCTGCTTCTCTTCTTCTTCCTTTTTTTAAAAATTTCATCTATTCTCAAAGTTGTACAGTGTATCTTATTGTGGTTTTAATTTGCATTAACCTAATAATGTTGAGCATCTCTTTATGTGCTTATTTTAGTATATTTTTTTCGGTGACTGTCCAACCTTTGACACATTTCCTACTTTTTACTGGGTTGTTTGTATTTGGCTGTTGCCTATTATCAAGTTTTAAGAGTTAGGAATTCTTTTCTTAGTCAAATATTATCTCCCAGTATGTAGCTGTCTATTTTTAACTGTCTTTTAAAAAACACTTCTTTAAGCTAGGCGCGATGGTGCATACCTATAATCCCAGTGGCTTGGGAGTCTGAGGCAGGAAGATTGCAAGATCAAAGCCAGCCTCAGCAATAGTGAGGCACTAAGCAGTTCAGTAAGATCCTGTCTCTAATGTGACTCTGTGGTTCAGCACCACTGGGCTCAATCCCCAGTACTAAAAAAAACAAAAAACAAACAAACAAACAAACAAACAAAAAAAACCCACTTCTTTAATTTTAATTTTGATGGAATTCAACTTGTGCACAACATGCTTTTAGTGATGCATCTAAGAAATCTTTGTGAGGTAAAGTTGTAAAAGCTTCCTACATCTTCTTTAAATGTTCTGTAGTTTTGGACTTAACATTTGTATCTATAAATTTGAATTAAATTTTCTAGGTGGTGTGAAGAATGGGTCAGACTCCACTTTTTAAAATAGGAATGTTGCAGTTATCCAGTATCATTTGTTTTCAATTGAATTGCTTTTGCAGTTTTATGAAAAATCAGTTGTCTGTGTATGTGTATGCAGTCCATTCTGTTCCATTGATCTATTTGTGTAGCTTTGTTAATATCACCCTGTATTAATTATTAAAGTTTTGTAAGTCTTGAAATCAGATAATGGAAGACCCACATCCCCTACCCAGCTCAATTAGAATTTAGAAGTTTCTAAAAAAAAAAAAAAAAAAGAAAAAACAAACAAACAAAAAAAAAACTCCTGGGATTTTGGTGGAGATTGAATCATATCTATAGATTAGGGAAGAATGATGGTATATAAATATTGAGTCCTCAAATCCATGAACATAGTTTATCTGTCCATTCATTTGTGTTTTTGAAAATCTTTTTCAATAATGTTTATAGCATATAGACATTCTACATTTTTGTCAGATTTATTCCTAAACATTTCATACATGTGTGCACATATACATACACATTTTTTTATATATATATACTGGGAATTGAACCCCAGGGGCACTTAGCCACTGAGCCACATCCTCAGCCCTTCTTTAGATTTTTTTATTTTGAGACAGGTTCTGGCTAACTTGCTTAGGGCATTGTTAAGTTGCTGAGGCTGGCTCTGGCTTGGAATTGTGATTTTCCTGCCTCTGCCTCCCAAGCCACTGGATTTATAGGTATGCATCACCATGCTTTTTGTAGATTCTGCTGATTTTCTACAGATTATACTATATGTCAATAGATGGCTTCATTTCTTTATTAACAATCTGAATTGTAATTATTTCTTTTTTTTATCTGATTAAACTGGCTAGAGCCTCAAAGAAAATATTGAATAGAAGTACTGAGGATAGTCATCTTTGTCTTGTTCCTGATCTTAATAAGAAAGCATCAGTCTTTCATATTAGGTCTCATGTTAGATGTAAATTTTGGTAAATACTTTTTTATCAGAATATGAGTATTTATTCCCCGTTTGCTGAGAGTGAATGATGAATTGTATCAAATACTTTTTCTGCATGTATTGAGATGGGCATATAGTGTTGCTTTAGGTTTAATCTGTCTGTTTGCAGAAGAACATTGATAGATTTTTCAGATGATAAACCAACATTGCATTTCTATTATTTGTTTAGAATTTTTGCATCTATATTCATGTGGGAAATTAGGCAATAGTTTTATTTTCCTACAATATCATTGTCTGGTTTTAGTCTCAGAGTAATAGTAGCTTCTTAGAATGAGTTGCAAAGTATTCTCATCTCTGATTTTTAGGAAGAGATGATATATTATTTTGTGCTTAAATGTCTGATAGAATGTGCAAATAAAGCAATCTGGTCCTTGAGTTTTATTTATGAAAACATGTTCAATTAAAGAGTCCATTTCTTTAATAGATATAGAACTATTAAGTTTATGTATTTTTGAGTACGCTTTGGTAATTTGTGTCAAGGAATTTTTCTTTCCATCTTAGCTATAAAATTTATTGACATAAAATTATTCATAATATTTTATTATTATCCTTTAATATTTGCTGAACCTCTAGTGGTGTCACTTCTATCATTCCTGGTACTGATAACTTGTGTCATTTTCTTTTCTTTTCTTTTCTTCTTGATAAAATTTATTATTTATGTTTCTCTTCCCAGAGAACTGGCTCTTGATTTCATTGATCTTCTTTATTGTTTTTCTTGTTTTCTATCTCATTGATTTCTGCTCTGACCCTTATTATGTCTAGTTTCCCCCCACCCTCCTTCTTATTTTAGGTTTTATTTGCCTTTTTCTCTGTGTGGCTTTTTTATTTATTTATTTTTATTTTTTTGACACTGGGGATTCATCCTAGAGGAGCTTTACCACTGAGCTACCTACCCAGTCCTTTTTAAATTTTTTTATTTTGAGGGAGAGTCTGCACCACTGGGCCAGCTTTTTTCTGCTTTTAATATCAAAATATGGAGGGAGCAGTGGCTTCCCTCTACCTTCTAGGTTCTTTTGGCTGGTTATGAATTAAATTGACATGATCTGGGCTTGGTGGAGCACACCTATAATTCCAGTGGCTCAGGAGGCTGAGACAGGAGGATCTCGAATTCAAAGCCAGCCTCAGCAAAAGCGAGGTGCTAAGCAACTCCGTGAGGCCCTGTCTCTAAATAAAATACAAAATAGGGCTGAGAATGTGTCTAAGTGGTTGAGTGCCCCTGAGTTCAACTCCTGGTACCAAAATAAATAACTTAATTAATTAATTAATTGACATCAGACAGATTAAAACCATGTTAATTATCTGTTTGTGCACAGTCATTCCAAAAAATATGAACCTCAAAGAAGGGCTGGATGATTAAATCTTAAGAAGCTTCCAGAGAAAGGAACAGGAGCTTGGGGCTTCTGGGGGGTGTGGAAACAAGTCATTGGAGGGTAAGCGGAGGAAAGATAGGATGAATAAAGCTCATCTTTTTATGCAGATAATTCTCCCAGTTGACCAACTTATCCTCTTCCTCATGTACTTATGTAGATTTCCTTTATAGATATAATTTTCCTCTATAAAAGGGCAGTTAGCTTTTTCAAGCTACTCCTTTGTCTGCAGTTTCTCAAAATAACCTGCTCAGAATTTGCCAAACAAGTGTATTTTGGGGTGGGATATTCTGGTCTTCTACAGTCATATTTCGGGGTAGTGTTGAAACTGAATTTTTAGCCTCTGCTGCGTAGTGTTGCAGCAGGCCCCAGCCACCTGCCGGTGTCTCCTTTCTGGGTTTTTACCTCGTGAATTTGAAGAATGAAATCCACTGATGAGGAAGAGTGAGTGTAAAACAGTAGAGTTTATTCAAGTGAGGAGAAAAGAGACAGCGCCTGCAGGATGAGGGGACCCAATAAGGGTTGCCGCTTAAGTGTACAAGTCTAGGGGCTGGTATAGCCACTGGGTAGGGGCATCAGTTGGTGCCTATGCTAATCAGGTCTGGAAAAGTACCGACACTATTGGTCAAAAATCCATGCTAAGCAGGTTTGGGGAAAGTACCAATGCTATTGGTCAAAAATCTGTGTTAAAAAAGGATTGGAAAAATGTTAAGGCTATTGGTTATCCCTTGAATCCGTAGCCTGTACTTGGATCTGTGGGACAGAGGAGTTGGCTGGAATGTTCAGAATGTTTCTACAGGTAAACCTGATGGAGTAGCCCTTACATGTAAAAAGTCTTCATTGGGGCCCATTACCTATCCTATCTTATTCAGGGTGTCTTGACCCCTAACAGAAGCTGAGACCTGAGATTTCCGACTATTGGCTTTAAGATCTTCTTTGCTAATATAAATGTTTTGTGCTATGATTTTCCCTTCAAGTAATGTTTAAATGGCATGCCATCAAATTCAACATTTTATTTTTGTTTTTTAAATTCAAACTACTTTCTTATTTTTCTTTTAATTTCTTTGATCACAGTTATTTTAGTTTCCAAATATTAACAGGTTTTCCGGACATCTTTCTGTTATTAATTTCTATTTTAATTCTATCATGGTCAGACAACATACTGTAATCCATTGGGAAGGTTCTTTTGCTGTCCTCGGCAGACAGGAAGACATGGTCAAATGATTCACCTCCTCTGCACACTGGGAGGCTCTCATCAGCCTGGGGAATCAGAAATCAAATCATATAAGGACCCACCGTAGTGAGAGTTTTGTTATTTGAAACAGCATCATGGGCCCTTCTGCCAAATATGCCAACCAGACGCTGGCTTGACACTTGAGTCTTCCCAAGGCTTTCTCTACCCCGTGCACCAATCTGTGCTACTCTACAGGCGTGCCTAATGAAAATCAGCAGCAAATAAATTTGTCCTCAGTGTTCCCTCTCCAGTCCCCATCAGCAGGTCTCCCCTCCCTGCTCTTCTCACTCCCTCAGGACAGCCCTCTTTGATTAGAACGCCTTGTCTCAATAACTCCTCTGTGAGTTTGCCTTAGTTTCATTCCCTTAGTTTATTCTTTGTCATATAATACATCTGAAAATGATTCTGACAAGTGGATAACAATTATGAGCGAATTAATTATTTCTATTCTTTATGAATTACCCAGTCTGTGTAAGTTTTCTGTTTTCGTCTTTTGCTGTACTGGAGATCCAGCCCAGACCCCTGAGCATGCGAGGCAAGCACTCTACCACTGAGCTCCGTGCCCTACGGGGTTATTTCACAGCAACAGAAAAATGGACTAAGAACCATTCTCTATGACAAATGCCACTTTCGTCTCTTTAAAAAGAAGCAGAAACTTAAAGAACTTAAACACTCTAAAGACACAATCTTGTAGGTGGTTATAATCCTCCAAATCTATAGTTGTCATCTTCACACCTACCTCCATAACATCTCTTGAAAGATTTGGGTGATTCTTTTTCTTTTTTTAAATATTTAACTTAACTTTCATAGAAGTGACTCTCTTTCATGCTTACAGTTTCCCCATTTAAGCTGATATTTCTAAGGTGGCTATCTAAATTGGAATGCTTCCGTTATCTCAGTTTTGGCTGAGGCCCCCAAACTAAGAACAAATGGTGTATTGTTCTCTTCTAAAGAGTGGACCCAGATTGTCCTTATAAGACTTGCTGAGTGGCACAGCTGAGGCTTTCTGCCATTACTTTGCTCGTCACCAACTTCTAGGCCACACAAGAAAAAGGCAGAATGACTGGAGAAGGTTGATAGAAGGAATTTTCTTGATGCTGGGGTCAGGGAGATCTTCAGGGGAACCACTGGTCAAGCATAATGTGAGTCTCTGGAGTTGAAGGTCACCAGGATTGGAAGCTGGACTCTGCCTACAAAAGCCTGAAGACCAGAAGCTAACCCTGGCCACAGAAGGGGGAGACGGTGATATAGCAAGAGCAGTTGTACTTGTAACATCATTATGCTCCCACCAAGGTCAGTCAAGGATGGGTTTCCCATGGGCTAGAGCGTGTCTTACCATGTTTCTTCCCTGCTCAAAAAAACTGCATGGGAATGACCTCCCAAATAAAGCCAGGAGGTCCAGAGCAAAACATGTCCAAGCCAAGCCAAAGCACTAATAAATCATTCATTGGAATCCTGGAAGCCCAGGACTCTGGTTTCAAATCTAATGCCCTTAAAGGGTAGACTTTGGATAAGTGGCATCAGAACCAACTGGGTAGTTTGATAAAAAGGCAGATTCCTGAGATCCTTGTCCAGATGACTCAATCAGACTCTCCAGGAAATCTGAATTTTGAATAAACAATAAAGATGATTCTAAGAGTCAGTTATGTTTGTTAATTAGTTCACTATACTAATATGTGCAGAATAGGATAGTCAATAAACTTAGAAGAACCAATGGGTTCCTTGCTAAATCCAGTAACAATGAGTTCTTATCAATTCATTGGTTATCCAGTTCTGCATGTGTTAGTAGGCTTACTCTATACATCATTGCCATTTTAATTTGCTTGTATATATTATATTTCTCAAAATAAATTGTCTGTATTGTGGCTGCAAATCCTGAAGACCAGAGTGGGACGCCAGTGGCACTGCCCTCTGACCTTGACTGCTTGGTAATACTTATTGTTAATGCATTTGTACTCAGCAAGATGATACAGCCATGGCTAAAGTTTCTTTACCACCTCTGTAGAGATGCTGAATCCACACCTAAATCATGAACTTGGTCACTTATGACAATTCTCCATGAATCCCAGCAAATGTTCCTGAACTCTTCCTGCTGACCTCTTCATGGGCACTCATCTTTCCCTTTCTCCAATGATTAGACCCTTCAAACAGGACAAGCTTGCGGCATAAAAACACCCATCCTACCCAGACATCCACAGACCACAGATTTCAGGTGCAAAATGTTCAAGGCTGCAGAGGAAGCTCAAGGACTTAGGAAGACTAAAGTAAGCATATGTGTTCAAACTAAAGAGAGTGGGTGTAAGTGAAAAGGGATGGTCATACATGCCCTCTGAGCTCTCAGACTGGGACAACTGTCACCAGATGTGTGTGGCATGTTGTGGGCTCTTAGTTCAGGTTGGTTAATTCCAGATGAAACGAATGACAACTTTCTTTGGATGAACTCAGTAGATCTCCTGGGCACAGTGAAGGTCCCAGCAACTTCCTCTCTTTATGTCAGACCTGGGGTCCTCAACTCCTGTAAGACTAGGCTCTCTGTGAAAGAGTAGGGTTCCAGAGGAGGCCATCCTGCCAACAGATCAGTTAGAATCTAACTAAGATCAGTTAGAATCAATTCAACAAGTGGCTACAGAGGTCATGAGGGTACGTTTGGGCTGATGGACATGTCCTGAATTTTGATGTGGTCACCCCACCATATCCATTTGTCAAAATGCAATAAACTTGCACTTGAAAAGAGTGAATTTTTGTGAATATAAATTATGCTTTAATGAAAATTACTTAACAAATGAATTTAAAACAATATGAATGCTCATAAGATTTTAAAATACAATGGATATAAAATAAAGAGTATAGCAAATACTAAAAGATTATATTTTCTTTTAAACTATTGCAACTTCAAAAGATTTTAATGATTTACATAAATATCAGAAAAAGATACTAGTGTAGAAAAGTATAATTATTCATTCTTATTTATTTTCTTACTTTTTTGTTATTGTCTGTCTTGCTCACTAAATTTTTAGCTCTTCTGGTACATGGACCATGTTTATTTCTTTTTTAAACAAAATTTATTCTTAAGCTTTAGGTGGACACAATATCTTTATTTTACATTTATGTGGTGCTGAGGATCGAACCAGATGCCTTGTGCATGCTACGGGAGCACTCTACCACTGAGACACAACCCCAGCCCCCATGTTTATTTCTTCACTGAAATATCTTCTATCAGTTACTGTATTCACACACTATCTGAGCAGGCACAGAGTTTGATAAATATTGGATGGAATCATATGAAACTGAAGCTTTTATGGATAAAATTAGTTAAATATCCGAAATTTCCTGTGGATCCATCTAATGTTTGCTGAATCCATGAAATTTTTCCAATAAAACTTAGAGGGGCACACATAACGATTGTTTGGATGTAGCTCAGAAAGTACTGTTTCCTGGAGAAGTCAAAGAAACACACTCCCTCTCAACATACTTGTGTCTTGATCCACTACCAATATTACAAAACTTGCTTTTTTTCTATTTCTGACTTGTTTTACCCAGAACTTTCACAGACTGGAAGAGATTGCCAAGGATCCTTTCCTATGAGTTATTCTACCAATGTCTCATATTACTGGAGTTTTAGAAGTTTAGCCTAATACAAAATTCACTGTTTCAATTAGCAATATAAGTTCCTTTTTTTCTCATTTTTTTACCTGAAAATTAGAAAGCTAGTTCCCTTTCTATACTTTCTACTGAACTTAGTAAGAAAGTATTTAGCAACTACTATATGCCAGGTTTGTGAAAGAGGCTGTCAGGAACATAAAGATAAATACAGTATCCACTCTCCAGGAGCTCACTGTCTAATGGAAAGGGTAATATTTGGCACAAATTTATTTTCCAGGCAGAGAGCGGAAGAAGGTAATAAATTCCATAAATGAGGCATAATGTATTATTGGATATCTTTATGGAAGAAAATAATTGGATTCTTACATCACAGGCAATATGAAATCCCTCTGTATTAAAGGTGTGTGTGTGTATGTGTGCATACTTTGGAAGAAAATAGTGAGCCGGTGCAGTGGCGCACACCTGTAATCCCAGCAGCTAGGAGGCTGAGACAGGAGGATCATGAATTCAAAGCTAGCCTCAGCAAGAGCAAGGCGCTAAACAACTCAGTGAGACCCTGTCTCTAAATAAAATATAAAATAGGGCTGGGGATGTGGCTCAGTGCCCCTGAGTTCAATCCCCATTACCTCCCCTCCAAAAAAAGAAAGAAAATAGTGAAGAGAGGCCATATAATTCAGGGTCTGAGCAGATCCCAAGGAAGCCATTCCAAAATTGAAAAGCATTAAATAGAAAAATTAACATGAAAATGTAAACCTTCTCATAATGAAAGACATCATAACAAAGTTAAAGACACAAGCAGGACTGGGGTTGTGGCTCTGTGATAGAGTGCTTGCCCAACATGTGGGAGGCATTGAGTTTGATTCTCAACACCAGATATAAATTAAAAAAAGGTTTGATAACTAAAAATAATTTTTTAAAAAATATAGTTTAAAAAAACAAAACAAAACACAAGCAACAATACTTTGACCCAGCAATCCAACTTCTAAGGACTCTGTCTTACAAATATGCTTCCCAGATACAAAGGACATATGCAATAATTTATTTATTCCACTTGGATTATAATTATACAATAAATTGGGAACAACCCAAGTGTCCAGCATAAACTATAGTACATCCACACAACAGAGAATTCTGCAGATGAAAACAGAATAAGGAAGATTTTTATGTACAGTTATAGAGTGATCTCTAGGATATCAATAGTGTACATATGTTACATATCACATGAAAAAGGAAGAAAAGATTAGGTATTTTTGCTTATATGTATATACAGAATGAAGCACAGGAACAATAGTGTCATAAACAATAAGGAGGAAAAAGGTGTAAGAATAAAGGAAAAAATGATACAGCTCTGTGCTTAATTTTCAATATAGTTCTAACTTTTGAATATTATAAACTATATTTTCTATTTTAAATTTTTAATTAAAAATATAATACTCTTTAACTTGTACTCAACTAGGGTCATTTTGACCCACTTTCCTGTCTGCTTATTCTGCTTATGATTTTAGATCTTATGATTTCTGTTTATGGTTTCTGTTTTTGCGAGGGGGTGGGGGTACCAGGGATTGAACTCAGGGGCACTCAACCTCTGAGCCACATCCCCAGCCCTATTTTTTGTATTTTATTTAGAGACAGGGTCTCACTGAGTTGCTTAGCACCTTGCTTTTACTGAGGCTGGCTTTGAATTCATGATCCTCCTGCTTCAGCCTTCAGAGCTGCTGAGACTACAGACCTGCACTACCGTGCTGGGCTTTTATGGTTTTGAATCATAGAAACAGCCACTTATGATTAATGTACTAACATGCTTTACTTATGGTGCAAAAGGTATGCTCTAGCCTCTGGAGAGGGATGATGGGTATAGACTTGCAGCCTGCCCCTTGGCCCATAGCAGATGAATAAATGTTTCATCTCCTGCTTATTTATTATGGCTATTATTAATAGCTGTAATAAAGAAATAATAGTCATAATAAATAAAAAGTCCACATAAATGAAAAAAAAATTCAGTCTAATAGAAATTGAGCAAAGGACACAAACCAGCAATTCACAGAAGAAAAAATAAATGTGCAATAAACAAAAATAAGTATCCAATTTCACTGGGAACCAAAGAAATTCAAACAATGAGGATATATTTTTCACATACCTGATCATCTTGAATTTTAAAAATTAAAAATATTAGTAACATATAATGGGATATTATATTGGTATAAGCATAAATTGATAAAGCCTTATGTAAACATTTTCAAAATTTCAAGCCTATGAATTTATATCAAATACATACTTATTATACACAGCAAGAAACATAAAGTGATGATACTTATGGCAGTAGTGGTTATAATAGCAAAAAATAGAAAAAAAATGTCTATTATGATATAGCCATACAAGGAAGCACTAAGCAATTATTAAAATGAGATGGTTCTATACATATTGACACAGAAAGATCTGTATGTATCATCAAGATGTACTATCAAATATTCAAAGCAACATATGCCTGTAATCCCAACGGTTCAGGAGGATGAGGCAGGAGGACTGCAGGTTCAAAGCCATTCGCAGCACCTTAGGCTGTAAGCAACCTAGTGAGAGCCTGTCTCAAAATAAAAAAAAAATAAAAAAATAAAAGGGCTGGGAATGTGACCCAGTGATTAAGCACCCCAGGGTTGAATCCATGATATATATATATATATATATATATATATATATATATATATATATATATATATATATATATATATCTCACACACACATTTGAAGCAAATAGCAGTAAATTATCATCATATTTTACTACATCAAAGGATTATCAATTTTATCATGCATATTAACAGAGGCATAAATATATATGTATATGCCAAAATCTGAAATAATATATATCAAATATTAATAATGATCATTTCTAGTGTACATCCTATATTTCTATTTTTTTTTTACAAGTTTGCATTCCTTTTAAAACTATAAAAAGGAGTTTTTTAAAACTCCATTTGGAAGGATAGAATTGATTTTGAAATCGCTGGCATTTCATACCATTGAAACTCTCCTAGCTGAAAGAAACTTTAAAAGTCATCAGTTTGGCAGTTTCCGAATGTTCATTTGTATTCTAATTTCATCAGGAGCACAGAAGAAGTACAGATTTCTGTTCCCTATTTTCCCAGAGATTTGAGATTCGGACTCAGGGGTAAACCTAGAAGCCTATACTTTTTTGAACTATCTCCAAGTGAACCTGCCCAAAGAGGCTTGATGCAAATCCCTTCTAGAGAAAAGATGCCATTTTTGTTGTTTTTGTTTGTTTGTTTGGGGGGGAAGGATGCTGGAGATGGAACCCAGGGCCTCAAGCATGTGAGGAAAAGCACTGTACCACTGAGCTGCATCCCCAGCTGGACGGTTAATCAGTTATCTGTAGGTGGTGCCCTCTGCCCCTGCAAAGCCCAGTGAGATTGCTCAAATCCTAACAATTTCTTTCTTCCTTCCTTCCTTTCCTTTCTTTCTTTCTTTCTTTTTCTTCTCTTTTCTTTTTTCTTTTTCTTTTTTTTTTTTTTGTGTGTGTGTGTGTGTGTTTGTGTGTGTTTTGGAGATTGAGGGATTGAACCCTGGGTCGCTTTAACACTGAGCTTCATTCTCAGCCTGTTTTATTTTTGATTTTTGAGGCAGATCTTCACTAAATTGCTGAGGTGGCCTCAAACTTGCAATAATCCTGTCTCAGCCTCCCAAGTTCCTGAGTTCAAATCCTAACCATTTCAAAGCACGTTCAAGTCCTGCTCCTGACACATAGACATCATGTTCTTTTCTCCAACAGTTTTCCCCACAGATGCATCCAAGGCCCAATTCATCACCTCACTCAGTTTCCTGGTCAAATGTCATTGTCTCAGAAAGACCCTCTCTCACCAACCTATCACTCAATTGCTTTCCTCAGCTCTCTTTTTCCTCATGCTTCCTGCAAATTACATCTTGTTCATAGACTGTGTGTTGATCCATTGCCTGTCCACTCCCTGCAAGGCGTGCCCCATGAGAACACACTTCATCTGCTCCAGTCACTGTCCCTCAGAGCAACAGAAGTCTGAGCACGCAGACATACATATTGATGAATTAATGTGTGACTAGTGTTTCTGTTCTCCCAAACCCTGTTTGTCCAGGATCCCACCATGACTCTTCTCCTAACTTCTTATTGATTTTCCTCCCTCCCCTCTTCCTTTTCTGTTCACTCTTCTCTTTCATGTATTCCTCTCCTTGCCTTTTTTTTTTTTTTTTTTGATACTGGGGATTGAACTCAGGCACAGTCGACCACTGAGCCACATCCCCAGCCCTATTTTGTATTTTATTTAGAGACAGGGTCTCACTGAGGTGCTTAGTGCCTCGCTTTTGCTGAGGCTGACTTGGAACTCGAGATCTTCCTGTCTCAACCTCCTGAGCCACTGGGATTACAGGCATGTGCCACCACGCCCGGCATTTCCTTCACCACCTCTAATCCTAGAATGTCTGAGAATGTTCCTGCTTCAGGGCTATCTCTAACAAAAATTGGCCTTATCAGGCTATTTCCCCCATCATAAACAATTTTCTCTGAGAGAAATCCTGTGACAGAGATTGTTTTTTAAAAGCAATGTTTATATGTATCCAAAATCCTTCTCTCCATAATTTCCACTTGTTGTCCTCAGTCTGAACCTTGGGAGAGGGGAAGAATGTATCTGTAGCATCTTCCATGTGGCCAGAAGATCCTTCTGACTAAATTCCAGCGTTTCTAGTTTCTGGTTCTCTGTATATGGGTCTCCAGAACCTTTCTTCATTCTTCCCCTGCTGTTTACCTGGAATCCCTTCAGCTCTCAATGTCCTTCTTAGAATGTAGTGCACACACCTGAACACACTCCAGAGAACTTTAATTAATTAATACTTTCAAAGATGTGCCTGTGATATTCCTGTAAATGCATTAGTTGACTTGGAGCCAAAAATGTATCTTTTTCCTGACCTGAGTTCCAGGTGGTTAAGATTTTATCATCATTCATATATAAACATATATGAATTTTCTTTTTCTTTCTTTCTTTTTTTTTTTTGGTTAGAGATTATGTGAGATGGGCCAAATAAAGGTGTCTTTTCCCTCAGATGATTATAGTCCAAATCCCTCAGATGATTATAGTCCAGATTCTAAAATCAGTTCCCAGATAAGGCCCTCTGGGAAATTCAGGCTTTATTTATTTCCCAGATTAAGCAGCTATCTATTTCTCTAGAGATAATATTTTTAAAGGAAACTAAAACTCCCTAAGAATCCTCTATATGATTAAACTTTCCAAATGAAACTTCTACTAATCACACGCAAATGTGCTGGCAGTTGTCTTTGGTGGTTTAATCTGGCAAATATACTGTTCTCCCCTAAAAATGACCTCTTTCTGAGTCAGGCTCCCTTTTCCATTTCTTCCATGAGGCAAGTTTGAGATGCCTGACATTATATTAACTTTGTGTAGGACCCATTGTAGTCAAGGTCTGTGGTTCATTTGAATGGACATCTGTGAAGGCTGTCTGGAGCCAAAAAAATCTGGACTCAGGTATTTTTCTGGAACATGTTTTTTTTTTTTATAGACCCAGGTGGCTCCTGACTCGGCATAGTCCCAGCTACCCATTCAAACCTGGCAAGGGCCAATATCTAGGAGATATTGACACCAACTTGGTCAATCAGAAGGCCTTGGAATGGTATTTAAGGAGGATGCAGGTGGAGTTGAGGCCTTTAATGCCAAGGTCACGGAGGGGCCAGGAGCTCCAATTGCTGCCCTGGGTCCTGCCTTCCCCCTAGTTCCATCCTTTTCATTATTTAATATCCTGTTTAAGTCTGTTTTTCTTTTTTTTTTAATTATTGTTATTGGCCAAAGCTGGATGTTAATCAGTGTTGAATTTTTTTTAAATATTTATTTTTTAGTTAAAGGTGGACACAATATCTTTATTTTATTTTTATGTGGTGCTGAGGATTGAACCCAGGGCCTCATGCATACTAGGCGAGTGCTCTACCTCTGAGCCACAACCCCAGCCTTCAGTGTTGAATTGCAGAGGATTCTCCAGAGTACTGTCATAGAAACAATTCACTAGTCCTGGGCTCCTTGTCACTTTGTCACTTTTGGTCAGAGCCTGAGTTCTGTACCCAGATTCATCTATGCTGCCATTCTACAGATTATACTGTGAGAAGTGAGACCTTAGAATGCACAGATATTATGGTTATCATGTCTGCAGCTGCTCCCAAGTTTAAAGAGAAAGCTAATATGAAATAGTTGAATCTAGATGTTTCTACTCCAAATTGAGGTTCCTCTAAAATAGGCAGAACTCCTCACACTGGCTAACATTTACTGTAACACTTGCTAGGTAAGAGACTATATACTTCTGCATTCTCAAGGAATCATCCTAACAACCCATGGAATTGGTGTTATCATTGCCCCCATTTTAGAAATGAGTCAAGTGAGGGTGTGCCCAAGGCTGCACAATTAGTAGGAAGTGAGGTCAAGGTAAAACCCAAGCGACCAGATCCAAGAGCCCTGCTCATACCCATCACATAGCAACAGCATCTTCAGGTGTTGGGGCTGAAGTCAGAGGACTGTGTGCTTAAGCATCTCCTCACCTTGTAGGCAGCCCCCTGCCTCAGGAGGTTGGTTAGATGGCCTCCAGCCTCCTGCCTAATCCAGGGCCTGGCCTCTCTTAGCCAATGCCTGTTTCTCTTTCCTTGTCTCCTGCTCTGTCTTCTGATGCTGAAGTAGAGAAAATAATGAGTCCTCCCAAAGAAGTTTGTGCAATGCCAGCAGGGAACCCTGTACCAGAAAATTAAGCATAATCACATTTTTGAGGCAAAGAATTTCCAGTGAGATAAGGCAGAAATGGAAGAGAGAGATACAATCTGTCAATCTGTTAATTAAGTGCACTGAAATTACTCCTCACTACAGAGTGATTTACTTGCAAAAAAGTATGCGAGATCTTTGTCCTTAATAAAGCCTGTAATCATCATCTCCACCTTGCGACCCTTGGCTTTCCAAGGACGGGAGTTTTCAGGACAGAGCAGGAAGCTGCCAGAGCCAGGTTCTCTCTCTTCCCATGTTGGCCATCACGGCACCTGAAGTGGAGTTCCCGGGATGCTGACATGGAGACCTGCCTCCCTGAGCCTCCATGAGCACAGACAGACACAGATGTTGTGGGTAGAGGCACTGCTGGCTCAGAGCAATGCTTCAAAAATGGGGCCCAAAGCCAGTGGTTCAGAAGCCTCCGGCTACCACACAGACCAGGGCCTCAACACAGCAGGGCCTCCTCCAGTCCTGTCCACTTTTAGTCCCAGGACATGCCACACTCCCTTCCTGTCACAGGGCCTCTTCCCATTGCTGTTCTGATGCCCTGGTATACCTTTTTGTCTTTCTTCAGAATCTCCTCCTTTGTCATTGACTCACAGAAGGTTTCCCTGACCTCCCTGACCAGGCAATTTCCCCCTTCCACTTTCTCACAGAATCTTATTCCTCTGCCTGACAGCTCTTGCCCACACTGAAATTTTATATGTGTGTAAAATACTCCATGTGTGTTAATGTCCCATTTAGACTGTAGGCTCCATAAGAGCAGAGGCTTCCCCCTGGGCTTGAGTGTGACTATGTTCTCAGGACATTGGTCAGGGTGTGGCACATTGTAGGTGCTCCATGATTAATATTTGTTGAGGGAATGATTAAAAGAATTGATAGCAGGTGGGAGGAAATGAGTGGTTACGTCTTTTTTCAGCCCTGAGCAAGGGCACAATTATCCTGAGTTCCAAACCCTTGTAATTTTATCCTTGGCTCAGTCCTAAGCACATATGCTAATGATGGTATTGGTGGAAAGAGAGGAATGGTAGACACCACTGGTTAAAATCTCAACCACCAGATCAGATGCTGATGGCTTAAAATGTATATTTGTCACTTGCTAGCTATATGCCCTGGGCAAATTACTTTAACCAGCTTCTCATACCAGTTTTCTCATACCTAAAATGGGGTTGATAATGGCACTTAATTCCACTGCTTGGGAGGTTACATGAAGGAAAGCAGAGACATGTTTAGCACATACTAAGTGTTCAATAAATGTTAGCTTATCTTATTATTAAAAGAAAGACCCCCAAATCTCACCACCATCCTCCTCCTTAATCACTATAAATCGTGTAGCTGTGTGGAACTGAAGATGGAAGTAAGAATTCAAGTTAATCCATCTTAGAATGGATTTTTTTGGCTGGGGGGTTGGATTTTTTTTTTTAATTGGTATTAGCAGTTCTATGGGAGTTGGTGAGGATTGAGATTCAAGAAAGAATATTTTTAACAAGTAGGCATGCAAAAAGATCTTTTGAACTTGATTAAAAAACAAAGAAGATACATTTACAGCATTCCCAAGAGAAACCTTCAGAAGAAAAATATGACAGATCTCTAGGATGTTGGGGTCATTGGGAGGTGACCCTGACTCACTTCCTTCCCTGTGCATGTCCCAGAGGTTCTTAGTCTTTGCAGAAGTTGGGATCCGGCCACCTCATGCATCCTTTGCTAGTTGGGCCTTGCTTCCTATGAAGGTGCACTCCCAGAGGGATGGTCAGTTCAGTTGAAGCCGAGTACTATGTTGCTGAAACAGAGTCCCTGAAATTTGATTTAATCTCTCTTTGAACCAGTTGTTAGTCTGAGGCCCCCTAGCTGTGAAGTCAGAGCTCCTGGGGGTTCCTACCCACTCCTTGCTGGTGGTGCATGAGCTGCTGAAGAATGCCATTTGCCCTGAGTTCTTGCGATTTCTTCCATCATTGGACCTGAATGGTTGGGTTCCTACTTTCTGAGTTAGCAAGAGGGACTATCCTAAATATGGTCAATGGTAGAAATAGAAGCCATTCATTCTGGCAAATAGGCAGGATCTCAACCACCTTATTTGTGTAAGGATAAACAGGACCGGCAGGCTATTCAAAGACACTAAATGAAAAAGATAACCAAGAGAACTGATTATCGAAATAGTTCCAAAATACCAACTTGCCTCAAAATAGGACCCTTATTTAGTTTATAAAACACAAATTCCAGTGAAGCAAAATGTTTAATATTATCTAATCACATAACTGAGTGGTTCCCTTGTGACAGATGATAATCTCATTATTACCACAAAAGACCCATGACTATCATCACTTTGCAGATAAGGAAATAAAGGCACAGAACAGTGAAGTCATGTGCTGAAGATTACACAGTTGTCCATGGGGGAGCAGGTGGGAGCCCAAGCAGCCTGGCTCTAAAGTCATCCTTTACTACTACCCTGAATCTTCACCCAGTCACCTCTATAAGATCAATTCATCCTCCAAAGTTTTATGCTAAATGATGCAGAGAAAATTACAAATTATGGCTTTGCAAAGCCAACCTTCAAAGAGATTTGTTAGGACCCATGCAGAAATGTTAATATCAAGAATTTAAATATAAAATACTATATTCTAAGTACTAGCCTAAACACTTCATTTAATCCTCACAACAAGCTTGTGGTGGATACTGTTGTTAAAAAGTAAACTGAGGTACAATAAAATCTTAAAGAGTTTATTTAAGCTAATAGCAATTTGTCAGACAGACAGTTATAAATGGGAAGTGCTTCAGGAACTCCACCATGGAATCAGGGAGAGGCTTTTACAGCACAAACACAAAAAATACTTGCTGAATTGCAGTTATACAATTGTCTCATTTGGTCTATCCCACTGGGAAGTCCCTACTTAAATAATTATAAGTTTGTTGGCTGTTTCCGATTAGTTGAGCTTAAGTTCTGCTTTTCTTTAATAGAAGCATTTACAAGAACTAGACCAAGGTAGGGTTCCCTTGTGTTTGCAAATCGAGCAAAGTTCAGGTCAGTAATGGACCTAACTGATTTTGTCTGCTCCAGGATTCTTCAGGCCTGGCCTTTACCTTATCATCTCCCCTTTACAAGTGATGAAATAGATAAGTGCTTAAAAAAGGACAAAGTTTGCATTTAAACTTAAGCTCTTAAAGAGATAAAAAATGTGTCCTGTGGAACAGAAATAAGGACAAAGCCAGGGTGCTGAGATACGGATGGCTCACTCAGCACAATAGCACTTAGCAGTCTTTTAGAATGTACCTGTTTGGACAATGGCAAATTCATTCAGCACATTTCCATTCCTTCTATGATGCTTCAGTTTAAAATGAATTATTCAACAACTGCCTACTGAGTGCCTGCAACATGCCAGGCCCGAGAATGTCCACTGGGATGGAGTAAGTTCAGGTACTCACGAGAACCTTGGAGGAAACAGAGAAGGACGTTCACACCAGACTAAGGAAGTCAAAACTGGAGGAGTGTGGGTGGAGCATTGGATGAAAAGTCACATCTTCAAACTCCAGCTCTTGCCAAAAAGTCAGAAGGATTTTAGACATTTGCTCAGAGTAGCAGGCATGAGTTTATTGAAGGGATAGAAAAAGGGAAAGGGACACTCTCAAGGGAAAGATTGGGTCCTCTCAGACAGGAAAAGGACAATGTGTCTCTCCTGCTCTCCAGTTTTATTGAGGATCCCAAGAAGTTTCCAGAGAGTTCCAAAAAGGACACCTCTTGACTTTTGACTGACAGCAGGATGACATCAGACTTTGAAGTTCTTACTACCATGAGAACTCTAGGTCTCTTTGGTCCAGCCTGACTTGTTCTACTAGGATTCTTTTTTTTTTTTTTAATCTATTTATTTTTATGCAGTGCTTAGAACTGAGCCCAGTGCCTCACACATGCTAGGCAAGGTCTCTGCCCATTGAGCCAGCCCAGCCCATAATTGGATTCTTATTTACAGATTTTATGGTTAGGAGAAATTATCCTTATCTCCCTGAGTTTAGGGATCTGGTCTGTGAAAAGGGTCACAAAAGTCTCCCCCTTCAGGGTAACTTGTGTTCCTCTTATCAACATTATTTCAGGCCTGCACTTCTCCTGCTGATAACAGGTAATTTATCTGAGGAATGTGAAATAACTTGTCCACTGAGGCCAGGCAGGTCTGCAGGTAAATTGCATCTTGGAAAAGAAAGCATGTGGGGGTCAGCACAGTGGGCCCATTTTACAGAATGTTTCCCTTAACCTTGTGTTCTCACTGTTCTCATCTGTTTGTCCCCTATCATATGGACTGGGTACCAGTCCATTAAATTGAAGAATTACTGATGTTGTTGTTAACTATGAAAATTATGTGATAGTTACATGTTTTTAAAATGCCCTATGTATTGGAATATTTCAGGTAAAATGGCATAATCTCTGGGATAAGTAAATGAAATTTCATATAATTAAAATGAAAGAAGATTGGGAAAATATTGGTAATTATTGGAGCTAGTTAATGAATATTGCATAAATTATACTATTGTGCTGTATGTTTAAAACTTTTCATCATGTAAAGTTGTGTGTGTTTTTATCTAACTGATTCACTTTCCACTATAAAATCAATATAAGCATTTAAAGGAAAAAATATGTATATGAAAGAATTAGCTACATGCAGAATTTGGTGAATTTCCTTGCCTTCTTTTTCTATGTACAGTTTATTTCTACACAATTGGTGATCATTTTGTTTTTAAAATTTTATTCATATTTTTTCACAAAGACAGTATATTTCAAGTGATCACTTGGGCTTCATAACCACTGATGGGCCAGCTCTTGAGAGCCAACTGTGAGCAATTCTTCCCTTCTGCTTCCAGAGATTTCATGTTGGTAGTCTGAAATCAACCAGGAGGGAATATTTGAACCGTGAAGATCAACAAACACTACAAACCCGAGCTTTTTAAGATATCTAAGAGCTGGCTGTTAACCATTGACCAGCATATCACTGTTTACAACTGTCATTTTTAAAGGTCACTGAACCATCCTTTGAGAAGATACATGTTAGCACATACTTAGTTCTATGATGTTTTTTTTCAAGCCAGGTACTAAGTTCCTCACTCACATTAGCGCATGCAATCCTAACAACGGGCCCTAGGGAGTAGGAGTTATTACCATCTGCGTTTTACAGATGAAGAAATGGAGGCCAAAGGAAATGGCCCAATGCCTGTGACTGAGTGGGTTGGGCTCATCAGAGCTGGAGTAGAGTTTGGGTAGTCTTCCTGCAGCATCTTAGTTGTTGTCCTTGGCTGCTTTGTATCTCCACTCCAGTCAACAACTGGGCAGCTGCCTCAGAGGCCAATGACACTGCTTCATGAACCATCCAGGCCGTGGGGACAGCTGCAAGGCCAGCAGCTCTAGTCCCCTTCCTAGAGGCTGAGCGCCTGCCTTGAGGGGCCCAACCTTCAGGGGCCATCTGTTCCAGCAGTTTGCATTCTCCGTGTGGAACCCTGCTCTTCCATGGAGCCAAAGGACCAGCCTGCTTTGCCTAATGCTTAGCACTTGCAGCCTTTCTTGAATCACTTTCAGAGCTGAAATGGGTTTGGGGAGCCTGGTGGCACACCTCAACTTGCAGGAACCATTCTGACCTCCAAGGTCAGCTGAGCTTCTCTATTAACCAGGAGCAAGGACTCCATGGCGTGACATCCCCCTCCTGTTCTTGGGAATTGCAGTGTTTGAAGTTCCCACCTGGTTTCAGGAGGACTGGGCAGGATGCTATTTCTGGTGGAGCTGCTGAGTTGCTGAGAGAGGATGGGGCCAGTCATTTGACCTCAGCAATGATCCTTTTACAAGGTGGAGGTATTATAAGACCTGAATATTTCCAAAGCACTCAGGAGCTTGTGCAGGCAAGATGCTGTGTGTGCAATTCAGCTGCTAGACCTGCTCTCTCTACCTGGCTTTCACCTTGGTGGAGGCTGGGAGTACCCCAAATGGCTGGATCTGTATACTCACATCAGAGTGATAAGTGATAGATGCAGCAATGGAGTGACTACTGAGATGTCTTTGCAGATGTCCTTTGCCAGCCCACCTTTGGGTAATTGGCTCATGTTGACCCAAGTATAGAGTGCTTCATCAAGACGTAGGAGAGAAGAAAGATGGTTTCAAAGGGACTGGAGATTTCATTACCACCTGACTAAAATCATCACTACACAGAAAGTTTATGTCCCCTACATGCAAAGCTCTGCAACACTTTAGGGACTCACTATTTATTGAATAAATGTCATTTTTACTTCAAGACCAAAGGAAAAGGTCTTGTAAGTATCTAAGTTTATCCAGTTCAGGATTTCCTCTGATCTGTCGAATTCTCTAATCCGTTAAAATATCAAATAGGGATATTGGAACCCACTCAGCAGCAGATCTCTAGCCCTTTCCTGAGGGTGCTTCTGAGCAAGGAGTACAGAATGTATTAAAAAAAAAAAAAAAATAGGAGGGAGGAAGGAAGGGAAAAACAGATGATCTCTAAAGGGTTTGAAAGGAATGATTTACAGAAGTCCCCTCTTATCCATGATTTCGATTTCTGTGGTTTCAGTTACCTGTGGTCAGCCACAGTCTAAAAATATTAAATGGAAAATTCCAGAAATAACCATAAGTTTATGTATCCTCAGAAGGGCAACGGTACTCTCATGCTGCATCAGAATCCCTTCATCAGCCACCTCACTTCAGCCCATCTCAGGTGATCACAGAAAGGGCAGGGACAGCACAATAAGATGTTTAGGAAGAGAAAGAGACACAGAGCACATTTGCCTGACTTTTATTCCAGAATATTGTTATAATTATTCCATTATTTTTCTTTTTTTTTTTTGGGGGGGGGTATCAGGGATTGAACCCAAGGGCACTTTACCATTGAGCCACATCCTCAGCCCTTTTTATGTTTTATTTTGAGACGGGGTCTTGCTAAGTTGCTTAGGGTCTCACTAAGTTGCTGAGGCTGGCTTTAAAAAAAAAAAAAAAAAAAAAAAATATATATATATATATATATATATATATATATATATATATATATATATCTCACAGTGGAATGTATTACACAATTTAGAGCACATTTTTTCATATCTCTGGTTGTATACTGACTTTAAATTTGTGATCCTCTTGCCTCAGCCTCCCTAACTGCTGGGATTACAGGCATGTGCCACCGCATCCAGCTAGTTACTCTTAATTTTTTACTGTGCTTATTTAACAAATTAATCTTAACTGTATGTATATATAGAAAAAAACAAAGTATATGTAAGGTTTGGTATTGTCCCTGGTTTCTGGTCTTAGAACGTATCCCCCATGAATAAAGGAGCACCCACTGTACATTTAGGATACCCACCTAGGCTCAGATTTGCTTTTGAGTACCTAAAATCCAAGAGAAAGAAAGAGATGGATGCTTCTGCAATTCTAGATTACTTCCTGGGGTTGAAAGTGCAGTGGAGAACTGACAGCCTGAGCCCCTACGCAGAGAGATGCTAAGAAGAAACAGAAGATTTGGAGCTTGTGAGGCAGCAGCCCCAGGCTCCCTGCAGTAAGCCATTAACCAACAGGAAGAAGATGGGAGAGGAAACTAGCCTTGCAAATGAGGTCTCTGTTGCACAACTTGTTTTTAGGTGTATAAATCACGTAAGAGCTCTCCCCATAGATCATTATCTGTTCTTTTGTATCCTCGGCAGGGCTAATAATATTTGGGCACATGCTGAGACTCATTTTCCCTTCCTGTGCTCTTACATAAATATGAAACATTTGCTTCTTCTTTTTCAGTAAATGACTTAAAGACCAAAGCTGAGCTCACCTACAGTGTAAGAATTTCACACTAGGTATATGAACTTTGCCATCTTGTTCTCTTATGGGCCCAGGTACCCATCTTTTCAAAATATCCACAAAATGATGCTCCCAGGCAGTACCATGGATGACACATGGCCAGTGTACAGTAGAGGTCACCAAATGGAGTCTTGGGTCATTGATGAGTAATAATCAACAGAGCTGCCCTTTGACCACAGCTAATCGCCTGAGGTCTCCAGAACTCAGTGACTCATACTCACCCTGACCTCTGTCCTGTAGCAAGTCATTTTTTATGTGTTTAATGGCAGTATTTCTATGAGTTTGAAACAGCCCATTATACTCTTGCTTTGTGCAATAGCACACTAGATTATATTCCAAACTACTGACTATCTTCTCCCTGCAGGGTGTTGTAGTTCTTGCTAAAATTTAATTACACAGCAAGGTTTAATCTAAGTTGAATGAACTGAAAACACTAACTCCAAGCTTGGCCTAGGAAAATGGTCTATCCAACCCCTTAAGTCTACAGTAATTTTTTTTTTATTTTTAGTTGTAGTTGGACACAATGCCTTTATTTTATTTATTTTTATGTGGTACTGAGGATTGAACCCAGCATCTCTCATGTGCTAGGTGAGTGCTCTACTGCTGAGCGGGTGCCTACAGTAGTTTTTAGACAAGGTTGTAAGCATAGGAAACCCAGACACAGTCTTCCAACTGCTGCTGGCCAAGGGGTAGAATGTCAGAAGCTCCTGAAATTGCAGTTCTTGTGAGGAAGATGATAAGGCTGTCAAGTATTAATGGTGTATCTATCAGGTCAGTAGGTCAAACCACTCCATTAGCCAAGCAAGATAAGTGGCTCTGATTGAATGCAATAATTTTTTCTTTTGCATTACTGGGAATTAAACCCAGGACACTCTACTCTTGAGCTACATCTCCAGCCCTTTTTATTTTATTTTGAGATATGGTCTTGCTAAGTTGACCAGGACAGCCTGGAAGTTTGGATCCTCCTGCTTCAGCCTCCCAAGTTAATGGGATCACAGGTATGCACCACTGTGCCCAGCTGCATTGATTTTTTGTTTTCTTATTCCCCTTTAGATTGGTGTTATCATCTGGAGGTGAACTCTTTTCTCTACTTGCTCTTAGACCTATTCTCTGAAGACTTGATTTATTAGGTTTCTGTCTACTATCATGCTATTCATATATTTTTTTACATCAACCCAGAATATGAAGTCCTTTGATGCATGTTATGGTTTGGGTATGAGGTATCTCCCCTCAAAGCTCCTGTGTTAGTATAGGAGTGTTCCAAGGTAAAATGATTAGATTATGAGAGTTGTGACCTAAACAGTTCAAACCTAGTTGGAATGGACTGACTGGGTGGCTAGGCAGGTGGGGTGTGGCTGAAAAGTGTGGGTCACTGAGGAAGTGTCCTGGAAGGGAACATCTTCCCTGTAGCCCCTTGCCCTCTCTCTGCTTCCCAGTTGCAGGAACTGAGTAGCATTCCTCTCTATCTCCCTTCTGCTATGATGTTCCATCTCACCCTGAGCCCAGAGCAGTGGACTGACCATGACCTGAACTTCTAAAATTGTGAGCCACAAGTAAACTTTTCCTCCTCTGAGTTGCTCTGTGACCAAGTATTTTGGTCAGAGCCGTGAAAAGCTAACACAATGCATATCAACTCAGTCTCTGCCCCCAACACACTTGAAACAAGTTTCAAAACTGTATTCAGTTCATTTTGTCTCTTCCCCTCTTATTTTTAAATACTGGTTAAAACCATTAAATTAATTTTGTAACTTACAAACAGATTAGATAAAACTCATACTTTGAGAAGCAAGGTATATTTTCATTATCTTCTAGATTTTACTCTTTCTTTTACAAACTTTTTAATTTGTCAATTTGAAAATAAATTGACAAATAATTTATACTTATCAAAAATTATATTTACTTTTAAAAATTGCTTGAAAGAGTTCTCAAAACATCTCGGCATTTTATTTCATCTCTGTCACTTCATTTTTTTCTCTCCTCAAAAGCAATTACCATATAGGAAACACTCAGAAAAGATATTCAGCAAAATGTTAACAGACTCTCTCTCTCTCTCTGGAAAATGAGATTACAAGTAATTTTTAAAGCCTATATCTTCGGACACCTTGGTTCATTGCTGAAAGAAAGAGGAATGGTAAAATACCATGTCCCTGAATGCCCCCTTCTGTTCCTAAAAACCTAGCTAAGTTAAAGGAACAATAAGAGCATGCCTGGGCAGAACAATTCAGACACATATTATCTTGAAGGACTCCTGTTTTCTCTTACGCACACTGGGAACTAGGGTAGGTTAGTGTTATCTGTAGAAAGCTACTTTCTTGCGTGTACAGTTTCTTGCAGGACAGTTGCTCCTTGGGGTTCTGGTCAGAGAAGCAAATGAAGCAAGCTATGCTACTGAAGTCACTGCTTCTGCAACCTAACATAAACCCCCACCTCTGAGTATGGACAGGCCTAGAACTGTGGGCACTGTGGAAAGGATATGTGTCACTCTTTCAGCTGGCTGTAAGTGGACAAAGAGTCATGAGGATGATGAGGCACTACTTGGCAGGGCACCATGAGTGACAGAGATGCTATCTGTTCAACCCATTGCCAGTGAGCTCTTTTGGAACAGTCACTGGTCTCTTGGAAATTTTCCCCAATAAATCATATATTTCCTCTGCTGACTCTGGTCACTTTCTTTGGCTTTCCTGAAACTTACCCCTTTACCATGGCACACATGGGCTGTGAATATGACAAACCCACATATTATTTGCATAAACATAATACAAGTTTTAAAAAGAGGGTCATTGCTATATGTAATTAAGAGATGTTGGGGTCAGAACATGATATCTCAAAGTATAATGCTTTGGCATGCTGAGCACTTTAAATTGAAGGAGATTGGAAGGGCCTTAGAAGTAAAAGGATTAAAATATACTATTCTAGCCAGGCACGGTGTGCACACCTGTAATCCCAGTGGCTCAGGAGACCAAGACAAGAGGATCTTGAGTTCAAAGCCAGCCTCAGCAATGGTGAGGCGCTAAGCAACTCAAGACCCTGTCTCTAAATAAAATACAAAATAGGGCTTGGGATGTGGCTCAGTGGTCAAGTGTCTCTGAGTTCAAACCCCAAAACCAAATAAATAAATAAAATATACTATTCTCGCTTTTTTTTTTTTTTTTTTTTTTTTTTTTTTGTACCACTGAGCCACATATCCAGCCCTTTTTTATTTTGAGACAGGATCTCCCTAAGTTGCTTAGGGCCTTGCTAAGTTGCTGAGGCTAGCTTCGAACTTGAGATCCTTCTGCCTCAGCCTCCCAAGCCACTGGTATTGCAGGCACATCATCACTGTGCCCTCCTCTCACTTTCCCCCATTTCCTTTTGGAAGCAGATCATAAAACCTAGAATTCCTCCTCCCCAAGGTAGGTCATAGAAACTGGAAAGGTCACTTTCTGACCTCTGTTCTCTGAAGATCCTCATGTGACTGTGACCTACCCTCTACCCAGAAGAAGGGATATGAACAGAGAAAAGGAGAAGAATCAAACAAATGGACATTGGTATTCTCCACTCCACCGATTCCTAGTGGAATATAACCGTTTGTTCTGTGTCTGTCCATTCTTCATCAGAACGAAGCATAAAAAGTTTTTCATGAGTCTTCGGGTCTTCATTTCTGAAGACTCCCAGGTCACATAAAATTTTGTTAAGTAAATTCATCATGCTTTTCTGTTGCTAACCTGTCCTTTGGTACAGAGCGTTTCCATGACTTGTGCTGGGTGAGGAAAAGGCAGTCTGCAGAGGGTAGTGGCTAGTGCTCCTGTAAATGCTGAGAGATGCTTTCTCATGGTCTATTGATTTTTTTACTTCTTTTTTCCTAAGTCATCCTCATTCTTTGGGAAAGATACTTTAGTTAGCTTTTCTATGGCTTGTTATTATGAGTTTATAATTAAATTTATCCTGCCTTTCTTTAAAAACTTGGGTGTGATTTAATTGATAAAGTTTTCCTTATTATAAATTGTCAAATGGAGTGGACTAGATGTAGATTCATGTTTACAAATGAATTCACAAGTAAAAGTATTTGCAAATACAGCCCAAATATCAATAATCAAAATATATCACTGTTCTATAGATATTTTTCCCCTTTATCATTTTTTTCTTCTTCTGTTTTTCAATTTTATTAAAGTGTGTGTGTGTGTGTGTGTGTGTGTGTGTGTGAGAGAGAGAGAGAGAGAGAGAGAGAGAGAGAGAGAGAGCGCGCACAGTGTAGCCTATTGCTCCTAGGCCCATGATGAATAAAACACAAGATTCTATCAAACTCCAGAAAAAATGATGCACTCAAGAGACACAGTAGGGCTAGGGGCATAGGTCAATGGTATAACATGTGCTTATCATGTGCAAAGCTCGGCATATAATCCCCAGTATCAAAGGGGGGGGCGGTAGTAAAACTGCTGCCAGCATAAAAAATATATACATTCTGTTTTATAGTAAATTTCCTTCTGTATGTAGAAAAAGTACACTGTGAATTAATGAGAAGGGCTGGGGATGTAGGTCAGTGGCAGAGCCCTTTCCCTAACATACATGAGGCCTTAGGTTCTATCCCAGCACTACAAAACAATAATAATGATAAAAAGAATAGTATGGGAGCTAGGGTTGTGGCTCAGTGGTAGGGTACTTGCCTAGCAGGTGTGAGGCCTTGGGTTCCATCCTCAGCACCACATAAAAATAAATAAATAAAGATAAAACTTTAAAAAAATAGTATATAAAAAGTATGATATAGAAAATACATAAACTAGTAACATGGTCATTCATTATCAAGTATTAATTATTACACATAATGGTAAATGCTTTGCTTCTATATGACTGGCAATGTAGCAGCAATGAACCTGCATCACCCCAAACATAAGTAACACATTGTGCTCTGACATTAGAATGGCTCTGACATCACTAGGTGTCAGGAATTTTTCAGTGCCGTTATAACTATATGTAACCGCCGTTGTCTATGCAGGCCACGGGTGCAGTCATTATGTAGTGGTGCCTGACGGTGCGCACACCATGACTGGGAAAGCAGCTGAGTTAACCGAGCTTGGAGAAAGTTAATCAGTGAAAACCATTTTGTGCTCTATCTTTATCAAACTCTTCATTTATCAGTTGAAATATTGAACAAAATGTCATGACAGATACAGAATGTGAAAGGAGATTTTCCCAAATGGAAGAAAAAAGACAGGCAGAATTCTCTTATTAGAACCTCTCCCCCATAACTGCCTTTGGTGGGACTCCTTTCAGTGGCTGGATGTCCATGCCTTTTCCTCCTGTGCCTCTTCGCTACGTCTCTTCTCTTTCTGAAGTTTCCAGGGCTATCTCCCTTTTCCTTCTGTCCCACTTCTCTTCTCTTGGGATTCAGCTTAGGTGAACAAGATCTTGGGATCTGAGTTGACCACATACTTATGAGCTTACCGTGTGATGTGGCAGCTATAAAACTTACAAAAGGTATAAGTCATACTTGGGTTTTCTATGACTACTTTCCCCATGTACAAATTACTAATGCCACATGACCCTCCTCACAACTAAACAACTGTGACTTTGGAGAAGAATTGACCATCAAAGCTGGATTGTATTAAGCAAGGATATGTGTCCAAAATAATCATGAGAGAGGCAGATGCTGAAGGATTCCCTTCTGGCCATTCCCTAATCCTCCTAATCATTTCAATCTTGAATCCTTCCACATGTTCTGTCTTCCGACATGCGCACAAGATCCTTCCCTTCTCTCTCACCCGAGACCTCACACCAGCATTCTCCCTTCTCTCTGCTCTACCATCAGCTGTTTCCTCTCCACTGGATGATCTCCACAAACAAGTAAACAGACTTATCTCTCTCGTATTTTAAACCTTTTCTTGGCTGCACCTCTCCTGCCAAACATTACCCTAATTTTCTCCTCCTCTACAGGAAGCTCCTTAAAAGAATATATCCCCTAGAATCCACTTCAATCAGGCATCACACTTACTTCATTAAAACTGCTCTACTCAGTTGCTAATGGTCTCTGCACAATTCGGAATCCAGTGCTTCTCAGTTTTCACTTTATGTGTTCCATTGCCAGCATTTGACATAGTTGATCATTTGAAGTACTTGCTTCTTTTAGCTGTTTTTTTCCTCCTATGCCGCTTCTAAATCTTTTTTGCTGGTTTCTTCCTATCTCCCTGGTGTCTGTCCTTTGGAGGGCTCAGACACCTTGGTTCTTTCATCTATCTTCATCACTCCCTGGATGGTCTTTACTGGACCCATTGCTTTAAATACCAGTGATATGGAAACGGTTCCTACATGTGTATCACCAGTCCAGACCTCTCCCCTGCACTCCAGACTCATGTGTAAAATTGCCTACATCTTTCAAACTGAGCATGATTACATGAGCTCCTGATGCCCCCTGAGACCCAGCTGTTCCTGGATCTTCTCTTTCATAGCTAGTTGTAACACTATTCTTGCTTGGGCCAACAGTCTTAGTGCCAGTCTGATGTCTTCCCTCTCTCACACCTCAGACTGGACCCACCAGCAACTGCCATCGATTCTACCTTCAAAACATATATCCTAAAGTTACTTCCCCAACTGTCACACTCCAGTCCAAGTCAGCATCATTTCCCACCTGAATTACTGCAATCGTTTTCTAATCGGTTTTCTTGTCTCTGCCCTTGCTCACCGTAGCCAGTTCTCTACCCAGAGGCCAGCAGCCCTGGTAAAGGCTTAGTTAGGTCAGTTCACTTCTCCCCCATCAGAGTCTTCTGATGGGTCCCCCCTCACTTGGAATAGGAGCCAAAGTCCTGACCAGCACCAACAAGGCCCTATGTGGTGTGGCCTCCTGTAACTGTTACCTCTCTGAGCTCATCTCCTGTTGCACTCCTTCTCCTGCTCTCTGCCTCTTCTTGTCCACTCCAGCTACCCTGGCCACCTCTCTGTCACTGGAACATAGAAGTTATGCTTTTATCTCAGGACTTTTCTATTGCCTCTGCTGATCCTTCTCCCCCAAATATTTACCTCCTCCAACTCTGCTATATGACATTATTATTTCTTTGATGTCTTTTTTCCCCGTCAGCATTAGTCACCCTAATTTACTTATTTAGTTATGTTCATTGTCTGTGTCCCATACAAGACCCACAAAGGGAATTTTTTCTATTTTAGACTTTACTGTCCCCAGTTATCTATAACTCTGAAGGCATGCAATAAATACCTGTTGAATGAATGAATGAATTTGCACACAAAAGGAAGTACAAGTGTAAAAAATTCAACTTCCAGAAAATGTTTGAACAACTAAGCTAATAACATCTGAGAAAAATTTAATGTGTTTGTCCCACCCAGTATTACAACGCAACAGACTGCTTTAAAGAGAACGAGAGTTGAAATTTCAAGTACTCTATAATACTTTTTTTTTTCTCTGCAATGTTGAGGATTTAGGAAAAGTACTCTACCTTTTAGCCACATCTCCAGCTCAAATTTCAAGTACCTTAAATGCCAGTGGAAGAATTCTTTTAAAATAAGGGACTTGCTCAAAACCACAGTATTGGCACTTCTGTACCTCCACTATTGTGGTTATTAAAACAGTAATGTACAGCCAGGTGTGGTGTTGCAGACTGATATCCTGGCTACTTGGGAGGCTGAGGCAGGAAGATCACAAGTTCAAGGCTAATCATAGCAACATAGTGAAACTCTTGTCTCAACAAAAGGGGAGGAGGGCTGGGTATGCAGCTCAGTAATAGAGTGCCCTTGGGTTCAATCCCTAGAAACACACACGCATACACACACACACACACACACACACACACACACACAAATAAAAGGTAGATTACCGTTCGATTGATGTAATTTGTAATTTAGCACATTTTTAAAAGACTCTCTTGGGTACTGTTTCTTACCTGTTTTATCTCCCCTATAGCAGTGCTAAGCAACAAGTCTCCATTGGTCTTGTTAGGGAAGTAGGGAGATGTTATGGGGGGAAAAAATAGCTTACTAAATATATAGTCTAGCCAGTCACTTAAAGTTCTTTGTTAATTTTCTACCCAGGAGGTGTGATAGCAGCCCCTCTACAGTCACTGTGGCCTTTTGGAAGTGCTCAGATCTCCCTTCCAGAGAGGGCTTGCTCCTCTACAGCTAGGAGAAGTGCAGACAGCTTGCAACCTCCAGGCTCTTCCTGCAGAGCCCAATCAATGATGAACACAGCAGGGGCACTAGGACCTGGTCATTTCTGCCGAGCACGGGCCTGTCCTGAGCCCATTCCAGCCCCATTCTCATCCTTGCTCCAGCCCTATTGGGCTGGCCTAGAAGTGATCAGCTCTGCAGTGTGGCCTGAGCCTCTTTTATTCTTTATCTTCCACTGGAGACATTCCCCCAAAACTCTATCGCAGCATTTGCTTATTGGAAAAGTCAAATTGACACCAAGTTAAGTGGTAGAGTAACTGAGACGGCTGGCAGAGTGCCTCCTTCAGAGTTAAATCTTCATTAAGATTCACCTTGCAGAGGCTGTAGCTCAGTGGTAAAGTGCTTGCCTAGCATGCATGAGGCACTGGGTTCCATCCTCAACACCACAGAAAAACAGACAAATAAAATAAAGGCATTCTGTCCTCTACAACTACAAAAAAAAAAAAAAATTTTTAAATCCACCTTGCAGTCTTCCTACTGACAAAATAATAAAAATAGTCCTGACCATCAATAGGCCTAGGGTCCTGATTATGCCCATTGCCAATGGGCTGAGTGTCTTTCTCTAAGTGTGCCAAGCACATGTTGAAGTGTGCCAGGGTACATGTTGAAAGGGATACAGATTTCTAGCCCTACAAAGGAAATGCCAAAATCTCACTGTATCTCCTGGTGAGTTGTTGACACAGTTGATGTTATATTGTGATATCTTGACAAGCATTGGCAAATCGGTAGGATCATTTCCAGTGTTTGAGGCTGGACAGCCTTGTTTATGACTTAGCAGACCTTGCATAAAGAGTAAGGGGATGCAGCATTTAGTCAATGGTGGGCGACCTCCCCTGATCATGCACAGAGGAGGCAGCCAGAGTACAGAGGAATCCAAGAATCTAGAAATGGTCTGACATGCTACATTGAAGCTGCACAGAATTTCCTGGGCCTCAGCAGCTTCTAGCCCCTAGAACATCTATGCACTGAAGCCATCCTACCGGGATCTTTGGTTTAACCAGCTGCCATGATTTTACTCTGTTCAGATTTCCAGAGGATGAGAGGGGTAGGCAGAAATCAGTTGAATTTGTTTTGTGGTAAAAGTTTCTCCTGGGAAAAGGCCACTTTGGAATCCCACCAGCTTCAGTGGGAAGGTTAATTAGATCCTTAGCCTGCGGCTGGCACGTCAGTGGACATCATTAATCAGCAAGGCAGTTCCACAAGTGTTTAGCTGAAAACAGTGGCTGCTCTTTGCCCCCCTCTCTAATGATGCCCACACCAGGATTATTACCAGCAAACAACAGATGGAGTCAGCTCGGATGAACTCGCCTTTGCTGCACACTTGACTGCAGAGCCTGATTAGGATTGTTGCCTATATTCACCAACCTCTGGTTGGTGATAGCCGACTCAGAAAACAGGGCAGCTTCCTGGTGATGGTACTCACCTTGTTTTCCAGAAACACAAATGAACATATGACACCTGTTAGTAACATTATTGCTGATTTGAATTTAGTTTACCTCAGAGTAATGAAGGGCTATCCAGGAGCCTCATGCAGTTGTCTCTACTAAATAACATGGATCTGTCAACGTTTCTTTTCTTAATAAGAAGCTGTATTATATGTACTCCAAAAGTGTTCTGAGTCATAATGTAAGCACAGAAAATTTTCAAGATGTGTTTATATTTCACACTGAAATTAATTCAAAATATAATAATTCATCATCCTGATTCATCTCTCATCTGATCATTTGCCCATCCTTAATCATTAAAAAAAAGGAATATTCTATTTTTTTCATAATCAGCTTATAAAGAGAAAAGGGTTATTTTACTAATAGTTTTAGTTCATATTCCTCCAGTTCCATTTCTTTGGGTCTACAGTAGCACATCATGGTGAGAATGGGTGGTGGGACAAAATTGCTCCTACATCATGGTTTGGAAATTAAAAAGGCAGAAAGGAAGAGACCAAGGTTCAACAGTCACCTGTGAGAACACACCCCAATAACTTAAAGCCCTCTCACTGGACCCCACTCCTCCTAATGGCACCATTCTGGGGACCAAGCCTTTACCCATGGACCTTTGGGATGTACTTAAGATCCCAAGTAGAGCATCTAATTTGCTATTGACCTATGTCTCTCTAAGATTGACTGTGGTGCTCGGTTCCTCTCCTCATTGACTCAGCTATTTTTTTCCTTAATAAACATTATGATTCAAAAAGCAAAGTGGTCATTGGTGAGCATTCTTCAGATAAGGTGGTCCCTTTGGAAGTGAGGAATTCTTCAAACACTCGTTCATCCCAGGAACAGTCACGGAGCACTCACTCATTGTGTCCCAGGCTCTGTGACAGACATTGCAGCAATGGCTGCAAGGAGGGCACGTGAGTCTCTGTTGTGATGTTGGCCACAGTACAAGAGGGGCTGTGAGAAAGTGTGAAAGGACTTGAAACTTGTCAGAATCCCAATGGAGATTATAAATAAAGCCAGGAATTTATGAAGGAAGAGTCTTTATGCACAATTGCCTGATGGGAACTATCACAAGACTACCAGAACCACAAACCTGCACAGAGGCCCTACCACAACCTCTATAAAAAGTACTTCTACAAGCACATCTGCCCCACAAGTGTCCGTTCAACCCCAGACTGATGCCACTCTTGTTATTAGTCATTGTGCACAAGGATTACTATTCCAAAATATCTGATGTAATCCTCCTTATTTTTGTCTTTCAAAACTTCCCCTTTCCTCAATCTCTTTATATATGCCCAGAGTTTACTACAGCATGTGCATTCCCATTGCAATGTTCTGCTCTTCCCAAATAAATATTACTTGGAGAAAAAAAATATATTATTTTGAGAAAAAAAAAGTGTTGTGAGAAGAGGTATTTAACAAAGTGATATTTTGTGATGCTCAGGTGTTACAAAAGAAATTTATTATATTTTTTCTTTTTTGATACCAGTGATTGAACCCAGGAGTACTTTACTTTACCACTGAGCCACATTCCCAGCCTTTTTCATTTTTTATTTTGAGACAGGGTCTTGCTAAATGGCTGAGGCTGGCCTCAAACTTGTGATCCTCCTGTCTCAGCATCTGGAGTCACTGAGATTACAGATGTGTGCCACTGGACCTGGCACAAGAGAAATTTAAGTGTCAGGGCCACTACTGACTACAGAGTTTCTGACCAGGATGTTGAATGGCCAATTATATAAACGATATAGTGAAGAAGGGTGGAGAATATCTTCCTGTATTGGTTTCCTATGGTTGCGTAACAAATTACCACAAACCTAGTGCTTTAAAGCAACACAAATTTATTATCGTCTAGTTTTGAAAACCAGAAGTCTGAAATGGGTCTCACTGGGCTAAAATCAAGGTGTCCTAAGGGCTGTGTTGCTTCAGGGACTCTTGGGGAGCATCTCTCCCCTTGCCTATTCCAGCTCCCAGAGGATTCCCACCTTCCTCAGTTTATGGCCCCTTTCAATAATCCAGTCACCCTCACCTTTGCGTCTGTCCTCACATCCCCTCCTTAGACTCTCCTGCCTCCTTCGTTCCCTTGTGATGACAATAGGCCCACCAAATAATCCAATTCATCTCCCCTATCCCAAATTCCTTAATTTATCACATCCGCAAAATCCTTTTTTTCCATATAAGGTCTTATACTCACAGGCTCCAGGAAAAAGAACATAAACACCTTTGGGGAACCATCATCCTGCCTTCCACGTCTCTGAAGGGAATTGCCACGTTTCCCTCTCAATGTTAGAGTTGTTTCAAATTCCTTTTGCTACGGCAAGATAAAACAGCAATGCAGATATGTTCCCTCAGAGACACAGAATCCCATCTTCCATCGTCAAATGCAATTTCTATTACTCAGGCAAAGGCCGTTAAAAGACCATAAAGATTATAGCACCTCCTGGTTGAACAGATGGCTTCTTGGCACAGCACTGTATTAGAGGCAAGAACAGTTTCACAGCTGGGAAGGGACTGGGAAGGAGGTGGGGGTGTTGGAAGGGTAAGATGGTCTCAGAAAGGAATTCTCTTCCTTAATGACTCCTGAGTTTCTAGGTTATTTGGAAAACCATATTAGGAAAAAGTCAGCCTCAAAAAAACAAAAACATCCTCTTCCTCAACGGCCTTCCCCTACCTGAAAAGCTGAGCAGGGGCAGACATAGGAGAGGAGATGGCACTATCCAAGGAACATGGGTGTCAGGCCAGGCAGGATGGGGTTCCAGTCTCTATGTGGCTTGGACAAGGTTTCTTCATCTTTCTGAGCCTTCTTATCTTCACCTGTAAAAAGAAAACTACAAGTTGAGGATCCCTTATCAGAAATGCTTGAACCAGAAGTGTTTTAGATTTCAAATATTTTCAGATTTTGAAATATTGACTTGGGCATACTGAGATATCCTGAGGACGGGACTCAAAACGTAAAATTCACTTATGCTTCATATACAACTTGTACACATGACCTGAAGGTAGTTTTATACAATATTTTTAGTGTACAAAATGTTATACAATATTTTATACAATATTTTTAATGTTTGGACTGTGATCTGTCATGTGAAACCAGGTGTGGAATTTTCCATTTGTGACATCATGTTATTGCTCAATAAGTTTCAGAATTTGAACCATTTTGGATTTTGGAAATTTTAATTAGTATGCTCAACCTATGGTACGTACTTCTTAGGGCTGATGTAAAGATCAGAAACAATGAGCTCAAAGAAAGTGCTCAAAAACAGTAAGTGCTATTATTGTGGCTGTTATTTTTATTTAAAGCAAGAAGTAGAGATTGAAACGAACACGTCTGTCAGGACAATTTTAAGTGATTGGTATTTCTCATAATGTTATTGCTAGACATTTAACCAGGACAAGTGAGGACAACAATGATAAAGAAAATGATTCTGCCAAACACAGTGGCACACATCTATAATCCCAACAATAGGTAAGTTGAGGCAGGAGGATGGCAAGTTTAAGGCCATCTACAGCAACTTAGCAAGACCTTAACCTAGGGAGACCCTGTCCAAAAAAATAAAATAAAATAAAATAAAAAGGGCTGAAGATGTGGCTCAGTGATTAAATGGCCCTGCATTCAATCCCAGGTATCAAAAAGAAAAGAATTCTCTATTTCACTCCCATTCCCTTGTCCTCCCCACCTAGATACATCTCTGGAGGAAATATTAAAAGTACCTTCATAGGCTCAAAAGATAGTAAAATTAGGCCTTCAAGATGTTAATATTTAGCCAGTATGAAACAATTTAGTTCTGTAGATTACTAGATGAATTGCTCTAGTTTTACTCCCTTCCTGCAGATATTGAATATTGAAGAGGCTTCATCTCCCTGTCCAGTATTCAGAATGGCTGGCATTAGAACCATATAGCTAAAGACCAAGTGTGGTGGTATGCACCTATAATCTCAGTGGCTTGGGAGGCTAAAGCCGGAGAATTGCCAGTTCAAAGTCAGCCTCAGAAACTTAGCAAGGCCCTAAGCAACTTAGACTTTGTCTTTAAATAAAATATTAAAAAGGACTCGTATTGTGGCTCAGTGATCAAGTGCCCCTGGGTTCAGTCCCCAGTACCAAAAAAACAAAACAAAAAATAGAATCATACAGCCAGAGCGCGAAATATTGCTGACAATGCTGATGGGAGAATGTGACTTTATTTTTACTTTTTTAAAATATTTTTTAGTTGTTGGTGGATCTTTTTATTTTCTTTTATTCATTTATATGAGGTGCTGAGAATCGAACCCACTGCCTCACCCATGCTAGGCAAGCACTCTACCACTGAACCACAACTGCAGCCCCAGAATGTGACTTTAGATCTACAGTTGTGTAGGCTTCCAACTAGTCATATCAATGAAGTAAATTTACCCACTCAATTACTGACAGAGCTGGATCAGTCAAGGGCTCGTCAAAAGAGTGGACCCTTGACGGGCGCCATGGTGCACATCTGTAATCACAGCAGCTGAGACAGGAAGATCGCAAGTTCAAAGCCAGCCTTAGCAACTTAAGACACTAAGCAACTTAGTGAGACCCTGTCTGTAATAAAATACAAAACAGGACTTGGGGTGTGGCTCAGTGGTTGAGTGTCCCTGAGTTCAATCCCTGGTACAAAAAAAAAAAAAAAAAAAAAAAGCAGGCCTTTTATTCTGGTCTGGACAAAAACAAATTAGAACATATGCATTTCAGGGACGCACTTGCTCCAAAATGAAAACTGACCATGTTTAGCTTCTTCCACCAAATTCACCAGGCAGAAACTTCTCCTCCCATGGGCAAGAATGGATAGGAGATGACAAAACAGGCCGGGGGAACTGCTGTAGCAAGAATTCCTGTCTCTGTGTCAGAAACTCAGACCCAGACCACTCACTCTGGGGGAAAGCAGCTGTCAGTACCCTATGGAAAGGCCCTCGAAGTAAGGAACTAGAGCCTCCTACTGACATCCACAGAGAACCTGTCAGACCTCACTGTGAGCCACTGAGAGGCGCAGCCCAGGCCTTGCAGGCTGAAGCCTAGAGTGAAGGGCAGGGTCAAAAATGAAGGCAGCAGGGCGTGGTGGCCCATGCCTGTAATCCCAGCAGCTCTGGAGGCTGAGGCAGGAGTATCTTGAGTTCAAAACCACCCTCAGCAAAAGTGAGGCACTAAGCAACTCAATGAGACCCTGCCTCTAAATAAAATACAAAATAGCGCTGGGATGTGGCTTAGTGGTCCAGAGCCCCTGAATTCAATCTCTGGTAACCCCCCAAAAAAATAATGAAGGAAGAAGATGCCATTCATGTGTTGGGCTGCAAAAAAAAAAAAAATGAAGTTTCTATTAAACACAAAAAGAGCAGTTCATATTTGACCCCAGAACTCTGTTCTACAGACAGGAGTCCATTCTCAAAAAACTACAATTTGATTCCACCACAACCCAATGACTAATTTTCTGAATTTCATTTTCTCTTTCTCCATTCATTTATGTGTCTGATTATAAAATTATAGTATTTAGTTTTGGTTATTTGATTGTTCTTCCTAAATGGTCAATGAATGGTATGTTTTGATTAGCATTAAATGGAGATGGGGTGGGGAAAGTGTTTTTGTTAAAATGCCTTCTTTTCTCTATTAATGGCACACCGTTCTACTTTCATCTTTCATTTCTCCTCCTCCTCCTCTTTTTTTTCCTCCTTCTTCTTCTTTTGTGACCTTAAGCAATCCTCCTGCCTCAGACTCCCAAATTTGTGGGACTGAAGGTGTGTACTGCCATGCCCAGGTAAATTCTTTAAATTTTTTAATGAAGAAAATGAGGGATTTAGAATCAGCTACACAGAGCAGCTGGATTACAGGCATGCACCACTGCATCCTGGTAAATTCTTCCTTCCTCTCTTCCCTTCTTCCTTCCTTCCTTCCTCTCCCTCTCTCCTCTCCCTCCCCACCCCATGCCCCACTCCCTCCCCTGGGGTCTTTATCACTAAGCTGCATCTACAGCCCCTTTTATAATTCATTTTGAGGCAGGATTTCACTAAATTGCTAAGGCTGGTCTTGAATTTGCTATCTTCTTGTGTCAGTCTCCCAAATTGCTGGGATTACAGGTATGTACTGCCATGTCCAGCGACATTCTTTATATTTTTAATAAAGAAAGTGTAGAATATAGAATATGCTCTGATTCCTACAGAATCACACTTTCTTAAATTCCTCTGATGTCAATTTCTTGGGCAGCAAACTCAACATCTCCAAGAAAACTGACAGCTAGGGTCCACATCATGTTGAACATCTGACTCTGAAACGATGAACAACAACTATCTGGCATCAAGAAGAGGCCGCAGCCCCAGAGGCCTCCTTGCATTATACCTGGCCCCTTGTGAACAAAGGCAAAGCAAGAAGAGCAGAGAGAAGGGAGTGAACCAGAGAAGTAATTCCTTCTAGGTGACTAGATGCCATATTCCAGACAAACGTTCCTAGCATCAGCTTTGGGAAACGTGCCTAGACCAGCCACGAGGCACCATAACTGTTCAGTAAAGTGTCATCAGTCACTGAAGCGGGGAGGATGAGGAACGAAACCCTGGGTGGTGACAGATGGCATTTACACATCACAAACATGCTAACAATGCTGTCAAGTAAAGAGAGAGAGAGAGAGAGAGAGAGGGAGGGAGGGAAGGGGGGAGGGAGAAAGTTTTTAAAGATAGAAAAATATCAATTAATGCCTTAAGATATATTTTCTTATTTTCCCATACTCTTTCCAAGGAAAGGAGACAATTGCTATAGAACCCATAACAACCAATCTTGGATTGGTTTTTTGAAACCCACAGAAGTTTTATTACTTTAAATAGTAGCACATATTAGCAAAACCAACACCTTCTTGTCTGGTTCCTCCTGGATCTGTATACACAGTAAAGCAACACCATGATTGTGGTTCAGGAAGATGCTGTTGCATTCTGTTTATGAAGCCTCAGGCCTCACTGTTAGGAATGTCAGGCAGACTGGCAATTTCCATGAGTCAGTTTCCAGCGTGCAAATCCGTGTCAGCAAATGGGAATGCAGTGTTTGTCTTTCCTCCTAAAGTCATATAAATGTAAATGTGATGGTTCCCTGTATTTCCTCTGCAACCAATCACAACTGGTGCATATCCACCGATTGATGAGTTCCTTCCTTCACAAAAGAAAAAACACAACCCTTGCTCCGTTTCCTAGTAATCCCTGAATGACAAGAGAAGATATTTTTATACTAAGGCCTGGAGTTTGGAGCTACAGCTCTGATCTCATGTGGGGTTTCACAAAAACAAGTTGTGACCCGTCTCAGCTCTGCTTGAGCCCAGCAGTCTCAGGACACACATCAGGTCTTGCAGAACGCTCTGTTAATTAAGAGGGTGGGTTCCCTCTCCAGTCATTAGCAAAGGAAGAGAGAATGTTGTAGGAGGATGAATGCCTTTCAGGGCAAAAACCCCTCCTGGCACCATCTTGGTGCACATACACTGAGCTCCAGGATATGGGACATATGGTGACTCCTGACTCCTTTGGTAGTACAGGCCATTTGCCTCCTAAAGAGTCCCATTTGTCACATGGCCCCATCCCACCTCTTCATATGGAGTCTGGAAAAGGAAACAGTTTTCTTTTTTTTTTTTGTTGGTAAATGACATTTGTCTGTTCTATTGTAATATTTTCTTTTTTTTTAAATTAATTTTTATTGTAGGTTGTTCAAAACATTACATAGTTCTTGATATATCATATTTCACACTTTGATTCAAGTGGGATATGAACTCCCATTTTTACCCCATATACAGATTGCAGAATCACATCAGTTGCACAACCATTGATTTACATATAAACAGTTTTCTTAATTTCACTTTCTCCACTTCCACTTCTTTCTCTCCTCTTCCACCTTCTCCTCCCCCCTCTCTGGCTTTCTCCTTCTTCCTCCCCCCCCCCCTCTCTCTTTCTCTCCCCAAGCATGCAGTAACACCAGGTTAGGAATGAATTATGTTTGGAAACATTGGAGCATTCAGTAACCTTCTCCAGGCTATATACTTTCAGGCTCTGAAAAAGCTGGTAAAGAGGAGACCTAATAAAAATTAATCTAGATATGGGAGAGTAGGAAGTCAACTGACCTGTAAGTGATAAGATATGATTCATACCACTGAGCACGGGAAGGGCGGTGTCAAGGACAATGGATGTCCCCCTACACCATCCACCCAATCCTTGCCCATCATTGGCATCGTTTCTGTACACCCCGCGTTGGATCCTTCTTTATGTTCATATTTATCACCATCAATTTTGCACCAACTTCATACCATCTTTTTATCTTAAAATATACTCTCAAAATCTTCATCTTCATTTCCAAGGAAAAGTACACATTTTCCCAAATGCAATTGAATTTTAACTCGTGCCTATTTCTTTTAGAGTTTTGGGGAGTGAGAGTTAATCAAATATGAATGAGGATGAAAAGAACTAGAATTTGTTATATAATTTTCCATCTACAGAAATGCAAATGATATTTAAAATAAGGATAATTTCAGAACTAGTACATTGTTTTGTTGAAAGAATCAGTTCAAACCTCATAGTCTGAATTATATTCAAATCAATGCAAATCTATTGACATACATCACTATCGAGTATAAAATTTTAGAAATTTTGGAAACTTCAGATGCCATTTAAAAAAAAAAAAAAAAAAGGTCCAGCTGGGAACAGGAACAGTGGAATATGCCTATCATCTCTGTGACTCAAGAGGCTGAGGCAGGAGGATCTCAAATTTGAAGCCAGCCACAGCAGTGTAGCAAGGCCCTAAGCAACTTAGTGAGATCCTGTCTCAAAATTTTAAAAATAAAATAAACTAAAAAGGGCTGGGGTTGTAGTTCATGGTAAAACCTCACTGGGTTTGATCTCCAGTACCACCAAAACAATTTTTAAAAAATAGTCCAAAGAGGTTAAATACTTTGTGAGATTATCTTTCTCCTTGGAATTGTCTTCTGTTAGGTCTTGCAGCTCACATCTAGTAAGAGTGGCACACACAATACTGTCTCCTCTACTGCACTGTCTAGATTGGCCTGTGTAATGTGTTCCAAATGCATTTTGAGATCTTTAGGGATTTTTCCCAGAGTGTTATTTAGATGAATTTATTTCAGTTGGTTAACAATTAAAGAACAGAATTTGTGAAACAGATCTTTGTCAAAATTCACATAATTTTTTTCTTAATTTTTGTCTTACAGACCAAAGGTACTGTATATATCTAACTTTCCTAAGAAAATGCTTGTATTGAGCATTTTTTTTTTTTTTTGGTGAAGATTTCAAACTCTGTGCTAGTTCATCATTCTATAACATGCTCAAAATGGAAAGCATGATCGCTGCTTCAGAGGTAGAAATGAACTTTTGCACTATGTAAAAGATAAACTGGTCACCTCCATGTTCTGGGAAAGAGAGCTCAAAGTTGGTCAGCTTTACTGAGTTCCCGCTGGAAGAACAGCAGTAGTAGCCTCAAGGAAGCAGAAAGAGAGTCAGGAGACAAGAGGGAGAGGTATTGCTGTTAAACGTGTCAACAGAGCCTTGGCAAAAACAAGACAAGAAAAGACCCCATAAACTATGGTAAATTTGCTGCTACCATTAAAAAAAATAAATAAAAATACCTAGCCAGCTGGGGGCAGTGGTGCAAACCTGTAATCCTAGTGACTCGGGAGGCTGAGGCAGGAGGATCCAGAGTTCAAAGCCAGCCTCAGTAAAATCAAGGTGCTAAACAACACAGTGAGACCCTGTTTCCAAATAAAATACAAAAAAGGGACATGGCTCAGTGGTCGAGTGCCCCTGAGTTCCATCCCTGGTATCAACCAACAAACAATCAAACAAACTATTCAAACACTAACAGAAGTGGTAAAAACTTGAACGCTACAGAAAACCTACAGAACCAATGATATCAGAGCTCTATTATCTGAAGAAATAGAACTTTATCACTGAGAAAAGTGTTGCCTTACACAGATGAGTTTTGAAGATTCTGCTGCATGCATTCAGATACCCTTCATATCATAGATTAACCTGTATACATTCATATTAGTTGTTTCTTAAAGCACTCCCCTTTTTTGCATTCCTTGGAATCCTTTTTTTTTTTTTTTTTAATTCTGTAATTTAAGTTGACGGTCAACTTTATTTATTAAATAACTGTTCAAACTCCATTTCCCTAATAAGGATAGTAAAAAACAATAATTTTCTTTCTTATCCTCTACTACATTTATATATATAGTGTTCATTTCCACTCCTAATTTGGTTTTTGTATACATAAGAAAACATTCATAAAAATATGTAAAATAACAATAGAAGTTTTAAAATACAAATGTCATTCAATTCTATGTGCCCCTACATCAAAAATTATTTTGAATTGTACCCATCTGTTTTGTTTTTTGTTTTTTTTGTTTTTATTTAAAATTTATTTTTTAGTTGTAATTGGACACAATACCTTTATTTTATTTATTTTTATGTGGTGTTGAGGATCAAACCCAGGGCCTCACATGTGCTAGGTGAGCACTCTACCACTAAGCCACAACCCCAACCCCCATCTGTTTTGTTAAAAGGAAAGTATGAGGGCCCAGGGTTGTGGCTCTTGCCTAGCACATGTGAGGCACTGGGTTCAATCCTGAACACCACATAAAAATAAATAAAATAAACGTATTGTGTCCATCTATAGCTAGAAAAAAATTTTTAATTCTTTTTTTTTTTTTTTTTAAGAGAGAGTGTGAGAGAGAGAGGGAGAGAGAGAGAAATTTTTTTTTTTTAATGTTTATTTTTTAGTTTTCGGCAGACACAACATCTTTGTTTGTATGTGGTGCTGAGGATCGAACCCGGGCCGCACGCACGCCAGGCGAGCGCGCTACCGCTTGAGCCACATCCCCAGCCCAATTTTAATTCTTAAAAAAAAAAAAAAAAAGGAAAGTACATGAGAAGTCAGCCAGCTGACAAACAGATGTTTTTTAAACCTGATCATTAGACTCCTTCATTTTTCAAAATTGACATAAATATTTTTAAACAGTCTTTTTTGGTTTCTGCCCGAGATATTACCTCTGTCCCAGGGGATGCAATATGGAATGATCTCTTTCTTTTATAAAGCGGGAGAAGGAGAATTGTGATAGTCAGTTTTCTGTCACTGTAACAAATACCCAAGATAAGCAACTTAGGAAAAGAAAAGATTGATTTTGGCTCACACTTTGGGAAGTTATGGTCCATGATTGGTTGGCCCTGTTGCTTTGGGCCTGTTGCAAGGCAGCACATCATCGCAGGAATATGTGGCAGGTCAAAACTATTCACCTTGGGGCCAGGAAGGAAAAGAGAGCAAAGAATTGGCTTTAAATTTCCACCTCCAAGAACTTTAATGCCTCCCACCAGGCCCCACATTCTAAAAGTTTCACCAGCTCCCAACAGTACCATCTTTGGAAACAAACCTTTAACACATGGAGTTTTGGACATCCAATCCCTAGCAAGGATTTTCTTTTCTTTTTTTTTTTTTTTTTTCAGTTATACATGACAGTAGAGTGTATTTTGACATATCTATATACATGGAGTATAACTTCCCATTATGAACATGATGTGGAGTTAAACTGGTCAGGTATTCATACATGAACACAGGAAAGTTATGTCCAGTTCATTCTACTGTCTTTCCCATTCCCATCCCTCATCCCATCCCTTCATTCCCCTTTATCTAATACAGGGAATTTCCATTCTTTCCTCTACCCCTAAATGTGTGTAAGCATCTGCATATCAGAGAGGACTTTCAACCTTTGGTTTTTTGGGATTGGCTAGCATGATAGTCTCCAGTTCCATCCATTTATGGGCAAATGCCATAATTTCATTCTTCTTTATCTGTATGGCTGAGTAATATATATATATATATATCACATTTTCTTTATCTATTCATCTGTTGAAAGGCACCTGGTTTGATTCCATAGCTTAGCTATTGTGAATTTAGCTGCTATAAACATTGATGTGGCTGTGTCTCTGTAGTATGCTGATTTTAAGTCCTTTGGGTAAAACCAAGGAGTGGGATAGCTGAGTCAAATGATAGTTCCATTCCAAACTTTCTGAGGAATCTCCATACTGCTTTCCAGAGTGGTTACACCAATTTACAGTCTCATCCCACATGCTTGCCAACACCTACCCTTACTTGTTTTCTTGATAATTATAGTAGGGATTTTGAACAAAAGGCGGGCAAAGAGGACTCTACTCTCTCATAAGCACATTGTGAGGCAGATGCACGTTAGGAAAGAGTTGAGCATCTAGAAACTCATTTCCATCAAATTATCTATGCCTACATGACTCTTAGAAATCTTCTCAAGCCTGGTTTAGAAGCTGGTGAGCCCTCACAGCAATTCTCAAATATATTAGTTGCATATGTAATGAAACATATTGATGGTATATTTAATGAATATCTAAATTTTTATTATCTCACACTTATTTGTATGTGTATCTTCTATCTATGGTCAACAGTCCTGGATTTTGTTTCCTATTAAATGTTTTCTTTCTTAAATTTCAATGTTTCTTTTAAAATCATTTTAGTATGAAAAATGATGAAGCAATTAAAACTTTGGATATGGGGTATTGTTTAGTGGCAGAGTGCTTAGCATGCTTGAGGTCCTGGGTTCAGTCCTTAGGACCCCCTCTCAAAAGTTATGTGTGTTATGTGATGGTGGAATGTGATGGACATCATTATCCAAAGTACGTAGATAAAGACATGAATTTGTGTGAACATACTTTATATACCAATAGAGATATGAAAAGTTGTGTTCTATACATGTAATAAGAATTGTGATACATTCCACTGTCATGTATTTAAAAAAATAAAAGCAATTTTAAAAAAGAGTGCTTTATTGAGTGGGTTATTGCTTTGGCTACCTGAGGCTCAATCCCACTGGACATCCTCTGATGAACTCTAAAAAAATGGTTCAGAATTGTCTCACTAGGAAGTGAGGAGCTGGGGTATCTTCCAGTGCCCAGCTGTCATTTGTTGAAAGATCATGCGACAGGTGCGTTAACTCTTGGCACTTCTAATCTACACCCCTTCAGGCTGAGCATGCTCCAGAATCAGACTGCTGTCAGGCAGATAAATGGAGGAAGCTGAGAGCACAGCAACAGTCGGTCCGTGACTTCTAGGTAAGCCTGAAGGATTATGTGTTCTAATAGTAGTTGCTAGAAACTGCCATCATAATCATAGCACTCCTCCCCCCACTAATGAAAAACTGGTCCAGACTGAGAATGTGCTAAAATCTGGGTCAATCATTCTTAAATCTTATGATTTTGTACTAAGGGAAACATGACAGACCTTCTCTGTTGTCAGCAGGGGAGATATAAGCCTCAGCTGGATTTCTAGTCCTTTGGAAAAAGCTGGCTTAATGGAATGAGGTTGATGCAGACAGAAGCAGAGATGAGAAACAGAAAGTCTCAGCTGCATCCAAGTCTCTGTTTTCAAGGGTCACTGATGCTTATTTTGCCAGGTCTTCAGTTTGGATATGAGTAAATGAATTTATTTTAGTATTAAGCAAGTTAAAATTAGTTTTCTGTAAGTTGAAGCCAGAAAAAAAAAAGAAAAAAAAACCACTCAACCATTTTTGAATCACTCTTTCCAAAAATATCTATTTCTCCATTCTGCCACACTTCCAAGTCTTCCAATAGAGAACCTATTCACGTAGCCAAGAGCAGTGGTACGGGCCTGTAATCCCAGTGACTCTGGAGGCTGAGAAAGGAGGATCGAAAGTTCAAAGCCAGCCTCAACAACTCATCAAGGCCGTAAGCAACTTAGCGAACATTGTCTCAAAGTAAAATGAAATAAAAAAGAAAATAAAATAACAGACTGGGGATGTGGCTTAGGGGTTAAGCGCCCCTGGGTTAAAAAAAGAGAGATGGGGGCTGGGGCTGTAGCTCAGTAGTGGACCACTTGCCTATCATGTGTAAGGCACTGGCCTCAGTACCACATAAAAATAAACAAATAATATAAATGTATGCTGTCAATCTACAACTACAAAAATTAAAAAAAAGAAAAAGAGAGAGAGAGAGAGAATCCACTCATGTGAATTAAAACATTATCCTTCTAGGAATCTACAATGTACAAATACCCCGAATTAGTTTAATTTCAAAAACCCAGAAGGAAAATTCAGATAACCAACAACTTTGGAATAGGAAAGCTAAGTTCAATTGGATGGTGTATAAATTGGCAGATGGCTCTAAGATGGTCAATTAAATCTCTAATTCAAGACATTTTTTTTTTTTCATACTGTTGTAAAACCCACAGACGTCTAAAGAGATAAAGGACACTTTTAATTTAAAAAAAAACAAGCACTGTTGGGCATGGTGGTGCATGCCTGTAACCCCAGCAACTCTGCTCTGGAGGCTGAGGAGGATCACAGACTCAAGGCCAGCCTCAGCAATTTAGTGAGGCCCTAAACAACATAGTGAGACCCTGTGTCATAATAAAAAAAAATAAAGAATGTGGGGATGTAGCTCAGTGGTAGAGCCCCCTGGGTTCAGTCCTCAGTATTGTAAAGCAAACAAACAAGCACCAAAAATGAAAAGGAAAAGTTGGACATTATAAAAATACTGTAAAATAGAAAGAAGCAGCTCTGCATGTAGTGAAAAGAGAAGACCTCTGTGACAGAATATGATAGTTTTTGTGTAAGAAAGAAGAAAGAGGATATATACTTCTTGCGAGTTGCGTGAGTGCATAAATGAGCACTGGAAGGACCTAGAAGAACCAAGAGAACTGGTTACCTCAGGCCAGGCTGTGGAGGAGCTGTGTGGACAGGGACAGGTGGGGGAGTAAAGCTCCTCAAGGTACCTAAATCTTTATATCTGCTTTGATTTTCATGTTTGTGCCTCACCTACACAACCCATTAAGTCCCAGGTTTTCAATCTGCAAATATGTCAATAAAATTGACACAGGCACATTAGACTAGGTTGGAAATTACAACCTGGAGCTCAGATGTCTTTTACATATTTTTTCATATACATATGGAAGTGTATGTGTATATATTCAAATGCCCAGGCTGGGGATATAGCTCAGTTGGCAGAGTGTTTGCCTCGCATACACAAGGCCCTGGGTTCAATCCCCAGCACCACACACACACACACACACACACACACACACACATCATTCAAATGCTCTAGTCATTTATTTACCTATTACTTTTCTCAAAAGACTAGACCTTTAATAACACAATTATTTTAGAGTTGCCATTAGTGATGTATTTGTTGCTCATGTAAGTATTTATAGATGTTTCACATCTGGGACAACAGGACAAAAATGGGTTAAACTGAGTTTTACAATGTAATAAACATTGACCCACTTTTCCCACAGAATTCCACTGGACAAGCTAGTGACATTGACCCAGAAAAGATGGGCACCTCACAAAGGTTCAATAATAATTTACTTACATCAAAACCAAGGAGTTAAAGTCAAAGCTTTCATTCCAAAAGTGAAGGTGAAAACAAATGACGTCAGGCACACTAGGACCCTGGTATGAACCAACAAAGTACAGGGGAAAGGCTGTGGAGAGGTGACCTTGTATTTCCCTCTCTGAATTGAGAGGGGAAAGAAATAAAAAAAGAGAAAAATGCAGGAATTAGGTAAGGGAAATACATAAAGTGTACGCAATGGAGGGCAAGCGTCTTTCTCATGAAGGCATTGATCTGGATTTCTCAGATCAATTCAAACATGTCTTTATAAATACAAAGCAAAATCTATGAATTGGATCAGAATACACTCTGAATAGTTTCAAATTATTCAGATTTATCACTTAGTAAATCCCAATTTCCTAGAAAACCAGGGACATTAAAGTGAACTGATGAAATCCTTTTTGAAAAAGTATAGACTACTATGAAAATGTAAGTTTTTATCAGTAATAGTAGTAGTTCTTTTATTAAAATATATTTTTTTAAGTACTGGTGATTGACCTAAGGGGCCCTCAACCACTGAGCCACATCCCCAGTCCTATTTTGTATTTTATTTAGAGACAGGTTCTCACTGAGTTGCTTAGGGCCTCACTAAATTGCTGAGGCTGGCTTTGAACTTGTGATCCTCCTGCCTCAACCCCCCAAACCACTAGGATTACAGGTGTGTGCCACCATGCCCAGCTTAAATAAATTTTTTTTAAAAAAATTGTAGTGTTTCCTGGTTGGTATATGAGACATAATAAAATTATTTCATTCTTATGATGTATATAGGGAAAGTTAATCAAAATGAAGATTTTGATTAAGAGCTCTTGCTTTCACTTTTGTAGCAAAATGTGTCATAAAAATTTGAGCATTGTCATCGTGTTATTATTACAGGGTTTGGCGCAATTAAATGAAAATAAAAAGAGTTGAAATAAAGAAAAATATATAGGGCAAAGTATGAGAAGATAAATGGATATTCATTGAAAGGACTTTAAGGAACAGCGGTAGAAAACAGAATTAACGTAGGATTTTCTAGAAGGTCTAAATCCAATCCAACGCCCAGAGTTACTAGGGAAGTGAGTAAGCAAGCCTGTGGGGACCACTCCTTCCATTTCTAGAGAGGGGACAGAATGTTCAACCCCAGATCATTATTTGGGCTCAATAATTCCAGTTCTTATTTTATATTTCTTTAAGAAAAGATAGAAATATGTACTTCAGTGAAAATTCAGTTATTTTTCATATTATGCTCAAACCGAAATACACCTATATCCTATAATGAATTCAGGCACCCAGATTTGAGACTGGATTTGTTTTTGTTTTTAAAACTGTTCTGGCTGGGAGCAGTAATGGTGAGGTGCTAAGCAACTCAGTGAGACCCTGTCTCTAAATAAAATACAAAATAGTGACTCAGTGATTGAGTGCCCCTGAGTTCAATCCCCTGTACCAAAATAAATAAATAAAAGTTTGTTTTGAAGTCAGACATGGTGGTGCATGCCTGTAATCCCAGCAACTCGGGAGGCTAAGGCAAGATCACAAGTTCAAGACCAGCCTCAGAAACTTGGCGAGTCTCTAAGCAACTATCTCAAAATAAAAAACAAAAAGGGCTGGGAATGTAATTCAGAGGTAAAGCACCCCTAGGTTAAATCTCTAGTACAAAAAAATAAATAAATAAATAAGGTTTATTTTGACTGAAAATCACATAAAATAGTGAGTCATAATAACAGAAGCATTAAAATCTAAACACTTAGATGCTTAGATGGTAACTGACAGTGTGACCATATTAAATACTATTATCTTAAATAACAGGAATCAACAAACTACAGCTATAATGAATCCAGGCCTGCCACTTTTCTATAAATAAGACTTTACAGGAACACAGCCACATACATTTGTGTGCACATCATCTTTGCTTGCTTTTGTTCTAGAAAGGGGCCTAAGTAAAGAATCATTACGGGAAAAAGTTTAATCAACTCATGATAATATTTTGACTTTCAGCAAATCTGAGTCTTTTCTGATGAATCATGCTCTAAGTCAATTTCAATAATTTTAATGTCAAATTAAGCAATTTTTTTCAGAATATATATATTAGATCAATAATATAATTATTTTGCATTAAAAAATTTAATCAACGGGCTAAGGTGTAGCTCAGTGGCAAAGTGTGCGCTCAGCAAGCACAAGGCCTTGGGTTCCATCCTCAGCAGCATCCCCCCCACACACACACACCCCACACAAATTTCAATCTGATAATAAATGATAATTATGAGTCTTTAGTAAATTTTCTTTCCATATTTATTAAAACTTTTATAATCATAAACAGATATATTGAAAAACTAAGCAGCCAGGTACAATGGCACCCACCTATAATCCTAGCTATTCTAGAGGCTGAGAAAGGAGGATCAGAAGTTTGAAACCAGCCTGGGCAACTTAGTGGGACCCTATCTCAAAAAGGGTCGAGGACATAGCTCAGTGGTAGAGCACCTGTAAGGATCAAAATTCTCAGAACTGGAAAAAGAAAAAAGAAACTAAGTTGAATTGTGATCAGTAGGATCAGGTATGCCTTTTAACAGGGTTGTGTAGAAAAAGTTAGCTGAATAGTATTAGAAATCATGCAGCTAAACCCTGAAAAACAGAAATTTCCATTTTGCTTGCTCCATCTAGAGGTGAAAAAAATTAATTCCCTGTATACCCTACAAATCTTTCACATCTTTCTCTTTTTAGTTCATGAGGCTGCTAACTATCTTAGACATATTTGATTCTCTTCGAATTCGTGGGAGGGTAGAAGGTCAGTACTATGTACCATTTTGGTCATTTGATCTCTATTTGTAGACACCAAAGCAGTGGGACAAGGTTGGGCTCAGTGGCAACAGAGCAGTGCCATCAAAATGAACACCTCGATTGCTAAATTGGTGATATATATTTCTTTACAATTTTTAAATGTAAGGCTGTTTATTAAAATGGACAAACCATAAGATGAAAAGGAAGACAATGGAAAAACACAACTTTCCACAACCCAAAACATTAGCACAACCTTAAAAGTAATTTAGAAGAGTGTTGTAAAGATATGTGGCAGATTTGTATTCCATTAATCAAGGTGATGTCAATTCATAATTCTAAATGAATCTTCTTAAAGTATGAGATTAAAAAGTCATTTTCAGTGTGTATGTAAGTAGTTTTATCACACTTTCATTCAACACTAATTTTGGAAAATGGGTCATTTAAAAAGACAAAGCAATTTTCATTCTGTAAGTTTCATTCAACTTTACTTAGGATTGAAGACACATGAAATGTATTTTAAAAAGTTTGTTTTAGTTGTAAATGACACAATACATTTTATTTATTTCTTTTGTAGTGCTGAGGATCCAAACCAGTACCTACACCTGGTAGGCAAGTGATCTACAAATGAGCTACAACTCCAGCCCCTGAAATGTGCTTTTTTTAATATTTAATTTTTAGTTGTAATTGGACACAATACCTTTATTTTATTTATTTTTTTATGTGGTGCTGAGTATCGAACCCAGAGCCTCACATGTGCTAGGCGAGTGCTCTACTGCTGAGCCACAACCCTAGCCCTGAAATGTGCTTTTAATGCATAAAAGTCACAGTGGATAGCCTCAAAGGACTGAGGGTGGGGGGCATTAAGGAGAATCTGATAATTCACAGTGTGATTATTCTGCACACTAATGAAAGATAATTCACACTTCTAGAACCTCAAGACATCCCTTTTTAAAGAACCAAAATAAACCCAAGACACCTTGCAGACAGTTCTCCACCCTAAACAAACTGATGACTCTTACACATGAAACTACAATAGTGAGCTGGGGCTGGGGCTCAGCCATGGAGCCCACCTAGCACATGGGGGGCCCTGGTTCAATCCTCAGCACCACATAAAAATGAATAAATGGAATGGAGGTGTTGTGTCTAACTACAATAACAACAAAAAAATTAAATATAAAAAAAAACACTAGGGGCTGGGATTGTGGCTCAGAGGGAGAGCACTTGCCTCGCACGCATGAGGCACTGGGTTCGATCCTCAGCCCCACATAAAAATAAATAAAGATACTGTGCCCACCTATAACTAAAAAAATAAATATTTTTTAAAAAACACACTAAAATCTTTATGGCAGCAAAAGATTCTGATGGCTGGCTGGGGTTGTGGCTCAGTGGTAAAGCGCTTGTCTCCCATGCATGGGGCACTGAGTTCGATCATCAATACCAAATAAATAAAATGAAGGTATTGTATCCATCTACAACTAAAAAATAAATAAATAAATAAGTACTTCTGATGGCAATGAAAGTTGAAAGTTGTAAACTGTATTTCAATATTTCAATCTCTTTTCCTTCTGTCATTAAACCCGCATATAAATTGGCATAGCATACATACTACAGAAAATAAGCTGAGTTCTGTTGACGTGTGGCCTGCACTGTTCTTTTGTTTACATGTTTTATCTGTGATTTCTTTAGTTTAGTCAACATTTTCTTGGGTAAACTTGATTGTACAACTAATTTTCATAAATGAACTAGATTATCTTACAATGTTAAAGTTAAAAGTTTTAAATTGGGACTGGGGATGTGGCTCAAGCGGTAGCGTGCTCATCTGGCTTGCGCGCAGCGCTGGGTTCAATCCTCAGCACCACATACAAATAAAATAAAGATGTTGTCTGCCGAAAACTAAAAAATAAATATTAAAAAAATTCTCTCTCTCTCTCTCTTAAAAAAAAGTTTTAAATCCATTTGAATAAAAAGATAAGATTGGTTTAAAAAAAAAATGAGGGCTGAGTTTGTGGCTCAGTGGTAGAGTGCTTGCCTAGCCTGAGCAAGGGACTGGGTTTAATTCTCAGCACCACATATAAATAAATAAGTAAAACAAATGTCCATCGACAGTTAAAAAAAAATTTTTTTAAATGAACACCTTGAAACAAACTTGTGAATGTAATAGTCCCCTCTTATCCTCAAGAGACATAGTCCAAGACGTCCCAGTAGATGTGAAACAGAGAGTCCTGTACCCTCCATCTACTATATTTTCTTCTGTACATACCTACCTGGAATAAACATTCACCTTTTCACTTACAGAAAGCTCTTTGTGACTTCTCCTTAGCATATCTGAATTGTCAGCCTCACATCCTTTGGGGCCATTAAATTTAAAAACGGTTTAAACACAAGCACTTCGACAACAGGACAGTTGATCTGATAACCCAGATGGCCACTAAATGACTAACATGCCGATGGTGTGTATGTTGTCATGTGCTCCACAAATTCATCTCCTAAGTGAGATGGATGGGACGCACAAAACTTCATCACACTCTCAGAATGGCTGTGCAATTTAAAATATGAATTGTTTATTTCTAGAATTTCCCATTTACTATTTTCATATTGAGGTTGACTGAAACCTCAGAAAGTGAAATCGAGGATAAGGGGGAACTACTGTAGAAGGATGTTTATAGCGGGATCCTGGAGGTACTGAGATTCTAATGCTGCCATTATTGTTACATTTGTTACTTTTTTATTGTTTATATTTGTTACTTTTCTGGTGTTGTTTGGTCTTAGAGTCTGTTTTGTCTGATACAAGCACCATCACACTGATCTCTTTGGGATTTATATTTGTGTGGAATATCTTTCATTTTTCACTTTCAGCCTATGTGTGTCCTTAGATGTAAAGTGAGTCGTAAAGTGAGTCTCTCGTAGATAGCATATGGACAATGATAGCGTATGGACAATCTTTTAAAAATCCACTCAGCTAATCTATGTCTTTTAATTTGGGTTTGATCTGTTTACATTAAGTAATTACTGAAGTGTCTGACAGCCGAATGGATAAGCAACATGCAGCATATACACACAATGGAGTATTATTGAGCCATAACAAGATTGATCATTCTGAGAAACTACAACATGGATAAACATTGAAAACATTATGCTAAGGAAACTAAGCCAACACAAAAGGGCAAAGATTGCAAGGTTCCACTTAAGACAAGGTATCTTCCAGGCAAATTCAGAGGCAGAAAGTTGGGTTGGCTGGGGAGGGGAAGTGGGGGGTACTGCTTAAAGGTCACGGAGTTTCTGTTTCAGGTGATATGGTTTTGAAACTAGTGACAGTGACATACCATGATGAATGTGCTTAATGCCACTTGAAATGAAGACTTGAAAATAGGTGAGCTGGGCCTGGTGGTGCACACCCGTAGTCCCAGCTACTCAGAAGGTTGAGATGGGAGGATCATGTGAGCCCAAGAGTTTGAGACCAGCCCGGGCAACACAGTGAGAATCCATCTCAAAAAAGAAAAAAGAAAAAAATTAAACTTATATGCATCAACTTATGTATAATTTGTCATGACATTTACAACAAACCAAAGCAGAAACTTGGGGACACAAGGGAGAAGCAGATCCCCTCAGGATAGCCCCAACTTCAGCACTTACTCCAGGACTCCCTGGGCTCCTGCCCTTCTTGTATTTCCCTAACTTTTAATCTTCTCAGGCATACATTTTAAAAAATTATTTTATTTAGCACTTATGTTTTAATAGGAAAAAATACATTTTGGGATATCAATTTATCATACTGCCAGAAATTCAAATTTTTCCATCTTATTTTTTTAAATTCTACTAAAGTCTCATTATGTTAAAAGTGAAAAAGTCTAAGCCTGGCATGAAGGCACATGCCTATAATCCCTGTGGCTCAGGAGGCTGAGGCAGGAGGATTTCAAGTTTAAAGCCAGCCTCAGCAACTCAACAAGACCCTGTCTCTAAATAAAATATAAAAAAGGGCTGGGATGTGGCTCAATGGTTAAGTGCCCCTGAGTTCAAATCCCAGTGCAAAAAAAGAAAAGAAAAATCTACTATGAGACATCCTGTTAGATTTTTGTTAAAATTACATGACACCAAAGAGTATGTATATAGTGTGTTCTCACTTGCATCTTATTAAAAGGGGACAGATGTGTGCTGGTATTCATGAATATCAGTAAAATATCATTGGAATACACCCACTACTGCCAGTGTAATTTCCTTTGGAGATAGAATAGAGGACTAGGCCTTTTCACATTGCTGGGATATTTTACAGTGTGTATGTGTGTGGTGTCTTCATATAAAAAGCTCAAATTTTTGAAAGCATGTCCACCTTCTAGTTTTCTACTGAGGATTCATTAAGATATATATTTTGTTATAAGTTGCAACCTCACTGCTTTAGGTCTATGCAGCCTTCTCTTTTAAAGAACTCCCTAACCTGCTTCCAGTTTTAGGCTTCTCAAAGGGGAGCCCAACAAGGTGCCCGAGGGTTTACCAAAGTCATGATCAGAGGTGAGTGAGCTGCACATTCTTCTCTGTCTCTCTCTGATTCTCAAGCACCATAGCTCTTTAGAAGATAAAATATTCTCATTAAAGAGGAAGTGACATATGCAAAGAGAGGGGGAAAAAAAGAGGAAATGACTCATCTCATTATTATACTTACCTTCTTTGATGGAAATAAATATTTCCCCTGAAAGGATGTATCTGAGTGAACTGCTAGGTAACAGTACATTTTCTGTTTAAAATAATAATCTCTTTCTTTGAAGTTAATTTTCAAAAAACCAGGCATTGTAGCACACTTCTGTAATCCTGGCAACTTGGGAGGCTGAAGAGGAGGATTGCAAGTTCAAAGCCAGTCTCAAGCAACTTAGTGAAACCCTGTCTCAAAATAAAAATAAAAAAGGCTGGGAATGTGGTTCAGTGGTTAAATGCCCTGGTTTCAATTCCCAGTACCAAAATCAAAATAATATAAAACAAAATTAATATATATTTAAATTAGTTTGAACTATAAATGTTAGCATAGAAATATCTTAAAAAGATACAATGAGAAAAGCTACTTTTAGAATAAGAATAGAATGTCCTTATGTCTCTAAATTTAAGAATGTTAACCCTAAACAAATGTTTCATAACACGAATATATCCTTATTTACTTGTTTATATTTTGGTAAGGCTTGTATTTTGGTAAACACAGAAACGTTTAAGGAGAAAATTTGAAAATTACTACCAAATATTTCCCGCAGAAATAATACTTGTTAGAATTCTGGTAGATCGCCTTTCCTACCTTCTTTTCTTTTCATTTTTTTTTTTTTTTTTTTAATTTTTTAGTTGTAGATGGACACAGCATCTCCATTTTTATTTATTTATTTTACGGGGTGCTGAGAATCAAACCCAGGGCCTCACTCTACGACTGAGCCACAACCCCAGCCCCGCTGCTGTCTTTCTTTAAGCTTTCTTTTTTCTTCTGTGCAGTGTGTGTTTGTGTGTGTGTGTGTGTGTGTGTGTGTGTGTGTGTGTGTTTGCACACCGTGTGCTCAGAGATATTATTAATATAGAGCGCCACCAGAGGGCCCTAGCACACAAATTATATCCAAATCTGAAGACAGGATATGGGTCCCAACAGGATCTCCATTAGTGGACAGGTTTATAATTCTGATTTTAGGGGCTTCAAACACTTGCCTTGTCTGCATAAGAAAAAAAGATACTGCTGGGTGTGGTGTTGCATGCCAGTAATCCCAGCGACTTGGGAGGTTGAGGCAGGAGGATAGCGAGCTCAAAGCCAGCCTCAGAAACAGACCACAGCAGGACATGGTGACACAACCCTGAGTGATAATAGTTCTGGCAGAGTGAAGACTAGAATGCAGGTCTACCGACAACACGGTGCATACTGCAGATTTGTGGCAGGCACCAAGGGGCCGGTCACCAACTGACTTCAAGCCTATCTTTACCCTGCATTCTAGCCCCATTGTGCCGACATGCTACTGTCATTCCCTGTGGCTGTCCTGGCTGTCTAAGGTAGGGACACTCAAGTACTTCCTTTCCCTATCTTCCTCCTAATAGGAGATTGCTCGGTCTCCCATTGTGCCTTGGGCGGGAAGCCCCGTGTGTGGTATAGAGCAAAGGTGCCTCCTGGTGGACAAAGCGGGGAAAGCCCTTCAACCCAGGACCACATCTGGATTCATAATGCCAACCCACCACTTTTCACAGTATTTTCTACCTGCCCTCCGACCTGAGGACCACAAAGAGCCCCTGTCCATAATCCATTGGGGAGCCTCAAGCCAATAGGTTCCTGCCCTCATCATCCACAGGATCGTTCTCACTGCCTGACCCTCTATCCCTCCCATCTGCCCCATGGTCTCCAGCTCACCCAGCCCCCAAAAGTACCTGTCAACTCTCTCCCAGGGGCTCATTCTATGAGCTGCTCTGAGGTTTGGGCAATAGGCTGGGCCAGGCCCCAGAAGCAGAGCAGCTCATGCCTGCTCCTTCACTTTTGTAAAGCCAACCCTTTCACCAGAATAGTATCAACTCCTGGTGCTGTGGACTACTTACTGGTTCAGCTGCCTTGGGCGCCTTTTCTATATTAATAAAGAAATGAGTATTAAAAAAAAAAAAAGCCTAAGCAACTTAGTGATTCTGTGTCTCAAGATAAAATAGTAGAAAGGGCTGGGGATGTGGCTAAGTGGTGAAGTGCCCCTAGTTTCAATTTCCGGTACAAAAAAAGAAAAAGAACAGAGGTGTTCATTTTTTAACCCTTCCAGTGAGTGTTTGATATATTCTACATAATTTTTCTCTGCATTTCCATTAAAGATAAGTGAAGTCAGATTTGGGCTGCTGGACTGTATTATTTTCTGAAATGTCTGTTCAGGTTCATTTCGCATTTTCACATTAATTTGCCCCCTTTTTCTTTTCTTTTCTTTTTTATTTTTTCTTTTTATTGATTTTATACATATATTTTTAAATACATGACAGTGGAATGCATTACAATTCTTATTACACATATATACCACAATTTTTCATTTCTCTGTTTATATACAAAGGATGTTGACACCCAATTTGAGTCTTCATACATGTACTTTGAATAATGATGTCATCACATTCCACTGCCTTTGCTAATCCCCTGCACCCTCCCTTTCCTTCCCACCCCGCCTTTTTTCTTTTCTTTTTAAAAATGTATTCATTTATTTAAATAACATATAATTATATATATTAATGAAGTACAATATTTCAGCACATTCATACAGGATGCATGGAACAAATTAGGGTAATTAGCAATTCCCTCTCTTTATCATTTCTTTATTTTTGGAGGCTACATGTTCCTCTCTTCTGTATCTTCATAAAATATACGTTATCCTTAACTACAGTCACCCCACTGTACTGTGGAACACCAGAACATATTCCTTGTAGCTGTTTTTTAGTTACCCATTATCCAACCTCCCTCTATTCTCCTTCCCATCCATTCTTCTCAAACTCTAGTAATCACTTTCCTACATTCAGATTGACTTCGTTAGCTTCTGCCTGTGAGAGGCAACATGCAGTATTTGTCTGTTGGCTTACTTTACTCAACATAGTGTCCTCTTCCAGTTCCGACATTTTGCTGCAGGTGACAGGATTGCATTCCTCTTTATGACTGAAAATACTAAAACGAAGGGTCAGTTCTAATATTGAAAAAAGTTACTGAAGAGAACAAAGGACAGTAGCTCTGTCTCCAGAAAGCACTTGTTTACTCTGTGCCCGACCTGTGCCCTCCTTCACTGTCCCCACTGAAAGCTCCTATAACTTGATTCTTCCTGTTACATATCTTCACTTCCAAATAAATGAAATACATCACTTCATTCATTTGATCATCTAGTGAATTTTTATTATTCTCTTTATATTTAACCATAGAATGATAGTGAAATATTTGTCAATTATATCTGCTCCCCACCCCTTACTGGGGATTGAACCCAGGGGCACTTAATCACTGAACCACATCCCCAGCCCTTTTTGAATTTTATTTAGAGACAAGGTCTCATTGAGTTAATTAGGGCCCCCCTAAATTGCTCAGGCTGGCTTTGACTTCATGATCTTCCTGCCTCAGCCTCCCAAGCTGTTGGGATTACAGACATGTGCCACCACACTCGACTTTATTTTCTTTTAATTGAACAAATAAATATTAGCTACTATGTGCCACTGTCCCAGATTCTAAGAACATACTAATGATTTTCTCATTGACCTGTCCCTTACTCATTCTCCTTACTTCTGTCCTTATAGAAGAAAAGAAATGGAATGAACATCAACAAAACTCACAGCTAAGGATCTATTTCCCATCTTCCTTTCAGTTAGGGGTAGCTGTGACACTTAGGGCAAAAGTAGCAATGTACCGGGACTTTCTAAAACAGTTCTGCTTCCCTGGTCAAGGTGTGCCCTCCCTTTTCAGCCCTTCTGTGGTAGTGGACGTAGATGAACCCTTGGAAACTTCCTTGAGCTGCTGCCCCAGCTCTGTACTGCTCATTTTTCAAATAGCTTTATTTTACTTATTTATTTTTATGCGATGCTGAGGATTGAACCCAGTGCCTCACATGTGCTAGGCAAGCTCTCTACCACTGAGCCACAATCTCAGCCCTGTACTGTTCATTTTTTCAGTAGTCCCCACTTAATCTGCATTTTCACTTTCCTTGTGGTCAGAAAATATTAAATGGAAAATCCCAGAAATAAACAAGTTATCAGTTTTAAATTGTGCACTGTTCTGAGTAACGTAATGAAATCTCACTGCCCAGATCCCTCCTGCCCAGGAAGTGAATAATTCCTTTGTCTGGGTATCCAGGCTATGTATGCCTTGCACCCATTACTCACTCACTAGCTGTATGTGTCATCAGATCAATGATTTCAGTACCACAGTGTCTGTGTTTAAATAACCTTTATTTCACTTCATAATGGTCCTGAAGTGCAAGAGTAGGGAAGCTGGCAATTTATCACAGTATTGTAATTTTTCTATTTTATTTGTTATTGTCAATCTCTTACTATGTCTAGTTTATAAATTAAACTTTATCACAGTTATGTATGTATAGGAAAAGAATATGGTATATGTAGGGTTTGTAACTATCTATGGTTTCAGGTGTCCACTGAGGGTTTTGTACATATTCCCTGTTGTAAGGTGTTAAGCTGCTGTATTTGGGTTTCTGTTATGCAATCCTGATATGACTATTATAATTCAGGTAAAGAAGTAATGAGAACATGATCGCCCACTCTGAAAGGAGGTGACAGGTTTGATTCACAAGCTACTAATGAGCAGAATCAATAGGACCAGTTGATTCACTGGATGTCAAGAATTGGGAATTATCAATTATCCTCTGAGACATAGGATCACATATTCCACTGCCCTCCCTACCAGCATCTTCTTTTTCTCCCAGCACTTCTTCTTCCTCATATCAAGAATCTGGCCAGGGTTTTATGTGTCTCTTTTCAGGGGCTTTGTGTACTTGGACCTACGAGAGATGCGGTACCTCTCCTGGCCTTTGTTTTGAAAAATCTGTATTCATTTTGGGATTGCTGATCATTCTCCAGAGAGTGTAGAGTTGCCACTCACTGCCTTCAAGCCAGGAACCACACCCCATGAGAGCAGCTAGAGGCACACCCCGAGACCAAAACAGGGATAAGGGGATGTATTCTCTTCTAGTGTCCCTGCACCAGTGAGGGGCCCCAGCCAGGAGCGCAAGCCCCCAGTTTAGGACTTGTCCTTGACTTGTTTCTCTACTGTGATACCTCCCACATTTAGCCCATCCCCTGGTCCTTTTTATTTTACTCCATAAATATCTCCTGTGTCCTTCCATTTTTTTTCTAACTCCATTGCCACAATTCTAGTCCAAATGAAAATCATCTCATCTCTGGACTGCTGCAAGTATCCAGGGTGTCATCCAACCATATTCCATAAAATGGTCTTTTTGAATCTGAAATATTTTATAAAGGAGAGAAATAGTTTAATAGTTTCCCTCTGCACCTCACAAGTGCTCCAAAGACTGGATTCTGTCTAGATCACCAGCTTTCTCTCCCCACTTTCCATTCTCTGCCCAAACTCCAGCTGTGGTGACTCTGCTGTGACTAGAATGTTCTTCTCTTCTCAAGAGAAGAGACCTGCCATGTCACGCTGTGTGCAACACAGGCCCTGGCTAACTTCATCCTTAAGGTTTCAATCCCAATGACATTTCTTCGGAGAAGCCACGACTCCTCCTCCCCGTTCCCTAACTGAACCAAGAGCTGATTTTAAGTTGTGGCTGTCTTTCGTAGCACTTTTTTTCATTATGTCTTTGTGTGATTATACAATTGTTGTGTCCCCTACCGTCTGTCATAATTTCATATGAGAACGATGCACTTGTCATTGTCCCTCCAGGGTCTGGTAGTATACCTACCCACAGCGGGCATTTGGTACAAATTTGCTGAATTAAAAAATGAAGAGAACAGAAAGAGTCTAGAATGGACTCGGGTGCTTGGCAAAAGCTTAATTCATTCTAATTCTTCATGATGTGTGTATGCATGAGGAAGTGATTTGGAAGTAGTTCAATCTCCTCTGGTTCTCTAAGGATTCCCACTGGCTTCTCTGTGAATGGAATACATGTATGCTACAGTTTGCATCTTAAATGCTCTGCTCCCTACCCCATGCCGGGTGCCGTGGAACAGGCCTGTAACCCCAGCAGCTCAGGAGGCTGAGACAGGAAGATCCTGAGTTCAAAGCCAGCTCAAGTAATGGGAAGGCACTAAGCAACTCAGTGAGACCCTGTCTCTAAATAAAATACAAAAAAGGGCTGGAGATGTGGCTCAGTGGTTGAGTGCCCCTCAATCAATTCCCAGTACCTCCCTAAGAAAAAGTCTCCCCCCCAAACCCATATATTAATGCCTTCGTCCTCAGCTTGGCGCTGCCTCAGCTTGGCTCAGTTGGAAGAGCCAAGCTCACCTCACCCTTAAGAGGGTGAGGCCTAATGGGAAATCTTACTTCACTGGGAGCATGCCGTTGAAGAGGATTGTGGGACTCCAGTTTCTCCCTCTTTGTCTTCTGTTGTGAGGTGAGCAGCTTCTTCTGCCACACTGCCACAGGCCCCAAAGCAACAGAACCAACTAATCATGGACTGAAATCTCAAAACTGTGAGGTAAACTAAACCTTTTTTTATTTTTAAGTTTTTTTTTTTTAATCTCGGGTATTTGTTACAGTAATGTAAAGCTGTCTAACACAGTGTTAAGGCAGAATTCTGAAAGGGCAGGCTGTATTGGTTTATTTAGAGGGATGGTTTTTACAGATAGACTGTATCTAATAGAACAATACCTAGAAGTCAAAGTATTGAGACTTGATGAAGACGACAACTAATAAAAAATCATACATTATATAGATTTTGGGTGATAATGATGTGTCAGTGTAGGTGCATTAATTGTAACAAATGTTCTAGTCTGATGCAAGATATTGATCATGGGGGGGCAGTGTTTCTGTGGAAGGGGCACAAAGGGTGTATAGGAATTTTGTACTTTCTGCTCAAATTTTCTGTGAACCTATAACTGCTCTAAAATAACTAAAAACCAGTATGGTAAAGATAATTTATTTAAAAAGGAGGAAGTTGGAGCAGCGTGGGAGGCTGAGGCAGGAGGATTACAAGTTCAAAGTCAGCCTCAGCCCCTTGGTGAGGCCCTGAGCAATTTATTAAGACCTTGTTTCAAAACAAAACAAAGCTGGGGATGTGGCTCAGTGGTTAAGCAGTCCTGGGTTTAAAAAAGACGAAGTCAGTTTTGATTCTCATTCAGAAAAAAGATGAACATGTGGACTGGGGATGTGGCTCAAGTGGTAGAGCGCTTGCCTAGCATGCATGAGGCACTGGGTTCGATTCTCAGCACCACATAAAAATAAAGATATTGTGTCTACCTAAAACTAAAAAATAAATATTAAAAAAAAAAGAAAAGAAAAAGGTGAACATGTTAAAGATTTTATTATACTCAGAATTAGGGAATCAGGTAGGTTTTAAAACTAATTCAGGGGCTGAAGTTGTAGCTCAGTGGTAGAACACTTGCCTCATACTTGTGAGGCACTGGGTTCGATTCCCAGCACCACATATAAATAAATAAATAAAGGTATTGTGTCCAACTACAAGTAAAAAATAAATCTTAAAAAAAACTGATTCAAAGAAGTCAAAGAACATTTTTATGTTAGGAATATTGCAATGAATATGCAAATGAGGTAAAACTAACCTCTTCCATTGTGGGAGAAAGAAGTAAACTGAACCTTTGCTGGACAGGACATTATTTGCCTATGTATAGATAAGAATCATTTTTGTATTTGTGTTACCCATGAGGTACAGAGCTGTAAAGCAGCTCCCATGGAACTGAATTCTGTAACACAGAAGGATTTGCCATGGAAGCCCACATTTTTTCCTACACATACATATGGAAAACCATTAAGGCAGGATAGCTTCACACTGAGGAGAAGCCTCTGTACCTGCCCAGGCTTGGTTCAGTCCTGTGTGAACTCACGTTCTCTGAAGAACTCTGAAGAAGTGGTTCCCTGTGTGATTGCCACCTGTGTACTGAAGATCCTGCAAACTGTTCAGCTGACTACAACATCATGGTTGTAGACCTGTGGCATGTTGCAGAACAAGAGTCAAGATTATCTTGGGCTAATGTTAGCCCCTTTCAATAGGCATACTACCAACCTCTATATCAGACCTAACATCCTCATGAACACTAGGTAAAGCTTTTGGAATGTGTTGTTAAGCTTCGCACATCTCTAGCCTCTACCAACCCTAAAGCCAAGTGTGTTACAAGATAGCATCTGAAACCTACAGAAGACATCCCTACTCTGCTGTCTCCAGCCTACCTGAAGTCCCCACCAATGTATTTGGCAAATGTATTGATTTATAACTTTCCTTTGTTTTGTGACTGTGAAAGTTCATGTAACCTCTTCTACAGTAGAACACATTATTCAGGATAAACTAAATCTGTGTTCCTGGGCCACAGTGACTCCTATTTGGCCCAAAAAAACTATCTCTTTTTCCCTTTGGAGCAAAAGCTGCATTTTGCATTGACACCTGTCAGGGTTGCTTCTTGGGTGTCCCATAATAAAACAATTGTCTCACATGGTCAGATAGATGTAGGAAAAATGAATAGTGCCCAGACCTTCTTCTGAAATATCATGTTATTCCCCGGTGGTTTGGATATAAGGTGTCCTTCAATGCTCTTAAGTGAAACAATGCAAGAATATTCAAAGGCAAAATGATTAAATTGAAAGGTGTAACCCAATTAGTGGCTGTAGAGAGGTACAGAGAGGCTAGAGGAAGCAGGTCACTGGGGTTTGTGGGTTTATATTTTGTCTTTGGTAAGTGGAGCTCCCTGTTTCCTGATAGCCAAGTCCTGAGCTGTTTTCCTCCACCATGCTCTTCTGCTATGATGTTCTGCCTCACCAGGCCCAGAGCTAGGGAGCTGACTGACCATGAACCTCTAAAACTGTGAGCCAAAATAAACTTTTCCTTCTTTAATTGTTCTCATCAGGGTCTTTGGACAAGCAAAAACGAATTAAAACATTCAGGAAGCAGCAAGGCTCATACTTTTTTGTTCTAATCTTATTTTTTTAAATAGCATACCATAAAATTCATATATTTTAAGTATACAATTCAATGATGGTTAGAAAATTTGCAGTGTTGTGCATCCATTGAATTCCAGCTTTAGAATATCTTCTTCCCCCAAAGAAAACTATCATGCCCACTTACAGTCAACCCATGTTCCCACTCAAAGCCCAGGCAATCATGAATGTACTATTTTTTTCTCTTTATATTCATCTGTTCTAAATATTTCCATAAAAAAAATCACACAGCATGTGGTCTTTTGTGCCTGGCTTCTCTTATTTTAGTATAGATATTTATAGGCTCATCCATATTTTAGCTTCTATCAATAGAGCAATTCTTTTATCTCTGAGTAAGTATTCTATTGTGTGGATATAGCACATATATTCATTCACCATTCAATGGGTATTGAGTTTTTCTACTTTTTTGGTTATCATAAAGAATGCAGCTATGAACATCTATGTATAAAATCTTTATGTGAAATCATCTTTTTACCTCATTTGGATAAAAACCTAGAAGTAGAATTGCTAAATTGCATGGTAAATATATTGCTTTAAAATGGTAAATATATTGCTTTAAAATGTTGTCTTTATATTTATTCAGGCATGGTGAGACCAACAGATCAGGAGATGACTATCCTTGAAAAGATAGTTTGTTGCAGTACCCAAGAGGAAGGGGCATCTTTACCAGGCAGGGTGACGCAACAGAGTTGGTCAGGAGGAGGCAACAGGAGGATAGGGAAGCTAGAGCCCCTTTTGGTGGTTTCCATGAGAAGGAACAGGTGAGGCAAATGAGCAGGTTTAGGATTTGGCTATTTCTAATTATCCTGCACCTAGTCCTGGAGCCATTAGGACAAGGGAATAGTGGTTCCCTGTGTGATTGCTCAAACCAATTGGTAATTGGGTTTATGGATTGGTTGGTTGTATATGAATAGTCCTACTGGGTGAGTTCATTTTCATGTTTAGGAATTGGCTAAACTTGGGAGGGGCAGTGAAGTCTATAAACCCCAAAGGTCAAAACATCACAATAAAAAGACATCTACCATGGGGAGGGGGGCGGGGGATGGAGGGAGGGCTGACAGGAGGATCAAGAGTTCAAAGCCAGCCTCAGCAACAGTGAGGTACTAAGCAACTCAGTGAGACCCTGTCTCTAAATAAAATACAAAATAGGGCTGGGGATGTGGCTCAGTGGTCGAGCGTCCCTGAGTTTAATCTCTGGTACCAAAAAAAAAAAAAAAGTGAGAGACATCCATATAACTTGATTACAGAGAGAAAGAGAAGGAAAGTCAACATTTAACTTTTCAGAAATAGCCAAATTGATTTTCAAAGTAACTATTTTATATTCACCTCAGTAATATATGAGGTTCTATTTTCTCCTCAGCTTTGCAAACAGTAGCAATTGTCTTTTTGATTACAGCTTTTCTACTACACCAAAAGTAATATTACATGATGGTTTTAATTTTCATTTCTCTAATAATGGGTATTGTTGGGCATGTTTTCATGTGCTTATTAGCCACTCTGTAGCATCTTTGGTGAAATGTGTAAAGGACGGTGGAAAAGCTCTGTAAACTCAACAAGCCAAAACAACCAGGTCCATAGCGGCAAGTCACAGAAGAGAAGGGGGGAGGGAGAGAGAGAGGAGAGAGAGAGAGGAGAGAGAGAGGGGAGGGAGGGAGGAGAGAGAGGAGGGAGGGAAGAGAGGGAGGAGGGAGGGAGGAGGGAGGGAGGAGAGAGAGGAGGGGGAGAGAGAGGAGGGAGGGAGGAGAGGGAGGGAGGAGGGAGGGAGGAGAGGGAGGAGAGAGAGGAGGGGGAGAGAGAGAGGAGGGAGGGAGGAGAGAGGAGGGGGGAGGAGAGAGAGAAGAGGGAGGAGAGAAGAGGGAGGAGAGAGAGGAGGGAGGGAGGAGAGAGAGGAAGGGGGAGGAGAGAGGAGGGGGGAGGAGAGGGAGAGAAGAGGGAGGAGAGAAGAGGGAGGAGAGAGAGGAGGGAGGGAGGAGAGAGAGGAAGGGGGAGGAGAGAGGAGGGGGGAGGAGAGGGAGAGAAGAGGGAGGAGAGAAGAGGGAGGAGAGAGAGAAGAGGGGGGAGGGGGGAGGAGGGAGAGAGAGGGAGAGAGAGAGACAGAGAGAGAGAGGGAGGGAGGGAGGGAGAGAGGGAAGCACGAACAGGGTGTTGATATTTATGAATTTAATGCAGGATGAGGAGGAGCAAGGTGAGTGAGCTGTTACTTCTTTATTGGCCAAGAGTTCGCGCCGTTCACAGGGATTGGAGGTGAAGTTTCGCCGGCCATTCAGTGCGTCATGGACCCGAGCCCCCGGAAGAGAAGCGCTCCTGGCACCATCTTTATCAACAAAATGTCTATTCAAATATTTGCCCTTTTTAAAAATGGCGTTTGTTGTTTTCTTATGGTTGACTTTTAGGAGTTCTTTACATAAGATATGTTATTTGCTTCCTTATAACCTGGTACATGGATTCCAAGACAGAGAATTCCAAGAGGCAAAAAGTAGAAGCTACTGGTCCTTGTGGGATCTGTTTTATGTCCCAGAATGTCATTTGTTGGAATGTGCCCTGAAGAGTTGTTCCTCCCTGTGCTCCTTCCTCCTTCTGGCTCTTCCTCTCTCTGAATCCTGACACTGTCAGCATTGAGCAGCTTTCCTCTCTGTATCCTTCCTCCATCATGGGCTGCCTTATCTTCGGCCTAAAGCAATAAAGTTGTTCATCTGTGGACTGAGGCCTCTGAAACTGTGATCTCCAAATAAACTTTCCCTCCTTTACATTGTTCTTGTGTTGTGCTCGAATTCGGGACCCCCAAAAGACCACCAGAGACCAAGATGGATGTAAGCAGCAAAGAGGTGTTTATTGCGAGCTACCTCAGTCGTCTGCGCACACACAGCAGCTAAGAGGCCCGGAGCAGAGGGTTTGCAGCAGTTTTACACACTCTTTGGAGAAGGCAGGGACCCCCACATACATCATAGCATCTCTTAGCAAATCATCACACACCGCGGGAAAATCAAACAAAAACTCTTAACATTGATTAGCACATTCACTGGCAGGAACAAGTTGGGAAGGGGTGATTGGTTAGTACAAGAGGGGGATTCCTTTGAACTGATTGGTTTAAGCCACGAGGGGTGTACTTGCTAAACTACATGGTTTCCTAACATGTTACCAACCACCATAAACTACTGGGGGGTCATCTGGCATCCCAGGTATTTTCCCTGTCTCATGCTGATTGGTGGCTGCTAGGGGGTTGCTATGGGTCCCCAACTAGCCTGACTGAGTCAGGGACAACGGACTCCACAGATCTCTCCTATTATTTGTAGATAAACAACTCAGCAGGGTGGCTGTGCCTAGGAATGCTCTGTGGGTCTTTCCAAGGACAAGGGTCACACCCCCTTCCTTGGACAGGCTTTGCTCTGAGGTAGAGGCTGATTTTTCACTAGTTGAGTATTTTGGTCACAGCAATGATACCGCCAGTTATCAGTAATGAGTTCTGATTCCTCAAATGTTGAAGTTTGAACATTAGAGAAGCAGCGAGGCAAGCCTAGAAAGCAAGTTTGACTTAAAAAATAGTAACACAGACTTCTCCTGGGAGGGAGAAGAAGGCTGTGGCTGGTGTCCTGGTATCCCAAGAAGTGGAACATCCTACCCCTTTTATACATTTTAGTTTTTTGTTCTCTCCTTTCTGTTTCCTGCAGGAATGGCAGTGAGATACCTAAAGGTGTGAAGTAAAAAAGCAAGGGGGAAGGTGCAAAGGTGGAGTGATCTCAGCTGCAAGGAGCAGCCCCGGAGGCATTAATTAACAACTTTGACAACTCCCTGTAGGGAGGAACAATTTCTGAGACTCCTTCTCACCTTAGCAACAGGTTGATGCTGGAGCAGTTTATCTTGTTGATGGTGGAGGAAGGGCTCTTGGGAGGCATTTTTAATCTCCTAGAGGCTGCCTTCAACTTCCCAGACCCAAACTGGCCTCCATCTTTTCTCTCTGACGCAATTACCTATCTATCTACACTGACAGCCTGTCTTTAATTCTTGCTTCAGCAACACAAAGCTCATTGACACAATCCTCCAATTTGACAAGTTTGCTTAAACATCACAAATACTTTAATTAATTAATTAATGATATTTTTTTTTTTTGTCTTAATTGTAAGGAAAGAACCAAATGAGGAAGAAAGAGGATGTAAACTTGTGGAGGGTGGTCCCAGCTGAAGCTAAAGCCCGACTTCTGCTTACAGCCTCAGGAAGTTATAAGGGAGTGAGGGAGTGGGGGATACTTTGCTGTTAGGCAATTGCTAGGCAATTGTCACGGAAGGGTCCTTGTGTTCATCACCTTAATTCTTTTTGGTAGTTACTATTTCATGTCGAACAAGGTGTTTCTCAGGATTTCAGTTCCAGATAGCAATTCCCTTTCTTTGCATAATGATGGGGTGTTGTCTGGAGTTTAGGTCAGGCTGAGTCAGTTGATATACTTAGCCTAGTTCTCTCTTTAGATCTGAAGCCAGCTTGTCACAAGTTATGAAGGATTCATTTCTGTTTTCTGTAAAAATGTTAGGATGTCTGTATGGCCTGGCCATTAGTTGATGTCGTAAAGGTGATTGGAATGCCTGCCCGTGCCCTGAACTCACCCATGTCCGGTTTTCCCTGACCAGATAATAACCCTTTCCTAAACCTTAGTGACGCCTCATAAATTCTGGCCTTCCCTGGCCGGATAACGACCCTCTCTGAGTCTCTAAGACCTCCATAAATTCTGATGCCGGGGCCAGCAAAAATGTAAACTTGTGTTATGCTCCTCAGAGTGTTGTTATCTGTAACCCCCTTTTGTGTAACTTTTTGGGCTATAAGGAAGCTTTGCCGCTGTCCTTGGTTCCCACGATTTTGATGGGCAAGGCAGCCCGGCCAGTCGAAATAATAAGCTTGCTTTAATTTGATTTTAATTGGAGTCAGTGGTTTTTTCTTGCGTCGTGGTCTAACACAGTTACTGGAATGCCGGATTTGGGGGTACCCCGAAAGACCACCAGGAGCCGAATCCAATGCAATCACACAAGAGTCTTTATTGCAAGCTCCAGCTGGACTCACAACCTCTCCCGACGCAGCGGTCCCAGGGAGTGAGTCCTGGTCCTTTGTTCAGCGAGATTTTATAGGTTTGGGGGGATTCTCTATGTGTCACAACATCACACAGCAAATCATTCCATACCGCAGGAAAGTCAAACAACTCTTAACATTCATTAGCGCATTCACTGGCAGGAACAAGTTGGGTAGGGGTGATTGGTCAGTACAAGAGGGGGGTTCCTTTGAACTGATTGGTTTAAGCCATGAGGGATGTACATGCTAAACTATATGTTTTCCCAACATGTTATCAACCACCATAAACTACTGGGGGGTCATCTGGAATTGTTGAGGGCCACAGCTGAGTTGGGATGACGCATGGCATTTTTGCTAGAAGTAGTGGTTGAGAGGTGATGCCAGTGAGCCATTAAGATGATGACTTTTGAGTTCTCGAGGAGTTCCCATTGAGTTCCGGTTGAGCTCTTGCAGAGATTCCTGAAGAGTTCAAATTGGTTGGGGAAGTGCCGGAAGAGGGATTTCCGGTTGGTGGTTCCTGGAGGAGCCGCGTGGGTGGCGTTCGGGAGAATTCCCAGGGAGCATGTGTGGAGTGTGCTGGTGGAGTTTAGAAATAAAGTTTGTTCCTGCTTCAGTGATTCCAGCCAGACTGCGGCATGGAATCCCAGATATTTTCCCTGTCTCATGCTGATTGGTGGTTGCTAGGGGGCCTGACTGAGTCAGGGACACCTGGCGCAGCAGATCTCTCCTATTGTTTGCAGACAAACAACTCAGCAGGGTGGGTATGTGCCTAGGAAGTGCTCTGTGGGTTTTTCCAAGGTTTCCCCTCTGGACTGGCCTTGAGGTAGATGCTGTTTTAAAAAATGGAGACACATGAGTTTCTCAACAGGTCCTGAGATACTGATGTGACTCCATTTTTGAGAAACCAGCCTCTACGTCAGAGCAAAGCCTGTCCAAGGAAGGGGGCATGAGCCTTGTCCTTTAAATATGGCTGTATGCCTTAAAAGGTACTCTTGGGCCAACATATTCCCTAGATGTAAGTCAAACATTACCTCTTCTGTCTAATTTGAATCTGCTCCCCCATATCACCCTACACATAGGCTGTACTTTGCTATTTGTTTGTTTTGGGAACTGGAGATTTAATCCAGGGATTCTTTAACACTGAGCCGCATCCCCAGTCATTTTTATTGTTTATTTTGTATTTTGATACATGATCTTGCTAATTTGCTTAGGGCCTTGCTAAATTGCTTAGGCCGGCCTCACACCTGTGATCCTCTTGCCTCAGCCTCCTGAGTGTCTGGGATTCCAGGTGTGAGCCACCCCACTCCAGCTGTTATTTATTTCTTATTTAGATGTTGCATTTCTCTGGCTTTCTTAAGATATTGTCATTATCTTTCTTCATGCCTAAAAGGTTATATTAATATTACTGCATAGGATTTTTCCCCACTGTTGGGGCTCAGAGCATGGTACTCAAAGTATGGCACATAGGTGTGCTGAGCACTTTGAGCTGAAGGATGCTGGAAGGGCTTCAGAAGCAAAGTCTCTTTCTGACCTTTTCCAGCTCTTCTTTCTTCTGCTCCCCTTTTTCCTCCAAGGCAAATCACAGAAACTAAGAATTTCTCTTTCCTAAGCTGGGTCATAGAAACTGGAATCTCTTTCTTGGCCACAAAACCTGGTAATATTACTCTAACTTTCCCACACCTTTCTCTGTAAGAGCTGGACACAGAAAAATTCCCTTGCCTGCTTTATCTGGTAGAAGGTCATCAAACTTTCATTCAAGAAGGGGTCCTGTCCTATACTGAAAGGAAAGAATGCTACAGAGAGGCTAAGAAAAATCTGAACAGATGGGCCCTGCTGGGCTTCCTGTCAGTCAAATATTCCTGTCATGCCCTTTTTATCCAATCACATCTTAGCTGACTGTTTACGCTTCATTAAAACTAACCATAGTGCTTCTGAGTCTTTTTTAATTTTTTATTTTTTGGTCCTGGGAATTGAACCCAGGGTTGCTCTACCACTGAGCTCCATCTCCATCCCTTTTTGGTTTTTATTTTAAGCCAGTCTCCCTGAGTTGCACAGGCTGTTCTCAAACCTGCAATCCTCCTGCCTTGTCCTTCCAAGTAGCTGGGATTACAGGTATTGACACAGCCTTTCCTGAGTCTTTTTTGAGTCTTCATTTCTGAATTCTCCTGTATCATGTCAAACTTCAATTGAATCAATTTGTTATGCTGTTCTCTTGCTAAACTGTCTTTTGTTACGGAGTTTCAGTCATGACCCTTTTGATGAGAAAGTGAAAAACCAGCCTCTACCTCAGAGCAAAGCCTGTCCAAGGAAAGGACATCACCTTTGTCCTTGGAAAGACCCACAGAGCACTCCTAGGCACATTCCCACCCTTCTAAGTTGTTTATCTATAAATAACAGGAGAGATCTGCTGCCCAGGTGTCCCTGACGCAGTCAGGCTAGGTGGGGATCCATAGCAGTCCCCTAGCAGCCACCAATCAGCATGAGACAGGGAAATACCTGGGATGCCAGATGACCCTCCCAGTAGTTTATGGTGGTTGATAACATGTTGGGAAACCATGTAGTTCAGCACGAACACCCCTTTTGGCTTAAACCAATCAGTTCAAACGAATCCCCCTCTTGTAGTAACCAATCACCCCTACCCTATTTGTTCCTGCCAGTGAATGTGCTAATCATGTTTTAGAGTTGTTATTTGATTTTCCCACAGTGTGTGATGATTTGCTAAGAGATGCTATGATGTATGTGAAGTCCCTGCCTTCTCCAAAGAATGTTTAAAACTGCTGCAAATCCTGGGTTCGGGGCCTCTCAGCGTCACCAGTTGCTGTGTGTACTAGGAGGACTGAGCTAGCTCGAAATAAACACCTCTTTGCTGCTTACATCGATCTTGGGTCTCTGGTGGTCTTTTGGGGGTCCCGAATTCGAGCTTAACATATGGAGGCTCCTCCGGGATCCCCCTAATTAGCCTACCCAGACACCCTGATCGAGAGGTGACGAAAACCTGGCCGGTAAGTAAAGGCATTGCTGATGTGTAAGTTTCTGTACTCTGGTTGCTTGCAGGTTCTGGTTCTGTGTTGTGTGGTCGGCAAAAGGTCCAGGTGGATGCACCGAAGGGCAGCCAAAGGGGTTTGTGAGAGATGTCCCCAGCCCCTTTCTGGGTTCTGAGTGGACTGCCTTAGTAAAGTATTTTGTGAAGTATTTGGTAAAGTATTTTGTAGCTGACAGATCCGCGGTCTGCCTGAGCCTTTAGTTTCTGGGTAGCAATCCACGATGTGCTGCGAATTCTGTGGCTGCGCTGCAAATTCTGTGTTATGTGTGTTTGTTTCTATTGTCCTGTCCATCTCCACCCCAACACCCTGGCAAGGGAACTAATCTCCCAATCTGGGGTTGTCAGACCCAATCTGAGGGGGATGCTCCCCCAATCTGTTTGTGTGAAGGGAAGGCCCCAGTTGGCTTGGGGCCAGCACCCACTTTTGTTTTTTTGACAATCTGAAAAGGGAATCTAGGTCTTTGTGTGTCTTTTTGTCTGTGTCTGTGTTAAGTGTGATGGCATTGTTTTACTTTGGACAGATGCAGAGTCCCAAGTTCCAATCTGCCTTAGATGTGTGGAAGTAACTTTAGCTAAATTTTAGCCTAAGAATGTCCCTAGCATGCTTCTCCTGTAAGGGACCAAAAGTCAATAGAACTGGTAGCTTTTCTGTTCTCAACTTTTACATCCCTTTTAGCTGTATTTTAAAGAACTTTGATAAACTTTACTCCCCTTTGTTAAATGGGATTAGGGAAGCAATGTTTTCTTTTCTTCCCGTAGTTGGCTTGAGTGCACCCACTGCAGAGGGAAATGCCTGCTGGGGATCTAAGAACTTTGATACCTCACTTTTTCTTTTTCTCAAAACCCTGTCCTCATTATTAAATTGGCATTGATTGGCTTTGAGAACAGGAACCGAACTTTCAGTCACAAATTTTGGCACCCCAGAGGGGACTTTAGAGGAGCCCCCACTCTGCTTTCTTGGGGAATCCTAGCACTCGAAACAACTGCAAGTAGAGGATTAACTTTTTGAGAGCTGACTACTGGAAAGTTAGGAGATACGCCAGCGTGCCTGGGATCAGACCTAACCCAAGGAGCTAATCCTGTAAGTCAAAGGAGGGACGGAGGGACTCTCAGCAGCTGCCGAAGCTCCTTTTGCTTCGGGGAACCTCCCTCATTTCTTCCCTGCACTGTAAGGATTGCTCCATCTCTGTCTCCTTAAAAAGAAGGGGACACTGAATGCAGTAAAGCCGCCACACCGAGACCCTTGATTTTACACTTCTGGTTGCCCCTATGTGAGAACATCTGGTCCACTCGTGGGGAAATCTATAGTGCCACTGATGTAGGAGTCATAATTAAATGGGAGTTAGAAACCGGGGGAGATTTTTCTCTTATCTGGTCTGTCTGTTTTAAAGGTTATTATAGTTTGTTTCTTGGGGATGATCTTGGCTGAATGTGTGTCTAAAAGATGATATTTTATTGTAACAATCTGATATCTGAATGGGTTTTTGAAGCATTGCACAATCTTGCAGTTAAAAGTTGGGTTTAGGTAATTGTTAAGTTTATGATTTCAGATAATTCATGCCAGAGAACTTAAATACTTAGGATGGAAAATTAAAAAACTCTACTTCCAAGTTGGCAAGTAACTCCCAATCATTTAGTTTTATTTTTTCATCAATTTTTGAACAATTTTTGAACTGGGTAGCCTGGGAAGATTCCACTAGGTGTACCAGTGCATTAATTTGGGGAAGGATAGTAAATTATAATATGGTATCTGTTCCCCTCAGTGTGTAGGATTTAGGAAAGGAAAGTGTTGAATTGGGACTTTGGTCTGGCTTATTGAAATGACACTGAATAGCAACAGTCTTGGGAATTTTCAAAGCTTAATTTTGGATATACATGGTAGTGTGTGGTTCTCTTTTGGAATTTTTTTTCAGGTGATTTAATGTAACTTAATACTACTTTAGGAACTTCAGAACAAAGGAAGGATCACATGTTTCTCACCCTTACACAATACATATATATTTTTCCCATTCGCTGAACTTGATCATTTGGTATCAATTTTTCCCCATTTTTCAGGTCACAATTCATGGACATATTTAAAAGGCATCTGTCTAGATTCTGTATATGAAATACCAGAAGCAAAAAATACTCAATAAAAAATTTCCAACCCGAAGGTTAGAAAAAAAGAGAAAAAAAAAAAGAACTTGATGGAAGCAAATAAGAATAGAAGAAAACAAAACAACCAGTAAATAATCTTCTTGGGAAAATAATTAAAATTTTTATCCATAAAGTGACTGAAAATTTTTATAAAAAATAAAAACCAGGAAAGAATACTTGGAAATTTAAAAAAATGAAAGCCAAAGTAAAACATCTTAAGAGTTGTGAAGTTAAGGTTGTTTTCAGTCAATGGGATGAAAAGACACAGACAAAAGCAAGCAAATGAACAGATATCAGAAAAGGACGGGTTACATGGACACCAAGAATCAAGCCAGGAGATCAAGAGATTCACAGAGAAGAGAAAGAACATGGACTGAACAGTGTCCCAGAAGAAGAAATATGATCAGTCTACAAATATGTGAAAAAATGTTCATCATCTCTGGCAATTAGAGAAATGCAAATTAAAACTACACTGAGGACTGGGGATGTGGCTCAAGCGGTAGCATGCTCGCCTGGCATGCGTGCAGCCCGGGTTCAATCCTCAGCACCACATACAAAGATGTTGTGTCCGCTGAGAACTAAAAAATAAATATTAAAAAATTCTCTATCTCTCTTTCTCTCCCCTTTTCTCTTTAAAAAAAAAAAAAAAATCTACAGTGAGATTCCATCTCACTCCATTCAGAATGGCAATGATCAAGAATACAAGTAACAGTGGCATGTGTGAGGTACTGGGTTCAATTTTCAGCACCATGTATAAATAAATAAGATAAAGACCTATCAACAATTAAAAAAAAAGGAATATAAGTAACAATAAATGTTGGTGAGGATGTTGGAGGGCGGGGGGGAAGGCACACTCATACATTGCTGGTGGGACTGCAAATTGGTACAACCACTCTGGAAAGCAGTATGGAGATTCCTCAGAAAACGTGGAATGAAACTATCATTTGACCTAGTTATCTCACTCCTTGGCATGTACCCAAAGGACTTAAAATCAGCATTGATGCAGCCCCATCAATGTTTATAGCAGCTCAATTCAAAATAGCTAAACTCTGAAACCACTTAGGTGCCCTTCAGCACAAGAATGGATAAAGAAAATGTGGTACATATACACAATGGAATGTTACTTAGCCATAAAGAAGAATGAAATTATGGCATTTGCCAGTAAATGGATGGAACTGGAGACTATCATGCTAAGTGAAGTAAGCCAATCCCCCAAAACCAAAGGTTTAATGTTTTTTTCTGATATGTGGATGCTGACTCACAATAGGCATGGGGGCATGGGGGCGGGGTGTCACTGGATTGGACAAGAGAAAGTAGGAGGAAGGGAGAGGGAATGGGAATGGGAAAGACAATAGAATGAATCAGCATAACTTTCCTATATTCATTTAGGAATACACCACCAGTGTAACTCCACATCACGTACAACCACAAGAATGGGATCAAAATTGAAATGGGTTGTATTTCAGGTATGTATAATATGTCAAAATACCCATTACTGTCATATGTATCTAAAAACAACAAATTTGGGCTGGGATATAGTTCAGTTGGTAGAGTGCTTGCCTTGCATGCACTAGGCCCTGGTTCAACCCCTAACACCACAATAAATAAATAAATAGATAAATAAATAGGTAAATAAAATAAAACAACATAAAAACAACAAAAAATAAATAGATAAATAAAATAAAACAAAATAAAAACAACAAATTAAAAGAAAATAGAAGTTTAAAATAATTCCAGAAAAATAAAAGCTCATACAAGATAAAACATATCATTAATAGGAGCATCACTAAGCCCTAAGTTAACATAGCCAAACTGATACAGTGACTATTGATTTATCTGGAATTTTTATATAGGGGAGAAGAAAAGAGAAAGTGGGAGTTGGTAATACAACAGATTAAGTCATCATCTACTTAACAGGAAGTTAATACTTTCAAATTGCTAAATAAAAACCAGTACATATTTCTTAGAAATACGAAGATAAATCACAGGTTTTTAAAAATATTTTGTTTATTTAGTTGTAGTTGGACACAATACCTTTATTTTATTTTTATGTAGTGCTGATGATCGAACCCAGAGCCTCACATGCACTAGGCGAGCGCTCTACCACCTAGCAACAATTCCAGCACATAAATCACAGGTTTTTAAAAGCTAAATTCAATGAAAATTGTTGATTCTGGGGAGAAGGGGACAGATATTTTCTTTTTAAGAAAATTTTATGGGTTGGGCTACTGAGGTTCAGCCCAGGCAGGAAATAGTGGGGTTCCAGGGGTCCTGAAGGAGGAGTGGCCTCAGCGAAAGATGAAGAGTTGGGACAACACGTTGCAAGTTATGAGCAGCCTCCAGAAGAAATCTCCACTGCTCCTGAAGGGACCTTTATTTTTATACCTTTTTTACAGGTGTTTTTTCAGGTAGTTAATGGATAGCTTCAAAGCCCGAAAGTTTTTTTTTTTTTCTTTAAAGAGACTGAGAGAGAGAGAGAGAGAGAGAGAGAGAGAGAGAGAGAATTTTAATATTTATTTTTTAGTTTTCGGCGGAACTTTTTTTATTTTACATAATTTTCAATTGTTACAATCTTTTCTGACATACATTGATTACATTAGATATTGAGTACCTTGTTCAAAATATTTTTCTGTAACCTTAGTCAATCATGATTAAGCTTTTAGGTTTTTACCTCAATCACTATGTACTAGGCGATGCAACTAGACTACATGACTCCTGACCTATTATTCCCTTTTTTCATATGACCTATTCAACTGCTTTCTTAAAAAACTTCCTTGATCCTTGGTCAAAACACACCTATTCTTATGTCTTTGTAATCTTTAACTAAGGGGCAGGCTTTACACCTCAACCCATTTGTCATTTATATTAACTATATGTTTTCCATTTTCATCATAAGTTTCTGTGTAAGGCAAAGGAGGGTCTATTGGTTGGTGAATGTATTTTCAATAGCCGCTTGTCCTCAAAGGGGATACCATAAGCTGAATAAGGTGATCCTTGTACTATTGGCACAGCAATTGTTTTTCTATAGCTAGGGTGTTGTATAGGTTGTGACTTTAGGATGATGTGGGGGGGGGGGCTAGTGTAGATTGTTAATCATGGGATAAATATTTCTTCTTGTTTAGGCTTGAGGAATAACACATTGTTGGTATCCTGAGAGATATTGAAACCCACCTCATGGCATGTCTCAATTGTATCCTTATTCTCATTCTGGGAATTTTCCTGCAATCTCAGGCAATACGTACTTTTATTATTGATTGACGTATGCCCTGTTATCCATATCATGAGTATCATAAACAACATACTTAACATTCCTAATGGTTCTGGTTTCTAGATGGTGCGGCCCTGCCGCAGCATCCCCCACACTGTGACCCTGTCAGACAGTGGGTACAGGAACATCTTCACCATTGGGCATGGTGGCACACACCTGTAATTCCAGCAGCTTGGAAGGCTGAGGCAGGAGGATCACGAGTTCAAAGCCAGTCTCAGCAAAAAGAGAGGCTCTAAGCAACTCAATGAGACCTATCTCTAAATAAAATACAAAATAGGACAGGGGATGTGGCTCAGTGGTGGAGTGAGCCTCACTTTTGTATATACAAATATATCTAACATTATAGGAGTGAAGTAGTTTGACCTATTTTACAAAGAGATTGACCTCTTAAAATATTCTTCATATTCAGTTGCAATGGCTACTCCTGCCATCCTGGTAACTTGAGAAGCCAAGGCAGGAGGATTGCAAGTTCAAGGCTAGCTTCAGTGACCTAATGAGATCTCTCTCCAAATTAAAAGGGCTGAGGATGTAACTCTATGATTTAAAGTTCCCCTGGGTTCAATCCCTAGTACCTCAAAAATAAATAAGGCTTCATCACATCCGTTCAATGGATAAACTAAAATATCCTCATTTCTTGAGTTGGTGTCTAACTATAGGGGAAAGTACAGAAAATCCAGAACGAAAGTATAGAGTCATCATAGTCAGGAATTGCTATTTGTTTACTATTGAAAATGGCAAGTTCCGGCTGGGGCTGGGGTTCAGTGGTAGAGCGCTCGCCTGGCACATGGGAGATCCTAGGTTTGATCCTCAGCACCACATAAAAATAAATAAAAATAAAGGTATTCTGTCCAATTACAACTAAAAAAATAAATATTAAAAAAAGAAAATGGCAAGTTCTTTTTCAGCCTCCTGTGGACCAGAAGCTGTGAACGTGCATGCTCTGTCCCACCACAGCGCTGTTGGAAGCTCTGGAAAGATGCAGAGATGGAAAAACGGAGAACAAACCACACAGCACTAGGTCTTCACTTTCCTCATCCATCCTCCCCTGTGTGCTGAGATTTTGCAGCAGGAATTCCCAGGAGATGCCAGTGGGCTGGTTTAAGGATTCTACTTTGAGTAGTAAAGTGTGTCTATGTGCCCATATAATATAGTCCTGACTTATAATGATTTTACTTATGTTTTTTCTCCTTTATGAGGATATGCATATATGCATCCCGTAGAAATCCTTCTCATCGTTTTGATCTTTCCCCAGGCTAGCAATAATGCGGTACCATCCTCTCCCTCATAGGGGTGGTGGCTATGCAGGGGCAGTAAGGAGGTAAGCTCCCCATCAGCGGGATGATCATGTTACCATATATAAAACTGATTTGTGTTAGACAATTTTTGCCCAGCTGTAAGTTAATGTTGGTGTTCTGAGCACATTTAATGTAGGCAGGGCTAAGCTAGGATGTTCAGTTGGCTGGGTGCATTTTTTTTTTAATCTTCAGCATTTTTATTCAGACATGTATAAAAACAAAACCAAAAACTTTAATGATGCAACAGGTACTTTCCCCAATTTCCATCCAAGAGGACAGAGGTATGAAGAGGGGTACTCTTTCTATCCCACCTGGAAGCTTCTCGTCACTGGATAAGAATAGTGCCTAAAACTGGGTCTTGGGGACCTTTGTGGATCTGCTCACAGGTACTGCAGATCACTGACAGCACATGTGGGCTGTGGTTTACACAAAGCCATCTGGTTCCTTCTCCTTCTGACCCTGCCTCCCACTTCATGAGAACAGAAGTCTGTGCGGAGGAGGAGGCTGTGGGCTGGGTACACTTTTAACTGGAGATATTTTTCAGTTCAGCACAGGTTTACTAGGATGCCTTCAGCTGTGGAACATCTGTATCAGATAAAATTATTGGCTCTGCAGAACCCAGGGATCAGATTAGTGGGCAGAGAAGATGAAGGTGGAAGAGATGGGTGTGGCCGTCCCAGGATCTACTTAAGTCTCCACACTGCTCTTGCCACTTCTTACTGAGGGAGCTGAACAAAGGAACACAGGAGAGTTCCAAGATTTCGGGTTCACGGCCCCTCCTGAAGATAAACTAGAGGTCTGAGGACTGAAGAGGGAGCTGTGGACAGCTCTGCTGGGATTCAGGCAGGGAGGACAACGCTGCTGTGGCCCTGCTTCATCCTCCTTGGTGTGAGCAAATTCAAACAGGGAAACCCAGTTCGGTCTTTGAATTCCCAATCTTCCTCCTTGTTAAGTGTGTCATAATTCCATTGATCCTGGATGTTCCCTCTTGAGTAAGGACGGCCCTGATGCTGTATCATGCCTCCATCCAATTTCAGAACGTCAAGTTTGTTCTCCAACCTTCAGTCCTACTCCTCTCGACTCCTTATAGTTTTGGAGGCTCCAAGTCCAGCGTTGATCTGGCCAGGTCCCCTCCACTGTGTCTCATCAGAGCAAATGACAGGAGAGACTGCCACAGGAAGCCATCACCCCAGGGCAGCCAGGCCTCAAGGATTTTCCAGGAATGCCTTTTTGTGCCCAAGCTGGAAGGGTTTCAGACCAGTGAGAGAAGATAGCCACCCTACCAAGATGAGATGGGGGAATTCATCTTCCAGATTTGCTGCCCAGTCTCTGCATCCTGACTCTGGGACAGATATTTTCATTAAGAACATTCAGTACTATTTGAATACCTACTATATGCCAGGGATACATCTCCTTCCTGAGAGCTCCATCATCAAAGCCAGCTCTCTCCCAAAGACATGCATGGTGATGATGCCTTTCATGACACCCCCAGAACACTGCTCCACCCATGACTGCTTCTTTCAGGTCTTTCCATTAGGTCAGTCTCTCGAGTTCTACTGGCTTCTTTCTCTTGGCTTATAATCATGTCCAAGAACTTCCCACTTGGCACACTGACCAGCCAACTTTGGCTTCATTCCTGGATTCTGATCTCATTCTTGGCACACAGTGTCATTGGAATGCTACCCACTACTAATGAGCCCTCTTTGGGCATGGCTCCAGGACCTCCCATATACTGGTACTTGTCAGGTACTCTGTATACCACAGCTGGGGACATGTGAAGCCAGCCCTACCCGCACTGATGGGCACTTAGGAGTCAGAAGTGTGACAACCGTGGAAATAAGATGAATAGAGAGAGGGAAGAAGGAAGAGTCGAGGCTGACAGTAAAGGGTGGCAGGGCCATACTGACCCTGGAAACTCAGGAGCAGGGACATTTGGTGAAGGAGGTAAGGAAGATGATAAATTCAGCTTTAAACAAATTGAATTTGAAGATTAATGGAATTGAGGAGTAAGACAAAGCAGGCAGATTAATCATGAGCCAGAAACATTGAAATATCATGGCAAAGGCTTTTATAATATATATGAATATTTAATATATATATTAGAATTGTAATCTGGCTCTGCCAGTGACTAACTGAATGACTGAACAAGTTACTTAACTTTGTTTTCCTGATCTTCAGGTTTTATGTCTGTAAAATAGGGGTTGTATCTTGAATAAAAAGGATGCATGACAAATTTGAGGTCTCACCAGGAAAAGGCCACATGGATAAAAAAGTACAACCTGGCTACAGTGTGAAGACTAGATTAGAGATATCAAGTGTACAGGACAGTCCATGTGCGGTGGTGCACTCTTGTAATCCCAGCAACATGGGAGGCTGAGACAGGAGGATCACAAGTTTGAGGATAGTCTCAAGGTCCTCAGCAACTTAATGAGACCCTGTCTCAAAATAGAAAATAAAAAAGGGCTGGGAATGGGGCTGCGGTTGTGGCTCAGTGGTAGTAGAGCACTTGCCTAGCACGTGAGGCACTGGGTTTGATCCTCAGCACCACATAAAAATAAATAAATAAAGGGTGGGGCACAGTGGCTCCGGAGGCTGAGACAGGAGGATTGTGACTTCAAAGCTAGTCTCAGCAAAAGTGAGGCCCTATGTAACTCTAAATAAAATACAAAATATCAAGTGTACAGGACAGGGACATTTGGTGAGGGAGGTAAAGAAGATGATACATTCCCTTGGCTTATAAATTCCCTTAGGGTGTGGTTCAAGTGCCCCTGAGTTCAATCCCCAGTACCAAATAAATTTTCTAAAAAATAAATAAATAAACAAATAAAGGTATTGTGTTCATCTACTATTAAAAAAAAAAAAAATGTTTAGGGATGTAGCTCAGTAGTAAAGTGCCCCCGGGTTAAATCCCTAGTATCCCCCAACCCCTGCCAAAAAAGAAAAGGCAAAGTACAGGTCAGTATTCTTGTTGCAGTTGTCTGGAAGATCATCAAGGATGATAGGTTTAAGGGGTATCTGTGAGAATGGCAGCTGGAATATAGAGAGAAATGGAATAATTTAAGAAATGTTTGGGGCTGGGGTTGTGGCTCAGCGGTAGAGCACTCACCTACTGTGTGCAAGGCCCTGGGTTCGATCCTTAGCACCACATAAAAATAAATAAATAAATAAATAAATAGATAGATAGATAGATAGATAAAGGTATTGTGTGCAACTATAACTAAAAAAGAAATATTAAAAAAAAAGAAAGAAATGTTTGGGATATAGATCTAGTAGGGTGATGTGATTTCCTGGATTGAAGGATTTGTGAAGCAGATGTTATTAATGCTCCATCTTTATGCTTCCAGATTTCTCTCGTGTTTCCATGCTGTGTCTTCACTTCCAACAGCCAACATCTTCAAGGAGAGCCAGAAACATTTAAGATTTGTGTGTTCCTGGAGAGAGCCCTAGCAAATGACTTCTAGTACAGACATACAAATATTCCAGCTTCCTTCTTGAGCCAGACTGCTCTAAGGTATGACTGCCTCCAGAATTCTTCTGTGGAATTCAGTCTACATTACTGCTATGAGACTTTGATACTGACCACATGCTTGGCTTCTTCCTCTTTCTCTTACAGTTTTTTCATAGTGACACTTCCTAATGGATCATTTTACAAGAATCCTCATCTCAAGGACTGCTTCTGGGGAGTCCATCCTAAGACAGCACAAGAGTCACTAATGCTGCTTATTCATTTTTCTTCCGGCATAGGTACATGGTAGCATTGTAATTCCTGGCCACCTATGCTTGTGAGGAGGGCAGAGTTAACAGCACTAGCAGAAGTGTTAACTGTCATTTCTGGGATGTGCATCAAATTGCCAAGATAAAACTCTTTAGAGCTCTTTTTCTTCTCTTATGCTGACATAAAATGCTGCAAATTGTGGCCATTCTGTAATCCTAGATCCTAGAATTCATTTGGCAAAGTAGAGCAGGGCCTCTAGCTCTAACTTAATAGAGTAAGAAATAAGCTTCTATTCTTTGAAGTCACTGAGAGTTAGGGATTGTTGGTTATTGTAGCACAACCTAGCACACCCTAACAGATGTAAATAGTTAGAAAAAGAGAAGAATCAAGGATGACTAATTTCCTATTTGGGCTATTGGATGGATGGTATTAACATTTTGGAAGATTACCTATAGTTTGGAAGTGGGGAGAAAAGAGCTTGGTTTGTTTTTGGTTTTGGTTTTGTTTTTAGGTGGGAATTTAAATGCAATTTTAGTTATTTTGAGTGTGAAAATGAATATCCCAATAGAAATTTTGAGAAGACAGTTGGTGATTCTGAATCTTTAAGGAGTGATCAGGACTGGAGATAGTCATTTGAGACATAAATACTTAGGAAAATGTAGATAGAAATTCAGATCCAAGGGAAAAATAGAATGTATATATGCTACTGATAAACATTAATACAGAACCTATGAGTGAAATTTAAGTTGGGAGTTGAGCTTCCCGACCAGGGAAATATAGTGTATATATATTCTATTATATGACTTTCAGTTTTGGAAATATGTAAGAAAATACATTCCTTTATGAAATGTCCCCTTCCCATTTCTACTAGAGAAACTTCTGAATAATACAGCCTTAGAATAAGGATTTCATGACCAAACAATTTTTGGAAAACTATAGGTAATCTTCCCTGAGTTTCACTTCTTTAATACTGGATTTCTGATATAAATTGAAGGGCATAAAGTGCTACATATATTCTCTGAGGAGGACTTGGGGTTCAAACATTCTTTGTAAATCCCAAGAAATCTATCCAGTTTAATCATGAGCGCCAAAATGCTTAATCAACATTCCTGCTGGGCAGAAGACCAGTGGAACTCCATGGAGAAGGGAGTCCCAGGGCTACCTAGGCCAAGCAGGACTCTTCTCCATGAAGCAGCTTTGGAACTTGCCCAGCATTTGCTTTAGCTATCTAAGTTGTCCTGTGTCCGTGGCTTACAGCACATCTTGATCTCCATGTGTTTGGACAGGGCTGCTCTGTTGCCAGCACTTTTATTGTAGTGTGACTATGTCTCCTTTTGTAACCATGAAGCTTTCCCAACAAGTATAACAATGTCCTCAATAGAGCAGAAGGGGCCTGGAAGTGATTTTAATCACTAAGAGTGACATTGCAAGATGACAACAAACTTAGCTAATGTGATGTGTAAGGTTTTATTTCACAGAACAGCAAATCAACTCAGTTCACTTGAACAGACATGGTCTTTGGTAAAACAATAATTCATGTGTTGGGGCCAGTAGCTTTGTGAGAGTGAAAGAAAAATTGTTCTGGAATATGTGTAAAATATCAGCATTAAAAAAAAAAGAAGTAGAAGTGGGAGGTGGGAGGGAGTGGGAAAGTGCTGGGGAGTGAAATTAGCCAAATTATATTGTTATATTGTATGCATGTACTAACATGTAACAACAAATCCAATCTGTATGTACAACTATAAAGTACCATTAAAATGTGGGGAAAAAAATAAAATAAAACATTGTAAGAAAAGAAGAAGTTTGGGCTCAGTGGCCCACGCCTGAAATTCCAGTGGCTGGGGAAGCTGAGGCAGGAAGATCCAGAGTTTAAAGCCAGCCTCAGTAACAGTGAGGCACTAAGGAACTCAGTGAGACCCTGTCTCTAAATGAAATACAAAATAGGGCTGGGGATATGGCTCAGTGGTTGAGTGCCCCTGGGTTCAGTCCCCGGTACCAAAAAAAAAAAAAAAAAAAAGAGGAAGAAGAGGAGGGAGAAGAAACAATCATAAGAAAGAAAATGGGGAAAAATAAATAACAAAAATTAAAATATAATTTAAGGTTTGTAGTGCTCTCTGCATGTTAGGCACTATTGTTTTGTTTGGCTTCAGTACTGGGGACTGAACCCAGGGCCCTGTTCATGCTAGGTAGGTGCTCCACTACTGAGCTACATCCCTGCCCTTTTTATATTTTTATTTTTTGTTACCAGAGAATGAATCCAGGGTCACTTAACCACTGAGCCATATCCCCAGTGCTTTTTTATAAATTATTTAGAGACAGGGTCTCACTGAGTTACTTAAGGCCTCACAAGGTTGGCTTTGAACTTGTGATCCTCCTGCCTTAGCCTCTCCAGTAGCTGGAATCACAGGTATGTGACACTATGCCTGGCTTTGCTTTTTTTTTTTTTTTTTCTTTTGTGGCAATGTTGGAGATCAAACCTAGAGTCTCAAGCATGCTAGGTAGGGACTCTACACTGAGCTACACCTCCAGCCCTAAGCATTATTTTGAGTTATATATACTTGTATGTGTATATGTATGTGCAAGCATACAATACTTTGATAATGTATCTTCATTCTACTCATAAGGAAATTGAGAAAGTAAGAATAAGCAAGCCATGGACCAGGAAAACATATTCTCTCCCCCAACACACAGAATTCCGGCAAAATAATGCATAGAATATTATGAACTTAATAGAAAAATGGGTAAGGTATATGAAAAGAAGAGGAAACTCAAGTAGCCAATAAACATTAAAAAAATGGGAAATCTTACTGCTAATCACAGAAATAAAAAGTGAAATGATAATGAGATAGTATTTCTTTTGCATCTCTCAAATATTTAAGTCTGACAATATCAATGTTGGTAAGAATGCAGAACAACTATCACATTGGTGGTGGCTGTATTAATTGCCACAACCATTTTGAGGAGCAATTTGCCCTTCTCTAGTAATGCTGAATGGACTCACACTTTATATTTCAGTAATCCCACTCCTAAACATACACCTAGAAAACGTGGAATGTGATGCAGAGGAAGCAAAAGGTGCTACTTAAGGAGCACTTCAATTTATGAACAAAACAGCACGTTTGAGAGCAAACACACAGCCCTCCAATAGACATATATGTTCATGTATAGCTAATAGACACACTGTGTATTTAGAGATTATATAGAAATATTTTCAAACCTACACATAAACAATTGCTTAGATCACTTCTCTGAGCTGAGTGTATATTAAATATATATATATGTGTGTGTGTGTGTGTGTGTGTATATATATATGTGTGTGTGTGTGTGTGTATAGACATGCATACCTACAATGTAACATATGTATATATAAACACACATGCATATATGAATATATATATGTACAGTCTGGTGAGTATGTATATACAAAAATGTGATATACATGCATGTGTATACATATGTGTGTTTGCCTATAATATACATATATGCTGTTATAGAGAGAAATCACCACAGAGAAACAGAGAGATAAAAAACCTGAATGGATACCTGCTCATTCTTCAAGGCTGAGTCTGAATCCTGGTTTCTCCATAAAGCCTCCCCATTCCTAGCCTCTGTTAGAGTTAGCTCCTCAGTGTTCCCAAACCACTTTGTTTCAGGGATGGCATTTCTTTTTGACCTGTTCTATCCTTTGTCAATTATATTTCTTAACTGGACTGAACAACTTTGAGGGTAAAAGCCCCTTAAAAAAAAAAAAAAAAACACAATTTTAGCACAAGACTACTCTTTCATGGTATATATAGATTCTTTTTTTTTTTTGTACCAGGGATTGAACCCAGGGGGACTTAACCACTGAGCCACATGACCAAACCGATTTTTCAGGGTCTCACTGAGTTGCTTAGGGCCTGGCTAAATTGCTGAGCTGGCTTTGAACTTGCAATCCTCCTGCCTCAGCCTCCGGAGCTGCTGAGATTATAGGTGTGTGGCTACTGCATCCAGCTTATAGATTCGTAATAAATGAGCATTGAATGAAAATCATTCAAAGAATCTTATTGTGGGATAGATAGCTTTGTAGAACTATAATTGCTGAACATAGTGGGGTATGCATGTAGTTCCAGCTACCTCTTAGGAAGCTGGGGTGGGAGGGTTGATTGAGTCAAGTAGCTCAAGGCCAGCCTGGGCAACACAGGGAGAGTCTGTCTCAACAAACAAACAAACAAAAAACCCAACAAAACAAAACAAAAACCCAAACAAGCAGAAACCTGTAATTCCTTTTTCCCCTCTATTGATATCACTCATCAAAAAGCCATAACTTTTCCCTAATTTCATTATACTTAATTAAAAAAAAAAAAAAAAAAAAAGACTGGTAATAATGACTGCATGCCAAAAACAAAAACAAAAACACAACCAAAAAACTTATTTTCCTAAATAGTTTTATTTGATGTTCTGTACTACTTTGGGGGATTTCAACTTAAATCTGCCTATAAGAATCACCTAGAGAATTAAAAATAAAACAAAAACAATTCTCACAGCCACTTCCAGAGATGTTCACTCAATTGGTTTGAATTGGAGCCCAGCTCTACTTATTTTTATTTGTAAAGTTCCTCAGGTGATGTTAGCAGGCAGCTAGGATAGAAGATTTACTGATGGAGTTCATTGACTTACACCCCAGGGGCATTTCCTTTGACCTTTCTTTTAACAGGAAGATCAAGATTTCCTAGGGATTCATTGGTAATCAATCTCTTTTGGCCATCTGGCTGCCTCTCTGGGTCTTCCTCAATTCCACCAAAATTCTAGCAATATATAAATGTTTCCACCCCCGACACCAAGAATTTTACCCTTCACTTTCATCACTTTTTAAAAAACTATCCTTAAAGTTTTACAAATAATAATTTTTGTAATTTTGCCTTTATGGCTTACTATAAACAATCTTTCCAAATTTACTGTTTAATATTAAATATATTTATATTATACATATAAACACACATATTGAATGATGAAAATCATTCAAAGAATCTTATTGTGGGATAGGTAGCTTTTATTACATATTGCAAATATATAAGGGCACACACACACACAAACACACACACACAAGAAATTGACAGCCGATATATAGAAGCATAAACCCAAATGGCTAATTAACATACGAAATTATTCTTAATCTCATGGTAATTAGAGAAATACACACTCAAATAAAAGTAAAAGTGTATCTTGCATCTTTTGTCAGAAGTCTCGGCAAAGGACCATGAAAGCAATGGGAATGTTCAAACACTGCTGATTTGAGGATAAGTTGGTACGATCACTATTGAGAACAAATTGGCAGCACTGAGTGTATTAGTTAGCCATTGCCATAATAATGGTGTGTAAAAATCATGCCAAGGAAGCAAAGATTTCTTAAATAGGACACAAGAGGGGGGAAAGAAAAGGAATGAAAGAAAACTTAATGAAAGAAAGCTCTAATAAATTAAACATCATTAAGTATTCATCAACACCATTGAAGAAATGAAAAGACTCTTCAGACTAGTGAAAACATGAACAATACTATATTGTACATAGGACTTGTATCCAGAACACATAAAGAACTTCTACAAATCAATAAAAAAAAAAAAGATAAAAGGAAATTAAAAGAAAAATGTGAACCGGTACTTCAAAAAAGAGGATACTCAAATGTCTAATAAGTATATTAAAAAAGATATGCTATTAAATACAAAAATAAAAGTAAAAGGATTAACAAAGATACTATACAAACAACAAAAGGAACAAGAATGGCTTAAATGTCAAAGTAGACTTTCATATAAGAACATTACTAGAGGGGCTGGGGTTGTAGCTCAGTGCTAGAGCACTTCCCTAGCACATTTGAGGCACTGGGTTCAATTCTCAGCACCACAGAAAAATAAATAATAAAGGTTTTGTGTCTACAATAATCTACAACTAATTTTTTTTAATTAAAAAAGTTACTAGAGATAAACAATTTTTAATGATAAAATGGTCAATCAGTCAGAAAACTATAACAGCTATATACATACATCCCTAAAACAGAATCCTAAAATATAAGAAACAAAATCTGACAGAATTGAGTAAAGAAATAGACAAGACAACGACCATGAATTTAAATCTCCCACATTCAATAATCCAAAACAGAAAAATATACATTCCTCTCACGTGCACATGCAACATTCTAAGATAGACTATGTTTTAGGCCATAAAACTCATTTCAATAAGTTTTAAAAGATCAAAATCATACAAACTATATTCTCTGATGACAATGGAATGAAATTAGAAAAATAATGTACAAAAATTCTGAAAATTTGTGAATATATAAAAATTAAACAGGCTCCTAAATAAATAAGGACAGAGACATTACTATTGTTCTTACAGAAGTGAAATGGACTATGAAGGGATACTATGAATAATTGTGCACCAATAAGTTAGATAAACAGATGTTTTTAATGATAGAATGGTTCATTGTTCAGAAAGACACAACAATTATATACCCCTAAAACTAAGTCCCAAGATACAAGAAGCAAAACCTGTTAAAACAGGAAAAAATTTAAAAACATACAAACCAGCAATAAATAAAATAAAGATCTATCAACAACTAAAAACATTTTTTTTAGAGAGAGAGAGAGAATTTTAATATTTATTTTCTGGTTTTTGGCAGACACAACATCTTTGTTTGTATGTGGTGCTGAGGATCGAACCCTGGCTGCACGCATGCCAGGTGAGCGCGCTACTGCTTGAGCCACATCCCCAGCCCCTAAAAACATATTTTTAAAAAATCAGTAATCAAAACTACTTGCAAAATAGCCCATGCACAGATGACTCTACCTCTGAATTCTGCCCTGTTTAAAGAAAAATCAACACTAGATCTTAAACTAGCATTGATTTAAACTGCCAAAAAACAGAAGAGGGAATACTTCTCGAATCATTCTCTGAGGCCAGTTTTGCTCTGATAACAAAGCCGAAGACACCACAAGGAAAGAAAGCTTTATGAAAATAGGTGCAAAAATGCTCAGCAAATACTGGAAAACCAGGTTTCTTTCTTTCTCTCTGTACTGGGGAATGAACATGGGGTACTTTAAGAGTGAGCTATATCCCCCGACCTTTGTATTTTTTCCTTTGAGGTAGAGTCTCACTTAGTTACTTAGGACTTCATTAACTTACTGAGGCTGGCTTTGAACATTTGATCCTCCTGCCTCAGCCTCCTGAGTCACTGGGATTACAGATGTGTACCACCACACCCCGCTGGAAAACCAAATTTCTGTATCATATAAAAAGCATCATATGGGGGCTGGGGATATAGCTCAGTTGGTAGAGCGCTTGCCTCACATGCACAAGGCCCTGGGTTCAATCCCCAGCACCAAAAAAAAAAAAAAAAAAAAAGCATTATACACTGTGATCAAATGGAATTTATCCCACGAGTACAAGGTTAATTTAGAGACTTAAGTTAGTCAACATAATGTAGTTTATGAATAGACTAAAAGAAAACTACAAAATAATAGACATAGAAAAATCCTTGACAAAATCCAACACACTTTCATGATTAAAAACACACAACAAATGTTATAGGAGGGAACTTACTTAGCATACTAAAGGAATCTGTTAAAAACCCAGAGCTAACATCATAGTGAAAAACTGAAAGTTTTTCCCCTAAAATCAGGAACAAAATAAAGATGTTGGCTCTCATCATTTCTATTAAACTTTGTACTAGATATTCTAGTCAGAGCAAATAGGCATAAAAAAGAAAAGGAATCAAAATTGCAAAGGAGAGCCAGGCGCACACCTATAATCCCTGTGACTCAGGAGGCTGAAGGAGGAAGATCGCAAGTTCAAAATCAGCTTCACCAATTTAGCAAGTCTGTAAGCAAAATGAAATATAAAAAGAGCTGGGCTGGGTGTGGTGGCACACACCTGTAATCCTAGCAACTTGGGAGTCTGAGGCAGGAGGACCATGAGTTTAAAGCCAGCCTCAGCAGATTAGTGAGGCACTTAGCAACTCGGCAAGACCCTGTCTCTAAACAAAATATAAAAAAGGGCTGGGGATGAGGCTCAGTGGTTAAGTGCCCCTGATTCAATTTCTGGTACCAAAAAAAAAAAAAAAAAAAAAGATTGCAAAGAAGGAAATAAAATTTATATTTGCAAGTGCAATCCTTGTACATAGAAAATTCTAACGAACAACACACACAAAATTTTTTGAGGTAATAAATAATCAAAATTTCAGAATAAGAGATCAATATTTGCCAAATATGGTGGTGCACATCTGTTATGCCAGGGACAAGGGAGGCTGAGGCAGGAAGATCCCAAGTTCAAAGTCAGCTTCAGCAAAAGTGAGGCACTAAGCAACTCAGTGAGTCCCTTCTCTAAATAAAATACAAAATAGGGCTAAGGTTGTTGCTCAGTGGTTGAGTGCCCCTGGGTTCAATCCCTGGCACAAAAAAAAAAACACAAAGAAAAGAGAAATCAATATTCAAAAATCAGTTGTGTTTTTAAAGACCAGCAGCAATAAGCAATCTGACAATTAGATTGAGAAAACAATGTCACATACAATAGCCTCAAAAGGATCAAAAGACTTAGAAATAATCTGAAGGAATTTGCACACTAAAAACTATAAAACTTAAAAAATAAGTAAAATGCAGATTTTTCATTTGTATTCTAGATCTTTTGGTTTGGAATCTTTAGAGGGAGAAGATATAAAATTCTGAATTTTAATTTTAATTATTAATACATACTAATTATAGAAATTAATGGGTTTATTGTGTCATTTCAGTATCACACTTTCAACACATCAAGACTCTGAATATTTTTCCCCCCAGTACTGGGGAATGAACCCAGCGTAAGTGATCTACCACTGAGCTATATCCATAGTACTTTCTGCAATTTTATTTTGAGACAGAGCCTTGCTAAGTTGCAGTGTCTGGCTCCTAACTTGTGAACCTCTTGCCTCAGCCTCCTGAGTAGTCGGGATTTCCAGGAGTGTGGCAGGAGTCTGAATTTTTAATACTGAAGTTTGCAATGTGTCTAGAGAGGCCATGGAGGCAGGCCCCTCAACGAAAGCCTCTGTCCACTCCATCCCCCACCCCAGCTCTAATCAGTTCTCTGGGAGCATTTTCAGAACAAGGACAGGCTGAAAAATTGAAAGGCATTGTGCATTGTTTCAGCCTTGGTGTGGGGGAAGCAGAAGACTGACCTTCCGGAACCCTTGACAGGACAGGCCTTTCTCAGTGGGGTGTGTTTTGTTTGCCTTGAAAGTTCATTTCTGTTCTTGTCTATCCTTTTTGCTCCTTTCCAGTATAAAAAGGATTCAAATGTGTTGCTTGATGTTTTTTCTCCCCACTAGTCATCCTTGTAGAGCTGGAGAATTCAGCTTCACAGGCTTTTATGTGTCTGTCTGATTTTGTAATTGAAGTCAGAGTCAACGAGTCTTTGCTTTGTTTTTTATTGATTACAGCATCCATTGCTTCTGTGTGCAGATTTTTTTTTTTTTTTTTACTTTGAAAGCATGTTATATTAGCTACAGGACAGATTTGGCTGTTAATCTAATCCTTTGTTTGGGAAACTAAGTGACTTGAAGGAGGTCAGCCAGTAATGTCGCTCCCTTCTGCATTGCAATATTTTTTAAGTTAGTAAATAAAGCTGGTGCAGGGAAAGTTGCCCAAAGCTTGGTCCTTGTCCCTGATGCCAATTCAATAATGAGGACACGGTTATGAGAAAAAGGAAAAAGACGGTTTATTGCTTGACTAACAAAGGAGAAGCACAAGGGATTCCTGTCCCAGAGGTTGTGACTCTGCCCATCAGGGGGAACGGGGGTTTTTAGAGAGTGATTCAAAGGCTACATTCCACGTGTTCTCTGTCCTGAGTTGTAATTCACATAGTCATTTCTGAGATCTTCTGGTGCCATCCCCAAGCCCGAATTACTTTGTTCCTGTAGTGGGTATGTGTTCAAGGACAGATAACTCTGCCTAGGATGCCAAAGAAATACCTTTCTTTATTACCATCTTGTTTCCGCTGGGATTAGGGAGAGGGAGAGACTAGGGAGGAGGAGAAAGTAAGAGAAAACAACATGCCCTTTTTAACAAAAGTCTCAGTGGAAGGGCTATATTTAAAATATAGGGTTGGGGATATAGCTCAGTTGGTAGTGCTTGCCTTACATGCACAGGGCCCTGGGTTCAATTCCCAGCACCACAAAACAAACAAACAAAAATAAAGTATAAACTAGCCCACTGTTTCAGGGGCATTAGAGGGATAGGGAGAAGGATGAATGTGGGAGGGGTAGGATTATAATGTCTTTCAAACATTAGTAAACACAGGTGTTTATAGTACATATGCTTTGGTTAAAGGGGTGCTTGTATAAAACTTTCTATAACAATGTTATAGCACATTTTTTTTTCATGTTATAGCTAGTTTCCATTAAGTATAATAAGTAATCATTGCATATTATGTGTTTACATACCATAAGTTTCTTAAATAAAAAAACCCATTACAATTTTTCTTATTAAAAAAGTATAACAGTGACCCAGCTATCCCATTCCTTGGTCTATACCCCAAAAACTTAAAATCAGTATACTGTAGTAATGCAGCCACATCAATGTTCATAGCAGCCCAATTCACAATAGCTAAACTGTGGAGGCAACCTAGATGCCCTTCAATAGGTGAATGTATAAAGAAACTGTGGTATATATACACAATGGAATATTACTCAGCATTAATAGAGAATAAAATTATGGCATTTTGCAGGTAAATGGATGGAGTTGGAGAATATCAAGCTAAATAAGCCAACCCCTAAAAACCAAGCCTAATGTTCTCTCTGATAAGTGGATGCTGTTCCATAACGGGGAAGGGGGAAAATGGAGGAACTCTGGGCAAAGGGAGAAAGGATAGGGAGAGTGTATGGGGGCACGAAAGATGGTGGAATGAGATGGATATCATTACCTTAGGTACATGTATAACTGCACATATGGTGTGATGCTACATTGTGTATGAAAAACCAGCCTCTATCTCAGAGCAAAGCCTGTCCAAGGAAGGGACATGGGCTTTGTCCTTGGAAAAACCCACAGAGCACTCCTAAGCACATTCCCACCCTGCTAAGTTGTTTATCTACAAATAACAGGAGAGATCTGCAGTTCCAGGTGTCCCTGACTCAGTCAGGCTAGGTGGGGACCCATAGCAACCCCCTAGCAGCCACCAATCAGCATGAGACAGGGAAATACCTGGGATGCCAGATGACCCTCCCAGTAGTTTATGGTAGTTGATAACATGTTGGGAAACCATGTAGTTCAGCACGTACACTCCTCTTGGCTTAAACCAATCAGTTCAAATGAATACCCCTTTTGTACTGACCAATTACCCCTACCCAACTTGTTCCCCCCAGTGAATGTGCTAATCATGTTTTAGAGTTGTTATTTGATTTTCCCACGGTGTGTGATGATTTGCTAGAAGATGCTATGATGTATGTGGGGGTCCCTGCCTTCTCCAAAGAGTGTATAAAACTGCTGCAAACCCTGGGCTCGGGGCCTCTCAGGGTCACCAGTTGCTGTGTGTGTGTGAGGAGGACCGAGCTAGCTCGCAATAAACACCTCTTTGCTGCTTACATCGATCTTGGGTCTCTGGTGGTCTTTGGGGGTCCTGAATTTGAGCATAACATGTACAACCAGAGAATGTAAAGTTGTGCTGCATTGTGTACAATGAATCAAAATGAATTCTGCTGTCACATATACTTAATTAAAATAAATAAATAAATTTTTTAAAAAAAATATTTATTTTTTAGTTTTAGGTGGCACAATTTTATGTGGTGCTGAGACTCGAACCCAGTGCCTCACGCATGCTAGGCAAGCGCACTACCACTTGAGCCACATCCCCAGCCCCTAATTTTTAAAAAAAGTATAACAGTGGTCCACTCTACCTTTAGAATATAGCCCTTGCTATTAGATATAGAAATAACAAACCCCAAAATAGTGAGGCCTGGGAAAAGGGTGTGAGAAAGAAAGCCATACAATGAGGGCATTGATCCTTTCCCAATACATTCTTTCCCAGTGATACAGTGATAAACCAAATCTTGGGGAGGAGGTGTCCATCGAACCTAGAAGGGTAGTCTCTAGGAAGAGGCCAAAGCATTGATCCTTCCCTAAACAAATTCTTTCTGGATATCAACCACTGATCCCAGGCCCTCCATCCAGTCTTGAATAAAAGGCTGAGATGATCCCTGAAGTTTGTGTGGGGCCCAGTACTTATATGCTAACACTTGCTGCTTATTTTGAAAGGGACTTGTTTTATTCTCTTCCTTTGGAAGCCAGGTGTTTTTTTTTTTTTTTTTTTTTTTTTTGGCAGTGTTGGGGATTGAACCTTGTGCATGTGAAGCAAGGACTTTACCAACTGAGCTATATCCCAAGCACTTGAAGTCAGATTTAAAGGCAGGTTGTCAGTGTAGCCAGGTAAATCGGGTCTGATGGAGAAAATGGAGTCCAATTACAGTCCAGGAAATTGGAAACAGCCCCTGGGAGAATGGAATATAATACCTCCCCCAAAACTTTGTTAATGAAGCAACTCCTGAGCAGACTGGGAGCTGCTAACCTATACCCCCTGGGCTGCGGAGCATTCCACCTAGGCCCCTCCAGCCCACCTGCTCACCCCCTGGCCATTCTACCAACATCCCCCAGTCATTAAGCAGGATGAGGGAAAATGAACAAGATAAAGGAGAAGTGCCGCAGTCTGGCTGGGCACAATTCAGGAGCCACTTGTCAAAAGAAATGAACTTTATTTTTAAAACCACACACGCCAAACAAAACAGCTCTTCAGGAAAAACCCTCAGACCCCAACTGCCACCATAGGCTTCCCACAAGCCTCTCCACCTCCCCCACTCCTTCTGTTCTTGAGGCTGATTGGCTGGGTCGCGTGGGTGGAGCCAAAAAAGTCCCCCAATGAGCAGCTCCGTGGTCTGAAAGGGCAGGGAAACAGCCCAATGAGCATCACCGCAAAGGAGCCAATCAGTTGGCAGCTAGAAGTTGCTGGGGCCGCTGTGAGCCAATCATCAGCTGGCAGCTGGAAGTTTGCTGGCAGCTGGAAGTTTGCTGGGGCCCCTTTGGCTATGGCTCTCAACAGAGAAGAATGCAAGAGACTATGGGAAACTTTACATGTAAAAAAGGACAGGACTTCCTCATCCCAGGATTCTGTTGGTCCCCTTCTTCCACATGGGAGAAGTCAGGTTTACTATCCTTTAATAAAGCTTCTTATTTTCTACTCCACGCTTGCCTTAGTGTGCTTCCCTGGTGTTATACTTCAACACTTGAGGAAGCAGGACAAGGTACCTGTCGATATCACTTTTTGCACTGTTCCCCTCCCTAACCTGGGAGTGGGGAACAAGACAACCTTGAGTTATCTGTTCTCCATAGGAAGGAGATGTCACTAGAAGAACAAGGAAATGACTATGTCCCAAATTAACAAGTTAATTTCAACACACCATCAGGGTGCTCCTGGGACGCCCTGCCAGAGCAAACCTGAAATGTAGCCTTTGAAGAGCTTCTTTAAAAGCCCTCAGGTTTTTCTGATGGGTAGATCAGAGCCTCTGGGACAGGAGTCCCCTGTGTTTCTCCTTTGCTAGCAAAACAATAAAACTTCTTTTTCCCTTTTCTCAAAATCGTTTCCTCTTATTAGATTGATGTTGTGGACAAGGACTGAGATTTCAATAACAAAAGGACAATATAGAAAAAGGAGAAAAATCTAATAAACAAAATACCATCATCCACCCAGCAACTCACTGCCCTATCTTGCTTGTTTCTAATCCATCTCCAACTTCTGATGTTAAGATTTTTATATAAATCTTTGTGATCTAAATATTCTGTGAATATATCTGCATAATTAAGCATAATTTTAAAAGCAAAAGTGGAATCATTATTTTTAAATGGATGCCTTTTCTATTTAAAATTTTCCCATGTCATTCTTCAGAAATATGATTTAAAGACTGTATAACATTCTATGATATGGATGTTCCAACATTTATTTAACAACTGTCTTATCATTTGGTTTTCCCTTCCTTTCCTTGCCAAGAATGTTTTCTCATTACAAACAATATTGAAATAGTCTTGCAGGCAAATCTTTGTGTTTATCCTTAATTAGTTCTTTGGACAAATTCTAAAAGGAGCATTTTACTCCACTGAGGACTTTGTCCCTCTTCATGTATTCCTTCATTGGGCCCTTTTAGATTTTGCTTGGGTCTGTGTTTTCTCCTCCTTCCTCTGTAAGCAAGGTCCCTTATTCCCTGGCTTCAGTTACCATCCCTGTACTGATGACTCCCTTTCTGTATGCTTTAGTCTGGCATCACCCTTGAGTGAGGTCCTAAAGACTTCACTATATTGGATGTCCCACCCAGATGTCCCATAAGTACATAAAATTCTACATAAACAAAAGGGAATTCATGAATTTAACTCCCCTCCCATTCTCCTTCTAAAGGGATTCCTATTTCAATAAATAACAACACTATGTATCCAGCGGCTGGAGCCAGAAATGTAGCAGGCTTCCCTGTTACATTGCACATTCTGCCAAGTCCTTGATTTGACCTTCTACCTTTGAGCCCTTTACTTCTCTCCGTCCTCACTGTCACTTCTAGACCACACTGCCATTTCTTTGCTAACATACAAATGTGGTCCTATCACTCTGAAATTTGAATTCCTTAAATGGCTCCCTATTGTCTTGGACTTAGGTCCATGTTCCTTACCATGGCCTACCAGGACTTTTAAAAAAAAGATAACTGGTCTTACTGGTCATGGTTGCTCACTCCTGTAATCCCGGCAGCTCAGGAGGCTGAGGCAAGAAGATTGCGAGTTCAAAGCCAGCCTCAGCAAAAGCAAGGCACTAAGCAACTCAGTGAGACGCTGTCTCTAAATAAAATACAAAATAGGGCTGCGGATGTGGCTCAGTGCTCAAGTGCCCCTGAGTTCAATCCCTGGTACTGAGAAACTGATGTGACTCCATTTTTGAGAAACCAGCTTCTACCTCAAGGCCTGTCCTAAGGAAGGGGGCATGACCCTTGTCCTGGGAAAAACCCACAGAGCACTCCTAAGCACATACCCACCTGCTGAGTTGTTTGTCTGTAAATAACAGGAGAGATCTGCTGTGCCAGGTGTCCCTGAATCAGTTATGCTAGGTGAGGACCCATAGCAACCCCTAGCAACTTCCAATCAGCATGAGACAGGGAAAATACCTAGGATGCCAGGTGACCCCCCAGTAGTTTATGGTGGTTAATAACATGTTTGGAAACCATGTAGTTTAGCACGTACACCCCTTGTGGCCTAAACAAATCAGTTCAAAGGAATCCCGCTCTTGAACTAACCAATCACCCCTACCCAACTTGTTTCCTCCAGTGAATGTGCTAATCAATGTTAAGAGTTGTTGTTTGATTTTCCTGTGGTATGGGATGATTTGCTGTGTGATGTTATGACGCATAGAGTATCCCCCCAAAACCTATAAAATCTCACTGAACAAAGGACCAGGACTCACTCCCTGGGACCCTTGTGAATCCAGGCTTGAACTTGCAATAAAGACTCTTGTGTGATTACATCAGATTTGGCTCCTGGAGGTCTACTGCGGTCCCACAAATCTGGCATTACAGTACCAAAGAACAAAAAAACAAACAAAAAAAAACCAGATAGATAATTGGTCTCCAGCTTCATTTCTTGACATCCCACACTCTGCTATAAGCCATCATTCCACCGGCCAAGTTCTTATTGGCCCTGCCCGTCCTGTTCATCACATTATCCTAGCACAGGATCTATCCATCTAGCATAGCGCCTGGCATAACAGACATTTCAAAAGACATCTGTTTTAAAAAGCAGAAATATTGTACGGCAATGTTTTAATATAAATATTTTCTAGAAGCTGGATATGCAATGATTGAGAAACTGTATAGTTAAGCCAATAATCCAGTCTCTAAAAGTATAGAGTAATTCAGAACAAGGGTCAAATTCCTTCTCCACAAACTTAGGTCAAATTCTTTACCTCTCTAAATCTGTTTCCTCACCTGTGAAATGAGGATAATATATTCTACCTTAAATTAGACATTTTGAAGATCAACTAAGATCCCTAACCTAAGTGCAACATTTTAGAACCTCTGGTATAAAAGTGTTTGATAAATGTAGTCCAGTGATCATGACAATGGTGATCAGGATACACCACCTCCACACAGGGGTTCTGCTTTACATACCAAACTGTTACAGGGTGTGTAGCTTTTTCAATAAGACTTGCAGTTTTCTATTAGCAATTTTTAAAATGCCTCTGGTTGCATGCAATAATATAGGTGAAATTTTTTATTTCTTTGATTAATAGCAGTATACCTAATATAATATATTCAAGGTATTTGCACATTTTGACTTTCTTTTGAAAAAAGTTCCAGTGATATCTTTGTGCACTTAACTTTTTTTCTTCTGACAAGATTCCTTTGAATAAATTTACAGGAGTGATATGATAGGTAATATATTTGCATTTTCATCACTTTTCACATGTATTGCCAGGTTTCTGTCTATAATATAGACTACGTAATTTTAGAATCCAGTCTACACTCTGATTCTTTGTCTTGCTTTTAATTAAAAATGAAAGGTGTAGCTGGGTGCAGTGGTGCATACCTGTAATCCCAGTGGTTTGGGAGTCTGAGGCAGGAGGATCATGTGTTCAAAGCCAGGCTCAGCAATTTAGTGAGGTCCTAAGCAACTCAGTGAGACTCTGTCCCTAAATAAAATGTAAAAAAAGGGTGGGCTGGGGTACTGGCTCAGTGACAGAGCACATGCTTACCATGTCTGAGGCACTGGGTTCAATTCCCAGCACCACATATAAATAAATGAATAAAATAAAGGTCCATCAACATCTAAAAAATATTTTTTAAAAAAGGGGGGGCTGGGATGTGGCTCAGTGGTTCAGTGCCTCTGGGTTTAATCCCCAGTACCAAAATAAATAAATAAAGGTATAATTACATTTTTTTTTTTTTGGTTTATTCTTTATCTACTTGGTATGGTGATGACTTTTAGTAACTTGTTCTGGACTCTTGCAGTCATTTGAAATCCTTTCTCCCAGTAATACTGGAGACTAACTGAAGCAATGTCTGAGATGAATAATGTGAAATGCACTATGTGAAGAACTAGAAGATATTCTTTTCATAGACAGGGATCTGTATGTCTTCATCAAACCCTAGGTAGGTGAGGCAAAGGGCAGTTGTCTAATATAAGGGCAAAAAAGGATACTATGTGTGTATATATACTATATGTGTATAGATACTACAGAAGGGTGCTTTTCCCCCCACCCCTTAGCTATATGAAGAAACAGTTTTAAACTTTGAATATTAGCTAGGATTGCAATTGCTGGCAAGCAACAAATAGGACAGCAGCTCCATGATATCATTATTGTCCCAGGTTCCCATCTCTGGCCTCCAGCATGCTTAGTAGATAAATTTCATTCTCAGGATCACAAAATGGACACTCTGCTCCCAGACCTGGTAGGAAGGAGGAGAAAGCACAAAAGGCAGTTATATGCCACTTGAGTCCTTCTATCCATCCTTCTTTCTTTCTTTCCTTTCTTTCCAGGAAAGCAAAAACTTTCTTGGAATCCATTCTAATCACCCTTTGCTTACATCTCATTGGCTAAAATGACCATATTGCTATCACAGTTGCAAGAGGACCCTGGGGAGGAAAACAGTCTCTTAGTGGGGCACATTGCCACACTGATTGAAATGGAATGTCTTAAAAAAGAGAAGAGATAACTAGACAATTTGTAGTATTCACAGTGGATGTAAATCTGAATGAAATTTTTTATTAGTAACGTGGAACGTACCATATTCTTTCTCTTCAACCCCAACTAAACTTACCAAGGACTCTGTCCTTAAACTTTCTTCAAAGGCAAAAGAAATAAATGCAGCTGGGCTTCTCAAACCTGTTATTTTTCTTGTTCTTCAGATTCTTCTCCTCCCATGCATAGTGTTACTCAGGAATTTGAAATCCGAAGATATTAGTAATGTTTTGACAGAGAAAACCAAGTCAGAAAACTGCTTTGAATCCTGAAAGTATTGCTGTTTCCTTATACAATAGGGGAAGATATAAAGCATTCTTCTTTTAATGCCAGGAGAAATGATTGTTTTCTCAGTTTCTCATTACCACCACTGAGAGTATTAGTTCATTAGTTGGTTGATTGGCAAATAATATAGATCTAGAAGTCTCTGGACTGCCTCAGTCATCAAAACTTTCTTAATGTGATTTTAAGAATTTAAAATATATATAAAGGATCCCAATTCTACCCTATTATGTCTTAGTGGGGGGGTCAAAGATGGTGACGAATCATTTTGGAGGAAATGTTTTCTCCACTTACTAAATAAATATAAGTAAAACTTGTAACTATGTCTAGGAACCTGAAAACAACACCACTACTTGGACAGCAATAAATCCTAAAAGATGTGAAAAGAAAAAAATGTGCTTTTCAAAAGCTAACAGATTTTAAAATTTTGCTTAATATATATCAGAGAAAGTCTTGTAAGATTTTTTTTAAATAATAAAGGCTTTAATTTTCCATGTCCAGGAAAATGCTTCTAGATAAGAAATCATTTAAACATGTAGGTACAGGGTATTAGATATGTTTTAGGACTTTAAAAGCAAAATTCAATCCAATCCAATGGCATAGGATTTTGTACACAAAAAGGTAGTATGAAATTCTGGCTAAGGAGGTGTATCCTGAGCCTTAGTTCTGGGGTTACTAGCTGTATAGCCATAGGGAAATTACTTAGCTTCTCTGAAAGCCTCAGTCTTCTCAGGTAAACTGGGAGTATCATTAGCAAGTGCCTGGAAGAACAGTTATGAGGATTAAATGGATTAATTTCTACAAAGGAGTTAGTAGAGAGTCTGGCAATTATGAGCAGTGAAAAGAACCTGGCATGGTGGTACATCCCTATAATCCTAGTGCCTTGGGAGGTTGAGGCAGGAGGATCCCAATTTCAAAGCCAACCTCAGCAATTTAGCAAGGCCCTAATTAACTTAGTGAGATTCTGTTTCAAAATAATAGATAAATAAATAGATGTTCATAGCAGCACAATTCACAATAGCTAGACTGTGGAACCAACCCAGATGCCCTTCAATAGATGAATGGATAAAAAAAAGTGGCATTTATACACCATGGAGTATTACGCAGCACTAAAAAATGACAAAATCATGGAATTTGCAGGGAAATGGATGGCACTAGAGCAGATTATGCTTAGTGAAGCTAGCCAATCCCTAAAAAACAAATACTAAATGTCTTCTTTGATATAATGAGAGCAACTAAGAACAGAGCAGGGAGGAAGAGCAGGAAGAAAAGATTAACATTAAACAGAGACATGAGGTGGGAGGGAAAGGGAGAGAAAAGGGAAATTGCATGGAAATGGAGGGAGACCCTCAATGTTATACAAAATTACATATAAGAGGTTGTGAGGGAAATGGGAAAATAAACAAGGAGAGAAATGAATTACAGTAGATGGGGTAGAGAGAGAAGATGGGAGGGGAGGGGGGGGGATAGTAGAGGATAGGAAAGGCAGCAGAATACAACAGTTACTAATAGGGCATTATGTAAAATTGTGGATGTGTAACCAATGTGATTCTGCAATCTGTATTTGGGGTAAAAATGGGAGTTCATAACCCATTTGAATCTAATGTATGAAATATGATATGTCAAGAGCTTTGTAATGTTTTGAACAACCAATAAAAAATGTTATGGGAAAAAAAAACAAAATAATAAATAAATGGGCTGAGGATGTAGCTCAGTGGTTAAGTGACTCTGGGTCCAATTCCCAGATTCCTCCCCTTCAAAAAAAAATTAACCATGATTTTAGTTATTAGGAATTCCTCATCCCCAGTACAACTAAAGGGTTCTTTTTTGAATTATCTGTATAAACACCAAAATCCAGTGTTGTGACAAGCTTCTCTTATTTAAGATGGTTCCATTCTTATTTAAACATATAATAAAAATGCAATGAAAATTCTTAACATGTTTCCTTCTGCTTACACCATAACAATTAAAGCAAGCATATGCAAAAACAAACAAAAAAGCAATAACCTTTTTCATCCTTTACAAACTTTTCAGATGAAAGCCTCAAAGCATTTTTCAAAATATTTAGGTAGTGATTTACAGCATGTATTAATCTGATAAAGACCCATTTTTAGTCCCCCCCCCAACTAAGATTTAATATATCTCAGCCAAAGAGGGAAGTAAACAGTGACTTTTTTTTTTTTTTTTTTTTTTTAAACTCTTAAAGCAGGGTCATGTTACAAGTAGAGAAAAGAGGATTCAGATAGTGCCCTAGTGGAAGCTGGGTCCTTGATCCACATAGGCAAGAGAGAGAACTTCTTGAGTAGGTCTAAACAGGATGGTTGCTCTAGGAAGGGGGCTGGTTTAGCTACCCTGACATGTGCCATTAAACCCATTCTTTTGTCTAGCTGGGTGAACTACTTCTGAGTCCTACTAGAGGGACCAGACATTTGGGAGCAAGGTCTGCAGGGGTCAAATTAACAAAGGTTTCTAAAAGAATGGCTAAAAGCCAACCACATATTGGCATTTCAAGCTTTATAAACAAGGCACATTGGCTAGCTTTACACTAAGACCTGAGGTTTCAAAACCCACAGGGAATAGTTTACCTGCCAAAAAACCATTATCTTTCCAAAATGGCAATTGTTTGGGATTACCCAGTGAACTCCTTACATACAGCTTTAGAAATACGTTCAGAAATTATGTAACTTCATTCTTCCTTGATTAGCTGTGGATAGAACTACTCAAAATTCTTGTTCAATTATGTCTAGCTCATTGTTACGCTACACTAAAAAATGGTAAATGTTTGATGTGTAACATTCAAGATCTCTAATTAAATATTACACTTTAAACACAATAGCTATAAGGTTGATTCTTACGTGCAACTAGGGGCAGAAGGCCCATTTGTAAAAATAACAACAAAATTGGAGACAAATATGGCTATGTCAAAAGTATTTTTTGAGGTATTTATTGATCTTACTGATTAGTAAATTCACGAAACTTTGGCGTTGTGATTGCTAAATATATCCTGAGAATGATAAGCAATTTAAAACTTTTATATGGATGAACTGAAAATAACTCCATGGCCCTTGGAGGATTAATTTCCCCCCCCCAGAGTTTATGTGTAAGAAGTCTTAAGATTATTCAAATAGAATACTTTTTCTCAGCACATTTATTAAGTATAGTTAAACCATGCCTTCATTGCTTAAAGAAAATTGACCATGCTTTCAATGCTTGCCAGCTTATTTTTCCTCAGTGGGAGTGTAATTAGCAAAAAGGCCCTGGACCTCGAGGTGAAGTGAGGTGGGAGGATTAGGGGAGTAAAAGAGAGTGGAGCCCTTTCTCCAGTCTAAGGTTCGTTTATATTCATCAGGTTCTGAAATAGGAAAGGTCAACGTCGAAACTGATGGCTCCTTATCTCAAGATGAAGTCAGGGGTGTAGGACTTCTCCAGACTGTGACTGGAGTCCACGATATATTCTCTCCCTGGAGAGCTGCTGGGTGGCAGTGGGATGTTTAGGAGCGAGGTGTTGGGGCGGAGGTCCGCGGTCCTCGAGGCAGGCGCCCTCAGCATCCGCGTCCCCGGGCCGAATCCGGCCCAGATGGCCGCGCCCACCCGGGGAAATTTCTCGAGGTCCTGCTCGGGGCTGGAGGCGAACTCGGCAGAGGGCTGTGCAACCGGCATTCTGCAAAGGCTGGCAATAAAGAAATACGCAAATTCAGCACCGCATCCCCCGCGGCTTATCGCATCTATTTTTATATAAGAGCCAAGGTCATTCTTTAACGCCAGGCAGTAGCCCTGAGGGGTAGCGCTGCCAGGTGACAGCGCCCGACGCGGGGAGGGGGTCACCTAGTCGTCCCCGGGCCTGTCTGGCGCACACCTGCGGGGCGGGCGCCTGGCCGCGGGCCCGGAGGGAGGCAGGGCGGCGTCCCCGGCGCCGAGGAGGGGCCTCGTCGCGCGGGCTGACGGGGGGATTCGCGGTGGGCGCGGCTGCGAGGGCTGGAGGCGCTGCGGCGCGAGTGCGTCACGCCGGCGGAGGGCACGGTGGGCTGCGGCTGACCCGCGACCAGGAGCCCGGCGTCGCGGGCTCGGGGCAGAAGGCGCCGCACCCGCCCTGCCAGTGCGGCCGGGAATCGGCCGGGGGTCGCCAGCGAGCCGCCGCAGGCTCCATTCATTCGCGCGGCTCCGCCTCCTGGCTCGGGCACCGGCGGCTCGCAGGACGCGTCAGAGGTGAGTGCGCTACCGGTCCCGGGCGGGGGCCGCGAGCGAGGCCGAGTCTCCCGCGCCGACCCCACGTCCCCGTCCGTACCCGACCCCGCGCCCCCCGGGCGGCGACTCTGGCCGCGAGCTGCGGGTGCCTCGCGGACTCGGCCCGGCGCAGGCCCGCGCGGCCGCCGGGGCCTGGGGCGCTCGTCCAGCTGGTGGCTGCTGGCGGGGGCCCGCAGGGGCGCGTGGCGCCCCCAGGTGCGTCGGCGTCCGCGTCGGCGCCACCATTTTGTGTGAGGGAATGCCTCCCTGGCCTGCCTTCGCTCGGCGGCGGTCGCATTCCGTGTCGCAGTTGCTGCTGGCGGAGCCCCCTCCCCTCCTACGCTCCCCACCTGGAGCCCGTGCGTTTTCGCCGACTGCCTGGGCCGGGTGGAACGCAGAGCTGGTGAGGTGCGGGGCTTAGGCGTGTGGGCTCGGGGTCTGCCGCGCAGGTGGCCTCCCAGGATGCTCTGACCACCCCCTTACCTCTAACTACTCTGCCCTCGCTATTGTGTGGAATCTGCCCCCTCGGGAATTCGGGTCACTGCAATCTTGTACTAATTTCGTTCTCAGCGGTCTGGTCCGTTATGCAGTTTTTGCAGAGGCCTGTGCCTCTGGAAATGGAAGGATGAAGCCTTGAGCCCGGGATGGTTTATGGCTCAGGGGTCTGGATTAGATTTGATCCCAGTGTTGTCCTTGGGGAGAAATGATGAGACATTTCATCAGACATTTCATCATTTCAGCTTCAGGAAGTTGGTTTGGGTATATTACCAGTAGATTCCAAGATAACCACCTGATGCAGGCCCCCTCCCCCTCTGGGAAATCCTTTCAAAGCCTAAATTTAAACGCTTCTTGTGGATGTTTGAGGGGGCTGGGAAGTGCTGAACGGGCTCCTAGAGGAAAAGTTTGGTGATGCTCCCAACTGTTACATGATTCGTCATTGTCAAGATTTCTCAGAATTTGGTAATTCTTGTTTTGGTTCGTTGTTTCCTTGTGAACGTATTACTTAAGTACCTAGTGGATTATGTCTTCCCCATTGATATTTTATCTGTGCATCACAGACTGGGATTAACATCTGGAATGGAGGCTGTTGCATAATACCTAGATTTGAGCTCTGGAGGGAATTCTCCGAAATGAATTTGGGTTTGGTGTACCATGTTTTTATTAATTTTTTTTTTTTTTTTTTGCGCATTGTAGGATGTAAAGGTAATCTTGGCGAACTCTGTTATTTTACAATGAAGTATTTACAAGAGGAAAGACCTTTAATGACTAATGTAGGATGGACTACACTCATTTGTATTTTTTTTTTTTTTTTAAACCTTGTTTGGGGTTGGAGACAAGGAATGAGAAGCACCTGGAAAAGCTCATTTGTAATAAGACTTTCAGTACAAACAGAGGTAACAGTCTTTCACGGGAAGCTTGCAGTTGTTATAGTGTATTGTTTTTAAAATTTATGAGCTCATCAGTTTGGGAACTTAGAAATAGCTTATTTGAGTAGCGACATGGATTTTCCACGTGAATGATCATAAATTAGGATGTTTTGCCCATGGATTTTAGATTTTCAAAGGTTTCCTATTAGTCTGACTTTCGAAATAGTATTCAAATTGTTACAAGTAGTATCATTTCTTTAATAAATATATATTTTAAAAATATGTATTATTGTGTATTGTTATTATTATTTAATAAGTATATATTAGAAAACTCTGAATTGGAGAAAACAAAGTATTTAATAATTGAATGCTTTTGAGTAAAATTATAACATTACTCTCCTTATAAAATTATCTTAACCTTTTTTTTTTTTTTTCCTGTTCAGTCAGGGACCTTCCCATTAATTCTGTCTACAAACAAGTGATTGCATATCCTTTACCATCCATGGCATAATAAATACCATGCTTCCCATTAATGATATGTTTGCTCCATAGGGAGGATTACTGACTGTAGAAGGGTCCTTGACATTTAGTGATGTCTTGATTTAGGGAATTTAAATAAGCAAAGACTACCTGCTCCAGATTGCCAGTGATCTATCTGGACCTATATTGTAGGTCCTTGGGGAATGGGTTGTTCTGGCAAAGGCAGCTTGGAGTCAAACACAGCTCTTGCACCTTCACAGTGATTCTGTTACTATGGAAGTCGGAGAGGTTCATTGACTTGGAACAATTGTATTTCATTGACTTGGAATTTGGAAATGATGTTGGTGTTCTTATTATTTTTAAAGTAGGTTGAGATTTTGAGCATTATTTTACTACTTGAGAAAATTGGAAGAAAAAAAATCTAATATTTTTCTCCATAAGCTCCTACCTAGATAGCTCTTCAAGTCTTGTTATGTTCAGTCCTCTGCCTAAAAATACAAAATGATTTACTTTAAAAAAAAGTAATTTGAGTATAAAATAATTAAATATTCAGGTGGAGGTTGAAAAATCTGTCAATGATTCTGTAGAAAGGATTGTTGGTTGGGTAGGAAGTTAAATGAGTACTCATATTCTGTCTATTTTCTTTTATGATTCTAAGTGAAAAAAAGGAATGGAGTGATGATTATTGTGTTCTCTTCACACACCATTAGGCTTCTGCTTTGTTTATCTGGCCTTGAAATTTAAATTCTTTATTTGGTATGCCTCATTGGTAGAGGGATATTTCACAGTTCCTTCAAAGACAACAACTTAATGTAGAGTTCCATGAAGGGAAATATGTGCTTTAAAGATACTCAGGGAAAAACTGACAATTTACTAAAGACATCATAAAATAATCATTAGACAGATGGAGTTTTAGAGCTGGTATATGAGGGCAGAGGTTGTGACTCAATGGTAGAGTGCTTGCCTCCCACGTGTGAGGCCCTGGGTTCGATCCTCAGCACCACATAAAAATAAATAAGTAAAATAGAGCTGGTATATGATACCTTAAGGTTAGTGTACTGTAAATAAGGATCTTTTATTCATCTAGCTTAAGGTATTACAAAATTTGTGACTACCTGGGTTTCATTCACATGGACTTTTTTTTTTTGTACTGGGGATTCACAAATGCCGGGCAAGTGCTGAGCTACATCCTCAGCCTCTGTATGTTTTTTTTTTTTTTTTTTTAAATAGTTTTTTAGTTGTAGATGGAGACAATACCTTTATTTTATTTATTTTGATATGGTGCTGAGAATTGAATCCAGTGCCTCACGCTTGCTAGGCAAGTGCTCTACCACTGAGCTACAACCCCAGTCCATGTACATTTTTTTAAGACTCATTTTGTTTAGTTTTAGGCTAAGCCAAAGGTTGTATTTATTTACTCAACAAACATATGTTATAGGACACAAAGAAATAGGCCTTTCTATCATGTCTGTTATTTAGGGAAGTAGTGTGGATTAAAATTAAATTTAGAGGTTTTCTTAAAATTGAAATTACAAAGAATTTTGAAAAATGAATGGGAACAAATCAGTTTTGTAAATTTCATTTTTTAAAAAAGTGTCGAGTTGCATGTTGTCGTACTTTGTTACTTGTGAGGTATGAAAAGATTTTAATTTGGAAAATTCATTCTAGTAAGATTTTTTTCTTTTTTGGTATTGGGGATTGAACCCAGGGGCACTCAACCACTGAGCCACATCCCCAGCCCTTTTTTGTATTTTATTTACAGACAGGGTTTCCTGAGTTGCTTTGGGCCTAGCTAAATAGCTGAGGCTGGCTCTGAATCTCCACCTGCTCCCTTAGCCTCCTGAGCCACTGAGATTATAGGTGGACACCACTGCACCGGCCTCAAGTAAGATTTTAATGTGAGCCAGACACTCTTGGTCTGGAGATCAAATCCTGAATGTGCTAGGTAATCTAGAAATTTGCTCTTATATGTGGGACATGCATTCAACACTCTCTCCTGTGAATGAACTTGTCAAAGTGATATGGACATGGAGAAAATGGGTGCATGAATTCTGTCTGAATGAGTCCAGAAGGGCTTTACAAAATAACAGTTGAACTTGGTCTTGAACAATAGAAGAATGAGAATTTTCCAGAAGTTTTTGGAGGTGTGGGACATGATGAGAAATGGTCCCACCAAACACCGCAGCAGAGTTACAACTTGTTTCCTTCCACATCATTGAGGTTAGTTGAACTGACCCAGGTCCAATGGTGGGTTGAAGCCTGCTTGTGAATAGATGGGTGTGACCTTATGAGTTTTGCTCCGAGATGATGGGAACCACTGATGGATTTTAGAAGAAAAGAGTTGACAGGATTTTTTCTTTTTTAAAAAAATCATTCCAACAGCAATTGAAAGGCTAGATTGTAATGAAGAAACCAGTTAGGAACTCTTGTGATCTCTGTAAGGCTCTGAAACAAGGCAGTGGCAATGATAACAGGAGGGGCTAGTTCTAAGAGACATTTGCTGAAGTAGGAAGGCAGCATATTTGATGGAAAGGGCTGTGCTTAGGTGTCAGAAAAATTGGGTTCAAATCAGGGCATCAGGGTCCTGCTACTTATGGTTGTATAAATGTGGGACAGTTATCTATGCTTTTTTGAGACTTGACTTTGGCTACAAAATGAGTGTGAGACATCCCTTGTAAGCATTTTCTAAAAAACTTTCTTTTGTACTTGCAGATTGTCAGAATGCCTGTATTTTATTTGTTTATTTTTATGTGGTGCTAAGTATTGAACTCAGTGCCGTACACATGCTAGGCAAGCGCTCTGTTACTGAGCTACAGCCCCTATCCCCCACCCCACTTTTCTTTTCCTTTTTCCTCTTTTTCACATATGAGAGAAAATATGTGACTCTTGATTTCTGAGTTTGGCTTATTTTGCTTAACATAATGTTCTCAAATTCCATACATTTTCCTGCATATGATATAATTACATTTTTCTTATTATTGAATAAAACTCCATTGTGTACATACACCACATTTTCTTTCATCCATTTGTTCTTGGACACCTAGGCTGATTCTATAATTTGGCTGTTTCGAATTGTGCTATTATAAACAGGAATATGTATCACTGCAGTATGAATACTAATTCAGTAGAATAAATACTGAGGAGTACTTTAGCTGGGTCATATGGTGGTTCCAAGTCTTTTGAGGAATCTTCATACTGATTTCCATAGTGGCTGTACTAATTTACAGTCCCTCCAACAGTGCAAAAGTGTTCCTTTTGTCTCTACAGTCTATCGTTTATTATTGTTTGTATTCTTTTTTTGGGGGGGGGTTATTGGGCATTGAACTCAGTGGCCAAGTGTCTCTGAGCTACATCCTAGCCCTATTTTTTGTATTTTATTTAAAGACAGGGTCTCACTGAGTTGCTTAGCACCTTGCTGAGTTGCTGAGGCTGACTTTGAACTTGTGTTCCTCCTTCCTCAGCCTTCCCAGCTGCTGGGATTACAGGCATGCACCACAGTGTCCAGCAATAGGCAATAGCTTATTTCTTTTATGCACTGAGTATTATTATTTATCCATTAACTGAAGGACATTTTAAGCAACTATGAATAAAGCTTCTATAGATAACTTGTTCTTTGGCTCTTTTAATGAACAAACTTTATTTTGATTCAGGGTATGCTGTCTTTTATATGAAAGTATGGCTAATGAGCTACTCTTAGCAGTAAAGTGGACATTTGGACTGCTTATCAATACACATTTGTTTTTTTAAAGAGAGAGAATTTTTTTTTAATATTTATTTTTTAGTTTTTGGCAGACACAACATCTTTGTATGTGGTGCTGAGGATCGAACCCGGGCCGCACACATGCCAGGCGAGTGTGCTACCACTTGAGCCACATCCCCAGCCCAATACACATTTTTTTACATAATTCACTTTTGGAAACATGGTCTATATGTTTTTATCATGTAGTGGCTAGAGATGTGGTTTCATGGTGTTTCAATGGTTTATCTGTAATTCTGAAATCCAAAAAGTTCTTGAAATTGTAAGCAACAAGTGATCCTCCTCCCAAGCCACAGGGATTATAGGCATGAGCCAGGATTCGTGGCTATTGTTTATATTTTTAATGATTACCATTCTGACTAGATTGAGATGAAATCTCAGTGTAGTTCTGATTTGCATTTCCCTAATTGCTAATGATGTTAGACATTTGCTGGTTATTTGTATTTCTTCTTTTAAGAAGTGCCTGTTTAGTTCAGTTGCTCATTTATTAATTGGATTTTTAAAAAAGTTTTTTGAGTTCTTTATATATTCTGGATATTAGTCCTCTATCAGAAGATCAAGTATATTGAAATGATTAGAAATAACATAAGAACTCACTGCCTGACATCTGTGATCTGTATGTAATAATAATGTCATCAAATTTTGTTTATGGTGATGATAAATGGTTATGGTCATAAAGGAAAGGAATGATTGAGTGTAGGATGATTCCAACAGGTCTTAGCATACAGTAGGGTCAATATATGTTTAGTTAACATAGATTGTGAAAAGGGGAAGAAGAATTAAGTTTAGAGAGGGAGAGATTCAACTTTGACATTATTTAGCATTTTCTGAGGCAGAATCTAGGTAGAGGTATGGAGTGAGCTGTTACAAATAGAATAACTTCTGCCTGATTTATCTTTCTGGGTCTCAATTTTCTCATGTGTAAAAGAATAGTTAGAATCTATCTGAAAATGTTATTGACAGAATTAAATGTGATGACATATCTAAAGGAGAAGCTAGTATTATCTGTGACATTAGGCTAGTTCTTAGAATCTAGTTCAGTGGTTCTCATCTATTTTTTTCTCCCTTTTATTAAAAAAAATTTTTTTAGTTGTCAATGGATCTTTATTTTATTTATTTATATGTGGTGTTGAGAATCTAACCCAGTGCCTCACACATGCTAGGTATGCGCTGTACCACTGAGCCACAACCCCAGCCTCTTTTTCTCCCTTTTGTTATATCCTCACTACCACCCCATGTACAACATTTTGTTGAGGTACATTTCTAAGTAGTATTTTACTTTCTCATTTTAAAAATTAAGCTTTTGATGTGCATGAGAATGAAGTGTGGGGACATAGCTCAGTTGGTAGAGTGCTTGCCTTGCATGCACAAGGCCCTGGGTTCATTCCCCAGCACCACCACCACAAAAAAAAAAAAAAAAAAAAAAAAAAAATTAAGAAAACCTTTAGTCATTGCTATTGTTTATGTTAATGTAGGGGAAATGTACTTTATTTGAAAAATTGAAATAATTCATGTTAGTCCCTTAATATGTATCCTCAGATAAACAGCCACTCTTATGTTAGATTTGGTACTGTTTTTTTTCACTATTTCTACTCATGAATGGAAAATATACGCAAAGTAGCAAAAAGCACTGAAATTTTAGGTGTTTTAATATTTGCTTTGGAACATATAAAAATATTGACATTAATTTCATGAGAGAAGAAATTAAAACAATTCTGGAAAAATTTTGTCTGGACATATTAACTTTTTGTATCAGAGTGGCTTTTAAGAGTGGAGGAAAAAGCACATTTTATTTTATAATATGATTCATACAGTTTTACAGTTTCATGCACAAGTGACCTCAGTTGAAGTCTAGGGATTCTTGGTCCTGCTTTTCAGAACTGTCTCATATTGGCTTGGATGGAGTCAAGAGAAGTTCTTGTGCTTTTGAGAATACTGAAAATGGGAAGTTTCTCTGATCCTAGTTGGAAACAAACCAGGTATAACCAATAGTATTTCTTGACTAGCTACTGGTTGGTCCATGTTTTTATGTAGTGTGATTCATTTGTGGGTGAAATCAATTGTTGGGAAGTGCTAGTTCTCTTATGTTTTAAAGATTGGTAGAATATACTTTTTTTCATTTGCATATTAATTCTTCAGATATTTGAAGGGTAGCTTTCTTGCTACCCTTCAGCAAGAATTCTTTTTCCCAATCTCTGTTCTTCATCTATAGTGCCATGGTTTAGAGCTTCTTGGCCACCTTGGTGTTTTCCATTGGAGGCATTCCAGTTTTTTAGGGTTGAGTTCTCTCATAATGTGTCCTTGAGAAGGAGGTAAATACTGCAGAACTGGATCATCATAACACTGATAATGAAGCTCAATTCTGTATTTATTTTGCTGTAATTTAAAAAATATTTGGTTATGTTTCATAATGAATCTAGTATCACAAGATATCAAGGCTCTTCTTATTTGTATCCTTTAGTAGTGGACAATTAAAAGACCAAATGAGGTCCTATGATGGATGCCTGTAATCCCAGCGACTCAGAAGGCCGAGATAAGGATTGTGTTTTCAAGATGAACCTCAGCAACATATTGAGGCCCTAAGGAGTTAGTGAGACCCTGTCTCAAAATAAAACATTAGGGCTAGGGATATAGCTCAGCTGGTAGAGTGCTTGCCTTGCATGCATAAAGCCCTGGGTTCAGTTCCCAGCACCACAAAAAACAAACAAACAAAAAAAGCAATAAAAAAGAACTGGGAGGGGAGCATGGGGCAGAAGCTTGGGGAGCTGAGGCAGGAGGATTGTGAGTTCAAACCCAGCCTCGGGAATTTAGCAGGGCCCTAGGCAATTTAGGTAGCTCCTGTCTCTAAATAAAATATAAAAAGGGCTGGGTATGTGGTTCAGTGGTTAAGCACTCTCGGGTTCAATCCCTAGTTACACCACCCTCAAAACAAAAGCAAAAACAAAAAAGCAAACCAAAAAGAAGCTACAAGAATTATAGTGAATTCTATTGTTTTCCTTAGCTATTTTTATTTTATTTTTTTTGCGGGGGGGGGGGGGGGCGGCTACTGGGGATTGAACTCTGAGGCACTTGACCACTGAGCCACAACCCCAGCCCTATTTTGTATTTTTATTTTAGAGATAGGGTCTTGCTGAGTTGCTTAGTGCCTGACAGTTGCTGAGGCTGGCTGCTGGGATTACAGGTGTGCACCACTGCGCTGGCTCTTTAGCTCTATTTTGAAGTAACTTGTTACGTATTTGGTAGGCATTTTGCTTTCTCAGATTTTATGTTCCCCTTCGTTTTTTAAGCTTAAGGGTTAAGCTACTTGGCCTTGTTTTTGGTTGCCAGTTTGGGAGGTGGAAGTAGGAAGATTGCCAAGTTCAAAGTCAGCCAGCCTCAGCAACTCAAGGCCCTAAGCAATTTAGTGAGACTCTTTCACAAAATAAAAAAAGGGTGGAAATGTGGCTCAATGGTTAAGCATCCTTGGGTCAATCCATGGCACAATAAATAAATAAATAAATAAATAAATAAATAAAATAAAAAAATAAAACCTCAGAAAATGTATCTAGTGATTAGACTGATCAACAGTAGAAAGTCTGAAGAAATTATTGCAAGGTTTTAAAAATCTTAACTCCTCAGGAGTTAGATTGGTTGTCTTCTATAATAATTGTATTTCACTTAGATACATTATGGTTCATATGACTTTTGGTTTTTACGGGGGAACCTGCACATCAGGTTAAAATCTACTGGAGATAGGTCTCTTGGGTTCTGAGCCTGCCTCTGCCCCTTAGGCAGTGTGCTTAAGTGCTCATCATCTGGAAAATGAGGATATGAATGCCTGTCTCATAGGATTGTTTTGAGGAATAAGTGAGATATGTAGGATGGTCAGCCCTATACAAGGTAAGCAATCAGTAAACAGTGGTTCTCTTATCATCAGAACATACCTTCTGAGTTTAAAAAAAATCCTTACAAATGAAATTTTGGCCCTTTGTAAATTAAGACCTTTCTTCCCAGCTTCGGTCTCTAAATAAGCTATAAGTGCTTTGAAGGAATGTAGTCAAGTGTAGAGCTCCGTTATTAATTAGAAAGGAAATCAAAGATCATTCCTACTTTTTACATGTGTGGAAAAAAATGGTTTTGCTTTCCTGGAGTTTGAGCTTTGTAGAATAGACAAAAATGAATCACAGCTTTGTGTGTTAAGTATTGGTACATGATAAGTATATTAAAAGAAGTGTAGTCCACCCTCTTTTTCTGTGGGTTCTGCATCTGCCCATTCAACCAAACTCCAGTCAGCAATATTTTGGGAAAAAATTTTGTCTATTGAACATGTACAGGCTTTTTTCTTGTCATTTCCTAAACAGTATAATAAAACGACTATTTACATAGCTTTTAAATTGTATTCAGTATTTTATGATTTTTGTGGTGCTGGGAATTGAACCCAGGACCTCACAAATGCTAGGCAAGCGCTTTGCCACTGAGCTACACCCTGGTCTTTTATTTGGTATTACAAGTAATCTAGGGATGATTTAAAGTGTATCAGAGGATGTACATAATTATATGCAAATACCGTGCCATTTTATGTAAGGGACTTAAGCATCTGTGGATATTTGGGATGGGATTGGGTCTGTGAACCAATTGACTGGACACTGAGGGACAAGTAAGTGTGGAGGGTCCTTAATGCCATTCAGTTCTTTCTGTCCATCTATGCTATACATGACTGCTACATAAATTGTCTTAAAGCATACTCGTGAATGTTTCTTCCCTTCTCAAGTTCCATTAACAGCCTTTTGCTTGTATAGCAAATAAAACCCAGATTTTTTTTTTTTTTTTGGTACCTGGGATTGAACCTAGGGGTATTCAATCACTGAGCCACATCCCTAGCCCTTTTTAAAAAATATTTTATTTTTAGATGGGGGCTCACTAAATTGTTTAGGGTCTTGCTGAGTTGCTAAGGCTGGCTTCAAACTTGCTATCCTCCTGCCTCAGCCTCCTAATCGCTTGGATTACAGGTGTGCTCCACTATGCCCCAAAAGCCCAAACTCTTTTAGTCTGGTATTCTTGATCTGCTGTCTTCTGTCCTCAATTTATTTTCCTTTTATTTCTGCTACTATTTGTCTTTTTGTAAATCCAATGACTAACCATTCTCAGTATGCTTTCTGGGTTTCATTTAGCATCTTCCCTCCTTCCCTCCTTTTAAAGGGCTTCCCCACTGTCGAAAAGCCATCTGTTGCTATTTATCTAACAGAAAATCTTTGTTCATCTGTAGCAGCTTTTCCTCCTAGTACCAGAATGGTTTATTTATTACAAAATTTTATTTGTTCATTCATTCATTCATTCATTTTTCTCAGCATATATGTTTGGAATTTAGGAAATCTAGCTCTCCTTTTGTTTTTTACCAAGGATTGAACCTAGGGGCACTTTACCACTGGGCTACAACTCCATTCCCAGCCCTTTTTATTTTTATTTTGTGACAGGTCTTGCTAAGTTGTTTAAGGCTTCACTAAGTTACTGAGGCTGGCCTCCAACTTGTAATCCTCCTGCCTCAGCCTCTGAGTTGCTGGGATTACAGGTGTGTGCAGAGTTGGAGAGGTCTGGAAAGGAAAGAGAAATGACAAAGCTGTGCTTCAGAGATTGCTGTTTTTCCAAATTGGTGTTGTACTCTGCATTTTTTAGTTAATGTGTTAAGTAGCTTTGTATTGTTGTGACAAAATGCCTGAGATAATCAACTTAAAAAGAAGAAAGGTTTATTTTGACACACAGATTCAGTAGTTTCATTCCATGGTTGCTGGCTCCCTTGCCTTTCACTTGAGGTGGTATATCATTGTGAGAACTAGCAGAACAAAGCTGCTTACCTCATGTGAGGTTAGGAAGCAAAGAGAGAGGAAGGAGTTGGGCTCTAATGCCCTCTTCAAGAACTGCTTCAAGTGACTTAACTTCCTCTCAAATAGGCCATACCTTTCAATTCCAGCACTGCCCCCATATCACCATAGGCTGGCAACCAAGCCTTTAACACTTGGGCTTTTGGGGGAAATTATCCACACCATAACAGTTACCCAGTAGAAATGGTAGAAATGAGGAATGCAGTCCAGTGGTGGTGATTGTGACTAAACAGATTCTATTTCTTTTTTTTTTTTTTTTTTGTTATGGGGGATTGAACTCAAGGACACTTTACCATTGAGCCACATCCCCAGCCCTATTTTATATTTGTTAGAGACAGGGTCTCACTGAGTTGCTTAGTGCCTCGCTTTTGCTGAGGCTGGCTTTGAACTCGATCCTTCTGTCTCAGCCTCCCAAGCTATTGGGATTATAGGCGTTTGCCATCATGCCCAGCTCTTTTTTTTTTTTGAGGCAAGATCTCACCACATTGCCTGGGCTGGTTTTAAACTCCTGGACTCAAGGGATCCTTCTGTCTCAGCCTCCTGAATAGCTAGGACTATAGGCAATGAGTGCTATCATGCCCATCACAAATGCAAATTTTTTAAAAAATATTTTTTTAGTTGTTGATTTTTAAATTTTGTTTATTTATATATGCGGTGTTGAGAATTGAACCCACTGCCTCACACATGCCAGGCAAGTGCACTACTGCTGAGCCACAGCCCCTAGCCGCAAATACTTTTAATATGTATTAGCAATTAGTTGCAGTTTACTTCTTTCTCAATCTGAAATCTTTGCTTCTGCTTAAAAAAAATTTTTTTTATTCATTCTTTTTAGTTATACATCACAGTAGAATGTATTTTGACATACATACAGGGAGTATAATTTCCTGTTTTTGTGATTGTACATGATTTGGAGTTATACTGATCGTATATTCATTTATGAACATAGGAATGTTATGTTCGATTTATTTTATTGTCTTTCCCATTCCCATCTCCCCTCCTTTCCCTCCACTCCCCACCCCCATTGTGAGTCAGCATCTGCATATCAGAGAGAACTTTCAGCCTTTGGTGTTTTGGGATTGGCTTATTTCACTTAGCATGATAGTCTCCAGTTCCATCCATTTACTGGCAAATTCCTTAATTTTAATCTTCATGGCTGAGTAATATTCGACTGCATATATGTACCACATTTTCTTTATCATTTGTCTGTTGAAGGGCACCTAGGTTGGTATCATAGCTTAGTTATTGCCTCCACTTGTTCTTGTATTGTCCAGTAATTTGCCCACAATCACAAAACTAGTAATCCTGTCAGTTTGGCTCAAGAGCACACACCTTTTATTTTTTTTTTACTTTGAAAATAATATAATTTATAAAAGTTATTTTGTAAATTACATTTGGTTACAAATTTCAGAATGTTAATTATGACAAGTTTCAAAGACTTTTTAAAAAGCTGTTAAAACTGAGTAAATAAGACATTTTCTTAACAGTTTATATTTTGGGCACTAATTATTTTAGAAGGAAGGCTCTTTTGTGAGGGCTTGTAGTTCATCATGAAGAGCACACACACCCTTAATGAGCATTTTATACTACCTTCACACCTACAAAATCCTATGTCATACGTCTCTGGATTTTGTTTTTGAAGCTCTATAACATCAAATGTGGAGTACATATATATTTAAATGGTTTCTTATCTAAAAGTGTTTATCTGGACATGAAGAGAGAATTAAAGCTTTAGTTAGAAAAGTCACCTGTAAATGCCCTTTGAGAAATATTAAGCAATCTTTAGCCATCCTAGGGCTCCTAAAAAGCTATGCTTTTAGTTGTACCATTGTATCAACAGAATAGATATTGGAGTTAAATACTAACTAGCTCCACTGCTTACTAGTTTTGTACAAGTTATTCAACTGCTTTGTGTCTTAGTTTCCTTGTCTCACAAGCGAAAATAATTAAATTACCCACCTCATGGAATTGCAATAAAAATTATACCAAGGAATTCATATCAAATGTTTAGAGTCTGACACATAGTCCACTATTGGATTAGTGGTTATTACTTCAAAAGATGGTTTTGCTTCCTACTTGAATAAAAGAAGCAACCTTTTTTTTTGAACCTTGTGTAACTTTCCCATCTTTTACCTACAAACTTATAGACAGTTCTCAGCTATATATAATTAAATCTTTTTCCCTTCACAGAGAGCAGAAAGAGATTGCTGAACAAGGTTGAGACCTTCCTGAAATTTGGATAGTTGTAGCAGTCTGTTCAGTTACTTCATTTTGGTCATACTCAACCTCAGCTCAGAGTGGAGGTGAGTGGTTGGATGAACCTAAGATTTGGGGCCTTTTATCTGACAAGAGGACTAGATGAATAAGAGGTAAGTAAGATGAAGAGATGAATTGATATATTGCAGGGCCTACATTATAGAAGAAAATGTTAGGGGGGGAAAGGAGAGGAATTATAGTAAAGGCTCAGAAACAGGTTTTCTGTGTAAAGCTTGAGAGTGTTGCTGATTGTGTTGCCTGAATACCTAGCTTGTCCCCCACAGTGGAGTAATAGTCCTTAGAGTTAGGATTGTGGCTTGAATTGGTCAAGATCATTATATTTTTTCTGAGAATCCTTTCAGCTCTCCAATATTCACACGTTTGTTTTGGATCTGTTCCTCCCCTTAAATAATCCCAGACAATAACCTAGGGAATTGTGCAGGTATTTAAGAGTTTAATAAATAGATTCCTCTTTTTAGAATACAGTTGACAACTAGTAATCAACAAAAAAATAAGGTAAAAATTAAAAAAAGCAATTTATTTCCCAACTCTTTTCCATGTTATTTTTAGAGCATTCTTTTTTTTCAAATAGTTATAATTCCTGGGCAAAAGGGGTGAAATTATTAAAAGATGGATACAATCAGCTGGTGCTAGTGGTGCTATCAAATTCTTATATAAGAGGTCTGCTTATTACGTTTTTATACAGGTTAACCAGGATTTAATGAGCATACCATTTGCTTAATTTATAAATTAATTTGGACACTTTTTACACTTCGCTGTCCATTCTGTGTCAATTTTTTGATGAATTAGGTGGCTTAAGGCTATATTAAGCTTTCTCAGCTATGTAGAATGTAGTTAGGCCTTTTGGTTTATCTCAGGGGCAGAGTATACAGTATTTGACAAAATTTGATCTGACAGCTTTATAGTTACATAACCTAGAAGAGAAGTTTAAAAACAACAAAAAGAGGAAGAATTGGGAATTTATCTTGGCAGCGGTATTTAGAGAGAGATCTAGATTTTATACCCTTCCCTTGCCTCTCTAAACTAGGGCAAAACCATCATAAGTCTAATAATTTACATAGTCTTAAGTTCACCAAGATTTAAAGAACCAATTATCCTAAAGAGGTGAAAAGGTCTTTAGGATAATCCTATCCAGTTGCATCACCTTACCAATGAGAATACAGAAGCCTAAAGAGTAAAGAGGGTAAGTAATTTGCAGTCATAAAGCTGGTTAGTGGCAGAGCAGACCCAGGACCAAGGTCACAGAATTCTAGTTCTAGTGTTCTTTTGGGTAATATGTGAATAGAAGATCTGTTAATAAGATAATTATTAGAATATTTTACAAAAATAAATTTTATATAACCATAACAAAATACAATAATGTTTGATTTTGCATATTGAATAAAAATATTTATATTAGAAAATGTATCTGACTACCTAGGTTCATATTCTTGCTTCACTAGTGGTATGATATGGGTCAACTTTCTTAAACTCTAAAGCTGAGTTTCTTCATCAATATAATAGAGCTAATCAAAGTATTTTGTTATATGTTAAATGTAAAAATCTCCTTAAAGCGTGGCATATGGACAGTTCTCAGGATATTTTTCCTGATGTTGCTACTGATACATAATCATTTCTAGTTCTTTCAACATTCCTTTAAATTTAATAAAATTTAGCATTGAGAATGACTGGTAAAGAAAATAATGGTGGATATAAGGACAGATTTGCCTTTTTTCCTTCTAAAATATTTTAGAAGGTAGGTGTGTGGGGGGATGGATTTAGACTTGAAATTAGGGAAATATTTTTTTGTATTAAGAACTTAGGATGGATTTTTTTTTTTAAGAGGGAGGGAGGGAGGGAGGGAGGGAGGGAGAGAGAGAGAGAGAGAGAGAGAGAGAGAGAGAGAGAGAGAGAGAATTTTTTAATATTTATTTTTTAGTTTTCGGTGGACACAACATCTTTGTATGTGGTGCTGAGGATCAAACCCGGGCCGCACGCATGGCAGGCGAGTGCTCTACCGTTTGAGCCACATCCCCAGCCCGGACTTTTTTTTTTTTGTACTAGGGATTGAACCTGGGGTACTTTGCCACTGAGCTACCCTTGTTTCTTTAAAAATTTTTTGAGTGAATGATCTGTGTTGCTTAGGGACTTGCTAAACTATTGGGGCTGGCCTTGAGCTTGTGATCCTCTTGTTTCAGCCTCCCGAATTGCTGGATTACAGGTGTGCACCACTGTGCCCTGTGATATGGTTGTTTTTATGTATTCATAACTTTTGTTTTTTCCCCCAGTGCTCTTCTGTATGAGAATTGAGGGTATCTAAATTCCAGACTCAAGAAATAAGTTATTTTTCTATCTAAAAACAAGTTATTTTTCTACTTTAAAACCTTAATCTAGGGCTGGGATTATAGCTCAATGGTATTAGCACATGTATGGCATTGATTCAATCCCCAGCACCACATTAAAAATATAAATAAATAAAACAAAGGTATTGTGTTCATCTCCAAACAACTAATATATATATTAATATATATAATAAATGCTTAATCTACAAAGATTTAAGAATGAAGGATAATGAGTTGTGTTTTCACACTTGAGTCACGGTTCACTTACTTTTGACCTGTGGGAAAGTGGAGGGAGAGAGCTGACTTGTGATGAGCAATCCCATAGGGGCAGGGCATTGTTTTCTAAAGTGTGCTGTTACTTACATTATGTAGTGGTCTAGGAGGTGTTTATAAATGGTATTTGAGTGACCATTTAAGTTATGATTAGGTCTTTTAATGCCAGTTAGGAAAGTTTATAATATATCAAATTGGTTGTCATAGGTCTTAATATTTAAGGAGCATACAATGTTTCCAAAAAAAGCAAATTGAAACTCTGATACACAGTATCACATAGATGGACCTTGAAAGTGTTATGCCAAGTGAAAAAAGTGTGTCATTTTCACTTTTTGTATGATTCCACTTGAAAGGTTCTTAGAATAGTCAGATTCATAGAAGCAGGTTATCAGAGGCTAAAGAGGGAGGAATGGGAAGTTACTGTTTAATGAGCACAGATTTTCTATGTGAGGTAATAAAAAAGTTTTGGAAATGGATAGTTCACTTATTTTTGAACTTACTTTTGGTGGTTGCAAACATTGTGAATGTACTTTCTGTGAATGAATTGAACACTTTAAATTGGCTAAAATGATACATTTTGTTATGTATACTTTACCACAAGGGAGACAGCATTATGATGAGATGTGTATGTGTGTATAGATTATTAAAATAAGTGGTTAAGAAGAATATTAAATAGTGACATAGGCACTTGGCAATAGAAAAAGGTTGAGGTACTACGGAAATTATCGAAGTTTGGGCAGCACTGGGATAGAGATCAGTGGACGGGGGAGACCTGTAGCCTATGTCTCCAGTCTTCCCCTTGCCATGAACTAGGAAGGTGGACCTATACATGACTTATGTACACCATATTAGTGAGAAGCCAAGACCTCTGAGATTGCTTGGTATCCTGAAGTTCTCTGATTTTTGTGTTATGTCATTGAGTTCTTTATTCAGAATTCCTATTTTACCCATTTCATAGAATTTTGTCCTTTTTAATAAAATTTAAGAAAGAAATGCATATTTAGAACTTTAAATGTGGCATTAGCATTTAATCTCTTAAGAACCATAATATTAAAGCAAAACATGAAAAAGAAAAATTATGTAAACTTGTTTGATTGCACTTTTTTAAAAAAAATCTTTGTTTATTAATTTATTTTTTATGTTGTGCTGAGGATGGAACCCATGCCTCACATATGCTAGGCAAGTGCTCTGCTGCTAAGCTACAGACCCAGCCCCCTTGATTGCACGCTTGTTACAGTGGGTCCATCTTGTATTTCTTGCTTAGGCTGTCATATTGTTGTTGATTTTTTTTTAATTTATTTTTTAGTTTTAGGTGGACACAGTATCTTCATTTTTTATTTTTATGTGTTGCTGAGGATCTAACCCAGTGCCTCAGGCAAGCTAGGCGAGCACTCTACCACTAAGCCACAACCCCAGCCCCCCATATTTTTTAAAATATATATTTAGTTGTAGATGGACACAATATTTTTATTTTATTTATTTTTATGTGGTGCTGAGAATTGGACCCAGTGCCTTACGCATGAGAGGCAAGCACTCTACCACTGAGCTACAACCCCAGCCCATGCCATATTGTTTTAATGTGGTGTAATCAACTTTGCTTTTTAGACTTTGGTCTGCAAATATTAATTTACAGTTCACCCTTTAGATTATAATCACTCTTAGCAAATGAAAATCTTAAATGTGTTTAAAATTTAAAATTTTTAAGTAAAATTTTTAATTTTAAACATGTACCTTATTTTGGTAGGTGGTATTCAAGTGAATCTTGTGAATTGTTTTAATATTAATCCTCTTGTGCTTTATGTAGTCAATATCGCATATTAAACGCCTCAGTATTTTACTAGGATATTTGGATCTTTGTTATAAATATTTAGGCAGTTGGATATTTGATATTTGGAATCCCATCTATAAGAGGGGAGAAACACATAATAACATTCTCTTAACTAGGGTCCTAAACAGTGCTTCTTTTTATCTGCTGTTGACCATTTGTTCTATGTTTATGGTTTCATCTAAAATCCAGTCAATTGCTGGATCTGACTCTGGAACATAATGTGTTTCCTTAGTTTGCTTTCACATATTGAATTTATTTTATTTATTTTTAACCTTCTTTTTAGTTGTAGATGGACACAATACCTTTATTTTATTTATTTAGTTTTAGGTGTGCTGAGGATTGAACCCAGTCAAGACTGAGCTACAACCCCAGCCCCACATGTTGAATTTATGATTCAGATATGAAAGAGTTGCCCAGGCTAACACTTAAGTTTCTTTTACCACGGACCTACTATTTCATTTTGTGTCCTTTCCGAACTGTAACATCTTACCTTATCCACGCTTCTGCCATGCTCCTGCTCTCTCTTGAAATTCATTGGTGTTTTCCTTTTCCCTCTTCTTAAAATTTGGCTAGAAATCTTGTTTCATAGGGATTTCCACAATCATTTCATAAATTTTTTTGTTTGTTTGTTTCCCCTAAAAGGGAAAATTTAGACATTTACATTTATTAACAGCTGGACTGAATTTGGGTATTTTGACTTTATGTTTTTATGTCAAGGTATTTTAGCAAATGGTTTCCAATTTAGTATATTTGCAAATAGTAATGATAATTCCTTCTTCCCTGCTGCCCGACCCTATCCCATTCCATCAATCAGTACTAATTGCTTTCCCTTGTCTGGTTGCATTGGCCAATACCTACATAATGTTCTGTAGTGGCAGGGGAGTCTGTATTTTTCTTAAATTTATAATTTTCTTTATTGTAGTGCAAAAGCCTATAGTGTTTTCTCATAAAACTAAACTATAAAACATTCCAAAATGAAATAAAAGAATAACAGGTGGGTTTTGTGTGTGCATGTTTTTACACATATTTATGAGATATAATTTTCATACAATATTTATCCACTGCACTGTACAATATAATTAATTTTTTAGTACATTTATGGGGTTGATTTTTTAAAAAAATACATTTTAGTAGATGAAAACAGTATTTTTATTTTATTTTTATGTGGTGCTAAGAATTGAACCTAGTACCTCACACATGCTAGGCATGTGCTCTAATAACTGAACTATAACCCCATCTGTGAGTTTTTTGAAGTAAGTTTGTAGGTTGTGTAACTATCACCACAGTCTAGTTGTGGAGCATTTGCATCATTCCAAAAAGTTTCCATGTGTCCTTTTACATTGACTTATGCTGAGGGGTATATGAGGATATATTTACATGGATATTTTTGTGTGTATCTGCATATTGTATATTTTATACCTATGTAAATTATTTATTTTTATCATTTCTCTTTCATTGCCTTCTTTTAGTTAAAAGGAATAACATTAGAAAGTTTTCTTTTTGACATACATGATTAAATCATGTGTATCTTGAAAAATAGGAGGGTTTTGTTACAATAAAATGTGGCAGTATTACAATAGAATTTGTAAAGGAAAGTGGCATTTTATATTCTGAAATGTGTTGTTCCATGTTGTTTGTTAAAGAGGATGGCATTCCCTGTGGATTTACTGAATAATTGCAGTCATGAGGAATTGGAAAATGCTGCTGAAGATTACATGTCAGATTTAAGGTGTGGGGACCCTGAAAATCCAGAGTATTTTTCTTTTCTCAATATTACGGTAAGGCATTTTGCAGTGATTTTTTTTTTAATCAGTCTTTTCAGTCCAGTTTTTACATGAACTCAATATCCTTTTTAAAAAGATCATTTAAAGAGTTTTAACCATTCAGTTTTGTCCAGTAAAATGTATTAATATTGGTTGATTAATAGAGCATCATGATCAATTTTGGCTTTTTTTTTTCCCTTTGATACTAGACACTGAACCCAGGAGTGCCCACCACTGAGCTACATCTCCAGCCTTTTTATATTTTATTTTGAAACAGGGTGTTGCTAAGTTGTTTAAAGCCTCACTTAGTTGCTGAGGCTTGCCTCAAACTTGGGATTCTTCCACCTTAGCCCTCCTAAATTGCTGGAATTACAGGTATACACTACTCAAGTCCAGTGATGATCAGTTTTTTTCATACCGGGGATTAAATCTATGGGTGCTTAACCACTGAGCCAGAACCCAGCCCTTTTTTTATGTTTTATTTAGTGACAGGGTCTTGCTGAGTTGCTTAGTGCCTCGTTAAGTTGACGAGGCTGTCTTTAACTTGGGATCCTCCTGCCTCACCCTCCCTAGCCATTGGGATTACAGGTGTGCGCCACTGTGCCTGGGTATGATCAGTTTTTAAAAGACAAAATCCTCAGGTTTTCACAGGTTATTGCTTAATGTTTTTCTTTTAATCTTTAAAATTAAGTGTAAGAAGTTTATCAATTTTGCTTAGACTGGTTATCATATTGGAGCTGACTCAATTAAATTTACTTCAGATTTAGAATTTGTGAGTTTAGACATTTGTTTATAATTAAAAGAATCAGCAAAGTCAGCAGTGGTGATAAATACCTGTAATTCTAGCGAATAAGGAGGCTGAGGCAAGAGATCACAAGTCCAAGGCCAGCATTAGTAGAATAGTGAGAGACCCAGTCTCAAAGTTGTAGATAAAATTCCCAGTACAATAAAACAAAAGAAGACTGAAAAAAAAATCAGGAAAATACTACATTACATTATTGTGTAATGAATCTTTTTTTCCTCTTTTGAAAAATAGTAAAATCAGATTTTCTTGTCAGTAAGCCATGGTACATTATGACACAAAGATCATTAGATTTTGAATCTTTTGAATTCCATTGTGAACTGAGGTAAGCAGATTCCTTTAATCTCTGCACCCCAGTTTTTCCTTCTGGAAATAATGTTGATTTAAAGGATTTGTAATTCTTCCCTACCATCATAATGATCAACATTGAGATATTGACTTTAAGTGAAGAGTTAGTGTTAGATTAATGCGAACAGAAAAATGTAATTAATTATATGTAACTTGCTGAAAAATGAATTACCAAACTGGTTTATTTTACTAGAAAATGAAATGTATCCCCCTGATGTAGTCTATTTTAAATAAAGATAATAAATTATCTTTATTTAATTATCTTGATTTTCAGTGACTTTTGGGGGCCTATTGTATACGGCTTTTGTTTTTATTCAGTGATATGACTAGAGCCTAGTAATATTTATTGAAATAAATTTTTGTTTTTATTCCCCCAAGACAATATAATTCTTTCAAAAGGTATTGATTTTATTTATTTTTTTTTTTTAAATAAGAGACTAGGAGGGGCTGGGGCTGTGACTCGGTGGTAAAGCGCTTGCCTAGCATGCATGAGGCACTGGGTTCGATCCTCAGCACTACATAAATGTAAAATAAAGATATTGTGTCCACCTAAAACTAAAACAATAATGTTAAAAAAAAATAAGAGACTAGGAATATTGTCTTCTGTCAAATGAAATTATATAATTAAAATTAATATAAGAAAAGTTTGATACTTTGATAAACACTTTGGTGTTTTTGTCATGTATTTTCTTAACAGACTTTAAAAAAATTCTTTTCAGTTATACATGACAGTAAAAGATATTTTGATGAATTATACATACATGGAGTACAACTTCCCATTTTTCTGGTTGTGCATCTTGTGGAATTACATTGGTTAACAAACTCTTCACTAATCTTCTCTCAATTGTCATTTCAGATACCTATTAGCCTGTCAAATGTAGGCTTTGTACCTCTTTATGGTGGAAATCAGACCCAGAAAATTCTTGCTCTTTTTGCACCTGAAGATTCACTCACAGGTCACTCTTTTGCTTCATTTTTGTAAATCGAGGAGTTTTTCAACAAACTATTAGAAATTTATAAACATGATAGTGTCATGAAGGAATTTGTTTTTGAAAACTTGTTTCAAATTTTAATTTTAGAAAAATGTAACTCTTAATTGCTTATAATTAAATAAGTGTTTAATGGATGAAATAAAATAAATGGCATAAATTGGACCGTATTATGTTATAAAGTAGAATGTATGGGTCTATTTAAGAGTATCCATAAACCTTATCAGATAATAATATTATAGACTTTAACACTTAAAATTTAAATGTTCATGATTGTTTATTCTGTTTTAGCTGTGGCACTTTACCTTGCTGATCAGTGGTGGGCTATTGATGATATTGTGAAAACATCTGTCCCTTCTAGAGAGGGTCTTAAGCAGGTAATGATCCTGTAAATCAATATTTTCTATAAACAGTGCTTGTTTTTGAAGTTATGGAACTCTTTCCCATTTTAATATAATCTGGTTATATTAAGACCTTAGAGTTTTATTTTATGATCAAACCAGCACTCAGGTTGGGTTTCTTCTATTTTATGTGATTCTGAAAATTTCTGTGAATTGGGTTAGGGAGACTGAATACCTGTGGGTTGGTTGAGCTGTGGCATTCTTTATCCACTTTAGCTTCTGATTTTCTTATTTGGAAGAGGAAAACCTAATTCTTTTCGTGTGGTTACTTAACTTCTCTGCCTCTAGGAGACACTGACCAGGAAACTTGTTCTATTAGTTGGGCCTCCTCTAGTGACCTATTTCGGGTTCTGAACAGTGGAGTAACCAGGCTCTGGTGAGAACAAGCTTCAAAAGCCTCTGTGGGGTGTGGAGTATAGGCCAGCCAGAAGCCATCCACTGCAGTGTTTATTACAGAAGGAACCCTGGCTTGCATGCTGGTGTTGAAAAAGTTTAAGAGACATTTCAGGTACTATGGTTTTTAGAAGATAACTAGGACAGGAGGGGAAAGTCCACAGACACCAGTTGTAAAAATATTTGATGAATCAAGGTCAAAGATTGTAGACATGTTTGGTGGCTGGAAGAGTGCCATTTACAATGAAAGAGAATAGGCCCCTTCACTGGCTAAGGTACATCAGACCCTTCTTACTTAAGGAGAATACTGACTTTATAGGTAAGCACTACTATTCAGTAATAGGTACAGAAATCCTTGTTAATTATGCCTAAGAGGAAGAGAGTTTTGCTGAGAGGAATGAAGTTAACATATACAAATATGTATCCTGATAATTCTTCCTTTAGAAGGTTTTTAGGATAGGCCAAGTGTCTAAAAACTTGTCAAATCTGGAAGGTGTCAGCTATTTCTGTTTACTTTTGTGGGATCATTGGACTATTCAGAAGAAACAAGGAAAGCATGAAAGCATGTCAAGAAACTTCAAAATCTGGGAAAAGAAAGCAAGAATCTTGCAGGTTACTGAGGTGTTCTCATTTCTTCCTTTTGGGTTTAAAAGTTTTTTTTTTTTTTTCTTTTCAATATTGGGGATTGAACCTAGGGGTGCAGTACTACTTTACTACATTCCCAGCCCTTTTTATTTATTTATTTAGAATTTTGAGATAAGGTCTTTCGAAGTTGCCTGGGCTAGCCTTGAACTTGTGACCCTCCTGCCTTGGCATCCTGCTTAACTGGGATCATAGACATGCACTGCTGCATCTGGCTTGAGATTACAGCTTTGAAAGTGATCATGCTTGTGATTGTAGGAGGAGTATAATACAGTCATTTATCCTTTTGGATATTAATTTTTGAATTTGCCTTGAAATTTCAGAGCAATAGGCACCTCTCACAAAAGCTGGGAGAATGTGTATACCTGGGCATCTGCCAGTCTGATAAAGAACTTTGAACCAAAAATGAAGGGAAGGAGGGAATTCATAATCTGCATAAAGCCATCAGATGGAAGGAGTAGATAGTAATAGAGGAGAATAATTTTTTCTCAGGAATAGCCCTGATAGAGGAAATGTACAAGTTAAGAAAGGTGTATAAAACTTGACTGAAGTTTGACATATTGTACAGGAATGTTAAAGGCTGGAGAAGGGGAAATCTTATGCAGACCATGTAGCCTCTCCTACACAAGTAAAGAAACTATGAAACCTTCAGGTATGAATTGGATTCCTATAGTAGGTTTCCTCTAACCTAATTACTTTATGACAGCAGCATCTTTTGAGAAAGTAGGAACATGAGTGAAGTAGCACTGCTGCTGTTGCCAAATCCTGACCACTCTGGAAAAATAGGTTGGTAAAGTCACAGGAGGGCATAATCGTTGTTTTTAATGAACTCATGACCTCAAGTAAATGACTTTACTTGAAAACTAGGAACCTCATTTCCCTCTGTCTCATATATTGTGGTAAAATTAAATGGGATAATAAAGATCATAACTCTGTTCCTGAAACTAAGTGCTCATTTATATGAAAAGGAAGTCTTCAGTTACATACTACAAAAGTTTGTCCCTTTTTCTGTCCTGGTCACCATTACTGGGAGGAAGACATAGGTGGCATACTTATCAAATCTGCCTGTCACAGCACCCGATAGGGGTCTAACCTTTGAAAAGTAGCATTAATAAACACAGAGAAGGAGCTAACATGATGAAATTAAACAGGAAAATATGTAAAGAAATACCTTAGTTTTAAAAAAATAAGCTATATATACACACCATGAATTCCAGATTGAAACAGTAGCTCATGTGAAAAAGACTTTGGCTTTAGTTAATTAGTAAAATGAAGCTAGCAGAAACCTTAAATCCTATTGCCTTATTGGCATCTTCAGTATTTATTTCTACAGTTCCTGTGTGCCAAACATGAAGAGAGATTTAGGGATATGGAGCACTTCCAAGAGAGGACTAGAATGGCAGAAGTACCACACATTGTATTAGATTAGCTTTTTCCTTTAGTTGTTCCATTGCGTAGCTTTGGTGTGAAACTTAGGGGAATATATGGCCATCTTTAAATATTGGTGGTCTGTATGGCTGCAGAATAACAAAATATAGTCTTTGGGAGCTAGATTTCAGCTTAGTATGGGAAAGAATTTTGATCAGAGCTGGGCAAGGAAAGAACAGGTTGCTGACTACGTTAGTGTTAGTCAATGCTGTCATTTCTTGTTGTTTGGTATGGGAGATCTCCTGCCAGGGATATTTTTGAAAGTAGTGTGTGCATATGGTTAATCCTTTCTTCTCTTCAATTGACTAATCAGAGGATGAACTTGTTCTTATTTAAGGAGACTTAAGGGAAAATAGACTTATGTAGAGAACTCTTTTGTTTTTAGCATGAAGTTCTATGAGGGGTGGTAAGAAATTGACTCCTTTATGTTAGAAGGTTGTTGGTATTATTGGGGTACCTGTGACCATGTGGTCCTGTGTGTATGAGGTGAGGCTGTTTCCATTCTGTCTTTGCCCCAAGAATGTTTCACTGGATGTTTTTGGTGTTAGTGTCCTCACTCATCTGGTCTAGGAGAGGGACATGGGGAGTAGTATGGAATATTCTTACAGTTACAGTAAGAAGAACTGTTAAATGAACATTCACCTGGAAAAGGTGGGACAGATGTCTTTCCCAAGGGCTTAATTATGGCTTCCTTCATCAAATGAGGTAATTGTTCTTAAAATCTTTAGGGAATAACACTTTTTTTCCTTTTTTTTTTTTTTTCCTTTTTCCTCATTTTATGTGGAGGATGGAATGGGGTAAAAGAGTTGAAGCAGGATATATTGGGGGAGGGGGCTGCAGTTAGTGCTGGGAGACCGTGGATCTGCGTGACTGGAAGCATAAAGACAACACTGAGCCCTGAAAGAGATGCTGGGTGTTTGGTGTGTTGGGAACCTGTTTTGCCTGTTTTAGAATTTGCTAAAAGGCTGTATTCCATGCATAAAATGTGTCTATGAAAATAGATTGTCTCATCTCTGTGATATAAAATGTTTTATAAATTGTTTTAAATGTATTTGAGGTGCTCTGGATACCAGTGTGAGATGTGGGAGCAGGAGCAAGGTGACTAGCCGTACTAATGGCTGCATATTGTAACTGCTGTGCCTGCTGTTTGACTTTCTTTGTAGGTGAGCACTCTTGGGGAGAGAGTGGTTCTATATGTTCTGAATCGAATTATTTATAGAAAACAGGAAATGGAGAGAAATGAGATCCCATTCCTGTGTCATAGCAGTACTGATTATGCTAAGATTCTGTGGAAGAAAGGAGAGGCCATTGGGTTTTATTCAGTTAAGCCTACAGGTGAGTCTTTATAAGTTATTTAAATGTATATAATGGAAATCTCCATTTTAGAGCCCTACTGTGTCAGTACTGTTAAATTAGTTTCTACAGTGCGAATTGAGGTGATTTTATTTAGTATTTATTTCTTGGGAGTGCTTTGATTCTACTATCCCATGAAAGTGAAAGTTATTGGGAAAGTCTTTTGGAAAAATAAATAAATAAAAATAAACATTTGGTAAAGGAGGGACAGTTTTTCCACATACACAGAGAAAGGGGTGTAGTTGAGCCTCAAATTTTTCTTTCTTACCCTTGCACTTCCTTTCTTTCACAGGTGGTTTTTTACTTTGATTTCTGTTGCTGTGACTATTACTGGCTCCTTCTAAAACCCCTGGGACCTAACTAAATGCATTGTTCATTTCTGCTTAGAATGATTCATTCAGTCTGACATATTAATGAACAACCTAATTGTCAAGTTCCCTCCAGCCCCTGAGCAGGAAGGTTGAGTCTGTTTCCTCTATGTGCATGTACACCCATGCTTTCTTACCTCCAAGTCACCCAGTCTGCCTTGTTCTGTCTGCACCTTGATCAAAAGACTGTTTGCAGAGATGAGTTGTTAGTTTCTTTCTTTTTTCCATTACCAATATTCCAAATAGAGCTCTTCTGTCAGATCCAGTCTAAAGATCATACTGAATTAACTGCTGAGTTGAAGGACAGTTGTGACTAATACCTTAATCCCATAATCACTACACATGTGTGACTAGAGTTAACATTTAAAGCAAGGCCACTTTTTTCCAATAATAAACTATTGTGATTATAATTTTAAATGTTCTTTGCTTTATAGTAAATACTTTGAATCTCTTTTATATGTTATATTATTCTTGTGTACCTTTTAAATAAACCAAGGATTTGTGGAACTTCAAAATAATATTGAGTATGCATGAGGAAACAAGAATGTTGAATGGAAGTATAGTGCTCTTTTGGATAAAAGGCATCAGTTTAAATGTTTTAATGGTTAGAGTTGAAGTGTCATTTAATTGCTTTATGTTTTATTTTATGTGAGGTAATTCCTATGGGAATTGGAGGGGTTTTTTTTTTTTTTTTTCTCTCCTTTGCCCCTAATAGTGGCTCTGGGGGTTTCCTACCTGAAATCAGCTAATAGACATTTGGAACACAGATTAGTTTATACCCTTTTTTATTGAGAACTTGCTTTCTATGCAAAACACACAGTTAACTAGTATTTCTGATCAGTATTTGACTCCAGAAGTGTGTTTCTCTTTGTTTCATGTGAATATTGGGCTCCTTCTCTTTTGGGATCTGACCTCTGTTCCATGTTATGATAGTGTACTCCATTTTATATCCTGGAGCTTCCAAGCATTTTCCATGCTTTCTTCTAATTGCCTTATATTCTTAGTTTTGTCTCTCTGGACCAGGTAACAATAGAATTAGGTATGCTTGTATTAGCCTTTGAATCATTTTCCTAAGACTGATTTGTTTTCTATTTGTTGCCAAATGTACATTGTGTTCATTAAGTCATATACTACTGGTACAAAGGAAAGTAACAACGAGATTCCCCTCCTTAAATAGACAACTAAAATGACTTTCTGAAAGATAACCTAAGTCAGGCGTGGTGGCACATGCCTGTAATCCCAGTGACTCAGGAGGCCGAGACAGGGGATCGAGTGTTCAAACCCAGCATCCACAACTTAGTGAGGCCATAAGCAACTCAACAAAACCCTGTCTCTAGTAAAATATAAAAAAAGATGTGGATCATTGGTTAAGAAATTGTCTTTTTATAAAAGTCAAGATTTAACATGTAGAACACTTGATTAGTTTCTAATAGATTTGGGTTTAGTTGTATTGCTGCTATTTTGTAAGTTGTTACAGTCTATTTGCCTTTCAGTTTTATCCTTTAAGATATCTGGATTGACCAGGCTCTGAAGTTCTTTGAATCTGCAGTTAGAAGTTGGAATATCCATGGGCAGAAATCCATGGACTCAGGGCTGCCTTTAAATGAAAAAGCTGAATTTAAAAGAAATACAGTTCAGACCTTAAAGTTGAAAGACTGTGTTGGGAAAGGGTGAGTTATTTCCTGTAGTCTTGTGAAGAGAAGGCTCATCAAGAATAAATGAAGAGCTGGGCATGGTGGTGCATGGCTATAAACCCAGCTTCAGGAGGCTGAGACAGGAGGATCTCAAGTTCAAAAGCCAATCCCAGCAAAAGCAAGGTGCTAAGCAACTCAGTGAGACTGTGTCTCTAAATAAAATACAAAATAAGGCTGGGGATGTGGCTCAGTGGCTGAGTGCTCCTGAGTGCAATCCCTGGTTACCTGTGCCCCACCCCCACCCCGCAAAAAAAAAAAGTAAATGAGTGTTTCATCATCTAAGATCCAGGGCTTGACTGTGAGGCCATTCTAGGGTGAAGGTTACTTCTCAATGGGTAAAGTTATGAGAACAGCCTTAAAGCTTTTCACCTACTCAGATTAACATTTAGAGTCAAGTGCTTTCTTTAACTCATTTCATTTTCTTATATTTTATTCTCAGTAGTTAAAACTCAGAAGTTAGGGCATTCTCTTGGTTTTACTTCCTATATGTAGACTGACCAAAGTCTAGATTCCCAGACATTAAAAAAAAAAAAAAAAAAAGAAGTAAAATAGGTCTGTAGTGGGAACCCAGTCTGTGTCAAACTGGGTTATATACATTGTTTTTTGAGTAACATTTCCATGGCTAGGTTAATTATTAAGCCTAATAATAAGCAGCAGTTTTTCATGTACTTTACATAATCTTCTATGTCCATTGGCACAGCCCTTACAGACCACTTGGATAGTATTTGTTTTTTTTCTGTATCTGTCATTATTACTTATTGGGATAGATCACATCTTCACAGCGTCTATAGTTATCAGTGCCCTCTGTTAAGTTTGGTTTTGATTATGCTTGTCTTGTTTTTAAGCCTCTAACAACAGATCATGAATAGCAATAAAAGGTATTTATCGAGCTCTGGACTAGGCACTTGGGAATTAATTTCTTTCATAGCTGCACTGTAGCATACATCCACATCACAAAGGACTTCTTTCTCTCTTCTCATGCTATCTTGTGGGAGGGGTTCTTATCCTGGTAAATGGAATTATTTAATTTTTATAATATTGTGCTTTTACCTTTTTTCAAAGGGCCCAATACATACCAAGTTGCTTCAGCATTTACCATGGTATTAGAATACTCATAGTGCTTTCTCCTCAGAGATTAACCATCAGACCATCTTCATTTTCTTTCTTAATGGCTGACAGTGTGTCTTTTGAAATTCTAAAAGGACTAATTCATCTTTCTTTCTGGTTATCAGCAATAGATTTTAATATGTAGTTTACTCTGGTTTTACTGCAGGGTCTCTCGTGTGCCCTTTAGAGTGCTCTGAATAAAGTTACTGTGATGTAAAAGCTACAGTGCCATAGACTCCCATCATCATCTTAATGATTGTAAATTTTTTAAAAGCACATGTTCTGTTTCCTTACCTTCCAGTTTCCGGAGCGAATTCAAAACAGGCGGGCATTTATTTCAGTGTTAAATCCAACACCACTGATTTCTTTTGTCTTAGAATAGGTGTTTATAGGGGTTTCTTCATGAAGTTTAGTAATCTTACTTTGGAAGTTTAATTTAAAACCATGTGTTATCAAAGTAAGCATATTTGCAATTTATCATATTAAAACTTACATTATATTTTAAAATCCTAAATTCTTAGAAACCTTATTTTCCCACTAACACCAGTCTAGCTATATGCACTGACCTTATATTTAATAGGTAATGATATTAGCAATAATGATAATATTTCAGGGCATAGATGTTGCCACTATATAAATGGTCTTAATTTCTTGATGTTTCACAGTTTGACATTTTTGTTCGTAAATAATAATTTTGTCAGTCTCTTGTTTTAGTTTTTTAAGTATGATTCCATTGTATATCTGTAAGTACTGTATTTTTTAAGTTACAATTCCAAATTTTTGGAAGTCATCTATTTATAAAATAATGTACCTAAGGAGCAACCAGAAATTTAATTTAGAATTAACTAGAAAGAGTAAGACTTGCTCAAGAAAAGAATAAGAGAAGTTAAACTATTTTTCTTTATTTGGTACCAGGGATTGAGCCAGGGGCACTTAACCACTGAGTACATCCCCAGCCCCTATTTTTATTTTTTATTTTGAGACAGGATCTTGCTTAGTTACTTAGGGCCTTGCTAAGTTGCTGAGGCTGGCTTTGAATTTCAGCCTCCTGCTTTAGCCTCCCAAATTGCTGGGATTATAGTTGTGTGCCGCCACACCTGGCTACAGAGGCTATTTCTTAAGTTAGAAAATTTTATATCCTTGTTGACTTTATTTTCCTTCTTTTGAGGATTCAGAAGGAAAATAGTGTATCTCTATTTTAAATGTTGGTATCAACATTTAAGTGGAAATTTAGAAAAATAAATATGGAAAAATAGGCTAAGAAATAAAGATGATTACATGTAGTGGATCTATGAATATTTAGCTTTCTTTTTTCAAATATAAATATATTTGAGGTTGGTGTTGTGGCTCAGTGAGGGAGCATGTGTGAGGCACTGGGTTTGATCCTCAGCACCACATAAGTAAATAAATAAATAAAATAATTATGTCTATCTACAACTAAAAATATTAGTATATGTTTTAGTATTTTTAGTTGTAGATAGATATAATTATTTTATATGTCTATATTTCGAAACTTAATTCTGTTAAAAGAATTATTATTCCACGTTTAAAAAAATTATGGTTTGGTGGACAAGTTTGTTTACTTAATAATATTGTTAGAGGAATTATTATTACACATTTAAAAAAATTATGGCTTGATTTTATTTCTATTTTATTGCATAATTCCCAACCAGCTTTTTATCATTGTGAGGATTATTATTAACTTTAATTTTTAATTAGTAGACTGTAACCTGTATTTATATCACTGAAATATATTATGGTTGTTTTGTTTTCAGTCAGTTGTAGGGCTCACAGACTAAAATTATATATATATATTTTTTAAACAAAACAACAAGCAGATTGGTCAAAAATAGCAGTTTACCACAAAAAAGATGTCTGAGAATACATTCTCTTTTGTTTTTAGAGATAAATATATTAGTAATATCTTCCAAATTAAAAAATGTTTCTTATAATAGAGGATCCTTTTAAAAGGATCACCCCCCCTAACATTAAGAAAAATATTGCTTCCAAATAAAGAGCAACAAAACATATTTTCTACATTTCAAGTCAAAATCTGTGACTGACTTGAAATGTAGAAAACAAAACAAAAAACAAAACTGAAGACTAATTTAAGCTTATAACTTTTTTTTTTTTTTTTTTGGAGGGGGGTACCGTACCAGGGTCACTCGACCAGTGAGCCACATCCCCAGCCTTATTTTGTATTTTATTTAGAGACAGGGTCTCACTGAGTTGCTTATTAATGCCTCACTATTTCCTGAGGCTGACTTTGAACTCAAGATCCTCCTGTCTCACCTCCTGAGTCCCTGGGATTACAGGCATGCGCCACTGCCTTCGGCTTAATGTATTTTTAAGATAATAATTTTTACAAGGATTCATTCATGATTAAAAACATTCCACTGCAAAATATTAGTAAAGTCTTCAGGAAGCTAGACCAAACACTTGTTCTCTGACTTCATATATTCCCCAGATGCCTACAAGATTTTATTTAAACAGTTTTGAGGGACAGTAAGTTTTCCTGTCTCTGTTTAGATATATTACAAATTTGTATTTAGGTTATCTTTTATATTTTTTCCAATTTTTATTTATTTATTTACTTTTGGTACCAGGATTGAACCCAGGGACAGTTAACCACTGATCCACATCTTTTTTAAAATAATTTTTTTAGAGATAGGGTTTTGCTGAGTTGCTTATGGCCTCGCCAAGTTGCTGAGGCTGGGTTTGAACACTCGATCCTCCTGTCTAGTTCTCCTGAGTATTTTTCATGGGTATTAACTTTCGCTGGGATTACAGGTGTGTGCCACCCACGCCTGACTTGGGTTACCTTTTAGAAAGTCATTTTAGTTGTCTATTTAAGGGGAGGAATCTTATTCTTACTTTCCTTTGTACCAGTAGTATATAACTTAATGAATACAATGTACATTTGGCAACAAATGGAAAACAAATCTGTTTAGGAATATTAGATTACTACCTTTCTTGAACCAGTACGTTCCGTGGTATTCATAGTAACCATAGATGCTAAAGCCACAGGTAACATTTGTCTTGGACTTGTCTTTGGCATAGCACTGAAGAGTTAAAAGAAGGCACTTAATGAAAAGTAATTGAAAATGCTCCTGCTTGCAAAATCACACACTTTGTAATCTTTTCATTTGGGGGTTTGTTATGTGATAAAAATCTGTCTGCAACAATAGTTTACAAAAGGATAAAAATTGCAGAAAAAGGTTTCTTATGCCAAAGAAAGAGTAAAAGAATTCTAGATCAATGTTAATATTTTTAGCTCATGCATGATACCATTCAAAATTCATTCATATGAGGTACAGAACTTTGTATTCAAAGTTTCCATCCAAGTTGCATTTATAACTGGGAGTTGAGACACATATCTTAGTCATATTCTGTTGATAATAATACCATACTGCAGAATGAGTAAATTTTAAAGAAAATATGTTTATTTTGGCTCACAGTTCTGTTCCTGGGGTTACATCAGGTGATAGAATAATCCCAAGGTGGCACAGGCATCACATGGTGAGAAACAGGGAGCATGAGAGACTTATCCTCACTGGCTTTTTTGTTGTTTTTTAAGCAGATGCAACTCTCAACCCATTAATCCATTCATGAGGATAGAGCCCTGATCACCTCTTAAAGGCTCCATCTGGTTCCACCTCTTAGTATCTCATGAGTATTAACTTTCAACATGAGTTTTGGATGAGACACATCATCCTCAAACCATTGCAACCTCCTTTTTTTTTTTTTTTTTTTTTACAAACTCTTCTCAGAATTTATATGCTGGCCCAGTAGTAGAGCTTATGCCTTGCGTGTATGAGGCCCTGGGTTCAATCCCCAGTACCACAGAATCAAATCAAAACAAATCAAATCAAAATCAAATCAAAACAAATAAAAAAAATTGGGTGGCATGTTGAAGAACTTTGATTGGCAGGGCATTGGGTCAAGATATGGCTATAGTGATGATGCTTTGGTTAAAGCTGAGGATTGGTTCTTCATAGAATCAAGCCTTAAAATTCACTAGGAACATTAAAAGACACAGAACAGTGAAAGCAGTACTGAGCAAGAAGAGCAGTGGTGGAGGCATCACAATTCCTGATTTCAAAATAATAGTAATACAAAAAAATTAAAACAATATAAAATATATAAATACAGTAACAGAGCTATAGTAATAAAAACAGCATGGTATTGACAGCAAAACAGACATAAAGACCAATGAGGGATAGAATAGAAGACAGAGACCCACATGCTTACAGTCATCTGATACTCAACAAAGGTGCCAGAAATATATGTTGGAGAAAATATAGCCCTTTAAACAAATGGTTCTGGGAAAACTTGATATCCATGTGTTAGAAGAATTAAACTAAACCTTATCTTTGACCCTGTACAGAAGTCAAATCAAAGTGGATCAAAGTACCTAGTAATTGAGCCAGAAACTATTGAAATGCTAGAAGAAAACAGGGCCAACATTCCCAACATATTGACTCAGGCACCAACTTCCTTAACAAGACATTTAAACCTCAAGAAATAAAAACAAGAATCAGTAAGTGGGGTGATATCAAATTAAAAAGATTATTCAAAGGAAATAGTTTAGAGCATAAAGGGAGAGTCTACAGAGTATAAGGAAAATCTTTGCCAGCTGTTCCTCTCATAGGAGATTAATATCCAGAATACATGAAGAACTCAACAGCAAAACAAAACAAAACAAAACCTCCTCATCTAATTAATAAATGGGTAAAAGAGCTAAAGAGACATTTTCTCAAAAGAAGAAATAAAAACAGCCAACAAATACATGAAAAAATGTTCAACATCCTGAGCAGTCAGGAAATGCAAATGAATACTGCATTGAGATTCATCTCCAGTTAGAGTGACAGTGATAAAAATACAAATAGTAAATGCTGGCACGGATGTCGGATGTGAGGGAAAAGCAATACTCATACATTGTTGTTTGGACTACAAATTAGTAGGATCACTTTTTTTTTTTTTTTTTTTTTTAAAGAGAGAGAGTTTTTTTTTTTTTAATATTTATTTTTCTGTTTCAGCGGACACAACATCTTTGTTTGTATGTGGTGCTGAGGATCGAACCCGGGTCGCATGCATGCCAGGCGAGCGCGCTGCCGCTTGAGCCACATCCCCAGCCCCATAGTGGGATCACTTTGGAAAGCAGTTTATAGATTCTTCAGCAGACTAGGAATAGAACCACTGTATGACCCAGCTATCCTACTTCTTAGTATTTATCCAAAAGAACTAAAATTAGCATACTTCTGTGATAACAGGCACACCAGTGTTTGTAGCAGCACAGCTAATAATAGCCAAGTTATGGCACCATCCTAGGTGTCTGTCGAGATGAATGGATAAAGAAAATGTGGCATATATACACAAGAGAGTTTATCCATAAAGAATAATGAAAGTAAGACATTTGCTGGGAAATGTGGACCTAGAGAACATCGTGCTAAGTGAAATAATCCTGATTCATTTAAGGGTCAAATGTTTTCTCATGTGGAAGCTAGAGAAAAATCAGGAGAAAAATGCATGTGTGGGGGGAGTATACTGTGAATATAGGTGAGAGATCAGTACTAGAGGAAGGGTATTATGGGGGGAGGTAGGAGGGTCAGGAGAAGGAAGGAATTGTGGAATGAAATTGACCAAATTATTCTGTTGTACATATATGAATATTCCATAGTGAATTCCATCTTTGTGTATCTGTAAAACACCACTTTAAAAAACAATATATTTGAAGGAAAACTAGTAGAGGAGAGAAGTGAACAGGGGGAGGTTGGAGGGGAGGAAAAGAAGAAGTACTAGGGACTGAAATGGAGCAAATTATATTCCATGCAGGTATGATCATGTCAAAATGAGCCCCACATTATATATAACTATAATGCACTAATAAAATAAGCAAAAAAAAAAAAAAAAAGGATGGTGTTTTGAACACATGCACCATCCTCTGTTCCCATTTTCATTACCACTAAAGAAACAACAAAAACATAAAGGAATATTCATTGAGGGCTGTGTTACTTTACTTGAAGGAATTATCAAACTGAACTCTGTAGTGCAGTGTATTTTCATGGTGCTTTATTGCCCTTTGTTATCAATGCCTTTAAATTCTATTAAAAGGAGTTTACATGGACATCTTGAAACATGATTCTGAGACTCTCTTTAAAAATAGAACATAAATAGCATAAATCCAAAATGGCATAGTGAAAAAGAGGGTAGGTGTAACAACAAATATTATAGTCTGGGAAAAGGTTAAACTTATGGAAATGGAATGCTGAAATCTGAATCTGGAAGTCCTGAAGCAACCAAACTTAAAAAGGTTTCTGCAACAAAAAAAGGACATTAGTGGAAAATTTGTTGAAATTCGAATAAAGTCCATAGTAAATGGTTTAATATCAGTTTCTGGTTTTGATAATAATATTTGGCTATGGAAGATGTTAATATTAGGGGATGTTTGGGAACAGAGGTTTTTGTAATAGTTTTGTAATTTTTGTGAGTTTAAAATTATCTTAAATATATTTTCAAAAAGTTAATATTGACAATATGCAAAAATTTACATCCTTTGTAATCATTGAAACTTAAGATAGAAATGTTAGATGTGTGAATATGTGATATTTCAAAATTATTTTAATGGTTACATGACCAAAAAACTTTCTTTTGAGGAATTTGACAAGGTTAAGAAGAAAACAAAAGTCTAAAAATATTAAGTGCTTCTGTTGGGAAAGGCCCCAGGGCCAGATTAGCCTGCCTTGGTGCTCATGGTCAGTATGCCCCATTATACATTTCATGAAAATGAAAACAAGATATATTAAAAGGATGTTCATTGACCTCTTGGATATTAAAATTTAATGCAAAAATCAGGTGCACTGGTGCAAGCCTGTAATCGCACCAGCTTGGGAAGCTGAGGAAGGAGGATAGGGAGTTCAAAGCAGCCTCAGCAATGGTGATGTGCTAAGCAACTCAATGAGACCCTGTTTCTAAATAAAATACAAAATAGGGCTAGGGATGTGGCTTAGGGGTTGAGTACTCCTGAGTTCAAATCTTGTTACAAAAAAAAAAAAAAAATAGTACAAGGAAGATAAAATTGAGCAATTAAGTAGAACGGAGAGCGAAACAACAATAAAGCCCTACAAAAGAAAAAAAATAGAGGAACAATGTGAATAAATGTTTGAAGAAGAGAACAGAGAAACTAAAAGAAATTACCAATGAAATAATTTAAGAAAATTTCTCAGAACTATAGAACATTAGAACATTTCCAGATTGAGCATCTATCATGATGAAGAGCAGTACACCTATACTAAGATTATTATAAAATTTCCAAAGATTTGGGATAAAGAAAAGACAGTGGGTTTCCAGAAAGTGAAAGATTTATATGAAAGATCTAAAATCAGAATAATAATAATTTCTCAAGTGCAGCACTTTAAGATATTGAGAAAAAATATTTCTAGGGTAATTCTGTGCCTCAAGTTTCAGTGAAGTGTGAAAGTAAAAAATTTCTAGTTGACCAGTCTCAATAATTTAGCCTTCATGCATTTTTCTTTTAGAAATGAGTAGAGTTTGTGCTCTACCAAAATAAGAAAGCAATAAAGAAAAATAGAAAGATTAGGAAACTAAGGAGAGAAAAGGGACCCCCAGATCCAGAGCTGTGTCATAATTCTGGACCTGTTGTTTCCAGTATGGCCAAATGCAGCTTTACATGGCAAATGCAGAAAGGAAGAAACAATTACAACACATGGCTTAGTTGTCTTAAGTATTTACATAGATATGACTAACTAAAATTAGAAATTACTATTTTGGAGTGACTGTATAGGGGCATGTGTAGGAAGTATGTTTATGGTAGAGCTGAGATCAGGGTCTGTGAATCTATTTAAGAGTTAAGTTCTCTTTCATACTGGGAAGTCAGTTGATTTTGCTTAAAATGAAAGAAGTAGCAGCAAGTCATTGGGAGGGGTTGATGTAAATAAGAGAAAGACCAGGTAAGTATCTGGAGGATACGAAGTATATTTAGGAATCTGGATCAGAGAGGGGGCTGGGTCACAGAACAGCTTTTTTTTCCTAAAAAGTGTTCTAGGGCTATTGTACCTGTGTAACTTTAATTAAAATAAGACCTAAATATTTTCTTTTTAAAATTTGTTCTTTTTAGTTATACATGACAGTAGAATCTGTTTTGATATTTATGCAAGTATGGAAAACCAAAATCTTTCAAAAGATGGAACTATGCCCAGAGTCTAATCAATGTCTACCACAAAACTAGCTGAACTTTAATAATAATCTTCAGCCGTCCCATTAATTACGAGGGCTGTTAAAAGGGCTCTGCTGACTAGAAAACAATGAAAGTCTTATATTGTTATTAATAATAAAAATCTCACTTTTGAGATGGCCTTCATATTCTCTTTGAGTGCATAATTCTTGCTTTCCTAATTTTTACGACTTTTTGCCTTGTCAGGAAATGTATAAATATATACATTCGTATAAGCTGACACCACACTTTAATGTGGACAAGCTGAGAGAAACAAACAAAACCCCCAAAACCAAAATTAGCATTTTGGAAATTCACTTGAGTATTTGGCTTCAACTGAACCATTTGGATATACTCTGAAGACCCATACTTTGGGGAAGCACAATTCAAACAACTACAGTAAGGTTAATTCACTAAAGGGATTTGTAATTGGAACTATGGGGTGTACTTGTTCGTTTTTTGCCAGTTTTTAAAAATATGTTTTTAGTTGTCAGCAGATTATCTATCTATCTATCTATCTATCTATCTATCTATCTATCTATCTATCTGTGGTGCTGGGGATTGAACCCAGGGCTTCACACATGCCAGGCAGGTGCTTTACCACTGAACAGCAACTCCAGCCCCATACGTTTTTTAAATAGTTTTTTGTAGTTGGGCACAACACCTCCATTTTATTATTTTTATGTGGTGCTGAGGATCGAATCCAGTGCCTTGCACGTGCAAGGCAAGCACTCTGCCATTGAGCCACAACCCCAACCCCAACCCCTTATTTACTTTTTGTAGTCTCCATTTGAAATACCGAATATAATGGAAGTGCTTTTCCCCCTCCTCATGACTTTTAGTCTTTTTTGAGGGAAATTTCCCGTCTTCCTATATTTTTGGACACATTACTTACTTTCTGTTTACTAAAATTAAGATTTCTGATCTATTTTAAGATTATTTTTATATTGAATGATAAAGACTGATGATACAGCTAAAGGCAAAATGTAGCTGAAGTTTATTGGTGGTTATATGTTAGGGACTTAGCATCTTCCCAGGTCATAGTCATTTTCCTAGGGAATAGAGCAAGCCAAGTGGGAGTCTGGGGCTCCTGAAGTGTGCTGTTAGAAATGAGATAGGTTTTTTATTCAGGTAAAGATCTAAGCTATCTAAAAAGCATACTTCCTTTAAGGGCTTTGTTTATTGAGGAGATAGTATTGAGACACAAAGATGACCAACTGGTTATGGGTTCATCCCTCAAAGTACCAAAAATCTAGTGAGCGAGGCAGAAAACTTTAGTCAGTAAACATCTAATTACAGTCCAGTTTGTTAAGTGGTGTGTTTGAGGTGTCAATAATAGCATTCATTGAAGAGTTAATTCTAGCTGGAGAAATGTGTCACTGAGAAAATGATATTTAAAAGTGTCTTTGGAGGGATAAGTAGGTTGTCAATAGTTAGAGAAGATAGAAAGGGAAAGAATAGTCTTATTAAATAAACACTTACAGACTATTTCTATATAAAGTCATGAAAGTTTAGGGTGTATCTGGGCTACACCCTGAATAAGCTGTGAGACTAAAAAGTAAGGGAGGTATAGATGAAGATTTCATTGTGAAAAGTCTTAAATGCTCTAAGATGTTTGGCATTTTATTGGCCAGCAACCTCTCAAAGAATTTTATATATGGAGAAACATGATTGAATATTTTAGGGACATAATTTTTGTAGGCCTTGGATGATGAGTAGAAAAATTGTCTTTGGAAGTCAAGGCTGTCATTAGCAGTAGGAATAGAGATGGAAACAGATTTTTCAGTGGACAGTGCAGTGACTCCATTGCCTGTGTGTGGGGAGGGAGTGGTGGAGCAGGGTTATGTAGTTGGTTTGGCGTGGGTACCTAGGTATTGGCCATTGAGAATACAAAAGGAGGAGCAGTTTTGGTGATATTTGTGTTCAAGTCTGACATGGAAAGGTCAGTGTTCCTGTGGGACATGCAAGTAGACATATATTCTTGGAAATGTAAACTGGTGGATGTGGGAGAGGCATGCATATGTATGTGGACCCCAGAACTCAGTATAATTTTTTCAGTGTGGATGAACTCAGTCAAAACTATTATTTAAAGGGCTGGGACTGTAGCTCAGTGGTAGAGCACCTGCCTCACATGTGTGAGGCACTGGGTTCGATCCTCAGCATCACATAAAAATAAATAAAAATATTGTGTCCATCTACAACGAAAAAATATATATTTAAAAAAAAACACTACTGTTTAAAGATTGTGTAAGTGTGAATATTGATGTAGGGATGTCACTTACTGAAAACAGCCTAAGGTTAGCAGACATAACCAGGAAATGGGCTGGCAAAAGGTATTCCCCTCAGATGTGATCATTGATTTTCTGAAAGTTTAAAAGGAAATGTTAATCTGCTGACACAGAAAAGTCACCTGAGGCTGACAGGGAGTTAGGAGAGAGAGCTAAGAGGGAGAAATTGAGAGACAGTAAAAATTTCATAAGCTCTGTCCTTAGGAAATTTTAGATTTTAGAGGAGACAGCAATGAATGGACAAGCCGATGATATTCTGTCAGGTGCTATGAAGAAAAGTCTAGCGGATTAAAAGATTAGAGTGTGTATGAGTGGATATCATTTTTAAAATAATGGCTAGGGAAGCCTTTCTGAAGGAAGGAAGTGACAGAATGATGAAATGTGTGAAATTTCAGAAGAGACTTGCAGACAAGAACTAATGCAGAAGCCCTGAGGCAGAGATAAGTTTGGAGTGCTTCAGTAATAGGGAGAAGGCTGATGTGGTTAGAGTACAGGGAATGAATGACAGGGAGTTGGAGGGAGTCAGGAGCTGTATCCTGAAAGGTCTTTAGGCCAAAGAAGGAGTTTGAAATCTGTCCTGTGGATGATGGGAAACCATGAAGAATGGGGGTGGAATTATCTTATAACACCAGGCCCCAAAAGGTCCCTGGTTGGGGGCTGGGGTTATGGCTCAGTTGTAGAGGCACTGGGTTCAATCCTTAGCACCACACAAAAATAAATAGATAAGGGTATTGTGTCCAACTGCAACTAAAATATATATATATAATATATATTAAACAAGGTCCCTGGCTGCTGTGTGGGAAACCAGGTGAAGGCATGCAGAGATATGGCAGGGTTGAAAATTCTGTTGGTTGTTGTGGAAACCCTTAGTGAATGGTGATGGTGAGCTTGGGCAAAAGGAGTTAGGATAGGAGTATTGTTATTACTGCCTCAGACTTTCTGATAGATGTACATGGACTGGAAAGGAGTCAAGGACGGGTTCTAGACTTTTTGCTCTGGGTAACTAGGCAAATGATGGTGAGGTTTTCTGAGAAATTGGTGAACTGGTGGAGGAACTGTTTTTAGAACAGTCTATGAAAAATCTGACTAAAGGGTTTATTGGAGTCACGTGTATAAATTGCTATTTTGTTTTATTAACATTTATGATGGCTTTTGAGACATTCATATATGGCACCATTTGCCCATTTAAGGTGTATGATTCAATTTTTTTAATGCATTTACACAATTGTGCAACTGCTACCACAACCAATTCTAGGTAGTTTTCATCACCCCAAAAGAAACTTTGTACTATTTAGAACATTTCAAATAAATGAAATAATATAATATGAGCCTAGTTGGGTCTGAATTCTTTTACCTAGCATAATGTATTCAAGTCTCATTTGCATTGCAGCATGTATCAGCACTTCATTCCTTTTCATGATTAAATAATATTCTCTTATATGATTTAACAGTTTTGTCTTTCATTAGTTGATTAACTTTTTGATTTTAAAGCTATTTTGAATGATGCTGCTATGATGTTTAAAGATGTGTACATGTCTTCATTTCTCATTCTATTTTCAGTTACTATCTAATTCCAGAGCATTTTCTTTCTTCCTTTTTTTTTTTTTTTTTAAATCTTTAATGGGGATCCAATCCAGAATCACGTGCCACATTCACTCACTCACTCACTTATTTATTTATTTGGTGCTGGGGATTGAACCAGGGCCTTGTGCTTACGTGGCAAGCACTCTGCCAACTGAGTTATATCCCCAGCCCCCAGAACATTTCCATTACTTGAAAAAAAGAAAAAAAAGAGAATCCTTGTGTTCATTAGCAGTCATTCCTTTTTCTCGTACACACAGTCCCTGGAAATAGCTAATCTAGTTGTTGTCTTTGAGTTGTAAGAGTTCTTTAAGTATTTGGAATATAGTTATTCTGATATGTAATTTGGAAGTAATTTTTCCCATTCTGTGGGTTGTGTTTTTATTTTCTGGATGGTTTTCTTTGAACCATGTAAGTTTTTCATCTTGATACGGTCCATTGTATTTACTTTTTCTTTTGTCATTTGTGCTTTTAGTGTTCTGAGAAGACTTTGTCTAACTCAAGGTGATGAAGGCTTACACCTTTGCTTTCTTCTAAGATATTTATAGTTTAGCTCGTTAATTTAAATTTGTGGTCTGTTTGCTGTTATGATTTGTATATGGTACAAGGAAGGGTCTAACATGATTCTTTTGAGTTTGTGAACATTCAGTCGTTCTGGCACTGTTCATTGGAAAGACTTCCCCCTATAAAATTGTCTTGTTCCTCTCTAGGAATATTAATTGACCATAAAAGAGTGTTTCTGTACCCTCACTTCTGTTCTGTTGAACCCTGTATCTATATTCCTGCCATCAGTGCACTGTCTTGATCACCATAGATTTATAGTAAGTTTTGAAATTGGGAAGTTTTTTGCCATAATTGTTCTGGTTTTTAGGATCTTTTGTATGTCCATGTGAATTTTTGGATTAGCAAGTTAGTTTTGCGAAGAAATCTAGCTCGGCGTTTAAACCTATAGGTCAGTTTGGGAAATTTATTTTTTATTTTAATTTTTTTTTTTTTAGTTGTAGATGGACACATTACCTTTATTTTTTATTTATTTCTTTTTATACAGTGCTGAGGCATGAACCCAGTGCTTTATGCGTGCCAGGCAAGTGCTCCACCACTGAGCTACAACCCTAGCCCAGTTTGGGAAATTTTGACATTTTAATGTCAAAATTTCTTTTCAGCTCCATGTACATAGAATCACTTTTCTTTTACTTAGGTGTTTTTGATTTCTTTTAACAATGTTTGTAGTTTTTTAGTTTTCATAGTTTATTAATGGATTCCTTAATATTTTTGCTCATACAAAATTATATCATGTACATGTAGGTAGTAAGAGTGACCATCCTTGTCTCATTCCTGATTAGGCAGAAATATCTAGTCTTTTACTATTTACTATGATGTTAGCAGTATATTTTTTGTAGGTTATTGTGAGTATTTTTATCATGGTTATTGGGCTTTGTCAAGTTTTTTTCTCTGGCTGTAGAAATGTTCATGTGACTTTTGCTTTCTTTACATTTATCCTGCATTGTAGAAGTTAAAGATAGACATTAATGTTTGCATAAATGGCAGAAACCTTGGGAATGGATAAGATTACCCATAGAGAGCATTTGTAGAGAGGAGCTCAAAGATGGAATTTTGAGGAATACAAATATTCAGTTTATCATATGTGCTATGAAATTTGATTTAAGTTAACAATTTCAATGAAATCTTCACCTGGTGCCACAGGTTGTGTTTTTTTTTTTTTTTTTTTTTTAACTAGGTAATTATGCTTTCTGCAACTTTTGGTATTTCTGGTAACATGTACATTGAACCCTGTAGAGGTTTAGTATTTAAAGTATAGGCAAGTGAAGAGAACCAGAATGCTATTTTTAAGATGAACATGTATGTGATGAGTTGATAGTAGTAAGAACTTTAAACTTCATGAACACTATTCCATAAGTGAGCATTTTAGATTGAAGAATTTACCTTTTCTCACCTAGAAGTAATATTACTATGAAATAAGACAACTTATAGGAAAGTTCCTTCATGTAATTAGTATTTTCTTGTAAGAAACTCAAGGCATACACAATTAACAATTATAGATCTTTGGGTTTTGTATTGAAAACCAGGTAGATAGTGCCTTTTCTTATTTGTCCTTCTTGTGTACTTTGAACTTGAACTGCTACTACTAATAATGTCTCTTTTGCTATGAGAAAACTCTGTTTTCATGGCATTAAAAACTAGTAATGGTCATTTAAGCGTGTTGATGGAACTACTTTTAGGTTAATGTAAGATACTTAGTCCCCTAGAAACATTCTAAGTCCATGTTGGTAATTAAGATCTAAGTATATTATAAAATATTCATTATGTATTCTAAAGTTATTTATTGTTTATTTATTTTTAAATTTTTTTTTTAGTTGTAGATGGACATAGCACCTTTATTTTATTTGTTTATTTTTTTATGGAGTGCCGAAGATCGAATCCAGGGCCACATGCATCCTAGGCAAGCGCTCTACCAATGAGCCACAACCCCAGCCCTCTAAATTTACATTAATTGATTGTCTTGGAGATTGTTATAAGAAGTTATTGAAATTCTCCAATTAAATCATAAATCATAAATTAAATCATAAATAATTCAATATTATTTGGTTGAACTGTAAAATCTTGTTTTATCAGTCATCTCATCAAATGATATGATTGGTAGAAGTCAGTGAGATATTATCTGACATTTTGTTTCTTATTGGAACTACATTGTTAGAATTTTCCAAAATACTATGAATTAGTTTATTTGAGGCAAGAGGGAGAATATTGATTTTTTAATTATGAATTCTAAAAGTAATGGAAAGTGGGAAACCCTGTCATCTGTCCTCAACTTGCAGACTGTCTTCATGCATATTAAAGGAGTTCAGATATCCATTTGGGGTGGTAAGAACCCAAATATATATACCAGGATTCTTAAAAGAAATCAGCCATACTTTACAATAGAGACATACTTGGAGAATACAAATTATTTCCTGACATATAAAATGTATTTAGAAATATATTCACAGAAAAAGTTTGCCGACTTAGCCATTTCTAATGTCCCCAATTAGTCTAATTCAGAGTTCTTAAAAGTTTGAGAACTGAATACTTTCTATCATTAACAAATAGATCAAATGAGATGATACTCATTAGGGAGAAAGTGAAGGGCAATGTTGAATGTTCAGGTTCTAAGGTTTGAAGTAAATACTTAAGGTTACAAAATCATCAAATACTGTTTTGAATTTGAAATTTTGATATTTGAGTTTGAAAGTTGTATGTCTACAGACAATGATAGTACATATAGTACATACAGTCAAGTATACTGTTGACTATATGTATACTGTTTACATGTCAGTAAACAGTATTTGTTACATAATACTGTTGGCAAAGAAAATACATAGTTCTCCTTGTATGTATACATTGTGATAAGTAGTAAAAGGTGGAAAACACGTTATAAAATTCATACATTGCTTTAACCTTCTTGATGTATAAAAAATAAATGTTTTTGGGAAGATTGTTAACTCAGTTTCACTAAATATATATGTACTTTTTAATATGAAAAATTGTTGGGTTTCTGTTCTTACTACTACAGGAAGCATATGTTCCTCATTTCTTACCCAAAGTTACCAACTGCCAGTTCTTGATACAATGTTCATAAGAAAGAAATTCAGAGGCAAAGATTTTGGGCTTCATATGCTGGAAGACTTCGTAGATTCCTTCACAGAAGATGCACTTGGTTTGCGGTATCCACTGTCTTCTCTCATGTATACAGGTCAGTGGAGTAAGTTGAAAAGGGTGAGCTGGTCTTATTGTCACTTCCAGCTTGTTTCTCCTGAATGTTATATAAGTGTATATTAGCAATATTAAATAAATTTGGAATTTTTTACTCTTTTAATTTTATAAATGTGCCTTGATCTCAGATATATGACTTTTGGGGATTATGGTGGCTCATACCATAAAATTCACCCTATTAACATGTACAATTCAGTGATTGTTCACGGCTGTGCAGCTCTAAGTACTAACTCTAGAACATTCTCATCACCCCAAAAGAAACCTTGTACCAATTAGAAGCCATGCTGTATTCCCCTCAACCCCCCTTTTTTTAACATCCCATGATAGGCAACCTCTTATCTATTTTCTGTCTCTGGATTTAGCCATTCTAGAGATTTCATATAAATGAAATAACGTAGTATATGACCTTTTGTATTTGGCTTTTTCTTAGCATAATGCTTTCAGAGTTCATCCATGTTGTAGCCCAAATTAATACTTCATTTCTTTTTATGGCTGAATAATATTCCATTGTATAGATATACAACATTCTGATCCAGAATGATTGCAGTATTTTGTGTTTCCATAAACAGTATGTGAGTGTTTTAGTCAGCTTTTTCATCATTGTGACCAAAAGACCTGACAAGAACAATTTTAAGGAGGAAAAGTTAATTTGGGGGTTTATGGTTTTAAAAGATTGTCAATCCATAGATGGCTGACTCCATTCTTCATGGCCTGAGGCGAGGCAGAACATCATGGTGGAAGGGTGTGGTGGAGGGAAGCACCTGGGAACATGACACCTGGAAGTAGAGAGAGAGAGAGATACTGACAGAGACAGACATAGACAGAGAGATATCACTTGCTGTGCTCAACTACGACAAAATATATACCTTAACGGCACACCACCTATCTACCTTCCATTACCACTGCAGTTAATCCCTGTCTGGGGATTAAATCACTGATTGGATTAATGCTCTCATGCCCCGATCATTTCACCTCTAAATTTTCTTACATTGTTCCATATATGAGCTTTTGGGGAATATTTCATATCCACATCATAACAATAGGATTGTGTACATTCTCTACCCTCTTGCCAACATTTGTTATCTGTTTTTATTACAGTCAGCCTAGTGAATATGAAATGGCATTTTATTGTTTTGATTTATGTTGAGCATCTTTTCATGTTAGCATTGACCATTTATATGTCATTTTTGGAGAAATGTGTATTGAGATCTTTTGACCATTTTTTTCCCTCCATTGGGTTATTTGTCTGTGGTATCTTTAAAAAAAATTTTTTTTAGGTGTAGTTTGACACAATACTTTTATTTTATTTATTTTTATGTGGTGCTGAGGATTGAACCCAGGGCCTCACACCTGCAAGGCAAGCGCTCTATCACTGAGCTATAGCCCTAGACTCTGTCTGTGGTAACTTTTTAATGAACAAAAACAAAATTCCAGACATAAAAAGGTATAAAGAGGGCTGGGGTTTGTCTCAGTGGCAGAGTGCTTGCCTCACACGTTATAAGGCACTGGGTTCGATCCTCAACACCACGTAAAATAAATAAATAAAAGTACTGTGTCCATCAAAACTTAAAAAAAAAGAAAAAAAAAGTATAAAGAATGAGGTAACAAGTACTCATACACCTTTCAGCATGTACCTTTCATGAGAAATGGATTGTTGCTACTACACTTGAAGTCTCTTGTTCACTCAGTTGAACACATTCCCTTTCATGACACAGGTGCTATTCTCAGTTTAGCATTTACTTTTTCCATGCATTTCTTAGACCTTTAATACGTATGTGTGTATTATCAGACAATATATTATATTGTTTTACGTATTTTAAGACTTTATACAAACATATATTCTGTGAATTCTTCTGAAATTTACTTCCTTATTCATCTTGTAAATTTGTGGAAGTCATTAATGTGGATTCATTATAACTATAATAATTTTCAATATTGTTTAGTTTCTATTGAATAAATATACCATTTGGTGATGTTTTAAAAACCATTAGGTGATTTAAGCCCATACAGCTCCCTTTTTTTTTTAATGATGTAAGATTTAATCCTGTAAAATAATTAATTTAGAAATATAAAATATTATTTATTACTGATTTTTTTCAGTCCAACATCCGATGTTTATTTCCACTGAAAACCTTTTTATTCCAAGTCCTCCCTCCCACTCTAATATCAAAAGTGATCCAAAAAGCTGGATGTTACCTGCCCATTTTGAATCATTTTCTCTCTAGCTCCATTCAGGGGAGTAATATGGGCATTGCATGCCCTAGGATAATTCTGAATTAGATTATTTTAATTACCCCTTTACTGAATTTGGGAGAGGAATGCAAAGACATCCCCTGCAGGTAGATTACCTTCTTAGTATTAGTCTTTTCTATGATTTTGTAATGACAAGAAGAATGAATTATAGATGAGTATTTGCTGATTTCTGTCTTTTTGTGAAGTCTTGATGAGCTTGAGCTCTTCATTTTTCCTTCAGTTTAAATAAGAGAGTTTCTCACAGTGTTTTATTGATATCATTTATATAATTTTGTAAGAATTTGAAATCTGAAAATAATTGAAAGTATAAATTTTATTGGCACATTTTAATTATACATAAGAGTAGTATTCATCATGACATATTTGTACATACTCATAACATAATTTGGTCATTTTATTCCCGACTGTCTTCCTTTTCCCTTCCCTTCTCCTTCTTCCTTGTCCCCTCTCTGTCTTCTTTTTGGTCTTCCTTCTAATATTTCTATTTTAATCTGTGTGGTCCCTGCATCACTATATTTCTCTTTCTGACTCTGTTGGAAGAAACAGTGCTTACTACATTTGAAAAGGTAGATTTCATTCAATTTTTAAACTTTATTAGTAGTTCCTTGATGTTGCAGTTATGTCCAGTAGTTCTTTGATGATTTCCAGTTGCTTCCAGTAATACTTTTGGATGTTTTAGGAATATTGAAGTGTTTTACATTGCAAGTTTTTTTTTTTTTTTCCAAGTGTTTTTTTTTTTTTTTTTGTACCAGGGTGCTTAACCCCTGGGGCCACATCCCCAGCCCTTTTTTGTATTTTATTTGGGGACAGGGTCTCACTGAGTTGCTAAGTGCCTTGCTAAGTTGCTGAGGCTGGCTTTGAACTAAGATCTCCTGCCTTTGCTTCCTGAGTCACTGGGATTACAGGTGTGTTGTGCCTGGCTACATTGCAGGTTTTTAAAGAAAGAGATAAATTTGTTCACTCTCCAAATAGGTAGTGAGTGCCAGGTGTGGGAGGGGGAGTTGATCTAGAGTAGATGATCACCTTCGTATATGAAATTGGTTTGCATAGTACTGTAGATACATGAAATAAATAGGCCAAGATTTTCTACAACTTAGTTAATGTATGATTTTTAAAAAATTTGGAACTATTTCTGCTGCCAAATAGAGTCTCTGACTTTTCACCAATTAAAAGAAATTTTGTGGGCTGGGGAGGCTCAAGCGGTAGCTCGATTGCCTGGCATGCATGCGGCCTGGGTTCGATCCTCAGCACCACATACAAAGATATTGTGTCCGCCGAAAACTAAAAAAAAAAAAGAAATAAACATTAAAAAAAGAGATTCTCTCTCTCTCTCTCTCTCTTAAAAAAAAATAAAAGAAGTTTTGTAAATACTTATTGAGATTATTACTAATTGAGCATCCCTAATCTGAAAATCTAGAATCTGAATTACTCTAATATTTGAAATTTTTAAAGAATTGATATAATGCCACAAGGTGAAAATTCTACACCATGAAATTGTTTCATGCACAAAATTATCTAAAATATTGTGTAAAATTACCTTCAGGTTATGTGCATAAGGAGTATATAAAACAAATGAATTTTGCATTTTGATTTGGGTCATATCCAAGATATCTCATTATGTATATGAAATATTTCTACCTCTTTGTTCTCCCAATATCTGAAATTGGAATCACTCTGGTCCCTAGCATTTTGGAAAAAGGATACTCAACTTATAACTTAAATTTTCCCTTGAGTGACATAATGCAAATTGAAATAGCTGTCAAGAACAACAACAAAACAAGATAATACTTTGAATAAATTTAAGGGATATTAAGATTAGAATGTCACATATCCAAAATCTACCTTAGTTCATCTTATCCTATTTTTATTTTATTTTATTTTTTTGTCCTGTCAGTTTTTTTTTAATATTTTTTTATTCTAATTAGTTAAACAAGACAGTAGAATGCATTTTGACACATCATACATAAATGGAGTATAACTTCCCATTCATCTGGTTGTACAAGACACAGATCATGTAATCATGTATACACATATGGTAATAGTGTCCGATTCATTCTGCTATCATTCCTACCTCTTTGCCATCTCTCCCTTCACTTCCCTCTATCTAGTCCAAAATACCTCTATTCTCCCCCCACCCCATTTTGAATTAGCATCTGCATATCAGAGAAAACCTTTGGTCTTTGGTTCTTTAGGATTGGCTTATCCTATTTTTAATTTAACAATAATTTTCATATTTATGTTAATTTGTTAAAAATTTTTGTTTTAAATATTTATTTTGGTCACATTTTGTAACTTAATAACTGAGTTATTTCCACTAAATAGGAAGTACAGTCAGAAAATGTAAGATATGAACAGTGTTTCAGTAAAAAGTTTACCATTTTGTCCTCTCAATCATCATTTCTGCTCCTGAGGCAAATAATATTGCCAGTTTCTTATGTATCTTTGCAGACATACTTCTGTGTATACAAACTGTGTACCTGCATAAATGTTAGACTTCATACAGCAAACCTTATTTAAGCAACCTTATTAAGCAAATACATTATTTACTTAATGTATTTTATTTCATATGAGTGATAAAGGGCATCCTCTCTCTAGAGAATGGGGAGTGGAGCTGAAATCTCCAAGCTTATTTCTATCATGGCTTTACTTTCTGGTGACCAGTCTCCACCAAGAGTTGCTGTTTTGGAACAGAAAACACTCTTATCACCCAGGAAATTCCAAGGAATTTAGGAGCTCTCTGTCAGAAACAGAGGTCAGAGACCAAATATTAGATCAAAGGATTCTCCGTTCACCTTTATTCACAAGGGTTAGGAGCTGTGTTTCAGGAACCAGGGCAGAAACCAAAAGGTTTTCTTTTTTTTTTTTTAATTTTTTTCAATATTTATTTTTTAGTTGTAGTTAGACAAAATACCTTTATTTTTATTTTATTTTTTTTAGAGAGAGAGAATTTTTTAATATTTATTTTTTAGTTTTTGGTGGACACAGTATCTTTATTGTACTTTCAAAAGGTTTTCTTAATAATCACATCACTCAGGAAATTACAAGAGTTTTAGGGGCTTTGTATCAAAAGACTGGAGTCAGAGACTATAATTTAAGTTTCTTATGTTGCTTGTTTCTGTTCTGTGCTATGGTTAACCGCCCCCCCACCCCCCCCCAAAAAAAAAAAAACAAAACAACAACAAAAAAACCCCAAAACCAAAACCAAACCCAGGGGATAGAAATCAGAGGTTGCTTTCTTCCTTATGGTATATGTCCATCAGTAACCATCCTTGTCTTCCTTACCCTAGGTGACTGAGCAGTTACAGCTTGATCACCCCTAATCAGAAAACCTGAAATTTGAAATGCTCTAAAATCTGAAATTTGCTGAGCATTGACATGATGCCACAAGTGGAAAATTCCACATCCAATTTCATGTGATGGATTGTAGTCAAGATATAGCTCACTAAGAATATTGAATAAAATTGCCTTCAGGCTAAGTATATAGGATAGGCATGAAACATAAACAAGTGTTGTTTAGACTTGGGTCCCAACCCCAAGATATCTCAGTGTGCGTGTGCAAATGTTCCAAAATATGAAGCAAAGCCTGGAATCCAAAATACTTCTGTCTGAAGCATTGCAGATAATGGGTATTAGATCTGTAATACCCAGAACATTGCCAGTGAGTATGTACAGGTGTATGTGTGAGCTTCCCTCACTCAAAAGTCCGTTGCCCCATAGAAACCTCTCTTGTAACAATCTATGGGCACCCTCTTTGTGGCTTGAAAAGAGGAACAGGAAAATGCCCAGTTACGTGTCAAGCTGAACTTGGGGAGGCCTACAAATATGAATTTCCACTAGATGTTTATAATTTATTCATATAATAGAATAGTATACTAGGGTCCATTCATCCAAGTGTACAGATTTTTAAAATATTAAGATTTTGCCTAGTTGTTTTAGTTTATTTTTAGAGAACTAAATACAGGTTGAGCATCCTTAATCTGAAATAAATAATGCTCTGACATTTAAAACTTTTTTGCGTAGCTTTGGGCTCTAGAAGTTTTGAATTTGGAATTTTTAGTTGAGGGATGCTTAACCAGATCAAATATTTTAAATTGCAGATAGCTCTGAAATCTGGAACATGTCAAGCATTTTAGATTAGGGATACTCAATCTGTTCAACATCTGTTGTAGATGCCATTGATTTTCTCTTTGAAGCCTTCCCTCCCTTTTCTTCCCAGAGGTAATTGTACTCCTGAAGTTGGTATGTATCCTTTCTGCTCATGGTTTCATATTTATGTTCAAATATTGTTTTTTGTTTTTTTTTTAACCAAGAGATTTTATTGGCGGGCTGCCCGAAGAAAAGGAGAGGCAAAGAGCAGAGAGAGGAGAGGAGGAGGGCAGAGAGAAAGAAGGGAAGAGTCAAATATTGTTTATTGTAATTTTATTTATTTTTTATTGGTTGTTCAAAACATTACAAAGCTCTTGACATATCATATTTCATACTTTAGATTCGAGTGGGTTATGAACTCCCATTTTTACCCCAAATACAGATTGCAGAATCACATCGGTTACACATCCATATTTTTACATAATGCCATATTAGTAACTGTTGTATTCTGCTATCTTTCCTAACCTCTACTATCCCCCCTCCCCTTCCCTTGTAATTTTATTTTTTAATTATAGTTGGACACAATACCTTTATTTATTTATTTATTATGTGGTGCTGAGGATCGAACCCAGGACCTCACACATGCTAGGTGAGCGCTCTACCAGTGAGCCACAACCCCAGCCCCATTTATTGTACTTTTTAAATTGTTTTTTTTTTGGTGGTGCTGGGGATTTAACCCAGGGCCTTGTGCTTGCAAGGCAAGCACTCTACCAACTGAGCTATATCTTCAGCCCCTTTTGAATTTTTTTCCTCCAAGTTTTTTTGTTGTGTTAAATATATGTGTAAAATAAAATTTAACATTTCTTTCCTCCCTTTTTCTTTTGGTACTGGGGATTTAACCCAGGGGTGCTTAACCACGGAAACCATATTCCCAGACTTTTTTATATTTTATTTTGAGACAGGGTTTTACTAAGTTGCTTAGGGCCTTGCTAAATTGCTGAGGCTGGCTTTGAACTCACTCTGCAGTTGTTTCTCCCTTGTGGTTATTGTGTATATTGTTGTTTTGAACATTTGTTTACAAATATCTGTTTCTGTTTTCAGTTTTTTTGGATATATATACCTGAGAATGAAATTTCTAGGTCATATGTTTAACTTTCTGAGGAATTGCTGAACTGTTTTCCATAGTGGCTTGAACATTTTTGTTTCTTTAGTTTTTTTTTTTTTTTTTTCCTTGTGGTACTGAGGATTGAACCCAGGGACTCCTGCATGCAAGGCAAGCAGTCTACCTCTGAACTATATCCCCAGTCCCTTTTTAGTGTGTTTTTAAACTTTATATAAATGATACCATTTTGACATGTGCTGATTGTTGTTTTAGATTCATCAGTGTGTTAAAACTTTTGAGATTTTATAGGATTTTTCTGGAGATTTTATAGGATTTCTCCTTATATATGAGACTGTTTCATACTTTTCTTGAGTTGCTTTGGTCATGTTTTGATATCAGGGTTATTCTAGCACTGTTTAGCAAGCTTATCTTTGATCTTTTGTTTTTCAAAACAATTGATATTTGAGATTTCTAGAAAATTCTAAATATTTTTTTTCAGCTTGCAAGCAATACTTTGAAAAATATCCAGGAGACCACGAACTTATTTGGGAAGTAGAGGGTGTTGGACACTGGTACCAGCGAATACCAGTCACCAGAGCATTACAGAGAGAAACACTTAAAATTACAGGTGAGAGTGTTTTCAGCTTGAACACAGTTCAGTTTAAAAAGAAGTGTCTTATAATGGTGGTGTCTTACAGTCCATAGTAATGGTGTGTTACAAGATCTTTCTAGTAACAAACCTTCTTATCTGAATTTTTATTATACATTGACTTTCAAGTCACCAGTAATGAAGGGACCTAGAAGAGCCCAGCTGAATCTAACAGCCCAGTAGGAATTGATGGGTACAAAAATGAACACTGAAACAGCATAGAATAAGCTTCTGGGGGCCAAAGTAGTGTGTCATCACAAGCATCTCTCCCTAGCACCATTAAAACGTAAGGTAACTGAGAGTCTTCATAATAATAATTCATTATAAGGTGCTATAGAGGAAACATTTGCATCTAAAATTTTAGTACCTTTTTGTTCCGATTGCTTTTAAGAGTGTTTATGAAAATCAGTACAAACAGTATTATATAAAACCAAATATTGATTGGGTTATAATTCGGAAACTTTCTGCACACAGTGGGTTCTCAGAATGAAGCCAAAAGATTTGTGTCTGAAGAATATGGTCTTGCAACTGTTCCAGAGTATGAAGTGGGAACTGAGGAAAATCAATCCAGTGAGATGCAGCTAACTGTAGGTACATTGTATGTTCATTAAAGGAAGTAATAGTGATGTTTCCATTTCTTTAAAGCAGATTAAGTTTACATTTAGTGTGGGTTTTTTTTTTTTTTTTTTTTGATACCAGGGATTAAACCCAGGGATGCTTAACCACTGAGCCACATCTCCAGTCCTTTTTAAAAAATATTTTTTATTTAGAGACAGGGTCTCGCTGAGTTGCTTAGGCTGGCATCGAACTTGAGATCCTCCTATCTCAGCCTCCTGAGCTGCTGGGATTATAGGCCGGTGCGTCCAGCTGTATTTAAGTTTTAAATGTTATAGTTAATTTCTAGAAACTTAGATATTTCATCTTCATTAGTTTTCTTGGCACCTTCTGTGTATTGTTTATTAAGTACTTACTTTGCTTTGAAAAATACTGCTAATCATGTTAATACTAATTTTACAAACTAATTAAAGGAAATCTAGAATAAATAAAAATAATCTGGAAGACAATAATAGTACAATCCTGCTGCTCAGTTATAGCACTGTTATAATGTATACTTACTATACATTATCAGCATGTATTTATATATATTCTTATAAATATATTTATTCTCTTAAATAATTCTAGTTGCTTTGTTAATATAATATTATAAGCACTTTCCATGGCTTTACTGTTTTAAAACATGAAATAGCACACTATATTCTTTTATGTAATATAATAGCATTTTTAATTTCCTTAACATAGAACATTTAAGTTTTTAACTTTAATTGGTTCAGGAGCAAAAACATTTATACATGAATCTTTGTGCAGATGTGATTATTTCCCTGCACATAGGAATTTCTAGAAGTGGAAATAATAGTAGGTTAAAGATTATGTAGTTTTTTTTTTTCTTGGTAAGTTTGAGGCTATATGTGCTAGGTCTTTGTAGAAGGGATATACTTTACAAATGTTAGATATGCTGCAAGTAGAACAGGTTTCATTACTGAATTCACAGGACTTAGCAGATTCTTGTCTAGAACTGATGTTTTTGGTACTGCAGAAGAAGTTCCTGTTCTTTTCTGTTATAGTCCAAAATCCTCAGATACACAAAGGTCCATTTAGTATTTGCCAAATATAATAAAATCAAAGAAAGTGGAGTCTTCCCTTTCCATAAATATATTGAAGGAAATTATTTATTTTAATATTAAGTTAAGCAATTTTTAATGTGTCATTTGAATGAGAATACATTGTAGTGATACTTTGTCTAAGGTTGAAAGCATAAGTTTTCTTTCACTTTAGAAATTCCGATTCTTCATATTAGTTTAAGGCTTAAATAGTTCAAGGAAAATATTTGTATCTCTTTAGCTTTATATTTAAATCTCTTTTTATCAGTAACCACCCGGGGATGTAGTTATTTACTACATGATTTATTCTGTAGGTGATGATGGTGTTTTTATTTGCTTTTCCTTATTTAGATACATAAAATACTAAATTAATTGCTTGTATATCTTTTCTTATCTCTTATTTATTCATCTTTATCTTTTCTAGTTGAACTATAGACTTTTTGAAGACAAGATTTTTTTATCATACCATTTGTCTCAGTTATTCCTTTGTGTTCTATAAATATACTAAATATCTTTAGACACAAATAATTTTACATATTTGTGGGGTACAGTGTGTATACATGTATACAGTGTGTCATGATCAAATTATATCCATATGCATCACTTTAGTCATGTGTCCTTTCTATGTGTTGTTAAATTCAGATTCCTTTCATCTAGCTATTTTGAAACATTATTAATTACTGTCAACCATAGTTTAAATAGAGCTTCTGAAGTCTGCACACCTCCTATATGGTAGGATTTCAATAAGTGTGACATGGAGGAATGAATGGATGATGGTTAATAATGGAGTAGGTGTACTTGGGCATACAAAGATATGGTTCTGGTATACATGGGAAATAATAATCCATTGTTGGAAACAGGTAAGTAAACAAATATACTACAGGACAAAAATTGTCTTAATTATTTGAGCAAGTGATTAGAGGTATATATCAGGGGAAGACTTTAAAAGAACATGTGGGAGTTCAGTGCTAAAAGTTCTTATGGCATTTTGGAAGATATCATGTAAAAAAAAAAGAAACCACATAGATGTGAAAGAAAATGGCATGTTTAATATAAAAGAGATGTTTGTTACTGAAAAGTTTGCAAGTTTGTATTCTGTGCAGTGACAAACCATTAAAGTTTTAAAATTACTATTTTAAGCAAAGCTGTGACATAGTTTGTAATTTGGGACCATCATTCTGTCATTGTGGTAGAAAAAATTAGAATATTATTAGAACAAGGTATACCAGTGAGGAGGCTGTTGGAATAGTTCACATTAAAGATAATTAAGGCCCATATTAAAATAATGGACAGGGTAGTTCTGAGACATTCAGCCACAATTGACAGGCTTTGTGATTGATTGATTGATTGAATGAGGGATATGAAGAAGGTAGTCCTGCTTCATAGGTTTCTGGCTACAATGATTGAATTGCTATTACCATTAGCCTCCATAGGGAGTAATGTTGGGAAAAGATAAGATTCATTTTGGGATAGGCTGTATGTGAAATTGGATGGGCTGTCCACCAGGAGATAATTCCTTTGCAAATAGAGTTTTGGAAATCAGGGTAGAAGATGGGGAACTTAAGTTGTATATTTAGATTCATTAGCAAATAAATGTTAAGATAAAGATAGGTAAAAAAGTGAGGAGAGCAGGTGGCTGAGGACAGAATACTGGGAAACTCCACCTATAACTTATTAGATACTTAGGTTCATAATAAACTGAGGCTATAACATAACATTTCACTTTCAAAGTAACTTTAATGAAAAGTGCTAGTTGAAAAAGTTAAATTTTTTTCTTTTAAACTGAATGAAAATAAATCCATAGGGAGAAAAAATAATTTCAAATGTTAGATTTTAATCTATATCTCTATTTTAGATTGATTCTCTAAAGGAGACCTTTGCAAGCACGTCTGAAGGTAAGAAATTCATCTGATTCATCATAAGTGTTTGAGATACTGAGGATCAGGCATGTGTGGGACTAGAAGTGAAGACTTACACAGTTCTAAGATCCACATCTGGGTCCTGAAGCCATCGCGGCCCCCGGTTTTGCTGTGTATGAGCACTGAGGATGCTGTTACACCTCTCTCTCCCTTTTTTTCTTACCTGTGAAATAGGGACTGTAATGTATGACAGTATCTCCCAAAATCATTTGGAGAGTATGTAAGAGAATATGCAAAAACTGCTTTCAAAAGTGAGGGTAATGTGAAAATGTGAAGAATAAATATTCACTAAGTTATTTTAGATAAAAACACCTTGTTTTCTTAGCTTTGTTAGGAAAGGGTAAACTTGTGCAGCAGTAGGGATGTATGTAAACTATCATAGTTCTTAAACTTTTGTGTATTTTAATAGATAATCCTTCTGCACAGCCCCAGTTGAGTACAGTTTTCCTATTTTTAACTCAGGTCATGAAAAAACACCTGTTTCTACTCGTACTCGAAGCAGTCATCTAAAGCGGCCAAAGATTGGAAAGCGGTTTCAGGATTCTGACTTTAGTGGTTCTCAAGGGGAAGATGAAAAAACTGCCCAGACCTCACTGACAGCTTCAATAAATAAGTAAAGAATTGTTTATTTTACTTCCATTATTATTATTTTATTTTTTTCTTTTACTTCAGGTGGGGACTATTTCATTGTGAGCAAATGCCTTTGGTGTGGGAGTTTATCTTTGGATTCTTCTACAGGATTATTGATTATGCTTTCCAGAGGTGTTTCCTTGATAGTGTGATAAGAACAATTGCTAGTAACAGAGAATAAACTCTATTGAATAATCTTTCATGTATGAAAATAAAGAATATTTTAGTCATTATATTATCCCAGCTGTGTCATTATCACCATTTTGAATTCATTGGTGTAGTTTTTAGTAATGACTGAAGCTTAGTCAACTTTTAAAAACCCTCAATTTTCTTTTTTCAAGGGGTGGGGGTGCGGAGGGTACTAAGTGTTGAACTCAGGGGCACTCAACCACTGAACCACATCCCCAGCCTTGTTTTGTATTTTTATTTAGAGACAGGGTCTCACTGAGTTGCTTAGTGCCTCACAGTTTCTGAGGCTAGCTTTGAACTCGTGATCCTCCTGTCTCAGACTCCTGAGCTACTGGGATTACAGGCATGCCTGGCTAAAACCCCTTAATTTTACTTTATAATTCATCCATTTTATTGGGCTATTGGATATAATTTCTAAGTGATAACCATAAATAATGCAGTCAGTTCTTCACAAACTTAGTAGTCAACTGAATCAACAGAACACTTTGGTGGAAATGCTATTCTCTGCCTTCCTTGTGTCTTATTAAGATTTTAAATTTTATAATAAAATTAGACTTCAGCTTGAATAGATCTATCAACCATTCTGGAGTCAACCATTTAGTTATTTCATAGCTTTGTTCTTTTTGCTGTCAGATTGTTTTGTTAGAGGATTCTATAGTTGTGTTAATTTCATTATGTAAAGAATTGGAAATTTGCATAATTAAGTATTTAAAGGTGTTATTTTAGTAAAGAATCTACAATGTTGAAAGCAATATTTAAATCTAGTAATTAGTGAAAAGAATAAGACTTTAGACAACCCCAGTGTTTTGTCACTGAGCAGTGTTTTGATGTAGTACCCTTTTAGAAGGGAATATAATAGTGCATTTTAAATTGAATATCAATTATTGTGTAATTTGTTTGCTTTTCATAGACAGAACAATAACAGTAAGAATAAACACTCAAATGCTACTTTAGGCATAATGAGGAGTACAATATCATCTTTGCCCTTGAAGAATTTACTGCCTCTTGGTAAAGACAGACATGTACATAGCGAGGAGCACTACAGGCTAGATTGTGATAGAGCAGTAATAAAACCGAAGAACGCAGGGGATGCAGAGAAAAAAGGGAGTATGTTCAGTTGAGGGAATGAAGAGATTTGGCGTTTGAAGTGAGGGTTTCAAAGATAAAATGACAATCAGCAAAGTTGGGAAAGAAGACTTTCTAATCTAAGAGTTCACCAACTATGATCTGTAAGCCAAATTGCCACTGGATTTTAAATTTTTATTTATTTATTTATTTTTAAACTACTGTAATTTTCTTTCATTGCTGGGAATCAAATGCAGGACTTTGCACATGCTAGGCAAGTGCTTTACTGCTAAGTTATACCCCCAGCTCTACCACATGTTTTTGTCCTATTGTGTTTTTGTAAATTTTTTATTGTAAGATATCCATGCTCATTAGGTTTATGCATCTTTTATTTTGATTGTTTTTTGGATTACGATTGCAGAACTGAGAAATTGGAACAGAGACCATATGGCTCACAAAGATTAAGGGAAAAGTTACCGATCCCCTGATACAGACCAGTGCTGTCCAATAGAACTTTCTGCAACGGGTGGCGATGTTCTCTAGGTAGTGTACCACGAAGTGTGGTTAGTGCAACTGAAGAATTGTATTTTTAAATTTCATTTAATATTAATTAATTTAAATTTAAAAATAGTGACTTGTCTTATGGCTACTGTACTAGTACAGATCCAGACTAAATGCACAAAATTAGGAGCACTGTTGAGTAGGATAACTGATACATAAGGTGAATGATAGCATCTGTTTAGTAGGAAATAAAAAATAATGCTCTGGTAATTTTAGGCCTTGAGAGGAGGAGATACACTTTATTCAAAGAGCTTGTAAAGAGCCCTCCAAGTTTTGCTTTTTTTTTTTCTTTCCTTTTTCTTTTTTTGTAATAGAGATTGAACCCAGGGTCAATTAACCACTGAATCATATCCCCAGCCCTTTTTAAAATATTTTATTTAGAGATAGGGTCTTGCTAATTTGCTGGGAGTGGATTTGAACTCAAGATCCTCCTGCCTCAGCCTCCCAAACTGCCAGGATTACAGGCCTGTGTCCCCAAGTCCAGCTACTCTTCAAGTTTTCTGACCTGGTCTGTCACATGTAAAAATAGGTATATTAGAAAGACAACTCTGAGAGCTTTGATGAAGAATGCTGCAGGTCCAAAGTTGAGTTGAGAAGTTACAGTGATCAACAGAGAATTGGGGCTTGAAGCAGAGCCTTGAAATGGGAATAGAAAGTGATATTCTGGAAAATCATTTTGGAGTTAATATTAAACCATTATAACTTTTTATCCATGCTGATATGTTTGAGTATGACAGGGATGTTGTTAATAATTGGGCTTGGGTTGTTGGTCAGTGGAGCATTTGTTAAGCATGCAGGAGGCTCTGGGTTGAATCCCCATCACCACAAAAATATATAATAATAATGCCAGTATCCATAATTTTGGACTGTTCAGATAAACTTGGGATACATGTTCATTCTAATAGAAGGAAGAGCTGATAATATACAGGTAGAATAAAAGATAGGTCTAATTCACATGATTGAGAAGAACAACAATGTGGGAAAGAGAACAAATTTATGAGAAAATGAAGAGATTAGTTTTCTCCCTGCAAGGTTTTCCATTTGTTGGTTGGAGGATACTGTTTGAATCTCTGAAATGTTACTTTCTTAAGAAAGCATTCCTGGGGGTCCCAGTGGCTCAGGAGGCTGAGACAGGAGGATCAGGAGTTCAAAGCCAGCTTTAGCAATGGCAAAGCCAGCTTCAGCAACGGTGAGGCGCTAAGCAACACAAGAGACTCTGTTTCTAAATAAAATACAAAATAAGACTGAGGATGTGGCTCAGTGGTTGAGTGCCCCTGAGTTCAATCTGCAGTATCCCACCCCCTGCCACCAAAAAAGAGAAAGGATTCCTGAAGTTTTTTTTGGAGAGGGTGGTACTAGGGATTGAACTCAGGGGTACTCACCCACTGAGCCATATCTACAGCCCTATTTTGTATTTTATTTAGAGACAGGGTCTCACTGAGTTGCTTAGTGCCTCCCCTTGCTGAGGCTGGCTTTGAACTTGTGATCTTCCTGTCTCAGCCTCCCAAGCTGCTGGGATTAGAGGCATACACCACCATGCCCAGCAGATTCCTGAAATTTTATACTGATCCTTAAGAGAACAAGGAAGAATGTTTTTCTTTTGTGTTCTAGATTAGAGTCTACTACACGCCCCTCGGAGAGCTCAGAAGAATTCCTGGAAGAAGAACCTGAGCAGAGAGTGAGTGAATTTGAGGATGAAAGTCGTGATAAAGATACACGTCCTGCACCTGAAACCCAGCTACGAATAGAAAAGCAAGATGGTGAAAAGGTATGAGTTCACTTGTGAAATAAGATGAATGAACGTAAAGTAAGATTTTCTTAATCATGTATTGGTAGAATAATATAATAATATATTTTAAATAAGTTACAGTTAGTGTTAAGAAGCAGATAATAAATAAGGGCACCCAGGTGCTACACTTGGGAGAGAGAATAAAGTTATAATAAGAGTAATTTATTTCAAGCTGAGTTTATAGAAATTTGAGTTGTATCACATATGTAGGAATAATCAAGTACTAAGATGCTTCAGTGTACTTCAAAGAAAGGAAGGAAGGGCTTGGGATGTAGGTCAGTGGTAGAATGCCTGTGGGCTCAATCCTCAGTACTACAGTAAATAAATAGATAATAACATGTAAATTGATTTGTGGAATTAAATACAGTGAAGAAGTACACAATTGATGTGACCTTACAGACCAGTTAGAATGCTTTTAGGTCCAAAATGCTCTTAGTTGCATCCCTATTTTGGATAGAAGTATAGGAATCAGTTATCCAAAATAAAAAATATTTAACCATATTGATTTTACAGATTCCTATAAAAATAACCTTTCCCCCCCTAAAACTGGAGAAAACAGGCAAAGCCTTTATAACTAGTTTAACTATTTATCTGCTTGATTTCTGTTGTGTTTCAAATATTCTTATCCTCTTTTTTCCTCCTATTTCTGTTCTCTTCTTTTTCCAATAGCTTCAATCCTTTCCTCTCTACAGATTCCTTATTTCATATGTATTGGACTTTCTCAAAAAAAATCTTTTAAATTGTTTTCCAAATCTGTACATCAGGTGAATAACTACATAACTGATTTTTTTTTATTTTTTTAAGATATTGCATCCATCTATAACTCTTATTTTTTTTAAAGAGAGAGAGAATTTTTTAATATTTATTTATTTATTTATTTATTTAGCTTTTGGCATACACAACATCTTTGTTTGTATGTGGTGCTGAGGATTGAACCCAGGCCGCACGCATGCCAGGCGAGTGTGCTACCGCTTGAGCCATATCCCCAGCCTTATTTTATTTTTTTAAGACACACCAATTTAGCTACTACTTCTTCATAAAACTGTATTTTGTTCATTTATTTATTTTCAAAACTATATTTTAAAATAGCATTTTTATTGTATGAAATTGAGGAAATAAATAAAAATACATATGGAAAAATAAAGAAAAGCACTTTTGAAAAACCCAAGATTTGTATGCATCTAAATGATGATAGAAATAGATATTTTGACACAATACCTTTATTTATTTATTAATACGTGGTGCTGAGGATTGAACCCAGGGCCTCACACGTGCCAGGCGAGTGCTCTACCGCTGAGTTATGTAATCTCTCCTAGTCCTCCTTCTGAGGAGATAGTAATTTGGATATCATTTCTGCTTCATAGCCTATCTCCATTCCAACTCCAATAAAAGGGGATTGTTAATGTTATGATTTTTTATAAACAGGAAGACTTTAAATGACATTCACATTTATACTACTCAATCAAATGTTTCAACTCAATAATGTACACTTGTACATTTTAATGCTTAATTATTTTATATTTGTTATCTACTGAGTCTACAATTTTTTAGCAGCTTTATTGAGATACAATGGATATGCAAGTAGACTTACATGCACTGTAAGTATAAAATTTATGTCTGACATATGTTATGTAGACACTCCTGACACCATCACCTCATCAAGATAATAAACATGACTATCATATCAAAAAAAAAAAAAAGAAATAGATATTTTGTTTTCTTCTCCTCCTTTAAACTCTAGAATAAACTGTTGTATCTACAGTCTACTGTACCTCATATACCCTGCTTCATTCACTCAGCAAGACATTGAGCACATGCTTTCCCCTCCTTTCCCCTCCCCTCCCATCTTCCCTCTCTACCTCCTCTGCTGTTGTTTAATTCTCTCCCTTTTTTCCCTCCTCCTTTCCCCTCACAACCTCTTATAATTTTGTGTAACATTGAAGGTCTCCTACTTTTTTCCATATGCTTTCCCTTCTCTCTCCCTTTCTCTCCCCACTCTCGTCTTTGTTTAATGTTAGTCTTTTCCACATACTCATCCTTCCTGTTCTGTTCTTAGTTGCTCTCTTTATATCAAAGAAGACATTTGGCATTTGTTTTTTAAGGATTGGCTAGCTTCGCTTAGCATAATCTGCTCTAATGCTATCCATTTCCCTGCAAATTCTATGATTTTGTCATTTTTTACTGCTGCATAATATTCCATTGTGTATAGATGCCACATTTTTTTTATCCATTCATCTATTGAAGGGCATCTAGGTTGGTTCCACAGTCTAGCTATTGTGAATTGTGCCACTATAATCATTGATGTGGCAGTATCCCTATAGTACGCTCTTTTAAGATCCTCAGGGAATAGTCCGAGAAGGGCGATAGCTGGGTCAAATGGTGGATCCATTCCCAGCTTTCCCAGGAATCTCCATACTGCTTTCCAAATTGGCCTCACCAATTTGCAGTCCCACCAGCAGTGTACAAGTGTACCCTTTTCCCCACATCCTCACCAACACTTATTGTTGTTTGACTTCATAATGGCTGCCAATCTTACTGGAGTGAGATGGTATCTTAGGGTGGTTTTGATTTGCATTTCTCTGACTGCTAGAGATGGTGAGCATTTTTTCATGTACTTGTTGATTGATTGTATGTCCTCCTCTGAGAAGTGTCTGTTCAGGTCCTTGGCCCATTTGTTGATTGGGTTATTTGTTATCTTATTGTTTAATTTTTTCAGTCTTTGTATATTCTGGGTATTAGGGCTCTATCTGAAGTGTGAGGGGTAAAAATTTGTTCCCATGAAGTAGGCTCTCTATTTACCTCTTTTATTGTTTCTCTTGCTGAGAAAAAACTTTTTAGTTTAAGTAAGTCCCATTTGTTTATTCTTGTTATTAACTCTTGGGCTATGGGCGTCCTATTAAGGAATTTGGAGCCCGACCCCACAGTATGTAGATCGTAGCCAACTTTTTCTTCTATCAGACACAGTGTCTCTGTTTTGATATCTAGCTCCTTGATCCATTTTGAGTTAACTTTTGTGCATGGCGAGAGAAAGGGATTCAGTTTCATTTTGTTGCATATGGATTTCCAATTTTCCCAGCACCATTTGTTGAAGATGCTATTCTTCCTCCATTGCATGTTTTTAGCCCCTTTATCAAATATAAGATAGTTGTAACTTTGTGGATTAGTCTTTGTGTCCTCTATTCTGTACGATTGGTCCACCTGCCTGTTTTGGTACCAGTACCATGCTGTTTTTGTTACTATTGCTCTGTAGTACAGTTTGAAATCTGGTATTGCTATACCTCCAGATTCACACTTCCTGCTTAGAGTTGCTTTTGCTATTCTGGGTCTATTGTTTTTCCATATGAATTTCATGATTGTTTTATCTATTTCTACAAGAAATGCCATTGAGATTTTGATTGGCATTGCATTAAACCTGTAGAGAACTTTGGGTAATATCGCCATTTTGATGATGTTAGTTCTGCCTATCCATGAACAGGGTATATTTTTCCATCTTCTAAGATCTTCTTCTATTTCTCTCTTTAGGGTTCTGTAGTTTTCATTGTATAAATCTTTCACCTCTTTTGTTAAGTTGATTCCCAAGTATTTTATTTTTTTTGAGGATATTGTGAATGGAGTGGTCTTCCTCATTTCCATTTCAGAAGTTTTGTTGCTGATATACAGGAATGCCTTTGATTTATGCGTGTTGATTTTATATCCTGCCACTTTGCTGAATTCATTTATTAACTCTAGCAGTTTCTTTGTAGACCCTTTTGGGTCTGTTAAATATATTATCATGTCATCCACAAATAGTGATAATTTAAGTTCTTCTTTTCCTATTTTTATGACTTTAATTTCTTTTTTCTGTCTAATTGCTCTGGCTAGTACTTCAAGAACTAAATTGAAAAGAAGTGGTGATAGAGGGCACCTGTCTTGTTCCAGATTTTAGAGGGAATGCCTTCAGTTTTTCTCCGTTTAGGATGATGCTAGCCTGAGGTTTAGCATATATAGCTTTTACAATGTTGAGGTAAATTCCTGTTATCCCTAGTTTTTCTAGTGTTTTGAACATAAAAGGATGCTTTGTACTTTGTTAAATGCTTTTTCTGCATCTATTGAGATGATCATATGGTTCTTGTCTTTAAGTCTATTGATGTGGTGAATAGCATTTATTGATTTCCGTATATTGAACCAGCCCTGCATCCCAGGGATGAATCCTACTTGATCATGGTGCACAAGTTTTTTGATATGCTTTTGTATTCGACTCACCAGAATTTTATTGAGAATTTTTGCATCCAAGTTCATTAGAGATATTGGTCTGTAGTTTTCTTTCTTTGAAGTGTCTTTGTCTGGTTTCGGGATCAGGGTGATGTTGGCCTCATAGAATGAATTTGGAAGAGCTCCTTCTTTTTCTGTTTCTTGAAATAGCTTGAAAAGTATTGGTATTAATTCTTCTTTGAAGGTTTTGTAAAACTCCGCTGTATACCCATCCGGTCCAGGGCTTTTCTTGGTTGGTAGTCTTTTGATGGCTTCTTCTATTTCTTCCTTTGTTATTGGTCTGTTTAAATTGTGTGTGTCTTCCTGACTCAATCTGGGCAGATCATATGACTTAAGAAATTTATCGATATCTTCACTATCTTCTATTTTATTGGAATATAGGGTTTCAAAATACTTTCTAATTATCTTCTGTATTTCTGTAGTGTCTGTTGTGATATTGCCTTTTTCATCCTGTATGTTAGTAATTTGAGTTCTCTCTCTTTTTCTCTTCGTTAGCATGGCTAAGGGCCTGTCTATCTTATTTATTTTTTCAAAGAACCAACTTTTAGTTTTATCAATTTTTTCAATAGTTTTTTTTGTTTCAATTTCGTTGATTTCTGCTCTAATTTTAATTATTTCTTGTCTTCTACTACATTTGCTGTTGTTTTGCTCTTCCTTTTCTAGGTTTTTGAGGTGTAGTGTGAGTTCATTTATTTGTTGGTTTTTCTTTTTTTTTGAGGAAAGAACTCCAAGAAATGAATTTCCCTCTTAAAACTGCTTTCATTGTGTCCTATAGATTCCGGTATGTTGTGTCTGTATTATCATTTGTCTCTAAGAATTTTTTTATCTCCTCCTTTATGTCTTCTGTAACCCACTGATCGTTCAGTAACATATTGTTCATTTTCCATGTGATGTAGGATTTTTCCTTCCTTCTTTTATCATTGATTTCCAATTTCATTCCATTATGATCAGATATGGTGCATGGTATTATCTCCACGCCTTTATATTTACTAAGAGTTGCCCTATGGCATAATATATGGTCTGTCTTTGAGTAGGATCCATGTGCTGCTGAGAAGAACGTGTATCCACTTGATGATGGTTGATATATTCTATATATGTCGGTTAAGTCTAGGTTATTGATTGTGCTGTTGAGTTCTATAGTTTCTTTATTCAGTTTTTGTCTAGAGGATCTGTCTAATGGCGAGAGCGGTGTGTTGAAGTCACCCATTATTATTGTGTTGTAGTCTATTTGACTCTTGAACTTAAGGAGAGTTTGTTTTATGAACGTTGTGGCACCATTGTTTGGTGCATACAAATTGATAATTGTTATGTCTTGTTGGTGGATGGTTCTTTTTAACAGTATATAGTGTCCTTCTTTATCCCTTTTGATTAACTTAGGTTTGAAGTTGATTTTATTTGATATGAGTATGGCCACTCCTGCTTGCTTCCGAGGGCCATGTGAGTGGTAAGATTTTTCCCAACCTTTTACCTTCAGCCTGTGTATGTCTTTTCCTATCATATGAGTCTCCTGAAGGCAGCATATTGTTGGGTTTGTTTCTTTGATCCAGGTTACTAGCCTATGTCTCTTGATTGGTGAGTTCAGGCCATTAACATTTAAGGTTACAATTGAAATATGATTTGTACTTCCAGTCATGTTTATTTATTTATTTATTTTAATTTGGCTAGTTTTACTCATTGGTTTTTTTCCTCCCCCTTTACTGAGATACCTCCCGCTGTTAGTTTTGGGCACAATTTTTCAATTCCTCTTCTTGTAGTAGTTTGCTCAAAATGCTTTGCAGTGCTGGTTTTCTTGCTGCGAATTCTTTTAGCTTTTGTTTATTGTGAAAGATTTAATTTCATTGTCAAATCTGAAGTTTAATTTTGCTGGATACAGTAATCTTGGTTGGAGGCCATTATTTTTCAGCGTTTGAAATACATTGTTCCAGAACCTTCTCGCTTTCAAAGTCTGTGATGAAAAATCAGTTGTTAACCTAATTGGTTTACCCCTGAATGTAATCTGCCTCCTTTCTCATTAAAAACATTAATGTTCTCTCCTTGTTCTGTATGTTGGCTATCTTCATAATTATATGTCTTGGAGTTGGTCTATTACGGTTTTGAATGTTTGGGGTCCTGTAGGCTTCCAGGATTTGGCAATCCATTCCATCCTTCATCTCTGGGAAGTTTTCTAGAATTATTTCATTTAGTATGCTGTCCATTCCTTTGGTTTGAATCTCTATGCCTTTTTCTATCCTGATGACTCTCAAATTTGTTTTTTTTACGACATCCCATATCTCTTGAATAGACTGCTCGTGGGATTTAAGCATCTTTTCTGTGTTGACTATATTCTTTTCAAGTTGATAAACCTTGTCTTCATTATCTGATGTTCTGACTTCTACTTGATCTAGTCTATTTGTAATATTCTCGTTTGAGTTTTTAATTTGGTTTATAGTTTCCTGCATTTCTAGGATTATTGTTTGATTTTTTTAAGATCTCTATCTCCTGGTAAAGCTCGTTCTTTGCCATTTGAATTTGTTTGTTTAATTCATTTTCAAAATATACTTTTATTGCTTGGACTTGCTGTCTCATGTCTTCTCTAATATTCCTTTCCATTTGAGTTAGGTATGCCTTGAGTTCTTTCTCTAACCCTGTTTCTGATGCTTCTAGGTCCTCCTGTAGAATTAAGTTATCCTGCATTGTTTGTACTCCTTTTTTCCCTTGTTTTCTCATGATGTTCACGTTACTTTCCAGCTCTATTTGATTGCTGTGTTTCTGCTCTCTTCTGTAGATTTGTTTTGGTTTTGTATATCTCTGTTGTCTCTCCTTCGTGTTGGTAAACTATGCCTGTTAACATGGATTCCGCTGGTAAGGAATTCCAACGGCCGAGCTCCAATGACGTCACTTCTCTGCTATGACGGGCCCCAGGCTCCTTGCCGGGGGTGTCCCACTGTGGGGGGTGTGACTGGACCGTCTCTGGTTGGTTTCAGCTCCCAGTCACGGCAGGCAGGCGATCTCCAGCCACCCAGTCGCGCAGGCAGCGGGTTCGCCTGTCGCCAGCGGGCGGGCGATCTCTAGCCACCCAGTCGCACGGTTGGTAGCCGGTGGGCAGGCGTTCTCCAGCCGCCCAGTTATGCGGGCAGTGGGTGGACTGTCGCTGGCAGGCCTGCGGTTTCTAGCCGCCCAGTCACGAGGGCCTGGCCTCTAGACCCCTGGCTTCTCCTGCTAGTCTTGGTTTCTCCTGCTAGACCAGATTTCCCCTAAGTGACGGCTCTTGGCAGTTCAAACCGTACTCTGGGTCTGCTGTTTGTTGGGTGTGGAGGGTGGCTATTGGGAACCCCGGCATTCTATTGTTTTGATTTTCTCCGCTTGCCCCTCCCCCAGCGCTGGCTATACAGGTTTCGTTTTGGCTGCCGATGGGAGGGGGAGTTGAAGGTCAGGTGTCTCTAGTTTTCCCCTGAGTCTTTATGCAGGCTCGCTCTGATACTCCCTCCCCCGGAAAGCCTAGGAGAGTTTTTATGCGAATTCCCCGATGTAAGGGGGATGAGCTGAGTAACACACCTGTTTTATTGTTGCAATCTGTCCGAGAGTGGCGGTGGTCACTTCAGCTCTCCAAGATGGTGGCTGCTGATTTCCTTGGTGGAGTCTCCGCTGTGGGAGACAGAACTGTACTGCTTCCTTCACCGACTGGAATCCCGTACTCAGCCCGGGGGTCAGTGCAGGCTCAGCAGGCCTGATTCCACAGAATCGCAGCCACTTTTCTCCCTGCTTGCTAATTAATCGCTTCTCTGCGGCGAGGCGCCATCTGTAGCCGCATGGCAGGCTGCGTGAATCCGATAACTTCCTTTTTAATGCAGATGGTTTCCCTTACCTGGATTAACTACTTTCCCCACCTAGAAGTTCTCTGGTTCCTTGTCTTTATAACACTCATTTTTTTTTTTTTTTGTTTAAATCTCTGCAGTTTTGTTTGTAGTTATGTATGTGTGTTTGTATATATGAATGACTCCTTTTTACTTTTGTTCTTATTATGGACATTCTAGAAAACTCAGAAAGATTTAGAAAACTTTTTGGTTCATGGTCTCTCTTTTGAAAGTACATTCAATCTAATGACTTAAAGTGTTATCTCTATGGGGATGGTCAGTAACTCTAGATTTTCAATATTTATTCAGATTCTGGTCCCATAATGCCACTTGCCTACTGAATATTTCTATTTAGACAGATATCTTCTGTCATCTTAAATTAAACCCAAATCTCTCTCTTTTTTTTTTTTATTGTAGAAGGGGATATTAGAGGTTTTGCCCAGGGGTGCTTTACCACTGAGTTACATCCCAGCCCTTTTTGTTTTTTTGAGACAGGGTATCTTTAAGTTGTTCAGGTCCTCACTAAATTGCTGAGGCTGGCCTCCAATTTGCTATCCTGCTTTCACCCCGTGTAGCTTGGCTTATGGGTATGTGCCACTGCACCAAGCTCTAGTCCTTTTTTTTTTTTTTTTTAAATTATTATTTCTTTATTGAACCTGGTTTTCCTGGTTTTTATCTTTCATTCTGTTTTCAAACTTAAAACTTAATGGACTGGCCTTTTCATTTCTTATTTTCAGTTACCACAGTTTATTTTTTAAGCATTTGATTTATCTAATTTTCTTCCTTTTAACATTCTCCCACTCTACTTGGTCCTTTTATTAGTTTATTATAATTACCTTATGTGTGCATCTGATTCTGTGTACCACCTGGTATAATAATAAAATATATATTAATTATAGAAAAACTTTTACTTTAAGCTGGTCACGGTGGTGCCTGCCTATATAATCCCAGCTGCTCAGGAGGCTGAGGCAGAAAGATCATGAGTTCACAGCCAGCCTCAGCAATTTATTGAGGCCCTAATCAACTCAATGAGACTCTGTCCCTAAATAAATATTTGAAAAAATGGGCTGGGGATGTGGGGATGTGGCTTAGTGCTTAAGTGCCCCTGGGGTCAGTCCCTGTTACCTGGTAGTAAAAAGAAAGAAAAGAAAACTTTAGAAAAAAATTTTTTTTAAATATTTTTTTAGTTGTCAATGGACCTTTATTTTTATTTATTTATATGTGGTGCTGAAGAGTGAACCCAGTGCCTCATACCTGCTAGGCAAGCGCTCGGCCATTGAGCTGTAACTTCAGTCTTAGAAAAAAAATTTTTTATAGAAAAGATAAGTCTCTGACTTCAACATCTCTTTAGAGAACTTTCCTTAATATGCTTTCAGAAATCTTGTATTCTATTTCTGAATACTCAAATGTATTTGTTTTCTATTTTTTAATATGGTAATAAAATTTCTTCTAATTATTAGACTTGTCACTAGAATTAATTTGAAATATTTATCATTAAACAGAAATAAACTGATAAACACTGGAAGAAGAATTTCAGAAATTGGAGGATTTGTGTTATCAGATCACCTTCCCATATTTTAATGTGATGCAAGGAGCCAGATTGCTCAGAAATGATCCTGGGTTGACTAACAATGAGCTAGCTGAGAATGGGGTTCTCTTTTTTTTCCCAGTAAGAAGCAGCACCCAAACTCCACTTTCCAGGAGACTTTCCCTGGCAAGATAAAATATTTTCCAATAGGTCCCAATGATTCCAGGTGATGAACCTTAAAAAGTCTAGGCTCCCTCTGGTGCCTTTTTACTGAAAAAGTTCCTGTCATGATTGTCAGGCAAGAAAGAAGAGCACGAAAGTTCAGGGTCTTTTCACCAAATTTTAGATCCATACTACTGTCTCATCTCCATTCGAACACTGAGAGTATGAGCTATTTATGGGTTCTTTGTTGACCTTTCCTCATTAGTTTCCCTTTTCCTCCAGTAAAACTATTACTGAAAGAGGGTCAAATAATAGTTCTGATACCATATAATGTTTTAACTCCATCATGAGTCCTGAAGGATGATAGGAACTGAGAAGGGATGAATCTTGCATACCAAAAAGTTTGTTATAAGGTCTCTGCTTTTCCCTCCTGCTGTAGGACTCTGAATTAGAGCCTATGAATGGTGAGATAATGGATGATACTCTTAAGACTTCACTTACAACGGAAGAAGAGGACTCCATTAGTGAAGGTTTAGAAGAAGAATTAAAAGCACAGTCTTGTAATTCCAGTGAAGACACTGTAAATCTCATTCCACTGGTGGTAGAATCCTCAAAACCTCCCGAGGCTGTTGCACCAGATAAGGTAAGACAGAAATAACCCCATTTTTTTTTTTTTAAATCATTTAAAGTGTGCTATTGTAAATGCCATTGAGGATAGATTGGATTGCATACTATATTTTCCTCCAGCTTAACTTGTACAGTATCTGCCTTCTGATTTCAATCCCTAGCAACTGCCCCTGGCCCAAAAGGCATATCTGCTTTATGATAATGAAATGAATTTTTACTTTATTTACTTAGGGAATGCTTAGAAAAGTGGATAAACATGATTTACCAAATGTCAAGTGTCCCACCTGCTTTCATAGTCTATGATCAATATAATTTTAATTAATGAGGCAGAATAGATTAGTGGGAAAAAAATCCATGGTGTAGTATTTGAAAAGAAATTTCTTTTACTTTTAAATATTCTAACTTAAGGCTAAAATATTATATTACACCGATTTACTAGTCTGTCAACTAAATTGCTGAATAAAACTTACATTGCCCTTATCTAATGAAACCATAATCAGATTTAGTGGAGTAGCATAGTGTTAAGCAGTTCTTGGTTCTGGCTCCAGTACCACCAGGAGACTAAACTCTTGGAGGTAATTCATGGTTTTGCAGAATCTTGGTATAAAATTTTAAAATGTCAGGCTGGGGTTGTTGATCAGTGGTAGAGCACTTGCCTTGCATGCGTCAAGCCCTGGGTTTGATCCTCAGCACCATATGAAAAAAAAAAAACAAATAAAAATAAAGATATTAAAAAAACTTTTAAAAGTCCTAAGTACTCTTTGAGGTAAAATAATTATTATATCTAATAGTGTATTAAAATTACTATGAAACAATTTTTGAATAAATTGTATTTGGAATATGCAGATGATTAACAAAAATAATGTATACTGAATTCTTTTAAGTTGTAATTCATTACAGATTAATGTGAAAATAATTCATTTTAGAACTATATTGCAAAAGATTTGCAATTATATTGAACTATATTGCAAAACACAAAAACCAAATTTTGTGTTTTCAGACTCCACATATAACTGATACAGAAATGTTGATAGACCAAGGCCCATCTGATGACAAAGGGCACACCGAAGAGAAACTGTCTCCAGTTTCAAGAAAGAAGGCACATTTTGGAAGTTCAGACAAGGTTGACAGTATCTCAAATGAAGACCGATCTGACAGTGGTTTTCCAAACTCCGTGATAGCTGAATTTTCTGAAGAACCGGTATCTGAGAATTTATCACCCAACACTACTTCTTCACTTGAAGACCAGGGTGAGGAGGGGGTGCCTGAGCCCCAGGAAACATCTACTGCTCTTTCTCAGAGTTCTTTGATAGAGGTTGAACTTGAGGATGTGCCATTTTCACAGAATGCAGGACAGAAGAACCAGTCAGAGGAGCAGTCTGAAGCATCTTCTGAGCAACTGGATCAGTTTACACAATCAGCAGAAAAAGCTGTGGATAGCAGCTCAGAGGAGATAGAAGTGGAAGTGCCTGTAGTAGATAGGCGGAATTTAAGAAGAAAGGCCAAAGGGCATAAAGGACCTGGTAAGAAGAAAGCCAAGCTGACCTGAATGAAGAAGAAATGTGTATGATAAATCCTCTTTGTAACATAATTGTTGTTTTTAAAACAGTGATTAATAAACAGCATGGGGCACAGGACAAAAATTTCTAAAATTTCAATTTGAACTGGAATTTATGATGCAGTTTTTCTCTCCCTTTAGGACCTGTGGTTCAACATTCTTTTTAATTTTTCAGACTATTTTTTGTAAATAGAATTTTTTATTTTTATTAACCATATTTCAATTTTGGGAAACCAGATCATATTATATTTTTCTTTAGCAGGTGGGATACTTGACCATTAATATTTCAAAAAAAATATAAATTTAAAAAGTGAGTAGTCGGATTTCCATTACTTGTAAGGATCACAGAAATCTTTTATACTAAGGGTTTTAATAGTAAAACTTGGTGAAGGGTCTAGAAGTTTTATCTTGGATATCAAAATTAATTCCCATTTTTTTAAAAAGTTGGCACACCTAAACAAAAATGGCAGTAAATTAGAGTAAGTAAAACCTTAAGTAAATTACAGCCCAGAAATAGAAACTTATGTCACAGGTTTATCAAGATATTTTGGTTCTGTCCTTTTAATCTTAGTTGGGATGCAGTTTCTTCCTTTGACTTCAATGTTTGCAGAAAGCTACATACAATATATACTTTTGACTCTGATAGTAACAGAATTGCTAGGGATTTAACTAGCATGTGGGGAAATTTTTAAAATTCCATTTGAAGTAGTAGTTTGTTGTAATTTTTGTATTACCTTTAATCAGGGAAACATCCTAACTATAGTTAGAATTTAAGGATACAGTTTAATTTGGGCTATCTAGTCTTTATTTTTTTTATTTTTTAGTTGTAGATGGACACAATATCATTTTTATGTGGTGCTGAGGACCAAACCCAGGGCCTCGCACATGCTAGGTGAGTGCTCTATTGCTGAGCCACAACCCCAGCCCCTATCTAGTCTTAATCTAAGATAAATGACCAAAAACTATTCGTTTGTTCCTACCCAGTTAATAGCTGTACTTCAGAAGATCCTTTTCTGAGCTTTATCCTTAATTCAGTAACCCTATTTTTCCATCAGCTTTCATCTGGTCCTCTCTCATTGTGATTCTTCAGTCAAAAGATCTGCCTGCCTGTCAGTTTATGCCCTTGGTATCCATTTTTGTGTAGAATTGGAACTGTACCTACAATCTCAGGCCTAGATGGCAGGAGAAAAGCTGCCTTGGGAGCTGTAGGTACAATAGCTTAAATCAAATTGAAGGGTTCAGTTGTCCCTTTGGTCTTGCACACTTTTAGATTTGTTCTGAGTATTGGTTGCAAGCTAGCTTCTGTATGTACTTTGTGGTGCCACAGCAAAGTCATTTATTTGCTTAGAAAAATTTGGAGGGAAAAAAATCCCTAAACTTAAGTTTTTGTATGGCAATTTGTTTTAAAATAAAGAAAATAGTTACTCTTAGAATTGAAAGAGAATCTCAAAATAGATCCCACTCTTTGAAAGTATTATGTGAACTTCAATTTGCACTTTATGTTGAGAATGTTTTGAGATCCTTTCAGTTTGTTCTTGACAGCTTGTTGATTCCTGTGTGAAACATGTTATGACTTTCTGTCATTATTGAGGTGCTATGGATTTATGTCAAAAGTTTATTCAGCCTTAAGTCAGGTGGTCTGATGATGTCATTAAATTTTATTTTGGAATATTGATATTTTAGAAAAATCAATTAGTTAAATTCTTAAGCAGGCAAAACAGTAAGCCCTTCCTATTCACATAAGATCTTGAACACTCATGTTCTCTATTTTCTTTAATTATTGGTCAGAGGAAATTAGATAATTTTATTCTAAGTGAAAATGAAAGTACTTTGGTCATTTGTTTTCTCAGCATATAAGTGTGACTAATGCTAGTGAACCTATCCAATATTCATGCTATTTTACAGTTTAAGAAACTTGTTAGTATCACAACTAGGAAGGTAACTTAGATCCTGTTAAGATCCAGAAAATTCATAGTTTCCATCTTTCATTTCTTAAAATAGACTTAAACTTTTAGATAATTTACTGATTTACTAATTTTTTTTTGCTCATTGCTGTCTTTACTTTCTTTAAAACTGGTATAGTTTTTAAAAGAAGATTGTACTCACAACTCTTGGTGTGTGAAGTCTCTTATTCATGTATGATCACTGGGGACTAACAGTGTAAACTTAACACTTGTTCAAAACTTTGCTCAGCACATGAGAAAATGTTATTATATCTATGATAGTTAGAAAATGTTATTTTGGGGTTATAGATCATAGAGCAAAGTTAGATCACATGGAGAAACCTAACTTTTCTTGTTTAGTAATTTATGTTGATATATACAGTTTATAACAATTTATCCTGAATAGATTCTAAATAAACTTAATCAGATACTTGTAGTTTTTGCAACACGTTAGAAAAACTTTCAGAATTACAGTAGACTGTAATGTGATTTCAACCAGCTAGTCTAATTGTTGAGTGTTCAGTCACATTCTACCTAGTCCTTTGTGAACTGCTATTTTCTATTCAGATGTCTGCCAAGAAAGGAATTGACTTTTGTGTATATACGTATATATTTCCTTGTGTAATATAAAGCAGATGGTTATTAGCAAAATTTTAGTTCTTTCAAGTATAAATTATTCAATTGCTAGACCTCACAGAAATTAGTATATTTAAAAATTAACAAAGCTCCTCTACAACTTTTAAAGGTGAGAGGCTCTTATTACGATTTTTTATAAAATCAAACAGCATGACTTAAAATGTGTTTATATTCATGGTGTTTCCATACAGTGCAGAGATGGTAAAGATAACATCTAGTTATTAATGGTTTGCTTTTAGCAGATTACTGTAACACTATTTAAAATGGTTTTAGTGACTTTATAAAAAGTGTCTTGAAGGTTTATGATTGAGTCTTTACCTAATATCTAAATTATCTGCTCTTATGTCCCACTTTATCCTTGGGGGTTATCTTCTAAGGTTAGGTCACACCAGCAAACTGCAAGATTTTAATGTAAATAAAGAATTTATACTGACACTACTCATCTGTGTAACAATATTTTAGAAACAGATTTCTGCCTTGTATGTCCACTAGTAGCAACATGGTGTTTCAGGTGTGATCCAGTCCTTTCACAGGTGATTTATTACAAATGTTATGCTTGTTTTCATACTGTGTATCAAACCTTCTTTTTACAAGATAATTTGTTTCTTTAATTTGGGTCTAAAAATTGAGCAAACGTCCTTTCTGTAGTATTCAGTTATTACCTAAAGTTAATTTTTTCCCTCTTCTAGAACTTAATTCACACATTACCCATTTTTATTAGTGGCAAAATCATTTGTTAAATTCTAATTTAAGAAGGGTTCAGCTTCTGTCAAATGATTCTATTGTACTGAACCATCATTTACATGGAACTAGCCTTCCTTTTCCTATGTGTTCTAGAACTTCAATTATGTTTATAGAACTTAGGAAAAATGAAACATTATTCAGAATAGCAAGTCTTACAGAATACTTGTGTTTTTTTTTAAAGTTTGAAAAAATAGTTATTAATACATTTTGTGATTGTTTTCTGGTCTGTTTTAAAATTCTTTCACATTACCCCTACTTTCATTCATGAAAATGTGTTTAGATACTGAATTTGTTTAGATATTCAGTTATTTTGTTAAAGAAATAATCACTATTGGCTGTACTTTGCAGACTTAAAAATAAAACAAAATTTAAAATGTTGTGGTGATTAATGTAGTATATGGATACCCTAAAGCTTAGAGTCATGACCATGTAATTCAAACCCCGGAATTGAATTAGAACCCTAAAATATGACCTTTTTATTTACATTAACCAATTAATTGCAAATAATTTTCTTTTTAGGGCATTAATGAAAACTAAGTGGAATTATCCAAAATTTTTAGTACCATTCTGAAAGCACAAGTATATATATAGAATATAGAAAATGCTAACATAAAAAAGTACGTTAATTTACTTACTGAACAAGATCACTGATGAAAAGATGTATCTAAGAGGTCTGAATTTTTTCTACATTGTATAGACTGCTTTTCTCTTAGATATTTTTTCAGTTATACTGGTGGTTTTTTCAGAAATGACATCTGCATTGCTGAATATCCACTCTTTAATGCAGATACTGATATTTATGGGTTTGCTTTTTCAATTGTTGATTCTTAAAAACATGTAAACCCTTAACATAAACCCCCAAATAAAGAACAACCTGCAAACTCCCTCATTTTAATGTTTTTTTTTTTTTTTTAAACAGTTTAATATATAGTTCTTTTAATGACTGCAGATACGTAAGGCTGTTTGGTAGTATTCAGAACCATCACTGTACACTAATGGTGGTTTTCCTGATTGATTTGTAGTCTTATAATAATTCCAAGGAGTGTAAAACTGTTGTCAAACAAGTAAGACCGCATTTATGCATCCGTCATTTTCAGGATTATTGGTAACCTGGGCATATTTCCCTGATGGGGAGAAAAAAAAAATGTGAGAAATGTTAGCTAATAAAAATTAAATATAATTTCACTTCTAGGGCCTTGTATATGCTGGGCAATTGCTCTAACGCTGAGTTATATCCTAGCCCCCAAATTTAAAAAATATAAAATTAAACTCTTAATTATAATATTCCTAAAATACGTCTAATAACCACTTTTACTAAATATGAATAGAATAAGATTTTTAAGTCATTCAAGACCAAGTTGTGTTCTGAATATAATTTTCTTAAAATATTTTTTAGTTGTCAATGGATATTTCATCCATCCATCCATCTATTATCCATCTATTTATTTATTTATAAATAGTAATTGGCTCTATTCTATTAGTTCATTGGATTAATACGCCTCTACTTTTCTGACTCTTCCTTAAAAATGCACCATGTTGAGATCAGTTGCCAACATGAATTATGAACCAATTACAAGAATTTCAGGTATATTCTTCCCTTTTGAAGAACATCACAGTTTAAAGGTACTTTAAGCACTAAAAAGAGTTTAAAATTGCTGCATGACAAATTATCCCTTATTTAAATGAAACCATTAAGCTAAATTTAAAAAAGTGCAGCATAACTTGCTCTATAAAGTAGTGTTCCTAAAGATTTACATAAAGTTTTAGCTCACATAGTACACAGCACACATTTTTAATGTGGAAGAGCTATCAACTTGAAATGTATTTCTATTAGGACTGTAGAACATCAATAGCTCCATATTCAAAAAATTGACTTACCCCAAATCACTTTGCCTCCTTGTGTTACAAGGCCCAACTCGCTGACATTCACCTCAATGACTGTACCTTTGGTAATAACACCCAAAGTTGTATACAGTGGGGATGACGGATTCTTTTTCACACCAAGTATTGGTAGGCAAAAGGTGGCTTTCAGTTCAGGATGTGTTACATGGGCCTTCTTGAAACGTAAGCCCTAGTAAGCAAACATAAGCTATGAGTCTAAAATGTTAATGATGAGTAGTCCTTTTTAGTTATCTTTTGCACCATCAAAGAATCATTGATTCAAGCAAAGGGGAAGAAGGGTGCATGGGGGCAGGAAAGATGGCGGAATGAGATGGACATCATTACCCTAGGTACATGTATGACTGCACATACGGTGTGACGCTACATCATGTACAATCATAGAAAGATAAAAGTTTTGGTGCAATTGTGTACAATGAATCAAAATGCATTCTGCTGTCATATATAACTAATTAAAATAAATAAATTAATCATTGGTTCAATAAATGTCAAATCTTTCACCCTTTCAAATAAAATATTATTATTTCTAATGACTAAAAAATTAACAGGATAAATGTGAAGAAAAATCCTACATATATACTCCTGCAAAGTTTTTACTATGTAACAGTTACCTAGAAAAATACTCCTATTTTGACTTTGTCTAGTCATCTGCACTTATTGAAAATTTGGTACATGCCAAGCACAATGCTAGAGCTGATGATACATGATAACCTTACCATTTGCCCCTCCTTTCTTTCTGTTAAATGATGAAACAAGGGTCAGCAGTCTTAATGACTCGTTTCCTGATTAAATGAGCTGGGCGTGGTGGTAGAGGCCTGTAATCCCAGTGGCTCAGGAGGCTGAGACAGGAGGATCCCGAGTTCAAAGCTAGCCTCAGCAAAAGCAAGGCACTAAGCAACTCAGTGAGACTCTGTCTCTAAATAAAATACTAAAAGGGCTGGGGATGTGGTTCAGGGGTCGCGTGCCCCTGAGTTCAATCCCAGTACAAAAAAAAAGAAACCTGATCAAATGATGGAAAGGGAGATAAATGAAATCAATGAAATGTAAATGTCCCAATTCTAAGTCTCCATATACTTTAGCTACCATGCATGATACAAAAAGGGGTGGACTGTCAGTTTTCTTCAATGATAACAGTTACAAGAGTGGAGAGCACCCAGAGAGGCTTTGTTACAAATATGGAACCACCCAGCCATCTAGATAGGATCTTTTGGAGTGTAGTACTTATTACCATACTTTGTAGTCTTTATTTTTACCAATATGGTGGGAAGGGATGATATTAAATCAGGTTCTTAGTAATAGATTCTTTAAATATACTTGTAAGAATAGCCTGACTAGTATAGTGTCTCCCTATTGAACTCATGTTACCAAAACATTCAGAAAATTTTGAATATGAAATTGAAAACAAGGGTAGTTGATGATATAATCCAAAAGTAGATGAATAAAGTAACAGTAAACATTTTAGGCTTTTCAAGTCATATAGTCTCTTGCAACTCTTCAAGGGTAGGGTGGGTATGCAATGTATACACAAACAGGCATGACTGTGTTCCATTAAGACTTAGTTTAGGGCTGGGGATATAGCTCAGTTGGTAGAATGCTTGCCTTGCATGCACAAGGCCTTGGGTTTAATCCCCAGCACCACAAAACAAAATAAACAAAAAAGCCCCAGTAAGACTTAATTTACATAAACAGACTGCCAGTATTTTATTTAATCCATTAAACAATCACCCTGAGCAAGAATTAATACTAGCTTTCTGATTCCTTGTTTTAAGCAGGCTGGTTTTCAAGGCATTTTACAAAAATATATTCAATTATATTTTTCCTGAAGCAGGGGTGGGCAGATGATGATTAGTTTGGGGACATATTAACATCACTGACATCATAATAAAGCTACTTTTATAGCTATATTCTATGGTAGTATTCAGAAACTACTACTAATGGTAGTCGTAGTTTGTAGTCTTGATTGATTTGTAGTCTTATAATAATTTTAAGGAGTGTAAAACTGTTGTAAAACCAGTAAGACAGCATTTATGCATCCATCACTTTCAGGATTATTGGTAACTTGGGCATATTTCCCTGAAGGGGGAGGAAAAAAAAGAAGTAAGAAATATTAGCTAATAAAAATTAAATTAAATTTTACTTTGTGGTGCTGGGGATGCCAAGCACAATGTTTTTTTTTTTTTTTGGTTTCTTTTTGCAGTGCTGGGGAACATGCCAGCAAGTGCTCTACCACTGAGTCTCACCCCTAGTCCTCTTCTCTTTTTATAATGATTATATACTGAATGCTTTCAAAAGCATTATATTTCCCTTACTAAACCAGAAGTGACTCAAAACTGTCCTCAAATTTTCTAACTGATCTTAAAGACATGTTTGAGGCCTAGCAGTGTCAGACATATAATAATCACTTATTGAATGAGTAGAGTGTAACTGTGTGGATAGAGAAAGTTCTAATATATCATGTTTCAAGGAATTCGATAAAGATGTCTATTATGAAAATTCTTTTTCAGTTGAAATCTCCATTTATGAAGTTAAAGACAAGATTCTTTATTATAGTGGAAAAAGTGCTAAGTAATCACTCTCAGAGTAACAAAAATAGCATAAAAACATCTTTTAACCTGTTTTTCAAACAAATTTTAGGAATTTCAGGAAGTTGTAATATACTTTATCCAGTTTAACAAGGACTAATATTTAGGTGACTAAACCCTTGCAAAGGACTTACCATTGGCCTAATGAATCTTTCATATTTAGGTGGTTTTCTTGTAAAGCCATCTCCAACAAAGCAGACTTTAGTAACCATCCTCTTCCAGGCCTTCTTTTTTCTCTTTCCTGTTCGAATCACTTTTAATACTTCTGTTTCTCCCTGGGCACGAACCTTGGGAAGGGGGACTTCCCATTTTCCCTAATGATACACCGGAGTTAAAATTTGTATTGTAAGTAAAAGACTATAGCTTAAATATGTTTTTAGTTGTTCAGAGCTGTAGATTCACTTTTTTCCTTAACCATTCGTCTATGGTTCAGTTGTTTTTTAAGTCTGTATTCATGGGTATGTTAAATAATTGGTTTGTTTAAGCTAAAAATCTTAATGCCCTGTTATGGGTAAAAAATACCATCTGTAATAAAGTAGTGACTTCTATAGAGCATATATACATTACTACTAGTTTGTAAAATTGGAAGACTGTTTCCACTTAATGTATCTCTGCATTTCTACTGCAAATGGATATTTAGATTGTACAATTCTGGTGAGATAAAAGTCCTTCACTAGATGTTTTATATCTCCTTAGAATACAAATTTATGTGCATGTGTATAAACATACATATACATTAACATGCACACACTAAATATATAAAACATTATATAACACAACACTGTAGCAGTATAAGGCAGCATAAAGAATTTTGGACTTATTTCTGAGACATGCACAGGTTCTAGGAGCAGCTCTACCATTTTATAGTTAAGTGACCATGAAGAATGATTTATCATCTTTTGAAATCCAGTTTCTTTATCTATAAAATGAAAGACTTTAAGTAGATAACCACTAAAGTTTCTTTCACTGTTAAAGTCATGCCATTCTAGTTTTGGATATTTACAAATCCAAAAAAAAAAAAAAAAGAAAGTAAGGCAGTAAGATTTAAAAAATCAAGTCTGGAGACTACAAACTCTTCTAACACAGATACTGCATATTCTTGGGTTTCTGTCAACACATTTTACATTTAAAAATATCTATGCCCCCTTTCACAGAATTTTATGTTTCTATGGCAAAAGTAATCTGAATATTTATTGAAATCAAATTATTATTATTTTTTTTAGAGAGAGAGAAAGAATTTTTAATATTTATTTTTTTTTAGTTCTCGGCAGACACAACATCTTTGTTTGTATGTGGTGCTGAGGATCGAACCCGGGCCGCACGCATGCCAGGCGAGCGCGCTACCGCCTGAGCCACATCCCCAGCCCTGAAATAAAATTATTTAGGGAATTTGTAATTATTTTCCATTTGAACCTGTGCTGGCACTGCAGAACAATAAAACCCAAAGTAGCTGTGTTTACTCTACAAGAGCATAGCATTAGGAGCTTTCAAGTATAGGAAGTCATTAAATATTGAATTTTAGATTTACTCGTTATTTGCTTAATTTTTTAACACGAAAGATATGACATTCTAATACATTTTAAAAAATCATTAATATCTAAAAGCCGGTGATAAGTCAATTTTTAAATATAAAATTAAATTTACAAAATTTTTAAAGACTTTTAATATCTAAATAATGGTAATAATACTTTCCCTTCATTTTTCAAATTAAACTGAAAAAATAAACTAAGAACTTCAAATTTAAGTAATTCTCCTGAACAAAAAAGAAATAGAGACTTAAATTTTATTGCTCACCGCCTTTTCTTTTCGCTTTTGTTTAATCATGTTGGAAAGTACTTTCGCTCTAGTCTGTCCTTCTCTGTCCAGGAGATAGGCAGGCACTGCTCCCTGTGGAGTTTTTTCATCATTCTTTTGTTTGGTGTTTCTCTTTTCATGCATCTTAATACTATCAAGAAAGAAATATATTCAAAATTATCTGTTTAATGACTATTATCCAAAGAATATTAACTTGTTATAAGAAATAAATGGGTTCACTTACGTCTTTTTCATTTGTATTTTCTCAGCATGGCGCTGTTTATGGTAGAGCTTAGCCTTCAGGCCAATCATTTTTTTTGCCTTCTTTGAACGTTCATGAGCCTCTCGACTTTCCTTCTTTCTCTTTTTCTCATGGTAATCCAAACGGTATCCATAACGTTTACGGTGTAATTCAATGTATTCATTTTGTGGCTATAAGTATGCAAGAAAAGTTAATTTTTTAAAGTAATGACAAGATTACTCCAAAATTATTTTACAGCACATAAAGTACACATGATGTCATATCATCCAAATGTTCTTGTAAGTGACTGGTATTATTACATGATGTAAGTTAAATAAATTTATCTTAGATGATATGAAGTAGAATTTACATCTGTAATAATCTCAGTGACAATTACTGTTCACTGAAGGGAACTGTCCAAAACCCACTGGACCACTAAAAAGATGAGCTGACTACATGATTTTTCTATTGGTTTTCCTCTGACATAGGTAATCTGTGAATTCAATAACATTATCATTATTTTGTACTTTTTATTTTAAAAATTTGGTCCATTAACACCATAAGTTTGCCCTTTTTAGGTGTAGGTGTACAGTTCCAGGTTTTGAGCAATTATTCAGTTCTGTAATAAAGATAACGAATTTTTTTTCATCACCCCCAAAAGTTCCCTTTGTATTACTTTGAAATCAATCCCCTTTCCTAACCCCCAATCTGATATCTATTTCTACAGTTTTGCCTTTCCCGGAACAGAGTGCTAATGGATACAAGGAATTTGATTCCAGTCCCCCTTCACCCTCTTTTCCTCTCTTCCCACTTTCTCTTTACTGATCTTCCTTTCACATCTTTATTTATTTATTTTTGATTGGTACTTTCTACATATACATAAAGGGGAAATTCCTGAATCTGGCCTCTTTCAATCAGAATAAGAATTTTGGGATTCATTCACCTTGTATCAGTTCTTCAAACTCTTTTATTGCTAAATACTATTCCATTGTATGAATGAAACACCATTTGTTTATTCAATGATCAGATGATGGATGTTCGAATTGTTCACAATTTTTGCTAATCAGGAATAGTTTAATAAACAGTTATATGCTGGTCTTGTGTGACATCTGTCTACTGCTAGACTGTTTACCAAAGTTGCTTGGGAGTTATATATGGGCTCAATTTTGCATTTTAAGCAACAGTTGTTTTAAACACATAGCCAGTCTCTCTGGATTTTAAGACTGAAAAAATAATGATGCAAAGCCAATTCCAGCTCAGAGAACAAATTTAAGTTAACAAAGTACTGTTTTCAACTGCTATCACATAAACTTTGCATAAACAGGGAAGGATGAGGAATTTCATTTTAAACAGAGATGCAGTCGAAAGAGAAATGATTTGGCAGTTAAACCCAGCTCCGTAGTTCATTCGCCATCTAGCCTTTGACAAGGACCCTCGGTTTCCTCAGCAACAAAATGGGATGGCGCGATTGATACCTACCGTGGAGTTTAACACAAGGCTCAACCACATTCCTAATGGGCTCTGGCACTGGTGACCACACATGTGTTGAAACCAGGAATTTAACAGAATGAAATCTATTTCGCTCCAAGACTCGTATTCTGGCCAATACTTCACTATTTCTCAAAGGTAAAGTTTCTTTTCCCTGGAGCTTACTCCGCGGAGGCTACCCCTCTTCCCTTAAAGCAGCATTACGTCTCCGCCTGCCACTTCTCCCTCCCCGCTCCATTACCGTGGGCTCCGAGGCTCCACTTATTCAAATGCCTTATGCCGCGAGCGCCAGAGACAACTTATTACCATGATGATAGCCGCAGAGCTGCCGGGTGCAGTCTCCGGGGTGAGTAGAAGCTCTCAATCTTCGGGCACCCAAGACCCAAAAGCCGACTCCGCGCAGTGCGGAACCGGAAAGAGCTACCCTTCAAAACTGCCGAGTGAAGAGCACGCGCGGCGCAACCGTTCCGAGCCTCTCTTCACTTTAAACGAGAAGGGCGGAAGTTGCTGGTAGGCGGTATTTGGTTGATGCACCGCCGGAAGTGCCGAAGAGAAGCTGCCAGAGGAGACAGAAGGGTAGGAATCTAGATTCTCTGGTTGGTAAGAGGGTGGACGCTGAGTTGGTTGAAACGTGGGGCCATTGCAGACTTCAAAGTAGTCGGTGCTTCTTGCTCCTTACAACCTTTGGAAAAGAAGCTGGCCTCTAGTGCACGACTGAGTGCAAGGTGGGTACCGCTCGGAGAGACTACGTGTGTCTGTGACCCTGCCCGGCCCTGGGCACTGCTGACCTTCCAGGCAGCTTCTGACGGAGCCAGCCACAGAGATGGACGGCAGGCCCTTTTGCCCACCGCTCCTAGATTTCTCCTCTTTTATGGACGTTTTTTTCCTCTGTTCTTCAGCGAGGATGACTGATGTTTCCTCCTGTCATTATAATGTATGTACAATTAAGGATATAAAAGAATGAAAGTTTATTGTATGGGAAAGTAAAACTATTGGAGTTTATCAACTGCCAGAAAAAAAATAGACTATTGGTTTTCTGGAATTTCAGGACTAATTCCAGAATTTTCTGAGACCTTTTGGTGCATTGGAGGAAGATCTGGGTGGACTTGCTTTGCAGTGCCCCTTCAGTAACACCAGGGAAATAATTCACAAGAAAGTACATTTAAGAACGTTGTTAGTTTTACCTTTTTATTTTGCACCGAATTCTCTTAATTACCCTATAGTTTGAAACCTTTTTCATTTATTGGAGGAAAAAGGAGAGTATTCATTTCATTAAAACAGTGCTTTGGATGTAAGGCTCCATCTTCTTAATGGAATCTTACTTTAAAACAGACCTAAAACTAACTAGCTTAAGTGTATTTTAACATGCAATAAATTATATAATCCCTCTACTTTGAATATGCTCCCCTTCCCATTGCCTTCCCTACCTACTTTAGGTCTTTGCTTAAATGTCATCATTTTAGTAAGAACTTTCTTGACCTTACAGTTGTGCCCCAGTTCCCTTATCTTGCTTAATTCCACCTATCACCATAGAACATACTGTGTATTTTATTTATTCTCTTGTTTATCTGCATCCCTTGAGTACAGTAGGGGCAGTATGAAGACACAGCTTATTTGCTTTTGTTCATTGCTTTAACCCCAACACCTAGAAGGCAAAGGTAGACAGTTCTTATTGAATAAGAATTCTTAGGCCAAATCCTGTGGTGTGCTTTGTGAAATACTGAAGTGCAGAGATTTTAAGTGATTTATCCAAGATTTCAGAAGACTTGGGACTCCAGCAATATCTCTGATTCTAAACCTAGTTTCAAACTTTTTTTTTTTTTTTTTGGTAAGACTTTTGTAGTGTAACAATGTGGAAAAATGCATATACTGTATATGAACATTTCAGTGGGTTTTTAAAACCCTAACATATTAGTGTAGGCGGCACCCAGATCAAGAAATTACTTTAACTTGTGTCCCAGAGCCTACCTCTTCCTTCTTTCCGGTTATTAGCACTCCCAAGAGTAAACACTATCCTGACTTCTAACATAATGGATTAGTTTTACCTACATATTCTTGACATATTTGAAACCAGATGGGATAAGTTTGTATAGATTTTTTTCCCCTAACATTTGAGATTTATCCTTATTGTTTTCTGTTGTTATAGTTCTGTTATTAGATTGTGGAAAATTTAATCAGTTGGTTTAAATTAATATATGTTTTCATTTATAATTTCCTAAATCATTAATTACCTTTTTCTTTCGGAATCAGGAGGAGAAAGTAAGTGAAGTTTGAGCAATTAGCACTTCTTGATTTGTATAAAATAGGGAAGGCAAAGATATGGATATTATTGTTTATCATTTATTCTTACTTTCATCTATTATTGTGGGATAAAAATGGGCCAAACAAATCAATGCTAACAAAATGTTCTCTTAAAAAAAACTATTTCCTGGGGCTGGGGTTGGAGCTCAGTGGTAGAGCGCTTCCCTAGCTTGTGTGAAGCACTGGGTTCGATTTTCAGCACCACATAAAAATAAATAAATGAAGGGCTGGGATGTGGCTCAGTGGTCAAGTGCCCTGAGTTCAAAATGAATGAATGAATGAATGAATAAAATAAAGGTATTTGCCTGTCTATAACTAAAAATAGTTTTTAAAAACAGTATTTCCTGTATATGTGTCAGTAATCAAATTGGATTTCATCACTATTTTGTTAAATCTACCAAAAGTATATAGTAGATACCCAGTCTTGAAATTGTGGTGATCAAAAGCATATAATGATATTGATGTATGGTTGGAAAAGATGAATATTTTAATGGCTTTTGCAAAAAATTTTGGACATCTTTGATACTATTTCAGACTTTGACAAATGACAGTTTCATAAAGATTAGTTACAATATAGAATCAAGTTATATTAGTGAATCTTTTGTGCTCTTTTTTATTTGTGTCTGTTGTATTTTAGAATAGATCTTTTATTCAAGCATGATTTTGGAAACAATGTATTGATTGGGAAATCTCTATTTACTGAGTTATGAAACCTTCCAAATACACATATCATTAAGTCATATCAAAAAAATCAATTCATTAGTATCACCATTGATTTCTTCATGAATATCTTTTAAGTTAGGCTGACAAGTCTACAGTGACAGATGCCAGTTTTTCAAGGTTCTGATATCATTTGAAAGCTTGAACTTGATCACTGGCTGTAAATACTATCAATTGCTTTATTTGAAGTGAATTATCATTTTAAAGAAAAAGTCTACAAAATATCCAAGTTTGAATAACATATTTTTTTGAATAAATGGTGTTCAATGAAAAAAAATTAGCAAATGCAGCTTGCAACTGCATTTTATGCATACTATTTGATTTCCCTATCAAATAGGTACCCTTGAGTATGTTTTCAAGGGTTGAGATATAATAAAATTAAGAATTTTTACTGCCTCATCAAGGATATTCTTATTTGAAACTTTTATTTTTATTTATTTATTTTTTTAAAGAGAGATAGAATTTTTAATATTTATTTTTTTCAGTTTTCGATGGATACAACATCTTTATTTTATTTTTATGTGGTGCTGAGGATCGAACCCAGCACCCTGTGCATGCCAGGCGAGTGCCATATTGCTACTTTTTTAAAAAGCCGATTGTTTTATGGTGAAGAATATAATGACTAGTAGTATATTTTGCTGCCAGTGCCTAGATTCATACCAAGGTGTCCCTGTTTTACCCATTTCATAACCAGTGCAAATGTCAACACTGTGAAAAGACCAATCTTTTTCTTTTTTTACTTTTATTTATTTATTTTTATGTGGTGCTGAGGATCGAGCCCAGTGCCTCCCACATGCTAGGCAAGTGCTCTGTCACTGAGCTACAGCCCCAGCTCCCTGAAAGACCAGTCTTTTGGCATTATAATGAAAATAGTTTTGACTTTTGAAAAGTCTTAGGACTCTTAGGGGTTCCTAAATTGCAGGATTTTGTGATACTGGGATTTGGACCTGGGGCCTCAAGCATGCTAGACAAGCTCTCTACCACTGAGCTACATCCCAGCCCTTTTTGAAAAAAGGAAAAACATATAATTTGTTCTAATTAGTCCAGCCCTTTTTTTTTAATTTTTATTGTTGGTTGTTCAAAACATTACATAGTTCTTGATATATCATATTTCACACTTTGATTCAAGTGGGATATGAACTCCCATTTTTACCCTGTATACAGATTGCAGAATCACACCAGTTACACATCCATTGATTTACATATTGCCATACTAGTGTCTGTTGTATTCTGCTGCCTTTCCTATCCTCTACTATCCCCCCTCCCCCCCCTCCCCTCCCCTCTTCTCTCTCTACCCCCTCTACTGTAATTCATTTCTCTCCCTTATATATTTTTCCCTTTCCCCTCACTTCCTCTTGTATGTAATTTTGTATACCCCTGAGGGTCTCCTTCCATTTCCATACAATTTCCCTTCTCTCTCCCTTTCCCTCCCACCTCTCATCCCTGTTTAATGTTAATCTTCTTCTCATGCTCTTCATCCCTACTCTGTTCTTAGTTACTCTCCTTTTATCAAAGAAGACATTTGGCATTTGTTTTTAAGGGATTGGCTAGCTTCACTTAGCATAATCTGCTCTAATGCCATCCATTTCTCTGCAAATTCTATGATTTTGTCATTTTTTAATGTAGAGTAATACTCCATTGTGTATGAATGACACTTTTTTTTTATCCATTCGTCTATTGAAGGGCATCTAGGTTGGTTCCACAGTCTTGCTATTGTGAATTGTGCTGCTATGAACATGGATGTAGCAGTGTCCCTGTAGTATGCTCTTTTTAGGTCTTTAGGGAATAGACCGAGAAGGGGAATAGCTGGGTCAAATGGTGGTTCCATTCCAAGAAATCTCCATACTGCTTTCCAAATTGGCCTCACCAATTTGCAGTCCCACCAGCAATGGACAAGTGAACCCTTTTCCCCACATCCTCGCCAGCACTTGTTGTTGTTTGACTTCCTAATGGCTGCCAATCTTACTGGAGTGAGATGGTATCTTAGGGTGATTTTGATTTGCATTTCTCTGACTGCTAGAGATGGTGAGCATTTTTTCATGTACTTGTTGATTGATTGTATGTCCTCCTCTGAGAAATGTCTGTTCGGGTCCTTGGCCCATTTGTTGATTGGGTTATTTTATTGTCTAATTTTTTGAGTTCTTTGTATATTCTGGATATTAGGGCTCTATCTGAAGTGTGAGGAGTAAAGATTTGTTCCCAGGATGTAGGCTCCCTATTTACCTCTCTTATTGTTTCTTTTGCTGAGAAAAAACTTTTTAGTTTGAGTAAGTCCCATTTGTTGATTCTAGTTATTAACTCTTGTGCTATGGGTGTCCTATTGAGGAATTTGGAGCCCGACCCCACAGAATGTAGATCGTAGCCAACTTTTTCTTCTATCAGACGCCGTGTCTCTGATTTGATATCAAGTTCCTTGATCCACTTTGAGTTAACTTTTGTGCATGGCGAGAGAAAGGGATTCAGTTTCATTTTGTTGCATATGGATTTCCAGTTTTCCCAGCACCATTTGTTGAAGATGCTATCCTTCCTCCATTGCATGCTTTTAGCCCCTTTATCAAATATAAGATAGTTGTAGTTTTGTGGATTGGTTTCTGTGTCCTCTATTCTGTACCATAGTCCAGCCCTTTTTAATGTTGAATTTTTGATAGGGTCTTGCTGAGTTACCAAGGCTGGTCTTGAGCTTGTGATCCTACTACCTCAGCCTCTCATAGCTGGGATTACAGGAGTGTGCCACTGTACCTAGTGAATAGTTTGAGAATCAATGATTTGCAAGGTTTCTCAGCTTTGACACAATTGACATTTTAGAGCATATAATTCTTAAGTCAAAAGAGACTGCCCTGCTGATTGTAGGATATTTAGCAGCATCTATCTACTGGAATAATAGGCCTCTACCCACTAGATTCCAGTAGTGCCTCCTAGTCTTTGGAAAGCAAAATAATTGCCAGTTTCTCCTAGGCAGGGGTGGGTACAAATTATTTTTATATTTCATTCTGTATATTTACATAAAAATGTACTTTGGTTGGTATGGTGTTTTTGCAATTTCAATAAATGGATTTCAATAATATCTCCATATCTTTCCTTAAGAATTAAAGTATATGAAAAAATAAAGATCATTTTAAGTTTAAGAATCTCATTTCTCTGGCTGGAGTTGTGGCTCAGCGGTAGAGCGCTCATCTAGCACGTGTGAGGCCCTGTGTTCAATCCTTAGCACCACATAAAAATAAATAAATGAAGGACTGGGATAAATAAAATAAAGGTATTGTGTCCAACCACTTCTAAAAAATAAATGTTTAAAAAAATCTTATTTTTCTATAATGAGGGTGGGAGGAATGGAGGAACTTTGGGAGGAATGGAGGAACTCTGGCTAGGGCAAAGGGGAGGGAGGGGTCATGGGAGTAGGAAAGGTGGTGGAATGAGATGGACATCATTACCGAAGTACATGTATGAAGACAACAATGGTGTGACTCTACTTTGTGTACAATCAGGGAAATGAAAAATTGTTCTCCATTTTGTACTATGAACTGAAATGTATTCTGCTGTCATGTATAACAAATTAGAACAAATAAGTAAATAAATAAAAATTTTAAAAAAAGAATCTTCTCATATTTAGTCAGAATTTTAATTTTTGAATGATAGGTTTTTGATACCTAAAATCATTCCTATTTTCTAAGAGTAATACATTTTTACCTTATATAAGACTTATATGTCTTACAGACTTGTAATATATAAATTTAATTTTATGATTTTGTATATTTTTTTCAGAGAATAACAGAGCATCAAGATGTTGGCCTACTTGAGGATATTTGCAGTGAATCATCAGAAAATATCCAGTTTGCACATTAATGTAAGCTTTTCTTATAAAATTAAATGTAACAATCTCAGTTATTTTACTCCTAAAGGCCCAGTATATCTCATTAGTTTTTTAAAATTTTTTTATACCTTTGTTTTATTTATTTATTTTTTATGTGGTGCTGAGGATCGAACCCAGCACCTCGCACATGCTAGATGAGTGCTCTACAGCTGAGCCACAACCCCCGCCCCTGTCTTAGTCTTTAAGCTCTGATTTAACTTCTGAATTCCCTTCAAAATACTATAAATTATTTTGTAAACTGGCGTATCTTTAATATACTTTAGAAATGTTAATCCTCAAATGAAACTATACTCTTTATTAAACTAGATAAGAGACTGAAATTTGTCTGACTTATTTCTCTTCCAGCAGTGACTAAACAGGAAGTATAGGAGAACCTTTAACATAGAAGAAGCTTCCTTATCATTAGACTATAAATTAATTTTTGCTACTTTAAAATCATCTGTGCAGCATTTTGAAAATAAACCTATATTTGTACACTTTTGATGTCAGTAAGTGGCTCAAGGAGATGCATAGATTTCTTCAGTATTTTTATTGACTATACTTTCAGATTATGTACCTTGAGACATGTAGTTGCTGAATCTTCTTATCCCAGTTATTATGCAGTAGAAATTTAAATAATATTGAGTTTGTGCTCTGAAATATTTTCTTAGGATAAAAGTGTATTATTATGCTGGGGATGTGGCTCAAGCGGTATCACGCTCGTCTGGCATGAGTGCGGCCCGGGTTCGATCCTCAACACCACATACAGACAAAGATGTTGTGTCCGCCAAATACTAAAAAACAATAAATATTAAAAGTGTATTATTACCGGAAACTCAATAAATAATATAGAAGGCACAGATATTCATTCCACAGTAGCATAAAAAGCAGATTATGTGCTGGACTTGGTGATGCACACCTGTGTTCCCAGACTGAGGCAGGATGATCTCGAGTTCAAAGCCAGCCTCAGCAACTGTGAGGCGCTAAGCAACTCAGTGAGATCCTGTCTCTAAATAAAATACAAAATAGGGCTGATTTTGTGATACTGGGATTTGGACCTGGGGCCTCAAGCATGCTAGACAAGCTTGGCTCAGTGATTGAATGCCCCTGAGTTCAATCCCTGGTACCAAAAAAAAAAAAAAAAAAAAAGCCCCAAATCATTGTACATTCTAATAGTTCCAAATATATTGGCAGCTGTTAAGTCTGTCTCTAGTAGTCTAGGGGTGCATTAGGGTGGAGAATATCCATGTTGACTTGAGAACATTCCAAGAAGAGAGGGGAAACAAATGCTTTCTTGGTCTTATGTAGATCTGTTCCAACTCAGGGATTTTCCATTGCAGTGGTGCCCTGGGAAAACTTGAAAACATGCTACTGTCCAGTTACCCCAACTCTTTTTTCCTTTCTGTACCCAATGTTTTCTAGGTGATTCTCATGTGTAATTGCTATTTTAAATCCTAAAAACAGCAAATGGTTTTGAAGTTCATGACTCTCCACAAACTCCTAGCAGCTGTAGAAGAGAACCAATATTTATCCAGGGGAAGATAGATAACCTTTTAAAGTCTTTTTAACTCCCTTATGTAAACATAAGTGTCGTGGTTTTCAAACTGTAGCTATCAGAATTATCCAGAGTGCTTGTTGAAACCAGATTGCTGTATCCTGTACACAAGAGTTAGATTTTCTTGTCTGAAAGAGCCTGAGAGTTTGCATTCCAGGTAAGTTCCTACTTCATGCCAATGATGAAAGTTTAGGAGAACCATTGTTTTAAGGTCAGCTAAAAAGAGTAAATCAGTTTTAATTTATTCCTTATTCTTTTTTGTAGTATAAATTTGGGTCATTACTTTTTAAAATAATTGGAATTAATAAATTGGCACTATAAGGTGATGCAAAATATTTTCTGACAAAGCATAGTTACAAGGTTAAACCACTGTAATAATAATTTGTAATGCTAAAATAAAATTAATATCAAGTTTCTTTTTCTTCTTACTAGAATATGTGCTGCTGTAAAAGAAGAGCAAGTTTAAAAAAATCAGAACTGCATGTACTTTTTGGAAGAAATTACAGTTCCTTACCAGGTACAAATGTTAGAATTCTCATTTTACCTCAGCTGCTTGCTTTCTCTGTTCTGTTTCTGATTATCTTTCACTTTCTTTTGTTTGTAAAAATCTCCCTTTTTAGGGGTCTCCAATTATTATTTACTTTTCAGCTATTTTCCTGAGATTATGAGGAATAGAAATATTCTGATAGATGAGAGGAAGGGTTACCAGCAAAGTTGTGCTCCTCAACTGCTGGACGTGATGATGAGCTGAGCAAAGGGAGGGTTGGTGGCTTTAATAGCTAGCAGATAAGTTTAGCATGTGAGCCTACTGTAGAGTGCCTTTGCCACAAAATATTTATTTTCTAATTCATTTCTGGTTTTTATGCAAAGATGTTTTCTGTCAGAAGAGGCTTGTAGGTTCTTAGAAGTAGTTCTTATTAAATATTTATCTAGAATAGCTTAGACATATGGCTATTAGAAGCTGGAAAGCTGAGGAGGTAATTAACTCCTAATGTCCTTCCTATGTTTGAAATAAGCAAACAAGATAGACTCTATAACACTAGTATAGTGTTGCTGTTCTCATTACCTCTTTGTCAGGTGAGAATAGAGTAAAAATACTGATTTGTTGTTGACTTACAAGGACATGTAAGTGTAATGGCTACATTATTTGTGTGTATAAAGGATTTAGCAGAATAGATTTTCTTTTGATCTTCAGACTGCGATGAGATTTGAAAAATAATATAAATTCTTATAGAAATTTGGAAGAAGTGGTTTAAATAGCTGGAAGATACAGATTAAATTTACACATTTGACTGTGTTGTTGCTTTAATATTACTTACTAAGCTATCATAAGTATGAAATTGGTCATTATGTACTTTGTTTTTTTATGTAAAATGCTACTTGGCTTTTTAGAAGTATTAGATTAGTACAGCTTCTGTTCAGTGATATCTCCTAAGCCATCTTTAAAGGTATGATTCCTCAAGACAGGGATGCCCTCTCTCACCACTTCTATTCAACATAGTTCTTGAAACACTAGCCAGAGCAATTAGACAGATGAAAGAAATTAAAGGCATAAATATAGGAAAAGAAGATCTTAAATTAGCACTATTTGCCAATGACATGATCCTATACTTAGCAGATCCAAAAAATTCAACCAAGAAACTTCTAGAACTAGTAAATGAATTCAGCAAAGTGGCAGGATATAAAATCAATACCAATAAATCAAAGGCATTCCTGTATATCAGTGAAAAATTCTCTGAAATAGAAATGAGGACAACTACTCCATTCACAATATCCTCAAAAAAAAAAAAAATAAAGTACCTGGGAATCAACTTAACAAAAGAGGTGAAAGAGCTATACAATGAAAACTACAGAACCCTGAAGAAAGAAATAGAAGAAGACCTTAGAAGATGGAAGGATTTACCTTGCTCATGGATTGGTAGAATTAATATTATTAAGATTGCCATATTACCAAAAGCACTTTACAGATTCAATGCAATTCCCATCAAAATCCCAATGACATTCCTTGCAGAAATAGAAAAAGCAATCATGAAATTCATCTGGAAAAACAAGAGACCCAGAATAGCTAAAGTAATTATAAGCAGGAAGAGTGAAATTGGTGGTATTGCGATTCCAGATTTTAAACTATACTATAGAGCAGTGGTAACAAAAACAGCATGGTACTGGCACCAAAACAGGCTGGTAGACCAATGGTACAAAATAGAGGACACAGAGACAAATCCACAAAATTACAACTACCTTATATTAGACAAAGGTGCTAAAACCATGCAATGGAAAAAGGATAGCAACTTCAACAAATGGTGCTAGGAGAACTGGAAATTCATATGCAACAAAATGAAATTGAATCCCTTTCTCTCACCATGCACAAAAGTCAACTCAAAATGGATCAAGGAGCTAGGAATCAGACCAGAGACTCTGCGTCTAATAGAAGATAAAGTTGGCCCTAATCTTCATCACGTGGGGGCAGGCCCCAAATTTCTTAATAAGACACCTATAGCACAAGAGTTAAAACCAAGAATCAACAAATGGGACGAATTCAAACTAAAAATTTTTTCTCAGCAAGAGAAATAATATGTGAGGTGAATACGGAGCCTACATCCTGGAAACAAATTTTTACCCCTCAAACATCAGATAGAGCTCTAATCTCAGGAGTATATAATGAACTTAAAAAGTTAAACAACAAAAAAGCAAATAACCCAATCAACAAATGGGCCAAGGACTTGAACAGAAACTTCTCAGAAGAGGATATACAATCAGTCAACAAATACATGAAAAAATGCTCACCATCTCTAGCAATCAGAGAAATGCAAATAAAAACTAAGATATCATCTCACTCCAATAAGAATGGCAGCCATTATGAAGTCAAACAATAATAAGTGCTGGCGAGGCTGGGGGGAGGGGGAAGGTACACTCATACATTGCTGGTGGGCCTGCAAATTGGTGCAGCCAATTTGGAAGGCAGTATGGAGATTCCTTGGAAAGCTGGGAATGGAACCACTGTTTGACCCAGCTATTCCCCTTCTCAGACTATACCCAAAAGACCTAAGAAGAGCATATTACAGGGACACAGCCATGTCAATGTTTATAGCAGCACAATTCACAATAGCTAGAATGTGGAACCAACCTAGATGCCCTTCAATAGATGAATGGATTAAAAAATGTGGCATTTATACACAATGGGATATTACTCAGCACTAAAAAATAACAAGATCATGGCATTTGCAGGCAAATGGATAGCATTAGAGCAGATTATGCTAAGTGAAGTTAGCCAATCCCTAAAAAACAAATGCCGAATGTCTTCTCTGATATAAAGGGGGTGACTCAAAATGGGATAGGGAGGAAGAACATGAGAAGAAGACTACCACTAAATAGGGAAGAGAGGTGGAAGGGAAAAAGAAAGAGAAGGGGAGTTGCATGGAAGATGGAAGGAGAACCTCATTGTTATACAGAATACATATATGATGTTGTAATGAGAAAAAGAAAAAAAAAGTGTGTCACATTAGATTGGATAGAGAGAAAGGATGGGAGAGGAGGGGAGGAGTAGGGAGGATAGGAAGGCAGCAGAATAGAATTGACAATATGATTGATGTATGTACATTCCATGTATGTGTTATATGTCAAAATACATTCTGCTGTCATGTATGACTAAAAAAAATAAAAATAACTCATTTGGTTAAAAAAAAAAAAGGTATGGTTCCTAAGATTATTGAAGTAAGGAAGGTTCCTCATTGTAGAAACATTAATTATCACCTCACATGAGAATCACTCTGGCCTCTTCAAGCCTTAGGAAATGCATCTAGGACTGGGCATTAAAATTTTTTTTTTTGATTCAGGATCTACTAGTCCCTTACTGTTACCATTATGAACACTAATTCCAATTGTACAATTCTATAAATAGAGGTTTAGTAGGTGACAAAGAGTAAATCTGTATTTTTTTAAGAATATGATCTAGAAACTGATGTTTAAAAACTTTTATCTTGTACAATTGTAAATTACTATTGCTTTGTAGTACAGTTTGAAATCTGGTATCGCTACACCTCCTGCTTAGAATTGCTTTTGCTAGTCTGGGTCTTTTATTTTTCCATATGAATTTCATGATTGCTTTATCTATTTCTACAAGAAATGCCATTGGGATTTTGATTGGCATTGCATTGAACCTATAGAGAGCTTTTGGTAATATCGCCATTTTAATGATGTTAGTTCTGCCTATCCATGAACAGGGTATATTTTTTCTTTACCAGTTGTAGGAATGTAAATTTTAGTTAATTGAATTTTATTTGGCTTGAATTTTACTTTATTTACAGTCACAGTATTTACTTTATTTAAAAATTTTTATTTGTAAATTCAAGGAAAATTTGATTTTTAACAATTCAATTTTAATCTTCTTTTCATTAGGCTTAATAGGAAATGATATCAAATCTCTTCATTCAGTCATTAATCCTCCTATAGCTAAGTAAGTACTAGAATTGCTTTTTTTTCTATAAGCTCTTGAGAAAAGTTACAAGTTTTCTTTGATGGGCATTATTCATACACACTGTAATTTCTGTGACTTTCTACCCTAGCTAGCTATAAATAGTTGATATGTGTCTTAGAAATTATTTTCTTGCCAGGTGTGGTGGTGCATGTCTGTAATCCAAGCAGCTTGAGAAACCGAGGGTAGGAGGATTTCAAGTTCAAAGCTAGCCCTAGCAACTTAGCAAGGCTCTGAGCAACTTAATGAGACTCTGTATTAAAATAAATAATAAATAAAAAAGGAATGGGGATATGGCTCAGTGTTTAAGCAAACCTGGGTTAAATCCCCAGTTACCTATCCACCCCCCAAAAAGTGATTTTTTTTTCTCAATTTAAAATTTTATGTGTAACAACAGTACACTTTTCATAGAAATGAGCATAAGGTATTCTCAAGGTTATACCTGGCCCTTTGTTATTCAGCTGTTTTACCAGATAATGTAGAATATACACTAAATCTGTTTTTCATTTTTCTAGTTTTTCTGTAATTATATGTAATTATATAAATAATAATCCACTTTGCTAGGCTTGATGATGCATTATAATCTTAGCATCTCAGGAGGGCTGAGGCAGGGAGAATCACAAGTATAAGGTCAGTCTCTGCAACTTATACCTCTCACAAACTAAAAAATTAGAAAGTGACAGAGGTATAGCTCTGTTGTAAAATTCCTCTGGGTTCAATCCCAGTACCAAGAAAAGAAAAGAAAAATACTAACCAACTTTGAATTTTGCATAGCATAGATATTTTGATTTTACAGTTTTATTAATGTACACTTCATAATGCCTTTTTTTTTATTCTTTTTAAACAGAATCCGTAATATTGGAATTATGGCTCATATTGATGCAGGCAAAACTACCACAACAGAAAGAATATTGTACTATTCTGGATATACAAGATCACTGGGAGGTTAGAATGGATTCCTCCTCTCCCCATTCCCATTAGCCAAAGCATCAATGGAAAATATTTTGATTAAGAAGTCAACATAGAGAACTTGAGTATGGTATGGAGTCACTGATGCCTAAACCACAACATGAAGATAAGGTAGTTGCATACCCACTAAAGGGTCTTTTTAGATTCAGTTAAACACTCAGACTCACAAGACTGTTTTGAGTCCCATCTAGTACTGATCTACTTAAAAGGATATAAGACAGAAACTATAGCTTACCAACAACATGATTATTTCTTTCTATGAGAGCTACCCTAGTTCAGAAAACTCGTGCTCTGTAAGAATGAATATCTCTTGTTACAACTCCATAGGCAATTTCCAGGTTGGAGATAAAGGACATGCCATACGCCCTTGGGCAAGCTCAAGTTATTTATCTCCAAGTAATAATTCTTCTCAATTCACATTTAGTTTACCAGTCAGAAGTTATTTTTTTACTGTTTCACCTAGTAAGTTGACATCCTTCTATTATCTGGTTTCTAGAAGGAAAGAACTGAAAAGTTAACCAAAGATTCTCATATATAAAAAGAAAGGATTTTGTTTATTGTTAACCAATAATAGTAGTATTCACCTAAATGTAGAATTTATTTTGTAATTGTAACGTGGAAATTGTGGTTCTTGGCTAGGCATGGACTTCATGTAGATTTTTTATTTGTTTGTTTGTTTGGTTTTTAAATAATGATTCCCTAACCCCTCTCTGGAACATTCAGAAGGTCTAGTTTATGATATGCACCACATTGGGAACTATTTCTCTAGACCCTTGGAATTGGCTGAGACTTAATATTTATGGAGGACTCAAGAACTCCAGGATTTGAATGTTCTTGATGATAGGTTGCTAAATGTGCAACCATTCGAATTTCTCATAGAATTTCTCTTATGTAAATGGACATATGACAGAAAAAGTGGAACCTTGCTAGGTTTCCTCCATTGTGTCATAAAACTTTTAGTAATCCTTCCCTCATATCCTCAGACTACTTACCTGTAGTAAGGGTTGATTTTCAAATCGTCATTTTTTAAAAAATATTTGTTGATTTTTAAGTTTTAGGTGGACACAATATCTTTATTTTATATTTATGTGGTGCTGAGGATCAAACCCAGTCCTCGTGCATGCTATGCGAGCACTCTACCACTGAGCCACAACCCCAAACCCCGTCATTTTTTTAATTGTAAAAAAGTTTCAACAATTTTGGGGTGTACAGTTCATAAAATTTTAACCATTTTTTAAAAAATATTTTTTTGTAGTTGTAGGTGGACAGAATGCCTTTATTTTATTTGTTTATTTTTATGTGGTGCTAAGGATCAAACTCAGTGCCTCATGCATGCTAGGCAAGCACTCTGCCACTGAGCTACAGCCCCAGCCCAAATTTTCACCAATTTAAAGTGTACAGTTTAGTATGGATTATGTAGATTAAATATTCCTTCTTCAAAATGTTTGAAATACCAGAAGTATTTCAGAGTTTTTTTTTTTTTAAACTTTGACATATTTGCATGGACTCTCTTTTTAAAAAAGCTTTTTCTAGAATGAGGATTTACATAGAGAAAGATGAAGAGCTCTATATTAATAAGCCAAATATTTGGGAAAAGATTTTTTTCTTAAAGCAAATTAAACTGTGTAATTAAAACTAAACTTATCATTAAAACTAAACTATGACTTTTTTTTCTTTTTAGATGTTGATGATGGAGACACAGTGACAGATTTCATGGCGCAGGAGAGAGAAAGAGGCATTACTATTCAGTCAGCTGCTGTTACGTTTGATTGGAAGGGGTATAGAATCAATCTGATTGATACACCAGGTATGGTACTGTTTTTACCAGTACAGAGATATTGCATCATTTGGGTTTTTTGGTGTTGAGGTTTTTGTTTTTGTTTTTATTATGGTAAGAAACATATAAAATTTACTATTTGAACCATTTTAAAATATATAGTTTAGTAATGTTATGTATATTCACATAGCTGTGAAAAAATGTCCAGCACTATTTTATCTTACAGAACTAAAACTTGGCACCCATTAAACAATTTCTCCCCTTTATCTGTGACTTGACTACTTTAGTTAGTTCAAATAAGTGGAATCATATAGTATTTGTCCTTTTGTGCTGGATTTATTTCACTTAGCATAAAGTCCTCAAGGATCATCCATGTTGTAGTATGCAACAGGATTTCCTTCCTTTGTAAGATGATGTAGTATTCCAGGGTATGTATAGTTGTCCCTCAGTATTCATTAGGAATTGATTGTAGGACCCCTGCAGATGCCCAAATCTGCAGATGTTTAAATCCCTTATATAAATTGCATAAATTTGCATATATCCTAAATATATCCTCTCATGTACTTATAGCTAATAATATTGTAAATACTTAATAAGTAAGTAGTTGTTATACTGTGTTGCTTAGGAAATAATGACAAGGAAAGAAGTCTGTACATGTTCAGTACAACAGTTTTTTCTTTCAGAATATTTTCAGTCCGTGATTCATTGAATCTACAGATGCATGTGTATGTACATATATACATATGCATATATATGTACACACACATATGTTTGCGTACGTATATATGTGTACACAGACTTTTCTTATTGGTATATGTATATAGGCATATATATTGGTATGTATTCATGCACACACACTTTTTTTTTTTTTTTTGGTACTAAGGATTGAACCCAGGGGCGCTTAACCACTGAGCTACATCCCTAACCCTACTTATTTATTTTCATTTTTAGACAGGGACTTGCTATGTTGCTTAGGGCCTCATTAAGTTGGAATTGTAGATATGCACCACCATGCCTTGCTATTTTTGTTTTTTAAAAAGAGTTTTAAATAATTCTCATTTTTTCCTTAGGTCATGTGGACTTCACATTGGAGGTTGAGCGCTGCCTTAGAGTGTTGGATGGTGCAGTCGCTGTATTTGATGCCTCTGCTGGTGTAGAGGTAAAAAATATTGCCAAAATGAAGATAGAAAACCATGATGTAAAAAAATGTAGACTGTATTGGAATTAGTTAACTATAACCTTTTATTCGATGTGTTCATATAAATCAAAGGAAGTTGGAATTTCATATTGAAATGTGATCTGTATGTGATCTTGGATCTTTCATAGTGAAAGGAGAGTTTACTGTAGGAAATATAATTAAGTGTCAAGAACTGTGAAGGGCAAGTGGGGCACATGCCTGTAGGCCCAGCTACTTGGGAAACTGAGGCAGGAGGTTTGTAGATTCTAGGACAGCCTGGGTAATTTAGTGATGTTCTATCTCAAGAGGAAATTTAAAAAAGGGTCTCGGAATGTAGCTAAGTAGAAGAGTGCTCGTTTACCTTGTTTGAGGCCCTGAGTTCAAATCCTATTATTGGGGGAAAAAAACTGGGAAGGTCCTGAGGTTCCTGTTACTTTCAAGCTAACAAGTTAGCCTACCCTAGTTTCATGACTGGATGAAGACAAAAGATTCATGAGTGGTAGAAAAAGGATGTTTTTAGTTACAGAAGTAGGAACAGCCAGGGTATCATCATTTTCTTGTGCTGATTTCTCAAGTACCAGTTTCTAGGGAGTGACATGAAAGGAGTTAGGTGGCAGCTGCACATGTAATGGGTTAAGAGGATTCCTGTGCTTAGAGAACAGAAATATTTTATATAATGTACAACAAGTAGTCCTACCCTTTGCTTTGCAGGGAGACATTATTTTTCAAGGTTATAAGCAAAACTGCCTTTTGCTATAGAGGGAGACACTATCTATATCTTTCTCAAGATTGTTTTCTATACAAACGTTTTTGAAAATGTAGTCCAGAACAAGGGGAATCAGTGTCTTTTCTAACATAACATGAGAGACCCATTGATAATTGTTTCTCAACAGTTAACTTAAAGGTTCTTGGGCTGAGGATGTAGCTCAGTGGTAAAGCCCTTGCCTAGCATGCATGAAGCCTTGATCACCAGTATTGCATAAATAAATAAGTTCTTGAATTAATTTTGAAAATGGATTTATAATAAATAATATATTGCTAGTGGGATGAGTTATATCCTCTTTATAGCTGGTACCTCCTTCATCTTATAATATCAAGGTCAGCTTCATGTTAAATGTAGAACCCACATTAGTTCTTTTACCCTTAAAATTATTAATTGTAATATTATCTTTATTAAGTGGTCAGAATTAACATTCCTTAAAAACAGGACACATCAACACAGTATAATGCACTCAGAAGCATATAGCATTACTTGCGTAGTATTCTTGCAAGAAAGAAAAATTGACCTGTATCTAAGCATGAAATCTAAATGAAAAGACATTCTGGGGGTTGCGGGGGAACAATTGGCCAGAACATTTTGAAATTTGGGAAAAAAAAACCAACAATGCAAGCATTACAAATGTTTGGGACAGTGGTAGGAGGAGATGAGATTAAAGGTTCTAAAAAGCCGAGAAAATGTGATTTATGATTCTTGATTGGATCTTGGATATAAAAAAAAGTTCCAGAGAGCATCATTACCATTGGGATGGTCAGAGAAATTTGAACATGGACTAAAGGTATTAGGTAAAAATGTATCAAATTTAAAATTTTCTAAACGTGATCCATAATTGATTATTTAGGAGAAAGTCCTTATTCTTTGGAAATGTATGCTTGAAGTATTTAGGGTTGATGTGTCACAGTATCTGCAACTTACTCTTGTGATCCAAGCATCATACATACCTGATATTAATTTGGGTCTTTGGGAAGGTAGATGCCCAGATATATTGGAAATTTTTGGAGGAAATGCCTATGAAGATCAGGAGAGAAGAATAAAGGATGAGCACTGAAACCACAGTGCAGGTCTGACATCTATAAAGGAAGCTGGAGGAAGAATTGAACAGGAAGAATCTCAGACTGCCACATGGTTCCATTAAAAGATTGATCAGGCCAATGTGAAGTCCTTGAGCCAAAGTTACTTGGTAGAGGATTACTGTGTATAGTGGGAATAGGTGTATATTAATACCTGTGCTGTGCTCAAGGCTTATCTGGGAATAGCTTGGCCTTGACAGGAATATGGCATTAGATCCAGAAGGTCAACAGTTTGGGCCATCAGTCAGTTGTGTTCCTTATATTGTAGGTGATCTGAAGTGCATTTGCATAGGTACCACATGCATAAACACATATGCACACATGTTGATAAAGACAGAAAAAGTAAATATGGCAAAATTTTAGTATTTGGGGAATCTAGAAGTACATGAAAATTTATTCTTTCAACTTTTCTATAGATTTGAAATTTTTCAAAATGAAAAGCTAGGGGGAAATAATACAATTACTAAAATCCTCATCTGAGAGCCCTGGCAGTGGTATTTACTTGCTATAAAGACTGACATGTTTAGCCAAATCTATAGCTTTTAGAAGAAAAAAAATATATCTCCTTTATCTGTAACTTGACTACTTTAGTTAGTTCAAATAAGATCTGAGAGCCCTGGCAGTGGTATTTACTTGCTATAAAGACTAACATGTTTAGCCAAATCTATAGCTTTTAGAAGAAAAAAAAAAAATATCTCCTCAATCTTAGTGTAGGTAACAGTTTCTTAGATCATATAAGAAGCATAAATCATAAAAGGAGAAACTTGATTCATTTAACCTTATCAAAGTTACATCTGCACATTTAATAGCAAAAATAAAAAAAGAACAAGCCTTGACTATGAGAAAATTTGTAATGTAAGTATTATATAAATGTTAAATTTCCTGATTGCAAAATATAGTGTTGTTTATATAGAAGAATATTTTTGTTTGGGGGAAATATGTACCAAAAATTTTATAATACATATGTAATTATAAAATACAAGAAATTATATACAGAATTTATGAAAAACTGCAATTAACTAAACATATCCCAGTAAAAAAATGGGCAAAAGATTTGAGTGAACATTTTACAAAAAACTTTTGAAAGATCAGAAAGCACAATTTCATTATTCATCAGGAACATGTAAATTAAAGTCACAAAGAGGTAACCATTTTATAATCCATAAAATGACTGAAATTTAAGAACGTGAGAGTGCATACCTATAATCTCAACTACTTGGTAGGCTGAAGTGGGAGGATAGTTTAAGGCCAGCCTGGTCAAAATAGAGAGACCGTGTCTCAAAAAATAAATATGTAAAAATATAAAGAGTGATAGAAAACATGCAAGAGTGTGGAGCAGTTAGAACCCTTATGTTGTTGATAGGATTGTAGTTAGTACCACCACTTTGGAAAACTACTTGGCAGTTTCTTTTAAAGTTAAATATATACCTACCTTAAAACCCAGCAGTTCTATATCTTATTCAAATGAAAACATTTGTGCACCAAAGACTTATTCAGAATGTTTATAGCAGCTAAATTCATAAAAGTTCCAAACTAGAAACAGCCCCAGTACATATCCACAGGTGGATAGAAAAAATAAACTGGTATGTTCATATAAAACAATGAGCCAGTGTGTCTAAAAAGGTGAATGAATATCACAAGCATTGTGTTCAATGTTTGCTTCATGTCTGTTCATTGTGTTCTGTGTTCAAGAATAGGCAGAATGAATCTGTGGTGACAGGAATCAGAACAGTTGTTTATGGAGAGGAAGAGGCATGAGAAAAATTTCTGATGAAAGCATGTTCTCTATCTTGATTGGGGTACTACTTACATGAATGTCTCTCTGTATCAAAACTCTTTGAGCTATATACTTAAAAGTTTATATATTTTATTGTATGTAAATTTTACCTGAACAAACAACAAGTTGGCTTCAATTATAACTAGTATCAGCACATTCAACTTTTTATGTTTTGCTTAAAAGCTTTCGGATTCCACAGGCACAGATGTTTTAATAGACTCAGACTATATTTATATTGTCAATATGTATAAAAATTAAAATAGTAGAAAAGCATATAAGAATTACACCTTTTAAATACAGGTCTTGGTTTCTTTATTCCTCTTAAATCCTCCTCAGTTTACGTGAACATTCAAATACTAATGAAATATGTGGTTTTTAATCATAGTAGCAATTATATTTGTTCTTTTTACCTCACATCAGTTGTCTGAATTAAGACTAAATTTCCTGTGTCGCACATCAGAAAACCAACATTCAAACAGTTTAATATTGTGAAATGTACTAGGAAAGATGAAGCTAAACAAAATATAGATTTTCCCATTCTTACCTTTATCCTCTTTCCATGACTTGATACCTTCCAGGTGTTAATTCTCTTTGTATGGAGCCTAGTTCACCCAAAATATTCTCAAACCATTCGAAACACATACTTTATCACATTCCCAGCTATGTTAATTTAATAGCAAAGGAGTGATCTTAGCATTATAAGTACAATGGTATTAATTGTTTCTTTAAATTAATTTATTTTAATTATGTATATATGACACTGCATTTTGATTCATTGTACACAATTGCAAATACTTTACATTTCTATGGTTGACAATGGTACTAATTCTGTGTTAGAGTTAGGTACAGTCCATGTTACCATAGGTTTTTGTATCTACTCATTGCATGTCTACTAACAGTTATTTTTGTCTTTTGTGGGCATGTGTATATTTGTTTTACCTCTTCTTCTTTGCTTTAGGCCCAAACTCTCACAGTGTGGAGGCAAGCTGATAAACACAAGATACCTCGAATTTGTTTTTTAAACAAGATGGACAAAACTGGAGCAAGGTATATAAAATGTGTTTCTTTGGCTTATCAATGTGAGAATATAATTGGAATTTTTCATGGACTACAGACTTAAGTTTAGCAATGGCAGTTCTTTCCTATAGGGTATAATTAGTCTTTAGAATACTAATTTATCCCATAAAAATAACTTCAAAACAGCATAAGTTTGAATAACAGTTTAGAGAGCTGATAGGAGGTAAATCATCTGTGTCTAATGTAGAGAGGCTGAATTGTATTTCCTAGGATCCTAATAAAGTGGTGTTTCCCTGATTCATTTTAGAACTGTACAGAGTAGTGCCTGTATTTCTGAAGGTGACCATGCTCCCTATTGTTGCTAGAGGTAGAGAGTAGAGAATTGTTTCCTGCAGTTGCCTATCATAGTGGCATTCTTCCTTGTCTCCTGATTTTCTTTAGCTGCTAGGTATCAAGTTCTGAATAAAAGGAATTGGGAGGGGAGAATATACTTGCTGTAAGACTTGCATATAATGTAAAAGTGAGTTAATGCTGAGATGTACTGGTTACGCTCATTGACTTATAGAGTGGTGATTTATCATTCAAAATGGATACTATTGTTCTGAGCGTGCATTTTAGAGAATCAAGAACATATGAAGGATTTGGAAAAAATGTAAAAGAGAAATCAAGAGATTTTTGTTGTTTTTTGCAGTGCTGGGGTTAAACACTGGGCCTTGCACATGCTAGGCAAGTGCTCTATCACTGAGCCACATCTCCAGCTCTGACAATCAAGAGTATTAAGAATTTTGGGGAAAATATGATAGGGAGATATCCTGGTCTATTGTGGGAGAATGGAAAATAAAAATGTAAACTCTCCTTCCCCTAAGACAATCATATGCTTTGTGTTAATATAACTCTTCACTAATTCTAAGGCTATTTGTTTAAAGGACTCTTGTTTAGTAATAGCACAGCAACTTTTAAAATGTGCTAGGCTTAGGTTCTGACCCTTCCTATTTGGTATTCCTTCTTGTAGATGGAAGTTTACTGACTTTGTTGAAGTTGTTTAGTGAATGACAGTGCCTATGGTGATGGGGAGGGAAACACCTGATTAGTAGGCTGGTTCTCAAAGACATGGTGCCCGAGTGGTCTGCATGTTTGTATAAATAAGCTTGTGTTTCAAAGATGGTGTTTGTGCCATAGTAGCCAACTGTAGCGTTAGCATAGAAATGAGTAGTGGAGCATATGCTATGAAAATGCCTAAGATAGGGCTGGGGAAATATCTCAGTGGTACTTGTCTAGCATGTATGAGGCCCTGAGTTCAATCTACAGTACTGCAAAAGCAAAGAAAGAATGCCTAAGGTCGAAGTAAAGAAAAATCAGTCAGTTTGGGTCTTGGAAGAAAGCTGGTAACCTGTTGTGGTAGCAAACACAACAGTTATAGAAGAAATAATCATCGATTCAAGTGAAATCTTGCATTGAATCTTGAGATTATTACTTGTGTGACTTTAATTCATTTAACTTTAATCACAAAGTTTAATTATGTGATGTTCACAGTAATAATACCCTAAACTCCTGTGTAATAGGATTATGTAGATATTCAGTCACTGTTATCTGAAATTGATATTGAAATTTATTCAAGTTACTGTACTGTAGCAAACTGTTAAATACTGAACATTAAGGAAAATAAAGGGGTTATTTGAAAGAACGTTCGTAAGCCTGTTTTAAGAATTTTTGACTATATTTTTAACCATGATTATTTTGCTTTCTACAGTTTTAACTATGCAGTTGAAAGTATCAAAGAGAAGTTAAAGGCAAAGCCTTTGCTTTTACAGGTAAATTGATTAGTAACATCAGCTCCTTCTTGAGTTTCCTTAGCAATTTATTTGTTGGAATATATATATTTAAGCTCTTTAAAATTCTTTTTATAAAAAGTTGGTATATAAATAAAAATGGTTATAGATTATGGTAAGAATGATAATTAGCAGTTTGGTCACAGTGGTGTAATTAGATAAATTTTAACACCAGTGCAGTTAAGTGAGTGACCATTAATAATGCTAGTCTCATTCTGTCTTATAGTTACCAATTGGTGAGGCTAAAACTTTCAAAGGAGTGGTGGATATAGTAAATAAAGAAAAACTTCTATGGAATTCTAATTCAGATGATGGAAAAGACTTCGAGAGAAAACCCCTTTTGGAAACGAGTGATACTGAATTGTTTAAGAAGACAATTGAAGCAAGGAATACCTTAATTGAACAAGTAAAATAAATATTTCAAGTTTAAAATTATATAAGTATTTAGAAACTTTTGAACATTTTATTTATTGTGAAATTTTATGTAAAATTACATTTGGGATATGTAAAGTATAATGAATAATAAAAGAAACACCAATATGTTTACCACCCCCATGCATAAGTAGAGTGTTAGCAATATCTTTGAATTTGTGTGCCACTTCCTGTTCATATCTTTTTCCTACTAATCTTCCTGTTCCTGTAGCCAACATACATACATACATGTGTATACACACACATATACACACACACACACATATAACATTTATATATTTTTATCTTGATCCTGGGGAACCCAGAGCCTTGTGCATGCTAAGCATACACATACCAGTGAGCTGTATCCCCCATCCCCCAATGTATTATTTTAGTATTTATCTTTATTTTCTTTATAGTTTACTGTAAATATATATAATACATATATATTATATATTATGCATATATATTTTACGTATATATTTTATATATGGTATATATATTATATATCATAGTATATGATATATACATCTCTAAAGAACTTAGTTTTGCATATTGTGAAGAGTAATGATACTATTTGTATTTTATTGCATTGTTTCATGTTATGGAGATTCATCCATGTTCTTATGTGTAGTTCATTAACTTTTAGTCTTGTATAGTGTTTCAATATGTGATTATATCAGAGTTTGTTGTCTTTTCTCCTGTGAATGGACTTCAAGGTTTTTGTTTTTTTGCTCATAGAAACAACATTGCTGTGAACTTCTTTATATTTCCTATGCATGTATGCAAGAGTATCTTGAGGATTGAACTTTAGAAGCAGAATTGCTGGGTCAAAGTATTTTCCTATCTTCTATTTTACCAGATGTCAGTTATTTAGAAAAATTTAAAACCATCAATTTTATACTTAGGCTGGGGATGTGGCTCAAGCGGTAGCGTGCTCGCCTGGCATGCGTGCGGCCCAGGTTCGATCCTCAGCACCACATACAAACAAAGATGTTGTGTCCACCGAGAACTAAAAAATAAATATTAAAAAATTCTCTCTCTTTCTCCCTCCCCCACTCTCTCTCTCTCCCACTCTCTCTTTAAAAAAAAAAAAAAAAAAAAAATTTTATACTTAGTGTGGCTCTGGACTTCATCTGTCTTCAAATTTGATAGAAAATATCAAGATTGTTAATACTTGCAATATTTTATTATTTTGTTAGCATATAGGGCAATAAGTAAAACAAACCTTAGACTCACTGATTTTTTTTTTTTTTTTGGTACTGGGAATTGAACCCAGGGATGCTTAACCACTGAGCCATATCCCCAGCCCTTTTTATTTTTTACATTGAGACAGAATCTCCCTGAGTTGCTTAGGGCTGCAGTAAGTTGCTGAGGCTGACCTTGAACTTGTAATCCTTCTGCCTTAGCCTCCTCAATTGCTAGGATTATAAGCATGTGCCACCAACGCCCAGCAGACTCAGTGAATCTTAGAGTAGAGAAAAATATGAGTTTGAGTCCTTTGATTTTTCACTTTTACATTGAATTGGTCCAAATTCTGTCAACATTTGTTTTTTTTTTTTTGGTTGTAGTGGACACAATACCATTATTTTATTTATTAATTTATTTTTATATGGTGCTGAGGATTGAACCCAGTGCCTCACACATGCTGGGCAAGTGCTCTACTGGTGAGCCATAACCACAGCCCTCATCCATTTTTGTAGGTAGTTATTTTTCAAGTATTTATTTGCCATTATAAAATACAGTTATCATCAACTTAATTGATATTTTTATTAGAGGCTAACAGTTATTGAAGGCCTGTTTTAGGCTTGGTTAAGTGTTTATTATGCTATTTTCTTTAATCCTTACAGCAGCCTTTTATTGTGTCTCCATTTTACATGTGAGGAAGCAGAGCCTTAGAATGCTTAAATGAGTTGTTACACAGCTAATAACATGACAGAACTAGAATTCAAATTCAGGTCTGTCTCAGTTCAGAGCTAGAGCTCTTCCCACTTGTTGTACTGTTTCTCTAGGTTAGCAGGGCATAGAAAGAACAAAAGTGGAATTAACATTAATCAGTAACTAGATGCATGATTGGGTCCTCATTAACTTTTTTTTTTTTTTAATCTTAAAAGTGCATAGGAATAAAGAAGGCTCTTGTAATCTAGTGGAGGAGCCAGTACACACTTGTACATACTATCCCATCTTCTAGGATATGATAGTATATGACAGAATAAAGATTATCAGTAGCTGTTAATAGGTGCTAATTACAAGAAATACATAAGTGTTTAAAATTTAGAGAACAAAACCCTCTCACATTTACTAAGATGCTGATAATAATTTTTAAAAAACAGGGGATGGGGTTGTGGCTCAGGAGTAGAGTGCTCGCCTAGCACATGTGAGGTGATGGGTTTGATCCTCAGCACCACATAAAAATAAATAAAGGTATTGTGTCAACCACAACTTTAAAAAAATACACATAAAAAATAATTTTAAAAAACCTCTGAAAATTCGTGTTGGCAAGGATGTAGAGAAATTATGACCTTGTGTATTATTAGCAGGAACATAATGTGCAATTGCTATGCTTAACCACATGGAGGTTCCTCACAAAATTGGAAATAAAATTACTATGTGATCCAGACATTTCATTTTAGGTATGTACCCCAAAGAAATGGAAGCATGATCTTGTGGAGATATTTGTACACCCATGTTCCTAGCAGTGTTATTCACAGTATCCATTGGTAGATGAATAGATGGACAAAATTCAGCATATACATGCAGTGGAATATTACTGAATCTTAAAAAGGAAGGAAATTCTGGTACAACATGAATAAATCTTGAAGACACTATGCTAAGTGAAATAAAACAGTAATGAAAAGACAAATACTGTATGATTCCACTTTTATGAGGTATCTAGAGTCAATTCAGAGAAGAAAATAGAATGGTTATTATTACCAAGGTCTCAGGGAGGGGAAAACGGGAAGTTCATTAACACCTGTAGAGTTTTTAGTTTTGCAAGTTAAAAGGTTAGGAGATTATACTATTACCAACTTTCAAAACTATTATCAGCTAAATTATCATATTTCTTATAGGTACATGGTTATGAAAAGAACATGAACTAGATAATATTATTTTTACTATTGAAGTATTGCCAACACCTCTCAATGTAAATATTTTCTTATCTGGTGATCATTCAGAATGCTGGAGGGACAACACCAAATGAAATTTTCTGTGAACTTAAACTCTCAAATGTATCTAAAAGACAAGTATTGCATTGTATATAAATTGTGCCTTTTACTTCTTTTGCATACTCTTAGTAGGTAGCGCTTTATTGAGATGCTTTATCAGACTCTGACTCTCTTTGAATTTAGGAAATACATCTTCAATTTCAAATTTACTTTTCTTTGAAAGAAAAACCATTTCTTTAAAAGATATGAAGAGGTATTTGGCCTCTGTAAGGTAGATCATGTAGCTGTTTCCAAACATTTTAATAATGAATATTTGTGGTATTTAGATAAGTTTCTTGTGTGAAAATTAATGCAAGTTATAAAACTTTAACCCTTTCTTTATAGGTTGCAGATTTGGATGATGAATTTGCTGACTTGGTTTTAGGAGAATTTAGTGAAAATTTTGATTTACTACCAGCTGAAAAGGTATTTATATTGTTCTATTACTTTGACAAAGTTTTTCTAATTGGATGTGGTTTGATTTCTTTGTCTTAGATTTTTTTTTTTAATTTTGCATACTGTTAGAAAATCCTCTTTAAAAGAAAAGATAAATCACTCTGAATATAGGTACTTAGACAATGCCAACAATGTACTGTTTCCAGATATATTTTGCAAAATTAGATTAAATCTTCTTTACTTATGTAGTTAGGATCAGTTCATTGTTAACCTTCCTCCATGATTTGACAAATTTTTTACTTTGCTTTATGAAACACAAAAGTGTCAAATAAATGTTGCTTCCAAGTGGTAATCTGTAAAATGAGACCAAAGATGAGCCCAACAGATTCACTTAAACTGAGGCATACTTTTAAGTCATGTGAAGTTAAAGATAGGAAAAAAAAGTGATCTCTTTTTCTTTTGAATGAGATGCCACCATTTTTGAAAAATTTTATTTTGAATTTGAATGTTTAAACATGATATTTATTATGCTCCTTGTCATATAACATGAAATCTATTTTTAGAGAGCTCACAATCTAAAGTAGAAAATTGCCCTACCAGTTTTCTTGTTATCAACACACTAATCTTTTCTTGATTTTTGAGAATTAATTTTTTTTTTTACTTTCTCATTTTCCTTTGGATTTAAAAAAAAAAAAATTTTGTAGTTGTAGATGGACAGCATACCTTTATTTTATTTGTTTATTTTTATGTGGTGCTGAGGATCGAACCCAGTGCCTCAGACATGCTAGGCAAGTGCTCTGTCACTGAACTACAGCCCCAGCCTCTGAATTTTGTTTAATTTGGACCTTAATTTGGAAAAATTCTAACTCACATTTATATATTTTTATTTCTGACCAGTCCTCTGTTAGACTATCAAGGTTGAATCACAAGAATATCAATTTATTTATTTAAGAAATATTTTTACACAACATCTATATCTTAAGCTTTTCTGGTTTCTGGGGACTTAATGGTATTTTTATGGGACTTACTGTATGCTTCTAAGGGGTTTTATATTTTAATGAACAAGAGGCAGGTAATAAATATGCAGCTGGACATGCCAGATCTTTACAATAATTATCATTATAAAGAAAAAGCCATAAATAATGGTGGAAGTATGGTGAAGAGTGCCACCGTTTTACATGGATGATTTGGGAAGGCCTCTTATTTAGAGAGATTCTGGCAGAATCAGTATATGCTATACAAAGTTAATGCTTGTTTATATTTCTGCTTTGTAGCTACAGACTGCAATACACAGAGTAACAGTGGCTCAGGTGGCTGTGCCTGTTCTTTGTGGAAGTGCCCTGAAAAACAAAGGTGTACAGCCTTTATTAGATGCTATTACTATGTACTTGCCTTCACCTGAAGAGCGCAACTATGAATTTCTGTAAGTAGCAGTCTCATAGATTAAATTCCAAGTCTTGAAAACACAAGTAGACCTCATTAGTGGTTAAGAATATCTTTGAAAATAACATAACATAGAGCCATAGTAACTTTTATGTGAAAGGGACATTTGTCATCATCTCTTCTAACCTTCCATGTTTATAGATGGAGCTAGGTTGTGGCTTTTCACTGTGTATGTGTTTAAGTGTTGACCTTGTCATCTTAGTTTTAAAAAAAAAAGTTTGTTAAATAATCAGTAGATACATTTATATACATCTAGACTTATGCATTTTTCATAAGCTCAAAATGTTTTGTGGCTATAAGGAAGTCATTGTTTTACTCCTATTGCAATTAACAGCATTATACTTAGGTAATAAATTCTCTAAAACCTGAGCGAGCATTATGCAGATGAGCAGAGAAGTGGGCTTTAATTTGCTAACTAGGACATTCATTAATAACTTTTCTTTTTTATTGATTTTATTATTTTTTTCATTAATAACTTTTCACATCTATAAATTTGAAGGGCATAATGGTAAAGTAATTGTGCATGGAATATGTATTGTTGGATTTAAATCCCAGCTCTTCCAAGTTGTTTAACATCTCCATTTATAAAATCAGAGAACAGGATCTACGTCCTAGGGTTCTATCGAAAGAATGTTGGCTATATAAACAAGTTCATGTATGTACTGTAGATATTTATGGTTATGCAGGGAATAAAAAGGGAGAGTGAAAGCAATAATGGGAAAGAACCCATTTGTTCACCCTGTGTGGGCTTCTTGAGAATGGTATGATGTTCTCAGATATGTTTTTTGAAAGAGAGGTCTTAGCAAATAAATTATTTGCAAATAGAGGTAATATTTGGAAGAGAATTCACTATTTTTAGTTTTGAAGAATTAGTGGTAAGATCTCCATTAAATAATTTAGTCAGTGGAGGAAGAAAGGTGCATCACATCATTACTTAATAGACGTAGATAGCTCTACTCCAAGAATATAAGGGATCTTTGGAAGACATTAAAATTAAATTTCTGCAGTGATTCTGGTTTGCTCTGTATAGATATGTGGGAAGTATATTTTATAGACCTTTCTGTAATATCCTCTTTCTTTTATAGGCAGTGGTATAAGGGTGACTTATGCGCACTGGCATTTAAAGTTCTTCATGACAAGCAGAGAGGCCCAGTGGTTTTTATGCGTATTTACTCGGGAATGCTAAAGCCCCAGTTGGCCATTCATAATATTAATGGAAACTGCACGTGAGTAGAAGCTTAGGTTATTTTTCAAAACTGTACTCATTTCTTTAAAAGTACTTGACTAACATAAATCATGGTTTTAAAGGGAGAGAATAAGTCGTCTGCTTTTGCCATTTGCTGACCAACATGTAGAAATCCCTTCATTGACTGCTGGTAACATCGCTTTGACTGTTGGGCTTAAACAGGTAAATGACCAAATGATTTCTCTAGAAAATAGTAGTTTAAATATTTAGTTACAAGTATTTTTTAATAGCAAAAAATTCATAAAAAATCTAAATGTCCATCAGTAGAATAATGAATATTGTGGCATATTAATTAACATGGTTGACTATCATTCATTTGATAGAAAAGTAAATTATAGAAGGTAACAGGATGGATTATATACATATAAAATTCACATCCAAGTAAAATATTCTATTTATGGATACATATATGTCTTAAGGTTGTTTAAATATTGCCTTTTCCCCATTGGGTTTTTACCTGTCTTGATCATACAGAAAATTTAATCTAACTTTATAATTAGATAATAACTAAAAGATAATTTGCTAATAAAGGCTCCATGAGGGCAAGGGTTTTTGTTTCTTTTGCTCACATTTCTACCACAGTCTGTAGATCAGTGATTGTGTATAGTAGACAGTATGAAGAAATTTTTAGGATGAATGGATAAAAATACTTGATTCTGATTATATTTTGGGTGGATTAAAACTAAGGACATTTCCTTTATGTGGATTAAGTCAGGTCGAGTTTTATCATTAAACTTTTTATCTGTCATTTGGATAATATTACTTTTAACATTTGGAACGCTTCATGATTGATTGCAAGTTCAGTATCCTTTAGTAAAAAATTCTCATAGTGTGGATATTAGATTTCTGGTATTAAAGTGTCCTGTGCTCCTTGTTTGTATTTAAAGGTACTCTAAAGGTATTTTTGGAGTATTGTAGCAGTAGGACTGTCCTTAATGAGAAGGAAACTGGCTTTGAACTTCATGATATAAAAGGTTAAAAGTGAAATTTTAGTTTTAAAGAGTAACTGGACTCTTAACTATGTAGACACTATCAATTCTGGCTGGCCAATGGTATTCTGGTTAATTTTATACTTAATAAGCAATTTTCTGTAAAAAAAAAATTCTTACTGATGTTAAAACACTGTAAGGGACCTCTACTTAACCTCTTTTTTTGTGATTGAAAATGTAGACAGGTACATTTATTTGTTAAAGAAATGGATTTTGGATATGAGGTGTGTGTTTGTGTATGTGTTTTATTGTTTATTAAAATTTATTACTGCAATATTTTGGATAGAATTCTTATACCAGTTGAGTTTTACTTATGAAAAGTTATAATGAACTTTCTGAATTTATTTCTCCTAAGTTCTGATGAGAAAAGTCAAGATTTTTCTTGTTAATGATTTTTAGTGGGAGATGAATGTTTTCCAAGAACCTGTTTCGTTCCAGTTGTTCTGTTTGCTTGCAGACTGCCACTGGAGACACCATTGTCTCATCCAAATCCAGTGCATTAGCTGCAGCTCGTCAAGCCAAACGGGAGGGAGAAAAGAAGCATAAACAAAACAGGGAAGCAGACAGACTTCTGTTGGCTGGAGTGGAAATTCCAGAACCTGTTTTCTTTTGTACCATAGAACCTCCATCAGTGGCTAAGCAGCCAGGTACAAATAGTCTTCGTATATCAATTAACTAGTGTTCTGATGACTTACATAAACTGGTTACAATATACCCTAAGGAAATGTCTTATGTGATTGAATTAGATTTTATTTGTACTTTTTTTCTTTTATCTTTTCCATTTTTTTCTTTTCATATTCTTCCTTACTCTTGTTCTTGTGCTATCTGGGATTTCAAATAATTGGCCTTAGACCTTCCCTTCTAGTATATTAGATTAGATAGTAACTGATTCATAACTAATTCAGTTTCTTGTGTATAAAAGTGCTGTTTTACCTTATGTTCTAATCAATCTTTAGAACCCAGTGAAAATATTAATATTTACAATGGCTAATATTGCTTGGGCTTTTGAGAGTTACGTACTTTATTTGGCATATTAGCTAAAAATTCTTCAGTGGTTTCTTATTACTTATCACATAAACTCCTTAGTGTGGAATATAATGCTCATGACTCCACCTATATAATTTCCAGTTAGATTGTCTTAATAATATCAAAGTTTATTTTTCTCTCTTGTGAAAGATTTGTTAGTCCCTTGGTTAGAGGATTGCTCCACAAAACCCTAGGGCACTCGGGCTCCAGTTTTTCTGCTCCACTGTCTGCATGCATAGTTCCTATGGTGGCTGGTAGAGCCATGGGTATCATTGTGGAGCTTCTAAGAGCAGAAAAGAGTAAGAGGGAGGAACAAGCTATACCCACTTCCCTCTTAAGATTTCTTATATGGGGCTGGGGATGTGGCTCAAGCGGTAGCGCGCTCACCTGGCATGTGTACGGCCCTGGTTCGATCCTCAGCACCACGTACAAACAAAGATGTTGTGTCCGCCAAATACTAAAAAATAAATATTAAAATTCTCTCTCTCTCCCCCTCTCTCCCACTCCCTCTCACTCTTTCTTTAAAAAAAAAAAAAAAAAAAAAAGATTTCTTATATGTCATTGGCCAACACTGATCTCAAGGGAGACTGATAAAGGTCTTAAGTAGGGAGCCACAGAGTGGAGTGGAAGGCTAGCAGTCTCTGCCGTAGCCTTCTTGCCTGGCCTCATTTCTTAAAACTTTCTCCTTTTTGTACCCTCTTTTTCCACTCAAACAAAAATAAAAATAAAGTGAGTGCTTATGTCTTATGCTACTTTGGTAAAGTAGATCTGATTTCCTAAAGATGTTATGTTCTTTTTGCATTGCTGGTTTTTTTTTTTTTTTTTTTTTTTTTTTTTTTGTGGTATTGGGGATTGAATCCAGGGATGCTGTACCACTGAGTCACATCCCCAGCTTTTTTTATTTTTATTTTTTTCTTTTGAAATTTTTTAATGGGGCTGGGGATGTGGCTCAAGCGGCAGCATGCTCGCCTGGCATGTGTGCAGCCCAGGTTCGATCACCACATACAAAACAAAGATGTGTCCACCGATAACTAACTAACTAAATAAATAAATATTAAAATTCTCTCTCTCTCTCTCTCTCTCTCTCTCTCTCTCTCTCTCTCTCTCTCTCTCTCTCCCCCCTCTCTCTCTTTAAAAAAAATTAAATAAAAAAAAGAAATTTTTAAAAAATAAGTTTGAGTAAAAATAATGATGAGTTAGTTTGTAGGAAAAAAATAAGGAATATGATTGAAGTTTGTAAACACTGTGTGATCTCATTCTTTAATGTTCATAGGTTCATCTAAAATCCTCTGAGATCATCATGGAAACAGAGAGCAGAATGTGGTTACTAGGGGCTGGGCAAGGGTAGAGCAGGGGAGGATGTTGGTCAAAGGGTATAGAATTTTGGTTAGAAGAATAAATTCAAGACATCTATAGTATAGCATAGTGACTGAGTTAACAACAATGTATTATATACTTGAAAATTCTAGCCCTTTTTATTTTGAGACAGGGTCTCACTAAGTTGCCTGAACTGGCCTCCCTCAGATCTTCTGCCTCAGCCTTCTGAGTTGCTGTAATTACAAGAATGTACCATTGTGCTCTGCTATTTTCACATTAGGATGGTAACCCCTGAATGTATCTCCTTGTAAAATGTTTACTTTTTCTCTATGTCTGAAATCAAGTTGTGCTTCTTTATCAAGCTCTCGGTGAATTGCTGTATTAGACTAAGGACAGACCTTCTAGTTTTTTTCCCTGGACTTATAGGATATGGAAAAATAAAAACTTTATTTCCTTCCCATATCTTCTGGAGGATTCAGTGGGAAAAGAAAGAGAAAATCCTAAGCCATGAAAGGGGTTCAGTTCCTCACCTACCCAGGTGTAGTTCACATAAAAAAAAATCTAAGTGTAGATTTAAGAAAGCCCCAAATATAGAAGGAAACTGGGTCTTTTTGTCCAGGTGGTGAGGAAAAGCATTTAAATTAAGACAGGTATAGCAGCAACTTTCCTGGTACCTTAAAATGCCCTCAGGCCAATAGGTGTAGTGTGGACTCTGATGGAGAAGGATCATGTAATGAAGAATCCTGCTGGGCTGGGGTTGTGGCTCAGTGGTAGAGCGTTTGCCTAGCGAGGCCCTGGATTCGATCCTCAGCACCACATATAAATAAATTTAAAAAAGGCATTGTGTCCAACTACACCTAAAAAAATAAGTATTAAAAAAAAAAAAAAAAGAATCCTGCCACTTGTTACATCGAAGTGGGCACACCTAGTTATTTCAGGATTGACCTGGTGTTTAAGGAATGGGTTGCCTGAAGAAAGTAACCTATGAATTCTTTTAAATATATATGAAAGTAATTTTCAATTTCAAATGTAGTGTAAGGACCAGAACTTAAGTTTCAAGATTGCAGTTAAGTTGCTCCAGCCAATTTTACATCTAAGAACCCAAACCTTTAATTGCTTTAGGAGAAATAGTTTTGTGTCCAAAGAAGGTCTTATCAATGGGCATTGGCTGGAAAGTCCTAGGCCCTGAGAGCCAGGGACTTCCTGGGACTCCCTAACTTTACTGTTCCTTTTTCTGTACTCCTGTTATATTTTCTCAATAGTCTTGTTATAGGACTCAGTACCCTTTGTTATAATACCATGTTTTCATCACAATAAGCCCTCCAGAGGATAAGTCTTTTTAACTATTTTTGAATGAATTTATTTTTTAATAAAGTTTAAAACTACCTTTTCATTCCAAAAACCAGAGTCATACATAGTTATTGAGTATCTGTAGGTATTTAAAATATTATCTAAAATAATGCTTCTTAATCTTGAATGCATATGCACATCTCTTTGGGGTTCTTGTTAAAATGTAGATTCCGACTCAGTAGGTTTAAAACCTCAGTCTGCATTTTCCTCAGTCTCTAGGACATGCCAGTGTTGCTGGCCTTTAGGTCCTACTTTCCAATGTCAAGGGTCTAAAAGCATTTTCTAGATGGGGTGAGGTTGTAGCTCAGTGGTAGAGGGCTTCCCTAGCATGTGTGAGGCACTGGGTTTGATTCTCAGCACCACATAAAAATAAATAAATAAAATAGAGATATTGTGTCCATCTACAGCTAAAAATTTTAGAAAAAGAAATTAACATGATCCACTTATGTAACTCAAAATTTCTTACAGCTGAATAAAATATTAGTTTTAATAATATACTTCATTTAATTCAGTATATCAAATACAGATTGAGCTTCCCTAACCTGAGAATCCAAAGTACTCTGAAATCTAACTCTTCTGGTTCCAAGTATTTCAGACAAGGGATATTCAATCTGTATTTTTATCATTTCAATATGAAACCAATATTTTAAAAAAGTATTGATATTTTACATTCTCTTTTGTATTAATTTTTATAAACTGGTGTGCATTTTACATTTATTACAGCATCTACCAATTCAGACTAATAATACAAATGGCTAGTGACTTTTGTTCATATAGTACAGATCTAGAAGTCCTGTTTTATATACCTAAGGTCTAGAAGTTCTGTTTTATATACCCAAGAACACTTTGAATGTGTGACTTTGAATCTGTAGCTTAGTTTTTTTTTTTATTTTATTTTATTTGTCTCAGCTATACTTTATATCTAAAGAAATAAAGAAAATAAAGTTCTTTTATAAAGAAGAAGTATCAATTGTATTATTGGTTGTATTAAAATATCACCTCACGTTAGATGCTGTGTTTAATGCAGATAGTATATTCCCATTTCTCCTGTGGTTATGATAAATCATCATGGAGGGATCATATTAGTATCTGGTTATTCATGGTTTAATTTTGTCTTTTTTTTTTTTTTTTTTGGCTAGGTTCTTATTATTGCCACTCTTCTGAAGTCATTTTGCATTTTTTTCAGCTCCTAGATTGATCTTTGTAAAATATAATCAGATAATGTCAAGTGTCCCCTTTAAGTGCTTCCAGTGACTTCACAGTGTAAACCCAAACTTCTCACCGTGGTCTATAAGACCTTTTATGATATGATCCCTGCCACACATCTTCCTTTTACTGATACTGCTCTTCATTTTACCCACATATATTTGGCTGTCAGCCTTCTTGCTGCTTTTTTTTAACATTAAATCATTCTTTGCACCACCATTCCCTCTATCTAGAATTCTTCTTCTTCTTTTTTTTTTTTTTTAAATATTTATTTAGTTGTAGATGAACATACAGTATCTTTATTTATTTTTATGTGGTGCCAAGAATTGAACCTAGTGCCTCTCACATGCGAGGCAAGCACTTTACCATTGAACTATAGCCCTAGCTCCCCTTTTTCTTTTAACATAAAGATTTTGCTTATAGCTTGCTGTTTTCTTTTGTGTCTTTACTTAAATTATCCTGGAGATGCCTTCCCAGATTATCCAGTGTCAAATAGCCTTCCCTCACTATTATATCTCTTTGGTTTATTTTCTACAAAACATTTATGGCAGTTTGAAAATTCCCTTGTTCAACAAGTTTCCTCACTAGAACATACAGTAATTATAAAAAAAAAAAATGCAATATAAAGATAACAGTTGTTTATCCCCTAGATTTGGATCGTGCATTGAAATGCCTTCAGCGGGAAGATCCCAGTTTGAAAGTAAGGCTAGATCCTGACTCTGGACAAGTATGTACATTATTACTTAACCCCAGAAGTGCTTCAGTGAGTGTGTGTGCACATGTGTGCATGTGTCTAGAATGTTGATTGATCTGTGCTCCTGAAAAAAATAGCTTTTTTTAAAATTTGTAATATAAAATTCTGATTATTTATGTTGATTATTAAGCTGAATAAACAAATTCTCCTTAATTCCCTATGTATAAACTGCATTTTTTGACCTTCCATCAAACCGCATTCTGTGAAATTTCGAGTAAAGTTTAACTTTTAGGGCAAAGCCTTGAGCCTCTTACACTAAGAGTTTTTTACTAGGGGGTCTGGAAGGTGCTTTAATGACACTAGCACATGTAAAATGGATGGGAATGTCAGATACAGTCTAATAACTTGGGAGGACATAGGTTCTAAAGTAGGTGCTGATATGGCACTGAAAAGTAAGTGTTCCTGATTCATTAAGAAAAAAATTAAGTAACTTTCTGCACCTCTTTTTAGGAGGGCAGGGCAAAATTTATGTGAGGTAATTCCTTTAAATATTATAAATTTGTCTTTAAAAAGAATAAATTGATTTAATCCAGAAAATATGGAATATTTCATGTTCCCTCATGCCAGGTAAAAGAAGTGGTCATTTAAATTGATCCTAAAGACCACAATAACAGTAACTAAAACAGAAAATTTTATTTAAAAAACAGTTTATCTAAAAGATGGTAAATATTTTTTTTTAAAATAGCAGATAAAATGTGCAGTGTATGAAGTAAAGAATTAAAGTCCCCCTCTCTGTCCCTTCATCCCATTTCACACAGGAAATCAGTGTGGAAACTTGATGAGTGCCTTTCCACTCTTTGTTCCCAAGTATCTCTTTTATAACTGGGCTATATTATTTAGCACAATATAATTTTTTCCAAATATATATGTACAAATACATATTACTCATTCTGTTTGTATTTATACACAACTTGCTTTTTTCCTAAGTAATTTGCTTTTTAACTTTGTATTAAAAAATAGCAATTATATACCAAGCAGTCCTTTTTTAAAAAAAAAAATTTTTTTTGGATTACAGTTTTACTATAATGAAAGGATACAAATTAGAACCAGCCAAAGGAAGAAGACACATGGAGCGAATCTGGGAGGGTTCTAAATGCAAAGTGTTCTTCATCCTTCGTCCTCAGGAACATGTTACCCTTCTGGCTGAGTATTGCCAAACAAAGATGCTCACCCAAGAATTGTGTGTTCAGAATTTTTATTAGAACTTGATACATACTGCCTTTGTGGTTGACCTTTAGTGACTAGGCCTCCCATAGTTTTAAGCTAATAGTTTAGTCTCCAGTTTTTCTAAAAGGTAGAGTTGTTAGTATGGGTTCATTCCAAAGTCCACATCATAAATCACTTTATTAGACTGTCTGATGGGCTAACCCATGAGATATTTCTATAAGGTAGGACTTTCCAAAGGCTACCTCCCAGTAGCCAAGATCAAAGGCCATGTCTTTCTGGGTGTAGTACACAAATGGCATATGAACAAAAGCAAATACATACACCTTGCAATATGTTCTTTCTTATTCACAAAAGACTTTCTTTATGTGTAACTTTCATTGTTGAGAAGAAATGATTACTTCATTGATTTTGATGCCAGTTTGGTTGTTCTAACAAGGACCCAAAAAAATATTGATTCAGAAAAGTGAAAGTTTCTCTTGTCACATGAAGATTCAAATGAGTTTGGAGGTTTTGACTGTTCATAAAACTGTAAGGTACCTAGTATGGTTGGAAAATGTTTTGGGAGAAGGCTGTCTTCTCTGTTCACATGGTATTGCCCTCAGCCAGTTTCAGCACAGTTGCCTACTTCATTGATTAGAAAAAGGGCTTTACCCTCCTCTTAAAGGCATAGTCCAGGAGTTGTAAATATTATTTGCACTCATGTTCCATTGGCTAGAGCTTAGCTTTGTTGTCGGGAAGTGCAGTTCTAGTTAGATGCAACCAACTCAGATTATAATTGAACTGTCATGGAAGGAGAGAATAACCAAGTGATTTGATTTATTATTCTAGTCAGAAAAATAAAAAACTTTTGATGTAGGAGCCTGCCCTCCCACTAAAGAAATTGCAAAGGAAACTGAGTTTATAATTGATGAAAAATTACTTAAATACATATTAGTATCATACTTTTATATAATATTTTACAATACATATCCTTTTTCCCTTGTCATCCCAGACTATCCTATGTGGTATGGGGGAATTACATATTGAGATTATTCATGACCGGATCAAGAGGGAATATGGCCTAGAGACCTATCTAGGGCCTCTCCAGGTGGCATACCGAGAGACCATCCTAAATTCAGTTCGTGCCACAGGTAAAAAATAAAAGATTTAGGTCTTGATGCTTTTATTTTCTCTTCTTTCTGTTTAATTGCTTAATATAGGGTTCACAGTCACTACTGTCTTCCACAGTTTTAATGTATATAGATCTTTTCATTTGTTTTAAACAGACTGTCCTGTGTCATTACCATAGACAACATCTACTGGATGAGCCACTCATCAAACTGATGTGCTGTTCAGTGGTCATAGGGCATGATAAGGCAGTGAAATGGGTGGCTTATCCCAATCTTCATCACCAAACAAGTATAAGAATTTGAAGTCAGTGTGTTATTTTTACTCTAAAAGTGAAGGGAAAAGTCAATTCTACTTTAATAAATATGGAAATCTTTTACTGATAATATTCTTGAGAAAGTATAGTTTTTATATTTTTCGTCTGAAATGTGAGAACTCATGGCTTTTCCACATATAATTTCAGATTAGTTCCTTTAAGCAAAATAACAAAATTATTATTGCTACTCAACCCCAAGGGAAAACATAGGTTTGTGAAATAATGTAGAAAAAAAGATGTTCAGTATAACCAGGTACTTTTAAGTACCTCAATAATTTGTGAAGGCTGGGCATGGTGGTGCACTCTTGTAATCCCAGGTATTCAGGAGGTTGAGGCAGAAGGATCAAAAGTTCAAGGGCAGCATCAGCAACTTTGTGAAACCCTGTCTCAAAATAAAAAATAAAAAGGGTTAGAGTGCTAAAGCACCTCTGAGTTTAATCCCTAGTTACAATAAATAAATAAATAATGAAATGTCTAGGTGATTGTAGTTCACTAAAGTTTAAAAAAATTAAACTATAGGAACAAATGATGCAAGAGTTCTGTTTTTGGACTGTATACCTGGAACAAACAAATAATACGCTTAGAATGTCTGACCTAGTTAGAATGTAACAAATTTCCAGAGACCAAAAGGAAGAGGAAACAGATGTCGAATCTGTTATCATCTGTAACCCAACAGTGGAGAATCACATCCTGATAGAAAGAGTTACATAGAGCAAGGAAACATGGTTGTCTCTGAAGATAGCCGCAAATTTTTTGAGAATTTTTAATTATAGGCTTCTAATATGGGTTTTTAGTCTAATTCACAGAATTAATTTGACCTAAAAACTCCGAAAGGAATTTAGTTTTAAGTGTTCATTGTTTGGTAGCATCCCAGGGAAAAATCAAAAAAACCTCTTCAGAGAATGGTAGGTCTTCAACCCAGGCCTCAAATTCCCACAGATAAAGGACTATAAACTCAGATTTTCTTTTCTTTTTTTTTTTTTTTTAAATCATGAAACTGAGAAAAAGCTCAATGAGGAAAAAAAAAAGGGCAGTAAAAATAACAAAACGTAAGTCAGACCTGCTAAGACTTTGGATATTGGAATTAACAGATGGAAAATACAAAATTTATTATTTTTTGTGAAATAAAAGGGGGTAGGAAGTATTAATAAGGAGCAAGTTACTATCAAAAATAAACAGGCGGTGGAACATTATGATATGGGAAGAAGAAATGTTCAAAAAACTAGTGGTGGGAGCATATTACATTATGATTTTGAGCTTGGAGTCACTGTGTTACATGATTCACATAAATACCTTATAGTTTTTGTTTTAGTTAAATATTTGAGTTTGGTAATAGCTGTTGGCTGTTGAGTTTCGTACTAGCTATTGGTTGAGTTTGGTATAGCTGCTTTTAGTTTTATAAAAAACATTTTTACTTATTTTTTGGGAAGGAAATCATAAACAATAAGTACATAAAATATTGCTGAAAGAATATATGATATTGAACAGTTTATAGGTAGGCAGTATTAAAAGTTTTCATTAGCTAGCCTTTTGCATTCTTTAATTTTTTTATCATTTCATTTTTACTTTTTAATAAATGCTTTTAATTTAAAGAATTTCCATCTCAAAAGATGTTTGGGAAGTTTGAAAGTATAATATCATGTGCCTCAACATATTTTCGCAGTAAGGCATTATTAGCAGGTGGTTCAGAGCAGGTTTTTAACGGTGGTAAACATGAAGAAGAGGCTTTGTATCTAGTAGAACTATTTACCCTGATTATTTATTTTTTTAATAGTATTTATGGTATTTAGTACCATTATTAAATCTCTCCTACTTTATCTTCTTTGAGGCTGTGAGCTTACTGATTGTAATTCTGCCAATTATAACACCTTAATACCTTTCCAGAACAATTCTCTGAGATCATGTTCAATTTGTTCTTAGATACCTTAGATAGAATTTTAGGAGACAAACGGCATCTTGTGACTGTAGAACTAGAGGCAAGGCCAACTGAAAAGCCATCTGTTGTGCCAGTGATTGAGTATGGTGAAAGTGTCAGTGAAGACCTTTTGAAGGCCTCCCAAGAGGCCATTGAAAATGGAATTCACAGTGCATGCCTTCAAGGTAAGATACTTCAGTGAAGGTAAGCATATAGTATTCCACCTGACCATTTAGTCATCCTTTTTCTTTTTTCTTTCTTTTATTTATCTTTTTCACTTCTCTTTCTGGTGCTGGGGATATAACCAGGGTCTTGCACATGCTAAGTATATAAGGTACCACTGAATTATACTCCCAGCCTCCTAATCATTGCTTCTGTTAGATTATTTTAGTCTTTTCCTAACTTCACTAGTGTTTTCTGTTTCTTTGCACTTCTGCTCCTCCTCACTACATATTGAGTACTAATACAGTTTCCCTCTTTGTATAGGACCATTGCTTGGATCCCCCATTCAAGATGTGGTAATTACTTTACATTCGCTGGTAATTCATCCTGGTACCTCCACAACTATGATTTCTGCCTGTGTCTCAAGATGTGTACAGAAGGTATAGACTGTCTTAATCCTTTTGCTTTAACTTGATTACTGAGTGTACCACTGATTTGGCAAGCAGCTGTGCTTACAGAACCTGCCCTTCTGTTCTTTCCTCTGAGTCTTAAAGTTATAGGTGTTGTTATGGAGAATTTTTGGTTTCTAAATCACAATTTTATTTGAAAGAGGAGCTTAGAAATTACTAGTAACAAGATTGGAATTAAAATATTCTCTGATTTTTGGGAAAGAGATAAATTTCCTTAAATGGCATTCTGTGCTTTTCCATCCCTGATATGAGCCTTTAGAGACAGGCTGGTTGGTAGGTTTGTATAGAGGACAGATGTGGGGTTAATTCAGCCCTGGACGATAATCCAAAGGACACTGAAGATCAATATTGATTCCCTCCAATTTTACAGTTCATGTTTATTCAAATAAGATTGCTCTCATCAAGAAACCAAAAAAGTCCTACTGAATAACACATTTAGGATGTGTTCCCTTCTTAAAGCATCAAGCCTGTGGCCTTGGTATGGTTATCTGGAGCAATGTCCTTGAGTGTTACAGATCCTCTTCGTCTTGCCTCATTGACCCACCAGGAGTGTGGTGTACTGAATGCTGATCTTGTGTGTTCATTCTAAAAGTTGACTATTTTTCAGACCTCATTTTCTGTGTTTTTTATATTTGGTACTGGGGATTGAACCCAAGGGTGTTTAACTACTGGGCCGTATCCCCATCCCTTTTTATTTTGAGACAGGGTCTCGCTGAGTTGCTTAGGGCCTCAGCAAGTTGGTAAGGCTGGTTTTGACCTTGTGATTTTCTTGCCTCAGGCTCCTAAGCCACTGGGATTACAGGTGTGCACCACTGCACCAGGTTCTCTGTACAGTTTTATTTGCGTCCATACTTATAAACACTCCAAGTTCCTGACTTAAGAAGGCTGAGCTTACTGTTTTTTTCGTGAGTTCAAATTTGTGAGGTATTTTTTGGTTTGGGGATTGAACCCAAGGCCTCATGCATGCTAATAAGCATATACTTTACCATTGAGTAACACCCCTAGACCCTAAATTCATACTTCTTAAAAAGCTTTTTTTTTTTTTTACATTTTATATTTTATTCAATTTTGAATATGTATTCTTATTTTCATTAAGAATGTCAATAGAAATAAGAGGCAACATCATCTGGTTTTCAAGCTCAGTTCTTCACTATTTCAGTACTTTGCAGTCCATTCTAATTCTAGAAAAAACATCCTCCTTAAAATCTGTTCTTAAAAGGCAACGAAATGAACAAATAATGGTTTAGTTATTACAAAGCTTTCTAAGCCATTCTTTTTAAAATATTTATTTATTTATTAGTTTTACTGATTTTATATATTTTTTAAATACACAACAGTGGAATTCTTTACTGTTCTCATTACACATACAGAGTACAATTTTTCATATCTTTATATATAGTGTATGTTCACATCAATTCATGCCTTAAAAAGCTTTTTGATTTTAAAAAGAAAAAGCTATGCTTAGAAAAGTTAAGACTAAATTTTTTTTTTTTTTTTTGGAGGGTGTCACCAGGGATTGAACCCAGTACTTAACCACTGAGTTATATCCCTAGCCCTTTTTAAAATATTTTATTTAGAGATAGGGTCTCACTAAGTTGCTCAGGGCCTTGCCATGTTGCTGAGGCTGACTCAGCCTCAGCCTCCTGGGCCACTGGGATTACAGGTGTGTGCTACCACACCCGGCAAGACTAAATATTGTTCACTTAAGAGTAAGAAATATCACTTGCAGTCATGATTTTATTGTTGAGAACATTTACCTTCAAGTAAATTTTAAAGTTCTCCTTAAATTGATACTGAAATAACAGTAATTAAAAAGATGCATGTCTCTAAATTAACATTAACCCTATTATATTGTCCTTCAAATGTAATATGTCTTTAAAAAAAGAGGTTGAAGTATTTCTGATTAGCCTTTTTACACTGGAAAATGAGAATTAATTTACAGAGCATACATTTAGATGTTAATTTATTAACTAGAGAAATCTTTCTATTGAAGTTTTCCTACCTTATTAATCTTCTAGTAAAGGACTGCTTATGAGAAGTTAATGGTGCTTCATAGTTATTGAGCCATCTATAGTGTGCTTGTAGTTCACTGGACATGAGGACACAAATAGGACAATTTTATTATTTCTCCATCTAAAGGAACTTGTGATTTAGTAAGGGAAATAAGTATGCCAGATAGCCAAAGTATTATAATAGGTTGAATACCATAAAAACTGAGGAGGAGAGAATTAGGGAGACTTTTTAGAAAGAACACAGTATCTGAGCAATGTTGATTTGGAAGGATTTGGACACAGAGGGGATTTCAGACAGAAAGAAAAGCATTCCTTTAGGTAATGTAACAGATGAAGGGAGGAGTAGTGCAAACACAGTGTTGGAAAAGTAAAATGAGGTCATTGTAGAGAAACCTTTATATGCTGTATTAAGGAGTTTGAACTCTGTTCTGAGAACAGTTGGGAATAATGTGTTTGAAGATAGAATTATAATTAGAGTACAGAAGGGATCAAAATAAGGAAGAGATTATCTAGGTCAGGAAGTAGATGAGGTGTGAATTAGGATACCATCAATGGGAAAGGAATTGTTAACAGCTTACTGGGAAAAGGAAGTAGAAGACGCATGTCCAGTGGGGGCTGTGGTGCACACCTGTAATCCTGGTGGCTTGGGAGGCTGACAGGAGGATCACAAGTTCAAAGCAAGCTTCAATAACTTAGTGAAGGTGGTAAGCAACTCAGTGAAACCCTGTCTCTAAATAAAATACAAAAAAAGGCCTGGTGATTTGGCTCAGTGGTTAAGTGTCCTGAGTTCAATTCCCACTTCCAAATTAAAAAAAAAAAAAAAAAAGCATGTCCAGTTGATCAGGAATCTAGTGATGTCATCAGCAGAAATGGACAAGCTGCATACTATAATCCCAATGGCTCAAGAGGCTGAGGAAGGAGGATCACAAGTTCAAAGGCAAACTCAGCAATTTAGTGAGGCCCTAAGCAACTCAGCAAGACCCTGTCTCTAAGTAAAGTAAAAGAAAGGTCTGGGGATATGGCCAGCTGTTAAGCACCCTTGGGTTCAATCCCCAGTATCAAAAAACAAAAAAGAAACAGGGACAAGCAGAGGAGTATTTAGAGAAGAAAATGACCTGAGTTTGGGGTACATGGAGAAGTTTCAGACACTGTTCCAAAGCTGGCCATTGGAGCAGACTGCACTGGCGAGTATTTTTGTGGAAGCTGTGCAGAAGGTGCTTTTAAGTTCTGCAATTAGGTAATACTGTTAAGGAAAAGACCCTGAAAGAGAAAGAGAACTGAGAAGAGTTCCATGGGCACAGTATGTCCTCTTTAGTTATAGCGTTGTCTTTAGTTTTAACCTATTTCTTCTTTTCACCTTTTCCTGCTACATCCTTTTATCCTGAAGGACATTTTCTTTATGTGGTACTGAGGCTCAAACCCAGTGCCTCAGGTGTGCAAGGCAAGTGCTCTACCACTTAGCTACAGCTACAGCCCCTGAAAGACATTTTTATTTTCCATGTTTTTTCTTTATGTGCTTGCTCTTCTTGACCTTTGAAGTCTTTTTTTTTTTTTTTTTTTTTTTTGGTACCAGGGATTGAACTCAGGGGCACTTGACCACTGAGCCACTCCCCAGCCCTATTTTGTATTTTATTTAGACAGGTTCTCACTGAGTTGCTTAGGCTGGCTTTGAACTTGAGATCCTCCAGCCTCACTATCCCAAGCCACTGGGATTACAGGCATGCACCACTATGCCTGGGTTGGCCTTTGAAGTTTTAAGATTCTGAACAAAGTGTTATACAAGAAAGGGATCTTTTAAAATGATAATGTTTCTATTATCTGTGTTAAATTTCTTGTATTGCTTTTTTAAGCTCTCCTTTATTTGCCCTCCCTGGCATGTGGCTACTAGTATGTATAAGCAAATCCTGAAGTCCTTGACTTATAAATCATGATCTCTATGGATAGAGAGTTAAAGCAGGCAGGTTTGCTAGAGCCCTTGGTTTAAGAGTATGAGCAGTATTTCATTTTTTATGAATCTTCCTTTAGCAAAAACTTGATTTCCAGTTTATGAAAGAGGGGTTAACATTCCTTAATCTCTTTAGGCTCTGAAGAAAGCTGACAAGCAAGTTTTAGAGCCCCTGATGAATCTTGAGGTTACAGTGATTAGAGAATACCTCAGCCCTGTCCTGGCAGATTTAGCACAAAGGAGAGGGAACATTCAGGAAATCCAGACTCGCCAGGACAACAAAGTTGTTATTGCATTTGTTCCCTTAGCAGAAATTATGGTAAGTACTTTTAAAAAAATATATAGATATGTTCACCAAGTTAAAAAAAACGGTACTTTGATTTAGAGAATGCTTGTTAAGTTTCAACCATCAGAACTGGATAGGACTGGGGCTGGGGGTGTGGCTCAGTGGTAGAGCGCTTGCCTAGCACGTGTGAGGCACTGGGTTTGATCCTCAGCACCACATAAAAATAAAAGAAAGAAAAAGAAATGGATAGGACTTTAGAAAGAACCCCTGAATTACTACAGTCCTGGCTTCCCCCAGTTTAAATCTAATCATAGGACCACAAAGGTTGAGATGCACTCTGGCACCTTTTTTACTTTCTATGCATGCATTTCCTTCTGCCATTGGTTTAAAGCCAACATCATTCACCTGGGTACCAGTAGAAGAGTAGGAATGACAGTCATCTCACCAAATACCAGAGACATAGTTTCTGCTGCCTACCTACGTGTGAAGAAAATACTGTTCTCCGCAGTATTTTTTAAAATATATATTTTTCTTATTTCTAGATGGACACAATACCTTTATTTTAATCTGTTTATTTTTATGTGGTCCCATGGATTGAACCCATTGCCTCACTCATACTAGGCAAGCAGTCTACCACTGAGCCACAACCCCAGCCCCTCTCCACAGTATTTTTATATCCAATATTTTTCTGAAAAAAGTGCTACAGTTAAGCCTCATCAGCAACATGTCAACTTTCACTTGAGTCAAAAGATAATACAAGGTCTGGGGTTGTGGCTCAGCCTTGCACTGGCAAGGCCCTGGGTTCATTACCCAGTACCACATAAAAATAAATAAACAAAATAAAGGTGTTGTTTCCAACTACAACTAAAAAAAAAATTTAAGAAAAAATATTTTTTAAAAAAGATAATACAGTAACAAATTATTTTGATTAGGGTTATTCAACTGTGCTTCGAACGCTTACATCAGGCTCAGCTACTTTTGCCATAGAATTATCTACTTATCAAGCCATGAGTCCTCAAGACCAACGTACACTGCTCACCCGGAGAAGTGGTTCATCCTAAATGTTTTAGGTCCTTGGAAGGAAATTCAGTAAGACCAGTTTTTATTTTATTTATTGGACAAATCACTGTTTCGGTACATTCAAAAAACTGGGACTGGAGTTGTCCATTCTAACTTAAATGAGAATGTGCTTTGTTTATAGTAAATATACCTGAACCATGTTGTTTCTCTATGAAGTTATATGAAGATTTGCTGTAAGGTTTTTATTCCTTTGTTTAACTTCTCTCACAAGAAAGATGCTAATTTTCTGTATGTAATGTAAAATAAAAGATTCAATCATAAAAATAATTTATTTCAAAAACAGTCCCATAGATCCTAATTTACATGATTTCAAATCAAGTTGATTGTAGTACAGATTGTTGTGGTCTTTTTCTCTCATGTTTACATAGTTACAGCTTGTTCTCATGGTTAACAATATCCAGTAAACAGCGGTTCTGCTTCTATTCCACGTCTGTAGGCAGATAACATGAATAAAATATTTTTGTTAGAAGCTTTTTTCCCAGTTATTAATGCTGTAATTTAGCAATTCTCAATTATTTAATCTACTTTTTAAGATGGCAGATAAGTTACACTAACTTTTATATACTTATAAAATATTTGTAAAAGTCCAGATATATCTTTTTATAATGTATTCCCACCTAAAAATGTTCCTTTACATTAAGTGACCACTTCTTAGTTGACATTGCTGTTTATAGCAAAAACAAAACAACACAACCCCAGAAACTAGTTAACAACAAATAATGAACTTCAAGGTACCCTAGTTGGAAAAATATTTGTCTTACTTGACCATTCTGCAGCGGTGCCTTGTTAGTCTAGCATAAGCATCACCAAGGTCCCTGATATCTCTACGACTCCAGAGTCTTTCACCAACAGCACTTGCCCGAGGCCTGAAATTTAAACCATATGTCTCCCAAAGCAGTTTGAATTCATGTTTTCTTAAGTTACAGATTGGAGCAAATTCTTAATTGTTTCCTACTTGCACAGAGAAGGAAAACTAAAGCATCTTAAATCTTTTCACTTAAATTCCTTACCATAATCTTGGAGTAAGGTTAGTTGCATCCACATATTCTCCCCAAAGACATGCTTCTCCACCAAGGATAAGTTTTTTCTGTTTTTCAGTACCTGCATTAAAATCATTGAATTGATATAAGTTGAGCAGTTGCAATTCAAAGTAAGTACAGAGGCAATACTCCTCTCCTGTAGGCAGTAGGACCTTTTATAACTTCACAATGCTTATTAGCATACATAGACTAATGTGGTGGGCTAGTATTAAAGATACTTTTTCATTATGGTTTTATACAAATATTTGGACAGCAGAATTCATCTTTCCCCCATTTTCTATTAATAGTTTCCCAGGAAATACAAGTTGGACTATTTTTTTTTTTAAATGGGCTATGATCTACCTTCAATTTTTAACTCATGGTATTATAGGGAGAAAAAAACACTGAATACCTAATAATGTTTTTATAGTAATTTTGATCCTTTGATTCTCATTAAATGCAGAGAGTCATATCATTTGTCAGATCTTTAAAATTTAATAGCAAAACCCTTTTTCAAAGGAAACTTTATACTAAAGACTAATGTACAAAGGAGAACTGAGAGTGTGAAGCTACTGCTCAGACATCCCTTTCCACTCCCTTCCCCTCCCAAGATACCTATTTCCAGGACCCTAGGACTACACAGCCTGAGTTTCATGGAATAAATGTCTTAAAAGGTAACAGTCAAACATCTTCAAATATAGGAAGCAAATGACAAGACTGATCAGTGAAAATGGACGTAAAATTTAAGGGTATACTTTTAAGTTTTTATTTAAGTACATGGTTTCTTTTATAAAGTTTAAAATGATACTGAATCTTTTTTAAATGAATAAACAAAATCAAGCATCAAGCATAAAAGGAAGAAAATTAAGTTTTTGTGGGTGGGAGGTTAAGGAAGAAAACTAACAAACTAAGGTAATGATGCTTGTTTCACTTACCTGAGAAATTAAGAGGTTCCACTGTATAGTATTTTCTCCAATCTTGCCCATAACTAATCCAATCCAAGTACCAAGGAGCAGAAAGGATTACAGGGAAGCCAGCTGCTGTGATGAGCCTTAATTCCTCAAAATAATTTAAATCTTTCCACACTTCAATTACTGTACCTGGAATAAGCTATTAAAGTCACGATTGCAATATACATTATTAAGTCTAGTAAATACAATTGATGACAGTTTTAACACATTATGGCTAGGAACATAACTTTATAAGGTTCTCGAAAAACATTTTCTTTCCCCTTTTCCCTAAGATTAGTGCAGTGTACAGCTATTTACTCTTGTGCATTTCCATCACTATTCACATTTCATCAACTGCAAGACTGGATACTTAGTTTTTTAATGTAGTGCTGGGGATTGAACCCAGTGCCTCACACGTGCTAGGTAAGCACTCTACCAATAAGCCACAACCCCAGCCCTGGATGCTTAATTTTTACCTATAGAGGACACCTGTGAGTGCAGTGAACTGAGACGTGCACTGTAGTCCATTTTTTACCACACTACTGTTTTACTTACTTGCAAATTCCTAGTTGCCCCAAGGAAAATAAAGAATTCTGACACTCAGAAAGTACTATTTTTTTCAAAAGTTCACATAAACAATACTACCTCACAGATTGTTTCTTTTGCTGAAAAGAAACTTTTTAGTTTGATTCCATCCCATTTATTGATTCTTGGTTTTAATTCTTGTGCTATAGGAGTCTTATTAAGGAAGTTGGGGCCTAATCCCACATGATGAAGATTAGGGCTTACTTTTTCTTCTATTAGACACAGAGTCTCTGGTTTAATTCCTAGGTCCTTGATCCATTTTGAGTTAAGTTTTGTGCATGGTGAGAGATAGGGGTTTAATTTCATTTTGTTGCATATGGATTTCCAGTTTTCCCACCACCATTTGTTGAAGAGGCTATCTTTTCTCCAGAGCATGTTTTTGGCACCTTTGTCTAATATAAGATAATTGTAATTTGTGGATTAGTCTCTGTGTCCTCTATTCTGTACCATTGGTCTCCCTGCCAGTTTTGGTGTCAATACCATGCTGGTTTTTGTTACTATTGTTCTGTAATATAGTTTAAGGTCTGGTATAGCAATACCACCTGCTTCACTCTTCCTGCTTAGAATTGCTTTAGCTATTCTGGGTCTCTTATTTTTCCAGATGAATTCCATGATTGCTTTTTCTATTTCTATGAGGAATGCCATTGGGATTTTGATTGGAATTGCATTAAATCTATAGAGTGCTTTTGGTAGTATGGTCATTTTAATAATATTAATTCTGCCTAAGAGCAAGGTAAATCCTTCCATCTTCTAAGGTCTTCCTTGATTTCTTTCTTTAGGGTTCTGTGGTTTTCATTGTATAGATCTTTCACCTCTTTTGTAAAGTTGATTCCCAAGTATCTTTTTTGTTTGTTTGTTTGTTTGTTTGAGGATATTGTGAATGGGGTAGTTTTCTTCATTTCCTTCTCAGAGGATTTGTCACTGATGCCATTGATTTATGGGTGTTGATTTTATATCCTGCTACTTTGCTGAATTTATTTACTAGTTCTAGAAGTTTTCTGGTGGATTTTTTTGGGTCTTCTAGGTATAGAATCATATGGTCAGCAAATAGAGCTAATTTAAGTTCTTGTTTTCTTATATGTATCCCTTTAATTTCTTTTGTCTGTCTAATTGCTCTGGCCAGTGTTTCAAGAACTATGTTGAATAGAAGTGGTAAAAGAAGGCATCCCTGTCTTGTTCCAGTTTTTAGAGTGAATGCCTTCAGTTTTTCTCCATTTAGAATGATGTTGACCTGAGGCTTAGCGTAGATAGCCTTTACAATGTTGAGATATGTTCCTGTTATCCCTAGTTTTTCTAGTGTTTTGAACATAAAGGAGTGTTGTATTTTGTCAAATACTTTTTCTGCATCTGTCGATGATCATATGATTCCTATCTTTAAGTCTATTGATGTGATGAATTACATTTATTGATTTCTGTATGTTGAACCAACCTTGCATCCCTGGGATGAATATGTATACTCAGAAAAATGAGAAATTATATCCCATCTATGTATGATATATCGAAGTATGTAAGTACATTCTACTGTCGTGTATAACTATGTAAAACAAATTAAGTCATCTCTGAAAAAAGTAAAAAAAAAAAAAAAAAAGACCACTTCAGATTATAAGTGAAGCACAACCTTTACGGGGGGTGGGGGGGTAGCTTGACTATTCTAGGCAGGCCCATAATGTTATAGTTAGATAGGATGAATGAGTTCTGCTGCTCTGTTGCACAGCAGGATGACATTAGTTAACATTAGTTAACAATGTTCTATATTTGCATGTCTCAAAATAAAGACACGATTTTAAATGTACTGAGTATAAAAATGATAAAATTTAAAGTGGATATGATAATTACCCTAATTTGATCATTACACAATGTATTCTTGAGTCAGAATATCACATTATACCTCATAAATGTGTACCATTACTATATAAAAACAATAAAGACAATATATCCCCCCCCAACACACACAAAAAAAAACCCCAATACAACTTACTATAAAGCTACCTTAATAGCCATAAAGAGTCATTTGTTTTTATCTGTTCTGCCCTTCTGAATAAAAAGGAACTTAATTCAGAATACTTCAACTTCTGATTAATGAGACAGGGGAAGAGATGAGAAAGAGGAAGCATTAAATCAAACATATCATCAGGACCAGATAGTTTCACAATTCTTACCTGTGCATTATTATCAAAAACTTCTTGCCAGACGATGGGTACTTTGTTTAGGGATGCAATAATATTCAGAAGCCTAGCATTACAAAAAATTTACAAAGTTATTTCAGATTACAAGTTTAATAATATGTTTGAAATGTGTACATTCTCTACCAAGGATTACTTGCAACATTGAAAGATATCTTTCAGTATAACACGGCTATACAAAATCAGCTAAAGTTACACAATGACCCAAGAACTTCCTTCTTTCTAGCTTATGGCACAAGAATCTAACGTAATAGAGGGAATTAATAGCCCTTTGCTATGTATGAGTTAAGTATGCCCCTAAAATACAAAGAAGTGGCCTCAAATTGAATTGGTAGCCAACTTTCAGGAAAGTACAAACAGTATTTTCTGGTAATTTCATGGTATCTTAGAATAAAGGACACCATCATCTAGCCTGTCATATCACCTAAATTATATTCCACTGTTGGCTGACAGTCCACAAATACTGCATTTAGGCAGTACTGCAGGATAAATGGGAATGCGTCTTGTAGAAGGCTGGATAGGAAAAAGGCTGGAATGTGGCCGTGCCAAATAAATGATACAGAGCAAATTACTGCCTACAACCTGTTCTTGTATGACTCATGAACAAAGCATGAGTTTTACATTTGTAAAGTATTGTTTTAAAAGAGGATGTGCAACTAAATGTAGCCCATAAAGCCTAAAACATTAACTCTGGCCGATTCAATTAGTAGTTCAGAGCAACACTGTCCAGTAGAAATTTTGCTGTGATGGAAATATTCTATATTTGCATTTTTTACTGTGGTGGCCACTAACCTGATCTAGCTGTGGAACACTTGAAATGGGGCTAATATAACTAAAGAACTGAATTTTTTAACTTGAATTTTAGAAACAAACAGCTGCATGTAGCTACAGCTACCATATTGTATAGCATGGGTAAAAAGTAAAAGAGGTGTTCTAGGAATTAATAAGAGGGAAATGAATTCCAGGACCTGCATGGTGGTGAAAATTTTGCAGGTAGCCAAGGGCTTTGAGCTGAGCTCTTAACAGATGATTTCATTCCTGTATTTCAACAGTTATTGCAAAATAATTAAGTCACCATGTTAGTGATTTTAAAAAAAAAGCAGTGTACGTTACTTCTTTCTTCTGTGGCTGTTTACAACATCTAGACTTTGGCAAAGTGTGGACACAAAATGAAAAAATAACACATAGTACTAAATAACTTAAATTTTTACAAAAGCATTGATAGCAATAGGCATTCAAATAACTTACTTTAGCGTATAGAAAGATTGTAGTTTTGTATAATCTTCACCAAAGCCTTTTTTCTTCATGAAATTTTGGATTTGGGGATTTGATGCCCTTAAACAAAAATGGTGATTAAAATTTCACTAAAGTTTTAATATACCAAATTTATTTATTTATTTTATTAATCTTAAGTGCTGGGGATTGGCTCCCCAGCCTTTGGAATCCTCCTGCCTCACCCTCCCAAGGAGCTGGGATTATATACCTACTGATCTATTATTTAAGTGCACATATCCCTAACATCAATGTGCAGGCTTAAAATTGGTAGGGGAGAAAAGAAGCCTAAAATATTAATTATGAGTTATTTTAATTTTCCATTGCAATTCTTCTTCTAGAAGCTGACTTCCCATAAAACAAACAAACAAACAAAAAACCCCAAGCGTTTTACCTACTCACTGATTTCCTCTAGCTAGAGCTATTTGCAAAATCTAAGAATATTTGAAAAATCCCTCATTTAATCATTGCCCTCTTAAACTAAAGGTATTCTTATTCACTAGTCTCTTACTATTTAATCTCCATGATCTTTAGCAACTTGATTTCCTTCCTAAGCTTTTACTTTATAGTACTACCCAAATTTTCTTTAAAAATTCATGTCAGGAGTTGTGTTGCCCAGTACATACTCCAGAAAGCAGAGATACTATATCCCAAATCTTCCCTTTTCATGTGGCGCCCTATACACCTACTTCAAATTCAACACTTAAAAAAAAAAAAAAAAGGATTTAGAATAGCCATACCAACATTCAAAATTCACTTCATCTCCTCCCAAATGAATGAACTGATCTGGAAACACTTTACTGACTTCTGTGAAAATTGAAGTCAAGAATGCATAAGTTGTATTTAGAGTGGGGTTAATAGGCCCAACACCTTGTATATGTTGCTCTGGGCTGTAACATGCAGTCAGGAGGTTTTTCTGACCTAGAAGAGAAGACAGATTCAGTTTTAGAAAAGAGTATTCAATCTCAAAGACCTGGTTTTATGCATCATCGTGATATAGATGCTTCTTCATTTATGATGGTGTTACATCCTGATAAACCCCATTGTAAGTCGAAAATACTGTTAAGTAAAAATTGCATTTAACCCAGCTAACCTACCAAATATCACAACTCAGCTTCCTAGTACACTATGAGCATGGGTTGTTTATTCTTGTGGTTGCTGAACTGGCCAGGAATTGGGCTCCTTAAGTGCCCTTTCTATTGAAGCAAATCAGTGATCTAGGAAAACTTCAAAATTCAAAGTATGGTTTCTAATGAAAGCACATCACTTGACACCATGGTAAAGCAAAAAATGTTAAGCAGAACTTTAAGTCAGGATCATCTGAACTTTATTTTGTTAAAGCTATAAGAATTTTTCAAAAGAATTTTTTTTTTCTTTTTAAACTGGGGATTGAACTCAGGGACACTTGACCACTAGGTCACATTTCTAGCCTTATTTTGTATTTTATTTAGAGACAGGATCTCACGGAGATGCTTAGCACCTCACTTTTGCTGAGGCTGGCTTTGAATTTGCAAGCCCCTGTCTCAGCCTCCTGAGCTGCTGGGGTTACATGCGTGTGCCACAGCACCTGGCTAGAAATTTTATACAGAAGAGATAAGCATGTTTACCAAAAGTTACTATGGAAATTTCTATCAAGTAAAACAAGGGAGAATGGTTTCTTGAACGCTCTTTGTCTCTGTTTCCCTTTCCACCTGGTGTCTGAGATTTTATTCACTGCAGATATCAATGATTCCCAAATCTTCAGCTTCTTACAACCCTTTTTCTCAGGCTCCAACCCATATTTCAGATTTCCTGCTTGATACTACTAGAAAGCCTAGCTGCACTTCAAATATGATCTAACAAAAGCCAAATTTTCCATTCCTGTAAGCTTGTAATAGAACCTCTTTGAAATTAAAAGCCCCAATTGTTTTTTCCCCTGCTTCTTGACAAATGATTTTTTTTTTCCTTTAAATTTCATCATGCTGAGAATAGAAACTGAGAAATTTCTCCTGTCCTGACAAACAGAAGTTGTGGCATATCCTCTGGCTAGCAGTTTACCTAGCTAACTCTACTTGCTAGCTTATGTTTCTGTAAATTGTAACCTCTTCTATAGGACCAGAGAAAACAAATTAGCTGCTTTTCTCCAGTTTTGGAAAAATTCATTTTTCCTTTTTACAATTTTTGTTTATTTCTTATGCAGGAAGACTACTGACTCCAACCAGCAGGGATATGGTTTCTTTAGTTTGGATGACAAGCTCCCTCTCTAGTTTCTGATTGTCACTTCTAGTAAGGAGATAACCAACCTGTATAGTTCATTTTCCTGGAGTCAATCAGTTGCAAAGTTCTGTTAGTTATATTTGTGGAATATTTTTCCATTCCATTTCATTTCCATTATCACCCTCCTGATCTAGAACCTCAGTCTCTTCCCAAGCTATCACTTTTTACAAAGTTTTTCCCCAAATATGGCTCCCATCATGTTACTTCTCTGCTCAGAAACTTTACACTGGTGTCCTGATAAAGCTCACATTCTTCAACCAGGGCCTTCTACACTTTCCCAAATATATTTCTCACTATTCCTTATGTTTGGCATAACAACAACAGTATTTATTGGGCAGTGGTAAATGCCAGGTACTGTAAGTTTTATATTCCACAAAATAGTTTTTTATTTGTTATTTAAACCTCCAAATAATTACATAGTACTTATTTTTAATAGCCCCATTTTACAGAAGGTGAAACAGAAGATGAAATGTTATGTAAGTTGCCCAAAGTTTAGCTTCTAAATGCAGAAGCAGAATCCAAACTCAAAACAGTGTACCAACAGAGCCCAAGTTCTTAATCACTGCCCTGTCGCCCTCTACTGTTTGCCACACTCTACTCCCATGAAATTCTTGTTGACATCTCACTCTGCATGCCTCATGCTGTTCCACCAGAAAAATGAATGTATTCTTTGATTTCTCAAAAGCATTTTAAGTGTTTCTTCATCCATGAAACTGTTTTTTCTATTTGCTGTAGTCATTTTTTATGTTTTCTTTTTCCTTCAGTTTTTTACTTTAGGCAGTATCTAGACAAAGTGATTTGTTCACAGTAGATATGTAATAATTACTGAATCAGATCTGTCAATAGCACTACCACTGTGCAAACCACAATTAAGAAAAAAATGACCAAACAGCAATCTGTAAATGAGAGATGTGAGACCTGAAATGTTCGCTTTTCACAACTTACAAAACACAAATGCCTTACCTTTTCCCCAAGACTCTGTATGGCCGGGGCTATCAAATTCTGGTATGATTCGAATCCCTCGTAATCGGGCATATTCAATCACCATATGAACATCATTTGGTGTATAAACATGAGACGAAGAATAGCTTCCCTATAATATTCAAATTAAAATGTTCAAAGTGGATTTGGACTTGAGAATTATTAACAATTCTGTTTGCATTTTGATATTAAGTAGTCCATGAAATGCTGGATGATTCATTTAAAAATAATATAGTGTTAGTTTCAGGGGTAGGAGATCTGTAGAAAACAGCAAATTTTTGCTAAATCACACATATTCAAAGGACAACCACCATTTGGGGGCTTTTGTTAAATCATTTTACCAATATGTTCTTGGAACACTTTGGATTAATCCCATATTTACTGATTGCTCTGTCTCCACCAATATCCTAACTTCATGGAACCATACAACAAAACAGAAACAAAAAGTTTGTCTCCAAGTTGAAACCTCTGAAAACACTACCCTTATCAATTTTAGAATTGAAATTTACCCATTATAACAAAACCTAGCTTTTGTCTGTCAAAGCTGCTTTAATCCATCTTATCCCATTATCACAGGTGCAGAACACCTATAAAAATATAGTAATTGACATAATTATATAACATACTATAATTATACAATATTAATATCGAAACTATGATTTCCAGCCTATTTTAGTGCATCTATGTCAATTCCATCGAAATATTCACAGAATTGGAAACTTGGGACTTAGTGGGCTAATTACTATGTACTTAGAAAAATTCCGCCCTAGAGTCTGAGTGACCCAATTGTTTTTAAAGAATACCTCAGTCCCATTTGTATCACTTGAAAAATTAGAGCTCCATGTTGGTTATAACCAAAGATAAGGTCCATTAAAAGGCATTGCTTAGCACCTTTCTCAAAGCATAGGCCATAAATACTCAACTTGTGAAAAATAGTATTGAACCTCCACCCACTATACTAAATTTGTATCTAATTTAGAGTACATCTGATTGTCAGTTTACAGTTAAGTACAGGGGAGAAGTGGGGAAGCAGTCAGCAAAGCCCAGACTGTGGGAAGCTATGGGGCAAACATCTCAAGTTTCTTAAGCCACAATTTATAATGGAAAAAAAAAAGAGAAAAAGAGAGAGAGATAATTAGCAGATGTATTAATTGGCTACAGTGTCTGGACCTCACCTATATTTCAATGCAAATAAATAAAACTTTTTTTTTTAATTATAAAAAAGGAGCTGGGATTGGTAGCACACACCTATGATCTCAACAACACAGGAATCTAAGGCAGGAGGATCATTAAGTTTCAGGCCAGCCTCAGCAATTTAGTGAGCTCCTGGGTTCAGTCGCCAGTACCTGTCCCCTGCCCCCCTTCCCCAAAAAGGAAAAGATACTTGGGTAAATGTGAACACTGAGTATCTAGATTATTAATTTTTTAGCTGCAGCAACATATTGTTATTTTTTTTTCATAGTACTAGGGACTGAACCAGAGCAATGAGGGGTGCTCTACCACTGAGCTACTATTGCAGCCCTTTTTATTTTATTTTATTTTACTTTTTATAACCTTTATTTTATTTTTACGTGGTGCTGAGGATTGAACCCAATGCCTCATCCATGCCAGGCAAGCGCTCTACTGCGGAGCCATGACCCCAACCCCAGCCCCAGCCCCTTTTGAGACAGGGTCTTGTTAAGTGCTGAGGCTGGCCTCAAACTTGCAATCCTCCTGCCTCAGTCTCCCAAATTGCTGGGATTATAGACATGCACCACGGTGCCTGGCTATGATTATGTTTCTTTAAAATACCAGGTCTTTTTTCAAGTGAGAGATGATGTCCAGAAGTTGTGAGACAGTCTGCAGAATACAAGTGACAGACTGCCATGTACATGATTGAAGCCAGGTGATGAAAACAAGGGAATTCAATTACTCTATTTCCGTATATGCTTGAAATGGTCTGTCATAAAGGGTAAACCAAAACAAAAATACAAGTGCTGCTAGCGTTTCAGCCTAGACTACATCATAACATTGGAGAAAGTTTTGGCATTGTGGCCACAGGACAGAATTTAGAGTACTGGCCCTGTTCCTTCCTAACTGCACCAAACTCATCTTCCTTGGCCTTTGTGTCTGCCTTATTACAAGGCAGAGAATGTCTCTGTGTTGGCTGCTTACTTTGTATTATAGGGGGATTAAACTAGGTGACACCAAATATCTCCCCAACCCCACTTCCTATAGTAGTCCAGTCGAATACTTCCAACAGAAACTACCAGTTTTCTATGAAAAGGCATTCATCTCTAAAATTCTCTACTTCATATGGGTTTTCAGAGAGAAAAAGAAATAACCCATTGACACAGTTCCAAACAATTCTGTTTAAAACAAACACACTGTTGGACTACTTGACAAACCTTAACTATTGATATTCGTGAATTATTCATGTTTCCTACATAAAGTTTTTAGAATTTTATTTGTATTGCCCATAGAGATTACTCACATTTACAATAACATAACATTTTCAATAATAACAGGAACATAACATCCCCAGCCCCAAAAACATTTTAAACCATAAATATCTTTTACACTTAAATGATAATTAATAAGAAAAAACACCTATGTTATAAACTTCTAAAGAAGCTATACCAGAGATTTTTATAAGACATGATACAGTAATATGAATGACTTACTTTATTGCTTAACTGAGGAAAAGTGGTGCTCTGATAAGGGAAAGACTGGTCATCCACTATGTGCCAGTGAAGAACATTAAACTTATTAAAAGCCATGGCATCCTACAAGCAAAACATGTTACAAATTATATACCACAGATTCAATATACAATATAATGCACAAGATAATTACGTATCTACATCTAGGTTTGCTTCCAATAAGTCAGCCTCCTTTGAAGATTTCTTTTTCAGTAAAGAAAGAACATGGAAGAAACATAAAATCTTTATCATACATGGCTTACACAACATTTCAATATTCAAAAAGCCTACACAGACTATTTATTCTTGACAGCTGTAACACTGCTCTATGGGAAGAGAAAAGGCCTATGAAATTCCTAGTACTTAGGGATCTGATGGGAACAGAAAATAGTTCTTGGCTGCTATTGTGTTTGGGAATTGAGCAGAGGGAAATGGGGCATTCATATAAGTATGAAGGCTGATAATCCTGTAATTAAATATATTGAAAATATATGATTTTAGATACAGATACAAGGTGGTCATTGGAATTAATTGTATCAGTACCAACTTGTGGATTTTAATATAGATCAGGGATTAGCAAACTTTACATAAGGGTCAGATGGTAAATATTTCAGCTTTCAAGCCATGTAGTTTCTCTTGCCACTACTCCACTCTGTAGCTGTAGAGTTAAGACAGCATGTAATCAAACGTGTAGTTGTATTTGCAAAGATAGAGGGTTGTGAGACTATGATATATATATTTTTTGGTTTGGTTCGTGGCTTCTGGCTCATAAATCCCTCTCCAAGCAGGCTATAAGAAATCAAAATTTCTCTTCCCCATGGTGAGTCATGAACTCTACTCTTCCATGGCCTTTGTGTCTTAGAGCCGGCTATAAAGAAATTTTGTGACATACTCTTGTTGATAGTAGGTTTTAAGACCTTCCTCATTCCAAAGGTGTCCTACCCCATATCCTGGAGGGAGGAATGCTGCACAGACAGGCCAAGAAAAATGCTAATGCAGACAGGCCTTAGTGGGTTACCCACCCAATCTGTTAGCATTAGGTCATACCCTTTCTGTCTACTACATTTCAACAGAGTTGTCCATACCTCCTTCATCCCTGTGCAGTGATGTCTCCAAAAAACCCAAAAGGACAGGGTTTGGAGAGCTTCCAGCCTGCTGAACACAAGGAGGTTCCTAGAGGTGGCACAGCGAGAGTGGATCTCTTTCCCTATGTCCTTTGCAGTATCCTTTATAGTAAAGTAAATGCGTTTCCCCAGTTTCTGTGAGTCATTAATTGAACCCAAGGAGGAGAAGGGATATCTGGTCAGTCAGAAGCACAGGTAAAACAACCTGGAGCTTAGGACCAAAGTCTGAAGGAGTCCAGAGAGTGAGCCCTCAACTTGTGCCATCTGACACCATCTCCAGGAGGATAGTGTCTGAATTGGATGTGATCAGAGAACACCTGCTATTATCTGTTGCAGAACTGATTGCTTGCCATCCAGTGGGAAGAAATCCCCACATCTCTTAAGGTCACAGAAGTTTTCTGTGTTGATTGTTGTATAGCAGAAAAAAAAAAACACCACCACATTTTGTTCTTCCTGACAAATAGTGGAGAGTTGGATTCAGCCCTTGGGTTGTGGTTTACCAACCTCGGATACAGACAAAGAAGTAGGCACAACACTTAAATCTGGGGTGTCTTGGTAAAAAGTACAAGTTTTTGGTACTTTTACAAATTTAAAATTACTTTAAAAAAAGAAAAGCAAAAGACAAAATTTCTACAGCTTTAGAAACTAAAGCCATCTGTACTGGTACAAGACGATAAACGAGTAAAGACAAAGTTAAAAAACTGACTTGTTACATTTATGGGAATTATTGAAAGCAATGGAGAAACTATAGATTGCTCAAAAATGATGTTGGGATTACTGGGTAACCATTTGGAAAATCTAAAATTAAAATATCTATCATTATAATACACTAAAGTAAGTTCTAACTGAATCAAGAATTTAATAGGAACTAAAATACTAAAAGAAAATTTCAAGTTATTTTTATATGTATACCCCTGTCATGGAGAAGGCCTTTCTTGTATATCTCCAAAGGCCAAAACAACTAAAGACTGAACAATAATACTTCATAAACGAATTAAAATCTCTGTAGGCAGAAGATATAATAAACACAGTTTAAAAAACAAAGTTAGAAAAATTTTACAATAGCATATGAAAAGTATATAAAAGTATCAATGACACATCTACACATATAACATTGAAAAGGAAGGCATTAGCATTCTAGGAGACAGAATGAACAAGGAAGTCCAAATTAAAACCAGGAGATAAAACTTTATCCGCTAGCAGAGTATGGCACAGATGTGCCTGCTATTGGCCAAGCATATGGTATAGAGAGAATAAGGTCCTTTAAATAGGGAGAATAAGCATACCACATACTTGGCCAATAAGAAGATGAACCAAAAGACAAAATATGCATCTTTAAGCCTAGAAATTCACTTCTAAGACTTAATCCTCAATAATAATAATAATAATAATAATAATAATCTTGACAAGCATACAAATAAATACATGTCATATATGTAAGAATGTTTATTCTGCAGTTCTGTTTATGATTATAATAAATTCAACCTTGATGTCTCAGCATCAGAGAGCTTAAATATACAAAACGGAACATTCAATTCTTGAAAAGGCTGCTAAAGTACAATCTCATTTCAGTTTCTTAAAAAGTCACATCATAGGGCTGGGGACATAGCTCAGTGATAGAACACTTGCTTAAAATGTGCAAGACCCTGGATTTGATCCTCAGCACCAGAAAAGTCACACTGAATTAACATTTTTAAAGTCTAGAATAAGAGACATAAAAGTTAACGTTGATATCTTTGGTAAATGAAATTATGGGATGACTACTTGTTCTGCCTATTTTATGCTTATGTATAGTTGGAAATTTTTACACTAAGAATTTATTTCTTTCATGAAAGTGACAATAATGTCTCTGGGAAAAGAATGCCAGGTATTAATATAAATGCAGAAATAATTTTTAGTAGCATGATATATTCATAAATCAAGTGAAGTTGCACAAAACATAAGAGGACAATCCCTACCCCCACAAATTGGCAGGTAACGATGGTGATGAACCAATAAAAAGTCTGTGTGAGAAAACTGTTTTCAGCCTTCTTCCTAACTCCCATTATGAGGTTCCATGTTCCTTTGGAATACTTCCCTAGGTATAAAGAAGCACCTAGTTCCCTTTCTATGCCACTTTTTAAAAAGTAGAGGTTACAATATCAAAGAACAGTAATTAGAAGTATGGTAGCCTGTATTTCAAACCAAAAATTTAGCACGATTTGACAAAGGAGGTACACATAGAGGGCCAGTGACAGCAGTCAAACTATTTTTTTTCTTAACCAACTTCGCTAAATATATGTTGTCTGTGATCCTCCAATGAAAACAGGAGGGTGATCCCTGAAGAGAGCCTTCACTTCACAGCTGAGGAAATACACTACCTAAGGAGGGAGAAGAAAGCCCAGTGGTGGGACTTCTTAGAAGAAAACAAATCCTGCTCTCCAACCTGCATGGCAACGTAATTAACCAGCATAAAATCAAAACACCAAGGGGACACATCTCCCAATGGACAGTGGAGAAGAATAAAGTGATTACCTACCAGAGTTTTAAGAATAGTCTTAACGGACAAGTAGTGTCTGGATGTATCAATTAAAACACCTCGATAAGGAAATCTTGGAGAGTCAACAATGTTGGATTCATTGATGGTGAACTATGAGACAAAATAAAAAATAAAATTTTGATTTAGCTTTAGGATTTGGATTCAATGAAGATTATATTCAATCTATACAAGTACTGGACACAAGATTCATTTACAACAACCAAAAATGAAATTTACATTCACTAAGAACTATTTTGGGAAAAGAAATTTCAGGAAGTTACTGAAGCTAAAAGCTGAACAGGTTACATTTTTCTAATAGTAACAGTAATTTTTAGTAATATATGATATTACTAAATAATTTTTAGTAATATATAATAATACTTACAGCCCCAAAAGAATCTTCATAAACTAGCTGGCTAAAGGTCTCTAAACCTGAGAAAAGTAAAATTTATTGCATTAACTTATAAAAACAATAAGTTGAGACCAATGTTATACCATCCAAACAGACTCTTAAGCAGGTAAGGCAAATAAAATTAAATATAGTTATACCTATACCCTCTGAAAGGTAGTGTTGCATCTAGGCTCTAACATATTCTCTAAAATCAAGGCTTCCTTATGGTGTTTTATTTATGGCTGCAAAGCTTTCTTCCTGAACATCTTTTACTCAAGTGGATTGTTTCTAGTTCAGGCTAATTCTCTGGCTAGACTTGACTTTATCCAGATTCATTTTAGCTGACCACTACACAGCCAGGGAAAATTTTAAACAGTTCAGTCATTTTTGCTATTCCTTCTCAACTGATCCTCCTTAAGTACAAGTTTGGGAAGGATAACTACAAAATTTCCCCTCAAACGACATTCTACTCAATTTCAGTTTAGAGTATATTTCTTTGAAAGTCTGATAGTAAAGAGAAAATAAAGACTCTTTAGGATCTAGTTGTTACATATTCTCTAAAGCTCTTCACATTGTTAAGGATCATGACAAATAACAATAAGGATCTGTTCTCCTGAACAGACCTCAGATAAAGATCCAACTAATAAAAGCTTAAAACCACATACTATTATATATAAAAACTCCAAGTGATTATGATTACAGTAATATTTGTAGTAATATCTATAAATATTTTCATTTTTTATTTTCAAATAGGATTACATCATATGGCTATGGCTATAAAAACACATTAACAATGTTATTTTAGATAACCCGAATCAAATCCAAAGCTTTTTTTAATTTTAATTACTGCAACTTTGGTTGGTTAGCTCATATGAAAATTTTCCTTTTAAAAAAATCTGTTATAATTGGGTGTGGAGACACATGCCTATAATCAAAGCTACTGTGAGGCTGAGACAGGAAGATCTCAAGTGTGGGGCCAGACTGGGAAACTGAGTGACTGTCTAAAAAGAGAGAGAGAAGAAAAAGGGCAGGAAATGTAGCTCAGTGGTGGTGCATCCTGGGTTCAATGCCCAGAGCTGCTTAAAAAAACAAACAAAAAACTTGGTATTTAGAAGACAGTGCAGTATCTTTCTTATCTACCTAGAAGAAGGGGTAAAAGAAACTTTGAACAGTAGAAGTAAATGTCCCTAAGCCAAATTTTCAGATTTGGATCATGAAATTCATAGGAAAAGCTTTCAAGGTTTCTCCTTGCCAACTGCCTGTACCCAACTCTAGAGCACATTTTTCATTTTTCATTGTTCCTGTAAACTTGGTTATATTTATCCACAGGAATTTAAAACTGGGGAAGAGTTTGCTTGCTACTGAAGACAGCAAGAAATGATAACTGACACAAAATCCTTTAATCAGAACAGATTGGAGTCATTTATAGCCTTATACACATTACAGTCCCAGGAGCATCAATGAATAGCAGCTCCACCGGAGTATAACACTTTTTAAATTTTTTTTTTTTGTGTGTGTGTGTGTGTGTGTGTATGTGTGTACAGACAGTACTAGGGATTAAATCCAGGGCATGCCAGACAAGTATTCTACCATGAGCTACATCCCTGGCCCAACCCTCATACATTTTTTTAAAAGGCCAAATGAGATTTCTTTGTGCTCTAAGTAGTGAATCTTTCACAGAATTCATTTTGGAACTATTCAATAAAGCATTCTGTAACAGGTCCAAGGCAGCAGTTTTGCTGTTCTTGATTTCACAAAGCATCAACTGAATATGTTCCTTTACTAGAAATTAACAATGAAACGGTGTAGAACTTACCTCTCAATACTCCCCAAACTCTGTTGGCCTTGAGGACAGCCACTGGTTCTTGCACAAGTAAAGAATCTGTGGTGGCAGGGGGTAACTTCTGTTAATCCCTCAATAGTACACAATATATTTGTTAAACATATCATTGATATTTCTGCACCATTCTTTTCTCTGAGCACCAACTTGCTTCTCTAACTGCCTTCCATACATCTCCACTTAGGTGTCCTAAACTTAAGTTCTTAAGCTCTACCTGCCTAAAAGTGAGCTCTTCACTTCACTGTATTTGGCTTCTGCATTTCCATTTCCCTTGGTCCCAGCATCAGCATGCACTCTGTTGAGTTGCTCCAGTCAGGGACTTGGTGACATCACCATGATACCTCATTTTTCCCTTCAGGAGAGTTATGCTCTCCAATTGTGCCTCCACGGTGTAGGGTCCTAGTTAAGCTAAGGTTTTGGGGTCAAAAATAAAAACATTCCTCAATGCCCACAATTCCTTGGTCACTTGAAATTTCTACTCCCTTTAAGGCCAGAAAGTTATCTCCACTCTTTTCCTGTCCTTAACCCAGCTTCCCTCAATAGTATCTGAAATCTGCCTTAAGACTCTTTGTTAATTCCTTTTAGCTTAATTCAGCTTTGTCCCCTTCTATAATGGGGCTCTCTTTGGCTGCCTCTGGGCAAAGAGGGGCTCATCTCTCAATTTTTGAAATCCTACTCTGCTAAGGTTGACCTAATATTTGTTTCATCTTTCAGAGAGGTCTGGGGAGCCAGGTCAGGGTAAAGCACAGGAGGGTACACAGCTTAAAAGCTAAAGGGCATGACAAATGTAGACTTTGCCTTAGGGAAGACACTCAGGGCTGGAGGTTAATGATTTGATACTGCATCCTCTGGTCTGGATCATTACCCTCTATCACCCAGACTACTGTCACAAGACAATTGGCTGCAGGTAGGGAAAAGAACTGTATCAGTCAGGTGACTCTCAACTGAGAGTCTTCTGACAGCAACCTTTTCCATTAGAGTTAGCAAAACACAGGCGGTATTGGTACTGTATTGCTACTCTGAGTACTGCCATACCCTTTCCTCTCTAGATAGCAAATTCTTAATCAGCTACTTTCCCCCACTGACATTGTAACTTCACAGTCTCCTAGAAGTAGTAACTAAGAGTCAACTAGAAACATGAACATGTTGGAGTACTTGATGACAATCATTTTCCAAAAGCTGAAGTCTAGATGATATGAAAAAAGGATTCTAATTCAACTCACTGGAAAAATAACACTTATGGTAATTAGAAGGTTTGGTTTTCTAAACACATGGATATACAGCTATAGAATTTCAGTTTTTATTCAAAAACCAAATTATTAACAATTATCATCTCCCTGATGAGTAGAAGCAATATCTTGACTCTTCAGTTACCTCCTTCTGTACCTGTCTGCATATAAGTATTTTTGCTTTTGGAAGGTTCATATACAAATAATATCCAAAATATTCTCTAAAAATAAAATATTACAATAAGGCTGAAATCCCCTTTGAGATGTCTGACTAGCTCTTTCTACCTTCCTCAGAGGAAACACTAGTTCTTTTCTTGGGCATGTACATACATGTAAACAAGAAAATGTATTGTTTTATGTGCAAGTTCCTGTGTGTGTTGACATATAAATAGTATCCTCAGGTATATATTACACAACTTCCTTGTTAACTCAGAAGTTTATCTTGGCAGGTCTGCCTGTATGTTCTTTATAATACTTTTTCTTTATTCTTAACTGTTGAACCTTAAGTGTGGAAAGACTTGATAGCCATTTCTCTATTGATAGATATTTAATTTTTTTCCTGTAAACTTTTTTTTTTGATTAGAGCTTAATGGTTAGACATTTAATTTTGTTTATAAATCCTGATTATTACAGAGAAACTGCATTGAACATCCTTGATGTATGTAACTATGTCTTTATAGCAAAAACTAGTTCTTAGGGTATGCCTGTTTTTATTTTTAATAGATAGTACTTGTTTGGTTTTATTTTAATTTTTTTTTTTTACTATTTTGCAATGGAGATGGAACCCAAGGCCTTGTATATGTTAGACGAGCACTCTTCACAGTGAGCATCATCCCCAGTACCTAATGCTTTGACACTTGTCATTTCTTTTAATGTTTTCTTACATTTTGGACATTTACTATCTTGTTATTTCAATTCATATGTGTTACTTTTATCATTATCATCAACTGATATAAAGACTTAAAACTAGTTTATTCTTCAGACTGGAAAAATTCAGTCATCTATCTGAAGAAGCTTCCCTTTCAGATTAAAGAGTCTGTAGAGCTGACTGGAAGATAAGCTATAAGATTCCATTCCATTTCCACAGTCCATTTTCTAGAACTGACACGCTGACATTTGTATTGTTGATGTTAATAAGACAGAAAAGGTTCCTTGGCAACACACTGGCCACTTCTGTCTCAATTCAGACTGCGAAAACTACTTCATGTACCCTCTGAGCGCTGAGTACCCACTGAAATCACATGGCTGATGTTGGTAAATTATCCTGTTACTCTCTGGAGAATAGTTGTAGAACTAAAAAGAAATGAAGCTGTTTTTTCAAAGGGATGCATTAAGAAATCTCATCTCTACCAGGAAGATGAAGACCTGCACTTAACTGTCTATGGAAAGAATTCTGAGAACAAAGAATATCACTCTTTTCTAAAATATTTGCTAATCTTTTTCAAATAATTTTTTTTCTAAAATATTTCTATCTTTACATCCAGTTCCCCACTGTGGTCTCTCTTGCACTAATCTTATATTACATATATTCTCACATTGCCCCTCATTGATTCCTTAGTGCAATTCCACACTATTTCTAGGTAGCACATCCCTTAGAAAAGGCATGTCTCATTGTTTATACCTTCCAAACAATTTAGGAAGAGTCCTAGGGAGTAATATTCTAGTAACAACAAAAAACCCATAGGGCAGATGTTGATTATATTGTCATATGAACAGCTCTAATCACCCCAGCCCCAATTCTGCTTTTTATATGTAAAATCAGATTATAAACAGAGATCATGCCTATAAGCACAGATTGTCTTCAAAGACCAAAATTATTATGAAATTATGTCCCAAAATAAGAGTTATCAGCAAGAAAACTCATCAATACAATGATAGAACATTATCGAGCCATTAAAAATGAGGTCACAAAAGAATATTTAGTGACATCCTAAATGTTTATAATATATTATTATACAAAAGAATACAATAGCAAATATCCTAAAAGCAGAATCCACATGTACAGACTTACTCCTGTTTTCAAGGCAATGTTTATGTGCTTATATTTACATCTAGGTACATTTAAGTTTTGCACTGCCAAACAAAATACACACACACACACACACACACACACACACACCTGAAAAAACTGGTTAATTCTGAGTGCTGCATTTATTGTATATATAGATTTTCTACTGTATTTATATTACTGTTATAATAGGTACTTACAGGACTCATCTGAAGTCACACTGGGGAAAGCATTACACTCTGACTCAAGGACAACTGAGACAAGAAGTTGATTTAATTGTGCTCCAGTTTTAAATTTAGTAGGTCGACGCTGCTGTTTGTAGGGACCAAAAATATAGTCATGGTATCTGTGGAAGGAAAAAATTTAAATAAAATATAAAAGCGTTTTAGCCAAATTTTAAGTGCCTATGAGCTAGTGGACACTGTTGTCAATTCTCCAATTTATGCCACCCACTCAGTCCAGCTAGACATTTTTACCCCAAATTGCATATATTTGCCTGGGCCACTTTTAAAAAATCCTGATGTCTAGACCTTCAGAATCAGAATTTCTGAGAATGAAATTGTTACAATTTAGATATGAGGTGTCCCCTAAAAACTCCTTTGTTAAAACAGGAGGTGAACCAATTAGATTATGAGACCTATAACCAAACCAATCCATCCTTGTTTGAATGGACTAACTTGGTGGTAACCTAGGCGAGGTGGGGCATGGCTGGAGGCAGTGGGTCACTGGGGATGTGACCTTGAAGGGCTCATCTTCCCTCCACCCTCACCGGCTGCTTCCTGGCTGCCAAGAGGTAAGAACGGTTCCTCCACCAGGCCTTTCAGCTATGATGTTCTGCCTCATCTTGGGCCCAGAGCAATGGAGTCATCTGACCATGGACTGAACTTCTGAAACTGTGAATCCCAAAAAACTTTTCTTCCTCTAAGTTGACTTGTCAGGTATTTTGGTCACAACAAGGGGAACCTTGACTAACTGACTAATTTTTTCTCAGGGTCTCATTAGTTGGTTAGGGCCTTGCTAAGTTGCTGAGGCTAGTCTCGAACTTGTGATCCTCCTGCCTCAGCCTCCTGTGTTGCTGGGATTATAGGCATGAGCCACCATACCCTGCTAAAAACCATTTTTTTTTCCCTCCTATACCAGGGATTGAACTCAGGGACACTTAACCACTGAGCTACATCCTCAACCCTTTTTTTGTATTTTATTTAGGGACAGGGTCTCACTGAGTTGTTTAGGGCCTCATTATATTGCTGAAGCTGGCTTTAAACTGATCCTCCTGCTCAGCCCCACAAGCTGCTGGGATTACAGGTGTGTGCCACTGCGCCTGGATAGAAACCAATTCTTAATAGTTATGGGGCACATATGTGTGTTCCTTTCCAGAAAAAAAACACAAGAAAACTCTTGTGATGCCCGAGTCAGTTGTAGTTATGCTAGAGATGGCAGAGAAGAAATGGAAAGAATATGGCTCTGTGGTGACACGGTTGAGCCACTTAGTCAGCTAGCCATAAATTCTTCGCTACCCGTGGACTTCCTATTGTGTAAGTAAAGTTTTCTTGTTGCTTGAACTAGATTGAGTCTGGGTTCCTGTTACCTTTCAACAAGAGTAATGTAGCTGAATAAGGTAGGTGATAGGTAACTCCAAAAAGTTCACACCCACCAGCCCACAGAATTCTCACCAGAGCCTTTAAAATGTGCCTTATGTTAGCACATATCCGAAAAAAGAGAATATTAAATAAAAATTTTAAGGTGCTGAAGAATAAAGATCAGATAGGCTTTAGAGCAATGGTTTAAATATTTTATAAATTTTGATAAGTCAGAGGTTGTATATGCTAAGCATATGTAAGAACATCTTGTAGCTAGGCTCAGTGGTGCATGCCTATAATCCCAGTGATTAGGAGGCTGGCAAGTTCAAGGCCAAACTCAGCAATTTAGTGAGGTCCTCAGCAACTTAGGGAGATCCTGTCTTAAGATAAAAAAAAAAAAAAAAAAAAAAATGTTTTTTAAAGGGCTTGGGGATGTAACTTAGTGGTAAAGCACCCCTGGGTTAAATGCCCAGAATCCCACCCGCCCCCCCATCTTGTGCTTTTCCAGAAATGGAAGGATAGGGAGGTGAACCAGTGAAAAATAGAATGGCTGAACTTTCTCACTGGAAAACCTTGACGTACTTAAAAGAAATTAAAACCATAAAACATATAGTTAAAAATAAGATGATAAATTGTATATGTATTTTGCCACAATTAAAAATAAAAAAATTAAAAAGAACTTAAAGAAGTTGAGAATAAAGTTAGTGGTAAATCACTTGCCTAGCATGTGCAAGGCCCTGGGTTCGATCCCCAACACCACAGAAAGCGAGGAAGGTTAAAGCTGCTGGCCATCTGAGAACTAAATTAGGTGCTAGTTAAGCTTTCAGGAACTCAAGGAGCAAAGATACTTATTCATTTTAAAAATAAGCATGTGGGAAATCCTATTGCAGGCTTGCACCGAACAGCCAAACTCCCTGCCTGTGAACAGCATCCTATTTCAAAGCAAAGTGTGTGATATAGCTCAAGCTCTTCAGAGATAGGAGCCATGCAATTCTGAAAACTCTGGAATCTGGGCTGTGTGTGTGTGTTTCTGACCACCTGGAGCTTTCTGAACACCCCAAATCTCCAAATCTTTCCAACCCTATTACGCTTTTACTCTGAGACAAAACCTGCTGCTCCTGAGCTCCTAGAATGCTTGCCTGCATGTTTTCAAGACTTAGCCATGCTTTATAACTTGCTTCCTGACAATGGCAGGTATAATTATTAGCTGCTTCCTATACAGGTCATGAATTAGTCAGGCAAACTTCACGTAATAACATTTATACCTGTCTTACAATACCAAGCCTTGTTTTCAAACCATCTCACAGCCGATTCAAGTCCTGGTTATTTATCCACCATTAACTTACATCACTTATGCTTTCTTGCCATACTCCTATCACCATGCAAAATGAAAATCCAATTTTACAACCTGAACCCCAAAGCATGGTAAGGGTGTATTTTAGAGATTTCCAATCCTGGTCATGATCTTCTTTTAGATGACCTTCTAGTAAATTTTCATACAATCCTGAATATCCCCCAAGACAAGCAACTACTTTGGTTTTATATCTTCACAGTGGCCATAGCATTCCAAACTCTTAGCAGATTCAATACCAAAGACTCATTAGAGCACGTCTTCTTCAATAGGGTGCCAACATCCATTTAGTTGTATAAAGCAAAAGGAAAATATGAACTTTCTTGTGGTAGAGAATGTGCCATTTCTTCCATTAACATCTTGGGCCGGGGCTGGAGATGTGGCTCAAGCGGTAGCGCGCTCGCCTGGCATGCGTGCGGCCCGGGTTCGATCCTCAGCACCACATACAGACAAAGATGTTGTGTCCGCCAAATACTAAAAAATAAATATTAAAATTCTCTCCCTCTTTCTCACTCTCTCTCACTCTTTAAAAAAAAAAAAAAAAAAAAAAAAAAACATCTTGGGCCTTTCTGAGCTCCCTTAAGCTGGTTTTATGTCTTCCCACCAGCTGTTTGCTGTCCTGCTGGTGAAATTAACTATACTTTTATCTATTAGGCATAGAGACAGAATCTGGGAGTGGAAAAAGGCAGAATCCTTCAGGACAGTTTCACCTACATAGGTCTCACGATGAAGGGTCAGCAGTTGGCACATTCAAATATATCCCCAAATGCAACCTGTATTTGCAAATTATGTGGTTAGCAAGCTAGCTCTATGTGCTGCCCTCCCTGGATTGGAGAAAATGGGAGGTTAAATAAATCAAAGATTTGAGGGGATCTGTAAAAGAGGAAGCAGAACAAACACATGACTGGTGTTACAGGAAACAAAAAGTAAAGCAGATATTGCCGAAGCACTGGCCACAACAACTGAGCCCTGCCAAATGCACTCATCTTGCCATAGAACTCCCTTCAACTAAGCTGTCACTTCCCGACAAAAAGCGGTGTCCTCATCCATCTCATCTGACCTTCCAGGGCGAACAGGGCGACTGATTCTGGACAACTTACATGTACCATTTAGTATCCTGCACTCAAAACAGGGTATCTGAGCACCCGGGCGTCTCTCAGGAGGCAGAAAGGGGAAGGAAAGCGATTTTCCGTCCCCGCCCTGCCATTTTGCACCCCTGAGACCTAGGTCAGGTCAACTAGAGTGCTCTGGGACGGGGTTCTCGCCTCTCCCGCCCCGGGACGGATCCCTTCCCCGCGGGGCCGGAGCGCTCACCGCCGAAAGGCCTCTTGCAGCAGGGAGCAGGAGGGACCCGCCGTGGAATTGGGGCCGTGACCGATCGAGAATTCCTTGGGGGCTAGGTGCAGCTGGCGCTCGAAATCCTGCACCGACAGCGGCAGGGGCCACAGCGCCGGTCCGGGCTGGACCAAGGCGCGCGGGGTGTGCGCCAGCAGCAGCAGCAGCAGCAGCAGGAGCCGCAAAAGCCCCGGAAGCCCCGGCCTTCCAGAACCGCGCGGCGATAGCTGGCGCTGCTCCATGGCCGCTGGGCTGCAGTCCGCAGCCTCTGCCTAGCCGGAGTCCCGAGGTCTGACTTCCCGCCCGGGCCTTGTGGGAAGAAGGCGGCTGGGCGTGAGTCACCGAATCAGATGACCCGGGCGCGGTTCGCGGGACTCCGCCTCCACGCCCGAGTCAAACCTTCCCTGTGCGCCCCTGGCTGCTCGCCAAGGCCATACCAGAGACTGTATTCCCGGGATGCTTCCCTGGTAGCTGCAGAACCTCAGATGCATAATGGCCAAAGGCCAAAGTCGGAAATGGACCAGGGTCCTCACGGTGCCAGGGCTTTCAGACTTGGCGCTCTTTCTGGCCACGCTCTGGCTTCTGTAAAACGGGAGAACTCATACCTCTGGGTCACCTCTTTCTTTCCCCATCCCCAAACACCAGATAATAGAGATGGTAGCTTATTTGCTCTAGACTTTTGTGTCTAGCAAACTAAAACCACAGATCTACAGCAGATATTCAAGAAACATTGAAGAGTTGCTAGGAAAGACTTAAAAAAAAACCAAAAAAACATGATGCGTGCTCAAAGTCAAGTTCTTCCATAAGAGCAAGCCTCAGTGCCATGCTATTTCCTCCTGTTATACTTAACATAAATTTAACTTGCAGTACCCACTATCACTGCCACGTTTATTATCAATTAAAGACTAACGGCAAAATGTTTCCAAGATTTTGATACTGGTGATTGTAACAGTGGTCCACTTCACCTTTTGAATGTAGCCCTCATTGTGCTGAGGCTTATTTTTAAAAGGACAGGTTTTGTTTTTTCTCTCTTCTCCCCTTTCCCCTCCCTAACAAGCTTAGGGAGACATTGTTATCTTTTCTTCCCCTGGTTAATTTTCCTTGCACACACCCACTGCAGGAAGCAGATGTCTGCCAGAGGACCTAGGAAGTGAATAGCTCCCAAATTAACAAGTGAATCCTAACGCACTATCAGGGCACCTGGCCCTCCCTATCAGGGACCCTCCCTACCAGAACACATCTGGAATGCAACCATTGAAGAGTTTCTTCTGAAACTCTGTTCCTCCAGATGGGCAGAACCACAGCCCCGGGGACAAGAGTATGCTGTGTTGCTCCTTTGGCTAGCAAAGCAATAAACCTTCTTTTTCCTTTTTCTCAAAACCATGTCCTCATTATTAAATTGTCATGAACTGGCATGGGGCTTTCAGAAACAAAATTGGCACCCCACATGGGACCCAAGAGCAGATCCCGCTCCAGCTTTCTTTGGCAGGCCTGGCACTCCAAGCAACCACACTTCCATGCTGAGGATGTAAGGTGAACTTTTTTGAAAGCTGACTACTGGAAAGTTAGGAGGTGAGCAAGTATGCCCCTGGTCAAACCAGAGGAGCTATTCCTGTGAGTAAAAGGGAGGGATTGAGAGATGTCCCAGCAGCTGCCGAAGCCCCTTCAGGGAACTCCCACCTTCCTTCCCTGTACTGTTTGGATTGCTCTACATTGGTCTACTTTCAGAAAAAGGGAACTGAACACAGTGAAGTCGGACACCTTGGCCATTTGGTAAGCTCCCCCAGTGTGCACACCAAGACCCTGATTCTACACATCTGTTCTCCTTTGTAGGAACATCTGGTCCCGCTTCTTGGGAACATCTGTGGCGCTGCTGGTGTAGAAGTCATGGTTAAGTGGAAGTTAGGAACTTGGGGGAAATTTTCCCTATGTGATCTGTTTTAAAAGTTCCCATTAGTCAATCATGGATGGGGGAATCCTCTTGTTATGCTTGAATTCGGGACCCCCAAAAGACCACCAGAGACCAAGATGATGTAAGCAGCAAAGAGGTGTTTATTGTGAGCTAGCTCGGTCCTCACACAGCACACAGCAACTGGAGATGCTGAGAGGCCTCGAGCTCAGGGTTTGCAGCAGTTTTATACACTCTTTGGGGAAGGCAGGGACTTAACATACATCATAGCATCTCTTAGCAAATCATCACACACCTTGGGAAAATCATGAAACAACTCTAAAACATGATTAGCACATTCACTGGCGGGAACAAGTTGGGTAACGGTGATTGGTTAGTACAAGAGGGGGATTTCTTTGAACTGAGTGGTTTAAACCACGAGGGGAGTACATGCTGAACTACATGGTTTCCCAACGTGTTATCAACACCATAAACTACTGGGAGGATCATCTGGCATCCCAGGTATTTTCCCTGTCTCATGCTGATTGGTGGTTGCTAGGGGGTTGCTATGGGTCCTCACCTAGCCTGACTGAGTCAGGGACACCTGGCTTTGCAGATCTCTCCTGTTATTTGTAGATAAACAACTCAGTAGGGTGGGTATGTGCCTAGGAGTGCTCTGTGGGTCTTTCCAAGGACAAGGATCATGCCCCCTTTCTTGGACAGGCTTTGCTCTGAGGTAGAGGCTGGTTTCTCACTCTCTGTCTCTGTTTATATTTGTTTCTGGCCCTTTAAGACATGGGCAATATTGTGTTGACCCCATAGATTGTTTCTTGGGAAAGACCTTGGTTGAATGGGCCACCTATAGATATAGAAAAAGATGATGTTTTACTGTAACAATCTGGTCTTTGAATGGTTTTCTGAATTATTGTACAATCTTGAAGTTAGAGTTGGTCGGTCAGAGATAAAATAAGTGAAAAATTCTGTATGTGCAGGCATGTACACAATTACATAACAAGTCTAAACAGTCAAATACTAAGTTGGAAGCAAAAAGGTGCTGCCTATAATGTGTGAGTATAGCAAGACAACAAAAGAAAGAATTTAAAATTTTTTTTTAATTTTATTTTTTTCAGTCCTTTCAACCAAAGGCTGACAGTCTTGAGTACTGCTTCTCAGCCTGGCCCCAGGCAACTGCAATTATCCTGCTGTGGTTCAGGTTCACCAGTCCGGGATAAAGGGGATGGGTCTGGGGAATCCCAGGAAAGCTGCCCCACAGAGAAATATGCAAAGAGGACCTGGCCTCTACCCTACTTTCCAGTCACTCTTTGTGCAGGGGAATAAAATTGGAGTTTGGGAACAGGGCTCAGTTCACTGCTTCTGCAGACAAATGAAATCTGTGTGCACTGTCTCTGGGTACAGTTGACAGTAGGAACTCACTTAAATTTGAGGGCATTATGGTGACAATAAGGGAGATTGGTCGAACAACAATACTGAGTTCCAACCCCTTGAGTGCAAACTGAAAGGAAAAAGATTTAAAGCACAGTTTTTTGTGTATGCCAGACTGTGATCCCTCTCCTGGGATAAAAATTGTTGTGTAAGATGTACAGATAACATCCTTGCCCCAAAGCAACAGCTTCATTTAAAAGTGCCTCCTAGGAAAAGAAAACAGAGCCTGCTCTGCTGGAGGTCCACTAGAAGTGAGTGAGGCCTTTTAGGCCAAAGGGGCCCTGAAAAGGTGATCAATGTCATCTTAACCAAAATTTGTTTTAGGAGAAAATAATTTGCCCCACAGGGAAAAATAACCCCTTACGAGAGAGGCATTAATGGGGATTCATTCTCTTCTGGACAGTTGTTTAAAAGGTGAATTGAGTCCGCTTTGTGCTTTGTCAGATATACTCTGCCTATTCTGCCTGACTCACGTTGATGAGTACCAATTTGTGCAAGATTTGAGAGCTATAAAGTATTTATTAAAGTGTGATGTCCATTGCTTTTAGGATCTTTCTTTTTCAGAGAAACAGATGACTTAAAATTTTGACCAGGCTTGATTTTCATGAATAACCTTAATATAAGTGTGTGTGTGTGTGTGTGTAACCAAAATATATATGTGTGTTTATATATATGTGTATGTGTGTATATACATATGCATATATATCTGAAACTAAATGTTTGAGCTTTATCTAAATATTCCGTAAAAGTTTATAAAATGAAAGTTCATATAGGCTTAACCAATAAGTGCTGTATTTTATAAACTTCATCTGGCATGAAAGGGTCACACTGCCATTTGAAAAACCAGCTTGTATCTGTCTTCTTTGACTAAGCCCAATTCTGATCATTAACACTGTTTCCTTAATGAATAAGAGATTTAAGGCTATCCTTGATTTTTGCTAGTATGGCTAAACTCTGTAATTATCTGTGGATTCTGAATTTTACTGTGATAATTAAACCTAGTTAATATAAGGACATCTGTGTAATTGTGACACTATTAGTTCTTCTTTGTATATTAAATATATTCATGTTCTTCTAGTATATAAGTTTTAAAATGTAAAGCTTACGAAAACATTTTATCAAGCTGGTATTCCCCAAATTAAAGTTTTGTAATGGTAATTTTAGACTTATAGAAATAGCAGATTTAGTTGGGATTTATTTATATCATTTAATATTCTGTAATTGGACATGTTATCAATAAGATATATGTAAAATTTTGTTACTTTTCATATTGAAATAGGAATTTAAAAGCATTTTTGGAAGGTAATAAGGAGAGTCTGATCTGTTTAAAGATGACATTATAAATGAAAGCATTTTGCTACTTTTTTCACACACAAAAAAAGTTAAAAGCTCTCTTAGCTTTTATTTGATTTATGTTTTAGATGTAAAGTTGTATTGTGTTATTTATGAAGAGCCCTGCCTTACATGAAATAAGGCTTTGCCTCCCAACTTACTCCATGTTAGAATGGCTCCAAAATAGTCTAGACTTGAGCTCATTTAGAGTTGTGTTCAAAATATCAAATTTTTGTTATAAAGATTACTGTGATCTCAAAATAAACAGGAGATATTTAACTATGTAAGGTTTAAGATTATGAAAACTATGTTTCTTGGATCACAGCTATTATATAAACTAAATATGTTTTTACTATTGTTAATTTCATTTTGTATTTTCCTTGTAAACTTTATAATTGTTGCCTGTTAATGTTTTGCAGAGGTACTCTTTCTAATAGAACAGTCCGATTAATTTGAGATAGTAAGTCATTATCTACAGGACAGACAGGATATAAGGCCACCAGTGCTACTATTGATCCCCAATTAAGTGGAAGGGGTAACTGTAAAATCAAAAGCCATTACTTCCACTTAAAGACTGGTTAAAGTGGTCTGCTGGGTGTTTAAAACCAAAATCTTGTAGACGAAAGTCAGGGAAGTAAAAAGGTCAAGGAAAAAGCAGCCTATATTTGGCCCTTGCCCTCTAGGTCATCCAGACCCAGAGAATGATGGGACCAAGCTTTTGGGAATGTGATGATGAGAATCAATCAGGGCTGAGCTCTGTTTTCCCAGATGTGAAGATTGAACACCCGAGAAATGCTGAGGAGGCGAGTGTAGAAAGCAAGTTTTATTTAAAGGATAGAACAGAGATAAACTTCTCCATAAAGAAGGGACCCAGAACTTCTATCCAAAGAAGTGGGGGTGTCCTGCCCCTTTTATACATTTTAGATTTTCTTTGTTCTCATGGCTTCTCTTCTCCCATCCTGCATACAGGACCAGTGGCCAAAAAGGTGGGCTAAAAAGTGAAAGTGCAGAGATCCTAGGGCCCAGGAGGCATTAATTAACTACTCCTACAGCTCCCTGCAGGGAGGAACAATTCCCTGGAGGCAGATCACCTTGGCAACAGGTTGGAAGGGGAGGGAGAAGAGCATTTGGTTTCCTTTCCTTTGGAACCAGCCTTCATCTCCCTGAGGGGACCCAATTATTTATTATCGACACTGATGCCTTGTGTCCCTGGCTTCAGTGCCCCCCTCTGAGAATGCAACTCTAGCTGCTGTTAGAAGAAAATGGACCATGACTTCTCTGGCTGTTTCAAGCTGAGATGAGGTGACATGGGGCAAGCAGTTTGGGTTTTCCTTTTAGGAATGTTTTGGATCAGTTGAGGGTCCACGGCAAAAGTCTGTTTTGGAAAGAACTGGTTATAAAGTCATCTGGTGGGTGGGGGGGGGGGGCGTTGCTTTTATGAGAGAAACAAAAAGACATAAGTACTGGAATGAGATTAATACAAAAGAAATGTTGCAGTATCTGGAACATGCCAATGAATGTCATGAAGATGATATAAATCATTAATCTCTCACCAGGAGGTGCAAGAGCTAAGAAATTGGGGCTGGGGATGTGACTCAAGCGGTAGTGCGCTCGCCTAGCACGCGTATGGCCCGGGTTTGATCCTCAGCACCACATACAAACAAAGATATTGTGTCTGCTAAAAAATAAATACTAAAAAAAAAATTCTCTCACTCTCTCTTTAAAAAAAAAATAGCTAAGAAATTTTTTCCATCACAAGGCCGGTGAGGACAAGGCCTTTATTTGGGAATATAAATCTTTAACATTGCCAGAGTTATCACAACACTTAGTTTTTATAATGTAAGAATGCCCCCATAAGATGTAGTTAAGCTATCTAATGTCATCTGATTTTTACAAAATACCTTTTTGTTGCATAACCTCTGTGCTTAGTAGAGATAACTTTATTTCTGTTACTTAGGGATAAATAATCATTCTATCAGATACTGATCAAGCCAACCTGTTTAGAAGATTAGGAAGATTTGTAGGCCTAAAAGACTTTTCACTCTGATAGTCTCTCTTTTCATACTTATGAGGCACTACTGTCTAAGAATCCATCTTTTGTAGCCTCCAGTCTTACTTACTCTTGGTGGGGTTGACACAAGTGGACACCTTAAGTTACATTAAAAGAACTATTGTCTTTCCTTTTAAATGCCCAGGAGTGGCTGTGCTTTGGTTAGAAATGTTTTGCTAGGTGTTTAAGACCAAGCTGGTCGAATTGACCTTGTTCCTATCAATTGTTAAGAGTCAGCTGAGTTCCCTCAGGGGTCACTTTTGGGAACTTGAAAGCAGCCTCTAAGCTCTTCTAGTACCATCTGCCAGGATAGGTCAGGGTTTTGCTGACCATGTGGCTTCCTTTGGAAGTATCAGGGATGTCTCCCTTCTCCAATGATCCTCCTCTTTTGCATCGTGTGCACTGGCCAGCTTTCTATTCTCTAGGGTTTCATGGATCTCCCTGATTGGAAAGTCATGTGGCTCAGAGTTGCAAAGCCCTTAAAGAAGTTCCCTTATTCCCTGGGTTTAAGCTGACTCAAAGGGTAAGAACCAAATGTTGTCTATTTTCTTTCTTGGCTCTTTTATTCTTTAACTTTAATCTCTAAGCTATGGTCTTAAATATCTAGCAAGCCAGTTTTACCAATCTTAAAGTAAAAGTACTGGGTTTTAACTTTAATGTCTATAACTTTATAGTCATTTACCCCTTCTATTTTATTGGGGTTGGTATAAGTACTGGAAGTTAGCCTAACATCCTGTCTGTCTATAGATGATGGCCTATTATTTCAAATTTACTCAGGTTGTTATATTAGAAGTTACACTTCTGTAAGGCAATAAAGTTTACAAGAAAAATATAAAATGAAATTAACAGGATTAAAGTTTGTATATTAACTATGAACCAAGAAACACTATTTCCATAATTCCAAATTTTTACTTTAAACCTTAGTTTGAAGAACAATAGGTTGGTAAAATGTTCTTCTAAATCTTATATTTTAAAGACTTATATAGTTGGAAGATATGACAAAGAAGCCACTAACAGTTTTATGATTACACTGACGTTTTAATATTAACCAAATTTAGTTTTTAAAGAAAAATTTGGACTGTAATATAGTATAACACTCTAAAATAACAGTTGTTGTTTAATCAGATTTATACAAACCCTAATTTCTATAAGACTAGTTTTTCTAAATAATAAAACTTAACAGACACAAGAAATTATCTTGATAGATAAGAGCAGATTAATGTTTTAAGAAATCTTTGTTACTTTAACTCATAGAGGATAAAACTTTGGTCTATATCAGTACATTAATATTTGACCTTAGGAAAAAACCTTAAATAACTTTGTCTGATTATGCTAATTATATATGTAACCAATTTAGTTACACACAAACTTTGAAGTTTACCATCCACAAACTTTTCACAACTTATTTAGACATCCTGCAACTTTACTTTACCACACAAAATACTTTCTCATCCAGAAACATTTGCTTTTTTCTTCTACTTTTCATACTAAAATATATTTCCATGGCTAGAATCTTATCTCTTTCCTAGCTATTGAAACTTTTTAAAAATTCACATTCTGGAAAAAACCCTTATGAAAATTTTGAATTTAGACAAATTACTTCACTTTAATAAGATGAAATACTTTTATATTTTTATGGTACTTTAATTGAAACACAGCTGAAACTTTCCATTGATGTTAAATCTAATTTACTCATCTTTAATTGTGAAAACCAAGACATCAGACAAGAGTGCTTAATAGTACCAGCCATTTCTTCCCCATTGAAGAAAAATCCTAGAAGCAATGGATAATACAGTCTACACATTTTTTAGAAACCAACACTATATTAGTTGTCTGACCTCTTAGAAAAACTTGTGAGTTAGTGCTTTTAAAGACATATGTACTCTCATCTGTTTACCTAATTGAGCCCCTTTATTAAGTCACACGAACAGAAAGTATTTGGATCCATTTCTCACTTAAATTATAATTTATGAGCACTTATTTATCTATATGCCAATTTTGATACCATACATATGATCCATGAACACAAGCACATGTAGACACAACAATACCATACAGAAGTGTGCATATGTACACAAAGCAATTAAGAAACAAAGACCTTGTAGCTGTTAGTAGGTAGATCTCCACTGCACTGTTACCCATGTTTATTAAAGCCTCTATTAGATTTATTTCCAGCATCACCATGTCTATCTACTTAGGATCTTGAAACAGGAAAATTTTCCAATGTGTTGTAAGCTAACTCTTGAAAATTGCCTCATGAACAAAAACAGAGTGTAAAAACCTCCATACTTAGATGAAATAAGACTGATTAGAAAAATATTTTAATTTAGGTATGCAGAATCAAACATTAATTCACCATAAAACTATTAATTCAAAAATGTAGAATTTAAAAAACAACAGTTCTAAGAAAAAAAGAAACATCTGTTATGAGATTAGAGTTCACTTTTTGGCTCAGATTAGAGTGAGTTCAGATATTGAAAGGAGGAGAGAGAAAACCCTGAAATCCTTGAGTAAATATTCTTAAGGTAAAGAAGAGTTGATCATTCCATTTTTCTGTGCGGTAATGTTTAAGGAGGAACTGTTAAGAAAGCAACAAGGTAAGATAGCCAGCCACAAATAGCCTGGATTTCCTTTTGTCCCAAGTTGGTTCCTTGCTGAGCCCTACAAGCCCTGCAAACCCTGCAGGCCTCCACAATTTACATTTAAATGTAAGCCTTGGTGAGATAGAGATCTGGCTGAAGTTAACTAGAGAAAGCTGTTATTTTGAGGGCCTTTTAACAATCTTTTCATTTCCCCAGTTGGTAACCAGGCGAAGTTTGGATGAAGAAAATTTTGAGATATCATCTCCTATTACTTTTGAGGACAAGGCTCCCTTCTGAACAACATGAACATGAACTGAGTGAAAGAGAACAGGACCTATAAGTGCCTGCACCAAGGAACTGTCTCTTTGACTAGGGGATGTCTCCCCAATGCCAGAGCCTTTAGCTCCTCAGCCTCTAGTGGTCAGTAGTTTCTGCTCCTCTTTCCATGTGTGACCTCTGGATATAAATGCTGCCTTACTAACTTGGTCATGACCCATGTGCTTTTTCATGGGTGGCCATGAAAAGGATGTAAGCCTTCAGATTATCCACCTTTACCATGTGACTTTTGGTTCCCTGAGAGAACATGTGACCCTGTTTGAGAAAGGAATTTTGATCAGTCTTTGTTGAGCCTCCCATTCGCTAATAAAATTTTGGGAGGGGAAATTTGACCTCACTTAGAATGGGGGATCATAGCTGAGTCTAATTTACATTTTTGGCATAATTTGGGTTGTTTTTAAACAAGGTCAAAACCTTGGACTATCTCCTTGCTTTTTACAGAACAGGCTGAGCTATAAAATGGTGTTAAAATTTATATTTTCTTCTGATGGCCATGATTATCTATCAGATACAGAGTTGGTATTGAGACCATGTTTGAGAGCAGAAGAACACTAGGGTTAAAAGCTGGAATAAAGAGTTTATGCTTGATGTGGGCCAAAGGAATCTTTAGAGGGATGTGGGTATAAATCTCTGTTTTTGCAGTCAAAAAAGCTAGCAGAGCACATAGGGACAACCATGGAGGGAATCTATACAGGCTTGTAAAGGCTGTGAACAAAGGGAATCCAGGAACTTCCTTATGAACAATTCCAAGTCCCTCTCTCAACCCTAGAGTCTGAACAGCAAGGGTCTGATCTGAGGGGAGGGGAGTACTCAAGATGTATGAGCATGGAAGAGTACAGCAAGGCTCATTCGAAGACATGCATTATTGGCCCTTTTGCTCAATGCAGTTTATTGACCAGTCACTGCAGGATACTCCATTGGGGCATCTGGGAGAAGAGTCAGGAGAAGAAACCTGTGGGGTTCATCTGGGAGTGGCCCAGGCCAGAACTCAGCAGTTGTTCCAACCCTTTGTCTATCTCCATGCATCCAAAGGTAGACCAGGATTAAAGACACTGTGTACTCACACTCAGTGATCTCTGAGCCTGGATAGAATAGTGGGAAGTGGCTTTGGCAGAACTCAATATGCCTGGCCCACAGAACAGTGATTTGGAATTGCATAGGCTTGGAATCCTCTCACTCATGTCTTACAGAATGGCAGCTTGCACTAACTGCCCATGGGTGCCCATCATTGTCCTCCAGAAAGAAAGAGTCAGAAAGACCTCAGAAAGATGTGGGCTGTGTGTGAGGAGCTTACCTTGGTGATGATCTTGGTGGGACCTCCAAATATTCCATTAGTGATGATGCGAACCAATCAGGGCTGAGTTGCATTTCCCTAGATGTGAAGGTTGAACACTTGAGAAATGCTGAAGCAAGTGTAGAAAGCAAGTTTTATTTAAAGGGTAGAACAGAGATAGACTACTCCATAGAGAAGGGGACCCAGAGCTTGTATCCAAAGAAGTGGGGGTGTCCTGCCCCTTTTATACATTTTAGATTTCCTTTGTTCTCATGGCTTCTCTTCTCCCATCCTGCATACATGGCCAGTGGCCAAAAAGGTGGGCCAAAAAGTGAAGGTGAAGAGATCCAAGGGCCCAGGAGGCATTAATTAACAACTCCCTGCAGGGAGGAACAATTCCCTGGAAGTAGGTCACCTTGGTAACAGGTCAGAGGAGGGTGGGGGGATGGTCTCTGGAGCTTTTGATTTCTTTTCTTGATGAACTGGTCTCCATCTTCCTGATGGGACCCAATTATTTATTATCTACACTAACTGCCTTTTGTCCCCCAGCTTCAATTCCATCTCCAATTCATGTTGCAATTACCAAATGTGTAATGACAACTTCAGTTTGTATATTAATTATCTATTGCTGTGTAACAAATTACTCAAAAAACCAAAGAACTTGAAACAACAATAAATGAAAAGGTAAAAAATATTATAAAGTTTTTGTGGGTTAGGAATTCAGGAGTCTTAGCCAGGTGAGTCTGGGTTAGAGTCTCTTATGAGTTTGAAGTCATCTGAAGGTACTTTTCTTTTTAAAAATTTGTTTTTATAAATAAACATGTTAGAGTTAGAAACCAAGGCTCTGTGCATGCTAAGCATGTGCTCTATCAATCACTGAGCTATAACCCCAACCTAAAGGTTCTTTTCTATTTTTTTAATGTATATTTTTAGTTGTAGATGAACACAATACCTTTATTTTATGTATTTATTTTTATGTGGTGCTGAGGACCAAACCCAGTGCTTCACACAAGTGAGGCAAACATTCTACTACTGAGCCGCAACCCCAGCATGAGGTTCTTTTCTGAAGGTTTGGCTAGCGCTGGACAGTATGCTGCCAAGCTAACATGTGAGTGTTGATAAGACATCTCAGTTGCTTGCTGGCTGCTGGCTAACAGCCTCAGTTAACTCACCAACCACATGAGCCTCTCCTAAGAACTTCTTGTGTGTACTCAACATGGCAGCTGGCTTCCCCAGAGCAACTGATGATGGGGAGGGGGATGGGGGGAGACCAAGCATAACACCTTCATGTAACCTAGTTTTGTAAGTGACATACATTGTATCTACCACATTCTGTTCCTTAGAAGCAAATCACAAATCATAGCCCATATTCAAGGGAATTAGGATCCACTCTTTGAAGGGAGGAGTCAAACTATTGACCACAAACTATTTATATTCTTTCCCATATACAAAACACAATCTCTTTCTCCCAAGAACCCTCAAAATCTCATCTCTCTGGTGCATCAGCTTGAAATCCAGAATATCAGCATGTAAATTACATCAGGATGTGGTTGAAACTCGTAAGATGTAGTTCCTGAAATAGAGCGCCTCAAATACAATTCTTCTTCATTTGAAAACCTGTAATCTATTTTTAAAAAATATTTATTTATTTTAGTTCTCAGCGGACACAACATCTTTGTTTGTATGTGGTGCTGAGGATCGAACCCGGGCCGCATGCATGCCAGGCGAGCGCACTACCGCATGAGCCACATCCCCAGCCCCAGAAAACCTGTAATCTAAAGAGATAAATTATTTGCCCTCCCCTCACCCCACACACTCAAAATACAATTATGGGATGGGCATAGGATAACCAATGTGGACATTCCTGCTCAAAACGGGAGAGAAGTGGGAGGTACAAACATGTCTGTAACAATTCTAATTTAAGCCAGGGGAATGCTGGGGATTCCTCTATAGAATCCAAGGCCTTGTATTAATCAGTTTTCCATCATTCTGATTAAAATACCTGAGATAATCAACTTATAAAAAGGGAAGGTTTATTTTGGCTCATGGTCTCAGAGATTTCAAACCATGATCATTTGGCCCTGTTGCTTTGGGCCTGTGGCAGCACAGTATATCATGGCAGGAACACATGGTGGAGGAGATCTGTTCACTTCACGATGGCTGGGATGAAAAGAGAGTGGCAGGAGGGGCCTGGGTTCTAATATCCTCTTCAAGGGCACACTCCCAATGACTCAACTTCTTTCCACTAGAGCCCACCTCTCGATAGTACTGCAGGCTGGCAACTAAGCCTCTAACACCCAGGCGTTTTGGCACCGGGGCTTTAAGATCCAAACTGTAGCATCCTGGAAATAATTCTCTATGACTCCTGACTCCATGCTCTGTGCAGTCCTGCTTGCTGAGTCAGTCTCCTTTTCATGAGGATAGACTGTGTTGCAGGTTTCTCAGTTTGCCACTTGGAGAACTTTAAGGACAAAGACCTCTTTTTAGTCAATAGTGCCCCTGTACCTTTCAGTTCAAGCTGGCAGTGTCTCTGCTGATGTAATTTTATTAAAAATTTTGTTGGCTCCATGTGGATCTCATGTGTGACTCATTCCATTAGACAAAAACCACATCCACAGATCTCATCAAGATGTTCCATATTGTTTGAGAGGATTTGTCAGGATTATTCCTAAAATATTTAGGTGGAGCTGGGGTGTGATTGAGTGGAGAGGCCCTGGGTTTAATCCTAAGCACCAAAATAATAATAGTAATAATAATAATAATAATAATAATAATAATAAAAATAACTATTTACTATTGAAAGGTCTTTGGTTAGCATCTGGACTACCATCTTAAGTGATTTTGCTTCCCCGCCCCACAGGGGGATCTGAGAAAGGTTCACCAGGCCCTGGCCCTCATACCAACCCCACCCGTAACTGCCTGCTTTAGGACCCACCGGGCTCTAATCTCTGAGCTTGCCCCATGAAAGTCCTGAACTCCAATCCTGTGGAGTTGTTCTGCCTGTGTCCATCTATGGAGAGATGGCCCTTATCTGTCAGCTCTGACAAATAAACTCTTGTGTGTAGTATATCTCTGCCTGGTCTCCAGCCTTTCATTTCTTGCTTGCCCGTCTCCCAGTTCCTCGCTTTCCTTCCAACTATAAATTACTATTTACTAATTTTAATATTTACTATTATTATCTTAATATATACAATATTTAGGTAACTCTTTGCTTGATCAAAAGGCATCCTGGCCAAGTGCAGTGGGTGCACCCGTAATCCCAGTGACTAGGAGGCTGAGGTAGGAGGATTGTAGGTTTACAGGCAGCTTTGGCAATTTAGTGAGGTCTTCAGTAACTTAGTGAGACCCTGCCTCAAAATAAAAAATAAAAAGGGCTGGGGTTGTGGTTCAGTTGTAAAAACCCCTGGGTTCAACCCCCTCACCTCCCCCCCCCAAAAAAAAGGGTATTCTGAGGCACCAGGAATATGTTTCTGAAGTAGTAAAGAATTTTATATGCCCAACTTGGTTTTCATGTTTAGATTTAGCTAAAAATCTCCTTAAACTACCAGTTCATTAGGTAGGTGTGTCTACTTTCTGCATGACTTCAGGTTGCTGTGTTGCTAAGCTTTCTGCCATGACATAATAAAGATTTCATTTCCTTCAACTGCCAGTAAGTTTTTCCTTATTAATTCTCTCTCTCTCTCCCTCTCTCTCTCTCCCTCTCTCTCTCTCTCTCTCCCTCCCTCCCTCCCTTCCTCCCTCTCTTTTTGGTAGGGGTGGTGGGGGGAACCCAGAAAAATAGAACTCAAGGACACTTAACCACTGAGCCACATCCCTATCCCTTTTATTATTATTTTTTTACTGTGAGACAAGGTCTCACTAAATTGCTTCAGGCCTTTCTAAATTGCTGAGGCTGGCTTTAAACCTGTGATCCTCCTGCCTCAGCCTCCTGAGATACTGGAATTACAGGTGTGCACCACCACACCTGGCTTCTTTACTGTCCTTTAAGTGAGCCTTCTCAAGTCTATGCTTCCACTAAAAGTCATTTCAATGTATTTCACACTTTTGTTATTCCTGTCTTCAGAGTGTTTCAGTTTCTGTTCACTACCTGATTCCAAAGTCTCTCCCACAAATAACAATTTCGTTGTTTGTTATGGCAATACCCTGCTTCCAGGTATCAATTTATCTATTCCAGGTATCATCTAGTGTTGTAAAACAGATAACCAAAATTTAAAGTATGTTTTCAATTAAAATGTCAATAGATAGTACTAAATTTCCCAGCCAAAAAGGGTAACTATATGAGAACATCCTTTCCCCTGCTAATTTTATCTCACAATATCATTCACCTCTTTCAGTAAATGTGTACCTCTTTGATTCTTTGTGAGATTAAATAAAATATCCATGTGATATCTTCTAATAAGAGCCTTTTTATACATTGAAATTTTCTCTAGTGGTTCATTTTTTAATTTATTCTAATTATACATGCCAGTAGAATGCATTTTGACACATCATAAATAAATGGAGTATAACTTCTCATTCTTTTGGTTGTACATGATGTAGAGTCATACCCATTCCTCTAGTGATGCATGAAGGTGATTTTTAAGTTATGGATATTAATCTGTCCTGTATATTGCAAATATTTTCCCAGTCTATCAATTTTTTTAGTCTTTATTAATTTAATAAAGATTAATTTATCTTCCAGTGGTTTTAACTTTTCTGAAATCTAATTTGTCAATTTTCCTTCTAGGTGTTGGGATTTGTCCTGATTGATTCAAAGATGATAAAACTTCTAATATTTTTATAGTTTTGTTTTTGAATTGGATACTTTATTCAGCTAATGTTTATTTTTATGCATAGTTGAGATAAAGCTATCTCAAGTGGTTAGCCAGTCATCAAAATGCTGTATATTGAACAGGCCATTCTTCATTGATTTAAAACACTTCCTAAACTCTATTCTAAATTTTCATAAAGATGTATAGTTCTGTTTGAAACTCTCTATTCTATTCAGCTACTTTATATACCTCTTCCTGGAGTAATTGCTATGCTGTCAATACCACATTACTTAAGTCCTTGTAATTTTGGATTGCTTTGACATCTCTCTCTTTTTTTTTTTTTCCTATGGTAGGGAATGAACCCAGGGCCTTGCACATGCTAATCCTGGACTCTACTACTGAGTTATACACCCAGCCACTGTCTGGATATCTTGTAGGGCATACGTACATTGTTTTTACTTCTAAAGTTTCTTGGTCCTTTAAATAATTTTTTCCTTTCATGTGACTGCCAACATAAAAAGCAAAAACAAAAACAAAAGCAATAAATGAAAAAAAACCTTAACTGTTGAACTACTGGTTGGAATTTCATTGACACTGTACATCTATTTGGAGAGAACTGGTGTCTTTGAGATATTGAGTTTTCCTACTTATAAATATTTTCTCTTAATTTATGCAATTTTTGTATGCTTGACAATCTACCCTATATAAATCTTTCTTATTTCTTGTTTAGTATATCCCTAGGCTTTTTATTCTATTATTGCTGTTGTTAATAAGATTCTCTTCCCAGTCGCTATTTCCCCCCCTAGAGATCATAAAGGAATGAAGAAGAGCTTTAGGTGTTGATCTGGAAAGATCTTTGCTGCTTATTCCACCGCTCTGACTTCTTCCCCTCATCCAGTCATGGAAATAAACCCACTGAATTCTTTTTTTTTTAATTGATTTTATTTTTTTTAAATACACAACAGTGGAGTGCATTACAATTCTTATTACACATATAGAGCACAATTTTTCATATCTTTGTATATAAAGTATGTTCACACCAATTCATGTCTTTATATATGTACTTTGGTTTTGTTTTTTTTGCATTACAATTCTTATTACACATATATACCACATTTTTTCATATCTCTGTTTGTATATAAAGTAGATTGACACCCAATTCATGTCTTCATATGTGTAATTTGGATAATGATGTCCATCACATTCCATCATCCTTGCTAATTCCCCGTCTCCTCCCTTTCCTTTCCTCCCCTCTTCCTTATCTAGAATTCATCTATTCCTCCCACGTTTCCCCTCCCTACCCCATTATGAGTCAGCCTCCTTATATCAGAGAAAACATTGGGCATTTGTTTTTTGGGATTGGCTAACTTCACTTAGCATTATCTTCTCCAATGCCATCCATTTACCTGCAAATGCCATGATTTTATTCTCTTTTATTGCTAAGTAAAATTTTTTTTATCCATTCATCTGCTGAAGGGCATCTGGGTTGACTCCACAGTTTAGCTATTGTGAATTGTGCTGCTATAAACATTGATGGGGCTGTGTCCCTGTAGTATGCTCTTTTTAAGTTCTTTGGGTATAGTCTGAGGAGAGAGATAGCTGGATCAAATGGTGGTTCCATTTCCAGATTTCCAAGAAATCTCCATACTGCTTTCCATATTGACTGTACCAATTTGCAATCCCACCAGCAATGTATGAGTGTACTTTTTCCCCCACATCCTCACCAACACTTATTGTTTGTCTTCATAATAGCTGCCATTATGACTGGAGTGAGATGATATCTTAGAGTAGTTTTGATTTGCATTTGTCTGATTGCTAGAGATGATGAGCATTTTTTCATACATTTGTTGATTGATTGTATATTCTCTTCTGTGAAGTTTCTGTTCAGGTCCTTGGCCCATTTGTTGATTGGGTTATTTGTCCCGCCCCCCCCCCCCACTTAGCTTTTTGAGTTCTCTATACACCCTAGAGATTAGTACTCTATATGATGTGTGAGGGGTAAAGATTTGCTCCCAGGATATAGGCTTTCTGTTCACCTCACAGATTGTTTCTTTTGCTGAGAAAAAACTTTTTAGTTTGATTCCACCCCATTTATTGATTCTTGGTTTTAATTTTTGTGATATAGGATAGGAATCTTATTAAGGAAGTTGGGGCCTAATTCTACATGATGAAGATTAGGGCCTACTTTTTCTTCTATTAGATTCAGGGTCTCTGGTTGTATTCCTAGGTCCTTGATCCATTTTGAGTTAAGTTTTGTGCATAGTGAGAGATAGGGGTTTAATTTCATTTTGTTGCATATGGATTTCCAGTTTTCCCAGCACCATTTGTTTCTCCAGTGCATGTTTTTGGCACCTTTGTCTAATATAAGATAATTGTAATTTTGTGGGTTAGTTTCTGTGTCCTCTATTCTGTACCATTGGTCTACAATCTGTTTTGGTGCCACTACCAAGCTGTTTTTGTTACTATTATAACCACCGAATTCTTTGTAAAATATAAACTAGGTCATGTCACTTCCTAGTTGAAAACATTTCAATGGCTTTCCCATTTTCCCTAGAATAAGATACAGAATCCTTAACATGATCCACACAGTGTGGAGAAGTTAGCGTCTACATCTCTGACCTTTTGCCCTGGATTGCCCTGCTCCGGGTACTCTGATCTTCAATTCCTGAATCCTTTAAGATTTCTCCTCTCTAGAAGCCTGATCTAAGGTATTAGCAAAATAGGGAAGGGCAAAGAAAGTAGTAAAACCAATTGTTACTCTATGCTGAGAACTTTGACATGTACAAACTGACAAAAATCTCTTTTAACCTGAGTCTTTTTGAAAATAGGGCTCAACTTTGGCCTCCTTGCTAGGCCCGCATAGTTCATTTGTAGAAAGAATCCTGATGAATCAGTTTAGCAGGAATTCTCCATCCTCGATATCTGATCCAATTCCTTCTCTCTTATCCTTGGCATCTGAGCACTTTGGCCTGTTTGCACCAAGAATCCCTCTACTCTCCATATTTAATCAGTCTTGGTATCAGATTAAAAAAAAAAAAAACCTAACCCCTCCCTGATTACCTTAGCTTGCCTTTGGCCAGAATCCTATTAACTTGGCTTGTCAAAATTCCCCCTACCCTTGTCTCATGTTAGCAATTTTCTACCTGCTTATTCTACTGTTTTTCTATGAATTTCTAGCTGTCTTTGTGGAATTCACAGTAGACTAGTGTGATAGTTTTGACAACTATTGGAATAGTCCTGAATAGTTTTCCTTATCATTTTGATGAATGTCAGAATGATTTTTTTCTTTAACACAATTTAATTTTTTAAAATATATTGTTTTGTTGTTATGGACCTTTATTTATTTATATTTGGTGCTGAGAATCAAACCCAGTGCTTCACACATGCTAGGTGAGCACTCTACCACTGAACCCCAACCCCAGTCCATAACACAACTCCTTTAGATAGTATTTGTGGATTAATTGGCTATGGAGAGTGAGGGAAAGAGGAATTTAGGAAACTTGTTAAATATCTAGTTCAGACTAACAGGCAGTTTATCAGCATTCAAGGCTTAGTTACAGAGAAGAACATACTCCTGCCAGTTGGAGCAGAAATGAATTAACAACAAGTATCAAGAAGCTCATGGATAGACTCTTTGTGAGGGCTGAAGAACTTAACTCTTGGCTAAAATTCTTTGAGCAACTGCTTCAGTCATGACTAGGAAGCCACATACTAGTTTGTAAGGATGGCCTTAGGCCTGAGCCTAAGAAACTCCATTTTAAAACTCCAGTTTGAAACCTGCAGTCTCACCAGGCATGTATGGCTCTCAGGCACAAACAAGTCCCTTCTCCCCACACTGACAAACTCAGAGTGAAGTCTCTGGCATGTTGCCCTCACTCAGATAAGATAGAGAAGCAAGAAAATCAAGGTGGGGACCACCAGACCAGATAGTTTAACCTCAGGGCAAATGACATCACGGAGAAATCCAGTGGCAGCTGATAGGGTTTGAAGGGTGGCCAGAAGCTCAAAATTTAGTATAAATGATGGAACAAAAGAACAGACATTCAGCCAGGCAACACTGATACAAGCCTGATGAGGACCTAGACTGATATCCCAACTCTTCTCATCTACCTGATCCTCTGCGTTGTTCTCACCACTCTCAAACTCTACAGCAGCCTCTTGACTCTGGTGAGAAAAGGACTTTTTCCTATAACGGCCTCCTCAGCCAGCCATCAGCTCCACTCCAGGAGAAGTCTGCCTTGGTGCCTGATCTGATCACCACGGTCTGAGGTGTGTGCACCTGCTGAACTTAGAGCCTAAGACTTGAGACTTTTGATCTGACACTTGAGCTTAGCATGCAGAGGGAATGTCTGTCATGACCCTGTCAAGATTAAGTGTATTTGCAGTGCTTAGAATCAATCTAGAATTGTTTGCTGGGAATTGATTATGTCTATTTCAGTGCCTAGCATTAAGGATTGTCAGTTTCTTGATTAAGAACCTATAAATTGAAATTATATTGAGTTGTTTGAGTGAATAAAGCATCGAAAATGGCAGAAACGCCTGGACATTCTTTATTTCTCCCCTCTACTGCATAAGTCACACGTTTTGCCCATTGCGACATAAATGGAGAAACCTCTGCTACAGTTGCTAACTCTAGAATTATACCACTTTGGCTCCAATCAGCATCGTAAAAAGGCATATCTCATATCCTGTGTTGTCTCCACTTAACTCACTTCCAAATTCAAGCCTCAGGTAATTACTCACTGAAGAACTTGGAACCCAAGCAGCAAAGGAGCCTGGGAAATGTAGTTTCCAGCTTTGCTACTAGAAGGCAGTGAGATGGACTGAGTCTGAGTGAACCAATTCAGGTCTTCATGGAAGGTGATATAATTAACTGAGATGGATGAACAGTTTAGGAGCTGGACAGACAAGTGGTCAAAGCCGCTTAACTCTGAACATGTGTGAACAGTCTGTGTCAGGAGGGATCTCCTGATGCTGAATGTGAATCTTCTCTGTTTCTCTGGTCTTATGGCATAAGCAATCTTACAGAATTTGTGAATTCTGTTGCTGAAATCATAAAACCTGACGCTGAGCTCCATTTGGGAAGGGGCTACTAAACTGGGCTTTCCCATCACAGCAAGAAGAGAGTTTGGAATTAAATCTGCTCTGGCAACTGACAAGCGTTTCTGTCTGCTTTGCTAAAATTAACCATAGAAATAATTCCAGCTTCCTATTCTGCTACATAGTGCCACCTGGTGTGAATCCATGCTCTTGTTCTCTAACTCCACCCTCCTCTATTGATGAATAATATTTATATAATTTGGGAATTTATTTGATTTGTCAAGATAGACCAAGATGCTAAAAAAAGGAAGGAAAAAAAACACACAACAACAACAAAACAAAACTAAATTCACATAGAAAAATTTTCATGACCACAGGCTGCTGGGATGCCTCAAAATGCAAAGATCCAAAAGCAGCTAAACTCTTAAGGCTTCTAAAACCAAAATCTCCAGACTGGGGGCAAAAGTCATGTTGGGGACTCTATGACTCCTACCTCTCCTGAAAAGTTTCCTTCTTTACCCTGTTCCCACCCTCCACAAAATGAAGGGAGAATGAAAGAACACTCAGTGAACAGAAATGGCACTAGCAACCCAACCCAGTGCACGGTGTGCCAAGAGGCCACTGCTGTTGAACCCGTATGTTCTCCTGCCCTGCCCTCCATGCTGAAGAGGTCCAGAGAGAGATGGAAGTTTGTCTTCTGGGGAAGCACAACATTTTTGGGTTAGGGTTCGCACTGATCTGTTCCCTGCCAGGGGTCTTCAGTGTGATCTGTTCCTTTAGAGGTTGAGGGTTGGGCTGGGGATGTGGCTCAAGTGGTAGCGCGCTCGCCTGGCATGCGTGCGGCCCGGGTTCGATCCTCACTACCACATACAAATAAAGATGTTGTGTCCGCCGAAAACTAAAAAATAAATATTAAAATTCTCTCTGTCTTAAAAAAAAAAATAGAGGTTGAGGGTCCTGCAAGAGAATCTACAAAATGTGAGTTTGATTCTGGGTCATGGACTGAGGGTTCACTTCTCACCAGCATGTGTAGGCACTGGTTTAAGTGCTGTTTGCAATGTTGGCATCAAGCTGTGTGGTGTGTGTCACTGAGCTGGAAGTCTCCAGGAGGGTGTGGAAAAGAAATGGCTTTCATTTTGTTGATATGTGCTGATTAGCTGAAGGCCAGTGGGCTGCCTTGCAGAACTGCGCCATTTGAGCAAGGGCCACATTCATACATAACCCTAAAGGGATTGTGCTATGTGCCACAGACAGGGAGATGACGGGTGATCAGGTGACCCACTCTGATGGTTCACCATGTCCTGAGGTCAGAGAGGGTTGGGGGCTGAGATGTGGCCTGAGAACAAGCATCACATACATCAGGATGGTGGAGGCCTGGATCCGGTGGCAGCCTGGGCAGGAATACACCTCATAGACCTCCTCAGCCCAAATTACAGTGTGAGTCAGAGAAACAGGAAGCAAGCAGAAGCAACGGCAAAGAAGTGGCCACTTCCTGTTCACAACAAAATACCAAAGATGTCGGACTTTATATGAGCAAGAAAATACCTTCTTGGCAGGCTCCAAGGAACCCTCTTTTGAAAGGAGATAGACTCTGAAAACTAGGAAGCATCTCAGTTACCAGGGGTCGAGGGGTTTCCATTCTTATCCTGTTTCAGGCCCATCTTGGGAGCTTTGAAGAAATATCTGTGCATGAGTTCTGGCCTAGATCTACTTAGATCCAACTCAGAAATTGGCAGTTGTAAAGCATTTTTTTTTTTGTATGGCAATTAAAAAAATCTTTATTGGCTACAATTGACATAATACACTGCATCTATTTAAAGTGTACAGTCTGGCTTTATGTGTATATCAGTGGAACCATCACCACAATCAAGAGAATGACGTATGTCACCCCTCCTAATGTTTCTGGGTGCTTTGCACCCTCCTTCTTGCCCTTCTTTCCCCTCCCTGCCCCCGTTACTCCCATCTCACCTCCCACCCAGACAACTACTGCTCTTCTTGTCACCATAGGTTAGTTTTCATTTCCTAGAATTTTTTAGCAATGGGATCAACTAGTGCGTTCTCTTTTGGAGTCTGGTTTCTTTTATTCAGCATAATCACTTTGTGACTCATCTGTGTTGTATTCTTACTTATTGCTGACTAGTGTTCCGTTGTGTGAAGTTTGTTCATGCATTTACCCACTGATGGGCATTTGGGTTGCTTTCCATACTCCTAGGGGTTCAGTAAAGGTATGATCACATCTGGGTAAGATGAATGAGGAGATTATTTCTATGGGCCCTGGAGCACTTGGTTAGTGGTACTATTTATTTGATAGTGACATTTCTCATTATAGCTATTTTATCATCAGTGTTGATGTGTACCGCCTTTATCCCAGGGGAATATATTCCAAGACCTCCAAAAAGATGCCAGAAACTGCAGATAGTACTGAACCCTATAAATGCTATGTTATTTCCTATACATATTTGCCTGTGATAAAGTTGTAAAATCAGACATGGTAAGAGATTAGCAATTACAACTGGTAATAAACTAGAACAATTACAACAACATATTATAATGAAATTTATATAAAACTCAAGAATTCTGGAATAATCTCCTTGTCTACAGTATCTTTTCTCCCCACAGGTAATGAAACTATGGAAAGCAAGACTGTGGACAAGTGGGGACTTCTGTTCCTTCTTAGCCCTTGAAGACGGCTGTGATATGTCTTACACTGTTTCACATCTTTATGGTATTGTATGTAAATTCGTCTTAACTATGGCTCCTTGCCTGTTACATTCTGCACTCCCTGCTACCTTCTCATTCTCCTTGTCTACAGTATCTTTTCTCCCCAGTGGAGATGTCTCCTTCCTTCCACCATCCTATAAGGCCTTATATTTCCCCTTTTCTCTGTTTATGCCCAGGCTTTGTTGCTTGCTCCCTCTTAGGGGATCTACTCTCTCCCTTGAGAGACCCTCTTTTCCCCTTTCTCATTCCTTCTGATAAACTCATGCCTGTTACTTTGAGTAACATGTCTGAAATCTTTCAGGCTTGATCACAAGAATTGAGGTTTCAAGTGAGGATTTGGGGGGTGTCTTCCTGCTGCCACAGTTTCACATAAAGCCAGTGCCTATACCAGAAGAATTGTCAATAAATGGCATAGGAACAATTGATGAGCTCCTTGGGGGTAAAAATCAATTTAGATAATTATTTCAGCCTTCCCCAAATGAATTCTAGATTTATCAATGAGCTTAGTTAATAACAACAACAACAATAACAACAACAAAAAACTAGAGAAAATTACAAGTGTATATTCAATCACTGGTAGTGGGGATGACTGTCTCCCTCTTATTTAGATTTGGATTAGGCTCATAAAGGAAAAAAAAATCAACAGTTTAAAAAATCTATTAAATTTTGAATATCAAAAAATAATTCAAGGGCTGGGGATGTGGTTCAAGTGGTCCGTGCTTGCCTAGCATGCGTGAGGTACTGGGTTCGATTCTCAACACCACGTAAAAATAAAAAAAAAATAAAGATATTGTGTCCATCTAGAACTAAAAATGAATACTTAAAAAAAATAACTCAAATTAAAGCATACTATTGGAACCTTAAAAACATTGTGGTGAATATGGTCATTGAGGGCCTAATGTATTTATTATGTAAAGTGCTCACACACACCAATAAATATTCTAGAAAAAAATTGGCAGAGGACATGTGTCCCAATAAGGAAATGTAATTGGTCGAGGAACATTCAGACATAAGTTCAGCCTTCTGTGCTGCACTCAAATATGTGTGCAATTTAAAAAACAATGAGATACAATCCTTTATAGATTAAATTACTCAAGATGAAAGACAATTAGACACATAATGAATTACACTACAGCTACTTATGTGCCAGCATGGCTCCTGTATATTTGTATCTCACTGGATACTCTGCTCATAGCAGGAGACCCCTAGGGACTAAGAAAAGCTAGCTTTTTAACAAGCCAGTTATATACCATGTGCTTCACACAGAGTACCTCAGACTCTCCTGATAACCTGCAAGATGCCTTGAGCTGTTTTTTTTTTTTGTTGTTGTTGTTGTTGCTGTTTTTTGTTGTTGTTGTTTGTTTGTTTTAACAGATGGAAAAAGTGAGGCTTCTTGAGACACTGCTAGGATGTTTGAGGGTCAAGATTGAACTCCATTTGACCTAACTTCACCCCCTTTCCTCTGCCCACCGGGCCAGGCTGCCATTCCTAAGTGGCTACATGGCAAAGAAAGCAGCAGCTTTTATTATTGCAGAATCCAGAAAGACTGTTTTCCCTGAGGACTGCCCCTCTATCCTGAGGAAATATGAACAAGAAGTTGTAAGAAAGCAGAAGGAGGACTGGAAAAGGAAAGCAGAGAAGTCAGCTTCGAAGGCAAATCCTGGCTGGGTAGATGAGGGGACATCCGTTTGGAAATAGAATTGATCTAACTGGAAAACAAGATTGGAGGAAAAGTAGCAATCTTGGGGATGGAGTGGGGAGCAAAACAAAACCCCACAAAAAAACTAGCTACTGGTAAGAAACACGTAGCTGTAATTTTCCCTGGAAGCACTCCCCTCCTTCCCCTGTCCCCAGGTGAATGTTCCCTGTGTCCTTCAGGCAATGCAGCCTCCAAATGGATCAAAGGCTGGCTATTGAAAGCCAGGCTCCATCACCTCCAGAAGCAAGAGGGCAGGTGGTCTGTCCCCTGGAGTCCTTTGTCCTTTTATAATCTCATCCCTTGTGCATGGTAGATGTTATATAACCTATATGGTAATTTATGTTAATATAATCCATTATAAACAGTGTGATGGGATAGTGGCAGTTAGCATTTGAGGAGCCATAATCAAAAATCCACACTTTGGGGATGATTAGTGAGCTTTTGAAGTGTCTAATCAAGAAGACACACTGCATTTGAATATTTTTTTTTTTGAAATTTAGCAACAGAGGGTTGGTTAACTAGCACGATGATTGAAGGCGCTGGTAAAGTTCAAGTGGAAATCTGTGGCTGACCAGACAGGTTATGGTAGCCATGCTGCCCTCATGCAAGCAATCATGGGAAACGAGATGGCCCAGCCCAGTACTTTGGAGCAGCACTTGACCTCTAGACATTCACGTGACCTCTGTGTCCTGACCCAGTGAGAAAATAGCTAATCCTACCATCAGAATATTGTTCCTCCTTGGAATGAACCTCTCAGAGCTGTTGGAAAGCCTGAAGAGAGACGGGAACTTTCTCAAACACAGAAGAATGAACCGTATAATTTGTGTACCTGTTTGTTAATAAACCTTGGCACATTTGGAAGAATTTGGTTTCACACTCCCTTTTGTTGTAAGATATGTATCCTGGAAGCAAAATTGTAGGGAAGAAGATTACAGACCTACTGTCTTTAATGCCAGCATTTACAAGAATAACAAAAACAGCAAAATAAATAAAATTACTCAACACTTGCTGGTAGACATTTTGGTTTAGATGGGTTTACAATGTGGCCCTTTTGGCTGAAGAACATATTTTTTTTCCTATGAGAAACTGATGTGACTCCATTTTTGAAAACAGCTTCTACCTCAAAGCCTGTCCAAGGAAGGGGGCGTGACCCTTGTCCTTGGAAAAACCCACAGAGGACTCCTAGGCACATACCCACCCTGCTGAGTTGTTTGTCTGTAAATAACAGGAGAGATCTGCTGTGCCAGATGTCCCTGACTCAGTCAGGCTAGGTGAGGACCCATAGCAACCCCCTAGCAACCACCAATCAGCATGAGACAGGGAAAATACCTGGGATGCCAGATGACCCCCCAGTAGTTTATGGTGGTTGATAACATGTTGGGAAACCATGTGGTTTAGCAAGTACACCCCTTGTGGCTTAAACCAATCAATTCAAAGGAATCCCCTTCTTGTACTAACCAATCAGTCTCTGTAACAACACCCTTCTGCAGCTCTGTTTATTGTAGTCCGTGTGGCACAGTTTAAGAAGAAGCAAACAGATCAACTTGTTCCTACCCAACTTGTTTCCACCAGTGAATGTGCTGATCAATGTTAAGAGTTGTTGTTTGACTTTCCTGCAGTAGGGAATGATTTGCTGTGTGATGTTGTGATGCATAGAGTATCCCTCCAAAACCTATAAAATCTCACTGGACAAAGGACCAGGACTCACTCCCTGAGACCCCTGCATCAGGAACCGTTGTGAGTCCAGGCTTGAGCTTGCAATAAAGATTCTTGTGTGATTGCATCGGATTCGGCTCCTGGAGGTCTACTGAGGTCCCAAGAATCTGGCATTACACCTACATATATGTATGAAACAAAAAGACAGAGCTGCTAACTCAGGAACTTCAGTGAAGTGAAGCTAAAAAAGATTCTAGTCCCCCCTGGAATCCCTACTACTTCTGCTCAGCTGGTTGATTGACAGGTGAAAAGAACTAGCCTCAGTGAGGTGCCTTCTAATTAGCAGCAGTGACTGTGGTTGCCAGGGCCAGCTCTGCTAATGCCCCTAAGGCTGCTGCTCTGCAGAACAGGCAGGACCCATTAGGGCTTTGAGTGTAGGGGGCAAATGAAAGGAGGGGCACCTTTGTTGGGATAGGGGTGAGGGAAGAGGCACCTGCTCTTGTTGAATCTGGTCCTGATGTCTTTATGAGGACAAGATTTCTCTAAGTGAGGATGTTGCCAGCCTGGAGACAATAGAAATCAGGCCTCCAATCACAGCCAAAGGCCATTTTCAATGTCACTGCCAACTTGACCTACTATTATGAAAATTGCTCCAATTAAGTGCATACACATTTGCATGTGAAATGACAACTAAGAGCTTGCCTAAGAGGCAATTTTTGCAAATGAAGCTGGGAATTACAAAAATAGGATGTTTTGTCCTTTGTAGGGATTATTTGTGACCCAATGAGATGACAGCCCCCTCCTCAAGCTTTGCCTTGTGGCCTGTAGTAAATTATTTGTCCCTTGAATGCTTCCTAAGGCTAGCAGAGGAGCCCCTTGAAATAAAGGGGCTTCAATCATCAGTTTCAACAATTCTCCTGTCTCCAAGTAATAAAACATCTGGAAAATTGGGCTAAATGGATAAAACAGTTCTCTGTAATAAGTATCTGGCATCCGTACAACTCTGTATAATGCATTTTTTTAATGACCAGATGTGGTACTTCTGTGTTATGAAGAACAGAGGCATGTTTAGTCATGCTTTTTATTGCATTTAAAATGCAAGGTATATTTTCATAGCTCCCCAGAGAAAGGCTATCCCGTTGATTGAGAATTGTTGATGTGTTGGTTTACAAACTTGAAAAGTAAGCTAACCACTCAGAAAATTGCAGATATAATTTAAACCGTCATTAAACTGGACATGAGAAGGGAACTGGCTTCAGAAAAAGAATTTGGTCTATAAATTTTTCCTTCTCTCCTAGTGAATTTGTTCCACAGAGTCTTTGATCTTGCAGTCGTTTATGTTCTTATCTGTCTTCTGTGATATTTATGGCTTTATGCAGAAATGATTTCATCAAACTTGCTATTCACTTCTTCCCAATTTCTCATTAAGAAAGCTTAGCTGGTAACCCACCTGTGCAGTCTCCATTTTTATAGTCCTTTGTGGGGTTCCAACAAGATGTTTTTAACATGTGTGTGTTGGGGGAGGGGAAAGGGAGATGCCTAGAATGTTGTCCAGTGGGCTACATTTTAAAAATCTCCCCTGTATATATATATATATATATATATATATATATATATATATATATATATATACACTCACATAGTGTGCTTGTGTGTATATATGCTTATACATACACATGTATCATTTTTAAAATTTTCTTTTTTTATATATATGTACATATGTAAAGTTCGAAAAACAGCAAATTGCTAAAAGAATTTAAAAATCCTCTGTAAATCTATCCAGTGATAAGCACTGTTTACATATGTACTTTTCATTTCCTAAAACTGCAGCCACATCTTCCTAAGTAATAGCCGTGCCACCTGCTCTTATAACCTTGAATGCTGTGAACATTTTTCCTTTTCTGAAACAGTCCGTTAAGGTCTGCGTTTGGATGGATTCATTTTTACGGAACCCCTTTCTTAGTTTGGGATACTTTAAATATTCATGATGCTAGTCTATGATAGATAAACATCTTGATGCAAGCGTCTTTTTGTAGATCTCTGCTTCTTTCCTGAGAGTCGAATTACTGGATCAAAGGGTACGAGTGCTTTCTCTCAAGGCTTTATTCCCATGCCCGCAGCCCAGGGTGTTCTTCACGGAGTGTGTGATGATGTATGTCGTACCCTCCCACAGCGGGAGTGTGAGTGTCCTGTTTCCCTGCACGCATGCTGGGTCCCCTCATTAGGAACAGTTCCACAGAAAATGTATTAATCCTCTGCCTGCTATGAGTTCTGTTGTTTCCCCAGTTTGATACTGGCCTTTTAACCTGGACGATGAGCTGGAAAATTCTGTTTTGCCATAGTTTCTTTTCTCCCTTTCTTCCTCCCTCTGTCCTTGTTTAGAAGTTTTAAACATTTGTTTCTTCGAGTCTTTTTCTTTACGGAGTCCTCTTTTGCTTTTAAACTCTCCCGACTTGAAAACAGATGACTTGTTTTCATTTTTCTTGAATTTGTTTTTTTTTCTGCTTCATTTTTTATACTTAACACAAATCCGTTCAGAACTGACTTGAGCATATTGCAAGAAGTGGGAGAATCTAATTTATTCTCTTCCAAATGGTTAACAGATTGTTTCAGCACCATTTATCCAGTATTCCATTTTCAAATAATCTATCTTTCAAAAATTAAAAGCAGAGGTGCTTGTATTCTTGGTCTAGGTCTTTCTTAAATATGCTGTTGTCACAGATTGTTCTCTGACATTCTTTCAGTTTTTTCCTTGGTGAACTTCAGTTGTCTGAAAATTGGATTTATCTGTTTCTCTATGGTGAGCCTCAACTCTGCCTGATTTTGAAGTCCTTGACTCTCAGCACTTCTGGGTAGAAACGAATTCTTGAGTTTTTCTTCTATTTTATCCCTTATATTTCATAAAACAAATCTCTAACGTGTGAGCATCTGAAGTCTTAGGCCTGAGATAAAGCGGGCAGCCCACAATTAGAAATGAATGGGTCATCTTCTAGTTGTGCAGTAGACTCTGATCTATGATAGGTGCCTATGTGAGTTCCTGGGCTTCAGTTTACTCCACTGTAAATTGACAAAGAATCTATGAGCTTAAAGTATGTATATATTTATCGTGCCGGGCACAGTGGCGCATGCCTGTAATCCCAGCAACTTGGGAGACGGAGGCAGGAAGATCATAAGTTCAAAGCCATCCTCAGCAAAAAGCAAGGCCCTAAGCAACTCAGTGAGACCCTATCTCTAAATAAATTACAAAAAATGGCTGGGGATGTGCCTTAGTGGTTAAGTGCATCTGAGTTCAATCCCCAGTACCCCCTGACCCCCCACCAAAGTGCTTATCTCAGCCTGGTAAATGGTGGTGTGTGCCTGTAATACCAGCTACTTAGGAGGCTGAGGCAGGAGGAGCCTAGGGGGCTGAGGCTAGCCTAGATAACCTAGTCACACACACACACACACACACACACACACACACAAAATCAAATATTACAGATCAATTTAAGGAGTTAAAAAAATCTGAAAAATGTGGTAGTGGGGAAGGAAAATTACTTAAGCAGCCTTCAGAAAGCCTGAGCTGGACTTCTTGTCTTGCCATTTTAATAATTGTGTAGCCTTAGGGAAATGCTTTAAATTCTGCCAGCTCTTACTTCCTCTGAAGTAAAATGAGGTTTATTTCTGTTCTAGGACCAAATCCTTCCCCAAATTGAAAGATAGCTGGTTAATAAATTTCTCAAAAGTTGTTTAACTTCAATGATAATCAAATATACATACATTAATACACATAATTGTGATTTTTTTTTAACCTATAAATCAGCCAATGTTTTAAAAATGTTTCCTTCATGCTGGTGAGGGTGTGGTCAAATGGACACTTTGAAAGTGTAGGTTGGTACCATCCATTCTCTTGGGAAGCCACTTTGCAATCAAGCACCTTAAAACACACATCCCTTTTGCACTAGTAATTCCGACCCCAGCAGTTGATCCTAAAAAAAAAATTCACCTTAGATATAGACAAAGATTTATACATAAAGATATTCATCAGAGTGATTGTTAGGAGGAAAATCTCAGCAATAGAGAGAATAATTAGGTTGGTAGAGTTTACAGTGGCATTAATCATTTACATTTTTGTTTAAAGGACACAGACATGGAAACCCAAACAAGTTGGGCAAAGAAGTATTTCAATTATTAGAAATAAGTGCAGTATACTGTGCAGCATTTTGAATGATTCCAAAACTAAGACATGTAAATGTCTGAGGAGATGGAGATACCAACTACCCTGATCTAATCATTATAGATTATTCGATACATTACCTGTATTGAAATATTACACTGGGCTGGGGTTGTGGCTCAGTGATAGAGCACTCACCTAGCATGTGTGAGGTGCTGGGTTCGATCCTCAGCACCACATAAAAATAAATAAATAAGATAAAGGTATTGTGTCCAACTACAACTAAAAACCAAAAAAAAAAAAAAAAAAGAAAAAGAAAAAGAAATACTGTTACCTATAATTAGGTGTCAATTGAACATACATATTTTTATAATTGAACATACATATTTTAAAAATGTCATTTAGTCAGAATAGCTTAATATCCTGAGAAAATATTCATGTTATAATGTGAGGTGACAAAAAAGGAATATTATCTAATTGATATTATCATGTCTGTACAAAAATAACTTGCATAGCACAAAGACTAAAGAAAAGCTTAAAATCACGTTTTTCTTCAGGGTAGGGAGGATTTCTTTGATTCTGGTTTCCAACTTTCTGCAATGAACACAAAAGTTTTATAGTTAAATGTAAATATATTTTTTTAAAATTAATAATTTATTCTTTGAATAAAACCATGATTATGGAAATAATATTTGTTTTTCTCATTTTTACAGTTGTCAAAAGGACTAACAAGCCTTTGTTAACTATGAAGCACTTTCCACGTGTAAGAACATGTACATAATGCTAAAAGATTCTGATTAATTCAGAGTAAATGTACCAGGAAAGCTCTTTTTATGAAAAATGTCTAAAAATGTAAAATGAACTATCCATTCATAATATGAATGATCTTTCAATTTGTTTTTTGGTTTCAATTTTTATGTAATGGATTTCTTTTAAGTAGAACTCAGCTTCAAAATATATCATGCTGCTCAGAACAAAGAGAGAAGAGACTTCTTTTAAAATATGTATGTTCACTTGACACCTATTTATAGGGAACAGTGTAATATTTCTTTTTTTTTTTTTTTTTTTTTTTTTTTTTTTTTAAAGAGAGAGTGAGAGAGGAGAGAGAGAGAGAACTCCTTGATATTTATTTTTCGGTTATCGGCGGACACAACATCTTTGTACGTGGTGCTGAGAATCGAACCCGGGCCACACGCATGCCAGGCGAGCGCGCTACCACTTGAGCCACATCCCCAGCCCAAAGTGTAATATTTCAATACAGGTAATTTGTATTGAATAATCTGTGATGATTAGATTAGGGTAGTTGATACCACCTATTCTCATTTTCAGAGGATAACTTTTGGGGTTAAGGCTGTGGATTTCAATTTACACTCAGCATCTGGAATGGTATGGAAATCTTTATTTTTTTCCTCTAGTATTGGACGGAGATTGAACCCACAGGTGCTTTGCCACTGAGCTACATCCCCAGCCATGCTCCCCACCCCGTACCTTCTTAATTTTAAGCTAAATTGCTGACGCTGGACTTAAACTTGCCATTCTCCTGCCTCAGCCTCCCAAGTATACTGGATTACAGGCACTAGCACCACCCAGCTGGAATCAGAAGGGCAACTGGCTTTTGCTATTGCTCTGGGCTTATCATCCTAAGAGCCAGGAAGGGGATTTCTCTGTGGCCTGCAGTCAACATCAACACTGAGCAGTGGCTGAATCTGCTGCTGTCGTGTATGAAGGGTGGAGGCCATGCAGATGTGGTTTCTTGCCTCCATTTTCCCTCTACCAGGGCAAAGCAGGTGTGCTTGGCTGCCTTTCATTCACCACACTCTTCCTTTCTTCAGTTGACCTTTTTCTTCCAATCTCTGCCTTATCATTTTTAGTCTGGCCATAATTGCTTCTCTGGCTTACTTTGGTTCTTCTCAAACGGCACAAGAAGTTTCTTCGATGGGATCTGTGAGCTCTAATACAACTTTAAAAAGTTTTTAAGAGGTTTCTTCAGTGATTTTGCCAGTTAGAAATGCCTTTTGGAGCAGTACTTCAAAATGGAAAGGCATTTTCTTGGAATGTGAGTTTTGTCTCAGGGTTGAATTCAGTCACTGGTAGGAAGAGTAGACACAGACAGGATAGCTTAAGGGAGCAAGTTCTCCTCTTCCCCACCTACCAAGATTTCTGGAAGTGGGCTGTTGCTGGCTTGATATAGTGAGGTAATGATGTCATTGCTTGTGTCTCTGTGGTTTTCTTGTCTTGTCCCTTAGAGCTCTAGGCTGGAAGCCACAGACTCAAGCCTCTTGGTCTGCATTTGAAGCAGGAAGAAGCAAAGAAATGGCATCAACCACATGGGTTCCTTTTAGCAGAAAAGCAAATAATTTCCCAGACACCTCCATAGGCTGCTTTTTACATTTCCATGACACAAATGGACTCATATGGTCATTCCTAGCTAGGTTGGGAAATCACTTTCAGGGTAAAGAGAACAGGATTGCTATGGTTGATTTAGACCAATTACATTGCATTACTTAGGTCTGAACAGATTGTTGGGAATAAAATCAGGGTTTGGATATTGAGGAAGAAGGCTGCTGGGCATGAGATGCATGGGCCTCTGTATCATACCCTCTTCCTCTTGCTTCCTTTCCTTTGTTTCCAACGATCAGGATCTCTCTTTTTCCTTTGCTTCTTGCTGGGTCAATGTAATTTCCTTTTGCCTTTGAGCTCTTCACCTCCTTTTTGATTCTATCCATTACAGATAGAATTTGTCCCCTCAATCTTTTCCTCTTCCCCTGCCCCTTGGGGCAGAAAAGAACATTATTTTTAAGCAAAGAGTTATGTTTGACTTCCAAGGTATATGATATTTATTAAATTCTAAGTTTTAAATTTCATTCAGCCTCATAAAAGTTCAATATCCTAGGTTGAGGAAGAACATTCATGCTCAGGTGATAATAACTCAATAACAGATGTGGTTGAAGGCCTTTAGTGTTAAGTGTTGGCCACTTAAAAAGATCAGAGGGAAATAAACTTTTGACTTATCCCAGAGCAGGATGAGCTGGGTTTATTCCCCAGCCCTTGCCCTTTCACCTCTTCTATTGGACACCCACCCCACTTTTTTTCCATACTCTAGTAAGTAACATCCTGTCCTTTTTATACCTTCTTTTTTTTCTTTCTACTTTCAAGTCTCCTGTTGATCTGAACTTGATTGTTCGCCTTGTGATTTCTTTGAATTCAGCAATGCCTGTGGCATTTCAACATTTCTGTAATTTTCCTGAGGCATACAAATTCCAGGGTCAGCTCTTCACCTACCCTGCTCTGGGGTTTGTGTACTTTCTAGCATGTCCCCAACATTAATGTGATCATGGTCAGCTGGGCATTGCATCTTCTGTCCTCGGGTTTGTGATGAATGTTATGAGGCCTTAGGCAGGGGGCTTAATTTTTCTGAAAAATTAATACTGTATTTGGAAATCATTTTGAAATTTAATATTTTAAAAATATATTGGGTTCTACTGTTTTAAAAGTCCCTTTCCCCACTAAAACTTTAAAATGTGTTACACAGAAATAGTAAAATAAAAGTTAACGTTAAGTAGGAGAAAGAAGCTGCATTTTGCAATTAAAAAGAGCTTGGAGCAGAATCTCCCATCTTCCCCTGGCACAGACATACCCAAAGTTGACCAAACTGTGAGCTTGTAGGGCACAGTCACCAAGGCTGCTCTTACTATGATGCTAACTGCAAACCGCCCTCAGGTTCAGTAATTGCCTAGAAGGACTAACAGAATCCAGTGAAAGCCATTTTATTCATGCTTATAGTTTACAGATGAAAATCAGGTCAGCCAGAGGAAGAGACCCATAAGGCAGTCTGGGAGGGTTCTGAAATGAAGCCTCTATCATCCTCAGACCACATTAGGCCCTGCCATGGGATAATATATGACATCACATAAGAGGTATTACCAACCAGAGAAGCTCACCTGAGCCTTCATGTTCAGAAGTTTTATTGGGCTCCGATTACACAGGCATGATTGACTGATGGCCCATCTGGTTTGTCTCAGCCTGCAGGTAGACTGATATTATGTGACCCAAAGCCCCTACTCCAAGTCACATGGTTGGTCTCCCTAAAATTAAAGGATGTAGACCATCCTACCCTAAAATCTGGTGGGTCCAGGCCCTGCTCTAAACAAAGACAGAAGTTAAGGGAAGAGACTAACCTTCTTTTTAGTCAAGGTCACATTTTTTCACACCATAGGTGATGTTGCTTTTTACTCCTTGTTGACATCAGTGGTGGCTCACCAGAAGATTGCTCTCTGTAAGAGGACATCCTGGAGAAGGCAATTGGGTAGTGGGTACCAGCATTCAAATACAATTGCTTTAAGGCTATTTTTCTTTTTTTTCCAGAAATGTCCTCACAGTGCTGGGAGGCACATGTGTGAAGCTCCCAGTGCTGTGGCCTCCCCGAAGCTCACAGACACCAGAAGGCCAGCAGGGCCAGAGCTCTGGAACCCTTAGTATTTTGAGAAGCCAGTGCCCTGGAGCTCAGAAGCAGTTGACATTTCTGGAAGCTGATGACCTGCCATCAACTGGGCAAAAATCTGTGAACACCTGCACTGGAGATTTGGGGGAATAAAGGCTTAGGAGATTCAGATAGAATGAGCTTGAGGCAGGACTGGGCAGGAAAAACTAAACTTTACATACACAGCAGGGTGAGATCGCCCTTGCGGGCAGAGACACCCTAGAACTTGGGAGGCTGAAGCAAAGGGAGTACGTAGTACATAGAGGTTTATTAGGCAATGCGATGACTCAAATCACTACGCCAAGTTCAAAAAGGAAAGTATGTCTTTATTAAGTTAAGGATTTGTTGGCCTTCCAAAAAGATTTTGATGAATAATTAATTACTATCTATTCACTTATTTAACAAGTATGGTTTCATCATTGACTATGTGCCATATCACATTCTAAGAGCTGAAAATTCAGCAAAGAACAAAATCCACAAAGTCGCTCCCCTGGTGGAGCCTGCTTCTTAAGGGGAAAGGTAAATAACATTGAGATGTTGATAAGTGCTCTGGAGAAAAATAAAGCAGGGTGAAGGGATGGAGAATGAGGAGGTTATCTTAGACTGGCTTGCTTAGCACGACATATTTGAACAGAGATCTGAATAAAAGGAGGACCTGGTCATCTGGTGATTTATGGAAAAGTGTTCCAAGCAGAAAAAAAGTAAATGCAAAGGTCCTGAGGTGGAAGGTGTGTGGTATTGAGAATGAACAAGGCAACTAGCATGGTGGCCACCGAGATGCACTGGTGTGACTGGAGCAGAGAGGGGCCACATAAATGGAGCCTTGTGGGTCATGGAAAGAGGATGAAAGCCGTTGGAGGATATGAACTGTTAGCTTATGAGACTGGGATAACCAAAGTTCTTGCACACACAGAAACACACACACACACACACACTCTCACACACACACTCACACACACATACTCACACACACACTCACACACACACTCACACACACATACTCACACACACACTCACACACACACACTCACACACACACACTCACACACACATACTCACGCACACTCACACACATACTCACACACACTCACACACACTCACACACACTCTCACACACACTCACACACATTCACACACACACACACTCACACACACATACTCATACACACACATACTCACACACACACTCACACACACACTCACACACGCTCACACACTCTCACACACACTCTCACACACACTCACACACACTCACACACACTCACACACACTCACACACACACATACTCACACACACTCACACACACACACTCACACACACACTCACACACACACACTCACACACACACACCGCTGTGCCCATCCACAGCCTGAAGGCTCCATGTTACCTCCTGCTCCTGTTGTGTTGACCAGGGTCACTGTGGAAGAGCCTAACCAGGAGCCAACAAGCGGATTCACAATAGAAAGGCCAGATTGACCACTAAAGGAATGAAATCTGGAAGGCACTAGGGATGGGGTTGGCCAGCGGAGCTGCAGTAAGGGGCAGCTCTTAAGTTGAGGGACACTTTGGGGAGAGATTTGAGAATGTTTCACTGTGGGCCGTAACACATAGTCCTCTTTTGCTGCTTCTCCAAGAGACTTCTCATATTAAGTTGCAGGGCTTTTGCAGAGTTGGATTTGTGTTTCTTTTGGATGCAGCACTGCTGAGACCAGCCCCAACGTAGCCCAACTTTATTCAGGTTTCATTTCTGTTTCTAGTGTCCTTGACATGATTAATGAACTAGCTATTGAATAGCCTTTTCTAGTCAACTCTAAATATTTTCTTTTTCCTTGAAGACTTTTTTTTTCTCAAATCATCTGTTTCACTTGAGAATGTTTATGTGACTGTCATCATCGTTCAACAGGTAACTTGAGCTAGAATCTCAGATTTGCTCTTGTCACATGAGCTCAGGCATGTCACCTGATCTAAGCACTGGTAGGCTTATCTATAAATGGAAATAATTTTTAGGAGAATTCTACATAGAATTTTTGAGGATTAAATGTCAACTTGATAGTCATGCATGTGAAAAATAACACAAAGGACAATCATTATTTTAACTGGTTACTTTTAATTATGAATTTGGATAACAACATGTTCACTCAATATATGTGAAAGAAATTTAAGAAATTAAAATTAATGATTCTGTACAATATCAATTTAACTGGGTATAATTTTTACAGGCAGATCCATTTGACCAGAAAAGATGAAATGTGTATATCAAAGTAAAACAAATTTTATCAAATTGCTAAATTCCCTTTTTTATCCTATATTAATCAGAAAAGATAAAGAAAATGTTACCTCTTTTTCATATTTCAGAGTTTGTAGTATTGAGAATAAATATCTCTTTTACAATAAAAACAATTTCTCCCAAACTACAAAATATATATCAAGCTATCTAATGTTTATTAAAATTGCAACTTAAAAATAAATACCAGGAAGATATATATGCTCACAGAACTTCCTGTTATGTAAAGTTTTAGAAAATAACACCTGAAACAGCAAGAATAATCATTGTTAAAACATTGACTTTGTAGTGGAAAGGAGATTTGGCTTCCTAAAAAAATAACACACTGTGTTTTTTTTTTTCCATTGCTTCAAGTCATTTGCATTGAAAGATAGTGCACTATCTAATTGTGTGATTTACATGACTGATTACTGACTAGTTAAAACTGGCTTTCTTAGACAATAATGAATGTGAATTTTTATAAGTTCTGAGACATCAACAATCATAGTTTAAAATTCTATTCCAAGTTAGAGAAAAATAATGTTTTAACACTTAAGGGTTGTGCTGATTAATTTTAATTGTCAACTTGATTGGATTAATAGATGCCTAAAATGAAGAGGCTTCTGAGAATCTCAGTGAGAGTGTTTCTAGGAATGATTGGCATGTGGGATAGCAAACCAAGGTGGAAACCCATTCTAAGCACAGTCCAATAGGTTGAGGTCTTTGATGGAATAAAAAGTTGGAAGAATAAGGAAGCAGCAGACACAATCTTCATTCTTTTTGAGTGGGTTCTTTGATTGTTGCTGTGATCACTGAGAGCCTCAGACTGTAGCTCCTTCATTCTTCAAAAATAGACTCTAAACAGTGACTCTCCAGTGAGTTGGCAGGCCATTCGTTCTGAACTGAGGTTATATCATTGATTCCTCTTGTTCTGAGGCTTCAGCTTCTTAGACTGAGCAGCCAACCTGTAGACAGCCATTGTGGAACTAGATAGCTTCTGATCATGTAAGCCAACCTAATCTAATAAGTCCCCCTTTTTCAATCACACAGACACACAGACACACACACACAGAAACACACACAGACACACACACACACACAGACACACACACAGACAGACACACAGACACACACACACAGACACACATACACACACAGACACACACACAGACACACACACACATACACACACAGACACACACACAGACACACACACACAGACACACACAGACACACATACACACACAGACACACACATACACACACAGACACACACAGACACACACACAGACACACACAGACACATACACACACACACACACACACACACACACATATATATCCTGTTGGTTCTGTTTCTCTAGAGAACTCTGACTAATACAAATTTTGGTACCAGAAGTGGGGTCATTGCTGTGACTGGCCTGACCATGTAGTTTGGAAGCTTTTGGAGTTTTTTGGAGTTTGCCAGAGGAATTTTGAAAAGTTTAGAGATGCAAGTTGGAAAAGCTTTAGAGTGTTCTCAGTGGAGCTTAATGTGTGATTCTGGTGGGAGTTTAGAAGACCAGAATGCCAATAAGACAGTAAAGACTGGGCTCATGAGGTTTCAGAGCAGGTGTAGCAGTATTGGAGATTGAACTAGAGGCCATTTGTGTTATGTTCTAGCTAAGAAGTTGTCTACATTTTACTGGTGTCCTGAAGACTTTTTGTGAGACTGAATTTAAATGTGACAAATGAATTAATCTGGCAGAGGAAATTTCAAGGCAGCACAAGCATTCAGGCAATGGTGTGAATATTCCTGGCAGCTTTTAGCCAAGTTTACTGTGATAATCAGGAGCAGAAAGCAGAGCAGAAAGATTTGAAAAACTTGAGGTTTGTCCAGAAAACTGTGAATAAAACTTGGGCTAAGGAAGCTGTGATTGTTAAAGAGAGTACAACTACCAAAGAAATGCTAACTACTTTAACAAAAACAATAGGAGACATGGCTTGAGGAATTGGCAAGACTACACCTATCTCAGGCTCAAGGAAGTAAAAGTAAAAATTCCTTTGAGAAGAGACCAGGGGCTGAGGATGTAGAGCATTTTCCTAGAATGTGTGAGGACCTGAGTTTGATCCCCAGCACTGAGAGCGAGGTTGGGGGAACACAGTGGGGCACACTACTTGCTCAGGGGGACCTAGGAAGTTGTTTCACCATGCTCAGTCATCCAGGCACTCAAAGTATGCAGCGGCTATGGTCCCTGGAAGATTGGTAACTGCTTGAGATGGTGGCAGACCTTGGCAGCAACCTTGTGGGGTTAGGGGGTCATGTAGGCTTCCACTGAGATTTCAAAGCAAGCCCTGGGAAACCAGGCATTGTGTAGTAAGGACAAAGTCCCTGCAGACAGTTCCTGAGATGCTGATGCATGGCGATATGAGAAGGAAACTGAAGCTGCAATGGAGACCTCTAAGTTTTAAGAGATGCCAGTACCAAGAAATGTCTCCTGAGGAAAGCTTCAGGAAGTGAGCAGAAACGAGCTAAGAAAGAGACCACGCAGGCTGCAGTTAGCAAGTTCATAGTGGCAGAGCTATGCAAGCACTTTGGAGAGAATATCATGATGCTATGTGCCCCAGATGCTGGATGTGGAGCTTCAGGACTTGTTCACACAGCTGGACTTCAGTCTTACTCTGGCCCCATCCCTTCTTTCCATGACCCTATTTCTCTCTTGTGGAATAGAAATGTTTATTCTGTGCCTTTATATACTGGATGCTTGTGACTTGCTTTTGATTTTTACAAGAGTTCCCACTGAGAGTTTGCCGTGAGTCTCAGATGAGTCTTTGGACTTGGACTTCTGGGCAATACTAAAACTGTTGGAAATGGACTAAACGTATTTTTCATTGTGAGATGGGCATGAGCTTTTGGGGGCTGGAGTGAAATGTTACGCTTTTTTTAGTTGTTGATGGACTTTATTTTATTTATATGTGTGCTGAGAATTGAACCCAGTGCCTTGCACATGCAAGGCAACCACTCTACCACTGAGCCCCAGCCCCAGTCCCAGCCCCGAAATGTTATGGTTTATATATGAGGTGTCCCTCAAAAGCTCATGTGTGAGACAATGCAAGAGTTTTAAAGGTGAAATGATTGGGTTATGAGAACCTTGACTAAATCAGTGCATTAACCCCCTGATAAGGATTAATTGGGTGGTAAACTGTAGGCAGGTAGATGTGGCTAGAGGAGGTGGATCATTAGGGATGTGCCTTTGGGGTATGTATTTTGCCCCTGTTTACTGAGAGCTCTCTTCACTTCCTGATTGTCATGACCCGAGTTTCTTTTCCTCCATACACACTTCCATCATGATATTCTGCCTCACCTTGGGCACAGAGCAAGATAGTTGCTCTCTTTGGACTGAGACCTCTGAAACTATTCCTTCTCTAAAATCATTCTTGTCAGGTCTTTTGGTCACTGTGGCAAAAATATGACTAAAATGAGAGTTTTCTTCTTGTTGAACAAGGTATCCATTAGAACATCCTCAAAAACTGTTATCACAGTCTGTATTAATGCCAGCCGTGTTATTTGTATCCATATCTTAACAAATACTGGATTCTGTTGCTTTTGGAAAAGGGCACTTGGAACCAGAATGGGGCTTTCTCTATGTCTTACCTAATCTCAGCTCTCCCTGAGAGGACTTACCACCTCCATGCCCCAGTCACCATTCCTGTGCGTGTGCGTGTGTGTGTGTTCATGTGTGCACACATGTATGTAGGGGATATAGGTCCATCAGTGAGCCAGAAACCAGCTTCAGATCCCACAGAGTCAATAGCACAGAACTATTTCTCCACTTGCCCAAAGAGCCCATTGCTCCCACACTGGTAGGTTGCATAGATCCTGCTTCTCTGCTCTCTCTCGGTGCAGACCCTCACCATTTCTTTCATTAGAGTCAAAGTTTGACCCATGGACCAGATCCCCTCTAGCTTATACCCACACCCAGTCAGAGTGTTCTTTCTAAACACATATTTCATTATGTCTTTCTAGTCTTACTTTTCAGAGGCTCCTGTGGCTTCATGCTTTGCATACCTTGCAGAGATACATTCTTTTGTGTTCCTTCCTCCTCTCCTCCCACTCAACTCCTCTCTTTTATACCCAGCTCACAAATCACCTCCCCACCCCAAGCCTTTCTTCCCTTTCCCAGAGAGCCCATTATTTTTATAATGTAACAATGTTTCTATTAATGTATAGGATTCCCTTACAGATGAAGTTTACCTCTTCTTCAAGGAGTCATAGTCCCAGGAGTTTGAAAGCCCTTCATTTAACTCAGGAAAATATCTTTGTGTGATTCTATGGTTTCAGCTGGCTTCCGTGATACTGTATCTTGTAAGATCACTATACTCAGAGGCTGTCTGTAGACCAGGAGCACACCGGAGCTTGTTAGAAATGCAGTATTTCTGTCCCTACCCAAGCCCTCCTGCAACAGAATCTACAGCTTCACAAGTTCCCCAGGAGTTTTGTATGCATAGGAAAGTTTGAGATGTGCTGGTGTGAAGAAACACCTGCTAACTCTTGGCAACAAAGGTTTTCAATGAGCTACATGCCAGAGACATGTTGGCTTCTCACACTCAAGTGAGCTGCTGCTTCTGGATCTACGTGCATGTGCCTGAGTGAGGCAAAGGAGTGAGGGCAGCTTGCCAGGGAGAGCTGGGTGGGCTGTCTATACCCAGGGGCCACCCAAACAGGCATCCATAGGTTAAATACCACTTTACATTTTAGATGTTTGGAAATTGAGATGTTTGGCATGTGTGTGTGTGTGTGTGGGGGGAATGAGTGAGTGTGTATGTGTGTGTGTTTGTGTGTGTGTGTGTGTGTGTGTGTGTGTGTGTGTGTGTGTAGAGGAGAGGCTTATCACTGGTTTAGGATATAAAGAGTAGAAAATGACCCTACTATTTTCTGAGCTTTTTGAAGGAATGTCTTACTGATCGCCATAATCAGACACACAGTAGGCATTCAGTAAGTGCGTGTTGTTGGGTTTCAGCTTATGTTGTCTTCATTGTGCCTTCTCATCCTTCTCAGGTCAACCTAATGTATAATCTCACCCAGTTTAATAGAAGCAACTCAGTCACAGTTGTGACCTATAATTTCAGGAACTTTATCAGGGATTGAAGGCATCACATTTAGCCAAAATTAGCTGCAACATCAATGTCACCATCATAATATTTCCCACAGAAGCTTCACTTGGTACAATGTAAATTCACATCTGTATATTTAAACAGGGAGAAAAATGTATTGACTGTTTTTTAATTGTGGCCCTGTCAAATATCATTGGAAGTCCTGATTCCTTGGCCCGTAAATTTGGCGTTTCTTGCTTGTAATTCAGTTTTTCACATACTTTGACAGGCGTTAGCTGTTTTAGGTATGAAAGGAATATTACATTCATCTTGCCCAGAAGAAGTTGCCCACTTCATTTATAGTTTTCACATAGCAGCTAGTGTTTTAATATTCATTAAGTCATCCAGGAGTGGGACTATAAACTGAGTGACAGCTGCTCTTTGTTAGGTTTTTCTTTTCTTTCTTTCTTTCTTTTTTGGAATTTTAGCAAGAGCTGATCATCATTTTGTAAAAATTTTATAAAAACTTTACTGTTGTAATGTGAATCATGGTACTTGAATGGCCAGTATAACACCTGGTTTCAGTCTCCACTTGCATATTCAACGTGTCTATATGGTGGCCATATGATTCCTTTATAACATCTTTTAGGGAAGTTGTGCTGGGACATTCACTTCTTTTTTTTTTCTGCATCCAGTCTTTCTCTATCTCTCTTTTTCTTCAGTCACATATTTGAGTGCATATAATTTTATTATAGTTTTCCATTTGTTTCTCCTTTTTTATGGTTAAGGAATTTTACTGAGTCTTGGAGTTATATCTGACAGGTTATATATCTATGAATTCCATTCCAGTAAAGCAAAGAGGGCATTAAAAACAATTGAGGGTTCAGGGGCAGAGCACTTGTCTAGCAAGCCCAAGGACCTGGGTTCAATTACCTGCAGCTAAAAACAAAACAAAGCAGAACAGAACAGAACCTACAAAAATGACTGACATAAAAAGGGACATTGCATCATTAGTGTAGATGTGGACAGGCCCCTGGGGCTGGGACTAAACCTCCGAGGAAGAAAGCTGTGTACTGTGTTCCTGCAGAAAGGGTCTTTTGCAACCTAGAAGAGCTTCCAGCAGGGAACAGAGCAGCCAGATGGCACAGGGGACTCAACGGGCAGGGAGGTTGGGTGACTGAGTCATCAGGTGGTTACCTGCTGGAGATGGGAAGCAGTGATGCTGTTGTGGGCATATGTGAAATGCTATCAATAGGTGGCCTCTATCCCTGATTTTTTTTGGTTCCTCAAAATCACTTTGGAACTTTGACACCACCCTGGGGAAAAGTTGGGGTGAGGGGAACAAGAGATGGAATCTTTTTGTTTTTCCCTCACAATTTTTTAAATCAGATTTATTTCTGTGTTAGCATATCATTTTTGATACTTCTATGTATGAAACATTTAAAAAAATTTTGAGTGATAACATATAGCCAGAAAAACACATACTTAAATTGTCAAGTGGATAGTTCAATGAATTTACATAAAGTGAACACAAGCATGTAACCAACACCTACATTAAGAAATAGAATGCCACTTGTATTCTGGAAGCTTCCTCATGTCCCTTTCAGTGGTCACCCTCTGAATGATACTGTATTGACTTTAACACCATAGATAGTTCTGTCCTTTTCACAAACTCCATGGATTTTTTTTTTTTTTTTTAGGAGGGGGGGAGGTTTGGCTTCTCATAAAAGTCTATTTGTGAGATTTGGGTAACAGTTTTCTTGTGTGCATTTTCATTTCTTTATAGTCTTCTACTGAATGCATATAGCACGATTTATGTATTGGTTCTATAGTTGATGGACATTTGGATTGTGTTTAGTTTTGAGCTAAAATAAATAGGGCTGTTGGGAACACTCTTGTACATGAGACAAGTATGTTCCCTTTCCTCTTTCCCTTTTGTCCCCTCCCCTTCACTAGATTGGCTAGGAACAGAGGAGGCTTTAAAAATTTGGAGGAAAAAATAGGCTACAACAGGATGTGATGACATAATTTGTGACCCAATGGAAAAGAAAGAATTAGATTTGCTAATGTGCACCATGTTCAGAAACGACAAATGTAATTGTTAATAATAGGCATTCTGGTTTTATTCCTAACTTTTTAGGTAACACTTCTTCTTTCTTTCTTTATTCTAATTAGTTATACATGACAGTAGAATGTACTTTGACATATCATATATAAATGGAGAACTTCTCCTTCTTCTGGTTGTAAGTAATGTACAATCACACCAATCATGTAATCATATATGTACATAGGGTGATACTGTCTGATTCATTCTACTACTTTTCTTCCCGGCATAACCTCTTCCCTCACTTCACTCCCCTCTGCCAATCCAAAGAAACTTTATTTTCCCCCAGCTATGCTCCCCCATTGTGAATTAGCATCTGCATATCAGATCAAACATTTGGCCTTTGGTTCTTTGGGATTGGTTTATCTGGCTTAGCATGATATCCTCTAGCTCCATCCATTTATCAGCAAATGCCATCATTTCATTCTTCTTTAGGGCTAATATTCCATTGAATATATATATATATATATATATATATATATATATATATACACATATGCATATAAATATATATATTCAATTTTATTTATACATTCATCTGTTGAAGGACATCTATGTTCGTACCATAATTTAGCTATTGTGAGTTGAGCTGCTATAAACATTGATGAGGCTGTGTCATTGTAGTATGCTAATTTTAAGTCCTTTAGGTATAAACAGAGGAGTGAGATAGTTGGGTCAAATGGTGGTTCCATTTCAAGTTTTCTGAGGAATCTCCATACTGCTTTCCAGAGTGGTTACACCAATTTGCAGTCCCACCAGCAATGTATGAGTGAACCTTTTCCTCACATCCTCACCAACATTTGAACTCACATTCTCACCAACATTTGATAATCACCATTCTGATAGAATGAGATGAAATCTTAGAGTAGTTTTGATTTGTATTTCTCTAATTGCTAGAGATGTTGAACATTTTTTCTATTTATTTATTTATTTTTTATTGGTTGTTCAAAATATTACAAAGCTCATGACATATCATCTTTCATACATTTGATTCAAGTGGGTTATGAACTCCCATTTTTACCCCAAATACAAATTACAGAATCACATTGGTTACACATTCACATTTTTACATAATGCCATATTAGTGACTGTTTTATTCTGCTACCTTTCCTATCCCCTACTATACCCCCTCCCCTCCCCTCCCATCTTCCCTCTCTACCTCATCTGCTGTTCTTCAATTCTCTCCCTTGCTTCCCCCCCTTTCCCCTCACAACCTCTTATATGTAATTTTGTGTAACATTGAGGGTCTCCTTCCATTTCCATACAATTTCCCTTCTCTCTCCCTTTTCCTCCCATCACTCATCTCTGTTTAATGTTAATCTTTTCCTCATGCTCTTCCTCCCTGCTCTGTTCTTAGTTGCTCTCCCCATATCAAAGAAGACATTTGGCATTTGTTTTTTAAGGATTGGCTAGCTTCACTTAGCATAATCTGCTCTAATGCCATCCATTTCCCTGCAAATTCCATGATTTTGTCATTTTTTAGTGCTGCGTAATACTCCATTGTGTATAAATGCCACATTTTTTTTTATCCATTCATCTATTGAAGGGCATCTAGGTTGGTTCCACAGCCTAGCTATTGTGAATTGTGCTGCTATGATCATTGATGTGGCAGTATCCCTATAGTACGCTCTTTTAAGGTCCTCAGGGAATAGTCCGAGAAGGGCGATAGCTGGGTCAAATGGTGGTTCCATTCCCAGCTTTCCCAGGAATCTCAATACTGCTTTCCAAATTGGCCGCACCAATTTGCAGTCCCACCAGCAATGTATAAGTGTACTCTTTTCCCCACATCCTCGCCAGCACTTATTGTTGTTTGACTTCATAATGGCTGCCAATCTTACTGGAGTGAGATGGTATCTTAGGGTGGTTTTGATTTGAATTTCTCTGACTGCTAGAGATGGTGAGCATTTTCTTGTTGATAGATTGTATGTCCTCCTCTGAGAAGTGTCTGTTCAGGTCCTTGGCCCATTTGTTGATTGGGTTATTTGTTATCTTATTGTTTAATTTTTTGAGTTCTTTGTATATTCTGGATATTAGGGCTCTATCTGAAGTGTGAGGAGTAAAAATTTGTTCCCAGGATGTAGGCTCTCTATTTACCTCTCTTATTGTTTCTCTTGCTGAGAAAAAACCTTTTAGTTTAAATAAGTCCCATTTGTTTATTCTTGTTATTAACCCTTGGGCTATGGGCGTCCTATTAAGGAATTTGGAGCCTGACCCCACAATATGTAGATCGGAGCCAACTTTTTCTTCTATCAGGTGCAGAGTCTCTGATTTGATATCAAGCTCTTTGATCCATTTTAAGTTAACTTTTGTGCATGGCAAGAGAAAGGGGTTCAGCTTCATTTTGTTGCATATGGATTTCCAGTTTTCCCAGCACCATTTGTTGAAGATGCTATCCTTCCTCCATTGCATGCTTTTAGCCCCTTTATCAAATATAAGAAAGTTGTAATTTTGTGGATTGGTCTCTGTGTCCTCTATTCGGTACCATTGGTCCACTTGCCTGTTTTGGTACCAGTACCATGCTGTTTTTGTTACTATTGCTCTGTAGTACAGTTTGAAATCTGGTATTGCTATACCTCCAGATTCACACTTCCTGCTTAGAGTTGCTTTTGCTATTCTGGGTCTATTATTTTTCCATATGAATTTCATGATTGCTTTATCTATTTCTACAAGAAATGCCATTGAGATTTTGATTGGCATTGCATTAAACCTGTAGAGAACTTTGGGTAATATTGCCATTTTGATGATGTTAGTTCTGCCTATCCATGAACAGGGTATATTTTTCCATCTTCTAAGATCTTCTTCTATTTCTCTCTTTAGGGTTCTGTAGTTTTCATTGTATAAATCTTTCACCTCTTTTGTTAAGTTGATTCCCAAGTATTTTATTTTTTTTGAGGATATTGTGAATGGAGTGGTCTTCCTCATTTCCATTTCAGAAGTTTTGTTGCTGATATACAGGAATGCCTTTGATTTATGTGTGTTGATTTTATATCCTGCCACTTTGCTGAATTCATTTATTAGTTCTAGTAGTTTCTTTGTAGACCCTTTTGGGTCTGCTAGGTATAGAATCATGTCATCTGCAAATAGTGATAATTTAAGTTCTTCTTTTCCTAATTTTATGCCTTTAATTTCTTTTGTCTGTCTAATTGCTCTGGCTAGTATTTCAAGAACTAAATTGAATAGAAGTGGTGAGAGAGGGCATCCCTGTCTTGTTCCAGATTTTAGAGGGAATGCCTTCAGTTTTTCTCCATTTAGAATGATGCTAACCTGAGGCTTAACATATATAGCTTTTACAATGTTGAGGTAAATTCCTGTTATCCCTAGTTTTTCTAGTGTTTTGAACATAAAGGGATGCTGTACTTTGTCGAATGCTTTTTCTGCATCTTTCGAGATGATCATATGGTTCTTATCTTTAAGTCTATTGATGTGGTGAATAACATTTATTGATTTCTGTATATTGAACCAGCCTTGCATCCCAGGGATTAATCCTACTTGATCATGGTGCACAATTTTTTGATATGCTTTTGTATTCGATTAGCCAGGATTTTATTGAGAATTTTTGCATCCAAGTTCATTAGAGATACTGGTCTGTAGTTTTCTTTCTTTGAAGTGTCTTTGTCTGGTTTCAGGATCAGGGTGATGTTGGACTCACAGAATGAATTTGGAAGAGCTCCTTCTTTTTATATTTCTTGAAATAGCTTGAAAAGTATTGGTATTAATTCTTCTTTGAAGGTTTTGTAGAACTCCACTGTATACCCATCCAGTCCAGGGCTTTTCTTGGTTGGTAGTCTTTTGATGGCTTCTTCTATTTCTTCATTTGTTATTGGTCTGTTTAAATTGTGTGTGTCTTCCTGGCTCAATCTGGGCAGATCATATGACTTAAGAAATTTATCAATATCTTCACTATCTTCTATTTTATTGGAATATAGGGTTTCAAAATACTTTCTAATTATCTTCTGTATTTCTTTAGTGTCTGTTGTGATATTGCCTTTTTCATCCCGTATGTTAATAATTTGAGTTCTCTCTCTTCTTCTCTTCGTTAGCATGGCTAAGGGTCTGTCGATCTTATTTATTTTTTCAAAGAACCAACTTTTAGTTTTATCAATTTTTTTCAATGTTTTTTTTTGTTTGTTTGTTTCAATTTCGTTGATTTCCGCTCTGATTTTAATTATTTCTTGTCTTCTACTACATTTGCTGTTGTTTTGCTCTTCCTTTTCTAGGGTTTTGAGATGTAGTGTGAGTTCATTTATTTGTTGGTTTTTTCTTTTTTTGAGGAATGAACTCCAGGAAATGAATTTCCCTCTTAAAACTGCTTTCATTGTGTCCCATAGATTCCGGTATGTTGTGTCTGTATTGTCATTTATCTCTAAGAATTTTTTGATTTCCTCCTTTATGTCTTCCGTAACCCATTGATCATTCAGTAACATATTGTTCATTTTCCAGGTGATGCAGGATTTTTCCTTCCTTCTTTTATCGTTGATTTCCAGTTTCATTCCATTATGATCAGATAAGGTGCATGGTATTATCTCCACACCTTTATATTTACTAAGAGTTGCCCTATGGCATAATATATGGTCTATCTTTGAGTAAGATCCATGTGCTGCTGAGAAGAACGTGTATCCACTTGATGATGGTTGATATATTCTATATATGTCAGTTAAGTCTAGGTTATTGATTGTGTTATTGAGTTCTATAGTTTCTTTATTCAGCTTTTGTCTGGAGGATCTGTCTAATGAAGAGAGTGGTGTGTTGAAGTCACCCATAATTATTGTGTTGAGGATAGTTTGTTTTATGAACGTTGCAGCACCATTATTTGGTGCATACAAATTGATAATTGTTATGTCTTGTTGGTGGAGGGTTCCTTTTAACAGTCTATAGTGTCCTTCTTTATCCCTTTTGATAAATTTAGGTTTGAAGTTGATTTTATTCGATATGAGTATGGCCACTCCTGCTTGCTTCCAAGGGCCATGTGAGTGGTATGATTTTTCCCAACCTTTCACCTTCAGCCTGTGTATGTCTTTTCCTATCATATGAGTCTCCTGAAGGCAGCATATTGTTGGATTTGTTTTTTTAATCCAGGTTACTAGCCTATGTCTCTTGATTGGTGAATTTAAGCCATTAACGTTTAAGGTTACTATTGAAATATGGTTTGTACTTCCAGTCATGTTTATTTATTTATTTATTTTAGTTTGGCTAGTTTTTCCTCTTTGGTTATTTTTCTCCCCCTTTACTGAGATACCTCCCACTGTTAGTTTTGGGTGCTATTTTTCAATTCCTCTTCTTGTAGTATTTTGCTCAAAATGCTTTGCAGTGCTGGTTTTGTGGCTGCGAATTCTTTTAACTTTTGTTTATCATGAAATATTTTAATTTCATTGTCAAATCTGAAGCTTAGTTTTGCTGGATACAGTATTCTTGGTTGGAATCCATTATTTTTCAGCGTTTGAAATACGTTGTTCCAGGATCTTCTTGCTTTCAAAGTCTGTGATGAAAAATCAGTCGTTAACCTAATTGGTTTACCCCCAAATGTAATCTGCCTTCTTTCTCTCGTAGCTTTTAATATTCTCTCTTTGTTCTGTATATTGGATATCTTCATAATTATGTGTCTTGGAGTTGGTCTATTACGGTTTTGAATGTTTGGGGTCCTGTAGGCTTCCAGGATTTGGCAATCCATTCCATCTTTCATATCTGGGAAGTTTTCTAGGATTATTTCATTCAATAGATTGTTCATTCCTTTGGTTTGAACCTCTATGCCTTCTTCTATCCCAATGACTCTCAAGTTTGGTTTTTTTATGACATCCCATATCTCTTGGATAGATTGCTCATGAATTTTAAGCATCCTTTCTGTGTTGACTATATTCTTTTCAAGTTGATAAACTTTGTCTTCATTATCTGATGTTCTGGCTTCTACTTGATCTAGTCTATTTGTAATATTCTCGTTTGAGTTTTTAATTTGGTTTATGGTTTCCTGCATTTCTAGGATTACTGTTTGATTTTTTTTTTTAGGATCTCTATCTCCTGGTAGAGTTTCTTCTTTGCAATTTGAATTTGCTTATGCAATTCATTTTCAAAGTATTCTTTCATTGTTTCGACTTGCTGTCTCATGACTTCTCTAAGATTCCATTCCATCTGAGTCATGTATGCCTTGAGTTCTTTCTCTGTCCATTTTTCTGATGCCTCTAAGTTCTCCTGTAGATTTAGGTTGTCCTGCATTGTTTGTAATCCTTTTTTTCCCTTTTTTTTTCATGTTGTTCACGTTACTTTCCAACTCTGTTTAACTGCTGTGTTTCTGTTTTCTCTCATAAATTTGTTTTGGTTTTGTATATCTCTGTGGTCTCTCCTTTGTGGTGGAAGATTATGCCTAGAAATGTTGGGCTTTATTGTACTTTAAGGCTGATTCATTCAATTCATAAAAGGCTTCCGAATTCTGTATGCATATAGTGATTTGTTGTTTGTTCTTAGGACTATATGTTTAGGTTAGGTGCTATGATGGTACGAGGGTTAGTATGTCTTGGCTACTTTAGAAGATTGCTCTATTGAAGGTGGATATTAACAGGCAATTGGATCAGGATGCTGGTAGTAGCTAGGTATTTAGGAGCCCTATAGACAGCCTCGAAACATTCACCTATTTGCATTTAGACAATTACACTTAATGGAAGATGTAATGCTTGGGATGAAAGTTGGGGGGTAGGGGAAGGAAGGTGCTCTTAAAAAGAAAGAAGGAGAGAGAGATAGATAGATTAGAGTAGAATGGAAAGAACAATAAAACTTGAAATGGGAAAGAAAGAAGGAAAGGGGGAGAAAAGAGAAAAGAGAGAGAAAAAATTGAAGTCTTAGAGTTCCATTTTCTTCTCTTCCAGTAGGCGGAGCTGTGCCCTCTGAGCCGAGCTTCTGCCCTCTATGTGCCGACAGAAATCCCTGTAAGGCGGCTCCTGGGAGTCTCTCAATCCTGTTAGTCCAGAGCCATTTCACTTCTCCGGCCCCTCCCTGCCTTCCTCCTGCCAGCCAGCCAGCTAGGTCCTATTCACCGGAGGCGGTTCCCCAAGGATCTGGTTACACTTGCAGCCCCACCACGTGTCTTATTTCCTGAACGACTGAGCACTCTCTCTATCATTCATCTAAGCCCCAGTGCTATGGAGCAGTGATCTGGGAACCAACAGTTTAATTTTTATGGACCCCTTTGGTGGACGCGCCCCTGGAACCTGGCGGCTAAGACCTTGGGTGTCGCTGCTGGTGGTAAGGGGAGTTGGGGATTGGGAATCCCCTCTGCTTCCCTACAGATATGCCCCCGGAGAGATTCCCAAGGTTTCCCGGCTGCTTGTATCTGCAGGGGGTGGGAGTCATACACCTGCTAAAGTGGATTCTGCTGGGAAGGAATTCCATCATCCGAACTCCGGTGACGTCACCTCTCTGATATGGCGGGCTCCAGGCTCCAGGCTCCTTGCCGGAGTGTCCGAAGGGAGGGGTGGGACTGGTCTGTCTCTGGTTGGTTTCAGTTCCCGATTCGCTATTTCATGAAGGCTTGGCTAGAGACCTCTTCCTAGAGTCCCTGCGCCGCTCCTGTCGAGGAGTCGCGCGGGCGGGCGACGGTCGCCAAGTGCGCGGGCAGTGGCTGGTCGGTCTGGACCTCTGTGCTGCATGGTGGAGATTCACTCATCTGGGGCAAACTGTCACCTCCAAAAATTCTACTAATTCCCGGCCAGTCTCTCTTCAGTGGAATTTTGCTAGGAGTTTCTCAGCAGGTAGAATCTAAGCTTATCAATGTGTCTCTCTGACCCCGTTATTGAGGAGGTACTGAAAGCGCTGCCTCCCCGCCCACTGCCATGTTGTGTTGAACATTTTTTCATGTTTGTTGATCAATTGTATTTTTTATTCTGTGGAGTGTCTGTTCAACTCCTTAATCCATTATTAAGTTTCCACAAGCCAGCAGATTAAGGGCTTATAGTAGAAGGTAAGTTCTGTTGTAGAAAAGCAAAGTTATAGCATAATTATGTACTATCCAACTGTTAATACCTCTATCAATGTAAAAAAGACTTTTTTTTTTTTTTGAAGATTGTCCACCAACATGAGAGCTGCTAGAATATTAGTATCTATGGACTAAGAAAATCTATGAAGGTAAAATGGTATGGTGTATCTAGGAGCTGCTTGCTTGCTGGTCAAGTGGATCAGTAGGCCTCCAAAGTAGGAGAACACAACCTCTGAATAAGAGAGCCTGGCATCTGGATTCTGCAATTTGCTAACTCTGGGTTCCTGGGCAAGTTCAAAAGCACACCGTAGTAACACAATAAATATTTATAAAATGAGTAATTGAGTGGTTTAACAAAATAGAGATAATGACAGTATCTACCTCAGAAGTTTGTTGAGAGGATTCAACACACTATAAGCCATGGTGTGACTGTAACTGGACATTATTATTTACAGATGATCTATGTCTGCATATTACTCTAACACAAACAGATTCATCAATTTAGTTTCTATGTAGACTCTTCACCTCAGAGTTAAGTATTAGACAAAACAAGACTTTTGAATATATAAGGTAGCTGTCTGTAGAACTGAGCACAGACCAAGAGGATTCGTTCTGGCACTTTAGAATGAAGAGCCCACTTCTTACTGTGGACGATTACTACCTGGATGGTAGTCTGTGCTTTCCATTGCCTAAGTCTGATCATGTCTAGCACCAGGGAATATAGACCAGTTAATCACCTGGAAAAGAAATAAATTAGCTTGCCTCTGACTTGCTCTTTGGGTGACTTAACACTTCTTATCTTGAGAGGAATGGCACAGGGATGCCAGTCAGTTCATATATGAAATTGTCTCAGCTTCAAAGAAGACCAAGTTATTTGCATTGTTTTTTTTTTTTTTTTCATCAATGATTGTTCTTGTTTAGAGATTTGGGGACACTTTCTTTTTAAGTGATGTTTCTGAATGAGATCCTATCAATGAAATTCTGATTAAGCCAAAAAATGTGGAAATGCAGTTTTCCAGATAACTTAAGGCAAATCATTTGGGTTCGGTCCAAGTTGAACATGTATTAAAAATGTATTATTAGGTCTTCTTGCCTTAGCAAGCATAAAGCAATAAGCATAGTTTTGATACTTCTTTGTGAGGTAAGAGGAAAGAGCCATTCATTCATTTGCTAAACCATTCACTTACTCATTTCATAAGTATTTATTGTGTTACTAGTGTGTGCTGGGCTAGGGAGGACACTGTGTCAAAGAAAGGAAGCTACTGGTGGCCAACAAAGTCTGTGTTCAGTTGGCAACAAAACTGCTTGGCAAATACATGATTCTAGGCAAGATGTTTACTTCTCAAACTCATTTCTCATTAGCAAAACGGAGCCCAGTAAGGATACTAGCTTCCTTTCCATGGATATTTGAGGGTTACAAAGCATAAAAGCACTCTAGAAACTGGATTTCTCTACGAGCGGTTATGGTATTCAATGCCTGAGAAACCTGTATTGCTTTTAGAAAATTATTTCAAATGGCCCAAACATTAAATCATTGTAAGAGATGCAGCCATTTCCCTGTTGACTTTCTATTACATGAGAAAAAAAATAACCTTTATATTTTTAGATGACTTTAAAAAATTCTTAACAGGGCTGGGGATGTGGCTCAAGTGGTAGCGCGCTCTCCTGGCGTGCGTGCGGCCGGGTTCGATCCTCAGCACCACATACAAAAAAAAAAAAAAACAAAGATGTTGTGTCTGCCGAAAACTAAAAAATAAAATATTAAAATTCTCTCTTGCTCTCTCTCTAAAAAAAAAAATTCTTAACATTAACTGAAGTACTAAATACATGTGGATGCACAATAGTAGAGGGACAGGACCCCTCCCCAGCTCCAGCCCATTCTGCAGGGGGCCCACGGGGAACAGTTTCTGTTTTCTGTTCTTCAGCTTCATCTCACATCAACATCGCCCTCTTACTGCTAACTCTTATTTACCAGCTTGAGATAGTACGTATTGATTTGTTGCTTAGGTAGACATCATTTGCTTTTAAAAGAAGGTTCAACAGGGACATATTCTCTTGTGTTTAGCATCTGTTTTCTGAAAGTTGAGTATAGGGAACATGTTTTCTTAATCATTCTAGTGGGTTGGCTTCTAGACCATTGAAGTTTTACTCTGTTTGATTCTTCAAGGAGTGAAAAGCACCACAACATGCTCAAGGAGGTCCATGCCGACTTGCTGACAATGTCCCTCCCATCTGTAAACCATTGTCCAATAAAAAGATTTCAAATTTTAGCATAATCTGTGTATCTTGGGGTTTTAAACACAATGTCACAGTTGCTGGAGACAGCCCAAAAGTTAAAAGCTTCCTTTATTTTCCATTGCGTGTTCTCTCCAGTTCTTTCCAGGAGGACACACAGAACTCCCCTGGGCCTTTGGCTAGCAGACACTGACATGGGAAGAAGATGATTCTCTATTTGGGGCTTGATCATGACTGTGGAGACAGTGTTTCATTCCATAGTTAAGAAAGTAGGTCTGAACTAAATTTAAGAGAGCAACTTGATTAGGACATTCCTTTGCTTGTGAAGTGTTGTACCAATCTCCAGTGGGTACAGTATGCCAGGTTGAAAGAATTGGTAAGATGTTTAATCAACAATGGTGAAATGGAGAAGTGGATTTTTAAAGAACTACATAATTTCAGTCAGTCAATTCCAGCTTCTCATTTGTCACACCTTTATCAGACCTGTCAACATGAAGCAAAATGAACCAAGTAATTCATTTCTTCTCTTTAGTAAACCCACCAAGTGTGTGCCAGGCATACAAAGCTGGCATTCCAAAGGATAGAAAAGCAGGCACCTTAGCTAATTGGGAAAATGGAGGAAGCAGGCTAGTTCAATGATTAAGGACTCAGCTCAGGAATGGAAGCACCATTTGACCCAGCTATCCCACTCCTTGGTCTACACCCAAAGGACTTAAAAGCAGCATACTACAGGGACACAGCCACATCAACATTTATAGCAGCACAATTCACAATAGCTAAACTGTGGAACCCACCTAGATGCCCCTCAGTAGATGAATGGATAAAGAAAATGTGGCATATATACACAATAGAATATTACTCAGTGATAAAAGAGAATAAAATCATGTCGTTTGCAGGGAAATGATGCAGTTGGAGAATATAATGCTAAGTGAAGTTAGCCAATCCCCCAAAAAACAAATGCCGAATGTTTTCTCTGATATAAGGAGGCTGATTCATAGTGGGGTTGGGAGGGGGAACATGGGAGGATTAGATGAACTCTAGATAGGGCAGAGGGGTGGGAGGGAAGGGAGGGGGCATAGGGGTATAAAAGATGGTAGACTGAGATGGATATCATTACCCTAAGTACATGTATGAAGACACAAATGGTGTGAATATACTTTATATACAACCAGAGATATGAGAAATTGTGTTATATATGTATAATATGAATTATAAGGAGGAAGGAATTGAGACCCACACATGTGATTAAATGTTCCCTGAAAGACTATAGTTAATACTGTAAAAAAAAAAAAAAAAAAGAACTCACATTTTGTGGGGGTAAAAACCACTTATGTTCTCTATTCACATAATGGGAATTTAGTGTTTTAGGGTTGTTGTGGGAATTAAATAAAATGGGCATATAAAGTCTTAGTACATGATGAGACTATATAACTATCAAGGTCTAGTTGTCATTAACACCCAGCGGCTTTCAGAACAACTTATATCAGCATTGTGTGCAGAAGGGGCAGCAACATTGGGATGACTGGGAATTGCTGTTTGTGCCAAGGAGACATGACCTAGATATAGGGCAGAGGATCATTGTAAGACTGGCCATCCATTGCAGACCGGCCAGACCCAGATTACATTTCCCATTGTTCATTTAGATGTAGAATTCTGAGGGCAATGAAAAAAAAAAAAAAAAAGAATAGCTTTTTCAAAACAGAAAGATTTGCATACCATTGTTCACTCTTCTTAGTTGATTCTTCATTGTAGCCAGAAGAGGGCACTGTTACCTCACCCAAAATCTGCAGTGTTGTCGCAAGAGCTCTGCATTTGTGTCCCATCCCTGGCTTTGTTGGGTGACAGTTTCATTTCTTAGGTGACTAGCACAGAAAAAGAAAAAGGAAAAAAATAAATAAAAGCAAACTTTAGTCTGTAATAGGAATATGCAAAAAAAAATTGTGATGTGACATGACAAATGGTTTATATTCTGTTAAGCCATGGAAAGTTACATATGGAATTTCAAAAATAGACAAACTTGACAGAGAAAATATATTCAGATGAAATTGATGGAGGTTCTGCCTGGAAAATCACTGTCTGAAAATAAGAATATACCGTGGTATTTCTGCTCATTTTCAGCATCATGAGTGTCTCAGAAAAGGTGTAAAAGGAATTGATGGAATTTGGGGGATCCTGGGCTGTTTCCTCCTACTGTGGCAAACCTGGGAACCTTTTGAAAACAGAAGCCTTTGTTAAGAACAAGGAGTGAGCCACGTTGAGCCCTCCTCCTTCTGCCCATGAATTCTTTCTTTTCCTTTCTTGGCCAGTGGGACTATGAGCCACTTTACCATTTTTAACAAGCCAATTTTTAATGAGGCAATAATGGGTTTATTTATAATCCGTGCATGAAAAATGGCCATTGAAGAGGACCAGTTCACAGCCCAGGCGGTCTGGGATCCCAAGGCTCTCTTGGAGACTAACAGCCTAATAAGAGTGACAGAAATTGAGCTCTTTCTATGTTTATGTTCTTTTCCCTTTCATTCCTCTCAAATTTCCCTATATATGATTTCTTTCCATAGTTTCAGAGTTAGAAGGAAACCCGTTCAAAATGCAAATACAAGTACACGGATGGCAAGCCAAGCCTACATGCTGTAAAATCACAGTGGAAGGCTGGAAAAAGCCTCGTGGAACTGAGAAATATTTCCTGCACCATGTATTAATGAGTGACTAATTGGCTAAATAAATGAATCCATGAATAAAACTACAACTTCACAGATAATCGTGGATATGAAAACTGGCAAAACTATTTGAATACACTTAACTTTTAAAAGATCCCATTTCCTCCTGCTATTTAGGTATATCCAAATATCATCAGATAAGAAAATAGCCAATTTTCCACCTTTGGTAGGGGAATTTACAGAAAACTTTAAAGTTACTCATAAGGCTCGGAGAAACTTATGCTTGCGTGTATGATTCTATATCCTTTGCTTATGTTGTATTTTCAACATCATGAGGAGAAACACTTGTGGGAATCTTAAAACATCACGTTTATCAGCATCCCCTCTTTCATTCTTTCTTCATTAAATTAATGTTAATTTGCAGCCTCCTGATTTCAGTCCCATCTGAGGCTGCATTGAGGAAAGTTTGTGCTCATAGACTGCCATAAAATTCTTTTAATAGTTGTTCAAAGGTACAAGCTCTTGGACCACAAAGGTCCCTTCTTCTGGTTCCTTCTTCATGCCCAGACCTGCTCAGAGACTTGGCATCTTGCCTTGGAAGCAGAGCATACAGGCCAAACAAAACCTTCATTTTCATTGCTTGGAACAACGGTCAATTCTTGAATGTAATTACTTACAACAAATTAAGAGTTTAGATCCAGGAGCCTTGGGGCACTCAAAAGATTAGGGAAAAATAGTTCAAGATTCCCCCAGGCTATACAAGGCCACACCCACAGAGGCCTGGTGTGATTCTGATAGGTGCGGGTGAGCTTTTACCACGCACACCCTGCAAGATCATCAGAACAGGAGTGGCGCCTATATTTCATATATATGCTCTGTTTGGGTAGGACTGCCTTCTTCTAAATATAGCTAGCTGCTTTCTTTTTAAATATGTGGTTTCTTAAACACTTTTCCCTTTACAGCAGTTTTGTTTTTTAAGGTAATAAAGAGTGAAGAACTATTTTTCCACCATCAATTTCAGACCCATTCAATATCAGACCCGTTCAAAATGAGAAGACAGTATCCATAAAAGATGGAGGCAAAGGCAGACCCCATGACTTAGAGCTTGTATGATACAAGCTGTTAGCTTCCTGGGTGTGCAGGAAGAGGAGAGACTCACAGAACCCCTCTAGGAGATAGATAAGTTCATTCAAATCATGAACGTATCCTCTCACCCAGTGCTACTAAACAGAAGTAGAATAAGAATTTGATAAGAATTTTAGATCTTTAGGAAAGTTACTGGAAATATATATAGGCTCAGGAATGCCGTTCTTCTTAAACAGTTTACTAAGGAATCATAAAAGAAAGCATTATAGAGGTCTTACCACAAGCCAAGTACTACTGTTCATAATTTATATATTTAATCTGCAAAACAACCTTCTTTCCAGGTACCCCCACATTGTTATTACCCCCCATCGTAGCTTAAGGTATCAAGAATTTACAGTACTTACCCCAGACACCCAGCTAGTAAATATGGAAACTGGAATTCAAGCTCAGTTCTAGAGTTTCTTCCCTCAACCACTTAACCACTAAAAATAAAATACCATGCAGGCGAAGAAAAACTGGAACTTAAATACTTGGTGTCATTATCTCCAAGTGGTAGGTTAGGGTTTTTCTTTTGCTTTTCTGTAATTTTCCAAACCTCTAGCATACATTTGCTTTTGTAATCAGAAAAATAATAAATGCTGTTTTAAAATCCTGCCCCTAAAATTTAAAACCCACAACAGGGTGTGAAGAGCATTGTCTTAAAGGGTCCTGGAGTAGAAATAACAACCAGTCTAGATCACTTGATTTACTAATGACCACACTTTATAGAGTAACACCAGGGAAAAGTGACTCAAATGTGTTCCTCTGCAGTCCCGTTAGCAGCCAATAAACTGTCTACCCTTTGAAATGTCACTTGAGGCTGTAGAAGGTGAGGGGGTCTCAAAGGAAGAATGAATTTCCCAACTATAACAACCTTTAATAGAGGGGGGCAATGTGAACAGTGGAGCTTAGTACTTGAAAAACAAAGAATTTCACACAAAACTTTCCATTAACCATCATAATAGAAAAATCAGTTGTATTTATATATACCAGCAATGAGCAAGTGGAATTTGGAATGCAAAAGCATACTGGAATCAAATTTAATTCTGAAAGTACCCATAAGCTGGCACCTATAATGGACATAGGAAGCAACTGAAATTTTAAAACATGACCAAATCAATGTGGATGCAACCTTAAAGAATACTTTCTACCTTTATCACAACAGATTATCAACACAAACACAATAATCTTTAAAAACCATAAATGCAGAAGATGGCAAATCAAAATTAGGAAAATTTACCGTTAATTTAGACCTTTTGTTCTTCCCGAGTGGAAAAAAATTGATTACTGACTTATAAAATGCAGATAACTTCTTGTATTGATGACCTTTTCCTTCTCTTTGCCTCACTGATAAATAGCCAGGTAGATAGATACTCCTCACCCTCTGCTTTCTTTTGAAAATAAGAGAATTGCTGATACCATTTCCTAGGTTTTTGTGTCTGTTAGGGTGAAGTGTTGATCTGGGCTCTGTGCTGAGCCCCTCAGGTCCTCCTTCAAGAATGAAGGACAGAGTGATTTTTCTAGCAGGTGAGGATAATGGTGACAGAAGGCTTGGCTGTTAGTCTTCAGAACAGCTTCTGCAAAAAAAGTGCCACTCTGCCCAAGGCGGGTGGTCCCTTCCCTGGGCAGCCTGCTTTCAGAAACTGGTTAATACAGCCCTTATGAAAGTTTAGCCTTCTCACCTCTCTGATGAGATAGGTGCAACTCCGCAGGGTAATTTCAGCTCCAGAGATCCTTGTGGGGCTGGCTGAAGCCTTGGCAAATTATATCCCAGTTCAACTTCTCCCTCTACTCATACTCTTTCCCTCCCTCTCAGAGGTGTTGATTCCAGAACATGTGTGTGGCCAGGAGATGTCATTCCTGGCTGGGGATCCATTTCCCCAAGTGAATCTGACATGATGGGACTCCTAGGAGTACAAATCTTTGGTCATCTGGACAAGGTGATGCATACTTGGAATCCCAGTGAGTCTGGAGGCTGAGGCATGAGGATCACAAGTTTGAGGCCACCCTCGGAAACTGAGCCAGGCCCAAGGCAACTTAGCAAGACTCTATCTCAAAATAAAAAATAAAAAGGGCTGTGGATGTAGCTCAGTGGTAGAGTGTGCCCAGGTTTGATTCCCAGTACAAAAAATACAAAAGCAAACAAACAAACAAACAAAAAAAAAACCTTGGGCAGACACTGGCCCTATGCCACGCTGAGTCTACCAGACATGACTGTGAACCCTATCAAGCAAATAGCACAAAGAAAGCTGGGCCATCTTCCTCAGAAGAAGTGGATCAAAGAACAAAGAGGACACTTTTGGATTACCAGCAGGGAACATGTTGGAAATTTGGGTGGGGCTTTGGGCGGTGGCAGGAGGCAGGATGGCAGCTGCTTGGCCCACTATTTGGTCTAATCCCCTGAGCTGTTCTGGTCCCTGGTACCGTGATCACACTGTGTTAATTAAATCATTCTCATTAATTCAGCCTGGGTGTAAATTAGGAAGGAATGAAGATAAATTAGGTTTGAAGGCAGCTAATACATTTAACCCCATGCTGCTTATTTTGCAGCCTAACAAAATAAGGTTGTTAAAGGAGATAACAAGGCCAAAGCCTTGGGCACAGCTTCCTAATAGCATTAAAAAATGAGACCTTGGTTTGGTGTCACAAGCAGAGGCAAAGACAGGTTCCCAGGGGCCTACGGGGCTGGCCTGATATCTTGAGTGAAGTGCTGGCTATTGTACAATACAGAATGGGCTGAATTTCCTGAGTTATCAGTGACTTAGCTATCTATGACTATTGTCCAGTTTAATTACAGTCCGGTTCAAGCTTTCTTCCTGTACAGGTACAAGACTTACTCACCTTTTCTTCGTGTGAATAGAGTGATAAGAATTATCTTTAGGACTGGCTTGGAGATGCTGTAAAAATTATATTTTGAGTTACTATTGTCATAATTATACTAACTTGCAAATCACTTTTAGCCACAAGATAAACATTAATCCAGTGGCCCAAAGATTCTTCATACATTGGTTCAAGCAAGTTGGTGTACAGTTAGTAGAAGGTCATCAGCAGCACACATGCTTTCCTAAAAACTAAGTTTAGTTCCTGCGTCTTTCAGCAGGAAGTTGTTTCCAGTTTTTACAACCTACATTAACTAATGTCTTTATCTTCTGTTGCTAACCTCCCTGAGTCAGATGAAACAAATGTATATGGTCACTGAATACATTTCAGGATTTTCCAGTCTGTAACTCCCCCCCCCCCCCCACCTTTCTTGACACATAAATAATGGCAACATTAGGTAGAAAAGACACTGTAAAATGGTTGATGCTTGATGACACAATGGTCAGATATTTCATTCCTCTCTCAGCCCTGTCTGCTTAGCAGAAACAGATTACCTGTCTCTAGCGTGGTGGCTTCTGGTGTGATAGTTCCTGGGGCAAAACCCCTAGACAACCTACTGAGCTACATATGTACACCATTTCAAGACAGGATCATCCAGAACAGTTCTGGGTAGATTTGGTAAGTGAATGGAGTAAAAAGGGCGTTATCTCTCTTTAATGAGAAAAAATGTTAACCTCTTAAAACATTTCCCTGAAAGACATTAACACATAGTCTTCAACACCAATATTTGCCTTTGACATACAGTCCAGACAAAGGCCTGATGGAGGTGTCTAGAAGGTACAAGGCAATCTGCCTCTATCCGCTCCACCCATACCTTACCACAAGCTATAAAATACATACAATAGCTACACATTCCCGCCTCTCATCTTTTCAGCACCTATTTCTGGTGTCTACAGTGTTTCTATCTCTTTGGTCTTTGCTGAGTTTGTCTTTGCCTCTTTAAGGAACTAAGCTATATTCCTGCTGGTACTCCTCTCTCCACCTCCATTTTCCCAGACCCTCTGCACCTGGTTCCCACCTTGAATGAATCACCTTTCTGGCTTTGTCAAGCACCCTTGAGCCAATATTCTGCATTAAAAATTAAAATAGGAAGCAGATTTTTAAAGGCTCTTAGTGAGGCTGATGAGTTAATGCTAACAAAGGACTTCAGAGGGCACTGTCTTTCTTTGTTTGCAAGGAGGGAAATTTCACAGCAAGAATTACCAGGAGGTAAGGAAGATAAGTGGAACTAGAAAAAAAGAACTAGGAGTCTTGGTTTCAGCAGTTTGTGGTCTCTGGAAGCGCTGTTTGGAGCCTCCTTAGCCAGTTTAAACCATTTCTGTGCTTAGTATCTTAAAGAAAACTGGGGACAAAGACTGGGGGTTGATGGAAGGACAGAGTAAACTCAGTGGTGGAGCCCTCGCACTGGAACTGCAGGGCTGGGCTACTGCTGAGTGGTTGAATCACCTGGAGCCAGGTAATTCACATTTCCCTGACAACAGGTGATAAACTTTATCACAAATACCGAATAAAAATCAAACAAACGTTTTAGCTCCCAGAGGGAAGACAACCACTTAGTACAAAGGTGAGAAATGGGATTCATGAATACAGATCTCCACGCGAGATTATTTTTCGTATATTCTTCCTTTCTGCCTGCCACTCAGGATATTAAACGTGTGCGTGTTGGGCCATTTCTTTACTGACCTCTAAACATCACAATACCATAAACAACACAACAACAAACAAACAAACCACCACCACCAACAAAAAACCCAGGAAGGGCCAGGTCTGAGGGAGTGATTTGAGACTTTATCGCTACGGAGAAAGGCGGCGCGGCCGCTTCTTTGAGTTCGCTTTGAATCAAGCGACCGCGGCTATTGGTTGCGAAGCACGTGGTGTGCGCCGGCCGGACACCACCAGGGCTGCTGCTGCTTCTGCCGGGTATCGGGCAGAGTCCGGCCGGGAGCTCCACCCGTCGGGAACCGGGAGGGAGAACGCAGGGAAACTCCTCAACCTCCAGTCCAGTTGGCCCCTTGCCAGCGAGAAACCCTACGTTCCGTCTTGCCCTGCCTGTCGTGTCCCCAGTCCTGATTTGTGCTCCTTCCCTTGCCACTGACCGCTCCTCGGGTGTCTGTCCCAGCGCACTGGCTACGCGCCCCCAGATCGCGTGCTGTGGACACCCAGCTCACCCCTGGCCACCCTTTCTTGAACAACTTGTGGGCTCTGGAGCCACGGAGACCACAGCCCCGGGCGGCGCTCTGCTACCTTGGGTTCCTCCCTCAGCTCCGGGGCTATTCACATATTAGGCTGGCCTAGAGAGGCGCAGACACTTCAACCCGGGAAAACTTATTTTACTCGCGGTCCCTAAGGGTTGCAGCTGCCAGTGCCAGAGAACGTCCGCCCGCTTTGTCTCACTGCACTCTCAGCACCCCTCCCCCGCTTCCTCCACCGATTAACTACCCCTACACGCTCGGCACCAGCTCCTCTCCTCCTCCTTCTCAACCTCCTCCCTCTTCTTCAGGGGCCGCGTTCTTCCTCCCTCCCTCGGTGTCAGTCTCTTTGCATACGCGCCCCCTCCCCTCCCCTCCCCGCCGCGCCTCTTATAGCCCGGCGCGCGGCTGCTGGGCGCAGACTGCTCCGGCAGCCAGAGTAGAGGTGGCGTGGCCGTGGCGCTGTGGAGACCGGGTCCAGACGCCAGGCGGCCGCCGGCGCTCACAGCGCTTCCTAGCTCCCTCCCCCAGAGTCCACAGCCCGCCTTCTTCTGCGGCAGGCGCCGCAGGCTCGCTCTCCCCTCTCGAGACGCGTTCGGGGAGACGCTCTGCGGGCCCCGCGCGCACGGTCCACGGCTAGGAGACCGTGAGACCCAGGCGAACCGCCAGCGGTTAGCCGGCCCTGAGCCTGTGCTCCAGGCGCGGTCCCCTCTCCCGCCGGCGCCCCATGCGCCCTTCTTTCACCCGGGCTGTCGCCACTGCTTCCCGGGACTGAGTCGCCCGCTTCGTCGTCTCCACGCCCGTGACCGAGGCAAGAACCCAGCCAGTTGTTTGCGGAGGCCAGTCACCACTGCTGTAAGTTTTCCCCACTGTCCCGGACCTGTTGCTAGCGGGTGGGTTTCAGTGGCCGCTGGGGTTGCGGGGGAGCGTTCCCAAGGGTGAGCGTGCGCCGGGCCGCCCTGAGTTCCCATTTAGGCCGGTGGGAAGCTGTTCTCCGGGTGGAGACCTGGGTGTCCGCCCCTGACCTAGCACTGGAAGCGGGAGCTGGACTTAACTGGAGAGCCGACCCGCCTGCCCTCCGCCGCGCAATGCCCGGGCAAGCCGCGGGAGGAGCCGGGGCCGAGTCTCCTGGCTCCCTGCAGCGTTCAGGGTTCAGCGCTTGGGGTCGTTGGCCCACGTTGCATGCTACCCGCGCTCTCAGAATTGGGGCCACGCTCAGACACTCCTCCTGCGGGCACTTCATTGCGGCCAAACGTCTATGGGAAATGAATGAAAACTGGTTTCTGAAAATCTATCATGCAAGCATTTGGCTTCCAGTGAAACATTATTTTCAAAGGATAGGAATTGGTGGGCTGGGTGGAGATGAAACATTGAACTTGTTCGACATGCTATGTGGTGTCATCCTCACCGGCATGGCCAGCGTGTTTAAAATAGAGTTGCAACTGCTATAGGGGATTATATGGTAAAACATAATTTTGTTAACAATGGAACATCACAAAAACTTTTGTTATCAATAATGTAAATGCTTGAGAACATCTGCCTATTTCTGCTTTGATAGGTTTGAGATCAGTTGTAAACCTGGAGAGACGTTAGAGGGGCTAAGTATTAGATGCAGAGCTCCTGTGTGAGCATAGAATGAACTGAAGTTATTGTAACTGGAAGCCCTTTTGATGTTCACAGTAATAGTAGCCCTTTTCTCGGTCTTCTTTGTAGATGCAGGTTAAGTATATGTGTGCATTTTCTTGGCCACTTCTTTGGCATGCAAATATTATGTCTCTGGGGGCTTAAAAAGTGCCAGAAGAATGATTCATTTCATGTTGAAGGTGTGTTTAGTGACTGTATAAATGATTTCCCCTGATATTTTGATGTTTGAATAATTCTAAACCAGAAAGCAAATGGTTTCTCTTGGGTCTTCAAGTGTACCTTTTATTTCAATCATACATTGCTGCAAGAATGTTAGATTTTGACAGTGACATGCTTTTTCAGTTGGATGGTATCCAAGATGACAGGGTAGTTTCTTCCTCCTGGCTTTCTGGGCCAACCTGTAAAATACAGCAGCATAAACACAGGATGCAAAGAGATGCCCATCCTGTATCCTGAAGTCTTCTAGACAAACTGTTTTCTTAAGTGTACACCTGGTTCTGAAATGTTTTACACCACCCCAGTGTCATGTTCAGGGCCCAGCAGGATTCCCAACACAGTGTTCAAAGCGTTTAAATGCTTGTGGACCTGCTTACAGGGAGCCTGGAAGCAGCTTCATAGGAATATTTAGACAATCTTTTGAAGTTTGGGTTCAGGACATATCTGAACACTTCAGAATCCTGGGACATTCACAGAGGATCTATTGGTCATTCTCCAGAGCCCTGAGCATTCCTAAAAATGGACTAGAAGATAGAGGCTTAGCTTGAGTTTGGAGTGATGCTTGGCTGCTCTCATTTTTCATATCCCTAGACATTTCTTGGTGTTTTTCAAAGTCTTCCTAACACTGGAGTTCTAGGACTTTGTTACTTTCTTCCACTAAGCCATGTTTACTCATAATGAAAGGTAACATTCCAAATATTAAAGCAAACAAGTTACATCACCTAATAATATGTGGTCTGACTGTCAAAGCCATAGGGCACCTGCCTTTGTTGTTTTTCTGTGCTGTCTCGCAGCTGGCCCGTGGAAGAGCAGTTTAGTATTTTAGTCTGTGAATCTGGTAAATCATTCATTCATGTGTATTTGTTAACAATTCCTGGAATATAAATTACAAAAATAAATATCTGAATGGTTGAAGGAAAAACAGACTGCTTCAGCTGTGCTGTAAGGACTGGCTGTTCTGTTTGGAAGAGATACTGTAACTAACCTCACAGTTTACCCTCTGGGGATAAACAACTTCCTCAGGAATCCTTGGACAGGCAGGTTCTTAAAGGGCTTTCTTTATTCCTTTGAAGTAACAGAGGGGTAATGTAAAAAGCACAAGGGTGGGGGAGTTCAGTTTTCAAAGATGGATAATAGGAATTTAATATAACTTTACCCAACACTTCCCGTATGGCAGAAAGTCAAAAGACAGCATTAGATTCTGTATTAATTTAAATGTAGATACTGAGGAAATCACTTTAGTTAGTAAATAAATTCTAGGGTGGCCCTAAATGAATGAGAGCTGGCAAAATACGCATCCACTTAATGGTGTATGTGCCTGTGTGTGCACATGTGCCCACACAGAGGAACCTGTGTATTTTTATTTAAATTTAAATAAACAGTACATGCATTTTGAACTCCCTATATGCAGGTGCCAGCAATTGCAGGTACATAAGAACAGTCCTGGTAAGGTACTGTTTAATCATAAGAGGAGGTGGATGCCTCCTTTGTTCTTGTGACTGGTTTTCCAAGAGTTGGTACAGAGTAGGAAGAACAGAAAAACAGCATGAGTATATGCTACTCAAGATATTCTTCCCTTTTTTGGTGCCAAATCCTCCTTTTGAAAACTGTCTAGAGCATAAAAGTTGGGTGATGATTGTGGCCAGAATCTATTCTGTGCTTTCAGTAAAGCTTGTTGATCAATATATGGTTGTGTATGTTGGTACATTTAGAACCTCTGTAGCAGTAGAACTGTCTGGCTAGAAATATATTATTGTTTGTTTATTTTTGTAGTACCAGGAATTGAACCCAGGGCCTCCACATGTTAGGCAAGTGCTCTACCATTGAGCTACATGCCCAGCATCTGTTAACATTTAAATTGTAGAAGTTGGGCATTTAGTATATATGCAGAGTTTGGATCTTACCAAAGGAATTCTTAATGGAATTAATTAGTAGGTTTTTTTTTTTTTTTTTTTTTTTTTTTTTTTTTTTAAAACACATGGTTTTATGTTGCATAGGGCATTACAGCTGGTGCCTGTCCTGGCTTTACGAGAGCAGGAGACTTGGCATTTTAAGTGGCCTTCAGTGAATCAGCTGGACTGGCACAGGAGCTGAGAATGAGACCTGCTCCCCTTGGCTTTGCTGACTTACATTCTCAAGGACTTCAATATCCTCGAAGTTGGCAATCAGGTTTTCCAAGATGAACCTGCTTGTAGGCAGTGAATTTTTTTTTTTTTTAAACAGTGTATAGTTTAAACAGCTCAGTAGGATGAAACAGCTCAATAGGATGACAGTGAATTCCTTTCCTTTCCTTCCAGGTAGTTGTCTCTGGCTTTGTTTTGGAATGGCTATACCTTTATTCAGAATGGCAGCAGGGTTAACAACAAAGTGTTGTTTTCTTTGTCCAAAACAATTGTTGCTTTTGGTCTGCTGCTGGGAACATCAGGAACATGTTGTTCAATGATTTTGTTTTGTTTTGTTTTGTTTTTAGGAGTGGAAACAAAATGTCAGTCAGCGTTCATGAGAACCGCAAGTCCAGGGCCAGCAGCGGCTCCATTAACATCTATCTGTTTCATAAGTCTTCCTATGCTGACAGTGTCCTCACTCACCTGAACCTTTTACGTCAGCAGCGTCTCTTTACCGACGTCCTTCTTCATGCAGGAAACAGGACTTTTCCTTGTCACCGGGCAGTGCTGGCTGCGTGTAGCCGCTACTTTGAGGCCATGTTCAGTGGTGGCCTGAAAGAGAGCCAGGATAGTGAGGTCAACTTTGACAATTCCATTCACCCAGAAGTCTTGGAGCTGCTTCTTGACTATGCATACTCCTCCCGGGTGATCATCAATGAAGAAAATGCAGAATCGCTCCTGGAAGCTGGCGATATGCTGGAGTTTCAAGATATCCGGGATGCATGTGCTGAATTCCTGGAAAAGAACCTGCATCCCACCAACTGCCTGGGCATGCTGCTGCTGTCCGATGCGCACCAGTGCACCAAGCTGTATGAACTATCCTGGAGAATGTGTCTCAGCAACTTCCAGACCATCAGGAAGAATGAAGATTTCCTTCAGCTGCCCCAGGACATGGTAGTACAGCTCTTGTCCAGCGAAGAGCTCGAGACTGAAGATGAAAGGCTCGTATATGAGTCTGCAATTAACTGGATCAGTTATGACCTGAAAAAGCGCTATTGCTACCTCCCAGAGCTGTTGCAGACGGTGAGGCTGGCACTCCTGCCAGCCATCTACCTCATGGAGAACGTAGCCATGGAAGAACTCATCACCAAGCAGAGAAAGAGTAAGGAGATCGTGGAAGAGGCTATCAGGTGCAAACTGAAAATCCTGCAGAATGATGGCGTGGTGACCAGCCTCTGTGCCCGGCCTCGGAAAACGGGCCATGCCCTCTTCCTCCTGGGAGGACAGACTTTCATGTGTGACAAGCTGTATCTGGTAGATCAGAAAGCCAAACAAATTATTCCCAAGGCCGACATTCCCAGCCCTAGAAAAGAGTTCAGTGCATGCGCGATTGGCTGCAAAGTGTACATTACTGGAGGGCGGGGGTCTGAAAATGGTGTCTCAAAAGATGTCTGGGTTTATGATACCCTGCATGAGGAATGGTCCAAAGCTGCCCCCATGCTGGTGGCCAGGTTTGGCCATGGCTCTGCTGAACTGAAGCACTGCCTGTATGTGGTTGGGGGGCACACAGCTGCAACTGGCTGCCTCCCAGCTTCCCCCTCAGTCTCTCTAAAGCAAGTCGAACACTATGATCCCACAACCAACAAATGGACCATGGTAGCACCACTTCGAGAAGGCGTTAGCAATGCTGCCGTAGTGAGTGCCAAGCTCAAATTGTTTGCTTTCGGAGGTACCAGCGTCAGTCATGACAAGCTCCCCAAGGTTCAGTGTTATGATCAGTGTGAAAATAGGTGGACGGTACCGGCCACCTGTCCCCAGCCCTGGCGTTACACAGCAGCAGCTGTGCTGGGGAACCAGATTTTTATTATGGGGGGAGATACAGAGTTCTCCGCCTGCTCTGCTTATAAATTCAATAGTGAAACTTACCAGTGGACCAAGGTGGGAGACGTGACGGCAAAGCGCATGAGCTGCCATGCTGTGGCCTCCGGAAACAAACTCTATGTGGTTGGAGGATACTTTGGCATTCAGCGATGCAAGACTTTGGACTGTTACGATCCAACTTTAGACGTGTGGAACAGCATAACCACAGTCCCATACTCACTGATTCCTACTGCGTTTGTCAGCACCTGGAAACATCTGCCTTCTTAAACATCCTAAATAAGCATGAGGTAAGACAAAAGTTCAGCTGAAGACGTGTGCATTTAATTAGGTTAGTTGTGTAAGTTCAGAGTATGGAGTGAGACACAATCCATGTAACCTATATTGAAGTACCATAGAAACTGTTAAAATGAAAGATTTTGCACCTCCACAACTTAAACACCTGTGTTGATCACAGCCTTGACTCCCTATAACATAAGTCAGTGGTTCTCAGCCTTCGCTGAGCCTCTGAATCTCCTAAAGAGCTTTTCACACACTGTGGGTCCCAGAAACATTGTTTCATCTGGTCTGGGGTGAGACCTAGGCATCAGTATTTTTAGAAAGTTTTCTCCTTTGCTAATATTCCACCAGGTTGGGAACATTTAACCCTGTTAATAATGCCAGCTAGTGTTTACTGAGGCCTTGCTTTGTGCTGTGTGTTTCAAATGAATCATCCCCGTTTGATCCCACAGCAACCCTATGGGATATTATTACTAGCCTCATGTCTAGAGGAAAAAACCTGATTCCTGCGGAAGCTAAGTAAGTTGCCCAAAGTCTAATAAGTGGAAGCGTTGGTCAAGAGTTAACCCAGGGCCTGGAGTTGTGGCTCAGTGCTTGAGCGCTTGCCTCACATGTGTGAGGCACTGGGTTTGATCCTCAGCACCACATAAAAATAAATAAATAAAGATATTGTATCCATCTACAACTAAAAAAAAATGTTAAAAAAAGAAAAAAGAAATTAACCCAGGCAGTCTGACTTCAGAGCACAAGTGTTTACATATTATGACAAACTGCCATTTAATAAACCTGAGCTTCATGTTAGTGTCATCCCAGAAGATACTTGGTTGATATTCAAATTCCACATCCTCAAACCCATTCTGGACTGAATAGGGTTAAAAAAAAATGCGTTTCTCAAATTTGTTCCTTGTTTATTCTCTCCAGAATTATTTATTGGCATATTTAAAACTTTTCCTCAAAGTATAGCCCCCCCCCCTCAGGGTATGTATGAACTTCATAAGGGAATCTAGGTTTGTCCTTGTGAAAGGTTGGTTACACCTACATTGTACAATTATGTTTGATGTGCAGATACACCCAGCTACCTAAACTGCCCCTAACTATATCTTTTCAGAGTTAATCAGTCAGGCTGACCCTATTGTTGAGGCTAACAAAAGTTTTGTTCTGTGTCATATATCTGAGTACATAATGGTTGTCTTGTGTACTTAAGAGTATATTATTCTCTTGGCTCCAATAATTAATAGGCCCACACAGCTCAATGTTCGAAAAGCTCATGGTTGCTCTGCAGCTAAGCATTCTTAGGGTTGGCCCCAGGAATGGCTTATGCATGTGTATGCACAAAGCACACAGAACTTGTTGATTTATTTTGGTGATTCATGGGCTTATTACTAATAACAAGAGGGGAAGATAACCGATTTGGAGAAACTACAAGGAAAACGTAACTCATTACTTAGCAGTTTTTGGCTCTGTTTTCTCTAGCATGTTCTGTACCTTTGAAGGGGACTTCAAAGGGAAAAAAGGGAATCTAACGGTAGTTGTAAGCTAAACAAGGAGGGGTTTCGTCTTGTTTTTTTTTTTTTCTTTCCCCATTTCTTATAGCTCACTTACAAACACCATTAAAATTGGCCTCACTTTCACATTTTATCTTTCTATTTTTTTTTTCCCCAATTCTTCAGTTATCTCCTCCAGCCTATTACAGTTAACAGGGTTCCTGGTAATGCTTTGTTTCTCTGAAATAAAAGTCTTTGAAAGGAGCAGGAACAATCAGAAAGCTCCTCTGGGCAGCACTGGGGCTAATAGCATCCCATACCAAACTGGTTTTTGTAGCCTTGCTGGCATCTCAGTAATCCTGAACAAACAAATGCTTTGCAAGAGGTTATTTCATTTGAGATATGAATGCATGACTCAACCCTTAAGCAGGTTTAAAGAACCTCCTAGGCAAAAGCATCAATTAACAGCCCTAAACTAGGTGTTAGTCCAGAACTGGCTGTATTTGTACAAAATTCCCTGTAGTTGTGGAGGTAATTGGTGGACTGGCTAGCATCCTTAGAGCAAGGTATGGAAACTGAGGCAGAAAGAAAGACCACATGTGGTTCTAGTCCTAGTTTTAAGTTCTAGATCTTCGTGGACTTAAGGTTGCTTCTGTCAAATCAGTGGTTTGAGACTATAATTCCCCAAGACCTGTCCAGGTTCAAACTTGGATGAATTGACAACAGGGATACCTAGGTCAGTGCCTGGCAGATATTAAGTTTTCTGTACTCTTAGTTTTCTTTTTTCTCTTCAATTTAGACTTTGCTCTGTGATCCAGCAGCGGAGTCAGCTCAGTGTGTGTGTGTGTGTGTGTGTGTGTGTGTGTGTGTTGGGAAAATCAGGTTTCTTTGACTGTTATCTTTTCTTCTGATCTTTATTCTTCATATTTGGTTCCTCCTTTTTCAGCCCAGAGTGAATATGTTGGCAAACATTTGAACTCAGTCTGTCCTGGGTATCCAAACTTAAGCACATGCTTCCGAGCCCTGGAAAGCAGAGCAAATAAAATGCAGGGTTATACGTGAAACAACATCCTCTTCACCCTTGGTGCCACCAGTGAGACAAGCACATAAAAACTGAATTTGACAGGGCCAGGTTTGCTGCTTTTACAGGGTGTCAGAAGTGCCTGATCAAAGCCACTCTTTCAGTTTCCGACAGGGAGAATGTAGACTTAAATTTCTAAAGTTTATTACACACAAGATAGTGTTAAAATGTTTTAGCTGGATGGAGTGACTTAAAGGAGTGCTCAGTAGGTATCCGAGGAAACTGCTGAAGCCCTCATCCCTCTGCTCTCCAAATGTAGGTGCTAAGTGAATTAATCCAGTGTTAACAAAAACCTTCCCTAGTCTAAAAGCTCATCCACCAAGGAGGTTTTAACTGTCTCCTGCTGCTTTGTCAGTGGGTGGGAGGGACAAAAAGGAAATTACTTTGATTATCCTCTATTTTCATGGTGCCTCCTGGCCCCAACCTGACAGCACTTGAACTTCCATTTGCTTTATTTCTCTTAGATTTTCATGGAGGGTGGGCTGGGTATTGTGGGGAGGGGGGAGACTTTTTCTCTTTTTCTGTGCTAGTATTCAATGTCTTGAAATTTTATATTATTACAAGATACATTCTTTTGGTTTAATGTGGATATACAGGTTAAAAGGAGGTGGGGGGAGGGGTATGACACTGTAGTCTAAGGAATGCCTTGAAGGCTTGGATCTCTGTTAGGAAACAGCCAAAAGAAACAACTATCAGATGAATCAGACTTCTGAACACACAAAAGCAAAAGCGAGAAGGATTTAATGCAGTTAATGAGCAGTCCCTCCAGAATTCCCTTTGTCTGTACTTAAGAGTTATAGTAATAGGGATACAGATTCCTAAACTAGTCTGGAAGTGTGCTTTATGAACAGATAGGGTGAGTCTTTTAGAAAGCCCTTTGCAAAAATATGAAATAAGAATGAAATAAATGGTAGGGTGAGTAGCCGGAGGAGATGCTAGCTCCTATGAAATATGCAGACTTCATGGTTTTGGTAGTTTGAGTTTATATTCATACTTGATGTTGGTGGATTCTCTTCATAATAGAACCCACATTCTGTGCTGCCATCTTCTGAGTGTAGACTAATGAACTCCAAGAACTCCAGCCTTGGGCTGTCGAGACCTGGTACGTTGTGATATAAAAGGAAGCAAGACTGATGTCTGCCATAATGAGTAGTGGGGATGCATTTAAATAAGAGGATTAATATGTCTGTCTTCTATATGGTGAATAAATTTAATTTGGAATCCTTTATGGTAAATGGGCCAAGGAGGGTTTGCATAGGAATCTCCTTCTGATACCCAAGTGATCACTTTACAGTGGCTTTTTTAATCAGAAATTTTACGAATATTGGAAACAGGATGGCAACTTAGATATCTAATATCAATCTATCTATTGGATATCTATCTATCTATGTATCTATCTGTGTATCTCCATCACATCATCTATCTATTGGATAGATAGATAGATAATAGCACAGAAGTGAGGGTCCTATATTGGATACTGTCAGGCCAGCCATTTGAGGGTGCATGCATACACACATACACCTCAAGGCAAGTACTTTCTGATATCTTTGCACAGTTCCTACTGAACGTACAGTTAAGAAGCAACATTGCCCAGCTCTGTCCGCGAGTTTAATTTAAAAAAATTTCATGGCTACTAACCCAAATCATGAAACTATAGCATCACACAGATCTCTTATGCCTTTTTTGTTTTGTTTTCTTTTCCTCCTATTTTAGCTCCCTCCATCACTCAGTGAGACAATAGGAGATTTCTACTTTGGAGCTGCCAAGTTTAATGAAGAGAAAAAACAAAAGGAGGAGAAGTTGCTGTAAGACTCGAATAACATCCGCTGCACCTTGTCAATGCTCTAACTGGACATGAAGGAAAGGGGTGAGGGAGGGGGTGGGATTCTCAGTGCAAGTAGCACATGGTTTAAATATGAATGACTGAACCTGTGATCTAGTCCTTGTCCTGTAATTGTGGATTAATGTCAGCGTTAATCAGCCCCTGAAAGGGAGAGAAAAGCTGGACCTTTTCCCTTGCTGTACCACATTCAGCATTTGATTCCATGGGCTCCGCCATTTATGTGTAAAATTTGAAATGGTTGTCACCTCTCTCTGAAGAGTGAGCTTGAAGCCTCCACACCGGCAGCTGTTGGTGATTCAAAGCTTCAGCCTGGCCAGGAGGGAAGCTGGCTGAGCTGGCTGAAGAATGAGGACCGCTGCACTGGACTCTCCGTTAATCTCGAAGGGGTTGTTCCTTCCCCCAGGAACATTTCTGAACAATGGGGACATTGTTGGTAGCTGTTTGGTAGATGTTCTTTTCTATTTATAAGTGACTTTAAACTTTCCCTTGGCTGTTAAGAAGTTTGTTATAGATTTAGCTATTTATTGTTTGATGCCTGCATGCTGAAACAATGCTTACAGTTGTCTTCACGTGTATGGATGTGTGAATGGTTGTATGTTTTGCACATTTTGTGGCTGTTGGGACGTGCTTTGCTGCACAAAAATGAAAAACTTTTTGAGTTTTGATTTGGAGTATAACTGGAGGGTGGGTGGGGGTGGGCTGGATTTTTAAAAAGTTAAGACAGGGAAGGATTATAAGATGGAAACATCCCAGAGGTAGAGAAATCATGGAGGTCACTTTTCTTAGATTCACCACCTTTTTCTGGGGTTTCATGGTTGGGGGCGGGTATGGTCAAGTTGGCGGCTGATGAGATGAAGGAGGAATCCTTCTTTCTGCCTTTCTCCTTCCCATCTGATTTACCCAACATCAGTCTCAGCTGCTGGAATTTGGAAAGGACCAAATTGTTTTGCAGTTTTTGTTTTTTTTTTTTCTTTGTGTAATATCCTGCAGTCCTGGAAAATTCTATGGAATAGTTCTGTATATAGGGTACAGGTAAAGACATTGTCCAAAGTTTATTTATTTATCTATTTATTACCCTATAAGAATGCTTTGTTGTGTAACCACAGTTAATGGGAACAACCTAAAATGTCACAATGTATATTAATTCACTGACCACATTTGCTTGATCTGGACTTATGGTTCTCTGTTTTTGCTGTAGAATTTAGCAAGTGCTAGAAGTTCTTCAGAAAACATTCACATTGGTACAGTGTACACATTAGTGCCCACTCTTAGGTAAATGTTAAAAAACTCTTTGGTATACAAAAGTGACACATTTGGTCACAAAACACCAAAGAATTGTAAGCAGTTGCCCTGTGGAGAGGGTTTCCAGGCTGGTTGGGAATCAGTTGTGAATACCTTCTTTGCTTGTTGGAGTGCTTGTTTACTAAACACGTGCTGTGGTAGCTCTTAGTGCTAGATTTGAGTAGGTGCTTCTTCAGAGGTGTCTGGGGAAGACCAAAGTTTGCAGCTCGGTCTGCTTTGGTCCATGTTTCTCACATTGCTGTATTTTAGAAAATAGGGTTTAAGGCTGATAACAACCTTTTACATTGTGTGTTTGCATTGTCTAATGACAGAAAAATCCTTAACATTTCTCTCCACCTCGGTACTTTAGACTAATTGTATATGTCCGTCCTTGCCGTGAATAAGTGGGCTCTAGTTGGACCAAAATAAAATAAACGAGCTGTTGGTATAAAAGAATCACATTACTGTCCAGCAGCTAGTCGTGGTTCCTAGATGTGTTCTAAGCAATGCAAATGTCTAATTGTACTCTGGCGGCATAGTCGGTGTTGATCTGTTGTAGCAGTTACAGCTCTGTAGTTTATGATGCAAATCTGTCCAGAGATGTATGTGTCACTGCATGACTTCTGAAAGCAGGAAGAATTTTCTGCAGCTGTTTCAAAGTTGGGGCCTGTCCTTGAATCCTCCATTAATTACTGTGTGTGAGCCAGAGGGAGCCACTGTAAGGGTGGGCCCCCAGCCTGCAGGGAACTTTCTGGACTCCTGCTCTTTGAATTGATGTAGGCATTTGTGCTCGCTACTTGACCATTCTCACCCTGTGAAACGTCCCACACTTTGAAGCAAATACAATTCACAGCACAGTACATACAAAAACCTTGGCATAAGACAGAGAAGGTTCTTCTCATTTTGTGAGCTGGTTGCTGTAGAAACGGATAACAAAGGGCAGCCTTCCACTTCTGGTATAATTGTGTAGCCCCTTTTCTCTGGGCTTGACACCTGTCTGAATAAGAGTGATTAGAGCTGCATAATATCCTCTCTTGGCTATTGAATATGTGGTTCACGTACAGAACTCTGTATAAGTTAGTAAAATGTTCGTGTTCATATGTACTTGTTTGCTACTACTACATTTTTGAGGTTTTGTAAAACATTTTTTTTTTCACAATGTGAAACTGAAGGTCAATAAATTATTAGAGATTTTCTCTTCATTGTGTGTGTATGTGTCTTGTCATTATTTGAATATAACATGATACTAGGCATTGAAAACTGGAGCCTATTTTATTTACTCACGGATGGACATTTCAAATATTTTTTGAATGTGATTTATCTCACTGTTTTGTCACGTGTTTATTAAAGTAGCTCCATGCATGAAATAAAACCTTTGGCTGTTAGAATCTCTTCAAGCAAAGGAAAAGCCCTCATTTATGTGTTTATCATAGCTTGGGATATAAAAAGTCACAGTCTATGTACGATTGAGATCGCATACTTTATATTAGATGGAATCTGGTTTTTGTATTCTTTGTGTGGGTTATACTTTGATAGAAAGCTAATAGAGGGGGCTGGAGTTCTCTTTACTGACCTCCCCTTTAGAAACCATTTAAAGTAGTTTATATGTGTATAAACTACTTTATGCATATTTTTTCCTCTGTATGCATATTTTTTCCTCTGTAACGGTACAGGAGAGCCCAAGTGCAACCCCTTAGGCACATTTAGCAGCTTTCAAGTTGACAGATGAAGCCTCCTGCCCCGCCCTCGTGGTGGCTTCATGTCACACTGAGATGCTCCTTTATCACTTGGGTTGGACTCCTTATTTTAGCGTGCAGAGCAATGTTCAGTGTAATCTTTTGTAGCCAGAAAATAAATACTACCTAATTGGAACTCTAGGAGACCTCACAAGTAGGCACAATACAATTACAGTCTTTGGACTTTGACCAAGATGCCAGAGCAGATGCCTCGGGCTTGACAGAAGGATCATTGGGTTCCTTGCTGGGTGAGGCTGGTGTACAGCCAAGCCTCTGGGAACAAGTGTCTGAGCCTTCAGATTCCAGGAGCTCAATGCTCATGACCCATGGAAACCCTGTGGATGACACCATATGTATGACACCAAATGACAAGGAAGAAAGGCGAGTTGGCAGGAATCTACGGGTGGGACTTGGGCTCTCTAGGTCTGGATGTTAATCCTCAGGAGGGTGGAGAATGGTTGCTGTGGAGATGACTGGACAGAACTTTCATTCTCTGGGCTTCCTTTTCTTTATCATCTTAGATGAAATGTTAAATAAGATATTTCAAATTCTTAATTTTTTACTCTATTCATACATTTAGAGTGGCTCACATGAGTTTGGATGATCTTGAGTTGCATATCATAGGAATCTGGCCACAGTGGTGAAACCATTTGGAAGTTAGCAATTCATTGGCTATTAGGGACCTGGGCTCTTCTGTTTGCTTTTCATTCTGGGCTTGAACCTTTAGTTATCATGTTCTCAGGATGCTGTGAGATGTATGTCACAGTATCACCTCTGCCTTCCAGGTGACCAGAATGGGGACAATGAGGAAAGGCATATACCAAAGGAGCTATTCCTTTTTCTTGGGATAATAATAATTTACCCAATAGGTTCACCTGGAAGGCTTACACTTATCTCTTCTTGGCCAGAGGTAGGTCACATAAACTTCCCAAGATGGAAGGGAGGCTGGGGAAAGGAGCACATTGCCATTGCATATGATTATGTGATTCTATTTGGAAAAACAGAAGAAGAGACAATGGATAGATAGAGTGTCGAAGATGGGATTGCCTACTTCAGTGGATAATCAGTTACTGTAAACAATAGCCCTGTTTATTGAGTAATTATGTTCAACTGGGGATATTGTTAAGGATGTACTTAACAATCATCTCATTAAAGCCTCACAACAAATTTAGGTAAGTACAGAGATGTTTCTTAACATATCTGCCAATATCTTGATTTTAGAAGTATTTTATAATAAATTTAAAAGAGAAAGCATCAAGCTCCTGCCTAGCACATAGTAGGTCCTCAGTAGTTTTCAGTTGTCATTTAAAACACTGTTGGGAAAAATACATAAAGACAAATCTGAGTGCTTATTCTGTACCAGGAGCTGTATAAAGGGTTTGCATGTCGACCTCCTTGATTCATTCTCCCAGCGAGCAACCCTATAAGAGCAGGAGTTGTTATTACCCCCATGTTGTAGATGAAGAAACAGGTTTGGAGAGATTATACAACTTGTCCAAGGAGTGGTGGAGCTGGATTTCAAGGCATGCTCTCTGGGCTGTCCTCCAGGCCCAGGAATGTGGAGGGAGGTGATTCAGCCTGCTGAGCCTGACTGTGGGAAACTGGGGCTCCCTGGGTCCATCCTCTTTGGAAGACTCCATTCTGAGACTTGGTGGCAAGGTCCTAGGAGGCCTGCAGCTGGTGGGCTTGCCCTGATGTGACTGAAGGCGCACAGGGAAGGAAATCTATGCTGAGACTAGAAATGTTCCTTGACAGCCGGTTTCCAAAAACGAGTTGTAGAGCATTTAAATGGGGCTCCTGGGTGTTTGTCACACTTGATAATTCACTGAGTTTTATGCTGATATTTTTTTGTATTTTTCTCTTTGTAAAATGTCCATTGATGATCATCAAGTCTACACATGTATCATGGACAAACTATACATTAAAAAAAAAGAAGTCTGACCCACAATTGACAGGAAGCAACCCAGGAAACAATCTATTATCAGTTATCAGCCTAAAAAACCAGCGTGCTATTTGTGAATCAGACTTGTAGGAAGTCAGACTACTGTCTCTAGCAACTGTTCCAGAAAGCCAAACAATAGCCTCTTTACAAATTAGCTTCAAACCACCAGGACTTGATTAATAACTGATAACTTTCCTAGGTTTTGTCCTTGCTTCCAACCTAGGCACAACCAGAAAAAGCCAAATACATACTCCTAAGCAGTCACCATCGGATGCCCTGCTTCTACTTGGCCCGCCTGCAGCTTCCCCATGCCAACAGCCGCCAGTCAACCTGAAGCCTTCCCTGCCCACAATAAAGCTACCCCTTGTCCTTTGAGTCTCTGCCAACACTCAATGACAGTGGTGGACTCCCTTGCTATATAGCAAGCTCTGAATAAATAGCCTGCGCTTGTTCTCAGTTGGTTGGTCTTTATTTCCACAGACAAATGTTTATTCAATAAAATAATTAAATATTTCAATAGAAAAGCCCACAAAGATGAAGTGAGGGCCAAATTGTGGGTTCCAGGCAGGATTCGGCGGGTGGGGGAGGTTCAAAAGATTGCTGTTATCATCCTGAACATCTAAGTAAATGAAATGTATAAAATACATACAACACGAGAAAAAATGGATTTTGAGTTAATGGGGTTGAGATGAGGGCATCTGTTTTGGCAAAAGAAGAGCTGTTGCTTTGTTTGGGAATATTTTGAGTAAAGTGCAAACACTTAGATACGTTTTACAGCCATATTCATGGTGCACATGAATGTATGAATAAATGCAAAAACTTAGCAGCTAATTCCTGGTCTTGCCTGTCGCAAATCTTAAGTGCTTCGCCTGTCTGACACATACTCAGACTAAGCCATCTGTCCTGCATTTGAATTTAATCACAGACAATGAATTTTAAAGCTCTGTTATTTATCAGACAATGGGCAACTAGGTGCAAGATCTAACTTTGAGAGGGACAAATGTACATTGAGGCATGACTATGAATAAAAAGCAATTCGATTAAGTAAATTATAAATCTACAATAATCTTGTCCAGCTCTGTTTACCGCCCAGCTTGCTTTGTGAGTCTGGGGGAAACCAAATGAGACAAAGTTTCTCTCTTTCTCTCTGGTCCTGTTTCCTTGGCAACCATAATCTTTATCTTTGCAAAGATGAGGGAGTGCAGGGAGGAGAGGCAGTTGGAATTTCAGCAAGTCTCTCACTAATCCTTTTCTCGTGTTATCAGATGATTTGTTTTATTATAAAAAAGTTATTTTACACCCACTTTTCAGATAGTGTTGGGAGGTTTATTGGATATCCTGGAGAGGCTGGGAGTTTTTGATTGTTGGTTTGTTTTACAGGAGATAGGCGAATATTGTAATCACAAAGAAGATGAAATCAGCCTCTTCTTACATACAAAGCAGGCACCTGCAAAGTGAACTGAAATGTCTCTTTCTCTCTCGGAGGTTCTAATACATACGCCAGCTCTAAATTACAAATGCCCCTGCCCACTCAACCACCCACATACACTCTGGCAGAGGATTTGCTGCCAGGAGAACCATTTTGAGAAAAGGAGTCTTGGAATTTTGAAATAACCACTACCCTCTGAAGGGTAGGGAGGGAGAAAGAGGAAAAGCAGAAATTCCCTCGGGTGTGTGTGGGGGTGAGTCTGGCCAGTGGTGGCCCTCTTCACATCCTTTTCTGGTGCTTCCTGAGAGTCCACTTATTCCAGAGATGGGGAGGAGTGAGGGGTCAACACTTGCTCAAAACGAGAACACCTGAGCTACATTTTGAGGTCTGTTAATCATTTACACATTCATCACAGTATGGCTAGTCTGAAGGGGGGGGTGGGGACTTGGGAGTGGGGCTCCCTCAGACACTATAGCAGACCTAGGAGAACAATAGGAATGAAGTAGGTGAGGGAGGAGAACGAGAAAGGCACATTTTCACTTAAGAATATTATGGCTAGGGAGGATGAGGAGAAGAATAGGCAGAGCACAGAGGATTTTTAGAGCAGTGTGAAACCATCCTGAATGATACTATAATGACGGATACATGTCAGTATATTTGTAAAAACCCATACAAGGTATACTATCAAGAGTAAAAGCTAATATAAACTATGGACTTTGGGTGATAATGAAGTGTCAGTGTAGATTGTAACACATGTGTCACTGTAAGGCCAGATGTCAACAGAAGGAGAAGTCATAGTATGGGGGTACTGGGAACTCTGTACTTTGGCTCAATTTTGCTGTGAACCAAACTATTTTAAAAAAAATTAAATACCAACCCCCAAAAGACCAAACACAAACAACAACAACAAAAACCCCACAAAAACATTGAAAACAAAAGTAGTCTTTTCGGGATGTCAGATAAATTTTCTAACCTACTAAGGCATACTGTGTGTGTATTTTAAAATGTTACCTTGCGTGGACTCCATATACTGAAAAGATAGAAAACTCTTCCTCCCTGTGATTTTGTAAAATAACTAGTTGGTCATCCTCCTAAATCCTTGGAATCTCTGGAGTGATCTAGGAGATTCTAATGAGCTGACTGGTGGCATTCTCTAGATAGCTTCAGGATGAAAACTGGTCACCAGAAAGACTAAGGCAGGATTAGAGGGTTGGGACGTTTAGTTGCATTCCTCAACCTCCAAGGGTGAGAGGGGCTGACAGTGAAGCTGATCATGAATGACCAGTGATGTAGTTGATCATGCCTACATAATGAAGCCTCCATATAAACCCCAAATGAATGGGTTTGGAAGAGTTTCCAGACAGTGGAACAAATGGAGATCCTTAGAGGGTGATATATCCAGGGAGGGTACAAGAACTTCACACTCCTTTTTGCATGCTTTGCCCCATGCATCTCTTCCATCTGTATTCTTTGTAATATCCTTTCTAAGAAACCAGTAAACCTAAGTCAAGTGTTTCCTGCAGTTCTGAGATCCTCTCTAGCAAATCACTGAAACCAAGAAGGGAAGAGGTGGTGGGAATCTCCAATTTATAGCCAGTTAGAGAGAAGCACAAGCCCCAACGTGTGCTTGAGACTGGCATCTGAAGTGGGGGGCAGTCTAGTGGGACTGAGACCCTAGCCTGTGGCATCTGATGCTCTCCCTAGGTAGACAGTGTCAGAACTGAATTGATTTGCAGGCCGCCCAGCTGGTGTCTGCTGGGGAATTAATCTGCAGGTTTACTTGGTTGCTGTGTAGGGAAAATCCCACACATGATAGATGCCAGAAATGCTGGGGGACAAAGCATTTCAGTTTTTCTCCTAGTTTTAACACTCCTTTTTCTGTATTCCTAGTCTCAGGACCCAGAATCAGGGCACCACCAGAGGAGGCACAAGAAATGGAGTCCATGGCTGGGGGTGTAATTCAGTGGTACAGCACTTGCATAGTATGTACAATACTTTGGGTTTGGTCTCCAGCACCACCACCATCAAACCAAACCAAACCATCACCACCACCACCACCACCACCAACAACAACAAAACACACACATAAAAAAAAAAAAAAAAAAAAAAAGAAAGAAAGAAAGAAAGAAAGGAAAGAAAAGAAAAGAAAGAAAGAAAAGGAAAGGAAACAGAATCATGATGGCTAACCAGGAGCCCAACCACAAATTATTACATCACTGCTAGAAGGATAAGTGTTTCACATTCCATGGAACCAACTTACAACTCACCCTGTCAGAACCAACTCACAACTTAATGCCTGTATACTTTGGCAGATACCTATACATAAATATCTGCACTCACAGTATAAGTGCTGATCTGGAAATTTTTATTTCTGAAGTATTTTTTTCTTCCACAGTATTTAGTGTTGGAAATTTAGTTACTGCAATATATTTTTATTTCCCTTTTCAGGTATTTCCTTGGGGCAGAAAGCTAACTTCATAAATGATGTCTCTAAAAAGAAGAAGAAGCAGGAAGGAATAATAACCACAGAGAGAAATGTGGAAATATTCAAAGAGATGAACCAAACTGTTTGGGAAGAACAATGGCTCTTTCAAAGTGTTCTACTAGAGTTGATTAGAGATAGCTGGAGGGAAAGAGAGCATTTCTCTTGGATGAGAGTAGTTTGGCCTTGCTGGCCTGTGCTAGGGCATGGCTCCTCAAACTTTCCCTTCAGAGGCACCTTTCAGTCTTGGGATCCCTGGGGGTGAAGAGCAGTAGGGTGGGGGCGGGGTACAGAGGCACAATGACAGGGTATAGATATTGCTGGGGCCTTAGCTTCCAGCAAGCCACGTAGAAGCTGTGAGGAGGATGGTTCTGGGGCAGAGATGGCCTGGAAAGTCCCTGGTGGCACGTGCAGCTTTTCCTTCCTCCCCAGAGCCATCGCCAAAGGCAGAGGACCCTGGAGTCCGGAGGTCCCTGGTTAACACTGCTAGTTCTCCAACATTCTGTAAGTGACTCAGGACTGGGTGGTGAGCTGTCATGAGTAGATTCTTGCTACCTCTGAAAACAAGGGGAAGGTTCCATCCTTCCCTTTACATCTCTGAGGCTGCTTGTAGGTATTAGCTGAGGACCAGAGCAGAAAGGAGCACCCTTGATGTGGGAGGGGATGGCTGCAATTGCACCTGAAGACAAAGGGCCAGGCATCAGCCCTCAGCATGGAGCAGGAAGCGGGGAGAAAATCTGTCCATCTCCCCCCTTTGAGTTTAGCCTACACACGGACTCTTGTTCACAGGTAGGTCTGGCAAGGTGTCAGAGTCTTTGATGGGCAAAATATCACTCTTTGTAAATTATGATACTGGATAGAACCTACAAGGAAAGACAAAGCATAGGTCTTTGCTTTCCTTGCTACTAAGAGGGAAGCATCAGTGTTTAGAAAAGGGCTTTCTGTCCTCCAACCTCCTTCATAGAGGGCAGACCTGTGTGGTAGTCTGAAAGCTCTCCCTAATTTCCCTGGTTTTCTGTCCTTCATTCTTCATGTTTCTCTTTCTAAATCTCGTGTTCATCTAATTGTGCTTTGGCATGTGTCCTTGGAGGACACAACTCTGGAGGGCTATAATTGAAGACCAAGATTGAAACCACCCCTTCCCTATCATCTCACCCTTTTAGCCCTGGGGTGTCCTGGTGGGCAAGGCAGGTATAGGGTAGGTGAGGGAAGATTTTAGAGGAAATTAGATGGCCCCAGTGATCCAGCTTTGAACATGTCACTTCTGTTTCTTCAATTTCTTTTTTATATTTGGGGAGATGACTAAATGTTTTGAAAAACTTCTTCGCATTTGGCACAATCTGCCTGAGCATAGTGATATGATCGCTCTGTTCACAACTAAGCTGCAATTTTAGGCAGAATTTTCAGAGCATCTCAGCATCTAACAACTCATAAAAACCTGGCAGTAATTTCAGGATGCATAACATCTGCTTATTTCATTTTGTTACAAGTCACCTGGGCAAAAACTCTTCCTAACTCTGCCCTATAAATGAGCTCATATCCAATTAGAACAGCAGCCGCAGTCATCCTGTGGCAGTCTATAACAAAGCCTTGAAGGTAATGACACTTCTCCATGTTAACAAAGCAAAACCATTATTTTTCTTTGTAGCTCGGATGGGCTATTTGCTAATGTCTTACCAGCTCTAATAGCTTATTCTCTGAGGAGGAAGTAGTCTTGGATTCTTTGAGAATCAACTACTCTTTCTATCTGGGGGTTTTATATAAAAGGATTTGGGAGCCGTTTAAAGTGTGTTTTAAAATAACATGGTTCTGTAATGGCATCACGGCCCAGCATGTTCTGATGGTTTTAAAAGCCTGCCTATTGCATCTCTCTATTCAAGGTGTGCCAAAGGAGACCTTTGAGCATTGTTAGAGATAGATACAGAGCACACTGATTTCCCACTTTCCCCCTCTCCCATCCTCCCTGCCCCCCACATACTATAATATTACCCAGGATAAATTTTGTTGATTGAATGAATCTGCAAGGACCTTCCTGCCTTGGAGCCTCAGAAATTCACACTGGTCTCCTTCAGTTTATTAAACATCCTGACCCCCAGCAAAGGTCTTTTTTAAGGTCAGTTTTCTCTTTGTCTTATTAAATTTTTGAGATGCCCCAAGGACAATGCCTTGGAAAAGACTACAAACTGGCACCACTCTCTGGATGCCATCCCAGGACCTGAGGAGTCTGAACCATGGGCATTGGAGGCCACAGCTGCTGACCTGCCTGACGGTCCCTTCGCCAAACTCAGAGAGGGTGGGAAATAACTGAAAATGGTCTGAATGGGGCCCAACCTGGCCACAGGTAGATTCTCGTCTCCAGCCAAGTTCTCCTTTGGTGCTCCAAGCTATCTTTCTCCGAAGCGTCTCTTTGCCCCAAAGACAGAGCTCTCCAGACATCATGGGATCAAAGCTGACTACCAGTTCAGGGTTTATAGTTGCCCTTCAATCCTGATGCTCAGCCTGTGCTTGATTTTCTGTGGGGACAATTAAGCCTTATTAAAAAGCTGACACATTGTTTCCAGCCTTTAGCTTGTCTCTGTGGTTTACTTATGAGTCTTAAGGAAGGAGAAGCAGCCATATTAGTCACAGAAGAAAAAAAAGTTTGGGGACTTTTAATCTCATGATTTTATCTCACGAGCTATTAACATGAGTTCCATTAAGCATCCCTCTGTTGAAATGTGAAAAGGAGGCGAAGTTAAACCTAATCAATCTGTTGTCCTTCATTTAGTCGAAATACTATTGAAGAGCTAAAATAGAATCTTGGACAGCCACATGTTACAAATTCATCCTTAGAATTTAACTGAAGAAGAAATGAAAGATGATGAAGAATACGTTATTTCAACCCTGAAATAGTTGGAGTGGTTTCATGTTTCCTTATGGTAAATATTTCAATATTCTTTTACCAAAAATAAAATATCTAAGTAACTTGGGCTGTTTCCTTTATAATGTAGTGCATAAAACTATATTAATTTAAATAGTAACAAGTACTCAACTTGCTATTTTACCTTAATCATGGCTCCAGGTGGGAATATTTCCCTGGGAATTTGAAGAAATAATTTTTGGAGGTGACGTTTGGGTCTTTATGTGCCACCTATAGTGGGAGAGTGTACAAAAATGCACTAAAAGTCTAAGTGAAAAATGAAGAGAATATGCTACTTTGTTACTGGGAGGTAATATTTAAGGCTGCTTAGCTTTTTAAAAATAAAGATCAAGGTAAATCCAGTGGCTTGGGAGGCTGAGATAGGAGGATCGCTAGTTCAAAGCCAGCCTCAGCAAAGAAGAGGTGCTAAGCCATTCAGTGAGACCCTGTCTCCAATAAAATACAAAATTGGGCTGGGAATGTGGCTCAGTGGTTGTGTGCCCCTGAGTTCAATCCCTGATTACTGCCCCACCCCACAAGGCTATGGATCCAGATTTAAGTGAGTTTGTTAGGAAAACATTGCAGAAAAGATATTCCATCCCTCACAATCTTCCCTATTTTGGACCAAGACAGGACTAGAAATAAACTACTTAAATAACTAGTTTCTGTAAGGTCTATCTGCTTCTCTTTTATTTGGGGAAAACAAAATTTAATCTTCGTTACTAATAAATACATTGTCTAGTATGGCACTCTGTGTTAGCTTTCTTTTACTGTAACAATACCTGACACAATCAACTTATACAGTTTAGAGCATAAAAAAATTCTTGTATTTAAAAGCTGATAAATAGGGCTTAGGATGTGGTTCAGTGGTGGCTAGCATATAGGAGGCCTTAGGTAAAATTCCCAATAATGAAAAAAAAAAAAAGAAATAAAAGCTGATAAATAAGAACTATTTGAAATTTAGAATACATTCTCAGAGAAGATTTCATCCTTGATGGATGAAGTTCCCATGATGGTTCTGAAAGTCTTGTGGTCCAAATGTAAGTGATCCATTAAAAAATAAATTATACAACCTAGGTTTCTGTACACTGGTGAATTTGGTCATGTGTGGAACAAGGAGGGCCAATCATACCATGTTTATTAATCAATAAATTGCCTTTTTTTTAAATAGGCCATGCAATTCTTTAAAATGAACATTTTCCTAATAATGTTTTGTTTTCTTCTAGAAGGAGGTTAAATATCAAGACATGAGGAATAAAATACATCTTGACCAAGGTTATATTTCTTTCAATCATAAGATATATCCAAGCAGAAATTGCCTTTGTTTTTTGCTGTTTCACATACTATATTGGCCTCCTCAATCCATGCTGCCTAATACACTGTATTTCACTTCCAACTGCCTTCTTTGGTTCCTTTGACAGTTGAGACCAGGGAGTCCAAACATATTAGATTGGATGGAATCAGCAGTGTGTTCTCAGGTCTTTGGCTGTGGACAGAACTTCTCAAAACAATTTCCTATAAGCATCATTTTATTGAAGTAGAGTCTGTTGCCAAATTGCTCAAACCTCCAAGCCACTTTTCTTGATATCATTGGAATGCATTTGATACCATCGTTATGATTTATAGACTTGGCATTAGTGAATTTCTTATAGTGATGTGCCAAAATCTGCAGCAGTCGGGGCTGTCCTGGGGATGTAAGGTGTCTGGTGAATTGCTGATGCATTGAACAGCAAGCAGGTCTGTGACAGGACAATATGCCAAGTACATGGGAGAACAGGTGATCTGTTTATCTCAGTAAGAAAATGAACATGCAGGCTAACTGATTTTCTTTACAAATTTTTATGTTTTTAAAAGCAACATCAATATTTTTATAAAACCCATCTCTGAACTATAAGTGACAATGATGAACAAGTAATTGTGCCCTTTATTCTTGACTCTACTTTTCAGCCTTGAATTGGGTGACAGTGGAATAGAGTCACACATATTTGTTTATTGATGAAAGCTGAGTGTTGAAAATATTTCTTAATCTGATACTCTCTTTCTTGGGATTGAGAGCTTCTTTTTCTATTGAGGCAGACCCCTAAGACATGAGAATAAGGCAAAAGGACACCTGACTTCTTATTTTTCTAGCTTGCAATTACATAAACCTGTGTCACTGGAAGCAGGATGTATTCACCTATCTAGTGTCTTTAATCTGGAATGTCTCTGTACTTGAGAACCATTTTTGTTTTGACCCTTACCATGCTTCCAGGAGGACCTACAGGTGGGAACTCTGACCAGCACCCCAGTATCCCAGGTGAAGGAGTTAAGGAGAAGATGCTGAGGGACAGCCTGCAGGCAGCATGCCAGCACCAAGGAGTTGGGTTCAAATTCTCAGACTCTCAGCTGCACTGAACATCCAATGGTCAATGTAGTTAGTGACTTTGTGACACATTCAGGTATAGCAACAGTCAATTGAATAGAATCACAAAACCAGGTAAATACTCCTCATTCTAACTTTATTGAGTATAAAAGAACACTTTTCTTGCCTGAGGAGAAATCAAAGTAACTGCAAAGGATTTAGAACCACTGGATTCAGGCAACCTGGTTAGAAAGTTAGAATTTAGTATTTATTGGCCATACTTTTGGATTCATCACCTTTATGCCACTTGGGCCATTAAGCATTCTGCCACACATAGACACATAGGGCACATGCACCAGGCCCACATGAGCATGTATACCCCTGCTCCTCCCAACATGCTCTTTAGCTCCACACTGGCTTATGGATTTTTTTTCAGTTTACTATTCAAGGAGAATTATAATATCATGACATTAAGAATAAAATTAAAATATATCATCTAAAATTTTTAAAGAACAAAATGTCTGATATCACTGAGCCATTTTCTTAGGCACTTGGTGTCTCTCAAAAAGAGCTAAAGATAATGTGCACATTTCGATGTGAGGCCTCGGCCGTGTGTTCTAGTATAGCTCTCTGCTATGGCTCTGCTTGCTGCATCACATATAGCAATTACTTCCCTAGGGATCCGTTGCACGTGGGTGGATACTCTGGAAAAAAGTGCTGATGTGCTATGAAGCGGTACAAGACCATTTATTTTATCTAAGTTCTTGCAAAACAGTTACATAAGGTATTATTTTGAGTCTTGGTTAATTTCAGCATCTAACAAAAGCAAAGTTCTTACCCTAAGGGAAAGAATATTAAGGAAGGGAGACCTTGAAGAGTTTACCTGGTGTAGCGGTTCTCAAGCCCGTGAGAACTGGTGTCTCTTTTTTATTGCAATTATTTTGTAATTTACTGTCCTACATTAAAATTGCTAGGTACTATTACATCCAATGTCCACAACCATTATAATTGTTTCAACAGCTCATCAGGTTCCCCAGGAAACAGAACTTGAGACGGCTTTAGGGGACATCATCTCAGGACTAATCCTGGCAGGAGAGAGCTGGAGGCAGGGGCAGAGGCAGAAGCTGGTTGTGCTGCCCTGCCATCCCACCAATGACTCAGCAGATCCCCAGGGAATTCTGGAGCAGGAGGTCTCAGAGAATGGTGTGTAATTGGAGTCTTACGATCCCCCAGTGAGCAGTCTGAGGATGAAGGCTGTTCCTAGGAAGGAGTCCTGGGGCAGGACCTTGGAAAGGGCAGCTGTCCTGAGACAGGAGCAAAAGACTGGGAGGAGGAGGTCTGTATGTGGCTGGCACTCCCAGAAGCTGGGGAAGGTCAGAAGCAGGGATCTGAGTGGGGCACCAGGACTCAGCACAACTGTGATAGAAAGGAAAAGCAAAAGGAAGGTAACTTACAGTAAAAATAAAATTGTTAGCATGACTAAAATCTTCACAAAGATCTTATGAAAATAGTCCAATACAACTCTTTCTAACAAATTAGTTTGGGTTTAAGAGATGCAAGGCAACACTCAGCTGAATGTTGTCAACACTTTAAACTGGACAGTTAGAAATGAGGGCTAAGTAAATACATTTCTGTCTGTGTATGACTTGACAGTTACATAGAGTGATGACCCCATCATTGGAGATGCACCAATAACAGTGATGGTCATTTTTGGTAAAATAACCAACAAACCAAAGTATTTACACAAATTGGTTGCATTCTTGAAAAAGGCAATGTATAATTAGATCTGTGAAAAAATACTTGGTGTTAAATGGGGTTAGAGATCAGGCTCAGATAATTAAATCAGGTTTTTCACTTACATGACTGGTTGGACATTTGAAATTTGGGCAGAATATGAGAAAATTCTGTCACACACCACCACCAATGATAATAATAATAATAATAATTATTATTATTATTCCCACAAATTTCTACACTTTTCCAGGAGACAATATCCCTCTTTTGAGAACTGAACTAGTCAACTCTCTGCTTCTAGTTTAAGTCCTTTTCTAAAGATAATGGATTTCTCAAGTTTTTCTTTTTTTTTTTTTTAAGAAAGAAATGTGCTAACTTTCTTTAGGTTCTTATTTTAACACAGTGGTTCAGACTAAAGAACCTACATGGCCACCTGATCAAGAATGAAGTCATATCTGGAATCTCACAATCTTGACTACTGGCTTCCCTAGTTTTCCCATAAAGCCTGGGGATGTAGCTCTCAAGTGTTTGACTCCCCCACGACATTTGTCAAATCCACAATGGGATTTTTCAATGACTGACTCACTCACAGACTTACCTCAGAGTGGACCCTGACACCTCAAGTTCCTTTTATTTTGTAGGATTTTGATTATCTACTATCTGTTTGCCTGTTTCTTCTGGTGGTAACATTTACTCAATTTACCCTGGCTGAGCAATTTGCATTCGGAAGAGTGGCTGCTGAAGAGATAGTGTATTCTCCCTGCACACCTGAACAACCTGCAGACAAATGAGTCACACATGGTTGAATTTCAATAGAGACTCCTGGGTGGAAATCAATTCTATCAGAGCAGCTTAAAATCAGCTGGGGGAAATTGTTTGTTTCTCATGAGCTGTGTTTGAGCCCCACTTGTGGGACAGATTCTATGTATTCATTTTCTCCTACCCCAAACACAGTGGGCTTGCTCCAGCAAACACAGGGAAAGTCACCCACCAAAAAGGAACAATGAGCAGTGTCAGGCCAAGAACCAAGGAAATGGAATTAGAGAAAGGGAGCGATTTCTGAAATGATTTAAAGTACAAGATGACAGTAATGCCAGTTCAGAAACTGACAAGGGAAGACTCTAATGTGAATTATTTTATATAGAATGTTTCATGCTAATTCAGAGGTTAGGATTTGATCTTAAAGTGCTGACTTGGGCCAAACTACTGACACCAGCAACCGGTCAGTCTGCATAAGAAATTGTAGGACTTGGAATGATTGCTTGAGCTGTGGATCGAGATAGAGTTGGAGGTAGAGAGTGTCAGGAAATGATCTGGGGACAGATCATTGCTTGATTGCTTGAGCAATCATTAGAGTAATTTGCATTCAGAAGAGTCCATGCTAAGGAATGAATGTGCTTTATCTGTGCACCTAACTAGCATACAGAGGAGTGTTAGTTTTTGTTTATGAATATTTTCCATTACCATTCATTTCCCAACATGTGGCAAACATTTCTTTCTATTTTGCTCTGTCTCCTCTTCAACAGGCTGCCATAAACAGCTGGCACATTTTTTAATGTTTTCTATGACTTTTCTGATGTACTGGGTTTCTTCCTGTGATTAGAATGAAACATTGTTGAACTACTAAACACAAATGTTTGCTGTTACTGAGATGTCCAAGAGGGTTTTTTTTTTAAAAAAATAACCAATCAGATTGTTGATTCCACCTCAGAAAATGATCGTTGTAGGAATTTTCTAACAAATGTACATTGACATAAGTGTCGCTCTATACACTGTGATCACAGTGTGATAAAACTCTAAATTGTAGTATTATACCTTTGTAGACGTCACTAATCCACATTTTATCAGAAAGAGTGGTGCTCAAAAGTGTGGGCACACAAATACTTAGACAAAATCTTGTTAATTTGATATGGACAGTCTTACTAATTTTAATTTAGTCTCAGTTTTATGCAACTTTCCTGAATTTTTGAAAATATAAGAGCAAGTCTGAGTATTTGAGCTTTGAGCGAGGCTTTTTCAAATGTGTCTTGGAGAATCAGGGCCGTCACACTTGGTGGTGCGGTTATGCATGACACACTTGCTCATGGAGGCCTTTATGAGAGCCAATGCAGTTAAACCTGGACATCTTCAAGGTCTGTACCTACCTTCAGATGCTTTACACAGTCCCTCTCTGTACCTGTGGGGTCAGCATCTGCAGATTCAACTCATTGCAGATCAAAAATATTTAGAAATAAACTCTAGTACTGAACAAGCTTTTTTTCTTCTCATTATTCCCTAAATGATACAGTATAACAACTGTTTATATACTATATTGTATTAGCTTTCCATTAATGAGATAATCAATTTAAGAACACAAAATGTTTATTTTGGCTGACAGGTTTGGATTTCAGTTTATGGTCAAGGGTCCCATTGCTTTGGGCCTGTGGCAAGGCAGCTCACATGGTGGGGAGTACATGGTGGAACAAAGCTGCTGTCCTCATGTGACCAGGAAGCAAAGAGGAAGAGTATGGGTGGGGCCCTAAAACCCCCAGAGACCTAACTTCCTGCCACTAAGCCTCACCTTTGGGTTCTTCAGGAAGATTGGTAGGCGCCCTAAATGTCCCACTGAAGAAAACTGGTGAGGTAAATAATGGCATATCCAGTTGATGGCATGTTATACCAAAGATTGTGTTCAAGAGCTGGGTCAGGATGCGGGAATTCTGAGGATAGACTAACTAAAAATAAAAGAGCACTCAGAGTTATATGTGAGGGTTCCAATCAATGATATTAAAACAAAGAAGAAACCCAAAAATATATAAGGAAAAAGACTGAAAAGAAATATAACCAAACGTAAATCATGGTTTTATTTGGAAGGTGATGCATTTCTTTTTCTCCTACTTTTCTAAATTTATTTGAAAAAACAAAACCTACTTCTAAAATTATAGTATAGTTGGATATTGACTGTCCCCAAAGCTGGTGTGGTAAGGTCTTAGTACCCAGGGTGGTGCTATTGAGAGGTGGTGGAACATATAGGAGGTGGGACCTAGTGGCAGGAGGTTAGGTCACTGGGAGTGCTGCCCTCAGAGGAGATAGTGGAATCCTAGCCCCTTATTCTTCTTGCTTTTGCTTCCTGGTCATGAGGTCAATGTTTTGCTCCATCATGTGCTTCTCATTGATACCCAGCATCTCCATCCAGAGGCCTAAAAGCAGTGGGTCTGCCTGATCATGAACTGAAACCTCTAAAACCATGAGCCAAAGTAAACCTTTTCTCATTATAAGTTGATTCTCTCAGGTATTTGTTATAGTAGAGGAAAGCTTACCTATACAAATCATAGACCTAAAAATTATCTGTAAATTATATTAGGATTATAGGATGTGATAAGTGAATGAATTGTGAAGATCCTATTCTAGGGTCAGATGAAAAGCCCTACTATGAAGGGAAATAAGTGAAGTTTCCAAAAATTCTAGCTGTTGACATAGTTTAAGCAGAGTGATTACAATAAAATGTGAGGTATAAAACTGACATCTATCACTAGATGCTTGTCACTTTGTATGATTTTCAGTTGTTTGAAATGGTTCCATTTACCAAATATTATTGAGTCACCAAAAAGACAGTGACGTGTGACCTCAGTTTGACTTAGTTCTACCTACCAGCTCCTCCTCTGACTTGCTCATGCATCCCTTTTTCTTTGCTTAGAAAGCCAGGCATCTGGATATTTCCACAGACTGGATGTTGGTAAAAGCCACTCCTGGATAATTCTGAGTATTAATTTCTAGTAATCTATTATTGCCTATCTACATAAAAGCCCAGTTTCATTGAGCCTGATATTTCTTTTTTCTTCACCAATTAATACATGTTTATTTTCTTTTTCTTTTTTTAAAAATTTTTATTGTTGGTTGTTCAAAACATTACATAGTTCTTGACATATCATATTTCATACATATGATTCAAGTGGGTTATGAACTCCCATTTTTACCCCGTATACAGAATGCAGAATCGCATCGGTTACACATCCACTGTTTTACATATTGCCATACTAGTGTCTGTTGTGTTCTGTTGCCTTTCCTATCCTCTACTATCCCCCTCCCCTCCCCTCCCATCTTCTCTCTCTACCCCATCTACTGTAATTCATTTCTCCCCCTTGTTTTTTTTCCCTTTCCCCTCACTTCCTCTTATATGTAATTTTGTATAACAATGAGGGTCTCCTTCCATTTCCATGCACTTTCCCTTCTCTCTCCCTTTCCCTCCCACCTCTTGTCCCTGTTTAATGTTAATCTTCTTCTCATGCTCTTCCTCCCTGCTCTGTTCTAAGTTGTTCTCCTTATATCAAAGAAGACATTTGGCATTTGTTTTTTAGGGATTGGCTAGCTTCACTTAGCAGGGGAACCTGATATTTCTTGTTCTCTTAAAATTGTGCCCATAGCTATCAGTGACATCAGCAATTACAGCTAGAAAATTTATGGAAATCTTAGCAACTGGGATGAGGATTTTCAAAGTTTGGAGGGAGAAACAGATTAAAAGATAATGCTTTGGGAATCTCCTTTTGCAGTGCTTCACTAGAGAAAAAAAAAAAAAATTGGCTTTGTCCTTCCCCCTTCACCTAGCTAACAAAGTCTACTTATCTTTCAGGTCTCAAATTAAGCATCATAGATTCTGCCTTCCACTACTGAATTAGAATAGATTCTGCACTCTGCATGCCACCCTGTCCTTCTCCTTTCCAGGACTTTGTAGTGAGTACTTATTTTAAACATTTCTTTCCTGCCGGACTCTGAACTCTATGAGAGCAGAGACCTTATCTATCTTATTTATCATCATGTCCCCAGTACCAAGAACAGGGGCCTGGCATGCACTCAGTGCTGAATAAATATTTGTTTAATGAATGAATTTTCCGGTGTGATCTACTAAGGCAGAGAAAGAACCATTGGCACAACACCAAATAGTGATGGAGTTGGAAACAAAACTACTAAAAGCTCCATTATTTTCCTTTCTACCACTTTGAGAATAGCGGACATTTCGAACCCCTTGATAAGTAGAGTCTAAATATTCCTTGGATAACTTCATCCACTTGAGCAGTGCTTTTATATAAATAACATTTAGCACAATCTAAGAAATGCAGAGTAGACGTTCTGTGATTTGGCTTGTCAGTGACTCCTGAGCCCCCTAAGTCTGTCTTTCCTGAAGTTCACAATAAATTATTCCATTTAACACACCTGCTACTCTGCCACTTCCACTTTTTTGCCTTTTGTAAAAGCAGAATTCTTGGAATTTATCTTACAGGCACAAATCACCTGGTAATTCTTTGCACTTAGTTGGTAGCTATTGAGCATGTAACTACAGAGCTGAACAATTACCATATACTGTAATCACACAAAGATTTTAATCTTTCAAATTAGATCTCACCTCAACACTGAGAGAAAAAAAAAGGAAATTTACAGAATAATTAGCTCATGGGCTACTTGGCACTTCCAGTCAGTGTCAGGAAGTCCTTTGCATGAGTGGTCTTAAGGTACCATTTATTTTTTATTAAGTGCCTTTCATTAAAACTACCCTGCATTCTTTCAATGGAAGAAACTTGGAGGAAATCTTTTCCCAAGCTGAGGCAGCCCTTCTTCTGTGATGAGCCTTGGGCAGAGGGATAAGTAGATGGACTTTTCAGTACAACAGGGAGACAAGCCATACTTTATTTTATGGAGATTTAACTGGGGATTGAACTCAGGGACACTCAACCACTGAGCCACATCCCCAGCCCTATTTTGTATTTTATTTAGAGACAGGGTCTCACTGAGTTGCTTAGTACCTCACTGTTGCTGAGGCTGGCTTTGAACCTGCAATCCTCCTGTTTCAGCCCCCTGAGCCACTGGGATTACAGGTGTGCACCACCATGCTTGGCGACAAGCCGTATTTTAAAAGTGAGATTAAAAAACAAAAAAAAGGAAAAATAAATAGAATAAAACTGAAAGGAAGGATGGAAGAAAGGAAGGGAGAGAGGGAGGAAGGGAAAGAAGCTGAATTTATACTTGTTCTTTATGAACTGGTTTCTCAGAAACTTTGGGGAAAGAAGATTTTGAGTTTCTGAGCTACCTAACTTCACACCCAAACTAGAGTCGGCCTCACTTTGCTCACTGGAGGGTATTGTGCCCATCTCTTCACCTCCACGTTCTATGTAGACAGGCTCACACTTTGAAGACTGCCATGGTGGTACTGATTCCACCATGCCAATCTGCTGGAGGACTCTCTGCCAGTCTGGTTGTCACACATCACCAGTATGTCACTTTCCCAAATCTACCTTTAGCAGAGAGTAGAGAAAGGGAGGGAGACACACCCACACCCACACTCACACACAGACACCCACACACACTGTGAAGCAACCCCATGGGAGTCCCTCGCTGGAGCATATGCTCAGTAAATGGGAATTTCTCTTCTCCTTTAGTAGCAGAGACCAAGGGTATGAGGGCCATAAGTTGAGTAGAGCAATGTGTGGGGTGAGTCAATTGTCTCTGATAAACGTGGCATTATCAGGGGTTTGGCCTACAAAAAATGAGCAAATGGTTAAGAGAGGGGAGTGGCAGAGAGAGGAGCTCCTGCTGGGTATCGGCTGAAAGCTGGAGACTAGGGAAAAGTGAGCTGGAAACTGAGCTGTAGGGGGGCAGCATTGCTGGTGATGGTTTAGGGAAGACTAGGAGAAATTTCTTCTTCAGACGTAAAAAGATTAATCATTGAACAGTGACTTTGCAATCTTATTAGAAGCTATAAACTATCCTTTTTCACTATGATACAAAAAATCGTCATGATGAAATTATATTGCCAATCAGAGTTCTTGTGAACTTATCATGTGACTGGTCTTCGAGATGGTAGTACAGAGATGCAGACATAAGATAAAGCCCAGGACTTGTTTCCATGGGTCTCATTAGGGACAAAGGCAGCCCACAGAAAGCAGAGAGAGAACAATTAATTGCTAGGCAGTTTGATATTAAAACAATCCCATAGGGTTTAGAGAAGGGAGGGAGCACTGTGGGCAGATAATTCTTAAAGACCATGATAATAGAGCCCTTCTGAGTTTCCATGACTGCTAATGCATTTCTTTATATTATCATGAGCTCCATTATCATCATGAGTAAAATTATAGTACTGCTAATAGAGATCCATAATAATAAATTCTTTTCTATGGTTATAGACTCTTTTCATCCTTAGTTACACTCCAAAGTAGGATATATGCCAAGTACTTTAAATCCTGGCTTCATATTCAGAGTCAAGTTCAATACCTTGTCTCCAGCTTTTTATTGTGCCAGTAGCAGAGCCAGAGGGAAAATAAACCAGTCTCCACATGTGATCACTGCCTGAGACGAAATAATGTGAAGATGACATCAGATCTGAAGATGGAGGGTAACCTAGAGACGTGCCCAAATGCCTGTGGAGATGAGAACAACCAAAGAAGTGATAGATGCATTTCTTGGATGTGGAACTGACCCAGAATTTTCATCTGTAGACCTGCAAATGATAGGGAGCTATCTGGACCAGAAATGGAAGCATTAGAAGTCAGGGTGGGTTGAGATTAAGGTCTATACATGAGTTTAGATCTTGGCAAAGATCAGTTTTAAGAATGTTTTAGAGATAGTGCCAGGCAGGCCAGCTGAGGAAAGGGCTCTAGGAACTCAGCAGAAGTTCAAGGGCTGAGGAAGACTTTTAGACCTGAGGTCTTGGGGATAAATCACAGAAGAGAAATTCAGAAAATAAAGATACGCTTTTTTTCCCAAAGAAGAAATTTAACTAGAACAATACGAGACAGTAAAGGCAGGAAATGTTAGTGTGTTCTAAAAGTGGCAGAGAAGATAAATAAGGGAGAAATGCAAATTTAAGGTCAGTCACCATCATAAGAAATAGAATTTTTAGTATCTGGGAATTATGGAAGTTAAATATCAAGATATAAAAAAATGTAACTAAGCTGGGCATGGTGGTGCATGCCTGTATCTCAGCAGCTTGGGAGGCTGAGACAGGAGAATTGCAAGTTCAAAGCCAGCTTCAGCGATGGCGAGGCACTAAGCAACTCAGTGAGATCCTGTCTCTAAATAAAATACAAAATAGGGCTGGGGATGTGGCTCAGTGGTCGAGTGCCCCTATGCCTGAGTTCAGTCCCTGGTCCCCGCCACCCCCCCGCCACCCCCCCGCCACCGCAAAAAAAAAAAAAAAAAAAAGAAAAGAAAAGAAAAGAAAAAGCAACTAAGCCTGGAATAGTGCCAAAATTAAATGGGCTATAAATTTTAGCCAAACTATTCAGAAATTATAGGGCAGAACACATTTCTAAGACCTAGAAATGCCCATTTTTGTGAGTTGTGCTTTTGTACAGACAGGTCATGATAGCCAGTTTGACCAAAAGATACTGTTCTTAGTTTTACCAGGCCTCTGGGTTCAGAAGAAGATAGAGATTCAGATCTTGAATTCATTCTTTCAACATTTTATCTTCTCATTTAGCAAACATTTATTGAGTGCCTACTTTGTGTCAGTCTGCATGCTGGCTGTTGGGGATATGAAGTTAAGACACACATGGTCAATGCCCTTGAGGAGCCCCCAGTCAGCAAATAAAACAGATGGCTTGGAAAACATATAATTGCAAAATAATGTCATGATGTATTATAATAAGAGAAAGTTCACAGGCAATTGCACTGCCTTTTGTAAAAGGACCCCCATTTTATTTCTGAAGTGATATGTTGCTTATCCTTCTGAAGAGATTCATCCAAATCCTTTACATTGCTCTGTGGGGACTCTGAGAGCAATGACAGGCTACGTCAGCTTCACTCGTCATTGTGCAGAGGAAGCACAGATGTGACAGGGAGATATGAAGCTTGCTTCTAAAGGACATTTTTTGTTGGAGAAGCTTTCATTTTTACAGCATTCAACATAGTTCAATATTGAGCATCCGTGCTGTAAGAATACCAGCATTATTCCTTATCTAGCAGAGCAGTCCTTGCCAGATGGCCTTGCTGTTTTGCACAATGACACGGGTCATCGTCAGACACAAAAGCAAACCTCTCAATTGAAAAGTCAAAGATTCAGTCAATCAATAGGCTATCTTGTTAAATTGATATCAAATAAGAAATTTTATTAATTTTGGAATGGAAAAGACTTATTTGATTCCCCGGAGCATTAACTAAATTGAAGGTGTCTGAGGGCATAATATGGGCAACCAAATACACTTTTTAGAGTTTTGTTTGAGAAGGGCCAAGACAATAATTGTAAGCATTCTGGATGAGGTAGGAAAGATATATATATCTTGTAAAATATACATGGGGGAATGGGAGTCCATCTGTAGCATGAATTGATGATAAAGCAAGAAGTTCTTTATTATGGGGTATGTCTCAACTTCTGGTTGATGCCTCTAGCTAACTGGTTACTTTCTACATATTCTTCTGTAGTATGAAGACTATGCCACTAATAAGACCCAAATTAGGAACGCTCTAAGTATTCTATGAACTACAGATACAGGAATTCATACAAAATAATATTAAGAACTACTATGATTTAGACATGAAGTGTTCCCAAAAGCTCATGTATGCAAAAATGCAAGAAAGTTTAGAGGTGAAATGATTGGATTTTGAGAGCCATGACCTAAGCAGTGCCTAAATCCACTTGAAAAGATTAACTGGGTGGTAACTATAAGTAGGTAGGGAGTGGCTAGAGGAAGTAGGTCACTGAGGGGTGTGCCTTTGGGGTTTATATTTTGTCTTTGGTGAGCAGAGTTCTCTCTCTGTTTCCCGATTGCACGTCCTGACTATCCTCCTTCTCCATACCCTTCCGCCCTGCTGATGTGCCTCACCTCTGGCCCGGAGCTTCCGAGTTGGTTATCTATTGACTGAGACCCTGAAACTGGGAGCCCCAAATCAACTTTTCCTCCTCTGTGCTGTTCTTGTCAGTTCTTTTGGTCACAGTGATGGAAAAGCTGAGTAAAATAAGAACTAAAACAAGTTTTCAGGTAAATCAACAGTAAAAATATAGGATTTGCACATAGGGATGTTATAAGGGAAGCACAAAGACATTTTACAGGTCCAACATCATCCTCATGTTGTTGCTATTGTCATCTTCTCCTGCATGTGGCTAGGTGTGGTCAGTGATTCAAAGCATCCCTCCCCAATTCCTCCCCACCCAGGAGACATTTTGAATGCTAGTTGTGCCCGGATCTTTGATGTGAGCCTGTAGAAGTGGACTCCATCACACCACTACATGAAGCTCATGTTTATATATATATATATATATATATATATATATATATATATATATATATATAAAATGTGTGTTTACTTGGTTTATATTTTATGGGAGTGGCTGAGGGGGTGGTAGTGATGGAGATTATTGAGGGAAGAGGTGAAACATTCTCAAATGACACCTTAGCTCTACCCTTCTCCTATGATCAAAACTTGGGAGAAATGGAATGGGGTAGAGAATCTTGGTGCTCATTACATATTAAGGAAACTGCTTGCTCCACTTTAACTTGGTATTTCTCACACCACGGAAACCAACTTCTCCCATCCCTAATTTATTTTCTTGCCAGACTCCTATCAATGTTCCATGGAAGTTGAGCATCTTAAAACTTATCTGCTTGGGTACTCTTTTGCAAATATTTAAGTTAATGTCTGAAAATTTTCAGCTTGGATTTAAAGATTATTCTTTGTTAATAGAAGGTAGAAAATATACAGCATATTTGTTATTTTGAAATGACGAGAACTGAGAGTGATTAAAATAAATTTTATGATAGATTTGATAAGATGGACCTTAAGTACCTTACCTGAATGGTTTGAGTCAGAAAGAATTCCAGTAAAACTTTTATCTGTGGGTTTATCTTTAAAAAGTTGGTAATTCTAGGAACTTTAAATGATCAGTGTCACTAATCAAAACTGCATTGATTATTCTGAATTTATAACCTCGTCCAAAGGTCAGCTTCATTCTCATTAAAAAAACAAAACAAAACAAAACAACAACCACAAAAAAACAAGATGACAGGGAACGACAGGAAGCCTATGGGTTTGAGATGCCTTAATGAATCATTGGCCCACTAGAGAAAGATTTGGGATAGGTGAAGGGTATGGCTTTCTTTTTCAAATGTAATTAGTTATCAAGCATTTTTGGAAAAAAGGCCATGTACAAGTTGAGGATCTAGCAACTGAGTCTCTTCAAACAATCCACTTAGCTGGGCATGGTGGCACACACCTGTAATCCAAGTGATTCAGGAGGCTGAGGCAAGAGGATTGTGAATTCAAAGCCAGCCTCAGCAACTTAAAGAGGCCCAATGCAACTCAGTGAGACTTTGTCTCAAAAAAATTAAAAGGCCTGGGTATGTGGCTCAGTGGTTAAGCACTTCTGAGTCTCATACTCGATACCCACACAACAACAACAACCACAATTATTCACTTAACATATTATTCACTTAACTGGTACACGTCCCTTCTGGATCCCAGAAGATCTAGTACTTCTGTTTGAAGACCTGGCCTTAGAGTTCACTTCTGGGCACTGTTGCCATGGCCTGGAGCAGTGACATCTGAACTGGCCTCTTGCCTAAGTCTCTTTTTGCCTCTTCCACTTATTTGCTTCCATACCTCCCAAGCCCCCTCTCTCTAGGCTGAAACACTCTCAGCCAGGTGGGAGAGCCCTGCCGTCCATGGCCTGGGCTGACCTCCGCTCTCTTCCCCTCCTCCCAGCCTCAATTCCACCAGCTCTTTGCTTCAGCCTTGGGGATCCATAGACTTTTTCCAGAATGTATTTTGCTCTTGCTACACACCTTTGTTTTCTCTGGAAATACTGTTCTTCAGAGGTCTGCCTCTCTTTCCTAGTTGGGAACTGACCCCTCTGGGATGGCTTCTCCTTCCAAACCTCTGTCCCTCTGTCCATGAGCATTACCTGCTCATGTGCTTGTCTTCTTAATTAGTTCCAAGTCTTGAGCAGCCAGGACTGTGCTGTGTGCCTTCCCAGTTCCTAGCACATGGTGATTAAATGTTGGTTGGCTGATCCACTTACCTAGTTTAAACTCATTTTGAATATGAGAGGCACATGGAATGTCCAAGGGGAATGCTGCTCTACCCCTAGAAGGGAAGAGGGGTGGGGTCTGCCGGAAGTAGTTTGACTCTGGCATGAGCCACAGCTTGGGGAACCAAAGGAACAGGACATCTGTGCTCCCTCACTGTGATGGCAGTGGTATGTGGGTGACTTGCAAGCTGGCCTATATTGGTGGAACAGCTGTGAAATTTGCAGGGCCGCCTTCAGCTATACAAAGGCAAATAAGTATCTCCTTTTGTTAAAGGGCAGGGGGACCCAACACCCAAAAAACAAAAAAAAACAAAAGTCTGCATACCCCAAGTATTTTAGGTACAGGAAAACCTTAATTTCCCCTAAAGGGTCTAACAAAGAATTTCAGTCCCTGTTGTCAGTAATGTCTTTGTGGCAGGTCCCTAATCTTCCTTTTCAAGTTTCTTTCAAAGGATGGTTAAGAAGTCTTTAATTAACTATTAAAATGAGTGTTCTAACATGGAGGACAAGATTTAGAAAATCCCTTTAATTACTGGAACCAGATTTTCTCCTGATTTGTAAATACCAGTTTACTTCTTAACCAAATTTGGCTTTAATTAAATTGGGGGCAGGGGGTTAGGGAGGGGTGGTGAGTGCTAGAAAATGCCTTAATTTGCATCCGCCCCAATTTTAATGAAGTTGGCTTAAGAGTGAGGATGAGATGCTCCCATAGTTTATTGTTGAAACTGGAAAATCAAGCAAAATAGGATTTGCTTTCCATACAGGAACTCATGGAAATTAGACACACCCTTGCCACCTCCAATTTCTTCAAATGCTGTAGCCCTGAGATCACCACAGGTCCCTCAGCACCATGAGTTTATAAACCAGTATCGAATCCCCCCACCCCCCTTCTGTAGTGACATTAATGAGGCAAAACTAGGCTGATGGTTCTAATGACAAGGAAAGAAAAACCAGAGCTTGCTGTACCATTCTCTCAACTCAATGTTTAATATTCAGTATGGTGCACAGTTTGTTGAGAAAATAAGGTCCATGTTTTGTCATTCCCCTTATGGATTTCAGTCAACACATGGAGGTGTTTGAAATGATCTGCTAATCCGGTTTCCTTTCCTTGAACCATCTGGTTCAAATTCTGTCTACCTGCTTGAAGTGCTCCAGTCTTGTCTGCATGCACATATAAGGAAGTCACAACTCATTAACAGTTTAGGGAAAATCCCTGTGGAAATACACAACTTTACCATTGTGGTAGGGTTCCTCTTGGGAGCAAATTAGGCAGGGCTTTGATGTAAACCAAAGAAACTTGAGGGTTTTTGGAAAACCTGAGTGGTCTGGGGGTAAAAAAAATGGACTAATTTAAAAGCTTTTCTTTTAAATGAGAACAAAGTCACTGCTCAGTGATAAGCGATCAAGTGCAGTGATGAGCAGAGAGTGGTCTTAGGGGCTTTATGATGGGACCCCTGATCTGATTTCCCATTTAATCCTCTAGTATAACTTTATCATTGGCAAAGCCAATAAACCTACCTACTCAAGATTCTTGTTGACATAGTCTTTTCCAGCCTCCCTTGAAGCTAGGCATATCCACGTCACATGGTTTTAGCTGAAGAGTTATAAGTCAAAACTTGCTAGGCTTCTGGGAAACATGTATCTTTCCTGATAGAAGACAAAGGCATCACTGGACCCATCTCCATTCCCTTATTCTCATGCCCAAGGAAAAAAGATTGGATGTAGATGTGATATCTAGAGCAGAGGCAATCATCTTAGGACCATAAGGAAAAGGCTATAAAAGTTGCAGACGTTAGCCTGACTTTGATGAGGTCCTGAACTGAAACCTGCAGGTGTCTCCCTCTAGATTTCTTTCTTTTTTATTTAAGCCACTTTGTTGGTTACTTGCAGCTGAGAGCAATCCTTTAACTAACCTAAATCCTCTATATAGTTTGCCCTCTATATTCTTGGATTCTGCATTCACGGATTCAACCAGCCTTGGATTAAAAATATCTGGAAAACATTGCATGTACAAATTTTTTTCTTGTCCTTATTCCTTCAATGGAAGAGTTAAAGGAACAGCTACTTACATAGCATTTATGTTGCATTAAGTATTGTAAATAACCCACATAAGGATGTGTGTAGGTTATATGCAAATATTGTCCCATTTTACATAAGAGATTTGAGTATCTGCATATGTTTGGTCTCTTCTGAGGTCTGGGTACCAAGGAACAACTGTACTCGTGTGTGCCTGGAGAAAGATTTTTTTGAATACAGTAACTTCAGTCAACTTTCCTCCCTGTGTCAGGCACCTGGGTTTCCTAGGGGTTGGGTTATCCACGTTGGCATGGGAGGCAGCATTTGGGTGATAGCATGTGGTGGCTGACTTAGTGCTAGTTGAAGGAATAAACTAAAGAGTTAAAAAAAAAAATCAAATTATTCCTTATTAGTGGGGGAAGTGACCTAATAAGCATGTGCCGTTCTATATTATATGTTGTAAGCAAACTTTTCATACAGCATTATACTCCCTCTCCCATCACAGGCCCATCCTCCAATCCAGAGAACCCTGTCTCCTCTATTTTTCTCCTATTTCTTAAGAACTTAGGAGTCTCCTAATAAGGTTCATGCAATGGTTGGTTTGCTTATTTATTATCATGACTGAACTTTGACGCCCATTCACACCCCTTTTCCAGTTCCTTCCACCTCCTTCTTTTTCCTAAACACTTTGCAGCCCAGGTTTCCTCTTCCAGAAGTTTGGTTCAAAGGTGCAATAGAATCATCAGAAGTTACATGCAGATTTATAGTGTCTGACATTTTAGCCAAGAATAGGAAAATATTTGGTGACCAGGAAACCAAGAAGAGAATTCAGAAGAGCAGACACAGATGTTGTGTTTTCTGATGGAAAATGACATATAAGGGCTGGGGTTGTGGCTCAGTGGTAGTGAGCTTGCCTCGCATGCATGAGGCCCTGGGTTCGATCCTCAGCACCACATAAAAATAAATAAATAAAAAATAAAGATATTGTGTCCATCTACAACTAAAAAAATTTTTTAAAAAAGAGAGAAAATGGCTATAATAACTAAAAAAAAAAAAAAAAAGCTGTCATAACTATTTTTCTTTTCCTGAACTAGATTTTGCTGGGAGAAGAAAGAAATGGAGGAAGGAAAGCATGCTTCCCATTGATAATATGTAGAAAAGAATAGAAGATAAGACTACAAAAATCTGACTATGTTCATTTTTGGTCGCCCCGCCCCCCCACCAGGTGTGCTGTTCAAGGATAAAGAATCTTTCCAAGAGACGTTTTTCCACTGACATGAAAAATCCTCAAAACTAGAGATCCCCAGTCTAGTGAGTCAAAGGCCTGCTGCACCAAAATCTCCTTTGGGCCTAGCGCTCTTTGGCAGCAAGTGGCCGATTTCCCCTTTCAGTGGGCAGCCCTCCCAGGGCAGAGCAGGTTTGGGGGAGGGGAGGCAGCGCTTTGACCACTTGATTCACAATTTAAATAAAGAGGGATGGACCGGAGCTGAGATCCTGTCCTCTGCCCTGTGGGAATGGGAAAATGTGTAGCCTCTTTTTTTTTTTTTTTTTTTTTTTACAAATATCAAGTTAATCCTGATAGAAATGCTGAATGGGAGTGGGAGGTTGCAGGGACATTCTGCAGAGCCTATGCCCAGGAGATGATGTTCCCTGAAATGCATGTTCCCTAAAATGCATTTTGGTGTTTTCTGAGATTTTAATAAGATCTCCCTGAATTGTACTTTCCTTGGCCAAATAAATTTGGGGCAACACTGACTTAAATAAATTTAAACAATCCCTTCCCTATGAGGTTCTCCAAATGGACTTGATGGCAAACTTACTTTTTTGTTTTTCCTTTAGGTGGAAGAGTGAAATGTTTGTCAAATAGAGCACACTGTTCTGCCTAACAAGGAAGGGAAAGGGAACCAAGAAAGTCTGGCTGTGTCCATCTTCCTTCTCCGCTTAGTCTTCACCAGCTGCAAAGATACTAACCGCTAACTGTAATTGGCTACTTACACTTAACAGGTTCCTAACCCGGTTCTCCAGCCTGGAAGTGACCATTCATTTAATATCTGAAGACTCTTAAGATGTTGGATGGGAAGAATGTGATCTTGCTCACAAAGAATTTGGAGACCAAGTACACTTGTTCCTGCCCCTGCTTACTGGCAATGCTGAGTTCACCTTTTTGAAGGAGAAAAGCTTCAGAGAATATGGTACTATTTACAGAGGCACAGGAAATTATTGGCAAAACTGCAGCTGTATTTTTCATCGCCTCACGAATTATGTACTTCATTCATGTAGAAAGATGCCTGCTTCCTCTTCTTTGTTTTGTCTTGAAACAAAACCTTGACTAATTCCTTTGTTGGGAGAGAAAAGAATTTGAAAATGTTTATTCCTTTTTAAAGAGAAATTACTTTTTTCTTTGCCATCTGGGATAATTCATGTTTAAGATTTCTATTCTCTTCAATATCCTTAAAACATTATATAATGCTGAGAGTTTGCAAATTGACTCCCCTACTCTAGAACTTTCTTTTTGAGTCCAAACCCAAAGTATAGAGTCATTCACTGAATAGGTACTCTGTGATGATCCAGAAGTATCACAAATTCATCATTGTTGCTGGGTCTTAGTAAACATGCCCCAGAGTATGGCATATTGCTATGTGGAATACTTTGAACCAAGGAAAGGGGCTCAGAAGGAAGATTTTTCTGACTTTTTTCTGCTTTCCTTTCTCCCTGCAAGGCAGGCCATAGAAACTAGAATTTCTGATCGCCACTATGGGTCATGGAAGCTAGTACCCCTTTTTCCCAAAGCCAGCCACAAAGCCTATAAATATTACCCTCCCCTCTGCCACCTCTCTGTTACAGAGCTGACCATAAAGAAACTCTCGACCTGCCTTGTCTGATGGTAAGTTATGAAGCCCTCTATCCAGCATGGTCCTGACCCATATCCAGGAGGGAGGATTGCTACATGGAGAGGTCAAGAAGAAGCCACACAGAGAGGCCTTGCTTGGGACCCCCTCAGTCTGTCACCATGAGGTCAGACCCTTTGGTGTAATTACATCTCCACATGGCTGTTCATTCTTCTTGGAATCTAAAATAAAAATAGTTTCCTCTGGGTTTTGGGTCTTCAATTCTGAAGATTCCTGTGTCATGTTGAACTTTGGTTAAAGACATTGGCTATGCTTCTCTTTTGTTAACCTGTCTTTTATTGCAGGAATTTGTCTGGGCTGTGACATTGATAATAGGTGAGGAGATGTGTCACACTTTCTTGTTCCCACGGTGTTAATTCAGACCCGTGTTCTCCTCTTCCTGAATCTTCCATACTGACTAATCATAATACTGTCCATCCACTAACCCAGGCCAAAACCTCTGAGTCATCCTTATCTTTCTCACTGTCTGATTTTTTGCATGTAATTTTCGGGTCTATTTCAAAATGGCTCACAGAAATGTCTCCTTCTTCTCCATTGTCTTTACCTTAATTGGCCAGCCCTTGCCTTGCTTGTCCTGACCCACTCATCTCCCTTACTACTCCCTCTCTTCTCTGTGTACCATGCTCCAAACTAGCCTCTCCCCATTAATTGCCAGAACAACCTTTCAAAACAAATTAGGTCAGGTTGCTCCCTTACTTAAAAACCTTCATAAACTCCCTGTTGCTGATGGGGTATAATTCAGACTCCTCTGGAAGGCTCACTGACCTTCAGGTTCTGACTTTTTCAATCTTTCTTGTATCATCTGCTGGCTCTCAGTGTGTGTTCTACTCACACTGATTTCTGGAAAGTTCCCCAAACCCACTGTGTTGTTTCATTTGTCTCTGCTTTGGACTTACTATATCCTTTTCTTCAAACATCCTGTTTCTTCACCTTGGAAGTGTGAATCCCCTCCACCCTCCGAAGGTTCCCTGAAGTGAACTGACAATAGATTAACAGGAGAAAAGGGACCTGAATATATTAAGTGCCCAAGGGCATCACAGAGTGGTTATCTCCAGATAACCCAATGAGATTCAGAAACCCATATTCCCTTCTTCACAGGGGAGAGGGAAATGGGGGGATGTAGGTTTTTTCCTAGGTGGTAGTAAATGATTTTCAGGGGAACTGAATAGGCCCAAAGAACAGACAGTGGTTTGTAAACAACTCTCTCTCAAAGTTGCTTATGCTGAAGAGCAGACAGTAGCTTGTGACCAAGTCTGTCTAGGAGAGGAGACAGTCCCAGTCTTCCTTCCTGTGACATGAGTTTAATTGTCCTTGGTGAATGAAACCTCAGGAGTGCAAGAAAGACAGTCATGTTCATTTTGCTGGATCTAGCCCTTCTCAAGGAGAAACTGGCCCCTGAATATATTAAGGCCAGCCCTTTTTCTTTAATCCAAAGAGCTCAGAATGTCCAAGCATCATACTTTGGGGTATCCTTTTTTGAGCCCTAACAAATCTCTATCCTGTGTCTGAGACTCCCATCAAGGGCTTCCTGGAGCTCTTCAATCAGAAATGGCTACTTTGGAGCATTTTTGGGTCTCTACTACCCCTGCATCAAAATCCTTGATTTTTACCTGTATAGTATTATGAGAAACGGTAAGTGTTTGTTGTTTTGGGGTGGATTATTATGCATCAAAAAGCAAATTGATTAAGTCTGACATATACAGGTGCTCAGTAAATGTTCAATGGATAAGTAGGTTTTTGATCCTTGAGGATACTTTATTTTCATCTCCAGGATGAAGGAGAAAAGAAAATGTTTTGTGACTAAGTTGCCTCACTTAGAAGTTGGCTAATGAACGAAAGATCACCAGAGATTTAGTCATTCTCTCTTTGCCATAGTGGAACTTTCTGTGGGCAGATGGCAGTGGGTTGCCTGGTTTGCCAGGATCATTTCAGCAGATGTATTTTGGATACTCTGACCTCTACCCTCACAGAACTGGGACCAGTTGTCATCTGGCTGGCATCTCACTTCCTGTAACCAGCAGAGAATCTGAAACTTTAAAATAATCAAATAGTGGCTGGGGGTCTGGTTCAGTGGTATTTGCCTAGAGTGCACAGGCCGTGGGCACAATCCCTAGCACTTCCAAAAACAAAAAAAGTAAAAAAAAAAAAAAAAAAAAAAGAAAAAAGAAAATTAAAAGATTGATTGAATAAGCATCAAATTATCTGGTACAAAGCCCACCACAGAATGCACATCCTATAAGCATGAGTTTTCTTCTCTTGTCATTTTTCAAAAGTGCAAAAAAATACAAAGCTATTTTTAAAAAAATGTGTAAAGCAGAGGATTTTTAGGACAATGAAATTGCTTGGATATTATAATGATTGTACATACATATCATTACACATTTGTCCAAATCCATTGAATGTACAGCACCAAGAGCAAACGGTGGACTCTGAGTAACGATAATGTGTCAGTGTAGGTGCATCAATTGTAACAAAGATACCACTCTGGTGGAGGATGTTAGTAATGGGGAGGCTATGCATGTGTGAGGACCAGGACTTGTGGGAAATCTCTATACCTTCCAGTCAATTTGATTGTGAACCTGAAACTGCTTTTAAAAATAATCTATTTCTTGGGAACAAAATTGACCAAATCACATTGTTCTAATGTGTGCATGTATGAATATGTAACAAGGAGTCCCACTATTATTTATAATTATGATGCACCGGTGAAGAATGTAAAAATCATTTTTTGGACAAAATGTAGTTATTTAGGAAAACAATCTGTGCATAGGATGTGGGAAAAGGATGGTTGCCAAGGTGTGTGGGATGTTCTGTGCGCGTGTACATTCTAAAGCAAACGACCCCTCCTTCTTTGCCATTCCTCTTTCTCTTGCTTCCCCGTCCTCTCCCACTTCACTGGCTTCTGCCTCTTGACCTATGAACAAGCACGAGGTCTCTCACTCCACAGAACCCTCCTTGATTCTGCTTCTGGTCCATCCAGTCTACCTCCATCACATCCTCTCCGCCTGGGCCCCCTGACACTTGTTCCTGTCCTAGCCCCTGCAATCTGCCTCTTGTCCCAGATAATCCACTCACAAGTCTCCTGCCATAGTCAACTCTGACCTCCCCATGGGCAAATTGATGGAAAGTTCTGTCCTCTTCCAATTTGCCTGTGTTGCCCTTGAAATTCTGCTGTTTTCTCTGGAAGTCTCACCTCTCAGCTGCTGTAATGTCACTCTGTTCTGGCCCTCTTCCTGCCCCAACGACACTTCCCTCTCACATTTCTTCCTCTTTTTACTTAAATACTGATACCAAAGTCCTACCTATTGTTTGAAACCCACCCCAATTTCTACCTCTTCCACAAAATCAAATGCCATCTCTAGATTCACTCTTCGTAATTATTCTATCTCTGTTTCTTCATCTCCAAGATGGAGATAATAAGAGAATTTTTTTCATAGGATTGTTATGGGAATTCCATGTAAGGATTTGGCACACGGCTGGCCATTGAGGAAGGTCTTAATATATGTTGGTCATTATAATATTATTTCCAGATGGAATCAATATCTTTACCATTGTACATAAGAATGGTTATTTCTCCTGAGATGGCTGGGGAGGGAGGGAAAGTAGTTGGTTTACTCATAGTTTTAGTCTTTCCTTTTTTTTCCTAAAATGTTTTATTATTACATTATAATTATACATAATAGTGGGATTCATTTAGACATAATCATACATGCATGAAATATATTTGCTCCATTTTAGCATAGTTTTATTGTTTTTCAGTTGCTATCACATTTCCTGTGCTTATTTCTCTCATTCATGATGGAGAATTCTGTGTCATTCAGTACAATTCAGTTCATGCAATTCAGTGCAGTCCAGTGAAGTCACATGAAGCTGTCTGTTGAGCGTAAGGCTTAGGAATGCCCTCAAAGAGCTTGAAGCTGAGCTAGGATAGGTAGGGATTGTCACACCTCTCTACCAGCTGGGACTCAGGTTCGATGACTGCAGTATGACTGGTCTGGTGTTTGGGTTGGTTTAAGGAATAATTCAACGTGTGGCCATAGTTACATAACTTGACATTATGCCAACCTAAATCTCTGGGGAAACTGGGTGTTACTCATGGTGCTGAGATTATTCAGGTATGTCTTGTGTCCTGGCAGCACCTGCTTCTTCATGGGGACAAGGCTGGGTCTGTTGTCTGGACTTCTACAACCACTAGATTTTCCCTTCCAGGAAGTTTGCAAAATGTGTCCCTAGATGTCTCTTAGCAACAAAAGAGAGTTTAAACTGGGTGACCTCTTAAGTCCCTTCTGACCTTGAAACTCTGTGAAGGTGTGATAGCAGCCCAGAGCTGGAGGTCTAAGTTCCGGCGGCGACATTGATGCGGGCCTGTTTGGCTCATTAGTGTTAATCAGTAAACTGGTTGCTAAGACAATATTTGAGAGGTGGATTCTGGTGGATTAAGGTGGAGGTGGGGTAGAAGAAAGTGTTCTTTGAGAACAGTAGTTAAACTGAACATAAAATAGGCCCCGCTCATGCCCCACCCTCCCCTGAAAGCTCTTAGTGCCCCAGCATGCTCACGTGGCATACTTGCTGGAAAACATGCTCTGGACTTCAAGCACGACAAATCTCTCACTGTATAGGTTTGCTCTTATTTTAAAAATGATACATATTTATTTTGTAGCCATTAAGGAGATTTTAATCAACTACTTGAGGGGGGTAACCTTCTCTTACACATTTTTTGGGAAATGTCCCATTTCACATAGAAACTAGTTCCATGCTGGAGACAATGTATGGCTTCTAAGAATGCAGGAGGTTATTAGCCTGAAAGTGAAAGTTTCCAAGGACTGCAGTTTAAGCCTGCTGGGTAGAGAATGGTTGGGACTCCTTCTCTTCAGTACAAGTCCTTGAGAAGAATCTTAGAGATGATCTGTACTGGGTAGGTTTGTACAGTGATGCTTTTCCCAAAATTACTGGGGCTTCAAATCCATTGCTTCTTGAGTCATTTCATAGTTGATTTCTGGAAGAGTCAATCAAGTACAAAAGATGGAGTAGCGGACTTTCCTTGGAGGGTAGGTGGGTTAGCTTCTCATTCTTCCTAGGAATATAAATACTTTCTCTGTGTCTCTAACTCTGATTCACACCTTGAATTCAGGCCAAAGGCATTGAAGGATGACTGCAAGTATGGTGAGTGCATAGTTTCCCAAAACTTCATGCAAATTTTGTGATGTATAATTTTTCTAGAGAATGAGCCCATTGCTTTAGACGTCTTTCTATTATCTCAAATGCTAAGAATTATTAGTTTATCCACATTTCTGCCACACAGACTCTGGGAGTAATTATTTGGAACACACACAGATCCTGTAAGAGAAAGTGGGGATGAGCAGTTCATTTGGCTTTGGGCCTCAAGCTCAAGGGTAGGCACAAATTTTGATGGTTTCTTTTTTTGTCCCAGGATTGAACCTAGGTGCTTAACCCCAGCCTTTTTAAAAAATCTGTCTTATTTAGAGACAGGGTCTTGCTAAGGTGCCTAGGGCCTTGCTAAATTGCTGGGACTGGCTTTGAACTTGTGATCCTCCTGCCTTAGCCTCCCGAGGTGCTGGGATTATAAATGTGTGCCACTGCACTTTGCCAAATTTTGATGTTTTTAGCGGCAAACTTGTTCTGGGAAAGTGGTCAAGGTCTTAACACTAATATTGTTTTTAAATCAAATTGATCAACCTGCCTCCCACATTAGCAAAATCTGAGTGTGAGCAGACTGACTCAAGGTCAACGTCTTCAAAATTGGGAGGCCTTGATTTCACAGAGGCTCTGGGAGTGCTTGGGCATGGTCTGGTTCCAGCAGAGAATATGGAGTAAAAACCTAGGAAAACTTTTCTTCCTTCAGTAGTGTTTTAGTCAGCTTTTCCACTGCTGTGACCAAAAGACTTGGAAAAAGCAACTTGGAAGAGGAAAAGGTTATTTTAGTTCACGGTTTCAAAAGTTCAGTCTATGGTCAGCTGCCTCCATAGCGCTAGGTCTGAGGTGAGGCAGAGCATCATGGCGGATGGGTGTGATGGACAAAAGTAGCTCAGAGCAAGGCAACCAGGAAGCAGACTGAGAGCTCTACTCATCAGGGACAAAATATAAACCCCAAACGCACACCCCCAGGGTTCTACTTCCTCCGCCTATATCCTCCCTGCTTATATAACCCATCTATGTATGATATATAAAAGTGCATAAATGCATTCTACTGTCATGTATAACTAATCAAAAAAAATTAAAAATAACATCAAAAAAACTATGTGGGTAGAAATAAGGGCTCTGAAGTAGGTGGTGCACAGCAAGAGGCATTGCCATCAACAACCTGAGAAATCCAAAGGAGACCACATCCAGACCAGTCATGGTTGACACCAGGAAAGCATTTACTGCTGGTTTTGTGCTAATGAGAAATTAAAACTGAGATCAAAAGCAGTTGTATATCTTTTATGCTATTTTAAACACACACACACACACACACACACACACAAACACACTCCTACAAATCAAACTGTACATAATTCTAATAGAATGAGTTCTTTTGTTTCTAAGAGTCTTTTGTTGTTCTCCTAAGGTCATGAGTTAAAGGACTCTTGGGTCATATTATATCAAGGTACCTGATTTGGTAGACTTTCCAAGATTCTGAAAGAGTATTTGAGATCAGAGTGGGAAAATCCAGGATTCATAGTCCCTTTGCAGAATTGGCTTTAACCAGGCAATTTCTATCTGGGTTTCCCCAGAGTTTGAGAATTGTGGCTACCTTGTTGAATGTTTCTGAGTACAGAAGTCCAATTTCTCTGTATTACTATCTTTTTGAGTTTTGGTCCTTTTGGTTTGAGAGATTAGAAGGGGATTCTATTTTTAATAATTGTGGAGAAGTACATTTTTCAAGTAATAATAATAATAATAGATTATGGTTATTGGCTTCTTATAACCTAGGCACTGTTTTAATGGATTTACATGTATTAAATCAGTGTCTCCTGACAACCACCTCATGAAATAGATACCATCCTTTCCCAATTTCACTGGTGAAGAAGCTGAGGTTCTAAGAGACTGATGGTAACATCTGGTGAACATCAGAACTGGGATTGAAACACAGGCACTCTCTGGTGCCCTCACACACACTGCAAAGCTCCCAGACGTCCCATGAGACTCTCGTGATAATGGGTTTGGTCTCAGTGGTCTCTGGGCGGCACTTATGTGGGCTCTTTGTTGCTCCCTGATGAAGAAGATGAGAAGATTCGGGAAGGCTGCTCTTATTCCCAGCATGAGTATGCCTCTGATTGGCTCCTGGGGAATCTGTATTGGGCACACAGTGCTGGACAAATGATACAGAATCAATGTCCAGTGATGTTCTGACTTAACTTTCCCCTTGTATGATATATATTCCCAGACAAGATAATTTTCATGGTATCAAAACAAAGTAGAAGTCAGAAAATGTGAATGGAGTCAAAAGTCCTGTCAGCAGTGGTTTGGTAGGACAGGAAATGTGATTTAGTGTACAGCCTATTCCTTTCATATGAAAGATTCATTTTATAGATTACTTGAAATAATCCATTACTTAAAGTAGATTTTTTTTTTTAAATACTCTATTGAGAGACTCTCAAATGCAGCCATTTCAATTTGTTCCCCTCCAGCCAAACAAATGAACACAAAACACCAAGGCACACAAACCCCCAAACAACGACACAGCCTCAGAGGTGGGGAGGGGGGCGGGAGAGTAAGCAAATGGCTTCCTAATCTATCTAATAAGCTTTGAGGCTTAAGCAAATATCTGCTCCTTGTGAAGCCAGCCTTGACAACCTAAGTAAACACGTTCCTCTGATGTTGACATTGCTCTTCAGTCCAGGGGCTGCAAAGTGGACCCCAGCTGATGGCCCAAGGATGGCCTTTCAACTACTCTTGTCAAAGCTCAGTATAGCTGAGGACTGAGTGGATAGGTGGGAGGTGGACAGCAGGCTCAGGCTGACCCTGAACTGAGGGCCTACTGGAATCCAATGTCCTGAGGCTTTGTTTCCTGGTCAGGGACATTTTCTTAGAGCCGGAAATGCCCTCTCATTCTCCCTGGCTTTCTTCTACTTTCACCCCTGTACCTAAAATCTGGGTCATTCTCTGGTCCTCTGTGGGACTGAAACCGTGCAAGAATCTGGCCCAGCCTTCACTGCTAGCCTGACTTCTCTCAGTTTCTGTGTTTGGTTCAGTGGAAAGAGAGAGAAATATTAAAAGCAGATTGAATGACACTGAAATGACTACCAGATCACTTAAAAAAATCAAGAAAATTGTTTTTCTGGAAATCATTTTTATAATAAACCATATTTTGAATTTAAGTTTTAGATTTAATATTATCTATTGCTCAAAAAATAAGTCATGGTCATTAATGCACATTTGGAATAAAGGTAGAAATATGTTAATGATGATTTTCTCCTTTGGAAAGCTGTGGCTTATCACAAGTACCTTCCTGTGTATCATCTCCTGTCCTTTCTTTTGAAGTGACCTTCAAAACAAGCAGGGCAGTAGTATTATCACCCTCACTTCCCAGGAACCTCAAAGGTTGTGAACTTGCTGAAGTCCAAAACCAATCAGGAGTGAATGGAGACTCAAATTCTGATTTTTTATTGCCAAATCTAGTGTTCTTTTTGTTGTAGTACTGTGTCTAAATACTTCATTAAAAAGTTGCTTTTCTAATTGTTTCCTAAAATTCTTTGCACCCCAGAGAAGTCAAAGGTTTGCTCTATTCCAGTTTGCAATGTTGCAGAACATTCAGAGGGTGGGATGGGCGGGAGAGCCTTAGGTTTGCCCAGTGAGTGCCATGCCTCTTAGTTCAGAAGGGGGCTGGACAGCTCCCAGCAGTCTTGGATTAGTGAAAAGGGAAGCAGAGTAGAATCATTCCAAAATGTAGTTCCCAAGAGACTAAGCCAGAGACTTAAGTAATGGAAACGAATTATGTGATTCCATTATATTAGTCCCTTAAAGGTAAGTAATTATAGTCATCTTCGTCCTTTGTAATCTTCTTAACCTTGTGGTATTTCCTGACTCTGACATACTTTGGTGTGATTATATCTATCAGCTCGGACTATGACTAATTCTTTTGAGCTATTTTGTCTGCTTGTTGTTCTTATTTGTGATGGGGAACTATCTCTGTAAATCTCACTGAAAAGACCAATTATTATCATTACTTTTATAGATGTGGCTTAACATAGGGCTGGAGCATAGTTAATACCCAATAAATGGTAGTTATAATAATTAAAAATCAAGGTTTGCCCAGGCACCTGCTGAACAGGTGGGTTTTGAAGCACGATAGTTACATCACAACTTAGGAAATGTGTGATTGCTTTTCAAAAGTGGTCACATCAAAACCCAAGGAAAGTAGCAAAAGAAATGTTTTGCCTTAGCATCTTTTTATTTATTTCTTTTATTTCTTTAATTCTTTAATGAAAAAGGCAGATGAGGGCTTCCCCAAGTTAATATTCACTTCATAAACAACCACACTTTTGGAATAACAATATGAGTGTATTCGATGGATTTAAATTTTAAATTTAATATTATCTATTGCTCAAAAAATAAGTCATGGTCATTAACACACATTTGGAATAAAGGTAGAAATATGTTAATGATGATTAACTTTGATAGTCTTTCAATCACCATCTGTATTGAGGAAACCCTTCCGGAAGGATATTCTAAGCTGGCACCTGCCTGCTCCAGCCTTGTTCAATGGCAAGAGATCAGAGATCTATCTCCAGAGTCCTGATCCACCCAGTTGGTCCCAAACCATTGGGACCAAACTTGGCAGAAAATGAACCATCCAATCTTATGAGCAAGTGTAAGGAGGCTGGAGGTGGTGTTGAGTGCCATGAAGTGGCAGCCTTCCCAACTCCTGTCACATATGTTCAGTACGTCTGATTTCAACTCCATTCCCCCCATCTGGAAACTACCTAGAAACTCACAAAACCAGGCAAACTTAGTCCAGAAGGGGGCCAGACAACTGCATTTTAAGCACAGGTTGGTGGGAATAGTTCTTCCATGGTGTAGAAAATAAGCAGGAACATTGTAGAGATTGTGAAAACAATGATAAAAGAGACTAAAGTGGGTCCATCTTATCATTACAGGCTCATCATCCTCAACAAGGTCAGTGACGAAGTATTTCTCCAAACAAGCAAACAGCTTTCCTTTGTTTAAGTTCTAAACAATTGACTTTTAATAATTAAAACAAGCTTCTCTGTCAAATTCAAGCAGGCACATTTTATTATTGCCCTTTAGTACACATTTTGCTTTTAACGGGATTAATTCTGAGGACTTCTAGTCATACGGTTGGCCTCCAACCCAGGTTGACTGAGATCCATGTTTGTGACGATATAGGGTCCCTGGAGCTCCTTTCAGATGCAAGTTTGTGTCACCATCTCTATGTACCAGATAGTCTTGCATTCAAACAAAGGATTCAAAATAAAAATGATAGCACAGTGGTTGTCAACATGAAGAAACATGGCTACTTGAAGTTTTTATGCATAGTTAAAAATTTAAATGGTCAAAAAATGTGAACTGTGAGGTTTATTTTAACAGACCAATATTTAGGTGTTTTTTTATTTTCTCAAAAAAAATGCATGAATGTAAATTAGAAAATATTCATGCAGGGCTGGGAGTGTAGGTCAGTGGTAGAGCAGTTGCCTACATTTGTGAGGCCCTGGGTTCGATCCCCAGCACTATAAAAAAAGAAAGTATTCATGAATTAGTTTTTCCATGCATATACTTTGAGATGTATTTTAAGACATTATTATTGTCATTTATAGGTATGATTATACACAGGCAGTTCAATAAAAAATTTTTTACTGCCTGTGTTTCTTAATTTTTTTCCCCTAGTACTGGGCATTGAACTCAGGGCCTCGCACATGCTTGGCAAGTGCTATGCCACTGAGCTATGTGCTCTCAGTCCTCACTCTCTGTGTTTGTTTTTTGGCTATTAGTAGTGAGTTTATTTCATGATTATTAATAAAAAATAATTTTGTCCCATAGAGGGGAGGGTTTTAGAAAAATAATTTACTGGGGACGCCAAATGCTCTGGATGCAACACTGAAGCCAAGTTCATCATGCTTCTTGAATACTGTAATTTCCTTTTGCCCAGAGGACTCATCCCAGTGTAGGGGGGTAGGAGTGTTTCTCTTCTCATTGTTAGGCTCATGCCTGAGGCCCATTGTGCTAGGCAGCTTTCTGTAATTATAACAAAATACCTAAGCTAAACAACATACGAAGAGAAAAAGTTTATTTTGACTCACAGTTCGAGAGGTTCCAGTTGGGTGATCTTGCTGGTTTGGGCCTGTGGTGAGGCTGTGTATCACGGTGGGAGTATGTGGCAAAAAACCCTGCCCATCTTATAACCAGGAAGCAGTATGTGTATGTACACGTTCGTGTGTGTGTGTGTGTGTGTGTGTGTGTGTGTGTGTGTATTTTCTAAACAGAGGAAGGCAAAGGGCCAGGGTCCTACTATCCCTTCAAGGGCCTGCTGCCAATGACCTAAGGAACTTCCACTGGGTTCTACCACTTAAACATCCTACCACCTCCCAATAGTACTACTCCAGAGGCCATACCTGTATCATAGACCTTTGGGGGACATTCAACATCCAAATCATAGCACCCTTATAACAAATGACAGAATAACAAGAGAAAAGCATACAAATTCATTTAATTTAGGTTTTCAGAGCCTTCAAAAATGAAGAACCAAAGAGAGAGAACATGCATTATTTTAAAGCTAAGTTTAATGAAGGACTAGTAGTTGTGTGGAAGTAGAATAGTACAAGCGTGTATAATGGAATAATAATAAACTGGGGGAGACTTAACCCTGTTTATTCAGATTCTTCTCTGTGTCCTGTACCTTTAAGGCTGCCTCTTTCTTCCAGGTATAGGGTCAAATCCTCTTGAAAGCCTCAAGACCTCAAGAGAGAAGGTCAAAGGGAAGGTCAAAGGGAAGGTGAGAGTAACCTTTCTGTTTCTGCTGTTTTTTCAAATGCCAAAGTGCCATATTTTGGGACAGCATGTCTTGAACCCCTTCACCATCATCTATATGTTCTCTGTTGAGAAACCAGCATGCCTTGCACTAAACCTACTCGAGTTTTGACACTTGATGGAATTAATGGCCATATGTTCCTGACAGTGATCATTCAGATGAAATGAAAATTCTTATTAATCATCTCTATCCTTTGATAATCAAAGGCAGATATCTGGTTGATTGACACTTCTGTCAGTGTAAGGATGAGGTCAATGTCAGTCTGGCACACCTTCCTCCTTTCAGTACGTCAGAAATATTGTTCATGTAAATGTTGGTAAATGGGTCTGCTAAATAGAGTTTTAATCAGATGACTATAGGATTTGATTTACTATTACTGGTTTCAATCTAGTTATAACTGGAGCTTCAGGTAGCCCAGCCTCAAGATGACCTAAAGAAACTATTGTTCAACAAAAAAGCATGGCTAATACAAGCTTTGTTTTTAACTTGCACCTAGAGGAATTGCAAAAGGAGAGAGAACAACATATCCTTAATATATACCACATTATCTTCAAAATTATGTCTTCCCATTTCAGCCACTTTCAGGTTACTCTTTACAGGAAGGAGACATCCTTTCCTGTGTCTCTCTACAGAACTCCTTATTCCTAACCAATAAAACCAATAAAATCTCAAACCTCAATAAGCAAAAGCTCTTCTGTATTGGGCTGATCCAGTCCCTTTTTTCTCTTGTTTCCCGTCTTTTCCATTCTTTCTGTTCAGAGCTATCTGCCCATGTTCCTGATAGGGATCACAAAAAGTACAGAGACCAGAGCTGGAATAGCAAAGACCTCTTCTTTTGTCTTTCTTTCTTTTTCTTTTCTTTTCTTTCTTTCTTTCTTTTTTTCCTTTTTTTTTTTTTTTTTTTTTTTGAGATGGGATCTCTCTCTGTTACCTAGACTGGTCTCTAATTCCTAGACTCAAGTGATCCTCCTGCCTCAGTCTCCTGAGAACCTGGGACTGCGGGTGTGCCACTACACCCAGCTAAATACTGCTTCTTGTTAAGCTTGCTGCGGGAAGGGGAAGGAATGCTGCGAACACACACCATGAGGACCTTTGTCTCACAGTTTCCTGAATATGCTGCTGTGGGAATTACGCATACATGACTGTTAGGTCTTGATGTAGTACCATAGAAACAATATATTTACTTACTGCCCTTTGGAATTTCCAGTGTATTGAAGGGAGCACCTTGAATTTGGACATGTAGCAGTGATCAGAAATCATCAAAAGACGTGAGGAACTGGGTTTAAGATTGGCAGTCCAAGACGCCTTAACAAGTCATTGATTCAGGTCTGACTCAGCCCCAAATCGTTCCCACTAGTGGCTGCTCAGAGGCTCGTGCAAAGTTGTTCTCTAGTCTCAGTCCAGCCATTGGTGGTCACCTGTCCATGACCAATGACCCATTGTTCCTTGGCCAAGTGTTGTCTGCTGAGCTGTGTCAAATCTCCTTTCTATTCCTCTTCTGAATGTGAGCTCAGGTATTGCAGTGTGGGTGGGGGCTGAAGTCTGGGAGAGGAAGGGGCTTTTTAAAATGTGAAATTACTCTTGGCTATTGCTTGTTTTTTTTTTTCCCCCCCCAGGGGGCCAGAAAAACAAGCTCAACCAGTGTCAAACTTCAAGAAGTGTGTGAAACAGCATGTTAATGGCTCAAACTGGGTGTGATAAATGGCCAGGAACAGCACATTTCCAGGTGGTTGTGGATTCTGAGGGAAAGTGACATTTTCAGTCTCCTGATTATTCTGGGTTGGAGTACTTTCCCAACACTCTTAGGAAACATACCACCGCACTTTCCACAGGGCTCATCTTTCCCAAAGGGTGTCCAGTGTTACGTTTGGAGACAGTTAATCTTAGTGGACATGCTGTTTTGGATCAGTGAACTTTCCGTTTCCTCCCTTTTCTCTAATTTTATAGCTTGGTTTACTAGTTCACTTCCTATAGCCTATCCACCCTGTCAAACGCAGTTTCCAATGACTGACATTTTGTCTTGATCAAAGCTAATGAGGATTTTATGTTCGCGGTGTTTTCTGGTTACAAGTCAGTGTGGGTAGTTGGTAGGAGATAATAGCAAATAAGACAGATACACCGTGCTTTTCCTATTTGGAGACCAGAAATTGAACATCAGGACCTCCGGAAGTCCCAATGCAGGGATCTTTAAAGGAATATGGATTTAGACTATAAAACCCAAGCCAAACGGATACAACTTGTTCTAGACTTATTATGTTCTTTTAGAAAGCAGAGCATTGCTTAGTAACTTACCTCAATAAAAATCAAATAAGATGCAGAGTCGATTTTCCAGTCATTTCCTCACTTTTATTTTTCTCTGGAGTCAGTGACCTGCAAACTCCTTTGTGATCCTGATTTGGAGGGACCCCCCAGCTGCATTCTTGGGGCCCTCCTCCCCTCAAGAAAGTCTCCCAGGTCAATAACCTTTTATTTCTGACCTTTTAACCGGCTCTAGTGGGCCATGAAAACTTAAATGCCATTTCTTCCAGATTCCTGGGAAGCTCCAAGTCTCTTACATCAAATTCTCTAGGGGAGTTTTACTTCCATATATTCAGGTCATTGATCCTGCAATAACAGCCTCAAGTCATTTGTGCAAGTCAGTTCTATAGAGAAGAGGCTGCTGGCTGGTACAAAGGGTGAAGCTACCAGATAACTCTAGCCCTTTGCAAAGTCAGGAAGCTCTCATTTCTAGGGTGTCTGAGAGACTTGAAGAATCATTATTAGCAGGAATATGATTGTCTCTTGATGGAAAAGTTTGAAAGACTGATTAATAAGTTACTGCTTATTCAGAGACATACTGAAATACACACATACAATTTTTTTTTTCTTGTAGTACAGGACATCAAACCCAGTGTCTAGTATGTGCTAGGCAAATGCTCTACCTCTGAGCTACATTCCCAGCCCTTATTTATTTATTTATTTTTAATTTTGAGACAGTTTCACTAAGTTGCTGAGTCTAGCCTCAAACTTGCAATTCTCCTTCCTTAGCCTCTCAAGTTGCTGGGATTATAGGTGTGCTCAGCAATTTACTAGAATTTCTACCCAGGGTTCCTATGGGCAATACCTAGGTTTTAAAATAAGTAAGCAGGCAACATCCATTCTCTGAAGTGCCTCTAATGCCCACATGTTTTGACTTTGAAATAATTTGGATAGAAACTTTACAGTTTCCTGGAAATTGAATATAACTTGGAAGCTACAGGAAAAGCCTGACCTACAAAACAGCAAAAATTCAGTCGAGACTGGGGAAAATGACTCACTCCACTCAAATGGCCTTTGAAAGCCCACCATAAGCAGGTGATCATTTCCATAAGACTTAAACAAATGACCAGTCTTGTCATTTTAGGAGCACTGAGTATCCCTTTTTAATTAGGAAATTGATATTTTACTTATGTAATTTCCAAGACCTTGATTGGAAGCCAACCAATACCTGAATTCCAGCCCTAGCCCTGCCAATTTTTAGCTATACAATCATTAACTCAAATTTGCTCTTCATAAGCATCTGTGCAATGGGAACACTGTAATTTGCTTGCCTATTCCATAGGGAGGTTGTAGCAATCCCATAATAGACTTAAAATGTTTTGGAAACAATGAAAGCAATGAATGTCCATCCTGTTTCTAGAATTTATTCAGTTTCTTGACATTGTTCCAGGTAAACAAGTCTCAAAAACATGTACTTACCGTATCAGTGATCTTTACTCCTCCTTCTGCTCGTTTATGAAGGGAAGGAGGGAGGCCAAGGAGGTGGTGGCAAAGCTCAGATTTATATTTTTCAAATTTCAATAGGAACTCAATACAGAATACCTTTTTTCATTTTATTTATCTAGAAGAGTTATCTTTGAAAATATATGTGATTTTTCAGCTTGAATGGCGAAAAATAAGCTGATTGATGTAAACTTTACAATCCAATAGTTCCCTCTGTGTTTACAGCTTCAATCATATTTTTATTGTGCTCCACAACAGGATATCAAATGAGCAGTTCTGAGATTATGAAAACCTTATGTGGATTGTTCACCTTCTCTACGGCACGTCGGCTGCCCTGCTGTGTGAGAGGTGACTTATGTTCCTTGCCTCCATGATAAACCTAAGGGAACTGGGAAATTATTCTGTTAAAGCACCGTTAGTGGGAGAGCAGTGATTTAGGTTGGTTCACTGCTGGGCTTGGAAGATGAATCTTTTGTCTACATGGGAGGACGGTTCAAATTTAGTAAATGATTTGTGGCTCTCAACAAGTGGTGGGTTATTATTAATTTGACCAAATTATTAAATTTGATTTCATTAAAATGTATAGTCCTCTGATTCTCTCAAATCTTTGTCTCAAGCTTTTCTTCCTAGGGCACACAAAATGGTCTCTTCGTTGTAGAACTGGCTGGTAAATGCCAAGAGAATTCTCCTGCCATAGATGATGCTTTGACTAGATATAATATTTTCATCTAATTGAGCTGATACTGTTTCACTAATTTTCTTAATAATTCCTTTAAAAATAAACCCATATTTAAATATGTCAATAATGCACAAAATACATTCTTGTAAATTATTCAAATAATATAGGAATATGAAAGCCCTTCTGCCAAATTGTCCCACTCCCTCTCTCCAATGGACTATGGCCACTTCCCTGTTCTCTCTATGCGTTAACATATATATGTATATATGTGCATATAGAAAAGCACATTTTATTTTTGTTTGGCATAAATACAAATGTATGCATGCATATATATGTATGTAAATATGGTTAAATTTGCTTAGTAACTTGTTTTTTTTTCTTCTCCAAATATATCTTGGAGTGCTTTCCAAGGCACTACATGAAGATTTATATCATTTTTAAAAATTACTAGATGGTGTTTTAAATTTAGTTGTATAGTAGTTTATTATAGTTTGGTTCGTCTTCTAATTTGTTATCACTAGAAACAATACTACAATGAATATATCCTTAAACATACTAAATTTGTAAGCAGAATTTTTGGATAGAAAGGTGTGACGATTTTTTATTTTTCAAATTTAAATTTATTTTAACTGATACATAAAAACATAAAAATCGTACATTTTTATGGGGTTCCATGTGATGGAGATTTTGATTTTTATGAGACCAAGGGAAAGGTAGTAATAAGTTACATGTTGGCCAAGGTGTATCTACTTTGTGATTAAAAAAAAAAGATTCTGGTTTCTGTTTCTGTTTTCATAATCATTTCCTCCTGAGTCCTCTTCCCAGCTATGCTTGTGCTCATCTGCAGCTGAGGAATACATCAGGACTCAAAATAATCCCATCCCAGGAGCATATGAGTTATGGGGTCTTGAACACTGAACAGTAAAGACACCAAACAAGAAAGAGGTACCCAGATGAATAGTTCCTTTGGAACGAAAATGTCTTTTAATAAAATTACCTCGGACCTGGTCAAAGCCAGAGAATGCTCTGCTCTGCCTGTTCCCAAGTAGCAGAGGTGACTAAGAATCAAGCAATGCTGTAACTGGGTCACCCACCATCTTCTCTGGGAGTAATCAGGGTCTAGGTGATGGAGGGCCAGGTTGCACTCCTGAGTCCTGGGAGGAATGGGGCCCTACTCAGGAGAGAGTGTCCTGTGGCTTCCATGCCACAGGGAAAGTCACCTGAGTCTCCTAGTACCAGTTGGTGGGCAGTGTGACACAGGCTTTCTCTCCAGGAGGAAAGGAATACTGTGCTATGGTAGGTCCCTTCTTTCTTTTCCAAATAACTGTTTAAATTATTTTCTTTTCCTTTGATAAGAAAATTTCTGACTGTGTATAGGGCCAGTGGGACCCATCTTCTAAAGTAGAGAGATCATTACACGATAGAGAAACCCAAAGCAACCTGGAAAGTGTGTAAGATGAAAATGGCAAATTTAAGATAGTAGATGATAAATATGATAATTACACTAGTTCATATATATTGAACACATGCTACAGACTAGGCTTTGCGAATTACTTTACAGCTCATTTTAGCTTCACAGCAACTTTATTACTTCCTTTTATAGGTAGAAAAACTTATGCTCAGAGAAGATATTTAACCAGATCAAGGTCACAAAGCTGGTAAGCGGTAGGGTCTGGTTTTCATGCAGAGCATGGATACTTAACCATTCTCTTGCTTATAGTTCCCTTGACTTTTGCTTTGCTTGATGTTCTGAGAATTTTTTTTTCTTACACAAATTGATGTCGGCCTCCAATCCCTGACTCTTCTCAGCATGATGATCTGGGATGTAGCTGAAAAGTCTCCACACTGTAAATGCAAAGGAAAGAGAAAGCAATTCAGGCCCAATAGCAGATGAATTCCTTGAGAGGAAAAAGGTAATTTCCCAAGTTGTAATCTCTTGATAAAAATGTTTCTCAGGTCCAACTTTCTTGGCAGCTATTTTCCTTACCCAGCAAGCATCTGCTATTGTTATGAATTTCCTGCTGGGGAGCAGAGGGATCTGGGAAGTTGGCATGAGAAGTCTGGTCATCCTGGCCATTGTGTTCATCCCTAAAGTAATAAACTTGAGTTTTGGATGGCTAGTCAGTCTCCTGTGATCTTGGTTAACATGACACAGAAAGCAATCAGAGCAAGGAGAGAAGGAAGGAAGGGTTATAGAGGAGCGTTGTAGAGGGGTGTGCTTTTCTCCGTGACCTACACAGGACAATGGGGAGCTGGAGATTTCCTGGTCTTGAGGAAGAAACTGACTGTAGATGGGTCTGAAGCTTCTCCCCTCTTGAGTTTGTCTGGCCACTCTGGACTTGGAGGTGGACCCTGCATCCATCCATCAGCTTGGGCTTTGGTTTCATGTGTGTCCTCACTTACGGCCATGCCTTTCCACTCACTGTGTGGCTTCCTTTGGCCTCTTGCTGTTCTCAGAGGACCTGAATAATCATATATAAAAATAAAATTCCTGCAGGGCTCCTGCTCATGAGGATACCACATTTAGACACGGGGGCTGTGAATGACCGATGGCTGTAGGCCATTTTAAGGGCCACAGCATCCACTGTCCATTTGTAAAAACTCATCCTCCTGCCAGTTTCCTGCTAGAGCCGATACAAATCATAGTGTCAGTTTCTTGACTAAAATAACTTTTTTTTTTTTTTTCCTTCTGCAGAAAGAGGTTTTTAGATGGAGTCAGCCAGATCCTTCTTGGGCCCCTGGGGAGGTGGAATAGCAGTGTGCCCTCTGACACTGCGGGAAGTGATAATTGCTCCTCCGCCCTGCCCTAGCCCCTCCTGGATTCTGTGCTTGACCACTTCCAGACCCCGGTGGAAGATAGACCCACACTGGCAGCCTCTGGGGGTGCACCCTTGGAACTGAGTGGGAGCTTTGAGGAAAGAAGGGCTGTAGCTGCACATATTGGAAAATGCCGGAGCCGCAGTCAGGGTGATACAAGTTCTAATTCATCTCCTTACGTTGCCCTCAAACACACATGGACATACACGTGCACATACACCAGCACATGTGCACACATGCTCACATACATGTGCACACACATATATGACACATACACTTCTGTCAATAGGACTCAAGGCCACATTTATGCTGGTGTTATATAAAATAAAGCCACTTCTTTGTTTTTCCTTCCATTCTCCAGGTAAGTCTCTACAAGCATGACTTCTGTAGGTGTGGGGAACATAAACAGGGTGGAATTTATCTCCTTCACTGTGCCATCTGGTAATTAAAGATCTTCCAGGCAGATGCCACTTTCACGTTTACTTTTACAAAACCAGCCAAACGAACGCATTTTTTTCAGTATGAGAAAGAATCTTGCTTTTTAGATTCAATTCCTTCTCCTCACCCCACCTCCATTTATCATAAGTTTTATGACAAGCCCAAAAGGGGGGACAGGACCATGTTAAATCTTTCAGTTGACCATTTCTTTGTGATTCCTTCAAGCTTTAACAATTTCCCATTATGTCATCCTTACCAAGATAAATGAGGGCGAATAACAAGCCTACAGGGGTTGAGTGGTAGGGAGGTGAGAGGGAGTAGGAAGAGAGAAAACTAGAAATGAACAATGCAGAACACGCAGACTAAGCAATAGGCCTTGGCTCAGATTTAACAGCCAGTCACCATGATTTACAATCCAAGATCTCATTCCTTGTGTCTCATATCCCCAAGACATGAAGAATGGAAGGAATGAAAATGTCATTTATTTCTTATTTCGATGACTTATAGGTTTTTAAGGAGGTTCTCTTGGACATCAGAGCAAGTTGTCCTTGACAGATGACTGCTACTGTATTTGATTTCAAGTTCCCACCAAGGAGTGCCAAGCAAAATCTGTTATGTTTTAAATTGTCATATAATTTCTGCCCCCTTCCCTCTACTCCACCACATACCCAACCAACAAATAAGTCATGCCAAAGTCTTTTCACCACACACTTTGAAAATGAAACAGGCACAAGGGACATTTTTCAGCCAACATCTGGACCCATCGTTCAGGAAGATCTTCCCTGAGTAACGTTCCGATTCTCTTGACAAATCACGGAGTCTGGCCTGCTCGGGAGGACATGCTAGGTGACCTTGAGGTGGCTGCAGAGTTTCCTTTCCTGTCTGAAGCAGACAAATGACCTGTGCTGACACAAAGGGCTTCAAAACGATCAAGTTCCCCGCCAAGCGGATTGAATTATCAAGCGAACATGTTGCCTCTACCACAAGGTTCAGGTCCCGATCCAGATGACGTGGCTTAGAAATAGCCTTCTGGACCCAAGTGACGGAAAAGAGAAAAAGAGGAGACACATCTTAAAAACTGGGCTTGGTTCTTCTTCTCTTGAAGTTTCTGTATTATTTAATCCTTGTCGTATTGAATAAAATATTTTCTAGGAAATAAGGTATTTTCTAGGAATTGAATAAGTCATTTTCTAGGAAAAGATAGTCTCCTGTCAGGCAGATGGAAAGTTGTTGTGAGGTCATTTTTCCTTTGTTTTTCTTTTCATTCTCTTCCTCCTTCCTATCCTTCCCTCTTTCTTTCTCCTCCTACCTACTTCATATCTTTCCTGCTTGTCTGCTTTTCTTCCTCTTCCTCTTCCTTGCTCCCCCTCTTTTTTTCTCTCTCTTTCTTCTCCTTGTCCCTCCTCCTCCCAGGGCTGGGAATGAAATCCAGGGCCTCATGATGGTAGCTACGTACCAGCTTTTTTTTTTTTTCTCTCTCTCTCTCTTAGATATCAGAAAGGTCTGGGTGTGCAGACAGTGCTAAGGTTTGATTGGATTGGATTAGACAGCACACCTGAGCAAAAGGGAGTTGTCTTGTGCTGCTCTGCAGAGGAAACCAGAGGGTGGGAGGAAAATTCCGGAAAAGCAATTTCAGCCTCTTTTTGGGAAAGGACACAAAGCATGAGAAATAAGCCATCTAAGACAAACCTCAAGAGCCAGGGTCCTGAGCGGAGACATCTTTAAAACTCCCAAAGGGGGAAGTTCTCTGGGGATATTATTGTAATGGTTTCAATGTGGTGTCCCCCAAAAGTTCACGTGTGAGACATTGCAAGCAGGTTTGGAGGAGAAATGATTGGGCCATAATCTTACCGTAATCAGTGAATTAATCACTGATGAGATCAACTGGGTGGTAACGGGGGTCGGTGGGGTGTTGTTAGAGGAGGGGGACATTGGGGGCATGGCTTTGAGTATAGATTTTTGTCTGGAGAGTGGAGTCTCTCCTTCTCTCTGCTTCCTGATCACCATGTGAGCTGCTTCCCTCTGCCGCTCTCTCCCGCCATGATGTCCTGCCTCGCCTGGAGACCTGAGGAGTAAAGTCCAGTGGTCTATGGATTGAGACCTCTGAAACGGTGAGCCCTCAAATAAACTTTTCTTCCCTAAAATTGTTCTGGTCAGATCTTTTAGTCATAGCAGTGAAAAAGCTAACTGAAACAATTATGGATACAAGTTCTATTTTGAACATAAAGATTAGAACTAGATTTTAGCTTTGGTCCTTCTCAGAGTGTATCACTTATAGTGTCTCATGCCTGATGATGACAATAGTAGAATTTAAAAATTTCTCCTGAAACTCATTAGCTGGCTAACCTCTGGTAGGCCATGGGGGTACATGCAATTAGAAATGAGGGGAAAAAAATGTCAGTGTGACTCATCTTATTATGGCATTCCTAGCTTCCTCTTTTTCTTTTGGAGACAAAGAGTTTAACATTAATGTTTAACACACACAAAGAGTCTGTGGTGACAACACATCGAGATTGTTTTCCTACCCTTGGGTAAGGGGATTTCTGGGTGTCAAAAGTCTGACTTTCTTGAGGTCTCTGGAAAAAAAAAAAAAAGCTTGCGGTATTTTGAAACTTTTTAATCGGGAAATTTCAAATACACACACACATACCCCACCCCCACACACAGCAGAGTGTGCCAACTCCCATCTCTCCAGCATGCAGCAGCAGCAATGACCCATACAAGGAGATGATGTTTGATTATCCCCTGCTCTTCTCAATAGAACATCTTGGTGAACACCACAGGCATCCTGTTATCTCCTCTGTAAATACTTCAGTGTGTGCCTCTAAGAGCTATGCCTCTCTGTCTCTCAAACACACCCACGACACCATTATTACATCTAAAACCATCCCAAGTGTATGTTGTTCATGTTTCATAGACTTTTTTACCTGACCGGTTTGGGAACTTTCAGGTCAGTGGGGATGGGCATCCTGGTAGGTCCCTGGACTCCTTGTCAATGCTGCTATTATGTGGTGTCGGTACATAAAATTCAGGTCTATGACCTTTGCAGTTCCACTCACAGCAACTAATGAAAATGCAGAGCAAAAGAAGAAGTGTGTGTGTGTGTGGGTGAGGGGAGCCCTAAATTTAGTAATTCCCCTCAGGCATCCTCTTTTCCTCCTCTTATCCCAGGACCATTTACTATTCTGCAATTCCCCTAAACCGTCCTGTTCCCTCTGATCACTCACAGAGCATAGCAGCTGTTGATAGCATTGTTGTATTTTAGAGAAAAATCTTTCTATTTCTTTATCTGTCACTTGAGTGTGATGTAGAAAATGCACTCTGGAAAATGTTCTGATTGCATTGTAATTATAGTGTTAGTCATGACGATTTGGGGAGAACGCTCATGTTTTTCAGAGTGAAGGAAGAGACAAGTGAGGACAAGGAGGTCTTTGTTCTGGTGTAGAATCACTCCACCATCAGAAAAAAAATAAACAAATAAGAGGTTAGGATGGACCTCTCTAGAACTTTCTTCAGCATTTCTGATTGAAGTCAACTCTGTTAATGGCTGGGGCCAAATGTTTCTTTACTTTTAGTCTTGACTAAGAGATGTGGAACATCATGACAATTATTTGGAGGTTTCACACTGCGTGTTGAACTACAGCAATTGATTTAAACCTCTTTAGATCATTGTTTTTGGGTTAATTTGTTTGTTTTCTTCTATTTTTACGCTCAGCTACCCACACCAAAAAGCAACAATTACTCTAGGAAGTGGCCCAGCAACTACTCTTTGTTGTGTAATACTAATTTGAAACAAGGCCCCCAAATCTCTCTACAGTTTGAGTATATGGCTCTATAGCTCCTCTCTCCCTAATTTGCTGAGAAAATTATCAATTACATTTTTTTTTCCCATAGGGTAGTTCTATACCTGGGCCATCATGTAAAGAGTGGGGTATAGACAGAGCTGCTGTGTGTCCCCTTGCTGGGCCCAGGCATGCTCCTCAGTGATACTCAACTCTATCTGCTCTTCTTGGGGATTGTCCTGAAGAGTGGGACTTGCCCTTTTTTTTTTTTTTTTTTTTTCTGCATCAGAAAGTACAGATTTGGGTAGGATTTCTCATACCTTTGCTATATATGTGCAAACATTCGATGCACATCAGTTCAAAAACTTAATGACTTCTTCCCATTAAATGCAAGTTTTGCAATGAAGTGTGAGGAACCAATAAAAAAGCAAGACACAATCTTTTGAATTCCTTAAAGACACAGATATATGAATACTATCTAATATAATGTCCTGTTGATCTTACCTCTTAAATACTGCAAGAATCTGTTCATATTTCTCCATAGTCATCACTCTCCCAGGCTCAAGTCACCATCATCTTCACCTGGATGCTTGCAATAACCTCTTTGTAGCCTCCATGCCTCTATCTTTGCGTTTCTGGGGCCCCACGCCCTCCATACAGCAGACAAAGCCAACTTTTCAAAATGGAAACTATGTGGAATCACTCCCTGGCTTAGAGGCCAAAGATAAAAATTCTTACCAGGCATTCACATCTTCAGCTCCTTCTTTTCATCTCTACCACAGCGAGTCACAGTGTCCTGCAGCAGCTGTGCCATTCTTCAGCCTCCTGCCACCAGGCTGCCTCCACCACAGCTCTGCCTTGCACAGGAGGCTCCCCTCTGCCCCGTGAACCCTTCCCTCCCTTCTGCTCATTTCCTGGGATCCTTCAGCTTTCAGTTGCCTCCTCAGGGGCCTTCCCAGAGAGCCACAAGGGCACAGTGCTCCTCTCCTTTGCAGCTTGTCTGCTCTCCTTGTCACTTCACACTTATCACAGGAGTATTTGATGTGTGTTTGCTCATGGCCTTTGGATTTGCTGCAAGGTGCTGCATGAAGACAGGAACCGTGGCTCTTTTATTCATTATTGCTTCCCTAGTGCCAGCATGGTAAGAGATTTGTGGAATGAATGAATGAATAAAACTAATATTCTAGCTCAGGGGGATAATTTATACTGGGAAGGGTGGGATGTTGGCAGTAGAGCTGGAAGAGAGAGATTTTTGTGGAGGCAGAATCGAGGTGACTTGGAAACAACTGAATGAAAGCAGTTGAAGAAGATGGTGAATTTCCAGGCTTGGTGGTGTGGCTCAGCACACCTGAACCATGAATTGAACCCACAAAAGAAGAGAAGACCAGCTGTAGTGGTGCACGCCTACAATCAAAGAGATTTGGGAGGATGAGGCAGGAGGATCTCAAATTCACGGCCAGCCTAGGCAATGTAGTGAGACCCTGTCTCAAAAAATAAGGACTGAGGATATAGCTCAGGGGAAGAGAAGAGAGAGAGAGAGAGAGAGAGAGAGAGAGAGAGAGAGAGATTGATTTTCCATGGACAAATTCATTTGAAAAGTGTGCTGGTCTATACCTGTCTTTTGGAGTTTCTCAACATAAATGATCCTATGAAAGACTAAGGTTATATAAAGTAAGCCTATTTGACTTGAAACAAGAAGGTCAGAAGGAAGAGCCAGTTGTTGTTACAAATCTGTTGAGTTATAAATCCAAATGGACATATTAAACAGGATGTTGTAAATGTAGGTCTGGAGATGAGAGAGTAGATATGTGAAAATGCTCCTAAATGTGCAGCAGAATTGTTATTCAGGCCTGAACAGTCAGCCTTTCAAGGGAAGGGGCTTTCTGGAGATACAGTCCTTTCCCCACAGACAAATGGTCTTGGAGGAAAGTTCCAACATGGGACTAGAGTAGGAGTTATTTAGGAGTAAGGAGGAAGTTTGATGAGATTAGACTATGCAGTGGAGGCACCATCTGCCAGCGGTCTGCCCAGGATTCCCTCTCTCTTTTATTTGGGAACTGTATTATTTGAGATGGTGAATGTTCCCAGGTAAAAGGATACTTTCCCTAAACATCCTTGCATTTAGGGATGGCCAATGAAAAGAGAAATCGAGTGGGACTTCCCGGCAAGCTCTGTAAAAGATCTGCTTGTAAGACTAGCATTCATGGCACCTTTATTCACAAAAGATTAAAGGTGGAAGAAACCCCAAACCCATTGACAGATGAATGGATAAACAAAATGTAGTCTATACACACATTAGAATATTATTCAGCCCTAAAACAGAGATTCTGACACTTGCCACAATATAGCTCAACCTTGGAGCCATTAATCTAAGTGAGATCTGTGAGGCCAAAAGAACAGCTATTTCATGATTCCATGGTGGTCACCAGGTACTGAGGGAAGGGGAGAATGGGAGTTAATACCTCATGGGTGTGGAGTTTCAGTTTGGAAGGATGAAAATTTTGCTCCACAACAGTGTGAATGTACTTCATGCCCTTGAGTTGCATATCTAAAATGATAAATTTTGTTCTATATGTTTTAACACACACACACACACACACACACACACACACACACACACACACAATAAATAAATAATCCTTAAGTTGAAAAAAACAAAAGAGGTCTAGTTGACTGAGTGGGATACATTTTCCCTTTTCTTCTTTCTGCCTTCATCATAGAGATGATGCCTGGGGCTTCAGCAGCCACCTTGACCTTGAGTAAAGAAGAAGAGAGCCCAAAGATCAAAGGAACTTGGATCCACCATATCAGTTTGGTCTTCTTATTGCAGAGAAAGACACCTGTATGTCATCTGAACCTCTCATTTTGGTGTTCAATGTGATTTAGTTAAATCTTAATGACTATAGTAGGCAAACCCTGGTCCTTTTACTTGTTGATTTCACCAAACACATATTGAGCACCTACATGTTTGAAGCTCTGGGGATATGAAAATGAAAAGAAATGATTCCTGTTCTCCAAACTCTTGCTTTCTAGAGGGAAGAACAATAGCCAAACCATCATGGGCAGAGTGGTGGTAGTGATTGCTTCCTCTTTGGCAATCACACTTTTCATAGAATTCTTTTAAGAAAATTCCTGTTTGTGAAGAATGCAACACTGGGCTGGGGGGCGTAGCTCAGTGGTAGTGGTTGCTTAGCATGCATGAAGTGTTGGGTTAGATCCTCAATACAGATCAAAACAAAAGATACCCAAACCCCACCCCCTTAACAACTGTTAAGGGTGAGACTTTGCCACATTCTTGACTATGGTATGTGACTGAGTATTAGTTGCACTCTCTATGACTGGGCTAATCATCTGCTGCTGATGCCATATGTATATTATTCAGCATCAACCTATATTTATTTGAGTCCCACTTTGTACTTGCGGGGAGTAGAAAGGAACAATAGACCTGGCTGAAGCCGCAGTGATGGATCTAATTGCAAACCACAGGCTTTTAAAATTCCCCATGCAGTGTAGAGTCTTCATGGAGGGAGGAGCTAAGATTCTCATTGATAACTCAGGACGCCATGATGACCTCATCACTTTTGTTTCTCTCCACCGCCAGAGTGTCTCTCAAGGTCCCTGAGTTCTGGTGACACTAATAGGCCTCTTTGTAGATCATTAATTTTAATTAAAAAAATATCTTGGGATTGCATTTGAGCTCCACGTTAGAAGAATTAAGCTCCTCTGACCAGGAATGATTGAGGGGTGAGGGGTGAGCAAGGCAGAATCAACCCCAGGCTACTCTTTTTTCTTCAAACCTCAGTTCCTTATCTAGAAAATAAGTATCAGATGAGGTCATCTCAGGCTCCTTCCAGAGCTGATATTCTGCTATTCTATTTCTGTTTGAATAAAACATTTGACTGAGAATTTTGAAATTGTGCCTTCCTGGAATCCTTGTCACAGTGTATCCAATCATTCATTCACTCATTCATATGTTCATCCACTGAGAGTTTACCACGCACCTGTTTTTAGGTGCTAGAACTAGCAAGATGATATGCACTGTTCTTACCTGAGAAGTTCAGGTTCATCTATTGAGGCACAACAACCTATGATGTATAAGAGGTTTAATAAAGCAGAGAATACAAAGGAGTAAATGCCAGTGGTAGGTGGCGAAAACTTTCTCAAAGCAATTAAGTGGGACGATATGGTCAGGAAGAGAGAATGGTATGCTCTGAGCTGGGGGTGGGGAGGGGTGTGGAGGAGCCAGGTTATAAGGGACCTCTCCTGTTAAGAATTTTGGACATTTTCTCATTGATATGTGGGCATGACCAAAGGTAGATTCTAAAAGCAACTCTTTTATTAAGGGGAGCTCAGGAAGAAAATATCCAAGATGTCACTCATATTTGTAACTTGGTGGAATGTGACAGCAGAAAAGTGAAAGGTCCCAAGAAGTTCCACAGGCTCAGCAGATAGTCATTCCTCCTGTCTTGTACCATCACTTTAACATAGTAGCATGACTTCACATGTCATGTAAATCAATGTCAAAACATTGAGTTCAGGCCCCTTGTTTTTCAGTTGTGCAAAATTGCAGACAGAACTTTGAGATTGGATAGACTCAGGTCAAATCCCAGTCTCATGTAATCTTAGGCTGGTTACTTAACTCCTTGAATCCCAATTGATTCATCCATAAAATGAGGATAAATACTGCTTACCTTTAATTAGGTAAGCCAGCAAAAGTAAAGCATTTAGAATTTATGAGTGCAATTATATACTTGGACTTGTGATTTTTTAAAAAAGATTGCCTTCTCCTCCGCTTGATTAGAGGTTCTGTGAGGGCAACAAATCTGCTTTTACCCCATCTTACGCCTACAGTGTCTCACACAGTGCCTGGCTTATGATAATCAGCGACAATGATGGTGATGATGTTTTCTTGAAAAAGATATGGGGTGGTGATGAGCAACACCCTTTAAGGATTTTCTTTTATACTTTTTGTTAAAGGAAAAGGAGTCAGAAGTCAGAAGTCAGAAGCAATAGCTCACCCTATTTGCATAGACCTTATTTCTAGGCTTTATCCTACCATACAAGGTGTTTCATAGGTGTACAAGGTGTTTCATAGGTGTACAAGGGTTATCCGGATTCAAGCAGACTATAGGCTCAATGTGTCAGCAGGAAGAAAACCCTGGGGCTAGCTGTTTCATTTCCCCAGTTAAATCCAGTCATCCATTATCATCTGAACAGCCAGCTTCAGCCAGCTTCCGGATCTTTTGAATGATGCTCTCTCAAACGTGACTTCATTTTCCTTGGGGCCTGTTGCCGTGGTAATTTTCTAAAGCATGAAGTCTAGAAAATTTATAATGTTAAGGTCTAAGTAACTTGGAGTGAAAAATTTCACAATGAGAGATCGTTCTCTGTCATATTTGAAAATTACAGACACATCTACACTGTACTCTTTTAAAATACAATTTTGATCTCTTAGGTCTTCTTTTCACTAAGCTATACAATAGGAAACATCTCCCTTAATTCTCTGATGGGCAATTCCTTTCTGAATCTGGAAGCAAGGCACCTTTCCCTATTTTCTTTCCTTCAAGATGGAACCCTCACCTGTTGCTGGGATAACCTCAAGATCATGATGTCTTATTCCTGGTGTAGACTGTCTAATTCTATCTAAATCTCAGTTCAAATCTGGGCCTGCTACTTAACTGTGAAAATACTGTGTCCCAGGTTCTTTATCTACAAAGTGGGAATAATAATAACGTTACCTGCTTCAAAAATCCCTGTGAATGTCAGAAATTGGAGAACACTTTTATTTGCCTTAATTTCCCTTAGGGAGACTACTGCATAGCACTTATATGGAAGAAAGTCTTGGATAAACTACTTTGGAGAGAGGGGAAGACCTCTAAAAAAACGAGCCCTAGACACAAAATATGATTTACTGACTTGTGGGAGCTAGGAGGAGAACTTCCTTTAGCTTCTGAGTGGTGGGGCAGGGAGGAGAACATGGAGGAAGAGACAGGGCCTTGGAGGAGGTGGCAGGCTTGTTTGATGGGCTCTTTCTGCATATCCACAAACACCACCCCTTCCCACCTCCTTGCCAATATGAAAAGTTGATTAAAATTACCAGATTGGTGCGGAAAGAAGTGAGGGGGATGGGGCTGGAGACGATTTCTGTTCTGTCCTAGAAGGAAAGTAGCATGTGTGACTGCAGAAACAGATGCTAGGAGATTAGGCTCTCCAAATCTGTGAATTCATGGAAATGTAGAGGAGGGCTTTAAATTTTCACATTTTTTTTTTTTTTTTTTTTTTTTTTTAGGGTTGGGAGATTTAAGCCAAGTTTATTGGAGCACAAAGAGCAAGAAAATTCTTCTGGCTAGCCACGTTCATGAGGATTTGGATTAAAGTAAACAATATACTACTTGGTGATCACTTAATAATTAGTGGCTACTATCTTTGGCTAAAACTGATTCCAAAATTGAATTAAATATTTGACTTGAACTGTCATTTCAGTGACGGGGCTGAGCTTAGAGCAAAAACACAGATGCAAAAAAAATAGCTAGTCTCTGCCGATCCAGCGTTGAGAGTCGTCCATCTGTGGGCTGTGTGTGCACTATGTTGTGCATTGTAGCCTAGTGAGGGGATAAGTCTGGCACTGGGAACTTCCGGGGGTACCTCCACAGGGATTGACCATGTGATGCCTGTGAACTTCCCCCTCAAGCTCTGCCAGAGATCCCACACAGCACCTGAGATGGGTGTGACCTGCCAAGATGTCAATCAACCTGCCAACTGCAAGACACCACAAAGCAAGACTCTGCCCTTGAAAGCTTATCCCTGCCTTTGATATACCCTTAAATAAACCACAGGGGCCATCTTTCCTTTGTCTACTTCCAGCACCCCTGTGGACTAGATCTTTTAGGGGCTCCACTTTATTATTTCTGACTATGTGTGGTTTTTTCTTCACTAATTATTTGATACTTTGGCTTACACCCTCCTCGGTAGGAAGAAGAACCCCTCAATGAGACACTGGCCACTGCCTCTGTTAATCCTGCCTTGGTTTGTTGTGGGAAGTGACTTCCCTGGAGTTTAGGCACCAGTGTTCTCAAGGCCCCTAGCTGTTGAGTCTCTTTAAAAAATCCTTTGTCAGTTTCAATTCTCTCTCTCATTTTCTTCCTTCCTTCTCTTTCTTCCCTCCCTCCCTCTCTCCTTCCCTCCCTCCTTTCCTTTCTTTTTCTTTTTTCCTGCTACTCAGGGTGGAACCAGGGCCTCAGGCAAGGGTCTACCACTGACACCCTCAGAACTCGCTCTGTCTCTGTTTTTTTTTTTTTTTTAATTAATATTAATTAATTTTTTTAAAGTTGTATTTGGACACAATACCTTTGTTTTATTTATTTATTTTTATATGGTGCTGAGGATTGAACCCAGGGCCCCGCGTGTGCTAGGCGAGCGCTCTACTGCTGAGCCACAATCCCAGCCCCTGTCTCTCTGTTTTTTGAAAATGAGTTTCCCAACCTCCAACCTCAAAGGGACATGGTTACATTTGAATGGAATAATGGCAGATGCAAGTGCTTGGATTTGAAAATTGGAGAATTTACAGTTTAGCATGGTCTCCAAGCAGTTGTGCTACCACTTTACGGCTCCTCTGACCCCTTGTTTCCTCTCTTTCAGCCAATGTCAAGTCCACTGCCTTACAGAACACTAAGAACAAAAACAGTTACTGTCACTTTTCCTCTTGAACCTATCCTGTGCACCTGCAGTTTCTATCTCCCACTCCTCCCTAAGCCCAAGCAATCTGGCTTCTGCCCAACCACAGGATTAAAGCTGTTCCTAACAATTGCTGTGAATTCACAAATTGGAAAGCCTGATGGGTCTTATTTTCCTTCACATCCATGCAATGCAGGCATTCTGGTCATATCTGCTCTCTTGAATTTTCGTCCCTTGGCTTCTTGACTCTTACCTCCCTGGGTCTCCATAGAATCTCATGTGGTCATATATGCTTGCTGACTTCCTTGCCTTCTTCTGTATGCCCGCACAGGTGGACCAAAGACTCCTTCCCTTATCACATAGTCTCCACTGGTCTGTACGTGTGCTGTGCTCTGGCACCAGCAGCTGGACTGTGGTTTTCCTCCCAGACACCCCATTTCCCTCGAGCTCCAATTTGCAGTTCAGTTCTGCAGTGAGGATGTTCTGTGTTTTTGGTGCTTGATATCTTCCTCCACATTTTTTTTTCCTGAAGCTGAGAGCAGAAAGGGAAGGAGGGATGTTGGAATCCTCTCCTCAGTCTCCGCTTCTCTTAGAATGCATCAGAGTGTCCTTTCTGATCTCTGGGTAGAGGATTTTATAGACTCATCTCTCTGGCTTTAATCTTACTCTCAGACATTAGTTCCATGACTTCCTGGATTTTTTTCCTTGAAGGCCCCCCTACTTCTCAAATCCAACTGCTAAAATCAGATCCACTTTCCCACATAACTTGGATCACCTTCTCCACCATCAATAACACCAATAGCTTTTCCCCAAGTTTTCATTCATCTTTGATTTGGGGGGTTCAAATTCATCTTTGATTCCTCCTACTACTTCTAGCTTGGGCTCACTCAATTCAGTTATATTAAAATAACTTGTTGCATGTTTGTCTCTTCTCCATAGTGTCTCCCACATTTCCCTTCTTTCCATTCCCATTCTACTTCCATTCCAACTCCACTGTTTTTACTTCAGCATCTCAAATCTGAATGAGTGCAATATCCCCCAGCCTGGCAGTGAGAGTGCTCGGGTTTGGGTCTGCATTTGGGCTGCAGCACCCATTTGTTGGGCTGCTGGGTTTGAATGAAGGATTTATTGCTTCTCATTGCATATCAAAGGGCTTGTCCTTGTCCTAAACCCCTGACCAAATGCATGGTCTCCTCCCTTTCATTCCTGGAATCCCAATCCTCCTCATGGCTCAGCTTGCATTACCTCCACTCTGCAGCCTCCCTGGCCCAGCCAGTTCATGAGGCTTTCTTGCTCTTCTGAAACACATTAGTACTTAGGCATTAAGGGTACCATTTCCTAGTAAGGAAAACTTACATCGTGCTGGATTAATTTATTTAGCAAATATTTACTGAATTCCTTCCTAGGCACTGAAGAAATAGTATGGAAAAGGGCCTATAATGAAGCTTGCATTTTAATTATGTGTGTGTGTGTGTGTGTGTGTGTGTGTGTATAAGAGTCCACAGTGAAAGATATAAAAATGTTTGTTGAGCTTTTTCTTGGTACTGAGGATTTAACCTAGAGCACTAAACCACTGAGCTACATCCCCACCCTTTTAAAAAAATTGTATTATTTTATTTTGAGACAGGGTCTCACCAAGTTGCTGAGGTTGGCTTTGAACTTCTGATCCTCTTGCCTCAGTTTTCCCAGCTGCTGGGATTACAGGCGTGCACCACTGCTCCCAACTGTTTAGCTATTTTTAATTGGTTATGTAGAAAAGGCTTTTCTGAACAGGTAACTTTTAAACTAACATCTGAGCCATAAGTATCAACTCTGGAAAGATTTAAGGTAAGACCCTAAATCTCATACTCTCCTTTCAGAGCATGCCCACTCAGGACCTTTTTTTTTTTTTTCTTTTTGGTACTGGAGATTGAATTTAGGGGCAGTCAACCACTGAGCCACATCCTCAGCCCTATTTTGTATTTTATTTGGAGACAGGGTCTCACTGAGTTGCTTAGTGCTTCCCTTTTGCTGAGGCTGGCTTTGAACTCCAGATCCTCCTGTCTCAGCCTCCCATGCCACTAGGATTACAGGCATGTGCCACCATGCCCGGCTAGGGTAAGACTTTTCTAGTTGAAGAGAATAGAAAGTTGACTGCCCCAAGGAGGGAACAAGTGGAGTGGTTAGGGGAACAGGAAGAAGGCCCATGCTGCATACATGGTGGGAAGGAAGAGACATGGTCACAAATATGCAGGCCTGGATCAGGAACAGCCTTGCAGCGTCTGGTAGAACATTTTGGACTAAAGTTTAGGTGCGGAGGGAAGACATTCCAGAATTTTAAGGCACAGAATGATATGCTCCAATTTATTTTAAAAATATCACTTCATCTGCTGTGTGAAGGAACATCTTAGAGAAGCAGAGGGCTAGTTAGGAAACTATTCCAATAGTCCAAGGGGATGATGGTGGTGAGAGCAGAAGGAGAGAAGGTGCAGCCCGGGACATGTTTGGGAGATGCAGCTGACGGAACTGGTTGAGTGGTGCAACTGCAGAGATGAAGTGAGTCACCAAGGGTGAATTCTGGAAAGTTGAGTGGTGTATTGATCTGCTTTTTGTCACTATAATAATATACCTGAGGCAACTTAGAAGATAAAAGATTCTTTTCATAGAGGAAAGGTTTGTTTGGGTTCACGGTTTGGGAGGTTCTAGTCCATGATTTGTTGGCCCTGTTGCTTTGGGTCTGTGGCGAGTCAGCACATCATGGCTGGAGTGTGTGGCAGAGCACCTCATGGCTAGAAAGCAAAAGACAGGAAGAGGAAAGGGCCAGGGTTGCACAATCGCCTTCAAGAGCGTGCTGCCAATGACCTCAAGACTTCTTACTAGGCCTCACCCCTAAAGGGCTCACCACCTCCCCAAAGCGCTACCCTGGGGAACAAGCCTTTCCCACATGGGCCTTTGAGGGACATTCAAGGGCTGCACTAGAGTAGGTGGTAAGTATTGCTCTTTACTGAGGCCAGGAAGGCAGAGGCATGGCAGAAGGCCAGGTTGGTTTCAGGAAGGGGCTGAGACAAATGGAGCCTTAGAGAAGGATTCAGAGAAGAGTAAAAGCTACGAGTCAAGGTCCTTAGGAAGCCAAGAGTCTGTTGTAAACATGTTAAAATTCAAGGTATTGGGCTGGGGATGTGGCTCAAGCCGTAACGCTCTCGCTTGGCATGCGTGGGGCACTGGCTTCCATCCTCAGCACCACATAAAATAAAATAAAGATGTTGTGTCCACCAAAAACTGAAAAAAAAAAAATCTCTTTCTCTCTCTTCTCTCTCTCTCTTTTTTTAAAAAAAAATTCAAGGTGCTCATGAGACCTTGTAGTAGAGATGGTTTCTGGAATATTTACATTCCCATTTTTATGGATGCAAGTTTTGATCTACAACTTAGAGAGCAAGCTACTCAGGGTCAGGGATCATGTCTAGTATTTCTTGCACCTCTCACAGCACTAAGGCCAAGCCTTTTGTACACCGGGCCCTCAATATTTTGAAATGAACTGATATATTTGATTGGTGAGAAAACTAAGGACTGAGAGACTAAAGATTTCAAAACTAAGACTTTCCTAATTAGCTCCAATGGCTTTTAAAACTCATTCTTTATTAGACTCTAGCATTCTCTAGTTCACATTGCCAGAGGGTTAATATTGGAGAGGAGGAAACCGTGAAGAGATTTGAAGCCCAGAATCTAGTTCAGGGGAACTTCTGTTTTACCTCTGACCCTCTTCTATCCCTCAGACTTCCACACAATGGCTTCTTCTATTCATAATTGTGCTGGTTGCCCTATTTGGGTCTCTCCTTGTCTCTGCTGCTCCTGTGGCCTGAGGAACTCTCTTGAATCGTGAAAAGCATTTAATTGGCATGATCATCCTGGTCTTCGGTATCTTCAGAGGGTTATGTGAGGTGCCAATGAGGACATCATTTGGCTCTCTAGTGTGACCTGGGTTATGGATGTTAGTCAAAGGAAATGTACATCTTCTGGGCTCTGTGTGTTTTGGTGACGTGGCTATGGACCAGTGCTTAGAAGATAGACAGAGCAGGGTTTGAATCCTCACTGGCACTTTCTAGCTGTATGATTTGAGTGACAGTACTCTGCCCCGCCCCATGCTAGGGATCAGACCCAGAGCCTTGGATATGCTAGGCACATGCTCTACCAACCAGCTATAACCCTAGCCCTTTAAATTTTTTTTCCCCCTATTCTGGGGTTTCAATCCAGGGGCACTCTGCCACTAAGTCTTTTTTATTTTGAAACTGGGTCTCCCTAAGTTGTCCAGGCTGGTCTCAAACCTATGATCTCCTTCCTCAGCCTTCCAAGGAACTGGGATTATAGGCATGTGCCACTGTGTCCTGCTTCAGTCCTAATTTTTTTTTTTTTAAAACCTGTTTCCTACTTTTGAGTAAGTTTTTAAACACCTCCTTGGTGGTATTGTTAGTCACAGATTATCAAGTGTATGGAAAGCCCTGGTGTAGTCAGCACTCAATAGATGGTAACTCCCACTATTAATAAAACAGGCATACCAAGCACTACATTAATAGAGTACTGAAAACAGGCACAACTGCAATGAGAAAGTGATAATAATCTTTTAGGTATGGAAGAGAACAAAGCAGAAATGATAAAAGTTGTTGTGAGTCTAAGTGGTAAATTGCACACGTTGAAATCTAGAGGCCATTTAAACTGTATTATCAGTTTAAATTGAGGCGATCTGGGGAAAGGTAATATTTCCCAGGACCACTCTATCAAAAGCAGGAAGGTTACATGACTTCTCTGTTTCCAGAAATGCACCAAGCCAATGACACAATGGATTTTCTTCCCCAATCCCATCTTTTGTCAACTTTTAGGTAAGGACAGTGTGTTAATGTAAGAAAGCATTCTTGGGGTACTGGTCAACTCAGGGGGCTAGGAAGTGGCCCCTGAAGGGTCACTGGTGTTATGGTTGGATGCCAGGGCTGAGCATTGCACCCCCGTCTTTGAATGAGCCTATAGTTTGGTGAAAGCCTTTTCCTCCCAGGCAGCTCAATGATTTTTAGTGATCCAGCTGGTCCATGGTGGGAACATGTGAATGAATCAGGAATGATCTTCTAAGACTCCCCCCAACACCTGGCTTGCTCAAAGATAGAGAATTTCCAGGAAAACCAGTGAAAGATTTATGCTACTCATCCGGGAAATATTTCTTCTCCACCTATTGTTCTCAGCAGGGGTGCCAGTAGGTGTGGGGTTAGGGTGTGAGGAATGAAGAGGGCTGGAATTAGAAGGGGACAAAGATGGACTTCTGCCTCTAGTGAGAGCTGGAGAGCTGAGTGACCATAGAAACCCACTAATTAGGATCCCAGTGTCAATGAGATGTTCAAGATCCATTTTGGAATACACCTGTCTGCAGCCTCCGCAGAGCCTGGTGTTGGACTCTGAGGAGGAAGAGGCAGAGGGGAAGAGCCCTCTACAACTCCATTCAGGAAGGAGTCTGGGACGTTAGCTCTCCCACCTTTACAGAGGCCGAGGCTCCTGTGGTGATCTGTGGGGTGGGGGAGGGCGGAGTTTCTTGTCACCCAGTGAAATTCTCTTTCTATTTCAATATTGCTGGCTCTTCATAGGGCGAGGTGACCTCTCCAATACATCATGGACTGGAGAGCTATCTCATCTTTCTTGTAACTCAAGACTTCCTTAAAGAAAATCAAGGGAATATGAGTTGGATCACTAGAGAAGAGCTTTAGGAGGATGTTGCTCTTTGGCAAACATATCCCTACATGTATTCAAAATATAGATTTTAAAAATATAAATGACAAAACAGATTCAATTAGTTTGACTCAGTGTCAGGCACACAGGGGCAGAGGGAGCAGACCCATCAGGCATGACTGTAGAAGCCTATATCCTTCAGCTTCCCCTTTCAGAAAAAAAAAAAAAAATTTAGTTGTAAAGGGTAAGAAAGCCATTCAAATTCCACTTCTTAGGTTTCCCCCAAGCCTGTTTTCTGTTAGGGCACCACAAGAAATGGCCAGAAAGCATGTCAGAGTTGGAGAAGGCATCGAGTGCCTAGAGAACCCACCAGTCAGTAGTGAAGAGCCAGCTGAGCCGTAGGAAGGCCCTTCTTGATTAACAAGTTTTCTCCTCAGCATCACCTTTCCTCCTTATTTCATGTAACCCAAGGTGGAGGAATCTTCTGGAGGTGGGGAAAATGGTCTGGGGCTAACCAACCTTCTGTTTTAGTCAGTTTTTTTTCACCGCTATGATTAAAGGACCCAACCAGAACAATTGCAGAGGAGAAAAGGTTTATTTGAGGGCTCAAGGTTTCAGAGGGCCTTAGTCTATAGAAGGCCGGCTACATTTCTCAGGGCTTGAGGCAAGGCTGAACATCATGGTGGGAGAGTGTGTTGGAGAAAAGCAGCCCATCTCATGACCAGAAAGCAGAGAGAGAGAGAGACTCCATTTGTCAGATACAAATATATACCCCCAAGGCTACACCCCCAATTTCCACCTGGCATGAGCTGTCTGTGGGTTGTGTATGAACCATGTTGCACCTAGTAGCCTAATGAGGGGATAAGTTTGGCACTGGGAACCTCCTGTGGCACCCCCCACAGGTATTGATTGCCTGATATAAGTAGGTGAACTTCCCCCTCAAGCTCTGCCAGAGATCCCACACAGCACCTGAGATGGGTGTGACCTGCCAAGATGTCAATCAATCTGCTGATTGCAGGACACCAGGAAGCAAGACTAGGCCCTTGAAACCTTATCCCTGCCTTTGATGTCCTCCAATATAAATAAAGCAAGTTCAGGCTCCATTTTGCTAGAGTATAGAAGCTCAATCCATTTGATTGGCTTGCCTGTCCTGCCTCTGGTTTTAAAACTACTTTCTGTGTCCTGTGGTTTTTTTCATTGTTCTGTTTGTCTTAGCTCTTACTTCTCAGCCAGCCCATTTCACCAAGGGGAACCCCATTCCCATTGCCTGCACTGGATTCAGGAGAAACCCATCTCCTCCAGCCATACCCTACCTCTTCAATTACTACTCAGTTAATTCCTTTCAGGGGATTAATTCACTGATTAGGTTAAGGCTATAACCCAATCATTTCTCCTCCAAACATTCTTGCATTGTCTCACATGTGAGCTTTTGAGGGACATCTCACATCCAAACCATAACACCTTCCATATGTATTCTCAGACTCTCAATGGCTGCTGCTGCTTAGGCACAGCACACCTGCTTATACCTCCACCCACAACTTTCCAACACAGATGGGTTGTTTACCAAGTAAAAGAGAACTTTTTTTAAAAAAAAACATTTTTTTTTTTTTTTAGTTATTGACGGGCCTTTATTTTATTCATATGTGGTGCTGGGAATCAAACCTGGTGCCTCACACATGCCAGGCAAGAGCTCTGCTTCTGAGTCACCACCCCAGCCCTAAAAGGGGGAAATATATATATATATATATATATATATATATATATATATATGACTTTATTTTATTTATTTATTTTGTATGTGGTGCTGAGGATCGAACCCAGTGTCTCCCCCATGCTATGCAAACGTTCTTCCCCTGAGCTATGGCCCCAGCCCTGGGAATTTTTAATAGTATAATTTATTGTAACTACTGACAGTCTTGGTAATGAAAAGGGAGTCCACATTATTTCCCTTCCAGAAATTTCTAAGTCGTCTCCAGTGATCTCAGAAGTACTACTCTCATTTTTGCTGAAAAAGGAGTTTGCCTGGGTGACTCTACCACTGCATTAATGTTTTCATTTTGAGTGTCTCTTCTTCTATAGTTATAAATGTACAGGACTTGAAAAAAAATCAAATACCACTACTTTTTAAATTTTATAGATAGTTTTCAGTATTTAAATTATATGAAATACACAGAATACATATGGTTGGTGTGGTGACCCCCACTTGAAGTCCCAACCTCAGGAGGCTAAGGTAGGAGGATTGCTTGAACTCAGGAGTTCGGGGCCAGCTTGGACAACATAGTGATTCCTAAAAAAATTAAATGAGTAGGCTGTGTGTGTGGGCACACGCCTGTAATCCTACGGACTCAGAAGGCTGAGACAAGAGGTTCATGAATTGAAAGCTAGCTTCAGCAATAGCAGAGGCACTATGCAACTCACTAAGGCCCTCTCTCTAAATAAATACAAAAATAGGTCTGGGGATGTGGCTCAATTGTTGAGTGCCATTGAGTTCAATCTCCTGTACCCTCCCCCAAATTAAATAAGTGATAATAACTTTTAAAAAATCTGTTTAGCCTTCCTAGTTATGTAAAATTTGGGGTGGTTTGTGTGTGTGCTGGCTATGAGGAGGCAGCAGAAGTTGAGGAAAGGGTTCAGGTATAGAAAACTCCAAATTGACTTTAGGCTGCAGGTCCTAACTATGTCTCCTATATTTCTGGGACAGCCCCAATTCCAAATATACAGACCTGTAGTCGGACAAGTATTTTGATTTAGGAAATATGAAGTCTGCCTCAGGGAAATAAGCAGGTGGTTCATCATAGCCCTAGTTTGCATTTTATAGTTTGCTTATATGGAGAGCAGATCTTGGGCAGCCTTCCAAAACTCTAGGATCTGAATGCTCTGTTTAAAATTATGAAAAATACCAAGTCATCTGATGTCAAGCCTATTTCAGTTTCCTGTTGCTAGATTCAACCCGAGCCTCAACCTAAGCTATTTCATAAACTATTTCTATCTACCTGGCCAGCCCTAGTATGAAAAATTTCAATTAATCCAGGGGGGGTTTCATCTGACACATACTCACTGCTTGCTGCTTGGGCCTTGGGTTCTGAATAAGGTGCTGGGGATGCAGACATGCATAGAAGACTTGAGGTACACATTTCAGCAAAACACTTTCCTTTTCAAAATCAGAAGTAATAATAATGAATAAGCTTCTGATAATGCTTCCTCCCACACGCTGTCAATTGAGTCTTTGGAGAAAGATCAAAATGAATTAACTATATGAGAAGTGGAGCCAAAGGGCACAGGTTCAAGATTTGACCGTGAGAGCAAAACTTTTAATTAGGAGTTCTGATTTCTTCTCATGAGATATGTGAGATTCCAAACCTTATCAACACTTGGGAAAACCCAGTGGATTTTTTTTTTTTTTTTTTTTTTCTGAAACAACCCCATGCTTTTTGCTAACAGGAAACAAAACAAAAACAAATAAAGAAGACTGATTTTTTTTTTTTTTTAATTAGAGCTGGGTCTGCTGTAAATTAGGATACCACCGACGCATTTCACATGGTTGACTAAACCGCTTCCGATATAAATTACTTTCAACCCTACTACCCTGAACAGGAGCTTGTATTTCCTGTTGATTAAAGGAAAAGAACCCACTGTATTTACCAACCTCCCTGATCAAGCCAATCCCTCTGGTCTCTGTATGTCAAACTAATGTGGGGTTTGTTTGAGTCTGAGGCAGCTTAGAAACAGAGGTTCAGCTCACCCACTTTCTGAATCTCAAGATGGTGCTGGAGTTGGTTGAGCTGAGGCACCAATGCAAGCTCACGGGCTGGAGAGGAGGACCCATGACTGCCCAATCTATCTGAATCCATCCACCTGCACACTGGGGAGCAGCCTCTTTTTAGTTCCTGGCTTCTCTGCAGGCACACAATGTATTTAGGCATTTTCATATTTTTAAAAGTGGTACATGAATGCCCGATATTCTCCCATCCATTACCTATTTTATCTCTTTACCTAGAAAATGGCTTTTAAGTCAGGGATGTTCAAGATTTTCTGGTGAAGAAATAGTTTTGGTTTTGCCAAGACCTGGAATCACAGATTATTTGACTTGGATCCTTGGTTTGAATTCTTTTATTTAACTGATGTGGCAACCATGGTCTAGAGAGCTACGAGGAGGACTCTCCTGAGGTCATAGTGCTCCTGCCCATTTATGCATGCGTCAAATGATTTTCTTTACATCTTCTGTGTGTTTAGCATTGTGCTAAGCACTGAGTATACCACTGTGAAAAAGACAAAGGGAATCTCATTGTTAGGGAGCTTACAGTCTAGTCTGGGAGATGGATGATCAGAAATTTAGCATTGCAAGTGGTCAATGCTGCACTTCAAGCTGCTGCTGCAGAGAAGGAACAGGTGAGGGATGGGGAGGCCTATCTTGGGTAGAGTGGTTCGAGAAGGTTCCTAGGAGGTGATGTTTCACTGGGACGCGGAAGTTGGAGGTATGTGTTGCATTATGGGTAGAGGGAAGACGGGGAGCCATGTAAGGAAATGAAGACAACTGCTGGCTTGGATTCTCTGGCAGGATTCTCTTCAGATTTTGAGTGGGTATTGTTGTAGACCAAGACTGACCCAAGGAGCCCAAGCAACCATGGAACCTCAGCTACTGGGAAGGTCTTCCACCATTACTACTTGTGATCCCACAGGAAGGATTTCAAATGAGTTGCAGAGTAGCAGCAAAGGTTTATTAAAAAGATGGAGAATACAGAGGCTCCTCAGGGATGTCACCTGAACTGGTCACCTGAGGGAGGTCAACATGAGCCTTATAAAGTCAAAGTTTTTTTAAAAGATTGAACTTGGAAACCCTCCTCCCCCTTGAAATTGGCAGCGTGGGTGCTGGCCCTGGGGAATCTCCCTGATGTGATAAGGAAGGCTCCTGGGGACAGAAAGGAGTTAAAACCTGTGGAATTCTCGGAAGTGAAAGCCTGCTTGAAACTTATGAAATCTCCTCTTTTGTCCCCAGGCTCCCTTTCCCCTTCTAAAAGCTCTCTTCCTCCAAGAGCTTCTGGAGAGGGGACTTTTGAAACAATGAAGTTTTCCCCATCTTTCCCTCAAGCTGGCTTTGAGTAAAACCCACTTTTCTTCCAGTTTGACTGTGGATATCTCTGGAGCAGAGAGTGTTATGGCTTATCTTCCTTCCTCCCCAGGCCGGTATGAGAGCTGCTGGACAGGTGTTTAAGTTGCCTGGCCACAGTCGGTTCCTTCTGTTCTTTCCTACTTTGATAAAGTTCTCTATTACTCCTGTGACCTATGGACTCTCTCTGATGCATATCCGGATTTCCTCCCTATAAGTTGTGGCCTTTTCCTGTCCTTCCACTACCAACCTGCTTAGAGCTGGCTAACCTATCTAACAGGTATCACTGGATCCTGAGGGACCATGAGGTTTATTTCTAGACACCATTCTCAACAGTTTCAGAGATTCTTTCTCTCTCTCTCTCTCTCTCTCTTTTTTTTTCACTTATCAAAGTGGAGTCTACATATAAAGACTAGATCAAGTGAGGTTTTATGTAAAAAAATTATTCCACTACATTGTGGTATGAAGAACAGATGGTATTCACAGCTCAGAGGCTCTTTTGTTCAGAATGGAAGAGATTAATTACTCACCCCCTAGTACAAGATATACAGAAGATAACCACACAGTCCAATTCCTGATCAACCCTCCTCAGCTGGAAATAGACTTGCCTGCCACCCCCTTTTGGTATCTCCAATGGTACTTAGGACTGACTATCCAGTTTTTATGGCCACATCTATCCTCCGTGCTATCTTACAAATTCCTTGAGGGTAGGGATGGGTTGAATTCATCATCCACCAACAAACCCAACACCCAACATATTTCCATGCCCATAAAAACTACTCAATGAATATTTGTTGAATGATTGATATAGAGGTAAGTAAAATAAATTTAGGGAGATGAGCTATTAGAAAGGTGGAGCTATTTTTTTTTTCTTTGTGGCTTTTGCAGAGTGGTTGGGATAGGAGTCCGCAATTTTTACTGTTACTATCAATAACAACAAATGGCTATTACAGGTCCTTGCTTAATTCTTTTGATGAAGCTTTTGGCTCTGTGACAAGAATATCACTGAGGATGGAGAAACAAACACAGAGCTGTCTGACGGAACTCACAGCAGAACCTCCGTTGCATCACTCTGCTGAGATGTGAAGTAATGTCTGAGCCTTCCGTTCCCACTGCAGGGCTGGCCCAGTCCCTGCTCCCAGTGCAGACAGCGACATCAACCCTGCATCCTGTCTCCTGACCCTTGCTCTAGGGGCTCCAGGCCAGTCCCACAAGAGGCAACTTGGCAGCCAGGCCCATTTGGAAGTACATCAGTCCCAGAAGGGTCTTGTGAATACATGTCGGCATTCTGTCTACCATGGAAGTCTGGGGAAAGACCGCCACCATTCAATTGAAATTCTTTCCTCTGCACTACTTACAAGCAAAGAATAAGAACTGCAAAAGGAAATTATTGCTTTGTTCCGAGGCCATTTACCAAACTGAAAACCGATTCAAAGATAGCACACAAATCCTAGGTTGAATTCTGTTCATGCCAAAGCAAAGGCATTTTCCTCAAACTATGGCAATGGGTGGCGGCATCAAAGATAAGAGAAGTTGGCAGTGGAAGCCAGAGTTGGTCTATCCCTATTCGAGAGGTGCCAGGGTTGGTCCCTCTTTCCATATTAGCATTCTACAATCACACGTCTTCACTTATATTTAGAAAATTCTTTTTCAGTAGCAAGGGAAGGGTTCCAAAACTCTAGAATCTGAATTGACAATATGACACTGTTGTAGGACACAAGAGAGATGAAAATAAAGATAATGAAAAGGATCAATGTCAGTAATTTGTTGATTGGCACTCTGCCCCAGGGAGACACGGAGCCAACACCCAGGGAAACTGGGCCACAGTTAACTGGGCTTCGGGGCCAGAGGCAGTACGAGGCGAGGCGTTTATTATTTAATGGAGGATTCCTATGCTTGTGAGAAAGATTTCAGGAATGACAAGCTTCCCTCCTAAGCTGGCTCTTCCTGGAGACACTGTATGGCCTGGTTGGCTTTGGGTTTAACACCCTGTAATTACTGTCAGATGAAGAGGAAGAAAAATCCATTCTGTCTCTTACTTTCTTTCCATGTATCCTCATCCAAAATATAAGCCAAAAAGAAGCAGAAAAAGCTACTGGGCATTATATCCTTTGCTGGAGAGATCCAATCCTCCCCAAAGATACCTTTTAAAAGGAAAAACTCCTTTTCTCAGAAGAACAAGTTCACTAACTAGTTCTCATTTAACGTCTGAAGATCCTTTCTGCTACCTGCTCCTATTGCCACTGTGCACGTGGTTCTTCCAAAGGCCAGAATCTCCCAGGATTTGTAGTTTGGGGCTGAACCTGAAAGATTTTAGGTCAGGAATCAATTTTTTTTTTTTTTTTTTTGGAACCTGTTTTATTTTAAATTGCTTGCATGACTGCCAAGGTAATTTGCAATTAGAGGAACTCTGCTGCATTTTCTTTACTCATCCTCTGCTGTAATTGTTTGGGAAGTTGCCTACTAGGGGATAAATTTGGAACTGGGTAGGTGGAAATCTGGTGCAGAGGGGCAATTGGTGTAGCAGCTGGAAACTACTTCTTGCAGTGCTATGAAGCAGTCCCCTGACAGAAACAGCCCTGGGCATTTCCCTGAGCCATGCTTTCCCACTGCCATCCCTCCCTCCCGCCTGTGGAAATAAGGGAAACTTTTCCTTCAAAGAATGCATAGGGACTAAATTAATTACAGGTCCACACTCCCATTACTTGGATTCATAGAGCCAAAGAACATTAGAGCTGGCAGGGATCAATGTAATCTCATTTATAAATGAGAAAACTGAGGCCCAGAAAGAAAAAAACAATTCCCCTCTCCTGGGTCTCAAAACTAGTTACCAACAGAATGAGAAAAGAAACTGTTTTCTAGACGAGTATTCAACCAATGTTTAATTCATTAATAGAAATTGTCATTGTTCCAACCGAACTCTCTCCCAGAACAGGTGACTCAACGTTTGGGTGTCAAGATTCCCTTGGGGCTGCCTGGCTCATTTTACCTTTAACTTTCTTTCTCTCAGACAGCATTTTGGAGATTTGCAGTCTTTTCATCACCTGTATCAGAATTATCTATTAGAAATGCAAATCCCTAGCTTCTCTCAACTTTCAGAATAAGAATCTCAGAGCACTACCCAGGATCTACATTTTAATAAGCTTTCCCCAGCCAAATCTTATGCACCTGAGAATCACTTGTCTTGGCCCAAAGTCAATTAAAAGTATTTTATTAATTTAAAATGGTGACTTAATATTTTGGAAATGAAGTGGCGCTTTCTAATCATTGATTAATATAAAAATGTTCTTTACACAAATGGTATATCTTATAGCAACTGAGAATCCAAGACTTGCTAAAGTTCTATTTTAATCTCTTAGTTACTGAAGAGACAAAAATTTTCATTTGCATCTGAATTCAATTTTATGACATTTGAGTCTTTCAGTGTTCAAGTTTTCCTTTACTAGTAGGTAAGATATGGTGGAAAGTTTTGTTTTCTCAAGCCATATGTGAGTGGTAACACACCATTCTTCAGGCCTGAAAATGATTTAATTTACTTTGTTGTGAATAATAGCTTACCTATCAACAATTGTTTTCCCTCCAGGCTGTGAAAAGACTACTCCACTGTTGCCTGGCATTCATTGCAGATGAGTTAGTCTAATTGTCTTTTCTTTGCAGGTCATCTGTCTTTTTCCTCTGGTAGATTTTCAGACTTTATCTTTGGCAGTGTCACAATAAAATGCTTCTTGTTATTGTTTTGTTATTATGTATTCTGTTTGGTGCGTGGTATAACCTTATATTTTAAGAACACATATCACTTTATTCATTCTGGAAATTTCTCATCCAGAATTTTTTTGAGTGTCAATTCACAGATATTTCTCTTTATTCTATTCTTGAACTCCTATTGTTACTGCTGTTGACGGGTGACGAGTCCTTGCTTCCCCAATGTTGAAGAATAACACCAGAGAAGCACGACGAGGCAAGGTCAGAGTGGAAAATAGAAGTTTATTAAAGGACAGCAGAAAAGACTTCTCCCTGAGGAAGAAGGGGACCCAAGAGATGGAATCCGTGGAAGTGTGGTTGTCTCTCCATTTTATAGTTTTAGGTGATGGAATGTAGGTGGGAAGGCCCGAGGGGTGGGACACAGGTGGGCCAAAGAGGTAATCTGGGCACTTCTGAGTCAGCATCTTCAAGTTTGCTGTTCATTAACACTTCTTTGGGATGAGCTATCTTCAAATCTGCTGGGGCTGTTCATTAACATTTCTTTGGGATGGGCTATCTTCAAATCTGTTGGGGGCTGTTTCCTGGACTTCATTAACATTCCGAATTAACATGCTCAACTTTTTAACTGTTGAGTTAACATGCTCAACTTTTCTAGGAATTCATTCTCATGGCCTCCATTTTAGATTTCACTTGATATTAGACCCGATTTACCTAACTACACTGACTACCTAACTTTAAATCTGGCTTCACTATGAGACATAGATTAGAATCTCTTGGTATATCTTTCATGTCTCTTAATTTCTATTTTATGTTATATTTCTCCCCCTCAACTCTTTATGCTGCATTCTGATTAAATTCCTTAGTATCATCTTCCAATTCACTAATTTTCTTTGTTGTTACACCCAAGAATTAATCTTATCTATTAAGATTTTTTATTCAAATAATGCTTTCCATTACTAGGGTTTTTAAGTGGTCCCTTTTTGATTCTACCTGTTCTTGTTTCATTTTTACTTGTTTCAAAATTTACCAATAATTTTTTTTTAAGAATAGTCTTTCTTTTTCTCTTTGAGGGTTCAAACAGAGATCTTATCTTAAATTCATTTTCAGATTTTGCTAATTATTTTCATTTAATCTAGAATGAATGTATGCCAAATCTTGATTTTGTTGGCTCCCCTTCTTAGTGTCCATTTTCTTCAAGTGTTTTAGAGTTTTAATTTGTGCAATATACTTTAGAGTGGTATCACACAAATATACCTTTAGAATAGTATCATACATCCTTTCTTCCCCTACAGTCCCTTTTTTACCTTGCTTATTCCTTTCTGTCTAGAAGTTTAAAAATTGTTCCCATTCAGGTCCTAGGGCTCCAGTATATAACCTGGTTTTATGTTAATGGCTTTGGATTTCTATCTTATGATAATAATAGGCTATTACAAATTCATTCACTGAGCCAACAGGTAGCCGTGCCCATGTCCTGGTCATATCTGTATATTTCTACTTTTCTAGATTCACGTTTACATAAGCCTTAACCTCAAGTAGCAGCTGCAATCTTTTCAAGATAGGAATTCCTCATTGTATTCAGGTTCAAGCAACAAATCTAGACCTAAGCTCCAGTCATCAAGGGTACATTTTACTCCCCAGTATTGGGGTGGAATTATCTTGCCTATCTGTGCCTGTCTCCAGAGTTTACTAGGCTCACAGATTTAGTAATTTAATTGTGTTATATTACTGTTCAGTTTCTATTGAATAGATATTTGTTTCTTCTTTATATATGTATGTGCATATGGTTTACTTCTTTTTTTTTTTACTGTTTTAAATTTATTCTTAAAATATTTTATTTATAATTGCTGTGGGTTTAGAATGTAGGGAGTGACTTCAAATCATGAGTTTATAATGCTGTCTGGGTCCCCAGACTTTGGTTCTGGAGAAGAGAACAGCAACAGTTTCTATGAAACTATCCCTGAGACATCTACCATTACTGCTACTGCCAGATTGATATTGTCCTTGGCTTCCCATCTATCATGTGTTACTTTCCTAAAATGACTCTGTGCCTGACAAAGCCCACTGAATATAGATTAATTCTCTCCTAAGTGACTTTATTAAGCCCATCAGTGATTCACTTAACAAGTACTTTTGTAATAAATTTGCAATATCCTCTCAAGAAATGGGCCTGGAGAAGAGCCAGACTAATTTAGGAGGGAACATCGTTTAAAAATGAGTGAATCATTCTCAAAGGCACACAAAGCAGCCATAGAAATACATTAATATGTTCTATATTTCCACAAATTAAGATTCTTTATGCAGATAATAAAACAAGCAACAGAAAATTCTTACAGGTTAAGAATCCCAACAACAGTATAAAGACAAATGAATCATGAAAGCATTTATTTGGGATTTCCAGAGAAACCTCCATTCCCATCATTAAAAATGGTTTAGTAAAGCAATCCAAAAATTATTTTTGGCAGGTCACTATTTTTAAATGAGTCGTTTGAAGCTCATCTACATTTTCCCAGACTTACACTTGGTGGTTAGATCTCTCGTCACTTCATAAGAGGCCATGTGTTTGTCAGCTTTCTCTTACTACAACAAATACTCGAGATCATCAACTTACAAAGAGAAAAGGTTTATTTTGGTTCAGAGGTTTCAGTCCATGGTCCATTGGTTTTGCTGCTTTTGTGCATGTGGTGAGGTGGCACATCACAGAGTAGAACATGTGGCACAGCAAAGGTGCTTACTGCATGGCCAGGATGCATAAAAGAGAAAGAGACCAGGGTCCCACAGTCCCCTTTGAGGGCTTGTCCCTAGTGATATAATCTCCCACTAGGTCCCATTTCTTAAAGTTTACTGGGGACCAAGACTTTACCACATGGGCCTTTTGGGGACATTCAGAGCCAAACATAACTGCCATTTAACCCATAATTGTGGAAAATAATAAATACATAATTTTAGTTTTGTATGATGGATCATAGACCCCAATACAGTCTATGAAAGTTAAAGACAACTTGCTAGAGGAGATAATATCAGAGCTAAGGTTACATGGAATCCCTAAAACTAGGAATGCATCAGGCAGAATGGGCTAGTTGTAGTGTATGAGTAGGGAGAAACAGAATTTAAAGTATAAGGAAACATGGGGGTCATGATGGACACCACTGTTACTTTTCCAGTGACCAGCATGGATACCACCTTCCTCATATCCAATGCCAATTCCTTATCCCAGTTTCTTTGTGAAATTACCTCTCTCTGCGCCTGTTCCCCACGGTTATATGGTAGGCAAGAGGGACTATATGCAGCCCTTCCTCCTACTAGTGAGCTGAATAGCCACATTCTCCTCTAGCTGACCTCAGTTCAACCATGCACTAAGCTGAGGTCTGCCACTGCGATGCTTTCTCCTGGAACTGTCCTCTGGATCCAAGGCTGCACAGAAGACCTGGAGGTAATGCGCTGCCATGGTGTATACCTGCTGAACTGTTCCCAGCACTCTTGTACTTTCTCTTTCCTCCCAAGTATCCATGTTCCTGACTCTTCCCAAGCTTCAACCTCTTATCCTTCCAACAAATTCTGTCTTGCTTTAACCAATTAAACTAATTCATTTAGGGGGTCAGCATGGGGCTCAGCATGGGTGAGGCCCAATGTAATTCAGGGTGGTAGGAGGTGGGAACTGACAACTCAGAGAGATGTGCAGATTAGGAAATGGCTTATGTCATATATAGAAGTGTTTAAACTTTATTCTCTGGGCATTGGGCAGCTTCTGAATGATTTTAAGCATGAACAGATTCATGTTATTTTTCTGTGCCAGTTCTGTGGTGAATCATTTGGAAAAGGGTGAGCAAGCAGACAGGACTGGAAGCAAGGAGAGAGAGCACTGAGGATAAAAGTCAGGCCGGGGTTGTGGCTCAGCGGTAGAGCGCTTGCCTAGTATGTGTGAGGCAGTGGGTTTGATCCCTGGCACCACATAAAAATAAACAAATAAAATAAAGGTATTGTGTACATCTACAACTAAAAAAATATTTTAAAAAAGAGAGGATCATAGTCATCTAGGCAAGAGGGGATGATGACTTGATTTTCTAGGAATTAGCTATTCAGGTATAGAAGGAAGGGAGAGAGGTGAGTCGTTGGGGGATTGCAGAGACAAGGGGTATAGGAAGTGTGTGTGTGTGTGTGTGTGTGTGTGTGTGTGTGTTGTCTAGAGAGTCCAGCTGTCATTCTCAGTGCTGACTTTGGACTAGAAACTTCTCACCTCCTACAGCATCTATCAACTATGGTGTCAACTAACCTGCTCCTAGTTGTGGATTCCAACTGGGCAGTTCTGGGAGAGGTCTTAAAAGTGGGCTGGAGCCTGGTGGAGAGACAGGTGGCTGGGGTGGTTGTGAGCTGGTGAGAGTTCCACGGAGCTCAGCCTTCTGCCAGTACATCTGCTGCTTCCCTCCATCCCTCGCCCTCACCTCTGGAGGACTCCAGGGTTCACCTGTCTTGTTCCCTGTCCCTTGCCTGCATCTGTGGCTGTTCCAAGGTCTCTCTTTCAGTGACTCCCTGAAAAGCTCCTGCGACTGTGGTGAGAATGGTGCTGGCTTAGAATCAGACTGGGGCCTTATACATAGGCAGTTGCCCTTCTTGGTGGCAGAGATAAAGGAGAACTTGGAAGATTCGTCCTGTTAGAGCTTCAGTAAAGAAGGGATTGGTGCCACGGTGGTCTACGGCACTAGACGGTGCCCCGTACTTTGCCTACATTTGTGGAGCTCAAGTGGAGAGATTTCATACATTTTGGCCAAGTTGTTTCTAGAAAAACTCGGTTTTACAGAATAAGGTGTTCTGAAAGCAAAGGAAAAGATTACAGTTTTAAGGACTTGGTGTATGGGGAAAGAAGAAAGAACTTCTCTTTTCTTTCTCCACATTTCCTGGGAAGTGGAAGAAGTTACTCTGCCTATAACCGAAATGTTCAGAGAGGCTCCTCTTTGCACTTGACTGGGAAAGTCTTCCATCCTAGGAAAATTTTTTTTCATAAAAATTTGGCTTGTGGATTGCTGTGGTTCATGGGTTGGAAACACAAACCCTAATGCAGCAGTGTAGGGAGGAGGGCCTAATGGCCAACAATCAGACCTCGAAGGCCAAGTGAACGGGTGACCACATTATCACAGGAGAGGTTAGTTAATCCAGGAGTGGCTTTGTTACAAAAGTGAGCTCCCTCTCCTTGCTCCTATGCTCTTGTTCTTTTGCTTTCTTCATCATGTGATGCCCTCTGCCAGGTAATGACACAGGCAGAAAGCCCCCACCAGATGCAGCCTCTTGATCTTGGGCTTCCTGGCCTCCAGCACTCCCCGCTCACTCATCTAAAGCTTGTGCTAGGGAGGGGGAGATGAGCATATGCAAGGATCTTGTATAGTAATACATCTGTATTCTTTATCTAGCTCTGACCTGGCCCCCAGGAACCCCCCTAAAATGCTCCCACTCAAGACTTGATAACTGGTAATGGTGGACTTGCTTATTAAGATAATGCCTTTTGGGGCTGGGGATGTGGCTCAAGCGGTAGCGTGCTCGTCTGGCATGCGTGCGGCCCAGGTTCAATCCTCAGTACCACATACAAACAAAGATGTTGTGTCCGCCGAAAACTAAAAAAATAAATACTAAAATTCTCTCTCTCTCTTAAAAAAAAAAAAAATAACGCCTTTTGTTGATCACATAGAGCTTTGATTTCATTTTTGTTTCTCTTTTCTGTTTCTCCCCAATTTCTCTGTCTTTCTCATCTCCTTGGCATTTTTAATCAGCCATCTCATCACCAAGACATTGAGCCAACAGCCAGCTCCTGTGGTTATAGTAAACTCCCCTTCAAGAGTTATTTTAATAACTTTCCTATGTTCATATATACACCCCCAGTGAAACCCCATATCATGTTCAACAGCAAGAGTGGGATCCTAATTAGAATAAGTTATACTCCATGTATGTATAAGATGTCAAAATACACTCTACTGTCATGTACTTCTAAAAAGGCCAAATATAAAAGTGAAAAATAAAAGTTATTTTAAGAGAAAAGCAATGGTCTGGATCTATATGAACAAACCTAATCAGACAGCATATTTTCTAAATGAATTCTGCTCTTAAATAAAAGAGCAGTGAATCTTCTAAGGACAACAGAAGAAGGAACCTGGGCCCACACACCTGCAAACTGTCCTTATCTTAGAATCAGTGAAGTGCGCGGTACTTTGATGTTTTTTTCTTTTTTGTATGTGCTTTATTTCCCTTTCTAATTTCTCCTTAGAATCTTAGTAAATTCTTTTGAAAAGCCCAGCAGCTGAACCAAAAGCGGAAGAAGAAAGGGAGTTTTGTGTGTATTTAAATTTGAAAACAAGACTCACCAGAAGAGTTTGATATACCCCAAGGCAGTGATTCCTAATTTTGGGAGGTGCCAGACCCCTTTGAGAGTCCTGTTAAAACCATAGACTCTTTCTTAGAAGAATGTACACATGCACAAAAGATTGTGGTCTGTTTTGAGGGAGTTGGAAGGCTCTGTAGATCCCAAGTTGAAAACCCTTGTTTTGGCAGGAGTGTGTGTGTGTGTGTGTGAGGGGGTGTTGGGGGGGGGGGGTGGTATTGTTGGTTGGGGCCCTCATCCCTTCCAACCCACATGGATTCCTTTGTGAGCCCATTTTTTTCTTATCCCTTGGATCATTTTATTCCTTTAATATCATTATGATTAAGAGCTCACATTTATTGAATATTTGTTAGCACTTGTTCTCCCTTATTCCTGCCAATAACCCCGTGAGATAACTGCATGATTTTCATTTGGTAGATGAGAAACCTGAGACTTAGGAGGTCCAGCAATTTGTCCTTGTGTTCCACAGCAACCAATTCAAATTCAGCCCATGCTTTTAAGGTCTTTGAAAAATAGCTCCATATTTTTTTGTATTCTGTTGGATTTAAGAATAAGAATCCCTTAAACATCTCAGTGATATGGAATATCCAGGTTGCCCTCAGGCCTTACCTGGTCGTCACAACCATGCACAGCTACATCCATTTCTGAGAGTATCGTGTTCTTAAGGATGCAAGTTGCTTTCAAACTTTCAGTTGTCATTCTTTTCTATATCCTGGGAAAACCCATCCGATAGGGATAAACACAAAAGTAAACACAAAGAGTTAAGTGAGCTTGTTAGATGCCGAGAACATGGTATTGTTCTCTTGAGAGGACCACTGTCTCCTTTTTCATTTCCAGAGCCATTACATATCTACTATATGCCAGGCCCTGGGCTGGTGCCTCAGCAGATCTGTCTGCTTTTTGTTCCCAACTTAGTGGGGAAATAGATGCTGCTCAAGCAAAAGTTAACCAGAATTGGTGTATTTCAGACCCAAACTCCTATAAGGTCATGGTTCAGGAGACCTGGAGTTTTCCTCCCAAATAACATGAATGTAGTGATAGGAACTTGAAAGATCAGATCAGAACTCAGTCCCCATTGAGGGATAGAGAACATGGACTGGAGGGGGCCTTGGGCTTGGGTTTCCAGTAGTGGTTGTGCCATTTACTCAGGACTCTAGTAGGGAAAGCCATGGTGTGACTGTCCGGGACTGTACAGGGGACAATTATCAGTCAGGCATGACAATATTGATAATTACAGTGCCTATTATGGAATGTTTAGAAGTTAGGGGCTAAGGGTGATATTAAGGACAAGTTGCCATGCAGAAGACTTTGTTCTCTTTTTTAAGCAGGAGAGCGCTCACAGGTGGGCCCCTTCTCTTCTTCCCCCTTTCCCTTTTCCAAATGTAAGTGTCTTATGCCCCATCAGCACCAGTCCTGCCTAGTGTGTCCTCCAGCCTTTTAGAACATGCTGCACTTCCCTTGCACAGGGGAGAACAGCCCTGCCCAGGTTGTTCTTTCAACACAAGTCATTCTAAGACTTTGCATCATGTCAAATACAAATATGAGGATTGTCTCGGTGAACTGAGCTTCCAAAGCACGTCTGAAGAAGTGGCTTCCATGAGTTGTTTTAGTTTGACAAGTTAATACTTATTTCCCAGGGAGAACGAACTATTCCAAATAGAACATTTTCTCTTCCTTTTCATGTGGAATAGTCTGCAAATACTGCAAAACCCCAGTTAGGTGCTGTTCGTGCTGGGACCCCACTGCACAAAAGGTGGGGACTTCTCCATGTGTGAGCATGCTGCCCTTCTCCTCTGGCTGATATTTGCTTTTCTAATGGTGAGAATCAGAAATGGTGCCAACTCTGTCTTTATATATCTTTCCCCATGAAGCCTGGGCTCACGAGCCTGTGGTATTTAAACGCACATCTTTGTGCACTGAGATTTGATGCTGGCGGGGCCTGTGGGTGCTACCATTTCCTTACCAACCTGGCAAAAACCCAGGCAGAGCTTTTTCAAGGGGTTAGAGTGGAGCTTTTAGAAATGCAAATGTGTGTATATGGGTTTGGGACAGAGGATGGCTTATAATTAATTATCTTTCGTGTCTTGCTCATTGAGGGGGGTCAACTTAAAAAAAAAACAACACACACACTGCCTTTTCTTTTTCAGTGGCAGATACTCTTATCAGAAACAAGGCTCTGATTGTACTGGCACAGTGCTGATAGGGCACCAGGCACGAGGAGGGGGAGAGGCTGAGGGTGAGCTTCTCCTTAAAGCCCATGTGAAAACACTAGTGTCTTTATTGGGGTAGTTATAAAGAGACAATTTCACTTAACACTGCAGTTGGAGATTCAGGATAAGGGTTAAAGCATGGGCCCCTCACTTGTGGCCTGTAGGTTTTAGGGGGTAAACTTGGCAATCTTTAGAAGAGACTAAACACTCATCACCTGCTTTGTAGATGGTAGGTTAAAACAAAAAACAAAAACAAAGCAGCAAAAAAAAAAAACCCCAAAACAAACAAACAAACAAACAAAAGCTCAGGATTCCTTTCCCTGGGCTTTTGGGACTCAGTTCTTTTATCTTAAATTTAGTATCATTCCTGAACATTCAAGAAGCAATTCAGAAAACACTAAGCAGTAATTCAGGGACTCAAAGAGAGAGGTTGTCTCACTGAAATAATGGCTGATGAGCCAAATTCCCTGCTGGCTATGTGTGTGGTGGAGAGGGGTCAGGTTTTAGAAATCTCATTTGAGCAGCTGCAATTGAGAAAACTTTTTTCCTGGTAGCTAGTGTGTGTGTGTGTGTGTGTGTGTGTGTGTGTGTGTGTTCCTGGAGATTGAACCCAGTGTGCTCTGCCACTGAGCTATATCCCCAGACCTTTTCATATTTTATTTTGAGACAAGATCTTACTAAGTTGCCCAGCCAGACCACAAGCTTGCCTTCCTTCTGAATCACTGGAATTACAGGCATGTGCCATGGTACTCAGTTTCCTCTATATAGCTATTCTAGGGCAGTCATTGGACAACTACAGGCTTCTAAACAGTTTACAAGTTTGACATCAATGTTTTACTCTTCTGGATTAAAAATAATGCTACAAGATTCCTTTTGCTGAAGGTGTAGGAACATTGAAGCTCTAAAGTGAGTTTAGACAAGTATTATAAATGCTCTTGGTGTGCTAAACAGCTTGCTAAATTTTCATTTATAGTTAAACATGCCTAGTTATGTGACTTGGCCAGGCAAACTTGACTCTTTGCGTCTTCATCTGTAGAATGTATCTGTTTCATGGAGTGGTGAGAATTGAACCAGTTGGTGACTGTCAAGGGTGTGGCACATAAGAAGCCCACCGTCAGTGCTGTGTGCTGTCTCTTCCCCCCTTCCTGCTCCTCCTCCTTCTCCATCTCCTCTCCTTTCCCCACCTCATGGCAATTCTTGTCACCAGATCATGAGAACACAAAGATCTGCTGACCTCAAATATTTTCAGAATTTTCCAAAGGGGAAAAAAAGTTCCCCTGAAAGCTGAATAGCCAAAAAGAGACAGTAAAGAGCTCATATGTGACGTTTCTCTTTCAGAAATGAACAAAATGTGAAAGGGCTCACATGGGACATTCCTCTCAGGACTGCTTTTCTTCAGGCCCCCCACCAATCTCATGAGCCTAAGGGCTACTGCTCATTTTCCTTGACCCTGCCAACGAGACTAGTCAGAGGCAGCCAGAGGAAGGCATCTGGGTGGGGCTCAGGGCCTTGCTCTGATCATCATTCTGTGCTAACTCTGTGAGCTTTTGGGTATGTCATTACTGGTTCCTGGGACTCGGTTCCCTTTACTGTAAAATGAAGGCTTTGGGCTAGTTGATCTTTAGGTTTCCTTACTGGACACCCTAGGGTTTCAACCTCTCTGAGAACTTGGGGGATTGCTTATGTAATTAAATATCTCCTGTCTGGAAACTTCTTTTGGGCTCAGGGGAACAGAACAGGGCTTTAGAGATTTGGGCTACTGGTACATTTCCAGAGCATTAGGACAGGATCCTCATCTATCCCAGAGTCGTGTGCCCTCATTCACTGCCAGGGAGCTGGAGCAAGAGGGTCATGTTCCTCTCTTACTGTCCCACCTTAACATTTTGGGACTTTCCCTTCTGAACAAACTAAGAAGTTCCCATATAAAGGAGCTGTTTCTACAGTGAGCAAGACCCTGAAGCCCGAGTGACAGTGAGGTGATCCCCCCTTGGTGGCTGGAGCTGCCCTCTGCTTGGTACGGTTGTGGAGGTGTTGCCAAGGAGTGATTCATTAACTTTCTTATTACCACGTGAATGAATTTATTGTAACTTAGGCACTAGACAAGGACAGAGAAGCCTCCTGGAGTCCCACAGATGTCAACTCTTCTGACTTGCTGGGACAGCCGTGTGAATAGGAAGGACTGGTTTCAGCCCCGTGGTTTAGGGCAGCTCCAGGCATCCTCTCAAGAGGGTGTGGCATGACCTGGGCATGTCACTATTATCCTTCCAGTGTCCAGAGAGGAAAGCAGTGGCCACATGAGTGTGGGGTGGGCTGGGCACAGGAGGAGAGAAAGGGGAAGATACTGTGATACTGTGTGTCAGGAGTTGATTCAGGGACAAGGGAAGATGTGTGACTACTAAGGCCTCTATTTTTACATTGTAATTGGGCCTGAAAAGTATTTTCAGGGAGTCCTGGAGCTGGTCTTCTCCTGGAGATCAGATGACTTGGAGTAGACTTGCTCATCATGGCCTGTGCTGTCCCCCATTTTTGCCTTCCTACTCTGGCTCTCTCTCCCACCCCCCAACATTCAGATCACAGTGTGAGATGGTACACTTCCTCAGACACGGTTTGGTTTCATGTCTTCCTACAGGTCAGGAACTGCGTATCCAGAGATGTGAAGAGAAGGCCAAGGTCACACAGCAAGGCAGGACTGGAACCTGTGTCTTTGATCTTTGGTTCAATGCCAGAGGGAGAGAAGGAGGAAAAAAAATACACAAAATAAAACATTTTGAAATTCTTAAAATATCCCCCTGTGGCAGGAGATGACAACTCCTAGCAGAGGTTGAAGAGTTTCAACCAGATGAAATAAAACATTTCACCAGGCTTGAGATAGGACTTTGGGATTGGCTTATCTGCTCAGTCCTTGCCATCTGGGACCTGGGATGGATACTGGTGTTCCTAGGGTAACCCACCATAATTTACCTTATGTTCTATGGCCAGGAGTAGCCAGGAAACCCTGGAGTAAGAATTCATACTGGTCCATTCACTCTTTGGTAATTGTTTTTTATTCACCTTAATTGGTAATTCTGAGGATTGAATCTGGGGCCTCATGCATACAAGACAAGTGTTTTACCACTGAGCAACACTCAGCCCAGCTCCTTTACTTTTTGGGAACATTGAGGTGGTACATATAAAACCTTAGCTAGACAGCTGGGTTTAGCAATGAGTGGCTGTGCTTTAAAGAACCAGGTCATTTCAAAGGAATGTGAGAAGTTCATCTTTAGGGACAGAGATTAAACAGAGGGATAGTAGATAACGGGTGCACTGGCTCTTGACTAACAACCATCTAAGAGTTAACGTTTCACTAGCCCCAGCAGAGAAGCTAATGACAGGCTATAAACACAGAGCTTTGGTGAGAAAAGAGTGAGTGGCAAGTGGGGGAAGATGTGCAGACCTTCCCTGCATACTGGTTTTTGTGCTCAGACAACTGCTTGTGGTCATTCTTACAAGCATAGTCATATTAGAGGGTCAATGCCGCATACCCTGTGTGATAATAAGTAATTGCTAAATGTCAATGTAATGATGCTTTTCAACATCATCCGATCTACTGGAGGCCTGCCTTGTGCTGGAAACTATACAAAAGCCTATGGAAGATGCAAAAATAAATGACTCCTGACCACAAAGGATTTACAATGTATGAAACACATATATTAGTGTTTCTCAGAATCATAGATGGGGTTACAAAAGAAAATTTCTAATATCCCAAGTATAGGGGACCCAGAAACCTGGATAATTCCAATATACAATGAGATTTGAATAACATCAGTCTGGAGTAAATGTAGGCTATAAGCCTGGGGTATAAGGCTTAGTTTCTGTGTCTATTTACCCAGGATAGGCCAATCTTGTAGGGGAGTTTCAATGGATATTTAAAAGCAGTGTGAGAAATGCATGACAGGTGTGTTTATCAAGTGGAAGAATCAGGACTGGAAGATAAGAGATAGCTTGGCCTCTGCAGCAACCAGAATAAATGAATATAATCCCAATGTTTATGAAGTGCCTCGATGAGTTACGGATGTATCCATTGTTAGGGCTTAGTCCTAATGCTTTTTCATATGTGGTCAGGTCAGGAGGGAAATCCAGATATTTGCTTCTTCACAAATATTTATCAGTGGATGTTCTGGGAATTAAAACATACCAGGGAATAGGTGTAATTTACTCAGGTGCCTGTCTTTGTGTGGGTGGGTTGGATAGGCTGGATATCTGTCAGATAGAATAGATAGTGACCCCTGGTTTGTTTTGGGGGTGTTTCTTGTTGAAAAACCTGAATCTTGGAAAGGAGAAATTAGAGGTGAAGTGGGTAGAAAGAGGGATGAATATTTTGACAGTTGGGGGCAGCTTAGGGAAACTCAGTGGTTGTTCTAGTCCCTGGAGATCTTGCTGAGGGGATTCCCCGGTCAGAGTCCAGGGCATGTTGTCCAGCTGAGCACTAAGAGGCTAAGTAGCAGCTGGAGGAATGCACAGCCTAGAAGTGAACCTGTGGCCCAGCAGAAAGGTCCTTGCTTTCTGTGACCAAAGTGGCTCAGGGAGAGCTTAGTTTAAGACTGAAGTGGAAGTACATGAACTTTCTGGGGGGGAAAAAAACCCATGATCTTCCTGGTGGGGGTGGGGCAGAGTTGACCAGGAAAGAAGGAAACTGGCTCATCCTGAAGCCTGGCTCCAGTTACCCAAATTGCAGAGGACAGGGTCCTTTAGCTTAGCTGATGACCTTGAACCCTGAGATGCTCTCCCACTCTACCATAAAAGAAATGTGTTTTACATGACTAGCAATGAGATGGGGCAGCAACGGGATGGAGGAGTGATGGAGTCCCAGCATCCGGTGTGTTAGACTGGGGTGGAAGTCTCAGCACAACCCCCGCCCTGCCCCTGCCTTAAAAAAAAAAAAAAATTCTCCAGGTAGTAGTGGGTCAGGAAGTCAACGTTAAGAACCTGGTAGAGGAAGGCTTAGGTTCGTGGCCTGCCTTTGGGATTCCTTTTGGAGGCATGGTTTATCCTGTGACCTGACTGACCTGCTTTCTCAGACCTTGGGATAGTTTTTAATGCAGTGCTACCACGGCTTGAAAACAAAGGAAGCCTATTTTGCCATTTTCCTAATCCCTGATTTGACACTTTGGCCAAAGGTGGATCAAGCTGTTTTGTTCAGTAACTCCTCCGGGTTTTTCTTTCTGCTTCTGTCTCCAGTCTGCATTATAACTCCGGATCCATTTGCTGGGCACTGAGTAACCTCATCCTCGCATTGGTCCTGGTTTCCTTTGGGTCCCCAGAAAGTGGTAAGAGAATGCTGGGCACCATCATGTTGGGGACTCAAGAACTAGAGAAGGGTTAGAAGAGCTTTCCTGTCCACAAGGCTATTTTAAAGCAGGCCCTGGCAGAGTAAGATTCACCATGGGAGCCTGTCTTTCGAGGACCTCTGACCCTAACGCTCTCATTTGAGGTTCTGTGGAATGGTGCTTCGTGGGAGATACCACTGTGATCAGTAAGCTCCCTTATCCTTAGCATGGAGTGGGAAAACTGTGAGGTAAGGAGCCAGATTTATTTTTCAACAAGTATATATTCATCCAACTAAGGGAGCCTTTTCAAAGCAGCTTCAAAATACATGAAAAGTTCCTTGATGGAGCAGGGGATGGAGCTCAGTGGTAGAGCACTCGCCTAGCATACATGAGGCCTTGATTTCAATCTCCAGTACTGAAAAAAAATAAAAGTCCTTTTGCTTCTCTGGCATTTCTCTGAAATATACTCAGAGGTGGTAAATCTTTATATTTGGAAGATGAATTGATTCTCACAAATCATTTGAAGACCTTAGCAGTCAGTGTCAATGAGTAAAGCAGGAGATCAGACAAAGCTCAGTTATGATATTCTGATAGTCTTTTCTTCATTTACAATGACCCTGAAAGCAATTTTAATGAGGATTCTAAAATGGTTTCAAGAAATGGCAGCCTTACTGGAATCATCCTCCAAAGTAAACACATTCATGATAATGGATAAGATCTAATAGGTTTGAAATAGATGTTTCATCATTATTTCTCTCACATATATAATTCATATGCCTATTATTATTTACCAACTTATGCTACTCATTTTATTTCCAGTGAAAATTATTTGCCTAAAACAAAGTTCTCTACTATTTATGTTCTTTACACACACATAAAGTGATTAGAAAGATTGGCTTGAAGCAAACAAAAACGCATTATGATTTGACTAATACTAATGCCTTTATTTGCACAAGTTTGATGGACAGACAGCTCTTCCTCACTAAAAGCAAATAGAGTAAGAAGATTTAAAGCAAGCATGATATATGTTAGCTGGGAACTAACTTAATTAGTGACAAATACTAGGAGAGGGGCTCAAACTTAACGTGAAAAATTATTTCTGCATTTAGTGGACCTGTTTGTCTTTTAAGCACTTGAATACTTTAAAAAGATAACCCTCATACATATCAAGGACATTCTGAATTTTTTCCTTGGCATTTGAAAATTTCAAGCTGCCCTTGCTCAAGTCACACACTCTTCAACTTGGGCAGTTCGGCAAAATCCAAGAGATAAGATGTGAACAGATCTAGCTATTCATGTCATCACACAGAGAAGCTAAATTGCTGGGCAATTTGATGAAAGGACAGCTCAGTTCTCACTGAAGTGTAAGTGGGTTTGGCAGATACTTAGCTGGAAGCCACGGAGGGTCTCTCATTTCTAAACAATACATCTTGAAAACTGACTGACCATTTGAATTTGCAATTGTTATGTTTTTAAAAATTCTAAGATTTTAGGGCTGGGGATATAGCTTAGTTGGTATAGTGCCTGCTTCACTATTGGCATTCTGGAAAATTGCTCAGAAGGTAATAAACAGAGAGAACACCATAGCGTTACCGTTTGTTGGGCAATTAAACACACAGAAGTAATTTCAGTATTCTCTGTGTTACCTTGAAACTTCAAATTGGCTTAGAACAAATAGGAGGGAAAAGTATTACAAGGCAGGTGATATTCAGTTATTCTAAATAAAAGCAAAAAACGTAGCTAAATATATTGCCTAAAATTTTTGCTATGAAATATGTAAAGCATGTGTCTTGTTAAGACCCTTGCCTTGAGATGTAAATGGTTTAGGATTAATATGCATCTTCAAGATTCAATTTACTTCACCACATCCCTTAAAGTTAAGATGGACTTTATAGTTAAACACTCTACACCCAAATTCTTTGTCAGAAAGAATTATTGTATAACATATATGAAATTCCAAACTATGTAAAAACAATAACTATCACTGAACATATTTTACAAACAATATCAAAGAAAGTTTTGAAAGTTTTCTCAAGATCCCACTATCTTAGTACATTCTTCCATTTGTAAACGGATACTTCCAATTAGTATCCATTTACTTGTAATCATTATATGTACCACTTTATAATCTACGTTTTCATTTTGGGTACCTGTTACAGATATTGCTGGGTAATTAAAAATATCCAAATAATTCAAGAAAACCAAACAGTTTGTTTCAAATTCACAAGATGTGTGAATCATACATCACTGTGTACTATTGATTTATTTATTCGATATGGGCAAAACTCACTGGATGTGTTAGGCATGCTGAAAACCAGGAAGCAAGCCTTATGAGACTCAGGCAGAACTCATAAGAAATGTTAAATATAGGTGGTGAGTAACCCGAAAGACATGTTAAAAATATAATAAGATATGTAATGGAATAAACAAAATTATTACTTTTAGATAAAGAAGTAATGGAAAGTTTAAGTCAGAGGCCTAATCACTTTGGGGTGACAGCTATGTCATCCCTAAGTTAGCATCCAAACACAGGTAAAATCCATAGTTGTTCATCAGGCTGTTTTGTAAGTTATATTGCTAGGTGTCCTTGTTCCTGTGACTTTGGTAGAGTAAAAGTGCATATTTGGCTCCATGCATCCCCTTCCCCCCATCTGCTGGGCCCTCTTGCTCAAAAATCAGTTTGGGTCCTGATAACCATATCAGTACAGAGAAAGACAGATTGGAAGGATGAACATTGTGGAAATAGAATTTAGGTAGTTCGGTTCTGCCACCTGCTTGTACCTTATCAAGTGTGCTAACCAAACCCATCTAGATCCCTTTTCCTCTTGCTAGGTGTGTAAGTCAGTTTAATACATTGTGCAATATGTGCCTGTTACTTTGATCTGAAGTCTTCCTGTTCTGTGACCCTAGCATAGCCTGCCTGGCATTGTAGTCAGGCTACCACCTGATAAGATCGTGAAGATTTTCAAAGTCATTTAGTCTCCAGCAGGAAAGCACCCTGACTCCACTTCTGTGCAGTAAACGATAGGGGAATCTGTGTGGGCCAGAAGACAGAAGCTGATTTAGCAGCAAGATAGGGTCCTGAGTCAGCACCTTGTCTACAGGTGCTTAAACAAATATTTGTTGAATGAATGAATGCGTGCCAAGAGCTGGCCCAGCAAAGGAGCTAGGCAACCTGAGGTGTGGGGAGAGAGGATGTGACTGGGGTTTAAACTGGATTTAAAGTGTGTGAGTTAACTGAGTAATGAGACCGTTCCTGGAACTTCTCTATAAACCACTGATCAAGACCCCTGGCTCTACAAGCCAACAAGAGCTGACCAAGTGTTTGTTGTCATATAGTAGAAAGAGCCTAGGAGAAGGGGGAGAGGGAAGAGCTGGGTATCCCAGAAACTATACCTTCAAAACACAAACTGCCCCCCATTAATGGGTTGCAATTTAACACTCTTCAGAATAGACAGTGTGAACTCTGGGTTCTTTCTTTCTTCCTCACATCCTCTTTTTCCCCCTTACCCTTCCTCCCTTCCTCCCTTCCTTTCTTCTTTTCTTCTTTCTGGGTTGGGGATCAAACCCAGGGCCAGGTGTTCTACCACGGAGCTATACTCCCAGCCCCTTTGTTGGTTTTAATCAAATCCTAGGGTAAATTAAACATGTAGATCTCCCAGCCAGGGATTCATACTTCATGGTAGTAAGTTAGAATTTGAAACGTACAAACAGAATTCTGGGCTGGGGATATATAGCTCAATTGGTAAAGTGCTTGCCTTGCCATCCACAAGGCCTTGTGTTTGATCCTCAGCACCATGTGAAAAATAAATAAAATAGAGGCATGCTGTCCATCTACAACTATTAAAAACAAAACAAAACAAAACAAACAAACAAAAAACCCAAACAAACTGAGAATTCATAGCCAGAGGCCATTACTGCAGTCCTACTTCGAGGAGATTCATCTAGATCTGCTCTGATGAATTGTTAAGTATTATAAGTACATTAGAAATGTTCTTTTTGGGGAGATGATTGGTATTCTGTTTATGCGCACTAGGTAGAAATACATACCTGAGTGAACAAAACACAAGACTGGTTGAGCCCAAAAGTTCACCCTTTGGAGTGACCACCTTGGTGAAGAGGTCTAAACTCGCCCAGTGTCCTGCTACCTGATATAGATTCTGTCACATGGTCCAAACAGAACATTAGCTGAATCTTGCTACCATAACATGACCTTATCCAGCTCAGGTGACCTTTCATGACAGGTAATTGTTGACATGCCTTAAGACAGAGAGGCAGGACCTCACCTCATTAAAAGAACAGGGCACAAAACTATTTGGGACTTGTTTACTAATACATATTTAAATAAACACTAATATATGGCATGATATTTGCTGTCATTATAACATATTGTCAAAAACCATTAGAGGTCTGAGGCTCAACCCTACTTGCAGGCCAACAACTTAGTGTGCTTCCCAGATGTGGTAGAAGACATGACTCTTGAATCAGAGATGAAGGAGCGTTGGTCCTCTCAGCAAATTCAGCAGCTGGCTGAGTCGTTTATAATGGGAAATAAGCTCTGGAGAGAGACTCTCTTTTCCAAGACTAGTCACCATACAGATACCTTATGGAAAGGTAGTGCAGACCAATGGCAGTCAGTACCTTACAAACAAGACATGCAGAATGTGAGAGACCCATGGAGAATGGTCTCCCAACATGTAAACCCAGGAAGGACGTGTGAAGGAGGAGTTCTTCTGGTGCCACCATGCCAAGTCATAAGAGGCAACCAATGTTTACCAAAAGGAACATAAAAAGTGTGAAAGTCAAATGGTCCCAGTCCATCTGGGATCCCTAGGAAACACCAGCTGAAATCTCCCGGCAGAAGTGATAGAAGTTCCTGAGAACTTTCTTTTTCTTCCCATGTCCAGCTGGAGAAGTCTAACCTCTAGTACAGCCAATGACCCTGAGGAGGCTGAGAGTCAGTCAGCTCTCCCTCCTCCAAGGAAGCTTCAGATCAATGGCGGCCTCTAAGCAGAGCTGCTTCTGCTCCATGGGCCGTAACCCTGGGCAAGAAAGCCAGTCACTAGGGAGTAGATTTCCAGGCTGTCTGCAATGAATTTTTTTGGAATCTGTTTGATAGACTCAGACACAAACATAGGGTCATGTAACTGTCACGGGAAAAGTGTTTGACTGATAGAAGGTATGAAAGGGTCAAGTGAATACAGTACACAGAGAATGAACAGGAGAGCAAAGAGATGGGCGGGGAGGTTTCAGAGAAACTAACAAGCAAAACCAAACCCTTCCTTGTCTAATCTTACGGATTCTTGTGTCCCCAGCAAAGCAGCAAATGGAGCTATCAGTAATGCAAAAGATAGCAACCAGACTGGGAAGCAGAAGCGTTGTTTCGTGTTCTTGTTTTAATCTTACGGTTGATAACTACATCCTTAGGGACTGGTTCCTTGGAGGACGCCAGCTGGGCATTCCCTGAAGCTATCAGTTTCTAGATATTCAATACCTGGCATTGATAGGGGCATGTAGAGGAACATTCCATCAGGGCCAAGCTGAGATTAAGACATAGGGACTTGATAGAAGAACAGATCAGTGCTAACACACCCGGCCAAGGGTAACGAATGGCTTCTGTACCTGCCCCATTAACTGCAAATCCTTGGGCCAAGCTGGGGGCAAACAACAGGAGGGAGCAACTCCCCAGAACACCATTAAGCAGCTGTAAATTGAACCATTAATCTCTGTGATGCTGCTTAAAGGAAAACCAGTTCTTCAGCGGCTGAAAATGCTGATAGACTCCGTGCTGTGAAAGCTCTGCTCATTGGAAGGGTGGCCCTCCCTTGGGAGAGCTCCAGTGATTGGTTTGAAGGATGGTAAGTATTCTGGCAGCACCCAAGCATTTTGTTATAATCACAAAGGGGAAGGAATGGCACCTGCTTCCAAACATTCTCCTGGAATTTGCAAATTGTTTCAGCTTCACCAATTTGATGGCTTTTTCCAGAAGCACCAGATGAGGAAAAGGGACCCACTCTGCCATGATAGGGCTGATTCTTTGTGTTGAGGCCTAGGGAAGGGATTGGGAGTCTTGTTATAGGAAATAACATAGTCTCTGCCCTCAGACTGTAGTCTGCCTGGGGCTTAGGGCCCATGGTCTGCTCTCTCAGAGCTGACTGTTGAGGGGCTTCTGAATAGGGAGCTGTTATTGGGGCTCCAAGTTCTCACAAAGGAGTTTACCTCTTTGGAGTTGAAAGGACTTAATATTGTCCCAGTTCTGCTTTAGAACATTCTTCTTACATCACAATATCTAACAATTGTTAACCATTTTCTATGTCCCAGGTACTGTTTTAGGTGCTCTATATGTGTGAATTCATTTAAGTCTTCAAAACCTTTCAGTGTAGTATTGGGCCCTTAAGGTAGAATTTAAGTAACAGATTCAAAGTCACCCAGTTATTAAAGGGTAGGCCCAACCTTGAACCAGGCAACAAGCTCTTAACCCAGGATATGCACTTCTTGTGTGTACTTGATCAATTAGTCACTGACAGGCTGTGAGGGCCAGCAGTAGCCGTCTGTTCTGCAGAGGTGACAAATAGCATCCCATCTGCCTGCTCACAGATGTCTGCACGGTGCCTGCTCCTGCATCCTCCAAGTTGGGCTATGTCCAGGCACGAGTTGCTATGTCCAGTTGCTTTACTGGAATATTCTATTGCCACTAGGCCCTGTGTACTATTTGCAAGGCTGGACTCCCTGTGGGAGGTAGGACAAATTGTGAGCTCCTGGGTTGCATGATTGGCCATTTCCTTGGTTAGCTGGGTGCTGTCCTGCTGTGTCCTCAGCTCAGTTACTACACTAATCCCTGACTCTTGAGCATCCAAATTGCACAGTGGTGGAATAGAAAGATTTGGGGACCTGGGTTTGAATCTCATCTCCCATGCAGATCCTTTGTGTGACCTTCAGGTAGTTACCCATCTTTAACCTGGGGCTTCCCTTGGAGGAAAACATGAACAAACCTTTATGAAAGCACTTGATACAGGACTTAGCACACTTTAGGCTGTCAATAGCCTTAATTCTCTTTCCCTGACTTTCCTATATGGAATACAGGTACTCAGAATAAAGAAGTGCCTATTTTAGCCTCAGGCCCTTGGAATTTCATGTGTTTGCTTAGTACCCCAGAGGAGGATCTGTGGGTATATATGGGTTCAATGTGTGAGTGGGGAGAACAAGGCAGTGTATACATCAGGCCATTAATAATGATGTGGCTCTATGTTTGAAAGCCAAGGATATGTTCATACAAGGCCCGAGTATGTTTTTACATCTCCACAAACCATTCATCCACCCCAGCATGACTTTTTTAGTGCCAGTTTTAGAATTTTAATGTTTTCTCTTTTCTCCTAAAAAAGTGATTTACATTGCAGAGCAGTTTCTAGCCTTGGCAGCCATAGAGTTGGTGTGTGGACATTTTTTGTTTCTGTAACTGTTTATGAAGGATGGAGACTCCAGCTTGGAGAGATCGCGCATCCTGTGAATTTTGTTAAGAATTTCAGTTTTAACCACTTTCTGAGCATAAAAGGAAAATAATTGGTTTTAAAATATGTACATTAATTTACATGTTGGGATCTCTGCCCAGACCTGTGGGGAGGGAATTGCGGGAATATCGGAACCTAGAGAATTCCCATGAAGGCCAGGTTGAGGAGTTTCTGGACTCTTGTGGGAGGGATGGTCCAGTGGGAGCTTAGGCTCAGCATGGTTTAAGGGTTTCCAGGAACTGAAGACTCTTAGTGCTGACTTTGGCAGCTAAGAACCAGGCAAATTTCATTCATAACTAACTTCGATCTGAACCTGAATATATCAGGGGAGAAAATTATGGTTTTGTGTGCTGTTTTTTTTTGCCAAAGTGATCTGAATTCCATCCAGTCCTGCTACAAAGCAAATTCTCCTCTATTGGTCTGAGGGTATAGCTAACACTGGCAGAATCGGGAGCTGCCAAATTCAAGCCATAGTATTGTGAGGTTGGTCATTATTAATGCTCCATTTTCCAAATGACAAATAGAAAAGTATTTTGAAAAATGCCCAGGGCAATCTACACAAAAGAGGCTAACCTAGGATTTAGAGTTTTGACCTCTTGATTTGTTTGTGATTTTATTTATTTATTTACCTACTTTTCCTCTCCAGCCCTCATGGCAGTTACTTATTAGAAATGGAAACCAGTGGCTTTATTGCTGCTGGTCAGCAGGGCCATCTTCATGGGACCTGTGCAGTCACATGGGTCTCTACACTTAGAAAGAATCCACACTTGGCTAAATGCTTAGCTATGGTTGTCTTGAAATTCTTAATCCTTTATGAAAAAAGGGGCCACACGGTTTCGTTTCACACCAATCCCCAAATTGTTAGCCAGTCCTGATGGCCAGACTTCACTGTGCTCATTTCCCTGGCTGGGTAGCAGTCCCTTTCTTCCTCTCCTCTCTCCTTGATCAATATATGTCACTTTGGTGCCTTCTGATGTAGACAGACATGTCACCTCTCACAGCCTCTATCTGCTGTTTTGGAGGTTTGGCCTCATGGGAAGGACGGGGGCTGTGAGTGCACAGTCCAGATCTGCCCAGGTGCCAGAATGCTCTGGTAACAGGCTTCAGGAGTATGTGGTGCTCTGGTGAGGACCCCTTAGGTGCCTTACAGTGATCACCAGAAGAGCCAGGTCGTCCACAGTCTTGAGGGTTTGCCTGGCCACTTAGGAAGGTGTCAATGTTGTGGGGATGAGGATGGGATAATTAGGGACACTTTTACTTTTATTTTGAAGGTAGATGAGATCAGACAGATGGTGAGATTGAGGAGGACCCAAAGCTGCAATGAGCATAGATGTGTGGTAACTAAGCCTTAACTGCATCTTAATGCAAGTAGGGGCCACAAAACAAGCCAGGTATTTCTCCTTCTCATTTGTCCATTTGACGTCCCTTGATTTCCTTAGTAAAGATCTTCTGGTTATTGCTTTAAGCTGACAGAATTGCTCGGTCTTAAGATTTAACTCTCTGGGGTACCTTTTTCAGGCAGTGCTTTTGAGCAAAATGTTAGGGCCAATTTAGGTTTCATGGTGCCAGGAATCAAATTCTTGGTTGGTGTGTCAACATCGAGGACCCTAATCATGCGGCCATATCCAGGTACAAATAAAGATACGCACAACCTGGTGTCATAGAACTCTGGATCACAGAGGGAACATTCAGGACTGAGTCTAGGACTGTGAAGTTTGTGGTGCTGGTCAGAAAGGGGTGACTGGGTGAAATGCAGCCTTCACTCTGGGATGTGTCTGTCTAGAGGAACTGTCTTTTAAAAATTCACACAAAGGCAAGGAATGAGCTTACTGACAACCCTCAGAACAATTCTTCAACTTGAATTCTACCACAGGATTTCCTTAATAAATAAATAAATAAATAATTTTTTTTCTTGGAAAAAATGAAAAAGAAAAATTTAAAAATTAATCATAATCTTATAATCCAGTGATTATAGGTTATCACTGCCCTCTTTTTAAAAAGGATTTATTTTTCATATAAGTTAGCCCTCTGGTGCATTTAAAGGATGGTTTAGTTTACAAATTTCACGTGCACATTAGGCTATAGAAATTCCTCTCTTGTGTATGTGAACAATGCTTAAGAGATGAATGTCTTCTGGAGGGATGCCTGGTAAAAATTATCTCGTGTCTCTTCAAATTAGATTGTTAAGCAAGTTTCTGGCATTTCCTTTTTCTTTTCTTCATTGTGCATTAGGTTTGGTCTAATTGGAATTGAGAACTGACTTAAGGAAACCCCAGTATCCTTTTTGCAGGAGGGAAATGATTATCCAAGTGCTCAAATGAAGTTTTAACTGCATCACCAGAACCTCTGAAGCTTGTGGCTTTCCTGTGTTTGTTAAGCTCACATTTGTCTGGATGGTTGAGTGTTTCCTGTGCTGCTCTTATAAATGGGCCCTGTGGATAAAGATCTCACAGACTTATTTTGAGTTGCCAAAGTATTGGTGTTTGGGAGAGGAGTGATTTTATGTGGCATGTTTTTTCTTTCTCTAATTAAAAAAAAAAAAAAAAAGTTATTAAAGTCTTTCGTGGTTGCTCATGTTGAAAGACTAGGGGACCTAGAATTAACTTAGGAGTCAAATTATAAAAATTAGCATCTTCTGCAAAAAGACTCCCTTCGAGGGGTGGGGCGGGGAAGAAAGAGAGAGGAAAGAAAGAAAGGAAGAAAGAAAGGTAGGTCAATGTTCAAGTTTGGTGGATAGTGGCCTTTCTCATACCATCTGCTTTTTCTATTTTCATCTCACATCCTTTCAACCTTTAAAGAAAATGATTTGTTGTGTGAACTTGGATGAAAATGACTATTTGCTTTTTTGTTTTATTTGGAGTTTTAAAGTTTCTTCAATTTGATTCAATTATCATTTGGGCATTTATAAACACCTATCTGGAGGGGTGCAGAGTGAGAGATAAAATGAGAAGCAGATGGCACTGGGCACCCTACCCAGAGCAGTGCATCCCTCAAGCGGGGTAAATGGGATCTTACTGCAAGACATAAATGATAACATTAGTTTTAAATTTCCTTAATCAAGGAACATCTGATAGGAATGATAATACTAATTGGACATCTGACTTCACTAGTAGTTTTCTCTAAGGACTGAAATCAAATCAAAGGCCCTGTTCATCCATCCGGATGTATTGTGGTGTCACCCCAGGCTCCTTGGGGGCAGCAGGACTAGGTCTTCTTTGCTACGGTGGGGTTTTGGGAGCCATCCCAAGGGTCTTGATCAGGATAGGCCCCAGGAACAGCTAGCTTGGTTTCCTGCCCCACCGTCTCCTCCTGAATTTCCCTAGAACTATTTAGAGTAGGAAAAGGCCTGTGGTCGACCCTTCTGAGTTTAGACTGGTTACTGGTCCTAGCTTGTGGATACATATGAAGAGATCACCGTGGACTGGCAGGGGCCAAATCTGCTGGACTCTGGGACTGCCACAAAGGATGGGCCAGGAGTTTCTGATCATGATTTTAGGTTCTGGGTGATTCTGACTCTTGGTTTCTTTGTCTGTCTGATGATGATCATTAAATTGTCACAGGGTAGAAGCTAGACTTCTTTTGGCAGTATTATTTTGTTTTGCTCTTTGTATTTTGTATTACTCTTTGGGGTAATAGCTTATTTTGTATTACTCTTTGGGGTAATAGCTTTCAATTCTGGCAGGAGAAATGAAACAGATTAAATAACTTGCCCTCCTTTAAATAATATGTAAAGTTCATATGGATTTGGTGCTGAGGTCTTTCTGGTTAGAGACCTTCACCCTTGGTCCCTGGAGCTCACAGTATCTCTTAGCTCATAGGTCATTCTTAACATAATCAATTGTGTTTCAGAAGTGCTGCATGGGAAAATTGATTTTTGTCCAAATCAATTGTATTTTTATAGAATTCATTTTATCTGTAGATCAAGTCTTTTAAAGTAGGGAAGTTATATATTAGGCTAACACTTATCCATAAAAATGATTAACTATGGATCCTCTAATTATATGTCCTTCTAAAAAACAAACCTGAAGAGTTCTTTTGAAGACCACATTCTTATCTTGAAAAGAGGGTATTATTTAAATGCCCCCCCCCTTTGTGCTCTGCTTTGTTGGCAGACTTTTACTGTGATTGGTAGCATTTTCCTATCACGTTCTATTTTCAAATGTTAATCATTAGTCACTTCTCATGACCTCTCCATACAAGAGTCAGAATATAATTATTAAGGGCTGCTCACTGGAACAATGGCAGGGAGAGGACTCTGAGGTTTACAAATGGCCTAGGGTCATGTTCCGGGTCAAAAAAAAAAAAAAAAAGAAGATGAAAGGTTAGTCTAGTGGTCAGCCCCTGGGTCCTGGGAAAGGTAGACCTCTAAAAGCACTGGAAACTGAGGAGGAAGGATGTCCACGTGTAATCCTGCCTGCAGTCAGAGGAGCAGGGCCTCCAAGGCTCTCAGAAAACCCTTTGATTTGCTGCCCATTTCACGCAATGTTTAGTAATAAACAGAGTTCAATGACCAGAGTCTAGACAAACAAATCACTGCCCTGGCAAACCCTGCGTTCTGATGACATGTTATGTCTTTGCAATGCACAGAGGAAGGAGCCAGCTTTGAAATTCTAACACAGTGCCTTTCAGCTAGCAGCAAATAAGAGAGGCTGAGACAGGATTCAGATAAACAGACCCGCTCTGGCTAAATTAGAAGGTATTCCCCACTTTGTGGCTTGCGATTTTCCTGCTCTGTCTTCCTTCAGGCATTAGGAAGCTGCCATGAACTTTAGTGAAATGTGAGAGGTTTAAATATTAATATTTCTGAAGCCCTCAGGGTAGATTCAACCACCTGCCTCTTCCATAGCAGCTGTCTTGGTTTTCACTAGAGAGACACCATTTTTCTCTTTAAACAAAATATTTTATCAGAGTTGGATTTTAATTGAGCCAGGATGACTTCCAAGCGATTTCATGTTCACTGGCTGGCTTCATCTCTGTCATTTGGAGGTGAAGAGAAATCTCAGTATGTTCTCATCTCCCCCACCCTGTCAATGAAAGTACAGTGTCAAACACAGGCCCACTTTGGCACATGGCACTTTACCAGTACATAGGACAAATAGCAAAATCCCACTTCTGTTGGGACTAAAATGTGAAAAATGCTAAGAAAAAAGCTAAGCCTACTGTTTCCTGTAAAATAATCCCTGGAGTAAAAATGCAGGATCTTTCTTCCTTCCTTCCTTCCTTCCTTCCTTCCTTCCTTCCTTCCTTCCTTCCTTCCTTCCTTTCTCTCTTTCTTTCTTTCTTTCTTTTTTAACATGTGCTTCTTATAACTACAGGCCAGGATGATACACTGTGTATACAACAAAGAATGCTTAGAAAATGTGGTTGGTAGTATTCTTCTGTGAATGTCTTAGGGATGTTTTCATTTTGAAATAATTCCTTTTCAGCATTTATCAAGGGAAGTTCTTCTATAATTCTTCAAATACATTTTTCTTTGCAGACGTTTAATGGTTTACTCACTGCTAATGGTTGCTCACAAATATTTACTGAACCTCTCTGTGAACTGTCCTTTAAATTGGACCAGAAAGAAGGTTCAAAACTCTGAGGAGCTCCCCTTTGGTATCCGTCCTTTTAAGGTAATCTCTCTGCTGGTATCTGTGCAATTAGCTGAGAGCATTTTAATAACAGGGAATAATAATTGCTGTTTGCTTATCATGGAGAGGAATTTCCCCCCTGTGCATTTATTTTTAGGAGGACGAGATTGTTGTGTAGCACACGGTGATGCTGATAAAGACTTTAATTATGGTGTGAGAGGTTTGGGTGGATGAAGGACAAGAATTTGAAGTGATTTTGCTTATATTTTGTTGAGAAAAGAATCTGAAATTCCTGTAATTGTTAAAAATGTAGGGTTGGGGAAATAGCTCAGTTGGTAGAGTGTTTGCCTTGCATGCACAAGGCCCTGGGTTCAAACCCCAGCACCACACACACACACACACACACACACACACAGTAGAACCTGCTAGAGTAAAAGGTGTTTATATAGATAGCTATAAATCTGTGAAAATGTTTATGTGTGCAACACAATGTGCAGAGATGAGCAATGAATTAGGTGATAAAAACCAAAAGCCTGTATTTTTGTTACTCTTTTTCAGGGAAAAGGTTATATTGTAGACATAAATTAATTCCTGTGCAGGCTTATTTTTCTGGGAAAAAGAAAGCATGTTCATCTGCATTACCTTATTTTAATAGAATATTTTTCCATGTTTATTTTTTCTTAAAGGACAGTGGCCAGTTCTATATAGTCATTTAAATGTTAATTGTAAACATCAAAGAGCTGTACCTGATCCACTCCACCAATCACCATAGAGGTGAAAATGTTCAGGTTTTGAATAATTTAATGGCTTTGATAATCATGTTTTGGAGATCAAGAGCTGTAGTAGATAAACTCAATTAATATACATGTAAAAATGTACCTGTGCCACTAGACCTGCAATTAATGGAATGGAAACATATTAGGTTCCTGCAAAGATTCATCAGTTTAAACTCTCTGAGATTCCAGGGGTTCTTTGTCATCCATCATGTAGGAAAGTAAATGTGACTCATGTAGCTGCAGACTGTCAAAGTGAGAGAGAGACTTGAGCTCACCAGTCTGATCACATTAACTCATTCATTTCTGCATTGATTCAACAAATGAGGCCACTGTGCGCCAGGCCTCTGCTTAGTGTCTGTGTTACAACGGATAGGAAAAGCACAGACTCTTCTCTCAAAAGCTAGGTGTTGGAAAAGGTGCATTTTTGAAAAGCTCAGCCTCACTTAGTTTTTCTAGACGTTTTAAAGAGTTATATAACTCAAGAAAACTTCTGGAATAGAAACTTTTGATACTAGGAAAATTAATAAGGTATCAGGTATTCTGTGATAGGACCATAGACTACATTTCCAGTATGATGGTTTGTATTATATGCTATTAAAATTTAAAAAGAAAATTATTGTAGTTATTCTACCTATTCTTTTCCTAGACTTATTTATTGCTCCAGTGAAGGCTAAATACCTTTCTGGCTCAATTAGTAGCTGTATAATGGCTACTAATTCACGAGCAATAGAACTTAGTCTCTACCTCAAGAGCCCATTCTCCTTAGTGGCTGAAAATGTCATCTTGTCAGTTCAAGAGGAAGAGTCCAGTTAGTGACAACCCTGTCATTTGCAGGGCTCCACCCCCTCTCCTCTTCCTGGAGGTGACATCTAAGGTCACAAATACAGAATTCTCTGGTCCTCTGGCTGGGGGTTGGCACTCTGTGAAATGTATTGGTCCTGTGGTCTTTAAGGGTTACTCGCCTCAACACCCTCTGGATTTTACTGCCATGTCCGTGTGGCCTATTTTAGTCATTTGGACTGCTATCACAGACTGCCAGACTGGGTACCTTTAAACCACCCACATTTATGGTGCACTGTTCTGGAGGCTGGGAACTCTAGTATCAAGACATGGCCAGATAAAATGTGAAAGTTCTATTCCTGGTTCAAACCAAGGCCTTCTTGACACAGCTTCATGTGGTAGAAAGGTGGAAGGGATCTCTCCTGGGCCTCTTTTATAAGAGCACTGATACTACTCATGAGGGTTCTACCTTCATGACTTCACTCCCAAAGACCCAGCTCCTGACACCATCACCTCGGAGAGCAGGACATCAACATATAAATTTGGGGGGCGGGTAGCAGGGATTGAACTCGGGGCACTCAACCACTGAGCCACACCCCCAGCCCTATTTTGCATTCTATGTAGAGACAGGTTCTTGCTTAGGTCCTCGCTTTTTCTGAGGCTGACTTTGAACTCACGATCCTCCTGTCTCAGCCTCCTGAGCTTCTAGGATTATAGATGTGCACCACTGTGCCCGGCTAACATATCAATTTTGAGGGAGACACAAACATTCAGCCCATAGTAGGAACCCTCCCTCCCCAACTCTGCACTCTCCTGGTTCCAATCAGGAGACTCCTTTGGAGCTGTGGCTCTTTTCTTGCCCTTTGAGTGGACTTGCCACAGACACCTGACTGGCTCTTTCTGCTTTACCCTCTGGAACAGTTGGTGGCAAACAGCATCTCAGACAGTGCACTGGGACTTCAAGCAGGGCACCTCTGCTCTGGGACCTCCTCAGGGCCAGGGCGGAGGAGGTGTGGGATGGGGGAGGGATCAGCTGTCACAGCAACAGTAGTATGGCTGTCCTCTCCTTTCTCAACCCTCAGTTCTCTCCCAGTAAGATTTTAAATCTCTCTGCTTGCTGAAAAGAAAACGTTTTTTCCAAGCCCTTATTGATGGATAAGCTTTATGTGTAGATTCCTTCAGGGCTTTGGGTCTTGATATTCCAAGTCAAGATTTTGGAACTCAGAAAACCTTTTATGTGTTAAAAGGTCTGGCTTTTGCCTATCAGAGGGCCTTGGTTTTTTAAGACCCTTGTCTCTACCACAAGTTTTAAAACTGTTATTTGGAAATGTGGTTGCTTTGTTTCTTCTGTACCTTGCCCTGTCCTCTGTCATAAGACTCAGCCTCAAACTCCAGTTTTTATGGAGGGAAAATGGTGGGTGGTAGGGAAAGAGGTAGCCAGAAGAAGAGTTTACCGAGACCAGAAAAACTCATCAGTATGCTGATCCATAATGGTGCAGAGGGACAGGGAAGAATGAAGGAACTTTGGTTTGTGTAAAGGGGAGAGAGGAGACGGGTGGGGCTGTGGGAATGGGAAGGAGGATAGAAAGAGACAGACATCATTAGCATATATACATGTATGATTACACTCATGGAGCCATGTACAGCCAGAGGAATAAGAAGTTGTACTCCATTTGTGTACTATATGTCGAAATGCATCCTACTGTAAAATTAATTGATTAATTAAAAAAAATGTTACAAACAATACTCTCTCATCGGTAAATGTTACAAAAAATGCTATCTCTACAGTACTTATAATTGGGCTACCTGATAGAAGCTCAGGTTTTCTTTATTCAGGGCATGACACACTCCTCAAAATCACTGTGATGTGCCAATTTCTTTTGCTTACAACATAACTTAGCAAGGCCTTTATTGAGGCCAGTTCTATATCTGACCAAAATTTATGATCTAATTTGCCCTGAAAACTATTTTTATTTCCGCCTTCTAGGCCTCCACAGCGGTTTTTAGATTTGCCAAGTGTGAGATCTCACCCCAAAGCCTTTTTCTTGAAAGTGATTCCTAACATCGAGGAGTAGATGATGTAAGACACTTTTCCAAAATCATTACACAAAGCGTAGTATGATATGAGACATGACTTTGCAAGCCACGAAGGGAGGAACACAACTCCAGGATCTGTGAAGTCAACAAAATAACCATTACTAGATGACGGTGGGTGTCAAGTAGCCTGTTATCCCTACTGTATTTCAAGCCACCGGATGCTGCTCTCAGTTGTCTATGACTCCACTATATAGGAAAAACAAATAGCGACTCTGGTCTGGATCCCACCTGGCATGTAGGAGGTATTTGAAAGTATTTATTGGCTTCCTGAAGGCTTCTCACAGCCTGGGAGACAAGCAGATCTGCTAGAGCTGCTTGTCAAGGGGAATCTCTTGACCCCCCAAGGCACTCAGAAAAGAACCCTAGAGGAGCTTTGCCTGAAGGGAGGAGATGGAGTTTTGACTCCATCAATGAGGAGGTGTTAGGGGAGCCCTGGTGCCTAGACAATTTTTTTTTTTTTTTAATACTGTTAAAGAGAAAGCCTTGCTCACCTCATTGATCTGGGACAAGGTTTTTCTGAAGTCTTGAAGGACAGGACAGGGTCCTTCCCCACTCGGGGATGCAGAATGACAAAGTGCAAATCTGGTTGAGGCCCAAGTCGTCTGTACTTACTGTCTTTCTAGCTGGGAAACAATTTAGGTTGAAGAATGGCACTGAGTTAAAATCTCATCTCTGCTGTTTTTATAGGGTATGCTTTAAATAATAATTGTTCAACAATATTTTCTAAATATGTAAAATTATCTGCCCATATTAAATACGTTCTTTCAAACTACAGGCTCCTCTTTGTACATTTGTGAGTTTCCTTTCCCAGTGAGAATCACTGAATTTGACTTTTTACATTAATCCCAGCACTCATCTGGAGTTGGAGCATATACTGTACAACATATAGCCTAACCCATCTGAATGTCGTTACCATTCATTATCTTTAAAAGCCTTTATGAGACAGCTCTGTGCTTGGGGCACTGTCTCGATGGATGCACAGCCTTTGGTTTCTGGCACTTTGCAAGCTAAGATGATTCTGCAATAGCCAGGCACTGAGGCTTAAAAACTGATATCTGGCAAGATCAAGTTGCAGTGAAGGCATTTTCATTGAACACAAGAGGAAGGAAGGGATTCTTGGGATCATATGGAACATAGTGAGTAATGCAGAGGAGTGAGAATTGGGTGTGAAGATGGGTAGTAGTTAGTCTGGAAAATCTCAAAGGTGGTGATTGGATTACAGGAGCTGTTCCAGAGAAGGGAAGGACACAGAATAGGTAGGTCCAGACAGTTAGGGAGAAGTCCAGATGGGAATGGAATGATCAGATAAAGTATGTGATTTCAAAGATTGGAATCTTTTGATGCTATCAATGAATGGAATATTCTACATCCGTTTTTTGTTTTTGTTTTTGTTTTTTGCCCTGGCTCTGGGCTATGAAGACAGACAAGACAATTCCCTCACTACAGGAGCTACCAACTCAGTATCTGGTGTATGAGGGTACATGTAGCAGAGTGTGTTCTGAGTGCTTGGGAGCAAGGTGAAGAATTTGGGGAAGGAGAGGTGGCCTCCTGGGGAGAGCTTCACAGAGGAAGTGACATTCTGCAGATAAGGAAACTCTGAGGCCCAGAGAGGTAAAAGGCATTGTCCTAGAAGCTACAACAGAGGAGGAACAGAGCTGAGTTTACAAGCCAAGCCTTCTACCCCTGGGCTATCTGTCCTTCCAGGCCATTCTACTGGTATAGCCATGTCTGCCCAAGGAAGATAAGGAATCTCATGGGGAACAAGGAGCTGCAAAACAGAAAGGGAAACAATTTAGAATGAAGAACGGGACTACTCTGGGGTTTCCTGATGACAAACCTTGAGGCTGATACAAAAGACTTGTATCCTGGGGACTCTTAAGATAAAGATGAGAATGAAGGAGAGTTGAGGGGATGGAATCTTTAGGCTGTGATTTGACCTCTGGATCTAGTTATGTCTGAAGCCAGTTCTAACAGTGGAGTTTTGCTTCATGTAGTTTGAGTTATGACCTGCTGCCAAGCATTTTAACTGGTGCAACTGAGCAACTGTGGTTGTTTTGACAGTGGCTCTTCCAAGCCTTTTGCAGGACTTTCCTGAAAGTATATTTTTATCCCTAGTGAGACTATAGATGCAGAGATGGAGAGAAATGATCCATAAGATGCTGAAAGAGATAAAGAGCTGGGAGAATCTGATGAACACCTGGATGGTAGATTGAAAGATGAATTTCTTATCTTTGTAAGGCTCTCAGTTGTACAGTTTCTAGTGAGGTGGTACTGACCAGTGTATGGGAACGCTACAGAAGGATGTCAGTCAGACAGTTCTGGGGGGGACTGAAAAACTATAATTTCTTGTCTTAACTTTCTCTTCTCAATCATGTTTAATTTGAGTGGCTGTGTCATAGAATGATGAAAATCTTGGAATTCTCCAAGAAGCAATCATTTGTGGTTTGGGAAGACTTTCTGACTACCAGAGGTAGCCTTAAACCATTCTTCTGGTATGATGCACTCTAGGGAAACTCAAAAAGACCATGTCCCCAGAGCAGTGGAAAATACTCACCTTGTGGTTTTAAAGTTCAATGTTCAAATTAGTTGGGAGTTAGGATGACTTGAATGTTCTTCATGTAATTAGAGAAAAGTTTTCAGTTTAATACCCTTCATTTAGAATGTTATTATTAAATTAGCCATGACCCTACGGGCCTAGCCTGAGATAGTATTGAAAATATAGGCAACGAAAGGAAACAAGAAAATCTGAAATTGACAGTAGTTAACCTAATACACATACATTAGGATCCTAGCCAAAGAGATTCACAGCTCAATGGGTCTCCTTACCTTTCCTTGGTACACAGATATAATCTGATTTCCCAGTTTCACGATGAAAAAATCCAGTGTAATATCAGAATCACCGTTATGTGTATAGAGAAGCTGGAATGTAGCTGTGGATAAGCTGGCTGCCCAGCTGACAACTGGCAAGGTGACCCAGAGTGACTCTTGAGCCACAGGTTTGGTATGGAATAGTTAGAAATGCCAGATGGAGGAACACTGATTTGAAGATAACCTCACTGGATGTCATGGGAGGAAAAATGTACTCTTATTCTTTCTGAAAGACCTGAGATGCTTCGTTTGTTTAGTATCACAGATGCTTTGCTAGTCTTATTATCTCATTTCTAGAGTGATCCACCAGCTGAGGGTGAGTAAGCAGAACAGGATGCCATTTCCCTAGAAAAGCATTCTTTATGCCTTGGAGAGGTGAGCTTTTGAGACAGGACAGCCTAGAACCATGTTCTTAAGACCAGAATCCTCATCAGCAGGAGAAAGAAGTCACCCAGTTTCTAAGTCAGGTAGTTTCCCTTGTTTAGTCTGAGAAAGCTCAACTTCTGTTTTTTTCAGTAGGCTAATGACACAGGAGGGGAAGAGTCAATAATTCCAGCACCAGTGAGATTCTTTGGAACTGAGTAGAAAATTCCATTATATTGACTAGCTCTTGAGGAAGAGACTCCTGAACAATTGTTAGCTTGGCACTATCTTTTGGTGGTGCTTATCACAGCAACTCATATTATTTATTATGTTGAGTTGCATGAAAGTGCAGATAGTCAGCATTTTCCCTTAAAGTAGAGAAATGACAGGTTCATATAGTTCAACCTGATAGCTGAACAAAACCCAGTGCTAGTGTGAGGTAAATGGGCGTATATGTGAGGTATAATGATCTATGGTTTGCTTATTAATTTCACTTCCTGTTGAGCTCTCTGAGGCAAGCCAAAGTGAAACAGGATATCGGCTTCCTTTTGACTTCTTGGGAGTGGTGGCAGCTATGGTCTCCCTCACTCCATGGTCTCAGTTATGGTCTCCCTCTCTCCATGGTCTCAGCTAAGGTCTCTGGTTAGCCGGCCTTAGGTTCCCAGACTATGCCTTTATAGCATGTCACTACTGTTGACTTGGAGAACTTTCTAGTCTTTAACTTCCTGTTTTTGAAGGTACCTGATTTTTTCTTTTTTGGGGGGTGGGGGAGGATTTCTATTCAAAATTTTTGCTCAGCACCACCAAAAAAGTCTAATGTGGCTTAATTTTTGCTTTTTAAGCAGATATTTTCTGGATATCTTATCATAGAAACTCATATTAGTTATTACTTACCTGCAGCCTGTTGACTCAGCTCTCACATCTGTGTCTCTAAGATAAACTTTAGATAGAACTCCTCCCCCCATTTAAAAATTTTCTACTTTTAAATTAAAGTTTGTATGTAACAGAGTTGGGATTACAAATCACGTAGACAATTGTCTAGCCATATTGAAAAAAATAAAACAAAACCATATGAAAGGGAGAGGGAGACTTTTACCAGTGTCCAAGTGGATTGAAGAGCTAACTATGAAAATTATAATTTAGAAAATTTAAGGGGAAAAAAGTGGGAGACCAAAATTTTAAGATATTGGAACGGGATGAGTTTCCTAAAGAAAATATGTAAGAAATATATTATAAAGAAAATACTTTGTACATTTGGCCATATTAAAGTTAGTAAACTTCTGCATGACAAAGCACTGTAAATGAGCTAAAAAATAAATATCAATGGGAATTTTATTTCAATTTCTAGAATTCAACAAACAACAGGTATCCAGAATATTTGAAATATTATTTAATATTAAAATATATAAAAATAATTTTACATCCCAATAATTTTTTTTTTTAAAGGAAAAAGATTAAACGAGGCTATTCAAGGGAGAAGAAAGGCAAATGGCCAACAACCAGTGTAAAGGTTCTCAAACTCATGAATAATTGGGGTGGGGAGATGCAAATTAAAGCAGCAGTGAGATGCTATTTCACATCCACCTGAGACAAACTTCAAAAGGCCTGCTAGTGTCAACTGTTGTGAATCCATCTAGGAAAACATTGTTGGTAGGGCAGAGTTTGTACTATTACTTTGCAAAGCAAATTGCAAATAAGTACATTGCCAGAAAAATATGATCCCTGGTGTTTTGTAATACTCTTTAGCTATTATTCCCATTTTGACATCTTGAAATAAAGATGTGACTTAACAATCAGTGACTTCCTAGGGTCAATATAATATTGCATCTTGAAGTTGTGGTTTTCATCCTTGGCTACACATTAGAATCATCTGTGTTACTTTAAAAATCAGATGCCAAAGGGTTGGGAATATAGTTTAGTGGAACAGTGCTTGCCTAGCATACATGAAGTCCTAGGTTCCATCCCCAGTATGATTGAAAAAAAAAAAAAAATCAGATGCCTTGTGTCCTACTCTTGAGATTCTACTAAATTGATTGGCATAGAAGACTATGCATCTGTGTCATAGACCTTACTGGAAGGAAAAATAATGTACCATCATAGCAAGCAAAGGCCAGCTAAGAGTAGCTCTGATTAAAGTTATAGAAGATCGGCTTCCAGCTTTTAGGGAAATTGCATTTAGTGTCCTGGAGCTTGAAGAAAGAACATTTGGGTAGCCAGGCATGGTGGCACAACCTGTAATCCCAGTGGCTTGGAAGGCTGAGACAGGAGGATTGCAAGTTCAAGGCCAGCTTCAGCAACTTAGTGAGGCCCTAAGCAACTTAGTGAGACCCTGTCTATAAATAAGAAATAAAAAGAACTGGGGATATGGCTCAATGGTTAAGCACCCCTGGGTTCAATTCCTGGGTCTGAAAACAAAACAAAACAAACAACAAAAAAAAAAAAAAATAAAAAAGACAGAACATTTGGGTTGAAATTAAAAGATTTATCCTTGCTCTAACAATTTCTAGTTTTCTGATTTTAAGCAGTTAATTTAGGTCCTCCCAGCCATGATGTCATCCTTTGTAAAATAACAATACATACCTACATCACAAGGTTGTTCTGAGAACTAAACAAGGTCATGTCTATTGAATGTCTACCATATTTCATGACACATTGTAGACACCTGTAAGTGGAGGTTTTATTCAAATACAATTAATTTACGTTGAACCAGGATTTCTTGAGCTAGGAAGATATTAAGTATGGCTTACTTAAACCTTATGAGTAAATTCTTGGTGTTTAGTTCCTCTAGCCCATTTACATGGTAAAAATAGAAGCAACAAAAATATAAAGGTCAGTCTGCTTTTTTTTTTTTAACTTCTGTTTTTTATAAAATAATTAAAGGGATTGAGTGGACAGAACTTACACTAACAAATTTAAGTTCATGATTCCAAAACATTTCTAACTTCATCCAGCTACACTGACAGAAAAAAAGGATGAGTTTTCCCTCTAGCTAGAAATCACAAATGACAATGTGAAATATGGACAAATTCACGATAGTACCAACATGGCCTTTATTTCCTGTTTGGGTTGTTAAATTGTGTGCTTTACATTGCATTAAAGTTAATTTCTATATGTATCATAATGGTTTCCTGTGTTTGCTGAAAAGATACGTAACAGGGCAGCCTTTTTCCACTATGAGAAAAATATTTTCCAGCTGCATTGCATTTCTGGAAATGGAATCAACCGTAACCACTGGCACCAAATATTTAGCAGTCTGGACGCTAGTGGAGAGAAGAAGGGAGGAGTTTGCACTGCTCCCAAATCGCCTTTGCCACAGGGAGGATATTATAATGTGATATTTCTGCACTCTGAATAGTAGAGCTTGAGGGGAAGCCAATATCACCAGTGCTTGGCGTCAAACCGCAACCTGGAATTATCATGCACACCAGCGTTTTTTATCTTGGATGGGTAGGGGAGGCCCTTTTTCAAGCACAGCATTGCTTGATTATCTGCTGGTGTGGATAACCCACTTTATGGATTTTTCACAGTAATTTTTAGCCAAGCCCAGATCTTTTTCTCCCAACTGCCTAGCCATCTACTATGATTCTTTAAACTGTCTGCTTCAATCATCTAGGGTGTGCCAAGGAAACCAAGTTTAATGCTAGCATCTATTAAACGCCTAATACGTGCCCAACTTTTTATTAGGTAAAATCTTTATAGGACTTTGCAATATAAGTCATATCATCTTATTTTCCATAGGAGGGAATAAAGTTTAGAGAGCTGAAGATAGATGTCTTGAACATACATTTTGAAGCAGAATAAGATGACTTCCTAGGTTAACCACAGCCTTTGATAACTTAAGCCATAGAAAATTCCTGTGAGAGGAATCTGAAGCGATTTTTATCAACGTGGCATGGCAAATTTGAAACTAGTTTCTTTTTTTACAAAAAAAGTTAAATGTCATTTAATAGTTGAGAGGACCACCAAGTAAATAAAATTCAAGCTGTGTAACATTTATGATTGTTATTTAGGTTTTAAAAATAAGATCACTTGGAACAAAGATGGATAAAGTATATTTATAACCAGATATTATTCTTGTAGGGCAGATTATAAATATAGTTTATAATAAAATTGTTTTTTGCAAAATATTTTGCTCAGTGTAAAGCAATTTTCATGTTCTTTCCAGGTGACTCTTTTGTTATTATCTCTGTTTAGAACCTGTTACCTTTATTCCTTGTTCTACTGTATATCACTGTTTCCATAGCAACAAGCAGAATGGGAAGAGGGTAGCCACTGGCTCTTGAGATAATGGAAATGCAATGGAAAGTTCCACCTTCAATAACAATATGCAAATCACTTTAGCATATGATAAACAACAAAGAAAGTGATGCTTTTTTGGGAGACAGCTTATTTGGTTTTTGGAATGTGCTCATTTTTCTGACAACTTCTCTATCTTGTGCGATCTTTCTTTTTTTTTTTTTTTCTGAGACCAAAATAAAATCATTAAAAAACAAAAATTCAACCTGACATTGCATGTGACTCAATGACAGATGTAGTGATTTGTGCTTCCAGAGATAGTTCTTGAGCAGAACATTTTAAAGACTTTTAATTGTGAAATGAATTTGACTCTAGATTAAGTAAACTATAGTTGCCATGATATAACTCAAGAGTTGAGATTTTCCTCTGAAATAAAAATTTTCCCAGCTTTTTTTCTTTTTCTTCTCTATCAGGGACCTCTTGTTGTTTTTCCTTATGTCTTACTAAAATATTTTTAACATACTCAACGATTTAACAGTATTTTATATTGGCCTATATGGTCTTAACTCAAGGAAAATGTATGATATTCTTATAGAATATTAGGAAAAATTTTTTTTGGATGTACATTAATACCTTTAGGTACTGTCAAAATTGAATTCCCTAAAAAGGAAATCATAGCTGAAATATGATGTTTTGAGATGGTCAGGAGAATATAATGAACAACATATTTACTATATATGTTTTTAAAATGTTAGGCTGGTTTGAAGTATAAATTCTTTGCATAACACAAATTATGCTGTAAACACTTTATTATCTTGTAGGAATAAATAAAAATAAAGAAATGTTTTTCCTGTAAAGTTGGGGACATGCCTGAACCATCTCATTTTGAAGCGAATATAGTTAATCTTCTCAACTATTCATTGCTATTAATCTATGGGTATTGTACTTAGACATTTTCCCCGAGGTTCAATTTTTCAAGCAATCAGGGATCACAGATTATTTCTTTTAAGTCCTCTAAAAGTAATTGCTCAACACTATAGCACCTCTTTTTTTGGCATATATATAGTGTAGTTATCACATGCCAGAGGAATTCTCTAGAGTAACACCCTTCCCTTCAAGGATCTTCATTCACACCTTCCCTGGGGATCATGCTTACTATGGGAGTCCCATTCACAAGACCCAGTGCTCCCAAGTCACTCACTGCACATTTTGCTCTATTTAACAGGCCAAAGGCTAGATCTCAAGGTGAGGTTTTTTGACCACCTGTGTCAGAATCATCTTGGGGTAAAAATGCAGAACCCTAAATCCAGACCCATTGATCTATTTCTGGGTGTGAGATATGATAACCTCCTTTTTTTTTTTTTTTTTTTAAGAGAAAGAGAGGTGGGGGGCAGAATTTTAATATTTATTTTTATTTTTTAGTTTTTGGTGGACACAACATCTTTGTTTGTATGTGGTGCTGAGGACCGAACCCCGGGCCGCACGCATGCCAGGCGAGCGTGCTACCGCTTGAGCCACATCCTAGCCCCATGATAACCTCTTAATAGATTCTTGAATTATTGTTATTTCCAATGCCCGGGAAAGTTTGAGAAGACTTCCTCAGCTAAAGAATGTTGAGAGTGGCGGGGGTGCCCCTGGTGCCACAGAAGGTTTCATGCTTACTACGGGAGACCCATTCAGAAGGCCCAGGTCCCTACCTGCACACCCAGCAGTAGCACCGGCTCTGCCCTTCTCCTCTTGGTATCTGCACCAACCCTTCTCCAGCCCCTAAACCTGAACCTATCATCTGCTTCCTTACTAGGCCTTAAATTCTCTGGGTTACACCTTATATGTTTTCCTTAAAGTTCTGAGAAATGATTTCATCTGTAAAATATTTTTTAAGAATAGATGTGTATGAGAGTTGGGTAAGCTGAGGTTAGGGAGTTGCTTTGACCCTAAGAGCTCTGCTCTCTCAGGTTGACCTTGACTGTATGAGCTGGGTTGGAACCCCTGGGACTGGGAGTGGAGGAGTGAGTGCAGTATCCAGGGATGCTTCATGCAGGTCATTAAATAATATTGTTCCCATTTAGTGAGAGATACTTGTCTTGATAGGATTTCGAGACATCATGGTTATCTAATGGTTTGGTTTAGGTCCGTAGGAATCCCAGCTTGAATTTCTTGAGAATAAACCAAACTGTGGCTAAAGGAAAGTGACCCACAAGCATTGAGGGATATACAAAGAAACTGAGTTGGATTTAAACAAATATTCACCAACAATCTTCACGTGGATATTTTGAGCTTGCTTAAAAGAGTGTGATTCCATCTCAGCAGGAGGATCGCAAGTTCAAAGCCAGCCTCAGCAAAAGTGAGGCTCTAAGCAACTCAGGGAGACCCTGTCTGTAAATAAAATACAAAATAGGGCTAGGGATGTAGCTCAGTGGCTGAGTGCCCCTTAATTCAATCCCCAGGATACCCCCCCCCCAAAAGAGTGTGATTCCAATTTAGCCAACTGAAGTACCTGAACTACATGAAAGGAATAAAGGAGCAACACCCCACTTGCCACTGGTAGGAAGTTCCAAATCAAGGTCTCTTACAATCATAGACATATTGTTGACAGTTTCCTTACTTTGGAGGAGTAGGGATGGTACAGGAGTTTGGAACACAGATGCATAGCAGTCTTCTTTATTTTTTTCTAGTGAAGCAGGTGGTATCAAGAAAGTCAACACCCGCCCTTGGAAATTGACAAAAGTTGTATCTTCTCTCTTGTGAGTTTCTAGCCATTCTGGGCCAATATTAAAATTGCTTTGAAAAATTCCATGTCTCTACCAGGAGCTTAGAGCACTTCCCTTCAGAGTCAGTACAGGGAAAAACAGATTCTCAGCTTGACCAGTTGATCCCTAACAGAGATCACATCTTTCGAAAGGGAGATTAAAAGAGAAATATTCTTGATACAGAGGGAGTAAGCAAGACCCAGAGTATAGAGCCTGTCAGGGTAGGGGAAGGGTGTCTGAGGGCACTGGGTCTCTGCAGGTGAGGGAGGGAATATGGAAAATTTGAAAAGTAAAAATAAATGCAAGGAAGGATAGCGGTAATCCTGTTATTTGCAAATGATTTATAGGTTTCATAACCAGGAACTCTTTCTTTGCAATACCTCTCAAGATACAGAGGTAGTTGTTAGTCCCATTTTACAAATGGAGATACTGAGACCCAGAGAAGTAATGACTTGTTCAAGGCCAGCTGGGACTGGGATGCAGGTCTTTTGCCTCTTGTTCTTCTCTTGTTTCTCTTTTTCCCACTCTACACTCATGAATTATAGACCAACAGTAACCCCAAACTAACTGCCTAAAGTAGGCAGTTCTTTTGCTTTAGGTTTAGCATGAGCAGGGATAATTGATCAGGGAAGGAGATTTATTTAGTAGACTGAACTTTTTGCCTCCTCTGACTTTTGCTAAATGGATGCCCATAAGCAATGGTGTTTTGTTAGGTTATACTGCATAATGGGTCTTTAATGTGGGTAAGACAAGACCACCCAACTCACTTTTAACTGATGAAGCTGAAACCAGATCTGTAGAGGTGAAAGGCGTGTGCATTAGCCCTGTGGTAATAGATTTCCAGATGGCTGGAACCTACTTTGCCTCTGCCTTTGGCTAGTGATATTGACCAATAAACTAGTTTCTGTTAATAGATCATGAGATACGGAGTTAGGGAATGTTGCACATAGATAATAGCCTTTCCTCAGGGTCTTTTGTAAAACCATTTAATGTACAGTCTTTACTTGTAGCTCTCAGGAGGGAAATAGTTCTGAGAAACCTCTGAGAGTGAAAGTTTTTCACATGATACATTTTTTTTTTTTGAGGGGCTATCACCTTCTGAAATTAAGCAAGGTGCACTTGGAAGAGAAAAAAGGTGAAGGTATTTGTGAGTGATTTTGAACAAAGTTTGGAACAAATGGCACAGCCTTTCCAAGCGTCCTCTCTGCAGATGCAATTTTAAAAGCACTGTTTTGAGTGACACACAAAGAGGTAGAAGAATCTTCTTGATGTAACTGTCATTTTCTCCTGGAGAAAATGATTGCTTTCCATGCTGCTTTATGCAAATGTAAAGGCGACTCTGAGAAGGTTATTTTCTCTGGTGAATTAATGTAGTCCATCTCAAAAAGGGCCATGAGTCAGCTACATTTGAATTATGACATCCTAGGACGTTTCTTTGACATTCAATTGAGGCTGGTGATTGTGCCTCCTTCGTGTGGGCTGTATGCACATTTGCATGGGAGGGAAATGAATGTGAAGGGGACTGCAGTCTGCTCTCAGCACTGGGAGTGGGCAGGTGACCTCTTTTAGCGATTGCTTTCTAAAAGTGGCTTCGAGTGGTCTGAAGAGTAAGTTAATTTAATATCCTCTTCATACTCAGAGTAAGGAACTCTGGCTTGAGAAATAAAGCCCAAAGTGATCACGTGAAGGTGATGCTCTAAGAGGCCACCAGCTGGCTGGGATAGAGATGCAAATAGCCTGAGAGGCAGGCCCAGGAAGAGTGCATGCCAGGTGTTTGTGTCTGTCACATCTGTGTGCTACTGAGGTCACAAAGATGTAAGAGATTTTACATCTTCACTAAGTCTGCAGCAAAAATCAGAATTGAGGGGGATACGTGAAAAATCAAACACTGCTCTCAAGAGTGATAGAAATCTTTCTTCCAAGAAAGATAGAATGGTGACAAAATTGCCTGTCACTCCCATTTCAATATTTGTCATGCTGATCTGAAGATAACATAGTTGATCTAAAACTAGGGCAAAATGAAATTTTCAATAATGCGTGACTCTAGATGTCATCGTTTTTCTCTTGCACACTCTGCAGCTGGACCCATGTGTGATGAAGCATTTCTGGAATGGAAGAAGAAATACTGCTAAAATATTACAAATGACTTTGCCTACTTTCATTTTAATTTTGTTCTCAGCATAATTTCGATGTAGGTCAGTTTATGCAGTTATGGATGTTCTCTTAACCATTCTTGTTTTAGAGTTTTTATTTTGAACATGGACCAAGCATCATGCATCTCTTCTGCTTAATATTCATGGAGTGCTTCCTGCATGTTTTGCTCTGCTGGGGTGCTCTGCAAGTTTATCTCCTCCAAGCCTGAGGGAGTGCCTGAGGTCAGGTTCTGCAGGATTCAGACTGGGAGGAATTGTGCATGCAGGAAGTCTGGGGTGCCAGGAAGGGAGGAAAGGGGGGGGGGCTAAGCTTTGGGATGGATACTTCTGAGGAGTGAAGCTGTGGGCCTGGGAGGGCAGGGAGATGGTGCTGCTCTGTGAATGTGGAGTGAACATGGAGAAAACAAGGCTACTAATGCTGCTCAATGGTGAAAGGGTAAAAGTTCAGGAATTTACTGTCATGGTTTGTAGAGGCAGCTGCAAGTTAATTCTTTGAGTTAGCCCTGGCCATCATTATCTGAGTCATTTTGTGAGATGCTCCTATGAGTTTTGGGACCTGAGTGTTTTATGTTCAAATAAGTTTTGAGAATATTGGTGTATTGGGCTGCCAAACAGAATACTGAACAGCTCAAGCAGCAGAAAGTCATTTTCTCACAGTTCTCGAGGCTGGAAGTCCAAGATCAAGGTACTGGCAAGGATGGTTCTGGTGAGGCCTTTCTTTCTGGCTTGGAGACCACCACTTTCTGGGGTCTCATGTGGTCTGTCCCATGTGTGCCTGCACTCCTGCCTACATTTTCTCTTCTTTCAGGGACACCAAATGCATTTTAGGGCCCTTATTTAACCTTCATTAATCTCCTTAAAGGCTTTATCTCCAAATACAATCACATTGAGTTTTAGGCCTTCTACCTATGAATTTTGAGGTAGGGTACTAGACAAAATTCAGTCCATAGCAAGTAGATATGAAATGAAATTAAGTACATTTTGTTGTTGTTGTTGTGTTGTTATAGGATTTTACTTTTCCAAAGAAATTCCATGAGGACGCACATATTGTTTTCCAAACTGATTTTGAATAAAATTCCATTTTAATTGTTTTTTAAATGATACTGGGGGATTGTACTCAAGGGCATTCTCCTACTGAACTATACCCCAGTCCATTTTTATTTTTATTTTGAGACAGGGTTTCTCTAAAGTTGTCCAGGGTGGCCTTGAACTTGTATGAGAAAGAGAAAGTCTGATGGTCCATTTTCAGAATTTTCAGCCTTAATTGGATCCAGTTGTGGCTATTTTAATTATAACGATTCCCTGTGCCTGCCCCAATTTTTAAATTAGCCAATTGTGTAGATTATACCCCTGAGTTCTCCAATCGGTGCTGAGGGCGGTGCTGAGGGCGGTGCTGAGTTAGGTATATAAACAGGCCGACTGCTCACCCAGCACATTTACCATCCAGTTCTCTAGCACGCCCTTCTAGCAGAAGTTAAGTTTGCCGTGCCCACCCACTTTTAAAAACGTATTTGGTTTCTTGTGGCACCTTGGTATTTCTAAGGATTTGTAATCCTCCTGCCTCAGCCTCCCCAGTCACTGGGATTACAGGCATGAGACACCATGCTCAGCTCCATTTTATTTTATTTTTTTAAATATATATTTTTTTCAGTTGTTGATGCACTTTTATTTTATTCACTTATTTATACGTGGTGCTGAGAATTGAACCCAGTGCCTCACACATGTGAGGAAAAGGCTCTACCACTGAGCCATAACCCCAGCCGTCCATTTTAATTTTTAGGAGCTCATTCATTACAGATTTGGGAAAAAAACTGCTCTAAACCGTTGTGCGAATCTCGTGTGTGTGCCTTCATGGGCATTCAGAAAAAGCTGGGGCAGCCAGGTGCAGCGGCACACACCTGTAATCCCAACAACTCAGGAGGTTGAGACAGGAGGATCATGAGTTCAAAGCCAGCCTCAGCAACCTAGCAAGGCCCTAAGCAACTCAGCAAGACCCTGTCTCCAAACAAAATACAAGAAAAGGCCTGGGGAGGTGGCTCAGCAGTTAAGTGCCTCTGGGTTCAATCCCCAGTACCCCAAACAAAAACAAAAACAAAAACAAAAACCTGTGGCAGGCAGGGCTGTTTGGTTTCTATACAAAATCTCCCAGTTTATTCTTACTTTTTATTTTTGGTGTTGGTGCTGGTTTTCTAGCTATCCCCAAGCTGGCCGGCGAGAAGCTGCCCTCTTGGTGTCTGTGAGCCTGTGGTCACAGCCTATCTTCTGTTGTCTTGACTATTGTGGTTGCTACTCAGGTTTAGATGGCCCTTCATAGTTTCCCTGCAAAGCTGAGAATGTACAAGATCTAAATATTAATAAGCAGTATGTCATTTTATTTAGAAAGCGGTTCTCCCACTCCTTGAGAAAAATGGTAATACTAAAATATTATGCTCTTGGATCGACATCGCTGTAACGTGACATGCTCATTTGTATTCATGCAGAACTTCAAAACAGCTAGCCTCGCCTGCAGATTCTTCTAATTAAATAGCTGGAAAAACCACCTACCATTATTTCATTTGAACTTTCTGTACTGTAATTGCTTATTTCCTCCACTTCTTCTTTTTAATGTGTAAATAAAGCCTTCAGGATTTAATTTCCCTGTGACGATTCTTTACTCGTAAATATTACTCTTCTTGACATTTTCTCATAAGTTCATTTAAAATAAAAGTTTATTGCTTTCCCTTTATGATGCAGTGTTAAAAGGCAGATTGCTGCAATTCCCCATTATTAAGGAATTATTATTAATAAATATTGTGATTCATTGCTACAAAACATTAAAGCATATAATTTTCTCTTCTGTGTTAAGCTTCATTATTTAACAAAGCAAAGCTTCATTATTACTTGATGGTTGTATTTAGGAATGCCAGACTTTGCAGGCAAGGTCGTGTTTTGGAAAGTGGCATCTGGGGGTGGTAGAAGTCACTTTCTAGCTGTTAGACCTTGGGTAATTTATGGATCATCTAGAAATGTATATTTTTAAATCTGTAAAATAAGGTTATCTTAGTACTATGCTTTTTGGATTTGTATTGATATAAGAATGATCAGCTCATTCCAGGGAGTTGAAAAAAGGAGAGTCTTCTCTAAGAACATAGGATCAATTCATGATTGATGGATAATGATTGGTGAATTCCAAAAAATCTTGAGTGTCCAGTATATCCCAAGCACTGTTCTAAATACTGGAAATAGTGTTGTGGACAACAGGCAAAATGCCTGATCACGCAGAGCTGAGTGTAGGGAGGTGGATGACATCTGTCAGGTAGTGAGAAATACAGAGAAGATAATGATGCAGGGCAGAGACGGGGCTGCTGCTACCCTATATAGTATCTTTGTGCAAATCAGTAAAACATCCCTTTCTGAAAGTACTTTACTGCCTGGAAATGTCTTAATTCATTTGCAAATCTTTGATGACTATGATGTGAATAATGCCCCTGGAGTTGTGCAGTGCACATCTTGAAAAACACATGGCAGCTCTTCAAGTGACAGAGAATGACAGCAGCCAAGTGTTATTTTGGATAAAGAAGCTGGAAAAAGCCTCTCTAATAAGATGAGGTTTGAATAGGGCTGAGAGTGAATGAGGGGAGGACTCTTGCAGCTATTTAGAGGACAAGCATCCCAGGTAGATAACCCCACCCTAAGGAAGGTGTGTGATTGGTGTGCTCAAGGAATGGGAGAGACTGGTGTGGCTGGATGTGAGTGAGCCCCAGGGAAACTGACATGACATGAAACCAGAGCCGAGGGTGGCCTGTGGAGAGGAACAGGGGATGGGATGGGGGGGGGGTCATGGAGGTGGGGGCCTTGTGGACTGAGAAGAAATTGACATTCTGCCGGAGATCGAAAGCAGTTAGAAGATTTTGAGCAGGAATGGTAAGGATTGCGCAGGGAGGCCAGTTCTGCTAACCCAGTCCAGGTGAGAGATAGCGATCATGGTTTGGACTAGAGGAGTGGTGGTGCAGGTGGTAAACAGGTAATACAACTGTATCTATCTCCCTGGATAAAACAGAGTTTACCACTGAGTTAAATGAGAGTGTGTGCGTATGTGAGAGAGAGGAGTTTGGAAGGACTTTCGTGTTTTCATGTCAATTGGTCATTGACTTAGAAAGACTTCAAGAGGAGCAGGCTGAAGTTGAAGATCAGAAGTTTGGTTGTCAACATGGGACAACCAAGTGGAGACTGTGAGCAGGTAGATAGTGGGACTCAGGAGACGAGAGATCAGGGAAGGAGACTTTGGAGGCAATAGAAACCAAGAGGAGAGTGATATGGAGAGGGCCTCTGTGGGCCTGGAGTGGGTGGCAGACTCCTTCGTCCACTCAGGCACTTCTGTAGCTGAAGTGCGGGCTTTTCACACTGGGGATCCCCCCCACTATGGTCTGGATTTGCTGATGTGTTGGTCTTCCCACGCCAACCAAAACATTCTTTCTTCATATTCTGGGAGAAGAACTCCGTGGGGCCAGGTTATGTCTTACCCTTAGGAAATAATATGCTGACCAGTTTGGGATGAGCTGCCTTTGGCTCAGGAGCCCATCTCCCACTCAGTTGGGACTGGTGTTGAGAGTGAGACCACAGGGTGTATATATGGCTGCCTATGAAGATGGCACCATGGACTGGGTAATGGCCCTTCGGGAAAGAGTGGCTAAGAGGCAGAAATGACTGAAATCTCCCAGGTAAGTTCTGTGCTATAGAGGTGTAATGAAGGTAGGAGGAATTAATGACAAAATGCCTCACTGAGAGTCAGACATATGAGAAAATACCACAGCTGCCGTGTCTTGGGTACATTTCCCCAAAACAAAAACACTCGATTAGTTAACAACAACAACAACAACACTCAATTAGTTTACAACATTCCTACCTCTTTCCCATACTAGATGGTTTATAATTTTTTAAAAATTAAAAATGTAGCTGGGTGCAATGGTGCACAACTATAATCCCAGAGACTCAGGAGCATGAAGCAGGAGGATTGCAAGTTCAAACCCAGCCTCAGCAACTTAGTGAGGGCCTATGCAACTTAGCCAGATCCTTTTTCAAAATAAAAAGGGCTTGAGATGTGCTTCAGTGTTTAAGCACCCCTAGCTTCAATCCCTGGTACCAAAAAATAAAATAAAATAAAATAAAATAAAATAAAAATGTATTTTAACTTATAAAATAATATATATTCATTGTATTAACTTGGAAAATGCAGAAAAACATATAAAGGTGTGGTGAAAAGAAAACCCCTATAATCCCACTACCCTGAGATGGCCATTGCATAACATTTTCTATCATAGAAAGAAAGAGAAACCATTTACATGTACACAAATGCAAACATCCATTTTTTAATGCTATCTTGAATTTCATTTAACCTTTTCTCTTTCTTGGATATTTAAACTGTTCCAATTCTTGCAAATATAAATAATGATACAGTTAATTTTTTAAGTAAGTAATCTTAAGTCTTTGCTTATTTCATTACAGATCATTCTTGGAAGTAAATTGGGGGGTCCAGAGTATATGCTCCTACATGTAGACATGTTTCAAAGTTGCTTTTCTGAAAGATAATTCAACTTACTTTCCTAGCCAGGAATTTATGAAAGCAAACATCTCTCTAAACTCTTACCAGTAAAAATAGTGGTATCTCATTGTCTTATATTGCATGCTTATGATTATTAGTGTTTGGTAATTATAAGATTAAACATTTAAATGTGTTTATTGACCAGTTGAAGTTTTTCAAAAACTGTCTAATTGCATATGTCTATTTTTGTTTGGATGTTACTGTTTCCCTATTAATTTGTAACAACTTTTTACATATGAAGAGACACCTGCACACCCATGTTTACTGATGCACTATTCACAATAGCTAATTTACGAAATCAACCTGGAAGCCCATCAGTGGATCAATGGAAAAGAATGTGGTATATATACACAATGATATATACCTGAAAAACAATAATTTTGGGTGGAGGTACCAGGGATTAAACTCAGGGGCATTTGATCACTGAACCACATCCCCAGCTGTATTTTGTAATTTATTTAGAGACAGGGTCTCACTGAGTTGCTTAGCACCTTGCTCTTGCTGAGGCTGACTTTGATCCCTTGATCCTCCTGCCTCAGCCTCCCAAGCTACTGGGATTACAAGCAAGTGCCACTATGCCCTGCAGGAATAATATTCTATTATTTGCAACAAAGTGGATAGAACTGGAGGACATTATGTTAAGTGAAATAAATCAGAGATAGACAAATAGTGTATGTCCTCTCTCATATGTAAATGTAAAAAAAAATGTTGATGGGAGTATATGGTGATTATACTAGAGGTTGGGAAGGGTAAGGGATAGAGGAATCCAAACAGAGAAGCAGTTAATTCTAGTGTTCATAATAATCTAGTATACAGTCTATGAATAACCAGAAGACAGGGATGCCAAGGCTCTAAACTCAAAGTAATAATAGAGAGATGGAAATATTAATTACCCTGATTTGATCAACATATATTACATATGTATTGAAATATCACCCTGTTCTCCATAAATATGTACAGTTGTTCTGTGTTAATTTTTTAAAAAAGATGGAAAGGTTAACATGATGTATAATGTTATCATTATACACTAAATGCATGTGTCAAACTATCACACTGTACCTATACATTTGTACAGCTAAAATAATAATTTAAAAAGCTTATAAAGCCTTTCCATATTGCTTGAAAATAGACTTTACTATTTATTACTTGACTTTAATTTTGCTTGGAATGTTTTCTGGTAAATGAATGTTTAAATTGTTTTATGTAGTTAAATACAAGTATCTATTTACCAAATATGGGTGGTGGATATATGGATGTTTATTATGTAATATTCTCATAAATAAAACAAACTCAGAGTCATACATGCTCTTTAAAGATGTCTTCTGTTTTATTCATGCTTAGAAAACTCTTCCATTTTTCCTAGTGCTATTTCATGAACGATTCATTTCTTTTCCTTTGGTTTGCTTCATACAATGCTGTAATTAATGTGTCTATTTTCCTTTGAGCTTGTGTACCAGAACCTTGTATCTTGGAGTTCCCAGTGTCTAGCAGGTCTTATCAAATCATTTATTGAATAAAGGAAACAGAATTCCCTGGGGGAGGAAAGACCATGAGAGAAGTATGTGACATTGCAACCTGAGCGGTGGTTTTGTCCTCATCCCGAGGCTGTGGGACAATGTCTTAAAAATAGGAACCTCTTTGTAGACCTGACTAGATACAGACTTCATAGTAACGACTCACCACGTCACTCAATACTTCACGGTGACTATATGTCAACCCCTGCCCCACCACATGCATCTCTTTCCCAGGGTTGAAATCGCATGTGCACCTTGGCCAATGAAGCTGCACAAGACAGATCCCCAGCAAGGAAGGGGTGAATTGCACTCAGCACACCATTGCAAACCCCTAGGTTACTGAAGGGCAGACTAATTGTAGGGGGTGATAGACTATCTGGCATCAAGAAAAGGCTTGTGAGGTTAGTGTTGTCTTCTGAGAAGAAGGTAAATTCCTTAAGGGATCGGAACTTGTTAATTTCAGCTTATTAACTACGTGGCTAGTAAATTGCTATACGCACCATAGATGTTCAGTGAATACCACAGAGTTTTAATTTCATTTTCTTTTGTAGACTGTGATTCTTTGCATTTTAGGTAAAATGAGAGGACTTTTAAAGGAACTTTCCTAGCATGTTTGTTTTCAACCTAGTGCTTTTGCATATTCAATCTGAGAGAGAGAGAGAGAGAGAGAGAGAGAGAGAAGCTCTTCTAAATAAAATATTAAATCTCCACGGAATACAAAGGCTACTTTTAAAACCTCATTGTGAATTCTTGTCTGAGCTCACTATTACCTTGCTATTTTGTCTCACAAACAGGCAGGAATTGTCCAGAAGAGCCTTCTCTCATCTAAATGCAGCCGTTTCTCCAGGAGATCTGTAAAGCAATTTGTTTAAATAAGTACTGCGTCTTGCGATCTTTCTCTGCTTTAGGCTGGAGGCAGATAGTAGTAGAATATCTACAACAGTCTAGAAAAAAAACAAGGTGACACAGAGGGAGTAAAGCAATTTGGCAAAACAATAGAAGATTAGAAGGGAAAGCTCTGGGATCTGACAGTGTTGAGTGACTAGTCTCCCTGAAAGATGCCAGAGCTACACAGGTCAAAAGCAGTTCTGGGCAGCACAAGGTGGTTCTTTGAAAAGGTTATTTTGACTGCTTAAGTTAAAAATGGAAGAAAGAAAAGGGAAGGGAAGGGAGGGGAAGGAAAGGGAAGGGATAGAAAGTAACATGCTAGAACATGAGGGCCCATGGACACATTTGAAATATTGCTTGTTCCCATTCTGTATAATTACTTACTTCTTTTAACCATTGTTTTTTTTTACTGTCTTTTCTATTTTTAGACACAGGCATTATTTTTCATAAATTATTCTCCATTTTTTAAATTGTGTTAAAATACACATAACAACACTTATCTTCTTAACCATTGTTTAGTGCATGGTTCAGTGGTATTAAGAAAATTCATGGTTTTTTAGATTTGGGGCACTAAGGTTTTCTTTGCAAAGTTTTCTCCCTCAGACCTATGAGACAACTGGAGGGTAAAGAGATTGGCACTTGGCATTGTATGAATTGACTTAAAAGTTCTGTTCGTATTTGGAAAATTTAGACCGACTTAATTTGGATTTAAAGGGCCTTGCTGATGGTACGTGGTGATGATGGTGATGAGACCAAATATGAAACATGGCTTTGACATCCAATAAGAGAACTTCGTTGGGGAGAGAAATCAGTTTTGAAAGTCTTTGAGACCTCAGGTGTTAAATACACATTTGTCAAACACCAGAGCTGGCTTTCCAAACTGGTGTTCATTCCTGAGCTGGGTTCAGTTTCCAGCTTATCTGAAGTGTCTCCTAAAGACGGTGATCAAAACCCCATTTGTGTACCTTCCATGTTAGACCTGGAGACCCGCCATGGGATTTGAGGAGAATCTCTTTTCTGCTTTGTGCCATGGGTCCTCCTGCAGATAACAGTAGTACACAGAGTGGAAAGAGTAACAAGATCTGTGCTGCTGTAGTTTGGCGCTTGATTGTCCCCCAAAGGCACATGTGTTAAAGACTTTGTCCTCAGGTTGGTGGACCGTTGAAGGTATGGAGCCGGGGGAGGTCTTTAGGTCATTTGAGGCATGCCCTCAAAAGGGATTTGGGAACCCTGACCCCTTCCTTCTTCTTCCTCCCTTTTACTTCCGGGTTGTGAGAGAAGGGATTTTCCTTGGCTGTGTACTCCTGCCATGCTGCCTCTTACCAAATGCGTAAAAGCCGTGTTTCCAAAACTGTGGGCCGCAATAAATCTTTTCTGTCTACATGTTGATTATTTCAGGTACTTGTGACGCAAAATTGACTAAGACATATAAGTAGCACAATAGAATCGCACTATCTTCAGTGGCATTGGCATGTGGACCGACCCTGCTTTGTTCTTACAAAGTATCCTTTATATTAAGAGTTTCCAGTACTCCCTGGATGAGATGTATGTGTAGGTGGTTACTGTGAATGTATGCTATTGCTTTAATTAGCAATCCCCCTCCTCTCCCATTTCCACAACTCCTAGCAGGAACTCAGGTAGTAAAACAAATGGAGCTCACATTCTCCATTGCTCACTTGGCAGGAATTCTGCCTTGCCCCCTGTGAATAATTATTTGCAAAGCAATCGTACAAACTGAGAAATAAAAAGAAGAGCCATTGGAAAGCCTGGACGCAATTGTATATGGTTTTTAGCAAAATATCTTAGGAGGTGTAGATTTTAAGTTCCTCTCCTGTTACTTTCCCCTTCTGTCTCTTCCACCCTTTCTCCTTTCTCTGATGTGGGATACATTGCCTCGTCATGTTGTCCTTCTTTGATAAATAGCAATCAACTTTTTGATCATACAATCAGACATGTAAATGTTTCCTTGATTAGGGATGCATTTATTGATAAGATCTGGAGAGGGCTACTCTGAAGTATGCTCTGTTTATTATATTTGTTGTGCTATAACTAGTACATGGAATTCTGTCTTTTACATTTTTTAAAAAAAAATACTGCAGTTTGTACTTCATAATATCCTGCACTTAAAGAACATGATTATTGCTAATTATCGTTTAGAAAATTGGTTTTTTGCTTGATTAGAGATTTTTGCTATGTGTACTGAAATCTAGTGGGTCTTCATTATGTGCAGTATTTTCTAGTCTACACTGCTTAAATATTAATATATGGAAATTTAGCTTCATCTGCCATACCTTTTGATGTCAGAAGCATAATCAGCGTAATTGGCTTAGATTGTTTTTTCTCCTGTTTGTATTTCATACTATCTAATGTCATTAGTGAGTTGACTACTGAGTGGGTAATCTGCATTTCAGAACTGCTTCTTGAGCACATTATTACCATTGATTTTGATTATTTTAATTCCCATTCACCTCAGGCAGGCCCTCAAGCTGTGCCATATTGTTCAAAGAACTGCTTTCTTCCATTCAGGGAGCAAGTCTTTCTGCTTCTGAAAACTCATTGGCATTCTGATAAATGCTGATGTGTTTACTTGGTCTGGGGGCAACTTGATTTTCATATCGTAAAGAAGAGGATGGATAACTCAAGGCTTGTGGGCCCTCACTCTGAATGGCAGGTACCACGGTAGCCCCTGGTCCGGGTAAGGGAGCTGGTGCCTGGTCTGGTCTGCTCTCAGAGACTGGGCAGTGCATTGACCAGTGTCTCAGAGCTGCCGCCAGAGACCCCATCCCTGGGAGTCCCACACCTCCTCTTCTCTCTCTAGGACTAGGTCTGTCTTTTGGACTTGAAAAATCAAGACTGGCCTGACTTAGGGATTGGAATCTAACTTCCTTTTGGTCTTTGAGTGTATTCCAAAACTAACTGTAAAAGGAACCCCACATTAAAGTCTAAGTTTGGCTATGGTCAGCCGCAGATTCTGCTAACCCTCTGGCTGGGATGCGTATGTTTGGTTTTGCTGGTGGTGGTTATTAAGTCATTTGTACTTGCACAGAACTTTGAATGTTAAGGCTTCAAGGGAACTCATCAGTGCCAGTGTTCTACTTTAGTCTTTTTATAGTTGAGAAATCAGAGGGCTGGAGAGGTAAATAGCTAGCTGAGGTCACATAGCTACTGAATGGGTAGAGCTGGATGATAAAGAATCCCCTCTGTCCGGGAAGGGCCCTTTATTTCTTAAATGGTAACCCGTTATTGGATGATATAGTGTAGCACCATATTGTACACATGCCAATCACTCAGTTAGTGTGAGTGATTGACAGCTTTGTAAGTATACATGTAGTCCAGTTTGTATTTTGGGTCAGAGGTTTTTATAAGGGAATTGAGAATACAAAAAGGGTATAATTAAAAACAAGTGCTTATGTGTCTCACAAATGTATGTGTTAAAGGGGTCAGCAGGGTGATTCTGCCTAAATATGACCTAAGACAGTGGATTAAAGAGTTATGTTAGGTTTTTCTAGAGAAGCAGACCTGAGAAAACAAATATAGTTACGTGGAAGATTATTATGAGGGACTGGTTTGTGTAATTATGGAGGCTAAGGCTAAGAAGATCTGCCATCTGCAAGCTGGAGGCCCAGGGAAACTGGTGTTGCAGTTCCTGTACAAACCCAAAGGATTAAGAACCAGGGGCGCCAATGGTGTGAGTTCTAGTTCAAGTCCAAAGGTCTTGTGTGTCCAAAGGCAGGAGAAAATGAAAGTCCCATTTGCAGACAGACCAAATTTACCCTTCTTCTGCCTTTTTTATTCTCTTCAGGCCCTCAACAGATTGGATGGTTCCTGCCTACATCAATGAGGGCAGTCTTCTTTACAAGGTATATTGATTGAAATGCTAATCTCTTCTGGAAACATCCTCACAGACACATCCAAAAATAACATTTTGTCAGCTATCTGGGCATCCCTTAGCCCAGTCAAGTTGACACATAGAGTTAACCATTAGAAGATACTTTCTGCTCTTTCTCCTGTGAGGGCCAGCTCTCTGCTCCTGAAGTGCTGGGGAAATATGGTGGTCCAGTGTTTGGGTAGGGACTGCTGAGTGAGTGCCCAATCTCTGGTTAGCTCCTGTCTTCACTGTCCAATAGAAACCAATGACCTGGAGCAGTTTCCTTGAGGAGAATAGTGGAGGGGAATTGGGTAGAACTTTTTGTTTGAAGTCTCTATAATAATTAGTTTAGGGCCTACCAAAGTGTAATTTCTAATGAATGTAATTATTAAAGGGATTCTTAATTATCAAAGGAGACTTACAATGATTTAACTAAGAAGCCTCCAGGGTGAATGTTTTAGAATATGTGACATTAGCGTTCATAACTGGCAGTTCTTCTCACTGTTGGTTTAAGTTAATTTGGCTTCATCAAAGGAGGCAAATGAAATTGATCCAGACAATATTTTACCACACATGTCTAGGAACAAGACTCTTAATCCTAAATAATCATTTCCTGCTGTTTCCTTTTTGGGCCAAGCCTCTTCTTGTTTTAATATGTTGGTTTCTGATATAGGGATGTAAGTCACAGTCGTGTGTGAGAACCTCGTTCTCTGATGCACCTAGAATGTGTGTACAGCACATAACCCTCCTTTTCAATTCATTTGGAAACATCAGGCATGTGGGTCACTTGGCACTGAGTAGGCCTTGGACTAGCCAGACATTTGGAGACTGGATTTTTGTCTGAGTTTCCAGGGAACTTTCAAATAGAGTGGAGTTGGATACATCACAGACTAATTTACTTAGATGGAAAGGACAAAAGAAAGGACTAGGCCAGTGATTTCTAGACTTTTAATTTCACTTTTGACCAATGTGATTTCTAAAATGAATTTTGGAGAATCAATATAGGATTGCCAATATTTCTTTTTTCCAAGTAAGAACATTAAAAAAGTACTAAAGTACCACTTATGATCACCACAGGGGAGGGGAAATGAGCATGTAACAATAAAGGACAGCCCTATATTCAAATTAAAATTTCTATTAAAAAAACCTCTTGGGCTGGGGATGTGGCTCAAGCGGTAGTGCGCTCGCCTGGCATGCGTGCAGCCCGGGTTCGATCCTCAGCACCACATACAGACAAAAATGTTGTGTCCGCCAAATACTGAAAAATAAATATTAAAATTCTCTCTCTCTCCCTCTCTCTCCCTCTCTCTCACTCTTTAAAAAAAAAAAAAAAAAAAAAAAAAAAAAAAAAAACCTCTTAATATGGCGTCCTTATTATTATTTTTTTCATTTCAGAGAAGACTGATAAAAACTGGCCTTTGAAAACTACTGAGCCCAGTGACCTTTTAGAGTACCTTCTAGATATAGCACCGACTTGATTCAATTTATAATCATTTATAACCTAAAGGTGATTTTCTCGCTTAGTTCATTTTGTTTTCCTGCTGAGTAACTCTTTCCTGGCTCAGATCACCTTCCTTTCCTCCCCATCTCTCCTGCACACTCCCTCTTGCTCTTCTTCCTCTGCTATTTGCCAGAATTCCCAGAAAATCTCCTAAGGAGGGGAAGGTGGGCTGTGGGGCCGATTGCTCTCTAGAGGCAGTGTTCTCACATTAGTGAGCAGGTTTTTATGCAGAAATATTTATGCCTTAGATTAAAATGTAAAATATCTTTGTTTTGTTGACCTTGATCTATTCATAGCTACTCCTTAAAGATAATCCTCCACTAGCCAATCACCTACCAAGGAGTTTTATGTTCCAAATATTTCTCATCACTTTTTTGTTGTATGAAATTAATTCAAAAAACTTTTCTTGAATCAAGATATATTGTGTCATTTGCTTCTTTTCAACCAACTGGGTCTATTAAACTGTCATAGAAATAGATTAATGAGCTAAAAACGTCACCAGAGCTTGTTTTCTCATGAGTTTTGCTGATCTGATTGATTTTGTTTGGTCCAGATTTTATAATAACTATAGGTCTGGTTGTTTTTTAACATTTGGATTTATAGTTTCAATAGGATATTTCCAAAGCGTGTATGAGTGAAGAGTAATTAAAATATCTATATTTTAAATTTTAGTTGTTGATGGAACTTGGTTTCATTTATTTGTTTTTATATGTGGTGCTGAGAATCAAATCCAGGGCCTCACACATGCTAGGTAAACGCTGTAACACTGAGCCACAACTCCAGCCCACTAATTAAAATATTTTTATAGATTCTACAAATAAACCTTTTTTTTTTCTTCTTCTTGGTACTGGGAGATTGAACTCAGGGGCACTCAACCACTGAGCCATATCCCCAGCCCAATTATGTATTTTATTTAGAGACAAGATCTCACTGAGTTGCTTAGTGCCTCACTTTTGCTGAGGCTGGCTTTAAATTCCCAATCCCCCTGTCTCAGCCTTCTGAGCCACTGGGATTATAGGCATGGGCCACCACACCTGGCTACAAATAAATCTATTTTTGATACTCAGAATCCATTGGTTTGGCCTTATGATAAATGTTAAGTTAAAGCATTCCTCATTCAAATAAACTCTAGGGAGCTCTGTTTGGTTAATCTGAAACAAATCACTTTTCTTCAATGAGTTATCTTATATTTGAATCCTCATTGCTGCAGTCTGGCTGGGCACAAAATCACGAGCCACTCACAGCCTTGTAGATTCAAACAGCAATTCTTTATTCCTGAACTCACACTGGCACTCTATAAACACGTTCTGGGCAAAATCCACACCTCCACTGGGCTCTGTATCCCAAAATACTCTCTGAATCCCATGAGAACTCAAGGGAACTCAAGGAGCGGAGGTGCCTGAGGCAGCAGGATATGCCCTATTCCCAGCAGGGTACACCTTAAACCTGGAACCGCCCTAAACCCAAGGAGCAGGATACTCCCTAATCACAGCAGGATACACCCTAAACCTGGATCCGCCCTGGTCCTTGAGCAAGGTCACCTTTCATGCAATGTCACTGCAAATGACCTGGGTCATGCCATGCGTCATCTCCCCCCTTCTGATTAATTAAACGACAAGCAATGTGGCTTAAGGACCGTGCCTGATAGGTTGTACAATTCAACATATGGTTGTTACCCGTCATGGGAAAAATTGACCTCTAGGCGTCAGCCTCCTGTCTTAGGTTGATACCACTGCAATTGGATCATACCCATCACTGACTACCGGTCCAGCATACAGCCATACTTGTGGATAGGCCTATGCACCAGTGGCGGGGTGAGGTTCCTCACCTCTGTTGGCCCCCAAATTTGGCCTTGGTGCCAGTGGGGGGGGGTGAGGTTCTTTGCCTCACCTCTGTTGGCCCCCAAATTTTAGACTATCACTAGCAGAAGGGAGGAGGATACAGAAATGCCACGACACCAAGCCAATTGACGGCTCCTTTGAAAAAATTGCATCACTGGTGACCCATCAGCAAAGATATGCCAGCACTACCACAATTCACTGCACCAAACGATAGTTCACAGTGCATACAAGTGATACATAGTCCAGGCAAATTCTGCAAGCAGTTCAAAGTGGAGGAGTCTATCAATATGTCCATTTCCTCCCAAAGTAAATTGAGTCCTTGATTGGGCATTACTTATTAAGTCATATTCATTGATGCATCAGTTTATACAGTTTACTGTGATAGCTATCATAGAAGCTGTAGTTTGGTTTTATCTTAGTCTTCAACGGCACTGGGATGGAGATGGGAATTCTAGCAATGATGATAAAGAGACATTATCCTGAACAGAATTATTAAATATAATGAAAAGGAAAGGTGAAAGTAAACAAACAGATCTGTTAACCTCCTTTAAAAACAATCCTTAACAGCTGTTTACCTAATTTAAATTAAACCATTTAAATCACGTGAATAAAAAAAAAATAATTCGGATCCATTTTTTCATGAGCGCTCCTCATATATGATATATGGACATACGCACACACAGACATACAACACAAAACACAAATGTGCACACAAACGTACAACACATAAGACAATAATAAAGGCCTTGTAGCTTTACCTAGGTGAAATCTCCATTGCAATGTTTAAAAACTCCACAGTCAAAAAATAAAACTGATCAGAAAAACATAAACCTAGGTCTGTATGAGCTCAAAAATAAAATAAAACTTTATGATGTGGGAAAAGGCAATAATAAAATAGATATTGAGAAAAGCATCCTGGTTAATCACTGTCACAGATGTAAGAATAGCCAAGCTGGAGCTCTGGATATCAGCTGTTATGGATTTGAGTCAAATCATCTTCTTTTTGGTCTGTAGAAATTGTTTTGGTTAGTCTCTCTGGAATCCAAATCGGCTGCTGTTTTCCCTGTGGAAACACACAAACAGAACCCCAACTCCAGTCAATCACTGGGTCAGGACCTTTCCATTGTCCTGTTAGAATATCTTTCCAAAGTACCTTAGGCTTATGTACATTTTTTGGATACATATGTCTTTCCGCAGCACTAAGTCCTGATGAATCCAAATTTAAAAAGTTTAGAGTAAAAAGCGTTATTTTAAGTTTATCTTTGGGGGATATATACCCCTTTCCAATTCCCTCTTTTTGCTTTAATAAGTACGTTTTAATAGTTTGATGAGCTCTTTCAACTATGCCTTGTCCCTGTGGATTGTATGGGATTGCTGTTGTATGAGTAATGCCAAATGATGAGCAAAATTGTTTAAAAGAGGTAGAAATATAACCAGGACCATTATCTGTTTTTAACTGCTTAGGAACGCTCACAGGGCAAAATTTTGTAAGCAATGAGCTATAACATCTTTAGTTTTTTCTCCGGCATGAAGGGAGCCCATCAAAAATCCGGAAGAAGTATCAACTGTAACATGTAAATATTTTAATTTTCCAAATTTTGGCAAGTGTGTGACGTCCATCTGTCAAATATGGTTAGGTATCAGTCCTCTAGGATTGACTCCAAGATTAACTTGTGGTAAAAAGATCACACAATTTTGACATTGTTTTATTATATGTCTGGCTTGTTTCTTAGTTATTTTAAAACGCTTTTGTAAAGTATTAGCATTAACATGGAATCTTTTATGAAAATTTGTAGCTTCTTCTAGTGTAGAGAAAATATGTATGTCATGTGTAGTTTTATCTGCTAAATCATTGCCCAAACTAAGGGCTCCAGGCAATCCTGTATGACCTAATGAAACATAAAATATAGCAGTTATATAGTATCATTTTAATTTGTACAGGTTTAAATTAAAGAACTAGTTATCTTTTGACCAATGGAAAGAATACACTGTACACATTCTTTAAAACGTCAAATAGTTACTTCTTTTTTGTTCTGGATATAAAAAAATGCAATGTATTAGTTAATCAGATACCACAGTTCCTTAAAAGACAGTTTGGTAGCCATATTGTCAGAAGTGGTTTTGGTATCTATGGTAGAATTTGGTGAGATTCTGTTCTTCACATGAAAAAATTGTTGTTGATACTGCCTAAAGTTAAAATACTAACGAATCATGACACTGGTGAGCTCCTGGCTAAGCAATTTGAATTGGAGCAGTAGGGTTCCAGGAGCGCTTGTGGTCTATTATATAAGCTGTATTTGAAGCCCCGAATGTTCATCCTGCCAGCTGCTGCACACTTGGAATGGCTCTGCCTTGCCTCAGCAGTGGAGTGGACAGAGAACAGAGCTTGGAATTTCTGGTTTCAAGTCCTGACTGTTTCTCAGTAGCCACTGACTTGATAGTCTCTTCATCCAGAGAATGGCAATGTTTACTCCAAATTCTCATGTGGATTAAATGATTATAATGTGTAAGAAGATATCTTATAATTTGTGTAGGTCTGTGTAATATTACATATTGTAATTGTGTCAGCTCTGTTAAGCAGGTGCAATCTAGAATTGTTAGGGATTGACTACAAACATTTGTACTTGTTACATTCTTACCTGACCAGGTAGGACATGTCCACCCAGATCTTCTTTTCTATCCTGGTATGTTGATTTGACAGCATTTATGGAGCATCAATCTTCTCACCCAATGATTAGGTCTTGTAATATCACCAAGGTACTCCAAGTCAGGACAGTTACACTCCTAGGGTCCTAGAGGATTGATGGTAATTATTTCAACTCTAAAGTATGGGATGATATACCTGTCCTTCAAAACCCAGAGGTAGGAAAATTAGACTCAAAAGAAAGGAAGGCTTCTACCTGGATATGTTGCCTGGAAGGAGGTAGAGGAGAGACAATTTTGGCATCTGAATACAGGCCTTGGACAGAATGGGGGCCATGTGGAGACACATGCTCTGTTCTTGGCTCTAGACGCCAGTCTACTGGGCTCCTTGGCAGGAATGAACTGTAGCATCTGTTGGTGCAGAAAGAATATTTGGGCAGAGTTAGTTTCAGTTTCTCAATTTCTTGTCACTAGGGATGGGCAAACCCAGTAGTGCTCTATGTTTTCAGAAAGTCTTGACTTATTGTTCAAGCATTTTGGGTTTGGCTAAATTTTACATGTATTTTGCCAGCTTTCCTTCCTTAATTATTAGTATTAAACCCATGTGTATGAATTTGAATGGAAATTTAATAGCCATTTTTATATTTGTTTACACTTAATTCATCCCATGATTGTGTTGAGTAAGGACTATTGTATCTTGTAAGGAGTCTTTGAAGAGAGTTTATAAGAATTTCTATTCATAAGATGTCACAGCAATTTTTACCCTTTCTCTCCCCACAAATAAATTTGGCTTTGGGGATGGTTAGATGGGATCTCAATTCCAAAGCTATGATGCTTATGGCCTGCTTTGAACAACACAAAGTGAGTTCTCACTGTCTTAATTGCATTTGACTTTGAGGCAGTTGGGTTCATAAAACCCTCAAGTGGATTTCTGAGAAAGCAGATGCTCTTTTAGCAAACATTATTCTCCATCTCTAGGTCTTGCATACAGTTGCCAGAGCCATGGAAAAACAATTTCTATGGCCCATCATTGTTTTTCCAAGTACAGCACACAGATTGGTTCCAGGCAGTAAGAGATGAGGAAAAAGAAGACTGGTCATTTCCAAATTATTCTTACCTCCCCATTACCCAGCAACCCAATTGAGTCTCTCTAATGCTTTGTGCAGTGCTAATGACACTAGAAATATTGATTTAAAGGAACAGGAGTTATTTTCTTTTTTCTTTATTTTTATTTTTAAGATACATTTTGTGAAAAACTCAAATTTGTAAAACAATGAGGAGGAGTTATTTTCTTAATGACAAAATAATTTTTTATGGTCACAAGATAGAATTTTATGCATTAAACAGTCTATTGATTGTTTTGAGATGACAGCTACAGTGAAGATCTGGATTCTTACATGTTAGAGATGGTGAGGAGGGGAGATTTATTGATTTTTTAGTCAAAATTTACTTATTTCCAAAGGTCCTAAAATACTAACTGAAACAAATATAAGCATGGTAGGTCCATAATACATGCTTTTGAATTAATGAATTAATCATAAAGATTAAACTTTTTATTATATCCAAAGAATTTTAAGTATCAAACTAAGTTAAATATCCAGGAAAAAAAAAAAAAGACACAACTGCTTATTATTCCCAGTTCTTTCTTTCTTTTCCTTTGGCCATATGATACAGCTGTTTTTTTTGAATTGAGAATGAATTTTGAACTCCATTGTTAGCTAAAGCAACTTTATAACAGAAAATATTACACTTTAATGAGAATTAGACTGAAGGGTGGGGAAGGGATCCAAAGTCACTAGATATTTGATCATAATTTATAAAGTTGTTTACCTTAGAAGGTGCCCCATTAACATTTTTGAATTATATTTATTTTGAGATAGCTGTATATTTACATGCAATTATAAGAAATAATGCAGAGGGGGCCCCATATATTCTTTACCCAATTTTGTTCAATGGTAACGTCTTATAAAACTATAGCACAACATCAGGATGGAGATAGTGACACTGATCCAGTCAAAGTGGAGACCACACCCACTGTCCTCCCCCATCCTCTCTCCCCCTCCTTAGCCCTTGACTCTCCCAGGGAATCTCCCTAACAGTAGGCAGGGGTGGAAGCTCTGGCACCCCACCTGGCTGAGTTCCTTCCTATTGGAAGTGGACATAGCAATGCTTTTTTCTGCTCCCTGTATGGCCTGCATTGGGAGCCCAAGAGGGAAGGGGCTTGCTTACCAGTAGGGTCATGTTAATGATGAGTAGTACCCTGACTCCCTACCAGGTCTCTCAGGACAGCAGCCTAGCTGGGAGGGAGGAATGCCTCTTTATTGCTGTGGGAATGGAAGTCCAGGCTCCCACTTGGCCTCTGTATCTGGGGGTGGGGATGGGGGTTTAGTTATCACCCCACAGGTGGGCAGTGCTGGCTCCCTGCTTTGTGCCTTCTTACCACTTTGAGGGTGGGAGTAGAGAATCTGGGCTCCCCCTTTCTTTGTTGGCCTGAGTGAGAATAAGGCTGTGGTTTTTCTGAGCTGTTTGGTTGGCTTAGGGCAGTTTTTGTCTAAACATTTTCTGTCTTATAGCCTGCCCCTTTCCTGGTCCTTTAGCTAAGAGAGCAAGCATTTGTTGGGGATTCTTTTTCTGATTTCTTCCCTGTGTTAGATGGCCTTGGGGGTTGCCAGCTTCTTCTGGGATATGTAAGGCAAGACCACAGCCCAGGAAACTCACCACCATTTGTTCCTAACTATTCCTCACAGTTCTGCCTTCTCTCTGCCTCCTCAGTCTTCTGTTTGTTTTGTATACAATGTCCAGGTTTGTTGTGCCCACTGGGAAGAATAGGGGGAAAAGTACATCCAATCCACCTTCCCGTGTTTACATTTTAAACAGGAGAGGAGAAATGAATTAGCATTGGAGGAAAAAGTATTATTTTGTTATTCTTTATGGACTGGGAAAGGGGAACTTTTTTGTTCTTGTCACTCTTAGGTCAAATTTTTAATATATCCATTATTGCCTCCAAAACTCTCCACAGTTATAGAGCTTGCCAGTTTTCACTCTTCACCCGAGTTGGTCATTTGTAGCTCATGAAATTCAGTCAGCCCTTCCAGAAGAAAATGTCAGAACCTATGGGAAGGCTCATGTTTTCTGACAGCTCCAATTCCTTCTGCTGTCTCTGTCTTTACTCTTCATAGACACTGCGGTTTATCGGCAATTTTGTTTTATCACCCAACACAGGAAAGAGTTTTGTGGAGAGCAACACATTCATCATGAATAACGTTTCAGGCCCATTAAAAATGATTATTACCACCAAAGCACTATTTTGAAGACGGGTTTTTAACCATGCTCTCAGCATTGCCTTGAAAAACTGCCTTTGCGTATTCACCCACACAAACACACGTGTGGAGGCCCCAACCTGAAAATTGGCTCTTAGCACTCGCATTTTATTGAACCAATAAATTGTGAGTTTAACATTTTAGTCAAATTGAATGCCAAGTGTTTCATTTCAGACCCTAGTGTCCATATTGACAGGACTTTAAATCTACTACTTGTGCATCTGGAGCTGGTTAGATGTTTATAGTTTGAACAGAGCCACATGTCAATGGCACCTTTAGTGGATGAAGAGGTCTGGTGGGACAAGTAGTTACTCTGCCTCTCGGAGGCAGGAACAGGCACCTGAGGGCCAAGTCTCTACTGATCCACCCTGCCCAAGAAAGGCCTTTGCAAGAGGAAGAGTAGCTGGGTTTCTGGTTACATGTTTCTTCATAATTCACCCTCAAGGCACAGAAATATGCTCACACAGACCTTCATGAGAGGTTCTATGATGGAAGGACCTGCAGTCTCTCTGGAGGAATGTCGCCCAACAGAGCTCTCTGGGATGATGGAATGTTCTGTATCTGTGCTGTTCAGTGTGCAGCCACTGACCTTGTGTGGCCACTGAGCATTTGAAGTGTGGCTAGTGCAATGGAGGAGCTGAATTTTTATTTAAGGTAATGTTAATCCATTAAGTCCTAAATTTTCAATTCTGTACATATTTCATTGAAATTGACACAGGTACATTAACAAAAAGCTGGAGATCATCATCTAGAGCTTATACATCTTATATTCTTATCATTATATGATTATATGATACATTACATAATGTATCATATATGATGCTCCACATCTGGCATGTTAAGACAAACTGGTTTAATTAGTTAGAGATTTTAATTACAGTAGGCACATATGGCTTTTGGTTACCGTTTGAATAACCTGGTGATAAGGCCAGGTCAGACATAATGAAATACCAAGAATCAGTTCCTTTTCTGCACCCATTAATTACCCAGAGTGATGATGTTTTATTCCATTCATCTACCCACCCACCCACCCACTCACCCCTAAAGTGTGTGTTCAGCATTTCTGTGTCAAGGCCCTGTGATAACTGTGGAAGACATACAGGCTCATGCTATTTCAGGTCTTCTTGGTTCAAAATGTCCTATTAAAATGAATTCCTCTGTAGACTTAGCACAATTTATTGTGAAACATGAGGATCATGGATTCAGAGAGACCCTGGTTTCCTTTCCACCTCAGCTATTCTATCTCATTAGTTAAGTAACTTAATTTCTCTAGGCCTCAGTTTTTCTACATGTAAAATAAGATTAAAACCTACCTTTGATGACTACATTTATGTGTCTTGGGCCTCAGTGCCAGGTATGTGGTCAAAACTTCTGGATAATTCTGTGAGGGTCTTTTTGGATGAGATTTACATTTAAATCATTGGACTTTGAGTGTAGAAGATTACCTTCCACAATATAAAGGATTATGACTCATCCGTGGAAGGCTTGACCTGACTAGAACAAAAGGTGACCTTCCCTGAGCCAGGGGGGATTCTCCAGCAGGCCTTCCCCTCCAATTGCAGTATTAGCTCTTCCTGGTTCTATGGCACACTGTCCTTGGACTCAAACTGCAGCCTGTGGTTTCCCTTGGCAGTTTAGAACTTGTTAAAGCCTCCATAATTTTGTGAGTCAGTTCCTTAAAATAAATCTTTTTCTATATATATATGCATAACTATTATAGACTAGCTGTTTGTGTCCCCTGTGTTTCATAATTTGAAGCCCTAACCTCTAGTGTGCCGATATTAGGAAAGGAGGCCTTTTGGAGGTAATTAAGGTTAGGTTAGAGAATGAAGGTGGGATCCTCATGACAAGATTTGTGGCTTTGTAACTAGAGGAATAGAAATGACACAGTGAGAAGATGGCTGTCTGCAAGCCACAAAGAAGGGCCCTCACCCATACTCAACCATAATGGCGTTCAGATCTCTGGCTTTCACCCTCTAGCACTGTGATACAGTGATGTTCTATGGATTATGCGACTCATTGGGTGGTGTTTTGTTATGTCAGCCCTAGCTGCCCAATACATATCTCATTGGTTCTGTTTCCCTGGAGAAGCTTGACCAGTATCCCACCTTAGAAGGTGGTTGAGGAGCCTAAATGAGATATGCAATGTGCCCTTCACAGCACCTGGCACATAGGGAACTAGCTGGGTGTCAGTTCCTTTCTCCTCCCACAGCATGAACATGGTCCCTGCTCTGGTCTAAGCCTTCCCCTTGGTGCTGTTTGGCCCACTTGGATGCTTTCCCATCTCTCCCCTATTGTTCAAATTCTAGCCATCCTTCAAGGCCAGCTCATATCCTGCTTCCACAGTGCAGTTTTTCCAGATGATTCCAACAGACAATTTTTTCCCTCTTTCAAACTCTAGTGTACTTAAAATATACGCCTTCAGTATTTAATATTTTTGAATGTGCTTTCTTGTTTTAAATTTCTGACCGCGTTTCCATCAGTTAAATAGCCTTAACTATTTAGCGACTACTTAATATGGACCAGGTATGGCATAGTTGGAGGGAAAGCGAGGAACGCGAGGGGAAAGCAAGAAATGAAAGACGGAGACCAGGCAGAGATACACACAAAAGTTTATTTGTCAGAGCTGACAGATAAAGGCCACCTCTCTATATTGGGGAGAGACAAAACAGGCTTGGGTTCTGGAATTTTTATGCGGCAGGCTTAGGAATCAGAGCCGGGTGGGTCCTAATGCCGACAACTAGGGGTTGGATTGGTATAAAGGAGAGATGAGCCTTTCTCAGAAACGCCCTTGGGTGGGAAAGTGAAACTTTTTTCCTTAAAATGGCAGCTGTCACTTAAGATGGCCACTGTCCAGATGCTAAGTAAGGACCTTATAATAGTACTTGCCACATACTAATGTGTTTAATTCTCAAGATAACACGCTGTAGATATTTGCATGCCCAGTTTGCATTTCACAGGTGAGGACTTTCAGGTGCAGAGAGGTTAAATGTGTGTGACTATGCTCTAACAGAGACGATTTATTCAGAATTCTTCCTGTTGTTTTTCTCCTTGGTATTCTGTTTTCCCCTGTAGCCCTTCTGCTGGTAAAGCTGCGCATGAGTTTTGTTGGCTGAAGACGAGAAAGTGGGGACAGCCTAGAATACAAGGATAATGGCTGTATCCCCAGGTTCCTTGTTGGCAGGTGGCCTTCCACGGTAGAGAATGCTGGCCACTCTTTTTCCCAGCCTCCCTTGTAATTAGGTGTGGCAGCTGCGTCAATTTAGTCCAAAGTAACCAGAGGAGACACTGCTGAGAGCTTTAGGAAATAGTTCCATCCTGATGCAAAGAGGGTCTCTCCAGCAGAAACTCTTCCCTCCTCCCCGTCTTTCTTTTGATATTGACTAACAAAACCTTGCTGTTGTGGTCATATTACTGCCACCACAGAAATCTTGCCAACCCTCTCATAATAGACAAATGGGAAGATGGAAAGACTTGGGGTCCTTGCTGCTGCCTAGCGCTGACCAAGCCTTGAGCTGCTCAGATTCTTAACCTCTCATTCTGAGTGGACAGCAACCCCCAAGTGCTCAAGCTATTGGTAATGCTCTTTACTTAAAGCTCACTGCATTTGAACACACACAGGTACTTGCTAAATCTCAAATTCAAGTTTTTGAGTCCTTATTGAGGCGATTATCTTGAAAGTAAGACTTTCTTAAGAGAGAAAGTAGGAATTATGTGGTTCTAGTATCTCCTTGCTCCAAGTGGGGCCAGCACATACTGGGGAGGAGAAGGAAGTGGAGGGACATGGTTCACATAGACTGTGGGTCCCCAGTGAAATGGAACCCTTTCTTCTTTAGTCAGAAAAAGGAATGAAACTCTGTGAGGCCACAGAGATGTCACAGATGTGGAGATATGTGGGAACAAAGGAGTTGCAAAGGCTAAGGTGTAGAATACCAAAACAAGAGCCTTCTACTGGCACATGATTGGTGGAACACATGGCAGTGATGGAATGGGGTGGCCATTGAATCCTGTCTTTTTGCGTGTCTTTCCAAGATTTAAATCAATTGAGGTGAGTGTCCAGAGTGCCAAGTGGATCCCACACCTGCCTGTTGGTTGCTGGTGGGCTAGCTCCTGTGTTCTAGTCCTGCCAGTGGGACTGGGGAAGTAATTCCTCACAGGGCAACCGGGGCACTGCTAGGAAGTGGAAGCAGATTCCCAGAAGTTCGTTGACAATTGCTGCTCACATCAGTGCTGCTCCAAGTTCAGTAAAATAGGCTGGCAAACTGTCTGATGTCCAGTCTATGGTACAGCACTGAGAACATGTGTTGAGAACTGCCACTTCCACAAAAGAAATTTTTATGTTCATTGAGTCTAATAATAAAGAATTTGGACTGGCATAATATAGATTCTTTCCTAGAAATTCACTTTTATTATATTTGATGATATTATAAATTTTGATTTATTATATTTTTTTTAAAAAAACATGTTTTAGTTGTAGATGGATACGATGCCTTTATTTTATTTGCTTGTTTATTTTTAAAAAATTTTCTTAATTAATTTTTTTTATTTTTTTGTAATATTTTTTTAATACAGTGCCTCACACAAAATGAGGCAAGTGCTCTACCACTGACACACAATTCCAGCCCTAATTTATTATATTTGATGAAGATTTTTTTCCCCATTTTTGAAATTAAGCTATAATTTACAGTAAAATTTCCATTTTAGTATGAGTTTTGGAACATGCATATGTTTTGTCGCCCCCTATCTCAGTGAAGATCTAGAAGGGTTTTTTAATCAATCCCCCCAAGTTTCCCTCTGCCCTTTCACAGTCAACCCCTCCTGCCACCCCCAGTCTCTGGCAACACTGATCCACTTTCTGTCCCTAGAGTCTACCATGCGAGAACACTACATAAAGAGAACCATCCCTGATGTGGCCTTAGAATCTGGCTTCTTTTACTTGGCATAAGACATCTGAGAGTCATCAATGTGTTCTTGTGTGTATTGCTAGTGTGTTCCTTTCTGTTACGGAGTGGAATCCTGTGGATGAGCTGCAGTTTGTTTGAATCGCTTCCCCAGTTGAAGTACATTAGGTTTGCTTCCAGTTTGGAGTAGTTATGAGAGAAGCTGCTACAAACATTTGTGTGTATTGTTTTCTGTGAACATAGGCTTTTATTTCACTTGAGTAAATACTCTGGGAGGCGATTGCTGGATCATACAATGAGTCTATGTTTAAATTTGTAAGAAACTGCAAAAACTGTCAAAGTGGCTGCACCACCTCACATTCCAACTAGCAATACACCAGATTTCCAGTTGCTCCGTCTCCTTGCCAGTGCCATATATTGCCAATTTAAAAGATTTCTGCCTGTGTAATAGGTGTGTAGTGGGTATCTCATTATGCTTTTCATTTGCATTTGACTTTGACTATGGTTTGAATTTGTATTTGTATGGCAAACATCTCTCAGTGTGATTATTTGCCATCTGTATATCTTCACTGCTGAAATGTCTGTTGAAATCTTTTGCCAATTGTAAGAAAAACCTAGCTTGTTTTCCTATCATGTCATGAGAATTCTTTATGTATTTGGATTCAAGTCCTTTATCAGACATGTGCTTTGCAAATATATTTTTCCTGGTCTGTCTCCTCTTTCATTCTTTCCACAATGTCTTTCTCAGAGACATTCTTAATATTGGAAAACTCTAATTTATCAATTTTTCTTCTTATGCATAATGTCTTTTAGTCATCGTAAATCTAAAATTTTTGTTTGTTTTAGATTTTACATTTAGGCCAATGATCCATTTAGTGCTAATTTTTGGAAAGGGTTGGAAGTATGAAGGGGAAAGTTTTATTATTATTATTATTATTATTATTATTATTATTTGTATGTGGACATTCAATTTGAACATTATTTGTTGAAGGACTCTGTGAATAATTTTAAATTAGCAAACAAAGTGGCCCTTCAGCAAGGAACATTGAAGGACTGATTTTCACAATAGCTTCATATAACTGCTGCCCTGAGTTGCATCCTAGATCATGGCCAAGATGTCCAAGTGTCCTTCCTATGAGCCAAACCCATCACCTTTCACAAACATTACTCCCAGGCTTTAGGAAGGCAGCATGAGCTCACATCTGATTAATCAAAGAATAGATTCTTAGCTCTTTATGTTTGGTAAATAAAAGGCAATCTCAGAAATTTGATACAAAGCTCTCTCTCTCTCTCTCTCTCTTTTAATCTCTAAACAATGGAGCTTGTAATTTTTCTTCCAGTATGTTCAAAATCTCTCTGGCTGCTTGAGAAATTGGATAAAGATTCCCTTCTCTCCTCATTTTATCACATATTGCTCTGTTCCAAATAGTTGGAAACAGCTGGATTGTTTCATTAATCTGTGGGAAACTTGGAAATGGCCAAAGGCTGGCAACCAGCTCAAATGTATGTGTGAAATGTGACATCGAATTCCGGAAGAGAAAGCATTCCAGCTCAGATGGCGTTGGTTAGCAGCCTCCCAGGGGAGGATGCTCTGCCGCAGGGGGTACCTCCTTTATCAGTGTGGTCCTGCATTCACTTCTGGAGGAGAAACTGAGGACTTGGCTCCCATGTTTAATACCTGAATAATTAGGCCAGCCCTCAAGTTGACATGAGGATAACAAAACCATGTCGACATTGTAACCTAGTACCGGTGGGAAGAGCTCAGAATAACTGGAAAGTCCATTTCATCACAGGGAGAAGAATCAGTTATTCTTGGCACTGCTAAGTTTGTTCTGAAATCGAGGCTCACTCTCAAGGAAGATAAGCACATTTCTCCACTTCTTCCCTCTTCTGTAATGTGTAGGTTCTATGAATTTATCAGCTCAGGCCACGGCTTAGTAATGATTTCTAGATATGTTGATCTGGGAGACTCTGTGACCCTGGTGAGTTGTCTGGAAATTCCAGAATTCTGTTATCTAATCTAAGAATATTTCCTAAAATGACAAGAAGCTACATACTTTGTTTTAAATGTAGGTGATCATTTTCCTGATCTACAAAGAAAAGATAATAGTGTAATGCTGAGAAACCAGAAATCACCAGTCCCTTGAATGTGTTCCTGTCTTTGAGGTGGTTTCAAACTAACCAGGGCCCCAACCTTCCTGTTTCTATCTTAGATAGGAATTCCTTCCTTTCCTTTCTGGAATTAAACCTACTCAAACTCACTTTAACAAAGAGGAGGCTTATCATCAGAAGCATATGCAGTACATCCTGGCACCTGAGGGCAAGAATTCTAGCTAGGCACCTGGAAGGACCAGTGTGGCTGGACAGCCACCCTGAATCACTGGGGCACTCTCCCTCTTGCCTCTGCCTCTCTGCATGCCGGTCTCCCCTCTTCTCTCACTTGTGAAATCCCCCTCATGTTCTTTTGAACTCACATGGCTGTCCCAAACCCGGCTTCCAGTTCTCAAGCTCATCACTTCCCAATTCAAGCACCCAGCAGAGACTGACAATACCCCCAGGTCCCTGAGGCTCTCTGAAACCCAGTTTCTTTCCAAGCCCAGTTTCCTGGCCGTGGCCTGTCTTGACTTGTGTGTTCACTCCTTATTTAATCCACATGGTCTGGGGCTAGTGTCCTGGGGCCTGCTGTCCAATCAGAGAGCTAAGGTGGCCATACTTTTATCAAAAGAGACAGGTAAATTAACCAATAGGCCAACTAACCACACTTCCATGTAAATGTTCAGTTTCAAATGTAAAGTGGTAGAATACAAAAATGATCTGAATATTGTACTCTGTTCAGAAAGTAAACTGACTGTAATGAAGCTTTGCTCTCTACTACCAGAGCCAGTGCAGAATAAGTGGATCAGGAAGGACAGCATCTCTGGGAGGAGTGGATCCCAGAATCTGTCTCTGTCTACATGACTTTGCAGTGACTAACAAAGATAAATTAATCAAATAACATTATAAACTAGTTCACTATGGCCATAATCTTCCTGGAGATCCTCAGGGAACTTATTGTGACATAATTTCAAATGACTAAATGGGAGACAAAGTACCTCCTTCAATGTGACATGAACCTTCTTCAAACCAACCAGGAGAGGGTCCATGTAGAGAAAGAGTATGGAGACAGAGCCAACAAAATTGCTCCATAGCTGAGAATTTGTCTGAGTGGGTTTACCTCTATCAATAAATAAAAAGAAATAGCTTTATCATGCTTTATCTCATTTTAACACATAAACCTCTCTATTCAGTGTTTTTTTTTAATACCTGGAATTGAACCCAAGGACACTTAACCATGGAACCAAATTCCCAGCATACCCCCTGCCTTTTAATATTTATTTTGAAATGTTACATGAATTGCCTCTTTTCTTTCTTTCTACCTACCACTGAGCCATATCCCCAGCCCTATTTTGTATTTTATTTAGAGACAGGGTCTTACTGAGCTTCCTAGCACCTCACTGTTGCTGAGGCTGGCTTTGAGCTCATTATCCTCCTCTCTCAGACTCCCAAACGGCTGATATTATAGGTGTGTCCCACCTGCCCTGGCCCCAGCCCTTTTTAAAAATATGTATATTTTTTAAGATCGGTCTTGCTAAGTCATTTACTTAAAGCCTCACTAAGTTGCTGAGGCTGGCTTTGAACTCCAGATCCTCGTGCCTCAGCCTCTTGAGCCTATGGATTACAGGCGTGCGCCTCCATACCTGGCTTCTGTTTCTTTCCCATTTGTACCTTTTCCCTATTCTGAGTTCTTACTGTGCATTTGACAGGAGAGGGATTTTGCTGCCTTTCCTTCACAGGTGTCCTTATCTGTCAGTCTGCTCACATATGTTGCTGCACCACCCAGGTGGTGAGTTCTGTTTCTTGCCTGCCCCTGGAGACAGAATGGGGGTCAAGATCCAGTCCACCCCAAGAGACTGGTCCATGACTGAGCAATGGAAGCTGGGGGATGGTGAGAGAGAATGTCCTGGAGCAGGAGGAGAAGTCAAGAGTTGAAGCATGGCAACGTATGTGGGAAGCAGCAAGAGCTAGGGCTTTGGAGAGATTAGTGGAAAGGGAGGGTGAGCTGACTCAAGGAGCAGGTTTGGAAAGTAGAGACTGGGCAGTACTGATGTTCACAGTCCAGCGGGGAAGGGCTGAGCAGGGCACTTCTAGGCAATGGTGTAGTCCACCATGGATCTCCGAATACCAAATGCATTTTGTCATTCTAACTAGTTTTTTCCTCCCGGTAGCAGGTTGGAGAAAACTAGAGGGAAGAGGAAAACAGGGAAGGATGTGATTTCAGAGCAAGTCCCTCAGAGACCAGCTCCAACTTGCTCCTGTAAGTATACTCTTCATAAGAGCCAATCTCTAGAGTTCAGGTGTTCAGTCCTTTGAATATGCTCACTCCAGGCAAGGAATTTGGCCTTCCCCATTACGCATCCTCTCCATCATTGGCTAAGGGCTCACAGTGCAGAAGGGGCTTACAAATCAGTCCTAGAATCAGAGAGACCTGGCTATAGAAAGGCACCCTGTCCAAGTAAATGCTTAGGCTTTTTAAAAATGCTGACTTAAGTTACATGGTTATTTCCTATGCTACACCAATTTATTCATTCAACAAACTTTCATGCAGTGTCAATCATACATGAGGTTGTATGAAAATTGGTCAGTATTTTCAGCAATCATCTCTCTTCATCCCTGTGCAGTGTCAACCATACATGTCAGGCACCGAGGATGCAAAACTCAACCAATGTTGTCCTGTTTTTCGTGTAGCTGAGGAGATGAAGAAATCACCAACATTTATCATCAGTTTTATCAGAGGATGCCCATCTAATTATGGAGGAATAGCTTTGGTGCCCACTGATTGAATTTTCACACAAAATCTTCAGAGAACTGAATTATTTTCTATAGACTCTACTTTATAACATACAGTCATATCTTAGCCATTTAAGGATGCTTAAATTGGCTTCAGACTTGAAAGACAATTCCTCTAGGATGTCAAGCTTTGAGGGAGAAAAGACATTAATTCTGTACTTACTCTGAGCACCAATTTACACAGAGTAGTAATCTCTCTTCAATTTTTTAAGAGTAGCATTTTTTCTGCTGTACTGATGTCTCATTTGGATTGACAGGGAAAATAACAAATACTTGATTCAGGTACTATGCTTTACATTAGGGATCTAGTGAACACTACAGAAGACCCCCTGGAAGCTTGTGAAAATTCCCAGGCTGATTAAAAGATATGAAATGTGGGTTTGTGGGGCAGTGAGTTGGGGCGGGGATGAGAGGGAGGGAGAACCCATCAACAGAGTGGCTTTTGATGCTTGCGATGCAAAGGGTTGTGGAACTGTGAGAAAGAGGTGCTAGCAAGGACCTGTGCCTTATCAGCATCAGGACAGAGGACTAGCAGCTTCCTTAACAGCAGGACTCCAACTCATCAGTAGGTAGAGAGGATTCTTAAAGTGTAGCTAGCAAATCCTGGGGAGGGAGATTGCTGTCAATAAGTCCGTCCCCTCCCTGCTTCTGGGCCCCAAAGAACCTTTTATTTGTATATATGATATTGGGTGGAATACTAGGGGGATAATGAGAGATGATTGCTGAAAATACTGACAGATTCATTTCATACCAAATATCAGAGAAGAGGGAGGGAGGGAGGGAGGGAGGGAGGGAGAACGAGAGAGAGAGAGAGAGAGAGAGAGAGAGAGAGAGAGAGAGAGAGAGGGAGGAGAGAAAATTTTCTTGGGCAACAGACAGAAAGCAGGCTTCTGAAATAAAGTTTGCACATACTCCATGGCGCTTTTGAAAAAGAGAGTTTGAAAAACTGATGCTAAGGGATTTTGATTTTTATTATTATAGCCAGCCTTTAATCTTGAAAAAAAATATATTAATGATCACAAAATAGCCAAGAAGTTCCATTAAAAAAAGGCTGACCAATAGGTACAGAGTCTTTGAGACCCTTTCAGGCCAAACCTGAGGGAACCTGATAGGGTTGGGGTGGGGGGTGGCACCTGAAACTATGAACCTGGGCGTGGTGCCCTCAGATCCAATAAAGACGAGCACAGCAAGGGGACAAGCGGTCAGATCAGTCATGCAGCATCAGGAGGGTCTCTGGCCGTCTGCGAGACACAGGGACCTCTACGTATTGTGGGTGAAATCAATCAGAGTCCTGCGGCATTGTCAGCTGGAGTCGCTCTGTGTCCAAACTTCGACTGCACGTCTAGAACCTGTGTCTTAATGTAAATTGGCTTATGGCTAGGTCTCCCTGGGGCATAAGCTTCCATCGCCCAGATGGCAGGGTGACCCTGGTGGAAATCAACATATGGTACGCTCTATCTGTCACTCACGCAGGAAGGATAAATACACTCTTCCTAAGAGCCAATTAAACAAGAGTCAAGGCCACAAACTGTGGACACCTCTGACAATGGACTATCAGGAAAGTCCAACTCTGGTAAGGGATATTGAGACTGAGGGACAATATCCCGAGGATACTGAATGTCAGTGGAGGGGGGTAAAAAGGAGGGGCGAGAAGGAGGGAGGGAACAAGTCAGGGCTGGATGTGAGTTGTGCTTTCAAGTTTTTCCACGGGGGACAGGTGTCAACAGTGGGGACAGCAGGACAGCTGTTTGTCAATGGTTTTTGGTTAACTTCCATATTCATGGGAGGGACGGCCTTGTTTTAAATTTCAAGTGCAAGTGATAATGGGGGAACACTAGGAGGAGAGTGGGAGGCGAGACAGGCCAAGGGTGAAGGGTGTGTCATCAGGCCAGCTACCTTTGTGGACAACAGGAACTGAGCTTTTCTGCGTGTCCCACCTGAGGGGCACCAGCTTTGTTCAGTCATGCGTTGAGGACCACTCCTGGGGACGGGAATTCTACAATACTTTTCCTGCCTCCAGAGCAGCACAGTGGGCTTGGGCAACAGGAAGACAGGAAGTTTGGCTGTTTTAATCAGCTTTTTTCACTTCTGTGACTAAAAGATCTGACCAGAAGGCTGGGGGTGCAGAGCTCTCGCCTAGCATGTGTGAGGCACTGGGTTTGATTCTCAGCACCACATATGAATAAATAAAATAAAGGTCCATCAACAACTAAAAATTTTTTTTAAAAAAATCTGACCAGAACAATTTTAGGGGAGGAGAAGTTTATTTAGGGGCTCACAGTTTCAGAGGTTTCAGTCCGTAGACAGCTGGCTCCATTCCTTAGGGCTCAAGGTGAGGCAAAACATCATGGGGTGTGGCAGAGGGAAGCAAATCATATGATGATCAGAAAGCAGAGAGAGACTCCATGCACCAGAATCAAATATATATATTCCATAGGCACATCCCCAATGTCCCACCGGCTCCAGCCACACCCCACTTGCCTTCAGTTACCACTCAATTAACCCCATCATGTGCTTAATCGGCTGATTAGATTAAGGCTATAAACAATCATTTCTTCTCTGAATCTTCTTTCATTGTCTCACATGTGAGTTTTTTGGGGACACCTCCCATCCAAACCATAAACCTGGTGTTGGTCATTGGCAGCTTGGGAGAGGTGTGCCCAAGTGGAATGGGAGGGGTGTGCTGATGGCATTAGAAACTTTGACTTCATGAGTGAAAGGAATTTATAGTGGGGATCTCATAGCAGAACACACACATTTATACGTGCACAACTATGTAGGTGTATATTTTTATTGTTCCATTGAGGAAATGATATCTATCTATGGATGGCAGTGGGCACAGAGAAGAAGTATAGGAAGAAGTTCTAGTTCTGCTTAAGAACAGAGATATAACCCTTCAGGTTGGATGAAAGCTCTCCTGCCTCCCTATTTCATCTCTTTTTGGAAATGGGCACAATAAATGGAAGACCTCTTTTCTTATAGCTAAGGATTATTTGGAGATGAACATGTTCTCAGCGATTATCTGGCAACACAGAATTTGTAGGAAGCGTACCTGAAACTTTTGATCTATTTTTGTGATCACATCATAGGCTACAAAAACGGTGAAACCATTCTCACGAAATAGGACTCAGTGTGTCATGTATTAATAGGGAGCTTGCTACTCTGAACCATTCAGGAGAATATTTATTTGTTGCATTTATTTTATGAGCCATTTTCCATAAAGGGGAGTCTAGTGCATGTTTCACCTTGGTCATAACATCGGTCTTTTCCCTTGGAGGACATAAATGAGCATGAAGCAATGTATTCTCATTTTTCATAAGAAGGAGAAAGTGAGAGAAGGCTGCATGGGGCAGAGTGTCGTCATTCTTTTTCAGAGGGGCTAGAGATACACCTCTTCTATGGAAGGCACATTTGACCCATCACTTCATCTCCTTCCTGTGAGGGAGAGAAATATGGTGAGGTGTCTCAGTGACACCAGGACTTTCCTTGCCATATATGGAGGACTAACTGTACCATGATATGTCCAAGTTATATCTTGTCCAAGTTATATCTACTCCAAGTTAAGATTTTTGTGAGATAGGAGAAAGTAGTGCCCAGTAGATTAAAAAAAAAAAAAAAAAAAAAAAACCTTTAAAAATGTGGATATACTTAAGATCTGAATGTCTCCATGAGGGTCAAAACTTAGTGGAGACCAACGCTGATGATAAGTACTTCACATGCGTGTGAGTGCCTGGTTCTGGAATGGCTTCTCTTGGGCTGGTTCTGTCCATTAGGAAATACAGAGTATGACATCATTTTGTAAGTTTAGAATGTATAGATGTATAGATGAAAACCAAATATTCTGCATGGGAAAACTGATGGGATCTTAGAGAGGCAGCTAGCAAAGTGATCAAGACCATGATCTCTGCAGGTCTTTGGATTGGACTCAGCTTTTAAGCTGCCCTACTCATTAGCTGTGTGACTTTGGGCAGGTCATACAGCCTCTCTGTTCTTAGTTCCCTTCTCTGAACAATGAAGATGTTATCGTACCTGTTTCATAGAGTTATTTGTGTAATATTTAGAACAATGTTTGGCACATAGTAAACCCTACAAATGTTTGTAAAATAAAGTACATAAACCTTAATGGAAGCCCTTTCATTACATTCCTTCTGTATCTCAGAGAGTTTTCAAATATTTAAATTCAGCAAATATTTATTGAGCACTCATCTGAACTGGGCACATACTAGTTACTGGATAAGAATGAATTTCCACAGTCTCTGCTCTTTAAGGTATTCAACAGCTAACAGTGTTTATTTTTTTTTTAATTTAAAATAGCTTAAAACAATGATAAACTTATAAAAAGTAAAAAAGTGAAATATATGCAATTTTTTCTTTGACTCATGTGGATTAAATCCCTCAGATTACTTTAGAATGTGCTTCCTACAAATGAAGATATTCTTCATAACCAAAAATATGACCACCAAAATCAGGAAGTAATAGTGACCCATTGTTATCATCTCATCTTAAGACCCTATTCAAATTTCATCATTCATCCTAGTGATCCTTCTGTAAACAAAAGGATCCAGGTTGATAGATTTTTTTTTTTTTAAGTACTGGATATGGAACTCAGGGCCTCATGCATGCTAGGCAAGCACTCTACCACTGAGCTACATCCCCAACTTAAAAAAAAAAAGTGAAATAGATTTTGAAATAGATCTCTCCAAGTTGCTCTGCCTGGCCTCAACTTTTGATCCTTCTGCCGCAGCCTTGTGTCACTGGGGTTACGTTCATATGCCACCATGTACCCATTATGTGTTGAATTTTGTTGTCACATCTCTTTGGTCTCCTTCATTCTAGAACAAACCCCCCCCCCACCACCACCACCTTTTTTTTTTTGAACCAGGAATTGAACCCAGGAGTGCTTTACTATTGAGCCACATCCCCAGCCCTTTTTATGTTTTGTTTAGAGACAGAATCTCTCTATGTTGTTTAGGGGCTCACTAAATTTCTGAGACTGGCTTTGAACTTGCAATTCTTCTGCCTCAGCCTCTTGAGTCACTGGGATTACAGTCGAACTCCATTGTGCCCAGATGACCTTGACACTTCTGAAGATCACTGTCCAATTGTTTTGTAGAATGTCTTTGAATGTGGGTCACGCGTTGCTCCTTTGTGATCAGACATAAGGTTGTGCCTTCTTGACACAAACAACCTAGAAGTGACCCTGTGTTCTTTCCATCATCTTATTAAATAGAGTACAAGATTTCAAATTTTTTGAAACTGATTATGTTTATTGTGATGATTTGATTAAGATCCTGCCTGCCAGGTTTTCCCACTGTAAAGTGATGTTTTGTGACCAACGTGCCTTGAAACTGCGTAACTGTTCTGTTCTTCATCAAGCTTTCTGGTTGATTTGTTTGTTGGTGTATCTCAAAATGGACTCATAGTTTGCCGTTTTATCCAATAGATTACAATCTGTTTCTGTTATAATTTTTCCATGTTCAAATTGTCTCTGATTCAGCCCGAGGGAGTCCAACCAAGCTGGCTTCTGTGTCCTTTTGTCCTTTCTACCTTACTTTTTTAGTTCTTCCTTGCTTTTTGGCATGGCAAGATATTTTCTTTTTATCTGGTACATTCCAACTTTGGAATTGAGTGCTTGTACACGAGTCCCTGGTTTTCCTTGGTGGAGGATGAAGCTCAGAAGTTAGTGCCAGAAGGTATGTTCACACAAGGTATGTTCACTACTCTAGTGTCCCTGAGCCCAGACCCTAGCCATGACAGAGTATTTATTCCTATATTTATCTGTGTTTATTGAGAACTATTAATTCACATCAATATCTAATTCCAGTCCAACAATACATAAGGTTTATTATAGTTTCTCCCCTTCGCTGTGCATGGCGGTGCAAACTGTAATCCCAGTTACTTGGGAGGCTAATGTAGGAGGAGGCAACCATGCCACCATGTACTCATTATGTGTTGGATTTTGTTATCACATCTCTTTGGTCTTCTGGTCAATTTGGGACAATTTGGACAATTTGGTCAACCTTTTCAATTAGTAAGACCCTATCATAAATAAATAAATAAATAAAAATAGAAAGGGCCGAGGCTATAGCTTGGTGATAAGAGTGCTCTAGGGCTCAATCTCCAGTACAATTTTTCTTTTTTTCACTTATCTGCTCATTCCTCCTAGATGGAGCCCATCTTCCATCTCTGTTGCTCTACCCCTCTTTTAGGCTTTAGGTGCGTGGGCTTTGATCCCCCATTCTGGGCCCCAGTTCCACCACGCTGTGGGATCCCCACCCTACTTAGACTCTGACGCCCAGTATTGGCCAGGGTCTTCCTTGTCTTATCTGGGCTCTGGTTTTCCCACACTGGGCTGTTCCTCATGCCTTCATGTGGACACCCTTCCTGCCTGACTTGGGCTTGGACACCCCATGCCAGGCCACCCTCCCACATGCACACCTTTCCCACCTGCCTCAGGTTCTCTTTTTTCAGTGTGACTCAGAGGAGATTTTAAAAGACTCTTCAGGGGTTTATACAAAATCGACTTTAAAAACCCAAACAAAATAAACAGACGTGAATTTTTAAATAGATAGAGTACTAAGATAAAATTCATTGGTTCTTCTCTCTTCAACTTTTGTACCTTAAGACCATGTGGCAGGCCTGAGCTGGGACACTAGACTGCCACCATCTGGGCTGGCATGCCCCAGAAGATTATGCAAGACTCGGGGTGGGGCGGGTGGGGGGATGATAGGGGTAAGGAGGAAAGCTTTTCTGCTTTTATTGTATGATTTCTGATCTTGACACCAGGGCCAGATGTCCTGATTATGGAATAAATGAAGAATGAGACAAAGCCAAGAGAGGTTTCTGGTAGACCAGGTGACTTTAGGAAAAACAAAACAAACAAGTGGAAAAAAAAAAAAAAAGAATCTAATTTTATGTAAGTGAATTTTCTCTGCACCCAGGATAACAGGAAATGTAATCTCTTAGGAAAGATAGAGTCGAAGATTTCATTTTCTAGTCATCACTTCTGCTCTGCTAGAGAAACAGTTTACTTGAAAAAGTGTGGACTGGGGGGTATTTCCTGGGAGGGTGGGCAGATCTGAAGGATGGGCTGAGGCTCTGCTCCCTTTGTGAGGCCCCATGGCATGGGGGCAGCCATCTAGAGAATTAGGGCTTTCTCTGGGCCCTGCCTGCTGGGTGGTGGGCCTAGTTGGGGTGGGGGCGGGGTGGGGCCTCCATAGTTCCCTAGCTGCATTAGAGCACAAAGCAGGATGGTCCCAAGCTTTGATTCAGTGCTTTTATTTCAATGGGGGAATGAAGATTCCTGGGGGAAGCAAACCCCCAAATTGTTCTTCCTTTATCCTCCTTTTAAATTTGTATACTCCTGGGCCTGAAGGCAAAGGAAATAAGGCCCTCCCGGGCCCCCGCACCCCCCCTCCCCGTCCTCCTCCTCCCCTGTCTGACCATGCCAGGTCCCAAGTATTTGTCTGAGTTCTAATTAAAGAGGAAACAGATTCTCTATCTCACCCTAGCTGTTGTCTGTGCAGCCTGCTCCTAATGCTCCTCATGGAATCAGGGAAATGTGGTTTTGAGAAGTGCTGATTTTTATTGAGCATGACTTAACTCAAGCTGCATCCTTGTATTTTTTTTCCCTTTCTTTTTAAGAATAATCACTTCAGAATGATTAATGATGCCTGAAGCCACCCGTCTTACTTCCTGCGGTGAAATGCCAAACTTTTGTGCATGTCTGGGTTTGTAGGAGGCTGTGCTGCACACTGGGGAGAGAGTTTCCCATCCTGTAAGGACAGTTGGGGTATTGTTCGGGAAAGCTGACTCTGGAGGGAAGGAGCTGCCTAGTGGGACCATATTCCCTGCAGGGAGGGAGGCTTTGCTCTAGTGGAAGGGAAGTGAAATCGCCCCTCAAGGTGCCTGAACAAGTTTGTTGCTGGGTGAGCAGAGCCTAATCCTTCTTCTTTTTCTTTTTCTTGTGGGGGTGGGCTGGGAATTAAGAACAATGCAGATGGTGTCTTTGACAACAGGTGGGATTGCAGGAGAGGAATAGGTAAAACAAAGGGCCACCACCCTACTGGGATGCAGCCAAATTCCTGGATGTCCAGGCTGAGCTTCAGGAATGAACTCCCCAGGGGAGCATCCTGCCTCTCTTCCCAGAAGCACCTTGGGAACTTCCTTCTACTCCTCCACTTCTCAGCACCAGCAGCCTCTGCCTGACTCCTAACCCCCCTTTCTTCTGACCAGAGGGGGTTTGTAGCACCTACCGAGGGCATAGTGAATCCTATTTGAAATCCAGTGTGGATGATTTTTGTTTATGAAAATTAAAACCAAGTATGGAAGGGGGGTCTAACATTTTGTTATGTTCTTCAACCTCCTTCCCTCCTACCCCTCCTTTGCACAATGCTCTGAGGAAAGTGTGCTGACTTGGTGAAATACAAAACAGTAAGTCTTTTTTTCCCCCTTCCAGGTCCAAGAAAATAGGATCATCTTGACCCATAAGGTGTTTTCTGGAGGAGCAGAGCTCTTTATTAAGAAGGGAGGCTTCATGGGACTGGAGGCTAGCTTAGGAGACACAAGGGAAGAGAGAGGAAAGGATGTCAGCAGACCTCTGGATGTCAGTGAGTGTGTGTGTGCATGTGGAATACACATGTGTGTGTGTGTGTGTGTGTTGTGTACGCCTTCTTCTTTCCGAACAAATTAATCCCAATAGGTGTTTCTTTAGGTATCTGTAGGATCCATAGCTTTACCCACTTATGGGTCTGATGATCTTTGCAAAGAAATATGAGGGCATGAAGTGTTCCTGCATGATTGTCTTCTATTAGAAAAGTCAGATCGAAACAAAATAAACTTCCCCCCAACTCAAAAGCCTGTACTGGCTCCTCCTGAGCTACGCTCTTCTTAGGTTGCATTTTATAAACCAAGCTCTTCATTTGCAGAACTACTCAGCATCGACTGTGTTAGAATTTGTAAGCAATTTTGGTCAGAGTGCCCTAGGGGTTAGAGCCAGAAGGACAGATCTCTATGTTAATGGGCAGAGCACCTGCCTGAAAAATCTGGGAACACAGGTTTTCTTCCCACGACGCATTCTCCACGCGAATTAATCTGTTAGCTGGTAGGTATGTTGGTTTATTTAGAAGCATGTGTGCTGACAATTGGCTTCTGACTGTAAAATATGGTCTTGGGGGAGAAAATGATTAATTGCCTGCTTTACAGTGCGTGTATGTGTGTGTGCATGTATGTTGTGTTTGATGACAGTCACTATTAATATGCATGTGTCTACAAATCTAAAGGCAAACCAAAGGCAAATACTCATTAAGACACTGGAAAGTGTGAATAAACAAAAAAAGCTCTTGGAGTTGTCTGCACATTTGTGCCCTCTTGATGGACACGGGAGCCAGGGGAATCTCATTTTTTGCTGACTACATTATTTTCAGATACAAAACAGGAGATAATTCACAGCAGAAAAAAAATCTCCTTCCCTGAATGTTCAGTACTGTGGTGAAGCACACCTTCTTCAAAAGAAGCAGGGCTGGAAACATCTCACGTAGGTCTTCACTGTACCAAACTCTTTTTTTTTTTTTTTTTTTTTGGTCTCTGCCTATATGTTACTTTAAAATGCTAGTCAACTCTTCATTCAATGTGACAAGAATGCAGAGGATACTTGATATTATTCAGAATAGAGGTCTGAATAATATTGTTTTCAAAATAACAATTTAGATCATTTAGAGTTATGAATTCTGTATTTTCCCAAATTAAGATACTAAAATAAACAAAACAAAATTAGCATTGTTTCATTACAGAAAGGGCATTGCAAGACAAAAAAGCAAACAACCAAAGGAACAGAAGAAAGCTTTGCCTCCAACAAAGAGCAAAGCTTTAAGCTGAAGAAATGCACAGGGATGTAGGCTCCCTATACTGGTGGACATGTGGGAACCCCTCTGCTTTATAACCGTCCACAGGGACTGGCATGCTGAAGACCCTTAATGTGGAAGTGGCACTCTTGGTTAGAAGTATTATTATAGCGGACGTGCTCAGAGGGAATTAAAAGGTTGGGAAATGGGAGCAGGGTGGCCGTCTGGAGATCAGTTGGCCCAGGATACAGGTCTACCATTACGACAGTATGCATGAGTGCCTGAGTGCCTCTGCACATTACCTTGGGAATTACTGTCTTGTTTCCAGAGCTGGCCTAGGAGGTTTGTCTCCATTAAACATATGTTACCTACAGTGACCCTCTGGAGATGGCCCAGGGTTGGAGCCTTTACAAAGGCGAAAGCTGAAGAGCTAGAAAAGGAGAACATAGCAGAAAAAAAAGAGGGGCAGAGGAAGCTGGAAGAGGAAGGGAGTTAAGTCAAATCTTGAAAATAAAAGAGGAGAAGGCAGAGACGCAGGAGGCAGGCTTTTATTTAAGCCATGGAGATCACAGAGGAGGCAAGGAGGAGCAATGAGAAGCAACCAGTAGACTACAAGATTAGGATGCAAACTAGCTTCGCTGAAGTGGGCCTGGAGGGTAGGTTGACAGTAGAAATCAGCTTGCCCAGGGGCAGCACTGGGTTAGGAAAAGTTTAGGGAGAGAGGTTGGCAGGGGTGATGACGGGATCCAGTTCTCGAAGGCAGCAGAGTGATCTGTTGCTCCTCTTTCTTTTTTCAGTGGGATGATTTGTAGATTCTTTCAATCACTCAACACACATTTATTGGTGTCTACCAAGAAGAAAGGATTGTGCTAAGTGCTGAGGATCTAGAGATAAAAGGAGCTGTCTCTGCTCTTAAAGAGCTTTCAGTCTGGGAAAGTTTTGAGGGAGAGGACTGGTGAACAGACAGGGCTGATGCTGAGGGTGGGGCAGGGAGGAAAGGCTGGGGCTCTTGCAGCGTAGGGCAAGGTGGATTAACCTGTACTGGGAAGGGCCAGTGTCAGGGACCAGCATCACAGGGATCACTGCTGAGCTGGGCTCTGAAGGATGATTAGGAGTTCTCCAGGCCGAATGGCTTTCTAGAAAGATAAAGGAGTGAGTGCCAAGGAAAGGAGGGATCTTGTTGAGTTGTTTGGCTGGAGTGAAAAGCAAATGTGTGTGTTGTTGAAGCAGGAGGTGGCTCTTGGGTTGCCTACTATGTTGAAGAGTTTAGATTTCAGTTTGTCAGTATGTCAAGGAGAAGCAGCAGTGGAACAAAGAATACTCAAGAGGGGATGACCCAGAGGGAGGAAGAAGAGGAACAAAGTGAAGGTGAGGGTGATTTTGATGTGGGGAGGTGGGGCGTGCAGGAAGTTGGTGAGGGGTGGCCTTGGTTCCCGCCACAGGGCAGTTGTGAGGCCATCTGGCTACGAGGGAGAGTCTGGGAGGGGTGTGGGTCTGGAGGAGGCTCGCTGGGAAATCTAGAGAGGAACAAAAGGATTGCCATATTGTCATTATTTGACATTCACAGACCTTCATCAGATATGTAACTGATTCTCACTGACACCACTGGCCCTACATCTGTTCTGCTTTCAATTGCAGTGAGATCTTCCTTTCCAATATCCACTTTCTGCGAAGGTATCAAGTGCCAGGCGTGGCTGTTCTGAATGGGAGCCAAGAAATATTGATTACGTATTCTTTGTCCTCATGTTGAAACGTGTTTATATTTCACAGAGTCAAACATAACCAACAGGAAAGACTCTCTATGGATCACTAATCATTACCATTGGGGGAGCTTTTCATTAAAGAGGAAAATCAGGACACGTGTTTGAACTCACTGATGAGCATCTAAAATGAATTCTTACTAAATTTTATATCTCAAAGAGAAGCATGACATAGGTAAGGTAGTATCATTAGTGAAAAGCGCACTGGTCTGGAATCCAGAGGTTGTGTTTTTTTTTTTTTTTTTTTTTTTTTAACATTTATTTTTTAGCTATAGGTGGACACATTATCTTTTTTCTTTTTTTAATGTGGTACTGACGGTCTAACCCATTGCCTCACGCATGCTAGGCAAGCGCTCTACCTCTGAGCCACAACCCCAGCCCAGAGGTTGTGGTTTTTGAACAGCTTATATGTAATATTAGTCATCATCACATTCTTAATAATCTGCATAATCTTAGATGAAATATGTTCTTTGTTTCAATTTGGATTATGAGTCTTCTTTTCTTCTGCCTCACATACCACAATGATATAAATATAATTATTAATATAAGATTTTAGGCTTTGAAATATAATTTTTTCAGTTACAAATAAACAATTTCAGGAAATAGTTTTGAATTCTATTCCTATGCCTAGCTTATAAAGTGAAATTGACTAATAAATGTTGTATCAGTTTGTGAAAAGCCAAGTACCGTGAGGGAAAGGGGACTAGAATATGGGAATATCAGTAGAGACTCACTGTGGGAACATTTTGAAGTAGTTAAAAATGGCAAAAGAAGAAAGGCATTGTAGGAGATATCTGATGTAATTTAGATGATTTGTGGCAAGTTGTTGATGAGAATAAAATTCACTTCATTTTTCTGTTTCTTCCATTAGAAAAGAAATTAAAGAAAAAAAGGAAGATAGACTTTCACAAGGATAATACAGATATGATAGATTCATGCAAAGAATTTTTAGTATCTTAGGAAGTAACTTCATGGTAGAAAAAGACAGTGCCAACTTTTCCTCACCCCTGCCCGTAGATATCCCTGCCTTAATTCCTTCAACCTGTGTGTTACCTGATTCGGCAAAGGGTCTTTGCAGATGTGATTAAGTTCAGGCTCTTGAGATAGGGGAGTTTTGGGATGGGGATATAGCTCAGTTGGTAGAGTGCTTGCTTTTCATACACAAAGCCCTGGGTTCAATCCCCAGCACCACAAAGGAAAGGAAAAAAAAAAAAGAGAGAGAGAGAGAGAGAGAGACACACACACACACACACAGAGACACACACATACAGAGACACACACACATAGAGACACACACACAGAGAGATACACAGAGAGAGAGAGAGAGAGAGAGAGAGAGAGAGAGAGAGAGAGAGAAGACGTTTATCCTATATTACCTGGTGGGCCCAAGAATCACAAGGGTTATCATACAAGTTTGGTAGGAGAGTGAGAGTCAGAGAGAGGGAGTTGATGATGAAAGCCAAGGGAAGGACAGAGATATAGCAAAGTCACATCGGAGTGATGGCACAGGTTGGGGTGATGCCATTACTGGAAGGAGACCCTAAGCCACAGAAACTCGGCTTCCACAAATGAGGAGGAACAGGAATGGATTCTTGGCCTGAGCTTCCAGAAGGAATGCAGTCCTGCCAACACTTTGATCTTAGCTCCCTAAGACCTACTTAAAGAATTCTGACTTCTACAACTCTACAATAATAAAAGTTGTGCTGTTTCAAGCCATTAGGTTTGTGGTCATTTGTTATAGCAGCAAGAAGAAACAGATACAAACTTCCTGAGTGGTCCTGATCCCCTGGGTTTTCCTCCTGTCTTGCAAGTATGTTTTACATGTCCTTAATTTGCCCCATATTTCCTCTTCTCATAGGCCTGGTCTCTCTCTTTTGTAATTGCTCTTCTAATTCTCTGTTTCCTTATTGGATGTGAGCTCCCTGAGGGCAAGAAATTGTCTTATTCACTTTTGTGTCTGAGTTCTGGGTGTAGAGCTGAGTATGGGAGAAGAACACCATCTGTGGATTGAGTGAACTAGTCAAATCCATGCCATAGGGGAAATTTTCAAGTAGATCAAAAGGGTCACATGGATCAAAAGGAATGGTGTCTGCCGTGTCTGGCTTGGTGAGATCTGGGCGTCACCCTTTGATGATACCAATGAAGTTGAAAATGGCTTATGATGGAATGTAAAAAAGGATCCTTTTATCCAGCAGCTCCTTGGTTCCCCCCTTTTCTTTCCCTGCGGTCTTCCCTTACCCTGGGTCTGCTGAGTGCTTGACAAACATGTTTCTAGAGATTTAAAAGCCCATACAATGAAAAAGTGCTAAAGAAAGAACAGGAGCGTGTTCTGGCTGCAACTTCTGTCATGTCACTGATGACTGGAGTTGAGTTAGCTGACGGTGACAGGAGAATGCCCATTTCCTCTCTCACCAGGGTAGTGACAGCCCTCTCAAAAACACATGTTAGGTTGAAAGATTGCTTTTCTCTGACAGAGGAAGGCATTTCAATAAAGAAAATTAAAATCGCATGGCCTATACCCCACATAATTGAAAGCAGGGATTTGATAGATATTTATATGTCCATGGTTACGGTAGCATTGTTCATAATAGCCCAAAGTAGAAACAACACAAATGTCCATCAACAAAACAGAAAACAATTTTTTGAAGAGACAAACAGATTCAGTATGTAAACACAATAGAATATTATTCAGCCTTAAAAAGACTGAAATTCTGCCAGGCTCAGTGGCACATGGCTGTAAAATCCCAGTGATTCTAGAGGCTGAGGCAAGAAGATTCCAAGTTCAAGGTCAGCCTCAGCAACTTGGTGAGGCTCTAAGCAATTTAGTGAGATCCTGTCTCAAAATAAAAAGTAAAAAGGGCTGGGGCAGTGGCTCAGTGGTTAAATGCCCTTGGGTTCAATCCCCAATATATATATATAAAAATAATAATAAAGAAGAATGAAATTTTAATATGTGCTACAACATGATTCAACTTTAAATACACTGTGCTAAGTGAATACTCCAGATATGAAAGCACAAATATTATCAAATCTACTTGTACCCAGAGTAGACAAATCTATAGAGATTAGAAAGCAGAATGGTGGTTGCCAGCGGTTAGGGGAAGAGAGATTGTGGCTGTTTAATGGGTAGAGAGTTTCAGTTCATGAAGCTGCTAGAGTTCTAGAGCTAGGAGGTGGTTGTTTGCACAATGATGTGAATGTACTCAATGCCACTGAACTGTACACTTCAAGGTGGTTAGTTAAAATGGTAAAATTTATGTTGTGTATATTTTTCCACAATAAAAAATGTAAAAAAAAAAAAAAAAAAAAAAAGCTTCCAAAACCATAGAAACCATGGTTTTGTGGGTTTCCCCACATTTCATTGACTTTTTGGTCAAGGGTACACACAAAATAATCAAAAGATGCAGAAGAATTAGAGGAGATTACCTATCAATGTGGTTCCCATTTTGTTTTTCTTCCTCTTTCCAAGTGATGGTGAGAAAATCTTATTTAAATAACACTCAAGTACATCCTCCTCCTAAGTAATTTTTTCCTGTGACTTTTGCACACTAGAAAAGAAAACATGTTTAATAAGTTAAGTGCGTATTTGCAAAAGTTAGCAAATAAACTTGGTGACCGTGGCAACTCCTTGGAGTTATGTTTGGTAAACTGGATTTTGCAATTCATGAACACACATTGAATAACACTGCTTGTCCTGGGTCCCCTTACTTCACACAGGAAGTATGTGACCTCCAGGTCCCCAGGCAGTCTGAAAGGGAGCTTTGATTGAAACAAAGCAAGCAGTCGGATTCCTCTAGGTGCAGGTAATTTTTGTGGCTGATAGTTGTGTTGAACTTTTGAAAAGCAAATACCACCTGCTTACTCTGGGAATGGGAGTTTGGGTGGAATGAACACAGATTCGATGGCCACATTCCTTGAGCACTTGGCAGGCTTAAAAGGTGATTTCTAGTGAGTCATTTGGTCATTCTGTGCCTGCATGCATGGGGGCAATCAGGGTTTGAAGTGGTCCACATTGCACCTGCCAGACTTCCCTATCTAGCCAAAATAAGGCTTTTTTACAATTTGGAGTGCAGGCATGGTGGGAATGGAAGCATGTCCTCTAAAGTAATTTAAAATAAAAGCAATAACAATCATAATATCTGGGGGTAGAAGTGGGGGAGTTTTTATAAGGAATCCCAATTAGATTGTGCTTTTTTGCATTGATGACTATTCAGAATTTTTTGAAATATCAAATTGCACTTATTTCAAGGCTTTCTTTCTTTCCTTCCTTCCTCCCCCCTCTTCCTTTCCCCTCCCCTTTTCTTTGTCTTTCTTTGATTCAGTTCTGCAATTCATGCGCCTGAGCACACTACCTTCCATACACCCCCACCCCCACCCCTGCTGTTAGGTCATCAAATGCTGACTGACCAAAAAAAAAAAAAAAAAAGTCTAATGAAACCCTATCTGTCCTACCATGCCACCATGACCTCAGGCTAAGATTATCGGTGGCTGTAAGAATGGAGCATGGGGAGGTGGGTGTAAAGAGTTGGTAAATAAATAGTTGTTCAAAATTACCTGAAAACAGAAAAGCTAGGAAAGGTGTGGAGGTGACCCCACCCCCAGTATTTCTTTACTGCCAATAGCTCTCCCCAGTTCCTACATGCACAAGCCTAATTTCTAGCTTCTCCTAGGAAAAAATGACCTGGGAGCCCAGAAGAGGAGAAAGTTACATTATGCCTCTACCTCTTTGAGACAGGTGGGTGGCACAGGTGGGGTGAGGGCTCTGTGGTTCTGTGTGGGAAGCATCTTGCTTCTGGAGAGCACAGTCAGGCCTGACTGAATGGACAGGTAGGGAGTGCCCTCCCCAGCGTTGTGAGGATGTGGCCTTTGGTTTCTTCCTAGGTTGGCTATATGATTGACATGATAGGAATAAGGAGATCGCATGCTGTCCTTGAGCAAAGATTGATCAATGACTGTAAAAATTCTTCTATTAGTGATTGAAATGTTGCTAAATATTAGTAATAGTAATAATTATATCTAAGAGGCCAGCTAAGTGGCTTTTTTTTTTTTTTGGCAAGGGGTAAGGGGTGGGGTGCTGGGGATTGAACTCAGGGGCACTCGACCACTGAACCTCATCCCCAGCCCTATTTTGTGTTTTATTTGGATACAGGATCTTACTGAGTTGCTTAGTGCATTGATGTTGCTGAGGTTGGCTTTGAACTCTCAATCCTCCTGCCTCAGCCTTCAGAGCCACTGGAATTACAGGTGTGTGCCAGCGAACCTGGCTAGCTAAGTGTTTTTATGCATCACATTTTTTACTCCTATGATGCGCTACTGTTCCATTCTTTTTAAGCACGTGAGACAGGCAACGTCGTTATTGTTGTTGTTGTTACTGTTATTTAGGTAATAGTAACTCACTGTGTTGAGGTTGCCTCCAACTTTTGGGTCTTCAGTCTCAGCCTCCTGAGTAGCTGGGACTGCAGGAGCATACCACCATGCCAGCTAGGTTACTATTATTATTATCTGCAGGATATAGGGTATTTCCTGTTAAATAGGCACATTAAAATCCTGAAGAGATTATTTGAACAGACAGAGACTTCTGTATTGGGAGGCCCCAGACTGTAGATGGTTTAGGTTCTAAGAAAGGTGAGGGTGGGGGAGCTTTTACAAGGTAAGTGTGGAAGCATGGCAGAGAAGATACCTGACTGTAAACTGGAGCAGTAGCCTCCAGTCCCCAGTCAGAGGTTAGTTGGTGGTATCTGATGGATAAAACAGGCCATGACCATTTATGCTGAGCTGGGTTTCTGTTGGCTTACTCACGAACCCAGGATGCTAGGGCCGCCTTAGTCTAATGACCTCTCAATTAATTATTTTAACACTTCATTTTACATGTTAAAGCTACAAGACATTATTTGCCTAAGGTCAGGGTGACTAAGGGGCAGACTCTTCATAATATGTCTACCTATGGCCTCCTCCTTTTACCCTTTTCAACACTGTTGGTTCTTATATTTTACCAAGAAATAACTTGATCCCACTGTGAATGTCGCGAGGAGGCTCTCAGGGAATTGCTGTGGAAGAAGAGAGAGGAAAGCAGGTTTCTTCGAGCTAATCCCACAGCCAACTAAAGCAAGCAGGCCTTCCTTCCCACAGTCTGGTTACTCTGATGGCATAAAACAGGCATACTTTAATTTAATTGGGCTGAGGTGGTGACAGTAAAAAAGAACAATTTTGAGGTGTGGTTTTCTTGAGGTGGCATGGAGGTATATAAAGATTTGTTTTAATAGCATTTTAGTTGGGCAATTATAGAAGTTGAGCAATTCTGTGTTCTGGATAAAAGGAAAAGCCAGCATTGCCTTGTGAAGCCAGGGTGCTGGGCTACCAGAGGGTTAACTGCCAGCTGAGAAACACCAGCTCAGAGTCCCTGGGAGACCAGCCCCACCTGCATCCCCTTGAGTCTATGCTGGTTATTCTCTGCTCCTTCCTTCCTTCTCTGCTCTGTGCCCCGGGAGCCTGGAGTTGAGGAATGCATCTTTTTGGCCCCGTCCACAATCTGCCTTCTGGAAGCATTTGGCCAGTGGGAGGTACCAGCAAGAGCCTGGAGGACAAGAGGAGAGAGAAATTGGGGTACTCCTTCTCGAATTGCTCTTTGCTTTGGTGAGATGTCTCTAAACTGTTTCCTCTTCGAAGACAGTTCCACCAGACTGCCCCGCCTCCAAGTTTCTGAGTGCAAAATGAACTCAGGTATGGCTATTTCTCCTTCGGGTCTCTTCAGCCCCAGGGGGTGTAATGGCTTTGCTGTTTCTAGGGTCCTCCCTATCCCCGTGCTTTCAAGTAACTCTGACTGCACCGACTAAGCAGTCTCTTCACTGACAGTTTTTCTCCACCTGTTGTTGACATGTATTTCTCGCTAGGACCTTAAATAGGCAGTCTCATCCATAATTTTCTTGCTTGAATGGAAGGTACACAGAAATCACCTAGGGTTCCCGTTCAAGGACAGATTCGAACTCAGAAGCTATGGGATGGGGCCCAAGATTTCTTGTCTCTGACAAGTACTCAAGTGATGCTGAGGGTTCTGCTCCATGGACCATACTTTTTTGCAGAAAGGATCTATATAGTCCTTTTCTTACTCATTCTTTGGTTATGACTGTTGAGTATGACTTGAGAAAATTTTAAAGCATTGAGCCTCAGTTCAAAACACAGTAAGTAAAAATGTAGGTGGTCCCCACTCATCCTGAAAGTGGGAAATAGATGGATGTGAAAACAAAGCAGAAGATATTCTGCTTTTCAGGTTTGACTTTCCAACTCCAAAGGGGTGTGTGTGTGTGTGTGTGTGTGTGTGTGTGTGCGTGTTACACATGAGCAATTGAAAGATTCCAGGTCCACTATTGCTGAATAATTATAGGTTATTTCAGAAACTCTTAGCCTGAGCACAGGGATGGGAAAGGTGGCATAGAGATATGGATCATGGTTTTTTTGGGGAAGATCAGGGACCAGCAAACTAAGGCCCATCTGCCAAATCTAGCATGTCATCCAGTACTTGTAAATAAAACTTTGTTGGAACCTAGCCAGGGTCATTTGCATATGTATGGACTATGGTTACTTTTGCCCTGCAGTGCAGAGATCACATGGCCAAAGAGGCTACAATGTTTGTTACTTGGCCTTTTCACAGAAAAAAAGACAGCTGAAAAAGATTGACCTAGACTATTACGCAAGAATTAAGATCTATGAGCAAAAAGGAGGCTTAGAAATCATCTCATTTGCAGATGAGGAAGGGGGTTCCATATTGTTTCAGCTGGCTTCAACCCTGTATTTTTTAAAAGAAACATGGAAAAAAACTGGAGGAAATTTGAAGAAAAAAATAATTATTAGTTGTTCTTTGAGGCAAGCCAGCCTAATGACAGAGGTTGGAAAGCCAAAGGTGTGACAATAATGACCTCTAGGTTATTAAAAAAATGTAGCCTGCGCTCTTAGTCTCTATTTCTACATAGAAAAATTTCCCTAAATTTAAGTGGATCTGATGTTGGAACTAGGATTCCAAGGGAGGTCATGGCCTGGAGATCTTTAAAACAGCATAAGAACAGCTGCTGTAAATGACTTAGGCTAAGATTGGCAACCATTCTCAGGCAGCACCTGAACTTGTCATGCATTTATTCATTACTAAACAGGAGGAAGTCAGGGGACCCAAGGTGGGGGTGGGGTGATTAGGTGCCTGTGCAAGCATATGTACACACATAAACACCTACACACTCACACACAGGAGTATTCTGTTCTCCACATCCTGGTCACATGAAAAAATCTTCTTGAGGTCACTGGTGTATCATTTGGTATATCATTTGGGATGAAGGACCCCTTGGAACTCAATGATTCTGAAAGCAGTCAGGGAACTATTACTTTAGGCCTTAAAAAATCTTCAGTAGTAATTTGAAGCACTTGAAAATTCAAGGTAAAAAATGTGCAAAATTTTGATTTGTCACAGTACATGCCACGGCTTAACACTTACTGCTAATGGAAGTCAGTTACAAAATTATTAAACTTTTTTTTTTTTTTTTTTTGCATGTGGAAGGTGTTGCTCTGGGATACCCTAAGCTTTTGGGGTTATTCCACTCCCTCTAGACTAAAGAGGAAATGTACAATGTTGCTATTTTGATTGTGAATTCAGAAGAGGTAAGACCGATGTATTGATTTCTGTATTTTGCCCTTAGCATAACATTGCCCATTGTATATGCAGAATAAATGTCTACTTTATTGGGGTGGGAGTGGAGCAGGTATATTAGATATGCACTAAATTCAGAGAAACAAGAAAAGAGATTATGGTGAGCTAATTAAAACAATTACATTGGCTCTGAGACAATGTGCTTCCTGGTCTAAGGCGCCTCTGCCCTTCCCCTGGCATAGCAAGGTCATCCTAGATCTGCTGACAGGTAGCAATTGCTTAAGCACCTCATTTCTGCCGGTTCACACTGTCTTGACAATAATGCTTGGAATTTATATTGAGCCTTTCATCTTTGAAGTTCAATGTTCTAACTCTAATCTTTATGACTTCTTTGTGAGATAGGAGCTATTTGTTTTTATTTCATTTTTTACAGGTGGAGGTGGGGAATGTGATGGACATGCAGGTTCAATGACCTGCTTAGGGCCCCCCCCCCCCCAATGACAAGGCCAAGGTGAGAATGGAGCTGAATGATTTGCAGTCCAATATTATCGTACCCTTTATTTTCTTTTCCTCAATAACAAATTCTGTAAACGCAGCATGTCTTTCTCTTTCTCCCTCCCTCCCTCCCTCCCTCCTTTCCTCTTTCTCTCTCTCTTTCTTTTTCTTTCTCCCTAGGAAAGAGACATTTGCAATGATTTTTTGTTTTCTAGCTTGTTCCAAATATGTTTAGAGTCAGAGAGATGGAAATCAAAGAAACTGCAAAGTCTATGTTTTCTAAAGTCTTTTCTAAAGTACTTCTAATGTCTTTGGTCCAACTGCTGGAGTTAATTAGAAACTTAGAATATAGTTATCATCCATACTTTCCCCCCTCAGTCTGGCTTTTCTTTCCAGCTGTTTTTATTTCCTTAAAGTAACTATTCAAATGTCTCTGTTACAACTCACAGGCTTATTATGCCTTAGTGATTACCAACCAAACTAAGACTTTAGGCAGATTAACTTCTCTCTGATCCTAACACAGTCCCTAAAGATTGACTCAGCAACTATGGTTGAAAACTCAGAACTTTATAATTAAAGCATGGTAATTACTTGGAAGACAATGTAGAATTGCAATACAAATTAAAAAAATGAGTCTCTGTAAACAATAATAAAACCTAAGGTAGTCATACATACAGAAGAAATAATATCTGTTAGTTGAACAAATAATACCAGTTTCCTTGAAGAATCTCATTAGCATTTATCAAGTAGTTAACGGTCCCAAAACACTTGACAGTTAATCCATAGAACATCCTTTGTAGATAATTGAATATTCTGATCTGGGCTTTGCAGAGGAGACACACCAATAAGCTACATGACTTGACCGGAGGACAAGACAGGAAGTGTTGTTGAACTGGGAAATCGATAACAGTCTGTCCCCTCAGACAGATAACTCTCTGTGCCAGAGCACTGCTCCTCCAACTATTCTTTTTCACAGTTTCGATTCAAACGCAAGCAAGAAGAGAATTTGTTTTCACTTTAACAAGCTTACATTGAATGAGAAACAAAAATGCAGAATTAACATTAATTTTAATTAAAATGAGTCCTGTTAGGCATGGTGGCACACAATTGTAATCCTAGCAGCTTTTTGGAGAGGCTGAAACAGGAGAATTGCAAGTTCAAAACCAGCCTCAGCAATGGCGAGGCTATAAGCAACTCAGTGAGACCCTGTCTCTAGTAAAATACAAAATAGGGCTGGAGATGTGGCTCAGTGGTCCAGTACCCCTGAGTTCAATCCCTGGTACTGGGAAAAAAAAAAAAAAAGAGTCCTTGGCTGCTCTTAGTCTTATTTGTGGAAGCCAAGCAGGACATCACTTATTCTGGATGATTCTGAAGGCACAGGAGCCCCTCTGCCATTTCCCTGCATGGGTTCCTAGCATTCCTTTGACATTTAAATGTGTTTGTTTGAGGTAAGATTTTGTTACTGAAGAAACATCTTGTTAGATTTCATACAGTAACAATGAGATCTTGGGAATGTAGAAACTGTCTTGGGACAGCAGAAAACATTGTCTAATAGACATGGTTTCTGTCTTTGGAGGTCACTGTGCCCTGTTGTAGATGTGAAGTGTTAACAAAAGTTATTTGAAGATAAAATGAGCTATTTCTATCTTTTGCTAACTTATATCATGGCATTCTTTCCCCTTAAAGAATACCACTCAATAACATTTTACATTGATAATCAGTGATAACACAGAGAGATTGAAACAGATTTTGTAGAAACAAAGTGTGTTTGAATCCAGACATACTCAATGTATTGAGATGTTAGATTAGTAACAAAAGACAAATATTTTCTATGTAGGGAAAAGGATGAAAATTTAAGAGGAAAAAAAAACTTCCTTTATTGATTTCTACCCCCAATTTTTTTTTTTTTTAAATGGGGCCAAAATAGCCTTCCATGTTATAAAATAACTTTGGTAACAGGATTCTGTAAAAAGATTCTGGCCCTAAGAAATTAAAAAAAAAAATCATTATTTTTAGCAGAACTAGTTGCTTTTAAAATTTCATTTTCATAATATCAAGAAAATATGTCCACATTGATAATTTACGACCATACAAAGACATAGATAACATTAGCAGATCCTCACATGTCAGCCATTGCTCAGAGAGCTCAACATTATCATAGTTAACCTTCAGGATAATTCTACAAAGAATGTAGTGCTATTACCATTCTCCTTTTGTAGACAAGGATACTGAGTCTCAGATTGTGACATCGTCATACAACTAGTTCCTGGGTAAGTCAGGATCTGAATGTGGGCAAGTCAGCTCCAGGGTGTTAACCATACCTACCACCCAAGAAAACCCCAAGGGGAGGCCTTGGTCCCAGGGGTGAGGGAGCAGTACTGAGGGCATGTCACACAATAGCAGGAACTTTAATTTTTAAATTATTTATCTATTTTTGTGATGCTCCAGATCAAACTCAGGCCCTTGAGCTTGCAAGTGCTCTACCACCGAACTTCATCCCTGACCCTAGTAGTAGTAGGAAGATATAAGGAATGCATTCTCAGTGAGGAAAACAAACAGAATTGGCTTTGAGTTTCACATATTTTCACCAAAAATAATGACACAGTCAGAGATAATGCTTTGATCTAAGTTTGTTATGAGATGTAAATGATTGGTTTTAGATTCTTTCCTTCTAGCTGACTTTGACGAAAGGCAAGGTTAGACACAACAGTCGAGTCTGGAAGAATGATGAGGGCAGAACCAACGTGGTTTTTCGATGACTTTAAAATCTTTCCTAGCCCTGGGTCTGATGCTCTGTTTTAACACATATATGATCCACCGAAGTCAGTGTTTCTACTTTTAACATGTGCATGATATTCATGTCAAAGATGATTTCAAATTCTTGCATACTACCCATCACTAATGTGATAACGGTTTTAGCATTTGGAATGCTGTAATCACCTATTAAAAGCTTCTTTGAATCATCCTTTAACAAAATGCAGGGAGAGATTTTTTCAAAGGGAAAAAACCCACTCTGAAGCAAAAGCTGGGGAGAATTTGAAACTAAGCCCAGTCGGCGTCTTGCTGTTTAAGTCTTATCTATCAGCGTCAGGGATGAAAGGCAGAAGCAGGGTCAGTCTCTTTCCTGTTTGTTTATTTCCAGCCCTCTTGTTCTGTCTGTAGCTTTGCCCCCAGAGCTCCTCAATTGTATTTATTTTCCATCTGCTTCCTGCTCTCTAGACAGTCCGAGACAGCCTGCTCACTAGCCAGCAGTTCAGACAGAGAGACATAAATATTGTAGTGTGCACAAAGACCATGTGAGGCAGGCAGGGACCAGGAGCAGCAATGAAGACACTGGCATCACAGATTCAATGCTGGGTGAGACTAAGAAATAGCGTTTCCGAAGTTGGGCAGGGCTGGGTATCCAAGTGGAAGATGAGTTAATGTTTTGTAGGAGAAAGGCTGTTGGAGGCATGTGCTAGCTTCATTTCAGGAAGCTTTTCTTCCTGACCAAATCTTTTGTTTGACTCCTTTCCTGAGAAACTTACTACAGTACTTACAGTATTTGGAGAAGATCATGTTATCAGAATCATCTCTTAGGGTGTTCCCTCTACCCACATTTTGATCATTGGTTTCAGACTCGATAGGACAGCCTAGTAAAGAAAAAGAAAAAAAAATATATAAAAAGTGTGTGTGTGTGTGTGTGTGTGTGTGTGTCTGTGTGTGTGTGTGTGTGTGTGTAGGAGAGAACAGGCTATTTTATAGTTGCCAGTTTTTATTTTTGCTAAGTAAGAACATGGAAAAGAAATTACCCTCTCTTCTCATCATTGTTTCACACATGAAAGGACAACTTGACCTTGAAGAATAGGAAGTAGGTCCATCCTACTTAAGAAGCACTGTTCAGCAACTTTAAACCCACATAGTTTGAAAAGATAAATTTAAAATTTTTGAATGGAGAAAAATGATCATATGATTTTTTAGTTAATCATATTACCTTCTAGATACTTGTTTTTGTGGCAAGTTAGTCAGTTGGATGATTTATGTTCTACAGTGTGAAATGTCCAGCTTCTGGGAACACTTTAAAGTCACAGTCAGTGTTGTAAATCTTTTCTCCCAAACTATGCAGATGCAAATGGAAGCATTGATCCTGGTGGTATTTCATTGAATTTGGAATATCCTAGGCATGGTAATACTTGTAGGCACCTGAGGCTGTGAAATAGTTTGGAACCATATTCATATTGGTAATTATTCTTATTCTTCACCTCTGGTTCAGGGTAGGGAGGAGCTAGTCATGGAGGAGAGGACAGGCAAAGAAGGAAGGCAGGAATCAACTTTGCCTTTTCTTTCCTTTTTTTTTTTTTGTCCTTGGTGCATATTGATTATATGGAATACTAGGCTCAGTCTTGCTTTGATGAATCTGAACAATTAAATGTTGACTCCAACCTTGAAAACCAAACCAAAATCTTTACAAAACCCAAATCTTTCAGTTAGCAGGACCTGTTCTGTGAGGACAATCAGGGCAACATTTGTTGTTTTTTGAACATGCTCTCAAAGGGCTGCAGAATCCCTCTCATCCTGGTAAATAGTTTTCTTTGTATTCTTTCATTTTTAGAGATTTTAAGAGCTCCTGAGGTGCCCTAGATTGGCACCCAGATAAGATGCTCCTGTGGCCCATTCCTTAACAAGGTGCAAATTCTGTGTGAGCCAGCAAATGTCAGGCCTTTGCCCTCCCCAGCTCTCCTGCTGCTCCTCCCTGGGTTGGTGAGAGCAGGAAGTGGTCCACCAGGAGTCCAGCCAGTGGGGAATGTGTGAAGAGAAGCAGAGAGACTTGCAAGAGTCAGGTCTCAACACTGTGGCCCAGAACAGAGTTGACAAAACTTTATCTGCAAGGTAGGATCTGAGATGAAGGTTGCAATGTCTGTCTACTTTAGCCCTAGACCAAGGTTTGGGAATTACTAACAAATATTGTTATGTCCCCTCAAATTTCATATGTTGAAGTTCTAACCCGAGTACCTTGAAATGTGTCCTTATTTGGAAATAGTAATTGAAAATGTAATTAGTTGAGGTGAGGTCATGTCTTTTGACCTTGTTTTCTGGGCAAGCCATGACCATGCTCTTCATTCTCCATTTCTTCTGCTGACGTGGCTATAAAATGCTTCTGGACCAAAGGGATGCTCTGGGAATGGGCATAAACAATGAGGACATTCCTCTTGTCTTTACTCCCCTTCAATGCTGGTGAGACTAAGAAATAGCTGGGTGAGACTAAGTGAAGCTGTGCCTAGAGGCACTTGTGATTGGACTAAGGGTTACCCAGGCCAATGCAGAACATCAGAAATGGTCTGTGAAATTCTCTTGGTTGTAGAGCCTGGGAGAATATTCTCAGTGTGACATGATTAGCCAGAATGAAGTTCTCATGAGTCTAACAACAGCGATTCAAATGTAGGGGAAGAAAAAGCCACACCCAGATGTACCTTTCTCCTAGGAAGGAGTTTCCTATGCTTGTATGAATTGGACTTAACCCAGATGCACAGCTTATAAACTTCAAAGAGCTTTGCAAACATTTGTCGACTTCCTGAACATGCATGGGAGAGGTAGCCTTGTTATCCTTGTTCTTCAGAATGGCACCTCAGGCAGGAAAGGGGATATTTTATGACTGCAGTGTACCCTGCTGCCAAAGTTGTTTCCCAGACAGGCTTTTTTCTTTTCCTTATGCTTTCAGGTGTTCTCAGGGCCTGCGGTGGAGACATAGCACGGGCAGAGATGGGAGCTAGAGGAAAGAGGAGGACAGTCAGAGAGTTGGATTATGAGACCAAGAGGCAGGCTTTCCAGCGTTCAGGAAAACACTGGCAACATGGCTCTGTCTTTCTCTGAGGTTAGCATCTTTAATTATTAAACGCAGAAGCTTCGTCAACATTTGGACTCCTTGGAGACAACCAGCAATTATCTTAAATTCTGTTCCCACTGCCACCCCTCTCCAACTTCATTACCAGGCCCCAAATTCTTCAAATTACTTTCCCATCATCTCAAATGATGTTTATAAGTAGTTCATAATGAGAGTCTAATCTCACCCTTCAGATTACTAAAGAAGCTCACAGAAGATGAACTGTGATAAAATTATTCCAAGTCGGGGTGATTATCTTTGGATCATTCTTCCTGAGAAGGTTTTATTCACTGGTTTGTTAAAAATTTTAGAAGATATTATATGCACATATATTTACAAAAATAATTTATACAAACTTCTCCCTGACTCTTATTTGCAAATTAACATCCAAATGAGACGTCTTCTCAAAATGAACTATTTTATGTCTTGCAGATGAATAATTTAAAAATGCATATTAAATCAGAAAGAATATGATGAGCTTGTCTTTGAGGTTGCCAGTAAAATATAGTTGCCTTTGTTTTCTGGAAGATTGTGTTTCTTTTAGGGGAGACCAGCACATGTCAGAGATTTCAATGTTAATAGACAGCCCTGTTCATTAAATTAAGCATGTTTCTTTTTCTTTTTTTGGTCAACTTATTTGTTTATTTTTATTGCTTCCTCTTAGTTATACATGACAGTAGTTCTATTTGATAAAATTATACAAACATGGTATATTTCTTATTCTAATTAGGAGCTGGTTGCCATGCCGCACGTCTGTAATCCCAGCTGCCCAGGAGAATGAGGCAGGAGGATCACGAGTTCAAAGCCAACCTTAGCAAAAGTGAGGTGCTAAGCAACTCAGTGAGACCCTGCCTCTAAATAAAATAAAAGAGGGATGGAGATGTGTCTCAGTCCCATTTTTGTGGGTGGGCATGATGGTGGGGTTCATTTAGGTATTTTGAGATGTGTACTTAGGAAAATTATGTTAGATTTATTCTACTATCTTTCTTATTCCTATCCCCCTCCCTCCCTTTCCTTCCCCTTTGTCTAATCTACTGAATTTCCCTTCTCCCTCTCCCCTTGTATTGTGGTTTAGCTTCCACATATCAGCAAAAACATTCCACCTTTAGGTTTTTTCTTGACATCAACAAAAGAAAAAAGTAAACAGAAGAGGCATATAGAAACAGGTACAAAGTTGTCAGTTCTTACATTTGTTAGCTAGGTTTTTCAATAACCATTTACATAATTATTTCTTAAAAATGTAAATAGGAAGCAAGATGGAGTAGATGGGAAGTTTTTTTCTGGAAATCATTTTTACATTGATCACAAAGTTCTTCCAAGCACAGCAGGCTGACCTTACTCTCCTAGACTTATTTTTTCCAACCTGTTTCCCTTCCTTACAGTAGTCACCTGCATTCTCAGTGACGTATCTGGTGACAGCTACTGTTTGTGTCCTTTCAGGTGGCACAGATGGGGGAGAGGTTGTGGTATCGGTATATGTGTGAGAGAATAAGAATCTGCCCTTAAGAATTTTAAAGTTTAACTGGATCACTGTGGCATATACCCTAATCCCAGCTACTCTGGAGGGCAAACAGGATGATTGTTTGAGCCCTGTAGTTTCTGGTCAGTCCAGGCCAACCTGGGCAATTTAGTGGGACCCAGTCTCAAAAAAGAAAAGCAAAATCAAGGTTACCTACCTACTAATGATCGCAGTAATTACAATACAAAGTAATTATGATCATTAGGATATTCTGAGTTTGCAATAGCATCATGAACAAGAAGAATCTGGAATCTGTTACAAGCTAGGAGATCCAAGATAATTAAGCTGCCTGCATCAAACAGACAAATTTAATGCTCAGTTGTATGATAATCACTGTATGTGTAAAAAAGATTTAGGCAGGTGAGTAGACAGAGAGATGGAAAATTATGGATAGAGGGAAGCTATATCTCAGTGTTTTGTAGAACAGGGGACCCTCGGATTATGACCAACATGATTCCTCTCTGCTTGTAGTAGATCTTTCTTATTCTACTTGTTTTTCTAATTCTAATTCTATGTTAAAGCCAGAAAAGTCACTTGGGGAGACAAATCAAGAGAGGTTATATTTCACAGAACTATGAAATAAATGAGATTTAAAATCAAGGTTTAGAAAGACATTGGGAATGTTATATACATTCTTTTGCATTTCTGAATATATTTCCTTACCTTTTTAGGACCAGGCAATATAAAAATTAAAACTTTGCCACATGATCCCATTAATTTTTAATTATGAACTCATGGCATTAAAGACTAAATCACTGAATACAGATAAAGCATGTGCAAGTGCTTTGAAAATTAATAGACTATTCCCAGGAGGAAGTCAAGGGATGTGCAAAAATGGAGAAAGGGAGATGAGGTAAAAGAGTGAGAAGGCAGGCAGAGGACTTCTGTTTCTGCTTGTTCTCTGGGTGCCGATGCAGAGGCAGCCTGCTAGGTCCTGGGCAGCCACACTTTTTAAGGGAGGGCATTATAAACAGTCAAGTGAGGGCCAAACAGATGGAAGGGAACTGGAAGTGGAAGAAAATGTAGAATGGAAAGAAAAGAGAAATCTTGTTTGGCGAATAAACCATCTGTAAAATCGGTGATGATATTTCTTTTTTTTCTTTCTTTTTTTTTTTTTTATTGGTTGTTCAAAACATTACAAAGCTCATGACATATCATCTTCCATACATTTGATTCAAGTGGGTTATGAACTCCCATTTTTTACCCCAAATACAAATTGCAGAATCACATCGGTTATACATCCACATTTTTACATAATACCATATTAGTGACGGTGATGATATTTCTAGAATTTGAAGTTTGTGCCTTTCATTTAACCAATTCTGTAGTTCTTTCTTTCTAGGGGTCCCCATTCTAAAATAGATAAAACAGCCACCATAGTCAACTCTGTAGCTGCTGAATGACATAAGCGGAGGAGCCCTGGTTCTAGAGTCACAGGCAAATGGAGAGTAAGGTGTGTGTGCACCATGTGCAGTGACCACTAATGTTATCCTCACTAAAGATAACCATGAAGTATAAGAGGAGGCTGCAGGCACTTTCTGCTGAGTACTTTGCTAAATACAGACACAATTGCAAGTCCTTCTGCTTCTAGGGTTTCCTTTCTACTTGGATCATATTTGTTTCCTTACCTCTCAGAGAAACCTCTTGCAGTGTGTGAAGTTACAATACAGCATCACCTCCTAATTGGTCCTGCTGGTTGGAAAGAATTCCCCAAAGGGCCTGAAGAGCAGAATAAATTGCTTTATCGCCTACATAGTCACTCATCTAATGCTATGAAATGTTGCCAAAAGAAGGCCTATAGGGACTTGGAATTATCATTTTATAAAAAAAAAAAAAGCATTAGTGGATATTTATATGTAGGAGATTAGAAGAAAAATATAGTACAAGGCCAAATTCTATTTAGATAAGAATAATTTGAGTATGCTGATTGCAGGGGAGAATAAATTCTGCTACTTGTATGCTGTTTTCCTATGTGAAATCTGAAAATTCCTTCTGCTCCAATGTTTAAGATACTTCTATTATCTTTTTTAAGCCCTTTGGGGATCTTCAGGGTCTGTACACTCTGCTTGTTTTCTTAATGTAGAACCCAAGATCTTTGCTATTTTCCTTTCCATCAACAATCCACTCCTTGTTTTTGTTCTGTTCCTCCCTACAGGGTTTGTGGAGTGGTTCTTGGTTTCACCTCTTCCTTGACTTCTCCAAAGATGAACATGCAACCCTGCATCATTTATCAGTTTTGAAACTGATGATAATAGAAATAGCAAATGTGGGAAAATTATAAATGTTCTGACATATGAAGTATTTGAATCATAACTCTAAATAGCTCTCATGGTTCTTTAATAATGTCCTCTTTTCTCCTTCAAGTAGTTCCGCGGGACCCCAGGGAGAGGTTTGCAAGTGCTCCCAGGTCTCTCCTGCTCAGCGACAGAAGATTGCAGCTCCTCTACTCTAGGGCCTAGCACACAGGTGTTTTAGCACAGCAGTGACCCATGGGTGCCAAAGGTGTTAGAGCGGGGCAGAACACTCCCTTGCTTGGGTTACTCTGGTTTAAATGTGAGACATGGGCCCTAGCGAGCTGAAGAATTTATCAGAACATCTATTTTAGAATTTGATTATGGTGTTGTATCTCCCAAGGAACTAAGCACTTGGCCCAGGGGTTGAGCTGGGCATGGAGCAGCCACCACCCTGCTGCAGGGAGACTCCTCCCACCACCCTCTTTGAACACCGAACCTTTGTTGTTCTAACCTATTCCTGGCTCTTTCCTCTCTGAGCTGCCTCCCAGAGGAACCTTAGCCCACTGCAGAGTGGCATTTTGCATGGTGCTCTAGCAGACTGAGCATCTTCTAGCGGAGGGTACCATGTAGACTTGTTCCCAGGAGGCTGCTCGACCTCCAACCCCATAAACTTGCATCAGGCTCAAGCCACCAGCCCAGGCCCTGAGAGGAACAAGCTCTGGCAGTAGATGACAGAAAGTCCAGCTAAAGCAGAGCTCCCCTGGACAGTCCTGGTCTCTGGTTCCTGGTTTTGAAATAGTAATTGGAAGACCTACCTTTTTGGTTTTCTGCCCTCTACTTAATTTCTGAGCATAAGACTCAACAAACTCTCCCCAAGAACAAAGGCAAGAATTTCCAAGTTCTGAGTTGCAACTTTCCATGAAGGCCTAGAGAGGGACCCTGGATGGTTGACCCCTGGAATGGTGTAGAGTCCACATTATATACTCTTCCACCCATTTCTGATTATCAGCCTACAAATTCAGAATTCAGTGGGATCTAAGTAGATGAGAGTTTCCTGATTCCAACTTTCACATTAAGAAGATATGTGGCAAATTCTGTGTGATTATTATTTAGAATAGAGCATATTTCAATTCTGTGAATGTAAAGATACAATTTTGGCTATTACTATTTTTTAAAAAAATTAGAGAAAATTTCTCCTAAACACAAAAAAAATTCAGATGTCATGAATGTGTTAGACAAAGATAAGAGCCAAACTTGAGATAAGTAAAACCTTTACTCTTGACAGCTGTTAAGTGTGCATTTGATTTAGAACCTACCGTCATCAGTCGAAACTCACTGCTATAACTTTCAGTTTCCCAGAGAGTCTTCTATTTGTTATTACATTTTTTCTAGCTTCTTTTCTTTGAAACTCACCCACTATTTTTCATAACTCTACCCCCATTTGATCTCATCTTTCCCTGTGTCCTTGGAGGGTTCAGAAATCCAGTGACACCGTTTACACTTGTGGCATGAAGCATTGCTCACAGCAGGTTCTATGAAGTTGACTGTAAACTTAAAGCAACCTTTTCGTCCTGCCTGAAGTGAGTTGATTTACGAGTGAGTGTTTGGTGAGTGCTCAGAGATCCTCCTCTGCAATGCAAGATCCAAGTGCGCTGTGTTATTGCTTTACTTTATTTGTCTTTTGTAAAACACCTGGTACCATGACAATCTTCACTAAATAAATAATAAATGAAATGAAACACACTTCCTTCTCTATTTTAATAATGTACTATTCATGCATTTTTTTTTCCTAAAACAAAGAATCATTGTAGGAAGTTGCTCTGCCAATATTAGGCTGATATCTTATTGCAGGCAAAGATAAAATAGCATGCCACAGGAAAACTGATAGTCTCTTTTCAAAACAAAGGAGAACAAGGCAATAACAAAATGTGAAAAGCCAAGAAATGGCTTAATGGAATTAATACAAATATGAATGTATGCTCCTTGATATCCTAATACATCCCCTGGTTATAAAATAATATCAAGATGTTTTGAGGAAAATTCAAATTACAGTTTCCCAGTCACTCTATTTTGTAAATCTATTGTTTTTCTCTCGTATGAACCCATCGTAGGGAAAGGCTGACAGAGATGTTTAACAGAGAGCAGAACTGCTGCCAGCCATTTCCAGTGGGAATTGAGCTACCAAATATTTTCCTCAAATTATAGAAAATTGCCGTTTGTAGAGTCCACATTATATTTAGCTTCTTAATTTAGGATTAAACATCTGTAACTTATTGTTAGGACATCCGGAGAGTTTGCAAAACTCTATAATATGAATATTGCCTCTCTCTTTAGTCCTGTAGTGTCTCTAAAGAAAATTGTTTTGGTCCCATTTTTAAAGATTTGCTGATGGTCAAAAGAACCACTATATAATTTTAGGGTGAAAAAACTGAGGTCTTCTGCAATGCGGTGTTGACATGTTTTCACCCAAATCTGCCACCAGTTGACCAAGGATCCTGACAGTGGTTACCCTTCCGGCTTCCTCTCATACCCCAATGGGATACAGTGGAGCAGAGAAAGGACAGCTTCCTCTCTCACTCCTCTGCCTGTGGGTGAGGACCACGGCACTGTGCTAAGACCAGCCTTGGAAGATTTTAGAAATGGCCATGACTCTGCTGGCCGGGCTTCCCCAGTAATGTTTGGGTGGCATATAGGATGATTTATTCTCCAAACATGGAATGCACATATAGTGATTTTTTGATGCTAATATAGCTGAGGGGCTTAGGATTTCTGAAGGACCAAGGAAATGTAGGTGAACTTGAATCTTTTATTTACAAATATTCTCAGGTGAGTTCAGTTTTGTTTCTTAAAAATAAGGTCATAGAAGGCTTTCAAGAAAGAGCTGCATTGAAGTTGAGATTTCAGAAGGACAATGATGATATTGGAATAAAATTCAAGGGTAGGTATTCTGGCCAGGAGAGTAGTGTGGGCAAAGCAAGTGGGAAAGTTCAGGGGCCTTTAAATATTGCTCCGAGTTCCCTGGGGCACTAGAAGTACAGGTGAGGCTGGAAATGTTCTGCAAAGTTCTACTCCCAAATTTTTGGCATTGTTCTTCTTCCCCTGGAAAATCTTCTCTGACTTGCTATGATGTTGGGTTGAGTGTCCTTTCTCAATGCTTCTGGAACCTTCTACCCTTGTTCTAATGCAGTTGTTAGTGCCATTTATGCATTTGTCTGTTCTTATTTGATATCCTCTTTCTGTTTTAAGCTTCTTACAGAATTCTTCTTAATGTCCTGGGCAGTGCCTGGTGGGGGCTTAACAAATAATTTGTGAATGGAATGAATAATGTAAGCTTTTCCTTAAATAATACTTTTTTTGAAAATTTAAAAAAAAAAAAATTGTTTCAAAGGTCTTTAGACCAGTAATTGTCTTAAGGGCATAAAGTGACTAATAATAAATATAGATATATTTTGTAATTAAACTGCAAAAACTGAAGCATATGCTTGACTATTACAAAGAAACAAAATACAACACCAGATAAGTACCTTCTGGATCAATCCAAAGAATGTTTTAAATTAAATTGCTAAAAGGATCTCTTTATAATGGAATTTCATCTATAAGATGACTTTCCAGCATACAGGACCATTTGAGTAGTAGTATAAGTATGAGCAGAGCCTTATGGTCTGCTGGGGAAAGGCTCTTTTGGAGAGAACCCCGGTCCCGGAATGAGAAAACATGGGACTGAACACTAACAATTGATACTTGAACCTGAAAAAGATACTCCAAGTTTCTAATCTTTATTTTCATTTCTGCATCCTTGGAAACACAATACCAGTTCTACTTGCTTTGCAGAGTTGTGAACAATAAATAAGATAATGTAGGCATGAGATAATAAACTACAAAGAATTTTTCTTCATCTTATCATAATGGTGCATAAAATAAGTTGAACTGATCTCCCGAATCCCAGGATGTCTTTGTTTACTAGTTGAGATATTGATTTCAGACCTTAGGACTTTAGATCTGATTTTCGATCCATGGATTATACCCTGCTTCCGCTTTCTAATCTGACAAGGAAAAGTGTGCAAACCACTGGTAGAGGAATGTGTGTCCTTGGCAGGACATTTTATACTCTCTGGCATTTAGTTCTAAATCCTGCAGTCAGATCCAGCCTCCAGGTAGTTTTTGTGTTTGGCTTATTGGTACTCGCATGGAAATATCCAGTGACAGATTCTGGCCACGGTTATGTGGAGTGCTGGCAGGACAGATGAGCACTCTTCTCTAGCATATTCCTCCCAGTCTCTGCTCTTTTCTAGGCTGACAGGGGTGGCTCTTGCCAATGTGTTGAAAGACCCGGCCAGTTTTCCCTCAATGCTGTTCAGCCTAGGTTTGAGGAGGAGGGTGTGTTCACCAAACTATTTCCACACTAACTATTCTGACAAAAATTTAAACCTGATAGGGGTTTGCCACTCCCTGGTGACCCTTTGTCTTGGTTCATGACAGGTTTATTATCTTTGATCTGCCCAACCCAGGGAGTATAGGATGGTGTTTGATTTCATATACCAGATACAATTGACTTTAATTATCTTCTTGAAATCTGTCCTGCACTCAGGGATGAGGGACTGGAATCCTCAATCACCCTGCAGTTTGGACAGCCTCTAAAACCACAATGTGCATATATAGCTTAGTTATGCAGTGTTTGAAAAAAATACCATATTTTGCTGAGTTGTGATTTTTCTGATATGCTCCATTTTAAATTAGTTCTTTTTTTTTTTTTTTGTATGTGTGTGTGTGGCAGATTTATAATTCTGACAGGGGAATGGCTATAAAAATGTACAATGTGTAACCAGCCAGGGCTGGAACACATGCCATATAATTTCCCCATTTGCTCTGCTGACATTGGTCATATGTAAATCCTCTTCTTTGCATGGTGATCAAGGGATGGGAAGGCTAGAAGAACAATGGGGAGCATGAGTCAGTCATATCACATTTAATAGAGAATCAAAAAGATTTTCACAATTTTAAACATTTTCCCCTTAAATTTTGTTCATTTGATGGGTCCTGACTAGTGCATCTCTCTGCATAACAGAAAGTCAATTGTGGAATTAGAGCTTGACCAAAAAAATTGTAGAGCCACATAACCATGCATCCACTCACACACATGCATATATGCGTCCGTCTAGCACTTGTTGCATGAAAGGCACTGTGGTAGGCTTTGGAGAGACCAAACTTGATGAGCTTGCAGGGCACAGCAATCATTTTTAACTTCTTTTGTGCTGCTTTGAGAACCTAATGAAAACAATGAACTTTCTCCATGAGAAAAAAAAAAAAAAAAAGAATCCTCATTCAGTTGCAGGGGATTCATGAACAACCCATGCCCCCAGGACAAAGAGCTTCCAAGTGGGAGGCACAGTTAAGTCAAGGTGCAATCACAGTGGAGCAGGATGTTCTTTGTCAAAGGGCTATTGTCTCCCAGAGGGGCAAGTGCCCCACTTTTCACTCAGGAGAAGGACCCTATATTTTCACCCACAGTTCAACTTGTGCGTTTTGACTACTGTTCATCAGTGGTGTAATGGGATTTTTCCTATCTTATCAGGGTTTTATGGTGGGGGTAGGAGAGAGTAGCAATATGAACAGCTATGCTGGCAGGAGTGTTGGCTTGGCATTAGAAGTTTAGGATTTAGTAGTTCTTGGTTCTTGGTTCACCATTTTCTGTTTGTCTAAAATGGACATTTACTTAACCTCTCCAGGCTCCATGTTTCATCTGTAAAATTGAAATAGTAATATCCATCCCATTGACTTCATGGCCTGGGAGGGGATGTTATAATAGGAGGATGCAGGAGGCAGGGTGTATGAAAGAGTAAAGCTTTTCATAAACTTTAATATTCTTTAACTCTAATGTATGGTCATCACTAACCCACAAATACAGGTATTTGAGAAACCGATGAAATGTTGCAAAAAGAAGGTCTCCTTGTGTCCAGGGCATCTAAGCCTCCTGAGGATGGGGAAGTCATGGGAAGCCACACAGAACAAAAGACACATAGAACATGGCACCCATGTAGCCAGAAATCATGACCTCCATTTTGTAGATACATTCAATATAGGAACCATATTCAAAAGTCTTCAATGTATAGGCAAGAGAGTCAAATTTATAAATTCAGAGAAAGTGATGAGTTGAAAAGTTATAAGCCAGTGTTTTGATTATTGGACCTGAATTTATTTGCTTTACTTTAATGCGGGGTTTTAAAAACCCAGGAAACTATCAAACTTTGTCAACATGCCTACTCCTACCCAAACCATCCATTCCCTCCTTCCCAACCTCTTACCCTCCAAACGAGAAGTGGCCTGAGGCTTAGCTGGCAGTGAGTCAGGACATAGGTGAAGGGTGTGAGGTTGAGGGCACCGTGTTGGAAGCTGACATCCTGCCTTTGACTCTTGACCCCACCTCCACAGAGTTGTTCTGGACAATCTCTACTCAATGCCTCAGATTTTTCATCAAGATTCTTCATTGGGAGGACAAATGGCCATATGCAGTTTGCCTGCTTCACTGGGCTATTGTGAAGCTCTAAGCAAAAGATCCTTGCTCAACTGTAAAGAGTCAGCCATACAAAATATTATCATCATTACTGTGTGCATCAATGTACATGCTTATTAATGAAATGAGCAAAAAGGAGGAAAAGACAGCATATTACATTTTTACAGACTGGCTGCCTAATTTGCTTCCTAGTTAAGCACATGTCGGAGTGCTTAGCTGCCTAGTTACGGCTGTGAAGGATATGTCTAGAAATTACTGATGGAAATATATCCAGGCGCTCTGCTCTGGCTGCAGAATGGAAAGCAATCTTCCATTGGTGATTTTCACATTTTATATTTAGTGAAAGGAAAATTTTTCAAAAATATGTTTGATTTTCAACCAGCTATCAAATATATTCTATCTTCTACAGGAACAAGTATCCATATGCTCTCTCTCTCAATTCTTTCTTGCCCTCCCCCTTCCTGGTCTCTCTCTTCTCTTCTTCCTCTCCTACCCTCCTGTTCGCTGTGTATTTGCAATCCAGAGATGGCAGCTGCCCACGCAGATGGATCCCAATGGGTCGAAAGAAGTGCGGTATCCATAGGAACCTGAAAAGAAACAGGCAGCCTCTTCTTTCCAACCCACGTGTCTATGGTGTGGCCAGACTGGCTAATGAAGGAGTTTTGCTGCAGTTATGACATTTAGGAAAAGACAAGGCAGAAACTACCAGCTTAGATCCAGATACTGGAGTGTAAAATGATGCCCAGCAGGAGCTACGGGGGCAGTTGTAACTTACTTCCTCTTAACCTGCTCCTGGAATCCTGCTTCTCCCTCTAAATTGAACATTCCTAGCTCCCAGCTGGGCTGGATACATTGGGAAAACTACAAGAAGAATCTTGGAGCTGGGAGTTTATTCTTTCATTCAACAAACAATGATAGGCATACACTAAATACCAGATATGGGGAATGGGTATGTAGTTCATGGCAGAGTGTATGCCTAGTATGTGTGAAGCTCTGGGTTCAATCCCTAGCACCACAGAAATACATACATACATACTTGATAATGTGTTGAGTACTGGAGGCAAGTCCAAATAAATGAGATATAATTCCTACTTGCAGGAAGTTGATCATCTTGTGGAAGAGACAAAAATGTACACAAAAGGTTATAATATGCAATGAGTGTTATTTTAGCACCAAGTGTGGGAGCCACAGAAGGAAGTGATGAGTTCTGCCTGGGTGTAGGGAAGGCATAAAAGGTGATTTTTGACCTGGGTTGTTCAAGATGACTCCTGAAGACAAGATGGACATTCCAGGCATAGGAACCTGCATGAAGAAGGACACGGAAGCACAAGGAGGTTCAAGGAAGTGTGAATGCCTAGTGTGGTTGGAGCCGAGTAGTAGTCACTGGGGGCAAATAACAGGGGAGAGATGTTGGGATGGGCCAGATTGTAAAGGGGCTTCAGAATAATGCTAAGGAGACTGGAGGCAAAAAGCAGTTAGGACAAATATTTAAAAAATACTATGTATTATGAAAAACTCTAAACCTGCAGGAAGCCCATTGCTGATGCCTATGCTGCTCAGGAACAGTGTGGAAAGGGGACTGATAGCAAGGATGGAGAGACTATGGAAGGTTGGGAGGCCACTGGACTTGCAAAAAGCTTCAAGCCAGAAGCCATGAAGGTGGGAATGGGGCTGTGGCAGGAGGATTGAAGAGCAGCCTGGTGGGGCATCAAACCCATAAGGAACTCAGGTTCCTTATGGGTAGAACAGTTTGGGGAGTCATCAGTGTTGCTAACCTGATGCATGAGCTGGGGGACAGGGGTGTGGGTGCTGATATCTGAAATGTCCTCCAAATCTCCATGTGTTAAAGGCGTGGTTCCCAGGAGAGTGCTACTGGGAGGTGGTGGAACCTTTAAGAGGAGGGGTCTAATCTTCAGATCATTGAGGGCATGACCTCAAAGCAGATTGTGGCACCCCGGTCCCTTCCTCAATCTTACTTTCTGGCAGTAGGATGAAGGGTGTTGCTTCAACGCCTGCTCCTCCCATGATGTGCTGCCTTGATACAGGCCCAAAGCAATGGGGGCCAACTCATTCAGAACTGAAACCACCAAAACCATAACCAAATTAATCTTTTTTTTTAAAATTATCATTTATAAGTTGACTATCTCATGTATTTCATTATGTGGAAGGAAAACTGACTAACATGGTGGGTAACCAATTTGGAGATCCCGAGAGGAAGGCATGTTGGAAAGTATAGGACTCTACTTTTCATCCAACACAGTGATTTTCAGGCAGTATTTGAATTCAAGGGCTTTAAGTTGGCAAGGGGCTGAGTTCAGTAGGCCCATGCCCTCCTGGGATGATCCTTTAAGATTTCTGCAAACAGCTATTTAGTCCTGCCTTAGCTTTCTTATCAACCGAAGGAAACTACTTTAACTCCTTTAATCTTCATTCAAGGGCTCAAAAACTTGGGTTGATCTCTCTACTGTTTTCCCACATCCCACTCAAGATGCAAAACCCCAGGCTAAAACAGTCTGTGAGTCTTTCTTAAGTAATACATGTAATTATTTTATGTGTGCTGGCACAATTTATTAAAGATTACTTTAGTTCCCACATTTGACACTTTATACTTATTAAACACCTGCTTTTCCTGAGAAAGATAATAAATTTTGTGATTCATTATTTTCCTTCTCCCCATTCAGTATTTCCTTCTGACAATATATTTACCACTTCTGTCTTCTATGATCAAGTGTTTTCCTCAGAAGCCACTGGAACAAGATTCTTCTTCTCATGACTGCCATCCCAACATTGCTGTTGGGATAAAATTCCAGACTCTGATTACATTAAGGAAGGAGATTGTTTTGACAAAACATTATATGATGTTTTGACAACCCCAGCTGTTAGGAGTACATCAGGGGTCTGGCAAGGTGTTCTAGGAGGTCTGAAGACTGAGTTTGCACTGGAAGAAGGACTGTGCTGGCATCTTGGAGAATCTGTTGACCTAGAGAGAAAACCAACCTGGAGAAAAAGCTGTTGGCTCTTGAGAACTTTGCAGTTGGAAATCATGGCTGAATAGCATCCAGCTTAATCATGTTAGACCTTCTGCATATTGGCATGACAGGGCATGGAAAAGATGTGGGAATTTCAGGGAGTCCTTGAATTATATTCAAAGGTATCTATGGAGATGTTCATTGATCTATAGAATCCTTAGAGGATTCCTGAAGGATACAGCTTGGAGGATCCCCTTCCAGCCAGTTTTGCTCCTTCTGGAAGGGTGGTCTCATGTCTCAGAACCTTCTAGGCTCCTCCTTCCCTGGATCTTGCTGCCTGCTCAACAAGTCTTCTTTTTTTTTTTTTTTTTTTTCTGCCACATGTCCTTGGCATTCTGCACCCTTCATGATACCTCTCTCCTTGCTATTTGGGATCATTCTATGCCGTTAGAGTCTTTGTTCTCCTTTCCTCACTCTTGTAAGGGGAAGTTCTCATCTAAATCATGTTACTCAGAAATAATTTTAAAATATTCTCCCAAGAATGATAAATAACTAGTATCGCGCAAGATGTGTAGGAGAGAAGTTAATTTATTCAACACGGTGAATCCCTTAGGCTTAATCCTGTTGTGGTGATTTAGTTGAGGAAGACTGTTGGGCCTCTGAAATACTTTTGCATCCTGGGGGTGGAGAACTCCAGTCCCATCAGTTCCACTTCTGTCACTGATGACTTTTGCTCCAAATATTCTGATTACATTGGGAATCATCTTTGACCTACCAAAGACTTTAAGTTCTCGGAAACTTTAGCCAGAAAGAGATTCTCCATGATTTCTCCCATGCAAACCCTTGCCCTGACACAATGTGCTCAGGATTACACATTGGAGAATTGCTTGGACTGGGGAAGGGCAGAAGAGAGGAGACACCAAGGGGGTGAGTCAGAATTGTCATCTTGTCACCTTTAAGTGAGAACTGTCTTCAAATATTTCAAGGTCTGGTAAAATGAGACAAAGAGTAATAGGCATATCTTTTACTTCAAAAGATATATGTGTTAAAGTGAATGATGTTAGCTGCTGAGACAAGTAGCTCAAATTGCAGTGACTAAACAGAACAGACATTAATTTCTTGCCCACATCACTGGTCAGTGAGAATGGGTTGGAGGTGTGTCTCCATGAAGTCAGTCATTCAGGCACCAAGACTCTCTTTTCTTGGGCCTTGCCCACCTTCCTGATCCCAGAGTCCTTTTCATTCACTTAGCAGATGAAGAAACAGTAAGGATCATGTGTGGGAGGTTTTTATGGATCAGGTCTGGAAGAGATGCTAAAACCTAGCTCATATTCCGTTGGCCAGAACACAGTTCTCTGGCTCCAGGTAATTGCAAGGGAGGCTGAAAAATGTATTCCAGTTGTATGTTCTGGAAGAAGAGGAGAACATGGGTGTTGGTGGTAACCAAAGTTTAGATGTTTGGGTCATAGACTTTGGCTCAAAATGCACTACTAATTGCTCATGAGAATTAGCATGGTCTATAGCAGACAATCTCGCAAAGTAATAAGCTTGTTGTCACTGGAATGTTGGTTGGAGAACAAATTCCTGTCATTTCTACTTTGGAGTTCTATAATTACAGTTCCCAAATGCATAGCAATTCCTCCCACCCTCTGCTTCTACTTTCCCTGTGGTGCAAAATGCTTGGTTCATGTTACAGAGAACAGAGTGGATCACGTGGTTCTACCTCTGGGAAAGGTCTTTTTGTTTTTTCTTTTGTCTGAAGGCATGGTGGAGTGTCAGCAAGCAGGGTCTGAGGACTCCCTCTCTGGCGGGGAGCTTTGTGTGTGGGGAGGGTGAGCCGGCCGCCCATTGCTGGTATACCTGGCTGCTTTGGTGGACAATGTATTCTCATGAAGACCTTTTGCACCAGTAGAGCAAAAAGAAGGATAAGTAGAATTAAAGTAAGTTTAACATTCTGGGATCCCAGTATTTTAATACTTCAAGGCACATGAGAGTCCACAGAGTGCAATCCTTTTGTGTTGTATGTGAAGAGGAAGAGAGTGGTCCAGACTTTTGTGCTAAAGGTAACACATCTAATACTGGTATCACATGATTAGAACCTTAACCTGACCCCTAGACATGGACTCCAGGCTACTCTTCCCATCAGCAAAACATCAAGATTTTCTTGTCCTGTTGCAATTATTCAGCTGGCCTTGTCCAGGTTTGTGGATACCATATCCTCATTGAAACCATACTGAGAAGAAACCATAATTGGCAGGAGAACTGAGCCTGCTCCCAGCTTTGTGTGGCCTTGGGCCTTTAATGGGTCCATATATGAACAGAAGAATTTGCATTAGATCAGCAGATTTTAAGTCATGTTTTATATAGGGAGGCCCAGTGTCTTCTGGAGCCATATCAAAGCATAGGAATGATGCTTAGCTATTTATACACCACTTCCTTTTTAACTTTTGTTAAAAGGTTTTGTGTTTTCGAATTGTTTGGAAACCACTGGAGGAGATAGTTTCTGACATTCTTTCTGTCTTAAAATTTCATCTCTCTTTTAAGTGTGCTTTATGGATTTCATTCTTAAGGTACTTCATTTGCGGACTGATGAAGTGATACACAAAGTTGTGAAAAGTTGAGTAAAACCCAAGGGTGGCCATTGCCACAGCTGCTGATTCTTATTTCTTTGAGGCTAAATAGTAACATAAAAGAGAAAGGACTGTGGTATGGGGCCATGATCCCCTGTACTTCTAAATGTGATGTTATTTGTAGATAGGGTCTTTAAAGAGGTAATTAAGTGAAGAGAGGCCCTTAGGGTGGCCCTGATCTTATATAACTGGTGTTCTTCTAAGAGGGAAGATGGATGCAGACATACACAGGGGATGACCATGTGTAGACAAAGGAGAAGATAGCCAGCCACCTATAAGCACAGGCGAGAAAGAGGTGCTCAGAAGAAATCAACCCCACTGATCATGGACTTCCAGCCTCCAGAATTGGGGAAAAATATAGCTCTGTTGTTCAATCCACCCAGTATGGCATTTTATGATAGCAGCCCTAGGGAACTAACACAGAAAGGTGGGTGTACACACGTAAACTGGCAAAGGGTGGTAGGGAAAGTGGTGATGCCCAGTGAGTTTGTCTTGGCTAAAGAGGAAAGATGCTCTCCAGCCAGCTGGCTGTTGCTATGGCTCAGTGTTGCTAGATGTTTTGAATTTCAAGTGAAGTTAGATTTTGTAAAATTTGAAATTACTTAATGTTAAGATCTAAACAAACCATATTTGTGAGCTGAATCTGACCCTAGGTTTGTGACTTCAGGTTTGAGAAAGCAATTTAGGAGTGACCTCATAAGGCAGGACATGTCTAGGGAGGAAAATATAAGAGGCAGAATACTGAGCTGGGAGCCAGAACACATGGCCAGATCTCATGGCCTATCTTGCTGTTTGACCTTGAGCCAGACAGATTCCATCATGCCAGATGAGAAGGTCCAGCTGGCCCCTTCCAGCACAGGTGATGGGAGATTCCAAGCCCGAGTGCCTTAGTCTATAACATCAGGGAATCACAGCCAAGGAAATCACCCTTCACTTGGCTCTTTTTTTTTTTTTTCAATAATAAGTGCCCATTTTTCTAAAGTCACAAAGAAAAAGATTGAGTATAATTAAGGAGTTAAGCACATAGAAGTGGATGAAATATCCCCACATCTTAGAAAAAGAATTGCTCAAACAGGAAAGAAAAAACAAGAGAAATTGATCCAAATGAACATCATTAAAAACATTGGCAGAAGAGGGTAAAAACATCACCTTTTCATTATCAAAACCCACCATGTGAAAGTTTACTCGCTTGCTCTTGCACGGGGGCTGTCACTGCAGGGTTTTCTTGGGCTCATTTGTCTGCATTTCAAGGACAAGTTATGGTAGATGTGCACTAATAATTACTGAGCCCTTACTGTGTGCCAGGTACTTCATATATACGGGCATTTCTGCTATAACACAAAATAACACTTTCCAGAACATTTTGCAGTCTGCAAAACTACGTATTAAAAAATAATGGGAATAGTGGGAAAAATAGGGCCAATGTAGACCATTCAAATCCCATGCAACTCTGATTAACCAAAACAATCACTGCTACCTAGGGAGATCATTTGGACCACCTTGGCAGCAGCTGAGTGGCTAGACGCTGCCAAGGGGGCATTAAAATACACAAAAGCAACAGAGATGAAAAGCTGGTAACTCTTTAATTAGACAGGCACTGGGAGGGGCTGAGTTAGGGCAATGGAAATGGAGCTCCAAGTTGCTGGGGCTGTGGTTAATGTGGGCACAGGAAACAGAACAGTCTCCCACAGGCTGAAAGCTCATGGGGCTGGGACTGTGGCTATCTGAGGAGGTACGTATGGCTGCAGGTGGTCATTTTAAAGTTTCCTGGAATATAACAAGAAAGCTCTTGATGCCAGTGCACTGGCCAGACCCTGAGCCTTTTCTTTCCCATGGAAGTTTCTACTTTTAAGGTTTCCTCTTCTTAGGAAACACGACCTATGACATTGTGGAAACCAATGACATTTTCATATTATATTGATGCCATTCCTCATGACCAGTCATTGCTGGGCTAATTTGGACTACAGACACACAGACATGCAGCAGAACATGTATCATGTATTGAATTCTCACAATTGTAAGAGGCAAGAGGAGGGTTCTCACGTTAGCTTGCACCAGAATTCCCCAGAGGGCTTGTTAAAGCAGGTCCTTCCTTCCACACCTAGGGGTTCTCATCCAGTAGGTCTGGGGTGGAGATCAAGACTTTCCATTTCTAAGAACTTCCTACGTGGCTCATTGGTGGCCAGGGGACTTCATTTTGGGAACTACAATCTTGGAGAAAACCCTTAAATGGCAAGATTGTTGACTTGCTCAAGATTGCGGGAGGAATGGACCCACACAGGCCTAAGCCTTGCGTCTAATGAGTCTGCTATGCATGAGAAATTGACCTTGTCTGATCTATAATGCTTAGGAATGTGCTGGGGCTGGTTTCAGCCGTTACTTGCACCCAGTGAGCAGGAAGGCATGTAGCTCGGGCAGCAGGAGGTTTGGGTTTGTGGTCAGCCCTGACACAGTCCATACCTCTGCTTGGGGACAGGCTGTGTAGTGTTCTGTTTTGTAAGACATCTCCCTAAAGTTGAATCACTTGTTATACAAGAAGTTACACCTACTGTGTGTCTGTTAGAGTCCCACCACCTACCTTGTAACCTTCCCACTGAGGCAGCATCAGGCCCACAGTCCCAGCTTTCCAACTCAGGCCTCCTGACTCCAACATTAGGCCTCCTCTGCTCTGGTCTCAATGTTCGTGTCATATCTTGAAACCCTAACCCTAAGGTGATGATATCAGGAGGTGGGCCCTTTGGGGACATGACTAGGCCATGAGAATGGAGCTCTCCCAGATGGGATTAGTGTTCTTATAAAACAGTCCCAAGGAAGTTTGTTCACCTTTTCTATCATGTTAGGACATTGCTGGAAGGAGCCATCTGTGAGTCAGGAAGTATACCTTATTATACACTGAATCTGCCAGTCCCTCGATCTTGGACTTCATGGCCTTCAGAACGGTGGAAACAAAAAAAAAAAGTTTGTGCTTTATAAGTTATCTTGTTTATGGTATTTTGTTATAGCAGCCTGTGTGGACTAAGACATCTCCCAACTGACTGCAGTGCTCCCTACAGGCTTTTGTGAGAGGTGCCATGGTGGGAGTTCAACTATGACTTGCTTACGCCCCTGTTTCATGGGGATTGCTTCAGGGAGATATGAGACGTAGTTATTAAAGTTGTGGCTGAATAGAAGGTACAAGTTTGAGAGTATTCTGTATGAATATTAGAACCCTCAGTAATTGACTTCATCTGCTTTGTTTTTCAGAGTTTAAAACTTGTGGGGCAATGGAGATATGGTATGATCATAGAAGCAAGAAGATTGTGCATTTCCTCATGAAAAGCTGCCTGTTTCAAAGAGTCGCAGTTTATCACTACCTTAGGGTGGTGAGATTGTAGACTGACTTAAGAATGAAAGAAACTTGTGGACTGTGACTAAATACTTCTAAGTATTTCAGATGTTCCCTACTCAGAGAGCCCGACATAACAGAAAGAGGGTTCCAGTCAGGCAAAGCGTGATTGGAGTCCAAGTTCTGTCATGGATTGTGTGACAAAGGGAAAGTTATTTGCATAGTTTGAACCCCTGTTTCCTCTTCCATAAAGTGGGATCATAATACCTCACCAGGTTATCAAGAGGATGTAATGACTGACAGCATGCAAGTATGTTTCTGATACCCAAGTGGCCCTAGAGTTTAGAAGAGCTGTCTCTTTGGTGTCCCTGAGTGATCACAACGAACTCAAGAAGGCTCCTCTAGAATGTGTTGTGCTTCAAAAGATCCAGAAACCTAAAACCTGGATCATCTTATAAAAGATGGTATCATCTTAAAAAATCGGAAGGGGAAACCCCTGTCCCAGAGTTTCCAAGCTGAGACAAAGCATCAGGAAGATAGCAGTTTTCCCTAACTTCTCACTAAAGACAGGGGAGAGGAAGTTAGAGAAAACTTACAGCACTGAAAAATGACTAACTACAAAATTCCATAATTATGAAGGAACTGACAATTCTAAGACAGATGGAGAGGACTAAGAATAACCCATGTAGCTTTTGACTTACGTCATTCCTTCTCTTTGCCTCCCTGAATTCTGAGACCCGGAGCCAATATCAAACAGAAAACTTTCCAGTTCTGTGAGGGAAGTGGAATGCCTCTTGTGTTTCTCTTACCACCAGCTGCCCCTCTTCCCCTTGACCCTGCCAGGCTACCATTTTGTTTTATTAGGTCACTCTGAAAAGAAGCCACCAGGAAACAGGGGGGTGCTGGTTTTGGTCCCAGACCTATGAGTATGGTGGACATATATATCTTAAGGTGACACAAAGGGTCACACCCTTGAATAATCCCCTCCCCTTCAGTGTACACAGAAACTGTAACTGATTGTATTATCTCAGACTCCATCCTTGTGGACTTGAATGAGAGTTTCTCTTGTTGGCCTTGAAGAAATAAACTGCCATATTGTGAGTGGACCTGAGAGAGGGCCATATACAAGGAATTGAGGGGCCTCTAGATGCTGAGAGGAGCCTCTGCCAAGAATGCAGTAAACTCAGTTCTACAATTGCAAGAAACTAAATTCTACCAACAACCCCATAAGCTGAAGAAGGAGACCAACAGACTCTTTGACAGTAGCCTGTGAGACCCTGAGGAATCAGCTTAGCCATTCCCAGACTTCTGAGCTATGAAAACTGGGCGAAAAGAAAGGTGTATTGTTTTAAGTTGCTAAGTTTGTGATAATTTGTTATGCAGCCAAATAACACGAAGACTGTAAGTTATAATCTCCGTGATATGAGTCTTGCAGTAGGGAATAAAAAAGAATTGTGTGTGCAGGGTGTCCTGGGAATTGTAATGATGAAATGGGTTTTCTGAAACCAGAAACCAGATAGTGGAGGTCAGAAGAAAAGTGTCACCTCAAGAAGACAGGAGCAGAGTCTGTGGGAAGTAGAACCTTACCTGAGAGCTACAGATATGCAAACCTGTCCTGCAACTATAAATCTGATAAGGAGATTCCAACATCCCTGCATGTGACCAAACAGAGGGGAGAGGGGAGGGCCCAAGGAAGTCAACATTGCATAAGCTTATCAAGAAACCCGGAACAATGTGAAGAAACTTACAAAATCTTAATGAGAGACTAAAAAAAAAGGCTTCCCATGGAAAATATTGAATTCTTTTTCTGCAGATTAACAAACTTAATAATTCAATAAAAATCTTAATGGATGCTTATTTGGAATTTGGCAAAATAATTCTGAATGCTTGAAAAGAGCAATATAAGAATAATTAATATATTTTTGAAAAAGAACAGTAATGAGAGCCTTTCTCTTATCAGCAAATGAAACATATCTTAAACCTATAATGATTGTAATTATATAGTAGTAGCTCTGGAATAGTCAGGCAGACAAATAGAACAGAACAGTAGATGTGCAAAACATACCCAAGGCTATGTATATGTGTCCCCTTGCATATTTGTTTTATTTTGGTATATGAAAAAGATTTTATTTCCAATCAGTACGAAAAAACTAGATCATTTATAAATGGTGTTAAGAAAAGTGACCAACCAACTGAAAACAAACATTTATAACACTATCTCGTACATGCCACAAATAGAGAATTCTGATTAATATTTACTTATTAAAGATGAGAATGTGCAGGTGAAATGATTTTGGAAGAATAAGTTTGATGCCTGGGGGTAGAAAATCTACTTTCAAGGGTTAGCTTTCAATTGCTGTGACTAAATGCCTGAGAAAAATCAACTTAAAGAAGGAAAGATTTATTTCGTCTCACGGTTTCAGAGATTTTAATTCATGTTTTTTATTGTCCCCTTCATCTTGGGCCTGTGGCAAGGTGGCAGAATATCATGGTGTGGAGTATGTAGTGGAGCAAAGCTGCTCACTTCCTGGTGGCCAAGAAGCAGAGAGACGAAGAGGGTAGGACAGATCCCAATTTCCCCTTCAAGAACATACCCCTGCTTCCTTCCAGTAGGTCCCACCTCCTAAAGTTTGTACTACCTCCCCATAGTGCCACAGGCCAGCAACCAAGCCTTCAACACTTGATCTTTGGGAGGCATTTGAGATCCAAACCTCAAGAATAAGTAAGATACCAAAGTCAAGATTCATAAGGAGAGGATTGTCACAGTTGATTGCACGAACAATGCAAACTTCTGTGTAGTACACAATTCCATGCGCACACACACAAACCAACTTGAAAGACAAATAGACAAAAAATATGTAACATAAATGCCAATCTTTGAGCTTTTACAAATCAATTTAAAAAGATCAGCAATGCTTAAAAAAAAAAAAATGAGCCAAGGCTATAGAGAGGCAGCCATAAAATACACCACCTCATGATTTGTTTTGTTTTACTCCATTTACTTTTTTTTTTCTTTTGATTCCAGAAATTTTTTTTCAGGCTTCCAGGAACAGCAAAGTTGGGGGCACTGCCCTGCTGGCCGGCCTCACAGTATTTTTCCAGAGATGTGTAGTACTAATCATCTATCTGTCAAGGTTCATTTTCTTCCATGTTCCCCAGGAATTTCCGGTAAATGATCAGAGCTTTCTTCTATTAAATGATAACACTAAATGGAGATTTTATATCCCTCCATTCTTTCATCCTAAAGAATGCATTGATTACTGAAGCCTTTGTTATTAGAAGAATTATATGTCAAAATGGATATGGCTTTATCTTTTTATGATCATGAGAGCAATTCATGCTTCTTGTAAAAGTATTCACGTTGTTTGGAAAGATATAAAGAGTATAGCAGAAATGCCCTTATCTCACTGTCCAAATATAACTTTTATTTTCATTAGGTGTGTGCACACACTAATACACATAGACTTGTGTGAGCACATGTGTTAATTTACATTGTTACAAAAAATGAGATCATACTTTTCCCAGATCAACCATATATCACAAATATCTTTCCACATTACTAAATGTGGATCTACCTATCATTTGAAATGGATGCCTATTATTTTTCAAAATGAGTGTGCTATGATTAGTTTAACCAGTCTCCTACTGATAAAATTTAGGATTTTTAAAAACCATTATAAAGAGCTTTGTAATTGATTCCTTATGCATATTTTTGGCCATGTGTCTGGTTATTTCCTAAGAACAAGTTCCTAGAACAGAGATGATTAGTCAGTTGTCCTAAGGGAAAAGAGCCAGATGAGCTGAGCTGATACAATAACAAGCTGCAACATTTGGGTGAGAGAAGAGATACTGAGCTTATCACAGTCACTGTCACTTGAACATGTGCCCAGCCCAGCCCTATGGGCACATGTCGGGTTCTGGGGACAGAGAAGGCAAAGCAGCACTGCTCTCAGACCCTTTTGACAACGAGTGCTGTCCTTGCTCTGCTCCAGGTCATTAGGCAGAATGGTGGCAATTCAGAGCAGGTACAGTCCCAGTGGGCTGGAACTTGTTTGTGTGCTTATGTGAGAACTCCACAGGGACTCCCAGAAGCACAGAGCAGGGGAATTTTCAGGGGGCTGGTAGAGACATGTGCCAGTGAAGTTTGAGTCATTACTTTTGCATGATCCTATCTATATCCAGTGGCAGGTGAGACATGGAGAAATTTGGGCTGTATTGTAATTATATATGGGTATAAATGAACACCGCATGTGTAATGCCTCGAAAGTACTAATTATCTACTCTATTTTTAAGTGCACACACAAGCCTTGCCCTTTCTGTCATTTTGTAGTGGAAGGATTGCAACTTGGGGTCATTTTACAGTCTAGGGACAGCACCATCATTCTCACCTGCTGTTCACTCATAGCCAAGGTAATGCTCTTGGATTCTCCTGAGAGCCACTTGCCGTATGATTTAAATTCATTTACCTCTCTATTTAAAATTGGCTATGCAACTGGTTATCTCAAATGAAGCCTTTAAGTGATTGATAATTATATAGAGATTATGTCTTTCATCTTTATTCCCACTTCTTAGCACAGTACTTTCCCACAGTTCAAATAAACTAGTGATGGAACAACAAAAAGCAACTAAAAGCACAAAGTAGATGAGGAGTATGGTGAGCACTGTTTATACCACCCAATGCCCATCCTGGCCTGCTTACTCCTCCTCCCCAGCAAAAGAAGTCCAGTGTATTCAGGAGCTAGGTAGAGACCCATTGATGGCCAGTCCCCTTCCTAGACTGAAAATCAAAGTCCTGGTTAGTTCAGACCAGTCAGGATAATCTTGCTTTGCTTGGTGTCTTAATCAGCTTTGCCTTGTTGGGACTAAACTACTCGACAAGAACAACTTAGAGGAGAGGAAGTTCATTTGGGGCTTCAGTTTCGGGGTCTCAGTCCATAGACAGTTGGCTCCATTGCTCTGGACCCAGGATGAGGCAGTGCATCATGAGGCAAGGGCTCAGCAGAGGAATTTGGCTCAGCTCATGTGGGATAAAGAAGCAGAGAGAGGGACTAAAGGGCAACCAGAAAGATGCACCTTCCAAGGCACAGCCCCAGTAACCCGCCTCCTCCAACCACGTGCCACCTGCCTACAGTAACCACTGTCAGTCTCTTCAAACTAGGATGGATTGATTAGGTTACAACTCTCAATCTAATTGTTTTACCTTTGAACATTCCTTTTGTATTAGTGCATTATAGTTGTATGTAATGATGTGGTTTGTTGTCACATATTTTTATTTGCACGCTATATAACAACACAATTTGGCCAATAACACTCCCCAACGCTTCCCCCTCCCTCCACTTTTCCCACCCTCTGATCCCTTTCCCCTATTGATCTCCCTTTGATTTTCATGAGATTCCCCCCAACCTTTCTTTTCCCCTGTTCTCTCCAGCTTCCACATGTGAGAGAAAATATATGACCTTGACCTTCTGAGTTTGGCTTATTTTGCTTAAAATAATGATCTCAAGTTTCATCCAAATGACATAATTTCATTTTTCTTTATGGCTGAATAAAACTCCATTGTGTATATATACCTCATTTTCTTTATCCATTCACCAGTTGATGGATCCTTAGGCTGATTCCAGAGTTTGGCTATTATAAATTGTACTGCTATAATCATGGCCTTTTATGTGTCACTATAGTGTGATGACTTTAACTGTTTTAGGACAAATACCAAAGAGTAGTATAGCTGGGTCAAGTGGTGGTTCCATGCCTAGTTTTTTTGAGGAACCTCCTGTTAGGGTTTCTATTGGGTGTCCCCAAAAGCTCATGTGTGAGGCAGTGCAAGAAAGTTTAGAGGTGAAATGATTGGATTTATGAGAGCCTTAAACCAATCAAGCAGTAATCCCCTGATAGGAATTAACTGTGTGGAAACTGAAGGCAGGTAGGGTATGGCTAGAGGAGGTGGGTCACTGAGGACATGACTTTGAGATATGTTTTGTCCCTGTGAGTGGAGTAGTGTATCTCTCTCTCTGCTTACTGGTGGCCATGTCCTGAGTCATTTTCCTCTACCACACTCTTTCACCATGATGTTCTGCCACACCTTGGGCCCAGAGTAATAGTGTCAGCCATTTATGAACTGAGACCTTTGAAACCTTGAACCCTCAAATCAACTTTTTCTCCTCTAAAATTGTTCTCATTGGGTCTTTTGCTCAAAGCAGTGAGAAAGCTGACTAAAACACCTTCATACTGATTTCCATTGTACTAATTTACAATCTCACCAGCAGTATAAAATGTTCCTTTTTCTCTATAACCTCTTCAGCATTTATTAATATATGTATTCTTAATGAAAGCCATTCTGATTGGTGTGAAATAAAATCTCAATGTAGTTTTGACTTGCATTTCCCTAGTTGTTAATAATGTTGAACATTTTTTTTCCTTTATTTGTTGGCCATTTTTATTTTTTCTTTGAGAAATGCCTCTTTAATTCATTTACCATTTATGAACTGGTTTATTTGTTTTTTTGATTTCTTCATATATTCTAGATAGTAATCCTCTATCAAAAGATTAGCTAGAAAAGATTTTCTCTCATTCTGTAGGTTTACATTCCTAATTGTTTTATTTGCTGTGTAAAAGTTTTTAATTTGATACCATCCCATTTATTAACTCTTGGCATTATTTCCTGAGCTTTAAGGGTCATACTGAGAAAGTCATTGCCTGTGCCTATGGCATGAGTGTTAACCCTATATTTTCTTCTAGTAGTTGTGTATTTCTGGTCAAATTCCTAAAGCTTTGATTCATTTTTTTAAAAGAAATATTTTTTTGTAGTTATTGATGGACCTTTATTTTATGTATTTACATGTTGTGCTGAGAATCAATCCCAGTGCTTCACATGTTCATGGATAGGCAGAGAGTTAATATTAAAATGGCCATACTACCAAATGCTAGCATTTGCTAGGCAAATGCTCTACCACTAAGCTACAGCCCTAGCCCAAGTCTTTGATTCATTTTGAGTTATTTTTGCAGGTAAGAGAGAAGGGTTTGGTATCACTCTTCTACATAGGGATAAGCAGTTTTCCCAGCACCATTTGTTAAAAAGGCTCCCTGTTTTGCAAAGTATATTTTGGGCATATTTGTCAAGGATCAAATGACTGTATCTGGGTGGGTTTGTCTCTGTGTCTTCTATTCAGTATCACTGGTCTCTGTGTCTGTTTTAATGCCAGTACCATGCAGTTTTTGTTACTATAGTTCTGTAGCACAATTTGAAGCCAGGTATTGTGATACCTCCAGCATTGCTCTTTAGGCTAAAGATTGCTTTTATTCTTCCAAATAAATTTTAGGACTGCTTTTTCTAGTTCTATGAAGAATGCTATTGGTATTTTGATAGGAATTGCATTGAATCTGAATATTGCATTTGGTAGTATGGCCATTTTAATATTAACTCTGCCTATCCATGAACATGAAAGGTCTTTGTATCTTCTGAGGATTTCTTAATTCTTTCTTCAGTGTTCTATAGTTTTCATAGTAGAGGTCTTTCATCTCCTTGGTTAGATTTCTTCTGAGGTATTTTACTTTATTTTTGAGGCTACTGTGAATGGATTAATTTTCATGATTTCTTTCTCAGTGGATTCATTATTGGTATATAGGAAAGCTATTGATTTGTATGTTAATTTTGTAACCTGATACTTTGCTGAATTTGTTTATTAGCTGTCACAGTCTTTTGGTGGAGTTTTTTTTTTTTTTTTTTTTTTAATCTTATAAGTATAGGATCACATCATGTGCAAATAGTGAGAATTTAAGTTCTTCCCCTCTATTTTTATACCTTTTACTTCTCTATCTTGTCTGATTGCTCTGGCTAGAATTTCTAGCACTATATTTAATGGAAGTGGTGAGAGAGAACATCTTTATCTCATTCTGTATTTTAAAGAAAAAGCTTTAAGTTTTTATCCATTTACTATGAGGTTGATTTTGGGTTTTTCACATATAGTGTTTATAATACTAAGGTGAGTTCCTTCTATTCCTAATTTTTTCAGCATTTTTACTATAAATATGTGCTGAATTTTGTCAAAGGCCTGCTTGGTATCTATTGAAATGAATAAGTGATTTTTTGTCCTAAATTCTGTTTATGTAGTGAATTACATTTATTGATGTGTGTATGCTAAACCATCCTTGCATCTCTGGGATAAAAGCAACTTGGTTATGATGTATAATCTTCTTAAAATGTTATTGAACATGATTTGTTAATATTTTATTAAGAATTTTTGCATCTAAGTTCATTAGGGATATTGGTCTATAGTTTTCTTTCCTTGATGTGTCCTTATCTGGTTTTGGTATGAGTGTGATAACTGGCTTCATCAAAAGAATTTGGAAGTGTTCCATTTCTTTCTTTCAAGGAATAATTTCAGGAGTATAGGCATTAGTGCTTCTTTAAAGATTTGTAGAATTCAGCTGAGAATACATCTGGTCCTGGGCTTTTCTTTGTTCCAAGACTTTTTAAAAATTTTTTTATTAAAATGAACAACACACTTTTGAATGATAAATGGGTGATAGAGGAAATTGGGGGAGAAATTTAAAAATTCATAAACTCAAATGAAAATAGTGACACAACATACCAGAACATAAAATACTCAGTGATTTCAACATACATGACTCAGCATTAGACCGGTCATCCAGACATAAACTCAGTAAAGACTTTTTGGACCTGAAAAATATTATACACCAAATAGACTTAACAGACATCTATAGGATATTTTATCACAACGAGAGCTGAGTACACTGTCTTCTAGTGGCTCATAAAACTTTCTCCAAAATAGACCACATTCTAGGCCACAAAGATATTGTTCTGTTTGTATGTTCTATGTCTTCTTGATTCAATTTGGCAGATCATATGTGTTTAGAAATATATCCATTTCTTCTAGGTTTTCCAATTTATTGGAATATAAGTTTTCAAAACAGTCCCTAATGATTTGCTAGATTTTTGTGATGTTTATGGTGATTTCACCTTTATCATCTCTAATTTTATTAATTTTGGTCTTCTTTTTCTTTTGATTACTTTGGCAAAGGTCTTATCCATCTTGTTTATCTATTTGAAGAACCAACTCTTTGTTTCATTGATCCTTTGTTGTTGTGTTTTTTTTTTTTTTTTTTTGGTTCTCAATTTCACTGATTTTAGTTCTGATCTTAATTATTTCCTTCTTTCTACTGTAAGTTGTTTATTTGGATCTTTCTGATTTTCTTATGTAGGCATTCAGAGCTATAAACTTTCCTCTTAGAACTGCTTTCATAGTGTCCCAGAGGTTCTGGTATGTTGTATCACTGTTTTCATTTGCGTCTATGAACTTTTAAATTTCTTCCCCAATTTCCTCTATCACCCATTTATCATTCAAAAGTGTGTTGTTCAATCTCCATGTGTTTGTATAGTTTCTGTAGAGTTTTGTCATGTTGATTTCTAATTTGACTCCAATTATGATCTGATAAAATGCAAGGAATTATATCAATTTTTTTTTTGTATTTGCTAAGAATTTCTTTGTGGCCTAGATTGTGTTCTATTTTGGAGAAAGTTTTATAAGCCACTAGAAGACAGTGTATTCATCTCTTCCTGTTGGATAAAATATTCTATAAATGTTTGTTAAGTTTGTTTGTTATGTATTATTTTTCAGGTCCAAAGAGTCTTTACTGAGTTTATGTCTGGATGATCTGTCTAATTCTGAGTGAGGTATGTTGAAATCACCCAGTATCATTATATTGGGGTTTATCTGAAGCTTTGATTTGAATAGTGTATCTTTAAGGTAATTGTTGTCCCCATATTTGGGGCACAAATATTATTGATATTTTCTTGTTGAATTGTTCCTTTAACCAGTATGAAGTGAAGTGACCTTCTTTTTTTTTTTTAATCTTTTATTGATTTTATTTTTTAAAATACACAACAGCAGTGGAATGCATTACAATTCTTATTACACATATAGAGCACAATTTTTCATATCTCTGTATATAAAATATGTTCATGCCAATTCATGCCTTTATACATGTACTTTGGTTTTTTTTTGCATTACAATTCTTAATACACATATGTACCACAAATTTTCATATCTCTGTTTGTATATAAAGTATTTTGACACCCAAATTCAAGTCTTCATACATGTACTTTGTATAATGATGTCCATCACATTCCACCATCTTTTGAAGTGACCTTCTTTATCTCTTCTGATTAGTTTTGGTTTGAAGCCTTCTTTGTCTAATATGAGAGTAGCTATTCCTGCTTGTTTGGGGGGCTCCATTTTTGCATGACATATCAATTTCCATTCTTTCACTTTCAGCCTGTAGTCTTTGCTTGTAGGATGAATCTCTTGCAAATAACATATAGTTGGAATTTTTTTTCTTGCAACAGAGATTGAACCCATGGGTGCTTAGCCACTGAGCCATATCTCCAGGCTTTTTCTGTATTTTATTTTAAGATAGGGTCTCACTAAATTGCTTAGGGCTCATTAAATTTCTAAGACTGGCTTTTGAATTTGATATCCTCCTGCCTCAGCTTCCTGAGCCTCTGATATTACAATCATGCAGCATTGTGGCTTGTTTAGATCTTGCTTTTTTTTTTTTTTTTTTTAAATTCATCTGCCAGCCTATATCTTTTAATTAGAGAATTCAGACATTTATATCCAATATCTTTATAGAGACATATTTACAATTTCTGCCATTTTGATTTATTGATGATGTTTAATTTGGTCCTACTTCTCATTTGCTTAGTTACTCTTCAAATGAGATTTATTCTGTTGTGAGCTCTGGGGTTTATTTTTAATTTCTTCTGTCTAGAGTATTTCTTTAAGTAAGTTTTATAGTGCCAGCTTAGTAGTCATGAATTTATTTAGTTTCTGCCTACCTTGGAAGGTTTTTATTTTCTCTTCAATTTTGAAAGATATAGATATTTTCCTTTAGGACCTGGAACACATCAATCAAAGCCTTTCTGCTTTTAGAGTTTTTGCTGAGAAACTGGAATTAATTCTGATTGACTTACCTTTAAAGGTGACCTGATGTTTTTCTATTGAGATTTTCAAAATTCTATTCTTATAGTTTTTATCTTAGGCATTTTGATTATAATGTGTCATGAAGATGTCCTTTTTTGTTCTTGTTCTATTTGGGGGTTATAAATGCTTCCTGTATCTCTATGTCCATCTCTTTCTCAAGGCTTGGAAAATTTCTGTTATTATTGCTTGAAGAGGTCATTCATTCCATCATTCCATTAGTCTGCATCTCATAAACCTCCTCAATTCATAGAATTCTTAAATTTGGTCTCAATGTTGTCCCAGAGTTCTTGTATATTCTGATCATTGTTACTTATTTTCTTTTCTTTAATACTGTTTAAATATTCAAGGCTGGGCACTTAGTCTTCCAGTTCTGATATTCTGTCTTCAGCATGGTATACTCTATTAGAGAGATTTTTAACTGAATAATTTATTTGACTTATTGTGTCTTCATTTCCAAGATTTCTGTTTGGTTCTTTTTCAATGTCCCTATCTCCTTATTGAATTTCTCACTTATACCCTGTACTGACTTCCTTAATTTATTCAGTTGTTTTTCTGTGTTCTCTTGGAATTCATTGATCATTTTTATAATCATTCTTTTTGAATTTTTTATCTGGTATTTCATCCACTTCAATATTTTTGGGTCTGTTGCTGGAGGTGTCATGTTACCTTGTTTTTTCATATTTCTTGTATCCCTGTGTTGGGTTTTATGCATCTGTTGCAATGGAGGTCTCTTCCACTCCTATGTGTGGGCCTTTTTAGGGCACAGCCATCACTTACCAAAGTGTCCTAGAATGATCTAAATTGAGACCTCCGCCCCAATGGACGCTATTCACACCCTTTGCATTATTTCTTTCTGCTTTTGCTGTAGTAGTGGTTGTCTGTGAATGGGACCTGAGTGTCTACTTGGGCCTGGTTGTTAGTTTGGATTTTTGTGTCTTTTATTCTTTGTATTAAAGTATAGCTGATGTTTGAGTGTTGCTAATTTGTGTGTGGAGCAAGATGTGCTGTCTTTTGGTTGAGTTTGGCTCAGCAGAAGAGTCTCTACTCTGTGAACTTCTAGTGTACCTGTAAGTTCTCAGTACCTCACATAATAGGGAAAAACAAACAATAGCCACAACAAATGCAAAGATTATACAGCATTAAAATAAATATCTGATTCCTACTATGACATCTACAATATTACCAAAAAAAAAAAAAAAAAAAAAAAAAAAAAAAACAAAAAACCAGGAATAGTGAAATCAGCAATTGCTAACAGCAAAAACAATAAGTAACCATGAACTTGATCTGGCATTTAAAGCAAACAACAGTTGTCAACTATGCATCTACATCAATAATAACTGCAACAGCATAAATGGTGAGGGCAGGAGTCATATAAACTAATTAGTTCTAAAGAGTGGCAAAAATACAGTTCATTAAGAGAAAAGAAAATATGATATGAATATAGAGGAGAGTTTACAATTTCAAAAAGTAAACCGAGTGCAGCTAGAAGGTTGTCAGGTTATAAGGAAGGAGGAGAAAAAAGAGGAGAACAAAAGGAGAGAGAAAGAGAGAACAAGAGAATTTAAATGTTAGCAGGAGAATATAGAAAAATAGAAACAAGAGAAACAAATGAAAACAAAACAAAACAAAAATTAACAAATCCCAAACCCTAACCCTCAAAAGAAAAGTAACTATATTTTAAAAAAGATGTAAAAATGAGAAAAAAACCCTAATATGTTTGCGTATATATGTCCATGAATCAATCAGTACAATAACTATAAAAATAAAAATAAATAAATGAATAAGAAGATTCTTAATGAAAAATGAAAAAATCATCTTTACTGAGGTGGTCAAAATAGTCACTTAAAATGGATGTTCATGCCTATCCTTTCATTTTCTTCTTAGCTACGTACTAAGAGAGAGCAAGCAAGTAAGAACTGGGGGCTGTTAACCCCTTCCTCTTTTTGTGTTGCTTACTGAGCTGTCAGCTGCAGTGGCCTAAGACTGAAGCTGATTGAAAGAGCTCTCAGCTTACCTTCTGACCAGTAAAAGGTAGGATGAAATGAGAAGTATTATCATTCGGAGATTTGTCTGCATAGGCCAGATCAAAGGGCTCCCAGGGTGGGGCTGCTATAGAGTTCAATGGGAGGAGTTTTGGCTTCTGGAGGTTAGGTCTATCTATCAGGTCTTGGGGGATTTTCTGGGTGGTATCTGCTCTGGAGAGATTAGATCAACACAACCCTAGAACTAGCAGTTGCTGATTTCTGTCAGGAGTCCTAATCTCTTAGAAGCCTCCCAAGAATTCTACTCTCAGAGTAGAGAAGTCAATCCTCCACTAACTCTGCTACCCACTGACACAGCCTTCCTAGGCTTAGTCCTTGAGTGTATTCACATCTGCCTGTTTAGATTCCTGACCCACTTCAGCTGGACATGTGAGTCAACACACAGGAAAACCCAGTCGGACGACCCTTCACCTTTCTGACTTGAATCCCCTCGAATACAATCTTCTCTTTGCCCATTTCACTTACATTCTGATAGGTACACCATCGGCCACATGTTTGGCACTTGCTGGGACAGTATGGCAGTATTTACTATGATTTCCCAGCTCCACAGAGACAGCGGCAGTGTGACCGCCTCAAGATGGCTGCTGCCTCCACTTTCCATGGTCAGTTGAGAAACAGCACTTTTCAAATAGCAGTTCACTATACAGACTCTGGATCAGCTAAGTTCAGCCTTCTTTTCTTATCTCATATTTTTCTGTACCAAATCTGTCCATTGTGTTTCTCTCTATTGTAATCCCTCCACTTTACGGTGAAATGGTGCCATTGCTACTGCCACAGCCATCTCAGCTTCAATGTGCATTTTCTTCTTTGTTCAATGTATCCAAACTTTGGAGTCTCTATCATGCTCTGTTGTCCAATATTGAATTTTAGTGAAATCCCTTTTCCACTCACCTCACTAAGAATTACTATTCCTACTGCTTGAATTCTGACTCACACAGCAACTCCTAGTTTCAGTCATTTTCTAATCTGCCATCTTGAATCTCACTACCTTTGAACAGTCCTGCATTGACACAGGAGCATTGTGAGGGACACCTCATATACAAACCATAACACTTGGCCTTTGGTTAGTTGAAGAGTGGATATGTGATTCTGTCCTGGCTAGTGACATGTAGGAGTAGTCTATTGAGACAATCTTAGTTTCCCAAATGGAAAAGACAAGTTTTCTCCCAAGAAAGCATTCTTCTCCTACCCATTCTTCCTCCCTGGAATTGGGAGGTGGTAAGTGGAGGACGGACATGAGATGATAAGCCTGACAGTGTTAAGATGATGGACAGCAAAATGGGGAGGACCTGACTTCCCAAAGGCATTGGGAGCGACTCTAGTGTTTACCTCCACAATTATTGCTACAACTAAAAAAAAAAAAAAATCTAAATAAAAAGAATTTCTAATTTTTTAAAGCCACTCTCAGATGGGTTTTCTCTTACCTGACACCCAGAGTATTTCTTAGTAATTCATGGAATAAATAAAACAGAGTGACTTGACCATTCTGGAGCACACACTCCGGAGACAGACTGCCTGGGTTTAAATCTAAACTTTTCTACTTCTACAGTTGCTTTTGTAACTGACTGTGTTAGTCTCTCTGTGCCTCTGTTTCTGTACCTATTACATGAAGATATTCATAGTATCTAGTTTATAGATTGTGCACTGTAGTCCAGAGGAAATCCCAAAATGTCAACTCAGCTTCCCTATGGGTCATTATGGTACACAGGTGTCTAAGAGTTGGAAGTTGTGCCCAGATCCATTTTAATAAAAGAATGCACAATATCTGTAAATACATCATATTAAGTTAACTTGGGCTAAGAAATGGTGTAAAAAAATTTCAGCCTTTCTTGTATGTATTATGACCAAATGTAAAACTGTTAGTCTCTGAACTGGTTTAGAATAAATGTTGATGATTTTCTACTTACATAAAACAAAAGAGTAGAGTTATTTCATATGAATGGGACCCTACCTGCTAATAACCAAAGCCCTAAACAAGTTTATGTTTATGTGGCCATTTTTTCTCTCAATATTTTTTATTCCTTCCTAAGTTTCTCTTTTTTTAAATAGAAATTGTTGTAACTAAAGACTTTGCATTTATGCCTTAGTTTAGTCTCATTGTGTCTTTTGAAGAAAATATGTCAACAAGTGATAGTTTATTTTAATGAGGTATTATGAGAAATACAAAGGAACCAGAGACACAAGTCTTTGCTATTCTGCTGTTTATATCCTTGTACTTCAGGGTGATGAAGTTACCTGCTTTTACAAAGATTTCTGGAGGTATTAGACATTCATATCATGTTTGACTGGTAAAATCAGAAGTTTCTTCCTCTGCCATTACTGATGAAGGTAATTACTGGAAGACAATAAGGCAAGACCCTTTTTAAAATTTGGTGTTCATTAATACCCTTGGAATTGTTTATGTTGGGGTGTCCAGATTTCGGCCTTCAAGGGAGTTGTGGTTGTTTGGTAAGTAACCCAAAGGTAATGGAAATGTTAAATGAAGAGGTAAAGCCAACGTTCCATCTGGGATTGTCTCCCTCTTGACTCAGAGGAGATAGGTAGGTCTGATTTGGGCACAGTTGTGGACACAGGACAAATAGAGGCCAAATCCTCTAGGCTGCTAATCACAGTTTGGATGTAATTTGCTTTGGGGGGGGGGGGCAACAGGGATTTAGTAAGCCCCATTGGATTAAGAACTCAAATTATATTGAGGCCCCAACTGTGGAACTCAGTCTTACACTTTTCCTTCAGAACATTCATGTTCTACTTAGATTGGTGACACCTTCCTGCTTCTTAATTCCATAATGATGATGACTAAGGAAACAATTATTCCAGCCAGCCAACTTTAGGTATCCTGTCCTCTATTAGGATGACTCAGGGAAGAATTTATATATAGCAAAACCACACTGGTTTGAAGTGAGCAATCTGAAACCAGACAGTCACAGATGGAATCATAGAATATGAGAGTCAAAGCTAATTTAATGATCACTTTGACCAACAATTCTCAAACTTTAGAATTTCATCTGGAGAACTTGTCAAAACACAGATTACTGGGTCCCATGCCCAGAAATTACAATTCAGTGAGTCTGGGACCCATCCAAGAATTAAGAACTTAATTGGATTGAGCTCAAGAATTTGTATTGCTAACAAGTTCCGATGTGATATTAATGCTACTGGTCCAGGTACCAACCACAGCTTGAGAACTGATGATTTAGAAGACTCCTGTACTTTACAAGTAAAGAAAGTGGAATGGAGAATTTGGAGGATTGTCCAAGGTGATAGTGAGAAAATGGAAGAGCCAAGGCTAAATTTAGTCCTTTTGAGTTCAAGTACATTGATCTTTCTATTCTACCTTCCGTGACACAAATTGCCTACATAGACAATAATACATATTAACTTAGAAACAATAGTACATTAGAACCCCCACAATCTTTATTTTCCTACTTGAAGTCTACTGACTTTGAAAAGTCATGCAATCCCTGTTTTGTTTGAGTTTGTGTAAAATGAGATTAATAATAATAATAGGATAACAATCCTACCTCATAGGATGGTTGAGAATTGACATATATATTTCCTAAAATAATGCCTTATAAGCTGCCATTATTAAACAAAAAACTATCATTAAGTATCATTTCCAATTATTTAAAAAATATTGTATATTACCAAAGTTTAATTCAATTGGTCAAACTGATTGATACAAAGATAACAAAAGTGATCAAGAGAGAAAACTTTCAGAATATGACTCATCCTAAAGCAAATGATTCAAAACGATTAGTTTGCAGAATCATCTAAATTATCTCCTTCAGTCCTTTCTTCTTGTGCACAGAATAGAGAAGTCATGAAGGAATTCAGTGACTTGTCCAAGTTTTTCAGTTAATTAGCCACCCTTCCAGTTCTAGAATTCAGTCTAATTCAATGCTTCCCTAATCTGCTCAGTATTTTTGAATGTAGCATTATAATATTATCTTAGTTTGTCTCTATTTCCTATTGCTAGGAATTTAGCTTAATTGTATAGTTGAAAGCACACCAGCACTTGCATATCTTTCTCTATTTGCTCTGATTGCCTTTGTTGATGTTATTCCTGCATGGGGGAAAAAATGAGATGGCTTCATTTTGATGAAGTTTCAAAGACATCCAAAAGCAAATGTGAACCTCTCTGCAACCTGCATGTCATTCTATAGATTTTCCCCCAAACTCTTCTTTGCCTTGAGATGAGTCAAATCCACTGAAAGCAAATTATTATTCAATTTAAAAAATCAGGACTCATTTAGAGTGCCCAAATTCCAATTTGGACAGCAAAAGGTTAATAGTACATTGAAAAAAAATTCCAGCAGCCCACAAATCTAAGCATAATTATGTATGAACATGAGGCTTTTATTGCTGTCAAAATTAATCACTTTTCAACTTCCAGCTGTTAAAACCCTTCTGGCAGCTCTCCAAGCAATTCCCCTACAGTTACTTTTCCTTCAATTAAATTCTGTGCAGTTCACAGGCTCCTGTTACATAAGCAGAAATTTAAAAATGGACTTCTTGGGGTTTCTTCCTTTCTTTCTTTCTTCTTGTCTTTGCTTAAAACTGGAAAACAGAATATGAAGTTTGTTCCTTTTGCTCTTTCAGCTTCACTCTTACTTAAAGTCTAAAAAATAAGCAGTGTGGGATTAAAGTATTAGTGTTTATTACAAAGAACTTTAGGTGTGTGAAGTGATTTGTAATCATTTTTATTAGCTATTTCGCCGAGCCTCTGAGGTATGTGATTGTTGTTATGTTTGTGTTCTACAATCCCACCTACTTTTCTCCTCCAGAACTTTGCAGGAAATGCAATTTTGTAATTTATAATCTTCAGCACTGGATTTTGTCCCTGTAGTTTGAACTACTTATTTCTAGGATGGTAATTACCTCTACCACTTTTTTTCCCCCTTGAGACATGGTCTTGCTGTGTTGCCCAGGACAGTGTCAAATTCATGGGTTAAGATGATTCTCCTGCCTCAGCCTCATTTTTTAAACTACGTGTACAAATTATGGTGGGAATAATCTCAGAGGGAGAAGCTATCTGAGCTGCCCAGCTGCTTGAAAGTTTTCATGGTAGACTGCCCACCCCTTTCTAGAAGCAGCAACTGAGAGATTGGTTGTGCTTTGAGACCAGCAGGACAAACTAGGCTGGTGTATCGAGCATGAATTCTCAATGTGATTCATATATGGTCTAAGTATATTATTTATTTTGGCTTATGAATGGAAACAAACCCACATCTTTGCATTGACTTGGACCAAACTGAGTTCTTGCATGTGGTTTTATCTTGTTAGAGGTACTGACTTCCTATTCTCCATTCCTGGGATTCCAAAAGCATACTCCTTATATCATTTCCCAGTGCTCTATAGGGATGAAAGAAGGCTGAAGCTTTGCTTCATAGGAACTGGGAATTCTAATCCCTTTTCCCTCCCTTGTGATACCAGCATGTGGGCTCTTCCACATCTGAGCCAGTGAAGTCAGTTTCATCTCTTTGATTTGTCTCTTTCCATGGTGATGTTGCCTGCTCTCTTGAGGATGGAGTGGAAAGCCTCTTCCCTGGCCATTCCTGTAGATCTCTGCCCCCTCCTCCTCACCTAATCTGCTTCATGCTGTTGCATGAATATGTGTCAAAATGCTGTAATGAACAGATGCCTCGAGGCTACAGTCTCTTTATAATTTCTGCCCTCATCCTCTACTTTCATGCAAAATTAACATATTCCAGATGCTGAGTTTTTTCTGAGACTTTTTACCTGATAGTGGCATCTGGCATAAGATCTGAAACCGGGCAGGGGGTATGAAGAAGTCTTTGTTGCAGAGAGGAAAGATTATAGGGGTCTTGCATATAAAATATGCAAGAATTCAGTAAACACCTGTGTTCCACGTTATCCTGGATATATATAGTTTTGTGCTACCCTATATTTATGTGGTTAGGAGGACAGACTGCAGTCATAGAGCATCCTCATACCATTCTCATCATCCAGACTCGAAAGTGGCTTGTCATTGAAGACAAGCTTGTCATTGGACTTTGAAAACCTGAGTCAGTCAGAACTTAGGATATTGAGCAAAATTCCTTGTCCAAACAGAAGTCTCAATGGTCCATGGATTGGGAGTGATTTGTGTGGGCTGACTGTAGCACAATCCCTGAGGCTGGTTTCTAGGTCACCTTAATTTGAGTCAGGATTAAAGTCTGTTGGTCTAGGCTGGGGCTGTAGCTCAGTGGTAGAGTGCTTGCCTCAAACGGGTGAAGTACTGGGTTTGATCCTTGGCACCACATAAAAATAAATAAATAAATATATTGTGTCCATCTACAACTAAAAAAAAAAAAAAAAAAAAAATGTTAAAAAAAAAATCTGTCTGACTCCGACAACCAAAAGCTAAGACTCTTCCACTGGGAAGTTGCCAAGGTAGCTGAGAAATAGGATGGAGGTCAAGTTGAAAGGGCCAAGGTCAGAAGGACTGTTGGTGAAACTTTGCTATTTAGTTCTCAATATAATTTCTATTTGCAGAACATTCTTTAAACATTGCCACATACATAACTTTTGTTGATTGACTTATATTACATATACATGAATATTATTTTTTAACATAACTAACTTTATGTATTTTATGTGCTTGTTTCCTTAGTTTGGTACTCTGTGGGTGGTTTGGCCAGAGATGATGTCCCCCAGACCTTTGGATACTGATTCTAACTCCAAACGTCTCACCAAATTCTACCCAGTGTAAATTAAAAACAAATACACATGCAATCAACAAGTTGGAGAGAAGAAATTTTGTTTGGAGTTGGAGTCACTTTATAGTTGGCAAAATGCAGTGACACTAATTTATATTGCCTCTATTCCATCTGCTTTCTGGTTTAAAATGTCCTGGATTGCTTCAGACTCTGTATATGCAATATTTTCCATTTACAACATTTTCCTGCACAATCCATTTTATTTTTCTGAGAGCTTTTGAAAAACGATATTGGTTAGTTTCAAATTTCCAAAGCCTATTTGTATGTGATATGATTCTTGATTTTGTAGATGGATGATAAAATCTAAAGAGAGAATCTTGGGAAACTTATAGGCCTAAGATATTTGTGCCATGGACTTAGTGAAAATTCTGCCAACAAATGGATAACTTAGAGTGGCTGGTATTCAGAGCAGCAGAGCCCATATATTCTTCAGCAAATTCCTGTGGGGGTTATGACTTTCTACCACCATCCCCCTGGTTATGCTTAAATACATGCTGCCTCCATGTCTTTATGTAACTGCTAATTTTTTTGGAGCCATAGAGGCATGAGTGTTTATAATTTTTTTTTTAACTACTCAATTACAAAATTGGGGGTAAAATGAGTAAAAATGTTGATGGTTACAGGAAAACACCATGGAAGTAACAGAAGTCTCTATGATTGTGGGAGGGGAGGTGGAGGAGAGAGGGTGGTAGCTACTAACAGAATCTGGCATTTCTATCTGTTCATTTGCCAGCAGTTTTACTCACCCACTTCTGTTTATAGTATTGGAGAGAGAAGGTAGGGATGGGAATCAAATCATCAATCCAGACACTTGCCTGAGTTTTCAAGAAATAGACAGGGTTGTTTTCAAGGCAAATTGGCAGGTTCTTTTCATGGTGATAGGCATTGCATAGAAAAAAAAATACTGATTTGAAGCTCTTAAAATTTAGAAACATTAGCAAGAATTTTCTGTTTTCCCACTTTGGGTATATAACACTGTTATTTAGTTTACTTTTTATTATACAAAACTGACTTTTGTTGGATTTTTAATACCTTACATGTAAATTTTACTTTCTAGTTTCCACATAATTTTCATAGATATCATTTTACTCAAAACTCCTGTGTGCAAGAGCTCATTGGAGCCAGAATGGAAGATATCATTATTTTATTGATGCGGGTATGAAAATTAAGAGAAAAGTAACTTGTCTAGGGACACAAAGCAAGTTGGTGGCAAAATAGGGACTTAGAGTCTCCTGACTCTCAGTATAATGTTCATTCTACCAGAATCCCACTATCGCCTCTTGGTGTCCTTCATGAAGAGGGTACCATCCATGGTTCAGGCAGGAGGTCACTGTGCTGTCCTCAGTTGACACTAGGTTGATCTTCAGTTTGTGGCTGCAGACAGCATCTGCCTTGACAGGTTACTTTTACCTGGCCTGCTGGAGACTCTGGACACCCCACAGCCTTTTCTAGAAAGGACCTGTGCCACTCTGTTTCTGAATCCTCACCAGCCTGCCAGTGCACTCAGGTTCCAGAGGTACTCAGCTGTTTCATGTTACTTGAATCTGTGCTTTCAGACACCTGAGAAGTGCATTGCTACTTTTTAGCACGAACATGCCTTTTCTGATGCTGTATAGAAAAGCTGCTCAGTTACTGTGATTTTCTCCTCCTTATTCACTCAGCCCTTGGGAAGGTGTTTGGGGATGGGCATTACTCCTCAAATAGAAGTTTGGGTTTCTTTTAAGAGCTTTTGGTGTTGCTGTTTTGTTGGCTGATAGGCTTAGAAATGAGACTGACTTAACAGGCCAAGGATCACTGAGGCACATATCAGTTTTACTGATCTGTTCTAACAGATTATGTTTTTCCTCTACTTCTGACTACAGTGAGGAAATTGATGCTGGATTTGATGATACAACCAAGGAAAAGGAAGTGCTGTTGGCTTTCTTGAAGGTGTAAAGAGTCAAAGTGATCATCAATGATTTTTTTTTTTTAATAAACTGCAGTTTGTTTTTTCTTCCTGCTCAATTGTCAGAGTTTAATAAAAATGTTCTAGAATATATACTTTTTCTTTGCAATTTAAGTCAATCACTCATGAAGTGACATACAAATGTCTCTAGAAAGAGCTAATCTCTTTAAAGAATGTTTCTTCTGTTTCCCAAGCTTTGAGCAAAATTATTAAGTAGACATTACTTGGCTGTAGCTCTACTCAATTCCTGTTTTAGAGGCTTCTCCTTTACTTCTAGATTTTCCCTCCCCTTGCTAGGGTTTGAATATTTGTTTCCCTCCAAAATTCATGTTGAAACTTAGTCCTCAATGCAATATAGTACTTCCCCCTCATCTGAGGGAGGATGTGTTCCAAGACCCCCAGTGGATGCCTGAAACCATAGATAGTACTAAACCCTGTACATATCTTTTTCCTATATTATATGAATACCTATGAAAAAATTATTTTGTAAATTAGGCAAAGAGATTAAAAACAACTAGTAATAAAATAGACAATTATGAAAATTACTGAAATAATAGTTATGTGAATGTGATCTGTGCTTGTTTCAAAATACATCATTATATGTACTTCCCCTTAGTGTGATGCTATCAGATGATATCATGCCTGTGTGATGAGATGAAGTGAGGAGAAGATGTAGGCATTATGACATACCATTAAGGTACTATTGAACTTCTGACAATATGTCAGAAGGAACATTGTCTGCTTTGGATGATCCTGCATTGCCAAGCCAAGATGATGTTGGTGGGTAGTGTATACAGCATGTATACACTGAACAAATGGAGATTCATGTCCTGAGAAGGATAGAGCAGGGCATTGCAAGATATCATAATGTTACTCATAATGGTGCACAACTTAAAACTTATGGAATAAAATTCATGAATTATTTACCGATGGAATTTTCCATTAAGTATATTTGGGCCATGGTTGAGCACAGGCAACTAAAATTGCAGGAAGTAAAACCATAGATAAAGGGAGAACTGCTGTAGTGTAAAAGATAAAAGTGATTAGGTCATGATTATCTCATGAATGAAATTAGTGCCCCTATATTGATAACTAACTGATTCCTATCTTACTTTCTAGCACAAAACACTTATATGCATTCCCAATGGGAAGTTATAGGAACATGATACTTGAGCCCAGGGTACTTTTGATAAGGTCAATAAAGATACTTGGAAGAGTGCAGGACCATGAATGTCTACAGTGATGGACATGACTGTAGGACCAGAGCTTCTGCCAAGCAGAGGCAGGATGCAACAAGACACACAAAATCAGAAATCTTCCTGCTTCTGTAACATTTCCAGCTGGAAAACAAATCATAGCCACACATTCCAGCTATGCTTAGGAAGCACTGAAACATCCAAGTAGTAATCATCTAGGTATGCTAACTGCAGCGCGAAGTAATTCTGGGGTTGCCAGTGCCATATGCCTTATAGGCTTCCAATTAACTGTGTTCACTTCTCTCTTTTCTCCAAAGGCCAATTATTGGGGAATTCAGCATTTGTCCTCCTCTCCTGGTCCTGTTCAGCTATTCAAGGAAAGGTTGTTACACACCAGAATGTCCGACCATTACAATAAACCATGAAGTCATTCAAATGTAGGTGTTGGAAGAGTTTAGCTCTTGAAATATGGATTAAATACTTAAGGTATATGAATGTAGGATTTTTGTTAGTGCTGATGAGTTGGAATAGACCCCAGAATAGGATGAACATACATTTCAGCTAAGCCAGGATGCTAGGATGTCTCACTGTAATGATTAATAATGCCTCTTTTCTCTCAGAAGTGCTCAGCTTGGAACAAAAATTATTGTCATTTTGTCTTAAAGATTATAGCCTTTTGGCTTGGTTCAAATGTAATGTAGAAATTTTCTCTATTGTTTTTTTTCTCCTGCTTCCAAACAAGGGACCATTTCCTTGCTGTTTAATGTTAGCAACGGGAGGCTCACTGCTTTGCAAGGAACCTCTAATTGATGAGTTTGTGGTTCTACATCAAAATCTCCCTTCCTTTAACTCCGTCTTTTGATTCTAGTTTCTTTCTGTGAAACAATACAAAAGCAGGTTTCCTCCTTCTTCCACAAAATACTTTCCATTTTGACGTATTTATGGTGTATTCTTTTCAAAAACATACTCGTGTTTACTTCAATTTATTTTCCCGACATTTGAAATCCCCAGAGGCTTGCTATGATTTTGAACTGATACATCTTAAAGACAAGAACAAGAATTTTACTAAGTTCTGTGATGATTTGGATCTCAAAGTACTCTGCAAAGGCTCATGTGTTGGAAGGTGTGGTCCCCAGCTCTTGATGGCACTTTTAGGGAGCAGGGCCTAATTGGAGGCAGTTGGGTGGCTGGGGATACACTCTTACAGGGGATACAGGGACCCCAGCCCCTGATTTCCTCTCCTTATTTTCCAGCTGCCATGAGGCGAACAGCTTTGTTCCACCAGGTACATCCCACCTGATATTCTGTCTTGCCACAGGCCCAAAGCAATGGGGACAGGTGACCATGGACTGAAATCTCTTAAACCATAAGCCAAAATAAATCAGGAGATTTACATGGCACGTCAACACACTCTACCACAAAATTCCTATGGAGAAAACCCTGCATGTTTGCTTGGAGATTGTGGATAAAAGACAATGCAGGAATTGACAATGCCGGCAATTTATAGTGAAAATTTTTTTAGAACATTTACTATTTTGCGAATGCAGGTGAATTGCATAGATAATATGGATGGCACTTCATGGGCAGAAAAGAGCATTATGTAAAGAAATGCTTATTAATTTGTAGAGTTATTTATAGGACAATAATCAATGACAACCGATGTTACCTAGCCTTTATCATGTGCAAGTGTTGAAGCCAAGAACACGACATATAGAATCTTCTTTACTATTTACAAAAATTCTGTGAATATGTTTAAAAACAACTGTAGAGACAAGAACACTGAGACAGAGAAATTCAGCACATTTCATATAAGAGAAGTTTTCAGCTATGGCTTCCAAATTCCATCTGTCCTACTGTGCTCAGTTCTGTTGTTGCTAACACCTATTATTTGCAAATTGAATTTCTTTCCTTTTTCCTATACAGACGTCATCTTCGTTTGCCTTAAAAAATGACCCCCCCCTTTTTTTGTTAGCCTCTCCTTCTCTCTCTCTCTCTCGAATTCCCTGCCCTCAGTGCCAACTTTGTTCCTCTTATTGTAATCTCAGCCTCCTTATCTTGTTCTGAGTTTATTGTCTTTACAGTTCATCCTGTTGCTTTTCATCTCCTCCTGTTCTTTTGGTTCTGCCTTTTGGCTTTCTGCTCCTGTTTCAGACAGGCAATATATCCTTAGATCCTTCTAGAAATATAAGAACATTTCATAACCTCTTCTCTTTTTTGGATAGTCATTTTCAAAGGTGTGTTCCTCTGCTCGATCTTTAGGATCTCGGCCCCTTTCTCCTGAGCTTGGGTCCCTTTTCGTAAGCCCTCCATTTAGTTCATTGATGACCAATCCTTAGATTAGACACGTTCCCCTTGGATTCCATGTTTGCTGAGGCTCTGCTGTACTAAAGGGAGATCCCCCTGCTGCCTGATTCTCCAACACTCCGAACTGAGAGAGTTGGTGGAAATTAACAACCCAGCATGCACTGCTGTTAGATTTCTCACATTTGGTTTTCTTGTTTATATAGTTTCAGTATGAGGGCCACACCCCACAGATACAGAGCATCCTGCTAGACCCCTTTAACTTCCTTCTCACTGCTCCCAGTCCACAGACACAATACAAATGTGGGTGGGACAGGGCTCGTGGAAGAGGACAGGCTGGAGAACAGGTGATGAGTATTTTACTCTGGCACTTTAGAAAGAAACCCTCCCACAGCAGAGCTTCCTGTTTGGCACTGACCTGGACAGACAGCAGGGAAGGAACAGGGGCCACCATACTCTGCCAGGCGTGGGCTTCTCTGCTTCCTGAGAGCAACTGTAACTTGGCTACTCTCTGCTTCTTTGAAGCCACTTTTGACCATCTTGGAGCTGGTGGGAATTTTTTCCCTGTTTTGACAATTATGTGAATTTTCATTGTCATTGTTTAAAATGCTGTCTTTCTGTGGTGTCTATTTAGTGGGCTACCAGGAAAGATTGAGTCTGGGGCTGTTAGCCAGGGACTATTTTAACCTGAAAGTTCTTCCCACGGAACTTTCTTTTGTTCAGCCATTCACTTTCAGACACTGAACTTGGCCTGAATGTGTGTTACTGGTACCGTCAGCGTCAGAATCATTACCTTATCCCCAACTTATCAACTGCTGAGTCTTTAGCCACATTTCATAACCTCTTGTCTCCCTTGTGTGGTTCCCCCCCATCCGCTCTACTCCCACCTGGTCAGACTCTTCACTATCTGCCACAGTGCTGTGCGATTGCTGGGTGTCTGGGCTCCCAGCCGTCTGCCTCTCCCCCCTTTCTCATCCTTCATTTTCCTGTGTGATGTACTTCTCTTAAGGACAGCCTTGTGAGAGTTCCTGGCTCCCAGAAGCTCCTCAGTGACTCCTCTTTGTGATTCTGATAAGGTCCAGCTTCAGATGGGTATTCTAGGAATCTCATGACCTGGATCTCACCTGCCTTCTAGTCTTAACACCTTGACTCTGCCCCTGTACTTTCTGCTCTTACTACACTGGATTATTCTCTATTTCCAAATATGTTCTATATTATTTTCTCCTGACCACCCCTTCATGATGCCATTCTTTTTACTGTGCTGGGATCTCTCTGTCTCTTTTTGCTGCCGTCTTACTTGTCTTCTAGAACTCCACTAAATACAAGCATCTCCATGGGGACTGAGTGTAATCTCTTCTTTCTTTGCACTCTGAAACTGTCTCACCCACTTACATTCTTCTTTGTGTGGGAGTGTATGTGTGCTACCTGCTACCTCCCTTTCTAGCTTTGTGAAGTCCCTGTATCACATTTTGCACTGGCTAAGCTCTTCTTGTTAGATTTTAATATTCCAGTCAAAAAGAATGCATATAGCAGTAGTGCTTACCTAATGTATCTTGGGCATTGTTCAGTGAGATAATGCATCTAGAATGCTGAGCAGAGAGTTTGTACACAATGGGCACTCAACATTTATTGGTGGAATAAATGAACCAACGAGCCTCTGATTTCCTCCTGAATCTCATATTATTGCAAATGCAAGACATTTCCCTGTCCTAAACTTTGTTAAACTTGTAAGGCTCTCAGAACCAGTTGCATTCTACATATTTCTTGAGTACTGCCAGAAAGTTTAGGGGCAAGGAGGGAATGATCAAATGTAACGACCATTAGTGAAAACCACAGGCACTGAACAGCTGGATAATGTGAACAGACAAGTTCAGTGGAATCTCCAGAAATGCATCAATCACAGGATGATGGCAGCTTTTGGGGAAAGTTAAGAGATGCTTGAAAAGGAGCCAGAGTGGAGGAGAAAAAGACTCTTAAGAGTTGGATTTTCAAAACCAAAGTCTCCATCATGGCCAACGCACTTTGGAAAGGTGGCAAATTTGTGTGTAAGAAGACCTCTTGGTTTTATTATGATCTTTAGGAAATTGGAGAGTTTTGTTTGGTTTGGTTTTATTTTTTGAGCAGTGTAATAATAGAAATTGCCTCAGGGATGGCGTCTGCCATTGCTTTACAAATGCAACACTGTTCTCCCTCTGGGTATTGTGCTGCAGGCTCCTAGAGTGAATATTGCAAAAGTCACTAATAATGTTCCTTCTCAGGTAACATTTTATGGTATAAAATATCTTGGCTTAATATGGTCTAAATACATTGGAGTGTAATGTGGTCGGTATGATAACTTTCCGACATGCAATACCATCGTCTACTTCTATCTTGGTTTCTGTGGTGTCAGAGGTCCAAAATGAGTCAAGATGACAAATCCTTAGCTAAGGCAATATAGAAGCCACCAAGGTACTATGCTGGATTTATAGCCTCTTGTTTTTCTCAGGAGAGGAAGCAAAGGGTAATGTAAGGAACACTGAGTGGGTGTCAGAATTCCACCCTAATGCCTCAAGAGGATGAAGCCAATAGGCTTGGGCCCAGCACTTAACCACTGTAGGCCTTATCTCTTATTTGAAAGGAGTACAGGGGACCTTCAAAACACAGAATTTTCAATTCTAAGATTTCTTTTGGCTGCAGAGGAATATATTATGTTGGTTAGGTCTTTGGAATCAGCGGGCTTGGTTTTGAGTTGACTAAACACTTTCATAGAGGAGTCTTAGACTAGTTGCTTAGCTTTTCCACTCTAGGTTTCCATTTTCTTCTCCCTATAAGATAGGGATAGTAACAACAATCCTTGTATCATTTTTTGGCTGTGTAGCAGGTATTGATTCAGCTGCTCAACAGATTTTTTTAGGGACCCAGGCTCTGTTTGACAATTTCACCATCTTTAATTTCATCTTCATAGTTCTCACCTCACATTACAAGCTGGCTACGATCGTTCCAGATAATAGATCTTCATTCTCAGTAGGAAGCAGGGGGTGGAAGTGAGAGGTAACAGGATCAAAAAAAAAAAAAAAAAAAGAAAAAAGACTTTGCATGGTGGTGCATACCTATAGTCCCAGCTGCTCAGGAGGCTGAGGCAGGAGGATCACAAATTTGCCTAGGAAACTTAGATCTTGTCCCCAAACAAAAATATTAAAAGGATTGAGGCTATAGCTCAGTGGCAGAGAACCTCTGGGTTTAATCTGCAGTCCCACATATACATAAAAAGAAGTGTATGCACATGAAAAGAAAAAAAAACTTCCAGATGACTCCCTCTTATATTTCATTAGCCAAAAGGAGGTCACAAGACCCCTCATCTGCAAGGGAAGTTGGCAATATTTTTTTTAAGCTTCTGTAGCAGTGATTAAGGGAGAAGGGGTTAGGTGTACTTTGGGGTCAGCCAAGAAGCAGGTTTGCCTTACTGTATCATAGCCACATCAGAGCATTATGAGGAGACAGTGGATAATATTCGTTGATTGCTTAACTCTGGGTCAGAGCCTAACTAACTCAGCCAGCACTGCATAGCTGTGAGCTATTAATCCCGAGGAGCCTATTCTTTTTTGCACCTGATTCAACCTCATCATAATAGTTTTCAATTTTCCAGTATGCGAATCTAGGATCATTGATATCTGGCACTGGGAAACTGTTTGACTTCTCTCCCTGATAGCAATGTGTTGCTTTCCTGTGCATGCTTTGCCCATGCTGGCTTTAATGTGTTCAGGAGAACTCACTTCTTAAGTCTGTGCAAAGGAAGCCAAGCAACATAGCAAGAAAGGCTGAGGCTGTCCTGGAAGAGGTACTTTGCCTGTTCCTAGATTCCTTCTGAACAGTGCCACAAGGGATTCCTTTTGGTGGCTTGTTGTGCTTTCCACAGTGTCCCTGTTCTACCTTAGCCTTGGAAGTTTGGACCAGAGGCTAGTGCTTGACTCAAAGGGGCTCAGCAGGAGGCTGCAGTGAGATTTCTATCATCTACAACTAAAAAAAAAGAAAGAAAGAAAGAAAGAAAGCTAGCTAGCCCCAGGCAGAGTAGTACTTCACAGAACCAATAAGACCCTTTGTCTTATTGCCACTTTTTGAATGCCAGATTCTGGAGTTGCATAGAAGCTAAGAGGCCTACAAAGAGGGGACAAGTAGAGAGAGGCCATGAGGAACTGAACTGTAAGAAGGCAGAAACTGTGAGTTAGATGGATGAGGATGTTGTAGAAGCTGTAAAATCTGAACAAAATGGTGGAGTTACCATAATGAGCAATACCCCATGCTGTTGAGGGCAAAGAAGACCAGATTCCTGGAACTGCAGCTTTTGCCCAAACGGTTTCTATAATTATCCTGTATTCGGGGCATGTTCCCAGACTGGGCTTCCATCTTCCCTGTCCCTCCTGTGTCCCTGCTATAGTCCCTCATTCTAGGATGACATGAGAAGTTCTCCAGTCCTGGTAACTGTGGAGCCTGCCTGACTCACAAAGAAATTGAGATAATTCAGGCGTAACAGTGAACTGTTCTGTTCTTAATTAGAGTAAGAGAGGGAGGCTGTAGAGATCGCCCGCCCTGGCTGCGCCTGGTGGAACGGCCACCCTTGCAGTAGAAGCAACTCCCCAGCAAGATGAATTGCCATTCAGTCCTGTGCAGGCAGGCACAGCAGCCCTGCTGTCCCCTGCTTGCTGGATGGAGATTCTTCAGGGCCTCCTTTGCCACTAGACACCAGCTTCATTTACATAATCTTCCCAGGGCTGTGGCTGGTGTAGTTCGGTTATTTGATTGACTTTATATTGTGTGCTGCTGGAAGAGGTGGAGAAACGGTAGGGTTTGGGCTGTACCCTCTGGCCTGTTCCGTTCTGTCTTGTTGGCTTTAAGGATCTCACGAAGCTTTGTGCTGCTGCCAACTGTCTCCCTGGGTGTTGTTCACAAGCAGCATCCTGCTCCCCATGTGCATATCTCCAAGGGATCCGCAGGAAGTGGGACAGGGACCTAATCCTTCAGTTGCTGCCACGTGGGGGGTGGGTGAGGACCATGGAGGTTTTCATGGAATCCCTTCCCCGGCCGCACAGGTTGCAAAGTTTCTCAGACATTTTGTGCTTGAGTTCTTTTTTTTCTCTTTTCCCCAGGAGAAATGGCTTCTTGATTGGTAGAATCTCGTTATGTCTGGCAGCTCTAACACAAGTTAATACAGTTTTTTTAAAAACCAGTTTCCCTAACATCTTGGCACAGCCAATTTCCCAGTATGGAATTGTTAAACCACATTTCAGCGTCATTTCCAGGCATGTGTCTTCTTTATTTATTAACTCAAAGGTTCTGCCATGGCTTCTACAGCCCCTATTCCTGTGTTATTTATTGTTGACATACTTCTTCTGTCTTTTGGCTTTAACTAAACTCAAATAAGATCTCCCTGACTTGCAAACACTCAAGTTTCCCTTACATGAAAATGGTGGTCCTTGCCAGGCTGGGGAAAAGGTGGGTCTTCCTCGGGGACCCAGGAGGGGAGAGCTGGGCCAGCGTCTTAGTCCCCAACCTCCTCTGGCTGCATAAGCAAATTGTAGTATGTGGGTGGGTGGGTGGGACACAGGGTGTGGGGGCTGGATTGTGCCCGACATCTGGAGCTGAAACCTAAACATATTTTCCCCCAGAAACAGCATTATTCATGAGGGCAGAAAGCCCACTATACCCCTCATAGGGCTGATCACTGCAATGTAAGCTTATTAGTGACTTTGGACCCTGGCCGTACATTAATCCTCTGGGTTTGCTTTTAAAGCCTGAGCAGATCTCTCTACCAGAGCTTCTGACCACACTAGTCTAAGCAGGGACCCAGAAATACCTCCTTTAAAACATTCCATGGACATTCTAATGTGCCCTGAGATTCTGTGACAGGGTCAGAACGAGGACGAGGCTGACAGGTACCAAATTTAAGAAAGGGCTCAGTATCTGGGCTGTGCAAGTTGTCCCTGTTTGGGGGTCACATTAGGAACTTAGTCAGTGGGGGAGTCAGGGTTTGGGGCTTAAGTCTACACATGGTAAACAGGTTTCTAGGGCATGACCCATTTGTAATTTGGGGATTTTCCTCTTCCTCTCTTCTCTGCGTCTCTAAATGCCATCGCTCTTTTTAACCCCTTTTATCCCCAGCATCTTTCTTTCTTTTTTCCCCCTCTCCCATCATTTCTAGCACTTTCTTCTCCTCCTCCTCCTTCTCTTCCTTCCACTTTCTCTGTCCTCCGAGGGCTGGCTCCTTACTTCCTCTTTTCTACTTTGACCATTTCTGCTTGCCGCATTTCCTTCCCTGGTTCCAGGCCTTTCCCTTTGCTTTGGATCTGTTTTCTCTCCTCTCCTCTGTTCCTCCCTCCAGCACAGGGACCCTGGCCCAAGTGAGCCCAAGGGCTCAGCTGAAGGCAGTTCTCCCAAGATTCTCACTGTCAACCCAGGGTTGCCCGCCTCCTGCCACTGTCAGCTGTTTGCAGGGACCTCTGCTTAGCCCTAGGTGATGGGAGAGTGCTTCAGGAGGAGGAAGCAAAGATTGGCAAGGATAGAAAGATTCAACTATCACTCCCTCTTCCCCCTGCAGCTACTTTGAGGCGTAAAGATAAAGGTGTGCACAAGTTTTAAAACTTTGATTCATGACAGTGTTGGGGGGCAGGTTCCCATCTGCCATCTCAGCTCTGGCAGCAAAACTACCCAGGCTAATGTTTCTACTGTTGCTCCCTTCAGGTGAGCTTTCCTTTCCTTTTTCTCTTTCTTTCTTTTTTCTTTTTCTTTTTTTAAGATAAACAGTTCTATCATCTTTTCCCTCAGCACCCCCAGGACTATCAGCACTTCTGTTGTTGGGAATGAGCCACTTTCCCTCACAAATGGGCCTGAGCCTCAGAGATGGGCCAGATCCCGCTTTTGTTATATCTGTGGAAATTATCAGAGTAGGAAAAAAGCCCAGAGCCTAGAAACATTAAATTGGAACTCTTGAAAGGTTTCCTTCTTGCTAGACTTTGTCCAGACAGGTAGGGAAATTCACCCTGGGAATTTGTCCCTGGAGTGGCCCGTGAGAGTCTTGTGGGACAGGAATAAAGTGCTTGTCCAGGGTTTCCCTTTTTGATCCACAGTTGGCTGCTGTCAGTCACTCTGGAATCTTGGTTTGTCTTTATGGATTTGGTTGTTACTTGTACCCCAGAAGCACAGGCCAGGGGTGGGTGAGCCAGCGGCAATGAGTGTAATGATAGGTTTTAAGTTACTATAACAGAATATTGGAGACTGGGTGACTTATACTGTGAAGAGGTTTATTTTGCTTACAATTTTGAAGATTTGAGACATGGCACAAGTATCTGCTCAACTCTGTGAGGTGGTAGATGGCACAATGATGGTGGGAGTACCTACAGAGGAGAGAGAGAGAGAGAGAGAGAGAGAGAGAGAGAGAGAGAGAGAGAAGAGAGCGAGCGCAAGTCTGCCAAGACAGCCAAACTCTCTTTAAAACAACCCATTCTTTCAAGAACCAATCCACTCCTAGGGAGCAGCATTAGTCCCTTCTAAGATGGTACCTCCATTACCTAACCATCTTCTGCTTGGCTCTACCTCTTAATGGTTCCACCATCTTCTATTATTGTCACTCAGGGATTGTTTTATTCAGCTATTTTGCTGCTGTGACTAGAGGAACTGACCAGGAACTGACCAGAAACAAAAGTTTATTTGAGGGCTCACATTTTCAGAGTTCTTAGTCCATAGACAGCAGGCTTAATTCTTTGGGAATTGAGGTGAAGCTGAACATCATGACAATAAAGTGTGGCATAGGGAAGCAGCTCACCTGGTGGCAAGGAAGTAGAGAGAGAGAGAGACTCGACTTACCAAATAAAAAATATATACCCCAAAGCCATGCACTCAATGCACACCTCCTCCATCTACACCCCACCTGCCTCCAGTCACCACCCAGTTAATCTCATCAGGGAATCAATTCACTGATTAGGTTAATGCTATAACCCAATCATTTCTCCTTCAAACCTTCTTGCATTGCCTCACATGTGAGATTTTGGGGATACCACATCTAAACCATAACAGGGACCATACTTCCTATATGTGAATCTTGGGGGGACAAACATAGTCAAGCCACAGCAGGGAGAGCCTGATCTAGGCCTCTCTGATAATGCAAGGAACACAACTGGGGGTATCAGTGCAGGGAGAGAAACTGGTCTCTGGGATTTACCCTTTAGATCCTCTTATTTTAAATTGCTATAAACTGATGTCTGCAAAGAATCTGAGAGTGAGGGCAGAGGAAATGGGCCAGATGGCATTTGCTGTGCCAATCCCCCTCTATAGTTTACGGAAGAGAAAAATAAGTTGATGACCTCTTGGGCAAAGGGAGGATGGGCATATTTTCACTGAAGTGAGCACAGTTCCTAGAGTCAGGTAAAGAGGATACAGAAGCAGTGTTAAGGTTCATTGTGATAATAATAATTAGAGGTTACATGTGACATCCTATAGTCTTCAACTCATTTTTATATACTACACCTTATTTGAGTCATAGGATAAATACCGAATGGCGAAGTACTCATCCTAATATCACAAGAATTCAGAGGGTTAGATGGCTTGCCCAAAGATTGCTGGAAAACTGCAAAGTTGAGTCTTACCTTGATCAACACCCTAGAGTATCCTGATTAAATGTCATGGTACTGTGTACTCTGTGTACCCAGCTGCTTTGGTGAGACCTACATTGGGTGTCATAAGCAGAGCAACACAAGTAAGTAAAATCAATAGCTCTATGCCAACTTGGAAGGGGAAAGAGAGCCAAGCCCAGTGCTCTGCTCAAGGCTGGAGCTTCTCAGGAGGTGACAGCCAAAAGGATGTGGCCACTCAGTCAGAGTGCAGGCAGTGGCACAAAGTGCCTAATCCAAGATGGTCTAGGGAACCTGAGTTCACTTTGGTCTGGAATGGACATTGCAGGAACGTTCTAGAGAGTCAAAAGTGGGAATGGCAGGTGTAGATGAGGTCTTAGTGCATCCACATAGTCAAGGTGGCAATCATTAGCAGTAGGTCAAGCTGGGAGGGGCTGCTGTGGATGAGGGGAGAGACTAGATTTTCAAACACAGAGACCAGAGTTTCAGTGAGAAACTGAAAAGAGAATGAGAAATCAAGGCTTGTCTAGGAAGCCAGTGAATAAGGAGCTGGGGCTGTAGCTCAGTGTGGTAGAGTGCTTATCTAGCACAATGAAGCCCTAGTTTCAATCCCAGCACCCTCCCCCACATAAAAAGTCAGTGAATAAACTATGTCCACACTATTGGGTAGAATAGGACCAGACACTTTTGCAGCATCTAGATCCAAGTCTGGTTCATGTATTGTATTAGTCAGCTTTTTGTTGCTGCAACTAAAATACCTAATGTGAACAACTTAAAGGACAAAGGATTTATTCTGGCTCAGTTGAGAGCTTTCAGTACTCGGTTGGCTGGCTCTTGGGTAGAAACGTCATGGTGGAAGGGTATGATGGAAGAAAGCTTCTCACTCATGGCAGGCTGAGAAAGGGAAGGAGGAAGGGGCTGGGGATAAGATATACTCTTCCAGGGTACATCCCAGTGACCTACTTCCTTCAACCAGGTTCAGTCTCATACTCTGCTACCTCTCTAGTCCATTCATCTGTCAATGAATGAATCCACTGATGAGATCAGAGAGAGCCTTCATGATTCAATTAGTTCCCAAGAGCCCCATCTCCAAACATTGGTCACTAGAGACTAAGCCTTCAACACACAAATGAGCTTTTGAGAAACTTTTCAGATCCAAACCACATCACCAGTGGACTCTCCACTTCACTGGGTATGACCAATTGTTATTTTCAAGGATGGCTTCTGTACTACCTCCCACACAACAGTCTGCTTTTCCACTGTCACTCAAAACTCATCCCCATAAGGAGGCGGAGTCACCCTTCCCTTTCTTTACATCTTAGAAGGTTTGTAACTATAGTAGAAGTGCAGCAATAAGACTTCCAAGACTGGGTTAGTAGAATTGCTGTGTCTTGACTGACTGACTGACTTTCTTTCTCTCTTTCTTTCTTCCTACATGGGATTGAACCCAGGATCTTGAACATGCTATGCAAGCACTCTGCCACTGATCTTTACTCCAAAACTTTAAAAAAAAAAATTATTTTAAGACATGGTCTCCCTAAGCTGCCATAGCTGGCCTGGAACCTGCAACCCTCCTGCCTCAGCCTCTAAAGTCACTGGATTACAGACGGGTACCACCATGCCCATCAGGTGCTACAGTTTCTGCCTTTCTCCCTGGAACATTAGTGCTGAGCTCTGAGCCACCATTGATCAGTTCAACTGTCCTGAGGTCGCCATGCTGGGAGCAAGCCCAGACTGATCCATATGGAGCTACCATATGAAGATAGAGACATCTGTCCAGGCCCCACCTGTGTCAGTTCCCCAACCTACTGACTGCAATTGCATGAGAGAACCCTGCTATAGTTTGGATTTTAAATGTTCTTCAAAGGCCCATGTGTTAAAAGCTTGGTCCTGAGCTTAGTGCTATTTAGAGGTGGTGGAAAATTTTAAAAATGGGGCCTAGTTTTAAGTCATCATGGGTGTATTCTTAAAGGGAATTGTGGGGTCTCAGATCTTCTATTCTTTGTCATGTCCTGGCCACATGGTGAATGGCTTTGCTTTGCCATGTGCTCCCATCATCCTGTGCTGCCTTAAGCAATAGCCATTTGGTCATGAATAGAAAGCTCTGAAACTAGGAGCCAAAAATAACCCTTTTCTATTTATAAGTTCATTATCTCAGGTATTTTCTTTCAATAATGGATAGTTGACTAATACTACCCCCAAGCTAGCCTCCCCAAATTCCTGATCTGAACAAAACATCAGAAATGATAAAATGGTTGCTGTGGTTTAAAACCCTACTATTGGGGATGTTTTTCATGCAGCAGGAACTGGAGCCATGGGGAACCCAGTTCTCATGGAGCAGAGGTACTGGGCTCATTGGATGCAGGTGTGAATAACTGGGCTGCAGGATTTGGGTGACCAGGGCTCAGATACTGGTTCTTGTGTTTGGAGAAAGCCCCATCCAACTGAAGAACATGGTATCTTGAGGGCAAGTGAAGACTCACGAAAATACAATTGGCTGACATTGAGAAATTCTCACCTGGAAGGGTAGGGTCTCCTGCTCTCCAATGGGACATGAAATGTATTAATATTTGGAAATCTAGGCCATTCAGCCCATATAGGAAATGGCATGCAGGAGCAGACCCTCAGGATGATAATGGTTCTCATGAGACCTGGTGAATGTTGAGTAAGGTGAGGCTGAGCATTTAGCAGAGTGTTTGGCACATATGATGTGCTCAACCAATACTAGGCTGTCATTATCATGTTACGATAGACTTCTTCCTCAAGAGGCTTTTGGTTGTTGCTAGTATTGTTGTTACTTGGTCTGCCCACGTAGGCAGAGCCATAGTTCTGAGAGAACTCATACTAAATTATAAACACAGTGGTTGAGTGTCCCTGAGTTCAATCCCTGGTACCAAAAAAAAAAAAAAAAAAAAAAAAAAAGTTAAAACAGGTTTCTTTGAGTGTAAAGATGGGTCCCAGGCGTTCACTTCCAAAGTCTTGGTGGAGTTTTCCCAGCAGGCATTTGATGTCTCCTTCCTGTGTCACTGTCTATACGTTCCCTAAGTTTATTCTTGTCTCATGATAGAGTCTGGTTTTAAAGTTGCCCATATGTGAACTACACTCTGGTTCTCTCCCTTCTCACAGAGTGTTAAAATGTGGGTGTGTACAACACTCCTACTTAACTGAAATTTCTTGTTGTGTTAGGACTGCGTGTCCATGCTGCAACGTGATAGAACTGGATGTCTCTGGGTTTTGGCTGAAGCCCCAAAGCTAAGTATAGTAGGCAATTAAGTGTCTCCATATGCTAATGAGAGCAGCTTTGCCTCTTCACCTCCACCATCCTATGCAGCTTCACTAGCAGAAGATGCAGAGGGCTTTAGGGGATGGGGCTGTGTGTTGGTCCTTACCTTCCATGGGACCCCCTAGGGTCGGGTGAGGGAGCGTCAAGGAAAGCACTCATCAGAATTGTTATCAAGTGTGGTCCCTGCCCACCCTCTACCTCAGAGCTCCTTTCTGGACTTCCTTCGTCATACTCCTCCCCTAGAGCAAATAACCTGTAGGACTAGGGGACACAGCCTCCTGGAGTCTCTCCCTCCCCGCTCCTCACTCCATTCCAGATGTCCAGATTTCCCAGAATGCCCAAGGTCTGCTCAGACCTGTTCTAAGGTCCATGCAGTAGAGGGTGGATTGTGCTCAGCTCTGGGCTTAAGTGTGGCCAGGGGCAGTGGTCTTGGTGGAATGCGGGAAGATCTCCCAGGTGCAGTCCAGGTGGCCACACACACCTACTTGTGGCTCCCATTGTGTGGGATGGTAGTAGGGATGGAAGGAGAAGCAGAGTAGCGTGTTGGCCATGGTCAGGGTCTGAGGAGATAGATAATTTGAAATTCAAATTCACCCCCAGGCCATCTTGAAGATATATTTGTCAAGATGGGAGTCTGGAACATATTTTAAACAGACTTTAAGCTTGATTTATAACTTAAATATTTCAATATTTGGCATGTGAGCCTCCATTTGGATGCTTGCCCTACAGTGTTAGGGTGGACCAGCCCCTTCTAAGATCAGGAGGGGTATACATGAAAGGGAGGTAGGACTCTTGCAACCTGGCTGGCTGTGAGCTCCTGGAGAGCAGAGGCTGACCCACGTCACACGTGGGATTTGTACATGTTCCTGAAAGTCTGGGGGTGGATGGGAACCTAACACCAGAATCTAGAATAAAAAGAAGAGCAGGACAGAGAGAATAGATGACTAGGACTGCACGTCCCCCCACTATTTGCTGCAGCAAGCATGGGTGAGCTTCTTGTGGACCCAATGGACATCCAAGAGTCTTCAGGAGACCCTAAGTAAGAGGGCTTCCCATGAAGGCAAAGCGTCAAGGTGGAGGCTAGGACAGGGACAAAAATATCCTCCATAGCGTTCTTCAACCATATCATAGAATTGTGTAGAAAGGAGGTTTTCTATATGGGTCCTTCAGAGAACAGCATTTGAATGTCTCCAACACAGAATATTCCTAGTCAAGAGATTATGTCTAAGAGTGATGCCAAGAAGAAACCCAAGCCCTTTCTAGTTGCCTGTCCCCTCCTCTGACCTAGAAAGATGCAGAGGAGGAGAGGTGAACTAACAGAAGAAGAGGAGCAATGGTTCCACAGGTCTTGCCATGCCTGGCCCAACACAGTCACGACCAGGGAGAGAAAGCATCAGTGTGGACTGAGAGGATTTGGACCTGGGTGACACCTTTCAATACCTGATGGCTCTTAACTACCAAAATGAGACTTGTGCTTGTAAGAGGAAGCATCCCAGAAAGTTATAGAGTAAACTGAGGATATTGGCAAGGAGCACCAAGCTTGTGGTGGAAAGAGGACAACCTGTTTCCTTTTTGTTCCCCAACAAGTTCATTATATTACTGTCCAAGATTCTGTGTTCACATACAACCTAACACCTAACTGGGTACCTTTTTCCTTGTCCTTAAATCAGCCATGAAAATCCTTTTGCAAGGAAAATGGTGTTGATTTGATGACTGGTCTTTAGGTGTGAGTAATTTACCCTCTCTTGTTCTCCTCTGGAGGGTGAGAATGAGGACAGAATTTTCTGAATGTAAGAAGACTGCAGAAATGAGGATGCGATGTGAGCAGGTCAGACAAGTTTCCCTCTCCTTTCTCTACTAGTTAATAAATGTATTAATATGGCTCAAGAGGAGCAATGTGAGTGAGATCTCTAATACAGGCCTCCTAGCACCTGCAGGGTGGCTCTGTTGCTGGTGGCTCCTGCACTGTGCCCTCTTCAAATGGTGAGCCCTGTGCTTTCTCCCATATCTCCAGTAAACTTTTCTGCTTATGCCGGGAAGAACAAAGGTTGCTGGCTCAATCTCTCCCTTCAGCTCTTATGCCTGTGGATAATGACCTCACCATGTTTGGTCAATTAATATTTCATTTCCACATCAATGTACATTGATGCATTGTTTATTTTAGCACAATGATTGTGTGGCCAAAGATCACCTCTGGCACGACTCTTCTTTTGTTCTGTACGTATTATTTCTCATCATGAGCTTGAGAACAATGAGCTCATTGATTTCACTGAAGAACTAGGAAGGCTGGACTTTGCCAGACTAAGGCTCCCTGAATGCCAACCTGGAGGTCTGCAAGTCCTTTTTGGGAGTAGATTGTACCTTTGGGGCTGTGTGCACTAACGAAGGGAATGTGCCTCTAATTTCTTTGCTATTTATTGCTGTACATTTAAAAATGCCCCTTCTCTTTTCTGACCAGAAAGATGGTATTTCCTTGCAGAAGGGCACATAGTAATTATATTAGCAAGCAGCTTGACCACACTAAATTGCACAGCTTACATTCCCTTTGGGTTCTCTCTCTCCCTGCCTGGATGTGCCCAAGAAGCCCAGCCTCATCAGCTAGTAATGGACACAGGGAGGCAGTGACAGAGTGACTTGGAAATGCTGAGTGGAAGCCTGAGGTATAAAAAAAGTTGAAATAGTGCTGTGGTCCTTCTTGTCCAGTACCCATTTCTCAACTGAACTCTTGCCCTGTGATGTGAGGGCTACCTTCAGCTTTTGGGTGGCTCCTTAAGGAGGTTCCTTGGTATATCTGGCCACTGGCAGAGACAAAACTTTAGCTTTTGTGTTGTATCGTCTCATCAGTCCTTACCTAGGGGCTATGACCAACCAAGTGTCTTTTGGGGTGCCAGATGATAATAAGACAGTGGCACTCAGACATGTAATTCTTCCTCTGTCAGTTCAGAAGGGCTGGAGGAAATCTACTCTCCTTGACTTTGTAAGGGTGTGTGTTGGCCCTGGCTCAAAGGGAGCCCTCTGGGGAACGGAAAGCCCTGAATGATGGCATTGTTGCACTTGAATACCCCTGGGGTGTTGTCTGAAAGAAGAGAGAAAGTTGAAATGCTACATGTTTCCAACAAAAGCAGTTAAGAGAGAATTTCCTGACTCAGCACTCCTTGACAGTTTTTGAGGTTTCCCTACAGATAACACAAGGATGCTCTTCAGTTTGTATGTGGTTTTTATTTTATTTTAATTTTTTTGGTTGCTGTTGTTTATTTATTTATTTTTTTTAAAGCTTATTGGTTTTTGTTGATGAACTGGTTTTGCAATTCTGAGGTGCAGGCATTGCCAGGAAAAGCTGGTAACCAGTCAGTGACCTCTCACTCTTGGTGCCAGAGGAAGCCTGAGCATGGCTTTCTGGTTGCTGTTGAAGTTTGACCCATCCTCATGCAAATGTGCCAGAGCTGGTCTCCAGGCAGCTCCAGGCTTTTCTTTCTTAGTCCCGTGGATCTCTGGCTTAATAACCTATATGACTCTTGGTTTGTGTGATGGATTGAATTATGTCCTCCCCAAATTTATATGCTGAAGTCCTCATCTCCAGTATCTCAATTGTGACTGTATTTTGGAGAGAAGATCTTTACGGATTTGGTCAACTTATGTCGCTAGGGTGGGCCCTCATCCACTTGACAGATATCTTTACAAAAAAATGGGAAGTTTGGGGACAGACCCTCACAGGGAGGACAGTATGTACAAAATGAAGGCAGAGGGCAGGGTGATGGCTCTGCCTGCCAAGGAACTTCAAAGGTTGCACAAATCTTGGAACGTCCAATATGGTATCTTGGCATTTCAGAATTCAGGAGAAAAAGGAAGGTGGCTCTCAAGTTCCCCTACCTCTTATCTACTAAAGAAGACCATAAACTCTAGAAAGAATTTCCTGACCTTCCTCTGAAGTAGATCATAAGATCTTCACATGAGAGGCACCCTGCCTGTGTTTGAAAGAAAGGAATGTCCTTATCTCTGAATACAGGGACCAGAACAGGATCTGTACAATAGGCCCAGAGAAGCTCCCCCAGTTTATTACCGTTAGATCATCCTTTCTGTCCAATCGGCTTATTCACAACTATCCACTCTTTATCAAACTTAGCATAAAAATACTCAAGTTTCCTTGATTCTTTGGGTCTTCATTTCCAAAGTCTCCCATATCCCTAAGACTTAGGTAAATCTGTTTATTTTTATCTTGTTAATCTTTTAGTGTAGGGTCTTCAGCCCTGACCCTGCCTAAGATGGAGTCTTCTAACTTCCAGAACGTGAAGCAACAAATTTCTGTTTTGTAAACCACCTAGTCTACATTTGTTACATCAGTCCTAACTAACAATTACAACTTGAAATTCTCTGTTTTTCTCTGTCTGCCTGTTTTTGGTTTCTCCTCTCCCTCTCTCCTCTCTCCCATTCCCCAAACCTTCTATTATATCATACTGGATTTGATCACCCTCAGGAACCAGATTGCTCAATTATCTCTGCCATTTACTAGTTGTGTGTTTCTAACTCCTTTGTCTTTTTTTTTTGCTCATCTAAAAAATGGGAATAACATTAGTAAAACTTTCTTCATAGAATGAATAAAAGAATTGATATAAAGTACCTAGAATATTGGCAGTCCATAATAGCAGAGGTTCACAGAACCTGTAATCCAAGCTTATAGTCATCAATGTATTAAATGTCTACTCTGGGATGTCCAGTGGAGCTAGTACTGAAGGAACAGATTCCAAATTATTCTAGGACATTGTTCCTATTCAGCTTTTTCGCTCCTGGGAGTCTATAATCTAATTGGAGACATAAAACATCTGTAGAAAATAGTTACAGTGCTAGGCATTATGTGATTATAGGATCACAGGATCGGGTGCTGTCTCAGTCAAGCAGTTCTTGACCCCAGTAGCACAGGAGACCCCGCTGGGGGTGCTTTGAAGAGAGCTCATTGCCTGGATCCTCCCAGTTCAACAGAATTTCTGAACCTTGAGTCAATCGGTGAATCTCTTGTGCCTCGATTTCTTCATCTACAAAATTAGGGCAATACTTACATCTACCTTGGAGGGTTGCTGTGCATATGAGTTGGCGATGTAAATGCTTGTAACTGTGCTGCCACATAGTAAACACTCAATAAATGGAGCTTTTATTGGTGAATAAATATCCAAACATTAATAAACAGTAGACTTTGCTCTAGCTTTATAGCATGTTTGTTGATTCCAACACACTTAAAAAAAACTCCAAGAATAAATTCCCCCTCATCCTTCCCATGTAAAAGCTGTGGCAGTTTCAGAGTGCTTCATGCCTGTGCTCTTTTCGGGGGCAGCATAGGTGAACTAGGTTCCTAAGTTGTTAACTTGTAAACTCCTTGCATAAGATTCAGAGACATGCAATATTGCAGTCAGGTAGGTAAAAATAGAAAGGCTCCACGAGGAAAGGCCAATGGGTTCTTTGGTGGATTCAGAGAAAAAGTGATCCCAGAACATAGGGTTTAGGATATTAATGACAGCCGTCTTTTGCCAAGGGCTAGGCTTTCTGTAGCAGCTGTACATGGGTTATTTTATTTAAATGTCACATTGCATGGATAGTTGCTATTATCCATCCCCGTGTTACAGATGAGAAATGAAGGCACACAGACATTTAATATCTTACATGAGGTCTCACATCTGGAAGGGGTAGAAAAAGGATTGGAATCTAGGAAAAGGATGGAAAAGGATGAAAATCACCTCCTTTTCATCCACTGGCGCTGGAAGGATTCTGGCCCTGGGGTTGTGGGGAAGAGGGCACCTCACACCAGGCAGGGCACACAGGTATAGCATTTGAAAATAGAATGAACGATCATAGGGAGGTCAACTTTGTAGTATCAAGAGGATGGGGTACCTCCTGCTTCTGGAGAGAAGATGTGGTTGGTTTATGTGACTAATTCCATGAGCTGGCAGGGAACTGAAATTCAGGGAGAAGCAGGAAGTGCACCTGGGCTCTTTGAAAGGAGGGTTATTTGGCTGCAGGACCTCATCCTTGGGAGCACAGTGGGGAGGGGAGTTCTGGCCAGGCCAGCTGAGGCCCGCCATGTTTTGTCAGCTGTTAAGGCAGCACATGAGAGCGAAGTTCAGCTTTAGGTCTTCACGCCTCTTCTTCTGTTTTCATCCTTTCTTCCCTTCTTCTCCTTCCTCTTTGCTCCCCTCATCTTCAAGCAGTGACTGTAAGGTCAAAGAAAAGGACTTGGGCTCTGATTCTGGCTTTGCCACTTACCAGCTGCGTGACTTGGCTTCCTTCCTTATCCTTGTAAACCAGAAAAGAAGAATCCCTTTCCAAATGTGTCCATTCTGTGATCTTAATGGAAGGCTGACAGCACTTTTATCACAATTACACTGTGATCAATAAACATCAGCCATACTCATTTAGGTGGTACTCTGGTGGTAACATTTGGGAACATGGGTGGCTGGGTCTTAGTGCCCATCTCAGAATGAGGCAGTGTGTCCCTTGCTGCGGTGACAGGGACAGTACTGAGCTCTTTCAAAGCTTGGTCTCAAGAAATGTCCAGCTGAATATCTTTTCTTTCTCAAGGATCTCTGGGCTCTACCAGCATGGCCTGTGCACTTGGGTTCTGAAAACCCACAGCAATAATACCTGTGGGGGTCCATATTACTCTCTTATCTCCCAGTGTCTCCCACTCCTAGCTGCTGGCCTATGCCTGCGTAGTCAATTGTTCTATTGTCCCATTTGGTAACTTTATACTATGATAACCATTTTGGCTGGAACTCATGTCTTCTCTGAGGCGAGAAGGGAGTCAAGGAAAGCCATAAGACATGGACAAGGCACTGGATGTTCTCCAAATTTTGGCAGAAAGGGATTGGGTTTTTGAAAGAAGGTTAACTAGAAAGAGAATTCTGTTCTTCTTCCTTCCCCTCTCCCTGCCCCCTTCATTCTCTGGGGTTACATTTCTGGGATCTTTAATTTTCAAAACTTTAACAAGAAAGTCTATTCATCTTAAATGTCTCCCATTAATCACCGAGTCCAGCCCGGTGGCGTGAGATAGATGACTCACTTCCACAGTTGATTTCTTGGTAATGGTGGGTCAAGGCTTGCCCTTACATTTCCCCTCCTGTCGAGCTAATGGAGAAAGCTTCCCCTTAGGAAGCACCCATCCTGGAGCCATTTTTCAAGGGAAAGTTGCAGGCGGGAATAGCCACTGACATGAAAATATTTCTCTTAGGGAAACAAGGTAAGTAATACACCATAGTGGCTCTAAGCACAGGCCCTCTCTTTTCGAGTTATTGTAGGATTAAATTACAGGATTAAATAAAGCACATAATTCAGTGAGTGACATATTAAGTAGGTCTACCATGAAGAGTAAATGATCACTACTTCCCTCTGTGCGCCAGGCACTGTGCTGAGTCCTTTCCTTTTGCCATCATTGGATCCTTGTTCTATTTTATGTTACAGATGCCATAATTTCACCTTGGTTTTCAGATAGGAAAATTCAAGATGCTAAGTGACTTGTCCAAGGTCACATGACTATTAAGAGAAAGAACAAGACTTGTACCTACGAAATCTGACTCTGAAGCACATCTCCAGTCACTACCCAGGCTACCACATGCATTCCCAGGGAATAATAACTGTTACCATGAAATAGGCAAAAATGCTTTCTTGCTCTATGGGATAAAGCCCAAGGTATGCTGTTGTGGGGTGATGTGCCTCTTCTACCTCAGTGACTACTGGAGTCTCTGCAAGTAAATAAGTGTGTCCTTACTGGTTTTGCTGACCAATACCCAGGTTCTTCTCTAGAGACTTAGAATGCTACAGCATTCTGGGGTGAGAGGAAGTGGTTGCTTTCGGGCCCCCAGGCAGCCTTCTAGAGTTTAACAATTTTAAACAGAGCCCTTTCTGGCCTGGCAGATTTCACCTCATACGTATTGCATGAGTTGCTCCACTACCTAAATGGCAGTCTCCCTGACTCTCTGTCCATGCTGAGCCCTGGTACAGCCGGGAATATGTGGATGATGTGGTCTGGGTTCTACAGAGGACCAGTCCATATGTGGACGCTGAGGACTGGGGGTGGGCATCTAGAACCTGGGGTGGGAGGTGGTGCAGAAGGACTGTCTCAAACTCTGGCAATACTCTAAGCCATTAAACAGACAAGTTCACCTTCACATGGAGAAAGGGAGCCCAACCTTCTAAGAAAGTTTACAGAGATGTGAATCTAGCAGTTTCTATGAAATGTCTGTGTCTCCAATTGACAGAATCTAGAAAATCCTCATGAAGTTGAAATGATCCAGTTTGGTGACTGCTAAGCCAGGCTTTGGTGACCCTGCCAGCAATTCTGCCTTCCCACAGTTGCAGGCAGGTGAGGCTGGAGCAGACAGCATGTTCAGGAACACCTTAATAATGTCAGGATGCTTTTCATTGCTCATTTATCACTTAACAGCTCAGATTTGTAATGTGCTACCCGCGTTCTCCCTTTAGCACGGACAATGCATTCTTTCAACAGTGTGTGGCTCGGTGGGAAGAGCTGAGCTGAAAGCAAAACACTGGTGCGTGCAGCCTGCCCCTTTGGGGAGGAGGGGCAAGTGAGGGGCAGGTGGGGACCAGATGCCTGGCCCGATTCGAGCAAGGGGATGAGCACATGGAACAGCCACTTCTGGTTCCACTTACTCATTTTCTCTGTGCTGAAAGGTGTCATATAAATGCTAAATAGAACAAAGAGAGATGAGGCCTATCTATTTGCATTTCATCTAATGTGAGCAGATGCAGATAGAAAAGCAGCTTAGCCACGGCTGTTCACCTGCCCCTGTAGGTCTAACGTCTTCAGTTCATTTCAATGTAGTCCCCTTCAGTTCCGCTCCAGCGCTGCAGCAGACATGGTATGGGGTACAAAAGGGGCACATGCCCTCCGTCCTTGGTGGGTCTACAAAACTTGTTGGAGAGACGAGTTTAACCACAGGAACCATCTGAGGACAATACAACCCAGCATCTGGTTAAATGGTGAGTCGGTTGGGGGGCGGGATTCAGATGAGGTGCTGAAGGAGGCTGTAGAAGAGACAGCCATGCGTGGATGTGCAGGAAGGCTTTTGGGAGGAAAAGGAGTTGACTGGCCCTCTGGAGGCTAATGGGGGTGGTGAGGAATAGAGGCAGAGATGGCCAGAGAAGATGGCCTAAGACCTTCCCATCTGTGTGTTTTCTGCCAACACGCCTCCCTTTGGATGCTTAGTTCTTCTTATTCTTTAGGACCTGGTTTAACTGGCACCCTTCCACAGTGTCCCTTGCTTATTCTAGGCAGCAGCTTTCTCCACCACATTACTTGCTGTCTTGTTTGTTCCCACCCCCATTTAACACAATGTGTAATTAGATATTTTCTTGTTGCTGTCTGCGCCATTGTGTGGTAACCATCACACAGGCAAGAGTCCTGTACATCTGTTTCATTCACTATTGTATTCACAGACAAGCACAATGCCTGGAGCCCAAGAGGTGCTCTGTAAAGACTTGCTGAATGAATGAGTGACATTTGAGGAAAGCCTCATTTAGCAAATGCATTTTTTGGCCAATTAAACCCAAGCTCTTGCTTTATATTCTAGGGAGAAGATCTGCAGAATCCATAGAGCTAGCATGGAGCTGGATATCTTTCAGGAGGTAGAGTTTGCATTAAAACACATAACCACAACAAAGCAAGAGAAAGAGAGCAATTGATGTAAGCATGCCAGTCAAGTCTGCATGTTAAGAAATGGAATAAAAAGGAATAAAAACTTATGAATAATTGCATGGGGACCCTGCATAAACATGACCCACTATTATTCATAATACAATGCAGGTATTTTAGTCTTGGATCCTGCCAAGGTGGTTCATTACTGGATGAAGTGGGAGAATCTTGTTCAAACACAGCTTTACCTAAAATGTAATCCCTAGACATGGAATCAGAGATGATGTTAAGGGAAAGTTCCTTCATGATTTTAAGTGAGGACAAGGGGTTCTCATTTCATCCTCTATTCCACTTCTTATTGTTCCACTTTATATTGAATGAGTAGCCTGGATTATCCTCCTTTTAAAGAAAGTTTGTTTTGTTTGGTGAAGACCCAAAGAGCCATGATAGCTTTGCTACAGGGGAAAAAAAAACACTTTAAAAGACAGATATCCTTGAATATATAGTCAAGTGATTTTTTAAAAATTCAGATTTAATCAATATATTATATAATTTTAGTTATAGAAATTAGAGGAAATCAATCAGAAATAGCTTCATGTTTCCTTGAATGAATAAAACTGACCTCTCTATTATGCAAAATTTTTTCTGTGAAAAGATAGGGGAAAGGGAATATGTCAGAAACCATGGAGACAGCCAATTAATCATGTTGACTCTGTAGTTAGCATCTTGATGGCCATATTTTGTAAAACCTCACCAGCAGAATCAGAAAGACAATGTGTTTTAGAAGTTCTCTTCCCCCTTCCTTATCTACAGAAAGTCCAGCTGTAGAAGAAAACATTCTAATATGGAAAATAGCCTTCTGATTGGACTGTGGTATATTCTTAATGCTGCCATTCAGGAGTTTTCTGTAGGACTTTTGAAATTTTACAGATCAGGTACTTTATGATTTGTAGAATATGAAAAATAGGACTGGAATGCTGAGTTGCAAAGCATTTCATCACCTAGAAGCTGTTTCTTGATATTGACTAAGAATCATGACTCATGTTCTTCACCATGATGATTGGGTTGGCTGATGATCAAAATTTGGGCTCTATGAGTCACCTGCCCCTGGCTGGTCCTCACCCTCCCTACTTTCCTGTCCTCTGGACTGAGTCTAGGTTCTCAGACCGATGACAGAGAACTGCTATGGTCAACTCAGGATTGCCATGAGTGATCTATTTCCTTTTTATCCTTCCTTCCTTCAAGGTGATATAAGCAAGATGTTTGCCCAGTCTTAACATTCTCTGCCCATGATATGTGTAGCTGCTACAGAAGACCTTTTCCAAAGAGCCAGACTCTAGACCATAACATGCACAGACAGTTGAACCCTGATGTAGTTTAGATCTTGAATATTCTCCAAAGGCCCAAATGTGGAAGGTTTGTTCCCCAGCCTGTGGCATTACTGGGAGGTGGCGGAACCTTTAGGAAGTAGGACTTATTGGGAGGAATTAGATTATCAAGGGGTGTGCTCTTGAAGGTCAGAACTCCAGGTCTTTCTTCCTCTTTTTTGCTTTGCTTCCTGACAGCCATGAGGTGAGTAGCTTTGCTCCATGCACTCCACCAAGATGTTCTGCCTCACTACAGGCCCAGGACCAACAGAGCCAGTGTAAGGGGACAGATAGTTAAAGATGGTAGGGACACAAGGTTAAGAGAATAATTCTACAAAATGAACCCACTGTACTGACTCCCCACATACTTCTTTTGCCTAAAAGTAATCTGCCTAGGGGATAGGGTATGTCACATTCCTCAGCAGACTGAGGCAGGGGGCGAAGGTCTGGCAGTCAGAGACAAGTTTGAGAAGAAGAGGGCTGGTTATCAAAGAACAGACAATGGGTTACTAACAGCTAACCTCCAGGAAGGGATTGAACTTCCCAGCACAAGGCACAGGAAATTGCTAGCCATAACCCACTGTGTTCCTGCTCCTTTCTGCCCTTAGGCAGAGAAGAAAGAGAAAGTGTGTGTGTATGTGTGTGTGTGTGTGTGTGTGTGTGTGTGTGTGTGTGTGGTGGTTCTGGGGTCTACAAAAGAGCAAGACACACCCACTCCCTCCACCCCTATGCAGCTTTGGGCTTCCTTCTCTTCAGAGAAATCTATTGCTATCTCTTTTCTTAAGTAAAACAAGCTTTCAACACTTTACTCGACATTTCTGGGTTTTTAATCTTCAACACCAGGGGAATGAGGGCTTGTTCCTGATCTCCAAGACCTATATTACCAGCATATCATGGATGGAAACCAACATAAACCATGAGCCAAAATAAACCTTTCCTCTTTAGAAGTTGTTTCTCTTAGGTATTTTTTCCCCAGAGCAATGCAAAACTAACACAAACCCTGTGAAGTGCTGTAAACTACAGATCATTATATAATGTGAATTCAGATAGTTTCCAAAATTAATAAGATTTTAAAACTGAAGATTTTAAATCTCTATGTACTTCTATTATTAAAAACTGGCATATTTGGTCAACTAATATTAAGAATGATGATCATAAATAGTATGTGGGCATTGGTGATGTCAGAGAATGAGGTGTGGGTGTAGAGCTCAACATTCATTCTGTCCTGCTCACTACCTTCCAAATTTATTCTTGCTTCTACTGCATGGGTATATACTCTGACAGCTAGACCCCCTCAGTAGTGCCAGCAGAATCTCCAGCTTGGAAGTCAAAAGGACCATGTGCCTTCTATCTTACTTACCTGGAGAACTGTCAGGCACTTACCAAATTTAGGCTTGCTTAGCATCAGGAAAGTAGGCATCAGGCTCAGACATGCATTATTTTTAATGTGGAGGACTTAAGAGGAAAGTTAACTTAGAGTAGAAAAATAAATCAATAAAATAGCATACAAGAAAGAAACAGATCAACACACATATGGTAGTTGGTCATGTATGCAAAAAGTGGTATTAAAATATCAGTTGGGGAAAAGATCTTTTATTAAATGTATGGCACTGGGAGAATTTCCAAGTAAAAACATTATTAGATTTCATTTTCACACAACATGCAAAAATAAACGAGAAACACAATAATAAAACAATGAAAACAAAATACAGAATTTCTTTACTTTCTCCTATCTCAAGAATGAGAAAGTTTGCTTTAAAGTAGAAAAAATTGCATCTTATAGAGAAAAACACTTATGGATTTGACTATTTTGAATTAAAAGCTTCTGCATGAGGGAACACTGAAGAGATAAGGACAGGGGTCATGGAAGAATTTGCACCAGATGTAACAGACAAAGGATTAATATCCAAACTACGTAAAGAAAAAGAAAATACTTACAAGCAAAAAGAAGCCACTTGAAAATGAGTGAAGAGAGAAGAGTCCAATTCAGGGCTGGAGTTGTAGCTCAGTGGTGGAGCACTTGCCTCCCATGTGTGAGGCACTGGGTTCGATCCTCAGCACCAAATAAAAATAAAAGATTTTTTTAAAAAAGACTCCAATTCAAACAAGAGTAAATTTAAATAGCAAATAAGCATTTCAAAAACTTTAGCTTCCTGGCAATCAGCAAGATGCAAATAAAGATAAGATGACGCTATTTTATTCCTAATAACCTGGAAAAATTGAAAAGGTTGATGATATAAAAAGTTCCCTAAATTTTCTATATCTTTATTTTTTTCTTTTTCTTTTATTTTTTAGTTTAAATGTATTCATTTATTCTAATTTGTTATACATGACAGCAGAATTCATTTCAATTCATAGTACACATATGGAGCACAATTTTTCATGTCTCTAGTTGTTTACAAAGTAGAGTCACACCATTCATATCTTTACACATGTACTTAGGGTAATGATGTCCATCTCATTCCACCATCTTTCCTACCCCCATGCCCCTCCCTTCCCCTCCCTCCTCTTTGCCCTATCTAAAATTTCTCCATTCCTCCTTTACCCGCCCGCTGCATACCCATTATGGATTAGCATCCATATATCAGAAAAAATATTTGGCCTTTGTATTTTGGGGATTGGCTTACTTTACTTAGCATAATATTCTCCAACTCCATCCATTTACCTGTAAATGCTATGATTTATTCTCTTTTAATGCTGAGAAATATTCCATTGTGTGTGTTTGTGTGTGTGTGTGTGTGTACATATATATCTATCTCACAGTTTCTTTATCCATTCATCTACTGAAGGGCATCTAGGTTGTTTTCACAATTTAGCTATTGTGAATTGTGCTGCTATAAACATTGATGTATTTCTTTTCAAGGAAAGAAAGTTTGGTCCAGGTATCAGGAGGTTTGAGAGCTAGTTCCAGTTTTGCAACTTGTGGCTTTAAGCCAATCACTTAAACCATTCTAGACCTCAGCTTTCTCCCTGGAAAAAACCACTCCTTGGTCTATACCCAAAAGACTTAAAATCAGCATACTATAGTAACACAGCCACATCAATGTTTATACAGCTCAATTTACAATAGCAAAACTGTGGAACCAACCTAGATGCCCTTCAAAAGGTGAATGGATAAAGAAACTGTGATATATATATATATATATATATATATATATATATATATATTAGAATATTACTCAGCATTAAAAGAGAATAAAATCATGGCATTTGCAAGTAAATGAATGGAGTTGGAAAATATCATGCTAAACTAAGTAAGCCAATCTCAAAAAAAAAAAAAAAAAAAAAACCACACAAAACAACAACAACAAAAAAAACAAAGGCCGAATATTCTCTCTGTTAAGTGAATGCTGATCCATAATGGTGGGGCATGGAAAAAACGGAGGAACTTTGATTGGGAAAAGGAGAGGGTGGAGGGGGAGAGGGTATGAGGGTAGGAAAGATGGTGGAATGAGATGAACATCATTACCCTAGGTACATGTATGACTGCACATATGGTGTGACGATACATCGTGTACAACCATGGAAATGTAAAGTTGCGCTGTAATTGTGTACAAGGAATCAAAATGCATTCTGCTGTCATATATACCTAATTAGAATAAATGAAAAACCAAGTTAAGAATAACATATACCTCAAGGGGTGTTTTGAGAATTAAATGAGATTTGAGGAACATTCTCTAAATTCTGAAGCTTTATTCCAGTGTCAGAATAGAACCAAGTTGTTGCATTAGTAATCCCCAAGACTTCTCTGGGTCTAATGGCATGTGTCTAGTGGCAGTATTTTGAGGAAGAAGCAGGTAATGTGTATAAAGTTCTTAGCTCAGAGCTGGCACCTAGCTTGTAGCAAAGGCTGTGGGATACCTACTCAGGATTACCTCTCCTCTTCTTCCCCATGAACAGAGCTCTAATTTCATTCTGGTGTTGTACCTGGAAAAAGAGAGAGATTTTCCAGCCTCTTATAAACAGGAGTTGTTGGCTGGGTTTCCAGGAATCTTTAAGAATGCCGCCCCAGTCTTTTGCCTTCCCCTATCTCCCTTTTCTCTCTTAGAAAGCAGAGATGGAGGCAGGTATTCCAATAGCCACACTGGAGCATGCAGTAATCTTGGAGATGTATCCATGTGCTGAAGATGATGGAGAAGAGAACATGTGGCTCAGTCCCTGCTAACTATGTAATTGTCATGACCTCCTTGGGCTGCCATGCAAGGCCTCTTTGGAAAGTGAAAAAATAAACTTGAATGTCATTAAGTCACTTACTAAAGCTAGTATTATATGCAGCTGAACTTAATAACTGACACATATTCTGAAGATGCTTGTTTTTCTCCTATGGGTTTGGAACAGGGTAACTAGTAAAGATGAAAATGGTGATAATGATACTTGTCCCTCTGCTGGCTACTGGGGAGAGGAAGCACTCAATTGCTTTGGCCTTCCTCATTCACCTGTCTTGTTGCTGTGAAGGGGGTCAAGGGCATCCTCCAGAGGAGACAGAGCTCAGGGAAGGCTCTGCCATGGATTGTCCTTGGCTCCAACTATGCCACTGTGCCCTGTTGGTGACTGGGGAGGAGCCTGGTTATACACAAAGAAAACAAAAGGAGACAAAACAGTTCTCCTTGGAACTAGATAGAAGAGAGAATGAGATTAATTACAGTTCATTTTTGGCCAAATCTTGCACTTATTATGTGATCCAAAACTTCCTATAGCCTGATTCTTGAAATTGCAATATGCACTATGCAGGGGGAGGAAAACACTATACCAGTTATAAATACTAATCAATACTAACAAGTGAATAAGACCTCTGACTCTGGCCATAGGTTAGATTATCATTTTTTAATGAAGCAGAGAAAAGAAAGAGAGATGCAAGATGTTCCCCGGCTTGCAGTAAAGAGGACATGAAGGGATTCATTAGCTTTTTGGAGCTACAGGTAATATGCAAGGTCCCAAATGAGAAATTCTCTTAATGTGATAGCTCTAGCAATTTCACCCAAAATACTAACATTAGTAAGGAAGTAGGTTAAAAAAGAAAGAAAAAAGAAGGAAAGAGAGACAGAGAAATTGAGAGAAAGGGGAGGATATAAAGAATGAAAGGAAGGAAATGAAGGAAAGAAAAGAGAAAGCAAGTAAGCAAGTTAGTTCGCATTCTCAGAAATCCTCTGATGGAACTTGTTCTATCTCGTGAGTCAAATGGAGACTCTCTCCTGGTACTGGGTTAGTGTCCGAGGGGTGGTTGATTTAACTCAGGAAAGACCCCCAGAGAGGTGGGTTTGTTCTACTTAGAGCAGCAGGACTCTCAGCCTGACTCCTCGGAACTGATGCACAGTCAGGGATTTCGGGGTCATTCATGGATACCACAGACTCCACTATGCCCCTTTTCAGTAGGTAATTCAAACCTCCTTTCTGGGCAGCATGATGTGGGTTAGAATCCTGATTCTGCCACTTAAAAGCAGTGGGCTACTGGTAAGTCCCATTACTTCTAGCAGTCTACTTTTTCTTATGTCCAAATACTGGGAATTACAACCCTCCTTGGAAGAGTTGTTGGGAAGAATGAAAGAGCCACTGTGACTGGAATTCTTGGTTGAGGGCTTGACAGGAGAAGTAGCTGGGAACAGGAGACTCCTTCCCAGTATCTTTCTTCTTCCTCACCATAGTTGGTATTAGCGGAGATGCCCTGGGCCGCTCCTGCTGAGATTATCCTGGGCCTGGGATCATAGGCAAGAATACAGATGGATGCACACCTAGGGCAGAGCAGTGGGAGAGGTCCACCCAATGACAGCAGCAGGGGTGCTAATCTTTGAAGCCATTTAAAACAACAATCAAATGAACAGAAGTGGGATCTACTTCATATTATCATCCTGGGCCCCCAATTCTAAATGATGTTCTGATAAAATACTTTTTCCTGGGCTGGGGATGTGGCTCAAGCGGTAGCGTGCTTGCCTGGCATGCGTGTGGCCCGGGTTCGATCCTCAGCACCACATACAAACAAAGATGTTGTGTCCACCAAATACTAAAAGATAAATATTAAAGTTCTCTCTAAAAAAAAAGATTAAAAAAATACTTTTTCCTGTTTTATTTAATGATCTAAATGTTAGACAATAGTTATGGTTACTGTTGAATTTACACACACACACACACACACACACACACACACACTTCAAATCAGCACATCTTATGATTTATCTTAAATCAGCATTGTTTTCTATGAAGTTAATCCAGAGACTTCCCGGTTAAATGAGAATAAGCTTTTATTTGGAGAATTAGTTTGTAATGGCATGGAACCATTTGAGCTTGCATTGTCCATTGTACTGCGTATTCCTGCATCTAAACAATGGGTTTGAAATAAACAAAGATGGCAAAAAACAAAGAAACAGAACTTGAATCGCCTCATTTCTGTCATCCTATGTGAACAGTTTGAGTGTGTTTAAAATTTGAAACAATTTTCAAGTTGTTAATTATGTTTTTGTTAAGTATATTTTTGTTAAGTATGGAACATAATTACAAGGCATATCTTTGTCAAATGTAAACTAGTTCATACATGGAGTATTTTTACTAAGTGTGAACACATCTTTAAAATTAAATGTACCCTCCTTTTAAAATTATAACTTATTTTAAAAATAAAGAAGAAATCTAGTAAATAAAATATTACTATAACTTAAGAGTTGCTTGACTTATACTTTTTGAAGACATTTGGGTTTATTGAAATTTACTTGAAAGTTGCTGGACAATTCTTTGTATGAATCATGTATTGTATTAAAAAGATCAAAATTCAAGCTGAAAGGTGAATAAAAATGCTTGAAGGAAAATGTTGCACATTTTTTTATGTACAAATTTGTAATATAAAAAATTCTCTTTCTTTCTGGCTAAGATTATACATACCAAGCATAATAAGGGAAAATTTTCACTGCCTTTTCTGGCCCTTAGTTTAAATTTTGCTTCAAGGTTATTAATGGAAATAATTTCATGGTGTAGGGGAGAGGGTACTAAAAATGATCTGCTCTGGTGTTAAATATGCAAGATAGCCACTGATAACGGGTTTCCTGTCTTGAGCGCAGAGGCACAGGGTGCCCAAGAGAACATGGCAGCCAAGGCACGGGGCCTCCCAGTTGCTTGAAGAGAATGCTTTTTCTCCACTCTGGGCACTGATTTTCCACAATTTCTATGTGCTCCAACCTTAAGGGAAATAGCAGCAGCAGTAGTCAAAACAAATAACTTCTCCAGGCATCAGGCAGATATTTCCATCATTTTCTCTCCCAAATGGCCCAGACTCAGACTTTCTTCAGGCTACTTCAGACCATCCAACAGGCGCGCCTTAAAATCTGCCCATTCCGCAAACTGTGTGGGAGAATGGCCATGTCATGATCCCTTCTCCATGAAGTTCACTGGCTTGTTCCCATTGTCCTATGCGGTACTTTTTTTTTCTAATGCCCTTTTGACACTGAATTAAACTTTAATTCTAGCTGAGGAGGAAGCTCTGGGAGGGTTGTGCAGCCCTGCTGTACATACCATCAATGAGCCGGTCTGGGAGTTAATTATGCTGTAACTCTTCTGCTGCCTCATTTGTTCCCCTCCCCCTTGATGCTTCCCTTTAAAGCTATTTAGTTATTTCCCACTGAAGTTACTCAAGGCTGGGAACAGTCCCCCAGGACACACAACTGCTTACCAAACAATAACTGGAGCTGCTTCTGCTCCTGCTATAAAAGCTCTCTTTCGCTAGAGATGTTCCTTTAGATGACAAAAACCTGGATTTACATTCAGTCAGAGTTGGAATAGGCCAAGCCAGGTCAGTGGTAAAATGCATAATGCGGTGAGTCACAGGCAGACAGCAGCTAATCTATTTCCCTGGCATGTCATTAACACAGGTGAACACAAATCCACATCAAACCTGGGTTATTTTTTCAAGACTGTATTTACAGCCCATTAGTAGTTAGGGCGAGTGAGAACAAGGCCATTGGTGGTAAGTATGCAATCCATCACAGTAATTAAATAAGTTTAAGTACAATATCAATCTGGAAAGTGCTAAAACTTCTATTTTGACATCTAACCTAAAAGAAATGAAAAAAGGTAAGGAAATTTCCTACCCACCGTCTTCCTCTCTCTTTCCTACACTCTGGCTTTGCTTTTAGTCTCCCACCATCTCTGTTTTTTATTTTGTTTTTGTTTACCTGTGTTCTGTGCCTCTCTGAATCTCTATTTCTCTCTCTATCCCTCTTTATCTTTATTTTCCTAGAAGCTTTCTTTCTCTTTTTAATAAAATCCTTCTTCCTATATTTAATGTTAAGTAAATTATTCCAGAAATGAAAATAAAACAAAACAAAACCCCTACACCTCATTCCCTTACTATCAACACTTTTTAAAGATATGTTGCTAACTGCAGTCAGAATAACACACTTGTCCATGCAATTTGATTTCAGAATGGTTCGATACTGCATCCCATTTTCCCTTTGAATTTCTTTGGTTCGTATTCTTTGGTTCATTCGAAAATATTCAAGACATTCAGCTGATTAGATACATCCCTATCTCTGTGCTTCTAAGAATTTGAACTTTCCCATAAAATGCTGGTCTTAGATGTTTACAAAAGAAGAGGCAGACAGCAAATCTCAAGATCTGAGCATGTAATTTTTACCTGTACACTAGAGCATGTCATAGAATCCAGAGCCTAGAGCCAAAATGCTGAGGCGCCAGGCATAATCAGACTCATTTTGCATGGCCTCCAGCAGCAGCTGCCTGCGGAGGGCCCCACAGCTGTTGAACACAGACAGCAGCAGCTCACACTAGTTTAGGGTGGGAAATGAAGAGAAGGACCATGTCCAACTGCAGCTACAGGGGGCACCGAAGTAGGCAGGATATAGTTACCCCTGGTGCATCCCTGGACCTCCCAACTTAAGGAAGTTCCTAATTTCTCCTTGTCTAAAAAAATAAGAATGATATATGGTCATAATGCCAGCTAACATTGGAAGCAGAAACAGCTTTAAAATACCCTCTGGGGAAGGAATTACCCCAGGTGGGAGAACACAAACAATAGGAACAACATTCTGAAGGCCCAGTTCCAGGTGGATGAGGCAAAGCATGAATTAAAGGTCATCAAAAGCATGCTGGATCCATTTATTTCATAAACAGATTTTTTTTTTCTTCAGGAGTCATGGTTTATCAGAAGGAAGCCCTTTTCTTTTTCCTTCCACCATAGCAGCAGGCTTTATATGATGAAGAGGGAATACCTACCTACCTACCTAATACTAACGAGGAAGGGTCTTCATGTTCACTGAAGTGGACGTTTGGATCAGGAAAATGATATCTGCATTTTCAATGGCATTTATCACCCATGAGTTTCTTTTTAGACTAGTTCTGCTCTCATTTTTTCTTTTACCCCTTGAAAATTCATCAAACCCAGTATACATACAGAAAAGTACAGTGTAATAAAACATCACGTAGTCGTGATCCCTTTTAAAGACTGGAATATTAGCAGGACTCCAAAAACCCTCCTCTTACCTCTTACTCCCACCCCCAGAGAAGACCACTCTGCCTGGACATTTATGCTGGGTCACAGCTTCCTCTTTTGTGATAGTTTGAATACACACACATACACACACACACACATATGTGAATATATATATATACCACACACAAATACTCTAGTTTGTGTTTTCTTGCTTTGAAACTTCATATAAAAAATTCTATAGTATATGTAATTTTGTCTTTGTCTCTTTCACTCTAATTGTTTATGAGCTTCATTAATGTTAAGTGCATGGCCAGCTTATTTGTTCTTATCACCATTTACATCCAGGGTATGAAAATACCATGTATTTTTTTTTTTTTGTACTGGGGGAATGAACCTAGGGGCTCTTAACCACTGAGCCACATCCCCAGCAGCCCCTCCCCTTGTTTTTGAATATTTTATTTAGAGACAGGTTCTCACTAAGTTGCTTAGGGTCTTGCTAAGTTGCTGAGGCTGGCTTTGAACTCACAGTCCATCTGCCACAGTCTCCTGAGCTGCTGGGATTATAGGAATGTGCCACCGCACCTGGCTTATACCATGATTAGTATATTCATTCCCACTGAGGATTTATTTACTCCCTGATCTGAAAATTTGGATACATTTCCTAGTGCATATGTTTCTCTAGATTTTTATCTGGGAAGAAAATTGCTGCACAAGAGGGACCTGTATCTTCAGCATGGATATTGTTCTGTGTTTTCTTAGTGTTTGTCTATTCAGCATGCATTCATTGCAGGGTCAATTATATTAACTATATTTTCTTAATTTTTTTTTTTTTTTGTATTTTTGATGCTCTGGCATTTGAAGGCCCTTCAGGCCTGGGGTGATACTGCCCCTCCTAGGGCTACTTTTTCTTAGAGATTGCAAAGAGCTCAGCTGGAAGACGCTTTTCATGTGCAAACCAATCCATATTCTATACCCTCAACCAGCTCCTTATCAAACTGTCACACAACAAGCCAATATTTCCTCTGCCCTAAATCAACCCTGAGCTAGGTTCCAGGTAACTTGAGACTACCCTTAAGCCCCACATCCAGACAGAACTATCCAAACTGGCAGATTACAAGCTGTTCACCCTCCCTGCCTTTCCCTAGGAGCCTGGGCCAGGCTGTGTCTTCAGCTTTCCCCTCGCTGCTGTCTGCTTCCTTCTCACCACACAGATGCTTCCACCGTGGCCTTAAACAGTGTGGAGTGCCCCATGCTCTTGGGAAATGAAGTAATAAATTTTCTTTGAATGCTGCTAGCTTCTCCATGAGGTTGCTCAGTTATGTCTCTAAGTTGCATCTTGGGTATGCTTTTAGAACAAGTAGGTCATACCAAATTTCTTGTCAAAATCAGTTGTTGAGCTGGGGTTGTGGCTCAGTGGTAAAGCACTTGTATAGAGTGTGTGAGGCGCTGGGTTTGATCCTCAGCACCACATATAAATAAATTCAGGTCCGTCAACAACAAATAAAATATTTTAAAAAATAAGGTGCCAATGTATACGCCCAACAGCAGTGTATCTCTACCTTTCCAGAGGTGCTCTTTGAGTGGACAGAATATTTCAGACTTTGAGTAAATCTGGGTTTCCTGTTTAAGAGATCTGTGTTGAATGCATAGTGGGATCATTGTGGCATAGGCAGGGCCATTAGCCTTAGCCTTTGCAGTGGGTCAGGCAGGCAGGCACCAGATGGCTTTTAAGAAGGGATCTCAAGATTCATTGTAAGTGGTGATATTGATTCTTTTTCATTCTGATACACTGCTTCACTTTAAAGCACTGGGATGTCTTCTGAAACAACAGATGCTCCAGATTCTTCCCAATATCTAACTTCCCTTTCTTTCTTACCCACAAAATTCTGATTTTGTTTGGGAAGCAGTGTGCCCAGAACTAGTGATAGATCAGGCTTGGCCCAAGTCAATTAGAATAATTTGTTCCAGCTTTCCCAGACTCCCTCACCTCCAGAGGCTCGACATATTGCCAGTCACGTGGTTTAGTTTTGGCCTGTGACATGTGAGCAGAAGTATGGGGAGGAGGCAGATGTGGCTGGAACTCCCCTACCCACTATCTGTTCAACTTGAATGCTAGAATTAACCCCAGAGCTTTAGAAACCATCTTGAGGTGATAATTTCATGCAACAGGTGAACTCCTGTGGTCACATTGACATCGACTTTCTTGCAAAATTCTCATGTGAGAAAATAAACCCTTGTTTGTTTAAACTGGTTGGTTATTTCTGTTGCTATTGTGTAGCCAAAAGCACTTTTTAAATGGGGCACTAAAAGAAGCCCAAAGTGTCTCGGAATGGAGATTTGTCATTTAAGGGGGAGTGGAGTTAGCAATATTGCCTTTGAATGACACAAACAAGAGCCCATGAGGGAATGCATTCGACTTATTCTGCATCCACTTCTTTATTTTTGTAAATATTAATCTATATTTTTATCTATCACATATCTGGGGCTTTTCTATATGAGACATTAAATTAGGTGCTGGGATAAAGAAGAAAGTGTTCCTGTGCTCAAGGGGCTAATAGTTTATTTGAAAGGCAAAGTTAGTAGTAGTCATAGTTGTAGTCATAGTAGTGATAGTGGTGGAATCAACGTGATAAATGAACAACAGAGAAATGCTTGAAGTACCTCCACAGCACGAAAGGAGGGTTCTGCTTTGCCTGGCATTGGCAGGACCGGGGGAGGGTGAAAGATAACTCAGGCAGGGAGTAATGGCTGTTGGTAATATTTAATCTTGAAGTCTTGACATATCAAGAGGATTTGTTATTTACCTCTAAGAGAAAGAACATTCGGGGCAGAGAAAGTGGGTGTGTGAAGGCAGAATGATACAAAACCCCAGGATACATTGTGGGGAGTCACTGTCTGGTATTAGACTATGGCACTGGAACGATTTTAATTGGAGTTCCCAATCAGAATGGGGCAGCAAGGGTCAAGTACACGTTTATGATAGAGGGTGGTGGATACTTTTTGAGTTATAACCTTCATAGCACTGGCCGTGGAATCTAATTGTCATGGGACTGTACTATGGGATCCACTGTCATGGGACGGAGATCAATCTTGGGCAGTTTTGTTTACTAGGGATTTTCTAAAGTTTGAATGGAAAAATGTCTCTTTTGTAGTCAGGACTGATTGGTAAGTAGAGGCCCAGAATACTATGTCTGGAGGAATCTCAGTCCGTCTGGTATCAGCAAAGAAGCTTTGATAGAGTAGGGCCCTTTGCTATGGGTTTGTACCTTTCATCTAAATGCCTCTCTCTGCAGTCATTCAGACATGGCGGAGGAGCCCCCAGAACCCAGCTCATGCTGTTCCACATGTTGTTTACTCTGTTGCATGTGCATTGCTGATCTAATCAGCAGAGTCACCACTGTAAACCGCATCAGCCATCTGTGTGCCTGGGAGGAACAGCTACTGGGGCAGACAAAATTTAAACTCTTCTTGGTTTTCAAATGACAAGAAGATGAGGTAGTGAATGTCAAGGTCTTATTTAAAGAATGATAAAATAACCAGTTTCATGTGCTATCGTCATTAGAGCAAGCACATTTGTTATAGATAAAAACAAAACACAATTTATATTTTGAGTTTTCCCCTCCCTCTCTCAATTCAAAATGATCTCAACATTCTGTCCTACAAACTGAAATGTACAATGTGTTTATTGCAGGCTGGTTTGATATGCAACTCTGAAAGTATAAACTTCCTGGTATGGAAAAAAATGCTCTGTGTATTACAGCAAGGTTTGCCTCAGGTGATGGATTCTAGGACACATATTTATCCATAAGTGGCCAGAGCTGAACAGGTCTATGTGCTAAATTAATATCAATGGATTGTTAGTGCACCTAGGGAAGACAAAGGTGAGTCTCCTTGTTAATCAGGTATTCCCAGGTCACGTGGTCAGACCACAATCAAGTGCATGATGCATATTAAATCTGAAAGACCTTCAACTTAGGAAATAGAGATAAGAAACTAGATACTTTCCAATGCCATACAAGCATATCTAAGAGCTGATCCTGGATGTTCATATTGGGAAAGAAAGACTATAGAGTATTTTAGTATTGCGGCAGAGGTCAGAAATCCCAGCGGAAACCATTCCTGAAACTGGAGGGGTTGTTTGTCATTCCCAAACTTCAGTTTCCTCATCTGTAAAGTTAGAAAGAAACCTTATAGAGTGGTTAAGTGGATCTAATTAATTGAAATTATGTCTTAAAATTATATACTCCTGGGGGCTGGGGATGTGGCTCAAGGAGTAGCGCGCTTGCCTGGCATGCATGCGGCAGCCCGGGTTCGATCCTTAGCACCACATATAAAACAAAGATGTTGTGTCCGCCGATAACTTAAAAATAAATATTAAAATTCTCTCTCTCTCTCTCTCTCTCTCTCACCCTCTCTCACTCTCTCTTTAAAAAAATTATATACTACTAAAAATACTAGGTATTATTATTGCTATTATTACCTCTTAAAAGTGTTGCAAGGTTCAAAAGAAAAGGTATCTGAAACTGCTTGGAAAAATTCTTGGAAAAGTCCAACTGTAAGGGGGCAGTTGAATTACAGTTATGCTCCTCATAATGATGATGCTTTGGTTAACAATGGAACACTATTCAATGATAATGTCATGGTTACAATTAACCTGAAATATTCCTACTGTCTAACGATATCATACCTGTCATAATGTGGGAGTGAAATGCATCATTCACGTGTTTGTGATGTGGGTGCCAGTTGCATAAAAATTTAGCACACACAATTAGGTATACTTGGTGTGGAGTAGGCTTCATCATCTTGAGCAAGCACACTCTACATGTTCACACAGTGGCACAATTCACAGATGCTATTATAGTCACATGTCATTTAAAGACAATTCTCCTTGTCTTTAAGTGACGTGACTATAATAGCATCTGAGTGGCTCGACACAGTGTGAATAGTGTTTTCAGAGAAGAGTACAAAGGCAGAGTGGAAGTAAAAAGTTTAGAGCATTTTAAAAATAGGCAGGTGGTCAATTACAAAAAAAAAATAAAAGAGAAAAAAAAAGGGTGGGGGGGGAATCCTGCAATTTTCCAGAACAGAAACATCCATGTTAGTGGAATCGTGAACAGGTTAGACATCATTGTTCAGCTGATGGGTTCACGTGGCTGGCCTTTTTTTTTTTTAATATTTATTTTTTAGTTGGACACAATATCTTTATTTATTTATTTTTATGTGGTGCTGCGGATTGAACCCAGGGCCTCGCACTTGCCAGGCGAGAGCTCTACCGCTGAGCCACAACCCCAGCCCTGGCTGGCCTTTTATATTTAATAGGCCTTTAGATGATAAGAATGAGAGACTGACTCAAGTTGCAGTGAAGACATGGGGATGCATGGATGGCTACATGTGGGCAGAAATGTGCACCACACCTCATGGGAAATTACAAAGAGCCAAGTCTCATGGAGAATGGAATGTGCAGCAGGAACTGGGGGGTTATGTAGGATCAAAACACTTCTGGGAACTAGATTATCTGGCTGCCCTAGAGCAGCAGGTGTTTTTGAACTTTCTACTGTTCATGCCATTACACAACCAAATATCTCCTGTGTTCTCAGTCCTGCTTTCTAGTTCTCCAGACTCACCCAGAGCTTCCGCCTAGTCATGCTATGTCTTCTTTTGCTTGTGGCTTCTGCTGCTCCCAGTATCCGCTTCCTTCCCACCATCCAACTCTCCAGAAGGGAGAATCTGAGTGGGCCCATTTATCTCCATTGTCTTTGCTAGATGTGGCTTTTATGTAAGACCAACTTAGAGATGGGTTGCCCTTAGATCAGACTTCTTTACCTGGCCCTGTGGTCAGAGAAGTAGAGCAGCATGATCTGAAAATAGTCTTTTATACTCGAGAGCCCCTTATGGGGTGGGGGTCTGCTGGTGGGCAGGTACTCCTTGGCTTCCTTGTTCATCACATATATGACGCTTGGTTCCAAGGTATTTTCTGGAAAAAACAAACACGTGAAATACATGCTCACTCTAACTATGATGATAATAGTGATAGCAAAGAAGACAAGAGGAGAAGAGAAAGAAAAAAAAGAAACATACAGGGATTTTCAAATTCAAGAATTTTTGAAATGACTTAAAATTCATTTTGCATCACTATGAAAGAAAATGGGTACTATAAAGTGTTAGAAATATTATTTTAAAAATTTGTCATATATACATATATATAAATATGTATATATATGTGTGTATATATATATATATATATATAGTTGCAGATGGACACAATACCTTTATTTTATTTATTATTTTTATGTGGTGCTGAGGATGGAACCCAGTGACTCACACATGCTAGGCAAGTGCTCTACCACTGAGCTACCACCCAGCCCTGTGTTAGAAATATTATGCTTGGCCGAACCAAGTCTTGTTTTGGATTTTGGATATTTTACCTAAAGTAGGTTAAAAGTAGCTTCGTGACATGAGTAGAAACCTTGGAATTTTGGAACAGAAAGAAACCTTGAAGTGGTGCCCTCTTCATTGTGCATGGGCTAACCCCCTTCATCCCAGAGAAGTGGGTGGGAGGCTGTCTGGGGCAGAGGCCTGGAGCCAGCCTACACAACCTCCATTCCGGATTGCTGAGCAGAGGAGTGGCTTCAGAGAGGTGGTTCTTTGCCAGAGAACTGCTAACTTTGGTCTTCACTTCCACTTGGGCACTTGTGGAGTTGGAAACCTTCTTAGATGAATTGTTACCTTTCCATTCATGGCAGCTCACCTGGAACTTCTATCAATCTTTTCCCTATAATAAGGAAATTGCTTCTTCTATAAAGGGACAGTATATGTTCTAAGATTCATCTTTAGCCCTTTATGTTCACATGCCATCTTTCATGTCCCATCCTCACCTCTCATTTACTCAGGAGTTGATACCACACAGCTAGACTAAGAAATAACTGTGGTTTCCATGTGCATGGGAAGGCTGTGGCTACTAACAAAGCAAAATAAAACAAAACCACAGCTAAATGCTCAATTTTCCAACTATATCACACAACAGTGGCTATTCTGGGTGAAACTTTTTATTAGTTTTGAGTTCTACCACCAACCAACCAAAAAAATATTACTACTGTATAAGGTGGTAGCCAAGGTTCTTATGATTCGAAGTTATAAACAAAATAACCAAAATATATATTAGATGTCTGCTATGTTTTAACTGTGTGTCCCTGGTGAGTTACTTAGTTTTACTCTTCACATTTCTGTCCCATGAAAAGTCTGTTCTTCATAAGAAACACAAAGAGTAGATGCTAAATAACTTTGGTTTGTGTGAATCCCCCAAGGGCTCAGGTAGGGGAAGCTTGGTTGCCCCCAGTGTTGCGATGTGAAGGGGTAGCAGGAACTTTAAGAGGTGGCAGGACCTTTAGAGGGAGGTCACTGGATATGCTGCCCTTAGGAGGTATTAAGGTAGTTCTTGGGGTCCCCAGCGGCTCCTTGTAAAAAGATTGTTGTAAAAGAGCAAGATCAGCTTCTTCCTAGCCAAGAATCTCACCAAGGGACCTCTTCTCCACATGTGTCCAAAGCTGAGAATGGGACACAGAAAGATTGACTGCCATGTGACACAGCCAAGCAGACCCTCACCAAAGTGGAGCAGGTATTGTATCATGTTTGTGAACTTTCAAAACCACAAACTAGATCAAATTCTTCATACATTACCCAACCTCTGATATTTTGTTGTTAGAGAGGAAAAACAAACAAATATATAGGACATGTATAATAAAACTCCTGATTAATATTATATGTCCTTTAAATTAGTCATTATAAGAACTTTATGAGGAATGAAGCTCAGAGCAGCCAAGTAATTTGCTCAGATTCTGGAAGTGGTAGGATTTGAACACTTGGACTTAACTTGCTGACTTCTAGGAGGTGGTCTTTTTGTGGCTCTAGAGCTACCCATAGCAAGTCTTGCCAGTTGGGAGGATGTTGTGGAAAAGGCCCCCATGCTGGGAATCTTCTTGTTTTCTCATCTTCCATAAGAAGGATGGCTGGTGGGAACACCCTGACTCTTTTCCCCCAGGATATAGAAACCCCTGTGCTTCAATGCCCCTCTCCTACTAATATCTCACGGGGCCACTTCAGTGCCCACCACCTCTTTGCCTTAACAGGTGACAGAATCCTAGCCTTTGGAGCTGTTTGAGGGCAGCTGTGACCTTCTTTCACCCCTCCCTCTGGTTTGAACTGCTAGACACTCCCTGAGGGGCCTCAAGCACTTTGCTACAGAAAGGCTCCTTATCTTGGCAAATCAATATAATGCTTACCAAGTTTCGCTTTTCTCAAGTCAGGGTGGCTGATGTGCATGAGATTACTCAAGAAGATTTATTGACGGCCTCACATAAAACTTGGCAGGTTTTATTTCTTAGGTGATGAAAAAGGTGGCCCTGGCCAGTAAAAGGCCAGACTGTTGGCTGCCCCTTCTGGAACAGCCTAGTTGACTAAAGTTCTGAGCAGGCTTTTATTGGCACCTATAAATAGACAAATTGGCGGCTCCTCATTTTCTTTTTCATTGACAGATGTAGTGGTGGAGCCTATTCTCAGATGGCTGCCAGAGTCCAATCTGACTGCATTTGGTAGCCAGGAGAGATAGATGAAAACTTGCATGAAAGGAAAGTTAGAACCTAGCCAAAACCATGGGGTCCTTGGAAAAGGACCTTTGGGGGTCATGCAGAGTGGCCCTAAGAAGAGATGTAGGTGTAGGGTGGGGGATGGAGTAGAGAAGTAACTGTGTGCATAGAAATCCACCCTAATGAATACACAGCCATGTGCCCACGCCTAATCAGGTACATCTGTAGTGTCTATGTGTCTATGTCTCAAGGTTCTGTCTATTCATTTGCTGAATGTGTTGACTTGCTTGTCTCACCCAACATGAGATTTAGACTATCTCCACTATCCTTCCACAGACCACTGCCAAATGACCAGATGGAAAAAGTCTCCTGACCCACCCAACCACTAGTCTGCTCTTGAACATTTCAGGCTCTGCAGCATTTGTAGCAAAGGAAACATTACCATTCCTTCACCACCTGCCCTCCCCCAAGGAGAAGCATGGGCTTTTACTCTTGACCATGGCATGCCCTTGTTGCTTTCTTCTTTTTCATGATGCCTGGGTTTGATATCTTTAATTTAAAATATTCTCATTATTATTTGCTGAATTTTAATTTATATTTAATTTCAATTCAGAAGACACAGGCGTTCCAAGTTTCAGATCTCCTGGGAAAGGCATGAGTGTGTCAAAGAGAAGCACTCAGCTTGCCTCGTGGCTGAAAGGTTCTCCTGAGATCTCTGAGCTCCAGCCAAGCAATACAGTAGATTGGTTAACCCCTGCCCAGTCAGCTTTATCAAAATGTGGGATAAAACATGGTAATGAAAAATGGTGGGTTCAGTTTGTCACAATTCTGTTGAGGGCTCTGTACAGGTAAACCAGGCAGTAATTCATTTGGTCTGTGACAGTTTTTATTATTTTGTTTTTGTGCAGTTTCAAGGAGCGAGGGGAATTGCCCCAGACAACAGATGTGGGAAACTTTTTCTTCCTCCCTGTCCTGTGGACAGGCCTGAGGCTCCAGCCCGGTGACTCATTGTTGTGGTATTATATACCTCAAGATTAAGTGTGTGCTGTAGAAAGTGTGGGGCAGGATTTATCAGTGTGAGTTCTTCCTTTGAAGTATCAGGGCAGGCTACTTCGCTGATGGTTTCTGGAACCCGGCCAAGCCCCAATATGCTGTGAAAATAGCCGTCTTAGGTTTTCTTGGCACATGAGCACATTTGCACTTGATTCTCAGACCTCCATAACTTTCTGATGCTTTTGAGGCCAGTATTCTTGGGACTGAGGGCCCAGGGCCAAATTGTAACCCTGCCTGTTTGTGCTCTTTCAAATCCCAACATGGTTTTGATGGCTCCAGATACCAACTCTAACACCAATTTGAGTTCCAAAGTACTGGCTGGCTTTGAGTTGCTTTTATGTATTTGTGTATGAATTTCTCTGCAGCCCACATTGCCTGCTGTCCTGCTCCCCACTTACAAAATGTTGACTCTGAAGGTTTTTGACTGCAACAAGGCTTTCTACAACAATGCATTGTCACATTTCCAGTTTCAAAGGAAAGCCGGATGTATGCAGAGAAAAACCACAGGGATGCCATTATAACTCTCTCAGTCAATTAAACAAATAAAATCCACCCTTCTCAAGTGAAAACCCCACCATTTCCCTGCATCTTCCTCCTCCACCTTTACTCATCCACATACTGTCATTAATTTTGATAACAAAGAACATAAAATGTTAATTATGTCAGACTCCGAGACACCCTTCTTGAGAAAGGTCAATCTATCAGCCACATTCCTCATCGCCCAGCTATGTGTAATAAATAGCTTCCTTGTAAATGCACATTTCCCAGTAGACTCCCATTTCAGGTTTCCCTGTAGCCTGGGAACCAGACTCTGTGCTTCCTGATTTAAATCTTGCCCACCTGTGTGGAACCTCTCTTTGGCTCTCTCTCTACTTTTTGAGTGGGCAGATTCATTAATAAGGTCCCTGGAGGTGACTCAGCTTAAATCTTAGGAAAAGCTCAGAAAGCTGTCAGGTCCAGGTCAATGCCTCCTGGGTGAAGGTATGATGGAATGTAGTTGCAGGTTGGGGCCTGTCATGGGCTGGACTGCATTTCTTCCCCATCCCCCCAGTTCATATGTTGCCATCCTAACCACTGGTACTTCAGAGTGTGACCTTGTCTGGAGACAGGGTCTTTACAAAAGCTATCAAGTGGACATGAGGTTGTTAGGGTGGGTCCTAATCCTACACCACTAGTGTCCTTTTATGAAGGGGGTATTTAAAGACACACTGACATGCAAGGAGAACGTCATGCAACCATGAAGACAACCATCTTCATGTCAAGGAGAGAGGCCTGGAACAGATCCTTCCCTCATCCTCAGTCTTTCAGAAGGAAACAAAATTTCGGATACCTTGATTGGGACTTTAAACCTCTAGAACTGTGACAAAATAAATGTCTGTTTATTAAGCCACTCATTTTGTAGTACTTTGTTATAGCAGGCCTACCAAATGAATATGGGTTTGTCTTTGTTTGTTTGTATTCCTATCATAAAATATGTAAGATTGGTGTGTTATTCTCTGTGACCAAAATATCTAAGAAAAGCAACTTAGAGGAGGAAAAGGTTATTTGGGCTCATGGTTTCAAAGGTCTCAGTCCATGGTCGGCTATCTCCATTCCTTTGAGATTGAAGTAGAACATGATGGCAGAAGAGTGTGACAAAGGACAGGGGCTCAGCTCATGGCAACCAGGAAGCAGAGAGAGAGAGGAAGGGAGACAAGATAAACCCTTTTAGAGGACATCCCAGTGACCTCCTTCCTTCCACTAGGTTCCACCTGGCAATAATACATTCAGCCCTCGATGGATTAATCCACTGATGAGGTTGGAGGCCCCATGACCCCATCACTTACCAAAAGCTCCACCTCTCTGAACAGTGATGCATTGGGGACCCATAAGACTTTGGGGGGGGGCGCATTCCAGATCCAAACCATAACAACAGTGTAATTTATAAAGAGTGGGGAAATTTATTTCCCACATTTGGGAGCCTGGGAAATCCAAGATCAAAGCAGCAACAGATTTGATTGTCTGATGAAGACTGTCCTCTGGGACTAACATGACACCTTATTGCTGCGTCCTCTGAAGAAGGGTAATGCTGGGGAAGATGAAAGATTAAGCCAGGGAACCAGGGAAGTCAGCATGGCTCAGTTCAGGTGGAAAGTTCCCAGAACAAGGGAAGCGGGTGGTGTAACTCTCAGTGTGAGGACAAAGACATGAGAACATGGGGCCACTGGAGTGAGTCTTAAAGCAGAGGACCTAGAATTCTGACATCCATGGGCAGGAGAAGGGGTTCTCTGTTCAGGAAGATGGAGTGAATTTGTCCGTCCTCTGCTTTTTTTCTTTCCTTCTGGGTCATAAGCCAATGGCTGGGTGTCCACCCATGTAGAGGGCAGCTCTTCTCCCTCAGTTCATGAACTCACACACTAGTGTCCTCTAGAAATGTCCTCATAGGCACAGCGGGGGCAACCCAGTCATTATAATCAAATGCCAGACCATCTGGGTTTCCCTTTCAGCAAAAGAGGGATGGGCTCAATGCCTACTGAAGCATCAAGAATAAATAATGCCTTACCAGCTGAATGTCCCTTAATCCAGTCAAGAAGATAACTCAAATCAATCATCACAAGGTCCCTTTGACAGCAGACTATGAAGAAGAGAGTGGTATGTATGTATGGGGGTTGTTAGGGAGTGTCCTTGGGATAAACTCCTAATGAAGATAGAACAGAGAAGCAGGTTGAGAAGAAGGAGCTGGGCTAGGAGCTTAGCAAAGGTCTCAGCTAACTTGGTGGGAAGCATGGGGACCAGTCAGGATAAACTTTCATAGTCAGAAGATGGGTTTGGGACTTCATTCCCATCTGCCAACCAGTCATTAGGTGGCTGTGGATTTTCTCTGGAAGGAGGTATGACCTCTTCTCTCCAGAATATAGTTGGGAGCAACCTCAGCTGCTGGGGAATAAGTTGTTTATTTCTCAGGGGGGATCTTGATGGCACATTGTAACATCTACCATGAATACATGCATTAATGGGTTTGTTGGGTTAAGAGTGGTCAAATTCCATGATTTTCAGAATGGAGTTACACTTTGCAAGGTGTGGCATTCTCTTCACTTCTGTTTTCTTACTTACCTTCTTGATGAAGTGGGTTGTGACTCCTTCAGCCCTGCCAAAAGTGGGGCTTTGGAGGTGTATGTATCCATCTGTGTCTAGACAAGACAACAGACATTGTTTTACATGTTTCCATCAGAAGAAATTAACAGAGAAGAAAAGCTACCAGAGTACTGGAATGGCTGAAGGAGAACAAGGACTGAGAAGCATTCCCCAGAGGCTAGGAAGCTAGTGTAGCCTGGTCTGGAACCTACAGGGGTGCCCTCTCTGTTGAGCTGCCTGAGTCTACTTCTACCATCATAGCTATTGTTGGATCCACAAAGTTCCTGAACTGGAACTCCAGACTCTATGTTTAGATCCTAGTGAACCCAGAGCTGACCTTGTTATAACTCAGTTTCATCCAGGGATGAAAGCCCATAGTGACTGGCCACAATACTACTACTATGGTGGCACTACCAGTAGCAGATGAAGAAACTTCTTCTTCCTCCTTCCTTGGTCTCCCTAGTGGCAAGGAAACTGTGATACACAGGATGGTGTGAAGAATGGGTGTGGATCTGGGGCTGGTAGCCAATAGCCCAGTCTCTTTTTGACTAGCCCCCTGCCAAGTCTCTGGTGAGTGGATTGTCAGAGGGAAATCACATAACAATGGCCAGCAAGCCCCTCCCCAAGTCTGAATAGAGACGGTGGCTACCAGCTCCCAAACAATGTGCCCTTCATCACACCGTGGTGCAGCTGAAGCTCTGCCTCCCTTTTCCTTTCCAAGGGGTTCCCAAAAGGAATGCTGGACTACCACAAAGGCACACTGTACCCCCGACCACAAAAGGGCCAAGTAGGTCCACAATGGTACCCAGTCATTCCAGTCAAGTACCTGGTCAAGACAATGTCATTTTCTTCATTCTTTCAGCAATCATATGACACATTGTAACTGTCCTTCATTCTTTTGTTCATTTGTTCTCCTATGAAATATTGACTGGAATCCAATTATGGACAAAGGTTTGTACTACATATAATGGAAGGAATACAAAGAAGCAAAAGAAATAAACCTATCAAGAAGGAACTTAGCCTTCTTAAAAAGGAGTCCACTTTTACAAATAAAATAATTGAATTCCAGGGAAGAAAACTAGCCAGTGATAAGACCAGCCAAGACTCCTGATTGGTAAATCTAAGCCATTCTAATATCCAAGTTGATGTCTCTTATTATTCTGAAAGTCATCTGATTATAGATTTTACACACATTTGGTCCAAAGTCACTTTGAAGCATCTTTATTTATCCTTATGAAAGTGACTAAGCTTGTTTTTCCACTTTGCTTAGCTTTGTAGATACAAAATAAGCCGTGTATTGTATTCCTTCTGTCTAAGCACGTGGTTGGTATAGCTTTCCACAGACAGCTGAATTCAACAGCCGGTGCGTGGTGGTTCAACACGAGCAAGGACAAAATGGTAGGTGATAAAGGTTGTTAGAAAAGACACCTGGACTGCCAGGCCTGGTGGTGCATTGGATTACACAAGCAACTTGGAAAGCTGAGGCAGGAGGATTACAGTCTTGGCAATTTAATGAGACCCTTTCCTCTAAAAAATGGAAAGGCTGGGGATATAGCTCGGTGGTAGAAAAACAGACACTGGGACATCTCTGCTACTGAAGTCAGTCAATGAAATATGATAAACTCAAAGGCGCTGCCAATCTTTTCACTTGGGGATTTTACCCATTGGTCAGCCCCTATATTTCTCCTGAAGTTGAGAGGCTTGGGGAGAATTTTTTCAAATCAACACTATAGTTAGTAACGTGTAACTGACATCTAGCTTATTATCTAGTCATCTGCCAATTTCTTCAATGCTTACAAGTATTTAAGAATATTTTCCCAAATCATATGTCTGTTCTTGGACAATAGGCTCAACCCACTTCTTTATCTTTTGAGCAGGCACAGTGCTCAGCAGAAGCACTGATGTTACCATGGTTTCCTTAGTGACCCACACGACAAAGAGGAAAGTGGAGGAGGAAAGAACGGCAAAGGAAGGTCCTTTGATACTCCTGTGAGTGGGGTGCCAGCAGGACTTCACTGCCGGGTCCTAGGGACAGTCACCCACCTCAGTTGATAAACGCTTCCTTCAGCTCTCTTAAGATTTGTAAAGTATGTTCTGGGCATGAAGCATTTTACCTTTTAACACCCCAAAAACACAGCTAATTTTTCCTGATGCGTAGGGAGTGTCCTCAGAGAGCAAATAAGAGAAGGCAATTTTTTTGGTGCCGGCATTGTAGAAAGGTTTGATTAGAAACGATCAGTTTCACTGGTCTTGATATTCTAATTATATCTTTGCGTTTCATCATGCAACACTCCTGCTCAAATAAATTGGCTCAGAAAATAATTGTCATGTTCTTGCATAGGAATATACAAAACAAAGAGTTATTGTGCCATGGCTGAAAGGAGTGTTTTTCTATTGTTTCTCATTTCCTTATAGATTTCCAATTGAAACCAATCCTGAATGTTCAGTAAGGTCACTGATCAACTGGGAGCCATCTGGTAGAGCCCTGCCAGGGTGTGGTTTAGATCTGGACAGATGGATGCCTGACTTGTCACTCACTTCTGTCAGGTCTTAAGGACGACACTAAGATTCTTCTTCGGCAAGAGAATTTGTCTCCCTATTTCTCAGAGGTTCTTTCCCGGGCAGAGGTAAATAAATATTGCCACAAGTTCCATGGAGTGTGAGAGCCACCAGGAGATTTGATTTCCATAACATTTCCACTTGATCTCATAAGTCAGAGTCATGGAGTAACCATTTAACATTTAATGCTTGCGAAGTATTGGGATTTTAGAGGATAATGAACTTTATAGCACCTTGGGACGCAGAGTGACCTCAACCTAATCCACTTTTGAAATAGGAAAAATATAATAGGAAAAAGAGAGGTCAATTTCTTGGAATTTTCCCCACTATGGTTCAGTGCTGATACAGAATTCCTGAATGATTGTCTTAAATCCACATCAGTCATTTTTCAAGGGTGAAAAGAGAAGTCCTGGAGAAAGTATATGCCAACAAAAGGAGAACTGAGGTGGCTTCTTGAAATGGGTCATTTCTCCCTGGAGTTGCTTGTCTCTCTGGGAGCATCAAGAAAGGGTATTGTCTCTGCATGGCCATCAGGTTCTTCTCTGAGATCTAAGGATCCTGCTTCCAGATCAACAATTCATGACATTTAATGAGCACTTGGATTGGATCAAGCTATGTGCATGGTGAAGTGGTGAAAGCAAAAGATATGGAAGACCTGGTTCCTTATCTTTGAAAATATCTTCAGTCCTAATCAAAGAGGTAAGGTTCCTCCAAATGAATCCATTCAGAAATGGCATCATGTACAAAGCTTATGCTAAGTATTTGCAGGTCAGATTCCTCTCTTGCCATTAGAACAGAGAAGACAGAGCACAAAGCCTTAGAGCAGCCGTTGAAAGCTTCTTGGAAGGGGAGAAGCTTAAATTGTGGAGAAGAAAAAAAGATAAAATAGGTCCCAGACATTTTTGAGTCCCCAACTTCATCATTCCCATGATGGGCACATCATTCCTCTCTCAAACCACAGTAAACCAAGAGAATTTTTGTCTCTGCAGAAACAAGAAGAGAACCACAAGGCCACAAGGAGATGAAAATGGTGGCATGCTCATTTCTAACTGAGTGACTCACGCCTCCACCTCAGCATGCAGGGCTCAGATTGATGACCCATAAGGACAGACCATGGGGCCTCCAGATGGTCCTCAGGTAGAAAAATTAGGAATTCAGCTACATCCATGAAGCTCATGGATCCAGCAAGAGATAACAAAGTTTTCTGGTAAAGGATATTAGGGTTCGACCCAACCCAGTAACTAAAAAGAAATGGTTATATTTTATTGGGCAGGCTAGTGACACAGGAAAACAGTTTTTTGTTTGTTTTAAATACTTGAATAGAAGTGGCATATGAAAAGTCTGGAGGAGAAAAAGGAGATGAATTAAGCACATAATTATGAGGTGGTGGATATAGCCAGGGAAGAAAAGGAAGGGCAAATCAGCAAGATTCTGCAAATAATAGGCCCTGTTGACAAAAGTACACAGACTATGAGGAAAAAGATGGAGAAAAAACAAGGACAACAGGGAGAAGGTGGTCTTAGCAATGCCCTAAGGTTTTCCACACTCTGTCATCTAAAATGTGTTTTCCCTGTGCTCCTGTGCTGGGTAATACTTTATGTGTAACACATTCTCATAGTCCTATGATCTGATTGCATCTTTAAAAAATTTTAATTTTTTTTTTTTTTTTTTTTGTGGTGTGGGGATGGAACCCAGGGCCTTGTGCATGTGAGGCAAGCCTATGACCCTGAGCCACATTCCCAGCCCTAAATTTTTAATTATGATAAAATATGCACAACATTAAAATTTCCTGTCTTAATAGTTTCTGATTACACAGTTCAGGAGTGTTAATGCATTCATAATGTTGTGCAACTAGTCTTTAGAACTCTTTTCATCTTGCAAAACTGAAACTGTAGCCATTAAATGACTCCATGTTGCCTCCAACTGGTCAACCATCCCTCTACTTTCTGTCTCTATTTTTGCTTGACTACTCTCATAAAATGGTTTGATTTTCTTGTGCCTGGCATATTTCTTTTAGTATAATATCTTCAAGATTCACTCATGTTGTAGTATGTTTCATAATTTCCTTCCTTTTAAAGGCTGTTATTCCACTATATGTATGTAGCACATTTTATTGATCTATGCATCCATTGATGGACATTTGGGTTTCTTCTACCTTTTGGTTATTGTGAACAGAACACTACTATGAATACGGTTGTACAAATATCTCTTCAAGACTTTGCTTGCAGTTCTTTTTGGTATGTACCCAGAAGTGGAATTCCTGTATCATATGGATTAATTTCAATTTTTTGAGGAATCACCATCCTGTTTTCCATAGTGGCTGCAGAAGTTTTTGTGCTCACCAATATCACACAAATGTTCCTATTTTTCCACCAGTCCTTTTGTTTTCTGTTGTGGTGGTGGCTGTCACTTAATAGTCATCTTGATGGATGTAGGGTGGCCCCAGTGGCTGTAAATTGAGGGTGTGCAATTCCTTTCACTGGCTGTAATTCTATCTTGTTCTCTACCGTTGGAGAAAACATCAGAATGTGTGGGTTTAAGAATGAGTATGAGAAGAGTAGCATGGCCTCTGAGCAACGATGATATGCAAATTTGTGAAGTGTTCCATATATATATATATTTTTTAAAAGAATGACTCTGAAATGGTGAGAATATTGAGTTGGCTCTAATTTGTCTCTGGTAAGGAACCCATTCCGACACTTTGGCATTCTGTTATGAGCAACCACTTATTTGTCATACTCCCTGCAAGCTTTAGAAACAGGTTAGTCCTTCCTGACACCATAGCTGAGAACCGCTCCTCCCTGAACTGAATTTTCAGTTCAGCACAACTTCTTCATACACACCCAACAGAAACAGAGCCTTCCTCCCTGGATGGGTGCTCCCAATGGGAAGGGGGGAAACCAAAGGACAACAGAGAACCTATTGCCTAACAAGACTTTATTTCCTTCCCTGCGGTTTTATAAGAGACACTTACCAGAAACAATGTCCATCTTCATTTACAGAAACTTTGAAACCGTAGGTTTGGAATTCAAGTCAGAAGCCCCGCCTCTCCTCCCTTGGGTAGGTGTGTAGTGATTCCCACTGTCCAGCTTGGTCCCACAGTCCAGTTAGGCACCACCTAGAGAAAAAGTTAGAATAATGTGCAAGAGGTTTCTGAGATTTCATCTGCTCTCCCAGGTTTGATTCAGTTTTAGACAACTTTATGATTGCCTCTCCCTCCCCCAACCATCCCCAGGATGGAATTTATTTCTGAAGAACTGCTGTAGCCCACTTAAAAAGTATTCTAAGTACTCAGGGGCTCTTCAGGCACTCCAAAGACCAGCTGAGGATTCCAAATGCTGTGCTCTGAGGCTATTGTGGAAGCCTAAGTGTGTGTCTTTGCTCAGGGGATCTGGTAGGAACTCTCTCCCAGTAAGGTCTGTAGGGTGGGATGGTGCCAAGGACACCCCAGAGTACTCTATGTCTGGATGGCTCCCTGCGTTGGTCTACTCCAGTGTTTTATTTCTTGTCAACAACCCTTTAGGGAATTATAATGGAGCAGTTTATTGTCTTCAGCCTCAGCTTGGGTCTTTAATAAAGACTTCAGGGTACTTGGAAACTTAAGATGAACATTTTAAAGTAAGACAGGGGCATGAAGTGATGAGACTCCTGGGAAACCCTTCCTCTACTTACCCAATGCACAGAACTTCTAAATTGCCAAGGAAAGCCAGAGGTCCTGGGACAACCCATCTCCAAGGCCCCAGCTCTTTGTCCTGTGTACTGGAGCGTTGCTAAGCATTCAGATCAGTCATACTCAGCTCTTGTTCAGATTGCTTTTCCAAAACCTACTTGAAATTTCTTTCCGTCCAGATTTTCTTTTTCCTTTTCACATATAACTTTGCATTTGGGAAACGATGACTGAGAACACCAGTGAACACACACTCAAGACTACCATCCTGGGGAAGTGGTCAGGAGGGAGGGCTCCGGGTCAGAACACCTTGTACAATCCCAGATCCTTTCTTACTAAATTACTAACCTACTAACAGTGTGACCTTGGGCAAGCCACTTGCTCTGTCTGGACTCATGCTTCGTCTATAAATGGGGAATGTGGTACTACACCCCGAAAGGGTTACTGCTAGACTTATGTGAATTAGAAGATGGGAAGCACAGGGAAGTGAGCCTGTGCATGGAAATCTTAACTATCAGGACCTTCCTGAGTGCCACTTTCATTGCCCAGCTCAAAGAGAAGATTCAAACCCCAGCTGCTCTCCACCAAACTCACTCTTCCCCTCTCCTCAGATTTTGTTGGGTGCAAAGTCGTAAGGTTCATTTGCTCTGAATGTACTCAAGTTGATTCCACTGAAAAGGTCTCTCTTTCCCCTGTGCCTGAGTTCTTCTCCTCTTCCCCACCCCATTTTTTCCTTTTCCCCTTTTCTTTTTCTCTTCCTTATTTATTTTTAAATTTTTGTCCTCATACCAGAAGATTTTGCAAACTTCTAGTATTCTGGAGGAAACAGAGATTCAACTCTTGTACATACACTTTGCTGTATTTGGATATTTCAGAAATTATTTAACTTAATTCCCTGCCCCCCAGTGGATTAGAGTCATTAAGTATAAACACATGGTTTGTATGCAAACTTTATCAATAATAGGAAATACATATGTAGTAATGGTAAAAGATAGACTCAAGTGTGATTTTTGTGGAGTGCACAATGGATCTATCAAGGGTTAACATTCATAGAAGAGTACATCAAGAAAACTTAATTTTTTAAGATTTCCCTCTCTGTTCTTTTTTTCTGCTCTCCAGGTCTGTCTTGCTGCTGTGCCATTAGGGCATCTTATGTACAAATCCTTATCTCTGTTGTATCCTTATATAGACACAAGAGTCACAGCAAGCGCTTCAGGAATCCTTGGAGAAGGATTCCAGCAGAGAAGTTTTTCATAGAGCAGGTTTTAAAAGCCGAGAGGGGACAGCAGGGCCATGAGCCTGAGGGGGAGGCAGGCACAGAGGCCATGGTAAATGGGAAAGCAACAGGAGATAGCAAGGGATCCAAGCTCATCTCCAGAGACAACTGTGATGGCCCAGGAGGTCCAATGAGAAAGAGAGACAGGTAGCCCTTCCTAAGGGAGTTTTAGGGACAGCATTACCTGTGATGCCATCTCCAGAACCTTCCCTGCATTACCTGCTCCCTCTCTATTGCCGCTACCCGCCCTGCCCCCGGTTGTTCAGGCTCTGACATCTCTCCTGGTACCTTTCAAGATTTCTTTGAGTTCCCACATGAGTATCTGTCCTGTCAGGAATCCTGTGTGGCCACCACCTAACTAAGTCACTGCCTACACACCTGGTGCCTGGCAACCGTCTTCACAGGCATACACAGATGGCCAGATAAGGCCTACTGACAACAGCCCACACGGTGTGTAACAGGACTCACCAGGCAGGCCACTCCTTCCATGTCCTGGTGCCCACTCCATATAAGGGCCCCAATCAGCAGGAAGACTGGTTCTGTCCAGTTAGGGCAGCTGAGAACCACAGTAGATGTTCACCTCTCCAGCTCACTGCTGAGGAAAGAAAGGGAGACTAGGAAGGTGGCCTGGGGATTTCCAGGCTGGGTCAGTGAAGAAGCATCCCCATGAGTCACCTCCCGTGTGCAGACCAGGAGCCCTGCCAGGGAGAGAACTTTCGGTAGCCCTGTGACAAGTGCTCCTTTCTGTGAAGGAGCTATGGTGACTGTGAGGCCCACAAAGTTGAGACACAGAGCACTCATACTTGCATAGTCTTGTTTATAGAAGGGCAGACTGGAGTTTGATCTTTTTATTAATTTACAGTACATTAAACTCTGCTCTGCATTGGGTCAGACAGTTTTTTCCCCTCCTATTGATTCACATTGCTATCCTTTCTCTGGTTTTTAAGAACCAAGAACATCAAACCTTATTTCACATTTGTACCCTAAGAAAGAAAAGTGGCACTTGAAACACTGGAGCCAGATAATACATCTTCTTGACACTTCATCTTTAAGTAATAAGTTATATTAGAGATTGTTTTTACATTGAAATATATGAACTTCTTTTATTTTATTTATTTTAATTAGGCATGTATGACAGCAGAATGCATTTTGATTCATTGAACACAGTTGCAGCACAACTTTACATTTCTCTGATTGTACACGATGGTAGCATCATACCATATGTGCAGTTGTACATGTACCTAGGGTAATGATGTCCATCTCATTTCACTATCTTTCTTTGCCCCCATACCCACTCCCCACTCTGCCATCCCCTTTGCCCCAAGAAAGTTCCTCCATTTTCCCCATGTCCCCCCCATTATGGATCAACATCCACTTATTAGAGAGAACATTTGGCCTTTGTTTTGGGGGGATTGGCTTACTTCACTTAGCATGATATTCTCCAACTCTATCCATTTACCTGCAAATGCCATAATTTTATTTTCTTTTACTGCGGAGTAATATTTAATTGTGTATATATATCACAGTTTATTCACCCATTCATCTATTAAAGGGCATCTAGGTTGCTTCCATAGTTTAGCTTTTGTGAATTCAGCTGCTATAAACATTGATGTGGCTGTGTTACTATAGTATGCTGATTTTAAGTCCTTTGGGTATATATGGAGTGAGATAGCTGGATCGAATGGTGATTTCATTCCAGGTTTTCTAAGAAATCTCCATACTGCTTTCCAGATTGGCTGCACCAATTTGCAGTCCCATCAGCAATGAATGAGTATGCCTTTTTCCCCATATCCTTACCAACATTTATTGTTGCATGTATTTTTGATAACTGCCATTCTGAAAGGAGTTTTGATTTGCATTCCTCTAATTGCTAGAGATGTTGACCATTTTTTCATATATTTATTGATCGAATATATATCTTCTTCTGAGAAGTGTCTGTTAGACCATTTATTGATTGGGTTTGTTTGGGGGTGTTAAGTTTTTTGAGTTCTTTATATATCCTGGAGATTAGTGTTCTATCTGATGTGCATGTGGTATTGACAGTTCCCAAAATGTAGGCTCTCTCTTTACCTCAATGATTGTTTCTTTTGCTGAGAACAAGTTTTTTAATTTGAATTCATCCCGTTTATTAATTCTGATTTTATTTCTTGAACTTCAGAAATCTTGTTATGGAAGTCGCGGCCTAATCCAATGTGAAGAAAATTTGGGCCTACTTTTTCCTCTATTAGGTGCAAGATTTCTGGTGTAATTCATAAGTCCTTGATCCACCTTGAGTTGAATTTGTGCATGGTGAGAGATAGGGGTTTATTTTCATTTTCTGCATATGGGTTTCCAGTTCTCCCAGCACCATTTGTTGAAGAGGCTATCTTTTCTCCAATGTATGTTAATATACAAACTTCTTACAGGCAAGAATAAAAAATTTCCACAAGATAAAGCACATGACTTCTGCCATTCACTTGCTGTAGGCCTTTGGGCTAACCCTCCAAAAGATGAGCTGAGTGCTTCTGACCTTGGGAGGTTGGGTGGGGAAATTTGAGAAGTGCTCCTATGAGTTGGTGATCCTTGATCTTGACTGTATCTATTGCTATTCTTGAAGAAGCAGTGATTCCTTGTGGACCATGTGCCAAGCAAAATTGGAAAGTATAGATTTGGAGAAAAGCTGAACAGATTCCAATCTGATGAAATTTCAGATTCATTGTTATCATCATAGTTATTCCCAACATGGTGGGCATGTTGATGTGCTAAAACAAGAGAAGTACAAGTGGCACAGAAATGGCTACGAGATTAGTTTGCCTTCAGATTGAGAACCAGTATTCTTCAGTATGGTTCTCCCCATATTGCAGTTCTCTGTACTAACCACAGTACATACATTTATAAATAATCTAAAAATGTGTGTGAATTTTTGGATATATTCTCTCTAAGTACAACTATCCCATATCAGGAACCGTCTAAAATGTAGTGAATTTATTTTGATCATTATTTCTTGTCTAAGAGGCCAATGAGAAAAGTAGGTACTGGGTACTGGGGAACTGGTGACATGGGTAACTCACATACCACTTGCATATTTCTTATTTTAGCAAGCTCTAAGTACAGTCGTCCCTCATTATGCACTGGGGAGAAATTCCAGGATCCCCCGCAGATACCAAAATTCTCAGATGCTCAAGTTGCTTTTATAAAATGTAGTATTTGCATATAATCTATGTGCATCCTCCCATATACTTCAAATCATCCCTGGATTACTTATACCTAGTGCAATGTAAATGCTATGTAAATAGTTGCTATATCTTATTGTTTAGGGAATAAAAACAAGAAAAAAGTGTGTATATGTTCTATATAAAAACATTTTTTTTTTGTCATATTTTTTGACCTGCTGTTGGTCAAATCTGCAGAGTGGAACCAGCAGTACACGGATGGTACTTCTTTTGGCCACAGTAATGGCTGTGAGTTATGCTCTGAGGCTCAACTGAGGGTTTTCATGGGCAGAGGAAGAAACACTCCTATTGTCCTTGGTCTGGGTGACTGGGAAGAGCTGTAGTATTTTATTAACAAGCTAGCACATGATGACAATCACAGTTCATGTCCATGAGAATATTGCAGCCACTATTTATGTAGCTACAGATCACAGACTCAGTGGCTGTTCCTTTCTGGTTCTGATGTGTTGGACCAAGCTACAGTACTAGGGAAGTGGCTCTGGGATAGAGGATGCATATGGAGCCTCTAAGTTTTCAATCATTTGCTATATCCTTTGTCCTTGGGCAAGAAATTAATTTCTGGGTTTATCAGTTTCTACAATGGGGAGGTATGATATCAACCTCAAGAGGCGACCATTGTTTTCAAATGAAATAATGTACACAGGTAGACTAAGCACAGAGTCTGGCACATAGTAGGTGCTCAGTAAATAATAGTTGAGCCAGAAGCTTCAAGACCTCCACAGTAGGGAGCTGGAAAGGTGTAAACAATATTCTCTTCTCCCCAAAGCAGACACATGAGACAAAAGACCACCCAGTAAAAAAATCCAGTCAAGCAGAAGATTGAAATGCCGGTATATTCTGCAGACAGGAAAGAGCATCTTCTAAGCAGACGCCATGTGACCAGTCATCCCATCGGTGCTATACCCATGAGCCACAGAATGAGTTATTAGCATAATCCCACTTTGAAACTTCTGCTCACAGAGAACAGCACCATCTTCAAGTTGGTAAATAAGCTCAAAGGAATTTAATTTGCCCTCTGAAGTGTTGGTAACACTGCTTTATCTTTCCGAGAAGACAGGCTGCCGCCTCCATAACATCAGTAATGAGGCCATTACCAACGGAGAGTGGCTCCCTCCTGAGTTTTGACGGGGCTGGAGGCCACACAGCCGTGATTCATCTGTAAATCACGCACTCTGTTTAGAAATCTTGGCGACGGCTCCCTCGTCGGGCATTGCTGTCTCCGTGCAAGGAAGAGGCAGAGAAGAAGGGAACGGAGGGAGGGTAATGGGACGCGGGGCTCACTGCTGTATTTTGTAAAACCATTATCCTCCTTCATTTCCAAAAGAGTACCCTCATTTCTGCATGATATTTTATACTCAATTAATTCCTGGAAATATTGCCAGAGACTAATGTGTTTTGTGTGCATACGGAATAACCTTGGGATGTATTTTATGCTGTTATTTGTTTAGATCATATTCTTTGCCGACAGCAGTAATATATGAATCGTTCATTTGGAGCATAGAGTCCCTAGCCTGGAACTGTCATTCTTTATTTGAATTGGTTTGTCCGTTTTTTTCCCCCCAAATATCATTGACCATGGGAATCAAGAGCTGAGGATTCTACTCTGAATATTTTGGGGTTTCAGACATTGAGTTGTTTACTTGTCTTCAAACTTCAAGTTCTTTAGATAAAAATAAGGATGAGAAAGGATCATCCGTGAGCCCAGGATCTTTGAGATCCCTCAGTGTGGAGACTCTGTAGCAGTATAAGATAGCGATTGTGCTGGGCATGGTGGCACATGCTTGTAATCCCAGCGGCTCTGGAGGCTGAGGCGGGAGGATCGAGAGTTCAAAGCCAGCCTCAGCAAAAGTGAGGTGCTAAGCAACTCAGTGAGACTGTGTCTCTAAATAAAACACAAAATAGAGCTGGGGATGTGACTCAGTGGTTGAGTGCTCCTGAGTTCAATCCCTGGTTCCCCCAGGCCCCCACAAAAATAGTAATTGTGACCAAAGTCCTCAAATTCTGACTGGTTCAGATGTCATTTAGTTCTTACTTGGTTTCATTGCCTAGTAACATGGGATTTTAGATTTGATAAATTCTTATCAGACAGTTAGTTGTTAATTGCACTTGCCAAATAAGTGGACCAGGGCCCAGTTGTGGAGTTCAAGTTCTCCCTCAGAGGGGGTACTGGGTGCGAGGATGCGATATTCCTTCATGCCCCTCGGACACTGTCTCTTCCCTGTCTTCCTGATACACCTGTGCCACCGCTGTGGGAAGGATTGAAATGATAGACCTTGGAGGTTTGCACGGAGATCAACAGCCTCGTTTATAACAATGCTTTGATAATAGATGTTTGCTCTTTGTTTCTTGCTCGGGTGCTACAGTTGAGTTTGGGGTATAGTTCTTGAAGGATTCATTGGTGTCTGAAAAGTCCCTGCCAGAACGTTCGTCCACATTGCCCTATTCTTTGTGGGCATGTTTTTTTTTTTTTTCTTTCCTTTCTCAGCAGGAGTTAGAAAACAAGCAGGTTTCCTTTCTGAGATTCTCTCAGTATCATTCTGTGTCTTATTAGAGTACTGGGTTAGGTTTCAGAGGAATTATTTCATCCTTTGTGCAATTAGTACCTTTATGGAATTCAGACATCTTTCAGACCCTGTCCCACAGACCCCACTGGAGTGATTTGTCAGAGTGGTTTCATCAGTCCTAGATCATGTTTTGCCAGCTGCCTCGGCCCACGACAGAGAGAAAACATTTAGGTATATGGCCCAGACGCTTGCACTTTTATCTGAGTAAAATCTGTGTGCCAAGACCTCAGAATTTAAAAAGCCAATCAGTGCATATGATGTCAGAACGTTCACTTTCTCTCCTGGGGACATTTTCTTGGCGTCCCTGAGTGATCTTCTAGGTGTGTCTAATTTTTCTAAAGGCACAGCTGTGTGAATCTGATTTGCCTGCAGGGGGAAAAAAGCCATATCATCCAACAATCAGGAATAATCTTCAACTTCCTTCTTGGTTCTCACCTTTGAATTTCTATGAAGCCCTCAGACTTTAAACTCTTGGCGGCTAAGTAGAAAGCATTTTCCCTCCAGCTTCATAGACCGGCTTCTGATACCTTTGAACTCATCTCAGAGAACAAGGGCCATTCAGAATGGGCTCATCACTTTCACTTTTAAGCATGTTCCTAGCTCAGAGCTAAAAGGGAGTGGGGGAAAGAAAGGTGACCTTTGCGGATTTCCCCTTTGTAGATAGTTGTGGAACCCTTTTCTTCTGGGTTCTGGGGGTGGGGCGGGAGCATGGCAGAGAGGGTTTTGGGTCCTACAGCAACTCTGTGGAGACACAACAGACTCATTTTGCTGGAGCCGAAATAAATATTTCAACATTGATGTGGAAGGTGCCCTCTGAACCTGATCTTGGGGAAGCAGGAAGCTACAATTTTTAGTTGGGAAAAATAACCAATGTAAGATGAAGAGAATTGGGTTGAGGCCAACATTCTACTGTTTCTTCAAGTTACTCAAGGCTAATAATGTCAGAGATACTCATAAGCAGTGGGTATATCCCTCCGGGCAATGTTTTTTTTGGAGGGGCTGATGTTGTTGTTGCTGAGGATTAAACCCAGGGCTTTACACATGCTAAGCACACACTGTACCTCTAAGCTACATCCCCAGCCCTGGGCAATGTTTTGACTGGATCTAGGACTCAAGCAATGCAGCAAAGCTGCCCAAACCCAGCAAAGCTGACACTTCTGAGAACAGGTTCCACCTGAGAACAAACCACCTGCTTGAGGTAAGAACAGCCCCTCACCATTACCACCCCTGCCCCACCCCCAAAGTTTCAGGTATGTCAGACTGGAATGTTCTGCCTTGCTTTGGTCCTGCCTGTACCTGGAAAGTGATGGTCCCCATAGTTGCCTGGCCCATCCTCCCTTGTTTAGGGAAGGTCTCTTCTTGCTTTGGAAATTGGCCCCAACACACTGCTCTGACAGGTGACTTGTCCACCAAATGTCTCCTATTGCACAGGTGGACAGCTGTTAAAGCATTCATGAAGTTTATAGCCTCTTCTCCATTGTTAGTGCTCACAGAAGAGAGCAGGGATAAAAAACCCAAACCAGACCCAACTGAAAGTCACTTCACAAAACCTGTACTTTGGAATCACTATGTTTTCTATCCCAACAGTCTGACCTTTCCCAACATTAGCATATACACCCCCTACACAGCCCTTCCTTATATCTTCATTAGATATGATTATTTTGAAGTTGGTAGGAGGCCAAAGTAGCCCTCATAAAGGTTTATCTCATGGGCTCTGTGTCAGCTCTAAGTGATAGGAAACTCAAAATGATTTAAGCAGAAAAGATAATTTATTGATGAAAGCTAGTCAGGGTTTTAGTTGATGTAATCTTGACTGCTGTTCTCATCTTCATATTTAGACTTGGTCATTTTTATTTTTGGTTGGTTACTTAAAAATCTTGATTGAACCATTAAGGAAAGCAATATGAGATTCCTCAGAAAACTTGGAATGGAACCACCATTTGATCCAGCTGTCCCACTCCTCGGTTTTACTCAAAGGACTTAAAATCAGCATACTACAGTGATGTAGTCACATCCATGTTCATAGCAGTTCAATTCACAATAGCTAAACTATGGAACCAGCCTGAATGTCCTTTAACAGATGAATGGATAAAGAAAATATGGTATATATTCACAATGGAATATTACTCACCCTTAAAGAAGAAAGGAATTATGGCATTTGCCAGTAAATGGATGGAGCTGGAGAATATCATGCTAAGTGAAATAAACAATCCCCCCAAAATCAAGGGTGGAATGCTTTCTCTGATATGCAGATCCTAATTCATAATAAGGGGGTGGGAGCTAGGGAAAAATAGAGATACTTCTGATTAGGCAGAGGGAAGTGAAGGGAGGGGAGGGGGTATAGGAGTAGGAATGACAGTAGATGAATCAGACATTATTACCATGTGTGCTTATATGATTACATGTTGGTGTGATTCTACATCATGTACAACCAGAAGAAAAGTTAGTTATACTCCATTTATGTATGGTGTGTCAAAATGCACTCTACTGTCATGTGTAAATAATTAGAACAAATGAAATCTCAGTTGCATGAGACAAGATAGTGCTTAGCTTCAAATCTAGCAAGTAAGAAGAGTAAAGGAATCCAATTTAGTTTGTTGCTAATAGAAATAAAATCAATATTGTGAATAAATATTAATAAGATTTGGTCACTAGATACTTTCTATAGAGGAGGAAGGAGAGGTAAATTTAAGTCAAGTCCTAAAGGATTGAAATAATGTGGGAATCTGGAGAGGAAAGAAGGCAGTTCTGGGCTCAGATGAGAAATTGGCTAGATGTCGAGTTTTGCTGGAGTTTTAGTGACCAAGTGAAATGTCCAGCACTTTACTGCATCTAAGGCTAATGAGGTTTTGGCTGGAGATGCAGGAGGCAGCTGCGTAGAGGAGATGCTGGAGATAAGAGGACAAGGTGTATCCCAAGAGGACCAGGGCTAAGGACTGAATTAAACCAAAGGAATTCTCATTGTTAAAGGGGAAGAGGAGAAGGAGTTCATGAAGGAAAAGAAACAAGTTGTCAAGAGGTGTTAGGAAAACCAGGACAATAAAAACCACGGTTTCAAGAGGGAAGAGTAGCTAATAGCGGTAGGATGCAGAAGAATCAAGAAGTGTAAGGAAAAGCCCTTAGTTTTTGGTGACCGCCCAGGCATTACAGTTGGCCAGCTGAAAGAAAGCTGATGTGAACCAGAAAGAGGATTCTGCAATGGGACCCGACTCACTTAACAACTCCAATCACCCAAATAGTATAGATTCTTGGTGAATTTGGGGCTGATAAATATTGCTACTGTCAGAGATTAAGGGAGGAAATGTTCATACCTTAGAAAAATTCTAGATTAATTGTGGGAGGCCGACATAGTATGGGACTAGCATTTGCCTCCCCTCTTGATCGGTGTGGCTCTGTCGGTCACCCTGTGATCTGGTGGCTTAGATAACTGAAGTCGTTAGTCCTGATTTTTCAGGGTAGAGAAAAAGCAAGTGTGTCCTCGTGCATGGGCATGCCTTCCCACAGCCCAAGGGATACAGTTACCTCCTGTCCTTGTAACCCTGTCCCCCCTGGACCTTCATTGGATGGAAATTTCTAAAGAATCTAGGGTCCCCCCAATAAAAGTCCACTCCAAAATGTGCTTGTTCTCTCTCGCCAGCCTCTCATGAGATTCCTCGCTCTCCCATTTGGGGAGCTTGAGGCCAAGGGCAGAGGAGCCTTCCCGGGACTTGACCTAAAGGTCAACTGGGTGTCTGTGTTTTATTCTGCTGCCTTAGGAAATTCACTCAGGCGACTTCTAGTTTAGCTGTCTGCATGGGTGGGTCATAGACGGCAATTAATTATTTTATGCACTTTGTATCCTAAGTACAGGCTTTGTTTCAAAGATGATGGTGATCTAAAAGCAATGTTTTAAAAAGTGAACACCTTCTATATTCTATGGCACTGTGGCCCATAATTCTGCATTTTGGAAATTGAGGAAAGCACATCTCCAAAAGTTAAGTATAGCATCTGAGATTACACAATCTCTGAACAGCAGAGTTAGTATTTGCTATAGATTCGCTCTTTAAGGGTTCTGTGTTAAGTGAAGGCTTGGTACCCTGGGTGGCATTGTTGGGAGATGTTGGAACCTTTAAGAGGTGGGGCCTGGTGGGAGTTCCTTAAGTCATTGGGATAGTGCCCCCTTGATCATGGGAGCTCAGTCCTATCTTCTTTCTTTTTTTTTTTTTGTTTCTAGGCCAGAGGTATAAGTTTTTCTTCCTCATATACTCCTATCATGATGTGCTGCCTTGCCAGAGACTCAAAACATCGGAGTCAATCAGTTATACACTAGAACTTCCAAAACTGAGCCAAAATAACCCTTTTCTCTTTGTAAGTTAATTGTCTCAGGTATTTCATTATGGTAACTAAAAGATGCCTGACACAGTATTCTAACACAGGTCAGCTTAAATCCAAAGTCCATCATCATCTACTCTACTAGGTGCCAAAGGCTTTAAAAAAATGAATGAATCTTGACATGAGAAAAATATCTCACTTCTAGGATTCTTTCTTTAATATCTAATCCTATTGGTAATGAGAAGGCTCCTTAACCATAGAAAAAGATTTTTTTCCCCCTTTAACCTGAGCATTTGTCTCCATCTATGAATTGGAGTGTATTAGACCCATCATTTTTATTGGTCATCTGGCACTCACCTTAAATGTCTTGTTGCCTTCCTAAAGTCCTTAGAATTATGGCAAGTTTCAAAATTAGATAAGTGAGGAGAACAGTATAATAAATCCCCAAGAGCTTACCATCTGACTTCAGCAATTACCAATATCTTATCCATCTTGTACCATTTGCCCACCATTTCTATCTTCTCTACCACTCATTTTCTTGGCTGGGAGATTGTACTGATTGATACTGCCTGTGTCTCAATGAAATTAACTCACTTCTTTCTAGCTCAGAGCATCTTGTTTAATGTAAATTGGTGGTGAAATTGATGGGCCTGAGATTTGAGGAATTAAAAAAAAATATTATTTCTTTGAGAACAATATTTTTAGGGTCCTTACTTATAACTAGAACAAAATAAATGGGTAGATACACCCTGTACCCGGAATCTTCCTAGCTCTGACTCAGGAGGTCCCCAAGCGTCACAAGGTGTGTGTATAGGGTAAGGACTTGTTCTTAGAAATTCCGCTGCTGAGGGCAGACAGTCCTCTTCATTAACTCAGGCAGGCATCTTCGACTGACAGTCACTACAATGGGAACTGAAGTGTGGAAAACGAGTTGGAATGAACAGCTCTGGTCTCTGCAGGAGGCTGGAGTCAGTTAATTGACCTCTGCTCTCCCTCTGTTCCTCTTTCTCCATTGGAGGTGTCCAAAGCCGCAAAGAGGAAAATCCACTCATGAGAGGTCACCAACAGGAACCATGTCACAGTGGTCATGGCTGAGGTAGAATGATAGTATCTTCCTGGGAGGACAAGTGAAGCCCAGATGTGACAATGCACTTGAAGTGCTATGCAAGTAGCCACACGTGTAAATGCTCCAGGGATGTGAGGCATTACTATTTTATAAGAACTTTTTCACAGAAAAAGAACAAGGGCGTTTTTAGATTTAGCAGATCAGCAGAAACCTGGACATGCATCCGGGTAAGTTTCGATGTACACTTCTTGCCTGGTTTTGTGCTCTAGAAAGATTAAATTAGGGTTAATTTATTAATTGGTCATCTTCATTTGCAATGTCTTGTTTTTTTATTTAAGCACAATATACATTCAGAAAAGTGTATATATCATAAGTACACCACTTGATGAAGTTTTGAAGCATACCGGAATATACCTGTGTAATGAACACCCAGAGTAGGAGACAGGGCATGACTGCCACCAGGTGCCTCTGTCAGCTTCTGCCCAGCCCAACTCATGCCCAGTGGTAGCCACTCTCCTGAGCAGCATGGGTGGCTAGTAATGCTTTTCACAATAAAGCAGAGGTGGAGATAATTTTTAGAGAAAATTCTTTCCTTTTGGGTCCTCCCCTCCTTGCCATACTCTTAACATCCTCTACAATGTAAGCCAGGAATACCAGAGATGTGGGAAGCCCCCGGGCAAGAAGCAACGGGCACTAATCAAGAGTCACATCATGATGGACCTCCCCACACTCCGCCTGCCGTGGGCTGTTCCCTGAGTGATCGCCTTTCTGTTCTTGACTAACTCCAAAGAAATTCCTTAGAGCTGACTGTCTTAATCAAAGGCTAAGGATTTGATATCAATGCTTTCCATCATTTCACTGGAAAATGCTAGAATGATCGATGCCTCCATTCCTATGGAGCATCCAGAAACAATGGGAGAGGAGACTCTGTGGGTTGAGCTGATGTGGGTGACCTCACAATTATAAGCCTTGCTGCCACACGTGCCTGTGTTCCCCATAGAAGGTGCACAGCCAGCTTTGTAAGGCCCAGGTTTCTACTTACAAAGAGGCACAGGTAGAGTAGAAACGTGGTTGTTTTTATCACGTGCCTCTCGCCTGTCTGGGGTCAAACGGGGAGGTCAGGAAGGAGAAGATGTGAAGAACAAGGGCTTTGGAGACTGTGACCAGCTTTGGTCATGTCTCTAAAAATTTCTTCACCCAGTTTCTGTAAAATTAGAATGATAGTATCTTCCTGGGAGGACAAGTGAAGCCCAGATGTGACAATGCACTTGAAGTGCTATGCAAGTTTGCCACACGTGTAAATGCTCCATGGATGTGAGGCATTACCATTTTATAAGGACTTTTTCACAGAAAAAGAACAAGGGCGTTTTAGGTTGGCAGAAGGGTGTGACACTTGACTGGCTTTTTGGTTGATCAAAGTTTAATTGGAGAATTCCGATCCATACAAACTCCGTGGTCCTCAGGAACTGTGCTCCTTAGGTGGAGGGAAGAGTAGAGCAATGGAGGGACCTTATCCTGCCACAGGTCCATATTTGTGGATGGGAGAGCCCCCAAGACAAAGGGAAGCTCGATAAAAGTCATGAGAAGTAAATAATCATTTTAAAGTTCACAATGAGATAAGGAGAAACTTGTTTTTCTCTGTAGCCTTTGTTAGATTAAGATGGAGTCCTTTCCAAAGAGTAGTGGAAGCTGAATTGACTTCGGGACAGAAGTGAGATCTACTACACTGCTTTAATTCCTGTGCCAGTCACTTTGCTCCCTTCAGCTCACCCCATCCTGACCTCCTCTTATCTCCCCTCAACTACTGGCCTTGGGTGTTGGCTCCAACGCTCTAACCTGCAGTTTGGTGAGCTTGGACAATGCTCTATTGTTCCTTGCACTCCGTGTTTCTCTCTGAACCTTTTCCTGGGATCAGAGCTCCGTGTCCACCATTTACTAGCTGTACAAAATTGGGGAAGATTCTTGAACTCTTTAAACTTCCTTATCTCTTTGCTAAATGAGGCTATTGACAATACCTCACTCAGAAGCTATTGTGAAGAATAAAAGAGATAATGCATGTAAATAGCTAAGTACAGAGCCTGGTACTTAGTAAGCACTCAAGCAATGATAGCTGCTGCTACTGTTAGCATATCCTTGTCCTCCTCCTCATCATCATTACCACCACCACCACCATTATCATCAAATCCCAAGGCACAGAAGTCTTATCAACAATACCTCTAATGCCTCTATTCTGCAGTTTTATCTACTGACTTACTTTCAGTGTGAACTTTAAATTTTTTTTTTAAATTTAGTTGTTGATGGGCCTTTATTTTATTCATTTATTTATATGAGATGCTGAGGATAAAACCCAGTGCCTCACATATGCTAGGCAAGTGTTCTACCACTGAGCCACAACCCCAGCCCTTTCAGAGTGAACTTTTGAATTGACATCTTTATGTCAGGTACTTGTCCAATGTGTTTCCAGCTGCCTGGGAGGTCTACCCATCTACCTTGTCATTCTTATATTTTTGCTGAACATAAGAAAATCTGAACAGCCAGGTAAAAAGTGAAAAATTCAATCAAATGTTTGGATATTGAGCTCACGTAGTACCAACCACTTAAGTTGCTCTAAATATCTGGAGAACTGACTATAGTTTTTAGTCTGCTTTTGGATGTCTGGAAAGCTAAAAATCAGAAGACAGACTCATTGGAGACAAACTAGGAAGAAAAAAAAATTGCTTTGTGTGATCAATTTGTAACAGTTGTTGATGGGGAAGATATTTTGATAAATGGAGCTACTTATTTATTTACCAAAAATAGGTTTACCACATATTCCCTGTAAGATGATGGATGGCATAAAGATTGGGAATGGGGTAATGATATATCTTGCAAACATTATACAGTTCCATGGTCTTTTGAAAATTGAAGTATAATTTATATTCAATGAAATTCACCGATTTTAAGTATTCCTCAATTTGATAAGTTTTCAAACATGTACCCCATCACCACATCAAGATACATTATATTCCCATTACCTTGGAAATGTCCTTCATGTCCCTCTTCAGACTCCAACCCTCATTTCATCCCAATTTCTTTCAATCACTGATCTGCTTTCTGTCACTTGATAATTCTGTTTTTTAGAAGTTCACAAAAGTGACATCATCTGATAATCTTATGTCTTTTTTCACTTAGCATAATTCTTTTGATATTCAGCATGCTGTTGAATGCAACTGCAGTTCTTTCCTCTTTATCATTGAGTGGTATTCTGCGTATTTATCCAGTTGATGGACATTTGTGTTGACTCTTCTTTTGGGCGATTGTAAACCATGGTACTATGAACATTCAGGTGCAAGTCTTTGTACAGACTCATCCTTATTTCACTTAGGTAAACACCTTGGAGTGGGAATGCTAGGTCACATGGGAGGTAACATGCTTCATTTTTGAGGAAACTGTCCACCTGTTTTCCATAGTGGCTGCACCATTTTACCTTTCCATCAAGGCATGAGGGTTCAGCTCCCCAGTTTCACCAGCACTATTAATGGTTATTTTTTCTTATTTCAGCTGTGATGGTGTGTTCACAGTGCTATTCCTTGTGATTTTGCTTTTCATTTCCCTAATGGCTATATGTTGATCATCCTTTCACCAGCTATAGGCCATTTGAACATCTCTGGTGAAGAGTCTCTTTAAGTCAATTGCCCACTTAATTTTTTCAGATTGTTTATCTATTATTGTGTTTTAAGAATTTTTTTAAGCATGTACTTATTATCTTATCAGGCATATATTTGCAATTATTTTGCCAGTCTCCGGCTGGCCTTTCTTTTCTTTCTCCCTCTCTTTCATTCTTTCTTAGTGGTAGAGTGAAAGTTTAAATTTTGATAAAGTTTAACATCAATTTTTTACAAAATGATTTGTGCCTTCTGTACCCTACTGAAGAAATCTGCTTACTCTAAATGTCATAAAGATTTTTTCCTATTTTTTTTTTTTGTAGAATTTCATATTATTTTAGCTCTAATGTCAGCTCTAGAATTCATTTTGGGTTCATTAGTTTATAGCACAAGGTAAAGATTGAAGTCTACTTATTTGCACATGGATTTTCACTTTTTTCCAGCACTATTTGTTGAAAAATATCTTGAATTACCTTGGTACACTAGATAATTATTAAATAGCTGAAAGTTCTCTCTCTCTTTTTTTTTTCCAGGTATGCCCAAATGACTCATTTAAAAAGATGTGTTTAGTTATTGGGAAACATTTTTAATAATTAGAAAATTATTGAAGATGATCCCCAAGATCTGTATACATGAATGATTACTATAACATTTTGCCTGATATTAAAATTTGGAAACAATTATAGAAAGTGAAAGATTTCTTTTTTTTTAACCATGGCTATTTTCATGGCTAAGGCATTATACTAGAAGACAGATGAATACGATAAAAGAATACAATTTTATCTAAGTTTTATGTGACATAAGGGCCTTCCAAAATAAAAACTCAAAGAAACCTATGTATTTTTATGCTAAAGTGAAAAAGTGGATAGTTGTAGAGAAACGTGATTGGACAAAGGGGATTGGTCCAATGGTAATAAACTGGAGCCACTTAGCAAGGCCTGTTCTTTGGGATTCCTCTCTGTGTCCCTGCCTTCAGAGACGAGAACATCATCTTCTCTCCAGGTATATTATGGATACCTTTCACATAAGGGTCCTAGAACCTACTTCAGGGGAACATCAGAAAGTTCTTTCTAGGTTTTTAGGCTGCTTAGGGAAGAAAGGCAGGAAAAGGACAAAGAGCCCATCCTACTTCTGTGGTTTTCCAAATGCCGTGGTGCTAAATTTGGGGGTATTCACAATATACTCTAAGTGAACATGTATAGTTCACAGATAGGACATCTGATATTCCAGAGTGCAAAAACAAAAATGACAATAAAAATTGTAGTCATTTATCTGTGTAGAGAAAAAAAAAAGATGTACAATAGTACATAGTGTTTATCTGTGGGTGCTGGGGTTGGAGAATATCCGTTTTTTATATTTCTTTTGTTTTTTCCTTGGTACTGGGGATTGAACTCAGGGGTTCTCAACCACTGAACCACATCCCCAGCCATATTTTGTATTTTATTTAGAGACAGGGACTCACTGAGCTGCTTAGTGCCTTGGTGCTGCTGAGGCTGGCTTTGAACTCATGATCTTCCTGTCTCAGCTTCCTGAGCTGTTGGGATTATAGGCGTGCGCCACCGCACCATGCTACATTTCTTTTTTAAAGGGTAAAAATGACCTTTAAAATCAGAGAAAACACTTCTTTATAAAGAAAAGCCAGTTCTCTTGGCACCAGTGTTTAAGGATTCCCATAAATGTAGCTTAACATTCAATATATCATGTTTTCACCTTAAATGCTTTTAGATAGTGTGAACTCTGAGAAAACCCACATTCAGCTAAAGTCTGGTGTACTCAAGTTAGAGAAACCCACAAAAGGCTTACTGTCTCAGGGACTGAAGGGAATGAAACATTTGAAACTTCATTTCCATTAAGATGCAAATTAGAATTAAGGCTATCCATATGGTGATGTGTCTAATTTTCTCCCAGTACTCTTTCCGACCCAAATAAGGGACAATTTCTATTTCTAAATTCTTTAATGATGTAATTCCTCATAATGATAAGTATATGTAAAACATTCCATTTTTCTATCAATAGTACATATAAGTGCATCTGATCACTTGTATGACCATATGGTGTGATGAAACACTACCTACTTTAAAAATTTTATTTTCCCAGAATATATTTTGACTTTAGCTATACGTACACTGTCACTTCATTTTTCAGAGGGTGGCTCTCAGAACTTTGACCAAATCTTAAAGAAGTTTAAAGAACTCAGGACACGTAGAAAATAAGTAATACTAGAAAATGACACCCAAAAGCCAGAACTGAGTAAAACCAGAAGGCTCTATGAGGTCCATGCATCTGTAGCACTCAGCATTGTGCCCAAGGCCCTGCAGTCCCCAGAAAATGATTTCCAGAACATGGCTGCTCCTTTAAGAACCAGGTTCTTTTTTTTTTTTGGTAGTTGGGGTTGAACCCAGGGGCACTGTATTACTGTGTGACACCCTTACATCCTTAGTCTTTTTATTTTTTATTTTGAGACAGGGTATCACTAAGTTGCTTAGAACCTAGCTGAGTTGCTGAGACTGGCCTCAAACTTGTGATCCTCCTGCCTCAGTTCCTGGGTAGTTGGGATTATGGGTGTGCATCACTGAGCCCTGCCAGGGTCATTTTTATACTTGCATGATCAAAGAAAGCAATGTTTTAAATTTAGGGTCCTTATATCTTTTATGATGTGAAAATAATTAGAATTCTTAACATTGTTTTATTTATTACATAACAAATCTTTTTACTCTTTTTTTCCCCCCACTGGGAGAAAGTTTGAGTTGAAAGTATCAGAGTCTAGTCTCAATCCCAGATCTTCTGATCAAAGCCCTGTGCGCACCATATGGTCAGACTCCCTCTAGTCTCAACTCTGGTATCCCCCCTCTCCCACTCTAGGCTTACTCAGGAAAATAACCAGGAAACTTCATAGAGGGTAGAGGAGAAACAACATGTGAGCCATGCAGAATATGAACAGCACATCTTATGCCATTGTATCAGACCCTCTGCTGATTTGCCCATTCTTTTTTGCAAAAATGTATAGAAAGATCACAGAACTAAGGAATATGAATCTGGCCACTGTGTAATCACAGACTTATCAGAAAAAGCTTATAGGATTAACCAGCTAACTAATCTGAGTAGTATGGATTGCATCCTTCCATGAGTCAGGCATGGGGTAAAATTTATCACATTCTCGCTTATGCTTACTACACCAAAAGATGCTGATGGGGACTAAGTAGCATTTAATTCAGAAAAACTTTATATGTAGGTAAATAAGTTCAGAGGTATCACAGATAAAAACACATGTGACCCAAATATTAATTATTGCTTTCTAGTTTTCAAAGCCTTTAATTATTGATTGGATTAAAAATGCAGCAGGTGAGCAAAGCATCTGTTAGGCCTCTGTGCCAACAGGGAATTTAGGCTTAGAGAGCTGAGGAGTACATCTAACAGCTATGCTTGTGGTCTTACCTTTTCTGAGGCTGTGTGCCTGCAATGTATTTTAAGGTTTTATTTATACAAGCTTATTTTCTTGTTTTAAGACAGGTAGGACTGTGTCTTGGCCAAAATAGACAAGCAGATTACTAACTAGCTTGGCAGAATTTCCCTTTCCTAGAATGGATGTAGTAAGTTATGACATATAATATTTGAGGGCCATGGTGAGGGAGTCACTTCCTGGTTACCCCTTATCAACCTGCTGTGGAGGTAATTGCTGGAACTGTTCAGGGGATGCATTTTTTTTTTTCCCTCAACCATATCAAATAGCCCAAAGAATTGTGTCCAATCTGATCCTTGAATGCATATTATACTGATCAGCAAGAAGAAAACCCAGATGCATCAGCCCCATTGGAGAATGCTTTGGAAAAGTACAGAGGACCATGATGCTGTGGGCCTGAACAGGGCTGCCAGGAGTGACCAGTCAGAACAGATTCCAGGCTTCACACTTGTGTTCTGTAATGGATACTCACAGAAAAAAAAAAAAAAAAAAAAAAAAAAAACCAGGGTTGGGGGTAGAGGGAGGGTCCCTTGGGATAATAGAAAGGTCAGCTCTACAACAAAGTGGAAAGTGCTCCGTTACAGGTTGAACAGTTTGGGACAGGTGTGAGATCACTCTTTAAAAGTGATTCATAAGGATGAAAATCATTCCCAGAGAAATGAAGGTCAAGGTATGATGGCTGAATATTAATGTCATCACAGCTGGCCCTCTGCCTCCTGCTGCCATTTCCTTTAAAAAAAACAAAAAAAACCTTTTAGTTATTTATCTCAACTCTAGCACCCAAATTCCAAAATATCACATGGATTGGTGATTTTCTTTGCTCTGAAAAGCAAACAACCTAACTTACTATAATAAAGTCAGGAATAGGCACTTTTTTTCTTTTATTAAGACAATCAAGGTCATTTGTCTTCATGACCTTGCTACCCACAGGGTTTATTTGCTCATTCAGTCCACGCTGTAGAAGAGATATGTGCCAGGGGTCATGCTGGGCACCAGGGGGTTAGAGGTGAATTAGAGCCAGCCATCTGGTCCTTGGGGGAGACAGGAGAGCACTCAGACACAGCACATGGCACAGTCTGTCCTGAAGCTGTCAGGGGAGTTGAGTCCCTTGCAAAGATCTTTTCCTGTGGGAAATGAAGAAAGGAAGGTTGGTGGTTTGGAAACAAAGAATAGGGAAGAATTTTAATTGGGAGTGGCCAGAAAGGGTGGAGCCTGTTTTCAGGAGCAACAAGTTTTTATCTGAATCAAGGTCTATGGAAAGAGATAGTGGACATAAGGCTGATGCGTAAGCTGGTGTCATGATCAGGCTAAGGAACTTTTCCTGGACTGTAGGGAGTTAATGAAGTAGTTTTTGCTGGAGGCAGATGCAAACATGCCTGTGCTTTAGAATGATTAATCTAACTGGTATATTGAGTGGATTGAAATGGAAAAACGCTGAGGTGAGAGAGACAAATTAAGTGGGAGGCTATTGTAAAAGACTAGATGAAAGGTCCCGTGGACCTGAGCTAAGAAAGGTGATATACAGAGTGTGAGCTATTCAGAAGTTAAAGTCAGCAGGTTTTGGAGACTGGTCAGCTATAGGTCTTCAGTGAAAAGAAAGAGACATTGGTCTCTCAAGAAAGGGGATGCAAGAGGAGGAACATGTTTAGGGACAATGCAGCTGTGACATATATTAGTTTACTCGGGCTGCCACTACAAAATACCCAAATCTGGGTGGCTTAAGCAACAGAAGCTTATTTTCTTACATTCTAGAGTCTGGAAGTCCAAGATCAACGTGTTGGGCGGTGTTAGTTTTTCCTGAGGCTTCTCTTCTTGGCTTCTAGCTAACATCCTTCTTGTCTGCCCTCTCACTGTCTTTCCTCAGGGTGCGTGTATCCCTGCTGTCTCTCTGTGTGTCCATATTTCCGCTTCCTCTGAGGCTGTCAGTCAGATTAAGTTAGAACCTGTCTTAAAGGCCTCACATAACGTAATTACTCTTTAAAGACTCTATCTCCAAGCATAGTTATATTCTGAAGTGAGACTTCACCATGTGAGTTTGGGACACAATTCAGCTCATAATGGGATGTGTAGAGTTTGGGCTCCTGTGGATACCCCAGAGGAGTGTAGAGTGGATGGTCTGAAGCATGATATGGAGCTCAGAGGGGAGGTCAGGGCTAAAGATGTAAAGCTGAATGTCATGAGGCCAAATGCACAAGCTGAAGTTGGGGAGAAGACGAGAAGAGAGCACTCTGGGGGTCAGAGTGATAGAGATACTCATAAAAGAGTAATGGCTGCCATGTGCTGAGTTCTGCATCAGCACTGGACTAAGTCCTTTGTCTGCTTGAAACAACTCTAGGAAAGAGTGATTTTTATTGATGTTATTATTATCATTACCTTGATTTTATAGAAGAAAAAAAACGATGCTTAGAGAAGGTAAGTGACTACCTACTGTTTAATAGTTCAAAAGTAGCAGAACCAGAATATAAAATTGAAGTCTAACTTCAAAGATTTGTGCCTAAGTTCTGGGCTGCACTAACTTACAAGGAAAGCAAGTAGAAGAATCAGAGAAGACAGCTAGAGTTGGGTTCAATATGTTGGGGTGGGGGCAGAGGAGGAAAAACAAGGACAAGGGACAGAGCTCTGAGAGGAAAGCAGGAAGAAAACATGGGCTGGAGCCAAAGGAGGTGGTGGGGGCACAGGCCCCGCAGCAAGATGAGAAGCAGACGTACACCCGTGGGTGGGGTGTCAGGAAGGCTGCCCGTAACCTTTGTGAGAGTGGGTTTTCTGGAGAACTGGAGGCAGATGACAGATGGCAGCATGTGGAGGGTAGAATGGGGAGTGAGAAGAGGAGGTGGCGAGCTTCATCAACAGGATGAGGAGAGAGAGAGAGCTGTGGTTAGAAGGGGGAGCAAAATCAAGGGAAATTTATGCTCAGAACAGGACACAGAGATTTTAAAATACTGGTAGGTAGAAAAAGGGAAAGGAGGATGTGACTTCTGAAGACAGGAGAGGAAATGGTTTAATGAGCCAGGACTTCTTGGCAGGGTGGGAATAGCTTCAGAAAAGAACAGGGACTGATTCTCTGGGACAAGAGGGGATTATTTAAGGATGGATGGTGATATGGATTTGCTGGGAGGCTTAGAACAAGAGTAGAATTACAGCGAATAGAAGTTTCTGAAGAAAGTTGAATGTGAGAAGGACATTCTGAACCACAAGCTATTACCAGTCCATGGATGGTTCTGTTTTCTCGGTCTAAGGCTTAGTCCTAAAGACCCAGGGCAAAGTGAAGCCTGAGAGTGGATCCAAGTAGATTTCTTTAGAGGGATTATTGGGCTGTCCAGAATCAATAAGCGTCTGAATGCACAATTGGAAAAACATCCCCAATCAGATAATATTTATGGAATGACCTGTATGTGCAAATTATTAGAAATTCTTGGGAAATCAATTTAACAGAGGTTTTCCAATTTGCCTTCTGGTATAAATTTAGTCCCACACTTAGTCTTGGACATAAGCAGGAACATAAGCCTGGGTTAGAAGTGGTTAAGTGGTGGTCCCTGGCCTTCTCCACATTGTCTTTATAGATGTTTGTAATTTGTTAGAGTCAGTCTGGGTAATAAGCAAATCATACAATCAAGGGACTGAGCCTCTAGCGATTTGGCCCAGTAACACTAAGAACCAATTAATTAGAAGGTAATTTAATAACACTGCTTTTAAATCATGCACATGATACAGCAGAGGATTCTGGGCTTTCTGAAGTCATGGGCATTGTCTAGGGAAAGTGCAGGTATGGGCACCCTGAGTCCTGTGGGAGTGAGAAGGACACAGAGCCTTGGCTGTTCTGGAAACCTTCGCCAGCTTCTCCCAAGAGCAGTGGACAGTTGTTGTGCTCTGTGTTTGGATTCTTGGTACTGAGAACGGAAGGTTTTTTTCCTACGGAGTTTTTGTTGATGTGTGAAGAGTTTGGCTTAAGTTTGGATCTAGCACGAAGTGGGCATTGCAAAAGAGGAGAAGGTGGTTTGTGTAGATGTTGCAAAGCCAAGCGAACTGCACAAAAAACAAAAGGGAATGAGAATCAAGGCTGCTACCATGTCCCCTAGGGGGCCTGTAGAAGCTCATTGGTATTTGCCTTCTCAAAAGCATCTGGGAGTTAGCTTAAGTATTTAAAAAAAACAAAAAAACAAAAAAACTTAAGCTAGTGCTGTGCTGTGGAACCCGGCTAAAGGGTCCAGGTGTCTGCTGTTCCAGCATGGACCACAGTTGATACAGGGAGTCTTTGTAGCCAATGCCTGAGCTTGCTGAGCCCCAGTGGAACCTACTTCTCTCAACTACAGACTCCACACACCTCTGGCATTTGTTTTAAGAGGACACATGATATACTATGAATTTAAATAAACTTTGTCATGTAAGCTAATAAAAATTGGACATGGTTTCTCTGGGAGGCAGAGTGGGGAACTCGAGTGCCTGGGAACACATGCTCCCAAATAAGATCCTTAAAGGCTGTTAAGTAATAGGGGCTACATAGTTTAAAAGTAAAGCTCCATTTTTTTTTTTTTTTTAAAGAGAAAATAATAGAAACGTTGGCTGCAGGAGATATTTAGAAGCAGTTTAGTGTCTCCCCAGTGAGAAGGAAGATGAAACTCATGGCAAAGTACAATTGTCCCTCATTCCAGATTAGAGGAGGGCCTGGACAGAGGATTTCTGTCAAGGTTTACTGAATGAATGGATGAGCCTCTCTCCATTACTGCCTTTTCCACAAGAGCTCAAGGTGTTGTTCGCATTGACTAATTAGTAAACAGTTTTGAAATGGCTTCCATTAAGAAACACAGGGTTCATATATCTGAAACATATTTAAATGAAAATTAAAACCCTGAAACAGATTAATATAGGGTGGGGGTTTAGTGAGGCTTTGGAGGGATAATTATACCAGGAACTTAATCTAAAGAATGTTACTACTATTGTTTCCTATAAGTGGAAGGAAAAAAAGAAAAAAAAAAAAAGATTCATGAGTTCTTGTTTTTGAAAGCATGCTGTTTCCAAAGGAGAGAAATGTCAGGTGCTGAGAGGAAATTGTCATATGGGTTATTACATGATGGGTTTGGCAACAGCTAGCTATAAATAAGGCTATTTCTTACATTGACTCTTTTTCTTCCTTTCCTTTTATCTTGGTAGTGCTGGGGATGGAACCCAGGGCCTCCTGCACGCTAGACGATTGCTCCATCACTGAACTACACCCCAAGCCTAGTCACTCTTAATAAAAACACTGAACATGATCCGAAGTTACATTGATGTGAAGGAATTTCATAGAGTACTTAGTATAGTCTGACTATATGAGTCTTCATGGTTTGACTTGAAGAACTGACTGGCCATGATTGGGTGGCATTTCTTCCCAGGTACCAAACTTGGGATGCATAGAAGAACCCAAAGCATGAAGTCTCATGATAAGCACAGTGCAATTAAGGGTGCTCACTTCATTCACATATGAGAGCGGAAGGAGACAGAGTGAATAGTTTTCCTGGTGTCAAAAAACACTACATGTTAAAACAAACATGGGTATGTTATGATGTATGGTATAGAACAAAAAAATCACATGAATATTTTTATGATGAAATCCCTTTGAAGAAATTTCTTCTCTTAGCAGACCACTTCAGACTATAATCCTAGACCTTGTGATAAATATACTTATTTTATGTTGACTCCAGGGAATGTTTTGATGGAAAACTCTGAAAACCCTCTTTGATATGTTATTTTACGTGGGCTTTTTATCTCGTTTTACCAGGAGTTATATGGTTGACAACTTGAAATTGGGGTCCCCAATAAGTACTTGAAGGGCAGACATTGTAGATTAAGCAAACAACCCCATACCCTGTTCTAAGCAGGCAGGTAGAAAAGAATAAGATTTGGTTGTTAAATGAATTTATCCTTGGGCTGGAGCTCTAGCTCAGTGGTAGAGCACTTGCTTCACATGTGTGAGGCACCGGGTTTGATCCTTAGCACAACATAAAAATAAGTAAAAATAATGTGTGTCCATTTAAAACTATATGTGTGTGTGTGTGTGTGTGTGTGTGTGTGTGTGTGTGTGTGTGTGTATATATTTTAATGGATGTATCCTCTTCATTACTTCTAAGCAAAAAAAAGCTTCCTTTTGGCTAGCACACAAATCCTGGTGCATCCAGACATGCCTGGATTGAGAAATAGATAAATTGTGAGTTATGGATACTATGTTAGTTTAAAAATCTAAGTGACTCTGTGAAGGGTTTTGCATTTGCTTGTAATACCCTGTTGTTATTTTAATCATCACATTAAAAATGGGACTTTACATTTAATTACTTTGAGTTATTATGAGCATTAAAGAGCAGCACTCGGGTTTCAAGCAGGTTAGAGACTTCTGGTGTTTAGAATGGGGAACAGATTCCATTCAAATCCAGGGCCACAGAGGCAGCAGACTCTGCTGCTTTTGATGACTGCCACAGTCTCCGGTTCAGAATATTCCTGGTGTTCCTGCTCCAGGCTTGCTGTTGTGAGTTCTCTTCCTTTTCCTTTACCAGTGGTTTCCACAGGTCAGACCACAGCACACAGGGCCCTAGGAGGTCTGTATCCTTTGCTGCCCACTCACAGGGCAGTGTGCTCCTCTCGAGCCACAGGCTTCATGGCTTCTTCCTCTGCCAAGTTCACCTCTGGCTGGACTCTCACCAGGAGCCCTATGCCCCAGAAATCAACAACACAATCCCTTGCCCTGAGTTTTAACCTCCCGTTGCAGTCTTCCCGGATGCATTACCCCCTGGCCAAGGCTTTTTAATCCTTCAAAACTCTTTTCAGTAACATTATCTCATGTACCTGATGATTTGGTTTCTTGTCTACCTTTCTCTACCAGAATGCAGAGTTCATGATGGCAGGGGATAGTTAATAGGTCTGTTTTATTCACTGCTGTGCTCCTATGTTCTAAAACAGTTTCTTGTTCACAGCATGTGCTCAGTAATTTTTTTTTGTGGGGGGGAGAATAAATTAATATTTAATATCCTCTTTATGTACAGAAGGTCAATGGCTTGAAAGAGGCCACTGTATATAGATAAGAGGCTTGTGGCTGGTGCTTCAGGACAAAAAACCATGTGTGTGCAGTGAGAAGAGGTAAGGAAAATGGGGTTGACATTCTTTCTAGTCTCATCCTGTGGGATAAAATTCTGGGGAATCAGGATCTTTAAGAAGAAAACACCATAAATATAATAATTTGTCATCATCAAAGAGCTTTGAAAAGTTCCTCTCATGTATGTTTGTCATATCTTTTTATCAAAAACCTAACTTTCTTTGATAATAATTCATTGACTTTCCCCACATTTGTTAATTAAAGTCATATGCAGCTGCCAATCAGAACATCAGTTCAAAACAAAAATCATCAGGGTATCATGAGACGATGAGATAATTCCTTCCAAAGCAAGGAGCCTGGGCAGCCTCAGCTCCAATAACCAGATATTCCCCACTGGTCTCGCCAAGAAGTTGAAAATAGCTCTAGGGTCCCCATTAGCATCTAAAACGCTGTGACTTGCCTAAGATCCCTTAGCATAGTAATATTGGACCAGAATCCTTGTCTTATAGTTCCCATGGTGGTACTCTGAAGTATTACAGGAACACTTTTCCATGGAGTCTACTCATATATTCTCTCTGCCTGGGTTATGTATTTAGGGCCTGATGGTAATACTAGCTGTTATTGTTCATTAAAGATGGGCAAGTCTGCACTGGGTGATTTTCCCAAGTTTGATCTGATGGTCAAAAAAAACCTTTATAAGAGGTATTATCATCCTCATCTTACTAAGAAGAGGCACAGGGGAGTTGAATAACTTGCCAAAGGGCTCACAGCTAGGAAATAACAGGGTCAGGATTTGAATCCAGATCTTCCTCCTTCAAAGCTTATATGTTCTTCCTTTATACCTTGCTGCCATTATTCAATTATTCCAAGAATAGAACCCAAATTGGTAAGTTACACACAGACACACACACACATACACACCCACACAACCAAAAACTTAATCCACTGCCTCTTCAATTTGGTACTTTCTGTACTACAGGGAGGAAAGGAGATAATTGTAGGAAAATCATCCATGAAGGTGTTGGAGAGTTTTCAGGACAGGATGCTGTCTTAAATTCTAGAGTGGCCCAAATTCCCTTGATTTTCTGCAGCTTTCCTACCTCCGTCCTTAGTCTATCCTCATACATACCCAGCATATTATTTGTGTCGCCATGACTTGGGAGTCTTGCTATCTGGGAAACACATTTCCTGGCGATTTCAAGGACTGTACAGTCAGTCTCCTCATCCATGTGCGCCTGTGGCCACCTCAGCCTGTGTGACCGCTGGCAGTCACAGAGCCTCTCCAGCAGTGGTCACAAAGGTTCAGAAGCTGTAAGGGTGGCCACAGTCGCCTAATGGATATTGGGTTTCTGAAAATGGACTTGTAACAAACACCTATCATTTTGATACTAATTACAAAGATTTATATTTAATCCTCATTGGCTGCCTTCTAAGAGGATGTTCCATAAAGTCCCCAGTGGGCGAAAGACGCCGAATCACGTCTGGCATCGGGATGTCGAAAGGAAAACAGTACACTTTGTTCTTTTGGCGAGCTCCCACTTAACTGACAAATCTGTTAGCTGGAGGAGCTTTGTTTAAGGAAGGAATCAGGAATGATCTAATTCATGTGACAGCCTACAGATGATATTTCCAAGATGGGCTGGGAGACATCCGACCTCTTTTCTCTAAAGATCAAAGTGTGGGCTGGTGGGAAAAGCATGAACTTTACAAACAAAAAGACCTGGATTATTAATCCTAGTGTCACTGTTAATTATTATTATTGCTGCTGTAAATAATAATAATACCATGAAGAAGAACAACAATAGCCTGGTTTCCTTTGCACACACAGGTGGTGCCGTAAATGTTGGTCTGAATTATCTTCATCATCACAATGATCCAACGGTGTGTTAGCATACAGTTTTATTAGTCATCTCTGTTTCACAAGTGAGGGGACTGAGGCTTAGAGAGTGTATCACTCAGGGTCTGGGCAGTAATCAGAATTGAATCCAGATGGTTCCAACAAAGGGACCTCAGTGAAAGGACTCCTTACAGAGGTGATAAAGGGATAAGGGAACCAGCCTAGGATATCAAAGCACCTGGAGACTGCAACCCTGGTAAACTGTTCCCACCCGAGGGCTGCAGGGACAAGGGGAGCAGGCAGTGAGGGCTGGCCTGTGGGGGAGCTCCTGTCATTGGGGATGCCGCACCAGCTGGAGAGACCAGTTCAGGGAGGAGGTGGGAAGAAACACTGTAGTCTCCCCTCTTCCCCTCTGACCTGCTCTGCCTCTTGTTGGCTAAACCCATTGGGAAGCCAAGGGGCAAGGTGGGTATTGATGATGCTTAGCAGATCAACCTTCCAGGGCAAAGACAGACTAGAGAACCAGAAACTCAGAGTTTTTCCCTCCTGAAGAAACAGGATGAATGACCACCCACAGTTGGTTTGGACAGTGAGACTGATGACACCAGAGACCAAGAGGACACAAAGAGGTTTAACTCACTTGAGGGGTCTCTCTGGGGAGAGAATGGTAGCCCAAGCAAGAGAGAAAATGGCTTCAATGGTCATCATTATACAAAATATGTGTATGAAGATGTGAATTTGGTGTCAACGTACCTTATGTACAAACAGAGATATGATAAATTGTGTTATAAAGGTGTATTAAGAATTGTAATGCAAAAAAAAGAGAGCTCATGTATAATGGCATAATTTGGCGTGAACATACTTTATATACAGAGTTACAAAAAATTGTACTATGAATGGATAACTATGAATGTAATGCATTCCACTATTGTCATTCACGTAATAAATAAATAAATAAGAAAATGGCTTGGAGAGCAGAAAAAAAAAGACTGGTGTGGGGTGTTTCTGGTGGTTAGTGGGTAGGGTTGGGATGAAGTTTCTCAGGCTTGGTTTAAATTTCTAGCCAGCACCAATGGAACACCTAGACTTTCTAATCAGCTTGCCAAGAAGTGGGGCAGAAGGAGAAGAGGGAGGATTGAGTTTTAAGAACTGTCAGCATTAAACATTAAAAACAGAGTTCATCTCTTTATTACAAGGTGACAAAGGAGATTCACTAGCAGAGATTCAGGGTTGTGCCCCAAATCACTTAACTGTTAAATGATGGAACTGAGTTTTCAACCCAAGTCAGTCTTGGGCCCAAAGTCATGCTTTTAACTATTACATTGTGATCACTCTGTGATCTTGGGCAAATTAGTCAACCTCTCTGAGCCTTGGTGTTCTCATCAATCAAATGGAGATAATCTCTCTCATGCCTGGCATAGTGGATGTACCATTTATGGAAGTTATTATTGTTACCCTTTGGCATCTTTTGGGGTTGTTATTGTTGGTATTAGTTCCTTCTCCCGTCTTGCCTGTGTCCATCACAGCGTCTGGAGAGACTGGTGATATAACTTCTCTTCATGAAAAATCTGGATTTTTAGGTTGAACTCCCATTTCCCTAAGGAGCATATCCTTACATACCAAGCTGTACCTCTTACTCAAGGCAAGCTTGAGAAGACCCGTCTTGCTAAATGAATCAACAGTCAACTTTCACCTCTGTCTCCCTGACAGGCTTCAGAAAGAAGGCTGCAAACCTCCCCTGTGCAGTGCCACAGTGAGCAGATGTAGGAGCTGGGCAGCAAAGGCACCCCTCAAGTTTCATCCTTGGCTATCGAGTTTGGAATACTGTCTCTCTAAGACGCTAGGTAAGAAGGGCTGTGAGACAGGCAGAAGTGTTTCCCAGAAATCCTTTCATATTGTGTGTTTCCAGAATCTTCTGTCTTTAATACTATTTCAGCTCGCCCACCCCATGGGCTAGAAGGTGTTTTGCGTTCAGTCTCTACTTAATTTATCTTTGCTGAATTAAAATAAACATATCAAAGGCTGATTTTTGAACTAGTGGCATACCAACTAAGCCACTGGTAGCTCGTGTAAATTTTTCTTTATAAATAAGGCCAACAAATTTAGTTATAATAAGGGATGTTTCAGATAGAAAATTTGGGGCAGCTGTCTTTTCACATGTGGAAACTGAAATCACTTCTGAAAAAACCCCAAGTCCCCAGACTTCATAGGAACAAATGATCCTTTGGTTAATGACACCGGCCCTCAGCCTGGGGCTAGAAAGTACCTGGAGTGCAAAGGCCAATTTTTCCAGCCCTGGGATGGAGACTTAGGCAATGGTGCCTATCAAAGAGTGTACTAGGAGCTTTTCTGGGAATTTCAAAAAAATCATTACTGGAAAAAAGAAATCCTGGCATACGTCCTGCAGCCAGCAGTTCTGTTGAGGACGAGAGCAGATGCTGTTCTGGCTAAGTGCTCAATATGAATCTTTTTTTTTTTTTTTCTTCCTGCTTTTTAAACCAGAAAACCCCATCGGTCGCAGGCCAAAACAAGACAGGTGGCATCCATGCGAATTGGAAATGAGGTGCTGAGATAATGGACTGTGGGATCCACCGGGGAGCTTCAAGGGAGTGGCTCCATCAGAGGGCTCATTGTTTTTCTCTTTTAATGAGCAGGTTCTATAAGATGTGTGGCTCCCGATGCCACTTTGATTCCCTAAATTTTATTAATTGTTCTTTTGTGCTCTCTCCTTTGCATAATTTGCTTTTGATGAACCACGAGTGTTCATTATGACCAGACAGGGCCGCCTCACATGGGAAGAAGTGTGTGGGGGATGATGCCCCGAGAGTCTGGAAGTTCCAAAAGTGCCTCACTGGCCCAGAGCCTTGGTGTTTGGGAATCGTTAGAGCCAGGGGAAGTAGTGTTCATAGGTGAAGAGAGTGGTAGATTCTTCAGACCTTCAACTTACTAGAAAAGGCAAACTTATGTGGCAGGTTTAGAGGGCTGTGAGTCCCTCTGTCCCCTCTGTACCACTCTTCCTCTCTCCTATCACAGGATGATACCCACGGTTGGTTGGGAGAGTCAAGTGTTGAGGGAGATGACCCACATTTCGGATTCTCCCTGTCACATGATGTCTCTCTTTACACACTCATACTCAACCCTGCCACTTGGGGTTCAGTGAGTGTTTCCTAAAGGAAAGCTCTGAGTTAAAGCTTCTGTGTCTCCTAATGGTGTGGTTTATTTTCTAACCCAGGTAATGGCAACTGTATTTTTGCAACATCTGTGCATATAACCAAAGCAGTGTAGAGTGCAGCGGCTTCCAATCATTAGAAAAGAGCCAGTTTGGGGAGCCAGGAGTGTCTTTCTATTTTTTTGAATCCCTCAACATAGACCACAAGGACCCAGGATTAGACAGTGTGGCCCCATGCTTTACATCAAGAGTCCCAACGTTTTTGTACCTTTTGATCCAGTAGTTGCAGCTTTTCGGAATCTGTCCTAAAGAAGAAATATTTAGAAACACAGACAAGATTTATGTATGGAAATGTTTATTGCAGGGATGCTTTCCTGGCTGGGAAAATAATCATTCTAAGAGCTGATCACATAATCCCTTTAAGAGGGAAGACTGCCCTGGGGTGGGGGTGACAAATCCAGGGTAATTCGTAGATATTAAGATGAGGCTTTCTGGTGATGGACAGGAACTGGACCAAGGGATGACCAAACTGCTCTGCCCAGGATGTTTACAGGAATATAGGAGCTAGGAAGAGGGGATAAACAGGACAGATGGCAGTGGGAGGGGACAATAAGGAACAGAGCATCTGGAAAGGAGTGGCAAAGGAGCTGCTGCCAGTCAGCCCAGGGTTCTTTTGCTCATGCTCATTTCAGGACAGAGATCACAAAGAGGCCAACAAGACCACATCAGTGAGGCTTTATTAAGCTGACACTTGAGCACAACAGATACCGTGTGGAATGGGGTTCCCAGGTGCTTCTTTATTATCTTGTGGTACTAAAGATGGAATCCAGTGGCATTCTTCTACTAAGCTACAATTCCACCCCCTTTAATTTTTATTTTGAGGTTGGCTTTCACTAAGTTGCTCAGGCTGTCCTGAAATTTGTGATCCTTTTGCCTCAGTCTCTGGAGAAGCTAGGACTACAAGTGTGGCCTGACCAGCTTTTTGAAGCAACAACGGGCAACCTTTTTACAGTTTGGCCGCTGTCTTCACAGACACGCTGACAGTTATGGTGCACATTTCAGGATTGCCTTCACGTGTCTAATCTGATCTCTGTTCTCAGCACTGGGGTCCGCACTTGGCATGGTGATCTGTTCATGTGTGCTGCATCCACTTGCACTTGGTCTGCAGAAAGACGGCTCCCCAGCACGCCGCTGGGGAAGGTCAGATAGCAGTCACAGCAGGGCATTCCTCGCTTGCCAGGGCTGCAGAGAGAAGCTTTACAAACAGGGTGAAACTAACTTCTCCTTAGAGATGAAAGCCATGGGGCTGGGGCTGTAGCTCAGTGGTAGAGAGCTTTCTTGGCATGTGTGAAGCACTGGGTTCCATCCCAGCACCACATAAAAATAAATAAAATAAAGGTACATTGACAACTAAAAAAAATTTTTTTTAAAAGATGAAAAACATGGTTGTGAAGTTGTACCTTTCTTATTCTATCTCAGAGCTATACAGAAATGCCTGGTGAAATCTTGAACAGGTGTCTAAAACAGTTCTACATGCAATTAATAAACAGCATGAGCTATAACATCCCATCAGTGTATATGGAAGAATCTTCTTCCTGTACTCATTGAATGTTCTGCCAGGGCCCACACATAAAGTGATCCCAACAAATAACTCCTAGAGCATTGCTAAACCCAGAAGCAATTTTTTTTTTTTTTTTTTTTTTAAATTTGGGAGTCTAAGATGCTGTAATTCAAGGCAAATGGGAGGTCACTTAAAGAGCCTGCTTGTCCCTTGCTTTCTCCTAATACCAGGGCTAATGTTATTGGAAACCTGAAGGAATCTGGCTTAGATGGAGGCTTAGGGATAAATCCCTCACCTGGCAATCTGGTGCCTGATGATAACTCAAGAAACCTCATTAGAATAAAACTCCTGACTTCACTTTTATTTTATTAGTTTACTTTTGAGATGAAGTCTTGCGATGTTGCCCAGGCTGACCTCCAACTCCTGGGCTCCAAAGATCCTCCTACCTCAGCTTCCTCCTCCTGAGAGCTGGGACTGACTCGACTTTCAAATGTTGCCAAACAGAGAGGAACGAGGGCTCAGATTGTTTTTCCAGCCTGAGAAAGATTTCTTAATTTGCAGATGTGGACTGTCAGGCTGTTTGTTAAGATCGGAGTACAGTCCAACTCTCTGACTTACTTCTTAATGGCCTTGATTCTCATCAAATACAAACCAGGCCATTTGTTAACTTATTTTCCCTTGTTTGTGTCATTGGCTTTGACAGATTGTGGTCAACCTGGTGGTCAACAAAGACTTGCTGGGCCAGTTCTCTCTGAGGTCTGCTGGGCAGACTCTCTTCTTTACTGTCTCTGCAAACACTTCATGGGCCTTGCCTGGGCAGTGACTCAGAGAGGCAGCTGGGAAGGAAGAGCCTGCCAGATGGTGGGAAAGAGACTAGAGGTCCTGGCTGGCCTGCCAGCAGCCCATGAACCCCGAGGTGAGGAGAGCAAGACAGCCTTCCCGTCCTTCCCCTCAGCTTTGACCTGCAAGCCCAATGCTGCCCTCTCACCATGTGATTTTCCCTTCCAGGCTGTATTTAATGTTAATTTGCATCAGTTTGCAGCTGGATTGAAAAAGAAAGTAGATTCTTGGAAAAGGCGACATGGTGTATTTTGCTGTGGATAAGTCCTGAAGGCTGGATTCTGGCTTTCTGTAAACTGGGGGGAAAAGTCAGATGTACAAGAAAAAAAATCATACAAAGAATAATACTAGTAATATTTTAAAGGACTCTTTGATAGTTTTCGAGACATTGAGGTGGGTGCTTTATATGTAAATTTTTGAGAACTTCAGAGAATGTACAAACAAAGCTATTTTACTTATTTCTGCTACTCAGAAGAAGCAAGTTCTTCAATCTTGGGAGATAAGAGGACAGTGCTGCTTTCCTAAGGGTGATCCTTCTTTCTTTTAAAAAATATAAATCAACTTTCTGGTGGTGATGGGTTATTGGCTACACAAACCATCCAGCACTTCCCACCTAGAGCCAACATACCCCTCCCTTTTGTGAAGCCAAAGGGTAGAAAGACATGTCTTTTTTTTTTTTTTTTTTTCCGTAAAGAGGGGCACAAGGCAGGGGAGAGTGGAATAATTCCCCAAGAGTCCTGCTAAGGAAAGAGGGGATTTGAGTAGGTTCCAACAGTGGTGAAGTTTGAGCCTTTTGTACCCAGCACTCTGGAGGGGTTGGAGCTTGGAAGGAAACTATTCAAGGTCACATGTGGACACTGGACACCAAAAGCCATGGGTCCCCAAGGCCAGCTGGGGGTGTAGGGGTTGAGCCACCAGCAGGGCCACCTGTTGAAGATTGGGCTCCTGGATTGCCAAGTTAGACAGTAAGGAATCATAAAAGAAAGAAAAAAAGATGAGAGAGAGAGAGAGAGAGAGAGAGAGAAAGAGAGAGAGATTTTAAACTGCTCATAACATTGGTGAGTGAAGTGCTAGGCCAGGATTTTATCTTCTTTAGAAAAAAATAATTTTAAAAAGCCAGTGATAGTTCAAAACAGGCAAAACTAAAACCCTCCATTTAGGAATCCACCCATGGGTGATAAAACTATAAAGAAGAGCAAAGAAATAATAACCAGAAAAGCCAGGAGAGAGAGGGTGAAGTGGTGCGGAGTAGCTGATATCAGGAAAAAAATAAATGATTCCTGGCAGAATTCAAATATTAAACACAAAATTAAGAATATTCTAGTAAGAGTATTTTTCAAATATTGCATGGGGAAAATATGTACTTAGAAAATTATTTTTTTTAAATCAGAAATTCAATTCCTATATTTTTATCTGCTAATCTGGAAATCCTACCTTTGAGGTAATGTCCATCATCTTATCTATCACTTCCCTCCCAAATACTTAAATAATAAATGTATTCATAACTCATGACAGATGAGCAATTGAGACTCAAAAGTCAAGTAACTTGAACAAGTTCACAGAGTTAGTAAGTAGTAGAATAAAGTTTCAACCTAAGTCTATCAGATGCCAAAGCCTGTGCTCCTAACTACTGAAAAATGCCTATGTTTTGCAACAAAAACTGAAATAGCCCAAATATACAGAAATCCACAGAAAACTTGTAAACATGATTATTCTTAGACAAAGGGGCTGTTGAGTCCTTCTGACAATGTCAAAAGTAAAATGTTTTATGAAAGAGAATAGAGGTGTATTTGTCAGTTTCATGTTACTATAATAAAATGCTTGAGATAATTCACTTTTAAAAAAGGTTTATTTTCACTAATAGTTTTTGAGGTGTCAGTCCAAGATGGGGTGGACCTATTGCTTTGGGCCTCTGATGGCAAATAAGTGCAGAGTGTGTGTGGAGGAACAAACTGCTTACCTCATGGCCAGGAAGTGGAAGGGAAAGAGACAAGTTGGGGTCCTCTTAGAGGGGCATACCTCAATGACCTAGGGGTCCCCATAGAGCCTCACCAAAAGATCCATAGCACCTCCCAATAGTGCCACTTGAGAAATAAGCCTTTAATATGCGGAACTTCAGGGGTCAGTACCCATCTTCAAACCATAGCTCAAGGGCACCAACAGATATCAACACCAAGATGTCACACACACTGGTATAATCTCACAAGGATTGTAAAGCAGTCATCATAAAAATGTATTGGCAAGCAACAAAATCCATGCAAAGAGACATTGTAATCAACCTTAAGAAAAAAGGCCAAAACACATGGAAAGCAGCATGAGAGAAATACAACATAACCTGCAGAGGAAAAAGCACTCAAATGACAGTGGATTCCTCATCAGAAACCATGGAGGCCAGAAAGGAGTGACCCGGCATTTTTTAAGAGCTGAAAGAAAATAATTATCAGCTCTGAATTCTCTACCCTATGAACTTATCCTTCAGGAAGGGAGGTTCTCAATGAAGGCAAACCCAAGGAAACTTGTCAACTGCAGACCTACCTGCCCTAACAAATAACTAAGGGGATCCTTGACACAGAAAGGAAATGGTAGAAGAGGGAATTCTGGAACACCCGGACGGAAGGAAGAACAATGGAAAGAGTAAAAGAAAGAGTCAACACCCGTAGAGGTTCCTTCTGTTCTTCGATTTTCTGAATTATGTTGGACAGTCAAAGTGAAAAGCACGGCATGCCTGAAGTAGATTTCAGTGTCTGTAGAGAAAACATCGAGACTGTAGTATTGTAAATTGCATGGGTGTGATGAGGGACTCACAGGGAGATAAGGTTTTGTACTTCACTCATACTAGTCACACGTTGATGCCAGCAGGTCTCTGTGGTGGTTTCTGTCTTGATGGTGATAGTGGTCACAGGAATCTGTACATGTGGTATAACAGAATAGAGCTACACACAGACATCAGGCCAAAGTCGACATCCTGGGCTTATTGCTGTCAAGGTGTAACACTGGGAGAACTGCGTGAAGGAAAACTCTCTGTGCATTTTCCTATAAATTTGAAATTATTTCAAAATTAAGGGAGAGAGAAAGAGAGGAGACAGCGAGAGAGAGAGAGAGAGAGAGAGAGAGAGAGAGAGAGAGAGAGAGAGAGAATGAGTATGAATGAGTACAGAATGCGTGGTTCTCATGCATTCCTTGATGTTTGGCTTCAGCTTTGGTAAAGCCCAAGTAGCTTAAAGATGTCTGAGTCAAGTTCTGGCTGATAGAAACTACACTAACTGAGTTGAGGAGTCTGTGGGTCAACCTGAAACAAGATGATCTTCTGTCTGGAACACATCCTGGTTTCCTGTGCCCTTTCAAAGGAATCAATATATTGATTTTTATTTACGAGCCATATGTGGCCAGAACATGGTTTATGTAGAAATGTTGTTTTTCCCAACAGATTGAAAAACAATGAGGCTAGTTAAGAGGTCTACAAAAGCAGTTTTCCTAGAGAGGAATAAATCACAGAGAGAAAAACTCTTCTTTGGAATTTCTTTCTCTTCTTTCTGGTTTGACCTCTGTGCCCTGCTGGTCTACCCCTGGCAATGGTATATGGAGCAACCGGACATTTCCTAAGTCTTTTCAGCTCTACCTCCAAACCACAATCCAGTTTTCTGTCTTCTCTTTATCCTTTGCTGTCTTCCTTGCCCGTACCACTTTCATCGCCCATATGGATTACGTCAATACTCTTCTTTGTCTTCTTTCTTCCATCTTGCCACCTTAAATTTCATTCTCCATATGGCAGCCCATGTGATAGTCTAATAATGTAGATGGGATCACATCCCTTGTCTGCTTAGCATCTCTAGTAGCTCCAGTTGTACTTGAAATGAAACTTGCACATGTACCATGGCCTGAAGGATCCTGCCTGCCTGAGCTCCTGACCATTTCTCTGAGCTCATGTCAGCGACTTGTGCTTCAGGTACACCAGCCACTTTTCTGTTCCTTCATCATGCAAGCTATTTCACACCTTTAGGCTACACCCCTCTCCTTGGAATGGGCCTCCTGCTACTCTGTGCAGCTCCGTCTTATCTATTATATGGTGGTTGGAATGTCCCACATTGGATCATTTCACACTGAAAAGCTTCTTTGCAGAAAGAAAAAAATCAAGAACATGAAGAGAGAACCTACAGAATGGGAGAAAATCTTTGCCACCTGCACCTCAGATAGAGAGTTAATTTCTAGCATATATAAAGAACTAAAAAAACTTAACACCCCCTCAGAAAAACCAACCAAATAAACAACAAATAACCCAGAACATGGTTTATGTTAAAACCAACCAAATAAACAACAAACAAACAAATAACTCAGTCAATAAATGGGCAAAAAGAATTGAACAGACACTTCACAGAAGAGGAAATACAAATGGTCAACAAATATATGAAAAAATGTTCAACATCACTAGCAATTGGAGAAATGCAAATTAAAACTACACTGAGATTTCATTTCACTCTAGTCAAAATGGCAATTATTAAGAATACAAGCCACAATAAATGTTGGGGAGGATGTGAGAAAAAAAGTCCACTCATACATTGCTGGTGGGACTGCAAATTGGTGCAACCACTCTGAAAAGCAGTATGGAGATTTTTCAGAAAACTTGGAATGGAACCACCATGTGACCCAGTTATCCCATTCCCTGGTTTATAATCCAAAGGACTTAAAATCAGCATACTACAATGACAACAGCCATATCAATGTTTATAGCAGCTCAATTCACAATAGCAAGCTATGGAACCAACCTAGGTACCCTTCAACAGATGAGTGCATAAAGAAATGGTGGTGCATATGCACAATGGAATATTACTCAGTCATAAAGAAGAATGGAATTATGGCATTTGCTGATAAATAGATCTGGAGACTACTATGTTAAGTGAAATAAGCCAATCCCCCCAAAATAAAGGCTAAATCTGTTCTCTCTGATGAACAGATGCTGACTTACAACAGGTGTTGGGGGTGGAGGTTCACTGAATGGATAGGAGAAAGTGGGGTGCAGACAGGGGAGATGGGAATGGGAAAGACAGAATGAATCAGATATAACTTTCCTAGGATCATATATGAATACATTACTAGTGTAACTCTACAACATGTACAACCACCAGAATGGGAAGTTATACTCCATGTAGTATGATATGTCAAAATAATGTTCTACTGTCATGTATAACTAAAAGTAACAAAAAGAGAGAAATATCCCACATCAGGATGCCTTCTTTGATACCTTTCTAAAGCAGCTCTCATCTGTTACAATTATCTATTTATTTTTTTCATAGCATTTATTATACTTTCTGATTTTTCTATTTGTTTTCTTATTAATTTTCTGTCATTTACCTAGAATTCAGGCTCCGGAAAGACAAGGACTTTGCCTTTCTATCCATTGCCAGAGCCTGAGTTCACTAAATACTTGTTGAATGAATGGATAGATGAATGATGAATTATGGACTGTAAGAGCTGGCAGGGACCTTGTTGCCTCAAAACAAGGCTTCCCCATGGACATTTGGAGAATATTGAGGAGAGAAGACCACGGCAGTAATCCACCATGTGTATGTAGCACCTCACAGTTGAGAGAACATTTTCAACTACAGCACCTATAGTCACATGAGGTGGAGAATGCACCATTACTTCCATTCAGGTAAGAAGCAGGGAGGACCCTTAGGATCACACAGAGAGGAGCAGGCAGGAGCTGAAGTCCAGCTAGGACAGCTTGGCCTCTGAGCACATGGGCGCCTGGCAGAGCACTCTGGAACAAGATGGTCTCACTCCTGGTAGCTGTGCAACCTCATGGTCTACACAGCAGAGAGACCTTTGGTGGTCTGCCTCAGGCCTTGACGTCAGAAAATCCAGCAAAGGTAAGAAGGGGAATTTCCCAGGGAGGAAAAAGACTTCAAGAAGCATCGGAGACATGCCCAGTGGAATGCCCAGGGAGGATAGGCAGGAACAGGAAGGTCGGTGGTAAAGACCTTGAAGCGTTTTAAAAATGAGCTAGTGTCTTGGAGGCTTTGGTTTATCCAACCTCAAGCACCTGTTCTTTCATTGCAGGCAATGGGCAGAGCAGGGCCTGGTCTCTGTTCCATGACCTCCTAATGTCCCTGTGGTCTCAGCCCAGAATATGGAGGAACAGTTTCACTCTGACTGCTCCATGCTGGACTGTGGTCTTCCATAATGGGCTGTGTCCCCTCTGTCCTTTTGAAAAGATTGAGCTAATAATGACTGAATTCCCAAAGCCACTTTTGGTTGTTCCCTTATCTTGTTGAAAGAGTTGTAGTATTTAAGGGACTACCAATCCCAATTTCCAGAGAGCATCCGTTTGAGCAAGAACGTCACCGTAGAAATTCTCCCTGCATCTACCTTTAATCATGTGGCAAATTACCTTATTAACCACCCGGGACTCGAGTCTCATTACTTAATTAAACAATCTCTTTCTTTTCTTCTTATTAATACCACATGGGTTTAACTTCTGTATGGCTTTAGATTCTTTTCCCTCTGTTTTGGATTTGAGCTGCACACAAGAATTCCTGCTATTTCGTGTTGCTGACCAAAGGGTTACAACATTAAATAAAAAGGGGAGGGCGGAGATCATCTGCAGAGGCTCACGCTGGCCAGTGACATCACCGCCACTTGGGTGGTATGGAGGTCTGAGATGTGTACCGGCGCTTACTGCTTTCTCTCGCCAAAACATCTGGAACACAAAAATCCTGTCATTAGACAGTCCACATGTTAAAAAAACAAAAGGACAGAAAAAAAATAGAAAGAAAAGAAAACCCAGTCCCTCCAAATGGCTGGATAAAACCTCATTACTGCTGGTAGAAAATTAGACATTTAAGGTCATACTTCAAAGCAACTATTTTTATTACAAGAGGTTCAACATTTTGATTTATTGGGCAGCAGAACAAGGTTGTGACAAATATTTCCACCTCAAAGAAGAGACAAATCAGGCCTCCAAGAAGTCATATATTAAGCCCTTTAAAAATAAAATCTATTGTAATGATGGAAATTATGTTTCTACTCATGGGCCCAAATAAATGGCTGGTTTAGCACTTGTGTCTGAAAGAAGAAATCATTTAATCTCATGGGAATTCTCTTTTAATCAAAAGAAAGGGCTAAAATTTTGTGTAATGAAAGCAGCCAACATAGTTTGTAAATCTGTGCTACCTTTGAACAAAGGTCAGCATCAAGCAAAGCCTGTGACCAACTGGGCATCTCAACTAGAGCTGCATCTTTTAAGAGGGATACTGAGAATGTAGAATGGTTTTGAGAAATCCACAACTGAAGAGGAAAACATAGGATTTTGAAACGAAGCTGAAGAAATTTAGAACACACAACCTCATTAAAAAAAATATATTTTTTTAACGCAAAAAAGAAAAAAATTTTTTCCATAGCCCCTTTAGGTAGAAGGAGCTGTATGAGGCATTACACGGTGACCACCTTGACCATCTCCACCTGAGGACAGGTGTTTTCTTTTCTATACCATGGAGAATTCAGATTAGATAAAATCAGAAAAGGGTGTCAGTGGAAGTGTGCACTTTTAAATATAGAAAACGAGTTTTTCAGACAAATGTTGTTTTCTCTGTAGGTCTTTGTGGGCAAAATACCCTTAGCTTTCTAGGGAAGGTGTGGAAGCAGAACTGTGTGGGAAGAGCAGAGGCTGCGGCGACAGGACTTCCACAGCTTGTATCCTAGTCCCAGCTTTGTCACTAACATATTCTGTGACCTTGGCCAAGTCATTTAACATCTCTGGGTCTCAGTTTCTCATCCATAAAATAAGACTAATAAGATTATACTGGATAGTTTTGAAGACCTCATGGAGCACATTTTGTTCTTGGGAGGAAGGCAGAGCGAGCACAGAAGAGCCAAGAGATTCTTCTGCATCTTATTCTACTACTCTGCCACTTGGAGGGAAGTTGACCAGGCACGTTAGAGGGTCCGTGCTGAGACATGTGTGTGGGAGGGTGTGCACAGATTCTGCACACACTATGAGCATGTTCTTAAAATTCTTGGTGTGATTGGAAATTATCTAAATCACTTTAGTCTTTAAATGCCATGCAAAGGAATTCTTAAAGGTGAGTCCTGAGTAAGTTGAATAATTAGCGCACGTGCATCTGATTAGTGAGCACCTGTTTTCGTTAGCTAGAGGCCTGCTACAATCCGAATTCCAGGTTGAACTCCAGAAATGTGTGTGTGAGTGAACTTGTAGGATAACGTAGGGTTGAGTGCTTCCACAGTCTATGCCAAGAGCATGAGAACAGAGTTTCCGTTCTGATGGACTTTTGGACTCATCCAAAGGTACATAGAGCTTGCCCAGCAGACTTTTTAAATTGGAAGACGTTTCATTGAGTACTATCTGAACAATTAGGAAGTGCTCAATGCGTTTTTTTAAAGAAAGAGCAAGTGTTTTGCTACCCAGGAAAGAGAATGGCCTTGGGATGCATGTTTACATTTTTTTTTTTTTAAGAGAGAGAGAGAGAGAGAGAGAGAGAGAGAGAGAGAGAGAGAATTTTAATATTTATTTTTTAGTTATCGGCGGATACATCATCTTTGTTTTTGTATGTGGTGCTGAGGATCGAACCCGGGCCGCACGCATGCCAGGCGAGCGCGCTACCGCTTGAGCCACATCCTCAGCCCCTCAATGCGTTTTTATTCATTGATTGAACAGTGTAGGAGATAAATTTCGATTACCTAGAAGACTGAACTTACAGGAACATCCCAGGTCTGGAGCTTTTTGTCTCTGATGTGATTATAGGAATCAGGAGATGTCGAGTGGGAAAGCAGGCAAGAAACCACTGGGCTGGTGGCCTTGCAAACAGCTCATTTTTAAAGCATTGCCCCGTGAGAGCTTCATAAATCAAAGCTGGTCTCCAAAATTAGCCAAGCACACCAAGGCCACTGAGAGTCTGTAAGAGACAGGGTCCCTGTGGGTGGGAAGAGAAGAGAAAGCCAGCCTAGTGCTCACATGCCCTCCAGTGGCTTCCCCAACTCATCAGCTGACAATTATTGGGCTCCCAACCATGGACTTCAAAACATTTGGAAAATGTTCATAAACATGTTCAGAATCCCATGGTGTAAGTAAAACATTTTTATAAGATTATAAAATAGAGAAAACTGGCACAGGTTTTGTTTGAACAAGTGTGTTGGTGATTTCTTTTCCTAAGGTGAGGTACTTTTACACAAGTCTTAGTAATTGCTCTGAGGGACTTTGGCCTCTTAATTTTGGAAAACACCATAAAGTGCATGCAAATCTCTAAACCTTATAGATGACAGCCTCTGACCCTCAGAAATACGCGGGGGAGAATCTGAATGAAAAATGACTTTATTCAGGCTATATTTGGGGAAGCAGAATTAAAAAAGGAGACAAGGGGATTCTTTCTTTGATCCTGGCTTATGTGGAAACACATTTGGGAGAATTTCCTCACAGGCACAATCCACACAGTCTGCTCTTCAAGGTGAGAGGCCCAACCATTAGCCAACCGGCTATTTTCAAGTCAATGAAGCATAAGCCAGCATTGGCTGATTCATATTAATTGCCACTATTAACAGTTAAAAGCTTAAAAGGAGAGAAAGGGTGTGAAACAAAATTGGTTTCTTGTGATCAGATACAATAGAAGCTACATATAATTCTTTCCCTCACCCTTTTAAGGAGTTTCCTAAAGCCACGGGAAGCCCTCTCCCTCTTGGTCTTTGAGGATGGTCTGGGAAGTCTTCAGGAAGCTGTGGCTGTTGGACACTCATTTTCCCTCTCTGGTCTTTGTTTACCAGTTTCAAAGGTGTTGCTTCCAGAGAGGGCATCAGCTGGAGTGAAAAGTAGTGAAAACGAGAAGTTGTAGCTCCTTGCAGATTGGTTGGGAAGAATGGTGTTTTTCTTCTGGAAGGGAGCACAGTGGGAGGAGATTTATGTAAGCAGCAAGCAGGACTCTGAGAAGACACAGTCATGGAGCTGGTCTTCATGATGGCATTTCATGACCAACTAGGCTCAGGGAGAGGCTAGAAGATCAAAGTCTCTTTAGGACAAATTGCTGACATTCCTGGAATAGCCCCAGATTCCTCACATCCCAATAAGCAAGAATCAAGTGCACTGGCTTGTGAAGAGGACTCACGCCAGCCCTCGATGCTTTTGTTACCTTGGCTTTCAGCTGATTGTCCTGGCTGACCTCCTCTTCAGCTAAAAGGTACTGATGGCTGATTTGATCATTATTCTTGGGACATAAAATGTCAGGGGTCAAGATTTGTAGCTACAGAGAATCAAACCTACAAAAAGAAATGGGAAGAGGGCTTTATTCCTGTGGTTATACGTTTAGACGTGTAAAGACTGTCAGGTGGAAAAGTTGCATGAAAGAAAAAAATTGAAGCAAGAATCATAATTGCCTCATGAAAGTTTTGAGGAATTCCAAAGATGACAACATACATACCCAATCTAAAAACCTAGACCCTTCTTAAGATCCTCCTGGCAGGATGTTCACATAGCAATAATATGTGTCAATTTGGGTCTAAAGTCTCTTTTCTAATCCACGAAGTATCGTAATACCGTGTAATAGTCCATGCTAAAATTGATGGAAGAGTTCTATTTCACATTTTCTAAATTTCAAGAAAGATATAAAGAGCCAAAAAATCCAGTCACTTAAAGTGAAATTATTCACAGGAAAATGTTAGCTTTTTAAAAATAGCAAAACAAATATTAGGAAGATAGTTTCTTATAGTGGAAAGTGATTGTTACAAGTCTTCGAGTAGATATGTATTTTTTATTCCCCTGGGTAAAAAGCTAGGAATGGGATTTCTGGGATACACATCTGCATATATTTAACTTTATAGGAAAGTGCCCAACTTTTTTTTTTTCAGAGTGGCACTACAATTTTGCATTCCCCAAAGCAATGTTTGACGATTATGGCTGTTCTACATCCTCAAGAGCACTTGGTATTTTATGTCTTTAATTTCAGTCTGTCTAGCAGATGGGTAGTGGGAGCTACTATAGTTTCAAACTCTAATGACAAATGACATTGATCATCTTTGCATGCGCTTACTTGCTTTTCCTAAATCTTCTTTGGGAAAGTATCCAACTTGTTATTTTACTGTCCATTTATCTTATTGAATTTTTTATCTTATTGAGTTCTAAGGGTCTTTTGTCAAGTATATGTTTTACAAATATTCCATCAGTCAGTAGCTTGTCTTTTCAGTTCCTTCAAAGGGTCTTAGTTAGGACAAAAGTATTTAATTTTGATGATGTGTAATTTTTATTGATTAACTCTTTATGGCCCTTGCCTTTTAGGTTGTCTTTAAGAAATCTTTCCCTAAACCCAAAGTCACAAAGAATTCCTATTATGGTTTCTTCTTACATGAACCATTTCAAGTTAATTTTTGTATATGCTCAGGTGAGGATTGAAGTTTTTTAATTTATTATTTCCTCTTTCGCTCTTGTAAATATCTGATTCTTCCAGTAACATTTGTTAAAAAGACTATGCTTCTTCACTTTCTCCACTGAATTGCCTTGCCACCTATGTCATATTCAATCCAAATCCTAGCAGGATTTATTTTTTAATACAAATTGACTAGCTTGTTCAAAAAACGTAGAGAAATGCAAGGTCCAAGAATAGTTTAATAGTTGTAAAAAAAATTTAAAAATCAACAATTTAAAAAAATTTGTTTTAGTAGTTATACATGACAGTAGAATGCATTTATGCACTTTGATATATCATACATAGATGGATATAATCTCTCATTTTTCTGAGTGTACACACTGCAGAATCATATTGGTCATGTGGTCACATATATACATACACTAATAACGTCTGTTTCATTCTACTCTCTTTCCTATCCCCACATCCCCTCCACTCCCCTCCCATCACTTCCCTCTACCTGATCTAAAGTAACGCTATTGTTGCCTAGTGCTCCTCGCCTTATTGTGAATTAGCATCTGCATATTAGAGAAAACATTTGGACTTTGGTTTTGTGGGATTGGCTTATTTCTCTTAGCATGATATTCTCCAACTCCAACCATTTACTGGCAAATGCCATAATTTCACTCTTCTTTAAAGCTGAGTAATATCCCATTGAGTATATACATCACATTTTCTTTATCCAGTCATCTATTGAGAGACACCTAGGATATATAAAGAACTCAAAAAACTTAACACCAAAAAAAAAAAAAAAAAAGAAATAACCCAATCAATAAATGGGCTAAGGAACTGAACAGACACTTCATAGAAGAAGAAATACAATTGATTAACAAATAAATGAAAAATTGTTCAACATCTCTAAAAATTAGAGAAATGCAAATCAAAACTACTCTAAGATTTCATCTCACTCCTGTCAAAATGGCAATCATCAGGAATGTAGGCAACAATAAACATTGGCAAGGAAGTGGTAAAAAAAGGTACACTCATACATTGCTGGTGGGGCTGCAAATTGGTAAAACCACTATGGAAGGCAGTATGGAGATTTCTCAGAAAATTGGGAATGGAACCACCATTTGACCCAGCTATCCCCACAACCCAAAGGACTTAAAATCAGCCTACTATAGTGACACAGTCACACCAATGTTTATAGCAGCTCAATTCACAATAGCTAGACTACGGAACCAACCTAGGTGTCCCTCAATAGATGAATGGATAAATAAAATGTGGTATATATACTCAATGGAATATTACTCAGCTTTAAAGAAGAGTCAAATTATGGCATTTTGATGTGTTATTTTTATTGACTTAGTTATAATAAACCACAGTGAGTTATTGGCATGAATGTAGACATACAGACAAATGGAACAAAGTAGAGCCTAGAAATAAAACCATACATTTACAATTAATTGGTTTCTGATTATTTTTAAAATATTTGAGACAGGGGCTGAGGATGTGGCTCAAGCGGTAGCGGACCTGGTTCGATCCTCAGTACCACATACAAACAAAGATGTTGTGTCCGCCAAAATACTAAAAAAATAAATATTAAAATTCTCAAAAAAAATATTTGAGACAATTTTTATTATTTTCTTCAGCCACAAATGAAATTCTAAGTGACGTAGAAAATCCTGAGTTTCTTCTCCCCACACACTCATAAGGGTCTCCAGTTTCCCCAGATTTCTCAGCTGCCTTAAAGTGTCTTCCTTCTGTGTGTTTCCTAATGTTCCTTAAGAGAATTTTCCATTTCCTTGGGAGCAGCATGTGAGCCCTAGCCCTGCCCTCAGTGTGCGTGTGGACTCCCTCTGGGCTCCAGCTGCCCTTTCAGTCCACTGTCTACCAGGAATCCCACTGGTGCCATGTGAAAATGACCATGTTCACTCGCAGTGCCATATCCTTATCTCCAATGTTTCTGTCAATTTTTAGCTGTTCTGAGGTTGGGGGGTATTGTGGTTTAGATGTGGTGTCCCTCAAAAGCTCTCATGTCAGACAATGCAAGGTTTGGAAGATAAAGGATTGGGTTATAGCCTTAACCTAATCAATGAATTAATTCCTGATGGGATTAAATGTGTGGTGGCTGGAGGCAGGTGGGTGTGACTGGAGGAGGTGGGCATTGGGGGCGTGGCTTTGGGGCATATATTTCTGGACAATCAAGTCTTTCTCTCTCTTTCTCTGATCACCACGTGAGCTGCTTCTTTCTGCCACGCTCTCCCACCATGGTGTCCTGCCTCACCTGGAGAAATGAGAAATGAAGTCCTCTGTCCATGATGGATTGAGACCTCTGAAACCACGAGCCCTCAAATAGACTTTTGTTCCTCTATAATTGTTCTGGGTGAGTCGTTTAGTCACAGCAGTGAAAAAGCTGAAAAAACAAGGGGCAGGTTGCATGTAGCGTGGGGAAACTGGCTTTCCCCTTTGTTCACAGTCTCCAGGCTGTTTTGTCCACAGTCTCATAACGTCTCTAAGAAATCCAGTTTCTTCCACTGCTTTTCTCTTTGCAGAAAACTCATGACCAGCTTAAGATGTGGAGCAGGGAGGTAACTGTCTCCTCTGTACCATGCCATCTGTCTTCTTGGCAACACAGGCATTGAAGAACCCAGATAAACGCACATTGTTCCTCCTCTTTTAACACTTACAACCAACCACTCCTTCCATGCCTGTCCTCTTAAGGCCAACAATGCAAGAAATAATAGTTATCATCATTAAAAGTATTGATGATTTCTTAGTAATAGTAACCTCAGCCTAACAATAATGAAGGTTGAGTGGCATTCATTTGGGGGCTTAAGTGGATATCTTTGTTTATCATTTTCCAGTCAGGAAAGCTGAGACAGGAAGTGATTTTTATCTGCGGTTATATGACAAGGAAGTAGTTGCTGGACTCAGATAGGGTGACCAAGGTCATCACCCTATAAGCTCAAATGATTTGTTGAGTCAGTGTTCACCCATTTAAAGGAGAAATCACTTCAGGATGGTGACCATCAGTCTGGCCTGGTATTTGAATAGAGCCAATGGTTGCTTCAATCAAAATGCACCTCCCCTCCCGCAGTGGTGCTCAACAGATTCTATGTTCAAAGAGAAGTGTCCTAAGGTCTGTGTAGAGTCTATCTTATTAGGTAGTCATTTTGTGGTTTTGAGGTAAGATTTTAGCAAGACAGTCTGTCATGGAACACTGGGGAAACTTCACCAACAGTATTTCTGGGAAGTCACCGGGAAAGTGAAGGAAAATATGTGTATTTAGTTTTGTCAAAAGGATCCTGGTGTGTGCAGTAGGGGGTATGCAATCCATCAACTCAAAACATAATCAAAAGCATAATGTGAAGAATATAATTATAACTTGTACTTATTTTTAGAGTCCAGACCTTACCTTTGCAAGCTCCCCCTTCAAATTTGAATGAAAATGAAAGCAACTCTGCTGTACTTCAGACAAAGCAGTGTTGGGTTTATGAGTGTGAGAGCTGATGGGGGTGGGCCTGTGGGGAAGACTTAACTGTAAGCCTGAAGGACTCCACTGAGTAAACCACTCCAGGCATTACAGAACCCAGACCCAGGCCCTGCCAGCGTAGCGGCCTGACTGATTTCCAGGAACAGGATAATCCATCAGGGGCGAGAGGCTGTTCTGCTCACTCAGGCTGTACTCCTCATTGATTACAATTCAATAACATCCCCACACATTTGGAGATGGATGGCACTTTTATTCCTCTCCGTTAATAAATACTGAACTCTTCAGAGGATGAACCTCCAGGGACTGACTCTCAGGACAGCACTTTTAGTCTGGATTGACTTTCTGTTCTGAGAAAGACGCTGGGGCTGTGAGAGGCATGCTTTTTCACAGCCGAGGGAGTTAGATCCCAAGCAATCCAGTCCTTTGAAGTAAGCCCCAGAGACAGGGGAAGGAGCTGTGGGCAGTGAGTGGGGGATGTCCCCACTGCCATCACGTCATAGGGGCACAGGGCAGGCAGACCCACTGGGCTCCACGGAGCTGTCATGATATCGGATTCCCTTGTGCTGTCTGGACTCTGATGACCTCACGTATTACCTTGTAGACCTTGAGCCATTTTCCTGAAGAAGGACAGGCTGATTTTGACACAAAGACAGCCATATCCCCTGTCGGGTGAAGGTAAAGGGGTCATCAGGTTGTCCCCTGAGGTTCTGGAGCAGAGAACATGACTCAGGTGAGGAGTTGTGTGGAGGATCATGAGGGATAGGAATTGTGGAAACTGAGGCTGAAAAAGTCAGAGGAGGACCCTGAAAATGCTAGCTGCAACTTTGCCTTGTGGCCAGGCATATGCACAGTCCTTCTGCTAGGTAGGCAGTCAAGTGCCGGTTCGCAGGCAACCACGTTTAATCAGGACACCTGCCAGCTTCAGGAGTCAGATAGGAGGAGCTGAGGCAGCTTCTGGCTAGTGGTGGTACCACCACAATCAGGGAGGCAAAGCTCCTGACCTCTACCAGTCTGTGAAAGCGGACTACGCTGAGATGAAATCCTTGGTGTCAGATCCAGGCAGAATGAGAGCTGGGAATTTATGAGGGAAGGGCTCATTCTTGCCCATTCGAGATAAGGACTTTCTAAAGGCCCAAAAGATAGTACTTATTCTTCACACACTCCGTGCTTTGAATACCCTGCACACATACACATTTCTGTGACGAGGTTCACCTTTAACATTATTTAGGCCTGCACCCATTCAGGCAAGATTCTCTCCATAGAACACCACCAATGAACTGCCGCCAACTCCTGTCCTGGGTCTGCAAGACCAATGAACTTTGTATCCAAGTAGCTTGTGAGATTTCTCCCTTTACAAACTTGACTCCTTGCTCTTGCCTCCTGGCCTGGTTCACTATGGCATGGGTGAACTGCAATATCCATCATAATATAAATAGAAGCATGGTATTTCATGGCATAAACATCACCATTCTTTGGAAGATTTCTCTCTGATTGTTAGATTGACAAGTCCCCAGGTCCCTCCTCAGTGGTCAGCTGCTCAGACTTTCTGGCTTGCTCTGACTGTTTCCCATTAGTGAATTCTATTTGGATGGCTTACTGGAGGTTTCCACTCTGATTTTTTCCAGGAACGACCAAGACGACATCAGAGAGGCTGTAATCACTAAGAAAATTTCCAGAGTTTCCTACATCAGTCTCCATTCCCTGTCTAGCCTCTCCCAGGCCCCTACACTGAAGATCCATATGCAGTGTTTATCAGTTCAAAGAACAAGGAAAACCTTCCTGAAGTCAGTTTTTATTGGGGAAACTGTCAACTACATCTTCACAGCTACAGTCTTTTATTTTTTTTGCCAAGTGTGGCTTCTGTGAATTTTAAACATGGCACCAAGATATTATCTTAGGAGGCTTAAGGGGCCAGACTTTTTAATAGAGGTCATGAAAAAATAAAAAAAAAAAAAAAAAAAAAAAAAGAAGAAGAAGAAGAAACTGGAATGGGATGTTGAGGACATCTCCGGCCCATGCAGTCAGTAGACCAGGCTATCATTTTTTTCTCAAAAGTAAGTAACACTAATTGCTCTCACCAAAAGTAATTTTCTAAGCAGCAAATTAAGAAGCTTACAAAGAAATAACCCTCAGTCACGGTGGATTAGAAGATGAGCAACTCTGTAGTGTCAGATCCTGACTGATGTGATGTAGAGCTCAACGGCAGAATAAGAGCAGGAGGCTGTTTTTTTTTTTTTCCCAGTGAAAAGCAGCTCCTCCTCCTCCTGAGGCAGAAAGGAGTGATTTGGAGGCCTATCCCAGTCTCACTAAGAAGGAGATTTCCGTAAGTCAGAGGGTTTTCTAGGCAATGCAATCAGTGTTACTTGAAAAGCACCAGGGGCTGTCCTGAAGACATTGCCATTCAGGAGATTTAGGTCAACTTTATTTAAATAGAAAGTTGGGGATTTCACCCATTGATCCAAAAAATGTTGATCAAGTTCTCAGAAAATCCTTCTTCCTAATTCTGATGCAGTACAGTAGAAAAGAAAGAGACAGAGACTTCTACAAGGACAATGGCATTGTGCAAATTTCTTTGCCTTTTGGGAACTCCTTTGCTGTGGTTCTCTAGTTTCCTGAAATGTCAAGTAGTAAAGGCTCACATTTCTCAAACACTCATTTTGTCATAGGTTCTGTTTGGGCCTCAGCTTATGGTCTGAGTATGGTTTCTCATCATCCAAGGCATGTTGAGGCTTGGTCCCTAATGTAACAGTGTTGAGAGGTAGTGGGCCTCTAAGAGATGACTAAGGTCTTTAAGAGGGATTAATGCCTTTCTCCCAGGATGGGTTAATTAGTAAGAATGAGTACATAGAATGAGTTATAAATTAAGCCTGCCCCCTGTATTTCGACTCTTTAATTGCACTTCCACTTTCTACCAGTAGATGAAGCAGCTCAAGGTCATTGCCAAACGAGACCTTTGGATCTTGACTTCCCAGTCTCCAGAACTTTGAGTCAGAATAAACCTCTTTTCTATATGTATTATCCAGCCTCAGGTATTCTGCTACAACAACAGAGAATTGACTAAGATAACTTCACATTCACTTTATAAACATCTTTATACTAACTCTATATAGTAAGTATATGGTTATATTCATTTTGCAGATGAGAAATCTAAGGTATAGGAAAGTTAAAAAGCAATCCCTAACGAGGTTTTATGGCCACTAAGAATGTCAGAGAAGAGATTTAACTGGAGCCTGAGCTCTTGATCCCCATGTGTTTACATTGATATCTTTGGTGTGGGAACCATTTTCTCCTATGAATCTGGCTATGCAGCATGAGCACACTCCAACTCCAGCACTTTCCTTGGCCTCTCTGAACCTTTATCCCCAGTGTCATGTCTGTCTCATGACCAGAATGAGCTGAAATTCCACGTGCTTATAACTAGATATCACTTTCCTTCTTAAATCTGTTTCCTATCTTTAACATTTTTACTTTTGAAATTTTAAAACAAGACTATACAATTAATAATAAAAGCTAGCATTTGTTCAGTGCCCGTCACTGTTTCTAAGCACTCTATGTGAATGAACTCACTTAATTTTTCTAACAACCCCATTAAGTAGATGTTGTTATTTATTCTGTTTTGCAGAGGAGAAAAGAGATTGGAGCTGGTAAATCAGGGAGGCAGAGTTCAGACTCAGGCATCTGGGCTTTAGTCATGCTCTAAATACTGAACCCCTAGTATCTCTCAGCCATTATATTAATAAATTCTCATTTATTCTATAACCAATGTTCAAAATCCTGGTAACAGGCACTGATTCTTCTCTCTCATCATCACCAAACCCTTTTCTTATATTTCCCCAATATCTTCTTGCTTTTACCATGTTTCTTTGGTTTTACTCTCTTTCACCATTAAATAATAGACCCAAATCATCCTTTAGAAAATTACATCAGTGGCCTTCTTAGTCATACCACCTCTAATTTCTCCCTCCTTCATCCATCCTAAAAATTGCTACCACCTCAATTTTGTCAGAACACTGCTTTATATACATTTCTCAAAAATACTAAGTATTTTGCTTCTCAAATAAAGTTTGGATTGCTAGATTTAGGTCTCCATCATCTGCAGAAAGGGCTAGTGAACTATGGCCCACAGGCCAAGCCCAGCCTACTGCCTGTTTTTGTTTGCCCCACAAGATAAAAATGATTCTTAAATTTGTCCAATGGTTTAAAAAGTAAAAAAAAAAAAAAAAAAAAAGAATAATATTCTTTGATAATGTAAAAATTATATACAATTCAAATTTCAGTGTCCCTAAATAAAGTTTATTGCTACACATCACTATCAATTTTCACTCACTCTTTGCGGATGCTATTGAGCCATGATGGCCCAGTTGAATATTACAACAGAGACCATGTGACCTGTGAAGCCTAGAGTTACTTCTAGCCCTTAACAGAAAAAGTTTGCTGACCTCTGAGTTGTAATTTTTTTTTTCCTGCACAAACCGTTGTTCTTACACTTCTTAAAGACATATCAGGTATTTTCCTTCCTTAGAATTTTTGTTCCTCTGGTCTTTTGGCTGAGGTTGGGAATTGGCAAATATTTTCTGTGAAGATTCAGGTAGCAAATCCAACAGGGACTCTCATGCTCTGCTAATTGGAATGTAAGTTGGCCTAAAAACCATGGACACTCCCTAGTAATATATACTGGAGCTGAGCATAAATATAATTACATGACAAAGATTATACCTCTTGCTATATGCACTACAGAAATTCTTAACATAAGTGTACCAAAATATAGGTGCACTAAAGTTCATTGTAGCATTATTCATAATAAACCCCAATTGGAAAATATCTAAAAGGCCAAGAACAGTAAAACTGTAAATATCCTATGGTTTAATTAAAGAATATCATAAATAACAGTAAAAAGAGAAAAGCACTTTTTTTGCACAGTTGTGAGTAAGAGCCTTATACAAGGGGGCATTCGTAACCTCTGATCACACCAACTGTTCAGGCCACTCATCTGGTCCTTATTGCATGATGCCTTGTGCTGTTATGCCTCAATTTTTACAAATGATTTTTATCTTTCAATGAAGTCCTCATGAGAACCATGCCTAAGAGCCCCTATATCCCCACTGATTCCTTAGCACAATGCTCTGTACACTGTAGAAAATTTAACAAGTGTGCTGTGAGGGTAGGAGATGCTGACAGTGAGGATGTAAATATAAAAAGGAGGACAGAAAGATAAAAAGGACATATCCATTTCTTGGATCTAATATGGAGCTTAAAGCAAGATGATGACAAACAGTTGGACAGAGAATCCCCTTTGAATAAACGGATATTTTTTCATTGTCTGTTGTCCTTGGTGCAGTTTATGCATCTAAAGATGGACTGGAAAGTTCAGGGGAGTGACCAAAGCGGGATGTCCCCAACTCTGCAACTAAGATGCACTTCTCTGTTTGATCCCTTGTGCAGGATTATGGCATGGCCCTTTCCTACCCTTAAAAGTGCTTTCACCATTTACAGAAAACAAGCTCAGAGAATTTAAGCAGCTCATCCAAAATCCCATGGCTATGGGCAGAGCACGCCTAGCGTCCAGGTCCCTCACCAGCAGTTCCGGAGCCTGTCTGCCTACGCTGACCATGTGTTCCAGATGGACCGCACATGCTGGAGTGTGAACATGCCAGGCTTGGGAAATTCGAAATGTGTGTTTGATCAGTGAACTCGAGGGCTTGGTCTTTGGTGAAAATCCATTCTTCCCTTGAACTTGTCTACCCAGACATATTTGTGTTCTGATGACAATTTGTAATTACATGGAGTTTTTCAACCTCAAAGTCTTCAAAGTTGTTCTAGGATGAGAAATATGCCAGGGCCTTCTGTTTGGCTTTCTGGGTCATTCTGCCGGCCCACGTATCATGGGGGTGGCTAGCTGTTGGACACCCACTGCTGGAGGGCTGGTAGAAAATCCAAATGAAGGAAGAAAAATTCGTAGTCACAATCTTCATACTGTTCACATTTGGATTGATTACCACAGACCTTTCAAATCATAACATTTCAAGCAGCAAAATCCCACAGAGTTTGATTACAAATTTCAGTTAATTTTCTCCTCACCTTTTCCTGAAGTCAGCAATATTACAGTGACATGAAAACCGAGAAGGGATTGTTTGGTATTTTCTCCAAGTTGACTGAATCTCACAGCATTGCTAATTATGCTAACCCTTTCTTTCTTACCAACATTGCACTTTTTGGCTTTTTAAGATCTGAAATCTACTAAGGATATTTACAAGGAGGGGAGGAAGCATGAGACACTGTGGCAGGTGCTCGCAGGTCCCTTTAACCCACCGCCGGGTTGGCCTGCAGGCCAGGTGGACAGTTCTTGAGGCTGTCAGTTTCCCAATTCAAGCCCCTGGATCCTCTGCTTTCTTCTGTTTGAGGGGCTTCCTATAGCCCTATGGCAGCTGGTCAGACTCACAGAGCACAGTAGTAGTTTTATAGGTTTAATTTTTCCAGCAGGAATCCTCAGTAAACTCAGGGAGCTTGTGAGTGACCACCCCTGGGTCCCCAATCCTGGTGGGATAATTTGGGGGCTATGTTCCAAATGGTTCTTTAGAGGGTCCCTGTGGGATTGAGCCCCAGCTTGCTTACATGACTGACTGGTGGCTTTCCCCGCTTCCTTCTCATTTCCCTTACCCTGTCAGGAATGTTTCCTGGACTTACCTGTGGAGAAAGCACCCCACACACCGTCCAGGTCTAAGTGTGCTTTCACATGGTTCCCACCCAAAGACACTTCCTAAGTCAATGTTTTCATGCCATCTGCCATGAATTCCATTTAGTAGGGCCAACCATTTTTGAGCAATAGAAAATATTATTCCAGGGCTTGGTGGCACACACCTATAATCCTAATGGCTCAGAAGGCTGAGGCAGGAGTATCATGAGTTCAAATCCAGCTTCAGCAATTTAGTGAGGCTTTAAGCAACTTAGTGAGACCCTATCTCAAAACAAAATATAAAAAGGGCCAGGGCATGTATGAAGAGACGTATTGGTGTGAAATACTTTATATACAACCAGAGATATGAAAAAATGTGCTCTAAATGTATAATATAAATTGTAAGGCATTCTGCTGTCATATATAAAAAAATTTTAAAAAAAACCTTGCAAATAAAAACAAAACAAAACAAAAGAGGGCCAGGCATGTGGCTCAGTGGCTAAGTGCCCCTTGGTTGAAATCCTGGTGCCAATAAATAAATAAATAAATAAATAAACAAATTTTATATATAGAAGTATGCATCATAGTTAGTTTAAGTGCTGCATCGTGAACACTTTGATTTGGTTATATATTTGAAGGTATACTGAAAGGTATATGGGCTGAAATTTCTTTTCTTTCTGAGGATCATGATCCAAAAAGTTTGAATATGATAGTTCTAAATACTTTTGATATTCTATTAAATGTAATGAAGACTCAATGTAATTTCTATGTGAAAAATGAGACCAGAGAGAAGAAGAAAATGACAGCGTCTGAATTTGGAAATGTATTTCCCACAGGAAAAAGGAACAGGAAGAGCCTGGGACTGAAGGCAGGACTTGGCCCCAGCCTTGGCTTTTACCAGTATGGGCTGTGTTGCACAGTGTGTCCTGAGACCTGTGCCTCCTTTTCCATGTTGGCTGAAATGGGACAGGCAATGTTTGGTGCTCTCACAAGCTCTTGGTGTTCTCACAAGCTCTAATGCTCTGGGCATCCAGTGGTTCCTGAGGGTTGGCAGATGGGTGTGCCTGCTTGGGTTGTTGTCTTTGGAGCCTACCCTCGCAAATGGTTGAGACTGCAGGGAATCTCCCCATTGCACAAAGAGGGCCAGAGGGCCAGATCCTCCTGATGGAGTGCTCATTCTTGCTAGCAGCATGAGAGAGGCAGGGAAGCAGGAGTGCCTGTGGGTAGGAAGTGTGGGGCACAGGGCCAGTCTTGGCTCCTGCAGGGGAGTGCATGGTACACAGGGGAGGTCAAGGAGGGCAGCAGGTGTCCCCTGGAAGATAGTGCAGGAGCCTTGGGTTTGTTCTCCATCTTTCCAAAGCAGCTCTGCTTGCTGCTGGAAAAATCCTAGGAAGACACAGATGTGGGCACTTGGATGCTAAAGGGAGATTACAATGTGCTCCGAGATTAGAGTTTTGGAGAAAACTTCCCAGCACTGCCCAGACCATCTACACTGCATACCTTGGACGTGGTGGTACTCCGCCTTTCCACATGTCATTCCCTGGCCTGGGTGGCCCTGGGATCTTTCCCCTTCTCTTTATTTCATGCCTTTTCTTTATGCAGCTGAAAATTCAAGCTTCCATGACATTTCAAAGTTTCTTTTACTTTCCATTCTCTGTATCACGATCAGGGTCTTGTGTATGCTAAGCACATGTTCATCTACTGAGCTACTTCCCCAACCCTCACACTGTTTTTATCTGCTCTCATTTTTATACCTTTGATTATTTATTCACTTAATAGACAATCCCTCTTTTCTATTAGATAAAGAAAGGAAGAAAAAAAGATATGCTTTCAAATAAGAATAATTCAAGGCAGGCGGACACAGGGGTGTACACCTGTAATCCAACCTCAGACTTGGGAGGCTGAGGTTGGAGTATTGTGAGTTCAAAGCCAGCCTCAGCAACTTATAGAGGCCCTAAGCAACTCAGAGAGAGGTCATCTCTAAGTAAAATATAAAAAGAGCTGGGGATCTGGCTCAGTAGTTAAGCGCCCTTGCGTTCAATCCCCAGTATCAAAAATAAATAAATAAATAAAATTTAAAAAACAAGGCAAAAAAAAAATGTGCCAATTGACAGCATCGAAGTAATCCTGTGAGAAATAAAAAAAGTAATAATAGGATAATATCAGCAGTTAATAAATATTGAGCGACTACTACACAGTTACTTTTGTAAGTGCTTTGCATGCATTGCCATTTAATTAAAAGAAGGATGAGCTGGGTGTGATGGCACACGCCTGTAATCCCAGTCACATGGGAGGTTGAGGCAGGAGGCTCTTAAATTCAAAGCCAGCTTCAGTAACTTAGTGAGGCCCTAAGCAACTTAGTGAGACCCTGTCTCAAAAAATAAAAATAAAAAAGGCTGGGGATATGGCTCAGTGGTAGAGCACCCCTGTTTTCAATCTCCAGTACCCTCCAAACAAAACAAAATAAAAAACTGGGAAGTAGTTGCTCTTTGTATCTTATTTTGTAGATGAGGAGACTAGGGCACAGATGCCAAGTGGCATTGTTGAGATGTGAATAGAGGGAATTTGATTTCAGAGTCTGTGCCTTTAAGCATACAATGAATTCTCTCATGCCTATGGGACTAAGAAGATCAGTGAAAACTTTGGGGAACATGAGGCATTGAAAGAAATAGGTAGGAGCTGGAGGTTTGGAAATGGGGGCAAGGAATTTCATCTAGAGAGTAGAGACATTTTCTGTATGCCAACACCTGTGACCTGGGGTGAGGTCATCTGTTCCTTTTGCATGTCTTCCTATGACTGTTAGACTCAATCTCCATTGAGTTTCCTAGATTTCCTTTTTCTTGCTTGCTTTTTTCCCCCCTCCTTTCCCCCACTTTTCCCCTGCAAGATGCTCATCAGCAAGAGGCAAGAGCTTGGGAAGTTTTGACCTAAAGGCAGGAAAGAACAATATACTTTGGAAAAGTAGGGCTTCTTCCTTTGAACCTGCTTCCAGTGGACATACCCACAGAGATAATATCTTCATGTGTCTGCTGAAACACAAAGGTAAACGCCATGAAACAATAGCAAAGGAGGGGTTTTTAAAACATCGAAGATGCTTGAAAGCAGAGAATCTTGTAGGGCTTAAGAAAGACTTTTTATCTTTTGGATTCGTTTCTCCAGGGAGTGCTAACTGCCCCCTGATTTAATATGGCCCTTGAATGACTGGGATGCACCAACTGGTAAAACTATTTCCACTGTCTCTAAAACATCCTTGATGCAGCAAGAGGCCAACTCCTCAAAAGAAGATATGCAAATAGCAGTTTCATAGTGCAGAGCTGCAAAGAGCAAGCAGTAAGCACATTCTTCTGGAAAAAAAAAATGTGCTAGAATCACAGGTGTATTTTACAAGCTTTGAGTTGATTCCTCGTAAGGGCAAAGTCTGACTGCTTCTCAAATATCAAAGTTGTGTTCCATGCAGTGTGGCCCTTAAAAAATTTATATGGTGTTTATCAGTGATTGCCGGTTCAGAGCCATGGTCACCAATTGCCTAATTACTCTTGTGTGGCTTCTTTTGCTCCCACCCTTCCGTTTGCTGCAGGCAGGAATTATAATTGTAATTATAATTGTTCTGATTGTTCCAGGCTGTTTCTTGAACATTTATGTGTTTCTCCTAACTGAAAATATTCCACAATGCAGCGGCCCCCCTTCTGGGGCCGGAACATGAGCTACTTTGTAAGCTTGTTTCATTCTCCAAAGTGCACAGAGGTTAGGGGGTGGGGGACCTTTTCCCCTGACCCTTCTCATCTTTTGAATACACAGTCCCTTCTTCTGAATCTTCCTCTCACATCCAGAGTGATAAAGAATGAAAACTAGCCCCAAGATGAGTTGTCCTCTTTTAAGGAACTTTAAATATTAAGTATATTCATTCAATCCTCCATCTGGGTCCTAGACTCTGAGTTTACACTAATCCTGCGAGAGCAGAAGGGGATCTGTTAATCCATCAAGAATAAACTTCTGAGTTCTCATGAGCTACTCCTTTGCAAAGTGCAGTGTGGCCTGGGCCCCAGGCACAGCCGGCTTTGCTGATCCATGAGCTGAGCAGTTAGTGGCCAAGTCTTCCAGTAAGGCCTTGGGGAGCCTGCCCCAGAGCAAGGGCTCCCTCTGAGAGAGGCCCAGGGGTGGCTTTCTGGGAATTCTGCACACATCTCCCCCTGCCTGGCTCCCTGCAGCTGTTGGGACACATTCATCCTCCCAGGCTCTGGGGGCCTTGTTTTATGCTTGGTTGACATTTATCTCTCTGACCGGCTCACGTCACATAAGTTAAATGGAGTAAAACCAGGCACAGCCTCACCCTGGAACTGCCAACCAGCAACTCTGAGTCTGATGGTCAAATCACTGCCCCGCCCACAGACGAAGGCTGTGGAAATCTCTGCTCTGTTCCAACACCCTGTTCATTTTTCATTTTATGTGGATGAGCAGCGGTGAAAAATGAATTGTTCCTCATGAAAGTCACTTCACAGGACTGTTCTGGAAAACTTTGGAGTAGGTTTGGCGCTGACCGTCCTGTTTTTGTCTTCCACCCACCTCATTTTTTAAATAATAATTTTTTACTTTTGTTTTTCTCTTCATTTTATTTTTAAATGAGCATTATGCAAACACTACGAAAGCACTAACAGAATTCTAAGTGAAAGGCAAGGAAAAAGAAAAAAAAAAAAAAAAAACCCACAATCCTGCTGCCACAGTTAGCCAAACTATCTTCAGTTTTGTCACCCTAGTTTATTCAGAGCCATGTGAACAGGTAATTTTACCAGCAAAATGAAAGCAGGCATCCATCTTTACATCTACTTAAAAAAAAAAAATCTACATTACATGTTAAGTCTTTTTTCCAGGTCACCACATAGAATTTACATTCATCTTCTATTCTCTGCTTATCCGGTCTATTGGGTAAATATATTGTTTAAACTGTTTTCCTACATGTAATCAATGCAAGTGGCTTTCAGCTTCTTGCTGTTATATTAAGAGCATCATGTTTTTTTCTCCCTTTTCAATTATCTCCCTGTGATAACTTTCTAAGAGGTTCCCCTCTACTTTTGCTTTGGTCACAGAGGTGAACACTCTTTTCCTACACACAACAACTTCCATGCTCTGAGTGCTGAGGAATCTTAATGGGAAATTTCTCCCCAGATGTCTTGGGCCGTGGGAGAGAGAGACGAGTGGGGGAGGGGGCACAGGCCTTTATAAGAAAGTGGAGAAAACTCACCACACAGTTAATTAGAAAGTGCCGTGAAGCAAGTCCAAACTTTATGGCTTTCCTAGAATTGATGACGGTTCCTAACCAGGCCGGCTGCTCTCTCGCAGGTGTGCGTGGCCCCAAGACCATATGGTTTTGAGCTGCGCTGAGCCTCATTCTTTGTTCAGCCCACGATACTGTAACTGAATATCAGTTAATAACTTTTCATAATAACGTAGCTTGGATCAGCTTCTAGGTCCAGCCCTGTACAAAGCTCTTGTCTCTTTCAGACTCTCGCTTCCTTGCTGGCACACTTGCTGGGGACACAGCCTATGGCTGTCCCCAGGGCGATAGCAGCATCCTGGCACACAAAGGGCCAGCTGCAGTCTCAGCGTGTTTGGAGCCAGGGCACACAGCTCATTCTCCAGCAGCCATTTGTCTCCCTTGGGATGTGCCAGGAGGGCTGGGATCCTGTGACTTAAAAAGAAAAGAAGGGGGGGGGGTGGGGAGTGGAGCTTTTGAATAAATAAAAAAAAAAAAACCTATGGCAATTTGCAGCACACACAGTCCCTGAATTATGTGAATTGATTTGTAGGCATCTCTGAGAGGCCTGGTGGAGGTTGCTTAGGATCTTCAGACTGGCTGGGCAGCCCCATAACTAAAGGAATCCTTTACCTTGCTCATTAGTTGTGCATTTCCTCCTCTTCTGCTCCTTTCCTCTCCATCATTCTCAAATGCTCCACCTTCTGTCTACGGGGATCCTGCCACTTTTCCTGCTTGTCCCTTCCCTGGTGGCAGTGACCAAGGGGAGGAGTGGGAGGAGGTCCCTTGTAGCTACTGTCCACCTTCAGCGTCCTCCCACCAGGCTTGGGACTCAGCCAGACCCTGGTTGCAGTGTTGTACTGAGTGGTCAAGAGTCCTAGGGAGAGGGGCTGGGGATGTGGCTCAAGCAGTAGCGCGCTCGTCTGGCATGCCTGCGGCCCGGGTTCAATCCTCAGCACCACATACAAAGATGTTGTGTCCGCCGAAAACTAAAAAATAAATATTAAAATTCTCTCTCTCTCTCTCTCTCTCTCTCTCTCTCTCTCTCTCTCTCTCTCTGGGAGCTGTGTCCCTTCGATCTTACTGGGATCTGTGTAAACATCAGAACCACCAGGGAGATTTTAAAAACACTCATGGCTCCAGGTGTGGTGGCTTATGACTGTAATCCCAGTGGCTTGGGAGGCAGAGACAGGAGGATCTGGAGTTCAAAGCCAGCCTCAGCAAAAGCAAGGCACCAAGCAACTCAGTGAGACCCTGTCTCTAAATAAAATACAAAATAGGGCTGGGGATGTAGCTCAGTGGGTGAGTGCCCCTGAGTTCAATCCCTAGTACCCCCTTACCCCATGCACACACAAAAAGCACTCCTGGCTGGGCCACTGCAGACCCATTGAATACAAATTTTTTCAGTTGAGTGCCAGAAACATCCTTGACTTGTTCAGGTCATTGTTACTGGCACCTTCCATCTTAAGGAGCTAGTGCTTTGGTCCATGTGTAAGTGATAACATTGTTTCTTGCAGGCATAGGTGTCTGTCCCTGCAGTTTGGCCCTGGTGAGGAGGGAAGGGAGAGGGCTTTCCACAAGCCTAGAAGTGTGGCCTTCGCTGAGTTACCAGCAGAAAAACATTCTCTGAAAGCTCGCCAGGCAGAAGGAGTGAAAGTGCGAAACTTTTCAGCTTGGCAGCCACTGGGAAGGAAGAGGGGCCTGGCAAAGGTAAGAGAGAGTGTGGTAGATGTGTCCTCCAGTGCTGAGCAGGAAGCAGAGGGTCAGAAGCAGGCCCAGGACTTGGAAGTGTCCTGGGGTTTACCCTGACAGGAAGTCCTCGCCTTTGAAATGTTCCTCATGCTCATCTGGACAAGTTGATGCTGTTGTGAAGACCTTGGGGGTAGAGAAAAGGCAAGGCAGTATGCATTTCTTATTTTAACTCCCGCCATATCCCATCACCCAGCACCAGCCAAGCTCAGTCAATTCTTGTTGAACACTAAACACTAACACTTATTTATAATGATGTGGGAACAGATAACTCACTTTATCTGCAGCACAACCCTAGAGTACGGATAGCAATCATCATATCCCCAGTTTAGGTCTGAAGCCGAGGTGGCTCACCTAGCATTTATGAGTGTCTTCAGAGCCCAGCCCAGTGTATGACACCCTCCCTATGGGAAAATGTCTTCATTCCAAACGTGAAGCTTAGAGAGCCTAATTAAATGGGCAGAAGCTAATTGGGGCTCTCAGAATTTCTCAAGTCTATCCTCTCGGATTATATTACTAAGACATAAAGCTAAAAGGAAGTTGCTTTTTCTTAGAACTTCTGCTCACATCTTTCCCTTCTCTTGAGAGATTTTGGGGGCAGCTAAGCAGTTAGACTGATTCTGGCTGAAATCTGAGTATGGAGGGACGAGGTCTCATGGAGACTGCTCCTCTTTGGGGCCAGAAAGTGTGCTATTTATTGAGTGATCTGGCCAACTTTGGTCAGAGCTTCTTAGACCCCTCAGGGGGAATCCAAATCCTCCTGGAGGCAGTGGGTCCAGCCAGCACATTGCCTTGGGGACCTTCTAGTAGGGACTTGGAGGATACCAATATTTGCCTTGACTTTGTGGACATAAGAAAAGTTCACAGGCAAATGCCAGCATGAGATTGTCCACTTTGCGACCTCCCACTCTAGGTGCAGCTCACGCATCTTCCTCAGTCTCTTCTGGGCCAGAGGGAGGAAGGCAGCCCTGGAGAAACTGCTCATACAGTGTGGCTTATGCAAGCTGCCCTGTGGGACGCGTTACCAGGGAGGGATGCTCAGCCTTCAGAAAGATTTACAGCAGGAAGTGAGGGGGAGCGGATCTAAAAGTGTGAGTGCAGCATGGGGAGTAGCCATGCAGAAAGGTGCTGAGGCATGCCACAGTCAGAAGGGGCAGCCCTTTGCTCCCCGAGCAACAACAGCAGAGGCAACAATGGCCTCCTGGCAGCAGAGCTTCCTTCTTAGACACACCTCAAAACCCTTCTTCATCTATTTACCAAATCTGAGTGACGATGCTCAGATCCTAGGTTATTCACTAACCTGGGAATATTGGAAGAGTCATGGGTTTGTACTGCAGACAAACAGAATCTTAAAATGAGGTGCGTGCACATGTGCTTCCGTATACGCATGTGTGTCTGGGGGTTAAGGGTGGTGTCTCCAGTGGTGCGTGGTATGTGTGAAGCATGGTGTGGTATAGAAGATGGAGACGATATGACGATGTGATGGTGTGCACAGGTGGCTTGTGGGTAAGTGTGTGCATTGGGCATGGCGTGGTGTGTTTGTGGTGCAGAGGTGGTATGATGATGGGGACGGTGCAGAGGTAATGATGATGGTGATGTGCGCGCATGTTTGTATGTTTGTGTGGTGGGTACTGCAAGCACCTTGGAGGGAAGGCTTCTTGCTTGCACCTCATTAAGTGAAACTACCTGCCATGGTGAATAGCAAACACCCCTAGATACGCTTCTGGTGCACATTCTCGGCCACAGTTGAAGTTAAGCAGGCACTCTAAGTTGGGGTGGGGAATTGCTATATGGCATGGGTTCTTGAGAGTTCTATGTAAGAGAATGACGAATGTGCTCATCTTGCCTCCCTGAGTTATGTGCCAACAGGGACAGATGTGTCGCCCAAGGGAGTTGGGAGAGGAGATATTCCCAGGGCTGGACACATCCACCTGCTGTTTCAGATTCATCTCACCAGCCTGTGACATTGTCATGGTGTCACTGGTCTCCTCCATTGGTGTAATTGGCACCAGATTGAGGGTGAAGCTTTCTTGTTCCACTAGGGTCAGACCTGATGCAAGGTCGGGCTGTGGAAGGGCAAAGACCAGGAAGTGCCAATGATGCTCTTTTCTGTAGCAATGCCAAATCCTCCTCTGTCCATTCCTCAGTCAAGACCCCAAAACCTTGTACCTTCCCATGGGTTCCCAGTACTTCAGATTTTTAACTTCCCTCTTACCCACTGTTTTTTTTTTTTTTTTCAGAATTGAGTTTACTTTGCCATATTGTTCATAATAAGAAAAGATTTTTACTTCAGATTATTTATTTTGTGACCAGCCACCTTAACAAGTTACCTTATTTGTTCTAATTATTTATCAGGATTCGACTATTTTATATTTTGCGATTTTTGTATTACAAGAAATTCTGATAATCTAATTTATTTCCATTTAGACTATATTTTTTTACACTAAAGTGCTTGTGGGTTTCCATACCCATTAAATTTAAAGATTAATTTGAATTTTTCTAATTAACCAGAGTATGCCTATGTGTCAATTTTTTCCTCAAATAATTTGTATATAGTTGATCAGGCCTCTTGAGTCTTTCTTCAGGGACATTATTACTGTTCTCTCCTGGGAAAAGTGTTTTATTGGATTTGAGCTCTACGTGCTTATAGGTTGACTCATTGCACAATTTTCTTCATCCTCTCCTGGTTAATAATGTACAAAAATCTTCTCTGATATTGTTCATTTATTAATTTAGTATTTAGCTTATTTTTATCACCTCTATTATCTACACCAAACTTTTAATTTGCTACTTTTGAAGATCTGGAAATAACCTCAAATAACTTCCCATTGCGCCCTCTCAGATCTCTGAAACCATACGTCTCAGATTTTTATTGTTCTCCCTCTTTCTTGGAGGTGGGCTTGTATTTGCTCTGAGTCTTTAAAATTGTTTTCAATGATTTTATCTTTTTGTATATCCAAAAATATTTCATCCCTCCCTCCCTTCCTTCTTAACCACAGAGAAAATACTATCCAATTTTAGGTACTGAGAGAGACTTTATCAGAGTTTATATGGGTAATTGTCCAAATATTTTAGTTCCAGACTAAAAGAGAACATTGGAAGTTTGTATTTTCTCTAGTCTAATTTAATTAAACCGAGGTTCTCATTGTCTGCCAAGGATGGGAAGAAAATTAGATCAGAGGCGGCCCCAGGGCGGAGAAGTCTTATGCACATGTGTTGTCCCAACCTGAAGTTAACTGGTGCTATTTTCTAACTGAGGTGGCTGAAACAATGCTCCATTTTGCCTTCTCCTCCTACCCACATCAAGTATCCTTGTGGCATGATCCCCAAGGGGACCTGCCCTGTGTGAGATTTTTCCCAGGCCCATTTGCCCCTCAGCTCATCCACACTTCTAGCCCTTGTACCACGGACCTTGAGATTGTATTTTTTTTTTTTTTTAATTTTTTAGTTGTAGTTGAACACAATACCTTTATTTATTTATTTTTATGTGGTGCTGAGGATTGAATCCAGTGCCTTGCCCATGCTAGACGAGCACTTTACCACTGAGCCACAACCCCAGCCCCTTGAGGTTGTATTTTGACTTTGTTAGTGACCAGTCTTCCTCCTATTGTGTTTTTCTGTCACATATTTGACATATTTTCAAAATGGTGTCATACCTTATTTTCAAAATGGTGACATACCATTCTCTTGCCTAGCTTCGCAGCCTTTCCTATCACAAAAGGAATATATTTCCCTTACTGTTGAAAATGGTCTAGCTTTTATGACTCTGATGCCAGGACATGAAAGGCATCATGGCTTTATCCTAGTTCTTCCTGTCTGTCTCTCCCCTGGCCTTTCTCCTGTTGGCATGCATGCACCCAGGGAGTCCCAGGCCCAGCCCGCTTGCAGGATGTTTGCTATGCTGACTCCCATAGTGAAGAGTCAGTGTAAGGAGACCTCATGGAGTTAGAGAGAAATGCCCCCAGGGACCCCATGTGTCTTCCCAGCTTGAGGCACTAGACATGTGAATGAAGGAGCCTCCAGATCATTCTATATCCCAGGCTTTGAGCTTCTCCATGGAGCAGACAGAAACTGATTCTGCCAAACTTTGCCCATATGAGATCCATGAGCAAAATAAACGTTGTTCTAAGTCACTAAATTCAGGGGTGCTTAGTTACCCAGCAGTAGACAAGTGGAACACGAATGTTAACTTGCAGGCAGGGACCTTTTCAATCCCATATGATTTTTATGTATTGCAAACACTTTTCAGAATGCATAGCCTTTCATGTTAACCTTCCCTACTCCATATAGATAAAGACATTTTCCTGTCTCTTTCTTTCTTGGTGGTGCTAGGGATTGAACCCATAGCCTGGGGTATGCTAGGCAAGTGCTCTACCACTAAGCTAAACTCCTGCTTCTCATTTTCTTACTTTTATGCTTCCTTGTTCTTTTCAATAGGATTGTGGGTGAAGAAAAGATTAAGATGTGGCTTCCAATTGCCATCTTGAACAGAATCTTGTGGTTGAGTTTCCATTTAAGATATTGAGTTATTTCATTCTGATGCCATCTTTTATTCACATCTCAGTGTCAATTAGTTTATCAGATCAGGTCAGCTGTTGTCATTTAGTAAGTCTCAGCTCTGTTGGACTTTCCTTCTTGCCCTGTCTATGTGTACATATGACATTAATTTATAAATGAAGGGGATTTCTAGGTGATCATCTGCTCCACCAGGAATTCAAACTACTTATAAATGGTGTTACCAGAGAGAGCAGAGCATTGCCTAAGGCAAGGTAAAAATAATAATGCCCTTCTAATTTCATGGGAATCAACAGTTTTAAAATTACCAGGATCTATAAACAGAATAGCACAACCAAAAAAGTTAAAATTCCTTAAAAAATTACAGCATTGTGAAATGGGGACTACATCATGGATCATCTTCCATCTGGGTTGACAGATGATTTAAAGTGTTTAAAATATTCCTGAACATGCTGCATGTTGGTGAGTGATTTTCATTGCCATCTTGTCTTGGTTGGTTTTCAGAAGTTGTGCCTGAAACATTCTTTTCTGCATTCTGATGGACACAGCTTTCCTGTGTTCTACCTTTTGATGAGAACATTCAAACATAAAATAGAGCAGTTAAATCTTAGGGGAAGTAAGCTCTCTTTAGCTCAGAGGCTGGATGGGTGCAGAAGAGAACCACCTGGCAGGATGGAAAAGGACACAATCTTTGAGGTTGGACTTGGGATTGAGTCTTGGCACTGCCACTTATTGGTGTGTGATCTTGGGTAAGTTATCTTCTTAGGGTGTTAAGTCTTTTTATCTGAATCTTACATGTGTTGGTTTCCTAGGCCTGTCAGAACAACGTACCATAAACTGAGTGGCTTAAACAATACAAAGTAATTTTCTCACATTTCTGGAGGCTGGAAATCCAATATGGAGGTGTTGGCTGCATTGGTTTCTTCTGAAGTCTCTCTCTTTGGCTAATAGATGACCATCTTTTCCAGGTGTCTTCACATGGTCTCCCTTCTGTGTACCAATGTCCTAATCTCCTTTTCTTACAAAGACTCAGGTCAAGCAGGGCGTGGTAGCACACACCTGTAATCCCAATCTCTTGAGGCTGAGGGAGGAGGATTTCAGGTTCCGAGCCAGCCTCAGGAACTAAGAGAGCCTATAAACAATCTAGTGAGACCCTTTCAGAAAATAAAAACTAAAAAGGGGACCGGGGATGTGGCTCAGTGGTTAAGCGCCATAGGTTCAATCCCTGGTACAAACAAACAAACAAAAAAACAAAGACACAGGTCATAACAGATTTGGACCCACCCCAATGACCTGATTTTAATTTAAATACTTCTTCACAGACCCTTCTCCAAATATAGTCACATTTTTAGGTACAGGGGGGTCAAGTTTTCTTTAAGGATTTCTGGGCAGGTAGGGGCATAGTTTCATCTTATGAAAGACTCTTCTCTGACAGGAGTGTTTTGAGATATTGAAAAGTATCTGAAAAGTTACACAATGAGGATGCTCTCAGTTCCAGATCCCTTTGCCCTTGGTGGTATAAGAGAACATATTTATTTTACCACCAAACTAATGTTCCTTCTTTTTCCTTTCCAAGAAATTATTTGTGAGAAGTCATGGGAGGATGATCTACTCCCCATTTCTCCTTCACAAAGACCCTACTTCATTAGTCTCAAATGGAATTCCAACAATTTTATTTCTTTATTCTGGAATGTGGTTATGATGACTAGAATTGTAACAGCCACCCTCAGACAAGGAGATGACCTTGAGGTTGGAAACCCCACATTCAGTGGAGGAGAGGAGATCTAAAGACATCCAGGAAGTGAGTGGTGGTGTCTGAATGGCTGTCAGCCTTGGAGCTCATTCATGTCTAGGACTTCATGTTACATAAGAGAGAGAGAAATGCTCTCTACATTATTTATGCCATTGTGACGTCAGCCAAAAGTAATTCCTAATTAATGAGAAATTTGAGTTCAGTTGCCAAATCTAAGGTTCATGTTAATAAACTAGTTTAATGTGTTTTAAAATAAATCAACTTCTGTCCTTTAAATCTTACCAGTCTCTTCACGGTTGACTGCAGTGAGAGCTCCACTGCCACTGCGTGGGCACACGTGCATAAATCTGTGTTCTGGAAAGCGGGTGTGTGTGTGTGTGTGTGTGTGTGTGTGTGTGCGCGCGTGTACAGAATTAGAGTGAGCATGCCAGCAGTTGCTATGAGATATATCACAGCACTAGGCAGGGAGCATGCACAGCCTGAGGATTTGGAGATTATTTGAAGTGAAATGGGCAACCATGGTCTGACTTGCATTTTAAAAATCCTGATGTTGCTTAAAGAAAGGACCATTGGCTGGGCACAGGGTTGCATGCCTGTAATCCCCAGGCTGTAATATCAGCAATTTTAGAGGCTGAGGCAGGAGGGTCACAAGTTCAAGAGCAGCCTCAGCAACTAAGCGAGGCCCTAAGTAATTCAGCAAGGCCCTGTCTCAAAATTTTAAAAATAAAAATTAATTAAAAGGGCTGAGCATAGGACTCAGTGGTAAAGCACACCCCTCCCCCAACAGTCCCCTGGTTCAATCCCAAGTACCCCCCCTCCCCCCAAAAAAAAGGAAAGAAAGAAAGGATTGTAGAAGTAAGGAGGACAAGCGTAGGAGTAGAAGTAGAGAAATCATGAGATCAATTTAGGAGACTATGTGACTAAGGTAAGGCAGGAGAAATGGTAACATGGACCTATATGGTGGCAGTGCAGAGGGAAGAAAGAGATCAAAGGTAAGATATATTTTGGAAGCAGTACCCATAGATTTGCTGAGTGTTTGGAAGTACAGGTTGAAAAGTGAAAGAATCAAGGAATATATGCAATTATTTATTTTAATAACTGAGGAGAAGGCTCGTTCTCTTAAGATGGATAGGTATTTGGGATATTTTGTGGGGGAGGGAGATGGGGTCAAGAGGTCTCCTTTGATCAGGTATCATTTAAGATACCTGAGACGTACCCATGGGTCTGTGGAGCAATAGCTGGCTACTTAGGGCTGGACTTCAGGGAGAGGTTCAAGCCAGACACATACACGTCAGTCATGGATGTTAGATGACATCAGAAACCACAGGATTGGATGAGAGCCTAATAAAGAGCGGCCACTGAAGAAAGAGGACAAACAGGGATGGGGTGTCCTGGAAGCCAAGGAAAGAAACCCAGAGGGTGACCAAACAAGAATAATAAATACTGTTGAGAGTTTCAGGAAGGACAGTAGAGTGTTCATTGGACTTAGAAAGAAGGAGGCCGTCTCTGACATCAGCAAGAAAGGGCACTCGGTGAGGAGGGAGGTGAGAAGGCCAAGCAAACATATGGCGCTAACTCTTGAATTTCCCTGTGAAGGGAGGCAGAGGAGTAGAGTGGCAGGCAGAGGGAGAAGTGAGGTCAAATAGGATTTAAATACTGGGGAAATCCTGAGTATATTTGTATCTAGAAGAGAGAGAGTGGAGTGAGGGGAGAAGATAGATATTGATGGTATATGAGAGAATGACTGAATGAAAGCCAGGGAGTTGAGCCAATGTGAGAACCAAAGTATCACACGGACTCTGGTGGGTGGCCAGTGGGGTGGGGGTGGGGGAATAATTTTTAAAAATGATTCTTTAAAATTATTTTTTTGCAGTGCTAGGAATAAAATTCAGGACCTCACGCATACTAAGTGCATGTTCTACCACTGAAGTCCACCCCCCAGGTCTGGTCTTAAAAAAAAAAAAATTCTATTGCAGATAATGCTGCAAAGTTCAACTCATTTATATCAATACTTTTTGTTTGTTTGTTTGTTTGGCAGTACTGGGGATGAAACCCAGGGCCTTCTGCATATTAGGTAAGTATTCATTCTACCACTGAGCTAGCTGAATCGCCAACTCTTTTTATTTTTTATTTTGATAGGATCTCAGTAAGTTGTCCAGGCTGGCCTTGAATTCGCCATCCTCCTGCCTCAGCCTCCTGAGGAGAAGTTAGGATTACAGGTGTGTGCCACCATGCCTGGAAGTACCAACACATTGTTACATTCCTAATAAGACCTTAGGGAAAAATTGCCAGAGTCAAGATTATGAAAAATTTTAAGGCTCTTGGACACATTTGTAAAGCTCTATTCAGAAATGTCATATCAGTTTCTATAATCTCATTTTTAGATTACATTGTTTTGAATATACAAAAATATTTTTTAGTCACCATAATTTTTCTTTTGTAAATAGTCTGCCATTGTTCTCTTGAATATTTTTAAAACCAGAGCTCTGGTGATTTTTAACATATGTGTGTATAAGTTTTTATAGATTAATAATTGCTCCCTTTGCCATACTTGTAACATAACTATTTCCTACTTTGCTTTTTATTTACATTTTTCATGATGTTTTACATTTTTTATGGTTTTCCATTGTGATTTCCTCTGTTCAGTTCATTCTTAGAAAGTAATTTTTTTTTCCCCAAAAAATCAATGTTTGAAAGAGAACTTTTGAAAGTCTGGGAAGCTCTGGATTGCCCTGCACCTCTGTACTATGATTATATGGCTCAGCAAAGCAGCAGTTCACCTAACTCCCTTGCATTTACAGTCCCAGGAAATGAAACATACCTAGAAAAAAATCCATCATATTTCATGTCTGTTAAGCAACAAAGAACAAAACTCAAAGAATCCACATCACTATTATTTGATCAACCCTCAGTGGCAGAGCGCTTGCTTAGCTTATGTGAGTCACTGGGTTCAATCCTCAGCACCACATAAAAATAAATAAATAAAATAAAGGCATGCTGCCCATCTACAACTACAAAAAAATTTAAAAAAATAATCGACATCAGAACAATTGGCCATAGAAACTTTCACAAATGAAATTTTTGCAATATCAGAACCTAAGCCAAGTGACAACCAACCCACATCATAAAGCCCAAAATACTGCATCAAGTTACCAATTTTCCATGTAAACTTGCCTTTCAGTTGTTTATCTGATGAAATATTCCTTTGTTTCATCCAGAGAAACTTCTAGTCTGTGATCACTAGACCCTTCCCTCTCTCCATCCCTTTTTTTCAGTATGCCACACAGGAAATTATGATGGATCTATAGCTGTGATAGGAAAATGAGGTGTCCCTGGTCTCTGTCCTGTAATATATTTGGAGGAATAGAACATGAAAGTGAGGCATGGGCACTCATTTCACCCCATGATAGGGCGGCGAGGCTAATCCAGAGGAAGAATCATTAACTTGATGACCAGAGAATACCAGGTCACTCATGGTACTGATAACAGTAAAAGCTACTTACAAGAATTTCTTTGAAGATCTTTATCATTTATTATTTCTTCCTTCTCTCCTACTTGACCCTTCCTTGTCTTTTCTATCTGGCATCACTCTTGAACTTGGGCAAGATGGTACCTGAGTTGGATCCATGCTTCAGAGGACCTACCCTTATTTTCCTTGTTCTCCCTTGGATTGAAGAATCTACAGGCCAAGGAATTTTGACCACTTAGATTTAGCTCCCCTTCAAGATCATGCTTTGAGAAATTGGGACCCCAGAATTCCCTGTTTTAAAGACCCTGAGCCTATTTCTAGAGCATGTCTGAGTGTCTTCCCTGGGTCTAACCTCTGATGCTATGTGTGAATGTTACTCAAGTGAGGCTCTTTGAAAGGGATGTGGATAAAGCTAGGACTCAGAGCTGGGGTATACATGCATATGAATGGTGTCCCTCCTGGTGTGGGAACTGAGTTACCATGAGAAGAAAAAGGAAGCAGGTTGTAGGCCAGAGTCTGAACAGGTGACCACTCCATTTATGATACTGTATTCTAGAACTCTGAGGAGTCCAAGATTTCTGAATTTACCCACCACGTGGGAGGAAGTTGTACAACTTAATCGTTGTTCCTTGATAGTCAATTGTAAATGTTTAGACCTACAGCATATGGGGTATATGGTTTATGGGTCTCCACTTGTCCTTTTGTCCTTGGCCCTACCAATGTTGGGGTTTATCCGTCCACCTATTTTCTGCTTCTCATTTCTTTTCAGCTTGTCTTCTTTTCTCCTCTGAGCTGGGAACTGGTTCTGACTTGGGGCTGGTGGTGGTGTTGTTTTCCTTTGCTCCCTGCCCTTCCTGGATCATTTCCCCACCTTTCCAATTTGGGAATCCTGTACAGAACGATGGCTATTTCTGGAGGACAAACAGAAACCGCTATATAACATTGAAAAAATTTAATTAAAAACGAGCAAATGGAAACATGCTGTGTACCACTCAGGCTCAGGTGTGTTTCTCTTGTATATTTCTTCTATCCAGTCACCTACCTCCACATGGCTTTCCTTTCTGAGATGGTTAAAGATGGCAAATGGGGACAGGCACACTTTTAGTTACATTTTGGTTTTCATTAGATCTCTCTCCAAAATGACTTTCTTTATCCCCAATACTAGGGTTTCATCAGGCCAGTATGCATAAAAATTTTAAAACAGAATGAATTTTAAAAACACTCCCTGGGCCCAACCCTCATAGGTTCTGAATCAGTAGGTAAGAATGGGGTGAAGATTAGTATTTGTAAGCATTGCCCAGGTCATGCTGCTGCTACTATTCCAGGGCATACCCTGAGAACACTGCTAGAGGTCATCAGGGTGTGTAGAATCCCTGTTGCTAACATGAAGTCACTTTGAACTTGTGGTCCCTCAGCAGACGCTGATTGTGCTTAGAACATTACCCAGAGGCAAGAAAAGTGACTTGGGACTCCAGTTCCTAGTCCCATGGACTGGCAGGCTGCTTAGTTCAGAATGTCAGGGGAGTTTCTCCCACAGAGGCAACTTGAGCTTCAATTTGGCAGAATATAAAACAGCTTTGGCCATGCCCTTCCCTGCAAGCTCCTCTTTAATTGTAGAAATCTGGGTGGCCTTCACATAGTTGTTTGTATAGCAAGAGAAAGGAGATAAGTTCTGTAACCTTGGAAGACCAATCTCTTTTTCCCAGCCTCCAGAGAAGCAGTGCCCAGAGGAGCAAACGCTGTGTGTGGGAAACCAGAGAGGGGCTCTGGAGGGTGGACTGGGAGGCCAAAGAGCGGATGGCTTTTCTAAAGGATAAATGTCTCCTGATCTGCCTAAAATCACTTCCTGCTGTGTGAGGGTTCATTAGCTGGAATTCCCTAAATGACAACATTCTAAATCTCCTTAGTGAGACTCCAGGCCATGATTCTTCCGACCAGGCTATAATCACACAGAAAAACAATCTTGCTCCTATGACTGGATTATAGCAGCCATTCTGAAAAAAAAAAATGGCTCTTAAATGGAACCTTTTGGGGATTTGCATCTGATAGGGACAAGAAATTCTCTGTCAACAACCAACCACATGGGCTTTAGGGCACTGACTCAAGAAGCCACCAGCCGGGTGCCCAGCATCTAGTCTTTACTCACCTCATTTTCTCTTGTGCAAATTCATAGGCCAATCACCGCCCTCATTTTCCAACCTCACCTTTCCCAAATGACTTTGGTTGTGGGTTGCTCTTAATCAACTCTGAATTTGTCATGCAATGAGAGCCTCCACTGCAATGAGACAGTTTCAGTTTCATAATAATAATAATCAGTGCTACTGGTCGAGCATGAACTCTGTGTCAGGACCTGTGCCAAGCATTCTTCATGCATGATCCCATATAATCCTCACAACAGTCCTGGGAAATGGAGTTTATTGTCCCCAGTCTACAGATGAGGGAACTGAGGCTCAGGAATTAAATAACTTTCCCAAGATCACACAGCCAGTCCATGCAGAGGCTCTTCTATTTTGTACTTGATAAATGTTTATTAATTTAAGTCAATCAATATATCTACATATGCATAAATATGAATTTTACAGGCAGGTTCAAACCTCCTGAATTATTTAGAAACAGAAAACTCAAATGGAAACAGAAAACAAAAAACAGAATTGTTCAAGTGTAGTCGATACTCGATCAATACACAGTTACTACCATAATAGGAATAGCACTAGTGGAAATGGAAACTCTGAGTAATCAACAGAGCAGAGTTAACTGGGAGTTAAATCCCAGTTCTGTGGCAGCCTACCTAAGGCTTATAGCAGTTGGGAGCAAACTGCTTCTTTTTCTAGAAGCATCTATGGTGTCCATATTTCTCTAGCCAGTACCTCAAGACATACTAGGTGGCATGACTTACTTGTAAGAGCACAGTCCTTGCTCTGAACATGGTCTTGGTTTCACACTGGGAGTGTGTGTGTATGTGTGTGCATAGGAGGTGGGTGTGAGTTATGAGACTGGTGGCCTTCATCTGAGACATGGTCCCTTCCTGCTATAACCAGAAAGGAGAAAAGGCTTCATTCCTTGCAATGTTCTAAAACCTCAAATGTCTACTTTTATCCTGTAATAGCTTTGGGGGGGCATTTCACAATTCTGTGAGTTTACTCTCTTCTTCCTTTGTTAAAATTCAGTGAGATGATCTGGAAGAAACGTGTTTTAATATGATATGTATTAAAGGAACTACGCTGACTTTAGATTCAGAATATCTAGATTTGAAACCCCAGCTATGTCGCCTATAAACTGAGGAGGACAATAGGCTGAGCTTCCATGGGAACACCCATCCCAGTTTTAATATTTACATATTATATATATTTATATATTCAGCCTTTAAATTTTTAAAAAATACCTGATTGAATTCTAAAGGAATCAGAGGAAGTTTCAAGGACCAGAGCTACAAATGGAGTCACAGTGTTGAGAGAGCACACAGGTTGGATGGGCTGAGTGGACACCCACAGGAGATGTGTGGCTTGAAGGAAAAGGTTTCCGGCTGATGTGAAAGTACAAGTCATCTACTTTCATGAGTCAGAGGCAGCCAGAACCTGGTTCTTGGGGAAAAAAAAAAAAATCCTGAGAACCAAAAAGGTTCTCATGAATGGGGAGAAGAAAATGTCCACCCCATCCCTAGAATGGCACGGACTTGGGCTCTCTGCCCTGGACCACAGGTGGAAACAGAGTTAACTGGGAGTTAAATCCCAGTTCTGTGGCGTGTGATGGGGCCGGGACTGAATTCTTATGTGATATGTAATGTGGAAAAAATCATTGTGTGGGAACTCAGAGACCAACCTAAAACCCCATTGTCTTGGAGTGGCAAACACTCTAGGTTCCACACGGAGGCATTCATAATTACCTCTAAATAATCTCCTAATTATCTTTCCTCTGCACTGGGATAGCATTCCCGGCAGTCTTGCATCTATAGCCTCAAAATGTATACACTTTGTGGGGGAGACCCACAAGATCTACTTATGATGTGCGGCATCTGCTTGCTTTTTTCTAGCTCTGAGGGGTCTGATCACTACTCCCTGCTGCCTGCCCAAGAAAATAGTCACAACCAGCTAGCCATCTCCCTTTTTTTCTGGTAAGAACTCTTTTCTGAATCTCTTTGTTAGAAGTGTTAACACCTATGTTAGATATTCAACCCTGGTTTCCCAGAATAGATTTGGCTACAGAGACATATATTGTAGTCATTTGAGATACTGTGTCACTTCTGTCATAGCTCTATACCCAACAGCACCTATTCCAGATTCCCTGGCTCTGCCTTTGACCACAATGCCCCCCTACCCACCTCCATATGGAAGTGTGCATCCCTCTCCCATAGCTCCATGCCTCTTTATCTGTCCTCTGCATGACTTGTCACTTTCTTGTTGAATGCTTCTATTTATGCACCTGAGTCATCTTTCTTCCTAACAACCAGCCCCATCATGCCAAATTCAAGGCATCTTTCATCAAACCTCATGCTTTATAAGAGTGAGTGTCCAAATTATATAGTTATAAAAGCCATACAAATTTTGTGATTTCCATTTTGAAATCACTGTCCTTCTTATCGTTTGGTGCTTAGGTCCCTTCTGGGACATTGTTTATTCATGTGTGTCTCTGTTTCTTCTTCAAGGAAGACTTTATGATCAATAACCTGCGATGGGTGATTTAAATGCCATCGACATCTATCATTCATTAAAGCAGAGGAAAATGCCGTGTGTGTGCACACATCCACCCATAAAGGTACTATGGGCATGTTGGGGTCAATTTGTATCAGTCTTCTTTTGGAATAGAGGAATAACTGGGCTGCAGAAATTTTTCTTTTCTTTCTTTTTAAAAAATACTTTTAGTTGTAAATGGACACAATACCTTTATTTTATCTATTTACTTTTAGTAGTGTTGAGGATAAAACCCAATGCCTCACACATGCTAGGTAAGTACTCTATCACTGAGCCACAAGCCCAATCTATCTTTTCCTTCTTTCTTCCTTCCTTCCTTCTTTTTTCTTCCTTCCTTCCATCTTTCTTTCTTTGGCTGGGCATTGAAGCCAGGAGCACTTAACACTTAACCATTGAGCAACATCCTCAGCCCTTTTCATTTTTTAAATTTATTTCTATTTTGAGACAGGGCCTCACTAAGTTGCTTAGACCATCACCAAGTTACTGAGGCTGGCCTTGAACTTGTGATCTTCCTGCCTCAGCCTCCCGAGTTACTGAAATTACAGGCATGTGCCACCGATAGGCATGTGCCACTGTGCCCCACTAGAGACTCTTTTAGTTCTTGCTCCAATACTACTAAAACAGCCAAAGACCTACCTAAGGTGATTGAGAAAAAACAACCCATGTTTCAAAGGCAGTGGTGGTACTCCACCTTCTTGTTTAGGGCAGGACAGGACTTTGATATTCTCTTTAGTGTTACTCACTGTTTACTTCTCATGAGTTTCTGTGTCTGTCTCTTTTCCATTTCTCACCAGCAATCAACATAGCTTCTACCAGTTAGACACTCCCTAAGGTAATAGTGATTGCAGCCTTTGGGAGACTGGGGCAGGGAGAGGGGGAGTTCAAAACAATATGCCAGGGTGGCTGGAGGATGTTTTAGCCAGGGAACTTTTGTTTTCTGGAAAAGGAAATCCTTTCAAATAAGCTCAAGTGAATAGGGCATTTATTATAAGAATGTGAAGGGATCCCACAGAAACATAGCTCTAAGACAGAGAGCAAGGTCTCCTGGGAACTGGAAAATCACTGGAAGAGTCCATTCTTTTGACCTTGTCCCCAGGTATTCCCTTCACTCACTCCGTCTTTCTTCACCTGCAGACATTGTTTTTGACTCACCTCCTGGCAGGTGATTTCCATAGCCCCCCACAAATAGCTGTCTTGTTTCCTGTCCTTGTGACCTTCCATTGTCCCTCCCAGAACTAACCAGCCCAGTCTCTGGGCCTCAATTCCAAGTCCCTGTAAGAGAAAGACTGATTGACTCTGCTTGGATCAAGTGTCTACCCTGGTGTAATACTGCACCCAAGATTAAGGATGTCATCTGGGAAGATGAAGAGAGAAGGAGGAGAACTTTCTACGTGTGCATATGTTGGAAAATCTCTTTAGACAGATGTGGATAGAGAGAGATTTTTTAATATAAAAATGCAAAGTCAGTATTTACTCTGGACCAGCTTAAAAAAAAATCAAAAGCATGTCTCCAATTCCAAATCAATATGGATAGACCCAGGAGTACACTTCTTAGATAACTTTCTATATTGAGTGTTGAAATACTGGGAATAGACTGAGAAGGACAAAGTCTTTAGAGGAACCCTATCAATAGCCTCTTCTCAAATTTTTACCACATCAAGGAAGGGCCTTTGCCTTCAAAGAAAGAATATTACTTTTGTGCATGATTCTCAGATCCTTTTACTTGAAAATGATTTAAATTACAGTTTCTTATTCAATTTATGTTTGAGAAAACAGTTTGCATTTCTGAGAACACTCACTTCCCAAAGCATATTTCTTGAGGTTTAACGACTATTTTCTTAGTTTATCAGGGTTTGGTGACTCAAGAATGAAATTGGATTTTTTTTTTTTACTTCTTCTATGTAAGAAAGGGAGTGGGATGTTGTTTGTGCTCTTTATAACTACTTTTCTGGTCTGTAGCCTCTTACAGAATCACATAGGGCGACACTGTCTTGTCCTATGATATCTTCCCAATCCCCCTGAATCACAGCATGTATCTTACTAATGGATTCACTGAGAGCCAAAAAAAAAAAAAAAAAAAAAAAAAAAAAAAAAAAAAAAAAGCTTTGAGGAAATAATGTGAGTGAAACTAGCAATGATGACAATCATGGCAACCATCTCAGTGGCTGCTTATCAGAACTCCCTAACATTTTATATCTGATTTGTTATTTAATCCTCATAAAATTATGATGTGGCATTATCTCCATTACATAGAGAAAACTTAGATGACTTGAGTATTTTTATTTCTCTTATCTGAACAAGACCTAGGTTGTGTCTATATAATACCCAACACCTAATGAATCTAATGTCAGTTTGGGAGTTCCACATATCTAAAACAGCTTGATGAACTAGTTTTTATTTGCATTAGGGTTTCTTTGCTATACAACCTAGTGATGGTTATTTCTATCACTATATTCAAATAATAATTTTCCTAAGTCTGAACAAAGTAAAATGGAGACTTTCACTTCAGGGCTTATTTTGGGTTACATACCCTACTAACCAATTCAAAATAATGCATATGTTTATTTCATTCAACTACAGCCATCATCAATACCCCATGAAATCAGCAAAAGGAAGAAGGAATCTGTGGCTAGCTGTACACAAAAGTCAATGTGTGAGTCTAATAAGTTATGTAAAAACAATAACAGTGAGGCCATTTTTTTTCTCCTACACAATGTAAAACAGGCAGATCTTTTAAGGCCAATATTCCCAAGTATTGAAGTTATTCTTTTGCAGATTTAAATAATAAGGAAACAAAATTTCTCACTACCAATAAAAATATTATTTATGATTTCCCACTCATAAAAGCTGCATTATTGCCCACTTTGTTCTAGTAAATAATTTTTTAGACTTTTTTGGGGGGAGTTATAGATGGACAACCTGTGTTTATTTTATTTGTTTATATTTTTGCAGAGCTAAGGATCAAACCCAGTGCCTCACAAGTGAGAGGCAAGTACTCTGCCACTGAACTACAGCCCCAGCCCTCTAGAAAATACTTTGCATTTCATTAATATTTACAGTGACATTATTCATGTTTGGGGGAAGAGACTTCAATTGGGAATATTATCACTTTAATTGAGGTTAGTTTTAAATTTGCAAAGTATACTGTCCACATCAGATATCTCCAAAGTGTCTGAATCAGTGTAGAACTTCTGGACAAAAATAGTGAGTTGGGAACCTGAGAGCTTTGAGTTTTTATTGCTGTCACCAGTGACTTGCAATAGAACCTAGATCTTGCCTTTTTGTGTCTATAACTTTGAAATAGGGCTGATATTTGTTTCCTAAAAAATGAACTTGATCTTCTGCTTCCCTCTGAGCCCAACTTTATAGTCACTTCATTGTTCAAAGACCATTTTTTTTCTTTATTCGTCAGTAGAAGTCAATGTTATGGTACAGAGAGCACAGGGCATTTGGGGCTGGGCAGAACCAGCTTTAAATCTAGGGGCTGTCGTTTACTAGTTTGTGATCTTTGTGAAAACATTTAAGCTCTTTGAGTTTTAATTTCCTCATCTATAAAATGGGGAAAATGATTGTCTTCCAGAAAAGTGATGAGAATTAGAATAAAATCAGCATAACAGGCATTTAGGAGAGTTTGGCTCTCTTATTATATTATGAAGAATGTTATAATTAACAGTTTCTGATGGTTTGAAGAAAAATTCCTCTGACTTCATGGAGGTTTTTCAAGAATCATTTCAAGAAAGATAACTGCTTTCTTGGTTTATTTGTGAATGGAGTGACTTAAGATTTTTTTCCCTGCATTTTTTTATGTTCACTCTTTTATTCATGTATCCACTAAATATATACTATTATTTTCATTAAATCATAGGAATATTTGAGGAAAAACTGTGACAGGGAGATGGGTTGAGGTGAGATCTCTCTTGATGCTGTAATAATATTAGGGAGTTTAGTTTTTTATTTATTAACTAGATACAAAAATAAATACAAATCTTAAATATCTAGGGAGATACTGGGATTGGGGAGGAGCACATTAGTTTATGTCCCTCATTTTAAAGAATGAGTCTTGTTAATTTTGATCAGTCATAATCTCCTTGGACTTCCTGGTTGACATGTGATTTTTTAATACTGAGATTTTAACTTTAAAAAATGGGTGGGACAAGGAGTCAGGAAGGAGATTCTCTTATTTTCACTGTAGTTGTTGCCAAAATTTATCATTATGGTAGTAACTTCATATAATTCCTAAGTCATCATTAGAATACATATGATTCCCTCCAGGTATAACTTCACATCATTTTATTTATTAATTAATTTTCTGAATGCTATTGAGTCATTTTGAAGATGACCCTATTGAAATTAGTTGAAGCCTCTTTGGGAGAATGACTGACATGGCCAAGGGGAAATAAAAGGTGACACTGCATAGGTATCACTGGTCCTTTGATGCACATCTGTAGTTGTTCTTCCTAAGTGTTGGCAATGGTCCAACTCCTAGATCAAACTTTTCGGTTTTTTTTTTTTTTTTTTTTTTTTTTTGGTACTAGGGATTGAACTCAGGGGCACTGGACCACTGAGCCACTTCCCAGCCCTATTTTATATTTTATTTAGAGACAGGGTCTCTCTGAGTTGCTAAGCACCTCACCATTGCTGAGGTTGGCTTTGAACTCACAATCCTCCATCTCAGCTTTCCAATCCACTGGGATTACAGGTGTGTGCCAACATGCTGGCTAGTAGTTTGTTATTCTTTATCATTCCATTAAACTAGGCCATTGATGGTCATGGTTTCAGGTCAGAGAAGAGCCAGCAGAAAGCATAGTTTGGGACTAAACAGAACTGACTTTAAATCTAGAGCCTGCCATTTACTAGGTTGTGATCTTGTCAAAACATTTGACCTCTTTGAATTTCAATTTCCTCACCTACAAAATAGAAATAACAATGATCTGCCTGTGATTGATCTATAAAGATGTTCTGCCCTCTCTCTTGAGTTTTGAAGAAACACCTTCAAGGCATCTATTTTAAAAGGACAGATAAGTTCTTCTATAACTGAGAACACTTTTCTGACCAGTCAAGTCTCAAGGCCCAGTCTAGCTGAAATGTGAGGCAAAATGAGGCTCTCTGTGGGAACTAGTTCTGTTGTTCCTCTTGGCTTTTACAGTCATTAGCAGCGGGCTAAATGATTTGGAACATTCTACCAGTGACTCAGATAGCTTTCATTGCTTTGTTTACTTTTCATCTTCAACTTCTTTAGATTTGCCTAATTTAAAAGCTTTCTTTTTAAAAAATGTGGACAACTTAGGTTGGGTTTAAGCAAACTAGAAAAGGTTTCTTTCATTTGAACACGATCTATCTGATCCTTTGTCAGTGTTCTTGACAGTCATCTGTAAGTTTTTCTGTACATTGTTCTCTCTGTCTCTCTGACACACGCGCACATGTACACACACACACACACACACACACACACACACACACACCTGGAACTGAAGATTGATCATTTCAAAAGTAGACATAGATTAGTCTAAAAATTCCAGGAAGCCTGGGAGAAGCATTTAACATTTAAAATTCTGATATCTGACTTCCACTGGGAAGTCTCAGACCATCAGGGTGGGACAAACTGGCTGTGGATGGGTGATGGTGGTAATACGGTCAAGGAGGAACAGTTCAGACTTAAACTCTGGCCATTTGTTTACTTATCTCCTATGACTATTTTCTTACTACAAAGGCAGAGTTGAGATGGAAGCATTATGTCCCACAAAGTCTGTAGTATTTACTATCAGATCTGTAACAGAAAAGGTTTGTTCCACTCCGGTCTGAAGGATTTCCATTATTCAAGCTCTAAAACTCTGTAATTGCTCTTCATATTCAATGACCTCATTCGATGGGAAGGCAATGAATAAAAAAGTTCTTGTAGTCCCTTCTAGTTCCAAAGGGTTTGTTCTAAGAGTTGGACCATTCCCAATACCATGTCTCCTAGTGTCTCATAAACTGGATAACTTTTTATTTTCACTTTGAAGGCCAAGATACATGTACTTGATGATAAGAGGAACTCGAGAGCAAAGACTCAGATCCTTCAGGGAAGAGAAACTGAGATAGAAGGTGATGGGAAGGTGAGAACTTGGAGGAGTTTGGTGAAACAAGAGAGGGCTGCTCAGCACACACTGGGCTGGGTCACCAAACCCCCTCCTTCAGAATTCTTCAGAGGTAGAGTCTGAATGCCATACGCAGTGAAATCGGTTGTGTAATGGGGAAGTTACCACTCAGCAATGCTAATGGAATGAGGTTGGACCAGCTGGTTGGCAGAGGGGGTTTTCCCTTTGGGAAATGCTTCTGTGATTTATAATGTGCATCGACTACAAAGAAGTTCTGAGCAGTAGGAGGAGGGGACAGAGAGAGCCCGAGAGAAAGGGAGGAAAAGACAGTGGGCTGTTAGGACACCAAGGAGCAGCAGGCCAGGACCATTACCAGTGCTTTGAACTAGGCACTGTGGGTGCAGAGGAGAATGGAATAGGATCTCTCCCCACCCTGGAACTTAGTTTCAAACCAGAGGCTTACAGAGAGAGCATGGCTTCCTGAAGAATGAGAAAAAAATACCCTAAGGAAGGACAGAGCAAGAGGGATGTAATTGGTTTTTAAAAAATCATAGAGAAAAATGCTTAGATTATCCAAATCTTACATGTATACCAAATTCTAGCAAGACCCAGAAATGCTAATGATAAAAAAGTTTCTGCTGAAAACAGGCCCTTGTGTCTATACGTGTCATCCTGGTATATAGGATCTCGCATGATCTATTTATATCTCACCTTTCCAGCCTCATCACTCATCTCTGTACCTTTCCTGGTTCTTCCTCAGCCAAACTGAACTGTTTCCATTTCTTTTAATATATCTACCACTTTAGCTCTTGCCTCTGGCCTTTGTCATGCTGATCCTCAAGTTGAATTCCCTCCAGGTTAAGTCTGCCCCATATATTCCTATTTTTACTCCTTTGAAAAGAATATGCCTTTTGATCCAGCAATTCCTTATCTAGGAGTTTATCTAATGAGAATAATAAGAAATGAGCACTGAAATGCATGGAAAGGAATAGTATTCCCAGTATTCATTCTATTAGAAAAATCTGGAATGAACAGTAGGGGTTAATGGGAATACTCCTATTCCTTCTCCTTCAGCCCTCACCCAGTCTCTGCCTGGTCTCCTCCAGGAAGCCTCCTCTGACCCACAAGGCTAGGTCAGTTTCAGACATATTCCCTACTGGAAGCAGACCCTTGACAAGGATTTGAGTGCAATAATTTAATTTTGGGGCGATCCTTAATAAAACAAACACAAACAAAATGTCAATGGAGTAAGCAAGAAAGACAAGAAAAGGAAGAGAACACGGGAGTCTTTGTGAAATGAGTTATCACTGTATGTGTTTGTCAGCTTTTTGTCACTGTGACCAAAATACCTGACAAGAGCAACTTCAAGGGGGAGAAGTTTATTTGGGGCTCAGAATTTCAGAAGTCCAATCCATGGTTGGCCGACCCCATAGCTCTGAGCCCAAGGTGAGGCAGAATATGATGGCAGAAGGGCATGATGGAGGAAAACTGCTTAGCCCATGGCTGCCAGGAGGCAGAGGGGTGGGGTGGGGGAAGACGCCACTGAGAAGATGAACCCTTTCAGGGCACATCCCCAGTGCCCCCCTTTCTCCAGGTATGCCCCACCTGCCTACAGTTACCACCTGGTTAGTTCATTCAAACTAGAATGGACCAGTCAGGTTACAGCTCTGATAATCTAATCATCTCACATCTGAACATTCCTGCGTGGACACAGAGGCTTTTGAAGGACTCCTCATATCTAAACCATAACACTGGATGACAGGAATATGGACCCTGTGGGGAATGTGGGAGTCAGGGTGGAACTGGGCATGGCAGAGTTATCCTGTGTGAGGGGTGAGGGAGCTGGGGTATATGCACCATGTGCATTAGTCAGTGGTTCAGGGGGATGAAGTGAATTCCTTGGCACTTCTACCCTGTGGCATGGACATGTAGAGTGGACTTGGGGGGCTCAGAGTTGGTGCTTCATCAATAAAGTGTTGCCGACGGCGATTGTAAGTAGGGTTGATGAGATCTGAAGTGGTAAGGGCCAGAAGTTCTGAGAGGGGCACTAACAACTCCATTTCTCATATTTTCTTTTAGATTTGAAAGGAACTGGCACGGCGGGGGTGGGGGGGGGAAGGGGTTTGAGGCCAGTGAAGTGCTGGAGGCTGGCTGTGCATCTCTTTTCTCAGAGAGTCTTACTTTGGAGTCTCTGTGTAATGTTTCCCAATGGGCTATTCCCCCCCGCTGCCCCTTTCATGGTGGCCTCAAAGACTTAGACTCTTTCCTGGAGGACCAGAGATTGAAAGGTAAAAAGAGAACCAGAAAGAAGCTGTGTTGCTTTTTGACCACCTTAGCTTCCTTAGTCATAGTGTCAGCCGTGCCCAGATTCAAGGGCAGAAAGTGTAAACCCCACTTCTCCATGGCAGAGGGAAGAGGTTAAAGACACATTGCCAGAACATGTGGGATGGGAGATATTGCTATGGCTATCTCTAGAAAATATGGCCTGCCACCTGCTATCTCAGTGACATTAAGGAGATACATTTTAAAGCTTTTCTTCAGAGTAATCACATACAACATCTCTAGATACCCCTGAGTATTACTGGGACTCTTAAGATTCAGAATCTTTGTACAATTCTAGCAGATATCACATTTCTTTGTCAAAGCTATTTAGCATAGTTAGAGCTCAGTCTTGTGCCTTAGCTTAGGGTATATGTCAGCTGACATTTCATCTATGAGATACACAATATAATAAGCAATTTGGAGAATAGTGTGGCAAATGTCACCAATGGTAGAAACCATAAAGAAAAAGACCAATAAGTTTGACTACAGATAATTTTAAAACTTCAGCAATCTATAAGATTAGTTTGGAAATTAAAGGAAAATTAAAATAAAGAAACTTTCACAACATAATAAAAGACAAATAATTGGTATTCTTAATGTATGAAGAAATCTTATAGCTAAATTAGAAAGGATAAAATGTCCATTAGGAAAAGCACAGGAATAATAAATAGTTAATCCCCAAGGAAGAAACAAATGATAAAAATAAATGAAAAATATTTTCTCTAATCATTTCTTTACTAAAAGTAATAGCACTTTATACTTGCCTATCAAATAACACAGTGAGTCACCATTTTAATACACAGTTTAAATGAAATAATTTGCCTATCAAATTGATGAAGATGAAAAAGAATTATAATACCACATTGGCAGGAGCGTGGGGAAATGGACTCTCTCACAAGGTGCCAGAGGGGATGAAACAGCACAATTTTTCTGGAGGACAATTTTGTAACAAGCACACAATCTCTTTGAAGAGATATGCCCTTTGTTCCAGCAGACAGGAGCAGAAAAAAATGTGTGGAAGGAATGTTGTTGTTTACAGTAGAACAATTTGGAATTAACAGTAGTGGTTAACAATGGAACACTGTACTTTATTATTTTAAAACTGATTACATATATATATGTGTGTATATTCACAAATTGAAATACGTTCATAATATATTTTTAAGTGAAAGGGTACATAAAGCCGTTTCATATTGGCAAGTCTAGTGTGTGTGTGTGTGTATTTGGAAGAATAACTCCATATGTGTATATATATCCAGGAGGGAAACCCATGAAATGCTATACATCTAAGTATTATTGGAGATTATTTATAAATGTATGATTATGATTGATCTGTTTAGAGTCCTTTAATCAGTATATCCTAAGGCTTTTTCTTAAATGAATGTATTCCTACCATATAAAAAGTTATAAATGTTAAAAAAAGTTATAAATGTAAATGTGACATTCAACCTTTTAAAAAATGTATGTGACATTACATAAAAATACATAGATGTACTCTAGTTATAAAAATTCAAATAATATGGTGAAGGTATACATATTAATATATAACATATTTTAGATATGTGTACATAGTATAAATAGTAATGTATAATCTATAATAAAATACTCTATTGTCATTAAATTATTTTCCAAAGGGGAAAAAATTAGGCCAGCTTCTGTTCCTCATCTTTCATCAACAGAGCCCAGATATGGTTAATCCCCACACCAAGAGACGTAGTGGTTGAACACTTTAATAAGCACCCATTGTCTCAGTGTAATGATCAAGTATAAGTCAGGAAACCACATGTGTAACAGAGGAGGCAAGGTGGTGGCCATTAGGAATTGCCCCTTCCCAGGAGAAGTTCCTAAAGCTGGGCTGATAATACTTTGACTCAGAAGCCCAACGTTCCACCTAGGGAGGTGCAGTTTTGGTGGAGTGAAAGGAAGATAATGTAAGGCATGCAGAGCTGGGATGCAGGGACTGTCTCTGAAATTTAAGGCTGACTGTGGTTCTGAATGTCAGTCCAAAAGGCATTACTAAAATGGAAATTGTAGAAGTGAAAGAAAATCTGTTCTCCTAAGGCTGATGGGTAAGAGATTCAAGTCAAATTGCACGCTGGATTAGACCTGAGGTGTTTTTATAAAGCTCTGACAAAATTGGTGCTTTTTTCATCAGTAAGTAACGCTTAAAGAAAGCTTTTCTTCTTTCTCATCTATCCCCTGCCTTTGTATATTTAAAGCTCAAAAGGGGAAAAAAAAAAAAAAATCCTGCCAGATGAATTTCCCTGGAGTGTTTCACTGTAGCTTGTGAAAAGAATTTTAGTTTGGCTGATAAGAATCTGTTTGTGTCAGTAATCTCTTCTGAAGAAATTTGGAATTTTTCTGCCTACCAATTACAAAGTGACAACTTGCATCACTGAATATGCATGTTTGGTAATCAGAATCCTGCCCCTGTTTCTGCACCTTCCATGCACACCCAGGACATAGCTTCTCCACGCTTATTCTTCTTACACATTAAATTAATATAGAATAAATACTCTTCTGTTAGTATTGGGGAGAAAAGAAAAAAAAATTTCAGATGTTTTTATTTCTTTATATGTCACCAAGAGACAATGGGGCAGTTCACAGAATAAACATGAACAGGAATTTACAAGAGTTTTGGGGAAACACTAACCTAGTCGGTGAGAAGAGCTATAGAATCAGAGCATTTAATTGTGGGTCTATTTTTGTTGATACCATTAGCTACTTTAATTTACTGCTTTAGCTGATATTTTCTAGTGCTACCTGTCAAAATGTAATAGTTATTTTCAAGAATCAGTTAACTCTCTGAATATTTTAAGGTAGATACATGCAAGAGGTAACATGGCCAAATAAGAACATGGGCCCTCCCAGCCTTGCCCACTAGCTCTGTATGTACCTGGATCTGCCATATTTGTAAATTCTGGGCTGGCTGGCTGGGCCACTTTGCCATTAGAAGGTAGTATGGCGTGAAGATAAAAAGCATGTTTTTGAGCAATGGCTTGAGTTTGGGTGCCAGCTCTGGTGCTTACTAGCTTTTTCCTTTCACCAAGTTCTCTAGCCTCCCAGGGACTATTTTCTGATTTATAAAGTAGGGTGAAGACAATTACACTTATCTCACAACTGTGCAAAGATGAAATAAAATCATGCATACAAGGTTGTCGGTAGAGTGCCAGGTAGGAAGCAAATAGTTACAAGTGCTCCGTGTTGGAGCCTCTTTCCCACACCAGAGGACAGGGGCACCAACCTCCTGTGGTTTGCAAAGTCACTTCCACTCATCCTTGCTTTTTCATCTTTCAGCTCTTCTGTCATGGCCCAGTCAGTAAACCTCCCCTCTTGAGCTTTTCCCTGCTATTTTGTCACATATCTATTCCTTCCCAGAGAACAGAGGATTGTGTGTTATTTTTGTGAACAGAAATGTTAGAGAGCATGCCTTAGACTCTGGAAGAATATGGCACAGCAGTTATAGAATCAATTTTACAGAAGTATCATACGACAGGATTCCAAACAGAGATGGAAAGTAAGATCCAGAGGGGGAGAGCAACCTTCTCAAGAACACAGAACCTTCTTTTGCTGAAGCTTGAACAGGCGCCCTCTGTCTGGCAGTGGGACCCCATTCTACCTCTTAGGCTCCATCCTTAGCTCCCTATCTGCCTGACCTCCTCTGAGGAGTTCCACTGAGTTCTTCTCTGCTTTGTGGTTGATTAGAGAAACTAGGCTCCATCAGGGGCCTGGGTCCATCCCAGGACCCCAGACAAAATTGTTTGATGCCTGCAGGCTATGAATGGTGCAAGAAGCTAGATGCACTGTATGTTCATGGTCCAAGTTCCACAGCCACGTAGATTCTGGGACACCGTCAGCCCTTGGCAAATGTTTGGCTTGGCCTGCAGCTTGATGCCATGTTGGTGCCACGTTATGTTTGCCAGTGTCCTGAATAAAGAAGGATTCAGGACAGCTCCTGAGGTTGCCAATATCGGCTTAAGCTTTCCATCCTGTGTTGAGTGAGCCCGGGTCTCATAGCTCGCTTTTGAATTAAAATAGCCAAGTGATTAAATATTCATGCTTTGCTTATTTCAGTATATTTAATTTATTATGTATTACTTTCCTTGGGTTTTATATAAACGTGCCTGAGGATTTTTTTTTTTTCCAGTTTAAATTCTGGCAGAATGTTCCCTTTTCCTTGGCAGAGTGTTGATTAGCAAAAGAAAGTCTGTTTAGCAAAGAAGATGATTTATTTTTTTACAGATTGCTCTTGCATTTTAATAAAATGATATTATCATTGTTATCACCATCATTAATTAGTCTTCCGTGATCATTAAAGCAGTGAATTACAAGAGGTGCTATTAAACATCTGCTTCATTTCTTTCCCAAGGCTGGAAACCATGGGCCTTAGTTTTTCTGCACATTTAGGATGGCAAAAGTAAAGTGGAGATTGTTACCTTCTTTTTAATCCATTTCTTCCACTGATGAAGAGTGTCATGTCTTCCTCTCCCTGTGTCTTTACTGAGTCCATTTTCATCACACTCTTTCTTGTGATGGTCTTGATTGGGAAACCAGAGTGCTGTTCTGCAGAGCTGTTGGCCACCCCTCTTTCCACAGTCTCCTGCCTGGCTCATGCTGTACATCCTGGCCGAAGGGCTGAGGCTCAGATAGATGTGCAGGAGGGTCCCCCACCCCCCAACACATCTAAGACAAAGGGATAGATGATGATTGATTAGAACTCAAGGGCTTCTAACTGCAGCTCTTGGGGACCTATTTTTCCTCTTTAAAACAGTCACAAGGCCCTGCTGTACCCAATTTCCAAATATATGAATAACAATCCCTTGATTATCAAGTGCTAATTAAAAATGACAGGCTGTGTCCCCACCCCACCCCCTACATATCATAAACTTGTACTCCCTCTTGCCACCACCCACATGGCATCTGCTAGAACCTAAAAATGAGTTTCAGTATTAGCCCAAGAAAATCACACAACAAAGTTAGAAATTTAAATTAGCTGCCAAGGAAGAAATCATATGCCATTCCTCTGCTCAAAAACATTATATAAGCAACAACAGAGAAAAAAGCAAAGAAAAAAGAAGGAAGAAGGCAGAAAGGGAGGGAGAAAGGGATAGAAAGAAGGAGAAGACAGAAAGGAATGAATGAAAGGGGGTGGGGAGGACACATTAGGTAGACACTTAGAAATGGGCAGAACTATATGAAGGAAATTTTGAGTTACTGTAGGACATAAAATAATGATTTTAATAATAGACACCTACTTTTTAAATGGGAACAAGTAATATTTTAAAAAGGTAATTTCTTTTCAAATTAATTTATGAACATAACATATGTATTCCTAAATGAAATTTTAAGAGAACTTTTAAAGAGTTATTCTAAATCTTCTGTTATCTGGAAGTCTAATTAAGAATAGTAAATGTACTTTGGAAAAAAATAACAAAGGAATGTTTGTATTGCCAGAGAGGAAATGGGAAGACGTGATAATTCACGTGACGTTTACTGACATAAGAATAGACTGAGAATAAACTTAGAAGCCAACGGATATATGTACAAGTAGCTTATATGTGATGCAGATGACATTTCACACAAGGAAGAAAAAAAAAGATTCATTATTTTTTATTTGGAAGGGCTGCAGTAACAAATTACCACAAACTTGATGGTTTAGAGGAGCAGAGAGTTATTCTTTCATAGATCTGGAGACTGGAAATCCAAAATCAGTTTCATTAAGCTGAAATCAGTGCAGCTGTGCTGAGCTCTCTCTGGTGGCATAGATGGGACTCTGTCCCTTGCCTGTTCCAGGCTTCCTTGGCTTGTGGTGGCATCTGTCTGATCTTTGCCTTCATCCTTGCATGGCCTTCTCTTCTATTTGTGTCAAACCTCCCTCTGCATCTTTCGTGTGAAGACACTGATTGGGCTTATAGACCATACAGATAATTCAGGATAATCTTCCCACAATAGGATCTTCAATTTATCACAATTGTCAAGATTCAATTTTTTTTTTTTTAATGCATGCGGTAATACTTACAGGTTCTAGGGATTAGAACCTGATATCTTTGAGTGGCTATTATTCATTCTACTACAGTGATGAACTAGATACTTGTCTCACCCAAACATCAAATACATTTATAATACACTAAATATTTAAATAGGAGATATGAAAGCAAATTGCCATCTGATGTCAGAGTTACTGTTTTCTAAAAGAAGAGATTGATGGTTTTGCCCTCATATAAATTCAAAACCTGTTTGGTCTACAATTACTGTAAACAAAATTATAAAAAATCAGCAAGTTTGAAAAAGTATTTGTAAGATGCAAAAGTTTAATGTTGTATGAGTAGCTTTTATAAATAAGAAAAATAAAAATATCTTACTAGAAAAATGCTCCTAGAACAGGGACAGGCATTTCATTAAAAAGGAAAATAAAAAAGGCTAATGGATATTTAAAAATTACCCTTGTAGTAATTAAATGTAAGTTAAGTGTTGATAATATATTAGTTTTGGCCAACAAATTGGCAAAAAATATAGAACTGCAATACCTAATAATGGCAAGGAAATAAGGAAATGGACACTTTTATACCCTAAGTGGCATTTAATGGTATAGCTTGCCTCAAGAACAATTTTGAAATATAAATTAAAGACTTTAAACTTTGTATTCTCTTTGAATTAGAAATTGCAATTTTAAATTATGGCAACAAGCAAGCAATTATGCAAACAGAATCAGACATATATGTTCTTTATAGCTTCATTAAAATGTGGAAAAATTACAAATGGTCTAATATCCTCAGTAGAGGATTAGTTAAATAAATTTTGATATAGCTATAGGGTAGGATATTATGTAGATTTTATAAATTCTATCTAATGAGATAGAAAGTTTTCACAGTATGTGGTTACATTAAAAAAAAATAAAACAGTAATAAGATCATCTGCACCTCTGGGCCTGTGAGTGTGTGTATATGTGTGTGTGTTTGTGTGTGTGTATCTGAAATGACAAGTCAAAATGTTAATGTTGCTTCTCTTTGGAGGTAAGATTGTGGGTGATTCCTTCCCTATTAATTTTTTTAAAATTTCACAATGAGTGTATATTACTTTTGAAATTTGTAAAAAAAAAAAAAAAAAAAAAGAAAGAAAGAAAAAGAAATGCATGTATCTTGCAAATTATTTCCAGAATAAATTCAAATTTTCTAAAAATGGCAAATTCAGGGCCTTTAATATCTATCCCAAATGCCATTCCATTTTCACCTCCCTTGACTGCCCATCACCTGCTTGGTGTTGCTATAGCAATTCTGAATTTCTTTGCTTTCTTCAAATTGGATCCCACAGTTTTTAAGTGTATATCTTTATTCATGTTGTTCCTTCTGGCCCAAATCCCCAGGGAACCCCTAACACTCACTCAAAACCTAGACTTCTAAGTCAGGCAGAGAGTTGCCAGGATGTCTCTCCTGACAGGGCAAGTCACTTCCTCCTCTTTGCCATCAGTTTGGCACACTTTAACACACTGCAGTTGAATTTCTGTCCTATTTATATGTCATGGCTCTATTTCTCTCATTTCTTGTGAGCTCAGGGCAGGTGAGACTGAATCCTATGGGTAACTCAGTACCAGCCCTGGTTATGAGGTGAAGGTGGGGGATGAGACTGTTTCACATAAGCCTGAAGAGAAAAAGCCACCCCAAGCCCTCTGCCAGGAAGCAAGATAAGAGAGGAGCTGCTCAAAGATGAGAATCAAGTGTGATCTTTTGTGACTGGTCAAATGTGAATTTTTAAAGTGGACATAATGATTGCAGCGCATTGATTCCTATTGGTTGAAATTACATCAACACATTTCGAATTTGGTTTGATTTGCCAGCTGATTTTAGGATTTTTCAGCGTGAGGAAAGCTGTTTTGTTATGTTACTCTTGAGCTGATAATTGGTGTGCTAAGTGGTGCAATTTTGCTTAGCAGATGGTAGTTGAGTTTCAAAATACTCTCACCTTTTTACAAAATCAGATTCCTGAGTTGTGCTGATTGCTATGAGTCTTTGAAGATAATTAGAACATTTGGGAAGTGTTTTAGGGGAAGGTATGCCCAGAAATCATATCTTCCCTAAAATGCTAAAAACTGGTAAAAAATAGAAGCTGTGTCATGGGGATGAACAAGCCCTGGTTTGATCAGGTCACCTCTCACAATCATAACCATCTTTGTTTTAATTTTTTTAAAAAATAATTTTTTAAATTTTTTTTAGTTGTTGATGGACCTTTATTTTATTCATTTATTTATATGCAGTGCTGAGAATCGAACCCAGTGCCTCACACATGCAAGGCAAGTGCTCTACCACTGAGCCACAACCCCAGCCTGATTTGTTTGTTTTTTAATAAGAAAAAGAAAGTAGCTTTTACAGCATTTAGTTGTTACCAGTTGCTGAATCTGAGACAGCTGAGGTGAGGAAGGAAAAAGGAGAGGGCTGTTACCTTCAAGGAGAGGGTGGAGTTGGTGGCAAGGTTGACCCTTCACCAGGGAGCAAAGCCGATGTGCCCTTTACTTCTAGAATGTTGCCAGACTAGGTCTCAGCAAGGAACTGTCATAAGAAAACCATAGTTGAGTTAGAACAAAGAAAACAAACTCCCAGCACCCAAACCTCATTGCCTCAGGAGCAAAGCCAAGGTGCTGGAAGGCTGTGCAATTTTGGCTTCTAGATGCTGGTGTTGGACTTGGCATGGAGGAATTTGTGTGTGTTAGAATGGTTTTTAGATTTGTGTATGTAGGAATGTGGTAGTTGGAGAATGGTTTTTACATATTCCCAAAGAAAGCTTAAATTGCCGGCTCTCACAAAAGGGACAGGGTTGAGGCCAAAATCTCTGTGTGTCTAGATGCAGGGATATGTAGAGGGGAGTCCAGTGGACAGCCAGGCTGTCCCTAAGGTTGATGTTGGCTTAAAAACTAAGCAGCTGGTCCTTGAACAGGTCACTGACCGTGACGAACTGACCTTGAAGAGCTCAGTTTACTTCTCCATAGCATAAGAGACAGACTAAATCACTGTTTTCAAACTTTATTATTTATTTATTTATTTTTTACCACAGGAATCTCCTTTTTCCCAAAGAAAATCTTACACTGAATCCTGCCTTATCTATTAAATAGATACTAAAAATGGAGCTCCTCTGGCTAAAATAGAGAAGGGGACTCACTCTGTCTGCTGGTTCCCCCTGGGTTCCTCTCTATTTGGATTCCCCAAGGCACCCCAGATCTCTGGGAACCTAATATGCAACCAGAGTCTTGTTTGTAACCCTTTCTCTTCAAGGTCACTTAATTTGACCTTGATAGCTCATGTCAGCTAAATTAATCCAATATATACCTCAAGTGTTGACTAAAGTTTTTTCAAAATGAACACAAATCACACAAAATATTTGTGTCCCTCTCATACAAACAAAACCCTACCAAAACGTATTAAACATCAGAAACATAACTTTTCTCTTGCCTCCTCTGCCTTCACGCCCTTGCACTCAGGGGTAGCTGCTTCCAAAGTCCTATCCTTTCTCCTCCACCTGTCTAGCTGGTGGAGGTATCATCCTCTTCCTCTTCTTCCCCCTCCCCTCCTAGAAGGCTGCCCTGGTTTTGTTCAGTCCTCTCTATTACGTCTAATGGGAACCTACCAGCTCCTCATTTTCCCCCAGTTTTTTTTTTTTTTTGGTTCATTTTGCCCATTATAATCCATCGACTCTAGAACAGTCCAAGGAAGAATGGTAGAGTCTAATATACATGACTTTCTTCCTTTTAGAGTGTGTGTTGAGGAGGACTTGGGAGAAGATTGCAAATTTCTTTACTAATTCTCTCCTCACCAGTGACCCCCTATATCCCATTCCTAGAACTCCCTCCTTGCCTCCTGCTTTTATCCATCATTAAAAATAGACTCTGTATGATTGGCACCCCTGGGGGGAGAGGCACTGTGCAAGGTTCACATTTGGGGAGGTATTTTCCATGCTTGTTTCCTCTTCATTGTGTGTGTGTGTGTGTGTGTGTGTGTGTGTGTGTGAGAGAGAGAGAGAGAGAGAGAGAGAGAGAGAGAGATTGATTCAGTCTTTTCTTTTCCTTCTCCCAGGACCAATCCCCCATGTCCTAACATTCCTGTGCCATGGCAGATGGTCATGAACTGAAAGTCACCCCCCTCTACCCGCAGTTATCTTGAGGCTAATGAGGAAATTTAAGGATTCCCTTGGACCTTCCCAATTTGGTTGCCCAACAGGGCTTTCTGGGGACCCTCCTGGCAGTGCCTGGTGTCTGAGGTGAGGCAGGTACTAGCCAAGGTCCTAGGAGTATTATCTGGGGGTTCTGGGGCTCTGAGGCCAGAAGTACAGCATTTCCTGTCACTGTATTTGCACTTACCTGTGTCACTTGGGACTGAGGCTGTTTCTCAGGCACAATCAACACAGGCTCAAGTTCTTTTTGGCTCTACATGAAAGAGCAATATGATCTCTGTCCGCGTTTCAGAATGACTCTGTGTTTTCCTAATCAGTGGGCCTGGATTTCTTGTCTTTGATATGTGTAGCTCCATTTCCTTATGTGTTACTTACTCCTCTGGAGCCATGCTCCCTGTAGCCGACAACCCCTCCCCTACTGCGCACGCGCGCGCACACACACACACACACACACACACACCACACTCCTTAGGACCAGCTCTTGACAATGCCAGCATTTTACAGATTGTGCCCTCTATTCAATGCTTGCCAACAAATCTGTCCCTTTGGCAGCTGCAAACCAACCATAGATAGATCCCTTCCCTTTTCCTCCACTGGGTCATTGGTAAAGAAGGGTGAGAGAGAAAATTCTAATGTGTGGCAATTGAGTGTGTGTGTGTGTGTGTGTGTGTGTGTGTGTGTGAGAGAGAGAGAGAGAGAGAGAGAGAGAGAGAGAGAGAGAGAGAGAGAGAGGGCATGCAAATCTCCCAGACATTACCCCACTGAATCTGTGTTGACATAACTCACTGTGGCTCATGGAGCCAGCAGGGCTGGGGAACCAGTTTTACCTCATTGTAGAACTGTGCACCTGCTACAAATTGCATTCATCCAGTGTGCTTTCTCTCTTTCTTCTGATACTCGTGTCCTTGGGCTGAAACTCAGGCTCTGCTTTGGCCATAAGGCATGGAGGGAGCGATGATTAGAGTCAGATAATCTTGTCCAAGTCTGACACTTCTGAGAGGGACAGAGGAAGTTCAGTGCTTGAGTGGCTAATGGTATGAACCTGGAGGTGAGTCCTGCTTATGAGCCATTTGACTTCGGGCAAATTACTTAATATCTTTGTGTTTCAGTGGATCTTCCATTGTTGAGTTGGGATGCTAATACTAGTCCCTCTGATGGGGTTGTTGTGAGGACTGAATTAGTACATGTCTCGCTAACAGTAAACTTCATAAAAAGCACTTGTCATTTCTTTTTCGTATACACAATGGCAATAGCCTTCTATTCTCACCAGAATTACTTCCTTGAAGCCATCAGCCCTCTAACTTGTTGCAAATAGTTTCTTATCTGATCTCCTCACTTCTGACCTTGATGCCCTGTTGAAGCCAGTGCATGTCACTTGCCTGTTCAGCACCATCTGCTGACTCCTCATCTCCCTCTCTAAGATCAAAGTCAGTATGTGGAAAGGCCCTACTCAATCTGGCCCTGCAGGCTGTCTCCAACTCCTGATCTTCCTCCCTTCCTCACTCTGCCCAGTCTCCACATTCTTCTCCCAGGAGGATGCCTATGCCTAGAATCCAGGTCTTTTTCTCTTCAAACACCACTCCGCAATGTTAATCATAGTGGACTCACTGGGTCCTAAAACTTGGAGAATAAGTTTTTGATAATTCCCAAAAAGTCAGAGTTCAACCTCTGCCCCTCCAGTCCATATGCAATACTCTGAATTTCCAGGACGTTTTCATTCTAGGAATCCCTCCTTTTCATGATTGACTTATACTCTGCTGGGCTTATCTTTTCACATCGTATATGTCCATGTCTGTCACTTCCAAGGAGGTGATGGAAACTGGAGCTGAGCTTTCTGTTTAATTTGTATATTCCTAGTACTGTGCATATCACTAAGTCCTCCTGATGGCTTAACTTGGGCAGTGTAAAAACAGGACTGGGTCCTGGGATGGGCTTCCCAGCTACAACAACATGTAGGAATTAATTACTTTATGCACTGATGGTGGGATGAACACCCAACAAGTACAAGTCCCTGGTGTGGGCACAACAGGAAACATGATATAATTTCCACTCTCCACAGTTCTTCTAGACAAGAATTTTCAGACTTATGCATTGGAAGCACCTGAAGGAATTTAGAAATATAGCTACAGGTATATGTTAAATATAATTACACATTAGCTATAGCTATACATTATATATAGATATATATGCATAGTTAAACATACATATATATGTATACACACACACACACACACACACACACACTCACTCACACTCACAGCCATCTGGGCTTCCACACCCAGACCTATGAACCAAAATCCTTACAAGTGGGCTCCTGATAGGCAATTCTTTTCAGAGCTCCTCCATTGGAGGTGGCTTTTATGAGGCTTTGGTCCTATTTGAGGTGATTAGAGCTGGACAGCCTACACTACAACAGGACCCAACACAAGAGGGTGTCCAGTGACCCCTAGAGGAGCAGGACTGATATGTGAGAGATGAGGGCAATTGGCCATTTATTTATTTATTATTTTTAAGTGGGAGAGAAAGTTTTTAAGGACGTGGAAACATGGGAGTCCTATTAACCTAAAGAGACTGGACTGAGGCCATGGTAGTCACAGGGGGAGAAACTGATGTGTGCTAGAGGATCCTGGGAAGGGAATAGTCCAATCCTCTGAAAGCCCACATGAAAAGGAGACACACATCCTGTGTACAGGCTTCCTGCTCCTGGCATCAAGTTGACCAATTTTTTATTAGAAAAACTAAAACTAAATCTAGTGCTACTCCCCTGCTGGGGACCCTTGGAAAGAAGGGTCTCTTTCCAGATTTTGATATAATGTGATTTTGGGGGGAAAAAAAAAGAGGGGCTAGGACAATTCAATGGAGAAAGAGTTGTCTTTTTAAAAAATGATGCTGAGGGGCTGTGACTGTGGCTCAGTGGTAAAGCACTTACCTAGCACACGTGAGGCACTGGGTTTGATCTTCAGCACCACATAAAAATAAATAAATAAATAACAAATAAATAAATAAAGGATTGTGTTCATCTGCAACTTTTTTTAAAAAAATGATGCTGAGACTACATAATAAATAAATACATCCAAAGAAAGATGATTCTGGTGTTATATGCCTATAGTCCTGGTGACTCCTGAGGCTGAGGCAGGAGGATTACAAATGCCAGGCCAGTCTTGGCAACTTAAGAAATCATTGTCTCAAAATAAAAAATAAAAAGAGGATGTGGTTCAGTGGTAAAGCACCCCTGAATTTGAACCTCAGTACCTAAAACAACAACAACAAAAAGTATGTTGGCCCCTTTTCTAATACATGCATCATATACCCCAATATAAGAACAATATAAGAACAAGAAAATGTAGGAGTAAACCTTCATGACCTTGAGTTAGGCAAAACCCTCTTGGATATAATACCCAAAGAACAGGTGACAAAAGGAAAAGTAGATAAATGGGCTTCGTCAAAACTAAAAGCTTTTTTGTTTCAAGGGGTAGTACTATCTAATTCACAATGGGGGGAGAATAGAGATACTTTGGACTAGACAGAGGAGAGTGAAAGGAGGGGAGTGGTTATGGGGTCAGGAAGGAGAGTAGAATGAATCAGACATTATTACTCTATGTGCATATATGAATACACCACTGGTGTGTTTCAACATCATGTCCAACTAGAAGAATAAGAAGTTATACTCCATTTATATATGATGTGTCAAAATGTGTCAAAATGCATTCTACTGTCATGTATTCATAACAAAATTTTAAAAATTTAAAAAAGACATAGCATCAAGAAAATCAAAGGAAATCCACAGAATTGGAGAAATATATGCAAATCATACATCTGATTTTAAAAATTATGTTTAAAATATATAGAAGCACTTACAATTCAATAATAAAAAACACAATGTAAAAATGATCAAAGGACTTGAATAGACATTTCTAAAAGGGTGATAAGCAAGTGTCCAATAAGCACATGAAAAGCTGTCACCACTTTGCTCATAGATATTGGGCCTACATGTATAATCTTAAGTTTTGGAAATAGACACATAACTTAAAAATCCCTTGAAGCTCTGATTGTGTGTACATTTAGTTATCTTCAATTGTTAAAAGTGCCCGTGCTTCGTGAATTAACACTCCATCTTTACTATGACTTTCAGTTCTTGCCTGATTTAGAGACCTTCTCTTTAACTTTCTGTAGTGGCCCCTCAGAAACTTTTTCAATTCAAAATGACTCACAGGTGAGATTTTTATGGATTCATTCCAGGGTACTGGTAGTAGATCTTAATCTCTTATAGTACATGGGAGCAGAAGTCCAGTTATGGGATAAGAAAAGCAAATACCCCTCAAAATGTTGTTGTACTTTAAAAAGGAATAGTGGATTCTCCCAGGAGAGGAGGAGTCAGACGACTAACTAACCCAAGGCATTGGCAAGTCAGGCTCCCGACAGCAGATAGCAGGGGCTCCACACTCTCACACTCAGGGCCAGGAGACCTGGTTCCCGGTGTTCAGCTGATCAGAGGCACTTGCTTCCTCCTCCTCCGTGGACTTTGTAATCTGAATAAGGAAGAGGGAGGGATTGGCTTCAGGACCAGCCTTTGAATCCACCGCTTGAATTAGGACCAGGACACACCTGATCTATTCAGTGGCTAGCAGCTTCTTTCAAATAACCAACAAGCTCAGCATTTACACTGTGTATATAAATTTCCATCACAATAGCTGCCCTGCTTTTATGGAACGAGGAACAATTTGATAGCTGAGATAAAGGGAGAACCCTTTGAAAGAGGACACCCCCTGAAATAACATCTCTGTCAAAGGGGCACGTTTCCTCCACACATGATCTCTTTGGGTGAGTGTCACATGGCAGAGAAACATGAGAGGGACTCCAAATGGTCATTGCTGTCCATGAGGATAACAAATTTTAAAGAGACAACTGAAGAGCTCTTGGGCAGCCAGGACTTGTCAGCCAGCTGGGCAACGTGCCCTGGGCTTGGCTGTGAGAGAGGAGGGGAGACAGAGTGATCGTGCAGTGGTGTGGGGGAGGCCCGCTGAGCAAATGCGTCCTTCTCTTTGTGGGGAAAACACAGGCTTGCAGGGAGGCCGAGTGGGCATGAGTGTTACGGAAACTAGATAATTTCTAAATTGGGAAGAAAAGCAATTCCAACATATTTCTTGGAGCAATAAGCCCTGAGTTTAAATCAGGAGATGGGGGGTAGGGGTGGATTTCAGCTTACCCTCCTCCTCCTCCTCTCCCCTGAGAGGGGAGGGGAGGGTAGAAATCTGAATTCTGATTTCGCAGCTGGGGGGAACTACCCTTAGAGAAACATTAATTTGTAGGGAGACCTTGAAACACAGCCCTTGCCACAATCAGACAGGGATAATAATCAGGAGTTCTTTGCTCCATGGCTTGTGCTTCTTGTGGGTGAATATATGGCAGGATAATAAAATGTCAGTATTTCAGGTTAATTGAAGGACAATCTAAATGAGAGAGGATCTTGAAAAAATAAAATGAGTAAAGAGACCACAATATTTTTAGCCATTTTAACCTGCGTTTTAGTTAGCGTAGGCTACAATAACAAAGGAAGGAATGGCTTAACAGCAGCCATGTACTTCTCACAGTTCTGAAGGCTGGAAATCCAAGATGAAGGAACCAGCATGGTTGGGTTCTGGTCAAGGTCTTCTTGATGACTTGAAGATGGCAGCCTTCTTACTGGGTCCTTATGAGTGTATCGTGCACTCTGGATTCTCAAGTTTTAGTTGTAAGGACGCTAACCTCATGCTCTCATCTCCACCTAATCATACCCCACCCCACCCCGCCCCACACAAAGGCCTCCATGCCACCACATTGGGGCTTCAACATATGAACTTTGGAGGGACACAAACTTCATAACCATCTGGAGCTTTTCACCTCCAAGGTTGAGCAGTAGTAAGCCTGCTCAGGGGAGATCACCACGTTCATGAGCCTGAGTTCTCACTTGAGAATATGGGAAATGGACCTCCAGGATAAGCGGGAAGAGTTCTCTCCTTCGCCTTGGGAATTCTGCCATCTTTACATCTTTTGCTTCTGATGCTTTCCTTTTGGGTATGTTTCTAGTTTAGTCCATTTCAGCTGCTATGACAGAAGAGCATAGACAGGGTGTCCTATAACTGACAGAAATTTATTTTTCACAATTCTGGAACAGAGATGGCAAAGACCAAGGTACTGGCAGATGGTGTCTGGTGAAGGTCTGCTTCCTCATAAGTGATGACTTCTGCTGTGTCCTTACTTAAGGCCATTTCCTCAGACTTGTTTTATAAAGACACTAATCCTGCTTATGAAGGCTCCACCCTTATGATCTAATCACCCTTCCACCTCCTGATACCACCATGTTAGGGCTTCGGATTGCAGCATGTGAATTTGGGGGAGCATAAACCTAGAGCTAACACAGTTTCTCATAGACCAGGGGCATGGGGGTGGGGGAGGCTGAGATGGCGCAGGCAACGCATGTGGGCAAGATCAGAAAGGATAGCAACCCCCATGAAATTAGAAGGCAACAAGGTTTGGGTAAGGGGAACATAGAGAGCAGAGGTGGGGATGGAAGCAGGAAAAATCCTTACAGGAGACAGGTTCACCAAGAAAAGATAAACAGTTTGTGGCTTAACTCTTTCTGGAAGATTCTTTTTAGAAAGCTCAAGGCAGAGTTCACATACAAAGGGACAAGTTTGCCTGGCATGTTCCTGTGTTCTAACCCTGTGAGCTTTGTGTCAGGTTCCAGAAACCAGAACACTGCCCCAGAAACAATGGCTCAGGATTTGCTGCCTCTGGGTCTCTGTAGAGACCAGTCCAAAGTCCACTTCCATCTATCCAGGTCTCCCATCCAACCAGAGCTCCTTGCTTCCTGTCCCAAAATACATTAAAAGAAGGTTTTATCTTTAGATTCTAAAATTTCTCCTTCCTTTAGCACATTGAGTGGTTGGGATGATAATAAAGCTGACTGAGCTGGGCTTCACTGCACCCAGCCTGAGGGCCCTCTGTGACCTTTGCTAACTCCTGCATTTATTCCTCTGCCCCCACCCCCTGCACTTATCTTCTAGGCATGGTGATTTCCTCACTGGGCTGTGAGCTTCTCCAAGGCAGGAAGCAGATCTTATCCATCTTTGGACCCCAGCACACAGCATAATGCTTGGAACCTAGTAAGGCTAACGAAAATTGTGGCTTTTAAAAACAATTTACACTTAAGAAAAATGTTATTTTTAATAATAAATGCCATATTTTGTTAATTTTTACATGCAACAAAACATGTGATTGGGAAAATATTGGACTGATATACAAATATCAACATCAAAATTTTGTAACAAAATAATGTAACTTTAAGCCATGGTAAGGCAGAAAATATCATGACTATTATGATTTAAATCAGTATGACATTCTATTCATAATCTATTGATTTGATCCTAAAAAATAGATTTTTAAAAATATTCCATCACAGTACAAAGTGTCATGCAATGTAAATGAGCTAATTATGAGATAGTTATTGGAAAATAATAATTTATAGTGTGTAGAGACAGTCTGGGCCTGGGAATTCTAAATTGAAGGATGACATTTTTCTTGTCTCTCTCCCTCTCTCTCTCTCTCTCTCTCTCTCTCTCTCTCTCTCTCTCTTTTTTTTTTGCAGGGGGTGGGGGTACTGGGGATTGAACTCAGGGACACTGGACCACTGAGCCACATCCCTAACCCTATTTTGTATTTTATTTAGAGACAGGGTCTCACTGAGTTGCTTAGTGCCTGCTTTTCCTGAGGCTGGCTTTGAACTTGCGATCTTCTTGCCTCAGCCTCCCAAGCCATTGGGATTACAGGCATGCACCACCAGATCCGGCTCTCATCTCTCATTTTATCTCTTCTACATCCAAAATCTTAAAGTTGAGGCTATATGTGATGCTGTGACATGGGAGAAATAGGCATTCCCTTCACCTGTTTTGTCCCCTACAACAGCATCATAATAGGTCTCGTCAGCCCAGTTCCTTAGAGTGCCGCAGCCAAGGAACACAGCAGCCATGGGGATTCAGAAAATCTACAGTTTTCTGGTTGTGTCTGTGGCAGGACCAGGTGCTGGCAGAGAAGCCTGGACTTTGGATCAGAGGACACCTTGGATAGTTCTTAGAGTCAGTGCTCTACTTGTGCCTGGGTCTCTTTGCCCTTTACAAGTACCAGATATCAATCAGCTCTCATCCCAACAGCCAGTTCCTATCTCTCTATCAAAGGATTTCCTCCAAATTTCTGGAACCAATATGCTGACAGAACAAGTCTATATCTGGGAGTTTACATACCCCTGGGGGCAGTCCTTAACCAAGAGCCGAGTGCAGCAGGGATAAAATACCCCCACTCTCTTGCTTCCGTTAGAATAACTTTAAGACTATCATTGTCTTCAGAGTTTCTTTTCCAGATCACTCTTGGCATTGCACCTTTACTCCTCCGACTTCCTATCATAGTCCCACTACCCCATTCGTTTTTCCACTCTTCCTAGGAATCTCTCTGGATGAAGCACTTTCACATGAAAAACCTTGTCTCACTGTGTCTGAGGATCTCGACCTATAACAGACACCCTTCTTCCTGTGTGACTTCAGACAAGTTATCAGTTCTATTTGAACCTGTTTCTTTTTCTGTAAAAATGACATACAAATATCAACATTATAGAACTATTGTAGGAATTAGAGGTCATGTATATAAAATATCTGGAGCAGTCAGTTGCTGTGATGTAAGTTGTTATTGGGTATTTCCCCCTTGTTATTGGTATTTCCTAAGGGGGCAGGCTCACGCAGGCTGCCAGGGGCAATATTCTCCATGCTCAGCATGGTGGTGTGGAACTGCAGACAGCAGGAGCGGGGATGGAAAAGCAAGCCTAGTTATGTGTTGCCCTAGAATTGAGCCTACAACCCCTCCAACTTAAATGGGTCTAAGTAATCTGGTTGTGAGCTTTTTAAACTCTGAGCACAAAATTGGGATATAAAAATACGATTTGAGGGGTAGGTTCAAGAGAGGATTCCGGATTTGATTTTAATTACTCTTCGAATTGTCTTCTGATGGAGAAAATCTTAGGTGGGTTTTTATAGGGTTTACTCTGATAAGAGAGACCCTGCCTCACTCAGGTCTTTCACTGTACTTTGGAGCCTGTGGATTGGTGACAGGCTGTCGGGGCTGGGGTTCCCATGGGAGGAGGTGAAGGTTGAGTCAGATGAGAATCAAATGGCCTCAAATTCAGGAAACTTATCAGAATTTCTCATCTTATGTGTAATATCTGATAGTGAAATTCTAGTGATTCGTTTCCTCTTCCTGAAGCCAAAGAGTCACAGGGATCTAACACTGTAGAATCCGCTCTCATGCTCCTGTCCCTAGGCATTTCCATGGTCTCTGCCTCCTGCATTTCACTCACTTCATCCTTCCGCAATACAGAGTGTCTGAATGTAATTCTCTCAGGTCAGCTTTCCTAAGCCTCTATTCTCTGGAGTCTTCAACATCTGCTTTGGGTTGCTACCTCCACTCCTGAAAAATTGCCTTTTGCTGTTAATTGTAAATGCAGATGGTATAAATAACCACTGAAAATGAGTCAGAGCTGACCTGAGGAAATCATATACATAGGGCAGACTGGATGGTGCTCAGGAAAGAGACAGGGCAGGTCACAGGGGAGGGGAGGGCAGTAGCCCTGAGTATAGAGAGCTATCCTCAAGAATGGTTCTGGTTTGGTTCTGGTGCAGAGCCTATAGGACACACTGGATGTTGTGTGCCTTAAAGTCAAAGGCTAAGAAAACCAGGCTTTGCTGGCCCTGGCGTAGGCAGAGAGAACAAGACACAGAGGAACACCCTGACTGCCTCTGCGAGGACTGTCACCAGAACAAGGATCTGGGTGCAATCCGATGGCCTCCTTTCTGGAAGAAAGCTCCATGTTTTAATAGTAAACGTGCCCTAGAAAATCTGCAGGCCATTAGGAGTTGGGGTGGGTTAGCCCAGTGAACATTTCTCACTGGAATTCTCTGAGGGGGGCTGTCATCTCTGTAGTGTGAGGCCCTCCAAATGCCCCGCACCCAAGGTAGGCTTCTACAAGAAGGTCATGCCAGATAATCCCTTGCGTTGCTCAGCTTTTCATCACTGTGACTAAAATACTTGCCAACAACAACTTAGAGGAAGAAAGCTTCATTCTGGCTCATGGCCTTAGAGGCTTCGGTCCACAGTTAACCAGCTCTATTGCTCTAGGCCTAAGGTGAAGCCGAACATCATGGCAGAGGAAAGCTGCTCAGTTCTGGCCGCCAAGAAGCAGAGAGAATGAGGGGAGGAAGCATCCTGAAGAAAAAGACAGACTTTTCTAGGACACATTCTCAGTGACCTACCTCTTCCCACCAGGTTCCCCACAGTTCATTCGTCCATCCGTGGATTAATCCATTGATGGATTAATTAATCTAGTCAGTGCCCTCCTGATCTAATCACCTCCCAAAAAAGCCCACCTCTGAGGGCATAAGACTTTGGGCGACATTCCAGATGCAAGCCATAATATCCATCATGGAGAAGGGAAAATACAGAGGAGCATGGGGGTAAGTCAAGGGCAACTCAAGCTGTAGGGATATACCTCAGAGTGCTTGCCTAGCATGTATGAGGTCCTATGTTCAGTCCTCAGTAGCGTGCACATGCACACGCGTGTGCACACACACACACACACAAAGGGTTAATTTCTACAAAGAGATTGGTGGCACAGCATAGCTGTTTTCCAAGGACAAGGAAGTGACCTCACAGAGTCCTTTGCTCAGGGTAGCTGTTCCTCCATTCCCCAGCTCTCAACACTAGGCTACAAATCTGTAGCACCACTCCCTCCATTCACACTTTTCATAAGGATTAAGTGTTTCATCTCAGGTCATGCCTGCTAAAGTGCATCCAAGATACATACCACCTTGCCAGGACCAGACCAGGGCAATGAGGGGTCAATGGAAGCAAAATCAAAACCAGAAGACGTTTTCTATTTCCTCTTAGGACATTAATAAAGGCAGTCCTGTTGCCATAATAACTGATGCCAATTAGTCAAGGAAGCAAGTCTTACATCACTAAAACTGATGCAGTGTGGAAGCCACCCGAACCCTTCTACCACTGTGTGTGCACTACACACACTGCGCCTGTTCAGTCACTGTTTGCCCAAAACATTATTCAGCCTTTCCTTTGTTCCCGCTAATCACTGCTAATCCTATGTATTGCACATGTATTGTCACGCCCCTCCCTGATTTACTTCTGGGGCATCTATTTGTTATTAGTAAGTCATGTTTTTCATGGAAACACAGCATGTGGGTAGACTGGGATTGTTTCCTGTTTCCTAGACTTTCTGTTCCACCCTGACAATGCTGGGTCAGCTCAGAGAATTCTTTTTCTCATTCACAAAAGATACCTGTTCAGTTAACAGAATGTCTGAGCAAATCCTTCTTATCTGAGCATTAAAATAGACACCCCTCAGACTGAGGGGCTGGTTACTGCCAAAAAAACAGGGATATGGAAAGAGGCCACATTGTTTATTTTCTGCCCAGGTCCACAGCCAGTAGGAAGCTGGCTAGTGCAGTTCTATGAAGTCAGTGTCGACTCCATTAGTTAATGTGGCGTGGAGCAGTGCATGGGTGGAGTCTCTTCCTTCGGGGTCTACTGGGGAATGCCTGTGCTCTCCCCAACACCACTGCAATGTGGTTCTCAGAGCGAGAGGTGGATTTCTCTGCTCCAGTCTCAGCTGCTCCAGCACTGGTTCTAAAGCTGCTGGTGGAAGGCCAAGGATATTTTATGGATTCCTTGGGATGCTGTTTAGGGGAGATCTTTGGAGATGAGCTGGTGTGAATTCTGAGGTGTCAGTATGAGCTCAGTTCCTCATGACAGTTTCACAAACAGCCAACTCCCCAAGTCTCATCACGCAGACTCTGCTGGTGATGCTTCATCTCAACCTCTCTGTTGGATCAACTGACTGTGAAGCATTTTTCCAAATCCACTCTGCTAGCTGTTGAGCTTCCCAGAGGGATGGCTTTAAGGAGTTATCCAAGGACCTCTGTGGCCTTTCCTTGGCCAGTTTGTGACAATCCCATGCTGGGCTTATGGAAACCTGGCCGGAACAGATACAAAGACAGTTGTTTGTCCCCCTACCCCCCAGGTCAGAGAGTACATGTGGCCAAAGCTGTTGGAACACTGAGCTCCTTGTGAATTCAGCTCTGAAAATGGTGTCAACAAGAGGAACCCCTATAGCATCTTCAGCAAAAACGTACTAATGTCTTTCTACAGTATGACTTTATTAAGTGGTAAATTGGTGGGAAACAGGTACAGTGTGTGCCACAGTTCTAAACTGACTTCTAGGAATGGCATTATAAAATGTGCTTTCATGAACTCATCAAATAGAAATTATTTTCATCTCAGAACAATTTCATATTTGAGAGAGATATCACTAAATAAAGATTCAGATAAACTACACCTCTAGTGTCTGGTGTATGTTGCAACTTCCTTTGCAATTGGATTGCATTGATTCCTAGTGCCATATGCCCCTCTGCTCCACTGCCCCTGACATCAGCAATCAACCTGAAGTCCCTTTCCTTTTCTTAGAGCCTCTGATTACTTATGACTTTGTTCTCCTCTGGTGCATCTTTCTTAGGGCTCTTGCTATCTCAGGACTTCTGCTCATTGCTTTTTCTGCATGCCTTTACATATCTACAGTATACTGTCAACTCCCAAGCATCCACTTTCTTTTTCTCCCTGTATGTGCATATATATCTTTCTCTGTCTCTTGAGTCTGGAGAAAGCATCTTATTGAACCGTTAGTCATAATCATCTTTCTCAGCCAGCTCTAGTTTGCAGATTGTCAGCCATTTTGACTGGTACTTGCTCCTGACTTAATCTCTATTTGTAAAAATGTGAAGCTCCTTTGGAGATGATTTTTTGCTGAAATAACCCCTTGGAAGAGTGTTGGGGAATGCCAGGCTTTTTGAGTTAGGTCTGGTTGATTTGCTAATTCCACCCTCAACAGGCTGACTTGAAACCTTATTAACACACTTTTAGCACAATACACATTTCACTAGAAATCAATGTAACCAAACGCTACCCTTGGCATGGATTGTTACATGAGACAGTATCTAAGACTGGGATAGTGTACCAGGGCTTCAATAAATTAATAAAGCAGAGAATATGAACCATGAGAAACTAGAGAAGGGTAGGTAGTTAAATCTCATTTGTGACCCAAGTGTTTGGGTTTTCTGTAACTGTCCAACAAATCATCCCCAAAGTCAGTGCCATAAAGTAGTGACCATTTAATGATTCAGATGCTGGGGGACAGGTGGATAGGACAGGGTGGGCATGACTTGCCTCTGCTCAGCAATATCCAGGCCTCATCTGGGACTGAAATAGTAGAGTTGAGGACACAATCACCTGGAGACTTCACTGGAATGATTGGTGCCTGGGCTGATGTGATTGAAAGGCAGGCTCCTGTGCCTCTGTTGATTAGAGTACCTACATATGGCCTCTTTGCAGGGCTTGGAATCCCCAGGGTATGTATTTCAATGAGCAAGAGCAGAGTCATATGACTTTCTATGACCTAACCTTGGGAGTCACATAACTTATTCATTGATCAAAGTAGGCACAAACTCCCCCAGATTTATGGAGAGGGAAATAGAGATTCTACTTCTCAATGAGTGAAATGCCAAGGAATTTGTGGTCTTATCTGAAAAAAGGCCATTCCAAGGATAAATTATTTCTTTCCCTTAAGGACTACTTTCCTTTGACATGCTTGGGAAAGGGGTGAGAGGCTATCCCAATTTGGCTCCCAAATCATCTCTATTACAGTCAGTTGTTCTTCCATAAAGTATGCCCTTCATCACTGCACTGAATGCCACTACTTCCTTTGCTGATAATGGTGGCCTCCAATAATGGACCTTGGTTTCCAAGTGACATTCCTGCTACCCTCACAGTATCACCATGGAGAAGGCAGGTAGGAAAGTGTAGGCTCCATTTCTCACTTTCCTTGTCAAAAGCATGATCCACTGTGGAGAGTGGTGACTTGGATCATGATCTCTGACTTCCTCATAGCTTTGTTTGCACTGGGGGTTTCCTGTGCAAAGGTGCAGGTTAAGATTACCCACTCAGAAAAATGAGAAATTATATCCATTCTGATTCAGATGTATGATATGTCAAGGTCATTGTATTGTCATATGTAACTAATTAACACAAATTAAAAAAAAAAGATTGCAAAGTTGCTATGGTGATGCCCCACCTGCAGTGGCTCTCTTCAAGGGCATGGAGCTATACCAGTCTGGACCTTGAGCTCAGACCACCAGATCCCAGGGATAGAGAATTCTGAGCATAACAAGATAACCCTAATGTTCTAGTGCTGCATCCTTCAGATTGTCCGCTTTGCAGAAACTTTCCCACAAATAAAATTTTGATGATAAAACCTATATAATCAATGTGCTGAGCTAGCTCTGGGCCATTGTTCCTCTATCAGAGGACAGTGTTCCACCTGGTCCCAGCTAGAAGTGTGTGTTTGTCTTTTCTCACTCCCCCATTGCCCCTTGCCAGTTTCTGAATTAACAGCCATGGAAGCAGATTAGAGCAATCCACATTTGTGTGCATTCATCAGATTCTGTGAAGTATGAAGGGAACCAAAGGGAACAACACTATGTTAAGAAAGGCATTTAAGACCACGTTATGGCATGATTCTGCCCGGGTTTATGAATGGAAGGTCTTCAAGGAGCTATCAGGTAATTAAACCCTTGTGTCTTACGTTTTTCCTCATCTCTGTCCTCTCTCTTACAGAACTTCCTTTTTGTAATATGCATGATAACCTTTATTAACTTCTGGGCAACTTCCAGCCCTACTCATGAAGTTGTCCTTGTCCTCAAGATTGATCTCTTTTTCTCATAGTGTATTTCCTTCAGTGTGAATTACTCAGTGCATAGTAATACCCAGAAGACAAGCAAGATGGATGGTGGATTTGGGCACTCCAATTTACTTAGACCTTCCTTCACTCTTTTTATTTTTTTCATGCTGGGGATTGAACCCAGGCCTCACACATGTTAGATAAGTGCTCTACCACTGAACTATATACCCAGCCCTTTTAAATTTTATTTTGAGACTGGATCTCATTAAGTTGTTCAGGCTAACCTCAAACTTGCAATCCTCCTGCCTCAGCCTCCCAAGTAGCTGAGATTACAGGTATATACCACCATGCTGGCTCTTTAAGTCTTTCAAGAGGCAAAATTGATGGTTGTTTTAGCTAGCTTTTTCATTGCTGTGACAAAAATACTCAATAAGAACAACTTAGTGGAGAAAAAGTTTTTTTGTGTCTCATGGTTTCAGAGGTCTCAGTTCACAGACAGCCAACTCTATTGCTCTGGGCCCAAGGTAAGGCAGCATATTATGGGGGAAGGTTTTTTTTTTTTTTTTTTTTTTTTTTGATTGGCTGACTTCGCTTAGCATGATATTCTCTAATTCTGGCCAATGCCATAATTTTATTACCTGCAAATGCTATAATTATTCTCTTTTATTGCTGAGTAATATTCCATTGTGTATATTATATACCACAGTTGCTTTGTCCATTTGTCTATGTTGGATTAGGCCCTGACTTCCTTAACAAGACTCCTAAAGCACAAGATATAAATCAAGAATTAATAAATGGGATGGATTCAAACTAAAAAGCTTCTTCTCAGCAAAAGAAGCAATCAATGAAGTGAAGAGACAGCCTACATTTTGGGAACAAATTTTTGACACATGTATGTCAGATAGAGCACATCTCCAGGATTATAAAGAACTAAAAAAAACTTAACACCAAAAAAACCAAATAACTAATTTAATAAATGGGCTGAGGAGCTGAACAGACACTTCTCAGAAGAAGATATACAATCAATCGGCAAATATACGAAAAAATGTTCAACTTCTCTAGTAATTAGAGAAATGCAAATCAAACTAACATTTCATCTCATTCCAGTCAGAATGGCAGTTATTAAGAATACTAGCAACAATAAATGTTGTCAAGGATGTGGGGGGAAAGGCACACTCATGCTGGTGGGACTGCAAATTGGTGCAGCCAATATGGAAAGCACTATTGAGATTCCTTGGAAAGCTGGGAATGGAACCACCATTTTACCCAGCTATCCCACTCCTTGGTTTATACCCTAAGGACTTAAAAACAGCATACTACAGGGACATAGCCACATCAATGTTTATAGTAGTACAATTTACAATAGCCAAACTGTGGAACCAACCTAGGTGCCCTTCAGTAGATGAATGGATAATGTAACTGTGGTATATATACACCCAGTTTTATAGTTAAATTAGCTTTCATCTTCAGTAAGTGGGTTAGATTTCACATGAGTTAGAAATGTGAAAATTGTCACATTTATAGATATTTGGGTTATAATAACACTCAATCATTTTTATGATAGGGACAAAAGTGCAGGATTAGGAGTTCCTGCTTACCATTCTAAATGGTAGTCTCTGTAGGGCTGGACTCTTTTTTTCTCTGTGATATGTATTTTCACATCCCAAAAGAAGTGTGAACAAATATTCTTCAGTACAACTCTTCTGAAGTCTGAAGCATACTGCTCTTCTGCTTGGTTTCCAGGTTCTAGAAGAGTCTGTTCCCCTTTGGAGATGGTTCTTCTGTTCTCTCTTTGCCTGGCTGACTCCTGGTGATCTCCCAGGACTCTGAGGTGTCTTAAATATTCAGGCTAGCTTTCTCTGACTTGCCCCTGCACCTTTCCTTAGTCTCAGTCTTGTTTTTAGCAGTCCTCATATCACCCTGTACCTTCCCACACTGATCATGGTTGTCATGGTTTAACTGGAGGACAGGGACCATGACTACCTATGGAGGCTCACCACTGAATCCCCAGTACCTACACCAATGCTTGGCAGAAGTTTAAATGATTTAACTTAAATGGCTGAGTTGAAATTTGAATGAATGCATGTATAGATAGGAACCTGTAAGAGATGATTATAAGAAATGTCAGGGTTTAAATCACTTCTTATTGAAAACATGTCTATTTGATTTGCTGCATGTAAGCATCATGACAAATATAACTTAGTTTCTTTTTTAACATATATAGTTTATAACTTCTTTTAACTTACAACTAAGATGTCAAGTTTTCATGTTTAGGCTGTATAGCTTTTACTGTTCTATATAATAATGCAGAAATAGTAATAAGTTTCCCAATTGGTCTTTGTAAGTCCAGATTTCTTCTTACAGTTCTATCTATGAAGGCACAGATGTTCTGCCACCCGTGGGAGATGTCAGCCATCCTGAGTAGGCTCTACTCTTACCCACCAGAGCAAATTTAACCTTTCTTCTTCCTGGGTCACTGGCGTTTATGTTCATGGTTCTTTGTAGTAAACTCTTCCTTGACACTTCTCTACCGACCCAGCATTTATTTCTAAGACCTTTTTCTACTATACATCTCTTTTCTAGAGAATAGAAAAGCTAAATACTTGCATCCTCAGTCTCCTTCAAAACTAGGCTTTACCAGGAGGAGAACTTGGGGCTAATGAGATACAAGCACAAGGCCATCTGTGAAGTTGTTAGCATTCTTGATAAAAGGGACAGGCTTTGCTAATGTCAACATCTTCTATCTTCCATGCCTTAAATATGAACATGATGGTTGAAGATGTAGCAACCATCAGGCGATCATGCAGCAATGAGCTGATGCTCTTAGGATGGTGGAGCAGACAGAAGAGCCTGGCTTCTTGATGACATGCCAATCTTAGACTGTCTCTTTATCTAATTTTCTTCTCATCTTTAAGTCTGCAGTAGATGGCTTGTCATTAAGTGCAGCTTAAAGTGCGCTTAACTGATACAACTAGGTAGACTATTTTTAGCTGGCTTCTTAATCTATACCTAAATCTATGTTTAATCTAAACTTACTCAATTTAATATGAATCTCCCCTTGATCTAAATACAAGTAGGGACCCATATTTGAGAAGGGGCAATAGCCTTTCTTTTGTCCATACCTTACTATATTGATGGGACCACAAGTAGCAACTTATAATGATGCTCACCCTGAAACTATAAATTGATGGAGAATTTAGCTCTCCTCTCTTACTCTATGGCAAATATCCCAAAAGAAATGTGAACAAATATTCTTCAGTACAACGTAAAAACCTTATGTTCTATTTTTCAGATTTTAGTACATAAAGAACTTTCAAGAAAATGAGAAATATTCCTTTTCCCAACATCTAGTAGGTCTAAGACCTGGATACCACTCTCCATTTAATGTCAAAACTACTTTGGAATTATCTAATTAATAACATACTATGTCAGCACACAATGTTTAACCTTCAGACTTCTCTGCTGTAATTCTTTATCTATAGTAAATGAGATGGGTAGAACAATAGGCCTTTTGGCTCACTGTTCAACTTTAAATAAAAAAATTTAGACTATGATTATTAAATGATGAATGAAAATGCAGAAATTCTTCCAAATTCGCTTTATACAAAGCCCCCCAAATGGTTAGCTCTTTTCATCTCTAAGAATTAGGGGAGCCTAAAGCTTTGACTAAAACCACAAAGTGAGTCCTCCCACCTCTGTCTCTCCTTCTTTCTCTTTGCCTTTTCCCTGGGAGCCCAAAGTTAATAGGTTGCACATGCTGTTAGCGGAACCTCCATCCCCCGCGGAGTCGACACTGCCAAGACGCCCTGACTCTCAGTGTGTCTCACCAGTTCCTGGCTTTGGTTTCATGTGATCTGAAGCACTCTCACATGAAGCCAGGAAGATCTGCAGCGCAGCACTGTGGAAAATGTGAAACATCAGTGTATTTTTCAAAGCTGGGTTGTAACTAAAACTTGGCTTGTTTGCTGTCTGGCTGATAAGGATGGGTGAGGGATAAAGCCTTGGCTTTGCTGTGTTCGTGGTAGAATCTAAGCATTGATCTTAAAAGGAACATTTCAGGTAGGAGAGGCGAGTCTTTTGTTTTCTAACTACTGGTAATAGCTAACTTTGGAGCTCCCTGGACATTTACATGGGCCAGAAGCTAGAGATGCAGAGGGGAGATGTGCAGAGGGGCTAGCTCTCAGGCTCCACACAGGTCAAGGCCTTAGGAAAAGTACTGATTGGGTCCTATCTCACTGAGAAATGTCTGTGTCTGTGGTGGCCACCTCCCAGAGAGAGAAAGGGGTTCTCCAGCTGAAAAATGGCTTCATCTCTCTTGAGCAGGCCTACTGTTTTTAGGCACTCACAGATGGGTTTTTGTTTTTTTTTTTTTGTCAAAAAAATTATTGCTTTTGACCTTTCAAGATGGGTAGGATTGTGCAGGGCGTTTTCATTAGTTTGTGGTATGTCTGCTTTGCCTCTGCAGAGGCAAGATGTCATATCTGTCATGTCTGCTCAGGGTTTTATAGTCTCTTATTGATTACTCTTTACAGACCCCATGAGGGAACTGGGTAAGAAGCATGAACTAGCAAGCTCATGTTTATGTAGCTCACCTGAATGCATTGGGGTTTCTTTTCCTCTGATGTTCATTTCTTTGCATAGTTGGGGGCTGCTCTATTTTTCCCAAATATCTTTTGGTTGCTCATTCATATTTAATAATAGTATAGAAATCACTAATTTTGACCATGATCCTTAAAAAGAAGTACAATTTAACATAAAAACCTAGCATGTCTTCAAAGACTACTTATGTACAATGTTCACAGATAGCTTCAGTTTTAGTTTGTTTCATTTAAAGAATGCCGGTCATGACCACTTAATTTATGACCCACAAAGGAGCTGCAATTTATACAAAATATATTGGGATAGCATAGCTTATTTCAAAAGACAAATGGTAGCAATGGCATAATTGTAAATTAATTGATGTTAAAAATTATTTGAGTTCTCAGCAAAATAGGAATAGAGGAGAATTTCCTCAACTTGATGGAGAATTTTCTCAACTTGAAGAAGAATACAAATGTATATGTACTCTACAGCTTACATTAAACTTAATTATGAATAACTCATTTTCACCAGGATTAGGAACGAGAATGCCCTTTTCACCACTGCTTTTCCTCATTGTACTGGAAATCCTAGCCAAATCAGTAATGCAAGAAAAGGAAATAAAGGTCAAACAGATTGGGATGGAAGAAACAAAACTGTCTTATTTTTGCAGATGTTGTGATTGCCTATAAAATAAGAAAAAACTGCCAAAACAAATACTGCTTGAATTAATAAGTGATTATACAAGATTTCATGATACAAGGTTAATATATAAAAATGAATTGTTTTTCTATATGCCAACAATAAACAGGTGGAATTTGCAATTAAAACATATTGCATTATAAAGTAATGTAATGTATGTTTATATGTAATGTGATGCATATTTTAATGTAGAACATATTATATTATCACTATAATAAAATATGACAGACTTTAATTTTAAATAAAATTAGATACTTAAGTTTAAATCTAACAAAATATGTGTAGTATTTTTACAAGGAAAACTAAAAACTCTGAAGAGATATTCCTTATTTACAGGTAGCAAGATTAGAAATAGTCAAAATGTCAATTCTTCCCAACTTAGTCTATAGATCAATTGCAATACAAAATAAAAATCTCAAAAAATTATTTTATGGATATTGACAAATTGGTTCTAAAGTTTATATGGAGAAATAAAAGGCCAAGAACAGCCAACTCAATATTGAAGGAGAAGGATGAAACTGAAGGACGGACACTGCCCAGCTTCCTTGTACTTATTACAAAGATACAGTGAAGACAGTGTGGTATTAGTGAAATAACAGACAGATCAATGGCACAGAATAGAGGACCTAGAAATAGACCTTCATGAATTTGGTTAATTCATGTTTGACAAAAGATCAAAGGCAGTAAAATGGAGCACAGATAGTCTTTTCAAGAAATCATTGGAATAAGAGGATTTCCAAGTGAAAAAAAAAGAAAAAAAAGGATAGACATAGGTCTTATACCTGTCATAAAAATTAACTCAAAATGGATCATGAACCCAAGTAAAAAGTACAAAATTGTATAACTCTTAGAACATAGAGAAAACCTAGATGATCTTACTTATGATGAGGATCTTTTACATATAATATCAAAGGTACAAATTATAAAATAAGAACTGATAAACTGGACTGCATTAATATTAAAAATCTCTTCTCTATAAAAGACAATATCAAAAGAATAAATAGACAACATACAACTGGGAGAAAGTATTTCTTTTTTTTTTTTTGTCAAAAAAGCACAACTGATAAAGGACTATTATCCAAAATATGCAAAGAACTCTTTAAATTCAACAGTAAGAAAAAGAAAAACTTATTTAAAAATGGACAAAAGATCTAAACAGACATCTCATCAAAAAAATTTATACTTTTGGAAAGTAAACGTAAGAAAAGATGTTTGACACCACACATTGAGAACATATTAGAGAGTTGCAAGTGGAAGAATAATGGGATATCATTATATACCAGCTATAATGCTCCAAATTCACAATACTCACAACACCAAATAATGGTGAAAGAATGGATCAATGGGAACTCTCATTAAAAGCTAAAATGGTACAGTCACTGGGAATATATTTTGGTGACTTCTTACAAAACCAAACATATCCTTACCATATGATTCAGCCATAACACTCCTTGGCATTTACCCAAATGTGTTGAAAACTTATGTTCATACAAAACCTATACAGAGACGTTTATAGCAGTTCCATTAATAATTGCCCAAACTGGAAGCAATCAATCAAGATGTTCATCAGGAAGTGAATGAATAGATAATGTATGGCACATCAAGACAATTCAATATTTTTTTTCAGTACTAAAAAGAAATGAACTATCAAACCATGCAAAAAACATGGAGGAAACTTAAATGCATGTTACCAACTGAAAAAAAAAAAGCCAATCTGAAAATCTACTATTGTATAATTCCAACTATGTGACATTGTGGAAAAGACATAACATTGAGACAATAAAATGATCAGTGGTTCTCAGAGGTTAGGGGCAAGGAGGGATGAATAATCAGAGTACTGGAATTTTTAGGACAGTAAAACTTCTCTGTATATCTACAATGATAAGTATATGTTATTTTACATTTGCCAAAACCCGCAGAATATTCAACACCAAAAACGTACCCTATTATAAACCATTGACTTTCGGTAATTATGTGTTGAGGTAGGGCCCTTGGTTGTAATGAATGCATCACTTCAGTGGGGAAGGGTTATTGATAGTGGGAAAGGTTCTGTACATGAGAGCGATAGGTATATGGGAATCTCTGTGCCTTCTTCTCATTTTTTCTGAGAACATAAAACTGTCCTAAAAATGAAATTTAATTAGAAAGAGTGATGCATGTTCTCTCTGGTAGACAGATTTCTAAGATGGCTCCCAGTGATTCTTGCCTCCTGGTTTCATAGCCCTGTATAGCCCTTTCCTTGAGTATAGTCTGGGCCCACTGACTTGCTTCTAATTAATAGAAAACAGTAAAGGTGATGAGATGTCATTTTTTGTGTGTGTTTGTGAATGGTTTACAAAAGTCTGACTATCATCTTGCTTTCATTTGCTCTAAGTAGCATTCTCTTTCTGGCTCTCTTTACCTTTTTTTTTTTTTTTTTTTTTTAATGAATTAAGCTGGAGAGGCCCATGTGGCAAGGAACTGAGGGCTGCCTCTGAGAAACTGCAGATCATTCCTCAGTTGAGTCTTCTAATGAGACCAACAATTTAATCTCACCTCACTAACACCTGCAGTGCAAGCTCCTATGAGACCTAGTGCCAGAGAATTCAGCTAAGCCTGGATCCCTGGCCTGCAGAAACTGTGAATGAATGGATGTTTTAAGTAAGTAAGTTTGAGGGATAATTTATTACATAGTGATAAATAACCGATACACTATCTTTTAGTGATGCACAAGATTGGAAGTTTGCATTTTTGGCCTTGGGGAAGTATCCACTTGGTCTAATATATGCAATGAAAAAGACTTTGGGATGTCTATCTTTTTTTGGATGCATAGCACTAGTTTAATCATTGACAGAAAAGAAAGGGAAAAAAAACTTTTTGAAAATTTTTTTTTTTTTTTCTGGAAGTTAGTGAGTAAGGAATACTTCAGAATAAAAAAGGTCAAAGACTTTAGAGTTATCTGTAATTTTAGTGTTAAGTACTATTTCGTTGTAAGAGCATTCCAGTTGAGAAAATTTGAAGAAAGGACAATCAATGTTAAATTTCTTGATTGACAAAAACGGGGCTTCCTGAACCAAGTAGGATTTAGACATTCATGAAGAACACAATTGTATGGAGTTACACTAGACATATTTGTTTCTAAATGCTGGAATTCTATGTGGTACAGTCTTTTGTTGTCTTCTCTTTGCCACCTTCATTTGCTACCTGAGTGATCTCAGCCAGGCTCATGACTCTACATATCATCCAAATGCAGATAAAACCTAGAAACATGTCTCAAGTCTGGACTTTTCCCTTGAATTCCAGTTTTTTTCTTTCCAACTGCCTACTCAGCACCTCCATTTGGATGTCTATGAGGCATTTCAAACTTAACACATCAATCTTCAAATCTTCACCTTCCTCCCACTCTCCTATCTTAAAAAAAATAGCAATTCCATCCTTTGGTACTGAAGCCAAAAAAATCTTGGAATTGCTCTTGACTCACTTCTTTCTTTCACAATTTATATCTAATCCCACTAGCAAGTCCCACTAGTTCCTCCTTTAAAATAATCCAGGATCTGGCTACTTTTCAGACCTCTGGTCCAAGTTTTCAGCATCCTTCCTAATTCACCTCTTTGTTTCTGCCTTTGCCCTGTCACGGCCCATTCTTAGCACAGCATCCAGAGGGATCTTATTAAAGTATAAAGTCATCACTACCATGCTTACATCACTACCATGGCTCTTTCTGGCTCGGAGTAAAAGCCCCAATCCTTACAAAGGCCCAGGACAGGCTGCTTAAACTGCTGACCTTCTTCTCTGCCTTGGACTCCTGGCACTTTCCCTATTTACTTATTCCAGGTATGATACCCTCATCCTTGCATAGGACTGAAGCAGGGACCCATCTGTCATGGATTTTCTTCACTGCTAAGAATGCTTTCTTCCTCAGACATTCACATGCATCATTCATTCATTTCTCTCAGGTCTTTGCTCAGATCTTAGTGGGACTTTCTTGGCCACCTGCTCTTAGAAGTCTCTGTTCCTTTTCCCACTTTATTTATATCAACATCACTTTCCCTCTGCCTCTATCATACCACCCATTTTACACCAAAATACCACACACACCATACATATGTTGTCTGTGATCCAATACTGCAGTGGGTGCTCCATCAAGGCAAGTATTTATGTCTGTAACCTCAGTGCCTGGATTAGCACTTGGTTCAGATTAGGCATTGCTAATTCATTGTTGAATAAATGGATGAAGCTCTTTTCTTTCTAGCTTTTCTATGTTTTCCCATTTCCATTACAGGTATTTGTATTTTAATTCTCTGAGCACCAGCATAGGGAATAGTTACGCATTTTGTTTTTGATTGCAAGTCACAATTGAGTGAAGTCTGATTTTCTTGAGGTGTGACTTTATTTCTTTCAACTCTGACTTATAAAGCTGGTGGCAATTTAAACAATTGCAGAAAGTTTTGGGGGGTCTTGACAGGCTAAAAGAATTAGAAGAATATTGAATTCAACCATGGCATAGTTCATGATTGATAAGAGTAATATTTCTACATGCAGGAAGCACGAATATGCACGTTAGAAGTGAGTTAGAGAAAAATAAGAAATACTGAACTCTTGCAAACGAGGTTTCAGGATCTTTCTGTGTACCTGGCTCATGTGTAGACTTTGCAAACCATTCAGTGCCCTGTCATTAGCATGGGGTGCCTTTCTTAAAATATATGCGCCCAGGTATAAATAATACCAGAGTTGATTATCAAAAGACTTGCCCAAATAATGGAAAGAAATGCTATAGGGAGAAGCCAGAAGCCAGGGACACCACCAGCTCACATTCTTTTCTGACGGCATCATACTTTAGGGGAGGAACAAAGGCCAGTTTGCTGCTTTAGAGATGGGGTGGCAATCAGAACTTTGAATTTCTTGGCATTTGCTAGTTTGAAGCTTAACCTTCTGAATAGTTGAGTATAATTACATGTGGTTTCTTAAAAGAGTCTCGAACAAAGTGAATCATTTAAGGAATGCCCTAAAAGACATATTATTTAGAAGAACTATGCTTTGGTCCCAGAAGACCTGGATATATCTTTAAAGACACTTGCTCATAAATTAATGGAATTTCCAATAGCACAAAAGAATCATCTTGTGAAATCAAATTTCTCCTGACTCATGATATCCAATCTACCCCAAAAGCTCCTTACCGATAATTCTCTTAAATGCATAGTTTGAAAGCAAACATCGGCTTTGAAAACAAGACAATGTGTAGCTGGACCTTGTTCATGGAATGTATGAGCAAGGGAGGGTTTAAGCTGGAGAGGACAGTGGCACTGGGGTGGTGAGTGTAGTTTTAGAAAGATGTTTTAATGAAAGGAGATTCATAATTGTACAGTGTTTCATCTAGGCTGTCACTTGGAAAGCAGACAATCTTGGTATTTAGAAATACATGCATTTTCTGACCTCAGTTTTCATTTTCAGTAATGTTAATATCTAATATATATTGAACGCTTCCTATGTGCCAGGCAGAGTGCTCTACATGTATCACTTTGCCAATTCTTACAAAAGCTCTATGAGATAAATACTATCATTGTTCCTATTTTACACAAGAAAAATGAAGATAGAAATCTTAGTGATTTGCCGAGCTTTGATTATAAATTGTGGAGCCGAGTCCATCTGCTGGTCTTATTACTGAAGTCTCTGCTCTTGACACCCAGCTGTTTGAGTCCCAAGAAGCCCCATTCAGCACACCAACCTCCCTGGTCAACCATGATAATCACATTGAGCTACCAATGGCATGTCTACACCCTTCTTTCTCCCTGAAGGATCCTGATGAAACCAATCTCACAAGGTTCCACTGACTGGAAATAGTCGGTGGACTACCTCCAAGTGCATTTGTTGGCCTATTGCTTTAAACCTGATGTCACAGAATGCACAGAATGGCCAGCAGATGGCTTTAGTAAGTGGGAGTGGAGCCAACACTTGTCAGAGGCCTACATGGTTTTGGAAGAGGGTTTCCAAGGATGAGATGAGATCCTTAAGGACTTATTCTAATACTTTCTGTTCTCAAAGCACAGTCCACATATCTCTTTTCACTTCTCCAGAGGCTATTTCCTTTTCTACTATGTTTGGGTACAAAAGGGTTCTTGGCCGATCCTGAGGTTTAGGACAGTAATGGGGGGGGCGGGTCATGTGGGTGACGGCTGGCTGCTTTCTTATTGGCTAGGGCCCTATTTATGACCCATACTCACTCACAGTGAAGAGATCACACTCACAAGTCTATGTGTGTGTATGTGGTAGGAGACAGTAGTTGATGCATACTATACCTGCCAAACCTTTTAAAGGGACAACAAATTCATAAGTGTGGGTTTGCACAAAAATCTTCAGTGAATTATCGAGTACCTGCTATGTGCCAGACACTGTGAGAGGTGATGGGGATAAGATGGATAAGATCTTAAGCAGAAACAGACATGGTTCCTGGCTTCCTGGGATCCCAGTATACTGAGAGACATAAGCAGCAAATCCACAACTGTGGTTAGTGCTAGGAAAAAGAGTGCTTTGTGCTATGAGGACATAAATAAGGGAATTGAGTCTAGTCAGAGAAGTCAGGAGAGGTTTTTTCAGGATTTGAAGCTTGACCTGTGATCTGAAGGAGGAGAAGAGATGAACTAAGGGACAGGGGATCTTTCCAGGCCATGCTCCAGTGCATATCAAGGCCACATGGCTATAGGCAGTATGGCATGAATCTCTCTGCAGAGAAGCAGAAGTAGAGGAAGACAGTAGTTTTCTACCTCTGGGAATGCTGTCTTGGACCACGCCCTCTCTAGGGCTGTGATTTACACTTTCTCTCCCCTCTCAAAATTGTGGACACTCTGAGTAATTCAGGAGGTTGAGGCAAGAGGATGCAGGTTCAAAAAGCCATTCTCAGCTACTTAGTGAGGCCCTAAGTAACTAAGCAGACCCCGTCTCAAAATAAAACAATAAAAAGGTCTGGGGATGCAGCTCAGTGCCCCTGGGTTTAATCCCTAATACTAATAAATACATAGATAGATCCAGTTTGACCCCTTCAGATTTAGCTACTGGAAACTTTAAGCCTGCATCTGCACTCTCAGAGTGTCTCTTTATACCAGCTCTCAGAAATGCCTCAAGAAAGTCTTCCTTAAAAATTTAAAAGTAGTAACTTTGTGGGGAACCTGCAGACCCCTGAGGCAATGATGAGCCCCAGGTGTCCATCAGCTTGAGCTTATTCTAGACTTTGGCCCAGTATTAATAGGACAGAGGCCACTTATGCCTTCAGGAAAATCGAGGGGGGCTCTGGCAGAGGCCTGGGGTGAAGGTCAAACTCTCTCCTTCCCTCTCTCCTTCCCCACAGGGTGACTTGGACACGAACAATTTTTCTGCAGTGACCATCTGAGGAAGACTGCCTGGGTATGGCAGGTGGGGAAGCATTTCTTACTTCAAGAAGTTTTCAACCCAGATAAGGTAGAAGACACTACCCCCAGATGCAAAATGCAATCAGGTGAAGAAATATAGTTCCTCCCTCCAGCCCTCCCCAGGTAAATGCAGGCTACCCTCCCATGCCACGTCCACCCTTTCTCCTCATTCACATGACTGGAGCAGCATTAAAGTCCTGGCTGAAAAAGGCAGTGGGATTAGGCACGTCCTCAGGAATCCTTCTTTGAGCACTTAACAGTCAATCTGGTTTTATTTCCCAATAACAGGGCTTAACTACAATTCAGAAGTAAAGGCTGCAACCCGCAGACTTCCGCTGAGGGCTCCTTTCACATCTGAGCATCAGTGGCTGCTGTGCCCACACAGATCCCACATCAGAAGGAGGAGGGCGCCTCCGAGGCAAGACATGGACCCTCCACAGATGACGGAACCAGCCCCCACAGATCATCTTCCCCCTCATTCTCTAGCTGGTATGACCACCCTTCAAATGGAGCCAGCCCCAAAGCACAAGCCCTGCTGGGAATGGCAGCCTCCAGAAGAGGGATGGGAAAGAGCAGAGACACTCTCCACCCCTCAATGTGCAGGAGAGAAAAACAAAACCACTTGCAACTGATGTCATAATGGACCATATGTGAAATCTTCAGTGGGAAGGGTGGAATAATGTTCTTCTATTTAGTCTCAAGAAAAGAAAAAAGATAATCTTTACTGTACGCTTGTGGTTTGTGACCCATGACCTCCTTTATTTTAGCTTGGGGGTGCCAGGCCCTAGTGGGAGGTCCATGGCATTGCCAGCTGTGGCAATATCTCTGATCCAAGGCTTCCAGAGGGGACTGCCTCAGCCCAGATTCCAGGCTACAGATTCAAGCTCCTTATCATCCACTTCCATTTTCCTCCTTTTGGACAGAGACCCCTGGACCTCTCTTTTCTTGCTTTGTACGTTCTACACCCACCTTTTCACCCAGGTCCCTGTCTGTGCAGGCAGTCTCTGTAGACTTCATGGGTCCACAGGTCCTATGCATGACTTTGACTCAGGGGTGCTCCACTGGCAGCTGCAGGCCCCCAGTCTCCTTCATCTGGGCTGGGTCCATCCAGCAGTGAGGACAGTGTGCTGGGGCTGCACTGTGGGGCAGGGGCAGGGAGAAACAGTTTGGGTTGCTACTTCATTGCCTAAAAGGAGGATCTACCTCATTGGTTTTCACCCCAGGCTGTGCATTAGATTTCCCAGGAGCTTTTAAAGCTACCATCTCTGAGCCCCAGCCTGGCTCTTTTAGATGAGACTATCTGGAGGCACAACTGGGAAAGGTGTTTTTTTTTGTTGTTGTTGTTTTTTTTAATGCTCTGCAGGTGATTCTCATGTACAGCCAGTGTTGAGAGCAAATGCTTTACTCTAAATCCAGTAGGACATATGGTTGGATCTTCTTATTCATCTATTCTCTGGCTTTAGATGATAAAATAAAGAAATAAATTTAGCAGTGTGAATCCCTGCCAGAAGAGACAGAAAAGTGGGAGGGGGAAAAAGAGTTATGTTCCCACAGGCTTCACCCGCCCTTGACCAAACTGACTGAACCTGGTGATTGCTGCCCCTGTAGGCTTTTCTTTTTATCCTGGAAATAGCCAACTTTTGCAGGATACCCTCCAGCATCATGCATTCACTTTTACCTGAAAATCCTTTGAAAATTTATCTTCTTAAGGGAAGAAAAAAAAAGCAGCTCACTTGCCCCGCCTCTGACCCCCCTGATCTCGGTGAGGTGGGGGGAGCTGGTATTCAATTCAAGCAGCTAGGCAGGAGCTGCAGTCTGAATGGGGACCTCAGCTCCTCCCACCCCAGATGTGCCAGACCTTTCACTCACAAGAAATTTGGATTTAATAGGTCAGCCTAATGGAGTCGCAGGCCGCAGGCCCTGGAAGACATTCTTGCCCAGACTTTAGTTAAGGTGTCTGCATAGTGTCTCAAGTATAGCTAATTAGGGTAGCAACAAGGCCTTATTTTAAATAATATAAGATGCACAGTGAGAAACCAATTCCATTTAGATAATGGAAAGAATCAAATTGATTGAAACTCAGATCAAAGCTCATTAAACATGCATCAACTCTTAGGCAACCACAGATAACATCAGAGAAATGTCGCTTTTTTGCTGTTTCTTCCTCTTGTCCCTCACTCTTCCCCCTCCCCCTTTTCTCTTTGCTGAGACAATTGTCCCCCTGGAAAGAAGATCATATTGCACTTCAGATGGAGAAATTAGACTCTGGTTAGGCTTCAGAAGTTCCTCCAAATCTCTTGCATGAACCCAATTTATTTGGCCACATTTTGCCAGGATGAGCTTACCTAAAAATCTCAGCAAACTTCATCTTGAATTCTGTAATCTGCTCATTGTGTGGAGAATACACTTCAGATAAAGCCCAGTGGTTTCATCCTCTAGCTATGCTGGACACAGGTCACAGCAATCAATTATGGGCAAATGGCAGTTTCCAAGTTTGCCACTGTTGATTAAGTTGCACATGGTCTAAAATAACAGCAAGGCACTGACTCTGTCCCTTGCTTGAGGACCCACATGAGGAGGACATGGGCTGTCAAGGGAAAGGGGTGCTGCCTGATGGTCCCTGACATTGGGTATGTTCATTAGTGGAAATGTTGGAAGAAGCTGCAGTTCCATTGGACTGGGGCCAGTGTATCCACTTCCCATGAGTGTCATAAATCAAAACTTTCCTGGAAAGGTCCAGACTTTTAGAATTTAAGAATGGGCTATATATTAGTTTGCTGGGGCTTCTATTATAATTTGCCACAGAATGAAAGGCTTAAACTATAGATACCTGTCATATCACAGTTCTTGAAATCCAAGGTTATTGGTTGGCAGTGTTGTTTCTTCCAAGGGCTGTGACGGAAGGACTCCCTTCTTGGCTTGTAGATGACCATCTTTTTCTTGTGTCTCTTCACAACATCTTCCTCTAAATGTATAATCTTGGTGTTCAGATATCCCCTTTTTATAAAGGTCATTATTCACACTGGGTCAGGGTTCACCCTCATAACCTCATTTTAACTTGATTGCCTTCAAAGGCCCTGTCTGCAAACACAGTCACATTCAGGCCCCAAGGTTACGACTCAACATATCTTTTTGAAGGGACCCGATTCAACCCATAGCAGACCACAACCATGATGGAATCTAATAATAAAAATGATTTTGTGTTGAGGATTTATTTATAGTCTAAATTTGGCATTCCCTTTAGTGCCTTTTGATCATTTATTTAATCCTCATAACCCTATGAAATCAGTTCCATTTTTATCCAAATGTTACAACTGAGGAAACTGAATCTGTGGCAAAGTTAAGTAACTTGACCAAGGCCACACTGCTGAGAGTAGAGCCTCATTCTCTAAGAGCAGAGCTAGCACTCAAAAATGAGCCATCTGATTCCACGTTAACGGCTCTTCTACACAGGCTCTGTGGGGTTCAATTTAAAGCATATTTCATGTTTGTGGCAGCCACGAGAACACACCTCACAGACTTTCAACTGTGGGACACTTAAATGAACAAGGGCCCAATGGCTGAGCTTGGAAACCCATTCCCAGGTTTCCCTGAGGACACTCTTTCTGCTGGCTGCCCCCAGCCAACGCCAGAGTCATGAAGGGGTAGCAAGGCAGCCTGTTTCTGGGAGATGTGGGACTTCTGTGAAGTCTCATTTTTTGGCTTGAGGACTCATCAACAGCCTTCCACACCTTATTTCCACTGCAGGGCAGTCCAGGATGCTTGGCAAGCCTTCCTTCCCTCCCTTTCCTCTCTCCTGCACTCTGGGGCAGGCCTGAGACATGGTCTCCTAATATATCATTGCATGTTTAATGGTGTCTGCATCTCTAAATCATGGAGGTTCTGGACAAAACAATGTTCTATTTCATCAAGAAGTTTCAGAATAGATGTGGGTTTAACTGTGCTTTACATTGATCTAGTTCATTTTTAAAAATCATAGCACTAAAAAATTGCACTTCTTACTAGGTATGGTTAGTGATTCTATGAGATGTATTTTTTCCTCAGCATTCAGAAAATTCATGTAGTTTTGCCATTTTAAATGCTGCTCCTTTCGGTCCTGGCTCAGACATGCAGAGGTCCCAGAGCCTTGCATGTCGCAAGTCATCAAGAACTGATGACTGACAGCCCCCAGAAGGAATTGAGGATCCTTTTCTCTCCTGATACTCTGTAAAATTAAGCTGGCTAGAGAATGGGGGCTGGTACTTTGAGGGGATGAGAGGGACGGAGAAAGCATATCAGACAGACATTGTGGCCTCAGTTATAAGAACTTTACACAGACAGGCATGTGACCCTTCATGCAAGCTGAAGACTATCACATGAAGTAGATTTCTGTGAGACACTGCACTCAGAGAGACAGAACAGGTCTCATGGGATTCACAAGGTGACCTGTTGTGTCTTGGAGGCAGGAACACTGGTCTCAGAGGCACTTTTTAACCTGATTACATTATTAAAACAAATAACTAATTGTCCCTTTTCTCTCTCTTTTTTTTTTTTTTTTTTGGCAACTAATTGAAACATTTACTTTGCTAATACCCACTAAAGCGAGGTATGGGGCTTTAATAGTTAGTTAGCTGTCTGGTGGGTATTTAGGTTCTCCAGGTCTTAGGCTCCCCCTTTGGTAGTTAAACAGAACCATATTACAAAATGGGCCAGTTGGAATGAATGATCGCTGAGGTCCTTCTCTTCGTTATGATTCTCTGAAGTGTCCATCTTGGCATGAACACTAATCAAGTAAATTTGCTGGGTGTCAGGATGGGATAGAGAACTTTTCCCCTCAGGGGATGGTTTCTGCTGTCTTCCCCCCAGAAAAGACACACAGAAACTCCTTCACTTTTGAGGTATTCTGACCCTAGGCTGGTTACTGACCAAAGGAAGGGGAAGGATATGTGACTTCTTTACAAACTCAGTGGTTATTACCTTGACGGTTGGCTATGCCAATATAGGTGCCGACCATAAACATTGGTATTTTTTTTTTTTATTCTAGGAGGAATAACTTGCCTCGTGGTATATCCAAATCTCCATAAATGACATGTTTTATTATCACAGTGACCTGCTGCATATTCATCCACGTTAAAAAATAATGCCACAGTGGCTCGTTCAGTCCAGGAGACCATCTCAGGATTGTTTAAAGCAGGACATGAAACTGATGGAAACTGGCTCCCTGACCAGCAAGAACACATGTGGGGCAGCTTTGATGTGACTGATAGGGGAGTGTTTGCTGATAGGGCCTGCTAATAATCCAGTGAGGTGATGTCATTCTTGGCAGGATCCAGAAAGAGAAACAGAGGCCAAGAGCTCCCCTTGGCTGACACAGCCCCTTCAGAGTTCCTTGACTTTGCTGTTGCTGAGCAGATGAGATGGGAAAGTTCTGTGAGCCCAGCTGAGTTGTCTTACCTCCTGGGGATGAAAGTTTTTGTCCAAAACCTTGGGTCACGAGCTGGTTTTCATAAATCCCTTAGAAGGCTTTATACTACCTTTGAAAACGCTTTGAAAATATTCCCCTGAATAGCAGTTCCTAATACAGCTAGGAGATAATTAATTCCTGGGATATAGTCCTCTGTTTTAAAACTGCTTTGTCCCATAGGGAAGAGACCCAAACTCCTTAACCCTTGAGTGTCTCCTAATTTTGGATGTCAAAGAAAGTGCAGGAATCAGAATCAGGGAGAAAAGGAAACTTCAGGGTACTCTTTGAGTCTAGAATTACAAAAAGCAAGCTCGGTGCTCTTTAATAGAGTATATCCTGTCTTCCTTCCTTCCTTCCTTCCTTCCTTCCTCTCTTTCTTTCTTTTTCCTAGATTTTGCTTAAGCCAGGGACCAGGAATCCTCATGTTTCCAGGAAGAGAGATTGATTTGGGTGTCTACCCACACCCACATTCTGATCCTGTGTGCAGCCATAGCCAGTCCTCTTCTCTCTGGCCTCCTCTTTAGCAATCTGTGATCCTTGAGAGTACATGCTGTTCCTGATAAGGGGAACCCTATCTGTGCTTATTAGGAAAGCCTGAGAAAATTCACCGCCTTAAAGAAAAGCATCCATCATAAAAATACAGGACCTAGTCTTGATAGAACCGTGACAACCTGGGTCCTCCATCAGGATAGTCAAGGGTCAGACTTCTCCAAGGGGTGGTCATTTCCAAGTTAGTGAAAAAAAAAATTTTTGACCAAATTGCCTAAGAATATGGACTTTTTACACTTTTTTTTTTTTTTTTTTAAGAATCATTGAGAATAAGGATATTTTCCATGGCTGGTGATATTGTTAGTGATTATTCAGAAAAAAAATTCTTCAGAATAATGAAATAATATATTTCATTATTTATAGAATAGATATCATCTATAGAGCAGGCTTAGAAAAAGAGCTAATGTTGGTAAAGCAGATGATATTTTCCAGTTGGCTTTTATGATAATCAGGGCTTGGTTGCCATGGAAAAAATCCATCAGTATGCTGAGTTGAAAACATTTGGGAAGAAGGCTGATATTTCCAGTTCCACAGCAAGCAGTGTTCGTCCATTCCACAGATACTTATCAAAGGACTACTATGTGCCACACAAAGCTCGGTGAGCAAAGGACACAGCAGTGAGCAAAACAGAACAAATCTCTCACAGAGAACATTCTGGGAGAGGGAGACAAGCGATTAAAAAATATATATGTCCAATGGTGATAAATTCTTTTGAAAAAACCAAAGCAAGGAGGGGGGGATAGGAAGAGCCAAGGCAGAAGTGGGAATGGACAGGGAAGGCTTTGTTGAGAAGGTGGCCTTCAGTAGAGGACATGAAGGAAAGGAAGAGAGGCCTTGAGGATTGGGGTGATAATCCAGGCAGAAGTAGCAGGAAGTACAAAGGCCCTATGGCAAGAGCCTGGTATGGTTGAAAAACAGTATATAGGCCAGTGTGGCTGTGCTGTGGTAAGCAAGGAAAGGAGTTTTGGGGAAGAGGTCAGAGGCAACAGGATACCAGGTTGCACTGGCCTAATATTGCTATCCACCTTCTGCTTCTGGGCTTTTTCTCTGCTGCTGACTCTTCTCTTGACACACACATCCATAACCAGCTCTTGTAGAGGCTCAGTTTCTCTAAACTATTGTTGACTTATCTGGCCACCACCATTGCTGAAGTCGTTTTTTGGCCCAGAGAGCACTTTCTGCCTCTTGGAGTTCTGCTGTGATGGTTAATGTTACGTGTCTGACTGGGTTAAGGAATGCTGATTACTGGTGAAACATTTCTCTGTGTGTCAAGAAGGTGTTTCTGGAAGAAATTAACATTTGAATGAGTAGGCGGAGTAAAGAAGTTCCACCTTCACCAGTGAGTGTTCACATATACAAAAAGGCAGAGGAAGGGAAGATTCTCTCTCTCTTTTTGGGCTGGATCTTTCATCTTTCCTGCCCTCGGACAGGTTCCAGGATCCTGGGCCTTTGGACTCTGGGACCTAAACTAGTAGCTTTCCTGCTTCTCTAGATTGTAGACAGTACATCACAGGACTTCTCAGCTTCTATAATAAAGAACAGGAGCCAGTTCCTATAGTAAATTCCCTCATGTATCTATATCTGTATCCCTATCTGTCTGTCTGTCTGTCTATCTATCCAATCTCCTATTATCTAATCTCCTTCTACTTTCCTGGAGAACCCTAGTACAACTGCCATGTTGAACTGCACTATTTCTGTGTATATCTTCACTTCCCATCAAGATTCTCACAGTAGCTGGGTGTGATGGTGCATGCCTATTAATCCAGCGGCTGGGGAGGCTGAAGCGAGAGAATCGTAAGTTCAAAGCCACCCCCAGTAAAAGTGAGGTGCTAAGCAACTCAGTGAGACCCTGTCTCTAAATAAAACACAAAATAGGGCTGGGGCTGAAGCTCAGTGGTTGAGTGCCCCTGGGTTTATTCCCAGTACCAAAAAAAAAGAAAAAAAAAAAGGCATGTATGGCCTTTTTACTTATTTCCTCTAACAGTTGGCAAAATGTTGGTGCTCAGCAAACAGTAGGAAAATGCTTATAACCTAGAAACCCCAGCACTACATTCTGAGCTTCAAGAACTTTATTAGCTCTTTTTACTTTTGCCTGAGTCTGAGAGAATGCTGTTAGAAAGAGTCTAGTCTTGTCTACTAATCAATATTCTTCTTTTAAGTAGAATGATTTAACACAAGAAATATTTCAGCTCTTAATTTATATTATAGAGCTTTAAAGTTTGCTACATTTGCCCTACTTTATTTAGTTTATAATTGAAATATAGTGTATGTTTTTTCAAATAACTTTGAATTTGCTCCTTGCTTCAAATAAAAAAATAGATTTTTTAGCCTTATAGGTACTGTTCAAACCATAAAGATATATTCTAAATTTCTTAGATGCCAGTTTTTGGTTAAGAGAAAGAGTGAGGAGCTGTTCTGAAGGGGTGCCAGGCTTGGATTCCTTGGTGAGCTTGCAGGAGTGGGATCTCACCCTGTTCCCCTATATTTCTCCATTGTCTAGAGACACAGGAGTGACCCAATACATGCCATTATCTTCCCCAACTCACAGATAAGAATATAATTTTTAAAATGTTGGAATTTGCAGATTACACAGATAATTAGTGGCAGATCCAGCACCAAAACGTTGGTTTGAGTCAGTGCTCACAGGATTGTCGTTAGCTATCAGTATTTTGGAATGCATAAGCAACACAGGCTCTTCCTTTTGTGTTTTGTGATTTTGTCTCATAAGGCCAAGAGGGCAAAGGGGCAGGTTCTTGAGTTCCTGTCTGGTGGAGGCAGAAAAATGTAGGAATACTGAGCAGAGAGCAAGAGAAAGGATCCTGACTCAGACCTGGTACTTGGAGAACACAATAATGACAGCTATAGAGCCTAGTCTGAAAGTGGGAGGCTGATACGGGCACTTTTTTTACCCCCACTATGGTCAAAATAGATGCCATGTGCCTTCCCCTCGGTTTTGTAGTTTATAAGTATTTGGGTGAATCCTGATAGATGGTAGGATAACATCTGCACACAAATTAGGCATTTTAGTAGAAGCAGAAGTGATTTTTTTACTATTCAGTCAGGAGTCAGGAAGGAAAGGGGGTTAATTCTAGAAACTCTTATTCCTAGGGCGATCCAGGACCGGGCAAGAAGTTCTGCAAACTGGTTGTGAACTGACAGTAGGCAGGCTGAGGAGGAGGAAGATTGTGTCTGGGTTGGGCTCTCTCCTCTCCCAGGAGTGGAGAATAGGAAGAGCAGGAGGTTTCTGTCAGGGGGATGGGTTCTGCCTGCCATGTCCAGTTCCCACCCTTTTAGACCAGTGCCTCACCTTAGTCCTTTTGGAGAGACAAGAGGGAGACCAGGAGCTGAGTCCTAGCCTAACCGATGCTCCTCCCATGGTCTCAGCAAGCTGCCTGCCTCTCTTGCCTTCCATTTGATAAAAGGAAGTTGCTGAACTCATGATCTCTAAGACCTTTTGTCAAACCCTCTATGAGTCTATGATGTCCTTCCCTAGGGTCTCTGAAAATTGTCTGCTGAAGAGGAAGGAATAGAAAAAGATGGGTAATTTTGGAGAAGCTGAGGTAGGAGGCCAAATAATGTGTTTTTGTGTAACTTTGGCATTTGTTCATTATAGCATGTTTTCTCTCATAATTTATTTTTTTTAAAAATTGTGTTAATTATAGATGGACACAATGCCTTTATTTTACTTGTTTATTTTTTACGTGATACTGAGAATCGAACCCAGTGCCTCACACATGCTAGGCAAGCGCTCGACCACTGAGCCACAACCTCAGCCCTTCTCTGATAATTTCTTTGGCATCTCTTTCTTTAGCTCTAGTATCATTGGGGAAAGAAATATGGGAAAGAGATCAGAAAACTGGGAAATGGAGTCCTCTTTGTTGTTTTGTCACTAATTAAAACCTGCCACCAGGTGACATTTGGCTGTACTTACATATCTGACTCAGATTTCCAACGTACAAACCCTGTCCAGTTAAAGTTTCCCAATCTGTCATCCCCATTTTAAGGGTGAATGATCTACATTCTCAGACAGTTGAAATTGTTTTGACCAAGCTTATAAATAGTGTCCACAGTTTTACTCAGAAACCACAACCAAACCAAAGCAACTCAGAAGGCAAACATACTAGTGGAAAAAGTCATGGTATCTTCCTTGAACAGACTTTCTGAGACCTCTTTAGCTTATAAATAGTGACTAATTTAACTCCATAAAAAATAATTGGCTCTGGGACAGATCATTTGTGTCTGCTTGCGGGAAGATGAATTGCATAATAGACCCAGCCAAATATTGTAGCCTAAATATTGGCCCTTTTAGAGCTGTTGAGCTGAATTTTTCAGAACACAATTCATAACATTCCTTCCCCCCCTGCTTCTCTCCTTGCATACAACATGCCTATTTTTCTGTTTCTTAAGCTCCAGGCGGGAGCCCCCAGAGCATCCTCACCCTCGTTGACATAAGCAATTTTCTGATTTATGGGAATCAAGAAAGATTATTGTACTTTATCTGAACAAGGGTCCTCTCTGTGAAAACCTCACAAAGACCACAAGCATGGACATTTGTTGCCACCACCAGGGCTCCCTGGCCTTTGAGAAGAGCCATTCGGGTTGCAGGCAGCAGACCAGACACACCTTGAACTCTGTGGGCTTCCTTTTGCTAGGAAACTTTTATGGATTAGGGAGCCTTTATAGGTCATGTGCAAAGGTTCACTATAAGCATTTGCTTAGTCTGTGTGTGGTAAATGTTTACAAGCCTCTCTGAGTGAGCACTGGGGACCTGAGCAGAGAAAGTTCGTGAGACCAGGCACAGAATGATGGTTAGCAGCCATGGTTGCCGCCAACTCTACAACTTTCAGGATCCATCTGGAGTTGTCTGGCTCTCAAAGAAGTTTTTATAACAGAGACCAGAGCTAGACCCAGTCTGAACCCTCAGTGTGACCATGACTGGAGCCACGGCAAATAAAGACCCGGACAGATGTGTTTCCTTGGATGATATGTTTAGTTCTCACTGGTGACTTCTGCCTTATGGAGGGAGATGAGGAGAAGGCAATTTCCTCCCCCAGTCTTTCTTTGTTGTCTTGCCATTTCCATGCTGAGCCTGGAGAGTAGAGGAAAGGGAAGAAAGTCGTATGGAGTAGGGGTTAAGAGTGCTCATTGGGACATTGGCAAGACACGCACTTTTATTTCACATCCACCATGACTTAATGAGCCTTTGTGGTTATCGGCAGTGAACACAAAGCTACAGCCTAGAGCCAAGTTGAGCAGGAGACCCCCATTATTTTTCTTACTCATCTAACAGAACTTTGGCATTTCCAGGAGGCAGCCTGAGTGAGCGAGCTGAGGGTCCCAGGACAGGTGACAAGGCAGACAGGAGAAGGTGCTCAGAAAAGAAGGACTTCAGAACCACTAGGTTAAGCTTAAAAATGAGAGGGTCCACAGGATGTCTCTTGTTATAGGTTTGATTATTTTCTCTTTCTCCAAGTTTCTTTTGCATTGCCATTTTCTTCAATCCCACCCCACCTCAGAACTTCTGCACACATCAGCTTTTCGCAACACCTTATTTAGTGATGTCTGGGCTGGGGGTGGATAAAAAGGAAGAGAAGCAGTGTCCAGAGTTGGCGAAACTGGCACAAAATGAGGGCAGCAGCTACAGGTAAGAACATGGTAAGAGAAGCCAACCCTGAGCTGTCATTAGCAGCCCACAGTAGAGTATGTGCCGAGAACCACTACTAGTCCAGCTCCTGAGGTTGCCTCTGCAGCATTTTGAAACTCCAACCATTTCCCTACTCTGTGTCTGCATTTTCTAAGACAAAGCACAAAATGAATCAAGAGAAAGAGGTTTTCAGCCAAAATAATAACCTCTCTTAGAGAGATAAGAATGATGCCTGGGAGCCTGGCCTCATGGTCTGAACCATCTCAGACCTGCATGGAATACCAACCCACTTCTTAGAGAGAGTACTGGTGCAAAGAAGGAAGGGCACGTGGAGTGGTTCTGTGATCCCCAAGTATGTTAGATGGAAGAAAGGCCAAGATATTCTATTTGAATATTAAGGGCATGTACTCAGAAGACTAGGAGCCTTGCAAGTTATGCGGATGGCAGACATTTGAGTTGCAACATTAGTGTAGAACCTGGAGCTTGGATATCTGGTTTCTACCACTGCACCTCTGTACAAAGGGATAAAATAAACTTCCTTGAATATATTTAATGCCTCATTGGGCAAAACAGTCCCTGAGATATACGTGGCCTTGTGGAGGTTCTCAGAGGCAGCCATGTGTCAGAGTTACTTGCGAGCTATCTCCACCTTCTTTGGCTCCCTCCAATTACTCACCACCACCATCTCTCCCTCAAACCACTGTGGTCAAACATGGTTCGAGAACATGGCAAGAGAAGCTGACCCTGAGCTGTCGTCAGCAGCCCACAGTAGAGTATGTCCCGAGAACCACTACTAGTCCAACTCCTGAGGTTGCCTCTGCAGCATTTTGAAACTCCAACCATTCCCTACTCTGTGTCTGCATTTTCTAAGACAAAACACAAAATGAATCAAGAGGAAAAGCTTTGCAGCTAAAATAATAACCTCTCTTAGAGAGAGCTTGCCCCTGCCACCCTACCTATAAAGTTCTGGACTTATAATGTGGGGACACAGAAAAGTCCTGTACCTGGGACACTCCTTATTGTACAGGATGAATACATTGGGTATTGTAGAGACTCCCTTGCAAAACTGACAATAGGCTGCTTGGTTGAAACAGGTACACTCCACACCGATTCTTTGATGTACTGGATTTGAATTGGTTTGGTTCATGGGAACCTGGCTACAGTGCAGACTCCAAACTTTGGGTATTATCCTCCTGACAGTCATAACAGCAGCCTCCCTAGTGTACTATATCCTCTCTAAAAGCCTTAAATGTTTGCATACAGTCATCTGTTTAATGTCAAATGGCCTCTCAGACTGGAACAACAATAAAAAAAAAAAAAAAAAAACTCAAAGAAAAGTGTGATCATGAGGACACTGTAAACTCTTAATACTGTGTTAAGCCCAGAAGCCCAGAATGACAATAGAGTATATTGCTGATGCCCTAAGTCTTGTTCACACTCTCACCCAGGTAAGAGCACTGGGCCCCAACAAGACAGGTTAAATATGGTCACTTGTGCTAGATTTCCTCATTGACAAACTGAAACTAAACTGTTTACCTCATCTTTTGAGAAATTAGGATTAGAGAGATAGGATCCAAAGTTTGCTCCCAACAGGCCAATTTCAATTGGCATGATAATGAAATTCCCCCTGCCTGAACCTTACGCAAAAGTCACCTGAAACAACCTAATGCTAACTGATGAGTTATTTTCCTATCGCACTGTCTCTACCTTACAAGGAAAATAACCTTGAAATGATCAATTCACTTTTGGCATTTTTGTTTCTGCTCTCTTTAGCATTTTTTCTGTCTATAAAACCAACTTCCGTGACTCAGCTCCCTGGAGCCGTTTTTCTATTTCGTGGATTTTAGGATTGAAAATAACACCAACTAAGATCTGAGAGAAAGGAAGGAAGGAAGAAAATAAAGGGAGAAGAAAGGAAGGAAGAAAGGGAGAAAGGAAAGGAAAGAGACAAATGCAGCATCTGGGACCCCCCCAGAACCTGACTCTCAGATGCTGTTCACAGTGGTCTCTGGGAGGTAAGGTGGTTGGAAACTGCCAGGGCAATGGACCTTCTGCACCTTGGTCTCTGATCTGCAGCAACAGAGATTAGCAGCAGTGAGAGAGGCTGGGTGGTAGAACTTTCTTTCCTTTAGCTGTCACTGCAAGGCCCAGACCTGCATCTAGAACTCATGGTAATTGCCCAGACAGGAGGACTGTGTACAGTCACCTAGAGGGAAAGTCAAGGTCAGCAGGAACAACAGAGTTTGGTCTAGTCCTAATGATTATTTCACGGGACCCGCTTCTAAGGAGCTCCAGGTTACTTGCTTCAGTTAAAATGGACAATGAGCCCGGAAGCTGTAGGCTCATTTAAAACATAGACAAAGACTGGCAAAGGTCTATGCCTCTTCAGTCCTCTCTTTTTTCTACAGATCACAAAAGTGTCATTCTCTAGAGAGAAGAGGCAGCTTCTCCACAGTGCTTAGTTTGCCCGATCAATAACCAAACTGGCAATTTCCTAAACTTACTTGAAAATTTTCTTTCTCTTTTCTGACTTTTCTTTAGGGATGGTGCTACAATAGAGCCACTGGAGACCCTCGCTCCTTTTAAAAGGCTCTAGGAAATATCCACACATTTTCATGTTTAATAATGATGTGACAGAAACTTAAAAGGGTCAGGTCACCTAGGAAAGCTCAAGAACCCATGAGAGACAGCATGAGCAGCGCTCTGGGCTCCAGTCACCCTGCTGATGCATGGAAATGTGTTTGCATAAAATATGACCCTAAGTGGGTCATCAGCTGGGGTGTGGCAATCTTTGTTGTAGGCAACACTTTTCTTTTTTTTCCGGGTCAAGTTAGTAGTTATAATATCAATTCTCTCCCCAAAGTGAAATAATCTCAACTTCTTTCGCACTTACTATCTCATCTGCAAACTCTGTATCTTTATATTCAAAACAGCCCCAGTCATTGCAATCCTTAGGAGGACTTACAAAAACCTTCCTGCTTTCATCCTGCCTTGTCCCTCCAGCTGATTATACAATAGGAGACAGAATAAACTTTGAAAATATAAATCAGACCACATCACTCTTCTGTTCAATACCCTCTCACAGAATAAAATCCAAAGTCCTTAGCAGGAACCATGAAGCCCAGATTCTGGCCTCATCTCCTACCAATCTCTCATCTTCCTTTTTCTTTCTATTTTATTTTTATTTTTATTTTTTTAGTGGTGTCGGGATTGGACTCAGAGCCCCATGTATGCAGAGCATGCTTGTACCCCTGGGTCACATCTCCAGACCTGCTCTTTCACTCTGCACTGTCCTCACTGGTTTCCTTGCTAGTCCTTGAACAAAAACATTTAGTACCCCCTGGGTCTTTGCACCTTTCCTGATCTCACTGGAATGCTCTCTCCTGAAGCGTGCTCCCTCATCCCCTTGTAGTATCTGAAGAAATGTCATCTTGTCATCAGGGTCTTTGACACCCCCAATTATTCCCCACTCATCCCCTCTGCTTTAGTTTTCTTTATATTATTCATCACCACCTGACACATTGCATAGGATCTTGTTCGTTTGATTATTGTCAGCCTTTCTTTGTGCTCAGGGACTTTCTTTTGTTCATTAGAGTATCCCCAGTGTCTAAAGCAACTCCTGGCACATAGCTGGAGCTCACTAAATATTTATGGAGTGGATAAATGAATTCCTGAGTCCAAATGCTCTGTATCATCAGCTGGCAACCACAGCCAGAAAGGCTGCAGGTGATGAAGGGGATGTTAATAAAAAGAAAATGATTGAGATGGTTGAGAGTTTTTGGAGAATAAGAAAATGTGAGAGAAGCATTATTTAAAAATTAAGAAAAAAATAAAACAAGCAGAAAGTGATCCTGGAGAGAACTCCCCTCTTGGCTGAACCGAAGCCAGGCCAGATTTGTTCTCTTCGGTTGCTGAAATCTGGTTCTTGTCACAAACCAACCTAGACATCTATTTTGATACACATATTATATGTCTTTTGGCATGCAGAGAACTCATATCATTTACCAGATTTATTGAAATTATGGAGAGGGGTGTGAAATGCCTCCTGCCATATGGGAAAGGAGGTGAAAAGGCTGACATTTGGCTTTTTGCCAATTTCACAAAAGTTTAGAGTTTCAGACTCTTTTCTCCTCCTGGGTGGGGAGGCTCTCCCTTATCAAACTCTTATTCTCTGAGTGGCCATAAAGACATGTCTGTGCATCTTGTGGTATTTTAATATTCAAAGAATCATATTCAGAGGTGTATAAAAATCAACATGTTGGCCCAGCTGTTAAAAGAAGAATTGAAAGGGATTTCTTTGCCTTGTTAATTATCTGTCCCATATTTCACTTTATTTAGCTTTGGTAGGCTAGGAATAGACTTGGGGAAAACTGATCCATTTGATAAACAAACCACCAACCCACCATGCACCAACCACAAACCCAGCCTGGGCAGGATTGTTATGGCAGTCTCTGGCATTACCACTCACCTGGGGTGTGATCTCTCAATAGCTCAGGTAATCTCTTTAAGCCTCACCACCCACTCTGCTACCCTGCTGTTCCTGTTAACATCATCTCTTGCCTGAACCATGGCAGGAGCCTCCTAATAGGTCTCCTGGTTCTATTTCCTCAACTCTAAGTAGAATCAGAATAGTACCTTCAGCATGGGGATTGTGTGGATTCCATGAGATAGTCTATTAACATGTGTTAGCATGGTGGTAGCACAGAAATTCTCTGTAAAATCACACTGGAGATTATCATCAGCTTTTATTATGATTATAGCTCATGGTCCAGTGGGTCTCTTTTATTGGGAGTTGAAAGATTTTTTCCCTTTGGATGTACTTCTTTTCTAGATTCAATTTTTTATTTAAGTGAGTCATTTTGGCTGGGGAACTAGTCATTTCAAACTGCATATTATGCACGGTTTTAGATGGGGCTTGTACCTAATGCCTGTCTGGTAGTGATTTGTGGAAATACAGTCTAATGTCATGCAATTGTCCTGTGACACACAAATACGACTTTTAGTGTTGCTGAATTTAAAACATCTTTGTTTCCCAATTATTTTTCAAATTTGGTCATGATGTCAGATTAACAGAAATAAGCAACTCCTCTTTCACCATATACGAAGCTCACCTTCAGCTCTCAAACACCTGAAGTAGACTGGTCCTAGCCCTCAGACCCTCAGAAGCTTTACATTAAAATAGAAATGACAGCCAATAAATGTGTATGTGTGCACACATGTGTGTGTGCAAGATTAATTCTATGAAGGGAAAGAATTTAGTCAACCAACTTTATTATTCAAGAGGACTCAGCACACTTCGTTTATGTTAACCTGTCATAATGCTAACCTGCTCTTCCTGTCACCCTCATGTCTCATCTGAACCACTGCAGAGGCCTCCTAACAGACCTCCTGGTCTCTACTTCCTCAACTGTAAGTGGGGTCAGTTGAGGAAGTAGGTAGTACCTTCAGCGTGGCACTCTTGAACCATTTTCCAAAGCTCACCACTTGAATTTCCATAATACCAGGTAAAGTTTTAGGTCATTTTTTGGGAATGAGCACCTTGAAATATTCACTCTGATTTCCTATATATGAAAAAGCTCACAGGACAAGAGCTGTTGAAAAGTCAACCACAATCCCCAGCCTTCCAAATGAAGTAGGAAAGGAATACATCTGTTCTCTCCTAAAAAAATAAAAAAATAAAAATAATTTATTGAGCCCCTGTGATGTGCAAAGCCGCCATGGTTTTGCTCCACATGGGGAGCATCCACGAAAATAAGGCCTGTGTTCCTGAGGGGCCCGAGTGTCACCCCATTACTGACAGGTTTTCCAAATGGGAACTGCACACATGGTTTTTATTCCTTTGCTTATCGATCCTCGCGTGGTGTTTACATTTGTTTACTATCTGGCAGATACTCTCAGCTTTCTTCTGTTTGTAGTGCTAACTGTGTACAGAAGGGAAATGTCCTTGTTGGCATATAACAAAGGTCTGTAATTTTTCCAGAAAAGAATTTTGTTAATGTTCGAATAAATGTTACAGGTAATTAAGACCATATACTCTTCACTAAACGAAATTGACTGGAGTTTGCAGAAGGTAATTGTTGATGAAGAATCAAGTAGTTTTGCCTCCATTGTACAAACCATATCAATGAGTAATAAGGTTTTCCATGTATGGGTTGCTGATTTTAGGTTTAAATATTCTTCTTAACTACTTTTTTTTTAACAAAATGATATTAGCAGTGTATTTCATATTTCTTGCTATCGTAACTCTAGAGACTGAACCTATTTCAACCTTCTTGGTGACTCAGTGTCATTGCCGTGAGCATGAATAATTTTACTGTGCTACAAATAAGCAGTGAGCTCAGGGCTTGTTGAGTTATGAGCTGCACTGGGGAAATTCCTCCATAAATGGTCTCGGGATCTTAGATTTATTGAGCCTTTACAATTTTTCTAACTCTTCCTCAAATATCAGGCTTTGTTTGTATTTAAAAACCTTCCCCCACCCTTAGCCTTTTGTTCAGGGACCCATTTTGGAGCATTCACTCTATGCAGGACTTGTTTCTATGTGCAGAGGACACAGTTCAATCAGGATGAGAGCAGTGAGGTTCAATCCACAAGGGGCACACTTGTGAGGGAGGGAGGCAAACAATAAGATGGTCACAATTAACATGATAACTTTCATTTGCTTTTGTGTGGAGAGTGGTAATTACACCTAGCAGCCTTCTGGATAAAGGAACATTGAAAGCTCATGGTTCATTTTATTTATTTCTGAGTAATTCCTGAGCAGTGGGATTCTTGGCTTCAAGACACTCTGGAAATGTAGAGCTTCAATATTCCCATGTAATACTGAATATAATATAGAAAACAACTCAGTGTCTCTATAACCAAGTAGGCCTTTGCCTGCAACTTAAACTTGAGGACAGCATGACATGTACAAATCCAAGTGATTTCATATTCACATCTCTGATCTTGCATTTGCCTTTGTCTTCAGATTTGTGTGTCTAACTGCCAATCAACCTCTCTGCATGGATGTCTCAGGGAGTCTGAAAAGCAACTTTTAAAAAAAATACAATACATATATTTTATTAAATCTGGTTTTTTTTAGTTTTATTAATTTTATTTTTTAAAATACACAACAGTAGAATGCATTAGATTCTTATTACACATATAGAGTATAATTTTTTCATATCTTTGTATATAGAGTATGTTCATGTCAATTCATGCCTTTATATATGTACTTTTTTTTGCATCACAATTCTTATTATACATGTATACCACAATTTTTCATATCTGTTTATATATAAAGATTTAAATATAAGTTTTCATACATGTACTTTGGATAATGATGTCCATCACATTCCACCGCCCTTGCTAATCCCCTGCCCCCTCCTTTTCCCTCCCACCCCTCTGTCCTATCTAGAATTCATCTATTCCTCCCATGTTCTCTTCCCTACCCCACTATGAGTCAGCCTTCTTTTATCAGAGAGAACATTCGTCGTTTATTTTGGGGGGATTGGCTAACTTCGCTTAGCATTATCTTCTCCAATGCCACTCATTTACCTGCAAATGCCATGATTTTGTTCTTTTTTATTGCTGAGTGAAATTCCATTGTGTATATATGTCACATTTTTTTTTATCCATTCATCCACTGAAGGACATCTAGGTTGGCTCCACATTTTAGCTATTATGAATTGTGCTGCTATAAACATTGATATGGCTGTGTTCCTGTAGTATGCTGTTTTTAAGTCCTTTGGGTATAGTCCGAGGAGAGGGATATCTGGGTCAAACGGTGGTCCCATTCCCAGATTTCCCAGGAATCTCCATACTGCTTTCCATATTGGCTGTACCAATTTGCAGTCCCACCAGCAATGTATGAGTGTAACTTTTTCCCCACACCCTCTTCAACACTTATTGTTGTTTGTCTTCATAATAGCTGCCATTCTGACTGGAGTGAGATGATATCTTAGAGTAGCTTTGATTTGCATTTCTCTGATTGCTAGAGATGATGAGCATTTTTTTTCACATATTTATTGATTGATTGTATGTCCTCTTCTGAGAAGTGTCTGTTCAGGTCCTTAGTCCATTTGTTGATTGGGCTATTTGTTTTTGTTTTTTTGTTTTGTTTTGTTTTTGCTTAGTTTTTTGAGTTCTTTATATATCCTAGAGATTAGTGCTCTATATGATGTGTGAGGGGTAAAGATTTGCTCCCAGGATGTAGGCTCTCTGTTCACCTCACAGATTGTTTCTTTTGCTAAGAAGAAAGTTTTTAGTTTGATTCCATCCCATTTATTGATTCTTGGTTTTAATTCTTGCACTATAGGAGTCTTGGGGCCTAATCCCACATGAGGAAGATTAGGGCCTACCTTTTCTTCTATTAGATGCAGAGTCTCTGGTTTAATTCCTAGGTCCTTGATCCATTTTGAGTTAAGTTTTGTGCATGGTGAGAGATATGGGTTTAATTTCATTTTGTTGCATATGGATTTCCAGTTTTCCCAGCACCATTTGTTGAAGAGGCTACCTTTTCTCCAGTGCATGTTTTTGGCACCTTTGTCTAATATAAGATTATTGTAATTTTGTGGGTTAGTCTCTGTGTCCTCTATTCTGTACTATTGGTCTATCAGTCTGTTTTGGTGCCAATACCATACTGTTTTTGTTACTGTTGCTCTGTAGTATAATTTAAGGTCTGGTATAGTGATGCCACCTGCTTCTCTCTTCCTGCTAAGGATTGTGAAAAGCAATTTTGACTCTATTCCTCACCATTGCTTTCACCTTCCCAATCTTGGCACTTTACTCTTCCCCAAATCAAAAAATTGTTCTCAAGTTTTTTGTTTTTCTCAGCCTCTGCTCTCCAGCCCTATCCCACATCATCTAATCCTATGATTTTTTTCTTTCTTTCCAAAAGGCATATCCTAAGTCTGAATCAGGTCATGATTCTCCTATGCTTGTTTTGCTCTTAGAGAAAAGATCCCAACCTCCAACAGTAGACTCAAGACCTGATATGATTTTCTTCTGTTTATATTTTTATTTCTTCTCTCTCTGTGGTGCCCCTCTCCCGTTGTATTCCGATTACCACCTTCTTTCTTCACCCTCTTGGGTCAATATTTCTGGTCAAATGACTGACCCTCATTGAGGTACCATTGAGGTCTTGGCTCTAGTATCATTTCCTGCCCTTCTGGAGGCCTCTGTGCCTGCCCCACTTACACTTTACTGAGCATAGGAATCACTCCAGATCCTGACCCAGCCAATATGGTGGGGCCTGAAACTCCCAGTGAACACCTATATTGCTATTATTCAGATCACTGTGAATCCTAGTAGGCAACCAATAAATATTTGTTGTTCTAATATGTTTTTGCTGTTTTCAGTCCTCAAGTGTGAAAGAGCAAAGTTTGCAAGAGCAAAATTTACAGCTTTGGGTGAGAACAAGCCAGTTGGAATTGGAATGTATTTCTGATTCAAGTATTAAGGCTTAAGAAAGCACCTTCCTTTATCAAAGTGCCCCCAAATACTAATATAGTATACTTGGGAAGGTCAAGGACTAAATCAGTTACTGTTTTCGAATGGAGTTTTGCTTGTTGTCTAAGTTCTCCTGGTTTAAAGTTTATATCATTTCTTGAAGCAAAACTTTTCAAATATAGAATTGGATAAGATTGAAAGCAACAATGGTTTCTCAGCCAACTCTTTATTTACTGTAGACACCTTCCCCATAAATACAATAAGCAGCAAACTCTCAGAACAGGGGTCTATGCCAGTAAAAGGTCAGACAGTGCAAATCTGGGATCGTTCTCCAGCTTTCTGTTTTGTAAATTTACATTTAAAAACAAGCACAGACCACAACTGGCCCTATAACTTTCTGCATAAGTGAAACAGGGACTGTCCCTTCATTTTATGAGGTATTCTTTACAATGTTGTTATAATCAACCAATCAACCAATAAATGCTTGCTATATTTGCAAAATATTTTGTGCAGGGGCTGGGGTTGTGGCTCAGTGATAAAGTGCTTGCCTCACATGTGTGATGCACTGGGGTTCAAGTCTCAGCACCACATATAAATACATGAATAAAATAAAGATCTATCAATGTCTAAAAATATTTAAGAAAACATAATTTGTATAAAAATTACAACACATGACCACTGCCTTTTGAGGCATTACCTTTTATAGGAAAGACAGATGTTCATAAAACACACACACACACACACAAATGTGAATTAATCATTTACCATTTTAAAAGCAAGCCAGTATCTAGAACATTTGAACTCCTAAGGATCCTTACAAGTCCATGATATCTTATTCTGTTAGGCACCAAATGAATGATAGAGATCCATAAGTTACAAAACATGCCTATGCTAAAATATAGAATCAGAATCAGTGGGTCTGGATGGGGCCCTAGGCCTTGTATTTCTAACAGGTCCCCAGGTGATGGAAATGCTGGTGGAATGAGACCATGCTTTGAGTAACAATTAGACAGAAAAATGCTACACAAAGTATGGTCCCCAAATATTCAGACCTCTCTCCAGAGCTACTAAATCTGAATTCCTGGGGATGGGGCTTATGAATAATGTTTTAATAAATTCTCCAGGTCATCCTTATGCTTTCTGAAGTTTGAGAAACACTGGTACAGATATTAAGTGCTATAAGGATAGATGTGTTGAATTCATGTCTTTTTCTCCAACAAGTAGCCTCCAAGGTGATGTCAGCAGCCTGGTTCAACTTTTCCAACATAAGCAAGCAGCAGACCAGTCAGGGGCTCCAAGGAGAGACAGACACTCCCCAACATGCTATTAGGCACAGGCTGGATCAGGCCAGAAAGAATATAATGACCAGAAGAGAGAGGGCGATTTTAGCCAGTGATAGCTATTCTTATTGTAACGTTAATGAAGAGCAAGCACTGTGTAATGGATTTAGCAGATGTGGACATCCTACTGCCAGAGTCTTCCCGACTAAAAGGGAATTGCAATCATCCAATATGTTTCCTTGTCCCCTGGCCTGAGATTGAGCTGTCACTGGCTCTCAGACATTGCTCCGAGCACCCCAGATGGTACTGGCTGACACACTCTGAGGATGTCATTACAAACACATGCAAACCACATGAGGGAAACCAGCTCTGGAGACTAGATTCATGGCACTGCCCTCACCCCCCAAGGTGCCTAAGACACTGCTGGGAAAATGAGAGGTAAGTCAACCTCAGCTGCTGTGAGTCCTTGAAACTGAGGACCCACAGGAAACCCTTAGAGAGACGGTGACAGGCGGACTATGGAAAATTCCTCTACCAATGAGTTCATGTGATAGCAAAATATAGTCAAGTTCTGGCACTTTCTCCCTCTTTCTCTTTCAATTTCCACACTGTTTGAATGTTTAGTTAAGGAAGCATCTTTTTTGGAATCAGGGTAGGACCATTAATTTTCATTCTATAAGAAAATGTAAAAATGATTTATTATTATTTATTCTGCCAATGGTATCATGACTTTGTCTAGCTAGTAATAATACGAAAGCAAATGCTAACCTGGAATTGAAAAATTTCTTGGATAATTAATTGTCTTTGGCCTCATTCATTTCACAAACCTAAGAACCTCATTAATCAGGACTCTGATGTTAGAAGTTGAGCCTTCCAGAATCTAGTTCTCTAAGAGTCACACTCCACATGTTCACAGCATCCAAATGCCTTGGATGGAAGAGAAGCCCTTTCCATGGTCTCCAGACTCAAAACACAAATAAAAATAAACAGACAAAAGAAAACAAGTATCCGCACAAATGTGATTTTAGTGGAGTCAGGAGCCCTGGCACCCCTGTCACTTATTGACTGGCCAAGAATTCTCCTGCTGGAATTTCAGTTTAAAGCTATAAATTCCCCAAAGATATAGACGTCTCTAGAATGGATAACAGCACGGGAACGTCCCACAAAGTGAATCATTTTGCCATGAAGAAGGGAGAAATGGCAAAGCCGTGGGGTACCATTAGAGAAAAATATGGCATAGAAGTCTTGAAATAGTTTTTCTACTTTGGTCTATTGCTTAGAGGGTATATAGCCCTGGGAAATCTGACACCTTGTCATTATAGCTTCTTCATATACAGATCAGAGTAATACTTAGCCTACATATTTTCCTCCCTCCCAAGGCCACTGAGAGAAGAGAATGAAAAAAAAAATTGAAAACATGAAATTCCCAAACCTAAGCGACTGTGTGTTAGCAGTGACAGTCCTTTCAGAGGGAAGACACTTGATGGCACAACCACAGTAGCCCAAACCACCATGGATAGCCTCCTGCTATTTTAGTCCATTTAGACCTTAGCTTTTATGCTGCCTTAAATGGTTGCCTTTCCAGAACTTTACTGTGCACGAAGAGCATTTCTTTTGAATTGTTTATCGAATGATTTCGGGTGTCAGAATCAGAGGCAGACAATTCTGGAAAGAAGATTAGGAAGAAAAAAATTTTGAATGTATTCATCATTCACCTCTAGGGTTTGTGAAGGTGGATTTATTAGACTCCCAATCTCTCCAATCAGCCCATGGATTATCTGGACAATCAGAGGACTTGGGGGGCGGTGAATAGTACAAGTGTGTCTATTAGAAGGATATTTCCACCTGGAAGAATGGCTCTGTTCCAGCCCTATTCCTTGCGGATTCGTTAATTGGATTTGTACTTGCAGTTAAGGCAAATCAGCGTACATTCTGGTTAGTGGTTTCAGGCACTGCAAAATTGGACTTGTGCTCATGGAAAGGTGGCCAAGAAGTAAAAGCATTTTCTCAAGAGGCCTAGTCCTACTGGACTGAAAGAAAATTTACATACTAAGCAGAAAGGAAAGTGAAAGTTCTATGTCTAAATTTCACTACTTACAATGGGAGATTCAGATGTGATCTATTAAACATTTCCACATTCCAAAAAGGCATTGGGTTAAGTAGACGTTTGGAGAGAGTACATGCATACCGAGTGGTATAGCCACAGATCCAGCAGCTCCTGTCCCACTTGCACACTGTAGCCACATAATAATCTTCATAGATAAATCATAATGCTGTCTTGCTTATTAGAAGATGGTGCTACTGGCATGGCCATTAGTGAGTGCAGGTGTGCTAACAGACCCCTGTAACGAAGAGTTCTTTCTACACTGGATGTGTGGAGATTGTTCTTCAATTGGCAGCTGCAGCTGTTCTTGTGCAGCCAGTGCAGCTGTTGGAATTAAAGTGTGTCTGGGGTTACTTACCTCTTGGGAGGAATCAACTGCCCCTACGGACCTGACAGGACCTGGGGAAGGTCCAGAAAGAAGGAGGCATGAAGTGGCTGCTTATTGCTGTTGCTCTAGACCAATGATCATAAACTCAAAAAGTTAAGTGCACTGTGCAAGCCCAGACTGGATCATGGAATAGAAAAAAAGGGCATTTGTGGAAGAAATTGTGAGATCTGAGTAATCTCTGGTTTAATTAGTAGTCTTATATCACTGTTAGGTGCTTAGTTTTGCCTATGTAATATGTTAACATTGTAGGAGTTGAGTGAAGAGTATATGAGAAGTCTCTGAACTACTTTTTGCAATTTTTCTTGAAGTCTAATATTAGCCTAAAACTTAAAAAATATGTATTTAAAAACAATCTAGCTTGCAATATAGAAAAATGAAGTGGGCCACATTTGACCAGTCACAAACTGGCCAGTTTTTTGTCCTATCTAGAGAATGTCCAGCAGCTCACCTCTAGCCAGTTGTTGCCAAGTGGAAAATGCAGGACCTAATGTAAACACACACACACACACCCACACACACACACATATGTGTCTCTCTGTATGTGTGCATCTGTGTGTGTGTTTTGCTTTTTCAAGAGCATTTTAAAATCTGCATGTCTATCTTACACCAATTTTAAAATAACAATTCAAAAATTTTAAAAACACATCAAAGAAAATATAATCATGCACATGAAATATCTTCTTTTCTGAAAACCAGAGTGGTAACTGTGAAAGAGAATTATCCTAGAAGCTTTGAAAATGCACACTCCCAGGTTCAAACTTGAAAGTTATAATTTGCTAAGTTTATCATTAAACCCAGGATTCTGCATTTTTAATAAGCACCCTAGTGATTTTAACATAGGAGGTTTATAAATTTCACTCTGAGAAACAATCCTTCAAGGGGATGGACCTTCACCATTTCCTTTAATTCAAGTTATTATTCTTTTTCTCATTTTCAGTAATATAAATTTAAGGCCAGTATTAAAATACAGGTCCAGAATGGCCCTTTTCACTATGACAACTGCTGGCATGTGAAATGTGGGGCTCTGAGTACAAAATCCACACAGGATTTCAAAAACTTAGCACAAATTTAAGCATGTAAAATGTTAATAAATGCTTGATATTGTTTAAGTGTTAAAATGGTAATATATTGGGTTAAACAAAATATATTATTAAAATTGATTTCAACTACTACTAGGAAATGTAAAGCTATGTAGATGGCTCATTTTAGTGACTCCCATTATTGCCTGTGGTTTTTGGATATTTCTAGTCTAAGAAACGTTGGTAAATAGAATTGTTTTCCCTCGGGCTTTAGCATATAGAAGCAAAGGAGTGCTTAGTCATTAAAAACCCACAGTTCTGCCCAAATCTTCAGGTCCTGGGATTTCACATGGCTTTGGGGGACAGAGTTCTAGGGAAGCAGACACATTGAAGCCACATTTCTAGGGAGGCAGCAGCAGGCAGCTTTGGGACTCTCCATTTGCTAGCTATCTCTGAATCTGCCATCAAAGGCACACCCACGTAATTAGTATGTCACAGAAGGACAGGGCAAATGCAGTTCTTCATAGTTACCGTTTTCAAGAGATACAAGGAGAACTACAAACACGGAGTTACATGTGACGGGGCACAGAGTCAGGCAATGCCCTTTTCTAGTCTCAAGGAATAGTGTTTTCAGAAGACATCTGTAATGAATGAAAGTGGTGTTGGGAAACTTTTCAAGCCCATGTTAGAGTCATTCAGTGAAAAAGAAATACTAAAACGTGGAAACTGAGACAGGTTAGAATTCTGCCATGTGAATGACAAAGGAGGATTTTGAGATCTTCCAGTCATTGCGGGCATGATCTTGAAGGGATTTTGGAACCTAGCCCCTTCTTCTTCCTCTCTTTTGCTTCTTGGCCATAAAGAGAGTGACTTTGCTTTGCCACATGTTCCCTGCTATGATGTGCTCTTTCGCCACAGACCCAAAGCCATAGGGCCCCATCAATCATGGACGGAAAACTCCAAAACCATGAGCCAAAATAGACCTTTTCTCTTTACAAGTTAATGATCTCAGCCATTTGTTACAGTAGTGGAAAGCTAACACACAGGTTAACCACTTGAAGTGTCTTCTTGATGCAATCAAGAGAGGCAGGAAATGAGACGCATGAGGCTGGTGGCAGCGTAACCCTGCACACTGTTTTAGTCAACATTTCTTATAAGTAGAAAGAGTACACTCTAAAACACCAAGAAAAGTATAATATTGCAACTACATACATCAGTGGCATAGTCCTTCATTAACATTGTCCAGTGTTACGCACTGTACATATTGTGTATTCTATGCTTTTATATGCTCAGCAGCGTAGTATGTTCACACCAGTATCACCACGAACACATGAGGAATGCATTGTTCTACAACGTCTTGATGGGGTGACATACTAGGGAATAGGTTCTGTCATCTCATGGTTCCAACATTACAAAAGGGTTCTGTCATTGACCCACACGTCATTGTGTGTATGGTACGTGACTGTGCATGGTGAAGTGTTATAGCACAGACGAGCAAATTAACATACCCATCACCTTGTATGGTCTCCCACCTTTCCTCTCTCCTTTCTCTCAATACCTTTCTTCCTCCCTTTCTTTCTTTCTTTCTTTCTTTGTAATAAGAAGCTACTCTCTTGGCAAATTCTCAGAATATAAAACAATATTATTAATTATAGTCCGAAAGTTGTACATCAGATCTCTAAACTTATCTATCATAACTGCAACTTTGCACCCTGTTGATCTGTATTTTCCCATTTCTCTTCCTCTGGTAACCAGTATTTTACTTTCTGTTTCTGTGTACTAAATTTTTTTTTAAACTTCACATATAAGTGAGACCATGCAGTATTTTTAAGTTCTTTAGGTTCAGTAATTTTATTACAGACGGTGGCATCTCCTTCGTTAAGTCTGAATAATATTTCATCATAATTTCTTTATCCATTCATCCATTAATAGACTCTTAAGTAATTCCTATATCTTGGCTACTATACATCTGCTGCAATGATATGCTGATGTCTTTACAAGGTGGTGACTTTGTTTCCTATGGGTATGTACCCACTAGATAGATTGCTGGGTCATATGATAGTTCTATTTTTAACCTGCTCAGGAAGCTCCATATTGTGTTCTACAATGGTTGTACCAATCTACATTCCCATCAATAATGCACAAGAGTCCTTTTTATTCATACCTTTGCCAGAACCTGTTATCTTTCATCTTTTTGATAACAGCCATTCTTACTAGAGGGAAAGAATGTCTCACTGTGGTTTGGATTTGCATTTCCCTTATGGTCAGTGGCCTTGAATACCTTTTCACATACCTGTTGGCCATTTTTATGACTTTGACTAAATAACTATTTGGGTCCTTTGGCCAGATTTTAATCAAGTTATTCTCTTTTTTTTTTATTGCTATTGATATGTGTGAGATCGTGTTTTGACATTAACCTCTTATGAGATATATGGTTCACAAATGTTTTCTCCCTATCTGTAGATTTTCACTTCAGTTTGTTGATTGTTCCCTTTGTTGTGCAGAAGGCTTTTAGTTCTTTAAAAGCATCTATGTGCATGTGTTTTTGATTAACTTATACTTACCTAATCAAAATGCCATTTCGTGAGACTGTTTTGATGTAAAAACTATTCCTGATCCCCATTTATAATTCTGTCTTCTTTCAACCTGAAGACTGCCTTGTGTGGTGCAGAGACACGTACGTAGGTCTAAAGTCAAAACCTACACAGTTTAAGTAGTTTTTATATCTTGGCAAGATGAACTTTACCGATTCAGTTTTAAAGAGCTGTTCCATAATCTACACCCACCTGCTCATTCTTTTAGGGGTCTCTTTCTTGGTGTCACCTGCCTGGGTCATATGTATTAATCTTTTATGACTTAAAAAAAAACAAACACCCAAATCTCTCTATTCAGCACCTCCTTTCCTTTGGCAATTACCTTTCTTCCCTGTTTCATTTTGTCTGCAACCCTCCAAGCTCTGACCTCTGCTCTTGGATTCCTGAGCTCTTGCCCTTCTCTGCTGCTCTATTTTATCCACCTCTCATCAAACAGCATTCCTTCCAGCTGAAACTCCCACTTGTAAACTGCCTTTAGCCCAGGGGAAAGGTTTTCCTTCTGCTTTGCTTTACTGCCCAAGGCTTGCAGGTATTTAGCAGGTTATTTGTTCTTCCTTTTTCCTTCCTCCATTTTATCCATGGGTGGTTCAGATACAGAAGGCTACAGGGCCTCCATCTTTCTGACTTCACACATCTGCAGCAATTAACATCCTTGCAAAAAGGACTGTGTGTAACTAGAAACAGAGATGGGCCTGCATGTGTCCACTGGGCCCCAATTCAGAAGGCCATCTAGGATTATTCAAAAACCAGTGGATTTGGCATCACATTTGTTAAAGCTATTCATAGCTCTTCCTCTTCCTTTAGATCTATTAATGAACAGAAAAATTTTTTTTAAAGAACCGGTAATAAGTATGGTTTGGGTGACTTTGAAATATAAGGACATTTCAGCAAATCTAACTTTTAGAAGACATGGATATATGTAGTTTATATATTCCAAGTTAGAGGTGATGATTTTTAACTGATACCTGATTACAAATTTGTCTTCTGGATTCTCATCTCCTATCATATCAGTTTCTTAGCCTCCCAATTCAAATTATGATTTTCCCAAAGTGCTTAGCACACCCCACTGCAGCCTGCTTCCTGGGCCCAGATCCTTGTGGGAGGTCCCAAACATTATTAACATATACACAATGTGCATCCTGCTCTCTGAGGATATTCCTTTGACAAGAGATCCACCTGAGAGCCTAGGAGTTAGGAACATAAAGTAGTGAGGTTTGGAAGCCTTAGGAAATTTCCAAAATAAACACTTTACAAAAGAAGACACATGAATTAGAAAAATAAGAACCCAAATAGGTCAGAGACTAGAAATTAGAAGGGAGAGGAGATTCGCACATTAGAGACCTGGGTTCAGAGAACTGATCCACTGAACACTAAATTGAACTGTAAGCCTCATAGCAATCAAAAGAAATGAGGAAATGTGTAAAGCTTTATAGTTTCCAGGGTTTGATAAAGGAATCTTGTAAGATCTTTGGTAGGGACTTATTTTCTCCTGGCAATAAATTCTTAGAGGTTTTTATTGGATTGAATTTTATCTAAATGACAATACAGACTGAAAAGTGGCTCACAAAAGATATAGAAATGATTTTCTTATAACCATCTCTTATGCTGACCTGTAGTAAACACTGAGGGTAAGCTGTTTATTAAATCATAACTCAGCAAAGATATATCTTTGGGGAGTTTAGCTAATGTGGTCCAGACCATAGCTTTCTGGTGATTTATCCTGACATACAGACAGAGCTCAGGGGGCTGAGAGGAATGGGTGGTTAACATGACTCAGAGATCCTCACTGTCAAGAATTCATTGTTTTTGTTGATTCTTAGACAGGGGCCAGAGAATGGTCCAAGAAGTTGAAAGCAAGATGAGCTTTGTGCTCTGGTTATAGATACTGATGTTGAAATTTGATCATGAAATGCCATGGTTTGAAAGGATCCACTCTGAAGTCTCAGTGTTTCCAGTGTGTTAGGAGTAAGAGGTGGAGCCTCAAAGAAGTGATTAGGTCATGAGGCTCCTCCCATGGGAGTGGAATTAGAACCCCTTCAGAAGGGAATTGACAAAGGAGGTTTGTTCTCTCTTGCCCTTCCGCCCCCTACTCTGTGAGGACACAGCAAGAAAGCTCTTGCCAGTTGTCAGCACCCTGATTTGGACTTCCTAGCCTCCAGAACCATGAGAAATAAATTTATGTTCTTTATAAATCACCCAGTCTGTGGTATTTGTGTTATAGCAGAACAAATGAAAGATAAGTATTTCTTTATCTAGAAGATGGGACTACCGTTCCTGGATCCAGGGCTAGAAATTCCACATACTTATATAATTAGGACTAGAATTAACTTTCCCACAGAAGTTTGAACTTCTCCACAAAGTTGGGGCAACTTTGCTCTGGAAATGTTGAAAGGCCGGTATTAACTGTGGGCTGTTGTAATCATAAAACTACCCTATGGCACACTCAGAGGGAGAAGTTGGAGTTATTCTTCCTGTGATTGGCCACACAGTGTGCCCTCGTTGATTGACATGTCTTTTGGATGGAGCCCTCTTCATCAACAGAAATGAGAGTATCCTGGAGAAATCCCCTCTACCTGATTTAATAGAGAAACTCCATGACAAGAAATTAAGCCAAGTTACTTCCTTCCTTTAAATTCACGGTCCAGAGGAAAGGGTTAGCATCTAAGAGGAGCTGTCTAGCTATTATTCTAACTCATGAAGACTCTAATCCCTGAGTGACACTGGCTGCTATTAGCCTGATACAGCTTCCATGCTGAGCATGGATGTAGTGAGTGAGCTTGTCACAGCCCATCAGCAGGCCCCACCCTGGAAACCAGTCTCTGACAATGACAGTAATCCCCAAGCCTCATTGGGAGGCGGCCCCATAACCTCAGGGCTCCAGTGTAGGATCTTGAATCTGGTTTCTTCTCTATCCAGCCCAGACCACGTACCAAATAAGTCACCAGTGCCTAGCATAGAGAAGTGAATATGCTTATGGTGTAAATAAATAAGTGAATGAGTGCTACTGAGCTTAAAGCCAGCAGAAACTCCGGGGTTGGAGCCAGTCCCCATGCGGAGAGGAGGCAGGACCTGACATGTAACTACAAAAGACTGGGAACACATGATGGTTCCTGACGGCTGAGACCCCTGAGATCTTCTTGACACAAAGAGAGAAGATGAGAAGGCCACACCAGCTGATAGCACTGAGCTCAGGGCTTAGGGGGAAGCCCTCCAGTGTGCAGGACTGGAAAAGCCGATCGCATTCTCCTCTTCTACCATCTCTTCTCCTAGAATGTTTTCCCTGTCCTCTATTGAGCATTTCCCCCTTCCGATCTCATCTACAGTTCAATTGAACAAAATATGGCAAGCAGGAGAATCTCCTGGGCCAGTGGTTCTCAGAGTAAAAACCAGATAACCACCTTAGAGATTTAGGGACCCCAGATATTTTTCTACAAGATCCCTGGGTGACGGGGTTGAGACTTGCCATGCTGGTCAGACACGAAACCTCCAGCACCCCTCATTTTTCTATGTGGACAGCTAAGGTGTACGTGAGCTCTCCTTTTGCTCTTTGACAAGTCTGGAAGGTTATTTTGTCACTCTCTCTACTCACTTTCAAGTATCTCAGAAGATTTCTTATCCAGAAGGACTGAGGTCTTACTTAATAGCTATTAAAGATATTTCTGAAGGTAGAACTTCAAAAGAACACTACGATTTTACAAAGATGTTTTTATGTAATATTTTTACATGACTGTAAATAAATACTTCAAATAGTTATTATTCCTTTCTTAAAAGTGTAAACAGCTGCAACTAATGAACAACAAAAATCTAAAATATAAAAAAAAATGAAGGCTTATGAATAACCAATAAGATTACTATGACATCACCACAGATATATCTAGGATCCTGCTAACCCTGCTGACCTGGACTGTGGATCACCCCATCATCCTGAGCACGACATTGACTCATCCCTCAAATATTTCAGTGGTATGGCTCTCTTTTTAAATGGTTGATTCTTTAAAAAAGAAAATCTTTTAGCATCATTCTGTGGTTTGCATGCTTTTTGGTATCAGACTTCTAGATGTTAAATCATTTTTCAAGGCAAATGAAGGAAACAGGAAGCAGAATTCTCCTGAGCAGGGAGAGAGGGGTAATTGGGACACTGATCAAGCTACTTTCAGATTGTGTGTGTGCACGTGAGTGTGTGTGTGTGTATGTATGTGTGTGTGTGTGTGTTTATTTCCACTCTGTCTTCATTTTCCCCAAAGTCAACAGTTCTTAGTCTCTCAGACCATTAAAAACCTCCCATATGGCTATGTCATCCTTGAGGATTGTCCCTAAAAGTGTTAAAAAGAAGACCAGCAGTAGGCTTTCTCAATTAACATTTTCAAACATTGCAGCGGAATTCTAAAAATGCATCCAAAGCCCCCCCTCCCAAAAAAAAAAAAAAGTGCATTAGAAACAGGAACTCCTCCATCCAGGATATTTTGAATGGGTTCATCCAAAAGATATCAGATGGAGAAAACCTTCATCTCCTTTTACAGCTGCAGGATGTGACTGCGCTCATTGATGTGGTATTTTTAGATGGGTGGTTTTAGTTCAGAAAAAGAGCACAACTCTCAAGTATATTCTGGAAAAGCTGGTAATCCTTAGCTGGTCCCTGGGCTCTGCCTGGCTCACAGTCCTGCCTCCCTCTTTGCTCCCCACCTACAGGACGATCAGTGCAATGACAAGTCGGGCTGAATTAGGGAGCATCCACAGCTGGAGCGCCTCTGGGTGAGTGAACCTTCCTCTTTGACAGGATCCTGTTAACTGGAATGCTGCCTTTCTCTCCTTTATCTGAGTATGGCAGAGACTGGCTGGCTGGCCACCCAAACTATTTCTTTTTTTCTGAACACCCAGCTAGATTTGCTGAATTAATATAGACATGTAATCAACTCCAGACCAGTGGATTTGGGGCAGCTATATGAGTCCCCTCCAGGCCTGGCTCATTAAACACTTGCTACATAGTAGGATCCTCTGTGATTTTCCCACTTGCCAGTGACCTTGACAATCACATTTGATGATGTCAGAGTTGTAAGGTGAAAAGAGCCTGGGTGCTGATCACCCCTTGAGGAGAGTTGCTGATCAATCAAGAATACCTGATTTGAAATTTATATAAACAAGAAATGAACTCTTACAGGGTTAGTGACTATGACTTGAGTGGGTTTATCTATTATAGCAGCAAAATTATAACAGCAATACATTGAATTTTTTTTTTTTTTTTTTAATGACCAGCTTGGTTTTTCCATGTCCCTTTCAGGCCTTGCAATGCTCTTAAAAGTTATCCCCACAGGCTTGGAGCCTTTTTTTGAACCCAGCTCACTGACCTGAGCCTTGATAATTACGATTGTGATGCTAAAAACACATCTGACTTTTAGGAATTTCTTGCCCTTGTATTCTATCATCATTGGACTGGGATGTTCTGGCGGATACATAACTAATTGGCCCTCTTTTCAGACTTCCTGCAAACTCACTTTTTACAAACTGGACTTCCCTCTGTCTCCTTACTCCCTTGGCATATTTAATTTCAGGATCTAACCTTTTCCCAGTCTGTTTCATTTGACCATTGACAGGCCCAGACTCTAGGCCAATGGTTCTCAAAGTGTGGTTGCTGGACCAACACCACCAGCTGATATTCCACTCTAGACCTACTGAGTCAGAAACTCCAGGAGTGGGATTCACAAGTCTGTTTAACAAGACATGTGGGTGATCTTGATGCATGCTCAAATTTGAGAACCATTGCTCTAGAATCTAACTTTCTGCAACATGGCCCTCAGTTTGCTTCATCAGGACCAGTGTCACAAAGGGTAGCACTGTAGTTTCTTCCAGCAGGAGACCAGGTCTAGAATTTACCGAGATAATCCTGACTTTTTCATTTGATGGAGATTTTCAGATATTTCTTGGAAATGAAACTTAGAGTCCCTCACAGTAAGGTAAAGCCTTTTGATTAAGTACATGACCATAAATTGAAGTGCTTTCCCAATATGAAATAAACAAGGATCTTCAAATCCTTTTATTGTATTGTGTGTCTTAGTACAACCATGAAAATTAGATCACTGCTAGGAAGCCAAGAGCATGATCCATATTCTCTGGAGCAATGCACTGGGCTTAAGTCTCCATGTGTTGCTGATGAAGTCACCTTCCATCTCTAAAGGGGATTTGATGCTAAATAATGATGTTTAATGTTGCAAAACTTACCCTGAAAACAAATTTCTTTTTAAAAAAATATTTTGCTAAACTTTAGTCCCTGGGAATAATAATTCAATGATGACAGTCTTAGTCCCTTCAAAAAGTCACCATAGAGAAAAAAGTAGCAGGCCACTTTGAGACTGGTTTTCTTGGGAAAGTGACAACCTGTTAGAGAGGACGCATTACAACTATTGTCCTTCTCCTCTCACAGCCTTCCACACTGCAGATATTTATTCTAAGTGTTTCAAAATGTTGAAGGGCCCCTGGAGAAAATCATTTTTGAAAGCTAGTTAATCTTTGGACAGCAGGCTAAAAAGAAACTAAAATTAAATATTTAAAAAAAAAAAACCATCTGTGCCAGCACACAGAAAACTATTCCACTTCTCACACTAATGACACGGGGTATTGTTGAGAGGTTTGGGTTTGGGTTTTAAATGTTTGATTATAATTTCTAAAGCTTTCCAAAATTCAACAAGACCCAAGGCATATGTTTCTGTATCTCTTAGCAGGTTAGAGCAGGGATTCAAGGTGTGGGCAGTGAGGCCTTGTGGGGGGTTACAGCCCCAAACAAGCACCCACCACCTCAAGTCCAAGACTGGGTCTGTGCCAAATCCATAGTGACAAGGAGACATTCACCACGCAGGGATTTATGTTTAGCCTTTGTTTCCCAGCTCCAACTGGATGATATGAGAAGTAAGTGTTTAGACCTGAGGTCTGTGTTTCTGCACACGTTGCAGCAATGATGCAGATTCCTATGAAAAGAAATCAAATAAACAAAAAAAAGGCAAAAGAAAGGAAAAGATGAAGATGTTCAACTTATTTCAGACCTGCTCAGAAAATCTCAAGCAACCCCTTTATATTTCTTTTCAGACAGAAGCATGGGACGAGGTCTTATTTACATGGTTAGCTTCCAATCCAGATGTGTTTACTTTCAAGAAAATTTCAGATCCCTTGAAGCAAAAGGTTGAGATCGCTGTCACCACCAGCAGCATCACGAATCTGTGTGAGATGTTTATGCTCTCTTCTAGTTCAGTTAATCCCTTGGAAAGTGTGACCAAATGCTTTTTTTTTTTTTTTTTTTTTTTTTTTTTTTACTATGTTTCCATCTGTTTCCAGAATGCTTACATCTTCAGAAGGAAGAAACTCTAGCCATGACACCATACCCAAACTTCCACCCTTATTTGAAGGCCAGCTCAGTATCTGTCTCTGAGGTTTCTGATAAGTTACCATCACCATAAAATTCGCTTTTAAACATTGTTTGCGTGTAGCTCTATGTTATATAACAGACAATTGAATTAGTGAGGGTTACATTTCTAATTACTTGAAACTTTATATAATACTCCCAGGGATGGACATTAGAGAAATATGTACCATGAACTGAACCACAATATTGAAAAAAAAACCACATGCATCTGTAGGACACATTAATATCATGGGAAAGCAAAAGGTCATCCATGATGTGGTATACGGAAAACTTTTTAAAAGGAATAATTTCTTTCACACACACACACACACACACACACACGCACGCACGCACATACACACACATCCTGGGTTTTTTCATTCTCTTCCTCATGAGGCTAGACTTTAGACTTTTGCGTTGCTCCCTTTTTGGTTCAAAGTTCAATCAGAATGAGCCTCTTTCCAACCAATGGTATTTAAAGGACTCATCCCATGAGCTGAGCTTGATAATGAGCCTAGGACAGAGGATTCTGATTTTGGCAAAAAATAATCACAAGTCCTTAATTTAGAAAACAGGGCTGCTGTATTCCAGAGTGATAGTCAATAGTTTGCAGAACATGGTAGAGGGAAACAGAATCTTCCATAGAAATCAACTCATAAAGACAGTCTTCAAAGTTTGCAGTTGGACAAATTATAAAACTAAAAATAAAATTTAATAATGAAAACATTGAAGTATCACCACAGAACATTAGAGACTATAGACTGGCCCCACGTGGAGATGGCCCCCTTAACCCCACAGATTACATGCTGTCTCTGCACCTCAGTAAGGAAAGAATCAGGAATGATAGAAAGCTTAGAATATACCTTTTAATTAATTGTATGCAATAAATATCTGTATATTTTAATGGCTCTTAATACAGAGTATTTGTCTATTCCCTCTCATCAATCCTTTTTGTCGTTTTTAGAGTCTTACGTGAAAAAAAAAGGAAGGAGTGAGGAACTATCAGTCTTATTTGAGTTGATATGTTCAATATGTTGAATATTTAATTTACAATTAAAATAATGGAAATAAAATGTCTTGAGTGAAATCAATAAGAAATAAAGGAGGGGAAATCTATAGGAATAAATATAAGAAGATACCAAAGTTAAATGGCCACTTGACCACAAAATGAAGATATGCATGATGAATGGACAAAACCAGGTGAGTGGCCCCATTACAGACGCCTACCTGGGCGGGCCAGCAACTCCACGAGTACATAAATTAGTTTTCTTGCTTCTCAGCTGAAAATGCCACAGACAGGTTGTCATTTAGTTTTCTGCTTTCTGGGGGCTGCTTCCCCATTTCCGTCTCTGCTGCATTTGCAAGGCTGGAGGATCCTTCTTCCCTAGTTACCTGGGTAGCCAGCCCCTCCCACCCTTGCATACTACTGTCCTGACTTAAATCACAGGCTCCCTCTGCTTTCTTAGGAGAATGACCAGGTTTCAGTGAATGGCTCCTTCTATCTTGAGGCTATGGCCTCTCTCTTATAGAACCCCATTAAAACAACTCCATAAAGAGCAAACAAATGAGCCACTCAGCAAGCATTGCTCATGGGTACTAACAGGGCTTTGCTCACCAAGTTCACATGGCTCAGTCCTGGGGTTGGTGAACACAAGCTGAACTGCAAAAAGAGAAATGTCACAGTGAATGGGAAAGAGGAAAAGCATTCTGGAGTATGCACAGAGCCACAGGGGGTATCAGAAGTTCATTCATTCATTCAACAAATATTGATTAATCTTATACTCTGCGTCAGGTGCTATGCTAGTCAGTGGGGATACATATGGAAAGAAACCAGTTAAACAAAATAGTGCAGGTGAAATGGATCTTTAGTAAAGGAATGGGAAGGCCTAGGGATGGAGAATGGCATTGTTTAGTCCAGAGGTAGCACTTCCTCAATCCATCAAGGATTGATTGACCATACAGAGATGCAGGGTGATAGTCCAGGTGAGAATCCTCTGGGTAGGACCAAGTACATAATATAGAATTAATTATAGTTGGAAACCCCAAATAACAACAACTTAAAACATGAAGAATCTCTCCACCTACATCTTGATTTTGATTTTGATCTCAATTTCTAGAGTCCAGTGTTAGAATAAAGCTTTATGGTCATCACTAATCCAGAATCCATCTGTTTTTACATCCTACTTTCCAAAGTGTGACTTTGACCCTAAAAAGTCACCTCGAGGAGAAGAACCAGCCATTATATCCACAGTGTAGATAACAGGAAGAAGAAATTCAAACCATGACCTAAGGATCCCTTCCCAGTTAAGTCAGTTTCTTTTAAGCAAACTTTCTGTAGGTCTCAGACACCATGAACCCTTCTATTTCATTAGGCAGAACTTAGACATAACTGCCATACTTAGATGAAAGAGAGAGGCTGGGCATATTGCCACTATCAATCAAACAAACATTGTATTAGAAAGAGAGAGGAAACTGGGAATAGCAGCCAGGTCTGTTTCTACTATAATAGGTTACACATAATTCCCAAAACACTCTCACCAGCTCTACCTCTTTCTCTGCCTCTAAAACATGAATCTGAGAGGAATTATTATTCCAGGGTCAATCTTGAATCTACATTAGTTAGACTTTTTAAAATAATAAACACTTGAAAACTTTGTGAATTTATGTGCCATTGTCTGAATGCACCTCAAAAATCCACTGTAATATACCCAAGTGCTATGACTCTATGACCAGGAGCTCTATATAAAGTAGGACATTAAGACCAGAAATACCACATAAAATAGGGGTCTATGCCATTGGGGGGAGAGTATAGGCTGAGAAATTATAAAGGAAAAGTGATTAGGTATATTTTGCAGACTAACATTTAGAATTGAAAAGAAATTATAAGTAAGAAATTATTTGTAGGTTTTTTCTAGGACTATATGGTTATGATGTCATAACAAAGAATCTTCATTTCATTGCTTATAATGATCCAGAGGTACGATTGACCTCAGAACCACTTCCACTACAGAAGTTCACTAACCAAGGTGGTCTGTTACCTTAGCGGCCTCCAGTGGCCCAGGCCTCCTGGAATTCATACTTTTAAGTAGACCCTTCACTTGAATCTGGACTGTCCTGACATCACTTTAAGCAGAAGTGAAACCATCTCAGTGGTCAGCCAAGCTTTATGAGTTCTAGAAATTTCTATGTTTGTTTCATGAATATCTCGAGCTGCTGTGTAAAGCACCTAGATGCTCCACTGGAGAAGTTCAGGGGAGAGGTCAAAGAGAAAGGTTTTAAGAGTACATAAAGAGAGAGGTCCCAGCATCCAGCATAATCCAGATCCAAATCCTCTGTGAGCTGAACACAGCCACACAATGCCCATAGGTAAGCCCATATTGTATGATTATGAGCAAATCAAATGGTTGGGTTTTTTTAATAAACCACCCTATTTTAGGTGATTTGTTATCCAGCAATAAATAACAGAACCATTATCTCCTAATATATCTATCTATATCTATATATAGCTAGCTAGCTACAGGCTTGTGATGGGCCCTAGCCAACATGGCCAGTCATTACTGTGACTGCCCAGACAGCCCCAGATGGCTTCTGCCACTGCAGCCAAGAGAGCCAGTGCCCTTGCAACCTCTCCACACTCCCTCCAGGACACTGCCTGACCCCGTCTCTCTGAAATACATTTTCTTCCGGATCCCTTTTCTTGACTCTTCCAGACCTAGTGAAAGCATTTCTGAGAGGAGCACACTGGACCTTACACCATTCCCTCCTCATCTATGGAACATCCCTCAAGACAGCCAGTCAGTCTCTCTCTCTCTCTCTCTCTCTCTCTCTCTCTCTCTCTCTCTCTCGTGTGTGTGTGTGTGTGTGTGTATAAAAGTAGACTTCTAACTGCACATGGGTCAAGTCCTGTCCTGGAACTGTGGCCAGAAAAATGAGTTCCTGGCATCTTCAATTGGAATCTGGAACAAATTTTCCCATAAAAGCAATCTTATAGATGATTTTAGGTTCTGTAGTACTATTAGAACTAGAGTTCAGCCACATTGCTAGTTAAATAGACATTCGGGGGCTGATCTGGGAACATAACTACCTTTTATAATGTTGTCCTAATGAGCAGCAAGATCCAAATCACTGACTGAAGAATGAACTTTTGGAAGTAATCTGATTAGGAGGCAGAAACTCTCATCCTCCATTGAATGCCAGTTATATAGTACAAGGTGTGTGGTAGACAGGAGAAAAAAAGTTAAAAAAAAAAAAAAAAGTTAAAACTGGGGCCTCTTTCCAAGAAGTTACAGCTTATTTGAGAAACAAAAGACACAAGAAATGGCAAACAGGTGAGGTGTTTTATAAGCAAGGCTTACGTTATATGGGACTGACAATTAAGTACGTTAGGGTGTCAAAAGCAAGTCCAGAAGTTGTCTTTGCCATTATTTATTTCCACTGGTTCCCAGACACCTGTTTTGAGATGTCTTGTGGACGCACTGATATTAACAATTGCCTGAGTGCAGTTAACTGTCGATGGGAAGTGGGCGTGCAGGGAGAGGAGGTGTCCTATGCACCTAGCTGTAGAAGAGAGGTGAGTATTGGGCTTAGGAGAGCAACCAGGTGGCTGCCCGGAGATCTCACGAAGGCTACCAAAGAGGTCTTGCCACTGTGTTTCCCGGACATGTGGTCTGGCAACTAGTGCATCAGAATGGCAGGAGGCTTCTTGTTAAAAATGCTGATTCTTGGGCTCTTACTCCAGACACAAGGAACCAGACTATCTTGGGGGTGAGGCTTGGATATCTACACTACTGATTAACTCCCTAGCTGATTCTTATGCTGATTAAAGTTTGAAAATGGATGTTACAAATACAGTCATGCTGGAGATGGAGGAGTCCTGTTAAGATACCCAGGAGTATTTTCCACTGAAAAGATCCAGATTGCTGGCCTAGCCCCTTACATGCTCCACTTTTGTAACCCTTGCTACTGCCAGCCAAGTTTCTAGAAGAAAACAAACATGTTCAAAGAGCTGGGCGGGGGGCAGGCGGGGGGACTTTCACATACTCTCCCATCATTTTCTGGCTCTATTTCCATCCCAGCGCCAGCACCGTGCACACACCGAAAACATGTCTAAGACATCTGGACTGAAATCCAGCATCTGTTGTAAGAAAAATGAGATTTTCAGCAGGGCCTCTTTGGAGTGGGATGGTGCCAAATGGGATGGGGCCTCCCAGGTAGACACCATCACATGGAAACTTACGAGCAAATTTCCCCAGGACTGGAAAATGTGCTCCGAGCAAGCTTCCAGAACTCATACAAGAATATGTTCCCCTCTTTGCCTGGGGCTCTTGCCACAAACTCCTGCTATCAGGGCCCACCTATTGCCCTCCAAGTCTTCGCCATTGACATATACCCAAATGCAAGTACTGCCATATGTTGGGCATTGTGCTGGTTTTATCATTCAGGGTGAAATGAATAATTTCTGGAATGAGGCACACAAGTCTATGTAGTGGGGTAAATTTGAGGTAATGGTGGTTGCTTCCTGCTTCCCAACTTTCACCCTACCTCTGCAACAATTTCCGCCGGGGGGTATTTTGTCTCGATTGCCTCTGGGAAGAGATGCTGATGCCCATGCAAGGATGACAAAGGAGTCAAACACTTGGCTTCTGCTTTTCAGAAGCCTGGGCTTAGGACATAAGAAAAAAATGTGGATAACTAAGTAATTAGTTAAAGTTATTTTCCATTCTCTGCAGTTCCCTGCCCCATCTGTGCACTTGGGAAAGTTGCCCAGACTAACAGAAAGGACAGTCAGAGGAAGGAAGATGCCAGCAGGTCACCACAGGTCGCCCTTCTTCACTACTGGCCAAGTCCCAGCTGTGTTTGAGAATCTCAGTGGAGGTGTCCTTGTCCCTGGTGAAGCCCAGGGAGAAACATAGAAAATAAAGAAGGGCCTTGGGTCCCACTTTCTCCTGAGCCCCCCCCCCCAATATAGTGGAAGAACAACCGATATTTCCAAGATCTGAAAATGGATAAGAAGTGAACAATTTTGGTGGATGTCAGATGTTTGGATGGGACAACGCACAGCTCAGAGAAAGTCAGCCTGCCAAGTTGACAGGTGAGGCTCGGACTCATTTCTCCCCTATTCCAGTGCCCGAAGACCATGTCATCACCTGGGTCTTAGACACAACCCTGGGGAAAGTGTCTGGGGGACTTGATTTGAAGGGACCTGAAATGGAGATGAAGTTTAGGAGGTTCAGAAAGTTAGAAGAAATTTCTCTTTCTTGCATGTCCACCTTTCTGGCACTCTTATCACTAGTTTTAGAAAGTGTATAAGTGACAGAAAGGTCATGCTAAAAACTATATAAGGCAAAGTGCTGAGGTTGGAAAACCCATTCCCTTAGGGCCTTATGGGATCAGAGCCCTAATGTTTGGTTCTTAAAAGAATCCCAAAGGTGGCCAAGACAGTCCCACTCAAGACTCCTCAAAGTTTGATGGCTGGTGGTGCAGCTGCTTTGCTGAAAGACTTTGGGCAATTTAATGTTCCATACTTTCTCCCTATATGAAAGGGACTAATAGAAACCTGCTAATGTGAATACCTCACCCCACATACAGGGTGTTTTTCATTTGGTTTGGTTTTGTGTTGGTGGTGCTGAGGATTGAACCCAGGGCCTCATACATGCTTGGAAAGCACTCTACCACAGAGCTACACCCCCAAAGCCTTTTATTTAGTTTTAGAGATAGGATTTTACTAAATTGTTCAGGCTGCCTCAAACTTGGGATCCTCTTGCCTTAGCCTCCCTAGTAGCTGGGCTTACCACCAGGACCAATATAGAGGGTGTTTTGATCACTGCCTGAGCACTGCATAAAAGGCCTTTAAACATAAAGAACATTATAAATATGGTGTCAAGTGATTTACTAGATGCTGATGCAGTTGCTCCCTGGGCTTTAGGATTCCACAGCTATTCACCAATCCAAGCCTAGGATTTCCTGTTGAAATTCAATGTTTTGATCAAGACACTCACGCTGAGTCTAAGATCCAAATATATTTGTTATGAAGACTCATTTTGGCTGACACAGTGCTCCAAGAACCAGCCTGTGTTTATCAAAACCATGGCTGGGTTTGTATCTTGAGGAGATGGTGATGATGTTGATTCTATCTATACTTGTTTTTTTATCCACTTTTCTATTTATATTTCTTCTTCTCATTGTCTACCTCATTCTCTTATTTTTCACTTCTCCTTATTTACATCTGACTTCTTTCTTTTTTTCCATTTCGTCTTTTCCTTTTCATACTCACATTAATTCTTCTTTCTCTCTTTTTATCCTTCCCTTGACTTCACATTTTTTGTTTGATTCTATCTTTCCTTTTTTAAAATCCATCCTCAGTCTGAATAATAGCATTTATTGAGTACCTAATCTATGTAATCAATGCTATATTCTTTGTGGAGGATTTTACTTATAGGATGGTACCATATTCTAGAGGAGAAAGTGAGTAACTTGTCCAAGCCACAGGTGGTAATCGGAGAGTCAGGATTCAGGTGGAAACATCTGTCTCCAGAGCCCAGGTCCCTACACTGAATTTCCTGCAGTCACACCCCATTCTTCTTTTATGACATCTTTTCTCTGGGCTATCTCTGCCTACCTGGCCACTTCCCTCTTCACACCAACTCTACGCCCCAAATCAAGGATGGCTTCCATCAACCCTCTGCCCAAGTCCACTGCATTCTGCCACTGTAGAGGGTGTGGCTGAAAGGACTACCTATATGCCTACCTCCTCCTCTCCCGACTCTTATCCCACCTGTCTAGAGAATATGCTCAAAGGACATCTTTCAGGTCATTCTTTGAGCAAACAGCCTTCCTTTTCCCCCACAATATGGCAATGAGCCCACATTTTCTTATGATGGTCAGAAATTTCCCAAGTGATTATGATCTTTTATTTCTCTCTGTGTGTATTCTAGTGCATCAGATTCTATTTTTGCAGAAAGCCTTCTTTGAAAATAAAATTTTAAAAAATCACCACTCTGATACTTGCTAAGATAGCAACAACAAAAACAAACAAAAAACTTGAACATCCCCAGTGGGTCTTTGGTGCTGCCTGGCAGCTGTACCATCTGTCCCCTGTCCTCTCATTCTCCCACTCTCCTAGACAATAGTACCCCTCTGCCATTCTCACCCTCAGCAGATGACCTTGTTTCCTAAATGACTGAGCAAAGGGAAAAAAATCAGAACAGAACCTCTTTGGTGGACTTCACTGTTACATCTAACCACTTGCCCATTACCTGTGTCTTGCTCCTTCTTACTTATTACTGTGGAGGAAGCACATGTGTGCACCTGGTTGATGGACTCTTACCTGGGAATTTCATCCCCTCTTCCCCCTCCTATTCAGTGACATTGCCCTCCATGTCTCCCCTTCCCTCCTGAGTCCTGACTTTCCCCCTCTGAACTGGGTCAGATTCGACATCATGAAAATATCCTGTTATAGCTCATTTCTGAAAGCAAGGAGGTAAGTCTTTTTTTTTTTTTTTTTAACTCTACTGCCCCCTCCAGCTTCTGTCCACTTCTTTCCTTACCTCTGGGCAAAGCTTCTGTACAGATTTATTCTTGTAGTCTCCAAATTCTCCCTTTACCACACCTCTTCACTCTTAAACTCTATTCCTCAGCCTTGTATCCACGCAGAACTCCACCAAATCTTCACCTATGGATGCCACCACTGGCCTCCATGGTGTGGACAAAATATTGCTCTAAAGGATGGTTCTCAGGAGTGTGGCCAATAATGGAAGCCATTCTCTTCTACTTGTAACACACTGGTGACTTGTTTACCAATATATCACACCCTCTATTTTTTTTCCTTTTCCTTTCTGACTGATCCTGATCAGATTCTTCCTTTCTCCCTAATTTCCATAATTTCCAAACCAGTGGTTCTTGAATTTCTGTAAGCAAAAGAAATGCCTAAAAACTTATTAAATAAGGTGCAGTTCCCTACTCAGAGGTTTCTTATTTAATAGGTACAGGTCAGCCCACTAATTTGCACATCTCATAAGATCTTAGGTGATGCTCATGTTGTTGATTGATGGATCATATTTTGAATCTTACTATATAACTTTTTCCTATCATTATGCAGTTCAGTGACTATATGGTGCACTTCTGACAACTAGCAAATTTACAACTCTAGACAGAGCCTCTACCTTGTCTTCCAGGGCTATATATGTAACTGTGTAACTGCCCTCCTGGCTTGGATGGCTAATGGACAACTTCTTTATGGTTTTCTCTCCATAGTCAGAGGCAGCTTCAACTTCTTATGACTCTGGGAGTCATCCGGGATTTCTCTGTTATACCTACCTGCTTTCACCCTCTTCAAATAATCCTTTTTGTTGTTGTTGTTGGTACTGGGGAGTGAACCCAGGGGCACTCAACCACTGAGCCACATCCCCAACATCCCCCTTTTGTATTTTTATCTAGAGACAGGATCTCACTGAGTTGCTTAGTGCCTTGTTAAGTTGCTGAGGCTGGCTTTGAACTCAATGATCCTCTTGCCCCAACCTCCCAAGCCTCTGAGATTACAGGCTTGTGCCACCACACCAGACCCTTCAAATAATCCTAATGCCTTCAAATACACCTGGAATCCAACCACTTCTCCCAATTTTCATTTCTGCACCCCAGTGGAGGAAGCATTGTCTCTCTACTAGATTATTATAATTGTTTCCTAACGGGCCTCTCAGCTTCCACATTCTCTCCAGTTTCCTCCCCTCCACTCTTTATTGCTGGCAGTTGAACCCAGAGCTTCCTACATTCTCTGAAAGTGCTCTACCACTAAGCTATATCCTCAGCTTTTTTTGTTTGATTTTGAGACAGGGTACTGGGGATTTAACTCAGGGGTGCTTTACCATTGAGCCACATCCCCAGTACTTTTTAATTTTTTTTTTATAATCTTCAGATAGGGTCTCCTTAAGTTGCTGAAGTCCTCATTAATTTGCTAAGGTGACCTTGAGTTTACAATCCTACTGTCTCCTGGGTAATTGGGATTACAGGGTGTGCCACCAATCCTGACTTTACAATCTCTTCTTAATGGAGCAGTTGGAATGATCTGAGTGGCTCTTGCTTCAGGATAGCATCATGAGATGGTGCTTCTGAGAAATGGGAAGTGTTTTCTAATGCTGTCACTACTGGCAACATTCACATGTCCTGGTCTAAGCAAAGTTTTGTTGTGACTCTGTATATAGTGTTTTTTTAAAAATAAATGTGTAAAATATGACCATTATATGGATAATGTATTAGGTACATAGAAGTAACAAGATTTAGTACAAAAAAAAAACAGCCATGCATAACTTCTATATCATAGTGAATGACCTTAGAAATACTCCCTTTCAGCTGAGTCTTTATATGAAACCCTTCACTGTTATAGAATTTGAACTTGGGCAGAGTAGTTAAGAGCATATACTTTAGAGACAGACTGAAGGGCTAAAGGTTTGCTTTGTTCTAATTGTGGACAATGGACTTTAAGTTAGTTTCTCCATCTTGTTGTGAGCCTGTGGATTCATTCATATAAGGGATGTACTTAACACATAGCATGCATCAGTCAAGTGTTCTTATGAAGGTTGGCTATTGCTCTGTTCAGAATACTGTAGAATGACTTGTGCATACCTTTGTGGCCCATGCTTTGCAGGCCAGATTTTTTTTTTGGCATCCCTTGGTCATAAAAGAAATTTGTAGTTGAACTTAACCATGAAAATGTTAACTCTTTAAAAAAAAGGAGTTTACATGGACAATTACTTTTAAATGAATTACTAAGTGATGAAGCAATCAACATTTCTTTCTCTGAAATCCTTTTCTATATAAAGTTGGACTTCTGTATCCACAGGCTCTGCATCCCTGGATTCAATCAACCATGGATTGAAAGTATTCAAGAAAAAAAATAACAAATATGTATGACTTCTGTGGAGGATGTCATTATTGCCGATATCATAGCATAACAGCAATTCATATAGCATTTATATTGTATTAGATATTTTAAGTAATCTAAAGATGATTTAAAGATGATTTAAGTAATCTAAAGATGATTTATATAGGAGGATGTATGTAGGTTATATGCAAATATTATGCCATTTTATATAAAGGACTTGAGCATTCAGGATTTGGGTATCTACTGGGTGTCCTGGAACCAATCCCCAATGAATACTGAAAGACAATTCTATTTTTAAAGAAAAACCTTAGTGTTTCTGTTTTTAGACAGTTTCTTTTATACCTGTCCTGATTTCTAGATATGGAAGACCATCATTCTCAGATTGTAGTCCCCTTCTACATTAGACTTCCTGAGAAAGATATTCAAAAAGTCAGTGCAAACACAGCTAGCAGTTACAAGAGTTGTATCTGTGTGCACAAAAAGGGAGAGATCAAGCTTTCAAAATGAGTGCTGTTGCTCAGACAAGAGAATGTGTTTGGAAAACCTGGCTCCTTCAAAGCAGGCCTTCAACGTATGGAGGTTTTGACAGTGCATGGCTACCACCTTACCGGGGCTCACGTTGCTTCCAGCAAAAGTTTGATTGACACTTCCAGAGTGATTCTTACCCAATGGGTCTTTTCTTTATAGATTAGTAGTTCTAAGTCACTTCTCCTAGTTATTCAGTAAAGCCTCAAACATGAACAAGGGGAGAAAAGGCTTTGCTTGTTCCCGTGGTTACCAAGCCTTCATCCTAACACTGGATTTTGAAGGTGAGCTGAGCTACAACTGAACTTATCTGCTGATTTTGGAACATATATTTCTCTCTCCCTAAAATATATGTAGCTTCTTTGGCATCACCAACACATGTTAAAACAATTGCATGTCCTTCAGTTGACTCGTAGCTAGGTCATTGTGTCCCCACTGGGAGTAGGTCAACGGCTCTTGGGAAACCAAGGGTCACAAGCCTCATAGGACTAAGCACCTTTCCATCATTTCTCTCCAAGATACTATTTTTCACACATATATAATCATTTCTGAAATATATAATCCTTGTGAATGTATTTCTACTTCATATTGAACATCTAGTCAATAATAATAATACCAACAGCTTATATTTATTGTCTCCTGGCTCTGACTCAGACATTGTACAAAAACCTTTACATTATATTATTCCTTTTCAGGAATGGCTTTGTGGGCAAATGATCAAGGTTGTTGTGTATAGTCCCATGGTCAGAGGAGTTCTGCAATTGGGTTTAATTCTCTGCATTTTCTTTGAAATTTGTAATAATTTTATCTTTGAATTTGATATTTTAAGGGAATTCCAATGGTACAAAGAAGCACTGTGGTCTCAGACTCAGCTCTAACATATTCCAGCCTCCCACTATCTCTGTGCCCTGTCCAGCCTTTGTGTCCTCACAGAGCAACCACTGAGGACCTCCGCCCTTGGCAAGAGACTTGGCACAAGGAAAGTTGGGATCAGGTACATGTGTCCCACATGGTATCTTGTGGCACATGTCCCCCACATGGGCTGGCAACTCCATGAGCATGTATCAGATAAATTTTAAAAAATATTTTTGTTAGTTGTTGATGAACCTTTATTTTATTTATTTATTTATATGTGGTGCTGAGAATCAAACCCGGTAATTCATATATTCTAGTCAAGTGCTCTACCACAGAGCCACAACCCCAGCCCTTAACAGGTAAATTTGCTGGAGAGAATTGCTTCTTCACCCCTGATCCAGGTGTTGAGTTTGGAAGGGGTTGTAATCCCTTGGGGATCACCTTTTTGCCATGGGTTGGTGTCTTTTCTGTTTTCTGTTGCTTAACAAAATACCCAAGTCTGGAAACTTTATAAAGAAAAAGAGATTTATGCAGCTTATAGTCTAAACAGAATTGTCCCAGCTCTTTCAATGGCCCACCTTTGCTGTGTCACAACATCGAAGACAGCATCATGCCAGGAGTACATGTGAGAGGGAGAGATCACAGGGTGACAGAGAAAGCCAGATCAATTCAGGGATTAGATTCACTCTTTTTATAATAATCCACTCTCACGGGAACAAACTGGGGTCCCATAAAACTACATTAACCCTTTCTGAAGGCAGCACCCTCAATGACCTAATGACCTCCCACTAGGCCCCACCCCTTAAAAGTTCTAACATCTTTCAACATTGCCACATTGGGTACCAAGCTTCCAACACATGAGACTTTGAGGAGTTTGCTCAAGCCATACTCAAATCATAGCAGTTGACAGCAGTCTCATGAGAAGCACAGTCACCTGGCCCAATTTCCCTGCCTCCAGCTAGGCCTTATTAGAGGAGACAATGGGCTGCATGCATGTTCCCAGTCACGAGGAGTATCCACGAGATTATGCAGTCATCCACTAGTATCCCAACTCAGAACCACAGAAGAAAGAAAAAAATGTACATTTTAGTACCTTTAATGGCATCCCCCACCTCCACTGTCCTGCTTTTTGAGAACAGACATTGCATTTTTATTTTGCATGGAACGCTGCAGATTGTATAGCCATCCCTCTGACTTTTAGTTCCACAATCAGCCTATTATAGTGAAGGGAGAAGCCACAGAGCTACAAGTGATGGAGTGGTATTCCAATCAGAATAGATTCACTAAGGACCTGTTGGTAACAACACTGCTGCATGCTCCCAAGTCACAGCCCATTGAGCCACACATGAGTCCCTGAGGTTTGTCTTTTGCACAGCTTAAAATGTCTTTTCATTTATACACATCATAAAATTTATTAACGTTTTACCTTTAAATGGAGACTGATAGAAGTCAGCATTTGGCGAGGTGGGAAAGGAAATAAGATTGCATGCAAGCCAAAGAAATAGATGGGAAAATAATCAAAAAGACACCACGATGTGTGGGAAGTAAGAGAAAAAGCTGCTTGGAACTTGTGGGTCTTTCCAATTGTACCCAAGTGCATTGCCAACTGTCAGCAACCCTGTCTGAGCAGATGGGCAGGTGCAAGATTGTGATGGTGAGGGACATAATGACGGAACTGTGCCAGCCCCATTTTCCTCACAAGGTGTCCTGTTCATCTGTTAAATAGAGGAGTACTTTTATTAAGGGTTTTAGAGATTTTCTAAGCTATTTAAGGCATTTAGATGTTATAGCTCTGAACAGATGGTAAAAATGAATGAATGTGCCTGTCATTGGGTAAGTGAGGGGAGAGGTTGTGGACGATGAAGCAGGGGGGCAAGAATGAGAGGGTATAGCAAAGGATGAACTGCTTTTCATACCCATCCTGTGCCTCATTTATTTTCTATCTGTGTTGTAGTTTTTAACTCAATGAAATCTCTATGCAGCATCTAAAATTTGAGCTCTACAAGTGGAATTCATGAAGCTATTCAAATCCTCATTAGAGAGAACTACTGGAGAAGGCAGGGATCCTTTTTCTTTTGGGTGCTTGGCTTTCTGTATATTTCACTGGAACAATGTGGAGGAAGGACATCCCACAGGAAGAGGGAATCATTGGTCTATGCTGTCTCACAGCAAGGAGTAGAGGTTGCTCCTTAGGAGATTTTGTGTGGTTGAACAAACTAAGTCAATGCGTAGCACTAGGTTCTCCCAGGAAGGATAAATTCTGCATGCTTTAGATTTCTGTTTAATAAACATTGAGACTGCTAAGTACTTGGCAAACGATAGACACACTGGGGAAATAAAATAATAAGATAGTTGCTCTGATTCCAATAATGATAAAAGTATCAATTTATCAGAAGAGTACAACAGTCACAAAGACAGATGTACCTAATAACAGAGACTGAAAATATATGAAAAAAAATGTTATAGTCTTAAACTGAAAATTCTACAATCATAGTAAGTGATTTCAACATACTTCTCTCAGCTTTTGTTAGATAGCTAGATTTTTTAAAAAATCAATCAAAATATGGATAATATGGGGCTGCGGTTGTGGCTCAGCAGTAGAGTGCTTGCCTAGCATGCATGAGGCTCTAGGTTTGATCCTTGGCACCACATACAAATAAAATAAAGATTATTGTAACCATGTACAACTAAAAAAATATTTTTTTAAAAAAAAAGGTATGGATAATCTGAAACTACAGAAATGATGTTCTTTTTCAATCCCATATAGTACATTGTACAAATGCACAGTCTGGTCCATACAATAAGTTGTGCTAAATTTTAAAAGGATTGAAATTATGTAGAGGATGATTCTGTCATTTTCTGGGCATGCCATAATTAAATATAAATCAGTAATAAGATTTCCAGGAAAATTTCAAATATTTGGAATTTAAGAAACATACTTCTAAGTAATCCAAAGGTCAAAGAATAAAATATCAAATAAATAAATGTAAAACAAAAATATTTTAAACTGAATTAATAATGAAAGTGTAACATTGCAAAATTTAGTTAAGCAGTGAAATTTAGTTAAGCAGTGCTTAGAGGGAAATTTATACCTGTCATTATTTAAATTAGGAAATAAGAAAGGTCTCAAGCCAATAATCCCAGGTTTCAGTTTCAAAAGATGGGACAAAACTAAAATAAACTCAAAGTAGGTAGATGTAAGTGGACAAGCAAAACTAACACTGGTAAAAGCAGAAATCAACAAAATGGAAAAGAATAACAACATAAAGGAAATCAAAAACTGAGAAAATCAACAGAACTGATACTTGTCCGGCTCAAAGGATCAAGAAAAAGGAAACAAATGAAAGTTATCAATGTCAGAAAAGACAGAAAAATTATCACTATCAGATGCTAAAAGATACTACACACATTAAAAAAAAAGAGTGAGAAAAATAAAAGAGACAACTTGATGCTGATAAATTCACCAACTTATATGAAAAGGAATCATAGCTTAAAAATAGAAGTTACCAAAATTGACACAAGATGAAACAAAAATATGAATAACTTTATTTAAAATTGTTGTTATCAAAAACTTCCCATCAAGAAAATTCCAAACCAGCTGATAAAATTTATCAAAGATTGAAGAAATAGCATTGATCTTACTCAAACTCTTTTCAGAAAATAAAGAAGAAAAAGCAATTCCCAATTTCACATTATTAGATATGCATAATCCTAATACCAAAACATAACAAAGACATTACAAAACAAGAGAAAAATAACAGACTAACATTCCTTATGCTCATAGATGCAAAAATCTTTAATAAAATATTAGCAAATCAAATTCAACTATGTATGAAGAGAATGATGCATACGGTCAAATATGATTAATCCCAGTGAAACAGTCAAGCTAGTTCTCAGTTTTATGGGATTAACAGACAGATCAGAAAATTAGGAATTAAAAAGTAAACCAGTCTTTGAGGCTATAAAATTGAGATAACACACTAGGAGGATGGAAGTTGGGAAATCAATTCAGCCTTTAAAGACTATATGCCAGTGGAAATACCAAATACAAAAAACAGAGAACAGGGCTAGGGATGTGGCTCAGTGGTTAAGCACCCTTGGATTCACTCTCTGGTATGAAAGAGAGAGAGAGAGAAAGAGAGAGAGAGAGAGAGAGAGAGAGAGAGAGAGAGAGAGAGAGGAGAGGAGAGGAGAGGAGAGGAGAGGAGAGGAGAGGAGAGGAGAGGAGAGGTAGAGGAGGGGAGGGGAGGGGAGGGGAGGGGAGGGGAGGGGAGGGGGAGGGGAGGGGAAAGAGAAAGAAAACAGAAAATCAAACCTGTTGAGGAAGGAAATAATCTGCTATTTTCCAAAACTCAATTAGGAACATTTCCAGATGATAAGGAGGCAAATTCCAGGTTGAAATGGTCAAACATATTCATAGGAAGGTCACTAGAGTACCTAAAGACACCTTTATTTTATTAACACAGTAAAAGTCACACTCTGGGGTAGAGACTTAAAATGGTTAAGAGACACATATCACATGGAGAAGCATGATGAAGAATTCAGGTTATAATTAAAACCCCATAGCTACATGTGATCACATCAAGAAACTGGGTGTCTGCCCACCCCATAGATGACACACACTCCCAAGGGCTGCATCTTCCCTCTTGGCTTGATGTCCCCATAAAACTTTGCCTGAGAATTTGCACTCACTTGATCCAGTTTTATTTCTCTTGTTGCTGGGTCAGAAACTCCAGTCTCTGGTATCACCAGGAATGCAAGGTTAGTCCAACATTAGCAAAATAAGCAATGTAAATCCTTGTATTCATAAAATAAAAGACTAAAATAATATAATCATTTTAATAGATGCAGAAAAAAATTTGACAAAATTCAACGTTTGTTTATATTTTAAATACTTATCAAATTAAAAATGGTTGAAAACTTCTTTAATCTTATAAAGGAATCTACAAAAAGTTATTATCATACTTAAAAATCATATTGAGGCCTGGGGTTATAGCTCAGTTGGTAGAGTGCTTGCCTCACATGCACAAGGTCAAGGGTTTAATCCCAGCACCACCAAAAAAGAATCATATTGAATTTAAGATCCAGATCAAGTCAAGAATGTCTTTTCACATGACTTCTATTCAACATTGTACTAGAGGTTTCACTCAATGCAAAGGTAATAAAAGGTATATCAATCAGAAGAGAAGTAAAACTCTCTTACCTTACAGATGATATAATTATCTACTTAAGATATACTAAAGTATTATATAAAACAGCCACCAGAGCTGATAACAGAATTTAGTGATTGCTGGGTATCAGATCAAAATGCAAGAACATATTGGATCTCTAGGCAATGACAGTGAAAGAATAAAAAAAAATGAAATTTTAAGAGAATGAATTTTACATTGAAGATCTGAAAATTTTACAGTATAAATTAAAAGTCATTGTGAAAAACACAAGAATAAGACAAACGACAGGTCTTCACGTTTCTCACTCCCTGGTGATCAGAATTCCAGGTGTTAGCACTACTGACACTTCCTCTCAAGGACGGCTGCCCTTCCTGCATCCCTGAGAGGGTAAGTTGCCTACTTGGGCAATGTGACCCACTTCTCTGCCTGGCCGAATTGGCAGCATACTCTTCATGCCTCACCCTCCAGCTGCATTGGGAAAGCTGTGGAGTATTCAGGCAGGTCAGATCATGGAGAGATCAAAGTTCAGTTTGAACTATCCAGTTAGGTCAGTTCATGGAGAGCTCTGCATGCATGTTTAGGAACTTGGCACTTCACCTTACATGTGGTGATTAGGTCACCACTAGGAGATGTTTCAGGAAGTCACAGATTTTCAGATAATCCAGGCAACTTCTTGCTTGACCCTTTGATCTGCTCTTGGTCTATGACTCTCCCTTACCAGCAATGTTTGCATCCACTGCAATGCCCACGCCAATGGACTGATTGCAGGTTTTCCATAGACATGTGGGTTCCTATCCCTGAAAAACACAGGAATAAATGGGAGTACCTTAATGTGTTTCCTGAATAATAACAGAGGACTCTTGCCCTTGCCAACCTAGGATATAAATTTCAGGCTTGCTTTCTTGTAGCGTTAAGAAGAAATTGAAGCTCTGAAAATCTGTTGTTTTAGCATCGAGAAGGTAAATGACTTTCAGATTTGGGTTGGCAAAACTTTGTTTCCACCATCACCCTGAAAATGATCTACTTTACTTGTTCTGAAAGGTTATGCTAGATCCTATAGGACTTTGATTTGGAATCAGTATTGGCTTCAACCAATGCTCAAATAAACTTGAGATCCTCTAATAAATGTCCTCTTCACTTGGTACTCAGTATAGTTTTCCAAGTTACTGCCAAATCATTTGATTTCAGAATTATAACACTCAGGCTACACTAAAAATCAATAAGCAGAAAATGGAGATCATGTTAGAGATTCCATTCATTGAGTTAATTTCACCTATAGAGTAAAATAATATTTTAGGAATGATTTAGCACCCTCTTTGTGCTTAGAAGCAAACTATCATGCTCTAAAGGGGAAGGAAAATTGACATTTAAATTCTGTCTGCAGTGCCATTGGAACCTTTTGTTGGTTTACATGGGCATTTTATCTTTCTGAAAAATATATATTATTTGAAATCATGGCAAGCTCCAATCTCCACTAGGATATGAGATATGTAATTAATAATTAATACATTCATGTGAGAGCCAAGATATTCAAAGGCAATAAAAATTGTAAAACTGAGAAAGCTGTCAATACTAAGTCATTATATAAATATAAACACAATTGACTTCATTTCTCATAAGAGACATTAACTCAAGTTTCTTTTGGACCACATAAGAGTTTGTTTTTTTTTTTTTTTTTTTTAATTTTTTAAGTTTTTTGTAGTTGTAGATGGAAAGAATGCCTTTATTTTATTTGTTTATTTTTATGTGGTTTTGAGGATCAAACCCAGTGCCTCACATGTTAGACACATACTCTGCCACTGAGCTACAGTCCCAGCCCCACACAAGAGTTTTTAAGGTCCAAATTTTAGTATTTTATGTAAATACAATATGACTTAGCAAAACGATATTTTAATATCAGGAAAATTGTGTTTATTTGTATGAATATAATAATATTTTTAGGGGAAACTGTGATGCCATGATTGAAAAGAACTTGCCCTTGATTATGTGCTAGGCTTGGCTTTAGTTGGTATAATATTTCTATGTTGGTAGAAGCAAAAACAAAAACATTGCTTCAACCCTTGCAATATTTTGATGTTGTGTGCTTGGGGACAAAAAACCATACGTGTGTGTGTGTGTGTGTGTGTATGTGTGTGTGTGTGTATACCATATATATGTGTGTGTATACCACATATATATGTATATATATACACACACACATATATGTATGTATGTATATATGTACATATATATGTAAGTAAGTATACATACATATATACATATATTATTTGAAGAAGAATGAAATTATGGCATTTGCCAATAAATGGATGGAACTGAAGACCATTATGCTAAGTGAAATAAGACAGACCCAGAAATTCAAAGGTCAATTATTTTCTCTGCGGAAGTTCAAACAAAATAGGAAGAAAAAAAATAAATAAAAGGAGAAGTTGGAGGGCAAACTTTCCTAAGTATGTATATGAATATATCACAGTGAATCTCACCTTTATGTTTATCCACAAGTCACCATTCTAAAAAAATAAAACGAAAACACCTCAATAAACAGAAGATCAGCAGAGTTAAGGAAAGGAAATAGGGGGAGAGAAAGGGAAGTACCGGAGACTGAATTCTAGCATATTATATTCCATGCTAGTGTAATTATATAAGAATTAAATCCCAATATTATGTAAAACTAAAACGAACTAATAAAAAGTAAAAGCACTATTTGTTGGGCTAGGAATGTGGCTTGGTGATAGGGCGCTTGCAAAGCATGCATGAGGACCTGGGTTGAGTTCTCAGCACGGCAAATAAAACAACAACAACAAAAACATTGTTTGTTCAGTACCACGAGAAAATTTTCTTGATGTGTCTTTATAATAAATCTAGAAAAGCTGAAGACTTAGTTGGGCTAGCCAGAAGCTCTGAGTGCTGCCAGTCATCCTCCAGAGATACCGGGCAAACAGAAAGGGGACAGCTGCCCTCAGGGAAAGGGGAAGCAGTGGATAAACCCTGAACCCTGGCCAAACTCAGTACAAGCTGGCACCATGCTTGGGGCTTCATATGCATAATCTCACTGAAGTCTCACAACAGGCCTGGGTGCTGGGTATTCTTATTCTTATTTTTAAATAAGACTTGGAAAAATGAGTCTTGTGAACTCACATAGCTAAAAAGTGGCTCCACATCAGATTTGAACTCAGGTATCTCAGATTTCAAAGTCTGCCATTTCCAGGCCCCGTCTTATTCATGCACTTGCTGTATGCAAGGGGTCCAAACAGGTCCAACAGGGCTGGAGGCTGAGTTAGCAACGAGGAAAAGCTCTCGGCAAACACATGCTGGGAATGAGCAATTCAGGGCTGTAGCACTAACTGGAATATGTGGCATCCAGACCTTCAGTCCTGGCCTTTCTCCTATGAGCTCCTCGCTGGTTGTTCCTGGAGCCACCTGACCTGTATGTCAGAGTCACCCAAAAGCCGAATCCTCATGTTCCTGTTTCTGTAAGTGTAACCATCACCCTCCTAGTCCACCAGAGCCCTGTTTGACTGCTACTGCTCCAGTTTCAGGCATGATGAGTCCCTGACGCCTCCTCTCTCCTCTATTCTGCCCCCACCTCTGTGTAAGTGGACAGTTGCAAAAGACCCAGGCAGCAGAGCTGACTTTGCACTCAAGTGTGTTATCTCTCCTTGGCAGAACTTCCTCTCAATGGAAATTCTTTATCAGCCTTCAGCAGCATTTCCCTCTTAACTGGACTCAAAGTTTACAAAGGTGGGAGCTACAGGGTAGAGAATGGTAAGATACTAAAATCAAAACTTTCAACATGAGCCCTCAAGTTCATTGATAATTCTAGGCTTCAAATAGGCAAGAAAGCTTTTCTTGTCTTGCTGACTTATGTGCTAAGGCAGGCAGGGCCTTTCGATGTTTCTGTTTCTGACTCCACCTGTGGCCTGAAAGAGCTTAAGGTGAGTCTCTCATGCTCAAAGCCTGCAAGACCTCTTCAAACTGTAGGTTGGATGGAAGACCCTTTTCCTGCAGGGTCAGCCCAGATGAAAGAGTCGTTGCCCTCATTCAGAGCTGGTATTTGTCTTTGACAACTTAATTGTATTTGCAGAGAAGTTGGGGCCCCTTTTCTTCCTGAGTTCTCATAGTAAAGTCTCCTATCTTGTTCTATCAAGAAGTCTTGTGGATTCAAAGCCTGGCCCCAGGGCCTTTGCATTCTCTTGACTGATGTGGTGAGTGTCATTCTACAGCTTAGAGTCTGAGGAGGGAGAATAGAATCTTGAGATCCTCTTCCTCTTCCTTTGCCTTTCCGTAGTTAAAACCTCACATCTCAGCTTGTAGGAGTCAACTCCAATACTTTCTGGGCTGCAGGTTAAGATGAGTCATTTTTACTTACATGTAAATGATTTGGGGAGGCAGAATGTCACTAGTGGTTTTAAAAATATTTTCCGGAGACTTCTACTTCTGGACTTTGTAACTGAGAGTATGTGGGACACTTTACTTTTGACTCACTTTTTAGAAGCTTTGCTCACCTAAGGGTCTTTGGATTGAGTTCCAGCTTCTTTACGAAGTCAATTATGTCTCCTTAAAAACAACAATAATTTCTTCCATTGGCCGGAGGTCCTGAAAACCAAAGAACAGTTTTCTAAAATATGAAGTACCTTCAGAACCTCCTGGTTGGAATCCTTCCCTGGAAAGCCTGGTTTACTGACTACATATATTTATGGCAGTCAGGAAGGCAGCCAGCAGAAAGTTCCCAGTGATCATGGATAAACTGAATTCCAATTTTTTCCCCTTTTGCCCAAACTTGAACATATAAAAAACCAAACTAGTGTGGGGGAGGTGGCTGGAGAAAAGAAAAGAAAAACAGTGGCCAAGCCTGCAAAGAAAAGCAGCCTGCAGGTGGCAGGTTGGCAGGCTGCCCTGCTCCAAAGTCTAATACGGAGGGATTGACCAGGTGGTATTCCAAAATGGGACAATTGAAAGAATTTGCTTCTAAAGTTGCCGTCTGATTCCCTTTAGTTTATGCAACAAGGCATGGCTGAGGCAGGGCTATAAGATAGTTTTTGGTTTACTAATACTTATGCATTATGATTTCATTTTAAAATAAATGCTTGATACCAACTAGTCCCAAGGTACACTCTTATTGTCACATATCCTATAAAGCTTGTTTAAATATTAAACAAAAATTAATAAGATCCACTTTTGTCATGTATCCTTGTCAATTTCCATTGGGTCAGAAAGGAATATGGTTCTCTTAGAAAGTATATTTACCTGAATCAAATAAAATGACACTCATATATCCAGGGATCACTGTCCCACTGCTTAAACCATCTGGCCCATTAATGAGAAACTAGATGGAACTTATAAGCGTTTTCAGAAGTGGACTGGAATCACCATTTGATCTAGTTATTCCACTCCTCGGGATATACCCAAAGGCCTTAAAATCAGCCACATCAACATTTATAGCAGCTCAATTCTCAATAGCTAAGCTATGGAACCAACCAAGATGCCCTTCAACAGATGAATGGATAAGAAAAATGTAATACACACACACACACACACAATTGAATACTACTGAGCCATAAAGAAGAATGAAATTATGGCACTTGCCTATAAGTGGATGGAACTGGAGACTACCATGCTAAGTGAAATAAGTTAATCCCTCCAAAAAACAAAGACTGCATGTTCTCTCTGATATGCCATGCTAACACACAATAAGTGGGGGAAAGAAGAATAGAAATTCATTGGATTAGACAAAGGGAAATGAAGAGAAAGATGGAGAGAGAGGGGAGAGAATAGGAAAGACAATAGAATGAAAATGGATATAAATTTTCTATGTTCATATATGAGTATATAACCAGTGAAACTCCACATGATGTTCAATCTCAAGAATGGGATCCTAATTAGAATAAGTTATACTCCATGTATGTATAATATGTCAAAATACACTCTACTGTCATGTATACCTAAAAAGAACAATTTTTAAAAAAAGTAAAAGAGAGAAATAGTTTTCAGTACCAAAATCTTCATATTACCTAGTGCAAACACTGAACTTTGTGAAATGACTCTTGGAGAAGTCAATCTTGCATGCATGATCAGAACTTTTATTCTCCTGATGTAAACTTAATTCTATTCAACACTTTGAACAATGAGAAGTGAGCAAGGCCAGAGAAGGTATGGAGGCATTATCTGCCAGAATATCAGATCCATCAGGGCAAATGCCTGGTATGTTTTGCTCACTGACAGAGCCCCTGAACTTAGAATAGATGCTAAGTAATACTTGCTGAGTTAATTAGAGCAAAAGCAAGCACAGGCTTTTAGGGAGAACCCAATAAGGACTAGTGGAGAGAAGGAAAAGGGTGGGGGAACAGTAGGTAGGGAAACTCACAAAGCACACCAGTCTAAGAAGAGTTTAAGGAGCACCAAACAAGTCCACCTATTTTAAAAGTTCTTAATGCCATTGTTGTATTAGAACGATGGTGGTGGTGAATAGGATTTTGTTAGTCAGTCTTTCATTGCTGTGTACAAAATAGCTGAAAAGGAAAATTTAGAGGAGGAAAAGTTCATTTTGGGCTCCTGGTTTCAGAGTTTAGCTCACAGTTGGCCAACTCCATTGCTCTGGGCCCAAGGTGAGACAGGACATCATGGTGGAATGGTGTGGTGGAGGAGAGAAGAAGGTTAAAAGAGAGAGGAGCCAGGGACAAAAATAAAATGCCCAACAGCACACCCCTAGTGACCTATTTCCTCTAGCCATGCCCCACTGGCCTATAGTTACCATCCAGTAATCCATTCAAATTATTAATCCACCAAATGGATTAATCCACTAATTAGGTTATAATTTTCATGATCTAATCATTTCACTTCTGAATATTCCTATAAAGTTTACATGTGAGCTTTTGGGGGGATACCTCATATCCAAATCATGTCAATGATGATGATGGCTATTAATCATGGTAACCCTAAGACATCAAACTAAATTGAAAACAATTTAGTATTAATTATCCTCTTTTTGAAGCACACAAAACTCTAAAACATCTGAAAAATATTTTCCAAAAATAATGGTTTTATGTTTAGTTAATATTTTTTCTTTCTTTCTTTCTTTCTTTCTTTCTTTCTTTCTTTCTTTTTTTCTTTTTTTTTTTTTTTTTTTGGTGGTAGTGCTGGGGATTGAACCCAGGGCCTCATCGATTGCTGGGCATATACTTTATAACTGAGCTAAATTCCAAGCATCCCTCCCACCAATTTTCTAATTTAAATGTTTTTAAATTTATAACTTTTACATTACAAATGTTAACTATAATTTACCCCAATGACAGGAGATAAAATTAATTGAAAAGTTATATTGCCAAGGGAGCAAAGTACTTGTCACATTTTTATCATTGATTTGGATATAGCTAGAAGGATTGCATCCTCTGACAGGCATGCATCCCAGCATTTTTTAGATGCAGCTTGACATAACATGACCAACCTCTAGTAGAGGTGGACAGTACTGAGTCCTGCAAGGGACTGAGGATTTCTCTGAACTTTGCATGGATGGATCAAGTTTCTGAGTTTCTTCAATCAATGTGAGAAATCATGTGGTTTCAAGGCCAGATGCCCAGAAATGGGGGGAAATACCCAAAGTTAAGTCACAGAGTGGGCTAGTTTTGTGATGGCTTTGGGCTTTGCTTTCTTGGAGAAATGTTGAAACTGGAAATGAATTTTGAAAGAAAAATTTTAATGTTAGAAAAAAATGTTATGGATTGTTTTGAATCTCTGGAAAAAGCAGCGCAAAACATGAGATGCAGAAATTACAATCTAAGAAAAACCTGGGATCCTTCAGAGAACACAGAGGCACAAATATATATGTATTTGTCTTCAACTTCTCAACAAGTCTCGGTTTACTAACAGTTTGGGGACATCTCATATGCCTCTTCAAAAGTCATAGGGCAAAGAGAATAGAAAGCAGAACTAAAAAAAAAAAATCAAACCCTAAATGGTAATTTGATATGAAGTTTCCATATATATTAGTTACTTATATTCTAAAAATATCCTTTGAAAAATCTTAGAAATCAAGCATTTAGTTAATTGTCTGAAATGGAAATACAAGGATGGGGGATGTAGAGGACTAGGGAGGAGAGGTCCAACCTCCCAAGGCTTCAGTGTTCCCAGAATAGAGAGGACAGAATGGAATCCAAGTGCCCAGGGAGCCTGAGACCTTGGGATGCTGGAATAGAAAGATAATGATTGTGAATGTCTGGAAGTGGGATCCTGTCACTTCACTCTGAGAGCAAGAAGGAAAGAGCAGGTCATTGGTGCCAGGCCCCTAAAAATGGTTGCAGGTATCCTAGGTTCTGTGGTTTTTTTGTTTGTTTGTTTGTTTTTTTCCTGTCTGGCCCCTTCCTATGTCCCTGGAGGAACCCATCTTAGGTTCTCTCTATCTTGGTTGGAGATTTCCCAGAGCAGATCCTGACAAAGGATGCTAGTACACATGATTTATTTATGAGGCAGTACCAGCAGACACTAGTAAAGGAGTGGGGTCAGCTAGCTGCAATGCAACTGTGGGCATGGAGCTCAACCCTGCTGGAGGATTCTGGGGAGCAGTATAAAGCATGATACTCAGAGTTAGCCCTCTCGAGGGGCAAGAGAACTATAATCTTCCTACACTAACTTCCTGGCTGGCAGCTGATCCCAGGCATTTCTGGCCTGTCATACACACAGCTCAAAGCAAAGACCTCAGGTAGAAACATGGAGGCCAACATGGCGAGTAGCAGGTAAGCACTGTAAAATGAAGAGCAGGAGGATGATGCTGGAGCACTGACAGCATCTGCTGTACTTTCTCTCTTCACTGCTGGAAGCCGGTGCCATTATCACACTGGGATGCTCTGGCTGGGTGCACAACACATGCAGTGCCACTGCTGGTCCTCCTAGATTTCTGTGCATGGGAAGAGAGATGCTTTCTCTCTACTGTGGTTGCTAAGTGTGGCCATTTCTGCCTAAACTGCCTTTTAAGTACCTTTCTTGGCCCTGTGGAAAAGCTTATCTCCAGGAAAAAAAAAAAAAAATGAGGCCAAGAAACAGAGAAAGAGATAAAAAAAAATGAGAGAAAGAGAAATAGACCAATCACTAAACTACATCCTCTTCATTTGAGTCCTTGGGTCCAGCTTGGCCTGGGGCCAACTGCACATCTGGACATCCTAAATATGAACCAATGCATCCATCCCCTTTGTTTCCTTGCTTAAGCTCGTTGTTATTTGTAACCACAAGAGTTTGGCCTAATATTGGGATAGTTGTCCTTTGCTGTTTTCTTCCCCTATGATACACACCCACACAGTGAATCCGGCTAAGTCACTGAATTATATACCTGATAGAAAACTGAGCTGGTTGTCTCTTAGCCATGTCATCTGGAGGTGGCCATTCATGTACTCTAGGTTGAAAATGGGGTTGGAGAGCACTGACCATGGAGCCCCAAGCCAGGGAAAGAATGCTGAATTGAGAGAATGTCGGGTTCAGTTCTATTTGAACATAACACTTGAAAGCTGAAGCAAAAAAAAAAAAAATAGCCAGGGATTATTTCCAGTTTCCTAATTATTGAGAGAGAACATAGCAACACTGTCAGTTAGGAGAAATTCAGTGTAGAGCAGATCCTTGAGTTGGGCAGGAAGGACAGGGAAAGGGAGGGTAGGGCTGGGAGGATGGCTTCAGGGGAGCAAAATTCTCAGGCTGTGAAGCAGAGCCAAGCAGGGGCAGAGCCAGGCATGTGCAGTAAGGAATGGCTGAGAGGCAACCCAGGGCCACCACCCTAGAGGCTGGCTGGGCATACGGGTTGCATACCACAGAGATAGGGCTCGGTTCATGATAGCTGTTGCTGAGCTTATTGGTGGAAATCACCAGATTGCAAGTTGTCACAGAGATTACTAACAGTATGACCAGTGTTAGCAGGATCTGAGACCCAAGGCAGACAAAGTTCAATGCATGAAGCCCCAGGGTGCCCTAGAATATCAGAGCCAGATTTTTTACCACCTCTCTAATGACAATTGCTGAATTTTCAGACATTTTGTGAGGTGACCATCAAACACAGCAAGTAGTAAAATTAAAATGTTAGTTGAGTTATACAAAAAGCAAAGATAATTACTAGTCAAAATTCATCATTTTATTATTACTTTACCATATTTTACCTGTGTTCTTGGGGTTATTTAATTCTTTTCATACTTATGTGATGGAAATTCCACACAATGCTCCTCTATCATTCATCCCTTCTCAACTCAGCTTTTAGGGTCGTCTTTGTTGGTGGCTTTAAATCTGCCAGAATGTATAGACATTGATATAAGTGACAAAAATCAGGGCTTAACTTAGCGCTCTATTGGTTTAGACTTTAGAAAATAGTGTAAAAATGTTAACAATGCAAATTAAACCTAAAAGTGTATCATCATGTCTACAGCCATTACATTGTGAATGGTAAAATATTTCCAATGTCATAAAACCATAATCTGATTCAGCACTGAGGTTACACACACCAGAGCAATGCTCCCACATGTCTTTGTTCATCATAATCAACATAGATCAAGGGATCAGTCATCCTTCATGTAGTAACTATACTTATTTGTTAATTACAAGTAAGTACAGGTTGGCTACAGATATGAGAATTCAGCAAAAAGCATTCTTGTGCTAATGAATTGGCTATATGGAAGTTAGGAAGAGATTTTATTGTCTATTTGATTATGACTTTAGATTATGTATTACATATCTTTTCTACCAGTAAAATTTAGAATAAATTGATGAACATGTACACAGGCATACATTCCTTCCCAAGAGCCAGTTCTTAATCATTTACCAGCGCACTACTGGGTTGAGGACACCATACTCTTCTCTATCTGATCCTCCTGAAGAACTAGCAAAATGCAAGGATTTTTTTTTTTTTTTGGAAAAGAAGCTCCAGTTATGCCTAGCATGGAATGAGGGACTTCTTTGTAGAATAAGAACAGTTAAAGTTTTTATGATGCTTACTAGGTAAACCATGATAGGCAAGAGCCCCAGTAGATGTAGAGCTAACTGCCGTGAAGGTTGGTCCCCATCCCACCTGCCTTACATTTATGTACACTTACCATCCCCCAGATTTTTCTTTTGTGTTTTTAATTCAAGTCATATGTGTAACTTGAGAAACTATAAATTACAAAAGGTCTTTCAAACAATGTTAGTATGTAAATATAAAATATAACATTAAATTCCCATCATTAATACTGAAGAGTAAGTAAATATTTGATGAAAATTGCCTCAGGGGAATAGGCTTTTCGGCCTGGTTATATGCCTGGAAGACTTATTCAATTATTATTTAATTACCCAGTTAAATGTCACGGCTTACAAAGCAGGGATTAGATTAATAATAGCATGAGGTTTGTTTTAAACCAGCCCAACATTAGATAGAGCTGATTTGGTTTTACCCTCTCACAGGGTACAGAATTCACATTATCCTTCTGCACCTGGTTTTGAATGAGTTGATTCTATTTAAGCTTGCCCCTCTCTTTTTAAAAAATCATCCCTTTGTATTTGTTGGGTTTTTTTTTCTAGTCTTTCAGTTATCCTCCACTCCACCCCTTCTTCTCCCCTCTGCAAGTCTTGATTCCATAGTAAATCAAATCCTTAACAAAGAACTGTGCCTGAAACACAGAGATACAAAATAGAGGTTGGGTCACAGAAAATCAACTAGTTTCAAAAGAAGGTGTGGCCCAGCACAGAGCAGTTGCTGAGCCAACACCTTCTGACTGCATGGTGTGCTGTTTAATTCATCTCTGTAAGGTTGCCATAGCAACCGCTCTATCGGGAGGATTTGTTGGCACCTAGATGGACTTTTATTTCCCTGACATTGGAAGAGGAGGGCAATGACAACGTCTAATGAGAAGATTGAGTGACATTAAATGGCTCCCCTTTCAGCTCCCCTGTATTGGACCAACACTGGGGGTGTTTTCAAGCGTGGCCTTTTAGAAGGCAGAGGTGCTTGCTGGGAGGAGGGACCCAGGAGGGCTGGGGCCAAGGCTGGGAGACAGCTGAATCACGGTGGACCATGCAGGCCTTTTGTTCTCCACCATCTGTGTGTTGTGGTTTTGGGAGTGGAGCCAAAGCGGACGTTTACCTGCATTGTGCTCCTGGAGCTGGGGTGCGGCTGCCAGTCCTGCCTCAGACACAGGGGCCTCATGTACAATGACAGGACCATAATAGCTTGGCAGATAAACTATTGGAACATTTGGCTTTATGAATATTGAGCAAAAATCTTCAAATAAATTATGAAAATGGCTCTAAGTGAGCAGCCCTCCAATCCCATGCAAGCCTAGGGCCACTGATTTGTAATGCCAAGTATGATAATGGTTTTGTAAATGAGGAAGACTTTTAATAATAACTGGTGGGCTTCAAACACTGAGGCTCTGAAAGGGTAGTACTTGAAGATTGCTGTTACAGAACATCAATGCCTAAGACGTCTAGCCATGCTGCTGAAGTGAATCTATGCACAAGACACACAGGTAGGGCTTTTAAGATGCCAAAAATAAAGATTAAATTATACAGCCTTGAAAAATCATAATTTACCAAGTATCCCTTTCCAGAAGACAGTTTTGCAATCAATATCAAAATCCTGAAATCTTTGAATAATCTTTGATTTAAGGTTCATCTCTTAATAAGATGTTCTAAGGTAATAGTCATGATACTTGCAAAGTACTAACAAAAGAAAAAATTCAGTTGTACTACTAGTAGTCATGTAGCCTTCAAAACTCTTCTAAATAGAGACCCTAGGGAGCCAGTTAAAATGAATTATGGTATATCCATGTAACAGAGAAACTTGGTAGCCATTAAAATGATGCTAACATATGTTTGATGAGATGGAAACAATATTAATGATGTAGGACTGCTATAGCTTGGATCTTGAATCTCCCTCAAAGGAGCATGTGTTGAAATTTGGTTCCCAGCCTGTGGTACTAATTGGAAAGCAGTGGGACCTTAGGAACGGGGACCTAGTAGAAGAAAGTTAGGTTGTTATGGACCATTGAAGTGGGGCATTAGAACCTAGACCCTCCTCTCTCTTTGATTTCCAGTTGCCATAAGGTGAGCAGCTTTGATCCATCATGTATTTCCCACCATGATATTCTGCCTTACCACAGGCCCCAAAATAAAGGGGTCAAATGATCATGATCTGAAAACATGGGCCAAAATAAACATTTCCTCATTTTGTGTCGGTTACCTCAGGAATTTTGTCACAGCAATGGACAGTTGACTAACATAACTACTGAAGGAAAACAGCAGATTTTATATGGCTGATCCCATTTTTTTAGAGCACATTAAGAAAACAAAAAAACCTGCTGAGATACAACAAAATATCAGTGACTATAATCTCCAAGGAGGGACTTATAAATTATTTTATTTTATTTATGGTGCTTACTTACATTTTCTGGGGTTTCAACAATGAATATGTTTTCCTGTTGTATTAAAGTTTTGTAATACAGTATTGTACAAAGGGAACAGACTTGTTTCGCCTTTCTATCTATTAATCACTTATGCAATGCATATTTAGGTTACTTCAGAAGAAGAAAATTCCTGGCCAGATGCTCCAGACTTCTGTATCCTGATAAATTCACATCTACTCTGGGAATTAATGAGACACAGATGCCCAGGTTTTTTTGAGTGCAGGGGAAATATAAGTCTTGATCCTGAGATCTGTGGTTCAGGGATTCTTCTTGTTTTCTGGGAGAACCAAATTGCTAGAAGCATGAGATACCCAAGGAAGTAGGCATAGGGAGAAATGGAGGTGGTTCTACAAACACAACAGAAAGTGTTATAAACAAAGTAAGACTACAAAGTAAGAAGATTGGTATTATAACTGTCTTATAGAAAATAGCCTCTCCATTTTATAGTTCCACCCAATACTATAAAGAAATAGCCCACCAAACTTCTACAGGGTCCCCACAGTGGGCAGGAAGGGGACGATGACGTCTCTTTTACTCTCTCTGCCCATCTGTAGGAGTCACGAATATTACAGGGGATGCTAGTTCTTTTCTCTCCTTTCCCTCCCACCCCAGCATAGCAATATTTGTAATCAGTCAATCAATTGAAGTTCCCATTTGAGCTGGGACTCTTTCACCATTCTTGGCCAGACTGAATGTTCCCAAGTGTCATTACAAAGAACCGTAATCTAATCTACCAGGCCTGCTCTGCACCCTGACAAAGAACCTAAAACACTTTTGCAAATCAGGTGTTGTAGAACTCAAAACAGCTAGAAATCAAAAGTCATGGAATAGGTTTATCCTAACTTCATCCCACTCCTGAATGAAGAAAATTTTATATGTATGAATGTATGTGTACATATGAAGTTTTTTAATGGTTGCTGTAGTTTTCTACATGGGGTTATACTGGCAGCATTTGCATAAACTTATTACATTAATAGAGTTACATGAATTTGATTTGAGAAAAGATAATCTATCCTTGGAAGGCAAGTGTCGTTACCTCCATGTAAACAATATTCCTCTGCAAACAATGCCCTTTATTTTGGCAATGTGTCTTTCCTGCCATCTGCCTTGCAAAGCACTTGCCAGAGTCGCAATAATAATTGAGTTACAGAGGGAATTAGGTGTAATGGAGGGGAAGGAAATTGATTGCTTAATTTTTATTAACAGAAAGCGAGAAAATTGTGGTGCCCTGCTGTGAACCAAAATGAAACAAAGAGGAAAGATACAGAGAGATGACTCCAGGTGGCAGGAAGGTTCCTGCACAAACATTAACAATCCTACGGGGAGGCTGAGAAGAGGCCAGTGCCAGCTGAACAGAGGAAACTAGAAAGGAAGCCAGAGGGCAAAAGTGCCCAGGGCTGAAGCAATAGGACCCTGAGGAAAGGCCACAGACACCAGGAGACCAGAAGTTTCTGCAAGAAAGGGTAGTGAGCTCTTACTGCATTTACCTGTCAGAAGGTTGGAGATCACACCTTTGCCAGGTCCAAGTTGGAGTCTAGGGGTATGTGCAGGTGTAGGCAGAGTGAGGGACTTGTGATTCTTGTCCTTCCCTGAGGCCACTGTGCCTCTGAAGGGACTGGTGGTCTATAAAGCACCATGTGAATTCATAGGGTCAATAAGAATCCAGCTGGACTCATTTGCATCATCAGAGTTGTGTCCTGGGCTGTCAATTAGCATGAAGCTACCTGAGCTGGATTGTTGCCCCTTTTTGTCCTGAAAGGAGATCTCTGCCTGCCTGGGAAATCAGCTTCCTCCATTCCTCAGGATGGTCGTTCAATAACCTGCTTCTGAGTCCCTGGGCCTGTGCTAATCTGGATATCAGTTTCACATGTTGGGTCTGCGGGGTATGGGAAGGAAATGGACCTCTTGGGTGTCAGAGCAATCAGCTCAGATGATCCTGTCATAGTGTCAGTGTAGGTAAGGCATTCGGTTCACTTAACGCTACACTGCCTGAAACTTGCACAGAGTATGTGTCAGCCTTTGATTTCCTTTTGAGGGACACATGGACTAGAGTGTGATGAGGAGATTTGGAGGCACCACCTCCATCTCCTAAGATTCCAATCCCCTCATCGCCCTCCAGGTGGACATATAGATTTTTGGTATCAAGTTCATAGACTTTTCAACTGTAAACTATAATAAGTGGATTCTCACTGAAATTATGAGCACAGCATTTGCTGAAGAAAAAGCTAGGCATTACAATTTTGCCTTCCTCAGAGAAAACAAGAGAGAAGCAAGCACAAAGCCACATTCTAAGAGAGATATTTTGCATATGATTACATTACAATTTGGGGGAGAATCGAACTGATAAAAGCAGAATCCAGCAATACAGCAAGGTAGACAGTCTAATTACCTTGAAAATGAGAGAAGAAAGTGAAGTGATGGATGAAGTTGCATCCTGATAAACCCATGGTATACTGAAAATATTCTAAGTAAAAAATGCATTTCATGTACCTCTCCTACCAGTGCAAACATGGTAGCTTAGCAACGAAGCACACTCCCCAGGATGGAGGATGGCTTGTTTCCCTTGTGGGAACCGTGGCTCACTGCTGCAGCCCAGCATTGGAGAATGTCACAGGGCACATCACCAGCCTGGAGAAGGAGCAGAATTCAAAATTTGGTTTCTTTGGAATGTGCATAATTTTCACACCATAGTAAAAAAAAAAAAAATGGAAGTTGAACCATCCTAAGTCAGAAAGTCTATAATTTGAAGTATGAAGTTCTGTTTCAGATAGTGATATATATGGCTCAGACAGTTATTAGGTTTTCTAGGGCCTCAGTTTATAGTGCTCTTCCTCTCTACTCAACTTGCTATTATCACATTGGCCCAATTGATTTCAGCCTACTTTTCTTGAGCATGGCTGGGATGTAATTGGATATTTTCAAAAGATGAATGACCTTTACAATATCCTTTGCATATATAGTTTTTACTTATAAGCAATGCCATAACTTAAAATATGCAGCTTAAAACGCTGGCCTTTCAAGGTGTTCTTCTTGCCAGCCTTCCCTGAAATGTTTTGTGCAGAGAGCAACAATGATTTGTTGTCATAAATTTTTATCTCAAATGTAATCTACAGACCCCAAAGTCCTCCTCTTCCAACTGTGTTTTGAAATGTGACTGATCTGGACCTCAATTATAATGTTCCTAATTATCTCAAAGACTTCTGATTGTAACTTGGTCTTCCCTGTGAGATTAATATGGGGTTTTGGCCTCTAGAAGACACTGGGCTCCCATGAATTTTAGGGTAGCATCTCCACATGAGCTAGTCTCCAGTCTCCTACCTGTCCTATATTTCTTCTACCTAGGTTTGTTAATGCACACAGAAGCTATCTGAAATAGCTGATTCTGTTGGCTTCTTGGGACTCATAATTTTACCTGCTAATGCCAGGCATCCAGGAACATGTCCCAGCTAAGTACAGCTGAATTTTGGATACCAGCAGTCATTCATGAGTACTAGTTACCCAGCCCTGAGGGAGAAGCTTTATCAAAGATTTTCTTTTTTAAATTAAGGCATATATCTGTACCTGATAGACCCCAAATAGAAGTTCCAATGTGCATCAACTGCAGAACTGGTAAGTAGATTCCTATTTACACTTAATGGAAAATTGACTCAAATGAGGATGAATGATAACTTTGTGTAATATTGTGGGTAGATCTCACCAACACAAAGCTGAGTGGGGAAATCAGATTTGGGAAACCATGTATGTATTAGTCTACTTATTTATATGATACTGTACTTATAAAGTACAAATACAATCCAAACTGATCTATGGTTCTGGAGGTCAGATTAATGTTTACTTTGTGGAGAGGGAGCAAAAATAGCCCTCTAGGGTGCTAGTGTTTATTTTTCAGGCCAGGTAACTGATTAGTGTAAGTTTTTGTTTGTTTGTTTGTTTTTTAAAGCACCCTCAAACCACATACTTACAATGTGTGATCCTGTGCATGTGTGTGTAAGTGTGTTGTGTGCGTATCTAAATATATAAAAATACTTCAATAAAATGTACGTAGTAAAAATATATGCACTTAGGATATGTGTACTTTTTGTGTGTATATGCATATTTAATACTTCCATAAAATAATATATAATGCTTATATAATGTATAATGCTTCAATAAACAGTGATTTGAAGCAAAATATTAAGATTTATGGAAAAACATGAGATTGAAGAAGTGTAAGCTGGACAGATCTGGTCAGTTCTTCCGTAGGTGCTTGGCTCCGGATCTGCAGGATTTTCCGAAACTGGTGTGCACCTAGTTTGGATGACGGAGGAGCCTTTTCTACAGAAACACAGAAACTTCATTGCAGGCCCCTGTGTTCTGCAGCACTTGGCAGTGCTCACCACCCCTCAGATTTCCTCAAACAAGAGCTCGATGAGTATTGCCAAGGCGACTGTCCAAGTGCATGAACCAAGCAGGCTGCTCCAGCATGCCCTGGCTAAGGACACCAATTGTCTATAAAACCAGACTCTGCAGAAGTTGTTCTCCTCCTCCTGATTTTTTTTTATTCTAACTAAAATTCCAGTTTTGATATTTATAAGCCATGTGGTCTGTGTATTTCTCTAGGCCCTTAGTGTATCATCTCTTAGATGGTGATACTATAAGACACACTGAACCTGTAAAATGCTCGACCTACAAGATTTTGAACAAGAATAACTCTTAGAACTATAATTGTCCCCACCCTTTTTCCCCATTAGTAACTAAAATTTTCAATCTGAATAACCAAATGTTTGGCCTCACAGGAAGGCTAGCTGCTGGGAGACTGGGAGATTGGAGCTCATACTCTTTATGCAGTGATCTGAGAGGGAAAAATACCTTGCCTCTAAAAACTGTGCAGAATTACCCAAGGGCTTCTTCCTTGGACTCAGAGTAAGAAAAACAGCATTTGGGGACAATAGGTGCAGATTTGTGAATCACTTGTGAATCATTTGTACATATATTTTTACTACATACATTTTATTGAAGTATTTTATATATTTAGATATGCACACAACTCACTTATACACACATGCACAGGATCACACATTATAAGTATGTGGTTTGAGGGTTCTTTAAAAAACAAACAAACAAACAAACAAAAACTTACACTAATCAATTACCTGGCCTAGAAAAATAAACACTTACTAGCACCCTAGAGGTCTATTTTTGCTCCCTATCCACAAAGTAAACATCAATCTGACCTCCAGAACCATAGATCAGTTTGGATTGTATTTGCACTTTATAAGTACAGTACACATGTAAGTAAGCAGACTAATACATACATGGTCTTTTAAGTCTGATTTCCCCACTGAGCTTTGTGTAGGTGAGATCTACCCACAATATTAGTGGAGTTCTTGAGCTTCTTCCTTATGTGATATATTTGCTTGTGAGAAACGGCACATTAACTGGTGCAGCTCTGAGAGACGACCACAGGCATTGTCACGGTGTGTGTATCTATGCTGAGCAGGGCAGAACTGGGCCCAACATTTCAGAGAACAGTTGAGTGATTATACTACAGTTCAGTGCTACTGAAGCCAGCTGTACATTTGCCTGAGAGGAGAATGGAGTGGGGCTTGTGCAGAAAAGAGAATGCTGGGCCAGACAGCCATGCCATGAGCTCACTGTCTTTGGCAGCCCACACAGATGGGGATCCAAGAACAGCAGCTGCCAGGAAGCTCGGTAGGAAGCAGCACCACCCACAACACCAGGAAAAAGCCAAGGGGGTGAGGGTGGGCCAAGGAAGGGTCCTCAGCCTGGGACATTTGGAACACCCACTGATTGCTGGTCTCGTGCTTCTTTGGGGTCTGAAGAAGCCCAGAGCCACACTCAACAGCCACTTGCTGGGGAGCAGCGATGGGGGATAGGAGATGGGTGGGGGAACTTGTTTAATATTATTTAATGGCAAAGAAGCAAGTTTTAAAGTAAACCACTACCAATTTAACAAGATATTAGAGTAGTATTTAGGAGTCATTTCCCTTCTCTCCAAGCACATGGAGTACTTGCACTGGAAGGTGACTCAGGGGTGTCCCTGTTGGTGCTACATCATTGTTCATGTGGGAATGAGGGCTGGAAAGGTCATGTGACTGATGGCACCCAGCAACAGAGCCATGAGGGCAGGGCAGGGACTAAAATGTGATGACTGGCCTGTTTGTACTCTATTATCGCCCACTGCCTCTTTCTCACTTAGCAAATGAAACACCTACCATCAGAGCACCAGTTTGAGAGGTCAAATTCTTCTTTAGGACTAGGACTCCCCCATCTATGGCAGCCTCTAGCAGGAGAAGAGTGGAATCGCACACTCCCGCACACTCCCTCTGTCCCAGTTGGGACACGTTATTTCACCTCTTGATGCCTCCTCTGGAAAGCAAACATGCCCTTCAACCACAGAGGAGTAACTGGAGGATTATTAAGCTAACACGGAGGGCGATGACCGCGGCTGCACGATGTGTGGCTTTGTCAGTGAGCTAAATCAACATCAGTGGGCGTTGCAACCAGGGAACTTGAACCCTGATGAGATAATTTCCCTCTCCGTGGAGAAGGCCCCCCAACCCAATGAAAAGCTATAGATCCCTCTTGGAGACAACACAGGCCACAAAAATGCCAGAACACTTATAAAATGTGTAATGGCTCTGTACACATGCACTAAGAACATTTGTCTCCACCCCCACCCCACCCTGCTATTTTGGGCAACATGTCATATTTATTAAGCACTATTATGCGTCAGGCACTGTCCTAAGGGATTTATATGTGTTTTTCTAATCTTCCAAACAGCCCTATTAGGGAGGTAGTATTTTTATTGCCATGTACAAATAATAAAATGGCAGTTCAGGAAGAATAAGCAACATCCCCAAGTCACAAAGCTGTCTGACTTCCTAACCATGACACTCTGCTGCCTGCTGGTCTATTCCCTTCCAGCATCTAGCGTGATGGAATCAAAACCCCATCAAAATATTCTCCTTATCATGGTTATGGTTTTGGCTGCCATCAGAAAGATCTAGGCCCCAACTCTAACAGTGTGGGTATGCAAATGGTCTTCAAGCAAAAGGGAAGACCAACTTAATAAAACAATAGCAGAACACAAGTACCCAACTGCAAAGGGGATAGCTCAGGAGTTCTGAAATTCATATCCTGTTTAAAACCAATATGCTTCAAGTGTATTTCATGGAATTAAAGTTTTAGAACATAAAATTCAATCACTCTTGCGGACAATTGAATGAAATGAAGATAAACACAGCATATTCCCCGAATAAACATTCCCCACATGGCGTGGTTCCTGCGGAAACAATAAAATAATCCAATTAAGTTATGTGGCATTCACCTTCCCTTGCCTATAATTAGTGCTGCTCCAATGAGGGAAGCAGAGAAAGAAAACTGTATAAATCGCCAGCATAAAATTACATCTGGTCCCCAATGAGGACCAATTCTCTCTCTCATCTGTGATTTTCCAACTCTATCTCTTATTATGGGTGTTTAACCTCCTTTAATCAATCGACTAAGATCTCTCACCACAAATCCTATGATCCATTTCCATTTTTATTCCATGGTATGAGTGCATGAAACAGGGGCCCCAAAATATACTTGTTGATTAAGGGGGCCCGTTTTTTTTTTTTTTACTTATATATGACAGCAGAATGCATTATAATTCTTATTACTTATATAGAACACAATTTTTCATATCTCTGGTTGTATACATAGTATATTCACATCAATTCGTGTCTTCATACCTGTACTTTGGATAATAATGATCATCATATTCCATCATCATTAATAATCCCATGTCCCCTTCCTTCCCCTCCAACCCCTCTGCCCTATATAGAGTTCATCTATTCCTCCCATGCTCCCTCTCCTTATTCCACTATGAATCAGCCTCCTTATAACAAGGAAAACATTGGCATTTGGTTTTCTGGAATTGGCTAACTTCACTTAGCCTTATCTTCTCTAACTCCATCCCATTTACCTGCAAATGTCATGAATTTATTCTATTTTATTGTTGAGTAATATTCCATTGTGTATATATGCCATATTTTTTAATCCATTCATCTATTGAAGGGTATCTAGGTTGGGTTCCACAGTTCAGCTATTGTGAATTGTGCTGCTATAAACATTGATGTGGCTGTGTCCCTGTAGTGAATTAAAATCAAGAATCAATAAATGGGATGGACTCAAACCAAAAAGTTTCTTCTCAGCAAAAGAAACAATCTGTGAGGTGAATAAAGAGCCTACATCTTGGGAGCAAATCTTTACCCCTCACATATCAGATACAGCACTAATCTCTAGGGTATATAAGAACTCAAAAGGCTAAACACCAAAAAAAGCCAAATAACCCAATCAATAAATGGGCCAAGGACCTGAAGAGACACTTCTCAGAAGATGATGTTCAATCAGTCAACAATACATAAAAAAATGTTCATCATCACTATCAATTAGAGAAATGCAAATCAAAACCACTCTAAGAATTCATCTCACTCCAGTCAGAATGGCAGCTATTATGAAGACAAACAACAAGTGTTGTGGCCTGTTTTTATTTGTCTGCTTGCTAATTCATAAAAAGTCTAGGAAGAATGGCTGATACCTAAAGCCGACACAGAGATTAGAAGGTTGCCTACCTCCTAGTGTGAGCTGTTCACATAGGTAGGCAATTTCTGCAGGAACTACTAACAGCTGGCTGGCAAGTCCTACTGTCAGTGGTCAAGAATTCCTCCCCAGCCCATAAAAGAACCTGGGAAGTGTAAGAATTGCTGGAAACCTCAAATTTGAGGGACAAAGATGTTTGACCAGGGTATGAATTCCTTTCCTTAATCCAGGTGAGGAGTGGTGTAGCCCCAAGAGAAGTTTCTCTAAGTACTTTGGGGTACCTACCAGAAGTGGGAACTGGTATTACCTGTCCCAGATTGAACATCTACTAATCCCTTGGGCTGGGTGCCCTGCATTTCTCCCATCATAAACTAGACAAAAAGACTTGGAGAGAGATAGTAATGTGGGAGGAGAGGGTTAAGAATGGAGCTACCTACCTCTCCCTGGCATAGAAGGCTCCTGAGGGGGGTCTTGGGGTCCAAAAAGAAAGGGAACTAGACTTGACCTCTGTTGTCCATTTTCCAACTAGGCAGATTGTCTGCTGCCCAGGGGTCCTAGGAGCAAAAGGTGGCTGAGAAGGCCACTGTGGGAGACTGGAGGAGGAGCTAGTGGTGCGGCCGGAACTAGGTCTTTCCATCTTCCATAGAATACAGGGTGCAGCTCCAAGACAGAGTCAGTTTCTGGACACTGACCATTGAGACAATTAGGGACTAACCAGTTCTGTGTTTATACAACCAGGTTGTACTGAGGTTCATTCCTGAATCTAATCTCCTAGAACTAGGATCAGGTTCCACAGACATGATCCCTTAAGAAGACTTACCTAACTTCAGAGTGCAGAGGCTCATGAGGTCCCCAGATCAGTCATGCTTTTAACCAAATGGCCACAAATTCAAGGGTTTTTAAAACCTGTTCAAATTTGATCATTCACTAGAGTGGCTCATAGAACTCAACATTCAGGCCCAGGAGGGAGTGGAGTCAGGATGTCTCACTAACCAGGTATATCAAGGCATTCACCAAACAGGAAGCACCACTGAGCCCTGGTGTCCAGAGTTTTTACTGGGATTTCATTTCGTAGACACAATTGATTTAGTCATTAACCACATCATTTAACTGAAGGTGAGGAGTGGTGTAGCCCCAAGAGAAGTTTCTCTAAGAACTTTGGGGTACCTACCAGAGTGGGAACTGGTATTACCTCCCAGATTGGACATCTACTTAGCACTTGGGCTGATCTTCCCTTTCTGGAGACCAGGCTGAGCCAAAATTCTAATTTTCTAATCATATGGTTGGTCTTTCTAGTGTCCAGTTACCAGCCTAGAGACCCACCAGAGTCACCTTATCATCATAACAACAATTCCTATCTGGAAATTCCAAGAGTTTTTGAAGCTGTGTGTCAGGAACCAGAGATGGATATCAGACATATCCTCCATGATGCTGCATCAGTACTAGCCATAAACAAGGAGATGATTGTAACGTCACACAGCCAGTTTTGTTTGACTCTTTCCTTCTCTCTGCCCCCAAAGTAGAACTAGAACCCAGACAGTGGAGGAGGGTAGTCTGTAAAGGGCAGACCACATACTATTCTACTCCTGCCCCTTAATCCTCAAGTGTAGTCTGGGCTGGGAGCTCTGAATCAGAGAGAGATTTATACTTTTAACTGACCCAAACTAAGTTGTAATAACAAAAGGACCCCAAAGCCCTGGGATTTTTCCTACAATATTATTAAGTGATGGAAAAGTAGGATTTGACAGCATGGTTGAAAGTAGTGGCTAGAAAAATAAAGCTGCTTCATGTTTAAAGCACACTGAGCTTAACACTCATTTACAGCTACTAATGGGCACCCAGATGCCTAATATGAAAAAGATGGAAAATATCAAGTGTTGGCTAGGATGTGGAGCCACTGGTTTCTGAGGGGTATAAATTGCTGCAACCACTTAGGAAAGATGTTTGGCAGTTCTCCTGAAGCTGCATATATGCATGCCACAGAGCCCAGCCATTCTGCCTTCAAGGATATACTTATAAGAAATACATTCACATGCTTATCAGAAGGCATGTACTATACAATTCAGAACAACATTGTCTATAATCACCCCAAATTGAGGATTATACAAATGGCCATCAACAGTAGAATGGATACAAAATAAATCATGGCATGTTCATTAATACTATTTAGCAATGAGAGTAAATAATGCAAAACCTCATGTGCCAGTGTGGATGCATTTCACAAACAAGAAATTGAGAGGGAAAAATCTAGGTGTCAAAGGGAATACACTAACAGGCAAACATACCTATGTTTGTAGAGATAGGGGAGCTAAGAAAATAGAAAAGAACACAATTGGTTCTGGAGTGCTGGGTGCTACTTACTTGGATGAATTCCACTTGGGAAAGTGATGTATTCACTTTTCTGTACATATGTTGTAAGCAATTAAAAAAAAACTTTCTGGAAATAAAAGGAAAGGGAAGGGGAATTGAAAATGGCCTTGCCAGAAAAAATGTTCTGTACTCCATCTGAAACAGAAGATCTATGAGGTCTTCAGGAACTCCAGGGACCAGCTACCCGCTCCATCCCTTTCATTGTTCTTGTAGAGTTAGAGCTTCCTCCTATGTACCTGCATCTTTCTCCTCTCACTTCTAGAGGCCTATTTCTTTAACACTTGACAGCCCCAGTTTTAATAGTGGGGATTTAGCTGATTTGGCTCCCTTTGGCTAAAATGATGATATCAAGATGATAGCAAGAATGGTGAAGGATCTGAGATTTCACCCAGTTGCAAGCTAACATGTCAGCCTGCCAGTTTCATGGATGCTGACAGAGGACATAAGACTTCTGATTCAGATACCAAAGGAATAGTGTCTTGTTGATTATCCTGATTGGGGCACGGCTTATCAAAGGCAAAGGCTAAGATGAGGCCATTTCAGCTTAAAAGGAGATGTTGGCCTGTAGTCCCTGCTGTGCCCAATACACTTGCCTTCCTCATAGGGTGATATAAAGTTCAAAGAATATTAAAAATGGAAATACAGGCTAGTAGTTGTACTTTTCTAAATTTATTCATTGATAGAAAAATTAGTTATGCAGAGTTACACAGTTTTTATGTATTCAGTGGAGCTTTAAAAATACATTCTGTATTACCTGTTGGGAGACCTCCCTCCGTCTGCTGTGTTTCTGCGTATCTTGCAAGCAGAAGCTCTGACAACTTCTGTTTTGCACTATAGCAATCAAGCCCCAGAGATATAGTCAGTCACTCTCTTCTCTCTCTCCCCTCTCTCCTTGCAAGGGGCTTTTTTTCCAGCCCTCTACAAAGTTTCGAGTTTCTTAAGATACAGGTTCCTCTCCTATAACAAAACCTACTGCATGTGCAGGTATTACCTTGCCCTTGTCCCTTCACCCCAATGGGACATGAGGATCAAGAAACCAACACAGAAAATAATAACACTGTAGCTAGAACTATTGTTGTAAGTAAGAAAATGTCTTTGGTATCTGAATCCGAAGTCTTATGTCCTCTGTCAGCATCCATGAAACTGGCAGGCTGACTTGTTAGCTTGCAAGTGGGTGAAATCTCAGATCCTTCACTATTCTTGATATCATCAAACTACTGTGAGGATGTATGTTTTTTTAAAAAATTCATCTAAGTATTTGCTATCAATTCTGTCCACAGGTAGAGGGAGAGATACCTGTAAAGTTGCAAAATCCCCATATTTCCTCAGGCCTAGACAGGTCCATTGTGTCCATATTTTTATGTATTTTCATTTTCTTTCTTTTTTTTTTTTTTTGGTACTAGAGATTGAACCCAGGACCTCACACATAGTAAGTAAGCACTGAGCTACACCCCAAATTTTAAAATTTTATTTTGAGACAGGGCCTTGCTAAGTTGCCCAGGATGGCCTCAAACTAATGTTTGGCCTCCTGAGTAATAGCTGGGATTAGAGGTGTGCACCATCATACCTGACTTATCCATGTATTTTCAATTTCTTCTCTACATCAATACTTTAAACCTCTTTTTTTTGTTCAAACCTTTTCTTAGTATCATTTACTTTCATGACCTCCAGGCGAGGTCTGCACAGCATGGCTACTGTCCAACTGTTACACCTCTCACATAGCATCTGCCGGTGCTGGCAACATTCACATATGTTCAGTTGATCATTCAACATCAATTTCAGATATTTCCTCAAAGTCTCACCAACTGCTTCTGTGCTGGAAATTTGATTATTTCATATTATTTTTAAGGTATCTTGCTTGTTACTGAGTTTCTCCTACATATGTGTATGTGTGTGTGATATATTTACATATACTTTGTTCCAAATATAATTATACTTCTAAATTTCTCACTCTATAAAAAATGGTAACACTACCAGGATGTTATCTTAGTTAATTCTCAGTGGAATAAATAACTAATCTAATAATATTTAATACATCTTGGTCTAATGCTTCTGAACTTGTTTACGGTTGAACATTGTTTTTGACTGAGTCAGATATAAGTAATTCCTAATTAACAGTTCTTCCCACAAACGCTAAAGATTTAATATGATTTCCATGTCTTAGACTTCCTTATACCCTATAGGAATTTAATAAATAATGGACTTTTTTTTTTTTAAAGAAAGAGTGAGAGAGAGAGGGAGAGAGAGAGAACTTTTTAATATTTATTTTTTAGTACTTGGCGGACACAACATCTTTGTTTGTACGTGGTGCTGAGGATCGAACCCGGGCCGCACGCATGCCAGGCCAGCGCGCCACCACTTGAGCCACATCCCCAGCCCCAAATAATGGACTTTTAAAATTATATTATATCAGAAAATTCTGGAGTTGATATGACCTTTTCCTTGCCTACCATCACAGTAATATTTCACTGGTGTTTATTACACAACCCCCATATATTTAAAATTCTCCCTGCAGGAAGTTAGCTTAATTAGCTGGTGGGCTTAAGAGCCCTGGCTACAGCGAACGGTGGGGTCCGGGAAAGCTGAATCTGAGCTGAGCTCTGGAGTCAGGCAGTCAATGTACTGGACTAATTTATACTCAAGGGTAAAAATTAAGTCTGATTCTTGGTAGCTGGCCAGACTCTTGCACAGGGTTAAAGCTGAGGATGCAGATTGCAAAGCTGAAGCGTGCTCCCTGTGTCCTTCCTCTTCATGCTGTGTGGTATGGAAATTGCTGCTGGGCCTTCTACCTGTATATTTGTCTCAATTAGGACTTTATCAGAAGGAACAGGCATAACGATAGGTATAAGTTCTGCTAAATTTGTAATTCAAATTAATAGCACTTCTCTACTCAGTTACATATTTGTTTCAGTATCTTTTGAGGATCTCATTTCTCTGCAAGGTTTATCTTTAGCCAAAACTATTAGTAATTGACTATCACTATAACCTCAAGGTGTATGAGATCCTATTACAATAAACTGAATTTCACAGTGATCAAGCATCCATCTGAATGAAGAGTCATAGAATTTTCTTTTCTCATGCTTTTCTTGTGTCCAAATTTCTAGTGTCCAACACCTCCTCCAATTTTCTCTTTTTCTCCATTACTGAGTTATAGGAGGACACTGAAGGTTATCTTTGTTGAGAAGGCCTATGGGTGCTCAAAGAGCCTCATTAAAGTTAGGCTGTGGAAAGCTGAATTACCAAGGGGGGTTGAATCACATATACCAGCATGATGCTGTGATGTCTCCATCATGCTGGGGCCACCTTTACAGTGCAATTGTGCTTCCTTATCTGACCCTCACCTGGTTGGACCCTCTTGTCTTACCTAAATCCCTCTGCAATTCTGAACAAATTAAAGTAGTCATTATTAAACAACTATAATGATAACTGAGATCCTCTAGGAGAGAGACAATGAAAACATCATCTCTGAGGTAGGCCTGTTCCATGAACTGGTATTGACAAATAGCCAATTTGCACTGTGGGATGAAACAAATTACTTAAAATAAAAAAAATAAATAAAGGAATGACCCTGTTTCTTCATAAGGGGAAAAGGCACCCTATAAATATTTCTACTGAATGCATTCATGTCATTTGAAGGAAAAAGAGCATTGAAATGGTGATGTGATTACTAACCATGATATGATTGTGTTGTCTTTTTAAAAATTTTTCAATTGGCTATACATGACAGTAGAATGCATTTATGTACTTTGATATATCATTCGTAGATGGGATATAATTTCTCATTTTTCTGAGTGTACATGTTGTGGAATCACATTGGTCATGAGGATATATATATATATATATATATATATATATATATATATATATATATATAAAGTCTGTTTCATTCTACTCTCTTTCTTATCCCCACATCCCCTCCTCTGCCCTCCCTTCATTTCCCTCTACCTAATCTAACTCTATTCTTCTCTAGTGCCCCCAATGCTTATTGTGAATTAGCATCCGCATATTAGAGAAAACATTTGGCCTTTGGTTTTTGGGGATTGGCTTATTTTGCTTAGCATGATATTCTTCAACTCCATCCATTTGCTGGCAAATGCCTTAATTTCATTTTCCTTTAAGGCTGAGTAATATTCCATTGAAGATAAATATCACATTTTACTTATCCATTCATCTATTGAAGGACACCTAGATTGGTTCCATAGTTTAGCTATTGTGAATTGAGCTGCTATAAACATTGACATGGCTGCATTTTAGTATGCCGATTTTAAGTCTTTTGGATATGAACCGAGGAGTGGGATAGCTGGGTAAAATGGTGGTTCCATTGAAAATTTTCTGAGGAATCTCTATCTGCTTTCCATAGTGGTTTTACCAGTTTGCAGTCCCACTAGCAATGTATGAGTGTACCTTTTTCCCACATCCTCGCCAACATTTATTGTTGCCTGTATTCTTGATGATTGCCATTCTGACTGAAGTGAGATGAAATCTTAGTGTAGTTTTTATTTGCATTTCTCTAATTGCTAGAAATGTTAAACATTTTTTCATATATTTGCTGATTGATTGTATTTCTTCTTCTGTGAAGTGTCTGTCCAGTTCCTTAGCCCATTTATTGATTATTTTTTGGGGGGGGCATTAAGTTTTTTGAGTTCTTTAAATATCTTAGAGATTAATGCTTTATTGGAGGTGCATGTGGTAAAGATTTTCTCTCAATCTGTGGGCTCTCTCCTCACATTATTGATTGTCTTCTTTGAAAAGCTATTTAGTGTGATTCCATCCCATTTATTGATTCTGTTTTTTATTTTTAGTTATAGATGGACACAACACCTTAATTTAATTTATTTATTTATGTGTTATGCTGAAGATCAAACTCAGTGCCTCACACATACTAGGCAAGTGCTCTACCATTGAGCCACAGCTCCAGCCCCCACTCATTGATTCTTGATTTTACTTCTTGAGCTTTAGAGGTCTTGTTAAGGAAGTCAGATCCTAGGCTGACATGGTGAAGAATGGGCCTTCTTTTTCTTCTATTAAGCAAAGGATCCCTGTTCTAGTGCCTAAGTCTTTGATCCACTTTGAGTTGATTTTTGTGCAGGGTGAGAGATAGAGGTTTAATTTCATTTTGCTACATATGGATTTCCAGTTTTGCCAGCACCATTTATTGAACAGGCTTTATATTCTCCACTGAATGTTTTTGGCACCTTTGTCTAGTGTGATATAATTGAATTTGTGTGGGTTTGTCTCTGTGTCTTCTATTCTGTGCAATTGGTCTACATGTCTTTTTTGGTGCCGATACCATGCCATTTTTGTTGCTATAGCTCTATAGTATAGTTTAAATTCTAGTATTGTGATGCCTCCAGCTTCACTTTTCTTGCTAAGGATTGCTTTGGCTATTCTGGGTCTCTTATTTTTCCAAATAAATTGCATGATTGGTTTTTCTATTTCTATGAAGAATGTCATTGGAATTTTAATAAGAATTGCATTAAATCTGCATAATGCTTTTAGTAGTATATCAATTTTGACAATATTAATTCTGCCTATCCAGGAGCATGGGAGATCTTTCCATCTCTGAGGAAAGGTTCAATTTCTTTCTTTTTCTTCAATTTCTTTGTTTAGTGTTCTGGAGTTTTCATTGTAGAGGTATTTCATCTCTTTTATTAGATTGATTCCAAGGAATTTTATTTAATTTTGAGGCTATTGTGAATGAGGTAATTTCTCTTTCAGTGGATTCATCACTGATGTATAGGTGAAGTCTTCAGTAACAGAAAAAGTGACTAAATAGTTTTAAGTCAATAAATATGATATAAATAAGTATAAAAATTTGGGGCTAGTAGTGAGAAAGTATATCATTATGTGAAAGCTAATATACTAGCAAGAGTTGTAGAGTAAAGGTTTCATTTTCCATTACTGGAGATATTGAGAAACAGTTGATTAATTTAAATGCCGTATCTCAGGAATTATATCTGACCTGGGTATAGTAAATAACCAATAAATATTTGTTGAATATATGTAGAATGGAGAAATAAATATCACAAATTATAACAGTAAATCACAACTCTGATTTCCTTAGAGACTAACTTCCACACCAATCTTTTTGCCCTACCCCTAGCATGACATTTCTGCCATTGAGAAGGGACACCAAGGACAGCAACATAGCTGAGCTCTGCATAAAGGAGAGGAAGGGACAATTTCAGCGAATTTGTTAAGGAATATTACGGATAAATTTTGAACCTAAGAAGGATCAAGGGGAAGCACAAGTAGAGCAGAGGATTTTATTCCCACCTGATGGTAGTAATGATCAGTCTTTAATTGGATAGAAAGTAATTTGTGATGGTGAATCTTGGCAAACTCTAGGTATCAGCTTTTCCTTTTAGCACTTTTTTCTACTAAAACTGATCACATGTCAGCTTGACCTAGATGTCATAAGCCATAAATAAGCCCCTGTCTGTGGCATTTCTTTATCATGTGGACTGATGCTAATTTATAACTAGATGCTATTTTATCAGTTATTAAGTTGTACATATTCCATAGTCTTAGCCATTTTATTCAGATTCAGATTATAAAGCAGGTATGAATAATCAAACCTGATTATAGGATGATACTTTCTGCCTATAACTATGTTTTTAGTTATTTACTTATGACAGTGATGGGTTTTTGTAATAAATTGGATATGCTTTCCTAATGATAAACAATTTAGTTATGCAAGGTGATTGACTTAAATGCATTTTCTGTCATCATAATATGTGACTGGTCCATGCCATGCTTGATCTTATTATATTGTCTGATCCAGGATAATGTCTTAACCAACCAAAACTTGGGTTAAGTTCTACCTTTTGTCTGCCAAAAATTTAAGGCAATAATTAAATAACCCAGTGAATTATTTATCACTCAATAAAAAGTGGTTGAAGATTGAACTTGGAGAATAGTCATTAATTTCAAAATTCAATTTTATTGTTAAGGGCTATCTCTTTCAGCAGCTGTATCAGCAGCTTAAGTATTTACCAGGTAAGTGGCCCACTGTGATTCTCCTGACCCTTTGATGAAGGCTGTATAAAGAGCAAGCAAGGAATACCAGATGGAGTGATAATTAAGCAAAGAATTTGCATTTGGGAATTGTTCAACTCTGAATAATCCAGAGTTCATTTTTCATTGAAAGAATATAGAGCAGACCTGCCCTGTGTGTTTCTTGAGATGGAGACCATTTTCAGAGGGTATTGCATTCTGACCTTCAGTATGGATCACACACTCAAAGCCTAGGGGGGCCAGGCAGGTGATGCAATCCATCGAAGCATCTGAGGAGTTGACTGGGAAACCCTGTCCTGTATGAAGAGGTAGATTGCTCTCAGCTCCTGCTGATGGCTGCCATGCAACAACCAGGTTCCAAGGTGGCCAGATTTTCTACTGTCAAGAGTCACTGGGAATCTTCATTTCTCGATCAAATCACCTGAGTTTAAATCCTAGTAAGTTATTTAAAATCATCTTGAATGCTCTCAGGGCCAAATAACTCATGAGTATGGAACAGACTCGGCCCATAGGCCACCAGCTTGCAGCCACCAGCTTGCAATCTCCGCCTTAACACATTCTTGTAATTTCTGCTGACATCCGCATTTCACACTCTGTATTTTTCAGTATTGCTATAAATTACTATTGAGAATGAAGAAAATAAAATCTATTGTAACCATGGTAGCCACAGCATTTTCAATAATGAACAGGGATGACTTGTATTTAGACAATGATAGCTAATATGGAGCTCTATTAATCAAAAATACATATAACAAATTACTATGTCTTAGGAAAATCAAGCAAGTCTGCTTTAATCAGTCTTGGAAACGTTTCTGGTTCAATAAAATCAGAAATCTTATCTCTAAGCATTTCCCCCTTTAGTTTAAAACTCTGTGTACATAAAAAGGAAATGCAATATATCCATTTCTGGTTCATTTACATTAAACCATTAAAATGCTCTTTTATGGAACCTTTTGATGTCCAAGATGCTTTTGGCAATCATTCAAAAACTGTCTTAATCCTTTTCCTCTGTAGTCACATTTTGACTGAAATAAACAAGTTCAAACACCAGAGGGATTTGACTTCTAGGCTAGAACCCAAAACTTGCAGATTCTGTGAATTGTACACAGAGACAAAAATGAATTATTCTTTCTCTAATTATCATTATCTCCATTTATCCTATCCCGCAGAGATGATGAAATAAACTCATCAAGCAAAGAATTCCCATTTTACAATTCCAAGTCATAGAATCTATCCATTTTAAGTATGACTCTGGGTTAAGGTCAAACTCTTGGATTCTTAAAATAACATGAACTTGGTCATACAGCTCGAAACCCCTGCTTGCTGTTCCTCAGAATGCACACATAACTAGGGTTGAAAGGATGTGCCATATGGGAAAGGAATATATATTTATGAGATGATTCTTTATGCAGGGAAGACACACATTGCTTTTTGTTCATATTCAAGCAGACAAAATACATCTTCTTTGAGAGATGGAGCTATCCCCACATTACCGAGTGCTGTCACTTAAAATACAATTTTGATTAATATCACTTGCAAATTGAATACTGACTTGGTTCCTTTCCTGCCAACAGGAAATGCAGATCTGTAGGGATACAGGCAAAGAACATATGTAAACCCTTGGGAACGGACAATGATGAAATGACCCAAAACATGATTATTCCTTGCTACTTCCTGAAATCTGTTCCTCAAATCCCCAAACTAACAGTTCTCTGAATTTATGGTTCGCAAAAGTGTTCGAGGGTTTTCAGACCCCTCGCCTGGCTCCACGGAAAGTGCGGAAGGGAGGGATTTCAAAGATGTGCACATGTGGGTCAGCCAAGGGTCACTCCTTGAGATCTTCCAGATATTTATTAGGAGTTCATGGGAGGGGATGCTCATTTCTGTAGACACAGGATGGATTTTCCAAACCAGAAAATGCAGGTACTTTTTAGTCTGTGGCTAGACTGAAATAAGCTCGTCTGCTGATGGGATTGTTCAAATGCAGCATGTCTGGTTTACCCAGAGGCCACCAAGTAAAGTGGGGGGTGTGGGGAGTGGGAAGCACGCCAGGAAATTTCACATGGAAGGGACTTTCCCAGGCTGGAGAAGCAGCCATCAGGTAACCCATCATCTCCATAAGGAGGACCAGACTGACCAAGGGAAGCCAAGGGGAGTGGCTCCTTGGAGCTCAGCCCCCAGCCCTCACTGAGAAGCGAAGTCAGCCCTGGGTACCTTGGGAAGCAAGTATGCACCCTTGATGTGACTATGCTTGCTTCCTTTGGCTTCAGTGGAGCTGAGAGCACTTATAAAGACTCAATTTGAAAAGTAGCAAGTGTTTACTTGCTATTGTGTGTGTGTTTTAGTCAGGTTTTTTTTTGTTTGTTTTTGTTTTTGTTTGTTTGTTTCTGCTGTGACCAAAAGACCTGACAAGGACAATTTTTAAGGAGGAAGTTTTATATGGTGCTCATGGTTTCAGAGGTCTCAGTCCATAGAGAGCAGGCTCCATTGCTCTGGACCCTGAGGCAGAAGAGTGTGGAGATGGAAAGCAGCTCAGGACATGACCACCAGAAAAGAGGGAGAGAGAGAGAGAGACTGACACTACAAGGGACAGAATGTAAAACCCAAAGGCAAGTCCCCAGGGACCCACACCTGCAGCCACATCCTACCTGCCTATAGTTATCACCCAGTTAACCCTATGGGGGTCTGATGCACTGATTAGGTTAAGGCTCTCATAACTCAAATCATTTCATCTCTAAACTTTCTTGCATTGTCTTACATGTGAGCTTTTGGGTTACACTTTTACCTAAATCATAACAGTATATAAAGTACTCTGCTCAGCACTGGTGCTATCCAGGGCAGCCTGACTAGGGTTGAGTCTTCTTTGTCTTTCTTTCACCTACCCTGATATGTACTGTGTGTGTCTCTCTATATGTTTGAAGAAAAAGCAAATGTATGCTTTTTCTTTTGAGACTCATTTGTGTGTGGCAATCAGAGGTGAATGTTTCTTGAAGAAGAATTAAATTTGTTAGAAGAAAAAGAGAATGAATTTGATGTTTATTTTTTAATTTTTCCAAATATGGTCATAACATAACAAGGTTGATGGTGATCCCAGAAGACTACAGTGGAGCTGAAAGATTCCTATCACCTAGTGATGTTTTAGCCACCTGATGTCATAGCACAATGCTGTACTCACATGTTTATGGTGATGCTGGTATAAACAAGCTACTCATGCCAATCATATAAAAACATAGCACATATCATTAGGCTCAGTACTTGATACTTGATATATATTGGTCTATGCATTTACTACATCATACTTTTTTTTTTTTTTACTTTAGAGTGTATTCCTTTTGCTTATATAAAAAGATTGACTATAAAATAGCATGCTGTTTGATGAGGATGTAGCCTCAGACATCTCCTGTTCATCTTCTCTCTTGGTTACATTAAGCAGTTACGCTGAATCATTGGGCCTTGTATAAATGCACTTTATGAGGCTTGCACAGTAACAGAGTCACCTCATGATGCACTTCTCAGAACTTACTCCCATCATTAAGGAGCATGTGATTGCAAGCTCTTTTCCCCTTTTATCAAAAAACATGCCTAGAGTAAATGCACTAATCTCAAGTACATGATTCAACAGATTTTTTTTTTTGCAAACGTATATGCCCACTAACCACCGTCCAAATCAAGATATAAACATTCCCACAAATTCAAAAAGTTCCCCTTGGTTCCTTCCTGGTTAACACCCAGCCACTCTCAAGGATAACTTCTATCAGTATGGAGTAATTTTCTCCTGAACCTCACAGAAATACAATCAGACAGGATTTTTTTTTTTCACTCAACTCAATGTTTCTGTGATTTACGTATATTGTTTGGTAAAGTAGTAGCTCATTCTTTTTAAAAGCTGATTTGTAATATCCTTTGTATATCACAGTATATTTATCTTTTGTATTAGTAATGAATATTTGCATTATTTCCAGTTTCTGACTATGATGAGTAAAGCTTCTGTGGATGTAAACACTTGTTTCTCTTGGGCATATATCTAGGAAAACAATTTCTCCTCAGCTATATTGATGTTTCAAAGCAGTTTTCCAATGTGACTGTATAATTTTATACCCCATCAGCCTATGGTGAGAGTTTTGTTTGCTTACAATATTGCCAACACTTGGTTTTGTCCAATTTTTAAGATTTCAGTGTTTTATAAAATATGAAGGGTTATTTTATTGTGATTTTAATCTATATTACCCTAATAACTAATGATGTTGAGTACTTTTTCATATAGCTATTAGCCCTTTATATGTTCTCTTACATGTAATGACAGTTCAAGTCCATCTAAGTGAATATTTTTCTTTTTCTTATTGATTCATATAAGTTCTTTATATATTATGGATGTTAATGTTTTGTCAGACATATTTATCGAAAAAAATCTTCTTCCAGTTTGTGGCTTGCCTTTTTACTCTCTTATTGGCTCCTTTTGATCAACATATGTTTTTAATTTTAAAGAAATTTAGTTTATTAGCATTTTCTTTTGTGATTATTCCTTTTTGTGTCCTGATTTTTAAAAATTGTTGCCTTTCCCAAGGTCCTGAAGATTGTCTTCCATGTTTTTTTTAGAGTACTCATGAATTTATTTCCTAATTTAGGCTAGTCCATCCTGCATTGATATTTAAGTGTTGTGTGAGATAGGGCATCAAGATTAATCACTTTTTCATATAGCTAGCTAATTGTTCCAACATCATATAAAAAGATCATCATTTCCTTATTGAATTGTTCCTCCACCATAAATCAAGTGACTCTGTGTGTGTGTGTGTGTGTGTGTGTGTGTGTGTGTGTGTATCTGTTTCCAGAAATATCTCTTCAGAGAAATACTTGGTGTGCAGTTTTTGACTTCCAAAGTAAGCTCTTGCAGTCCATACCAAAACAGTCGTTCTGAAAGACAACATTTTTTTTGTTAGAGCCAGGTTTTGGCAAAAGAGGAAAAGCTTTTGAGAACAAAAGGAAATTGGGTGCTATGTTACCTTTGAACTGGAAGGAAGACAAAGGGAGACCCTGATGAATGGTACCCTTCTCCTAGGGGCTTATTTTGGCCTAGCTTGGAGGGGGGGCATGGAGAGGGAAGACAGATTGGGCACACCTACCTAAAGATTCAGAGATCAGACAGCAGCAAACGTAGGGAGGAAAGATTTGTCTGAAGAGAAATCAGCATGGACCAGGGACAGTGGCACATGCCTGTGATCCCAGAGGCTCAGACGGCTGAGCAGGAGGATTGAGAGTTCAAAGCCAGCCTCAGCAAAAGCAAGGTGCTAAGCAACTCAGGGAGACCCTGTATCTAAGTATAATGCAAAATAGTGCTGAGGATGTGGCTCAGTGTTCCAGTGCCCTTGAGTTCAATCCCTGGTACCCCACCCCACCCCTAACAAAAGAGAAATCATGAACTGCAAGAGAATCAGGTGATTGTTTCTAAATCACTATTCAAGGGAGTAGGACTCACCACCAATGATGAGGAGCCATGTGAGCCATGCCTAGTGTAAGGGCTTTTCTTTGTTCCTTGAAATCACCCATATATTCATCACCTCACATAAGTGACTTTCCAAGTTCCAAACCAAGACTCGGATAGACATCCTCCTTTGAACAGATCCAATATGTGGCAGTGGTATTATGAAAGGAATACCTCTGTGGGAATTCCGATACCATTCAGGTGGTGACAAAGGGAAAACGTTCAGTTCTTTTACTTGGATGGAATTAAACAATAGTGACACCTCTCTCTACTAAGCAATGTTTGGCCTCCTGGACCCAAGGAAAAGAATTCTCCCATCATCAGGCATTAGTAAGAGTGGTTCTACATAGTGCTCAGCAATGCCCTTGCCCTTCTAAGCTTATTATTCTGTGGCACAGAGCTGTGTGCCTAGAAACCACATCTCCCAGACTTCTTTGCTAGTAGAGCCCTCCCCTCCCCATCTCATTCAGATTTAGCCAATAAAAAGCACTGCTGTCAGATTGAGATGGCAGAAAAGAACAAGCCATCCTTACTCCCCTTCTGGCAGCAAGATGCAGACTTGGGAATGATGTGAGTGAACATTTTAGGGGCTTCCAAGAGACTTCCTAGATGTCCTAAGATTATCTAGTAGCCCTAAGATAATTACTATTATTATTAAGCCCTATGATAATTACTATTACTATGAGATAATTTTACTATTATTATTCCCTTTTAATATATGAGGAAACTGAGGCACAGAGAGGCTAAATATTTGCCCCAACATCACATAGCTTGTAAAATGGTAGGGACAGGACGTGAACTCTGACAGCCTGGCTGTGGAGTCTGTGCTCTTGGCTGGGATGGTTTAGGTCCCTGCTAATGTGCTCTGTTCAACCAAAGACAAAAATCAGTCAGTGTCAGCTGCCAGTTCACATTCTCACTCTTGACATTGGTGTGGAAAAGACCATGAAGAACAGACTGTGAGCAGCAGCTGTAGCCTCCCACTCCAACGAAAATGGGTGGGAGAAGCAAAGCATGGCCTGAAAAAGGCCAGAAAGCACAGAATGTGCCCAGAGACTTGAACAGAATGTGTTAGGGCCTGGCCAGCAGCTGTGCCAGGCCTAAGCCAGTTTGTGAGCAAAGCTCCAAAGCAGACATGGCAGCAGCTGTGCTTGGTGACACCATCTGCATGTGGCTATGCTGGTGGAGATGCTGCTTCACATGTAGGAGAGTACCAGATCCTGCTCCCCGGAAATATTGGGAATGAAGGAGAAGTGGCTCTGCCTCACTGCCTTTGGTCTCAAATTTGGCATCTATGCTGGAATCCTGTCCACTCACCATCTCAGCCAACAAATACAGTAGCCTCCTTGCTTCACATTTCTTCCTGCAATCACCATAATCTCCTATCATTCATTTGTATTTATCCTCAAAAAATAAATAAGAAGAATGGAAACACTTGCAACTTTGTGTTAGGGAACAGAATTTTCTTTAAAGCCTCTCAATTCTATAATTATTATTTACCAAGTTTCTTACAGTGATTGAAATTTAAAATAGAAAATTACAACATGGAATAATTGGTTGAAATGGACAAATCTGGAGGCACACCTGGTTCGGGGAAAAGGGAATGAGTGCATCTGATTTTAGATATTGAGCTTTAGACAAAATTGGGAGGGCTGCTAGGTGTGGCCTGGAAAGTTGCACACCCAAGGTTCAGCAGAGACCATGGCTCAACAGACAGATTTGAGCACCATTATTGTAGGACTGATATTGAAACAATAGGATAAGATTAAGCCTTGGTGCATCAAGGAAGGAAAATTTCAGATCAATATCCCTGATGGACATAGATACAAAAATTTTCAATAAAATACAGGCAAGTTTAATATAAAACCATATTTAAAAGATAGTACAGCATGATCAAGTGGGGTTCATTCCAGGAATGCAAGGTTGGTTCAACATATGGAAATCAATAAACGTAATTCATCACATCAATAGACTTAAAGACAAGAGTCATATGATCATCTCAATAGATGCAGAAAAAGCATTTGGCAAAATTCATCATCCACTCAAGCTCAAAACACTAGAAAAACTAGGGATAGTAGAAACATACCCCAACATTGTAAAAGCTATATATGTTAAACCCAAGGCCAACATCATTCTAAATTGAGAAAAATTGAGAGCATTCCCTCTGAAAACTGGAACAAGACAGGATGCCCTCTTTTACCACTCCTATTCAACATGGTCCTTAAAACCTTAGCCAGAGCAATTAGACAAAAGAAATTAAAGGGATAAGAATAAGAAAAGATGAGCTCAAAATATCCCTATTTGCCAAGTACATAATTCCATACTTAGAAGACCTAAATAACTCTACAAAAAAACTTCTAGAACTCATAAACAAATTCAGCAAAATAACAGGGTATAAAACCAACACCCATAAGTGAATTACATCCTTATCACCAGTGACCTTTCAACTGAAAGAGAAATCAGGAAAACTATCCCCTTCACAATAGTCTCAAACAAAGGAAAATACAATAAAATACTTTGGAATCAATCTAACAAAAGAGGTGAAGGACTTCTACAATGAAAACTACAGAACACTAAAGAAAGTAATTGAAGAAGACGTCAGAAAATATAACGATTTCCCATGTTCTTAGATAGGCAGAATTAATATTGTCAAAATGGCCATAATACCAAAAACTCTATACATATTTAATGCAATTCCTATTAAAATTCCAATGATACTCTTCATAGAAATAGAAAAAGCAATCATGAAATTTATTTGGAAAAATAAGAGGCCCAGAATAGCCAAAGCAATCCTCAGCGAGCAACGTGAAACAGGAGGCATCACAATACCAGAACTTAAATTGTATTACAGAATTGTAGTAACCAAAATAGCATGATATTGGCAATAAAACATATATGAAGACCAATGGTATGGATAGAAGACACAGAGACAAATCCACACAAATACATACTAAATAAAGGAGCCACAAACATATATTAGAGAAAAGATAGCCTTTTCAAAAAATGGTGCTGGGAAAACTAGAAATCCACATGCAATAGAATAAAATTGAACCCCTATCTTTCACCCTGCATAAAACTCAACTAAAAGTGGATCAAAGACCTAGGCATTAGACCAGAGACACTCTACTTACAGAATAAAAAGTAGGCCTAACTCTCCATCATGCTGGCTTAGGAACTGACTTCCTCAGTAAGACCCTAAAATGCAAGAAGTAAAATCAAGAATCAATAAATGAGGCCAAGCACAGGGGTCATGCCTGTAATCCCAGCACCTCAAGAGGCTAAGGCAGGAGGATTACAAGTTCAAAGCCAGCCTCAGCAACTTAGTGAGGCCCTAAATAAAATATTAAAAAGGACCGTGGATGTGGCTCAGTGGTTAAGTGCCTCTGGCTTCAATTCCCAGTATCAAAAATCAATAAATGGGAGGGTATCAAACTAAAAAGTTTCTTCACTGCAAAGGAAAAATTCAAGAATGTGAACAGAGAGCCTACAGAATGGGAGAAAATCTTTACCATCTGCATCTCAGACAGAGCATTAATCTTCAGGATATATAAAGAACTCAAAAAACTTGACACCAAAACAACAAATAAATCAATCAATAAATGGGCAAAGAAACTAAACAGACACTTCACAGAAGAAGAAATGTGAATGGTCAAAAACTATATGAGAAATGTTCAACATCTCTAGCTATTAGAGAAATGCAAATTAAATCTACACTGAGTTCCACCTCACTCCAGTGAGAATGGCAATTATCAAGAATACAAGTAACAATAAATGTTGGCAAGAATGTGGGGAGAAAGGTTCTCTCATACATTGCTGGTGGGACTACAAATTGGTGCAACCTCTATGGAAAACAGTATGGAGATTCCCCAGAGAACTTGGAATGGAACCACCATTTGATCCAATTATCCTACTCCTTGATCTATGCTCAAAGGATTTAAAATCAGCATGCTACAGTGATGCATCCCCATGAATGTATATAGCAGCTCAATTAACAATAGCCAAGCTATGGAATAAACCTAGGTGTCCTTCAACAAATGAATGGATAAAGAATATATATATATATATATATATATATATATATATATATATATACACACACACACACACACACACACACACATGATGGACTATTACTCAGCTATAAAGAAGAATGAAATTATGGCATTTGCTGGTAAATGAATGTAACTGGAGATTATCATGCTAAGTAAAATAAGCCAGTCCCAAAAAACTGAAGGCCGAATAGTCTCTCTGTATGTGGATGCTAACCCACAAGAAGGGAGGATGGGAGGGGAAAAATAGAATGAATTAGACAAAGGGAAATGAAGGGAAGTTAGTGGGGAGGGGAATAGGAAGGAGAGCAGAATTAACTGGACACAATTTTTCTAGCCTTGTATTTGAATACATAAGTACATAAAACTCTGCATTACGTATAACCACAAGAATAGTATTCTAATTAGAATAAGCTCTACTCCATGTATGATATGCCAATACATTCTACTGTCATGTATATCTAAAAGAAAAAACAAAATAAAATAAGTTTGAAAACACCAAACAAAAAAGACAAAATCTGGGTATTCTTTCCCTTTCTACCTAAGCACTGTAAGTAAAGCTTTTTGAAGGTATGGTTGCTGGAGAGTTGTTACTCAGATTTTAACATATAATTGTTTAGTATTCCACTAGGTAGTTTTCCATAGCTTTCAAAATAAAGATTTGGGAAATTGGATTAGACTTGAAATTAAGAGCTTTTGGGAAAAACAGGGGTATATTCTGTTATTTTATATATTATATTACTTACCCTTAGCATTTGGAATAATTTAAGTTTAATAGTAATATTTATGCAAGTGTTTATCATTTTTCATCAGTTTCAGTGTAAAAAAGTATCTCCATACCTGATGGAAAATATACAACTTAAGTTTTCAAAATATTATTCCTACACACTTGGGTTTTCTCCTATATTAGAGATTTATAAGTAGAGTTAACTCCTAGAGTGTTTAACCTCCCTAGTGTAGACTAATAAAAGAAAGTGATAAAATGAATTCATATCTATCAAGGGTCTTGGTTAGGCTAAAATACTAGATTATTAAAAATGTGTTTTATTGTGAGATGAGCCCTATTGTACCCTCCATTCCACTCCTCCCTTAACCCCAAATCTATTGGTGGCAATGGATTAGCGCGGGTGAGATGCTGCCTGAACTAAGTCCTCAATAGGATTTAAATGTGTGTGAGCCTTTGGACAGTGAGCCACTGCTGGATGTGTGAGGAGGGAACAGAGGGTGGGTTCCTCAAGGAAGATTTTACCATAGGTAATAATATGGTAAATTTTCTAGGTTCAGTGGCATACTCCTGTCATCTCAGTGACTCTGGAAGCTGAGACAGGAGGATCACAAATTCAAGGTCAGCCTCAGAAAGTTAGTAAGACTCTGTCTCAAAATAAACAATAAGATGAACTGGAGATGTAGTTCAGGGGTAAATGCTCCTGGGTTCAGATCCCAGTACCCTCCCTGCAACCAAATAAATAATAATCAAATATGAATCTGACAATCAGACCCAGCAACAGGGAGAGTTTGCCTGCAATTCAGAGTGGCACTGGTATTTCTGGAGCACAGCATGGTGTCTGGGCATGGAATCCTCCCCATCCTTGATGTCCTGGTGGTATTTATCTACTCCTTGAAGAACAGGAGCTGAGTGTGTAAACTGACAGGTGTTGCAATAAACCTGGTAATAATCCAAGGCCCAAGGAAGCCTGCTGAGGGACCCCCCCCCCATCTGAAGGTAACACAGAGGGAGTAAATGTTTTTCTTTCTAATTTACAAGAGACTGGGAAGCTGTCAGGGTGCTGCAGTGACTGATAGCACCGGTGGCCAGGATGCAGCAGCTGAACCCTGGCCAGGCAGAGACCACTGGAGAGGGTCCAGGTCAAAGGCAGGAATGTGGTTTAGGGAGGCAGAGACTGCAGGGGACTGCAGCTGTGAACAGCAGAGGCCAAGGCGAAGTGGTTGAGGTCAGGGCAGTGATGGGGCCTGGGCTGCAGAGGCCCCAGGAGGCTGAACAAGGTTAGCAGAGACAATATTGCCAAGTTGACTCTCAAATGAATGCAAGTTACTTTGGGAAATTCCATATATATGTGGGGGACACCCAAGGTACTATATGAACAATTGGGGGCTTGGAGTTTCCAAAATATGGGAAGTAGTACTCACATCATTTCATTCAAGTCTATAATCTGGTATGCTGACGATACTGGAGATATAAATAAAACCTGTGAATTAGAAAACAGCTGAAAAGCAGCTGCTTCCTTATATCAGCTGCATTTACATAAGCATACATATACACTTTGTATCTATATCAACAAATCATATTATGACCTGATAGATCGCATTTACAATTAATTTTTAAATTACTTATTAATGGATGATTTTAAGATGCTTGAACACAGTTTGTCCTCACTATTTTAATATTTGAACTCACTCCTTATCTTACTCTAATCTTATTTACATTGTCAATTTGCTGAGCAAATATTTCCTAGCTAATGTCATATTTGTAAGGGCTCCTGACTTATGCAGCTACAGGGACTCAAGCTCAGCTCCAGGATAAACACCAAGGAACAGAGCCAGGTGGCTTCACAGATAGGACAGGATGTCTCTTGTATTAGTCAGGGTTCTCAAGAGAAACAGAACTAATAGGAAACTTCCTCTCTCTCTCCCCCTCACTCTCACTCTGTGTCTCTCTCTCCCCCTGAATGTATGAATGTGTATGTGTGTGTGTGTGTGTATTCTCTAGATGCCAGCTAAACCCGCCCCCCACACACAGTAGTAATGACCAAAATGTCTCTAAACATTGCCAAATGGTCTTCTGGGGCACAAAACCTCCCCAAATTGATACCCACTAGTCGGATCCTTGTTACTCTGTGCATATTAGCATAAGCATCTCCTAGAAATGTGTTGGGATCTCAGTGCCCACCTAGGCCTTCTGTGTCATGATCCAAGTTTTCACCAGATCCCCATCTGATTTGCCTGTACACTAAAATATGAGAGCATTTCCAATTTTGCAGAGGCCTACTTCATCATCAGAGTACATTTTTTTCCCCCTGTACTAGGGATTGAACCTAGAGGCGCTTATCCACTGATCCATGTCCCTAGCCCTTTTTATTTTATTATTTTTTTTTTTTTATTTTGAGACTCTTCTCACTAATTTGCTTAGAGACTTGCTAAATTGCTGAGGCAATTGCTGAACTTGCAATCCTCCTGCCTCAGGCTCCCAAGTCACTGGTATTACAGTTGCCACCACTCCTGGTCATCAGAGCACTGTTGAGCATCTCTCATGATGGGGATAAACTGATAAATGAAATAGATATAATCTCAGGTCTTAATGACCAACAAGTCTCTATTCATTCAGCTAAGCTAAATGTATTTTATAATTATTCTCACACATGTACATATAATCAAATAATATGTAGCCAAAAATTATGATGGAGATGTATACTTATTTACATGAATTGATGTTTATAACCTATCTTGTTAAATGAAAAAGCAGACTGCAAAACAGTATATGCTTTACAGTGTGATCTGTTTTGCAGACACAAATTAATTTAAATGATATGCACATAAGAATTATCAGAGTACACAAACAAGAAAAATGTTAGCATCTCTCAGGAAAAGGGATTAGGGGTGATTTTTATTTTCAACATTTTTCTGAATTTTAACAGTGAGCACATATGATTTTTATAAATTAGAAAAGACAAGAATCCTTCTTTAATTTTGCAAAAGATGACCTTAACAGCGACATCTGCTCTGCCTCACAGCCTGTTCCCACAAGAAGGAGGTCCAAGATTCATAAAATATTCCTACGATATTCCTCTTCTGGCTGAAATTCACCCATTCATTCCTCCAGAGACAGGATCAGGACTAAGGGTGGACATGATTCTACTGTAGTACCTGTGGTGGGGCCTTTATAACCCTGGGGTGGAATGGGGCTCAGAACATCACAACCTCAAGTATATACTTGAGTACAGCTAGAACTGCTGGGGGCGGGGAGGTGGGTGGGCAGAGACCAGGTCAGGGTTCGTTTCCTCGGCCCCCTGATGCAAGGTTGGGCTGCATTTCCCAGACTTCCTCATGGTTCATTTTGATCTTCTGACTAAGGAAATGTGAGCTGAAGTGATATGTGATGTTCCATGCCCCACCTTAAAATCCCACCCCCATGATTTGCCATGCAGTCTTCTCATACTGGGTCCATACAGATGGGCTCCATGAAATGGATGGCAGAGTCACAGATGGAAGGATGCTGAGCCCCTGTATCACGCATCGAAACAGAGCAGACTGCCCACTGGGAATATGCTTTAGACATTATATAAGCAAGAAATAATAAATCTAATCACACTTGAGCCATGACACATTTGGATTTTCCTGTGGTCATTGTGGCTTTTTTTTTTTTTTTTTTTTTTTTGCAAAGAGAAAATGGAAGCAAGAAATAATCAAGGAAGACTAATTTGAAGGGCCCAGTCACTGTTCTTAGCTTGAGTCTCACATCTAGGCTTTGAGGGGAGCACTTACTGGCACAGATGATAAAAATGGAAAAGGCCAGATATTTGGACCCTGCCTGATAACTAACTGATGAAGAGTGAAGTTAAAACAATTTTCTTCTCTAGAAAGATGATCTGTAACAGGACTCTTTGAGTTCATTGTCACAGAGCAGATCTATCCTGTCATTTTAGCAGCAAATCATAAAGAAAGGGCTATCATGCAATCCCATCAGAAGCCTGAGTTTTCTTACTTTCTTGAACATAATAGTTCATCCATTTGAAATTGTGTGAGGTCAAAATTTGGCACCAGGCTTGGCAGGCCAGATGGGAAATTTTGTTGTCAAACAACAAAAATGTTTAAAAGTTTCCAGGGATCTCAGGTTGTGATGTAATGTTTATTTATTGAAAAATTGAGCTGATTTAAAAATGTGAAATCTTGCAAACAGTTATTACCAAAAAAAAAAAAAAGATTCTGTATGTACATTCAAGAGCCTTTGAAATAACAGCCAATCACAAAAAAAAAAAAAAAAAAAGTGCACATTAGGAAGCTATTTGGGTGGGCCTGTGGATATTCTTTTCCTTTCTCTCCACTAAAATAAAACCTTGATGTTAGTAACAAACCTTGACCTACAAATAATTTCTCTACTTTTCATGGTTTCCTTTCTTGGAGTTTTACTAGACCAGCAAGAAGTACAGTCTAGATAATATCTTAGACAATCAACACTTTCTTTTGGATGAAAAAAAAGAAAAACAAAAACAATTACTATTGCAACAGGAGACGACTTCTGTCCTAACACATCCGAAATTTCCCATGCTCAGTGAGATACCCCAAAATGCAGCACTGCAAGTTATCATGTTAACCCGAAGCCAGGATGAACCAGGGAATCTACCACTTTCAAGTAAAGTGTTACTTTGTCAGAACCAGAAAACATTCAGGCCATGCACACCTTCAATGAGTTAGCATCATAAAAAAATGAGGGACAGAGTGGGCATGGACAATGTTACAAGGAGGGAAGAATGGTATTTAAAAATCTGGCAAACTATCAGAAGGCACAGCACAAGTAAATCACAAGTCCCTTCTGGAGCCTAAGCAGAGACAGTGCTATAGACGAAGCATGACTACTCCAGGAGCCAACCCACAGACCCCTGGAAGCCCACTGCAGACCACCAGAGAAGCCAGGACCACCCCTGGAGGACCCCTGAGCTGGCGGGTAACTCTGGGAGCCCGGAGGTAACACTCTCTATAGCCGCAGCTCCTTTTACTGCCTGAGAGATACAATGATGCTTACGACATATTCTGGGAGTCTGCAGGGTTTAATAAGTTCATGTGCATAGGCACTAAGAAGCTTGGATAAAAGACTGAAATTATATTATTCCTGGCTGGGAATGTTCCCTTTAAAATTCCTTCTAATTACAGTGCCACCCTTGTAGACACAGACCACAGCGAGGTCCTGGGCTGTATTGTAAACTTATTACCACCTAATAAACCTCCTTTCTTGGCATTTTTCTCCCTGAGGCATTTTCTTTTGCCCCACAGCTTTGGAAACCCTGGCCTACCAACTTTAATAGGAGTCTCGGAGGGCCACAACTGGATGAGGACCAACAGGACCTCAAGTCTGACGGCTTCTTGTCCAGATTAAGAAATAGGTTCAGGAATGACATTGTGTGGACTTTGAGCTGTAGATCATACTGACCTAAATGACTCTCAGGCTACTGAGAATAGTCAGTGGGTACTTTCTAGTGCCTCTCAGATGTGGCTCCTTCAGGTCGCTGGGGTCTTAGGCTGTGTCTGCCTCACAGTTAAGTTTTTTAAAATGGACAGTTTTCATTCTCTCTCTCTCTCTCTCTCTCTCTCTCTCTCTCTCCCCCCCCCCCCCTTTCTCATACACACACACACTCATACACACACACAGTGTGCTAGTGAGTGGATTTCCTCAGTTGTAAGGGGTCTGTGTGAGTGTATTTGTAATATGCTTCAATTCTTCAATTCTGGTGTTTTCCTAATACTTATTAAGGTAAGAATCCAAGAGTATCTGTCATCTAGCAAACCCTAACATTTAGTTATTTTAGGTTCAATGTATCAGAGACCAGAGGCTCTTGGATTTTCAGAAGAATGCCATGCTTTCTGCACTGCACTGCCTAAACTTGCATGGGAGCCTCTTCCTTCCACCAGCTTTCCTCTGTCTGGATCTGGGCACATAGAGAGGGAGCGTTCATTTGGCTTGACATGAAGAAGAACAATGTGAGCCTGAGGACATTCTGCTTCAGGGGCAGATAAGGGACATTGGCTTTGGGGCCATTCTCTTCACCAAGACCAGTTCCATCTGGGGCCCTCAGGAATAGATGCTTTGGGAGAACTGACAGCCATCATCCTTATTCTCCCAGAAATCACCCCTGAGAGCCGCAACAGTGCCTGTCCTCAGCAGTGTCTCACAGTAGAGTTGGCAAAGCAAAACTGTGGTAGAAGAGCCACAGATATCCCATGGCGGCTGTTGACTGACTCTCAGATAGGTTTGAGAGCTATGTAAACTGATCTTTGAAAATGTCTGAAAGTTTTGTGAATGTGTGGTGTAGGTGGGGTAAACAGAATATAGTTGGCATTATTTAAGGAGAGAGATCCTGCAGAGCCTGCAAAGAGAGGCAAAACCAGGGGTTGGGGTTACTAATATCAGTAGCTGCTGACTGGGCTGGTGATGTCTGGGGTATGTGAGTGACATGTAGTTAACACCTATCAGAGATCACAGTCTCCTGTTGGTGCAGAATAGCATGAAAGTGCTGTGGTTTGTCCCTACAGGCACCGTTTATAGTAAAGAGTGACCTGAACTCCAAGAAAGCCTTAGTCCAACTCATACACGCCAAAGCAGTATCTTGGTATATTGAAAAGCAATCTGGGTTTGAACCTTGGCTCTTCTTGCTATGTGATTTGGGTCAAATTATTTAACCTCTCTGTTCCTCAATTTGCCATCTGTTAAATGGACATGCTAACACCAAACACAGATCTTATGGGGAGAAAATTTGTTTTATTTATTTAATCAAAAAGTATTTACTGAGACCAATTCTGGGTCAGGTGCTGGAGATGGAATGATAAAGACACAGTCTGTTCACTTATGGAGATTATCTTTTGGTCAAACACATGAACAAATGTGTGAAAGCCACATGAGCACAATCCTTCAGGATAAACAGTGCTGCATAGACATCAGCTTTCTTACTATTTTCCAGGGCTACTGTTCTGCTGCCATAAGAGCTGTTAGGGGGCCTGCTGCATAGTCTCCACAATGACCAGGAATTCATTTTGTATGCTGCTAAATATCTCATAGTAGGTGAACAAGAAATCTTTGCTGAGTGAAAGCCCAGATATTCCTCATAGCTTTTAAAAAACTTGCTAAGCTCCTGAATAAATAAACCTGTTTGGGGCTACAAATAAAGACATTCCCCTAAATGTGACACAGCTGATTTGTTAAAATATTTGCCTCTGAAACATTTTTCTTAAAACATTTCGGGGAGTGAAATTGATCAATTTACATTTTTATGTATATATGAACCCGCTACAATGAAACCATTCTGTATACATTACTTTGTGCAAATAAAAAATTTATATGCACACCAGCAGCTTGGGAGGCTGAAGCAGGAGAATCACAAGTTCAAAGCCAACTTCAACAAAAGCAAGGCACTAAGCAACTCAGTAAAACCCCGTCTCTAAATAAAATACAAACTACAGCGGGGAATGTGGCTTAGTGGTTGAGTGCCCTTGAGTTCAATCCCTAGTATCCACCCCCCCAAAAAAAATTGAATGCACAAACACATATTTATACTTAATAATTCAGTTTAGTAATGGTTAATATATATGATTTCCCTGTGTTTGAGTAAGCTCTGCTACTGGCAGAATCCCCAGCACAGACTTTGCCTGCTCCCGGCTGGGAGCATGCTCTGTGTGTTCTGTGAAGCCTGTCACTCACTCTACTGGGGCCTCCTCTCAGCCATTCATCTTGTGTTCTGCAGGTGCTGGAGCCACAGCTGCCAAGTGGAAGCAAAGTGTAACCTACCGGAGGATAGCATGTGAGTTTTCGGGAAGCCTAAGCCACCTTCAAGGCAATGGTAGTAGAAGTGAAAAGTGAAGAACAAGGCTGTTGGGATGTTGAGAGCCACAGACAAGTCAAGATGGCCCCTGGCACTTTGCCAAGAGGAGTGGTTTGAGAAGTAAGGCCAGAGAGCCCTTAAGATGATAGAGATTCCTTAATGACTGACTGCTGTGTCCAGATTATGTCACTTAAGTTAAGCTGTGTGTAATCATTAAGAGGATGAGAATTCCTTATTGGTTGACTGTTGTATATAGTTTATGTTAATTAAGTTAAGCTGTGTGTAATTAGTTGGGTATATATACTTCTCTGTCCCGTAATAAAGCGGCTCCCGCTGTATCAACCTTCACAAGTTCCTTGTCACCCCCGGTTATTTTGCCCAGCCAAACTGCGGCATTGGGATCTGATACAGAGCCTTAGACATCTTGCAGGGGAAGTGTCACAGCAGCTGAGGTGGACAGGAAGTCAGACAGGGAGTCAGACAATTGTACGCCTGGTAACTTCACAGCGGATCTCAAATAAACTAAGAGAGACAAAAGCTATAGGGAATCCAATTCTTCTTGTCTTTCTTCATAATGGGTCTGCTCTCTTCTCTGTTTTCACACCCTGACTTTCTCTGCATCCCTAGACAACACTAACGAAAACATGAGCAATAATGGTGTCTGTCCACCTGGGAAAGACTCTCTCTCTCTTTCCTTCATTCCAAATTCCTAAGAGCAGTTCCTACTGAGCCAACCAGGACCTGGTGGCTGCCATGGACTTGTGGCCAGGAGTTGATTTACAGCCTCCAAACAAGCAGTTCCCACCAGAGGCTGGGTGGCATTAGGGTGAGTTTGCTGGGCACATACCCAATAGGTTTCTACCACAGTTCCTAAATTGGATCATGAACCTGTAAACTCTACTGGCTAGTAGTCAGTAGGCCACAGGTTCTCACTTGGAAACAGGTTCAAAGAAACTGAAGTAGGCCTCAGGGTTGGAGAACTGGGTTCTTGCTTCTTCTTTGTGGCCTGAGGAAAAGCGTCCTCTCTGGACATCTGTTTCCTTTACAGAAAAAAAATGCATTGAGTTTGCTATAAATCATTATATCTCAAAACTTTTAAAAATTCCATTGTTTCTAAGCCATTGACAATAAGACTGCTTGGGTTAAATTTAATTAGAAAAACTCTTTACCTTTTATTGGAGATACAAACATGGATGCCTCTGATGGAGTGATGATATTAATGTTTCTGAAAATTAAAAGGTAGCAAGAGTAAATTCATTACTCATTCATCAATGCAGCTTTGTTGACAAACTCCTTCAAAATAAAATTCATTTGAGTTGAATAATATTAATAACAACAATGATGACTACCATTCCCTAGCCTATAACAGCATTTATCATCTGACAGACTCTGGGCTAAGGCTTAATTTACTGTTTCATTTAGGTTTCACACTAGTATAAATAGGTAGTATTTTGTACCGCCACCTTACAGCTAAAGGGATTGAGATCTGGCTTAGAAAGTTTGTTCTCATATGAATGTGCCTGAGACAGATTTCAAACCCACTTCTACGGTATAAGATTGAAAACTATCTCATTAGCTGATCTCTGCTCCCTTAAAAGAAACGTGGTGAAACACATGAATTATAAAATTAGATATTATGATACAGGTGTGCATTTGGAAGACATTTCCTTCCATCTCTAATATTACACACATTCAATGGATGTATCAAAAAAGTATAGGTGCATCTGAATGTTTAAATGTTTACATGGAACCTATTTCTGCAAGGCATGGCTGTGTTTCCATCCTAGGCAGGCACGTGGGGGCCACTCGGGCAGCACAAGCTCTACTGTAGGAGACCACAGAGCAAAGTTTTTATTGGCCTGAGCCATGGTGATTCAAGCCTTGATGTTTTACTGCTTGGGCCATGTGGTTTGGAAGGTGCTATTGTCGGGTGTGTGGGTTTGTGATTGCTCACGTGTGCACACGTGTGTGTGTGCTGGGCTGGGTGTTTTCCAGAGTGGAACAAGACGGATTAACTTTCAGTGTTTGGCTCACCCTAACCTATAGCAGATGGGCACTGGCTTTAAGTTCTCATAAAGTCAACCCTGGGGACTTGTTAAATAATTTATCCTCAACTTTGGAAGAGCAAAGGAATAAGGTGATTAAGAAAAATGGAAAGCCACATGATAATGTGCCATTGATGGAGGGGGTTTGTCTTTCACTGTGGTACATGGTGAGTGTAGCAGTGAATGGATTTGGAAGGGGTAGGGGGAGGAAAGTTTGGTCTGGGGCTGGGGAGCCCTTGGAGTAGACAGCTCCTGACTTTATCCCCAGCAGCTGCAGCAGAGAAAGTGAGAAAACCTCCATTCTCTACCCAGGGAATGGCCCCAACTTTAAGACATATTGAACCATGCTAATTTTAAGGTCTCCCAATATAATCATTTTATTTCATCCAGCTGTGGGGCCGGACTTTTGGCTGCAAAGGAGAGCCAGAAAGAGAGGGAGGGCAGCAGTGGAAAAATAAATCCACAGGATGCTTGTCAGTACCTGCTTTTAAGTTGGGGGTATGGGAGCTGTAGCAAAGTTACATGGGTGATTTAACATAGACCACCACCTCCTGCTGGCTTTAAATGACCTCCCTTCTTGTTCCTCACTACCAGCAGCTGGATAAGTCCTTCAAGCCTCAATCATGAAGCTCTCCTACTTTACTCCCTCTTAATAAGATGCCATGAGCAGAGCTCAGTCCTCAAATCCTCACCATTCAATGAAAACACTTGACAGAGATAGGTCTAGTCAGGATCAGTGGTTGCAAACCACAGGAACTATTTCTGGTTGAAAGCGTGCAGAAAATGAATTTACTGGGAAGAGATTGTATAACTTGTGGGACTGATGGGAATGCTAAAAGGAGAAGTAGGCTTGGACAACAAACAGGTGCAAGGGAGTCAGTACTGGTCATATAGCCAAGGTCAGGCCACAGAAAGTTCTAGATGTTGCTACACTTCCCCCTGAAATCTCCACCATTAAGCACCTCTTAATGCTGTGGGTACTGCTAGAATTAATCTTTAAGTATTCCTTATCCCCCTGTACCACTTTCTTCAGATCCAGCATCCAGGGCAATTGTACCCAACTCCACACAGTTGTACCCAACTCCACACAGTTGCTGAGAGAGCAACTTTCTGATCTGCTTCTGTTCTAAAAGACAAGCTCTGCCTCCAAGATATCTTGGGAGGTGCAGATGCTGGGAAGGCAAAATGGCCAGATATTTTTCACAAGGCTTTCTCTGACATTGAGAATTCCTCTCCCCATAGGGGGTTAAAGGAAAAGTTCCCAATGTCATAATGGGCCCAAAGACTGACACAGAGAGTGTATTTTCATACTTTCCAAGAGTTTTATGTTTCTCTAGGAAACCTAGGAGAATTGGTTTGGGGTTGCTAGTCCAAGGAAAGTTCATGTGCAGGTCTTGTGACACCTGCAGTTCTGGGCCTTCTTCCTGGGACATCCTTTGAATCAGGGAAGGGAGCAAGAGCTAGAGAAGTCACGTGCCTATAAAATGATGGTCCGCTCTTTACAAGCACCAAAGTGGTTTGATCCTATTAGAAAATCAAAAGCAAGGGTTCTGTTTCCTCCAGATATGGCCTGTACTAAGTTGGAGATGTAAAGACAGAGCTCAGGGTGGAGTCTGTTTGGCTCCCTACTCAGCAAGTATTTACATAGAATCCACATCAGCAAAGGCAGACTCCCAGAACCAGTCTTCCCACTATTTGGAGGGGGATAATTTCCAGTTGTTCATCAAGGCTTCTTCATCCAGTTTCATCCTTTGGGAAGCGATGAGGATTTGGGGAATGGAAACTGTTCTAGGGATTGGAGATTCTGGTTCATGTGAGCAGTGTTACTCTAGGTGTGTCACCACACCTTTCTGGACCTTGAATGTAGTGATGGGAGGAAAGAAAAACCTTCGTAGTTTTAAAATTAATCAAAAGTCTATGGATTTAAAATACAATGTAGATTCTGCAATAGCTAAAAGCTTTGGTGGCCCTAAAGGGAATAGGACAGGGGATAAAAGCTGAGAACATTTTCCTTTAGAAGCTCAAAGTTTCCCCTCTATCAGGTAAACTTAAGTGTATCTGACAGGATGACAGTCCTAGTGCCAGGCACTTGAGGCTCATAGATCTTGTGGGGGCTTTCCTTCTCCTCCAGCTGGAGAGCCCACATTAGATAAGATTTTCTTACACAATAAGCATACCCCGTTCAGTCCTGATTTGATGGTAAGAATGGAAGTCCAATGGAGGAAGTAATGAAGTTCACTGAGACAATGATCTTCACGTATGACAAAACCCAAGAAGAAGGGAAAACAAGCACCACTCAGCTACTGTCTGAAGATTAGGGGCAGCTCTCCTCCCTTACCGTCCACTCCCCCCACACCATGGCCAGTGCTACTACCACAACCACCACCACCATCACCATTACCACTACATCACAACTACAGCCACTGTCACCATCACCATTACCACTACATCACAACTACAGCCACTGTCACCATCACCATTACCACTACATCACAACTACAGCCACTGTCACCATCATCATTACCACTACATCACGATTACAGCCACTGTCACCATCACCATTACCACTACATCACAACTACAGCCACTGTCACCATCACCATTACCACTACATCACGATTACAGCCACTGTCACCATCACCATTACCACTACATCACAACTACAGCCACTGTCACCATCACCATTACCACTACATCACAACTACAGCCACTGTCACCATCACCATTACCACTACATCACAACTACAGCCACTGTCACCATCACCATTACCACTACATCACAACTACAGCCACTGTCACCATCACCATTACCACTACATCACAACTACAGCCACTGTCACCATCACCATTACCACTACATCACGACTACAGCCACTGTCACCATCACCATTACCACTACATCACGACTACAGCCACTGTCACCATCACCATTACCACTACATCACGACTACAGCCACTGTCACCATCACCATTACCACTACATCACGACTACAGCCACTGTCACCATCACCATTACCACTACATCACAACTACAGCCACTGTCACCATCACCATTACCACTACATCACGACTACAGCCACTGTCACCATCACCATTACCACTACATCACGACTACAGCCACTGTCACCATCACCATTACCACTACATCACGATTACAGCCACTGTCACCATCACCATTACCACTACATCACGATTACAGCCACTGTCACCATCATCATTACCACTACATCACGACTACAGCCACTGTCACCATCACCATTACCACTACATCACGACTACAGCCACTGTCACCATCACCATTACCACTACATCACGACTACAGCCACTGTCACCATCACCATTACCACTACATCACGATTACAGCCACTGTCACCATCACCATTACCACTACATCACAACTACAGCCACTGTCACCATCACCATTACCACTACATCACGATTACAGCCACTGTCACATCACCATTACCACTACATCACGATTACAGCCACTGTCACCATCACCATTACCACTACATCACAACTACAGCCACTGTCACCATCACCATTACCACTACATCACCACTACAGCCACTGTCACCATCACCATTACCACTACATCACGATTACAGCCACTGTCACCATCACCATTACCACTACATCACAACTACAGCCACTGTCACCATCACCATTACCACTACATCACGATTACAGCCACTGTCACCATCACCATTACCACTACATCACAACTACAGCCACTGTCACCATCACCATTACCACTACATCACAACTACAGCCACTGTCACCATCACCATTACCACTACATCACAACTACAGCCACTGTCACCATCACCATTACCACTACATCATGACCACAAACACCAGCGGCAATAGTACCATGTCACCACCACTACCACAACCACCATTCCCATCACCACATCACCACTACTACCACCACCTCCATCATCATCACCACCACAACCACCAACCACCACCACCACTACCACCACCACCACATCATGACCACAGCCACCACCACAATCATTACCATATTACCACCACCACAAAATCACCACCACCACTACTGCATTACCACTACCACACCTTGAAAAATTATCCCACTGACTTGTCTAGGAATATACCTGGGATTGATGCAGTGGTTATTATTTAATAACCCTAAAACATTCACTGTCTCCTTATGTTGAGCAAAGATTCTGTTGTTTACTGACTTAAGATCAAACAGTTGGATATTTAATGCAAGTGTTTGATTTGTGTGTCCTATAGCAAGACCCTATTTCTCTGTTCTTTTCCTCACCCTGTCTTTAGAAAGCGGAGTGATAGAAAATTTTATCATTTCAACCTATAATGTGTTTTGCAGTCTTGAAACATTCTCAGGCCATGGCTGAGACCTTCCCCAGGGCAAAGAATTAAGGATTCCTAGGGATACTGCCACATCAATGATCATAGCAGCACAATTCACAATAGCTAGACTGTGGAACCAACCTAGATGCCCTTCAATAGATGAATGGATAAAAAAAATGTGGCATCTATACACAATGGAGTATTATGCAGCACTAAAAAATGACAAAATCATGGAATTTGCAGGGAAATGGATGGCATTAGAGCAGATTATGCTAAGTGAAGCTAGCCAATCCTTAAAAAACAAATGCCAAATGTCTTCTTTGATTTAAGGAGAGCAACTAAGAACTGAACAGGGGGAAAGAGCATGAGGAAAAGATTAACATTAAACTGAGACGAATGAAGGGAGGGAAAGGGAGAGGGAAGGGAAATTGCATGGAAATGGAAGGAAACCCACATCATTATACAAATCACATATATGAGATTGTGAGGGGAAAGGGGGGGGAGGGAGAGAACGGAACAACAACAGATGAGGTAGAGAGGGAAGATGGGAGGGGAGAGGAGGGGGGATAGTAGGGGATAGGAAAGACAGCAGAATACAACAGTCACTAATATGGCATTATGTAAACATTGTGAATGTATAACTGATGTTATTCTGCAATTTGTATTTGGGGTAAAAATGGAAAAACATAACTCACATGAATCAAATGTATGAAAGATGAAAAAAATAAAAAAAATAAAAAATAAAAAAATAAATTTTCAATAAAAAAAAAAAAAGGATTCCTGTCTGACCTGGCCTGGCCAGCCCAGTCATCTTTGGAGACTGGGTGACTGGTAGTGATTCAGGGAAGTAAGGGCTGGGGAGTAGATGATAATGTCACTCTCCTATTAACCCCTGGATTCTCCATAGCCAAGGGTCAGGATGAGCCTCAGGCCTAGCAGTGATATCATTTCCTCCACATTCATGATCTCCTTGAACCAGTTCTTATTTTAAATTCTCCAACCTTATACATGCTGAGTTCTGATCTGAAGGGTAGGGCCACCTACCCATTCAAGTAGTAGGTTCTTTTTTCTTCTTCTTTCTTATGCTAATTGTTACTCTATCTTGTTTTAAAAAATGTTAGTGGGGGTTCAGTTCCTACCAATATGACAGACTACATATTCTGAAAAGCCTTCCTACTATGAAGTACCAAGAAACACTGAGGACATGTAATAAACATGAAAGTCAAAGAAATCTCAAGAACCAAAAATGAAGAGGGAGCTAGAACCCAGAGTGGAAACAGGAGTTAGAGCCAGGCCTTGAGGGTGTTGTACAGTTTTGGTGCCCTTGAGTTTTAACAACTATCCAGGGGACAGGGTCTACAGCAGTGGCAAGATGAATTTAGACTCCTGTCAAAACCCTAAAGTCACGCTGTAGATTAGAAAGGAAAATAGCAAAGGGAGAGGACAAGGAAACATATGTGGATTGATTTGGATTTTGAGTGTTGAAAAACCGATTTCCTAAAAAGTTCGAAGTCTCATGCTTGTCATTCAGTGGGCTGGGTTTGAATCCACACTGCTGTCTGGTTGAGAATACCCTTTGTAAAGAAATTAAAAGTTTTGCCAATGAGAAGTACTCTGAGATAATTGGCTGGAATTTATGCAAATCTTCTTTGGAGAATGGAACTGCCCCTGGGCCTTGGAAGAGTCCCACAAAAGAAAAACAAAAATTAATGTTAGTGAAAACAAGGGTCAGAGATTGTCATTTGACCTGGTCTATGATAAACTGTGATATAATAAGAAATATATATTTGATCTCTGCCTCTGGTTCCTAGAACAGAATGCCTAAAACTTTCATAAATTCCCAAGCAATAGGGGTGCTTGGAACATCTTTTGTTGCAGTATTGTTTTTTTGTTGCAGTTCCTGGCACAGAGTTCCTAACCCCTTGGAAATTCCTGAATGATAGGAGCATATTTTGTTCTAATAAATGTGGGTTCCTAGATGTGGCCGTCATCAAAAAAAAACAAAGACATGATTAAAATCTTGGAACTTCCCACTGTACCCCCATCCTCCATGAAGGGAAGTTACATTGGAGATTGAGTTAATAATTTATCATGTCTATTTGATGAAGCCTCCATAAAAACCCCTCAGTTGTGGATTTCAGATAGCTTCTAACTTGCTGAACCTGGTAGAGGTGCCTGGAGGTTGGCATGGAAGTTTGGCCTAGACAGAGAGACAATGGAAGCTCTGTCCTTCCTCCCATACTTAGCTACATGTATCTCTTCCATTTGGCTGTTCTGTATCTTTTGTAATGTCTTTTAAAATAAATGGGCAAAGAAACGAAGATTTCCTCTGTGTTTTCTGTGCCATCTTAGCAAATTATGGACCCAAGGAGAGGGTTGTAGGAATATCAGGCTATGGCCTGTCAGGAGCACAGGTCACAACCCAGAACTTGTGATGGGATCTGAAGTAGGGGTCAGCCTTCTGTGACTAAACCCTGAACCAGGAGGACCTGATGCTATTTCTAGGCAGGTAGTGTCAGAATTGTATTGAAACATAGGCATCCAGTTGCTATCTGCTGGAGAACTTCTGGACATAAGAAAACCCCTTATACATCTGGTGTTAGAAGTAAAGCATTCAGAGTGTGAGTATGGTAGGAAAAAAATACAGTGAGTTTTGAAGGGAAAGCAAGGAACAAGAGCTAGTAAGCGAGAGCTAGTAAGAGCTAGTAAGACTGAGAATAGAAAGGGATACACATGAGAGTTTGTCAGAGCTGACAAATAAAGGCCATCTCTCTATAGGAGAGAGAGGCAAAACAGGCTTGGGTTCTGGGACTTTTATGGATCAGCCTTAGGGATCAGAGCCTGGAGGGTCCTAAAGCAGGCAATTAGGGGTTAGATTGGTATGAGGAAGTGGTGAGCCTGTCTCAGAAATGCCTTAGGGCGGGAAAGTGAAACTGTTTGCTTAAAATGGAAGCTGTCACTTAAGATGGCCATTCAGATGCTAAACAAGGACCCATATCCCCCCCCCTTTGTTTTTATTGGGCCCTTTAGGGAACAGGGATGTAGGTTAATCTTCTGTAACTGCTTCTAGCTGGGAAGGGGCAGTGTTTGAACCCTTCATTAGGGACGTGGAAAGGTAAAATGGGCGTGTGAGATCAGGGAGATGGAGAGCAGGGGCCTGGAGGAGGGCCTGCTGGAGCCTGGTGAAGGGCTTTGTAACAGAGTGCAATAGGGGTTCAGAGGGTGGGCCCCGGGTTACATCATATAGAGGCTTAGCCAATATAGAGTAGTTAGGAATCCAAGCTCTGGGGAATCCTGCCATGCCTAGAAAGGACAGAATTTCTTCCTTAGTAGAGGACATCAAGGCCCTTTCTATCAACTGTAATGGCTTTGTGTGTAGGGGTCAGGAGGAGACCTAGGGTACCATTGCCAAGGAGAGCTGTACCTTGGATGGAGAAACCCTATCACCACAGGCAGAAAGGAAGTCAAGAAGTTTACAGGTGTCCTGATGACTGCAAAGAAGGAGGTCATCAACACACTGTAGCATCATAGACTGAGTGAGATGCATGGATGCTAGGTCCTTAGCCAAGGCCTGTCCGAAGATATGAGGGCTGTCTTGGAACCCTTGGGGGAGAACTGTCCGTGTCAGCTGGTGGAGTTATAAGACTGAGGGTCTGTCTATGTAAAGGCGAAAATGTCTTGAGAGTCAGAATGTAGGGGAATGTAGAAGAAGGCATCTTTCAGGTCTAGTACTGAGAAGTAAGAGGTCCTGGAAGGAATGGTGGAGAGAAGGGTATAAGGATGGGTTACCACGGGATGGATTGGGACACCCGCAGAGTTGATGGAATGGAGGTCTTGGACCAAAGGGTAGGAATCATTACGTTTTTTTAACTGCCAAGATGGTGTGTTATAAAGGGAATGAGTAGGTCTAAGGAAACCCTTTTGCAAAAGTTCTTGAAAGATAAGCTGTAAGCATTGTGTTTTTGTCAGGAGAGCAGGTATTATAATTGGGCCAGAAAATAGGGTTGGGGTCTTTGAAATAGATATGAATGGGCTTGTGGTGTGAGGAGATAGAAGGACTTGAAACATCCCAGACAGAAGGGGCCACCCCATAAGGGGGTAATGGGAAGGCACTGGCTGACAGAAGAGTGGGTGGTCCTAAGGTGAGAATCAGGGGAGCGGCAGGCGAGTCTGGATGGAAGCGTATATGAGGGGAGAAGGAAAGCGTAGCCCCCAACTTTGTGAGGATGTCCCTTCCCATAAGGGAACAGGGCCCTGTACAACAGCCAAAAAAGGAGAGGGTGAAAACCAGAGAGCCAAAGGCACAAACAAGGCTAGGTGTCGGTAAGGGTTGTTAAATTTTAACCTCTACCCTGACAATAGAGGTCACAGAACTAGTGGTAGCCCCCAGAACTCCTTGAGGACTGAATATGTAGCCCCAGTGTCTAGGAGGCAGGAGACAGGCCTACTTGAATACACAGAGTTACCCTGGGTTCCCATGGGATGATGGTAGTGGTCAGGTGATGGGGACCTGGGTCTCATCAGTCCTCTGCAGCCAGTCTTGAGAGTTGGAAAGGGGAACCAGAAGAGCTGGATGACCAGTGTCCCTTCTGATGGCATTTAGGACAAAGGCATGGAGGCTTGTGAGGCTTAGGACATGTTCAAGCCCCAGTGACCCATCTGACCACATTTAAAACAGGGTCTGGGCGGCTCTGAGGGACACTTCTGCAGGCCAGTGGAACTAGGGACAGATGCTAAGGCCAGACAGATGGCTTGAGAGAGCATCTCATATTTCTGCTTCCGGGCCTTCTTGTCTCTCCTGTTATATAACTAAAAGGCCACTCCCAGAACCTCAGCTTGGGGAGTTAGGGACCCCCTCTCTAGGAACCTTAGTTTGGCCTTAATATTAGGGAAACTCTGGGAGAAACAGTAAGTCATTCGTAGTTGTCTCCTATCTGGAGTTTCAGGGTCCAGATTAGTATATTGTAATAAAGCCTTGGTCAGCTGATCTAAAAATGCTGAAGGATTTTCATTCTTATCTAGGAAGATTTCCTGGAGCCTTTCGTAATTGATAGCCTTATGGACTGTCTTTCTAAGTCCTGCCATGAGGCAAGTAATGAATTGGTTTCTACTAGTTATTCCTCCTTGGGAGGTAGGGCTAGGGGCAGTGACTGCTATGCTGCTCAGGATATAGCCTGGACTCTGGAGGAAGTGGGATAGGTGCTAGGGCTGCCCTACAGGAGCGTGTGGAACAGACATCTAAGACAGAATTGGGAGATTCCTAAAAGACACCATGCTGGCCTCTGCCAACATCAACAGCTCTCTCACAAAGAACCTTGCCCAACAATGGCCTCTTCAATCCCCCAACATGATCTCATCCCTACTCATCTTTAACCCGGGCACATTCTGGTGTTCTGATTTCAGTAAACCCCAAAGAACCACTTCTTTCAATTTTCCATATGCCTAATTTCTTGCAGAGTCACAAGGTTATAGGATTTTTTTTCAGCACTGCTTGGAGTTGGAACACAATTCTGTTTTAGAGTTTGAGAAATGTTGTATGTAATGAATGTTCTTCAAAGAAACCTGTAGAATGAGTGAATGTTGGCAGAAGGAGATTAAATCTAAGTGGGATACAAGCATTTCTGGGGATTTCTGCAGGAAAATCTGATGAGATAGATTTTGGGGGACTGAGAAGTCGAGAGAGAGAGAGAGAGAGAGAGAGAGAGAGAGAGAGAGAGCAGTTTTCTTGAGGAAAAATCCAGGTACAGCTGGTGGGACCTAAGCAAATTTAGCCAGCAATAGAGTAAGTCTCTGTGTGAAGTGTTGAGTCCATGGTTCATTTCCCTCCAAGAGTAGCCATATTAGACTCAAAGTGGGAGAACAATGTGAGCAGGAAGTAGGAATAAGAAGCCCCTAAAATTCTGAAAAAATAAAGAGGTTCAGGCAGTCCTGCTGGTAGGACTCTCCACCCAAGTGTGATATAGAACACAAATTAAGAAAAAAACATGGTACTGCTGAGTGTGCTGGTGGTGCCTGGAGCATGAGTTGGCGGAGCAAGATGGCAGCTCCCACTTGCACTAGTCAAAATATTGGAGGGGCATTTGAAAGTGGGAGCAGGAAGTAGTGGAATTGGGGTAATTATTGTTAACATGGCTATAGAGCTACCACTGAAGCTGACTATCAGAATCACACACATACCAAGTGTTTGAATATACAGATCATAAATGTGTTCAACCAAAAGCTCTTTGTCTTTAAGAATGGGGACAGATCCCATCCATGCGGCGCTTTGCAGTTGTTTTAAACCCTCAGTTACGCATGTCGCATTGGGTCTGCATAACAAGTAAGTGAGGTAAGCACTGAGAAAGCCTGACATAAAACCAAACTAAGTGCAGCCGGGCAGCTGAAAATCCCTCCACTCACAGTCTCAAGCTCCCACTAACAACTACCAGCTTCTCAGCAGAGCCAAGTCTAGCTCCTCCCACGCACCAGACTGTGGTTATTCGAGATCTTATCGGTTCTGGAAGGGAAAGAAGTTAAATTTGCCTAGCCTTCTGGAAAGGATCAAGTGCTTTGCCTTTTACCTGGAGATTCGATTCTTCTTGACAAGGGGATGAACTTGATGAGCTAATGTAAGGAACCAGTTCTTGCAGACTCAGTTTGTTTTGAATTGCATCGGTGAGGTTTGTTTTAAGATGTGTCTACCTGTCATGATGACATATGCCAGTACATCTGTGCTGAGACAGCCCTTTTAGGACCCTTTCCCCTCCCTCTTTCCAAAAAAGGGGCCTTAAAACCTGACAGTTAACCTCTGGCCTTCATATGAAGTCACTATTCATGGTGTGCCTCTAGCCCTGCCTCCAACTGCTGTAGCCCTGACTTTACTAGGGATGGCAGAAAGCCCTGAGAGAATGGTATACTTTAACTTCAGGGCCTTCTTAACTCTGAGCCTGAAATCCTCCTTCTAAAACAGGGCAGGGTGCATTCCACAATCTTTAATGTCCCTTCTTTACACATTACTCTGTGATCCAATGCGGCTGAGCCTCCTCTGTAGGACTTCCAGGGAAAGGTGCCTTTGGGTGAAGAATGAGATGTTGAGAATCTCAGAAATTCATTTACCCCTCTGCAGCGATCACCAGAAATATTCCTTCTACTGCAGTCAAATTTAGTAAACATCTTTGCAATGGGCTATTATCGGGACCCATTTGTGGTTTGGGAGCTCTATTTGTGACTTGGGTTCAACAGGCTTGGCATTTCCTGTTCATTCAGTCACCCATTTAGTACACCTTTGTTTGAATAACTATGTTCCATGCACCAATTACTAATAATTAAATATTAACATTTACTATGTGTTTTTAAATGGCAGGTACTATGCTAAGTATTTTACAAATGTTATTTTGTCCTCACAACAATCTGAGGAAGAAACTATTAACTTTCTCTTTTGATAGTTGAGAAAACAGAAGCTCAGAGAAGTGGGAAGCCAACACTGGAGCTGGGAGTCTACATTAGACAGACTGACTTCAGAAACCAAGATCTTGACTATGACACTACACTACTTCTGGGAAATTCAAAAGTGGGTAAAGCATGGTCCCTATCCTAATGAGCTCATAGGCCACAGGAGTAAGCAGAATTGTAAAATCAGCACAATGAACCATAAATGTTATCCTAAAGGAATGTGCATGGGGAGTGGGGAGCAGGGGCATCTCAGCCTTCCTGGTCTGAAGGGATGGTGATCAGGGAGATTACAAAGGAAATGTGAACTTCAATTACTCTCAAATTTTCTATGATAGATCTTTAAGATAAACCCTGAATCATTGTCTGTTAACAGGCTCATTTCCTTTGTAGAAAAGGTGAGCCCTCATTGGCAAAATAGATGGGAGTTACTCCCCAAGAACAGAGGAAAGGGGAATTTATAAAACTCTGCCCTGGGAGAGTTAAAGCATCAGAAATAAGAACTCAGGTAGAAATATACAATGTCCATGTGACTCTGGCTCCCTTGCAGGGCAAGACCTATCTGAAAGTGTTAATGTTAATAAGGGATACAAACCAGAGGGAGGAGGTGTCAGCAATGTTTGATGATCTTAGAGAAGCAGAGATTGGAACTAAAGGTTAGTGTTGCTCCACTCATCACTGTGTTGGAGAAGATGAGCCCTGTTTTTAGATCAAAGCTAGCACGCCAGTATATGCACCCACATCTGGCTGTCAATTCCTGATGATGACATTAAACATTCCCATTGTAGAAGACACTCCCCTCTTCCTGATCCCATAACTTTGCCTCCCCAAGACCTCTTTATACCCGCTTGGGCTTGACAATAATCTTTCTCAGTGTAAAACTATAAATTATTATTATCTCACATCAGCTAGCTGAGAAAACTGAGCCGTGAAGAGGTACTACAAACTCTTGAGACCTTTTTTTATAATCCTTCTTAAGCTATCACCATCAAAATAAGATGTTAGATTGCACAAGGCATCTATCTAGATAAAACAATTTGATTTTACAATATATTTAAGAACACATGGGCTCATCTGATATATTGTGATTTATTAATGAGATTTAAAATAATAGGGAGAAAAGAGGCTCTTCCTTATGCATTTGCTTACTGTTTAATAAATGTAGGAGTCTAGACACTCTCTTCCTAGTCACAAACTAAACTATCCATTTTTGTTCTTTATTGTCAAAGGGCACTTGTTCTGGCTAATTTCATATCTGCCACCACAAGAAAATATAGTGGTGCTGCTATTAATGACAATACCTCCCTTCTTTAGAAGCAGTTTATATTGAAACAATATAGATCTGCTTGCCTCTGCAGTCCCCTAGCACTGATTTAATGCCAGACACATCTTTATTCATGCCTCTGCATCATTCATCGAGCTGTTTGTGAATATTGGCTCCCAGTGACATTCTTGAATGTTGTTTCTGGGCTTTATGGATGATGACCTATGCAAGTCTTGCCCAGAGGATGAAGGGAGCGGTGAATAATAGTTCATTTTCTGGCCATGTTAAATTTGCAGTTTAGAATTTTATAGCATAGACAAAGAACAGCACACCTTTCTTTTCTTTTTTTTATTCTAATTTGTTATACATGAGAGCAGAATGCATTTCAATTCATATTACACATATAGAGCACAATTTTTCATGTCTCTGGTTATACACAAAGTAGAGTCACACCATTTGTGTCTTTATACATGTTCTTAGGGTAATGATGTCCATCTCATTTCACCGTCTCTCCTACCCCCATGATCCTCCCTTCCCCTCCCACTCCTTTGCCCCATCTAAAGTTCCTCTGTTCCCGCTCTATTCCCCATCATTCTCATTATGGATCAGCATCATTACATCAGAGAAAATATTTGGCATTTGTGTTTTTGGAATTGGCTTACTTCACTTGTCATAATACTCTCCAACTCCATCTATTTACCACCAAATGCCATAATTTTATTCTCTTTTAATGTTGAGTAACATTCCATGTATATACACACCACAGTTTCTTTATCCATTCATCTACTGAAGGGCATGTAGGTTGATTCCACAATTTAGCTATTGTGAATTATGCTGCTATAAACATTGATGTGGCTGTATTACTATAGTATGCTGATTTTAAGTCCTATGGGTATAGACTGAGGAGTGGGATAGCTGGGTCAAAGGGTGGTTCCATTCCAAGTTTTCCAGTGAATCTCCAGACTGCTTTATATATTTGCTGCACCAATTTGCAGTCCCAACAGCACACCTTTTTTAGCAAGCATGTCTTCTCTTGAACTCTATAAGACATGATCAGAGCCTTCTTAGAATGTGACCCTGTCTGTCAATGTTGACTTGTACTCCTGCCTTCTACACATCTTCACTGGTACAGAGGATGAGCATGGGATCCCAGGCTTCCAGAAGCCTGGTCCATTCTGTGGACATTGAGTATATAAATAAAAAACATTCCTGTCACATTCATCTAAAGTAAAGCCAAGAGACTAGGGGAGAAAATGCTCATATCACGAGCAATTGTTCCAGGAACTGGCCCACCAGGCCAGCCCAGCAAAATGGCCCATCTTATCTTTAAGACTGTTTTTTTTTTTTTTTTTTTTTTCTTAACAACTGTCAAGGGAACTGCAAATTATGACCTTAAAACTACCTTTACATAGTAGCTGCTGTAGCTCACCAATCAGAGCTTGCCGGCTCTCAAAGTGCCAATAACTTTCTTTAATAATAACTTGCATAATTTTCTCTGTCTTAAGTTAAACCCTCAAACTTTTCTTTATTATTCAGATATACCAGAGGCTACCCCAGCCTGTGCGTGTGTGTCCCAGATTACAATCCTGTTTATTTTTCACAAATAAAAGTTTGCTTATTGGAGATTCATCTCTATATTTTTGTTTGATTTTGACATTTCAAGCAGAGAATGTCCATTAATTGTCTAGTTGGATTAAGTCCAACAGAGAGGACATGGGGTCACCACATCTCTTGGAGACAAAAGGAGATAATAATGAGAAAGTTTTGTAAGCACTATAGAGCAAAGGACTTGTGGAAACTGGTGTGACCACCTTTAGGGACTACCTGAAATGTATCACAGGGACCGTGGAGGGATGGGAAGACAGGTGCTGCTGTGGGATAATGATACTTCTAGTCTGTGTTGCTATCCTGTTTCTCATCAAAATTTTGTTCTCTGGCTCTAACTTTCAATTTTATAAATCTATCATTTCTTCTATATTTACGAGTTTAAAGAACTTTCCCCCCTAGCCTATTATGTTTATTTATTTATAAAGATAAGGAATCTGGATTTTAATTTTATTTGGGGGGAAATTTTGAAACACTTGCAGCCCTTTTCAGGGAGCACCAAGGGCTCAAAGTGATGATTCTGGGTGGTAAGTTTAGCACAATATTTCCCCCCATCTTTTCATTATACTTTTTAAGACATTTATTTTAGGCAATGGGTTAAAATGTATTATGATCATTTATTTTGATGCTCAAATTTTCCCAGATTTAAGAAACATAGATGTTAATAAAATTTGTGACTCTAAGAGGTTAAGTGACCTGGGGCAAGTCACTTTGCATTCTGAGTCCCAGTTTCTCATTTTGCATAACAAGGGAACTACATTACAAAATCTTTAATATCTTTTCTATGTCTAGATCTAAATACCCAAGAGACATAATTTTCTTTTTTCCCCTTTTTCAGAGACCTTTTAAAACTTGTTTTCATTTTGAGAAGTTCTTTGTTTTGTTTTACTTAACTTACACTTTAAAAAATCATTTAAATAAACCATGATAGTGGTGAGTTTAAAACAACACATAATTAATCCATTTATTTCTTAACATGAGGAGAAGGGGCGATAGAGTATGACCTTTTGTGTAAAGAGGATGGAATAGTTTGAAGACCCCTGACTCTCAGTAGGAAATATTTGCTTCTTCCTCTAACAATGACAGCTCTTCTCAGATGTGCCTTTGTTCTTAGAACTAAAGTCCAGAGAAAAAGCAATTCTCACCCACCTCTTCATCCTCCCTCACTTCCCCCACCATTTCCCCACCCACTGAGATCCCCACCACCAAAAGCCCTAAGGCTGTCTCTTTCCTTTCTATGCTTTTATGGCCTGGGTGGATTTGACTGTGTTAATGAGAATTGGCAGAGTGATTTGGGGAGAAAGAAGTCCAGTCCGGTGTAAGTTCCATTTATGTTTGCCACACAACTGCACAGTTAGGGTGTTATGTACGCTGTGTGTACATAAAAACATCCACACACCTAAACTCCAAAAGAAACATCATTTACTAACTACAATTTTTCATTTCTGAATTTTTAATTTTAGTGCACATGGCTATTTCATTGAATTATAATTTCTGTAATGCTGATGAAATCATTAGCAACATTTTAAAACTGTAACTAAGGCCAAGGAAACAAAGTAACAAAACTCAGGACCATTAATAGGATCCGTTTTCTGGTAGTTTTGTATTCTATTCTCCTAGCTCACAGCCAGGTCCATAATGGAGCAGATCAAATGTGAAAGATTTGTTCTTTGTTTTGAATATTCCCATCAGCTTTCTAGTACAATATTAATCTAATTATCAAAACAGCTCTCACTTCATCTTTCCAAAGTATGATCTGGACTGGAAGATTCAGGTGGGAGATTATTTATAGACCCTTAACAACATTTCCAAGGAAAAATAAGTCCTGTGCAAATTTTCCTTCATCCAGATTCCCTGTTGTTTGAAAACACAGGCTTTTGTATTTGCTAACATCTCTAGCTCTACCCTTCTTTGGGGGGAATTCCATGGAGAGATCTATGTTGACCTAAATATGAATTTCACTGAAGAATTGAGGCTGACCCAACCACAAATCAGAAACCAAACAATACCTTAAAGGGTGAGGAAGAGGGAAAACACAGACTTTTCATTCCTTTTCCCTCAGCATATTAGTGCAGCAGATCTTTCAGCTATGCTAGCAATCTGCTGTGGACTTTCTGAATGGAGAAGCTTCTAGAGTCTAATGACTCCGAGGAAATGAGTTATTCTTGTTACCAACCGGAGACAGTTGCCATTCATATTCGAGAAGAAAGCAGATCTACTGCAGGGCATGAAATTAAATTTTCCAGGTAGCAGCAAGTAATTGATACCATGGGGTGACCCTTGCCTGCGGCTGGCTATTTCTGTCCATAGAGCACAGCAATAGGGCCAGCCACCCCAGTTGACCCCCACAAGCTGAGCTTGAAAAACAACATGCCCCAACAGCTACTATGTCCTTTTCATAAATACTCCCCATATTCGTCACCTTTGTTCTTTCAGCCTTTGTTCTAATTCAGATGTCCCTGATGGACTCATACATTTTTTATGAAATTATTAATTCATCCACCTGAGACACTAAGTGGGAATCAGATTTATCAGCTTTCTCTGTGATGCAAGGTTTGGAACGCTTATCGCTTTTTTTTTTTTTTTTTTTTTTGCATACACAACATTGCTTTGGGGAGGTTTTTATATCTTACATTTAAAATTTTGTCATCAGAAAGGTTTTTGGAAAATAGGACCCAGATAAGCCGCATTGCTTTTTTTTGCCCTATTGACTACTCCTTTATATATTCAGAATTAATTGGTTTCTTCTGAATGGTAGCAGAGCATCTATCACTGAGAATGAGTTTTAAGATGAATATTGAATATATTTAAATAACAAGTTAGGATAGGAAAAGCAACCAACCGGAAAGAAATTGTGTGTCCCTCTTTCAGAACTGCTCAAAAATTAAATCATTTTGGAAATTCGCTCCGTAACTTATTGCTAGTCATGGAATTCTTGACATTGGGTATGTGCTAGCTTCCAAATTAGGATTATTTGGTTCAAAGCTCTAGACCTTTCTAAATGCCTTAGTTAGGGAAAATGGACTGAAAGCCCTAATGTAGCAATTTGGGACATAAATTATGTAACTGCAAAGAGCATACCAAAAGATCATGGCTCCTAGAGCCAATTTAGATTTTAATCAGATTTTTCATTCCAACTTTAATTAAAGTGTTTGACTTAGAAAAATGACTATTAGTAAAATTGACTGCCAGTAAAGCAAAAAAGAAAAATTAATTGAAAAAAAATGTACCCTGGCTGCTACAAAGATTCATAGCATATGCTAGGAAAGGGAGCGGAATGCTTTAATAAACTTTTATAACATATAGTAGTATTTCTCTTTCTAGGCATATAGAAAAATATGTGTGTCAGATTTTCCTCCTTAGATGCTGACATAAGTGAAAATAACAGGAAAACATTTTTAATTTAAAAATCTAACGATAACCTCTAAATAATAGGTTGTAGCTTATCAACTTCTTCCTCCTGGTTTGGTCAGGCTAATTCCTATAGCTATGGATCAGCCAGCTGGTATTTGTTGATTTTTTACTTGCCCAGGCACTGGAAAGATGTTTGAAGAAGTATCAGATATAACTCCTCCTCTTAGAAATCTTGGAATCTTATTGAGGCAAAAAAAATGGGAAAAGTTCAAGGCAATCAAAAAGCCTAAGAAATTAGGTGGCCCATCCCTGAGGGTGTGAACCTTGAGATAAGGTGCATCTGCCTGGTTAGAACAACTCTGCAGCCATTATGAGGTGGGACAGTGAAAGGCAGACAGGATTTGGCATGCAGGGCAGACACATGTTATTGCAATAAAGAGGATCCCAAGGCAGGGGAGAATAGGATTCTTTTCTATCCTAACCTGTTATTTAAATGAACTCAATGTTCATCTTAACACTCATTCTCAGTGATAATCTGCCACCATCCACAAGAAGCCAATTAATTTTGAACATATAAAGGAACAGTCAGTGATGTGGCTTATCTGGGTTTATCTTTTTCTATTTTCCAAAAATATTTCTGTTGATAAATTAAAAGTAGGATCTGAAATTTAAGAAAGAGCGAGAGAGGAGAGATCCTAGTATTCTAGGTAAGGTTTAAATGCTCATACTATTGAAAAATATAATCACAAGAAAGTGAGGGGGAAGAAAGCCAAGCCTGTATCTTTCCGAAGAATGATTTAGACTAGAGGGTTCAGGTGGGAGATTATTTATAGATCCTTAACAACATTTCCAAGGAAAAACAAGTCCTGTACAAATTTTCCTTCATTCAGATTCCCTGTTGTTTGAAAACACAGGCAGTGAGGACAGTTCATATGTGGTGGTAGGAATGCAAGGGTTAGGCTGAACATGAGACAAACCATTAACTACATACTATAACTGTCTGTGCTTTGTGCATTTACAGTCTTACTTTCTTGTACTATTTTTTGTTCTATAGGCACCAGCGGCCTAGGGGCAGAGGGAGGATGCAATTTTTAGAAAGAATTTTTAAAAAGAATAGCCTAAGGTTTTATGCAGATTTCATTGTTTGAAGGAGACTGGCAGCAGGGAGCCTAGGAGAACACTGTCCTGTCCAGGGCTGGGATGGATACAATGATAGTTGCAAAGAAGAGAAACTAAACCACTTTGATTCAATGAACGTTACTGAAGCTATTCTATGAGCCAGTCCTGGAGTTCGTAAGACTTGATGCAGAAGGGAAAAAATTAAGGTCAGGTGGTATCCAGTTAACAGTCAGGACTCCTAGAAGTGCAGACACAAGCTCTGGGACATCTGGCCTGAGACAGCATAGACTGGCAGGGCAGGCATGAGCAGAAGGGGCAAGAAAGGCCTCACCCAGAACACCATGTTTAGCTGGACTTTGAAAGGTAAGTTAAGATTTTCCAGCAAGAGAAGAGAGAAAACACAAGAGCAGGGGATCCAAATTAATTGGAAACTTAGGCCAGCAAATTGAAGACAGAAATTTAAAAACTGAATTAAAGAGCTGCCATCATCTTCTTTAATTCTATACATCCCATCGAGGAGATTTTTCTGAAGGGAAAAAATAAAATGAAAGAAGGAATCACATACTTTGGCAAAAACGAAACATTTGTGGAGATAGAGAAAGAATACTTGGAACTGTTACAGAAAATTTAGGATGCATCTTAGTAGAGGTTCCTAAAAAAATGGGGAAAAAAAATAGAACAAGTCAGTGTGGGCAAGGTTTAAGTGCTTATCATGTTCTACTGGGAAATTAAACCACAAGAAAGCAAGAGTGAGGAGGGAAAGGGAAGTGGAGGAAGGATGGGGATGGGAAGCAACTGCAAGAACTGCTTGATAGCCTAAGCTACTAGTCACAAGAAGGCCCAAAGTGGCACAGCTACTTGCTTGACAGGTGCAGGGTGTCTCAGAGTAAGCTGTACGAAAAACCTAACTTCAGAACAACACATCAGGGGAAAAAATAAAAAGAAAGTTCTCTGCTGACTTTGTTCTCTTGTTTCCTCTTTCCCATTCACCAGAAAGAACCCTGTGGAAGTTAATCCCTGTGTCTTCAGGGTTGAGTCCCCTAGCCTCTTTTGGTAGCAGACTTCTTGAGAGGAAGCAGATACTGTGACCTATAGTGACATTTTTAGGGAATCCAGAAGTAGGGGAAGAGCTGAAGACAACATAGGAGAGAACCCCAAGGTTCTGCCTGGAATCTTTCCCTCTGCTGCCACTCAACAAGCTGAGGATCCAAGAGACAGGCGAGGCCAGAAGAATCTGAGGCGGCTCATAGCATGTGTCCTATACTAGGTGTACTATTTCCACACATACATCTCATTATAATTGTGGTCAGTCCTCAAGAAATTTCCAGATCCATGGCTTCTTTGAATTCTCTGTGTGTATCCTTATTGTGCTCAATTATTTAGGTCTTCCAACATGGGCAGCATGAGGCGAGAGAATGCAAAAACCCATGCTGGTTAATGCTGTCACCTAGAAGTCACTGGTAAAACTGGTTAATTAAGTAGGACGGAGATGAATGAGGACAGCTGACATTAAATTGAAGGATAGTGGGAAAGAAGGTTCCTGCTATGTTTGCTTAAGCTTGGTTTTCAGCAGAATCTTTTTTTTTTTTTCTTTCTCCGTTTAAATTGAGGGTGTGGGTTGTGCTAAGTGTGTCTATTTCCCTGAAACTTTATCCTCTTCTCAGGAGAAGAGTGAGCAGGAAGAGGAGGTGAGGCCAGGTTGACAGGGAAGAAGAGACCTACAGGCGGTGTGAAACACAAATACTCACCATCAGTGTCATGGGGAAACCATGTGTCAGGCGCCCCTGAGATTCGTCAAGCTGGAACATTTTGGCTATTGCTGCCTGACCTGACAAATTTATGAATTTGAAAACTATTTGGGGACCAACACTTTGAAAACAAAAGAGATAAAATCAAAAAACAATAAAACAATACTTTGAGTTTATAGACATAAATGGGCCAGGTGACAACCAGCCCATGAAAACATCCAGAATCTTCCCTGGAAGGCTGCTCTTAAACTCTGAAAAGGATGATATTATCAGCAATTGACTGGAAGCTTTGGGTCCCTGTGAATTGCTGATGGTGGCTCCTAATTAACCTGTGTCCTGCTGACTGTGATAATTCAGGAGCGTCCTGGAGGTGCTCCACTTTTAAGTTAACTGAGGCTGCCTGCTCATTCAAGCTAATCCTGATATGCTTTAAAAAGAATGAAAAGGAAAAAAGTAGACACTCCTGAAGCTATAAAAGAGAAGCTGTGTGGGTGGAAAAGATGGAACCATTATTTTCCCCTTTTGTTAGTTGGAGGACCCTGTTTGTGTAAACTGCCCAGCATGACTGGGCAGAAGGGAATTCCAGAAGGGAATGCTGAGTGTGTCTTCTTGCCATATTAATAGTCAAACAGCCAATTTGATTATTTTTGGTCTAGACAGATTTGGGATTGTGTAAAATTATTACCTGATGTTTACAACTTTTTTCAAACTCAAATGATTTTCATGCCATCTTTACAATTGTTGCTGTCTCTGGATCACTTTGAAGCTGGCTTATTTTTGTGTGAAAGAAAATAGCTAATTTTGCCTTGCCTAGCAAAAAATATTGTGAAATTACAATTTTGATGTACTCCATAGGTGTGTATATGTTTGTACAGAGATCATTTTTAAAATGTTCGATGTCATATCATCCAAATTTTCTAGGTCCTTGGAGAATAATGCATTATGGATGTGGGACTCTTTAACTAGAGCACAACAAAATGGAAAGAAAACAGTAGCAGAGATTTCCTACATTCCTGGAAATTTGTAGGAGTCTAAATTGGTCTGTTTATTTGTTTTTTTAAAAGCAAAACATTGCAATAGTTGCACCTGTCATGAATCTTTAATGTGTCTGCATACTGGGAAGCCCTGTTTATATAAATTTTTATCTACCTTCACATTTTTAAATTTCTTTCTTCTAGTAAACTTATAAATAACCCAACCAAAAAAAAATTAGTCCTGTGTTATATAACATTATCCCATGTTCTGTGGAGAACTCTTTGATATGTGGCCTCAGTCCAATGAATTTATATCACTGTATTCCCAGTCTTCCTGCTCCTCCTGTCTTGGAGGTTCCAGTAACTAAGCATAGCACTTTGGGGATATTGTGCAGATAAATCAGATCAATCTGGGTAGACTCAGCACAGCCAGGACTCATATCTTCCACTTTTCTCTGTTGGAGAATTGGCCCCATTTCATTTTCCTGATACCCTGTCAAATAGAAAATATGGATTCATATCAAGTGGGAAGACACATTCTTAAACACCAGAGAGTTCATGAGACCAAGCTATGATTTAGACTCAGGACAAAATAATAAAAAGTGTTCTAGTTTCAGATGGTAGAATGAGATGCTCCATTCAACCACTCCCCAGAAAAAAACAACTAGAGAAAATGGTTTTTTTTAAAGCAACTATTTAAAATATCTAGAGATCTCCAGAGCGCATACAAGAAAATTAAAGGCCGAATGTTTTCTCTAATATGAGGATGCTAATTCACAATAAGGCTGGGAGTAGAGGCACTAGGGAAGAATAGCATTACCTTAGATTAGGTAGAAGGAAGTGATAGGAGGGGAGGGGAGGGGATGTGGGGATAGGAAAGATAGTAGAATGAAACAGACATTATTACTGTATGTATGTATGTGACTACATGACCAATATGATTCTAAAGCATGTACACTCAGAAAAATGAGAAACTATATGCCATGATATATCAAAGTGCATAAATGCATCCTACTATCATATATAACTAATTAAAACAAATTTAAAAGATAAAAAAGAAATATTTACTCAAGAAATTCTACTAAATCTTGGAAAGAACAGCCAGAGTCTGTGGCATATAAGCCATAGCCCATCTTCTGCCTGCCCCACTTTCCACAGTTCAGGGAGACCAAAGCTCCATGTGGGATGTCTGTGGCCAAGAACAACAGTCTCCCTCTCCCCTCAGTTCCCAGCTGAGGGATACAGCATCTCACCAAGAGGGGGTGGCCACCAGCATTTCTTATCCCCTTCTGTTCCAAGTTTCAGAGACTAAATTCATGGCAAGTATAGCCCCATGGATGCTCTCTTGCTTCCCCAGAACCCTCACTCCTAAGACAGAGATTCCATGCCAGGTATGGCAGCCCAAGAATACTGGAGCCCCAATTTCTGTGCCTTAGCTTGCTCATAGAGTTGTGGCTCCATGCTGGGAAAGGCAAGCTGAGAAGACCTCTGCCCAGCACTCTGCTTATAAGGTGGGAGTAGAGTATGACCCCCATCCCAGTTCAGAGATTTTTACCTAAGGAATGAGACAGATAAGAAGACAGATAAGAACTTCAAATCTCTTCCCAAAGGAGCTAACTTCATCTGAAGCACAGTAAGAGGAAGTTCAAGCTTAAGGACACTCTCAGACCCAATGGCAATTTTGGTAGCAAGCAATCAAGAAACAGCTGGTAGCTCTAGGAGAGGAGTGGGCTAAACTATAGGTGAACAAGTTTACCACAGAGTACAAGGGAAAGGGGTAGCTAAGAAGAAATCAGAAAACTTCTCCTTAGAAGATGACTGGATTTAATAGGCTCAGACTGTGGAGCAAATTATGCACCAGGCATTATTGAAAAGAGTAGCTCACTCAGCCAGCAGTTAAAGGAAATTATCAGTTGGGTGAGATACAAAAAGAAGCACCCTTACAGATAAATCTGGGAATAAGACAGTAAAAGAGAGCCCCGTGGAAACCACTGTCATCCAAGGGTTACTGTGTGTGACTGAGTCTCCGTCTTCTGAAAAATGCCATCATAAGTTTTGCATTATATGGGAAATAAACTTCACTAAAATGGACCACCCAAATAAACAACCAAACAACATTATGAATCAGTCCTCGACAGAGGAAGGAGATCAGTATCCAGAGCTGCTACATTGCAGTACCTACAAATACCCAATTTTCAACAAAAATAACAAAAAAAAAAAAAAAATGAGACATGGGAAAAAAATAAGAAAGCATGACCCATACATGGGGAACAAATTAAGCGGTAGAACCTGCCTATAAGAGGACACAGACACTGAATTTAACAAAGACTTCAAAACACTAAAGAAAACTGTGCTTTAAAAAGTAAAGGAAGGTGGCTGGGGCTGGGGCTGGGGATCAGTGGTAGAGCACTTGCCTAGCATGTGTGAGGCACTGGGTTTGATCCTTAGCACCACATGAAAATAAATAAATAGAGTTATTGTGTTCATCTATGACTATGTGTGTGTGTGTATGTGTATTAAAAAAAGTAAAGGAAGGTATGATGACATTTTCTCATCCAACAGAGAGAGAGAAATTATCAAAATGATAAATTAGGGCCAGGGACATTGGCACGTGCCTGCAATCTCAGCGACTCAGGAGGCTGAGGCAGGAGGATTTTGAGTTCAAAGCCAACCTCAGCAATTTAGTGAGATCCTAAACAACTCAGTGAGACTCTGTCTCTAAATATAATAAAATTTAAAGAAAGGATGGGTATGTGGCTCAGTAGTTGAGTGCCCCTAGGTTCAATCCCCATATATAAAAAAAAGATAAGTTATTTAGAATTCTTTTGCAAGAGAGATTTGTCTTTTTTTCTTCAATTTATTAATGTATTCAGCCATTTTTTAAATCAGTGTAGACTCATGGATATTTATTTGATACCTTAAGTTATAATCCAATACTACTTATTTTATTGCTTTAACTTTTTCCCAGTATTGTCCATTAGGCACTATACTTCAGTTGACTCCTGGGTCCCTTTTATATGTCTCAATGAATGTGGTAGGTTCAGTGAGTTTGGGACCTTTTCATTTGTTTGTTTTTAAGCATTTCTTCACTTACCAATGCTACAAGATGCTCTAGGGTTATCTTGTATTATTTCCTTCCTCCGACCTATGATCAGCCATTTCCTCAAGGAACTGAATCCTTTTATTGGAGAATTGTCTTTTTGAAGTAAGATCTGAGAGTTAAATTTGTTCTAGGGTTTCTTTTCTGAGTAATGCAAATGTTCTACAACTGATCATGGTGATGGTTGTTATAACTCTGTGAATATACTAAGAAGCATTGAATTGTCCACTTCAAATGGGATTTATTTGGGAACGGTAAGATATGTGACTGTCAATGATGCTCTTATAAGAAAGATGCAAATTAAATTAGCTTGGAGAAATATGCTATTTCATAAGACAAAGGAGTGATATAGAGACAAAAACTGTACATAATGACAAACCCGCTGCCAATTAGAATCAAGCATGGGGCCTCAAGCTGACCATCAGGAAGGAATATATTTGAAATATCATCTACACAACAAAAATTACTGCCTGCAAATAAGAATGTCTTAAGACTTGTAAGAACTTTTAAAAGAAAATTAGAACATTTCAAATCATTTAAATTATATCTTCAGAGGGCTTTGAGGAGTTATTATGTGTGGCATTATTTAATTAGAGCCTTGAAACAATAGGGTGGAAAGAACAACAGATCAAAAACTCCTACATTCCTGGAAATACTTGGGAGCCTAAACTAGTTTATTCATCTTTAATGGGAAACACTGCAGTATTTCTAGGCAGCTGCTCTGAACGTTTAATGCATTCTGGATGGCAAGAAGCTCCCTCCACCCACTGTATGGAAACAAAGATTTAAGGCCGCATCCTACCTCTGGAACCATCAGAGAACACGAGGCCAAGCACGTGTGAGTGTTGCTTGTTTTCTGATCACACTCATAAGTCCAAGGCTCCCTTATTCCATATGTGGGAGACTATTGGTATAGAAGAGTGTATAAGAAAGAAACGGAGGTTAGGGTTCAGACCCAGGGAGTTGTAGAGCCACCTGTGTTGTTTGATATCACAGTTCTCATTGAGATGCCATATTGATATTGACCTCCATTCTTGTCCTTGCTTTATAATTGCTCAAGGTCCAGTGCAGATTCTTGACTGAATATGAACACGTGAAGATATAAACACGAATGAATAGGAAGAGTTAGATAAGAATGTGTGTGTGTGTGTGTGTGTGTGTGTGTGTGTGTTACATGTGCACATGAACTTTATATTTATGGTTATCTGTTGTGGTTTAGATATAAGGCATCCCCCAAAAACTCATGTATGAGACAGTGCAGGAGAGCTTAGAGGTGATGATTGGGTTATGAGAGTCTTAACCTAGTCATTGTATTAATCCCTTGATAGGGATTAACTGTGTGGTAACTGCAGGCAGGTAGGGTGTGACCAGGTGGTGGGTCATTGGGGGTGTATCTTTGGGATGTATATTTTGTTCTTCTTGAGGGGAGCGCGCTCTCTCTCTCTCTCTCTCTCTCTCTCTCTCTCTCTCTCTCTCTCTCCTTCCTGGTGCCATGTACTGAACTGTTTTCTTCCACCACATTCTTCAATCGTGATGTTCTGCCCACCTCGGGTCCCCAACAATGGAGTTGGCCCTCTAAGTATTGAGATCTCTGAAACCCTAAGTGACAAATAAACTTTTCCTCCTCTAAAATTGTCCTTGTCAGGTCTTTTGGTCATAGCAGTGAAAAAACTGACTATAACAGTATAATATTCATATGTGTACCCATCATGGATTGGAAGTATTTGGGGAAAACATTTCATCTGTACTGAACATGTACAGACTTTGTCTTCTTGTCATTATTTCCTAAATAGTATGATAAAACTATTTATTTAGCATATTTGTGTATTATAAGTAATCTGGAAGATTTTTGAAGTATATGGTATGTGTATGTTAAACGCAAAAACCACAGGACTTCAGTATCCCTAGATTTTGGTATCCTCGGGGGATCCTAGCATCACACCCTGAAAATACTGAGGGATAAATCTGAATGGGGGAGGGACTGTAATATAATGGTTAAATAAGCCTCTGTAGAGTTAGACTTGGTAGGGCCAATCTCAAGCCCTGTAACTTACCAACACAGGATGATGAGTGTTCTGTATCTACATTTTAATTTCCTCATCCATAAATGAAGAAGAAAATAATATTTACCTTCATGGTCACTATGACTATGAAGAGAGATAATGAAAAAAGTAGTTGACATATAGTGAACACACAATGTTAACATTTTACGTATCTACTTATTCACTGGTGATAGAATCTGCAGTATCCAATTTCAATTCTGCACACTATGCCTAGAGAAAAACATTTCCCACTGAGATAATCTCTTAATTGCTTCTTATTTCTCTACTTTGCAAGGTATTCTTTTAAAGAAATATTTGCTTTATTCTGATTACAAAAGTAATTTATGCTAAGTAACTAAGACACTTAGAAATACAAGGATTAAAGAGAAACTAAAATCACCATTATTTCATCATACAGACATAAGTAACAAAAATTCAGTTTCCTGCCTGCATTTTTTCTGTGCATTTAACCTGCTTGAGATTATATTTTTTGTACTATTTATATATCCATTTTGTACTAAGCGTTATAAAACTAGCTTTGTTTTCAAAATCATTTATACGCTTCTCTTTAAATATGGCATATTGACCATAGATGTTTATATCCTCTCCCTCCTAAAAGCCATTTAAAGTGAAAGTAAAGGAATTTTTAAATGTATTTAATTACAGGGAGAAAGAGAAAGTAAGACAAGGGCAAATAAGAGGTTGGAACAAATTTTTGGAGGATAGTAGAGAAGCACATAATGCGTTTACAGAGCTGAGGAGTCTTCAGTGCAAGATACCCCAAGAAAGACTATTTTACCTCAGAGAACTCCTGCAAGCTAAGGACTTGGTGTCAGCTTGCATTGCTGAAGGGCAGAGTGAGATACAGAACAAAAACAGAAGGATTGATTGAAATCTTAACATGGGACTTTGGGTTCTCAGCCCCAAGTCTCAGATCTTCTCCTCAACAAGAAAACTGAAGTTTCATCTGTGGAAAACTAAAGCAAAGAAGCTGGATTCATAGATATCAGATACAGTGGGGGTGAAGGAGGAGGAAACATAGACAAAAATTTAGGAAGATCAGGTGAAATTCTAGGTACAAACTGTGAGAATTCTCAGCCCTTTTCCCTCTTGGCTTCAAAATGTGAACTAAAATCAGGTTTGTACCCATAAAAGAAAAGTGGGGGGTTTTCTCCTGAGAAACACCTTCGTTCCTATGGAGAAAAGAACTTCAGGTACTATTCTTTGAAATTTCCCCTACAAAAAAAGCCATTTTGCTGTCACTTCACCTTCAGTTAAGTAATGACATGACCTGCCTACACACATACAGGGCTTCCAACAAATTTTCCAGACTTGCTTTCAAAAAATGAACAGAGAAAAGAGATCATTTAACAAGTGATTCTGTAGAAGAGGCTGATAATGGGCTCCTGACATCCCCAGAAAATCTACTCATTTCCATTGCTCCGTCTTTTACATCTAGGTGGAGCCATAATGGCTAGTTCTTCCCAACGGGATGTGGGCAGTTGGCTGATGTCACCTCCAGGGTTAGCGGTTTCAAAGCAGATGTGCTTTTCCCATATAAGGAAGGTATGTGACTACAAATCACAAACAAGAAATAATGAAGGAAAAATCCAAGAATAGAAGGTCTTGGAAACTAGAAATACAAGAGCTAAAATGTGGACTTTAGTAGAAAGATTTTACAATGAAGTCAATAGAATCTCCCAGAAAATAGAATTAAAAGGCAAATGACTAGAGGACATAGAAAAGACAAGAAAATTAGAGCAGCAAACAAGGAGCTCCAATGCTTAGCCAACTGCACTTTCAGAAAGTGTAGGAAAATGTTAAGAGAGAAAAATTTCAAGAAAATGATGAAAAAAAAAATGAGTTCCATAGCTTTAAGTGGGTCATAAAATTCCTAGCAAGATAAAAGCAAATCCTTTCACCTGAAGGATATTTTTGTGCAATTTGAGAATACTAGAAAGAAAAAGAAAGTCTTAAAAGCTTCCACAGAGGAGAGAGAAAAATATGAAATAATATTTACATCTAATTTCTTAACATCAATAGGTAAGGATAGAGTATACTGAAGAAGGATTTCAAAATACTGAGATAAAATTTCCTACATAGAATTTTTATAAGTGTGGCAATAAAATAGACATTTTCAGAGAAGGATACCTGCTTTCAACACTTCTATATAATAAAGTAGGGAAGGCCAGAGCTATTAGGCAGAAAGAAATGAAAAGGCATCAGTGTTGAAATCCAAGTATCCCTGTTTGCAGATGACATGATCTTATGTATAGGAAACCCAAAAGACTTTACCAAAAAACTATTTGAACTATTAAACAATTTTAGTGAAGTTACAGGATCAAAAATCAATGTACAAAAATCAGTAGCATTACTATATGCTAATAACAAACTATCTGAAAAAGACATCCAAAGAAAAATCTCATCTATAACAAATACAAAAAGAATTTAAATAAAATACCTAGTAATAAATTTAACCAAGGAGGTGAAAGATCTCTAAAATGAAAACTATACAACAGAGGAAATGGAAGGAAATATGAACAGAAAGATATTCAATGTTCATGAATTAAAAGAATTCATATTGTGAAAATGTCTCTACTACTAGAACTATGCATCTGACAAAGGGTTAATATTTAGAATGTGAGTATACAATATGTATAAATTTTATCTTTATTATTTACTCTAGAAATTTAATGATATTATGAATATTTTTACAGAAATAACTTTGGATTATTATAGACACCTTATTTTTATTCATTTCTGAATTTTTAATTTAATATTTCCTTCCTTCTTGTTTATTTGAGTGTTCTTTTGCCCTTTTCACAATTTGTGAGTTTAACTCAGCCTATTTTTGCTGTTAGACAATCTTATTTCAATATATTTTAAGCTATATATACTTAATTTTTGCTTTGAACTTGTAAAGAGAATCAGGATTGGTAGAAGACAAATTATTTAATTTTAGAAATTCACCAAATTTAGAGATTTGAAACAAAAAAGAGAGAAAAATGGATGTCTTTTTATTATCTGTTCCTCCCAATAGGGTTTTTCTTTGCCTTGATATTACTAAGACATCAGGGGTCTAAGCTGAACAAATAATTTCTGTGGCCCTGGGGCAGGTAAAGATTGTCTGGAAAGCATAACTTTGCTTCTCCAACTCCTCCTCTCACAACTGATATATGATGCCCTGTGTCCTGCCTGCAGCCATCACCACCTTCCCTAGCCCTTCACAGACACACACACACACACGTCAGTCCCCAACATAGTATTTTTCAGTTATTCTTTTTAGTTCTAGAAATCCATGCTTTCTTTTTACTTCAATGTTGTCTCCAGGGTTGATACTGGGAGAGGTAATCAATAGGCCATGGCATTCTGCCATCCTGACAGAAGCCAGAAATGTTCTTGATTTTCAATATTTGCTTAGTTGTTCTTGTTCCATACCTGCAGATCACTTTTGAAATACTTCGTTTCACTTTCTTCTAAAACACATCAATGGGTTGTTAATCATCCTTGTCTAAGAACTATAAGACATTTTGTGAGTAACTGACATATTTATGACAGGTAGTATTGCCACTCAGACATCTAGTATGTGACTTGGGATATTTGATTATATTTTATATCCCTCAATAAAGTTTTATCATTTTCTTTACATAGGTATTACACATTTCTTCCTTAGAATTTCAAGCTATCTTATGTTTTTTATTGCTATTGTGTGGGGATACTTTTCTACTTTATTTTGGAAATAATTATTGCTTATCTATAGAAAAGTTCATTGCTATTTGAGGCAATGAACTTTTCTATAGATAAGCAATAACTATTTCCAAAACTTACCATCCATTCCTGTAAATTCCAATAATAAGGGGAAAATAGATTTTAAAATTTCCTCTCAAAGACAAGTGAAAACATAGTCTATTTTTTTCCCCAAGGGTAAAGAGAGGAAAATGTACACTTGTATTTATCTAGGGTTTTGTAATTTTCTTTGAGAGTATATGATCAATTATTTAATATCTTTTTCTCAGCATAAGTATAATACACAGTGGAAACCACAGAAGAAAATTCGAAAGTTCAATTAGATCAAAAGAGATCACAACCCTCAGTCACATTCAATGTTTATATTTTTGTGTGAACACACACACTTCTACACACTGAGAGTCAGGATTGTGTCTCAAAAGTGCTCACAAATAAGCTTCACATGACTAAACACGTCCAGTAGTCTGGTAAACTGCCACAATGTGTGTTTTTGTGTTTTGTTTTGTTTTGTTTTGTTTTTCTTCATTGAGGCAGTTAAGAAGGCAAGTCCCGAGGGATTTTGTTGGATCTTAAGGGATAACTCTTAGGGACAAAGAAGCCAGATGTGATAAACTTACCTGGTAACAGAACCCCATTTAGGGAGGTCCTGAGTGATCCTGAGTCCAGAACCATGCCAGTCACTCAAATTTGTGCCCAGCCCAGTCCCCTGGGTGCATCTTTAGGCCCTTTGAAGAGAAAGAATCCATAGTTCCTTATACCTTAGTAGGATGTGGGCACAGGAAATCCTGCTCAGACACCCTTGAACAGGGAACCATGGCAGAGGAGTGAGGACTCTTCCCACCTTCCCTGCATGACCACATAGAACACCAAGGGAGACCTTCAGGAATCAGCCACTAGGACCCCAGAGCTACAGCAATGAATGGGAGAACTTCCATGCCTCAAAGGCACCAGAACCCTCCAGGAGAAGACACTATGAGCACCTGTGGGACATGTGTAGACGACTCCAATGGCATTCAGGGCAATAGTGGGGAACGTAGAAGTCCAAGGTGAGCTGCTGAAGGGAAAGCCAGTGCAGAATGATTTTTAAAAATATTTGTGTGAGGCCTGAGTCTTGGATAACTTATGTGTACATTTTTACTGGAATTTGGATCAGACTTGGGTGTTTTGGTGCCTTATCCCATACTTTTAAATATTCTCTAAAGATCTTAGAAAGATAAAAGCTATACCCTCCCATTTCCAAATGCTTAGAACCATTTTATTGGTTGTCACATAATTTTGAAAGTCACCCCAATAGGTAATGGAAGGTGTCTCAAATTATTATTGAAAGCATTTTAAATATCAGGTCCTTAAAATTAGAAATTTGCAAGTCAAGGTTCTTCAACTTCTATTTTTCTCTTCTGCAAATTTTTCAAATTATTGTTGAATGAGAACATTCCCAATATTTGGTATCTTACAAAAAATGTGGAATCATGAATCTTAGACTGGATCTGATAACTGAGAAAGAAGTCCCCAATTCAGTCATCTCATCTCTCACTCAACCCCGTGAGGCTGACAACACTCGGAGCTTTGAAATGATGAGGCCCTCACCAAATGTACTACAAGAGCCTTCACAGTTGGTTTTCTCTAACACACACTCACAAGTATATATAAAATACACATAAATCTACAGTCACAAATCTACATAATACAAAAATATGATATATTTAAATATAGATAACACAAATGTATGTGTATTTATATAACATATTGAGAGATAAATAGAGATGTGCACCAGAAAAAAAATTATATGTCCACCATGTAGCCTCAGGACCAGACCTTTATTTTAGCACATATTGAACCTCACTATCTCAGTTTCTGTGTTTGCAAATTTACTTATTTGAGAAATTGACTTGCACCTTTATAGCACTCCCAGGAACAAACTTGAAGGGAATCTTGAGAGGAAACTTGGGGAGAAAGCAACCACAGTCCCACTGCTTAGAGAACAGAAAAATTACTTGACCCAACTTACCACAATAATGACAAAAATACATTTCACTTCAAAAAAATTTTTAATCAGATTAGCAAACCCAGTTGTCTAGCTACTTTAAATGACCTCAAACCATCCTGTGTTAATCTCCTGATCCAGTTTCCCCTGACAGGCCTCCTCCCTTGGTTTTGTCCCCTGTCACTCTCTGCCTCTGTGTACCTCCCTCAAGATTATTTTTTGTGGGGGTCTTTTCTGATGAAAAATGATATGGTGAGTCGGACTCCTTTCACTTCTTAAAGTTCCTTATCATTGTTATACTCATGAGCTTGTCACCCTTAAGTTTCCCAGTCCTGTGGGAAAAAGTGACATTTTTTCACTCTTATTTAATCCAAATTTCCAGTAATTCTTCACATATATGTTATCAAAATAAATAGATTATTTTACCACCCACTTAGAATTTGTGAGCAATCTGCCCCAGAAGAGAATAAAGACAAGTTGGGAAGACTGGCAGGGCAGAGGGAAGGATCCCTCAGAAACAAACAAACAAAAACAAAGAAAGAAAAGAAAAAATGTCCGTGTTTTGCTATTTGCCTCTTCCCTTTTGCTAAAATTTGCTAAAGCTTAAATTTGCTAAGGCTTAAAATTTGCCTGGCTTAAAAGTAATGCACATACACAATTCCTCCAGTGCCTCCATCCACGCAAGGTGTGTAGATGAGCGAGTATTCGTTAACCTGAGAAAGTCCCTCTGGATTTCTGCACTGTGAATCTGAAGCCACTTTGGCACATAATACTAAAGATGCTGAGAAAGAAAAAAAAAATGGTTCAGAAAAGCAGTTCACCTTCTCACAGAAAATCCACCATCTGGGCGGGTGGGTATATATGGTAGTGTTTTTAAGGCCCGGCCCTTGTTTTCTAGAGGAATCGATCATCCCTAGTTCTTTGTAAACTCTTATTTATGGCCTGATGTGTTGGAACAATAAACATGGGTCCAGACTGGGACTGGGCGTGGGCGGAGTAGGGAACAGGAAAGTGGTTTCCCAGCTTTGTGTGAGAAGTGAAAAAGAGGTGGCAGCTTTTGTCCACCAATTCCAGGCTCTTTTCTTCCTGCTGGAGAGCAAATGCCAGCTGAGGCCCGACACCTTGCTTTATTGTGTAAAGACAGGAAAGAGATCTCTCAATTATCTTCAAATTAACTGCCTCTTGCCATTATCTGCTCCCTAAAGACCAATCAGAGTGTGTGTTTGAAAAAGCTGGGAGTCAGCCTACCACTTCATCCACTCTCTGGGATCCCTTCCCACCTACCCCCCTCCCAGACACACACACCCAGCCAAAATCATCTGTGGCTGCCATTTCTCATGACAAACTTTAATGCTTTAATTAGGAAGCATCTGCGTGTCCACTCTTCACAAACACCATATGGTGCTCAGTACGAAATATGTTTCATTTTCATGAAGGCAAAGCCTTCGGAAAGGGCAGTATTTTGAATATCAATTGTTGTTCCCACATTGGGTGAAGAATAAATTTTCTGGGCTTCAAAAGAGACCACAATGTTGAAAAGAATGAGGAGGCTTGTTCTCTACCTGGCAAAACTTGGAGGGAAAGATGTCTTATGTTAGAATAATAAAGCTGAATTCTACTTCTAAGGATCAGGAAATTCAAAGCTCTTTAGAAGTAGATTCCAAGAATCCTCTAAACATTCTAAAGATTTAAGATAAGAGATGTCCTGTACTAATGCTTCCAATTTTTAACAGAATGGCAGAATAGCCATCTCTTACACATTGAATCTTTAGACCATCTGGGGCCAGTCTTAAGAGTGCTGGAAAGTCACTTTCTTCCAGAACATTCCGTCTATACTGCTCAGGAGCCACGCACGCTTCCCAAGAACATCTGCATGGTGAAAATTAACTACTTTGCTTCTTTGACAGCCATAGGCTGACTTGGGAAATATTGCCTGATGGGATACAGTCTTTAGGTTTGTTTTCCTTTAAAATATTGTGTCCTTGTAATAACAAATCTAAGTTCCCCAAACTTCATATTTCTCTAAAATTCAAGGGTTTAAATTGGGCCAAGTTCAGGATCTTTTCTCCAGGCGAGGAACAGAGGGGAGATTCAGGCCAAATTCCAATATGGGCCTTTTCCTGCTTTTATGCAAATCACTCAACATGCAAATGATTAAATAATTAAACCATTACGGTGTTTAAATAAGTCATTTATATTTTCTTCCTCGCCCAGGTCAGCTACTATTCTTTTGTTGGAGGCAATAGGAAAGGGTTAGGAAAAGTCCCTGTGGGGGGTGAGGGACTGGGCCAGGAAGGACTATAATTAGTCATTTTCATTTTAAAATAAATAAAGCAGTTGATGCTGTGGAGTGAACAGCAACCTCCTGTCCTCAGATGAGGGGACTGGTTTCTTTCTTCCGTGTCACCAGGGCCCCTGTTCTTCACTCCAGCTCGGGTGTCAGTCACCTCAGTGTCCTCTTAGACTCGACTACATAATTATGAGCTACCACATGTGGCTTCCGAGACACAACTTTAATTATCCAAACTGGAGCACACAACAGACCCTGAATTGAGTGAACAAAAGCCTATTAGAAGGTGATCCCCTGTGGTCACATTGTAATTATTGTCAGGGGCCATGGTGGCTATGGAATTATCTCTGCAATATCTCGCTAACCTTCTATGCTACAGTCATGTGAATGATGATTTGTGCCATAATCTCATTTCCTTTAATGGTGTGACACTGAAAATAAAGGGGCGGGAGGAAGGGGTCGCTGCCTGGCTCTTGCCCGAAACTCAATTCAGAAGGCCACCGCAGATGTGCAAACACAGCACATGCGGCAATTATGGCAATGAGAGCCTCTGGCCTCACACCCAGCATGCAGGGAGCTGGGAACAGAGGGGCCGTACTGCTCACAAAGTCAGCAACTGAGGCACCCAGCAGAAAGCCCGCACAAATGAGAATAATCAGGAGCCACCCAGCCAAGTGCTCAGTGTATCTGTCTTTTCCCAAGAAAATTTTCATAAAAGCATAAAGGGTTATTCCCCTGAATAGAAAATCTTGAAATAAAAGACATTACTGTGATGTTCACAGGCCTTTTCTTTACTATAGCTAAGCATCTTTTCCCCTCCAGAGATGTTCATGTTTTATCCTCTGGACTCTTAGAGTAGTACACAATGCAATTCATCACAGAGTTTTTCTTCTTAACTGTTTGAGTGAACAAATCTTCAGCTTCTTTCTGTTCAGCCTGATCACATAACTTTTCATGTAATTCATAAAGAAAAAGCATTAGATGCAGAAGCTCCTGCTATTTTAATTGCTTACTTAACAACACTGCTTTGATGGATTTCTTTGCATTTTATTGGCTGAGCAGACAATAATAATTTAATCACAGCATAGATTACTACATTACAAACAGGAAAATTCTGATTTCTCATCAAAGAACTTAATGACAAATTATATTGTCATGTTATCATCAATTCTTTTTTCTTTCTTGCCATTCCAATCTTTTTCTCAGACCTATTAAGGTTTGGGAAGATATTCTTGAACAAATCTACCCTCAGTCCACGCCAGCTTCTTCTCATGATTTATCCGTGTCTGTAATCATTTCCAAATTAGTAAGCCAAGGCATGAAGGGCTGCCATAAGGGGGATCCAATGTGTAAATCTCGTTACTTGTCCTTACTCACTTCCACACACTGTACAAGTTGGCTAAGCTCAACTCTTCAAAGTGGCCCTGATGTTCCACCTTGCTGTATCAATTCACTCTGTTCCCTCAGGCTGCAGTGTCCTCATATTTCACATCTCAGCTCGGACTATGACATCCTGTGCATCCTTCCTGGACAACCCAGAACCATTTAACTTCTGCTTATTTTCCTAGAATCTGTAACTCTCAGTTTCTTTGAACCCAAATACTACTTCCTTTAGCATGTTCACCTCTAGCACCACTCATGACCTCTTTTTGCCATATATTATAATCATTGGGATGTTTCTCTGTGCTTTCCAGAGTATAGTCTCCTGAAGGCAGAGAGTAGGAGGTACTGACTGCTGTAATGTGGATCTTGACTGTCCATCAAATGTCCATGTGTCAAAGACTCGGTTTGCAGGGTGACACTATTGGAAGGTCATGGAACATTGAAAGGTGCAAACTAGTGGGAGGCTCTTAGATCACTGGAGGTGGGTCCCTGAAGGGCTCTGTGTGACTTCAGACCTTCCTTTCTCCCTGTTTCATGATATAAGTGGCTTTGCACTTTCATTTGCTCCTGGCACCACAGGCCCAGAACAATGGGGTTCATCTATCTTGGACCAGAATTTCTCTATAACTGTAAGGGAAATATACCTTTTCTCTTTGAAAGCTAATTATCTCAGGTATCTTGTTAGAGTAAAACAAAGCTAACACATTCATCATTCATGCATTCATCCAACCATCTATCTATTCAATAGTTAGTTATTTCTCCATTATTGGCTCAACATCACTTATTGAGGGATTGTTTCAGGCATTGAGCATCTTAGCATGAGAAAGATTAAGCAAGACCTAGTTCTTACTCTTCCTATCATCAAGAAACTTGGAATTTAGGAGGGAAACATCCTGTTTTGTCGCTGGCCAGCCATGGGCTGTGTGTGTGTGAGCTGTGAGCATTTTGAGCACATGAGGGGACTGGACTGACCATGCTGCTCTGTCTGGGATGTGCACCTAAGTGTCCTTTTTGCTCACTCTGCCTTTGATCCCACACAGCACCTGAAATGGGTATGACTTGCCAAGATGTCAGTCAATCTACTGACCACAAGACATTGCTCAATTAGACTCAACCCCTGAAACCTGACCCATTGCCTCATTTGGGGTGGAACTTTCTCGAGTGCCTTCCCCTCAATAAATAGGATGGTTTCGGAATTGCTCTCTCTCTTTTGTCTCTCTTTCTTCCCTGTGGGAGCTGGGGCCAAGGAGCCGTCGCTGGACACTAAGAAAAAGGTCCTTCCTGTCTGTTGTGATTATTTCAAGCCAACCCAAACTTACCTAGAGTGACCCTGAATGATTTAGTCACGTGTTGCGGCACTATTTATAGGAGCTCCAGTCGGAGTGACCTTTACAACGTGTCCAGTGGAGTGCCAAATAACAGCAGTTGTTCAAATGTTATTTGCTGAATTTAGTCAGTGGTAAACTGAATAAACCTAATTCCCCCTGAACTAATTTTTTTTAATATGAATAATTTACCCAAGTATGCTAAGATGTGTTATCTATGATGATTCCTAAACTGAACATCTTAAGAGATATGAAACTCCCTGCTAATAATTCAGAAAGAAAGGGACCCAACACAAACTCTTGATGGATAAATCTTTTCTGAAACCACATTAGGTAATGCAGGTTGGAAGGTAGCAAGCAGGAGGGGAGGGAAGCTGTAACAATTGCTTTTTGAGAATACTCTTGTCCTCTGCTTTCTCTCAGATGACATTGGAGTCTACAAAGCACCAGGCCACACACTGAGGAAAGTGAGAGTGGTTTTCTCAAAATCTTCATGGCTGGACTTGAAAAACCAGCCTCTACCTCAGAGCAAAGCCTGTCCAAGGAAGGGGCCTGACCTTTTTCCTTGGAAAGACCCACAGAGCACTCCTAGGCACATACCCACCCTGCTAAGTTGTTTATCTACAAATAACAGGAGAGACATGCTGTGCCAGGTGACCCTGACTCAGTCAGGCTAGGTGGGGACCCATAGCAACCCCCTAGCAACCACCAATCAGCATGAGACAAGGAAACACCTGGGATGCCAGATGACCCTCCCAGTAGTTTATGGTGGTTGATAACATGTTGGGAAACCATGTAGTTTAGCATGTACTCCCCTAGTGGCTTAAACCAATCAGTTCAAACGAATCCCCCTCTTGCACTAACTATTCAACCCTACCCAACTTGTTCCCACCAGTGAATGTGCTAATCATGTTTTAGAGTAATTTTATGATTTTCCCGCAGTGTGTGATGATTTGCTAAGAGATGCTATGATGTATGTGGGGGTCCCTGCCTTCCCCAAAGAGTGTATAAAACTGCTGCAAACCCTGGGCTCGGGGCCTCTCAGCGTCACCAGTTGCTGTGTGCGCGTGGAGGACAGAGCTAGCTCGCAATAAACACCTCTTTGCTGCTTACATCAATCTTGGTCTCTGGTGGTCTTTTGGGGGTCCCGAATTCGAGCATAACAGATTGGACAGGGTGACCCAAGAGACATTTTCTCTTGAGGTGTTTTAAAGATGACATAAAAGCTACTGGTATAAGGTCAGGGAATACTTACAGAAGAGGTGCCCTATGACCTGTATCTGAGTGATTAAAGTTTATCCATGTGTCCATGATGGGAAAGTAAGTTTGGGGGTTGATATCATCTCTTTGCTCTTGCCATCTTGCATCTCTATCCCTCCTTTTTATAATTAAAGTTTTTCAATTTTTGAAATTAAGATGAATAGGAGCTTTAAATAGGAGCTTTGATATTTGTTTTTTTAAAAAATTTTTAAAAAGATTTTTAATTGCATATTCTTCATGCTGAAACTCACAGCTACAAATCAAACAAACAAAAAACAAAAAAGCCAATGTGAAGTCTGGAATTTAGTCAATGAGTAATGTTACTCATGCTGATTTCTTAGCTTTGACAAATTTAACATACTCAGTAAGGGGAAACTGGGTGAAAGGTATGTGGAAATTTTCTGTTCCATTTTTCCAATTATTTTGGTCATCTAAAAGTATTCCAAAATAAAAGTGCATTTAGGTGGTAAATAATCAAATATACTTCTCTAGCTGAATGTGGTGGCACCCACCTGTAATCTCAGCAATTCAGGAGGCCGAGGCAGAAGGATCACAAGTTCAAGGTCAGCCTCTGCAACTTGGAAAGGTCCTAAGTAAGCAACTCCCCAAAGCAGTCCATGAAAAACAGGCATATCATTTGGAAGCAGAAAACAAATATGTCTCACTCATACCCAGATCAATCTCCATTTATGTTTTCATACGTCCTTCCCTCAAGATGACCTGGTGATACAGAGCATGGAGCACCATTCCAATCTGCAAACTCTTGAGCCTTGAACCTCTGAATGCAATTACAGGTCAAGTCTTCTTGACTGGGTTGGATGAGGTGACCCCAGTGACATTTTGCCGTGGGGCATTAATGGTGACATAGACTGTCCCAGGGGTTCTGACCACAGCTCTGTCATTAGTCTTCTACCATTGTTTTGTTAATCTAATGAATTGTTCCATGGGAAATAACAGAGTAAAGGCTTATTAAAGGTGAAGGCTTCATCCATTAAAATGTTCTTTGTCCTTAATGAAGGTCAGGGGAAGACTGATTGTAGGAGGAAATCTTGCTTTGTGTTCACCCATATGTCTTAATTAATCACCATGTCAAGCAAGTCCTCCGACTGGATTCATGTTTGTCCTTATTGTTTAAAAGTTGTTGGGGAAAGGATTACTGAAACCACTTATTTTCTGAATTACAGTATTGTCAGGCATGTATTTTTCTTTTAATCTCTTACCTTGTGAAAATTTTTAGTTTTAAACTGTCCAGCATGAGAGTCTTTAGTCTCTTAGATTTATGGAGCACCTAAAATGTGGTTCATATGAATGAAGATTCACTGTAAGTGTAAAATCTGCACACTGGATTTCAAAACAATATATAGAAATCTAAATATCTCATTGATAATTTTTATATTGATTGCATGCTGAAATGCTGACATTTTTAATGTGTTAGGTTAAAATAATATGTTGCTAAATTTTATTTCACCTTTTTAAAAGTGACTAGTAGAAAATTTTAAATTGCATATGTGGCTGAAATTATATTTCTGTCTAATTTTATTTCTACTGCCATAGAGTATCTAGAAAACCATGTCCACTGGCTGCCTGGGTCAACCTTCTTCATAAAACTACTTTAGATTCAACTTTCAGGCAGTGGGGACAAGATGAAAAGTGTGATTTTTCTTTTATTCCCCATAATATTATAAATTAATCAAATTAGGTCTAGCAACTCAACCTTGCTTACTATTTTTTAAAAACATGAAATGGCCACTGAACTCTAACTGGCCAGCTTAGGCTTTGAGGATACATGTACAAGATACTATCTCTGCTGGGTAGGCAATTTTTTCCTTTTCCTACTTGATCCTGTCTTTCCTCCTACCTTCACAGTTATTTACCATCTACCTTGACAACTTCTTCTTATATATGCCTAAATTATTTCTACCTTTTGCAAAAGAATCTCTGCAGGCTTGACTGACAGATTCTTGAGAACAAAGCCCACATCTCACCAATTGCCCTGTCTTGTGCCTACCCAAGGATGAGGCACAGATTAGTCACTCCATTAATATGTATCAAACGAACAATAATAAGAACAATAGTAGCATCATTTATTGAGCACTAATAATATGTCTTTTTTTTTTCCCAAGTGCTTTTCTGTATTTCTTCGTGAAAACTGCTTAACAGCCCTATGAGGTAGATAACAAAATCATCTATTTTATATGGAGGCACAGAGAGGCTATATAAGGCTCATCAGTTCTCACGCAGATAGCAAGTGGTGGAGCAGGACTTAAACACAGGTGATCAAGTTTTACAATCAGCATGGCATATGGGTGGGCAGAGGAAGGGAGCATTAAGCAGTTTGAAAACTGACTTGGGAAAGCTGAGGGCAGCACACTCAGGCATAATTCAAAACATGGAAAGGGTAGAAACAGCTCTGGAGTCTCCTGCCACCAAGAGCTCTGGTCCCTCGAAATACAAAGCCATAGTCCAGCCTTTCCATCTGCTCCTCCAACTCTGGAAAGATGGTTGGATGAACACTTAGTCATTTTAATTTAGGTAACAATCTGTCCCCCGCCACAGAAAGCACACACCATTGGCACATTGTGGTAGAGCCATTTAACACGGCAGGCCTGGGCTCCAGGAGCAGGTTGAGGCGTCCACCCCTGCTTGTGCCCAGAGTACTAATTGGCTGGGTCAGCCAAGCGAGATCAAACCGTCATCAGTCATCGAACTGGAGAGAATCATGTCATTGTTCTTCAGGGAGCATTGACTTGGGCCTTTCCTGGCAATTACAGACTGATGCTTCCACAGTCCACTGAACATCTTGGAAAAGACCGTTTGGGAGAAGCCAATGATGACAGATACATAGCATTACAGAAGCTGACCCCCTTTGCCAATGTCAAGAGTTACCTGGGAAGGCGGAAGTAGTGGAGGGGGAGGATAGGGAAAGGGAAGGTCAGGGTGAAAGGCAGGCAGGGGGCATCAAGGTAAAGTTGTAAAATGCTCACCCATCGTCACAGGTAACTGTGCTTTTAGTTCAACTCTGACATTAATTAGTTTTAATACTTTAAACAATTCCCCTCACCTCAGGGTCTCAAGTGTGTTTACTCCTTAAGTGAATGTGGTGTTTTTGTCCTTAGAGTTCATCAAACAGAATATATTGATGTATCAAATGGTATTGTAAATGTATTTTCTTTCTTTCTTTTTTTTTTTTTTAACAAAAGGGTAAGTGTATAATTTGAATTCACCTCTGGAATTTCTCTTGCCGATAAATGATGCATAGAGCAAGTTGCTCCCCAGGGGAATTCAGTAGCTTTCGGTGTTAGAACAAGTTGTGTGTCCATGTTTATATTTCAAAAGCAACCAACATGAGACATTAATATAAAATTGGTCCAATCATCTAAATTGTAGAAATGGTTCCTTGATTGTTCTTGACTTACAGAGGGAAACATTCTCCTAAATGATTTCTGGCCTCTAAGAGCTTGGCTCGCCGTTCACAGTACCATCTTTTGAAAGTTTCTTTGTCCAGTTAGCAATTAGATTTTATACTGTGCACCATTTACAAAATGTTTTCTTTTCATGGTTGAATCCTATTAACCACAGGATACAAAAGGACTTTATCTGTCACAAGATCTGAAATGAGAGTGCAAAGCAGTTGTCCCATTTTTTTTTAATTGCCTATAAATAGCATTTACTTTCCTTCCCATCTGACTAAAGTTTCAATGTGTACTTTCTGAAGTATGTACATTTCTAGGACTCAGGAGAGTAAAGATAGATTTTTGAGGATTCATAATACAAAGCACTATATCTGATTTGTCTGGGAAATTCAGCTCTTTCACAAAGTATTGCTATTTATAGACTTGTCTTATTTAAAATAATAATCCCTTTAGGCATCCATCATGACTAATTGTATGTTTTGAAGAGTACTTAGCACATGGTTGGTGCTCAATAAATGCTAAATAATTGAAAATGTTAACAATAATCATATTTGTAAGCACATTGAGCAGAGACTGTTCCTAAATATGTTCCAGCAAAGAGCTCAGTGTGTTGTTGGCAGGCAAACAACATGGAATGATAATAACACCAAATGGTCCTTTTGATTTTTTCCAGAAGTAAAAGGGGAAATTTAGTAAATACTCAAACTGATTTGAGGGTCAATAGTATGCAGGTAATGGGACATTAGTGTCTTATTCCCTGAAACTGTTAATATGTTAAATTATATGGCAATGAGGAATTAAAGTTGCAGATGGAATTAAGGGCACTAATCAGCTGGCCTTGCACTCGGGAGATGATCCTGGATCATCAATGTAATCATAAGTGTTCTTATACATGGAAGAGGTGGGTAGAAGAATCAGAGTCAAAGAGAGATTTGAAGATGTGTTGTTGTCACTGGCTTTGAAGATGAAAGAAGGGGCTAAGAACCAAGAAGTGGAGGTGGTCTCTAGAAGCTGAAACAGTTCTGGGAAGATGATTCTCCCCAAGTGCCTCAGAGAGGGACATAGTCCTGGGATGCCTGGATTTTAGAACTTCTGATCTTCGGAACCATAAGATAAAAAATTTGTGTTGTTTTAAGTCATTAATTTTGTGATAATTCATTATAGCAGCAATACAAAACCAAGTAAGGCTCATTAACCTAGACACATTAGCTGACTATGGTGCTGAGTGGTTTGTATGTCCTCTGGGTACAAATTGGAATATTACTGAAAGATAAGAACAGGAGAAAAAGTCAAAACTCACCATATCTAGGTTTGCAGAAGCATGTCGAAGAACTGTAGAAATCTAGCAGGGAATATAGAGAGTTATTTGCATCAAGTCAATAAAATTGTGATTTTTTTTCCTGAAAATTTCTTTTAATGCTGCCCTAATAGTTTTAGTAACATATTAAAAAAGAAAGAAAAATTCAATTTTCAAGCAGATACACACACCATCCACGGCTAGGATATTCCATGTAGTTCTCAGAGAATTTTTTCTATATCTTCAAACTTCTGTCTGTACTTTTCCCTAAAATTAATCTGGATCAAGAAGAAGAACATGCTTATGTTCCTCAAAGCTTTTCTCTCATTAGTATAAAAAAAAAGCCAAAAGCCTCACTCACCTCCATTAGTCTGGTGGGTTGCAGCAGAGATAGATTCTCCAGGGAACCAGAACGCCTTGCACTCCAGATTCCCCAGCCCTGGTGCATACTGGCCCAGGTCTGGACGTCTTGAATTCAGATCTGTGGTGGGACAGGCTGAGGAATGATAGCATTTTTATCACATTTTCCCCCATCTACCAGCTATTATCAGAATACTCTATTCTAGAATCTGACCTAACTTTCTTATATACATATGTGAACATACTACAATATATCTCATATCCATGTATGTCCATCCACAAGACACTAATTAAAAAAGAAACTGCAAGTCAATAGCAAAAAGATCAGTAGAATAGAGGGAAGAGAACAAGGGAGGGAAGAGGACAGGGAAAGGGGTAGTAGTAGGGGGTGAATTAGAGCAAATTATATTCCATGCTTTTATAAGTATGTCAAAATTAATCCTAATGTTATATATAACTAAAAAGAACCAATAAAAATGACTTTTTTAAAAACTGAATTGTTCATTCTAGGAAGAGTCCCAAGCAACCAAACCAAAGAGAGCAGACAAATAATGAACTCCAAAAACAGTGTTTACACTACACACTTAAATAAAGTTTATAATGTTTAGTTATTCTTAAAGTCTTCTCTGGAATATGTCACCACCTGAAAAGAAAAACACAGGCAAAATAGTATAAACTTCTATGTATTCTTCCATATGTAAAGAGAATATGTTCTGGAATTACTATATTTTTTAAGGCACACTAAATTAAACTTCTTGGATAAATTCTTTAATTCTTTTCTCATTAGGTATATATTATTAATAAAGTATCTAAAATCTATTTTATAAAATTTTATTAAGTTATATATACTGACTATGCCTATTCTTATCTTATAAAATGTTTAATATTTTCTACTTTCAGAAAATTTAGCTATATGTTAGCTGCCAAATAATTAGTTTTCATTGGTATGTACCTTTATCTTCCATTAAAGATGAGGAGGAATGTCTAATGAAATTAATGGAGTTATTTTTTTAATACATGTTTCTAACTTGTCTTCTAAAACCCCAAACCAGAGTTGGATACATGCATACACATAAGTTTATCAAACTTACTGTGACAATTACCAATCACCAATAAATTTGTTGAACTTCTTTCTTTATGTGTAACTTTTATCTTAGCTACATGTTACATTATTATAAATTAGAACATATTAATTTATCATTTTGTATTTACAACATTATAAAAATGAACTAATTATACTTAATTATCATCATTTTAGTCTTGACCTTACCTGTCTTACAAGATGCATTTCATAAAATAGGTCATAGTCTTTTTTGGCAAGAAGTAATCCTATTTTGGCTAATTTGTTTGAAAACTAATCTGTGTTTTGTCAATTAGAGTTTATGATCAATATTTCTCCAAATTAAATGAATAAGTCTTCAGCTTCTTAAATATGTATATATTAGAAGACTATGATAAGAAAAGGGCATTTGCAAAAAATATTTTTTAGCAAAGATCTAATAAAATTAGCAATATACTCCTAAACTTAAAAAAAAAAAATTGGTATAAAGTTAAGCAAAGAGCTTCTAAGAAAAAAAAAAAAAAGAAAGAAAGAAAGAAAGAAAGTTTATTTTGGTATACTTCCCAGAAATTGAGAGTCAATTACTATGATGCCATAATTGTTTTGCAAGCCAGGTGGTTCCCAATTCTTTGACTCAGAATTGAAGGAGTGTCTAATAATGTTGCCAGTCTAATGACCCTTAAATGTAAGCTTTGATGATAGATTATCATCTGATCTTTTTTTTTCCTCAGAACTTAGAAGTTCAAAGAATTGAAGAAAATGTTATAACAAACTTTAAATTTTTTAACTCTTTACTTATATGAAAAAATTCTTCAATGCTTCCCTCTATAAAATTGAAAAATAGAAATAGAATTACTGTTGAATTCTGACTCATTCTAGCAATAAGCTATAAAAGATATGAAATGATTTAAGCATAACAGAAACCAAAACTCCCAATCCATTCATTTAGAAGACACAAATGCTTAAAATGTTTTCTTTTACCCAGGCACCGTGGTGCATGCCTCTGATCCCAGTGGCTCAGGAGGCTGAGGCAGGTGGATTATAAGTTCAAAGCCAGCCTCAGCAACTTAGTGAGATCCCATCTCAAAATAAAAAGTACAAAATAGGCTGAGGATATATGTGACTTATTGATTAAATTCCCCTGGGTTCAAACCCCAGTACCAAAAAAGAAAATAACAGTCTCCTCTTTCTGTTTAATAATTATTTATAAAATATGTAAATATCTCAGTTGTTTTGATCAAGTGAGTACTTATATAAGTGTAATGATAAATGAATATAGAAGAAATCTTTAATCTTTAACTTTTATAGCAGTCCTGTCCAGCAGCAGTCCTTTCTGTGCCTATCTATGCTAATAAAATAGCCACCAATTTGTCACTTGTGGCTAGTGAACACTTGTGAATAATACAGTGCAGGCACAGAATTTTTAATTTTTAGCTTTAACTACTTTAAATAGTCACCAGTGGCTAGTAGTTATTGAATAATGTAGGCTAAAATCCTATGAATTCAGGGAATAAAACAAATTTCCAGTTCATTTGCTTATTTTTCTTGTGTTTACACAAGAAGGAATGATCTGGTAATCAATAAAAGACTTAAAAACTATACTTACCTTTATATAAAAAGTTATTACATTTGTATAAAATTCTGTGTGGATAACAGAATGAAAATTTAGATTCAAAAAGGGAGAAAAGATAAAATTTCCAGATTTGAGAGTAGATCACTCTCCTTTGAAGTTTTAGTTTTAAATGTCAATATTTGTAATACACAAGAAATTATATCCTTGGTAATGTTCCCATTTTGGTGGTTGTGCTAGGGCAGCAGGATAGGTTCCTGAGAGACCAAAGAAAATATCTGGAAATGAAATTTGAGACAGAAGGTTTATTGAAAAATGCTGATAAAGATGGTCCAGTGGTGAGGGGGTAGACACTCTCCACTCTTATGATGCCTCTGGAGCTTCACCAGAAAGTAGTGCCTCCGTCCCTGATGATGCTTTGTCCACAGGTGGCCCGTGGGACAGGCATTTATCCTTTCCACTGTACTCCATTCTGCAGTAGTTACCACAAGGAGGAGGGGCTAACAAATTCAATTACAGAAACAGTGACATCATCAACTCAACTTGCTTTGCCCCATTGGATGACCAGCATCCTAAGGAATTTGGCACGCATGCGAGACAGAAGCTTTCTATAGATAACACTAACTGCCCTACATCCCAGCATTCCTGAGAGAAAGCTGATATCTTCAAGATAATATGTATCTGGACATTCTGGCCCACACTTACTCTCTGTCCCCTCAACTTGGCTAGGTTATTAGGAACAGAAAGGGGCACTTCAGGGACATGTGTTTTACTGTCCTCTTTTTTTCCAAGGATAACACAGTGGAAAGCTTCACTTTTCTTCCTACATCTTAACACCTCTTAAAATTTGATGTACCTTATGATTCTAGTAGTACATGATTTGACACTATTTATTATGTTTTAGATATACATAAGGTCATGGAATAAACGTAATGAATAATATCTTATATTAATAGAATCGAATTCTGTGGATTATGATATTTAAACATAAGAAAAGAAATGTTTATGTCAACTTGAAAATGTTCAGTGGTACGTAAGTTTTCAAAATTCTGCAATTATGTGAGCAAAAACATTTATAGATCACTAATGTAGACCATTTCCTATTGAAGTTCGGTGTTATAATCACATCTTCTTTGCACAGAAAAACAAAGACTTCTTAAGTATATTTAGGAAAGGGTTGGGGATTGAAGGGTGACTGAGTAAGAATCCAGAGACCCCAAAGAATACAAGCACAGAGTGCTCAGCATAGGCTAGTCTTAAGAACTGGAAAATTCTTTTCCCCAGGATTCTCTATTTCTTATGAGCATATACTTTCTTTTTCTGGTTTTCTGTCACAGAAACACACACACACACACACACACACACACACACACACACACACACACAGTTTCCTGCTTCTCTTAGCAGAAAAGTTTTCTTTATTCACCCATCAAGGCCCCCAGACAGTCTCAGACCTGGGTCTACCTAACTAAGGAGGGGTTTCAGATTTATCCAGGTTAGATAAGATGTCCACTCCTGATCTGAACAACTGTGACTTGAATATATAGGCATTTATGTAATATAATCACCACTAGAGGCAGAGGGAATACAGGGTGGAGACAGTTCCCAAAGAGGAGAGCTGTGAGTGGGCAGGCAGCCCAGACATATCAAGTAGGGTCAGCAATTGTAATAGCTGACAGTTACATAGTTATTACAATTGCTAGGCACCAGGCTAATGGCTTCAAAGACATTAACTCGTTTAATCCTCAGCACAGCCCTGGGAAGGAGATATTAATATCCACATTTACAGATAAGGAGACCGAGGCACAGAGAGCCTAAGTAAATTGCCCAAGTTCACATATTTGAAAGTGGCAGAGCCTGAATTCAAACCCAGTTGAGCAAACTGCCTCAGCAATTTCATCTCTTTGTATCTAGACTTGCTCATGGCAACCACACTAAGTAGAGAATATTCTAAGACAGGAAATAGTGACTAATAGGGAAAATGGTAGCAACCAATATCCTGTAACTAATATTTTAGGAGTGAGGAGTTCATTAGAGAGGAACCACAGGATTTTTAATACCTCTTCATTCTAGGCATTTTATATATATTATGATATTTTTATATACTATAATAGAAAAAATATATATACTAAAACTCCAATTTGCTGCAGAAGAAACTGAAGAGGATTAACTTGCCCAGGATCCCACGATTATGTGGCAGCACAGCCAGAGTCCTGACCCTGATGTGACACTGAGACCTATGGACTTTCCTCTACATGTCTCTGCCAGATTAGTGTCAAGACAAATAAGGCGACGTTAAGGTAGAAAACAATTCAGTCAATCGTGAAACAAACCAAAATAAGAGTCAAGTTCCTCAAAGCAAAGTCATTTTTTTTTTTTTTAGATTCACTTACTTAAAGGCATGTGTTTGTTAATCTCTATTTCCTTTTGCCTTAATTGAGCTGTTGCTTAACTGTCTGTCACATATATTCAAGTTTCTACCAAAACAAGGAAAAGCTCTGGCCAATTCTTTGTGGAAGAAACCACTGTGCGGAAAAGTTTATTTTTGCTCTGCCCTTCCTGGTAGCTAGTTCTATGTTTGTTGCTTTAAAATGAATTTTCAGGGATTCATAGGATGAGAAGAACTTTAACTCTTAAAGTTATACCCCAAAGGCAGGAACAACTTCTTCTGAGGTATCATTTTTAACATTTGTTCACTGTGTGAGGTTAACAAAGAAAGGCAAGTTCCCTCAGACCTTTGTGTGAACTAAGAAACCATCTTGTCATATGCATCCCAGTAGCCATGGGACATACACGTTTGGCCTCAAACGGAAAAAAATATAATAAACCACTTACACTCAGGTAATAAAACATTCTTAAGTTTACTTAACGTTGCTTTTATTTGTTCAGTCTTATGTTGACTGGGCCAATAGAACATTAGCTCAACTGCAATTGAGAAATCTCATTGAGAAAGGCAAGATGAGGATTTGGACACTGAGTTTAAATGGAAAATTGGTAAGTAGTTGGACCCCTTTGTTTGAAAGGCCCAGAGGAGAGGAAGCTTCTGACAGGCTGGGCTAAATCAACTGCTTTGATGGGATTGCCTTAAAGTTGGGAAGGAGCTGACACATATTGAGGCTTCCTAAGTGGGCAAGTCTTTACCAGTGTTATTTCATTGATTATCTCACCTCCTAGCAACTAATTGAGGGGAGACATATTAAGCCAGGTGTTCCAGATGAGGAAACTGAAACCGTAAAAAGGTAAGTAAACTGCAGATGGGGGCGTTACAGAGCTCGGAAGTGGCTCAGCTATGTGTCACTGATAATCCCGAACAACTCCAAAAACCACAAGCCTAATGGGTTGTTCAGAGTAACAAGCAGCTAAGAATTATTAATTAAGATTCCCTACAAAGAACACTAAATTATATTTCTTTAACTTAGCTGCCACATATTACTGGTCTCCTTGCTTCCAGGCCTAGATTCACCAACCTCTTACAAGATCACCGGAGGGGCTCTTCCCCCAAATGTCTCCCACTGTCCTTGTGTCACTCCCTACTAAGACCCTGCTCCTATAATAAAATGTTCTTGGGCCTTTGTCCAGTGTAGGAAAGAAATTTGAGAGAAGATCATTGAGAAGATAAGGATCTATAGGAGGTCAAGAAGGGCCAAGTCAGAGTTGTGGGAGGGAGATGAACCTGAAAAAGGGGAAGGGAACTTTGCTCCTCTGTAATATGAAAGAAACATGAGAAAACAAATTTAAAGCTCGACTCTTGAAGCTAGAGAGTTCTTAAAAGAGAATCTCACATAAGAGATGATATATGTGAAGGCCCAAAAAGATTCTCCACAGGCATGAGATCTTTGGGTATGTGCCAAGAGTCATAAAAGAAACCGTGGCTCAAGAGATGAAAGTAAAATTCCAAATAATGAGAATTCTTTCCATGCTGTTCTTCAGTGCTGCCAAAACGTTCCTTCAGAAACAATGTTCAATGTGCAGGACACTTTTATACACCACCCAGCTCTCCTGGAAATAAGGGCTACTGGCCCAGCTGCCAGCATCTCAGGAGAGTTGCCTCGCCCAAGGTCACACCACTCCAGGGTGGCATTTCTAGTGACTGCCCTGGGGAAAAAAGACCTCACCAAATGGCTCCACTAGCCATCCCACAGCTCAAGAGCTCCCTGTGAGTTTGCCAAGGCTGCCCTGGGGGGCCCCATCACATCTCAGCCTCTTTCTCTATCCAGTTCTCCCCTCCACAGGTATGGACCCCAGGGACCCTCCAGAATAAATATCCTGCACACTAAATACTAGCTTGGAGCCTTTTCCCTCAGAAGCCTACCTGCAAGAGCACTTTTTTATGAGCAAGAAGTTTAGAGCAAAATAGAAAACCGATGTCCCCTCTGTAATCCCCAAGCCCATTCAGGCTATCATAGGATTGCTCATTCTGGGGCTTGGGTAACTGTTTAAGAAGGTTCACTGTTGGTTAACTGAGTTATTACGAAAACAGCCCCCATGCTGCAAATATTATTTTAAAAAACAATGATTTATTCTTTTTTGGGTGTGCATAAACATTTATAGCAGTATTATTCATAAGAGCCCAAAAGTAAAAGGAATCCTGACCAATGGATAAATAAATTTTGATTTATGTACACTCATTCGCTAAAAACATTAATGAATAAAAAATAAAAGATTTTTTCAATACCTACTCAGGCGCTGTACTAAGAGCTGGGGGCACAGAGATGAAAGTCCCCAGCTATTATGAGCCCCCATCCACATAGAAGGGCACAATCTCTGAAACATGTGCAGAGCTACAGTGGAAGCAAGATCACAGTCCTGTGTGAGTCTACTGATGGCATGATTGACATTTCAAGATGGCAGAAAGGAAAGTGGTCAGAATTATGGAAACTATTGCCTTCCTCACAGCATATGACCAAGGCAGCAAGGAACACAGACCCTGCAGCTACACTGCGTAGGTTTGAAACCTGTCTCCATCAATTTCTAGTTCTTACAGGTAAGTTCCTTAATCTCTCTGGACCTCCACTTCCTCCATAAGACAGCAGTTCTATTAATGAATATAGGCTGCTGCAACCGAACAGAGAGTGAGTAGCTTAAACAACAAATATTATTTCTTACAGTTCTGGAGGCTGGGAAATCAAAATCAAGATGCAGGCAGATTCAATTCCCAAGTGAGAGCTCTCTTTCTGGTTTTTAGATGGCCACCGTTTTCCCTGTGTCCTCAGATGGCAAGGATTGCAATTGGGGAAGCAAGCTCTCTCCTCTTTTTACAAGGGCCCTAGTCTCATCATGAGGATTTCACCCTCATGGGAGGTGATCTGATCCCCTCCCAGAAGTTCTACCTCCATACATCATCAATTGTGGGGTGGAAGGGGGTGGGGGGTGCATTTGGGCTGCAACAGATGAATCCAGTCTACAACAGCAGTACGAGTCACACTTTGCTTACAATGAGCCAATGCACTTAGAGCAGAGGAGATCTCTAAATGCTCACTGTTATTATTATTTAAATCACATGAGCTGAGCCCCAAACTGGGAAATGTCAAGTGTGTCCAGGCCTCCCTCATAGGAGCTCAGTTCCTTGAGGTCATATTTCTCAAAGAAAGGAGGGAAATGAACTCATTCTTGGGATTTAAGGACAGGGCCTATTTTCATGCAAATATTGGTTTAGAGAGTCCCTTTGCAATCAACTACCACTAAGGTGAAAGTTTTAAACCTCTGCCCTCTTCATTTCATACCTTCTCTCTGCTTTCCTTTTTTCCTTTGTGATCAAATGTCTAACGATCTTAGAAACACGTCCACTTATGGGATTACTCTTGTTGGTAAGTGTTTAGCTTTTAATCCCTCAGGGTACAAGCAGGTTGAAATATAAGACATCATAGAAAAAGAAGAATTTAGCAGGGTTAATCTGAAGGTGAGAGGTGAAAGGGAGTGAAATGCAATCCAAAGTAAACCTATCTCAATGGAAAATACAAGTTAGTTTTAAGAGAGGTAGGCATTGGTTATTTTTTTTTTAGCTCATCAGTGTCTCTGGAATTGTGTACAAAAATTATATGCTTTCCTCCATTTTCATATTTTTTTTTCTTACAAAGGGCTTCAGTACATTTTCTATTGGAGGCAGGCTGATGGATTCAGTTCTGCATTCATATGAGGCATTAATGCCCTTGGCTCAGTAAACAAAAGGAGATTTCAAAATCTTTTAGGCTGGAGGAAAGGATCCTTTCTCTCTTTCTGGAATTCTTATGTCTCATTTCTTGCTTTTTAATGTGCACTGCTAAATTCACTGGCAAAGTTGACAACTTGACCATTTAGACTGTTGCTATTTTAGTCATGTCCATTATCATTCACAACAGAGTTGATAGTCCAAATCCTAAAATATGTGCCTGGCCTTTTCAATCTTTCTGTTTATTTCCTGCTTGGTTCTTCTCCTTCAGGAAGTATGGGCAAAGACTTCAATTACAATTGTGATGATGAAAAAGTGTGAGTATACATGTCAGGGTGAGAAGTACGTGTATGTGTGTGTGTGTGTGTGTGTGTGTGTGTGTGTGTGTGTGTGTATTTAGATGGCAACCTTATTGAGACAGAATTCATATATCATAAAATTGATTCTTTTAAAGTATAGACTTCTGTGGGTTTTAGCATTTGCATAGTTATGCAAATATCACGATTATCTAAATTCAGAATATTTTTATCACCTCAAAATGAAACTGTATCCTTTAGCAATGACTCCCAATTTCCTCCTGCCTACAGCCCCTGGTAGCCACTTATCTACTCTCTGTGTGAGCTTGCCTATTCCAGACCTGTCACTCACATATGACATAGCCTTTGTGACCTGCTTCTTTCACTTAATAGAATATTTTCAAGGTCTCATATATTCTGGATAGTTTCAAGATAGTTTACTATGAAGGATTCAAATTGGTTCAACATTTGGAGGCAAATGTGTCAATAATCAAAATTTAAAATGTATACTCTGACTCAGAAATATTTTGCCCAAACATTAATCCCTCAGAAATATTCTCATGGGCTGGGGCTGTAGCTCAGTGGTAGAGCACTTGCCTAGCATGTGTGAGGCACTGGGTTCCATCCTCAGTACCATAGAAAAATAAATAAAGAAAATAAAGGTATTGTGTCCATCTATAACTAATATATATATATAGTTTTTAAAAAATAAATATTCTCACATACATGAAGATAGTTGTATAAAGACTATTTACAGCATCTTTGACAAAGACTAGAAAAATATTCGAAGTTCATCAGTGAGGGAATGGGCTAGATACATCATGAGTGCACCCTGCAGCTGAGCAATGTGCACTCATTCATGGGGTGTGTCAGTCCTGTATGGGTATGCAATAATCTCCAGAATCTATTGTATGTGACTATACAGGGACACAGCAAGGTACAGAACAGTGTATAAAGTTGACTTAAACCTATGTAAAAAAGTAAATGGATATAAGTAAATGTGTGTATCTGCATTTATATGTATGTTCCTGTATATGTGTGGTTCAACTTAAGTATTTTTTCAATTTATTGATTGTGTGAAAGCAATACTCTTCAATAGAAACCATACTTCAAATTTCGAATTCTGATCTTTCCCTAGGCTGGCAACGTGGGGAAACATGGCACAGTATTCTCTTTCGAGTCTGGGCAGCAGCAGTAAGCTACAGTTCCCAGTCAGCCCTGCCAACATGAAAGGAAACAATGGGTCCTCTATAGTGTGCTATGACGTTAAGCTATGATGTCTGGTAGATCAGGAGTATTAAACACATTTTTGACTTATGCTCAATTTAATAGGGTTTCTCAGGTCATGATCCCATATATGACTACACAACCGGTGTGATTCTACATCATGTGCAACTTGAAGAATGAGAAATTATATTCCATTTATGTATGATGTGTCAAAGTGTGTTCTAATATAACTAATTAGAACAAACAAATAAACAAGGAGTATTTATGCATGGGGGAGGGCCTTGGGGAGGACACAAGAGGAATATCTACCTCTTGTCTAAAACTATGCTAAGAGTGGTGGCTTCCAGGGAGGAGAAGTGTGGATCTAGGGAACGAGGACAGGCAGAAAGGAAGGCTTCCTCTCAGTTAAATATCTTTCAGCATTATTTGAATTTTATTTGCCAAGAACATATATATCCTGAAAAAACTGAACAGAGCAAATGCTTATTCAGTAGTTTCATGCAGTCTGGGGACAACACAGGACTCCACAGCCTCTGCCCTGCAGGGTTTTGTGGTCAGTCACCACAACCACAGGATTGACTTCCCAGGTAGAGAGGACCAGCTTCAGTGAAGCATAAAGATCTAGGATTTGAAGTTCAAAGATTTCTTGTCCTTATCTTCCCAAAGCCTGTTGACACCCGCATAGCATTTTTTTACCTGCCAATTAAAGGCAGATGCATGCACTTTGATGTAAGCTCAGCTGGAAAGGTAACTTCAGAGGTGCCCTCCCTTCCCCTGCACACTGTCTCTTTCCCTAATGCTCCTGGCCTCACCATGCCCTTGGGAGTGGTTCTGAGCTGCATTTCTACCACTGAGCTCCTTTGAAGAGGACGTCAGTGCTATATCTGGGACACAGCCCATTATCTCAATGCCACCCTTGACCTTTGGTGGAAATGCCACCATTTCCTATCCTGTTTCTTGAGCTTCTCTCTGCATGTACCAAACACTGACCCCAAGTGGACGAGAAGACACAGTCAAGGTCTCTGCCTCAATGGGGTCATTCTCTGTGAAGATTCAATTCTGAATCCAGCCAGATCTCATTTCTTCCCACTAGTGTTGGCATGAAGGTCTAAGATAAAGTCGAAGAAAGACTGTGTAACTTTTGTCTTTAAAGGGGTGTTTAATCATGGAAGGTATGATTAATAGTTCAATACTACTATAATAGTTTCATTTTTTTCCAGCCAATAAAAAGTGAGAAGTCCCATCTTTATAGCCAAAACCTTATGCAATTCGGCCCCAGCCACACAAAAGTCTCTCTGTTGCTACCTAGAATAGAAATGTCAGTTAATATCATATATTGAAATTCACCTGTACTTACCTGACACCTTTTGAGATCTCTCTCCAATTATCTCAGCAATCTCTGGTGTCAAAACCTGGTGAAAATACAAGGAGTTTTCCTTCCTGTTTGAGTAACACCTATGAAGACAGACAGCAATTACAAGCAAATCTTAAGTTTTAAAGCTTAAGGGAAGTTATTGCAGTGTTGCTGAAAACATTCAGTTATAGGAATGTTAGCTACCACCTACACACAAAGTGATTAGTAATTAAACAGCAGACTCCAGTTGGCATATATTACTCCTAAAAAAATATATTATCATGTAAGTCACAGATCTGGGCATGCCATGTCATCCTCTTTCTACTGTGACCACTCTATGACTGGCCAGTGTTGCGAAGCACCAATGTACCGACAGGATTTTAAGATGGGCTGCTTGTTCCTGCAGCATCGTCGTACTCTAAATGTGCCACATGTGGCAATGCCAGCTGCAGCTTAGCCAGTGAGAAGCCATTGTCTATTCCACAGCAATACACTTGGCCTTGAGAGTTGCATACAATGCAGGGAAACACCAAATCTAACTTATTGGGTGTCTTAAAATCTGCCCTTGGAACATAACTCAGGTACCCATCCCCCTCTTCTTTGCCATTGCCTGCCCCCAGTACTTACTTGGTTTATCTCTGGCTACACATTTTAGAATCACCTAGATTGAGGGATTGAGGGGAAAGAGAGAATAAAATATACCAGGGTCAAGGCCCCACCCAGAAACTTTTAATTAATTAGTTTGTGATGTGCATGGAGTTAGTACCTTTAATCTCTCCCAAACTATTTCTAAATTACAGCCAGAAAAGGAATCCACAGGATCCCAGCCCATGCCTTCCTCATTCCTCACTTCAATTATGGCAAGTGCCTCCTGTAAATAACCTTCATCTCCTGTTCCTGGGATTAATGGTTTTATTTTATTAATCCATTTTTCATGTAGAACAACAAGAAAATAAAAATGGGCAGAGTACAAAAAATTCCAACCACAATCAAAAATAATGATAATATTTGGTTGTCTTTCCTCCCAGGTTTTCACTTACATATATAAAATAGATTTTTGCAATACTGAATTCTGCTCTGATGGTTCTCTATAATCCTCTGTTCTCCATTAACAATACATTGGGTGCAAATTTCCATCTCAGCAAACATAGATTCACATCCTGTCAAATGACTGCATAGCATTTGCGTTTAGGTGCCATTGTGATTTTAGCCTCCTTTATTTTAGAGCTAGGCATTTACATTGTTGCCTTGTGGGTTTTTGTTCTTGTTATTTTGCTTTGTTTGGGATTTTTGTTTGTTTGGTGGTTGTTTTGTTTTGCTATTATAAAACATTGGAATGAAGAAAAAGAATTTTTGTAAATTGACCTATTTCCTTAGCATATATTCCTAGAAGTAAATTTGCAGAGTCAATCTATGCATTTGTTTTTAAAAATTCTGATGCATGTTACAAATTGCTCTTTCAAAAACCATGTATCCAGGTAATACCTGAAAGTGTCTTCACCATGTAATTGCTTTTTGAAAAATCTTTGTTTAATTTGGTAAGTGGAAACTGATATCTACCTGTTTTAATTTCCTTAGATCAATAGTGAGCTTGAACATTTTTTCACTTTTGATATATGAATATCTCCTTTTGCAAATGTCTTATTTGTATTCTTTGCTCATATGTTATAAAGTACTCTTTTTCTTATTTATGTATAAGGATCACTTGTGTGTCAAGACTATTAAATTTGCCCCTGTTTGTCTTTTTTCATTTTTTAAAGACTTTTTTCAAAAATTCTATTCTTTTAGCTTTGAATACTGGGATTGTGGTATACTTTTAAATGTTTATATACTCAAAGCAGTCTTTTTCTGTATGATTTTAACTTTTTCATGCTATATATTGAAAGCTTTTCCCCAAATTAAAATAATAAACTTGCATATTTTTTCTAGTACTTTTATGGGTTCATTTTTATGTACTTAAATCTTCGTGGCTAATTAACTTTTAAAGCACAAATATGATCATGCCACTCCCTTCCTCAAATCCTTCCCTGTTTCCCATTGCCTATGGAATGAAGTTCAAGTTCCTTCATGACCTTCACTTTATCTGGTCACCTTTTAGCTTGTATGTCTCTTTCATTTTGCTCACAGTTTTTTGTTGTTGTTGTTGTTGTTGTTGTTGTTTCCTCTTGCTGGAGAAAACAGGAGACTGTAGGAATCTTCCCTCTTTATAAGTAGCCTATTACTTCAAAAGTAGACTAGAGACCAACATGGCCTTGCTAATCCTAGCACAGTGTCTGGAAGAAAATATACACTCACTAATATGAATGAGTTAAATGTTCTCTCCTGTCTCAACCCTCCTCCCTTGCCTCTATGCAGAATCTACTCTCCTACAGTTTGTTTCTAAAATACACCATTCAGGTCATTGTTACATCATGCTATGTCGTTATATTGTGTTATAAGTCATTGGATCCCCGTCTATGTATTATGCAGGCTCATCTTACATCTGATCATTTGCTCCTCAGCAAGGGGGAGACATGCAGCAGGACCTTAATATACAATGTTGTATTCAGATGAACAAATTCAGATGAGATCTCCCTGGTTTGCAGTTCTGCCTTTAGTGCATCCTGACATGCCCTTATATTAAATACCACAAAAGTCCCTAAATAGACAGGTAAATTACCAGGTAAAAATGTATGTGCCCAGGTAAAACCTACAATTAATATGGTGTCAAAATAGTGCACTGTGAAAATAGTGCCTCAGCGTAATGCTGAAGCCCCTGTAGTAATGCCTTTGGTGCCCCCTTCTGGACACTATCCATCATGTCATTAAGGGTCAGAGCATCTTGAAGGCCATAGAACCCTTTGCTTGGTTAAAAACAACAACAACACACACATACACACACACTCACACCAAAAAAAAAAAAAAAAAAAAATTCACAATCAGAAAAGAGCAATGATTAAGCTAATCAACTACTTTCATTCAAGTATGTCAGACCTAAAAATTACAGTTTTCTTTCAGCAGTGTTACTCATACTGCTCCCATTGGCTACCTTTAACATAAGAGTTTGATAGGGTTTTCTTTCCCTGTTCTTTGAGATTTTTTTTCCCTTTTTTAAACTTTTTATAAGAGTTTTATTATAATAAAATCTCCCTTCCAGCACCTCCCCTTCATTATAATCCACTTCAAACCCTTTTAGGTAGTTAGCAGAGTGCCCATTATAAATAATAACAACAACGACAACAACAACAAAACATTTCCTCCACCTCAATTCCCTGTAAGTGCTCAGTGTGAATGACATATACTGAGACTTTGAGTAATAAACAGTAGTTCAGCCCTTTAAGACAGATGTATTACAAATTGACTTCACTTAGTAGCTTGGGACAGAATTGGAGTTTTCTTTGGATGACATCAACGATCACAACCCCTGGCATTAACTGATCCCAGGCACTGGCACACCCTTTATTATTCCAAGGTTCAGTTCCTTTATCTACAAACAATGAGGGTGGGACTGTGTTCTCTCTGAGGTTCCTTCCTATCCAGAATTGTATCTAATCAGCTTTTCCTGGAGGAGGGGGGGGGGGGACGGGGGACGGGGACGGGGACGACAAGGACCACCCAGGCAATGCAGGGAAAAGCATCTCTCCTGCAATCTGACCCTGTAACCCCACCTCCTGTCAGTCACTCTGCTGCAGATAAGGAGGAGGGAGTCATTCCTGTTCAGCCACAGGACATACCAAGACTGTTAAGGGACATGCACTGTGATGTTCCTCCACTTTCCCCCAAAGCCAAGCCAGGCTATGCACCAACCACATTCTCCTAACTGGACATAGTGGGCTAAACTGCATTTCCACATCATGGTTTCATTTCTATGCCTAACAGGCCATGAGCAATCAGCTAATTTGGTACTGCTATAAAGGAAAGCCTTTTGCTTTTCTTTCTAAAGTATCTCTTGAGTTTTTAATTGTCTAATGTGGGTCTGTAAAGCAGAAATCTTTTCAACCTGGGAGCCTGTTGACATTCACTTCACCCAAGGGGTTTTTCTGTTCCTAAGGGTCTGAGACTACCCTCTAGTGTTCGTGAGGGCCTGTTTACCCCATGCCCATCAAAGGCCTGAAAAAAGTGGGCAATCAAGCCCATGAGGCACAGGTTTCCCTGAGAATGCAGGCAAGCCCTCCTCTCCACATAGAGATCTAGGCCTGGACAAAGGGTTACAGAATGAACTTCTCCAACACTTGGCCAACAAGAGCAGCCCAGGTGGAAGAAGAACAAAGTGAGCATTCTGGTGGTCCCTCGGTTCCCCTTACACCTTCTGGATAAGATAGTGGCACCTGGCACTGGGCTTCCCATCCTGCATTCTGAGACCCTTGAAGAATTTCAGGCCCAGTCAACCTCACCAGGCAGTACTCAGGACCAAGGATGCCCCCAGCAAGAACTTGGGCAGATGCATTAGGTAGCCTCATGGTTAAGAGCACAGGATCTGGCCCTAGACTGCCTGGTTTTATTGCCTGGGTTTGTCACCCAGTTATGTGAACTTGAGCAAGTTGTTTAACCTCTCTGTACCTCAGTTTCCTCATCAGAGAAATATGGTGGTTGTGATAATGAAATGAGTACATACAGAATGTTCAGAACAGCATCCAGTATAGAATAAGCCTGTAAGTTAATTAGGTATGTCAGATAAGATCATACCACCATTTTTGGCCACCTAGGTGAAGCTTATAGAATGATTTACATTGACTTTCCTCTAGAACACTTTTAATTTTTCTCTTCTATCAAGAATTGGAGAGAAAAATCAAGAGTGCATTGTGTTGCCAGTATGGTGGCTCATGCCTATAATTCCAGTAGCTTGGGAGGCTGAGGTGGGAAGATTGCGAGTTCAAAGCCAGCCTCAACAAAAGTGAGGTGCTTAGCAACTCAGTGAGACCCTGTCTCTAAATAAAATACAAAAAAAAAAAAAAATAGAGCTGGGGATATAGCTCAGTGGTCTAGTGCCCCTGAGTTCAATCCCTGGTAGAGAGAGAGAGAGAGAGAGAGAGAGAGAGAGAGAGAGAAAGTGTGCATTGTGGTGATACCTGCTGATATAACCATGTCAGTAGTTGGAGAGTTGGAGGGTTTGGGAGAATGAGAAGTGAGGAAGGGCAAGATAATAGCATCTAACTGCCTAAAACTGTCTGAAAGAACATAGGCATACTGAATAAGAAATAGAGTTTTTCAAAATTTTTTGGTTTTAGTTGTTGATGGATCTTTAATTAATTAATTAATTAATATGTAGTGCTGAGAATCAAACCCAGTGCCACACTCATGCTAGGTGTACTCTACCACTGAGCCACAACCCCAGTCCAAGAAACAGCTTTACTAACAATACACACATAACAATTTCTGTAGCCTCTTTGCATCAAGAGAAGATTGATTTAAATCAAGGCTTGGGAGTGAACTCATAATCAGAAACTGCAGACTATTAAGCTTTGTTTGTTAATTTGTATTTGCACCTGTCTAACCCATCTCTTGGGTTATTTCAAATGGCTAAATCTGTATGCTTGTAAATGAAATAATATCGAAATATAAAACTGGGGGCTAGGGTCATGGCTCAGAGGAAGTGCGCTCGCCTAGCATGTGTGAGGCCCTGGATTCTATCCTCCACACCGCATAAGAAAATAAAATAAAGGTATTGTGTCCACCTACATCTAAAAAATAAATGTGTTTTTTTAAAAAAGAAATATCAAACTGATGCATTTTTTCCCCTAGAGGAAACATAATCCCCCAAAGCATGTCCATGATGATGCCAGCTTGATTTTTGTTTAATTTAGAAATTTGAATAAACAGTGATTCAGAAGGGTTGACACATAACTGACTTATGCTAGATCTAGGACCATGAACGTATGAGCTTCAATTTGCAAGCCTAGCTTTCCATATCTAATCATGGTTAGGGATATTATAAAAGAGGGACAAGTAAAATCCCACACTAATAAGGAGGAAAGGCTTTTACAAAAGGCTGCTAATTAGGGTGATTAACCATTGTAGAGCTCTCCATCACTCTCAGTCTGGGAGATTAAGGCTTGTTCACACAGCTGTGTGAGACTTTCTGTGTCCTAGAGTGGCACTGTGCAACAGGTACATGTGGATATGGAACACTAGCCATAAAGCTAGGGCTACTGATGTAATTTTAATTTGATTTAATTTTAATTGCTTTAAATTCAAATAGCACAAGTGACTAGTGGTCAGCATATTGCCCAGTACAAATATAGAAATATTTCCACCGAGATCTCCATGATGATATATAAAGGTCTGCAACTGATCTTCAATAATATAAAAGACAAAAACTGCAACCACTGGACTGGGGTTGTGGCTCAGTGGCAGAGTGGCTTGCTTCACATGCATGAGGCTCTGAGTTTGATCCTCAGCACCACATAAATAAATAAAATAAATAAAATTTTTAAAACTGCAAATACTATAGGTTCATATTCCTTCCACAGATCTCTGATTTTTTTTTTTCTTTAAAGGCAGTGAGCATATCATGGAAGGTAGGTTTGACATTCATTTAGCCCTCAATCTCTTCTTCAAGTCCATAAAAATGTTGAGGAGATATAGCTCAGTTGGGAGAATGCTTGTCTCCCATGCACATCCCTAGGTTTGAACCCCAGCACCACACACACACACACATACACACACACACACACACAAAATGTTGAGGAAAGAAATAAGCTTAGGAGAGAATTTTTCCTTAACTTCCGAGTACCTACAATTCTCATATGTCTTTAGGCTGACTTCACCCAATGACATTTTTAGATCTAAGCATCCAAAAATGAATATGCAAATACATTGTCAAGGATTTTAAATCAGGAAGAAGCTGTGACAGGATCTCATTCCTCTGAATGACATAGAAGAATCCCAGACATGATGCCCATTTCCTATCTCAGTCTTTTCTCTGTAAGAACCGTGAATCCCATTAGCAGATTTTTCCCTCACACCCCAGAACAACCTGTGAGTGACTCACACCTTTGAACATCTTTGCTGGTGAATGACTTTGAAGGGCAGAGGATGGGACAGGGGCAGGGATGGGCTGCAGACAGGAGGAACAGCTAATATGTGCCTCATTTGCAACTTTTCATTTCAGTAGTTTAAAAAGCAATTAAGGAAAGGAATGAGAGTCCTGATTAGATAGAATTCAATTCCCCCCTTTTAATGGATTCAGAGGAAGAAGAAGCATCAAGGCAATCCATCATTGTATTACTCCCGTCACTGAAGCTGTCTGCATTTCAGAAAGCATTTATTTCCTTGGTGGGAGGACATGGACCTCAGTGTGCTGATTTGGGTGTCAGGAAACACAAAAATGATGAAAGTAGAGAACTGGAAGCAGAAACTCTCAGACCAGAGCTAAAAATGTCTGCTTTGTATTCTGTGCATCTTTACTTCTTGTGAGTCCAGACACCTGTCACTAAACTATGTGACTGTGGGTGGCCCTATTGGTAGAATTTCTAAGCTCATCTGACCCTAGATAAACCTCGATACTTTTTGAGGCCAGCTTAGGTGCTGGACCATGTGTTGAAAAACTGCTTTCTATCTAATTGATGATCCAGGGTCCTTTGATGTTATGAGTGTGGTTGGCTATACCATGAGGAAGACCTTATCATCAAAAGGATGTGGCAAACCATTATAAACTGCTTACCAAGAGTCAAACCATCAATAATGAGATGGTTTTGCAGCTGAGGTTATGAGTCATTAATGTGCATGCCAGGTAGAGGCTGGTGCTGGCCCTTAATAACACAGACATAAAAAGTGTGCTTATGAGCACACATTTTAAGATCAGTCTACAAAATAATAGTAACCAGTTCTTGAGCACATGCTGTGCTTTCCTCACAATATATAGTCCCCACGACCACTTTCTTTTCTTTTTGTGGGAGGGGGGGTCTACTGGGGATTTAACCTTGGGGGGAGGGTTAGCACTAAGCCAAATCCCCAGCCCTTTTTATTTTTATTTCTGTAATGAGTTGCTTAGGGCCTTGCGAAGTTGCTGAGGCTGGCCTCAGATCCTGCCTCAGCCTGCCAAGCTGCTGGGATTACAGGTGTGCCCTACCATATCTATCTACATGACCACTTTTTGATGTGTTCCATTTCCTCTCTTTCCCAAATGAAGGAACTGAGGTTCAGAGAGTTTAAAAACCTCACTCATACCAGGTGAGGTGGTGCAAGCCTGTAATCCCAGCAGATCCTCGAGTTCAAAGACAGCCTGAGCAAAAGCGAGGCTCTAAGCAACTCAGTGAGACCCTGTCTCTAAATAAAATATAAAAAATAGGGCTGGGGATGTGGCTCAGTGGTTGAATGCCCCTGAGTTCAATTCCTGGCACCCCAAACAAACAAAAAAAAATTCTACTTGGGACTACACAGATAAAGAGTGACAGTGAACATTCAAACTCAGGTCTTTCTGACCCTAGAGCCCGTGTCTTTTCCTTTCACGGAGGCAGGTTGCAGAGCACTGCTTGTCTCAGCTGTTTTCCAGTCTGATGTATCTGAAGGGTAAGGGGATGGATTTCAAGAACATATCCAGCTTTCCTGCCTTTACAGCCTGTACAGAAAGGAAAGAGGCCAAAGATCCCAGGGAAGAACCCGGAGGCAGTGTCACATTGAGTGGCCATGGGTTTAATCTAGTACTAACCCAGGCCTTGAAAGGAGCTGAGCTGGGTCCTCATTATCTGGGTGTGTCCTTGGCAAATCAACTATTATGAGATATGAAATTAGTTCCTCATTTAGTATGAGGAATGAAAGTACTTTGTATCTACTTTTGGCTTTATCAAAATTTCTGGTGATTATCTATAAAATTAACAAGCATGTATGCGTCTTTCTTTAACAATTCTCCTTTCACACATTTCACCTTCAGGTAACTTGCATAATGCTAAAGGAAGAAGGTGGTAAGGTTATTTCCAGTAACATTTTGAAATAGTAAACAATAGGCAACAACCCAAATTTGCACCAACAGGGGACTGATTTAATAAATGACAGAACATTTATAACATGGAATCCTGGACAACAGTATTTAAAAAAGAATGAAGAAGTTCTCTCTATAAAATGACACAGAAAGATCTCTAGGATGCATTTTTTTTAAAGAAAGGTGTTTATCAATATTTATAAATAACTTGTGTATAAACAGGAAGAAGAAAATAATCTCCCATTTCCTTATGGGACATAAAGAGACTTTGGAAGAAAAACCAAGACCAGTGGTTACTGATGGGGCTGGGGTGGAGGGAACATGGTTGACAAGGGACAAGGGTGGTAAAATGAGCATCTTAGTCCATTTTCTGCAGTTTTAACTGAATACCGCAGACCAGGAAATTTATAAAGGAGATTTACTTGAGTCAGACCTGAGGTGGGGAAGTCCAAGGGCATCAGTTAGGATTTTCGTGCCACATTGTCCCATGGCAGGAGACATCATGTGGTACAAGAGGACATAAGCCAGAGAGGAAGAGAAGACCAGGCTCTCCCCTTTTATAACTAACCCACTCCTGAGATAACAGACCCATTCCCACGAGAATGGCTTCAATCCCTCGAGAGGCAAGCGTCCCCATGACTCACCCACCTCTTCAAGGTCCCATCTCTTTACACCCTCACAATGGCAACCCGTAGCAGAGAGTTTTCTCCTTTTTTGGGTTTTCAAAATGTAAATAAATCAAACGATAAGAATGGTGTGTGCTATGCTAAAAGACACTCTCACAGTGCATATTTGTAGGAGGGCTGTGCTCTTTTCTCTAATGAAGAACACCAGACTCTCAGGCAAACGGCCAGGGTCCAAATACAGACTTTTTTACTTTCTGTGTTCAATTTTTGGAACCTTATTTTTCTTGCTTACATTTTAAAAGGGAGAAAATAATATTGCTGTGTTCAGGATTGACCGAGATAATGTGTAACCTTAAAATCACCCAAATACGTAGCAGTGTTGTCATTTCAATGCAGTGAGCTTTGAGGGTCTGGGTCTGGGCAGGTGGCCCCGGCTAAACAGATGAGCCAGAGATCCAGAGCATCCTTTTTCCTCCTCTTTGGCCTTGAATTTGATAAGAAATCCCGTTGGAGTGGACTTGAGATGCTCAGGAGTGCTGCTCCTATATCTCTCCTCCCAATGATTCTGTCAGCTTTACCATCTTCTATCCAAAAGGATCTGCCCTTGCTCCTGGTTCTTATCTTTCTGTGGGAGTGATCCTGGTATTAAAGCAAATCAACGTCTGCTTCTAAGTTCCAGGAGGACAGATTTCTACCTGCCACACTGGTGTCTCCAACTTACCATCACCAACATTGATGATGGCAATGGAGCAGCTCCTAGGAGACAAAGCCAGAAGTGGCAATTGAGGAAATGATTGTGATGCAACTGCAGATTGTTGCACGGTGACTCTGATTTCCTAATCTTGAGATAGTGACTGGAAAGGAACTTCTTCAAAATTGCTTCTGGACTTTTGAAGATAAAATTCCCAGATCTAGCTGCCAGTTTTAGTTGTCACTTCCGGCACCCACTGCCACTTATGGGCTTGTGACCTGGCTCCTTTGGGGATTGGGGTCCTGCAACTTGGTGCCCTAGCTCTTTGCAATGGCTTTTCTCCTCACCAGTAACACCTTCCAGGAGGGGATGCTTTTTGCCTTTGCAGTGCAGGGGACTCAATTTAGTAGTTAAACTTTACCTGGAATCCTTTCTGTCCACTCTCCTAAAGCTACCCAGAACCATGAGCTAAATCAAGACTGTCTGACTATGACATCCGTTTCCAGCCTCCACTCTCCTAAAGCTACCTTCTCTCCCCTGCTACTCAAGAAGGGTCTTCACTGATAGCTGAAACTTCCTTCTTTTCCTGTCCTTTCTTCTTTGCTCTTTCCCTCTTCCTTCTCAATTTTGAAAGACGTTTCCTCTGCCCTTAAACAAAATGTGAAAGAATTTTGAAAGTTATCAGAATCAAAATGGAATCACTTATACAAACCATAACGACACCAACAACCAAAAGGCAAGTAAAGCAGGGAGGCTATGAAGGAAGGGTTCTTATCCATAATTGCCTGATAGTAAGTATCACAAAAGACTACCTGAACCACAAGCCTATAGGTACATGTAGTTCCATTGCAATCCTCTGCTATTCTCAAATAAATATTATTATTTGGAGACTCTGTCTCTGATTTTTTTATTATATTAGCAAAAACAATATCTCAGATCTGGTTATCCCAAATTAATGAGCCACAAGGTTCAACCTGACCCCTGTCTGTCAAGAAATGAGCAAGAACTAGGCCATTTCTCCTTCTGAGTTCTCACTGCTTTGTCTCTTCCCTGGCTATATCCCTCAGACCCTGAACCTAGGACACCTGAAACTCCTGCTACTTATCACTTATGGAGCTGGGCACTGGAAGTCCCCAACCATGCTTGTGCACCAAGAGTCCTTTGTCTGACAACAGCCTGGCAACTTCTCAACCTGCCTTTTTAAGGCACTCAATGCTCACATTTATTGAGCAAGTATTTAATGCCGAGCACATTTGAAATACTTGACCTGGTTTCAGGTCAAGATCCCCAGCAGACTGAAAATGATTTCTATGCAAGCAAGGGACTATTTTTGCTAAGGAGAAAGCAATAAATAAGAGAGAAGTGAGGTAGGGTAAAGAAAACAGCCAGGCAAAATGTGGCTTCTGAAGTTTAGCCTCAGCCTGATTTCATGGTACATTTAAAAAATGATACCAATGGTTATTCCTTCCAGAAGCAAGAGTGCTGGTTCTTATAACCTTGAACTAGTAAGTCATTGGCTATGGGCCACCTCCAGCAGGGTGTCGTCAGGAAAGCATGTAATAAGCATGGCCAGCAAGATAGCACTTGTTTTCCATGGGCAAATCTCTGGAGAAGGATGCAGGTGTGAGCTTTTAGCAGTCCAAACCTGCAGCAGGTGGGAGTGGGTGTGGGCACCTTATAAAAGGCATCTGTAAGAAGAACCCACGACATCTGTGCCCACGCTCTGTGTATGTTAGATTATTTAATCTCCACATTGTTTGAGGTAAGTTATATTACCATAATTCCTATATTACAGAAGAGGGATCTGAGACACCAGGAAAACAAATAAGTTGATGAAGGTCACCCAGAACCATGAGCTAAATCAAGACTGTCTGACTATGACATCAGTTCCCAGCCTCCATAGGAATCTGCTCTTTATGCTGGAAGATTTGAATGAGGATACATAGGCAGATTCTTTCCCTTACATTCTCAGAGTCACTTTGGCAAGTGGTCATATCCACTCAGACAAAATAACTACTACTTTTCATGGACAGATATTAAATATTTTTTACTACTGTAACAGAAAGATCGACTAAGACCAATATTTCTTAAAATAAGAGAATAAAGACAGTTGGCAATGATATTTCCCCAAAAAATTGCACTGTACAATACATGCATCAATGTATGTTACTCCATTTCTAATTTAAAAACACAGATCATACTCTATTAAATTAAATCTCTATTTTCACAACTTTTACAAATAAATTATTTTTAAAGCCCCAAACAAAATAAAATACAGAAGGAAATATACTCCCCATGTTTGTGCTCTAACAAAGTTTTGAAAAATACATCGTGGGACAGAAGTTCATGTCCCACTTGCCAACTTTATAATCACATTTGGCCCTTCGCTTTCTCCTGGCATCTTTAATTAAACATGCAAGATAAGGCTGAGTTAGAATTTCCACTGCGATGTTTGTGGAAATGCTACAGAACAGAACCTGATGTGCAAGAAAAGGCTTTAAGAAAAGAGATTAATGAACTTCTATGAAGGGTGCAGAACATTTTCCTGCCATTCAAACTAATGATGTGCCCTTAAAAAGCTTTAGCAAGTGGACCAATGCCAAGGTGAGGGGGTCACTCCCTGCAGGCCAAACAAAAGGGAAAACACCTTTGCTTATAGTATTCCACAAAGAGCTTCTTGCTCGTCTCCTAATTAATAATGCCATAATACTACCTAAAATAACAAATTCCAACAAACACATTTCGTCCATTTCCTATGCTTCGTCACAGAGCTACTCCATCCAGCACAAAGTTTTAAGGGGGGAAAAAAGGGACTCTTGAAAGAAAACTCTAAAGTCTTCTCTACCAGACAGCTTTGTACTGTCTGTTTAGCATTATTCTTTGAGATATAGACAATCTCCCTGGGAACACCAGACCACGTGTTTCCTGCAGTATCTTGGCTGAGCTCAGCAAAGCCTAGGATTTCACTAGGTGTTAGGTAGTAAGATCTACTGTGACAGTGTGGCCTTCCCCTTGAGGGACCTATTAGCAGGTCAGAATACCTAGCAAACCTTCCTGAATGCAGCCCCAGAGGGGCTGGAGAAGTTAACCCAGAGTCAGAGTGGCTGGGAGGGACCAGCTGAAATACATCAGCTGAGAGCCCCTGAGGGGCCCTGAGCTTAGATAAGTCAAAGCTAAGAAGGGAAAGAGAGAACTAAGGTCTGTTTTTTGACTCTCAGAGGGGAAGGAGGAAGTTGGCTAATTAAATTTGGGAACCCAGGTGAGGGAAAAGACTTCTTGATTTGGCTAAACCAGGAAGAAAATAAATTTGTTAGAAAATTAGAGTCATGAAACTAACCTGTGGTGGCTTTTGAATGCTCCAAAGTAGAAAGACTGGGCTTGGGAGAAAGCAGACACCTCTGCATTTGAGATACTGGGGAATGTGTTGGAGTCACCATGCTGTTAGCCTGAATCAAATCAGAGGCTTGCTTGGATCTCATCCAAGACAGTCTCCTTGCCTGAACACCCAAAGGTCCTCATCTATTCTACAGGGCCCTGTGGTCTCAGGACTCTCCATCCTACCCTCTTCTCTCTTCCTAGACCCCATAGCATCAGTCATCCCTCTCCTTTTTACCTCTTTCACCTTGCCCTTCCCACAGGCTCCTTCTCCCTTGGCCTGCACGGAAGCGGGGTTCCCTGATCCTCCAATGACAAACTCTCCACAGCCTTGATTTCTCAGGAGTTATTGTCCAATTTTTTTCCTGTCATCACTCAACCCTGGCTTCCCCTACTTTCTCACTTCCCAAACTCCCAGGTCCTGCAGCCTGGGTCCCGCGTCACCTTGGAAAGTGTACTCCAATCCCAATGAACAAGTCCAATGACATCTCTCTCCTCCCTCTCAGCTCTAGATCAGTTAACTCTCCAAATCTCCCCCTTATTAAAGTCCTCTCCATTAGGTTCAACTGCCTCCTAGACCACTTTTTCTGAATCCCCTCTGCTGGCTCTTCCTCCACCAACCACTTAAATGGTGGACATCACCTAAGACTCATTTGCTTACCTCCTTCCCCCTTGCTCCCTTGATGAGAAAGTCTACTCAGTTTCCACATCATTTCCATATGACATGCTCAGATAGGTGTGCCCAGCCCAGCCTCTCTGCTGACCCCAGGCTCACAGTGCAAACTGACAGGTAACTTGTAAGCACTTCAAATTTAACAGGTGCAGGATCAAGGTCATTATCTTTCTTGTTTAATCTTCCCTCTTCCTCAACCCCCTTTCTCTTCTACTGGCATCCGTATCCAAGATTCATTTCCTTAGGATCATCTTTGACTTATTTCTCTCTCTCATCTACCACGGGTAATTTAATTCAAAAATCCTTATTTAAGCCAAAGTGATCTGTCCTTGAATCTGGGCCGAGCTTCTATACCAGGTTCAATTCCAGTTTGTTTTTCATCTCTGAGGTCTTCTTTCTACTCCCACTGGCCTAAGTTAGGTTTCCAGGTGGTCTGCTATCACTTAAAGAACTTAAAATGTCTAAGGGGCAAATGGGCTTATCATTTCTCCACTTCCTGTAATCTGTCTCACACATAGGCATAACTCACCAGACCATTGAATTGATGACATTATCCCCATCCTAAAAAAAAAAAAAAAAAAAAAAGGTGCCCTCTGTCATTCATAGAATTACCCTGACCCCTCAGCCTGAGTGCTCAGGTCTTCTAGAAATAAGTGCTCAGCATTCCCTTCTGTTACCCTCTTTTCCCAGAACAGAACCCCTGGTATTCTCTGCCTGGCTGAACATGTTCTGTGGTTCTGACTTTTTAGGTTTATGTTTTGTTTTGTTTTTGTTTTTTGATATGTGAAAACACTTCCTCTAGTTGCCATGTGCTGGAATACTACCCATTACCCATGCTTTAGGGCTTTGCTTAAATTCTGCTTCCTCCTTGAAGTCACTCTAAATAACACCCCCATCCTGCCATAATATTGATTCATTGCTCTCCCACCTCTATAAACAACCCCGTAACTTTTGACTTCTATTATCACAATGAAAATCAAACAGCCACAAAACAGTAGCAGCAGCATCAGATAGGATTTTGATAGAAATGTAAATTAATCCACCTGATCTTTGACCCAGGATCAGTGAGGGTAGTCCAGGATCTGTGTTTGCCAGAAGATTCTGAGACAGACTAGTTCAAGCACGTCTGCATTTGAGCCCTTGTCCCAGTGCCAGCGGCATGTGTCTGAACTTGTTCCAACCCAGACTGGGGACCTCTTGAGGGCAAGGCTCACCTTATTGCCAGGTCATCTTGTAATTGTAGGAGCTTGAAACAAGCCACTGGCTGTATCTTAGAGTGGCCTTGGAGTACTGCTTAAGCACCCCTATTCTGCATATCAGTAAATGAGTCAACCCTCCAGTTACAGTTTATACATTTTGTATTTATTTCCTAGATTTGATGTCAGTGTTGGTGGGAAAGGAAAATGTTTTACTTAACATGAATATTTGGAAAGAGTTTCTTGCCCAACCATCAATTTCACCTTGACTTTCTACTGAGTGTTGAGGAGAAGAGTGAGTGCTGGTGGACATGTATTACCTGCCTGGCACTGTGCTATTTTCTTTATTCCTCACAACAACCTATGTAGTATATACAATGGTCAACTCCATTTTAGTGATGAGAAAACTGAGGCTCAGAGAGGCTTGGAACTTGTGATTATGGAACCAGAGCAACTCATCTAGGAGGTTAGAGGCTGTAGGTCCCATGTGAACTAATCCACTCAATCCCCTGGATGGTTTCATGCCTACTGATTAGGCCTGGCCTTTTCATGGAAGCCAGAGGATTCTCTGCTGGGTCTTATGAGAATTGTGCACTTCCCCAGCCCTGTTGTGAAACCCGGTTTTGCTGGGTCTCTTTGTGCCCTGGCTTCCCTTCCCCTCTGCTCCAGCACAGAGAACTCCCTGGCCACAACAGCACTTTCTTGCCAGTTTTCAATAGACTCAAGGTCAAGGCAATTATCACCTGGTCAGAGCTGCTCTGCTGAAGTCAGTGAGTAGTGAGAGGAGATGCTCCTGAAACCTATTAAAACCTGCCTGGAGCACTCTGAGTCAGGAGCCCTGTGAGTCACAGAGCACTCTCACTTGGAGCAGGCAACAGGGCCACTGGTGATTATGGCAATGGACTCGGTGCTCCCAGGGTATTGTTAATTAGCCTTCTAAGGCCCTGAAATCTCCAGTTTTGGCATGGGGTTGGTTATTTACCATTGTCCTCCAGATAGAAGGAGAATGATTTCAGACAAAGCCTGTGGTCTGGAAGGCTCTGCCCAAAGCACCAAGGCCACACCCCTGTCTAGAGCTCTGGGCCAGGTTTTATAGCCTTGGACTTGAGAATTGAAAAGAGAGAGAGGCAGAAATCACAATTCTCCTGTGGACTTTTCCCAGGCACTGGTTTACCAGGGCACTGGGGAGCAGACATATGTTCGGAACTCAAGTTCAGAAAGCTGGCTTGGTCCCCAAATCAAGTTCCAGGTTACCTTTTATTGTGTGGGGAGGAGAAGAAGGAGACATCAAGAGGAGATTTGAGGGGCATCATTCTACTTTAGCACATGCTTTCCCTCAGTGTTTAAGAAGAAATACTATAGTTGGGTAGGACAGCTTGTGAGCACTTTTATCCCAGTGTTTAAAGGGAAACATCAAGTTTTTTTAGTCTTCATTGATTCATTCGCTAACTCATTTATTCATTCTTTCACTCATTCCCGAATCTTCTTTTCAGGATCTACTTGGCATCAAGTATTGTGCTGTGGACTGAGATGCAAAGTAGACTCCACAGGTCCAGTGGTCAAGGAACTGCATTCTATCAGGACATCTATATTATCTATGTAGTGACCCATTGGTCTTTTGGAATCATACCAGCCTGCACCCCATGACTCACAGTTCCCAGAAGGAAGAAGTCATCTCTGTAGTCTCAGGGTCCCACCCCTGTACAGGCAGAACCTGGCCTGGCCTCCTCTGCTTCTCCTGTAGGAGCCTCTCTGGTATCCAGTCCAGGCAGCCCCAAGCTTCCTTGCCCTCAGTTTCTCAGCTCTTTCTGAGGCCACCCTCAGTCTCAGCCAAGAGAATTTTTTGCTTTCTTTCCTCCTGCTGAGACCTCTGCTTTTACTTCACCAGAACCCCTCATTCTTTCTAGAAAGCTAAAGAGAAAATTACTATCTCCTTGACAAATGTGGCTTGCATTCCAGATCCCAGCCTTAACCATAACTTTAAGAGACTTGAAGCTTCAACAATGTGCTGTGGGGTCCACACATTCTTATTCTCAAACTCTCTCCTGCAGATTATTTAAGAACCAGAGAAACATTACTTAAGAAGCTCCCCCTTACATTGTCATCTCCTATCTGAGGGGAAAAAACAGTGAGAGAAGCAGAGACAGAATGGTGGTGGAAGCCAGGTTGAGGAAAAATGGGGGACTTCAAGAAAAAGAAAATGGTGGACTCCACTGGCCAGTTCTTGGAGGGATGTTCTTCTCTTAGTTTCTGGTGACTTGCTGTGAAAGAAAGACACAGCAGCAGGAAGATTTGCAGGTGAGAGTTGATGGGAGTAAGAAGAAAATGTGAGGCAGGACACCCCTGCTGTCCTCCTCCAGCAGTGCAAACCCCATGCCATCCCTTCAGGCCAGATGCCAAGGGTCCTCCGTGAGCTTTATCTCCCTGTGCCCAAGAAACATGCAAGGGCTGCTCCTGTCCCCCTTCAAACAGGGGAATGAGGTGTCAGGCTGAGGAGGGCACCAGTGGGCTCCCAATTTAATGGTCCATGGGGATACTTGCACAGGAAAGAGAGCTGAGGTATGAACCATGTCCAGGTAGGTAAGCTCTGAACTTTATTTTGGGAAGGGGAACCCTTAAAATCTCTGAGATGATGTAGGAGGTGGCAGGGGAAGTGGGTGCCAACAGCTTTGAAGCCAGGGAGAAAAGATTTCAGTAGAAACAAGAATAATCGCCTCTCAAAAATTTAATTCCGAAGTAAGTAGTTTGTGCAAGTATTTTTTAAAGAAATATTTATTTTTTTTTTAGTTTTAGGCGGACATAATATCTTTATTTTGTTTTTATGTGGTGCTGGGAATCAAACTCAGTGCCTCACACATGCTCGGCGAGCACACTACCACTTGAGCCACATCCCCAGCCCTTGTACAAGTATTTTGTTGAAAATGTTTCAGGATAGTTTATGTTAACAATATTGCTTAAATAAAACTAGATTTATTATTTTTTAAATGAGGGGCAGAGATAGGAAAGTGGGAGTCAAAGCTTCTGCATTGTAGAAACAGCAGTTTTCTGCAATTATCCTTGTTGAATTTGAGGAGCTTTGAATGATGCCTGCCACCCCTAGATTTATTCTGAAGTAGTCAAGTTAACTTTCAGTGTTGCTCACTTTCCAGGATCTCTCCCAAAGCTCTGGGATGGAAGGGACCCTGGTATTGCATTCACAAAATCAGACTTTTATAAAATTGAACAAAGTAAGGTCTTGTTCTTTTTTGACAAGGGCCCTCAAACTGGGATCAGGTTCTTGACCTACCACCCTGGGGATACGGGTTGGGCATCAGTGTGCTTTGAAAGCTGTCCAGGTGGGCCTACTGCATGACCAGAGTTGAAAACAATGCACATTTTAAGAGCTGGGAAAGATCTCAGAGTCCTAGTAAAATTCTCTTGCTTTATGATTTATGTAACTATAGCCCAGAGAGAGGAAGTGATGGGTTGAAGTTGCCACAGCTCATCATTGTAGACCAGGATTCAGCCTAGTTCCTCTAGCTTCAAATTCATGCTCCTCCTGCCTGGATATCTGAATATTTCCAGGAACAAGTGCCAAAACGCAGAGATCAAGGCTTGCCCTTCTTTGCTTCAAGCAAGAGGGGCAAGCCTTGATCTCTGTGTTTTTGCTTCAAAATCTGGTCTCATGGCTTTCTGTCTACTAGCATCCTGGCCTGGCTGCAATGGGGCCAATGAGAGCCGGGGAGGGGGGCTACAAAATGAGGGCCCTCAGAGGCTGGAAAGGACAGAGAATGCCTTTGGCTAATCCAGTTAAAAGTCCCCTGGGTCAGAGAGACGAGGCACAAATTACAGCTATTTGAGCCAAAATATCCTATGAGAGGATTTTCCAGAGTTGACTCTTACCACATTACAGTCTATGAAATTATCACCTGGGCAGAGCCTCCCCTTTTCAGACAACCCTGCATTGTAAGGAGTCCATGAAACCTGCTGACATCTGCCCAAGGGCCCCACTGAGTCATGTGAAACACGTTACCCCAGGTCTGCAGGGCTATTCATTTGTCATGGCGGGCTTCCCAATGTGTTCATAATTAGTTTTTAAAGACTGCAAAAATGCCTTTTAAAAGGTACTCTCGTATAAAAAGTATCACCAGGGAAAATGGAAATCATGAGGTGGTTTGGGAAAAAAAAAAAAATCTTGCCTAGGAACTATGGGGCATTGTCCAGCAGGGGACAACACGTGAGATGGAACTCCAGCTCTGTGTGGAGAGGGGAGGCAATCTCAGCTTCCACCCTCAAAAGGAGGTTGTGTTTAGAAAGCCTGTGTCTTCCTGCCGCAGGTAGATTGATGTTTGAGTAACCACAGATGAGGAAGAGAGAGAGCAGGAATGCCCATGTGGAGACGCTTACGATGGAAAGTCTCTCCCATCAGCTTTCACTGCACCAATGGTAGGAGAGCTACTATTGGAAGGGATGGCGTCTCTCGATGCTACTGCGCTCTCCAGATCTGCCCAGTATTGTTGCTCCAGTGTTCATAGGACATGGATATTAGTGATCATGCTTCTCAGTAGCTGCAACTTCTGCTTCTTCCTGCCTACCACATCCATTCAGCCCCCCACTGCTCCTGACAGCCATACGAGTGACTTGGGCAGTGCCTGGTCATGGATCTAGCCCTAGGTCCTCAACTTTCACAGTCTGAAACTTGCATTCTGGAAGACAGACCCTTGCTTGTCTGTCTTACTTACTTTCTTGGAAGTAAGTTTTCTTCCTCCCAGAGAAAATTTATATAATTTTTTTACTTAATAGAAGTTCAAATTCAATTTTAAAAGAGGATTTCAGTCAGGAATATTATCTGATCTCCTACCATAGATGATTGATTGGATGTGTATTTACAGAATTATTGCTATTGAGCCAAATGTTAGAATCTCAACAGGAAGGATTGGGGGAAAAATCTTGAGTCCCTTAGCTTCAGAAAATTCTGGTCATCTTTGATTCTCTGATATGGGAATTAATCAACCCTTGGGGCATCTAAATAATGTTTGTACTGTACAATATATTTGTACTGTATTGTCCTAACTGATAATCGTATGGAAGTATACTCTTCAGTTTAGGAGTCACCATACAAAGATGAAGTTTTTGTTCTTAGAAAACATCAATCTAGACAGGAGAGAAAAATTAATTCATGGGAATTAAGAGAACCCCCCACACAGAAGGTACCAGGATGAAGCTCCACCATACAGGTGAGTTCAGACAGGAGGGGAACTCAGGCTCTTCTTTTCAGGGACTGAGAAAGGAAGGGAATAAAATGAACTGGGAGAAGCATAATCTTTACAAAGTTTTAAATTTGTTATTTTGATTTTCTGTTTAAGAAATAAATGTTTTCACATCTAACATATTTTTCAAAATGATTTCCAGTTAGTTTGTAGTTCTTTTTATCCTATGATGAACTGAGGTCAGTCAATGTAAGCTATGTCAAGTAGAATCACATTTTCAATTCATAAGTAAAGAAATGCAATTTGCCATAATATGTTTTGAATAGAGAGTTTCAACCTTCAGTGTGAGATATTCAAAATTTAAAAGTATATCATGTCTTTTGAATAATGACTAACATTTATAGAAAGTTTACTCTGTGCCAGGCAATCTAACAACATCTCTTTTGATCTTCTCAAGACTCCATTAGTTAGGTACTATTATTAGTCCCCAACACACGCACACACACACACACACACACACACACACACACACCCTTCATAGGTGAGAAAACAGTCACAGAGAGGTTGAGAAATCTACCACAGTCAGAACCAGGCTTATACCAAATTCCTTTTGATCCCAAAAGTGATCAGGTTAATTCTTATGCCAGGGGTAGGTATGGAGATGCACCTGGGTGGTTCATCTCCATACCTACCAGCAGGGAGAGTATTGCCCAGCAAGAAGAGTGGAACCCAGCCTCCAGCTCTCAGCAACCCCAGGGACAAACTCAGTGGCACTGAGCTGCCTTGCCTGGGATTACACCCTTCCTGCTGACATACAGATGACAGCCATCTTCACTCAGTATTGGACAATTCTGATGGACACAGCCTATCGAGACTGACAAAATTGTGTCAGGTCTGAATCATAGAATGCCATTTCCCTCTAGTCATTCTTGCTTCCTCCCCTTCCTTTCACAGGTGTTGATCTCAAATGAACATCTCACAAACACCATCTTGGAGTCTGCTCCATGAGAGCCCAACCTGTGGCCATACCATGCTCCTCCCTAAGACTTTCTATGTACACATAGATACGTACTCAAAAGTCTACATACACATACCTGATGTCTGGTTTCTCAAGTCATAACTTCTGCACATAATCTTAGAACAAGCTTTTGGATTAATTTTTCTGGCTGCTTAGCAAGGCAGTAGAGCTTAAAGGTCAAGAGCATTAATTTGGGTTCCAACTTGCTTGAAATCATTTCCTGGTCCTCTATGGTGAGGATCAAATTGAAGAATTTGAATACAAAAAAAAAAAAAAAAAAAAACTTCAGCAGTGCCTGACTCACAATAAGCCTTCAATAATTGCAGCTACTGGTATTGCCTTCCAAAGTTTCCAAGATTTGAGTATTGGCCAAACTCACACGAGGGAATGATTCTTCTCTCTCACAGTGGTCAATCTCTGCCCCTAGTTGCTCTTCTCTACTCGTTGCTGATTTATAAGATGTATTCAGTCTAAAAAGAGAGACAAACAAATAAGGCTACAGCTACAATAGGACTGTACACGGGGATATAGAGCACCAATAAAGGACGTGCAAGCTAGATTAAGGATTTAGGGAAGGCTTTCTGTAAAGGTGATGCTTGAGTTCAGCTTCCCTTGTTTCAGGTTTTTCCTAGCCTCATCTATAAAGTTAGTCACTCTTCTCATTACAAAACTTGTCACTTTCTGTGTGATCTTATTGTCTCTTCCTCTCTAATGGTACTATAATTTAATTACCTATTTTCCTACTAGAATGAACACTTTAATATAATAACATTGTCTTATTCATCTCATTATTTTCAGATATTCTTAGAGTATATAATACACAGTAGATAATTAAAGAGTGATGAATCAGTGAATGGATGAAGATGGATGCTCAATGAATATTTTCCATATTTCTATTATCTGAGCATAATTAAAATTTGGAAAAGGACCCTTTAAGAAAAATTAACTTGAACTTTATGTTACAAATGAAACTAAAATTATTCAGTAAGTCCTTTTGTTTTAAAATAAATCTTTCGATTATATGTATATATTTTTTAGAAATTTATATATATATATATATAAATAAAATAATTCATATATATATATATATATTTTAGAAATAATATTTGGAGTAAAAAATTTTCCAAAATATAGCATCCATGAGGACATTGTAATTTCAGGTGGACTATTGTACTTACTATGCTTTGAATGTATTCCCTAAAAAGCATCTACTGGAAATTTAATATCTAATGCAACTTTATTGAAAGGTAGGTCCTACTAGAAGATGTTTGAGTCAGGAGGGCTCCACACTCATGAATAGATTAGTGTTGATTATAAAAAGACTTGAGGCTTCAAGCTCCACCTCTTGCCCCCTCTCCACCTTGACACAGCAAGAAAGCCCCCAGCAGATGCCAGTCCTCAGCCATGGACTTCCCAGGCTCTGGAAACATGAGACAATAAATACTACCCAGTTTGTGGTATTCAGTTATAAAACAGACTTAAACAGTGAATTGTTTGGGGAAAAATTCAAGGTTTCATCATTTCTCAACAGGACTACTGTTGGATATTTACATATCAAAATTTTCTTTTGATATGAAGCTCATTGCATTTAAGTAAGCATTTGATTCATTTCCCTTCTCTAGTTGATAACAGATTAAACACTCTCATGTCTTTGTCAGTGGCTATGGGTTTGAATAGTAGCTGACACCATTTTCATTTGTGTCAAAAATCTTGCATCTGGTGCTGGGGTTGAGGCTCAGTGGTAGAGCATTTGCCTAGCATGTATGAGGTCCTGGGTTCCATCTCCAGTACCACATAAATAAATCAATAAAGGTATTTTGTCCATCTACACTGAAAAAATATTATATTTTTAAAAATCTGGCATCTCTCATGAGGCATAGACAATATTGAGTTGTTCATTTTCTAGATTTCTGTTTGGTTCTGTTTCTCTTTGGGGAATTTTTCATTCACATCATGATTTGTTTTCCTAATTTTAATCAACAGTCCATCTATATTCTCTTGATTCTGATTGATTTTCCCTATGATCATTCTTTTAAATTTTTAATCAGGCCTCTTGTTGATATTGTTTTCTTGAGATCTATTGCTAAAGAGTTATTGTGTTCCTTTGAAAGTGTTGTGTTACCTTGTTTTTCTTCTGATAAACATATTTTTCATATTTTTACATTAAGATTTGCACATCTGGTGAATCATTGGTCTCTATCACTTTTGTAGGGTGACTTTCATAATATACAGCTTTTTCCTGAAGATGTGTTTTGGGTGTCCATTTGGTATGTGGTGCTGGTTTTGGTTATATCTGGGTGCATTAGTGTGGTCTTCCTATTGCTTCTCTGGCTGAAATCAATGGCTGTGGGAATAGTGTGTGAAACAGCAAGGCCAGAGAGGCCCATTGTCTCCAGGGGTCATGTAAGAGTGGAGATACTCTTGCAGCCCAGGTGGGTATGATGCACACAGCAGTGGGGATGGGGTGCCCACTTTGCAATCATTTCAACAACAGAAGTGGTAGCTCTGAGAGCTCAGTAGGCATTTTATTTATTTATTTATTTTTCAGGCTTTAATGGGATGGTTTCTGTGGCTAGCAAGGAAGGGCCTCTAGCACTCACAGCTCTAGCAATGGTGGGAGACCTGCAGCACCTGCCTTCAGTCTCAGTGATTGTGTAGGCCCACCAGCAGCTGTCCACACCAGACCCTAGGTCCCTGAGTTGTTGAAAAGCACCTTGATCTCTCAGGCCTTGAGAGTGGCACCCCTCCTCCACCTCTGCAGAACCACCTGTCTGTCCCCTGTAGGGCAGGGCATGAGACAGGATTGGATGCTGGGGTCACAGCTGCTCTGATGGGTCAAGACAGGTTTGTAAGTTTCAGTCCCCTGTGCTAATGTGGTGGAATGCTGGTGGGGTTCCAAGGATGGAAACAGGTGGATGTTTCTGATCCCTAGGGCAATACCACTTGTGGAATACTATTCTTCTCTCAAGATGGCACTGAACTGCAACAGCTTGGATGTTGGAGGTTGAGAAAAGGGATAATGTGAGTTCCTTTGATGAAGCAGAGCTGCTGTGCAGACTCCAGGTAGCTCCCCAAATTAATCTCCAAGCTTTCTATACCTGTGAAACTTTTCAGTAGCTAGCATGGCCAGTGTCTACCCTAATAGGATTTGCTGGCATTCTCCAGCTCACTCTTTCCCCTTTAAAGGGGTGTCCCCAGCAGCTGAGGAGCCAGAATTGTAGATGCCAGTAATCTTTGTTCATCTTTCAGGGCACCATACCAGTCTCCAAGTCTTACCTGGTTCCAGTCTTTCCCTGCTGAGTTCTGGCATTCTCCCTCCATCACTCACCTCAAAATGCAGCCACTGCCTATTGCTTTGGTTCTTCTTTGTGGAGAAGGAGCCAAACATGGGGCATCTCTATTTTTTAAATATTTTTAGTTGTACATGGACACAATACCTTTATTATATTCATTTATTTATTTAAAGGCATTTTATTTTTGTATTTGTAGTTGTTAATGGACCTTTATTTTTTATTCATATGCCATGCTGAGAATCGAACCCAGTGCCTCTCACATGCTAGGCAAGGGCTCTACCACTGAGCCACAACCCCATCAGCCCTGGGGCATCTCTATTCAACTATAATTTCCAATTTCTGGGGTGTCCCAGTGTCCTCCTTAAAGGTCCCCAGCACCTTCAGGTCACAGTCAACAGAAGCTGTGGCAGAGTAGATCCTGAGGATGAAGCCTAAGCTGTGATACATAAAGTCCCATGATATTTATTGGCTTGTGAAAGATTCAGTTTCACTCTGCCTTTTGTTTCTGCTGAATTTTTATTTTCTCTTAGGTGTTTTCAGCAATAGGCCATAAGTGGTCTAGTAATGATATTGAACTAATGGGCATTAGTAGATCCAGAAATTTGTCGGTAAATATTTATTTAAAAAGATATTTAATAACATCTTATAATAAATACTTAATATGAAAACCCCAAAGTTCTGATTTTTAGTGTCTGCAATTATCATAATTCAAATATTCCACTGTGGCCACTTCCAACCTAGCAATGTGATGTCATTTAATGAGGAGTCAGAAAAAAAATGTGTACATTGACTCTGAGGCCCAGCTCCAGCACACCACATATTATGGTTTGGATAGGAGATATCTTCCAGAACACTTCTGCTAGGCAATGCAGGGGTTTTCAGAGGTAAAATGAGTATTGGACTAATGAAATTAGTCCATTCGATGAATTAATAATTCAAATGGACTTCCTGGGAGGTAACCGTAAGCAGGCGGGGCATGGCTAGGGGAAGTGCGACATTGGGGGTGTGCCTTTGGGGACTATATTTTGTCCCTGGCTTCTCTCTTTCCCTCTCTCTCTTTCCTGCTTCCATAAGCTGAGCAGTTTTCCTCCACCATAATCTTCTGCTATGATCTGCCTCCCTTTGGGCCCAGAGGAATGGAAACAACTGACCAGGACTGAAACCCTGAAACCAAGAGCCCAAAATGAACTTTTCTTTCTCTAAGTTGCTCTTGTCGGGTATCTTGGTCACAGCTACATAAAGCTAGCTAACACACAACTGGATAGACAACTAGTGTTAAGCAGGAGGTGACGTTTGAGTGACTACTAATTTTTAAACTAGTTAATCTGTTGTTGGATATGTACATACTGTCCGTGACTTTTGCTTTCCTAGTGAACCTTGGAGTCAACAGGGACTCAAAAATTAGGAAACCCATGCACATCATTTAAAGCTTCTTAGAGTTAACTTTTAAATGGTAGATAAAATCTTGCTAACATTCCATAGTCTCTACAGAAGGGAGCCTGGATGCATAGACCTTTCCCATGCCTTGGTGAGTTCTATTTTCCTAAAAATAATCATACTTCCTGGCCCACCACCATTTCTAGATTCAGGAATTGAAACAAGATTCTCACACCTGGTTAGTAATAATCTGGAAACATCAGCAGATCTGGAACTAAGCCTCAATTCTGTATTCCTTCCTCAAAAGCATAGGAACCCCCTTGAACATTGTTACGAACTGAATTGTACCTTCCAAATTCATGTTAAAACCCAAATCTTCAATGTGACTCTAATTGAAACAGGGCTTTAAAGAGGTAATTGAGGTTAGGTGAGCTCATAAGGAACTCAGGACGGGGGTCCTCATAAAAAGAGAAAGAGGCATGATGGAAGGGCACACACAGCAAGAAAGCCATGTGGAGACACTAGAAGAAGGCTGCCATCTGCAATCCAGGAGAGAGCCTCTGGAGAAACCAGCCCTCCTGGCACCTTGATGCTGCACTTCTAGACTTCAGAACTATTAAAAATACATTTCTGTTGTTTCAGTCACCCAGTCATGGTACTTTTTAATGGCATCCTGAAGAGAAAAATATACAAATGAATTGCTAGAATTACCTTGAACACCTCCTAGTTCTTCATGGTAAATGCACAAACTAATAACAGCCCTGGGTTATGTGTGAAAATGTTTGCATGCATGTATTTATACATCACTCTGACCTTATATTTTGCTTACTAAAGGTTGTTGAGAAAGTTGATGTTGGACAATCTGCAGATTTTTATAACTTGTTAAAAATATAACTGCCAGATAAAATATAACTGTCAGTTTCACTTAAAAATATTTATTCATTCTGGGAATTACCATCATTATAAAACATTCTTATATGTACTATATTAGATTCAGTATAAATCAAAGACATGTAGTCTATTAGAAACAACTTTTCCAAGTTTTTGAAGTAAACCGGGAGTTTTTGGATAACCTTTTCTCTACTTAAATTTAATCTGCCTACTTCTCAACGGGGATGAAGGTGGAAACCCAACTAAATTATAAGTTTTTCCCTCCAATGAAATGAGCCAAAGAATGAATAGGACTTTATTTTAAATAGGGAGTATTATTTGGCCCAAGCAGACATTACTGACCAGGGTCTGACTAATCTCAGATCTGACCAACACACTTCTATTTGCCAAAAGCCCCCAGCCAATAAATCCAGACCACTGCTACCACCTGCAAACACACACAGGCAGCTCAGTGTTGGAAGGAACTGTGAACAGAATTTGGTGTGGGGGGGGGGGGCCTTAATCATACCCTTCTTTGCTGCTAACAAAGAGCTAGTTAGTTTTGTGTTCTGAGTTAGGTAATAGGCCTTTGTTGGCTTTCAGGGCACCTTGGCTCAGCTTCTACATCCCATTCCACATGTCCTCATGTTCCACAACCTCCCAGCACACAGAGCAGCTTCTGGAACAGGAATCTGAAGTTATTGACTAGCTTCTCTGCCCGTGGTGCTGACTCAGATTCTGTAAGTGTTCCCTGAAACTAATACAAATATGGAAGACTGTGAACAGTTAAGACCACCAAAGAGGACACACAGTGATTGATACAAAGATGAAAGTGTACTACCTTTCACTGGAGATTCATGTTAAAAAATAGTATTTGCCATTTATCAAATTGATATATTTTAAATAAAATGATGGCCACTGAAGAAAAATGCCCTTGGATTGTTATTTTATTATCTGATTTTAATGGAGAAGAATTCAGCAATATGTATCAAATAACTTCAAATTTTATTATTCACATGCTTCTTGCTTCCGACCAAGATAGAGTAAAAGGTTACTGTAAAAGGTACTCCTGCCTGAAAAAATTACAAAAAAATAAAAAGATAAAATATATTAAGTGATGATTTTTAAGACCCTAAACCTCAGGTAACAAAAATCACAATTACCTCTAAAAGACAGGAAACAAATGAAATAAGCCCTATAATTGCTTAGTGTTATGGTTTGGATTTGAGGTGTCCCCCAAAAGTTCACATGTGAGACAATGCAAGAAGGCTCAGAGGAGAAATGATCAGGTAGAAGTGAATTAATCCCCTGAGAGGGATTAACTGAGTGGTAACTGAAGTGGTCGAGCGTGGCTGAAGGAAGTAGGAACTGGGCCCAGATTTGGGGTATATATCTGTATCTGGCAAGTAGAGACCTCTGCTTCCTGATCACATGTGAGGGGCTTCCCTCTGCCACACTTTTCTGCCATGATGTTCTGCCCCACCTCGGCCCCTAGGAGTGGAGCCAGCCTTCTATAGATGGAGTCTTCTGAAACTGTGAGCCCTTAAATAAACTTTTCCTCTTCTACAATAGTTCTGGTCAAATCTTTTAGTCATAGCAACAAAAAAAAAGTTGACTAGAACACTTAGTTTAGTGCCTTGAGAATTTCCAGTCCATTTGGAGAAGGGACCCAGGTAGAATCTGGAGACTTTCAGACTTTGAACTAGAGTTGAGGAGAGGGAGCTGAGGGTGTGGGGATACCAAAGCTGTGAGAGTTCTCAGAACAGAGTCCTGGATGGGGAAGAGTTTGCTGATTTGAGAGGGTCTCTGTTCAATGTTCAGCTGAGTAGTGTTTGCAAATGCATGTGAAGAAGCTTCCAAAGGCTGGGGAAAGAACCACTTAATAGGGTTGGATAGGATTGGAGGTCAAAATACTGGCACTCACACAAGGCTGGATATAGGGCATATTCCCTCAAGACAGAAGGAAAACTTGGTAATTTATTGGGCAGACACACAGAAGTATTGTGCCTCAATAGGAGAAAATAAGACCTAGACTGAGTAGCACTCCACTCTTTCCTAACCAAATGTTAAAAGCAAGACTAGAAGGATCAGATTGTTTCTAACTTAACTGCAAAGGACAAAGTTCATGAATATTGATAAGAATATAAAATCATCCACTACCCCAAAAGGTAAAATCTGCAATGTCTGGAACATAATAAAAACCAGTGGCTATGTAAAGAAGTCATGAAATATAACCCATAAAGAGGATAATGAATCAATCAAAACTGATACAGATGTTAGAATTATCAGTTAAAAATGTGAAACCTCATTCTGTATGTTCAAAAATTGGGACATTTTTTAAAGATCTAAATCATACTTCTAAAAATAAAATCTACAATATCTGAAATGAAAAATGCACTGGATGGTACTAATGACAGAGCAATCACACACAAACACACAAAAAATAGCTAATTTGGGGCTGGGAGTGTGGCTCAAGCGGTGGCGCGCTCGCCCGGGTTCGATCCTCAGCACCACATACAAAGATGTTGTGTCTGCCGATAACTAAAAAATAAATATTAAAAAAAATTCTCTCTCTCTCTCTCCTCTTGAAAAAAAAAATAGCTAATTTAAAGATATAGCAAGATAAACTATTGAGAGATAATAACTTCAAAAAATAAACAAGCCGTAAACAAACCATCAGTGAGATGTGTGACAACTTCATAACTTAGTACATGTATAATCATACTTCCCCAAAGAGCAGAGGACAAAAAGAAAATCAGTTGGAGAAGTAATGGCCCCAAATTTTCCAAATCAAATGAGTATTATTACAAACTCCAGAATACAACAAATCCCAAGCACAACTGATGTGATTCTGCAATCTGTATATGGGGTAAAAATGGGAGTTCATATCCCACTTGAATCAAAGTGTGAAATATGATATATCAAGAACTATGTAATGTTTTGAACAACCAACAATAAAAATTAATTTAAAAAAAAGAATCAAATGAGCACAAATCATCAAAACCAATGATAAAAATATTCAATCAGAAAAAGAAAAAAGCACAGATACAGAACAACAAAAACAAGTATGATATCAAATTTCTTGCAGGAAAGCAGAACAGTGGAACATCATTTTTTAAGTGCTGAAAGACAAAGACAAAAAAAAAAAAAAGAACTATCAACTTAGAATTCTATATCCTGGAAAAATATTTTTGAAAACCAAGTCAACATAGATTCTTTTCTAAACATACAAAAACCAAAATAAAAATCATCCTCAAAACCTCAACTAAAAGAAACATTAAAGAATGTTCAGTTAGATAGAAGGAAATGATATCAGAAATGGATATCCATAAATATGGATCGCCACAAATAAAAATAGGAAGCCAGAAATGATAATTAATGTGGGTAAATATGTAAGATTTTTTATTATTAATGTTGTTAGCTTTCTGCCACTGTGACAAAATATCTGAAACTAACAATGTAAATGAGGAAAGTCTTCCTTTGGTTTCTCTGGTTTCAGAGTTTTCACTACATGTTTGCTTGACTGTTGTTTGGGCCTATGGTGGCACAGTGTACCATGGTAGAATATGTGGCAGAGAAACACTATTCACTTCATGGCAGTTAGGAAGCAGAGAGAGAGGAAGGAGTTGGTGTCCCAATATCCCCTCAAGGGCACACCGCAATGACTTAACTTCCTTTCAGTAGGTTCCACCACCTTCCAACAGCAGCACAAGCTGGTGACCCTCAGCATATGTGCCCTTGGGGGACATTTAAGATCTAAACCTTTCAGTGACCCCACCCCATCCAGCCAGGCCCCACCTGCCTACAGTTACCACCCAGTTAGTCCATTTAAACTAGGATGAACTGATACCATTACAGCTCTCATAAGCTAATTATTTCACCTCTGAACACTGCCGCATTGACACCAGAGTTTGGGGGAATACCTCATATCCAAACCATAACAGATTCAATAAATTTTAAAATGTTTTCAATATAAGATTTACTCTCATAAAATTTTCAGAGGTTACATGTGAATAACTGTGATACACTTACATTGAAGCTTAAAAATAAAAATAACTAATAGGTTTTTAATTTCTCCAAAGACTTTACCCTTCCTCAGATTGTCTGCTGAGCTGGGCATTGTGGCCTAGATTTTCTCCTCTGAAACAAGTCCCTGATTGGTTCAGACAAGATTAATACTGAAGTTCAAGATTGCTAGGCCTTCATGTTTATTTATAAGCTCCTTATTGAAGCACATAATTCGTACTTGCTCAAAAATTGATGGAGCCTTTCCGTGCCATGCTGCCCATAAATTATCCAAATACCAACTTTCCAGATTGATTTTTTTCCCTTCCTTCCCCCATTAAATCATCATATTAATCACTCCAACATTTTCCTTCATTGAGGATGTTGATGAATGGGAAGTAAATTATCTGTCAATTGCATATTCACTAAAGTATGTAAGATTATTCCAGACTTCTTAAAAGGTGGCTCTCCAAAAACTGGCCACTAGAAATACCAGGAGTCTGATTTCTTTTGAGTTACAGCAGCAGATGTGCTGGACTCTCCCTGGAAAGGCTAACGCTCAAGTAATCACATTGGTGCACATGTATTTGATTTTATTAGTTACCATTATTATTTATGGTTTGCTGAGCAGCAGTGATGCATAGCTCTTTGTGGGTTCATGTTTTAGCTCACTTACCATGGCAATGTTGGGCCCAGGATATATTTTTCCTCTGCAAATATCTCTCCCTTAAAGGCACTGGTTCACAAGCTCAAAAGTGAAATGCAAGTTTGGAAGCACCATAGGGTAAGAGGTGATGTCTCCCTATTCCTTTACAGCTAATGACCTCCTTTTGGGAGGATACAGTTTTATTACCTGTCCAACACAGGTACCCTAGAAGCTATTGGGAGGTATCACACATTAATATGGGAGCCATTATAGCCTCGTGGTTACAAATCTGAGCTTTATAGTCTCATAGATCTGGATTAAATTGTAGCTCTGCCACTTCTCTGCTACCATCTTCAGAAAGTTCTTTAACCTCCCGGGGCTTCTCTTTGTTCCACTATAAAATGGAAATAAAAATAATATCTACCCCTTGGGTTATTAATCATAATTTGAAAGGAGAAAATATTGTAGACCCCTTAGAAGGGTGCCTAGAGCACAGATAATATCTAATTAATTTTAGCAAGTAAGATTTAAAAGATAAGGACTGCTGCTACAGAGCTTCTCAGTAAATTGCAATTTTCTTTTAACTGTTCCAGAGAGGTCATCTGACTGCAGCTATATCAGTTTTTTGTGTTCACCGTTACTTTGGCCCCAGAAGGTCATTTTCATCACTTACTGTGTTTTCTGCTATAGATTGAACAAAGATCTCCTAGGCATTTCCCTGTATTGACAAGCCCTGCTGAGCTAAAGACTGAACGATCTAGGGTAACACAAGAAGCTCTAAAAGCAATTTTGTCACTTCCAAACATTGTAAAGCCTATTTTTCAAAAAAAAGGACAGTAAAATTATATATATATATTTAAAAAGACTATTTTACCTGTGTTAGTGGAGGGGGGAAAAATCTGTGTATCTTCATGGCTAAAAAGAAAAAGCATAATAATGACATTCCTTGTATTTTCCTTTCTTTCACTTTTAAAAATTATAACATTTATAATAAAATTATAAATGTTAGGAAATTATAACATTTACTAAGGAGGGGGGCAGAGTTACAAATATTTTAAAATAATTTTATCAACTAGGAGGTTAAGGCAAAAAGAAAGTTACACAACCTATTTTCTGTTGCAGATGGTCAGCTTTTCAGAAACCAATAGTTCAAGGTACCATGAATCACCTTCTCATGGAATATCCTTCACTTCAAGGTAACCAGAGGCTTCCATTTGTAGTCTGCTGGAGCCACTGTGGTATTGATCATCATCATCATCATCGTCATCATCATCACTAACATACTTCTTTATCGTACTCTAGATATTCTTCTTTTTCACAGGTATTAACTTTCAATATTTCAACAACCTTTTAAGATAGATACAATAATTACTATCAGTACTAATGATGAGAAAAGAATGGGATAGCCATTCCCACACCAGGGGAATTGGTTCAAGGACCTCTGTGGACACTAAAATCCACAGACACCCAAGTCCCTTATATAAAATGGTGCACACATTCTCCTGTATACTTTAAATTATCTCTAGTTTACTTATATAATATAATGTAAATGCTACATAAATAGTTGTTTTACTGAATTGTTAATAAAAAATGAGAAGGAGAAAAATGTCAGTACCAGTGTACTACAGATGATTTCTTTTCTATATACTTCCAACCCATGGCTGATTGAATCTGTGAATGTAGAACCCATAGATACAGAGGGCTGACTCGTCAGGGACACACAACCATGATGTAGCATAGCATTCTTGTCTAGAGCATGGGATTGGCAAAGATTACTCTAATGATCAGTTCCCTGGATCTTTGCTTCTCTTCTCATCTGTCCATCTTTCCTTCCATGCCTCTGCCAGTGTGAACTATAAGCATAAAACAGTTCCAAAGGTACCATCAGGGGGCCTACCAGTTCAGTAATACAGCTTTAAATGAAAGAATTTGTTACATCACAGAAAGAAAAGTTTGGGGCATTGACCCAAGCCTTGGTTTCCTTTACAAATCTGCCATTTCTTACCCAGAGACATGGGTGACTACAAGAAAAGTAGGAGGGAGCATGAACAAGGCTTTGTTTGACTTGAAGAACTATCTATTCAATCCAATACAAACTGCAAGTTGAATACAATTCCTAACAAATAGTCTCCCATAGCATATCTAATATCCCATTATCAAATGGAGATGTGGGCTACCCTAGGGTTGCATAGTAATCAGCACTGTATCACCATTGCTAAGAGGAGGTCAGTCCTCAACAAATTTATGCCAAGGTGAGAGACAAGATAGAGAATGGCTCTATTTCATGGGCAGTCATAGGTTGGGAGCTAATTAAACCATATGTCACTAGCAAATTGAAAGCCTGACAAATATTCATGAAGTGAGGTTACTCTGAGAAAGTGCCCACCATGTTCTCAACTTTCAAAAATCAAATCTATAAGTAAAAGATTTGCCTTAAAACAATTCCCCTAAACACCCCAACCCCCCCACCACTTCCAAACAATGAACTTGTCAATTTTGAGCTTAGGAGGAGAAAGAAACTGGGAGAACCTTTCATCCTCAGGCCAGCCAGGGAGCTCACTGGGGTCCCAAATCATTTTTTATGCAGGAGGAAGAAATTTGGCTGGTGGGAAAGGGTCCAACTAGGTGAGAACTTTACCAATAGGAAGTTGGTTGTCCACCCAGATCTTTTCAGCCACAGAACCACAAGAACTTGCTGCTGTGTAAGGCTTGTGATGCTCCCCTGGAGTGTGCATCCAACGGGACATTTAAAAATGTGGGAAAAAATACATTGATGCCAAGGAACTGGCTTCAAAGTTTTATGAGACTTTGGGTTTCCTTGGAGCAGCATTCAAGCATGAGTGTCAGCTCTGTCAAATGGATGGGCAATGCTCATTGCTCCTCTCACATGATGATTCCAAATTCATGCAGAAACACGAGGAAGAGAAGATCCATAAGTAAAAACCACATAGCTCAATACCTAAATAAAGTCATTGGGTAATAAGTGTATCCTATCTCTCCAGAAACAGTGTGTGTGTGTGTGTGTGTGTGTGTGTGTGTGTGTGTGTGTCCTACAAGAACACAGACTAGAAGAATAGCCACTTGGAGAGGTCATGAGGGTCTCATGGAGGTGGAAGGGCCCATGGCAGGAGGAGGGAGCTGTCACAGCCAGCAGAATGCCCAGGGAGGGGGAAGCCTGGCCTGTGGACTGAGTGTTTCTCATCTACATTGGATGATCATCTTCCTCATAGTTTTTTTTTTTCATCATTCCTGTGGTCATGGGTTACTAAGTGTTCTCCTGGTATTTATTTATTCCTTCAAAATGTACTGAGATCCTAACATATAAATGGAAAATTCATGAGAGAGAAAATACAGGAAGCCAAAAAGTTATAAAATGTCAAGTATCAGAAATTTAAATTAAAACCACGGTGAGGTGATATTTTTTTTTACTTCCAAAATTAGCAGTTTTATAATATAATACCCATTCCTGGCAAGAATGTTTTAAAAGGAATCCTTTCAGGACATGATGATAATGGTAGCTGTTAAGACCCTGGGACAACTGGTGCTAAATTCGAGTTGTTGGATGAATGAGAAATTCAAGAAATTCTGTCTTCAATTCAGCTTGGACTCAGCCTGGCCCACCCATGCTTGTGATGGCTTTTCCCTGCAGGATAGTGAACACATAGCAGAGCTTCTACCAGGTACCTATTGTATGGGATCCTAGCTTCTCTGCAAGAGTTTCTTTATCATTCTGACAAATTACCCCAGGGGAAATGACTGTGTCTTCCTCCACTTTGAGAATGTTCCTGGCCATGGTGGAAAATATGATGAGTTTTTCAATGGACTTGAAGTTCAAGGTGTGATTCATGTTTTCTGAGAGTAATCTGTCAAGAGAACATTCTACAGTATAAACTGTTCTCTCAGGAAAGTTTGGCTAGTGTGCAATAGTTAAGTACAAAACCACTTGGTTCTATCAATACTTTGGTAAGTCACAAAAATAGTAGTTGTTTATCTTGGGCAAATCATTAGGTTGACTCCCTAAAAAGAGTTCTCAGAATACATTTTTGGAGGAAAGAAGATGAACATGAGAAAGTGCTTATATAGGAAGCACAAGATTCTCAACTTGCTTTTAGGGCAGATGAGAAAACTGAGGCCCAAAGAAGTTTAAAAAATGCCCAAAGTTAAACAATCAGAACTAAAATCCGGATTAAATTAATTCCCAATCCTAGATTTCTCCCACTTGATCTTTGTGGGCCATAGAATATTTCATGGAACATGAATTTAAAAAAAAATGTTTTCCAGGCAAGAAAGGTATAAGGAGACAGTTTTGGAACAGGACATGCACTATACTCTTTCTACGCCAACTCACCACCCACGAGTCTCCCTGGGGATTGGAAGTGCCTCAGGTTGGATGGTGTTTTGTGGGACCTGTAGTCCTCAGAACACTTTCAGAAGTGCTGTACTATCACTCGCACAAATAATTTCTTGCCTGAAACCAGCCTCAAACAGGTGGTGTAAATTAGAGAAAGACCATACATGGTCCTCAGAAATCAATATCTATTGCTCCCTCAGGACATCTCCTCATCTGGAATGCTGGGAAGGACCACAAGAGTTTCCCTTCTATTTATCCTGAATCCTTAACCCTTTGGAGAAGATTTCAACCTTGTATGTTTCTTGTCCCTCAGCAAGATTCATTTTGCCAACATTTTAATCATGCCATCTCCAATACCCGATTTGCCTCCTTCTCCTGCCTACCTGGTATTCTATTCCATAATCCCTGCCAAGATAGGTGGTCCATCTTAGCAAATCAAGAATTAGTTGTCATTATTGTTTTTAGATGTTTCCATTTTCCCTACTATGAAACTTTCCCTTAGCTTTAACTAAAATAGGAGTCATGAAATCGCTTCCCAGGGTTGGTTTATTAGCTTCAGTTATGAAGGGAAAGGAATCAGAACTTTCCAAAATGATGTCTTCCAATAACACAGAATCAAAAAACTTCCTGTAGTGACCTCTTTCAGAGTTCAAAATGTGCTTGCTAAAATACTGGCCTCTCCTGGATTTTATCCCTCAATTCTTTTAAGATTCCTAAAAGCATTTTTCCTTCCTTCTTTTCATTAAGAAGCATTGGATCAGGTAAGTCCCATGCACTTATTATTGTCAGCCAATGGCTCTTCATCAAGCTAGCTGTGAGGATGCTATAGTGGCTGCACTTCCAATCTGTGTGACCATTTTGAGCAGCTCTGCAAGGGATACTTACTCAGAACTGAGTATGACCACAAATGGAGTCACTGAGCTTGAGCATCTTGCCCTTGTCTCAGAGAAACACAGCAGGGCACAGCTTATATCCCTGAAGAGGAGAGAGGAGCCATAGAACATACTGGAAAGGACCTGAACTCCAGTTTTTTAACCAGCACTTAAATAGAAAAAAAGAAGAAAAGAGGTAGGGGTGGAGGAAAGGGTGTTTTCTGTTCCAAGCACTTTCTTCAAAAGTGGTAGACACACACACACACACACAAATATATACATGTGCATATGTTTTTTCATAGTAGGGATTGAATTTCAGGGTACTTTACCATTGAGCTAAAACCCCAGCATCCCCCTTTTTAAATTTTGAAGCAGGATCTCATTAAGTTGCTTAGAGCCTCAATAATTTGCTGAGGCTGGCCTCAAACTTGCAATCCTCCTTTCTCAGTCTCCTGAGTCACTGGAATTACAGGAATGCACCACTGTGCCTGGCTCTCAGACATATTTTATGCAGGCAGAGACATTCAGTTAATGCCATGTGAAACTACACGAGTGCATGATTCCATCACCAGTGGACAGACCACAGGGCAGAGAAGCTCAAAATATGCCTTCATCACATGCTCCCTCCCTCCACCACAGATGCAGAGCCACTCACACATGGGCCCACACAGAAGCTTGAGGATATTTTGTCTGTTGCCTGATTGATCTGAACAGAAATGTTGTCTATTTGGAGTGAAATGGACATTTGAACATCTAAAGAAGTAAAAGGAAATCTTTCACCTGTAAAAGCTTTCACATCCATCTCTACTTTAGACAAATTAAGCAAGACACCAGGCAAAATCTGGGGATGACTCTAGACAGTTCTGATCTCCACACTGGACATCTGAGAAATAAGAAAGAGGTTGATAGATTAGAATGGAAATGGGAAGCTGGGGCTATGGCTCAGGGGTAGAGAGCTTGCTTAGCACAGGTAAGGCACTGGGTTCTGTCCTCAGCACCACATAAAAAATAGAGTGGAAAAGGAAGAGGCATGGAGAGATTTATGAAGAAAGGCTAAAGCAGTTAAGGGATTATTTGGCCAAAGACTAGAGGAAAAGTTTAAAAGTCCATAACTATTTGCATTATGAAGCCTTTCCTTACATAAACACACATACCACCAGCCACCACCACCACCACAACCACCACCAACCACCACTACCACCACCACCAGTGTCATTTAGGAGCCTTAAAACAGACAGGTAGGAGATTTACTGTATATATGGAGAGGTCCACTGGCTCTTCTCAGGAAAACAAAATCTGTGTTTGAGACAGAAGTTTAGCTTGGGGTCTGGTGGGCAGAAGGTAATAAGGGTAGAAAAAAGAATGGTTTCTGTCCCAAGCACATTTTCTGAAAGTGATAACCTTTTTGGTGGACAGGGTACACAGTCATGGCAAAGTGGGCAGCATTAAAGTCGTCTCTCATTGCTATGATTTGGTGCTTTGGGTGCAATAAACTAAGGTAAAGCCAGAAGAAGAAGCTGGGGTAATCAATCAAGCTGTTGCTGTATTGTTTGAGATGGTGGCATATTAGTGGCCATTGTTGCTTGCTATCTGAGCCAGGAGGCCTGATGGGCACATCATCATTCCACTTGAGAATTGTGAAATAGTACAAAAAGGGCTTCTGGTGTGTCTCCTCCTTAGAATGCAGTGACTGGCCAGCATTCTTGCTCTTACTTTTATATTCCTCAGAAAATCATGTAGCATTCCAAGTTATTTTCCCAGAGTTTTATGAACTATCACAACACAGAAGGAATTTTGCTAAGAGAAGAAAAGGCCTGTGTGGTTGCCAAAATCAGGTATCATTTTCAGGTATTTCTTAAGGACTGATGAAATTACGGGTGAGAGTAGCAATAATCCAAAAAGCCAGAAGGTTCTGGAGCAGAGCCAGGCAAGCACTAAGGAAAGTACTACCTCTCCCAACTCTTGGTTTATCACCCATCTTTTTGAAGAATCACACTTTAAATAATAATATTTTTATTGTATAAAAAGTTTGTACTCATTAAAGGACAGATTAGGACACACACTTATCCAGTGAATACTAGGTTTTCAGTTCTGTAAATAGTTCAATGAAACTGACATAAGTGTGTTAAAATAGGTTGGAAATTTAGAACTTATGTATTATCATTAAAAAAATAGATTGTCATAAATAGAACAGTGAGCCATACAGTATCTTTTACACATAGAAGCAGTCCTAAAAATAGGACACTGGGTAAATATGATATCTGGGACACTGGGACAAAATAGGTTAAGTTTTCTAGATGCATTGTAATTCCCAAACTCGGCCACTCCCTGTGTTCATGCCCTTTGACATGTGACTGCAGATCTTTCCACTAGAAACTAAGCCCATTTCCCTCCCCCATTGATTTAGGTTTGGCTATGTGGGCAGAGTAGACGGTGTGCCAACTCCAAACCAAAGCCTGAAGAGAGAACATGAGTTTCCACTAATCCCTTATACTTCTATTATCACCAAGAACATGCCCTAGTTAGCCCAAAGTCCAAGAAAGATGAGATGCAGAGATTAGATCTAACCTACAGATTAAAGCCAATCCTTGCTGATCTGAGCTTAACTTAGACTGAATGACCTATAGATACATGTCTATGAGAAAAAATGATTTTTTTTTCAGACACTGAGTGTTAGAGTCATTTGTCATACAGCATCATTATGGCAAAAGCTGACTGCTACAAATACAATGAAAGAAAATTTTAAATCATCCTAACCCTTCCTCACACACAGTGATAACTGCATTTGGTCTGTCATTTTTATTCATGTGTTTGTATAAAGCACTCATTTTTATTAAGCAACATATATACATATATCTTATTGATTTGAAACAGTGTTTTTTTTTACTTGATGTGGAATATTTTTTCTAATGCAAAAAGTACATCTTATATCATATTTAATGATCATAGGTGTTTCACAATATTGATATAGCATATATATATATACGTATATATTAATTTTAGTTGCTGAATATTAATTTTAGTTTTCCTCATAAACAATACAAAAAGTATGTAAACTAAAATATAATTCTTCTGTAACATATATCCTCCCCCAGATTCCCCTTCTTTCCCCAGACGTAACCACTATTAAGAGGTTTGATTTGTCTCCTTCCAGGCCTTTTTGTTGTGTATTAATATGCATGTGAAATAGAGCTATAAATGGGTAGGATTTTAAAAGTTAATAGTATTATAATGATTTTATGATCTGTGGCTTTTCTTTTTCACCAAATGCTTCTTTTAGAGCTTGTTCCATATCAATCATTATGTTGAAGTGCTGAATAATACAGATCAGTGTGGACACACTAGTACTTAGAAACCACAAGTCCTCTACTTTACCTGGACAGGTGAGTTTTATTCAAGTCTTTGGAATATTCGGTAAGTATCTTTGTTGGTATCTCCTTGATTACACACGTTTCTCCAGGATCATCAGGATCTGACATGTCATGTAAATTTTTAATAAATGCTAACAAAGGGCTCTCCAGAAAGACTCTGTCTTACTTTCTGTTGACAGTGTGTCAGGTGCCCATCCCCACTAACACTAACTAAGGTCTGGGTATGTGTTTACAACTAACTTAGCAGCTTGTCTTGGAACTTCAGCTTCCTGATCTTTAAAATGGCCATGCTAATTCTTTATCATGTTATTAAAGGAAAGAATTCACTACTATTATTCAAAGTAGTGTGTTTCATTTTCTTATTATTATCTGCTATTGTTTCTCCATTCCAAAACACTCTCATCCCCACCCCTGAGCTTGATTCTTACGTTTCCCTAGACCACCTCTGTCCTTTCTATTCCTCAAAACACTATTTCCCCTATCTTCCAAGATTAGTTGCAGGTGCGTTCCTCATTGTGTGTTTTACTGGCTAGTCTTTTGAACTTCCACATATGCTTTTGCTATGTATTCCCCCTACTTTTTATGCTACCTGGAATTACCAACTACCTGGTAATAATATTAAAATAATTACTATTTATTGATTCTTTGTGTGTGGGGGCGGCGGGTAGTTTTCTGGAGACTGAGCCGAGAGCCTTTTGCATGCTAGGCAAGAGCTCTACCACTGAGTTACATCCCATCCCTGTTTGATTCTCAATTCTATAAGAGCCATTATGCAAAACACTTTTGTAGGCATTCTCTCATTTATCATCTCTACACTATTATTATTTTAATTTTACAAAAGTGAAACCATAATTTCAAATAATTTAAATAACTTGCTCAAGGCTACATATAAGTGGATGATCAGAGATTCAAAGACACATCTCCCTGTTATAAATCCTATAACATCCACCATTCCATAAGTATAACCCTTAACTCTTTAATGAGTACTACAGTTTGAATATTTGTGACCCCCGACTCCAAATTTATTTGTTGAATCCTGATCCACATTGCAATAGTATTAAACTATGGGGATCTTAGGAGGTGATTTATGCCATCTTCATGAATGGGATTAATGTCCTCACAAAAGAGGCCAAGTGAACTTATTTGCTTCTTCCTTCATGTGAGGACACAGCAAGATGATACCTTTAGTGAGGAACCTGAGTCTCTTGATCTTGAACTTCCTGCCTCCAGAATTATGAACAGTGCATTTCTGTTGTTCCTAAGTCACCCAATATGGAACTTTGTTACAGCAGCACAAACAGCACAAGACACGGGGGCTGGAAATTCCTGAAGGTAGAGGCAGCATTCTGCCTTTCTTTGCATCTTCCTTCCGACATAGCATAGTGTCCTGCCCGTGGTGGATCCTCAAGCACTGTGCTGATTGGTTGAGTCTCTTCCTTTCCAAACCCACAACTGTGGCATAAATATTTGGTTATTTGTGCATGTCATATCCCATATCTAAGTGATAAGCACTATGTAAGGCTCTCCCCGACCCTTATATAAGAGCTGTTTGGGCTAAACAAGAAATAATAGATTATATGCCCTTGGTTTAAGGAACTGCTATTGCACATTGGAAGGGTAAAAGCATAAACAACTAGAATGAGTCAAAATGCCACAAAACACCTACCCAGAAAACAAAGGTTTGAATCAAATCAAGAGCTATTTGGTATGCTCAAGTAGCTTGGAAGAGAAATATCCATAAAGTTAGGCCCATGAAGTAGACTTTGGAGACTGGGTGAAACTGGGCAGGGCAGGAGCAGCATTCCTGAGGTGAGGAAGAGCCTGCAGGAGAGTGTGCATCAGACTCCAGGCTCCTGCTTCTTTCCCATGCTCGGGGCTTCCCTGTATTTCCCTCGATACAAAGTGGGGATAATAACATAGCACATCAGTCAGACTTAACAAAATAATAAAAATGCTCTAATTAGGCTTGGCCCATAAAGCACTTTGAACTCAATCACAGAAGGGAAGTGACTCTAGAGCAAACCTTATTATTAGTAGGGATGTGGGATAGCCCTTTACAACACACACACACACACACACACACACACACACACACACATACACTGGAGCAAGTTCTCTGTGAAGCTGTGGCCTTGTGGTTTTCTGCAGAGAGAACCTGCTCTATTTATAGGTTTTAGACAAAGACATTGGACTGGAAATAAAAATTCCATACCGAAAATGGGAATAGTTAAAGATGATCAGGACCTGCTGGCATCAGAATAAGTAAAAAATTTCACGTGCAGGAAACAAACAAAAAAATTTTGCCAAGTGATAAAGGTGATTATGAATTGGTAATTCAATTGCAGACCTGAAATGTGGCCAGTCTGGCCTTGGGCTGAAATGACCAAATCTCCTACTTAAGCCCATTCAAACATGTTTGCACAAAACTGTTAAGCAATGCAGCTTATTTGGATCCAAAAAACGGTCCACACAATAAGCACATTGTTCCCAGTATAATAGTAAAACTTGTCTTCCACAGTTGGAACATTTTCCCCAAGAAATTTGAAAAGAAATAAATTGCCAAATACTTAAATGATGGGTGCAGGTGCTATCTCCCTCTGTGGGTGAGGGTGGGGTGGTGCCCTTGCCAAGAAGGCAGGGCTGGGATAGATGTCGTTGGAGGAAAACAGATTGTGGATTATCCAAAGAAGGAATTTGTAACACATGAGGCTGGTGGAAAGTGACACAGGCTTCATCTTGAGGTAGTGAATGCCCTAGTACTAGAGGTATTCAAATGTCAGGAGGGAGACCAAGGAAGGGATTTCTGAAACAGAGACAGTGGAACCACTAGAGTTGACTTAGGAAGTCTGTGTTCCATGTGTTTCTTCATAAATGCAAGGTGGTACCACCGAATAGAAAATCAACCTGGGTTCAGTAATGGGGTGGGGGTCAATTAAAAATCCCCATTGCAAAATGTTTTCTAGCTGCAAATTATTCAAGCACAATCATGAGTGCTGAATACAAACCTTGGCTTCCACATTTCTTGAATGAAGATTAGCAAAGCTTGGGGCTCAGGATTTTTTCTGTCTAAAAAAATATATTTTTCAGAAAACAGTAGGCCATGATTTGAAAGGAAATGAGGTATACCCTGCTCTGGATGGCTTCCCCACCCACCCACCCTAGGACTCTGTTAATCTTAGTATTATTATTGCCCAAGAAGCTCAAGGGATGTCCTCAACAAAGACATAAAAGGCCAAAATAGTTACACACACACACACACACACACACACACACACACACCCATAGAAAACAAGGACTCAGATCACTTCTCCCAACTTCCCTCTCTTTCATCAGGAAGCACTTGGAGATGTTGGTACCCATTTTGCCACAGAAATGGAATGCAGACATTGACAGAGGGGAAACGTAACAGTGTCGACTTCATGCTTTGAGTATAACCCTTGCTCTCTCTGCCACTGCAACTGATTTTTAAAATGAACACATTTCTTTCTTTTCCTCTCTCCCTGCTCCTCCCTAATCTCAGGGGAAACAGGATTGCCTTTCTTTCCCATTTTAGGCAGATGAATCTGTCCTTGAATATACACCCACCAAAGGAATGAAGTAATCCAGACTTTGAGGATGGTATAGAAGATCTCAGAAATGACTACCTCCCAAATTGACAAGTGAATTAGGACTACAGAGAACATGTGGAATGTAGCCTTTGAATCACCTCTTTAAAAGCTCCCTGTTCCTGCTGATGGCCAGAATCACAGCCTCTGGGACAGGAGTCCCCTAGGCTTCTCCTTTGCTAGCAAAGCAATAAAACGTTTTTCCTTTTTCTCAAATCCATGTCCTCATTACTAGATTGGCATTGGGGACAATTAGTACATAATAATAGCAACGATGAGGGTGATGATGATGACTATGACAGCTACCATATGTTGGCAACCAACAATGACCCCAGATGGTGGTAACTGCTTCATCTTCATTGTCTCGATAGCTCTCAAAGTATGTCATTGTTTCCCTTTTACAGACAAATCAATTGTGTTATTAAGATCAGGTTCTTCCCCAAAACAATAATGCCAAAGTTAAAATTCAACCCAAATCTCTCTGATTCTGAGGCTCATTCTCATACCACCTTGATATATCACTTAAAAGTTTATTAGGGCATAAATAAATGTATTATTTCTGATTTAAAAAGCCATAATAATAATGAAGACCCAAACAATAATAAGAGCAATACTGCTACTGCTCAAAATCTGCTTACTGATCTTAATTTGTTTCTATCTTGATTAACTTGTTGAAACCATTGTATAGACAAGTGAACCAAGATCTAGAAGTAGGCAGTGTGGTTCCAAGTCCAAACATTAAATTGTTTTACTACGTCCTTGACACTTTACATTAATTTTTCTATCTAAATTTTCTTTTTGGTTAGGAGTAAGCAGAGGCTTGTTTTATTTTATTATTTTTTTTAAAAGAGAGAGTGAGAGAGAGGGAGAGAGAGAGAGAATTTTTTTAATATTTATTTTTTAGTATTTGGTGGACACAACATCTTTGTTTGTATGTGGTGCTGAGGATCGAACCCGGGCCACTCGCATGCCAGGCGAGCACGCTACCATTTGAGCCACATCCCCAGCCCCTTTTTACTATTATTTTTAATATCCTTATTTATTTTTATGTGGTGCTGAGGATCACATCCAGTGCTTCACATGTGTGAGGCAGACAGGCACTCTACTGAGCCACAACCCCAGCTCTTGTTTTATTTAAAAAATTTTTTATTTGTTCTTCTTAGTTATACATGACAGTAGAATGTGTTTTGACATATTATACAATTTTCTCTTTTTCTACTTTAGTGTTTTATGTTCTTCCCCCTGCCCTTTTTGGAGTGTGTACTTTTAGGTGCTACATCAGTAGCCTAGTGACAGGAAGATCAGATGAACTGTCTTGATCCCCAACTCTGTGACCCACTGATCCTCATCAAGCCTGCTTCCTTGTCTAAAAACTAGGAATAATACTATTCTACCTCTCACATTTATTGGAAATACCAACACTGGCCGTGTCTGTGCTGGCCCCAGCCCAGAGGGAGCCCTGAGCAACAACATACCATACCTCACTAACAGCACCTTGGAGTCCTTTTTGTGTATTTCCAAGTGTGGACTTTTTCACAGGGCAATTTGTTGATGATCAAGTTGGCCATTCTGGTCCCAAACCGCAGGTCTCCTGCCAATATGTGCCTTCAGGACACCAGCTAGGGTCTGGGCAGGTAGGGCCCACCAGAAACCCATTTTGCCAGAGAGATGAAATGTAGAAATGACAGTGGGGAAATGTAGCAGTGGACCACTTGATGCTTTGAATATATCCCTTGCTGCTCTGCCACCGCAACTTGATTGATTCAGTAGCTGAGACATGTCAGAGCAGAGGCCAGTCTCCTTGGAGTTTACTATAAAATCTGCCAAACATGCTCAGTGAGTAGGAATGACTGCCTTTCCCTTTCCAAGGCTGGATTCCTTAGTCCATAGGAAGCCAGCATCAAATAAGATTCCATGAAATCTAGTCAGGATGCTTGCAGGGGGTGGGGTCCTTCTGAAAGTTACACATTAATTTGAGTAAATTCAGATTTATCTCCCATTGCTTGTAAAGTGATTGAAATCAGAATCACAGGGTACTTCAAAGAGACCAGACTATCTTCAGATGTTGGGAATTATTTAGCCAACAGGAAAAAAAACAGTATTATTAACTAAGACTTTTCTCAAATAACAGTGCCATGGAATATATCCACAGAGCTGGATTGATGCTTGCATCTTTGTGGATAATAGTCATGCCCTGGACCAAACTGCAAAGCTTAGGGAATGCATGTTGTAAGAGCAGAGATGTACATTTGTTTTGCTAGAATTCAAATGGAATGGGATTATTTCCATGTAAAAACCTCAGGGTTTGTGCTATGAGAAAGAAGAACCCATTTGTTTAAATCACTATGAGGTGAGCTTCAGTTATCAAAGCTGAACATATTTTAACAGATAAACTTGTTGTTTTTCCTTTTCTCTTTCTTTATCTTTCTGATGGGGTTGGACAGGTTAGGAGTCAGGGATAAAAGAAGCAGAGACAGAACTCAGAAGGACTTCCTCACTGGCTGCTGGTGGAGGAGGCTGGGCAGCAAGAGCTGATCTGTTGGGGGGGCCTTCTGGGCACTGCTGTCTTCCCTAAGCAGGGTCTTTTGCAGACCTGGCTGGGTCCTCGTGGCGAAGGGTGCTACCCCATGTGGGGACTTCCAGTCCTTGCTGTGGTTTCTTTGCATTCTATCCTCTCTCCATCTTTTTGACATTTTTTCTAAATAGAGAGTTTCTTAAGGAATATTAATGCTTTAAAATTTCAACCACAGTGGGGAAAAAAAGTAAAGAAAGAAAGAGAATAATTGAGTAGCAGTGGAAGAAACATTAATAACCCAGCAACACTACTCCTGGGTGACTTTTTTTTTTTTTCTTGAACTGTTTTTGGAGCCAGGTTGTACTGTGATGGCCTCTGAGAGAAGAGCCTGCTAAAACATACATCCTTTGGCCAATTTTTCCCTGTTAGACAACTGTTTGTTTGATGAGTGTGGAGTTTAGGCAAACCGAGGTTGAATCACTGGGAATGTGGATACCTGAAGGAGAGGGGCACATGGGCTACTGGAAATTTTGACCAGAGGGGGACAGGGGTCCACCATGAGTCCCTAGTGAGTCATTGCAACTTTGGTGGTACATTTCCTAGGCAATCCTGTCCTGCTCAAATGGGGGTTGAGGGGAACTAAGGCAGGGACAATTGATGCCCTTCACTGTAATCCCAAGGAGAAAGAAAAAAAAAAAAAAAAAAAACAATTGACCAACTTTGTTCGTTGTATTCAGTTGAAAATCAGCAATAGTCATTTTCATTTTTCTCCCTATCTGATCAGCTCCTAGCATAAGGTATAAGGCTCTGAGCTCAGACTGCCTGCCAGGACTCCCTCAGTCTTATCTCAGGCTATCAGCTGGCCTACCTGTCTTTTCCTTCTGACCCCTGTAAAATCTGGCTTTTTGTAAAGAACTATCCATTCCATTTTAGGCTCCTTAATGCTGAAATACTTTTCTCAAACAGATGAAATCAACTGTTCTCTTTCAGGACATGCTAAACGGTTCAGTCTATATCAGCTTTTGAACTTTGTGTTCAGCTATGTCTTGTATTTAGAACATGTGGGAGTCTGCAGGAACCAGAAAATAATACTCCTTAGCTCTGGGCAGACGTGATTCTTGGTCTAGTCCCAGAATTCTCCCTCAAGTTCTTCAAAGCCCTTCCACTGTCAGGAGATGGGAAATGAGAGCACCTTAAAAATGGCTTTTCTGGACACACATTTTTGTTTTATTTTGTTTTAGTCATAAACAGACACAATACCTTTATTTTATTTATTTATTTTTATGTGCTGCTGAAGATTGAACCCAGTGCCTCACATGTGTTAAGCAAATACTCTATCACTGAGCTGCAACCCCAGCCCTGGACACACTTTTATTGCTATGTGCTTTAATAACTATTTGGACAGACATGAGGGGACATGAAGAAAATCCTATATCCTGAGAAGGACACACGCAAAGTTGAATCACAAATCTGGATGCCGACTTATTCTCACTATTTGAAATTTTGCTTGTCTGATTTGTCAGTTTCCCCTGAATATTAGGGTTAGTAATAGTAAGAGCTGATATTTTTGAGGTGCCCTTCACCCTTAAGCACACTGTCAAGTCCTCCAAAAGGCTGCTGACTTGCGTATAGGAAAGGCTGCCCGGCTTCTGTCTCCACTGCCCTGCCTGATGCTATGGTTAACCTCCATCAGATCTGAGAGGCAGCACAGGGCCTCCCCTCTAAGGTCATCATCCAGTCATTCCTGAAACTTAGAGCTGCCTCGTTCCCAGCCCCACGGTGCCTAGGCAAACATCTGAGACACGCCCTTTCTGCCTGGTCCTCCCACACCTTAGTCTCCTGTGTCTTAGATTCCACCGGTAAGGCTCAAGTCAGGAAAAGGTCTCTCAATGCTGCTTACACTAGAGTGACAATGCTTTTTCCAGGTTTCATTCTTATTTTAATAGTAAGTGCACAGCAGCTGCAGGGACCAGACACAAATGAGAGGGAGGAGTTAGCAGCAGAAGGGTCGTCAATCCAACGTCACCTCCAGAATGGGCCCCTTTTTCTCCATCAAGAGTTTAAAATACTATTTATCAGGATGTCTTCTATTTACTCACTTATTGAATGAACTCTAGAAGCAAACTGCAAAAAAAGTAAGGGGCTGGAAGGACAGTGTACTTATCTAGCACACAAATGGCAAAGCATTCTGGGACTGGGCTGTTTTCTTATTCACAAAGTCACATATCTCCTAGATAGTGCTTGCTGCTTTTCCTGAGGTCTCTCTCCTCTCCACCTGCAGCTCATTATGGTTTCCTCTCTCCTCCCTACCTCCACACTTATTATCTGTTTAAATGAAAAGCGTAAAGTATTCTAACGTCTACCCTGTGCTGTCAAAAATATCTTGCTTTATTCTCTGAACAAGGCAAATTTCATCTGAAAAAATGGAGAAGCTGATGCAGAAGGTGTTGGAGTGGTTTGCCCAGCAGAACCAGGCTTCACGGCCCTTGGCTGTCAAATCCATCACAGTCAGTTGGGCTAGTCAGGGTGGATGGGGCCCCTGCTGCCTGCCCTGCCCAGGATGTTCCACTCTCTCCTATCCTGAGATCCTTTGGGCCACTTTGATCCTTTTCCTGCCTCCTTTTGCTCACCATTCAGACAAAACTGTGTTCTGGAAACAGTGCAAGCTTTGGGGCCTGAAAAACTAAGTTTGAACGGATTCATCTTCTCATTAGCAACTTTCAAGCCTCAGTATCTTCATCTGCAAAAAGAAAGTACTAAGAGCCCTCACACAATCATTTTTAAGGATGAAATGAGACAACAGTGAGTAGGGAACCCTGCCTGGTGCCTGGTCCACAGCAGTTGCTCACCCAGTGCAAGAGTCTTCTCAGTTGATCTCCCTCTGGCTGCCTTTACACTACCCACCTAGTTCAGCAAACAAGAACTCACAGTTCATCAACCCAGGTGCCCATCATAGATGAATAAGTTAAGAAATTATGGTACACACACACACACACACACACACACACATTATGGAGTTCTACTCAGCCATAAAAAAAGAATAGAATCATGGCATTTGCCAGTAAATGGATGGAAATAGAGAACATCATGCTAAATGAAATAAGCTGAACTCAGAAACTCAAAGTCAAAAGTTTTCTCTCACATGTGAAAGCTAGACTAAAATAAAGGAAAGGGGGAGGGGACGATAGGATAACATAAAGTTAAAGGGAAAGTTAGTAATGTAGGAGATCAAGAGGCAAAGTAGAGGGATGGGTAATGGGAGGCAATGAAGAATGAATTCTTTAAAAATCATGTTAAGTGTATATATAACTATACCACAGGAACTTCGTCTTTATGCATAGGTAGAAAGAACCAATCAAATATAGATAAATGGATGAGTGAAAGGAAGTCTAGTAGAGTACAGGAAAGAGATTGGGGGAGGTAAGGAAAGATGGGAAGGAAAAGGAAGAGGGAAAAGTGGGGGGATCATGAACTAAAATATATGAGTTTGTTGGGATGAACCCAACTACTATGTATAACTATAAAGCTCTAATAAAATAAATAAATAAAAAGATCTCAGTTTCTCATTTTGTGCCGCTTGCAATAGTATTTTTGTACTGTATTTTTTCAACATATGAGTTAAGAGGTGAGCTACCATCAATAAAATGGGGAAATGGCTCAGAATGGAGAGAATAATTCTGGAATCCAGGTGCTTCTCCTCCTTTTCTTCTCGGGCTTTGCCACTCACCAGCTGGGTTAAGCAAGTAAGGAAGCCTCAGCCTCCTTCTCTATGGAGAGAGGAGAACAATACCTACGTGTGGGGGGTGTTGTGAGGTCATGAGGCGATAGTGTCGTGGCACCTGGTAGACTTATTGACATAGAGTAAATGCTGACTAAATTTAATCTGTCATTGTCATTATTATTAGTTTTGAGAAATAAGAATGATAGATGATTTAATGCTTGAAAATCGGTCCTCATTCAAACTGACCTTTAAAGAAATGTCACTTTTCTTTGTATTCTGAAATGTTTCCCTGAGTGAAAGAGAGCAGAGAGAAGCCATAGCTGCAAGGAAGCAATGCTAAGAATGCCCACGTGAGTGTTCTGCATGTGCATGGCATCTGACGATGCTTGGTGACCCAGCCCAATACCATGTGGCTAAGGCACTCATGGTGTTTACCATGTGCCAAGCACCGTCCTACCTGCTAACACATGTTCACTCATCCCCACCACTGCTTCCTAAGGTCAGTGCTAGTATTGCCCCCATTTACAAAAGAGTAAGACTGGGCACTGAAAAGCTAAATGGCCTACCCAGGACTACAGAGTTCCTGAGTCAAGGCTTGAACCCCAACAGTCTGACTCCAAGATTGACCTTCTACAGCCTAGAATAAAAAGGTAGAAAATCACCAATTTTAACATTGTGTCCCACATTAAAGAACTTACATTCTAACAATTGAGATTTTAGGGTACTACTGGTACATAAAACCAGGATTATTCATACTTCCTGCATTCCCTTTGGAATTCTATTTCTATATTTATATAATCAGGTAAGTCCCAAATAGAATATAAGTCTTTAGATCCCAGCCCACTGCAGCCAGGCCTTGGAGGAAAGGCACAGAACAGCCCCTTCCCACCCACCAAAAGAGGGCAATATTCTGAGATGGCCCTGTGACCCACACCCCTATGCAATCCCCTCCCTTTTGCTGAAGTTGGAACCTGTGACTAACTTCTAGCCAATAGAGAGTATGGTGAAGGGGATGGACAACCTTTCCCTTGATTATATTACAAAGCAAGAGTTTCTCCTGCTGATCTTGAAGAAGTGAGCTGCCATGTTATGAGAGGTCCTGAGAACTAGTGAGGATCCCAGATGCTTAGAGCAGCCCCCAGATGACAGACAGCAACAAAGTGGAGACCTCAGCCCTACAGCTAAAAGGAACTGAAGTCTGCTGACTCATGTAAACTTGGAAGGGGATACCAAACTCCAAAAAGGCACATAGTCCACCAACACCCTGATGGCAGCCTTGTGAGACCCCGGGGGCATGATCCAGTTAAGTCATGCCTAGGCTCCTGACCCACGCAAATGGTGAGATAATACATGTGTATTATACATGAAGCTGCTAAGTTTTTGCTAATTTGCCATGTAGCAATAGAAAACAAATATGTACTGCTTTTATCTTGCTGCAGGTGGGTAAAATTGGACTTGACAAGACCAGATAATACCAGAGGGATTAAAAAAAACAAACCTTCTAACTAATCTAACTCCTTAACACAAAAGGGCATCTTCCAGGTATTCAGTTAAAAGATATGAAAGAAGAAATTTAGGCAGATTCCCTGTAGGACCATAACAACATCAACAGAGAGGGGTTTCTTCCCTTTGAGTTGATTTTTCTCCCAAATGGACATATTTTTTATTTTGCAAGTTTGTAGACCCAAAGAGCAGAGGGCACCCCCAAAGCCTATCTCATTCATTCTCCTGGCTCCAGCAAGGGTCTCATCTAAATCAAACTTAATGAAGAGGTGTCTGCTCTTACTTAAACTTCTCCCTTGACATCCCGATGACTTAAAACCTTCCATCCCAGGAAATTCTTTCTGTCCACTCAAAGTTCTCCTTTCTAAACCTGCCTTCCTTTTAGCCCATTCTTGGAAGGGTTGGGACGCAGGCTGCCTGCATCGCACGCACAGTAACACTTCATATATTTGAAGGCAGATAAATCCCTCTTAATGCTTGTCTTCCTGAGGTCAAAATCCTCTCGCTCCCAACCCTGTCTCTCCAGTCTCCCAGTGGCTCTTGCGATGGCTTCCTGCTCCCTGCGTCTTCAGCCCTTGCTAGAGTTCAGGGAAACCCAACCACATGAAGTAGCAATTCTCGACCAGCTTCAGGGAGATCAGAGATCCTCTCTTACCACAATAGAGCAGAAGCGAGCCCCCAGGAATTGTATAGGGGTAAGAGATCAGGAACAAGAAACAGGAAAGTATTCAAGAACCAGGAGCTGGTGAAAATTCTTCTTAGGGAATTAAGCAGGCGCTGGCAGATGCAAGTAGGAATTATTCCAGGGAAGAAAATTTATCATGGACTTTATGGGGAGAAATAGGAGTTGAAGAAGGAGATGAGCTGATTAGTTTTGATCAGTGGTTTTCAAAGGGTGGTCCCAGGGCCATCAACAACATCTCCAACGTGTTAGCTTTCTAGGGCTACGATAATAAACTGTGAGAAACTGGTGACTTTAAACAACAGAAACTTGTTTTTTTTACCACACTAAGGGCTAAAAGTCCAACGTCAAGAGGCCAGCAAGGATGTGTTCCTCTGAAGGCACCAGGAAAGGATCTGTTCTATGACTTACTCTTTTTTTTTTGTGGTGTTGACAGAAATCATAGGCTTTCCTTAGTTTATGAATACATCGCTGCAACCACCACCTCTGTTGTCACAGGGTATTTTCTCCTATGTCTGTTTTGGGGTCTCTTCTCCTATTCTCATAAGTATACCATCAAACTGGATTAAGGACCTGCCCTTTGCCGTGTTAATAGATGTCGTCAAGACTTCATCTTAACTAACCACGTCTATAACAATCCGGTTTTCAAACCAGTTCTCATTTTGAGGTTCAAGGAAGGATGTCAATTTTGATGGTGCTGTTGTCTAAATGTCTATGTTTTCCCCAAATTTTCGAATTCCCAAGTTTTTAAATATTGATATTCTAACCCCAAGGTGATGGTTCTAGGAAGTAGGGCCTTTGGGAATTGATTAGGTCATGAGGGCTCCCTGCCCTTATAAAAGGGACCTTAGAGTGATCCCTTGTCCCTTCTGCCAGTGAAGTTGTAGTTGTACAAGGAAGTTGGCCCTCACCAGACACTGAATCTGCTTGCCCCTTGATCTTGAATTCCTCAACCTCAAGAATGATGAAAAAACACATTTCTGCTGTTTATAAGTCACCTGTCTATGGTAGTTTGTTATAACACTCTGAAAATATGAGGACAGTGGGAATACCATGCAACCCAATATACCTAGGAACTAATTATAGCTGCAAATTCTTAGGCCTTACCTAAGAACTATTTAATCAGAGAAAACATTCAACCTTTGACCTTTTGGAAACTCAGAGGAAGAGGGGAATTCCAGAAAGTCTTTTTTATCAAATACAGGAGACTCTGATGCCCGAAAGTTTTGAGAACCACTGATTTTTTTTTAACTGTTTACTTTTAGGCTTTTATTATGGTAAACTTAAATCATACAGAAGAATGTTATCATGATACAATAAACTTCCATATACTCACACCAGAATTTAATGACAGTTATCTGTATTTTAATCAGCTTTTTTAATCTTTAAAACAGTCTTTTTTCAAAAATGAGAAATTATATCCCAATTGATTCAAATGTATGAATTGCCAAGATCATTGTAATGTCATGTGTAGCTAATAAAAAAAAATAAAGAAAAAAACAGTCTTTCTTCATTGGGAAGGGGGTGGGTGGGAAAGGGAGAGGGAAGGGGATTAGCAAGGATGGTGTAATATGATGGTCATCATTATACAAAGTATATGTATGAAGATTTGAATTGGATGTCAACATATCTTATATATTAACAGAGATTTGAAAAATTGTGGTATATATGTGTATTAAAAATTGTAATGAAAAAAGTCTTTTTTCAGTAGTCATTATCATAATCCCAGAATTGTAGTAATTTCATAATGTAATCTAATACACATATCACATTTCCTCCAATTTCTCAAAAGTGTCCTTTTGTAGTTGGATCAGAGTCCAAAATTCATACACTGCCTTTGTTTGATGCAACTATTCCATCTCCTTAAGTCTTAAATCATCTTTTAAAAATTAATTTCTTGTGGATATACACAATGGTGAGATTCACTTTGGCTTATTAATATATATGCATAGGAAAGTTAGGTCAGATTAATTCCACTGTCTTTCCCTATCCCATCCTTCCACCCTTCTACCCTTCCCTTCATTCCCCTTTGTTACTCCACTGATCTTTCTTCTATTCTTTTTTTTAACTGCTCCCCCCTTATTTTTAGATTATCTTCCACATATCAGAGAAAACATTCAACCTTTGATCTTCTGGAATTTGCTTATTTCACTTAGCATGATAGTCTCCAGATCCATCCATTTACTGAAAATGCCATAAATTCATTCTTCTTTATGGCTGAATAATATTTCATCATGTACCTATACCACATTTTATCTATCCATTCATCTGTTGATAGGCATCGAGATTGGCTCCATAGCTTATGCTGTTGTTAATTGTGCTGCTACAAACATTGATGTGGCTGTGTCACTCTGCTGATTTAAAATATTTTAGATATGTACTAAGGAGTGGGATAGCTGGTAGTTTCATTTCTAGTGTTTTTTTTTTTTTAACATTTTTTTAGTTGAAGGTAGACACAATACCTTTACTTAGTATTTTTTATGTGGTGCTGGGGATTGAACCCAGTGCCTCACACATGCTAGGCAAGTGCTCTACCACTGAGCCACAACCCCAGTCCATTCCTAGTGTTTTGAGGAATCTTTATACTGCTTTGTACAATGGTTGTACCAATTTGCAGTCCCACCAACAATGTCTGAGTGTACCTTGAAAATCACTGATTTTAATGCACCTGAGGGATTTTCTAAAATACACCAAAGCAATCCTAACTCAAAGTTCAGAAATAGAGGAGAGTTCTTAAAAACATGAAAGGTTTCATGGAGTAACCTATGAGTCACTTCATATGGAACTGCACTTATGTTTTGTTGGAAAAACATTATTTTGCTATGAATATGAATAGAGGGTTCCCTGCACTTCCAGATCACAAACCAACATAGGACTGTTCTGTCACGCTGCATTCAAAGACAGTCTGAAAAAAACTCTGAGTGAAAAGATCTCAAATCATAGTTCATACAGGGCCCTCTAACTCTGAAAACAGGACACATCCCTAAAGCAGAATAAAGGGTCCCCAGAGAAGTCACCCCCAGAATCCAAACAAAGCCCCAGAATCTGGTCTGTAATCCAGAAGTGGCAACGTCAGGGATCAACATAGTCAAGAAGGAAAAAACTCCAAATCTTTGGCCCACAGGAAGAAGAGAAGCCATCCTCAAAGGAGATATTTCCGGCTTCCTCTTTGCTGAATAAACACACCTGCCTGGGATGCTAGATGAAGCTCCTGAATTTTAGTACCGTCAGCAGAACTTCCTGGCCATCTGGGAAGCTTCATGCTGTATCCTTCAAACTTGCTGAGTTTTTATTGCAGAGTGTGGCCCGGAGACTTTGACTATCTCTCGGGGCACAGTAAATGAAGGGACATGAAAAGAAAGTAAGATAGCATTCAAAAATGCCCCTTGCACAGTGTGTAATGGAAAATAATCACACCAAAAATAAATGGCAATGTGTCCTTTGGGGACTCTGTGCTGCAGCTTGGAGCCTGGGTTTCTATTCTTCTGGAAGGAATTATGTAGTGATGGCGGCTCCTGCGCAGGCTAGGGGCTCAGGTTTCCTAGACAATATCCTGACTTTGGATGCATGTGTCTCAAAAAGATATATGTCCATTGGCTAGGGAGAATACAATAGCAGCGTGGTGGCTTGTTAGAAGTGTGAATATATTAAGCAAGGCAGCAGTTTTTATTTTTAAAATTCAGGCTCTTTCTGACTCAAACATGCCTTGGAGGAATAATACTGCTTGCTACCTTGATTTTCATGGCCTTATTCATCTTAAAAGCTGCCTAAGAGAGAAATTGGGCCATTTAGATAGTCAACCTTTGCTCAGAATCTGCATCTATTCTATACTATGCTTTGAGATTTGGGAAATTCACATACCACATAAGTTCTGTATTTAGATAGTGTGGGTGTCATTGGAGAGCTGCATATCTACAACAGGGGAGCTCAGTTGGGACCCCCAGAGGTTAAGACTAGGAGATGAGATCAAATCTTATGTAGATGAGACCTATCACTTTCCCTACATGCCATCCTAGGTCCATCTTGCTTACCTCCTTCCACAAAGGAATCCCCCAATTATATACCACTCATCCCACACACCTACCCCGTTTTCAGCCCCAATCAATTCACCCTCTGCTCTTCCCACCTCCCTGCCAATCCCTAACACAACAGGGGAACAAGTTATATAATCCTCTGGCCCCATGACCACTGCTGGTGGGTCACATCTTTTGAAACTAACAGGCATAATTTCTAGCAGATGGGCAAACAGAGGGGAAGAGAGAGAGGCCTGTCTCCCCTATCTGCCCTTGACCTTCATTCCTCACAGTCAGGAAAGCACTACTCCTAGAGTTGAGGAAGAACATCAATCCCAAAGGGAGAACTGTGTATTAGAAAGTGAATAAGCCCCTCCAATGGAAGTCTTGTTTTGGTGTGCCTCCATATCCAAGTACTTATTACCTGCTCTGCAGCAGAATCCATAGGAGGTGTACGTGGAAACACAAGGGGTAGGAACACCGGTTGGGGGGGAAAATCACTAAATCCATGCATTCTGAAATTCCTAGAAGATTAGCCAGCAATGACCAATGTCAAAGCCAAGCAGAATTGGTGGTGGTGGGGAGGGTGTCCCTAAAAAACAGAGCTCAGCACTTCCTGTTCACTTCAGTTCCAGAAGAATGTTCAGCCAAACTGCGGGTGGAGAGTGGGGACTGGTGGAAAATAAATCTGGAAGTATAGCTGTATTATGCCATGTCTGTTTTCTAATCAGCTTCATTAATGAGCAGATTTATTTAGATGCCTTTAAATGATGATATGACATAACATGTGTTATGTAAACAAAATATGAAGCACCTGAAATATTTCTGGAAGCTCCGCCAAATACCCTCCTAATACTGCCAATGGTACAGTGGGGGATGCTCTTATAAGCTGTCATGTTAAAGATGAGGGATTCCCTCTCACCTATTATCCACAGCTAGATGAATCTTCTTAATTAGAACATTTGTAACATAATACGTAATAGACCCCAAAAGACAATATTATGCTTAGAATGCTTTTTAAGATCCTTTTGAGTCTCATGCTATGTTTGCTTCTTGGGTTCATAATGATTTAACATCTCTTCTTTGTTCCAGTCCTTTTGCAAACATTTTTTTCCCTTTTCTTTTCTTTTTTCTTTTTCTTTCTTTTTTTTTTTTTTTTTTTGTTCTTACTTTGTGTGTGTATGTGTGCATGCATGCACGCGTGTCCTTGCTTTTTTTTTTTTTATGGGCTTGTCTCTCTTTCTTGCATTTCCTGTCATGGAGGAGGATACATTTTTATTTTGTAATAAGGTTGTTTAAATTGCTTCCTCAATCTCTCTCTGGAGATCATGGTTTCAATAAAAACATTTCATGGGCTCTTAGAACATCTTCCCTTTGTTGCTCACTGCTTGGGTGATGGTGAAAAAATGGAAACTATTGTCAGGGATCCTGACCTGGCAATGAAAGAACATAACACGTCTAGGGAGATTAGGAACAAATGTGGGGGTGGGGGCTCTGCATTTTCCACAGCAGCCGTGCCTCCTGCCCTCCACCTCCCTCCCTCCCTTCCTCCCTTCCTCCCTCTTTCCCTCCTCTGCCTCCCTGGGACCAACAGGAAAGACTGCAGCTGTAGGTTAGGTTAGTCAGACCATACTCCCTGGCTGGCCCCACTTCTCTGCTTCCAGAGCCCATGTGTGTAGGGCAGTTAGAGACAGAGTAACTGCTTTTATCCGCCTTGAAAATATTTATGGCTAAATACTGGAAATTGCTCTCGGAAGTAGCCCTGTAAATTTCCTGGTGACTCCCATCTCTCCCTATTTTGAAACTCAAGATGAATCAATCCTAGAGTGAAAAAAAGGGAGGAAGAACTTTCAAGGGTGAAATTTGAGAGCAATTTCTTATCTTATTGGCAACACTGGGAGTCTTCTATAAACCACTTTGTTTAGCTGGGTGATTGATCACGGGGTTGGGAAAACAGTTCCTGCAGGGATGTGCAAAGACTGAACTGGAAATGGCTCAGACACTCCACCCTGTTTTGGAGAGAGTAAAGCTCATTTTTTTCAGGCCAGGCATGGGGCTTTGTTGAAATTCAGCTGTGAGGCCTCCTTGCTTTGTGTGTGACTTTGAGGAAACCCCTTCTTACCTGACCCATTTCTGTACTGTCCCATGGGGCAAATGCCAGGGTGGCACTCAAACAGTATTTATGTCTGAGCGGCTTCAAAAGTTCTGGACATTCTGAGAGCTTCTTGCTGGGACAGTTGCAGACTCTGGCTGTAAGGTCACACTGACCCATGTTTGCTTTTTGGCTCTGCCTCTTATCAGTTGTGACGCAGGAAAGTTACTTCAACTATCTGGAAAGTAGAAATAATGGTATCTACCCCAGAAGGTAATTTTGAAGACTGAATAAGAAAAAGTGCTTATATCTCTTGCACTCTATGAGGATTAGAGAGAAAATTAAGGAAGCTAGATGTCATTGTCATTGGTACAGTGATGGTTTCCCAGCCACCTCTAGCTATTGGCGATTTCAGTCTTTCACAGCGGGTGCTTACAGCAGAGCCCCTCAGGAGGCTGGGCCAAGTGGCTGCCGTTAGGAAGTTTAGCCCACCACATGGGCAAACACTGAAGTCCCCCCTCAACCCCCTCTTAAAACTATTTACATCACAGACAAATGTCCCTGACATACAAGTAACATGTGCTAGGCATGTGAGATTTTTGGCTGGACTCCAGTGACACATAGTCTCGCACAACCAAGTGCTCTCCAGGACCCTCATCATGTCACCTGGTCATGAAGCCTGAGTGGTGAGCGACCCCCATGAATGACCTAATGGATCTGACATTCACACAATAAAACTACAATTTTCATCCTATTTTCTCATTTTCCTAGTCTTCCAGGACATAAAAACAGAGATAACGATGACAATTTTTTTTTTTTAACATTGGAGAAATTTCAAGAGATAATGAAAGTTAGACAATGCTTCCCAAGTTTATGAGACTTACAACCACTTCTCACAGTCTCCAAGACCAACTGGGAGGGCTCCTCAGGTCCGGTTCTCATATTCTGTCAGGCAGCAAGGTGAACTTCTTTTTACCTTCAATATCTTCCCTGCAAGTTCATTTCTATGTGATTTCCCATGAAATCATCCAAGTGCATGTTGGGGAAGGGGGCCTGCATCCCCCTAGCATCCCACTTCATCCAAAGGACCAGTTTCTCATACTTCTACACACAACTCAAGGGATACAGCATTCCCCAATACCAGTTGCTGTGGATAACAGGTACGTGGCCAGTGTTTGTAATCTGATCCCCAGACCACCTTGGACCTGCTTGGTTCTTGCTTCATTTACCTACATATCTAAAAATGGTGACAATGTCTTCACCATCACTAACATCCAAGAAGGGAATTTCTAATGGATAAACAGACAGGAAAGCCAGTGAGCTTAGTAACGTGAGCTTAAACATTGGTGTTACCTATCTCACAAGACAGAAACACATCTTGGGTTCTGTTGGGGTCCCACTGCAAAGTGGGAAAGAAACCCAGCATTCCAGGAGGCTCAGCCTATTTGTTTCCCAGCTTAACCCCTCAGCCTGTCAGTCTCTGGTTATAAATGAATTAGGTCAATACATTCCAGGAGATTTCCCCCCCTAATTTCCTATACCCACCCATGACCAGAAACAAAATCTCTCTCTGGGAACCAGTCCCATTTTGAATAGCATGTGGTTTCTAACACCCTTTCAGTGGAATAACATTGAAAGACTTTCCTTCATATTCTTAAATCCTTGAGCCTATAATTAAATCATGTCTGATCAAAGAACATTACTCATATTACCACTAAATATACAATCTCTCTATTCCTAGACAGAGCAATCATCCACCAGTTACCACCAAAGCAATGCCCTTAAGCAATGAGAACAAACATTTCTATCTTAAAAATTAGCTTTGGCTTTCTTGAACCCCCTTGAAATCCATGCTCAGGGTATATTCTACATTGTGAAGCATTCTTATTTGGAGATGCCAATTAGAATTCTTGTAGGAAGGAATAGGGAGAATAGGATGGCTATTAGTTAGGTGACCAAAAAGGTCTATCATTTATGGGGCAATAGACCACTGATATTGTCCTAATTTCTCAGTACATCTCATAAAGTAGAGGAAAATATGAGTGGTTGCCAATTCCAAATAGAGAAATACCAACCACATAGAAATAAAAATATAAATTTCATGGTCAGTTTATAACAAAATCCAGGACACTCCCTTTAACTTCCTACCTCTTGCTTTTCCTGAATAGCCCTCTTTAGGCATAAAACTTCACTGTTTACTATCCTACATAAATTTCCAGCTCTTTTGCCTTGCCTTCTCTATCTCACTGCTATGGTTTAGCTATGAGGTGACCCCAAAAGCTCCTGTTAATGCAAAAACATTCAGAGGTAAAATGATTAGCTATTGAGAGCTATAACTTAATCAGACCATCCTAGTTTGAATGGACTGATTGAGTAGTAACTGTAGGCCATGGGGCAAGGCTGGAGGGGGTGGGTCACTGGGGCATGCCTTGGAGGGAGGGTACATCCTCCCTAGGGCCCCCTCTCCTCCTCATTCTCTCTTCTTGCTGACTCTGCCATGAACTGAGCAGCTTTCTTCTGCTGGGCCCTTCTGCCACAATGTGCTGCCTCACCATAGGCCTAGAGCAATGGAGTCAGCCAACTATGAACTGAGACCTATGAAATGATGAGCCCCAAATAAACTTTCCTTCCTCTAGGTTGTTCTTGTTGGACATTTTGGTCACAGTGACAAAAAGCTGATTAAAACATTCACTCACTTGATACAAGTGAAAAGGTATACTTTGTCTCTGGGAGCTTTCTTGACAGTCAGGTGTTCCTTTAGAGACACCAAAGACAAAGTTGAAAGGATTCGCAGGTAAAAAGGGAAAGCAAATTGTCTCAGTGTTAGGTGGCCAATTGGCTGAAGACTCAGAGGGTCATTGGGCATTTCTGGCTTCTCTGTCACTCAAGTCAATTGCAAAACTGAAACTCCTGTCCACTGAAATCTCTGTTCACTTAAGAAAGGCTGTTGTGTGACTGGGAATAAGGAAAGACTCATCTCAATTGCTTTAAATTATAAAGAAATAGACTGGCTCATGTAAGTAAAATATGGGGAGACAGATGATCAGGTATGGCTCATTCACAGTCCTGGCTCTACACTTTGCAATCTCTTGGCTATGGATAGGTATGGAAACCCCAGGTAGGTTTCATTTTTAAGCCCTTATAGATATAGCTACCAGAGTTCTGTACATTTTATCCATACACATCAGTGTCCATCTTAAATGTCCAGGTAAAAGTCCTGAGATTCATCCTGCTTGTATCACTTTGGTCACATACCTTCCTCCTCAGCAGTTGGCTATGATCAAGAAAATAGAGTGCTGATTATCTAACTTAATTAATTAAGGATAACCCCTTGACCATGGACTATTAGGTTGATCCATATGAAACTAATAGTCAATGATTTTTGACTTGTGAAAACAGTAATTTCACATGGTTCAACCTAATGCATGAGATGTGTGTAGAAAAAGATGAAAACCTTCATGGTAAAGATGGAAGACAGGAAACCAACAAATCACACATATGAACATTTAGGGGGTGCAATGGGGATGGAAATTCTTCCCTGGTTGGCCTCATTGCATCCTCATTGAGTGAATTGGTTGGAAAAGTTTTTCAATCTCTCTGTACCTCAGCTTCTGCCTTTATAAACTGAAGATGACGGTGCCTATCTCATAGGATTGCTGTGGGACTGAATGAGTTAATTCATAAAAATTTTACAATGGTACCTGGCTTTTTGGTGGATATAATCTACAACTCCTATTGTTGTTTCTAGACAAATGAGATGACCACCATTTGTTATCAGCCTGGTACTTCCTTTGGGTAATGTTCTGTCTTGTAACCTATACCAATAGCTACACTCCCAGAGCATGGATGTTCTGGTTATTAAAATTAGAGTGATCATTCAATTACATTTCATCACACTGAGAAGAGGTTGTTTTCATTTGTGCACTTACCCACAGAAACTCTGGAATCACCAACTCTCAAAGCCAATTAGAGACGGTGAATTACCCAACGACACAACATTGATGAAATTTTCTAACGTAATTGTTTTCTAGAAAGCACAGAGTAGCTAGAGAGGTATAAAGTCAAATAAAATGACTAGTTTCAAGTGCTTCTAAATACCAAGAGAAACACCAAACTTGCTCATTCGCCCCTCCCCCATGCTGTTATAGAGGGCTCATGTTGTTTGATTGACTGATTGTTCAATTTCTGGCTCTGGTGTTATGGGCAGTATCCTAGGAAAGTCATATTGGCTCATCCCTCTGAATCGAGGCTGAATCATATCAAAACTGTCCCAGGCTGGATGAACAGCTCAGCTCCTGCAGGAAGCCCACCCTCAAATTCCTCTGCTCTGCCTTCAGTGGAGCTGGAGCTACAAAGACTGAGGAGTGGCAAGGAAATGCTATTTGATAGGGGAAGAACTGTTCTAAAAGATGAAAAGAACTAGCCAATCCTTCCCTAGGCACTGTGCCTACTAGCAACAGCCTCTGAGTACCCCTGCATGAGTAGAGGTGAGCAGATTTCTTATTCCATAAAATAAGCTGTCTAGACTGTGTGACCTGTCCAGAGATGTTCAAGTCCAGATTTTCAGAACTCAAGGATTTGGGGATGCTGGTGATGTGTCCTGCCTTTTTAGTTTCACTCTAAATTCCCAGGGAAGCCACTTGTTAACACACTTCACCCAGGGACAGGCCCAGCAGAGGCTCCAAGAACACAAAAACACACCAGACCATACCCTGCTGTGTACTAACCCTGAGAGCCTCCATCAGATGTGCCGTCAAAGTACAATTTAAGGGCACCATTAGGACCAGATTTTGTGATTTCCATCTATTTGGAGTTCAGAACACCATACACCACGGCTTGAAGCCTTGCTATGATGAGTCCTTTGAACTGAAGGAGATTGAATGGGAATAAGAAGCAAAGTCTCTCTGAACTTCTCCAGCCCTTCTTTCTCCCCAAAGGAAAGTCGTAGAAACTAGAATTCCTCTTCTCCAAAGGGGGTGAGGGAAACTAAACTCCTCTTTCCTCAAACCAGCCAAAAACGCTAAAAATATTACTTGAAACCTTCCCCCATTTTAAAAAAAAAAAATTCTCTGACCTAACTTTTCTGGTTAGAAAAGTTAGTAACCAGACCTTCTTCCAGAGGGTTCTGCCCATATCCAGGAGGAAGTAACACCACCCAGAGAGGCCAGGTAGAATCCAGGCAGAGACTTCATGGGGTCTCCCCCTCACTCAATCACCATCAACTCACACCCCCTTTCCCAGTTATGTTTCTACCTAGCTGTCCAGTCTTCATCAAAAACAAAGACAGTTTCCCCTATGGTTTGGGTCTTCATTTCTGAATGCTCTGTGTCACATAAGTCTTTCATTAAATAAATTTGTTTATTTTCTTCCATTAATCTGTCTTTGTCAGTTTTACTTTCAGACCTGGCTAGGATCCCTAGGAGGATGGAGGAGTTTTTCCTCTCCCTCACCACCTGCCTTCATAGTAAAGTCATGATTACAATTTTCCATCTTAAATGTCCCTTAGGGGCCATATGCTATCTTTGTTTTCAGCCTGTGGTGTCACTGGGAGGTGGCAGAACCCTTAGGAGGTGGAGCTTAGTGGGAGGGAATTAAGTCATTGGGGGCTTCCATTGAAGGGGACATTGGGACATCCACCCTTTCCCATTGCCACAATGAGGTGAAAATCTCCTTTTGCTTCCACCACCATGATGTACTGTGTCACCACAGACCCAAAACAACCAGACCATGTGACCTTGGACTGAACCTCTGGAACTATGAAACAAAATAAACCATTCCTCTTTTCAGGTCAGTTTTCTCAAGTATTTTATCACAGGGATGGGAAACTAACTAACAAAGCTATTGTGTAGGAGCAATCTCTAATTCGGTCTTTTACACAATACCCCACAAAGATACCAGTCAGCCTTTAATCTGTGGGGATTTTGTACTGAGCAAATGTGCTAAACTGTTGGCCTGCATTATATACTCTGTAGTAGCTGCCTGGGTTGAGATGTACCAGCCCCAGGCTAAATATAAGGACACTGAAGTTCAAAGAGATTAAGTACATCTCCAAGGTTAGACAGCCAATACATGAAACGTGGAGTCCGTACCCAAAACCAGATGTGTTTTCCTCATAGTGAATCTTTATAAGGTGCCCATGTGGCAGAATTTTTAGGGGCAAACATAGACCACTCAAATTTTGGGAAACCCCTCACAGTGCTTAGCATCTAGCTGAGCACAAATTTGAACCTCATTTACACCTCCCTATCTACTATCCTTTGAGCTAGAGATTCTGAAGTCAGCTGGACTCCACTTCTGACTTCCAACAGCTGCCCTGTCCATTTCTGGCTTTCACCCCATTATTATTCTGGTCATAGTATCATCCATGACTACTGTGTACCAAATAAAAGCGAGAACTATTAGTTTTGGAAGTTATCACAGGTATGAAATGAATTTAGAAAATTTGGCGCTCAGCCTGCTGAAACTTGAGGAATCAAGCAAGCACATGTTGTTGGTCAAGTTTGGGGATTTTTCTAAAGATATGTGGCTCCCCTAGCTTTCGTTCCACATTCTTTGGGTGCTTAGCTGGATGTTCGATGTGCAGCATTAAATAAATTTAACTTCCCAGCCCTGATAACATCCCAGGGTTGTTAAATGTACGACGGTATTTGGTAATTCATCTTACTCAAAATTTTCACAGCTCAGTAAGCATGCATTCATTATCATAGAAATCACTTTAATGTTTAACAAACATATCTGGCATGTTCTCAGCATTCACATTTTCCATTTTCGCCTAACCTGTCATGAAATGTGTTATGTATATACAAATAAACAATTTGTGCAGAGATGATTTTTTTGCTGTTGTCTATGGAAAGATGGTCAAGGTCCAAATTGTTTTAAGAGAGAGGGTTCCCATTTCTCAAAGGCTTTGTGTTTGGACTGGTAGCAATCCCTAACCTGGTAGGTCCCCTTTCTAGTCGAGACCCGTTCAAGGTTCCCGCTCTGCATGAAGGCTTACTGAGTAATAACACATCCACTTCTCATTCCCTCAGGATACATGTATACAATTTGTGCAACACTTGTTTTCCCCTGTTTATAGTCTGTGGTTCTTTTCTGCCAGGTTGCTAGATCATATGTACTGTGAATGTAGTTCCTTCCACTAGACTGCAGGGATTTGCTACATTTTCTTCTATTTCTTTTTTGTTTTTCTTGCATTCTTTTGTGTTGCTCACAGTGTTGTGCCCTCAGTTAATATTCTATACGTGCATGATGGTGTTGAGTACAAGAATATCACATGCCCTTGAAAATCTCCTAAAAGACACAACAATCTTGGCGAGTCTGCTGGGAGGCAACCCCAGGAGGGCATCTTAAGGACTATTGAAAAAAAATAGAAATTCCTTTCTATTAAAGTGCCTAAAATTGACTTGCAGAGGGAAGAATTTATAGGTGAAATAATAACAATGGAAGTTAGTAGGGTAGATTCTTGGTGTTCTGCTATGTACAATTTCAGTGAGCTCCCCAGGACCAGAATAAAAGACACTTGCAACCAGCCAAGTGATCCAAGCACATCTATAGGTAATCCTACACATTGGGGGCTCACAGGGTATTTAAAATTTTTCAGTTGCCAAGAAATTGTATAAATGTGACATATAACCAATATCCACATTTCTGGCTTCTCTTGCAAAAAAAATAAATTAAATATGTTTCTTTTCTTAGCAATGCTGGATCCAGAGTCCCAATTCAAAGATCTGTTTGGATGAGCTACAAATCCTGAATATTTTCATAGTACTTATACTTAGCATTTCCTTCTTTCTCTTCAGCATTGAGTCAGAGGGTCAGTTAGTATTTAACATCTCTTTCTTATATTTTTGAAATCATAGAGTTTTTTTTTCAAAATATTGTTAAGGTACATAAACTGAGAAGGTTACATGTTTCAAAAAAGGGGGCGGGGAGTGAGGATGTTGAGAGCCACAGCCAAAGGGGCCCCAGCAAACTTCCAGCTGCCAGCAAACTTCCAGCTTGAGCACCTTCTCCCAAAATCTGGAAATACATCCCACTGTTTTTATAAGTGATGATTCCCCTCAATATAGGTTCTTTCAATACTTTACCTAGGCCCACTAGAGTCTTCCAACAACACACTTGAGTGGGAGCTATCAGATTTTCCAAAAAATCTTCTTTTTATAGAGAATGTAGGCAATGAGCACCCAGAGAGCAGTGGTGACTATGTTCGGAGTTAGATGTTTTTTGTGTGACTGATTATCTTTCAGCTTCCACTGAAAGGGGAAGTAGACCATACCATTCCAAATATATGTCACACATATACAGAGTTCTGATGACCCATGTCAGAACTTGGATATAGTTCTCAGATATTTCTTGTGGAAGAGAAATCTATGTTTTGTGTTTAACAGGAAAATGTGTATCTGGGTGAAAGAATGCAGCTTAATGTTTTATGATGAAAAGTAAACCATGGTAAGAATTTTGATCAGTGAACTGGTCAGTAATATATTCAGCTCCAAGTAATAGAAAAGTCCAAAACACTGGCTTATCTTAGATCTAGTGTTAGCAGCTCTACAAGGCTTTTGGAGACACAGGTTTTATCATCTTTAAAAAAATTTTTTTAATTATATATGACAGTAGAATTCATTACAATTCTTATTACACATATATAGGGCACAATTTTTCACATCTCTGGTTGTATACAAAGTATATTCTCACCAATTCGTGTCTTCATACATGTACTTTGGATAATAATATCCATCACATTCCACCAGGCCCCCTCAGATTTTATCATCTTATTGTATGGTTTTTATGTTCATGGTTAAAAAGCATCTTGCATCATGAAAATCAAAGGGAGATCAGTAAAGGAAAGGGACCAAAGGATGGGAGGCAGAAAGAGAGCAGGTAAGTGCAGGGGAGTGATATTGGTCAAATTATATTGTTTTATTGTGTTTATGTACGAATATGTTATGACAAATTGCATCATTATGTTCAACTATAATGCACCAATAAAAAATGTGAAAAAAGAAGGACAAAAGAGAAAAAGAAAGAAAAGCATCTCACACATGTTGCAGGTAGAAAGAAGGAAGAGGGCAAGGCATAGTGGCTCATGCCTGTAATCACAGCTACTGGAGAAGCTGAGGCAGGAAGATCCCTAGCTGGAGGCCAATCTGGACAACTTAGCAGGATCTCATATCAATTTTTTTTTTTAAAAAAATTAAAAGGGCTGGAGATAAAGGTCAATAGTAGACCACCCCTGGGGTTAATCCCTAGTATTACAAAAAAAAATAAATAAAGGAAAAGGGGAAAAAGGTAGCCCTTCCCAGGGACCTCTGTTGTGTCTCATTGACCAGGACTCTTGTCCTGGGCCTACTCCTATAGCAAGGAAACTGGGAAATGGAGTTGTAACCACTAAAGGTGAGAAAAACAATAGAGAAGAGGACTCGAATGGTTTCTGAGTGAGGCCCTTGTATTGCTGCCACACTAGGAGTATGGGAAGCTGCATTTGAAATAGATGAGGATAGAAGTGTTCACAGAGTACGTTCATGAATGTGATTGACACACTTATTTGCATGGACCTGTAGGCACCTGGAGTTTCCATCTTTGGTCCATAACAAGTTTGCTAAGCATGAACTTGAACCATTTAAGGTGGAAGCCTGATATGTGGGAAGAGTCACTTTGTTGAATGCCAGAGCCCAGTGTGACCCATGGCAACCACCTCAGATCTGGGTTTTGCTTCCCTCTGTCAGGTCCCAGGCATAATGTTGGAAAAATAATAAAAGTTTATTTCTTGGTAAGAAACAGCCCTAAAAAGAAAGTCAGCCAATTTTGTAAGTCCTGTATTTATAGAGTCATTAAGAGCACTTAAATTTTTCTACCACACTTTATTGCATTGTATGGAAGACACTAATGTATTGTAATAATATTTGCAATGGTGGAGATTTGCTAAGGCCTTGGAATATATCTCTGGTGAATTCCAGGGGTCTACTATGTATAATAAACTACTAACTGTATGGTTGGAAATCAAAGCACTACCCTTAGGGAATCAGGGGAGAGATTAATGTGAACAAGACTGAGTAGGAAGGCTCTCGATGTTCATTTCTGGAGTCAATGGATACACAGGCAAACTAATTTAAAAGGACTGATTATTTTTTTCAGGAGCACAGCACAGTATCTCAATCACCTAGCATTCACATATCTTGCAACTTCTATCTAGAACACTTGGGAAAAACGCCAAAATAAAAACCAAAAAGTCACTAGTGTAGCCAAAATATGGCTCATGAAGTCAATGTACTGAAACATAAATATTTTATTTCTGAGAAAACTTCTCTCAGACACTACTGACTCTGGCTTTACTTAAAAATTCGCTAAGATTGGTTATCTGGTTTCTTTGTCCAAAGTCTAGTAGAGCTGACAACTTTAAGGAGAAAGCAAAGACATCAGCCTTCCGATAGTAGCAAGAGTTTCCCACAAAAGAATGACAGCAAGAAAGGACACAAAAGATATTTGGAAAAAAGCAAAAACAAAACCACCCAAGTCTGTCTCATCAAGAAAAGGTTGGTTTGTGTCATGGGACACTGTTTAGGAAATCAGAGAAATATGTCATGCATCCAAGAAAGATTTGCATTTCAATGTTTAAAACTGACATGTATTCTCTCTTGGAGGAAATATGCTTCAGTTATCTGGAAACTCCATGTTGTGGGAGATTTAATTCATAATTACAGAGACATATGACTGTGTTGTATCAAGAGAGGTGTATATGTTCAATTTGTAAAAACATAAGAAAACAATCCATATTCAGGGAGATGACCATCCCTTTTTAATTATAATCCATTTGAGTCAAACTACAAATATTGCCATACTTGAACACAGAATGAAATACACATGCTCAAGGATGTTCACTGACCCACAGCTCCTTAAGTCAATTTGATTCCAGTATGAATTGCTTCCAAAGCACTCCCAACCCCCTTCCCCTCACATACAACACAGACAGACCTGAAGAGTACAAGACAGAAAACAGAACAACCAAATCACCGGGCTCCTTTACTACAAGCAAATCTTGATCAGCGCGTCCACCTGAGCCCCAGTGCTGGAACGCCTCACTTCCAGTAAATGGATCCTTCTTTCCACTGAAGAAGTATCAAGTAAACAGTCTCAAAATTAGGCCCCCATAAATTACTCTTCTGTTCACTAAACCTGAAGCTTTAAAGGGTATGCAATATATGGTGCTTGATACCCCAGGAGAAAGTAATATGGAGCCAGTTGGCAATTGGTCCTTCTCTTAACACTTTGATAGCAAGACTGCCTTCTCTTCCAACTCTCGTGGAACAAGGGCTTGGCCTTTGTGGAGTGCTTCTCTCGGAGGCTTCTGGTTAGGTCAGGTGGTGCAGTCTGCCTTAAGGGTAGGATGGACATCAAGGGAAAGAATGTTGCTTTGGCAGCAGTGTGAAAAAAGAGGTAGGCATCTATGAGAATATGGTGAGGCCCAGCATGCACAGGAAGACCAGGGTTTTCTGAAACACCGGGACAAGAAAATGGCTAAACATAGAGAAGAAATGAAGAGGGTTTCTCAAGTTGAAGCTAAGGTGTATTTTTCACTATCAACCCTGCCTCTCAAACTGGGAATTAGCATCATCCCCCATCATCTTCTTCATCATTATTACATCACCTATCAGTTCTTCAGTATGAACAAAATCCTAAGTGAAGTATTTCACATACATAGATGCTTTTATTTAATCCTGTGAAGTAGCTATTTCTTTTTCATTTTTATTGTTAGGGAAAGGGAAGAGATCGCTTGGTGGTAGAAAATGGTAGAACTGGATTTGAACCCAGGTATCTGACTACAAAGCCCAGTCACTAATCAATATTCTTTAACTCACCAAAGTAACCATATAACCCTACAACCTCTTCATAGGAGTCAGGCTCAGTTCTGGTTGGAGGAAGTAGCACAGTCCAAAAGAGGTATCAGTGTAGAAGAAATACAGGGGCTCCAACTCTCTGAGACTCTCATGACTAGGCTCAGATTCTGATTTTTGCTGCTCTCTGGATCCCCATATCTCTCAATTAAAATTTCTAGTCCCCAATGTCACCCAAGCCTCCTTTCACTGCCATGCCCAAGTGATTTGACTATGACACATCTATGTAGTCATACCTCCTACAGGTGATAGGGAAAGGACTTTCTTCATTGTCTTTGTTACATGGTTTAAGATCAGTGGCCCAGTCCTCAAGCTTCCAGGTATTAAATAAGCCTAGGTAAGTTCACACTCCACTTTGTGGTTTCCCATTAGCCTCTTGCCAATCATCCCAAATAGGTTTCTTGTGATCCTTTTTATTTCCCCATAAAGTGAATTCATTTTCTCCACTGAAATCTTTCAGCATTGCTTTCCTTTGGGTCATGATTCCCAGATCTTCATTAAGAATTTCCATCGCTTTAATTAGTTGGCTCATGGGGATGAAGATAAATGCTTGGGGTGACCAGTATGAAGAAATCCTCCACAAGGAAAGAAGTGCCAAGACAGCTGGTCTCCCCTTCTGCCCGCCATCTGTCCCATTCCTGGTCAACCACTTTTGCTCGGGGAGAAAAAAAGACCTAATACATTTTCCTTTAAGATAAACTGTAGGAGTCAGCTTCCCCCTCCTTCTACCTGGCTCATCAGGGGCATGACTGACTTTGTTTCCTTTCCTGATGGGTGGTTTCCTCTAAGAACTAGTTGTTAAGTGATCTGCTCCCTTAGGGGACCAACAAAACTGCATGTCCCCATTTTTTTTCCTCTCCCTTCCCACCTTCCGGCATACCCTTTTATCATAGTTATCCTTTCGGAAACCATAAATAGCCATCAGATTCTCATGGCCTTTGCCAGAATTGCCCACTCTCTGCAGAACTCCTTCCTACTCGTGGGAACCAAACAGAGCTAGCTAACTTTCCCACCTCCAAACTTATCACCAACACCTTCAAAGGCTGTCTGTCCCAACCCACACAAAGCGTTGAGGAAAAGAGAGGGAAGTTGAATCTTTTGGAGTCTGGAACAGAAAAATGTCTGGTGTGGAAAACTGGGAACTAAGGAAACATCAAGGTCAGCCCCAGGGTAAATAGCTGCCCAGGCAGGGCTGAGCCTGATGCAGGAGCCAGAGGCCCCAGAGGGTTGAGAGCAAAAGTGGGAACCCAGAGAGGCCTGTGAGTCACACGGAGCAACATAGTGCCTGGGGCCTTTCCAGAGGAGGAAACTCGTCAGAACAAGTCAAGGCAGAAGAAGCTCCAAGTTTGAGGTGAATCCAAGGGCAGGAATCCGGCAGTCTGTAGGGAAGGAGGACAGAGATGAAGGGAAACAGGAATCAAGTGTAAAACAGTGGGGAGGTGGTGGAAGAGGCCTGTGGTGTGATATCCAAGGGCTGAGTCTGAACCACGGTTCAGACAGCATTCCAGCCACCTTCTGTGACTGTTCATTCTAGAAGCATGTGTCAGTTCACACACTATAAATATTATGAGTGGCTTCCAATAGTTTATTCCTCCCTGATCTGAGGCATTGCTTTCCAATTACATCAAGGACAATTGAGTCTATTTTTGCACTATAAACTGTATTCTTGCTAATTATTTAGGTGTCAAAGCTGGACTCAAGTCCCAGTTTTACTAGTTAATATGAAGTTGAACTATATTCAATTCATGTTGACCCACCCCAATGGGCAGTTTCATACTGTTCCATGTAGTGCCTAATATCAAAAGAGCGTAGACAGAGGACGTTGCATTTTCAAACCCGTTTTCTATAAAATAGAAGTTAACTTCTATCTTTGGTGGTAATTAGATGACATTATGCATCTTAAGGTTCTTGGTAAAGTGTCTTATACCTGGTAAATGCTCATTAAGGATTATCTACTATTATCCCTAGGTTGTAGGAATAATAATCACCTTAGAATTGAATTTAACACTAAAACACTATGAACACTCCAAATAGCTTTAGATGTTTAGATGTGTATAACGCACTCAGTACTCTGTAGTACAAAGTTCATAACAAGCTATTAACTCACTGGTAACTCAAGTGCATATGCTTAAAATCCTGCCCTGGCTTTGGAACCCATCAGACATTGGGTGAATCCAAGCTCCACTACTGAATGACATTGAGCAAACTGTTCAACTTCTGTGAGCCTCAGGCTACCCATCTGTAAGCTGAGAATGATAACAAAACTGGCCAAAATATTGCCTGGGAAATGAGAGGATAGTACATGACCCACATGGCATGCTCGAAGGATGGTGATCCTCACATGCTGAGATATCAGTTCTGACTGGGATCAGTTCAGTAATTCTAGCTCCCAGAGAGAAGCCACACCAACTCCTGTAGGAAGAAGAATGTGAAACACACCCATATACTTTGTTTATTTACCCATCTCCCCGCCTGGATTCTCAGGCTTGCAAATCGGTCCTGCATTTACCCACTGCCTGACCTTGGCTAGTTTTGTTGGGTGTCTGATTATTTCACTTCAGATAAATCTGAAAGGTGGTTGACTTGCTCTTGGAACAACTCTTCCTTGCTTGTGCTTTTTGAATTTCAGGTTAGAAAGGAATTCTTGACAGTAGAAGACTTTTTATTTAAAAGAAATAGCATAGTTTTCTTTTCAGGGCTCCTTAGGTTTGGGGGACATCAAATGACTTTTACAAAGTAGAATATTAATTGGTTTCAGCAGAAGGGTCATACAGAAGCCTAGCAAGAACATACCCTTCCATATGAAGAAGAATTTCAGAGCTTGGTGCAAAGAGCAGATGAGGCTCATGCTTGATACAGCTGAGAACCAAATGTCCAGAGGCATTTGGCCAGGCCTGGTCGCCTGTTATTTTTCCCAGTGGGAAGCTGAGTGTTACCAATAGCGCTGCAGTCAGCGTGTTGCTACTAGGAAACATGTTATGTCATCTCATAGAAAAATCTGCACAAACATACCAACTTTCTTCAGTAAAGTCAAAGGCCCATTCCTCTTTCATCTTAGTGGCTCCATACCTCCCAGAATTCCAAGTTGCCACACATGGCTCATTAGGATCAGAAGAGTTCACCAGCTCATTTTGAGTAGGTGAGTTACCTATGCTGCACAATATGGTGCAGAGGGAAGAAAGAATATGGGTCACTGGGCAATTTCATTTTGGTCCAGGACAATGAGAATTTAGGACCCTCTAGAATAAGGTGAAGACTCTGTTGACATAACAGGCTTAAGAAATGTTATTGAGTTCAATTAATGGGTCATTCAAGTTTTTGATATCTTTTTTCATTTGATATTATGCAAACTATGGATTCAAAGTAGACTTTACGGAGTCTGTGGGAAAAAGTTCAAGCCTGGGAAGAAAATCAGCTGGATTCAGCCTCTAAACCACCTTAAAAAAAATGTAACAGAGAATCCCTTGACTTGGAAGTTAGAACCATTAGGAATTCCTGTGAGACCCAAATATAAGACATCCAGAAGTTTCTACCCTTGGAAAAGAATGCCTTCCTCTCCAAATCTAGTTTGGGATATGCTAAACTTGGCCCAGGGAAATGGATTGAAACTAAATGAGTTTTGTCATGTGTCAAACTAACAACCAGTGTCTCACTCTTCTTGATTTTGTGCAATAAACTGGAATAATGAGGTCATATTCCTCCTAAAATTAGCATCTAGCCTGGGAGGTATCTTCACCAGAGCAATGGCATATGCCATTCTCTTTTGCTCTGTGAGTTTTTGTAGTGACTCCAGCAAAAATTCCTGAGTAGGCAACAAAAACCATTATACTTAAGCTTCTCTCAATAATGACAACTCCAGGCTCTCTTCCCTTTATCACACCTTGAGTGTTGGTGAATCAGCCATGAGCACTTCCCAGGGGAATCCACTAAGTTCATGAACTTAATGGTGGGGTGAAAACCAGTCAGTTAATGAGGGCCTGGGAATGTACACTATAGTTTTCTCATATTTGACAATGATTCTACTATAATGGCATCTTTTATTTTTTCCAACTGTGGGAAAGTGGCTTATACCTGCTCTCTTACCTACTTCTTACTGACATTGTGAGAATTAATGACAGGTCTGTGTTTTAGTCAGCTTTTCATCTCTGTGACCAAAATACTGACAAGAATAACTTAGAAAGAGAAAAGTTTATTTTGGGATCATGGCTTCAGAGATTCGGTTCATGGTTGGCCAACCTTATTTCTCTGCCTGAGGTGAGGAAGGACATCATGGCAAAAGGATGTGGTAGAGGATGGCAGCCAGGGGAGAGAGGGCAGTGAAAAGGTGAGGGAAGGGAAGGGAAGGGAGAAAAGGGGGCCAGGTACAGAAATAGTCTAAATTCACTCTCCCAGTGACCAACTTTCTCCAACCACATCCATCTGCCTACAATTACCACTCAGTGGTAGTCCATTCAAACTATTAATCCATCAACTGGATTAATCCACTGATGAGGTTATAGCCCTAATCACTGCCTAAAAGCTCCACCTCTGAACCTTGTTGCATTGGGGATCGTGCTTTTAAAACATTAGCTTTTCAAGGAACATTTCTAAATCCAAACCATAACAGTCTACAATCATTTCTAACTTTTCAGGTTAAAACCCCCTATGGATAAAAGTCATATCAGGGGAATGGCAGGGATGATGAATGCCATACACTATGAAGTATCTGAAAGTAAACCCCAAATAATAGCATTAATATGATGATAAAAGGTTACTAGTGTTTGCTATTAATTCTCAAAGAGTTTTACATATACCTCCAAATGACCCAATAAGTTTGTCTCAGTCAATGCAGGATGCTGTAACAAAGCATCATAAACTAATGTTTATCTTCTCACACTTCTGAAAGAAGAAGACAAAGATCAGCTTGCCAGCGTTCAGGTTCTAGGAAGGGCCTTCTTCCAGTTTGCAGACTGCCATCTTCTTCTTGTATCCTCACATGGTGTTATGATTTGGACAGAGGGATCCCCCAAAAGCTCAGAGCCTTAGCCCAATCAGTGAATTAATCCCGTAATAGGGATTTATTAAGTGGTATGGTGTGGCTGGAGGAGATAGGAATTGCAGCATGGCTTTGGGGTATATATTTGTGTCTGGAGACCTAGAGAGGTCAAGACCTACAGTGGAGATCTTTCTGATTCCTGATCACCATATCAGCTAGTTCCTTCTGCCATACTCTTCCACCATGATGTTCAGCCTCACCTCGAGCCCTGAGGAATGAAGCTGGCTGCCTATGAACTAAGACCTCTGAAACTGGGAGCCCTCAAATAAACTTTAACTCTCCTAAAATTGTTCTGATCAGATCCTTTAGTCACAGCAGCGAAAAAACAAGCTGACTAAAACACATAATATAGGCTAGAGAGAGAGGGAAATCCTTACGGCATCAATCTTACAGCATCAATCCTACCATGGCCCTACCCTCTTGACTTCATTTAGCCTAATACCCTTGCAAAGGCCATACCTCCAAATACTATCAGGGTGGAAGTTTGTATATGGATCATGAAACTTCTGAGAGGACACAAACATTTAGATTATAACAGATGGTATTATTATGCCTGCCTGCCATGAAAAATTGAGGAACAGAAAGGCTAGGTAATAACTTAGGGTCATATAGGAAATAAGCAGTAGTGCTAGGCTTCGAATCCTGGTCCTCTGATTCTAACACAAGTTCATAACTCCTGAGCTACCTACATTCTTTTAAAGCCCCTGGTTCTACTACATCCTATTTAAACCATTTCTAGAAATAAGAGAAAATAATGTGGATAAATTTCTTTTAAAAAGAGGCTAGGATCTCTCTAGCATATCCCAACTGATGAGCTCCCATTTAATGAATTCAGGAGGCAGTAACCTGAAATGGCTTCTACCCTCCACCCCTCCAGCTCCATCTACCCATCACTCCCTGAGTTCTTTGATACCTTCAGACTGCTCCCCCTGGGGGACAAGTTTGGAATTTCAATACAAACTCTACTGACTGCATTAAAGACAAAATATCTACACTGGGAGCATTAAGCCCAAATATGGTAGATAAGCAGGGTCTGTATTGAAACTCTGTTCATTGGAATTATGCCAGCCACTCCTAGAGTCTAATTTGTAACATGATGTTGCCCAGATGAGTCTATCTACAAGCTTGTCACTGGTAGTTGTCAAAACTCCACATTAACCCTCCCCCCATTTTTTTCTATCCTTTGCAGTCAGGTTGGAGCAAAGGCTGGGATGGCTGGGCCCAGGGGCTAAGCCAGGCTGCTAGCAGCACTCAGGCCTCAGCAATTAGCAAAATTCCTGCAGTTTCTTAAGCAATGTTGATGGACCCTTGTCTTTCATTAAGCTTCCTGAAAGTCAATCTCTTGATGGATCCCAGAGGGAAAATCAAGGAGGAAAGAGTTTATTTTAAGACACAGTTTAACAGCAACCAACTTAAGAAGCACCTAAAAAATGATAATTAAATTTTTCTTCAAGGAGAAAATTAAGATAAATACTCTAAGAGTCATTCCACATAGATCTGTCTAGAAAATATCCAATTAGTGTAATATAGACCACATTTCCAGGACCCAAGGGACTGCTAGGCTTTACTCCTTTTCTGCCATTGTTGAAACTCCAAGTTTCTAAGGGAATGATTTTTTTTTTTTTTTTTTATACATGCTCAGGAACTGTCTGACTTCTCAAGGGAAGTACCAGAATATAATTTGGCAGTACAGAATCCTGCTCTAACACCGACTTTGAGAATCAGTGGCTTCTTGACAAGAGTCAGAACTGAGGTTAATTTGGAATAATGAATAGTACATGATTAAAAGGACAGACCTCTTTGTCAACCAAATTTTGTGCCTATCGTGACTGAGGACCCGCTTGTGTTTTTATATCCTTTTAACAAATGAAATGAGCACCTACTTTCTCTGTAAGAAAGGAAGGGTCTGTTCTTCCTGTTGTTTGGATTGGGCTTCTATAAGGCCTTTGCCAACTAGGTTTCCATATATTTATATATATCTGCCCTCTAGGAGCTTTATTTCAAAGGATTCAAAGTACTTGGAGTTGATCCTTGAGTTAAAGTCCATTATAAATCTCACTTCATTAATCTTCAGTGAGAGCATGAGCATTGCTATTGGACCATTTAATGGGTGAGGAAAACTGACACAGGAGAGTTTTATGGCAACTTCCGGACCTGAAGCCTGCGCTCTGACAGTACCTCCTCCCACTCCCAGACTTCTGATTGCATTGACCTCATGGCTATGCAGAATCAGCCTCTTCGCAAAATAGGTGATAAATTTCCAAAGGAGGGTAGGTCAACTTAGATTTCTGACCTGAGGTTTTCGACCCTCCCACACTCAGCAGGTCAAGGCAGGACTAACATACTTACAAAATCGATTGTTGCTTGACTGTCTACAAATCTAGGGGTCTAAAGTACTTGGGAAATGTAAGAAAACAACCATTAATGTTTCTGACACATGAAATGCCTACTAGGGTCTTTTTCCATCAAGGTTAACATGAAAATGTGCTATAGTAAGCAGAAGAAAGGCAGAATTGGAATGACTTTTAATCTCAATGTGATGTGAATTCATATAGTTCAAACACAGGAAGTGCCTCATCTCCGTTGCTTTTGGCCAAGAATAGGTCATTTATTACCCATCACCAGGAACAAGATGGCAGAGCCCTCATTATCTCCTATCCTTGCTTTCCAAATCAATCAGCTCCCTGCTACACTGCTGGGCTTTTTAATTTAAATGTCAGCTACAGTTAGAGTGTGTCTTTAAAAAAAAAAAAAAAAATGTTAGAGTCTCATTAACTTTGGCTTTGAATCGGTCCCTTCTAACTTTTGGGTTGACAATGTTAAGAAAATTATTATTCTAGGAATGCTTTGCACTAAGAATTCTTTTGAATTTTTATGATAATGTCTAAAAATCTGAACACTGGTTTAAAAATCAAGATGTTTCAAATTACTGGTATCTATAAATTGCCACTTTTCAGAATGTCAAAGGGTTTCTAAATGCTTTCCCACCTTTGAATTCACATTCTATCACATATTCTAAAAGCTGGAATTTGATCAGTGTTTCTCAGCTTTGGGGGTTTTGACAACTGTTCTTGGGCAGCACTGTCCCACCCATTGTGAGACCTTTTAGCTTCCCTGCGTTTGCTGTCTTCTAAATGTCAGGAATTATTGTTCCCAGTCATTGTGATGTTAGAGCTCTGAAAACGATTAGCAGGACCTCTGAAAAAAAGGCCTTTCTGGCATCCCATCCTCCTGTCTCCTGCCACATTCTCCTCCAAAGAGAGTCACAGAAACCGGAGTTCCCCTTCCCCAGTATGGCCCATAGAAATCAGAACTCCTCAGCCCCAAAGCAAGCTTGCTCTCCCTTCTCTCTGGACGGAATGCCACACAGAGAGGTCAACAAGAATCTGCACAGACAGGCCTTGTTGGATTCACCTGTCAGTCAATTCCAGTAGAATCTTATCCCCTTTTTAAATCATATTTCTACACGACTTTCCATTCTTCATAGAACCTAAACATAAAAAGAGATGGTTTTTCCTGGGTCTTCATTTCTGAAGACTGCCATATCATGTAACACTTCAATTAAATAAATTTGTTAGGCTTTTCTTTTACTGGCCTGTTTCTTGCTATAAGAGTACCAGTTGTGACTTATCATGGGCACACCTTTCTGTCCTTCCAGTGACAACTAAAAATGCCTCTGAGAGGCATGGTCTGCCCCTATTAAGGCAATGTTAAATTAAAAAGTTTTCAACCCCAGACCAGAAAACAAAGCAAAAACAAAGTTCTTGCACCCACAAGGTCTCCTCACACCCCCATTCTTGGAGCTTTCCCCACTGGACTCCTAAATCCGTGTGTATGCTTGGGCCGTTGCTGGGTTCTACTGCTTTGTGATGCCACTTGTACTGTGTTGTTCATTGCTGATGATGTAGGTCTTGATTGGTTCCATACTGTCCTTTTGGATGGCAGATACCTTAGGATAGACATTTTGTCATGCTCCCATATTAAGCACATTCCTGGGTGTGGTAGATACTTAATAACTTCATGTGGGTAAATCAGTGATCGAGAGGAACTAAATCCTGGACCACTGGCAGATGGCTTAATAAGAGAAACAGTGCACAGTGTTTTCTGCTTGTCTTCGTGGGTTATGGGTACTATGTATGAGTCTTGGTGACCAAATTCACATGCTGAAAGCCTAGTCACCAATGTGATTGTATTAGAAGGTAGGGCCTGAGGAGGTGATTGGATCATCAGAGTGAAGCCGTCATGATTGGGATTAATTCCCTTTTAAAAGAAGCCCCAGAGAACTGCTTTACCTCTTTTGCCATGTGAGAACACATCTATTAAGAAGTTATCTATAAATCTGGAAGCCCACCTTCACCAATCTTCAGAGATGCCAGTGCCTTAATCTTGGATTTCCCAGCCTCCAGAACTGTGAGAAATAAATTTCTCTTCTTTATAAGTTACCTGGTCTATGGTATTTTGTAATAGCAGCCACAATGGACTTTAGACAATGGAATAGTGGAATGTACCTGGAGCATTGTGGCAACTATGTAAGGAATTCATACTAACATATGAAAGAACACAGTGGAAGAAAATAGTAAAGTTTCTTTCCTGAGGCAGCAAGTATATTGAAGTGACCACAAATAGTGTCTGATACACACACACACACACACACACACACACACACACACCACAGAAAGAGAGAAATAATACAAGTTGATGTTTGCCAAAAATAAAATACTTTCTCAAAATCCAATAATTGAGGGGGAAAGTAGACTTTTCTCTTGAACTAACTCCCTATAATGGTTCTACTTTTATTCATTTCTTTCAAGGTTTCCATTGTTGCTCTTTTGCTAAATCGGGTCTCTTCAAAGACATCAAACCATTTTCTTCCACTCATCCCAATTTATTTTTCAATAAACAAACCCAGAATATATTTTCTCTTTGTTTTTATGTGTCTGAAAGAAAGAAATGGCAGACATTTTTATAAGACCATCTTTCTTGGTGAGCTGAGATGGACATCAGTACCCTAGATACATGTATGACTGTACATATGATATGGTGTGATGCTACATTGTGTACAACCATAGAAAAGTAAAGTTGTGCTTCAATTGTGTACAATGAATCAAAATGCATTGTGTTGTCATATATACCTGATTGAAATAAATTAATTTTTTTTAAAAAGACCATCTTTTTTATTCATAATCAGAGGCATAGATTTCAATGTAATCCATAGGCAAATCCTGCTCCTTTCTATTTCTGTAGCGAAAGTGCTTCCTCCCATGAGTTAAATGAAGATAATTCTCAAATATGAGGAAAGGTAGAAAATACAACAGATTCAACAATCAGGCTTAAGGGTGAGTGAAATTCTGGTCACATCTGCAGAGAACAACACAGAAATGAAGAGGCAAATGTGTATTTTTTCCCCCAGATAATGATAAATCTGATTTGTCCCCCTTTCCCTATCTCTATGGCCTTCATCAGCACACAACTGAAAGGCATCTGACTTTCAGGGGGATATTAAAACACCTTTCTTCAGCCTCCATTTCCAGAAAGAAACTGCCCCATTCACAAACTGAAGGCCTCACATAATCTGGCTAGAATAGTGTGACATGTGGTGACATGGCAAAACTGGGCAAAAATTATGTGTGGGGGTGGCTGACTGGTTAGAGGCCCATGGGTATGAGTAGGTGCCAAGCTGTGGCTGGGTGCACACACTCCCTCCCTATCCCCAACCCCAACTCTTTTTGACTTCTCAGGCCCAAGATTTACCCAATTCCCCATTACATCATTACATGCTTACTTGCTCTTCACAGTCTGTGGGCAGCAACAGGCAGAACTTGGCCAGCAGGAAATTCCCCCAGAAAACAAATCATAACTTTGATGCTTTCTGATCCTCCATTTTCAGACAACTTCGCTTTTACCACGGAGACAAAGAAAACATGATGATGCTCCTAAAGCTACCAGTTCAAGTGCAATTGCTGCCCACCCAAAAGAAAAGTTTTCAAACATTTTCAAATCATTGATTACTTCCTGCCAATCAGGAGGAGGCAACCTGGGGACACCACTCATTGGGATCACTAAGCAGGATTCAAATGGAACCCAATTTGCTCTACTCAGACATCAACCTAATGTTAATATTTTACTCAGGTAAAAATAAAAATACAGTGTTCTAAAAATCAAAAGAAGTCGACAAAAACTGAAATCAGTATTCTTTTTTTTTTTTTTTTTTTTTTTTTAAAAGAGAGAGTGAGAGAGAGGGAGAGAGAGAGAGAATTTTAATATTTATTTTTTAGTATTTGGCGGACACAACATCTTTGTTTGTATGTGGTGCTGAGGATCGAACCCGGGCCGCACGCATGCCAGGCAAGCGCGCTACCGCTTGAGCCACATCCCCAGCCCGAAATCAGTATTCTTTGATGGAAAGATTTTGCTCACTTTCTAGTCCTGAAGGCACCGCTATGACAATCTCTCCATGGTGCTGGGTGGCTGCTGTCTCTCCTGGTAGCCAATTCACTGATGACAATACTCCTGGCAGGTTGGAAAACTATCCTAGTTACAGTCTATGTATTAGCCTCCCTGCCAGCTAGTTGAAAAACCATTTACACAGCCCAGTTTGATTTTTGAGTGCACAGACAGATGGGTCATTTGAACCCACCGATCCAAGAACATGTTTTTGCATATTCCTATGCCTCTTATAAATCAGACCAAAAAAGGAAGATTGGGTGGACCTCTTGGCCATGTCAAGCAATTATTCTGTCTGGCCTGGATTGATGAGAAAATAGAGTGGTGTCAGCAGAGTTATCATCCCAGTTCTACTGGAGGAAATGTTACATGCCCAGTGCCAAGCACGTCTGTCTGTCTGACTGCTTTGTTTCTAATTGTCTCTATTTTTCTCCTCTCTCACGTACACACGTACCCTCTTTAATTACTAACAGAAAACAGTGCATTCTGCACACTTCACAACATCTGTTCAGGCCTTAATTAATCTAACTCTCACACGGTCTCCATAGCAACGGTGCTTAACGGGCTCAGACTCCACATTAGAAAGTCTTCCTCCAAGTGAGCGACTCAAAATATGACCATTACCAAGATATGTTTACATTAATTCTAGTGTCAGATATAATGAGAACTCTGCGTGGAGTGTATTTGCATGGAAAGATAAGTTGTGCGATCACCATAGTAAAAACCACTGCCCCAAACTGGGAATAGAAAGGCACAGTATTTTTTCTTTCAAGCTATTGCTAGAAGAGAAAAAAAGAGAGAAAAAAAAAAATCCCATTACTACCTTTATGTTACAAGAAATTCCTGTGCTATGGAAGATTAATGACCACAGTTGCCTTGATGGAGCATACAGAATTTGTTTGTAGGGCAGTAAGGAGAAATGAAAGTGTTTAAAAGAAACTCTTCGGGAGGTGTATTTTTGAGCTTTGGCTCTGCAGACCTTAATTAAAAGCCTATTGTCCTTTCCTGGCACCTGCCAACGTCTTACCCCAGTGAGAGCTCGCCAGCAGTGCAGAGGTGACCAAGGCTTTCCAAAGGAGGCTGCGAAGCTGCCAAGGGAAATGTCAAGCACATTTCTGAGAATCTGTTTCAGCTCCATGGCCCATGCAGATGCTCTCGTTGATGCTGGCTATGTTTGTGTTTACATTTGAAGCTGTTATGTTGCAGACTGTAAAAATAAGCACTGGCGACTACCCAGAAAACCTGCTCAGACGGTATCCATGCCGTCAGGGGCTGGGGCAAGTCGTGGTAAAGAGAGCATGGAAAAGTGAAGCCAGGCATTTACCCCCAAGTGGCACTTCAGATCACACTGGCATCCATCATTAAATGTTTAACTTGAGTTGCTAACTAGAAGTAAACCATTCATCAGCGATCTAGCTCCTTTCCCCCTCACTGCTTCTACATAGGAAAACAACCCAAAACTGGCTGAGGAGAGAGAAGAAAAGAACTCGGACAAACTGCTGAGGTAAGCGAAAATGCATTTCAGCAGACAAATCGGATTCCTTTTATGAAATAAAATGGGATCACTGAATTGAGCCGGTATACAATAAGAGAACCTCCCCAACTTTCTCCAGTGACTGGAATTTTGTGGATCCCTGGAGAAAATTGATCCCTGGGTCAGCAGAAGACAAAGCCAGCTTGATCCAGGAGGTGTCACCGGACCTACGAATGAAAGGAAGGCCGTGGGGGGAAGTGGGGAATGGGATGCTTGAAGGAATCAGGGACAGTTTTCTAATATAACTGTAGATTCTAGTAAAATGAAATTCCACTTTCACACCAATTCATTCCTTATCCTTGGGCAATTGTGATGAGAATCTTAGCTGTTGGTAGAATCTAAAACTCCTGACTTTCTGCTTTTCAAAGAGTTTCATCAGTAGGCAGACCGGTAGGAAGGATTCAACTAATGACATGTTGAAGTTTCTGATCCGTGAAGCATCTAAGAACTACTGAACCATGATCCCCTTCAAGTTATTTCACCTAAAACATGTTCAATCATCAACTTGAAGTGATTTTTTTTAATTCACCATCCAGAGGCAAAAGAAGAAGGAGGAGGAGGAGGAGGAGGAGGAAGAGAAGGAGGAGGAGGAGGAGGTGGAGGACTACTGGATCAGGGTTTTAGTTCTAGTTCTGTCAACTCTGATCCCAGGTTTCCAAAGACTCTGGTTCAACCCCTCATTCCTTTGTTCAATATGAAACATGAAGTTCTTGCTCCAAGCAGAGCATCATAGTAGGCTTTGATCCTTCAGGCCACAGGAAAATGGGCTGTGAAAAACTGAAGTCATTATGCCCCAGCTATTTTGGTTCTTGAGTATACCCAAGACTGCCTTTTTCATACCCTGATCAACAGTAGATGCCATTTGTTAGAGTGCTCACTGTGTATCATTCACTGTACTGGGCTTGATTCACATAGTTCTCAGACAGGTTGGCAGGGCATGGCTCTTTTGACACTCCCATAAGCAAACAATTCACAAGCAAAGTAGCAGGATTGTCCACCTGAAGAAGGTTCCTCTCATTGGAATCTATAAGTGAGCCCAGATTCCATAGACAGCGATTCCATAGTCTGTGTGGGGTGCCCCTGGGATTGCCCAACCCAGTGCTCCTGGGGCAGATTCAGGAAGCAGAGCCCAGTGCTGGTCAAGGTTCCCATACCTCTTTACTGAGTCTTTTTCACTGTTAAGGGGATATCTGTACATGAGAGGCAGTCAAGAAAGAGCAGTGAGGTCTCAACGTGTGGAATGGAGGGAGACATTAAGGTCTATTGTAAGACTGTTCTCTAATCTTCCTCCTTTGTGCTCCTCCTCTTTTTCTCTTCTATTCTATTCCTCTAAATGGCAGATCCAAATGGGGTTCTAGGGGCAGCATCAGGGTTGATAAAGAAAAGAAAGAAGGAAGCCTGTCCTTTCCTTTCTCCTCCCCATTTTCCATCCCGCCTTCCGAGTCATCATACCAGTCCTCACTTCCTGCCAGAGCACCCTGAGGAATTCTTCTGGACCCCTCTGCTCCAGTAAGATCTCATCTTCAGGTGATCTCTGGGGCCCCTTTACTCATGGTTTCTTGTGGTTGGGGAGCCAGTAGATGGACACCCAATTGGCCATTGGACCAGAACCCATGTTGCTTTATGGTAGAGGTGGGTGTTGAAAGGATGAGGGGCGTCTTGTCACAGGCTGAGAGCACACCATCCCAGTATGGCCACAAGTACTCTACACTCCATAGTCTGGCTTCATGAGGAGCCTGATCAGTTACCAAAAAGGTGAGGGCAGACTTCCAGGTTTCCCTGCTTTTATGAGTGCTTGGAAGAGACAGAGGTAGATTTTGTCACTAGGTACCTTACTCTAGAGGGAAGGAACTCGCTCTGGGTGTCTCAAGCCTCCAGACTTTTCCTTGGGTCGCTCTCCTTGCGGGGGATGCCTTTCCCACATCCTTTTGAGTGATCCTTCAAGCCACAGGCCTCTCCTGCTTTAGGATGACTCCCTCCATTCCACAGGCACAGGCCCCCAGCGTGCTCTTTCTACCAGCTCCCATAGCAACCCGCCTTTCTCCATGTCATTGTTTGTGCCTCTCTGTTAGGATCATCTGCTCATGAGTCAGTGTTCTCCAAAAGCTTGCCAGATTCTTCTTTTTTATTTTATCCCCAACAGATTGCTTGGCCTTTAACAGACAGTCAATAAATGTTTATTGGATACATGATTTTGAGGAGGTTTAGCGATGCAAATTAGTTGAAAGCTAACCTTATGGCACCTTACTTCAATCTCACAACAATACATTGCCAAGCATTGAAATCTCTATTCAGTGCTTTTGGCTACACAGGAGCAATCTGTCTAAAGATTGGGATCAGGCTGAGCAATTATTAACAGATTTTTTAAATGATATGCTAATAATAGCTAGCATATATTGAGTGATTACCGTGCCTTAGGCTCTGTTTTAAGCACATTGCATATAATAATCATTTCATCTTCACAACAGTTTCATAAGGTAATTATCCTGTTTTTATAGATAAGGAAATGGAGGGGTGAAGTAATATGCCAGGGACACATAGTCAGTAAGTGACCCATGTGGCCAGAATCTATACCCTCAACTGGGCTGCTCTGCTGCCTTCAGATTAGAAAGGCAGAGAGATTAGCTTCTGAATAGCTTCAATTTGTTTTTCTGAGTTTAAAGTTGCTCCTAGGCCACAGAAAAAAAAATGTACATTACTTTTTGCTATTTTTTTTCTGTTATTCCATGATTTAATTATGCTATGTGTTATAGTTTAAACAATAGGTATACCCCAAAAGTTCATGTGTGAGACAATGCAAGAAAGTTTAGAGGTGAAATGATTGGGTTCTGAGAACCTTAACCCAATCAGTGGGTTAATTCCCTGATAGGTATTAACTGGTGAATGTAGGCTGGTAGGAGGATGTGGCTAGAGGAGGTGGGTCATTGGGGGTGAGTCTTTGGGCATATATCTTGTCCTTATTGAGCAAGGCTCTCCCTCTGCTTCCTAGTGTGATGTCCTAAGCCACTTCCTTTTACCACACTCTTCCTCATGATGTTCTGTCTCACCTTGAGCCCTGAGGAATAGAGCTGGCTGTCTATAGACTGAGACCTCTGAAATCTTGAGCCTCCAAATAGACTTTTTCTCCTTAAAATTGTTCTTGTTGGGTCTTTTGGTCACAGCACCAAAAAAAAAAAATTAACTAAAACAGTATGTTCTTTATATAACATCTTTGTGTGCACATACAAGCACACACACACACACGTGCACACCTGCCTCCCAGTACAAGCGTTTTTACACTTTTCTGAATGAACAGGGCTTCCTCTGTGAATGTATTGGAAGGTGTTGCACAATTCCAGAAATCTTGCAATCCTGATGAAATGCAGAGTAACTTGGAGTCAAAATGAGATGACATATAAATTCATGCAGCCTGGAAGGAATGGAGCAAGTACACTTTTCATTCCAGGACAAATCTCTAAAGGGATGACTGTTTTCTTTAAGCTCTTAACTGAGTGGGGAAAGTAGATCCTTTGGGGGAATCTTATTTATGATCCTGGGAAATAGGGTGGTCTTCTAGTAAGATTGGTATACTTGTGTAGCAGCCACAGTGAGTCTGTTGAGATCTTAGTCTGTTTGGGCTACTATAACAAAATACCATAAACTGGGTGGCTTATAAATAACACAAACTTCTTTCTCACAGTTCCTGAGTCTGGAAAGCACAAGAGCAAGGTGCCAGCAGATTCAGTCTGGTGAGGATCAACTTCCTGGTTCATAGACAGTATCTGCTTGCTATGTTCTCCACACGGCAAAGGAGCAAGGGACTTCTCAGGGGCCTCTTTTATAAGTGCACTCAACCCATTTATGAAAGCTCCACTCCCATGACCTAACCACCTTGCCAAGACCACCCCAATATCAATGTTTTGATTATGTTTTCAACATGTGAATTTTCCAGGACACGAATATGCAAATCAGCAGAATTTGTGCTCATTACATAGTGAGGACAAAGTAAAAAGAAAGAGCTTACTCTGAAAGCTTTGAAATTTAATTACATGCAATTGAAAAGTCCTAATATGAAATATGAGAATTACTGAGAAGAACCTATGAACATAGGTATCTCGAAATATGCTCATATTTCCCCAGGGGACCGCATGAAAACTTTCATTTGCTGGGCTTGAAAATCGATTGAGCACAGACATTTTTGAAGAATCCCATGGAGATTTTGAACATCTTTACATATTCTCACCATTTCCATATCTAATTTCATGAAAAAAAGGGAAGGTATTTATAGCCATTGGAGGAAGGATTTAGACTTAAGTAGCTATATGCTTTTCATTCAAAAGACATAGGGAATGAACTTCACTGCTTCAGGAAAGAAAATGGAGTTTTCATCTTTTTCTAGATGTCCTTAGGAAATGCAGGAAGTGTCTTATAATTTAGCAGTTTAGATGGGGCACAGTGGCATACACCTTAAACTCAGTGACTCAATGGGCTGCAGCAGTAGGATTTCAAGTTCAAGGCCAGCCTCAGCAACCTGGTGAGGCCCTCAGCAACTTAGTTAGACCCTGTCTCAAAAAGAAAAAGAAAAAGTGGGGGTGCTAAGGATGTAGCTCAGTGGTAAAATGCCCCTGGGTTTAATTCATAGTACCAAGGGGGAAAAAATGGGGAATTTAGCTTGGAGTTGGAGTGGTTGACTAGAATTTTAATAAGCTATGGCCATTCTCAGGAAAGCACAGCCACTGAACTTTTTAATAGACAAAATGTGACAAAAAATGGCCAGAAGCAATGTGTCAGAGTATTCCCCAGAAAAGCTTCTCTAAAAACTTAAAGATTTGACTTCTGAAATAAAAATATGATCTAGATATACAACTAATAACTTTAACTTTGACTTCTGAAGTAAAAATATGACCCAGATATACAACTAATAACTTTAAGTAGGAAAAACAAAATCAGGATCTGAGTGGATTCTTCTTCCCTTTCTATCACATCTTCCTGGAAATGTTATAATTCTGATGAATTTAATAGTTTTGATTTATTTTCACTATTCATAAGGAGAGATTTATATGTGTGTGAAATGTGTGCTTTACTATGGTCCTGTAAAATTACAGAGTGAAATAAGGAGATAAAAGATATTTATTGACACTGAACAAAACATATACAAATATTTCTGAAGAACAAAATAAAAATATTTCCTGGTTATTTTCTCACAGAGACCCATAGTACACAGAAAGCAAGATGTCCCAGTTGCCCTCTATGGAAAAGACTGTCTGGCAGCACATCTCATCAAGACTGAGCCATTTCCGTCTTTAAAGAACTGAAGGGAAGTGTCCCTTCCAGTGAGTGTTAGTCATTGGTGCTCCAAGTGCCCCAGTGAGAGGCTAGCTGAAAGAGTTTTACTATTTGTATCAAAATGTCCAGGCGTAGGTATCTGAGCTGGGCTGAAAGATGCTGCTGAACTGTGGCTTGAAACCCTACCAGTATCAGGACCAATAAAATATGTCACAGAGCATGTGGCTTAGGTCCTAGGCATGTTCAGACTATGTCTCTGGCACAGTGGTCACCGAGTCAGAACAGGTACCCAACAGGACACATTGGTTGAATGGTAATAAAGACAGATCTCCACCTTTGATGTTCCAAAGAGAAATGAACACTTACAAGCTAACTAAGACAAAGCCCTTCCCATAGCCTCCCCTGCCTTCTTGGGCACTGAGGCCAGTCTTAATAAGCAACTGCTGAGACAGTGAAAGTTTACCCCTTATGAACATTACTCTTTAAATCCAAGTTGCTTCATCCTGATCTTAAAGAACATTCCAAAAATCCGGATGACTGTGCAAAAAATGCGATGTGGAATTTTAGAGTCAAAACAATTTTAATATACTCTGCTTATTCAAGTTAGTTTCTCCTCCAGAAAGTTGAAAGTAGGTGTGATAAGTTAAAGATTATACAAACAGAACTTTGTTTTCAATAACTTAATTATTAGACTCATGCAAAAAAAATCAACTTGCATGAAATGGTAAATATTCATAAACCAATATGGGTATAATCATACACACAAGTCAGAAGTGCCAGTGGTTTTGTCTGTTGCTTGTTTGAAAAAATAATGACACACATTTAGAGGTAAAAAATATTTTCTTCAGCTCCATTTCCAACTTCCCCATCTTGTCTGGCCATTGTCTGTAGATTTAAGTTTGCTTCTGCTATAAATGTCTGTGGCTGTTGGTAGTGTGGATTTGTGTCCTGTGGGATTGGGGACTCAGTTCGGGAGGTGTCCAGATCTGAAACAGACAGATAGCACAGGTTACAGGACAGCCAGCTTGGGACACAAAGCACATGAAACTAGATCTCAAAGATTAGGAAGGGCCACACCCAGGCAAGTCAGCCACAGAGAGAAAGGCGGAGCCCTGGCAGAAAGGAACATAACAGATATCTAATGATTTTTGTCAGTATCATTAAGAGATGTTATATTGTGTGCAGAAATATCTCCGTGGCTACAAATCACCTTTACAAAATCCACCGTCATGGGAAACGAAGAGGTTACTATTCACAGCTGTTAAATCATGGCTACCTCTGAGAAGAGGTCACCAACCCCAACTTTATTAACGGGTCCAGGACTTGAAAACACAAATATAGTCCAGTGACACGTAGTAAACCATATTTGTATCCGCAAAGCACCTTTCCTCAGAATACCTCAAAGTTAAGGAATGACCTCAATATTCAAATCACAAAGTACATGGGACTTCACTGGTATGGGCAAGGTATGGGGAGAAAGAAGTCGAGGAACGAGGGAGACCCTCAGGCCTTACCATTGCGAAGATCTGTTAACACTACACAGAATCCATAGCAAGAGTAGACAGATTCTTGAAGAAAATCAAGCCAATATCAACTATGGCTGGGATTGAACACCGCCCCCCCTTTCTGGTTACCTAGCAACAGCAGGGCGCTGCCCCTGCCCCTTTCTGGTAAAACCCTTTAATAGTGTGGTTTAAAGGAGAGATGATTGATTTGAAGAAAGACACTTGCTGCAAATCATTTTCACTGCACTTCTTCCATTAACCACCCTCCCTGAGGCACAGCCATATGGCAATATTACAAATAACCAGCTTCTGTTGGAACCAAAAGTAGAGCAGGCATGGAAATCCAGGTGGGCAGGGAGGGTGAACTACCCTGAGGTCCCTTAACCAGAGGCCATTCTAACTCTTGCCACATCTTATTCAAAGCATCTATTATCTGGATGGATATCATGCCTGTTAGCATTCTAATGACAAAAAAATGCTTGTGACCTTTACCCTTCTGACACAGATCTTTGGTTGCTAGTAAAGGAGTCCACAAGGCTTAGCAGAAATGAACAGCAGACCTGTCCCCACAAGGATCTATCTTAGGGGAGGTGGTGGCCTTTGCTATCCATCATTTCTTTGATTACCAAATTTCCAATAGGAGGCTGAGCCAATGGAGTCGGGCCAAGCAGGGCCACAGGAAGTAGACACAGAACCCTCCAGAAGCAGTGCCAAAAGCTGAACTGTGCCCCGAAGGAGAGGAAAGGAAAGGAGGGAGGGAGGCTGCCCTCCACAGCATGCTCAAAGGCTTAGGCCATCCCTGGCCCTGACTCGACACTGACCTTTTACATGCCCACGGGCACAAAGAAAAAAAATCCACCTAAATGAGGTGACTTGATTCTCCTGCCCCTGATACCAAATCTTTACCTCAAATGCCAATAACTCAATAACAACAGGTAAAACAACTAGAGAGGAGGTTTCTAACTGCCACCATTTATCCAGGACCCTCTCTGACTGCAGAAGCTGTCCTCAGGCTAAACTCTAAGCAGGACATCATGCAGCTAGGAAGTTATTTGGCTCTCTATTCAGAGGACCGTGACCTGTGAAGACACTTGCTTAGCAGTTCCAGAGTCTCAGGGCTCTCATTTCTCAGTGTGCCAGAAATGGCTTGTGCATCTTTTCTGAGTTAAGAGAACCTGGATGTTTAATACTTGCCCTCCCAAAGGTTCTATATTTTTGAACCGTCACTTACCAAAAAGGAAAAAAGAGAAAAAAATACAAAAGCAAAAGACATCATGAGCCTCTCAAAACTGACAACAGTTATTGCAGATCTAGGAACCTTGTCCATTTAATCAGGCAAACACAAATATTCCCAACAGATTTCACTATGAGAGCATATCAATCTAGAATGATTCCCCATCATTTTTACTCATTGGCAGACAGAGTATGCCTGTCGGTGGCCATGACACACATTCATACGCTCCATTTTTTTCCTCCAGCCATTGAATGAAGCCATTTTAAATTCAAAAAGTCCCAGTTAAACTGCTCATGTTAATATCACACAACTTCAAAGGAAGAAAAAACCTCTCAAAACTTCTAAGTAGCTGAGTGAGCAGTCACCCAAGCAGCCAGTCACAGGCTTCTCTTCAAAAGAGAATCCAGCCAGGGCCAAGAAATATTACATTGAGAAGGAAAAATCATCTGTTGAACAAGGATCTGGGAGGTGACTGCTGACAAGTGTGACAATGCCAGGCACATGGGAAGCTCTTAATCCATGTAAGTTTCCTTCCTCTGGAGGTGAAACATGTAGCAAAAGGTCCCGAACACTGATGGGTCTGAGAACCTAGGAAGTCCCTTTAATGGCCTCAAGAGACTTGTCCAAAGAACAAGCCAGGGAACCAAATGCATAATAGAAAGTATTACCTTAAATTAAATTGCAGGCTTGAACTTAGGAAGATAGAGGACCAAGAAGGAATGGTGGGGTGGGGAAACTGTGTGTGTGTGTGTGTGTGTGTGTGTGTGTGTGTGTGAATGCAGAGAGTTAATCAGAATGCTTTCAAATTAGAACAAAAGTATAGTAGAAAACATTTCTAACAAGAGCTTGTTGAACCCGACGGTAAAATGGCCCATGTTGTAATTTCAGATATATTGCTGGATGTTGTTGTGGTTGTGCGTCACCTGGACAGGAACTCAATTTCCTTCTCTGTGTCCCTTCTTGGTTTCTACCTGAACTATGCAGGCAAGGTCAGACAGTCTGTCTTTGAAATTGGAAACCGTTCCATGATTTCTGGCTTTATTACTCCATTTCAACCCTGAAAGAACTCCAGCACAGCAATAGTGCGCTTCTCAGGGCCAGCCACCTTTTTCCACAAGTTTTACCCTAGAGAGTCCTCTCATCACACAAGAACCCTAAGCTGAAAGAAACATTTGTGAAAATTAAACATTGCTGATACCAAAAGCAGGATTCTTGGGGCGTAAAATTAATCATCCAATTCCATTTATGATCAAAATGCCTGTTAATAGGAGATAAAAATAGATTGGTTTATTTTTAATTAACAGAGAAGTATTAATTCAATCATAATTTTGGTCCACTAAAAATTGAATACTTTATAATGAAACAAAATTTCAGACTGAAAAGAACCAACACTGTCTCTCTTGACATAACAGAACTAATTTGATCCTAACCATATCTCTGGAAATGAAACAAAATGAGTATTATTAAGTTTAAAATAAGGACAAATAGACTGAAGCACATAAAAAAACCCCAAAACCTGGCTATAGCAAGTGGAAAAGTAGAATCTTGTTTCAGGGATTTTTCTGCTTCATAGTGAGGGTTCTGTTCACAGACTAAAATTTCATCCTCCACAAGAAATTTCCACCCTCATATTTATGAGGACCACTGTGGGGTCTAAGTTAGTCTCCTGATGCAGTTTTTTAAATTACAGCTATTCACATTCTAGTTGGCATGGCTGCTTTCTCTTGGGGACACATGGGGCAAAAAAATACCCAAGCTGCCAAGGGATATGCATACGTAGAGGACTGATAATCAGGGACAATTCCCTAAGTCTCCTGATCTTTATCCCCTAGTGGAAGCCTGTTTGTTGACATTTGTATTTATCATCTTCAGACTTTGCTCACTCAGTATTGGAAATTCTAACTAACAGGGAAGAGAATCAGTCACCCTCCCATCAGCTCATCATTATTATTCTTTTGAGCCAACTCGATAATTAGCTGCTTTTAAAGACCAGTCTAAGACTCCATGTGTGAAATACAATTGTGTGTCATATTTAGAATGAATAAAGTGCCCCCTAAACTATGAAGCAAATGAAATCTCCTAAGCCACAAGGTGGAAAGAAAAAACCCTGGACAAGTCACATCCCCTCTGAACATCAGCTCATGAAGGATTGAATCGAAATCATCACGAAGGCCTCTCAAACTTGTCACATAGCATGTGACTTTTTACATGTGTGCTTTGGCACAATGATTTATCAAGTAACATACTAGAAGTTTTAAAAAATGTGTTTTCCTACCTTTTTTTACTCAGGAAGTGCAATCAAATTCATTACCTGAAGCTGTACTTAAAATAATGTTTTTATGGTAGCAGTCAGACATTTTTCCATCCCTCTATCTTTGGTTTTTCCAACATATTTGAGGCAAGCCCACACACAATCCTCAAAAGATAGAATTTGGAAGGCTAACTAATGAGTTGAAAATAACATCCACACTCAAAAATCTACACTTGATCTCTCCTCTTGTTAAGCCTAAGAGCAACTTTCATTTTCATAAAGAACAAGTTTGTGAAAACAGGAAAGAGTTGTTTATAATGTAAAAATATTGAATTAATGTAGACTTGGCCGTCTTCTGAATAGAAACACATTTAAAATCATGATCATTTTCATTTTAAAATGAAAATTTTATTTAAACTCAAAATCACTGTGTAATTTTCATCATAAACATCAACTGCCAAAGTCTGAATTTAGCCCAACAGTGTACCCAATGGCCAAGAACCCAGAAGTCCAGCACTAGAGCATGTTTAGTCTACTGTCAAAATCACTGATGATGCACCATTCAAGCCCCTCACGTCTCATCCCATTCCATCTTTTTCAACGGGGGTCACAGAACAGAACCTCATTCCTTCCCAGCCTTGGCTCTGCCCTTGTTTATTTTAATCAAGTGCTCTAACTTGTACTTCTCATGACTATATTCCTCATGCACATTCCTAAAATCAAAATTCACACTTTCCTAGAATAACTATACCTCAAATACCCATGATTTTATTGTTAATGTTCCAACTCTGAAAAATAAGTTGTATTCCCTATTTAGTGATTGATTCATGCTTACACTCTGAAACATTGAAAAATCATTTCCTGATGGCATTACTGGCAATCACTGTTTTTTCTCAGGAGCATTAATGAACAATATTTTCCATCTAGTGGAAAACTTTTATTGTAGAGAGCTTGAGGTATCTTCAGAGCAAAGGAAAATTGGTCTCTGTCCCTAATTTTGCTCAACTCAATTTTCCATAGACAGCCACAAACAGGATGTGAGCCTCTAGCATAAAAACCAATCTGGACTTGATATCTGAACCAAAAAAATCTAAATTAGCTTTATGATTTCCCTTTCTATTCCTCGTGTACCAATATTACACCTGAAATAAAATCATTGAAATGAGCTTTGGAACGTGCATGTGTGTGTGTGTGGGTGGGTGTGTGTGCGGTATGTGCACATACAAATTTGTCAAGAAAGCAAATTGTGTTATAATTTTTTTAAGTTGTGATTGTGACAGTTGGACTTTATTTCCTTCATAATTAACATTTTTGGAATATTCTATATTGGTTATATAAGTAAGCTGAAAAGAAACAAAGAAATTGAAGCAATCAATACAAAGAAGATGAGATTATATTAACAAAAACCAGTGAAACATATGAATCTGCCACCTGAACTTTGATTCATCTTTCTCTCAAGAAGGTGCCATCGTTAAGTCACTATGACCTCAAAATCAGCAAGTCCCAGGGGAACATTTTTCACCTTATCCTTGAAGCACATTTCAAAGTATTTTTCTAAGCAGGATACCAATAAGCATTCATAATAAAAGAAAACAGTGATCAAATAAGTTGGTGAAAATCCAGGTAAGTCAAGCTTCTTATTTGACAAATTGTTCAGAGCTTGAATAGGTTCATGTATATTTTAATCCCTCGGAGGAAGAAAGCAGGCACTATGAGGCATACCCCCCACTCAGGAAGCCTTTTCTCAATAGTGTACCTTATAGTATTGTGTTCCATATAACACCCTTTGGAGACCAGGTCATAGAGAACTATAAGTCCATTATAAACTAAGAGAAAACAAAAAAGTAAATAATTGATGCTAGAAAAAATTAGGGGTGAAAAGTGGAAATAGGTGAAGTTTTCCAAATTTACAAGATCATAACCCTGTATATAATCATCAATGGCTGCTGAAACTATTAAGACAGAAGCTGATGGGAAACTTTATAACAGATCAGGCTGGCAACATCTGAACCCAGGGATCAATCTTAATATCTTAAAGAGAGGAACAGACATTGTGTGTCACATGATAGGATGCAATAGGAAATATATAATACTATCCATGGAGATATTTTCATGTCAGAAAAATAAAACTTGCATTGCATCCAATCTCTGTTCCCAACTACCAGTTTATAGGAACTAAGGAGCAGAAGAATATATTAAATGAAACCATGGGAATGCAACCAGAAAAGTCCAGAGTATGGAAATATTTTTAGGAAAAAAAAACAAACAACCTGGTCTTTTCAACAAATGAACAATGTGGTCTTTTCTGTACATAAATTATAAGATTAAAGAAAAGAGAACATTAAAAGAGTCTTAAGAGAGATGGCAACCAAACACAATGTATGAAATTATTTTGACCCTAATTTAAAGAAACCCAGGGGAAAAGGCATTTATGAAACTATCAAAGACAAGTACTGACAGCATGATTTTAAGTAGAAATTATATCATTTTATATAATATTGTGAAGATGTTTAAAAAGCAAGTCATAACTTTTAGAGAAAGATACTGAAGTATTTGGGGGTGAAATTAAAGGATGTCCTGGATTCGTTTAAAGATAACTCAATATGAAAGAGATGGAAAAGGACATCCATCCAAGACTGGCTGAAAGTTGGTGATTGTTAAGTTCAGTGTAGGTAGATGGGATTCATTAAATTATTCTGCTTTTGTATGTTTGAAATTTTCCATGATAACATTTTAAAATCAGTAGCCTTCCATATATTTGGACTATAATATTATAAAGGCTTCTCTGCTATTCCAACAATGTAGCTTCTATATATTTGATGTAAATGGATACCGTGGCAATGACTTGTCATATAATTGCACTAAAGTTGATACAAACGTCATTGGAAAGTGTGTCTATAGGCTTCTATTTAGAAAGATATACAAACAGTGGATAAAATGAATATGGTTCATTTGAGTTTATAGCTACAATAAAAATGTTATTGATTCAGGTATAGTCCTTGATCTTGCCTAGAAAACTACCTTCTAGGTGATTCCAAAAATAACTTATCCTGGTTGTATTTTCCCTTAGCAATAAATTGATAAAGTTGTTTTGGAATTTTGGCCTTTAAAGTTTGAATTCATTTAAAATTTAAAAGTAACATTTAAGCCAGGTGCAGTGGTGCAGCCCTGTAATCCCAGTGGCTTGGGAGGCTGAGGCAGGAGGATCACAGGTTGAAAGCCAGCCTCAGCAACTAAGTGAGACTGCAAGAAACCTAGTGAGACTCTGTCTCAAAATGAAAAAATAAAAAGAGTTGGGAATGTGGTTCAGTGGTTAAATGCCCCTGGGTTCAATCGCTGGTACCAATAAATAAATAAATAAAGTAACATTTAAGAAATAAAGTAGTATAGCTAGTTCCAACAATATATATTGTCAAATAAATGAATGAGTTGTGAATGTTTGGCTCAAAAATTCTATCTACTGTGGTTAGACTCATAGGAAATCATTAATTTGGAATTCTTATGCTTAGAAAAGACCTTAAAATCTCATTTTGTTTGATCCTTGTTATCTTAGCAGAATCAAACTGAAGATGTAACAAAGCTAGAATTGCATAACCAGGCTTCTCCCACTGAGATGCTACTATTATTCGATCTTGGGTAACCATATAGTGAATGTCCATGTCCTTATTGGTCTACTGAAGCATGTGAACTAGGTGGCAGACCTCAAATCTCCCCACAACACTGGATAACGTTCACAGCAGAACACACAACCACATATTTGCTCAAATTATTGGGGGTCCCACACATAAAATAGGCCACAAATTATTAGTAATTCCTGAGCTACCAAGTACATCAGGATGTAAGTGAGAACTGCTTCTGTAAAGGCAAACCTGAATTTTCTCCAACTTAAAGTGATACATGTGAAATGTCAGGAGTTTAAAAACTTAAGCAGTTTTCCCATTATTTCTAATGCATTATTCAGGCTACTTTTCAAAACTGATCAAAACAGATGAAGGTTTATATATTTTGAACTGAAAAACTTCTTAGATTTCTCAGAACACTAACGTGGCTTATGTTTTCATCATTTTCTCCTGTAAAGTCTCAATATTTACATTTATTTTTTAAGGTACTTCAAGGTGATCTATAAATATCCAGGCATGTGGAAAATCTTTAAAATGACAAAAAAAAAATGCATTGAGTACTTGTTAAATTCCAGGCACTGTTCTACATGCACACATCTCTTGTACAAATGGTAGGTATACTATGGAACATGGCAGAAGAAGCCTAAAATAAACACAGAGACAAATCCAACTGGAAAAGTCCAGAACACAACTCAGGAATGTGGAAAACAAAAGAAAATTTCCCAAAAATCATACTTATTATCTTCAAAGAAATATTTAAGAGAACTTTCAGCCACAAAACAAGATTCTGTAAAACATTGACCCCTAAGAAACAAGGAAAATGTCTTAGAAATTAAAATTATGGTAGTGATTTTTTTTAATTGACAGAACAGCAGGATGTTCAGGAGAAAATAAAGGGCTGGGGTTGTGACTCAGTGGTAGAGTGTTTGCCTATCACATGTGAGGCCCTGGGTTTGATTCTCAGCACCACATATAAATAAATTAAATAAAGGACCATTGACAACTAATAAAAAAATGTTAAAAGAAAAAGTATTTTAAAAAGGAGAAAATAAAATCTCCTAGGAAACACGACAAAATGTGAGTAAATGTAAATAGGAAGAAAACAGAAAAATCAGAGGATACAAGAGATCTAACTTCCAACCAGATCAGTTCCAGGAAGGCATAACTGAAGAGAAGGAATTATTTCTTTGAAAGAAAATGAAAAGAAAAAGACTATTTCTCAGAACTTGAAGGAATATGCCTCCAGGTTGAAAGAGTCTAATGAATAACTGGTAAAAATAATTTTAACAAAAGATCACATAAAGGCATGTTATAAAATTCAGATAGTAGGAATAAAAAAGATAGGACAGAAAAGCTTCCAGGATGAAAATAGGTCACCAACAAAAGATCAGGAATCAGAACAGAATTAGACTTCTCAGCACAACCCTTGAAAGCAGAAGAAACAAACCTTTCAGAACGCTGGAAAGATTAAAAAAATTTCTAAAAAAAAAAAATAGCTGTAAAGGAGTATCGTAGTAGCAAAAATGAGATTTTAAAAGGCATTTCAAGTAATCCAGAAAAAAATTTACTTTCACTTCATCTCTTCTTAGGAAAAATCCTGGAGATATACTTTATGCACACCTACAACCCAATAAAGTGAAGTCCCAGGAAGGAGGAAGCCTGGGATGGAGAGCAAGAGGATTCAACATGAGAGAGCCAAGAAGTGGCAGGTGACAGAAGTGGGGAGCAAGTTCATATTGGAACAGAAGTGCAGAGGATACTAAAAGCAAAATTTCCATAAACAGACATTGGGGGAAAGATAGTCTCTTTAACAAATAATGCTAGGAGAACTAGAAATCCATATTAGTAGATTAAAATTGAACCCCATCTCTCACCCTACACAAAACTTCACTCAAAGTGGATCAAAGACCTAGGCGTTAGGGCTAGACCAGAAACCCTGTGCCTACTAGAAGAAAAAGTAAGCCCAACTCTTCATCATATTGGCTCAGGAACACACTTTCTCAATAGGACTCCTAAAGCACAAGAAGTAAAATCAAGAATCAATAATGGGATGGCATCAAACTAAAAAGCTTCTTCACAGCAAAGGAAACAATCAAGAATATAAACAGAAAGCCTAAAGAATCGGAGAAAATCTTTACCACCTGTACCCCAGATAGATCATTAACCTCCAGAATATACAAAGAACTCAAAAAACTTAACATATACACACACAAAACAATAACAACAATAACTAAACCCACAAATAACCCAATCAATAAATGGGCAAAGGAACTAAACAGGCACTTCACTGAAAAGAAATACAAATGTCAAAAAATATGTGAAAAAAATATTCAACATCTTTAGCAATTGGAGTAATGCAAATGAAAACTACACTAAGATTCTATCTCACTCCAGTCAGAATGGCAATTATCAAGAATACAAGTAACAATAAATGTTGGTGAGGATATGGGAAAAAAAGGTTCACTCATAAATTGCTGATAGGACTGCAAATTGGTGCAACCACTCTGGAAAGCAGTATGTAGATTCCTTAGAAAACTTGGAATGGAACCACCATTTGCCCCAGTTATCCCACTCATTGGCTTATAACCAAAGGACTTAAAATCAGCATATTACAGTGACACAGCCACATCAATGTTTATAGAAGCTCAATTCACAATAGCTAAGCTATGGAATGAACCCAGGTGCTCTTCAACAGCTGAATGGATCAAGAAAATGTGGTATATATACACAATGAGTATTACTCATCTTTAAAGAAAAATGAAATTATGGCATTTTCTGGTAAATGGATGGAGCTGTAGAATATCATGCTAAGTGAAATAAGCCAATCCCCCAAAACCAAAGGTCAAATGTTCTCTCTGATATGTGAATACTAACCCATAACAAGGGAGGATAGGGAGGGGAAGCATAGGAGTTCACTGGATTAGACAAAAGAGAATGAAGGGAAGGGAGATGGGAATAGGAAAAACAGTAGAATTAATCGAACATAACTTTCTTTATACTAATTTATGAATACTTGACCAGTGAGTGTGACTCCATGTCATGTTCAACCCACAAGAATGGAATCAAAACTATAATGGGTTGTACCCCATGTGTTTATGTCAAAATACCTATAATTTAAAAAAATTCAAAAAAACACAAAATTTCCAGAAAAGAAAATAAAGCTGACAGATATTAGATGTATTGTGTGTAAAATAATATTGGTAAAGTATCGAGAGAGATACAGGGGATTTGGAGGAAAATTGTGAGAAGTAGAAACAAAATATGCCAATGAATAATAAGGCAAATTGTTAAGTCTCAGAATACAGAAACAGCACTCCAAGTGTTTATTGCACTTGTGGTTGATTCTTCTCCATCTTGAAGGAGCCCACTGTGGAAGCAAGTGGTGCACAACTGTAATCTCAGCAGCTCTGGTGAGTGCTGAGGCAGGAAGATTGTGAGTTCAAAGCCAGCCTCAACAACATAGCAAGGCCCTAAGCAACTCAGTGAGACATTGTGTCCAAATAAAATACAAAAAGAGATGGGATGTGCCTCAGTGGTTAAGCACCCCTGAGCTCTATCCTGGTACACATCCTCCCGCCCCCGCACTCCCAAAAAACGAAAGAATAAAAAGTTCACTTCTCACAAATGTCCCTTTTCAATTTTAAAGTGTGCAGATATAATTATAAATATTATTTTAAAAATTCAAAAATATTTTCTCTGTATAACTCAGAGTGGGCAGTTTGGGGATTTCAAAATCTACTATGACTTAGGGAAAAAGAGGAAAAAAATGTATATAAACAGAGAATTCCCAGAAGAGGAGCCTAAAAAGCCAATATTGACACTATGAAATGGAACTACATCTCATTGCTAATCAGAAAAGAATCAATGGAAAGAATAAGTTACCACTTCATACCCATTATATTGGCAAAAGAATTAGAAACTCAACAATGATAAGTGTTGAGGCAGATATGGAAAAGCCGGAACACTCACACATTGCTGGGGATAGTAACAGTGTGCAATAACTTTAGAAATCAGTCACACCTGGCAAAGCTGTAGATATCCTATCCTTACCATTTTTAGGTAAACTCTCATCCCTGTGCTCTGGAGACACACACAAATGTGATGGAGTATAGTCTGTAATAGGAAAACCCTGGAAACCTCCTACTTGCTCATTACTGGGGTAATAAATAGGCTTATTCATAAAATGGAATAAAAGGTAGCAATTTTATGAATTTTGTGCTACATGTATAAGTGAAAAAGCAAGTTGCAAATATACACATAAATAATATAATTACATAAATATTAAAAACAAAAAACATGATATATTGGTGATGGGGCTGCAATGCATAAAATATACTGTGGGCTGATATATACCAATTTTAGGATATTGGTTAACTCTGAATAGGGGGGAAAAAAGGACAAGATAATGGGAGTGTCCTTAGCCATATCAGTAATATATTATTTCTTAAAAAGAAAAGAGATTGGAAGCAAATGTGGCAAAATGTAAACAGTTGTTAAATGTATGATGAATACATATTTTCTATAATTTTTGAATTTTTTCATAATTAAACTTTTTTATTACTAGATACATTAAACTAGAAAGAAAAAAAAATGTAATATGTGGGCTTTATTTGGGTCTGGAGTCCAAAAAAACAAACTGGAAAGATACACACAGGTGACATTGATGAAACAATTGGAAATTTAAACATACGACTATAGTTTGACATTATGGAATTATTGTTGATTTTTTTCCTAGGTGTGACAATGGTTTTAAAATGAATGCCTTATCTTTGGGAGATATCTACTGAAATGTTTTTATGGGTGAATTAGTATTTATAGATGATTTTTAGAATTTACTTCAAAATAATATACAGGATGTAGGGAGTGGGAATTTAGATGAAACACAACTTGCCATTATTTTTTTAAATGGACACAATAACTTATTATTATTATTTTTGCTGTGGTGCTGAGGATCGAACCCAGAGCTCACATGTGCTAGGTGAGCACTCTACCACTGAGCTACAATCCCAGTCCTGTGGCCATTAGTTTTTAAAGGGGTGATGGGTAGGAGAGTGATTGCTTGAGTTCTCTATTAATTTTGTATATATTTTAAATTGTCCATAACATATTCAGTTAGACAAGAAGTATCCATTTTTAAATAATGGAAACAAATTAAAATATTCAGATCTTGGAGTCCTGGTGAAGAAGCAAGGACACCCTCTTAGATCGTATGCTGAATTAAATGACAGGGAGCCACAGGACAGGGTAGTACTGTCATGGCATGAAATTCCCTTTAAGGATACAGAGATCATGGACTACTAAGGATCCCAGCAAAAGAGCCTCTGGCTTTCTGGAAACTGCTGCCAGCATGACCCTCCCCATTCAGGAAGAATCACGCCTCTCCTTTTGCTGTGAGAAGAATCCAATTCATTTCTCTGCCAGCTGAATAAGGCAGGAAGTCAACATAGGAATTTCAATGCTGCATTTACTTCTCTCGCTGGTTCAGTAGAGGGGAAAACAGCTGTTAAAATTCTTACACATGCAAGAAGCGGTGCTTTCCTTTAAACCAGAAGGCAGCAAGCATTTAAATCAAACACACCCAAGCTAATTAGTTCTACCTGCTTCTTAATAATTAGGTTACTACTAGACTTAAAAAAAAATTGGTCTCCAATTTTTTGTTTTAACAGACTACCCATGAGTGTCTTTTTTCCCCCCTTCATCCACTGTAAAATTATGAGATCTAAAGAACTTACAGGCCTATTCTGTTTTGAGACATTGGTATTTACAGTTCTTGGTGCAACATGAATCTTTTTCCAAATGAGAAACATTAATTTTGTAATTCTCATTTGGTTGAAATAACATTTGCTAAGAAACCAAATTCTGAAATATCTTTTCCAATTACAGCCTTGAGTTTCTGCTGCTCAAAAATAATTACAACTTAAAAGTACAACATAATATATTGAAGATATGTTTTGTTCAATGAAGACTTCACACCCTTGGACGTTCTTTTTAAATTTATGCTATCAGAGGAAAGATGACATTTCTGGAAATTAAACATTTTTAGGAATTGTACAATTAGAAAAGTAGACAGTTTATAGAAAAAGAGGTAAATTTAGAATTTTAAACTACTGAAACCACAATCAAAAGAGAACATATGCACTGTTCTATTCCTTGGGGCAATCTCTCCCTAAAGGAAGTGATTTTAAATTGTCTTGTAAATACAAATGTCATATGGAGTTCCTCTGGCCATTAGTATTTGTGCTTCTTGACAGGAGACCACCGAGTCTAAAGAAAGCTAGCTAATTTCCCTTTAACCCATTTTGTCCCACACTCCCAGATGTAGAACACTATAAAAACTTAAATTGTGCAATGAATATACCATTTACAGCAACTTCAAAATAATTATTACGTTTGCAGAATTGAAAACTTAGGGCTTAATGGGTCCCTCATCTGGCAGGGGATATAAATCCCCTATTTGTTCTCTAGCTGCCTTATTTTAATCGGAGCTTGTTTTTCTATAAACAACTCTTCTCAAGAAGAAGCCCAACCTTACCATACAATGTTACTTTTCTCTAGTGGAAAATCATGAGCAGGATCCAAGACCAAAGATCATGTAGAGTGGCCTCAGTTACTCCCTCGGTGACCAACAGCCCTTGCTCCTCCAGACTGCTGAGGCCACTAAGCATGTGGTCTGCCTATTACCTTGCAGAGTGGTAAGTTCGGTAGGTAAGATATTCTGCTAAATGGCTATTGAAATTGGACATGACTTCCAAAACCCTCCAGAAAAGGACAGCTTCCAGATATGGTGGCCAAACAGGTTTCAGAGAGGAGAAATCATCTGAACTGTGTCTTGAAGGCTCACCAGGATGTCCACAGAAGGAGGTGGCCTCTGGGAGGGCTTACAGGCAGTGTCCACCACCATTGCAAAGGAGATGTCATCATGGAAAGAGAATTGTCAAGTTTGGTTGAATTTGGGTTTGTGTTGGTGAACCAAGTTGGGGAGGACCTGGAATGAGAATGTTATGGGTCTTAAATTTAGGAGGCTTTTTAAAGAGTGGCTGCTACTAATAATCAGGATATTTCTATGGCCCTGTGTCAACTGCATCCTTGGCTACCCAGCACACCCTGCCAACCTGAAACAAGAAAGACTGACCCAAGAGCAGGTTGAGAAGGGAGCAGTGTTCCCTGTTTTCTGCCTGCCAATAACAAACCCACATTTATCCAGGAAAATTCCTTCCCCTTGAATGGACAAAGCATTTAGGATTTGTCAAAGTATTTCAGAATTAAAACTGGTTTGAGCTTCTTACCCATTCATTCTTCAACACACTCCGAGTGTCCAGCGTGTGCCCTGCACTGGGCTGGGCTCCAGGGAAACTAAGTTGAAAGAGATGTGCTCCCACCACCCAGGATTGAGTCAGTACAGTCAGTTTGAAATCTGTTCCACAGCTTCTTAAGAGTTAAACAGGTACCTATTCTAGCAGTAATTCTACTCCTGGGTATTTATCCAAGATAAATGAAAACATAATTCAGAAAAATCCATGTAGGAGAAATTTTTTTTTGCAGTTTTATTCATAATAACAAAAGCCAAAAACCAACCCAGGTGTCCACCAACACAAAGGGTAAGCAACAGTGGCATATTCCTCATCGGAAGAGTATCCAGTAATAAATACAAGGAAACCAGCCCAGGAGTCAAGCCGCGACACGGATGCATCTCAAAAACAACATGCTGAGTGAACAAAGCTGACACAAGAAGGTATGGGGGGTCTGATTCCATTTTAGAATAAACAAAATTAGCCTGTGATGATGGAAAGCAGAGGATAGGTTGCTGCTGGAGTTGGAGGCTCATGGGAAAGGAGTATAAGGGGTGCAGACATGTTCTGTGCCTTGATGTTCTTTCTTCCCAACTGATTGGACAACAGACTTAATAGCTGAGCATTTCAGCCTCTGTAAATTACACCTTGATACATGAAGTAAGCTGTAGAAAACACTGCAGAGTCCAGAGGAAAGACAAGTGAGAAAACAGTGCAGAAGGTAATAAGAGTATCTCCTGATTCCACAGGGCCACACGGAAGAGGCTCCTGGCCCTGTGTGAGAGGATCTGGAGAGGCTCCCCTAGAAAATGACCCAGAGCTATTCCTGAAATAGGATTAAGAGGTGACAAGGTCAGGAATAAAGGGCAGAGGAGAGGATATTCTGAGGAAATATTCAGAAAAAAACAGATGAACAAAAGGTATAAGGGCCTGGTCTTTCACACACTGAAAGAATATCCCACAGCAGGACCTCAGGGTAAGAAGGAGGGAAGAGAACGAGATGAGGCTGAGAGACTGGAGGCCAGAGTGTGCCTCCAGGCCCATGCTTCATCAGGGATGACCAACTTCCAGCACAAGGAGAGTTTGAATAAGTTCCCCAAAGTGGACCCAGCAAAGCCCTAAAAGGAGCAGACACCAACCCTGTCCATAGGCCCCCATGCTGGCCTAGGGGCTAAACAAAGCTCTATCTGAAATCTGTTGTGTTGAATTTGGGTTTCAAAATACAACCATGTGATAAATCATGCTGGGATATGTCACTTGGATTTCAACTTGTTCCCAAGGGAGAAAAAATGTTCTTGAAGGGTGTGCCCCATGCAATGAGTTGATTTCAACATCCATTGACATCAGTGTTTTCCACAGTGTATTTCAAAAAACAGTAGGTCCTGTAAGAGGCTGGGATGGGGAGGAGGATGCTGTGGTTAAAAAGGTTTGGGAAATGCTACTTTTGGAGAGTCTCAGAGCATATGATCATAATGAAAGCATGGAAAAAGTCCTACAGTCCTCAAAACAGCATTTCCCAGTCTTATTTGATCATGAGAACTTTTTAAGTCATATAATAATTAATAACAACCAGTGAATTGTGCAACATTTGGGGGGATGTGATAACTTAGATAATATGCAAATAAGGCACAAGAAGTCTTTCAGGCCACACAAGCAACCACATTGGAAAGAGTCCAGTGGCTCAAGTGACCAAACGCACTTCCTAATAACTACTCCTCTCTTACCCCAAGATATAATAGTGATCAGTAATGACAATAAATGTTTATTAAGGGATCACAAAATTCTAAGAGTTGTCTATATATCCCCTTATGATCTTCACACTACCTGCAAAGTAGACACCATCAGAAATTCAGTTTTAAAGATGAGGACATTAAGATACGTCATAAGTTTAAACAAGTGCAATATTTTTCACAGATAACAAATGACAGAGTTGGGATCTGAACCCACATGTAATTCCCAAGCCTTCCATCTGAATCACAGTGCCAGTCTCCCATCTCCATAGTCCAGTGTTACCCAAGAGCATTCTTCCACACGTCCATCTGTCCATTCATTCAAATCCCTCACATAAAAAGTGAAGTACTGATAAATGCACGTAAGTTCACTATATTGGAAAAATGGGTTTTTAAACTATTTTTGCTGAAATTTGAATGCAGGGGTGGGGGCCATTCTTTGTTTTCTCATCTTTGATTGGCAGGGAAGAGCTACATTCCTCACAGGAACATGCCTGGTCTGATTTGGCTCGTGGTCATTCTGATCAAAAATGAGCAAAAACCTAAGCAGATTTCAACCCTAGAGTTTTTTTCTGGGTCAATGTTGACTCATTTGTTTAATCAAGCCCTTTTTGAAACACATTTTCTGGAATTTTCCTGAACCCCATCTTCTCCATGTTAGCCAAAGTTCTCTCAAAAAAAAAATCCTGAAAATAATAATCATAACCAGAAGTGCTATAAGTTTGTTTGAGAAACTAAATGTTTTACCTTTAAGCCTTACCTTGGTTTGCAAAAAGAATTTAGCTGTGTTCCTCTCCTACCACTGTGTGGGGGTGGGGAGGGCACTGGATATCTTAAGTATTAAGGCAAGAGATTGAATCTGACATGCATGTCAGTCATATCTCTATCTGTCTCCATCTGTTATCTGACAAATATACAGAGGAAATACTTAAATTTACTGGCAGCATCACTCAGGGAAAAAAAAATCTTTCTATGTTCTTACCAGAACCTACGATAACTTGCACAAGCAGGGGACTTTTAATGTGATTTTTCCCCTCAGTATTTTGTTTGCTCCCAGCTCGCACAGAATAGGTCCTGGCTTCCCCCTCTGTGTTCATTAAGGTGAACAATTCGTAACCAGCTCAGAGCAGAGGGAACTCATAAGGACAAATTTAGCACCTGTTTTTTCATAATCCTTAACCTCAGATTGTGTGTTCAGCATAAAATAACCAAAAGAATTTTTTAAAAAAATACCAAATGATGTAGGTAATTGAGTGAAGTACCCTAAACTGCCAAACAACCCCCTATAGGATCACAGCATTCTACTTTCAAGGTGGGTATGGCTCCAGTGGTCTGTCCCAAGGGAGACACCAATGAGCAACTATACTTTCTCATATTGGAGTCTGAATGCAAAATGTGGCCGCACTACCACATGCTGACTAACAGACCATCACATTTTGGTCAAAATGTTCATTATGTTCTCCCCCTCCTACACCCACTCTAGGAACTGATGAAAAGTAATTTGCATATGTAAAACTTTGTGAGTCTATTTTAAGGCTCATGCTGAACAGAAGCATCAAGCATCTAAAAATATAGGATGAGTTCTGCTTGTGTCTATTATGCCAATCCAGACAAACCAACAGGAAATCAAAAATAGTACAACTTTTTGGTAGGAATAAATTCTTCAAGAGCCAGAAGTTTAACCTACTCACTGGAAGTAAAAGAGCTTGGAAAAATCTTCCATTTCTTTAAAGAGAGTTCACTTTTAATCAGACAGAATACATGTTAAGCTTTCATATTCTTGGTACAAGAACATTCCAAAAACAGAACCGTAGGAAAATGAACAAAGGCAACAATATAATATATGTACATCCAAGGGTTTAAACTTATTCGATTTTAAATCAAATTGCTCCATATTTTCAATGCTCAAATTAGAAAATAAAATTCATCATAACAGTTAACTGCAAGGGCACTTCTGAAATGACAAGAATACAAGCTTAAGATTCTGAACATGCAGATTCCAGAAGCTCTTGGCAAAGCCAAGTATGCAAAGTCTTCCTGACTTCTAATATCTCACTATCCCATCTTCTACCATCTGCCTGTAGCACATGTCAGTGTATTTCCAGGATGGAAACATGCTTCCTTTCTGAATCATTCCTACCAGGACTCCCCAAAACATGGCCTCCTGCAGTTGGACATAACTGCCCTCAATTCACAGGAAAACACTAAACCAAAACCTTCTTTCAGTAATCCAGAAGAATCAAGAATTCCCCCCTGCCTAAGTGATCTCTGTCTAAAGTTTATGCATTTTCAGATTTATGGATTCCTATACTGAGAGCCTAAAGGGTCAAGCTGTCTTTGAGAAGTGGGGACTTCAAAAGTCAGAATCCACAAGAAAATATTGAGGCTTTGGAGGACACATTAGAAAACAGAACATAAAAACCACCCCCTCATTTGGGTTTCCCATGAAGAGGTCTCTGAGCATGTAATTCCTGTTCTTTGTTTCTGGTGGATTTATGGGACTCTGAGAGGGCAATGCCCTTACTGCAGCATTACAACATTCTGCATGATTAATTGATTGCAAATCGCTGCACAGGGTGCCAAGATCACTGGTAGGAAGCAGGTCATTAAATAAAATTAAAACTCTGCCAATGCTTTGCTTGTAAATGTTTCTTCCAAAGCCTTACAGCATCATTACTAAGAAAAAAATAATGACTTCAATTCACCAGAGAAGCAGAGTCTCCTATATTTTTACTGGATGATCCATATAATCTATATTTAATACAAATATCCAGCATGCTGTGTTTTAGGAAGAAAGAGATGTAGGGTAATGCAGTCTGCACAAAGAGAGCTGTGGAAAAAGAGTCACCACGAAAACAATTAGATCTTAAATAGCCTCACTGTGCAATTGCTCCTATCCCTCATAATTTGAGCTGTTGCAGTCTGTCTTCCCTTCAGTAATTCTTCAAATCAAGTATTAACATTGCATATTCAGTTGAAAAAAATACCTTCTCCAAAAAGAGAATGGATACTCTGGTCCCTTACCCAAGGAAATTCAATAGTGATTTATTGTAGCAAATTAGCATCTCCACAGATCAAAACTAAGGCACAGCCTTATTATCTGGCCCAAGATCTGATTAGAACAATTACTCCTCCCCAGCCAGTTGTGTCTCAGAAGTGACAGGCTAGTAACATAAGTGTGTTTCAGTCCATTAGTCTGGGGTAAAGCAAAGGAATATATTTCCGAAGATACCACCACACTTAATTTTAAGACTGTTGTAATAAATATGTGTTGTTTCAGGCAGTATTCTAAGGCTGACACATAGAATGCCATGCCAGAGAAATTGGTTCACATTTTAGGAGTGTATTTAAATAATCAAATACTAATTGTTTTGCCTGGGGAGATACATTGGACTGTTAAATAGGATTTAGCAGAAGAAAAAGAGTTTAAGAAAGTGTTTCACTTATGTCAAGCTAGCCACCCATGCTTAATTTACTGGTGTTCCAGATACTTTGTTTAAAAAAAAATGCCAATGGCTGGGGATGTGGCTCAAGCGGTAGGGGTTCGATCAGGTTCGATCCTCAGCACCACATACAAACAAAGATGTTGTGTCCGCCGAAAACTAAAAAATAAATATTAAAAATTCTTTCTCTCTCTCACTCTCTCTTTAAAAAAATGCCAATGAATAGATAAGCTAATTATTATCGATATAACAATTACATGGTAAATCATTTATGTGTTTACTTCTTACAAGGACAGCAATGGATTCATTTCTACAAGTTTAGGTTAACATAAAGCATTTTATGAAAAACACATTTTAACTTGTTTTCATTTGCTACACACGACCATATGGGAGCTATATGTATAATGTTCTAAATGGAAAACTTACTCATATAAAAGAGATGCTCTCTAAAGCTCTAGGAGGAATTCTTACTCTAACAGTATTGGATGTCAGTAAACAAATTTATATCATTAGTGGAGAGGAGGGAAAAAAAGTCTGTAATTTTTCAAGTCTGCTACCAAGAATTCAGAAAGATGTTGAAGGGCAAGGATGTTGCAGTTACCTACACATTCTATTTCTTTAAAGAGGATTCAATTTTAACCAGATGGAATATAACATGCACCCATTTGATGAAAAGTTTTAAAACAGTAATTCCCATTAGCCATCCTAAGGCACGAACCCTGCCCACCCAGCCTGCATCAACCACTACCACATCCCGTAGCTCTGATATCTCTTTTCAACTTCTTACAATGTGTGGCTCAAGCTCACAGTTCCTTTCATTTCTGCTAAACAATGTAGCCTCGACTCCTTCATTAATTTCACAAATATTTATCAGTTCTGCATTATATGCCAAACACTGCACTTGGTGCCTGTGATAGAGCAATTAACAAAGAAGATGCGTACAATGCTCCACCCCCATGCAGCTTACTCTCTAGTGGGACAGACAGACATTACATAAATTGTTGCACACCTAATTAATTCAAATTATAAGTGCTAATAAGAGCTGCTTTCTGGTGATTCTGAAGTTTGATTTTTATCAGTTTTCCAGCACTATCAAGGACAAATTATTCCAGGATAATCAAACTCAGAGAGATTAAGGTCATAAACCAGAATGGATTTTTAAAATTTAAAGCAAGAAACGGTTTATCTCATCCAACTCCTGTTGGATGCATTTGACATTTTCTGTCTGATAGTCAGAGGGCTTGCTCCAAAACCAAAATATTATTAGAAGTTTTGCTGGAGGTATATTTATAGGAAGCAACCAACAAGGGTTGGGTGGTCTAGATATGAAAGTTCTCCATTCTAATTTGAGAAGTTCAGTCTTGTTGCAGAATGTCTTACATTTGGGTATTTATACCTGGCTATAAAATATTTGGTAAAAATTGTTCTACCACAGGGAGGAAGAAAGGGAAGAAAACACTGAGTTTTCAGGACTTCCTCCGTGGGTCAATTCTGGTGAAGCACTAATAAATGTCCCCAAATGAGACTAATACAGAAAGATATTCACCCCTTCTATTCTACTTATTCCCATTTTGAGTAAAAAGAAAAAGAATCTCTAATGTACAGCTAATTTTTATCACATTTTAAGCCATTAGCTTTCTAGTGACATTTAGAAGATACATTCATTTTATTAGTAGGCTACTTCTGGATGTCCATTAAAATAAATTGTTTTCAGAATGTAGGAATGAAACTGATGTTCACTGGCACCCCAGGACATGCAAGGCCTTTTCCTTAATCCTATTAACATGTCCCTTCCTTTAGTGGAAACTAAGAGATCACACAGCAGTACAAGATTCAGGATCTGAACTGAGGTTCTGGAACATCAAGCCCAACAACCCAGGTTGACAGTACAGGGACACATGGACATACATCAGGCTGGATGCTTCAAAATCACCTAAGAAGAATGTTAGATACACAAGGTTGCAGGCTCCAGACGAACCCTGATTCATATCAGATCTCTAAACAGAGGAAGCTGTGTTTTTATTGCAAGCTGCAGGAAATTCTGATATACATTCAGTTGCAGTAACCAGGTTTCTAGCAAAAAATCCCATTCATGTGTCTTACTTCTCATTAGCTTCAAAGTTAAAGCCTGCTCCAACACCTTCATAGGGAGTGGGAGTTTGGAAGAATGATTCTCCAAGTTTCAACCACTGGGCTTAAACTTCATCAAATACACTTAACTATCTATCTGAATTCATGTGTTCACTGAACAGAGTGAAAGAAAAGTTGCCTTATTTGGAAAACAAAGATAGTAATCATGATCTCAGGAGATCATTGTAAAGAGCAAATGAGATCATGAATTCAGATGTGTTTTTCAATGGCATGAAGTGCCATATAATATCACATTATTAATTCTTCTGAAGAGGAGTTAATTTGGATGATCATTTCAATCTAGTGGGAATATTTCATCTACCTTCAACTTAAGCAGAAGGGGGTTAAGTTTGGAAACCAACTTCTGGTGTTGGCAAACTACATTCACCTGTTTTTATAAATAAGTTTAGTTGGAACATAGCTGAGCACATTTTTTTTTTTTTTTTTTTGGTACTAGAGTTTGAACACAGGGCACTTTACACCTAGCTATTTATTTTTCATTTTGAGTCAAGATCTCACTACATTGCTTAGGGCCCCACTGAGTTGCTGATCCTCCTGTCTCAGCCTCTAGACTTGCTGAAATTACAAGCATGCGCCACCACGCCTGGCTAGCACACTCTTTATGTATTGCCTATGGCTGCATTCAAGTCACAAAGTCAGTGTTGAATAGCTGCCACAAAGATCTGATGATCCACAAACACTATTTACTCTATGAGGCCACTGTCTGAACCAGATGGCCAGATTCTTTAGGCAAACGTAAAACAACAGTACTCAGCTGAATATTCCATATTTCAAATGGGATCTAAAAGTAGATGCTTCACAGTTGGATAGGGATAAGGATGAGGGGGACCATCCCAGATTCTGATACCTGGTGAGGGCGATGCTTTCTTTGCTGGTGATGGATCTTTGCCCTACATGTCACTGTGATGGATGCAAACTGGATTTATCCCTAAGGCCTGTTTGATATAAAAGTGGTTACAAATAACCTCCTTTCTAAACCCAATCCTTAATCACCTTGAGACTAAAGTCACATCATTCTAGAAAGGTCAAATATGTGGTCCAAAGGCAGGGTGTGTGTGTGTGTGTGTGTGTGCATGTGTGTGTGTGTGTGTTTCACTTTTTAAGCTAAGGATGACCCAGAGCCAGGCCTAACTTCTAGAACCACTCTTTTCTTGTTGTTGTTAATGTGTTTTTAAGACATTAATGGGCCTTTATTTTGTTCATTTATTTATATGTAGTGCTGAGAATTGAACCCATTGCCTCACACCTGCTAGGCAAGCGTTCTACCACTGAGCCAGAACCCAGCTCCTCTAGAATCATTCTTACTAAGTGGACGCCCACTTTGGCAGCAGGGCAGGATGAACAAGCAGCCACAGGATTGGCTGGCTGCCCCCCAGTCCACCCACCTGCTGGTTTTGCTCTCCTGCAGTTTACTGGGCTCCATGTGCTAAGGCAGATGGCCCTTGCCCAGTTGGCTTACAGGGCCAACTTGCACCTGGATTATACGCCATCAGGAACTAGCAATTAGCACTTGAGGCTCACCTGGCTTTACCAGGCAAAGGTCATGTTTCCTTTTCCTAGTATAAAATCTGCAAAAGGCGAAAGTCAATCAGCTACAATTGTCAATGAGGAAGATTAAAACTAAGCCTTTGATTCCAAAAAAATTCCTTATACTTCTATCATGATGTAGATTTCCCAAAAGCAATCAGTACTATGGTTTCTGTTACATATTATCTAAAGTGATAGTCAAGATTCTAGAAGAAAGACAGAGGAGTTGTTCAATGGTTTCTTAATTTTGACTGCTTCAAACTCATATAGATATATTCAGTGCCATAATAAATGTTCCCAACCCTTCAATTCTGATTTCATTTAAGTAATCCAAACAGAGACATCTAATATCCCTCCCCAAAAAAGAGAGAACTCAAAATTCCCAAAGCCCCTTATCTAAGCCTCAGCTGGCAAACATGAATTTCAGGTTTAAGTTATATAAGTAGGAAATGAACCTGTAGAGTATATTTCTCTGCCCTAATTTCTGTGTTGATATAGATTTAATCACTCTATCTATAAATGTATACAAAGGCATTTATAACAATTTTGCAATTAAGCAATTTTTTAAAAACTAAATTCAAATCACTATCCTAATCAAGTCAAAAAATTAACAATGCAGGTAGATTATAGTTCAACTTTGTGCATTAAAAAAATGAGACTTTTGTAACGTTTAAAACAATCCTTTTATCCCATTACGGACTGAATTGTGTCCGTTAAAAGTTTACATATCGAAGTGTCTCCAAATGTATTAGGGGACAGAGCCTTTAAAGAGGAAAACGAGTTAAATGAGGTAATTAGCACAGGCCCTGATGCAATATGAGGGTATAAGAAGATTGAATCAAAATGTAGACAGACACAGAGGGAAAGCCATGCGGAGACACAGGGAGAAGAACTATCTACAAACCAAGGGGAGAGGGGCTCAGAAAAAAACCAGCCCTCCCTGCACCACCTTGATCTTAGATTTCTAGTCTCCCCCACTGTGAGGGAATACATTTCTGTTGTTTAAGCCACCAGGTCTGAGGTAGTTTGTTATGGCAGCTTTAGCAAACTTATACAACTCCTTCCTCAAATGCACCTTTGTCCTTCAAGTTTATGGTATCTAATGCCAATTTCAGTTTCATGGGAGATTGCCTGAAGGTCTTTGACAAAGCTTCTCTCCACACAGATTATACAAATAAGGTGCCAATTTCTGAATTATGGAATATTTTTAAAACACTGGAAATTACCATATTCTCACTTTTTGAAGACTGTTGCTTAAATACTAACTATAGCATAGCTTTTCATTTAGAAATTTTCTATGTAACAAAAAACTTGTTACTGAAAGTTTAACACAGCTGTCTATTTTTTTTTACAAAAACAACATTGCTAAGATGAATTTTTCTGAAGACAATGCTTTAAATTTTGAGAACATTTTGCTGGGTACCGAAATCTAATATGTAGTAAAAGAACACTATTTGGAAATTCAAATTTAATAAAGTTACTCTCTTTTTTTTCAGTACTACAGGATCACCATATAAAATTTGAGTCTTGATTTAAACTTTATCATATGTATTCCAATATTATGTTCAACTGCCTCACAAAGAATTGTTTACGTAACTTGAAAATATAGTATGGAGATACAGATAGAAATATAATTGAAGGAGAACACTATGAAGATTTTTGATTTTCATAAAAGGTTTTTCTTTATTGATTAACAAAAAAGACAAATAATTTAAACTAACAGATGCATTAAATATATTGTTCTAGAATTTTCAAGTTAGAAGGAAAAAAGTCACAGCAGCATTTTTTTTTTTTCTTTTAGGGGTAATGCAGTTGAGAATCTCACAGGGTCAATTTCATAGCAATCGCCCCACAGAGATTTCATTGCTTAAAGATTTTTTTTTTGTATGTGTGTGTGTGTGTGGCTTTGGCTGGTATCCCTCAGAAGAGAGCAGAAAAAGTTTTTAAACCAACCATCTCTTCTATTATGAAGAAAGTTAAATACGAATTTGGATTTAATATGCAAACATCCAAGAATTTTGTCCATGAAATAACTTCCAAAATTACAAAGTAAACTTTAAAGTGCCACCTTAAAAATATTTGCAAATAACATGGGATTATTATTAAACATTAGGAAGCAAAGTATTCTTAAGAAAGGGCGCCTTATGAGGAAAGAGGGAAACTAAAGGATATTTATGATATCTGAAGATGCTCAAGCTCCATGTAAGAGTTGGCCACCGCAATCCAAAGCACTTAGAAATTGTTTCCAAATGGTAACATTAAAAACAAAGGGAGGGAAAGGAAATAAACAAAAACAAAAACCTGGCCCTTAATCATGAACATCCTGCCAGGCATTAAAAAAGGATTTATTTTATATCTACTGCAACTTAAGTTAAAAGTACAACTCAACCCGGTTCTCTAGAAATTAATAATTTATAATGCAATCATTGAGAGCATGAGCTCCAGAGCCAGTCTTCCTGGGTTCAATTCCCATTTCTCCCATTTCCTAACTATGTGATCTAGGACAAGCTGCTTAACCATTATGCATCCTAGTTTTCCCTCTCAAATGGAGATAACCAGAACCACGTCAGTGGGTTGTCATATTAAAGGAAATTTCTCCAAATAAATCCTTAGTGAATGAAATAACAATGTGCCATATGGTTATTGGTGGTAGAGCAATTCACACTAATCAAAATCAGAGCACAGAGAGTATAAAGTGACTGGTGAGGCTGGATTGGGGGAAAACAACAACAACAACAAAAAAAAAACAAACAATAAAAAACAATGAAAATTCCAGACTAGGTGACTTCTAAACATGTTCACAAATTTTGTTTACATACAATTTTGTGCATTAGCCTTAATGTTCCTGAATGTTCCTGAAAGTTCCTGAAATTCACATCTGCTGATCTGAGCTGGGCTCATATATAGTATTGGACCAGACAAGAAAGCAAACCATCCTTTAAGGTGTTGCCTGAAACAGCTGACCTTAGGGCCTATGGATGAAATAATCAGCACAGCTGATGGTTAAAGTCATGGTTAAATGAACATTTAACAAATTCACCAGCCCAGAACATTATGGGCAAACACTGTTGGCCAGCATACTGTGAACCACAGGGATTCTCAGTAGTGGTCTCTGTGACCACTCATCAAAAGATTCAGTAGCACAGTATGAAAGACGCTGGACACTCTGACTAGACCTTGACTCCAGCACACAGACTGTGCTCCTAACCACCCAGCACACCAGGGGCCTGCCTCCACCAGCCCTGCCCCCTCCATCACTGCCCCCACACCCCAGCTGAGACCCTGGCCAGCAGCTGATGTCCTGCTACTTTTGATTTAAAGTGCTGTGAAAGCTCTGGAGCCATTTCAACAATGTTATCTGGCCCTGACCGCCCTCTTAAGAAAATATATCACATTTTCATTCCACTTCCCTATCACCTCCTATTCCCTGTTCTTTTGTCTCTTGGAGAAATTGCTTATCATGCTTAAGTAAAAAAATATAAATAGGGTTCTTTTTTTTTTTTTTACTAGTTGCAAAACTCTGGTGGCTAACAGTGCACATAGCATTTCTGATCCAATCTGTACTTATATATACCAGGATGTTCCTGAGAGATTTAGGCCAAAGTTGATTTCCCTCCCTGCTATAAATGTGCTGAGTGTCCTTGGCCTATACTGGACATTCAATTTCTTCAGCATAAGTCCATTTTCTCAGCATTTCTCTTGGCCCTATCTAACTCTTTACAGGCAGATAGAATGGTTTTGTGTATAGTCACTGTTTATTTCCTTGGTACATTTTCTATCTACTGCGGGTATGCTGCCAAATGTTTAAAAGCTTTCTACTTTGAAGCACAGGGCAATAGAAAAAGATGGCAGATACACAAAACAAGTAAAAGAGAAATACTTCTCTTAAACAAAAGCCGAATGTGGTTAAGCTCAAACTGAGTTTTTGAATTATACCAAAGCCAGGATGCAAAACCACACTGGCAAAAACACATGAAGCCCTGTAAATAGCAAGTTAATGAATCAGCAGAGCAAAGCAACATGTGCCTAGGAAAAAAGCACCCTGCAGTGTGGTCTCCACAGTATTAAACTGCAAGATAATACATTAAATGGGGTCCTATTTTCTAAATTTTGCTTAACCTTTTTTTTAGTCCAAACTATTAATCCAATGTATTGCTCTCTTTTATTTAAGGAACATTTGAAATGATACTTTTAAGAACTATTTCATTCTCTCCTACATGCTGACAAGAAGTAAGAACATCACAGCAGTGGCTAAGTGGTACAAAGAATTATTCACTATTAAGAATCAAGATCTTTTATATCAGCAATAAATCAACTTGCAGGTAGTATCAGAATTATGATTCCCTAATTGGAAGAAGCTCAACACCTTCAAATAATTTTGTTGCTGAAAAATTATCCACCCAACTGACAAACTAATATATATTAGTCACAGACACAAGTCCATGTCCAGTTCTAAGGATCTCTATACACTGCTTGTTTTATGTTTCTGAAACATTTTACTGTCAGTGATTTATTTCAGGTCCATGTGGCCAGCCATTTGTTTATTCTATTGCATACCATCTGTTTTTCGGTAGAGAGGTTTCAAGTTCTTCTCATTCCCTACCTCATATCCCACAGAAAACAATTTATGATAGACATAGATTTAAATCATTTGGATTCACGTCGAGTTGGAAACTCGAGCTGCCCTTCCTTTATATTTGGCAAATGCTTTAATGGGATTAGCAAATTGTGTTATTACGAGGTACTTATGGAGAGACGACACCTTTTTTTACAATGACAAATGATGTTAACAGTTTCATTTGGGGTGTTTAATAGCAGTACAGAAGATTTATCTAACGTTACAGGAAATTGCTGTGATAGACCATAAAGTCCTATTGCAAACCCTGTTCATATCTTTTATTTCTGAGAGTCAATGGATATGCGTATCGGGACATAGCAGGGTCTACAGTGGGGAATAAAGATCAAGTTGCTTCACTTTTAAGGGGACATGACCCTTTGGGCCCACAGGCCTAAAAACCACCTGGTTCTTATGTGTTGGTCTCATTTCCTAAACCCTACATTCGTGGCTTTGCTTGTCTAGATGCTTCTGAGAGAAGGCCATCCCCAGACTTCCCCTCAAAAAAGTGTGTGCTACAGACTCCAGCTCATCATCACCAATTGACTCCCATATTAGGGCTCACTTTGATTCAATCTGCAGAAGAGCCAATCATTCAGAGAACACAATTTCTTGTTGAAACTACACAGGCGATGTGTAAGGTGTTAATTACCATATTTACAAGAATCCTTGCTGCTTTCATGGAGAGGAGGTATCTGATGACAGGGCCCAACAGCTGTCCACAGTTCATGGTTGACATCTGAAGGCTGAGAAACTTCCGTCTTGAGGTTTACTTGATTTTCACTAGTCCTCACCAAATCAGAATTAGATATATTTGGGGGGTAAGTGGCATCCTCGTGGATGCCTGATGAACTCGGTTTACTGAAAGTGTTAAGTGACATTTTTACTAAAGCTTCATGGATGAGGAGTGAATTTTCACGACACAAACCCTCAGATGGATTAAGTTCCGTTACCTGTGTAAAGAAATACAGAAAAAATACTATAATTTCTCCAGCAACTTAAACAAACGTAGTAAAGTGTTTATTTCTACTAGAATCTCACAATCAAGACCTCAATAAGAGTGAGATCAAGAAGAATATCACCATTTACTGTTTCCTCTCATTCCATTTTAATGAGCTAGAATCAAAGAATTCAATTCACTATCCACAATGTCTTTTATAACAAAGCTGCAGTGTCCTAGACTATTAAAGAGTCTCTACTTTATTTTAATCAAAGACAGAAAATTTTAATTTTTACTAAATAAAAAATCGAAAACATATCCATATATACACAAGGAATTTGCAATAAATGTAATTTAGCAAACTTGAAAGAAAAATCAGATGCAACACAGTTCTCATTAGCTTTTACAACTTCATGCATTATCAATAAAAAGCATGCAACACATATAGCACAGAAAACTAAACTCCTGGGATGAATGGGATTGCTAAGCATTGTCAGAGAGGATGCAAAGAAAATTCATAATCTTCTGAAGGATTTCATCCTACTCAGACATAGCCTATGTCTTTAATTAGCTTTGAGGCAAGATAGAAAATATAAGTAGAAAGGAAACAAAAGAGTGAGGAAAAAGAAAAAAAAAAAAAAACTGGATCTTTAACCCCAGAGCCTATGGGAAAGCTCCTCACACCTTTTATCCCAAGGCCAGTTTCTCCTCCACACCTGGACCAAACTGAATCCAGCAAAGTAGAAAATGAATAATTACTGACAAATGTATGAATCTTAGAATTACTGTAATTCTCTCGTCTATGAAAAAGGGCCTCATTTTGATTAAGCTCAAGTGCATTGTTAGCTTACACAATGTATGTTCAGACTAAACAAAGGGAGATGTAATATTTTTAGAAACCTATAATCTAGGATACATTCCCAATGTTATCTACCGATCAGATAGAGGAGACAACATTGAACTAAGGGCCTGAGAAAGGCCAAGCTCCCATAAATGGCCTCCCCACCACCAGGCTGAGGCCATTCCCACTGACCTTCCCGTGCCCACCGGAGACCCCAAAGCTGCTTCTTACCCTCAACAGCACTGTATACTGCTCTGAAAACACATCTTCACTTTCACTTTCTTTTGGCTTTTGTTTTTCACTTTCTAACAAAGCACTCCCTCTTTGCTAAAACCTGACTGATTCTTCAATTCTTTTCTGTGATAGGTCAAGAGGCTGGAAAGTAGAATAGCGGTCTCCTCTTTCTTTGGACAGATCTCTCCGAGTCCCATTATGGTGACAGTGCAAATCATGTTAACTATTATTAGTGATATAGATTTGGAATTTAATCTATCCAATTCACAAAGAGAGAATAAGCTTAACATAACAGAATAGTGTTTTATTTGCATATAATATATATTCATACCTAACCGGTCTAAAAGGTACATGAATCCTAGATGATAGAATATTCTTACTATATCCTATAGGAATAGATTGTAGAAACAGGGTCCTTAAAATACTGGAAAAATGGCATGCTCACAGTGAATGTGCTTCTAAGGCAAACCTGCCCTCACCTTACTGGGTCAATCTGATTCTATGTTCCTTCCTCAGGGAAAGGTGTCTCTGAGTAGGATGATCCAACAGAACCTTGGTCTTTAAAATTTCCATGTTTCAATTCAAGACACATGCATTGCTTCTGAAAGCTCCTAGCTTTTACTATCTACCAATTTGAAACGCTCTTGTGAGCTCTTACACAACAACCAGTAACACCGGTGTTTGTATAGCATCCCGGGAGGACTGAGCTTGCCTTTGAAACCTGCTTGGACACCCTGGAAGAGCCATACCTCCTTGCTTCCTGGTGGAAAGGCGGCTGGGAGGCTGCTCTGCCGGCTGTGCTTCCACGGCCACTGCAGGCCCAGTTGGGCGCGCATGCTCTCTCTCTCCCTCTCCACCATCCTCTGGCCCTCCCTCAGCCGCTCCAGGTTTTGCTGGTACTCCTGGAGCTGATGGTCCAGCTCGCTGCGGTTCTTGAGCAGCAGCTCCTCCTGGGACTGGCACTCCCGTTCCCGCGCCTGCAGCCAGCTCTCCTTGGCCTCCTGCTCCCGCTGCTGCTGGTCACACCTGCGGTGCCAGCGCCGCTGTTCCTGCTGGAACTGGTGTTGGAGCTTGTGGATGTTAGCCAGCTCCTCACGCTGCTTCTCCAGGTTGCGGGACTTTTCCTGGTCTTGGAAGGAGCCGCCTCGCAAAGAGTGGCTGGGGGCCAGGCTCTCCTGCTGCAGAACCAGCTTGTGGATCTCGATGTGGCTATCCTGAATGGTCAAGGCGGCCTGTAGGGCAGCGGGGGAAAAATGAATAAACAGGCTTGTGTCTTGTTTACCTCTTGGGTTGGAAGCATCCCTAAATACAAAATGTATAATCAAACTATTTTCTCTTAATATTCTGCCTTTTTTCCAAATTATATGTAAAGACCGACTTTGGCATTTCAAATAGGTTTATCTTTAGTTCTTAATGACATCATCTGGGAAATTATATAGAGAAGAAATCTTATATAGAGAAAAAAAATCATATCATTTTTCCTTAGTGTCTGAGGGGATTGGTTCCAGGACTCCTTGTGGGTACCCAAGTCTGCAGATGCTCTAGCCTCTTACATAAAACGCCTTAGTGTTTGCACAAAACCTACGCACATCCTCCTTGCATACTTTGAATCATCTCTAGATGACTCATAATTCCTAATACAATGCCCACACGTCACTTCATGTGCACAAATCCAGTGTAGTACTGAGCAAGTTGCAAACTCAAGTTTTGCTTTTTGGAACTTTATGAAATTTTTTCCCTACATTTTTCTATCCAATGTTCTTTGAATGAGAGGATGCAGAAAATGTGGTTACAGAAGGTTTATTGTACTCAACCCCCTTCTGTAAATGTCATTGGTTGCCAGCTGTTGGGTGATATTTAAGTAAGTCTTCTTAGTAAGAAAGAATACAGTACATAAATTCGTAAGACTCTACGTTCCCATTCTAGAACTCATTCTCTTTCGAGCTTCCCCAGTTAATAAATTAATAGTCATATTAATTTTAAAATCTATGTAAACCTAGTAGTATCTTTTATTTGAATCCCAAACCAGAAATTACTTGATTCACATAGATTGCTTTCATGAAGACATAAAAATAAAAGTCAACTATTTGGAGAGATTTGATAAATATTTCTTTATAGTATAATGCTTAAGGATAGCAGTTAATGCTATTTTCAGGAGATACGTAAGTGGCTGAAGCTAGTCTGCTTACTGTTATGTCTTTGCATTCTCACAGGAAGGTCATGCATAAAACACTGAGCTTAAATTCATTTGTTTAATAGATTGCTAACAGGAGGCTGGAATGATTAAGAGAAAATAGATACTCTAAATCCCAGAGAACATTACCAAACAGATTTAAAAAAACATTTTGAGTTATGGTATCTGCCTATGAAAAGTTTGGCAATATCACAGAAAATAATTGCCAAGATTTGGATAGATGCCACTAAGCCAAAAAATTCTCTGTGAATGTCCTTGGAAGCTTTTCATTTTGAAAGTTCCCATTTAAAGTGCAAAGATGTACAGAAGGGACAAATTGAAAATGGACACATACTGGGTATGTGTGTGTGTGTGTTTTGACTCAGTATGAGAAATCATTACTCTCTTAGGAATAAATTCACATTTTTCCTTTCTAAGAATTTTTTAAACTGTCCATGTAACAGATGCTAGGAAGATGGGAGTTTGAACATTAGTTCTTTGTTAGATCAGCAGTTTTCTATACTTTTGAAAGTTAGAGAACTAAAATATATTTTAAATGTGTACTCGTTTTAGAGTAAGACTCAAAAAGATATTCCCTTGGGCCTTTTGAAATGAAATTCATATTTTTAGATTTGAGAATTATTTTTAAAATTTCAGGCTTGTTTGACTATTTGGTTAATGACCTTTAAGAGCTGTTAGAAAGAGAACAATGATTATCATTGAGAATAGATGCTAATTACTATGCTCTTTAAATATGAAATAATTAGCACATAATAAACCACTCAGGACTCGCTGACCTGGCAGAACACACTGTAGACAATACATCACCCCCTAATTCCAATAAATCCTAAGGGCATCAGTACGGTTAAACAAACAAAAATCCAATCATTTACATGTCAAAACTGCCACAGGAAATGATAACTATCATGTAAGGATTACCATTAGAATAATTCAGCATGACTACGAAGACTGCTTTGTGTCTACTTATCATTTGGGATAAGATTATTTTCTTCCCTAACACAGAGGTGGAATTCAAAGATTGGATATTCATTTCCCACACTTAAAGTTTGCACTTATATTTAGGAGAGAACAGTACTTTTTTAGGAATCCGCAATCCATTCTCTCTTCACTTACATTGCCAGAATATCTGTGCCTTTTCCTTTTTGACTCATTCTACCTATTTTCTGACCGTATTCTCAAATCAGCAAATTTCATTTTCATCTCATTCAGACACACTTATGTAAAAACATTAAGCATGGGTAAGAAATTCAGTTTCTAAAGAGATGACTGTACCATGAACGAAAATCTTTCAGAGACCATATCTTTAGAGCAGCCCAAAAACTTTAGCCTGTTTGAAAAAGTCTACAGCAGACTTTGGTGTTTCCCAAGTGGCTTCAACCTAATGCATTGCAAAAATGAGGTCATTTAGGTCACAGGGCATTTTGAACCTTGAATCCACATGGGGCTACATTTAGAGTTGAATAGAAGAGAGATGAACTTGTATTTTACCAGGTAACACAACCCAGGATGCTCAAGTTTTTTTATTCCTTAAGAGATAATACATTACATTCAAACTCTATCCCTTCTTTGTGGACATTTAAAAGAAAGCATATTGTTAAACATATTTGTTTTACATGATAAATTCATCTCTAAGAACTCCTATTCCAGACCAGCATCTCTGATGTAAGACACTAAAGGCAATCCCACAAACTGTGAATAAGGAGCTTACTTTCACCCCTGTTAGTTAACAGATTTTCAGAAGTTTCACACAAAGCAATAAATCAAGAAAATGAAATTGATAGGACTATTAAAGAACAGTTAAATAACTATTATTTTCAATTTTTTTTCCTACCTCGGATACCTCAAAGAATCAAATAAAGAAGTTAATTGAGTAGACCAGTTAAAAAATAAATACATAAATATCCTTTACTTACAACCATTAGGGATACATATATATAGTACCTCTATGAAGATATTCTAAAGCTTTGTAACAGAACATAAAATAAGAGATGATTGGCCCATGTTCTTAGACAAGAGGACTGATTATGGCAGAAGTTCTAATTCTCACCAATTTAATTCATAAATAAAATAAAATTTTGATTTTGTGGTCTTGGTAGAAAATAATTGACAGAGTGATTCAAAAGTTCTGGTAAAAGTATGTGTAAATATATGAAAAAATAAGAGGAGACTAACACTGTCATATATTCAAATGTAATCCAAAGCTTTATTCATTAATTAATGTGATAATAATAAAGTCTTGATGTAGTTGGGTTGAAGTCTAAATAAGGAAACAGCAAATGCAGTATGACTTAACATTTTTTGGTGACAAATTAGACTTAATTTTCTTTTAACATTCAAAAGGTATACAAATATGAAATATGAATGAGTAATAAACCAGGAAGGGGTAAAAAGTTTAGTCTCACTACTAATCACAGAAGTGCAAATTAAAATTATCAGATTCTTGACCCATTTTCAAATTGAAGAAAGAAAGAGAAAGAGAAGGTTGATTGCTTTATTTGGGCAATGTTTATTTAAAACCTTAAAAAAAAGAAAAGAAAGAAAGAAAATAGTTCTAGTAATTTATCCTGAAGAAACATTTAGATATGGCTACAGAGATCAGCGTACAAGGTTGTCCACATTTTGTTCTATTAATAATAAAAAAGTGTAGCTAATCGGTGATTGGATAAATTTCATAGACTTGAACATTACACATTCATTGAAAATCATGCTATAGCAGAATAGAGGATGGCACAGACAGGTGTTGCTAACATACATACACAAAGCAATCCAGAATCTGGAGGGATATGCACCAGCATGATGGTGGTGAGTCCTCTCCACAGAATCACAAGCCATTTCTTTTATCTATTTGTATTTCCAAATTTCTTCAAATCGTTTTACTAGATAAACATTGCTTTTATAGCATTAAAATTTTGTTAATCAGTAAACTAAGCAACTGGGTGCCCTGAGCCTCTTTTTTGTGCATGACCTGAGGGATCCCTCAGCACTCTAATCCTCAATTCAAACATATTTTTATGCTTATTTTTTTCTTGAAAAAGAATAAGCCCTTTGAGAATAGGTCTTGTGGTCCTTTTGCTTTTGTGGACTTAACCCTCAGCATAGTGTCCAGCACAGACAGAGCGGGTACGCAAAAAATGTTAAGCTATGGAGAAGGGGGGGAAAAAACCCCAAAGAGTAGATGAATTATTTAACTGCTCTTAAGACCTAAGGCCACATGTGGAAGTGAAAAAGTTTAGGTGTGAATTTAAGTTTTCACCAGAAAATGTGAAGTCATGCTACGCTCACCTAAGAGCTTCATTGTAAATGTCAAGCCAGAACATATTCATCACTATTTTCTAAAGATATGAACTGTTTTATGGTTTCTGAGAAGAATGGTATAAAATGTAGTAGTGGTGTTGCCTCATGATTACAAAACCAGGTGAAGTTCAGCTCATCTGGCTGACTTACTCTTATGGGTTGGCATTCTTCTGAGATCACTCACTACCTCTCAAGGTATTCTAATTTCTAAAGTCTGGGAATCATCAAAGTGAATTGCATTAAAAGAAACATTCACAAGGTCAAAGATTAGCAGAAGGTCGTTACCTGAAGGCTATATAAAAGACGAGTTAAATTCTGTATAGCTTGTATAATCTGAAAAATAAGATGGTATATATCAAATTCTTGAAAAACCTTTCATTAGCTACAAATCAAAAAAAAAAAAGCATAGTGATATATTTAAAGCATACATAGCTTACCTCTGACTGTGAAGATTCTGGAAAACTTCTATATTCCACCTACAATACATAAAAACATAAGAAAATGAATAGCCACTCTACTTTTTGGAAAAGCTGATCCAAAATGCATGACCTTCATCCTCTCTAAACTCAATTACCTCATCTATAGTGACTCTGAATCCTCCTAGGAAGAAAAACCTATAGAAACCCCCACCTGAAAGCAAGAGCCCCCCTCATGCAAACTTGGTGTTAGGGATGCATGGCAAGTTTTAACCAAGTTCCATCTTAAAACAAGGGAGGACTGAGAGGAAGCCTTGCAAGGGACACATGTTTACTGCATGCAGACCACACTGTAAACTGAGCGCTCTGTGCCCAGGTTGAAGTTTTCTCCTGAGTCAGACTGACCCCTTACACCCTCGAGGCCAGATTTAGAAGACAGAGAACAATGTATCAGGCCTCCAGCTCCCTGCCTCACTGGCCAAAATAGTCACTGGTTGGGATAAGAAAACTGGTCTCCCCCAGAGCCTGCCTCAATTAGACTTCACTGGGCCTGTGCAAAGACTATAAGTGAGGTCACAGGAGACCATCTGCTCCTTGGGAAGTGGGTCTATGCTTTATTCTTTGTCTTGCCCACAGCACACATTAATGGAACATGTGGATACTAAGGGTTTCCAGTTTCCAGAATTGAATTAAACTTTTGTTTATTCATCTATTGTCTGTCTTCTCACACTAGTACATAAACCAGTGAATAGCAGGACTTTGTGTATTCAATATTATATCTGCAAACCTAAGAATGATGTCTGGCATGCAATGAAAACTTGAATTTGATTGCGCTCTACTCAATAAGTACTGATCACCCACTATCAACACTATGCTTTATCCTATGGGAGATCATTGGACTCCCTGTTCTCCAAGAGCCTACAGTCTCCAATATGCTGCTTGTTTTCATCTGAGCAGATCTAATTTTAAGTGTAAAAAACAGTCAGCCATGGTAATGTTCTCAGATAACTTTCAACTTGTTGTTAAATGCAATCAGTTCAGGTTGATGATGAGCTAACCAGATCTTCTCTTCCCCCATATGGCAAATTAAAAATTTCATTACTGAGAACCCCCTCCAATAGAGGGAAAGACAAAGTCTGAAAAAGGGAGATTAAATTTAAAGGCATTAGATCTGTGCCCAACCCTATGGAAGATAACAGGGACTAAGAATCCCCATTCTTTAGTGAGTTTTGGAGTTCTTGCTTTTCTACTAGTCTGTTCTTGCCCATCAAAATTTTATTATTTTGAAATAAAATATGGTATAGAATTTTTATATTCTAAAAATTAAACACATAGAAATGAGTTGCTTTGTGCTACCCAAGAACCACCATTACTAGTGAGAAAGGAAATTGCACATTATCCTTTTAATGGAGTTGGTCCGCCACCTTGTGGTTCAAGAGCATAATTGCAATTGGTGATTAACAGGATTTCTGCCATTGGGTTTTTGGAGGCGAGGGAGGGGTGTTTTGTTTTTTAATTCTTTCAGTAGTAATATGTTTTAACCTTACCTTATTAAGTGAGCTAATGGGAAACTATCCATTATACAATTTTTAAGAGTGTGATTTCAAGTGGAACCCCTCAGCTTAGTTTCTCAAAATGCCTTATTAAGTGCCAAATTTTCCAGATAGGTTAAGAGGAACCCGGACACTTAATCTTGATTATCCTCCTGTGACTAAATCACAGGTGGGAGCTGTGATGGCTTTCCATTCGAGAGTAAGCTATCACTGACCAACTCTTCCTACCTCCATCCCTCTTTCGTTCCTTCCTGATAACATGAAAACAGTTAAAAGCTACAAACCAGATTTGAAAGTGAAGTCTGAACTGAGAAGAATGAAAAGCAGGAACATTTTAAGACAAATAAGTTAGAAAGTTTACAATCAGAAAACATAAAACACTGCATTCTTATATTCGTTTTGTCACATTCACTTTTCTTACAAAGTTTTAAAATGATTTTAAATTACAGTTGTCTTTTCTATGTTTTTTTTTTTTTTTAATCTTTGAACTGGGCTCCTAGCCATATGTAATACATACATCATATATAAAATGCTACATTTACAACATATAGATGACATACACGTTTATGTTCTTTCCTACACTGGCACGTGCTGATACTTGATAATGGACCTAATTCAGTGTCAGACAAAACCAAATTCTTGAGCCCTCAGGCCCTCCTAAGAGGCCAACTTGGCATCTCCTGGAATCATAGTTTTATTCTTTTAATATTTGAGACATTTCAATTTCATTTGAAGTTAATGGGAAGTTGTATGTATTTAATTTCTAAAGAGAGAGTTATAACCTATGTATAGAATAAGTCATTGAAGAAGAAGCAGCATTTGGAACCACTTTATCACAAATGAAAAATTGGTCAGGCGAATTAAAAATCTACCAAGAGTAGGTGAAATGTGGGCAGTGAAGGGGAAAAAATTGGAAAAGCGAAGAAAGTCAAGGAAGGTGAAAGCAGCAAGAATATTCCAAAGTAGAAATTATCTCAGCTACGTTAGCACCATCCGGTTGCATAAGGGCTCCAATGCTCAGGACCACCTCAGCCAGATGGTTGCCAAAAGCAGTGTGTGGAAAGCAAGGTTTGCAGCGCGGAAAGTGAGCCCAGAGATCAGAGCACAGACACACATACAGACGTGAGAGTTTTCAACCTTCTTTAATAACTTTTTCACTTTTCTTTTGTTTACACCTACATGATATAGGAAGAACAAGAACATTGAAAGAAGAAATAAGTTAGAAAGTTTAAATAGGAATTTGAGAACAATTCAGAAAAGCACTTTCATTCCACTCACTGCCATTGACAGGGCAGGACCTGAGGCTATTTTATGGTACAAAGCAACCTGTGTCATTTACTAACAAATCAGTTAACAATACCTTCTCCCCTGCATCAGAGACCTCCAAGTCGGTTACCACACCCTGGATCCCGGGATCCACATCCCAACAGCCTCTTCCTTCTGTCCCTTCTGTGTCTAGTGCTGGGAGCACGCCATTGAGACAGAAACAAAAAGGACAAACATCAGCCACCCGATTGGGTTCATCCACACACAGCTGACCCACCCTTCCAAATAAGGAACGAGGACAATTGATACACCTGGAATGTTCTCATAGGAGGCACCAAAGCAGCACAGAGCAAAGCACACAGTCCCTGCCCACAGGGGGCTTACACACTAACACAAGTCAAATTGACACAGGGCATGAATGAGCACTCATCTTTTCACGTTTACTTCTTTCTCATGCAGACGTGCCCATGTGTTGTTTGTGGTCTAGGAAGTATAGATTCTATGCATCACGTTCACTTAGTAGGAAAAAGCCTACTGGGGAGGGTGAAATTTAAAATAGGCACAATTGAATGAAAGCAAGGTCTCGGGGCAGACCCAGGTCTGTAAGAAGGGCCCCCCTGTCCAGTACGAGAGCAGCAGCCCATAAGCAAGATTTAGAAGGAAGGAGCAGGCCAGCAGTAGTCATTTTTCTAAGAAGGCTGAAGATGGCTAAGGCTTCATGGTTTCAGGGTCACATAAACTGAGACCCTGTCCCAGTTTCTCATAATTTCCATTTTTTTTTTCTCACACTTCCTACTGATACTCTAAATTTGCAAATACTGTAATTACTGTATACTTAACCTATGAAAACATAGGGATTAGTTGAGAAATATTTTTAAGTACCAAATACAAATTTCACTTCCAATAAATCTCCATTGGCATGAATTTATTTATTTATTTATTTACCATGTGAACTCAGTTAAAATATATACCATGCTCACCTTGCACTGATTAAAGCTAGACCCTTTGAGGCCATTTCACACATAGCATTTCAATGAAACAATGTCTAATCAGGACGCTAGTGAAAAAGATATTCACTTTGTGGTGCTGTTTATAAAATTCTTTATTCGATGTCATCTTAAAACTTTATTTTTAGTTAGGGAAATGCTTTTTCTTTTTGTTTAAATTAGCAAAAAATGCTTATATCTTTGGAAAAGCTGAGTTGTCTAAGACTCTAAAGGCCTCTTGTAAAAAAAGACTTTTGATCTCAGCAGAAATTACTTTAAATGATATCAAGCAGAAAGCAAGTTCATTGTCTATGCCTATAGTGAAAGGACATTGTATAGAGACTCTTCTGTCACTCAAAAAGTAGTTCCATTGGATACATTCCTTAAAAAAAAAAAAATGTCTTAAAGAGATGTCAAAAGGCATTAGCAAATAATTAACTATTCTCTTTCTCTTCCCCAACTCTTTACAGAAATAAGGGCAACCAAATGTGAAAAGAAGGAAGTGATGGGCCAAATAAAGGCAGATTTCTGGAATTTGGATCAGGTTACCCCTCTCCATAGTCAATTTCAGGGCAAGTGAGAGGGTTTCCAGTGGACAGAAACTGACAGAAGTAGATTTCACTCATTCACCTGATGAAGTATACTGAATCCTAAAAATAGAGTTTTGTTTGGCTTATAACCTCAGACTGACATGAGTTTGATCTGGAAGAACCCAGTCCTCAAAGTCAATCACAGAACTGACCCATTTAGTGGAGGCTTTCATTTAGGAATAATCTTTTGCCTTTAGTATAACCTTATAAAGAAAATCTAATTTTTATAGCATCATGGTCCAATTCAGCCCAGAACCAATAAGCTCTTAGGGTTCAGAACCCTGCCTCCTGAACCTGCATCTCCTCTATGTGAATCCTGGTATCAGACTGCTCTGGTTCCAGCAAATGCCACGGTTATCCCTATGGAGTTGTGGGAGATGTGGACACAGATGGGGAGAACCTCCACTGCCTGGCCCAAAGGGAGGGATCTGGCCACGTGCTCTGAGCAGCTGCAGAGGCGGAGTGGAGCCTCTTCAGCTGTCCCTGGGCCGAGGCTGAAAGCAGCAGATCCCTACATGTATTTTTAGATAGAACTTCCTCAATGGCATAATGAGGTTCTTCTTTTAAAAGGAAATCACCCAGGGCAGTACAACTCCCCTGATGAATCTGAGCTGTGTTGAAATGAAAAACACATGTGCACACTCTGAAAATAGAGACCCAGGATTAGATAAAACAGAACTGGAGAGGGGAAAATAATTATTGGTGCTCATAAAAAAATGTCTAGAATTAAAAAGCTATACTGCTTCAATATATCTTAATCAACCAGGGGATGTTGTTAAAGAAAGTCTAAAGCAATTTAATCCTCCAGTCTCTCGCTACTAAAGATGGTTTATCACATGTACATAAGACCTTTCTTTGGAAGTAAAGTTTTTACCACCTGTATGTGCTGAAAGATAGACTTTATACTCTCATCTTAGAGTCCTCTATGGAATTAACTATTCAGCTTAAAAATAACACATACAACAACATAATTAGGTTTATATTACCTATATTACCTAAGCTACTAAGTTAGCAATTTGTTAATGGAGAATATGATTCTCCATATTCTGTTTTTCTATACTTAAAATATACTGAAATGGTGTTTTAATAAATAAATTTTGACCTGAATTAAAGTATATGATAACACAGATGAAAACTCTTTTGGCAATTATACCTTTACACACACCAAAGTCTGTGTGTGTGTGTGTGTGTGTGTGTGTGTGTGTGTGTGAGAGAGAGAGAGAGAGAGAGAGAGAGAGAGAGAGGGAGGGAGAGGAAGAAAGAGAGAGAGATCCTAGTTTTATTAAGAATCAGAGATATTCTCAGTTATATTTTCTCAGTTGATATTCATGAAATTAAGTTTAAGGCTTATTCTCCAGTGGACTGCAGGGACTCTTAAAAATGGAAAAAGTCCTTTCTAAATTGGTGTTCAATAAGTCATATAAAAAATCGAGGCAGAGTATGGCTTGGGGAAGGTGCAATGCTTTGATGGGAAACAGAACAGTAAAACCCACCAACCACTCTTCAAGTCTTTATCCTTGGAACACCGGGCCATGAATGTATGCATATAATATTTACTTATGACTAGCATAGTTGTTCTCATTTTTTTTTTTCCAATTTAAAAAAATACACGAACTCCCTTTTAATAGGAACAGAGTCATTGCTTTCATCTTATGTGACCACTAGAGGCTCCAGGGGCTGTTCAGACTCATTGCCAAGGCCTGTGTTTTCACTTACGAGCAGTAGGCGGTCCTGGTACATCATCAGAACAGAGTGTGTCCACCAAGACAGCTTCTCCGCCACCTTCCTCAGAGGGCTGACTTGCGTCGCCCATCTGTGAGGCCTTCACTGCAACTTGCAGACTCTCCGCTAAGTAGGAAAATAAAAATAAATTTAAAAAATGAATGTATGTGTAGAGTCTAATCTAGACCAAGAGTTAACAAATTGTATTTGGCCTGTGCGTGATTTTACGTGACCTAGGAGCTATGTATTATTGTTACATTTTTAAAAGCTTGTTAAAACACAGGCTTGTGTGTGCACACGCACACACACTCCCACACAAGATCCAGATGGGGTGACCTGCAAACCCTAAAATATTTACAATCTCGCCCTTTGTAGAAAAAAATATACAGGCCTGAAATTTAGACCAATACTTTTAACATCATCTTGAAATATAGAGCTAACTCAATAAAAATATCTCAATGTAACTTTTACTTCACTAAAATAGTATGTTGAAAAACTTCTTGTAATTCAAGTAATATAAACATCAGGCATTAAACTTTTGAAAGCAGTGTTCAGAAATATTAGCTATTCTTCAAAAGAGTATTTCCTCCAACTTTAATAATACAGATTCCCAGTATTCACTCTAGACCTGTGATATCAGGTTCCACAGAGGAAAAAAGGACAATTTTTGTTCTAAACAAGCACCAAAGGCTAATTCTGAATCACAAAGCTTCCAACAGCTTAAGCAAAGCCACACCAGGAAGGGGAAAGTTTGTTCACAATAAAAGGTTTTGACTAGCCTGTAGCAGACTATAAATAAATCTACTTTATTTTTTGAGGACTCTACAAATATTCCTAAAGCCATCTTGTCCAATAATTCCATTCAGAAAATACTGAGTATCAACTCTGACTATTGAACATTTTATAACTACTAAAGAGAACCTGCAGACTGGAGAAAGAGAGAGACATACAACTAACCATATTACAGGGCGGCACATTATCAGGTAAGCTCTATCTCTCAGTTATTTGAGCATTGCAAAAGCTACTGCTGCACTGGTGAGAAGGAGAGTTACATAAACTAGTGGGATTAAGGCAAAGTTCACAAAAGGGATGAAATCTGAGCAGACCTGGAAGGATGGCTGGGATTTGTGGGGCAGAGAGAAGAAGAGAAAGGAAAACCAGCCTGGCATTTCAAAGAACCAGGAAGACCACTCAAGGTGCATATTCAGCTGTATTTTTTTGCAGAAGATGGTTACCTTGCTCTGAAAAGAATTCCTGCTGCATCTCTCACCTGAAGGCTCAGTGCTGACCAATGACTCAGGGGTGAATTACCCCACTTGGGGCCCATGCAGTACCTCCCCTGATCTGGTTCCTTTTGAGCAGCTGTGTCCATGGCTGTTCCCTAATATCTCTATCACACAATGGGCCAAAGGAATTGAAGCCAATGAACTTATAACCCATCATTAATAAAAGTTTTAGTGGGGAAATGAAGTCAAAGCCACTGGCTAAAACTGAAGAGTGAGTGACTTGTTTCACAAAGGCCTTATCACTTTTAACTCATTAGGAAGTTCTTTTGGTGTTACTTCTAAAATACAACTCGAATCTGTGTACTTTTCTTTGCTTCCGTTGTCAATAGTCGGAGCCTAGGCCCACGCACCAGCGTCTCTCATCTCAATTGCTTTCTAACACGTCTCCAAGCAAACTCATCCCCTTCCAATCTGTTCTCCTACAGTAGCCAGTGTTCCTTTTAAAACATAAAGAAGATCACACCACACCCTGACTAAAAGTTTCCAGTGACTTCCAGCATATTTGGAACAACAGAAAAGATAAAATCAAGATCTGATCCCCACCCAACCTGCACCACTCCAGTTGAGGCAGTCACTGACTTCCACCACCTTCTTTCTTTCTTGAACATTCCAGACTCAGGGTCTTTGAGCTTACTTTCTCTCTATTCAAGAATGATTCTCCCCCAGATCTCTAGATAGCTGGCTTCTCACCCCTCAACTCTTATTTCAAACAATAACTTCCTGGGGCGAGGATCTTTCCTAACTTCTCAAGAGCAAAGCCTTTGCCTCCTCCCAATCCCATTATCTTGTTTCCATGTGACTTTCTGAATGATCTGGGTTCCTTAGGTACTGTTTATCATCCCCCACTGGAACTTTTATGAAAGCATTACCATTCCCTTAGCACCTTCAACGATGCACAGGGTAGATTTTCAGTGAATGTGAATGTTGAATGAATGGATAAACAAATGGGTGGTTCTCTCTGTGGACTCCACTTCAGACAACCTTTACGCCCTTCCCAAGGTGGTAGATCCCATGATTTCTAAGTTCTCTCCTAAAGTAAATTTTCTGATATTCTAAACCAGTGTTTGATAAACACTTTCTGCAAGTGATCAGATAGTTAATATTATAGGTTTTGCAGACCATACAGTCTCTGCCAGAACTGTTTACCTGGGCCGCTGTAGGAAACAGCAGTCCAACACAGTAAATGAAATGTGGCTGTGTTCCAGAAGAACTACATTCACCAAAACAGGCAGCACAGTGATTTTGATCCATGGTCTGTAATTTACCAATCGTTTTTCTGAATAACAGCATTCTTTGCCAATCAGGTAGAAGCTACTTTATTTTTTAAACTTTGTATTCCTATTGTCAGTTCCTGACCACTATCCCCATTTGTCCCCTTAAGGTCCTTTCTCCCTCCATGCTCCTGCCACCAGCTGGCACCACTCAACCACGGACTCCCACCTCTGTCCCACATTCCCTGAACAACCCAGCACCTGGCACAAGTTCTCCCCCTCCCTCCAAAGCTAATTCTGCCAAAAATTCTCAGTAATTTTATAAACTCAGTCCTTCGACCAGCCTGGCCTCTCATCTCCATGACATTTCCATCCAGTGATCTTGTCCTGCCACCACCTGCCCCATTAAACCCAAGACTTTGTTATCACCAGTATCTGCACTTTGCCCCTCTGATGTCACAATCAGAAGTCTCCCTTTAAACCATAAGTCAGGGGGTTTGTCCCTTGGCCTTCTCACTTCCTTCATGTCTGCGTATATAGCATTATATCAAAGAGGCCTTCCCTGGCCACCCTATCTAAAATGGATCCACCCCAAGTCTGTCACTCTCTATCCCTTCTGCTTTGCTTTTTTTTCTTCATAGCACTTGATGCAGCCTGCGTGTTTATTTCTTTATATTTTGTTCTTCCTAAATTTAAGTTCTAGGAGAACAGGTACTCATGTCTTATTCTACTATAATCTCAGCACCAAGACGATGGTACATGACATATAGTAGGTACTCAATAAACATTTTTTTCCTTTGTCAAAACAAATCCTTTACAAAGCAACTTACCTTCTTTCAGTGCTGCTGCCAGTATAGAGGCTGCCTGAGGAGGCTCTCCTGGGTCGGGCTTAATGAGGAGGTGAGGTTCTAGATGGACATCCTCAAAGCCACTCAGCTCCCCCAGTTCAGCATAGATATGCAGCTTTTCCTCCAAATATGTGCAAATTTGCTGGTCTTGATTACTGAGTATTTCTGTGAAATAGCATTTACCATAGAAGTTTATCACTACCATGAATACAACAAATTATATAAGAATTCAAGTTAGAAGATAAAGATGCTGCTTAGTGAGTTGTCTGATCTAAAAGGTAAAGCTCATGCCGTTGGGTGGGACAGACCCAGGTTCAAATCTTGCCTCTTCCACTTTGTGACTGTGGGCCCCAGCAAGTGACTTATCAACCTTCTCAGCTTCCACTGCACTTCATTCCCCTACTTCCAGGAAACCCTGCAGAGTTCTTCTTTGTTTAAGCAGGCTGTTTCCTATTAAGACTAGACACCCTGCTCAGGAATGAAAATTGAGGCAGCCCTGTCCAGGATGAGCGAATGCCCACAGGGGAAAACAACACAAAGGCCTGAAACTCCTCAGTCCTCAGCCAGTCATGGTCAAAACCAAGCACGCTGGCTTGTGTCTTTGTTTCTAAACACCCAATTTCTGTCACCACCCTTGCATGCATCCTTCTCTCCTGATTGTCCTATGTTACAAAATTCTTAAACCTCAGAGACCTTAACCAAAATCGAATCCAGGGGTTCTCAGCCCTCTGTGCTCCTCAAGATTACCTGGAGAGAGTTTAAAATACTCATGTCTACTCTGCACACCTCACTGATTCTGAGTCAGTTGGTTGAGGGTACAGCCCAGACATGAGCAACCTCCTCAAGTGATTCTAACATCAGGCCAAAGTTGAGCTAATCTTTCTTTACAGATTTGCATTTGATGGCCAGACCTATTGGGTTCCTTGTGCAGTCCTACAACTACGACATGACAGTGCTGGACCTAAAATAAACCATCAGGCAGCAATTCCGACACTCATCAGTACCACACTGCCCAGTTACTGTTTCATGCGTGCATTTCTGTGTGTTTTAATCATTAAGGTAAAAGAAGAAGCTTGGCTAGTATCAGGATGTTTTCCTGGAAGGTGGTCAGGGCAAGCCTCAGAAACACACAGTTAACCTTTCATTCATGACACCAGGGCTTTCCCAACACCCAACGAGCGCACCACGACCAGGGAGCCAGAAGGGCCCACAGCATACCTTGACATTGCTGAATTCTGGCCACTCTGGCTTCAGCTTTCCGCCTCTCTTCATCGGATTCACTTGTCCTTCCCCCTTCTTCTTCTGGGCAACTTTAAGAGACAACAGTCAAGGGACACAACTGAAACTGAATCCAAGTATGTTTAGAATCATTAGGAAAACATGGAAACTTGGCAATAAAATTTATTCATAAAGGCAAAAAAAATCAGCATAAAGAGAATTAGTGATGCCCCCTGGCCAAGAGCTTGGTTTTCTTGAGAGAAAAGGACCGTGCAAAATATAACATGACTCTCAAAGTCAGCAGTATAGGATGACTCAAATATTCCAACACACACACAACACACACACACACACACACACACATAAACACACATACACCCAACACTCATGTTAAGTACAAATAAGATAATAATTTTTATTTTTTACAACATTTGGGTGTTTTAACAGGTGAGAGTAAGAGCATTGGGGGATGAAGTTAGGGAGCCATACTGAGTGGATGCAGTGGAGATAGGGAAATTAATGAAATCAAATTACCATTAAGAATGATCTCTTTGTACCCTCATTTATACAAACAGTCCTTGAGTACCCAAGAGAAATAAATTGATTTAGAACCTTTAGTTCCACCAATCTAAAAACATTTATTGAATGATTCCTCATTACAAGGCACCCAGAGGTACACATGACATGTCCCTGCCCTCGAGGAGCTTCCAATCTGATTAAATAGGCATATATATATATATATATATATATATATATATATATATATACATACATGTAAAAGATAAGATCCACAAGCACCAGATAAATGCCTTAGAGAGCAGGTGCTAAGGCATTCTTCATGAAGCAGGCGAGACAGGAGCTGCACCACAGTGCACAGGCAGAGGGGAGGGGAGGGCGCTGCATGCAGAGAGGAGTGTGGACGACAGATCTGCAGGTGACGCGCTATCACTATCGCAGGCAGGTGCAGGGGCAGGGAGCAGACCATTCTGGCTGAAGCAGCGTTTTCATGCAGGGAAGGCAAGGTTAGAATGTTTTTTCCCATTGAACAAGCACATTCCATGGATCAAAGACAGAAGGAAACGTTACCTTTCTACTGCCTGTTGGATCCGCCTCATCCAGTTATTTCGTTCCTCCTTGGAATTGGTGTGAATTTCATACATCTCGGGACCAGCCGATGAAGCACTGATCAGAAACATTCCTCTCTCCTCATTAGCAACTTCTCTAGCAATAAGCTTCTGAAGGGAAATAACGGATGGCTTCTGATCCTACATAAAATAGGAGGATGTGCAGATGAACCTGCGTCCTTTCCAAGGGTCACACTGAACACATGAGCCGTGGAAAGCACAGGACTAGGGAAACCTTTATTTCATTTCCCACTTTTCAAAAGAGCTGCAGAAGTTGATAAGATCTCTAAGGGAGAGGGTATAGAGAAGAAATAATAGAAAGAAAGGGTTCAGGGACATGTTTGTGCTTAAAAATTAGTGGTTTAAAAAGTCAGCTTTTAAAAAAGACAGAGAAAAGTCAGAGAACTCACTAAAAAATATATCAGAATGCTGTGGTCTGGGACAAGGGATTTTTCTATGAGGATATGAGAAAGGAAACAGTCTTTAAAATATGAGAGATGGAAAAGGATGATGGACCTGAAGAGTCCCTTGAATCTGGCAGTTAATAGCAATACAGTTTCAGTGATGGGCACAAATCCCCAGAAATCAACAACATCGACTGTAAAAAAAAAAAAAAAAGAACGAGAAGGCCAGACCTTACATTCCCCAGATGTCATTAGCCTCTTCTGCTACTGTCCTGTACAACCCAGCGACAGAACTGCTACAGCTCTATCTGCAGGTATCTCTCCTCACCAGCTAGATAAGCTGATGAGTGGGCAACAGAGGGTCTAATTCATCCTTCTGTGCCGGGCACACTGTCTTGCACAGAGCAGGCACACAACAACTGTCTGTAGAACTGGACTTAACATGATTCCACTGGAGAGAATAGGAAGAAAGCCTAAAATGTGGAGCCACACTGTGATTCAGCCACCTTCTACGGACATTCACTGTGGTCCTTAGAAGCCTCATGTGCAGCTCTAGGGACCCAAAGATGAAGACGACCCTGATTGACACTGACTTGGACCAGGAGCTGAAAGAATGGCCAAAAGAATGCCTGCCGCTGAGCAGTGTGGGGTGAAAATGAAGACTCGGCTTTGGTTTGTGGCTCTCGCCACTGTTTACAGAGCTGGCTGCAGTGTGTGGTTTTCTTTCTCCCTCACGGACTGAGTGACGCCTTTATTCTGAACATGCTGCTCTGTGCACTGCTGCTGGCTCCTGGGCACTGGCTTGTCTGCCCTCCTGACTCTGCAGTCATCACTGCCAGATCTGGAGTTGTGTGCCAGGGGGGACCTGGAGCCTCTCCTCCATGTTTCTTAGAGTTGCATGAAAATATAGGATGGGACAGACAGAAAATTGGTCAACCTGGTTCTGTGCTTGGCCTCTGAAAATGGAGGCAAAAGAAATTTTGTGGCAAGCCTTCTCCAATATGGCCTTCTATAATGAGGAAAGATCTTCTGAGCATTATTAATACCTGTTGTTCTATTACAGCCCTATTATCTGGAGTGTCATCTGCCTGCCTTTTTTCAATGTATTATTTCAGCTTTCTCAGATTACAAGGTTGGTGGTGTCTATATATAAAAATTCAGGGTGGGTTTAAATATCTTAAAACATTAGCAAGAGTGAAATCACTTGAATCAGAGTTATTGGGGGAGAGGCACTGGCAGAGTAAGTTTTTTTGTTGTTGTTTATTTGTTTGTTTAATTTTTGGTGTCAGGTATTGAACCCAAGGGTACTTCGCCACTGAGCTACATCTCCAGCATTTTTTATTTTTTATTTTGAGACAGGATCTCACTAAGTTGCTGAGAGCTTCACTAAATTGCTGAGTCTGGCTTTGAACCTGCGATCCTCCTTCCTCAGCCTCCTAAGCCACTGAGATTACAGGTGTGTGCAACCACACCTAGCATGATAAGATCCTTAAAGAGTAAAGAATAAATTAAATAAAGCCTCATTCATTAAATAATCTTTAGGCCAGAAGATATCCGAGGCGAGCCCATCACTGCTCATAGTAATCATAAGCTGTGAACAAGAACTCAAATTCCCAGGAGAAAAGGCAACACAGCTTCTCTGGAGACAGATATTAAACACTGGCAATGCAAAGATGTTTATTTGTGCCATAGCATTTAAAAACCATTTCTTACAAAATAAGTTGCCAACATTTAAAAACGGAAAGATTCTGCCATAAAAAAATAAAAAAAAACCTCTAGGATTTTGGGTGCTTGGATAAGAGAGAAGATTGGTGATACAGGGTCCATATTGTCATTTAAAAACACCAACTATGGCTGAGCAATGGCTCTGCCAAGCTGGAATGTGCACTCACTAGTTGACAACAGTCTCTACCATTCTCTGCTGCCTCTGCCCCGCTGACTCCTTGATGCTGAACTGGGATTTGCTCACTTCCACTCCTGCCAAGTCCCAATGGACATCTGAAGCTGAAGACCAATGATGCTGGGGAAGAGGCAAAGGAGCTGCTCCCTTTAGTTCTGTTGTTATATCATGTCCACTTTGCACTGATTCTGTTAGTGAGTGATTCCAAGGGAATGAAAAGATTTAAGGTTGCTTCATACTTTGAATTGAACTAGCTGATCTACATGTTCATTATCTTTTTTATTGTTTAATTTAGAAATTGTCTTATTTAATATTCAAGGGATACTTCTTAGACTCATTATCCCAGGACTTAGTGAACTTATCTATACATTTTGTAGGTTTGGTTCCTACTCATTCCCAGCTGAGTGCTCTTTAAAAACAAACAAACAAACAAACAAAACCATCTGGTAAGGACAGTACTCTATCTTCTTACTACTTTCAGATGCTTAGCTTCTGGCTGTTTCCCGGTTCATCATGTCTTCTATAACACGCAGCAGGATAAACATCTTAGTACTGAAGGGCACAAGGAATGAAGAATCTCTTTTTTTGATCAGAGTGTGAGAATAATTTTCTGAAACACTAGGGTAGGAACTAGGAAATGAGGGTATCTATGTACCCCTAGCTAATGCTTCAATTCTCCAACGTGTTCACTAAAAGAGATTGATGGCGCAGGGACAGATGTAAGACAGATGTCAGACAGATGTAACTAAAAGGTCTATGAGCAAACAGCAGGGTGCACTTGACACTAAGGATACAATCCTGCTTTCTCTTTTACTCCCTGGTATCGCCTTTATGATATGAATGCAGCTTTATGATATGAATTCAGACTAACATCTTCCAGAAACAATATTAGCAACATTTTACTACTGTTCACAGCCAAACATATTCTACCAAAAACTAAGTAGTGGCTGCCTTCATTCTGATATCTGACAAACTGCATTCCGAACTGCCTGTTTAAAGTTAAGTGTGGCCTATGGGTGGTCTATGGGGATCATGTGAGATAAGAGGCACAGATCCATATCTCAAGTCATACTGTAAGTTGAGCATCATGGCTTGACCTGCATCCATATGCTCTATTGCCTAGAAAACAAGACGATTGTCTTTTACTGTGTCTAATTCTTGATTAATTGGTCAGTCATTTGGCTTGAAATACCACCCAAAAAGTAGGATTTGCTTTTCTTTCTGGCCTTCAGTTGTGAGGAAATCTGTTTATGTAAAGATATGCTGATATTCTTCCAGCCTGGTTTTCACTGTCTCATGGATTAATCAAAATGGTTCCCCCCAATTCCCATTTTTTTCTCCATATTCCTTCAGAATATCCCAGATACCAGAGAGGAAGCTGGAAAAATCAGTAAGTTTTCATGAAAGTTTCAATAGTTACAAATGTATTAGGGAGACAGGGCTTGTGGAAAGCTTCTTGTCAACCTCTGCTTTAGCTCTGTGCAAAGCATTTCACCTTTGAACAACTCAGCATGGCTGAGCAGAATGAAGAAGCCTCTCCGGCCAACTGACATGTACCAGCAAACCACTGCTCCAGCAGCCTCACCCCAGAATCTCATCACCATAGGCACGCTTCTTTGTTTTCTTGGAACAGCAAGACAGAAACTTTATTGAGCTTTGAATTTTCCAAAACCAGATGGAATCAATGCTACCTGCTAATGTACCAAATAGGCTGTCAATCAATGGATAATAGACACGTTTTACAGAGCCACCACTGTACTGCCCCTGTCAGTATTGTCTCTTGGATTCTTCTTGCTAACAGAGCCTGATGCTCCATGATGCCCACAAGGAGTTAATGGATGCTGTCTTCCTTCTCCACACCATTTTGGACTACATAGACATAGATGCTATGTAAGAAATGTGATAAAGTGCTGGCTTTCACTAAATGTAATTATGAATCAACAATAAAATTATACATTACAAAGGTAAGTGTTATTCATGACCTTAGTCATCAGAACCCATTGTAGTAGAAATAAGAAAGAATCTTCTTCAGATAACAGGATAGTGTTCGCTTGTTTGGCAGAAGGAATATTATTATGACAGTTACAAATGGGGTCAGCAAGCAGCACAATAAGGCACTCTCAGGAGCAAGATGCTGAAAGTGACCCTCTGTCCCCAGCATTAACATTTCAGCCATTAGATCTGAGAGAAGGACATAGGGTTTGGGGATAATAGGAAAGACCAAGATAGCCATAACAGAGAGGTACCTGGGGGGCACAGGGAAGTGCCTATTCACTATCTAGTACCAAAGTACTACAATCTTTTCACAATTCAAATAGTTACTAAACCAGCTGTAAAATCACCAATAATAATGGAATTATATGAGGTGCATTTTATTTCACTAAGAATTTCGGGCATTTTTTCCCAAGGAAATGCAGAATGAAGTCTTATTAAAAATATGCATCATATGGCCATATACTTACTACGGCTGCAAAGATGTATTTCTGGTCTTTTTCTTGTAAAAAGAGCAGCACATCAGTTAGAAGTAGAGCTAGGATATCTTCAAAGAAAAAAAAACATTACTAATGTTAGTGATGCAAACCACATTTCAAATGCCTTTATTAAATATTCTAATTTCATGCTTCAAATTTAAATAAATTCAATAAAAATTAAGTGACTCAGGTTAGTCTAATTATAAAGTTTTTATTAAATCCCCAGTATTATGATAGTGAAGGATATACACACAACTTAGTAAAAAGCCAACTTTTAGTGTGCATGTTTGTATGTATAACTATAAGTATACTTACAGAATTTAAATTTAAAATGGATGAAAAATATCCTACAGAAAGAAGGTTCTAATAGACTGGAGCAAGCCCTTACATTTAGGGGAAAACCACACTTAATTAAAAATGTAACAAGGGGGCTGGGGTTGTGGCTCAGCAGTAGAGCACTCACCTAGCACATGCGAGGCCCTGGGTTAGATCCTCATCACCACATAAAAATAAATAAATAAAATACAGGTATTGTGTCCAACTACAACTAAAAAATTAATATTTTTTAAAATATAAAAAGGCAGCTTCCACATCAACTTATACACGAAAACCTGCTCCTGTGTTTCATGGAGAGTTGAGTGAAGTTTGAGTGCCTAGATTTCTCTTGCAAATTGTTTACAAGAGCCCACCTTCACTGGAACCACTGCACACAGACTGACCTGATGCAGTGACTCTATTAAAGGGAAAAGGAACAATCAGATCTATGGATAGTGCTTAAAGCTTTTTCAATACAACATTATAACCTGTCAAACAACAAACCCCATTTCAGACATTAGCTGAACTTCCAAAAAAACCTGACCATCCTCCTGTGGAGAATGACCTTGAATTTAACAATTTAACCAGATTTAACATTCTCTTCCTCTCATTACTCACCTGAGAACATTATTACGATGAAGTGTTAGAAACAAGGAGACCAGGCCTGTAGCTCTTATTCCTGGCTGCAAAGCAGACTCCCCTGGGCAGGGGGACGCTTTAAAACCTCCCTCTGAGCTGGTTTTCATCCCCTCACTGACAAAATCAGAATCTCTGGGAGGAGACTTGAGCATCACTGATTTTTTTTCAAGCTCCAGAGGTGATTTTAGTGTGTGGCCAGAGTAAAAAAGCCTGGGTCAGGCAAGGCGCTATCTACACGACCTCAAGAATGGAAATCAGCTGCTTTAGGGTCTAACCAGATTAACAGAGTTGAGTTAATGCCATGAGCAAACAGTAGCCTGAGGAAGTGCTTACACCAGGGCCAGGGTGCAGGTGGATGTGTGTTACAGTGCTCAATAACAAAGACGACATTCAGAGTTTTCTCACTTGCTCCCTTCATGATCTGACAGCCTCAGGCTGACTTGGCACACAATGGACCCTACCCGTGTAGGTGTGATAATACCTTGCTATCAACACAACTGCCAGAATAATATTCCTGTGCCAATGATGAGCAGAACTCTCAGCTCCTTTTAGACATCACACACATGCACATTCATAAAACCATATAGGAAAGTTGTTGGTTGTGACAGCAAATTCCCATCAAAGATGTGATCACTGGTCACACTTGCCTATTGAACCTCACAACCTGATCTTTCAACTGAAAAAATCAAGGGTCTGTGTATGCGGTCCTGCCACTTTGAACCATTTTTCCTCTGAAAACCCGTCCTCTGTTGCCTGAACAATAGGAATGAAGGCAGGAATGGGTCTGGTGTAGCCACAGTTACCTTTGAAACGTCCCGTGGCGGTTTTCCAGTAAACGAGGCCATCATACAGCAGGGTCCGCTCTGTACTCATCAGGGTCTGCTTTCTAAATACATGGCCATTTTTCAGCTTTGTGTATGTTTTGTTTTCAATCTTACTTAAGATCTCAAGCCATTTTTGGTTTTTCTCATATTCGTTGACTTTCAGATCCACGGCTGCAATCATGTCTTTAATTAAGCAAAGAGCTTTGCATAAGTCTTTATGTTCTTCAGTTCTTTCTGCATGGGAAAAAGAGAGAAAGAACACCATATAATAAGCCACTGAAAGAACACCATCCAATAAGAGCACTGGAAAAGAAAGGGTTTTTCTTTAGTTTTTAATTATAGTTAAATGTATCATCCAAGTAGCAAAAACTCCATGAGAAAAGTGCTGGATTAAATCAAATACTATATTATCACTCTGCACTTCCCACCCCCAAAAAGAAACATTAGAATACATGATTATAAAAGATTTGCTTATTAAATGTGTTTTCAGTGACAATAAGATAGCTGAGTTCTATCCTCTATAGCAGGGAATGTGTCACAGCCAAATCAGGGCTTCCTTACACCTTCCTAGACACAGCAGTCTAGTAATTCCTGCACCAAGTTTCCAACAACTGAAGCCAACCGTGGCATCTAGTCTCCATCTTCTTACAAACTCAGCCACGGATAACCTGAGTGGACTTCAGATTCATTTGGCTTCCTGGATCCCTTCTTCCACAAAAATAACATTCAAAACTGTGTTTTATAGCCATGTTGGCATACCTATGAATATATTCACATTATAATTTCAACATTTTCTTTGACGTAACATTTTTTTTCTTCTGTGAAACAAATTAATATATTTCCAAGAGACCCAAATACGATGCTTAATGGGCAAGTCAGTCATGTTCATGTCACCAGAGCAAATGATTATCAATTGCAGTAGTTACACTTTTAACCCCTGGCCACCTGCTGTCATTTCTGTATCACCTTAGGAAGCACTCTGGAGGAGTTTCTGAAATAGCCTTCTGGAGCCACGAGAAGTGAAATGAGCTCTTTTCTGTATTTGATGATAAGGTCACCTAGATGATGTTTACTGAGGTGGCTGGAACTCAAGGGCTAAAGAGGAGAGGACAAAAGAAAAACTGGAAGAGAAACCAAAGACTCTCTAGAGGCTAGAGCTGCAGGAATATATCCTAGAATGAGCAGTCAGTAAGGAATGGGAATCAACCCTCAAAAGGGTCTGAATATTTCCAGGATCTAAACATCTTCATAGGTTTGGGAGGGTCTGATCAGAAAACCTCAAGGAGCAGATCCTGATGCCCATCTTTCAAGGAAGATTTTTTTCCCCTCGCTGCCTGTCAAAGAACGCACCTCACTACTTGAACTGCACAAGAGTTCCTCCCCCACAAAAGGTTCTAATTTCTAAAAAGCCTGTTTCACTACTAGAAAAGCCAAGTAGAGAAAATCAGAGTTGAATTACGAGGTCAAGGAAAGGTCAGGAAGAGGCTGTCTTTTGATAAATTACTTCTTGCAAAGCTTAGTTACCCAAAGTGGACAGCATGGGCCTCCCTGGGAATCCTTTTAAAAATGCTTGCCTTGGGCTCTTCCCCAGACCTACTTATTCAGGATATGCACCTAAACAAGGTTTCTAGGTAAAGGAGATGGCTAATAAAGTTTGAGAAACACTGCTGTAACAGAGTCATGGAAACCAATGTCCTCACAAGCTCAGGGAGTGACTGACCATTGGTAAGGTCTGACCTGAGAAGGCTTGCATTTGGTCATCATGCCACTATACGAGAAGGGCCATAACTTATACTTACAGCTTGTAACATACATTAGTTTATTCATTCTACCAGAAATTTGATAACACTAGTTGACTACCATGATCTGACAGATTTTATTTCTCATACTATTATAGTAAACTTAAGAGAGAATATATAAACTAAAGAGCCTTAATTTTGCTTTCATTCTTTTACTGAGAATAAAATTTATGAGGCTTTTCTTTTTGTATTATTTTTATATTTTCTTGTACATTAAATGATAGGAAGCAATAAGAATGAGACATAAGAAACAAACACTATAATTTTTGCCTGGATTTAGTTCTAAATTTTATGTGACTGATAAAATGAAAAGAATGAATTATGTATGTCTGCTCACCTAGACCTCTTACAAAAAAAAATGAGTTTTATAGAATGGGCATTTAAGATCTCATTACCATTTAAACTGTTTCTAAGTCAACTGGTAATAATAAAGGCAATAATAACAGGTTCCATTTATTGAGCACTTTGCTTTTGCCAGGTTATTTCTGCTAGTCTAGTCTTCATCCTCTTACAATCTCACATAGTACTCACAACAATTCCATATGGCTAGGATGATCATTCTCATTTTGTAAAGGAGAAACTTGCCCAACTAATAAGAAGCAGAACCAAACAAAAACAATGGTAATACATAGTCACACAATTCCAAATACATGCCCTTGTTAACATAATGCACTACCACACTGATAGTAATTTTTACTCAAGACCAGTAAGTTAGTTTGAGAATTAGGTGTTTTTATTTATTCACTCATTGCACTGACATGTTTTTACTTATTGACAGCCTAATCTGTGCCAGTCAGTGCACTAGACATTGAAGATCTAGCTATGAACCAGACAAGTTCAGGCCTGATAAATCCCACAAGGAGCTCAGAGTTCAACTGTGTGCATGAATAGTTTCTTAAAAGACACCCAGATGTTGTTATTCCCTGGTACCTGATGAACTGACAGGGTCAAAGTAGCTCTTGCATAAAGTCACTCTCAGTGTAATAATTCATTGCTTGGGAGTGTGGATGTTTTGTGGTAGGATGGACAGCATCCTGCTTCAACAGACTGCTGTGAAGGTAATTGGAAGAGGAGGGAAGGGAGGTATTAAGAAGGTCCAGATAAGGGGAAACAATAAAGAAAAGCAGGATCAAGGAATGAAGAAGACCACTTGGTTTGGGATCCTTGTAGGAAATGAAACTGTTAGAAAGCTGCATGATTAGAGATAATTTCTCAAAATGAATCCAAATTCTAAGGCTTTCACATTTTCCTCATCATGAAAATCTTTATGAATCAGAAGTCATAACATTTGCGGCTGTGTAGGACACGTCAGGTATGTTTAAACAAAGGAGAGAGGCGAATATTAGGCCAGAAGTCACCACTCACCCTTGGTGTACCGCAATATCCTTTCCACCAAGACAGGGTATTTTGTGATGCGCTGAGTGACCAGGAGAATGCATTCTGGAATTCCTCGGCGACGAGCCAAAAGATTACTATTTCGGAGCTTAAAATAAAAATACATTTTATCTACTACTTACATTTACTTTTTATGTACAAATTTAATAATACAAAAATTTCTACAACAGTACAATTCTATTCAGACGTAGCAGAATATTTATCTTCATTCAGTAAAACTTGATGCATTGTCCTTAAATTTTATACTCTGCCATTAGTTTCAATGCCCCAAGACTCAAAGATTTCAAGAAATGTCAAGTTACTTGGATGTATTTTTTTTTAACTCCCAAAGTGAGCAAGTTATCAGAATTTCTGAGTAGCAAAACTTGTGGAAAAGTAATCAGAAATCAAAGTTAATTTTGAAGATGAGATTGTGGTTTACTATTTGTTTTTCTGACATGTCTTCCTCTATATTTCTTGTTACACATTACAGTGCTTAAAGTTTCTTCAAATCAGGGCAACTTTCTCCTAAACATTCAAAATATTCCTTCAGATTTCAATTACTCAACACACATGTACATGGGAAAAAAATAGAGGAGAATCTGGTAGCATTCTTAAAATGGTAGATAAAAATTTAGAATCCAACATGCTTTACAAGACAAAATTCTTCCACAAATAAACTGGAAAAGAGGGTAGGGGAGAACACTCAAGTTAGAGGAGATTTAAGATATATAACCACCATACACGGCAAGTGAACAATGGTCAGATCCTTATTAAAGCAATATGGTTTCATGAGATAGACAGAGAAATTTAAAGATATGAAAGAAGGATTGCTAATTTATTTGTGATAATGTCATCATATTTTTAAATATATATTGCTTAGAGGCACATATTATAGAGGAAATTATATGATGTTACGTATCATATTATGGTGGATTTTATGTTTGCTTTTACTCTGGTTTTTCTGTTATATAATCTGTCAGGGCATGAAATAGCTTCCCAAAACACTATAAATATTCTCAGAAATTTGGAGGGCATGACCTCACAAATATAAGATACCAACAGAAATGATTTGGGAGAAGTATTTTACTAACAGAAAAAGAGACTTTCCATCTTTGCCACAAATCCACCACTTCCTTCCCCTTCCCCTGAGAACTAGAACCCAGATATGAAACTTGTTTAAATCATACAAGGTACAAGAATGAAGTATTTCCCTGTGTTGGTTTACCACTTTGGAATAAAATTTTACACTACTTGCCTTGATAAAATTCTGAAACTTTTTATTCTGCTGGAGTTCTTTAAAAAGGCTAACAGCTTCTTTGTGGTGGCTACAGAATTCACCGTATATTTTCTTCATCTTACTGGCATTTTCTTCTGAAAACTGAGAAGAATAACATTTCAATATTGGTTTACAAATTTAGAAAGTTCTAAACACAGAAAAGAACACTCAATTCTCTTACATTTCAAAACATTCTTTGCAAATAAAGAACAAACATCATGGAATTTCTGAACATAATTACTTCTTCTCCCCAGGCACTTTTTAAATAAAAATAAAAGGGAGTTGTTGAGTGGTGAGGTTCAACCTAATGAGATTATGTATTTTATATGTACTGAATTAATAATCAAACAGCCAAGTAAAACCATTTGTTGTCTTCATTTTCTTTTTGTTGTTGTTTTGTGTGTGTGTGTGTATGTGTGTACATATGAAACTTTATGATTTCAATTTGTAATTTTAGTACCTTTATAGATTGAGTGTCCATACATCTCAAAAGGATCAAGAGTCAGGCTATTTTTAGCCCAGATGAAAATAAAATGATGAATAACCAGAATGTCAACTAATTAATTGATAAGAAGAAGAGATATAGACTTGAAGTTTCAATAAGCCTGACTTGCAGAAAAGTAGCTGTAGAAAAATCTGCACAGGAATCAACTTAGAGTCATGGGTGGTGTTGAGAGAATTAGCTGATTGATTTGAGTGCCAGTTTTTTAACCTATGATAGCTCTATATACACATGCTCACACTGAAGATCACGGAAACAGAAACCAGAATATCTCCATCCCCCCTTGAAAAGTACTTCATATTTATACCACTATGTCTAATCTTTTCATTTTTGCTTAATTTTATTTATGTTTGAGGTCCATATACTTCAAAAGTGATCCTTAATCCAGTTACAATTGCTAAAGAATTGAACATATAGGACTTGTATATTGAAGACTCCACAATGCTAATGAAAGAAATCAAAGAACTAAATAAATGGGAGAGCCATTCCATGTTCACAAATTGGAAGACTCAACCTAGTAAAGATGTCAATTCCCTCCAAAACTGGTATACAATTTTAATGTAATTCTTAAAAAAAATCCAGGCAATCTTTTCATATCTTTATAAATATAGATAAGACTGTCCTAGAATTTATATGAAATGGCAAAGGAAATAGAATAAAAATTTTTTAAAGAATAATAAAATAAGGCACCTTCTTCCAATTTCAAGATGCATTATATAGGTACAGTTATTAAGACTATATGGAAAGAGTGGCACAGAATAGAAATCTAGGGAACTCAACTGATTTTTGACAAAGGTGCAAAAGTAACTCAGTAGAGAAAGAATAGCCTATTCAATAAGAAATAATGCTGAAGCAATTGGATGTCTATACCCCAAAAACAGAAAAGAAAACCTCAACCTAAGTTTCATAACTTTTTACAAAAACTCAAAATGAAACATAGACTTAAATGTAAAAATGAAACAATAAAACTTTTAGGAAAAAAATTGAAGAAAATCTTTGAGATTTACAGCTAGATAGAGAGTTCTCAGATCTGAAATCAAAAACACAAACCTTACAGGGAAAAATAGATACATTGAACTTCATCAAAATTAAGGCAAGTTAAAGAATTTGAGAAAATATTTACACACCATATATTCAACAAGAAAATTAATATCTCAAATATGAAAAAAATCTCAATATTCAATAAGAAAATAATCCAGTTATAAAATGGGCAAAAGGCATGAATAGACATTTCACTGTAAAGGATATATAGATGACAAAAAAGCATATGAAAACATGTTCAACATCACTAGCCATTAGGGAAATCCAATTTAAACCACAACGAAATATCATTACATACCTCTCAGGAGAGCTAAATAAAGACAGTCACAACATCAAATGCTGGTAAGGATGCAGAGCAGCTGGATTGTTGGTATATTGTTGATGAAAATACAAAATGGTACAAGCACTCTAGAAAACAGTTGGCAGTTCCTAAATATACAACCACTATACAATCCAGAAATCGCAACCCTGGGCATTTATCCCAGAAAAATAAAAACTTAACTTTGCACAAAAATTTGTACATGAATGTTTATAGTGTATTTACTTATAATAGTCCAAAGCCTGAAAAAAAATAAAACACCCTTCTACAGGTGAATGATTAAACAAACTGTGGAACATCTGTACCATGGACTATTTCTCATAAAAAGAAATGAACTACTGACATACACAACCACTAAGATTTTTCTTGAGAGAATTATGCCGAGTGAAAAATGCTGACTCCCAATTACATAATTTCATTTACACAGTATTATTGGAATGACAAAATTATGAAGCAGAACGGGTTAGTGGGTTGCCAGGAGTGAAAGAGAAGGTAGGGACATGAGGAAAGGACACAGAACTATAAAGGCCAGATGAAGAAACCATGTGATAGAAATATTCTGTGTCTTGACTGTATTCATGTCAGTATCTTTGTTGTGATATTATAATAGTTTTGCAAGATGTTACCATTGGGGAGAAAACAATTAAAAATTTTAGCTAGGCATGGTGGTGCATGCCTGTAATCTCAGAAACTCAGGAGCTGAGGCAGGGGGATCACAAGTTCAAACCCAGCCTCAGCCACTTAAAAAGCCCTAAGAAACTTAGTAAGACCCTGTCTCTAAATAAAAAGGGATGGGGATATTAAGCATTCCAGGACTTCAATCCCCCAGTACCTAAATAAATAAATAGATATGCCATACCCAAGACCTCACCCCAATCCCAAGGAAACAAAACCACTGAGAGTTAAAGCATAGATTACTCATTTTTAACAATCTCCAAGTGATCCTTATGTATCTGAAGATGAAAAACTATTGTTTTAGATCAAATTCCTCCTGTCCACAATTTCTCTCCAACATTAAGAATTTGCACTGATCAAATCATATCATATTCCAGCCTAGCCTCTGAGATCATAAGAAGTTTCCATGGTTAGACTGTGGGATTTACCCAAACCCACCTCTTGTACACTCTTAAACAGCCTGTCTCTTTTACAGTCAAATCCATTATCTGAGGATGAATAGTTTGTAAATATCTTTATTTACAAACTATTAGGGTTCCCCTTTTGACATCCACTATGCATGGCCAATGACTAGAACCCTTTTCTCTGAATACCAAGGTCCTTTCCCCAAAAGGAAGTGTGTGCTTCATCCAAGAGACCACCAGGCTCATCCTTTGTGACAGAAAACTTTCCAAACTTGTTCTCAATTTAGGCCCCAGGTTTATTGACAAAAATTAAATAAATATAGAACTAATAGAGATGTGTAATGTTTGCTAACTATGAAAGGAACTGAAGAACTAAAATGGCTTAAATTGTTAGAATTAAAACAGTAAAACAATGATTATTTCTATCAAGGAGACAGACATGCAACTAATTTCAAATGACAAAATCAAAATCTTGCTTTTGATTTTAAAATATACTTCGTTTCAAGTTCATTTAGACACATTTGGACATTTTTATTTAAACCATCTTGCAAAGTACTTTAGAGTTGCTTAACTTAGCCTTGCTACTTGGCACCAAACCTTTCTGGTGAATGAGGAGGATAGAACAGGTCTAGGGCTTTAATCTGCAAAGCAGATATCTCTTTGATCAAAAATTGTTATTATGATTTAGACTTATACATTGTTAGATATGTAGCTGTAGCAACTGGGCAACAAATATTAAGTTATGTTTTTGTGCATTAAAAATATTTGTATTTCAGCATATTTATATCAATGAACTTAACACCTCTGTTTTTAGCATACAGAACAACAGCTTTAATCCCATTGCCACATATGGCAAGATGAAACTACTTCAAAAACATTGTTTGAGAAGATGGCATTTTGGCATCTACCTAGGAAAAGCTGTACTAAAGCCATTATGGACAGATCTCCAGGCCTTTCCCCAGGTGCTTACGGCAACTGTAAAATTCCTGATGTTTTTCCTGACGTGACCCATTCATTTATAAACATCATAGTACCAAGCACTGCTCTAGGTGCTGAAAGACAGTAGTAACCAAATCGATAAGAATCCCTGTCTCACTGGGACTTAGGGTCCAGTGTTGGCAAACCCTTCCCATGAATGTCATCGTGGATTTTCCAAGACCCCACATTCTTAGGTTGTCTTGATCAAAGAGCAGATTTTGATTCAAATCCAAGTTATATAACCTATGAGATGTGTTATGACTAAAGAAAGTCACTACCTATGCAATGGGAAAAACAGCATTGACCTCACAGTGTCATGAAAGTTAAATGAAGTACCCATGAAAGCATTCTAAAAGTGCCTACCATATGGGAATCACGTAAGAAAAGTTATCACAACTTTCTTGAGCATGTTTTTTAATAAGTCCTTCAGAGAGACAGGGGACAGTGACACACCATTGTCAAGTAGCAGGAGGTTGCCATTACTGTACTAGGAGAGGGCACAGCCCTTCTCACTGATGCTTCAAACATTCCAAGCACTTGAAGTGAGGTTTGCTCATCTTGTTCCCCAAGTATGAGCTCCAGAGCTCTAATGATGACAGATTTCCCTCGCTCTCCCTGAGATGAGCCAATATTTGTCTGGGAGACATTGGTGAGACCATCACAGTCCCACTGGGAAGCCGTGTTATCAGAGAGTGCATCACATCAAAAAGGTCTAAGTGGGATGTTCATCAGGAGATTCACTTATGACTGTGACTCCTGGTGGAGGCAGCAATGGGGTCAGAGATAATCTAGCCCCGTTCGGTGACAGAGTGGAGTCAAGCCATTGGCTGCTGGAAGCTCTCCGACAACCATCTTACAAACCAACATTCAATGAAAGAAAACCAACCAAACCCATCTGATAAAAACTGTGATGAAATCAACTCTTTAGGTTTCATAGCTCTGTAAAGAGTTTGAAAACCCTTTCTTACCTGTTGTACCAAAATATCTCCAATTTGGTTGATCACAAAATTCTTGTCGTTGTCAACACAGGATTCCTGTCTGCGTTCCTTCATGCAGTAGAAGAAATGCCTGTGGATTTCGAGCAGCTCATCTAAACAGGGGAAGATTTTATCCACAGTGCTATGGTCCAGCTGCAGCTCCTCCTTCATACCTTTCCTGAAGACCTCAGACATGATGAGCAGGGTCTGGATGTGATGCATTTCCGTTTGCATTAGCTCTGAAAGGCGTCAGCAGAAACATGTTCTAAACAAGCTTTAAAACACAAGTGTCACTGTTGTCCCAAATCAGCAGCCCAACACTCTATGTTATGCAAATAAGAAAGAAGGAATGTTTAGAAAGGACAAGGAACACTTAAAAGACAGTGTTGGCTTCACATTTAACTTAAGCTCAAAATATTAAGTTATTTTCTTTTTTCCAGATGATAAAAGAAGAATCATAAGGAAGTGAAGTCTCATACATAATGATCAAATATATCTGGAACCCTTACAACTAACTAGCAACTTTAGGTCCTTCCACTGGGAACTAGGGCCCATTGCAATCTGAATGCTGGAGGTTCTTTATTTTTTTCTTTCTTTGGTTTTTGCACTGACTGGAAGTACAATTAATTGTGCACAAGTGAACTGGTGAATTTACTTGAACTAAATATAATAAAGTCCCTCAATGCAGATAATAGTAGGTTCTTTCTACTGCAAGATGCTCCCCAAATACCACTTTCTGTAGAGGAAAATGATACATCACAATGACAGGAAACCCCCCCAAAAAAGTGAAAAAGATGATCCTAAGAATAGGAAAAATAACTTTTAAATTACATATCTGATAAGGGACTTATATCCAGATTATAGGGAAAAACCTCAAAAATGGGGGAAAAAAACTTAAATAGGCAAAAGATTTGAATAAATGTTTCTCAAATAGGTATACAAATGGTTGACAGCACATAAAATGATGCTCAAGAGGCCTGAAGGGTATGGCTCAGTGGTAGAACACTTGCTTAGTGTGAAAAGCCCTGGATTAGACTCCGGCACCACCAAGAAGAAGGAAAAGGAAAGGAGAAGGAGAAGAGAAGAAAGAGGAGGAGATGGAGGAGGAAAGATGCTCAATATCATTAGCCATTTGGAAAATGCAAATCAAAACCAAAATAAGACACTAGTTCATACACACTAGAATAAACATAATGAGAAAAGATGGACAAAAACAAGGGTTGGTAAGGATGTGGAGAAAGTGGAACACTGGAACCCTCATACATTGCTGGTAGGAAGGTAAAATGGTATTGCCACTTTATAAGGCAGTCTGATAGTTCCTCTAAAGGTTAAAAATAAAGTTACACATGACCCCAAAAGTGGAAACAACCCAAAATATCCATCAAAATATGATTAAATAAAAAGGAATACTAGTCATAAAAAGGAATGGAGTGCTGATATGTATTATAACTAATATGAACCTTGAAAACATTATGCTCAGGGGCAGGAGCCACTGCAAAGACCATATGTTGCTAAATGTCTAAAAGAGGCAAGTCCTTAGGGACAAAAAGTGGATGAGTGGTTGCTGGATGCTGCTGGAAGGGGTAACACAGACATTTGAAGCAATACAAATGTTCTAGAATTACATGAGGCTCCATGGTAGCATAACTTTGTTAATTCACACAAAAAAATCATTATATTGTACACTGCATGTGAGGGATCTTAGTATATGGAATTACATCTTGATTTTTTAAATGCAACATGAGAGAAAATAATAACTGTGGAAATACCAGAAATATAAATTCTGGGTGTTTATTTCCAGAATAAACACTGTACTTTTTGAGAACAAAATCTAAAATATCATCCTTGGAGAGCAAATAAGTCTAAAAATAGCTTTATTACTTTATCATAAACAAATCTCTCTTTCACTGGGAACCCACTGACTTTTAACAATTATTATTTTCCACCATATTTTTAGTGCCCATTCTGTACTAAGCACTTATCCATATCATTTCATTTAATCCTTTAATCCATTTGCCATTATGACCCCCCAAATAGGAACAATTATCCTCATCTTTAAGAGAAAAAAAAGGGTGAAGGATTTTGCCCAGATTTTGCCTTTCTGAGGCCAAAAGCCATGTTATATGTAGTCATCCATAACCCAAATTACTTAGGTTATTTTTAATACTATGTGAAATTCATGGGTAATTGAAGAAGGACAGTATAATATAAATGATTAAGAAATACCAAAAGGGACAGTCCTTTCTTTCCCAATGGTCTCCCACATCCATAGCCCCTGGCAGGTTTTAAAGCACACTCATCCCTCACCTGACCTGCCTGTCACTTGAGGCACGTGTGAAGGTGGCCTCCTCAGCAGACAACTTGCAAACACAGGGTCAGGGAAAAAAAGAGCCTGTTACAAAGCTCTTTGTTAAAGTAGGGCATCTTCTTGAACTACTGTTTAGCACATACTTTGTACTTAAAATTTCTTTTAAGACTTCATTTTTTCCCAATTACACTATAATTTAACTTCCCATATTTTAACTAACACCACTCCATATAGCATGAAATAATGAAATCTCACCACAGTTTTATTTTATACTCAGGACTGCGGCACTCAGTTGAATATGGTCTTATCTATATGTTTGGGACCTGGTACATACATTCAAAGGCTGTATCAAGGAACCCTGTCTCCCCTATGTTAAATACGTGAAAGTTCACTGTGACTCTTATATAAAAGAGGTAAGAAAGTGTAGGTCAAACCTAAGTAAATCTAAAAAGAGTATGAGAAATAAAACCTGTTTCATACCAGGTACATACAACACCACATTTAAGTCTCACCGTCATCGTCTGTTTTGTTTTTTGTAATGCTCAGGATGGAACACAGGGCCTCGCATTGACTTTTTAAACCTGAACTTCATTATCTCCAATCTGTAGGTGGAGAAACTGAGGTCTAGATAAGTAAAGTCATTTGTCTGAGATCAGGCAACCAGAAAATGGTAAAACTGGGATTCCATGCTTTTGCCTCTGAAACCACACAGCTTCAGCCCCAAGACATATTTGAAATGCTTACCAAAAATGACATCCTGTCTTTTAATGACATCCTTCTCCTGCCTACTGCAAAAGGAAGGATCCACCACAAGACTCCAGGATTCTGCTTCAAACTCCCGGGCATCACTGCTGAGGTCACTCCACAGAGAAGAATCCACAACATCTAATATGTGTTTAGAAAAGAAAACACACACAGTAACCACACAGCTCAAACAGACCTTTCAAGTTCTGTTTGCAGGTTCAGCATAACAAATAAAGCTGCTATGAACACAGAAACTCCTCAGCCAGAATATTGGCATGTGGAATCAAAACACTGAGAACCAGGATGAAATGGTCCAAATCAAGACAGCCTTCATGTAAGCAAAGAAGAATCAGATATTAAAGTAGTGATTGTATCTATGGGGGGAAAAGAGAAAATTAAAGGTAATTTTGTTTATTTTGGCTTGCTCTATTTTAGAAAATCTTTGGAATCCACAATGTGCCTATAGGACCTCAGGCTCACTGATTTTTTTTTCAGTCTAATTTGCTATTTGCTCAGAACTGAATTTTGAACTGGACTACTTGGTTTGCTCTTGACTTGGCGAGACACAAAGCAGAGCATAAGAATTTGAATCTCAGGTGAGTAAAGATTTTCCTGATAGAATCAGGCACACATAACAAATGCCCTTCAGGAAAACTCACCCTTATTGGCCCTAAATAGCACTCATTAGAGAGATTTTAACTCATCACAATAAAGATGAGATGACAAAGGATTTAAAGAAAGAGTTTCCTGGAACAGGGTCCAACCCTCTCTTGTCAATATTCTCCTTCCGTTTGGTTTGCCTTCACTTACTGATGCAATTTGGAAAAAAAGTCAATTCTCCATATTCAAAACTAACCTGTAAAATATGCTTTAAAATATTTTTATGCCCTTAGGAATAGGATGCAACAGGTGGGGAAAAGTATCTCAGAGATCCAGGCAAGACCAGGATTAACAAATTAAAGTATGTATTTTCATGTATGAGCCATTTCAATCCATCAATACCTGTAAAACATTTTTTAGTGATAAGCACACAATGTATTTCATTTTCTTTGCTGTGTTCACTGCCTAATCTTTTTGGGAATATGTCTATTTAAAATTTGCAACGTATTTCCTGAGCTCTACTCCCTGATTATTTCCTTTAAAACTAAATTTCCCTTATTTTTAAAAGTACAGCCTATAGCAAAGAGACACCAAGAAACAGATTTCTTTCAGAAAGAACAAATGAATATTCTTCAGAAAAAAATTTATTTCAGCAAATGCTCACAAAAGCACCAATAAATGGAAATGCATCTTCTCCTCACCTTCCATCATGAAAGACTCTGTGGAGGGAGAAGAGCCCACGGACTGTAGCAGCTCATCGGAGTGAGACCTGCTTCGCCAGTTATTACTGTCACCCTCAGATTCCAAGGATGTCCCTGACCTTCTGAAGCTGAAAGGGAGGGAAGAAGGGGAGAGGAGTTAGCTCCAGCAGCCTGTCTGAGCCACAAAGGTGAGACAACAGGCTGAGCCTTACCTTTCCAATGTGGTGCCTGGAACGCTTCTGGACAATGGATGGACCTGCCCTGCAGTGTCCTTCCTTCCAGCTGGCAATCCGATAGGCATGGACGAAGAGGGGTGCAGGGAGAGCCCAGGCTGTGGGATATCTCTCACTGAAGAACCTGGAAATCAGAGCAGAAACTTCATGTGGTTCTGATAGAGGACAGCAATTACAAGTAAAGAAAGCCACTTCAAAACCCGAAGGGTAAACCCTCAAACAGTCACTTCTAAGGTGTTGCATGCTCACACTTGAAACTGGTCTCCCTGCCACATCTTGACACTCGCTTCAGATTCCCCTTCTTTCTCATGCTCTCCCGACACCATGCTTCAGGCCTTCTACTGCATCTCCACTTGGAGATTGTGGGTGTTTGGAATGACACAAGCAAAAGAGGAAATGGAATGGGGAAACCCTGGGAAGCTCTCCCATAAACCACAGCTTGTATTCCTTAAAGTGAGCTTTAAATAGAAGCAAGGTGTTATTAGCACTGTTACTAGAATGCACACTGTATGTGTAAACAAGGATACACACAGGGAGGGCCTGTCAATGGAATGGAATGATGCTGGGGAGATTATTCCTCATGGTGTACGAAATCCAGACAAAGGAAACCTGCTCTCTTTTCACATACTGAAAACTAAATGGTGTTTCCATACTTTTCTGGCCAGTTCTAGAATGTTCTAGGCATAAACATATGCATTTACATTTGATATGAACCATAAATGACTCTCAGAAAATATTGCAGTCCCATAATATTAGAGTCATGGTATATATATTTTCAGGCAAGGAAGGTGGAAATTCACAGATATCAGGATATTACAGGGAATTTTATACATGTGTGATTTGTTCTCGTGATTATCAAGAGGAAGGTCACATGATATCTTATCAATTCTAAGATGCGTTTCATTTTCACACTTAACCTTATCAAATTGAGATTGAAAGACTTCTGAAGTCACAGGGAGTAAGTGACATAACAGCTATTACTGCCTCCACTAACTTAACCTTGTGTAATATCACACCAAAAGGCAGGTTTCCATGACTTTGCATACCTAGTTATCCCCCAATTGAAGTGGTTTTCAAAATATCAGTCACATTCTGTTATAGCGTTGAAATGAAAAGTTACCATGCACTTAAAATTCCTGCTGCATGTCAGGCAATAAAACTTTAGGTAGAAGAAATGGCAAAATCTCTCACAATAAATAAATCATTTTCAAACTTAGGAGACATGAGTGTGACTGGATCTTGAATGTAATGCAAATAACTCTCAAAGGTCACAATTACTTTCAAGAGACACTGTTTAAATTTCAGCAATGGAAAAAAAAAACAGAACCACCAAATTTTGAAATGTAAAAACAAAACTTCTAGATACCTTGTAATTTCACCATCATTCCAAAGGTGCTCATGAGTACATAGCTTCAAGATTGCTAGTCAAAGCACCAAGTTGCCATGACAATGGACAACAAGGACTCATAAAAATCTTGGGCTCTAAAACAGACTCTAAACTCAAACCTTTTTTCTTTCACCAAACTTTGTCATTCTTAAGAAGAATGTGGTACATATCAGCATAGATAAATATGTGTACATATGTACATTTAATGTAGTGTCTTTTTTCTCAAAAGCTTATTAAATCAATATAGTATATTGTACTAGATGGCATCTGAAAACAGGCAATCAGATGATAACTTTTCCTTATAGTCCTCTTTAGTACAGAAGATAATACAGTTCATATAATTCAAAAGCTTTCTGACTGTCAGAGACATGATATCCTTCTTAACCTTGATGCCTAACTAAAAATTACGCCAAGCATATGTTATGAAAGAAGAAAAATATTGGGCAAATGAGAAAACAAAAGCAAGAGATATTTTTAACAATGGAAAAATGTGTGGTGTGTATTAACTTTTAAAGTTCTTGTCATTTTCCACATCACTTACTTCCATGGATGGTCTGAGGTTTGTTCTTGTTATATTTCTCTTGGAATTTCTGGTAAAGAATATTAGAAACACATAAAATAAGATCAAAGTGCCAGTGGGCTGTAAGAATGTGCACACAGTTACACAGAATAGAATTCTCATCTGTATCATTTTTCTTATTTTATTTATTTCAAACAAAGAAGAACTCAAAGCAAAAGACATCAAATGCAATGAAGAATTTAGGTGTATCAACAATGAAATGTGCAATGATGAAGGTGAGCCTCATAAATGCTCCATTTCATTAAAAGCCTTGGGGCAACCAGACATCTCCAGTTCCTGTGTTCAGACCCAGAGTGAAAGAGGAGCTCCTACCAACACTTCCTTTCTCCTCCTATTTCTTTCTACTTCTTGTATTCCTGACTGCAGGAGATGACCACCCAGCACTGAAACATGACCTTCTAAAACAGCCTCAGATCTGTGATCCCACATAATATGCATTTCAGTGAACACAGAGGTTTGAGACTTCAAGTTTCCTGCTGAAGAAGCATCATGCACTTTTGACATAATGGGATGGGGAGAAAGAACAGAAATCAGATGTCTCCATCCATGCAAGCCCACCCCCAAAACAGAGAACATCCCTCTAGTCCAGTGGCCCCCAAGTGGGACCTCAGCAACATCAGCAAATCCTGGAATGTGTTAGAATACACATTATCAGTCCCATCTAGACCTACAGAATCAGAGATTCTGGGTTTTAATAAGTCTTCCAGGTAATTCTTGTGTTGGCTCATTTTTGAGAATTGCCATGTACTCTTCATTTAGGAGTACTCAGATATTGGAACTGATAAAGCAAGCAAGTCTCGACAGGAAGCCTGACCCCCACATATCGCACCCACACCATGTAACACAAACGGTCACACTTGGGCTTCCCTCTATTTCTACATTGTACAGTTTAGTAAATAACCATGCACCTTGAGGATGTTTTCCCACTATAATGATCACTGTAGAAAACAGGTGATAGGATATAGACATGTATATTCAGCAAAGAGAGATTACCTTGGTGCACGGAGGCATGGCATCTTTACAACCCTTATGTACGTTTGCATTACAGTCTGAAATAAAAGGAAAAGATTCAACAGCTACCATCTTATTTATGAGGATATGAAATGAGTAAAACCACATCGTGCTTTTACTAGCGTGTGGTTTAAAAGACACTATAAAAATAACATATAAGTGCTAGCAATACTTAGAAAACTTAAGGAAAGACATACTCAAATCACAAATAGCTCTACCTGAGCACAAGTGTTGGGATTTTGATTTCCTTGGAGATATTTTTAATCTTCTGCAATTATCTTATCAGTTCTGAAACCTGGAATTATGTATATTGGGCACTGCTGCCCCTGGCTGAGAATGAACCCCCTATCCTATGCATTATACTTTGAAGGGATTTCTGATGGCTGGCTGGTAGCAACCTCCCACTCCTATACCAGGTGAAAAGACTAGGACAGTGGAAACAAAGAAAACCAACAATGCGGAGGTGGTGGGGGGGCGGGGGACAGGGTGCTATTGTCATATTGTCAGGCTCCAATAAGACTTCCTGACTCGAAAGAAAAGTTAGCCACTATTCCAGATTTTATATCAGAAAGCAACATAAAAACACATGGCTTTATCTCACTGGAAGACAGGGAAACCCTCTATATGCCTTGCTACTCTCTGCCCACAGGCCCAGAGTCCAGGCTCTCTTCAGGGAAACCTGTGCCATCTTCCTTCCCTCTCCACCTCCCTGTCTCCCCACCACACACCCCATCCTCTCACTTTACCCACCCACATACTACATCTTAGCTAGAGAAGCCTATGATGGATCAGAAACTCCTTTAGCAGATATTTTTCTATGGGGATAGAAGACACCAGTTTAGCCTGTCAGAGTCATGCTGGATAAGAGCCAGTAACCTACTGTGCACTGGGTGAGATGCAGAACCCCACAGTTGTTCTTGAGCTGCAGGTATAAAGGGGCAATTTAGCCAACACCCCCACAGCCTAGGAGCAGAGCCAAAGGCACACTACATACTGGACCTTCTGGCAAATCCACGGGCTCTCTCCTCATTCCTGAGCAAGTAAATAAAAGGAAAAAGAAGAAAGTAGAACCTCTGAGATTCCAGAGTACAAGGCTACACTGAAACTCAGGGAAACAGCAAGTCACTGAATATAAAGTCGAGCAGTAGAGAAGAAAAATGTAGATACTTGAACTAAAAGACAGAAGATAAGGACTCGGTGAAATAGGACCAAGGCCAGGAAGGGAGAACAGGATGTGAAGACAGGCCAATGGGGTGAGAGGAAAATGGAACTCTGTGAGACAAGTGGGGACTGCAAGGACATGGATGGGGAAGAGCAGAGTGTCAGCTGACAAGATGAGATGTATCTGGGTGACAAAAATATCAAAGGCATGCTAGAAATCAAACTCGAAAGATTCCCTCCTGAGCGTAGAGAAGACAGGTATAATTATAAAACAGAAGATGCCACAGAAAGAAGGCAGATATCAGAGATCATATTTACCCAAGGAGGAAATCAGGAAAAGTAGATCAGAAGCAACAAGATACAAAACATGAGGACATTATGATGCTGCAAAGAGCACACCAAAGGTCTCTCTGTCTTCTAAGAAAAATAACTAAATGACAGCTATCCCACAGACACATTCTGACAATACCCATGTGATTAAAAATGTTTAAGTCCTCTAACATCCAAGCAGAAAAAAGGGAGGTCATCCATAAGAGTCCCCTCAGGCAGCCACGGACTTCGCCACTGTAATAGGAAGAGCTCAAGGAGGACCAATCATTGGGCAGCACCAAAGGAAAAGACGGTGGCTCAAGGTTTCATTTAGCTAGATAAGTTGTGTGAATGAGCAAAGATATGACCCTTCCATACACAAGGTTTCAGAAAACAGAGCAATCCTGTTCCAGTTCACTGAGAGCAGAATCAAAAGTGAGGTCTCAAGAATAGATTGGCTGTATTAAAAAAAAGAAAAAAAGGAAGGAAGGAAGGAAAGCAAAAGCAACCAGGAAAATAAAGCACATCTAAAAGTTGTTGTAAGTAGAGATGCAGAATGGAAAAAATAAATAAAAACGTCAAATTTTTCTTGAGATAGAAAATTATTCTTGAAAGATTGAACATACAATATAAAAAAGTAATATAATAATTATAATAATTAACTTGGTATATTAACCGAGGTTGGGGGAAAGGGTAAACAGAAGGAAAATAAAAGAGTATTAAATTATTAGCCTTACTTAGCCTTAAAGCCTTCATTAGTAGATATTAAAAGAGTATATTGTGCCAAATCCTGTGAGAAGATAAAAGCGAAGGACACATGGTCTAAATAGCTAAGCCAAACATCAAGGAAAATAGCAACGAGCCATAAAAGACAGTTGGAAGCAGTAAAATTAAATGTAAATAAGAAAAACTCTTTGCTATAAAACAAGCTCATTCAGTTGTGTTGCCGATCACCTCTAGCTAAATTCAAGGCACACGCTCCAAATCAGAACCACAGGGGTGGTGAAGGGAAATGTAAAGAAGAGAACAAAAGGAATGTTCATCTGACAAAGTAAAATTTGTCATAAAAGACATGTAATGGAGTTAAAAGGGTAGTTTTCAGTTAAATCTGTAATGAAGGTGTGATTTTTTAAATTTCTGCCTACCAGGTTAGGGTAATATCAAAATATAAGCAGGGAAACCTATTTATAAACATAGGGAATTTCATAGAAATATAATTTTTGGAAAAAATTTAGCAACTCTAACAGAGAAAAAGGGACACAGGGATTTACATGTTGTTTCATATCATATCATGTTTTAAGATTAGAAATATTAACCATTGTTATTAAAAACAAAAACATACTCACAGACTATGGTTATCTACCTAGCAGAGACTGTCTATCATACTTTATTACCCAATGTAAAAACTTAATAAACAAAAGCTAAAGAACCAACGCCCTTCTCCCCCCTTTAAACAACAGCAACAACAACAACAACAACAACAACAAAAAAAAAAACTATAAATTTTAAAACTAATTCTAAAAAAATTTTGGGTTAATAAAAAAGTCAAACATACACTTTGACTCATACATATTGATTCTGGAATTTAATCTACAGGAATAATCCAAGATGTGGGTGGTGATAGGTACAAAGGAATGTTCATTTATGTTGTGAAAAAATTAGAAAAAACGAAAATGTACAAGAAGACTTAAAACCTTTGACATCACCATCAAATGAAACATTATCATGAAAAGCTGATATAATATTTTTGTGGTTAGAAGGGACTCCAAAACAGCAATTTTTTTCTAAGTGGTAAAATTTTAGATAATTTTAAATTTCTCCTTAAATCTTATATCTTTTATGAATCTGAATCCATTTTTCAAAAAAAGGAATAACTGTTTTAACAGCTAAATATGTTTTAAGTACTTCCAACAAATTCCATCTTTCACTGCAACCTCCATCAAAATCCACAGTATCAACCTACTATGAACCAACATTTTGTTTACTACAAAAGTTTCCTTTCCATTGAGCCCTGGCTCCCTGGCTTTATCAGTCATCCACTGGGCCTGAATGTTTAAGAGCCAGCTCTGTGGTGGCTGCTGTAGGGGCTACCCAAGAGTCACCATCATTAAAGTCCTTAAAGAACTTGGTCTATTTTAGTAGTTAAACTCCAGAAGGGTTTACATAAACAGGATAGGAGCAATACACCACAAATGTGATGGAATTTGGACCACAGAAGACAGGAAAGACCTGCGAAGATGAGGTAAGAAACCTGGATCCATGTGCAGGAGGAGGGCAGTCTGAGGAGGGAGATCATCCTAAGCACAAAGACAGAGGCAGGAAAACACATGTGGTAGGAGACAAAGGACTCACAAGGCCTCGGGAGGTCAACTAAGGCATGGGACTGGAAGGCAGGTCACAGATGAGGGACTGGCTGCCCACGCAAAGAACCAGGCTTAGCTCAGTAAACCAAAAAAGAGAGAAGTCCCTAATTTATGTGAGTCAATGGCATTTTGATAAATGCAGTAAAAGTATTCATCCTAATTTGTAGGTGAAAACACCCAGAGAGAGAGAGAAACTAGAACAATTCACTTGTAGCAGTGGGATAGGAATTTATCCGACTAGTAACAGTGAAAAGGGAAATGAAAGAGTGATGGATTGACCCAGGGAGGGTGGGACAGAAGGGAAGTGGGATCACTGTAGCCAAAGTTTGAGTCTGCAGTGACATTAACCCAAGCAGGGGACCACATTACCATGGTGGTTTTTAACACATTGGGTCTAGGAGACAATGCCATCTCTGGGAGAAGATGTCCATACACAGGGTCACCTATGAGCCTGAGGGCCTGTGACAGTCTTGGTTTATATCTATCATTCTGCCATCATGCTCGAAAGAAGCCATAGACTACATGGTGCTCAGCCTCTAGACAACTGGAAATGTGGAACTAAAAGGAAAATAAGAAGTCCATGAAGCTGAAGAACAGGTCTAAGCTGGGTATTTTAAAACATAGACTGGGTGACTATTCTTAAAAATAATAAAAGGGGCTGGGGATGTGGCTCAAGCGGTAGCACACTCGCCTGGCATGCATGCGGCCCAGGTTTGATCCTCAGCACCACATACAGACAAAGATGTTGTGTCCGCCAAATACTAAAAAATAAATATTAAAATTCTCTCTCTCTCTCTCCCTCTTTCTCACTCTCTCTCACTCTTTCTTTAAAAAAAAATAATAATAATAAAAGGAAAATGAATGAATGCTCAAAAGATGAGTTTGGAGGGCACCCAGAGTTAGGAAAAAGGGGACCATGCAAGGGGTAAAAGAGAAGAGTGGCCACCAGGGAAAGGAAGAGAACCCTTCCCCAAAGAAGGGATTTCAATCTAAAAGCAGGAGGAAAGACTGTAGACTAAATTACAAAGTAATCCCAAGTTTCCATCAAAAGCAAGACTTCTGTTAAGTGGTATGGACAGAGGCCAAAATGCAGATGCTTCATAAGAGGAAGCAGAGATGGATATTAAGCACTGAATGGAGAACCAGGAGAATGGAAAATATCGGGGAAACAGGCTTAGTTGTGGCCTGGGGCACTATAGAAGAAATCAGGTCCTATGAGAAAGGGTGAAGTGACAACCCATGAAACAACCACCCACCACACGGATAAGCTGACTGCTGAAATGCAGGCAAGCCAGCAGCGATCCATTAACAGCACTCAGAGCAAATCTCTAAACCTTTAACAAATTAAAACACATCTGAACGGCCTGGTGCCATTTTATATCCAGTAAAAGAAAGAAATCAAGTCTTGAAGGACAGCAAAGTTCCAGCATACAATAACTTGGCATCTCTGAAGTCAGTGCCAAGTGTGAGAAAAGCATTCAGTCTGCCTTTAATGCCACAGACAGACTGTGCAGCATCCGATGAACAACTGCAAGTACATAAAAGCACTTTCACTCTGAGTTGCCTGGTACTTTACATGGCCCTTCCCCTGCTCTTCTCTTCCCCTTGTGCTTTCACTCCACCTCCCAAATATCCCCCCAATTCTGGCTACCAGCAAATGCCATGAAATGTATTGCACCTGCCTGGGCCTAAATTCTTTGTCTCTTTCATTCAACAAATATTTACTAAGCATTTACTATGTGTAAGCCATTGTCAATAGACAAAAATCCAGCCCCATAGAAGTTACAGTAAAGGAGACCAACAATAAAACAGAATATGTAGTAAGTTAGATGGTGGTAAATATTATAAAAGGGAGGGAAAAGAAGAGGCAGACACAAAGTGGATGGGAAAGGCCTGAAGAGAAGGGGTTACCTAAGCCATCACGTGGCCAGTTGAGGGAAGAGCATTGTGGGCAGAAGGAACCACCAGGGAAGGGAAGGTTCTACGGCAGGAGGTACCTGGATGTTGGGAGAACAGCAGAGATGCCAGTGTGGCCAGAGCAGGGAGCAAGTGGGAGGAGGAAATGGGACCAATCGAATGGGTCATGGTAAGGCTCTAGCCTTCAGTCAGAGGGATACAGGGAGCCACTGAAAGACTTGGAATCCAGGAATTCATGCCTTAACAAGCTCACTCTGGCCAATGCTTTGAGAAGAGGTGGTAAAAGTTCAAAATAAGTCAGAATGGTGTTGAAATGATGGCTTTACATCAGACAGATAGCAGTGATAAGGGTGGCAAGTGGCTGGGTTTTATACACACTTTGAAAATAGAGCCAAGGGGATTGCCGAAGGATTATGCGTAAGTTGTGAGAGAAAGGGAGGTGCACACAGTACTCAGAAGTGTTTATCGTGAGCATTTGACTCAACTGATGGACTTGCCATTAATGGAAAGGGTCAGCTTGTAGGTGGGCACAGAGGGGACGATCAGGAGCTCAGTTTTAGACATGTAACATTTGAGATGCTGCAGAGACAGCCAAGTAGAGACGTCAAGTAGGCAGTGAAGGAGACAAGCCTGGAGCTCAGGGAGGCGACCCACTGTGCACAACGTGTAGCGACTCTAACCAGCATTGGCTATTGTGTGGTAAACTGCTCAATCAGACCCACGGCACTAAAATGAAAGTTTAGCAAATGTGCTTAGCAACGGCGCTAGTCTCAGAAAGCCTACTGGCTGGGGAGACAAAACACATCACACACTAGACCCCAAAACTTACTGGAGCACTGGAATGACTCTTTCCCCGTGAGTGTTTTATCACAAGCTGAACACTGCAGAACCCCAGAGATTGTTCCTGGGACAAACTGATGTCGATTCAGCTTCTCTTTGTCTTTGGCATCCTTGTTTTTCATCTTCAGAACCAGCAGCCACGAAAAGTGGGGGGAAAGCAAAAAGGGAAAAGCTGTGAGCCATTCTCGCAGAGCCTAGAGGGGCATATTCTGTGTTTTCTATGAGAATAAGAACTAAGTGTCAGGATGCTGTTGCCCTAATATTTCTAATGACTTGGAAGATATTCCATATGGAAAATGTGTGCAAAATCTAAGGTGAGTAATTTTTAAAGGAAAATGCAAACTATATCAATTTCTGAGAAAGAAAGCCACTGATGCTTTGTAGCAAGAGGTGCAGAACTTTGATTACCTTGGATTTATTTCGAGGGCTAGTCATCCTATTCATGAGGAAGCTGAAAGTTCGGCTCACTTTATATTTTTCAGTCTCAGATTTGGCAGGGATGATGTATTTATCCCATTCTTCTTCCTGAATTCTACAAAAGAGAACATGTTATCATGGTTCACAGGACTTAAGTCTGATCCAAGAACAGCATATGCATGGATGGATGTGTAAATCAGGCTTTAATGGTTGTTCCAAAGAGAAAAAAATAGAAACTCTTTATTAAAAACGTATCTTATAGACACATCTCTTCAGATGTGATAAAGCAACTATCTTACATTGTTAACAACTGTAGAATCTAGATGGAAGAAATGTGTATTCAGTACTTCAGAGTTTCAACTTTTCTATATACCTGAAATTTTTTAATGCCAAAATATTAGGGAAGTAAAGGAAATCTTAGACTTACAATTTTACTCTGAGAATTCTCGTTTTCCTCTTATTGTGCTAATAGAAATTTCCCAGAACATGGAGAAGTTGCCAAAAAATCAATAATATGAAACTGGCTTTTATTTATTTTGAGAAGCAGAGATGATACTCAGTAGGCATATATTGTTGATATATCCCAAGAAATAGACTACATCCCCATCAATTCAGTTTTTCCCACTTCTTTGGGCTATTTGTAATCTGAGACTCTGAATAGCAGAGGAGAAAAGACCTTGGATTCTCCCCCAAATAAGATGCAAGCTAGAGGTGATTGCACACGACCATGAGCACACTGAGCATCACTTACTCTCCTCTAATGCATATGACCATTCTTTAGGGAAAAAAAATCTAAGCTACAAAGTTACATTTCCCCCTAGAACTTCCTTTAACACTCATATTTCCAACACTATTACTTGAGAGAGAAAAAATATACATTAAAAATCAAACTAAGTTTCATGTCAAGCCAGATAGTACTTCTGTACACTATTTCTATAATGAATATTTCCTAACTAAAGTCTCCCCTTAAACTTCATGATTGCCTTTCATGAAAAGGTGGTTTTTTGATGAGAACTTTTTAGGACTTGAGTTTTTCTTATCTGATTAATGACAAACAGACTAGGTTACTTCTGAGACCCATTCCACACTTTAATATATATCCTCCTATTATGGTTAAATCTTGTGTATATTAAACTAAATTATTAAAGCTCTATCTTCAGTACTTCAGAGTTTCAAATCTATAATGCATTTAGGGAATATATATATGTATATCTCCAATGGCTTCAGAGCTACCTCTTGGCCATACAGATCTAAAGGCAGGACGGTGTGTGTTCTGCTATTCAAATCCTCACAGTAGGTGAAACTTTGTGTGCCCCTGATAGAAGCCATCTGAAAAAGCTAGAAGGGAAAGGAAGTGAACAGAACTAAGTGATGACAGAAAGTAACAAAAGATCTCAGGTCTTTTTACTTCCTCTCTATTTCCTCAGCCACTTCTAGTCATTGTTGCCTTAGTTATCTGACTGGTTAATATAATCTAAAATTCCCCCATAAACTCTGTTACCTTAGGCATCCTGATTTGCAAAACTCTTATCATAATAGTCAACAGGCTCACTGTTCGAATTAAGAATGAAAAACACATTCCAAAGATTATACTAAATCCCCTCTGGAACACCTTTTGTGACCCCACTAAGTGCTAAACAATGTCTAAAAGAAGAGCAGAATGGTGAAAAGGCCTAAATTCTATTACATCTCATTGTCCTATATAGAATTGAAAACTTGGGACATAATGAATTAAAGAATGGTCAAGTCAGGTCAGTGTGGATTTTAAGGTCAAGAAGTCTCTTCCCCTACTCCCCACCAGGAAAAGAACTAAACTTTCACAAATAAAATGAAATAAACCCTTAGCTACCCAACTTTACTCCTGTTCTCCAAGTTACAGAAAACTTTACCAATTTTTTTTTAGTTTTGATTAAAAATCTCTAAGTGTACCACAGTTTAGCATGTGTCCTATGCATATCTACAAACCTTTAAGGCTCAAAAGCTGATAAGACCTGAGCAATGACAAAGTAAACACACAAATGCCAAAACAATGCCCATTCTTCAGAGGCTGTCCTGGTACTGCCCTCTCAATATGTAAACAGATATTTAATATATATGAAGGATATGAATCCTCAATATCTTAATCCTTAATCAATTATATCTATAACTGCCTGTTTTTTTAATAGAACAGGGCATCTAAAGTGTTAAAAGAAGTTCCCACTATGCAAATTAAAAATTGACACAGTGATGCTTCCTTTAACACACAAATACTTGGAGTTAAAAAAAAAAAAAAAAGGAAAAAACAGAGGCTAGGGATATAGCTCAGTTGGTAGAGTGCTTGCGTACTTGCCTCACATGCATAAGGCCTTGGGTTCAATCCCCAGCATGACAAAAACAAACAACAACAACAAACAGCTATAGATGTACTAGATTTGATTTAGAAGTGGCAATAAGACAACTGAGTTATGCTCTGTGATCTTCAAGAACTGGAATAGATGAAGCATCTGTTAAACAAACCTGAAAATTTCGGCATGAGCCCCTTTGTACCTGAATGTATCCTTTTCCAGAAACTCAGTAAGAGGACTCCTAAGAAGGCAATCCTTCAGGTAGCTAACTGCAACATGACTACAGTGAAGCATCAGGTATGGTTGGGATATCTAACAAGACATCAGGAAGAGATTAGGCGAGAGGAAGGCTACACTGCACTAGATATGCCAAGGAGTATGTTGGAGAAAGTCAGGGGCTTTCGGGATGTAGACCAAAAAAGATGAAAGAACAGAGGAAAACAGGAGTGAGAGGGAATTAGGAATTAGAAAGGGCCTCCACAACCCATCCATGTGAAAGTATATGATAGGCTACTATTTAATCAAGTTGAGCACTGACTCCTCCAGTCTTAAATCCTTCTCCAAATGGAAAATAAATGTTTTTATTTTAAAAACATCTTTACAGTCAGCCCATTATTTCTCCAATTTTTGAAAAGATGAAAGGAAGAAGACCTCTAATCAAAATGATGGTGAAGAGGATGGTCAAATGCAATAATTAGGAAATAAATTGCCTAAATGAGGTAATAAATATAAGCTGTTTAAAACAGTTCAAAGCTCAAAAAAAAAAAAAAAAACCCACCCAGTAATTGTCAGTGATTAGTACTTCTGTCCTCCTCACTATCACCACTATCATCATCACAAGGCTGTCTTCATTGTCATCCTATCCTTCAAGGACATTCCCAGACTTCCTCTGTTTGTACCATTTGGAAGTATCTATTCTGGTCCAAAAAGAATAGAAATGAACCAAAAGAGCCATTTTCTTATTGATACCTTTATTCTAACATTTAAAACAAAATAGTCTGTCCTGAACTACATATTAAACAGTTTCAGAGCTTTAGTGTTAAAATGACCAAAACTAAGTCAATTTTACTGTTTTTTTAGATGGTTTCTTAAAGCCAAACATTTATGCCATTTCCAATGCTAGTTTTGCATATGACCCCAGATCTGTTCCATGGTGTGACTCATGAGCAGTTAGTTATTCAAGACCAACAGTTCTCAGCTATCATACTTGTTTCCTAGTCTATTTTTCAATCTTTCCTCCAGCAATGGTTTTACCTTCTAGGAAAAAGAGAAGTTTAGGCTTTTCTGCAAATCTGCACATCAACCAGAAAAATGATAATGCTTGAAATCCTTTCTGCAACATTTATTCTTCCTTTCAAATCTAACATTGATAAGAAAAATCCATAGTAAGAGAGAATGAGGAAGTTTAGGCACCCTGGAATAAGTGAGGTGGCCTATACTGACCATCCTGAGATTTGTTAATAGATTTAAGTTTTCTCTTTGGCACAGCAGATGCAGAGCAGATCTGCTGCCTTCTTGAAGCAGGTGGTCCTCACACTGCTCCCTTGGGTGCATTATGTGGAGGTATTCAGTTTTGAAAATACCCCAAAACAAAACATCTTTTCCCCAGTTCCAAGGCCTGCACACCTGAGACTAAAAGAGACAGTTGTCCAATTTGCACTGTTACAAATCACAAAGGGAACAAAGGATCTTTAAAAAAATTAGTTGTAGATGGACACAATACCTTTGTTTATTTGTTTGTTTGTTTTTGTGTGGTGTTGAGGATAGAATCCAGTGCCTCACATATTCTAGGCAAGCGCTGTACCACTGAGCCATAACCCCATCCTGGGAGTGAAGAATTTTTTTCTTACACAGAAACCTCTCACAAGCCATTGAACAGATAACTAAAAATGATGTGCAGACATTTCCAAAGATGGATCAAGTGGTCACTCCAAAAAATTGGAACATTTAAAGTACCTTTTTTCTCCTGGTGGCTCTGGTAAGCTGTAAGCTCTTTGCTCTATAAGACACAGAAAAAATAAAATGAAAACTAATGTAGACAAACTTGCAGTCTTGTGTTAGTCTGAAATGCACACGTTCATCATATTTCATCATCATACCCATTACCATTTGGAAAATGGGAGAGAAAACAAGTAATCTTATCTAAGTAGGAGATCTAGGAGATCTTGGAGATCTTGGAGATCTTGATCACTTTCCCTAGACTGGAAAGGGAGGGGAGGAGGACAAAGTTATGAACTAATGGACTAAGCATCAGCAAGGAGGAGAAGTGCGGGAAATTAGTCCTGTGTTCTATGTTTACTCCTCAGCAGAGCGTCAACCCTTATTCATAACACTAATTCCCCAAAATGAAGAATCAATACATTTTTCTTAGCTGATTTTTTTAAGCAAAGCTCAAAGGAAAAGTCTTGAAGGCCATCATAAGGAAGAATCCATCTTATATAGCTGCTGTCTTTATAAAATCCTAGCTGCAGCCAATTCAGAGATGTGCTTTGTAGCTCATGGGAGAGGAGAACTACCTTTCCTGCTGGGCTGGTGGGGCAGAAGGAAGGGCTCATGCAAGCTTCATGCCATCTTGTTTCTGGAGTTGGTGGTTACTCCAGGGATGGAGCAGATACACTGACTTAGACTGTGAGAAGAACTGAAGGAGGGAGTGGCTACTTTGAAGCACACCATCTACTGAGCAGGACAATCCTTCACTGTTACAATCCAGAACAGTGAAGAGGCAAAACTAGGTCATAAGGGAAATGAGCCAGCTACATATGGAGAACAAATAAATATTCCCTGAAACCTGTAAATATCAATGTTGCATCTAGTACTGCCTTGTTGTAAGAGAAATTCTACTTTGAGGAAGTTAAGGCTTTATTTTATAGCTATCATAAAGTGTTCCTCAAGTTAAGCCATATAAATCAGGATTCTTATTGCAAATCTGGTAAAATTCCAAGAAAATAAGATATCTAAGATAATCAAGCAATAAAATAATATAGTAGACTCAGGCACCTGGGCACAATCTGACAGGAGTGCCCTCATCAGTTCACAGTAACTTTCAAAAGTATGCTGACTTCACCTCTCAAATGCTTAGAAGTAGAATACTTTCATCCATCCTGGTAAGACTCAGTTATTACTTCAATATGACAATGTTTCCTTCTACACAAAGTTACAATGTACCAAAGGGAATTACAAAACTAGATTTAAACGTTTTAAGTATCTAAATAATAAATAGTACAGTTGCCACCATTGTATCCTTAGCTAAAAAGAAAAAAAAAATGACTCATTGAAAGTGACAAGAAAGAAGGAACTTGACACATAAGAATTAAAAAGAATTGAAAATGCTGAGCATGGTAGCACATGCCTGGAATCCCACTGGCTCCAGAGGCTGAGGAAGAAGGATCACGAGTTCAAAGCCAGCCTCAGCAAAAACAAAGTTCTAAGTAACTAGTGAGATCCTATCTCTAAATAAAATTCAAAATAGGGCTGGTGATGTGGCTCAGTGGTTGAGGGCCCCAGAGTTCAATCCCCAGGACCAACTTCCCCCAAAAAAAGGACTGAAAAAAAAATCCTATCTTTGTATATCAGCATGACACCTCATCTATGGGAGCCTCCCAATCAGACAGATTCTATCAAATAGAGAAAATTCTTAGGGGGAAAAAAAAAAACTCATCAAGAGAAGATTTCAGGAACAAAAATGTCTATTTGCTTTTGATAAAGCAAACTAAACAATGAAACATTAGAACATACTTTTGAATTAGACAAGTCTTCATACCTGTGCTTGGATTACACAAAATTACTCCTTCTTTATTGGAAGGTAATTTACTCTTCACAGTACAATGATTTTGACTGGCCAATCTGGTATCCATGCAAATGGTTGCAACCAGAAGGTCTATCCATTGGAATTTTTGGATGTGTAGTGTGTAGCTTCTACGTAAATCACCTGGTTGTAATTCTTACCTTCTGGATAGTATCAAACTTCATTTCAATAGCCCTGCTTTAAAATATCTTGCCTAAAGGCAAGGGTTTTTTTGGGTTTTTTGGTTTTGTTTTTTTTTTTCAGAAAAAAAAAAGGAATCGATGTCAGCTTCTTATTCTTTTTAATTCTAAATGCAAAGTTTTAAGGTTTCTATGTACCTTTCTTTGCTCATTACAGATTGTATAAATTGAGGCACTTTCCCCTTATTTCCTTTTGGTCATCTGATTGGGAATCTCAAATTCTGGAGTTCTCTGACTCTACAAATCAGAGACACCACAGATGCAAAGGCAAAGTCATCATGGTACACACTGCAGATACACTGAAATACACACATTCATCAGATTTCATCATCATACACACTACATTTGGAAAATGGGAGAGAAAACAAGTAATCTTAACATGTTTTCCAAGTTGTAAGAGTATAAAGCTAATTAATCAGCTAGGACTGCCAGTGAAAAATTGAAAGTTACCTTTAAAAAGATGGGGAGTTACCTAAACTAAAGATGGGGAGATCTGGAGATTCTGTAAGGACCCATGAAATCAAAGGAAAAAACAATTGAGAGCCAATTCAATTCACCTTCTCTTTCCTGTCCTCTCAAGCTAGTTTACATTCTCTGATAACTTTTCCTTTAGAACGTGTCCATTGTAAATCCCCAAACTGACTCTTATTATCAGGCTTACTTTCTTCTCTTCTAATAATGCATCCTGGGGAAAGAGGGGGAAAACTCAAAGTAGCAATTGTTTTGTATTTTATACTTATTGACCATCATATTTAACCAACAAGTATTCTTTGAACAGCTGCCATATATAAGTTATGACCTTAGGATGGCAGTTTCAAGCACAAAGATTACATTCTCAGTATTGCTCCACATAGCATGAAAAGCCAAATAATATTAAAAATGTAATAAATTAAGGGAAAAAAGATAAAGAGGAAGAAATGAAATAAATCCAATTTTAAATATTGTATATTGGGACACTGAGAGGATTTTCTGAGTCTATATAACTCTTAAAGATGACAAACTACAAAGGTATTATTAAATATATATATAAAGTTTTCATTAAAATGTTATGTATTTTGCCTTGGCATGAATACTTACTTCCAAATATGACTTTAAATGTAATAATTACATAATGTATTACTTATACAAAGCATGAAATAATTCCATTTCAGAAGAAAGTTTGAAATTGGGGCAGGGGCTGAGAGAGGCCATGAGGGAGCTCTAAATTGATCATAATTTTTCTAGTTATAGATCAGATTCACTTGAAAATTCATCAAGCTGGGGCTGGGGTTATGGCTCAGTGGTAGATCACTTGCCTAGCCCTGTGAGGCACTAGGCTTGATCCTCAGCACCACATAAAAATAAATAAATAAAATATAGGTATGGGTCCAAGTGCAAATTAAAAAAAAATTCTTCAAGCTGTATGACTATAATTTACATCCTTTTACTGTATGACCATAATTTACATCCTTTTACTATTTCAAGTAAAAGTTTATTGTATAAAAGTTATATTTCTGATTGCTTATATCACCATCTCCCCTAAAATGATGAAAATATTTGCGAGTGTTGTGACTTTGTTCTTAGTTCAACTTTCCAAAGTCCCTTGCTAAATAAAGAAGGAAAGAAACTCCATTTTGCAATGTGTTGGCTCTGAGGAATTGGATTATTTCAACACTTTATATACAAGACAAAAGGGACTTTTATTATTTGCTTAAATAAAATTCTCTAAAGTCCCCACAGAAATAAACTTGGAATTGACTATAATTTATTGCACTATCCTCAAGGAGAACATTTCATACAAAGAACAAAGCAACAAAGAGGTATGTACCTATGTGCAATTTCATCACCATTAAATCTATTACTAGACTGACATCCAATGAGAAAAGGATTTTGCTAAGCTTAGAAAAATCAATTGTGCATGCCTGTAATCCCAGCAACTGAGGAGGCTGAGGCTGGAGGATCACAAGTTCAAGGACAGCCTGATCAACTTAACAAAGCCCTGTCCCCCACCCCCCAAAAAAAAAAAAATTGGTAGGGGCTGGCGATATTGCTCAGTGGTAGAATACCCCTGGGTTCAAACCCAGCACTGTGAAAAGAAAAGAAAGAAGGAAAGAAAAATCAATTGCAGGAATGGGATTGAAACTTGCTTTTCTTGTGTCTTATTATAACTGAAATCTGTTCTGGAACAGAATGCTTCCAAAGCCAAATGGTAAATAATGTTTACCTTCACTTGAATTGCACACTGTAAAATCACGCACCAGCCGAGTTTTTCCTAAGGAAATTTTGGGTGATGAGCAGGAATAAGAACGTGAGCGGATTCCAGAAAGCAATGATTCCTGAAAGAGAAGTATTAGGAATGGTAATGAAGAAGAAGGTAATGAAGCTTTCAAAAAAATTCTACAGAAGACTTGAAAGTACATGTTCATCATGAATGTTATAAAGTCAATGTCTTTGAAAAAATAATTTAACCTGATCATTTCTTAGATGATTTTATGGATTATTTGTTTCTGTTTGCCTCTCACAACTTTTAAAATGTTGTCTTTCTAATGTTTTATTAAACTCAAGCTTTGGGGAAGCTTTCCTGTACATACTTTCAGATGCAATAATGCCATTCCAACTAACTTTTTAAAAATGAAAAATTAAGTCAAATGACATTTTCTCTGCATGATCAATGTGTTTGACTTGCTGTTAACTGAATTGTCAGTTTTTTCATTTTATACTGTAGCATTGAAACAAAATTCTATATTGAGATTTCTATACTTAAGGTTTATTAGAAGGTAGAAGAATAGCCACCTACAATTTTAAGAGTTTTTTTTTTTTTTTAAGCTTCCAAAGAGCTATTTAAATTTACAATGTTAGCTGATGCCTCTAGGGTCAAATGCATTAGGTCAATATACAAATGCTACTAGTCCATGCTCATTTTTCAATAGATCTGCCATACTGCACCTGGAGTGATGTTTGAATATCACTGATTTACATTTCTTCAATATTATTCATTTTTAATGACCTGTAATTTTTGTTCCTATTTCCCCAATTACATATTATTTCTATTATTATGTTGGCAACACATGAAAAATGCAAGATGGCAAGATAATTAAAACATGGTTTTCTTACATGTTCTAGAAAATTTAGATGAGTATGCAATATAACTCCATTAAAGTCATTTATGGTATCCAACTCCTATTCCACAGAGGCCTTAGGATTTATCCTGTCCATGTGTTTTTGAGATATCATTTAAGGTTAGAGCTAAAAGAAAGTAATGCGAAAGTCTTTTCTAAAATTAAACCATTAAAAACTTTCACAAGCACTAACCTCTTCAGTTCCTGAGTGAAAACACACTCATCCTGGGTATATTTGTTAGTCTAACAATGTAGAGAAAAGTTGAAAACAGAAGCTGATCTTGCTTCAAAGGTTCTGGACTGTGGCTCCCTGACTGTCCTAGCAGGAAGCACCCACAGGGCTAGAAGTGGGAAGGGTGATAGGATGCTGGCTGTCCTATAACCTAATAGTGACCTGGCCACCAAGCATCTAGCCAAGTGCCATTTTCTTCATTTAAGTCATATATGGTAATCATTTCAAGACAATGGAATCTGAAAATTGTCCAAAAACCTTTGGCAAAACATTATACTTGGGGTAATTACACAGGCAAGGCATGATAAAGTTTCTAGGGCAAACTCTTCTAAAAATGAACAACACGGAGCTGTTAAAAGACTGAATTATTTTTTACTCCAAGTTATATTGAGTTTTTCACAATTACATTCAAAATGCAAAACTAATTAGTATCTACATTAACAATCATACCCATTTCTTATCCAGAAATGTCACATGCTGTTCAGATTCAAAAGATAACAATAGCTCTACAGACCTCAAAGCTAAGAGAAAAGGGTGAAGGATTTGTGGTCAGAAGATGGATTAAAATAATGATTCTATCACCAATTGAGTTTACCAGGACAAAACTCTAACCCTTCAAGTACCTCATCTACTCAAAAAACACAAATAAAAGCATTAATTATGTTCTAGGTGACTTATAAGTAAAGTATATATTTTGCACACACACTAAACACTTTGTATATTGTAGGACCTGGTACAAAAATATTATCCTAATAACAATATGTTCTTGTTAAGAGAAATCTGGGCATGGCCCACATTGTTTTACAGTAGTAAGCTCAATTTAAAAAGAAATGAGTGGATAACAGAAATCAAATAGGAAGAAAACATGTTCAAACACAAAAGGGCATTCTTTGCAAGACCAGAAAAAAGGAGTTTAGTATTTTTAAAAACAACTACAAGAAAATGAAACTCTTTTGTGAAATTTCAACAGGAGAAAATCTGGCTCCAAGGAAAAAGCTGAAAATGTTTATGATATTGCTGATTAGTTCATGAAGCCAGGAATACTGAACCAATATCATCTCTGCCTAACATCATTTGTCTCATCACTGGGCCAGGTTAAAATTTATGTGAGCAAAATAAGTTTGATCATTTGAAGTCATTTAATACTACCCATTTTTTTCCTTCTTCTTAAGGGATGATGGTAGAGATCATTATATAAAATATTAAAATTTTCCAAGTCTGTAAAAAGTGGCATGTACTCCTTGCAAATCAATGAAAACATAAATCAACCATTATAAGAACTGTAAAAATTAAACAAGTTACAAAGATTAAAGAGACTCAAACAGACATCAAAGGAGTCTCTCCTCTACCACAAAAAGGAGTTCATATTTGTAAGACAGAATTTGTCTTTCAGATAGATGGATTGATTTAGACAACATACTCAGCACACCTAACACCAAATTAACACCAATAAGAATACCTTCAAGTGCAGATTACTTGATAAAGAAAGTGATTCAGTTCTGGAGATATTGAAATCTGGTTCAGTGTTGGTCTCAAAAGAGTCCAGTTCATCGCCACTAGGAATCCCAGTTCTTGAGGAACTCTGAGACACTGGAGTATAGCACAGGTGTGGCTGCTCGGAATGCCTGTCCCCTTCACTCTCGGCCACCAGGGCATCAAGGCTAGAACTAAAGCACAGATTCAGTAAGTAAATAATCCAGTAAGCAGGCAGGAGACAGACAGTGCTTTCTGTTTCTCAGAGTTCAGATTCTCTCATTGGTGTAGGGTGCAAGGGTTGTTCATTTAACTTTACATTAATAAGAATTAATATTTTTCTCCCTCTAAATCACCTATTTTTAAGCCATTTTCTAGGTTTTCCCAAGTGGACATTTTTACCTATCAAAGACATTTCAATTACCTTAAGAAACAAAAGCAGGTTTGAATTAACACTCACTACACTCTTTTTTACGTTTTCAAACTTTTTTTAGTGAATTACAGTCCTACATAATTTTGACATAATCATACAACCATGGAATATAATTTGCTCTCCTTCTGTCCCCAGTACTTCCCCTGTTCCTCCCATTCTCTCCCCCTGTTCCTCTTCCTCTATACTGATCTTTTTTTCTATTTACTTTTAGTGTCTTTTTTAATTAAAGATTTATAGAGATACATAAAGGTGAAATTCACTGTGGTATATTCACATGTATACATAACATATTTTATTCAACTTCATTCCACAGTCTCTCTCTTTTCCCACTTCTCATTCCTTCCCTTCAATCCCCTTCCTCTGTTCCACTGATCTCCCTTCTATTTTTTAATAATATTTTTATAGCTATAGATAGACACAACAGCTTTATTTTGTTAATTTATTTTTATGTAAGGCTGAGGATCTGTGCCTCACACATGTTAGGCAAGTGCTCTGCCACTGAGCCACAAACCCAGCCCCCTCCTTTCTATTTTATGGAGTTCCCCCACTCCACTTTTTTTCCCCTTATTTTGATCAAACTTCCACGTATGAGAGAAAACATTCAACCCCTGACTTTCTGAGTCTGATTTATTTCACTTAGCATGATGTGCTCCAATTCCATTCATTTACCAGCAAAGGCCACAATTTCATTCTTTTTTAAAGTGTTTTTTTAGTTGTAGATGGACACAATACCTTTATTTATTTATTTATTTTCTATGTGGTGCTAAGGATCGAACCCAGTGCCTCACACATGCCAGAAAAGCAAGTGCTCTACTACTGAGCCACAGCCTTAGCTCCCGTAATTTCATTCCTTGTGGTTGTATTAAACTCCATCGTGTAATTTTTGTGTGTGTATATACATATATGTATATATACATATACATATACGTATGTGTGTGTGTGTGTATATATGTGTGTGTATATATATATATATCTGTGTGTGTGTGTGTGTGTGTGTGTGTATATATATATATATATATATATATATATATATATATATATATATATATATAATATTTTCTTTATCTATTCATCTATTGACCAGCACCTGGACTGGTTCCATAACTTGGCTATTATGAACTGCACTGTTCCAAACAAATTGATGTGGCTGTATCATTATAGTATGCTAATTTTGGTTCTTTTGGATAAATACTGAGGAGTGGATAGCTAAATCATATGGAGGTTCCTTTCTTAGTTTTTTGAAATATCTCCATACTGCTTTCCATAGTGGTTGTACTAAGTTGCAGTCCTACCAACAATGCACGAGTGTACCTTTCCCCCTAAATCCTCACCAGTGTTTATTATTTTTATTCTTGATAACTGCCATTCTGACTTGGGCGAGGTGAACTCTCAGTGTAGTTTTGATTTATATTTCCCTGATTGCCAGGGATCTAAAACATTTTTTTTATATATTTGTTTGTCATTTGTATTTATTTTGAGAAGTGTCTGTTTAGTTCTTTTACCCATTTATTAATTAGTTTATTGTTTTTTGTTGTTGGTGGTAACTTTTCTTTTTTTGGTATTGAGGTTTTTTGAGCTCTTCATATATTTTGGATATTAGTCTCCTAATGGAGAAGCAGCTAGCAAAAATCTTCTCTTTCTGTAGGTTCTCTATTCATGCTTTTCATCATTTCCTTTGCTTTGCAGAAGCTTTTCAAATTTGATGCTAGCCCACTTATAGATTTTTGGATTTGTTTCTTGTGCTTTAGGAGTCTTATTAAGGAAGTTGGTGCCTGATACTCGACAAAAGTGTCGAAAACATACATTGGAGAAAAGACAACCTTTTAAACAAATGGTGTTAGGAAAACTAGATATCCGTATATAGAAGGATGAGACTAGATCTCTGCCTCTTACTCTGCACAACAGGAAAAATCAAAGTGGATTTAAGACCTAGAATTAGAGTAGAAAATGCAACCACTAGACGGAAATATGGTCAACACTCCAACACATGGCACAGGCCTTAATCACACCATTTATAAGTGCAATCGTAAAGGTAATTATATCAAGACTCAATAGCAACCCTTCAAATACTGAAAATGCAAATGACACAGAGCCACTGGGCTGTGTGTGGAGACAGAAGGCTGTGGGGACCACATGTGGGAATGTGCAGTGTGGCATTCTCTCCATGGGCCTCAGCTAGAAGCTCAGGAGGGCAGAGGCCTGTTCAGCTCTCACCTCAAAGCTGGGCCAAGACCCAGGTCAGAAATGAGTCATATGTAAGGTCCCAAACACTGCACAGTATAAATTACCATTTGTAGAGATTTTTTTTTTTTTTTTTTATAAATGATTCCTTCTCAGAACCAGGTCCTGATTCTTCTTGACTACAGTATTTCTTTCCCCATTTAACTTTCCTAACCATAAAATTAAAAGGGAAAAATTTGACCTTCCACATTTTGAGTTTATTCATAACATTTACATTTTAAACCACTCTAATGTCAAGGACAACAGAGTCCTGGGCATGTGAACACAGAAAGCCTTTTTAAATATTTTTTTCTTTGGTTGTGTCAGTTCTGAAGTTAAGACTTTAATAATGACACAATGAAACCGTCTTTATTTTGAATTATAAATGATCAGAAGATAAACTTTGATTTAATACATTTGGATTATTTTTTCTTATAAACCATAAATCACTAAAGGGACACACAAAAAACCAATTTCATATCCTCCGTGCTTCTAATGTGAACCCTGATTAGTTTCTAATCCTTGAGCCATTTCATAGACAATAGAAGGCACCAGAAAACTGGGTGGTAAGTATAAGCCATGACTGGCATCACAAAGGATTTCCAAAGCAGGATTTTCTCCTTTAAGAACTAATTGAGAGCTGGGTACAGTAGTATATACCTGTAATCCCCGCAGTTTGGGAGGATGAGGCAGGAGAATTACAAGTTTGAGGCCAGTTTCAGCAACTTGGCAAGGCCATAAGCAACTTAGCAAGATCCTGTCTCAAAATAAGAAAATAAAAAGGGGTAGGGATATTGCTCAGTGGTTATGTACCCCTAGGTTAAATCCCCAGTATGGGAAAAAATAAAAAAGAACATATTGAGAGACAGCCTCGCCTTGGCATGGAGCAGAAGGGAACAAATTGGAGGTGCTTTGCCTTAACTCAATACTTAGCATCTTGGATTCCATTCAATTATTTATAAAAAAAAAAAAAATGAAGTTCAATGTTAAGAAAATCTTCCTGGTAAATTCTGGTGCTTTGAGGTTAGAGTAAATTACAGATATTCAAGATGCTATGTGATTTCCTAATACAAAGAAAATCTTCAGGCCAGTCAAAGCTTGCTGATGTCTTATGCCTCTGCAACTGTGTTTCAATTTGTGATCTCTATACCAGTGAAAAATAGTTATTCAGATGATTGGCAGCCTGCCTTAATACCCTATTGTACTACAAGACTCTCCAGTTACAGATTGTGTTTTTCCATCACTACAGATGTAACAGCATTACTTTAATGCTACAGTATAATGTTGTAGCATTACTTTATCTTATATACCATAAAACATTTCTTTTTACATTAATTCAAATTAGACTACTGCTTTTCTTTGGTAAGCTATTAACATAAGTTATTGGTATGCTTCAGGATTACCTATAGATTCTCATTTTACAATTATGTTATTTAAATTCCATTAATGGAATTATGAGTCAATTCATTAGATTGTGACCAGAATTTTCTTTTAAAATAATATAAAACAGAAAACATCAGAATATATTCTGATTTTATGAAATACATTCCACATGTTACTTCATAAAACTTTACTTAAATTTCATGTGTATGGGGTGGTGATGGCATAACACATTTTATACTGTGGATTATGGTGAAACAAAAAAAAATTTTAGATTGAAACAAATGCTTATTTCCCTTACCTTATTTTTAATGTCTAATATTTTAAATAGATGTTTTATTGCTTATTTTCCCCATGTGGCATCTCAAAAAACTATTAAGGTTAAATAACACAATGGTTATATATTATGCACATTTTACTAAAATATTGTTTCAAACTCAGAAAATGTAGGTCTTAGGCTCCAATCAGCCCTGTCCCTGTATGGACTATGGTTTTTTATTGCATACCTCCAATTTCTCTTTCAGACCTTCAGGCTATTATTCATGTATTAACAAATGAAGTATACGTCACTGTCAATCATATTGCAGACCCTCATGATGAAAGTCAATGAAGGTCCAGATAAGGCTTTCCAGGGTCACTTGTTCTCCACACTCATTCCTACAGTTTTCAGAGTGGAAGGAGTATAAAGGAGAACATTAGCCTGTGGGGGCAGCCAGAGGGCTTTTGCTAGGACAGCTTCTCCTTCTGCCTTGACCAGCTCTGCCCTTTCTACAAAGCCTTCCAAATACTTTTACTCTGAGTAACTTCTCTTATTCCTCTAAAGAAGAAAGTTCCATCGATGTTGGTGAAATGTTTGCACTTCCCAGAGCAGGCCATGATCCAAAAGTATAATTTCAATACTCTGCAAATATTTGTATAAAGAAAAGAGAATATCATTGGAACCTTTTCTATCATATATTCCTAAAATGCTTCCTCTAAAGAACTTACTTACTTCTGGAGATCTGGGAATCACACATTCAACAAATCCTAACAATTCTAGCAGAATGCTGTAGTCACATGCAGTTCAATGTATTTCTATAGAACTGTAAAGGATCTTGCCTGGACTGGCAGCCTCTTATCCCAAGTAGATACCATGAAAAGCTCAAAATAACCCAACTATGAAATTTAAAGTCATAACCACTCTCCAATATCTATAAAACTGTAACTCAAAATATAAATCAAAAGGAAGATTTTATTATTTACATATGATACATAACCTCCGGTACCAACTCCTATCACTTTAAGTTTTGCAACCTCATCTGTGCAAAATATAGCACAGAGAACTGCACCCACTGATTGCTGGGTACGCTCTCTTCTCTCCTTCCTGATCAATTAAATCCCTGCTCCATGTTCATTTGCCTATGTGGATATCCCACTCATAGATAAAAATGTATATAAACACTCACATATGTGTGTGTTCTACTTTTATTTTTATTCATGATTTTACATGTGAAAACGAGCATATAATCATGGGGTTAGGACATAAGAAAACAAAAACAGACTGACACCTAATGAAAGAGGAACTTGGCCTAGTCCCTAAGGAAAACAGACAGTAGTGTGAATGGATAGATACAGGTACACACACAGCATGTACACACACACAAATATATGCAATCACATCCTAAACAATGAAACTATTGTTAAGTGATATTTCTACAGGTACAAGTACTTCACATGGAAGTTATCTGTAAGCTTAAGGATCTAAAAATAAAACACTTATGAACTCATCTAAACTGAAAGTGGAACATTCACCACACCATGGAAACTCTCATGGTTCCATTCTCAGTCTCAATACTTATCTCATTAGTTATAACAGCTCTCTTGAATTCAGGGATTTTTGCCCCTCATTCTGTCATTTTTCTTTATAGCTTATGAACATATGTACATGTCTTCTAAATAATAAATAATTTTGCGCTCTATAAAAATGAAATCTGCCTGCAGCATTTTGCAGCTCACTTTTTTTGTTCAATTTTATGCTTCTGAGATGCATGCAGGGCAGTGGTAGTTGATTCATTTTTATTACTGTATAGTATTTCATATATATAATTTAAAGCATACATAATTATTTATTTATTCCCCATTTGAGTTATTTCCTGCTGCTGTACATACTCATGAATATGTCTGCTAGTGCATGATAGGGAAATGACCTTTACAACTTTACAAGAAAATGTCAAATTACCCTCCAAAGTTATTATACAGTTTTTATTCCTCTCAACGGTGCATGAGTTTCCATTGTATGCATGTTCCTAAAACATGGTATTATTAGGCTTTTAAAATTTCTGTCTAATAAGCAGGAAGTGGTATCTTGTTGCAGGTTTTTTCTGGTATATCTTTGTCAGTTTTAATAAGTGCTTATTTTCAAAAAAACACATATAGGATATTAAAAGGGGGCAACAATTTGATGTAGAGATAAAAGTGGTGGAAACAATTAAAAATCAAAAATAGGGTTTTCCAAGTCTAGCTACAAGGTTTCTTGATTTTCTACAATATTTCTGTAGAAGATAGTCTTGTGCTTTCTTTTTTTAAAATTTTTTTTTAGTTGTAGATAGACACATACTTTAATTTTATTTGTTTTTTTTATGTGGTGCTGAGATTCAAACCCAGGGCTTCGCATGTGGTAAGTGAGTGCTCTACCACTGAGCCACAACCCCACCCCTGTACCTTCTTTTCTGCAGATGACTTTGTTCCTTTTCAAATCCATGAAGACCCAAAGAAAGGTTCAAGTTGGAAGTGCATGAACTAGATGGTGATATGAAAGACTGCTGAGCTTCCGAATCTGCCATCACTTGGCTGTTCTCCCCGAGTGGGTACATACTGGGGCTGGTGTCAGTAGGAAAGATCTGCTTGCAGCTCTGAGGCTCCAGTGAGGGACCAGTGGATTCAGGGCTGGTGCAGGCAGAGATTCCCTCTATATTAATGTAATTGATATCCAAATCGCCAACCTGGAAGTTGAAGGCAAAATTTTTTTGCTGAGAAAAAGCAGGAAAGAATGGCTTAGCTAAAAATTAATAAAATTTTCCTAATTTAGAAAAATTCCACCTTATTTGTCTTTTTTGCTTTGTTTTTCCTTATTTTCGTTTGGCTTTATGTAAACAGAGAATTCCTTCAGGATTTGTTTTGCTCATGTGGCTGTCATTCCATAATTCTCAGAAAGGAAGAAGACTGTTTCAAAGACTGCTTTTTATCACAAATCCAGAAACTGATTAAGCTTTTAACACTTTATGAACCTGAACCTGATTATGCTTTTGATATTTTGTGAACCACTGATTCAAAAGGAGGAAACGTTTAAAATACTAAAGAAAAAACTAAAGAGTATACTGCTTTATTCACCAGAATTCATGGGTTCATCAGAATCTGAGTAACCAAGGTAATTAATGGTGGTCACACTAACTTGAGTCTCCCCCAAAACACACCAAACAAAAAGAACAAATAAAACAACATAAAGTACATGTGTGTTGCAAATGTAGAAGACAAGAAATGACCCAAACCTTGAATTACCTGTGAATAATAAAATAAGCATCAATTCCAGCAAGTACCCCCTTACTCGCACCAAGAGACTTGGCAGAAAGAGAAGAGGGAGCCAGTAGGAGCCTAAAACTTATCTAAAAATCATCACCAGAAAGAAGTGTGGCCTACACACATGAGAAAAAAAGTCTTAGTTGACCCAAAGTACTTGCTCTTAGAGGTTTAAAAGTGCTGTAATTTGAGTGGTAGTCACTAAAAGGCATTATTACTTGGCGGGTAAGTCAGTATAAAGGAAGACAGTTGAGCCAGGGTATAGCTCAAAGTAGAATACACACTTCGTATCTTCAAGGCCCTCAGTTCAATCCCAATCACCAAAAACAAAAAGAAGAAGAAGAAGAGGAAGAGGAGGAGGAGGAGGAGGAGGAGGGGGAGGGGGAGGAGAAAGAGATCAGAGATAGGATGGCAAAGAAGAAAAGAAGCAAAAAGGGGAAATTTTAGGATCCTAAATCAATCAAGCATCATCATCATAATTTATTAAGGCAAACTCTAACAATGAATGCCCATACTAGCAGATTAAATTCTAATGAGTAAAGGGATGTCTACAGAAACTCAAAATATCCCCTGACAACATGTTTAATAATTTAAAAAGAAAAAAAAAATAGTAACCTTACTGAAAAGAAACTTGATAGATCAAAGATAAAATCACAAGGGATAGTCTGACATTAGGAACCTCCTGATATAATGCACTGAGAAGAACATAAATTATTCCCATAATAAATAATCCTCCCAAACACAATCCAATTTTGAAGAGATATCAGACAAACTGAAACTGAAGAACTTCCTAGGAAAATAAAAATAAATATGGTCCATATTCTTAAAAAATACTAATGTAATAAAAGACAAAGATTCATGAACTCTCCCAGATTAAAGGAGAATAAAGAGATGTGACTACTAATACAACATATATCATGAAATTTTCTTTTGCTGCAAAGAACATTATTGAGACAATTGGATAAAATTAAATAAGGTCTAAAGATAAAAGTATTTATCAATGACAATTTTCTGATTTGGGCAACTATGTTGTGCTTATGTAAGAGAATTTCCATGTTTTTAGAAAAATACATCATGAATAATTGAGGGATAAAGGAGCTCCATATTTTCAATGTATTCTCAAATGGTTAAAAATTTTACATAAATATTTTAGCCATTTGCAAGCACACATGCATGCACACACACAAACACACACTCAGAGAATAAAAAGTAGAAAATATTAACATTGGGGGAACTGGGGTAAAAAGTATACAAGATTCTTTGTACTGAAGTTATGTAGGTCCCAAATTATATCCAAAGAAAGTGTTCTTTTCGGTGGGGGGGTGGGGCTGGGATTTTGGCTCTGTAGTAGAGCGCTTGCCTAGCACATGTGAGGTACTGGGTTTGAGTCCTAGCACTACATGAAAATAAATGAAATAAAGATATTGTGTCCATCTACACTAAAAATATTTTTTTCAAAGTGTTTTTTCAAAGTAGTTTATATGACAGAGAAATTTTCAAAGTAGTTTTTAATCATGTGAATGTTCTCATCAGGTAGGTTGATAACCTTGAAAATTAATGGGGAACAGCATAGAATATAAGCTAACCTAATAATCTATTTAGGTTTCTATGTAGGTTGAGAGAGACAAAGGAGATCTGAAAATATTATTTTCAGATACTGTAGAAATTATTTTAAATACTCAGAAGTTCAGCTCTTCACATTGTCCTTGTTATTCAACTGGCCATAAGAATAGTAATTAAGACTATATGAAAATTGAACTACACTGATATAAGACCTTTGTGATTAAGGGTTTTTTTTAATACTTTTAAGTTGTAAATCAACACAATATCTTTGTTTTATTTATTTACTTTTATGGATGGGGAGGATAGAACCCAGTACCTCACACCCGCTAGGTAAGCACTCTACCATTGAGCTAAAACTCAGCCCCTGTCATTTAGTTTTATTCCTAGGTTTTAACTGCACAAATTCAACCGTCTTCAACTCTGTTTCAGTTTATTGAATTAGACTCTTTGGATTCTCTATAAATGCTAACTTTAGTTCTTTTGTGGTTTGTTCAACATTATTAGAGCAATACTTTTTTCCCACAAAATATTACCAAAGAGAAATATACCTAAACCTCATCTTTGGTCTGGGAAATTTTGCATTTTTAATGTGTCTTAGAACATATAAAAACAGTTTTCCCCACATAGAACTGATTCATTTATAATTTTAGCTAGTTGAAGTGAATGGAAGAATTATAGCACTCACTGGAGCTCAGAACAAAATGAAATAAGAACTCAAGAAATCTTTCATTTCAACTATTGAGAAATTATGGCCAGAAAGCATCAAAATCAGAACATGGAAAAGAGTTAAACACTAAAAACTATAAAACACTGATGAAAGAATCTAAAGAAGACACAAACAAATGTAGAGATATCTTGTGTTCATGGATTGGAAGAATTAATATTGTTAAAATGTCCATACTAGCCAAAGTGACATGCAGATTCACTGTAATCCCTGTATTTTAGAAAGAGTGTTTGGTTTTGTTTTTAGAAGGAATTTGGTTTTGTTTTTTCATTTTTGTAGAAATAGAAAAATAGATCTTAAAATTTGCATGGAACCACTCAAGATCAAGAACAGCTAAAGCAATCTTGAGCAAGAAGCACAAAGCTGGAGGCATGGCACTTCTTGTTTCCAAATGATTTTACGACATTATAATAACAAAAACAGAATGGATCCAGCATAAGAACAGACACACAGACTAATGCAACAGAATAGAAAGTCCAGAAATTAGTGCACATATATACAGTCAACTAATCTTTGACAAAAGTGCCAAGATAACAGAATGGGGAGTAGTCTTTTAAATAAATGATACTGGGAAAACTAGACATCCACATCAAAAAAGTGAAACTGAATGCCTTTCTAACACCATGCTCAACAGTCAACTCAAGATGCATTAAAGTCTTAAATGTGAAACTTGAAACTATAAAAGTTCTAAAACAAAGCATAGGAGAAGAACGCCATGACAATGGTGTTGGCAATGTTTTGGGGGGGTTGACACCAAAAACACAAGTAACAAAAGCAAAATAAATTAGCAGGACTACATTAGGCTAAAATGTGTAGCAAAGGAAATGATCAACAAAATTAAAAGACCTATGAAATCGGAGAGAATATTTACAAACCGTATGTCTGAAAAGAGGTTAGCATCCAAAATCCATAAGGAACTCATGCAAATTAATAACAACATAACCTGATTAAAAAATAGGCAAAGGCCCAATTCGATATTTTTCCAAAGAAGGCTTACAAATGGCAACCAGGTATATGAAAAGGTGACAAACGTTACCAATTGTCAGCAAAATGCAAATTAAAACCACAATGAAATGTCACCTGTTAGGATGGCTATCATCAAAAGTCAAAGACAAGCATTGGGAAGATAAAGAAAAAAGGAAAACCTGGTACACCACCAGTGGGAAAGTAATTGGTACAGTCATTACATAAACCAGTACAGAGGTTCCCCCAAACTGAAACTATAACACCAAAAATTCCATTTCCAGGCCAAAGGAAATAAAATCACTCCGTGTAAGAGAGAGCAGTACTCCCATATCCATGGCAATATTATTGACAACAGCCAAGGCAGGGAATCAACATGTGTCCATCAATAGATGAATGCACAAAGGAAACATAATAGGTGTGTATCATGATACAGAAAGAAGCATATTATTTAGCCTTAAAAAAGAAAAAAAAACTATAATTTGTTACAACACGGATGAACCTGGAGGATACTGTGCTAATTTAAATAAGCCAAAACACAGAAAAATAAGTACTGCATGACCTTATTTACATATGAAAAATTCATAGAAATAGTAAGTACAGATCTGAGCAAACAACACAACAAAAATTATGTAAGATGATGGATATGTTCAATTAATTTGATTTTGGTCATCATTTCACTGTGTGTGTGTGTGTGTGTGTGTGTGTATGTGTATGTGTGTACACAAACCATCATATTACACCAAGCACAGTGGCACATGCCTGTAACCCCGTGACTCAGGAGGCAGACATAGGAAGATTGAAAATTTGAGAACAGACTCAACAACTTAGCAAGGCCCTAAGCAACTTAGTGAGACCCTGCCACAAAATTAAAAAGAAAAAAAAAATTAAAAGGGCTGGGAATGTAGCTCAGTGATAAAGCCCACCCCTGGGTTCAATCCCCAGTACTAATAAAACCAAAAATCACATTATATACCTTAAATATATATAATTTTTGTCAACTATATTTTTAAAAGCTGGATATAAGTATCATAAATAAAACAATAAATCTTACATAAATGTATACATGCATCTTAAAGTGTGTCTAGAGCACACAAAGTCCAGCTACACTGACCCTGAAAGAATATCCCCAGAACTCCCACTTGGTCCCATGTTCCAATCTAGATTTTTATAATGAGGGCTGACATGCAGCTGGTTTACACCAAGACAACTGTTGTTATTCTGATTTATTGGTTTCTATGTCATTTTGAATTCCATTCAACCTATGTCATTTATACTATGCATTTGTTGTAACAATGTTTATAACACTAGAGAAAATGAGCAGAGCCATACAACTAAGGGCTGATCAATTAGACAGGAAAAAAGTTCATATCACAGAAAACATTTATAATTAATAATGTAAAATACATGACATTAATAAGAAAGGTAAAATACATCATTGCCCAATTGATATAATATGGTACATATCATATTTAGATTTTAAAGTCAGTGGGAAAGGAAAAAATTGTGATGTCTAAATTATCCATAAAAATCCATTATATCTCCCATAAATAAGAATACGTAGAAATCTCCAGTTCTACAACTACATTTTAATTTTCATAAATACAAAATTTGAAGATCACTGAGCTAGAGAAAGAAAAAAATGTTAGTAGATACCTGGCATGTTCAAACCCTCTGCCTTTATAAGATTTTTTTTTTTTTTTTGCAAGGGTTGGGATGTACCAGGGATTGAACTCAGGGACAGTGAACCACTGAGCCACATCCCCAGACCAGTTTTGAATTTTATTAGATACAGGGTCTCACTGAGTTGCTTAGTACCTCACTTTTACCGAGGCTGGCTTTGAACTTGCAAAAATCCTCCTGTCTCAGCCTCCTACGTGTGCCACTGCGCCCAGCAAGTCTCTTTCAGGGAATTGGTGGAAAATTCTGAAAGGTTCCAGTTTCTCTGTAATGTGATTCCATTTTGTTTTGATATTTCTCTAAGTGACTGTGTCATGCCAGGCTGGAACCAAGCACTGGCTCATTAGTGATTCCTGGATTTCAATACAAATACTGCCTAATCAAGTCATCCATGCCCTGTTTATTGAAAAGCCATACAAAAAATGTTGGTGACCCATTGTTGTGTCGTCCTTTGGCCCCAGTAAAGAGCTCTCACACTTTTTCTCATTTTCCAGTGTCTCAAGACCCCTCCCTTCCAGTGCTTCTCAGTGAGGTCAGATGTCTAAGTCGAATGTTCCTAAAACAAGATTTCACAGCTGCGTTGCCAGGGCTGCTCTGAGGCACAAGTTTTTCAAAGGAACACAATGATGCTGCACGTATTTCACACAGGCTCAAGTTCTGGAAAGAGGTACAGATGCACCCTGGGATATCAGGCAGGCCTTACCTGATCTATCACCATGCAGTTAGCGTAGACTTCGTCACCCCCATTCAGCATGTCGGAAAGCCGGCCTGCCGCAAGGAAAGTCGGCGAGTGCTTGGATGTTTTGAGGGCATCAAAGGAGCGATCTAGAGGGAAATGAAAACAGGACAGATAAAGTTGGAGGAATTTACTTTACAGTCAAGCTTTACCTTCTTGGTCAAACCATAAGGAGAAAAAAATTAGGAGTGCATTTTTTAAGATGGCATTTTGCTGTCTTCACATCTTAAGATCTACACAAAAGTATGTTCTGTACTCAGTTATCTAGAACCTTCTTGTAGAATAAATAGTTCTAGATAGCTAAATATTTGCCCACTTTAAGCACTATTGAAATCAATTAAATATTTGCCATCAATCTTTAACAGATTAAATTCTAGTTGCCTTCATCAATGGAATGAAAGCATTGGACATGTTCTTGTGCTTCTTGGGTAAAATGACAGGCTCAGGGCCAGTGACGGCCTACGAGGCCCAGCAGCTCTGGCTCTGGGCAGCCCAAGGGAGTGCAGAGTCGCTGATATAAAGTTTCCCTCCTGTTTCAGTTACAGAAATGTTTGTGCTTGCTTCCATGTCCCCAGATTTGCTCCAATTAGATGAGGTGGCTCAAAGTTGTGTCCCAGAGAGCTGAAACATTATCATATTTGTAGGGAACAAAGAATTGAAAGTGACAAAACATAGGAGATCCAAAAGGCCTTGTTTCCTGTGACTCTGGTTTATTTATAAAACTCAGAGATGTCCACCAAATTTCTTCATCCATAAAAGTGGATTTTTATCATGCTTTCCTCCTAGTATGGTTATGAGGATGAAACGAGTTCAGACACATGAAGTTCAGACACAAAGTGCTCAATGAATATCATGTGTCACTACTATTACTGTCACTATCATAAATGTTGATTTTAAACCATGTTCAATGCAAGGTATAAGGTTATTAATACTAATTGCACTGTGTTGTATAATAACAGGATACTGATATCTGTAAATGACATTTATAAGGTAGATTCAATGTTCCATCCTCAACAGTGGTCATTCTCATTCACATTCCAGTAAGTTTTCTTGAATGGGTACAAAGGGGATGGTACTGCCAGTAAGCCATTAGAAATGGTGGAGCCCGTGGGAGTGGATCAGGAATTGTTTTAAAAAGATTAATAACTGTTACACTGATATACAACAAGCAAAAAAAAAAAAAAATCTACTCTTTCATGGGAAAGTCCTAGATGATATAAAAGTTACAAAGATATATGGATTGTACAAATCAAATGGCTTGGCTTTGGATTCCAAATCCAAAACTACCTCTTTCCCACAGAACACCAAAGTGAGATTTTATTGAGCCTTGAGAAAATATACAAAGCAAAACAGTTTCTTCTTACGTCCATAATATAATATTTAATTAACTTAATTGAATAGCTAGGTATATAATATACGAAGTCCAAAAATAATTCACAAGCACAACCTTTGCGATCAATTACATATGTTTTGATTCTAATTACACAAAAGAAAAGCAAGGTAGGTTCCAAAGGTTATAAATTACAAACTTGACAAAATGCTTCCAATGCATTCTGGAGTCAGAAAATACTTGCTCATTTGTCATTTTACAGAATGTTTTACAAACAACCATAAGTGATTCAACACGGCCCTCTGAAGTGTGATTAATCCAGCTTAACTGCTCTATGGTGTCATATTTTCACCAACTGTAAAACACCTGGTATTTCTGCCATCACATCTGGGGGACTGTTCATTCTCCTTTTTAATCACTGCCAAATTAAAATTTTGTTGATAACTAGACTGACCTAAGAACTAACAAGATATTGAACAAAATAATTCCAAGAAATGGATGGTTTTCATTTTTAAAAATACAGCATATAATGAAATATTACCCCAAATTGTATGGTGCATTAAATGCATTGCCAAGTGATGCAAAAGACATGCTCTTAATGAACAAAGAAAATGAATAGGAGCAGAATTTACTGGTGTTTTCATGTACATAGGTAAGAGATACTTGGGGATGCAATTTTCCTTCATAAACAAATCTATCTGCCCTGTGTGGCAGAGCAGAATCTATAAGGAGATCATGCTCAAGCAGTAAAAGAAATTCAGAGGTGGTAGAATCTGGGTACTTTGTCCACGCTTGGGTCAAATTTATTTTCTGCATGATTGATTTGATTAAGGCTAAAGAAAATTTTATAATTTATTACAAAGCCAGGTCTACAACATCTCAGCTGCAATTCTGAAATTTTGAAAAATCAACAACTTTTTCATCAGTTTCATTCAGAAACATATTTGGTGTTAAAATCTGACCTGAGCTCAAGTGTAGTCTTTATTTACTCCTCTTGGGATGAATGCTCACATATCTTGCCATAGAAATATTATCATGCTTGATGATGGGTTGCACCACCATCACTCATATCACACACAATATACAAGCATCTTGCCAAAAAGATCAGAAAATTCTCAATTTCCAAACAAATCTTAGAACAACAATGACCCACATCTTGGCAATCCTCTACTATTACAATTCAGATCTGAAATGTACCCACAGAGGCTCATACATTAGGCAATGCAGTAATGTTCAGAGGTGAAAAGATGGGATTATGAGAGTTGTAACCTCATCAATGGATCAATGTATTTGTTGAATTAATAACATGAATGGACTAACAAGTGGTAACTGTAGGCAGGTGGGGTGTGGCTGGAGGAAGTAGATCATTGGGAACATGGACTATATCTTGTCCCTGGCTTCTCTCTCCTTCTCTCTCTCTCTTCCCCACCACCCACTTCCCAGCTTCCACGAGGAACAGTTTTCTTCTGCCATCATGTTTCTGCAATGCAACTGGCCAACTGTGGACTGAATCCTCTGGAACCGTGAGCCAAAATAAACCTTTCCTCCTTCAAGTTGTCTGTGTCAGGTAATTCAGTCACAGCGTAACAAAAATCTGCATAACATATCTACCAAATTCCCAATTTTACCATAGCAAACCTATCACCTATATGATCCTGCTCTTCAGTACTTGTCTTCAGATTGGCTTATCTTTATTCTTTAAATAAAATTATTTGAAAGAAATGCCTATTCCTATTATAAACAGAAAACCACTCTTCCTCATCAAAAGTAGAGTGGAATTCACATATTAAAATCAGTGAAAAGTAAGTCATGAAATTAAAGTCTGAACACCGTTCGTTGCCTGCCTAAGCTGGGAATCTGAGAGGTCTGTTCTTTCTTGGTTATAAGGGGAGGTTCCTAAGGATTCAAGAAGTGTTCAAGATGCAGAAGTACTAAACTGAGATGCTCTCCTTCAATCACCAGAATGATCAAAAGAAAATTCCTGTCCCAGTACAGGATTTGATGTCAGGTAGTGCTGGATTGTTCATCTCCATGATAGATAGTTCCCAGAAGAGTTTACCCTACACTTTGAAAAACTAGCCTAGATGGAATCATCATCCTGTCTCTCAGGCAATGACTCTGATGTGGCAGTGAGTCCTGATTTGGGGGAGGAGGGACATGACTGTACATGATTATAATGCAGCAGTGAGGAGGGAAAATCTCTATCTTCTCTCCACTTCTGTCACTCATAACCTGCCATGTGGATTTAGTTGGGTCACTTGCTGAAAATTAGCACAGCTAATTTTAATAAATTTGAACATCTCTCTGGAGTATCCATCACTTGTACTTGTTAAGGGACACCTGACAGACCAGAAAGTGAAACTGTCTAACAGGACCATGATACCTTATCCACTCAACACAAGTCACTGCAAATAATTGGGTTTAAACCAACAGAATGAGATCGTGAAAAGAAGAGGAGCCTTCAAGAGAACTTCCAAATAAACACCGATTACATGTATTCAAGTGGCGAACTGTTCTACTGTGTTTCAGACCAAAGTAAAAGTTATGGTGCTTTCCCTTAAAGAAAAAAAAAAAAGATCTTTTTAAGGTTTTCAAGAAATATGACTTTATTGCTTCCATATGTAACTACTTTAGTAGTAAATTAAGCAGAAAACCATTGATCCCACCCTCCCCCAAAATGTCCTTCTGGTTCTTTTTCAATGAACATATAAAAGTATTTTGCCATAAGAATGCCACGTATTTGTCTTAAATAAATGCTGTCATGTAAACCTATTTTTAGTAAAAAGTTAACTTTACAGTGTTGTTGATAGCATTAATTTCTAATATGCAGTAATCCCATATTTCAAAAACGGTATAACAATAATTAAAGCTCAACTCCCATCCAAGCAACTACAGATTTTAAATTAGTGAAGGGTAGTGCATTACAGTAGTGAAGAACACGGGCTTTAAAGCCAGATTATCTGGGTTTAGTCTCCAGCACCTATTAGCTGTATGACCTTGAGCAAGTTACTTGACCTCTGTGTCTCCATTTCCTGATCTGTAAAATAAGAACAATATATTTATCCTATAGGACTGTGAGGATCAAATGAGCAAATATTTCAAGTGATTAGAATAGAACCTGATGCACAGTAAGCATTACGTAAATGCTTGTTATTATCATACAAGTAAATGTGGTTGTGCAGTTTTGATTCTTTAAAAAAAAAATAATATTGTCCTTGGCGATCACTTTATATCTTTTAAAACAACTCAAGGCGACTGGAATGCGCCGAACATTCCATTTGCTACACCAAGAACATTTAAAAATGCTCTGACTTTTATTTCAGACCTAACTCATGTTAAGACATTTTGCAAAGTCTGTCCTGGATAAGGCAACTGAAAAACATAAACGTGAAGAGAAAAGAAAAGCCTTCACCTGCCTGGATCCAGGATTTCCCTCCAGCGACTCAAGGATGAGATCTCACAAAAGGGGAGGGATTATAACTGCAGCACAAAGACAAAAGTCAGATAACCGGAGCCAGCCTCTCCAGAACAAAGGGAGGATTTCAGGATCTAAGACGTTCTAACCAGGAGTGGACCGGGCCAGTGTCTCCCTGCAGGACAAACAGTGGCTGCCCGGCCTGCAGCTCTCCCTCTCCCACTGCTGCTTTGTAATGTGATCCTGGGAATTCTACAAGGGTTTGCCAGCACTTCACTTCTTTGGGGTGCTGGATGCTCTAGTTATGGGACACAAGCATGAGCTGAGCATGAACATGCTTCACCCAGAGGAAGAAGGGGAGTGGGCTCCTGGAAGTGGGGAGGGAAGGCAGCTGCAGATGCCTCCTTCCCCCTGGCCCTTAGGACTACTCCAAATCTGGCAGGAAACAGTTAACAGCATAGTCCTCCCCCTCCCCCCTCCCACACCTCTGCAACCTGATTGATGTCTGGTGAAATCCAGGTCTCCCTCCAGAAGCTTGCAGGTAACTGTGGCCTACTTGAAGGTTATGTAAGAGACCCACGCCCAGACATGATCAAACCCGGCCTGGGCAGCCTTCAGCGAACCTGCTGCTGGCCTGGTCTGGCCCACTCTGGGTGCCAAGCTCTCACCTGCCAAAGTCAGGTGAACGCCTCTCAACCCACAAATCTCTTCACCACGGCTGGGCAGATGGGTTTCACTCACTCACTTGCTCACTCATTCATTATGTTTTGTTTTGAACCTAGAACTTTCTGAGTGTGGCAGAAGGACCCCCATTTGGCAAAGGGTAAGCCTTCTGGGTTCATTCACTCTACTGAAACAGGGTCCATCGTGGTCCCTACTGTCTTCCTATGACAGAGCTCATCCCCAGTTCTGCCTCACCCTCTCTGACCTACCAGGCCTCCCTTCCTGCCCTCAGCCTCCAGGACAGTGCTGTCCCTAGGTCCTTTCATCCATTGGCCTTTCTACCACTGGCTTTCCAGATTTAGGCAGGTCACATTGCTCTAGGGTTAATCTTCCAACCTCCCCTCTGTCCACTCATTCCCTGGGTCATCTGACAACAGGGCATCCCGTGACATCACGTGGTGAGGACTCTCAGATCTTCATCTCTAGACCTCTCTCGAATGACAACTCTCTCCTCAACATCTCCCCCGAGTCTCCCGACAACCATGCCCAGCATAACTGGTCCAAATCAGACAGGACTGTCCACTTCTCCCAGGTTTCCAGGACATGGTCCTGTGGCTTTCCTTGGACTCACCCTTGGCTCATCTCTTCCTTTCACAACTAAGATTCAGAATCAATCCTTTCTCATCACCTCCACTGCCACCCCGGGGCAAGCCACCACCATCTCCTTCCTAGGTTACCGCAGGAGGGTCCCAGCTGGTCTCTCTGCTTCCAGTCTACGGTCTTCCCTCCACAGACTATTTCTCCACAACACAGACACAGCAGTCCTTTTACAAAGGAAATTGCATCCTATCTCATCCTGAGTAAAAGCCAGACTTTATTAGGACCTACTGTGCCTCACACACTGTGTCTCCTCCACCCCAAGTCAACCTCCCTGAAGTCCTGCCCACTCCTCTACTCCAGCCTCACTGGCCTCTGTGCTGTCCTGTGCCTCAGGCCATTTGCATTTGCCACTCCCCTCTACCAGCACTGCTCTTCCCCTGGATATCTGGATACCCCGCTTTCTTAAGGTTTCTGTTCAAATGTTGTCATATCAAAGAGGCATCATGTTAATGACCAGTATACATAAAATGATAACCCCCTAAGCTCTGCTTTATTTCTCCTACACCACTAACCATCACCTAGCACATTACACTTTTATCATATATTGTCCATTTTCTTCCATCAGAATGGAAGTCCCCTCAGAACGATAGCTTTGAAGGTTTTCTATACCATATCTCCAGTGCCTTATAACCATGCAGGATACAAGTAGATATTCAACAAATACTCACAGAAGAAATGAATAATTTCTTCTTAGAAAAGAACAGACATTTGTACAACTAAGGCACAACTAGGAGATGTTCTCCCCTGGTCTGCAATGTTTTCTCAGGTTCTGGAGGTTTCCTTGGGCTTTGCCCAGCTGGTCTTGCTCTACTCCAGGATGTGAGGGAGTGGCACTTTTTTATGTCATTCATTTATTCATTCTTCTTTTTTTCATATTTACTGAGAGTCTACTGATTGCCAGCCCAGGATGCTCATCCCCCACTGATGACTCTTAAAAACATCCTCAAAGCACATCCCTGTGTATTCCCGGGAGGTCCCAGGAGGTCCTGAGGTAGAGCGTATTCCTCTGCATGGCCAGGAGGCTCTCCTTCTCCTGCGAGTCTTCCTTCTGCTGCTTCTGCATTTTCCCCTCTGTCAGCTGCCACACTCTGGTGGTGAGATTTCCTTGGCTCCTCCTGGTGGGGGAATAGGCCACTTTCTGGTTGGGTCTGATGCAGAAACAGATCACACAGAACAGTTGGTGTATCCCACCAACTTCCTGCACCCTGTGCTATGCATGGCCCAAGAATATCACTGTCCAATCGCTTTCTTTAAAATATCATATAGGTACCCTCTTACCAGAGGAAAAATGGGACAAATAGATTTGCAAGATAAAGGCACTGGGGAAAAGATGGGAAAACGCACGTTCAAAGAGAGAAAGTAGGAACAAGATACGAGATACCACAAGAGTCGGAATGTATCAAACACCTGTCCCATAGGGGACAACTGTGCCAGATGCCACTACTATTATAGCTCACATAAATGTGCTTTTAATGAACCGGGCACTTAAAACTTACATGTATTAACTCATTGGATCCTCAAAACAACCCTTTGAAGCTGTCCCATTTATTACTTCATTGAATAGATGAGGAAACTTGGGGTCCTTTATGAACTTTCTCAAGGTCATATACAAATATGGCAGCTCTACAGAGGTACCCCCCAAGGAGGGTCTGAGTACAGTGTTTAATAATTGGGATTTCTGTGTATCATATTTTGAAACAAAGAAAATGGAATTTGAGCAATGTCTGGTATTTTCTCATTAAGAAGCTTCGTTAATGTGTTACAGTGTGATTTGTACCTAGGTGTGTCTGCCTACTTCCTGGGCCTGTGGTATTATTCACCCTAGTCACTTGCTGCCAGGATATGACAGCATGAATCCTGCTGAGAAAATATTCACAAAACAGTAACTATATAATTTTGTTTTGTTTAATGACAGTGCATTCAAAGTACTGAGGAGAAAAGACTGAAATGATAAACTAAGAAGTCAGATGATCTGGTGGCCTTTATATCCAACATTTTATGATCTACCATTCCTAGACTTTAAAAAAAAAATCCAGAAAAAAATCATCTTCCCATCTAAAATAAGATAATGAAAAGCAAATCATATTTTCAAAATGTGCTTTCTGTGTCAGAGAACAGCTATGAGGCTGAGGTTGTGGCTCAGTGGTAAAGCACTTGCCTGGCATGTGTGAGGCACTGGGTTCAATCCTCAGCACCATATAAAAAAAAATAAAGGTTAAAAAAAAAGAACAACAATGTAATTTCATGCCAAATAGTAGGTTATGAGTAAGTCAACTAAAGCAGAGAACATACATGTACATGTATTAACTGGAAATGTTCTCCCTGTGAGTACATAGCATTGTTTGAACCATCGGCCAACTCTATTCTCCATAACCAGATAAATATTTTCATGTTCATTTTATAGATAAGAAAGTTTAGGCCCAGGGAAAATGAGTAACCTGCCCAGGGTATAAAGGGATTGAACCAGGACAGAAGCCCAGTGCTAACAGAGACCAACCCCATCCTTGCTCACTGCGGTACACTGTCTCCCAGACTCTCCAATTTAAAGGGACCTTTCTCAAGTTTTGAAATATACAGAAAGCCTCTTCTCATGGTCTTAGTGTGATCCAGGAGAAAAACACCCAGCCCCACAATGAAAGTGAACATTTCCAGAAGCAAACTGCAGTTTATCTCCTTGACTATTCCTCTTGTAAGGTTCTCTTAAGATTGTCCCAGTATTAATCTTGGCCTGGAAAATCTCTTGGCCTCACTCTCCTGAGTTAGACCTGAGGTTACAGAGAGGATTCATCCAAATTCCAAAATTATCCTTAGCCCAGGAATTTCCTGTGGGTCACATAAACCCACCCTGTAGGTTTTAGTTTACATCAAGAGGTGTGTAGGAGAACCCAGGAGTCTCTGTCCACCAAACTAGAGAGTCTCTAACATCCATCCAAATGCCTGGTGCTCCCTCTTACCTCTTCTTCCTGGGATCCTATTAAATGAATGAATGAATAAATAAATAAATAAATAAATAAATAAATAAAAGCCCTGGGAGGAGGTCAGGCCTCTCAGAGAAGTCCCGTTAACAGCAGTGATGGCTGATAACAGAAACCAAAGGATTCCAGAGGCAAGAGTGGTTTGTTTCTCCAGCAGAGTTGGAACAGATGTTTAAAATCCCCTTCTCAATAACAACTACAACTTTGATCTCTAAAATCAGGCTCTAAATAAAAGTCCTATTCTGGTGTTTTGAAAGATCCAAGTATCAAAATTTTTTAAGAAGAAAGCAAGACTTTTCCATCGCAATTACACAGGAGGCACAGAGGGAAGGTGAATAGGGAAAGAAAACAGTCCTCGGAGGGCAACATGATTTCCCCCAAATCCTTCCAAGACCCCATTCCTGATTACAGTAGTACAAAGTAGCCTTCAAGAGTACCTACATTTACGTTTGAGAAAGGACTCTCAGGTACGTTAATGACTTGTGTCTGCCCTTGCTTCTTCCAAGCAATCAGGTAGATATTCAGTCCTGTGTAGTGTGTAGATTTGGTGTGATTATATTTAACCAGCAGTTCCTTTCCTTCTTGATGTAATTCTCCAAGGCCTAAAGCAAATTAGTCTACATAAAGGAAAAACTCAGCAAGTGGAGTGGGGTGGAAAATAACACATTATAGTAATACCAGGAGAGAAACAAAGGCCCTCAGAGAGCAAGACCATTTCAAGTCCCTCCAAAAAATGTAAACAAATTGATGAGGAAGATGTCCCCATATGTCATCATCACAAGGAAATCGATGAATAATTCAAATCTTGCATAATTTATGGAAAGATGCTGGTATCCAATAATGACTTTATTTATTTTAAAAATCATAAGGAACTTTCATTCTCCAGTGCTCGTCTCTAGAACCATATGTGTTTTTGTTCCTCCTAAATATCCTCAAAAGTAATTGAGTTATACTATACACAAGGAACTGTGCTGGCAAAAACGAAGAATTGTCCTTGGAAATATAAATTATTTCATTTATTGTTTTGTGTCTTCGATAAGAACATTTTGAATGATGACTATCAAGTACTGCCTGGCATTCCTCCAAGTTGTTCTGGGTTTGTTCTGGTTGGTAAATTCCACTGAATCCCTGAATCCTGTTTCATTATCCTGAGAAACTCTGGGGCACCTCTTGGTAAGACGGACATGAGAGATAGTTGGATATGGGATTTGTTAGAATTCACAATGAGGGGTTTCCATTGTCATGGATGGTGGCTGGGAGCAGTATGAGATAGGCTGGGGGTCACTTTGCAAAGGAGTAGGCATTTCCTGTTTCCATCTGGAGCTCTGAAGGAGATGACCTCACAGGCTGCCCTATTCCATTATGACAACAACCATGCACACTGAATAGGAGAGCAAGGTCAAATAGCAAGACCAGGTTCCCCCTTTCCTGGCTGCTCTCAGTTTTTCTCAGATTTCCCTAAAATCCCAAAGGCCTTGGAGAGAAGAAAGTAGTGGCTGAGTTGAGCACCCAGGCCCAACATGGGGTCTACCACAGTGCAAAGAAAGAGACCTTATAGCAGATATTTCTGGAAGAAGCATCTGGGCCAGTGGCCAGGGGCCAAGATTCCAATGTTCTGGAGTATAAAACCAGGATGAGGCCAAAAGGAGGCTAAGTCAGAGTGAAGTCAGAAGGAGAATCACCAGGTCCTCACCAACACCAGTGGGAGGATCCTAACCACAGATCTTGGTCACAAATGCCAGGGCAGCCAGCAACAATGTGGTCATACCTTGGGGAAGAGCCCAGGCCGGTCAGTCTGCAGCAGTGCCCAGAAGGACCCAGAAAACAATGTGTCGATCAGGATTGGGCCCCCTTCCACTGCCTACTGCCCTCTACCCTCACCAAGAAATCACATCTGATACCCACTTGGCAAGGAAGAGGATAGAGAGAAGAAATCTAAGATGCTCAATATTTTGCTTAAAGACACTAAGTGGTAACCAAAAATGACTGCTTACATTATTCATCAGACCTAGGTTTTCTGTATAAATATTTATATAAATGCATTTATATAAATAAAGTAAAACATACTCTTTACCCTTCCCATCCCACTGTCTACAGGGCAGGATTCATGAAAATAAGATAGACTGTTGACAAAATAAACAGTATCTGGGTATAGTATGGGTCAATATTTCAAAAAAATATTAAAATATAATTGCAATATTTACTGCCTGCCTTCTGTGATCCAGGCACTGGAGATGTGGAAACAAGTGGGCCAGCCTCCACTTTCAAGGAACTCAGTCTCTTAAGGTATAGAGTTAAATAATAGCTGTGATACCCATGAGAAGGGCTATCCTATATACACTAGGCAGAGTGGCACAAAGGGTACAATGTTGACCTCTGAGAGAATTCAGGAGACTTTCTAAATGGAGGACCCTCAATCGACATCCTAAAGGATAATTTGAAGATTTCTAGTTGGAAGTGGGAGAAACATCTAAATTTGCTAAAACAAAAATAAAAAAAGGAAGAAAGATATTTCTTGAAGGCCTATGATGGATACTCACAGAACTGAATGAATTTGACATCCAAGGGCTGAGAATTGGAACCTGGGCAGCCACCAGAGCCTCAGAGACTAGATTAGGAGCCTGGAAGCCACCCATCTGTTTCTCTTTGCCCATTCACATATTTCTTCCCGAACAGACTATTCTCTTCCAGTTAATGACTTCTACTCCAATCCTTCTGCAATTGCCATCCAAGAGGAAAGATATATGCCTCCAAACTTGAATTGGAAAAATCCCAAGGAAGGATTCTGATTGGCCGTTTGGGCCATGTGTGACTCCTGGGCTAATCACTGTGGCCAGGCGGGAAGAGTGTTATGATTGGTCCGTTCTGGATAGTATGCCCATCCCACTGCACTCAGGAAGGCAAGGCCACATGAAATAGTGGCAGCATCATTTGGACCTGTGACCAGAGCAATGGAAGAGATACCCCATAAAGAATGTGCATGTTGTTCACAAGGAGAAGGACACTAAGCAGACCAAAGTAACTGTCCAGGCCCAGGCAACATGTGGCATCACACTACATTTCCATGTCCTCATGAATCCAAACGACCAGGCTATTTTCCTTCAATTTGATACAGTTTAGATATGCCTGATTGCCCATTTGCTTAGAGGGACCATCCTACCTGTTAAAAGCCCACCAGGTCACCACAGGCTAGTAAACTGACACCCCTTACATGATGCCTTCTATCTCAAACTGGTCTCTCCACCTTGAAATTCAACAGAAATTTTTCCTAATCTCTCCTATGGAACTTAATCATTGTCTAGCTTATGTAATCAACATTCCTAAATAGGAAACTTTGTCCTTCCCCAAAACAAAGAATGGGAGAGAGATGTACCCTGAACATGAAGACGATACACTGTAGTACTGTCGCCTTTCCCCCTGAAGGGATTAATGGAGAAGATATCTTGCCCAAGAATTTGGGCTAGCCAGAAACAAAAAGGGTGGGGGGGGGTCACTTTAAAAAATTTTTGGTAAAGTATTTGTTTAACTAATGGGAATCACAAGGGATACATAGCTGTGTTGTAGGGCAAAGGGATCTCGATGGGTCTCTTCTCTGCTGACAAACTGGGTCCCCTAGGCAGAGTCTGGAACTGAAACAGCTCTGTATGAGGTTCAACTTTATCTTCATTGAGAGCCAAAGAAATCTTAGCAGGTTATGTCACCTTTACGAAAATGTCTCTCTTCCTTAATGAGGTTTTCTATAATGACTCATTCCTTCCATGGCATTCAGGAACTCCTCTGGGGAATTTCTGGGTTGGGGACACACACACACACACACACACACACACACACACACGGTTACACACCTGTGTGCATGTGTGTAGTCAATGAAACTTCAGGAAAAGGGAGAAAGGGAAAGAGGAAAACAACAAGTAAGCCCATGAGATTAAAAATAACTCACCTTTAAAAATAATCATTGAAATTCTTGAAACATCACTAGACCTCTAAATATTTACTGGGTTGAGGGTTATTTTTTCAGATTAGATACTTGCCTTCCAAACACTAAATGAGCTAATAAAAAAAAGTAAATAAATAAAAAGCCCAAACAAGCCCAGTCTGAGGAAGGAGGATCACTTGAGCCAGGAGTTCAAGATCAACCTGGGTAACACAGAGAAACCATGTCTCAAAAGAAGAGAAAAGGGGGGGGGGAGCCATAACAGTGGCCTCAGGCTCCTCACCTCCATTCACAGCACACTCAGCCTGACTGCAGCCTTATCTGTCTTGGACAAACCTGGGGACTTCTAGGTTCTGGAAAGGACTCTCGCCTCCCTCTTTTCTCAATTCATCCTCTCTCCAGGCCTCTGTCCATCAGTGATGTAAGTAGCACATCTGTGTGTAGGGGGAGGTCTCCTGGCTCATAACCAGCCTCACATCTTGCTCCCCTAGAGTTTCCCCTGTCACCTCTCTTCCTAGTAAAAGATTCACAAAGAAGATGAAGAACTATGACAGTGAGACATAGTGACATCTTTGGACCCCAAGGTGGCAGCTCATTGAGCTTCACCATCCCTTATCTCTATTAAGTGATGGCAAAACATACTGGGAAGATCAAAACCTCTTAAGTCCAGTGCCCTGGTTCTAGGCCTGGTTCTGCTACTTATTGGCTGTAACATGGAATAACTCATTTCTCTTTTCTGAGCCTCAGAGACCCAACCCATAAATGAAGGAAGGTCACAATTACATCTAACATTCAGGTCTTTTACAAGATAACACATATGGAAAACACTTGATTCATATGTCATTTTTTTACTCATTTTCCTTCCTTATTCTGCTATTCCTTGTTCTCTGCATTTCCTGGTATGGCCTTGGGAATAATTTTAAAATTCTCAATATTAGTCCATTTTCTGTTGCTATAGCAAAATATCTGAGGTTAGGCAATTTAGAAAGAGAAAAAGTTTACTTAGCTCATAGTTTGGAAGGCTTAAGATCCGAAGAGCATAGCACCAGCTCTGGAAGGGCCCCCTGGCTTTGTCAGATCATGGAAATGGATGTCATGGCTGAAATGTGTGGAAGAAGGAGAAATCCTCAGAAGACAAGAAGACAGAGAGCAGCAAGGAGCCAGTCTTGCTCTTTTATGTAAGCCTTCTCTAGAGAACTAACCAGGCCCCCACAGAAACTACCTCAATGCCTTCCAAGGGCAGTGTCTCCAATGACCTAATGACTTGCCATCAGGCCCACCTCTTAATAGTACCACACTGGGGACCAAACTTCCAACACGTGAGCCCTTTGGGGGACACACACCATATTCAGATTATGGTACTCTCTAAGCCTCAGTTTCTTCATCTATAAAACAGATAATATCTGTATTACAGAGTTATTTTCAGAAGCAGACATCATTAAATATCAAACATGTGTTATAGCTCAGTACAAAGTAGTTGTTGTGATTAATAAAGTGTCACACAATGTCAGTTATCTTGGCTATGACTACAGAAAATTAGTGTCACCTATGCTTCCCAAGAGGTTCACAGTTTCTGATACGCATGGCCTCTGTAGGCAGCTTTGGACTGGATTTGCACCCACAAAAAGGAAAAAAGGGAGGAAAGCACTTCTTCATACTTTACATCATTCGAGAGGCATATGAGCTGGAGCCGCAGAGAGTGGAAGAGCTTGCCTAAGTGAACAGAAGACACCAAGAACAGAACATGTCAACATTTCCGAGGGCCTGATGGCTTACGCTAAAATATGCACTTTAAAGACTGAATGATAATTATCAGAGCCTTCAGTGAGGTCCCATCCCTCTATTTTTAAATCTTTGATTAATAACATTAATAAACATTTTTTTTGCTCGAATCTCCTATTAAACTGAGAAAACAAAAATCCAGGCATTCCTGGAGCCCTTGAAGCAGAACGGTTGTGGATTCTGGCCCACTCCAATCATTAACCACTGGGCTCCCAGAACAGCCTGTCCTGGGGCTGCCCACAGAATGACCCAGGGCACCTCCTGAGAACCCCAGGAGGACTTTCTGGGCACCCTTGAGATGCCAGGCACTTCCAGACAACCTGCTTCTAAGCTGCATCCTTTTCTCTTTCCCCCTGAAGGCATGAAGATGAAAAAGTACCAGCTACATTTTTTTTTTTTTTTAGTGGAAATATGGTTTGTTGGGTTTTCCTCTTATTACCAAATCCTCTCTCTAAATTTTCACATCACTCTGTAAACAAACCAGTACTGTGGCTGTGGCTGTGTATCCATCAAAAAACAGAAAACAAGGACAGGAGGGGGTGTCAGAGCAAAGGGAGTACTAACAAGGAGAGCCAGGACAAGGTAGGAAGAGTAAGAGAAAAAAAAATAAGAGCATATTTCTGATCAACTACAAGAAGGCTTGTTAATGGCCCAGAAACTTGGAGACCCCAAATCACCCTTCATGATTTCCCAAGTGACTGGTGCCTATTTCTAAGAGTGCTATTAGTGCTCATAGGAAAGGAAGGAGAAAATGAGGATGAAGTTCCAGCCACCTTACTTTTGAAGACTGACAAAAATATTTGCATCAGCCTGTAAGAGTCAAGAGAGCACAGTTCTTCATAAACTGGTCATTGAACTGAAAAAACATATTTTGGGGGCGGTGTTTCTGCCTGGGTTCTGGAAAATGTGGAATATAGTCCCAACACAAAGACCCCTGGAAGCAGGGGTAGCATCTACCAGAGTCAGCACTTCACACCACCCCCCTAAGACAGGCTTGGCACTCTGGAAGTGCTTTTTGAACAAATGGATAATCCCATCCATTCACCTCTTTCAGCCCTGATGTCCTCATCGGGAAAAAGTAGTGGTTGAGACAGGTTGTCTCTATGGCCCTTTTGGCTCTAGGAGTTTACGGTTCTGGGACTCTGTCCAGCTGACGTAAAAGAGGCCAATCCCTCTCTTCACAACTAGGCCGCCATCATTTAATAAAGACAGGAAGGGTGATACACAGCCTAACAATCCCCAACTCTCAGCTACCAATCTACCTTATTTTCACTTGTCTTCTGTTTACTAGTGGCAAAGAGTTAATAATTTTCATATCTGAGATACCTGCTTTCACTTGAATCAGGATTAATTTATACATAGCTATGCTATGACTTTCTGTTATAGCTCAAACTGGCCATGCTCCAAGCCTGGATTTAAAGCAAGAGCATGATTAATCCATTCCCTAGGCTCCCCCTGACCCCCAATCATGAAGTTTCATCCCTCCAGGTTGTTTGGATGCCTGGACCCCCCAACAACATAGGCATCCAATAAGGCAGGTGGACAACCTAATTACAAAAATCAATAAAGCATATCATACCTCACAACCAGGCAAGACTTGGCACCAGAGATGTAGTAGTCTCACATGTGGTTCCTGTCCTGGAGAAGCTTTCGATGCACCACAACTCACATGATACACTCTGAAATATTAGGGCCTTAGTGTATCTCTCCTCTCAGAAATAAGTTAAAAACCTTTAAAAAATTACTACTTAGAGCCAATAAAAAATGAAAAAAAAATATTATTTGGAAGTAATTTCAAATTTGAAAAGCTAAAAAAAAAAAAAAGATGCACAAAGAAAACCAAACACTCTCTACCCAGACTTACCCCTTGTTAACATTTTACTTCATCTCCTATTGTATACAAGCTTGCTTTTTACAAGGACAGGACAGCTTTCTTGTGGGTTTATTTCTCCCAGAATCATTTGTGGTAACTTGCACGCATCATGCCCCTTTGATCTGATCATATCCTCTAAAGATTTATAGGCTTTCACGTTGAATTTTTTTAAATCCCTTTTTGAGGATATCTATAAAATCGATACAAGAGTATAAAATAGAAAAAAAAAACTCTTAGGTACAAAAGTTAATTTTTAAAACAGGATAACAAAAAATAAATAAATAAAGAGTTTGTTGAATACAAACTATTAAGATCTCTGATGATAGCATTTCCAAGACAGCAGCAGAATGGCATGGGAAACTCCAAACACCTATCACCCCTGGACAGTCAACTCATCTCATTCCTTGGCCTTTGTCTCGGTGGAACAGCCAACGAGAATGCAAACGCCTCCATTTTAGTTTAGAAGGGAGGAAGAAGACCCTTGAAGCTACCCAGTGTCCTGATGACTGCAAGAGTCCATCCTCCTCTGGGAATAGCATGGGGCAACCTGTCCCTACAGAACAGAGTCCAGAACTAGTTAGCTCCCAAAGGCCAGTGCTGCAGGGACAACCTGCTTTCAAGACACATCTCTTCTGCTCATAAGTTCATGAAAATATTCCTTTTCTCCTTGAGTTAAAATGTAACCACACAATATCCTACACAGGACAAAAGATAGGAAGGGTTACTCACTACTTTTTTTTTTTTTTTTTAAGCCTCAGAAGGCAAAAATTGCCACCTATGACTCCCAGCCAAGGATAGTGGAGCAGTTACTCAGGCACCTCCACTGTGGACAAATACCAACTTGCCGAAGGCCCATGTTACTCAGTCGTGGCAAGTAAAAAGGAATAAACCAGGTAAGCCCATTCCACTATTCATCATCCACAGATAAATCACTCTTTTTCCTTTGGCAGTAAATGATTTTGCTTACTTGGTACTATTTTTAATAAACCTATTATATATGGCTATATTCCATGGAGATAAACATATAAAAATAATTTCCTTATTGAAATTATTTTTGCCAAATCCCTTCCTTACTTATAACATCTGAAAATCAATAAATTAGCATTTTTAGTCACACATTTTTTTAAGTTAACACACTCCTGAAAACTAAAATAAGTAAGTAAAAGCATGCATAGTTCTTTAAATTTTTTTTTAAGTTAACACATACCTGAAAACTAAAATAAATAAGTAAAAGCCCATGCATAGTTCTTTTCAAATCTCACAAAAGCTAGACATGCTTAAATCAACATGACTTTTTATTGTCAAGGTAACTCCAAGGTAATTCTGATTATATGACTCCAAAACATTTACCTTGCACTAATCTTCCTTTTAAGGGGAGAGGGGGGAATTATACACGGATAATAATACAAAGGTAGATTTAAAGAGAAAGGAAGATAAGGGGGAAAGAGTAGGTTTACCTCCGAAGTCTAAATGTACAGTATCTCTACAGCAAGAGTTTTAGAAGGACGTGTATAAACATGAACTTCATCCGAAAACAGGCTGGCAAAGAAATGAGGAAAAGAAAGGTAAGAATATGAAGATGTCCAGCTTGGCTGGGGGAAAAAACAAAAGATCCTGCGATCTACCTTGTTTGGATGCCCTTCGCCGAATCTTCATTTTGGGGAAGGAAGGCCAGGAGTAGTTAAAAGGTGAGTCCGAGTCAGAATCCATGTTTTTGTTTTGGTGAAATGAACAGACTCAGGAAGAGCTCGTGCCAGCCAGGAGGCAAGCCTCCCCAGTGATGTCAAAGGAAGGAATGAGGCTGGATGAAACAGCTCCCGAACGCAGGGAGGGAGAGGCAATAAATGTTTTGCTTCCCTCAGGCGTTCAGGCATGTAGACCAACAAGGAGGCTGTAAATATTAAAGCCAAACTAGGAAAGTGAAAGGGGGAGAGAGGGGGGACCAAGAGTCTGGCTGATACTTCACAGTCCAGTTATTCAAAAGGTCATTGGGAGCAAATGAATCATTAACTCCCCTCTTCTTGTTGCTGGAAATGGAAATGCAGAAGGAAGGTAAGCAGGGGTTGAAAGAGCCGCCTGGGATTCAAGAAAAGCCTCCAAATACAGCTGCTTGTTTTGCTCGGGAGCTAGAGTATCATTTCTCGGAAAAGCCGCCCTGTGTGGTGTGAGATAAAGGTTGAAGTTTATGTGTGTGGACAGCCAGAAAGCATGATCCACAGGCAAATGAAGGCCATCAGACCGGGAGGCTCCCTCCAGAGCAGTCTATTCATTCACACGGGCAGCTTGGGCAGTTTTTTGGATCTGAGAGCCAAAACAGCTCTGCTAATTCACTTAACAATCCCGCTCCCAGTGCTCGTAATGCTAACGTGGTCTGGAGGCTTTAACTTCTGAATTGTAACTCATTCCATTAGATTTGTGCAAAGTTATCTACTATTGTTTAGCACAAATGGGGTATTTTCCTGATTTCTCACCAAGTTTGGCTGTCAGTCATAAGGATTTGGATGCCTTAATAGCTCCCATCTAAATTTTCAGTCCATCTCAATAGAACTAGTCACCAATTTGCTGCAAACCAGCATTTCTTATACAGTCTCCCTGAGCACTCTGCTGTGATTAGCATTCGGTAGAAGCCCATTACTGCCTTCCCATAAATCATGGCATGGCTCAAACTTACTTCCCTACTTCCACAGGCACATAGATACGCGTGACTGGAATAAGACCAAGCATAGTGGCCAAGATGCACAGAGCAAAAAAGGGAGTCTCTTTTGAGTACTTCTCTCAGTAAGAGTACAGCAAGAAGTATTTTGTTGCACTGTGTTTAATGAGGCTGTGTGATGCCCAAAGACACTAAAGGACATTGGCATTGATATGAGGATCCATTTAGTTCTGCCAACTGGGAACACAATAGTATGTGTCTTAGGTAACATTCAACTCTTCACTTTATTTCCCAAATTGTTGGCACTATTATGCCGTGCTGCAAGGCCTGCTCTGTGGTAGCTAATTCTGACCCATGGGGTGGAGGACAGTAAAGAATTCAGACAGAGGAGAAAAGGGAGAGACCCCGTAAGTTCATATTCAAATAAAAAAATCAGAATTATGTAAATCACTACTATGATTTTATATGGTTTGCTACATAATTATACATCTAGAACAAAGTAAAACTGGAATATTGTTGCAAGCATTGCAAGTAAATAAAAAGAAATATGTGGCCTTTCACTTGAGGAATTATTACATATTCTCCTTAATCAAGCTGGACACAATTATAAATTACTCTCAAGCTTATGTCCAATGAGAGAGTTTTAATTCACATGGATCTTCAATAAGAAAATAACAAAATCTTGAGAGTTTTTACATTGTGTCTGTTTTAGAGCCTAATATAATTCCTGAGATATTGCAGACATTTTGTTAAGTGAATGAGTGATTTATACAAATGGGTCACAACCTGTGGGTGAAAAACCTTCACATGACAGCTAAAGTATTTATAGCGTCTGCTGATTACAAACATACATCTTGACAAAAAGCTACAATAACTCTGTTTAAAATAGATTTGTTTTGTTTACTACAACAATATCTACATATGTAAAAAGAACAACAGTTATGAGTAGAGAAAACACATTGTTCTTTGATGCTCCAGACCATACTTGGGGTGTGCACAGTTCCACAGCCCCTCAGCTGCTCCCAAGATGTCTGCAGACCAAAGAAAGGGGACCTCCATTGCTGTGGACAATCACCAAACTGCAATAACAGTGCTGGATCAGTATATTTTTATCTGATGAAAACTTTGAGAGATTAGAAATACTTCAGCCCTCATCCTGAATCAGTGCTGGTTGTTTTTGCAGATCTTTGCTTCACTAAAGCAATAGGAGTGATAAACATTATATTTTTCTGGTGCTATGGGAAAGGAGACATGTTTTTGATTAAATTGCAGACAGAACAAAGATAATACAGGGTTCCTATCTTGTTTACTAAGTTGGTCAGAAAAGTGACAAAGTGGTCAGGAAACTCTAATAAGTAGAGACAGCAGAGTCTGGGGCAGAACTTCTCAGATGCATCAGCATGGGAGGGAGCATTCATAAAATGCAAATGATAAGATTCCTACCATAGTCCTGTTGAATCAAGATCTCTGAGGGTGTTCTAAGTTCTGCACTTACAAGGGGCACCATCCCCATCCCAGGCAGATTCACATGCCTAGTAAAGTTTTAGAGTCAGTAAACTAGAAGATGGTAAACCCAGGTCAAAAATTTCCCAGAGAAGTCTGCTCCTCCCTTGACCATCATCATTGATCGAAGAACCTTAGGACAATGCAGACAGAGAAAGAGATGAAAGAACTTGGTAAAAAGCATTTCTATTAGTTGAGATACCATGTGGATTAATCTTATCTAATTTCCCCAACACACAGTCCTTGTTGACCAATTACATATCAATTGATTATTGATACCAAAATCATTCTGACAATAAAACTACTAGAACTACCCAACCAATGCCTATAAAACTACCTCTGGTATAAAGAGACTTCAAAATATTTGTATTTGCTTTGCAATATAGCCATACTTTCAAAGGAATAAAATGATTTCCACTTAGCTGCCATGCATAGTTAACATGTAAAGTGAAGTCAAAAACATTGTTTGCATAGCCTTTTATTTTTAAGCCAGATCATTTTCTTGCTCACCAAAGACTCTCTTCTGAATACGAGTTATTTATCCTCATTGTTTTCTATAGTAATCAGGGTAAATTTCTTCCACCCTATTTTATTAATATAATTGCATTTAAATGGATTCAAGATGTTATTTACATCTCATTCATATTCAATAGATAAATTGCTTTGTCTGACTGATTGTAATTGCAGTTGGCGGAACTCAGTGATATCCCCCAGGCCCACCTCATCACCAGACATCATACAACCAGTACAGTGTAAGCATGCAAATGACTTCATCTTGCCATGCCTCCTTTAGTTAGAAATCCTTTACTGAGAAAATCACCTCCATAAGGTTAAAATCATTCAGGGCAAATGCTATGGCCTTGAAGTTTCAGCTTTCTGGAAGACCCACATAGAAAACTTCCTGCATCCCCTTCAGATGGAGGACATGTCACCTGCCTTTCAACCTGGATAAAATGCAATCTTTTCAAAGCAATATTTACATTTAGTATTTGAGAAATCTTCTTATCCTCCCATGGGTCCCCAAATTCCTTAAGGGCAAGAACTATTGTCTTACTGTTTTTTTTGTTTTTTTTTTTTAAGGAGCCATATACTAAAAAGAAAATATATAGGGTTTTGGAGACACCTATAAAGCAGATCTCACACTGACTTACTTAGTAGCCCTAACCAAGTCACTCATACTGTCTGAGCTGTAGTTGTCACATATAAAATGAAATCATAATGTCTGTCCTTCAAAGGGGTATTGTGAAGATCAAAGGAGATTATAACAGTAAAGAACTTAAAAGAATTTTCAATAAACTTTAAATATTAATTATAAAGTTTCCTTTCATTATAATTCTCTTCTACATTATAGACAAAATGGTCATATCTTGACCTCGGTTATAATAGCTTGATTTTCAAAATTGCAACATGCCCATGTACCAGGAAGTTCTAAGAAAAAAATAAGGAAATAAAAGAGGACAGAAGAAGGAGGAAAAGGAAAAGGAGTCCCTGTCCAGGAGGTGTGGGTGGTGGACACATGGATGTGTCATCTGGAGGTGTGGATGGTGGAAGTAATGAGCCCTGGGGGTAAGGGAAGCGAGGATCAGAGAAACAGTGGGCGAGTAGCCTAAGGAGAAAGAAATTCCTCGCAGTAGGAAGAATTCATGAGCTTAGAGAGAGCAACATCTAAAATTACATTTTTAAGTTTTTCCTGATCATGTTCCAATTCCAATTTCCCCAAACCTTCAACAGAAGTGTCTTACTCCCATAGACTTTTTCACAAACATCATCTGTGCAAACCCATTGAACTTCATAGCACATCATCACAAGATTCGTGCTCTGCAGACTTTTATACAGTTATTCACAATGTAAATTTGTCAAATGTGAGCCATCAAATGAGCAAAGAATTTAAATAATTAATTTTAACATCATCTCTAAACTAACACCATAGTTCTGAAGCTAAAATTCTCATAAGATGGGATAGATTGTCCTGGTTTTTAAAGAAGAGCAGACCCATCTTGCATATGCGACTGGAATGTCATGGTTTGAGGCAGTCTCGATTGACAGCAAGAAAATACATGTGTGCATCTTCACCTGAGTGGATTTACACATCCACAAATATTTCTATATGCAGCCGTTTGTGTCTGTATTAACCAAACAGGAGTGCATACTAATGTGCACAACTCTAATCTATTACTAAAACTAGAGGGAGACCTGAGTAAACCCTCCAGTTTCCCTTGATTTTGGTTGCTTGCTTTCATCAACAATTTTAGAAGTCATAGAGCTAAGCAGTATGCTCCATCAGCTTTGCTAAGTATAACTCCTCTGAGGTATGGGTCACAGTGGTAAGGGTTGCCTAAGCTGTTTTCCAGGAACTTGGTTGTACCTCCAAATGGTCTGAACCACTGACCCTTCATCTCAGCCTGCACCAGTGTCTGATGGGTGACTATTGGACATCAAAGAGCTGAAAACTCCACACTGCTAATGCTGCCAGTTTCTAACCATGCATCCTAGGAGGAGCGGTGAAGTGGAATTACTCATGCATAGATCACTGATTACTTCTCTTTACCTCCAATCACTTTTTCCCATGCCAAACCATTTCTTTCTTCACCCTCTAAAGAAACCCTGTCCTATCCTCAGGAAGGCAGATTTGAGTCTTGGGGCTCCCACCTCCTCATGTTTGGCTGCCTCATAAATAAACTCTTTTTCAAAATTCAGTGGTTGGTGAACTACACAGAGGGCACAACAGGCCTTGCTTGGTAGCATTACCACATGGATCATTCTACCCTCCTCTTCCTGCTCATCTTTAAGCCTCCACTCCAACAGCAAAGAACCTGACACCCACCATCCATAACTCATTTACTTCATTATTCCATCCCAGTGTACCTGGATGGTGGTGTCAAAGTTGTTAACCTGTGTTCCTATGGGGGAAAAAAATCTTAATAACCAAACAACAGTTCTTCTCTACAGCTTATTTTGCCTTTATTCTTACAAGCTCCACTCATTTTCAAAGTTTCTTAGGTCTGTACCTTCTCCTCAAAATAATGACCATCAATAAGTTTGTTTCATACATTTTTAATAAAGTTAAATTGTTTTGTCACATTCTGCATTCTGTCCTGGGATGTCTCAACCTTCAATTTTTCAAATTTGCCTAGATTAAGGTTTACTCTATGTGCTATAAAGTTCTATGGGTTTCCACAAATGCATGGTGTCATGGATTCTCAAATAACAAATCATAAAGAGTATTTTCACCACCCTAAACACACACACACACACACACACACACACACACACACACAGATGAGGATATATAAAAAGGACATAAGAGTCAACTAAAAGATTCCCAACTACAAAAGTTGGAATGCTTTGATAACAAATACAGAGTATTGGATTTATTTATTTTACCAAAAGTATAAAATAAATATCCACAGTTCCATGTGAACATTAAATAAATGACTGAATAAATAATGGGGGGATATAAGTCTCAAAGGTGAAATAATTCCAAATAATATAGGTAGATACTCCTCCCACAAGGAAGTATTTAGATAACTCCCCACTCCTTAAGTGCAGGCTGTATAACTTGGCTTCCTTTCAAAGGGTACAGCGTGGAAAAGGGAGTATGAAGAGTAACTTTACAGGAGAGAAAAGGACAAACACTACCACAGCCAAGTAACCAAGGTCAACATCAATGGTGATTAATAATGTTGACAGAATGGACTCAATAGGATGTGATGAAAGCAGCTCTTCACTGATGTGGCCTTCCTCCTGAAACCTACAGTCGCACTTCAGTGATGGGAAAAAAACACATCAGAAAAATCCCAGTTAAGGAACATCCTACAAAATCCATGACCAACAAACACTTCTCAAAACTATCAAGATCGCCAAACACAAGGAAAGTGTGAGAAACTCTCATAGACAAAAAGAGCCTAAGAAAATACGAAGTGTAAATGTAGTAGGGGATCCAGCAAAAGAAAAAGGAAATTAGCTGAAGAGTAAGAAAATCTTTGAAACAGTAAACCTAAAACTTTCCTTAAAAATATAATTTATTAAAAATTTTTAAAGAAGGGGAACTTATGTTCATTCAACGTGGAACTAATGCGAAATGAATGTTTGTAACCCTTATGTAGAAACGGAGATTACAGCCAAGCATTAAATTCCATTTCCTTTTGGTCAGGTTTTTACTATGTGAAGCTATCATGTGAGTCTGAGGGAAGTAATTAGACATTAAAATATCATATACTGAAATTAGCTCTATTCCCTAGAGCTGATCCCAATGAAAAGCTCTCATTTGGCACCTGTGAGGTAGATGAATTCATCTTAGATTAGCTGAAACCTTATTGGCAGACAAATCTCAAGAACCTGGATGAATCCTCATGGCTCACTCAAAGTTTTATCCTCAAGTTCTAAATGCCTTCAACTTCATCTTTATTCTAATTTTTTGTTGTTGATGTTATTTTTGTTTGACATCCAATCGCATCACTTCTCCATACCCTTCAACTACATTCCTTCTTTCAACAGAGTCTTATAAAGTGAGGCATAAACTCTGCTGACTTTCTTGCCCATGCCTGAAGTGAGGGGCCGTGGTTCATTAAAAAAAAAAAAAAAAAAGAAAGTTTTCCAAATTATGCAAACTTTAAAAGTTACAGCAAATTGTCCCAATAAACTGTTAGAGCTTATATTGCCTGACATGAAAGCTAATTAGAATCTTAATTGCCCTAAAGTCCCTTCCAAGGGATTAACCACTGGATACTCAATTAAAAAAAAAAAAAAAGGCTCAACTCCCACAAATACACTCCCTGCAATCAAGCTGGCTGCCAAGGATCCTTCAGAGATGGGGGATTCTTTTGTATATGCCTATATGAAATTCCCATAAGAAAATGGGAAGAAATATCTGGGTGTCACTCAACTTTCTATAAAACACATTTTATAGCACCATTTTCAGAATATATTTCATATTTTTCATTTGTTTCCTATCATATGAGTTAGGTATAGTTTCCTTAAGATTTTATACTTATTTGAAATTTATATATAACCATTTGATTGAAACATCAAAATAAAATGTTCCTTGGGGATGGAATTTATGGAATTTACTTATTCACTAAGCTAGCTTATTTGGGGTTGAGAATCTTATTTTGGAGAAGGAAAAAATTAGAGTTCAAAGAAAGGACTCCCTATTTTTTCCCTTCCCTCAACTACATTTCAGAGATTAAATCAGTTTGTTATATGAAAGAAAAAGGCAATTTAGAATGTACTAAAGGTGGGATAGTACTAATGCCAAATGTCAGGTATCCCAACAATGCCCTTACGATATCAGTGTCAACATGAAGCCCACCCTTCATCCCACTCTGTTCACCTCAAAATCCAATAAATGATTCTGTGACAGCAAATTACAGTCACTATCAAATTACTATCTTCATGTTTATACGTACATATTTAAAGGTTTCATCATCTTATTTAAGTGGTTGAGAAATTTTTTCCATCTTTTTTTTTTTTAAAGTTTTCATCGTTCCCACAATCTATGATATGGATGCTGACAATCACTGAGGGTTTGCAAACCTAATATAAACAGGCCTCTATTAGTTACTTTTGCAAACAGTTGAGATAAAATTTCTCCTTTACAATAAAAACCCGAAACTCCAGGAAGTCAGGTCCCCAAAAATATCTGGTCACAGTTCTCAATCTTGTCAGCCTCTGAGGATCACCTGGGTCCCTTTTTGGACTCTGAATATGTATGCTCTGCTCTAGATCATGTAAACCACCATCTCTGGATGTGGGATCCGGCTTGAGTATTGCAAAGCTTCAATTCCAGTGTGCAGGCAGAATACACAACCATAGGGTAGCACAGTACCTAGATAAGCAACTCCTAACCATAACTGATTTTTATTTAGTTATTTTTTTTATTTTACATTTTTGAGCAAAAAACAAGCAGAACAGTAGAACTGTCATTAAACCAGAGAGCATTCTAGACTTGGGGCTTTTAATTTCACAGTTTTATGGGATTTTACTCAGAAGAAAAGACAGTGAGATACACTGTACACCTCCAATAAGGTTTTTGTTCCTTCATGTTTCCTAATCTACAGCAATTCATCTAAAAATCCCCGAATGTTCTTTCTTATAATTTATGGGACAAAAGTTTGACAATAGATACTCCAATGGTCTCACTTAAAGCAAAATATTTCATTCACATTCCATGAGAATTTTACCCAAACAATAAAACCACAAGTATAAAAGGCAGAACATGCTTGATAAGAGAATCAAATTGAGCTCATAACACGCAGGAGCATTCCAATAAGTCAGCGATTTTTTTTCCTACCAAAAACAAATTCTAAAACCTCTGCACCCACAATGAGATTTCACTAAAGTGAACAAAAGGGAAAATATTTAAGTCCAAATTGACACAAATAACTTTACATTCCCAATCCCCTTCTTGGAATATTTCTGTATTGCCAACACTTTTACTTCAAAACAAAATCAGTGGTAAACATTTAGTGTGTGGAAGAGAGGTGCCCCCCACCAAAGAGACAGACAGAGAGAGAGAGAGAGAGAGAGAGAGAGAGAGAGAGAGAGAGAGAATATGAATGGAGGAAAGAAAAAAAGTCCACAGAAGCATTCAAAGCCTGGGGCATACAGAGAGACCTGACAAAAATTAAGCCGAAAACTTAATTTTCAGAAGGGTAAGAGCTTTCTGCTAAGGTTCCTTCTCCCTCCTCCTTTTCATTTTCCTTCATGTTTCATGCAACACTCTTGAGATTTCAATATAGATACACATGTGCTATTAAATAACAGCCAATAGAGGGTCAGCTTCCCTTACACACACCCAGGGTCTGCCACACTAAGATCCTGTTTGGAACCATCTCAAAACTCAATTTTTACAAGCTTTATAAGCATTTGTAGCTCAGCAGTATTAATTCCATTTCCAATTTTTTTTTGTTAATATAAGAAGAAATGGGAAACTAACCTAATTGGTTCTACTTATTTGGTTGTTTGCCAAACTAGTACCATGGACTGCATTGTCTCTACTCCGACAGCCACTAGAATCCAGGGCCTGAATGAGATGGAGATGCAGATCTTGAAAACATATTTTATACTATACCTAAAGTTCTAGAGGGGTCTAGAGGGGCTGTTCCTTTGGCTCTTCCAATCATTTTCTACCAGTTTCCCTTTGCTGGTGTTTTCCCAAGGTGAAGGCCTTGTTTCTCTCCCTGGGTCTTGTCTAGGGTCATGAAAAGTTTCTGTCTTCCAGGTTGAGGAATATGAACCTCAGATCCTAGTGTTTGTTTCTGTCTGTTTCTGCTTCCTTCTCTTCCTCACTGGTCTCTATAAGAGCTTTTTGTTGTTGTTCATTTTGTTATCAAGTCTGGATTCCTTCCACATTCAGCTTTGGCTCCTCTGTCTCCCTTTTGCCCACCCCCAGAGTGCCAGCACCCAACGTATTTTTACATATTATGTATAAGTAATGAACAATACTAGCCAATGAAAGGACCCAGAGTTTTAAAGACGTATCTGTGATTTGAACTTCTGCGTGTGCTGACCTGGCCACTCTATGAAATCAATACTACATACTTTTAAAGGGGGGAGGATTCGCTAATAAATTCTTGTGGGGAGGATTGGCATTTTCTCTTTCTTCTTGCAAAAATAATCCATGTTCTTTGTAGAAAAATGTACACTGTCATGGTAGGCTATCTTCCACAATGGAGCTTACTTGTGGTATATAATGGTAAATGAACAACATAGGGCACAAATTCTATTGTCCACATCATCACAACTATGTGGAAAAACACTGGCAGAAAACACATACAAATTTAATAGTAGCAGTCTCTGAGTGAAGAACTATAGGGATGTTTTCTTATACATTCTATAATTTTCATTTTTGCTGTTGTATTTATTACTTCCATAATTTTGAAGAGTAAATTTTTTCCAAAAGACTCATTTTGCCAAATGTTCTGTTTAAAATTGCTGGCACTTGCACCAAGCCCACTCTCTGCCAGCCAGACCTGTGTCGGCAGATGTGTCACTGCTTCATACCAGAGCTTTGAGGTGTTGAGACTCCTCAAGTGAAGAGATGGCAGCCAATTCTATCCCTACCCCATCCCAGTGTCTCCCTCTACTACCCTCCCCCTGGGGAAAGTTAAAGCACTCGCTCAGCTCTTCATTTTGTCATGTCAGTTTCACCAATCCTTCATTTTTTTCCATGCAAATAGTTACATGATATACGACTTTAGCCAAAGAAATTTCACATACCTTTTAATCCAATGCAGACCATGTGTGATTAATTATGCTCAAAAATTGGCTTCAGTGTGAGTGTCACTACATCTGGTCTGTCACTCACAATCTCACTCACGCTCTGGAATAGACCTTGCCGAAAGAATAAAACCATCACCTTCCAGAAGCTTCTGAAATTCGCCTGAGACACTGTGGCTTCACAAGGAGGAACTTTTAACTGGATATCTTAAAATTCCAACCAAAGCCTCAGTTTCCTTTTTTTCAGATTCAACCTTTTAAAAGGAATTTGCAAGACAGTGACTGATCAAGCTGCCTGAAGCTTTGCTGATATGGAGGGCTCCTGCATCCCTGTTTGGAGTTGGGATTCCAGTACTGCAGGTAAGCATCACCCCACCCCCTGCCCACTGCTGTTCCACAGCTGTCCACTTGCACCCTCTGGATGGTTACTGCCCACCTTCTTGGTACAGCAATTGCTGTTGCCCACTATCAATTTTGGCTTTGCTTTTAGTGTTGATCCGATTTCTAAATCACATTTAGACCCTCTGATTGGAGCCAAATGAACCTTCTCTTCCTTCTCACCTTCAGCATTCACCCATGTTCTGTCCTCCATCTCCTTTTCTTCCGTGACCTTGAATGCTTTGTTCCCCCTCTCCCTGTGCTAGCTGCCCAGAGCATGGAGTCTCTCATTCTCCACTGTGACGGCAACAGGATCAGATCCCATCCCTTCCACTGCAGATTCTCCCCTTGGAGCAAAACACCAGGCCTACACCATCCGCAGAGAGTGGGATTACTATCAACTATTTGCTGAGGAGGTCTGGGGCACTGGCTTGGATGAGCTTCCCAGACAGCTATTACCACCCACGACATCATTCTTCCAACCCAATCATTTTTGTATAAACTAAGGGCCAGTGTGATTCTTGATGCTCTGAGGAATCAATTAGCATTACATAAACGAACTGTCTATGGATTATCCTGTCCAATATAATAAAGTTAATTAAAGTATTCAGTTCCTTGGTGGCTGGCACTGGTCACACATTGCATGCACAGGTAGCTACTGGCTATGACTCTGGACAGGACAGATGGAGAACACATCCATCAACACAGAAAGGTCTCCTGAAACAGCCCCCATGCCATTTACATCACACAACTCTCCATCCCACAGTACTGCATAATACAAGTTGTCAAAGACTTGCACCTCTCGTCCACATACATATTTTATCAGGAGTTCCTCAGAGACTGGGCAGAATACAAGCACATAGAGAATTCAGGTGTTTTGAAGTGGCCTTTGGGGAGAGCTATTTTCCCAGCCTCTGGGTTACCATCTGACTCTTACTGCTCACTGCCTGCTTCCCTGTCTCAGAAGGTTCCTTTAAAATCTATTATCATTTTCTTTGCACGAAGTCAAGGAGCCTTCCTGAATCCAAGATATTTATATGAACAACAAAGCGAATGCTAGCAGCAAAAAGCTCACCCCTGGCCCTTTTCATAAATCACTGGATAAAAGTCCTGTGCATTTGTGTCCCAAGGCCTTCCTAACACTGCTCTCCAGTCACAGTGATGATGCTGACAAAGCACTAAGATTAGATTGGGTTACTACGGTTTCCGTAGCACAAGTCTTCTTACCCAGCAAGGACACCAGCTGGAGATTGGAGTGCTTTTTTTAAAATCTAAGATTAAAATAATCTGACTATTTAATACTTTTAGCAGCCAGCCCTTCCCCTCCCCCAGCAATTTGTCTTGGTAAACATTCTTCAAAGCTGACATTCCTGGGAGAATGATGCAATTTATAGATGAGACATCCTGTATGCGTGAGTAACAGCTATGCACCCGGCTTCAGGGGCCCACAACAATCATCTGTGGGAGATGTTTGCTTTCCTTTCTCCTTCCTCTTCCTCTCTTCTGGAAGAAAATGATTACCCCTTACCTTATGTAGCAGAAATATTACAGGCGTGCTTATGGCTTAGTGCAGACCTAAGTTTCTATTCCAATTTCAGGAGCACCTCAGGCAGGGAGATCCAGCAAACCACCTCTGGCTTGTGGCCAAGTACAGGCAGCACAGTCAACCGACACTGCGGGGCTCTTCCTCCTCCTCTGCTCTGAGCGACACGATTTCCCAACTGTTGTAACTGCTCCCTTGTGTGTCTGCCAAATGTGCCAGTCACACTCCCCTAAACTCTGGTGAGCTCCATGTGGCTCCGCAGGTCACACACCTTCACTATCTGACTCCCACCGGGGAGTGGCTCAGTTTTCCCTGATCTCACATCAACCTGAGCCCTCAGCCACCACCAGCTCCTCTTCACTCCTGCTTTCCAAGACTGCTCTGTCCACATGTGCTTTCCAGGTGTGAGCGCTGCCTTGGCTTCAGTAAACCTGAAGAAACCAACTGGGAAGGTGAGTGTACATTTGCATCCCACTGGACCATCCAGGAGCCATAACTGGTACCTGCTGGTTGTCCCAGCCATGTCCCCAGTAGCTTCATATTACACTCTGCTTGCCTCTAAATAACTCCAGGGATAAGTCTGGGGCCCAAATGAACCTTGAAGAGATATAAAATACATGGGGAGGAAATTTAGAAAGGTACCCTAGGACGTGGTAAGCCAGAACCCTTTTGAGCAGATGAGAATTCTCAGGTCTACAGAAAGAGTGAAGAGTGATGTCCATCCTGCTGAGGGAGTCCCTGATCCCTCCAAAAGGACACTCCCATCAGCCCCCACCCCCAGCACACATCTGGCCTTTTCCTGAGGCCAGACGGGTAGATCTCATAGGTTCAGCTCCACAGAGACACGTGGTTATCAGTGTGGGACGGCGGTACCCTTGAGAACGCTTGGGCCGGGCAGAATGACGTTCCCAGTTTCAATTCCACTGTTCACCTTCTACCAGTGGCTCAGTTGCTTTCCTGAAATGAATCTGGCAGTGCCTCTTCATAGGAATCACAAGGCAACCATGACAAACCTCAAGCCAGTATTTGGCAAGGGAACACTGCTCAGAAAAATCTCTGATGACTTGGTTGTTTTTTTAGATTTTAAATGGAATCCTGTCCCTAAAGTCATAATATTATGACTGATGCTTCAAAGAAATTTTGTCTGGATAGGTTTTAAAAAGTAGACAAGGTTTCCAGGAAGGAATATTTTATATTAAAACATATTTTCTTCTTGTCCACGGTATATCTGATCTGTGATACCCCCATAAGTGCAGGGAAAGCAATGTTTTGGAACATACCCAAATCTAGATTCTCCTGGTCCTCATGTTCACTCGATTGAACCTCCAGGCTTTTGACACACTAAGAAAGATAAAGTCAGATGAGGTATTTTTTATTATTATTATTATATATAATGCTATACTTAATGTTTTTATTTTATTTTTGCAAACTAGAAAAACAATCTCGGGAAGCATCAGTAAAAACATGTTACATGAATCACATCATGTAAACAGAAAACTAGTCCTGTTCATAATTAATATTATTTAAGAACTAAAAATAAAAAAAGAGATCTTCCCTAAGCAGAAATACACCTGAAAATTGTCCATAGGTAAAACTTAGTATGGGCAGATAGCCATATATATCAAACTTTAAGTAAAATTTGTTTTGGAAAATGAATTCAATCATTTTGCATTTAGTCATAAAGGGTAGAGACTGAGAATCTGATAAAGGAAACTGGATTTCAAATTATTCTAAAAGTGGCTTTAGGCACATGCCTGTTTGTTGATTTTATTTCTATTTTTATGACAACTAGATCTTCATTCCACTTTAACTCTGGATAAATGTACAAATTTTTTTTTTTTAAAAAAGTGAAGAAGGGAATCATTCATTACCTTTACATCCTCCTTTTTGGTTGTCGATCTACTGGACCCCACATTCTTAATCTCTGCAAAAGAAATAATTCTCATCAGGATCTGCTGATTAGAACTTGTTGGTTAAAAAAAGAAGAAGGAAGAAAAAAATAAACTAGATAACAAATATAATAAATGAGTGCCAGGAGCTGTCTGTAGTGCTAGCTAAGTTTGTTTGTTTGTTTTTTAGATAAAGCTTCTTTAAAATCCTCTTTCCTCAGAGTAGACTACTCTATCACCTCTGGTATTTGTGCAGATCAAAATGTAAACAATCCCAGGAGCTCTCACAGGAAATCCTGGGGGGAAAGAAGGATCATTAAATAAATAAATGCCTTCGGTGCCAGAGGAAGGCTGCTCACTACCGAAGGCTCTTCAAAATAGCCCAGATTGCCAGGCGGGTGGCTCGCACACGTAAAGCCAGCAGCTCGGGAGGCTGAGACAGGAGGATAGCAAATTGAATGCCAGCCTCAGCAACAAAGAAGTGCTAAGCAACTCAATGAGACCCTGTCTTTAAATAAAATATAAAATAGGCCTGGGGATGTGGCTCAGTGGTCAAATGCCCTGAGTTCAATCCCCAGTACCCCTCTCCAAAAAATAGCACAGACTGAGAACGTGACTTGTACCCACCTGAGAAAATCCCACTCATCTATTTCCTCAAACACCACAGATTTCAATGTCTCAGGAGAACTTTCAAAAGAGCATTATGCATTCTAGAAAAGGTCTGGCTTTTGATGGCTCAGTGCTGAGAGCAGAACACACCAGTGCAGCCCTCAGCTCCAGCCTCAGCCAGCCGCCGGGGCCACCCTGAGCTGAGCTGAGCAGTGTCCAGCCCTAGGCACCCCAGGAGTCCTCTCTCTGTAAAGGTTTTCCTGGAAACCGTGGTGGTCAGGATGTTCTGGGATGAACAGGAAGGTCCATTTAAGGGGACATTTCTCTCTGTGGCTTGACTGATTGGTTCTCTTCCCAAATACTCAGTTGCCTGGAAACAAGAGCCACTACTGTCGAAATAACCCCCAGGAGCAGGTTTGGGAGTGGGGAAAATAAGTGTTGACATCCCTAGCAGGGGCAGATGACTGAAAACCTTCAATCTGAATTTGTATAAATACACAACACTGTGGAGCCCGAGGCTCTTTTCTGGAATCTCACCTTCTGGTCACCAAGGTCCTACAAGATGCAAATCCTGATGAAATACCAACAGTTTTCCTAGAAAATGTATTAACTAGACTTTCCCAACTCTACTACTCCTACTGATTTCAGTTCCCTAGTGCCTCAAACCTCCAAGTAGATTTACTCAAGCTCTTCCTACAGCCAGGAGTTTCCATCCATTCTGTTTAGAAAAGGGATATGGAGCTTCATTTACATGGCTCTCCATGACAAATCATAAATAATAAGAGTCATAAATGACAAAGGTGGAGTTACTCATTACTTAATGAGACAAGATGGAGCAGAAAGCCACAATCCCACTTATCATATTTTTGTTGTTGTTGCTGTTTGTTTTTTGTTTTTAAGTCTGCTTAACAGCTGGATGTGCTGATGCATGCCTGTAATCACAGTTACTTGTTAGGCTGAGGCAGGAAGATTGCAATTTTGAGGACAGCCTGGGCAAGTTAGCAAGATCCTGTTTCAAAATAAAAAATAAAAATGGTCGGGAGATATAGCTTAGTGTAAGAATGCTTAACAAAAATTTTAAATTTGTTTTATATCAAGAGATTCCTCAGAAAATTGGGAATGGAATCACCATTTGACCCAGCTATCCCACTCTTTGGTTTATACCCAAAGGACTTAAAAATCAGCATACTATAGTGATACAGCCACATCAATGTTTATAGCAGCTCAATTCACAGTAGCTAGACTATGGAGCCAACTTAGGTGTCCCTCAATAGATGCACAGATAAAGAAAATGTGCTATATAAACTCAATGAAATATTACTCAGCTTTAAAGAAGAGTCAAATTATGGCATTTGCCAGTAAATGATTGGAGTTGGATAATATCATGCTAAGAGAAGTAAGCCAATCCCATAAAACCAAAGGCCAAATGTTTTCTCTAATATGCGAATGCTAATTCACAATAGGAAGTGGGGGGCACTAGAGAAGAATAGAATTACCTTACATTAGGTAGAAGGAAGTGATGGGAGGGGCGGAGAGGGAATGTGGGGATAGGAAATGTAGTAGAATGAAACAGACATTATTACTATATATATAAATGTGACTGCATGACCAATATGATTTTATAACATGTACACTCAGAAAAATGAGAAATTATATCCCATCTATGTATGATACATCAAAGTGTATAAATGCATTCTACTGTCATGTATAACTAATTAAAACAAATTTTAAAAATTAAAAAAAAGAATACTATAATTACACTACAAAACAGTATATCACTCTTGAATTCATACTGTATATTAGCTTCCATGATAAAAAATAAAGATGTAATAACCCTGATATTCTGTGACTATGAGAACAATTCTCAACAGGGAGGGAGTCCCAGGGATAGGGCTGTGGCTGACACCCAGCCTGGACAGTTCATGTTACCCAGCATCCCTGCCAGCTTTTACATGCACATCCCACACAAGGCCTCCAGGTGGCAGCAGAGTAACATCTGCGTAAATGACATTGCCAGGGATATGACTATCTAAATAGGCCAACTTCTTCACTTTTTAAAAGCCTCCTTGTACATGCCAAAATCCAAAATGCAAGTTTAATGTTTTTTGTCCCACTGCACAGATGCAGAATACTAATGTGAATCACCTGGAATGGCATGCACCACATTTTAGGCACACAGCAGAGGTTTGATCTTGAAACTCATACACTCACATTGTAAAAATTGGAGTAAGTAGAGATTAACTCCAAGGTGTTAAAAAGAAGGAGGGAAGGATAACCAGAACCAAAGTTTCAACAGATACATCTGCATTAGACATTGAGAGTCACACTTTTATTTTGCCCATTATAGGATATTTCTTTTCTTTAAGATTTTTTTTTTTTCACAATGCACTTGTTTTTAAATTTATTCTTATGTGGTGCTGAGGATCAAACCTAGTACCTCACACATGCTAAGCAAGCGCCCTACCACTGAGCTACAATCCCAGCCCCCATTATAGGATATTTCTTCAAAGCCGTCTCATACCATAAGCTCCTAAATGATCATTATACTTCATTTCTGAAAAAGTCCATACAGATAGCATTTATTCAGAATGGTACACATTTATTCCAGATTGTTTATGAAAAAGATGACATGTTCACACCCAGTAGCTTAGGTTCAGTTTCCTCCCCTCTCCTGCCCCAAAAGGTTGCTGTGCTGATCACTGGACATTGCCATGCCTACATTTTTTTTTTTCTTATCATCAACTGTGATTTTTTTCATTTTAAAGCAACTGCTACAAACTATATTAAAGCTAATAACTTTTCACAGAAAGTATAATTCATTTTTAAAATAACTTACAAATCTTTGTGACAATGTGCAGATTCAGGATAATAATATATCTTTAATTAATCTAGGACTAAGCAGAACTATATCTTAGAGCTTTCAATTTAGCACTCATTTTACCAGAGTTTAATTAAATTACTCCAGGAGAGTTTCTGCTAAATTAGTGGGATCCGTTTACACCAACCCAAGAACCACCAATTGCATAGTGCAATTAAACCACTGATTGCTATAGCAACCTTCAGCAGATAATGGTATCAGTAACTCTAGCTATTCTGTGTTCAAGGCCTATTAATCTTGCCTTGGAGGCCCACCCAAAAGGAAGGATTACGCCTTTAAATCAGACTTACAAAACTTGATAAACATGTTTTTTTATTGCCAAATTATAATAGAACAAGAGCTAATCTCCAGTACTTATGTTCACTAGTAACACAGCATTAGCAAACAGGTTTTTTTTTTTTTTAATCAGGGTTAAGTAGCTGCAAGATTAATATCAATGTGTCATTAAGAAGCAGATTTGTCTAAAACAATCTCAACTCTGTTCACAAGTTTTACTGTCTCCTTTTGCAAAACGGAACCAGTGTCTAAGCTTAGGCAAAGAAAAAGCTTACACCAAAGACACAGGATGCTCCACATTTTCCTTTAATTGCCATTTGGCTGTGCCATCCGACTCCTTCTCCAGGAAGGAGGGGGAGAAGAATCCTAATCAGAGCCAGCCAGACCACCAATGCTGCCCTGCCCTCAGGTTCAACTGTCCACAACCAAGTCCACGCCTGGCTTCAATCTGCAGAACAGCATCAACAACACAGCTGGAAAACAAGGGTCATGCTCTCCATTTGCTCAACCCACCGCATGAATGCCAAAAAAAAAAAAAAAAAAAAAAAAAAAAAAACCACCCTGAGACTGTTTACAGCAGGCCCTGGGTACCCCCCTTTGGCAATACACTGGGAACAGTTCACAGTCTTTGAATGACTCATTTTCTCCCAATAGGCTATGAATTCCAGGAGGGCTGGGACCAAATTGATTTTGGCCCAACATCTGTATCTCCATCTTGGCACATACTAGGTGCCAAACAAATAAATGCTTCTCTCCTGCACCAACACCTATGAGGCTCAAAATATATACAGCTGACAAGATGTGGTAGATCATCAGGCAAGCTGCAGAGCAGAACAGGCAGGGGAAAGCTGCTTACTTTTTGACTCACCGATTCAACACTTTCAATGCTAGCTCTGTTTTATTACAACCAGAACCATTTTATTAGTGATCAGATAGATGAGTGACTTCCCTTGCTGTCTCCCCGCCCTACCAGCTGTCAGTCCCTTGGTGCCTCATAGCAAGTACTTCACCTCCATGTTGCTACAACGTTTACCCTAGTGTGCACACCCAATTCGCAACTGCCAGAGAGCCAAAACGGCAAAGGGAACAAAGGCTCCTAATTCAGCGACAACTATAACACTTGAACTTTTGTCCCAACATTCTAATCGATGTTGGTCCAATTTTTGTATCTGCTGCTTAGTACATACTAGGTGCTTTTTCCTAAAAGTGGGAGTACTAATGAGCACTTTAATTTTGCCTGCCCAGGATAAATATGCACTGGGAGAAATGATAAGACATTTATCTACAGAAATATCAAAATGAGCTTTGTTCATTCAAAAGCCCCAACATTCCAGTCAATTTCACAAGCTCTACCCATCCCCACTGAACTACAGCCTTGGAAAAGCTATCAAGATGAGAAAAGAAATTCTTGCCCTGGAGGAACTCCAAACTATGCTCTTTTAGAATGTAGTTTTTATACTTACTCTCTGCATTATTTCTGAAAGAATGTAAGATATCTTTTTGAAATACAGTTTTTAATTTAAATCACTTCCAATACTTTTTCAACAATAGTTACAAGAACTCTTTAAAAGGACTATAAAAAAATATCAATATAACCACCATTAAATTAAATTTTGGTATGTATTCCTCCTACAGAAGAGGAGGGCAAGAAGTATCCTAATCATATATTAAAATTATTTTACATCAATACATAAATTATTTCTATAGAGATATATAAAACAGCTTTATTGTGGTATAATTCACATACTATAAAGTATACCCATTTAGCACACGTGTTTCAATTGGTTTTAGTATATTCAGAGCTATACCACATCACCACAATCAAGTTTAGAACATTCTCATTATGACAAGAAACCCCACATCCATTATCTCATATCTCCCCAACCACACTACCACCCACTCCTGCAGCCCAGCCCTAGGCAGCCACTAATCTACTTTCTGTCTCAATGGAGTTATCCTGGACATTCCATATAAATGGAATCACAATATGAGATCTTTTTTTGAGATATTTTTTTGCGGGGGAGCAGGGGTACTGGGGATTGAACTCAGGGGCACTTGGCCACTGAGCCACATCCCAGCCCTATTTTGTACTTTATTTAGAGACAGGGTCTCACTGAGTTGCTTAGTGCCTCAATTTTGCTGAGGCTAGCTTTGAACTCATGATCCTCCTGCCTCAGCCTCCCAAGCTGCTGGGATTATGGATGTGTGCCACCAAGATCTTTTGTGATTGTCTTCTTTCACTTAGCATGAGGGATTCAACGTTCATATATGCTGCAGTACTATATCAGCAGTTCATTCTTTTTTACTGACAAATAGTATTTTGTTATCTCCCCCCTCCATATATATATAGACACAACATTTTGTTTATTAATACCTCTGCTGATGGACATTTGGGTTGGGTTGTTTCCGCTTCATGTCTATCATGAGAACAATGCTGCTATGAACATCCATGTACAAGTTTTTATGTAGATATGCTTTTATTTCTTTTGAATATATACCTATATATACCTACGGGTGAGCTTGTTGAGTCATATGATATTCTGTTAAAAATATATATATATATATATATATATATATATATTTTTTTTTTTTTTATGCCAGGGATTGAACACAAGGCCTTCACCACTGAGCCACATCCTCAGCCCTTTTATATTCTTTCAGACAGGATCTCACTAAGTTGTTGAAGGTGTCCCTAAGTTGCTGAGGCTGACCTCAAACTTGATATTCTCCTGCCTCAGCCTCCCTGGTTGCTGGGATTACAGGGATGTACTACCATACTCAACTCTTTATATTTAATATATTCTTATATAGATTTTTACATCTCCTACACAATCTTGCCCCGTTAAATCTCAAAGTAAAAAAAAAAAAAAAAAAAAACAGTTGTGGGGAATAAAAAGATACTTGCAGCCCCCAGATTTGGTTATAGTTATCAATTAAGCAGAAGCTCCAAGTCTTATGAAGTAAGAGCATAATTTTGATTTAGAATTACTTTTTGTCCCTAAGACTTCAAGCTTAGATTCTAGTTCAGTTCAAGAAAATGGTTAGCTTTTTTCAACTTCATTAGAATCCTTCGCTGACTCTCCTGCCTGCTAACCTGAGCCAGCTGGAAGAAAGGCTCCATAGCAGATGTTAACTGCATTTGTTGCCTCTAGGTGAGCTCTGAGGAGCCTCTGAGCCCTGAGCTCACACATCCAGTGGTTCAGCTAAATGATCTCTCAAGTTCCCTATAGGTCAAAGTTTGAGCCTTTAATTCCGTGATGAACTGGGGGTGAGGAGGAGAATTTGGATTTTTGTGTGAGAAAATGCTGGTATTATTATAATAATATGCAAAATGAGCATCCGACCAGCTTGACATTCCATCTTATCTTTGGTCCTTTAACAATGAAAATTGGGCCTTTTAGGAGAAAAAGATTGGCAAAGTCACTCTCTAAAGAAAACTCAGAAAAGGATGAAGTATTCTGTAAAATGAAAGAAACAACTACAAATCATTTCCTGAAGCTGGGAGACATGTTCTCTGTGTATTTTTAAATTTTTTTTAAAAAATTGACATATTCTTGTACTAGGAGGGTGGGATAGAGTGTGGTAATTTGATAGATGGATACATTGTGTAATGATCAGATGGGGATAGTTACCATTCCCATCATTTGTTTTTGGAGGCTATGAATTCTTCCCTTCTAGTCTTTATAAAATACACGTTGTTGTAAACGATAGTCACGGTGCTGTGCTGTAGACACAGAATGGATTCCTCCTGTGGAACTGTATATTGATGCTGTCATCCAAACTCCCTCTAGCTCCTCTTCTCTCTCTTCCTACTGTCTGTCTAGTAATCACTGTTCTACTCTCTCTATGTGGTCATTTTTTTTTTTTACTTCCACCTATGACTGAGAAATGCAGCATCTGTCTTTCTCTGCCTGGCCTATTAAATTATGTCAAAATGCCAAAATCCCCTACTTGTAGATAAATGACACTAATCAAGACCTTGGATAGAAATTCAACGTGAGGGTTAGGATATGGTTGTGTCCCCAACTGAATAATCATCCTGCAGAAAGTTTTCGAACTGCTGTCCTCAATCCCTCAATCCCCAGCTGTCCTGGCTTAAAGGACCTATATTTTGATAAAACAATTGAACCACATGCAATAGTTCTAAAAAACCCTGAGTTAGCATATTTAAACTGAGAAATCTTGGGGAGGAAATTGGGTGTGGATAAAAACATTCTTGTCTTCCCAATGCCTTGTAGGAAATAAGGAGAATCCACCATGCAACCCTCTCTGTATCTCACAAATCAAAGTACACAGGTAAGGGCCATACCTCCATCTAAAGAATGTCCAGGCAAAAACTCTGTTTACCTCTAGTCATATAAATGGTCATGTTCTGGTATCTCAAAACCTATGCCTTTATAATTGAACTCACTATAGATAGGCATTGTGCTCAGAACCAGACATCATGTGCTAAGCATTGACCTCATTAGATACTGTATTTTTGTATTATTTTTACTATTAAGTAAGTATCATATGACACCCCCACCTCTACCTCCATTGGCCATTTTCTGCAAAAGCAAACACAGCGGGGTAATTTGCATAGTGCTGAAAATCTAGTCCAGGGCAGAGCTGAGGCTTTAGCAGAGCCTGCTTGTTGCAGGTATGTGTCATCTAGACAAGCCCGTGCATGCGGGTCACAAATCTCCCTTCATCAGGATTTGAGACAGATTACCATCTGGAATAGAGCTCCCTGCCAAGCAATGATTCTGATGTTTATACTTTTTCCATCACACAAATGCTAGAGAAAATTCTAGAACAGTACTCCAAACACTTAAACCAATAGATCCTCTGTTACATGGGGGTAGTTGGTATGTTGTAGTGTGGTGGGTAAGAGGGTAGACTCCTGACCTGACTTCTGACAGCCTGGGCAAGTTGTGTCACCTCAGACAAGTAACATAATGACCTCTGGGTACTGCCACTTCCTCATACATAAAATGAGAAAACTGATTCCTTACTCCCAGAAATGTCCCTCCCAAGAACTGCTGGTATGTCTGTTCTGAGTGCGCACACTTCATTCAGCTCAGCTACTCACATAGTACAGCTACTAACAAATGCTTGGCGGAAATTAATAAAAGAAAACTCTTTGAGAGGGCTTTTCTCACTTTGCTCCTTCTTTTATTTATTTGGTTGGTGTTTTGGGTGGGGGGGTTGGGTTTTTTTTGTTTTTTTTTTTTTTTTTTTTTTTTGGTTACTGCTGTATAACCAGTGCCTAGAACAATGCTGGACATAGATGGGCATTCAGATATTTACTGCATGGTTAGGTAAAGGAGCCTATAGTCCTCTCAGACTGTGTCTTGTGTTTGGATCCATGGCCCCTCCTGCAGATCACATCTGAGCCTCTGCCTCAGTCCTGGAGAAAATAATGTCATTCTCTCTTTTTTGTGATTGGAATTTATTTTCTTGTTAATGAAAATATGGGGGGAAGACAACAAAGTTACAGACCAGAGACACAAAAGCTGAGACAGCATATCATACAGATGGTTTCTTTTAACTATAAAAGAATAAAAAGAAAGAAAGCAACTGGATTTATATAGTGGTAAGTGACATCGTATTTGTTCTTGGCTTGCATTATGGCTATAGATTCTAGGAGGGCAGTAGCTCTCCAAAGAAATATGATCTATGCATGCCATATGCATGTATGGATATAATACACCAAATCCCATTAATGTACAATTAATATGTATTAATTCAGTTTTTAGACAAAAACGATTTCAGTGGAGGTGTAGGGAGGCCTGAAGTGTCTTGAATCTTCAAGGTGATCACAAGCATTTGAAAATACCTCCCTGGATCCTGTCCAGTGTGACATTACTATGTTGATGAATGCCAAGAACCTAGGTGATAGTGAAAATGGAGGAAATAAGTCCAAAGAGAAGGGGGTTAGGAGAAATGAAGAGCAGCAGCATTTTTCAAATTGCCTTCTGGAGAATACTTCTATGAGATGTTGAGAACTACAGAAAGGGGTTATTTGACTTCTTTAAGCTAAGGATCTGCTAGATCAAATAAGGTTGCATGGGTTTCCTAAATCATCACTTCCTGGAACCTATGAAACACTAAATGCATTTGCATCTCCAGTGTGGGGTTTCATATACAGCATTTTCTATTTATTTGATCAAAGAATCTTTATCTTTCAGAATATCTTATGAGACTGGTGTTCTATACAATGCTCTTCGGGCATTCCTAAGGTGGAGAGATCAAACAACAACAAGAAAGCAAAGGAAAACATAGAGCCAGTTTGTGGGTTAATAAATACTAATGGTCTATTAATCTGAGCATATTAAAAATGAGATGACTTTTGGGTCCATTTAATTAATTCAGGATAGCTACCTATTATTCTGGAAGTGCAATTATAATCATGAAATTATGCAAACATAATTGGTTCATAGGAATAATAATAAAATCATGCATTGCACCCAAAGGCAGAAGACTTAATTTCCAGGCTAAAGTTATAACCTATGACAGCTACAAAGGCAAGCTCCCCATCCACTCATTGCCCCAAAAGGCATAGAAAAGCACAATTCGTTTAAAAAAATCTTCTAGTAGATCTCAAAAATAGTTTATGCTTAAAAGAAAAAGGAAGGAAGTCCTTATGCTTAAAATGCTTTGTTCTTTCAGTTGCATCTCTGTGGGCTCCTGAATGGACAAAACTGTTTTCATATTAGTTGAATACTGCCCTCTGCTGGAATGTGAATACAGCTTCTAATATTCCTTAAAGGGTAGATAAATACAAAAATGTATCTAGATGTACTATAAAATACACACATTATTAATATGGAACTAAAGGGAATTAAATTTCTAGCCATTTTTTTAGTTTAGCGACTGCAGCCCTCTTTTTTAATTAATTGATTTTATTTTTTTAAATACACAACAGTGGAATGCATTATAATTTTTATTACACATATAGGGCACAATTTTTCATATCTTTGTATGTAAAATATGTTCACACCAATTCATGTCTTTATACATGTACTTTTTGCATTATAATTCTTATTACACACACATATATATATACACAATTTTTCATATCTCTGTTTGTATATAAAGTAGGTTGACACCCAATTCGTGTCTTCATACATGTACTTTGGATAATGATGTCCATCACATTCCACCATCCAACTGCAGCCCTCTTTACCTGGCTGCCTCACAGGTCCATCCAAACTCAACCTGCCCAAAACTGAGTACATTTTTTGGTCAATTCTGCTTGTCCTAAGGCCTATCCCACCTACAGACATACCCAGGGAAAGGAGGAATCAATTAGACTTCTCCCTTACCTCTGGCCCCAATTAAACCCTGCACCTTCAGGAAAGGACTCACCTGTCTCCACCTCTTCCAGCTCATTACACTGCTGTGGTGCAGCCCATCTGCTGCATTCCTTTCAGCAGACCCCTGGCTGGTTCCCAACTTTCCACTTGGCCCTGCAAATCTATTCTCTATACTCCCTCCAGAATGACCATTCTAAAATAATAATTTAATTACTATTAATATTACAAACAGCTGTAGAGCAGTCAGGGAGGAGCCTCTTGTATATGTCCCGCCAGTTTGCCTGCCTCTCATGCCTATATTCCTGTATCACCACCACCACTACACACAGATGTACATGTACACACACACACACACACACACACACACACACACACACACCTATACTTCCAGGACTAAAAAATGACCAGCATTTCCCCTGATGCATCCTCCAGTTCAGGAGTCCTTACTGCATATATTTCCGCCATCTGGAAGCCTTCCCTGTATTAGTTCACAGCTCCAGGGGGCACTTCTTTCTAGAAGCTTCTCCTGATCCATCCACTGTCAAGTCTGCAGTATGCTCACAGTGTGATCTGCAAATGACTCCTAGAGCAATTATACTTTTCTGAGAGAACTTGTTTTCTCACCCCAACCCCAAACTGAAAGCCTCTTAAATATAAGAACTTGGAATTTAAGTACTTATTTAGAGTTTGGTTCTTTTTTTTTTCTAAATTACTTTAAAGGGGGATACAATGGAGAAAAGATATACAAGATGATCAAAAAAATTAGAAGTTGACTTAAAAAAAAGCGCTGGCAAAACTGGAAATCCATATGTAGCAAAATGAAATTAAACCTCTCTCACCCTGCACAAAAATCAAGAAATAAAAAATGAGATGGATTCAAATTAAAAAGCTTTTTCTCAGCAAAGGAAACAATTAATAAAGTGAGGAGAGCTATGTATGTGTGTATGTGTGTGTGTGTGTGCATGTATATCTGTGTGTAGATTTTTTCCCACAGATTGGGAGAAAATCTTTACCACATCTACCTCCAATAAAGCATTAATCTCTAGGATATATAAAGAACTCAAAAAACTTAACAGCAACAGCAAAAAATAAATAAATAACCCAATCAATAAATGGGCTAAGGAACTGAACAGACACTTCACAGATGAAGAAATACAATTGATCAACACATATATGAGAAAGTGTTCAACATCTCTAGCAGTTAGAGAAATGCAGATCAAAACTACTCTAAGATGTCATCTCACTCCTGTAAGAATGGCAATCATAAAGAATACAGGCAATAATAAATATTGGAGAAGATATGGTGAAAAAGTACACTGATACATTGCTGGTGGGACTGCAAATTAGTGCAACCACTATGGAAAGCAGTATGGAGATTCTTCAGAAAATTTGGAATAAAACAACCATTTGACCCAGCTATCCCACTCCTTGGTTAATACCCAAAGACTTAAAGTCAGCATACAATAGTGACATAGCCATATCAACATTTATAGCAGCTCAATTCACAATAGCTAGACTATGGAACCAACCTAAGTGTCCCTCAATAGATGCATGGTTAACGAAAATGTGGTATACATTCTCAATGGAATATCACTCAGCTTTAAAGAAGAGTAAAATTATGTCATTTGCCAGTAAATATTGGAGTTGGAGAATATCATGCTAAGAGAAGTAAGCCAATCCCACAAAACCAAAGGCTGAATGTTTTCTCTAATATGTGGATGCTAATTTACAATAAGGAGAGGGGCACCAGAGAAGAATAGCGTTACCTTCAGATTAGGTAGAGGAAAATGAAGGGAAGGGAGGGAAGGAGATTCGAGGATAGGGAAGATAGTAGAATGAAACAGACGTTATCACTTTCTGTACATATGTGATGGCATGACCAATATGATTCTACAACATGTACACACAGAAAAATGAGAAATTATATCCCACCTATGTATAATATATCAAAGTGATTGAATGCAATCTACTGTCATGTATAACTAATAAAAATAAACTTAAAATTAATTTTAAAAAAAGCAAGGGTAGAGGCTTAAATTTAAAAAAAAAAAAAAAAAAAAAAAAAAGGACAACATAAAATGTCGTGCCCTAGGTATTTGCAATTGGCAGGCGAGTGACAGCTTCATGGCTAGTACCAGCCAACAAGAAGTAAGAAACTTGGTCAGTTATAGTTATAGCAGTAAAACTGGGACAGGTGCTCAGGGAAAGCCAGCATTCCCCACAATAGACCAGGAAGAAGTTTCTCCTCTCAGTCTTGAAGGATAAAGCTGAAGGAACCCACTAACTCCTTAGGCAGGCAGACCCCTTGTTCCTCCCCAACACAGCCAGCAGCACCACCCACAACAAGGGTAACTCCACGAGCCCCGAGGATGTAGGCTAGGTAGGAAGCTCAGGTGATCAGGACTGACCCAGGAGCAGGGGCAGCATGGACAGGCCACACAGACTTCTAGCAGCTCACCATAGATACTTCTTATCTGGGACAACTTTTCAACAAATGTAGGGCAAAGAGTTTAAGATTATGCTATCTGATAAATCCTGTATCTAGGTTGTCAATTAAAAGCAAGGTCGAAGGTATTAACCAGCTGTTAACCTTGGTCAGGCAGAAACGAGGACATTGCCCTGTTTTACCTCCCGAACGGCAGCATCTAGCATGAAGATTCTCAGCCCTGTCAGACCAATGTCCCTTTACATTAACAGGTATTTCATAACGGTCCTTCACTACCCTGAAATAAAATTAATAGACAAGACAGTTCTACCTCTACAAATACACATAACATGATCTTCACATGAAATTTCAAAAAGTCAAAATCAACATATTACCCTAACTAAAGTAGGAAGCAAAAGGAAGGTAACTGATGGTTAAGATATTTTGTATTTCAACATACAAAACATTCTCCCTAGCTGCCTTGGAAGACACAATGATGTGGTCAGACATTTGCAACTATTGGATTCTCTCTGGAAACCAGAATTCTTTCCAGACCAAAAAAAAAAAAAAACATGAATATGCAAAAAACAGATGAGAAGGCTTCCTAAGATAAAAACTTGTGCTTATTATTAAGACTTATTAACAGACCAGATTCAGGTATACATGGAAAAGAGGGAACTATATGAATTACAGTAAGGATTGAATACCCTAATAAAATGCCAAGTTGGAGAAAATGAAGATTAATGGTATTCCTTCAGGTGAATTGGTTCAAGGGTGGCATCAGAATGATTCTATGTGCTATGATGGGGAACAATATAGTGGTAACATATTATAAAAATATCTTCCGGTGTGAACTCCTGCCACTAGAATTGTGCATTCAGTCTTGAAATTAGCTCTACAGGGCAACTCTTGGGCAGGACTGCCTGTATCTTGATAAGCATCTAGGACCCCAGCCCCTTACTTCTAAATGCCAATGGTGCTACCCACCCCTTGTGCCAACCAACATATCTTAATGATTTTCAAAGCTTCCCTTTAAGACCCGGTGACCTATCTTAGAAGAGAAGTTTCACAAAGGTTAAATGAGCAAAAGAACGAATAAAGGAGGGAAGGACTAAATAAATGAACAGACTGAACTTTCATAATTTTCCTTCACTACACTGAAATTAAATTAACAGATAACACAAATCTACCTCTCCAAATATAGGTAACCTGATCTTCACATAAAATTTTAGAAAACCAAAATCAACATAATACCCTCATTAAAGTATGAAGCAAAAGGGAAGCAACTAGCAATAAGATATAAACAATCTATGTGTGTCCAGAGAATGCTCAAAAGATCAAGAATGTGAAGACCCAGCCAAGGGCTTGCAAACAGCACTCAGTGAACATTAGTGGAAGAAAAGTGGAAACAAACAGTACCCTGCATTTGGTGCCGTCAGAGGATCCAGGGGCTTTGTAATCACCACTAACCCCAGATCTTGCCTCTGAGCCTCTTAGTTCACGCGATTTTGCCATGCACTTCAGCAGACTAGTTAGCTAGTTAGTCCTGGTACTTTTCTAGGTTGCCTAATGGGGCAGGAGCATACGTACCTTCTTCAGTTTCTGCAACTCGGGAAGGCATAGTTGGTCTTTCCTCTGGCCTGACTTCTTGTTCAAGAGCCTAAGAAATGAAGGGGGAAAAAAAATCACTGAAAACTATTTGAGACTTCTGATATACAACAAAGAGAGGAAAGTCACAATCAAGAACCTGAGAGCTGGGAAGGCTGGGAAAGACAAGGGTGGGTAAAAACTGCTGGGAGAACACAGTCACTGTCCCAGACTGAACTGAAATAAAATTTAATAACAGGGAGCTAAGTCAGAGAAATCCAGGGGCAAGGGGGCCAAAGCTGTCCCTGCCACTAATCCTTGACTGCTTCTGCAGGTCACAACAATCAGAAAGCTCTCAGGAATGTGATGCGTAAACCAGAAAAAGAACAGAACATCTTTGAAACTGCTAGCAAGGGACACTGCATCTGCTCACCAGTAGCAACCCATACCTAGACCCTAAGATGTAGGGACCTTGGAGGGTTTGATGACAGGATAGGACCAAAAGCACAGGTAGGATCTAGGATGACCACGGACCAAAAAGGTAGAAAAGTACACAATGAAGAGCAAACTGGCACCGTGAGTGCAAGCTATACCTGCTGAAACTAAGTTGGTAAGCCTCGCAAAGGCCTTAGAGAAAAGCTGCCCTCTTGGGACCATCTGGATTTTCTTTTCAGACAGACTACTCACAGCCAGCAAAAATGTGAAAATATGCAGAATCACTTGCTGATGTGCCAAATGGTGAAAGAGCCCAAAAATGCATTAGCACATGTTCCAAAATAAATCTTCGGCCTCCTTGGGTGGGAAACCACACAACTGATACAGACCCCTGAATCCTACCAGGCATGCTTCAACCCAGTGGATCTATTGCCTCATTCTGACCATCTTGGAACAGCATCCTGAGGCCAGAGCAAAAAATAACATAAAAAAATATACAACTCGTTGCCCACAAAAGGGCAGGGAATGTCTAGTCACAAACCCTGTTTGGACTACTAACTTGCCCAGCACCTCTTCCAGGATATGGTGTTCTCTCTTCCAGGGCTTCCAGGGACTTAAGAGATATACTAGAGTAGCTCTATACTAGGGGGTGCTGAGGAGATGGAAGCATAAGTAATGGGGCTGAAAGAGGGGTCTCTAGGCCTGAGACATTCACCTGCACCATGTTTACCTGGGGTCAGCCTTGACCTTGAACCCTTATCTTTCAATAAGTGGAGTTGTCAAGCTTATGCATAAAAAGCACATCAGACAATGTTGGTTTCTGATTACAGAACATGAAATAAAGTACTATTATTTTTGGAAATGGGTTTGTGAATACTTCACTTTTATGAGTAACTTGGAATGCCATCTCAGAGAAATTTAAATTTCCTGGTTGTCTTATTAATTTTAGCCCAGTTCCACAACTAAATTATCAGCATTCTGATAATAGGAAAGACTCTGTTAAACAATTTAAAAAATGATTAAAGGATACAGCTAAGACTTTGCCTATTCAGGGTTAAGTGTATAGCTTAATGGCAAAGTATGTGCATGTGCAAGGCCCTGGGTTCAATCCCCAGTGCCAAGCAAATCAAACCAACCAAGAAAGGATTCTGCTTTTTCTTTAATTTCTTAATATTTGTCTTTACAGTTTAGATATTTAGCACAAACCTGTCACTTTAACATTTAATACTTATTACAAACTGTCATGCCACCACTATAAACTGCAATACAGAGTGAAAACCTGTAACCTCTGCAACTCTAACAGATGTGGCTTCTGAAGGGGATCACCACAATAGGTCTAGTGCATGGTAAAGCAAGCTTGAGTTTCCACAGCAAATTGTCCACTGTTGCTCTAGAAGACTACAGATAACTGAGCAATGCTCAAACCTTAGACTTAATGTGTCTCCTTGTAAGAGACTGAGTTTGGGCTGTGTTTCAGTGAGTACCCATCAGCCCCTCACCTCAGAGCCAAGTCATCTAAAGCTAAAACATAAAAATTAACTTTTAGACATGTAAGATCCAGTAAAGCATGAATACTTTCTGTACAAAATCTATATATGGTCATGTAATATTTGTTATCCTAAGTTTTAAAGCTTTAGTATGAAAAATCCATAATAATTACCACTTGCTTACATTTAAAATAACAACAAACCAAGCTAAATAACACTTTGCCTAATAACAATTAAAATATGTTAAACATTCTTTATACTTTTTAGTCACATTCTATTTTTTTCTAAAAAATAATAATAGTAATAACATATCAGGTCATTGACTAAAATAATTGAGTAAATTAGAGAAAAAGAGGCCATTGTCAAAATAATTAACATGAGCCTAGCAAGATATATTACAACATAGAACAAAAACAAATACTTGGGGTTCTTGAATAGCATATTAACATCAAAAACTCAGGATTTATCCTCAATTCACAGACTTATCAGCTATCAATTTCATCCGAAGTTAAGCAATATTAAGGTGGTGACAAATATATTAAATCTGCCTATCTTTGAGAACCTGAACCCAGGTTGAGACTTTAACTTGGGTTCAATAATAAAAATGAACTTAAAATGTAATGATGATGATTATAAAGAAAGTAAAACATTTTAACTCTGAGATGAGCATGCTATGATATGAAGCTATGATAGCCCTCAAAGCTGGTCATGATGGAAGGGGGAAAATCTCTTTGGTTAAAAAAAACTAGGTTCTTACCTGTTCCTATTTGTATGCCTGGGCTTAACTACATCTAAACCACAAGAAAGCCCAGGAGTAGATACATACACATACAATAGTCCTAAATGCAACTGCTTTAGTTGAGAATTATAAATCAATTAATAAGTACAGATAAAACATCCAATGTTAGAATTAAAACCCAACCATGGGTGGGGTTGGACTCAGAAAAGTAAACAGAAATATTATACAAAGTACTGTTTTCCTGATAACAACATATGTAATCTTCATTCTATTGATCTAATAGCTTCCAATTCCATGCCCCCCCAATGTTTCATTAGAAAGAAAGTGCTAGTCCCCCCAAAAAAACATTGTTCCCAAAACCATGAATAGATGCCTGTATTCTGTAAAGGAGTGTGCACTATTGTGTACCAGAACATCTGGGCACAAACCTTGACAAGAAAGGCTCTGTCCCAGAAGTATTTCCGGAAGAGTTTAATATCTGCCTCCAGCAAATGCCCGGCTGTGTGGTTAAGGGTCAGAGTCAGTGTTTCTGATGAGTGAATGTATTGCAGGGAGGCATCTTCACTGAGCCGAACTCGAGAAAAGCCTGGGGAACATTTGTCCTGAAAACTGAAACATCACAAATCAAAATCCATGCACAGTTTCTGAAATACCACCCCCAAGATTCCAATTCCCTTAGCTCCCTGATATGACAAACCCAACTGACAAAATAAACCTTGAAAATCACCTACGTGCAACAAATACATAAGCTCATGAAAACAGCTACTTTCAAAAGCCATAGACACCCAGAGAAGGGTCTATGGAAAAGATATCAAAGGTTTAGATAAACAGTGAAACATTACTAACTCAAACATAGAAATTTACCTCAAAATTTCACTCCCCTTGTAATCTGAAAAGATGCCTCTCCCTTTAATGGAGCCACATGTAGAACAAATTAACTGGCAGCCAATAGTTTATTAGATGATTACAGTGGAAAACAGACATGCTCTCCAGGGAGTGTGGTGAAGCTTGGATGTTACAAACAAGTGAGGTATTCATAACACACTGGTACCACTGTTGCAAATCACTTTCTCATGCAAATTAAAACATGCATAAATTTAATCATGTCATATTCTTGAATACATTCATTAACAATAGAACAATATTCCCAAGTTAAATTCTTGAATATAAGTGGATTTTTCTGTTCTGTCATGGCAAAGAACAATTGCATATTCATTAGCTATTAGTAGGCTTCATGGATAATGTCCCAATATTCTAGATGGGTTATCATGCAATAGCAACAGTAAAGATGCCTCAGGATAAAAATGTTAATGTTCGGCATGTTGTCACATCCCCAAAGGTTGTTCCCAGATTCCTCACTTCAGTTCTGTGTCTCTTTCCTCTTCTAATATGACCTCATTTTGTAAAAAAAAAAAAATGGTTACTTTACAAAAATATATTCTACAGATAGTGCCTAACAGTTTAATAATTTCGCAACTTCACAATGGTATTAAAACTATATACATTCATCATAAACCTTACTTCAAATTTTGAATTTTGAGATGTTCCTAGGATGGGCAGTGGCAGCAAGCCACAGTTCCCAGGCAGTCCCTCAATCACAAGGGTAAATAATCAATACTCCATGGTGGACTGTGTTGCTAAATTAGGCTGCTGGTTGGTTAAATGTAATAAATTCATTTTCAACTGAGGGTTTTTCAATTTGCAATGGGCTCACAAGGACAGACCTATCAGATGTCAAGAAGTATCTATATTTCCACTGAAAGAAATATTACCTCCCTCACCCAGAATGATTTAAAAAAAAAAGAGAGAGAGAGATCTATAAAGAGCAGTTGTTACTCTAAGGCTTGAGGAACCTCCCCCAAACTCTTTACACCAATTGCTGGCAAGGATTCTAGAATCTTCCAGAAAACTTCCCATGCCAACACCAAGCCACTGAGGTGAATGGACTCTGAGCCTGAGGAGTAAGATCCTTGTCATTAATTTAGAAATGGAAGCTTCATCCTATGATCAGCATTGAACTTACATGCTTTTAATTCCGTCCATGGATGGATTTATTAAGCATGCAAGCTTTTAAAACACATAATTTTTTCTTGCATGAAGAAAAAAGATACAAAGCTACCAACATATGAAGAGCTGGCCTCCAGGACCTCACTGAACCATGAACTATCCAGGATGACTAAGTCAAAGGAAGCATTCTTGCCCCACTGGCTAAAAAGTGAGGTCACATTAAACCAAAGATAAAGAAAATTCCCTTTGGATAGGTTTGTCTCTTGATTGATGGTCATTTGACCAAGTAAGAAAAATAAACAGAAATCTCCAGTTTTTACTCTAACATTCTCTCATTCCCCATATAACCATAAATTAGTTACATTGAGTTCCATGAGCCAAACAAGAAAAACCAGTCTACTATGAGACATTGTGTAATAATACTCTAATAATATTTAATATTAATATAGTACTTTATAATTCTTAAAGTACTTTTCCAATTATATTATATATTTTACCACACATTAAATCATGAAAATCAATATATATGAAACCTTCTTTTGTAAGTTAAAAATAATGACCCATCTGAACCGTTCTAAATAAAACAATATACTCACAATTCACAAAAAATGTTGATACATCATCAACACAAAGAACATTATAGTTAGCACGTTATTTCCTTTATATTATTTTTCTAGACCCTAATGACCATCCCACTGGCTAAATAGTACCATAAAGTTGGTCTGTTATTCATTGATTTAACAAAATTTATATTCTTTCAATGAAAATCATGGACTGGGCACTGTTATAGAAATATTGCAGTGGGTAAAACAGAAAAGGTCCCAGCTTTATGTTTGTATGGTACTCATGAACTAAAAGTAGAAATCATACACCAACATTAACTTATGGTTGGGTTATTTTTTCATAATGCTTGGTAGACTTTAGAGAAACAGATGAAGAGAGAAACTATCAAGCATCTGAACTCACTTGGTGATGTCTTCCACCAGCCTGGAGTGTCCACTATGTGAAGCTAAGTCCAAGGGTGTGGCACCCTCTTCATTGGGTAATGCCAAGGCCTGAACTCCCCCGGGGAGACACAGGAGGAAGTGGGAAAGCTTAGCCAAGCCCCATCTCACAGCCAAGTGTAGAAGAGACTCTCTGTGTAGAGATACTGCAGAGAAAGAAAAGCATGTGACATTAGTTCCTCTGTCTTCACAGTTTCTTTCATACATTTTATCAAAGAGACAATGTATTTAGACATAATAAAAACGTCAGAGACGTAAGGAACTGCCAAAGCACCAAATCCCAACACCTCACTCTGTGACTATGGAGACGGATTTGTCCAAGGTTAGGGAGCCAGAAGGTGCTGGAGCCAGATCCACTTATCACTGGTATGATTTTCTGTCCACTGTCTATATATTGCCATCGCTGCCTCTGCACATGCAGGAGGGTCATCTAAGGAAAACAGGTTCTAGGGAAAGACCACTCTTTGGTAAACAGATACTTGTCAGTTTCTAAGATCCCTGAAGGAGGGTCACTACTCAGGCAGGGCAGGCTCTCAGAGGCCAAGGCCATTAAGGAGCCTCTGTTTCTACCCTTTGTCCTCAGTGCTGTTTCTCCCCTGGTGAAGCTACAACAAAACAGCTTCATATATCCAGAAAACATGAGACTATGGCCTTTCTCAAATCTTACAGTGGTATTTGGTCATCTATTAGATTCCTGAGATTATGTCAGTATTGCTAAAGCCACGCCAGCTGTGTAGCAGGCTAAAACCAGGCCTTACTGGATGCCCCTAGTCTACCCCTTTGCTGGACAAAGGGCTCCTGGTTGGTCTGTGTCTTGGTTTTCCTCATGATGTTTGCTTCTACGCATTATGATTGGTTCCCAGCTGGACCACTTTGCAGGTTGACAGGTCCTTGGTGCTTCTATTTCGAATACCTAGCATAGTCTAGAAAACCAAAGCCATTCCTTATTTGTGGAGTTAAATGGCGATCCGCTGTTAAAAATCACGATTATTTGTGTGTTTAGATTAGCTAATTTGTATAAAGTTTGTACACCTGTATTTTTCTTGCAATGGCTCAGTGCCTGGAACACAACTAGCCCATAGTAAACACTGTATTATAAGTATGTAAAAGAATTAATTTGCCTATACTAAAAAAAAAAAAAAAAAAACTAAACTAGTCACAAGCTGGCTGTGGTAGCATAAACCTGTAGTCCCAGCACTTGGGAAGCTGAGGCTGGAGGATCTCTTAAGTCTAGTAGTTTGAGACCAGCCTGTGCAACATAGTGAGACCCTGTCTATAATAAATAAACAAATAAACAAAATAAAAACAAGCTAGACCCATGAACTCTATTAGCATTGGCACACCTTAACATATGCCTCATTTTAACCTAAACATGAAATTACAAGCAAGATCTGTTGCAATGAGCATGCAGCAAGAATGTGAGCCTTACAGAAACTCCAATCATGTTATTGACTGTGTGTAACCTACAGAGAGCCAGACAAAGCTGTGGTCACACCAGACTGAAAGGACCAAGAGGTGGGGACTTTGTCTTGTATCTTATGGTGTTCCCAGTCTTAGCACAGTGCCTGGGATGTGGGATGTGCTCTAAAAATATTGGCTTATTAGAGGAATGAATAAATGACCAATAGCTCTTTCCCTGGTGAATTCCTACAAAAGTTAGGTATTGTAGTATTTGACTACAGCTGCTGTAGGGAGCATCTGTTGTTCTTGGTTCTGCCTCAGATACCCCTTGAGCAATATCTGAGAAAAGAAATTATGTACTCCCACACACAACTGGGACAAAACCGCCTGCTTCCCCACACAGCTCACTGTCCATATTAACATGATTTTATGTTTCCATTGTCTTCACAAACATAACTTCACTATTCCCAGAGACTCTTGCTCAGGCAAATGACTGATTGTTCTTACAGGGACTTCCCCCAAGACTCAGTGACTCTTCAGTAGGAAGTCTCCACAGACAGTGTAAATAAAACCAATTCTAAACTGTATCACGATCCTTACACACACCCTATCAGAAACCCTCCCCACTTGCCATTCCCTGACACCACCAACCCCAAATTAAAAGATCTTCATTCAACCAAACTGCAATTCTCAATAAATTCCAGTCTTGCCATTCTGCTTGCTCCAAGACACTGCTAAGACCCTGTGCAGAGGTGTCCCCCTCACCATAGGGAATAAGCTCAGCTTTGTCCTACCAATGGCTGTGCTGATGGTATGGAATGGGCCAGTATCCAACAGCACTCTCATTTGAAACAACTAGGAGGAAATACTCCACTTCACAGGAATGCCAAAGAAAAGTGATTAATTTGCATTCTTAATTAGTTTTACTGCTATTGCTATTTCTAAATCTAGATCAATAAACTTATGGCTTTATATTTCAAATATGTAAAGAGCACTTATCTCGGTGAAATGCTACTGAGTTCTCCTTATATTTGTTCCATTATCTGTCTGTTTGACACAACATAGATCTCCCCCACTGAAATAGCATCAAAAATGCCCAAACATCTAAAAACATACAAGGTAACACATTTGATTTGCTTCATGTACTAGATCTTATCATCTTTACAAAACTGAAAAGATAAACTATTTTATCCTATAAGTTTTTATCCTGTAAGTTTTTGCCTCTTCTACTAATTTGATTAGAAAAAAAAAGGGTTTTATTATTAAGAGATTCCCAGCAGGAGATGTTTTACTTCCTTTTTAAAGTAATAACCAGGAAGAGATTTATTAGGATCAGGCAATGAGATGAACACACACATGCACACATGTACACACATACACTAACCAGCACAGCCAGCCCATCAGCATGAGATGCTACCAACCTCACTGACATGAGATTTCTAAGGCGGAGAAGCCTCTCTAAATCAGGTGAGAAATGTCCCATGGTTGTATAGGCTGCAATACAATCAAGTGGGCACATCTAAACCCTTCATGTTCCTTTTTTAAATCGTTTGTAGAAACAGACAGGGTACCAGCTGTTTAGATGGTGTGCCCTGTGGGGTCTGTTGCACTGCTCTAAATACCATCAAACCCAGGGTGCAGGGCACCGTGCTCAACCTGACCCACCAAGCAGTGGGAGGTGCTGTTCCATCTACCAGGAGATCCTTCCAAGCCAGTCCTGCTAGTCCAGCTCCCAGTCCTCTGCTTTCAGGCTCCATCTTCAGATCTTCAGAGAATAGCAAACATGTGGAGCTAAATGGCTCATTGTTGACCGTCTGCATCTCTCTCTCTCTCTCTCTCTCTGAGCCTCTCCACTTACGGAGAACAGGAAAGCAGAGGAAGAGAGAATCTTCTGATGTTTAAAGAAAACAAACAAGAAACTGACCTAAGTGTTTTAAGAGAGAGCTGTCTTGTTCAGTACAAGAGTTCAGAGCACAGAAGAGGGCAAATAGCTTGAAAGAGGAAGCATCATGACATACATAAATATTTCTGCTTGTTGGAGAGATTCAGGTTTCTTAAGGGCAGCCAGGAAAACAAACTGTGGAAAGGGGTTATACAATTTGGCAGAGGTGGGCTGTTTAATTAAAATGAAAAAAAATTTTACCAAATAAATAGGTGTCTTCCTGTTGAGCTGGTACCAGGAGTTATTTGAACTAATGTAACCAAGGCAGAATTACTAATAATTGCTCTAACAGCAAACATTAAAAAGTATTACCTCTAATATCCTGGCAGCCCAACCACTCAGACACAGAAAGGAACTGAACAGGCTGTGTCATTGAATAAATCATTCCTATTATGGCACAGTGAGAGTCCATCTGCCCCAGCAGGGAAAAATCAAGGCCCACTCTACAGAGCATCAACTTCTTTGCCATAAAATAAGGTTATTACAATAAAGACCTCAGTTTCTTTGAGTATTTAAACATATCTTGACTTTGCCAAGCATGGTGGCACACACCTGTAATCCCCAGAGACTCTGGAGGCTGAGGCAGGAGGATCACAAGTTCAGAGTCAACCTTAGCTACTTAGAACCTGTCTCAAAATAAATTTTTTTTTAAAATGGGGACAGGGATGTAGTTCAGTGGTAGAGCTGCTCTGGTTCAATCCCCAGTAACTAGCGCACACAAACACACACACACACACACACACACACACACACACACACAAAATGCTTTCACTTTATGGTGAGCAAAGATTTATGAAAAGCAGCACACACCAAGGTGACTTTGAGAAAAACATTTTAGCCACAAGAACAGGAATGGACAGTTTGATTGTTACTAACTGATTGTTTGATTGTTTTCTTGTCAGCCTTTGGAATCACTATTGTACCTACACAAGGTCTGACCATAGCATTCACTTGGCAGAAAATTCATCTTGGAAGATTGAAATATTAACCTCTTGTTGTAGGTTCATCCACAACAATGAATGTTCCACTCTGCCAGGAATAGTGATAGAGGGGAGGCCATGGTGGCAAGAGGTATGTGGGAAATCTCTGTACCTTTTACTCAAATTTGTCATGAACTTCACCTGCTCTAAAAAACACAGCCCATTAAAAATTAAAAAAAAATATTTAATCAAGCCCTCCAGAACTCAAAATCACTGCTTGAAATATAAATTGGTACAAACACTTCAGAATACACAGTGGCATTATCTAATACATTTAGAAAGTCTAGTGTCTTATAGTAAATCCTTTCCATTCCATAATCGTCCCATTCCTTCATATAAATCCTAGCAAAGAACATACTTCACGTGCACCAGGAAACATGCATAAACATGTAAAGTGTTTGAAATTAGAAACAATCTAATTTCAAACACTTCACATGTCCATCAGCAGTGCAATAAATTGTAATCATACATTAGTATTCTAACAATAAAAATTAATTCTAGCAGGCGTGGTGGTGCACACCTTTAATCCCAGCTGCTCGGTAGAGTGAGACAGGAGGATCGCAGTTTCAAAGCCAGCCTCAGCATAAGCAAGACGCTAAGGAACTCAGTGAGACCCTGTCTCTAAATAAAATACAAACTAAGGCTGGGGTCAGTGGTCAAATGCCCCTGAGTTCAAGTCCCAGTAGCCCCCCCACCAAAAAATAAAAATAAAACTAATTCTAGGCTAACAGAAGAAGGTAACAAATATAATGTAGAATGGGATAATTAAAGTCACAAAAGAATATAGAGGATATATTTTAATAAATAAGAAGCTCAAAAAAGGTGAGAGCTATACATATACCTATGTATATATTTAGGGGGAAAACTATAAAGAAAAGCAGGAAAGTGATTGCCGTAAAAGTCAGCATAATACTTCTGAGGGAAAAAAAGAGAATGTGACAGGAAAAGCCGAGGGGAACTGGTCCTTCTGGCGTTCACTGGTATGTGTATGACTCTGTCTGGTCTCTTCCCCCATCTCCCTCTCTTCCATTTCCCTCCTTCTCTTTCTCAAACACACATAAATACACATACACACACATAGGGGGATGATGGGTTTTAAAAACACTAATGCCAGGTGTGGTGGTGCACACCTGCAATCCCAGCAGCTCGGGAGGCGAAGGTAGGAGGATCGCAGGCTCAAAATCAGCACTGAAGATCTATCTGTTAGCTAAAAGGAATGTCAGCAGAGAATAGCAACAGCAATGGTGTTCTGAGACTTTTAAAGTTATCTTTAATTCACATTATTTACTGCTAAGCCAGAAAACAGTATTAGACATTTAGCAAAATCTTAAAGCTAAAATATGATGAGTCCAATAACCTATAAGCAAATGATATTTTTAAACTCAAGTTAATTCAGAAGTACTTCTATTTTGTAGGGCTTAGTAATGTTTCATATCTCTGAGTGCAGCCATTGAAATGTGTCCAATAAAGTTTTTGGGAGACTAAAACATAGTGTTTTAATTTGTATCCATCCCATTTACTGATTCTTAATTTTACTTCTTGTGCTTTAGGAGTCTTGTTAAGGAAGTCAGATCCTAAGCCGACATGGTGAAGATTTGGGCCTACTTTTTCCTCTATTAGGCACAGGGTATCTGGTCTAGTGCCTAAGTCTTTGATCCACTTTGAGTTGAGTTTCAAGCAGGGTGAGAGACAGGGGGTTAATTGCATTTTGTTACTTGTGGATTTCCAATTTTCAAGCACCATTTGTTGAATAGGCTATCTTTTCTCCAGTGAATGTTTTTGGAACCTTTGTCTAATATGAGATAACAGTATTTATGTGGCTTTGTCCCTATGTCTTCTATTTTGTACATTTGGAAACAATTAATAACATAAAGGGAGAGAGAGCCTACAAAATGGGAGAAAATCTTTACCACATGCACATCAGATAGAGCATTAATCTCCAGAATATATCAAAAAACTTAACCCCCCCCCAAAAAAAACACAATGAAATCAATAAATGGGCTAAGGAATTGAACAGACACTTCACAGAAGAAAAATACAATCAATCAACAAATATATGAAAAAAATGTTCAACATCTTTAGCAATTAGAGAAATAAAAATCAAAACTACTCTAATATTTCATCTCACTCCAGTCAGAATGGCAGCTATCAAGAATACAAACAACAATAAATGTTGGTCAGGATGTGGGGGGAAAAGGTACATTCATACATTGCTAGTGGAAATGCAAATTGGTGCAACCATTATGGAAAGAGGTATGGAGATTCCTCAGAAACTTGGAATGGAACCACCTCTGACCCAGCTATCTCATTTCTTGACTTACACCCAAAAGATTTCAAATGAGCATATTACAGAGACAAAGCCACATCAATGTTTATAGCAGCTCAATTCACAATAGTTAAACTATGGAACCGACCTAGGTGCTCTTCAATAGATGAATGGATAAAGAAACTGTGATACACACACACACACACACACACACACACACACAATATTAGGAATATTACTCAGCCTTAAAGAAGAATGAAATTATGGCATTTGCTGGTAAATGGGATAGAGCTGGAGAATATCATGCTATGTGAAATAGGCCAATCCCCCCAAAACCAAAAGCCAAATGTTTTCTCCAATATGTGGATGCTAATTTATAGTGGGGGAACTAGGGAAGAGTTATTTTAGATTATATAGAGGGAACTGAAGGGAGGGGAGGGGATATGGGTATAGGAAGAACAGTAAGATGAATCAGATATTATTACCCTATGTACATATAAAATCACCAGTGTGATTCTACATCATGTACACCAGAAGAATGAGAAATTATACTTCATCAGATGTGATGTATCAAAGTGCATTCTACTGTCATGTATAACTAATTAAAATAAATTTAATTTTTTAAACATAGTTTTTAATTCATAAAAAATCTTATTAAAATGGTCTCAATTTATCCATCTAAGACATTCAGGAGAAAAATATTGAATGAGAACATGTCTATGTGCCAAGCCCTATTTGCAGAAAGAAGGACATGATCTCTGTCTAAGAAGCATACAGCTGACTCACTTTTGTTCAAAACAAAATAAATATTCAGCCTACTGATATCACTGTCGGATGAACTTCAACTCTAGGCTTATATACAAAGAGTGTAAACAGAAATATCTGGCTTATGAGAAAAGTGATCTACAGGTAAAATTAAGTTAACCTATGTCATGTATAATAATTTGAAAGTTTATAAAATGCCAAAATTGATGGGCAAAATGTATAGCCAATGAAAGAAAAATGCATGGAAGGTAGAAGAAAGAATTTGGCATGGGCGCCACACACAATCTCTGACACTTTCAGGATCCTTGTGAGAATAAGTGGATTACTCTTCCAGCCCCTTCCTTTTATGTAGTCTGCTGGGGGCTCTGGAATATGCATACATAAATCAGTCTTCCATGCAGAAGATGGGAGGTCAATGAGTCCAGGGTATAGGAATTACAAATAGAAACACATTTATTTATAAGATGGAAACAGGACATTCTAAGGAGCCCAAGACCAGCAGAGCAGGCACAGCTGGATCCTGAAGTCAAGAGGTAGAAGGAGGAGTGAAGCAAGCATAGCAGCAGCAGGCTGAACGTCCTGAAACTTCTTTTCTGCATCAGATGAATTTGAGACACTTAGATTATGACCATCCCTGACTGAAAAGAATCTGGGAAAATACCCATCACAGACACAAGCATTCCAAAACATTTGCATTGTGATGTACGAGACAAAAATGTACAAAACTAAACTGATCTGGCATCTCATACAGGCTACTTACCCTTCAGCTGTGGACTAGTACTAAACCAGTTGAAACACTAATTTCTTTATTAGAATTCCAAAAGGCAGTCCAAGTTTTGGCCTTCACATTCTGGGGTCATTTCCAGATTGAACAAGACAAAGCAAGCATCAGGGCAAAGTCTGAGGAGTTCAGCTACAACCATGCAGAGTGCGAAAGGGAACAGATTAAAGGACTGAAAGACCTGGACCTGTAGCGTGGCACTTGCCATGCTATCACTTTGGAGAGACGATTTTAATTCTCACGTTTCAAGTTGTTTGATCTGTAAAAGGGAAGGGATATCTGTTCAGCTTGCTACCCAGGAATGTCGAGGGACCACAACGAAAATATCATACGGGACAGGGCCCTCAAGAACCATGAAAGCCAATGTTAGGGGAACTTAGCAGTTGTAGACTCTCATCTGATCTTTTTAATACAAAAAATAATAATTACAATAAACAGTCACTAAATAGATATGCGGTCTGTTTGAATACAGTTTTCCTCTGGTTGCCATTTAAAAGCATAATTGAAGGGAACTAGCCCCCTGTTTGGGAGGCACTATAATTGCATCAGTGCAGTATACCAGATGTGCCATTAAAACAAATATGCTATAATCTCGTGCCTCAGGCAGCAGCCAGTCATTAGGTGTTTTTTAGCAGCAATTATGCCAGACGTCCTTTCCAGCTTGGGCAATCATTTTTATTTCATTCATTAATATTTCTTCAAGGCTGTGATTTCAGCCACCACTCATTCCCTCAATAGCCTACTGTGCACCAGGCAGGCACTCTTCTGGTCTTTCCTCACGCTACTTGGGGAGCACAAGTTCTCAGATGCCTTCCCATTGACCCTCCAGAGACCCTTCGCTTGTTTGGGAGATAAATGAAAATACCCTGCAGTTATACTGTATTTCTGACAAGCAGAAAAAGCATGGCCTCATTATGTCTTGCAACTGGCCTGTTGAAGTCTGCAGTGCTAATTGGAATTCAAGTACAACCAGAAAATGGGTCCTGATCTACAGCCGAGCCAGGTCTACTCACTTCCCTGCAACTGGATGCCCGAGCCTCATGTCTTATTATACTTTGGATATAAGGTGCCCCCAAAAGCTCACGTGTGAGATGATGAAGAACATTTATGGGTGAAAAGATCAGAGTATAAGAGTTATAACATCATCAGTATATTAATCCACTGGTAGGGATTAATGGGGTGGTAATCCTAGGCAGGTAGGATGTGGCTAGAGGAGGTAGGTCAGTGGGGGCATGATTTCAGGGGTTTATATTTGGTACCTGGTGAACAGAGAGAGATATCTCTCTTGCTCCCTCACACTTGCTCGCTCAATCTCTCTCTCTCTCTCTCTCTCTCTCTCTCTCTCTCTCTCTCTCCCCCTTCTCTGCTTCCCAGCTGCCATGTTCTGAGCTGATTTCCTCCTGCACACACTTTACTCTGATATTCTTCCTCACTTCAGGCCCCCAGAGCAATGGAGCCAGCCACCTATGGACAGAGACCTCTGAAACTATGAGCACCAAATGAACATTTCCTCCTCTAAGATAATTCTTATGAGATCTTCTGGTTGCAGCAGTGAAAAAGATGACTAAAATATGTCCAAGGTCCCAGACTAAGATATCAAATTCTTTGGGTATGAATTATAGCCTCCCTGGGAGATTAATCCCCTCCTTCAGCATCAGGGCACAGTCAGCAAAGGATATTCTGGTGAGAGGAGGGGAAGAAATTAAGAAGGATCAACCACACAGGAAACTAGTACAAAAGGAGCTGCTTACCCAGTTCACACTGGCTGGGGAGGTTGGAAAAAAAGGTAAACAAAAATCTAGATGCATGAATGAAAGCAAAGAAATGAACTACCACAACCACAGTTACTTCATGCTTACCAGATGCCAGTAACTATGGTATGATTGTATATTCCTTGTTTCTAAAGGGAGCTAATATTTATTCAGTGCTCCCTATACATTCTCTCTCATTTAATCCTGACAGCCATTCCATGATGTATGTTCTTTCATCATCCTCATTTTATAGGACCAGAAACTGAGGCTTGACACAATCATGCAATTGTCCGAGCCCACTCAGATAATAAATGGAGCATCAAGGATTTGTACCCAGACATTTCAACCTCAAAAATTCAAGTTCTTAACAATTATGCCTTCTCTTATGCAAAGGCTCCCTTTGAGTAGAATCGATGGCAGTATACTTGTCAAAGAAAACATATTTAAAGTCAACAGTAACAAAAAGTCAAAACTATAAAAATTAAAGTTTTAAAAGGAAACCTAGGAGAGTCATATTATAAGAACTGGAAAGCATCTTTTTTAAAAATCAGGGATTGATTCATTTAATACCACACTTATTTCATATCTCCAGCTGTAAGTTGCAGATGGAAGATATGAAATAAGGTAGAACTTGTGGAGAAAAATCTATTCAAGAACTAAAAGCTGGGACTGGGATTGTGGCTCAGTGGTAGAAGCTCTTGCCTAGCATGTGTGAGGCCCTGGGTCCAATTCTCAGTACAGCATATAAATAAATTAAATAAAGGTCCATTGACAACTAAAAAATTATTAAACAAAAACAGGAATTAAGAGCCCTAAATATATTTTAAAAGAGGGCAAGAAAAGATAGAATGTTAATAAATCAACCAATTAAGGGGGTGGGGAATAAGCAAAAGGAGAATGAGTTGCCTCATTCATAAGGAACCAGGTTCAGGTCTTTCTCCAGGGTTGTCCTGATGTGTTGCCCTCTAGCGCCTGCCCGTCCCCCTGTGTCTGTCTCTCTCTCTCTCTCTCTCTCTCAAAAAAAAAAAAAAAAAAAAAAAAAAATCAGCATAGCAAAAACAAGCACAGGTACAGGAAGGGTAGGGACAACAGGTCTATAGGAACAGAGAGAGGGATTACAGAAGATTTCTCAAGGTTTCTATCATCAAGGCTCACAGTTAAGAGTCAACACAAGGTCTTTTAAAGGTCACAGGGACAAGTAAAGGGGGCCTTGCAGCAGAACACACTGCCCATTTCTCTAGGCATCCACGTCACTTTTGGCTAGCACTACCCTTCTCCAAGGCCTCTCCCACTCACCTTCAACCACGGGCCTTTTGACCTTCCTGGATTGGTCATTTTAAAAAACATGTGTCATTTGTGTTCTAAATAAAATAGTACAAGGACAACTGCCAACATCTAAATCCTATTAAGAAATCTATGAAAACAGCAAAATTCTTAACTTTTTCCTTCCAGATAAGTGCTAGGAGATTGCGTGGCTGCTGTCATTTTCAAGTTCCATTCTAGCCTCCCGTGTGCCATCAAAACCTGGCTGTGCATCCTGCCATGTTTGAAGGGCTCCCAGCAGACCGCAGGCAGGGAGCAGGCACGGCTGGCCAGAGGAGAGCTTCAAAATGTCTGTGGCTCAGAGTCCTTTGGGAATCACAATAGGGTAGAGTGTTTAAAAATAAAAGCTCCCATTTACATTCTTTTTCCTTGAAAATTATAATTGAGGGAGAGAAAAGTGACCTGAATACAACCCTATGTTCTATTTCCCAGATGTGAGAGTAAATGTGTAATTCCCTATTCCAGTCGAAGGGCTATTGTTGCCAGACAAAAGTAGGAAGCTTGCTTTTTTAAGGAAGCGTTTTAAACTGCTGTTTCTTCTTTAAATGCTGTACCTTAGACAGAGAAGGTGCTCAATAAGCCATACCGACTAAAGCTGAAAAATAAATATAATATTTTTGAGAGGAGCAAAACACCTGTTTGGGAGGAATTTAAGTCTATATTACATTCTTCACTGCCACAAATCCTATTTTTTTTTAATTAAAAGCTCAAAAGTCAAAGAAAACATTTTTAAATTAAGGACTTTAAATGTCACAAATGACATACATACACATAGCTAAGTATTGTGAAACAATTTTATTAGTTTACCATGGGATCTATTCCAAAAGCATTCTCCCCACCATTAGTATTCACTTCGTGGGTTACTATAGCAACCCAGGAAGACACTACCAGCTTACCATGTCAGAAAAAAAGTTGTGGAGGTATTTGTTCCAGTAGGTACTATCAGAAGTGACAAAAGACCAGAAAGCAATAATGAATGCGCACGCAATTGCTTAACAAATGTAATAGTTTCCAAGAGAAACACACACACCCTGAAATCAGTTGTTACCCATTATACATTAATTTCAAAACTGAAAAGAAGAAGCTGGAAACACATATTTTGAAATAAGTCTGTCTTTTATGGGTTTTCTGCCCACTGATATTCCAGCTGGTGTCATTTCAAAGTTGCCATCCAGGATAAAGCTTTGGGCTAGAATAACAGAGCTGACCTATCACATTGTCTGCAGGCCAGCAAGCAAGGCTCATGACTCAATGCGCCCTTCCCTGGTCTATAAGACTTGGAAAATAGTGAAGTGGGGCCTATCTATGGGTCTTCTCCCCAGCCTCACTCTATTTTATTTCTATATCATCTGATGGCAGGCTGAATTCAGGAATAAAAACACAAATCCAGCTCAAACTCTAGTGTTAAACAAATCTCACTTCTATTGGCTACAGATCTCTTTTCTCTATTCCAAGAAAGAGAAACAGATACTCTCCTCTGTCAACTCTGCTGGGCCCCACATTCCCTTTCTTGTGGTCCCTGGGGTGAAGGTAATTGTTCTGACCAGCTTGAAGCAAGATGTAGATGTCACATAAAACTGGCCGTTCCCCCTAAGTCTTTCATAATGAACTCCTAATTCTTATTTAGTAGCTATTCCTGCAGATAATAAACAATATCAAAATTGCTCTTTAAATTCCCCACATGAATACTAAACAATCAAGGCACATCCTAAAAGTCGTTGAATAACTCTTTTTTTTTTTTTTTTCGTTGAATAATTCTTACTCTTTTAAACTTTCTTCTGAAATCCTTCTGGTCTCTGCATTTCTTCTTCTTTTTTTTTTTTCCTCCTCTCATTAGTTGTGGAATACAGAAAGGCAAACAATGTTCTTCAAAGGGTGCTAATTATAAAGACCCAAAGCATTATGCCAGCCATCTTCTTTATAAGAGCCTCACACTACGCTACCCACACTGTGCACCACACCTGCAGTCCATGACAAGGATTCCTGTTTTTCCCCATTCATTATGCTGTGACTAGTTTTCACACAAACAAACATTACTTAGACTTCTTGTTACAACATATATTCTGCAACTAATAAATCATTCTAATTTCTAGATTCAAGTTCAATCTGTGATGATATTTGCAAATTATGGAGCATACTCTTAATCTGATCTTTGGAATAAATAATTAAAATATTAAATTCTCTAACCCATTCTACCAATTCCACCAACTGCTCCTCTTTGGGGAGAGCTCTCCAATCAAATATCCAGAGAATGAGAAGCCAATTCCCTAAATACATCAGCTGTGTTTAACTTTAACACCAAGATAGCCCTGTCAAAAGGTTGCAAAGGCACAACTGCCTTACCATCAAAAATTTCTTCTCTGCATAGAATCACTTACAAAGGCAGGAGGATTGTTGAATGAATAAAGTAACCTGAATGATAAAACTTTGTTTTATTATAAGAGTCTAATAAGATTCAATTCCTGGCATCACCTTTACAAAACCAAGCTTTGTTATGTTTTTTTGGTTGGTATAACCAAGAATCACATGTGCTCCATAACAAATACAAGAAGGCCTATGTGGAGACCTCTAATCATAAGAAATACTTGCACCTAGTAAACTGCAGAAATCCAAATTCACTTTTAGAATTAAAATCTTCTCTGGAAAACAAAATCTTGAATTTGCTATACACAAGTTTGTAAGTATAAATACATGTGACTATGTGACATTTTTATATGCCTTTTTTCACTCTTTAATCAGAAAGCATAGCCAGAAAGCTCTACCTCTCCTTAGGTTGTGAGAAAAGTCTCTAAGTTCACAGGGTAATGCCATCAGCCTTGAGATAGCATATGTAGCCCCCTGGGTCTTCTGCCCTCGCAGCAGCCCCACCCGCAACCCCTGGGAAGGCCTTGCAAGCTCCTGAGAGCACAAATACAAGGAAATCGTGTGGTTGAACAGGAAGGGAAGGCTTTCAAGTCCAAAGTCATGTAAGTATCAACATGTGAAACATTAGAATATTTAATCCCAGTTAACCTAATTGTCAACATTATGCCAATCTCTGAGAAAAAATTTCTGTCCAAAATGAAGCAAAGAACCCAAAACAAAATAGATAAATTGTGAAATTTCATGGGGTAATTATATTACTTCTCAATATTTTACTATAATTGAGAGCCTCTGAGACCCTGCCAGTTTTCTATCATGAAAGCTATTGCACAGAAGGAATGGGCTTAATTTTATGAAACAGAAACCCAGTTTTATGGATGGCCTAAAATTAAATAAAACCTGGGATATTTCCTTCCCTCATAGGCATAATGAAGTTGCCTTATGACCAATGATGGGTAAAACGCAGGCCAAGAGGAGGCTCTGCTTTTCTTTATGGGACACAATGCTCCACTCAAATTCTGGCCCTTCTCCAGGATCCTGGCCTTCCCGATAACTCTCAATGACTAAGAGGAAAAAAAGAAAAAAGAAATGAGAGATTTATCATAAAATACAAGGGAATTACAGTATATTTCACAGTAAGACTTTAATCAAACTCAAAAGAGTTTGTCTCATAAGAGAGACAAAGTCATTATCAAAATTAATTCATATTCATTCAGCAATATCTATTTATACCTAAGGAAATCATAAATAAATGAACAACACACATGATTTTCATAAGAGTGAACAGTGAAGATTTCAAACTGTTTTTGGATAAGTACTAATAATTACTGAATAGTATAGTGATTCCCCAGAAAAATTAAAACAGAACTACCATATGATCAAGCAATCCCATGACTGGGTATATATCCAAGAGAAAGGAAATCATTATGCCGAAGAGACATCTGCAGCACCATGTTCATTGCAGCAGTATTCACAATAACCAAGAAATTAACCAATCCTATTCACTGATAAATGGGAAAAGAAAATGTGGTACCTATACACAATGGAATACTTTTCAAGCATAAAAAGAAAATCCTGCCAATTACAGCAACATAAATGGAACTAGAGATCATTATGTTAAATGAAATAAGCCAGGCACAGAAAGACAAATACCATATGATTTCACTCACATGTGGAATCTAAGAACATTGATCTCATAGAAGTTGAGAGTAGACTAGTGGCTACCAGAGGACAGCAAGGAGGGAAATTGTTCATCAGTGGGTACTATGTTATAGTGTGCTATTGTACTATAGTGACTATAGATGACAGTAATGTCTTATACATTTCAATAAGCTAGATGAAAGGATGTTGAAAGTTTTCACCAAAAAGAAATGATATGTGAGGAAATAAATATGTTTAGCTCAACTTAAATACTACCCAATATATACATGCATCAAAATATCACATGGCACTCCATTAATATGCACAATTTTTATATTTCTATGTATCAATGGAAAATGGAGTTTTAAAAAAGAAATAATTATTAGGAAAGAAACTGTTTTCCATGTCTGATGCCATCACCTCTATCAACTCCAGCAGATCCCATCCCTCAATTTAATTCTCAATTCATTATTATAATTTATCTACTTAAAGACAACCAAAACCAATAAAATACGTGTGTTGGGGGAAAAAATTCTGGGTATGTAAGAGATCCTAAACCAGTTAGATCAAAACTCTAAATTGAGAGTTAAAAATAATAAAGAACAAATCCAAAATAGTTCAAAATTAGTACTACCCTACCAAATGGATTTGAATAGGCAATAAGTTAAAACATGTCCCCTGAAGTCACACGTGCATCATAACCTGACATAACCCTGCTGCCACAGGACATCCCTATGAGGCCTTCACCTAGTGTTCTTGTTGATTCCCAACTATGAAATGAGTAATTTATGTCCAATTAAGTTTCAGTCAATGCAACAAAAACTCCAGGTCCCCCACCCACCCAGTATATAATAGAATTTCTGAAGTTAAAAATTAAAACTAACATAGAAGAATTGATATTTGAATTATTTGTCTAAATGCCCAATTTGCTTTTTAAAAACTGGAATAATTTTGGGGCTGCAATTGTGTAAAATGAATCAGAATGCATTCTATTGTAATATATACCTAATTAAAATAATTAATAAAAAAGCATATATAATTAATAAAAAATGCATATATAATAAATTTATAAATTATAAAAAATGCATATATAAAAAATGGAATAATTTTGACAAAAGTATCCTGATAAATGCATCCATTAAGGCCCCCCAATCTAACATTGGCCATTATCCATAACTTACACACATAACAGAACTGTAGATACAGAAATTTAAGCCTATGGCAGACTGAATAAAATCCCCTAGGACAGTCACAAACCTCAGAGTAAAACTTAGCTAAAAACATGGTGTTAGCCTGTCCCTTGACAGTGAGTTGTGGAGAAGCCCTTCTGCAAGTCTAGGCTGCAGGAAGTGTAACATCAGGTACTATACGCTGATGCTAGAGAAAGTCTAGAAAAGTTCCTAGAAATGTTTAGTAAGTGTTTATAAAAGTAGGATTTTATCCTTTGGCTGGATCTTCAACTTGCTCAAACCAGTTATAATCTCCTTTCTATGCATATACATGCACATATATAAAATATACTACCTATATATGGAAGTCCATTCACATAAGCACAAGAAAGCCAACTTTTAGTACAAACTTTTATGTTTAGACATGGTTCTACAGACTTCACCATATATCATCTAATACAATCACTAGAATAAGCAAATCAGTTTGGATACTATTGTGCCTTATTTTAGAAATTAAAAATTTGTGGCACCAGAACTAAAGTAACTTTCCAAGTCTCATAGCCAGGAAGCAGCACATTTAGGACTTAAACCTGGCTCCAGAGCACTGTTTATTAACTATGACAGTAGAATTGTTTTTCTATACAATACAATGTCTCATCATAAAAAAGAATTGCTTCAGTTTTTCCCTCATGAAAATATATCTGTCCTATATAAATACTGGCGAAAGGGCCAGAAAGTGCCTCTTGGTGACATATATATGTCTGATACAAGGATATGGATAAATCAAAGATCATGAAAGGCAGAGGCATAGTAATTAAAAATGCATCTCTAAAAATCCATGAAAATGGCAGTAAGATTGCTTTTAACAACTCAGTGTCTCCAAACTCATTTCATGACTCTCTATCAGAAATAACCATGAGCATCCACACCCAACATGGAGAACTGTGTGTACATACTACTGTGAATGCACATGTTAAACATTATAATATCTTTAATTTCTAAATTTTGACATGAAAAACAAATATAGCAAATGAGTAACTTGAATTCCATTTTGGAATCACTTAGTTTAAGCTATTCATGTGAAGTTACAGAGTTCCATGACCTTTAACAATTTGCAATTTTGCAGAGTCACTGACTGAACCATTGCAGACACCCCACTGCTATGCTGATAGGGTTGCTGGGCTAGGAGCTTGTGATGGTAGCTCTGCCCCTTGAAGCTTTGATGCTGTTATGGTCTGGATATGAGGTATCCCCATAAAACTTCTGTGCTAATACAGGAGATGAAATGATTTGACTGCAAGAGATATAAACTAATCAAGAGGATTAATCCACTGGATGGATTAATAATTTGGATGACAGCTGGGACATGATTGCAGGAGGTTTGTCACTTGGTGTGTGTGTAAGAAATTATATATTTTTTCTCCGGCTTCTTGAATGCTTTCTTTCTGATTCCTGGCTGCCATGAGCTAAGCAGTCTTCCTCTGCCATTGCCCTTCCACCTTACCTTGGTCCCAGAGCGGTGGAGTCAGCCAACTATGGACTAAGACCCCTAAAACTATTAGCCAAAATAAACTTTTAATCCTCTAAGATGTTGTTGTCAGGTATTTTAGTCACAGCTACAAAAAGCAGACTAACACAGATGCTCTTCACTCATGGGCTTGAGCACAGTGACAGGTAGAGAATCCCCGTGCTTTCTGTCTTTGTCAAAATGGATGCGCTTTGGAAAACATAAAACCCTATCCAATATTCTAGTTAGAAAGGTTTTTAAAAATCCAAGAAGCTTAAGAAAATAAAGTTTCTTAGCCAGAAAATATTGTGTATATAAGGCAAATTAAAATATTTCATATATAAATCATATGTATAACATTATATCAATATATATAACACATATTATTTACCACATAACAAACATGCCATGCACATATATGAAGAGTTTATTCTGAGACCTTCAAGAATCACTATTGCAAATCCTCCACATATATCATGTCCCCTCACTACGACCTTGGAGATAATGAAGAGCATAACAGACACAAGCCCACACCTTCAGGGAGCCACCCCTTTGTACACATCAATCAGACATCTCACAGCAAAGTGCAGCACACAGGATCCAGGCAGGGCACAACACTGTAACTTCTCTCATCCAAGGTCTTCAAAAATAAGAAACATCCTTGAGTGCCCAGGAGACTTCCAATAGAGAGATAAACAAAATTACCTCTCTAGTTGTGGCTTATAGTCCTACAACCCTGTTTACAAAAATCATACCCTTTTACCTAGAGTAGCGCATTAAATCTTATCCATGATCAAATTTAAGCCAACTTGCCACTCCTAACTAGCATTTATCAGGAAGCAGAAATTCTTAAAAACAGCATCACCTAACCACAAAGCTAAAATCATGGGAAGACTAGGGAAAAGCAAAAATAATATATGTTGTGTTTAATAAAAACAACACTTCTGTGTTTTCAATAAAATTATGTAATTTGTAGCTACCATCAGAGGCATCCATTGAACAGCTTACCTGTGTGTCTAGTTTGGGACTAATAACATCTACAGCTCTGCTCGAGTGCACATTCCAAATAGTTGGTATTAAGAGAGTTTAGTAACTCCAAAAATTAGTGAAAACAGTACCAAAAAATGATCAGTGCCTAAGGAAATGGAAATGCTAATTACCTTGATTTGGTCAATACACCTGGTATCCATGTATGTAATTACCACACTGTACCCCATAAATAGAAACAATTATGTCAATTAAAATGTTGAGTACAAACATAGTATAAATGTTCTTGGAGACACGGACATGTCTAAAGATGTCAACTCATGGATGACATTTCTTTTATGGCCACATTTCTTTTAAAGGCATTAGTCTCCCTCCTTCATGGAGGTATTTTTGTTTTTGTTTTATTCCTTGTTTCCTATTTGAAAACAAGTCAGCAATGTCCCATTTTCACAGCAAGAAAACCTTCCAAGGGAAGTGGAGCCACAACCCAAAGCAGCTGGCTTCAAGAACCTGCCATAAAGAAATAGTCCCATCCCATTGAGTCCCATCCCATCCCCCTCACCTCCCCCTCCCCAACAATCCCAAGGACACAGCCACATCAATCATCCAGAGATGAGTGGCTCAGGGCCTCAGGGAACCCAGCCACATCAGAACAAGGCTCAAATAAAAGATGGACACAAAAACCCACCCAGAAAGACAGACAACTAATATAAATAAGACACTTTCTCAACTTAACATAAAGTATGCACAGCTGAATCTTCTGAGGAAGACCCACCTTCAAGTGAAGAACTTCCCAACACAGTCCAACCCGCAGGCAGCTCCAGCTGGGTCAGAGCCAGCACCAGCTCCTCATCCAAAGCAGGTAGTGCTGCCACCGTCAGGGCAAATGGGGTGAGCAGGCTCTGGTGGCTACAGGCTGTGAGGCGATCAGCCTGGGTAACCAGCAATCGGGCCAGCCTGCAGGCCATGTTGTCCACGTAGGTCACTGAGCCAGAGCCCATGGTCACCGGGGAGTAGCCTTCTGAGCAGAGGCACACAGACACCGTCACCGTCTCCTGAAGCCGGTGGCCTGGACGACAAGACAGTGAACAGCTCAGCCCAAGTCTGCAGAAGACTCTCCCAGTAGCCTCAAGCTAGCTCAGCAGCACTGGCAGGAGGACAGGCAGAACGGAGGGCCGCCAGTCTTTAAACACTGCCACACCGTGTGACAATCAAGTTAAAGCTGACACCATCCTCTTTTAGTGACTACTCATTTTAAAGCTCTCTTTTATGAGCTTAGGGTCTATTCTTCTCTCATGACCAAGCACAGTTATTTGCCTGTCTTCAACTCTTACCTCCACCCCAGCCCCTGAGTTCAAGTCTGCCACCTTGAATGTACCTACTCCCATCAAACTGCACACATCCAGTTACATCAGCTTTCTTCCTCTCTGACATTTCCTCCAGAGTCCTATACTTTTACCTATTTATTTAGGTGAGAATTTTGTAAGATAGCAGCACAAATTTACATACATTCATCCTAATTCCATGGCACTCCTTTGAATGTAAGTTGGGAAGGGTTAAGAATACTAAACAGTCCAAGTGTGGTAGTGCACACCTGTAATCCCAGTGGCTCAGGAGGGTAAGGAAGGAGAATTACAAGTTTAAAGCCAGCCTCAGCAATTTAGCAAGACTCTAAGCAACTTAGCGATCAAGATCCTATTTCTAAATTAAAAACACAAAAAAGGGCTTGGAATGTGGCTCAGTAGATAAGCCCCCCCGAGTTTAATCCCCAGTACCAAAAAGAAAAAAAAAAAAAACCAAGAAAAGAATACTAAAAACACATGCACACATTGATATGAACATATTCAACAGAAATATATGTATGTTCTTCGGTGCCTTCCCCTTGACTTCTGATAATAGCTCCTCTGATCCTCTGATAACTGTCTTCTCAGTCCTTAATACTTTTGGGGTAGTTACCAAGCCCCTCCTTATACTCCTCTTCTTTGCCTCACTCTCAACTTTTGCCAAAGTTGGTGAACTCCTACTAAAGTACATTTTTCTGTTGCCTTTGGCAGATTTTCCAGGAATTAGTAGCAGCAAACCACTGTAACCATGATAATCACGGCTGACACAGAAGCCATTCAGCTACCACTGGCCCATGAGGTCCTCCTGTTCCCCAAGCAAATGGCTCTGCCTTATTCTGCAAAGCTTTCCCCAGATGCTATTCTACCAGGACTCCAGGATCAAGAGTATCTCAAGTTTACTAGAGAGTTACTTCCAGCCTCACACTAGCCCTTTAAAAGAGGAGGTATAGAATGTACCCACCGCCACTAGACTGCAAATATCCAATATATGCTACAGAAACCTATTCTCCATGTTTGAGAAGGTTACCCTAATAAACCTGTAGCCAGCCAAATGTAAGGATCAGAAATAAAGACTGCTCTTCTCTAGGGAATCTTAAAATGAAGTTAAGGACCCTTACTTTAAAGAGGCCACAATATAATCAGAAAGACTTTCTTTAAGACAGGAGGGGAAGGAGAATGGCCCCTACATGTAAGCAAAGAAAAAGACAAAACGGAAAGTTTTGATATTGGGAGGGGCATTTTAGTTAATTTTTTTCTATTTTTTCTCTATAAGAGGCTTAATAAAAGAGAAAGCTAAGAAAAAAGGGAGGAAACTAAAGCTAAGAAAGACATGAATGTAAATGCCAGAGCACAAAGAGAGAAAAAGGACCAACAGGCAAAGTATCTATGTGCCACTAATTAAGTTTGATTTTTTTTTTTCTTGTAAGGACGAGGGTTACTGGGGCCAGAGAGCAAAGTGCTTAATATTGTCCACAGTCGCAGAGATGGTCTTCAATGACTAAGACCAAGCAGGATTGAAAAGTATTCATACTTCTCTACAATTTTCACTATATCTGTGTTGTTTGCATATTCACTACAAAATCTATTTCCACATGCAGCTGATGTACTACATAAGTGCTTAGGAAAATATTTTCTTTAAGAATAAGGCCAGGGGCTGGGGCTTTAGCTCAGTGGTAGAGTGCTTGACTAGCACATGTGAGGCACTGGGTTTGATCTTCAGCACCACATAAAAATAAATAAGTAAAATAAAGGTATTGTGTCCACCTACAACTAAAAAAATAATAACTAAATCAAAAGAATGAGGCCAATCTTACCTATAAGAAAAATTGAAGATCATGTATATGCTACAACTTAAGAGGGCCTGAAAGGCCCATGATTAAGGAAAAAAAATCAACAGAATAATGAAAAAAAAAAAAACTATTACCTCTCCTTGCAGGTGATGACATTTAAATTCCACCTTTAGATTAAAGCTTGATAGATGTATGAGCTACATCATATTGAAAATGCAAAACAAATATATCTGATAAGGGTTGTTAATTCTTAATACCAGATTAACTCTATATAAAATAAATAAGATACATTAATTTCTATTATGTAAGATATATTACTCTTAATGTAAGGTATATCAACTTGTCACATGTCACCAGGGCATTTGAAGGAGAATAACAGGTTTCAAAATGGGAACACTTTGATGGTGGGGAGAGAAAGTTCTGGAGCCTAAGATCATTAAGGAGAATTCTGAATGGATACAGAACCCCAGCCAGCAAAGGGAGCCAGGCAGGGGAGAGGTGGACCTGGAGCTACAGGCTGACACAGGGGAACGAGGAAGGAGGCTGAAGACAAACTTCATCAGTGCCAGTTCTTCCTGAGCCAACCCTGGCATTGAACCCTGGGACTTGAGGAGGTGATACTTAAGGTATAGTGTTTCCTCCATTTGGCTGCATCCAAAGTACATCCAATCATAAGAGCATGGTGCAGCCAGCAGGATGGGCCTGTTAGTCAAGGACTAAGTCAAGACTCCAAATGTAGCTGCAGATGAAGCAGGAAAAACCTCCCATGAGAGAGAACACAGTGCAAGTTTTCTTCCTGATGCTACCCGTCTGTACACACCCACGCACAGCCTCAGAGCACTGTTTTCCTTTCCCTTCTGGTTTTCTCCCGGCCTAGAACTCTGGAGGGAAGATGACTGCTAATAGAGTTCCCAGTCATGCAACAAAGAGGCCGCTCACCTGGAATTCTGGATTGGAGAACGTTATCCTCGATGCGCTCTGCGATCACAATGTGTCTCTGATGAGATCCATCATAAATAAAGTAAAACTCAGCATCTTCGGGAAGATAAACATTTTTGCCAAACTTTGCATAGACTGTCATCTGCCCCTAAAAGATAAATAAGTTGGGGCATCATTACACTTCCTTGTCCTGGCTCTAAGAAACCACAACAAAAGGGCGCACATCCAAAACATTGTCATTTGTTATATTCACTTCGTGTGAGTAAGCTCAAATATCATGAATCCACCTTTCCAACAACAATATTTTGTGACATTGGGGAAGATGCTTCCTGTTATATTTGGAATGGGGGTAAGAGCTATTCTGTTCAAGAAAGTTAAAGAAGTTCAGGACATAGGGAAGAATTTTTTTTTTTTAATTTACTAGATGTGGGAATGTGATATTTCATTGTCTTTTACTTTGAACTCTTACCTGCCAAACATCATTGCTTGTATTAATTTTCATCCTGTACCTGAAATGCCACTATTAGTACAAAGTTTCATGATAATTTTCATTAGCCCTGGCTTTGCCTTGTCGGTGGCAAGAAACTTCAATGTTCACAGACATTGCCAAACAAATAGGACAACTGCCTCCCACACTTGATATGCCAGTTCCATTCGCTATTTATCTTCTTGAAGGGATTTCCAAGTCCCCTTTCTCAACCAACCTGGCCTTACAGTTTCTCTCAAGAGCTCCTGGTTGGCACAAAGCCTGCAAAGCACCCTGTCCCATGAAGGCACAATCTGAGGACAAGTGTCCAAAGGAACTGAGGTGGCAGCTAGCAGTCTTGAGTATATGATCTTGCAGCGGCTTTGGGCATGGTGCTAAATCAGCAGAGCTGCGCCCCAGTGGGATGCAGTGATGGACAAGCCCACCAGATCATCCCAGGAGACTTAGAAGGATTCATGACACTCCCTACCCCAAACACAAAAAGGCAGTGTGGAGTGGGGCCTCCAGGGAGAGGGAGCATTCCGCCCAGCCCTTGGGAGTGGCAAGGAAGTGGAAAGTGGGGGCTGGAAAGGTCGCCCACCTTGGAGGGCCTCCAGAGCTCGCCCAGTGTGGAGAAGCATCTGGGCTTCTGTGTGCTCAACCAGAGCAAACCAAACCCATCCTCCAGGAGACTCTCATCCTGAGATAGGAAAGAAAACTGAGCAGAGAAACACCTATGCAGTCTCCTGGACATCTGTTTGCCTTTGATGGGTATCAGACTGACAGTCTGTATAGCAGCATGACACTCCAGGATGCTAAGAATCAAGTGAATCCATAACAAAAGCAAGATTTGTGCAGGGCTCCTCCTTTCAGTTGCCACACTGCTATTTAATCTAAAATTTTTTTAAATAAAAAAGCTATGGTTTCATAGTGGTTTGAATCCATCCAACACACATAAAGTTATCTGAAATTATAACTTGGGGTGAACACCAATTGTGGAGTTCTGAAAAAAAAAAAAAACATTACCAGTTCACAATTTTGAATTGTCTTTTGTCTGCATAGGGCATGCATGCACAAACACAAGTGAAAGAAAGTAACACAACAAGAAAAGTCTATCATACAATAGCTTCAAAAAAAATTTCAGGAAGGAGATCTGAAAAGGAAAAAAAAAAACAATAACAAATGTCTAACATGAGCGACAGGAAACTGAGATGAAATTCCATTTCCTAAAAAAGGAAGAACAAATTGCTATAGTCATGTTCTTGGTTACTAAAGGGATTGTTAATAATCCATGGACAGAATCTGACCTGACCTCTTCATGTTCTTTTTTTTTTTTAATAGAAAACAGATTGTATAAATAGATCAAAGATTTTCTGAGATCACAAGAATATCTAATCTGCATCTATTCCAAACAGTGGTCATATTACTATTTTGCTTGGTTGGGTGAACAAGGACTACCACTTAGGAAAGCATTTAATTATAACCCTTTTCTAATGCAGTATGTCCCCTAACAGTATGGTCTTGCACTTCATGGTAGCCCTCTTTCAAGAACCACATCATGCTTATGTCAGGAAAGAAGATAAATAACACTCATGTCAGAAGTGAGACAGGCCCATTAAAGAGAGATGCCCACAAGTCCTAGCACTAAGTATGATATCAGCAATAAAAGGAACCCCTTTTTAATAATCACAAGGACACCAGAAAGACAAAGATACTATGGGAGGGGAAGGAAAGGGGATGATACAGAAACCAATAGAGGTAGCCCCTGAGATAGAAGGGGAGTCAGGAGAGGAAGCCAGAGAAATAAAACGTGAAGATGATAGAACAAGAACATCTGCATTCAGGAAAGGCCATTCATACGGTTCATAGAAGGTGGACTGTACATGAAGCTCCATGGAGGATCTCAGGAGCATGGAAAGAATATGCTGAGCAATCAGAGCAGTGTGAATAATCAGCCACAGGTACCAGATTTTGGCTAAGACTGGGGTCTTTCTAATCACGGTGGCCCCTGAAAATCTGCTGCTCCTCTGTAATTAAACATTCTTCTAGCGTTGTACATTAACTGTATTTCTTTTTTAACATTATAAACAATACCATAATAAACAATTTCATGTGCATTTTTATTCTTCAAGTTACTAGTATAAGTAAATTCCAGAAATGAATCCAAGAATGTGAGTAAGTTGTCACAAGCAGCCAAACTGCTATCCAAACTGTTGTAGCAACTCTCATTATCTCGCGTGCAAATCATGTGTACCATTTTCACCTCAACCTTGTCAAAACTATTTTTTGCAGTATTTCCTGTGTTAGATAATAAACCATTCCTTGCTGATTTAATTAATTTCTTTCAATTACCAATGAAATTATTTGCACACTTTTAGAAAAATCTGTTACTAAATGGTGTACACATTGATAGTGGGCATGTCAAACTTCAATTTAAAGCATTCTACTCTTCCCTCCTCTTCTTTTTCACTTCTGAGTTCACCTGTATAAGCTTTGCCTTTGATGGGTCAAAATTTTCACTTTTCCAAGTAAACCAGCTGGAACCAATGTCAGATCACCCCTTTTTCCCTTTGAATAGTGAAGGTAAACCACTTTTTACCAACTCAAGCTTGGGTAAAAACCACTCAGCTCTACTCCTGTGAGACCCTCATCTATATTCCTGTGTACTCCATCTTGCTCTCAAGGCCAAGCAATATAGAAAATGGTAATAACAAATGTGGAATAGGAAAGATGAACTGTAATCCTATTAAATAGACTTCAATATAAACACAAAAAATTAGGTGAATTAAATCAATGTATCTTTTCCATCAATATCCTTCTAGACAAATACTACTTATAGATTCCATGAATAATTATTCTCAAAGACTTGTCCTTCTGCTAAAATGCTAGGACATCTATGGATTATTTTTCCAAAAGAATTTGAAATGTATTATGTGGTTTTCAACTTAAGCTATCTCATCCAACAAACGTAACTCCTGTTTAGACAGCATTTGCAGTAGAAACAGTCATAGATGCTAATTTGCATGTTCCAAGGACTTGTTCACCAATCTCTGTCTGTAGTACCCTGAGTAAAAGAGTAGCTGCATTAACCTAATCACTGAGCATTCTTGCACTAATATCCTCTCCCTCCCCCCACCCTTCCCTCTCACCCACTGCAGGCCATGAATCTGTACATAGTTATTCTTTGTTAATAACAATGCTATTTGCTAGACAACAGCCTTAGCTATGAGTTTCAAAAATATCTAGTAAGAATAATGTATTTTCAAATTAGACAATGAGAAAAAGTAGTACATCTTTTTATAGTGGGTTTTTTGTTTGTTGGTTGGTTGGTATTGCAGATTGAACCCAGGGACACTTAACCTTTAAACTGCATTTTTATGTTTTATTTAGAGACAGGATCTTGCTAAGTAGCCTAGAGCCTCACTGAGTTGCTGAGGCTGACTCTGAATTTGCAATCCTCCTGCCTCAGCCTCTTGAGCCTCTGGGATTACAGGTATTCACCCAATTATGTGAGTTTTCTTAATCTGGTGTCATGGAAAGAATCCATAAATGCATTTCAGGTAGTATGAGCACCTTTTAAATTATTAGCAAAACTAGTGCTTGCTTCGGTAGCACATATACTAAAATTGGATTGATACAGAGAAGATTAGCATGGCCCATATGCCTAAGTGTTTCATATTTTTTAAAAAAAATTATTAGCAAAACTGTTTCTGTGTATATGTGTTCCTGTTAAGAGAAGATTTACAGTCTTCATCACAGTCTCAGAGGCATACAAAAATTCAAAAGGGATTGTGAGCTCTAGCTTTTATAGTAACAGATAAAAATGGAAATTTAAAAAATGCTTTCTAATGACAATAGCCACCTTTTTATACAACAGTTGGACATGTTTTCCAAAGTATTCTGGTGTAATATACAACCCTTATATGGGATGATTTGGGGAATAGAAGCAACAAAGGTAGATGTGAGTTGGTATGTTAAATATAATAATCAAAATTTACTATTCATGCCATAAAAAACATTATTCTAATATAAAGATAGTGTTCTAAGTGAACTACCAAATTCATTTCTTTGTTTTAATATTTGAAGCCTAACTTCTTAATAATAATAATAATAATTCTATACAGATAAAATCCTTGAAAATTTAGGGGGAAAGAATACATTATTTTTTATTGTATCCCTATGAAGGAAAGCAAATACAAGTACAGGTACTAGTGAGTCCTAACACTAACTGGCTCACTACTCCAGAGTCAGGGGGACAACGTTGCATTTTGTGATTTCTGCTCAACGTCCCAGTCAGCTTCTTCCCTTCACAGTTTCTAGGCACACTGTCTGTGGGTGGTGTCAAAGAAAGTACTGTGAGCACAAAGTATTTTATTCCAAATCACTGTATTTAACTAAAGGACTTCTTTAAAATAAAGTATGGAAATGCAAAGATTATTTATACAGATCTAGATATATACATATCTATAAACAAGCATTATCTTTTATGTGATAGGACTTCACAATTTATAAAGTACTTCCTTGTGTATTTTCTCATCTTATTCCACAATAATACCTGGGAGGGTAATATTTTTATCCTCATTTCTAAGGGAGAACACTAAAAATATCAAGTCTTTAGTAAGCAGGAAAACCAGAAATTCAACTTGTATCTTCCTGTGCAAAGCCAACAAGCTTTTCTCCCCATCAGGTTACTGCACAAACAGCAAAAGACTGAATGTTTAGTGACTCACCTGCACTTTTACATTTAATTCAGTATTTATTTTATATACTTAATAAAGAATTTGTCATCTTGAAATTCACCAGGGTTCACATCATGAAAGCCATGGGTAGGTATGGGAGTGGGAGAGATGGATAAATGTTCCCTAATTCCTCCAATGCCATTAGAGGCATTAATTTGGGAATCAATCTATTAATCAAAAATTCTTAGAAGGGTACAGAAAAAGCATATGATCCCCAAAAAATTAAGAACCACCAAATTAGAGCGGGTTTAAAAGAGTCTAACTTTTACATAGTGTAAAATAGAAAGATTACTCAAATTTATCACCCAATAAAATTCATGTGAATACTAATTAGTTAAATTCTGGGGAGAAATATCCAAATATCATTTTTTAAGATGATGTTAACTAAAATGGATTAAAAGACTTATAAGATATTTCTTCAGAAATTGTGTCTGGGGTACAAATGGCTTCCATTTCCAGATAGGATGACCAGACCATAGTAGGCCAGCATTCCTGCTGATAACAACTGAGGAAGAAAAAAAACAAACAAACAGATAAAAGTGTTCTCTTTTTTAACATTTATTTTTTAGTTGTAGTTGGACACAATACCTTTATTTAGTTTATTTATTTTTATGTGGTACTGAGGATCAAACCCAGGGCCTCACACATGCTAGGCAAGTGCTCTACCGCCCAGCCCCAAAAGTGTTCTTAAAAGCATCCAACTTCTATGAAGACAAAAGCAATAAAATTCCAGAAAGAGGAGAAGCACTTAGAGAATAGAAGATAATGGACTAGTATCTTCAAAGCAATGGAAAAAAATACTCAACACACTAAAATTCCACATCTTAAAAAAAATATGCTTTTTAAATGAAGGTGGAATTTAAATTTTTAAGGCAAATACTTCAGGGACTCATCACCTGTAAACCAGTATATAAAGAAATACTAAAGGAAATTAATCAAGCAGAAATAAAATACTCTCAACAGAAACATTGATGTGCAGGAGGGAATGTGGGGCAGTAATATGGATAATATGTGGGGCTGGGATTGTGGCTCAGTGGTAGAGCCCTTGCCCCACATGTGCAAGGGCCTGGTTCGATCCTCAGCACCACATAAAAATAAATAAATAAATAAATAAATAAATAAAGGTAATATGTGAGTAAATTTTATTAATATCAAATGTATAAAATTATAATTTACACAATAATATATTTGAAAATATATAATATAATGTTTTGCAAAACAATGTCATGGAGTTTAAAATATTTATATTACAATGTTAGACAACAATATTGTAAAAGATAGATGGAATTAAAGTGTGGAAAAGTGTTGAAACTAATAACTTTTATTATAATTGTAATATATCAAATATCCAATATTTTACTTGCAAATAACAACTACAAGAATAGTAAAAGAAAATATAACTAGCCAGGCACAGTGGCACATGCCTGTAATCCCAGCAGCTCTGGAGACTGAGGCAGGAAGATGGCGAGTTCAAAGCCAGGTGCAGCCACAGTGAGGTGCTAAGCAACTCAGTGAGATCCTGTCTCTAAACAAAATAGGGCTGGGATGTGGTTCAGTGGCCAAGTGCCCGAGTTTAATCTCTGGATCCCCTCCCCATGCCAGAAAAAAATATATATAAAACTAAAAGTAATAGAGGGGAAGATGAAATAGAAAACAGATGATTAATCAAAAAGAAGACAAAACAAGAGAAACAACATAAAAAGTGTGTGCCAAATAGAGCAAATAGTTACATGAATCCAACCACAGCAGCAGATATATTAAATGTAAATGGACCAGTTGCTCAAATTGAACACCAAGACTGACAGTATGACTTTTTTAATCCAAAAATAATGACTATATCTATATGCTGCTTTCAAGAGACACATTTTAAAAATAATACATAAAGCTTAAAAGTAAAAAATACCATGAGATACTAAACAATTTTGGTATAATATCAAAGTAGATATTGAAGCAAGACATGATACTAGTGAAAGAGAGTCAGTTGAACATGTTGTCATAATATTTTAAATCTATTTGCGACTAATAACATAGCTTCAAATTCTTAAAGTACTTAACAAATATAAAAATAGACAAAACCATGATTACAGTGGAAGACTTTTAACATGGTAGAACAAGTAGACAAAAGGTGTAGAAAGATAAAAACGATCCTATATTAGACAATTAAAATCACTTATTAAAAGGAACTGTTGCCAGGCCAGGGTTTTGACAGTGACAGTGACAGGCCACTTGCCTAGCATGCATGAGGCCTTGGTTTCAATCTACGGCACCACAGAAAAGTAAACAAATAAAATAAAAGTATTGTGTCCATTTATAGCTAAAAACAATATTTTAAAAAAAGGAACCATTGCCATAAATTAAATATATGTGTTAATATTTATGAAAACTATCCCTTATCCAAACGTCTGAATTAGACTTAGCAGTTCAAAAAATATAAACGTACAAATCAAAAAGCCTTTATGACTTTCATACTGGATGAGATGATTCACCACTTTAGAATCAGGCTTTGTTTCTGTAACACAGACGAATCAAGTAAAAAAAAAAAAAAAAAAAAAAAAAAAAAAATTCACAACAGAGGTTAATAAACGACTCCAGATTCCTCCCAAGACCAGAGGCAGGCCTTTGAAAACTCCTAGCTTTCTTTCTTTTCAAATCACTTACAGAATCCATGAAAACATAGAACTCCTAGAAATTGAAAACATATATCTGGGAGTTTAAGCAGCAGATCACAGTGGGAAGTGAACAGTGTTGAATATAAGAAAAATTATAATCTCCACTCTCTAGCTTGATATTCACTTGGTCCCAAAATAATCAACTACAAAAAGGAAAAACAAGGCAACTCAAGAGGACACAAGTTGAGATTTTAGTCAATAATCAATTAGCATGACTCATCACTGAGATAGCCGACCCCAAATGCTAATTCCACATTACCCTGTACTGAGGGAAATCTAGGAACTGCATGAGGAATGAGTATGGTAGAGCTCTGCCCTATTTCTGCCAGACAAACCTGGGCCATGAAATACTGTCACACAAATAAGACGAAGATGCCAAAGGGACGCAGAAGCTACATTGTCCAAGGAAGAACAATTGAAGGAACTGGGGCTGTTTTGCCAAAGAAGAGCAGACTTGAGGGTAAACAGTCCCCACTGCAAATATCTGAGGGTCTGTCATGCAGACAAGGGAGTAGACATGTCCTCCAGGCCCCAAGGGGAGAGCACAGAACAATGGAGGGAAGGACAAGGGACAGAGTTCAGCTCCACTGTGACAGTCTTCTAAGGATCAGAGGAGCCCATAGATGACAAGCTTTGACTTTGGGGGAACAAGCACCACCAGGATATAGTGGGGGTTTCATTGTTTTTCATTGTTGTATTTTTCTTTTCTTTCTTTCTTTTTTTTTCATTTATTTGTTCTAAAAGAGAATGGAGCTAAAATCTGTCTAGTCTTAACTATCCAGAATCTATACTCTCTGGTATATAATTTAGATTAATTGCTTCACTATATAAAAATTAGTCAATCTAGATAAGGGTTTTTTATTTCATTTCCCCCTTATGCTTTTGTTTTAATTTATTTTTCCAGCTCCTTGGGTAGATGGCTAGTTCATTTTTATTCTATGAGTGATTTTCAAACTGAGTTCATAGGCACCTTAGGATGTTGGGAGTTCGCAAACACTTCACTTAAATTTCATTTTGAAAATGTATTTAGAGTTATTTTTAAATCTGAAAAGATTGTTATTCACTAAAATGTACTTTTGACCAAATTTTAAGTCCCCAGAGGGCATTTGAACTACCATACTAAGTTATTGACTAGTCCACTGAATTGACAAATGTAATAAGTTTAAATAATACTTTTATAACCATAAAGTTTTTAAAATTTGCATATTAAAATTCCCCATAATATTTTGGGGAAAAAAACTTTTCTTACAAAATCAAAGTTTCCACATCACCTGTTCGGGGTTTCTAAGGTCCCTCTGAGGATAGGATGCTCTCTGCTGTTCTATTGGAAGATAACAAAGTTCTATCAGTGATAAAAGTCACTAATGGCCTAAACAAATATTTCTCCACACCTTTGTATAGTTCACATCTCAAACAAGATACATCTGCAACCCAATGAAGACTAGAACTCATCCACTTCAGATTCACGTTGAACTCTCACAGACCATAGCCACACATGGCTATTGGGTAAATCCCTGAGGTCTAGAGATTTATGTCAAACCAAGTGTTGTCTGAAGGTCAGTGTGGGTCAGCTGACAGCCTAGAACATGCCAAACCCAAACTAAGACTAGTAGGAACACAAAGAACCCTAATTCTCCACAAATTGAACGGTCTTGGGCAAAGAAGTACTAATGGGAGTAACCATTATTACTCTTATTCAGGACAGATCATTGAGCCTCTGTGTTCTGCAGGAAGGCCCTCTTACAAGGTATCCAGGCAGAAAGCAGTGCCTTTGCCACTCTCATCTGACCAGTGCTTGTGCCAGAACACCTCTTCTGCCCTCACCATGCATGCATCATGAGCAGGAGCACACGCACAAGCGCACGTGCGCGCGCACACACACACACACACACACAGAGCAGGCCATTCTTAAAAAAAAAAAAAAAAAAACACTGAAGATCCTGCCAAGCAATTCCATTGCAAGATAAAAGAATCAAGCAATCTTCACTAATGGAAGCATAAACTCAGAAATTTTAAAATATACAGTTTATTGGAATCAAAACTCTTATTTTTCAAGCAAACTGAACGCTTATAAGAAAAGGTGACTTGGTCTGGGGCCCATCACACAGCAGACTGGGGCAGGGCCCAGGTTGCCACCTCTACCTATTAGGACTCTCCCCACAGTTCCATGCCACTAGTCAGGAAGAGCCACAGCCTCTGACCCCCAGATGAGCCCTATTCCTCCTCCAGTAACTGGGAAGCAAGTCAGAATCAGAATCAGTAACTGTCCCCAAAGTTCCCCCATCCCCCCATTCCCATCCCTTCCACTGTCCTATGGCTTCTATCAAGGGCTCCCATCACTTGCGTTAAACCAAGGAGCACTTCCAGGCCCTGCTGCTCTGCCTTCCTTTCCTCACATCAAAACACAATCAAGTAAAAAGCCAGCCCAGACACAGCATAGAAAACATGACAGACTAGAGAAGCAGGAAGCAGCAGGGCACCGAGGACCAGCACCAGAGCCCAGCTCCACATGCACACAGGAGGAGAGGAGAGGAAGAGACAGAGGAGGGCTCAGTGGGAGGCAAAGTAAGCCATCAGCAGCCAGGGCTCAGGAGAGATGACCACACCACAGGAGAAAGAGCTGGGAAACACAGTGAGGAGGAGGGTGACTGAAACAGGGAAGGGGCAAGGAGGAGGACGGAGAATAAGCAGATCTATGGGAAAGAGAAACAGCCACCCCACCGGACCCCGCACTCTGAAAACAATACTAGAGAAAGCAGGAGGGGCAACTAGGGAGGAAAAGGACCTAAATGTGGGTGCTGATAAAGGCCATTTCATGGAATCCAAACCAAGAATCAAGGGCAAAAGAAGCATCTTTTTTTTTTTTAATATTTATTTTTTAGTTTTCGTCAGACACAACATCTTTGTTTGTATGTGGTGCTGAGGATCCAACCCGGGCCGCACGCATGCCAGGGGAGCGCACTACCGCTTGAGCCACATCCCCAGCCCCAAGAAGCATCTTGAAATGTATCTTTTTGGCTGGGCACAGTGGTGCATACCTGTAATCCCAGCAGCTCAGGAGGCTGAGGCAAAAGGACTGCGAGTTCAAAGCCAGCCTCAGCAACTTAGCAAGGCACTAAGCAACTCAGTGAGACCCTGTCTCTACATAAAATATAAAAAAGGGCTGGGGATGCTGAGGTTGTGGCTCAGCAGTAGCGCACTTGTCTGGAGTGTGTGAGGCACTGGGTTCAATCCTCAACACCACATATAAATAAATAAATAAAGGTCCATTGACAACTAAAAAAAATATATTAAAAAAATTTTTTTAAAAAGGACTGGGGATGTGGCTTAGTGGTTAAGTGCCCCTGGGTTCAATCCCTGGTACTAAAAAAAAAAAAAAAAAAAAAAGACAAGAAAAAAATGAGTCTTTGTCATGAATCAGTGTGGGGGTACTTTTTCAAAGGACTCAACACCCAATAACCACAAGCTCTCATTCTGGTAAGCCTGTCTTTCCACGTCACAAACAGTCCCACAGGGAGAAGGGAAGACCACACCTGGAGATTCCTTGCTCTGTCCTACTTTAGGCAGAGTGAGCCATGACTTCAGAATGCCGGAGCTCATTTTTTCTAGCCCTGTCCTTTCTTGCCCCGTTCTTAGCTCACTCTCATTCACTCTCCCTCTCCCCCACCCCCTCAGGCCAAGTGTTTGTGGCTCTAAGCCAGCAAGAAACAGGACCTACATGCAGAGAGGCAGAATGCTCGCATCACCAGAGGTGCCATTTGGCCAAAATAAATTGGGGCCCACCCCTCTCTTTCTAGTTCAGCACAAATGGCAGTATAAGAACAACAACTATAGCCACGAACACAGAGAACTGAACCCCAGAACCCTGAGAGTGTAGTTAATGTTGTTAATAAAAATACCTTCCATTTCCTTGGTGCTTTACTATTTCCATGTGCTCCTTCATTCGCTCCCTGTGAACCCCAGGGACACGAACAGGTGAATAGTTTTCCCAGGAGGACAGGACCAGCACTAAATCCCTTTCCTCATTTACTCATTCAAGCGACAGATACTTACAGAACATCTACTAAGCGCTTGGTTAAAACCAACCACCTGGCTTCATGAAAGGATTCTAGTGGGGAGACACAGCAATCAATAAGTAATTAAGCATTTGACATGTATGGGGTTCATAAGAGCTGTAAGTGACAAGGGATCTAACCTAAAAGGAAGGTTGGTAAGGAGAGAGCTGTTTTAGATAGGACAGAAGGAGAAACCTCTAATGAGGTGACATTTAAACAGAGACCTAAATAAGTAAGAGACTGAGCCTGGTGGAAGCTAAGGAGCCCTTTAGGCAGGAAGGCTGGCAATGCAAAGGCCTGAAGCAGCAGGTATCAGCAGGGTGTGAGAAACAGCAAGGAAAGCTGGAAACAGCTGGAGCACTACTGGCAAAAGGTGTGAGGCAAGGACAGAGACAAGCAAGGTTATTGGGAGTGTTTGGGCACTGACTTCATAGTAGGAAGCCATTGAATGGTTTTTGAGTAGAAAGGTTAACAACATCTAGATTTCTCTTTAAAAAGATCACTCTGGCTGTTTTCCTGAGACTAGGCAACGATGGGGTTAAGGTTGAAATCGTGGATCCCCCTGCACAAATCCAGGCAAGAAATGACTGGGCATTCTTTCCGAGCATTTCCTACCACATGGTGGACACACTTGATGTGATTTTTCCCTCTGCTGAGAAGAGGCTAATGAACCTGTCACCCAGGAGACCACATCTGTATTCAGCTCTGTTTATCACAGACTGCGGCAGCTCCGCATCCCTGTGCCAGTGAGAAAACAGAAGCTACAAGGGCCTGAAGGCAAGTGGGAGATTATTCCAGCACCCTTGTGGAAGGCATGGCCTGGAACTCAGGGGCTTTTCTGCCGTTTCTTAAAAACACACAGGCAGATGGACAGATGGACAGGCAGATGGTGATGTACAGCTGTTGTCCCCTCCACTGCCTTTTATCTGTCCACCTGCAACACCTGGTGATCAAATGGTAGTTTTGGTCACGCAACATTTCAACTTGAACATGGAAATAGCTTCACACACCCTCTCTGACCCAGACTGCTGTGGTCAATAAAATTCTGCTTTTCCTAAGGTCAACTATAAACATGCAACATATGATCTAACATTGCTTATAAACCTTACAATGACAGACACAGGAGCCCTTTGTACTGTTTTTATTTTATTATTGTTTTTAGTTATACTTGACATAGAATGTACTTTGATGTATCAAACATACATGGAGTATAACTTCCCATTCTTGAGGTTGTACATGATGTGGAGTTACACTGGTCATGTATTCATATATGAACATAGGAAAGTTATGTCTGATTCATTCTACTGTCTTTGCCATTACCATCCCCCTCCCCCTCGATTCCGCCCCCCCCATACCCCCTGTGCAATCCAGTGAATTTCGACTCCGCAACAAATGCCCCCCACCCCCACTCCTGCTATTGAGAGTCAGTATCTGCTTATCAGAGAATATCTGGCATTTGGTTTGGTGGGATTTGCTCATTTCACTTAGCATAATAGCCTCCAGTTCCATCCATAAACCATCAAATGCCATAATTCTATTTTTTCTTTCTGACTGAGTAATATTCCATTGTGTATATGTGCCACCTTTTCTTTATCCCCATTCATCTTTGAAGGGCACCTAGGTTGGTCCATAGCTTAGCTATTGTGATAGGAACATTCATGTGGCATCACTATAGTATGCTGATTTTAAGTCTTTGCATATATGCTGAGGAGTGGGATAACTGGGTCAAATGGTGGTTCCATTCCAAGTTTTCTGAGAAATCTCCATACTGCTTTCCAGAGTGATTGCACCAATTTGCAGTTTCACCAGCAATGTATGAATGTATCTTCCCCCCCACCCCCGACGTCCTTGCCAACATTTATTGTTACTTATATTCCTGATAATTGCCATTCTTCTTTGTACTGTTTTTAATCTTAAAAGGCTACATACTAAACAACCCAACTGTACAGCATTCTAGAAAAGGCAAATCTGTATGGAGAAAGTAAAAAAAAAAAAAAAAAAAAAAAAGATTAGTAGCTCCCAGGGGTTAACAGCTGGCAGAGCATAAATGGGGGAGGTGCAGAGGATTTAGGGCAGTGATACTCTAAGGTAAGATACCTGTTGTTACAGGTTTGTTCAAACCCAGAGAACGTTCAATACCAAGAGTGAATCCTAATATACACTGGACTTTGGATGATTATCCAGGTCCATGTAGTTTCAACAGTTGCAACCTGTGGACCACTCTGGTGGGGATGTTGATAATAGGGGAGGCTACAGATGTGTGGGGGCACAGGGAGATGGAAAACCTTGTGTACCTTCTGCTTAATTCTGCTATGTAACTAAAACTGCTTTAAAAACAATCTTTTAAAAAAATTGAATAATGTCCCATGCCCAGGAGGAATTTGAGCTTGGGCCAGACAGGGACAGCTTTCAGAGGCAGTGTATGGAGACTGAGAGCCAAACTGCAAGATTTGCAAATTTATTATGAGGGAAGAGAAAGGAATGTGAACAGAGTGCATGGGAAGGAAACAAAAATGGACAGATGAGTGAAGAAGGCAAGTCTACTGGAAACAATGAAAAGATGCTACCCGAACACAGGTACACAATGAATGTGCTGCACCTTAAACTAAGTGACAGTGAGGAGAGCAGGAGGTGACCCAATTGCTGTAACAGAGAAACTCAGAAGCCAATTGGCACAACATAATTAAAAGCTCATTTCTTGCTCCTAAAAGTTCCCCAGGCAGACACTGCTGCCCCGGTGACTCTCCTCCAGGTAGTGTTCCAGGGACCCAGGCTCTGGCCACCTTGTGGCTCTATCACCTACAACACTTGGTTGCCAAGTTCCCCTGCTCCATGCCAGACAAGAGAAAAGCAAATGACAAATCACAGCTTTCCAGGCCTGCACCTGGCACCCATCTGGTCCACTCCCCTTCAGGTGGCCAGTGAGTGGCTAGGAAATGTTTAATAGATTACTGTTCCAGAGAAGGAAGGAACAGTTTGGTTATTAGTTGAAGTTCTGCCACAGGCTCTCGCACATCTGAGTGATTCCCAGAAAACATCTAAGAGCTAAGAATGCCACCAAATCTCAAACTTAGTTTCATCAAAATTGAATATGGGCTTAATTTTTAAAAAATAATTTTTGAAAAACCAGAAGAGTTAAGCAAGTTAGTGGAGCATGTTGTGAATAATGGCTTTCCCACCCATATGTTTGTTTTCAAAAGCGTCTCGCCTCTCCCCACATACACCTCTCTCAGTCTCAACAATTTTATTCCAAACACTGTGATGGAAGTCATACTACAAGCGTCTCTTAATTTAGGAGTGAGAGAAGTTGGGGAAAACAGTCTCCTTGATAAAGACCTCTTACATAATAAAGGAACTGCCATGCCTAATGATAAAGGGTATTTCTGGCACTGTGGATTAAACTATGGCTGTCTACTGGGCCTCTTGAAATCACCCCAAAGCACAGCACAACTAATGGATTAAAGCCTTCTAGAAGCATTTAGCCTTATAATTTACTCATCAGTAAGGAAGAGAAACCAAGTTCCATAACCACCCTATCCAAATTCAAATAGCAACTTGCTGACCACCTGGAGATGGTAAGTATGGGTCTCCTCCTGGAGTCTATTATTTACACAGTAACCTGTCAAATATTCCCATGATTATGTTGCAGGATTCCAGTTATTTCCTTTCTACCACACGATCACTAGATATTACAACAAGACCCTATCTCTCTGAAAAAAACTCTTGTTGGGGTTCTTTTTTTTTTTTTTGGAACTGGTGGTCGAACCCAGGGCTTTGCAAATGCAAGGCAGATACTTTGCAGCACTGAGCTACATCCCAGACCTGAAAAAACTCTTTAGTGGTCAAGCAAAAGCATGTCTCCAACCCATAAGATGATTTGAATTTTTAAAGGTCTGTTTAATGGAAGAAATCCCTAAATTACAGGGAACCCTTCAGTTATCTCATTCTGAACAGGATAGCTACAGAGTCACATTTGTTTTTTTAACTGGTTATACCCTTCTTCCAAACTGCGTGATTCCAAACCTTTTTAGCCACATAAGGAAAGCACACATAACTTCTCTGAGGCAAGTAACCATGGTCCCAATAATTACAGAAATTAAAGCATTCTTGTTGAAACCCAAGATGCTAAATTTTGTTGAGCACACTGTTGCTAAAAATGGTTTCTTCTTGTCAGAGAGACCATCAGGAACTTTCTACATTTTGCGATAAGAGATTTAAGGAGGTCATTTTTGTTTGTTTGATTTTTATTTGCCTAAAGGCAGAGAAGGGAAAAATTAAAGACCTTCATCTGATCACTGTAAAAAATAAAATAATCCAGTTCACAACATACTGTTCCAAATATGCTGACATTCAAGGTATTGATATTTAATGGCTTGAAAACTGAACACAAAGTTTTTAAAAAGAAAGGCCAAATATTCTTAGAAGGTACTTAATTTTCACAAAAATATCAAGAACAATCTTTTATTTTTTCAAATCTAAAATTTTAAACAATTAAAATACATCAACCTTTAAAGAAATTTCTCCTGGTGGCAGTCAGTGGTAAGAATGCACCCATTATCAAGTTGACAATCTTGTATGTATTTTTTCTTATTTGGCCTTAAAAGTACCTAGAGACACAGGGTAACACTGGAATCCAGCCATATGGACAAAATATCCCTAATGCCCTTTCCTTTTCTTTGTCTATCCATCTGTCAACATGTCAGTCTTTTTCATAGCCTTGCTAGCACATCTTGTTAACAGGATGATCATTTTTACTCCAAACATTGCTCTGTAAGTAGTAGACCTAAATGATATATCTGCCCAGTTTACTGTTTAAAAAAACTCTGAATTTGAGGGTAAATTAAATAGATTTTATTAAAGTTCACTTTTAACACTTATAGACATAACTATAGGCTATAAACCATAAGCTGTAAATGTAACTATAAGCTGTAAATAGCATGCATGTTAATGTTTTGAATTTTATCTTGAACTTAAAAAAAAACTGACTTGTAACCAGGATTAGATTAGACGTATTAAATGAATATCATTGCATACCACCATTAGGAAATGTTTAATCCTCACAGTACTGCATAGTGAGTTTTGTCATTCCCATTTAATAAATGAGGAAAGTGAGACTCTGATCAAATTAGGTCACAGCTGGGATTCAAATTCAGGTCTGTCTAGTGTTTACGGCTTGCTCCTGTTTCAAGATTAAAACAATTGTTAGTGTGCAGATGGTTCGTAGGTATGCAAAGGCCCCCAGAATACAGTTCCCAATTCATATAGTGCCACTCTCCAAGACTAATAAAAATAGTCCATACAATTTGGGTGAAATTGGCTTCTTACTTTAATTTGGACAGCTTAATAGGGACAAGAATGTACCTATCTTCATAATATCATAAAGCACCCAGCTTCCCTGAAATGTGATCATAATAAACTTGAGAAATTTAGTATATCCCAGGTATTGAAATACAGAGTGATGCATCCTGGTGCATGCCTATAATCCCATCAACTAGGGAGGCTGACATAGGAGGATCACAAGTTCAAAGCCAGCCTCAGCAACTTAGTGAAACCCTGTCTTGATTTAAAAAAAGGGGGGGGGGGTTGGGGCTGTGGCTCAGTGGTTAAGTACCCCTGGGTTCAATCTCCAGCACACACAAAAAAAGTGACACTAGAATGAAGAATACAAACAAACAGATGGTTGACTAAATGACTTTTAGAAATAGAAAAACCAGAGAATGAGAATTTTTTAATATTTAATCAGTATTGTCCTACAAACAAGAAGAGCAAAGCAAGCAAAAGTGAATGTGTCAATCTGTTTGACAGACCCCTAGAGTAGATGCTGTAGTCTTGAATGCAGCATTTGCAAACGATTCCTCTTTAGACAACAGGTTCTTGAAAATGAAAATTAGCACTATACACAGCACCATCATGCACAGAACAACATATATTGTAATTGTGCGTGACTCTAATCCATTTAGCTCTGACCATGCACCATTATCAAAACATGCACCATTATCGAGGACCTCTAGGTTGCAGTGATATTTACAGGGCCCTTCCTAATGGTCAAGGCTTTCTACCCTTTCCCAACTTTCTGCTTGCCTTTATTTTCCATTGCCTTGAGTGCACCGCATGAAAACTCACATTTCAGTTCCCAGTTCTGTACTCTTCTTTGGTTTCTCGGGACAAGATCACACACCTTTGGTCAAGTACCTTACATCAAAACTGATCTTTAAGAACATGGAGAAATGGTAGAAAGAGCAGCCACAGAAAGCAACATGATTGAAAGCACCCAGTCAACCCAGAAGTTTGAGATCACACACATCAGGTGATCTCATCCCAGAGGGAAACTTTTCCATAAGCCCATCTAGTACATGTGTTCAGTGCTGGAAACTGCATGAGTTCTCGGTAGCTGAGAATATTCCTTAGCACTCTGAACATTAGCCCTTCAACCCATCTGAACTTAGTGTTAAGTTCAAGGAGAGCTTTGTTATTTTCTGTACTACTCTCTATAATTCCAGTATTTCATCATTTAAAATCTACATAAGAAGCAGTTTACAATAAGATTTATATATCACACCCAATTTGAAAGAAAAATTTCATTTTCAGATTTGCAAAGTTAAGTTGATCCAAGATCGGTAGAGGCCCCATGGAGCCACTAGCCTGAACATTTCCTTACACATTGGGATCAAACAAAGAAATAATTGTAAGAATGAGAAACCTTCCTGTCCTGTTGTGCATGTTTACTAATGGCTTCAATGAACGCATAGGTGTCCTTATCAAATTTACCTGGCAGAAGAAAGGTTGGGAGGGTCAGTTATGGTGAACTGAGATTCAAAAGGAACTCAACAGGGCCAACACCAACAAGATGAGTTTCATCAACTATCAGTGAAAGTTATTGAACTCAGGTTAAAGAAAACTCAGCTACATGATAGAGAGTGGAAGTGGATCAGATGATAAACAACACTGATGTGTAAAGGACTTATAAATTTCAAATACAGTGAACTCAGGATGGTTCAACATTGCACCACAGCTCGCCAAAATGAGCTAAAATCACCCGAGACTGCAGGACAGTGTCCAGAGCAGGGGAAAGAATGGTTGCATTGTCCTCTGCAGGGCAATGCAGAGCCTCCTGTTCAATTTGGAGCGCTGTGATTGAACTGGATGTTGAGGGAAATCAGCTTAGGCATAGCTCTCAAGACCACACCCTGAGAAGAAAGGCTGCTCAAGTAGGTTATTTATGCTGACAAGGAGACCCTAGTGGCAGGCTATAAAATCTGTTCTCAGACTTTCAAAGAATTATGCCCCAAAAAGTGTAGAGTTGCCACATAATGCCTCAGGGGAAAACTGGAACCAGTGGAGAGAATTACTGGAGGCAGATTTTAGAACTTTGCAACAATGGAATCCCTTCCTTCAGGGTAAAGGGGTTTCTCTCCACCACCAGTCATCCCTTGGAGAGTAAATGACCATCAGTTCCTATTGTCAGAGGGATTCCTACACAAAGATGCCATTAAGAAAACTATTCAAACTCACTATGTTAGTCAGTTTTTTATTCCCCGTGGCCAAAATACCAGACACTAACAATTACAGGAAGAAAAGTTTATTTGGGGCTCTCTGTTTCAGAGGTCCTTGGTTGGCTAACTCCGTGGCTATGGGTCCCTGGCAGAAGGGCATGGTGAAGGAGAACTGCTCGGCCCAAGGTAACCAGGAAGCAGAGAGAGCAAGGAGCCAGTGACAACCAATGGCCTACTTCTTCCAGTCACACTGCACCTGCCTATAGTAAACCACCAAGTAGTTCATTCAAATTATTAATCCATTAAGTGTATTAATATGCTGATGATGTTATAGTTCTCATAATCTAGTCATTTCACCTCTGAACATTCCTGCATTGCCTAACTCTTGAGATTTTCAGGGAACATCTCATAACCAAACCATAACACTCTCACTGAATATAAAGGGCGTTTCTCTGTTGTTGATATCCAGAGAATCACAAAAGCCCAAAGTGATATGGGCACAAAAGATCATTTCACACCTCCCCTTAATTCTGGGCGAGGGGACAAGCTGTCCACAATCACTTGAAATGTTTTTCTTTATATATTTCCCAAAAGAGATTTTTCTCATTTTCTTGGTATTCCCATAGCCCTGGATTTTAAAAAGGTTCTTCCTGATATTTAACCTAAATTTCTCCTTCCGAGTTTTATCAATACATATGGATACTAAAAGGGGCTTTGTAATGATCATGACAGGACAATGGACATAAGAACAGATAATTAATGAAGGAAAAATATTTACAAAAAAAAATATTAAGCAATAAATTGTTTTGGAATTTTTTTTAGTTGTTGATGGACCTTTTTATTTATTTATTTATTTATACATGATACTGAGAATTGATCCCAGTGCCTCACATATGCAAGGCAAGTGCTCAACTACTGAGCTACAACTCCAGCCCCTAAGCAATGAATTTAGAAAGCTTTCAATCACTGAATGCCAAATATCATTTAGAACACTTATAAAAATCACTAGAAGACTAGTTTGCACACTTTCATTTCAGAGTGAAAACACTGACCTCCTTGCATAAAAGCTCTGCTTTTATTTTCAGGCCCATATTTCTCTGTGCAAAAAGAACTATACAGAAACTTAATGTATTTGGTTTAAAACAACTCAAAACAGAGGGTAAAATATGGTTGGGTCACAGGAACACAGGAAAACCTTAAAAGGCTGGTGGCAACATTACTTGTGTTTTAAAATGCCTGTTCACTTAAAAGGTACCAAAATACAGATTAAATAAAACACGTCCTTCTCTCATTTCTGTAGAAACTGGATAAGCTGCCAAAATACAGTTGCCTTGGAACACTGCTTAGCATAGAATGCCTGCTGGCCTGATTCCTAGCAACTTATACTGTGCTTGGTAAATTGATCACATACCATGCTGATATACTTTTGCACCTCACCAATTTGCTTACTAGGGAGCCAATCAAGTTTCCATTAAAACTCCTTATTTCCTAGTTAACTGCATATCATATTCTAGATTCTCTTTACTGCATTCACTTGAATCAATAATGCAAGAAGAATAGGAAAAAAAATAGTCTTGTTATTAGCTGATTATTTAGTATGAGAGTCTCTAACCTTAATTTCACTTCAGAAAACTAGCATGAATTCTTTAATGAAAGTGAAGAGCAACAATATTTTTAGAGTCACCATTTTAAGAACTGTTAAATGTTATTAAGTTTATCCAAGGGAAAAAATAGTGTCCAGTGGACCAATGTTCTATTCATACCTATAAACCTCAAAACTAAAGGGTAGCCAGGTTCAGTGGTGTATACCTGTAATCCCAGATGGCTGAGGCAGAAGGATCACAAGTACAAGACCAGCCTGAGAAACTTAGGAAGGTCCTAAGAGCAACTTAGTGAGACCCTGTTTCAAAATTTAAAAAATTAAAAGGTCTGGGGATGTGGCTCAGTGATAGAGCACCCCTGGGTTCAGACCCTAGTGCCTAAAACAAAAACAAATAAATAAAAAGTAAAGGGCATAGCCACACAAGGTAATGGACCATAATAGCTCTAACTGCTCCTAAATGAATTCACAAAATAGATACTGTGCAAATATAATTAAGCAGGGAAAAGAGCTACAACCCCAGAACTGCTCCTCTGTACAAAAATATCTCCTGAATTAGTCTGCCACAGTTTATGATACTCTAATTATTAAATTTAGACTTGGGTATTATAAAGTCATTAAGAATCATGATAAATAATATTTAATGGTACAGAAAAATAATGGTGAAGTAAAAAATAAGACACAAAAAAACGGAAATACCAACCATTCTGACTCAGCATCTTCACTCATAGGTATTTATCTAGGTATAGTGTATTGTGTGAAGTTATATCCACAAAAACCTGTGTAGGGTTATAGCAGCTCTATTCATAATCCCCCAAAACTGGAAGCACTCAAACGTCCTTTCATGAATAAAACTGTGGTCCCTTCACAATGCAAAGTCACTTGACAATACAAAAGAGCAAAGTTCTCAAACTTAGGACAAATGATGAAATCTCAGATGGATTTTGCCGAATGGTTAAAAACCAGACTTGCATGGCTAAATAAACTAAGAGTCCACTTATCTGACATCCTAGAAGTTACCTTTAATGTTTACAACTATAGGGAAGAAAACAGATCAGTGGTTGCCCAAGATTAGAGTCAGAGGATGTTCTGGCTACAACAAAGAGGTATGATGGGGTGGGATGGGGTGATAGAAATGTTCTATATTTAGGTTGTGGGGCTGCTTATAACACTGTGTGCATTTGTCAAAATCCAGAGAGCTCTACACTAAAACTGGTGAATTTTATTATGTGAACATTGTACCTTAATAAATCTGCCTTTTAAAAAAATCATTCTCTAAAATAGAAAGTCTTCTCCTGTCCAGATTAAATTAGGTTCTGTGTAATTCTCCAAAGTGTATTCATTTCTTAAAGGGGAAAAAAAAAGAGGTTATCAGTTTTAAGGTTGCATAATTATTACCTAGAATTTTTGAAGGAATAGAACACAGAAGAGAGAATTTTTAATGGAGATGACATAAATTACATGAATTTCGGGACCCTCAGGCCTAGCTGGGATACCCTGAGAGACCACAGCAGGGACATTTCCATGGGCCACTGGAGGGCCACCAAGGTATTACACAGAGGTAGAAAGAAGGTTTTATCTTAAAATGGAATGGGGACAGAAGATAGCCTCTTTCAGCTCTCTACTTTCAGGAACTGTCCCCAAATGTAAACCCCAGAGTCCACTCAAGGGCCAAGCCAAAGGTGCAGGTGAACGCTTTCAATTTCCTCAGGTCTACGCTGAACCATTTCTAGATCAATTAAGTCATGACGAAGGAGTCACCAGGAACAAACCAATCTGGTTTGATCCAAGTGGGGCTTAGAATGTCCTTCATGGTATTGGCACCAAAATAGACACGTAGAGAATAGAAAACAGAGACAAACTCACATAAATAGTTTTCTCATACTAGATAAAGGCACCAAAAACATACATTGGAGAAAAGATAGCCTATTCAACAAATGATGCTGAAGAGAACTGGAAATCCACATGCAGAAATAATGAAAATAAACCTCTCTCTCTCACCATGCACAAAACTCAATTCAAAGTGGATCAAAGACCTAGGAATTAGACCAGAGACCTGTACCTAATAGAGGAAAAAGCAGGCCCAAATCTTCATCATGTCAGATTAGGCCCTGACTTCCTCAACAAGACTCCTATAGCACAAGAAATAAAATCAAGAGTTAATAATGGGATGGATTCAAACTAAAAAGCTTCTTCTCAGCAAAAGAAACAATCTGTGAGGTGAAAAGAGAGCCTACGTTTTGGGAGCAAATTTTTGCCTCCTGCACTTTAGATAGAGCACTAATCTCCAGGATATATAAAGAACTCAAAAAAATTAACACCAAAAAAAACAAATAACCCAATCGATAAATGGGCCAAGCAGCTGAACAGACACTTCTCAGAAGAAGATATACATTTAATCGACAAATATATGAAAGAATGTTCAACATCTCTAGTAATTAGAGAATACAAATCAAAACTACTCGAAGATTTCATCTCATGTCAGTAAAAATGGCAGTTATCAAGAATACAGGCAACAATAACTATTGACAAGGATGTGGGGAAAAGGTACACTCATACATTGCTGGTGAGACTCAAATTGGTGCAGCCAATCTGGAAAGCGGTATGGAGATTCCTTGGAAACCTGGCAATGGAACCACCATTTGACCCAGTTATCCCACTCCTCAGTCTATATCCAAAGGACTTAAAAAGAGCATACTACAGTGACATAAACAAATCAACATTTATAGCAGCATACTTCACAATAGCTAAACTGTGGAACCAACCTAGATGCCCCACAGTAGATGAATGTATAAAGAAACTGTGGTATATATATACACAGTGGAATACTACTCAGCATTAAAAGAGAATAAAATTATGGCATTTGCAGGTAAATGGATGGAGAATATCATGCTGAGCAAAGTAAGCCAATCCCAAAAAACCAAAGGCTGAATGTTCTCTCTGATAAGTGGATGCTGATCTGTAATGGAGGTGGGGGTGGGGGCACAGGACAGGACATGAAAAAATGGAGAAATTTTGATTGGGCAAAGGGGAGGGAGGTTGGGGAAGGGGCATGAGGTCAGGAAAGATGGTGGAATGAGATGGACAACCTTACCCTAGGTACATATATGCTGTGACACTACATCCCGCACAATCAGAGAAATGAAAAGTTGTGCTGCAATTGTGTACAATGAAGCAAAATGCATTCTGCTATCACGTATACCTCATTTTAATTAATTAATTTTAAAATGTGCTCCATATCTTTAAAACACTAGAACAGGAGGCCTGAGAGGTGGCACAGGAGACTTAGAAAGGCTTATCCTCCTAAACAGATTTGAAAGCAAGGAACTTCCTCTTGAGCTTAACAGGAGAACTGCTTTTTTGTATTCATCTTTTTTTCACTTTTTACTTTTTTTTTTTTTTTTTTTTTTTAGGAAAAGCATATAAATAAACCTTAACTGGTCCTTACAGAGAAATATAAGGTCATATTTAGGTCAGAAATGTTACAACTAGTTTTTATAAATGTTCTTTTCCCTCAAATGGAAGAGCATGGTAATCATTTTCCACAGGGGATATAAGAAAGGAGAGTGGCCTAGAAGAGGTACAGGAATAATTAACAGAAAACAACTATATTAGAGACTTCCCTAGACACTTTAAAAGGATGTCAAAATTTCTTAAATTAGAATGTGGACTAAATATATCTTCATACTTCATACTGACTAACAAATGTTCCTGAAAAATAATTATTTGGCTAATTAAGATACCAATTGTCTTTAAAGCAATTTGGTGTCTTAAAAGGCCCTTAAAAGTACTATCTTAACATGTTCATCAAACCAGATCACCACTTTAGAATGGCCTCTTTAAAAGTTGTGTAATCTTTGTTAATATATGAATAAGGACATATACATACACTTACCTTTTTTCATAATCATTTTCTCTGAAATTCTGAATGAAAATTCATCATAAAATAGAGATCCAGCCAGGTGCAATGGCACACACCTATAATCCCAGCAGCTCAGGAGGCTGAGGAAGAAGCACGTGTTCAAAGCCAGTCTCAGCCACCTAGCAAGGTCCTAAGAAACTTAGTGAGACTCTGTCTCAAAATAAAATATAAAAAGGGATGGGGATATGGCTCAGTGGTTAAGCACCACTGGGTTGAATCTCCAGTACAATCAACCAATAAATAAATTTTAAAAAATAGAGAGAGACAGAGATCCACCTGCTTCTTTCTCAACAGGGATACCAAACTAGTATCAGGAGTGGTATTTTGGGTGTTGAATCAGGTACTTTGAGAGAGAGAGAGAGAGAGAGAGAGAGAGAGAGAGAGAATTTTCTTAATATTTATTTTTTAGTTTTCGGTGGACACAACATCTTTATTTTTTATGTGGTTCTGAGGATCGAACCCGGTGCCCCGCGCATGCCAGGTGAGCGCACTACCGCTTGAGCCACATCCCCAGCCCCAATAAAAATGAATTTTAAAAAAAGGTATTGTGTTCATCTACAACTAAAAAAAAAGCAATAGGAGCAAGTAAATTTGTACACATTATTTTCATGACCTACTTGAAGAAAGTGGGTCTTTCTAATAGATAAAGCATTGTATATTTTGAAACATAAATTGTGAGATAAGAGACAAAATAATAATGTGGAAATTTGTTTGGGCTGTAGTTAAGAGACCTGGGCCATTTCATTCTATTCTATTCATCATACCACTGAAATTCACTGTTGTCATTCTCTGGTAGTCCCAGAGTACCATTAAACAGCTGTGTGATTTTGGACACACCACATATATCTCTCTGAGACTTATAGAGGGGAAAAAATCAAACTGGGGTAAGTCATGGGAATTGGTTAAAGTTTAGAAACCTGTCAGTGTGGTGGTGTCTGGTATGTCATGGATGTTCAAGAATATTAATTATCACTTTCCCTTCCTTCTGAAAAGCTATTGTTACATATTCACAGTGGATCATTTGCTTGGCCTACTAAATAGGCAGCTTAGCACAGAAGCAAGCTTTTCTATCTCTGAAGCCTCATGTGTTTGATATATGTGTGTACTGTTGCCTAATTATTTTTTAATTAGCAGTAAATAGCAGCAAAAGACCTAGTTGGCAATCTCCCGGATATAATCATTAGACATTGACTGTGTGCTTTGGTCTGCAGAGAACTGTCCAGGTTAGGGTGGAACCAGCTCTAGGCTCGTGGGAGGACTGAACCTAAGTCCTTAAGCCAAGGGCATCTCTGACAGAGGGCCTGCAGACAGATGGGAGAAGATTCCTAAAGAGTTCCCAGGCAAAAGGGCATGGGATTGACAATTTTTAGCTACAAAGTCAACAAAAACCAAGGAGCACTAAATAAAATTATAATGATAATAAAACCAACTGGTACGTAGGGTAATTATAAATTAAAAGTAGCTGGTCTGACAAGCCAAGATTAGGCTCATTTTTTTTAAAAAAGGCCCTGAGAGTGTTCAAAGCAAAGTCAGCTTCTGGGAGGAAAATATGTCAAAAGTCACTGACCAACAGACCAAGCCACATTGTGGAGATCTGAATTGTTCCCTCTGCATCCTCAGCAGAATATAAGTGATGTTTTCCCTCAATTTCTCAACATTTCAACAGTTTTCCAGCGTCCACAAATAGTGACTCAAGAAGATGACAAAAAGTGAGAATGTTGAAGAAGAAAGTCTGGTCAACAGGTGTCCACACAGCCCTGACGGAGAACTAAGCCCCAGTAACTAAGCCCCAGTAACTAAGGCAGGGATGTGGGCCTCCTCCTCCTATTCCAGCAACCCTGCCCTGCCTTAGACTCCAGGGAAGATTGCCTTTAGTTGCCACAGTCTGGCTGGGCACAAATAACTGAGCCGCCATAAAGCCTTGTAGGTTCAAACAGTAACTCTTTATTCCGGAACTCTCACCGGCATTCCACACACATTTCCCGGGAACACACTCCCTCCACCAGGCTCCATGCGCCAATTCTCCCAGAACTCCACAGGAACTCCAAAGAGCTGCCCTATTCCCAGAGCAGGGTCACCTTTTAACCATTCCCTCTGGCAAAAATGTCAGGCGTCATTCCGACTAAACTGTGGCTCTCAACATCTCCCCCTTTCTGTTTAATTAAACAACAAGCATGTGGCTTAGGGACCTTGCCTGTCTTAGGTTGTCCAATACTACATATGGTTCTTACCCGTCATCTGATGAGCTGACCTCAAGGCGTCAGCCTCCTGTCTTAGGTTGGTTCATTGTAATTGGATCTTACCCATCATTGGCTACCAGTCCAGCATACAGCCATACTTGTGGATAGGCCTTTGCACCAGTGAGGGGGGTGAGGTTTTTTGTCTCACCTCTGTTGGCCCCCAAATTTGACCTTTGCACCAGTGGGGGGGTGAGGTTCTTTGCCTCCCCCCAAATTTGGCCTTGGTACCAGTGGGGGGGTGAGATTCTTTGCCTCACCTCTGTTTGCCCCCAAATTTGGCCTTGGTGCCAATGGGGGCGGTGAGGTTTCGGTTTGTTTTTACTAATTTCTGATCTACTATAAAGATAACGCAACCCAACAAGATAACACAAAACAAAACCAGAATGAAACAAAAATGGAACAAAAATTGTTGTATCCGTTATTTTTTATTTTCTTGATATGTGCATTTGTGGTCTATTTCTATCTGTTCCTCAGGGGCGAACAACTTCAAACCTTGAGCCAACCATTTTCCCCAGTTTGCCTGAGAAAGTTCTAGGGACAGGCAACTTGAAATAAAAACAAAATAAATCAAAACAAGAACACATTGTTTTTTGAAATGGTCACTCATTCTTTCGCTCTCCTTCAGGGGCGAGCAATTTCACTTACCTCCAAGCTTCAGGCATTCCCCGTACGGGCCACCAAATGCTGCAGTCTGGCTGGTCACAAATAACCAAGCCGCCACAAAGCCTTGTAGGTTCAAACAGCAACTCTTTATTCCCAAACTCTCACCAGCACTCTACACACACTTCCCGGGAACACACTCCCTCCACCAGGCTCCGCGTGCCAATTCTCCCAGAACCCCACGAGAACTCCACAGGAACTCTAAAGTAGTGGGTGCCCGAGGCAGCAGAATCCACCCTAATCCCAAGCAGGGTCACCTTTCAATCATTCCCTCTGGCAAAAATGCCAGGCCTCATTCTGACTAAACTGTGGCTCTCAACATTTAGTTTCTCTGGCCCTTCAAAGCCAAAAAGAAATACAGAAGAAGAAAAGCCCAGATTCAAGAGTTTCCTGCTCTCCAGATTCTCAAAACAAAGATCTGAGTGCGAATTAAAACAATGAAACCTCTAATCTCTATTGTAAAACTAATGTTAAATGGAATGAGTTTCAACCTCTCCTGCTGTGAAGAAGTCTGAGAGTCAGCACATTTTGTATAAAGCTGTTGTTTTGAACAGGCATGGGGCTTTCAGACTCCCCCAAAGGTTTTTCATATCCTAACACAGTCAACAAAATGGCAAGATATATGTGTCTTCAATTATATTGGAGCTCGTACTTTGTGTGTGTGTGTGTGTGTGTGTGTGTGTGCACATTTTTAAATTGTTGTCTTCTGATATCAACTCTGACATACACATATTTATGTACCACTTATAAAAAGCAGTTTGTCAGTAGAAAGGATAATATACAGGTTGGGAAGATGTGGATTCTGGGTCCTGGTCCTACCCATGAGCCTCCTTTACATCTTTCCTCAAGTCTCAGAAGAGGACCTTTCTCTTCAAACTCCCTGTGTACTTGGTCCCTGGATGTTAGGCTGTATCCTCCCACCCACCACTCCCCTTGTCCTCTGGCATTTCCTGTCTCCCCAGATCACCCTGGCTGACATCCTACCTCTGACACACCTTGACCAAAGTCACCACTGAGTCTTAGTGGCCAGATGTAATCTCCCGGACTTCTCTCTGTCTGCTAATTTTGATGCCTACTCCCTTCTTGAAATTCTCCCCTCCCCTGCCTTCCAACACACCATTTTCTCTTCTCTTTTAAAATTGTCTTTAGTTTTCCAAGCCTCTTCTATTCATTCACTTAAGGAGAAAGACATGCTGCCTCCAGGAGCCACTTATCATCTCTATTCATAGAGCCATTTAACTCTTTTTTACCTGTAAAATACAATCATTATTAAATGGTCTCTATAATCTAGTAACACAACAGGAAAAGCATATCTGTATCATTTTAAATTTTCATGCATAAGATTTCTTAAGGCAAACTGCCATATTCAAAGCACCTTCATTTACATTAATTCATTTGTATTTTACAACAACCCATTTTTATTTTACCCATTTGCCTGTGAAACAACAGATGGTCTGACAGGCAGGATTAATCATGGGATCTGTACCTGCCCATTCTCTAGCCTGGACTCTTCCTATTGCGCAGTGTTCTTTAGCATTCCTTCAACGGTGCTTGGCAACTAGCCATATCTGGTACTTAGGAATATAATCCCCAGGTAACATTTTCTACCTACGTAAGAATACAAGCTGCCTACTTGATAATGGGGCTCCTATTAGAGGAGCATATATTAGTCAGCTTTTCATCACTGAGACAAAATACCTAAGAAAAACAACTTAAGGGAGGAAAGATTTATTTTGGCTCAGGGTCTATGTTGGCTGCCTCCATTGCTACTGGTCCTATGGTGAGGCAGAACAGCAGGTGGAAGGACATGGCAGAGCAAAGCTGCTCACCAGTGACCTCTGGGAAGCAGAGACAGAGTGGGGAAGGGGTCAAAGACAAGATATATCCTTCAAAGGAATGCCCCCAGTGACCCACCTCTTCCAACCAGGTTCTATCTTGCCTCTTCCACTGCCTCCCAGTAATCCACTCAATGGGAGCCCATCACTAGATGAATCCATGATCTAGTTACTTCCCCAAGGCCCCACCTCTGAACTGCATGGGGGACCAAGCCTTCAACACATGAGCCTTTGAGAAACATCACAGGACCAAACTATAATAGGGCACAATAGAAGCCTTTGCCTCTGGGAACACGTGCCTGTTATTAAATGGTCAGCGTTCACCCTGGAAATTTTGAATACCTTAGTATATAGGTCCCTAAAACCACAGTGTGATGCAAATATTTCCAACTTGCACAGAAGTTACTTTTTTTAGTTATTGACAACTATGATAAGAATTCAAAGAACAATGATGTGTGTGTGTGTGTGTGTGTGTGTGTTTTTCCTTTCTTTCTTTCTCTCATTTAAGTATAGAATCTTTCTTGTATCACTCTGAAGTGTCCACCTGTTTTGAGGATTTCAGGGATGGGAGTGAGAAGACATTTTAACACTGATACACCAAAAAGGAAAAGAGAAGGATCATCTTCTGACATCACAAATATGATTTTATAGTATGACAATGAGCTAGAAATGCCGGCTTTATCAAAAGCAGGTCATGGTCTTTTTTTTTTTTTTTTAAGTTGTCGATGGACTTTATTTTATTTATTCATATGTGGTGCTGAGAATAAAACTCAGTACCTCACACATTGCAAGTGCTCTACCTCTGAGCCATGACCCCAGCCCTCATGGTTTTTTTTAATAGAAGAAAATGGATGATCAGAGCACAATAAACACAGTAGGCTAGCAACAAAGCATGTTGCCTTAAGAGAGGAAAAGAAAAGAGCATGTAAAGGGAAAAGCCCAAGATTCCCACTTTCTGGGGTATTGTAAGGAGAGACAGAAGAGAAACTTGAGTCCTGATTGCCCTGCTGTGGTTCTGGCTGCAAAGATGGAAAGGTTGTCAGATAAGCTACGTGCCCTCCAGGAGTGAGTAGCATCTGGCCATTTTGTTTTGGGGAGGCTGCTCTTGCATCAGCCGAGAGAATGATCAGAGCACAGTAAACACAGCAAGGCAAAGTGGCCAGGCTAAGGGAAGGACAGCATTTAGCTTTCCCCTGATAGCTTCAGCTCTGGTATGGTGCCGGCAGGACCAGACTGCTCTGTGTACCCCCAACAAGGATGAAGATGGTCGTGAGTCAAGAGACAGCGAGTCCTACCTAGGGAGATTATTAGGTGACAGCCTAGGCTGTGGCTAGGTGGAGGGTATGATGGAGATGTGCCAGAGTCCATCCAGAAGAGTGCTGGCAAGAACTGAGAGGACATGGAGTCAAGGTCAGCCAAGCCCTGACCCAACTGTAAGAGACCAAACCACACAGCTGCAAACACAGAGGCAAGCAGACACCCAAGGATGGATGAGCCCACTGAGGAGTGGCATGAAGCTAGGAGTCTTCAACCCCTAACAGCCCTGTCCCCAGCCCTCCTCCCCTACCCCACCCCAGAAACCATACTGGAAAGGGAGTCAAATATTGAAAAGACTAAGAATAGAATCTAAATATCATCATGAGAAACCTGAAGAAATTGGTTATATTCCTGCAACAGACCATACCTACTAGAATGTATTCATTTTGTTATCTCCTTCTTCCCAGTGGACAGGGGATGATGAGGAGGATCAAATCTTTCTTAGAAAGAAATGTAAAAACTATTTTTTCTTAGCAAATTTAACTTGAGCAAGTCTAGAATCTTCTTAATAACACAAAGAAGACAAACTCCATTCCCATAAATTCTGTTTTCAGTATAATGTCATCATTTCCAGGACTGATACCAATAAGTCTCTGCTGCTCTGACTAATACAATAATAAGTTTACACATGAGACTCTTACACATGCTTCTAGCTGCAATTATGATTTCTCTTTCTTCTAACACCCCCCATGCCCAGAAATCTATGAGCTCAGTTCTTTTTTATATTTCTAATACCTGACACATAGGTGGCACTCAATAAACTTTTAATAAGTAAATGAAAGTCATAAAGAATGAACAAACATCCAATAATAAATAGAAACACAATCATGTTCTACATTATTATTGTGGTGTTGATATATTGCATGCAACCTAAGTCTTGTCATCATTCCAGTTTTTCCAAATACGACTTTAATAGTAGACAAAAAGATTTCCAAAAAAGGAACAGAGACTAACACTATAGGGAAGTCAGTGAGGAGATTAGCTACAACATGAGAAGAACAAGGTTAAAGACAGAGAAAAACAAAGGAGTTTAACAATCCAACTAACAAGACCAGTTTAATAAGCAGATCCCCAGGAAGACAGCCATAAGGAAGGAGGGGGAAAGGGAAGGCTAAAGATCTTCAGGCTGGGGTTTTAACAGGAGCATATTAAGCATGTTAAATGATTTGCCAACAGGCCTGTATTTACAAAATTGAGTATAGAGCTAAAAGCAATCACTATGGAATTATGGAGTCTCATCATGTTAATTAATACATTTACTTGGCAGGATTTTTTCAAGATTTTTTAAAAATTCATTCTAGATACTCCATTTTAATAAATGCTCCAACTATTCAGATAAGGAAGGCACTTTAGGCTAAGCATGTAAACAGATCACTTCTACTAAGAGCAAGCAAGGTCCTTTTACTTTTTCCTTCTCCATTGCTGGGAGTTGAACCTGGAGCCTTGCCATGCTAGGGAAGAGCTCTCCCACTGAGCCACATCCCCAGTTCCAGCCTTCTCATAGTGAGAACCAAGTGGAAATTCTGAGCATGGGAAGTACAGAGCAGCATTTAGTCATGAGATTTGCATCCTAAACATGAACTTTATGAAGATTCATATTTTTCCCTTAGTATTTAGTTTAATTAAATATTTATAAGCCAGATTCATGTAGGAGAAACAAATATTTTCTCCAAGTCCTCAAACAGTCCTTTAAATGACCTTCGTCCTTGAGCCTAGATATTACTACAGTTGATGTTGAAAAATACACATCTGGGAAAAGTCTGAAGAATGTCACTAACCGCCTGTAGCAGCTGGGGTTAACCAGGTAAGAGAGAAGCGCTGTTTCCATAACAAAGCAAACAGAAACAAACCCTGGCAGGAGCTAGGTGCCCAGACTGGCCACCTGAGGATCTCCTGGGGCCACAGCACCGTCTAGCAAAGGGAACAGGACACCACTGCTCTGAGCTGTATAACTGTAATGAGCATGCTCTCTCAAATTTACTGAAGTCAAAACAGCAAACACAAGCAAAACCCAGGCCACAAAAGGTGTACCATCTTGCTGCCAACAAATAAATAACATGGGAAAAAAAGAATACTGCGTCTCAAATCAGGCTCATGCATTGGAAATATAATTGGCTCTTCATACCCTCGGGTTCTGCATCTGCAGATTCAACCAACCACAGATGGAACATATTCATGGAAAAATATTAGCTCTGTAACTGAACATGTACTGACATTTTTCTTGTCATTATTCCCTACACAATGCTGTGCATTAATTATTTACATGGTATTTACATTGTATTGGGTATTGTAAGTAATCTAGAGGTGATTTAAAATAAATGGGAGGATTTGTACAGATTACATGCAGATATTATATCATTTTATAGAAGGGACTTGAACATCCACAGATTTGGCTCTCCATAGCAATCCTGTAACCAAACTCCTTGATACTGAGGGACACTGTACTGCAAACTGACCCAGGCACTATGCAAACTTGCCTTCAAAACACAGGAAGCAATAATTCTTAATTAATGCAATTTTTAGGCAATAAATTAATGTTTGAGACTAATTCAGGAAACAAAGGTGCCTGGTACCTCACAGATTATCAGTTTAAGAAAAAAAATCCATCTCCTCTGGTTAGTTCTTAATTTTTTTGTGGTTGAGTGAATCAAATTCAGATTATAAGCCTGTGTTTTACATGAGAAGAGATTAGCTGACAACATCTCATCTTTGTTTAAGTACACACTGGAATAGGACAACTGATCCATGAAGAGGGACCTCTGACTACTACATCACCTCTCCATTATAGGACAAGTGAAAGAGACTCACAGAGATGACACCTAAATAAGTCAAGGCAGTATTCCAAGAGATGACTGTTCAGAAACTCCATGATTGGATTGATAGGCAAGAGAACAGCTCAGCATGAGAGTAATACTTGGAATCTGCTAACTGGGTTCCACATACTGTGGCTTTGCATGTGTTATAATCTAAAATTTAAATCTATTTTAGCTGGGCACAGAGGTACACACCTGTAATGGGGAGGCTGAGGCAGGAAGAACATAATTTCTAGGTCAATCCTCAGCAAATTGGTGAGACCCTCAGCATTTAGCGAGATCCCACATCAAAATAAAAAATTAAAAAGGTGGAAAGTGTAGCTCAGTGGTAGAGTGCTTATGGGTTCAATCCCCAGTAGTGGAAAAAATACATATTCATACAGTAAATGATGGCTTTAAAATATCATTAAAAAATAATATTAACAATATTATTATTAATAATATTAACAATAATATTAAAAATAATAATATTAATATTAAAATAATATTAACAATAAAAGAAATTTTATGCATGCTGTGGGCATTTGCCTTTGGGATTGTTTTATTTCATTTTTGTCTGGATGGCATCCAAACCTCTTTTTCAACACCCAGTAACATTGTTCAGTGCCTCCCGGGAATGAACCTCCCGGGAATGAATCAGTTCTAATTTCATTTTTCCTCACTCCTTCAACTATTTGATCAAAAAACTTGGCAGAGAGAGTCTCCGTCTTGTATTCCCACCTCACTGTATTTTAATCCCCAAACCTAGAGACTGGCTTTACTGTTCTTTAAATCCTGCCCTCATATTTCCTGTTCTTATCTAGTGACCTTGATCATCTCCCTATCTAGTGCCAGAGAGGATGATAAAGAAATTAACTAGGTATCATTGCTGACAAGGCACTTCTTAAGGCCAACTACTACAACTATGCTCACTCTCCACAGGTAGAAACTGAGACACCTGGGGCTTAAATAAATTCACTACCTTACAGGGCTGCTTTAGGAGAACTAGCTTGACATGAGTATCCCTGCTAAGAGCTAAAATCCAAGATGTGCTCAGTCTCAGCCTTTTCATTTCCCCTTATGATTTCTGTTTAAAGGCATTCATTTGCCATTCTAAGTTTTGTTCCCCCTGCCCTTCATGCTCCTATCCCTACCAGTAAACATGAATTCTGCCAAATAAGAAAGGAAAGGATACTTCAGCTCAGAAGCCGTCTGCATTATTAGTCCATATTCCTTTCTTTGGAAAACATTTAACTTGCCATGCAAACTTTTGTAATCACTCCCAAGTTACAAAAATTCACCTTATAAACAACACATACTCAGAAGGGACAACCCTTGGCAGCCTCTTCCCTCTTCCACCCCAAATACTATCATATTTCTTTCTCTCCAGAATTCTGAGTGCCAGTGTTCACAAATATGTCAAGACCACATCTCAAATAGCTCTGCCAAAAATTTCTATTTGTTCAGGATTGAAGACAACAGACCTGGAAAGATGCCAGTGGCCCAATTTCCTCTTCCTGTGCTTTTATCTTACCATTCTGTCTCCAGGAACCAACCCCTCACCCATCCCAAGAAGCAAAGTTATGTTGTATCAGCAAGAAAACTATATCATCTGGCCGGAGGGAAAGACATAATGAAAACAGAGAAGTATGTTTAAAAACAATGATGAAGAAAGTGATATAGAGAGACCAAGAGGTCCCAGAAGAATAGCAGAATGCATAGGAGGATATATGTTGTTGGAACTCATCCCCCAGGATTTGCTTGGGCCATGAGTTTCCCTAGTCTGGCCTCTGATAAATAGGTTTTCCATACTAACATTAAGAAATCCTTCATGGGGAGGTAAAGAATTGTTTCATAACTGCTTCATCAAACATTGCATTTTCATAAAAAATTCATCTGCATACATCAATTTTTTTTCATTTCCTTGGTTTTCCATTCAACAAGTGAAAGAGAAAAGAGAGAGAATTGTATTTGGGGAAACCACAATGAGCAGCAAATAAGGAAATCACTCTTAACAAATGTTCATTTTATTTATATTCATATAATTATATCCAATAGTCAATAACCAAAGTGATGATCTCCAATCCCAGAACAAAGTTATATTGTCATGCCACTTACTTATTTTCTTCCATTTTTTTCCTCTAAGAGAGAGATTGAAAGAAGGGCAACTCATGAACTAGATTAAGAGCCTAGACTTCAAGTAGTAGAAATATGTCTCTGTTCTATCAGTTTAATGAGGACTTTCCTATTGTTCTGTGTATACTGGAAGCATGCTGATCATTTCAAGGAAAAAGTTCACTGAAATTTGTGCCAGTTCCAAGTACTTATTTCCTATTTCTTCCCACTGGCTAACATGCATGCAAATTTCTATGCAAATTGGGTCCAGGTTTCCTGGAACTTTCAGACCCTGTCCTTTGGAAAAGACTGGTACAGTTTCAGCAGCAAGATATACACCTGCACTGGTCTTGGTATTGTAGGTGCCAAGCCACTTGTGGAGGAGAAAAAAGCATCCACTGCACCAAGAGGTAGGGGAAATGAAGGTAAATCAGGAGACCCATGCTTTCACTTTAAGCAGGTGAACTACCTGTGGTATTATACTATTATTCATCATTTTGTTTCCTCACATTTCACAAGCACAAGCTGTTCCAGGTCTACTTATGAACAATCAATTTCTTCAAATAAATATGAAATTACACTACTGCTGAAACCTGACAAAGCACTACAAATATAAAGAAACAAGCAAATTACAGACCAGCATCCCTCAATAAATATAGATACAAAGTCTTCCACAAAGTATTAGCAAATTGAACCCAAAAATGCATTAAAAACATAATACATTACAACCAGTGTAGTTCATCCCAGGAATGTAAGGCTGTTTTAACATTAAAGTATGAGTCCATGTAATTGCCTATATTAACAGATGAAAGCAAAAAAACAAGACAATCTCAATAGATGCAGAAAAGGCATTTAATAAAACTCACATCCATTCATGATTAAAAATAAAAAAACAATCAATAAACTAGGACTAGAAGGGAGCTTTCTTAAACTAATGAAGAACATCGGAGGGGAAAAAACTTAGGACCAATATACTCCATGGTGAGAATGCTTTCCCACCAAGATCAGGAAGAAAACCATGTTTGTTTTCATTATTTCTATCTAATTTCACAAGGTAAATAAACAAATGCACAGGATCAGGAAGAAAGAAATAAAACGGTCCCTACTTGTTGATGACATGATCATCTACATAAAAAGCTAAAGAACCAAAGAATCATCCAAAACACCGTAGAACTAATAAGCAAGGGTGGCAACATTGCAAAACACAGAAATTAGTTGTATTCCTAAAAATCATCAATGAATAATTATAATTTGAAATTTTGAAAACAATACCCCTATACTAGCACCAAAACTGAAATAGTTACATAAAAATCTAACAAAATAGTTACATAAAAATCTAACAAAAATCTATATGCTGTCTGCAACTTACTTTTAAATGCTTCACAAAAATATAAATACAGATATATTAAAAATGTGGCAAAATGTTAAGAATTATTTACTCTGAATGGTGGTCTAGGAGTGTTCTATGAATATTTTGTGTGAATATTTATAAATTTTGTAATAAAAACTTAAAGGAATTTGTTTTACAATAAAAAAACAAATAAATATCTGTATGCTGACAGCTATCAAACACTTACAAAGAAAATAAGATCTAAGGAAATAAGGAAATGTGGTCACAGATTAGAGGAATTAATATTGTTGAGATGTCAGATTTTTCCAATTTGATTTATAGATCTAATGCAATTTAAATTAAAATCACAAAAAGCTTTATTTTAAACTTCTTTTTTCAGTATTGGGAATTGAACCCAAGGCCTCACACATAGAGGTAGTCAAGTCCTCTCCCTCTGACCAACATCCCCAGCCAGAAAGCTTTATTTTAGATAGCAAGAAGTTGCTTATAAAGTTTTTGTGGAAACAGTAATAACCAAAATAATTCTTAAAAAGAACAAAGCCAGAGGACCTGTGTTCGTCAGCTTTTCAGCACTATGACAAAATAGCTAAGAAAATCAGCTTAAAAGAAGGAAGGGTTTATTTTGGCTCCTGAGTTCCAAAGCCTTAGCTCATGGTCACTTGGCCCCGTTGCTTTGGGCTTGTGGCAAGGCAGCACATCATAGTAGAATATGTGGCAGAAAATCTGCTTACCTCATCTCATAGCAGCTAGGGGAAAAAAAGAAAAAGAAAGAACAGGAGGTGGCCCAGGTCCAAATATCCCCTGCAAGGACACACACTCAGTGACTTAACTTCCTTCCTAAAGATTCCACCACCTCCCAACAAGCAGCAAACTAGGACCACAACTTTAGCACATGGGTCTTCCAGAGTATTTAATATCCAAACTACAGCAGACTCTCACTGTTCCATTTCAAGGTTATAAAGCTATCATAATAAAGACAGTGTAATATTGATGAAATTATATATACCTATAGGAGAACAGGGTAGAGAGCCTATAAATAAACCCTTACAAATGCAGCCAACCAATTTTTTTCAAAGCTACAGAGGCAATTTAATGGAGAGAGTATGGTATTTTCAATAAATGGTGCTGGGACAATTGAACATACTCAAAACGTGTTTGACATATGAATGTTGAATACCCAATGTATTTTTTAAATGTTGATACATATACATAAAATTAACTCAAAAGCATCACAGATCTAAACATAAAATATAAGACTACATGACTTCTAAAAGAAAACACAGATAAAGAAAATAGGACCTTGAGCTTAGCAAAGAGTTTTTAGATACAATATCAAAAAGCATGATTCGTAAAAAGAAAAGCCAATGAATTATAATTATTTTACAAAATTAAAAAGTTTTGCTTTTAAAAAGTTTTTATGTTAAAAAAAAAAACATGGTTAAAAGACAAGCCACACACTGGGAGAAAAATATTTGTAAATCATATATCTGAAACAAACACTATATCCAGAATATAGAAAGAACTCTTAGAACTCAATAATAAGAAAACAAATGACCTAATATAATAAAGGCCAGTGAGAAAACTCTGAACAGAGACCTTATCAAATAAAAAAATATAAATGGCAAATAAGCTTACAAAAATGTGCTCAATATCATTGTTCATAGGGAGAGAACAGATTAAAACTCTGAGATACTGTTACTCACCTATTAGGATGGTTAATATAAAACAACTAACAATGCTATGAGCTGGTAAAAATACAGGACAACTGGAATAACACTCATATGTTACTAGTGGGAATAAAAATAATAAGAATCACTTTAGAAAAGAGTTTCACAATTTTTCATAAAGTTAAATATCAATACCACTCTTAGTATTTTATCCAAGTGAATTGAAAACTATGTTTACACAAAAATCTGTACACAAATATTTAGAGCAGCATTTTTCATAATCTCCAGAATTTGGACCTTCAACAAATGAATGGTTAAACAAATTGTGGTATATCCATACAGTAGAATATTACTCAGTGATACAAAGCCACAAATTATTGATACACACAAAAACATAAACGAATTTTAAATGCATTTTGCTAAATGTAAGAAGCCATAGCCCAAAAGGTTACATATTCTATGATTCTATAATTCTATATATTTTACATTCTAGAAAGGAAAAACTATGGGAAATAAAAGTAGGATAACAGTTGTGAGGGTTGGAGACAGGATAGGATTTGAATGCAATAGAGGAACGCAAGAAAATTTCAGAGGCAGCAGTCCTATGGTGGTAGATACAAGGCTACACTTGCCAAAAACCCTGGAACTCTACAACACTACAAGTAAATTTTACTGTATGTAAATTTTTATTTGTCATTGAAGAATGACTCTCCACTACCTAAAGAAAGTCATTAATTTTGTTCTAAGTAAGCAAAATATAGATAAATAAAAACAAAAAACCCAGAATTTTTAATCTTTTAATTTTTAAAAAACTGAACCAGGATTATGGGAGAATTCAGAAAGAAATATAGACTATAGCTAGGAATCTAACTGAATTCTAATGTGCAACATAACCATACTGAAAGGGATTTGGAAAAGAGCTGAACTAAATCACTTTGTTTTGACTGTAAGGCAAAAAGAACTGTAAACAAACTCTCTATTCCGGTTGGCAAAATACAGGTGAGTAGTATAATAAAACTATTTTACAAGTGTAGTGGGGTTGAAAAAATAAGTAAATATACTGTAAATAGTGAGAGCCAAGTTTTCCATTATAAAAGAGGGAGGGGGAAGCCATAAGCAAAGAGTAAAGTTATTAACAAAGAGTAAACACTAGAATGGATTTGGCGGGGCAGTGGGGGTGTACTGGAAATTGAACACAGGGGCTCTTAACAACTAAGAAGCCACATCCTCAGCCCTTTTTCATATTTTATTTAGAGACAAGGTCTCATTGAGTTGCTTAGGGTCTCGCTAATTGCTGAGTCTGGCTTTGAACTCAAGATCTTCCTGCCTTAACATCCCAAACTACTAGGATTACAGGTGTGCACCACCACACCTGACACTAGAATGGATTTTATGGTGTTTGTCTGAAGTCAAGATATTGGTCACACCAACCAGGTTCTCTTCAGCTTTTTATTTTCCAGAGTTATTTATATATTTTCATTTAGTGAGATTAAAAATTCTGGGTTTTTTGTTTTTATTTATTTATATTTTGCTTACTTAGAACAAAAGTAATGACCTCTTTAGTTAGTGGAGAGTCATTCTTCAATGACAAATAAAAATTTGCATAAGTTAAAAACAACTTTACAAGGTCAGTCTTGATGGCACACACCTGCAGTCCCAGTTTCTCAGGAAGCTAAGGCAAGAGGATGGCTTGAAACCAGAGGTTGAGGCCAGCCTCAGTAGCATAGGAAGACCTTGTATTTAAAGACAACAAAACAAAAACAAATGAATTTATAAATTTAAAAAAAATTAATAGAAATCTATGAGCCTGCCTCTGTATATTCATGGATCAGGGATAGTTGAATGAAATTGGACATATTGAATTTGATCACAATTTATAAATACAGATCTGGGAATTCCCCAATTTCTGCTTGGAGTCAGTTCTAAAAGATCATTTCTAAGTCTGTAGTTTGGAACTCCCCAGGCAGCCCCATCTGTCAAGCCCTTCTTCTGTTTCAGGGCTATTTCCTGGTTAGAAGCAAAACTGATAGCCCCATCTAACCCTGAGTGGCCAAACCATAGCCTCCTGCTCATCACCAGCTACTGTACCCTTTCATACACCATCACTTACCACAAAGCAAATTCACCCTCCAAATATCCCACACGTCTGAATTTACCTCTCAGCTTTGGTCATAGGCAGCTACAAGTTGAAAACATTCATGGAGGGCCAGGACTGAGAAGATGCAGCCTGTAAGGGCCACTCTGGCCAGGTGCTGATGCAGGGTGAAGCAGGTGGTGCTGTACCATGTAGGGAGGGCAACCCACTGTCCCACAGCAAGACTTGGGGTCAACAGAGAGTTCAGACGATGGTAGAACAGAGGGTTTAAGGGGTTAGGGCCAGGGTCCTAATTCCAGGACTCCTATCTCTGTAGAAACAGGACAGGGCTGCTGATCCCAGGTCAGGGCTGCCCTTTGAGATATTCACAGATGGACACCCCATTCACTCAACAACCCATCACGTTAAGGGTTCGGGTCATACATCACTCACACGCATCCCCAGATCATCCTATTTGCCAAGGCAGAAGAACAGAAGGAGGAAAGAGGAAAGGGAGAAGATGAGAAGAGAGCACCTACCAAGGAAGTTGTTAGCCCCCCACACACACAGCATCCTGACCATAGAAGTAACAACGGCTTCTGGTCTCATGCAGGAAGCACTGGGATGAATTTTCCCGGTCTCCTTAGTTAACCCAGACCCTCCTTAAAAGTTGGGGTTTATAAATTTATAAATGGAAGACTACACTGATCTTCCTTCATGTGTTTCATTCACTCCATCAGCCACTGTTGCTACACATCCTCTCTGTTTCCGGCAGAGGACCTAGAGCTCAGCAGGGAGAAGCAGAACTGCAGCTCTCCTTCTCAGGGCTCACATTCAAGTGCAAAAGCAAATGAACTGTGACAAATAAACTCAAGTAAACTCCTTTCTTTTTGTACATTTTCACACAAGACGCTTAACTTTGATGCAGAATGTTTGTTTTGCTTGTTGGTTGGTTTATTTGGAATGACCTTCATTTGAATAGTCTACCTTAGAGGCTAAGGACAACAACGGGATTTCATCTGTTTCCTCTCTGGGCTATTTCTGTCCTTTTGGCCAAAGAGCTTTGCTGAAGGAATGTGGATTCAGGGTGTGGTGTGGAGGAACTCAGACCCTTCCCTGCCTCAGCTCCACTCAGAGCTTTGGTGGCTGCTGGACTTTCTTCTGCCCAAGTATCCTGTGTTAAACAGTTTAGTCCCCCTGAGTTAAGCTAACTGCCATGATAAAGCAGCAATCTCTGAATAGCAACACACAGCCAGCCCTCCTGAAACCCAGATCCAAGCAGATAATGGGCAGAGTCACTGATTTACATTGACCTGCTTACAAGAACTAATAAGTTGCTTCATTCACTGCCAAGGTCATTTCTATCTGTAGAGGTCAAAATCTGTGATGATAACATGATCTACAAAACCCAGCCTTCCATCCCTAAAAATTCTGGCCAGAGACTAGATTTCCTCTGAGCCATAAGAAAGACTCTCAACCATATCTCCTGCAGGTGCTGCCTTGCTTCCCACTTCCCCTCCCCCTCCCCCTCCCCTAAAATCCACTAATAAAGCCAAAGGGCTGGGACTTCTTTCAGAGGCATGAACAGCCAAGATTTGGAGAGAGGGACCAATCTAGATAGGACAGTGGCCACCATGTGGCTTTAATTTATGGAAAAACTGAGAAGGATGATTCTGATCCCAGTATTTATCATTAGGTCAGTCAATAAACATTTATTGAGTGCTTACTATTCACCAGGCAGTGCTTAATGCTCACATCAAATATCACTTAGTTAAAAGCTGGAGAGACAGTGATAAGGCAGAGTGAAGTTAGTATCAACAGAGAAGGTGGGAGCAATGGTTGAGTAAAGAAGGTCATCAGAGCAAGGCGAGGATGGGGGTAAAGTAAGAGGGGCAAAAAGTGCCAATCTTTAAAGTTGTTACGCCTGAGTCAATGTTTGCTTGCTTTGGTCACAACCATTGCAAGATCCTCCACCTAGGTTTCATTTTCCACTTTTTCATTTTTTATATTTTATTTTTAACTGACAAAAAAAATAAAATTGTGCATGTTTATAAGGTATAATGGGATGTTTTGATACATGTAAGCATTGTGAAGTGGTCAAATCAGGCTAATTATCAAACCCATTACCTCAGATGTTTATCTTTTCCTTGTAGTGAGAGCACTTAACATCCTTCCTTTTATCTATTTTGCAACATAAATACATTATTGTCATCTGTAGTCACCTTACTGTGTAATAGAACACGAGGACTTATTCCTCCTAACTAAAAGCTCATTCCCACTGACCAATGTCTCCTTTTCCCCACGTGGCCATCCCTTCTCAGCCTCTGGTAACCACCATTCTATTTTCCACTTCTGCAAGTTCAACCTTTGTAGATGGCATGTGTGAGATCATATGATATAGGTCTCTTGGTGCCTAGCTTATCGAATTTAGCACAATGTCCTCTGGTTTAATCTATGTCTCACAAATAATAGAATTTCCTGTTTTTTTAAAGACTGAATAGTATTCCATTGTCTATATAAACCATGTTTTAAAAATTCATTCATGCCTTAGTTGACACTTGGGTTGACTCCACGTCTTGACTGTTGTGAATAGTACAGTGGAGAACCTGGGAGAGCAGATGTCTCTTTAATGTATGGATTTTAATTCCTTGGATTATGAATGCTTGGAGCTACCCATTGGTTGTGAGATTGCTGGTGGTTCCTTCCACCTCTATTTTAAACACTATGTAAAGACAAAGCAATTCATGGGATTAATTGCCATTTAGAGAAAGGAGGTCAAAAGTCATGCATTGAAGCATTTAAGTTCCAAAATGTCTTAACATCTCAGTTCCAAAAACATTAAACCCTTCAACATATCCATGAAAGGTTTCACTTGCCCTCCCCAAACTGAGTATGTGTCCCCTCCACCCTGCCTCTGTCAAATATTAACAAACCGCAGTAGAGAACCCAAGACACAGTAATGCATGTGCTGGTGGAGAGAGTCAGCTCTCCTAGGCCTTTAGCCCAGATGTGGTGATACCATGTGGTCACTGAACCTGCTGGCTAATCAAAGAGAGCTAACAGCTGTACAGCAAGGTGAAAATGTGACCTGCCGGGGGACACAAGGAACAGCCTTCATTGTGTTTGTTCCTGTCAGATGCTCTTAAAGGTGCCACAACCTGGGTAGTTGCTGGACTCTCTTGGAACTTGAAGTTTGTTGTCATACTGTTTCATATTTCCCACTGTAATTTCTGAGTTAGGTTCATATCCAATTTTTCTTTTTAAAAGGCTTTATTTTTTAAAATGATACTAATGGTGGCTCACAGCCTGGCTCTCTGATTCTTCTCTGCTGGGTTTGCATGTGGAAATCCTAACCAGGCTCTTCCATAAGGCAATGTCTGAAGAGAAGGAGACTGAAGCAGTTCCTTTCCAGGGTAAATTATATCCTTTGGGTATTTCCAAAAGATTCACTGGTCAATGTGTAGGTTCACTAGGGCCTTTAACTTTATGAAGCCAACCCAGTAACATCTGTTAGTGTACCTGAGGAGAAGTACTCATCTCGCCAACTTAGTCAAAGCAGGAGATGTCCTGAATGTCATATCCCTGATAGGTAATAGATGTGAGTTGTGGGAACACTGTGCTGATCCCCACATGCTTTTTTTAAAGGGCAATTTACCTGCAGCTCTGTCTGGCTTAAATCAACAGGATATTTAACATTCCTCAGCAAAAAACACGCTATCTGTGGGAGAAAGGCAGGCCAGATATGCCAATAAGAATACAAGTTATCCTGAAGTGTGTGTGTCGGGGTGGGGGGTGGCTTTTGTGTCCCTTACACAAACCAGATGCCAGAACTCAGGGAGATAAGGACAATTCCCCTCCACCATAAAATCTATAAGAAGATTCCAATTAAAACTGGTCAGCATAGGCCAAAGTGACCTAGAGTTGTCGTGGGCAGTGGAGACTTGAAAGTCTGATATCATCCTGCATCAGTCAAGACTCTCTGGAGACTACCTTCGGACCCCCAATAAAACTGGAGGGCAGACGGGCTGCACTGCCCTTCTCCCTCTGAGAGGACCCACTGTCTCCCTTGAAAGTTTCCCCTTTTCCTTTCCCTATCCCTTCAATAAACTCAGGCCTGTTACTCTGAGTGACAGGTCTGAAATCCTTCTGGTCTGATTGTAAGAACCACTGAGAAAAGACCACTGTGGCCGCCTCAGCTCCACTGCAAGCCTTGCCCTTTAACTCCCTAATTGCCCCACCATCCCACCCACCAACACTCACATTAGGTCTTTTTTCTAAAAAAAAAAAGTCTCCTTTCAATCAATATGACTTGTGGAAAGTGAGAGTGGAGATGACATATACCTTTGGACATGGATGGGCAAAACTCGCAATACACACATACAATTTGGGATGGGGTAAGAATTTTAAAGACTTTCATATCATTGAATGAAAAGAAGAAAAGAGAAAGGGGCCAGGTCAAAGACCTTCCCTCCACCAGTGCCTTGAAGGCAGTGCGTAGACCCACAGTCTAGTGTAATTAGTGACTCCTGAAGCCACCTGATCTCCCTCCCTGGGCTCCTGGCACTGGTCAGCCCAAGGCCTGAGAAATACCCAAAGCAGCCACCCTCCTGAAGTCCTGGTCCTGAAGGAAAGTCCCAAGACCCTGTCCTAACTGTGTTCACACCCTCTAAGGGCTTGCCTTCGGGAATCAAAGAAAAGAATCAATAAACTGAGGATATGACTTGCAAGGCATTATAAAAACTCAGTTTCTCTTAAGCAACAGTCAAGCAACTTGACCTAATATCACCAATTTAACCACAAAACACAGCTGCCTACCCAGACTGGTTGAGTTTTCCCTGCTTTGTTGTCTGTGTTCCAGCTGACTTTAAAAGAGAGATCCCCTCCCTAAACTGCTCCATCCTCTGAATATTGGCTCGCTAACTGGATTCAAATAACCTTTTAGGAATATAAATACTTATATTATTTTGATATCTGAATCCTCACTTTTCCACTCAGACAAATTTAGAGATGTCTTTGTTATCTGAACTCACCCCATGAACTTGATTTTTCAACTCAGAATCTAAATATATTCAGATAGTGAAGAAGACTTATAATTTCAGAGGGCTGTAGAAATTCATTTTAATCTCACCCTGAGGTAGGGTGAAGATTGTATGCAATTCCAAAGATCTGAGGATCTCTAATCAGAATTCTCTACTCTGGGGATGGCTGATAATCATTTTAAACATCTTTATCAAAATCCATATCAGATCACTTTATGCCTCTTAGAATAGCTATTATCCAAAACAAAACACAAAAGCAGAAAATAAGTGTTGGTGAGGATGTGGAGAAAACAGAACTCCTGTGCATTGCTGGTAGGATTGTAAAATGATGCAGCTGCTGTAGAAAAGAGGCTGGTGCTTTCCAAAAGTTAAACACAGAATTACCGTATGATCTAGCAAGTCTGCTCCCAGACATACACCTAAAAAAATGAAAGCTGGGACTCTAGCAGATACCTGTACACCAATGTTTTTAGAGTAGTTGAATACATAGAGACAGAGAGAAGAATAGTGGTTGCCAGGGCTATGGAGGGAGGAATGGGGAGGGAGCGTCCAATGGGTAGAGTCTCAATATGGGAAGTTGAGAAAGTCCTGGGGATGGTTGGTAGGGAAGGATGCACAACAAGTAAACATACTCAAGGGCACTGAACTATACACCTCAAGAAGGTTAGTATGAGAAATTTTACTATATTTACTTTATTAGAATAAACAATGATAAAATATACCAGAGACCATAATGAGATCTCTATTTATTTTTACCTATTTGAGATATTTGTTTTACCTATTTGAACAGGTAAGATAAAAAGAGTGACAAAGTTAAATCCTCATAAGGATACAAAGAAATTGGATCTCTCATACATTCTGGTACAGACACTCTGGAAAATAGTTTGGTGGTTCCTTTAAAAAAGCAAAACATACACTTATCATAGAGCCCAACAAACACACTCTTGCACATTCACAACAAGAGAAATGAAAATTGTGTCCAAACATAAAACACATACATAAATATTTATAGAAGCTTTATTTAGAATATCAAAACCCCAAAATCAAAGCAACCAAAATATGATGTAATAGGTGAATGGTTATACACACTGTGGATATCCATACCATGGAATACTCTGCACCAATAAAAAGAATGAAGCACTGATATATTCAATGAGTTGGCTTGATCATAAGGGGTATTAATGTTGAGGGAAGGATGACAACCTCAAAAAAGTCACACATTGTGTGACACTGTGTAGGCAACATTCTCAAAATGACAAAATCATAGAGATGAAGAAGATATCAACTATTGTCAGGATTTCTGGATGATGAGAGGAGGTGAGTGGGGATATATAAATGTAACATAATTGATCTACTCGTTGATGGAAGTGGAAGATACTGGCAATTATCTACCATCAATGAAACTTCAAAAATATTCCATGCCCCCATTCTTTAATAAAGGACTGCAAGTAATTTAATGAATAATTTCCACTTCCAGTCATCCCAACTTCCACTAAAAACACAATGGCAGCTACCAAAATAAATTCCACTAACAACCTCTAGCCTACCACAGTGTGGCTTATTTTCTTCCCTGTTTTGCCAGGGGGGAGGCTTCCTGTTGAGATTAGTCCGAGTTGTGGCACAATATCATAGAGGATGTTTTGTCGTCTACGCCTAGAGGATGTTAATCACCTATGTATGGATACCTGTCTAAAATTCAAGGATACACAAAGATATCCAGAGCATTCTGACTACAAAAAAAATCCTGTGGATGAAAACCTAAACACTCATGCATGCAATTTAGTGCCTTTATTAATTGTTCACCTTGAGTTTTTTTCTCATATACAATTTTTTTATTTGTTCTAATTAGTTATACATGACAGTAGAATGCATTTTGACACAATGTACACAAATGGAGCACAACTTCTCATTCTTATGGCTGTATACAATGCAGAGTCACACCAGTAGTGCAATCATACATGTATACAGGGTAATATATATTCCACTGTCCTTCCCACACACACACCCCTTTCCCCCCCCCAGTCCCCTCTGCCCAAACCAAAATTCCTCCTCTCTTCCCTAGTCACACCCTCCCATTATGGATCAGCATCCACTTATCAGAGAACACCACTGAATTTTATTAAAGAAAACATTTCTGATACAAAATGACTTTATATGTAGGTAACATCTAAAACAAAGGTGTAAAGAACTACAAAAGTCACAATTCAAAATATAGACAACTGTGTTACTAGGAAAGTCGATTTTTTTAAACATTTATTTTTTGGTTATAGGCGGACACAATACCTTTATTTTACTTTGATGTGGTGCTGAGCATTGAACCCAGTGCCTCATGCATGCTAGGCAAGCGCTCTACCACTGAGTCACAACCCCAGCCCAGGAAAGTCAATTTTGAACTTCCTACCCAAAAAAAGTCATTCAACCCATGTTTGTTCCACGATTCCTTGGGATGATTCTACATTCTCATTTGTTTAAAGTATTTTCAGCTTCTTATTAAAATATGACAACTCCTTTCACACATTTTATGGAGAGTTTAAAGGCAAAAAAATCTGTGATTCCTGCTTGACCTACAAATTTTCTTAATCGGATTTATGAGTGACTCAGGACATTTAAATGAATTGGTGCTTTAATGATGGAACTGTATTAAATCATCTGCCAAAATTCTCTGATGAAAATGAATACTTCAGTAATCCCCTTCTTTTCTTCTACTGACTTCTGTTATCTGTTCTCAAGGGAATACAAGAAGCTATGCTTCCTCTTCCTAGAAAGTCCCTTTCAATAACTCCAGCCAGAGTCTAAACAATAAGTGACAATGTCAGATGCCTAAATATATTCTGTTTTAGTGACCCAGATTTTCAAATTCCCTGCCATCAACTCGCCCTGTGCTTAGCACTTCTCACACCCAGATCACCCTGATGTCCTCCATATGTTGCCCTACCACCCTGTCATCTTCAATTCCAAGGAGGCACAAAGGTCTTGTGGTTATCAGGAAGATAAGCTTAGTCTTTGACAGCCTATGCCTGCAGTTGTTTCTAAATCTCTCTTTCTCTCTCTCTCTCACACACATACACACACACACACACACACACACACACACACACACACACATACACACACACCTCTACACCTCTAGGGGAGAAATCTGGCCTGCCTATTATGCTCTCAATAATTCTACCATCTGTTGTAAGAAGTTAATGTTCTTGTTCTTTACATTATGGGGGGTGGGGAGAGTTTGCAAAATTAACTGGAGGATGCATGGCACATCACATTTTGTGGTTCAGTCGGGTAGAGTCAGAAGACCTGGTTCCAACGCCATCTTTACCATCAGGAGGGTGTGAGGGCCACAACCACTTCTTTCCCAGGCTCACGGCTTTCCTCCCATCCAGTCTGCTGGCTGATCAGCCCATGTGTGCTCTCTTAGACATGTCAGCTCCTTGGGCCACTCCTTTCCAACCTGACACCTGGCTAATCCCATTAACTGTTCTGAACCAGCCTCCCCTGAAATACATGTCTTGAGCCCCGCCTATGGTTTCAGGAGCATCCCTGGTGTGTCTTCATCTAATAGTTTACCATAATCATCACCCACAATCACTTCTATGATGGTGCAATTGCCTCTTGGCAATCCTCATAGGCAGGACAGCCTATTTTTCTGTAAAAATCCTGATCCCAGTCGAAGTTCACTATACCACAGGAATGAAGGGTTCTGGTTTATGAATCTTCTTCCAAATCCTGGGAGAATCCTAAGAAATATACTCACAGAGTCATTTTATTCTATTCTGCAACACTAGAAAACTCTTCGAAATGGGATAGAGGTTGACCTGTACAAGTATAGGGTAGTCACTGTGTGACCGTCAGAAAAGACAACAACATGGGATTATCAGGAAATTAGTTTGTCATCTGGTGATTGGTCAAAGTGTTTTGGGTAAATTGTTACCAAAAAAATAATAATAATAATAATAATAATTAATTAAATTGTTCTAGGGGTCCAGAGTGGCAGGGCAGGTAGGGCAGCTATCTTGACTGCCTTTAGTTAAGCTTGCTGTCTCTTTCCTTTCCCTTTCCTCTCAGACAAACCCCTCTTCCTGTTGGGGGGACACTGGAACATCTGAGGGCATTTTTCTGAATCTAGAGAAGCTGAATTTGGATTTTAAAAAATCCTTACGGAATTAGCCAGTTTTTTAAACTGATAATTTCCATCATACTCACTTTTCATCTAATTTCTTATTCATAATTTTATATTACTTTTCTGAAAGGGAATTCTTCAAAGGGCATAAGCGTTTCCCTCACAAAACCTGGACTTGCCCCTGTCTGTACCTCACTTAGCAGCTGGCATGTAAGATTTGACCATTGAACCCATGGGTGCACCAGTGCATGAGGGCAAGTCACCTACATGACCAAGTTTACCTCCACCACTAATCAGTAAGGTGAGGTCCTTAAATAAAATAACTAAATTAAATAGCCTGGGTGTGAGAACATTCTGCAGGGAACCACAAGATATTCTAAATGGGTAAGATAGTTGCTCAATTTGTTTTTTCCAAATGTATGGATCAAAATAACTTTGACTATTGGGAGAAAGTAGTAAAGAATGCTAAGGAAAGGGGTTTTTAAAAAATGAGCTCCTGTGACATGGCATGCAAAAAAAATCCTTTCTGAGTTAGAAGATTGTTCATGAATCTGTTAGAGAAAGCAAACTTTTCATTCCATGCTATTTTAACCAAACTTCCTTATCTAGTTTTCAGCTAGGAAATGTCTGTCTCACAAAACTTCCTCAATTTTTATTGTATATTTTTTAATATATTACATATATATTAAATTTTAATTAAGTCTCAAATTCTGAGAAATGTTCCTTCAATCCCCAGATTTACTGACGATTATGATCACAGTCAACTCCTGCCTGACCTTCCTCCTCTGTCTCTTTGTACACCTGGAGTAGAAAAAAAAATGACTGGAAAAACTAAACACAGTATAGAAATAATCGAACAACAAAATTAAAGACTGCTCCAGTATGAATGTCAGACACTGTGCTTTGAATGGAACTAAATCAGAACCTTGTATTCACTCAACAAATATTTACTGGGCATATAGTGTACATCAGGCCCTGGACTAGGATTGAAAAAATCAGTGGAAAAAAATTCCTTTAATCTCTGCTGTTTTACTGTTTACAATGTAACAGAAGAGACACTAACCAAAATAATATAACAATAAAGCCTCATTAAAATGTAAATCAGTGTGCCTAGCAGACTTTGCTGAGCGTGTAACATTTACGGTGAAACCTGCAAGGTAAGAAGTTGATTATATGCTGGGTGCGGTGGTGCATGTCTGTAATGCCAGTGGTTCAAGAGGCTGAGGCAGGAGGATCATGAGTTTAAAGCCAGACTCAGCAACTTAGCCAGACCCTAAGCAACTCAGAGACACTGCCTCTAAATAAAACATTAAGAAGGGCTGGGGATGTGGCTGACTGGTTAAGCACCCCTGGGTTCAATCCCTGGTACCAAATAAAAGTTGACTATAAAAAAGGAGGGAGCAAGAGTGTGCCCAGTAAAGGAAATACAAAGGTGCTGGGGTAGGAAGATGCTTTGCTTTCATGAGGAACTGAGAAGAGAGAGCCTGCCTGGACTTTCTGGTGAAAGGGGTCCCACATATGTGACCAAGAGCCACTTTTCCTTAAATTTTTGTTAACTGACCTTCCCTTAATGACCACAGCTATTGCCTAGAATGCTCTTGCAGAGGGACAGAGAGTCAGCTTGTCTCCCTTCAATGAGGGTCTAGAAATTCAATCAATGAGCATTTACAATGCATGGGACACCACAGTGAAGGGGGAAAATCAGAGAACACTCTGAACTGAGAACCAGAAGATGCTCCTTCCTAATTGAGTAGGTGGCCATCCTTCACTCAGCTCCGCGAGTCAGTCCCAGTCCCTGGCCCAGGCTAAATGAATGTTGATGAAGGAACACCACCCTCAGCCTCCTCATCTGCAAATAGACAACATTTCCTACCTCGCAGGGCTGTGGTAAAAATTAAACAAGAACCCCTTAGTATACTTTGCAGTGTTTGACATATAACAGGTACATTTAAAATGTTTAGTTTTTAGGATTGTCCATTGGACTCCAGTTTCTATTTTGCTCCAAATAATTTCTCTGCTAACATGGGAATGCTAGTATCTACGGCATTTTCATTTTTAAATTGCCTTTGGAATGCCCGGCCTCTTGGGCCACCATGCTTCGATGGTAATGTATTTTTATTAGCTGTATTGAAGGCACCATGAGATGGCAATACATCCTGATTGTTGATAACATGTCCTGGGGGTAGTTTCCCATAAAATGGGCTTCAGCCTCAGAAAACTGCCAATAAAATACCAAATGCACAGCTATCCAGGATCATAACCTTGACAGGACTTTAGGGATATTCTTGGATTGCAGAAGCACAGCAGCTTGGGCAAAGTTCTGGAAATGAGAGAATAAAGACAGCCCACCCAGGTGGACAGAGGAGTTGTCTGACTAGCAAAGCTATGCCTGCAAAGTGAGAGACAAATTCAAGGAAAGAGCCAATATTTAAGGGGAAGAATAAAGTATTCACAAAGTCTAATAAAATGAACTCTAAGGGGCTAAAGGCAACCATTCAAAGGTGAATGAGGATCATGGTAGAGGAGGAAGAGGACAGCATTGAGCATCAGCAGAGCTGATGGCTGATAAGCTATGAGGATGAGGGCTGGAGGGATGAGGAGGACTCAGGCTTAACATGGGATGCCTGGGAGAAAGGTATATGGGAACAGAAGCCAGAAGTAGTCTGCTCTAGAGAGAACTTGAACATGGTTTTTTTTTTTTTTTTTTAATATAAATGTCTGGATTTGAAGCCCAGGCTGGAAAACTGATTACAGCAATCAGGCCGGTTGGAAAAAGAAGAGAGGCAGGGCAGAGGGCAGGGCAGGACAGGAGGGCCACACAAGGAGAAGACGTGGTTGAAATAACAAGAATAGATGAGCTCACTAGGCAAGGAGGAGGAAAGGGCCCTGGGGAAGTTCACGCAGCAGGAGAAGGAAGCTCAGCAGACAGAGATCACCGGAAAGGAGCCACCAGGGCTCCTGAACTCCAAAGGTAAATTTTTTTGGTATATTTCTGATCACACAGCTCCCCTGAGGAGCCCGCGCCAGTGACTTCTCCTGAGCTGCCTGGGCAAGCCCAGCAGCCAGAACCTGGCCCCACCCCTGACTCGGCCTCTCCTCTCCCTCACAACACACCAGCCACACTCACCGTTCACTGTCTCCCAAATATTTAAATTCACTTCCACTTTGGAAGCCTTTGTGCTTTCTGACCCCTCTACCAGGACACTCTTCAAAGGATCCTGGACCCGTCTATCCAATGGCACAAATGCACACCGTTCTCTCCCAGAGCATAGCCTTGAATTGTCCTAACACACACAACTGTGAAATTCTCACGGTTATTTGTTTACCTCCTCGTAGTCCATCTCCCTACTCTCAGGTAGACTCAGGATGGGGGACCTGGGACCTTGTTGTTCACTCTGCTCTTACAGTACTTAAGAAAAAGACACCTTAGATTAAAGAAGAAAAAAATTAGAGGCCTAAAACAGATTTTGACAAAAATAACAGGATTAAAGCCAGACCATACCAAGTTATGGGGAGGAAGAGGAGGCAAGAACTAAGACAACTTATCCAAAACATACACACCCTCATGGGGGAAGAGGAGTTGTTAGGTAGTATAGCTACAATCACACCTTCTATAAGAGCAGCCTTCCCAGAGTATGTGAACAAAGTATTTTGACTGAATCCCATCTTATTTCTTCCACTAAAGGTTCTTTCAGCAAAAACCCTGATATCCCCCAGGCCTAAAATCCTTGCTTAGATGGAAAAGTACATTTAAAAATCAAACAAAAATGTCAATTATTTCTAGTTCTTAATAGAAAATAATACAAGGCTGCGTATTACCCAAAAATTGAGGGGTGGGGGGTGCCACTGCAATATGGCAAGTGAGGCAATATCAGACTTTAGAACACTTGGTACCTATTACCCGCAGAACTGTGAGCCCATGCCCACAAAGAAAGTCGTTCAAAGATGTGCCCAGGAACTTGCTCTTGCTGCCATCTCCTGCAGCTGTATGTTTTATCTTCAGTTCTTTCCTGAGAAACCTATCATCTTAGTGGTGACAGTAGCAGGGAATACCATGAACTGCCACTGTGCTGAGAAGAAAAAGAAAATTCTTTTGGAATTTGGATAAGGATGAAACCAGTAGAGGACTTATATAAAGTTTCTAAGCCAAAGCTTTTGCTAGAAGTGGTTTTTCCCTTCTGCTCCTGCCAGAACAATCAAGCCATCTCTTGCAGCAGCTAAGGAGCTCAAGATGTTACAGGAATTGACAGGTGTGGCTGCTGGCCAGGCATGGTAAAATAGTCACCATGGTCCTCTTTGCTCCATGGCTAGAACATGTTGCTTTGGAATTTATTTGTCCCCTCAGAAGGCAAACAGACAAGAGAGAAAAGCAAGCAGAGAAGGGAGGAAAAGATCAAGTTAAGTCAGAAGAAAGCAAAAATCACCAAAAGACTCCACTTCGGCAAGCACAGCTTAGAACAAGGGCAGAAACACAGAGAGGGCAGTCAAACACAGGTAATGCTAATATAATTTGCTAAAACAATTTGCACAAAGCAAACGTGATTCAGAAGTTGATTTCAGGCCAAAGCCCCTTCTGAATCTACTTTTTAGGCCAGAATCAGTAGCATGACATTTTAAAAGAGCATCACCCACACATTCTGACCCCTGAGCAAATGAAATGTCTATTCACTTGAGCTTGATAGGGCAAATAACTGTCAATTATTAGGCCCAGGTTTTTGTGAGCAAATGAGCTTTAGAAGGTCAAGACTTGCCTAGACTTAGTTACCAGCAATATCTTCTAGCAGAACCAAAAGAGTGAGAAAGTAAGACACTTTAAGACCCAGGAAGTGGTGCTTTTCTACACGTTGGAGAACTCCAGGGAGACTGTAGGGAAGAAAAGGCTAAAAAGGTACCCTTGAGTACCTGGCCAATGAGGAGATGGAGTTGTGGTGATGAACAGTGGGGGAGGTGATGTTCGTCACCAGGGAAGATGGGAAAACCCCAGGCTTGTTGTGGGAGCTACCACTAACAACACTTCCAAGCCAAAAATATATATATATATTATTTTATGACATCCAATATAGCATATGAAAATCCACAGTGCCAGACCAGCTGAGTCAAGTAAATCACTCTTCCTCCTGAAGCCTTAATTCCCCATTGGCAAAGTGAGGGGTGCCAGGCAAAGATCTCCAAGGTGCCTTCACAGACTAAGATTCTGAGCGGGTGCTCAAGAGAGGCCAGTCACAGGCAGACCGTCAGGAGGTGCAGAACCACAAACAGAGAAGGAGCAGGTCTGGAGGACAGGATTATCTTCAGCAGGAACCACAAGTCAGTGGGAATCTGCAGGAGTCCAGAAGGAGGCATCTGTCAGGTAAGCACAGAATGAAGCCACCAACTCACTACTGCCTCAATAGGAAGCTGCTGCCTGGATTAGAAAATGGACCTGGGGATCAGACAGTCCAACCAAACAACCTAGGACTTGTCCTTGTGGGCTCCTCCAGGAGACTAGCCAAGGGGAATATCTCAGCCAACTTTCAAGGAAGACACACCAAGACCCAGAAGACAGAAAAGGCTGGATGGGGGAGAATTTAGCTCAGACATGGGTCAGGTCTCTGCACATCAGGCTACACCTTCAATGAATACATACAGTGAGCCCAGCAGGAACCTTGAGACCAACCATAGCAGGATACTATGACTCAGAATAAAAGGATAATATAAATCCTGAGGGACTAGGGAAGCAACTTAGATCCAGCTGGTAAGAAATTACGGAAACAGAAACTCCGCTGCCCAAACAGTTATACAATTTACAGCCTCCAGAGAAAGAAAGGATTCTACTCTTCTTCATCATTTACTGAAATTTCCAGGTCTCTGCAACATGTCAGAAGGGTGGAAGAAGGCAAGAATCCACATGTGAAGGCTCACAGGTGCACCCTCTGCAGATGTCATAAAAATCTCCAGGCATTACATGTTCATCCTAGGGGTTAGGGCTGGGGCTCAGCAGTAGCGCACATGCCTGGCATGTGTGAGGGAGTGGGTTCAATTCTTACTACCACATATCGTAAATAAAATAAAGGTCTATTAGTGACTAATAAAAATATATTTTTTTAAAAAAAAATGTTCTTCCTGGCTAGAACACAAGTAACAGAGAAGTGGAGTACTGTGGTTAAAAAAAAGGATTATAACAAAAAAAGGATTCCTCTTAAAAAATTAATAAATTTAACATATAAAATTTAACACACTATTTGCTTTAAGCAATGAATATGAAATAATCCCCAATTTCATAGTTATCAGTTATTAAAGATAAAAAATAGACATAAAGTATTTCTGAAAGTGGCTGAATAAAATGTGAACTAATACATCTCATTTGCAAAGAAATTCCTTAAAATTTGGAATAGATACACCTTCATACAATGATTCCACTCCCAGGAATCTATCCCATAGAGATGAGGGTATCAATACATAAAGATATATGATTGACAAAAAAAGTCTAGTGAATAATCATTTTCAAGATTGGTTTCCCCAAGAACCCAAAGAAAGATCATCAGGGAAGTGGCTTGATCCAGACCCATTCCAAAATTAGAGTTACATTTGATGATTTGGAGGAGTTTGTAAGCGTTGTTGAGTTGGATATATACAAACATCTACACAATATGATCTAGCATTTTTTAAAAAAATATATTCTATTAAGGCTTTATCAGTGTGTGCATATGTGTGTGAGAGAGAGAGAGATGAGTACAGAAAATATGGAAATGTTTACAGAAAAAAGAAACACTGACTGTGGTATCAGTAGCTCTGAAACTTTAGCACTCATCAGAGTCACTTCAGCTGAATGAGGTGGCACACACCCGTAATCCCAGATACCCAGGAGGTCTCAGAGGCAGGAGGTTCATGAGTTTGAGAACAACCTAAGCAATGTAGCAAGACCCCACAGAAGGAAAAGAAGGTGAAGAATCACACAAGGTTTTCTTAAGATTGCCAGGACCTACCTGCTGAGCATTTGATTCAGTAGGTTTGGGGTGAAATCTGAAAATATGCATTTCTAGCAAGTTCCTTGGAGACTCTGATCCTGTAGAGACTGACATAGTAGGTAACTCTTTTCAGAAAGAGCTACCTGGCATAACAGAGAGAGAAGATATGAAATGAGGGAAGGGAAATTGTGGATCAGTCCAAAACAATAACAGCTTTTCCACATGATTCCACTTTTGAAACATTGTGTGTGTGTGTGTGTGTGTGTGTGTGTGTGTGTGTGTACAGTTTTGTAAAAACAAATTCCTGAAATGACTGTTATCAAAATACTAATTGAAGTTCTTTCAGAAGTAGAATATCAAGGACTCTTTTCTTTATTCTTTACAAATTTATTTATTATATTCTTTATAATGAACAAGTGTTATTTCAGAGTCATTTAAGATAAAACCATGTTTACTGGTGAAGAAATCTTTGGAACCAACAATTTCTCAAGGAAGAACTTTTCTGTTTTATTCATAGCACTAAACTTGTATTTTAGGAAGATTAACATTAAATTACACTTCAATAAAAATAAAAACATAAAAAGTTACTGGAGGACAGATTTAAAAAGTAGAACATGTATTTGTTTTATAACGCGCTCTCTCTCTCTCTCTCTCTCTCTCTCTCTCTCTCTCTCACTCTCACTCTCTTTCTTCCTTCTGGTATGGGCTATTGAACTCAGGGGCACTCAACCACTAAACCACATTCCCAGCCCTATTTTGTATTTTATTTAGAAACAGGGCCTCACTGAGTTGCTTAGCACCTCCTCATTGCTGAGGCTGGCTTTGAAGTCACAATCCTCCTACCTCAGCCTCCCATGTTGTATAACTTTTCTGATGCACAAAAATGTAGAGGAAACAATTTTAAAAAGTAATCAAAAACATTCATCTTCAAAAATGTACTATTTGGCTTGTGAATGCAAAATCTCTTTGTCTCTCAAAATTCTATGAAATACACACTAAGCAAAATCTCCTCTTAAAAACTATACTTGCATAGCTTTCTACCTATTTTTGTTAGAAAATAAGACTAAAATCAGTAAGCTGAAATCAAACAAAATAGAGATAACTTTATGACTTCCAGTGTGTGACTTTGCAGCCCCCAAGTAATGTCAATTAAAGAGTTTTTAAGCCAGAAAACAAACATCTTAGATGGTTACACCGATTCTAATTTACACTTTCTCAGGCTTTCACACTTCTGAGCACCACATCTCTTTGCCAGCTTAAAACACACCTCTTGATACCAGTTGACTATTCAATCGGAAAATTAATCCTAGACCTCAACTCAGAAGCAGGCTTCAGTTATGTTTTCCACTGAGAACAAACAGAACTGTTCCTTCAGGGCCCCGTTCAAACACAGATGCAGGAAGCTGCTCAGAGGCTGCAAATTGGATTTGCAGTGCTCACATCCCTAAATTCTGCAAATTGATACTATAAAACTCTCAGCTGCCAGTCTTGCCAACCCCTGCTATTTTTTGGATACCACAGTCAGTGTTTCTCTTCTGCAAGAGCAGTTCAACACACTGCAATGGTTTATTGCATTTTTAAAAATACAGTGAGTCTGTGGCTGAATTCAGGCACACTCCCACACCCGCAAGACTTCGACAGAGTGTCTTTCCCAAAGATGAGCAAATGAAAATAAGCCAGAAAATTCTATAGTGCAAGAGACAGAATTAGAGACTACCTCCTCTGACACAGATCCCTGAGAGCACAGAAGAACAATTTTAATTACTGCTTCATGCTCACAGGAAAATGAGAAAGATCGCTCCAATAAAACTGGGCACAAAAAGGCCAACATGGCATGAAAATGCTACCTAGAAACTAAAAATAATAGAAACTAAATCTGTACTGTCAAGCACGAAAAAAGAGAAGCTGGACACAACAAAACCAAATAGAGAACAAAGATTAAAACATACTTACAGAATTCAATCTCCATCTCCCCAAAAGATAAAATAGTCCAAAGCTGTGGATGTATCTCAGTTGGTAGAGTGCATGCCTAGCATGTGTGAGGCCCTAGATTAGATTCTCATCACCGCATACAAATAAGTAAAATAAAGGTCTATCAACACCTTAAAAAAATTTTTTTAAGTTTGGTATAGTGATGCCACCTGCTTCACTCTTTCTGCTAAGGATTGCTTTAGCTATCTGGGTCTCTTATTTTTCCAGATGAATTTCATGATTTCTTTTTCTATTTCTGTGAAGAATGCCATTGGGATTTTGATCAGAATTGCATTAAATCTGTATAGTGCTTTTGGTAGTATGGTCATTTCGATAATATTAATTTTGCCTATCCAAGAGCAAGGTAGATCTTTCAATCTTCTAAGGTCTTCTTTGATTTCTTTCTTTAGGGTTCTGTAGTTTTCATTGTATAGATCTTTCACCTCTTTCATTAAGTTGATTCCCAAATCTTTTTTTTTTTTTTTGAGGCTATTGTAAATGGGGTAATATTCCTCATTTCCTTTTCAGAGGATTTGTCACTGATATACAGAATGCCTTTGATTTATGGGTGTTGATTTTATATCCTGCTACTTTACTGAATTCATCATTTACTAGTTCTAGAAGTTTTCTGGTGGAGCTTTTTGGTATAGAATCATATCGTCAGCAAATAGTGCTCCTTTTCCTATATGTATCCCTTTAATTTCTTTCATCTGTCTATGATCTGGCCAGTGTTTCAAGTTCTATGACTAACCCACAAAATTACAATTATCTTATATTAGACAAAGGTGCCAAAAACATGCATTGGAGAAAAGATAGCCTCTTCAACAAATGCTAGAAAAACTGGAAATCCATATGCAACAAAATGAAATTAAACCCTTATCTCTCACCATGCACAAAACTCAACTCAAAGTGGATCAAGGACCTAGGAATTAAACCAGAGACTCTGTGTCTAATAGAAGAAAAAGTAGGCCCTATTCTTCATCATGTGGGATTAGGCCCCAACTTCCTTAATAAGACTCCTATAGCACAAGAATTAAAACCAAGAATCAATAAAAGGGATGGATTCAAACTAAAAAGTTTCTTCTCAGCAAAAGAAACAATCTGTGAGGTGAATGGAGAGTCTACATCTTGGGAACAAATTTTTACCCCTGACACATCAGATAGAGCACTAATCTCTAGGGTACATAAAGAACTCAAAAAGCTAAGCACCAAAAAAACAAATAACCCAATCAATAAATGGGCCAAGGACATGAACAGACACTTCCCAGAAAAGGATATATAACCAATTAATAAATATATGAAAAAATATTCATCATTTCTCACAATTAGAAAAATGCAAATCAAAACTAAGATATCATCTCACTCTAGTCAGAATGACAACTATAATGAAGACAAACAACAATAAGTGTTGGTGAGGATGTGGGGGAAAAGGCACATTTCTGGTGGGACTGCAAATTGGTGCAGCCAATATGGAAAGCAATATGGAGATTCCTTGGAAAGCTGGGAATGCAACCACCATTTGATCCAGCTATCCCTCTCCTTGGTCTATACTCAAAGGACTTAAAAACGGCATACTACAGGGACACAACCACATCAATGTTTATAGCAGCACAATTCACAATAGCTAAATTATGGAACCAACCTAGATGCCCTTCAGTAGATGAATGGATTAAAACATGTGGCATTTACACACAATGGAATATTACTCAGCAATAAAAGAGAACAAAATGATGGCATTTGCAGGTAAATGGATGGAGTTGGAGGAGATAATGCTAAATGAAGTTAGTCGATCCCAAAAAACAAATGCCGAATGTTTTCTCTGATACAAGGAAGCTGATTCATAGTGGGGTAGGAAAGGGGAGCAGGGGAGGAATAGCCAAACTCTAGATAGGCAGAGGGGTGGGAGGGGAAGAGAGAGGTCAGGGGGTTAGCAATGATGATGGAATGTGATAGATACCATTATCCAAAGTACATGTATGAAGACATGAATTGGTGTGAACATACTTTATATACAGAGATATGAAAAATTGTGCTCTATATGTGTAATAAGAATTGTAATGCATTCCACTGTCATGTATTTAAAAAATAAGATAAAATAAATTTTAAAAAAATAAGAAAGAAAATTGAAATGTTTTTTCATGGATCCAAGCAAAAATACAGGGAATAAAAAAGATTTAAATGGATTGTCTATATGTTTAAAGATGTATATCACCTTTAGAAAGGGTTTATAGTAACCCAAAAATGCAATGGGGGAGAATTTTTAAAATATTTTTAGTTGTAGATGGACACAACACCTTTATTTTATTATTTAGTTTTATTTGGTGCCAAGGATTGAACCCAGTGTCTCACACATGCTAGGCAAGTGCTTTATAAGAATAATAATTCAGTTAAAACAAGTTAGAGTCAAAGGGAATTTTAAAATCACTTATAAAACTATCTGAATGAGGTACCCTTTTCTGAGAAGGTAGACAGAAGTTGAGAAATAATTTCTACTAATTTTTTCCTCTGGAATTATTGACCCATTTAGGTGATCTAATTCTCCCGGAGATAAATTGTGTTCATTTATTTACTTTAAAAATAGTATTGTAATGAGATTTTTTTTCTCAGACATCAGTACATAATTATGCCTAGTATTAAGACATGCTTTTAAGATAGCATCCTAATATGTTATGGGCTCTTCAGAATTGGTAATTTGGTGAGATTTTAACTATACACTTGAATTATATACTTGACACAATTATTTTTAACTTGTTTTTTATTCCCAAAAGGACGTGTCATAATAACCAAATAGGATTGTCAGAAGTACACAAAAGCATCAAAATTAAGAAATCCAATATATCACAATCAAATGAGAAAACATTATATCATCAAAATAAATGCCAAGAGAACACTTGATAAAATTCGACACAGATATAGACAAATCTCTGGGAGAATATATATCAAAATGTCAATAGTGCTTATAATTCATAATGAAATTAAACACGAGGGTTTTTTTAAAGTTGTAGTTGTGTATGGACAACGTGCCTTTATTTTATTTGTTTATTTTTTCAATGTGGTGCTGAGGATTGAATCCAGTAGTGCCTCACACATGCTAGGCAAGCAACTCTGTCACTGAGCTGTCACTGAGCTATAGCTCCAGTCCTAAACATGAGGTTTTTGATTTTTTTTCTTTTAGTTTAAGTTTACTTCTTATTTTATGACCATATGTGTATAAAATATAATACATAAAACTACAAAAAAATTAAAGGTTTATAAATTCAGTGAACTAGGAGAATCTAAGAGTGATTACATTGCTTCAGAGGCTGAGACAGGAGAATCACAAGTTCAAAGCCAGCCTCAGCATTGATAAGGTGCTAAGCAACTCAGTGAGACCCTGTCTCTAAATAAAATACAAAATAGGGATGGGAATGTGGCTCAGAGGCCAAGTGACCCTGAGTTCAATCCCCGGTATCCCGCCTCCCACCAAAAAAAGTGTGAATACATTCTGGGCTCCATCCTCAGAACCTTGGATTGGTTCCAGGACCCTATGCAGATATCAAAACCACACACGCTCAAAGCCCTTATACAACTGGTTCAGTTCTTGCATATAACCTATGCACAGTCACCTGTATATTTTAATCATCTCTGGATTACTTATAATACCTAATGCAGTGTACATGCTGTGTAAATAGTCACTGTACTATATTGTTTGGGTAATAATGACATGGAAAAGAAGTCTACATGTTGAGTACAGATGCAATTTTTTTCTCAAATATTTTCAATCTGTGTTGGTTGAACCTATGAATGCAGAGCCCATGAATTCAGGGGCCAATGATGATATTTATCAAATCTCTGAAGATAGGAGGCCAAAGAGGAAGAAGCGGTCCTTCAAGATATAAAACGAGCTGTAGTACAGTTTTGGGGGCTGCACCATATGCCTGTCACTTATTTGGTGGAATTTGGTTTAAAATGAGTTTCCATCATAACACATTCTACTGATGTCTTACTGGGTAAGGCCAAATGGACAGTTGGACATATGTCAGTTTGTGATAATTTTGACAAAAAAAAGTCAAGTGAAAAAAGCTGAACATAATTCATACACATAGGAAGCATGTTAATATATTTTCTGTATTTCATCTAACTCATCATCAGTTATAATATGCACTTTATATTCCACAAAAAATGCTGAGTAAGTATGATGTAATGTTTAATCACCTAGAATTTTATTGTATACATATCAAACAAGCTCTTCTAAATGAATTTATAGATTTTATCATATATCATGCTACTGTTTTCATATCTGTATATAGAATAACTTTGCCATTTAATGCTGAAATCATTTTGAAAGCAATTAATTCCTATAATATAAACAAAGAACATAAGTAAACTGCAGTGATAACAAAATTAAACCACTGTGACCAAGGTCACAATTGCATTGATAAAGAATCTGCCAAGATGCACAGTGAATGTAAGAACACCTCAATTTCAAAAGTAAAATAGGGGGAAAGCTAACCCCTTAGAATTGACAATATATTAATATTTTAATAATAACTATATGCCATGACAGCTCATTTTCCTAAACACTTTTCATCTTATTCTAATCAGTATATTGTTTAATAATTAGAAAAACTTATGCATTTTTATTTTGTTTGCTTAAATGTCTTCTTTCCTTGGACATTGTGTACTGCCTCTCCCCCCAATCTGACCCTAATCTAGTAGGTCTCTGTTCAAACTAGCTCCACCAGGATTGATCAACTACAGAGTTATATATCATGATTAGGTTCAGGATCATTCATTTTGAAGTAGGGGAGTAGGGTGGAATGAATATAGCAAGGAGAAAGAAAGCATGCACACACAAAGGAACAGTAAGACTTGGTAGTACTTTACAATTTAGCCTTGGGCCAGTTTTTTTTTAATCTTTAATTATGGCTGAGCCAGAATACCTTTTATAGCCTGCAAATCACAATCTAGAGAGAAAACTGCAGACCACTGGGTAACCCAGAAGGCAGCGCTTTTTATTATTCTGAAACCCATTTATTTTATTATCTTTTCTTCCTCCAGGGGATGGAGTGACCTGTGCAGTGGGTGTGGAAGAAGAGAGAGAAGGTGGCAGGAAATGGGGAAGGGAAGGAGGGGTCCATGTTAGCTGGGAGATGAAGTGTGGGAGGTGGATGAATATATTTTCATTAATTGAAGTTTTTTAATTTGTTCCAGTCCCTTTAGTATTTTGTTTCAAAACACTGTTCCCCCACACGTCCCCACTCCCCTGCCCAGGCCCAGCCCCCACCAACATAGCTTCCCAAAGAAGGACAGACAAGACTATCTGCCATTTTGTGTGTGAAGAGAAAATCAGTTCACTTCCCTGTTGTACCCAGGAACTGTTCTGAAAAACAAAATCCTCCTTCTACCCAGAAGAAATGTCTAACTAAGAATTTCACTAGGCCTCTCTGCCCCACAGCCCCCTATTGATTCTGTACATGTCCCAGAACTTTGCCATTTGAATTCCTATTTCATCATTTTAGCTGACACAATTATCACCAAACCATTCCCCAAAAGACACACACAGAAACATTTTTTACTCTTATCACAAAATAATGTTCTCAAAAATCACCCATGTACATGAACTGAGTGCTTCTGAATCCAGAGACCACACAGTTAAAAAAAAATTACTATGAAGGAAATCTAACTAAAACCCAGACTTTGGAAACAGGAGCCAACAAGTTTTAAAAGGCTCCATGCAAATACTTGAAGTAGACAGTAATGCTCAGTGTGTTGTTTTTAAAAAGCCCTACTCAATAGCAAGTAAAACATTTCTCTCCACTTCAGTCACGTGGTTCTGAATGAAGAAAGGGCCACTTGGACCTGAAGCCCAAAGCTTAGGGACTTACATAAAGAGGTGCTTCACTGCAGCTCAACTCCATGGCTTCTGCATCTGCAATGACAACAAACAAGAGCTGTTATCGCAGGAGGCCCCATGTAACCAGTGAGCAGAGCTCCCTGTGGCCCACTGTTCAGTTATCAACATCCTGGAGGGAGGAGTAAATTCATTGGAAAACTGCAGAGACATTATAAATGAAGAGAGAAAAAGTGAGGGATTTAGCTCAGTGGGAGGCCCTGAGTTTGATTCCCCAGGATGTGAGACAGAGAGAGAGAAGAAAGGAATGAGATGCTATCCGTATATTTTCCCTTGAAAGACAATATGACTTTTCCTCAAAAAAGTAAACATGCAATAAGCATTTGATACCATAATTTTACCTCTAAGTTGTATGAAGTACCAAAAGAACTGAAAGCGGGGACCTAGATATTTGAAACCCATGTTCATAGCAGCACAGTTCACCATAGCCCCAGGAGAAACAACCCTAATGTCAATAACTGAAAAATGGATCATCAAAATGTGGCATACATATGCCATGGGATATTATTCAGCCTTGAAAAGGAATAAAGTTCTGACAACATGGATGTTATACTAAGTGAAATAAGCCAATCACAAGAGAACAAATACCACCTAATTCCATTTGTACAGGCAAATTCACAGAGATGGAAGGTAGAATGGAGGTTGGCAGGAGCTTGGCTTATTGTTCAATGGATGCAGAGTTTCCATTTGGGAAGATTAAAATGTCTTGCAGATGCATCGTGATGGTGGTTGCACGGCAGTTTGGAATTGTATACTCAAAAAGTGGTTCAGATGGTAAACTTATCCAAGTTTCACCACAATAAAAAACACAGTAATTTCATTATAGTACATGTAGTATTTATGAAGCAACATAGAAATAATTTTAATTTAAATACATATACATATATCTCTACTCCACCTTTATTCCTTCATAATATTTTCCCCACATAAGGAAAACCTATGACCTCAGGCATTATCCCATGGGCTGCTCCCAGAATACGAATATTTCAGAAAGCCAAGGAAGGGAACAGAAGCACCTTGAAAGTTTTGTCTTAGTTTATTGTTTGACTCATAGGCCACATCAAGATCAGATCTACGTCTGTGCAGATGAAGCAGAAGATGTAAAAACAACACAGTTCTAGTTTCCTCTCTTTCACAGATACTAGAGATTCCAGCCACAGGATCACAGTGGAGGCATGCAGTTCACTGTCAAGCTAACCAACTTCTTTGCTGGTTGTGTGTCCTACATCTGCCTCTGCAGGTGCTGCCCTGCAGAGTCTATGGACAGACATTTATAAGCAAAATGTGAACTATATGTACAGTCAAAAGTACAGTCAGACTCAGAAACTGGATGTCGAATGGTGGTTACCAGGAGGGAAGGGAGACTTTATTATTTAATGGCTCTTAATGGATATGGAGTTTTAGTTTTCTGCACTAGGAGAAGTGTTCTTGGGATAAAAGAGGGCAATTGTTGCACAATAACATGAATGTACTTAACACTATTGAACCGTTCACAGAAAAATGGTTCAGATGGTAAATTGTTATGTTTATTCGGCCACAATTAAAAACTAAAAATAATTTTTGAATAACTGCCAGAAACTGGCTTCCTGATTAGAAAAAATAAAATAAAACAAAACAAAAAAGACGTGGCATCGCTCATTGAACGACAACTATGGGTCAGGCGACCACAAAGTGGTCCAGCCCTCACAAAGTTTCAGGCAAAGAAACAACAGCAAAGAGATCAGGACAAAGTGAAGGGCAGGCTGGGTGAGGATTCTGAGCACCACACACAGGGGACTCGCTGCCTCTTCACTGTGGCTCCCCACTCCAGTCACATTCCTGCCTGTTCCCCGACTTTGAAGCCCAGGTTCTCTGGGTCCCAGGCCACAGTCCCACTGCAGTACTTTGGGGACTTGACTTAAGAAGGCAGACACATGGCATTTAGTATAGCAATTCCCAGAGGATGCACTTGGCAAGGAAGAAAATAGGAAAAGCTCTCTTTCTATTTATTTTGTCTGAAACCACTTATATTGAGTTTTACTAATACTTCATACGCAAGGCTGGCATGGTAGCCTCTAACGTCACAAGCTATATTCCATGAGTCATCTTGACGGGCAACAGAGGTTCACACAAGGTCAAGGGCTTGACGACAGCTCCCATTTCTAACATGTTATGCCCTGGGGAGGTGTATCAAATGAGCTTCTGAATGATAATCACCAATTTCTAATGAACTCACTTTACAGACCATACCAATGGCTTCAAAAGGTTGGGAAAGAAACTTCAAAATAAAGATAACCTAACAAGAATATGATAAAATATTCCTAATATGAATTCCCAGTATGAATTGTTTGCCAAACACACTATGAAATAAAAATGACCAACCCAAGAGCACTGATAAGTTGATAACCTCAAATTCTAACTTATCAAGAAAGCATTTAAAATATGAATCTATATCCACTAACATTGAACATGAATGACCTCCACTCTAAATATCTGCTGCACCTCAAGATAGTAACAATTTTTTCCTCTGTTTACAGTCATGCCATATTCAATTCCAATCCTTTACAAAATTTCACCAATGATAAAACTAGAAGACTTTTTTTAATATTGTCATTTAGTAGGAAAATAAATACATTACATAGTAACTACAGCGACTTTTAAATGACATAAATAATACACAAAAATAAAGCAAAAAAATGCATTCCTCTCTGAATAAAACTGTTCTAGACTCTGCTAGATATTTTAAGAAACAACTATATTCAGCAAATTAAATTGTGTGAGACGATTTCTATACACTTAGATATGAGTACAGATGTTTCCCACAACTCAGCTTATATAATTTGCTAGATTTTGCCTGATTATAAAGTATACCAAAAATGTTTTTGGTAAGAAGATACTTTTTAATTAATAATAATGTCCTATAAGAAAACTGTAAGTATAACCACTAATAAGGCAGCTACTCTGATAAGAAGTTTTAAAAGCATTACACATGAGATTCATTCACTTTGTCTGTCATAGGCAAGATATTGCAATGAATACATTGAAGACAAAAACACACAGAAATCAGCAGGATGCTAGCCAGTCAATATGGTTAACTACAGAAATAAGAGCTTCATTGTGGTTATATTGTGACCATTTCTGTAATGAGATAGGATGTAATTATAAAAATTTTTACTACCTTGAGGTACTTTGGTAATTTTGTGGCAAAAGATTCTTTTTAAGTTGTCAAACTTAAACACATACTACATAATTTTCTCTTATAAAAACAGAAAAATTCCAAACTTGCTAAGATTTCTGAGCCGGAAAGTGACTATTTATATCAGGTGCTTTTTAAAGAACATGCTTTTTTTTCCAGATAAATAGACTGTCCCTTCAAGAAGGGAGTGATATTTTAATAAATGAAAAATAAAATGCATTTCAAAAGATTATAGATGTTGCATGCCACAGTTAGAACATTTTGAAATAGAGTAATTGCACACATGTTCATTGTTATGTGATTTTTGTTGCAATAACTTTTTTATAACTACCTCTGGTAGCTCTCACATCTGCATTCTGTAAATTGTTGGAAAAAGAGCTTTCTAGTCTATTTTTTTTAATATTCCAAAGGGAACATTTCAAGCATTTTTTTTTCTTTCCTTAATGAAACAACTTCTAATTAGTTTGCAGAAGGATGGGTTGCCATCAGAGAAGATGAGAATTTATTTACCAGCTACATCTGAACAAGAAACTTTTGCATAAAAGGTAAATACAATTGAAACATAAGTCCCTTATAAATTTGTGTGTGCAGCCAGAAGAGCATGTCTACTAGAATCCATGCATCCAAGTGAAGTATCCTCTTCAGCCATAAAACATTTTAAAACCATCTTCAGAGTAAACAGTAATAAGAACCAGACATTCAAGTGGGACTCTTACAAAGTATTAAAATGATTAAACCAAAGTTTACAAAAATAATGGCAAGTATTCATCATATTACTATCACTGGCATTTTATATATTTTACATATTGGAAAACAAAAAGGGTTTATTAATAGAAAAAAATTACTGTCATGTTTGATATTCATAATTTTTCCACTTTGTGTATGCTTTGGAATACACATTGTTAGGCTAATATGGTTTATAAATACATTAAATGAGATATGTGTTTGTTTGCTTATTTAATAAGGGAACATGGCAACAACGTTTTGAGGATCTGCTCCTAAAAAGTAGACATTTTCCCCTCCTCCTCAGGCCATGGGTACTGTTCTCTACCTTTAGAAGAATTAAGCATGACCTATGGAGTGTGGCAAGCTCCAGGTACTAGTTCTCTATTTACATGGTGAGAAGGCACATGTCAACTGGAGTCTCATGCAAATTCCAACACGGCACAGCTTGAAGAAGAATCTGGTTTCTCCAGAGTTTTGTCAGTCAGCACAAATTGTAACATTTGAATTGTAACATGATCTCAGCCCAAAAGTGAACCATCCAGGGCCAATAATGCCTTATATTTAATAACTCATATCTTATTATTCCTGTGTACTCTGCCTTTGTCATTTTCAGTATAGAAATTTAAAAACCATTCTGAGCAGCAAGTATTGTGTGTGTGTGTGTGTGTGTGTGTTTTACCCTAGAAAAAACAAAAACTAAAATATGTGCCATTATTTTTTTTTAATGTTGGTTTAGTCATTCTAAAACTTTGTAACACTTCAACTTGAATGTCTGGTTCTTATTACTGTTTTTACTTTGAAATTGGTTTTAAAATGTTTCATAGCTGAAAAAGATATTTCACTCTTGATACATAAATTTGAATAGAAGTAGTGCACGTCTTCAACCCCACTCCCAATCCTTCTAAAACCCCTATCAAAATAATACCAATTTTGCAGAATTTTAATGAAAATTGGAAATGACAAAATTTTAAATGCCATTTACATAGCAAATGTGGGAGAATTTTGCCGTTTGTTGTTTTTCTTAAATTTTAAGACATTTTAGGAAAAAAAATAATAAAACTCCTATCAGAATTTCCTAGATGAGTTGTAGAAAAAAATAATTGGGGGAAAATATATAATATACCAACATAACTATAAACCTCAAATTGAATATTTTAAGTATTTATATTCTCATATGGATTTTCCCCAAATTGATTCCCACACAGTAAAGTGCAGTAAGTTCTATGTTCCCTTGCACAGTTGTATAGCTGAACTATGCTGTGTCTCCTTTACCTAAAGTTTAATAATCAAACAAATTTGTGTTTGCCAGGCAAGTTTCAACTGCCTAAGTTCTTCATAAGGTCTAGTTTTTCCACTGTATAAATGTCATCCTCTGTGCTTCATTTTATTTCCTAATGCTTGACTTTTCCACCTGTGATTCTAAGTTTTTCACACTCAAGCACTTCTAAGAGAATTGCATTACATTTTCCAAAAATATTTCTTGGGAAAGTAAATGCCAAAATATTTGCAAAGTCTTACTGGCAGATATTAGGGAATGATTTGGGCCTTAGTAGGCTACCACAGTTTTTAAGTTTTTTCCCTAAAGAAGAAAAACATCTGATGAAAAGAATATCAAGATGCATATTTTAGGCATACATTATAAGGATATATAATATTCTAATACCTGTGACAGCTAGATATCTCTAAAGAAAAATATTAAAGCCTTTTAAACAGGCTGATTTGTTTTAAAGAGCAAAGCAAATTTAACACTCAACTTATGAGAAAAAATCAATTCTTGACTTTATGAAATTTTGGGTTTCCATTTTGTGCATCTAAATGAAATATTCTAAGACATATTAAATTTGGTCTTTGAACATACTAATACTCTCTTACATGATTTTTATAAAACCAATTAGTAGGTGATACCCAAAGAAAACTTATCATCATTAATAATTACCTTTTGGAAACCTAAAGATGATTTAGTCATATGCTAAATACTCCATAAGTGCCATCAAAAATCCTCATAGCAGCCTTGAACAAAATACATAGGAAGCCCTTGTTGCACGAATATTACCTTTAATTCCCTCCTAAAACAAAGTTACATAAGAAGTGAAAGAAACTTAAGATTATTTTTTAAAAATGAATTGGTCATTTATAAAATTAAGCTCCAGATAAGCAATGCCCTCCCTATTCATACACTGCCCCATTCCTCCAATTAATTCTAGCATCTATCTACCAGCTATTACATCCTTATAGAGAAACAAATTGTTTTGTAGTTTGTTTTCTCTTGTTTGTTTGCTTTGGTCTTGGTATGGTGACCAACTAATGTGAATAAAATACAAATCAGTTTAAAATAAAACTGGAAATGTTTTTTTAAAGCATAAAATTTTTGCAAAGTTGGGAATAGTGTTATTGAAGAACTGACTAAACTATACATGAAGTTATTGATCCATGAGAATGTGGCAGAGACCCATTAACAAGTGAAAAAGAGGCGGGGAAATCATGAGAAGACAGGAGCTTCAAATATAATAATTTCAATATTAAAGGAATAAGAGTACCTCTCCCCACCATGAGGAAATGGAAGCTCTTGAGTAAAAATTACTGTCACAATTGTGCTTTGAAAATCAAATGTAATGCATGCTGGGGGTGTAACTTGGGATTAGAGCTCTTGCCTTGCATGTTTGAGGCCCTGGGTTGGATCCCCAGTATCAATAATAATAAAAATTATTATTGTTGTTATTATTATTTTAAAATGTGGCAGCATAGATGTTATGGTTTATAAGAAAAATTCCCAATCTCCTTCCCCAATTAATTGCATGCACACACATGTGCATACGCAAGCGCGCGCATACACACACACACACACACACACACACACAATTCACTTTCTGTTCGTTCTTAGAATTCACACAGAATTGAAAATTCCAACATGCCTAATGTCACATATTTAGAAATGTTGGAGCTGTTATTCAGACACAACACATAACTGGGAGATAAGGCCAAGTCTCAGTAAAACCCTTTGATGCCAACACAATGGAAATCAGCAAAGAGAGAGAGAAAGAGCATTTTAGAAATAAACCTACCACTGAATAGCCAATGATATCTATAGACCTGATTCAGACCAGAGATATCTATCTGAATTATGCAATCCTAAGCAGCTTTGAGTGAAAATGTTGAATTATTTGGTAAACTCAATGAAGAGATGTCTAAAGATTAGAAAGGAAACACCACTAACTATTCAACAGGATCTCATTAATTCTGACTAATGAAGGCTGAGTAGTGGGGAGGAAGAAGGGGAGCTAGTCAGTCTGAAATGGTGCAGCCTAAATTAAAAGATGTTTATAAAGTACAAAGAGGAGCATGAGTTGGCTGCTAACAAAATGTTCTGCCAAGCCTGTCTCACTCATTTGTATTTCTCAGGATATATTTGCACATAGACAAAGTGATTATCACTAAGCCTTTTAAAAAGGCTTTTTCCAAATCTATTGAACATCTTCTTTACAATTTTACTTCTGCTATGAGTCTGTTTCGTGTATTGTTCATGGTCAGTGCAAAGCTCAATTACCATTCAAGTATCTTGGACAAGATACAACCTATCAAAGTGACTATTTGTTCATTAGCAATAGATCTCTAAAGTCCCTCCTTGATGTCCAAAAGTCAATTCACAGTCATGTACACTGTGCAAAGCACCATGTAGGCTGCTTGGGAGAGGTATTAAAATATATCGCATGCTACAGCTATCATCGCTGGGTTCACAGTCTGGTTGGGATGATAAGGTCTACATCCAGGAGAAGCCAGAGAGGGGAAGGAGGGAGGGCACTGACATGGCAGAATGGGGTAGAGGAAGGCAAGCATGAAGAGAGAGAGGAGTTCTCTAAATGGAATGTGCTCAGCATTGGGACAGTCATGAATGCAGATGCAGAGTCTATGTTTATATCCAATCCATCCTTAAAAGACACAGGCTGCATCTGTGACGAAAGAGAACAAACTGATAGGGAACAAGGGTATTGTGCCAGCCATCTAACAATGACACTCCTAATTACACACCACCTGTTAATCAGAATTTACAGCATATATTCCAGCGTTCCCATGTGCTTCCCTTTTGCTTTCCCCTCATAAAGGAATACATTCCCAAGTTCAATGAAAGCCCAGCTTATATTGAGGATTCTATGCTTGGGCATCGTGAATGATCATATCAAATTTAGCAGACCCATGATTCTTCACCAATATCTTATTTTTGTTGTCTTACTTTCCATCCATTATTATAAAGTTAGATTAAAAAAAATAATAAATCAAACAAGAGAGTCCTGGATAATAAAACTGAACTGGTAGGTAGGAAAGTTCCAAAGTTCATTCATTTCTGATGCCTAAATATAATGCAAAATGATACAGCCACTCTGGAGAAGTTTGTTCCTTAAAAACTAAATACACAATTCATGCCAGTAATTGTGCTAGTGGCTATTTTCCCTCCAGAGAAATAAAAACTTATATTCACATAAAAAATGGATATAAACATTAGCAGCAGCCTTATTTGTAATAACCAAAAGCTAGAATCTATAAAGCTGTGCTTCAACAGGTTGATGGTTAAATCCTGGTATATAAACACATACTACAGAAAAACGTCCATACCACAGTAGTGTACAGTGGGCCCTCATTCCACATCCATGGGTTTCTCCAACTGCAGATTGGAAATGTAGCAAGGCCTAGGATGAATGCATCTGTGTTGAACATGTACAGATTTTTGTCTTGGCACTATTCCCTTAATAACACGAATATAACAACTATTTACATAGCACTTGTATTGTGTTAGTCAAGTATAAGTAATCAAGAGATGATCTGGAGCATATGAAAGCATGTGCATAGGCTATACAAAAATTCCACCATTTTAAATAAAGAACTTGAGCATCCTTGGATTTGGTACCCATGGGGATTCCTGGGACCAATCCCCACAGATAACAAGGGTGACTATATATTAATCATAAAAAAGAGTAAACTGCAGATACATATAATAACATGAATAAAACTTCAGAAAATTTTGCTATGCAAAAAAATGCCAATCCCCAAAAGGTTACAAACTATACAGCTCCATAGAAGCAAGCGGCTTCTCAACCAGAAGAATGTGATTTTTCTTCCAGAACTCAAAACCCACCTCCCTTCCCCTCCCAGGATTTATATAGTTTTTACAAGGATGGAAAATTACTTCCTTGAGTCGATTAAAATTAAGGTATTGTTTGGGCTGGGGTTGTGGCTCAGTGGTAGAGTGTTTGCCTAGCAGGTGTAAGTCAATGGGCTCAATCCTCAGCACCACATAAAAAAAATTTTTAAAAATATTGTGTCCCCCTACAACTAAAAAAATAAATGTTAAAAAATAAGGTATTGTTAAATTGGCATAGCTAATTATTATATCCAATTCTAAACTATAAAATAAGTGGACAAAAGTACAAGACCTAGAGAAAGAGCTCCAGAAAGACAGTAGAATAATACCTGAACATTTAGAAATATGACTATTATGCAAATATTTAAAGAATTGAGATTTAACCTTAGAAATATGACTAAGTCTCTAAAGTTTAATTTAGCTCAACATAGCCAATGCTATCCATAGGTTTTGCACTATGTAATTTTTTTTAAAATGCTGTAAAAGTTTCTTCCTTTAAGTTCCTTTAAAACTACATGAAAAGGAAGGGTACACAGATGTGAAATAGATAAATAATGACCTGAAGGAATAGATGTATACCAAGGATAATATAAACATTCACTTGCTTTACAAATATTTACTGGGTGCCTATTATATATTAGATCCTGGGGATGCAAAGATAAAACCTGTACTAGAGGAACTGTCTGCCCAATGAGAGAGAGAAGGAAATAATGAAAATACAAAATGTGCTGGGGATCAGCGAGGACGGGGAGGCAGAAATGCTCAACTGTATCAGCAGCCGCGGGGGTCGGAGGCACGGCTTCCCAAGTAGATGAAGCCTCAGCTGAGTTTTAAAGAACGCACTGGTTTTTAACTAGGGACAGCCTACCCAGAAAGGGCTTGGGAAATGGGGGTACACAGCTTCAATGCTTGTCATAGTGACTGGGGTTGGTGGGGTGAGGGAAGAGGAGGAGGAAGGGAGCTGCTATTAGCATTCAACGCCCAGGAACCAAGTATGCTAAGCATCCTTTCCCGTCAGATCAATCCTGCACAAAGGACTGCCCCACCCCAAACGCCAACAGTGGCTCCTGTTGAGAATCATTGAGGTACATGGTATTGTTGCCAAGTAAGCCAAGAAACAGGAGAACAGTTCAATTGGAAGAATCAGACACAGCTCCATGGAAGCATAAAAGATCTGTTCATGATGCTACAGAGATCTCCAGGCCTGCTGAAGAATGTGTGTCTGGGATGGTGATAGAAAGGAGATGGAAACTTTTCCCACACCCCAATGATATGTCATACTAAATGATGTAAGTAGCTTTTTAAGCAGGGAGGCTGTGATGCAAATTGGGTGTTAAAGAGATCACAGTGGCTGCAAGTGCTGGACAATTCCACAAGTGCTGGACAAAGGGGACAGAGACTAAAGTCAGGGCAACCAGAGAAGAGACCATAGCCATCCTTCAGGTCCATCATGCATGAGAGTTGATTGAAAGCAATGCCACAGGAAGGGCAAAGGTAAATCCAAGACATACATAAGGTATAAAACAGACAGGCCTTGGTGTTACGCTAGATGTAGGCATGAGGACCAGGAGGAATCTAAGATGACTCCTTCCTTCCCAGTATGGGAAACTAGGTGGGTGGTGCCATCAACCAAAATAAGGAGAGTGGAAAGAGAAATAGATAAATAATGAAACATTATTAGAGGAAGGAAATGAGATGAGACGATGGTGCCCAGGGTGGGTTGAAAACAAAAATCTGGAGCTCCAGAAGGAGAGGTCTGGATTGGAGAACAAGATTTTGATTATATCGTACAAACATTAACACTATTGGGAATAAATAACATGATCGAAGAGGTGGGTAATTGGAAATACAGAAAAGCTTATCTTAGAAACTTGGAGAAGTCCAAGAGAAAATTGGAGGAAGAGGAGTGTACAAAGACATCAAGAAAGAACCATCCATGAAATAACAATCAGAGTTGACATTTCTTTAGCACTGTTCATTGCACCGGGCATAATTTGAGTGCTTTTTAATTCACCTGATATTAAACCATGTAGAAAAATGCTGATATTAACCCAGAGAGGCTAAGCACTTTGTCCAAGGTTACATAGCTAATAAGTGGCAGAACCAGGATTTATTTTTTTATAAATGGTCTTCTTTTTTACTGATGCATTACAGTCGTGCATAATGGTAGACTGTGTTGTTATATATTCCTACATGCACACAATATAACAATATACCTGGACTAATAGCCCTCCCCAGCACTTCTCCCCTTCCCTCCCCTCCTCCCACCCCCTGGTCCCCTTCCTCTGTTCTACTGATCTCCCTTGACTTTTCATGCAATTCCTCCCCAACACCACCACACCTGTCATCTCCTTTTTCCTCTCTAGCTTTCACATATGAAAGAAAACTTGGAACGAGGATTTAAAACAGTCTGCTCCAAATCCTTCCTTCCCAGCCATCTCACTCCATTGCTATGACAGAAATTTAGGAGTATAATGTGACAAAATCCAAGAAAGGAGACAGATCCAAAAGAGAGAGAAGGCAGCAAATATGGTGACGTAAATGAAGCAAATCAGGATGAGAACTGACCAGTGCTCATAGGCTCCTTGATGTGAGCAATTTCAGGCCCCCTCATGTGACAAGGGCAGGTGAAGTAGCAGCCAGGAGGTAAGAACTTGGAATAACCAGGCTACATGGTAAATGCTGTAGGAGATCAGGGACAGGAAAGAGCTTTGAGCTAAAGCCATCAAAAAAGCCAACACCAAGAAAGGGATCATGGTGTCTTATAAAAGAGGAAGTTTGATTGGGAGGGGAGGGGAGGGGAGGGAGAATAGTAGAGGATAGGAAAGGTAGCAGAATACAACAGTTACTAGTAGGGCATTATGTAAAAATGTGGATGTGTAACCGATGTGATTCTGCAATCTGTATTTGGGGTAAAAATGGGAGTTCATAATCCACTTGAATCTAATATATGAAATATGATATGTCAAGAGATTTGTAATATTTTGAACAACCAATAAAAAAAAGAAAAAAAAGAGGAAGTTTGAGGACGAGGAATCCAATGGTTTCACTGGTGAAATGTAAGCTTAAAAACTGTTATTGTGATTGAAATTCACCTCTAACCATGGGTTCCTTGGACCTACACAAACATGACTACACATAGTAAGATTCATTGCTATAGATTTCTATCATGTACAAAGACTTGTGAGAGTCAGCATTTGGAATTTAAAATTAAAATAGAAAAAAAATTTCTTTTTCCATTAAGTATTAAATGTTGCAATGAGTTATAAAAAGATCTTAAACAAATTAACCATCTATTTTTTAAAGTCATCCTGAATATTACAATGGGCATAAAGAAATATAAGACCCTGGCTTTGAGAGGTTTACAGATTGACAAGTCCAAACATGTGTACAGTTTGTAAAAATCAAGAGCTAAATAACAGTTCAATAATAACAGGCAACACTAAGTTCTTACAACAGAATGCAGTAAGGTTAAGAAGAATGAAGACTCAGAAGGGGCCATGGTCTTTGGAAGTGACAAAGTTACTAGCCACCAGTTCAAATGCAGTGCAAACCTGTGTCTATTTGCAAGGAGAAGAAAGAAATGAGGATGCTGAATGTGCTGGAGAATACAGGTCCTGGCACTAGAGTGTGGTGGCCAGGGAATTCAGTGTCCTGTCACAGGGTACTCCTAGGCACTGAAGAACTGTTCCATGTCCTTCTCTGGATATTAGACAGATTTTAATTTTGTGGCTGATGGTTTCAGTATGCTTCTTTCTTAAAGCAAAAAATGGTTAACTACCTCCTGAAGACTCCTTCAGAAAGGGGATCTTCTCCGGCTATTTCCTATATTCTAGGAGAATCACACCAATTAACTTCCTAAGAATATCCAGGTGTAATTTCCTAGTAAGTAGTTTATAAATCCCTTTTTTTAAAAAAACATGTGTACTAAGCTGTTCAGGGTGGTACACTTCTGGAATCCCAGAACCTTGGGAGGCTGAGGCAGGAGGATCACAAGTTCAAGGCCATCTTGAGTGACTGAGTAAGATCCTGTCTAAAATATAAAAAATAAAAAGCTCAGTGGTAAAACACATGAGTCAATCCCAGGTACTGAAAAACAAAAATGAAAGAAAAAGAAAAAACTAAATTAAAATTATAAAGAACATATGATGTACTAGATAAAATTCCTAAAGGTTTTACAACATAACTTCATTGTTAACTCACACTTAATAAAATTAAAATTTATTTTAAATAAAATATAAAGGCAGTTTTATTACAACATTTAAAAATAATGTAAAAAATTAAAATGTGCAATCTGCATAGATTCCTCTAAGGTGAATAGGTTTACATTATGGTATGTTAAGTTCCTCATCAGTATTCCACACCAAGAGTAACCAAAGAAAAGGTCTCTGTCTTTCCAGGTGATCTTAACTTGGACAAGTGGGAGATTCTTTTAACACTGGATACACTCCCAAAAAGATACAATGTCTACTGTAGCAGGTAGAATGTGGGCTTTTTTCTTCTTCACAGTAGTAGCTTATACTAATCCTCAGAAAAACGCAGTGTCCCCGCCTTAGGTCATGTTTTTTATAACTCTCAAATATTGATGTGCTTCCTAATGCAACACTGAGCTTAATACTTTGACCAAAGCACTGTTCAAAAGGAACTGGGGGCTCAGTAGCAGAGTGCCTGCCTAGCATGTGGGGAGGCTCCAGGTTCCATCCATAGGAAAGGGAGGGAGGGATAAAGAAAGAGAGAGAGGAACTAGGAACTAAATGTGATGCTTTGCAGTACCTAAGGCAGCAAATGCCACATCAAGACAGATCTTTGCATGCCACGAACTGAACCACTCTCTGCCTGATCTGGAAAATAAACATGATCCAAGAAACTAACATTATCAGTGACAGGATATATATCCCAAATATACAGTCTAATTAAAATGATGATGATGATGTCAATAGTAGTAGCAGTAGCAGTAGTAATAGGTAGCAGTAGTAGAAGGGAAATAAGTAGAGTAGACCCAGGGGTTCAGGGGGTGGGAGGAGAGGAGGGAAGAAAAAGAAATTAAAAAGGGTTTACTGAGATGCCTTATGACTGTTAAAATAAAACTCAGTTAATTGAAAAAAAAAGAAAAGAATGTTTTTCAGTTTAATAAAATGAAGACCTAAACAGCACCTAAAACAAACAAATATATAGTCTGTGCCTAATCGGTACTTCTCACCACACTAATAGGACTAACTTTAGTTCATGTCAACCCCATTCCCAACATACATGTGCACATATACAAACACATATGCTTTTACCTCTCTTGACTCCTAGTTTTTTAAGTTCCTATTCTTTACTAGATGATGGTTGATTAACTGAGTGCTGTAATAATGGGTAGCAATGGCTATAAAGTCTTGATCTTCCTTGACAGCAGAGCAGGACTCAAAATAACTAAAAAAATGGAGCACAGAAGGAAAGAAGGACACATAGATTGGGGTATAGTTTAGAGCAAGCAGGCCTCTTAGCCAAATTTTAGAAAATGTGCAGTTTCCTGTCTGTGTACGTGAGAGTGTGTGTGGGCGTGCCCAAGGGCTCATGTGTGTGCATCTGTGTACATCACAAACCTGTCTACGTGTGTGGTTTATAAATTTAGATTACATGTTTATATAGATGAGAGGTCAAAAAGCATTCAGTAAAACACAGATAACACACACAATCCCCCAGTGTGGAATGTGCCTTGTGAAACCCAACTATAACAAGTGAGTGATTTATTGGTTGATGGCCTATAATCTAATAATCAATTTTATATCTTAGCACCATTTGCTAATTGTTTCATGTGTTTATCTTGCCTCCCCAGCTAAAATATTCCTCCCACACCCTTTGCTGTGCTCCATACGTATCAAAATTTCATTAGGAGAATAAGTATAATTATTGTGTCCTTTGACTAGGACTGGAAAGCAAAGATAATCGTTTTGAAAACAATATATACTCATTCAACAATATTTGGACACCTGCTAGGTGCCAGGATTATTATGTGCCAGATATTATATAACTGAAGAAAAACAAAAATCCCAGTCATTCTGAAGTTTACAGTTTACCTCTGGCCAATAATAAATCACATCTAAAAAGAAAAATTATCGTGCATTAGAAGGTGATGTGTGGTATTTGAAAAATGAAGCAAAGGAGTTATTAAAAAAAATAAAAGACTGGCAGTGGTGAGGGTGCAATTTTAAATACAGTGGTCAGGGAAGGCCTGCAGGAGAGAGATATGTGGGCTGAGAGTACTCATGCAGAGGATGTAGGGAGTGGGAAGTCTAAAGGCAAGACAAAAGCAGGTCTTCCAGGAGCATATTCACAGAGCAGCAAGGCCATACTTTGGGGCAGAGTAGGTGAGAAGGAGTACTGTTTAAAATCAGGACAGAGAAGGGCTGGAGTTGTAGCTTAGTCATAGAGCGCTTGCATCACATGTGTGAAGCCCTGGGTTCAATCCTCATCAGCACCACATAAAAATAAGTAAATAAAGATATTGTGTCCATCTACAATTAATATATATATATAAATTAGGACAGAGAAAAAAGTGGCAGACTGATCCCAAAGGGCTTTGCACATCATCATAAGGACTTTGGTCTCTCTTCTGAGTTCAATGAAGATCCATCTGAGGGTTCTAAGCTGAGAAATGATATAATCTGACACATACACTGAAAGGATCCTTCTGAGTACTGCACCACAGACAGACTGAGAGGGGACAAAGGAAAAGCCTTTTGGGAGGCCACTGCAATAATCCAGGCAAGAAAGACAGTGGCTGAGACCACAGAGTAGCAAGGGGTTGGTAGGGGTGGGCAACTGGATCCTGGCTATATACTGAAGATAGAGGCAATAGGACTTCCTGACAAAGTGGAAGTGGAATACGAGAGACAGAGACAGCTACCTCCCAAGTCTGAAGTCTGAGAAAAAGGTGAAGCTGCCATCACAGGGCTGGGGGACGGTGTAGGTGGTCCCATTTGGGGGAAGGAAACCAGGAGTTCAGTTGTGAATACAATCTCTGTTTGAGATGCCCAGGCACAGAGAGCTGCCCTGAAGACGTGTGACATACCAGCCTGGGTTTTATCCTGCACACCAAGTCTTTTTGCTCCTTTACTCTTTGATCAAAGCACTAGTGGGAAGGAGAAAAGAGGGTAAGAGAAGAAGAGGAGAGACCATGCCTGTCCTTGAAGATGCTGAAAATAAGGGGAAGAGGAGACCTGTTCCCCTGCCCATCACAGCCTGAGGCGGACGAGCAGCTGCTGTCTTCTCTAACATTTGGAAAGGCTTCCACAGCCCAACGAGATGGGGACATCCAAACGTGGTTTTCAGAAACAAAAACATGCTACCACACTGACCATCTGGCTTCTGGCTACCATAGAGAAAATGTATGCTGACAATGCAAGAAAAGGAAACCGCCTCACTATTGCATGAGAAAACGTCGCCCAAAGGCTTCCCTCTCACAGTTAGCTCTCCTGGGAGAATTTGGCCTAAAATACTATTTTTCTTGAAAACAATTATCCCTCCCCCCAAAAAAAGAAGAGTTCAGTTTTTTGTTTGTTTGCTTGTTTTCTTTGAGACAGAGCTCTACTATGTTGCTGAGGCTGGCCTTGAACTTGGGATCCTCCAACCTCAGCCTCCTGAGTAGCTGGGGTTACAGTCATGTGGCAATGACTGAGTTCAGGTTTTCTAATGGGCAAGGAAAAGGATCAGACTGAAAACTAGGCAGCTCAAATCAGCCCTGACTTCCTGTTCACAGGACCATCCTGCTTTCCTTGGGACTTAGTTTCTCTATGTATAAATACTGCCTCAAGGAAAAAAATACTTTCCACTGCCTACACACAGTGAGAGTTCATGAATTATGTGTATAAAACACTATGAGCTACTCAAATAAAGGGACAATGAAACTCTATTTGTGTGTTTTTGAGGTCCAGACAGAGTAATTTTAACTATTTTCTTATAAACTCCGTAGCAAATCAGACTAAGATACCAGAAGTTATTCTGTATGGCCTGTTGAGATAAAGTAAGATAACACAGGAAAGCTCTTTGTGAAGTTCAATTCTGATATAAGTCTCTCTAGAAATGACCTATCAGGATAAAAAATGCAGCATTAACCAGGTCAAAAATCACCAAAGGCAAACTAACCAAAAATCATCAGTACAGGAAGGCTTCACGAGGGGGTTTGAATGTGCTGGCCTGTGAATCATAATTAGGCCAAACTCCTAGCTATTGTACAAGCTAGAAGCATGAAAAAGCCCTGGGAGAAAACACAGAATTTTGTGCAAGAGCAGTCGAATCAGGCACATGGTAAGAGCCACCCATGAAAAGGGCTTTGTTGAAGGCGTTTTCCCCTTATTTTCTAAATGCTGTCCAACTCCATTCAAATGGTGACAATTAACATTGAAGTGAATAGGCCACTGTACAGATTGTGTTCATAACTCAAAGAGATGGTTTTCCCTGCCCAATGGGATTTCACATCAGTATTCAAACAACCTTTCACTTTGTCTAGTTCCTGGCTCAGAGCGTGCCAAGGACTAGATGAAGGCACAATCTGGAAGCAAAATCTTTCCCTGACAAAGCCAGGGTGTGCTCAGATTACTGCGACCCTCAGGTTTTCACACACCTCACTTCTCATTTCAGGAAGCAGAAATACGCAGTGGCTAGAAAATGACCACAAAGGGTAAAAAGAAGCCACAAGCTTAAAAGGATGCCACCATCAGCTTGAATCTGGACCAAAGGCTTTCATGAGTTCATTCCAACGGCGTTTTACCAAGTGGGGCAGCGAAATTACACCACTGTGTAAGGCAAGAAAGGTCTCAAGACTTCCCCAAGCTCAGCGCGAGCCCTCATCCCTCATCTCCTAATGACCCAGGGTAAACTCTGGATCTCCAGTTCATGTTTACTGGACACACTGATCTCCCAACTGGTCTCCCCAGCTCTCTCCAGTCTGCTCAAAGCAAGACAAAAAGATTCAATTATAATGAATTATAATGAAAATAATGCTCTAGGTATCTAGTCCCTTCCCCTGCTCTAAGTCCCCCACGGGTTCCCTGCTGCCTAGAGAGGGAAGTCCTCCCTCCTACCTGCATGTGTGAGAGCCCCTTCAGTGCGTTGGCCCATGCACCTTCCTTCCTTCTGGGAAGCAGACATTTGTGGGGTACTGGCATCCTTCTTTGTTTTTCCCCCTTCTGCTGCGCACCTGGATCTTCCCTCTGGGGAATCCCCATCATGCAGAGCTTTGATAGGAAGTGGAATCCCTTACAGAGCCATGGGATTTCATTACCCACTCCCTGCCTCAGTGCAGCCAGGGGTCGGCACATGGCTATGATGCTTACGCAGGGGTTCGCTCCTAAGCAGATAACAACATGGGAAGAGTCTGTCATATTTAGGAACCAAAGTCTATTTATGTTGTTTACATCCAAGAACTATAACTGAGGCACTCTGCAGCTGATTTCTTTCATACAACATCCCCTTTGCAAACCGGCCATTCCACTAGTTTGGCCAACTCAGTGTCCCCCAAACACCATGCAGATGTCTCCACCCCGTGGCACCTCTGAGAGGGCAGAAGTGCCCTGGCTGGGGTAAGCATGGGGCAGAAATGCCAAGCCTGGTCCAAGGGCTGGATATAAGGGGTGGGAGCAGCCCAGAGGAAGAGACTGGACATGAATGACAATGAGTTGTGAAGGATCAATACCAGTTAGCTAGACCAAAGGGAAAGATGGAGGGGCTGGAGAGGGGAGGCACATTCTGCATATGCACTGAAGACAGAGAAGACATCAAACCATGTATAGGACTTAAAATTGCTCCCATGTCACTGTGTGCAAGATACCAGCATGGAGGGTACTTGGACTACAAATGTAAGCCAGGGCCCACTCACTCAGTTCTTGCTTGTAGCTAATAACCTGAGTCTCCACCCTGAAGTAAGGAGGGGCTTAGAAGTATAAGCATAGATTTCCCCAAATCATAACGATCAAAATTCTGTTTTCCCTAATTAGTGTTTTGAAATCCCTAATATTCATTCTCAACATGCACTCACCTCTATAAAATGTAATGTAATATTAAGCCAAAACACATGCTTAGTTAAATTCTTCCCCAAGTTATTTAATTTTAGCTGCATGCAGTGGTGCACACCTGTAATCCCAGAAGCTTGGGAGGCTGAGGCAGGAGGATCATGAGTTCAAAGCCAGCCTCAGCAAAAAGCAAGGCACTAAAGCAAGTCATTAAGACCCTATCTCTAAATAAAATACAAAAAGGGCTAAGGAGTGACTCAGTGGTCGAGTGCCCCTGAGTTCAATTCCTGGTACCAAAAGACAAACCAAAAAATTACTTAATTTTGAATACATAGCACCTAAAATCAATCCCCACATGTTCCCGAGCAAAGCAGGAAATAGAAACAGCTCCGGTATTGTCCAAGTGTCAGGTTTTCAAAAGACCCAAGGCAAGAAAGTCACACACACTTGGATTAGGGCTCCCAGCTCTGCCCCTAACTGGGTGTGTGACTTTGAGAAAGTTACTTAACCTCTTTGAAACCTCAGTTTTCCTGCCTATAAAGTGGAGCTAATGATACCAATAATTAAAAAACTGTCAGGGTGATGAAGTTAAGTGTATGTAAAGCACCCACCCTGCCCAGCTACCTAATGCTACATTAACTAGAGGCTGACACCATCCTTTTCTTACCAGAAGTAGTGCCCCTAACAAAAGAAGACATGCCCCATGTACCCTGAGGTATCACCAAAAAGCCCATGGGTCAGGAATGAGATGTGACACTGAGAAATCATTCAACCACTTGGAGGTTCAATTTTCCCAGTTGTAAAATGGGAATAAAATTATTTGTCCACTCCTAGACATGTCAGTATTAACAGATTCTTGAAAACTTCAAAGGACTCCAAATGCAGTAGATATTGTTATTCTTGCCAAGTGTTTGTGTACTTATGAATGACCTTCTCAAAGATATTTCTGACACCACCTTTGAATTTCCAGTTCAACCACTTTCCTTATGTCACTCATAAACTTACACAAAGCCTCCTTATTGCTTATTAGACCTCTCAAATTGTTTGCTTTCCAACCCTTCTTAGTCCCACCCTGCCGAGCTATCCAAGGCCACTTCCCTGTATCCCACCAGGGTCCACACTCATTCCCACACCTGCACTCTTGCTCATCCTGGTACCCTTTCCTCAAAAGCCCGTGCCTTTCCCCTTCTGTCTCTCTCCATGGACAAATCCTAAAACCCAAGTCACTTCATCTCTTCCCGGGAGCCCTCTCTGATTACTCCAGAAATATGGATTCTCTCTGGAGCTTAAAGTTTTGAACTCCCAACCAAATTTTCAACTGATATTTCAGACTTGACTACATTCTCTATCCTTTCTGCATTCAGCTGTCTCAACTAGATAATAAGCTAATTGAGGAAAAATATCACATCATCTTTTATATTCTCATTCTCTGTCACTCCAAAATAGTTCACAGAGCACATGGAGGAAAAGACGGCCTGCAGGTTCTCAAACCTCTTTGTAACCCAAAAAAACTTGTATCCTCAATTCAATTCCACAAATACTCTTTGCTTGATGCCAACAGGAACCAAGATGAGTAGGGAAGGTTCTTGGGTCCTCAGATTGAGACAAACATGTCAATGACATATAACTGAGCATGGGAAGCTGGGCCCTCAATGGCTGTAGCACTAGATCCCAACTCTTGACTTGCAATTTAAAATGACAGTTAAAACACAAAATTGCTTTTTTCTCTTGTAGGAATTGAACCATAAACTCAGATCAAGATGCACGTCACAAATTATGCCATCAGAAAAATGTTGGGCATAACCTAAAAGTCCCATACTGGAAAGAGTATAGTAATAGAGAATTTTATGCAGTTATTGAAAATGATCATTTTTGAATATGTATATAGCATAAAAACATTGGCTGTGGTTTACTACACATGAGGCCCTATGTGTTGTACTTCCCAGAGTGACAGCAACAAGGGCAGCTTGGTGACACCTTTAATATCTCCCATAATCTCTACCAGTTCCCCCCCCCAAATAATACAATCAAGTAAAACATGCTTCAATTCAAGACAAGACCTCCATTTCTAGTCCTGTTGCTTTCCCTCCATTCTTGCTATTTACAAAATCCGAAATTGCCTCTTAACATATGGTAATTATTTTGCAAAACAGCCCATAAAACATTATTAGTTCCATTTATGGGTGAGAAAACAGCACAGGCCCAAAATCACCAGTTAAACCCTGGTTGTGGTGAGAATTAAACCCAAGTCTCTCTCACTTACCTGCTCACCTGGGCCAGGAGCATTTTCACCCTTTCTTTTTAAGGCTAAACAAACTCAGCAGACTAGTCAAAGCCTGCGTATGTAAACAGGTTCAGGGCTGAGATCATGAAATTTTACCCAATTCAAATTCTTGTTTCAACTCTCTTAAACATCTTAGAACTATTAGCAGCATTCATCTGTTGAAAGTATTTTGGCTTCTCTGACTTGTAGAATTTCAGGGTTTCAATTAATTTCCTCAAGCACTTACTATTAAGATATGTTTACATGAATAAGCTTTTCATCTGGATAAATCAGAAGCTGGTGTATACAGGTAGTTTCCATCATCAGAACACATTTCTTGTGTGATGGAAGTTACAAATTCCAATACTTCTAAGTGGATTATCTGCAGCTCCAAAACAAGCCTACTCTCCATAGGAGGTCAACCTATAAGTGACATTTTAACTCATACGCTAACCTGGAGCTTTGGCTTATGCATCATGTTTAGCTATGTTTCACGGGAGAATTAGGGTTCCTATAGAATTGCAAGAACATACTTCCTCCTGCTACATTCCTGGTGGAGGGTTAACATACACACTTCTCTCCATGTGTGGAGCCATGGAATTGGGACACCTAAATCAATGGAGAAACAGGGTCTAGTATGAGCCACAACAGGGTAGGGAGAGGGTCTCCCAGAGTCCCGCGTCAGTAGCCCGCCCCTGCTTCCCTTCACTGCAGAGGGACCCAGTGTTCATCCTAGATATTCCTTACCCTACACCCCACACTGCATCAGTCCCCTTGGGGAGCAGAGGAAGAGATTTCTGTTCCAGCTTCTCCACCACCCTATTTTTCCTCAAGCAAGCTCAGACTCCCTTTTGATGTTTTCCAAGCACCTTTTCTACTGGTAACAAGTAGAAACATAAAATAGAGATAACAAACAAAAGTTGGTTTCAAAATCTTAAAAGGTTACAATGAAACAGGATAACTAAATAAAATTAACCTAAGAACAAGTTCAAACATGTGGCTCACTTTATTTCAGGCATGAGGAACATGCCCTTGGGCAAATAACTTCAAGTCTCTAAGCTCCAGTTTCCTGATCAATAAAACTAGGGTTGAAATACCTTACATCTACAGTGTCTTAAAGAGGGTCACAATGAAAGTTCTCTCCATCCTCAGAATGCAAATGAGTCCCATATTTCTGGCTCCTCTTGCTCTACAAAAATAATTCTCATTCCAAAAAGCCTCTTTCAAACCGCCCTTGACTCTTTCTATTCCAGTGCCCTGGCTCCCTCTTCCTGTCCCTATGTCCCTCCCCATTCCTTTAGCAGCCCTGCCACCACAAATACATATATAAAACAGAAAAAAAAAACATATACATGATATTTAGGAGTCAGGATCATATAATGGCCAAAGGCCCAAGGTTTAGATTCATATGGGTGTGAATCCAATTTAGCAACTCATTAGCTTGTGACCCTAGATAAGCCACTTAGTCTAAGCCTCTGTTTCCTTGTCTATAAAATAGGGATCATAACAATGTCTATTTCATAAGATGCTGTAGGGATAGATGAGAAACACATATAAAGCTCTTAGCAAGAGCCTGGCATGTGCCTCATTATAACACCATCATCATGGTAATGGTAGTGGTGATTATCACTGCTATAAATATTTTCTTGAAGGATGCCACAACCTGATCAAGTGACACTCATTTCAAGAGCTGCTTGTGGAAAGAAGAGAAGCTTCTGTCTTCAGGGGACAGGGGAGAGAGGAAATGAGAGGTGAAGGAAACTGTTAATGAAAAGTGGCAGGTGGGGGCACCATCCTGAGCATTTGTCCTTCCTCTCACCCCCCACCTTACGACTGTCCATTCTGTAAAGAGTGCAAGACAGGGAGGTGAGAGACAGGAACAGCTTGTGACCTCTAGAATTTAACTTTATGGAACAATCAGCACTCTACTTCATTTAATGAGAAGTTGCATTTGTGTTTTTCATGTAATTCCAGAAACCACTGATAAGTTTTGTACACTTGCTGACTTCTGGTAAATATCCTCTGTCTTCATCAGTGATAGCAATAGATTTATAATAATGTTTCCTGGAAATGGCATTTTCCCCCAAAGACTGAACAAGAACTCTCAATGGAAGAGTCTCAGGCAAACAGCTCTTTTTACTTCATAAGGCAGAGGCAGCCTCCCAAAATTCAATTTTCAGGAAAATATTGATTTTCTGGACACTGAACATATTATTTTCCAAAACATCATTTGTGGAACCAGAGAATCTGCCATTATATCAGAATGTGGATGACAACCAAAAGCATCTCTGAATGTGAGTTAATAGCAAGTTTGCCAAATAGAATCAAAGTAACTCATCCCCCTAAGAACAATATTATGACTTATGATGCTTAAGAGGGAATAATAGCATGTGCCTAAGAAAAAATGAACATCTCCATTTAACTGACATTTATCATTCAATTGACTAATATCAGAGAATCAAAGTGTGCTAAATACTGGAAGAGCATGTGGGAAAAAATATGGCTCAATAATTTTGACCTTAAGATGCTCAACCCTCACCTGTAATCCCAGTGACTCAGGAAGGAGGATTATGAGTTCAAAGCCAGCCTCAGCAATGGCATAGCGATAAGCAAATCAGTAAGGCCCTGTCTCTAAATAAAATACAAAATAGGGCTGGATTTGTGACTTAGTGGTTGAATGCCCAAGTTTAATCCCCGGTACCCCCCAAAAAAGGGGAGCTGGGAATGTGGCTCAATGGTTAAACACCCCTGGGTTCAATCCCTAATATGAAAAAGAAGAAGAAGAAGGAGGAGGAGGAGGAGGAAGACTCAATCCAAAAGGTATGACAGACTTAAACAGAAAACTTTACATACGAGCTGTCACAGACAACACTGAAGAGTAGAAACTAAGTTGAAACAGATAGGAAGAGACTGAAGAGGAGCAAGGACAGTGACTACTAGTTGACCCTCACTATCCATCCTCCCTCTTCATTTTAGCAGGATTCTTCAATTTCAGCTGGGCACACAGTCAGCCAGCTAAAGCTTTACTGTCCAATAGGGTGGCCACTAGTCAGACAGGGCCACTGAGCACTTGGAATGTGGCTTGTTTTACCTGATGAAATGATAATATTTTAGATACATTTGGTTAAATTCACTGGGTTAATTCCACTTATCACTTTTGACCTTTTAACATTATTAGAAAAGTTTAGATTATATGCAGAGTTCATGTTATATTTGCATAAGACAGGGCTGAGCTGAAGACTCCATCAAGCAGAATTCCTTGATGTTAGGTGTGGGCACACGGTGAAGTTGTGGCTAATGGGAAATGAATAAGAATAATATATACAATGTCTAACTTGGGTTTTTCAAAGGAAGGGCTCTACTCTGAGTGTCTTCTTCCCTTGATGTTCCTGGATGAGTGGTGGCAAGTCAGCTGCTACCATGCCAATGAGGAGGTGCCCTAGGGATGCAGAACAGCAAGAGAGAAGGAACACGGACCCTGATAACCTCAAAGAAAGCCACCCTGCTCTCCACACTCAACTCTCTGGCTTATACATTTACAGAAGACAGGTATTCTTAGATTACTTAAACCTCTATTTTGATCTCTTTAAGGTGAATAAAAAATATATTCTATTAATATAGAAGAGTATAAGAGAAAGTTTCCTAAAGGAGATGATACTATTAAGGACATTTAAAGAGCAGGAGAAAGAGTGATGTTTTGTTCATGAGGGCCAAGGGCAAGAAGAAGGGTATTTGGGGGCAGGGAGAAGGTAGAGCAGAGAGAGACTTGCAGTTGTGCACAGTGAGCTCTCAAACAGGAACATGCACTTAGTGCCAGGGAGGGAGGAGGACTGAAGCACGAGGATGCAGAGGAAGGTCAAGTCCTAGAAAGCCTTGGATGGTGGGTTGGGGGCCTTGAAGTGTTATCATATAGAACAGAGAGCTGCTAAAGAGCCTACCCAAGGAGGAAACAATCAATTCTGTTTCCAATAGATAAATCTTTCTGGTGCCAGCACAATAGCAGTATGGAGAAGATATGTCAGAATTAAAGCCTATTCACAAGGTAAAGTTACCCTAGGAATAAGAAGAAGGAGATGTAAAAGCAGACTCTTGGGGTTCTGGGTTAGAGAAGGGTGCTCACAACTGAGGCAGGGGAGGCAGCAGGAGAGTCATTTGGGGTGAAGGGGGAAGTGACAGGGTTAGTTTCAGACACTGTTTATGTCATAAACAGCTTCCCTTTGCCCAGCGCTTAAAAATGGTACAGAATCAATCAAGGACATAGTTTTCATGTGGTTACCCCGTGACCACAAATACTGACAGGCAAACCAGGCGTTTCAATAGGCCTGAAGGCAGGAATGGAGGAGGAAAAGAAAAAGAGGAAAAATTCATCAAAATCATGGAATCTTGAGACACTGATGAAACTCTCCAGCCTGTTCTCAGACTGGGATTGTGGCTCAGTGGTGGAGCACTCACCTAGCACATGCAAGGCCCTGGGTTTGATCCTCAGCACCACATAAAAATAAATAAATAAAATAAAGACATTGTGCCCAACTACAACTAAAAAATAAATATCTTTTTTAAAGGGAGTCAAAGCTATGTCAAGATTTTAAAGCAAATCCTTTGCTCAAAATAGCTCTTTCTTAACCTCTTCATTAATTTTACTATTAATAGTAGTGACTTCCTCTATTGCTCAGAAAAATTCACTTTCTCTAACTTGTTACTGTGTTTTCTGAGGAAGGACCACACATACCAAGATATAATTCAATTTAAGATTTTTCCAAATTAAAACCAACCAAGATGGGATAAAAATTTATAGTAACTTTTTTTTACTACTTGAAACCACTGGGATATGCTATTTTACAGAACTTACATATATTCATTTGGCTCATTTTTGAGGAAGCAACTCGAGAAAAAATTCCATTGCTTCTAAATTTGTTAAAATTGCTAGTGATTAGAAACCATAAAAACCTAATTACATAAACACCTTTTAAAACTGTGACCCTGGGCAAGTTATTTAACTTCTCTGAGTTTCAGTTTCCATATCTTTAAAAAGATGATAAAATCAAACCCACCTTCCTACCTCCCAGAATTGCTGAGAACTAAATGGAATGTCAACTGCAAATGGACCAAATGGATATACAAACTATTCTCTTCCACAGAAGAAACTCTGCAAGACTACTAAAATCTCTTTCTTGTAGGGAACAGCAAGCTAGTGGACAGAAGAAAAACAATAGCAATAATTAACCATGATTTTCATAAAAAGCTTCCTAGACAAAAAAAAAAATAATCTATTCCAGGTGTGTTTAATGCAGATTCCCAGATCTCACCTGACAGAAATTTTCATTAAATGGTCTCAGAGCCAACGGTTTGTGTTTCAAAGACCTCCCCAGGTTCTCACGAGTAGCTAGTTCAGGAACCAATACTCTCCCTATCTTAGAAAACACCTGAGATTGCAAGCCCTTTCAGTATTGCTGTATCTCAGATGGCTGAAATCTGCAGCTGTCAATCTATCCACTGGGCAGCATTTATAGACAGCACCCAATTCACACAAGTCACTGAGCTAGGCCTGTGGTCTAGTGTGGAAGACACATGACAGCATAACCAGTGATGATAATAACATGGTGCAGGATGTGCAATGACAGAAGTGGGCCCAGGTACTCACATGAGCATAAGGGACAGATGGAAACTGACTCAGTCTTTAGGTGTTCTAAGAACAGGAGTCAGCTGGATCTTTGCAAGGAGGAGGGAGTGAAATTAAGAGGTCAAAGTAAGTACAAAGGCAGCAAATCAAGCATCTAGGTGTGTTGAACGGGGCACATGGGAGACCTACTCTGCAGAGGCAAGATCAGAGGAATAGCAGAGCCAGACCAACAAGAGTCATGAGGACTAAAGACTATAGGGAGCTAGTGAAGGATTCCAAGTGGGAAACTGACCTGCTTGGCTTTGTATTTTAAACTTCTCTCTGAAAGCAGAGAGGAGTATGGATGGTGTTAGAGGGAAGGAGAGGGATGCAGACAGGCAGAGGGGGAACCTGGTAACAGGGGACTGTTGTAAGGAAGCCATTATAGCAGCTCAGAAAAATGGTGAAGCCTGAAACAGGTGAATACAGTTGAGACCACCAAAATTACTTTGAGGTCTGCTAGTTCAATGCCTATCCAGAACCTTGAATCTCACTGACTTTATGGATAATGCAAAATGGGAAGATGCAGAGCAACAATTACAGTGATCCCAGCAGGGCACACACCTACTGTATCTAATACCTAAGAGGCAGGTCATTTAATCTCCCCTCCTCTAGGCCACAAAAGTATTTTCAGTCAAAACCTTAAAATGAAATGTACTATAGTAAGAAATGCAGTGTAAATCTTGCTTTCTGATTTTGCTTTTTGAAATATATAAAAATATATGTACATGCACGCATATATGATATTGATATGTGAGTGCATATATCACTCCAGTAAAAACATAAAGCAAATGTAAATAAAAATCTTAATTAAAAAAGGCTCCCCAATATATAATAGAAGCAACCACTAAATCGTGCCAATGATATTTTATTTTCTTCACTTATCTTTTAGTTTTAAAATGATCTTTAAAATTAAACTTAAAATCAAAAAATATTATTTGAATTCAGTAAAATACTTCAAGTCTAAAATGTTCACTTAGGAAACAAAATCACAAAAAACAGCTCTCACTCTGCTTCACTGCTTTACATGTTAAATACAGAAACTCCTAGAAATCACACAGACTGACAGATTTAAAGTAATTCAAGTTTTGTTTTTGGTCTTCATCATCATTGTTATCATTGCTTATTTCAAACCTACTACTATGCAAATGCACTGTTAAATAATGCTATAACCAGGTGCAGTGGCAGTGACATATGCTTCTAATCTCAGCAGCTCTGGAGGCTGAGGCAGGAGAATTGCAAGCTCAAAGCCAGCCTCAGCAATTTAGCAAGGCCCTAAAGCAACTTAGGGAGACACTGTGTCAAAATAAAATGTTTAAAAGGGTTGAGGATATGCTCAGTGGTTAAGTGCCCCTGGGTTCAATCCCTGGTACCACAAAAAAAAAAAAAAAAAAAAAGTGCTATAGAAATCAGACACAAGGTGGACCCAGGTCCAGCCTAAATGATGCCAAACCTTTGTGATTCTATTTTCAGAACAAATATGGGTAGTATGTACAAGGTTCACCTATATAACTCAGAGTTGTCAGACTTAAATTCCACATTGACCACAATGTGAATTAAAGGATAAATCACTAATATGTGCCAATTAGAAGTTTAATGGATATTGTTAAAAATGCAACTATGAGGGCAGCAATTGCTCAGAACTTAGAACAGAAGTTTGGTTTTGAGGAGCAGTAACTCTGAGAGATATCGTCTGAATTGCTGGAGCATGACTAAATGGATGAAAATCAGCTTTTAATGTATTTTTAAAACTTTCTACAGAAAATGTACACTCTATCATCTATACTTGGGAGTAGGAAGAGGGGAACATGCCCATTGTCCTTGGGATGCCCATGGAAACTGAAAGACCAAAAAGGACAGAATCAAGGTCAATTAAAAAACAAGTACAGAATGGTAGAGTGGAACAAAAGCAAACAGGATAAATCCTTGGGAATCACTGAATGAGAAATCACCCTCACATTCAAAACACAACACATTTAAAATGCAAACAGACTCCTGGAATGTGTTTAAAATGCTGGGAACAGAGTGCAGGTAGTTACAAGTCAGAATTTGGGGTCTAGAGTATTGTGCTTTGTGTGAGGCTTTTCTGCTAAAAAATAACCAGGAACTTGAGAAGTCATAATTAACCAATTAGATAGCAAATTAGACTCAAAGGCAGGGCAGGGGCAGGGTATGAAAGAAAACAGATTGGATTTTTTTCCTGTAAAGTTTTAGGATGACTATGTAAATCAGATTCTCAAACACAGACAGATATCTTATATAGATTGTGACAATGTAAAAAGATGAGGCAATTACTTTGACCATGAAGACAAAACTGAAAACATAGAGCAAGTTGACTATGGCCTAACCTTCTCTGGTCTCTTCCACATGTGGACAAACTGGATTCCTCTCCAAGCCTTCCATAGAGACACCATGGGAAAGTGGACACAGGATCCAAAAGTCCCACCGACCAGGAATAAGAAGCAAGTACTGCAAATGGAGTAGGTTGCTTAACCTCTCTGTTCCTTAAACCCCTCATTTGAAAACTAGAGATATGTAGTAAAGTTGTTGCAGGAATTAAAGATAACACACATGAGGCTCCAAGTCTAGTGCCCAAACCAGGGAAAGCAACCAGTGGTCACCATCATCTTCATTATTAATATCAAACTCCAGAACTCCAAACCAAATTGTCTTTCAATAACTAATGAAAGTGACATAAGATACTTCTTATGACAGGGCCTGCAAATGTTGCAGGAACCACTTAGATGGTCAACTAAACCACATAAGCTTCATATTTACAACTGCACAAAGATGTTCACTACCCAGAGAAATTTATTAAATCCCCATATTATGCAATAGGAATAATATGCATCCCCAGAAGATACAGAGGGGAGAATTTTTGTTTAATGCATTAAGAATCTAGATCCTTCTCAGGGAGGCAACAAAAATTCAAGTCTCCAAAACAAAGTTTACTTAGCCCTAAACATTTCCCACATGGAGGTGAGTAATTTTTTTTTTAAGTGTGTTGTTCAAATTGAGCATGATTCCAGATCCAGATTAACATGAGCAAAAAGTGTTACCCTTGTCATCACCTGGTCATCACCCACCAATTCAAGAGAAAAGGGTCTTCTGGTCTCCAGGTTTGAAGGATTAGAAGAGATTGATGTTTGGGGGCTGTGGAACTCTCTCTTAAGGAAAGAAGGAGGCAAGCATTAGTAAACCATTTGTACATATACCTCCCCACCAATATATGAGAGAAGTACACAAAATGTCTTTGGTAATAACTTGTTTTTTTCTTAAAGGGGGAATTTGTGGTCTAATAAAATGCTTCATGAGTGTTTTTTTCCTCAAATGGCCTTATATTCTAGCTAAACAGTGAAACAAGAACAGTGTCTTTGTGACTATGAGGGCAGAACCAAGGATTCCTATGAGAATAGGGCCACTCATTAGTCCCTTTTCTTACACAACAGGCCTCTTTGAGACTTTCTTCTCCTAATTTGAATTGGCCCCACATTTTTCTTACACATTACTAAATGCAGAAGTGTTAAATTAACAAAGAGACTTAGAACTGGCACAGCACCAATTGATCACATCCACTGCTTTTCCACATACATATTTACAGCAATAGTAAATCCGTGCCATAAATAACTTTCTGTAAATGGAATTACGGTTTCATAATTATATTTCACTTGAACTTCCATCTCTAGCTCTATAACTCCATTTGACTGATAAACTACAATCTTTTATCTAAAGGCTGCTATTGTCCCCATTTTATAGGTGAGGAAACCGGGAATGCAAAACAACCATATAAAGTTAATATAGGTTTGTGCCTCCAATCTCAAATTTAATTTTGAGACTCTAAGTGAGACCAATTGCATTTCAAGCAACAATGACCTATTAATAAATAATCCTTAGCTGGCTACCTTGTAAAGAATAAATCCCTAGCTGGTTTATTTGTAGAGAGAATAATTGCTTCTTTTTAATTTTTATTTTTTACTTTTGTTACTATATAGCAATATAGAAGAAAGCTTTGCTTAAACAGAGTATATTTTCATTTGACCTCTGCTGGCCAAATCTTTGGCACTATAAATATCAAACCCCTGTGTAATTGATACTTTAATGCCACTCTTGTTCCAGCCATATGAAATACATTTAATAAGGCTGTTTAACATTTTTCAAGGCACTTCATATCACACATGCGACTATTTGCATATCGTTCATAGAATCACAGAAGGTGACAGATGAGGAAACCGAGATTTATAGTACTATCACTTATGGGCTTATGGCAAGATGCCAGTTTAATCCCTGAAAAATAAATGCAGAGAAGAATCCAAGGGAGAAAGTTGGAACAAACAGCCAGGACCAGAAGTGCCCATCCTTGGGAACTTCATCCCCCTCTCCTCTTATCTCCTAATCACATATAGTACTAATGCCCTAGACTAGCTACATTTGGGAATGCTACTTCCTATAGATGCTATAGATAGTCTCATTTTAACCATATTCTGAGTTTTGATATTCACCTCTGTTACAAACATTATACAATACAGAAAGAGACTCTCATTTTAGGGTTGACGTTTATTAAGCTATAGATTTGACAATACATAGTACTATTTTTCTATACTATGTGTTATTCCTAAATAAGAAAATTTTAAAGTCTAACTGTTAAAGTCCTGATGTATAAAGCTGGTTCTTCATTTCAATTATAAGTTTATACTGACAGGTGTGAGTGGTAGGACTGCATCTAATCACAAAGATGACAACTGCTATAAGCATGGCTGCTTAAAATCTCTTTATAGTCTTTATACAGCATAAAGTTATATGCTTGAAACACCTAGTAATGGTAAGGCTCACTATTTATACTAGGAAATCACACATTACAAAAAGGGAAGGCTTACAGTAGAAAAGGTCACTATCATTCTTCCTGAGCAGAAAGTATTCACTATATACTTGCATCTCTAATGCAATAATTCTATATTCAATAAAGAAAGACAGAGGACATAAACCAAAAATATATCTTTCCAAGGAAGTAAACCACTAGATTTAAATCTCTCTCTCTCTCTCTCTCTCTCTCTCTCTCTCTCTCTCTCTCTCTCATACACACACACACACACACACACACACACACACACACAAATAAATCAAACCATAACATAAAGGGCTATGGCTGATAACTTACTTGTAAAATCAATAGAATTCAAAATTTATTTTTATAATGGTAAAATATATAAATTTATAGTTATACATATTAGTATATTTTTATTGCTAAAAATATCCAAAGGCAGACACACAAATGTTTCCAACAGCTTCACAAACTACTGAACTAATTGCAAAAGCCTCTTTACATACATCTGTATAATCTCTTAATTTAGAAAAAGGTGATTTCTAATTTGTTTCATTTCAAGGTAGCTCACAGAGCATTGTAAAAATACATTTTGTTTAATTACATATGTATACAGAGACACACACACAAAACAGAAAAATAAAAAGCTTCTCCATCACTCCAGAGGTGACTGAATGAGCACCATTTCAGTAGGTTTGGCCTTAGAAGCATTCTGTCCACCGGTATGTCTCCCAGCCTCCTCTGTAAAATCCCATGTGCTGGGACCATAAATACACTTGCCAGATAAAGGCATCCTGGCTGGACATCTTCATCCTCCAAAATAGCTGCTCATAAACAAGCAAATATATGTGCACCAGCTACTTTAAAGAATGGGAAAAAGGAACGTGAAAGTGTATCAGTGAGGGAAACCAGCCACATATTTGGAATTCTACAGGAATAAGTTAATAAGAAGAAAACAGGCACCTGGCAGGAAAAATGTTAAAGAAATTATTGAGATGTGATACACTTCCTGTCAAAACAACACATGAGGTGGTGATTCATTCAATTAGTATCTTGTAAGTACTGTGTGCCTTTAAATGTTCTATAAGTTTAGTGATGTTCGACTGTGGCACAGAAGGATTTATTTTTTAATTTTAAGTTCTAAGCTGTTTAAATCACTCTGTGCCCCCAAATGCATAAAAGCCAGCAGATACTCACTATATTCACAACAGCACTATTTAATGTCACTGGGGCAAGATAATGCTTGATGATTTAACTTCCCTGGTTTAGTTCTGGCTTAAGCTGTGGCCTTCAGTGCAATTCAACATTGTGGGGTGTTTATCCCTGGACTGGGAGCTGTTCCCCCATCAATTGAAATGTGAGAATCACTTCACTCTTGACATAGCAAGAGGAACACCAGGGTCTTTACCAGAATTTCCCAAATTCTGCATGTAGAATTATTCATACATAAATTAGACTTTTTCATGCAAATGTAAGACGTAAAATCATCATAACAGATTGCCAAAATAAACTTAAACTGGTTTTGTGTGTGTGTGAGTGTGTGTGTGTGTGTGTGTGTGTGTGTTGCTAGGGATCCAACCCAAGGCCTCACATGTACTAGGCAAGCACTCTGCCACTGAGCTATATCCACGGCCTAAACAAGAATAATCTCTTCTATTTTATAATATCCAAGGCCTTCCTCATCTCCAAATAGAAACTATAAATGTCCAATTTATTTATAAGCACAACTTAGCAAGGTGGGTTTTTTTTATCCCTATTAACAACAATTGTGTACTTCTAAAAAATAAACTTTAAGGCAGATGCAGAATTTTGTGGCTGAATCTACCATCTGAAAGATATTCTTTCAAGTACATTTATGAACTAAAAAAAATGTATGCATGTTTTCATTACAATGGCTATTTCTTAAATTCACTTCTGTTTTTACATCATCACTGAAGCAGATACGTACTTATAATACAGATTATAACACCATAACAGGAGAAAAAACTAAATGATACTTTTGGTCCCTATTATATCAAGCATGTCTATCAGAAAAATGCCTTTGCTCAGGCTGCTGAGAGCACCCTGCTACACCATCTCCACATCCCTCATAGCCACCCGCTTTCATGGCAGCTGATCTGGTAGCACTGAGAACTCCTCAGGAGCCACTTAGAAGCCTATTATCTCTTATCCTCCAGCACCCAGCATATGCCTGTTCCTAGTTATTACTAGCTCAGCTTAACTCAATGAAGGTTCAAAAGGCAAACAGAACCCCTAACACTCTCTGGAGTGGAAAAGCTTTGGAAAGAACTTCTAGACGATAAGAAAGGGTTTAGAGTCTTCACAGGTAGCACACAAAGTCCCAAATAAAATAATGCCCAATGTTCAAATCACCAGCATAATTGAATATTTTTATCTTCAAGATTTATGAAAAATGAAGGGATGTGATGCCTTAAAATACAAACTTCCTATGTGCACAAGTTTGTGTTTTTTTAATATTACTAGTTAGAAATCACATGATATAGTAGTGGTTTTCAAAATTTGCTTAAAAAAAAAAAACTATGAAATGAAACAGAAAGAAAACCACCACATTTCTTGAGAGAAAGGTAGGGGGAAGGTAGGGGAAAGAAGAGGAAAGAAGCAGGAAAAGAAAGAATGAACCATTAGAAATGTTCTTACTTTGGCTGAATATTGATATTTATCAAAAATACCATATATTTCAGGGAATATTCTCCACCTAATCTAAATGGAGTAGGGTCCATTAAATTCCATCTGCTAAAATAAAATTAATACCAACTTCCACTCATCTTAAAATTCAATTAAAAATAATTACTGGATTATTATTGGCTGATTCCACCTCACTGCTCTTGAAGTATTCTGACAGTAAAAACATGAGCTGAATGTGACAGGGTAATCTCAGAGTATTAGCAATCATTTTTCCCTATGCAGATGCAATACCAAAGTACCATCTTCACACTCAACTTCCTGAACAATCTAGACATTGTCAGTCAAGTATCTGAATGTGCTCTGGGAGTCAAGCATTATGCTCCTAACCCCAGGGGCCTTAACATACCATCCTTCCATTCACAAAAACTGCAAGATGGAACACATCATGGGTTTCAGATGAGGTGAGCAGGGACCAAAGAGGTGACATGACCCAACCAACATATTAGGCACAATGTAAGATTTCCCCCAAAATTCCACTGTGATCCAACCAATATGCAGACTGAGAGTCATTTTAAAACCTTCATCTCACATACAATTTATTACCCTCTACACCGAATGCACAAACCACCAATAATTAAGTCCAACTCACACTAAAAAGACTGTTTTAAAATTCATTTAAATCCAGACACCTCACCTACTTCTCATTTCCACCACTGCTTGTCCACTTCTGTGGACACTTTTCAAGTTATCTAATAACTTACAATGACAAAAGTATATAATGGATGAGAAACACTCTAGAGAACTTTTGTGAACAAAGACCCAATGAATAACAGTTAATGAATGAAGATAAAGATTCCTATCATAAATGTGGAAGAAAAAAATCTTACTCTTTATTTTTAATTTTAAAAAACCCTCTTCTGATAAACCAGTATGAAAATTAGACTTGGCATTCTATCAAGATGAGATTTTTCTTAAACTGCTGGTTAGGGGAAGTTGGATTTTCTTTAGCTCGGCCCCATTTTCTGTTAGAAGAATAAGGCAAGTGAAAAGTTAACCTGGAACTTTCTGCAGCCTTGAAGAAGATAACCTAGAGTTTTCGCAGTAGTTGCAAAACAATCCAAGTTATCTACGCAAAATCCGTGTAAAATCTCATCACCCTCTTCTTGCATAAGATTCTAGCACATTTTTATAAGAAAGCTAAAAATCAAAGGACATGAGAAAAGTGTCCTTAACAAACATCTAACTAAATAAGACCTTTTAACTGAAACCAAGAATTCCTTTTATTTTCAATAAACAAACTATCAATATACCTGGTGATCAAATGAGAAAATAATACATAGTATTTTATATAACTTATTCTGACAAGAAGTATGCAAGACAAGAAATGCTTCTCTTTTACTCCCCTGAGAATCCATCAGTTAAAACCCTATATTGATAATAGATTTTATACATTGTCCTTTGCCTACAAGAATAGGAAACAGCCAGCAGGAAACTTGCTAAGTCCCTGGGGGCAGTGATAACTGGTATAAAAGCAACTTCCAGAAATCCATTCATGAGCACTTGGAACAAGTTGCAAACTTGGGAACTCCATGAAAGGCAACCCTTCAGCATTAGACCAACTGCTTCTTTTACATGAAAGAATAAAGGCTTCTGAAAATAATAAGGAAAAAGATTACACTCTTCTACAGAGTCATAAACCTAGACCTTAATTCCCTTAACACTCCACCCAATTCAAATTACACCTCCACCTAACTTTACTACAATGAAATCACTACCAAAAAAAAAAAATCCATCTATTAATAGAAATAGCCAAAGACGGGGGCTGGGGTGGTAGCTCAGTGGTAGGGCATTTGCCTAGCATGTGTGAGGCACTAGGTTCGATTCTCAGCACCACATTATAAACAAATAAAAATAAAGTTCTAACAACAACTAAAAAAATTAAATAAAAAAAATAGCCAAAGACCTCCCACTTGGAAATGAAACTGATGATACAGAGATGTGAAGAGATGATTACATTCAACAAGCTCACAATTCTAGCCTTCTCATTTCTAGATTTGTGCTGTTTTCCACTTGTACAATTTTTTTAAAGGCTTTGTTTTTGCCTTCTTCCTGGCCCCTTTTCAGGAACAAAGATGAGGAATATTGCTCTTAAGACTTCTATCAGACAGATGAATGGCCCAAATAACCTCAGGCTTTCCAAAAAGCTATAGATAAGATGTCTGTTTCAAATCATTTTTTTTTATGCTACAGTGTCAAGGAAGGGATAGATCTGCATGGAGCTGGTGAGAGGATGTGGAAGAATGATATAGAAATAAGGAGAACTCCTCTATGTCTACTTATACTTGGTCTCCTCCTGGAGGAGAATGCTTTTCTAATTAAAGAGGAGACAAAGAACATCTCCTAGTGTGAAAGTCAGTTTTAAGTGAGTATCAATCTATTTTAAATAGTTCCAGGCTGCTGGACATACCAGGATAGGAAAGAATCCAATGAGATTTCCTAACTACATCAGAAACTGTAGAAACTGACACAAGGATTCACTATGGGAGATAGGTATATGTCATTTCCATTTTCAAAAAGGCAGAATCTACAAATTTTAGACAGAACACATTTCAGGTTGATCCTAGATAAGATTCTAGAGCAGAAAATTAGAGGACTGGTGTACAAATATATCAGAGAGAAAATAACAGACACACAGAGCCAATGGGGTTCTCTAAGAATAACTCCTCTGAGAATCACCCCATTATATTATGTAGTTATAAACTATTAGGCTGGTAAATAAAGAGATAAAATAGATAAAGTATGCACCCTTATGACAATACGGAGGTTTAATAATCAGATGCCCATACAAATGGGTGGTAATTAGTTGAATGATGTGACCCAAAACTGATGAATGTAAGTGTGATGTTTATGTAGGCAAACCAGATTGCTCCACCCCAAACCTCACCCTTCAGAGCAGTTGTGTTTTTATTTTTTAATATCCTTGAGGCATTAAAGGACTATGCAACCATTTATATACAAAAGAGGGTGTTCTACTTTGATATATATCATAAATATAACCATATATATACAAAAGAGTGGTATTCTTCATTAAGCCAGACATTTTTAGTAATTTTTGCAGTTTTTAGAATTGTTTTGAGATTTAGATTAAAAGCAGTCTTATAGTTAAAGTTGGTGGCATAAGTCTACTTTCCTCGAATTTAAGTGCTAGGTAAATTTAAGTGCTAGATAAATATTAAGGTAGCAGGTGGTAAGCATATATGTGTACGTTCATTTATATATATATATATATATATATATACACATGTGTATACACACACATATAGTGGATAACTTGAAACTAATAATAATTAGTGAATGTTATAAATTTATAAACAAGCTAAAAGATTTCTGAAAAGCCAGATCAAATAGTGAAATATAGGAAAATACATTTAAGAAAGAGTAAAATTGTTCATAGCCTGAAAAGGACAATTTTGTACAATCCCATGATGAGATGTGCCTCAGTAGCAACATGAATAAAAAGTGTGCAATTTCAAGATGACCGTGAACCTTACCACTGCTTAAAAGTACCATAGTTGTAATATTTATGAAGGAATTATTCTCTCAGGTCCTTTGCCAAGCAATTTACATAGACTTGCTTATTAAGTCCTTATAACAACCCTATGAGAAAAATAAACACTCAGACTAAAAGTTTAGGTGACTTGTCCACGACAAGGTAGAAGTGAAAAAGCCCTGAGTTTCATTATCTCTCTGGTTTTCAACTGCTAATCTTATAAGTGAGGTTTTACTCCTTCCCCTAGGAAAAAAAAAAAAGGCATCTCTCCAAGACTGGGATGGGTCCACTGTTCTCCACCCTGTCAGCACCTTAAGAAGAATATAGTAGATTTGGAATGTTAAATACTAAGGGTGATGAAAGAATTCAAAATCATGCTACTTCACAAAAGTTGCAAAAACTTGAAGGGTTTTTTTCCTAGTTTCAATAAAAGAAGTTCAAAGGTAGAAATTTTAATTTTCAAAAATGTAAGTGGCTGTCATAAAAATGAAATTGTTCAGAATGGTCTCCAAGCAGCAGGATCATGGTGAACTTAGTATGAGGAAGAATTGTTTTGAAAAGCCTCAGCTTTCCAAAGATAGACCAGAATATCTTTATGGTTGAGTTCCTCATCACCAAAAGTATTCAAGGACAGACTGGTCAACCATCTGGAGGTATGTTACACAAGGGAAATGTTGTCTGCTAGCAAGTAGACAAAAACTTTCCTGTTTCTACCAATCCAAAGACTCAGATTCCAATCAAGAATTCCATTCATTTCCTCAAACAGAATGATACAACTTCCTTGGAAATGTCCACAGTGTCTCCCTTTTACATTAAAAAGAACCAGCCATCAACTTCCTGAGCATTATGACCTTCCTTTCCCTGCATTACAATATTTTCCAATGCAATCTACACCTGATACACAGGAACAAACTACCACTAGTCTTTGCAGCAATGCTGTGAACTGAAAGAACCTGAGATAACAAATAGTAAAATAATTAACCAACCAACAAACATACATACAAAATAGCCTAAATCAGAGCCCCTGCCATCAGCAGACTTAGACTGAGGTTGGAAAGTTGAGATTTACATACACACAAGAAACTTACACACAATGAATCCAGGGGCAGGTGGCAAGTGATAAATTAGAGGAACCAGCAATGTGGTAACAGGAATTCAGAAGGGAAAGCAGTTCAGTTGTTACTAAACGGAAGGTTCCAGAAAGAAAGTGCTATGAGTACTATAATAGATGTTAGCTAGGAAAAAAAAAGAGACCTATTAAAACAAAGTCAAAAAGGTTAGACATATAGTCATCCTTCAGTATCCAAGGGGGATTGGGTATATCAAATATACCCAAGGATATATTTGAGGGAAATATATCCTTCAAATAAAATTACATATATTTGCATATAACTCACACACATCCTCCTGTATACTTTAAATTATCTCTAGGCTATTTGTAACACCTAATACAATGCAAATAATTGTTACATGGTATCATAATAGTGGGAGGAGTTTGCACATGTTCATTAAAGACATTTTTTTCTAAGTATTTTTGATATGCAGCTGGTTGAACCCAAGGAAGCAGAACCCATGGATGTAGAGGGCCAGCTGTATATAGCAGGTCCCACAGGCCATTACTAGTCCAGGCTGATGGAAGTGAAGTTTTCATAAGGGGGAAAGCTGACACAACAGCAGGTTAAAATAACACCATGAGATACAGTAGGCATTACCCTTTCTCTTGACCCTACAGGATACAGAATGCCAGAAACACCTAAAGATTAGGAAAGTGGCTGTCAAACCTGGCTGCATATTGGAATCACCTCTTTTTAAAAGAATGCTAGGTCCAGCTGAGAGATTCTGAGCCAAGGTGGTTCCAGTGTACAACCAGGCTTGAAATCTTGAGGTAGGGGCTCAAAGTAAATAACCCATAGTTCCAGGAATCACTGAGCATTCCCTACATTTTGGAACTCTAACACTTGGCCACACAGCAAACCAGGAAGCTGAGAGAGCAAGCAAGAAAAGGAGGAAAACTGTTGACAAAGAGCCAGGTGACAACAACAATAGACTCAGACAATAAACAAGGGCTTAGGGGAAAGGCAGAAATTTGCTGGAGAGGATCTTTGTCTGAACCATGCAGCCCAATGAAAACCTCTCAAGTTTCACCACACTTAAAGGTCCTTAATGAAAGCTCCTTTGCCCCAGATTTTATTTTTATCATAAAATTAAGAAACAATCAGCCTGTTTATCATTCCTCTTTCCAGTGCTTTACCACCTAGCTTCCACATGGGTGTGGGGGTTCCTCAGAAGGAAGGGACCAGGGTAGCCACCTGACCTGCATGTGTGAGATTCAGACTTTTATGTCTGAAATCTCTCTGGACTAAGTCCAGAAAAATAACTGCAAGTCATTTAAACCTGGTGACTGCAATTAAGGTAAGATAAAGCAACAGTAGTAATACCTCATCATCCCTTCAAATGCTCATGGTTGCCTGCTGCAGGCACAATGCTGACCTGTAGACTGCACATTCCTGACAGTGTTGACCCAGACAGGAAAGACTGAATTGACAAACACCCTCCCCACCTTCCAATTTCAAGACTGTACAGAATGTCAAAACTGAAAGGGTCTTAGAGACCATCCAGCCTAATCCTTTGTTTAACTGGATGAGGAAATGGAGACCAGAAAGCATTCATACTTGCCCAAGGTCAAATGGCTGAGACATTACCAGGGACTCCACACCTGCCTTGAACTTCCAGGCTAGAGCTATTTCCCCTGGGTCACACTGACATCTCATCACCTTCTAAAACTTGGAAAACCTAGTAAAGCCACCACTGTTTTGTGTTTTTATTTTTGTCTTTGGTGCTGGGGATAAAACCCAGGGCCTCACACGTGCTAAGCACATGCTTTACCACTGAACTACACCCTCGCCCTACCACTCTTTTTAAATGGTTATCAGTTGCTGTAAACACAATCATCATCATTTTCTGACACTTTCTGCCAGGCACAACTAGAAGGGCGCTCCATCAATTAACTCATTGACAATCCAATAACGCAGGTTACTACTATTATTCCCATTTTACAAATGGAAAACACAAGGTAGGGAGAGGACACCCAGCCAGGACAAAGCTAGGATGACTGTCTAACCCAGACAGTCTGGCTCCAAAGTCCACACTCAAAACCACTTTGTTAGAGTTTATGAAATAAAATCTATTTAAATTATCAAATAATGGGAAAAAAAGGAGTAAGCTTTAAGCACCAAGGGCATGGCCACCAGTGTTCAATGATGAACTTAAGAGCTAAAACATAATGTTGGTTAGTGTATGCAATATATCTCTTGGTCATCTATTTATTCAGGGGATATCTGTGTATACTTGATGAAAATTTATAGAGAAGCACATTTTAAAAAAGGCAAAATGGCCTAGGCCCATCAGTCAAAGCTTGTCACTTGAAATAGGCAGGATGTTATTTGCATGCTAGTTTTGGAAGGGTCTCTTCTGGGCACACTACTGCAGAAAGCAAAAGTACCATTGCCGACTTCTGCCTTTTCCAGCCTTCACCCATAGATATAATTTCTTCAACTCTTAAAGGAACATCACTTTTGTGTTTAACTTTCTAAAGAAAAACAAACCTGAAATTGCTAATAGTTGAGGAAATTACTAAACTAAAATATAAGAATACACCTCTAAAGAATAATAAAAATACATTTTGATAAATGTGTTCAAAACCAACATCACTGGAACAAATACCCAATATTCAATTATATTACTTTTTCTCTTATTAAAATGATGTCAAATCTCATTATCTTGCTGATCCAGGAGAAGAAGTCCAGGAGCAATAATGGTACAAATAAACAAATTACCATTGTGCCTAAGATCAAATTTCAAGGGAAAAATGGGAGCCAATTAAGAAGATGCACTATCACATTAAAAAGTCACATGGCTTATTTGACCAGCCAAATATCCTCATATGGAGTCTGCAAAAGTCTACTCTGGAAATACAGCAGATCCCAGGACTCTAAAGCCAGCAAAGTGTCTCTGTGACATGAAATTCACAACCCACAGAATTAGAGCAAAGAGTGATACCAGGCTCTCAATAAATATTTATTGAATGAATGTAAATAAAGAAAAATTTCAGCTGGGCATGGTGGTGCATGCCTGTAATCCCAGTGGTTCTGGGGGCTGAAGCAAGAGGATCATAGGTTCAAAGCCAGCCTCTGTAACTTAGCGAGGCCCTAAAGCAACTTAGCAAGACTCTGTCTCAAAAATTTTTTTAAAAAGGGGGGGGGGGGAGTTATGGCTCAATGGTTAAGCACACTGGTCCCCCCCTAATTTTTTTTTCACAGAGAGGCACACGATAGACTGTCAAAATGGCAAAACAACAGTTAACACTGCCTTGAAGTTTTGAGAACTTATTTTCAGCAGAATAATAACCCAAATGTTGTGGAGACTGGACAAAATGACAGAGTACCATCCACTTAGGGCAAGATGCTCTGTCAGATATGTCCTGATCTATGCTTTGTAAGCAAAAAAAATATTTGTAAGCCCAGCTTTGCCTAAGCAAGAGATCTGGACTCAAGCCTTAAAGGTTGGCATAATATTTACAGTACAACTCTCCACATGGCAAAATTCCCCAAATTTGGTACATTTCAAATGTACTACTGTTTTTAATTCAGTAAGAGTTGCCCAGCATGACCCATCTCTTCATAACAAACCCTGTTTAAGGTCACTCGGTGGGGGTGGGGAGAGGCATAGCTACTTTGCTCCACTAAAAGCAACATAAATACAAATGCAATAAAACAAAACCTACATAAATCAGATCTGTCATATCTAATCAGTAAATTAAAGCATAATAAAATTATAATCAGCTTGAGAGTTTGAGAGTAATTTAGGTTCTTTTTAGTACCATGCTAGCCATGGCTCAGTAGAAAAGGGTTTTCCAACATCTATATCATAAATCTTTCTTCTTGGAAGTCAGTACTTGGTCATAAACCCTGGCAGGTCTTGAAGTTGGAACTTATGTACCAATTTAATGGTGACCAATTTTGTACTGAATTCTTAATAAAAAGTAATATAGTATATCCCCCTATTTGTTTTAATACTGCTTTAAATATATTTCCTTTTCTCATGTGGCATACTAAAAGAGGCCATGTATCAGAGCTCACCTGAAATTCCTGCCCAATGTCTTATCCACAAGAATAGTTTCTCATAAAAACACAATAAGAATTTATTCCTAACACTTCTACAGTACTCATATGTTTAAAAAGAGAGAAAAAAAAAGTGTGAAACCCAAGCAGAGGGTCCTGATGAAATTTCATAGACTCTTACCAACTACTTTTTTTTTTTTCTTTACCTTTAAATGTTTCTTAACTGCTTAGAGGACAGACGGCACTTCAAAGAGAAGTCTAATGACACATCTGTTACATAACCTGTGCTTGATTGGCCTGATTATGTGGTTTTGATAAGAAAAACAGTCAAAAGCAGGACAAACACTCTCTGTTCTCCATTCTCCTATTAGCCAGGACACATCTGAATCACACACCCAATTACTAGCTCTGTGACTCTGTTTCCCTAACCACTAACTATCAGGTCTGCTGCTATTCAAATTCCTATTTAATCAAAGTTAATGAGTATAATAATCACATACAATGTCCACATCAGAATATTACATTGAAATGCTATATTGCATTAAAAATTCCAAAGGCTTTTGCAGTATTTATTCCTTTTCCTCCAAATAATCCCAAGGGGTTAGCTTGGCCATTGGTGAAGATTAAGCAACACCTATTTATTTTGACAACCTTTATATATAATTCCAGGACAAAGATATAGAAACCTTCCAGGTAAAATTATCAATCTGGACTGTTCTGTGCAAAGCGGATCCCACAGAACAGAAGGGCAAGTTTTTGATTTTCTAGCTGTGAAAACAAGATTTTGTTCACCCAGACAAGCTTCAGCAAGAGGAACACAAGAGGACAAAGCCTCAGGACACATGGAACCTCAAATGGTCAGTTCCTTATAACCAGCTTACTTGTTTTTTTTTTTTTTTCTTGCCCAATGGGCGGTCTGATGGTAAACCTCATCTCAGGCTGTGGAGACTGAGACCCAAGCAGGGGTCAAGGAGGGAGAAGCAGTGCACACTCAGATGTTGCCTCCTTTCTCCACCCACTCAACTGTAACATAGGAAGGACCTCATGGTCTCCTAAAGTGGATTCTCTCTTGAAAATCTAACTGGTGTCTGAGAAACCAGAATTCTCATTTCCTAAGCGGCCTGAGCACCCAGTTTCCACATGGTTTTCCACAGACGAGAATGGTTTCTCCCTCTGCTTCTCAGTCGACCACAGGTCTGTCATTATGACCCTTCGGCAACGCTAAGCATGAGAAGGTGCAACAACCCATACCCCAATATTCCAGGAGAAAACAATCCCATAAAATAAGTGCGAGAAATCCCACAGAATCCTGAAAGCTCCTCCCAACCAAGAGGACCACAGATGCTTTTTAAAACAGCAAATGTTTCCACACAAAATAAATGTTAGTGTTTGAGCTTGGTTTGCACTTTTGGAGTCCCTCCAAGTACCTCAACCCAAGATCAGAGGCACAGATGGGAAGGGCAGACCCCAGCTTTCGAAGCTCTCCCTTCTCTGCTACAGTGCCATCAATTTCCCCGACTCCCGAAGGACTCGCGTTGGATATTCCCTCCGCCCATCCCCCGTCCCCAAGGGCGGCCGACCAGGGCAAGAAGGGTCGCTGCAGTCTCACGGTGCTCTTGCGGCCGTGCTGCCCGAGCAACCTCGCGCTCCGCAGCTGCCGCCGCCGTGCAAAACTGAGCAGCTCTCTGCACTTGTTGCGGTCCCCGACAGACCGGGAGGCGGCGCCTAGCCCTTCCTCCGCCCTGCACACAGTAGCACCCCAGTTTCACGTCTGCTGACCCCGGCGTCCTCGGGGACGCAGGAGCAAGTGGCCTCTGGAGAGAGTTTGTCCCCTGCAAAGTCAGGTGGGCAAACTTTTCAGCCCAGGGTTACCGGGAGAAGCGGAGGATGGAGCCCCAAGGAACATTTACCTGGAGCTGCGGCCCCGTAGCCTCCGGAGCCCAGGCGAGGCGCAGCCCCTCGCGGCCTGCCCCAGGGCGCCCAGGAATGCGCCCCCGGCCCGCCGCTGCCCGAAGCCGGGAAGCCTCTACCCGGAGCTGCCAACACCCGGCGGCGGCCCTGCTGGGGCCCGGGCGGAGGGGGCGGAGCCGAGGCTCCCCGGCCGGCTGGCTTGCCCGCCACTGGTGCCGCCCCCACTCCCCCCGCGCCTCCCCGCGGCCACTGGATCCCGCGACTGCCCACCTCCGGGCCTCCACGGCTCGCAGCCGCCGCATCACATGGCGAGGCCCGCCAGCCGCGCTCGACACCGGCTCCAGGAGGAAACCTGAAGCTGCTCGGAATCGAAGGCTCCACCAGCCCCTCCTGCCGCGGGGCGGTGGCAGGTCGCCTTGGCTTCCCTTCCCCCGGCACGGAGCTCCGGGACGCGCGGAGACTGGCGCGGACCTGCAGCGCCAAGGGAGGGCCCGGTTGCACCCGAGGGGCGGCGCCCGTGCGCCCTGGGGGTCCCCACGCCTAGGCGCCGCAGGAGGAAGGGGCTGGCGGTCCACTCCTGAGAGGAGTTGTGCCAAGCCCGGGGAAGGCTGGGCTGTCCTCAGCCAAAAGTCACCACACCCGTGACATAATGCGACCCAGGTCTATTACAATAGGAAGTATTATTTAAAAAACAGTAAACGCCCTCTTATTTCATGAGGCTGGTGTTCCTCTGGCCCGGAGCTTTTTGCAAGCTGTGATTCCCTTTGCGTTCTTGCATGCAAGTGGCCAAAAGTCGGCAACCTTGCGACTTCGAAAATGTATGAAAACCATACCCTCTTTTAACAATGAACAATATGGAGGATTGTTTTTATCCTTCAACCCGCATTTCCACTTAGAACTGATTGCAACCCCAAGCTTACAAGTCTGTCAGCCAGACCTCTATAAAACAGATGATTGTTGCAGCCTTAAAGGTAAAATTACCGATTTGACTTTTCTGTAATCACCTTGATCTCTGTTCTTCCCTAAAAGACCTGATAGGGAAGCAAGGCACCAAGTCAGAAAGGAGCACCCTTTCCCACCTGTCACCATGACCTCTTAGTCTTGACCACCTTCCAGAGCCCACTTTGCTGATATGGAGCTTGAGGAAGGACACGTTAGCAAGAAAAGACCATCCCCTGTCTGAAGACCATATCCCTGTTCCAGCCATTCCTTCTAGGTAAAGGAACCTGGACTCTGGCATTGCACTCTTGACCAGGGTGCTCATCCCAGCCAATTCTGTCCCACAGAGCTGTGAACCCAAAAGAAGTTCCTGCCCATTGCCAGGGCTTCAAGGTACTAAAGATAAAAATAAAAGCAATAATATTTTTTCAAACATAAAAAAGTTTTTAACATTAAAATGTCTACTGGAGATTAAATGTCTGCTTGAATTTGGTCTGCACTTTCGAAGTACCTTCAAAAGTGTTGACAAAAATGATTACCAAAAAAAAAAAAAAGATTACCAAATTGGTGAGCAAGAATGTTAATGTGTTAGAGACCTTTGTTATTCTTTTTCACATCACTAGTTTTGAATTTTTTTCCCTTTTTTCCTTAATTCTGTAAAATATAGAGATGGCATGGAAAAAGAAATGAGGGAAAATGAGCCAATATTTTAAGAAATCCCTTTCCCAAATAAAAAGAAACCAGAAAAGCATGTAATTGTGAAACTCTTCCTCATGATTATATATATGTGAGGACATATAATGGTACCAGTTGCAGTTTTCTTACTTTCTCTTGAGCACTCAGCTTGATCAATATTTAAATAAGTACTTGGCTTTCAACTTCTAGGTTCAAACATTAAGCAAATTGTGCTCCAACAACCTTAAAAGAAGCCGCTGAAGCTCTCCATTGTGTAAATAACCCTTTGCATCTGATTGATTTCGCTGCTGTAGATATAGGTCACACCGGACATGGATAGCACAGAGCTTGGCTGGGACAATGTATCTGTAGAATTCAGACAAAGACCATGTCGTCTCAGAGGAGGAATATTCAGCCAGCAAGAAACCAGGTGGGTGATTCTGCTGTGAAATTTCCAGCTTCCCAGTATTACACCAGTGTCCTGCTAAGCTCCCTCTTGTCTGTCAATCCAACCTCCATTCCCTCTTAGACTTCATTCTAGACACACCTCCACCACACATCCTTTCTTCATTGTTCTGGTTTCTGCCAAACTCTGAACTTGCACAAAGCATCATGGTCTTATTACATAGTAATAGCATATGACTACACTTACTATCATATGTTGGGCTATTACAGGTTCTTATCCTCTTTTCAACTTGTCATTTCAAGGACAAAGACTGTTTCTTACCTTGAAATCTCTACAGCCCAAACACAGGGCACTTCTGGAATATTTAATGTTAGTTTGTTAATTGAATGATCTCATCAGTTCTGCAGGAAGGAAAATGTATGTCAAATTTGTCTAATTTTTCTTTAACTTTGATTATCTGTTTAATTCTTTTCTACCCTTTATTTTCTTTGCCAACGATTCTTCAAAAGTAAAAAATCTGGCCATAAGCGTTAAGAAATTACCAGTGTTCCTTAAATGAAAGCAAGATATTAGAAAATGGGAGATTTAGGCGGGGGGATAGGGAAAACCTTTAATTAAAAATAGAATGACCTAGGGAAGATCCAACCTTTCTAAATCTTTATTTCCTTATCTATAAAGTGGGTACAAGAATGGTATCTGCTATCATTGTGAAGATTAAATGACTAACAGCGACTGCAGGATAAATATAGGGATTCAGGAAATGGTAGCAATTAATAATTCAGAACATGGAGTATTTGAAGAACATTTCAGATCTCTGAGATAATTAATAGAGTACATCCCACTCCAGGGTAAGAGACCAGTTCTTGATTGTACATGTGGTTGTGCAGCCTAAGGTCAGAGAACACAGAGGAAACAGGCCCATGTGATCAAAACCAGGGGACAGTTCTCATGAAGAAAGGCTCACAATTCTCATTCTGCCTACACATTAGCACCATCTGGGAGCTTTAAAAAAAAAAAAATTAAGCCGGGTACAGTGGTGCACCTAATATCCTGTAATCCCAGTGGCTCTGGAGACTGAGACAGGAGGAGGTATGATTTCTAAGCCAGCATCTGCAAAAGCAAGATGCTAAGCAACTCAGCGAGACCCTATCTCTAAGTAAAATACAAAATAGGGCTGGGGATGTGGTTCAGTGGTTGAGTGCCCCTGAGTTCAATCTCTGGTACCAAAATTTTTTTAAAAATTAAAAATTAAATTTAAAAAATCTCAATTCCCAGAACCCCACACCATACCAATTATTTTAGAAACTCTAGGGAATGGGTCCTAGACTCTAGTATGTTCTTAAAGCGCCCCATGTCCACTGTTCAGCCAAATCTGGGAAAATCTGGAATAAAGAAACTGAATTTGTTGCCAATGGAGATGAGTGAGGTCCAGCTTTCAATTATATGTGGGTAAGGAGATTAGCCCTTTCATTTTTACTAATGTTGAACAATCTGGTTGAAATTACAGGTGAGTGGTGCTTCAGAGTAATGTGTGCATGAGGCATCTGGGGGTTTGTTAAAAATGCAGATTCAGATTCAATATCAGATGGAGACTAAAATACTATGTTTCTGACAAGCTTCAGGTGGTGTCTGTGCCTAAAACCAAACTCTAAGCATCAAAATAATAGATTCATAATGGTTATTAGGAGGGGGAAAAGCAGAGAAATATTTACATTTCCTAAAAGAGAAGTCCTAATATCCCTGAATATTTCTAACCAACTTATTGAGTACCAACCATACATAAAATACTTATTTTTCAATAGCTGAATTAAAGAATAGATGATTTTAGCCAGTTAGAAGTACAGAATCTTCCCTAAAAGGTCAGCTTATTCATTAAGCAAAGTAAGGGCAGTACCCAACGCCCATAATACTTTAGAGACCCATGAAAATGTTTTAATTTCTTTTAAAATCAGAAGAGACAAATGAATTTTTAGGTCAAGAAAATTATTTTAACATAATATTAGTACATTTGTCTTTATGTACAGTAGTAAAATATAATTTTTATTTTTTTAACTTATTTTGATTTTCCTAGAGAAAGGAGCTTATGAATGCAAAATTCCCAGAACTTACTTTAGTCATAATGTGGGCATATTCTTAGAGTCCAAACCAGTCCCAGGAAATTTTAGGAAAGCAAGTGAAATCTGTTGTTGCTTGATATTTGCACATTGATATTTACATGAATGGCTAGAGTATTTGGGAGAAATAATTAATATACCTCATGAGAGAGGCAGGCCATATAAGTACATAGAGTTCAACACTTCCCACAGGTGTGATTTGAAGAATGCTGGGAATGTTCCATTGGCATACATACACACACACCCCAAAAAAATAACAAAAAAAAACCTATGCTCCTTCAAATGATAGCTAAGGGTCTAAAATTCTACCATTAAAGATTTATTTAAAATTTAAAAAATAATAATTATTCTACCTCCAGAGTCAGTCTTCAGAGAGTCACATGATCAAGAGCTCTTTCTTTGTAACACTGACCTTCTTTTAGGCCCAATTATTTTATCTTCCAGATCCAGAACCACATACTGGAAACATCTAGGAAGAATCTCCCTAAAAAAAGAAAATACAATAATGAAAAATTTTTTTATTAGGAATGAATCTTTTCTTTCCAAGTTTTGATACCAGGGTTTGAATCCAGGGACACTTAATCACTGAGCCACCTCCCCGGTGCATTTAATTTTTTATTTTGAGATAGGGTCTCACTAAGTTGCTTAGGCCTTACTAAATTGCTGAGGCTGACCTCGAACTTGCAATCCTCCTGCCTTAACCTGCCAAACCACTGGGATTAAGGTGGATGCCACCATGTCCAGCAGGAATGAAATCTTATGTCCAATTCTGATCAGTTCCTAAAAAAGGCAATATGGCCATTCATGGATAAAGAATATTGCCTTCATTACTGTTATTCAATGCAATAACCTTAACAAAAATTACTGATTGTTTCACTATCTACCACATAGTGTTGCTATTTAAGTTTAAATTCCTAAAACTAAATAAAATTTAAGGTTTTGTTCTTCATTGTACTAGCCCCATAATGAGTGCTCAACAGGTTCCTATTGGACAGTGAGGATATAGAGGTTTTGTGTGGAGAAGAAAGAGGGGCTCACCCTTCCTCAATATCCTGAAGTACAAAAGTAATTGTGGAAATATTTGGACTATAGATCAGGCATATTTTTTCCCTCTTGTCAACTGATCTATAACCACATAATCAGTTGTTCCAGTCTTTTCTAAACCTCCCAAAGCAACTTTTCATTGATACTCTTCACTCTTCAAGAGAGCCAGACCTCTCTGACTTGTGAAAAGTCAGTAAATACTATGCCAAATCCACCTAAGGAGCTGCAGAAGTTTTCCCCTAGATTGTTTCTAGAACAGTCTTCACTGAAAGTTATTTTTTATATCTTTTATTTTTTCCTTTGCCAAAACGGTTTTAGGTGACTTCCAGTTGTAGCCAACTTCATAAATTTTAAACCAACTCAAGGCCCTCTTTTTATTTCCAGGGCATAACTATACAAGGCAGTGCAACTGGATATTCCCCAGATGCATGGAGTGTCTCTAAATCTTCCATTGGTCAGCAGTTTTGTTCCCAAGAGCACATCAGGTTGCTCAGGTGTGGAGCATAGGACAGAACAACACAACATCTAACATTTCTCCAGTCCTCTAACATCTGCTAGGCGCTAGTTAAATCCCACCCTCAAGCAGGTTTTCATAGTTACATAAGAAAAAGATCTTTAAAAATAGAGTTGATAATTGAGATACTAATATCATTTTAATTAGAGTGGCATGGCTAGTCAGTCACTGATTATACATGTGGGAAATAATGTGTATGCAACTGTCACATGAGCTGTGATTATATTTAAGCCTTCTGGTGGCATGACAGATGGTGAGAATGAAGCTCTAGGGTTCTGACCACGATGTCACCTGGAAGCTGCAAACTGCACTTATAGCTCTGGGCAGCTATTACTCATTACAGAACATCAAGATCCTGATTTTCATTGACAAAGGGCAGGCAGGGGAAGGAAAAATGCAGAAAAAATCTATAAATAAAATGAGTGTGAATCAGTTTTTTCTTCCCCCACCCTAAAAAATTATATAAAAATATTTTAACTAAGTTTTTAAAAGTTAATTCAGATACATTTACTGGCTCATATCATCTAAGAACTAAATTTGGAATCTTGCCACAAAAGGATCCGACAATTTTGGAATAGCCTAAGTTAAATATCCTGTGATCTCTGAATCCAACTCCAAAGACCTAGATTGTCAATTTCCTTACTGCAATGTAAGGAAACTTGTTTTTGATTCTAAAAAACCAGCCCCGCTCCCTTGAAAAACCTATCTTCAGCACATTATAGAGGAGGTAGGGCAGGGAAGTTTACAGAGACCCTCATACTTCAATACTTCAACTCAGCTAAAAAAAGTCTTAAGAATGTACAGAAGAAAAACATTCCATAATGTACAGAAGAAAACAGAAAGGCTTAGAAGACATAGAGTTTTTAAATCATATGTCTTTAACCTTTCTTATTTTTAAAAAATTAAGTGTCCTACCCAGAATCCTTCCATAAAATGTAGATGATTTTCTTTAATCAAAGAAAATGTCTTTATATTTTTATACTCTGATATCATTCAAAATGCAAATAATTAGTTCTTTTTCATTTTTGAAAAATAATCTCAATCATGTGGAACAAATGAACACGGGAAGTACCCAGGACAGACGTGAAGAGCAAACTCAGGGAGTTTCTCCAACTTCACCATCTCCCTCTGGACAAGGACTCAGCAGACTTTTTCTGTAAAGACCCACATTGTAAATACAGTTAACCTTCCTATCTGCCAGTTCCTCATCCACAGATTTGACCAATTGTGAATCAAAAGTTTATAGGACCTCAATTCATAATAGCTGATCTATGGAACCAAACCAGGTACTCTTCAATAGATGAATAGATAAAGAAAATGTGGTACGTATACACAATAGAATATTGCACAACCATTAAAAAGTCTGATTTTAGGAGCTGGGGTTGTGGCTCAGCGGTAGAGTGCTCGCCTAGCAAGTGCAGGGCCCTGGGTTTGATCCTCAGCACCACATAAAAATAAATAAATAAAGTTATTGTGTCCAACCACAACTAAAAAATAAATATTTTTCTTAAAAAGTCTGATTTTATGACTTGCTGGTAAATGGAAGGATCTCGAGACCATCATGCCAAGAGAAATAAGCCAATCTCAAAAAACCAAAGGTCAAATGTTCTCTCTGACATGTAGAAGCTAACACACAACAAGGAGTAGGGGGCATTAGAAGTTCAGTGGATTAGACAAAGGGAAATGAAGGGAACAGAGTGGGGATGGGAATAGGAAAGACAGTAGAATGAATAGGACGTAACTTTCCTATGTTCATATATGAATATTTCACCAGTGAAATACCACATCATGTACAACCACAAGACTGGGATCCTAATTAGAATAAGTTACACTCCATGTATAACATGTCAAAATGCATTCAACTGTCATGTGTATGTAAAAAGAACAGATAAAAAATATTCAGAACAAACACCTGCACCTTACTGAACATATATGGACGTTTGACTTGTCATTATTCCCTAATAATACAGTATGACAACTATTTACATAGTGTGTACATTGCATTATTATAAGTATTCTAGAGATGATTTAAAGCACTTGGAAGGATATATATAGGTTACCTGAAAATGCTATGCTATTATTTTTAGGATTTTTTTTAACTGACACATAATAATTATATGCATTTATGGGTTAGAATGTGATAATTTAATATATGTATGCAATACATAATGATCAAACTGGGGTAATTAACATTTTTGTCTCCTTAAACATTTGTCGTTTCTTTGTGTTGGAAGCCTTCAAACTCCTTTCTTCTAGTTCTTCATAAAATATATAATAAACTATTGTAAACTATAGTCATCCTCCTCTGATGTAGAATAGTAGAACTTATTCTTTAAGGGATGAATGGATACAAGGGAGGTGGTATATGTACACAACGCAATGTTATTTAGCCATTTAAAAGAATAAAATCCTATCATTTCTGGCAACACAGATGAGCCTGGAAGACATTATGTTAAGTGAAATAAACTAGGCACAGAAAGACACATGTTCTCACTTCTATATGGAAACTAAAAAGCTGATTTCATATAAGTTGAGAATAGAATGATAGTTACTAGAGCATCCACAGATTTTGTTATTTTGCAGAGGGGTGGGGGTTTGTCCTTGAACCAATCTTCCTCAGACACCCAGGAACAGCTGTATTTTAGACTTTGTGGGCTATATGGTCTCTGGCATAAACACTCAACTCAGTCATTATAGTACTATACTATATTATTGATATAGTATATAGTATACATATATATATATATATGTGTGTGTGTGTGTGTGTGTGTGTGTATGTATATATACTATTGATAAAATATGTCAATAGGGCTGGGGATGTGGCTCAAGCGGTAGCGCGCTCGCCTGGCATGCATGCGGCCCGGGTTCGATCCTCAGCACCACATACAAACAAAGATGTTGTGTCCGCCAAATACTAAAAAATAAATATTAAAATTCTCTCTTTCTCTCTCTCTCTCTCTCTCTCTCTCTCTCTCTTAAAAAAAATATGTCAATAGATGATTTGTGCACAAACTTGTCTATGTTCTTTAAAAAATTTTTTTTTTTTTTTTTTACAAAAGCAAGCAGTGAGCCAGATTTGATCCCTAAACCACACTCTGCTAGGCCCTGCTGTAGGCCATTGGAATAACTTGGGAAGCTATAAAAACCACTTGTGTTGGATCCCCTCAAAAATGGACTAAGAGTCTTTAAAAAATCCACGATATAAGGATAGTACAAAAGTAAACTATGCAATTTAGCTATATGAATTAAAACATAAGCTATAGAAAAAGAAAACATAATGCAGGGAAGAAAAGAGAATACTGCAGAAATTCTCATTAATAAACCCCAAAGGTATAAAAGAAAGTATGCATCTATAGAACAAGAAGAAGGCACTATCAAAAGTGAACAACCAGAGGATGAAAAAGTTTCTTTGAAAATTAAAAATATGGGGCTGGAGATGTGGCTCAAGCGGTAGCACGCTGGCCTGGCATGCGTGCAGCCCGGGTTCAATCCTCAGCACCACATCCAAACAAAGATGTTGTGTCCGCCAAATACTAAAAAATAAATATTAAAAAAAATTCTGTCTCTCTCTCTCTCTAAAAATAAATACATAAATAATAAAAAAGAAAATTAAAAATATGACAGAAGGTTGAAGATAAAGTTTGAAAAATATTCCAGAAAGTTTTGTAACAGGCAAATGCACAAGACTGGGGGTATGGCTCAGTGACAGAGCACTTGCCCAGCATGCATATGATCCTGGGTTCAATCCCCAGCATTGCAAAAAGAAGGCAAATGCACAGAAAAATGAAATCAAATTAAATCTTTCAAGAGTAATCTCACCCATTCAACTTCCCACTTATAAAGAGCTCTAGGAGAAGACAGAAAAAAAAGAGTGAAATAAATGATTAAAGACATAATTTTTTAAAACTCAGGATTCAGGAAAACAAGTCTACTTCAAAGATTTATCCTCAAGATATGTGCAAGGACATGAAGACACATATACAACAATGTGCTCAATGCAACATTTTTGAAACAGCAAAAATTTGCAATGACCTAATTGTTCAAATGGTTATTTTGTTAGATAAATTATAAAACACCTAGATTATGAAGTTTTAAAAATAATTATGTGGCTCTGGATGTACTAACATGGAAAGATCTTCAGAACAGACTCTTAAGTGAGAAAAAGCAAGTTGCAGAACCATGTGTTTACTGGGAATGTATTTTTCTTTTTTAAAAAATAGTTCAAAATAAAGGACTGGGAGTGTAGCTCAGGAGCAGAGCCCACTCTTTTTTTAAATGTTTTTTAGTTGTCAAAACTATTATTTTATTTATTTATATGTGGTGCTGAGAATTGAACCCAGTGCCTCACGCATGCTAGGCAAGCACACTACCCCTGAGCCACAATCCCAGCCCCAGAGCACACTCTTAGTGTGCACAGGCCCTGAGTTCTATCCCCAGCACCACAGAATAATAATAATAATTTAAAATTATTTACAAATTTATACGTTTTTGCAAATGCTTTGAAGCAGGCCTAGAAATCTACTCAAGGAGATGCCAATCATGATCATCTCAAGAGAGAAGGAAACTAGGAGTCAGTGAACTGCCCTTTAACTTTGCATTTACATATATCTATATCATTGATTTTTTAATGATCTGTATGTGTTTCTTCTGGACATTTGAAAAATCAATGGCAGAAAAAAGAAAGGTTTTCCCTTTATTATACTTTTTTTTGGGGGGAAAGCAGCAGGTTATCAGGAGTCAGAATGAAAAGAAAGAAAATTCCTGACTAGAGAAAGACTATAACCCAGATAAGGAATACGAGAAGTTAAGGCATTGCCCTATCTTTCAGGAGCTTGCAGCAGACTTGGAAAGGCAGGCCCACACAGATGGCCAATCATGACTGGTACTCAGTGGTACAGTCTCCCATCAAATTGTGCATTATATTAAGGCCTGGGAGTTCAGAGGGGGAGATCATTGAAAGCCGGAGGAGCCAAGAATGCTTCCTGGAACAAGTGGGAGTTGAAAGATGGCAGAAAGGAGAACATTATAAGTCAGACAACCAGCAAGAGTGAAGGTCTTGATTCGACTGAGCACGCAGAATTCATGCAGAGGTGAGGGGAGCAGCCCACCTAGATTACAGGGATCATGGTAGTTAGGAGTAGCTTTAGCTGTATACAACAACGACAATGAAAACTCTAATACCAATGGCTTAATCAAGAAGGGCCTACTTTTCTAACATACCAAAGGAGTCCAGGGGTAGGTAGTCCTGAGCTATTTCAACGGTTTCATCATCATAAGGGTCTCGGGTTCCTTCTATTCTCCTGCTTCATCATTTTTAGTACTGGTTTATATCTTCAAGTCAGCCACATAATCTCAAGATGGGTTCCATAGCACCAACCATCATTCCTATTTTCCACCCAGCAGAAAGGAAGAAAAACCAAGGGAAAATAGACATACTTTACCCAGTTAGCCTCCTTTAAAGAGTTTCCCTAGAAGCCTCACCCAGCAACTTCTACTTCCATCTCACTGGCTACGCCTATCCACTACAGGAGGCAGGAAGCATGTTGTTAGGCTGGAGTATTGCAACTCCTATTAGTATAAGGTTCTAAGAATAAAGGACTGTTCACATCTTTGCCAAATAATTTGTTTAGATTAAGAAAGTTTTGAAAACAAAAGGGAAGATTTTAAGTTTTAAATAAATTAGCAAATTACTTATAATCCATAAAGAAATAAGTAGAGAAATGAATATAAAAAGTAGGGGCTGGGGATATAGCTCAGTTAGTAGAGTGCTTACCTTGCATGCACAAGGCCCTGGGTCCAATCCCCAGCACCATAAAAAAAAAAGAAAAGAAAAGAAATAAAAAGTAAACGAGAAAAGCACTAATAGCTGCTTACTTCTAAAAATAGCTGATTATTTGGCCCAGCTCTATTCACCCATTTATGACCTCCTACAACTTTATAGAGAGATCTATTAACACTCCGTTATCTCCTTTATACTCATTCAGAGCATATTTCTGGTCTGCATATGGTGACAGAATCAGCCTTCTCCTTTCTCATGCATATACCCATAGTGCTTAGAAGACATCATAATAATAAGAATGATTACATTGTGCCTTAGTTAGTGTTTATCATTTTGCTGGTTAAGGGGCAATGTGTTTGGGATGGGGACATAGCTCATGTGGTAGAGTGCTTGAGAGATAGAGAGAGAAAGAGAGAGAATATGCACTTGAGTAGAAAGAGCAGCATGGACTTTGTCTTTAGGTAGAACTGACACTATGTGCTAATGATGTTCCTTTGACAAGTGACTTTAACTCACTAAGAAACACTTTCCTCACCCTTAAAATGAAGACAATCAAAGGAATTTTAGATGCATTTTTGAGACTGTGGCAAGGACTAGAGCTTAGTACTTTAGTAGGAATTTACAAGTGGCAGACTTCATTACTATTCTGTCATGCCTGCAGGGTAGTAAGATCATTAAGGGCAGAGGCATGTCATCCTTATCTTTGCATGAACCCCCAGTGTCTAATACAAATACCAAATGCCATTCCAGGAAATTGAAGGTAAGCTGCAGGTCTTCAAGAGAGTTCTAGAAGACAGCAGCAAGCAAGACTCTGTGCCAGGGAATGGATGACTGGCTGTTGTGGTTTGAATATGAAGTGACCCCCAAAGACTTGTGTGTCAAAGGCTTGGTCCCTAGTACAGCAATGTGCAGAGATGGGGCTTTCAGGAAATGATTGAATCATGAAATTTCTAGCCTCATCAGTGGATTATCCATTCCATGAATTAATAATTTTAATGGACTATCAGTAGGTGATCGAAACTGTAGGAATTGGGATCTAGTTGGAAGAAGTGGATCACTGGGGACTCTTTCTTGTGCCCAGCCTCTTTTACCCAGCCTCTGCTTCCAGGTTGCCTTGAGCTGAGCAGCTTTCCTTTGCTACATCCATCCACCATGATGTTCTGACTTATCTCAGTCCAGAGCAATTCAGCATGCTGACCACCAGTTGAACCTCTGAAGCGGAGCCAAACTTTCCTCCTCCAAGTTGTTTTGGTCATCAGGACAAAAAGTTAACACACTGGTCTATTGTCTTACCCCAGAACCATAGGAAACCACTCCTGGGGATGGTAAGTGACATTGGAGAATTCTCTTTGAGCACAGTTGAAATTCTGAGATCCTAGACGCCGAATAACTGTTACTTCTTTTCTTTTTCCATATATTTTATAATTTAATATGTATGTTTTGTGCTAGCAAAGCTTCCTTTAAGCACACTGTGGCCAGAGTGCTTGTGTTAGAAAGTTTCCTGGCACATATGCAGATGAGATGGTCCCTTCTGTACCAAGTATGGAGATGCATTTAGGCCTGCTGGCCTCATCATGTGTCCCCTGATCCTGGGAGTCCACTTGTATGTGCAGCTCAACCTCTTCCATGGGTAGTTATGATGTAAGCACAAAGGCTTCTGCAAAAGCTCCTCAGACCATCTCCTGCTTTTCAAAGATCAAATCTCTAAGCACAGGGCATTCCTTCCTAACCCTTCAGCAGCATAGCTCTTCTGCTGCCTACCCTTTTATCTTTGTCCTCTCCCTCTCTCTTGACATTTGCACACTGGCACATCAAATTTCAGAATGAAAAGGGACACGATTTCTTCTGTGTATTTAGGAAAACAATATGGCAACCTATTGTACCCAGAATGCATCCGTGCTACATGAGTTCCTCTGTTCAATTGCTATCCCATGGATAGGCAGAAGTAGTTTTCTCAGGCCAGAAGCCCAAGAAGACATAAGACACAGAAGGCTTTTCTTATTACACACGCTTGGAACCTCACCCTTGGAGGTACTGATTCAGCAATTCCAGGGTGTATCCTAGAAAATGTTTCCCAAGTAGTGCCTCCCGGTTCTATACTCAAGAAACACCAGTGCAACCTGTGTTTTCTTCTGAAGAGCTACTCTTGACAATGGATTCTGGAGAGCCACTTTCTCACAGGCCACTGGCCTCAGTCACCCAGTCCTGCAAGGAATCACACTATGAATGACAGCCTCAGAATCTCAACAATGGCAGCTAATGTCTTTAACGTGTATCAGACACTTTTCCAGGTTTTTGACTCATTTAATCGTCACCCAAATGCTATGTGATACTAGCACTATCTTTTTTTTTTTTTTTTATCAAGGAAGCAACTAATGGATGGCAAAGCCCAGATTTAGAACCAGCGCGTACCCTTAACAACACTCTATGCAGCTTCTTGAAGTGAGTTTCAGAAGATCCCAGCAGCCCCATGTCTCTTTCCCATTGAACTAACCCAAGTTACTGAGCTGACCTCTATAACCCTGATCCACCTGGCTTTACCACCACCCCAACTCTCCTATCTCCTTGTTCTGTTCAGTCACAGAATTGTGGTAACAATATCACAGATCTCAATGCTTTCCTGTTGATCCCCTAAGTATTAGCTCAGGCTCTCGTTCCAGAAAACTTTCTCCAACACCCCCACTGCCCATGCCTATCTGGATTAGACTTTATTTGCACTTCCCTCCTTACTCTGTACATTTCTTGATCACCAAATTTACCATGAGGCATTCCAATCCCTACCTCCTTCTCCCTCAACTGGGCATTTGCTACAGATAGGAGTATATTTCAGGGCATCTTGGATTCCCTAAGGCCTTCTACAAGATCTTGCAGAAGAAACAAAGTAGGAGTTTGTTTGTTTCTTTTTGCAACTGTTTGTTGAATAAACAGTGTTGGCCTCAATGATACCTCTACTCCTCAACTTGTAAGAAGGCTTATTAATCATCTCTGGAGTCTGGAACAAGAAGGAACATTGTCCAACAGTTCCCTATTTAAGGTTTCCTCTAATGAGTACAGATCTCACTCTTTGGATACTTTGCTGATTTCCCTTCCAACCCCCTGATATGTTATTTTTCTCAAGCCCAGGAGTCAAGGACACAGCAGCCTTCCTTACTATGGAAAATGTATATTCCCATTCAGACTCCAACTTTTCTACCAGAAAAACCTACTTTGTCATTCTTAAATTTTCTCTTTTCCATTCTAGTCAGACTTAACTAGTAGGAGACCTTTCTAAACAATGAAATGGGGTTCCTGGGCACTCTAGATGAAAGCTCCAAAAAACAGACATATGACATACCAAAATACTTCATAGTTGTCTCCAACATGCAGACTGCAGACAAAAATGTTCTTGTCTATATATTTTATTTTATTTTTATTTTTTGGTACTGTCAGTTGAAGCCAAGTTGTCACATATGCTAGGCAAGTGCTCTTCCACTGAACAACATCCCCTTCCGTTTTTATTTTATTTTGAAACAAGATTTCCCTAAGTTTCTCAGGCTGGCAACATGCAATCCTCTTGTTCAAGCTCCTAAGTTGCTGAGGATTGCAGACATACACCACCACACTCAGTGATCATTTAAAATTTGAGGTTTTCAAAATTAGTTGTGCTTCCTGATGCACAAGGAGTTACAGAAAAAGGAGGTGAGCAGGAACTGCCACTGGAATCGCAACAGAGGGCAAGAGAATAAACAAACCAAGTAGGAAGAAACATAGAATGGTGTTTGCTCTTCTAGAAGACTTTATGGATAACAAATACTCTCTTATAGTTTCTATTACCAATTTTACAAATAATTTCTATTAATCCCCTTGAACACTGCTGCTGTACTCCATGATTACTGAATATCAGGGCTTGCAATGTAGCACAGAGGTGGAGCACTGGTTTATTATGCATGAGACTCTGGGTTTGATCCCTAGCACCAAGAAACAAAAACCAAAAGGATTATTAAACATATTACAAACAAATCACACTCATCATCACTTTCACCACCAATCACACTTATATATAACTGAGTATCTGTTGTACCTGTCATTTTGGCTCTGTAAAGTATGTCACTAAAATGACAGGTAACAAATATTGGATAAAGCCTTCAACTTGTTCCTAAGTATTGCATTCCTCTAGAACAAACACAACATAAACTGCAATGAGAAATTGGTGAAAAGAAAGAATGGAAATGGTATGCCCTAAACCCCTTAGCCCACTGCAGTTTGACTTTCACTTTCAAAGCCGACTGCATGACAAATTGCATAAACCATAATGAGTAAACACCACACCAAAGATTAAAGCCCCAAGTGCAGCAGTATCATTAATCATACTAAACACATATTTGATTTTCTGTGGGCATCGAAATGTAATTGTTTCTCTGTAAGTTAAATAAGACTGATCCAGATCTGTGTTCTTGGCAAGAGAAGAGGGAAACTTTCACTCATTGTATGTCCATATTTTTCTCCAACTAATATGATCCACTTGAATGAAAGTTTATTCTGTCTTCCTTTGTAAATGTTGCCAAGCACAGCATTTTAGGTTTGAGTAAGGGAAAAAGAATGATCTGTCTACTAAATTCACTTAAATCATTATCAGTAGGGAGATAATTTTTGAAGAACCTTAAAAAGTTCAGACTTTCAGCCCCAAATAATGTATATTTGCTCATATTCACTCAATTGTTTTAACTTTTCAGGGATTCTTGGCCACCCCAGAACCAATTACCTGCATTTCTTGGTAGCCACACCATACCTAAACTGAGTCACTGCTTAATACTCATTACTAATGGAATGATTTATCTTCTTAACTAAATTAGCATCATACCACCTAAGATTAAAAGATGATAATGTTTTTTTTTTTAAAAAAAAAATATTTTCTTAGTTGTTGATAGAACATTGTTTAAAATGTATTTATATGCAGTGCTGAAAATCAAACCCAGTACCTAACACATGCCAGGCAAGTACACTACCACAGAGCCACAGTCCCAGCCCTAAGGATGATAATGTTTTTAAAGAAAAACTAGGAATAAATCACTGTTTCTAAAGAGCTTTGCAGATCCTTCCCTGATCCCATTGTCCACAGAACTTCCTGCAAGACACTTAACTCACCAGGTGTTACCTTGAGCCAAGTGTCTTCTGAGGCCTGTCACTTCACTTCCTACCTGGAGCCATGGGCTCATACCTACGTTTTGATCATAGTATAAACTTCAATGGACTCTTTGCTATGTCTTTCCCCCTCTGTCTATCTCCTTTTTGATAAGATTCCTGTGTAGAAGTTTCCCACTTTGGAGTTCTGCTTCCCTGGTAGAAGAAAAGGCTGGAGACACACTATTCCACTCTCTTGCTTATGGACCTGCCACAGGACCTAGGTCTTCCAACCAGATGCACTCCATTAAGGACTCAATTCCAAAGAAAATGGGTGGGGGGGGGTGTGGAAATGGTGCCTTTTAGGATCAATCTCAGTAAGAGTTATAAGGACACTATCTATGAGAACTCCCGAGGTTTTAGAAGTCACACTGGCAGAGGGTCCTAGTGCCCAGCATCCAGGTCACAAGAAGCTCCCTACCTGCTTCTGGCAGCAGTGGGGATCCCCCCAGATAGTTAGGGATAAATCTGAACATTACTCCAAGCCTAATTCTGGAATATTTCTGTAGCCTCTGTGAGTCATTTTAGTATCCTTAAAAATACCCTCTTCTCCACATCAATTCACTCAATATTCGTGAAGTAATAATATTAATAATAATATAATATTAATAAAATAATATATTATTACATGCCAGGCCCTGTGGCAATACAGGAATAACAGGTTTTGGCAATACAGGAATAACAACAAAAATTCCTATCCCCATGAGCTTACATTCCAATGAAGAAGGGTAGATACTAAGCAAATAAGTGAAATAAGTATGCACTATGTCAGGCACAGGGAAAAGAAAAGGGAAGTGCTAAGGAGAGTTGAAGCTGCGATTTTAAATATGTGGGTCAGAGGAGACCTCATGCAAAGGAGAAGGTGACCTTTGAGCAGACCTGTGCCAGCTTGCCTCTGGGCACACCCTTCGTTGGGGGGAGAAACAGCAAGGGTGAAGGTCCTGAGGTGGAATTGTGTTCTAGAAAGGCTTTCTGAGAGTCATCTCCCTAAAGTCATATCCTACACTGAGAGAACTAGCTTGTGGAAAGAACCATTGCCCCCTCCCATTGTATCCTGAAGGAACCTGGAAATATAAAGCTTAATTAGGACACATTAGAGACCTACAAACAAACCTACCCATCTTCCCAAGCACACACAGCATATACACATCTATTAACCAAAAATATGACTTAAAAAAATAAATGAAATGTTGTTACTCTTAAAACTACCAAAACTTTTGGTATCATTGCCTATAAATATTTGCTTAGAGGCAACCATGAAAACTGACACTTGAGGAAGACCTTTTCTTCAGAAAACAAAGACCTGGGTTTTTAACTGGGCTATTAATCTTCATGTGGAACTTTTACTTTTAAGTCTAACCATGACTCAGATTCTGAATGCAATACAAGAAAAAATTGACAAAGATTCGAGTACATGAAAATTAAACTTTGCATGGTGAAGACACCATAAACAAAGTCTAAAGAACACAGACCAATTGGAAGACAATCTTCCCAACAAGGGAAAAGGCTGATATCGCTCACATATGAAGAACATCTAAAAACTGAGGGTCAAAACAAAACAAAAAAACTGATAGAAAAATGAAAACACAGGAACTAACAAGTCACAGAAATTGTGAAAATGTCTAAACTCACTCATAACTAGAAATTTTAAAATTAAAGCATTACTAAGTTATCATTTCTCATCTATCAGATAAGCAAAAGTTAAAAAGCTTGACAATTCATTGTGTTGGCAAGGACTTAGGGAAATGGGCACTCTCATATATTGTTTGTAGGAATGCAAAGTTACCATACTTCTGGAGGAATATTTGGAAATTTCTGACAAAGTTAAGTACTCACTCAACTTTAAAAATTCATTAATTTATATACTTATTTTTTTAAGACAGGGAGTTGAGTCCAGGGCCTCACATGTGATAGGCAAGTGCTCTACCAATGAGCTACCTCCTCAGTCCTTTTCATTTTATTTTGAGACAGGGTCTCTCTAAGTTGCCCAGGCTGTCCTTGAACTTGCAATGGTGCTTCCTCAGTCTCCTGAATAGCTGAGATTACAAGCATGGACCACTGAACCTGGCTTCCAAATTTTAGTAGGTTTTAGTGTAAAATGCTTAATTTTTGCTCTTATTGTATGTCCAGCAAAGGTCTGCTATGTCCATGTTCCATGCCACCTTTCTTCCTTCTGAGAGGAGGTGGACAAAGCAACTCATCTGGCATGTTCCTGGTCCTCCTGGCAAAGATGAGGATTTGGTGAACCATGAACTGAATTTTCAGCTTCTTCTAAGTTGTGTGATGTCACTTCTGTCCGTATTTTACTGGCCAAGGCAAATGACAAGAGTGCACCTGGCTAGAAAAACTAGGGATAACAGGAACATACCTCAATATTGTAAAAGCAATCTATGCTAAGCCTCAGGCTAGCATCATTCTGAATGGAGAAAAACTGAAGGCATTCCCTCTAAAATCTGGAACAAGACAGGGTTGCCCTCGCTCACCACTTCTGTTCAACATAGTTCTCGAATCACTGGCCAGAGCAATTAGACAGAAGAAAGAAATTAAAGGCATAAAAATAGGAAAAGAAGAACTCCAATTATCACTATTTGCAGTTGACATGATTCTATACCTAGCAAACCCAAAAGGGTCTACAAAGAAACTATTAGAGCTAATAAATGAATTCAGCAAAGTGGCAGGATATAAAATCAACACGCATAAATCAAAGGCATTCCTATATATCAGTGACAAATCCTCTGAAATGGAAATGAGGACAACCACTCCATTCACAATATCCTCAAAAAAATAAAATAAAATACTTGGGAATCAACCTAACAAAAGAGGTGAAAGACTTATACAATGAAAACTACAGAACCCTAAAGAGAGAAATAGAAGAAGATCTTAGAAGATGGAAAAATATACCCTGTTCATGGATAGGTAGAACTAACATCATCAAAATGGCGATATTACTAAAAGTTCTCTATAGGTTTAATGCAATGCCAATCAAAATCCCAACGGCATTTCTTGTAGAAATAGAGAAAGCAATCATGAAATTCATATGGAAAAATAAAAGACCCAGAATAGCAAAAACAATGCTAAGCAGGAAGTGTGAATCAGGCGGTATAGCTATACCAGACTTCAAACTATACTACGGAGCAATAGTAACAAAAACAGCATGGTACTGGTACCAAAACAGGCAGGTGGACCAATGGTACAGAATAGAGGACACAGAAATCAATCCACAAAATTACAACTATCTTATATTTGATAAAGGGGCTAAAAGCATGCAATGGAGGAAGGATAGCATCTTCAACAAATGATGCTGGGAAAACTGGAAATCCATATGCAACAAAATAAAACTGAATCCCTTTCTCTCGCCATGCACAAAAGTTAACTCAAAGTGGATCAAGGAACTTGATATCAAATCAGAGACATGGCGTCTGATACAAGAAAAAGTTGGCTATGATCTTCATACTGTGGGGTCGGGCTCCAAATTCCTCAATAGGACACCCATAGCACAACAGTTAATAACTAGAATCAACAAATGGGACTTACTCAAACTAAAAAGTTTTTTCTCAGCAAAAGATACAATAAGAGAGGTAAATAGGGAGCCTACATCCTGGGAACAAATCTTTACTCCTCACATTTCAGACAGAGCCCTAATATTCAGAATATACAAAGAACTAAAAAAATTAGACAATAAGATAACAAATAACCCAATCAACAAATGGGCCAAGGACCTGAACAGACATTTCTCAGAGGAGGACATACAATCAATCAACAAGTACATGAAAAAATGCTCACCATCTCTAGCAGTCAGAGAAATGCAAATCAAAACCACCCTAAGATACCATCTCACTCCAGTAAGATTGGCAGCCATTATGAAGTCAAACAACAACAAGTGCTGGCGAGGATGTAGGGAAAAGGGTTCACTTGTACATTGCTGGTGGGACTGCAAATTGGTGCGGCCAATTTGGAAAGCAGTATGGAGATTTCTTGGAAAGCTCGGAATGGAACCACCATTTGACCCAGCTATTCCCCTACTCGGTCTATTCCCTAAAGACCTAAAAAGAGCACACTATAGGGACACTGCTACATCCATGTTCATAGCAGCACAATTCACAATAGCATGACTGTGGAACCAACCTAGATGCCCTTCAATAGACGAATGGATAAAAAAAATGTGGCATTTATACACAATGGAGTATTACTCTGCATTAAAAAATGACAAAATCATAGAATTTGGAGGGAAATGGATGGCATTAGAGAAGATTACGCTAAGTGAAGCTAGCCAATCCCTTAAAAACAAATGCCAAATGTCTTATTTGATATAAGGAGAGTAACTAAGAACAGAGTAGGGACGAAGAACATGAGAAGAAGATTAACATTAAACAGGGATGAGAGGTGGGAGGGAAAGGGAGAGAGAAGGGAAATTGCATGTAAATGGAAGGAGACCCTCAGGGGTATACAAAATTACATACAAGAGGAAGTGAGGGGAAAGGGGGAAAAATATAAGGGGGAGGGATGAATTACAGTAGAGGGGGTAGAGAGAGAAGAGGGGAGGGGAGGGGGGAGGGGGGATAGTAGAGGATAGGAAAGGCAGCAGAATACAACAGACACTAGTATGGCAATATGTAAATCAATAGATGTGCAACTGATGTGATTCTGCAATCTGTATACGGGGTAAAAATGGGAGTTCATATCCCACTTGAATCAAAGTGTGAAATATGATATATCAAGAACTATGTAATGTTTTGAACAACCAACAATAAAAATTAATTTAAAAAAATGGATTTGGGAGTATGGAAAGTTGTTGACATGAAAACTTTTTTTTGTAGGAGACATAAATAAAGTAGTTTGAATTATAAAAAAAATAAATAAGTCATTCCTCTGGCATGTTTATCAATACCAATGTCCAAAGTATAATGTCTCAATGATTCCAAAATACCTTCTTTAAGTGCTTTGGGGCATAACATTGCTCCTTAATAAACCAACAATAAAAAAAAAAAGAAAAAAAGAAAAAAAATTTTAAAAAATTTTAAAAAAAGAATTTTTTTGTATTTTATTTATTTTTTTTAATTAATTTTTATTGTAGGTTGTTCAAAACATTACATAGTTCTTGATATATCATATTTCACACTTTGATTCAAGTGGGATATGCGCTCCCATTTTTACCCCATATACAGATTGCAGAATCACATCAGTTGCACAACCATTGATTTACATATTGCCATTCTGGTGTCTGTTGTATTCTGCTGCCTTTCCTATCCTCTACTATCCCCCCTTCCCCCTCCCCTCCCCTCTTCTCTCTCTACCCCCTCCACTGTAATTCATTTCTCCCCCTTATATTTTTCCTCCTTTCCCCTCACTTCCTCTTGTATGTAATTTTGTATACCCCTGAGGGTCTCCTTCCATTTACATGCAATTTCCCTTCTCTCTCCCTTTCCCTCCCACCTCTCATCCCTGTTTAATGTTAATCTTCTTCTCATGCTCTTTGTCCCTACTCTGTTCTTAGCTACTCTCCTTATATCAAAGAAGACATTTGGCATTTGTTTTTAAGGGATTGGCTAGCTTCACTTAGCATAATCTGCTCTAATGCCATCTATTTCCCTCCAAATTCTATGATTTTGTCATTTCTTAATGCAGAGTAATACTCCATTGTGTATAAATGCCACATTTTTTTTATCCATTCGTCTATTGAAGGGCATCTAGGTTGGTTCCACAGTCTTGCTATTGTGAATTGTGCTGCTATGAACATGGATGTAGCAGTGTCCCTATAGTGTGCTCTTTTTAGGTCTTTAGGGAATAGACCGAGTAGGGGAATAGCTGGATCAAATGGTGGTTCCATTCCGAGCTTTCCAAGAAATCTCCATACTGCTTTCCAAATTGGCCGCACCAATTTGCAGTCCCACCAGCAATGTACAAGAGTACCCTTTTCCCCACATCCTCGCCAGCACTTGTTGCTGTTTGACTTCCTAATGGCTGCCAATCTTACTGGAGTGAGATGGTATCTTAGGGTAGTTTTGATTTGCATTTCTCTGACTGCTAGAGATGGTGAGCATTTTTTCATATACTTGTTGATTGATTGTATGTCCTCCTCTGAGAAATTTCTGTTCAGGTCCTTGGCCCATTTGTTGATTGGGTTATTTGTTATCTCATTGTCTAATTTTTTTAGTTCTTTGTATATTCTGGATATTAGGGCTCTGTCTGAAGTGTGAGGAGTAAAGATTTGTTCCCAGGACGTAGGCTCCCTATTTACCTCTCTTATTGTTTCTTTTGCTGAGAAAAAACTTTTTAGTTTGAGTAAGTCCCATTTGTTGATTCTAGTTATTAACTGTTGTGCTATGGGTGTCCTATTGAGGAATTTGGAGCCCGACCCCACAGTATGTAGATCATAGCCAACTTTTTCTTCTATCAGACGCCATGTCTCTGATTTGATATCAAGTTCCTTGATCCACTTTGAGTTAACTTTTGTGCATGGCGAGAGAAAGGGATTCAGTTTCATTTTGTTGCAAATGGATTTCCAGTTTTCCCAACACCATTTGTTGAAGATGCTATCCTTCTTCCATTGCATGCTTTTAGCCCCTTTATCGAATATAAGATAGTTGTAGTTTTGTGGATTGGTTTCTGTGTCCTCTATTCTGTACCATTGGTCCACCTGCCTGTTTTGGTACCAGTACCATGCTGTTTTTGTTACTATTGCTCCGTAGTATAGTTTGAAGTCTGGTATAGCTATACCGCCTGATTCACACTTCCTGCTTAGCATTGTTTTTGCTATTCTGGGTCTTTTATTTTTCCATATGAATTTCATGATTGCTTTCTCTATTTCTACAAGAAATGCCGTTGGGATTTTGATTGGCATTGCATTAAACCTATAGAGAACTTTTGGTAATATCGCCATTTTGATGATGTTACTTCTACCTATCCATGAACAGGGTATATTTTTCCATCTTCTAAGATCTTCTTCTATTTCTCTCTTTAGGGTTCTGTAGTTTTCATTGTATAAGTCTTTCACCTCTTTTGTTAGGTTGATTCCCAAGTATTTTATTTTTTTTGAGGATATTGTGAATGGGGTGGTTGTCCTCATTTCCATTTCAGAGGATTTGTCACTGATATACAGGAATGCCTTTGATTTATGCGTGTTGATTAAAAAAAAGAATTTTTAAGAAAAGGATTAAGCGAAAACTCTGTAATATATTCTTTCCCATCACTGGTGATTCTACAAATTTGGAGTATATGCCCACTAACTAATTTTTATTTGCTTCAGGAAAGATCTTATCTATGGGATGTTCAGTTTTCTAGAATGGTTTATGGCACACAAACCTAAAATCTCTGGATAATGGCTCCCTGGAAAACATTCTATGTACAAAATAACTCTGTGTATAAAATGGAAATGTTTCAGGAGAGAAAAGGCTCTCTTCCATGTAAATAATGTGGCCATGTACATTACTTAGAGACATCACATGTTAATCTAAGAGAGAACATTTCTTTTAGAAGAGAAAGGGACTAGATATCTGCATTGGCAGTTGAAGAAGTCTCTCTTTTAAACCTGTACTTCATGATTACTTACATCCTTGAAATGGGTAATAAAGTTAATATTACATAATAAAAAAATAAAAAATAAAAAAATAAACTACCTTAGGGATTATTGCCTTCTACAAAATTCTAAAAATGACATCAATTTTTCATCCCAGACCTGGAACTGACCATGGACCAGTAAATGTTCTGCTAAATGTGTCTCCCATGCTTCTTGGCACTATGATAGCTTTTGAATGTATTCTCGTTTAATCCTTATAACATTCCTGTATGGTCATATTGGTGGCTTTAAAAACTTATCACAAATTCTTGGGTACTCCTTTTGAAAGGTGAGACCTATTTCCTCTCTCCCTGAATCTGGGTAAGATTGTGACAGCAGTGACTAGTAGAGTATGGCATAAATGTCACTATATGACTCTCTCGGGCATCTTAGAAGGCCATGCATTTCTACCTTGAATATTTGCTCTAGGAACATTTGCTGGTGGAGGTGTGAACCATCATGGAAGAAGTTGGATTATTTGAGGATGGCCTGTTGTGAGGAAGCTCGGGGCACATTGAGGTGCTCCAGGTGACAGAGCTGAGCTCAGTTGGATGTATCCCAATCCAGGTGTCAGACAAGTGAGAGGATTGCTACAGCTTATAAATGCCATCTTCACAGCTGAGGCTGCCAGTATTATGAAGCAGAAATAAACCCATCTCCATCATGGCCTGACTGAATTCCTAATCTTAATCCATAAGTGTTATAAAATGGCTGTTGTATCTCTAAGTTTTGGGTTGTTTTATTATATAGCAATAGATAACACTAAGGAAACTTAGACGTCCACCAACTTGGCCACTCTCCGACTGAGGCCTGGTATTCAAAACTAGATCTATTTGATGCCAAATATCAAGATTTTTTGTACCATAAAATTATAAGCACCATAAGAGAAGTCTATAAATAGTGTTATAAAAACATGAGAAACAAGTATTTTTCTTTCTGTCCATGGTCATTAGTGTGGACTCATCCAAGGCTTGCCAATCCCAAACACAGAAAAGCTGTGGAAACCATGCGGTGATCTTTAATTAAAGTATATTTTTTAAACCCCCCCCCCCGAAAAAAAAAGACTGCTCCTGGCCTCAACAGATGGGGATGTGTAATCCTGGCAGAGGGAGGAGCACCTTTGAGTCCTGAGGGTAAATCAGATCCAGTGAGATGAAGAACTGTTCCCCAAGAGGGAAAGCAAACACTTAGGAAAATGGTAAAAGAAGGAAGAGAAGGGGGAGAGGAGGAGGAGGAGGAGGAGGAGGAGGAGGAGGAGGAGGAGGAGGAAGACGACCTTTTGGGATAACCTTCTCACTGACTTTCCTGTTCAGTAGTCTGATTCAATTTCTTTTCCCGTGAGATCTATTGGTTCACTTATATCCGCCTCCTCCCCCCAAAGAGATTCATCTAATGTGGTTTCTAAAATATATTTGTATAAAAATTTGTCAAGGATTCTTATAAATTAATTATTTAAATTCCCTTTGTATCTATAGTTACGTCTTGTTACTTGTTTCTAATTGTGTTTAATTTTTCCTAGTTACACAGTACAGTATATGTGTTTGCAAAACCTGACATTTTTGTGGGCACAGTATAACAGGGGGTCACTTGATGCTTTGACTATATCCCTTGTGGCTTTGAAACTTACATTTTTTTTTCTCTTTTCCCAAACTTCTTCTCTCTGATGTTATCCTCCCTGGTCTTTTACTTAACCTTCTACTTCCAGATTTTTTCCCCCCTGGTCTTCTCTTTCCAAATCTCTCCTCCCTATCTCATTTGTTCTAAATCACCTCTTTAAAAGCCTCCTGTTCCTGAGGATGGGCAGAATCACAGCCTTTGGGAGAGGAGTCCCCCATATTTCTCCTTTGCTAGCAAAGTAAGAAACCATCTTTTTCCTTTTTCTCAAAACCGTGTCCTCATTATTAGATTGGCATCAGGGAAAAGGACCAAGCTTTCAGCAGCAATAATAATAGCACCTACCCTTGGAGTTGTTGTGATTAAATAAGTTGATATATACATATATGAGAAAACAGTGCCTTGGTAAGCTCAGTATTAGTGTTAGACATTATTATTATTGTTATTATAATTTTCCAATTTTATCACTCTTATACTTACTGCTAAAGAATTATACATGATCTTAAAATTGACCATAGAGTTTTCTAATGAAGATGCACTGCATTAATGATTACCAATGTATCCTATTTAAATTAGCTTGTGCTCATAAATTAATAAAACCATTGGGTTATGTTTAAGTTTATAGGTAATGATTTTTCAGTAGAAAACCATATGAATAAACTTATAGTCTTCTTTTAGAAACTATAAAGTAATAGGAAAATTCATACATGCTGTTGTCAATAAGTTACACTGCAAATTGTCTATTTGTTCTTCCCAATTCTTTGTTATAACCTAGATCTATTCCTACTGAACACTGGGTTAAGAAGGCAAGACACAAATCTTCCCTCCTCAATGGGCAACAGTAAAAGAAAAAAATCTGGCCACTTCTTTCCATTTATTTCTTATGAGAGAATTGTTTTTGACTCATGCATTAAAAGTTTTTTGGATTACTTGGTCAAGAATATATCTCTTATATGGGTCCACTGCCTTGCAGAAAGTAATGCTTATAGAAAATTTTCAATCCTCATTAAATTAACATAGTTTATATTTTTAACCCTTTGGTTAATAATTTGAAAAAAGGAGAGTCTACATTAATAAATATACTTAAAGACATAAACGGTGCTTTTTTAAATGTCTACTATGATAACACTAATGATCCAGGGAGAACTGACATCTTACTTTCATGCATGACTGGTTAATCTCTTATTTGTATTTACTGAAAGTCACACTATTTACTTTCAAAATTCTTGTAAGTAATCAGTCTCAAATCAGTTACACCTCCATTATAATATTTTATTTTATTCATTTATTTAGAAATCATTCTTTATGATACTAAAAAAAAAGCTTAATTTGCCTGAGAGAAACAAATGATGTTAAATATCAGGTAATCTAAGAAAAAGCCTCCAACTGGGGCAGGGCCATTTGGTTTTCTGCAGTCATAATTTCATACATCATTGCATTTATTCCCAAAACAATCCTGCACTGAAGGTAATATTTGCACCATTTGACAGATGTGGAAATTGGGACTTTCTCAGGATTCTAGAGCTCAGGTTCTCTCCATTTTTCTATGTTGTTTGACAGGTTATCTTAAATTAGGTAAGAGTTTTGGTTAGATTAATTTCGTATCTAGAGATGTTCCTTGAGCCCACTTTGTCAACATAGTAATAAGCAAAAAAAAAAAAAAAAAGAAAGAAAGAAAGAAAGAAAAGAAATTCCTGAAAGAACTCTCATTACTCTTTGGGAACATCAAATTAAATCATCAAAGAGGCTGAGGAAAAGCAGTCTTCTTACAGTTTTCAAAATAATACTGCCACCTTGTGGACTAATGGTGGCAGAGGTAGGCTGTCCTAATGCCTGTAGCTCAGTCATGTTGACACATAACATTAATCATCACAGGACTAATACCAATTTCTTATGTCAAGGTTCAGTGCAGCAAACAAATCATTCTAGAAAACTAAAGCAGATAAGGATTTTAATACAGGGAACTATGTCCTTATGAAATCATTAGGAGAGAAGGGATGGGCTGTGGGAAAGGAGCCCTACAAATGGAGCCTCTATTCAAGAGCACAGTTTCAGATAGAAAAACTTCAATTTCACGTAACAGAAATTCTCAAAGGGCAATAGGGCTGCTTCCAGAAACATTTTCTATTTGAATTGCATCTCACAGCAAAATGAAAATATATACATGTTATCTTGCACACAGTACTTAAGCTACTTTTTCATGTTAACTACAAAGCCAGATCCAGTAAGAATTCATTGATTTAGCATGTATTTACTAAGCACCAGCTAAGTATCATGCATACAAAGCTGTGTTGTGTTTTGTTAGAAATACAAAGGTGAATAAGGATACACTCTATGTTTTTAGAACATAAAATGCTATCCATGTGCCGGTTGAGAATATGTACTTTTAAAGGTAATTAACCTGAATTCAAATCTAAATCTGCCACTAGTCAATTATGTGACTTTGAACAAGTCACCTATGATAGGAATAATAATACTACCTGCCTCCTGCAGTTATCAACTATTTGGTGGAATATTAAGCACCATAGATGTGTAAGGAGAAGGTCGTCAGGGCAGATAGCATTACCTTAAGTAAAGATGAGCTCCAGGATGAGGAGTTACCAGATAAGGACTTCAGGTGTGAGTGTTGTGGGGCGGGGCAGGGGACAGACTTGCTCTCCAGTATCAAGTTGATTTACCCTGAGATGCACTCCTCAAATTCACAAAGGCTTAAGTAAAACCCTTAGGGTGGAATTGCTTGCAGCTACAAGGGACTGAAAAACCACATAAAAGCCCATCAATAGGGGACTGCTACACTGATGATGGCACATCTAGGCAGTGATATAGGAAGCCAGCATTATATATATATATGAAGTAGAAGTAGAAATTCACATACTGAGACAAGGTAATATCTAACCATCCTCAGTGGAGAAACTGAAAAACTGAAATAACACAACAGCAAGTAAAGTGTATTCTCATTTGTTTAGAAGTGAGATTGTGCCTAACCAGTACTTAAAGATATGCAGACTATTTGGTAAAGAATATTGTATCAGTCAGCTCCCTTACCTCTGCCCCATGCTCTTTTTAGGATGCCTTTAGGGCTGTGGATCTGGAAAACTAAAAATCCACATTTCCCAGAGGCCATCAGTACTCCAGATATAAAACTGGACTCCCCCAGTTAGATGTACATACACGATTTAAAAGTCAAAAGTGAGGGGAAGGAAGATACGCTTCCTGCTTGTTATTGTTGATAAGCAAGTCAGCAGGTAGGAATTGAGAGGTGATTGTGGTAAAGTGACCCAGCAACCCAGGGTCTATTCCTTGGCTTCTTGATGGCAGCAGAAGAGGATTTTTCTCTCTGGAGCTGTGCTCTTGAGTAGAGGCTCCATTTGTAGGACTCCTTTCCCACAGCCCATCCCTTCTCTCCTAATGATTTCATATTGACATAGTTCCCTGTATTAAAATCCTTATCTGATTTAGTTTTCTAGAATGATTTGTTTGCTGCACTGAACCTTGACTATATAGATAAATAAGAAATTGGTATTAGTCCTGTGATGATTAATGTTATGTGTCAACATGACTGAGCTATAGGATGCCCATATAGCTGGTAGAACATTATTGTGAATGTGTCTATGAAAGTATTCCCTGATGATATTTGCATTTGAATCAGTAGATCTAGTAAGGAAAATCTGTCCTCACCAATATGGGTGGTATCATCTAATCTGTTGAGGGTCTGGATAGAAAATAATGCAAAGGAAGATTGAATTCAGTCTCTTTTCTTGAGCTGGAATATCCATTTTCTCCTGTCCTTGAATATCAGATCTTTTGGTTATTGTACCTTCAGATTCTGGGACTTAGACCAGCAGCTTCTATCCCCACCCCAATTCTCACATAACTTTGGACTCAGATTGAAAACTACTGATTTCCTTGGTTCTCCGTGTTGCAGATGGCAGATCACAGGACTTCTTGGTTTCCTTAATCTTATACAATATATATCCCATTGTTTCTGTTCTCTGGAGAACTCTAATGCAAGTCCTCCCCTTGGAAGAAAATTGACTGAGATCTGAAATGAATGGAGATTTTCTTTTCATCATATACCCTTTTGCACTGTCAGAAATTTTGTATATGCAGATTTTATGAGGCAGTTCTACTGTACTGATATGAAACTAAAGCTACAGCATGGAATTATTTTTTTTAAATGTAAACTACATTATACATAGATGTTTCAACTGCATTGGGAAAAATTCTGTATAGATTTATAGGTATATATGTAGATATATAAATAAATGCTTATAAAAATAAATGCCTCCAGAAAGAGTAGCTGGGTGGCTGGGGGAAGGGAGAGAGAGACTCATTTCGGTTCACTGTACACTTTAGAATTTTATGCCCTTCACATGTCTATTCAAAACTATCTTATTCATTAAAATTAAAGATCTATCAAGTTTTAAAATAATATTTTCTTTGGCCAAGCCATAGGCTTCTTCCTGGCAATTACTTAGAGGTAAGACCAAGATTAAAATGTAGGCTAGTGCTTAGGAAAAAAAAAAAAAAAACAAGAGCTAGGAAGAATTTGGTATGCTGGGGTACTGAAATTGAGACAAAACCTGAATAAATCCTCTGGTTTCACTTGCTTTTAGTTTCTTTCTCTTTTTGACTTTAAAAGTCACTAATTTAGGAAGTCAAACAGCTAAACAATATGTTGCCTTGTTACTTTTCAAGACTTGCAAGCCATTTTTGTTGAAACTATCAACAGTTGACTTGGGCTAGTGTAGGTGGATGGGTCACCTTTTAAATAATGTCAGAGGGCTGAAAACTCTCTCCTTAGATTATGCTGACGCTGCCATTTTCTGAATAGGTGTCCTCTGAAGAGCCAAAAAATTGATTATGTATGCCCAGAACACTGATTACCTCACCTACAATCAACTTTCCCCAGACCTTAAACCACCCTGCTTCTTCATTCCATAAATATTCCAAAACCCTCCCCTCAGGAAGGCAAATTTGAGACCTGCTCTCCCATCTCCTCAAGTTTGGCTGCTTTAGGAAAACTTTTCATCATTTCAGTCATTGACATACTACATGACAGGCAAAACAGGCCTGATTCCCTACCAGTTTGTTTCCCTCCATCCCTGGAAGCCACTTGGTGTGGTCTTTACATCACTCTAATTGCACTGGTCCCTAATCCACCTCCCCAAAATGTTAAGATCTCTCTTAGGTCAGAAAGCTTCAAGTTTTTTGTTTCAATGTCCCTTCTGTCCTCTCTCTCTGCCAAGGCAAAGGACATTATCAAATCAGGTTTACATTCAGGGCTGGTTTTTCACTCAACATTGTAGTTTTAAATGTAAAAATTCACTTATTCATCTCCCAAACTCTCCTTTACCTGTACACGTCAAAGTTCACAATTAGTCACAGGTGCTTAAGTTTCAAATGAACTGACTAAAAATATAGATGTGAAAAAATAAAAATTAGTTAACGAATTTCCTCTTTTGAGTAGTGAAGGGGCTTGGTGGTTCTCAAAGCCATAGGTATTCCTCCAAAGCAGAGGAGTTGCAGCCATTCAGGGCAAAGCAGTGTTTACAAGGTTGAGGAAAATGGAAACAAATCAGCAATGGCTTGAGTTTGCCTAGCGCTCCCCCTGCTGTTTGTTGAGGGAATCTCCATGTGTAGGTGCAGCTGCCTAGAGGTTAGCGATGAATTTCTTGTTGAGAGGGTGAGACCTTCTAGGGCATGGTGATGGCTATGTGCAACATAAGATGCCTCAAAAGAACAGAGTGACTGCCTCATCCACCAACATTATCACAGCCCCAGGACTCAGGGCACACAGTTTATGATCTAGAAAGATTTGTTAAATGAAACAAAAGAATGCTAAGATGTGCATGTGAATTATTATGCTCTCTGATCATTACCTAAGGCTCTGCAAGTAGGGACGGATCCTCCAGCCTGGCCAAGATTGCTGCAGAGCACAAAGCAGAAGCTCTCCCCAAATTTGTGGGTTCATAAGAATCTGGGGAAAATACCTGTAGACTGGTGCAAAACAGCAAGGCTGGAAGGATCAAGATTTGTGAGCAGAATAAGAGCAAGAATCAATGAAAGAAAACCTAGGGTTAGATCTGGGACACTCAGGGTCAGGGGCCATGGCCAGTGTGATGGCAAATTTCAGCACCCAGTGTGACTGGAATATGGGACACTGGGTAGCTGGTAAAGCATTGTTTCTATATATGTCTGAGAGAGTGTTTCTAGATATTTTCAATCAGTGAACTGAGGAAGACTTGTCCCCAGTGTTGCTCCCACCATCCAATCTGTTGAGGATCTGGAAAGAACAAGAGGGCAGAAAAAGATGAATTGCCTCACTTTTCTGGAGCTGAGACAGTTTTCTTGCCTGTGAGCCTCAGAATTCCAGGTTTTCCAGCCTTCAGACTCCAGAACTTGCATCAGTTCCCCATCCCATCCCATCACCCAACTCCAAGTCTCAGGCCTTTGGCCTCAGACTGTTACACTGTTAGCTTTCCTGATGGCTTAATTAGCTTTTCATTACTGTAACAAAACAAAAAAAAAAAAAAAAAATTAGCTTTTCTTACTGACCCAAAAGAACAACATACAAGAGGAAAAGTTTATTTCGGCTCAGTTTCAGAGGTTCAGTCCACAATCAGCCAATTCCCATAGCTCTGGGTTGGAAGTGAGAAAAAATGAGGCAAAACATCATGATGAAAGGGCATGGTGAAGAAAAACAGCTCAAGACATGGCAACAAGGAAGCAGAGAGAGCTACTCTCAAAAGAGACAAAATATAAACTCCAGAGGCACATCCCCAGTGACTTACTACCTCCAGCCACACCCGCCCTGCCTACAGTTACCACCCAATCTGTATCAGTGAATTAATCCACTGATTAGGTTAAGGCTCTCATAATTTTACTCATTTTACATCTGAAACCTCCTCATTATCTCACATATGAACTCTTGGGGGACACAGCATATCTAAACCCTAACACTGGTTCTGGGTCCTTTGGACTTAAGACTGAGCCCCTTTACCAGCTTTCATGGTTCTTCAGTTTCAGACAACTTACTGTGAGACTTCTCAGCTTCCAGAATTGCATGAATCAATTCTAATAAATTTCCTCTTACAGAAAGATACAAATGATACATATTACATAACATATATTTTATATATATCCTATTAGTTTTGTTTTTTTCTGGAGAACTCTAAAATACATTCAGGAAGGATCAAACCCAGGAGTTAGGCAGGTTGGCAGATCAAGTGGCTACCAAGTAAGTGCTTCAGACCAAATCAAAGAAGTGGACATGGGCCCTCAATAGGAAGAGATCTTTCAGGAGCCAAAGGTCTAAGGATCTCTAAGATAGTCTTCTGTGGTGATCAAACTGTTCTATATCTGTGCTGTCCAATATGGTTACCCCTAGACATTTGTAGCTGTAGAGCACTTAAAATGTGACAAGTATGACTGAGGATCGGAATCCTTAAGCTTCAATAAATTTTAATTTAAAATAGCCAGCTATGGCTAGTGGCTACTATATTAGACAGAACAAGTAAGAGTTACAAAAATTTGGGCCTAGGTAGGGAAAGACCCTAGAAAAACAGTGTGGAGATGGCTCAAGATGTTAAGTCTGTGCCAAGCTATAAGTAACCTGAAAATACATCTGTGACATGCCCCAGCAAGAATCACTGTGCCCACACTCTCACAGGTCAGAATGAAGAACTGTCAGGGGTTTGAACCATATGAATGGACACCGAGAAGGCAATTAAACAGAATTAAACACAGTTAAGGAAGAAACATCCATAGAAAAAAGAAGTGGAGAATGGCTCTGAAACAGAACAAAGTCTTTGAAGAGTCAGGTGCAACTGTTACAGTTAACAATGGCCAAGGGAACAAGCATGTAGCCATCTACCTACCATTGAGTATTTTTCAATGTCTAAGAAATACGGCTATTTATAATTACTTGTTAAAGTAAGGCATTTCAAACTTTCCTTAAGCTTTTTTAATTATAACTTAGAAATATTCCATTTGGAAAACTACATTTTAATGATTACTTTCAAGTGACCCTTTTCCTATTGCTTGGATTCATTTAAGTTGCACAAAGTAAATTTCTTCTAACCGTTCCACTTACAAATTCCTTTATACAATTAAAAAATATTTAGATTTAAGAATCTGATTCTCTTTTAAACAGCACTTCCAATGCTTGACCCAACAAGCAAAACCTTCTCAAGTGTTTAACTCTTCTAGACATACTAAGTTAAATATAAAATGACCTTCTAAGTTCTTCAAAACATTTCAGTATTTTTGCAGACTTAGTAACATTTAAAAATATCTTCCAATTAAAAATCACAAAAATCTGTTAGGCATTTTAAATTAAAATCTTAAGGCCAATGTTACATATTATGCCATGACAATTAGGCTAAAATATTTCAAGTAGCATATTTATCCCCATGAATATAAAAGCAATTGAACTTAAAAATATTGATGACTATGCGAACTGTTTCCTAATCTTTTTTTTTTTTTTTTTTAATTTGCAATCACTACATACTTAAGAACTACAACACTCAGTGAAGTTTCATTAAAAGGACAGTAATTCAGGCCCAGAAGGCAGGACAGTGCTGAAATGACGCAGAACTCAAGCTTGGGGACTTCATAGAGAATTTAATGACTTTTGTTAATTCAATGTTAAATGAAAATTAATTCCAACCTTGGATGGCTGTGGTGAGAACCACATGAAATAACTACAAAAAACTCCGATGTTTCACAACAGTTCATTAGAATTTCAACTCTAGTACGTTAACTATCAGCATGCTTACAAAGTTTTTTTATGTAAAAAAAGCTTTTAAAAAGAAATTTTATTTAAATAAATTAACCCTTTTCAACCTGAAAACACAGCTTCTGATCTTGATTAATCTCATAATTACTCAGGGAAGCAAACTCCTGGTTTCTTACAAGCCACTGTGCTGCCTGATTGCTTATACAATTCACAAAAGGGAAACTATACCTTACTTTTGTGCCTATGGCTGTACTAGATCACATTAGCCCACTTTTTTCCATTTTATGAAAACCTGAATTTACAAAACCAAAATTATGAGAGATTCCCATAATAAAATCTTTCTCTAAAGATTCTTCTAGCTCAAGACATCATTATTATACACATTACTAACTGAGGTTGGTAGAAATTGGGGGAAGGTGGGAGAGGTAGCAATTGTGAACTGTGTGCTAGGAGTTACTAGACATTATCCATCAGGAATTGGTACTTACCAAAAAGCCAATAAGAAAATAAGAATCTCTTTAATAAAAATGTAATTTACATTAAGCTTTCAAAAACAACTATTTTTCAAAGTAAGCTGCTCTGGTTTGAGGTTCTGAACCACAAGGTAATTATTAAGAATAGAAAAAATAAATTCTTAGGTCAGAGAAGAGTTTTGAGAGGGACAGGTAGCTATAAAATAAGATACAAACATGTACATATTAGGCTGAAAGACTATTTTATTACAAAAAAAGTGACAAATTTTATCTTTCTCCTGACCTAAACTTGGTGGAAAGCCCACATATTAAAGGAAAGGGGGGAAATGCAGTCTAATAAGGTCTATCTGTAGACCTTACTATTCTAGTAAGAATAGTTGAGATTAAATAAAAAGAAAAACCTGGGCTGGAGAGCATAATTTTTAGGCATCAAATCTGCCTTATCATCCTCTGAACACTTGTCCAATATGAACTATTCAGGGCTGACCAGCAATCTGCCACACTTGGAACAGACACAGTTCTCAGACCAGCTCAGACAGAGCATGTGATCTAAAACAGTGATGATAACAAGGGAGGGGTGGCAGAGGGCCACCAAGGGGGGGACAAGGGCCCCAAAACCCCAAGGGCACTGATTAGAGTGGAGTTATAATGTTGTTGCCATGTGTTTTTGTTGTTTCAAGGCTAAAAGAAAAAAGAAAGAAAAAAGAAAAAAAAAAAAAAAAAAAAGCTCTGTTCATTTGGCAGGATTCCCAGTTCGAACTTCTCCAGAAAGGATTCATATTTGAACTCTTATGTGAATGCCTACCCAAAGGCTGACACAGAACATTGCTTATTAAAGTCAGTATCAACTCATCCAAGGTAGACAAACACTGCGACCAAGATAAATGAGATCTTCTAGCTGAAGATTCCATAAAATAATTTCTTACATGGAAAACCATGTATTAGAAAAGGTACTTATTTTCCAATCATAATTATTCCAGTCTCTTCTATAAAGTTGCTTCTGTGTAGTCTTTTTAATATATCAAGACATTTTCTTTCCAATAGTTATTAGAGTCAAATCTATCCAAAGTTAGAGGTTCTTCTTTGTCCTATTAAGCCAACACTACAATGTTGTCTTCTTCTTGTCTGGAAATTCAACAGATGTATGTTCCAACAAAGAAGAGCTTTCTTGCCTTGTCATGGTAGCAAAAAGCATGTCCATCATTCCCAAGGTTTCTAGGAGCTCTCTTTGGTAATCAATCTCTTTTTCTACAAGTCCTTGAAGTAATATAAACTTTTTATCAACTACAGGTGACTGACCAATCACAGGCAGATATATATCTAAAGAGAAGGAAACACATAAACTAGAAACACCTTTCTATATATAATAAGTAAAAATCAAGTGTTAGAAAAGTATTAAAATATTAAATACAAAAACACTGAAAAAAATCTGTACTTATTTTATAATCAATTCATTATATACAGAAAGCATAATAATTCATCTAAATAAATGCATTTCATAAAAACATAATTACAGAAACGACAAAGTAGTAGTCTCATTTTCATTTTCCCATTAAAAAATAGTCATGGTCATTTCAGATGTTTATGGAAACATTTCTTTTTAATTTTAATAACCCTAATCCTGTCAATTCTAAGTTATGCTGCTGTGAACTTTACTCCATTTTGAACTGCATGAAAATCCTTATTGGACAACTGATAAAAAGCAAAACAAGTAAAATTGCTTGATTTCCAAATTTTTATTTGATCATGATGCCTCTACTTTTTTTGGAGGTGGGAGGGGTAGGTAGTGCTGGGATCAAACATAGAACCTTGCACATGTTAGGCAAGCATGCTACCACTGAGCTATACCCCCAACCCAACACCTCTACTTATGCAACTATGTTAGGATTTTTAAGTTTTAACAACACTTACCAATAATTATTTCAGCAGCATTGATCAAAACAGGGGCAAATCTTGGTTGAGACAAATTCCTACAAAGCAAAACTTCTATTTAATGAAACCTCCAAACTTTTAAAAACTCCCTAAAGCAGATTTAATTGTTCTACCAGTTTCTCACAAAGATCAAACTAAAAATAAATGTCTCTCATTAGGTGTTAAAGAAGGATTTTGATGAAACATACAAATGTTTCATAAACATAAAACATACCTTATCAAAAAATTAAGAACACGACTAATTTCCTTTTCATCCCGACCTGCAAGGGCATTTGCAAGGACTCCTCTTCGATTTAGCTCTTTTATGATGGAAACTGTAACCTCAGGTGTCTTTATTACACAACTAGGCTAGAAAAACATAAGGAGAAAAAATGGGGTAAAAAAAACAAAAAACAAAACATCTTGCTAAATCACCAAGTTTCTTCTACTTCCACAATTCCAAGTCACAGTAATACACAAACCAAATACTAAAATGATTTAAAAAAAAAAAAAAAATGCCCCTTACTCACCTCAAGGACTCTGTCAAGTGCCTTAGAGATCCTAAAATTTTTCAGATCCCTGTCATACAATTCTAGGTGTTTCTTTGTTGGCCTATTGATCAAAATATCATCCTGTATGGAGGAAGAAAATCAGCATATACCAAGTTCCATTCAAAACAAACTTTTTCGCAATGAAATAATGATTTTTTTTAATCAGGGTGCCTTTACACTATGTCAGATAATGTTCATATGTCCATAATGATTTGTCAATCAATGTGTTCTTACTCTTTTATGATTTTCTACTTACAACTTTCTCAATCCTCTTTACATGGCAGGCAGAATAATAAAATGAGAATCAGAGATATTAAGATCTAGTTCTAACATCTCTGGATACCAGTAATGGAATACTGAATCAATCAAAGCTTTGTGTATTTAAATCTTCTCAGATGCCAAATAGAGACATTATAGGCAGGAGTCATTTAGAAAAGCAAATCAGACAGTGTGTGAAAGACGGTGTTTTGAACACGGTAATGTACTGTACCATTATTATGTTATGGCTCAGAATATCAAATAAAGTAGCCTTTGTTCCCCATTATTACTCAATAATTATTCAATAATGTTCCCAATATAGCAATCTGGAGCCAATTCTAATAAAGCCAAAAGCAAAATAAAGTTAAATATCATGCAAACTACACTTTCCAGTAATAGGCAGGGATGAAATTGGCTACTTTAAGAAATATCACCTTTTAAAAGATATGAGAAATATATAATTACCCGTTGTTTCATGTAATTTTTTCCTTTAATAAAGGTTCGATATGCAGGCCTTCTTCTTCTTGGAAGAGGATCTTTCTTTGCTTCAGACTTCCGGTGTTTAACACTCAATATTCCATTGGTCATTCCTACAACTATTGTCTCATCTTCATGCTAATAGCAATTAGAAATACGTTAGTCTATTTCAGTGTAATAACTTTATAGCACCTTTACTTCAAAATAACATTTATACCATGTTTGCTACTTATGCACACTATCATCAACAGCATCATTCAGACATAGAAACTATAACTAACAATGATCTATGCAAAATGTTAAGAGCAAAATCATTTTTTCCTCTAGGATACCATTAAGTTGATGGAACTTATTATACTTGTAAAATATCACTGGCAAAGTATATATAATAATACACAGTTAATGGCATCTTAGAAAAGATTAAAAATAATTTTTCTGCATTCTCTGATTAGAAAAAGGATTACACATTACACAGTGGCATGACTTTTCACAGTACTGCTTTCCAAAATAGTTTTTAATTAGCTTTTCTGCTCCCAATTCAGATTTTTATACAATGTATTCAAACATACTCCAGCCCAAATGTGGCTCCTTAGAAACCTGATAATGGACATTCCAGAAAAAACAGTCAACAAAGAAAAGAAACTATTCATTTTGCTGCTCCTTTCTCACTTCATGGTGTGTGTGTGTATGTGTGTGTGTGTACACATAGAGCCAAAACTGCCTTTCTAAAGTACTGTAATACCCTTGAGTTAAATGTGTTGAAGAGAGGTTTATCAGCTTTCTAGGTTCAATCCCTGATGTTAATAATGCCCACAACACTGTACTTACTACAGGAGTCATTGAAACCTAAATCTAAATTGATGCTAAGTTATTAGGACAACTCATATTCTAGAACTTGTCTTAACTCAAAGAGCTAATGTGGTTTATTCTAATCCAAAGATAAACCCTAAAATTCCATCTTATCTTCATTTAACAGACAAGGTTAGTGAGAGCTTTAAAAAAAAAAAAAAAAAAACTAAAAGTACTTACTGCAAGTGCAAGACTTAAAATTGAAGCTGCATAATCAAAACTGTGGACTACTTTGTAGGAAGTCGTGCTATATACTTTCACCTTCCTAATAAAAAAGAAAGAATTGTCAAAAATCAGCTTGAGTATAAAATGCATTTTTCCATTTCAATTCATCTATTGGAAAACTCAATATATGAACATTAAAATTTATATAACAGTTTAGAAAAACAATTCTTCACTGAATCCCTTTAAAAAATGAGCTATATTTCAGCACTGGCCATACATGAATAAAGACTTTGATTAGTCACTTAAAATAGAAACCAAGGGTAGACCATGAACCACTGTCATTTAAAGATAAAACCTGCAAGTTAAAATTAAAAAAAAAGAAAAAGAAAAAAAGGAATCCATGAATGTCCACTGCAAGTCAAAAGAACAGAACAGTTTTACAACCTCTGTGTTACAGATATTTTGGGTCAGAGAATCATGTTGTGAGGGCTGCTTGTGTGAAGCACAGCTTTAGAACATTAAAAAATGGAATAGTAAATATCTATTTAAAATAGTAATATTTGGATATCAATGATAGAAATGTTCACATGAAGCTTTAAATTTTAAACATCTAGAATAATATACATATTCATAATAAAAACTTCAAAATATATAACTGTATAATGATTTTAAAAGAAACTATAGATTATTTTAAAAGATTAATGTATTTATTTATTTAACACAAATATTACTAAAATACTTTATTTTCTCAAGCAATAAATACTTGTAAATTAATAAAGATAAACAAGAAAATTAAAATGCCAACCTATCCAGTGAGCCTGAGAGTAACCTCTGTCCAGAGCTGCTCAGACATAAACATGTGACAGTTTTGTGATGATTTTTCAAAGACACGAGCAACTGTCCTTTTAACATGTCCCAAACTTTAACATAGCGACCTCCTATAAAAAGAAATAGTCATGAGTTTGATATTCTACCCATATCAACAACATTTTAAGGAGCTGAAAAACATCCTTCACTAGACATTCCTTAGGGTAGAGGTGGAGTGAGAGGTTCCAGAGCCACACTGCCTGGTTTAAATCCTGGCTCCCCAACCCACGAAGTATGTGACTAAATAATAACACTTCCCACCTTACAGAACTGTCCAGATGCTTAAGAACATTTTAAATTCAGTATCTTTTTTCAACAAAATGTCAAGAAAGAAATCTAGTAGAGAAAATAGAAAAAGGGATGGGGGAGTGAAACTTTTGCATCATCTGGGGAAACAGGGCTGCAATTCAATCCACAATCCCTACCTTCCTTCTTCAATGTAGCAGTTTATGAGAGGAATCACAGTTTGAAACTAATGATCTAGTCCAATCTCTCATTTTCCAAGTCTAGAGACATTAAGTGACTGCCCCAAGGTCACACAACTAGCTAGTGACAATGGCGCAGTGCAGATTAGCATATAGGTTTTCATTCTCCTGTTCAACTTGGCCTTATTTCTATTTCTCAAAATAACAAGAAAAATAGATACATCTGACAATGGTGTCAACTTATTGCTTTAAAAAAAAAAACAGGTACTAGGAAAAAAGAATATAAAACAGGATAAGCTGAAAAGAATGGCTGCACACACTACCATGTGTATGCTATGAAGTATCCATACTACCTGTACATTCTTCTAATGTAAACACTTTTTCACTTTTTTTTTTTTTTTTTGGTACCAGGAATTGAACCAGGGGCAATTTACCACTGAGTCACATCCCCATCCCTTTTTATATTTTATTTAGAGATAAAGTCGCTAAGTTGCTTAGGGCCTCTCTACGTTGCTAAAGCTGGTTTTGAACCCACAATTCTCCTGCCTCAGCCTCCCAAGCCACTGGGATTATAGGTGTGTGCCAATGCTGCTGACAGATTTCTGCTTTGTTAAGAAATGAATAAAAGTCAAATTACTTCTTCTATTATCATCATAAAAATGGACTAATCAAAAAAAATCTTCTGCCCCAATTTGAAGAAAATGCCTGACTCCACATTAGCTCCTCCTCTAGCACTATCAACTACTACTGGGTGAGAACATTTTATCAATAGAGATACATAAAAAGTAACAAGCCTGATTCTAGATCTAAAAGATCCTGTTTTCAAAAGCTGCTATAAATCTCCTATGCAGTAATAACAAAAGGAGAACCCAGTAGATTTCTGGGGTCAAATGACACAGAGTTAAATGCATAATAAGAGTTTTTAATTCTGGGATTTTGGAACTGCCACATATCATTTTGCCTCGGGTAATTAGTTGAAACTTTCATATATCTCCTTGATTGTAAAGCAGTAAGAAAACTAACAATCCTATATGACTTTTGGAAGGCATTAGAAATAATTTGTATACAACAGCATAGTGCTTGGCTCAAGCTATGCTTTCAATAAATAGCTATTTGCCTGTCCCACTTATCAACTGTTTAAACAAAATCTTAGATATGTAATCCAAGTACAAACTGAAAAATTATAAATAACAATTGATAAAGAAAAGTTTGATTCAAGAACAATACTGAGGAGAGCTATCTTTTTTTTTTTTTTTTTTAAAGAAAGAGTGAAAGAGAGTGAGAAAGAGGGAGAGAGAGAGAGAATTTTTTAATATTTATTTTTTAGTATTTGGCAGACACAACATCTTTGTCTGTATGTGGTGCTGAGGATCGAACCCGGGCCGCACGCATGCCAGGCGAGCGCGCTACCGCTTGAGCCACATCCCCAGCCCAGAGGAGAGCTATCTTTAAAAGAGATACCTGAAGACACCAGAAGACCTCCAGAGGGGAAAAGCAGCACACTCTCCACTGGCTGCCCATGCTCCACAGACAGAACACTCTTATTTGTTCGCGCATCAAACATCTTCACAGTATGATCATATGACCCTAAAATATCAATTTTTTGTATTATGTGTGTTTTACCATCTAAAAAAATAAAAACTATACAAGTATATGTGTGTCCAAACGTAAATTTTCAAAGGAGATAAACTTTAGATGGAATTTTTTTTAAAAAGCCTAAATATATTAACCCGACACAATATTTCTAAATCCTCTGCTACGACTTGTTGTTTCTGAAGAAGCAGTATATATTTCTACATAGTATTTAACCTGCTCTGATTTTAAATTATTCCTATCTTCAGACTACTGTCACTATGGAATCATCTGGGTATCTTTGTACAGAATCCCTTAAAAACTGAACTGCATGTAAAAACACTACAGTGTCTTGACTGCTAGAAGTTCTCTGAATAACAGGAGACTAAACCCATGACAGTTTTGATAGCCTATGTTTTCAAGACAGCCTGATATTTCTAAGCACATTTAGAGGACAACAGAACAACCACTAAAAGGAAAAAAAGAAAAAACAATTATATAATTAATTTAAAAAATCATTTTTAATGTTTTTTCCCCAATGCTGAGAATTGAACCCAGGGCCTCACACATGCTAGGCAAGCACTCTACCACTGAGCTATACCCCCCAGTCCTATTAAAAAAAAAAAAAAAATTAAACCTCTCTATCCTGAAAGAATCCCACAGCAATAAAGAGTTCACCAACCTGTTACAAAGAGATCTGGGTTCAGTTTGCTAGCACATCCACATCGTACATAATCAGAATGTTCTTTGAATGTCAGAATTTCTTTGGAGTTTGGAATATCCCATAATTTAACTGTATAATCATCAGCCCCAGAGACCACATGGTATTTGTCAGCTGTAAAATCTACTGTATGAACTGCTCTGAAAGAACAAGAGCCAGTATATTAAAAAGCAAGAAAAATTATATTTATTATATCTTCGAACATAAAACATTCCCTTTTCAGAGAATATTTATAGAAAGAAATCATGAGAGAAAAAAAAAATCTTTTAAAACAGGTATTTGCCCTAGGCCAATTTAAAAATGGTAATACCACTACACTATAAAGTTAATAAGAATATTAAACAACAGTCTTAAAATTGCATTTTCTAGTATGTTAATAATTCTACTTAGCTGCTTAATGAAAATGAGTGTTTTTAATGCTGAAACTATTGTTTTGCTTCAACAAATAAAACAAAAACATATAAAAACCACTGTCTCTTACTTTGTATGGCCTTCAAACTGTCTGAGGGGAGCCCTGCCGCTTATATCAAAAAGCTGAACTCCACCATCTTCACTGCCGGCCACAAGCAATCTACCATCTTGTCGAAAAGTAGCACAATATGCTGTGTCTTTAAAACGGGAAAAGGTTTTTATAGGTTCTTGGGAGTATCGGCCATAAATGTGAATCTATAAGATAAATCGATATTTTTACCAGGGGCTCAAGATCAATAGTAAACTAAAAAAAAAAAAAAAAAAGAAATTATTATTGTACTTACTCTTGAGGAAGCTGTGACTGCATAGTTATATGGAGGCTGGGGAGAAAAGTCTACTTTTGACACTGCACCAAATTCCTTAATCTGAACAGGGGTCTTCATAAAAAAGAATGCAGAGTATTATCAGAGTTACACCTGGAAAACCTATTTAAGCATTATGTAATTTCTTACAGATAACTTGTTTGTTCTTAATAACATTTATTAGGTTTATCAGGTTTTACAAATACAAAAGAATCAAAAAAGGGCAATATCCCATCACCCAGACTATTCTTGTTGCTGCTAACTTAAATAAACATGGCTAGAAAGCCACACCCCATCATCTCTTCAGTTGCTATATGCTATAATTTCCAACAGAAAAGAAAAAGTAAAGTCTTTACCAGCATATATTTAGCTTTTTTAAAAAGTAACACAAACATGACCATACTATGCAGCCAGTTATATACCTTGCTTTTTGTCACTAAATAACCCATCTTAGCAAACTTTCATATAGAAAGCAACAGATTGACTATTCATTATAAGGATATACCAAAATTTATTATAGCAGCTGACTAGTAATAGACACAAGTTTTTCAGGAATTCTTACATATAATACTTTGATAAGTTTACATCTAATATGCATACATATGTATGTATACATATAAATGTTAAGATACATATACATAATATATGCATACGCATATATATACACACATACACATACATATACACTTAAACAAACCTTGGGGAGTATACTGATTATGTTTCAAGTTATCAAAGTACAAAGCCAAAGGGTATCTGCATTTTAAAAATCATAACAGATACTGTCAAGTTGCCTTCCAAATGTGTACTAATTTCCAAGCAGCCCTCATAACCATTTAATATATTTACTGTATATTTGTATTTTTTTTTCCACAAACTGCCCACTCCCAAACTTCTTCCAGTTTCCTATTTAGTTTTTCCATTTTAAAAAAATCACTTGTAAGCCTTATTAGAAGACACAGAACTAATTTCACAGCACTTAGATTTAAAAAAGAAAGAAAATACTTCTCACATATAAGGTTTAAATTCTAAAATTTGTTTCATTTGGTACTGATTAGCCATATATTCTGAGTTAGACCCTTGCACGGATCAAGTAATATAGACTTTTTATAGAATTCCAAGATACAAATAGGTGTCATGTTATCTACCCAAACTATAAGCTGCTCATAGATTGTTTTTAGTTAATGGTCTGTCAGCATACCTAAAGTATAACATATGCAGGAAAAAAATGGGTATAAATGCATAAATAAATAAACATAATTCCCCTCCTCCCTCATTATCTCCCATACTTACCTTATAGTTGTTCCAGTACAGAGTATCTTGGGTGATTTTTTCACCAAGTATAGGATATGTTTGAATAGCTACAGGTTTATAACCAGCCATGATTTCATATAATTGAACTACTGTCCAAGGTCAATAATTTAGAGTTGATGTTAGAAATAATTATAGTGATTCTGCTTAACTCTGAAAAAGAAAATATTTTAAAACACATATTATTCATAAACATATGGGTATGATTTTTACTCTGCTTTCTTTCAGAAGGCTGTGTGGAAGTTTATAGATTAAAGACCAATAAACCACTTAATTGTAACCCAGAAGAGATAATCTAAAGGAAACAGGAAGAATATAGGTCAGGTTACCACACTGTACCATCTATTCAGCTGTACATAAGGGCTGTATACAAATGTTCTCACACCTACCTGACCAGTTTGCAATAGTTACGAATAAATCTGGTGCAGCCTTCTGGTAGTCAAACCAGAAAGAAGCACACTGGCTTCAGGTTTGACCATAGGAAATATGTATTATAACTACAAATACAAAACTTTCTTGAAACTTAAGAAGACGTTTAGTCTTTAAGAATAAAGTCCCCAAACTTGACTTCCTGAAAGTCTAAAAATGCTAAGATGGAAACCAAAGCTAATGATTCTAGTGGAGAAGCTTAATTTTGTAAGGCTTATAATATATAATAGAAGCTTATAATGTAATTTTAAAAGGTTTAAACAGTAGGAAAAAAAAACCAGAAAAGGCAATTCTAAGTTAAAGTGACAAAATAAGATAAAAATGAACTAAAACCTTTAACATAATCAAGCTAAAACATCTTTCCAGAAATATTCAGTGGCAAAAAAAAAGAGACTCAATTTTATCATATCAGATGAATGATTCCAGTGATGCTATTCTGTTTTGAAAAGCCCCAAAATATGACATTGGTAACACCAAAACAAATAGATATGACATATTTTAAAGGCTATTTTGATAAAACATGGCAAAAATCTTTACTGTTCATTCAAGCACCTATAAAGTGCAGAACACTGTTTCAGGCACTGGGAATAGAGAGGTGAATATTCTTCATTTGGCTGGTGATTGGCTGCAGCTAGGAATCTAGACTCAGATTTGACTTGTCATCCTCCTCACACCCTAACAGTAAACAAAATCTACTGATTTTAATCTTCCAAATCTTTCTTAAACTTCCTTAAGTCCACTTAACTGCTAGTTCCATTACCCTAATTCAGGTTTTCTCATCTGTGATAATAATGCAACACTGTTCCAAGGTCTCTTTGACCTCCCTCAACCCCATCCATATTTCAAATTTTCAAATATTTGTAAGCAGCTGGCCTTGCTTACAAAACCCAATGCTATCCAGAAAATAAAGTACAAGCTCCTTAACAGGAGGAACAAGGAACAAGAATGTAAGATCCTCTCTGATTTGGCCCTGGCTTACCTTCCAGCCTCATCTTTTGTTATTACCAATCATTAACTGTTCACTTAACACATCATGCTCATTCTTGCCTCAATGTCTTTGTCACTTGTGCTCTCTGCTAGGAATGTCCTCTACCTACTGCTATTTAATATTTAAGGCTCAACTCAGGAATCACATCATTCTCCAGGAAACCTATTCTGCCCTCTGAGGAGAGGTCCTGTCTTCTAGGATCCTATTTAGCTCTGAATATTTCTGTCTATGCACATAATTCTATTGCATTGGAATGATCTCTTTTCCCTGTTAAGTTGAATTAAAATTTTGAGTCTGAAATATTTTTTTAAAGTGCTCAAAGAATGTTTTTGGAAGAAGAGAAAGGAAGCACTGGGTAAATTTCTATGGGGAAACACAAAATTAAAATTACAAGTACTGTCTTAAAATATGAACACTGCTACAGAGAACCCGTTCACAAACTTTCTGTAAAGGGCCAAATATTTTAGGCTTGGAGGGGCCAACAAGGAAAACCTGAAGGAAGGTTATTATATAGTTATTTATATAGCAAGTAAGAAAAAAAAAGTCCCAAAGTTTTACTAACAATCCTCCCCAAATAATCATCACAATTTTTTTTGTTTAGAATAAGAACAATAGGATTTTAGGGGGGCAAGGGATAACATTTCGTTTAATTCCAGTTCAAAGTCAGTGCTTCCAACATCAAGGATTGCATATGCTCATCTATAAAAAGTATTCTTGACTTTCTGAATACACAAATCTGCTTCCTGACTCCCTTCTTTACCTCTCATTACAGTAATAGGAGTACCACTTCTTATCTCTTTCAACAAATAGTTTAAAGTTTTAGTGGAAAGAAGTGAAGTGCTCGGGGCTGGGGATGTGGCTCAAGCGGTAGCGCGCTCCCCTGGCATGCGTGCAGCCCGGTTGGATACTCGGCACCACATACAAACAAAGATGTGTGTCCGCCGAAAACCTAAAAAAATAAATAAAAATTCTCTTTCTCTTAAAAAAAAAAGTGAAGTGCTGTAGCAGTGGTTTGACAGATTACAAAATGAGGAGCGATAGTGGAGAGCAGGGATGTGGGTGGTGGGGACACACAGTGCAAAAAGCCTGAGGCAAAAAATTGTGTTAAAATAAAGAGAAGGAGAATGATTCGGCCTAAGTCAAGATCTAAATGAATAACAGGTACTAATGCAATACAATGCTATCAAATAAAATGCTATGAGTAACGACCAGGGTACTGAGAGCTCCGAAGAAAAGTTTTAATTCTACATGGAAAGAGTGTATCATTGCACCTGGGCATTAAAGTATAACATTAGCCCGTCTTCGCCACTTACGACAGGCACAAGCAGAAGGCGGTGCAGAAGAGGAAATACGGGGTCACTGGAAACTGAGGGAACCTTCTAAGCAAAGAAAGATGGAATTCTGCCCATTGCCTTGAAGGGGTGAGGATTATTCCGGATGCTGATACATGGACAAGAGAGAAGGTGACTGTAGCGCAGCAAAATCTGGGTCTAAATTCAATTGCCGGGATCTTGAAAAGCCGGTTAGGAAGTTCAACCATCTCCAGAGCATGCCAGAAACCACAGGAAGGCCTGATGACAGTCCGGGTTACCTTCACAGGAGCCGCCTTCACCTACCTCCACTGAGACCCAAGGATCCGCCGAGGTACCTCGCTTCCAAGGATAAGTTTTCTGACTTCTCCAGCGCCCAGCACCGGACCGTTCTGAATCCACATGAGAAAAGTCACGCGGCCATCCACCGCCCAGTCGGCACACACCAAGAAGAGAATGTCGCACGAAGATGACGTAACGGCGCACGCTCAGAAGACATACGCAGCCCGGATGACGCGAGGCCGAGGCGGGTGGGCGGGGCAACCAGACCGGAGGCGTAGCCGGACGTCTAGACTGCGGCCTTCCCCTGGTGACCCAGAGCTGTCAACCAAAGTGATCCTGTCTCTGTGGTACTCCGAAAGGACGGACCGCGGGGGCGGCCATAACCAACCAAACAAAAAACACCTGGAAGTCGTCTCGGCTGCAGAGCTTTTTTTTTGCCAGAAGACGGAAAAAAAAAAAATCGGAAGTGACGTCGTGGCCAAAACAACCCGGGCCTGCACCAGTGGCCTCCTTGAAGGTGATCGCGAGTCGCCTCGCGCCCACCCTGTGAGCCTCCAACCTCTCCAGGCCGAGCGTGAGCGAGTTTCCGCTTGGGACATTTTGAGCACAGCTGGCCAGCGGCGACGGAGCGGACTTCCCACTCTACAGGTCTCCCCTCCACGGGGCTCCTCCTGTTCCGGGACGCTGGGACACCTGTCGCCTGTGAGGCTTCATTTATTTTCATAGCACCTTCCTCTCCTTTTAGGACAATTTCGGGATTGGGAAGAATCGGGGGCTTCTACTATTAGCTTCCACTAGGACTAGCACAGTTGCCTCCTTGCCCCCTTATACTCTTTCCCTGCATTCCTGGGCTATGACAGATCAACTACAAGGCTCTCCTTTTCTCACCACTCTCTCCACTTCTCTGTCGTCTATTTCTTCCTCCTCCCATTCAGAAATTTGACTTGCCAGTCAATTTTGCAGCTTCTCTAGGAGTGGTGCCGAGATAAGCATTGTTTCCATCCTCCTCCCCTAAGCACATTTGCTGGATCTCCTCCCAAAACTGGTAATTCCGTCTGTAAACCCTGATTTATAACATAAAAGCTCTTTAGAGCTGAGAAGACTATTAGAGATGCTTATTTCAACACCTTTATTCTGTAGATGATTGATTTTCAGAAAATTTATATGATTCATATATCCAGGGTTGCACAGCTAATTAGTTGATATTGGGAATGGAAAGCAAGATCTCATCAGCAAATATTAGACACCGAAAAGAATGTTTTAAAATGTTGAAGTTCATTGGACTGGGACTGGGGCTCAAAGGGAGAGCACTTGCCTAGCATGTGTGAGGCACTGGGTTCCATCCTCAGCACCACATAAAGTAAAATAAAGACATTGTGTCCACCTATAACTAAAAAATAAATATTTTATAAAATAATGTTGAAGTTCAAATCAGAAAACGTGTATGGAGCACCTGGTAGAACCAAGTACTGTTTCATGTGAAAAGATTAGTAAAGAGTTGTCCCCATCCTTGAGTTTTCAACTTAATGGGGGCTTAAAAGGGAATTTTCAAGAGAATGGCAAGTGCTGAAGATATATACAGAGTGCTAAGAGCCTAGGGAAATTGCATTTAGCCTCCCTTTGGGTTGAAGAAGGAAGGAAATCATTCTTCTCTCAGGAAACAGTTCACTTATGCACTCATCTTTTAAGTACCCACAGACTTCTTGCATTGTAAGAATGCAAGAAGAATCCATGTCCATTTGAGTCACCAAACTAATGGTTCTGGTTTCCTTCTTTCCTTTTGCTAGAATGTACTAACTTTATTCCTGGATTTTTTTTCCTGACTGTGTATTATTCTTCAACTCCCCCTCTTTGAAACTTTTGGATTTAGTGCTGCTTTTTATTTAATGGTCAGGATGAAGGAGTCAATAGAACTGTATAGGTTTCCCTTAATTCATGAGCTGCCTTTTTCTCCCCTCTGGTGTGGACATGATTACTTGCCTTGCCTATTGGAAGGATTGTTATAAAGATCAACCTTTGAAAATATCTTTAAAACTGTAAGCAGTTGGTTATCTGGAAACGTGTGATTTGCTAAACCCTGCTTCACTATGATCCTAATGCATTTTTCTCTTTTAATTCAAATTTTAAAACTCATTGAACCCTCTCAAAATTTCTAAGAGGCAATAAATCCTAACATGGAAAAAATTGTATGTTTTCTTGTCTCACATGATTACATATCTGGGACAGCTATTTATTTTTGGAAGCCAATCCATAATCTACACACTTTACTTGTCATTTTTAAAAACCTGTATTAAGTTGCTAATGCTTAATCTAAACAAAAACTTAGAAATACCCCTTTAAGTTTATTAAAACTAAAGCTGTGTAGGGTCTTTCACTAAGAAACACAGGTGTTATAGATGACAATGCTAAGAAACTTGGCTATAACATGTTACATTTTTCATTAAATTCAAACCGAGAGCCACTTACATAAACATGTTTTTAAAAATATGAACCTTAAGTAAGAGGTTAAAGTTTTAACATGAAAGGTTATTTTCATTAGTAGCCTTATCTTTTATCTACTTGGCAATATTCAGATATAGGAAGAAAGAGAAACAGTGACTAAAATTCCTTGGAATGGAGGATAGAAGTGATAATGTTTGTGTATTTCATTTTCTCTTTATCAGGATCATGTAAAGTTAATGGTGGTATCCCTATTTTATAAATGAGTTTGAGGTTCAGAAAGTTCAATAACTTGTACAGTGACAAAGCTTATAAGTGAAGTGCTGAAGCTTGGATACATACCCAGATTTCTGTATCTTTGCACATTGTACTCTATTAGGTTTAGCTGCTTCTAAGAGCACTGTTTGTACGCTTCATTGAAAATGATTATTTTGTGCTCTTTTACTAAATTGATATAATACTTCTAATTTTCTAATTTCTTTCCTTTCAGGTTTTTCAATATCAAAATTCTAGAATACACTGGATACTGCTCTAAACCCAAGAAGAAATCATGAAGAAATGCTTTAATTATTGAACTATAGTTGAAATCATGGCTACATCAGCAAATCTGGATATTGGTGCCCAGTTGATAGTAGAAGAGTGTCCCAGCAGTTATAGTCTCTCTGGCATGCCAGACATTAAAATAGAACACCCACTGGATCCAAATTCAGAAGAAGGATCAGCTCAGGGTGTTGCCATGGGAATGAAATTCATATTGCCTAATCGATTTGATATGAACGTGTGTTCTCGATTTGTGAAGTCCTTAAATGAAGAAGATAGTAAAAACATTCAAGATCAGGTTAACTCTGACCTGGAGGTGGCATCTGTCCTATTTAAAGGTTGAAAGTTATGGTATAAATATCTGCATTTGTTTTTGTTTATCTGAGTTTTGTGTATTTCCACCATAGGAAATACAAAAATACAAATATTTAGGAAGTTTGGAAATCATATTTTAATAGAATTTTCTGACCTCACAGAAACCACATTTAAATAATTTCATGCTATGTAATGTCTATGTTAAAGGCAGTACATGTTGATTTTTAAAAAATTTTTTACCTAATCTTCATTTACAAATTCTCTAGTGAAGCTTTTTATTATACCTTTTTAAATCATAGAAAAAAATTCCTTGTTTCTTTTCTAAATGAATCAGTTAAATATTCCTTGTTCCCTGAACTAGCTTCCAATGCTTCAATTCAATAAAGTCTGTCAACATGCTTTAGATTTACCTTTATAATGATCTATTGAATAATAAAACTAATCTCTTAAAATAAGAGATTAATACTTCTTTTTCTGGAATTTTCACTATGGTAATATTGACTTTATGACAAAAATTTTAATATGTGAGAGATAGTTGTGAGAAGTTCATATGCCTCGTGCATTTTTTAATTGTATTGTTTTAATGTACATTTATTTCACTTAGCTGAATGCAATATCCATACATCTCCTTCTCCTGGAATTCAAGTAAGGCATGTCTACACTCCGTCTACAACAAAGCATTTCTCACCCATAAAACAGTCAACTACTTTAACCAACAAACACAGAGGAAACGAGGTCTCTACCACACCTCTTTTAGCAAATTGTAAGTACTTGTAGCTAATGTACTAAAATATTCTAGTATAGGAATTTTAAGAATTTGGCTTTCATATGCATTTATTTTCATTAAATGCATATTCTCTTGTTGAAAGGTTAAGCAATATCCTAATAGTTTTAGTAATTTAAAACTTTTTCATATACTATTACATATTTAAATATTTAATGTTATGTTTCTGTGTTGAGAACAAATACAGATTGAAATATTAAAATCTTTAATTTTTACTACAGAAATAATGAGTTATTTTAAACATTTTGCAAATTAATTTTGCATATTAATTGCCAATATTTTTGTGCTCTTGGAGTACAATGCTTGTTTTACTTATAAACCAAATCATTGCTCAACAAATGATTTTGCAAAAAAGCCAAGTGATTTATGATAATATAAAGTATAAATGTTATATTTGAATACAAGAATATGAATGTGAAACCTATGTTTTTTAAAACTTTGAATTCACAATTTTTAAAATTGTAGAGGAAAATAAGGTTTTTCTATTCAGACCAGAAAGTATTCTGTACAGTATGGATGTGTGAATGAAAGAAAATCGGCAATTTAATGCTAGTAACTATATTTGAGACTGTGACATAAACATATATATATGTTTTTTTTTTTTTCTAAAGCCTACTGAAATCTTTATTTTTACTTTGGAAATACTAAATCCCTCCTGATTTCTGAATCACATGTTGTGGCAGTTAAGACATAAAACCTTCCTCTGGAACTCTCCTTCTACCTATTGACTGTTTCTGGTTTATTTAAATAAAGTTGTATGTAACTCCCTGTTACTTTCCTTTAAATATTAAAGCTATCTGATCATATCACTGAAGTCAATGATCAAGCAATACTAATTTTTTAGGAGAACTCTCAAAATACAATGTCTTTTTGTTACTGCTCTAAAATGAAGAGATTCCCTTAAAATATTCCAACTGGAGTATTTTTGAAATCCTGAAAAGAAATGAATAATAGTGATCATCTGGATCACATCCTTCATGTTACAAATAAAAATATGTAATTGGTTTTGTAAGTATATGTTCTCAAGGCCAGTTTTGCTTTTATGACCTCACTCTTCCTAATGTTAAGAAAATATTGAAATATTATGGAATCTTGGAATCTTGAAATAAAAATATTTAGGACTTCCAAAAGGCTGGGCATTGTGGCTCATGTCTTTGGGAGGCTGAGGCAGAGGGTCATTTGAGCCCAGGAGATTAAGCCTAGCCTGGGCAACATATTGAGATTCTGTCTCAAACAAACCAACTAACCAATATATGTATTTGAATGTGTGTGTGTGTGTGTGTGTGTGTGTGTGTGTGTGTGTGTGTAAGTGCCTAAACCATTTCTTTGGAATAAATTTTGTCTGGACATTTTGCAGATGTCAAATTACCTTAAATGAATGTATGAGTCAATTCTCAGATGTAAAATGGGCACTTATAATATTAGGATATACTATTTGTTTGATTTTTTAAATGATAAAATGATAAGCTTTTTTTAGAAAAGAAATTTACCAAACAAACATGAACCATGGAATGATGAGCATGTACCACACAGACGCACATGAAATATTTTATGGTATTGTTTCAGCTTTGTCTGTTCACCAGTTGGCAGCTCAGGGAGAGATGCTCTACCTGGCTACTCGTATTGAACAAGGTAATGGCTTAGTTTTAAATATTTTATATAAAACAAACTCAATAGGATTTACTAGATTTGTTGTTTTGCTTTATTTAACACAGAAACATATGAAGACAAAACAAATAGTTGGATAATCTCATCAGGCAGTTAAACCAATGGATAGTAAAAAAAAAAAAAAAAAAAAGTTTAAGTAATAGAAAGTACAAAAGTTATAACTTCCTTTGGCACCCTACACTTTTCCTGAAACATACATTTCTTATATTTTCAGAAAAACTTTCTAGAAAACATTTCAATTTATATTTTGGGTTGTGTGTGAGAATATGTATTTGATTTTAATTATTTACACAGTAGGAAAATATTCATACTGCATTATGCCTTACTTTTCACTTAATGTTTTGGAGAGCTTTCCATTTAAGCCTTAAAAATCTATTTTATTCCTTTTAATAGCTGCATAATTTTGCATATTACATATGCATATTCTTAACTATTCATCCTGGTGGAGTTAATTCAAAATTTTTACTATTAAATGACAATATTATTATTTTAAAATCTATCCATTGAGTAAATTAGCACAAGTAGATTTGCTGGGTCAAAGGGTATATGTTCACTTTTTTTTTCTTATAATAATAGACATCCAACCCAGGGCCTTGTGCATGCTAAGCAAGTGCTTTACCATCGAACTACACACCAGCCCTAAATTTATACATATACATACATACATAGATATGCATAAAAATAAAATCAGGTGTTTGTCCTCATACCGTAGTTAGATTTTCTATTTGCCTATACCCTCACTGACACAGAATTTTATCATACTTTGATTTTCACAAATCCATGAGTGAAAACTGGTATCTCACAGTACTTTATATTTTTAGAATTTTGATTGCTGAATTTCTTTTTGTGAAAACTGCCTGCAATATATTGATTTATATGAGCTCTCTAAATTAAGGAAATTAGCTTTTTACTATTTATGTTGCATGTAGTTTCTTTCCATTATGTCATTTTTCCTTTGCCGCCTTTTATTACTTCCAAAGGCTTAATTTTTTTTGGCACTACCAAGGATTGAACCCAATAGTATTCTGCCTCTGAGCTACATCCTCTGCCCATTTTCAAAAAAATTTTTGTTTTCAGACAGGATCTTGCTAAATTGCCAAGGATGGCCTTGAATTTGCAATTCTTCTGCCTTAGCCACCCAAGTCACTGGGATTAAAGGCATAAGCCACCATGCCCAGCAAGGCTTAATATTTTCAAGTAGTAAATGATTTATTTCCTTTGTGCCTGCTGAGTTTTATATCCTGCTTCAAAAAGATTTCCCATTCAAGAACTATAAATGAACTGATTCCTTAGTCTTACTTATCTAGAACTTACTCATCTTTGACTCACATGAAATGTTTTGGTGTAATGAGGTAAAGATTACATTAATTTTCACTTTTCAAAAAGTTAAGCAGTTGTTCCAACATTGTTTATTGAATACAGGGAGCACGATCAGAGTTTTATTTTTCTTGATCATGTCATTCTTATAATTTAATCATTGTATTTACATTTGTTTATAAATATTTGGAGGTTTCCTTGTCAGTCTACTACATAATTTAGGGGGAAAACTGGAATTTATAACTACTATACTAAGTCTAGGGAATAAAATAGGTTTCACAGTGGAATTGTGTGATACTGCATTTCAGACCATTCAATTTTCATATTATGTTACCAAACCACACGAGTGAGAAGTTCATAGGCAGCAACAGCTATGGAATAGAAGATGGCTTTCAAAAGAATTTGGAGTTTTTATAATTGTATATATTTATGTAATGCTAGGGACTACCAAGTAATCTAATTCTTATTATGATCCTCCCAGCTTATACATTGAGGTAAACAAGGTATTATGTGCATTGAAGAAATTAAGTATCTTGCCTAGAGTCACGCTGCTAGTGATAGAGCCAGGATTCAAACTCTGGTCTCCTGATTCTGAGACCAGTGTTCTATTGACACCTTGTATCTAGCCTTTTGTCATTCTCTGGTAGTTTATACCTTCAAGAACATGCTCTATAAACCCAGCTATGTACATTGAGGCACATTTTAATACAATCAGACTTCAACTTGCAACAACACAATTGGACCTCAGCACAAAGTGAATTTTTTGAGCCATATAATCAACTTTTTGGAATGCCAGTGATTTCATAGAGTTATGAATATGTGATGGTTAAATTAGATCACAAAAATTGCTTTTCTTTTAAATAGAAAATGTTATCAATCACACGGATGAAGAAGGATTTACTCCTCTGATGTGGGCTGCAGCACACGGGCAAATAGCTGTGGTAGAGTTTCTACTTCAGAATGTAAGGAAAATGCCTCAGAAAATGTATATGTATAGTTACTTAAGTTCCATTAAATCTTTAGTAAAGTTTTTGTATCTCCACCCAGCTACATATAATTATGGAGGATACAAAAAACATTGTAATGCTTTTTATATTTCTGTAGAACTTGGATCTAGTTGGGAAAGCAATGCTAATCATACATGAAAAATTGAGAAATAATTTCATGTCCAACCCCCATTAAATGCAACAGGAACAAAAGTACTATCAGCCTTGGAGGAGAAGGCTTCATAGAGGAGCTGTGACCTGACTCAGGAGTGAAAGGACAGTTAGGCTTGAGATAGAAGAAGGAAGGCATTCATTCTTTCAGAAAATCTCAATAACAAGAGCATCCGTGAATAATAATTTCCATATTGACCCCAGAACATACCTGACTTCAGTGTTGAACTGTAATTGTTAATGACAGGAGTAGCAACATTTTTGTTTAAATTCACTGAAAGTCTTTTATTTCAACTTCCCATACCAGGGTGCCGATCCTCAACTTTTAGGAAAAGGTCGAGAAAGTGCACTGTCATTGGCCTGTAGTAAAGGCTACACAGATATTGTCAAAATGCTGCTTGATTGTGGAGTTGATGTAAATGAATATGACTGGGTGAGTCTATGATACTGAATTTAAAACTACTGTAACACATTCTAGAATTTATTTGGCTGGGGGAGACATAATAGATTTTATGAAGCTCCTAAAAATGTTTATTTAAGTAAATACCTGGAAGAACAAGTTAATGCCATAAATTCAATTATTTGTTCTGACTTAAGCATTCTTTGAAAGATGTTAAAATTACCTTAAACTACATTTACATGCTGAATTCTTAGTAAAACTTCCTACAGCAATATTTGACTGTTGTTCACCCTGAAAATCTCTTTCATTTTGCAGAATGGAGGAACACCTTTGCTTTATGCTGTACATGGGAATCATGTGAAATGTGTAAAGATGCTCTTAGGTAAGCAGATGAAAATGAAAATTATTTAGAAAATGCCCTGCGAGGACTTTATTTTTTCAATCTGGCCTTTCTTGGTGTTAGTCAGGATGACCAATATCTATTGTAAAATACACTAATCCTGCTGCTTTTCACTCCTGAGGTACCTGCTACCACAGAGATGTCCATGAGAGAAGCAGCTCCATGAAAACACCACATCTTTGTTAAAGCTTTTGTCCTTGCTTTCATTTGAGATCACATGTAAATCACATTTGAATTTGGGGTCATGTTTTTTCCTTGTCTGTAGTATCTCTTTGCATAAGCTTTGCATTTGTAGTACCTCTTTGCATAAGTTTTTAGTTGTCTATGAGTTTCATCTAGGGGATGCCTTTTTGAACTGTTTTCCCTCCAGCCCATGCAAGTAAATTCTGTATCCCTAGTATACTACGAACTTGGCAAGACCATTCTGAAAATAGACTCTGAATTGGCTGAAAATCTATCCAGATATTTGCATACCAGCCAGTACTAGGTAAACATATTCACACATTTATTTTACTTATGTATATTTTTCTGTTTTGGTATAGAAAATGGAGCTGACCCAACAATTGAAACTGACTCTGGGTATAATTCTATGGATTTAGCTGTAGCCCTGGGTTATAGAAGTGGTAAGTATTTTAGAACTCTCAGGTTTTGTTTCATTATTTTAAATAGCATAGGCCAGTGTTTCATCACTTGTAGTCATAAAACATTGCATGTTTCCCTAACTCCTGATACATGCTTTTAACTGTGGGCAAAGTGAAAAAAAAAAATTCCTACAAAGTTGAGAAATGAGTTTGTTTACAGTGCTTTTCATTGACCCAAATAATTAGTTACTGGAGGATAAGTGCATACCTATTTAAACATTTATTTAATATTTTGCATAACAAACTACTTATCTTGGATTCTACTTCAGTTTAAAAAATATAAAAACCTAGGTACAGAAAGTCCAGTAACTTGGACAACAATTAAATTACTGATGGACTTAAGTTTTAAGTATTTCAAGTTTTGCATTGCATTATTGCCCTCAGATAATTGGTGTATCCTATTTAGAAAAACTTTATTTTAGAAAAACATTAAGGATAAGTTGAATTTAATATTTTTAAAATTTTTGTAATCAACATGCTTTGTGATCTTGATTACCTGTCTGTTCTAGTTCAACAGGTTATTGAGTCACATTTGTTGAAGCTGCTTCAAAATATCAAGGAGTGACATAGTCCCCAGAAAATGTTGTCTGCCCTTCCATTCACTTTTGGAGTCCTTATAAATGATAGTTTTGTTTACTTATAAATATTTACCTCAGTTGCAATATTTTATGATTTTTAGTAAGTTTTAATAAATATTCCTCTGGGTAATTCACTGGTTTATAATAAAATTAATGTTGATGCTTTTTTTATAAATGTGTTTTACTATATATTTAAAATTATAAATTAATGTTTTGTGGCATGTAAATTTTTATGGTACAGATAGTTATCTTTTATCAAGTGCCATAATTTGACATTTTCAGAAATTATTCTACCCTATTCATCTTCATTCTGTATTAACTCATTGAATTTACATAGAGTTTACTGTAAATCCATAGGGGGGAAAATGTTACTGTTAAAAAGTGCAGTGTGATTGTTTACAAACTGATGTTATAAATAAATAAGTGCTTTTTCTGTCACTTTGTATTATTCTAGTTTTTTAATTATATAAGTATGTTTAGAATTTTTCTCATCTAAATAAGCTTTTTTTTTTTGTAGTTGTACACAATAACTTTTATTTATTTATTTATTTAATGTGGTGCTGAGGATCGAACCCAAGATCTTGCATGTGGGAGGTGAGCGCTCTACCGCTGAGCCATAACCCCAGCCCCTAAATAAGCTTTTTAGAAGGGAAATTCCTCCATAAAAGAGAAGGCAATACAAGTGAGATGCTCTTTAATTCAACTAAAGGAGCACACTATACACTCATGTTTCACCAAAATCTAGAAGAGCGAGCCAAAGACTAGAAGTTGATTTGAACACTGATTGTGGGACTTGATTTAGTTAATTCACTTCATCTGGAAAACAGATTTTATATCAGTTATGATACTTTGGTGGTAAGCCACATTAACTTGATCTGGATAATCTAAGCAAAAGTGGATTAATGGAGAGATACGGAAAGAAAGGAAAAGCTGAAGAAGCAGGCAGTCCCAAGGAATGACACTAAGGATCTTGGCCAGGAAACATGGCCAGACATTTGAGGTGCTGCTGTTATAATGTTCACATTTAAACTTTTTGTTTAGCATTCTGCTTAGCACTTAAATTCTCAGGAGGCAGAAATTTGTTTATAATGAGACATAAATGTGCCACTATATGGAGATGGCTTAATAATCCTCCCTTGCCCCCAGGTCACCTGGAATGCAGGAGGCAAAAGCTGCCTAAGAGAAAATCAGGAGAAAGAAAACCAATAAATATTCTCTCTCCATGCAATCTAAGTAATATGTGAAAATAGTCCTAATGTTTCACCCATTTAATAAGGCATATACTTTAATCAGATTTTCTAGCACTTTTGATGGATTTACCTAAAGTCATTCATCCTTCTATTTGGTGCCTTTTCTTATCAATGGGATGTGTCTATGAATTCTTAGTTCTCATTTATATTGTCCAGTAACAGCATCCAATGATACATGGGTGCACAGCACGGAGTATTACTTGCAACTGCTTTTTCCACTGCTGAACAACAACTAAACAACCTGTGCCAAGGCCAAATACAGAATAACCACTTTAGCCCTAGTCTGACTCTTGGTTGACAGCCAACGGATCTCAGAACAGATCTTGAAGGATGTTACCCTTTGCAATTCTATCATCTTTTAGCTTCAGGATCCTTTATAACAGCCAGAAAAATCCCTTAAGAAATAATAATACAAGTTAATTAACAGGAGTGGTATTTAAAAGCAATTTATAAAATTCCTCTTTTAAAAATCAAGTATTTTAGATAATATTTGTTGACTGCACATATTCATTCAAAGTTTCTGTACCACATGCTGTGCTTTAAACAAGGATAAAATTCTAAGTAAAAACTAACATGGAAAGAAATACTCACTGCATAGTAATGGAACTCATTACCATAGAGTCACAATATGAAATACATTGATAAAGAATAATTTTTGAGAAGTTAAAAAACTATTTTCATATAAACACCTACTGACGATTTTTTTTAACTCATCAATTAGTGAAGAAACCAGCATGATGTCAAAACTAATTCAAAGAACATTTGAAAAGCTATATAGTTTAGGTCATATCAGTGTAAGCAAAGCAAATCTGGCTAAGCCCAACAAGGTCATAAGCCTTAGCTTTTGAAGTTATCTTTTCCACTGAACAGAAATTATTTACATCTCTATAGAAAAGAAATCATTAAGATAACATGTGCCTTCATTAAATCTGAGACCTTTAATTGGTCAAATAGTTGAACAAGTACCTTCTCTTAAATTAATGGCTCTCAAACTTTATCAGATGTATATCAGAATCATCTAAAAGGTTTGTTAGAATTCTGATTGCTGGACACTACCCCCCAGAGTTTCCAGGTTAGTTTGTCTGGGGTGGGACTCAAGAATTTTCAATTCTAACAAGTTTCCAAGTGATTCTGATACTGCTTGTCTTGGGACTTCATTTTGATTGTTCTTGGATGGCCTCCCCAGTGTGGCCCTGAAAGAATGCGCCTCTTCTGTTTCTTTATTTTCAAGTTTCAGTAAGATTTTTGGCAGTCTCCTGGCTTGGAATCATAAATAACATCTAAATATTATTTCTGATCACAAAAAAGACTGTTCATTTTAGGTTTGCCTTGATATTTTATATCCATGCAGCAATTTAACAGTATAAGCCTCAAGTTTTCTCTGCAAACCTAGAGCCTTATATTATTGAGGAACTATTAAAACGCCGACATTCACATTCTCTTCCGCAATTTTCATAATGAATCTCAGACTTTTGAAAGTCTGGATTATTTGCTCCTTTATAGGCTAGGGGCCTACACCCAAGAAACTCTTTTCCCTAGATTTCACCTACAGAATCAATAAATAGGTATAAATTTCTCCCTTCTTGAAGCCTGCAATATCTGCTAAGTCCATGGCTTTTTAGGAAGTGACTCCTCAGTACCAGTAAGTCCTGAGGTACAGAGACAGGCACCAAGACCAGTGTAGGAAATGGCTTTGTAGACAATGGCTCCACATAATAAGAACTACCCATTCCTTAATATGAACTTCTTATGCCTGGTTAATAGGATCATTCTCAAATTGGGTATGATTTTGGCTGAAAAACATATCTGTGCAGTTACAATTTGGAAAAATAATGACAAATTCTTATTAAACCTATACAAAAAACTAATTTGTCATAAAACGTAAGGAGAGCCACTCTTAAGACATTAGTAAAAATCAGATACCATTTTTAAACATTTCATTCTGGTTTACTGTGCATAATCTAAAAACTGAAGGATATGGAAAGCTTGAGATGATAAAGGATTTTTTTCATATCTCTGTAAGAAGAAAACATCAAAAATAATATAACATTCCATACAAATAACTATTTTAAAAAAGTCCTCATCAGTTATTTTGGTTCTGTGTAATTAATTCTTATTTCCTTGGATCTTATGTCAAATGGTGGGTTATTATAAAATACAGCTGAACAGAAAAGAATCTTTGGAATCTTGGAATTCAGAAATTCTGGCTCAATCTACTTTAGTCTTTGAAGAATGTTTAAGTGATAGCAGCCAAGAAGCATGTATCCTGGAGTCTATTCTTGTTAGGGTCAGTAGTTAGCAGTATCTGGTACACCTTTCTACAAGGCTCTGACACTTAGAGGCTCTGGGCCCAGAGCAGAACCTTCAGATATGCATCCAATAAAATAAAAAATGATAATAAGATTGCATGACTCACTGGTGTCAGAAAAGAGAAAATTCTCTATTGTGTTTCTCTATGTATTTCGTACACAATTGATTATCTCTCCAAAGGGTAAAAACATATTACAGACAGTAAGGGTATTAAAAAATCTCCAGAGTCTTTCCATAATATGCACAATATCTGAAATATTTATATTAGTAGTATTTTGCTCATCTGAACCTATCAACTTTAGGAAGGTTGAGCACTCATTTCTAACACAGGACACTTCTTCCGATGATGTTCTTCTTTTTATGATATTGAGCTAATTAATAAATATGGAGAATACCAAACAAATATGATTGATCCAGCCTACTTCTTCATATAAGGTGAAACGACAAATCTTTGTAATCTTTCAAGGGCTCTCTAAGAAGTCTCAAAGATAGCTGTAGATCTACAAGATGTCCTGGAAATATTTTCTTTCAAAATTTAGAATCTGACCCTGGGAGACAATTTTTTTTTTAAGTTAGAAGATTTACAGTCTTTATTTAAATAAGCCCTTGAGTGCTGAGAAATAGTACTTGTATACACAGTTGTATTTCTCTGCTACTATCAACTAATATAGTTTCAATCAGCTATATTAGTGCTTATTTTAATTAAACTAATTCTACTTTATAGAGAAAACTAGGAGGTAAATTGAGAACTGTCAGAGTAGAGAATTGTATCAGGGTAGTGAAAGAAATTTATGAATAAATATACAACTTTCTATGGTCACATACATCTCTTGAACTTTGGTTAAAAACAAACATTCATTCATTAATATGTCCAGAGATAGAGCCAATAGCATATAAAAATTAGAACCAAAAACATATAAACCCAAAAGTGTACTAAATAATCAATGCTTCATGTTTTATCTTATTTGGAAATTATTAGTTATCTAATAATCACTTATTCATAAATTATTATTAATCTAAGGGTTTTTTGGGGGGGATATGGGAATTGAACTCAGAGGTACTCTACAGCTGAGACAGGGTCTGTTACTAAGGCTGGCCTTTGAACTTTCGATCCTTCTGTCTCAGCCTCCAAAGCCGCTGGGATTACAGGCATGAGCCACTGCAACCAGCTATTAATCCAAGTTTTACTCAAGGATCTTAAAATTATGTTTAAGCTGACAAACTCTAAAACATAACTACTGGTGATATTGGAAGTTTGTCAAAATCATGATTCAATTTAGTTGAATACAAATTTGCACCTTTATAATATTAAGCATTAAGTAGCAGTATTTTATCTTATTTAAATAAGTAAACCAGTATAAAAAGTTTAAGAAATTCAAATTAGTCTTTTTCTGTGATAACAAACTAAAGTTTTCATTTAAAAAGTTTTTGCTGGAATCATGCTATAAATTGATAAACTTAGGATAATGACATGTAACTAATATTCTAGAAAAACGAATTATTAAATTAGGCTAATTTATTCAAAAACTCACCATTATTTGAACTTGGATTTGTAAAATGTTTCTGAGATAGTGGTTTCTAGAAAAACAATTGTTTTTTTTTTTAATTATAGCATACTGAAGTGCAGGAGGTTCACTCTATTTCCTAGATTTTGAGAATATTTGACTCATACAAGCCAATCAGAACAACACTCTTTTAATGATAAATTATAATCTAGTTTATAAATACCTTACAGAGTTAGAAAGTATTTCCTACTTATACAATGAGAGGTAAAGGCCTTTTACAATTACAGGTGCAGACAAGCAAATACAGAGTGCTAATAGTTTTAGATTTATAGATTCAGTCACAGGTTCAGACAATTGAAGAGTTATGTTCCTATCCACCAGTCACAAAATTCTTCAACTGAGATTGCATGTAGATGAACAGATCAAACCAAACAAAAAAATAAAAAATAAAAAGGCTGATAAATGGGATTCTCTGTCATCTCTCACCCAGCAGAGCACAGGTCTCCATTATTCACCCAACAGAGATCACCAACTAGATTATAAAAATGAATTCCAATCATTGCTGCCACTAATAGAAAATAATTTATTGAATGTGTGCAATCTAGAAACAAAAACAAATTCAGAAAATCAATAGAAAAATAGGAAGACCTAGAGAGCAAGAAAAGTTAAAGTTGTGTTTCCACCCAGGACTCACTTCAGAGGTCAAGGAAAGATGTGCAGGCTAAAGAGGGGACTCATCAAGTGAGTCCCTTCAAACATCTCAGTGCCTGACCTTCAGAACTGATCAAATATAATTTTCAAAAGATTACAAAATATGACAGTCTCATACAAATAAACACATGAGAAAGATTTCATTCAACTCATTAATTAATGAAGAAACCAGTAAGAGATGAAAACTGACTCCAAGAGCACCTGAGAAGCTGAGTAATTTTTGACAATAGTAAGATAAGATCGCTGGGTTGTATACAAACCCAGTTAATGTCCAAAAGGGACACAAATTGCCATAATGGATTATTTCCATGGAACAAGAATCATTTCTTTACTAGATAAAATCTTCAAATTAACATGTAACTTCACTAAGTCTGAGACCTTTAATAAACACTGAACCGAATTCCATTTCTTCAAATAATCCTTGAATGGCCTTTGTTTCATAGAACATTGAAAAGACATGTCACCAGGACTTGTTAGTACTTCAGGGAAAGATGGGCTGTGGCTAAAGTAATCACACTAGTAATTAATCTCCTTTCATCAGTTGAGAGTAAACTAATACAGGCATCCTGAAGTGTTGGTGACAGCACTTTTCATACAACACCCTGCTGATTAGACTGCATGATTCATTCCAGAGTCACCACAGGGAAACTGGAGATCTGAATGCAAAAGGTTAAATTTTAATTTTCCTGATCTTACAAAATATTGCCAATAGTTTGGATAAGTGAATATTTTTTTGTTGTTGTTTTAAGGAAAATGTAATGGGTATATGGCTGTGAAGTGTTCTTTAAAATGTCAGTTAACCTCCTGATTTTTAAAAAACATTCTGTAATATTTCATTACCATAACTTTTTATCCTTATGCATATAAAAAGTAAATAGTTTAAATTCTTTTGTGAGAAAATAATTGTCTATATCTACATACATAATCAATAGATGTTAGAGTCTGTAAACAAGTCTGGATGGTGCCTGGCAAAATGCCAGAGGGAGTGGTTTGTGAAGTAACTCAGTGAGCCATTAAGTGTGGAGATTCCTTATTGGTTGACTGCTGTATCTATTTTATGCTAATTAAGATAAGCTGTGTGAAATGTATAAATACCACTCCTGTCCTACAATAAATGGCTTCCACTCCTGCTGTATCAATCTACACAAGTTGTTCGTCGCCCCCCGGTTATTTTGCCCAGCCAGCCGGGCTGCAGCAAATAGACAGATCATAGATCATTTTATACAAATTATATCATTGAATATTTATATTTCCAGTGGGTGGCATTGAATGTATTCATGTCTGTTCATAAATTTTCTGTGTGATAAATAAAATGTTTATAAATCTGATGTAAACTGGACAAAAATAAAACAAAAGGCAAAACAAACTCTGGTTATTATAAATTCTTAAATTAAGTGTTCTTTCTCTTTAATATTTAATTTTTTTCTGTGTCAGATTTTCTCATACTTAGATACCTAATGAGAGCCTCAAAAGTTTACCACCTTATTCTTTTGTAGTGGATACTACTGACAAAATTCAAAGGGATGTACATTTTATTGTTGTTTTGGTACCAGAGACTGAACCCAGGGGTTCTTAGCACGGAGACACATCCCCAGCCCTTTTATTTGTTTGTTTGTTTGTTTGTTTGTTTATTCATTATGTAGTGCTAAGGATGGAACCCAGTGCCTCATGTGTGCTAGGTAAGTGCTCTACCACTGAGCCACAAACCCAGCCCTATTTTTTATTTTGAGAAAGGAAATTCTCAGGACCTTGCTAAATTCTGAGGCTGACTTTGAACTTGCAATCCTCCTATCTCAGGCTTCCAAGCTGCTGGGATTACAGATGGCCCAACTTTACATTTTTTTTTAATTGCTTAGAACCTTTTACTATACATGTTTACTGGTTTTATAATAAAAAATGGTAAAGACATGATAAAGGAGTGTAACATAATTGAAACATTTTTAGGCATGCTTTTAGACAGGAACTTCACCCACTGAGGTACAATCCAAAGAGAATTGTGTAAATATTCTTTGGTTCAAGTAAACTTCACAGGGTTGTTCTGCCTTGTGAACAGATTTCCTCTTTACATGGTCAAGCCCTCTTCATTAGAGTGAGAGCTATGTGATACCAGCTGTGTACCCAGCAACACGACCAATCTGCATTGTTGCCACATCAGCAACTAGAAGTAATAAACCTTTATTATTGGTGATTCTATGTCCTATGGAGTTGAAATTAGGATCATAAATTATTATGCTCGGAAAGACTATTGCAAACTCATTGCCTGGTGGGGGTGTGGGGGGGTTCTCCTTTGAGTGAAATGAGTACAACCAGCCCTCCCTTTCCTCAGGGTCAAAATCCATAGATTGAACTAAAAGCTGATGGAAAATATTCCCGAAATAAATATTTCATCTGTACTGAACAGGAAAACATTTTCCTTATCATTATTCCCTAAACAGTATAGCAAGTATTTACATAGCATTAACATTGTATCAGGTATTATAAGTAATCTAGAGATGCAAAGTACATGGAAGATGTTCATGGGTTGTGTACAAACACCACACCATTTTATATAAAGGACTTGAATATCTGTGGTCTTTGGTATCCATAGCGGGGCCTGAATCCAATGCCTAGGGATGACTGTGTGGGCCACAGCATGATATGTTTGCCCCACAGTTTATTATTCACACATTCAGCAAAATTGTTCTCCATGATAGATTCTAAATGCCAAATGATAGATTCACGTATGTTGTGTTTTATAAGCCTAGGAAGCTGTTTAAGTGTTCAATATTTCTGTTATACTCCTTTTCCTGTTTACTGAGGGTATGTTGTAGTCAGATATTGGGAGAGACAATCACCAGTGTCTCTTTGCAGGGTTCTTTCTGCCCAGGGGATTCTAAGCCACCCTGAAACTTACAATCCCAGATAATTAGCAAATAATAAAGCACAAATACTCAGAAATATATTTACAGGAAATGAAGTCCATAGACTAGATAGATTTAGTCCACACGGGTTCTGGAACTAGACAAAGGAAAAATGGCTCCAGTGGTTTATTTAAGGGGATACATCAAAGGCAGGGATAAGGTTTAAAGGGCGGAGTTTTGCTTGTGATGTCACAAGGTTGATTGACATCTTGGCAGGTCACACCAATCTCAGGTGCTGTGTGGGTCAAGGCAGAGCAGAAAAGGAATTCACATTGTCCCTGGGCAATTGACCAGAGGAAATGTCCACTGGTTATTCCCAGACATCAGATATTTCTCTCCACGAGGCTTCCATACACGGTGACCCACATGCAACCCCATGGACAGGCAGAGATATATTACATCTCTACAATCAATTTATGGAAAGCATCAGAACTGCCTTCCTGATGCTTGGTTGATCTAGTCATCATCTCTTCTCCAAACGGTTAAATGTTAGAAACATGTTAGAAATCTCTTCAAAGTCATTTAGTTCTTCAACACACACTTATGGAGCACATATTCTGCCAGAGACTGTGCTAGCCCTGGGGAAATAGTGTAGACAGAGACTTGAGGACCTACTTACATGGTGAATCTGCTTCCCTAGGGGAGATTGGCTTTGCTCAAAATGATCTCCCCTCAACCACACCTCCTAGGGACAAGGTAAAAATGTGATGTGGTGTGTTAACCAGTATGGGGTTTTTGGTATGCTAACAATTCTGCTGTAAGATCACCAAAAGTCCTCCTTACTAACCCAACATAAACAACCACCTCCCAAGAGGAATCTGGACTGAGGACCTAAGAATAGTGGGAAAAGGTGCCAATGGTTCTCAGCCCAGGACACACAGTGAAATCACATCTGGAGGGACTTGGAGATGGGGTCTTACCCTCACATGGTCTGGTTTAATTGACTTGAGTTGCCACATGGAGCTCACAATGGGCCTCCCAGGTAATGATGATGTAAAGTCACTGAGCAGTGTGGAGAGCAGGCTGGGTTCTTCTCTGAGTTACTCTTTGATGTACAGAATGCAGTTTTCAGATTGTACTTACATCTTCACTCCATTTTGTAAAGAAGTAGTTTTCCAAAACCTACTCCATTTTGAATTGAAGTTCAAAAGTGGAAGGACTCCACACCTTGTTTGTACAAGCAAACAACCACCACCTGCCTGGCACAACCATAATGCATAAACCGATCAATAACTTAATCCTGCTAATAACAATGACCACCCACTGCCGCAACTCGCATAGCGTCAACAAAGGATCTTGAGTAGGGGCAACAGAAGACATTTTTAAGCAAAACTGGAGTTAGACAGGACACTGCCCTCTGATAGAGGAACAATGATGCAGAAGTAGTTCCACAATTTTGTTATATAGGGTTTCATAATCAGGAAGTTAATTACAGGCATTGGAAATTGTTCAAGGCTTGTGAGTTATCAAGAAGCTTCTTTGTGTTCTAAAAAGTTACGGAACTAGAAACATTTTTTGCAGCTATCCTACTGTTGCAGTGCTAGGAACATTCTGCTATTATCCGGCTGCACCCAGGAAACCCATTGCCCTGGAGTATCAGAGCCAAGAGTCAAGTCTGATAACATCTGATAACAATGTTTCCCAGGCTTGGCTTTTGTGGACAACCCATGAATTTTTCAAACTAATCAAAAGCACATGGATGCATGGGTGTATCAAAAGCATATCAGGAACACCAGACACGGAAGCTTATCAACCTCACCAGATGCAAACTCCTCACTTGAAACCCATAAAAGGAGAAACATCCCAAGACTGAACATGGCAGCACGCTGACCCTGACCCCTGGTCACTCATCATAAGCCATGCCCAGGAAAATTGCCACAGCAACAAACCTTGGAATCTCTGTCCTTGGGCTTTATCAGAGTGAAGTTTTTTCCTGTGGGTGACAACCATGCAAGTATCACTCCAAGCTGACATCTCAAGCTGACACTGTGAAACTGCCATGCATCTGGACCTTAGCCTAGAATAAGTTCCTGCGCTTTGACAGCTCTGCACACTGAGCAATTCTTCAGCTGGTTTTTATCTTACCTGACCACCTACAGCGACTCTACATTCATATCTCCTCTCTGCCTTTGCTCTCAACTCAGCCTTCTAAACCCCTGGGGCCACCTTAACCCTTTCTTAGATTTTCTGTTATACACACACACACACATGAACACACGTGTATGTGTGTGTGTGTGTGTGTGTGTGTGTGTGTAAGTGCAATGTGTGACTTGAATGTTATAGATATTAGAAATTAATACTGGAATTAAAAAAACCTGTGATTGACCAGCTTATGACTATCAGATGACCCACAAATATTCAGTGAACTGCCAATGATGAAAGTGGTGTAGCCTGTGAATTTATTGTTATTCAATAAATCCTGACATTGTGGAAAGACACAAAGTTGTTAGGTCTATGCTAAAGACACAGCAGGCTCACTCTAGGCATTTAGCTCCTGGCACGGGAACTGGTCAAGCACTAGCACATTTACCTCTCCCATCACCACCCTGTCTTCAATAGAATCTGGTCATTTGTGCTTTGTTTCTGGGCAGTTGGTACCTGCTATGACTCTTTGTAAAGAAAAACAAGTTCCCCCTTAAGACTAAGTGACAAGATAAAGAATTTCAAAGTACTAATCTTGCTTTTGTGAGTGAACCTATACTTTGTCACTTGGTGGGTATTGGTTGTGATTGAACACTCTTTATTCCCCAAAGTATGAAGGGCAGAACCCACTTCTGATGCCACAGTGGTTGTTTCCTTACCTTGTTGACCTTTTGGATAAAAGAAGTCCTGAACATCCAGCACAGCAATTTGTACCCACAAACTCTAAAGAGCTGGTCTTCATGTTGCTGTGTTTTAGGATTTCCTGGAATGGTCGTGGGTGTTGACTGAATGAGGCACCAGCCTTCTGGGACTCATGGCAGCTCACAGGATTCCCCCTCAAGATTAGGCAATGCTCCTCCATGACACATGTCTGTTATGAAATCTCCTCTTTCCTCTTACTTGGGTGTCCTGGTGTTTACTCCTCTGACAAGGAGATGATCAACAACAATTAGGTCAATGGTTTGTGCCCTTATCTCAAAGAGCCCCTGCCTTGAGGTCCCTCAACTACTTCAGGAACAGGTTGTCAGTATTTAAGGAAGAACCACCCAGCCAGTGGATCCTCAGTGTTATAAATTATTCATATATTTCTCTTTCTCACATACCAGAAGCTTGATGCAGGGCAAAATCCATGCCCATTATGTCTTCCTAGAGAGTACATTTTCCAACTCTGACAAACCTCTTCTCAATCTGAACTCTCTACAAGGCTTAGCTCCAATTCCAGCTCCTTAATTACTAGGTCCCTTCAATACCAGTCTTAGCTGATTGCTCTCAAATTACTGAAAATACTTGTTATCTCACCCAATCTAATTTAATTCCTAATTATATGCTGTTCTATAACTAGCCTCCCGCATTACCCTGAAAAGTTGAGTTTGCCTCTCCAGTGAACAAGCCACTCTCTCTGGGTCTTTCTAGATTCTTCTTTAAAAGAGAATATTGCCTTGCCATTGATAGATGTTATAGGGCAAAGTATATTTGGTTAGCTTCCACACAGCTCCTCCTTGAGGAGAAATTTGATATTGAAACAGATGTTGTCTTCAGGGAAAGTATCTAGCACAAATGCCAATCTTTGTGTAGATGTTAGAATCGTGGCTACTGTGGCTGACGAATCTAGCTATGAGGTGATATAAAACAAAACTTAATGTCAAACGGGAATGAATTTAGGGAAGGAAGATATCTTTGTGGCCTCAAGAAACCCCAGGACTTAAGCATTAAAAAACAAACAAACAAACAAATAACAGAAACTGTCTTTGTTCCTTTTCTGATTACACAAGCAACATATACCTGTTTTATCTATCAGGATGATTTTCAGCTGTTTAAAAAACCCAGTTAAGATGTCTTAAATAAGTAAATGTATTTGCTCACATAGGGAGTCCAATTCGGTAGATTTCAGAGTTGTTTGAACAGCTCAAAGATGTGAAGTAAGACTGGGTTCCTTCTCTCTCTTCACTTTATGAGCCACAGTTTGGCTATATCCTTAAGTAGATTCCCCACCACGGCATAATATAGCTTCCCAAGACAACTGAATCCCTTCTAAGAATGTGAGGAGATAGAGTCTCAGTCAACTCTCCCTATGGAAGTCCCATTCTAATTAGCATATTTACTTCAGTATATTCTCTATCCCAAAATAAATCACTACTTCTGGAGCTGCTAAGGTTGTTCCTTCTCTTACAGGTAACAGGAGCCTCTTCTCTTTCCACTGCGAAGAAACTGCCTTCAGATCTGAATCATAAAAATGTGACTTTTCTATTTAAAAAAAAAAAACAATTAAGAAAGCCTTTCCACGCAGAAATCATTCAATCATGTCCCAGGAGTCAGCCAATACAACTGTATTGTTTCAGCCAATGGCTCAAAGTCCTCCCAGACTCCAGCTCCAGGGATGCTATCCCTAGAGGTCTGTTGCAGACAAACTCCATGTGACCAAGCCAGAGCCTACATCAGACTTAGGTCTTCAGGGTTCCCAGGGACCAAAGGTCATGCAGAAGAATAGCATAGTCACATCCACTGCCAGTCATGCCAGCAGAGACTCTCCATAAATATCAGTATGCATATACTAACTATGTATATCATTCAGTGGTTTCATTGTAAGGATTGATTTTAATAAAGTTATCAGTATCATTAAAATCACCATATCTCCAATTAAAATAATATATAAACTCTTCTTAATTTTTGTCCCATCAATCACTAATAGATTTAACCATTCATAAAATAATAAAATCTAGCAATAATCTTTATTCCTATTAAAAATCATTTTTGTGATCTTTGCCTGAACAATTTTTTTACAGTCCACAGTACTAGAATCTGTGGACTCTAGTCTGTATCTCCTGGTATCAGAATCACACCAATTTATAATCCTTTTGACAGAGATCTAGACAGAACCTGGGAAGGAGTATTACAAATCAGGTCCATCAAGAGGAAGAGCAGAGAGGGATTCCCAAGTGCTAACCCCATACACCAGTTTGAGCAAGCCTCTGTCTTGTGCAGATCTGGATTTACTGTCCCCAAGGCACAAGCTTCCTTTCAGAAGGGTCTGTTTTAGAAACTACTGAGGACTCTGCAGTTTGGCTGCTTAAAGATCTGGGAGAGATGACATACTAAAGCTCAGGAGGTCCCCACACACCGCCAGGTAAGCACACACCTGGCAGAAAGTTGAGGCTGCTCCTGCTCCTGGATTTCAGGGACTGATTTCCTACTAGTCTGTACACCAAACTGTCCCTCAGCCTATAGTAAGCAAATGGCCAGATAGCAATCCCTTAGGATAACAATTTATCTCCATTTTTTAACCTTAAATAGAGACTAACTTCTTTACACTATACAGATTTAGGTCCAACATTTTGATTTTTCTCCAAATTATTTTAAAGTCAAAAATTAACTGAAAAGTTTTGTTTCAACTACCATGGACACTTGTCAAAATACTCTTCAAATATTGTTTCATTGATTCCTATCATACATTTGTTTGACACTCAATAGTTACCAAAATTCTGCCACCCCTGGGTTCACTGGATTCACCCAGGAGTGCCTCAACATTAGTAGAATTTTGTAGAATTGATTTGACAAGTGAGGAAACCATGACCCAAGGAGTCAAAAGACTTACAAGTAAAGGACCCAGGTCTCCCAAGCTTGTGTACTTTTCATGCTCAAAATAGAAATAAATAGATTTTATATCAGCATTTTCTAAGCTGAAATACTGAGGCACAAAATAAGTAAGCCTATCTTATAAAATCTGCTTTTAATTTTGTATTTGAAAGAGAAGATGCTCACTGTAAATCATTTTATTGTCTATATTTTCCAGAAGGAAAAAATAAACAAAAGAGCAGCAGGATAAAATTTATGTAATAAGAGCCTGCACTCTCAGCAGATTAAAGGCAGGTGACATACACCACTCATGCAGGATTGAACTGCACTATTGTCCCCTGGTTTTTCCAACAGTAACACTCCAACATTGTGAATCGACTAGGATTTAAAGTCAAATTATACTAAAGGATCAGAATCATTACTTAATGGCCTACTACAAAATTTATGTAAAATAGATAGTTTCGAAGTTTTATCTCACTCAAATATACCCTATTTCAACAATTCTCAAGAGCACTAACTTTTTCTTCCTCCTCAAGCAGGTCACAGTTTGAGGCTGTTATACAACAGTCTTCCAGCAGGTGGCAGTCATGATGTAGTAATGTGAAATTTCCATTAACACCTGTTAGGATCAAGAACTTTGGCAACCTCAAAACAACTTAGATTTTTATGAAATACAATTGGCCCTTCAAATGTACAAGTTTCAGATCTGCAGAATTAGCCAGACTTGGATTGAAAATATTCAGAAGAAAAAAGTGTCTGTACATTCTTACTCAGACACTTCTGTTATTCCCTAAACAATACAGTGTTAAGTATTTATATAGCATTTACATTGTCGTAGGTACCATAAATAACTTAGCGATAATTTGTGGGAGGATGCACGTAGGTTATATGCGACTACTATGCCATTTTACACAGGAACTTAGTATTTGAGGATTTGGGTATCTTCAGGGGTCCTGAAATCTATTCCCCTTCAGATACCAAGGGGCCCCTGTACCTAATGACTTGCTTGAAGCAAGATACAGTCAAGAAAGAGTGGATTTTGAATGGAGATTATATGGTAATACTGGGTCCCTAGCTACTTTTTAATCTGACATTGAGAAGCCTCAACTGACTATTAGGATGAAATGCCATCGTTCATGTTTTTCCAAACCTTGCTGAAAACAAAGGAATTGAGGGAAAGATGGATTGAATAAAGAAATCACCAACCAATGTAGCAAACCTAGAGTTCGTTTTTATCCCTTATAGGTCTAAGCATTTTAGTTATTAGCTTGTGGGGGAAATCTCTACCAAGGTGGGGAGTTGGGGTTACAAATTGTCACCATTATCATCAGCATTCCAAATTGTCCTCTTTAGTCCGGTATTACCTGCCTAGTGATGCCTTTACAGATTACCTCATACTTGGGGGGCTAAAACACACACAATTAAATTCTGACAATTCTTTAGGTCAGACATTAGCAGGAGTCTTACTGGCCAAGCCAGGGGATCAGCAGGGCAGTGCTCCTTTCTGAGGGATCCAGGGTAAAATGTACTTCCTCCCTCTTTCCAGCTTCTGGAGGCTGGCACAGCCCTTGCTCCTGGTCCCCTCTGCCTCCTTCAAACCCAATGACCCTGCTTCACTCCAGCCTTATTCGTGTCCTCACAGTTCCTTCCATCTCTTTCTCCCACATCCCTCTTGGCCTTTAAAGGGCCTCTGTGATCACCTGGGACCCACCCACACAATTCAGTTGCTAATCAGTTGACCTTCTTATTTTAAGGTCAACTGATTAGCAACCTTAATTCATCTGGGCCATGTAACCTAATGTTGTCACAGGTTCTGGAAATTAGGACATCGTCATCTTTGGAGGTCTTTTATTCTGTCTACTAAAGTGTCCATCTGCCTTCTAAGATCCTAGAAATGAATAACAGAGACCAAGATTTGTTAAAAAAAAAAAAAGTGGCCATTTCCTTTCTTTTTAGCCCTTGGTATAGTCCCCCCTGGACAGCTGCCACACTCTTCAAGGCCAGGCCCTGAGCTCATTACTGTCTCCCCATCTACAGCTTTAAGAAAAACTCTTTCACTTGCTTTCAGGCAGAGAAAGTCATTTAGTTTACTATAACTCTCTCCACATCCATCACTGACCTTGTAGTAACTGAATCTGCAGCATCCCTTCTTCCCTTTTAGCAAAGCCTCAGCCCTCTCCTGAGGAAGAACTTGGCCCTTAGCCTCTCAGAGGGTTGTCACCCTCACTTTCTCTTTATCCCTATGGTTTCTAGGAAGTCTTTTGACTAAAAGACAATAATTTTTCTCCCTTTTTTTTTTGGAGATGGGTCTCACCATGTTCCCCAGGCTGGCCTTCAACTTGCAATTCTCCTGTCTCAGCCTCCTGAGTAGCTGAAATTACAGGTGTACATCACCAGGCCCAGCTCACTTTCATTCTTTTTTAAAATATTTATTTTTAGTTATAGGTGGATACAATATCTTTTTTTTTTTTAATGTGGTGCTGAGGATCGAATCCAGTGCCGCATGCATGCTAGATGAGGGCTCTACCTCTGAGCCACAACCCCAGCCCCACTTTCATTCTTTTTAAAGCTGTCTCCATTTCTCCCTGAATTTTTAATTATCTTCATTCTTCCACTGTGGTTTTTCTAATGTCAAAATGTTCCAGGCACAGGCTTTTATTCCAGGTTCTCAGGCTCATAAATATTCTACTGAGTAATTTACCCCTTGCAGTTCAAGATGGTACAATCTTTGTATAATGGGAGTCCTCATTCCTCTTTTCTGTTCATTAAGAAAATCTCCTATTATAGCCCAACCTATAATTTAAGTTCTTGTCCTCCAAAAACATAATCGGGATTTATTTAATGGCTATTCAAAGTGTTTAACAATTCCGTGTCAAGGTGGTCAGTTAGGATAACAAACAAACTAAGGTAAAAATCAAGTCTTCATTGACTGACTACAACAGTGTAAGAAAGAGGCAAACAGTTCCCTGCTGCTTCCATTTTCAATGTGGAAAGTCATGGAGCAAATGTGTGTGTGTGTGGGGGGGGCATCATCTCCCCAATGGGACCATTTAGGAACAAAGGACAGAAGGTCAGAAGGCTCCTGCCTCTTCATGAACCTGTGAACTGGTGGGAGAGAGGAAGAAAGGCCAGGCGTGGGCAGGTACTGGGCAAAAGTGGAGAAAGGAGCCTCATTCAAAGCCCTCAATAAGGAGGGCTCTGAGTGAAGGCTTCCAGATTAGGAATGAAGACATGCCCCTGACCATGGCAGGTTGCAGAGAGGCAAGTCCTTGCCAAGAACTGCAAGGCACTGGCTGTGTACCAAGTGTGATGTGGGCAGGATCCTTACCATCATGAAGTCTGCAAGGCAAAACCTGGTCATTGCCTATCATAGAAACTTCAAGATCACACACCGGAATTTGGCCTGGAACAAGACTCCTCACAAGGGTCCATTTAAATGCAGATGATGGGGAAAATGGGAAATTACATAAATTTAATCTCATTTTGATGAGATTCAAAATAAGCTACAGAAGAACAAAATCTGAGATAACCATCCAGTTTTTGAACCATCAAATCCTTTGGAAGCTAATTTTAAATTATATAATCATAGAGCTAAGCAAGCTGGATTACATCCTCTCCGCATCATTCCCCTACCAAAACTATGTTCGCTGAATTTGACAACATCCTAATGCCATTGGGTTATGTCTGAGAATAGTCCACTGAAATGATCCCTGTATTGATATAAAGAGGCTGTGAGTACATTATTCCCATCACATGGCATCCTCTCTTTAAGGACCATGAGAAATTCTCCTCTGACCTCATTGTGGAAGTAGTTTTTATGTCATGGGTCTTCTGAATCACATCACTTTTCATGTTTCTCTCTTCACAATGGCTAACAGGAGTCTCAGACCAAGTTTGTGGCCCATTTTAGCACATGTGTGGGAATTCTTTGTATGTGTTTTGTGTGTACCAATCTCACTCTTAGCTCTTCTTAGTTTGCCACCCTGACTTTTCCCTTTGATGTGATTTTCTTGCTTGTTTTAAGTTTATTTTTTTGTTCTTGTTGTTTTGTGTGTTGTCTTCATTCTGCCTAAAATTCCTTTGTGGAGTAAGGTACTTTTAAGTAAAGAAACACATTTGACATGGAAATCACATATAAAATGAAGATCTAGGTAAACTTTAACTCATTGGATGGCTCAGAAAGACGCATATTCACATATGTGAAAATACATATTCAAGACACATATTCACCCTCAATTGTAATTATCCCAGGGGAGAACAGTAGAGCTCAGATGTTTCCTCTGTAGAATTGTACTTCTGGAATCATCCAAGACCATTTCCAATGCTTACATCAGAATGCTTAGCTGGAGGAAGGGATGGAGGGTGGGGATTAACTCAATAAGTCTGTCCAAAAATGTTTTCAATGTTCACTTTTCAAAGGTCAAATTGAGGACTGGGGATGTAGCTCAGTGGTAGAGAACTTACCTACTATGTGTGAGGCCCTGGGTTCATTCCCAGCAATGTAAGACAATAAGACAAAGCTAAATAGATAACTAAATCATCGTTCAATCCTGGTAAAAGAGAACAAGTATTTCATTGATAAACAATTTGAGGTTAAGAAAGGCAGGTGAGGGGCCGAGTCTGTAGCTCCATGGCAGAGCGCTTGCCTAGCACGTGTGAGGCACTGGGTTCGATCACCACATTAATTAATTAATTAATTAATCACCACATTAAAATAAAGGTGTTGTGTCTGTCTACAACTAAAAAAAAAAAAAAAAAAGCTTAAAAAGAAAAGAAGAGAAAGGCAGGTGCTTCATTCCATAGCTAAATTTGAAGTCGAATTTCAATAAAAGGAAAGGACAAATGATCAAGAGAGTGGAAGGTAACCTGGATTTTAACCAAAGTAACATGCAACTTATACAAAGCTTAAAACAAAAACAGCAGTCTTCTCCTGTTCCTGGTGAAGCAGAATAGACACCAACTTCACTTCTGTATTTTCTGATCTGTCTTTCTATGTTTTTAAAGAACATGATTAAAATACTATATTGATTCTAAGCACAATCATGCAATTCTTATAATAGATAAGGTTTTAACTCTCCTTAACCACAACACCCTTCACCTCCTGCCATCTTCCCTAATCTTTCTGATTTATCTGCTTATATTATAACTATGCAAATATCATTTCCTCCTGGCTTAAAAAAATGAACTCGGTTGCATTTGTTTTCTTATATTTATTTTTTGCTTATCCTAAATTTAACAATTTCCTTATTTTTCACTTGCTTAGCTAAATACTTTTCCTGAGTCTTCTTAGCCTCTTTCACAGTCTCTCAGTACAATTTCCCTAGAGTCAAATTACCTACAGTTTCCTTTCCCCCAGAGACCTCCTTCCCAGAGCGCAGGGTCTTACTGTTCCAACACAGAGTGCTCACACTCTGGGCTTGGCACTCAGCTGTGGTCCTGATAATCCCCTTCAAATTTCTTCTGGGTTGCAGTTCCTTATGTCTTCCTTTTCCTAGCTTTCTCTCTTTTGTCAGTGTAACATATCCCCTGGTGTAAGAGGATGCATGGAACCAGCATTTCTTAAGGTGCTGCATGCTGAAAAGGTCTTCATTCCACTCTTACGCTGTCTTGGTCATTTGGATTGGGATGCATTCTGGGTTGGAAGTTACTTTCCTTCATTATCTTGTCTTCTGGTGAAGAGTGTTGCTACTGGGCAGTGGCTGACATTCTTAATTCTGACCCTTTGTGTGTGTGCAACCTGCCACCCCCCACCCCCAATTTTATACCTCATTCTAGAAAGTCTTGGTATCCTCTCTTTTCCCTTAGTGTTTTGAAATTTCCCCAAGATGTACTTGGGTGGGTGTATTTTTCTAACTGGCTGGTGGGGCTCTCAGGGAACTCTTTTTGCCTGAAAATTTAAGCTCCCGGTTCTGGGAAATTTTCTTGGATTGCTTCTTTGACATTTTCTTCCCTTCAGTTTTCTCCTTTCCGCTTTTCTCATTTTTATCAATTAGCATATATCGAATTGATTCTCTAATTTCCTTGTGGCTTTACTCCTAAATTCTATCTTTATAGCACTTTGTCCTACAAAAGGATTTGTTAAAATCCTAACTGTGAGCTACAAGTCTGGTGTGGTCATTCTGAGAGCCAGATGGAGGAAAGTGACTGGGTCTCACATCAGTAAATAGAATTGAACTTAAACTTCTTGTTTTTCACCATCTGCCTCTGTCCACACTCCAGTGTGCCTGGCATTTTTAAGCCCAGTGACTCTCAGGTCTCATGTCTCCAGAAAATAAGCCTCCCTCTTCTAGGCAAGGAGGAGACTCAGTTGCTCTATGGCCTAGAGCAGGGTAGGACCTGAAGTCTAAAAGCTCTTCAGAGAGACTTCCAAGTAATGCCCCCGTGTGGGCCCTCCGTACCCTGCTTCTGCATTACCCCCTCCCTCTGATTCTCAAGGATCCCCAGAGTGCACCTGGCTTCCCACCACACCCCCCTGATGGCTCTTAGCCTTCTTGGCCCTCCACTCTGATCAGGGGCTGTTGTTCTTTCCTCCACTTTCACCTTCGTATATCCTGGCTAAGGCATGCGTTGTCACCCAGTTTCATTACAAATGGAGTCATGCTGCTGTTTCTCATTCACTTTGCTTGTTCAGGAGCAAAAATGTCTTTACTTAGCCATCTTAGAAGCAAAACTGACCACCACCCCCCCCTTTTTTTTTTTTCTGAAATTGGTTACCGAACACTGTTTGTCAGACCAAATGTGGAAACTCTTAAATTTATTTCCTGGTAACTTAAACAGTTCACACCATTATTTCCTGAACTTTGACAGTCTGTGGCATACCTAGAGCTTACAGGAACATACTTTGCATTAGGCAGGAAATTATTTCCCTGTTCCCATCTGTCCTCACTGCATATTTTACAAGCACTCAAATCCGTGTGATAGAAGGTCCCTAAAATAGCAGGCCAATCTTCAAAGAAGCTAATAAGACATGACCTATTTCATGGAGAAAATAGGGGGGCAGAAGTTCAAAAGCAAAAGAAATGTCAACATGATTTGGAAAAGGCCAGTGAAGAATACCAATGTAAAAATGTTGTGCTTGTGGAAAGCTTGATTAGCAGAACAACAATGCCTACTACAACAATGTTAATAAAACATTCTGGAGTTGAAGATCTTACCTCTGACGAGCTGGAAAAGTAAGAAAAATAATCCTGAGCCGTTTTCCAGGTTAGAAAGATTTTTTGTTTACCCTTCTTTGCTAGAGTTGGAGTGAAAATTCTGATGGATTAAATTAGCTCTTAATATTTCTGGCGATTTGGGTGCTTCCAGGAACAGGCTAAGGAAGGGGTTTCCTCCACATGAAAGTCCCAAGCACATCTCTCCTTTCATAATTTTGACCGTTAGCCTTGAGTCAGTTGGTGACCTCAGGACACCAGCCCAATACACAGTCCTCCTTGGTCTCCAGGGTTCCCAAGTTGTCCATTATCCATTAAGGTATCTGGTTTGCTTTGAGGAGACAAGAGCCTCAGAGTCAAGCAACCATTCCAATTTAGCATCACATTCACATTTTTAAAAACCAAAAAGTTGAAGTTGAGACGGTGCAGTAACAGAGGAGAGAGAGGGGAGACATTAGGATGGATAAGAGACCTGCACAATTCTTGAGAGCTATCAGGAACAACATTTAGTATTTATCTGGAAACCTATTTTAGTCTGTGTGCTTATTTATTCATTCGTGTTGCAAATTCTTTCCATTATAAATTGTTGTGTATGAGATTGTGCTATAGTGCAAATAATTATAGTTTTAGATTTAACTCCTGATTTTGACAATGCTTTTTCTCAGACTCAGTTGCCTCACCTTAAAAAATTAAATAAAATAAAATGAATATTCAAAAACCATTATTGCAGGATTTTTCTAAGGATTTGAAATACTGTATATAAAATTACTAGCACATGACACCATGTTCACTTACCCCACAGGCTCACTCTGAAGATAAATGAGGGTGTATTTGAAGGTACATAAATAATCATTACAGTGCTCCAAATGGAAAACACCATCATAACAGCAGGGCAAGTCATTGGATATTTACCTCCAAACACTTTAAAACATGCTGGACAGTCACCACCGAGTGGCATGGAAGTGAGGACTATTTCCCAGCCTTCAAAGGCCCTGTGGTCCATGACTCCTCACCAAGCAGCAAGCGTGGTGGCCGGTGGCCATTGGCCTGGCGCTAAGAGGAGCCCAAGTTGAATCAGGGCTCATTTGTTGCTCTCTGCTGCCCTCTTGAGTACAGAATTTGGCCTTACATCAAATGTGGTCTCGGTAGCAAAGGAGAAAAATACAATGCAGGCCCAAAGCATAGCGCTGCACAACCCCACTTGAGCTCAGCATCCCAACAGCCCTACTCTGCAGGTGCGCATGTGAGCGTGCATGTCTGCCTCTGCCAAAAGATTGGTGAATGACAGTTTGCACTTCATACCCTCCCATTTTCTGGTGCCGCTCTCTCCTCAAGCTCCCACTGCCCCAGGCTTGCTGTATAGCACCTCATCATTTGGAAGGATTGTGTCTGTACAACTCTTTCTCCCTCCCTCTTGGTTGTTGATGACTTAATTAAGATGGAATGTTTTGTAATTACACAATAGCTACTGGAGTCATAAAGATATGTTTTGTTGTTCTAATTCCAATTTAATGTCATTGGTATATTTTAGTATATAATTCCATCATATATATATATAGTTGGACACAATACCTTTATTTTTATTTATGTATTTATTTTTATGTGGTGCTGAGGATTGAACCCAGTGCTAGGCGGGCGCTCTACTTCTGAGCCACAACCCCAGCCCCAAAATTCCCTTTTAAGATCGAATTATATTTTAGTTATTAGTGTTTGAATTAGATTTTTGAGCATCCTAGAAAGCTGTGGTGCTAAATAAGCGGTAACTTCTTGTCAGGTGCGGTAGCACTCACCTGTAATCTCAGTTACTCAGGAGCTGGGGCAGGAAGATGGCAAGTTAGAGGCCAGCCTGGGCAACATCTCAAAGTTAAAAAAAAAAATGCTTAGAGTGCAGCTCAGTAGTAAAGCATGCCTGGATTCAATTCCCAGTACTAATCAGTCAAAGCAGCAACAGTGACTTCTTATAAATAGGCTTTCTCGTCTGGCACTCACAATTTTAATATCCTTTAGGTGGAAGAAGTAATTCCCAAATGGATTGCTTGAGGTTTACAAGAGGAGTCAAAAGGGTTAGGGAAGAAAATATCCGAACCTTTATTTTACCATAGTATATTTATCTTCATCCTTCTCAACTATTCATTTTGAACAGGCATAATGTTTGGTGACTGGTGCACACATAATTTATAAACAAATAGTCATATATTTGGGGAGAATGCTAATTTTATTTCATTTAGCTGTTTTGTTACTGAAGGGATTGATAATCATTCACTCCTAGAAGAGGAGCTATCTATCTAGAAGAGTAGCTATCTAGAAGATATCATCCTGGCTGTACTTCAAAATCACCAATGGAAATATTTTTTAAAATTATAATTAAACTCACTTTATCCTTGACTCAGTGAATCCTGATCTTAAGAATGAGGTGTGGGATACATTTTTAACAAGCACCGCGCCTTGCAATTCTGACACAAACCTCCCTTGTAAAAGCATGTTGTTCTCTAAACTGGAAGTTCACCAAGGGCAGAGCCAACCTCATTCACCAATGTGTCTACAGAGCCTCACACAATGCCCCACAGAGAGCAGAGATGTCATAAAAACTAGCTGAAAGAATGAATGATAAACAAATGAGCAACAGCCATAGCTAACTCCCCCAGTCCTGATTTTCATGATTAGTGCTTTTATGATTGATTGTCTTTCACATTTGAGAACTTATTATCTATAAAATGGGATGGTTTATTTGATGACTTTTAATAATAAGGTGTTCACTACTCTAACATTATTGATCACTCACCATCTCCTGTTATCAATTACACTAAGTAAAAATATAAATCTTCATGCCTACAGCTTTCTTCTGTATATTTGATAATATGCTTGAGATAAGAGTCTCAGCTGGAGGATTTCTAAGTCAAAGAATGGGAACACTTTAAAGCTGCAGCTCCTGTGAGAAGGATAAATTAATACTGACCACAGGAGAGGAGACACTGGTTTTAGGAGCAAGAGCTTACAGGGTTTTGCAATTTGGCAGAATGAGAATCTTCAGTGGAAATTTGTGCTGTGCCAAAAGGACTAGGAAAGTCAAATTGCATCCTCTACCCTATTTTTACCACTACTGGCACTTAGGTTGTCTAAACCTTCACCAATAATGTGAATATTCATGGTATGTGACAGGGATGCTAATTCTGAAGTTCTAGTAGGTGATAGAAAAAACATTTATTTCTGTACTAAAATAGTTCCAAGGAAACAGGACTAGCCAGGCATGGTAGTGCATACCTATAATCCAATGGCTCAAGAGTCTGAGGCAGGAGGATTGTGAGTTCAAAGCTAGCCTCAGGCAGAGATCCAACATGGTGGTGGGCGGAGAGACAGCGCTTTCAATACCCCCCCAGTGATGGGGTCATAAAGACGCATAGATAACGCTTAGATTCTGCCAACGGAGAATCTCTTCGCAAAATTCCACTGAAGAGAGACTGGCCGGGAGCTACTAGGATTTTTTTGAAGTGACAGTTTGCCCCAGACGAGCGAATCCCTGCCACGAGTCGCAGAGGTCCAGATCTGCCAGCCGCAGTCTGCACGCCGCGGTGCGGCTGCCGGCCCGTCCGCCAGCAGCCAACGTGACTGGGTCCCACTAGCCTCCGAGATGCAGCTTGGCAGGAAGAAGTCTTTAGCCAAGCCTTCATGAAATAGCGAGCCGGTAGCTGAGGCCAACCGGGGGGGACAGACCAGTCCCACCCCTCCCTTCTGACACTCCAGCAAGGAGCCTGGGGCCCGCCATAGCAGAGAGGTGACATCATCGGAGTTCAGCCGGTGGAATTCCTTCCCAGCAGAATCCACTTTAGCAGGTGTGTGACTCCCTCCCCATCCAGATACAAGTAGCCAGGAAACTTCAGGGACCTCTCAGGGGTCGTGTCTGTAGGGAAGCAGAGAGGATCCCCGACCCCCAACCCCACATATCACCAGCGGTGACTCCCAAGGTCTTAGCCGCCAGTTTACCACAGCACTGGGGCTTAAATGGGACACATGGTGGGGCTGCAAGTGTAACTAGATCTCTGGGGAACCGCTTCTGGTGAGCAGGACCTGGCTGGCTGGCTGACAGGAGGAAGGGGGAGAAGGGCCGGAGAAGTGAAAAGGCTCTGGACTGACAAGTCTGAGAGACTCCCAGGAGACGCCTTATAGGGATTGCTATCGGCAGGTAGAGAGCAGAAGCTCCACTCGGAGGGCACAGCTCCGCCTACTGGAAGAGAAGAAAATGGATCTCTAAGACTTCAATTTTTTATTTTTTATTGTTTTTAAATTTTTTTTATGTTTTTTATTTGTTTTTTCTTCTTCTCTCTCTGTTCCTTTCTCCCCTTTTCCTTCTCTCTTTCTTTCATGTTTCAAGTTTTATTGTTCTTTTCATTCTCCTCTAATCTATCTCTCTCTCCTTCTTTCTTTTTAAGAGCACCTTCATTCCCCTACCCCCTAACTTTCATCCCAAGCATTACATCTTCCATTACGTGTAATTGTCTAAATGCAAATAGGTGAATGTCTTGAAGCTGTCTATAGGGCTCCTAAATACCTAGCTACTACCAACACCCTGATCCAATTGCCTGTTAATATCCACCTTCAGTAGAGCAATCTTCTAAAGTAGCCAAGACATACTAACCCTCGTATACCATCATAGCACCTAACCTAAACATATAGTCCTAAGAACAAACAACAAATCACTATATACATACAGAACCTGGAAGCCTTTTATGAATTGAATGAATCAGCTTTAAAGTACAATAAAGTCCAACATTTCTAGGCATAATCTCCCACCATAAAGGAGAGAAAACAGAGATATACAAAGCCAAAACAAATGTATAGGAGAAAGCAGTTACAAAGCAGTCAAACAGAGCTGGAAAGTAACATGAACAACATGAAAAAACAAGGGAAAAAAGTATTACAAACAATGCAGGACAACTTAAATCTACAGGAGGACCTAGAAGCATCAGAAACATAGACAGGGAAAGAAATCAAGGCATACCTAACTCAGATGGAACGGAATATTAGAGAAGACAGGAGACAGCAAGTCCAAGCAATGAAAGTATATTTTGAAAACGAACTAAACAAACAAATTCAAATTGCAAAGAGCGAGCTTTACTAGGAGATAGAGATTTAAAAAAAAAAAAAAAACAGTAATCCTAGAAATGCAGGAAGCCATAAACCAGATTAAAAACTCTAACGAGAATATTACAAATAGACTAGATCAAGTAGAAGTCAGAACATCAGATAATGAAGACAAAGTTTATCAACTTGAAAAGAATATAGTCAACACAGAAAAGATGCTTAAATCTCACGAGCAATCTATCCAAGAGATATGGGATCTCATAAAAAAAACAAATTTGAGAGTCATTGGGATAGAAGAAGGCACAGAGGTTCAAACCAAAGGAATGGACAACTTATTAAATGAAATAATCCTAGAAAACTTACCAGAGATGAAACAGGGAATGGATTGCCAAATCCTGGAAGCCTACAGGACCCCAAACATCCAAAACCATAATAGACCAACTCCAAACATATAATTATGAAGATAGCTAACATACAGAATAGTATGAGAGAATATTAAAAGCTACGAGAGAAAGGAGGCAGATTACATTCAGGGGTAAACCAATTAGGTTAACGACTGATTTTTCATCACAGACTTTGAAAGCGAGAAGATCCTGAAACAACGTATTTCAAACGCTGAAAAATAATGGATTCCAACCAAGAATACTGTATCCAGCAAAATTAAGCTTCAGATTTGACAATGAAATTAAAATATTTCACGATAAACAAAAGCTAAAAGAATTCGCAGCCAGAAAACCAACACTGCAAAGCATTTTGAGCAAAATACTACAAGAAGAGGAATTGAAAAATAGCACCCAAAACTAACAGTGGGAGGTATCTCAGTAAAGGGGGAGAAAAATAACCAAAGAGTAAAAACTAGCCAAACTAAAATAAATAAATAAATAAACATGACTGGAAGTACAAACCATATTTCAATTGTAACCTTAAATGTTAATGGCTTAAATTCACCAATCAAGAGACATAGGCTAGTAACCTGGATTAAAAAAACAAATCCAACAATATGCTGCCTTCAGGAGACTCATATGATAGGAAAAGACATACACAGGCTGAAGGTGAAAGTTTGGGAAAAATCATACCACTCACATGGCCCTCGGAAGCAAGCAGGAGTGGCCATACTCATATCGAATAAAATCAACTTCAAACCTAAGTTAATCAAAAGGGATAAAGAAGGACACTATATACTGTTAAAAGGAACCATCCACCATCAAGACATAACAATTATCAATTTGTATGCACCAAACAATGGTGCTGCAACGTTCATAAAACAAACACTCCTCAAGTTCAAGAGTCAAATAGACCACAACACAATAATTATGGGGGACTCCAACACACTGCTCTCGCCATTGGACAGATCCTCTAGACAAAAGCTGAACAAAGAAACTATAAAACTCAATAACGCAATCAATAATCCAGACTTAGCCGACATATATAGAATATATCAACCATTATCAAGTGGAAACACGTTCTTCTCAGCAGCACAAGGATCCTACTCAAAGACAGACCATATATTATGCCATAGGACGACTCTCAGTAAATATAAATGTGTAGAGATAATATCATGCACCATATCTGACCATAATGGAATGAAACTGAAAATCAATGATAAAAGAAGGAAGGAAAAATCCTGCATCACTTGGAAAATGAACAATATGTTACTGAATGATCAATGGGTTACAGAAGACATAAAGGAGGATATCAAAAAATTCTTAGAGATAAACGACAATACAGACACAACATACCGGAATCTATGGGACACAATGAAAGCAGTTTTAAGAGGGAAATTCATTTCCTGGAGTTCATTCCTCAAAAAAAGAAAAACCAACAAATAAATAAACTCACATTACATCTTAAAACCCTAGAAAAGGAAGAGCAAAACAACAGCAAATGTAGTAGAAGACAAGAAATAATTAAAATCAGAGCGGAAATCAACGAAATTGAAACAAAAAAAACCATTGAAAAAATTGATAAAACTAAAAGTTGGTTCTTTGAAAAAATAAATAAGATCGACAGACCCTTAGCCATGCTAACGAAGAGAAGAAGAGAGAGAACTCAAATTACTAACATACGGGATGAAAAAGACAATATCACAACAGACACTACAGAAATACAGAAGATAATTAGAAAGTATTTTGAAACCCTATATTCCAATAAAATAGAAGATAGTGAAGGCATCGATAAATTTCTTAAGTCATATAATCTTCCCAGATTGAGTCAGGAAGACACACACAATTTAAACAGACCAATAATAAAGGAAGAAATAGAAGAGGCCATCAAAAGACTACCAACCAAGAAAAGCCCTGGACCGGATGGGTATACAGCAGAGTTTTACAAAACCTTCAAAGAAAAATTAATACCAATACTTTTCAAGCTATTTCAAGAAATAGAAAAAGAAGGAGCTCTTCCAAATTCATTCTATGAGGCCCACATCACCCTGATCCCGAAACCAGACAAAGACACTTCAAAGAAAGAAAACTACAGACCAATATCTATAATGAACTTAGATGCAAAAATTCTCAATAAAATCCTGGCGAATCGAATACAAAAGCATATCAAAAAAGTTGTGCACCATGATCAAGTAGGATTCATCCCTGGGATGCAAGGCTGGTTCAATATACGGAAATCAATAAATGTTATTCACCACATCAATAGACTTAAAGATAAGAACCATATGATCATCTCAATAGATGCAGAAAAAGCATTCGACAAAGTACAGCATCCCTTTATGTTCAAAACACTAGAAAAACTAGGGATAACAGGAACTTACCTCAACATTGTAAAAGCTATATATGCTAAGCCTCAGGCTAGCATCATTCTAAATGGAGAAAAACTGAAGGCATTCCCTCTAAAATCTGGAACAACACAGGGATGCCCTCTCTCACCACTTCTATTCAATTTAGTTCTTGAAATACTAGCCAGAGCAATTAGACAGACAAAAGAAATTAAAGGCATAAAAATAGGAAAAGAAGAACTTAAATTATCACTATTTGCGGATGATATGATAATATATCTAACAAACCCAAAAGGGTCTACAAAGAAACTGCTAGAGTTAATAAATGAATTCAGCAAAGTGGCAGGATATAAAATCAACACGCATAAATCAAAGGCATTTCTGTATATCAGCAACAAAACTTCTGAAATGGAAATGAGGAAAACCACTCCATTCACAATATCCTCAAAAAAATAAAATACTTGGGAATCAACCTAACAAAAGAGATGAAAGATTTATACAATGAAAACTACAGAACCCTAAAGAGAGAGATAGAAGAAGATCTTAGAAGATGGAAAAATGTACCCTGTTCATGGATAGGCAGAACTAACATCATCAAAATGGCGATACTACCCAAAGTTCTCTACAGGTTTAATGCGATGCCAATCAAAATCCCAATGGTATTTCTTGTAGAAATTGATAAAGCAATCATGAAATTCATATGGAAAAATAAAAGACCCAGAATAGCAAAAGCAGTTCTAAGCGGGAAGTGTGAATCTGGAGGTATAGCGATACCAGATTTCAAACTGTACTACAGAGCAATAGTAACAAAAACAGCATGGTACTGGTACCAAAACAGGCAGGTGGACCAATGGTACCGAATAGAGGACACAGAGACCAATCCACAAAACTACAACTTTCTTATATTTGATAAAGGGGCTAAAAGCATGAAATGGAGGAAGAATAGCATCTTCAACAAATGGTGCTGGGAAAACTGGAAATCCATATGCAACAAAATGAAGCTGAACCCCTTTCTCTCACCATGCACAAAAGTTAACTCAAAATGGATCAAAGAGCTTGATATCAAATCAGAGACCCTGAACCTGATAGAAGAAAAAGTTGGCTCCGATCTACATATTGTGGGGTCGGGCTCCAAATTCCTTAATAGGACGCCCATAGCCCAAGAGTTAATAACAAGAATAAACAAATGGGACTTACTTAAACTAAAAAGTTTTTTCTCAGCAAGAGAAACAATAAAAGAAGTAAATAGGGAGCCTACATCCTGGGAACAAATCTTTACTCCTCACACTTCAGATAGAGCCCTAATTTCCAGAATATACAAAGAACTCAAAAAATTAAACAATAAGATAACAAATAACCCAATCAACAAATGGGCCAAGGACCTGAACAGACACTTCTCAGAGGAGGACATACAATCAATCAATAAGTACATGAAAAAATGTTCACCATCTCTAGCAGTCAGAGAAATGCAAATCAAAACCACCCTAAGATACCATCTCACTCCAGTAAGATTGGCAGCCATTATGAAGTCAAACAACAATAAGTGCTGGCGAGGATGTGGGGAAAAGGGTACACTTGTACATTGCTGGTGGGACTGCAAATTGGTGCGGCCAATATGGAAAGCAGTATGGAGATTCCTGGGAAAGTTGGGAATGTAACCACCATTTGACCCAGCTATCGCCCTTCTCGGACTATTCCCTGAGGACCTTAAAAGAGGTATCTGGAGGTATAGGGATATTGCCACATCAATGATCATAGCAGCACAATTCACAATAGCTAGACTGTGGAACCAACCTAGATGCCCTTCAGTAGATGAATGGATAAAAAAAAATGTGGCATTTATACACGATGGAGTATTATGCAGCACTAAAAAATGACAAAATCATGGAATTTGCAGGGAAATGGATGGCATTAGAGTAGATTATGCTAAGTGAAGCTAGCCAATCCTTAAAAAACAAATGCCAAATGTCTTCTTTGATTTAAGGAGAGCATCTAAGAACTGAGCAGGGAGGAACAGCATGAGGAAAATATTAACATTAAACAGAGATGAGTGGTGGGAGGGAAAGGGAGAGAGAAGGGAAATTGCATGGAAATGGAAGGAAACCCTCAACGTTATACGAAATCACATATAAGAGGTTGTGAGGGGAAAGGGGGGAAAAACAAGGGAGAGAACTGAACAACAACAGATGAGGTAGAGAGTAAAGATGGGAGGGGAGGGGAGGGGGGATAGTAGGGGATAGGAAAGGCAGCAGAATACAACAATCACTAATATGGCATTATGCAAAAATTGTGAATGTGTAACTGATGTGATTCTGCAATTTGTATTTGGGGTAAAAATGGGAGTTCATAACTCACTTGAATCAAATGTATGAAAGATGATATGTCATGAGCTTTGTAATCTTTTGAACAAACAATAAAAAAAGAAAGCTAGCCTCAGCAACTTAGCAAGGTCCTAAGTAATAACTCAGCAAGACACTTTCTCTAAATTAAAATATAAAAAAAAAATGGCTAGGGATGTGACTCAGTAGTTAAGTACCTCTGGGTTCAATGTAACCACTTCCATGTAACCACTCCAGAATTCCGTCACCCAAGAGTGAACCCTGGAGCTAGACTGTCCCTGGAGCTAGACTGTCCTCAGCTGAGCCAAATGAGTTGGATTTTTGTAACTCATCACTGACCAATCACCAGATGTGTGTTCCCACATATTATGTTCCTTTCTTCAGCCAAGGGCTAAGTCTTCATTGGCAGTTCCTGTCCTACTTGCTTTCTAAATAGATCCACTCTTTAAAGGGGCAAGAGATGGCTCTGCTTCTTAATATGGGACTTGTTAACACACACTAATCTGCTAAGGAAAAAATAACTAAAATCAATATTTTAGACAACTATTATATTAAGACTAAGGATCATTATAAACCACTGTTTCCTTTAAAAATTCCAGGAGGATCACATTGCCATCATCCTGTTTCTATTTTTTTTATTTTAATTGGGTATGTATGCATTTTGATTCATTGTATACAATTGCAGCACAATTTTTCATTTCTCTTGTTGTACACAATGTAGCATCACACCCTATGTGCAGTCTTACATGTACCTAGGTTACAGTCCTCACAATCATTTCACCTCCAAACTTTCTTGCATTAATATAGGAGCTTTTGAATATGACACCTCATACCCAAACCATAATAACATTTGGTAACAATATTTAGAAGATCCAAACTGACCAATTTCTTTTCTGTCTCCCTTACATCCTCCCTACCCTCCCTCTCCTTTGCCCAATCAAAGTTCCTCCATTTTTGCCATGCCTCCCCACTCCCTATTTTGGATCAGCATCCACTTATCAGAGAGAACATTTGGCCTTTGGTTTTGGGGGGATTGGCTTACTTCACTTAGCATGATATTCTCCAACTCCATCCATTTAATCTGCAAATGCCATGAATACTGAGTAATATTCCATTGTGTATATATACCAGTTTCCTTATCCATTCATCTATTGAAGGCACGAGAAAACTTCTATAATTAGTTAATAAATTCAGCAAAATAGCAGGATATAAAATCGATACCCACAAATCAAATGCATTTCTATACATCAGTGATGAATCCTCTGAAAGAGAGATTAGGAAAACTACCTCATTCACAATAGCCTCAAAAAAATAAATAAATAAAATACTTGGGAATCAACTTAACAAAAGAGGTGAAAGATCTCTACAACAAAAACTACAGAACACTAAAGAAAGAAATTAAAGAAGACCTTAGAAGACAAAAAGATCTCCCGTGCTCTTGGATAGGCAAAGTTAATGTTGTCAAAATGGCCATACTATTCAAAGCACTTATACAGATTCAACTCGATTCCAGTTAAAATCGAAATATCATTCCTATTTTTATTCTTAATGACTACAATGGCTTATAGAATCTTTTTTCTCCAAGATGACTACAACAGGAAACAATCTAATATAATTAAGGGTGATACTTAAAACAAATTAGGGTGTATTTAGACAATGGAATAATAGAATATTATGTAGCCTTTAAAAATCATAAAGCATATCTTTTAAGGACTGAAATGAAATGTTCTCCAAACTTTCATGACAGCAAGTAAATAACACTCTACCAGGCTGGAGTAGTGGAATCTTTGTTCTCTAAGATGCTCACAACAGACTTATTGTCATCCTTATTTTCTATGGATATAAATTAATGCATAAAAAAGTATTCACCTTTTGAACACTCTTTTGAAGAAGAGTGTAACTTAGCACATATTATATGCCAAATACAGATGCATGCTGAACCAGGGCTCCACCACTGGAGGAGGCACTCTCTCCATAGTGGGTCTGTGAACTTAGTGCCTTACAAGCATTTTGGATATAACTTTGAGGATACAGCAGTCATGGAGTACCCTGCTCTGATCTCCTTCAAGAGAATCAGCTTCAAGGAGCTCTGTAAACTGGTCAGCCCAAGCTTCCAGACCTCTGACCATACCACCATGTTAAAGAGACTATGCTTCCCCAAGCAGCCCCAGACTGTGACAGTATTGTGGGATACTTGTGCCAGCGCACCCTATAGGACGTGGGACTCGGCTTTTAAAGGACTACTTTTCTGCAAGGTCTCTACCTTGAGCATTCTGAAACTTTCTTAGAACTACTCTACAACCTGAGACTCCTTCTACCCAGACCTTCATCACCACTTTCTTTCATAAGCATTAGACACACATCAGGGTCTTCACCTTAATCACTCATAGGCGCTTCCCCCAAGTATTAACCACCCCCACCCCACCCCCCAAATTAGATTCACATTTAATCCCATCTTGGTGTCAGCTTTCCAATGCTGTGACTAAAATGCCCAACAAGAACAACTTAGAGAAAGAAAAGTTGAATTTGGCTCAAGAGGCCGAGTCCATTGCTCTGGGCCCCAGGTGAGGCAGAATATCATGACGGGAGTGGAGAAGTGCTGCTGAACTCACAGCAGCCAGGAAGAAGAAACAGGGAGAGAAAGGGGCCATAGGGAAAACGAACCCTTCTAGGACATGATCCCAGTGATCCACCTCCTCCAGCCACATCCCACCTGCCTATGGTTACCACTTACTTGGCGCATTCAAACTAGGATGGACCGATAAGGTTACAGCCCTCACAATCATTTCACCTCCAAACTTTCTTGCATTAATATAGGAGCTTTTGAATATGACACCTCATACCCAAACCATAATAACATTTGGTAACAATATTTAGAAGATCCAAACTGACCAATTTCTTCAGATTATTGCAGCATGCCAGGTTCTTGCCCCTAGAATATCAACACCAACCATCTTTTGGATCAAAGGATAGAAATTGTGGTGTTATGTGCCTCTTAATAAATAAATCCCAAGCACAAATATTCAAGGTGCAAAATGCACTTTCACCAACTCCAAATCAGGTTGCCTAAAACATTTCCAGCCTGTTTATCACCCCACACTCCCATTAGGAATTTTGTGGAGATACGTTAAGAATGTCTAGTGCGGTGGCGCACGCCTATAATCCCAGTGGCTCAGGAGGCTAAGGCAGGAGGATTATGAGTTCAAAGCCATCCTTAGCGATTTAGCAAGGCCCTAAACAACTCAGTAAGACCCTGTCTCTAAATAAAATACAAAAAAGGCTTGGGATGTGGCCCAATGGTTTAGCACCCCTGGGTTTAATGTTTGGGGCCAAAAAAAAGTCTAAAATATAAGTGTCAGCAATGTATATCTTAACCCACTATGTCCCATCATCCATATATAGGACACCTATAAAATTTTATATGACATACATAAAAATTACTCAGTCTGAGTTTTTATAAGCATCCACATAGGGAAGTGGGACATAACAGGATAATGTGATTTTACAAAATATTATTTTATGAATCTTGAGTTTCTTAAAAAGATCCTTTCACTTTCAAATAAATATGTTCACTGAGTTTAAAAATCATTTCAAGAGCTGCGGTTGTAGCTCAGTGATAGAACGCTCACCTAAAACGTGTAAGGCACTGGGTTTGATCCTCAGCACCACACAAAAATAAAGATATTGTGTTCACCTACAACTAAAAATTTTTAAAAATCATTTCAAGTTAACATAGAGTGTCCTCATGAGGTTGGTATAGTTACCTTTGTTTCTGTTTCTAGTTAAGAAAATAATGGAGGGGGCATGAGCAATCCATGGCAAAACTCACACCAGAGCCCAGGCCTGTCTACTGCCTCACAGGCACCTTCTGTTACTTCTCAGGTAGGAACAAGTACACACTTGCTTGCCAAAATACCAATGGTTTTACAAAAAAATGCAAACAAGTTAAGTAGGCCTGCGCAGTTTGGAAGTATGGGTCAGAAAAAGAAAGAAAGAAGGAGATTAAATAATGGGGGAAAGAACAATGGTAAGAGAAGGAGGTAAAAAGAGGTACATTCTTATATTATCAAAGCTTGATGTTCATGGTCATGGATGCACGTGGCAATCTCCAGTACTTGTCTTACATATCTTCCAGATTTACCATATCACCAATGCAAAATAGCTTCACAGCATCTGGGCTTCTTGTGTGAGGACTTCACTACTTGTTTGCCACCCTCCCTCCTTGGTCATGGTGGATTGAAGTTATGGAGAAGATGAATCAGCTATCTACTGTGGTGAAGGGGACAAATTATCAAAATTAAGGAATAATCAGTAGTAGCCAAAAATTAAAATTCAGAAATATTATTCAAACCTCACCAAACCTAATTGTTTTATGTTAAAAATAATGCCTTTATTAAGTACAGGTCACATGCCTAAGAGTCTCTCATAAAATTTGACATTCCAGTGTTCCAATAAGAAGACTTGGACATATGTGGATAAAGGGGTATAACACAAGAAATGACTGTGGTGACTGCCCAGATGAATCAGGTTAAAAATTAAAATACGTAGTTGATTTTTTCATGTGTTCTTCGAGTGGCTACCCTTATATTTCAGTTACTTAAATTGATTCCTACTTAGAAATCTTCCTTTAGGGGGAGGGGGGATAGTAGAGGATAGGAAAGGCAGCAGAATACAACAGACACCAGAATGGCAATATGTAAATCAATGGTTGTGCAACTGATGTGATTCTGCAATCTGTATATGGGGTAAAAATGGGAGCTCATATCCCACTTGAATCAAAGTGTGAAATATGATATATCAAGAACTATGTAATGTTTTGAACAACCTACAATAAAAATTAATTAAAAAAAAAAAAAAAGAAATCTTCCTTTAGGATACTTATCTACATCACTAAGAAATCCTACCACCTCAGGCCTGAGGGGTATAGTTCAGTGTTGGAATGTATGCTTAGCAGGCATGAGGCTCTGTTTTCATCCCCAGAACCAACCCCCAAAAAGAAAAAGAAAGCGATTCTAAAACTCCAGTAGTTTGTACCCATTTAAAGCGAATGAGCTCTTTAGATAACAAATAAGTAAAGCCAGTTTTGCTGGAATTAACAAAGAAATAATTTCAACAGACAGCTCTTGGATGTTAGCAAATTCCATTTGGGTTTCTTTGGCAAATTTGACAAAAATTAAATAAAAATCTGTGGAATGAATACTTTAACTCTCAAAAAAAATTGTTTCTCACCTTTTGTCTTGTCCTTGCCCTTTCTTCCCTGTCTTCCACCATGTTCCCTAGAGTGGATTAACATTGAGTAGCACCCTTGATCACCAGTGGTAAGGCTGGATTATTTCTAAAACTGTGGCAGTAGATAGAATTCCAATGCATCATGGCCGCCTATCAACATATAAGACTTATCAAAAAAATACTGAATTTCCTGTCCTTGGTTATCATGATAGAAATAGAAATGCATCCCAGGACTCATCGACTATAATGCTTTAGTAACAAAGGAATAAAAGTATATAGAGATCCACTTCTTCTGGCTAGATGCCAACTGATTCTCTTCCCTGCTAACTGAATATACAAACTCTTATGAAACCTTTCCCGTTTATGAAACATATCAGTGTGTTTATTTTTAGATTGAAGGCAGAGGTAGTACTCTTCTTGGCTTTACAAAGCACAAGTAGAAATATCTAATAAACGTCTACGGTTTTCCCATTAGACAGTTTTTACTATTTTTCAGACCCAAAGAGCTATGTCTTGCCAAAAGCATCTTTTCTAGTCCACATTGACATTTTGACAGTTGTGTTTTTAAAAATAAATACAAACAAGTGCTGGGGCTGTAGGTCAATGGCAGAGCACTTGCCTAGCATGTGCGAGGCACTGGGTTCAATCCTTAGCACCACATAAAAACAAATAAATAAAAGAATTAAAAGAATTTTAAAAACGTAAAAATAAATAAGTACAAACAACTAGAATGAAATACATTCTGCTGCTATGTATAACAAATTTGAACAAATTAATTGACTAATTAAAAAAATAAATACAAATGTCTATTTTCACAGTGTTCAAAGTGTCTCAGTTGGAGATATGACACTATTTTCTCTGCTGACTGCATTGGCAGTCCCAGAACTCACTGCAAAAATGGAGATATGGGGCTGGGGATGTGGCTCAAGTGGTAGCGCGCTCGCCTGGCATGCGTGCGGCCCGGGTTCGATTCTCAGCACCACATACAAACAAAGATGTTGTGTCCGCCGATAACTAAAAAATAAATATTAAAAAAAAAAATTCTCTCTCTCTCTCTCTCTCTCCCCTCTCTCACTCTCTCTTTAAAAAAAAATGGAGATATGAAAACTTGTGTGAATAGAAGAAGAATTTTTAAATTATCATTTTGGAAAATCTGAAAACTGTTATTAGGTGTCTTCAGATTTCTCTCAAAAGTAACATGTTTACCTAAGTTTCTTATTTGAGTAGGGAACAAGGAAAAGCTACAAAAGAATGTGGACCCAGTATTAATGAAGAAAAAGAATAGGCAGAAATCAGAGCCAACATATAGATACACTGACCATTTTTTAAAATGTTTCCCAATTTTAGAATGTAGTGTTTTTTTTCCCTGCATACCACAGGGTTATGGGGCTCATACAAGTGGACTCTAGCTTGATTATTTCAACAAATATAAAGGATAATAATTTTAAGAGCTTTCAGATCAAAATAGATGTCTATCTCATTAGTATGGCCCTGGTTCAGATTCAGCTGAAAATTAGTTTAGTCCATAATTATTTTTTTAAAAAAATCTGTTCTAATTAATTATACATGACAGCAGAATGCCTTTTGATTCATTGTTCTCAAATGGAGCACAGCTTTTCATTTTTCTGGTTGTATGTGATGTAGAGTTGCACCATATGTGCAGTCATACATATACCAAGGGTAATGATGCTCATCTCATTCCACCATCTTTCCTGCCTCCATTCCCCCTCCCCACCACCCCTCCCCTTTACCCAATCGAATTTCCCCCATTCTCCCTATGTCCCACCCACCTCATGGATCAGCATCCACTTATCAGAGAGAACATTCAGCCTTTGTTTTTGGGGGATTGGCTTATTTTGCTTAACATAATATTCTCCAACTCTATCTATTTATCTGCAAATGCCATAATTTTATTCTCTTTTAATGCTGAGTAATATTCCATTATGTATATATACACCAGTTTCTTTATTCATTCATCTGTTGAAGGGCATCTAGGTTGGTTCCACAGTTTAGCTATTGTGAATTGAGCTGCTATGAATATTGATGTGGCTGCATCACTGTAGTATGCTGATTTTAAGGCCTTTGGGTATAGATGGAGGAGTGGGATGTGTACCATCTCCCAGCAAGTTTGAGGAACCAGCTAGGACAAATGGTGGTTCCATTTTAAGTTTTATAAGGAATCTCCATACTGCTTTCCATAGTGGTTGCACCAATTTGCAGTGCCACCAGCAATGTATATGAGTGTAACTTTTCCCTCACATTCTTGCCAATATTTAATATTTTTTGGATTCTTGATAATTGCCATTATGACTGAAGTAGTTTTGATTTGCATTTCTCTAATTACTAGAGAAGTTGAACATTTTTCATATATTTGTTGATCAATTGTATATTTTCTGAGAAGTGTCCGTCCAGTTCCTTAGCCCATTTACTGATTGGATTATTTGTTTTTGGTATTAAGTTTTTTGAGTTCTTTATATATCCTGGAAATTAGGGCTCTGATGTGCATGTATTAAAGATGTTCTCCCATTCTGTGGGCTCTCTCTTCACATTATTGTTTCCTTTGCTGAGAACAAGATTTTTAGTTTGAATCCATCCCATTTAATTCTTGATTTTATTTCTTGTGTTTAGGAGTCTGATTAAGACAGGATCTAATCTGACATGATGAATATTTGGGCTTACTTTTTCTTCTATTAGGCGTAGGGTCTCTAGTCTAATTCCTAGGTCCTTGACTACTTTTGAGCTTTGTGCATGGTGAGACATAGTGGCTTAATTTCATTTTGACGCACACGGTTTCCCCAGCACCATTTATTGAAGAGGCTATCTTCTCGCCAATGTGTTTTTGGCACCTTTGTCTAGTATGAGATAACTGTACTTATGTGTGATTGTCTCTGTGTATTCTATTCTATACCATTGATCTACATGGTCTATTTTTGTGCCAATACCATTCCATTTTTGTTACCATAGCATAGCTAGTCTTAATAGTAGACAGCTTTTTCCACCAGATCAGAATTGCCTGCTCCTCTAGTCTGTCAGAGCTTAACATTATTTCCAGTAGGTAGTGAACTTGAAAGAACAGGACTAGGTTTGAATCTTGTACTATCACTGTAGGGGCTGGGTGAAAAGTAATTTCACCTCTTCAAAATTGTTTCCCCATCTGAATAAAGTGGCTCTCTAAGGATTTTTATAACCAGACATAAAATAAGTGGTATACTATTCATGTCATAGTAGCTACAGGAATTGTAGATAATCAAGAGAAAATCTGCAAGGATACAGTAGATCATATTATTGTTCAAAATTATCTACTACCCTGCTCTGGGGAAGAATTATCCTCCCACACTCCCATGGGCATCAGATTTCACTATGCATGTGACGTTGTCTGGCTGATGAAATGTGAACATCAGTAGTATGTATCACCTCCCACCAAGTTTGAGGAACCAGCTGTTTACCTTCTTTTCCCTATGAGATTGACAGTGTTCCAATTAAAGGATGTGCCTGTAGTAAAGTACACATAAACTAAAGACATCACGTGTAATAAACCTTTGTAGCAATTAAAAATTGTAGTCACTTGTTAAGTGTACTATAACCCTATCTATCCTGATAAAAGAGATTACAGGAAAGCAAAAAACAAAAAACTTGTCTGATTAGAAATCCATTGCACCTCTATGTAGCTCTCTTCTATAGATCTAGGTCAAACAGCTGGACATTTATTGTGATAGTGGCAGTTTTCTTAAGCGCATGACCTATTACTGGCATCCTAAAGACTCAGGATGAATAGAGGACTTTTATGCTATTCAAAGCATTTCAGATAGATACCAGCATCATTAACAGAAATGCAAACTCTCCAGAGTTTGGGAAGGTCTCCCACTCCAGACCTTCCCACTTCATTGCCCTCCCATAGTATTCTACTTGGTTTTGTCAGCTACATGTAAAAATGACTTATGTAACAGCTTTACACACCATCATCCCTGCCAAGAAGGAAGCTATGAGGGGCCTCAGTAGGGGTTGCAGTGGAAACTGGAATCAATGTAGCAAAGCCCAACCAGTTTGTAATTTTGTTAACTGTTCAGTCCTCAGGGTCCATTGTTACTGTAGCAGTGTACTTTAACAGGAGTTACATATTATGTGAAGAAAATGAGTCAATGTAAAGATGCAAATACTCTTCACATAGTCCTTCATTTTTGATTTTTGGTACAATTAACTAACAGGGACTTTTAGGTATAGCAGTATAGTACCTTCAAAAGGTCCTTGTGAATTGCTATAAACATTTATAATTGTCAGAAGTAGAAATAATTTTGTTCTCTAACTGGTCTTGCTACTGATACATAATTTTTTTGTATTTTTTAAAATATCTAGTTTTAGTTGTCAGAATATCTTTATTTTTATCTATTTTTTATGTGGTGCTGAGGATTGAACACAGGGCCTCATATGAGAAGCAAGTGCTCTACTACTGAGCTATAAGCATGGCCCAATCATTTCATTATGATTTGTAATTTTTTTAGTTGTATAGCTGCTTCAACAAAATTTCCAGTAATTCTTTAAGTCAAGGGAATTTCCTGGGGTGATGGAACTATAAGTATCCTGACACTGGTCACAGTATACATTACATGTTATAACTCTTACACCTGTATATACTCTCAATTCTACTGTATGATAACACTTTTAAAAATTAGCCCTGGCCATTTATAGGATTATCACTTAGTAAAAATACAAAGTGATCCAGGAGACATTCCTACTAGAAACACTTTTTTTTCAATCATTTCATAAAAGGATTATTCTACAAAGAAGGGATACAGAATCTGAATTTCAAGGTGTATTTACAGAATAGAAGTACAAAGTTCCTACTTCATAAATTGAAGATGAAGTGGGAAAAATTAAGATAATACACATAAGGTTCTTAATATGTTACAATGAAGACAGATAATATTAAGAGAAAAAAAACCCTTTGCTTACCTACAAGTATATTCAAACCATATAGTTAAACCATAGAAACCCTAAGGGCTTGTGGAGTGCCAAGTTTTCAAGCATGAGAGTTTTATATCACCTTTGTTATGTTATGCTATATTTTAAAATCTTTGATTATATTTCATCAAAGGCTATCAGTCATATAACATGCCAATGTTTAGTTTTCCATTAACAACTTTGCTTGCTGGGCATGGGTCATTGTCAATGAAATAAATAAAACCATTTACTAGGCAAAGAACTTTATTAACCTTTGTTTCAAACTTTATTCCCAGGCTTCTTCAGCTTAATTAGCTGCAAAGAATAAATTGTGTATAAGCAAAAACTGAAAAGAGCTGCAGTGTCCAAGGGGCTTGGGCTTAAAAATATTAGAGATCTAGATTTTATCAGATCCATAAACAAAACAATTTTAAAAAGCAGTCATAATATAAAACAGCAGCTCCCAGTAACTTCTTCAAGTTTATCTTCTTCAGAAGTTGATCAGTTCAGTTTGCCTCATTCTTAGAAGCCTCATCAAAATTCTCCACAAGATCTAGGGGGGAAAAAAATTCTGAAAAAAGCCACTCTACAAACAATTATCAAATCTTAACAGGAGATAAGAAAATGCTCTCAGATTTAAACACATGTCATTATTTCCAGAGGCCACTATCTACTTGGTACATTGAGAACTGCATGTTTTGGCATATAACTAATACCAAAGAAAGCTATTAATTTGACAATGATTTAATAAGCACACTTAAATGTTTATACCCTCTCTATTCCCCTCCCATTAAAAGAAAATAAACAGTGCAATGCATCAATCAATATGGGGAAGCAGAACCAAAGAAGACCATGACAGTGACACATGATTTTAAAGTTTTCTTGGGCTCTTATGCACTTGTTTATGCCAAGTGGCAATATTAGTGATTCTCCTGCTCAATTCATTATTTGTTTTAGAACAAAGTAAATTATCCAATAATAAAGAGAAAAATGCTTCAAGATTACCAAAGAAGCTATTCTGCCACAGATTTTATTATATCCCAAGATAATTAAGCAACTTCTCCATGCTTTCTCATGAACTCACAATTAAAAAAAAAAAAAAATTTTTTTTTAGTCGTAGCTGGACAATATCTTTATTTATTTATTTTTATGTGGTGCTGAGGGTTGAACCCAGCACCTTACACGTGCTAGGTGAGCACTTTACCGCTGAGCCACAACCCCAGACCAACACTCACAAATTTTTAAGTAGGAACCAAAGGTTATTTCTGATCCACAGATCATTACACTTAGGTCACAAAATATATACCTACTTATTTAATATTTAAGGTTATATACCTATACTTTCTTGAGATCCCAAACAGAAAACAGGTCGAGCCAATAAACATTAAGTCCTAGTTAAAAACACTCCATTATTGTTTTCATTCCATGTCCCCTGCCCCTCACTTCCCACACCCCCATCTCCAAGGTAGTTTATCTGTGAAGACTCTTTGTTCTGCCTTGCTAAGATAACCACAAGTGAAGGATCCTACCTGGAACTTCATCATCATCATCCTCTCCAGTAGCAAGTGGTGCTTTTCCGTCCACAGCTGTGAAAGGAAAACAAATTAACATATATTTCTCCAGGTTTTCAACAACATTAACAAAAAGAATAGATAAAATGCCAAGTGTTCTTATAATCTATATTCATGATGGCAAGTGACATGTGGGATTTTACCTACAGTACCATTAATAACATGATATTCTGATGTTTACAAGCAACAAGAATATTAATAATGGCTAACAAAACAAATTATATACCCATTTTTTCAATCCCTCTGGCTCACCATAAGCTCTGAGAGCAGGCAGGAGCCCTCAGGATACAGACAGGTAAAACCCACACTCCATCTAATGGTTAACATTATTTTAAGAAGCAAATGAAGTGGTCAGATACTCTGCTGTTTGTGCATAGATAGCATAAAGCTCAACAAACATTTACTGAAATAAAATAAAAGATTCAAAAAATTTAAAGTGTCTTTGAATGGCAATCATCCTCATCACTCCTTTATCAAACAAAAATGTGAACCAAGGGTGAGGGTTGAGATCTCAGAGTACTAGACCTTTATAATTATCAGTGGGATATTTTAAAAGCCTACTATAGTTCTGAGAGCCTAAGATGGCTTAAAACCTTTTAATATCTATGTATAACAACACAAATATAAAATGAGGCAGAGTGAGTCAACACCTAGAAAAACATGGGTGACTAAATATTAAGTCATATAATAAGACAGACTTTCTCCTATATTCCCATTCTTCAAAATCTTAAGCAAAATACCTCAGTGTAAAGTTGTTGCATCCTCCCCCTTTATATATATGTATTCAACTACACTACTCTCTGTCTTGAACAAAATCCCTAGCAAACTGTAATTAAAACCTCTAAAACACTGGCAGGTCATCTCTTAATAATTATTGGCAATTCCAACTGTAGTGATACAACAATTTGTTGTATTTGTTATGTATTCCAAAATAACTTCAAGAGTCCAAATATTCCCAGCATATAGAAATGATGAATGATATGGAACAGTTAATTACACTAATATACTTTTAATCAATTCTAACTTATTAGTGGTTACCAGAAAGTCCAAAATTAACATTTTCATCATTTCCAGCAAACAAAGGTAAAAATCCTTAGTTCTGATTCATAGCAAGCAAACTAGTACAAAACAAATACTCCATTAAATCAACTATAATGATCACAACAAACTAGATAAATTCTACGAACACCAAGAACACTTGTTTAAAAATCAGTTAAGAGTGTGTGTGTGTGTGTGTGTGTTTAAGACTAAAGTTCACATTCCAGATTTAAAAACAAAAATCTCATCAACTTTGAGTCCTGAGATCAAAAAAATGTGCTGCTAAATAAGTATACCCCTAGTAAAACCACTGCTAGGAAACTCACATTGTTTGGGCAGAGCTTCAGCCAGTCTCCTTAAACTAGTCAGACTGTCTGCACCAAGTTGGTTTAAGATGCTGGGTAGCATTTCTGTCAGCTGCTTTGTCTCAGCATGGCCTGTAATGGTGAAAGTGTTTGCTGCCAGAGACGCCTGAACTTTAGGGTTGTTAAAGTGGATCACTGTTCCTTGGTTTGTAAACATATTCACCTAAAAAGAAAAAAATAAAATTAGTATGCCCATTCAAGAGCCCTTTTAAAAGCAAAAACAAAAACCTGAAGTCTGGCTAACTAATCTATTATTTCACTTTGAAGTTCAGGTGAAATTTTGCCTGCAATGAAATCTGTTATCAAATAGCTCTCAAACTTAACAATCTCCTTCATATTAGTTAACAGAGTAAAAACACATTTTAGAAACTTTAAAGTCTAGCGGGATATGAAATACTTTGCTAAAAACAGAATTACATTTTTTTTTAATTTCATGAACATGTAATCTTTTTCCAGCCAAGTCTTATTTGACTCTTACCTCTTCAATACCAGAGATATTGTTTACCCCTAACTTCTTTAAAGAGAACTGAAGTTTTTTATCATCTGCTGTAGCTGTTCTATGAACCACCTTCTTCTTTCTGCGAGCAGTTCCCTAATATAGGGAGGAAAGGAGAAAACAGCACATTTATAATATAACAACAAACATTTTCAAGTGGGAGCAGTTTCTAATTCTTTTCTGGCTTTAGGTTCTGCATGAGAAAATAACCATAACCACAAACTATGCAGTTAAGTAGGCAAACTAAGGTAAAGACGGAAGCAAAAAGAGAAAAAGTAAAGAACTGTTTATAAATTTTTAGTAACTTCTAAGCTTCTAAGTTTTGTCAGATTTTTTTAAAAAAAAATCCTTTGAAAGTCCTTAACATTTAAGTTCTTTTATACTATCTGCTGTAAAAGTAATCAGAGGTGGCATGTATCAACCTAGATTAAACTTCATTTTAAAAAGCTCCACATTCAAAATTACTTATCTTTTACTTTTACGTTAAAGAAAAATCAACATTTAAAACAATACTCCCAGGCAAGATAGTGTGTGGAATAATCATATAGATCTTTCATGTACTTCTACAGAATCCTAGAGTAAAAATCTGAAGTTCTTATTTTAACTTACAAGGCCCCTATACATGATCTGGACTGCCCTTAATACTCTATGCTTGACCATATTCTCCATAGCCAAATAAACCTCTTTGCTGTTCCTTAAACAGGCCAAACAGGCTATGAACCCAGGGCAGTGATACATGCTCTCTTCTAGCATCTGCATGGTTCCCTTCCTCACTGCAGAACTCTGTTCTTATGTTACCTTATCAAAGAGGCTTTTATCAATTAAAAATATAAAATAGCAACTCCTATACTCATCTTTCTATCCTGGTTTACTTTTCCTTATAAAACTTATTTCTGTAAAATATAATCTGAGTTTCTGGAGGCATCTATTCTGTTCACTGTCTACCCAATCTAGCTCACTGAAGACACTCAAGGACACCAACCACCTCACCAACCCCAAACTCTATTCCATTTCTGATTCATCTTTTAAAACACTATCAAGCCATTACCTTTTCTGTGCCTTCCCTAAAACTCCTGTGCCAAGTCACTCCCATCTCTGTATTTTAAAAATGCTTCTATTATACTAGGCATTTATCACAGATTAATTACATATTTTTTTAAAAAATGACTCCACTACTAGGCTAAAAATCCCCCTAAAGACTTTTCCCTTCTTAAATTTTACCTTTTCAAGATTAAAAATAGCAAAGGCTTAAGTAAATTACCGTTTAAAGAACACACACACAAAATGATTATCAAATCCTCCCCCAAACAGAATAATAATCACACTGAAGTGGTTGTGTAGATAGATACCTCATTTCCAAAGATACCTGTAAGATTACAAAAACAAAACCAGCAAACCACCTATAGGTTCTATACATTTCACATATGCAGAGTTCAATTTTTACTAAGTTATTTTGTTCTGATTAAATAATGAAATCGAAAGCTTTTATAATATCAATCCTTATAACCTTAAAAGTAGCTAACATCACTTACTCTAAGGCAAAACTCATTCAATTTCACATCCCATAATAGATTTTTTAAAAGGTATAGAAAATGTTTACATAGTACAATGACAACAGAAATACTTTTATATAAACTAACAAGTATTAAGATGTTAAGATACAAAGTCAGCTTTAAAAATCTTGGAAAACCTTAAGAGTTTCTTTTGCCCTGGTATGATGCCTTTCAATAGTAAAACCTAATGATCAGAGTAACAAGCTTGCACACAAGAACACTATTCCTCAAACTGTGGAATAATAGCTAAAAATATACTGATATAGAACATCCCAATGATAGTTCCCAAAGAATATGATGAGTTTTTCTGGCTTCCAAAGGCTACAGCCTGGTAATTGTTGAAAAGGACAAGAAACACCTAAAACACCTAATGTGTTAACGTGAAAAGTGTGGATCTTGAAGATTAAAAATGTCAGCAGAAGGAAGGATGCAGGGGAAATCAGGATATTCACTGTTGGCAAAGTCCAGTAATTTATCAGAGCTGCATCATAACTATTTAACCTAAGTTAAACTTTTGCCTACTTCACAATAGACTCTTCTTGAAGGCAAATGCTTAAAGTCTGGAAAATTTAATAGATAATAAACTTGTACTATGGAAGCCTCACAAGTTTTACCAAGTAAAGACATGCTCTGTTTCAACAAGCTGCCACACCTTGTTAAATACTAGGAATGTGCTAACAATACAAAATACAACTAGGCAGACTTCTGTCTAAAGCAAACTTCTGACTTAAGTAAATTACATAGAGAATGATCTGAAAAACAAGTCCCAAAAAGAACTGCCATGAACAATCAGTATCCACAAGGGGGAGGAGGGAGACTCAATTAACCCCAAAATGATCATTTAAAATTCAATTATTTCCATTCTCTCAGTTTTAGCATAACTGCAAAGTCAGAATAGAAAAGACATCTGCTTAGGTAATACTTTCAAAACAATCACTGTTCTTAAACTCCAAAATATATAGAAAGATATTTTCAAATATCCTTGAAAATACAGAACTAACCAGAAGGGCACTTCGCTCAGAATGCTTTACAGAAAGGTCTTAATTTATATAACACAAACTTCTAACTTATGTATTAATAGGAAAAACTATTGAAAAACAAAAAGGGCTGAGAGTGTAGCTCAGTGGTAGAGTACTTGCCTAGCATGTGCTAGTTCTAGATCCCCGTACAGAAAAGGAACAAACAAATCCCACTGACTTTGTACAAATTAAACCAAAACAAGTCAAGTTCTGGAGGACAAGGATCTAACTGAAATGACACATTTTTTCCTACTAAAAAAAAATAGGAAACATTTTGGTTCTACTTATACACTGTAACACTGAAAGCAAACATTTACATAAAAGCAATGTTTTTTGTTCAAATGTTTATTTATTCTCGATTCATCTGCTTTTATCCCTTTTAATATACAACCTGCAAGTCTCATTCATATTTATCTAACCTCCACTTCCCGCCCTCACCCCGAATTTACTACTTTTTCTCAAGATGGGCAAAGTGGCAAATCAACAATATCCTAAGTGCAAATAGAATGTCAAAAATAAAACTACTAAAACTTACTTTTCCACCAATTCGCACTTGTGCCTGCAGTTTGGCGAGTTTTTCCTGGTTCATGATAGTTTCTTTCATCTAGAAAAAGGGAAATTCTCAGCATGGAAAAGTCAAGCTCACTCTCGCATTCCACGCTCGCTATTTCCCAAAACACCAGTAGAACAAATGTCCTACACAGGCCAAGGCCAGAATCCCAAATCCACCCCGCAAAGCTCCAAATTTCGGCTCGGAGAGAGCTCAAGGAGCACCCATCTCCCCTTCTCACCCCCACAACCCCCGCCCCCCTTTACAGCCCTAAACAAGGGCTCTACCCCATGCCTGTCCAGCTCCCCCCACCCCGGCCCTGGCTCGGCCTCGGCCTAGCCAGGGCCTGCCCGGCCCGGCGCATCTCCGCAAGCCTCGCGGTACCTGAGGCTCCTGTCCTCGGGTTCCGCCGCGAGGTGGAGGAAGAGACGGCGTCGCCTCGCCCCCAGGGCAGCCGCCCCTGGCTCGACCTCGCCCCCGAGAGTCAGCCTGAGCGGGTGCGCCTGTCCGTCGCATCGCCTTCCTGTCCTCAGCCCTGTCCCTCCCTGTCTCGCTCCTTCAGGGAACTTCCCGCCCCCGATCCCGTCCTCCTCCCACGCTGGCGTCCAGAGCCTTTTTGTACCTTGTCGGAGCGGAAATGGGGCCGCGCGGGGGACTAGGGTTGGCGCTCAGGGGGTCTCAGGCAGACCAGCTGAGATTAGGCGCACACACGCGGGGACGCAAGATGGCAGCTAGAGGGAGGCCGGAAGTGATGCAACGCCACTTCCTCCAAAAGTCAGGAAATAGGCTCTGCCTCACTGCGCACGCGCAGCGGCTTGCCGCGACGTTTGTGATGGATTTGCCAGCAGCCGGCCTCTAGTCTCCGCTTGTCTTCCAGCAGCGGTAGTCTGCATGGGGGCGCCGCCCACAGTCCCGGGAAAGGGCAGTGAAGTCAGAAAACTTGATTCTTTACAGTTAAGGTTGAGTAAATTCATCTTAACTCCTTCGGGCCCGATCCCGAAGTTCGTTAAGGTCAGAAGAAAGGGTTTAGGGCGCCCAACCTGTGCTCGTGTGTTTAGCAGGTGTCCACACACTGAAATGTGTAGATCGGAGAACTGTCAAAAACTGCGAAGCTAATTTTGCTTTCCAAGATTAGATGGTTTGGTAGATTTCGATTCAGCATTTCTGAGGAGTGTGTTCAGAATTCATCCCTGAGCTCCACCCCTCAAAAAGCAATTCTGTAGAACCAGAGGTGGGGCTGGATAATCTTCTTTTTAGCGACTCTAGAGGACAGTGAACCTTTTAAAACCCAGCTATGTATTTACCTTCTATTTCTTTCATAGGCAAAAAGCTACTTTTGATAGCGAATTGGCATGGATTTGTCAATAGCGATTCACAATGGAACAGATTTTACCTTTCTTAACTAATTCAATGAAAGACAAAATTGTGCCTGCTGTGTTTGGAGAGACTAAATGCATGGATGTGGGTTAAAATATGTTAAATGCCAGGACAAGCTTTAAGGAAATCTTAAAACCAATTTCTAAAATGGCAACTAAAACAAAAGATGCTATCTGGTCAAATTTTGTGGTCATATCTATGAAATGTTTGCGCATATCAAAAGTAAGTAAAAAAATCTTAGCCAGAGAGAATAAAATTTATATAGCAACAAAACTTGTGTAAGTGCATACTCCCTCCAATTAAGATAATTTTTTTCTTTGAATATTTTTTAGGCGCAAATTTGCTAAAACTGTGGTATCTTATTAAGAAAATCACTGAGATATTGCTTTTTAGATTAATCGTAACAGTTATTTTATATTAAAAAAACAATGTTGCTTCTATTATAAAATGAGTAAATTTTAGTACATAAAAGGGTGTTAGTATTGTTAGGTCATGTGAATTCCCATCCTGATGGTGAAGATCAAATAAAAATACTGCCCAAATTATCCAGTACAATAAAGATATAAAATATATGGAAATACTGCCCTTTTTGAAAGGAATGTATGTCTTTGTCCAGGAACATTTTCACCCCTTTCCTCCACTTGATACAAGGAGCATTTGAAACTTCCTAGTTGTGATGTTTTCTTGTTTTACATAAACAAGATTTTGTACATATGTAATCAATACCTGTTTTCGAGAATTGTTATACATCTGTTTTCAGGAAATGTGAGTTATTTTTTATCTTTTGTAATTTTAAATATCTGTACCATGCTGAAAATCATCAAAGATGACTTATAAAAGGGAAGAATTTTATTTTAACTCCAGCTGTTTCTCACTTATTTTGTGAGCAGCCAGGCACTTATTTCTGGTTCTGGTCATATTTACATATCAATCTCTTCAAAAACAACTGAAGGGATTTTTTTCTCCTCTCCACGGTCCAAGTAGTTACTTCCTTGTAATCTTGTTTGGAAATACCATTTTCTGTGTGCTCCCAATGTCTATGGCAAATGTCAATAAATGGCTTTCACACTTCACTGCTGAGCTGGAACAGCCTAAGAATTATTTACTCTTCATTCAAGATAGCCTATAGAGAAGGCGAGAAAGGAGAAACCTGTTTGTCCTCCGTGGTTTATAGTTTGTGATCTAATCAAAACCCATGAATTGTTTTCATCTCTGAGTTGTACTTTAGCAGGAGCCAAAATATTCACTTTACATTATGCATATTTCTTTTTAATTTTTTCATAGCTTTATTGAGGTAAAATTGAAGTATAATAAAATGCACATATTTGAAGTATGCAGTTTGATCTGTTTTGACACATATGTAACCAATATAGTCAACGTAAAAAGCATTTCCATTACTTATTTTCAAATTTGAAATAATGCAGACTGTGTTTCCTACATGATGTATTACATTAGAAACCAATATAGAACCCCCACTCTCACATGTCAACTACTTCAAAATTAAATGACACACTTATAAATATCTCACAGGTCAAAGAAGAAAGCACAAGTAAAGTAAATAAGAAGTGCTTTGAACTAAATGATAATAATATCTTAAAATACCAGAATCTCTGGGATGAAACAGTACTCAGATGAACATTTATAACTTAAAGTACTTGTATCAGAAAGAAGCTAGATTAACAATCAAATTATTTTCAGATTAGGGAGTAGGAAGGAAAAAATAAGAGTAAACAGAACTATATGATAAAGCTAAATTTGAAACAAAACAAGTCTAAGAAAAAAGTAAGAACAAAAAATTAATATTAATGGAAAGGAGCTATCAAAATTGCCCTATAGATGCTAAAACAATATTATAATTGTATACCAACATGTGATAATTTACATAACACAGTCTATCTTAGAGAAAGATCTGTGTGCTGCTGAGAAGAAAGTGTGTTCAGTCATTGATGGGTGAAATATTCTATATATGTATGTAAAATCTAAATTATCAATTATATTTTTTTATTTCTATAGTTTTTATTTGGAGGATGTATCCAGTGGAGTCAGAGGCATGTTAAAGTTACCTACTATTATTATGTTGTGGTCTATTTGATTCTTGAAACTGAGAAGGATTGGTTTAATATATGTAGATGCTCCATTGTTTGGGGCATAAATATCTACAATTGGTATGTCTTGTTGTTGTATACTTCCCTTAAGCAGTATGAAATGTCCTTCTGTCTTTTCTGATTAACTTTGGTTTGAAGTCCACTTTATCTGAATGTGAGGATAGAAAGCCCTGTTTGTTTACAAGATCCACGTGAATGGTATATTTGTTTCCATCCTTTTACCTTCAGTCTGTGGATGTTTTTGCCTTTGAGGTGATTCTCTTAAAGAGAGCATATTGTTGGCTTTTGTCTTTTAATCCAATTCTGTCAGTCTGTGTCTTTTGGTTGATGGGTTTAGGCCATTTATATTCAATGTTATTATTGAGAAATTATTTTTATTTTCTTTTATTTTGATTTATTTCTGTTTTTTACTTTGAATTAGTTTATCCTTTGATTGAGTATCCTTCTAGTGTAGTATCCTTCTCCCTGTACTGGTTTTCACTTTCATTTTTTCTTCATGAAATATTTTATTGAGAATGTTTTGTAGTACAGGCTTTCTAGTTATGAATTCTTTTATGTTTTGTTTATCATGGAAAGTTTTTATTTTACCATCAATTCTGAAGCTTAATTTTGCTGGGTTTAGTATTCTCAGCTGGCATCCATTTTCTTTCAGAGCTTGGTATATAAAAAATATGGAATGCTTTATGAATTTGTGTGTCATCCTTCTGCAGGGGCCATGCTAATCTTCTCTGTATTGTTCCAATCTTAGTATGTGTGCTACCGAAACAAGCACTATTTATTATGTTTATTTCTTAAAGGCCTTTGAGTCCCATTCTGATCTGCAAGAGGTTCTGAGAAATCACATAGGATGAATGCTCCTATGGTTTTAGTTGCTTCATGACCTAGCCCTTGCCAGATAGCCACAATAGACAATAATGACTTCTTCTTCATTTAGTTTTTTTCTTGTTGTTGTATTCTTCATAGTCCTTCTTTTCTTCAAAATCATTTCCATCATCTTCATCATTGTTCTTCTTCATCTCTTTCTTCATCTCCTCCTTTCTTTTCTTTCTTTGTAAACTTCCTTGTACTCTTCTTCTAGTATCTCTGTGTTTGTCAAGTTAATGCCTATATTTTTTATCTCTCCCAAGACTCAGGCAATACTGCTGAAACACTCTCAACCTCATTATTTTATTAAATTCAAAGTGAGAGATTGATAATTTTGTTGAGTTAGTGGAAAAACTGAATCAGGAATCTTTATTTCCCACTAGGTTATATTGAGTTCTTCCTCTTTGATCCTCATAGAAATTTTATGAGAGGATACTCCTCATTTTACTGGTGAAGGAGCTGAGGCTTAGGGGGTTAAAGGTTTGAAAATAGATACAACCAACCTTGTCTTCCCTGTACTAAATCTATCCATCTATATGTATTTAATGTATAAATGTCACCTTCACTCCTGCTATGCATGGAAGAAAATTGCCTCTACCCATATTCAATCCCTGTTTCAGGATTTTGATTCTATTATTGTCTCCTACCTGTCTTTGTTTTGTACATTCACCTACATCATTCTACTAGTACAATAAAATGCTTTAACACCAGACATCTTAAAAGAGACAAAGCAAATATTTTCTTTTGAATTGTGTTACCCTGTAGCCACTACTTAACATTTGGGCTCCCTTTTATAGCAGAATTTCTCCAAAACAGTTGTCTGAACCTCTAGCTTAGCAAATCAAAAAAGATAAATTCCGAGTTCTCACTTTTTAAGCCTTGAGCAGCATTTGGCACCCTTGGCGACTTCTATGCTTTTGAAACATTTTCTTCTTCAGGCTTCCAAAATATCTCATTTTCATGGTTTTTCAACTTTTCTGGTGTCTCCTCAGTCTACTTTGGTTTATTTTGAGTTGATTTTGAATTGCTCACTTTTTAGTCCTTGTTCTCTTTTATTTTTCTCCCTAAATAGTATTATATCCTACCCCATAGTTTTAAATATTATTATATTGAAGAATCCTAAATTTATAATTCCAATACTAACTCCTTTTGAATTCTGGACTAAATATTTTTTGTACATTATTATGGAAAACTTAAGATAAATAAAAAATAAAAAAAATAATAAACACCTGTAGACCCATCACCCACCATTAATAATTATCAAATCAACACATAAACTCATATTCTTAAGAGATGATAATTCCATCTTTTATTTTTAAGTTGATATATTCACAGATATTTATTCCATATATACATTTTAGGGTTTGTTCAATTATTTAATTTTTTATTGGGATTGAATTGTGCAGATCAACTTGGGATGCTTTTATATCTTTACTAGTCATTGTATGAGTCTGTTTAGTCACAGGAAATAGATCTTTCTACTTTAAACATACAAGGATTTAATATAGAGAATTGGTGTTTAGAAAATTGTTCAAAAGGCTGGAAGATGGGGCTTTGGCTCATATTGTCCCAGGGTAGTACTGCAGAACTGGATTGTCAAGGGAGCTGCATCCACTGTCTGTACCAAGGAGGAGGATAGAGAATTAAGATGCCACGACCAGAATTACTAATATTAATAGTACACCACTGTAGCTACATCTTGAGAATTGAAATGATACTGTAGCAACTACTATTTACCACTTACAAACTGCTATAGTCAATTCTTCCATCTTCCTGAGCTTGCTTGCCAGCAAAAACAGCACAACAAAAGAACAGCAGGAAGAAGGCTTTAGGTTCAGGTCACCTTCCAACTCACTCAAATGACCTAATTAGCAGAAATAATTTATCTCTAAAATCCTAATTGCAGGGAAGTCTTAGAAATCTAGATGCGTATAGTACAAGAAGTCAAGCTTGAAAGATTTAATGGATGCTGAGTACCAAACTACTATACCACCAAAATTTTCACCTATTTTTTCCAATTTAAATATTTATGTATTTTATCAGTTATTAAAATTTCCTGAAGGTCTCCTGTTATCTGTTAGGTGGATTTCTGAATGTATTATATTTTTTATTCTTATTTCTTGCTGATTTTAGGAATTCCATTATATTTTGGTCTGTTAAACCTGTCTGTTGTACTCTTGTTGAGTGGAAACATAATTTTTCTTTTGCTTCAGTATGATCTAGATATCAAATTGAAGAATGTATAAGGGGGAGAAAAACCTGTTAAATTGTTCCACAGAATGCAGTCAACAAAATTCAGCTTATAGAAAGTAATAGGATAATTTGTTCTTCAACAAATTCCAAAGGAGCTGGGCACAGTGGCTGGCACTTGCCTATAATCCCAGTAACTCAGGAAGCTGAGGCAGGAGGATCACAAGTTCAAAAACAGCCTCAGCAACTTAGCAAGACCCTGTCTCAAAAAGGTGCGGGGGGTGGCTGGGACGTGGCTCAGTGGTTAAGTGGCCCTGGGTTCAATCCCACAGTACTAAAACAAACAAAAACTCCAAAGGAATAAGGGGATATTTACTAAGACATATCAAACAAACCCTAAGGAAAACAGGCAAACCTACAGTGTTGTGGGATATATGATTAAGTGATAAAAGTGAAAAGAAAATGAATTTTTATAGAAGAATAGGGGTTATTCTTGAGAGAAAGTGATTATAATTGGGAGGATGCACATAAAAGGTGTCTAGGGTAGGGAATAGGGTCTGTCTCCTGACCTGTGTATTATGTACAGTTTTTTTATTTTACTATCCTGAATGATAAAAGTTTCTTAAAAGGAAAAACACATAAAACATGACATCTAATAAAAGACATATGCATATTTAAAGTCATTTCAGTGTTACAATGAGCATCTTTATGGGGAAACAGAATGGGAGTGAAGATGGGAGAAGAAAAATTAATGAGCAGCTTCTGTATTGTCTTAAAGTGACAATGTGCTAATTATGGCTAACATATAGTTTTTTATATCTTTAAAATATTTTAGGCACTGTTCTTAGATTTTGCATTCATTTGATCCTATGAAGTAGATATTCCTGGTTTTACAAAACCAGAGAACTGAGGCACAGAGAGGTTAACTCACATAAGGTCACAGTGCTGGTAATTGGCAAAGCAAAACATGAACCCTTGCAGTCTGTTCCATGGTCTGTTAATAATAACCATTATACTGTGTTGCTGGCTGCTAAGAACTATGCTTATTTCAATTCTGCTCCTGGTGTCCAGTAAAAATCTGTTTAACTACTTACTATCTCTACTCAAATGACTAACCAACTTCCCAAATATCTCAAATACAGTACACCTAAAAATAATATTTTCCATCCACCATTAAATCAAAACACTTGAGAGTCAACTCTTTCTAAGTTTTTTTAAATTTTTTTAAAAGCAAATAAAATTTCCTCTGTTTAAATAGCATCCCAATGTCTGTTTATTGTTCCACTCCCTGTGCCCGCAACCCCCTTCTCTTTCTCTTGCCAGTAGTAGGTATTGAATCCAGGGCTTAGTGCATGTTAGGCAAATGCTAACCAAGCTACATCCCTGGCCCTGCCCACTATTTTTAGAATAAATCCAGACTCCCTACCTATACCTAGAAAACCACACATCTGCCATTATCTTCTCAAAATCTCCTATCACTCTTACCCTTGTTCTTAAGTACTTTTATTCTTAAGCATTTTTTTCATTTATAGAACACAGAAATAACAAAAATTTATTTGATTTTTTATTTTGAAAATAGAAGAACAAGATCAAAATAATCAGGAATGATGAATTTTATCTCAGTCTGGGGCAGTACTTAATGTAATATTTAAATTGACCATTCCCTAACCTCTCTTGTCAACTTCCTTCACCCTTAATGGACCAAGGCAAGAGCCATCAAAGTCACTGAAGAACTGAAACATTTGAAAGAACAAAGACTACAGGAAGCAAAACTAGAAAGAAGAAAGAAGTAGAGGGAGATGGCGGGGGCTCACCACGCTTACATTGGGAATGAGTTTGGACTTATTGTTCATCAAATATCTATTCATTGTTCTTTTGACCATTTATAGAAGCTGTTTCTCTTCCCATTGCATTTGGGCTCAGCCAGATAATTTGCTTTCAACAATGGAATATTAACAAAAGTGAAATAAACAGAAACCTTAAATCTGTATTCTTTCTCTTGAGCTTTCTTTGGTGTTTTCCATGAGAGGAAGGTTGCCTTAAGAAGCCAATAGCCCCTTGAGTCTGAGTCCCAGAATAAACATGTGGAGCATTCCTGAACCCAGTCTGTCTGTAGTCTTATGGAAAACTGTGGCCACACTCATGTAATAGACCTATAGACCCATGAGCATGAAGTAAATGCTGTAATTGTAAGTCACTGAGTTTGAGGTAGTTTGTTACACAGCATTTTTGTAACAATTGCTAACTAATTTAACTGGCAACAATTAGCACTGTAGATGTCTATTCTGTTCCCTCACCATTATCTCTCAGCGAATCCACAACTAGTTTCTCTAAACCAAGGGAAAATTGAACAAAATTCTAAGACTGGGATTTCTGTACATTTTCCAAAGCGTTTCTAATGCAATGCAATGCTAATTGCATTACTACTATGCATGTATAATATGCTACCTTTTATGTAAGAGAAAAGGAATTTTTTTTTTTTTTTTGTGTGTGTGTGTGTGTGTGTGTTAGAGGGGAGGGCTTTTTAGAAAAAAGTCAAACAATGGAAGTAACTAAAAACTTTTAAAACGTTCTTATAGGGTATGTCTCTGTGTGTGTGTGTGTGTGTGTATAAAGGTGGAGGGAATAGGGAAGGAAACAAGACTTCTCAGAGTATATCTTTTCAGTTTGTTTTGACTTTTGAACAGTTTGTATAATTAAAAATTGAAGCAAACCTTAACATATTAAACAGACCAAAACAAAAGAAACTAACTCTTTATCAAACTGTGAAAATTGCCACATAATGATTTAACTTTTAAACACAATATAAAAACTATCTAATCTTAATGGAATATATAGAGGAAAAACTGAAAAAATTAAAACAAACTCAGTAATTGTGATGGTTAATTTTGTTTTTCAACTTAATTGAGCCAAGGGTGCCTGGATATTTGGTCAAATGTTATTCTGGGTGTGTTCAGTAAGTTGTGTCTAGATGCTACTATTTGCATCAGAAAAACTGAATAAAGCAGATTGTCCTTCCCAATGTAGTCAGTCTTCCTCCAATCCACTGAATACCTGAATAGAACCATAAGACTTAGAAAGAGAATTTATTCTTACTGTCTAATGGTCTTTGAACTGGGAGGTTAGTCTTCTGCTTTTTAGATTTGAAATTGGGCTGACTCATTATCTTGGCTTCCCTGGCTTTTAGGGGTTCAGACTTGGAGACTATATTTATATACATACACATACATGTATATACATAGTCATGTGCCACTTAATTACAGGGATATGTTTTGAGAAATGCATTGTTAGGTGATTTCATCATTGTGAGAACATCATAGAGTATACTTACACAAACTAAGAGGACTACAATGTCAATAAGCAATATAATCTTATAGAACCACTGTTGTATGCATTGTTTGTCCTTGGCCAAAATGACATTATGCAATATGTGTCATGTATGTGTGTATTCTGTATCTCTAAAGAACATTAGTACAGTTGTCTTATTCTTAGTTGTAATATTGATATTAGGGAGTAAATATTTTAATGCTATAGAAACAATTTCAGTTTAAGAGAAAAACATTATATTTTTGTTAAATTTATGGTTAATATTTTTCTCTCCCTGCTTAGGAAATCTCTATCCAACTCAGGATTATATTCTCCTTAATTTCTTATACCTTTAACTTTAACATTGAGTTTTATGATCCACTTTTAAATTTTTTATGATATAAGATAGGGATCAAGGTTGTTTGTTGGCTTATTTGTTTCTCCCATGCAGATTTTAGAAAAGACTCTTTATTATAAGACCAAAAAGAAAAGCTTCAACTGGACTGTGGCCCAAGCTCAGCACAAACAAGTGGTTAAAGCCTCTCTGCACAAAAATTATTTAAACCAGTAACATGAAGTAGATCATTATATTTTACAGAATTTTACTAAATATGATACAGCACTGAAATGGTAGGTGGGGTTCCTTCAGATTTTCCAAATTCCCTAATGTACTAGGGTTTTATTCTAATTTATTTGCAAAATTAACATGGTCAATTCCAAATCTAAATTAGAGCCAAATCTAGGCCACACAATCTGTTTTTCCTTATTATTCAATGTATACATTTTTGTTATAAAATGCAAATTAGGTGGGAGAGAGTAATATTTTTCTGTTTCCTGTAGATTTACATAGTTCAAAAATTAAAATTTTTTTATTTTTATTTTATTTTTAAATTTTTTTAGCTTTTTTTAGTTGTAGATAAATATAGTACATTTATTTATTTATTTCTATGTGGTGCTGAAGATTGAACCTAGTGCCTCATACGTGCCAGTTGAGCACTCTACCACTGAGTCACAACTCTAGCCCCAAAGTTTAAATATTATACTCACTCATTACTTTCTTGCAGAACACAGTCTGTTTTGAGCACATATCTGCTGAACATATGAAGGAAATGGCATTTGTATTAAAACCCATGTTAAATTATAACCATAACCTGTGACTAATTTTTAGACTATTATTGTTGATTCAAACAAGAGTATTTGGGAATCTATATTTATTATATTAACTAGAACAGACACATAGCTTTGTTCATGATTAGTCTCATATATAATGACTGAATTGAAAACCTTCACAAACTATCCTGAATTATTCCAGTTTCATCTTCACTTATATAATGTTGGACAAATAGATTGACCTGTGTGACGTTGTTTTCCCACCTGGAAAGGCTGAGTTTACTGTGTATTTTGATCACCAGGAGAGCTAATAAACTATATAGAGTCCAAAGCCCATTGGAGCAGGACGGGGAGAGAGCCTGGGTCTATTTATTACAAAGTTCCCTCAGATAATTCTGACAACACACAAAAACTTGAGAACTTTTGTCTTAAGATGCTTCCACTGATAGATTGACCCATTCAAGCATTTATTTATTTTTTAATATATGATTGTATGTAACAGTAAATATGTACTAAGTGACAGGGTACTGTCATACAGTGCTGAAGTATCAGAGATGAAAGACCTAGCCCTGCCTGTTACGGAGTGAATGTTTGTGTTCTCCCAAAATTCATAAGTTGAAACTCTAACCACCAGTGTGGCTGTATTACGAGATAGGGCCTGTGAGGAAGTGATAAATGTTAAATGAAGTGATAAGTGTAGAGCTCTAGTCTGATTAAGCTGGGGTCTTCATAAAAAGAAAAGTACCAGAACTCCCTCGCTCTTTCTCTGCCATGTGAGAACACACCAAGTGGGTGACCATCTACAGGTCTAGAATAGGGCCTACAGAAAATTAATCAGCCAGCACTTTGATCTTATACTTTCCAGACTCCAGAACAGGAAGAAATGTCTGTTGTTTATGTCATCTGATCTGTGGTATTTTGCTATGGCAACTTGAACAGACTAATTTTCCCTGCCTTAAAGAAGTTCTCAGTTCAGAGAAACACAAATAACTGATAAAAACAAAATAGTGTTATGTACTCTGATAGAAGTAAACAAAGCACTGAGGAAGCATTTTGTTACCAAAAGAGGTTCCAGAAGAACAAACTTCTAAGACTGGGTTTTCTGAATTGGTTCTAGAGTTTTGAAATTTATTATCTGATCTAATTATATTTAAAGATGCTAATGACTTATTTATCATAGTAAAGAGAGCACTGATAGTACAAGGCATGATTTGGCAATAGGATATTCAAAGTATCCTCCTAATGCATACTCCTAATCAATTACTTATTAAAGGCAAGTAGCTGGGTGATTTTGTATATAATACTTTTAAGCATTTTTGGAAAACCAATGGATATAATAAGGTTGGCTGGTGCTTCCAAAATGGTGAAAAAAAAGGATGAGCTGAAGAATTCAGATTCACAGCTCAAGCACTATAAAAATGACCTGAAGGCTTCTTTGTGTGTCCTGAAGGAGACCTTTATCTCCCATATAGCTGAGATTGCTGAAAACCAAACACAGAATCTCATCCTGAGACTGGCTGAGCACAAATTGAACACTTAACACAAATTGAACACTTAACCTTCTATGGTATCTATTATTAAAATGAGATAATTTATTGGGAAAAGAGGGTATCCTGTAAGTTGGGATTGAAACATTTGCAAAGACCCCGATAAAGCTAGAAATAGTAGGCTCTGAAATTCTGAGGATTTTTCTTTGCTTCTGGAAGAGGACTCCTCTTCACTGAAAGTGACCTCTTCTAATTCATCCCCTGCTTCTGCAGGGATTGACCCAACATTGCCCGAGGGAACTGTACAGGCCTTCCCTAAGGCAGTTACCTTGTGAGACAATGCTGATTTTTCTCAGGAGCCCGCATTCCCATTCCTCTTTACTTCTAAATCTGTAAGTAGACTCAAGTCCCAGCAGGTGTGAGGCGCAAGTTGTGACCTGTAAGGAAGTGCACTACACTCTTGAAGAACTGCTTGAATTTTCTAACTTATATAGACAAAAATCTGGGAACACATTAGAATGTATACTACTGTGTGTGAGAAAATGGTGAAAAGAACGTGAAGTTGGTTCAGGCCAAATTTATTGATAAGGGGCTCACTAAGCAGAGATCATGTTGCCATTTGGAGAGTTAAAAAGGTCTCTTAAGCCAAACATGGTGGCAAATGCCTGCAATTTCAGTGGCTCTGCTGAGGCAGGAGCATTGTGAGTTCCAAGCCAGTCTCAGCAACTCAGTGAGGTCCTAAGCAATTCAGTGAGACTCTGTCTCTAAATAAAATACAAAAAGGGATTGTTAAACACCCCTGGGGTTCAATCCCTGGTACCACAAACAACAACAACAACAACAACAACAACAACAACAAAAAACTCTTAAACAGTTTATTTGAAACATGGACCAAAAATGTAGCCCACAATGAGTGAACTGGAAATGCCAGACCCTTGGTTTGGTGTAAAGAAGTGATTCAAAGCCTTAGGAAAATTTGAATGTTAGTGAGTTTGTTGTTTAAGATTTACTCACCCATATTGGAAGGGCCCAGAAGACATTACCTTCACCAGTGCTGTGAGAAGCAAGTTTGTGAGAGGAGTCCAAGCATTCTTGAAGAGCTCAGTGATTGCTCTTCTCTTAGGCCAGTGGGAACTGGAGCCCCTGAATTGAGAAACCTCAATGCAGTGGAAATAACTTGGACCCCAAGGGCCAAGTGGCAGCACTCAACCTCCAAATATAAGGTAGACATTTTTATCAGAATAGATAACTGAGCCAAAGCAACCTTCAGAATAGCCTGATTGATACAGGCTCAATATATTGATGATCACAGTGTTTTTAGAAAGAAATATATAGGAAGGAAGTTGGCTAAATTTTTACATGCTATGTATAAACTGAAATGTTTTAGGTCAAGTGAACAAAAGCCTTGAATGGAGACACATACACACATACACACACACACACACACACATACACAGACAGAGAGAGAGAGAGAGAGAGAGAGAGACAGATCATTCTTCATTGAATTCTCAGGAGCTAATTTATAGATTCAGAATCCATTGAATTGAGGGTAGACCATGTCGCCCTTGAGGAAAGACACCAATATGCTATCAAAAATTTATACTGTTTATCTTTCTCCCAGCCTTCACCAATGGACCGATGGCTATGTATCAAGTATCAGGGTAACTGGAAATAGTCAGATCTTTTCAGAACTTTCCAGGACTGGCTTTGAACTGACTCTTAGTAGGAGACGCTAAACATCATTGTAGTCACCCAAAAGAGTAAGAGCTTATGAGCTGGGCGCAGTGGTGTAACCCATAATCACAGCAGCTTGGAGGCCGAGGTAGGAGAATTCCATGTTCAAAGCCAGCCTCAGCAATTTACTGAGCAACTTGGTGAGACCCTGTCTCTAAATAAAATGTAAAAAAAAAAAAAATGCTGGGGATGTAGCTCAGTTGTTAAGCATCCCTGGGTTCAATCCCCAGTGCATACATACACACAAAGAGCTTATGGAAATCAGGTGATTATTGGAGTTTTAACTCAGGTTCATTTCACACTGGGTGCAGTGGGTCCCAGACCCCATCCTATGATTAATTGGCACTTTTAAAATTCATAATTAGAATAGTTATACTTAGCAACTGGTTCCCTAACACGTCGAGTGAGGGCTATTTTGTTGGGAGATTCCAGGTAAAAGCCTTCATGAAATATACATTCTAGGTATGGATTTTCCTTCTCTGCATTCAATGCTTCTAACAAAATTACCATCCATAGACTTACAAAATGCCTTATCCATGGTCATAGTATTCCACAAACCATTATTTCTGATCAATGAACTTATTTCACAGTAAAAAAGTGTGACGATGAGCTCACACTCATGGAATTCATGAGTCTTACTATGTTTCTCACCATCTTGAAGAAGCTGGTTTGATAGAACAGTGGAATATTCTTTTGAAGACCCAGTTACAGCAGGATTTTGGGACAAAGTTCAGAGGCTCTGAACCAGCATTCAAAATACAGTGCTGCTTCTCCCGAAGGCAGGATTCACAGTCCGGAATTCAAGGGTGGAAATAGGAATGGTACCACTCATTATTACACCCAGTAACCCACTAGAAAATTTTTGCTTGTTGTTCTCATGACTTTATGCTCTGCTGGCCTTGAGGTCTTCCTTCCAGAGGGAAGGATCCTTCTCTCCGGAGAAACAATAATGATCCTATTGAACTGAAAGTTGAGATGGCCACCTAAACACTTTGGACTTCTCAAGCTTCTGAGTCAACAGGTAAAGAGGGAGTTATGATATTGACTGGGTGATTGATCCTGACTACCAGGAGAAACTGGACAGCAATGGAGGAAAGGAAGAGTTGTGTTGGAAGGAATGCATTAGAGTCTCTTAGTAGTACCAGGCCCTATGATTAAGTCAATGGAAAACTACAGTCTAATCCAGGCAGGACTACTAATGACCCAGACCCTCCAGGGTAAAAACCCATTGCAGTTGAGGTTTACCCCAAAAGCAAGGGAATACAATATATAGTGGAAGAAGGTAGTTTTAAATACCAGGTCTAACCACATGACCAATTACAAAACTGAGAACTGTAATTGTCATGAGTATCTCCTCATTTTGTTATGAATACTTGTGTGTGTGTGTGTGTGTGTGTGTGTGTGTGTGTGTGTGTTTACTCTATTGTTCATGTTTCTATGGAAAACCCCTGCTAACCCAAGGGTGCATCACAACAAGTTCACCTGCAACTGCACTCCAGGGAATAATTCCCTGGCTCCTGAAGAGCTGAAAAAATCAACTAACTGCAAATGAAAGCAGAGTATATTAGGTACATAATAATAAAATTTGAAACCACAAAGCAATTTAAGAAGGCTAGAGTAGTGTTTTCCAAAGGCCTGGACATTTGTAAAACTTAATATTTAGATTTTATTCTGGCTCACAGATAAGACATTACAAAGGGATAGAATTATACTCTTTTCAATTCTTTTTCAAACCTTTTGTAAGGAGAAATTCCTCCCTTATGGTGTACAACACCCTTGTGACATGCGCTAATCTCCCTTTAAAGAGAGAATTGGCTTAAATGCAGAACTTCATGTGGCTGTGCTATCTAGGAAGAAATAAAAAAAAAAAAAAACCAAAAAAAAAACTTCCCTTTAAGGTAACTAAAACTAATTTGCTATTTTTGGTAGATTTTTTTAAAAATCATTTATTTGAATAATTAAAATTGATCTATTTTTAAAAGTACTAGGTAGATACTATAGTTCATTTGGCTCTTAGGTATGGCAGGTATTGTGAAGATAATATATGAATGACTGAAGTTTCAAAGCCATGCATATGTAAAAGTGTCAGGAGATGAGGTTACAAGGACAAAGGAGCAATTATGAGGGACCTTGGAAGAAATGTTAAGGACTTCCATTGAAAAGTGAATGGAAGGGTCCTAAAGAGTGTTAAACAAGAGACCATTAAACTTGGAAAAGAGCCACAAAAGATCATGCCAGAATGAAGTGTGGAAGCTGGTATATGATAGGATAGAGTACAGTGAATTCTCAACTAGGTCTGGTTGTAGACAGTTCAGAGCTATTCTTCTTGATGGACTTGGACTATTCATTAAATCAATGGCAATTTGTGAAGTGGGTTAAGTAGATCCCTTTTAAGAGCCTTCAACACTATTTAGTTGATAGCTGTAGCTTAGATATGAACAAAATCAAGGTTTAGTAATATAAAACATGACAGCTCAACAGAATGTTTTTAATTACAGAATAGTCCATGCTAAAATTTTATTTAAAAATTTAGAACATAGCAAATTTTGCTAATATTATAATCATAGGTATCAAAATATGTACATTAAAAACCCTATCTTTGCTTTGTAATTTGTATGGAGTATTTTTACTACATTCTGCTTTCTATTCCCTACAAAATCTGGATGCACAACTGGTGGCAAGTCATGGCTCCCCCACAGAGACTGAGCCAAGCATGACATCCAGCTGCTCAGAAACAGTGGCCATACTTGGTTGTAAGACCAGACGCCAGAAATCTGTCTTTTATTAACTAGGATCAAAATAAAGCCCTACCCACTAAATGACTTAACATACAACATATAATGTAAACAAAGATTTTCCTGTTCCCTGTTTAGCAAAATCTCCTTTATAAGATTTTTCTTGCCACCTTCTCAACAGTTTTAAGATACAGGCACTTGGAATATGGCCTTGTGTTCTTTGTCTTTTCTCTGAGGCTGGACTGGCTCATTGTTTCACCTACCTTTTTAGGTTCCCCTTCTCCCCTTGACCTTGGACTCTTTACAGGATCCTCACATTCCTCACCACCACCCCTCTTCTGGAAAGCACAGCTATTTTCTGAGCCTCAATAATTGAGTCTCTGCTGAATTATGAATTCATACCACAAATCCTAGCCCCTAGTTCCCTGCCCTCTCTCTTTAGCATTTTCTAAATTCATCCATTGGTATGTCCTCAATGTGGTGTATCTCAACCTGATTCTTCCTGGTGAATTCAGATTCATTAAGACTTCCATTTTTAACTATCATTCATGGGCTGATCAAATGATACATAGCAGGCTGAGAGTTCAACTTCCATTAGTTGGTATGCTGTTCAGTAACTTCTTTCATAGAAAAATGGTTGCTGTTAACTCACTGTGTATCAAAAAAATTGAAGGAATCATGTTCTGTTTCTTATATTCAGGCCTTTAAAATTTTGTAATTTTTTTAAAGGATAAAGCATTTGAACAGTGAAAATCAGTGGAGTTACTATATTTCACAAAAGTCTATTATATATGTTACAAATAACTAGAAGAAAGGCTCTAAACACAAAGTAATAAGGAGATGGAAACATTAATTACCCTGATTTTATCAGTACACATTAGATACATGTGTTGAAATATCATACTGTGTCTCCTAAATATGTACAATTATTATGTGCTAGTCAAAAAATAAGTTTAAATGTTTAAGAAGATGAGAATGCTAACCATCCTGATTTGATCATTTTACATTGTATATATGTATCAAATTACCCCACGAAAACACATAAATATATATAATTAAAATAATAATTTTAAAATGAAATAAAAATCAGTTATTCGGTACGTTTCAGATTATTGAGTACTCGCTTTTTTAAATGTGATATATTCCTTAGTAATACTCATCAGCTTTTGTTGCTAGTGAATGCACTGATCAAAACCTTACCAACAAATTACAATAGGATTAATCAATATAATATACTTCGACTTAAAAATTAGTTCTGGAGGACATACTTTATAATAAAAATGTCTAAGTCAATTTCACCCTCTATTTATCTGACATAAGTTAGCAACAGATATTTCTTATGGAGGCCAGAGGAGAATTTCCTAAATGTAGATTCATGTTTATTGCCTTTCAGAGTATAGTATCTTAAAGACAAGTTACCTGATAATATAGAATGTCACATAATTAATTTATAATATTAACATTAATAGCAAACCTTGTGGAGATTTCAAACAAAAAAAAGAAATTAAATACATATCTTTGGGTGAATGGCAATTCACAATTTAGCTAAGAATATGAACGTGAAACCAAAAGTGTGGTCCAGGACTAATGTCTCAGGTTCAAAACAATACCAGCCTGATCACCTACCCACACTGGTGACAAGGAGCTAGGGAGCAGGACTGTGCTTTTGACAAGAGAGTAAGTCTGTTACCAGAAGACACTCAACAGCATGGAGGGGTAAAGCAGCAAAAATGGTAATGTGAAGTCAAGAAGAGAATATGAATAAATCCATTCTTATTTTGAAATGTTGGCTAGAATTCATCCTGAAAAAAAACAGTAGCAAAATAGTTTCTTGCCAAGATGCTTAGGTAGTATTAATTCAAAGCATCTTAACTTTTAAGAATTATTGTTCCCCTAAGAATATTTTTAATATTGTTATTCTTACTTGCCCCCTCTCCATGAAATTTTTTAATGTCACAGGTACACTATATCTGTTGTTATGATTTAGATAATGAGACATCCTCCAAGAGCTTATGTGTGAGACTGCAAGAATTTTCAGAGGTGAAACAGATTCTAAGAAGTGTAATTTAACTGGTGGGTTAAGCTACTGATATGGATTAACTGGGTGTAACTATAGGCAGGTAGATTGTGACTGGAAAGAGTAAGTCACTGGGGGTGTGCCTTTGGGTTTTGTTCTGGTTGAGGAAGCTCTCTTTCTGAGCTGCTTTCCTCCACCACACCCTTCCACAATGATATTCTGCCTCACCTGACCAGGAACTGAACCTCTGAAACTGTGAGTCAAATAAACTTCCTCCTTTAAATTATTCTTGTCAAGTATTTTGGTCACAGCAATGAAAAGCTAACTAAAACATATGTGTTCATGTCCTGTAGGTATATCTATGCTTTAAACAGGAAGAGCAAATATAGTTTACTTTTTAAATTCATGACAGGGTTAAGAAAAAAGAAATAAAATTTTAAGTTAAAATTTTAGTTAAATTTTAAAAAGCTACTAACATTTAACTACCTTATAACTGTTTTTGCTGCACAATGTTTAATATAATTTATTTTCTGACAATTATAATGTCTCATATATGTTGACAATCTATATAAGTAGATGATAAAAACAATGTAATCAAATTCTTAAAAAATAAAACTGTTATATTTCCATCAAAAATAAAGTTATTGAAAATAATTTATTTTCTAAATACCAATTTTTAACTTTTGTTTGATATGAAAAAGTAACTTTATAATTTAATTAGATATTTGGTATTTATTCAGATATTATTGACTTTTTCTTTTTAGTTCTTGATGTATTTAATGATGATTGAATAAATTCAACCTCATTAAATATTTATTTAAAACCATTTTAAATAGAAAAGTATAGACCGTTTTTAATTCTTAAAGCTCAAGTCACACACAAGAGCACCAAGAATCAAATATAGACAACCTCTTCAAAACAGACAATGGTAACCAATAGGCATACACAAGCTATCTCTCGTGATCAAAAACTTTGAGATTGAGCCATCAATTGAGAGAAAATTCTCCAATCACAGCCACTCATCGTAGTTTTAATACTGATCTCGCATGCATTTTATGTATCTTCCATGTCAATGCCAAAGCTATTATATTGAAATGTTGGCTAGAATTCATCCTAAAAAAACAGTAGCAAAATAGTTTCTTGCCAAGATGGTTAGGTAGCATTAATTCAAAGCATCTTAACCTTTAAGAATTATTGTTCCCCTAAGAATATTTTTAACATTGTTTTTTCTTAATCGCCCCCCTTGTGATATCTAATAAAGTCCAACAAGAGAAATTAATAACTAAGGAAAAAAACACAAGATTTTGTTGAGTAGGAAGGATGTTTGGAGGGCCTCAAACCATTGTGACATCTAGGGTTTTCTTCATGCTTCCTCCCCAAGAATCAGTTTTTGCTCCCTTGGAAAAATATTACTTTCATTGAGGATGCATACTCTGATAGCTTTAAGAGCAACTTTTATAGCTGAACTCAGTCTTCTAGTAAGCTTCATTTATTGGTTCTAATTTTCCCACACCAGATTTAATCTTTCTTTCATATGGCAGAGCCTCAAATATTTGGAAATAGTAGTTAATATTTTTTCCACAACAAATGACCCCTCAGAGCTTTTCCTTTCCTAGGCCACACCTACTACAGATTCTTTTAATTGGAATTCATGTGACTCAGTTACCCTACTGCATTAGGAATCCTTGATGAGCAGGCACAATTTTGTTCACCAAACTGGTCTCCAGATCCCTCCAATATATTGTTAAAATGAGATTTTCATATGTGAATATAATAGTGTGACACAGAAAAGATAAAGGATACCTCTCCCCCTGTTTGGACAGCATTCATCCAGAGATAGCATTCATGAAGCAGGAGGAGGGCCGCCTGAATAACTTTCTGAAGCCTACTGAGTAGGAACCTGAAATCCTTGAGCCTTTCTTCATATATCCTGCTCATATGCTGAATTTCTGCCCCATCCAGTTCTTGTTTTCTGAGATGTAGGTGTGATATGTATTCACACTTGTTTCATATTGTCCTGTTAGAGTCTTCTCACACATTGAGATATTTGAAGATCCTGTAATTATAATTCACTATTTGTACCTGATTTTTTAAAAATAGTTTTGTAACAGTTATAAAGAACACACATACATAAAAAAATAAATTTGAGGGGAGAAAAAAACCAAAATATCCAATTCCTAGCATTAACATATGAGCTGAGATTAAGCACATAAATATGAGTTCAATATATATCTAAGATTTACTCTAAAAGATTTAGTCTAAGATATTCTTCTCCATGCATCTTCCATTCATTGCAGGGAGAAAACACATCTAAATAGATCCTCTCAAAAATTGTATACAGTAAGTTTTTCAAAATAAAATATATTTGGTACCTGAGATTTATTTATAATATTATCAATGTATATTGTGAATTATAAATATTAGTTGAATAAAGAATGTTGTAAAAATGAAAAGTGTGGTCATTTTCAAGCCCATAGCACATAAAGCATTGATCACTTTGACCATATTTAATGTATGTTCACAACATGATATCATACACTGAATTGATCGATAGTACAATCTGGGTTTGCTATTGATACTATCTAGAATACAGGCAAAAGGGTATTTTTGACTAAAATTATTTGGACATTTGATCCAATCCTTCACTCAGTAAGCATAGATTTAGCTTATGAGAATTAATTCATACCATTTGTAGGCTGAAGTAGTTATAAAGCTGCTTTGGAATGTCCTAAATTTTGCCTAGGAGACCTATTTTTGACAGATGCATTCATGTAGTGCAGTCAATTGGCATATGGAATTTTTATGTACAAGCTAGTGCAAAAGTTTCAACATGTAACATTTATTAGTGCTCCTACTGGCATGGGGAGACAGATGGTATTCATATTATATGCCGAAGCTGGCTTTGCAATTGGCCTTACAGGCCTGACTGCTCAGCTACCTAGATTGCTGAATTGCACCCTCCCCACCCAGCCCACACACAGGCTTGAGAGGCCAAATGCCCAACCCTCCCATCTCTTCTTCCCTGGGGTCTACTATGGGAACCTCCCTTTTCTCCTAATTGCTGGAATTCATATCTCTACTCCTTGCCCCTTTTTTTGGCCCAGGTCCTCACTGCCTTGGGCTTTTCAACTCCTCCAGCTGGGCCAGAATGAAATCTGAAGGCTAAGGCAGGGAAGAGCATGTCCCTGCAGCTGTTCCCAGCTCCTAGCCACCCGCAATGTGAGTCTTGGCAGCCTCCATCCCACTTCCCCATTTACCTCAAACTCCTCCTCTCTTTAAGTCACAGTCCCAGAAATAAAATGCTCAGATCATCAAAAGATGTAGATAATCTTCTGTCTCAGATAGTCCCAAAGAAAAAAACTGGATTTGGAGGTAGAGGAAGTATCATCCTTTCTTTTCTATATTATCTATACAAAATAGCTAATGAGAGGGAAAACTCAGAGTCTTTTTGCTTTTTTGGTCCCTGGCCCTTTCTCCATAGCTACTAGCAACATAAACCCTTTAAAAAAACAAACAAACAAAAAACTTTAAGGACATATGTGTGTTTTTAAAAGGTTTATCTGAGGAAGTGAAAGCTGAGTTTGAATTCTGTATGTCAATTGCCCAGAGGAGGAGAGTGAGATTCTGTTCAGATGCTACTGATGGTGGGGGTGGAAAAGGAAGTGAGTGGTTGGGGTGCCCAGTGATGCAGCTGGGGGCCCTTGGAGATAGATAAGCAGGAAGCCACATCAACCGCAATTCCTGAACCTTTGCCAATTTTCCCTCTGCTCCCCCTCTTTGGCTTCTACACAGATCTTCACCCCAGTCTTAGCTTTGTCCCTCTTATGTGGGATAAAAGTAGATAAAGAGAGGGGATTCCCTTTTTCATTAGAATCCTGGGAGATGAGAGGTAAAGGTGAGATATAAAGGAATTTCAGAATCTTCTGGTAGAAATACTATTATACAAGTTAGAATAGTACTATTAGAACTTCAATGGAAAAAAAAAAAAAGAGGGCTTACTTGGTAAGCCATAGTATATGAGAGAACTGGTGTAGGAATTTGAAACTTAATTTGTAGACATGGCTCTGTCACCATGTCCTTTGGACCCATCACTTATGCATCAGCCAGTTAAAACATCTATTTATACTTTTTTGAAATGAGACTTGTGATATCTGCCCATTGCTTAAAATTGTGTTACCAGGTATGGTGTCACAGGTATGTAATCTCAGCAGCTCAGGAGGCTGAGGCGGGAGAATTATAGATTCAAAGCCAGACTCAGCAATTTAGTGAGGCTGTAAGCAACCTAGAGAGACCCTGTCTCAAAATACAAAATAAAAAGGAGTGGGGGTGTGGCTCAATGGTTAAGCACCCTTGGGTTCAATCCCTGGTACAAAAAATTTAAAAAAAGATATCATGTGTGTTTGGGTGGAGGGTTATAGATGACAAAACATGCAAATAATGCTTTGAAAGACATCAAGACATGTACAGTGGAGGAGGGTACACACAATTGCCACCATGTGAAACATAATCTGAAAAGAACTTTTACCATGGGGTAAGAGAAACTGGAAAAGTAGTGTTAAAATGGAATTCAGAGTTTTGTTTCAAATCTGTAAGCATTTATATTTGAAATTTTCGGGAACTTGTAGTGTTAATTTTTTGTGTCAGCTGGGCCTCAGATACCCAGATATCTGATTAGACATTCTTTCTTAGTATGTCTATGAGGGTGTTTCTGGATGAGATTAGTATTTGAATTGTTGGACTGAGTACAGCAGGTTGCCCTTGCACAAACAATGTAGGTGGATATTGTCCACTTCTCTGAGGGCCCCAAAGAATAAAAAAGCAAAACAAGGTTGATCTTTCTCAGTGTCTTACCCTGACTTGGGCAGTACTATGTTTGTTGTTTGTTCCCTACAAACTAACAAAGCTAATATTAGAATTTAATCCCTATAGTGAGATTTTAAGAGAGTGAAAACAATCTGACTCGTGTTTAGAGACGGGACCTTTGATAGATGATTAGGATTAAATAAGGTCGTCAGGGTGGAGCGTCCATGATTGAATTGGAGGCTTTATAAGAAGAGAGACACCAAAGGACATACAGATACTTTTTTTTAAAATTATTATTCAATGTCCTGGTTAAGATTTTAATTAATCTAAGGTTAAAATCTAAACATTCATTTTATTTATTTATTTATTTTGTATTCTAATTTGTTATACCTGACAGCAGAATGTATTACAATTCATATTACACATATAGAGCACAATTTTTCATATCTCTGGTTGTATATAAAGTATATTCACACCATTCGTGTCTTCATACATGTACTTAGGGTAATGATAGCCATCTCATTCCACCATTGTTTTACCCCCATGCCCCCTCCCTTTCCCTCCCACCCCTTTGCCCTATCTGGAGTCTATTCCTTCCATGCTCTCCCTCCCAACCCCACTATGAATCAGCCTCCTTATATCAGAGAAAACATTCGGCATTTCTTTTTTGGGGATTGGCTAACTTCACTTAGTATGATCTTCTCCAATGCCATCTATTTACCTGCAAATGCCATGATTTTATTCTCTTTTATTGATGAATAATATTCCATTGTGTATATATACCACATCTTCTTTATCTATTCATCTACTGAAGGGCATCTAGGTTGGTTCCACAGTTTAGCTATTGTGAATTGTGCTGCTATAAACATTGGTATGACTGTGTCCCTGTAGTATGCTGTTTTTAAGTCCTTTGGGTATAGACCAAGAAGTGGGATAGCTGGGTAAAATGTAATTATATGGGTTAGTCTCTGTGTTCCATTCCCAGCTTTCCAAGGAATCTCCAAGTATAGAGATACTGCTTTCCATATTGGCTGCACCGTTTTGCAGTCCCACCAGCAATGTATGAGTGTGCCTTTTTCCTCACATCCTTGTCAACACTTATTGTTGTTTGTGTTCTTAATAGCCGCCATTCTGACTGGAGTGAGATGAACTCTTAGAGTAGTTTTGATTTGCATTTGTCTAATTGCTAGAGATATTGCACATTTTTTCATATATTTGATTGATTGTATGTCATTTTCTAAGAGGTGTCTGTTCAGTTCCTTGGCCCATTTATTGATTGTGCTATTTGTTTGGGTTTTTTGTTTTTTTATTGTTTTTTTGTGTTTGTTTTTGGTAGTTAGCTTTTTGAATTCTTTATATATCCTAGAGATTAGTGCTCTATCTGATGTGCGAATGGTAAAAATTTGCTCCCAAGATGTAGGCTCTCTATTCACTTCATTGATTGTTTCTTTTGCTGAGAAGAAGCTTTTTAGTTTAAATTCATCCCATTTATTGATTCTTGATTTTAATTCTTGTGATATAGGAGTCTTATTAAGGAAGTTGGGGCCTAATCCAACATGATGGAGATTAGGGCCTACTTTTTCTTCTAATAGGTGCATTGTCTCTGATTTAATTCCTAGGTCTTTGATCCACTTTGAGTTGAGTTTTGTGCAGCATAAAAGACAGGTGTTTAATTTTGTTGCAAATGGATTTCCAGTTTTTCCAGCACTATTTGTTGAAGAGGCTGTCTTTTCTTCAACGTACGTTTTTGGCATCTTTGTCTAATATAAGATAACTGTAATTATGTGGGTTAGTTTCTGCGTCCTCTATTCTGTACCATTGGTCTACCAGCCTATTTTGATGCCAATACCATGCTGTTTTTGTTAGTATTGTTCTGTAGTATAGTTTGAGATCTGGTATAGTGATGCCACCTGCTTCATTCTTCTTGCTAAGGATTGCTTTAGCTATTCTGGGTCTCTTATTTTTCCAGATGAATTTCATGACTGCTTTTTCTATTTCTATGAGGAATGTCATTGGTATTTTGATTGGAATTGCATTAAATCTGTATACTGCTTTTGGTAGTATGGACATTTTGACAATATTAATTCTGCCTAGCCAAGAACAAGGGAGATCTTTGCATCTTCTAAGGTCTTCTTTAATTTCATTCTTTAGCATTCTGTAGTTTTTGTTGTAGACATCTTTCACCTCTTTCTTTGGTTGATTCCCAAGTATTTTTTTTTGAAGCTATTGTAAATGGGGTAATTTTCCTCATTTCCCTTTCAGAGGATTTGTCACTGATATTCAGAAATGCCTTTGATTTATGGGTGTTGATTTTATATCCTGCTTTTGCTGAATTCATTTACTTCTTCTAGAAGTTTTGTGGTGGGATATTTTGGGTCTTCTAGATATAGAATCATATCATTGGCAAATAGTGCTAATTTGAGTTCTTCTTTTTCTAACTATATCCCTTTAATTTCTTTTATCTGTCTAATTGCTCTGGCCAGTGTTTCAAGAATTATGTTAAATAGAAGTGTTGAAAGAGGGCATCCCTATTTTGCTGCAGTTTTTAGAGGGAATGCTTTCAATTTTTCTTCATTTAGAATGATGTTGGCCTGAGGCCTAGCATAGTAGTTTTTATTATTTTATTTTATGATTTGTTCTTCTTTTTCTAGGGCTTTGAGATGTAGTGTTATATCATTTACTGGTTGATTTTTTTCTCCTTTTAAGGAATGAACTCCATGCAATGAACTTTCCTTTTACTTAGTACTGCCTTCATAGTGTCCCAGAGATTTCAATATATTGCATTAGTATTCTCATTTACCTCTAAGAATTTTTTAATCTCCTCCTTGATGTCTTTTGCAATCCATTGTTCATTCAATAGCATGTTATTTAGTCTCCAGGTGTTGGAATAGTTTTTATTTTTTATTTTATCATTGATTTCTAATTTCATTCCATTATGATCTGATAGAATTCAGGATAGTATCTCTACTTTTCTGTGTTTGCTAATAATTGCTTTGTGGCATAATATATGGTCTACTTTAGACAAGGATCCATGTGCTGCTGAGAAAAAAGTATATTCACTCATTGATGGATGAAATATTCTATATATGTCAGTTATGTCTAAGTTACTGATTATATTATTGAGTTCTATAGTTTCTTTGTTTAGCTTTTGTTTGGAACATCTATCCAGTGGTGAAAGAGGTGTGTTAAAGTCACCCAAAATTATTGTATTATGGTCAATTTGACTCTTGAACTTGAGAAGACTTTGTTTGATGAACATAGATGTTCCATTGTTTGGGGCATATATATCTATAATTGTTACGTCTTGTTGGTGTATGGTTCCCTTGAGCAGTATGAAATGTCCTTCTTTGTCCCTTTTGATTAACTTTAGCTTAAGATGTACTTTATTTGATATGAGGATGGAAACCCTTACTTGCTTCTGCAGTTCATATGAGTGGTATGATTTTTCCTAACCTTTCACCTTCAGTCTATGGATGTCTTTTCCTATGAGATGAGTCTCTTGGAGGCAGCATATTGTTTTTTTGTTTTTAACCAATCAGCTAGCTTATGTCTTTTGATTGGTGAATTTAGGCCATTAACAATCAGGATTATTAGTGATACATGAGATGTATTCCTAATCATTTTTATTTATTTTTGTTATTTAACTTGACTTGGTCTTTCCTTTGATTAGCTTTTCATTTTGTGTAATACCTCCTTCTGCTGATTTTCATTGTTGTTTTTTATTTAATTTTCATTTCATATTTTGCCAAGGATATTCTGTAGTGCAGGTTTTCTAGCTGTAAATTCTTGTAAATTTTGTTTATCATGGCAGGTTTTTATCTCATCATCAAATCTACAGCTTAATTTTGATGAATACAAAATTTTTGGTTGGCCTCCATTTTCTTTCAGAGCTTCATATATGTTGTTCTGGGATCTTTTATCTTTCAGGTCCCATTGGAAGACTGCACCTCAGGGATCTCCTTTTGGGGTCTCCTCCTGTGACATGTGCACTGGGTCTCATCTTCTCATCTTGCCTGTAGATCTCACAGTTCCTGCCCTCTAAATTCGTGTCTCTCCCTTACCCTCTCCCTTTCTACTTCCTCATCAGGAACCTTTCTCTCCAGGGGGCCTTGTGTTTTGCACTCTGATGGCTGCACACCTGATGCAGAGACTTGTTTTGAATTGGGCAGTCTCTCTGCCCAGTTAGCGGCTGCTGGGGATTGGAGGGAATTAGAAAATTATGGATACCTGGGTATCCATTGTTCCAAACTGGTAGTTGCCCCAACCAAAGATGGTGATGGAGGTGACCCAAGATGGAGGCTGCTGCTTTCTGCGATGGGGTGTCTGGTCGGTGGGTGGAGCCTGGCAATGGCATTGCATTCAGAGATGAGCTCTGTGACATGCAGTGTTGCTGTTTCTTTAGAGCCTGTGATGTCCCCAGGTGCAGGCAGGCTACTGCAAATAGGAGACTATGGCTATAGCTTCCAAGTCCCAAGATGGAGGCAACCTGGGAGCCCCACGTTAGTAGATGGAGGTCCACAAGTAGCAGCTGAGTGTCCTTCATGGGAGCGGTATCTGGGAATTCTGTGCTGATGCTGATGCTGGTGGTCCCGCTAAGGCACCCAGGAGACATGCGTGGGTGAGTAGTCAAGAGTCAGGAGTCCTTTTCTAATACTGAGGCTTGGGCCAGCTGTGACTCCTGTGTGGGATCAGCTCTGGAGGGGTCCTCTATCTCTCTCAGCAAAGCAGTATTCCCCCTAGTTGCGACCTGGGTCACAAAGCTACACAGAATAGCTGCCTCCCTCTGGTCTACCATTTTGGATCCCCGACATACACATACTCTTTGTCTGTTGCAATATGATATCCTGCATTGCCTCAGGATTTTATCCACGAGGTGGCTATTGCCAGATGCAGCCCCTCAACCTTCAACCAGAACCATTAACCAAAATCAACATCCTTTCTTTATAATTTACCCTGTCTATCATATTGTGTTATTAACAATGGAACATAAAATAGACTGTATTCATACCTTTGCATTCCTAGGTATTCCAAAGTTCTTAGAATTTTGAACTCAGATTGGAATTTATTTCCTATATATGATTATAAGACTCTTGAAGGCAGGGATTGGGTCAAATTTGTTTTTATATCTCCAGCATCTACTATAGTGCCAGGTTAATTGTAGGCACTAGGTAATGATTATTGCACATTGAAAAAAAAATAACCACTGAAAAGATGCATGCAGATACACCTAGGACAATAAGTTGGAAAGTCAAGCACAATGGTGTGTGCATGTAATCCCAATAGCTCAGGAGGCTGAGGCAGAAGGATCATGAGTTCAAAGCCAGCCTCAGCAAAAAGCAAAGTGCTAAGCAATTCAGTGAGACTCTGTCTCTAAATAAAATTCAAAATAGGACTGGGGATGTGGCTCAGTGGTAAAGTGCCCCTGACCTCAATCCCTGGTACACTCCCTGCCTTCCCACCAGAAAAAAAAAGAAAAGAAAAGAAAAGAAAACAAGAAAAGTCAAGCTTTGACAAATTGACAAAATTATTCTAAATTGAATCTAGAAGAACAAATATTCAGTAATAGTCAAAATATTTGAAGTGTTTAAAGAGGGACTGAACTTATTCTAACAGGTCTTGAAACATATTTTAAGGCTACAGAAACTAAACCAGTGTGGTATTGCCAAGGAATATATTGATCAGTTGCTAGGCTAGAGCGTCTAGAAAAAACTGAAGTGTAATATGAAGACTGAGTGTATAATAAAGGTGGCAATTGAAATCAGCAAGGAAGTAGATCTCACTGAGTAAGTGGTGTTACAGCAAATCTGAGAGAGAATGTTGACTTTAGAATTTTATCCCATACCTTACAACAAAATCAATTCCAGCTTAATTGAATATAGAAATGAGACATAAAACTATATTAAGAGGTCTGGTCTTAATGTAATTTTTATTTTTTTAAAAGCTTGTTTTAAAAAATATTTTTTAAAAGCTTAGCATGCTAAGGATGATCCCAAAGGAGTAAACCATGGATCTAATAACATAAAACTGAAAATTTCTGTGTTGCAAAACCCACCAAAGTCAAAATACAAATTGGGACAAAGTATATGACAAGGGATTAATATCCTTGGTAAATAGCAAGTTCTAATCTATCAATAAGAGTCACTTCCATAAAGAAGGTGGTGAAGAAAATGAATGGGCAGTCCACAAAGGATTAAAAATTTTGAACACATATATAATTCAAATTCAATATAATTAAGGACGTGCAAATTAAAATCAGATCTTTTACTATTAAAATAGCAAGAATATTTGAATAACATAGTACTCAATATTGACAAGCCCAGCTATCCCTCTCTTCAGTTTATACACAAAGGACTTAAAAACAGCATACTACAGGGACACGTCCACATCAATGTTTATAGCAGCACAATTCACAATAGCTAAACTGTGGGACCAACCTAGATGCCTTTCAGTAGATTAATTGATTTAAAAAATGTGGCATATATAAACAATGGAATATTACTCAGCAATAAAAGAGAATAAAATCATGGCATTTGCAGGTAAATGAATGGAACTGGAGAAGATAATGCTAAATGAAGTTAGCCAATCCCCAAAAAACAAATGCCAAATGTTTTCTCTGATATAAAGAGACTGACTCATAGTGGGGTAGGGAAAGGGAGCATGGGAGGAAAAGACAAACTTTAGATAGGACAGAGAGTGGGAGGGGAAGGGAGGGAGCAGACGGTTTGAAAGGATGGTGGAATGTGATGGACATCATTATTCAAAATACATGTATGAAGACATGAATTGGTGTGAACATACTTTATATACAACCAAAGATATGAAAAATGTGCTCTATATGTGTAATAAGAATTGTAATACATTCCACTGTCATTTATTTTTTAAAAAATCAATTAAAATTTTAAAAATATATTGACAAGGATACAGGGAAGTGGTTACCCTTTAGAGAGATAGTTTGCACAATAGTGGAAATTAATAATTAAGGAGAGAGTATAGGAGAAAAGGGTAGGTCAGCCAGGGACAGAGAGCCTGTTGCTCCTAAAGAGTGGTGTGGCATTAGTCTTGGTCATCCCAGTTGGAAACTTGATAGAAGTTCTTGATAGGATAGGACGTTGGATAGCAAGAGAGCAAAGAAGACAGATCCTAAAAGGTACCAGGGACACATGTAATTTCTGCTGTTCATCACATCTAAGTTTCCCTTTTTCTTCCTTGCTTGTGTTTTTGGTTTTTATAGAACAACCCAAGAATTAACTTTAAAACCAGTACATGTTTATTCTGATTTCTTTTAAAAATTGTTTTCACTTTCAGCATTTATATCAAGAAATGTAAGGTAGTGGTAGAAACAACCTGTGGCTGCCATTTATGTGCAGTATGGTCAGTAAAGGCTGGGAAGAGTAAAAGAGAGCGAGCGAGCACAGATCTCAGTTTATTAACTGTGAGGCTTCAGACAAGTTGTTCAACCTTTTCTAAGTATTTGTATTTCTGTAAATAGTAACAATGATACTAACTGCAGTATTGTGGGGATGAAGTTAAATTCTATGTGTAAAATTCTGAGGAGTTAGTATGTGCTCAATGAAAGCAGGTTTCCTTCCTTAAGAGAACCAGCAATGGATTACTTATCTCTACTCAACAAGCCCTTGGCCTCACAAGGTATGAAGATCTTGCTAACCCTTGATAAGGGTTCTTGACAAAATACACACACACACACACACACACACACACACAAACTACTTCCTATTTCATGGGCCTTCAGGCCAAGAGAAATGCTCTGGCTTCTGGTAAAACATTGATGTGTTAAATCCAGAATGGCCTCATCTAGCTCCCCAGCTGCACAGACTGGTGCATTATGGCTTGAATAAAAATTGAGAGTATGTGACCCTATCTGGTGAGGAAATGGAGAACAAAGGGCAAACATAAGCTGACAAGGGCCTCCGAAGACACTCTCATCATATTGGTCTGGCAGCATCATCTCTGAGCTACCACTAAATGTTAGTAGCTATCAGAGCTTGGGGACTACCTGAAGCCAACATGTTAAGGACATAAAATCCTAAGGCTAAACAGAAAGGTCAGGGCCCAAGTGCATACACAGATGGAGGATGGTAGAGGTCTGGATGCTCCATCTGACACTGAGGCACATGACATTAAGTCAGGTGGCTTCTGAAATTGCTGCCACTGTTGTTCCTGCAGTCTTCCCTTTGAGAAGCATTGTGAGAAAGATGTGCCTAAGTTTAAAGAGATGAGTCAACATCAGAAATGTAAGACTATCTTCCTGGTAGGTACATTGAAATGACCTTTAGAGTTTGTTAAACACAAATTCAGGAACCTCACAATACTGTCAGGATGCGCTGCCGTAATAAAGCACCACAGATGGGTGGCTTATCAACAAAAGGAATTTAGTTTTCATGATTCTGGAGACTAGAAGTCTGAGACAGGACATGGCATGATCAGGTTCTGGTGAGGGCCTCCATCTGGGCTACACATTGCCATCTTCTCACTATGTCCTTATGTGGTGGGAAGAGGTCTAGAGAACTCCCTGGTGTCCTTTTTATAAGAGCATTAGTCACATTCAAGAAATCTCCTAGTCACCTCCTCCTCCCAATTCCATCACATTTCAAGATAGAATTTCATCATGGGAGTTTAGTGGGAGACACACTTTCAGTTTATCTACCCTCAGAAGTTTCTGGAGTTGGACCTCATATTCTGAGTTTCTAATAAACTCCTAAGTGACATTTGATATTACAGGTTCAGGGACCATTAAGAAATGCTGCTCTGGGTAATTTTAGGAGAAGATATGGCTGGCCCTGTTTCTAGGGAAGACTTCCTAGGTGCTCCTACTCTCACCCAGACTGCAGACCAGTCCTCTCTAGTTTTCAAAATGTAATTATCCCATTCTCTTTTGTTCTAAATAAGAAGTGGGTGTTTTAATATTTTATTTATTTATTTATTTATTTATTTATTTATTTGGCTGTGCTGTGGATCAAATCCAGGGACTTATGCATGCTAGGCAAGAGCTCTACTACTGAGCTGCATTCCCAACCCAAGAAGGGGTTTCTTAGCTGGAACAGATCTAACAGGGATATATGTTTGTAGTTATGAACACTCGATGAAACTTCAAAAAAATCTGGAAAAACTGGCTGGGTAGGGGGCAGGTGGAGAAGGCAGAAGCAAGCCAGCCTAGGTTTCACATCAAGGATATTCTGATTTAACTGGCTTGGGGTGCCCGCCCCCATGCAAATCTAACTTACAATCAGGAGCGAAAACTGTTGGTCTAGATCATTGGTTCTCAAATTTGAGGGCCCATTGGAAGCACTTAGGGTGTTTTAAAAAAATACTGATGGCCTGGTTCTACCTTCAGAGTATACAGCTTACTTCTATTGGGTTGCAGCATAGATATCCAAAATTCCTAAATTTTCCCTGGTGAAAATTGATAACATAAATTGGATATTCTGATATGTCTAATGTGCAGACAGATTGAATGAGTCAGGCTGGGGAGCTTTCCCCCACCCTCCAATGCTCTCTACCTTGGTGATTTTCAAAAAATGCTCCCTAAACTAGCATTACCTGGGAACATTTTAGAAATACTCAGGTCAAACCATAGACCCACTGAATCAGCAACCTGTGTTGTAACAAGCCCTCTGGGGACCCTGATGCCTCCTAAAGATAAGAACAGCTCTATAGTTATTGCTCAACTGTCCCTGAATCTTGCTTACCTCTTCCCAGAGATTGGCCAGAAAAGAAACAAGAACCTCAGGCCTCTGAATGTTGGGCAATACCAAATCCCCTATTTCTAGATGAGCAGTGCCAAATTTCTTAGTGGGACTGAGTTTTTATATAATCTGTAAAGCTTTTGTTGGCTGAAAATTGATAAACATAAATTGGAAGAGTCTGTTATGGATTGCAGCTATAATCTTGGTCTACAAGAAAGGAAGAGGTAGCAGAGAGAGGGAAAGAGGCACTAAAAAAATGTGGTCCTTTGATGTCTGGGATGTAAAGAGAGAGCATGAAATACAGGAAGGAAAAGGAAAGAAGGCAAGTGTCTATGCCAGGGAGGGTTATGGTTATTTTGGACATGAGTGCCCTTCAAGTTTGTTGCAAGGACTGGTAAAATCTGTTTTCCTGTTTATAGGGATCTGCTTTCTTGCTAAGGGGAAAAACAATTGTGTACTGTGTTGAACATTGAGAGAAAAACCTCCCCAATCACTTCAGGGCCAGGCAGCATAACCAAACACAATCAGCCTGGTTGAATACCATCGTATCAAGCAGCTTCTACTAAGAGGGAGACTTAACTTCTTGATAAAGAACTCATTGTTTACTTCCCCAAACCCAGTTTTTTCTAATCAATCGGGCCCTGGATTAACTTCTGCATTAGTCAGCTTTCCTTACTTTGATAAAATACCTGAAATAAACAACTTAAAAGAGAAAAGATTTATTTTGGCTCATGCTTTGGAGGTTATAGCTCATGGCCACTCAATTCCATGTATTGTGGGGCTGTGATGAGGCAGAACATGAGGGTGTGGAAGGTGTAGTTAAACAAAACTGCTTACCTTGTGGCAGCCAGAAAGGAGAGAGGGAGAGAGGGGTGGGAGGAAGGGAGGGAGAGAGACAGAGAGAAAGAGAGAGACTTGCAGGGCATGCACCCAGTGAGCTACTTGGTCCAACTAGAACTCACCTCCTACAGTTTCCACCACTCCAAATAGTCCCTTCAATTATGAACCCATCATTGAATTAATTCAGCAATGAAGTTAGAGCCCTCATGATCCAATCACTTCCCACTTTTCTCGGGAAAATGCTGCTTTAAGGACCAAGCCTTAAACACAGGAGCCTTTGGGGAACATTCCACATCCAAATAGCAGCTTCTGGAGATATCAACGTGAAGATGGCATGAAGCATGCCTTCAAGTAGATCACCCTGTAGCAGGGAGCGGGGTGAGCATGTATATTTGTATATGTGTGAGTGAGGTACAGTGGGAATACAGAGGGGTAGGGGTGAGGTCATCCAGGAGAGCTCTGGGGAAGCAGACGCTAGAGCTGGATTTTGGAAGAAAAATGTTATTTGGCAATTGCCTTAGTTTGTTTTCTATTACTATTACAGAATACACAAAACTGGGTAATTTACAAAGGAAAAGTTTATGAGAATCACAGTTCTAGAGCATGGAAGCCCAAGATCATAGGGTTGTATACATATCAAAGTTCTTGTGCCACTTCATTTCATGATGAAATGAGAAGACAAAACAAGAGTAGCAAGTGACCCAGTTTTAGGAGGAAGGGATTAATCTATTTATGAAGGTGATGCCAGCAGGACATAATCACCTTCTAAAGGTCCTGCCTCCTCTCAATACTACCACATTGGGGACTAATAGCAACATGCATTTTGGAGGGGACAAACCATATCCAAAACATAGAAGCAGTCAAAGTGGGTGGAGGGTTTTCTGCTGGGTAAGGATCCAAAGGAGTGAAGCTGTGTATCCAATACCATTTTAGAAAGGGCAAAACAAGTTTGCATTTTGCACAATCTTTATACAATGGTTGGTTTGCGAGAAATTTGTTGATGTTCATTGGAGCAATAAGTTGCCAAATCTTTCTGGGTTAGGTGGGAACTCTACCCATGGGCAACATTCATTTTACACTCTAGGATTCATCTCAAATAGGAACAGTAATGGCAATAAATGAAGCATGATGATATTTATTGTTATAGCAAGTACTATTATAACTTGTTTCTCCTAAAATTTGGTAATAGTACATGTTTAAATTTCCTTTCCACACAAAACGAACAGGCATGAATTCCTCTAAGTGAAGACAAGATTGGTCTAGGCTGAATGGGAACCACTAATAGTGAATGTCTACTACAAATAATCAAATCATCTGACAAATTTAGAGTAGAGTGAATCCTTGGGCCAGAAATAATAATTTGCTGGAAGTGCTGCTAGGAAGGACAGGTTTTTGAAACACAGCCTTTCATTGCTTTGGGAAACATTCAGCCTTAGATTTTTCCAGGGGTCTTGTTTGGAATCAAACAGTTGGTATTTGAATTCTTGGCCCGCTAGAAAAATAGGAAACATAAAAGCTATTTCCCCCCAAATTATATGTTTCACGTTGTAAGCTGATTTAGAGGAAATGTGTAATATCAGCTGTCATAGTTCTTATCATTCAATGTTTTATATCATGATGAGCAAGATTGTATTTTCCAAAGATGGTAGTAACAATATCTCTCCATATGCCTTTTGGCACCTCTCTCTCTCTGAGAGTTAGGTCTGTGTTCCTCTTGAGTTAAATTGTGTTTTCTCCAAAATTCGTATGTTGAGGTACCTCAGAATGTGACCCTATGTGGAGATAAGGTCTTTACAGCAGTGAGCAAGTTAAAGTGAAGTTATTAGGGCGAGCTCTAGGACACTGAGACATACACAGAGGAAGATGAGGTGAAGAGACATGGGGAGAAAGCAGTCATACACAGACCAAGAGGAGTCTGGAACAGGTCCTTCCCTCATAACCCTTGAAAGGAAGCAACTGACATCTCTATCTTGGACTTCTATGCTCCAAAATGGTGAGATAATAAGTCTCTGTTTGAGCCACCCAATCTGTTGTATTTCATCATGATAGCCCTAGTAAACTACAAGAGTCCCCTCCTCTGGAATCTGGGTGAATTTGACTACTGTGGAAGTGACATTATGTGACTTCCAAGGCGAGGCCACAAAAGGCAATACAGCTTCCACTGATTCTCTTGAGACACAAGTCTGCAAGGAAGATCAGGCCCCTTGAAAAGTTCCATGTTGCTGTTCTAGTCAACCATGTCGACAGGTAGTATCACCTGCTAGAGGTATGAACAAAGGCATCTGCATACAATTCCTACCCTAGCCCTGGGTTCACCCCAGCCTTTAAGCCACCCCCCATGAGTCCCCAAATACAGTGGTGCAAATGTGTGCCTAAGCCCCTCTGTGTCTGTTGTGAATTCCTGACTCACAGAAGATCTGTGTATAATGAAATATTTGTTTGGAGCCACCAAATTTAGGGACAATTTGTTACATAGTAGCTTGTAATGTCTTGAAAATTATTTTTGTCCACAGATTTTTATCTAACGACTGGTGTTTTTTATTGAAGCCACTAGGTACTTTAGCTCCTACATGATGGTCCACTTCTCCTGACCCCTACAGAAATTAGGCTCAGACATTAGCCAAGGTCAATATGTGATTCTGCCATATGTCAATTTAATAGGCCATTAATGAGTGAATTTCAGAGAAATCCAGGAGGACAGAATTCAGTGGCTATGGGATGAGGGCAGGATTTTCAGAGTAACTTCCAAGACGGTTAAAGGCTCTTTGACAACTTGGTGCTGCTTGCCTGGATCAGGCGGTGAATCTGGAAGCCCTACAAGGAAGTATGTTACTCACTTTCGGCTCAGAGCCCAGGGAAGAAAACAAAGTTTTCAGTCTGTTAAAGGATGGGAAGTACTGACTCTTCCAGAGGAAAAACGAGAAAAGGACTGTAGTAGGAACTAAAATCTCCACCAAACGAGGCAGCAGCAGGAATCCAACTTGCCCAAGTTAAGTGTGGGAATCCCTGACTCAAGTGCAAGGTCAGGAAAGAAGACATGAGCCCCTTCATCAGACTCTGGAAATCCATACTTGAGAAAATGCAAACCTGCCCCAGTATCCCCTACAGTACTCTTCTTTTTAGTTTTTTTTTTTTTCTTTTCTTTTTTGCTTGGCCTTTCTTCATTTTTAAATGAAATTCATTTTAAGAAATTCCTGCTTATGTGAGGCATGAGAGAATTTTTAAATTCCAGCAGCTCTATTGAGGAATAATTGACATACAATACTCTTCACACATTTAAAGTCTATCTATCAATCTATTTATTTATACTGGGGATTGAACCCAGGGGTGATTTACCAGTGAGCCACATCCCCCAACTTTTTAATATTTTTTATTTTGAGACAGGTCTCCCTAAGTTGCTAAAGCTGTCTTCAGCTTGTGATCCTTCTGCCTCAGCCTCCTGAGTCGCTGAGATTACAGGAAAGGGCCACTGTACCTGGCTGAAGTGGTAATGACTACTCTGCAGGGATTGCTGAAGAAGTCTCTCTTGGATCAGAGTGGAAACTGAGAGGTTCTATACAAGTGAAGTGTTGTTTTCATTGATTTTTTACAGGTCTTTTCTTACTATTCTGGAAATACCTGGGAATTTCTTTTCCCTTTCAAGCATATCTTGTTCATACCTTGACAAGGATGCTGAGCAATGCTGTTTAAAAGTAAGAAGAACCACTTCAGGCCCATTAAGATGGCTACCATAAAAACAAAACCCAGAAAAGAACGAAGTATTGGTGAGGTGTAGAAAATCTTGGGCACTGTTGGCAGGAATGTAAAACGGTAGAACCACTAGGGGAAATAGTATGGTCATGCCTCAAAAAATTAAAAATACAATTACCATGGAATCAAGCAATTCTACTTCTAGGTAAATATCCCAAGGAATTGAAAACAAGGAATCAAGGAGATAGTCAGACGCTCTTGTTCATAGCAGCATTATCTGAAACAGCTAAAAGGTAGAAGTAACCTAAAGCATCCATAAACAGAATGTGGTATATCCATATGATAAAATATTATACAGCTTTTCCAAAATCTGGACGGCCAGATTTTCCAATGGCACACTTATAAACACAGCAGTGGACTGCAGAGTAGGAACAATACTGTGAGGGCCTACAGAACAACTAAGAGGTGACATGGAAGAAACGGGGACAAACAGGCTTTTGAAAAATTGGGTCACAAAGCGGGGAGTGGGGCATACTTCTTACATTGGCAAAAGGAACATTTCTGTTTCTTTTTATTTTGGTGTTCAAGGGGTTGGAACTTGTTTGTAAAGCTGAGAAGAAAATTAGATGAGAAGAGGGTAATTAATGAGCAAAGTTCCAGAAAAGCTATTCTTCTAAAATAATTATCTTTTGAACATTTTCCTTATTGTGATGCACACAATGATTAATTTTATATAATAACTCAGTTTATATATGCACACATAAAAATATAATAACTGAAATGAAGGTTTCACAATTCTTAGCATTATTATGTCCTGCAGTAATATTTTCTTTCCTATCCTTTTCCTTTTTTATTCTATCCTATCCCACCCCATTTTGTTATGCTCTGCTCTCTCTGGATGTTGGTCAAAACTTGCTAAACTGATTGTATGATCCAGAATTTTTCCTTGAAATCTGCTTTTGGGAGAGTCCCTTGAACTGATCTTCATATTCAATCGACTCTTCTGCTATTTGTCTTATATATTTGTTCCTTTTTCACCTACTATTTTCTTTATTATTAATGTATCCACTAGAGTTTTAAAAAATTACTATTGGGGCTGGAATGTAATTCAGTGGTAGAGTACATGTTTAGCATGCATGAAGCCCTGAGTTTAATCCCTTGCACCAATAAATACATAAATAAATATTAAAACTACTATTTCTTGTTCTTGTTTATTGTTACTATTAAGTTTTCTTCCCCCTTCATATGTTTAACATGCTTATTTAAGTTCTTGATGTCTGTTCTAATAATTGTGTTTCAGATGATATAAACTATCCCACTTATTATCTTTCTTTGACATTAATTGTGTTCCTTGTGTATCTTATTTCAGCAAGTTGGAAACAGCTCATTGTAGAAAATTTGAACAATACAGAAAAGTACCATTTAAATAACCAAACAAAAACCAATAATTTCACGACCCAGAGATAATCAACCTTTTATAGTGTATTTCCTTTTAGTATTCTATTTTTTTATATATAGTACATTAAATAATTAAGAAAATGCTGTATGTAATTTCTATCCAGATTTCACACTTATCATTAATCATAATTTTTTTTCCAAATTATTAAACTGTTCACATACCTAATTTTTTGGTGGGCGGAGGGGACCAGGGATTGAACTCAGGGGCACTCAACCATTGAGCCACATCCCCAGCCCTATTTGGTATTTTATTTAGAGACAGGGTCTCCCTGAGTTGCTTAGTTTGCTGAGGCTTTGAACTAGCGATCCTCCTGTCTCAGCCTCCCCAGCCACTGGGATTACAGGTGTGAGCCACCACTTCTGGCTCACAGACTTAATTTTTAATGATTGGAAAACAATCCATCATAAGAATATGTAGTAATGCATTTCGGTCTTGAGTATATAACATTTCCAATTTTTGCCTCTGAAAAAAAAATCACTGCAATGGACATTTTGCACAAAAATATTTGTTCATATTTCTGGTTATTTCTTTAGGATAGAATACTACAATTAATGGGCAAAAGGTAATAGCCACTAAGTTCCAAACTCTGTATTGCCGATTGTTTACTAAAAGTCTGAACCCCTTCCAACTTACACAGGCTGAGTATAATTAAATTCTTACTATCATACCCACCCTCGTGTGATTTGCTTATTTGATAGAGTTTTCTTTTTCCTGTTTAGTATGTCTCTGATTAGAAGTGTTCATTCATTATTTAAATTTACCCTTCTGTAAATTTTGAGTTCTGGCCCTTTCCCAGTAGTTTTTTTTTTTTTTTCTGGGAAGGATGCCAATGGAAGCTTTCTAGAGAAGGTGCACTTTAGTGGAAGGTGTTAAGGATACTGTCTGAAAGGGGCCTATGTTTCTGCTTGACTGCAACCAGCAACCCCCCAGCTTATGTTAGAACACTATATGAGAAGAAGTGCTGCCTTGAGGGTAGACATTGAGTTTTTAGTGTGTTTACATATGTGTAGCACAGAAGTGATAATTCTAGGCTTGGGGGCAGGAAGAAAGAGGGTGTGTAAAGAGAGAAGAGAGAAGAAGGAGGGGGAGGAGAAGGGGAAGGGGAAAGAAAGAAGAAGGAGGAGGAAAAGGAGGAGGAAAAAAAAGGAAGAGGAAGAAGGGAGGGAGAGAGACAGAAAACTCGTCACTGTGTACATTTTAAATGCACGAAAATAATTACAATTCATGGAAGGCTTTCTCATGGCCTTGTAAGCATGCTTTGCTTTTCAGTGTGTCTTTAGTCAGCTATGTCCCTAAAATCACTTTAGAGAGCCCTGTCCTTCCTAAGCAAAGAGATATTCCTTCACAGCCCCTTGGTGAACTGCAAATGGAAAAGAAGTAAACGCACTCTTTCTAGACACAGTACAGGTTGAACATTCCTAACCCCCAAATCTGACACTTTTTGAGCACTGACATGACAACACAAATGGAAAATTCTACACCTGATGTCATACCATGAGTCACAGTCAAAACACAACTCAAAATATTGTACACAATTACTTATGTAAAGCAAATATGAAACACAAATGAGTTTCATGTTTGAGTTTAGGTCCAATCCCCCAGATCATTTTACACACACACACACACACACACACACACACACACACGTATTCCAAAATCTTTAAAAAGCAGAAATCCAAAATATTTCTAGTCCCAAGCATTTTGGATAAGAGATACCCAATCTGTAATATTATTTCTCAATTCTTCTTATATTAAAATTAATAGATACTGTTTCCAGGAAATTAACTTATTAAATCATGTGAACACAAGAAGATTACAAAGCCACATATATGCACTCTTGAGGGTTTTATGTTAAGGGTAGCTCCCCAAATGAGAAGTCCTCTCTGGAATGGAGATGTGTATATTTCATAATTAAATTTGTGATAAAAATAGCTTTTGAACTTTTGACTTTGGGGTACAAAACTTAAACGTGTGCTACTGCAAACCACTGGAATACAGAGCTAAATAAGTCTGTGTGGGTGTGTTTGGGAAGGAGGGCTAGACCAAGCTAACTGTGGTAATGAAAATTCCTGAGTCAGTGTAAATAATTTTGCTGTTATAAAACACAGATTTAGACCTTTGCTGACATTCTGAATTCTTGAAGATTTCTGAATCCTGTCAGGCCAAGAAACACTTGTTTAAGGAGCTGTTATGCAAGCAAGGGCTGCCTAGTGAGACTGGATGCCACTAAAATATCTTTCTTACAAAGCAATCTCATTAGGGGGCTGGAGGTCTGGCTCAGTAGAAGTGTGCTTGTCTGGCAAGTGAGTCCTTGGGTTTCATATCCAGCACTGTACAATAAAATAAAGGACTCTCACCTCCCATCACAATGCCTAAAGACCCACCACTGAAAATGGTTTAACACATTCTATCAATAGGATCCCAAGGTTACAATGTACCTATTCTTGGAATGGCTGTCAGATACTCAGAGCCCCTTTCACAACCATTACCTATTTCAACAGTTGTGATCTTAAAATTAGCTTAGTGGCCCAGTGTGATTTTATACCACTCAAGAATGCTGAAATGGAGAGCCCTAGACAGAGAAAAAAATCAAAGGACATTTTGGGCCCTCAAAGAGAGTAGGGCAAATAAGAAACCATAAAAATGAGGATGGGATAGGGATAAAGATGAGGATGAACACAATTATGTCTGGAACAAATTCTGGAGGAATCTTAACTCAAACTTTTTTTTTTTTTTAACTGAAGATCATGCACAGAGTCTGAGTCTGACAGTATCAAAATTGTAAATAAATTGAGATTTCAAACCCAGAAGGGAAACTCCTGCTATGGATAAATGGATAAATAAAATATGGGATATATTCCAATACAATGAAATATTATTCAGCCTTAAAGGAATTGTGATATATGCTACCTCATGGATGAGTCTTGAAGACATCAAGGTAAGTGAAACAAGCTAGAGACAAAGGATAAATACTGGGTGATTTCACTTATATGATATACCTAGAGTACACAAATTCATAGAAAGTAGAATAGTGATTGCCAGGGGCTGGGGATGGGTAGGTGCATATGGGAATGGAGAATTATACTTTAATGGGTACAGAATTTCAGTTTGGAATGGTGGAAAACTTCTGGAATGGATAGTGATAAAGGTTGTACAAGAATGCAAATATACTTAAGGCTTCTGAACTGTACATTTAAAGTGGTTAAAATGGTAAACTTTATACTATGTATATTGTACCACCCCCTCAAACCTCAAGCAAACAAAAAACAAAGGCCCAGTTTGGGGCCTCGTAAAAAGAGCAATAAAGATTCATGCAAACATAAGGAAGGAAGGACAGTGCTAGATGAAGAAATGGAACCTCTAGGGAGACTCCAAACATCTCACACTTTGGGATGGGGAGCTCAGGAAGCAATTGCCATCTGCCTAATGACTTTTGAGGCTTCAGCCACAGGTACAGAGCAGCAACTCAAACAAGGACAGTAGAAAGACAAGGAAGAGACAAAGCCCCAGATGTAACCAGATTTAAAAACACCTCATGCTTGGTTCATGGGTGAACTCCTGAGATTAACCAGGAGTATTCCAGATTCCTGCCTCATGAATTTATACCCCTAAGTCTCTGCCAGCCTTCTCCCACAAAAGGAGGGCCTACGCCAGTGGAGGTCTCTGTCGGGAACCAAGGACAAAGGATTGAGGCAGAAGACCTTCCTGAGGGTTTTGCCTACTCCTTGGCTCTGGCTTTCATGGTCCCCAGTGACCTCAGTTCTGAGGCTCATTCTACTGTAGCATCCAAACCCCCTGTGGGGAAGAAAGCAGAAACCTACAGTCCAAGGAAACACCTCCGCGACCATCCAGTCCCGGCAGCCTCAACCCTCCAGTGGAAGGGACGCCTCGGAGTCTGTCGGCCGCTCTTGCCAAACTCCAACTGCTGGGCGAGTTCTTGGCTGGTGCTGCGGTCCCTGGGCGCCCGGACAGCGCAAGGGTCCGCACGGCTGCTCACAGCCACCAGGGGGCAGCTCTCCCCTGCGCCGGCACCTCGGGGATCCGCGCCACGCCACTCTCCGAATCCACTAGGACAGTGCGTACTGGAGTGGGGTCACCGAGTCGCTTTCTTGGCCCATCTCTGGGAAAGTTTTCTGTCTTTTGTGCCAGCTTGAGTGAGTCGGGTGGGCTTGAGATTTCCTAACCGCGGTCGAAAGCTAGGAAAACTCTGGGAAGGTAGCCTGGGAGTGAGGGACCAAGAGGCAGTAGGGGAGCGCGTGAGACATTTCATCTTGGGTTTCAGCGCTCCCGGGGCTTCCCGAGATCGGAGCTAAAGGTCGCATACAAATGTGTAGCTTAACTAAAGCAAACAAAACAAGAGGAACGCCCCCAAAGTGGGGCTTTTGTAAAGCTTGCCCAAATCTCTGTTAACATTCTGTCTCTGAAGCGGTCCCTTTGGGTTGATCTTCTACTCTGACCTTCAGTAAATCCCCACTTTCCCGGAGTGGTCAGAAGGTAATTTGCCAGGCTTTTTCAAACGATCCCGGGGAAGAGTCCTTTAACCTGCGGAAGCGGGAGGGACTTGTGGACAAGGTTACGAACCTAAGGCAGAATCTATTTCTGGAGCCCTTCTTGGACAGACAAGTTCAGGGCGATGGAAACTCTGAACAGAATGACGGCTGTAACTGATCTTCCAAAGTAATTAATGGTCTACGAACAAATTTTTCCACTATTTCATCTTTAAATCGCCACACACCAGCCCTCAGTGCGGCGAAAATCACGGTGTTTATTTAGATACGGACCGAGGACTTACAAAACTCAAACTTTTTGATGTTAAAAGTGAACTCCTTAGTAAGAACTCCTGACTGTATCAACAAAGCAATGTGATGCCTGATTAATAGTGCTGATTAACGTTGGCTGAGGTTAATGCGGAGCCCATTACAATAATTAAATTGTTCAGCCATATATCAAATGAGAGTCAATGAAAAATAATTTATTTAGAATTTTTAGGCATTCTCATAGATCTTTCAAAGATCTAGAATAGACTTTATGGGTCATTTGTAAGTGTAACTGGTGGTAGCCATACTCAAGAACAACAAACAAACAAAAAAAGATTTTAAAAGAAGTTTTACATGGGAGAACAGTTTATTTTTTAGGCTCGGTGATTGATAACAGGAATAACCAAACGTTTCAAAACATGAAAGTAGTTGGTTGATAAAATTATGTATACCAAGGCAACTGGCAATTGTTTCTACAGAAAGTCATTTAATTTTTATTCTCAGTTCTTGTTAAAGATCACTTAAGTTAAAATTTGAAATTTGAAGGCAGAAGTCCCCACTTTGAAATAGAAGCATTTCAGAAAATGCAAAAATTCAGGAAGTATGGCTGTGAAATGTGAATTTCACAAACCACAGTATCCAAAATAATTAATTTAGGTGCGATGAGTATCCTTAAGATATTACCACATTTGAATGATTTCCACTACCTTGTCACCTGAAAAAGAAAATTGAATTGAATAGAATTTGAGTCTTACATTTAAAATTTTTCGTTTCTTTTCACCAGAAAGCGTTTGAAATGTTTAATGAATTTTCTAAAAATGCATTTTAAAGTTTGATTTTACTTAAAGTTTTAATTTATCGTTTTAGTTTCTATTATTAAGCCTGCTTGAGTAGAAAAAAAATGTGTATATGCTATAGTAATTATTTTGAGATTACTGTGAAATGATGACTAGAATTCTCCCTTTTCTGAAACTGTAGCCCCTTTCTCCAAAGTGAAAGTTCTTATTAAAATCGTTCCTAGGTGTAACTTTATGCATGTGTAATTTGGGTTTTCACTAAAATTTTGTATTTCTTTTCTGCATTCAGTGATTGTTTTCTTTATTCCCATGGAATTTGTAAGATCCTCTCATTAGAGTGGCTTAGTTTAGCTGTCAAGTCTCTAGGGCATTCAATTGCAGATAAATGACTAAAAACGCCAGCCTAACAGCATTTTTATTAACAGATGGCGGAAAACAAACGTCTTTGGAGAAGAACCGAAGGGAACGGGTTAAAGGGTCAATAAACAATTATTATCCTGCTTAAACTGGGGGCTTCTCATCAGATTCCACGGGGAGCTGCTCGCCCCATCTAGGGGAACCACGACACCCCAACAGACTCTCCCCACTTCGGAGGACCAAGTAATTGTCCCCCAAAGGAAGGGCTGCTACAGGCATCCAGTGGTCAAATCCTAGAGTTGTGGGAGTGATTCTGAGGTTCGGGCTGAGGGCTAATTGAGAAGAAAACCGGGAACTCTTAACTCCTGCTGCTGCCGGGTGCTGACCGCCGGGGGTGAGCGCGTAATGCAGGTTATCAGCCCCCTTGGCCAGGAATAGAGGGCTCCTCTCTCCTTCCCACTCTTCTCGGTTGCTGCCCCCTCCTGCGGGCGAACTTTCTCTCGAGCAGAGCTGATTTCCTAGGCTTTCTTTCCCTTCCCTCGGCTGCGCTCTGACGTGCACACCATGTGACAGGCCCCCTTCTGCTATAAGCCGAGGGAAGGTCCGCCCTCTTCTGGACTCAGCCCCGGCCTCGCCGAGCTCTGTTCCTAGACTCTCACGCGTTCCGCGCCCTCCAGGGCGGCCGAGGCTCTGACTCGCCCACCCAGGCCCAGCCACCCCCTCCCCAACTGACGCGACGAAAGGCGCTCTCAGAAGAGAAGGTCAAGTCCTCCGCGCCGGCCGGGTGCACGCGGAGCACAGGGTGCGCAGAAACCGCGCGGTTGCAGAGGCGGCGCAGGAGTTGCAAAGTCGGAGCGCGAGACTCCGCCACCGCGCGGCAGCCCCAGCAAAGCTAGGGCAGCGGCGGCGACCCCAGCGTGGCTCCCCCGGGCCAGGCCCGCCGCCCGGGAGCGGGGCCCGGGGGCCGAGGGAGGCCGGAGTCCGGCGCCCCTATGCGCCGTCCCGCCGCCGCGGTGCCACAGCTATGACCCTGAGCACGGAGATGTCCGATGCCTCCGGCCTCGCCGAGGAGACAGACATCGACGTGGTGGGGGAGGGCGAGGACGAAGACGACGAGGAAGAGGAGGACGACGACGAGGGCGGCGGTGACCGGCCCGGGCTGGCTGTCCCCGCACAGAGGCGGCGGCGGCGCTCCTACGCTGGAGAGGACGAGCTCGAGGACCTGGAAGAGGAGGAGGACGATGATGACATCCTGCTGGCCCCGCGGACAGGAGGTTCCCCAGCAGCTCCAGGCCCGGCCCCGGCAGTGGGCACCGGAGCCGGTGGGGGCGGCACCGCGGGCGCGGGCGGCGGCGGTGGCGGGAGCGCGGGTAGCGGCGCCAAGAACCCACTGGTGAAGCCGCCCTACTCCTACATCGCGCTCATCACCATGGCCATCCTGCAGAGCCCCAAGAAGCGGCTGACGCTGAGCGAGATCTGCGAGTTCATCAGCGGCCGCTTCCCCTACTACCGGGAGAAGTTCCCCGCCTGGCAGAACAGCATCCGCCACAACCTGTCCCTCAACGACTGCTTCGTTAAGATTCCCCGCGAGCCGGGCAACCCGGGCAAGGGCAACTACTGGACGCTAGACCCCGAGTCCGCCGACATGTTCGACAACGGCAGCTTCCTGCGCCGAAGGAAGCGCTTCAAGCGACAGCCGCTGCTCCCGCCCAACGCCGCGGCCGCCGAGTCGCTGCTGCTGCGCGGTGCTGGGGCCTCGGGCGCCGCGGGAGACCCGGCGGCCGCCGCGGCGCTCTTCCCGCCCGCTCCACCGCCGCCCCCTCACGCCTACAGCTACGGCCCCTACGGCTGTGGCTACGGCCTGCAGCTGCCGCCCTACGCGCCGCCCTCCGCCCTCTTCGCGGCCGCGGCGGCCGCGGCGGCCGCAGCCTTCCACCCGCACTCGCCCCCGCCGCCCCCGCCGCCACACGGTGCGGCCGCCGAGCTGGCCCGGACCGCCTTCGGCTACCGGCCGCACCCGCTCGGCGCCGCCCTGCCCGGCCCCCTGCAGGCCTCGGCGGCCAAGGCGGGCAGTCCGGGCGCCTCCGCGCTGGCGCGCTCGCCCTTCTCCATCGAGAGCATCATCGGGGGCAGCCTGGGCCCCGCCGCTGCCGCCGCCGCCGCCGCGCAGGCCGCCGCCGCCGCGCAGGCCTCGCCCTCGCCCTCGCCGGTGGCAGCTCCGCCGGCTCCCGGCTCCGCGGGAGGCGGCTGCGCGGCTCAGGCGGCAGTGGGCCCGGCCGCTGCGCTCACTCGCTCCCTCGTGGCTGCAGCTGCCGCCGCCGCCTCCTCTGTCTCCTCGTCGGCCGCCCTGGGGACTCTGCACCAAGGGACTGCCCTGTCCAGTGTGGAGAACTTTACTGCTAGGATTTCAAATTGTTAATAACGCTATGTTAGCGCGCTTGAGAAAGAGAAGGTAGGAATCCCGGCTCTCTCTCTCTTTTTTTTTTTTTTTTTCCATCACGGTGGTTTGGTGTTTTGTTCGCTCCTACTGGCCCCTCTCAACCTCGCGCTCCCATTTTCTCGGCTTCGGATTCTTGGATGAGACTTTGGCGACCGCGCGGGCACGCTTTTTGGCTCTGCGGGTCCCTCTATTTATGCGAAGTCGTCCTATCCTGCAGCCCCCTACCCAGGTTGGGGAGGAAGAGGGTGCTGGTGGGGATTCTTCTTGTCCAGGCACTAGGGGCTTCCTTGACTTTGGGCAAACTGAAAAAAAAAAAAAAAAAAAAAAATCTAAGCCTTTTTGAGGTGTAGAGATTCTCAGGTTCAGGCGTTTAAGATCAATAACGTTCAAATGAATAATAATACAAAAACAGTAAAGGGCTTGAAGAATGCCTTTTATTTGAGGATACTTGTCTGGTGTACTTTTTCATGAAAAGGAAAAAATGATTAACATGTTTACACAAGAAACAAAATTCAAAGTTATCATTTCTTATTTTAACCTGTGTTTTGTATCATAATAGATATGCTGAATTTTTATTTTGTACTTACTGTGTATTCTTTACAAGGAGTATTGTAAATTTTACTGGCAATTATTATTGTACTATTGTAAGATTTTTACACTTTTTCAGAAATAAAATGCTTAATTTTCAAAGTAAATCTGCTGAAGTAATTGGCTTCAGTTGCCCCTTCTTAGTTTATTTTCTATTAAGAAAAGTTCTATATGGAATGAGTAGGAATTCAGCATAGAATAGACAAATATTATTGCCAAAGAGATTTTAACAAAAGTATCATATCATAATTTTTCATTTAAACTTCCTAAGTAAAAGTCATTGCAGATGAGGGATTATTCTTAAATGATTACAAATAAGCTACTTTGATATTCATTTCAAAAGCTGAGTCTACTCTATCTTAAAGACCATTGAGACATTTTAAAACTGAAGCCACAGTTACCCTGAGATAATTTTATAGGAATTTGAAATCTTATTTTTAAGCTTTCCACTTCATTTGATTTCCACTTGCTTTTCAGCACAATATTGCTTATATATGCAAAAATGGTACAAGATAATATTCTCTAATGGAAACAAAACAGCAAAGAGGCAGTTTCTAGTTTAAAATTTTGATAGAAAAATAAATTAGTAGAGACAATCATCAGTAAAAGCTTTAAAGTCTTGAATGAGCAATATATAAATATATATATATTATATATCTGAATATATAAAAACCCATATTTGATACTTCTAGCATGTAAAGTTACCATTTTTTCAGATAAAAGGATTTCAGAAATTGCATGAAGGGGTTTCTTAAATCTTAAAAGGCAAACATTGAAATTCTAGCTTAAGTGAATAACTTGAGAAATCCTCAACTTTAGCATATGTTTTAAAGAATTAAAAATAAAAATGCATCAAGTGTTTATTGAGCCAATTATACAATTTGAGTGACTTAAGATGTCTTTCCTCCCCCAAGTTTCAAGTCATTAACTAATTGTGTCCAATTTCTTTCTTTCTTTTTTTTTTTTACAAATACTGTGAGACTAGTTTTGATAGCTAATAACAAATGTTATTATGGGCTATAAATAAAACCAAGGCATATTTAATACATAATTTGAATGCCTAATATCAGTGGAAATTAAATGGCTTTTTTTCAATTTCCATAAAATATCTGGACAGGCCTATAGCTGAAGACCTGAAGATTCAACTTCCCAAATTAATGAACTCTATGGTAGAGGCCAATATTTTTAAGTAATATTCATTCTTGATTCCCTATCCTTTCATCTCAACCGACTCTCACAGCCTCGAAATTAAGTTCTGCTTGTTTTTTCCCCCTATGGGATGTTTGGAAGAAGTTAAATAAAAGGTTAGAGTAAACACACTCACCCTCAAACTTACCACTAAATATATAGCTACAAATTGAAATACTGCTAGACCAAAATCCTAAATGCAAAGTTCCTTGTACCCTAGCCAGGCTAAGAAGAGAAGGAGACATTGGACCCGAGAATGTCTGGAACCCACACCCAGAGATGCAGAGGCTTTAGCAGGCGAAATCCAAAGGGCGCAGACAAGGCTGGCGCACCTTGTGGCCTTCTGTAAAGCTGGGATCTGGAATTTAGATCTGAAAGTAATTACAAAAGGGGCCAAGAACAAAACCGTTTTTTTTTTTTTTTTTTTTTTTTTTTTTTTTTTTTGCTTTTGTTTCTGTTTTGCATGACACATGGATGTCCCGAAAAAAGGGATTCCGGCTAAGCCCTTTCTCGCTCAGATTCCTGCATCTTTAAAAAGTGCGGGGACGAGCTCCACCTCCCAGGCTGTCAGTGCTCTTCAGAGAATGGCAAGAAAGTACTGGGCAATCCAGCACTGGCCCTGCTTGGTTCTGGGACTGGGCTCCCGCTACACTGCTCCTGCTGTTTTTGAACAGGTGGAGCGCAGCGTGAGCCCCTGACCCAAAAGTAAATACAAACCCAACTTGCCTTGGTTTCTAGTGCTGCGTCCCCAACATTCAGCTACCCACCCTGCGGGACTGCGGTTCGAGGTGGGCTTTGCTTGCCCCTGTGGGCTGATGCCTGAGGAAGCCAGAGCCTTGAGGCGGGTGAGGTATGGGCTGTGAGAGGTGGGTGATGGGCCTCGGGGCTGGCGAGGCTGAAGAGTGGGCCTGGGCCGAGAGCTGTGGACCAGCGAGCCGGGAACGCGGGGCGCGCCCAGTCAGGCCGCGCAGGCGAGCAGGTGCTGGAACAAAGGCCGCCAGGCCGCCGCTACCCGGGCCTTTGATGGGCAAGGACGTCTCCTCCCCGGGCTCCTTATTCGCATGCAAATCCAGCGCTGGTCCCCTTTTCTTTGAAGGCAAACAGAAGGATGTTTGTGTGTTTGTAGGGACGAAGCTTGCTTGAACAAGCCTTCCTCAATAGGCTGGGTCTCGAAAAATAAACCAGTTGGACAAACATTGGCCACCAGCTCTCCTCCTCCCAACTACAAAGTGTGGATTTGCTACAACTCATTAACCCGACGCTTTTCTCCCCTTCTTCTTGTTTCTCTACTCATCAAACGCCCCCGTAGAGCCTGGAGACAAATGACCGAAGCGCAGTCGGGAGGGAATTGCAGTTAATAGGGAGAGGGATATATTGGGGCTAATGGTTCAGGCAGCTCCCGGAGAAGGACCACACAAAAAGGAGCCTCTTCATTCAGGGCTCTGTTGTGCTGCAGAGATTTAATCTGCAGCTAGATTTAGCCAAATGTTATCTATTGCGGGGGTAATGAAGCCCTTATGGATTGAATTGCTTCTTGTACCACACATGGTGTCATGACCTTAGATTGTTTCTTGGTTGATTTCTTTTTTTCTCTATTGGGTAATTATTTTATTTCTTTAGAATAAGAAGCTAGTGCTTCTGCTCAATAACGTGTTTCCTTTCCATCCTCAACACACATTTATTTAAGAACCACTTTCTTTCCTCTTATTAAAAAAAGAAAGAAAGAAAGAAAGAGGGGGGTGGGAAACCCTGAGAAGGTGAAAGAAAAAGAATTCGAAGACTTCTTACTTGTTGAATTATCTTTATGTTTACTCATCTTGGCTTCTCTGTCTCTTAAGCAGTGGCCCTTTACTGCTCAAACTTTCTATTGATGGAACTGAAATTTTGAATATATTTTTGGTCTAAACTCCTAGAGTGAATGTAGAGTAAGTATCCATCTCAGGAAAAGGATTCTGCCCTTCCGTTTTTCTTTCTCTATAAGCCCACCATTTCTTCCTGGAGCTTGTCTCCTGAGGGAGCTGGGGGAGGTGGTCATTCTGATGGAAGGTGATTATTTTGATGGAATACCAGCCTGTGTCATTTATTAAAGGCTGTCTGAGGCCAGTGGTTGAGGCTGTGTCTGTTTTGTTTTTCTCTCTTTGGCCCTGGTGGCTCTGATTTCCTTGCTTGATGGAGGACCAAGCTTGGAACTGTGTTATTACAACTGCTGTTGATGGGTAGGGATCTGATCTTACTACCCAAAGCCAGGAATCAAGGACTCTAGAATATAATGTTAAAATTCTCTGCTGGCTACACATCCCACTCACACCTGTTTTTATTACTAACTGAGAAAAGTCATTTGGGGCAACTTCAAGGTCATATCAGTACCAAACAGCAACCCCAACCAGAAATCTGCCCCAGGATCAGCTCTGGTCTAGTAGGGCTCCTCCAGGGAAATAAGTGTGCATGCAATTGGAATACCAAGGGCTCCCCCATTCCCTTTAAAACAGGACCAGACAAGGACCAGCCCAGGGAGTAAAGGACAAGTGAAGTGGGCCCAGCATTGTCCGAATCCATTCTTGTCTTTGCCGGGTCCACATGGTGCAGCTGAGTCACACATATACACACAGACAGGCACACTCATTGCCCATCAGCTGCCACTTGCCTCCCTTCTCCCCTCTATGATTTCGTAATTAGACATATGTTTTTTGTTGGTAAATGTGTTTGATGTCATGGCCAGTGAAACGTGGTGTGTTTATAGGGCCACGAATGTAAATGTGTAAATATGTTTAGTGTAAAATCTGGCCCTTCGACTTTAGCAATAAATACACTGCCAACTCGGATACGATTACATTTGACAGAAAGATGGAGAATCTGATCATGACCAGCTGCTCAGGGCTCTTTGGGGCTTAGACTTTCCCAACTGAATTCACTTTTCAGATAATTTCTTTGCATGTCACATCTCTCTAATCACATGTTTCTCTTGATGTGAGCAGCTTGCGCTCCTTTCTTTTTATTGTTGACCCCTCTGGCATGTAGGAAACTTCCTGGTTCATTCCTCCAGCTTCTTCTGTACCAGGAAAATGCTAGTCATGCTAGTCAGTAGTAAGCAAAACACACAAAGAGAAAAACAACAAATGATTATTTTTTCCTTTGTATTTTTTTTTTGAATTCCTGAGTCTTCAGGTGTGATAGGATAGCAAGAAAGTGAAATGGAGATTCAACATTGTGAGCTTTGCTGAGCTTGTCATTATCATCAGCATTCTATTTTTTAAAAAAGCTGTTTTGAACTAATCTTACTTTTCAAAAGTAAAAAAAAAATTAGGGCAGCATAATTTACATAAAGAAAAGTATAGAAATCCCAACAACTTTTCACAAAGTGAACACACCCCTATATCTCCTGTCAGGCAAGACGCAGTTGTTATCAATGCCCTTCCTGTTTATTCCAGCCAGCACCCCCACCCTATACTGTCTTTTAAAAAGAACTTTTACTAATATTTCTCTAAATTATACCATGAAATAGGACAAGAGATATTACTGACCTCATTTTACAAATAAAGACATCAAGGCTCAAAGAGATTAAATGACTTGCTCAAGGTCATAGCTACTTCAGCATTTAAATCCCATTTTTCCCCCATTGCGCTACACCACCACTTTGTTACCATCAATGTGATTTATTGAATCCCCACAGTGGTAGGGAAGTGCCTTAGAGGCACAGTGTAGAAGAGCCATTTATTCGTATATACTTTGCTTTCTTGCTGCACCCTCTTCCCTATCACCTCCACAGAGGTCTTTCAGATATGCCCCACCACCTTGTTTTAGATGCATTTGGAATTGACAGCTAATTATTTCAGAGGCATTTGTTTCCTCCACCTAGTTCTACATGATACTCTGTTAGCAGCTCTTTTTCCATTTTTTTTTTTTTGCGCCAGAAAACTTCTTTAAAACATTATACATATACACACAGAGCTCACAACTCACTTTTGTACTGTTTACCCACTTCTTCTGTTTCTTCCATTGATTTTTAATTGTCAAAATTTGCAATTTTAGAGCTTTTAGCAAAGTTTGGTAGGCAGATCTTACAACTGGCCTTAAGGACACATTTTCCCCATGTGGAAGACAATGTAGGGAGTCAGGACAACAGATTTAACACTGAATGAGAAAATGAGCCCCCCCACGACCAAGAATATGTCTCTGCTTCATACACACTCTAGAAAATTTTACTGTCTTTGAACAGCTTCGGAATATGATATGGCTTGGAAGGGTTCTTTTGGCCCCTGCACAATGAATTCACTGCAGAGGAGCCTTTGTAGTGGTGATCCCACCTGGAGCTCCTACTTGCCTCACCTAGTTCTCCCCAAAGTGCTTGCGGGGACATGGGGGGGGGGATTCTAAACAACCTGCTAGTTCATCCTTGCCTGTTGCCATCCAAAACCTTAGGGAGGTCCAGTCTCCTGAGGTACGGACTGGGACTGCTTTGTCCAGTAAAAAGACACCCAAGCTGGTTGGCAGTGTGGGGATTGTGCTTGGCTAACTGTGAGCTACAGAATGCAATAGAGAATATCATGGCAATCTTTCCAAGGTGCTAGTTGCAAAAGATGTTGATTTTCTAGTACAAACATGATTTTTTTAAAACCAGAAAGTTTTTCTTCAAAAGTCAAAAAAAAAAAAAAAAAAAAAAACCCGTTTCACAAAGAAAATCAGTCAATTAATATCAACAGTTTCATTTAAACAATCTGGAAAAATCCTAATTCTGAACTTGAAGTTAGACAAAAGTTTGGAAGGATATTTTTCTACTCTTAAAATGAGAGTAACTTTATTTTGCAAGATAGGGTGTTTTCCTGTGTATAGGATACTACTGACAGGATACTGGTTAGTCACTGAATGCAAGCTACATGGATGTGTCCTAGGCCCTGCCAATCCAGTGAGCACCGGGAAAGGACAGGGGAGATGATGAATTTGAAGCCATGGGGCCTTGCCTGGTCTCACTGTCTCCTTGCCTGGTCTCACTGTCCCCGAGGGAGCCAGGCACAGGGAAAGGATTCTTTCTTAATTGTAACTATTGATCAACAGCAGGGTGGCAAAGGAAAGAGTTGAGGACAGAGATTAGCCATGACAGAAGAAAGAAGTGTCTGCACGCTTGCCCAGGCATTCTGGTTAATAAACCAGGTATTTTTAAGAAATAAAATGAAACAGCACATTTTCTGAAAAGGCTACAATAAAGGACTTTCATAGGGAAAAATAACTTGGCTCTCTATATTTGTTTGTTTGTATTTAGAGTTTCATATACATGAAAATGAAAAATGACTGTACAAGATGATGTTCTTTTAAATACCTGACTATGGAGAGAAAAAAAAAAAAAAGTCACAAGCCAAACAATCTCCAAAGCTCATGTGAGAATACACAAGATTAGGTTGAAATGAGATGTTAGTTTGTCGCCCTCATTTATGGCTAGTCTGTCCTTCTTTCCTTCCTCCCTCCCTCTCTTCCTTCATTTCTTCCTTCTTTTCTCCCTTCCTCCCGCAACCCTTGGTGAGGCAGGCATCTTGTGAGAATCAGATAATATGATCTATGTGAAAATGTTTTGGAAACTTATATTAATTTAAAGAGTTGTGATATCTGTGTGGCTTCTTCCACAACTTATTCATCCCTGGGGGGGGAAAAAAAAAAGAAAATGAAAAACTTTAAAACTTCAGAGCATCCCTAAATTATTAGAGAAAATTTTGGCTCTCTTAAAAAAAACCAAACACTTTCTTCAAAATTCCCACCCCTATCTAAGAAATAAAATTGTTACTTAGTCCTTCATAGAAATATCGAGGATAAAAGAGGTGGCATTGTGTGTTCTTTGGCGTCAGCCAGATGTATATTTGAACAGATAACTTTCTTGCCCCTTCTAAAACAAACAAACCAATGGTGTTTTAAATCCATTCTTCTAGTCTCTTGCTCTGTTTCTTTCCTCTACTTACTTATCTGCTGATCATCTCTTTAACCCCTAAGCTTTGAAAAGTGGGATTAACTCACACTATTTATTGAGCACCTGCTATACTGCAAATCCCTTTATTCTCCCTTTAAATATAGGAAACAAATTAAAGAATTCCCGTGACCAAACTGCCTCTAATAACATAATCACATGTTCAGGAAACAAGAACAGCAAGCCATTTTAGCAGGGAACCATGGAGTGGAGGGAAGCCTAGAAAGGCAATTTTTCAATTTTCCATTTAAAAGAACATTTTTTCATTACTAAACACTTTGATGGGATATAAACTAAATTGATATCTTTTTGACAATATCTTTCTGGCAAGGCCAATATACTCACAAAAATACCTAAACTAACAAGTGTCTTTGGAATATGGAGGTGGAGTCAATTCCACACTCCTTCAGGCAGAGAACCAGGAATCTCAGTTTCCTCCCAAGGTTCTAAGGCTTTTTACTAATAAATCATTTTGTGTCCCTAGTTGCCAGTTCTCCGTGAGCAACTGTAAAAGGGAAGGTGATGTCTTGTTATGAGGCCTTCATACATTACCCTGAACTGAGACTGTGACCTGCACAGAACATGTTCATATTCAGACAGGTTTGTGAAGAGTTAAATATGGAGGCACAGCCTAAAACCCTAGGGCACTTTTTTCCATCCTTAAATATTTTATTACAAATCAAAAATAAAAATAAAGTACAGTATATTTTTCTTGTATTTTTTATAAACTTTGAACTATTTTTTTTTTCCACTTGAAGAAATTGCAACATGCAATTTGTGAACTCAGAGAGTCCAGATTTTGGACCAGTGAGGGTGCACAGGCGCCCAAGAGTTTTTCTGAATTCAACTCAAGCATTAACCTCACCTTTAAGTTGTCATCGCCAAGAAACTGAATCCAAGTCACCAAGTTTGGGTCTTGTTTTCTTCTACAAAAGTAACCAGGGGCACAGAGGACAAAAATAAAATGTGAGGCGCTCTGTGCTCTGTTTTTCTATTTAAGGAATTTAATATTTCTTTGCCTTCCTCCCTTTTCCCTGCCCCCTCCCATATTCATACATAGCAGGACTCCAGCAACCATCTCCCACACGTCTTTAGAACTATGTGGGATGAGATCCCTTATTTTAGGGAGTTGGTGGGTGCGGGTTGTTATTGTAACTCTATTCTGTAACTAAAGCTCTGGCATGTAATAAATCTCTCCCCAAAGACTTTTGGATCTTTGATTTGAAAAATCGGATTCCTTTTGTGGAAACAGTTGACAGGAACCTAAAAGGATTAGTTGCATTCCACATAGGATAATTTTTACTGGCAACATTTTGAAACGATTTGGTCCCTTTCAGACCTTAAACAATGTCCAGAAAAATGATCTAACGAGACTTGTATTGTTTTCCTTTGTCTATGAATCCGCTTGCTGCTTGTGCCAACCTCTCTATAGGGTTTTGACAGCGTTTTGCTCCCGAGCAGTGCACCAAATTAATTCCCTCTTTCTACTTGGTTTGTTACCTTCTTCGGCCAGGGGCCCAGCAGTGTTTTCCCAACGTCAGGCCTTGAAACAAAGCGGGAGTGGGTGGTTTGTGGCGCCGATGTCTGACAGGGGGCGAAGGGACCTACTCCTCGCTCTCCAAGGGCTGGGAGTGCGTTGCGCAAAGCCCTGGCCCGCGGCGTCGCCTGCAACCCCAGTGTGTGGACAACGCCAGGACTGGCGAGGCAGCGCGCACTTCCCCATCCTTCACCGTCCAACATTCCAGGGGCGCTCATCCACTAAAATGTGACGCGGAAAGGGAGAGGGCGGGAAGGAAGAGAATTTTGGGTCTCTTTTCTTCTCTACCCGCCCTTCCCCCAATCCCCCCCCCCCCAAAAAAAAGGAAAAACAAAAAAAGCGGCCTGCCTTCTCCTAGCCGACCGCTGCTGTGCTGCTGCGAGCGGGCCGCGGGCCGGGCGCTCCCGCCTTCCCGACCCTCTCCACTGTTTATTTTGTTGTCAGCGGACTTATCAAGATGTTAGTTTGCAGGAGGTTCTGACCTGCCTGGGCGCTTTGGCTGCTCCGCCCGGGCTTTCCCTTCTGTTTTTACACCTGCACAAACTCCACCGCACTCCCCTGCCTGATTTATAGCCCAATTAAAGGTTCAATGTTCTCCAAGCCACCCGGGCAGCTCCCTTTCCCGCCTCCCGCCGTCCGCGGCAAGCGCAGGAATGCGCCACGACCGGCGTACCGCGCCCGACGACCCGGAGGAGCGGCGACGCGGGGGACAGGCCTGCCCTGAGAGAAGGGTGAAGAGACTGGCCAGCACACAACCATCAGTCGTGCGCAAAAAGGTCTTTCCCAGCCCAAAGTTATTTCCTTCTTGGGGTTTCGGCATTTGGTGTGAAGCGCTGCCCTCCAGCACCCACGGCGGGCGCGGGAGGGCGCGGGGAGCTGACACGTGGCGCGGCGGGACTCGGTGGCCCCGCAAGTACCTTCCGCCCGAGGCCCCCTTGGGCCTGGTCGCCCACACCGCGCCTCCACACGATTTTCTGGGTGAGGAAGGGGCGGCTGTGGGGCCCAGCGAGGCGGAGAGGCGCCGGGCTGTGGTGGGGGGCCGTACCCGCCCGTCGCGGCCCTTACTTTCCACCTCGCTCGGCCAAGGCTTGAGACCGCGGTCTGAGACTGTCCCTGGAGAAGCGGGTGGTTCCCGCTGTCTGCCCCGGCTGTGGGCGGGAGGCGCGGGGTCAAAGACCGCCCAGCCGGCGATCCTGCCGCAGCCGAGCCTCCGCGCGGGCGGGCGGGCTTCGGCTCCAACCTCCTCCTTTGCGGGCCTTTTCTTTCCGGAGAGAATAAGCGGCAACCCAGCCGAGATTGGCAGCATTGAGCATCTTCCTAACCCAACTCTGTCTTCTTTCCATCTATCAATCCACCTTTCTAATTAGACTAATTAGGAGCGCTCCAGAGTGTCGCTAGGCCCAGGGACTGAACCGCTTAGGGGTTGTGAAAAGAGCCGTGAATGGCCACGCTGGGGGCCGGGCGGGGGCCTTTGCGACCCATTCAGCACAGAGTAACAGTGGCTACATTTATCCCTGACCATTGAAAAGAGGCTCGATTAAAACGTTTGGGAACTAATGCCACCCTGCATCCCCTCTCTAATTAGAGGAGCCCGGGGCGATGGCTAGAGCGCCCGGGACCCCGCAGACACTAGTCCTGCACGCCACTGCTTTCCGCCCTTTCAGCGCAGCGGATTTCCTTCCCCGAGACAAAAGTCCGCCACCTCCCCACCTGTTGCCCAACCCTCGCTTTCCCACCCATCCGCAGCCCCTAGGTCCTAGTCCCAAACTGAAGGTCCAGCCAACTGCGTTAGAACGCTCAGCAAGCCGAGACGTTGAAGGCAGCGGAGTGGAAAAAAGGCGCCTAGTGCCCCCTTTTCTGTCTTGGAAAGCATCCTTGCGCGTTCGGTAGGCTCCACATTTTCTTTCCATCTGTCTTCCTGGGTATTTCTCACATTCTCTGTGTATAGTTCGCCCCACCCCCACACACTCCCTTTCAACGTCGACTTTTCAAGTAAAAAATTGGGAATGAGAAGAAAGTGGATCAGATGCCATCCTGGTCCTTTATCTTGGTCCCCTATTTTGGTGTACGAGTTCCTAACTGGCATAAATAATTTGTACTTTTTGCTACTAGTCTTTAATTTTTTTTAAGTGTGTCAAACGCCTACTATGTGCCTAGACAGACTTATTCTACTCCTCAAGTAAGCCCTCTTCCTTTCCTCTCAGCTCATCCCCAAGTATGTCTTTGGAAGTTGAACCTGACTTGATTCAACTCCTCAGGCAAACTGTTGATTCTCTCCCCATAGTTTATATGTAGATATATTTTGCATTATCTTTCTCATGGCTTAATGGGAATGATCACAGGCAGAAGGAGAGCAAAAGAGAGAAAAGAGACATAGCATACATATTACAATTACAGATCTTATGGGGTGGGGTGGAGGAGGGTTGTTTGTTTCTTCTGTTGGTGAGAAGGTGGTATCTGATTTTTTTTTTAATTGAAATACTGCTTTGCTCTAAAATAAAAGTGACCAGGAGGATTTGATTTCTTTCATTCTCTTTCTACTAATATTTCTGTTTTGGAAAAGAGCCAGATGTGTAAAGAAATATCATCAGGTCACTGTTCTTGATCATGTTAATTTAGAAAATGGAACCTCAATAAAAGATGCTATTAACTAAATGTCAACCCACAGCATGCAAAATTCCTTGGATCCAAACTTCAAAAAAAGGAATGAAAGATGTCATGTGAGTGAAAGAAATCATGGGATTTTTTTTAAAGCCTAAACTGATCTTAATAGAGTTTTATTGCTTCCACACTACTTCACAATCTTTAATTTAACAGTTACAATATGCATGGCATTGGAACATGAATCTGACTAGTTAAAAAACTGAGAGGAGCAAAGAAGAGGAAAGAAATGAGAAAAGTGCTTTTTGCATTGGGGAGAATGGCATTTTGCAAATTAAAAAAAAAATTTCTGGAAACAAATTGAAATTAAAACCCCAAATTTACGCTGTAAACTTGTCACCAAACCTCTTCTTTTTAAAAAAATTTCAGTAATTAACTTAAAATTTTTAAATTTTTTTAGTTGTAGTTGGACTCAATACCTTTATTTTATTTATTTATTTTTATGTGGTGCTGAGGATTAATGCAGTGCCTTCAACATGCTAGGTGAGCACTCTACCACTGAGTCACAACCTCAGCCCCATTAACTTAAATTTTAATTAAAGAATAGCATCCACATAGTGAAGAGTCCAGTTCATGAGTATACAACTTGGTGAATTGCAATTGTGTAACTACTACTTAGATTAAGCCATAGAATATTTTAAACAGAAATAGAAAACTCCTCTGTGCCACTTTCCAACAAATATCACCTCATTTCCATCCACTATTCTAATTTCTGTCACCATAAATTAGTTTTACTTGTTCTTGAACTGCATATATATGGAATCATACAGTCTTTTGTTTGACTTCTTTTACTCACTGGTGTGTTTGTGAGATTCATCTGTTCCAATTCCTATTTATAAATCAATTTAAATGGTAAATGGTTTATGCAAGTAAAGGCTGAGAAGCAAGCTTCAGGAAATTTTACTTTGGTTTGAAATTAAAACAAACACTTCTTCCCCCACAGAACCCCAACATTTCATTGTGACCAGAAAGGTAATTATTTTATGATTACAAGTAAATAAATAAAAAGAAATAATTTACTCCTAGCAACTGTGAGTTTCATCATTTTGAAGATGCAATTTTGGGTAAATGTAGGTGAACAGAAGCCACAAGCTGCTTTTGTAATTGGATTCCATTTCCTACTTTCCATTCCATTCCCTAAGACTAGTAGTAAGTACTTGGGCCTCTTCACAAAGAATGGCATGAACTTGAGGGGGAAAGTAAATTGCATCCAGTTTGTTCTACCTCAGATGTGCAAGTACTTAATGCAACAGCCTGTTAAGTGTTTTGAATTCTGTTGGAAACTAAAGTGTTCATTTTGCAACTAACTTAGCAGTCTGTATTTTATCCCATCAGTGGGTCACTATATAGACTAGCTAACTTCCAACGGGACTGTACCGCAAATCTGCAGAATTGTGATTGTCTTTTTCACTCTTAGCATCCCCAGCAATCTGGCCATAAAGCCAGCTCTCTCATGAATTCATGCTGTGGGTAACCAACCAGAGATAACCAGTGCAGCCCATCATCAGTTCTCTCTCCCCTCAATAGAAACAAGGGAATGCAGCCAGTAGGACCCTCTCTACAGGAAGGACAGTATCTTTAATATATGTTCATGCCACTGAGAAATTATAAGAACAGGTGGAAGAGCTTGAGGCAGGTTTTTGGTTGCTTATGCTGGACGTTGGTGAATTCAAAATTGAAAACATATTGTTTTATAATCTTAAATCTAAACATTAATATAACTACAAAATAAGGCTTGGAGTTCCTTCTAAGGAAATCAATATGAAGAGTGAAGTCATCCCCACTTAACTACAATAATATCAGTCAAATAAATTGAACTGGTTATTTCCAAAAACAATTAAAAGAACCATGACTCTACTAGACTAGTTAAATAAAAACAATAGTAATAATACCAAATAATGGCAAGGGTTCAGAGAAACTGAGTTCTCATACATTACTAGTGTAATTGTCAAATGTGAGTTCAGTTACCTATAAAACTAAATGTTCATTTACTATACAGTCCAGCAGTTGTATTTGAGGGCATTTATTCCAGAGAAATGAAAACTTATGTTCACAGAAAAAAAATCATACACAAATAATTGTAGCAGCTTTATTTATAATAGGAAAGAAAAAGAAAAGAAACCTATATATCTTGAATGACAAAACTCAGAGATGTTCATCTAAGCAATAACTGAATATGTGTAACAAACTGGATCTTAAGAACATTTTGCTTAGTGAAAAACATCAACCTCAACAGATTACATAGAGAATTATTCCATTAATATAACATATTTGAAATGACAAAATGGGACAGGAAAGAGGGGAGTGGTTCCTTTGTAGTGATGGAGGAGTTTTGTATTTTGTAATTGTTACATAAATCTAAGCAAGTGGGCTGGGGATGTGGCTCAGTGGCAGAGCGCTTGCCTCACACATGTGAAGCAGTGGGTTCAATCCTCAGCACCACATAAAAATAAATAAACAAAATAAAGATATTGTGTCCATATATAATCTACACATGAAATAACATTGCATAGATATGTATGTGTACAGGCACAAGAAATTACAACTCTATATGATTTAAATGTGTCTTCCAAAAAGCAAGCATTGGAAACTTTATCCCTAATGCAAGGCAGCAAAGTAAAAGGGGCGGGGGGACGAACAACTTGTGTAGATTGATATAGCAGGAGTGGGAGCCGTTTATTGTAGGACAGGAGGGGTATATATACATTTCACACAGCTTATCTTAATTAACATAAACTAGATACAGCAGTCAACCAATAAGGAATCTCCACACTTAATGGCTCACTGGCGTTACTTCACAAACCACTCCCTCTGCAAAATGCCAGGTGCCATCTTGACTTGTTTACCACAATACCTTTGTTTATTTGTTTGTTTTTATGTGTGTTGAGGATAGAATCCAGTGCCTCACACTTTCTAGACAAGCACTGTACCACTGAGCCATAACCCCAACTTGGGAGTGAAGGATCTTTTTTTTTTTTTTTACACAGAAACCTCTCACAAGCCACTGTAAGAAATTTCAGGTTTTTATAAATTACCTAGTCTCCCTTACTCTGTTATAGTAGCCATGAAATGGACTAAGACACACACACAAATACACCAACATACAGAGACCAATGCACAGAAAAATTGGCAAAAACCAAATAAGCCTTATAATATACTTAATAATGTTATTAAACGTCAATTTCATGGTTGCACTATCCTACTGTAATTATGACAGCATTGGAGAAAGCTGGGTGAAGTGTGCATGGAACACTGTAATATTTTTGCAACTTCCTGTGAATCTTTCATTATTTAAAATAAAATATTGGAAAATAGAAAACATCCTTCAGTCAGTGTCTCATTAATAAAACTTTCTGCTGATGACAAGAGCTTTCATTGGTTTATTTTTCATAATTAATAAGGACAATTAATTTTGCCCAGTCCTAGTGACAGATATTTTATAAGCAAAGTTTAAAAGTCTGATCATTTTCAATTGTATTTCCTATTGATAGGCTCCACACTGAATAGTTTTTGTAATGAAAAAAAATACTGTCTATTCATTTAAAAGACTTCATTCTTTGGGGGTAAATTTAATTTCCAATGACCAAGTGTCACTGAGAGTCAAATATGATATGATGTCTAAGTTGGATAAAACATTCACTTGGCAAAATCAAAGTGTTCTGGACAGATTTATCATTGGTGTATCTTGTGAATTGGTTACAAAAGGAGCACTCTCAACGTGTCCTCAAGAATGACAGTATCATTGGAACTGGTCTGCTCCCAGGGTTATTGTCAAAAGGGTAACAATCATTTGCATGAATAAAGTCTGATGAAAGTTTAAACAAATTTGCATTCAGTTCTGGGGATGTAGCTCAGTGGTGGAGCACTGGCCTAGCATGTATGTGTAAGGCCTTGTGTTTGATTCCCAACACTGGAAAAATAAAAATGCCTCATTTCTAGATTCATGCTTTAAAGATGGTTCCTGAAAATATGCATGACTTGTTTTGGAAATAATATGTTAAACTTAGGTAAGAATTGTTTTTAAAGGAGAGTGTTTACTGTCTTTTTCTGAGGTGGGAGCAAAGTTTATAACTTTGAACTATTACAAGTGACATTTTTGTTAACTGTAGTCATGGTTATGTTTTCCTTAATCCCTCTACCAAAGGGCAAATCAGCAAGACTACCACTAGTTAAGTAGTTTTAAAAAATCTCTAATTACAGAGTGTGTTCAGCTTACATGCTCGATAGGCCCACAATTACAGTATTTGTGTGTGTGTGTGTGTGTGTGTGTGTGTGTGTGTGTGTGTAGATGCTGTCCACCTAACTGTAAGTGGATCATGGCATAATTCCTACTGTAAACACTGCGAATGACTGGATTTCAGTCAAATTTCAAGTCCTGATGCCAGTCTTTTAGCCATTGTACTTTTTCTTCCCTCAAACGTTTTATAGCCTTATTATTTTATTTCCACTAGGAATTGTGGAGTTCTAAATACTATTAGTGGTTTACCACTTTTGCACACATGTATCCTATTATTTTTGGAGACATATGTGGGGAAAGAGACTGCCCTCTTTTATTTCACCCATTCACCTACCTGCTCACAGAGATCGGGCCCCTTTATGTTTAAAGGGACCACACAGAGTCCAAGAAATGTAACATTATAGACATTAAGTAGCATGAGGATTGAAAAAAATACAAAAAAAGGATCATATTAAAATATTTATACTGTAACTAAAATATTCAAGGGAAACCAAAGACCTACATTTAGTCATTCATTCTTTCATTTTTCATCTTGCATTTAGTGAGTACCTAGAGTGTGCTAGGCATGGTATGAAGTGCTGTGAATGCAAAGAAAAATAAAACATCTGGTTAGGGAAAGGGGGAAACAGGTATGCTAATTAAAGTGTTATGTGATGTGTTTCAATAGAACTAAGAACTGATTAGTACAAATCACAGAGAAAGAAGTAACTGGGAGGGCCAAGGAAGGCTTCACAGAGGACATAATGTTTGAGATGGACTTTGAGAAGAAACAGAAACTATACATAGAAATATTCTTTTATACAAAAGAATAGCAGTATGAAAGAGCTGCTATTCTTTTATGCTGCTCTTAGCAAGCAGGACAGCAAACCCTGAAATCTCATCACATTGAGTCAACCAAATGCGTATCAAGCCGGTGATGGACTCTTGGAGCCTGATCACCACAACCTGGGGTCTCTTTGGCGGTGTCTAGAACCACTGTGTGTGAAGCGGGACAAGTTCAGTTGAGCATATGGGTTAACTGTTGAAGCATTTAGCCTCCAAACATATTTCTCTCATCTCACTTCTAAGTGGGACAGTTCTATGGCATATGCAGGTTTTTTTTTTTTTATGAAAAAAGAGAAAAACTTTAGAGATGGCTCTCAGACTTTTAGAAAGGTGAAGAGAGCTAGACCACTAGCTGGGCCCAGCTGGGAAAAAGGAAGGTGAGAGTGAGCCAGGCAGGGGAATAAAAAAAAATTTTTGTCATTCACTGTGATGCCACTCCCAGCCGGAGTGTCCAAGCTTCCCTTACTTGAGTGATTACCTGATCTTACCCCCAACATTTTCTCCAAGCTCTGGTCCTAAGTTTCCAAATGCCTAATAGACATATCCACTTAATGAGCCTCAAGCATATAACAATCCTAATTCCAGAAATTAAGTTCCCTTCTTGACTGCTTTACTTGTATCAATATTGGCACTCCCACTTCCCTATTAACCCAGACTTAACACTTTCAGAATCATCTTTTAATCTTTTACCACCTAAATTCTCACTAGTCACTCACCAAGTCTGGTCAGTTCTGCCAACACTTGCCTTTTCTTCCTTCTCCACTCCCACTGTTGCCATCAGACCTTGGGTGCCAATTACTCGGTGCTGTACCACTGAAACACCTTTCCCCCATCTAGTCTCTGTATCCCACTCTCCTCATTGTCAAGTATATGTGTTGCAGATTATCTTACCCCAAACCTCTTTATCCCATCATACTTCTGCTCAAGAACTGAATGTAGTTCTCTAGTGGTGACATGAAACCTCTATTCCAGACCTTTACAGGGGGCAAACCATCTCAGTAGATGCTTCAATTTCCCTGCACTTTGCACTGAGGATGCTATAGTCCACACCTATAGTATCTTTTTTTCTCTTTTTCTCTGTAGGCTTCATCACATAAGAACTAGCTAGGATTTTTTATCTTCTTTGGAAATAGTATAACTCTGTGAATGTTATTACTCCAGAGTTAACATGTATGGAGTACTTTGGGCTTATATATCTGCTCAGCATGTTATATAATCATCTCATTTAATTCTCACAGCCATCCTACAAGGCCTAGCCTTATTTTTCAAATGGGAAAACAAGCATGGAGGGTTAAGTGACCTGTCTTTATTATAAATCTCTAAGTGGGTTGGCCTGGATTTATTCCAAGGTGGTCTGATTCTACAGCCTAAACTCCATTATTCTCATTTCCCCCCAGTGAAGGACTTATGCCCCAATCCCTAATTATTTATTATGAAGTACTACTTATTTGGCATTAATTGTATATGAGCTCTTGTGAAGTGCCTCTCTTCACTATGTCCACCATTAAGTATCCACTATATTTCAAACTTCTTTAAAATTAAGACCATCCTTTGTAATTCTTTGTTTCCACAATTACTTGTACATATTAGTATTCAACAAGTGCTTTCTCACTAATGAGTAAATTGACTAATCTATCAGATGAAAAAATGAGGCTAAAATAATTGGGAGCTGATTGGCTTATTCTCCTTATCCTAGGCCAAACGGTAAAGATGAGAAACTGCTCTAACCATACATCTTAGCGTAATAGATCTTCACTGCTCAACTAAAACAGGAGGGCTCTAGTGGTTTGTACTTCTCTTTGTATGGATGACATTTGCACTGCAATGCTGCAAGACTATTGATTGGTTTGATCAATATATGTAGACTAGTAGAGAGGCATGTCTTATTTCCATGTACCTAAAATGAGAGAAGACCTCTGGTTATAATTTCTGGGGACAAGACTCTTTCCATTCAATTGAGCATACTTTCTTGATACTTTCATGTACTTGCTTGGCCTAAAAGTTAATTTGTATTACATGTGTGAAAGTTATACATTTACCAATCAATAATTGAAAACAACCATAAACAACCATTTCATATACAATTTGGGGACATTACAGTATTTCACAGTTCTCTCTCTCTCTCTCTCTCTCTCTCTCTCTCTCAAGTTGTAGGTGGACACAATACCTTTATTTTACTTATTTATATGTGGTGCTGAGGATCGAACCCAGGACCTCACACATACTAGGCAAGTGCTCTACACTGATCCACAACCCCAGCCCTCACAGTTCTCATGCACCACAAAATGACCTTATGAATATATAGGATGGTGGTTCCATAAGATTAAATCCCCTAGTGACATTGTAGCTGTATTCATTTGTATAAATACCCTCTGTGTTGTTTGCATAGTGGCAAAATCACCCAGTGATACATTTCTCAAAACACGTGTTGTTAAGCAACACATGACTGTCTTATAAAGGCAAGGAATTGACACTATAAGATATTTTCAAAAATTAACACATTATAAAACCAGACTGGAGGATTTGCAATATTTCCATTTGAATTGTTGATTTCTGCATGCATTTTTTTTGTTTTGATTTTTGTGGTGCTGGGATCAAACCCAGGATCTTATGCATGCTAGGCAAGTGCTCTATTACTGAGATACATCCCCAGCCCTTGACATGCATCTTTTATTGAAGCAACAATCATGTAGTCCATTAACAGGAGGGTTGGAATAGCTGTCAGGTAGGCCTCTTTTAAAAACTATAGGATCAAAGAATTGCCAAAGCAGAACTATACTCTTCAGAATTAAAACTCTATTATATAGTATATGCAATTCTTTAAAAAATTTATTTTTTAGTTGTAGGTGGACACAATACCTTTATTTTATTTTTATGTGGTTCTGAGGATTGAACCCAGTGCCTCACACATGCTAGGTGAGTGCTCTATTTCTGAGCCACAACTCCAGCCCCTAGTATATGCAATTCTTAGTCACCTCATGCCTTAGAAATACACCTGTGGCCATTACATTTTTTTTTCTTTTCTGAGAATGGGTTCAGAGTTTAAGAAGAACCCTCTCAGAGATTAAGGTACATGAACAAATCTAACTTTTGGACAACTGGACTATTTCCTCACTATCGATGAGCTATTCTGAAGTTTTGTTCAAATTAATTCCTTTTGGCCTCAAAACCTACAAAGTAGCAGCCTGAGGGGTTAGATGCATGAGACCCACTAGGTTTAGAAATTGAAATCCACTGTAAAGATAAATAAATAAACAAGACTTCTTCTAGAATTGCCATTTGAGGTACTATTGTGAGATGTCTCCTAGTTTTCACTCATTCAAAAGACTAGCAGTCACAAGTATGCTGAAGATATGGGTAGACCCTGCTGTTACTAAGACCCTGGCTCTTTAGGAGGAAAGTTGGGAGGCCCAGCAAGCTCTGCTCCCTTTGCTTCTAAGACAGTACTTCTCCTATTTCAGCATGCTCAGAATCACCTGGTGGACTTGTTAAAACACAATGTACAGGGCCCCACATCTGGGAGTTTCTGACTTAATTGATCTGGAATGGGCCTGAGAATTTGCAGTTCTAACAAGTTCCCAAGTGATGCTGCTGGTCCAGGGACCACACTGTGAGAATCACTGTCCTAAGGTAGAAAATGGGGCCTAGGCTATAAAGAAAGTAAGCCCTTAACAGTCATCAGTGATATGACAGGCAGCTTCTGGCATAGTTGTAATGATCCACACTTCCTGGTAGTCACACTTTTGTGTAATCCTCTCCCCTCAAGTGTGAACTTGACTTAATGAATTGCTTCCATCAAAGATAATGCAGCCAAAGTGATCAGGTGTAAACCCATGACCAGGTTATGAAAGTCTGTGTCTTTTCTCTTGCAATAACTCTCCTGCCCACTTGCCCACTAGAACAGATGCAGCCCCCTGACATGCTGTAAGATACTCTGGGTAGAGGCCCACAGGGAAGGAACCTAGGGATGCCTCCAACCAACAGGCCTGGAAGAATTGAGGCCTCAGTTCATCAGACCAAATCTGGTCAAGAAACACATAAGTGAGATGGGAGTTGATTCTTTGTAGTCAAGATTTGAGAACCATGCAAGAGACCCAGAGACAGAGGATCTGGCTAAACTGTGACCAGACTCTTGACCCATAGACACTATGAGATAATAAATCTTATTTTAAACTGTTAAGTTTAGGGGTAATTTGTTATGCAGCTATAGCTAACCGATACAAATGATCTCTCCTTCTGTCAAGTACTAACTGGCAGTAGGGTAATAGTTGGGAGACTAAGAGAGACTATGTCTTAAAGTGATGACAGGAACCTTCATGTAGCAGAGCTATGTTACCCACTGTACAGAGTCAGTTCAAAAGTTTTTGTTCTCTCAGCTTCAAGTTGTTTATTTTGTATCTATAGTAACATCTTTAAATGGGAATGTTTATTCAGATAGCTTATAACTAATTCACAGAGTTCTGATTTTGGACCTAAGAAGAGTTATATGAAAAATAAAGTCCTAATGAATCAAACAAAAAATTCCATTTATTATTCTGTAATGTGACTGCATACTGAAGCACTGAAGTATCTTGAGAATTTTATAACAAAATTATACCTCTTAGAAAGTAATACCTATAGACAAGTTAAGGATGCTCATTTTTAACATAACACACATTTAAAAGGAACACTTGAAATTCATACAATTATAAATGCTGCTGTATATTATTTAGATGATATTTTTTCAAAGTAGAGAAAGATAACAAAAGAAATAAACTTAATGTTTTCCATTTTGTCAACATGCCTTGAAATAGATCTGTTAATATAAGTTGGTAATAAATTCTATCATAAAAGACAAATAGATTATTGGGCTTTTTTTTTACAGTGACTACATGACTTTTGTGAAATAGGGATGATCCAAATATTAATAGGTTAATTTATGTGGAGGAAAAGTTACAAATCATTCACTTAAAAATTGGCTCTGGGCCCACATTCTAGCGGCACACTTGGGAGACTTGTAACTGCACAGCTAATGTCTACACAGAGTGAATTTCTGAACATAATTTATGTAGATGAAGTGTGCAGAATGTTTTTATTTGTTCTACATCTCACTGTCTCACCTCTGCATGAACTTCCCAAGTCCAGATCTACTCCAAATATTCTTACTCCCCTTCTCCACACTTCCCTCCAACGTGTTTGCTTTGGCAACTTTCATGTTCTTACAAACAATTCTCCCAAGGAAATCAATCACTCTTGCACCCAAAGAGAAATACTGCACACTCAGTGCGATGACAAAATGAAACATGTTTGAGGCAAACCATGTGTTCCCGCGTGTCCGGGATTATGCTATTTGCTCAAGAAACATGTTCCTAATGTGTTTGGCTTCTGTTACCCCTTGTGATTGCAACTTTCATTGTCTTTTGGAATTTATGATTTCAGAAGCAACTGCTTGGACTCATTCAATGGGACACTTTTGGAATGTGAAGCCTGGGGGATTCACTGGGCAACATCATTCTGTTGTTCTTTTCAGGCAAGTCTGGCCCAAGTAAAGGCACCTGGTGTTTGAGGAATTGTGGGGAATGAATTCTCTTCCATTTGGAACCACAGACAAATGGCTTATCTAAACGACCTGGGTCCATCATGCTTTGGAAGCTATTCAGCTCATCAGTTACGTTATTTAAGAAGAAGTACTTTCTGGTCATGGAGTGAGGCCACCAATGTCATGTTAGAAAAGAGTCTTTGTAATGTTCTATAGCAGGGTGACCATAGTTCACAAAAATCTGTTATATATTTTTTGAACAATTGGAAGAGACGAGTTTGGAAGTTTCCAACACTGAGAAATGATAAATGTTTAAGATGGAAATACTGACAACCCTGATTTGATCACTGTATGCTACAAACATGTACCAATTGTTGCCCATAAGTATGTACAATTATTACATGTCAATAAATAAGAAAGAAAAAGTGAACAGAAAAGTACTCGTGTACATTCAAGATATGTGACCGTATTTGTCCCTTAGTTTGGCACCATGTTTACTTAGAAGAGAAGCACCGGGGTTCCATTTAACAAGTTGAGACCCATGATCTAAGTAAGATTCCTGGACGGTTCTCTGCTCTGATTGAGGGGTATCTCCTTCCTTACCCCAAGGATCCTCATAGTGAGAGGCCAGACCCACTTTCTTGGCATTTCTGCACTCCTCCTCCCCCAGCTATTTAGTATGTCCCACCCTGTTCCCTTCCTTCCCTAAATTCCACGTATGGGTGAGGAGAGATGAGCCCTGGGAAACTCAGTTCTGTATAAGTCTAATTTTTTTCCCGGTATCTCTCCAGTCTTAACTTTTTTTAGAACAACAAAGGGGACAGCATAAGTTTCCCCAGTTGGGTGTCTAGTATATTTTAAAGCTAAATGCATACAAATTAAAGCTATCAAGCACTCTCATCACAGCAAATGGCATGATACAGGCAGAGGGGAGGTGCACAGCAGAATCGAGTTTAAAGGAAAGGGGACAAAAGAATCAATATGTTGAAGAGACTGCAAACATAATTCCACACAGTAGGAAAAGAACTGATACTCAAAATGTCAGGGTTTCTATTAAGAAAACTTTGATCCCAGGGGCACTGAAATGAAAATTGTACATTATCATACTCCGTGGACATTGGAGGGGGCATAAAGAGGGGCTTACATGATAGTGCACTGGTTAAGATCACAGGTGGACTGGGGATATAGTAGAGTGCTTGCCTTGCATGCACAAGGCCCTGGGTTTAATCCCTAGCACCAAAAAACAAACAAACAAACAAGTAAATTACAGGCTTAGCTGGATGCGGTGACTTGAGAGACTGTGGCTGGAGAATCTCATAATAATGTAAAGTAAAGGCAGTTCTTGGTAGTGCTTTTGTTAGGGTCTGTAAACCAGTCAGGATGGCGCCTGGCAAAATGCCAGAGGGAGTGGTTTGTGAAGTAACGCCAGCAAGCCATTAAGTGTGGAGATTCCTTATTGGTTGACTGCTGTATCTAGTTTATGTTAATTAAGATAAGCTGTGTGGAATGTATATATACCCCTCCTGTCCTACAATAAACGGCTCCCACTCCTGCTGTATCAATGTACACAAGTTCCTCGTCACCCCCCGGTTAGTTTGCTGCAGCTGGACTGCGACATGCTTTCTTTCCTTTTCTGTTTTGAACCCAGGATCATGTGTCTCTTTGATAAAAAGAAGCCACTGGGGTGGGGTGAGAAGCCACTCTCCCAGCTTGGGCAACTTTTTATTTATTTGAGACCCTATTTATTTATTTATTCTCATTTATTCATTTATTTGAGACCCTGTCTCAGATACAAAATGAAACAAGTTGGGGGTGTCAATTAATGATAGAGTGCCCTGTCCTCACTGAGCCTCAGTGTTCTCGTTTGTAAAATGGGCAATAATATCTGCCTTGTAGATTTATTGTAAAAATTATACAATAATGCATGCAAAGCAGTGGCATATGACACAGGTTCAATCATTGTTAGCTTCTGTCATCATCACCAGTATCATGTTATTATCACTGTGCTGGGGTTTGAATGTGTGCCCCCAAAACAAGTGTTAGGAACTTGATCTCCAGTGCTGCAGTGTTAGGAGGTGAGCTCTAATGGGAGGTGTTGAGGTCATGAGGGCTCCACCTTCACATGTGAATTAAAACTGTTATCACAGGAATGAGTTCTTTATCAAGACAATGAGGCCCTTAAAAAAGAACAAACTTGGCCCTGTTTTGCCTCTCATCCATGTGATGATTTCTGCCATGTTATGGTATAGCAAGAAGTCCTTCACCAGATGCTGGTTCCTTGATCTTAGATTTCTCAGACTCTAAAACTGTGAGGAAATAAATTTGTTCTATGTAAATTACCCAGTTTCAGTTATTCTGTTATAGCAGCACCAACTAAGAAACACTGTTACTGGTATAACATTCTAAATGGGGAGGGGCATGAAATATCTACTAATCCGAAGTGACTTAAGCTACTAAACAAGGATGGCAAAGTATGCACTCTAAAAATATTTAAAGAGGAATAAGGGGTCATAAAAATGGAAGAGAGAGGAAGCTGGAAAGGGAAGATGGGTCTTTAGCAGGGCCTTGAAGGTGGGTGGGAATTGCCATCTGATATCATCTCTCTTCAGTTCCAAAGCTGTGTTACACTGATATGATAGCTCTCTTTTTATGGACTGAAAGTCTGTATTTTCCCCAACTCTCCATTCATGTATTAAAAACCTTAATGACAGTGTAATGAAATTTGGAGATATGGTCCTTGGGAGGTAATTAACTTTAAATGAGGTCATAAGGGTGGGCCTCTGTGATGGGATTAATAATGTCTTTATAAGAAAAGGAAGAGGTGAGTGCTTACTCTCTCTATCATTTAAGGGCACACAGCAAGAAGGTGGCAGTTTTCAAGGCAGGAAGACAGCTCTTACCAGGAATCAAATCTGTTCTCTTCTTGATCTTGGATTTCTATCCTTCAGAACTGATAGGACTAAGCAGTTGTTTAAGCCATCCAGTCTATGGACTTTTGTTATAGTAGCCTGAGCCAACTAAGACACTCTTACATGAAGGTGACCAGGAGGACAGCAGAAGCCTTATGCTTGGTGTGGGGGACATGCCACCACCACCCCCAGACAGTTTCACTGGGCCCCAGGCACTTTTTTGATGTCTTTCTCTTGACTGGTGGGAGCAATGTCCTATTTTGGCCAGGGTTACTGAGTAAAGGAAATTTGAATTTGAAATATTGTGATCATTCTCTTCTTTGATTCCAAAGAATTTATGTTCCTCAGCTATGATTTCTTTTGGCATTCAGAAATTTTTACTTTTTTTAGTCTCTCCACTCTGCCAACCAGTTTCAACATAATATAAAGTACAGGCAGTTCTTGGTAGTACTTTCTTTCCTTTTCTGTTTTGAACTCAGGATCCTGTATCTCTTTGATAAAAGGAAGCCACTGGGGTAGGGTGGGAGCCTTCCCCACAGGTGGCAATTATTATTTAAGTAATTAAGATCAAGACACTGAATGGCCAAAGTACACCAAAGATGAACAGGAGAGAAGAGAGACTGTTCAGTTCTCCCAATCTCTTCAGCTGTGGCTCCCCAAACTGCAAATAAACCTCCAATACAGAATAAAGGCAACGTGAATTCAGGGTTTCTAATTGCTCGTTTTACTTTCTATTTCCTAGTACTAAGCTTGCTTGGAAAGCTGTCAGATTGATTTTGCAGGGATATTTACCTTAGGTCTCTATGACTCATCCAACACATACACCACCTGTATGTATCTGAACCAGTCCTGCTTCATCTTATATTTGGGAAGCCCCCCCCCCTCTTTTTTTAAGATGAATAAATTCACTTTCTTCTTGTGCAAGTCCAACTTGATGTTTTCAACATTGGCTCATTTATGTTTCTTGCAGGTGCTTCCTGGCAGTCGTAACACCATACTTTCCTTCAGGATAGCCCCAAGACAATGCCACTGGTTCATCCTTTTTTAGAGACACTTTTGAATTGTTAGAGATTAACTCATGACACAGCAGTCCATTTTCTTTTCTTTTTCTTTTTTTCTTTTCGGCACCTGGAATTGAACATAGGGGCACTCAACCACTGAGCCACATCCCCAGCCCTATTAAGAGACAGGGTCTCACTGAATTGCTTAGCACCTTGCTATTACTGAGGCTGGTTTTGAACTCACGATCCTCAGCCTCCTCAGCCGCTGGGATTACAGGCGTGTGCCACCGAGCCAGGCTCCATTTTCTCAATAACTGTAATTGCCACCAGTTAGGATATTTTAAATACATTCTTCCTCACTAACATTTAAAAAATTATGGCCTGTTATTCAGCCATCTTTACAGCTCAAGGTTGTGTACCTATAAACCCTCATTTGTCAGTTGTTAAACTTGATTTGACTTAAGCTTTCTTGACTTTTCCTAGACAGTGGCCAGTGGCTTTGCAACACTTTTGGACCAGAGTCAACAACTTGGGTAAAGTTAAAAGTGAGTCTTGGGTGCAGATTAGAAGGAGGCCAAGACAAGAGGGAGGAAAAGCTTAGCAGGATGGAGGGATGTGTTGAGGGACATTGGATTGCATTAGGTAGTCTTCCTGTTATTTGTGCTCACGCTGGAACTTCCGAGCCTTGGCTCTCCTTTCTCAAGACAAGGATGTTTCCTTCCCGCTATTTTCTCTTTTGTTGGCTTGGACAGGAAAGGGCGTGAGTTACTCTTTTCATTCAGCCCAAACATCATACACGAAGCCTCCCGTGCTTGCGGGGAACATGTGGTTGTGTTCTAAGCGCCATCTGCAGAAAGATGGTCTTGGGAAAGCAGTTTCCCCAGAACGGAGAAAAATCTCCGGAGCGAGTGATCTCCGGCGCACAGATTCAATAAGCCCAACCGCACTTGGCCCCGTCACAAACCTAATACGGCAGCCCATATTGTTGCTCGGGAAGTCTCCAGCCAAACCGAGTTCTTGTAAAAATAAATACTCATCAGCAAATATTTTGATTAGTTAAAAATGTTCGAAATGGCTAGGCCCTCGCTCCCCTCCTCTCGGTACGGCGCGGACGCCGAGGCCCGGCTCGGCTGCGGGGCGGGGGCGCCAGGCACTGCGCTCGGCCTGACCCGCTCGCTGCGCGCCCAGCCCGCGGGCGCCCCGGCGGCTCGGCGCGCCGGGCTCGCGCCGCCTCCAGGAGCGCGGTTCCGAGAGCTGCGGGTCGCGAGCGCCGGCCGCAGGCGGCCTCGCCCTCTCCGGGGCCGCCGGCATGGAGCCGCCCGCAACCTCGATACATTTACTTGCCTTAAGCTCTTTATTAACTCCCCCGGAGGAGCGCGGCTGTGGCTGCGCTGCGGCCGCGCCCCCTGCGCCCCGGTGGTCTGGCTCCTCCGCGCGGCGCACATGCTAAACAGATTAACATGCCTTGGCTGACCCACGCTTCGCAACCCGCGGATAGGGTTTCTGCAGCTCCATGTGGAAATTAACCTATCTGTACCCGTGGTCAGCTGCGCCCGGCCGCTCCTGCGCAGGCCGGGCAATCCAAACAAACCCAGGCCGCTGGCTCCCTCTGTGACTCTTGGCCCCTCTCCCCCTTTCCTGGCCAAATATTTATTGGAAAAGAGGTTCTCCTCTTTGGCCCAAGGTAGGGCACATTTCTGAGAGTTCTTTATTTGTAAATGATTTTTGGCAGGACCAAGGCACCCTTAGGAGGGGGTGGCAGGGAACTCAAACTCCACGACTGGAAGGTTTCTAGTCCTCCGCAGGCAGGGAGCTGTTTGTGTTTGCACAGGGCACCCTGGTCCTGGTCATTAAAAATACATGTGCTGTCTTTATTTTGCTTTTGCAATAGTCCCTCTGTTTAATGCGACCGTTTGCTTTGTTCTAGGGCAAGTTTTCGCCCATCTCCACCTCCCATTCAGCAATGCCAACCAGTAAGTGAGGGGATTCTTAAGGATTTTCTTTCCCACATAGAGGAACTGAAAAGGCAAACTCAGAAACTGGTGGGTACCAGCCTGAGGCCAGAACCTAATCACAGCAACATCTGCTTAATCTGCCTAATCACAGCACCCAACGCCTGTCTCTTCCATCAGGGCAACTGAAGCTGACTAGGTCCTGCTAGCTTACTTGTTAAGCATTTTCCGCCTTTATCCCATTTTTCTATTATAATTACATTCTGGCAGTTCAGCACAAATGACTATTTTCTAGGGGAGATTTCTACTCATGATGGTTGCCTCCTTCCATTACTCAAAATGAGCCCAGGCCATCTGAGGTTGTGGGTTGTGCCACCATTCCTCACTGGCTGCTGGCAGCGTGGGGTCATTTTGTTGGGGCCATTTCAGTGTGTCCTCGGTGTTGTTTCTCAAGGCCTGTGGCAGCCATCCATCCCACTTGCTTTTACTTTCCAATCAGTCCTCAATGCAGTGCCCTATGATGTCTTGGCATCAAAACACAGTGCCAGACTCACAGGTGGTGCCAATCAAAGTGTGAAATGACAGGGCCACAGTGGACCCGCCATCAACAAGAAGGTTGAGCATTAGTGCCCCTTAACAGATCACCATTTGCCAGCCTGCTGAGTGACATGCCAATTCTGTTGATTCATCTTGCCCTTTCTTTCCAGTCATGTATTTCTTGGATGGGTGGCACGTTCCTGAGGCAGAAAAAGCTTTCAGAGTGCAAGCTTCCAGAAAAACAATCAGGAACCAATTGGCAGCACATTTTAGGTGGTTTCAGCCTGACACTGAGGAGATGAACTAGAATTGGCGCTGATAATACGCCCACAGCTAAGAATTGCATTGAAACCAAGCTATAAATAAATGTGCTGAGGAAAAGGGAAATCATGGTTTCCCCTCCCACCCCCCAAATATGCATTGCCATGAGAAACTTAGATTCTTCTGCTAAGGCAACAGAAACCACTGAACTTGAAAAGAAAAAAAAAAAAAAAATGAGACTCAAGGTCTAAGGCAGCACAAGGCCTAAGTCAGTCCAGAGCTGGTCTTTCTTTTTTCCCCTGGGATGGATAACATCATGGAATTCTTTTCAGCTGTGGAATTGTGGGGTTTAATCAGAGTTTGTTGTGAGAGCATTTCTCCAGGTTTCTCACAAGGCAGTTGGCATCCTGGTTTCTGGTAATCCTCCCGCCCCCCCTTCTTCTTCATCAGCACCTACATTCGATATTGTCCATATGGATCATGTGACGGCGAACACACAAATTACAGCAACTTTTGTCTTTTGTCGTGAAGGGCTGACAGGGCAATAAACACTCATGGCCTCCCTCCTCCAGGAATTCCTCATCCTCCCTGTGTGGCTCTAGCCCTGTGGATAATATCATTACAGGACTAAACAAATAAACAGTCGATCCAAATCAACCAGGAGGCACTGGGGACTACACAGTTCCTCTCTGCAAAGATGATACAAGTAAATTTACACTCGCAGCTTGGACACGCTCCAACAGCTATGAATAGCTGTTCAGTTCTGTCAGGCCAGGGAGGAGCTGGGGTGCTGGACTGACCCCCAGCCCTGTCTTTGCTTCCATCAATGTGAGCTTTCAGGGTTCTGTTTTCCTTACTATCCTCGACTGGGAACATCAAGGACCAGTAACACTTTTTATGAACCCTGAACTCAAAGAAGCAGCTTTTACTACAAAGTTAACATATTAAACCCAATGACATGGATGAAAGGTTAACACACTTCTGCCAGCTCCAAGCTTCCCCTTCGAATGAGATTTCCTGTGTTCAGGCTGTCACTTTTGTGGCTGCTGCAGACATTGCTGCCATTACTGCTACCACACGCCGTTAAACAGGCACATGGATTAATTCCACTTCAGCCAGAGAACAGAAACTGCCTGTAGTCAGAGCCACAGCAAACACTTATTCTAGTTTGACCAACACATTGAGATAATTTTTTCCATTGTATACATATATTTAAATGCCACACTCTACCCCATAAATATGTGTAATTTACTAAGTGCCAAAATATATATTAAAATTTTTAAAATAATATATATATATATATATTTGAGAAGAGTCAGTTACAATGATAAAATGAACACCACAGGCAGTTTTCTTTTTTCAAGTTTAAAAGTGAAACTTTCTTGTGTCCTGTCTCTATCCGGGTGTCAACAATTCCAGTGATGTTTTGTTTTGTGCTCCCTGTTCCTGTGACCAAAGGCTTTATTATTATTATTTTTTAATCATGACTCTTTCTGCAACTATATGATTGTGTGTATTGAAAAAAAAAGGCTGAAAATAAATATACTAAAACATTATCAGTGGTGGGGGGGCTGTATTTTCAAAAGCCTCTATGGTTCTCTGCTTCCCTACCCCCAAATTAAAAAGTGTTGAAAACTTTATTTGAAATTAGTTCATCCTCTTGTGGTAAGCTCTACTTTCTGTTCAGTAGGGCTGATGGCCAGAAAAGAGAGTCCCAAGGCATGAGGCATGGAGTTTGGGGCCTTTTTGGTTTCTCTGTTTCAAACTAGGATCAGACATTCAGAGAGTCTGCCTTCAGTTTATTCAGGTAAAGGAGTTAGGCCAATAGGGAAAAAAAAAAGGCAAATAAGAGGAAAAAAGTGTTAAAAATGAATAAAGCAGCAGGAATTTCAGCAGGTGCCTTCTTGTATCTATGACCTATTTTGGGACCCCATAGAAAATAACTACCTTGGTCAGGTTCCCAAAGGCCTCCACAGGTGAACTCAGTCTCGGGCAGTATATAACCTTTCTGCCACTACAATGAAAAACTTTTCCACAGGCCACTTATGAAATGAAGAGAGATTTATTTTAGTCCAAGATCAGGAAGCCCCATGGTTTGTCTCCATTGAGGGGAGCACATACACCATGGTGGGAATGCATGTCAGAATGAGCCAGGAGGTGATCTAAAGGTCTATAGTACTTCCAATGCTACCACCCTGGAGAACAAACCTTTACATAGGAACCTTTTGGTGACACTTATCCAAAACAGAGCAGGCAGGATATTCTTTTAGTTAGTTAATGTTAATGTTCTGGGGTGAACATAAAGGGAACTCCACTCTTTAGGAGGGACAAGGACAGTAAGCAATCATTTGTCCCAAATGACACTGGCTTCCGCAGCTTTTCTGAGGTCAAGGTTATAGTGAGCTGAGGAGCAAAGCCATGAGGAGTGATGAGGTGAAACACATTCCACTGCATCCTAGCCATGTGTCCATTACTATGCACAAGGAAGAATAGATCCTGCCCTCCACTAATAGTGAGAGCCCCAGAGCCCGACTTGGGTGACTGGTGTCTTTTGGTTATCCTTTAGAATCCCCACTTGGGGAAACAAAGGTCTTCTATTTGTTCAGGGGCAGAACTGTCTGGGTTAGGCTCCTAAAGGATAGAGAAACAAGTTGTGGCCACAGGTCACCTGGCAAAAAGTGTCAGGGACACTAGTCCTTCCACTGTCATCAACATTGGCTCATCCTCTTTTTCTATATAGTGCCTCGAAAACTTGACCACTATCTTGTGTCTGTTTTCTCTATTTTCACTTGGTTCTCCTGTCATATTTAGTTAAGTCATTTTTGAATTCCAGCCAGTCTTAGCTGCATGAAGGGAAACTAAACAAAGGGGGTTTACTTGTGCTCAGGCTGAATTTAAAGGGAGGTAGCATGGTGGTGGTTGTTGGAATCCAAGTGTTGTACTTCTGGGGGTAGATGCAACTCTGAAAATGTCCCAGGTTTGGTGACAGAGACAGAGATGAAGATCCACATAGAAATTTCACCTAGAGGAATTCCTTCCAGAACATTTCTTGGCTCACACTGTGCAATAACATAGATAATACTCTTATGAGAAATGATCCAGTTCTAAGATTTTGACAACTGGTATGACCACATACTTCTTCAATGATTTCCTGATGTGTTGATTTAGTTCAAAATCCCAGAGACTGAAGTACAGTTTGAGGAAAAGGAAAGGAGATATATATATATATATATATATATATATATATATATATATATATATATATATATATTCTTCCTTCTTCCTTCACAAATACATGGCAGTTCTGGAAAACTGACATTTGAAAGATAATTTTATAAAAAAAATTCCCAGTAAGTTGCAATTATGACAGACTGTTTATTGTCTCATAATGTCTGCTTTTCCCTTCTTCTTTTTAGTAGGAAAACCCCCTAAATTGTAGGTAGGCCTATGCCATCCATAGAGACTACATTTCCCAGGCTCCCTTGCAGCTAGATAAAGCCAAGACCTGGTCAATAGAATGCTAAGTGAAAATGATGTTTGAAATTTTTGGTCATATCTTTACATAGAAGCTGATGTCCTTGAAATCCTTTCACTTTATCCTGCAGTATGGCACACGGATAAGTGGTGGTAACCTAGTTTGGGCCATATGGATGAGGACAACATCATAAGGGATAGCAAAGCATTCCTTCCTCAGCTCTGTCTTACTATTGTATTTTCTACAACCTCCATAAAAGACAAACAACTATATTTTGTTTAAACCACTACCATTTGATCTTTGTTAAAGCAGTAAACCTATATCCCAACAAATATAATAAATGTCCTTAGTATATTTAAATCATGACTTCATTTACATGATTTTGTGCTGTATACATTTTTGGGAAAACAAGGTGTGTTTCTTTTGTTAATGGCAGGACTGTCCTTCTACTACTCTGGGTTAAAATTCTTGCATTCTTCTCTGACTCCCTTTGTTCCTTGTGTGTGCATGTCCAATTTATCATCAAATCTTGTGAAACTTTTCCTTACTATGCCTATGAGATTTGACTCTTTCTTTCTGGACCCCAAACCAACCTTGTCCATTTTCTAACCATCTTGTATCCAGATTTCTAGAGTAGTTCCTAATTATTTCCAAGCCTCTAGAACAGACAAGTTCCGGTCTGTCCACTACCAGAAAAGTCTTCCCCAAACATCAATTTCCTCAATTCTCAAACTTCATATTTCCACTTAAACCATATGAAATTCCTAATAATTTAATTATGGACTTATAAATGTGGCAGGTTCTTAAGTTAACCTAATATTTAGGATGAATTAACAGAATTATACTATAGCTCCAGTTCTACCAAACAATCCCTTCATTCAGTTTGCCCAGATTTTTTACAGTCTTTTTCACACTTTCTTGAACCTTCTTCCTGCTGTGCCTTTGTTTGGAATAGTTTCCTCTTTCTTGTAAGTCTTTCTTCTTCCTCCTCTATCAATGTCACCTTCCATTTTTTTCAAAACTCTGTTCTAGACTCTCTTCCTCATTATAGTTTCCCTAATCAATCATAGGAAACCTAATCCTTAACTTGAATTCTATAGCCTTCTCTAATAATACAAATGTCTTCTTTCCTAAACAAATTGCAACATCTTCAAGGATTGACTGTGTCCTCTCATTTCTTAAGCATTTTTTAATAGTAATAAGAGGGTTCTGCTCATAATGGACATTTAACAAATATCTTCTAACTCTAGTAAGCCATTAAAACTGTCAAACCTCCTAGTTTGATTAAAATGAACACTCTCAATAAAATCTCCCAGTTGTCTCCAGAATGAGAAATACTGCATGTGAATGCTACTAACCAAATAGTAGTACCTTTTCTACTACTAGAAAGGTGTGAATGGCACCAACTTGTGTAATCTGATGCTCCTGTTCGCTCCCTCTAGCACTTGCACACAAAGATGCTTCCTTAAGTCATTTCTGCTCACTTGATCAATCTGGTTCTGGATCTGAAGAGAATCTCCCATTTTCTTGCAATTCTAACTAATCAAGTGTCTCTCTCATTCATAGTACGTGTTGTAATTCTGGTTTTATGTCTACTTTCCCTGCAAGACTGTGAATACTCAGGGGATGTAAATTGATGTGTGATGAATAATTATGTGAGACATCAGCAAGGAGTTCTATTTCAAGGGGGAGTAAAAGTAAAGATTGAGAAATATCAGGTATCAATGCTGGTTTTTCAAACCTTCTAACACTAGCAGTATCAGAATACTGTATATGGATCTCACCAGGTGTCATTTTTAAATTGCTCAAAAGGAAATGACTGGTTCTTGGGCTGGGATTGTGGCTCAGCAGTAGAGCACTCACCTAGCACGCGCGGGATCCGGGTTTGATTCTCAGCACCACATTAAAATAAATAAATAATAGATAGATAGATAGATAGATAAATGGCATTGTGTTGTGTCCATCTACAAAAAAGATTCTCTCTCTCTCTCTCTCTCAAAAAAAAAAAAAAAAAAAAAAAGGAAATGACTGGTTCTTAAGCCTTGCAAAAGCTTCAGTTCAGGTGAAAGAAGTTGCTCTGGTCTCAAGATTACTCCTATTCCTGATCTCATCACCTTTGTGTCCTTCTGTTACCCTACAGGGCAGAGACCATAGCCTGCAAACAGAAGGCTTGTTTCTTCATAGATCACATTTAACATAAAGAGCTACCCAGAGAGGAGAATGAATTAGAAGTAGACACTATTTATTAGGATACCTATACTTTAGCACATATTTTTTTTTTCATGGCTGGGAATAACCTGATTAGGATGATGTTATGGTTAATTCTATGTGTCCACTTGACTGGGTAAAAGGGTGCCCAGATTAAAGATGATTTCTGACTGTGTCTGTGAGGGTGTTTCCAGTTAAGGTTATTATTTGAATTGGTGTACTAGTAAAGTAGATGTGCTCCCCAATGTGGGTGGGCATCCTCCAACCCATGGAGGGCCTGAACAGAACAGAAAGTAGAAGAAGGAAGAATTTCCCCCCTTTTACCTCTTGCCTGCCTGCTTCAGTTAGGACCGTGATCTTGTCCTGCCCTAAGCCTGGGCTTTATACCCAGCATCTCTGGTTCTCAGGTCACCAGTCTGAGACTAAAATTTATGCCACCAGCTTTCCTGAATCTCCAACTGCAAACAGTATGATTTGCAGCCTTCATCCCACTGTTTCTGTTTCTCTAGAAAATACAAATACAGATGGCTTTAGTGTGGCTAGCCTGAAATAGGAAACAGTGGTATCTCTTTCCAAGACTAAAGGGTATTGTCAATGATTCTGGAGATGAAAAGAATCGGACCATATTTTGAAAATGATTTAATGATTAGAAAACACATCCTATCAAGACTAAGGAATCAATACTATTTAAATTTATATGATTTGGTCCGGAGGGGAAAAAAAGAATGAGGACTACTTTTATAATGGGGCTCAAATATAAGAGAATTTGTTGACCAGCTGTTCTCAATTTTACCTGAAACGAGGGGAAAAATAAGGGATGAATTTAAGAAGTACCATGGGGAATGTAAGGCAGACCTTTCTGATACTAGTCAGTGGTTCTCAAATTTTAGTTGCTAAACCCCCAGGATCTTGTTTAAAATGCAGGTTCCTGGCCCCTGTACTTAGCTCTGACTAGGTGAATCCTGTGTGGAACCTAAAAATCTAAATTTTTAATAAGCCCTGACCCTTCAAGTCTAATTGAAGTGGGTGGCCCTTAGATCACATTTTCAGAACCACTGGGGTGGCTGACCAATGGAATGGATTCTTAGGAGATTCACTGAGCTTTTCTCCTCTGGAATACTTCATAAAGTTGTTTAATTTTATTTCATTTAAACACTGGAGCATTTACCATGTATTTAGGGGGGCATAATAGGTTGAATAAAATTTCCCCTCCAATCCCCCAATTCCTATCCTTCCCAGAACTTTAAAAAGTGACCTTGTTTGGAGATAATAAGATCATCACAGATATACTTAGTTCAGATGAAGTTCCACTGAATAATGCCAGGAATGGCTAGCCATCATGAAAAGCTGTGAAGAGCAAGGAGAGATTCTCCCCTAGCACCTTCACAGAGAGCATAGCCCTAATTACACCTTGGTGTCAAAGGTCTGTAGTCTCCACAATTGTGAAAGAATACATTTTTATCATTTGACACCACCCAGTTTGTGCTACTTAGTTGTGGCAGCTCTAGGAAGCTAACACGGGAAATTTCAACACAATCTGGCCAGTAGGCAGAGAAGTAGATGAGCTCTCAACATAGGCATTTATTGTTTCATGGATTTTTTTTTGCTCATATTTTGGAGGATATAGGTATTCAAATATTTGCAATAGTCATAAACTAGACAGTGGTTCATTATTATTTATAATATCCTTTTTCTAACACAGTCCTTAAAACCTCGACTCTTAAAACTGAACATATATGGGCTGGGGATGTGGCTCAAGCAGAAGCGTGCTCACCTGGCATGCCTGCGGCCCGGGTTCGATCCTCAGCACCACGTACAAACAAAGATGTTGTGTCCGCCGAAAACTAAAAAATAAATATTAAAAAAATTCTCTCTCTCTCTCCCCCTCTCACTCTCTCTTTAAAAACAAAACAAACAAACAAACAAACAAAAACTGAACATATATGGGCTAGGGATATAGCTCAGTGGCAGAGTCCATGCTGTGTATGCACATCGCCCTGGATTCTGCCTTCAGTAAGAAACACACACACACACACACACACACACTTGAACATATATGATCTTGAATATTTGAGACAGTGTTAGAGTCTGTAAACAAGTCAGGATGGTGCCTGGCAAAATGCCAGAAGGAGTGGTTTGTGAAGTAAGGCCAGCCGAGCCATTAAGTGTGGAGATTCCTTATTGGTTGACTGCTGTATCTAGTTTATGCTAATTAAGATAAGCTGTGTGGAATGTATATATACCCCTCCTGTCCTACAATAAACGGCTCCCACTCCTGCTGTATCAAGGTACACAAGTTGTTCGTCACCCCCCGGTTATTTTGCTGCAGCCAGCCCGACTGCGGCAAGAAAGATAGACTTTTGATTTTTATAAGACTACAGCAGTATAGTCTTATGTTATTTCTATTTATTGAAATAAACAGAACACTCTATTTTCATATCCAAAAATAAATTCATTTTGTGGTTGGGTAATCAGTCATGAACAGATTTTAATTCACTCTCTTATTAATTTTAAGGATAAAAATTTGCTTTTCCATCAGTTTGAAATGATGGTGATATTATGTACAGGAAGCTTATCTATAGGAATGAGACTTCATTAACTTGGAACTAGAAGAAAAACTCATGCAGGAAATTAAACTTATTTCCTTATAAAACATGTTAAAATAAGCTCCTTTCTTGGTAGTTACTTTGTAATTGTTTAATTATACTAATATATTTCTTTTTTGAGTGTCTACATTTAGTGAATCTAACATCTGAAAAGTCATTTATTTATTTGCTTGTAATCTTCTAATTCTCAGGTGCTATTTTATGGTGTAATGTGATCGAGAAGGGGCAAAGAAACTTGGATTGTTGCTGGCATATCGGTTCTTTCCGTTAATAAAACACTCAACTGAGTCATTTTCTCTGGCCACTTTTCCATTGTAAAAAAAAAAACCTAAATCAAAGAACATGACTGCTTTTATTGGCAAAACAGTAGATAAATTAGGGATGTAAAAATGCAAGCAGGATTCGGTACAAGTGCTACTCAGAATGGACTTGCTGGGTGAAAGGTTTATTCTGTCAATTTTCCTCTTGAGACACTTAGGTTTAAGGAAATGTTTGCACTGCTCTAGAGAAAAAGTTGGCTGTGTGTTTTTCTTTTGTGTTTAGGCCACTCTGGAAGTAATTCCTTTGGGCACAATCATCTAACATATGGTGATTTAGAAAAAGCCTCAAGCTAAGGTCATTTGGATGTTTTAGGCAGGAAAGAAGAAAATCCATCTTGGAGAATAAAAGGAAGTCAGGAAAAGCTGAGGTGAAACTTATGGTCAAAGGGACAAAGAAAGTGAAAGTGAGGTAGATTTCAAGCAAAAAAAGATGTGACTCCCGTTTTTTGGTTTTTGCTTTGTTTTTGTTTGGTTTGATATTTGCATGAAGGCTGGGCAAGGTAGAGATGAAAGACAAGGCTGTGGTATCAGAGGAACTTGGTGCTGGACAGGCCTGGAAGACACCAAGGTCAGCAGGTGACCTGTATGTATGACCCCTGCTGTTGAACAGGGACCGAACTCAGAATAAGTCCCACACTGTGTTAATGATCATTGTTAACTGTCTTGAAATTCTGAATAATTTTTAACTTTAGTCCCTACCATTTTATTTTCCACTAGACCTGCAAATTATGTAGATGTTCTGCAAAAGAATGTTTATTCTAAATTATTTGATTTTTTTTAGATGAGAAAATAAGGTCCTGAGAGAGAAATGACTTGCCTGGAGGAGCCAGGAAGAAAGCTCAGCTTCTCTGGGTCAAAACTGCAACTGAATTAGCAAAATGTCTAAACAAAGAGACCTGCTTTAACCCTCATACTGAAAAGAAACTTCTTCATGCATCACAAATGAGCCAAATAAAACATTTAAAGAATCCAAAAGGAAGAAAGGTCTGGATATAACTGGATATGAGGAAGAATTCACATTGATTTTTCAAGTCACATCTGAAAAACCAGGAGCTGCCATATTGATTTTTCTTTCCTCAGCATTAAACCTCACACCACTCTCTAAGGTCTCTGAATCCTGGCATGTACTCATCATCTTTTCCCTCAGTAAATCCAAGCAGTGGATCAAGCTGTTCTAATGCTGTGGAGAACTGGCTGTCCTGCTCTGCACACCTTTATCACTGGTACTGTTCCACTGAAAATGGGTTAACTTAATAATTGTGCATTTGCCTTCTTGCAGGGCAGGAAGATGGCTATAATTAGTCCGCCATAAGCCACATGACCAACCATACTATGCACAGAATTGAGCACCACACAGTAGCTGGTCATTGTTTACAGTTTCCAAAAGGGAGCCCAACCCAGAACAAATTGACCTGAAAAACTAGGGAAATGGTTCTATATCATTGTAATGTTCTGTATCTTCAAGTTGACATTGCTATCAGAATTGGTGGATTTTAGATGAAGTAAACTATATGAAATAGTTGTTTTTAATTCCTGTTTATATTGGAACAACAACAACAACAAAAAAAAACTGCTTTTAAGCACCATGCCCCAACCAACTCTCCATACCTTCCTGATGGTAAGCAACATCTATAGAAATGCAAAGGTAAATTTGCAACTCTGCCCAGGAGTTGCTAGCTGAAATTCTGTAGAGGCAGAACCGGCAAAGGAATTCTCAAAACACATCTTTGTTCCCCATGAGAAACATCCTCCTTAATATTCCCTTGGTGTAAATCAGAGATGAATAGGCTGATATTACCTGATTCACAGAAAAAAGATGTCTGAAATAACAAAATTTTTTTTATCATACTTGAGGAAACTTGATAATAACAAGCTTGCCTTCTTCCTTCCTTCCTTCCTTCCTTCCTTCCTTCCTTCCTTCCTTCCTTCCTTCCTTTTTTGTACCAGGATTGAGCTCAAGGGCTCTCAATCATGAGCCACATCCCCAGCCCTATTTGATATTTTATTTAGTTGATATATTTATTTAGTTGCTTAGCACCTCACTGTTGCTGAGGCTGGCTTTGAACTCACGATACTCCAGTCTTGGCCTCCTGAGCCTCTGGGATTATAGGCGTGTGCAAATGTGCCCAGTAAGAACCAACCATCTTTCTGATATATCACTTACACATTCTGATTTGAAGATATGACAGGGACTTTACTGGCAAAGAGGAATCAACTGTGTAGGAAACATGGCTCAAGCTCTTTTGTAAAAGAAACAGGATTTTCTCAAGTGTCTGGAGAGGGTGTGGGAGGGTGAGACAACAGATACTTTCCATGTGCAAGTCCAGTAGAGAGAAGGGAAGTGTGTAAATACAAGAAAACGCATGTGAGAGATTTATCTTGGCAGGATTTTTATGTTATAACATCTTGAAGCTGAAAGACACTCTAATCCTCCACTTACATTTTATAGGTAAGGAAACTGAGGTCTGAGGAGATTGCCAATGATCTGAGGTCACTCAGTCTGTGGGAAGCAGAACCAGATCACTAACCTCCAAGTACAAAAAAGGTGCAGCCTAGGCACACGCTCAGTGGGGAGGAGTTCTTGGAGAAGGAAGTTGGTCGCTGTCAAATATTGAGGAAAGTGACGTGAACTTGTAGGGCCTTGGTGACCCAAAATGCGTACCTTGGAACTGCATTTCTCAACTGGCTTGAGTTTTGGCTACTTCAGGAGCTATGGAGAACTAACCCCCAAGCCCTTTTTCAGAACCTCAAGGACAGACTTTGGGGGGCAGAGAACTGAAGGCCCTGAGTCACTTTGACAGTCTGGGTCTCCATAACTACAGACACAATAGCATCCTCAGAGATCCTAACAGAGGTTCAGACCTGCTGTCTCTGAACAGTTCTGCCTCTGACAGTTGACCTTAGGAACCTCAAGCTTCTTAATTTGCCCATGCTTGAATGAAGAACTCCAAGCAAGAGGCTGAAGGAGTCCATAAGCAAGGGTTACAGCTGTGCACATACAGGATCAGCTTCTGCAAGGCAGCACTTCACTGGGAAATACAATAGCAACTTATCTTAATCACATGCTTTCCCAGTTACTATAGGTCTTATTAACATTTTAACTTTCTTTATAATGTGAACATCACCAGCCAGGTATATGCTTCTTCTTGGTTCTCCATTGTTATTATTTGGATTCACTTCCAAAACCACTGTGTTAATCATCTTTCTATCACTGCGACAAATACCTGAAAAGATCAACACAGAGGAGGAAAGATCTATTTTGGCTCATGGTTTCAGAGGTTTCTGTCTGTGGTGGTTTGGCTACATTCATTCTGGGCCTATGAAGAGGTAGAACCTCATAGTGCTGAGCCAACTTGCTTACCTCATGGCAGGCAAGAAGCAGAGAGGGAGGGCAAAAAGGAGGGGGCCAGGGATAAGGTATAGTCCCTAAGGGCATGCCTCCAAGGACCCACTCCTTCAATTAGGTCCCATGTCCCCAGTTTCTGCTACTTCTACAACATTGCCATCTAATTATTAGTCCACTAATGAGGTCAGAATCTTCATGATCTAATCACTTTCTCAAATTTCCTACCTCTGAACATTGCTGCATTGGGGATGAAGTCTTCAACACATGAAACTTTAAGGACTATTCCAGACCCCAAATCATAACAACCACCTGCAAGCAAATCCATATCTCAAGCTCTGCTTTTTGAAGATTATGAGGCTAAGATAATAACATTTCTTGTATCCGTGCTGGCCTATCTTATATCCTGAATATATTCTTAGCAGTTCAGTGTAATGCTTTCATTCTTTACCTGTTTTTCTTTCTTACTTCTGACACCCTGTTTGGCTTCTAACTATCTTATTTATCCCCAATCTTTAACCTGTTTTCCTCATTCAAGCCTAGTGTACTGATGCCCCAAATCCCTTGAAATCCACAGCTTATAAAAAATGCCTCAATTCTTCTTCTTCTGAGTCCAAATGCTCACTAATTCAGTGGCTTTAAGCCCAGGATAAGGTGAGCACAGCATTGTATCTCTAATTAGGTACTTTTCAAATCCCCTGTGGTATGTACAGTTTGGATTACTAAATTATGCCAAAAGCATTTCATGTGAGGGAGGTGTGAAGACTAATAAGTTGTGGTTTCTAAATAGCTTTAAAAGTCTAAAATGAGAGTGTTTTTCAAATATATGGCAATGCCTTTAGTAACAGACATTGCCTTATGTCTGTTACCAAACAGAATAAATTTTATTTGGGGAAAATATCCTTTCTAGCTGAGTCCAGAAAGCATGAATGTGCTGCTGTGATTCCACACTTTGACAGCACAGGCCACTACAATTTATCCATCCATTCATCATAAACACACATTAGATATTGATCATGTGCTGGGAACTCAGCAAGGCCCTATATATTTTTTTAAAAAATGTCACCTTCAAATCACTAAAATAGAAGAGAAAAATAAATGAGTATAATGTGCAGATGCTAGTTAAGGAGGAAGTAAAGTGCTCTGTGAGTTTCGAGGAAGGAAAGGTCAGAGCTAAGTGGAGGATTCAGTCCAGAAGCACAAGGAAGGTGATGGATGAAGCTTGAAGAGGAAGTAGAAAAATAGTTTTAAATTTTGGAATAAGTTTAGAGATATAGAAAGTTGCAAAAATAGTACAGAGAATCTCACATACCCTTCCCTTAACATCCCCCTTCTTAATATCTTATATTTCCATGATGCGTTTGTTAAAACTAAGAAGCCAACATTGGCACCTTATTATTAACTACTTCCCACACTTTTTTTTTAATTGTCAATGGATATTTATTTTATTTATTTTTTATATGCAGTGCTGGGAATCAAATCCAGTGCCTCACACATGCTAGGCAAGCATTCCACCAATGAGCCACAGCCCCCTTTCCACACCTTTTTGGGACATCACCAATTTTTCTATTAATGTTTTATTGCTGTTCCAGGGCCCCATTCAGGCAACCAGTGCATTTCATTGTCATGGCATCTCAGTCTCCTCTGGTCTGTGACAATTTCTGTCTTTGCTTGTTTTCCTGACCTTGACAGTCTTGAGGAGTTCTGGCTACATACGCTGCAGAATGTTACCCCGTCTGGGTTTGTCTGATGTTTTTCTCATAGTTAGGTTGTGGTTATGGGTTTGGGGAAAAACATCACAGAGGATAAGTTCCCTCTTTCTCACACCACATCAGAGTTATCTGATATCCAGGGGATACCATGGTGATGTTAACCAAGAAGTAGAGTTTTAATGGTGGAGATTGCATGAATGGCTATGTGAGCAAGAGGTGGGTGTACATTGTGCTTTTGGTCCAGTGAAAAGTCTAGATAGAGTACTTGCAAGGGAGTAGTGGGAACAAGTCATGCATTCATATAGCACTTTAAAGTTTACAAAAGATCTTATGGAAACTAATTTTCTCACAGCTTAGCATCACATGTTAAAGTGATCAGGTGGGTACTGTAGTACATGGAGAGGCAAGAAAACTGAGGCCCAAGGGAAGGAAGAGGATGGTAGATCACACAAATAGTAACAGAGCCAGGATTTAGATGCAGTTCTCCAGATTCCCATGATAGGGCTCTTTGCTCTTCATCTTGGTCATGACCTCTTGGAGAGGCCCAAGGAACAATTGTTGGGAGTGATGCAACAGCTCATGTGAGTCTGTAATATTTGGAATCCTTCTATTTTGTCTGTTCCAATTTCCCAACTAAACTCTGTGCTCACTACAACTGAGCAAAGCCTGAAAACTCTGAAGACAAGAATAGTCTTCCATGAAGGTGTGGGTGTTTTTTTCTGTGCCCACTACTCATCTTGGTGCTTGCCTGTATATATTCCCAAAGGGAATGTACCATGGGGATTTAAGGGCAGAAGGGGTTCCATGTCAATCCTCCAAGCAAATGTTCATTAGTGCATCCCATGGGTGATCAAGAAAAATCAAGGGACACACTCTTGTGGCAACTAGAAGCCAAAAATCATTCTTGATGACCCAGATGCAGATTAAGGGGAAAGTTTGAAAGGAAATGAGAGCAGTGTCTCATCCCTTTTCCCCCAGTAAACTATGGGACAGGCATGTACCATGTCAGAGAGGGGTCCTTGAGGCAACTAATGGGTAAGCTCCCATATAACACCTTTTTCAGATTTAACACTCATTTGTTCATTTTATCAATTTATGTACCACATAAATGAGAGAATGTGAGACAAACAATATCAACAATATTTCTTCCTTTTAAGAAGCTCTGTAGCAGGGAAAACAAGAGATAGTAATTAACTGTCTTGGCTTCATAGAAGAAGGGATGCTAGAACTGGAACAGCAGGAAATTTGGGTGGTGGAACAGAATCTGCAAAGACATGAGAAAAGAGGTGGCATTTCACGTCTGGGGAGGGGGAAGTCACTGGAACTTCTGGAGTGTATCAGGACAGTGAGAGATGGAGCAGGAGAATACAACTGCTACTCCAGGCCCATGTCCAACACTGGAAGTAAGTGTGTGTGTGTGTGTGTGTGTGTGTGTGTGTTTGTGTGTGTGTGTGTGTGTGTGTGGCAGAGCCAGAGACCTCCAAGGAAGAAGTTCCGTGGGCTTCTACCTTCCTTGATGCCATCCTTTAGAAAGTAAGATGCTTGGATCTTAAGTGTTTTTCCTGACTTCCCACTATGTCAACTTGATCTTGGAAGTACATATCCATGATGCCTGATCCCTTCAAACGTGTTGAAAGCATAATAGCATTTGGTCTGTGATCAGCAACAGACCCTTTTGCAACTCATTTTTATGCAGCTCAAGACTGAGTGGAAACATGCCACTGTACTTAATGCAGTATTCCTGTAAAACCACAGTTTGGGGAGAAAGATTATCTGTAGATCTTTGATATTCACTTGTACATAGAGCTCTGTCGTTGTACTGTGTCACATGGTTTCCTTATAGTTTCCAAAGCCATTAAACGCTAAAGAAAACAGGATTTTTCCAGCTCTGATCTCATTATAAGTACAAATTCCAAAAGCAGCCTCCCAGAAAATAAAAGTTTTTATACAACAGAGTGGATGTGTTCATGAAAGATATATTGTTTATTTTCTTGGCACAGAGTTAACTCTAAAATGAGATTACTTAATTGGAGCAAACATTTCCTGACATGCTGAGAAGGAACATTTGAACCAAATCTCCTCTTAGATTCAGTCTAGGGTGGATGTGTTCTAGGCTATTTAATCCATGTGAATCTCAAACAAAGTCATTTTAACTACCGAGGCATTCAGTTGGTAAGGAAAGATGTAATTCAATACTGTAGGCAACAGCTTGTAATCAATTATGATTTTTAGTTGGGAAAGTTCCTGGGATTTGTTGTTACAGTAGTAGTTTATTTATTTATTTATTGGCACAAAGAATCTTAAATCTGGAAGCATTCAATTCAATTTTTCATAGCACTAAACTGCTCCTGGCTTTGGTTTGCACAGTAACTCAGCTCATTTTTAATGGTTCTTTTGTACTATTTTTAGGATTTGGCATCAGCATTACAGCATGTAACTTTGTATATGTTACATATGTAGAGAAGTTTCAACAGTGTTAATAGTATGTTAATAATATATTACCTATAATTATATATTTATATAAAATATAATTATATATATTCACTATCATATGTACCATAATATTAAAACTAGTCCATATAGATCTATGTATAGATAGTAGAAGTAAATTGTTATTCACCAAATTGCCTTTTCCCTTTATTCCTAGGAACATGACTGCCTCACTAGCATTGATTTGGGTGGGGCCATGTGCTAAAGTTCACTTGTAGAAGGTCAACAGAAGTGACATGTAACTTGCATTTAAGACTTGGGTCTTAAATGTTAGGTATGCTCCTTCCATATACTTTTGATGCTGCTTTCTGGAATTTAAAGGTGGACACTCAGGTTTTTGTTTGTTTGTTTGTTTTTTAGTTGCAGATGGACACAATATCTTGATTTATTTTTATGTGATGCTGAGGATTGAACCCAGTACCTCACACGTTTTGAGGCAAGTGCTCTACTTCTGAGCCTCAACCCCAGCCCAGGATACTCAGTTTTTTTGACCATGTGGGTAATAACAATGTCATAGGATCATGGTACTATACAATAAGGGAACTTGGGTTCCTGGATGTCCATGTTGAATAGAGCTATGTGCCCAGGTGGGTTGTTTACCTTTGAATACATACGAGGGAAATAAATTTCCCTGTTCTTTAAGCCACTCTATCAGTCAAGGTTCAATCAGAAAGGCAAAAGCACAAGGAGATTCACTATCTAGCTAAGGATAGAGAGATAGAGGTGTGTGTGTGTGTTGTGTGTGTGTAATATAGGTGTAGATGGGTATATGTGTAAATATATATGTATATATATGATTGTATATCTGATAAGGGGTTTGTTACAGATATTTGATTTTAAGTGATTGTGGAAGCAGGTTATGCAGGCTCCTCTGTAAGGCTTTGTGACTAATGCAGAACTGTAGGTCTGCAGGGTAGATAGTTTAAAGTCTACAAGGTAGGAAGGAAGAAAAATGGGTCCAAAGGAGGGTAGAGTAAGGATAAGGTAGAACTCACAAGCACAAGCTGAAATTTTAGGCTGCTTATGATTTTGATAATATGAGTCTCTGCAGAAATTTAATGTCAGATCTGGGCCACACACTTGGTCCAAGAGTCCAAGAAATGGAGGAGGATCCAGGAGAAGGTGGGACAGTTACAGACTTGGTACCTCATCACAGCAACAGGATGAACCAGAAGATCAACAACAATGGCTGCTGCTTCTTTTCCACCCTCCAAGGATCACCCTTGTGACTCACCCAAACTGGAAACATATAGGGAATGAAATTCTAAGAAGTAAAATTCAGTCTAGCCAAGATGACACATTATAAAGTTACCATCGTCACTCCTTGCCAACCTGCACCATAATAGAGCTCCTTATGCATATTTTATTTTCAAATGAAAGTCATAATAATAAAAAAATCATAATAAAGTTCTGACTGACATCATACAACCATCACACATACAACCTAAAACATACTTACCTTTTCCCCAGAAAAGAATACAATAGCCTCTTTTTGGTTGGGGTGATACTAATTTGTCTCCTAGTTGATTTGCAATCCCCTTTTGATATCCCATGTATTAGTCAGCTTTTTGTCACTGTGACAAAAATACCTAGGAAAAACAACTTGAGTAGGAAAGATTTATTTTGCCTCTTGGTTTTAGTCCATGATTGGCTGACTTCATTGCTATGGGCCTGTGGGGAGGTTAAACAGAACAGAGAGTGAGTGGTGGAGCAGAGCAGGGGAAGGAAGGGACTAAAGAAAAGATATAGTCCCCCCAAAGGCATGACCACAAGGACCTACTTCCTCTAATAAGGTTCACTTCTTAGAGTTTCCATCACAGCCCAATATTCCATTCAGCTCTGAGTCCCTCAGAGGATTAACCTCTTGAAGAGATCAGAGTCTTCATGATTCAATCCTTTTCCCAGAGCCCACCTCTGAACATTGCTGTATTAGCAACAAAGGCTTCAATACATGGGAAAGTCCAAATCCAAATCATAACATCCATAACTTAAATATTGGTATATGAAGTTACTTACCATATAACACATTTAGGTTAAAGCTATATGGAGATGAAAGAGGGGAATAAAACAAAAGTATATGGTTAGTATATAAACAAACTATAAATAGCAAAAAAGGGAAGAAACACTCCAACTATTGCAATCCTCATTTATGCATTGGTCACATGGTCATTGCTGGTGTTCATCATCACTTTCTTCCACTATACATTCCATACTCTCTTTGCCCTGAGGAGGCACTTCAACTGGTCATGGTTTCTTGCCTGGTGGGATGACTTCATTCCTTCATTCCTGAAAGTTTCTGGGTCATCAGCAGTCCTGACTAAATTGGGTTGTTGTAGTTTTCCACTAACTTTAATCCTAGGACATAGGAAAAGTACAAGGTGCCTCAGGGCTTCCCTGCATCCCAGATGCATTATTCTTTAGCTCTGCTGTATAGTAATCCCAATTTCCCCATGATTATCTAAATCAATCTCCCCTTTCAGTACAGTAGCTCTCTCCTTTGTTTCTTGATTCACTTGCAGGAGAAGCACACAGTGTTCAGGGAAATTCCAAGTTCTAGTTCAATGGAATCATTGTTGCATTCCTTGATGGAAACATTTTCTACTTTTAGTTCTTTTTGAAACCAAAACTTCAAGCAGCAGAGGCCAGGGTTGTAGGGGATATGAATGACAAAGGATGCTAGTGAATCACCAAGAGCAATATTGAGAAAAGACACTCTCATTTCCATCCCTTGATTTCCAGAACTATGAATCATAACTGTGGGAGAAAATCACCATATATTTATTTAGAGTATATACTGTGTCCTGAAAGACATTATCTCAGCTTTACAAGGGGCCGGCACCATAAGTGAGCCTTTAAAAGGTTGTTTCACTATTCCATTGAGTCATGCATTTCAAGATAATGGGAGAATAAGGTAAGACCAATGGATTTCATGAGCATAGACCCATTGATGCAACTTCATTTGCTATGAAATAAATTCTTAGGTCAGAAATAATGCTATGTAGAATACCATGAGAGTGGATATGACATCCTCTAGGTCCATGAGTAGTTGTTTAGGTAGAAACATCCAAGTCTAGAAAGGTAAAAAGAATATTCACTCATTCTAATAAGAACAAAGTGTTTCCCCTTCCACTGTGGAAAAAGTCCAATGTAATCAACTTGTCAACAAGTAACTGGCTGATCTCTCTGGGAATTGTGCCATACTATGGGCTTAAGGACTGTGGGCAGATTAAGCATTCAGCAGAGGCATAGCTAGACCAACCTTGAGGAATGGAAATTCATGGTGCTGCACCCATGCATAACCTCCATCCCTGCCATCTTGGTTACTTTGTTCGTGAGCTTATTGGGTGATGGCAAGAGTATGTATAGAAGGGTGTCTGCAGAATGGGCCATTCTACCACCTGAATACAAATATCTTCACACACTATGCCCATTCAGAGAATCATGTCCTCAAATGTCTTCCCAGGTCCTCTAATCACCAATTTTCCAATCAAGTTATTCACAGGTTCCTGACCATCCAGCCAAATCATCAGTTACAGTGCTTGAGTGGGTGCAAATCAGACATCTGGCAATTTCCCCTTCCAGCTGAGGGAGGTGACACAAACTGAATCTCTGACCTCAGAGACCTACTTAAGACAATTTTCCAAAAGATTCTACAGCACTTCTAGGAAATACTTGGGGGGAAAAAAGCCTCCAACTTACCTTTAGTTCATAAACACTGATCCTTGAATGCCATAGCATTTTTATATGCACTCTAGCAGTCTTATACAGGGTAGGCAGGCATTTCATCAATATTTATGTAGTGAGTAGATAGCCTTGGCACTTGACCATGACACGGCTGAGACTTTGTGCAAGTAGTCAAATGAAGGACAAGTTCACACATCTGCTCAGCAGCTGAGATTGCATAACACATGAATGCTTAGCCACTCTGCCAACAAGTTTGTACTGAGCACCTTCTGTGTGCCCACTTACTATTCCATGGTAATATTTTATGCCAATTGCTAGGTTAGATTAATTTTAAAGGACACATGATATCAATTATGCTACATTATGTTTATTTCTTGTCTGGGTTGAGCACATGTGTGTATCCGGACCTGGAGAGTCGTAACTACTGCCCTGGAAGTGCTCAAAGGGAAAAAAAGGAATTTCTTGTTTCTTACTAATTATATCTCTAAATTGCCAAAACAATTTCTTCTAAAGCTCTGGGAGGTTATAGTCCATTTCTGACATTGGACTTGTTCAATACTCCTAAGCTTTCCTTGGAGTTTGGTATATGATAGATCTTCATAAATAATTACTGAGAGAATGAACGAGTTGTTTGCCAAGATTGTGTCAAACACTAGTAACTTTCTGAGATGTCTCAAGGAGCTGAGCAGGGGAAGTGATGTATGGTAAACAAGCCCTGGGCCAGGGCCAGGACACTGAGTTCTAGCATTAGCTTTGCTACTGCCTGGTTATGCGACCTTGAGCAAGGCACATATTCTTTATGGGCCTTGATTCTGGTCTGAAGATGCTGAAGGAGTCAAATATCAGCTACAGAAGACCTCTGGAGTACAAGGCATTCCATTTGGACTGTACACAATTCTGGAAGACTACATTTGCTACTGTTACCACCCATCCCTGGAGCATAAGTGCCATGAAAGCAGCATTTCGAGCCTGTCTGATCTTTGCTGGCCGCACAGTCCTAGAAATGGTGTCTGAACACAATATATGATTGCTGAATGAATGGAGGCATGAAAATGAGGTGGCACTACCAAAGCAGACCCTTATGGAAAGGGAGGTGGGGATTCCTTCTTCCAACTTGGTAAGTACGTTTTGCATTTGAAACAGAGTAGGGAGGTCTCTGGAATTCTCTAACTTAGCTTGTCTGAGAGGTCCCAGGCTAGGGGCCACTAGGAGAAATAGCATCTGTGCAAAAACTTCCATCATCACATAACACAGGTTAGTGTAGGCATTAATTGCCACTGTTCAAGAACCTTCCCTAAGCAAACCTGATCACTATTTGCAGTCTGTGATGCTGTGGGCAGTTAGATGTCCTGTTCCACATGCCTCTGCCAAACAAGTTTGTACTGAGCACCTTCTATGTGCCCACTTACTATTCCATGGTAATATTTTAAAGGACACATGATATCAATTATAGACTGTTTCCTGACCAAGACAATGTTGTCTACTACTGGACCTGGTTGAAGAACTTCCTGTGAGCCTTGTACTCTCTCTCTCTCTCTCTCTCTCTCTCTCTCTCTCTCTCTGTGTGTGTGTGTGTGTGTGTGTGTGTTTTAAATTCCTTTCTAAGAGTACAGCCCCACAGAACTACTTTTTTCTTTTTTCTTCCCTTTCTGGTAGCTGTTAAATGTTAACATCAGATTACATTGTATGTCAGCAGAATATCCCTCACTTTCCTTGCTCAGCAGAAATGAGTCTCCCTAATGCATCAGTTTGGGGGTAGTGTAAGACTTTGCTTACATAGACACCTTGGGAGAAACTGCCAAAACTGTTCGTTTATTCCTTCAGAAACAGTCCTGCACTTAGAAACATACAAATATGTCTCAACATATGAATAAGTTGAAGTGAGAGAGTTATGACTTGAAGAAACTGTTTAAAAATTTAACTTAGAAATTCATGCTGTATGTTATATACCTAGATTTTTCTGACTCCAATAATTTCTATATTTTGTGAATTAAAAATGTAAGTAACTTGACAAAATTTGAGAAATCCAGACTATATTCATATGGCTTCAAGAAGAAAAAAAAAAAACGGTGTTTGAACATGACATATAATTGAGAAAAGAATTATCATGGTCCTTGTCATTTAAATAACAACTATGGCCAGAAAGCTGAGGCATCAGTCTGAGATTCAACCCCACTGGTGTACTCCCATTTCATTGATGACTTGTTCATGGCACAGATCTAGTGTGCTCTAACAGAGCCAGTGATGATCCTTTCTGACAATGCTCAGTAGAAACTGACAGGCCAGCCCCTCTCCACAGACACTAAGAGAAAACTTTTCCCCTGCACTGATATGGTTTGGTGGAAATATACCAGTCAGTTTCCACTTTTGATTTCAGTTGGCACATGTAGACAAATGAGCCCATGCAGAATTTTCACTGTGCTCTACCTGCCTATCAGCATACAAAGTCCAAGAAGTCCTGGGAAGATAAACATGTATAATAATCTGGGCTGATAGGATCATAAGTTTTGCCTTTGCAAATTAGATCAGGATAGCACAGGACTGTGTCATATCTTTGCAAAGGGTGAATTTGGGCCATGAAGTACAGAATAGCAAACTGAGTGCCAATTTATTTATGCATCTCTAGCTTACAGTTTGTTCTAATTTTTTTTAATTTAACCAACTGATTAAAAAATAAATATATGAAAATTTGTTTAACAGAGAGGGGTGATAGTTCAGTAAACTTCCAGTTTAAAATAAAAGTGATCATATAAAATTATTCCAACCTGGTAACAACACCACATTGCATTTGAAACAGAGTAGGAAGGTCTCTTAACTTCTTCAACTTAGCTTGTCTTCCCTAGCCTTGGGAAGGACAATGGGAGAAATCAGAGGCTGGATAATCGAAATCATCCTGTAAACGGTACCAGTTAAAAGAGCTCTAGCTTTTTACATGGCAGAGTTGAAGTATAATGATGTTATCTTTTTATTTAGTGCATTTAGAAAATATTGTTCTTCATTAGTATAGTCATATAAGTCATCTCTAAAACCAACAAAAGTCATTCAAGCCTAATCATATTTGTAGGAGTTCCTGGTTTCAGACTGAATTTATATCCCAAAGAGATAGAAGTGATGGAGACTATCATTCCAGATTGTTATGGTTTGGATCTGAAATATCCCCCAAAGACCATGTGCTAAAAGATTCAGTTGCCAGACTGTGACACTATTGGGAGGTGATGTAACCTTTTGGAGGTGGAGCCTAATGGAAGGAAGGAAGGTCACTGTGGGTATGGCCATAAAGGAATATTAGCCTCCTCTTTCTCTCTTCTTCCAAACTACCCTGAGCTGAGCAGTTTTGCTCCACCATGTACTCTCTGCCTTGATATTCTGCCTTACCAAAAACGCAAAACCAATAGGGAATGCCAGTCATGGAATGGAATCTCTGAAACCACGAGTCAAAACAAAACTGCCCTCCTTATAAGCTGTTTATCTCAGGTATTTTTTCATAGAGACTTAAAGCAATGCAGAAGTCAAAGTAAGGGAATAATTACCCAAAATATCCATTTTAGAAATATATAGTAGTAAGAGTTTCAAACCTGGTAAAAGTCTTAAAGTGAGTCCTATTTTTTATTTATTTTTATATCCCAAGAGCAATCAGCATATCTTATATGAAATTATTAGAGAAGGTAGGATTTTCATATTGGTTTGGAAAAGGGGATATAGTTTACCTCTAAGGCTACCTTCAAAATCTCTTAAAGAAGGGTAAGTTCTCTTCTGGTTCTGTTTTGTATCTTCTTTATAAACTCTTCTCATTAAATGATAAAAATGGCCCCCTCGATTCACTCTAAACCCTCCAGGGTTATGCTGCTTCCAGCACTTCCTGGGTAGCCTCTTTACTGGACAAGGTTTTCAGTGGCTGCTTTTCACTGAAGAACCAGGAAAGAGTCTGGAACACCTGTCCTTAGGGCTGAACCACAGAGTTATCAGGTCTACACAGTCGTTCAGTGAGAGTTGTATTGTTTGTGTAATTCCAACTGGAAAATTCCATAGGAACTGTGCTTTTGAGTGAGCTATTTGGGAATACTGAAACTAGCAGAAAATGCTTTAAAAAGCCATAAGTAGCCCAAGTTGTTGTTATGGTTTCTGAGGGTGAGATTACTCAGTATGAGAATTTTCATAACATGGAAAGTCAAAGAGTTCCTAAACTTTCAGTTTTTTTTTTTTTCTTTCTAAGGAATTTTTTTTTTTCTGTCTGCCTCCTCACTGAGTGTTTTAACTTCCAGCTCTAAAGAATTAGCCTTGCCCTCCAGGGTTCAGAGAAGTGTGATGGATAAGGAAATTCTGTTAGCCAGATTTCCATCACTGTGACAAAATACCTGATAAAATCAACTTGGAGGAAGAAAGGTTTATTTTGGCTCATGGTTTCAAAAGTTTTGGTACATGACCAGCTGGATCCACTGCTTTAAGGCCTGAGGTGAGGCAGAAACATCATGGTGGTCGGGCATAGTGAAGGAAACCTGCTCATCTCAAGGGAGTAAGAAGCAGAGAAAGAGTGAAAGTGAGAAAGAGGCCAGGGACAAGATATAGTCCCCCAGGGCATTCCCCTAATGACCTACGGCCTCCAACCATACCCTGCTACTTGCCTACAGTTTACACCTCCTCCCAGCAGTCCATTCAAATTATTAATCCAGCATATGGATTAATCCATCAGTGAGGTTAGAGCCTCCATGATCCAATTACTTCCACAAAGCCCCACCTTTGGACAATGCTACATTGGGCACCACTCCTTCCACAACTGAACTTTTCAGGAACATCTTCAATCCAAACTACAACACCTAGAGAGGAATCTGTGTACCTCTAATGGAACAATGGTTAGTTTTCAAGAGAGAGAGTTGTTAGGAAAGAGAGGGCCTGATCCTTGAATCACTCTCTGACTTCCTTTCTCATCATGTGATCTCTCCCTTTTACACATGCTCCTGCCATGATGCTATTCATTATGATGTGATGTGTCCAAAAAGGCCCTCCTCAGAGCTGGTGCTCCACTGTTTGGCCTTTCAGCCTTCAAAACCATGAGCTATATATACCTCGTTTCTTCATAAACTAGCCAGCTTCTGGTATTTTGTCACAGCAATGGAAAATGGGATAATGTAGATCCACATCTCTAACTCTGATGCTTTTATTGCTAATTTTGAATGTTCATTTTTAAATATTATCTATTGACTTCTCACTATGAAGAAAGGATTAAAGACTTTTCACCCCTCCTCCAACCCACAGTCACATGATTTATCACCCTCTTACTCTGCACTCCCAAATAATTTGCATACTTTTTTTCTAGATCAATGTTCTCATTTAATGACAATTTTAAAACTAGTGAAAACAGAACAGTGTGCTTTATTCTGATTGTTCTTCTTTATCTGCACAACTTACTCTTTTCCCTGGTATTAGCTGTCTTGTTTTTTCCTTTGCTTGGTTGTCTGTACAGATGGTCCCTGAGATACCATGGTCTGACTTTCAAGTTTTTTGCTTAGAATAATGCAAATAAAATGATATGTATTAACTGGAAATCATACTTTGAATTTTGAATGTTGATCTTTTCCCTAGCTAGTGATATATGATCTGACACTCTCTCATGATGCTGGGAAGTAGCAGTGAGCTGTAGCTCCCAGTCAGCACTCAATCATGAGAGTAAGTGACTGATACTCTGTAGTAAAGTGTTTTTAAGCTGCTATTGATGTTTTGTAGGTTATATGTATTAAATGAATTTTTGACTTATGATATTTTCAATTTACAGTGGGGTCACTGGGACATAACCCCATCATCAATTGAAGAATATCTGTATATTTATCACCAAATAAGCCTTAAACACTCTTCCAGCTAAGGAAATTCCTCTTAATATATCCAAACACTTTAGGATTTCACCATAAGTCACTCTGAAAACCTTCTGAGCCCTTCTCATCCTGATTGTTTGATCTCTAGGCTGGTTGCACCTCTGTTGTCCTGGGATTTCCCTTCATTACCATCCAGAGATTATCTTGGTCTCGGTCTTGTGTTGAATTCCCTATCCTGAATTCTTGGACCTCATGTTTTCCTTTCTTGATTTATTCACTTGTTTTGGTGAAACATATCCTCCAATAGTTTTCTGAGACAGGCTAGATGGTAATAAGTGCTTGAGAACTTGCATTTTTAAGCATATCCTTATTTTGCCCATCCACTTGATTAATGTTGGGGATGAGTATGAAATTGTAGATTGGAAAAAAAAAATTCCCTCAGATTGGAAGACATTTCCTCCTGGACTTCATATTTCTGGTATTGCTGTTGAGGTGTAAGATGCTCTTTTTATTCCTAATATTTTGTACCGATTTCTTAAGATATTCTCTGTGTTCCAAAGTGTTAGAATTTCACAGTGTGATGAACTCAGGTATGGATCTATTGTGATATTCTTTGTGATCACCAGATGCTGATCTGATAAGGCCTCTATCTCTGTTGACATTAATGAGCTATTTGATGATCATTCCCGTCTTCCATGTCTTCTTGAAATCGCACTCTTCAGACTATGGTTGTCCTGGGCTAGTCCTCTAAATGTCTTATTGTTTCTTTATTTTGTATTGCTCTGTTCTGCTTTCAGGGATATTTTCTCAGCTTCATTTTCAAGCCTTCTGTTGGGATTTTCATTTTTGCTTTCTATTTTTAATGGTCTCTGAAGGTCTCATTGTTCTTTTTTTTTTTTTTTAAATAATAGTTATTTTTTAAGGTTTCATCTCCCTGCATTGGTTTCTTCCAAGTTATCATTTATTAATTTGGCCTCTTTCTTAATAGAAGTCTTTTTCAAATGCTGACAATCTCAGCTGTCTGCTCGTATTTTGAAATAAGGCACTAAATAATAATCTGAGCAGAAGTCTGTATGCAGAGGGAGGCTTGTCGAGCTGACTTTGAGCTTCACAGTGGGCAGATCTGGCTGGACCATTTTGTAGGTGGATCCCTGATGTCAGTGTCTAGGTCTTTTCTCTTCAGCTGGCCAGATTCCCCCAGGAAGTCTCCAGGAGAGCGAATCACAGGAGGGGTAATTTACACATTCTGTGTGTCAGCTTTCATGGATTGCTCCTGTTTTCAATAAAGTTTTTTCAGCTTTGCTATTCTTCTTGTTCCCCAGTCCAGAAGATCCTCTTTCTTACCTCCCCTTCAGGGAATAAATTTCCAGTCTTCTTCCAGAGTAGTGGGAGGAGGCACAGTCAACACTCCTCTTGGCTTCTGCCCTGTCCTTACCTCTCTTCCAGAGGTAACTGGTATGGCTAATTCCTGGACCCCTGGGGGATGCCATGCTGTAAGTCAGATTGCCTCTCAACTTTTCCTATTTTCTCAGGTCTACTAAGTCATTACCATTCCTCCAAATGCTTTTTTGCTTCCGAGATGTTGCCACTGTTTCTTCTGTTTTTTTCCCTTTGGGGTTTGTTGTTGTTATTGTTAAATCTCTAAATTGTCACTTGAGCAGTGTTTCTGAAGGAGCAGAGGCAAATGCATGTATATAACCAGTAATGTTTTAGCTAAAAGTCCATTTGATCATTTGATGTATTTTTTAAAGAGAAAAGTAGAAATAATGTTCTTTCTACAGAGAAATCTTCTAGGGCCTACTGTAAGTTGCTAAACTAAAAGTGAAACAATACCTTCATCAGTGCCCTTCAATCTTTTCAATCTGATCTGGAGATCAACTCTGATTCCATGTCCATCGTGGTCAGCAGTCCTAAGGAGACCTTGTGTCCTTGGGTTTACACCCACAATCAGGAGTCTTAGGGAGGATTTCCGACTCTCATTTCATCACATCACCCTATTCACCTATGGCAGATGCTGGGTAATATCTAAGAGGCCACAAAGGATAGAGAGAGAGACCCTAATTGGGGATAGAAGAGGAGGGCCTGAAACTTTAGGAAATCTACTTCCTCTCCTGCCCCACAGCTTAGCTTTGGGGTTGTTCCTGCTGTTGCTCTCCCCGACTGCTCCTCTCCCTGGTCTCCTTCACAACACTGGAGCTCAAGGGAGAGGTATATGCTCCACTAGTCCACTAGAAACTGCCTAGCTGACAGAGTCAGGGACTAGAATTCTCCTAGGTCACTTTTCTTAGGAGCCAAGTGAATGAACACAACCCTGCAAAGAGACAATTTAATTTGCCTCCCATTTCCATCATTTTTTTTTTTTTTTTTGAGGGGGAAGGGGAAAAGGAGAAAAGATTTTATAGTTTTTAAAGCTAAGAGCTCCCAACAGAGTCAATTCTTTAAAAAAATTATATATATATATATGTATGTATATAAATGTATGTGTATATATGTGTGTGTGTGTGTGTGTGTGTGTGTACACACACATACACACACACCTTCATCTTATTCATTTATTTTTATGTGGTGTTGAGGATTGAACCCAGTGCCTCATACATGCTAGGCAAGTACTCTGTCACTGAGCCAGAACAAGTCCCAGGGTCAATTTTTAACATAGAAAGGATTCTATCTCTCTCTTTTTACACACACACACACACACACACACACACACACATTTCAGTGTTTTTTGTTTTTTTGTTTTTAATGTGGGGCAAATAGGAATTGAATGAATATCAGGAAAACCTGAAAGAAGAAAGGATTTTCGAAATGAGAATTATATAATCTCAAGAGGGTTTGTTGGAGGAGGTAAGGGAGGACCCTTAGCTTGGCAGGCATGAGATAAATGTCTTAATGGATTGACTGTATGTGGAGAGGCCTCAGGATTGTCTATTTGCTTTTTAAAGTACCACTTGAATGTCTATTATCATAAGCTCTACACTCTGGGCATTTATTAATTTTCTGTGTCCCAGTAATATCTCTGGTTCCCAGGATTAGGGCTCTAGAGCCAAACTCGCCAGACTGATTATTTAGATGATACACACACGCGCGCGCGCGAGCGCGCGCGCGCGCACACACACACACACAGCCCTGCCCCCAACATTCCCCTGCTCTGCCCCTGGAGTACTGGCAAGAGCTGTCACCTAATGGGTGCTTCCTTTCTCCTAATCCTCAGGCTTACTTGCTATTTGTAATACAGATTTCTATTACTCAGAGCTCAAGGGCTCAGAAACCAGAGGGATTCCTGGGGGTGCTGGGAATCTACTCAGGCCTGGATGTCAATGACACTGTACTTATTTCAGCTTCTCAGACAGGGATTCCAGGCTCCATCCTTCTCCAAGCTCAGGGTGAGCTGCTTTTAGAGGCAACACCATTTTCTGAATGTGTGTTTTGATATGTAATTTTTAGTACCACTTTGCAGGCAGTTGCCTTTCTACATAAGATCAGCTACCAGAAATGCAGGAAACCACACAGGCCAGAAACAAAAAAGACACTTGAAGTATTGTTCAGTGAACACGTGTAAGATGTTAGAAACCACAACATCCTACACCTGCAGCAACATCGACTGCAGATGGGTCCATTTTAGACTTGAAAGTGTATTAGTTATAAGAAACAAACTCAGGCTGCTTTTCCGCCAAGTTTCCAGTTGTAGATGACCGCTCCAGCACAGCCACACATATTACAACTTTACAGCCTCTGGAACAAAGAAGAAAAGGCTTCGTTTGCAAGGATTTGGCCCAACTCAAGCCAAGGTCACCCACAAAGGTTTTTGTCAGAGCAGTTTTGGCCCCCGAGATTCTGCTTGCTCTTTCAAAGTAAACAGGAAACCAAAGCAAACTCCATAAGGTTGATGCCTAACCAAGAGCAGGCTCAGTCACTCACTAGCACATTCCGGTCCGAAAGTAGTACATATCACCTTGATATGAGTTCTATGAGGAACACATTAGCTCTGTTAGTTTTAACTCCTTCCTAACTGTGTTTTCTGGGAATAGATGGAGCAGGAGTGGGCAGGGGTGAAGGGAGGGCCCATGAGGTAGTCAAGAGTCTGTGAGACAGGAAACCTTCCATTGACAAGGTTTGAGCACCTTATCAAGCAGCAATTTTATCTTTATTAGTTTCCTATTTAAACCCAAGCTATAAACACCATAACCATTAACAGTTCACTGTTAAGAATATATGAATGTTCTCAAAATTGATGACTATCTACAATTTTGGGCCAGATCCAAGACCATAAACTCTTGTGTGTTATGAGAACCAGAAGAGGCAGGGAGACTGGGGGCAGTAGGAGTGTTATATAACGCTGACTACCTCTGAGGAAGCATTTTTTAGTTGGGGACTCTTTGGGGATTTATTTTGTTTTTGTTTTATTTTTAATTGCTTCTCGGGGTCTTTCTATCTAAGCCAACTTCTAAATAGGGACACTGGCAAAGCTTGCCGAAAGAGACCCTGAATGCTTTTCTATTAATTTTGGTCCTAGAGAACCTCAAACAAGTCTGTTGTATGATTAGTGTTCTGAAATAGCACTTTCTCTGTTCTTTTCACAGGGTTGTGGTGAGGCCCACAAATGTTCTTTGAAACACACCAAGTGATAAATCCAAGGTAGCTTTTTTGCCTTTAAGGTTAAGGGGAAGCCTATCTGTTCACCCCATCTAATTAAGTTGTATACAATTCATCCCCAAACTGAACAGCTAAAAACAACCAACATTTATTATCCCACAGTTTCTGTGAATCAGGAATTAAGGAGTGACAGCCCAGTGGCAAGGACTCCAGCGCTGGCCAGGACTATGGTCATCTGAAGATTTGACAGTACTTCCAAGGTAGCTCACTCCCATGATGTGGCAATAGGTTTTAGCCTCGCAATGCATGGGCCTTTTCCTACGGCTTCTGCAGTATGTCTGAGATGGCAACTGTCTTCCTTTCAAAGCCATCTAAAAGAAGGCAAGCAGAAGCTACTATGTCTTTTTGACCTAGCCTTGGAAGTTACATATTGTCATTTGCATATAATATCCTATTGGTTACATGATTCAATATATATGAGAGTGGACAGCACAAAAGAATCATGGGGAGCAATCTTGGGGTTTGGTTACCACAAATCTGAACTACATCGACAACTAAGTGAATTAAAAGTGGTTACTAAGTGCACGTTTGAACTCAGCACATTTTGTTTCTAAACATTGTCTCATGCACACAAATATCTATCATCTGTCTGAGATCACCTGAAAAACCCTGAGTGGCATTAAATATGTAATTCTTGGAGTCAGAAAGTGATGGGTACGATACTGGTTTATTCACTTACTTGTGTGAGCCATTATTGCTTCATTTGCAAAATGGAAATAATATATTTATTTCATAGGTTTATTGTAGATATTAATCAAAAGATCACAGAACAGCACCGAAGTATTCAATCAATGGTAGATATTTTTATGAATTATTATTTCTTTCATCACACAGTTCAGTTTGTGAGATAAGCACAGTGTACAGAATTTACATCCTGAAACTCATATAAGTTTGGAGGTTGGCTGTTTTAGGTTTGGTTAAGTGTCATCATCAAGTATCATCATTTTTCCTCTTAGACTTGGTATTTTCCCCTTGGGGTCATAAGGTAACCACAACAACTTGGAGTATCAAGTCCTCACATATGAGAACCAAAGGCTGGAAGAGTAAATTCCTTTTTTATCTCCCCCTTTAAAGTAAAAAAAAAAAAAAATCATCTCATAACTCTAAGTAGATTTTCCTTAGATTTAACTGATCTTAATTGACTTACATGTCCATGTCTAAGCCAGTCATTGGCAAGGGGTAGAGAATGACCAGTTACTGGCTTATATTAATTGAAGCCATTCCTTGAGACTGAGGAAAGATTTGGTTTCCCAGAAGCACATAGCTATGTAACACTTGAAAAAAATTGATATTAAAAAGGTAAGGATGAGTTAATCTCAGCAGTTTGGGAGGCTGAGTCAGGAGGTTACGTGCTCCTAGGTCCAATCCCTAGTAACAAAAAAGAAAAAAAAAAGTAAGGATGACTGTTGGATAAGCCGGTAATGAGTATGTTAGAAGGTACACAGGAAATGAATTTTTGAGGATTTTGCATGTCTGAAAACATCTTTATTCTAGCTGTATACTTGATGGGTAAGTTTAGCTGGCTATAGAATTCTAGACTGGAAATGAATTTTCCTAACAATTGTAAAGGTATTACTTCATTTTCTTTTTACTTTCAGTGTTATTTTTGAGAAGTCCCATGTCATTCTGATGTCCAGTTTTTAGTATAGTACCTGGATTCTTGCTGGAAGTATTTTTGAGTTTCTATTTATTCATGAGTTTCTGAAATTTCATGATTATATGCTTTTTGTTCCATTTTCCATCTTTTTGTTCTTTTCTGAAATATTTTTTCAATTTCATCTTGACTCGCTTACTGAATTTATATATTTTACTTATTTTTAACTTCCAGATTTTATTTCTTGTTCTCTTAATGTTTTGTTTTTAGAACATCCAATTCATATTTTATGAAAGAGGATTTCTGTATGCATGAATGTGTACTACTTTTAGAATTTTATCTACTTCTCACTTTTTTCTATATTGGTTTTTGGTTTCTGTCATGTTTAAGTGAAAAAGTACTTTTTCTCTTTTACCTCACTTTTACCAATAAGGTAAGTTGTTAATATTGGGCAGAAAGAAGTGCCTCACATTGTGGTATGAAGCCCCAGATAAAATAGAAAGCAGTCATTTTCAATACACATCGAGTGTCTATTATTTTAATGCTTATAACTCTGTGACATTTTATAGGTGATGAAACTGAAGTTCATATTTTTATATTACCTGTCCAGAGACACATAGCCAGAGAGTGTGGTGAATAGGAGCCCTTACTATACTGCCTCTTAGTATAGAGAAGACAAGGACCAGACTCGTCCTTATTAGCCAAGATAATTATAATACATTGTAGTTTACTTGCAGGCCTCCTGTGTTGACTAATCTTTGTCATCAACTTGATTGGATTAAGAACTGTCTAGAAAACTGGTGAATCCCACTCTGGGTGTGTCTGTTTCCAGAGAAAATTTGCATGTGGGTTAGTGAACTGAGCAGGGAAGACCCACCCTGAATGTGGGTAGCAACATCCAATAGTCTAGGGGCCCAAGTAGGAAGAAAAAGTGGAAGAAGTGGGAAGCTCATGCATATTTAACCCTTTTTGAATATGAATATCATATGAATACTTTGCTGCTGCAGTCACCCATGGACATCACTCTAGATTTTTCAACCTTTGAATATGGATATACACCAGCAACTCTCCAAGAGGGTTCCAGGCTTTCAGCCTCAGACTGGGACTGGATTATTGTCCCCTCTTTATTCTGAGACTTCCAATATCTAGGACTGAGCAACTACTGTTTTCTCTGGCTCTCCAGCCTACAAACAGGCATTGTGGAACTACCCAGTATCTGATTATGTAAGCCCATCTAATAAATCCCCTCAGATATATTCTGTTGGCTCTGTTCCTCTGGAGAACCCTAACACATACTTTTTGAGATACTTAACACCTTAAAGGTAATGACAATTTGATGTCATAAAGGCAGTCTGACCTTACAGGTGCACAGGGAAAGATATGGGTTCAGACACCGCAGCCAGGTCTGATCAGGAATCAGCAAGGGTTGGAAGTGCCATAGCATTGGAGAAGGGCATGTGGGAAATCTAGGTAAGGGAAACCAATAAGTAAGGGTAGGGGCTTATGAGAGGTGACCTAATGCTGTCCTTATGTTACCAGAAGAACAGGAATCAGTAGCCCAGCACCCCCCTCCCACACACACACACTTCTGAAAGGCAGTGGTCCTGGGACAAGGGTGAGAATGATGGAGGAGTGCTACATGATCCACAGTCAGCAGTCACATCTGTTCCTCCAGACCTTAACCTTCCCAGGTACTAGACAGCAAAAAAGCTGCAGGGAGAGAGGGCTGCTTCAGAGCATTGGGCTTCCAACCTTGCCAGTGGTTTTAAATGAAAGTGCTTTCTTTTAATATATTTGAAAAATCTGGAAGGAATCACATAAATCAATGCCTTAAGCTTTATCAGCTTTAAGTTTAGTCATTTTTCTTGAACTGACTTCACCATGTTTAAAGAGCAATAAGAAAACAGAGCCATCAGCACAGGGAGCCAATTTTCCAGACTTCGGTATGAGCCAGCAGGTTGACTTTTATTCAACACACACACACACACCAAATCCTATTTCAGCTTATTTTTGGCTTTTAAATCTGGCATCCAGCAGCAGATTGAAAATGTCTCCTGGGGGTTGGCCTTCTACACCCTTGCAGGTTGGACGGAGTGAAACACTCTCTGCCAACCTTGGACACCCTCTCATTGGGGTATGTAGGACCCTTTGTCGCCAGAAGGAACCTGCTGCCAGACACACAAACTTAAGCCCCCAAAACTTGGGAGCCCAGGACAAAGCATGTCACAGCAAAGGCGTAGAGGGTGGCCAAACCCACCACCCAAAGACTACTGTCAAGTGCCTAGCCTGCATCCCCTGGGATGATAAATGTGGGATTTTGTGTTGTTTTAATTAAGTGGGACAGATATATTTCTCACATACCAGCAGGCTTCCCTAAGCCAGGCTTGTCCCTTGGGGAGACAACCATTAAGAGTCCCAGTGAAGGATGGTCCCCTCCTGTGAGCCTCAACGCACGGGGCCTGCTGGACCCTGCACGGCACCGCACGGCACGGCCCAGCCTCCGGGGCAGCCAAGGACTCGTGCGGGAGCCTTCCGAACTGCCCCGGGCTCATTTTCCACTCGGCTGCTTTGCGGCCGAGCTGCAAACCCAACCTGACGTGGGCTCATTAATTTGGCAGCGACTGGAAGGCTGGGCCATGGCGGCGCACCCGGGAGGCTTTTGTGGGCCCAGGGTCAGGTCAGAGGGCAACCGAAACACTGCTGAACCCTGCACGCGGCTCCCAGGCGCGGGGCCGCGCGGGCCCGAGCCGCTTCCTTGGGCCCGAGGGCCCAGGCCTCCCGCCCCAGGGCCCCGCCAGCACGGCTTCCGGCGTCCGGGAGCGCGGTGACCTGGCCCTTCATAGCGACCGACCGCAGCTCTGGAGCAGGCTTACTCCGCCTAGTCTTGCTGATACGAGGTCCCTAGCCTTAGTCAGCAGGGGCTCAGGCCAGGACCTTTGAGCCTCCTGCCTGGGAGGAGTCAGCCTCCCCGCAAATTTGGCACCCAACACCAGCCCGGGCGCAAGTGCGCCGCGCCACCTCCCGGCCCAAATCCGTTCCCAACCAGGCCTGGGGCCCAGCAGCCCGGTGGCCTGGTCCGGTGGCTACTCGGGATTTTTTCCTGGGGATGTCAGCCGCGCACCTGGGTCCCGGGCGCCCGCGCAGTCCTGGTGGCCCGGCTCCACGCTATTTACGCGGGTGGTGCAGCCCTGACCTCGGGGATCAGGATCGTCCGTCGGTGGCCTCTTCATCCTCTGTGTTCTTGCTCCGCTGCCGCCCGGAGGCGAGCGTGAGGAAGGAGGCAAACGCACTTCGGTGTACGGATGAGGGGCCACGGCCACCGGTGCCCAGTCTGAAGCGGTGGCGGGACGAACCCCACGCGCGCTTTGGCCTCCGAGGCCGAGGAGCGCCTGCTGGACTCTCTTTGTCTTCCAGTTTTCTTGACCCGCGGGTTTTCTGCCTTTCACAAGGCAGATATCCGGCGGCGGGGAGCGGAGTGGAGGGCAGGGGTTTTCTGCTTTTTACAAGGGGCTCCAGGACAGATTAATTTTAGCAAGTTTCGCAAAAACAAGCGGTGTCCTTCTGTGCCTTTAGGTGACTTTTGTGACATTTAGCAGCAAAGAAAACTATTTCCTCTGCCATTCAGAGCTAACCACGTGTAATTGGCCCAGAAGTCTGTTGTATTTTGGGAAACTGTTTGCGATACCCCATCTGTTTTCATCTCGCGGTTCAAACGAGTCTGTGTTTACCCTTCTGTCGGGGAAATTGGTTTACATGCAGAGCAATTTCGGTGCGACACGAAATATTCCCTTGAACTAATGCTACGGGCCCGACAGCCTTTGTACTGCTAATAACCCTCCATTACGTCTGTCAGGAGACATTTACACAGTCCTGTGGTCGGTCCTATAAAGGAAATTAAGATCTTAGGTTTATCATAACTATTTGTAAACCAATTGGTCTCCGACGATGGCCAGAGACGCTGACGCGCGGAGTCCGGGAAGGGGCCCGAGCAGCCCAGGAGCAATTGGGTCACTGGGGGCAAAGTAATGACGCGTTCTGCTGTCCATAAGGCCGGCTGGGCTGACAGGGATCCCTGGCAACTCCATCCTCCAGCCAGCGATCTGGGTCCAAATCAAGTGATACGTCGAAAAACTTCAGGGAAACAGGCGGGAGTCCAGCATCAGTGCGTCGCTGACCAGGCGTGTTTCGCAGATTGAGGATGTACTTGGTATAGGTGACGAAGGGACCATCTGGGGGGTTTGGGGGGAGGGCTCTGAAGTTTGGCACTCTCCAGACAGGTCTCCTGCCCAAGGGCCTAGGACGGGCAGAGCCACAAGTGGCCAAGCCAGGAAGGTGTGAAGCGCAGGGGCAAAGTGGTGCTGGGTGCTGGTGGGTAGCATAGAACTTCGAGGTGGCTTCGCAGGAAGCTCCCCGCGCCCCGGGCGGTCCGCGGGCTGTGTAATCGGAGAAATTGCTCTGAAATCGCTTTGGCTGCCCTGGCTGAGAGACCTGTAATTAGCCCCTGGCATGTGTGCAAATGCTGATTTTGCGGGTGTTACTTCATCTACGCCGGCGGTGAAAAGCTCTTCTCTCACTCTGGCGCTTCTCCTGGCTAGAGAGATCAGACCCCGAACCCGAAGTGGATTGGGGTGAAGGGTGGGAGTGTGGTGATGTCTGGGATTTGGGGGCCCAAGGATTGGGGCAGAAAAAAACAATGTGGAAACGAAACTGTTGACAGTCCTACCTGTCTCCTTAATGCAGGCTAATTGTCCCAGTGTCCTGGTAGAAATTAGCTGCTTTCTCTGCATCCCAGGCTAACTTGCTTTTTCTTGTCTCTCTCTTTTCCAGAGTAGGAGAAGTCAGTAGAGGAGAAAACCAAAATGATTTATACATAGTACAAAATGTGACAAGGACTGTCTTGGTGAAGATGCAAAGACAGCTATCTTCTCTTGTTTATTTAATTCTCCACAGCTAAAAACAGTGAAAATTTTCTGCGACGGCCTTAAAATCAGTGAAGAACGCCTCTACAACAGATGAACCACATTTTGGTATTAACAGTTGAGGACCTTTGCTAACTCCATTGTGGCAGAGGCCTGCCCCTTGGAGAATGCAGGAAGGCAAAGATCTAGCCAGAACCTGTGTTCCCACAGACAAAGCACCCATCTTTTCCACAGGGAGAAGGAAGTAAGCGCCCCATCTTGGTGTTGGCCAGCCCTCAATTCTCTATTTCATTCAACTTAGATACTGACAGTAAGTGATTTTTAAAAGGAAAATATTCAGGGGGAAAAAAGTTAAAACTCTAGCATACACCCACTCCTCCAAGTTGAAAAAGTAAGTTACTACATTAACTTATGACATCTTCCCCCAAAGAATAGGAATTTAGTTTTATATAACTACTTGGATATAGGCCTAAATGATAAGAAACTTTTTTTTTTTCAGATCTTCGAGGATTTTAATTTGTGGCATTTTTCCAGTACAGCCTTCCATAAAATGCACAAAGGATTTGCAAAGTCTCCAGCTTTAGAAGCTAGTTTCAGTCCATTAGTGAGGATGAGCTAGAAAGTTTATCTCCAAATGCAATGAAGCTAAGATTCAACTTTGTATTCATTGTCAGCATAATCATAAAGCTTGAGGAAAGCAGCAGGATTGTAACTGAATACAGTGCTCACATATCTGGGCCAATCATGAAAACAGGATTTAAGTTTAGCAAGGTTTCATAGCAGAGGCTGACTGACTTTGCTTTGTTCTTTGTCATTCCTGATATTTGTTTTCTTTTGTCCTTCTTACTCATCTAATACACTGACCAAAACACACTCCAGAGAGACTCTTCACACAGTTGTTTTTTGAGAAACTGCTGTTTGCTTGATACTGTGCTTCCAATAATGAAGGACAGGGAGGATGTATCTCCTGCTCCAGGACTTGCTAATTTGCTTGGGGAGAAAAGCCTCAGCTGACTTGGGATATTTATTACAAAGTAGGAAGAGCCTACATAGTGTTACTAAGGGAACAATGAGGAAGCCTGGGGGCTCTTGGTACTAGGGATGGGGCAAGAGGAAAGGCACAAGCTCCAGGGATCTTTTCTGGTCACCCAAGTGGTTTTCAGGCCATGCAAGAAAGAAATCAGGAAACTGGGAAGCCACTCACCAGCTGGGCTGGACTGGGCTCAGTGCTACTTTTCCTGCCTCTGCACTTCTGTACCAGAAAATAACCAAAGGGCAAATCTGGAATTCATGGTACATGTCTGTGCCAGATACCTTGTCTGGATCATTCCCTACCTGTGGAGGGTTAGAGAGCTCCATTTTCTGGCTGTTGACCCAGAGCTGCTTGCCTTGCTATTTGTATCAACATGATGCTCAAATGTAATCTGTGGAAAAAGCCTAACTGGATTATGAGCTAAAGCCACATGCCTTTTTTCTCTACTAGGATCTCAAAGGCTGTTTGCGGACAGACGCTATCCAACAAGACTGCTACCACCACAGGGTAAATCTAAAGGGTTTAATTTCCTGGGAGTAATCTATAGAGACTGTTTGAAATTTTATATGTGATTAGGAAGAATAACCACAGTGGAACACCTGCTGCATTTCTAATTGATTTTAAGACTATTTTTACCTCGTTAGTGTTTGAAAGCAAATAGTTCTTTCTGCTTGAGAAAAATGTTTTGACTCTGTCACTCTAAGGACTTTGCCAGTTAAAATCCAATTTGGGATATATTGGCTGTTTTGATTCTAGCTCCTTCCAACTCCCTACCCCTAACATGCTATTTTTGTTTGGTTTGATTTTTCAGACCATACAAAGAACTGAATGTTTGGTAAATGGTCTGTTCTATAGTTGGCAGAAAACTTGATCTTTGAGCACCTTTCCATAGCATTTAGCTGTAGGAAGGTTTCCCTTCCTTTAATAACGTGGAATGTGGTGAGACAGGTCACAGACCCATCCACTTTGTCTTTTAAAATACATCTAGTATAAGTCCAATGGACCTGAAACCTGATTTCTTCATATCTTACCCAATGCCTAGTACTGTAATTATCAATGAGGAACCTATAATCATCCAACAGGACCCAGGCCAAGGTCAGCACCACTATTGGAGTAGCCTGGAAGAGCCCAGCAGAGCCTGGCAGATGATAGGACTTGGCACCTCCATATTTGCCTCTGTCTCCCCATTCCTGTTTGAAGGTCCCAAACCCTACCTGCTTTAAAATATCTGAAATACAATATGCATTAAAAATTTTATTGGGGCTGGGGTTGTAGCTCAGCAGTACAGTGCTCACCTCACATATGGCCCACCCTGGGTTCGATCTTCAGCGACACATAAACAAGTGAAATAAAGGTATTGTGTCCAACTACAACTAAAAAATAAATATTTTAAAAAAATGTATCAACCTCTTAACCTGTGAACAGTTTAATTTTACCTATTAATGAGATTATTAAGCACTTAATATATATTTCTACTATGTACGTGCTCATTTTCCATTGAAATTTTGCCAGTACACAAAACATTTGGTAACCAATGTCTCCTTTTTGGAAACCAACTTTTTGATAGATCCCAGGATCCCAGGATGAAGGGTAGGTAGTCAGCAAAGCATCCAGGGGGTATGGGGGCAGGAAAGATGGTGGAATGAGATGGACATCATTACCCTAGGTACATGTATGATTGCACATATGATAACAATGCTACATTGTGTATAATCAGAGAAATAAAAAGTTGTGCTGCAGTTGTGTACAATGAATCAAAATGCATTCTGCTGTCATATATACTGAATTGAAATAAATAAATAAATATTTTTTAAAAAGTAAATAGCTTTAAGATGAAAATAAATAAATAAATAAATAAAGCATCCAACTAGAGAGGCTGTGTTCCTGGCAGGCAATGGATAGGGTGAGGAAGAAAGTGGGGTGGGCAGGTAATCCAGAAGTTCCAACTTCTGATATGTGTTGGCAGGTTCTATCTGTCACCTTTTATGGGGGATTGGCCTTCAAAAATGAAAAAAAATTACCATGCATGTTTTGATTCTAGCAAAATAATGATCATACATAAATGAGGTATAATATTCTAGTTATTCTCGGTGTATACATGCTTATTTTTTCCATGTGTATTTCTTTATCTAGATACCTAGATAAACTGTAAAATCAGAGTCAGTATTTATCATTTATATTTTTATAGGACTGTTTTTCTCTTAAAATGTACACATTTTTAAGGCACAAAATTCATTTTAGATTTGAAAAATTCTTTTAAGTTGTTTCTTTAGCTAACTTACCTTTCTCCATTTTACAAACTGAACTTTTTATGTTTATTTATTTGGGGAATTTTTTTTAATGTCCCCATCATTTTAAAAGTCACCCCTGGGTACATGGGCAATAGCTTAGAAAACTTTCCAAAATATGGTAAAACCACTATAGCAAAACACCATTACAGCAACACAAAAACAAATCCATTGAACCTCAGCCCAGAAAAACATTCCCCCAACTATCTGGGGAAAATCAACCAAAAAGCACTTTCATTGTGCCTGGACTCAGCTAAATAGGGCCTTCAAGAGAAAAGGGACTGATATTTTACAAAGGCAGGCCCCTAATGGAAGATCCTCCACTTCCAGCTCCAGAAATGCACAGTTTGAAGCCCAGTCTCATTTCCGAAGAGAGATGGAGGAATACAGTGACATGGAGCCTGTCCTACCTAGATGGAGGCTCAGCCTTGCATGGGTAAATTGACCCAATATGGTCCATTTGAGCTCATAGCCCCTCGTATTCCACAAACTGAGGGGAGAAAAAAATTTTAAGTTGTTGCTGTTATTTGGGGCTGCAGGAAAGACTTGTAGTCAGAGTTGCAACATCACCATATAGACATGAATATTGAGTCCCAGCAGTGCCTTCTACTAGATGTGTGGTCTTGGGTAAATTAGTTGGCTTTTCCTGGATCTGAAGTATTTTTTCTCTAAAATCAGAGATGACAATGGCTGCTTCACTGAGTTGAAATGAGAATTAAGTGAAATGACATGTGTGAAAACACTGATTTCATATATTAAAAGTGCTCTATGAATGACCATACCATCTAGAGTTTTGCTTGAGTCTAAATCATCAGAAAGAAATGCTTAGGCTCTCTCCTTGGGTGCACCAAGCTTCTCTATCTGTCAATCAAATCCAAGGGAAGACCTGAATAACCCAGAGAAGGGATGGTATTATGGTTTAGATCTGGAATGTCCCTAAAGGCTCATATGTTGAAGTTTTGGTCCCCAGTACAGCAATGTTTAGAGGTGGGGCTTTGGGGAAGTGATTGGATCATGGAGGCTCTGACCTCATCATTAGACTAATACACTGATGAGTTCATAATTGAATGAACTATTGGGAGGTGGTAAAACTGTAGAGGTGCATTTGAAGGAAGTAATTCACTGGGGATGTGCACTGGAAGGGCATATCTTGTCCCTAGCTTGTGTGCTCACTCCCCCTCCCCGGCTGCCCCACTTCTCCTTTCTAGATGCCATGAGGAAAGCAACTCTGTTCCACCACATGCTCCCTGCCATGATGTTCTGCCTCACCACAAGTCCACGGCAATGGGACCAAGTGACAATGGACTGAACTTGTGAGCCAAAATAAATATTTCCTACTTTAAGTTTATTTATCTCAGGTATTTTGTCATAGCAATGGAAAACTGGCTAACACAGATAGGTAGCCTGGTTCAGGATGGGCACCACATTTGATAGTATAAGAGTATAAAAATAAAAACAGTCACTTGAGAGTGTAACCAAGATCCTGGTAGAGCCTGGACTTAGAGAAAGTGTGATGGGTCATAGGAAAAGATGAGACAGGACACCAGTATGTTAAGATGACCTTTGCCAGGCATGTCAAGAAGTGGCATGGAGTGATGGTTTTAAGCAGGAGCTCTGGGGCCTGCCTGTCTGGGCTCTTCTTATTAGTGACCCTTACCTTCCTCTTAGTGCTGAGGACTAACATCTGTAGGATGGGAAGAATAATATTACTGCTCTGACCTCATCAGTAGACTAATGCAGTGATGAGTGAGTACGAAGGGCTTGGGTCAGTGTGGGATATGCTGGATGGTTTGGGGAGGCAACAGAGAATCATGCAAATGTGCCTGAGTCTGAGTGGACTGCCTGATCTGCCTTCACCACTGTATCACCCTGCGAAGTTCCCATACCTCTGTGCCTCAGTTTCTTCATCTGAAAAGAGGGAATAGTAATGATACCTACTTCCTAGGGTGGTGATGATTTTGATTAAATGAAGTAGGAAATATGAAGCGCTTAGGAAAGTGTCTGGCACATAGCACATCTTTGCTATTATTATTGTTTTAAATATTGTTATCACAGGCAAGCTGCCCCTTCCATTTTCCTCTAGCTCAATAAGTCCAGATTACCCCTCAGCCAACCTGAAGGAGACAGCTGTGCATCCTTCATAGACCTTTCTATAACTCTCACCACTGGTGAGACCACTGGTCATGCCTGCCTCATCCTTCTGCTCTTTCTTTGGGGAGCCTCTGTGGAAGAGACATGGGGGATGCCCATTTGGTCCTCCCATCAGGCAGGCCTGGGCCACACCTCACTCCACATTGGGATGGAGTCTCCATTTCCACCACCTTCACTCTTCAACTTGTGTCTTCCCCCTTCCATCTTGTTCTTGAGCATCACTACAGGTTCTGAATCCTGTTGGCTCTAAGGAGAGCCTCACTGGATTGCTGCTGATCTGGATGGAAGTGTGGGAGGACAGACTCCACGGACAGTGACCGGTATCTGATTTATGTAAATCCACAGAAAATGAAAAATGGGTCATCTAGAAGAAGATGAAATGCCCCATTGACTTGCTTTAATTCAATAATCTCATTCTAAATCCTCCTACAGATCCAGAATGATACCTCAGTTATTTTAAGGAATGGAGAATAAATACCTCCCCCAAACTTCGTAGCACTCTGCAGATTCCTCTATAAACCCTTTTCCTTTGAGGGTTGGACCTGAATTCAGGCAGAGTTCCCTCCACATGCCCCCTTAGTTATTCTGAGACTCAGACAAGGGCTTGTGACATTCCTTCACGGCTGGACAGAGTAGAGAATAAGTTGGACATCCCATTTCACACTGAGCTGAGTCTCCAGATTGTGCAGAGTTTAATTCATACCTCCATGTAGCTTTGCTATTGACATTTATTAACCGAGAGTGTTGCTGCCAACACCAGTTCAGAGTGGATTGTGGTATAAACAGATTTCCTCTTTACACATTCTAATCAGCGCAGAAGGACTGTTTTTATTGAAACCGTGTCTCAGCTCAAGCTTCTCCACACATGTAGACACACATGTACACAGTTTAAATTGTATTTACGGTTGGTAAATGTTCTAATTATGGGGCTGCGTGTTTTCAGAGAGGAAAATTAAATCAGTGAACATGGGAGGTCAGGACGCTTTTCCGCTCTGGTTTGGGTCCCTTATGGTTTTAGGCTTTGGGAAATCAATGCCGTGAAATGGTGGGTGACAAGCCAGGCAGACATTTGTCTCCTGGCTGATTTACAATGTTATCTACAGATTCTTTTTTTCCCTTGATGAGGTGAATTTTGATTCTTTATTGCCTACTTCATCCTAACACATCACAGAGCAATTCCTAACAAGCAACTCTTCTGGAGAATGTCCCAGGTCTCGTTTTCCTTATTGGAATACATGAAATAACGAAGTAGAAAGGGATGTTATTAACAATGCGCCCACCACCCCAGTCCCATGCTGCTGTCACCATGATGACAATGACTGGATTGCCATTCTCTAGAGTGCCCGAGCTTCTTTGGGACTCACACAAGCAAGCAGAGTTTGACTTCCGTCCCAGAAACTAAAGAACAGACTCCGGGTGTTGAAGGATTTCAAAAGCGGCTGTTTTTGTTCCTATATAGTTAGCACAAGGAGGACAGTAATTTACAAAAATGGGTAAAATATGAACTCCAAGGATATGTAGAACACAATCCAGCCAGATCCACCCAACCACAGTCATTTTGCTGCTGAAGACAAAATACCGTTCTGGCATAGGCTTGAGTTGACAGATTATACTGAGAGGAACTTTTATCTCACTCATGCTTCCATATTATTCTACTTATTTACTAATAGGCACTCAGCCCTTCATGCAGATTGTGTGGTGTAGACCTGGCACCCTAAACCAAATAATCTCTTTGCTGACAGCTGAAACTAAAGGCATCTGCAGCAATCAGATGGGTGCCTGAGGTTGGTTCCACATGTCAAGTTGATTAATGTTGGAGTTGGCACTGCCAGCAGCCAGGGCACATGAGTGCACAGATCCCCAGGAAGCAATCCTGGTGGTTGGGCATCAGTGGGTAGAGACACATGCACGTATACTAAACAGATGCCAGTCCTTCTGTATCAGTTTAATAGGATGCCTAGAAAACCCCCCAGAATGCAAACTTCCAAGCATAAAACTGATTCAGCCATTCTTCATGTTTCCTCACCCAGGGGGTTGTTTCCTTAAGTTAACATTAATATTTCTACATTAAGAAGTCCAACCCAGGAAGGCGCCAGTGGGAAGAGCCTGCCTCATTAAGATCTGCCTAGTTGGGACTGGGAAAAGCAAGGAAGAGAAGATAGTGATGAAACAGCACATTCTACAGGATTTTTGATATTTGGGAGCACTGCTGCATTTATGTCTTTGCTTATTTTTAATCTCAAATCCTTGTGAAGAAGGTTGAGAAATGTGTGATCATGTAAGAGATGCAGGGTGTGTGTAGTCAAGAAGCCACGTAATTCCCCATCCCCATGGGGCATTATGAGATATAGATAAATGTTCTCCCAAAGTTTACATGGTTTAGTCAGTAGCAGAGAAGCATAAGAACCAGACTCTTCATCCACCACCCTGCTCATTCTCTGGATTAGTGTTTCTGAAAGTGTGGTCCCCCACAAGCAACATCAGCATCACCCCCCAAGCCTGCCAGATCAGCACTCTAGGGATGGGGCCTTTATCATCCAGGTGATTCTTGTACTGTAGCGTAGGCCAATTCTTCCCAGCTTGAGATCCCTGGACCCCAGGGTCCAGTGGACATAATGATGAAGACCCATAAGCTGTTTTCAACATTTCATATAACTTTGTAGAAATTATGCTCTCAATCTTACTTTAAAATCATGTATTTCATTATATATGGCTGCTAAACAAAAATCGGAAAAGGAAATTGATGATGAATCAATGCTGCTTGGTATATTGTTCATGCAATCACTCATTTAGTCATTTATTAATGACTACGCTAGACCCTGGGTGAGCCAAAGATGGGAATGTCCTTGTTCTCATGATAATTATAGGCTTATTAACAGGTTATTACAATACAGTATGGTAAATACTGAAAGGCATATTAAAATTATACTATGACAGAAAAAAAATCTTCTAAAGTACCTGGTGGTTGTAGGGGAGAGATCTCCAGACTGTGTCAGATTGCTTGAAGTCTTGGGTGAGAGGGATGGGAGAGGAAGAATGGCAGACAACTCCCAGGTGGACACCTGCTCTTCCCTCTTCTTCTCCTGACCAGCTTGCGGGGGTCCAGCCAAAGTGCAAGCCCACTTTTGGGTTCTGGGTTTGCCCCTTTCTTGGAGTCTCCTGCCTTTCTCCTAGGCAACAGCATTCTGAATATGAGAAGCACCGACTGAGCGTTTGGAGCAACTTCACTGAGGCTCTGCATTAATGAGGAGAACTTTAAGACTTCAACTTACATTTTTATAGACCTGCCTCATCTTTTATTATACTGTGCATTTATTTTAAAGGTACTGTTATGTTTAAGCAAGGACATAAAACCAAATGATGTGTCTATTTGAAGAACTTTTCAGTTTTATTCCAGAATAATTACTTTAGAAGGCACATGGGCTTAATTTTAGCTCAACTATTTCTCAGATCTTTAAAAAAAAAAAACAAAAAAAAAACTATGATTATATGGTTTGTGGTTCAAAGGAGAAAAAGAAAAACTCTCTGGGTTTGCCTTCAGATGATAGTAAGGTTAATCTCTAATCTCTAATTTGTAAGGTTCTTGATTGCAATGCCCAAACCTAGGAAGATGATAGGTCTTCTACCTCTGTGCATTTCTTTTTCTTTAAAAAAATTTTTTTTGGTTGTAGATGGACACAATACCTTTATTTTATTTGTTTTATTTTTATGTGGTGCCAGGGGATTGAGCCCAGTGCCTCAGGCATGCTAGGCAAGTGCTCTACTACTGAGCCACAACCCCAGTCCCTTCTTTGCATTTCTTTGAGTTTACTTCCCATCTGCCTATAATTCCACTTCAGAATGCCTGCGTGAATCAAGAAGACCCTGTATAAGGAAAACATGATGAAAGAGTGGGTGTAGGGCAGGGACATGAATAAAAGCAACCTTCATAGGTAACAACTGAAACTTACATTGAGAACGTTAGCAATTGCTTTCTTCTTGGGCGGGGCTTCTGGTTCTAAATGAGGTGTTAGTGTTTGTGAGGGTGATAACCTTGTCCCATTGAATTATGATGAGAAAACAACCCAGTTGCCTACAGAGCCAAAAACAAACCTTAGAACTGCTTAACTCATCCGTCAAACAAATTGTATTTTAGGAAATGCAGGACAGAGAAAAATGCGCAAAAGAAAAGGAGATTTATTTATTTGTACAAAAGTAGAACGACAGGCGTTTGAGTGGATCCAAATAGCGTTTGGGGGGGGCGGGGAACGTGATTCATTGCCAGCTATTAAATCTTGTTTATCCTTCTTTAAACTAACCAGAAACACATTTTGGAAAAACGTGAGTTAACAATTTCAGCACCGAACACCAGCTGCGGTGCCCCCTGGCTCTCCAACCTTCCTTCCCACTGGACCTGAGGGGCGAAGCAAGCGGACTCATTGCCCGAGGTCGTGCAAGGGGTGGGTTTCCAGTCCCTTCTCCTCAAAGAGGGCGCTCACCTCTGGGCAGTGGCATGAGAGTTCTCGTGTTCAAGGTGATGGCAGAGGAAGGCTCTGGAAGGATACAAAATATTCTTCCAAAAGACACAATCACTGACCAACGGACATGTCCGTTAGAGCCATTTCCCTGGTAGCCACCCCTTGCCAGAGTATCCCCCAGATCACCAGCTGACGTGACGCGTGCTGACTCCAGATACAGCTATGTGCCTGAAATTCTTCAAAGCCCTTGACAAGTATCTGAAAACTTGGCTGGAATCCCAGTACCCGGTGGAAGAAATCCCTGGCCAGTGCGCGGGGGTGGCCCCTTGCAGCCAGGCTCTGCGCTCCTCCTGTGCTGGGCCGAGGAAACAGCAGCCTTTTATAGCTACTCCCGGTGCCTCCAGCACCCCCTGGATTAAATGTATTAGTATGATATTTGGGTTGTTAATACCCTTAAAGGGGAATGTACTTAGCCATAGACTGTAGGAATTAACCTGATTTAAATAATTACAAAAACATACACATTTCTGAAAGAAGCAGTGCAAATAATCTTTCTGAAGCAGAATCCCTTATCATTTTGTCACTTCCCCAGTAATTAAGTCTACCTTGAGGATTATCTAAATTTCACAGTCTCAGTTATGTCTGGAGAGGGGACTCTGCTAAGTTGAAGGCCACAAGGAAAGGCCTAAATGGACTTACTAGAGTCAGAGCACAGCTCCCCCAGAATAGGTTGAAGAAATACCCAGGCCATGATTTGCTGGCTTTGAAATGTCGGTATAAAATAAAGCAAAGACTCCATGCTGGCTTCTATCCTTTATTTCCCCTCATGCACCTTCTACTTTCTCTTGCATGTCTCCATCAACATTATAAATTTCTTGAGGGAGAGAGCCATCTTATTTATTTGGATTTCCCCTTTTTCTTAGCAGGGCACCTTCCACATAAAGCAGTCATTGGAAATGGTAACTAGATTAGCTCCTCTGCAAGGAGATTTGCAGTCTTCAAGTCTGGGTGATTGCAGGTTCAGGGTGCAGGTCAAGACACATTTCTATGGGTGTCCACCTTAATACTGTAGTGCTGGGAGGATTCTCCTTTAATTTTTTTTTTTAAATCAACTCTAGAGACGTTTCAACCTTAACCACAACAAAAAGAAAATACAGCCTGCATCATCACCCTATGGATGTCCTCAGTAGCTGCACTTCGAGGAAGAGAAGCCGCTTGAATTTGCAATGGTACGTGTGGGGTCGACTTGTTGAGAGGAACACAAAATAGCCCAAGAGGTAAGAGTAAGAAAAACTTTATAGAAAAAGTGCATTTTCTCTTCTAGCTGTTTGGTCAGGGAGGAGGTTACAGAGGGAAGGAGTAAGAATGCACAGAGCATGCTTTTTGTCCAGAAATGTCACAGTGTACACTCTTCTGGAAGCACCAAGTACCATCACTGACTCTCATCTCTGAAGAAAACCCTGGGAATGAGACTGGGCCAAGGCAGCCGGTTAGCAGGGGTCTGGCCTAGTTCTTCCCTGGCACCCAGAACCTATGGGCAATTTGGTGAGGAATTTTACAAAGTAAATAAACCAAGTTCCTAGACTGTACTTTTAAAAGTCTTATCAACTCCTTGCACCTATTCTCTTGGCGACCTCACCAGCATTTTGATGCTTTAGGAAGGCACTGAATGGAACATATATGGGAATAGACTCACGCATGGTAGAGCCAAGCTGACAGAAGCAGGTGGTAGGAGACCCTGCAAGGACTTCTAACTCTGCCTGGCTTCTTTTGCCACATCACCTTCTATTTTCTCTTTCCCAACCACATCCCTGCAGGCCCCAAGGACTCATGTCAAACTGCCCCATGGCATTCTGTGGCCTAGAGCCCCACCTTAGGAGTGTGGTAGCAAGGATGGCACTATGCTATTTTGTCCCTTGCTCCTGCATTAAGGATCAGAATCTCAAGTAGTAATGAAGTCTCTGATCTGACAGTTTCACTCACATGTCTATATTGAAGAAAACTGAAGGCATATCTTCATACAAAACCTTGCACTCATAGGTTTAGAGCAGCATAAGGGTTGAAAAGTAGGAATGACCCTCATATCCATCAACTGAGGATAGATAAACAAAAGAAGGTATTTCTCTAAAATGGAATATTATTTGGCCATAACAAGGAATGAAGTACTAATACACACTACAGAGATGAATCTTGAAAATACTATGCTAAGTGAAAGAAGCAGGCAGAAAAGGCTCCTATTATAAAATTTCATTCATATGAAATGTCTATATGGGAAAGTCCATAGGTACAGAAGGGGAAAGGAAGAAAGGGAAGTGACCATTGATGGGTATGGAGTGAAGTGCTCTAGAATTACATACTGGTGATGGCTGCAAAACATTGTGAGTATACTAAAAACCATGGATTATGTTTGCAATTTGCAATTTGGGGCTGTGGATATAGCTCAGTGGTAAAACATTTATCCAGGATGCTCAGGGCCCTGGATTTGAGTCCCAGCACAGCAGAATATATATATACACACACACACATATATATATATACACACACACATATATATATATATACACACACACACATATATAAATATATGTATATATATATATATATATGTTATGTGAAATATCTCAATAAAAAAAGCAATTTAGATGAAAAGAAATAATAAAGTCAATTCATGGGGAAGTAGCAGTTTTCTGTCCTTCTTTCCTGAGACAACTGGGAATACTGTTCAGGCATATGCATATGCCAGAGCTACATTTTGGACTGATCTATTGGTATAATTCCATCTTTTCTGGTACTTTCCAGGTACATGGCTCTATTTCAGCAACCATCCTTCCTGATTCAAATGGGAAAAAAGTTAGTTATGACTCTTTCTTTGGTGCCCATACTACACATAGGTCTTTGGGGCTTGGTTGATCTAGACAGAGATCTGAACACCCCCCACCCCCAGCTGTCTCCAGGAAGCTACCCCTGTGAGCGGTTCCCTGTGGAGCCAGGTTCCTGGAGTGTTGGCAGGCAGCAGGGAAACTGGCTTAAGAGACTGAGAAACAAGGCTTGGCCAAATGCCAACTCTGGGGTCTGATCTATTCTGCTGCTGCCATTACTGTTGTCACAAGACAAAGCCTTGGGGTAAAGAGATGCCTCTATCATGGGGATCCTAAGGACTCCTCCGTTGCTCTTCTCATCTGCTGTCTCCCTAAGGATGGGCAGACAGCATCCTATGGACAGGCCTCCTAAGGACTCCTCCAATTTGCTCTTCTCACCTGCCACCACAATCACCTCTCTCAGGTCACTTATGTGAAATCCACATTCACATTTAGCTACACAAGTGTGAAGGTCACTTAGGGATTAAACCTCAACCAAGTGACAGCCCAGGCACTGGCTTTGCCTACACACTGAGGTCCCCTTCCTACCCAGCTCTCCAACAGGGCTTCCTGCTATTCTCCAGGTGGATATCCTCCCTGATAGAGCCTCCATCTGGATAGAGACTCCAAAATGTGAGCTGTTTCCTAAAAGTGCCTGTGTTCATGCAGGAACATTCAGAGGTGAAATGATTAGATTCTGAGAGCTATATCCAAATCAGTTAATCCTAATATGAATGAACTAATTGGGTTGTCCCTATGGTCAGCTAGGGCATGGCTGGAGGAGGCGAGTGTCTGGGGCTGTGCCCTTGGGGATTGTATTTTGACTCCTTAACTCCCCCCTTGCTCTTTCTCTCTGTTTCCAGGCAGCCATGAGATGAGCAGCTTTCTTCAACCATGCCCTTCCACCGTGGTATTCTGCCTCACCTCAGGCCAGAGCCGTGGGCTCATCCAAGGATGGACTGAACCTCTGACGCATAAACAAAATAAACTTTTCTTCCTCTAAGTTGTTCTTGTGGGGCATTTTGGTCACAGAAATGAAAAGCTGAGTAACATATTAGTGTTCCCTAGTCTCACCTTCCTGTCACTCATTTCCAATCCGCACAACCAGGAACTTTTAAAATTCTCATTGATGCTTCTGAGGGAACAGATAAAGTGGGAAGCTTTTTTATCATACCAATTCTGGGAAGAAAAGGAAAATCACAGCCTACCAAAGATTTTAATCAGGCATGCTGAGATGTGATGCAACTGAAGTGGACTCTCTCAACTGAGCCACCAAAGTTTAAGCTCATAAAAACAAGGGCTCAGCTGGGCACCATAGGGCACACCTATAATCTACTCTGCAGGCTGAGGCAGGAGGATCACAGATTCAAGGTAAGCTGGGCAACTTAGCAAGACCTTGTCTCAAAAATTAAAAATTAGGGCTGGGGATGTGGCTCAAGCGATGGCGCGCTCGCCTGGCATGCGTGCGGCCCGGGTTCGATCCTCAGCACCACATACAAACAAAGATGTTGTGTCCGCCAAAAACTAAAAAATAAATATTTAAAAAAATTCTCTCTCTCTCTCTCTCTCTCTCTCTCTCTCTCACACACACACACACACACACACACCTCTCTTAAAAAAAAATTAGACAAGTAAAAAGGATTGGGGATGGAGCTCAGTGGTAGAGCTCGGTGGGTTCAATCCTTGGTATGGGGAGTAGACTTTGAGTTTATTTCTTTTAACTGATGAATAAAGTCCAGAACAGTCAAGCAAGTTGAAAACCATTGAAATGACTCAGAACACTGGCCATTGTTCAGTTCACTAGGAGTGCATAGCTGTGAAACAAGACTGAATCTGCATATAGCCCAGATAATTAGTAGCTTACTGAGCTCTCTTCTGCAAGCAAAGAGATGTTTATGGAGTTAGAAATATGTTTTCCTCTGTTGTTTTGGTGAGTCAGTTGAGTGTTGTGGTGTAAACAACAGAGATTCTGGATAACCCCAGTGGTGGAGAGTTTATTGGCAACTGTAGGATGCTCATTGACTGACAGAAAACCTAGAGAACTAGGCTCAAGAATAGTCAGAAACAAGACTGCTCCAGAGTAAGGAGGTCTATCCTGTAGGAATTGCTAGAAGAGTTGGAATAAGTCAAAGCTACCAACATTCTTGAGGGAATGCATCCAGTTGGTTGAGTTCTTATCACAACTATGCCAATGGCTATCCTAACATGATGAGAGGGGAAGGGATCTAATCTCTTAGTTTCTCTGATAAGAGGTAGGTGTAGTGCCAACTAAAGTTCCCTTTCCAAATCAATCAGGATGCTAATTAGGAAAAAAGAGGGAACAGAGACTGGGTCAAGAAAAACTAGCCATTGTTTCTATCATTTGAGGCACAGAAAATCTCTTGAAGCAAACTAATTGGAATGACAGTTCCTCTCTGAATGAGGGCGTCCAGTTATCTGTACTGAAATGATTACATGTTTAAAAGATTTAGGGAAATCTGGCAAAGGTGATATCTGAGTATGGATTAAAGGGATATCTGAAGCTGTCACTAGTTTACTGGTTCAGCTTGACTGTGTTGATAGAGCGAGCTAGAACATGGAACACTTACACAGTAAATCTGAGTCAAATAAATTAAGTTGAATAAACTTTCATTTTGGGGTTCTTCAACCATTTTTTCCTATGAAAAACTTTACACTTTAGATACTAAAAGGAATGGAAAGAGAGAATTAAAACACTGAAAAATTCTATATGTAGTTCATGAGTAGTTATTATACATATTACACACACACACACACACACACACACACACACACGTGCGCGCGCGTGCGCTACTAATCAATGAGAACAGCTTAGTAAGTACCATCCTGCAGGTGCTGTCAGCCAATGAGAACCCTTACAGATTATCCTGGGAGCAGTGTTTGGGCAATGCTATTAGGTGGACCATTTACTTTATTGCAAACTCTCCTTCTATTTAAGTTTCATTCTGGTGAACAGTGTTGAACCCTGGTGGCTGAAAAACATCTACTGTGGTGGTGCTGAACTTCCTCCAAAGAAACAAAGGCAGAGGATCATGCTAGACCTCATTGCAAGTTTTCAGCAATTTGTGCCTGTTACAGATGTGGTTGAGCAAACACAGGGTAAAGTTCAGGCAATTAAGGATGGAAGATAGTACTTTGACAAGATGGAAGAGCTCACAAATATCACAGCAGCCTTGGAAGATTTAGCAACAATTTTATGAACAGGAGCTGGAGAAACTGTGTCCAGAGCATGTCATGCAAATTGGAAAGAACAGAACTGCAATTGCCAAGGCACTGTTTGCTCACCCTCTCCAGAGGGAGGGATCAGGTGGTGGTGCCCCTTCTCCCCCAGTGGAAGAGGACAGTCTTCAAGACACAGCGTGCTTCAAGGAGCTGCTCTATTCCCACCGCTTTTTCAAAGAATTGACTCAGCTTTTCACTTTGCAGAAAAATTCATCAAAGCTTTGAGAGAAAAAAATCTGAGTGTCTCCAGAGTTTTCATCATGGTTTTGTGGGTTCTCACACTTGTCCCATTTGACTTCCTGGATGAGAAATCACGGATAATGTTCTTCATGTTACTTTGCATGTAATCTTAGTAATAAAGTGCTTGACCAATATCATTGATTACCAAGAATTATGAATGATAATGGCTGTGTTTTCTGAAAAGCTTCTAGGGAAAGATAAGTAGAACATATTTTTGTTATGACAATGAAATAATTGTTATATTAGTATTTAAGGGATAATTCTAAAATAATTAGGACTGCTTCTTTTTTAAAAGAAAGTTATTAAAATAAAGACCATAATACAATGCTAAAGATTAATGATTTGCTTGGAAAATTTAGAAATTAATTTGTGAGCAGTACTGAAGTATTGTTAACAATGAAGACATAAACCACAACATTAGTTATTATGTTTATGCATTCTTACCCTCTGGAAAACTTGGCTTCAAAGAATGAGTAAATTGAATTGAATCCAACTAAACATTTCCTTTGTATTCATATTCTTGAGCTTCTTCATAAAAATAGTTATGTATTTTAGCCAGGCATGGTGGCACACTCCTGTAATCCCATCAGCTTGGGAGGCTAAGACAGGAGGATTGTGAGTTTAAAGCCAGCCTCAGCAAAAAGCAAAGTGCTAAGCAACTCAGTGAGACCCTGCCTCTAAATAAAATATAAAATAGGCCTGGCGAAATGACTCAGTGGTTGAGTGCCCCTGAGTTCAATTCCAGGTTCTACTACTACTAATAATAATAATAGTTATATATTTTGATAAAAGTTTATAAAGCACTGTGAAATACTCAAAGTCTTTGTCAATATAAATAGAATTAAAATGGCAATGATCAAACTATTTGTACATGTATAATAATGCTTCTTTTCAAAAAATGGAGAAATGTGGAAGTAGCATTTCACAGTCCCAAACAACCCAATCTTATTGATCTTTAGGTGCAAGCTAGGATAGAGTATTAGTAAAATTAAACATTACAAAGTAGTTAATGTGTCTGTGACCTAATAAACCCCTCTAGATACATTCATGGGAAAAATACTTTTTATGACTCTGTTTATATATGATTCTTACATTTCTCATGTTTTCACATAAGAATATAAAAATCATAATAGTTTTTAGCATGGTGGAAAGGATCAATGATTGGGATAAAACGACCAATTAGGAATCTATTGCAATAATTCAAGCAAGAAATAATGCCAGTAGAGATAGTACGAAGTAGTTGGATTGTGGATCATTCTTGATAAGATATTCAATAGAATTTGGTGATGTATTGCATATGTACAAAGGAAGAACCAAAGATGACTGCAAGGTTTTTGCTCAGAGAAGATAGAAAAAGTGGAGTTGCCTACTCTCATCATGAGGAGAGCAGGTTTTAGGGGAGGGTCGAGAGTTTGGTTTGAACTGTTAAGCTTGCGATGCTTTTACGACTTCCAAGTGAAGATGCCAAGGAGTTGGTTGGAATGAGTCTGGCACCCAAGTGAGAGATCTGGACTAGAGGTACAAGCCTGTGAGTCATCTATGCATAATACATGCTGTTTAAAGACATCTGAAAAATGAGAAGAGAACTGAGGCCAGACCAGGAGGGCCAGATCCAGAGGTCAGATGGATAGAGGCACAGAACCAGCAAAGCACATGGTGATGCAGTGGCCAAAGAGAGAGGGGAGAGCCACGGGGGAGTGGTGTCCTGGACCCAAGAGAAGAAGGTTGTTCAAGAAAAATAAATAATTACCTACCACCAGTTGCTCCTGAAAACTTGATAAAGGTAAGGACTGAGAAATAGTCCAACCAATTATTCAGTTGCTTGTAACTATGCGAGTTTTAGCACTGAAAACCTGTTGTAATCTGAATATTTGTGCTCCACCCCCTCAAATTCACGTTGACGACCAATTGCCAATGTGATGATATTAAAAGGCAGGGCTTCTAGAAGATGGCTAGGTCATGCTGGCATGAGTGGGATTAGTACCTTGTAAACTAGACCCCAGAGAGCTAGATCACCCTTTCCATCTTGTGAGGGTACGACAATAGGGAATGGCATCTGTGAAGCAGAGCACAAGCCCTCACCAGACACTAGATCTCCTGGTACCTTGATCTTGGACTTCCCTGTCTCCACAACTGTAAGAAATCCATTTCTGTTGTTTATCAACCACAAGTTTATAGTATATTTGTTATAGTAGCCTGAATAGACTAAGACAAACGGCTCTAAGAAATCCCTCATCTTAAGCAAACTGGGACAGTTAGTGGCATGATATTGTGAATATATTTAACATTACTTAAACTGGTCAAAAATCACTTAGATGATAAATCTTGTATGTATTTATACATATAGTCTAAAAACTATTCTTAAAATATTTCCTTAATGTGTGTGTGTGTGTGTGTGTGTGTGTGTGTAGGCTCTCAGCAAAATTAAGAGGAAATTACAGAGATTTCCCCCTTCCCTCACATATACAGCCTCCCCCATTACTGACATCCCAGGAGTGGTGCATTTGTTAAAATTGATGAACCTACACTGACATATCATAATCCCACAGAGTCCATAGTTCACATCAGGGTTCTTGGTGTTGAACATTCCATGGGTTTGGACAAATACATGATTGCCTATTCACGGTTACAGTACAAGACAAATAGTTTGACTGCCCCCAAATTGTTCTGTGCTCCACTTATTCTTCTCCAGGCCAAACCTCTGACAACCACTGATCTTTTTTACTATCTTTATGTTTCACCTTTTCCAGAATGTGATTGAGTTGGAATCGGACTATGTGTAACCTTTTCAGATTGATTTCTCTCACTTAGTAACATGCATTCAAATTTCGTCCATGTCACTTTATGTTTTGATAGCTTATAGCTTTCTAGTGCTGAATGATATTCCATGGTCTGGATGTATGACAGTCTATCCATTCACCTGTTAAAGAACATCTTGGTTATTTCTAAGTTTGAAGCTGCCATCAACATGTGAAGTGTTTTGTGTCGATCTGAGTTTCTAAGGAGCACAATGACTTGATCGTATGATGAAAATATTTTTTGTTTTTACCACGGTAAAAAGTCATAATCTTTGCTTAGAGCTCAAATGATGCTCTGAATCCTAGACAGCACTCCCACATAATTCTTTGAAGCACATATTCCTATATTAGCATGAGTGCAGGAGAATTAAGAGAACTATTTTTGTAGGGGAAAGTTGGGGGGGGAAAAAAAAGAGGCCCTTCATGGAGGAGAACCTGCCTTGAATTTAAAGAAGCACTTCAGAAAATTGTCCATCCAGAAGACTGAGACATCAGCTCCTGGCCCTGAATTGTGCACGTGAGTGGTGAATACTTGTACATGGAGACTGGGTTTCAGCTACCCTGTGCTCTGGATTACACCAGTCTTGTGCTCTGCAAAGGGTGTAGCAACCTGCAGGTTCTCAGGAGATGGCCTGTTTAACATACCCCAAGAAGCAGATCTGCAACAACTGCTCCCTCCCAGGATGTGCCCCAGAAGCAGCCACTGGGAAGCAATCCAGGACAAGGCATAGATGGTAGGACTCCTTCCTGGGAAAAAGCCATTGCATCCCAGCCTTCTTGTATTCTCCACTGTGCCCATGGAAGGTGCACTGGGAGTGCCAACGAGCTGAACAAATGCCCCAGGGCCTCTGGTTTGGTCCACTTTGGTGGTGTCAAGGGACGGGCTTATATATTTTCCTCATCAACCCGCTCCGCGGAGGCAGGGCCCTGGTCCCCACATGCAGGAAAAGGGGGCATTTAAAAATATTGGATTTCCCACTGTAAGTTAAAACAAGACAGGAAGCAGCAGGGGTTTTCTTCATTCCGTTGACTTTGAGCAGCTGCTGACCGGCGTCCCGGGCCCCCTCGGGTGGAAAGCAGCCTTGCCCTGAGCAGGCGCTGTTTCCATCCAAACCAAACTTCCCCTCAATGACTTCATTGAAAGCTGGTTTACATCATGAAGAGAAACTTCATTTATTTATTTGTAATAACTTCAGATTTTATGGACCCACAAGAGGATGTAATTTAAGAAAACATTAACAAGCTATTCCAAATACCCAAGTTTTGAAATTTACTAGGCCAAAGAATCATCAATGGAAATATTTTAATATTAAGAATGAATGGCTGCAGCAAAACTCCTTTTGTACTGGGCTGGGGAGATGGAGAGGTCTTAAAATGTATATTTTTGGTCATGATATCCTGGGGTCCTAGGAAAAGACAACTACGTTTCCAGGAACCATAATGAACAACATATGACCTAATAGAAGTGGGGGCTCACCTAATGCCTCCCTTGTGGGGCATTAGCCCTATAAATAACTTAGAAAATACATGGGCTGATCTACCCTCTGGAGCCTTGCTTTGAACACAGTTTCAGAGGGAATTGCATGGTGTTTTTCTTAGGGTTTTTAAGACAAAATAATCAAGAGGTTACCAGGAAAGGGAGTGAGCTAAGAATGGCCCCTCACTGCAGAAATATGATGTTTTTCAAGTTCCCATTTTATTAGCAATCAGATGTTACTGGTGTTTTATCTCCTTAAATAGCCAACATTATAAATCTTTAGAAAGCTTTTGGAACCAATGTCAACCTTCCCTTTCTATAGGAAGTATGCAGGGTCCAATGGTAGAAGACACAACCTCACCCAACAAGTTGTCATCTCATATCTCCAGGTGACATAGGTTGAAAAGGTCAGATGTGCATCTGCTCATCTCACTGTGATTATATGTGTGTAAGCAGGTGAACTATCCTTATAAAATATATGTCAACTTAGGTGTTTGTCTCCTATCTCACCCCACCCACCTGACCTTCTTGAGGGGATGATCAAGTCTCATTTAGGTAATTGCCCCTTGCCTGCACTGCACTGGTGCCCAATTGTTGAATAAGTTTAGGGAGAGTCTCCTGGGCTGGATAGTGCATTAAGCACTGCTATAATTTGGATCTGGAATGTCCCCCAAAGGCCCATATGTTTAAAGACTTGGGCCCTCATGTGTTACTATTCGGAGGTGATGAAACCCGAGTGGGAAGTCTTAGATCACTGGGACATGCTCTTGAAGGGGGTGGTGGGAATCTATTTCTTTCAGCCTCTTTCGCATTCCAGCCATGAGGTGAGCAGTTTCGCCATATGCTGCCATCATGATGTGCTGCCTTGCCACAGGCCCAAAAGCAACAAGGCAAATTGATCATGGACCGAAACCTCCAAAACTCTGAGCCAAAGTAAACCTTTGATTCTTATAAACTGATTATCTCAGGTATTTGTTACAGTAATAGAAATTTGACTAACACAAGTGCTGAGAGCTGGGGTAAGGAGCAGAAAAAAGTGTGAGGTCATTCTTCAGCAACTCAATGCTTATGGAAAGGTTTGCCACCTCATAGAACAATTGAGGATCTTAGGATGATAACTAACATTTAAATAGCAATTTATAGGTCATGAGATGCATCCACAGACTCTGTCTTATCAGACCCAGACAAAAATATTAAGAGGAATAGATTTTTTAAATTATTTTTCAAATATAGAAACTGAAAATCAAAGGAGTTAAGTAGCCTTTTTGAGGTCATAGAGAAAATAAGTGAAACTGGGTCTTTCATCCCAAGTTTGGGTCTTGCTGGCTTTCACTTCCTCTCCTCATACTTTTTCCCAAGTCAAGATTTTGACACATTTACATCTATTTTTTTTTCTTTAATAGCAGCTGTATTGAGACATAATTCACCTATCATAAAGTCCACTCTTCGGTTTTAGTTTATTAATAAAACTAGGCAATCATCATCTCTATATATTTCCAAATCTTTTAACACTCCAAATGAAATCCCACACTCATTAGCAGCCACAACCCCATTTACCCCTTCTCCCAGCTCCCTGAAACCACTAGTCTACTTTCTGTCTGGATTTGCTTACTCGGAACGTTTTGAGTAAGAGGAATCATACAGTATGTGGCCTTTCCTATATGACTTATTTCACATAGCATAGCATTATCAAAATTCACCCCTGATGAGCATGATTCAGAATATCCTTTCTTTAAATTGCAGAACAATATTTCATTGTATGAATATACCACATTTTATTTAGATATCAATTGATGGATGGGTTGTTTCCACTTTGGGGCTGTTATAAATAATGCTCCTATGAACATTTGTGTACAAGTTTTGTGTGAAGATATATTTTCAGTTCCCTTGAGTATATACCTAGAAGTAGGAATTGTTAGGTCATATGGTAACTCTACATTTAACATTTATTTTTTTATAACAGGGATTGAACTCAGGGGGACTCAACCATTGAGCCACATCCCCAGCCTTATATTGTATTTTATTTAGAGACAGGGTCTCACTAAATTGCTTAGCATCTTGCTTTTTGCTGAGGCTGGCTTTGAACTTGCAATCCTCCTGCCTCAGCCTCCAGAGCCACTGGGATTACAGGCATGCCATCGCACCTGGCTTACATTTTGAGGAATGTAAAAAGCATTTTCCTACATGATTGTACCATATTTCCACTAGCAATATGTGAGAGTTGCAATTTCTCTATATCCTTATCAACCATTATTACTTTCTGTTTTTATTATAGCTAAACTGGTAGATATGAAGTGATATCTCATTGTGGTTTATTTGCATTCCTCTGATGGCTAATAATGTTGAATATCTTTCCATATACTTAATGATCATTTGTGTATCTTCTTTGAAGAAATTCTATTCAAAGTCTGTGCCCATATTTTAATTGGCCTATTTGTTTTTTCTTTTTGAGTTGTAAGAGTTCTTTATGTATTCTATATAAAGTCCTTTATAAGATCTATGATTTCCAAATAGTTTAGCTCATTCTGTGGATCATATTTTTGCTTTCTTGATGGTGTCTTTTGCAATGCAAAATTTAAATTTCGATGGTGTACAATTTATCTACTTTTTTTATTCCTTGTACTTTTTATGTTATATTTAAGAAGCTATTATCCAATTCAAGGTCGTATGACTGACTCCATTTTTTTTTTCTTCTGAGAGTCTTTAAGTTTTGGTTCTTTTATCTAAGACTCTGATCTCTTTTGAGTTAAGTTTGTACATGATGTGAAGTAGGGGGATGCAGATATCTAGTTATTCCATTTGCTGAAGACTATCGCCCTACTGAATGGTCATGGCACTCTTGCCAAAAATCGGTTGACCGTAACCTCTCCTCATATGTAAAAATAAACTCAAAATGGATTAAAGATTTAAATATAATGCTTGAAACTACAAAACTACTAGAATAAAAAACACAGAAGGAAAGCTCCATAACATTGGTCTAAGTAACAATTTTTTTTTAAAAAAAATAAAATCTCAAAAGCATGGGGAAAAAAAGCAAATATAGATAAATAAAATTATTCAGACTAAAAAGCTTCTGCACTACAGAGTCAACCTTCAGAATAGGAGAATATGTTTGAAATTATGCATCTGATAAAGGATTAACATGCAAAATATATAAGGAGCTTAACTCAATAACAAAATCCCAAATAACCCAATTTAACAATGGTCAAAAGACCTGTGTAGACATTTCTTAGAAGGCAATGTACAAATGGCCAATAGATATATTTAAAAAATGCTTAACGACACTAATCATCAGGTATTCATATTAAAACCATTCCAGTCGGAATGACTACTGCATTGGCAATGATGTGGAGAAAAAGAAATCCTTACACACTGTCATTGAAGAGTATAAATTAATACAGCCATTATAGAAAACAGAATAAAGTTTCCTTCCTTAAAAAATTCAAACTAGAACCACCAAAGTATCCAGCAATCCCACTACAGGGTATATACCCAAAGAAGGGAAATCAGTATGTTGAACAGATATGTGCACTTCTATGTTTATTACAGCACTATGCACATTGGCCAACATATGGAATCAGCCTAGGTGTTTGTTGATTAGCTTAACATTCAGTCTTTGACCATTAACTACAATGCTAGTGATAAGTTTTTCATAGAAGGCCTTTATCAAGTTGAGGAAATTCACTTCTGTTCCTATATTGCTTACTGATTTTTATCATGAAAGGGTGTTGAATTTTATTTTTGCATACATTGAGGTCATCATGTAGTGCTTGTCATTTATTCTATTAATATGGTGCATTACATTATTTTTTTATATTGAACCAACCTTGCATTTCTAGGATAAATCTCAGTTGGTCATGGTATATAGTCTTTTTCATATGTTGTTAGATTCAGTATATTTGAGGATTTTTGTGTCTGTACTCATAAGGGATATTAGTCTTTAGTTTTCTTCTGATGTTTTTGGTTTTGTGGATTTTGGGTTAGTGTAATATTGTTCTAATAACATATGTTGGAAAGAGTTAACTCTTCTATTTTGGGGGAGAATCGTTTTTAAAGTCTTTTTTCAGTTGTCGATGGACATTTGTTTAGTTTATTTATTTATATGTGGTTCTGAGAATCAAACCCAGTGCCTCACACATGCTAGGCAAGTGCACTACCACTGAGCCACAACCCCAGCCTGAGGAGAGTTCTTTAAGAACTGGCATTGCTTCTCTGCACATTTGTAAGTTTTCTCCCTTGAAGCCCTCTGGGCCAGGCTTTTCTTTTTCTTTCTTTTTTTTTAATTTTAATATTTATTTTTTATTTTTCGGCAGACATACATCTTTACTTGTATGTTGTGCTGAGGATCGAACCTGGGCCGCACACATGCCAGGCGAGTGCGCTACCGCTTGAGCCACATCCCCAGACCCGAACAGGCTTTTCTTTACAGAAAGTTCTTTGATTCAATTTCTAATTTAATCTCTTTTCTTGTTGATTTTTTATTTTGTCTTGAGTCACTTTGAATAGTTACATCTTTCTAGAAATTTGTTCATCTCACCTAAGTTATTTAATTTGTTTACATACAATTATTCTAGTAGCACCTCATTTTCTTTTTAGCTCTATATGGTTGCTAGTGATGAGCTCTCGTCTATTCTTGATTTTTATGAATTTCAGTGCTTTCTCTCTTTTCTTTCCTTTTTATTGGTTTCTAGCTAAATTTTTTGTTGATATTTTCAAAGAATCGACTTTTAATTTCATTAATTTACTTTATTATTGGTTTTCTACTGTATTTTCACTTTATTTCTTCCCTCTGTTTGATTTAGGGCTTAATTTTTGGTTGTTTTTCTAGTTTCTAAGGGAAAAAGTTTAGGTTATTATTTTGAAATATTTCCTTTTTAAAATAAAGTAATTAACAGCTATAAATTTCCCATAAGTTTAGCTGGATCCCATAAATTTTGCTGTATCATGTTATTGATTTTGTTCATCTCAAATATTTTCTGATAATTTTTTATTTTGACCAGTTTTTTAGGAATGTGTTGTTTATTTTTACATATTTATGAATTTCCCAAATTTCTAATTATATTCCATTATGAGTAGAGAGCATGACTGGTATTATTTCAACCCTTCTACATTTATTAAAGCTTGTTTTATGGCCAAATATATAACATACTTTGGAGAATATTATGTATGCTTGAGAATAATGTGTATTCTGTTCTTGATGGATGGTTTGTTCTTTGGATGTCAGGTCTAGTTGATTTATGGTCTACTCAATTTTTTAAAAAAATATACCATCTATCAGTTATTTTATCTAATAATGAAAATAGGATTTTGATATGGCCAACAATTATTATCCAATTGTCTACTTCTACCTCAAGCTTATGATTTTTTTTGTCTTTTGAATTTGGGGGCTCTTTGTTTGGTACATATATATTAAGTTTTCCCTAATGGATTGATTTTTAATAATTTACAAATATCATTCTTTGTTTCTAGTAATAATTTTTGTCTTAAAGTATATTTTATCTGATATTATTATAGTCTGTCCTGTCATCTTTTGATACTGTTTGTATGGTATCTCTTTCCATTCATTTGCTTTCACCTATTTGTATTTAAGTATCATGTGAAAATTCTTTGAAGTTTATTCTATTTGGAATTTTTTTAACCCTTTGGATATGCAGATTAATGATTTTAACCCAATTTGAAACATTTCAACTGTTATTTATCCAAATATTCTTTCCCTTTCTTTCTCTCCTTTCCTTAAGTCTCCCATTTTGCATATGCTGGTGTGCTTAGTGGTGTCCTATAGGTCTCTAAGACCCTATTCGTGTGTCTTTATTCTTTTTTGTTGTTGTTCTTTAGATTGGATGTCTCAGTTCATATATCTTTAAGTTGGCTGGTTCTTTCTTCTACCTCAAATCTGCTATTGAGTCCTGTGATAGTTCATTTTAAGGGTAAATTTGACTAGACTAAGAAATTACACAGAGGGCTGATAAAGCATTATTTCTATGTCTGTGAGAGTGTTTCCAGGAACAATTGGAATTTGAATCAGTGGACCAAGTAAGGAAGGTCTACTCTTACCCAGTGTAGGTTGGGCACTATCCCATCAGTTGAACATTCAAATAGAACAAAAAAAGTGAAGGGAAGGGAAGTTTGTACACTCTCTGTCTGTCTCTATTTTTGTCTGTTTCTCTCTCTCTCTCTCTCTCTCTCTCTCTCTCTGTATGTGTGTGTGTGTATGTGTGTGTGTGTGTGTGTGTGTGTGTGTGTTTGTATCCCCTAGTGAGTTTATTGTAGTTGTGATTGTCACTGCTTTTGCAACATCAATTTTCTGGACTAGTTTAATAAAATATGAACTTTTTTCATGTATAAGCCAGTGAGGTATCTGTTTAGTTAGCCCAGTAGTTTAATGAATGCACAGAGATTTTTGTGAAAGGTTTTAACCCATAAGTCAGTCAGTCTCCAAGCCTTTTCCAAGGGGATATATGTGTGTTGGAGCATTTTTTAAAATAGATTACAACTCTACCTTAGCCTTCATTTCCTACTAGAGTAGTGCCTCAAGGCTAATAAAAGTTAAGAACTTTAGGCTTTCTAAGAGTCTTTTCTTGAATGTACACAAATCTGAACATGCTCAAAGCCCAAATAATGGCCTATTAGATTCCCAGAAATAAGATGCAGTTATTTAGACTTCCCTCTGAATGCCTCATTAGCCTGTCTACCTTTCTCCATCTCTCTCTCTCCCTTTCTCTCTCTCTCTAATCAACCTTTCATTAGCTACAACTGGTAACATTACCTCAGGCATCTGTAACATTAAACAGCTTCATCTGATTGTTTTCAGCAAATGCATTATGAGCAGAATGGTTGCATATAGGCAGCTTTGATTAAGGTCAACTAAAGATAAGCTTTGAGAATGAAGCTTTGCAGGAAGTTGCTGAACAATTCTCTGGTGTAGAACTTTGAGGGAGCTCCAAACCTGTCTACCTTCTCAAGTGATCACTAAACTGTTATTTTTCATAGTTACTACGGTTTTTTAGACTGTTGGTCTTCAATACTGCAGTACAACTACGTAGAGGGGGAATGGGATTAGATTAAGCTAAAACATGGATAAATCTAGTATAGGATTGTCCAAGATTCTGAGTACAAATGATGAGTTTAGTCAAATAATAAAGTGCATATATCACAGATCCTTACTGGCTCAGCTTCATTTCTAAATAGCAAGGCTGTTGTGTATTTTAAACAACTATAATTGACAATGCCAAATTCTTGGCAGGATGCAGAGTAATTGAAACTCCCATCCACTGCTGGTGGAAATGCAAAATGGCACAGATACTTTGAAACACAGTTTTTCAGTTTTGAATAAATTCAAACATATACCTACCATGTCTCACTCCCAGATATTTACCCAAGGTAAATTAAAATATATGTTCATTCTAAACCTGTATGTGAATGTTTATAGCAACTTTATTCATATCAACTAAACCTAGGGGTGAATATCCTTTAGCTGGCAAAACGATGAACACGATAGAGTAAAATCATACAATTGAATTATATTCAAAAATAAAAAGAACAAATTACTGATATTCCAATAAGATAGATGAGTCGCAAGGGTTTATGCCACATATTGAATGACTTTATTTATATAAATGTTCTATTAAAGACAGAGGTTACCAGAGGCTGGAGGTGGGAAAAGAGACTATGAAGAGGGTAGGGAGGGGGAATGATGTAACCATTTAATATCTTGATTGTGGAGGTGATTCCATGATTATATGTTTTGGTCAAAACTTATAGAACTGCCAGGTGCAGTGGTGCATGCCTGTAATCCCAGAAGCTAGGAAGGCTGAGGCAGGAGGATCACGAGTACAAAGCCAGCCTTAGCAAAAGCAAGGCACTAAGCAACTTGGTGAGACTCTGTCTCTAAATAAAATACAAAATGGGGCTTGGGATGTGGCTCAGTGGTTGAGTACCCTGAGTTAAATCCCCAGTACAAAAAGAAAAAAAAAATTCATAGAACTATACAATAAAAAAGTAAATTTATTGTATATAACTTTATACCCTAATTTAAAAATAAATAAAGCTAGTATAGTTTTAGCGGGGAAAGAAGCTCTGTTGCTCTCTGTAAACAAGAATCTTGAATTCTGAGGTCCTGATCATCTCTTGAACAGCTCCCTCCTTGCCAGAGGATGCTAGGGTCTGAGTCTTAGTGTTCTCTGATTTAATTGAAGACTTGTAGATTCCCAGACATATCAATTGAAAAGGATCTTCCAACTGGCCCAGTTAGTGGCTGAGTGCTGGGACCAGTCTCTTCCAAGAACATTTTATGACCAACAATCCCAACCTCCAATGTGTATCAGAGGCAAGAACCCTAGGGAAGGCCGCAGCTATTATAAGATATTGAGTGACACTGGAGCTTTCTTTTAAATCTCCATGGAAACACTGTCACCACATCATCTTCTGATTCTATTCACAGCTGGAGCTACATAACTGAAACTACAGCTATGGGCCTGTCCATATCAACTACTACTCTCTGGACGGCTGAGCTTCGGTTATGCTAGAGGGAGAAGACCATCATGCAAAGAGGATAGGCCACATGCACCATTATAGGTGGCTACATGAAGATGTTCAGGGCATGGCATAAAAGCCACTGAGTCTTTGTCTTTTTTTTTTTTTCCTACAGTATCTTAAAGAGCCTTTCCTAATAGAGTGTAAATGTTTATTTGGCTACAACTATAAATTTATATAAAAAGACAACCGGCTAAAGAGAGGTCAAGAATAGGAAAACAAATGCACTAACCAGCAGAGGAAAATGGATGCATATTAAACACACTAGAGGGAAATGTTCTCCGTCTGCTCTGATTTATACAATGTCTGCAGAGGCTTCCTTAGGGCATGTGTTTTGGCTCAGGCTGCCTTCTGGGCTGCTAGCTCTGGGAAAATGCTGAGGTCCACTTGGCTTCCCCTCACTATGAAGACACATAGTGACCTTAACAGTCAGGTTTCCTCACCCGACTGTCTTGAACTTTTCCCCAGGAGCAAGATTAGTATTTCTGTTCACCCCGAGCTCCTGAAGAAAGATAGCAAGATAAGGAAAAGAAATCCCTGAAGACTTTGATGGGGATGAAGAAGCTGAGGGTGGATTCCAGCTTGGTCCAAAGTCTTTTCTCCCTCCTTTTTTGGCTTGTCTGTCTGGAGGGGGATCATCAGGAAAGAAGGTTAAATCCTCTTGATTTCAGGTACTTAGGGAGCTGCTGGTATCCCTCTGGATCATTCTGGACCAAGGAGGCACTTTGCAGTTTTTCAAGTTCCTTCTGGGCTTCCATTAGGTGAGTCAGAGACTGTGGTCTCTAGTAAAAGCTTCAATGAAGTAAACAGCTGCAGCTATTTTCAGAAGAACAGTTCAGGCTTTGGTGGGAGATCTGTAGGTAATGTGTGTGCATTTGGGAGTGGAGACTGCACAATTATAATGTCAGAGGGGGAGACAAGGCCCTGAGTAAGTCACCATTTAAAATAGATCTTCCAGGATGCTTATGTTGCCTGTCAAAAAGTGTGTGTGTGTGTGTGGGGGGGAACGTGATGGAGAAATTCAGCAACTCCATGGTGCTAAGAGAGGTGCTCTGAGCTCAGCAAGGAGGAATTTTCCTTTTAATATTATCTAGAGTGAGTCAAGGACTTTACAAAAACAACATGGAATCTTCAAAAGGCTCCATATACACCCTCCCATTTCTGACAGTTCTTGGGATGCCTTTAACTTTCCCTGACTTTCTTTGGCTCCTATACTCATCCAAGTAGGTGGTGCTAAAACAGACCAGCAACGAAAGGCAACAGGTTGGGCTGGCTCAGTGGAGGCCATTTAACTCTGAGGCCAGAGAGGAGCTCTGTGCAGCTCCATTAAATTGCTCCCATTCATTCTGTCACCTTCTGCAGTCTTGGTGGCCCACTTGCTCCCTAGTGGATTTTCTTTTTAAAAAATTTTAAAAATATCTTTATTTTATTTGTCTATTTTTTTTAAGTGGTGCTGAGGATTGAACCTAGGGCCTCGTAAGTGCTAGGTGAGCGCTCTACTGCTGAGCCACAACCCCAGCCCCGCCTAGGAGATTTTCAATTTCAGTCTAGGTTGCTAATGCTGCATTACCAATTGTTTAATCCTTATTTTTTTTTTACTAAGAAGAAGCATGGTTATGTAGACTTTCATAGCTTTTAATGATAAAAATTTTAACCCCTGCTCTACCAATAAGAATACTGATAACACTGAATTTTGTTATGGATGGAATTGGGTTCCCACAAAATTTGTATGCTGAAGTCCTAACCTTCACTGTGATTGTATTTGGAGATAGGATTTTTAAAGAGGAAATTAAGGCTAAATGTGGTCAAAATGGTGGGATCCCAATAACCAGACTGATATTTTTGTGAGGAAAGGGAGAAACACCAGGACTGTGTGTGCACAGAAAAAGGTCCAAGTGAGGATACAACAGGGAGTTGGCCATCTGCAAACCAAGGAAAGAAGTCTCAGGAGAATCCAAACCTGCTGACTTCCATCCTCCAGAATGGTGGGAATAAATCTCTGTTGTTTAAACAACCCAGTCTGTGGCATTTTCTTATGGTCACCCTAGCAGACTAATATTTCACTCCACGCTTGATCCTGCTGAGTGTTTTACATGCAGTATGTTGTTTAATCCCTTAACCAAATTAGAGTGGAGGAAACAGTGGTAAATAAGTGCTGAGATTTGAAGTCAGGTCTACTGAGTGCAAAACCCTGCACATAAGTTGGACACTAGACTGCTTCAAAAGGAAGTGTGTGGCCCAGGCTGCTCTCACCGAAGAGGCCTGGTACAGCAGCAGGTGTTCTACTTGGGAAGTCAAATGACCCAGATTCCAGCCCTGGCTCTGCCACTGACTGTCATGGGCTGAATGGTAGCCCCCCAAAAAGATATGTCCATGTCCTAAACATTAGAACCTCTCAGTATTATCTTGCATGGTAAAAATGTGAATATTACCTTAAATGGCTAAAGCTGCAATGAAGATTGCAGAGGAGGAGATGAGAGGAAGAGCTTCTCCTGTTTTATAAATGCCACCACAAGTGCCATAAGAAAGAGACAAAGGGAGATAACACAGATGAAAGAAAAGGGAGTCACACAGAGCGGAAAGCAATATGAAGACAGAGCAGCAAGAGAGGTAAGCACAAGGGGACGAATGCCAACAGCTTGGTTTTGGACTTCCAGCCTCCAGAATGGTGGAAGAATCAATTCCTGTTGTCAGCAACATCCAGTTTGTGGTACTTTGTTGCAGCAGCGTCAGCCTCGGGAAGCTAATACCAGGCCATGGGCACCCCAGTTACTCCCATAGGAAACTAGGGTGTTAGTAACACCAGTAGTCTGGGCTTGGCTGCTTGGCTGCTACCCTGGAATCACCTACCATATGAGGTCATCCATACTTTAAAGAGTTCTGAAGTTTGAGCACCATCCCAAGGTAACAAAAGCGGGAAGTTTAAGAGCCCTCCAGGTGACTGTGATGGTTTCTGTGTCCAGACCCTCAGGGCTCCCAGAGCCTGTGATTGGCGCAGAACAGAACCCAGCATTCCCTGCCATCGCCTTCTCACAAAGCTTTCAGAGACGTCACGAGGTTTTGAGCAGGGAGAAAACTAGGACTTCTAGAATAGAAATGGGTGGCCAGGGAGTCCTCCCCGGACTGCAGAGGGGGAACAGAGACTTGCGGGAGAAAGGGAAGAGGCCGGCCGGCAGCAGGCGGGCGGGCGGGTGGAAATGAAGCCGCCTGGGAGGTCTGGGGAGCCTTCAATAACATGGGATCGGACGAGGAGGGTGGAGAGGGCTGTGGGGCCAACGGGAGGCACCTGTGAAAATAGCAAATACTTGAGCCAGAGACGGTACACATCCTGCCCTGGCTCCCGCAGGTTTCCCGCAGAGGCAAGGATCACAGGGCCAGGGTGATGTGTCTCCCACGATGTCAGCGTCCCCGAGGGCCCGTCAGGAATTTGACAGGGGAGCTAGCTCAGGGGCTGCAGCGACATCTGAGAAAGGCATAGGAGAGGGACGGAGGGAGGGAGCGATAGTCAGATCATCATTCCCAAAGATATGGCTTTAACCTCTGGCCCCCTCCTGCCCGCCTGGGCTGGGAGACCCTGACGAGCCCAGATACTTGTCTAGGAGGGAGGGGCGTGGGGGCGGGGGAGCAGGAGAAGGGGGAGGGGAGGGGGAGGGGAGGGGAGGGGGAGGGGAGGGGAGGGGAGGGGAGGGGGAGGGGAGGGGAGGGGAGGGGAGGGGGAGGGGCCTCCGCCGGGCGCCATCCCCTCTCCTCCACCACACAGCTGACAGACACTTGAGAACTTTCCTTCCCAAGCCCGTATCCTGCTGGTTCGGGGCAAAGTGTGCAGCTTTCCCACCAGGATCAGTGAGGAAATGGCCTGGTTTGGACTCAAACAGACTGATTTGTTTTCCCAACAACGCCTCAGCTCAGTTGAGGGAGCCCCAGTGATCCCGCTTTTCCAGGGTGCCTCTCCCTCCCCACCTCCCTCTCCTGCTCTGAGAACACATCACCCAGTGTCTGTAAGGCTTCTGCTTCTTGTTTGACATCCCTTATTTACAAAGCAAACAGAATGTTCCTTTTAACACACATCATGCTAAGTTTATTAATGCAGAAAACAATCCCAGGGGGCCGACCCGGGGGACCCTTGAAACCTGCCAGCACAAACTCTTCAAACGCTCAGCCCGTCAGATCCTCCAGGACAATATTTCACACAATGGAGTAAAAATAATATTTTTCTTTGGGCCTTTCCAGCCGCTTTTGTGGCAAGCAGACAGAAATTATTTTCTTACTCTGCTCCCAGAGCAGAAATCTGGACGAAGCTGCGTTTATTTGTTTAACACAATGATTTCATCCTAAATGTCTCGACAGCAAATAGTTGGTGGTTTAATAAAGGGCCTTTGAAAGGAGGCTGGAACTGGGGAAATGTGAGGCATGTGGCTCTCAGGGGCCAGGGGGCCTTGAGCTGCTGAGACTGTGTGCCCCCCTCGGACTGTTGGGGAGCTGTGGGGGTCATGGTATGTTATTGCTCCCTGATCAGAACAATTCGTGCTGCTTCCATCCTGGAGAAGGAAGGAGACTGACCCTTTGGTCTTGAATGCCAGACCTTCCTCAAGACCGGCTCTGCCAAACGCAGACAGACATAACTACAAGCAGATACTCAAACCTGAGTGCAGAAAAGAAGCCTTTTGTATTCCTTTTTGCCTTCCCTTGATTAAAAATTATGTTCTGTGTCAACCAAATGTTGGTTACTGCTCTGATGCCAGCCTGGACTTCAGCAGCCAGGACTCTGATTAGGAGGAGGGAGAGAGCATGTGGCCAGGTCTGGCCTACTGATTCCTCCAATGAGCCCACCCTTCACTCCAGCCATCCAGGACCAAAGCCCCCTGGAGCCTTCCAACCTGCAATTTGAAGTATCAACAAAAATGCAAAAGGAATAATTTGCGTTTTACTTCTTTTCCTTGGGAGGAATTATAAGGAGGAGTGATACGGCACAAATAGAGCACAGAAGAAAAGAACAAGGAGAAGGTGGTAAATGGTATTATAACCACTGCCCAGGCACCATGCCCATCAGAGTCCAGCCCATCTTTTCACAGAAGAGGCCCAGAGAGGTACAGTGATATGTTTGAGGGCACAATGCTATTACAGGTAGAGCCATGGCTGCAACGAGGCATCCGCTTCTAGGGTGGAAGGGAAAAGAGCATAATCTAGCCTTACAGCTTACAAAAACAACAAGCTGCAGACAGGTCTCATTTTTGCCAGTTGGGACTTGGATGGAATATCTGATTCTGTTCCTGGTGATTAGATCTGATTCAGTACCTGGTACAACTGAATCAGATCTGAATTAGCTCCCAGAATAGGCAAGAAGAGAATGTGTTCTCTCTCTCTCTCTCTCTCTCTCTCTCTCTCTCTCTCACACACACACACACACACACACACACCCATACAACTATAAAAGCAATGCTTATTTATTGAAGATTCTATAAAATATGCAATTATAAACAAGACAAAAAATTACTCATAACTACTTACAATATCTTACCATTAGCTTTGTTTTATATCTACTCTTAATCTCTTGCTTTGCTTCTATATGTTTTTATTATTATTGTTTACAAAATTAAGATCCTAATTGATACTTAAAATTACTGATTTTTTCTTAAGCAGATCCTATTTCATTAGCAGTTTTGTTTTGTTTTGTTTTGTTTGAAGCATGACCTTTGAAAGGTGCTTGTTATGTTATGGTATAGTGTATTCCCAATACCCTAAAGCTGGTCATGGGACAGAGTATCTTTGAACAGGTCTTGAGGAACAGTCCCTGAAATGTCGTGAGGCTGTGTGGGAGGTAGCCCTTGAATTCTTGCTCTCAGATTGCTTTCAAATCCAACTGCCTGCCCCCCACCCAGCCCTCTTTCATCTCCCCCACTTCTTCCTTCTTCCTTCTTTCTTCCCAGACCTGAAACTAACAGATATCCATTCCTTACATCTACATGTTTTACAACCACAAAGAGTTTTTACCCCCCCCAAAAAAGTGGCCTCATTTTACTGTAACCAAAATCTTATAACTTGGCAAAGCATTTTACATTCAGCAAATGTTTTTTAGTGCCAACCATTGGCACTTTGACAGTCACTGAAGGAGGAACAAAAAATAAGCCAATTCTTATCTCCAGGAAGTTTTAGTAATGTGGGGGCACTTGTAAGAATTCAGTAGAGGATGACTATTCAGTAGAGGATGACTACTTGGGGCTTAAGTGACTTACTTCTGTCACATGCTTAATCAGTGGCTCAGGGAAGTGCCCCCACCCACCCTTGTTTTCTGGAGTCTATTCCCTCTGCCATGTAACTGTCAGTTGAGAGCAGGCCCTGAATTGGAAGGGAAAGGTCAGGACAAGTGGATGATGGGTAATCTGGTTTGGATGTGAGGTGTCCCCCAAAAGCTCATGTGTGAGACAATGCAAGAAGGTTCCAAGGAGAAATGATTGGGTTTAAGAGTTTTAACCCAATCAGTGATTTAATCCTCTGAAGGGGATTAACCCAGTGGTAAATGAAGTGGTAGGGTGTGGCTGGAGGAGGTGGGTATTGGGGAGTGACTTTGATATGTATTTGTATCTGGAGATCACCATGATGTGAGCTGCTTGCCTCTGCTACCCTCTTCCGCCACGATGTTCAGCCTCATCTCAAGCCCTGAGGAATGGAGCCAGCCTTTATGGACTAAGACCTCTGAAACCGTGAAATAAACCCTCAAATAAACTCTTCCTCTTCTATAATTGTGCTGGTTGGGTCCTTTAGTTATAGCAGCGAAGAAGCCGATTAAAACAATGGGGAGATCTTTTAAATTCCCCCTACCCCTGTATCTCAAGCTCCAGTGAAAGGTCCTAACATTTGTGACCCCAGGTTTCCCTAAGAGGATTCACTGTGTGGACTGAAGCTTTCTTTGTGTTGGAGGTATAAATGATATCATTTATCTTTTAGTGAGCAAATGCTTGTTTGAGAGCAAACAACTACTCTATCCCTTAAAGGATAAAAAAGAAGAAATTATAGCATTTCCATGTACCGGTCTCTATATTAGATATTTTACATATATCCTTTTGTTTCAGTGATAATCACAAGAAACCCGACTGTTTTATTCATTGCTTAGGGCCTACACACTATTTTGGACCTAGTGCAATGCTTGCCACATAGTAAGCATTGGATAAGTGCTAAATGAATGAATGAATGATGTCCATTTTATAGATAAGCAAATGGAGGGTTTGAGAGGTCAGGCAACTAGTACTAGGTCAGGTCATAGAGCCAGGTAAGTAATGGAATTGGGATTGAAACCCAGTCCGCCTGTTCTTGAGCTTTTTTTTCTTACCACTTCATCCTTGGTGAGCTGTGTATATGATGTAGTCATGGAGAACTATTCGGCTATCATGAACGTGGTGGCTTAGAAAATATAGTTCATTGTGCATGGACTGCCTTGCAGTTCATTTTCGCCTCTTTCTCTGATTCCTAGCACTTTGCTATGAAAATGGCTTTTGCTGGTGTTTGCCCTAAGTGTTTCCTCTAAGTTATTGGATGCTCATTTCTTACATCACAGCTTGCATTTGGGCTCTGATTCCTTGAGAGTAAAGAATATGTAATTTTAAGTATGACAAAAAACATAGCTTTATATTCTCTTCAGAAATGTGAATAAACTGGTCTCCTACTGAAGAAACTAAGGCAAAAAATAAAATTTCTTCAGTGTTATTTCTAGACGTGTCAGTATCTCATCACTAGCAATCCATCAGGCAGGGGAAAGAGAGCTGCTGAAAAAGCTGCTTCCTTAAGTCTTGGGATGTCCATGTTCTCATTTGGTTTGACTGCTCAGTCCAGCCAGGGAGCTAATGCTTAGATCTGAAAGGCAAGCTCTTAGCAAGACTACCTGCTTAGCATGCACAGACTTAAAATCAATTTTATAGTCCATTGTATGCATGCATATGTGGGTGTTTAGAATTGTTTATGTTTCATGCATTTTCAAGATGTGACATTATGTAAAATTTGGAAAACAGAGGCTTATGAAATCAAATCAGAGCTAACTATGCTGAGGCTGAACACCATTTAACTTTTGTTCTGTCTGAATAGTGAGATCTTTGCTGATAGTATACATATTGACCTAAGAAAGCAATGATTTCTAAAGGGTTCTAGGCACTCTCTGGGAGTATCTAGTTGATACTAAAAAGCCATAACAAGACTGTTTGGGAAAGAAAATTGATGCATGTCAAGGAAAGTTACTTTCGGCTCTGGAGGAGAACATTTGAAATTACTTTTTTTTGCTTTCTTTACCCCTCCCCTCAACCCAAGATTCATACCCCTTGCTCAAGTATGCAGTGTGCTTGGACCAAACCAGCAAATATTTCCTGGATTGCTCCAGTGTGATTTTCTGTCTTCATCACCCAAGTGTGAGTCTCACCCAAACAATCTCTGGGTTCTTTCTTTCTTTCTTTCTTTCTGGAGAAGGGACTTTCTAAAAGAGATTGTTTTATTTTGCAACTTACAAAAAGCAATAGGATCCTTTCTGAAATATTTGTTTTGGACCTCAGAATGTAACCTGATGCTCCCAATCATCACTTTCACTTTTTGGAACTTAGACTGTATCTTGGGGCCTCATTAAGTTATCTAGTCAGTCTGTCCATTTCTAGCCTGAACCAAATCTAAGTGGTTCCATGTGCAGATGATCCAAGGAATTTCTATTTTAACTACCTTTGGAGACCTGCAGTGTGTATTCCTGACATGCACATATATAAATGATGTCATTGGTTGGGGATACTAAGCAGATCATACATGTAGCACCTGGCCTAGAATAACTCACCTTCTATCTCAAAGCAACTAGGCAGCAGAATTCTCCAAAAGCCTCAAAGTACTACTAAATATAATAAATTCTCCTTTACTTATAATCAAATCATTTAAAGCTCAGTGATGACTTTTAACATTATTTTTATGACATTATAGCTATTATAGGTCAGAAGAACCACCCCCCCAACAAAACAATAACATTGAGTGAAAACTTTTATATAAAACCTCTCTCTATTAGAAAAGTTAGTTTTGGCCCCCAAACACCAGCTTTTATGGGTTCCTATAAAATCATGACTATTTCTTAGCAGTTGGATTTTCCAAGCCTTGTAATGAAATTCTTAGTTATATTAGTTCTTAAAAGTGAAGAATGAGTGACTTTGACTTCGGGGCAAATGGGGTAGTCATGCTTTTTCTTTTTCCTGCTATTAAAACCCCTAGATATTATATATGAAATAGTATAAGAAGGTTCTGATGAAAAAGAAGGCAGACCAGTTTAGGACATGAGGATCCAACAAGTGACATTGAGGTAAGCTTTCTGGACACTTTTGGCCTCATAAATACTAGACTTGGAGCTAAAACAATAAAAATAAAAAAAAAAAAAAAACAGGAACCAAGAAATGCAAATTTGAACAGAGATTAAGAAAAACTCTGAATTTGTAGTTTAGCAAAATAAAAAATTTAGATAATAACCGAACTATTATTATATAACTCTTCCAACCAAATCCCATAGAAAAAATTTGACCTTACCCTACCATCCAACAAAGGCATAGACTCTCTTTTTCTTCCTCTCTCTCTCTCTCTCTTTCTTTGGTACCGGGGATTGAACCCAGGGGTGCTTAACAACTAAGCCACATCCCCAGCCCTTTTTATTTTTATTTTGAGATAGTGTTTTACCAAGTTGCTTAGGGCCTAGCTAAATTGCTAAGGCTGGCTTTAAACTCACAATCCTCCTGCCTCAGCCTCCTGAATTGCTGGGATTACAGGCATGCCCCACCAAGCCAGGCAAGGCTAAACCCTCCATCTTACAGGTTGTAAATGGGATGCCCCAACCTCCCTGCCATGATGGAGTCAGAAAAGGCCAGTTAAGGAGCTGGGGACTTTTATCCCTATTGGTTGGTAGTAAGCACTTTCCCACCTGTGGTATCAGTGGAGATCTCATGGGGAGCCTAGACTTTTGCTTTTACCCAGCAGTAGTAAGGCATCTTTCCTCTTCCCCACTTGGGTGATGTCAGCAGAGGCCAGGTGGAGAGTCAGGACTTTTACAAGTGCCCAGTGATAACAAGGCTCCCCACCTTTGTCTCAGCGGACACCACAAGGACCCAGATCTCACACTTCCATCCAGTACTCTCCACCTCAGTATCAACAGAGGCCAAGGGGAAAGCTGTCATCTCCACCTGTTGGTGAAAGGTGATGACTACCTTTTTTTATACTGCTGGTGTGATGTTTTTTGTTTGTTTGTTTTTTTTAAAAAGTCAGTAAACAGAAGGTTTAAATAATTAAGACATGGAACTGAATGAAAATGAAAATACATATCAAAATTTGTAAAACATAGTAAAGCAATGCTGAGCAGAAAACTTATAATATTAAATATATACTCACAAGATTTTTAGGAAATAATCTAAACTCTCATCTCAAGAACCTAGAAAAAGAGAAATAAAATAAACCTAGAGAAAAGGAAAAACAGACATTAAAGATAAACAGAAGTCAACAAAATTGGAAATGGCAAAACAAGAGAGAAAAATCAATGAAACAAAAAGATATTTCTTGGGAAAAAATTAATAAATCAACATAATATTAATAAGACTGACAAAGAAAAAAGGAAGAAGAAACAAATTCCCAGTATCAAGAATGCATTCCTCATTGGGATATCACTGAAGGCCTTATAAATGTGAAAAGAAGATGTGAGTATACTTTGAATAACTGCACAGACACACACACACACACACACACACACACACACACACGAACTGACGAATCAAAAAACACAAATTTCCGTGAGTCATCCAATATGAAATAGATAATCTGAATAGCCATATAGCCATTAAAGAAAATGAATACATTATTAAAGAAAGAGAGATTTAAGTCCATATGGTTTTACTGGGAAATTGGACCATATTTTTAAAGAAGAATTGACATCAATTTCACATTATTTTTTTCCAGAAAATAAAGAAGAGGGATACTTTGTAACTCATTTTATGAAGCTGGAATTGCCCTGATATCCAAAAAGTCAAAGACACTGTAAAATGAAAAGAGAGAAAGAGACTGGGGAGGCAGACAGGGAAGGAAGAAGGAAACTACATATAAACATCAGTTATGAATACAGATGTGAAACCTTAACAAAATACTTGCAAATGGAATTCAGCAACCTATAAAAAGAATTATACACGAGGACCATGTGGACTCTATTCCAAGGATGCAAGACTAGTTCAATATTTGAAAACCAATCAAAGTAATCTACCATGCTAATAAAATAAAGGACTGGGGCTGGGGATGTGGCTCAAGTGGTAGCGCGCTCGCCTGGCATGCGTGCGGCCCAGGTTCGATCCTCAGCACCACATACAAAACAAAGATGTTGTGTCCGCCGATAACTAAAAAAATAAATATTAAAAAAATTCTCTCTCTCTCTCTCTCTCTCTCTCTCTCTCACACACACACACACACTCTCTTTAAAAAAAAATAAAGGACAAAAACCACATGATCATTTCAAAAGATTTAATAAAAGAATCTGACAAGATTTATCATGCTTTCATGCTAAAACACAGAAAAAAAACTAAAAGGAACTTTCTCAATTGGATAAACAGCATCTACAAAAAAAATCCTTCAGATAACAATATATTTAATGTTGAAAGACTTAAATGTTTTGCCTAGAATATTAGGAACAAGACAATATTCACTCTCAATGCTGTTTTTCAACATAGCACTGGAGGTTTAGAACTTGCAAATGCAATTAGGCAAGAAAAGAAATAAAAGGCATCAAACAAAAAGAAATAAATACAATTATCCTATTTGAAGATTATAGGATTATCTGCATAGAAAATCTCAAGGAATTTGGAAAAATATATATTAGAAGTAGTATGGTTGTAGGATGCAATATAGATGTGCAAAACTAAATTGTATTTCTGTATACTAACAATGAACAAGTGGACAAATGGACATCGAAATTAAAGACAAAATACAACTAAAAATAGTTGTGAATCTCGCAGAATGTATTTGCATGCTAAAATGCTGAGTGATCTGTGAACCAAGAATTTAAGAAGAATTAAGCATCACTGTGGATATTTTTGTTAATTAATTAATTTAAATTAGGCATATATGACAGTAGAATGCATTTTGATTCATTGCATACAATTGCAGCACAACCTTTTATTTCTCTGGCTGTACACCATGTAGCGTCACACCGTATGTGCAGTCATACATGTACCTAGGGTAATGATGTCCATCTCCTTCCAACATCTTTCCTGTCCCCATGCCTCCACCCCACCCGTCCTCTCCTTTGCCCAATCAAAGTTCTTCCATTTTCCCCATGCCCCAACCCCATCATGGGTCAGCATCCACTTATGAGCGAGAACATTCAGCCTTGGTTTTCTTGGGATTGGCTTACTTGCTTAGCAAAATGTTCTCCAACTTCATCCACTTACATGCAAATGCCATGATTTTATTCTTTTTTAATGCTGAGTAATATTCCATTGCATCACTGTGTTTTTATAGGAAGAGTCCAGACTCAAGCTTAGAATTTGGTGTGTCATTAGCTATGAGATTTTGGCAAATTAATCTCAAATACCTACTGCATGGGGTTGTGATAACAAAAATAATGGTGGATGTGAAGTAAATGGTGTATTCTTAATTCATGGAGGAAGAAAGCTCTATCCTTTGGTCAGTTATGGATAGTATTACTCCAGACATTGATTCAGCTAAATTTTCCATGAAAACATTATGTTGGAGTTTTGTTTTGTTTTGTTTTATTATTGTTTAGACAGTAGCCTTGTTAAGAAAAGGACCTGATTATGTTTTTCATTTTTCTACCCAAAACACCACATAAAGTGCCTAACATATAGTAGGTCTTTATGAAATGTTGGATGAATAAGAACATAGCCTTGATAAGAAAAAACAGTGGAATCTTTGAGTTTGACCTGGAGTATATTTAGTGCAAAGATTTTATGAGAGATTCTTCAGCATCCCTAACAACAAATGGGCATCTGGCCTATGCTCAAATACTTGCAGAAACCCCACTACTTGAAGGTATCTCAAATCATTGTTGAAAATATCTTTCATTTGTGGAGCTGGACTTCTTTTCTGTAACTTCCACTGTTGGGACTTCAATTTGTGCTCTACAGCAGTGAATTGATTATCTATGTTTCTTGACAAATTGCCCCAAAACTCAGGGACTTTAAAACAACCATAACATTTGCTATCTTTTACAGCTTCTGTGGTTTAGAAATTCAGAAGTTTGCTGGTTTGGGATTTCCTATAAGGTTACAATTAAGATGTTAACCAAGGCTGCAGTCTTCTAAAGATTTGATTAGAGCTGAATCATCCTGTTTCAAGGTGGCTTTTTCACTGTTGGTAGAGATTTCTATTCTTCTCCACATGGGACTCCTCTGCAAGCTATTTGAATATCCTTAGAATATGGAACCAGCTTCCAACAGGTGAACTATCAGAGAGAGGAAGGCATAAAAGGCAGTATCTTGACCAAGCACTGGACATGTCAAAATATTACATTGTATTCATTAGAGTGAATCACTAAGTCCTTTCCACATCCAAGAAGAGGGAAATTAAGCTCCATCATTTGAAAAGAAGGGTACAAAGAATTTACAAATATATTTAAAGGAAAATTATCCTTTCTTCTACTATAAGATTTTTTCCTAGAACTCATGTGGATGATTCATCCTCAGGTGGATATTTGACCTTCTCATCTGATACTTCATTTGGATCTCTTATTTTCCTCATATTTTCTATTTTTTAAATCTTTTGCCCTAAATTTTGGGAAATTTTCCAAATTTTATCTTGTCTTCTATTAGCTACTTTTTTATTGTTAATTGTTTTTAATATTCAAGAAATCTTGTTACGATTCCATTTGCTTCCTTTTCTATAGCAACTTATTATTGTTTTGTGGTTAGGATAACTTGTTGCATTTCTCAACATGTAGAGGTACACAATTTTAAAGATTCTTTTTTATCTTCTGTGTAATATCCGTTCCTTCTCCTGTAGGTTATTCTATCTATATCTTTTAGTTCTCTTTTGTGATCTTGACTTTTCCCAAATGTCGGTTGACTCTTAATGCTCCATTCACATTTAAGAGTAAGAACTAGGCTAATAACATAGAGTTTTACTGGTTCATAATTGATAGAATTAGAAAGTGAGTTTTGCCTATCTCCATAGTTTGGGTAACTTATATCTTATCTATGGTTTTTCAAAGATCACAAATAATCACAACTATAAATTATAAGGATGAGACAGATAAAATATATTTTTTAAAAATATAATAACCAAATATGCTTAGGAGGAAGTGGTGTGAGTAGAGCCTATCTCAGATATATAAGCTGTTCATTTCTGTTGATTACTAGGAGAACACAGCACCTCACAAACATGGTGGGATCTTTGTAAATATTTATTGAATTGCTATTTCCTTCTTCTTCCCTTCCATTAGATAAGAGATAGTAAGAGCATCCACATAATGCTTTTAAATGTGATTTAGATTATTTGATCCTGTTTAGTTGAATGTGCTTTGAGACAGCAATTAACCCCCACTAGGCACTGCTCTAAGAAATTTACATATTTATTGTGTTAATTTATTCTAACAATTCATGAGGTAGTGAAGTCGAGCCATTGGTGACCTATCCATCTCCCCTCTCACTCTCTTTTATAATGCAGCCTGTTATGGCAGACACTTGAAATTCTCTGCCTGAATAACCTGGATGCAGGAGCACACTCAGACTGCACACAGGACACTGGGAGGATGAATGCTACACTGCTTGGGAACAGCTCAGAACCAAATAACATATGGGAACTTGGTTGACAAACACCCCACCATTTTTGCCACTTAGCTGGGGTAACTCTAAGGTATATCCTACATATTGTCCCTAAGTTCCCCAGTGTAAAGGACCTCCCTCCAGCTGCCCTTTATGGCCCTCCCCTTCCCTGTCTCACTTCCCTATTTCCCTACCAGTATTTCCTAGGATAACCTTCCAAGTAAACTCTTTGCTCCTGAATTCCTCTCTCAGATTTTCTGGAGGAGTGCATATATTTCTGTCACAATTTGCAGATGAAGGAAGTACAACATTTGTAGGCTGGTTACTTGAGCACAGTTAGAGTGAGGTTCAGAGCTGGGCTCCTCTTCACCACCACATTATAATACAAAATGCTTCTGAATACTGATTCTGTGTTGGCATTGTGTCGGGGGGCTGCATACAATGTATTTTACAGATAATAAAATAATCCCAGATAGGTCATATGACTTTTCAAAAGGCATTAAGTGGCAGAACACAAATTTAAAATCAGGTTCAATTAAAATCAGAAAGCGGCTATTAGTACATTGCAATGTACACACGTACAGCAGTCTCAGTAGATGGAAATTTCAGAGTATGGCTGTGGGAGTGAATGTTGAAGTAAAACTGAAGAGGAAGGTCCATTAAAAAAAAAAAATCAGATTCAAGATCTTACATTCTATCACACCTAGGTGGCTGTCTGTAGTGTCGGTAAGCGGGATCCAGGGCTCTCAGTGGAAGGCCTAAGGGGACAAAACTTGTAGTCCCCAGATGAGCAGTAATCCTTGTCCTAAGTCTTTGTTTTCTTTTTCCAGTGTGAGGGTCCTGGGTCAGCCTGGGTCAGTCTGTGAGTCAGCCTGGGTCAGTCTCCAGGTCTTTCCTTTCCTCTGTGATGCTTGCAAGGCCTCCTTTCCCCTTGCTTTGGCACATTTCTGGATTGTGGTCTGACTTTCAAGGAATGACTACAGAAAAGCCAGTGGTGGGTGAGGAAGGATGTCATCAATGACAAGCATTGTCTCTATGCCAGGGATTTTGCTTCAGTATCTTTTAATCCTCTTAAAAATTTCCTTCATATAAATGCTCCTTTTTCCCATTTTAAAGACCAAGAAACAAAAGTTAAGAGAGGCTAAGGAATTCACCCACAGAATTCATCCAAGCTCAAGTATCTTGGATTCTACAGTAGTTCTCTCTCCACTGAGCCAGGTGAGGGTCTGGCAAGGCAAGGAGAAGATCGAAAGGTGCTAACACCATCCAGAGCACGCCTTGTCTACAGAGGTGTCAGGCAATTTCTGATTATCATGCTTCTAGCACAACATCCCAGCTTTGTGGTCAAATCACAATTGGTTGGGAATTAATACCCACTATCAGGGCAGATCTGTCATTATAGGGGCAGACCCAGAAAATACATCTATTTTAATGGCACAAAGGTCATTCCAAACCTAAACACATTTCTCTCCTCATTTACAAATATTCTCTAGGTGTTGGGTTCTGTGCTGACCATTACAAGATAGGGTTTTAAATACAAAGAAAAGATCTGGTTCCTATTTAGGAGGAGCTTAATCCATGGTTTAGAAAAATGGACCACACACAGATGAGGCAGCTAAATGCACACATGACATTTGTATATAAGCTACATCATGCGAGGGGACCAGAAAAATGATTGGGTTGGCTGGTGTGAATTCTGAGCCCCTTTCTGTACTCTCTTGACTAATCTATCAAACTCAATTTGGAAAAAATTGGGAGCTTGAAAAAAATAGGAAGAACTGGAAAGGAGACAGAATAAACATATGATATGAATTGTTCCATGACATTCAAATTGAAAGAAATGTCACATTTATTTTCCTAGATAAAAATAAATCTGGTATATGCACCTACTCTCCTAAGTATTGGGAATTTCTGGAATCAGAGATTTGGGGGATTCTGCATCATCTTTTTGTAAGAATTTTTGAACTTTCTGGGCACCAGGCCTTTGTTCTTATCTGTCAATCACCACTGTCCATCTGACAGAGGGTGACTCCCTTAGAATCTCCTTTTCTCTATGCTTAGCTTTGTCCTGAGAGCTGTCATTGAGGGTCTCAAAGTTACAGGAATCAGTGTCTACATCCAGGTTATCTGGTTCTGCCATCTCAGGGTCCCTGTGTGCATGACGCAGATCTTTACTACTTTTGGGGTGCTATTTATACAGATCCCTTCCAAGACATGGGAGACCATCCCTCCAAGTCCCAGCAAACCTCTTGTCTTAATCTCAAGCTTTCTTTCCTACCAGGCCATCAGCTAGCATTCCTTCCTAGCCTTCATCTTTGAAATCAAAGGTCTTGGATCATCTCCCAGTCATTCTCTGAACCACCTTGCACAAGACAAAATGTAAAGCAAGAAGTTCTTTACCATTCCCCACCAACACACACACACACACACACACACACACACACACACACACACACAATCAGCAAGTAAACAAAGTACTTGGAAAATGAATGGCTATCCCTTCTCCATGTCTAAAAGGCTTTTACAAACCAGTGCATTATGGTGGCTAAGAGCTGTCTCAATTTATGCCCCAGCTCTAACATTTATTAACTGACCAAACTTGGGCAAAATTCTTAACTACTGTGGTTTCCAAATGTTATCAGTCAGGGCTGGAGGTGCAAGATCAGTGGTAGAGTGCATACTTAACATACAAGAGACCCTGGATTTAATCCCTAGTGTGTATGCATACACACACACACGCACACACACACACACACACACAAGGTTGTCAACAACATTTATATTTAAACTAGAATGATAGAGCTTGTTAATACAGTTGATATTCTGTGGGTGGTGCCTGCAAAAGTTAGATGCCTTAGGACCTGGGAAGAACTGGAGTTGCAACTGCTCTCTCCTGAAACTCATACTAGTCCCATCTGGGTATAGCTTAGGCTAGTGATTTGGGGGCACAGTCTGTGCTATAAGATGGAGCAAAGCAAAAGGCAGATATCCATGCAAGAAACAGATTGAGTCCAGCTTAAGCCTAGGTGCAAATCTGAATTCTTTTCCTGTGTGACCCTGGGCAATTTGCTTATTCTCCATGAACCTTGATTTCATTACTAGCACAGAAAAGAATAAGAATGCCTGTTGAGAGCCACAGCTGAAGGGGCCCCAGCAAACTTCCAGCTGCCAGCAAACTTCCAGCTGCCAGTTGATGATTGGCTCACAGAGGCCCCGGCAAAATTCTAGCTGCCAACTGATTGGCTCCTCTGTGGTGATGCTCATTGGGCTGTTTCCCCGCCCTTTCAGACCATGGAGCTGCTCATTGGGGGACTTTTTTTGGCTCTGCCCATGCAACCCAGCCAATCAGTCTCAAGAGCAGGAGGAGTGGGGGAGGTGGAGAGGCTTGTGGGAAGGCAGTGGTGGCAGTTGGGCTCTGAAGGTTTTTCCTGAGGAGCTGTTTTGTTTGGCGTGTGTGGTTCTAAAAATAAAGTTCGTTTCTTTTGACAAGTGGCTCCTGAATTGTGCCCAGCCAGACTGCGGCAAATGCCTACCTTATAGGATTTTCATAGGGATTAGAGAGGAAGAATACAGATGATCATCTCTGTGCTTGGAAAATAATAAATTCTCCATAAATATTAGCTTTTGTAACATGGCGTTCTGCCTATCATCATTGTAAAGAGAGAACATTTGTCTTGCCCACTAAGGCTTTTGCTGGAATCAGACTTATATAGAAAATATTGAGAAAGTGGGTGTTGCCTGGATGTGCTCTCCTTCTCACAGCTGAGAATGACAGCAGGGCTTGCTGGGAATATCACAGGTCCCAAGCTGCGTCTGTGCTGTCAGGAAGTGAGTCCCTGGCCTGGCAGGGTGGGGAGCCTAGATAAACAGATGAGTACTCTGCCCAAAGACAGATAATTCCCAGGTCCCTGTGGGCACCTGAACCTCTCTTGCAGCTCCAATGCAGGTGGAGCAGAAATTTTCCAGCAGCCATCCTAGGGATGCAACAGCTGGGGGCGGGTCGAGGGGGGGAAGATAGTTACAGTTTTCAGATGACAGGACAGATTGCATCTCTCTGCTAGGAACAGATAGACACAGGGCAAAACCCCTGAGCACTATCATCCTCTCCTGTAGGGCAGTGTCCGAAACTAGGTCTGGGACAAAAGGAACCCCAGCTGTTTCTTGATAAGCCTTTGTGCAGATCACCTTTGTTTTGGCAGGGCTGATGCCTTTGAAAGGAGAGTGTGTTTCCTGAAGTGAATATGGAAACTCCCAAGATGGTCCCTGTGGGCAAGTGATCTATTGAAGTAGGATGTTGGACTTTTCTGGTGTCTAGGCACATTTGTCAGTCCTTGATTAGCTGAAAATTGGCAAATGAGCCACTTGGTGACACTTCAGAAGAGGGTTGCTTCATGTTAGGGGTGGACATGTTTCTGCCACTGACTTTTTCCTGGAATAGGTAGAAATTGATGGGTACTTTTTTTTTGGTCAAATTGTCATCATCTTCCATATAAATGGACAGGGCAGAGGGGCTTCCCTGGTGTAGATTCTCAGCAAAAATTCAGACTAGAAATCCCCTGGCCAGGAGCCATAATCCCCTGGGTTCTAGACCAGTCTACTCAATAACTGGGTAAGTCATCTCCCTGGATCTGTAGGTTGAAGGGGTGGGACCTCCCAAACATGTCAAATTGCTGACTCTTGGGTCAAACACAACCTGCGATTGTGTTTTCTTTGGTCTATAAATTATCCTTAAGATGAGATTTGCCTCCCTTCAGAAAGGGTGTGCATTCTCCAATCCCATGGCCATCCTGCAGGCTGACACCCGTAGGTCTGTTACCCCGAGGGACTTGCTCTGTCTCTGTAGCCATCTGGATCAGCAGACTCTGAGCTAGGTAACTTTAGAGACTTCCTGGAACCAGCCTTTGTGATTCTCTGATTCCCAGCAGCACCTTCTCACATTTGCTGCTTCTCAGGCACCACACACTGCCCTCCACAAATATTTGACGCTCTTGCCTCTTGAGTCAAGTATTCCTTTCAGAAAACTGGAGAGAGATGATGTAATTAATTACCTGAGAGAAAAATGAGCAGAGTAACAGCTATAAATACAGAGGTTCACAAAGGAAGGCTGAAACTCAGGGCCCCACTTGACCTTCCCGGGCTGAGATGGTCGGGCCCCTCCCTGGTTGGTAAGGACAAGTGGGGCCAAGTTTGGCTCATGTTTAGAGCTGCAGTCTTCACACAGCCATGTGAAAAGCAGCCTCAGACCGGCCCTGCAGACCCCAGGCCAAGCAGGTCAGGGAGCAGCAACCTCCACACCTCTCCTCCAAGCAGCCGGGATCAGAGCCAGCCCTCTGCAAGGGCAAACCCTTCTTCATGCACTTGCACCCAGGAAGCAGATACTCTGTCCCCCATTTGGGCCTGGGGCACTTCTATGTGTCAGATTGTTCCACCCCATCCTCAAACCAGGGACCAGATAAATCAAGTTGAACTGACTTCAAAGCAAACACTGAGCAGAGCCATCTGTGACTCATTCCTGAGCCGGTCCTTTTCTTGTTATGTAACCAGAGAGACCCAGACAGAAAGACACAGATCGGGGAGAGCTGGTTTTTGTTGTTTTTTTTTTTTTTTTAACCCCAAACCTTTACAGTATTGGGATAATTATGGCTTTCATTGCGTTGATTACTTTAAGCTGTCAGTAATTTGAGTCCTTTTCAGAGCCAGTGACCAACTGTTAGTAATGGCGTCTGTCTTCCCACTTCCGCCTCCAAACTGAAGACACTGAATCTTGAGCTCACAGGGCCCTGGGCACTTGTCACACGTTGAATGCTCCAGTGACGCATCTCTCCAGGTCCTCCTTTGAATATAGCCTTACACAGCAAAGGGAGCTTTGCAGACGTGATTAAGGATTTTGAGATGGCAAGATGGGCCCAATGTAATCACAAGGGTCCTTGTAAGAGGAAAGCAAAATCAAAAGCAGGAAAAGGAGACAGGATGATGGACACAGAGGTTGGAGTGATGCTGTTGAATATCGAAAGGAGGGATTACGAGCCAAGAAGAGCAGACAGCTTCTAGAAGCTGGAAAACTCAGAGAAACAGATTCTCCACTGGAGCCTTCAGAAGATAGGCCTACCCACACCTTGATTTTAGCCCCATAAGGCTCACTTCAGACATCTGACCTCCAGAAATTTAAGATAATACCTTTGTGTTGTTTCAAGCCACTAAATTTGTGATGATTTGTTACAGAGCAAGGGGTAAGTACTCAGGACTGGAGCTGCTTAATCATCCACGTGACTTAACTACAGAAACAGCTTGTGATCAAAAGACCGTCAGCTTCACAGTTTGGCAAACTCAGCAAGGACGTGCAGGGACGCTCGGGACCAGGCTGGATTGTCTCCTCCCACAGGCTGCTCTCCCCACCTCAGCCCATCCCTACTAGACCTGAGAAATTGCCTTGATTCACCTACGAGAGGTTCATTTTCAGGTCCCAGCAAATGCCTCTTTGTCCTCCACATACTTCATCTCAGCTGCCAGGGCTGAAAAAGTTCTTGCGCAAGGTTGAGAATTGGGCAGCGGTGTTCCCACTTGGAACAGTACAAATGCCCACACAGTCTACTGTGGGCCAAGCAAGGTCAGCAGGCAATCATAAATGCCACCCTGACTCAGCCAGCAAGTTACCAGGGCTCAGCCTCAATCGGGTCTCTGTGTGGTGCAGCTGGTTGGTGGACTCTGCCTGCCCATGGAAGACCTGGAGGACAGATTAACCCCGCCAGCAACCTTGGGGGAGGGACCGAGCTCAGTCTCTTTGTCATAACTAATCAGGGATGAGGAAGAAAGACAGCATTAAGAAAGGGCTTCCTAGATATTTTCCTTAGCTCAGAATTTGCATTTCCTCCTAAGAGGAAGACTCCAGGCAATGAAGGATGTAGGTGGAGTTTAGAGGGAGGCTTGGGGAGGAAGAACACACAACAACAAAATGTAGATGGCTTTATCTTTTTTTCTCTAAGACATTCTGACCTTTCCTTCCAACAGTGTCTAAGGCCAGGATAGCAGTTTCTCTGTGGTGAATGGGTGCAGGCTCTCTTCTGCCTGAAGAATGTTTTTGCTTGTGGTTGGTGGTATGATTTGGTTATAACTTGGGGCACAAGAGGGACTGCAAATCCTCTCAGTTGACAAGAAGAACTACACCTCTACTGAGTTGCATATCAGTGATAAACAACAGGAAACAAAACGCATTCTAGCTTAAATTCAAAGATAAAAACATGTTTAAGCTTCCATGTGATTATACAAAAACATATTTAATAAAGTCTTACCAGATGCTATATTTATTTTACTATATTTTGGATTTTAGTGTAAAGCAAGGTTTGCAATCAGATGTTCAGCCAGTAACTAAAATGTGTGGCCCCAGATGATAAACTGATGCAGGGAAGTTAACTACAAAGGCAGGAATTCCTGCTCTCTTGCCTCCTGGCACTCAGAACAGCGTCTCTAACCCAGTAGAGACTCAGCATATGTTAACTGAATGGATTCTTGAATGAAAGAGGTCCTTTCCCTTAAGGGCTGGACTGAAACTCTGTTCTATCACATTACCTTAAAAATTCTCCATCCCCACACTAATCAGACTAAGATATATTCCATTCACAGATAATTTTATCATAATGGACTCCACTGCCACATGTAACTAAAAAGAACCAATAAAACGTAAGTTGTGCTACCAAAAAGAAAAAAATCTCCTTGCGAAAAAAAGCGGATTGAAAAATAATGTGTATAGTATGATATATTTTTCTGCTTGAATTTTTAAAAAATGTTTATGCACTTAGAGGGGAGAAAATCTACTGGAAGGTTACACTTTGTCCTGTAAAGGATGGTTTACAACGGACAAGCACTCACTTCAGTAAGAGAATCATCACATCTGCATAAGATGCACTTTCTACATTGTTCAGCACAGTAAAGCAAGTTTGTATTACTCTTTTTAGTGAAAAAATAAGGATATTTTAGATCTCCCTCAAAGATACAAAGCCCTATAATATGTGATTTGATGAGAAAGAATATTAACTATTTATCAAAAGAAAAACCCAGGCAGAGCTTAGTCCATCGAATGATGATTTCCTAACTTCTGCTACAAATGATCTCTATCCACCAGGCCAGTGATAAAAAACAGAAATCTTTTTTTTTTAATGCTGTTTAGGAAGTTAGTAGAGCTGAGTATGCCCCTGTAATCTCAGCAGCTCTGGAGGCTGAGGCAGGAGGATCTCAAGTTCAAAGCCAGCCTCAGCAAAAGTGAAGTTCTAAGCGACTCAATGAGACCTTGTCACAAAATAAAAATTAAAAAAATAGGCCTGGGGATGCTTAATGGTCAAGTGTCCCTGAGTTTAATTCCTGATACACCCCCCCCCCCCCGAAAAAAAAAGCTAGTAGAATGTTAAGAACTATATTAAGGTCAATATTTGTTTATTCAACAAATATTTCAGTGCTATACTTATCTTTGGGATTTTTAGTAAAACATGAACTGTAGCATAAAGGTGATATATAGAAAGAAATCAGGGGTCTAGGTAGATTTTTAAAAAATCAATTGCTGTCAGAATTGAAATATCAAGCTGTGATATTTCCTTACCTAATGTGAAGAAATTCTTCAAGACAGAACTTTATTTCTATCTATCTCATTTAACGGGGCATGTGATTTTTCCCCCTTGAATTCGTCATAACTGTAATTGTGGATATGTGACAATCTAGACACTCAAAAAAAATAAACCTTCTAATGACGACTCCAACCACCTTAGGGAACAGCTTTTTTAAAATTGTATTTTAAGGCCATTAAAATATTTGTTTAGTGATTTATTCATCCTGTAGACAGATGTAGGGATCAGTCTATTTTTCACATTGGAGTGGAGTTTCCTTTTTAAATATTCTCCTTGGTCTCGTGGTGAAATGTACATTATGATACTTCCTCACGATGACATGCAAGAAAGCACTATTCATCAAACAGCATTTTCAGGCATACTCCTCGTTATTCTTTCCAGCATATAAACTCAGGAAAGCCCTTTCCTCTTTCCACAATAGGAAAAACATCAAAGATGTGGTACGATTCCTGACCTGCATGCACTTGGATATTAAGACCAGGGCCGCCATATTTCCTATCTAATTCTTTCTTGTTCACTCTCCTTCTCCTCCCTCCCCCACACCAAATACATAACCATATTTGGCCCAATGCTAAATCAAGGTAAATGAGACGTGACCTATTAACAAGGAAATGAATAATTCAAGTGAGAGGAAAATTGCATTCCTGGCTAGAAGCATGAACTCCAAGGCTTAAATATGTAAGTTTATTCTACCAGTTTGCTCCATAAGTTTGCTTTTGGGTGGCATGTCCTCTATCATCAAAATTGCTGCAATAAGTCAGCCAAATAAGTCAAATCATGTTTTGCTGCTACTTACTTTATATTTTTTTCCAAGATTCTTTCTAATGGATTCTTTTCAATTAATGGATATGTATATAGCAGACCTCTTGGAATAGTTTTGGCCTCTTGCCTCCCTAGAACTCAATCTAAATCAGGGCTTAAATGGTCTGTGTCAGCAGGCTCATGGGTCAATGTTTCATGGGTAAAACTATTAACAGAATTCTTCATGTTTTCTAAGTACCAGTGGAGTCAGTTCTGTCCCTCCTTGTGGACCATGAATGAGGAGGTGGGGTTGAGAAAGAGCATAGTAAGAGTCTGGAACTTATCAATTTATTAAACTACCAGAGATTGCATCTGAAAATAGAGTCTGCAAATTGGAAGTGTCATGCAAGTATTTAATGTTAGTCATTATAATTATTATAATCAAGATTTAGATGGATTATCTCTATTTTTTGTTTACATAAAGATGTTTGCCTTAGAGATACACCCTCTGATGACTAAGCTCTGAATTATAACTCGGATCCAAACTTGGATATGCTGATTTTGTCATGATTATGAATAACAATATACCAGCTTTCCAGGCAATTCATAAAAGCTTTAAACTGGAAACAACCAAATGTCCACAAACAAAAGAGTGAATGCGCAAATTATGGTATATTTACACAATGGAATATCAGCCAGCAATAGAAAATAACTAAGGCTATACACCACAACACAAATGAATCGCAAAAGCATCATGCTGATACAAAAAAAAAGACACCAAATAGTACATACTGCATACTTTCATTTAGATGAAATTCTAGAAAAGGCAAAACTACTCTGTAATAGTAGAGGACAGACCAGTGGTAGTTCCAGGCTAAGATTGGGAATTGTCAGCAAAGGGACTCCAGGGAATTTGTGGGTGACAGAAATGTTATGTGTCATGATTGAGGTGGCATTCTTGAAGTTGCATGCACACATGCATCAAAACTCATCCCAGCTGGATGCACTGGTACACACCTATAATCCCAGCAACTCAGGAGGCTGAGGCAGGAGGAGAGCAAATTTGAGGCCAGCCTCAGCAACTGAGCAAGATCCTGCACAATAAAAATAAAATAAAAAGGACTGGGGATGTAGCTCATTGGTAAAGTATACTTTGGTCCAATCCCCAGTACCAAAACAAAAAAAAATTATCCCACTGTACACTTAAAATGTGTGTATTTTATTATAGATAAATTTATCTCAATAAAATTAATTTTAAAACAAGGGGGGAAAAAACCAACACAGAACTTGTCCTTGGAGTATTTATCTGGATCACTGAAAGTGACCGATCTGAAAAGATGTACACCTTAGTCACTGTTACTCCAAGGAAGAGGCTGTAGGGAAGATGGGTAAAAGGAATGGATTTTGTTTTATTTTCTTTGCTTTATATAGGTATTGCTTTTGTACTGCTAAAAAGAAATTTTTTAAAAAAACATAAGGTCCAAAGTAAGCCACCTCTTGTCCTTAAAGTGTTCTCTCTTACCATATGAACGTGCGGCATGTGCAGATATTGTGTTGTGAAATTAACATCATCTCATGGGCTTGCGAGGGGCTAACTTTTTTGTCTCCTTGATGCTAACTCAGATTCTGGGTTGGGGGGTGTCTCTGGGGCCCAGATTCCCCAAGCAGAAAACACTAGGGAACAGGTTCTTGGCCATGGGAATGGCCAGGGGCAATGTTATAACAGCTCTGGATAACCTCCCAGAGCGTAAAGATCATGGGATCAGAGCCTTGGGGTTCCTAGAGAGCATCCCTGATTTCAGAGACTCTCCCTCCAACAGCTTTTAGTGTTTTGGGGGGAAAAAAAAAAAGCAAGAGGAGGCTGGAGATGTAGCTCAGTGGAAGAACTCTGTCCTGGCATGCACAAGGCCCTGGGTTCCATTCCCAGCCCAGATAGATAGATAGATGATAGATAGATAGCTGAACCTTCTCAATTGGATTTAGGAGAACCCAAAAATGTTAGGGGGTTTCATTCGTTGCGTTTCAGAGCAAAGGAAATGGGATGGATGTCTTTGTGGCCAGACTTCGTGGTGACTGAAGCCATAAAACTGAGGCGCAAGGAGCAAGACCTGCTTAAACAGACAAACCCACACACTGCTGCTTCTTCCAGGATCTTCTGTGAAAACCTTGTGGGGTAGGTGGGGAGAGGGGCACTTGCTTACAATTACACAACCCAACAGAGAACCATGATTATAAGATTAGCTTATCTTACCATGTGCCTTTCTACATGGCGAGAAGCATTTGACGGGCCTCTGTTTGTCAGGCTGATGCTTGTGGCCAGGCGAGGGCCTGTGACTGACCTGTCTGTACGGTCCACTTCGGAAACAGAAACTTCCCTGGTGGCAAGGGAAAGAAAACACCAAGCTAATCCTGAAAGAGTAACTTTAAACCAAAGCCCAACCGAGAAAGGGAGCAGGAGAGAGACTGCCAGCTGAGGCAGACCAGAAATAAAAGTCCCATTGTCCTTGTGGAGGACGCCTCCCGCCACACACTCTGCCTGCCCTGTGGCTTGTGCTACATGCGGACACCTCTCCTGCCCTAGAGAGTGCGCTAACGCACACTGGAGGAACGGGGATGGTAGACGCCGGCAGGGCGGGTTGTGGCATGGAAAATCGTCCACACTAATGGGGCTGACATCCAATTTTCCAAAAAAAAAAAAAAAAAAAAGAGTATGATGCATCTGGGACAGCTGGTTCCATGGGAGGAGTCAGGGGTGAGTTAGGGACAGGGGAGATAAGGAAGGGAAGGCTCTCGGCTCAGCTTAGAGCCAGGACAGAGAACTCCCTCCAGGACTGAGCCCGGTTCTGATACCTGGAGCACTTGTTTGCTTTCTAAAGTTCCCCTGGGAAGAAAAGCCCCAAGATAAAGGTTTTAAAGTATAGACCACTGACAGAGTGGCAAAGCAGAAAGAGGCTAGAAATCAGGAGTCACAGGGTTTAGTTAGTAATTCTGAGTGTCGCCTGTCTGCTTTGGTTCTGACACCAGTTAGAGTGAAGGGCTTAGGCCCTGCATTGTCATCCCTTCCGGATTCGGTGTTCTCAGATCCTCTAAGTATGGGCTTCCTGGGTCCAAAGAAGGGGTTTTTATTATGTGCCCTTAATGTCTCACAAATGCTTTCTAGAGATCTCTAAAGTTCCTGCCAGCTGGACTGAAACCCATTCACACTCACAGTCTCAACCTTTCAAACTCGAGGAAGATAGAGGGGGGTGGTGTTTGGAGAGCTTGAGGGTTTTGAATGCTGTGGATGGAGGATGCAGCCACCATGGTGACAAGGGACCAGGGAAAGGGGTTCTGGCAGTTTCACTCCAGGTCCTCCTTTGTTTTAGTTAGCTTTTGCGTTGCTATGATCAAAAGACTTGACAAGAACAACATTTCGGGGACTCACGGATTCAGAGTTCTCAGTCCATAGATGGCTGACTTCATCATTCTGGGCCCAAAATGAGGCAGAACATCATGGTACAAAGGTGTGGTGGAGGAAAGCAACTCCAAACATGGCAACAGGAAGCAGAGGGCAGAGAGTTCCAATTACTACAGACAAAAAATATATACTCCAAAGGCACATCCCCAGTGACCTATTTTTCCCAGCCACACCCTACCTGCCTACAATGACTGCCCAGTTATCAGTGGATTAACACACTGATTAGGTTAAGTCAATAATCTAATCATTTTACCTCTGAAAATTCTTGCATTGTCTCACGTGTGAGCTTTGGGGCACACCTCATATCCAAACCATAACATCCTTCCTAACCTCCTAAACCAGAGAGAAATATAAGCTGTTTTCGGAACTTTAGAACATTTTGTGGGGATAGATCTGACAAGACTAAGATTGCCACAGATAACCAGCTCCACAGATGTCAGGGCAGGAGGTCCATGGGACATGGGACATACAAGCATCTGACAGTGGAAATATACTGGTAACTATTAAATTTTAAAATGAAAAATCACAAACAAATGCATATGTCTAATGTGAGTAGATACACAAGTATGTGTGCATGCACACACAGAGAGACAAGCTTAAAATGGCCAGAGAGACCTTGAGCAATTTAAGATCAATAGTAAATCAAATGTTAACTTGCATGCACTTTAAACTGAGCAAATTTTCTAAATGAATTCATTTGAAGAATCTGGAAAGATATTTGGACTTTGAGAACTTTCCAGAGACACTTTTCAGCAATCTGTAGTAGTTAGGGCATAAACAGGACCATCACTTGGACAGGAGTTTATGTCTTGTCGGTGCTCAATTAGAGTGAGTTGACATGCTCATTACTATTATTGTGTTTCAAAGGGGATAATGCCACATCCAATATGTATTTGAATATTCACAGATACTTGAGAATAAGGACTTGGTTGTATTCATTTTTGTGTCTTTCACAGGACTGCCAGTGTGCCTGCCACAGAATTTGTTAAATCAATATTTGCTTATGAATGAACACCCACCTCCAAGTAGAGAGGATTGTTTCTTACAAACCATAACGCATTTAATTAAGATGGATGAACATATGTTTAGCTGTGCAACAATATCATGAATTCCTAGAACTTAAGACAACAGAGACCTTTGACATCATCTAGTGCGATCTTCTCGTTATAAAGATGAGAACACCAAGGCTTGAAGCGTATAAATAAGTTATCTGAGTTCGCATAGCTAATCTGTACCAGAGCCTAGCTCTCCTGACATCTAACCCAAGTGAATTTTTCCACTAAACCACCCTGCCTGAAGAATGAGGAAGCATAAATAAAGAATCTGAGGTGTTTACTCAGCACTTATATATAGTCTTCCTAACCCTTCATTATGGAGGGAGAAGAACTCAGCTGTTTTAATTGCCACCTGCGAAAGTACTTTGCTATCCTCCACAGTTACATTTTTGGCAAACCCCTGTGAAAGACAATTTGGGGTCTAAGGCAAAACAAGAAGGAAAGAAAGTAATAAAAGCTTTTTATTTGTAGATTGGAATTAAGTGCTCTGTGCCCAGGCTGTTGGCTTTATAGTGACTTCAGGATTGCCGCTTTAACGCTTCAGTGAGCAGAAAATTGGAGAGCAAGAGCATCAATCACGCAATCCTGCCAAGAAACACCCCCTCCAACCTAAGTGAAATGTAATATTTGGCGTGCTCAGAACAGCTCCAAAACCACCTCAGCTCCATTCATAACACAGGCTTTCAGAAGCTGCAATATCGTGATTCTGTGTCATCAGAGTATCTGCCCCTCTCTGTGATTCTTTAAAGCTGAATTTCTGAGAAGGATCCTTCCAGGTCACAGATAGCCAATCAGATGTACCTCCTAAGCCCTACACGGCAAACTGGTGGGCAGGACCAGCATCAGGTCACTGCTTTCAGGGAGGGTGGAGCAATGACCAGACAACATTAAGATCCAGCCAGGAAATTAGTGAGGTGCAAATTGCATGGTAGTGGCTACAGGGCAAAGGGAAAATTGTAGACCATTGCCTGAAGAGAGAGAAATAGCAATGTGGTATTTTGGGGCCTGGCAACAGAGAGCAACTGGGCATATTCGTCATTGCCTTAAAAAAAAAAAAGCAACATCTTTTTTATTGCAGTAAAATATGCAAACAAAAAAAGTCCACCAATCCTAAAGGCTCAAGGAACTTTTATAACCCTAACATGCCCCAGGCCAAGGTTAAGACAGAGAGCGCCCCCTTGTGTACAATTCCAGTTACCTCACTCAGGGGTAATTGCTATTGTGCTTTGCCCTTGTCTTTGCACTATTGGCCACCAGACAGTGTATTGGAGTTCCACCAGAGTCTTTGCACAGCTCTGTGGCTGAAGGCTGACAGCCTGCATTGTCCTCCCAAACAGCCCCTGTGGTGAAAGCGGCTCTTGATAGGATCAGGTTGGGATAAGAATGGGCAACCTCTAGAGGAGAAACAGGAGGAGGGGGACAGCATTGGGACAGACTGGCCCTTGCCCCCTCCTGTCTCCTTGCAGAGCTGATCTCTGCAACTGAAGAAGCTGGAGAAAGGAAGAGGGCAAATTCTCTTCTCAGCATCGAGGCGTCTGGTTGCATTAGGCTTCACAGAGGGCTGCTTCTGCTTCTTTTTTGGTGTTTTTGTGGGTTTTCTCTCATTGTAGCTTCCCTGAGTTCCCTTATAGTGGTCAACCATCCTGGAGGAGGAGTATAGGTTGTTTTGCTCCAGGGGTTTCCTGTTAGGGGACAAAGTCAGGCCTTGAAGGCTTGGCAGCCTTAGCACTGATCTTTGTGGCCTGGAGTCATGGCTGGTTTTGCTTGGTTTGCCACCTGGTCGCAGTGGGCTATTTTACCCCGAGTTTAACACTGCTTCGGAGAAGAATCAAGCATGATTTAAATAGGTTTCATATTCTGGCTCCGAGTTTGGCTTGGCTTCCCTCTGGTGTAAAGCCCTACTGAGAGCTGGAGTATGTGTCTGTGCCTGTGGGGAGAACCCCATTTCAGCTTGGGCATCAAAAGTAACAGCCAGTGCTCTCTTGGGCAGCCCATATAGTAAAATTAGAACAATGCAGAGAAGATTAGTATGGCCCCTGTACAAGGATGAGACATAAATTGGTGAGGCATTCCATAGTTTAAAAATGAAACAAAATAACAGCCAGATTCCTTTTATGTTTCCTGTGGGATGGTAAGGGGATGCTCACAGTCCCAGGGGAGGAGATGTGTCCCAATCATAGCTGTGTCCTTTGCTTGCTGAAAGAAGTTTCAGTGTCTCTCTTGGCTCACCTCCATTTCCTTCTCAACCCACTGCGGTTCGGCTTCACTGGCCCCACCATATTCTTCTGGCTAGGGCCACCCAAGACTGCTTAGATGTCAAGACCAAGGAAGACCTTTTTCTCAGTCCTAATCTTAAATCGGCTGTTTGGAGGTGGTGCCACTGTTGACCTCTATGACCATGGGACGTTCATTTGAGAACCATCCCTCCAGTTTTTCCACCCTGGGTCTAAAGTTCCTCCAATTCAGCCTCTTTTGTCATCACTCTTCCTTCTCTTGCTGGCATTGGGCTTCCATAAGATTCTGTCCCCAGTCCTCTCTGGCTCTCCACAGCCCTCTTCAGGACTGGATCTCCAGTCTGACTTTCCTTCTCAAAGCTCCAGACTGATCATTGGTCTCTCCATGGCCTCTCTATAAACATCTATAGGTATTGCTATCAACTTCAGCTTCTAAAAACATATCCATATATTTGTGTCACCTGATCCATGGATTTCCTCCATCCAGATAGGCCCCAGCCATGCTGACAGTCTCCAACCTTACTGTGGTTCAACTTAGGCATTTTCAACTTTATAATGGTTTGAAGGTGATACACATTCAATAGAAACTCCAGTTTAAATTTTGAGTTTTGATCTCTTCTTCTTCATCTTCTCCAGGCTGGCAACATACAGTACAATACTCTCTTTTGAGATGCTGGGTCATGGTAGCCAGCCACAGATTCCAGCCACTCACACAATTACAAGGAGAAACAATCACCACTGCAGTGTACAGTGCTGCCAAGTACTATGTTCCATAGGTTAAATGGGTTAAATTCATTTTTTAAAAATTTTTTTAGTTATAGATGGACACCATACCTTTATTTACTTTTATGTGGTGCTAAGAATTGAACTCAGTGCTTCACACATGTGAGGCAAGAACTCTACTACTGAGCTACAACCCTAGCCCCTTAAATTCTTTTTTATGGGGGGGGGGGGATACCATGGATTGAACTCAGGGACACTTGACCACTGAGCCACATCCCCAGCCCTATTTTGTATTTTATTTAGAGACAGTTACCTCCACTCAGGGGTAATTGCTATTGTGCTTTGCCTTTGTCTTAACACTATAGGCCACCAGGCTACTCAGGCAGTATATTGGAGTTCCACCAGAGTCTTTGCCCAGCTCCAGAGAGCCACATCCCCAGCCCTATTTTGTATTTTATTTAGACAAAACTCTCATTGAGTTGCTTAGTGCCTCACTTTTGTTAAGACTGGCTTTGAACTCATGATCCTCCTGCCTCAGTCTCTCTAGCCACTGGGAGTACAGGCATACACCACTGCTCCAGGCCTTTCTTTCTTTTTTTTTTTTCTTTCTTTCTTTTTTTTTTTTTAGGTGTAGATGGACACAATACAATGCCTTTATTTTTATGTAGTGCTGAGAATCGAACCCAGGTCCCACCCGTACTAGGCGAGCCTTTACCACTGAGCCACAATCCCAGCCCCAGGCTTTAAATTCATTTTTGATCTACGATATTTTCATGATGAGTTTACAGAAACAGAACATTATTGTAAGTTGAGAAACACCTGTGTTTTTAAATTTCCCCAGGTCTTTTAATGAATAGTCAGAAATTAGGACAATGAGGCACAAGACACACTTGCAGAGAGCACAGAAGTGCTCTGGATGGCAATGCTCTTACATGCACAAGCTGGGCCCTCCTCAGCATAATAAATCACCACTCAGGCCTTACACTTTTGAAGCTCTTTACAGGCATTACTAGTGAACCTGTGGCCCAGCCAGGAACAGAACTAGTGATAAAATCTGAGGCTATGAGAAAGGCCTCATTCAGAAGACTGGTTTTTACTGGGTACGTGTAATCCCAGTGGCTCCGGAGGCTGAGACAGGATTACAAGTTCAAAACCAGCCTCAGCAACTTATAGAGACCCTAAGCAACTCAGTGAGACCCTGTCTCTAAATAAAAAAATAAATAAAAAGGGCTGGGGGTGTAGTTCAGTAGTTAAGCACCCCTGGGTACAACCCCTGGTACAAAAAAAAAAAGACTGGTTTTCTCCTCCCACCTTCCCAAACACAAGACTACTCTGAACCTGCTTAATTTTGCTGGGTTAAGGTGTTTTGGAGGCCTTGAACTGCTTCCCTTATTCTCTCCTGTGCTCCTTCTCCAAATGCCCTGAAGTTCTCTATCTATACAATGACCTTGGAGTCATGAACTGAGGGGCTGAGAGAAGATAAATAACCAGAGTAGTAGTGGAAACTACTAGAAGAGTCTGGACAATCTGGAGCCTCAGTTTTATCAATATTATCATTTCCAATTTGAGTCCAGAGGAGAATTTATTCACACCATGACCTGAAATAGCCATAAGTTGTGTGAGAAGAAGTAAGAGATAATTCCGTTCAACCACTATTTCACAGAAGAGGAAACAGGTTTCAGTGATCTGCCCAAGGTGACATGCCAGCCAATGGCTCAGCTGGATAGACCCACCATTTCCTGACTCCTACTCCAGTGCTCATTCCATCATTTCAGGCTGCCCGTGTGACTGGGTTGACTCTCTGCATGTCACCTTTCAAACAACAGATCCTGGGCAAGGTCTCGGGTATGGGATCACCTGAGGACCTATCTTTCCCAAAGAAAGTCAAAGATGTTATTTTTCTACCCCCTGCATCCAACCTCCATCCAAGACCCTGAATATACACAATCCCCTGCCCAAAGCTGTGCCTTTAGTGACCTTCCTAGTTCTTCCTGCTATAACCTTTCTCCAGTGAATGAATTTTAGATAGTGAAAACTAAACGGGGCTGAGCCCAGAAGCTGGATGCCTGCTCTCTGGCACCAGACTCACCTGTTCTTGTCTCTGAGTTGACCTTGGATGAAACATGGATTTTCTTTAAGCCTCAGTTTCCTTACCTAGGAAATGGGCATCATCATGGTATCAGTCAGATGGAGTTGTTGTGAGGATTAAGACGATGTTCCCAAAACAGTGGTTCTCAAGCACAGCTGTGCATTGGAATTACCTAGGGAGCTTTAAAAAAATGAATAACTTGGTCTGATCACTAGAAATGATGATTTTATTATAGTGGGCATTCGATTTTTTGAATCCCCACAAACTATTCCCATGTGCAGTCAAGATGCATAGCATATCTGTAAAGGTTTTGCATATTACCAGACCTATGGTCGGCATTCAAGTAATTAACTTCTCTAGATTTGCCCTAATGATAAAGCTCCCTTTCCTACTAGAACCCCACAGTCCTCCAAAAGACCTTCTGCCTTTGAGATTTCCTGAAAGACCCTCAGGAAGTCCTTCCACCTCTTTTCCCCAGCACTTCCAAGAGCAGTGCTGAGATTTTCTGAAACACTGGGCTGAGAGGTCAATAGGGAAAAGAAAGGCATCCTGCTGTCAGGTGACAGTCCTGGCAGATGCATTCCAATAGACTCAGGCGCATATTGGCTGGTGTCTCCAAGACTGGGTGAGTGCCTTCCTCCTGTAAAATGAGAGGGAGCTGGCAGCATTCCTCCCCTAGAAGTGCTGCTGCTGTGATAAGCCACTTGGACAATTTCTTCTCCAAATAGTATGATCGCGTCTGCCCAGCCAATCACTAGGAAATGAGACAAAGCTTGCATGCCAAAAGCCTGGCCCGGCCCGCAGGCGGCGCCAATAAATGGGAGCTATGGCCTCAGATCCTTGGCGACCTCGTGCAGATCTGCAAATCACTACTGATGCCGCCACCTTCCAGAGATGGCAAAGGCTGAGAAGGGACGGAAACATCTCAGAAACAACCTCCAAACTGTCCTTTTGAACAACTTCTGGGACTTCTTTTCAATCCGGGCCAAGTCTCAGCTGTACTCCGAAGGGAGTTCGAACTCCTGGAGAAGGAGAAGTCTACGCTGGAGAGTGCTATCAGGCGAGGATTAGTGTGGGATGGCGGAGCGCCTACTTGGTAGTTAATTTCTTGCGCTAGAGAGGCGTTTCCCAAAAGCCGCACACACCAGCTCTGCCCGCAGTGTGGTCTGGGTCCTGGAGCAAGTGCGCGTGGAGTCCCTCAACCTTTTGAAAGCAGCAGGGCGTCTAACCGCGGGCAAGGCGCGCCCCTTCTACCCCTTCTTCCTCCTTCTCAATCTACTAGGCCAGATCCCCAGGCCCCCTCCTCGCGCGGGGATCCCAGGGAGACGCGGTCTGCCTCGACGACCCCTCTGAAGTGTTGCTGGCCAGGCTGCCAAGGATGTACAGCGCAGGAAATAATTCAACGCGCTGCCGGCCATTCCACGAAGATGCCGCCGGCTCTCAGGTGCAGCACACGGTCCACGAACGTGATGCTTTGGCCCAAGGGTGCTGTGGGCCTCGAAGGCAACTTGTAGTTCTCTGAGCTTTGCAGATGGCTCCGTGGGTGGGTGGAAATGGCTCCGTGGGTGGGTGGAAATTCGTCACAGTCCCTACTTACTAAGACTTGGGTCCCAATCACTCCTCCTGGATACCCTCATTGGAACCTCAGATAAGCCTCAACTTCTCCCAACCCTCACTTCCTTTAGGTGGGAGGGTCCTGGCCGAGATCTCAGTTTGGATTCAGATCCTAGCCATTTCCCTGCGCAGTGGTACACACCTGTAATCCCAGCGACAGAGAAAACTAAGGCAGAAGAGTTACAAGTTCGAGGCCAGCCTCAGCAATTTAGCGAGACCCTGTTTCAAAAAAAAAAAAAAAGAAAGAAAGAAAGAAAAAAAAGAAAAGGGAAGGTAGTCTAGTGGGAATATGCCCCTAGATTCAATTCCAAGTACAAAAAAAAAAAAAAAAAAAAAAAAAGTCATTCAAGCCATTTGCGGATTTGTGGCCATGTGACCTAAGACAGATTAGATTAATCTCTGCTGTTGTTCAGTTGCTCATCCATTCTCAATTGCTCATCTGTAAAATGGAAGAATCTTCCTACCCCACAGAGTGACGTTTTGAAGAATAAATTAAAGCAAAACACCATAGTAGTAGGATAGTAGTAGGGCATAACTATTTGATATTATTGCTGAAGTAAGTATTGCATTATTTATCCTCATGGCTGTAGCATCAAAAGAGTAACAAAGGTAATTGCCTGTATTATGTAAAGAGATGGATAAATAATACTTATTAGTGTTACTATTACTCCCAAAGAGTCTAATCTCCTCATTTTCCTCCTTTAATCTTGGATCTCTCATGTATGCATCAGGAGGGAAAAAAAATATGGGCGGCTTTTGGACTCAGGCTCCATATAAAATGGGCCCTGAATTGGTGCCTAGTTGTAATTTCCTTGAGGCTTGTCAACCTTACCAGTCGAGTGCAGCATTTTTATTTGCAAGAAGGCAGCGAGTAAATTATATCCTGGGCTTAAAGAAAGCAAAAAATAAACACGTTCACAGTAGGACTTTTTGGATGAACTGCTTTATTTCTCTTTTGTATTTTGCTTGGTCGTTGATGGTCCGCTGAAGACTAATGTGATGCTGATGTGTGTCCTAATATTAATGGTTCAGGGCTCTGACGATGCTATTTCGCTTCTGATGCAGGGCTGGCTTAGGCAAGGTCAGGAGCGAGCTGGGGCCTAAGTGAAGGCAAGGAAAGATAAGTATTGTCACTTTCTATCTATCCCTGCTGCCCCCACCCTCAGCCCTCACATCTGAGTCTCAGGGAAAACACCTTCCGGATTGCGCAGGAATTTTAACATCGCTGCTGCTTCTTCAATCACAATTTTCTGCTTGAACAAAAAGCCAGAGTGCCCTTCTAGGCTGGAGTATGCCTTTCCACACCATTGGGGATGGTAGCATTTAATTCTTTATATGTAAAATGTAGCTGCCCCAGGTTCCCACATTCCAAACTGCACTTATCCAGGGCACCTTCTGTGGAATATTAAAGGTGATCCAAGTATTGGTGATAACATTCTCCTAAAAACCTGTCTTTTCAAGAAGAGGCCTGGACCAAGCTTTGGATAACCCAGCAGGAAAAAATAGGTTCTACTGAAAAAAAAAAAAAAATCCACAACGACTACTTCGGAATCTATTCCAGGATTTCTGTCTCCAGGATGCCTCCCATCCAGGATGCCTCCCAAAGTGTATGGGACTCTGTAACCAAACCTAGAACCCTTGTCCTTGGGTCTCCAGGCATTGGCTCCCACCAGAACTTTAAGGCAAGAAAGACCAGAGTTCTACAGAGTTGGGAGCTCTGTAGGAATTCTGGGGCATGTAGAAACTGGAAGGAGAGAGATGCTAGGTGACCTCTGGGCTCAGGCAGTTTTCTACCTTTAAAAGGAAAACCCTTGTGCTTGCCTTTGGCCTCAGCAAAAACACAAACAGAAGCAAATTTAGGAGGCAGGACAGCTTTCAGGAAAGGAGTCAGAGTCAGAAAGCTAAAATGAGGCTGAGTGAATAGTTGATGCGTGTGCATCCCAGGAACCAGGCGTGCCTGGGGAATTGGCACTCGCACCCGCAGTTGTTTATAAACTCGTTGCAGGCATCAGGGCATCCACAACACCATTCGTGTTGGATGCTTTTCCTCCTGAAAGGGAAGAGCCAACAAAACAATCTTTGGCAACACTCAACATCCCAGTGGCATTCTAATGTATGATGGGTTTCAATGTAAATGCATCTCTTAAACGCTAAAGTAACAACTTTGTCTTGGTGCAGAAAGGTTAGCAAACTCACTCATGGCCATCCTTAGCGCTTCTCTTTGATTCTGTCTCAAATTTACTGGCTTTTACTAAGCTGCACGACTCAGGCCACAGCCCACCCTCCCTTGGGCCAGGCAAAGAGAGCCCCAGGCTCCCATCCCCACCGCAGCTCAGAAGGCGGCGATTGTAGGGATTTATCAACCCCCTACCCGGGACCTCGGATTTCATCTCTTTCTTTTACCCCTGCATGTTCAGTTTGTTTTCTCAAGACCTAAGCAATTTTTAATGTACTCTATACTTCCCGCTTAATCCTCATCGTTTATTGTATAATTATAGTTTCAAAGTGATTATGTAATTAAAATCATGTTTCGTTGCAGCAGGACTTCAAAAGGGCGGCAGACCCCCGCTCTGGCATTATTTTCTGGTGATGTAATAATTTCCCTGTGATATTTAAAATAAACACATTAGTTCAAGAATTCTAAACATGTCTCAAAGTATATAGTAGGCTTGATTGGCACGAGGCTGGGTTGTAAAGAAATGGTAAAACCTATCACTAGTTTAATATATTTCTATGCTCCCATGCAGGGTAAATTATAGGATAATGGGGCGCAGGCGATGGTAAGCTCTGTTTATATAATCCATTTCTTCACACGAGTTCCCATTGCTTTCCCTTCCCTTTGCTGTATGTGGTGGTTCTCTGATCCCCTGACCTCAGCCATGTGTTTTCACTTTTTCTTCTGATCTCAATTCCATGACCAGCGGGGAATAAAATACAAATTGAATAGTAACCATTCACAGGCCGCTCTTTTCAAACTGTTGTTAAAACCTCTTTGTCTTGTCTAGCGGTTGATAGATAAATGTGTTGTGTTTCGCCTGACTTCTTTTTTTTCCGTCGTCGTCTTATTTTTTTTTTTTTTTTTCCTTCTTCTTCTTCTACATCTTCCTCGATTTCCACCTTGGCCAGGGGGGGGGGGGAAATAACCCTCTTTCAATTGTGCCCTTTAAAACCTTAAAACCCACACTTCCTATCAAACCATCTCCTGCGCTTCTCGCTCTCCCCGGTCGACCCATTGGTTCCCCGGCGGTAGAAGACTCCAAGGATTCACCACGTGGAATAAAGAAGCGGCGGGAGCCTAAAGCGGCTGGGGGAAGATGTGGTGCCCCCGTGTGAGGTCCTTGCCATTGTCCAGCAGCCTGAAGGTCCTTTACCACCGAACCTGTGTCGCCTCTGATCTCCTAGCGGAGCGCCCAAAATCAGCTCCGACGGCTGGGGCCGCCCCTCTAAGGAGTCCCCGGGACAGGGGACGAGGGAAGTTAAAGAGTGATCTGAAAAATAAACCTCTACCCCCCCCCCTTTTTTTTCTTTTCCTGGCTGAATCTGCTTTGTGGGCGAGGCAGACAAGAGGATGAGTTGTTCCACAGCTTACATCCAAAACGAGAAACACCATGGTTCCTGATTTCAGGACCTAGCCTTTACCAATTTTCTGCTTTCTACCTCCTTTCTACCTCGGTTTCTCCTTGTCCTTGGAACCATAGAGGCAAAAGAAATTAATTGTAGAAACCTCTGTCCCCGAAGCCCGCCTTCCTTTTCATCAGCGCTTCTTCGGGGTCAATGGCGCAGCTTGGTCTTTGTTACTCCGCTGCCAGCGCCCCCGGGCGAGAGAGGCGGGAGTGGGAACTTCCGTGGGCGCGGGACTCACGTCAGCCGGTCCAACAGCATAGTGTCCCTTAGCGCGGGATATTTGCCAACTAGTGAATACTGTCCTTCGCGGGTAGGAAGAGCGCCACCACAGGGTGGTTCGCCGCGCCCTTCTCTCCGCGCGCGGCGCGCGGGGGACGCACGCTGTGCCGCCCTGGGTTCCCGTGGAGCGCCACGGCCCGGGCGGGGGCGCTCAGCCGCGGGGTGGGGAGCTCCAGGCCGCGCCGGGTAAGGTTTCCCGGGCGGCACAAACCCACCCGCAGTCGGCCAGGCCGCTTGACAGCGCTCTTCGCCGTCGGCCCGCGTACCTGTAAACTGAGCCTGGCTCACATGCTTCACATTAAACCTCCGTGCCCGGTGCCTTTTCTCTTTTTTTCCTCCGAAAGGGTTCTTATAAACTTCCCTTCGTTTATTTAGCCTGGTTTTCATTGCTCCAGTTTTGCATGGGTTGTCTTTGTTTAGTTTATTAACCCACGGGGTTACTTTAACTAAACATTTGGGCTGAATACTTTGGGGTTGGATTTCAACGTTTTCTAACGAAATTACCGAGTTTTTTGAAGCCGCACAGAGAACGCTGTGTTGAGTTTATTAGTCAATTTAACAGACTATAAGGGAGGGAAAAATGCATTTTGAACAGTCCGCGTTCGTACCCAATGAGCGGAAACTGCTGGCGAACCCTAGGGATGGGGCTCCACCCCACGCTCCCCGAGTCAGCAGAGAGCGCCCCAGGCCTCTGGGCCTTCTCCCGCGCCACCCAGCTCCCTGAAAGCGCGCGCGGGAGCTGGCAGCGCTGCGACCAGTTCTGCCCAGCTCCTGGCCCCACCCCAATCATCCGCCTGCTCCTACGGAGTCACTCTAGAGAGGGTGGGGTCCTGAGACTAGCGACCCGTGCCTCGCCCGCCCCGCAGTCCTGTCTTTTGGTGCCAAGGACTGAAGGGTTCCATAGTCTCCTGGACGGGACGGTCCAGGGTAAAGGGTTTGTGGTAGAATCTATGATAAAAATTGGGCTGGTCCTGGCCATCCTGGGCCAGAATGGCCACCTAGAGATTGAGGGGTCCTCTTTCAAGCCCAAGGAAGACCTAACACAATAGGAAGTGCAGCCTACCAGAACCAACGCTGGCCTAGCTGAGCAGGAATGATGCCTCTGCTTCCCGAGTCATCAGAACTGGGGCAATGACCAGAACCTTTGTCCACAGCTTCCTTTCCTAATCAGCTGGCCCGCTGTAGTCTCCCCCCACCCCTGTTTCTCCCCTTTCACCACATTTTGGCGCAGATTAAGAATTGGCCTGCCTTTAAGTACTCGACTCCTAAGCATCTGAGAAAAAATGAGAACTTGGTTGATAGTAATGAAGTGGAAGTGCAAACACAGGGAAAACCTTCAGTTTGGGGGTGGGGGATATTGGGTGGAAGAGAGTGAAACATTATTTATTAACACCTCCCCCAGGCTGGGCACATTTCACATGAGGAAAAACAAGGGGTCTTTACTACTAAACCAACCTACCAGAACCCTGGTTCAACACTTTAAAACTTTATTATAATAGGCAATGTATGCAAGGAGGTAAAAATTCAAAAGCTGAGAACAGGAAAGTTTCTCATCTTTGTCCCTCAGCCTCCTGATTATCCTCCCCAGGGGCAACCACAGTTAGCAGGTTCTTGTGAATTGTTCCGGAGAAAATGGAAAGCTTTTACAAAAGACCTGACCACTTCTTTCTGTGCTCTGCTTCCATCCTCTGGCACTCCCTGTTAGCTTATTGACTCTTCAAAGCCTCAAAGAGGACCTCCCCCACCTTGGAGGTTGCAGCTTGCCTTGTCCTCTTTTCCTTGGCTTTTCACTGCGACTGAGTCACCAGCTTACAGACTATTGATTGAACAAGCGCACCCCAAATCCACTGTAGACACATGATGAGTTAGTTGATTGGTGGGTGGGTTAATTATGGCCCTGGGCCAGTCTGATGCATACCTCCTTAGGATGGTGTGGGCTCCCAACCACTTGCTCCCCTTCCCAGCACTCATCTGTCTCCTCGTTTTTCTCCAGCAGTCTGATCCCTCTTACTCTCATGACCCAAACCTTTCCCGAAGGTTCTAACGCATGGCATTCCCTTGTTTCATCTCCACTGATCAAAATCCTCCATTACCTTGGTCAGTACCTATTCACCCCTCAGACATTTGAAATCACTCCCTCCCCTGACTCTCACAGTACTTTGTTTTGATATTACTTACATAGATGTGCTTAAGAATCCTTTCTGTTTGTCCTGTTTCCTCTTCTGCATTATAAAATGTTAATTCCTAGCACATGCAAAGCAAGCACTATTTTTTTGAAAAGGAAACTCTAATAAAATATTAAATTACCTTTCTCTCTCTTTTTAAATACCGTTCTCTTTTCTTAAATAGCATTAGCCATTAGATTCTCATTAAAGTGAATCTCACTGGTGTATAATTCACAGGATTAACCCCTTTAGACTCCCTGTGCATTTAAAGAGAACAGGTTATTCCAGGACCCCCACACACACCCATTAATCAGGGGAAGAATGGGGTGGCCCACACTGGCTGTTGCTTACAGCAACAGAACAATAAATGGGAATTGGGGGCTCCACTTCTGAAAGATTTTAGATGCCTGATGAAGATGCTCTCACTTTGGAACATATACTTATTATCATCACTGAAGTTCTGGGTCAAGGTGACTCCCCAGATTTAGTTTCATAGACACTCCTGTCCATATACACTCTTTAGGGATAGGAAAAGAGCCTTCTGGGGCAGGGCAAACCTTTCCCAAAGCCCCTGCACCTCTTTGGTGATCCTCCCCTGCCTTCCCATTACCATTGCTTCTCACCTCTAGCTGTGTGTCTGAGCTACTGGGGTGCCAGGGAGTGAAGGAGAAGTTTGAGCCCCACCCACAGAAACCCTGAAATAAAATGCTGCAGACATGAAGCTGTGTTGGCTGTTCTGTTCGTTCCTAAGCCTCAACACTATTCCCTTCAGCCAGAGTGCTTAGATCCTTTTAGAGCTGTGACTGATCTAACTAGTTAATGCTTGACAGTCCTGCTTTATATAGTCTGTCAAGTATGCCTTTCCCCTGGCTCCACCCCATCATTGTAGGGGGTAGGTGGCAAAAAGTAATCCATTATTCAATAAGGATTTGCTACCTACCAACTATAATGTCAAGCACCAAGCATTTTGCTGGGACTATAGTGGGGGACAAGATGGACCAAGGCCCTGATTTCATGGGGCTTATCATCATATTACAGGGACCACAGCAAATGTTCTTTGGGCTTACCCCCACAGTACCCAGTCTTAGCTGATGGAAAACACCAAATTTTGGGCTCTGTGAGTCCCTCTGTTCTCCTTGCGTTCCTAGGATGATTTGCTCAACTTCATGGATCAGCTTCTCACCTTCAAACTTGGAAATTTTTTTTGAGATAAACCAAGTCAATGTGCATGCAGATCCTCTAAACACAAAATATCCATATGATGGGGTCTGAAAGTTTAATTGTGATTATAAAAGGAAATCTGATCAGGTCTGTGTAATAGCAAAAACAGACACACACTCCTCTCTCCTGTTCCCCGCCCCCCAGGGGGAAAAAAACAAACACCCTGGAAAGAATCCGAAGTTAAAATAAAAAGCAGCTGGCAATAGGCCCGTCCTTGTGTGTGATGATAATTAGACAAATATTTTCCAATATGGGATGATTGTATGAAGACACTGGTCAGCGGGGAAAGTCTAGGAAAGGGAGTTTAGTAAAACAGGGATTCCTACCTATAGAGGGCTTCGATGACACCTGATGTCACACAATCTCCAATTTGGTACCTTCACTTTTTTCTTTTCTTTACACATTCTGTGAAACATGTCTTCAGCTAAGAGAGTGAAAAGAAAAGCTGGAGGCTTTGATTTACAAAAATTAAAGCCACGACTAGGCTTTGGACCAAGGCTGTGTCCTGGGCCTGGAAAGCGTCATCCTTCATTGTCTCAAACCTTCCCTGCCCTGAGGAAAGAGTTAAGAGTCTTAAGCTAAAGCAGCTCTTCTGCCATCTGGGACTCTGACTTGGTTGACCCTCTCCCAAATTATTGTAATCCTGAGTCTGGAATGGATATAGACTGTGTCACCTTCTGCCTCTGGGTGTTTGGTACCTTCTGAGCTGGCCTCGGAGGGAGCAGGGCTGCAGGGTTGGGGTGAAGGGAAAGAGGGTGCACCAGCAGACATCCGGCTCCAGGAAAGATTCCTGCCTCTTTCCATCCCCATCCCTCTTTAAAAATTATATTAGACATTCACAGCTTTATGTAAATGTTAAGGCCCTGTGTTAACTCACCCAGGGTTATTTACATCAGAAGTTTGAGATTTGATTCAGATGAAAATAACTTATCCCCATTAAAAGAATTTGGAGTATGTGGCCATGTGGAGGAGGCTCATGGTGGAAAAGGGAGTTGAAGGGGAAATGGGAAATTCTCTGCTAAACTAGATAATGCAGGGTTGGGAATAAATGGAGAGAGGTAGCCTACAGGGAGAACATGGAGTAGAGGAGGAATAAAGAGAAATGGTAGAGAGAATACTTTTGTTTAAGAAAGGAACCCTTCGTCATCGTCGTCTTTTCTTCTTCTTCTTCTTCTTCTTCTTCTTCTTCTTCTTCTTCTTCTTCTTCTTCTTCTTCTTCTGTACTGGGGATGGAACCAAAGACCTTGTGCATGTGAGGCAAGCACTCTACCAACTACCAACTGAGCTACATCCCCAGCCCAGGAACCCATTTGCCTTCTGATTCCAAGTGAGGAAGTGTAGACTGCTTAAAATGTCTGCTGGCACCAGGGCACTCTCTTCTGACCTCTCCCCAAATCCACTTTTATATTTTACCCCAGATGAGTGCTTTTTATGGACACGGATGATGGTGGCTACTCTCTTCAGAACTAGGACAATTGCAAGGTGTATTCAATAGGCACAATGTGCATTATGTCCCTGGTGGATAAGTTTTGGGTACTTACTGATTGGCTTCTAGGAAAAATCTGTTGCCCAGGGTGGTCTCTAATTCCTAGGCTCAAGCCATTCTCTCTCCTCAGCCCCCTGATCAGCTGGAACCACAGGCACATGCTGTGCTAAAGCAGGATTTTATTTTTAATCAAAGAGAAGTGTTGAAATATAAAAATAATGTTCGAATATGAAATGATATGTGCACTGTGTACAAATGCAAACAAATACAGAAAACTACAACAATAGCAAAGAAAGGCAAACAAAATCCTACCCAGAGGTAAACATTGCTAAATTTATGAGAACCATTTCCTATGATAATCTTCTATACACATACATGCTTATAGCTTGATATCTACAGCTTAACAGACATGAAATATACTTAACATCCATGGGCTGCATCAGCTTTTTTTCTTTGGGGGAAAGGAGTATAAAACAGACACACAGAAAAGTGCAAGATCACACACCTGGGAAGCACAGTGAGTTTTCACAAAGCAAAAGCACCCAGGTAATCAGCAGCCAAAATCTTTCCAGCATCTTGAAGCTGACCTCTCCCCTTCTCAGCCACCAGCTCCTTCCCAGATAACCACTCTCCTGACTTCCAGCATCCTGAAACTAGCTGTGCCTGCTTTTGAACTTGATATTTATGGAATCTTACAGAAAATACTCTTTTGTTCCTTATTTCACTCAACATTCTGCTTGTGAGAGTCTTCCACAGAGTCCTATACAATGTTTGTCCACTTCATAGCTATCGGTCATATGGCTGTAACTGCATTTTATTTGTCCAGTTTGCTATTAATGGATATTTGCCCTTCCCAATTTGTAGCTATTGTGAATAGGCTGCTGTGAACTTTGTTGCACACTGTGGAGGGACTGTGTGTGTGTGTGTGTGTGTGTGTGTGTGTGTGGTGATGTATATAGAGAGAAGACTGGAAGATCATTGGTGTGTGTTCAGTTTTTGTAGCTATTGCCGGATGCAGCATACTATTTAATGACCCCATGGGTATCAATGTGTACCATACTTACTTACTGTTTTAGTCAATTTTTTTTTTTTTTTTTTTTTTTTTTTTTTTTTTTTTTTGCTGCTGTGACTAAAAGACCTGAGAAGAACAATTTTAGAGGTGGAAAAGTTTATTTGAGGCTCATGATTTCAGAGGTCTCTGTCCACAGACAGCCAGGTCCATTTCTTGGGGCCCAAGGTGAGGCGGAACATCATGGAGGAAGAATGTGGAAGATGGAAGCATCTCACATGGTGATCAGGAAGCAGAGAAAGAAACTAAGCTCAGCTCACCAAAGAAATACCCCAATGGCATGTCCCCAGTGACCCACTTCTTCTAGCCATCCCCTACCCATCTTCAGTTACCACTCAGTTAATCCTACCAGGAGATTAATTCACTGATTGGGTTAAGGCTCTCACAACCCAATCATTTCACTGCTGAATGTTCTTGCATTGTTCATACAAGAGCTTTTGGGGGACACCTCACATATAAGCCATAATACTTCTTAAACTAGATCCTATTGATGGACATTTCCTGTTAGTCTATTAAACAAACAAATAAACAAACACAGTATGTTTTATACTCCTTTTCCCCAAAGGAAATTAGGAGGATGAGAGTTAATTTTCTCCCTCCCTGCTTAAATGAAGTCTCAGGCCTACCCAGGGTTATGTAGCTTAGGTAGTTTTTCAATTGTCATTTCATTATTAATGTAAGCAAGAATGAGTAGCCTGTATCATTTTCAGTGCAGTATTTTTTATCATTACCAAGAAGAAAACCAAATAAGGAGCCCACCTCCATAATTACAAACATCATCTTAGACTCCAGTTCTGATAGTCTGTGAAGACAATGAGCTTTCTCTCACTCGTGTGATTTATTCTAAGATGCTAACAATGGCTTTCACCGTCTGAATCTTTTTTTTTTTTTTTTGTATCAAGTATTAAATCCTGGGGTGCTTAACCACTGAGCCACATCTCCAGTCCTTTTTCTTTTTTATTTTGAGACAGGGTCTTACTAAATTGCTGAGGGCCTCCCTAAGTTACTAAGGCTGGCTTTGAACCTGTGATCCTCCTGCCTCAGCCTCCAAGTCACTGGGATTACAGACGTGTGCCACTGTGCCTGACTCAGTTTGAATCTTTAATCTTACCTACATCAAACCCTGAGGTGATCATTGAGCTACTAGACTCCAATTACTATTGATTCTATGCAAGAAACATTTCAGTTCAATTTAAAAAATTGTTCATACTTTCACATGATTCAGGAAAACCATAAGGAAAGGTATGAATTGAGAACTCTTGTTTACATCCCAGTATCTGATCCCCACTTCACCTGATATATAACCACTATTATTGCTTTTTCTATATACCTCCAGGTCATGCAAATATGTTTATTCTCAGCCCATCTTTTTAATGCAAAAGGTAGCATAAGAGTGGTACTTCTTTGTCTTCCATTTTTATTTAATCTACATCCCATAGCTTCCTTTCTAGTGGTGGTCCTATTAGTGATGGTATGAGGCAGGTACCTTGTGGAGGACATATTAAAGATATTTGAGCACACCTTCATTACCTTTTAGTTTTCCCCTTCATTCTTGTTTTTCTGGTTTTACTGGTGTGCACCATCTTCCTAGAAGCCACAGAGGCTGAGCCAACTTTCCTCAGAGAAAGGAAAAATGGACCACTTGACTATTTTGTCTCACTTTCATCTGGAAAAATATTTTGGGCAACACTATACACTAGTTTGAGCTCACTATCCAAAATTGGTCATAAAGAGATAGTTTGTGCCTGCTTTTGGCTTCATCATTTACACTCCTGACTCACATCTTCCAGTGGCCCCTTGCACTGACCTTCCCCGTTTCTCCACCTGAGGTTGGCACCAGCGTACCCTCCCTGTGATCCTCCTGGGGTTGACCACAGCTCTGAGGATTAAGCCTGGTGGAGGGTTGGAGGAAGTATCTGCTCTCCTGGAGCTGACACAGTAACAGAGGAGTCACAGACCACTCTGCCACAAACAAACAGGAAAACTTTGGGGATCCAAGTGGCAGGAGGAAACAAACCTGGGAATAGAATAAGTGGTAGGATTGTAGGTCAGGGGGTCAGAGGCCTTTCTGAAGAGGTGGCATTGAAGCTGAACTATAGGAAGATCTGAGAGAAGATTGTAGAAAGAAGTTAGAAATAAGGGTAATGTGCTCAGAAACAAACTAAAAGGTGGTCCATGTGGCCAGAGCATAATGTGCTCCATATAAAAGTGTAACTTATCACCGTGCCGCCAATGAACTGGCCCCTCAACTCTGATCCCCTCTGCAGGGACATGGGCTGCCCAGCAGCCCCACCAGGATCTTTGTAGACCCTCTGCCTTCTCCCCTCCTTCTAGCCCCACATCCAGTGAATTTTAAAATTCCTACCTCCTGTTTCCACTGTCACCACCTCACACCTGCCCTTATAGCCTCACACTCCTGTAAGGTTACACTGAATTTTAAAAAGAAGTAAACCTTCAAACAGCTGGCCGCAGTGGTGTACGCCTGTAGTCTCAGCTACTCTGGAGGCTGAGGCAGGAGGATCACATGTTCAAGGACAGCTTTGGCAACTTAGTCAGACCTTGACTTACAATATACAATAAATAAAATAAAAAGGATTGGGGATGTAGCTCAGGGATAGAGCACCCCTGAGTTTAATCCCTAGTACTGAGAGAAAGAGAGAGAAAGAGAGAGAGAGAGAGAGAGAGAGAGAGAGAGAGAGAGAGAGAAACCTGCAAAGTGGTTAGAAAGAATGACAATTTGACAGTAATTTGGCAGCAAAGACTCAGTTTAGTTTCATTGCTTTTGCATGGTTGTGACCTGGCCCTACCCTAACCTCCCTCCAAAGAAAATCAAGACAATTTCAAATAACCATGTTGAGACTTTAAGCTTTGATGACTGATTATTTTATGAATTAATTTATCTTAATTCATATTTAACTGAGCACTTCCCTTATTTCTCTCACCTAGCTAGAACAACTATTTGTCAGGAAATTGATGACATTTGTTATTAATACAGGTAATAAACGTGTAAGGAGTATGAGACAGAAAGTAAATGCTTTTCTTTAGTCTCTGGGTCTAATATAGTGTGTACACACATGTAGCGAGAAGGTAACTGAAGAACCTATCCACATAATTTAAGCAAAAAAAAAATTTTTTTTTTGTTATAAATTACTTAGCATAGAGAGTTCTAAGGACACACTAAAGACCATGCAGAGTATTAGCTCACCTCTCCCCCAACCCTGACCCCTGGATATGGGCTCTTGTCACCTGAATGTCCAGCATGTAAGCTGGGGGGCCTGGGGCACTACTTCCTCTCTGGAGCTCCAGCAGAATCTGTGATACCTCAGGCCAGCCTGCTCCTGGGGCTTGGCACTGGCCTCCCTTTCTTTGGCACTACTTTAAAAGGTGAACCATTTATACAATATGAAGGGAAACCAAAGTATAATGGCAGACTGATTGCTCCAAGGAAGGGGCACTGCAGGAGAGGAACAGGCCGGGAATGGGAGGTACCCAGGCTTCCCAAATCTAAAAGGACAAACTTGGCTTTAAGCTGGGGACTCAATCTTCCCTCCCATTTCTCTTTCCGAACAATCCGTTGTGAGCAGAGCTGGTCCTCCGTGTCCACTGGAGACTGGTTCCAGAACCCCTGCCCCCACCCCATGCAGAAATCAACAAATGCTCATGTCTCATATATAATATGGACTCCAGACAGCCTCCCATATAATTTAAACCATCGCTAGATTACCTATAATGCCTAGTACGATGTACATGCTATGTAAATAGTTGTTGAACTGCATTATTTAGGTAATCATGACAAGAAAAAAGTCTATACCTGTTGGGTACAGAGGCAGTCATCATGGGCCTAATTACATAGCACACATCAGCAACAACATAACATTTGGGGGGGAGATTTACGAGCCATGATTGGTAGACTCCATGGATGCCAAACCTACAGACACAGGGAGAAGACTGGATTCTTCAGCATGAGAGGTTTATTCAAGGAAACTAGAGTTATATTTCTTATCATCTGAGCATTTTTTTTTTTTTTACACTTAGGAGATACCTGGAGTGGGTTTGTTGATGACACTTCATTTGTTCGTTCAGAAGATATTTTATTGAGTACCTACTGTGAGTCAGGCTCAGTACTAAGAGCTGGGGACACAACTCAAGTTTCTGTCCCTGGGGAGTCAACTGTGTAGTGAAGCTGCTGATGGGGGTTTTGTGGTAGCATTGGGCTGATTCATAAAGCGATGATCCCAGGAAATTATTTTCCTTACTTCCATTTTCTTTTATTGGCCAAAAAGTTTGATTAAAGTCTTTGGGGACCAATAGCCAGAATTATCTCAGCCCTTAAAAGCTTTGAATCTGTTACTCTTTCTGAACTTTGGTCTTCTCATCTGAAAAGTAGATATGATGCCCTCTCATTAGTACTGCAGATACTAAATAGGTAGCATTTATACAGTGCTGTCAGGTACTGTAAGTGCTTAATAAACGGCCCCCATTAATATTGCTATGGCTCTGTAGGTATGATGAGAAAGCCTAAAATCTGGTTTTTGCCCCACTGGGTTCAGTATCTACTCAGAAGGTCAGACTCAAATGCAAAAACTAATCAGTGTGCAATGCCCAAGAGCATATAATTAAGTGGTTGGGGAAATTGTAGGGGGCAAACTATAAACACCATCAGAATTCAGAGAAGGAAAAGATGGATTTGGGCCAGGGGAGGGTTGGACTTGCGCCTGGCTTTGCAGGAGAGGCACGAGGGAGGACTCAGAGGACCCCCAGGCTGAGCACCGCTGCAGGAGTGAGCCTGGCTCGCCTTGGGTGGTGGGAAGGGGGCTGGATGGAAAGGTAGAGCAGAATTGTGGTGGACTTGGAAACCCACAGTGGACTTTAGTATGGATCAGTCTCCAAATCCCACCAGGTTAATCTAAGCCAAGAGAAAAGAGGAGAACACCCCTTTATTTGTTCTCCATCTTTGCCCTGAAGAGGGAAAGCTACAAGGATGGGTCAAGGGAGGTTGTTAATCAGGCCGGTGCTGAGGCAACCCTTTTGACAGCTCCCCACAGCCCTGGCCAGGGAGCCAGATAGCTGGCTGTGACAAGCACTGATAAACTAAGCAGTCTGGTTTTTTTCATGCTACTTTTTGGGGTATAATATATCCTATAGGTTTAACCCAGGAGAATGGCACATACTATCTGGTTTACTGCTTTGGGCAGAATTCTAAGATACTTTGTCAGGGGTATGAAGAGGACATACCAGTCTCTGACAACCACCATTCTTGTGTGTGATTTTTCCACCTCTGTGCCACCTTTCTCACATTGCTGGGAAGGCTGGGGGTCAGGACAATGAAGCTGCTGCTTGGTTGCAGGTCAAGCTTTCCAATTTGATCAGGGGCTTCCCAATTTGATCTCTGCTTTCTGCTTCTCTGCTTTTTTTTTTTTTTTTTTTTTTTTGAGAGAGAATTTTTTAATATTTATTTTTCAGTTTTTGGTCGACACAACATTTTTATTTTATTTTATGTGGTGCTGAGGATCGAACCCAGCGCCCTGTGCATGCCAGGCAAATGCGTTACTGCTTGAGCCACATCCCCAGCCCCTGCTTCTCTGCTTTTTGTAGAAGCAACTGTCCTGTCCAGAGATCTGCAGTGAAGAATGTTCAGTAGTCAAAAGAATCTTTTCTGCTTAACTCATTTGAATCTAGGGGGCTCAAATTATTTCATGAATGCTAACTCAGTAGCCTTCTTCAAAGCTTGGGTAGGAAGAATGTCATAAAATGAGTTAGACAATTCCTGAGGGCTGATGTTATCATATGACTGGAAACCTGAGTAGAGAAACATCAAGTATGCAATAATCCAATTAAGGTATCAGGGTTGGGAAATCATGTTCCTATTTTTCAAATTAAAAAACAAAAGCAGAGAGCAATCTGATAATTTGAGCTTGCTATAGCCAAGGGAAAGGCCAGGCAGAATGGAACATCTGACATCACACTAGGTGGCTGTCATGGGTGGGATGACAAAATCAATTTATTCAAGAACTCTTTTTTTTTAAATAATAATTTTATGAGCATTTTTTATTTTAATGTAGTAAACGTACATATACCCTCTTAACCATTTTCAGTACTCAGTTCAGTAGTGTGAGTACATTTATGTTTTTGTGCATAAAATCTCAAAATTCTGACCTTGCAAAACTGAAACTCTGAACCCACGAATAACTCCCCAGTTTCCCAAGTCCTTGGCAACCACCATTCTCCTCTCTTTCATTCTGTCTCTGAATGTGGCTTCTTTAGGTACCTCATTGTGCACTACTTGTCCTTCCCATGACTTCATTCACTTAGCACAATGTCCTCAAGGTTCATTCATGTCATGGCACAAGTCAGGATATCCCTTCCTTTTTAAGGCTGAATAATATTCCATTGTGTAAATATACCACATTTTTGTTTATCCATTCACCTGCTAATAACAACAAGTGTACATTATTTTTAAGGGAGATACTTTTAATTTAATGTTTCTATGGGTTACACATTCACATGGTTCCAAGTTCATAGAGTATTGAAAAAACAAGTCTTCTGTGTTTGTCTGCCAGCTACCTACTTCCTTTCCCCACAAGCCACAAAGAAAATTTATTTCTTGAAGATTGCAGAGCCATTTGAACACAGACAAAAGAGAGCATACTATACATGCTGCCCCACACCTTGCTTTTTTTACTTATTGCTATTTCTCAGAGATATGTACATAATAGAATGTACACAAATGTGTCCACTTATTGTTTAGGGTTCTACAGTAAAACAGAGCTGATAGGATGAATATATATGTGTATATATATATATACACACACACACATACATACACACACATACATATATGACATAGAGACTTTTTATGAGGAAGTGGCTTACATAGTTATGAAGGCTGGGAAGTCCCATCACCTACTGTCTTTAAGTCAGAGGTCCAGGAAATTGGATGGTGTAGTTTCACTCCAAGTTCAAAAGTCCCAGTCCCATCCTGAATGACTGAGAACCAAGAGCCCTGACATGAAAGGGCAGGAGAAGGTGATGTCCCAGCTCAGGTAGAGAGTGCAAATCCCCACCCCCTTCCTTTTTGTTTTATTCAGGCCCACAGCAGATTCTACACACCTGAGAAAGATCTTCTTTGCTGTTCACAGATTCAGATGATAGACTCTCTCAGAACACCCTCACAGACACACACGCCCAGCAGTAATGTTTCACCAGTTAGCCAGGCATCCAGTAGAGCAGTCAAGTTGACATAAAATTAACCATCACACGCTTACGTACACACACGTCTACACGTATGCACAGTGTTCTATTTCATATTTGTCAAGTCCTCTGCTGATGGACCCTTAAGTTGTTTACAATCTTTTGCAAACAATTCTGCTATTGAAAACTAACATTGTGTACTTGTCACGTTCCGTGTATGAGACAGGAAACAGAGAACGGGGCTGGAACCTTGACCATCTCTTCCAGCTATCCTAGGAATTTATTAGATGTTCCTCCAGTATCTCACCCAAGGCTCTTAACCACTCTGCCAAGTACTATTCTTCCCACTACATAATTGAGATCCAAGAGCAGCAAAGCACCTTGTGCCACATGACAGAGCCATCAGATGGTAGAAGTCCAATTTTAAAGTTGGCACTGTTGTATGACCACAAGTCAGGGGTCCTAATTAGAATAAGTTAGACTCCATGTATTGTATAATTTGTCAAAATACACTCTAATGTCATGCATATCTAAAAAGAACAAATAAAAAGAAAGTTGTCCCTGTGCTCACAACTTGGATTTCCAGCTGCAGTCTTTGTGGATATTGTGCCTCTGGCCCCAACCTCCAACCACCCCTACCCTGACCTCCAAACCACCGCTGCCCAGTCGGGAGCAGGCCCATTTGGAAGCCTGTGACTGGCCCAGCAGAGAGAAGGTTGATCCAGACCAACTCCAAGCTCTCTGCTTTTAGCTTCAGTGTATCCTGAGGAGTTTCCAAAGTGGCTCAAGAAAGAGAAAGGCAAAAAGAAAGTACCATCCAGTGCCCCCAGAGGAAGCTGGGGCTCCACACTACAGCATTTCAAGCACATCTACCTTTCTTTCTGAACTGCCATTCCCCCATGTCTCTCTCTCCTCCCTCACTCTCTCTCTCCCCTACTCACCACCCTGTCACCCTTGAAGACGCCATGACTCTGCCTGCCCCTGAGCCAAGCCTTCTTCCTCTGCTCCAAGAGCAGCCACACTCAACACACTGAATTACAAAACTGTTTCCTTGTCTGTCACCCCGACTAGGGACTCAAGGGTGATATCTGATATTGTTTGACACCTGCCTTTGTATCTCAGCTTCTCACTCAGAATAGGCTTGTCCTAAAGCTTGTCGGCTGAACTGAAAGCTCTCACCTGATCCAACGGTATGTGGGCAAGAGCCAGGAGTCAAAGACAGAGCCAAAAGCCTGGGTAGGGAGGTGAGCAGCGGGGAACGGAGATCCAGGACTTGTGCTGCAAGCTTGGGAAATAGTGGCTGAGGCCCGTCTTAGGGGAGGTGGACCCCCTATTTGTGGGTAGTGAGTTTACAGACTAGGTTAGAGGAAAAAAGTCAGAGAAAAATCATGGCCTGCCCACATGGACCCCGTCTCAGACCCCGTCTCTCCTGGGAGCCCATTCTGCCTACTGCAGTTCCACAGTTCCTCTCTTTCCCCCAATTCCAAAGTCCTCTCCCCACACATCCTTGTCTTTAGTCATTACCATCTTCGACATGTGTTTTTTTTTCTCTCCAAGTAATAACAGCTAATCCTCATATAGTACAGTCCCTGTGGCCAACACTGTTCTAAGCGTGGATATATATTCAGTCATCAACCCTCCCAGTGGCTCTATATGGAAGTTACTATTATGATAGCTTTTCTACAGAAGAGAAAATGGAGGTACAGAAAGGTTAAGTATGTTGTCTAAAATCACACAGTAAGTGGCAGAACCCAGTTTCAAATCCACGTAGTCTGGCTTCAGAATTTATGCCCTTAACCAACTCAAAGAAAAGTTCCTCAATGGTCATGTTCTTACCCTCTCCACTCACCTGTGGACCCCAGCATGGCACCAAAAATCTCAGTAACACCTTGATGAAGTGGCTGACTCGGGCCTACCACATACCTGTGGTGGCAGTTGAGGTTAAAGGACACCTGGACTTCTAAAAAGTCTTAGCTCTTATTATCATCCCCTTATGGCTTTCATGCCAAGGCCACCTTGGGGTATGGACATGCTTAGAGATCTGCCCCCTCCTGCAGATCTATGCTGATTTATCGCTGTGATTAGGGAAGTAAATCAATAGGTTCTTTACCCCAAGGATGTTAGTGTGTGTGTCTGTGTGTGTGTGTCTCTGTGTGTGCACGCGTGAGTGTACATTAGTAATGACAGGCAGAAACTGCAGCAGCTGAAGTTTTACAAAGTAGACACCAGATAATCAGGGTGACAGAGCCGGTGGGTTTCATGGGTTGGAAGTGTCTCGGAGACACTGAGATTTATTATTCCCACTGCCTTAGATGGGGTAGGGAAAGAAGATCTTTGGCCGAGTGAAAAAAATGGGGGTTTACTCAGTAAATTACTGCCCTTTCAATCGCATACAGTTCTTGGGAGGGAGAGGAAGAAAGAGCAAGAGAGAAAGAGCTAGACCTCCCGGGGCACATGAATTAAGTCCTGAGTAGCAGGAATTTCTGACCAGCTCATTTCCCCAAGGAGCAGCACAGCAGAGCCTTCCCCCTCCAGGCCAGGCCTTTGGGGTTGGTTTGCATTAGCAATGGGTTGGTGCTGGGGTGGGGGGTGTTTGCTCTCATCTGGAAGTGGATCATGGCATCCTGCCTTCAGGAAAGCAAACCAAACCTGAGCATCACATGGCAAACTCCAAACTTCTCAACTAGCCACTGGCTGTAGGTCTTGGCCTAGTCACGCCCCACCCCCTTGAAATTGAGTCAGAGTGATTTATGCCAGGCTCGAGGTAAAGCAGGCTGCTTTTAGTTATTTCACTGCATGTGCCTCCTGTCGGGGAGCCAGCTGGTGAGACACCCGTGTGGGCTGCTCAGGTTTTCATACTGATTTGCGAAGGCTCCCACTGATGCAAATGTCATAGTTGGTCTGGTATTCAAAGTTTAAATTCCTTGATTCGGGTCAACTATTTCGTGCAAACCAAACCTGATGACAGTCTGCACAGAATGAGTAAGTAGGAACTCTGAGTCTAAAATGACATGACAGATCTTCAAACAAAGAAATCAGAACTTGCCTATTTGCAGTGGTCACCTGTGAGGTCAACATGGACATTTTTCTTGCTCAGAACAGTTTTGGAATCTCCCTTTGGAACTCCAGAACTTTACAAGACCTTCCTTGGCGTGACTGAGGAATAGCAGAGATTGTTGGTTTTTTTTTTTTTTTTTTTTTTTTTTTTTTTTAAGGTGGATTTAATTTTGGGGGGTACTGGAAATTGAACTCAGGGGCACTTAACCATTGAGCCACATCCCCAGACCTCTTTTTATATTTTATTTAGAGACAAGGTCTCACTAAGTTGCTTAGGGCCTTGCTAAGTTGCTGAGGCTGGCTTTGAACTCATAATCTCAAGCCTCAGCCTCCCCATCCTCTGGGATTATAGGCGTGCACCACCATCCCCAGTAGTAGTAGTAGATTTAGTTTTAGATAACTGTCAAAAATAATTCAGAGCCAAATGAACTGGGCCAGTAATTATATTGGTTGATACCACTTGGGACTTGAAACCAAAAATCATAATTATTAAATAGTGTATCTAATTTTCCTCCTGTACCAGCTCTGAAGACCTCTGAAAAGAACATCAGAGCTGTTTTAGGCCAATTGATGCTTTCCAACATATTGACTTTGGAGGGCCAGTATTTACTTGGATAAAATGGTTGTGAATTACTTGGGTTTTTTTTTTTTTAATTTTTTCTTTAACATAAGCCTTGTTACATAAAACGATAAACATCTACATGACAACTCCTCCTTCTCTTAAATAACATGTGATTTTCTTGGCGTATAAGTGTATGAACGAGCAATGTTTTTTTTTCTGTATTTATCATAGACCATTAATTTATTTCAATAGTCCTACCACTGCCCCTGTGTTTTCCTTGGCGGCTGTCCAGTTCCTGAATGTACTGCCCAGCTAGGAGCAAGTAGTTTATCATAACAAGGGGCTGGGATTAGTGCTGAGAAAAACAGAGGGAGGTCGCATCTGCACTGCCGGCCAGGGCTGGAATTCACTTTGCGATTCTTTTCTCTCCAGCGCAGTCTGGCCAAGGAGGTCATCCTCTGCTGTTCAGTTCATTCCGCTGTGATTGACAGAGCTCTAAACCTGTGCCTGACCTTGAGCTTGGCCCAAGAGAACATGGTTGCCACCTTCTATGATAAGGGAGGAAAAGACAAGTATCATAAAGGAGGTGCGAATAAAGCGCCGAGGGGTTAGGCAGAGGGAAAGATCCGGTGGCAGAGAGAGAAGTGGCATTTGAGAGACAGCCTACAGAGGGTGGCGTTGGCAGGGTGACTGGCGCCCAGGTTGGCACACAGTCTGTGACGGCCTGCCCTTCTTCTGAGATCCCAGCTTGTGAGTTCCCAGCTGAGCACTAGCCGCTGGGCTGGTTCTACGTATGGAATTACAGCATTAGGTGAGAAGTTAATCACAGACATGAATCAGCCTTGTTTTTCCCTTCTAGGCTCACAGGGGAGTGGGCAGGGCCCCTCTCTGTATGTACAGGAAATCATACTGGGGGGAAACATGAAGCCAGCTATTTCTCACCAGGGCCAAGCTGTTACCTGCATCTTGAGATTGCAGGAGAATTTATTATGTTACATAGGAAGAGAATCCCCTTGGTGTGGCAGGCAGGAAGAGCCGTTTCATGGACCAACTGGCTTCTTGGTTCCACCCAGGCTGTGACCGCTGGGCAGTGTCTCATTTTAGGGAGCCCCACCCCCACCCCAGCTCTGCAGCTCCTCCGGGGCCAAATGGCCTCTCGGCAGAATCCCTTCTTTGATGGTTTCTGTTCTCTCTCTTTTCTCCCAGCCAGTGATGGCTAGCTTATCCAGAAAAACCTACTTCTCATCTAAACCAGCAGGACTGGGTTCTCAACAACCCTTCCATCCCCAGCCCTCTTCTGGAATGTTCCACCCTCTCAGCTGCTACCCGTATTGTTCCCTTACTGCTTAGGCTCCTAATGTTCCGGCTCCACTTGCCACCTAATATTCTCAGGGTAACTGTCACTTTTAACGACCAGTGATGGTGTCTGTCTCCACTCCTTTGGGGAGCCCCCTTCACCCTCCGTCCTCAGATTTCATCACTGTCTTGATGTTGACCTGACCGGGCAGCCTTTTAGTGAATGCCATACTTGCCTCCCAGTCACACCATCACAAAAGATCTGCCTCCCTCCTAAATTCTCTTGGCAAAATCCTCAGTGGCCAGCAGATCCTGACAAAGGAAGGGCCTTGAGATCATCAGAGGAAGGCGAAGCTCCCCAGAACCTTTGGAAATCTCAGCAGGGAGCCAGTGCTGCAAAGTGTTTCATTTCTTTCTTTCTTTCATTTTTTCCTTAGAGCCCTAAAGTTACTACACGCAACTAATTAATCAGAAAACTTTAGTGACTTTGACTTCATAGGTCACTGCACAAGCCTACTAATGTTCAAGAAATTCCATTTAACTCTGGGTTTGAATGTCACATCTACTTATGTGGAGTCCGATTCTTTTTTTTTTTTTTTCCTTCTACTCCAAGAAAGTTTCATCTGGGAAACCTGCACCAGAGAGTGCTAGGACCAATAGGACTTCTCTCTATTAAAACCCAAACAAGTCAGTCTCGCAGCTGTAGGCAAACAGAACTGGACTTTGGCAGTTTGACCCACAAGGGAAGAACTACCAAGAGAGTGGAGGGTCCAGGGGAAAGAGAGTGGAAAGACTGAGGAGCACAACAGGAAAAGGTGTAAATGTTGGCCATAAAGAACATTCAAGGAATTTATCTCCTCTCCTAACAAACAGCGCTGCTCAAAGAAGAGTCCAGAGAATGTGCGACCAAACGTGATGTGTGTAATTTGGACATGAACACACATACACCAGAGAACACGCGCCCACACAGAACCCCCCTCAGAGCCAAATCACTTGTTACCAGCAAAACCTGTGCTTATATCTGGGCAAAGACAAAATTAAAAAAGAAAAACATCATACACCCACTCACACGTACACACACTCACACCTGCATGCACATCCTCACCTGAGACATGGCAAACAAGCATGCTGTCCAAAGCCGTCACCCCTATCTATAACAGACCATAATGAGGACTTCTCTTGGTGCTGTTCTGGTGTCTTTCAAAGCCAATTGTTTTCCAGATCTCTGTTTTCCACTTTCATCATAATCAAACACATTAGCAGACCAGCCTGGCCAGGATTTGGGGGGATTGCTGGGGTGGCACCCTTTAAGAGGAAGAAGGGAAAAGATGCCCAGGACAGGCAGTGAAGCAGGGCTTGGGCACCTGAGGATGGGGTTTGGGGCAGGAGCATTAACACTTTGGCAATAGTTGTGCCTCAGAGAGCTAAAGGCCAGCCTCCAGAGTCAAACCCACCAGAAGACTCCACGGAGCCAGCGGCCTGGTGCTTGGGAGGCCTCTGCTTTTGTGCTGCAGTGGTCCCATCTGCCATTGCAAAACATCTGGTGTTGATGACAGATGAGGAGGTCAAGAGGCATGAGAGTTTTGAGCTCTCAGGTAAGCCTTGAAAACAATCCCTGGAAAGTTGAGGTCACATCAGATTCTTCCAAATTCTGGGGCATGGCTAACTCCAACCACCTGTCCACTCAACACATGGCCCAGAAGGTCACCCAAGTGATGCAGGGCTGTGCACTGTCCAACAGCTGATGAATCCCAACCCTGCTGTGGCTCTCCTCCCAAGCAAATAAGGGTGGTTTTACAGAACTGTATAAGTAAAATACTGTATCGGTAAAATACAGATTTATTTTATGATTCCAGGGAAAGAATGAGTCCTGTACTTCTAATGCACAGGTTAAAAGATGCTAATGGATGTTTCTCTTCAGAAAATGGAAACAATTTGCATAAATTTTTAGTGTGTTCTAAATCCTTCTCACTTATGCAGCAAGGATGTGTTCCTGTTCTTCAGGAGTAGAACCCAGAGTTAATTAGCCCTCATTTAAAGGATGCACAGGGCCTCCCAGATGAAGGATTGGTAGCATGTGGAGCCAGTGTGTGTTGAAGTTCAGGCTCAAGGCCATGTCTGGGCAGAAAAGACTGTGTGCTGCACCTATTGTGCACTGGCAATGTTCAGCACCATCTACCCTGCCCACACGGCAACTGGACATGTGTCGGTAGCAGGACCCGAGTGACATTCCACATGGGAGGAATCAGAGGCCTTTCCAGGGAAACATTACTTCTCCACCAAAGGAGGGAAATCTCAGAATCAAAAAAGTCTTGCCGAATGTCGACAGGGTCTCAGGGCAAGTGCAATCCACTAATGGGCCTGCAGCCCCCAGAAGGCCCAGCACTTGGTTAGATGTGCAGGAGGCCAGCCAAATAGCACGCAGCTCCATCCTCATGCAAAATGCATGATACAATCAATCCACTGAGTGCGATTTCCCAATTGAAAAAGGCTTTTAGAGTGTTTAAATGCCGAAGAGAATGTACTAGTGTATACAGAGTAAAAGGCTGAATCCAGGAGAGGAAGGGAGAGAGATTCGCCAAGAGGCAGGAAGCTGTCATCCAAGTGGCAGGTTTTGTTGTAACTGGGGGTGGGGACAGACTCCAGCAGTCACGGGAGGGAGAGTGGTCATCTAAGGCTGCTGCTGCCCGTGTGGGCCTGGTGTTGATAGCAAAGGAGTCTGAGCCACCCCCATCACCATTCCAATTCTGTGTGTAGGAAAGACCTGTCTCTATCACCCAAGTGTTACTATGGGATTGGAGCTGGACCAAAGGAAAGAATGATGGAGAGGGTCAGGACTTCAAATGGGGCAAGACTGTGTGACAGCAATTCCTTACATTCGTGTAGGTGGCTTTTCTCTCTCTCTCTCTCTCTCTCTCTCTCTCTCTCTCTCTCTCTCTCTCTCTCTCTCTGTTTTGTTTTCCATTTTTCTAAACTTTTAACTTTTAAATGCTTAAAGTTAACCAAAAAAGCTGGAAAACATCCTGGGGGTATTACCTGGTAGAATGCCCAGAAAAGATAGATCTAGCGATTCTTGGGGATTTTGGATATAAGTTATTCCTCTTCCAGGAGCGTCTCTAGGGACAATGGAGGAGCGATTCTGTCTGGGCCTGGGCCTAATGCCCGGTGCTTAGTCAGGACAGATGCCAGGGGGAGCTGCTGCCTAACACTGTGTTCTCCCCGGAAATCCCTCCCACAGCACCACAGCACGTCCTTCCTCTGCCAATGGAAAAGTGGATTCCTATCTGGCCAGTTATTTCAAATGAGAGTTCCCTGTACTTAGGGATACACGTAGGGACTTTGTTTTTACAATGCTGTCTGCAGCCCCTCACGCCACAGCGGGCACATGGCAGTCACCCAGCAAAAATTCACTGAGGAGGAAGTGAGTGCCTGGCTTGAGGACAAAGAAGTATGTTTGGAAACAAATGGGAAAATAATGTGGAAATGACTGAAAACCTATTTGAAGAAACTTCTACTACCTCTCAATCCTTAGTAAATCAGCTGACGTTTGAATCAGGGATTTCAGATCCTTGCCCATACTGCCTGTCCAGCGTTAGCATCTTGTTTGTATACCCATTTAGACGTCTTTTGGGGCATCCAATTCTCCTTTTCCTCCCATGTTGCATTAATGGGATCAAATAGTACTTCCTGCCTTGTGAGTTACTTTTTCCTCTTCGCAGTTCTTTCTGGACATCTTCTCCCAAAGCCCCAATAAATGCCACTCTGTGCCTCATCCTAGGTGATAGCGACAATCGTGGGCAGATAGAAGTTCACCATCCAAAGGAGCATGGGAAACCATGGGGGCATCTGCACTTATGGGGCAGGCAGAAGAAAAGGGACCCACGTGAGACTAGGAAGTGGGCCCAAAAGAGAGGGAAAGGCACAGAACAGTATGGAAAGAAAGAAGGAAGGAACAAGTTCCAAGGAGGAAGGGCTGGAACATAGCTCAGTTGGTAGAGTGCTGGCCTTGCATGCACAAAGCCCTGGGTTCAATCCCCAGCACCACTAAAAAAAAAAAAAAAGGTCCAAGAAGGAGGTCGCCGCTGGCCCAGAACTGTCAAGAGGCTCAAAGAGTCAAGGGCTGGGAGAAGACAGAATTTGGTTCATCAAAGGGGAAGTTACCTTTCCCACCACTTAAACTCCCTCATACTATAAAATACGAAAAGAGATTCCCCTTTATTCACTCAGGGCAAGAGCATTCCTTGGCTTGAAGGGATGATGTGAAATCTGTTTTGAATGTGTATTGTTTAGGATCACTTTTAGTTGTACTTAAGAGAAACCCAAATACAAAGTCATAACCAAATGGACTTTATTTTGTTCAGCTGAGAAGAAATTTTGAGGCAGCCAGTCAAGTTGCCCTTACAACTGGTTGCGGTAGAGCAAGGACTCACGCCTGTTTGAGTTGCTTATTCCACCATTCTTGGTGTGAGGACATCCTCCTCATGGTGACTAGATAGCTGTTCTGCCTTCCCATCATGTCCACACTCCAACCAACAGACAGATAAAGGAACGTGCAAAATCCTCCTATTACGTGATTCTATTTTCATCAGAAGACACACTTCTTAGACTCTGCTGACATATGATTGGCGAGAACAGGGTGGCATGGTTGCTCCTATGTGTAGGAGAGTCGGGGGATAGCGTGATTTCAACTGAACCACATCATTTCTTCTAGCAAGAAAGAAGGGACTACGTATGGAAGAAGCAACCACCAATATCTTCTAAAGGGTGATCATGGGAGAAAGGTTATGACCGAACAGTAACAGCAAGGAAGCCTCTTTGATTTATTATGTTTCTGTGTGGGAGACAGAAATGCTAAAGCAATCCACTTGATTCTAACAGGAAGTAAAGAATAAATCACAATCTGTCCTGGGCTGGGTTTTTCTCACAAAGTAGGCCAGTTCTAGGGATGGGTGTCAGCTAGACCTCTGAGTTCCAGCTCCTTTGCTTTTTCTGACAGGCCTCTCTCATGTTTTTATTAAATTCCACCTTGCAAAGATCGTTGGAAAAATCCAAACCCAGTCAGCAAGTTGCTGAGAGACCTGAAGGGGCCTGGTGGAGTGAGCCACGTGGGGCCTGCGTGACTGAACGTCTCCCTCTGATGACAGACGCGCCTGGAACCTGTTTAATCGCCAAGCCTGCACCGAGGTGGGCAGCTTCAGCTTGGAGCCAACCGAGGGAGATGCTCTGTCACCAGTCCCTGGCAGCTTGTGCCAGGAAGAGCTGCTGCCAGTTCTCTGAGGAAGAAAGACAAGTCAAACTGTGGAGGTTGAGGGAAGTTTTCTCTGCCCTTTCCCTGTTAAGGTGTCTCCCCAGGGTGGTGGCCTGGTGCTTCTCGGGGAAGAGTCTAGGTGACCAGGCCGGAGATAGCCAAGGCTCTCTGCAGATGCCAGGGCAGACTGCGCTCCTCTAAGCCCCTGCCATCTCTCTGAGGCCCCCTCTCCCTGCCCCCCACATTGCCAGAATATCTTTGTTAGCTAAATGCGAGCACATGCCAGCAGCAGTTCATCTAAATGAGCAAGTGCTTTCTGGGAATAGGCCTGATGAAAGAAAAGCCAAGCAGAGCCTCGTGAGCGTGCCAAGCCCTGGCTGCTGAGAGGAAAACGGATTCTTTTCAGAGGGCTGTGCGTGCCAGCATGGGTCGGACACCAGGATGAGGCGGAGTCGCCTCAGAGAATCTTCTCTGCTGCCCAGCTCTCCCTGCCTGGCACCCACTGGTTGTGGAAGAGAGATGGCTCTGGGGAAATTCCAGTCCTTAATTCATTTAAGCAGGATAAACAGCTCCTGCTCTGGAAGATTCAGCCCTGAGCAAGAGGCACTGGAATCTACTTGGGGGGCTCAGATGTCCATGAGAACCATAAACATCACGACCGGGAGACAGAAGACGCAGCCAGCTCTGACCCCAAAAGCCACAGGACCAGAGTACTTCACAGCTCTCACTTTGGCCTCTTGTCTGTGAAGTGACTATTGGGCTTTGGAGAACCCCCAGGGGGCTGCAGAGGTTTTCTGAAAGTTGTCACAATTATTTGATTTGAATTTCATGAAATGTTTTTTTTCCCCACAATTTATTAAAAAATAAAATGACAATCAAATACGAGACATGCCAAATTTTAACTCACTGAAGACCACCAATGTGTTTGTGATAATGCCATGTAAATATCTCTTTGTGGGTAAACCTTGCGATAAAGCTGTCCTGCCGTCTGCTTAATAAAAGAGTATCCTGAGGTTGCAAGGAAATCTATCTTAAAACAACAACAATAAAAACGCTCCATTACCATGTGTAGCTAGTTATCTGTGGAGGGATTTTTCTCAATCGTGCATAGCCAACTGTTCCAGAAATTCCCTGGACACAGAGGCAGACCTAGCTGTGCTTGTCTATCTAAACTCACTTCTGGCGGTTATCAAAGTAGCCTTATTACATCCACTCAGTGGTTAACATACAACTTAACTTCATTTTATCTTCAAAATGCACTCATACTAATAAAGTGCTGCTCTGTTTTATTGTCGATCTATGTGTGTTCCAATGTGTTGGAAAGGCATTCTGGCAGAGCCTGAAAATGTCCCTAGCTGTGACTGAGGGTCAGTGACTAAGCAGGTGCAGTGGGTCAGGAAAAGTCACAGAGACGGGAATTCCACAAGGGACTGGCATCAGTGGGCAGAAGAGGTTTTATAGAGAGATGACAGTTAAAGCTACCTTGCATGTGTCATAGTGCTCAATAAATATTTGTTCCTGGGCAGTGCCAACCCTTGGGAGGGGGTGAGTCTGTTCTAGATTGGCGGGGAGCCAGGGATCCATGAAGGAGCAAGGGCAAAGAGGAAAGCGTGGCCTGGCCAGCTATGAGCAGAGCAGACCAGTTGCCACAAAGTGTCTGTCAGGGAGCAGGGTGCAGTGGGAAAAAGAAATGGATAGTTTGGGATGTCCAAGAGAAACCTCTCATCTGGCAAAACTGGTTCCTTAATCCTTTCTGCTGATTTGAGAAAACATTCTGTTTGGGACCTCGGGCAGAGTCACTGCGTGTTGGCCAGGAGGACTTTGTAACCCGCTGCCAGGATGTTGGTTCCCTGGAACAGGGAGGAGCACAGTGTTCTCCCCTCACTGCCACAGCTGTATAGGAATCATCTGGAGACTTTGTTAAAACAGATTCAGGCCTTTCTTGCAACAATACTGATTCATCGGGTTGAACATGGAGCCTGAGAATGCTCACTCCCAGCAAGGTCTCCAGGAGCATTCATTTTGCTAGTCCCCAAACAGCACTGTGTGGCACTGACCTTGCTGTTGCTAGGACACATAACACATCTCCAGCACAGTGCAGGGGCCTGCAGAAAATAGGAAGAGGAAGCCTGTAGTAGAACAAAGGGCACAGGGAGTCTTCCCTGGGGATCATCAGGTACGGGTTAAAGAGAAGCCTCAGATCTGGATCCACAGAGGGCACAGGAGGGGCGTTCCAGGAACACAGAGAAACACGACCGTGTCACAGTCTCTGACATGGCTTCCAAGCAGACGTCCACTCCAGAGAGCAAAATAAAGAGGAAAACCAAGGATGGGTAAAGAGCCAACTGATTCAAAATGAGCTTTAAAAATGAAGGACCATCAAAAAGCACGCATCACACATTCTCAAGGTTGAGGATGACAAGGCTGTGGTTAGCTGAGCAGGGTGACATGTACTTGCTAGAAAGCTGTGTTGTGGGGAAGCTCGTCCATGTACTACCAAGAATGCACTTTACCCAAGGTTTCAAAGATAGCCAGAATAATTAACCCAATCACACTCCACTTACTCCATTTTCTTTGTGTTCTTTTATCATTCTTATAAAAAACACCTTTCTTTGGCAAAAGAGACACCAGAATGCTCTCTGTGCCACCATGGGTTTATAAAACAATGCCTCAGCCTCACAGTCTCATAGACAGCTACCGTCCTTTGATGAAGTCGCCTGGGAAGAAAGATCCCAAGATAAATCCTTCGCCAACATGGTGATGAACACAGCCATGTTATTTTCAAATTTGCTGTTAAAATCCTCTCAGCAAACCTTTGGAAAGAGACAAACAGATGTGCCACAGTGCAGGGTGCTGTGTTGTGGCTTCCCTTGGGAAAATCATCATGACTCACTCCTATAAACTGATGAAAATATTTTCTTTCTTTCATAAGTTAGCCACGAGCATTAATTAAAGCATCAAAGAATATGTATTTAGACCTATAAAATCTTCATAATGAGCCAAAGCAAAATGAGAAACTATACAGCATTTGGAACTTTAAAAATGCATTTTTCCAATGACCATGTTGGAACTGAACATTTTTCTTTAGCCCAGTTCAACTCCAAAAAGGAAAACAAAAACTAAGATATAAACCAAATTGATTTTAAGAATTATCCTGTGGCAAGATTGTTTATTTTACTTGGAAGGACTGACCGAGACTGTATTTATGCTGAGGGATCCATCTTTACATATGGTAGTGAGAGTCCTTGAATTAAAATTTTTTAAAAAAAAAAAAAAGGTCCTTTGGGGTTGGTGTTAAAACAAAGACTGCATTTTCTCATAGAATCAAACTGTCATACCTGGTGGAAGAAGAGCCAGGAGGGACACATGCAAGGGCTCCACAGCTTGTGATTAAATAGAGTATTGGAGTAAAGTGTGTTTATCAGAGTAACAGATCCTTGATATTATGAATAGGGAATCTGATCTGTAGCAGAGGGAAGACTAGGAACAAAAGGACATTCCAGTCCCTCAACACACACACACACACACACACATACACACACATACACCATACACACATGCACGCGCATACACACACACGCCTTTCCTAACTACTTTTCCTAACTATCCAGGTCTTCTATTTTATTATTTCTTTTTTTCCAATAAACATGTGATGGGTCAAGGGATTTCATGAACAACACTGACAACTCCCTTCCCTTACAGAGTGAACAGTTGGGTTGAACAGATCAACGTTTTAATGAGATGGAAGCTTGTGAGATTTTACAAACACCTGACCCAGATTCAGGGCATCAGAGAAGGCTTCCCAGAAGAAGGGACAACTAACCTAAGATCTAAGAGATGAGTGATGGTTGGTTGAGCAGGTGACAGGGTAAAAGGGCTCTGGGGAAGAGGAGTGCTTTCTAAGCAGGGGATCTGTGTCCACTGTTCCCAGGGGACCATGAGGCATCAGGCTATAGGCTAGGAAGAGGCAGGATGGGTTCCACTTGGAGATACTGATTGGCACATCTGGGAGGTATAGGTTGTCCTGCAGGCACCTGGGCTTGGGGTGTGCAGCTCAAAAAAGTACAGATGGGAAGTGTTGGCAGGCACACAGTGGTGTGCATGGAGTTGCCCAAGGAGAGCAGAGGTAAGCAGCCAAGGAAAAGAGTCAAAAACCAGGAAGAATTTATCTGGATCAAGGGATTTTAGGGAATCAGGTAAGCCAAGGGTGAAACCGTTGCATTTGGTTACAATCACTGGCGATTTGGGCAAGGCTGGTCTCACAGTTGGGAAGGAGAAGATGGAAGAGGTCAAGTTAAGAGTAGAAGGTGGGCAGATGGCAAGCAACTTTTCCCAGAATTGTGGCTGGAGTGGGAGGCTAGTGTGGGAGACTCGTGTTTGCTTAGGGGGCAGAATCCTCCTCCGAGGGTGAGGGAGGGCATAGGCTTGAGGGGAAGTGAGGACTGCTCTCTCCTCAGACACCTTTGTGTGCCTATTTCCTAAGCCACCCTGGGGTCGAAGTGCTCCCTGCTGCCTCTGTCTTCAAGCTCTATCTTTAGTTCCCTTTCCAGATTCCCCAACGTATCCATTCCATCCGGAAACAGGTTTTTGTAAGGTTGCTCTGACAGATGGCGTATAGTCCTATTTGAGACTTTTGCACTCCTGTGGAAAGGATCTCAAGGATCTCATTGACCCTACTATACCTCCAACTCAAGGGTTTTCAAATAGAGGAACAGAGAGGATAGTTTTAGGTAGCAAACCAGGATAACTATCTGGCATCCACCTCTGAAAGTACCTTTTACACATGTGATCCAAAGGACAAGTGCCAAGGTAGTGGGATATACTACAGACCCTTCTGTGCAGAAGGGCATTGTGCAGCCAACTGTGTGACGTGGATGGGACAAGATGCCCAGAACAAATGTCTGCAGGGCCTGGAACATCTGGAGCCTGGAAAGCATGCAGACATTTGCTGCTTTCCCGGCTCATTACCTAGAGACCATGGCTCCCGAAGAAAACAATATAGTCAAAACCCGCAGCCAGGGTCAGCCTGGCATCCTCCGTAGCAAGCCAACTTCATATTACGCAGTGCACAGAAGGTGTAAAGCAACGCATCATTTACGATTGGCATTGACCTTGCAGATGGTGTCTGCTGATGGTGATGATAAAATTTGCAATAGGTCAACACTCAAGAACACAGTGTCATCTGTTACTGCAGCCTCGGGTGTAGGAACTCTTAAAATATGTTTAGGCTAGAAAAGTCTTTATGTCTATATGTGAGTTGTATGCAAAATTTGTACAAACATGTAAGCAAGCTCCAAAGGTGCTTGGACCCAATGGTGCCCTAACTCATGTAGGACTCTCCCTTCAACTGCCATGAACTCCATCTTCTTGTGTGCGCTCAGACTCAGAGGTGAAAATCACTGCATTGGGAATCAGAGTACATTTAAAATTTTTTAAAAACTGATTTTGGGGCTAGGGATGTGGCTCAAGCGGTAGCGTGCTCGCCTGGCATGCGTGCGGCCAGGGTTCGATCCTCAGCACCACGTACAAACGAAGATGTTGTGTCCGCCGAGAACTGAAAAATAAATATTAAAAAAAACTCTCTCTCTCTCTTTCTCCCTCCCCCACTCTCTCTCTCTCCCACTCTCTCTTAAAAAAAAAAAAAATTGATTTTGGTTAAAGAAAAACGGTCATCACAGAGAATTTGGATGGCCCCCAGTCAAAATAAAAGTGACCTGTAAACCTAATTCCCAGAGATAATCACTAGGATCTATTCAATTCATTTCATTTTATGTGTTGACCTCCCTCCCTGCCTCTGTCCCTCTCTGTTCCTGTCTCTGTGACTGTCTCTCTCCTCTTAGGAATTGTATCTCTGGACAATTGTGTATCCTGCCTTTTTCACTGAATTAAGTCAGGAAATGTGAAAGCAGTAACAGAACCTTTTTATTTCCACATTTTTTTTCTCCTTTATTTCTCTCTGCATCTTTCCTTCCTTCTTTGCCAGTATTGCTTTATTTTGGAGTGCTTCCATTTTTATCAAAGTTCAATTCAAAAATGTAAAACAGTTTATGCATTTTGAGTTTTATTTCCTCCCTACACTTGTTAAAATAGACCAGTAAAAGAAAAGTTTTCCAGATTATGATAGATCCACCTCCAACTATATAACTGGTTCAATTTAGAGTTTTAGGATAATGATCTGCCACCATATGTGGGTTATAACTTGAGGTTTTCATAAAAATGTGTCTTGGATGAACTGACTGTGCCACAATACAGTTGCTGGCCTGCTTCTAAAGTTAACTGCCTGATATTGGTTGCACGCAGTCACTGTGGGGAGAGCTTTCTGGAAGAAGGAAAGTGAAACAATGGATTTGGGAATGCGACTTCAGGTGTGGTCCCCTCCCCACAGAGGTGTTGCGCTCTCTGTTCCAGAAGCTTTTCTACAAGGGAGGCATAGTGCCTTAGAAAGCAATTATCTTATTTAAGCCTACACTTGTCTGGGGAGCTGAGGTCAGCCACAGAGCCATCAGAGAAAAGGAGCTGACTGCCATGGAAAGCAGCTCCTTTGCAGGAGGAGGGGTCAGCTTGAACAACTTGGCTTTTGAATCCAGTGACCTCCTGAGACCATGAGCCTGGAAAGATTAAACACAGAGCAAACTTCAGGATGCAGCCTCCGCAACCCTCTCCCGTCCATTCCCCCATCACTCCCATTTCAAAACAAAAACAAAACCAGAAATACTTTCAACTTGGCTTTCCAAAGTCGATGCCCTCCCTACTCAAACCGTCTGTTACCGCTTCTGCTTGGATTATTTTCATTTGGGTTGTGTTTTTCTGACCGAAGGCCAGGCCCTTGTCTTTGTGTATTTGTAAAGTGCCATGTCTACTTACTAGTCTTTAGAAATTACAGACAATAACAGGAATGCAAGAGAACTGGCAGCTTGAACCTCACAGCTTTTCTGTACTCATGCTCTGCCTGAAACCAGAATGGAATATTTTTATAAAGCAATATTGCAACATTTTAATCCCAAGAAACTCAATTAAGTCTCCATTAGCTGTATGAAAAGCAGCGCACTGCACTGGCACCGTGTCTTTGCCACTCGCACGGCCAGCCTGATGCCACGCTAATGAGCTGCCGCTTTGTGGTCAGCACAAAAGGCAGCCTGTCCTTCCCAGGGAGCAAGCCTCACGACAATTTCATGACAACCATGGTGGAGTTTAGACTTCACGCCGCCCTCTCTCCTTTCAGTGCCAACTTCCTGGAGATCCAGAAGTTCCTTGGGCATGCTGGTTTTCATCCTGTGACATGGATCTGGCTGTGCTCAACTTTCAGAATTTAGGAGCCACAAGAGAGAGAGCCCAGCATTGAAGAGACACAGAAATGTGAATGTCTGGGTTCAGCTGAGAGGCATAATGACGCCAGGTTAGCACAGCAAGAACAACAAAGGCCATACAGACAGAGTGGAAATGCCCTACCTCTTTTCCTTCCTCTTTCTTTCCCTCCCATCTTCCTTCCTTCCTTCCTTCCTTCCTTCCTTCCTTCCTTCCTTCCTTCCTCTCATCTGAATTTTACAGTAAATTGTCTCCTCATTTTAACTAGACATGACTTCAAAAAGACAGGAAATAACTTGAAAATTACATTTGTGATCTCAGAGTTTAGTGTTGAAAAGAAAATTCCTATATTCAGTGTGAACAACAGAATAGACCTTGAAGGTGTCTTTACCAAATGCTCCCCCCACCCCAGAAGACGCTGTTCAGCTAGAGCCCCTGGGAAAGCCGAGCTGAGCAGCCCATCAAGAGCTTGCACTCTGAGGGTGTTTGAAAGGCTCCTAGGCAAGTAAGTGTCACCCCATGGCAATACTTCTTCCTCTCTTGTTGCTCAGGCCCTTCTTATGACATACTCTGAAAGAGGCTAGAGGTGTCCTGAAATGGGCTGGCAACTTCTGGGCAGCTTATGTCACCTGGGTGCTAGACCAGGCCCAGTTACAGCACCACTAGATCAGAAAGCTTTTATTTGGAAGTGGAACTCTATCAAAGTCAATGGCCTAGGAGGCAGCAGAGGTCATTGAACAGAACCCTAAAACTAAAAACTCGGCAAGACTCTGTCTCTAAAATAAATAAATAAATAAATAAATAGGGCTAGGGATGTGATTCAGTGGTTAGGTGCCCCTGGGTTCAATCCCCAGTACCAAAAAAATAAGTAAAACTAAACCATCCTGGATGGAACACTGCTTTCTCTTTAAAGCAACCCTGGAAAACCATAGGCAGAGCCCAGTCAGAATATAAACTTTTAAATTTCATTTTTGCATTTTAGTGAAATATTTAATCACATGCAAACCTCACAAAAATCAGGTATGGAAACTTAAAATTAAGTTTCTGTCACAGATCTGTGTCCAACTATACACTGTAGAGGAGAAGCAGTTAAAAATATAAGTTTTAAAACAATTGTTACTATTACAAGAGGATTTTTTATGAGAACATTGTTCAACGTAGTCACATTTTGTTTCTAAAAATAGACAAATAAAATGATTCACAGATGTTGATTTATAAGAAAAATGGTAAAGTATATAAACTAAAATGCATTTGAAGGAGGGATAGAGGCCCTCATTAGAAACCATCCCATAGAAAGTACTTCTTCTCCTTTACCTGCAAGGAAATCCCAAGTTCCTGGTTGGACGCATGGCCCAGAGGTAAGAGCTCAGTGGCTCCTGCTTAAAGAGCTCCTGAGAACCAGGGCATAAAGGGGTCCTGAGAACCCATAATAGTAGCTGTTGACATGAACATCTAGCACAATGCATTCTGTCAGGAGTGAGCCCTGGTAAGGACAGACTTTCTAAAGTGGCAATTCTCAACAGTTGGTTCATATCAGGATCACCTAGAATGCTAGTTAAATGCAGATTCCCGGTCCCCACCCCTGAAATTAAAAGTCAGTATATTTAGGATTGAGGCCAAAAATCTGCATGTTCAACCCACATTCCAGGTCATTCTGTTATGTGTAGAACATGGACCACACTTTGAGAAACACTTCTCTCAAGGATACCACTGAAATCATTTTCCCACTTTGAGAATCCTGCCTACATTTACCAGCAGGGGTTCATCAGGCCCATCCATTGGCTTTGGTTAACACCTAAGAGAGTCTCCCATAGCCAAGTCTGAGAACCACAAAAGGAGCAAATAGAAATGACTGAACCTTCTGGGTGCACTAATCCATGCCTATAAACCTAGCAGCTTAAGAGGCTAAGGCAGGAGGATCACAAATTCAAAGCCAGCCTCAGCAACTTATCAAGGTCCTAAGCAACTTAGTGAGATACTGTCTCAAAATTAAAATTAAAAAAAAAAAAAGATCTGAGGATGTGACTCAGTGGTTAAGCACCCCTGGGTTCAATCCCTGGTGTAAAAAAACAAAGAAAACAAAAAAAAAAGAAAAATGATCTTGTACTGTGACTATAAACTGTTTTCTTAAAACTAACTTTTTTTTTTTTTTGAGAGAGAGAGAGAGAGAGAATTTTTATTTTTTAGTTTTCAGCGGAACAACATCTTTGCTTGTATGTGGTGCTGAGGATCGAACCCAGGCCGCACGCATGCCAGGTGAGCGCGCTACCACTTGAGCCACATCCCCAGCCCTTAAAAGTAACTTAAGCATTTTATATATGGATTAGACTGTTATTAATAGAAGGTGTGGGTCTAGAAATACAGCCATATCATTGCCATACTGTATTACTATCAAAATATTCCTGCCTCACCTGACTCCACCCTAGGGACCTGTGTGGGAGATTGAACTTCCTGCTCCATTGAAGGTGGGCTTGGTCATATGACTTGTTTCGTCAATAAAATGTGAGTGGGAAGAGGGGATGCTGCTAGAGCAGAACTTTAAGAGCCATTCTTTGGTTCTGCCTTCTCTCTGCCCTCTGCCACGAGACCAGCATGTCCCAGACAGGAGCAGCTCCTTTAGTCTGGACCTGAGTGGGAAGGATGAATAGTGCTATGTGGGAGTGGGTCAGGGGAACTATGGAAGAATCTACAGCAGCCAATGGAGACAAATAAGTGAAGTATTAGTCTCTGTGAGTCCCTGAGGCTGCAGGGTTGGCTGATATTGCAGCATAGCTTAGTAAAAACAGCCAGCTCTTACAGCTTCTCATTAGTATTGGTGAAATACCAAGCCAGGTATGGCTCAGGGAAATGCCTTCATCCTGGTTCTGTCTGGAATTTTCTTTTGTCATCTGAATTCTTTGTGTTCCACACCACTGTGTGCTTCCTTTTAATGGCATATTGAATATTAACTTCAGAAAACTATGAATTGTCTTGTAAATGCTCAAAGTTCAGAGTTGAAATACCAAAACTTCATCAGCAGTAGCTCAATAAGTTCATTCTTAAAAACATAGAACACAGGACATTGCCTCACTTGTGGTATCCTTTACAGAGAGGCCTGCCACCAATGACTGATTCACAGGACCACCATCTCTATGCATGATATTGCAGCATCTCATCCAAGTTTCTGCTCTAACTATGCTGTAATCTGTCCTAAGTGCCTCTACGGAGCCACGGTAGTGTGAAGGGTATTTATCGGTCTCTTCTTAATGGTGGGAAAACAAAACAAAAATGTCCATTTGAAACCACACTTTTAGGACTCTAATATGGGTTCCATGATATTTCCTGTATAACATTATCACGTATCTCTGTGAAAAATGGGGTTTTTATTGTTTAACCATGTCATGTCCCCCACAGTGCTGAGCTAGTGACCATACATCACTTCAGAACACACTGTGAGTTCAGACCAGTGGAAGAAAAATGGGTGGGTGGTGGCTAGCTCACTACAATTTCCCTTGGCTATGTTCCATCTTAGCTCCACGGCCTCTGGTAGTGAATGGCCCATGTTTTGCTGTTAATCACACCTAGATTTTACCATGTCAGATTCCAGGTTTTCCATGTGGCCTTGGATTAACACCCTGGAGCTAGTTTAAGCACAGAGAAAAGAATTTGTTCAAAGAAAAAGAGGCTTGCAGCTTGGTCTTGGAAAGACCTGGTAGCAGGAGTGAGAATCAGGGGGAGCCAGCCCAGTTTCCCCTTTCCAGATCCCCTCCTTTCACTGATGCTATTGCTTGGATCTGGAATGTTCCCCAAAAGTCCATGTGGTAAAGGTTTGGTCCCAGCCAGTCCCTATTGGAAGGTGGTGGAACTTTAAGAGGCAGGGGTTAGTTAGTGGGAGGTGTTTTGTTTTGGTTTTTTTTTTTTGGTCATTCAGGGCCTTTGAAGGGGATCCTTCCTCTTCCTCTTTATTTTGCTCCTTGGTCTTATGAGTGATTTCTCTCCACCATGCACTTCTGCCATGATGGGCTGCTTCACCACAGGTCCAAAACAGTGGGACCATCTGATTATGAACTGGAACCGCCAAAATAAAACTTTTCTCTCTATGTGTTGATTGCTTCCGTTGTTTGCTATCATGACAGAAAGCAACAACCTGCTTCACAGTCCCCGTGATGCACGTAGCTACCCACAGCTCCAGAGTCCACATGCTACAGTTCCAGACTAAAGCACGGAGAGAATCTCTTCATTAGTCTGAATCCCGGAAACTATCAATTCAGCCACTAGTAATGCTCCAGGGACTGTGGCATGTGCTTGGGACGTATGAGGGAATGAAAAAGAGCCATCAGGGGTAGGAAGAAATGGGGGCCAGAATTATGTTTCATAAACATGGAGACCAGAAGCCTAACTCTATAGAGGCCTCATTAAGAAGGGTCATTGCCAGCTGGGCATATATGTCAAAAGGTGACATTCACACAACCAAAAAGAAAATGCCAGATGGGACTATTCTGCCTTTTTAGTTGACTCTCTTGGTGGGAGGTCTCATACAGTACTTTCCATTCGAGTTCTACCCAGGCATGATGAGCCTGATGCTATTACTCCTTGTTAGTTCTTTTTACTCTGAGCCAGGTCAGTGGCTCATGCTATTAACTTCATCCCATTGCACACAAAAACAAAAACAGAAAACAGGGGCAAAACAAGAAGAGTTAGCTAAAGTCAGCATTGCATGGATAGTATTCCTTGCAGTTCTTTCAAATCTGACGATTCTCAAAGTATGATCAAATGACTACCAGAGTTCATTTTTGCAATTAGTTAGTAATTTTCTCATAGCATTTCTGAAAGTTGTCTTAACACATTCTATTCAGGTCTGTTTGGGAAGGGAAGTGGAAATTGATAATGCCTTAGTCCATTTTCTGCTGCTGTAACAGAATACCTGAGATTGGATAATTTTTTATAAAAAAAATAGGTTTACTTTGGCTTCTGGTTCTGAAGGTTGAAAAGTTCAAGATCAGGCAGTCACAGCTGTCTTGTGAGGGTCTCATGCTATTTTGACTCATGGTACAAAAACAGAATGGTATGAAGAAATATTCAGAAGAGAGAAAAGTAGATGGAATTCCAACAATAGCTAATCCATTCCTGTGAGAAAAACATTAATCCATTCATGAGGGCTCCAAACCCATGACCCAGACACTTCCCAATAGGTTCCATCTTCCAGTATTGCTGCATTGAAGAATTAAGATTCAAACACACGAAATTTGGGGGAACACATAAACCACTGCAGGTGGTATTGCTCACATAGGCTCTAGGCCGCTGTTCTAAACCTTATTTTCACTTCTTCCATTTATGCACCAGGTCTCCAGTTGGAGATTAATAAAGCCATGGTATGAGTGGCTATTTTGTTAGTGAAAATCCACATTTGAATTTGACTTTGACTTTGACTTTGGTATAATGAAAATGAGACATAGAGCAAGGCCAGCCCTGAATGGAGCTGTTCCAATCCCTCTGGGGAGACAGCTGAGTTAAGAAGCAAACTAGAACCAGGAGTTAGAGTAGAAATTGGGCCTTTATTCAACCCTGCCACCGAAGTTGCTAAATAAAAAATTAGGGAGACTCATTTCACTGGAATGTGCTAGGCCTTCACCTCACAGAGGGCAGTTCCATTTAGGGAAAGAAGGAAAGAGTTGCAAGTGGTAAATGTTGGCCCAACAAAGAGCAATGATTTTTTGGATTCATGTCCCTATAAACAAATAGCAACCCATAGCATGTTTGTGAGCCTCTGAAGGCAGTACCTCAGGACATTAGAAAAGTGATTTCTTGGCAAGGAAGAGAGAAATTCAAAGAAGATGATCCAAGCAAAGCCCTGGGAGCCAGAATGAACATAGACCATTCAAGGGACTTCAAGTTATTTCAAATTCATGTTGTAAGAGCCAGCAACGAGGCTGGTAGAGAGGGCATTGTTGGTGCAAGGGGCTTGACTTGATTCTGTAGGTAAGGAGAGCCGCTGAATAGCCTGATGTGGATTTTGGCTGTTGGTGGGAGGCAATTCTTCCAGGGTTTCTCACTTTTTAACAGGCTTTTTGTTCTATATTTTTTTTCCCAAAGATGTTTGTATAGCAACCATCCTTGGAAGAAAGAAAGAAACTCTCTGTCACAAAGGGCAGGTAACTTTGCTAGGCCCATAAAAGTTTCAGGTATCCCAACCTTGCGATTTCTCAACTGAGGCAGAATTCCACTACATGTGAAGCATCTTCCACCTGGGTCACTCCACATTGCCTCAGATATCAAGGGGAACTGAAGAAAATGTGAGATTTGTGTGGTCTGCTATGCTGGGTGTTATTAAGTTCTTTGTCTCTGACCCAGGAGTCTTGTATATTCTGATAGAATCCAGCCTAACTTGTTAATTCGCAACTAGGGTAAAATCTCAGATCATCCATAGATCCATGGATCCACAGAGTAGGGTAGCCTCTTAATCCCAAGTGACTGGGGTCCTTAGAAGAGAAGAAGAATCAGATAGAGAAGAAAGAATGTTGTGCAGTTGGAGGCACGTGTTGGAGTTCTGAAGCTGCAGGACACCAGGCCAACACCAGAGCAAAGAGAATGACATGGGACAGATTCTTCTATAGATTCTTCAGAAAGAGCATGACACTGCTGAGATCTTAACTTCACACTTGTAGCCTATTGAACTGTGAGAGAACAAATTTCAGTTGTTTTAAGCCACCCATTTTGTGGTGCTTTGTTACAGCAGTCATAGGAAACTAAGGTAAAGTTCTAACATATGGTTCTCAGATCCAAGGTAACTACTTGTTGGTTCCATATTTTGGAGACTGTTACAGTGATCCAAGTGAGAGATAATACATTCCATAACCAAAGCTGTGCAAATAAATATTTAAAAAGTGGCAATAGAGTCCAGAAATATTTACACAGTAAAATTGACAAAACTTGTGGATGGTTTTAGATGGGAGAGTTGGTGAATGAGATTAGTCATTGATGTTCCAAAGTTCTAGTTTGGATGTTTAAGTCATTGGTGGGGCTGCTAAAATATTATTAGAGAAATTATCTGGCTTGGGAAAAGAATGAATAGATCTGTTTTAGACCTATTGCTTTCAAGGTATGCATGGGACATCCAAGAAGGGATGACCAGAAGACACTTTATAAGTGTCTGAGGCTGAGAAAGAGAGGTCAGGATCATGATCAACACTGGGAGGCCTCCGCATATAGATGGTGTGGGAGCCAGCCTCCTAGAGGGTCCATAATATTCCCCACCTCCCAGGATTAATACCCTTGTGTAGTCCCTCCTTCACTGTGTTGAAGTTGGTCTGTATGATCAATAGAACACAGCAGAAGTGAAGTATGAGACTGACAAGGTTAGGTCAGTAAACATGTTGTAGTGTCTCCCTATTGGATTACTTGCTATGGGGAAAACCAGCTTTCATGTAATGAACACACTCAAAACTACCTTATGGAGAGTTCCATGTGTATAAACCATAGTGGAAGCAGATGCTCCAAGTCCTGTCAAATCCTCCTGTGACTTGAACACTGGCTGACACCTTCCTCAGAACCTAAGGAGAGATTCTGAGCTTTTACTGAAGTGTGACCTCCTTCTACCCTCTTCACTCTTAACAAATGACCTGTGCCCCCACTGAGAAAAGGAGAGCAATTCTATCACCTGCTCCATCACTCCCCATCTATATGAAAACATATTAGCTCTTCCCCTAAGTCTTAGAGGACTCAGTCTTCTAAGACTTCTTCTAAAAGGATGTTTTAGTCAGCTTTTTGGCTGCTGTGACTAAAAGGACTCAACCGGGACAATTGTAGAGGAAGATAAGCTTATTTAAGGGCTAACACTTTCAGAGGTCTCAGTGCTTGGATAGCTGACTCCATACCTCGGGGCTTGAGGTGGCCAGAACATCATGGTGGAGGAGTATGACAGAGGGAAGCAGCTCACGTCTTGATCAGGAAGCAGAGAAGGAGATTCTACACTCCAGATACAAGTATATACCCCAAAGCCATGTTCCCAATGCCCCACCTCCTCCATCCTCACCCCCCTGCCTTCAATTACCACTCAATTAATCTCATCAGGTGATTAATCCACTGATTGGGTTAAGGTTGTCACAACCCAAGCATTTCCTCTCTGAACCCGCTCACATTGTCTCACACATGAGCTTTTGGGGAATACCTCACATCCAAACCAGAAAAGAGGACTTGCCTGTCTGTCTTTGCAGCAAAATCATGGTTGTTCAACTTTACATTAGTTTCCTTTGACTGCTGTAACAAAGCACCACAAAATGGGTGGCTTGAAACAATTGAAATTTGTTCTCTCACAGTTCAATAGGTTATAAGTTCCAAGTTAAGATGTCAGCAGTGTCATGCTCTTTCTGAAGAATCTATAGAAGAATCTGTCCCATGCCTTTCTGTTTGCTCAGTATTGGCCTATCCCAAGCCTGAGTCATGTCAGGACTACGCCCTAAAGAATTCCGGGGTCTTTCAGGTGTGGTGGCACATACCCCTAATCTTGGCAACTCAGGAGACTGAGGCTGGGGAGGAACATAAGTTTAAGGCCAAACTGGGCAACTTAAAGAGACCCTGCCTTTAAATTAAAAAAAAAAAAATTTTTTTTAAAGATCTAGAGGTGTAGCTCAGTGGTAGAGTGCTCTGGGGTCTAACCCCCAAAACCACACACACACACAGCCCCTGGGACTGGACTGCACTGTTTGCTGGTGTGGACTCTGATTGTCTCTCATAGGCCAAGGCCATACTCTACCCTCTGCCCCAGGCTTCCCTGTCTCCACTCTCTGTCCCTACTCAACTTTCCACATTGCTGCCAGAACCCTTTCCATATAATGAATGTAATCTGATTTTGTCACTCCCTTGTTTAAAACTCTTCAGGAGCCTCATCAGGCTAAACTTCAACATTTTCACCATGATCTATAAATAGGACCTTCCCCAGATTCTGTCCCTAGCTACTCTCTCAGGCCCACCTCATACTAATCCCATGTCCCTCCTATCACTTACTCCAATCTTCCACCAACAGATTTACTTGTTTCAAACATGTTGAATCCTTTCATGCCTCTGGGGATTCTGCCTCCTGCTCTCCCCCTTTCAAGACCTGGCATGGCAGCCATGAAAATGCACCTCTTAGACCTCCCTCTTAGGATACATATCTGACCCAAGGTCCCAGTTGCTATGCTCTGGCCTCCATTGATGCATTTGTGTTAAGGCCATGCTTCCCAAGGGATGCTCCTACCTACCAAAAGAGCCTGGCAGGCCTTTTCCCAGCAGACACGGAACTTCCTGACAGTCAACTTTGGCTCCCCTCCCTCCTTGGACCCTCCCTCCTGTGTGCTTGTACACACCCCTCTTCTGCACTTCCTAAAACTTGCTTCCAAAAGCCTTCCACTGACAATCTCATTTCACCTGCTGTTTCCCAGCAAAAGCTCTACTCGCTAGAGAAGAGGAGAAATATATATCAGATTCTCGCTTGTGTCTCTTCTCTTTTGAAAAACATTAATTTACTTCAATATTAAGCAATATCCAAAATCTGTGATAGGATAATACTTCTTCATATGAGATATCTAATTATCTTAGGGACAGCAAGAAAACCAGCAGAATTCAGCCACCAAATTTATATATGACAGATGATATAATATCACATCTGGATTCTAACATCGTCTCAGTCCTGTAAACAAACAAACAAAAATTTTTACATAATCTCAGGCTGTATGTTAAATTGTTGCCAAGTTCCATAAGAGGTGAACTGCCAAATGGCCTGGAGAAGAGCAATGTGCTGATGCAAATGACAAAAATAATGAGCCTGTGACCACATGGAAGGGAAATTTCTGAGGGAGATAGAAAGAGACACAGTGAAGTCTGTGGGAAAAAGTGGGACACTGTGAACAGAAAGTGTAAGTCATCAGCCAGCAATGTTGTGCAAGGTGCTGCCCTGGCAGGGGGCTGAGTAGGCAAAGCTGTCCATCACCCTCCCCCAGGCTGTACCTTTGAAATTCAAGGCCGTGTGGGTAGAGAGGAAAGAGAATGTCCGCAAGGGGATCATTCTTGTGAGGGGGAAACCACTTCCTAACAGTTTTTCTCTCTGTAGGTGATTCAGGACAGAAGTAGAACAAGTTTGTCTCTTTTCCTTCTTAACTTAAACTCATTTTTGTCTTCTTTACCTAGAATCACGTTTTTCCATGCCTGTATGCCATACTTATTAAGCATGGAAGAAATGGATTTATCACCAAAGGAATGGATAATTTTTTAAAGCAATACCCTAAAACACATTATCGTGAGACATAGTACATTGCCCTGTACCCTCTCTACTGGAGGCTGACAGTGTGTGTTCCTGTGTCTTATTCTCTCTAGCAACCACATCACCTAGCACTTAGCCAGACAATCACTTTACCAGGCAGCAAGTTTAATGGATGCTTGGGTGAATTGAGGTTTCTCACTTTTGCTTCATCTGCAACACAGATTCATTTTCCATCAGATTTTTCCCTGCACCAGCAGTTCATGGACACCCAGCGAATGAAAATTAATTATATTGACATTTCTCAAAAAATAAGGATGGATAAAATATAAACATTTTCCTTGCCAGAATATAAATTATCATCTCAATCAATCGCTCTCATCTAACATGGATGGGTTTCTAGGGTTTTTTTTTATTGAATTATTTGGAGTACATGGCTTGCTCTGTTCACCCATGTCCTTGAGAGCTGACTAAACCCTTTATCTGAGGGTTTAGACAAAGGTCTGATTCTAGACCTTGGATAAGATTTGGCCCAATTTGAAACTGATTATAATAAAAATAAATGAGTTTATTTTATCTATTTTGTTGGGGCTGCATTGAACCTGGGGCCTTGTGCATGCTAAGCACGCACCCTGGGCTACACCCTGAGCTCAACAAGGGTTTTTAGACACCTTCCTCTCATAAAACCCTAATCCACTGCTTCAGAATGTAAAAGAGACCTCACATCAAGAAGTCTTGGAGGTTCCTTAGAGCCCCACTTAAACTTTCAATTAGAAGGGGTGGCTAATGGGGCTACACAACACTGATTTATGTAGAGAGTGTCATATGTTTGAGAGCTGCCTTGGCAAGGAACTGTGCTAAACATAGAGATACACACTCCATGCCCACTGGGCTCACATAAAAGGGAAAAATACGCAATAGGGGTTTACCTCAGTGGGGTGAGGCCTAATATTTTCCAGATGTTGACACCACAAGAGAGTTCAATAGAAAAAGATGCTCAAATATTAAATAAGCAATGAATATACATCAAGCCACGATCTGCTACATTTCTTTACATCTGTGCTGGGAGTGTCTCTTGTCCCTAGCTGCAGATGGGGTGGTCTTCTCTGTCAGTGGGAGGCCCTATTAGATTTCCCATTAGGAAGATTATTCTGGCAGGGCAAATTCTAGAACCTGAACATTCTCCATAAATAGATTCAGGACTTCCCTTGGGATGAGGAAGGGGGAAGGAGACGAGAGCAGCAATGGAGAGGTTTTTCTTGAATTCTTGAATTCAGCAGTCAAGCTGCATGGATTGCATGTGAATGATCAGGCATTTCCTTCTGAATCTCCTTGGGAAAGGTCAGTAAACAGCTTTATGAAGTTAGAAAGCATAAAATGGAGTTGATTATGAATGATGATGATGATGAAATCACTCTGAAAAAAGCTGGCCAGACTCCAGAGAGTCAATGATAAGACAGAAGATGGTCCAAAGGGAACAGAGTCAGCCCTTTGGAAGGCAGGGACAAGCACAATGGTGGCCTTCCATTAGTCTGCATTTAAGGACACCAAGGTGGGGCTGGGTTTGTGGGTCAGTGGTACAGGGCTTGCCTGGCATGTGTGAGGCATTGGGTTCAAGCCTCAGCACCACATAAAAAAAAAATAAATAAAATGAAGTTATTGTGTCCATCTACAACTAAAATTTTTTTTTAAAAAGGGACACTGAGGCAGTGACAGTAGCTTCACTTTATTGTCTGTCATCCCTGGGTAAGTGTGAGTGTGAGAGTGTGTGTGTGTGTGTGTGTGTGTGTGTGTGTGTGTGTGTTGGCAGGTAGAGCTCAGAAGAAGGTGTGGAGAAGGACTCATCTGGTTTTTCGCTGATGCCCATATGGTCTCATCTTTCCCTTCTACACTTCTGGGGATTTTTTTGTTTTTGTTTTTGTTTTTGTTTTTGTTTTTTTGGTTCTGGAGATTGAACCCAGGGTTGCTTTACCGCTGAACTACATCCCTGGCCTTTTTTATTTTTAATTTTGAGATAGAGTCTTATAAGTTGTTTGGAGTCTCACAAAGTTGATAAGGCTGGCTTTGAATCTGTGGTCTTCCTGCCCCAGCATTCTGCTGCAGCCAGCCACTTTTATACTTCTTAAAGAGCCACATGGCCCTTCATTCAGTTTTTGGCTAACGTATATAGAAAGGACAAGACAGACGAGTACTGGCAAGATAACTGGGTTTTGATTGCAGGCACTACTGGGTAACACTTTTGAAGCTGTTTACTTGTATGGTGCCATCAGCTTTTCCAGCCTAGTGACCCCTGCAAAGCAATGCCAATTCACTGTGCCTTCATCTGAAGGTCCAGCCACATAAACACACAGCCAAAGATATTTCCCAACGTCTGGATATCTGCACCGACAGATGATGTAGATTAGAGTCTAACGGTCTGATTAAATGTCTTGAAACCTGCTCTCTAGTTGTATATCTGTTAAGATGGAAGTCACCAGGAGTTAAACCACAAATCTCTGGGCTTCAGCCCTAACCTACTGAAACCACATGTTTGGAAGAGAGGTGTGGTGATCTACATATTTAACAAATTCTCCAGGTGATGCCTTTCATCAGGGTTCTCAACCCTGAGGGTCTATGCTCAGTTCCACTCTTAGTGGTCCAGAGGTTCAGTTATTGTGTAATGGAGCTCCTCATGTGATCCTCATAAGAGTCATTTTGGGATGCAGCGTGAGTTGTGGTCCACACATGGGATGTCTAAGTTCAAATCTGGGCTCTGCCATTGCTAGCTACCTGTGCAAAGCCAGGCAATGCATTTAACTTCTCTGAGCCTCAATTTCCTCTGCTCTAAAATAGAAATCACAATGTGACCTGTCTACTAAGATTATTTTGAAGATTCAAGAGCTAATTGTGTAAAAGGCGGCACATTGTAAGCACTCAGTAGATTTTAGCTTTCATTGTTAATCTCACATGTGGCCCCATGTTAACAACTGGGGTCACAAAGATTAATAAATATGCCACTCCTGTGCTCTTGGGGTTGGTAGGGTGAGCAGAGCTGCCATCTCTCTGGAGATATAGGCAAGTTAATGGGTAATCCATGGGCTGGGGCTATGTCAGCCATAGGAACAAAGTATGTTGAGCTCAGAGAGCATGGTATTGTCCATAGAAGGAAAGGGCAGTATCAAGGACATGAAAGGCAGGTGACATTTGAACCAAGGAGAGAAGAATGAAAAAGATCTGGCCTGACTGAGAAGGGGGGGCAACCCTGTAGGGGGAGCAAAGGGAACTGTGAGATCACCAAGAGATTACACTTTTGAATAGCTGGTTTTAGGAGATAAGCTTTGAAAGCAGGTAGGGATCAACTTCTGAAGACCTATAAAGGTGATTTTAAGGGTGTTGGTCTTTGGGGCAATGGAAACTAATCATCAGAGAATTTCTCTGTTGTTCAGTAACATCATGGGATTTCCGTTTTAGAGCAAAAATCATGATAGTAGCATGCAAAATAGGACTGTGGAAGGGCAAGGCCTAGACTGGACATTTCATTCATTCATTCAGCAAATGTTTTGTGAGCACCTACTGATGCCAGGTACTAGGTGCTGAGCTACAACCATGAGCAGGAGAGAATTGCTGCCACATCTGGAAAATGATGGCAATAGCCTGGTGAGTGAGGGGGAAGCCTGACAGGACCAGTAAGTATGGGACAGGAGAGGAGAGGGTTGAATGGGAGAGAGACTGTGGAAAGCCAACCAAGATATTTGGGAACTAAAAATCCAGATAAGACTGAAACCTCAAAAAAGAAGAAAATCACACAAACAGTTTGGCACCAAGGGAGTGCACGATGGAGACACCACACACTCCAACCTCTCTGCCTTCTTTCAACCTCTTGGTTTCTCCAAGCTCTTTTCCATGGAAGGACCTTTGAGCATGCCAGGCCATTTCCTCTATTTTTAAATTTCTTCATGACTGGCTCTTTCTTATCCTCAGAGAGGTCTTTCTTGAGTGACTGACGACTAGGTAGGATCTTCATGCAGCCCCACCATCACAAGTGATTCTCCAGGACTCTCCTGTTTACACACTTTGTAGTGTTCGTCACGAGTGTCCCCCAGCCAAGACACAATTCCATGCAGGTAAGAGATAAACTATTTGGTTCATTGCTGTTCCCTGGCACAGTTCCTAGCCACAGAAGGAAGTCAATAAATTTTTATTAAATGAATGAAACTCTATCCAGATATCTCTAGAAAGTTCTGCCATCACCTGTCATGAGTAGAGGAGCAGAATGACTCTTGGGAGTGGTGCCATTCGGGACTTGACAGTGGCTATCGAAGGGCTGAGCAGTTATCTTAGAAGAGCCTGCTCATTGGCTCACAAGGCTTCAGGTGAAAAAGACTAACCAAGGGAAATGCTACCAGAAAATGTCATGAGAGAGGAATTTATAGGCCATAACACATGGAAAAGCTTCTTATACTTTCATTTCATCTACTCTTTCTTACCCTTGAACCCTATGTTGCCCTATGGACCTTCAATGTCTTGGTGAATAGGTGTGATACTAAAAGGGTGGGGGGACTATATTTTTAGTCTGTACTTGTCATTTGGTGTCTAGAGTTGGCTTAGTCTGGAATCTGTTGGTTTGTGAGTGGAATCCATCTAAGCAGCTTGTAAAATGAGTAACAAGCAATCTCATAGGCATCCAGAGCCAGAAAACTAGCATCAGCTGACCATAGAGGTCTGGACAGGGGAATAAATAACTAGAGTTCCTCCCTCCTTCTCTCATGTTGGGTCTCTCTGTACTTTGTCTGCTCTCCAGTTCCTCTCCACAGAGCAGCTCCTACTATTTCCTGGGTCTACTAGACCATGAAGTCTCATGACTTCAACTTGCACCTAGACTGACTCCACATGACCTTCAGTCTATCACCATCCATCAACAGGCTGGCTCAGTCTCTCTTTCTGCAAAGGTAAATACTCTTGGGGGGAGGATTAGCTCAGCTGGTCTAGAAATTGACCCCCCCCCATTGGTCAGGTGTTTGTTTATGGTCCAATCATCTCAGATAGTATCTCTGTCTGGGGATAGGGCGGTTAGGAAGGGGGAGAAAGAAGTGAATCAAATAAAACAAAATGAATGAACTCATGTACCAACCCACCTCTAGATGTACTGTTTAAAAAGTCTCAATGATGTAACAAGAAGAAAAAAAGTAATATTACCATCATTTAATACCAGTTCCTAACATTGCCCAGACCTTAATAAGACCAATGAAGTCTTAGTCAAAAATAGTAATTTAAGTTTACTAAAGCAATATGCTATTTAGTCAAAAATAGTAATTTAAGTTTACTAAAGCAATATGCTATTCTTTATGATTCAGGCAGGCCCAACTCTAACCTTCCAATGCTTCTTTAAGATTATCCTAAAAATATCTTTAAATTCCCTGAATGACTCAGATGGAAACAGATCAAGTAGCGTTTCGTTTGCCTTAAATATTACATGAACTCTGAGTGATTTTTATGCTTGTTTTTTAAATGAAATATACTGCATTTTTTATACACATTTGTTCACTATGCATATAGATTGTGTGGTTTTTATATAGTTAACCAAAACTCTTATGGTTAATTCTAGTGCTGAGTTTTTATAAGACTGTTTCTTTAAAATTGCCTCAGAAAAGAATGAAGTCATGAATCAAATCATAAAGACATCACAGAGTTCAATCAAGAAACAAAACTTAAGGGTGTCGTAATTTTTCTTCTTTATTAATACATCCACAGGGAAAAATAAAGAAAACATTATTAAGAGAGAATATTTGGTCTGGAGGAGTTGATGGTAAAATGACAGTATAATTTGTCTGACCTGAGTGAAATGAAGTCGACACAGCGGCACCTGTCCCAGTTGCCATGCACTTCCATGAGCATGAATCATGACAGAATGTTCTGCGTGGCAATGGCAGCACACTTTAATCGCCCATCAAGTCCTGGAAACTCACCGTCAATCACCTTTTCACCATCTTGAAACAGATCTGATGAGCAATCAGTACTGCAGGAAGGAGAATGCAAAAGAATCAGAAAACTGCGTGGCTGGAGTTACACAGGGTTTGAGTCCCAGTTTCACAGCCTGCTGGGCATACTCTTGGATAAGTCACTTAAGTACTAAATTTTATTATCTGTAAAATGAAACTAATAATACACACCCTGTAGATCTATGAGGAATGGATAAAATCAAGGACAAGAAAAGCACCTATAAGTAAAAAATGCTCAATAAATGATAGTTATTACTACTATGAGAAGGAAAGAAACAATACAAGGTCCATCAAGGTCCCAGACTGATTAAATTAAAACATTCTGAAGAATGGTTTTTCTTGGCTCCCAGGTGTTATAGGTCTGTGCCAAGCCTTCATAATCCTAATCCATGTCCTCTAAGCACAGCACACTGGCTCCTGCCCCTGAATCCAGTCTTGCCTTGCAAGCCCCTTGATCCATGCCTTTCTACCTGCCCACACATCATGCCAACTTCCATCCACGGTGGACTGGGAGTCCAGCTCTCCAAAAATACCCAGACTGCAGAGTTTGCTGATTTCCAGGATACAAACACTCCCACCATGGCAGATTTCAAGCTACCAAATGTTTAAAACTCGGCTAACAAAATTTCTGATTATTTTCCTAAAGTGTGGGCTGATGACTTTCTTCCAAAGAGTACAATGTGAGAAAAATGAGTAATTTTATAATAAGGAAACCTGACAAACACAACTTCAGCCAGGTAACCAAGGTTAACAACAGTGATAAGTAACATGAGCACAGGTACCCTTAACAGATATAAAGACAATAGCACCTCACCTGTAGGTCTTCTTTCTCAAAACATATAATTCAAGTCTAAGCATGAGAAAAACAAATCTCAGTTGAGAGACAATCTACAAAATACTGACTAGTACTCCTCCAGATGGTAAAGGTCACTAACATCAATTATTAAGTCTGAGAAATAAATTGTTGCAGTCTAAGAAAAATTAATCACTAAATGAAATGTAGTTTCCTAGATGAAATCCTGGAACAGAAAAGGGGCATTGGGTAAAAACTAATGAAATCTGTATAAAGTATTTAATAACAATCTATCAATTGGGCTTATTAATTGTAACAGATTCACCACATTAATGCAAGATGTTAATAATAGGCAATGCATGGTGGCACACACCTGTAATCATCCCACTGACTCAGAAGGCTGAGGCAGGAAGAGCACAAGTTCAAGGCCAACCTCAGCAACTTAGGGAGGCCCTGTGCCAAAATAGAAAATAAAAAAGGCTAGGGATGTGGCTCAGTGGTAAAAGCACCCTTGGGTTTAATCCCCAGTACCAAAAAAAAAAAAAAAAAAGTTAATAGGGGAAAGTCATGAAGAACTCACAGCAACTGCCTGTTCCATCTTTGCAATTTTTCCGTAAATCTAAAACTATTTTAAGAACAGGCCCATGGGGCTGGGGATGTGGCTCAAGCACTAGCGCGCTCGCCTGGCATACGTGCGGCCCAGGTTCAATCCGCAGCACCACATACAAACAAAGATGTTGTGTCCGCCGGTAACTAAAAAATAAATATTAAAAATTCTCTCTCCCTCTCTCCCTCTTTAAAAAAAAAATTAAGAATTTAAAAAAAAAAAAAAAAAAGAACAGGCCCAGCAACCCGCAGAGGGGCAGAGCCACCCCCCGGCTCCTGCAAGGTAGGCAGACCTGCGACCCACCGGCAGAACAGGCCCAGTGGCCCGTGGAGGGGCAGAGCCGCCAACCGGCCTTCAAGGTAGGCGGACCTGCGACCCACCAGCAGAACAGGCCCACATGTCCTGGAGAAGGGGCCCGGCGGCACGCTGGCCTATTTGAAAGATCACCCCAATTGGAGGAGGGGCACAGCCTCCGCCTGCGCCTGCAAGGTAGGCAGACCTGCAACCTGGAGAACAGGCCCAGCGGCCTGCCAGCGTGGTAGACAGATCATCCCTATTGGAGGAGGGGCCCAGCCATTGCCTGCAAGGTAGGCAGACCACGTGACCTGGAGAAGGGACTCAGTGGCCCACCGGCAAGATAGACAGATCACCCCAATTGGAGGAGGAACACAGCTGCCACCCGCCCCTGCGAGGGAGACTTTGCAACTATACAAGAGCAATATAAATATATAGGGGGAAAATTCAATAACACAACAGTTTCACCAAGCAGAAAGAAATGCGAACAGTATGAAAAGACAAGGAAAGAAAGGACCACAAGCAATGCAGGTCAACTCAACTTTATAAGAGGTAATATCTGCAGCAGATGGAATGTCAGATAAAGAATTCAGGATATACATGCTTCAGATGATCTGGAGTCTCAAGGAAGACATTAGACAGCAAAATCAGACAATGAAAGATCACTTCGACAATGAATTACATAAACAAATCCAAGAAGCAAAAGATCAATTATATAGGGAGATAGAGGTTATAAAAAACAAACAAACAGAAATCCTAGAAATGCAGGAAGCAATAAACCAACTTAAAAACTCAATTGAGAATACTACCAGCAGAGTAGAATACTTAGAAGATAGAACATCAGACAATGAAGACAAAGTATTTCAACTTGAAAAGAACATAGACAGCACAGCAAGACTGTTAAGAAACCATGAGCAGAACATCCAAGAAATATGGGATAACATAAAGAGACCAAACTTAAGAGTCATTGGGATACAGGAAGGTATAGAGGTCCAAACCAAAGGAATGAGCAATCTATTCAATGAAATAATATGAGAAAACTTCCCAGACTTGAAGAATGAGACAGAATCCCAAATCCTAGAAGCCTACAGGACGCCGAATGTGCAAAATCATAAGAGATCCACACCTAGACACATTAAAATGAAGATGCCCAACATACAGAATAAGGAGAGAGTTTTAAAAGCTACAAGAGAAAGGAAGCAGATTACATTTAGGGGTAAACCAATCAGGATAACAGCTGATCTTTCAACACAGACTCTGAAAGCTAGAAGATCCTGGAATAATATATTTCAAACACTGAAAGAAAATGGGTTCCAACCAAGAATTGTGTATCCAGCGAAATTAAGCTTCAGGATGGAAGATGAAATTAAAACCTTCCATGATAAACAAAAGTTAAAAGAATTTGCAGCTAGAAAAACCATCTCTCCAAAAAATCCTCAGCAAAACATTACAGGAAGAGGAAATGGAAAATAACAATGAAAACCAACAGCGGGAGGTAGTACAGTAAAGGGAGGAAAAATAATCAAAGAGGAAAACAAACCATGTTTAGTAACATAAATAAACAAATATGGCTGGAAGAACAACCCATATCTCAATAATAACCCTAAATGTTAATGACTTAAACTCACCAATTAAGAGACACAGGCTAGTAGAATGGATCACAAAACAAGACCCAACAATATGCTGCCTACAGGAGACGCATTTGATAGGAAAAGACATACATAGACTGAAGGTGAAAGGTTGGGAAAAATCATATCACTCATATGGACTTTGGAAACAAGCAGGAGTGTCCATACTCATATCAAATAAAATAGATTTCAAGCCAAAGTTAATCAAAAGGGATAAAGAGGGACACTACATACTGCTCAAGGGAACCATACACCAACAAGACATAACAATCATAAATATATATGCCCCAAACAATGGTGCAGCTATGTTCATCAAACAAATTCTTCTCAAGTTCAAGAGTCTAATAGACCACCATACAATAATCATGGGAGACTTCAACACACCTCTCTCACCACTGGACAGATCTTCCAAACAAAAGTTGAATAAGGAAACTATAGAACTCAATAACACAATTAATAACCTAGACTTAATTGACATATATAGAATATACCACCCAACATCAAGCAGTTACACTTTTTTCTCAGCAGCACATGGATCCTTCTCAAAAATAGATCATATATTATGTCACAGGGCAACTCTTAGACAATATAAAGGAGTAGAGATAATACCATGCACCTTATCTGATCATAAAGGAATGAAACTGAAAATCAACGACAAAAGAAGGAAGGAAAAATCACGCATCACTTGGAGAATGAACAATAGGTTACTGAATGATCAATGGGTTATAGAAGACATCAAGGAGGAAATTAAAAAATTCTTAGAGATAAATGAAAACACAGACACAACATATCGGAATCTATGGGACACATTGAAAGCAGTTCTAAGAGGAAAATTCATTGCTTGGAGTTCATTCCTTAAAAAAAGAAAAAACCAACAAATAAATGATCTCATACTTTATCTCAAAATCCTAGAAAAAGAAGAGCAAAACAACAGCAAAAGAAGTAGAAGGCAAGAAATTATTAAAATCAGAGCTGAAATTAATGAAATTGAAACAAAAGAAACAATTGAAAAAATTGACAAAACTAAAAGTTGGTTCTTTGAAAAAATAAATAAAATCGACAGACCCTTAGCCATGCTAATGAAGAGAAGAAGAGAGAGAACTCAAATTACTAACATACGGGATGAAAAAGGCAATATCACAACAGACACTTCAGAAATACAGAAGATAATCAGAAATTATTTTGACTCCTTATACTCCAATAAAATAGAAGATAGTGAAGGCATCAATAGATTTCTTAAGTCATATGATCTGCCCAGATTGAGTCAGGAGGATATAGACAACCTAAACAGACCAATATCAATTGAGGAAATGGAAGAAACCATCAAAAGACTACCAACTAAGAAAAGCCCAGGACCGGATGGGTATACAGCAGAGTTTTACAAAACCTTTAAAGAGGAACTAATACCAATACTTTTCAAGCTATTTCAGGAAATAGAAAAAGAGGGAGAACTTCCAAATTCATTCTACGAGGCCAACATCACCCTGATTCCTAAACCAGACAAAGACACTTCAAAGAAAGAAAACTACAGACCAATATCTCTAATGAACCTAGATGCAAAAATCCTCAATAAAATTCTGGTGAATCAGATACAAAAACATATCAAAAAAAATGTGCACCATGATCAGGTAGGATTTATCCCTGGGATGCAAGGCTGGTTCAATATACGGAAATCAATAAATGTTATTTACGACATCAATAGGCTTAAAAATAAGAACCATATGATCATCTCGATAGATGCAGAAAAAGCATTCGACAAAGTACAGCATCCCTTTATGTTCAAAACTCTAGAAAAACTAAGGATAACAGGAACATACCTCAATATTGTAAAAGCAATCTATGCTAAGCCTCAGGCTAGCATCATTCTGAATGGAGAAAAACTGAAGGCATTCCCTCTAAAATCTGGAACAAGACAGGGATGCCCTCTTTCACCACTTCTGTTCAACATAGTTCTCGAATCACTGGCCAGAGCAATTAGACAGACGAAAGAAATTAAAGGCATAAAAATAGTGATAATTTAAGTTCTTCTTTTCCTATTTGCAGATGACATGATTCTATACCTAGCAGACCCAAAAGGGTCTACAAAGAAACTATTAGAGCTAATAAATGAATTCAGCAAAGTGGCAGGATATAAAATCAACACGCATAAATCAAAGGCATTCCTGTATATCAGTGACAAATCCTCTGAAATGGAAATGAGGACAACCACTCCATTCACAATATCTCCCCCAAAAATAAAATACTTAGGAATCAACCTAACAAAAGAGGTGAAAGACTTATACAATGAAAACTACAGAACCCTAAAGAGAGAAATAGAAGAAGATCTTAGAAGATGGAAAAATATACCCTGTTCATGGATAGGCAGAACTAACATCATTAAAATGGCGATATTACCCAAAGTTCTCTATAGGTTTAATGCAATGCCAATCAAAATCCCAACGGCATTTCTTGTAGAAAGAGAGAAAGCAATCATGAAATTCATATGGAAAAATAAAAGACCCAGAATAGCAAAAACAACTCTAAGCAGGAAGTGTGAATCAGGCGGTACAGCGATACTAGACCTCAAACTATACTACAGAGCAATAGTAACAAAAACAGCATGGTACTGGCACCAAAACAGGCGGGTGGACCAATGGTATAGAATAGAGGACACAGAAACCAATCCACAAAACTACAACTATCTTATATTTGACAAAGGGGCTAAAAACATGCAATGGAGGAAGGATAGCATCTTCAACAAATGGTGCTGGGAGAACTGGAAATCCATATGCAACAAAATGAAACTGAATCCCTTTCTCTCGCCATGCACAAAAGTTAACTCAAAATGGATCAAGGAGCTTGATATCAAATCAGAGACACGGCGTCTGATACAAGAAAAATTTGGCTACGATCTACATACTGTGGGGTTGGGCTCCAAATTCCTCAATAGGACACCCATAGCACAAGAATTAATAACTAGAATCAACAAATGGGACGTACTCAAACTAAAAATTTTTTCTCAGCAAAAGAAACAATAAGTGAGGTAAATAGGGAGCCTACATCCTGGGAACAAATCTTTACTCCTCACACTTCAGATAGAGCCCTAATATCCAGAGTATACAAAGAACTCAAAAAATTAAACAATAAGAAAACGAATAACCCAATCAACAAATGGGCCAAGGACCTGAACAGACACTTCTCAGAGGAGGACATACAATCAATCAATAAGTGCATGAAAAAATGCTCACCATCTCTAGCAGTCAGAGAAATGCAAATCAAAACCACCCTAAGATACCATATCACTCCAGTAAGATTGGCAGCCATTATGAAGTCAAACAACAACAAGTGCTGACGAGGATGTGGGGAAAAGGATACACTGGTACATTGCTAGTGGGACTGCAAATTGGTGCAGCCAATTTGGAAAGCAGTATGGAGATTCCTGGGAAAACTGGGAATGGAACCACCATTTGACCCAGCTATTGCCCTTCTCGGTCTATTCCCTAAAGACCTTAAAAGAGCGTACTATAGGGATACTGCTACATCGATGTTCATAGCAGCACAATTCACAATAGCAAGACTGTGGAACCAACCTAGATGCCCTTCAATAGACGAATGGATTTAAAAAATGTGGCATTTATACACAATGGCGTATTACTCTGCATTAAAAAATGACAAAATCATAGAATTTGCAGGGAAATGGATGGCATTAGAACAGATTATGCTAAGTGAAGCTAGCCAATCCCTAAAAAACAAATGCCAAATGTTTTCTTTGATATAAGGAGAGTAACTAAGAACAGAGTTAGGAGGAAGAGCATAAGAAGAAGATTAACATTAAACAGGGGTGAGAGGTGGGAGGGAAAAGGAAAGAGAAGGGAAATTGCATGGAAATGGAAGGAGACCCTCATGGTTATACAAAATTACATACAAGAGGAAGTGAGGGGAAAGGGAAAAAAACAAACAAAAAAAAACCAGGGGGAGAAATGAATTACAGTAGATGGGGTAGAGAGAGAAGATGGGAGGGGAGGGGATGGGGGATAGTAGAGGATACGAAAGGCAGCAGAATACAACAGACACTAGTATAGCAATATGTAAAACAGTGGATGTGTAACGGATGTGATGCTGCAATCTGTATACGGGGTAAAAATGGGAGTTCATAACCCACTTGAATCAAAGTGTGAAATATGATATATCAAGAACTATGTAATGTTTTGAACAACCAACAATAAAAATTAATGAAAAAAAACTATTTTAAAATAAAAAGTTTATGTTAAAATATTCCTGAATATATAAACACAGTTGACTCTCAGAGACCAATGTGGTGGGATTGTGCATTCTATCACATCCGCTGAGCTCAGCTGAGCCAATGCCTCTCAGCAGACCAGGAGGCCTGGGGGTCAGAGCGCAAGCTTTACTCAGCTGTGCAACCCACACCTAGTGCAGCTGGGGGCACAGAGTGAGTGCCTTAGGCATTGCATCCCTCCTCTGAACCAAAAGACACCTGGGAGTAATTCACCAAGCACATTCAACTTGACTCTCTTGGCCTCTCTTCCCATCTGGTTGCTGATGGAGAATTTGGCACTAGAGCATAGGAACTCACCAGGCTTCTAACTAGAATGTCTGGGGAGAGTCCAACTCCCATGCTTCCTAGCTGTGTGGTCCTGAGAAAGTTATGTGATCTCTCCGGGCCTCAGTCTCTTGAACTATAAAATGGGAGCAGTAACGGTATCTTCATCACAGGTTCGGGGAATGTTAAGTGAATGAATCCATATAAATGCTCGCTGTAGCATTTGGCACATGGGTCAGCCTCCGGGGGAGTTGGCTCTTGCTGTCTTTACCTGAGTTGAAGGGTCTCACTTTTGTGAAGCACCTACTTTGAGCCCTGGCTCAGCTTCAGCTCACCTCAGTCCCAGCCACCCCTCAGTACAGTCTTCCCTGTTACATCCACGTGCACATTCTGGGAATTCTCTTCCAGCCATCTTTGAATCTGCAAACTGCCAAACTTCCCTTTTATTTTAGTTTGAAATCACCACTAGGCATGAATTGGTGAGAACTGTCACACAAATATGTCTCCGTTTACTCATGAACTCAAATATTTAGATTCTGAAAGGAAGTGCAACTTTTTCTTTGCTGTCTCTCTTTTTAGTCACCTTGGAGGAGTGGGGAGGCAGGGGATAAAGAACCTCACACAAGACTGGAATCCTGAAGAAACTGCCTGAGGAACTGAGGCGAACCAGAAATTCGACATATTTAGGGCTCCCTTGTGCAAACACAAAAACAAAAATAAAAATACCTCCTGCTGCTTCGACATCTCTATTCCAAGGATGCCCCCCACCATTCTCTTTAAAAACAAATGGAAAAAGCCAAGTGTTGATGACAGTCACTGGGGGTTTGGGGTGTGTCCCTGGTGTAGAAGAGGCCTGTGCTTTCACAAAAGACAGCTCTGTCTTGACTGACAGCCCTTAAAAACAAGAACCACAAGGAAACTCTGCTGCTGGTGTGTGCGCACGCGTCCCGCACACAGATGGGTGAATTGGGGGTGGAGGTCCACCAAAGTCTGGGTTTGATTTGTAGAATTATGAATTGTGTTGAATGTTTGAAGAAAAGTTTGAGGATTTGGTGGCTATTTGAGAATTAGAAGTTTTATTTGAGGGACATTAAAGGATTAAGAGTTGGTTATTTGGAAAACATTTAGGGCCAGACTCTCTCCTTAGCTATTCCAGGAGTTCCTTTGAGGAAGTTTGAAATTTGTTAAAAGAGAAATTTGTTCTTGAGATTTGCAAATTGTGATAAGTGAGGGCTTAACTATGAAGAAGAAAAAAAAAAAGATAAGAGTCTCACACTGCTTGATGTTTTTTGCCCTGGACAAAAATAAATAAATTATAAATAAGATTCTATATGCAGTATAAGTATTTTAAAAACATAATTATACTAATTTCTGGACCAGATGGAACAATTAAATTTTTTTCCCACTAATCCAATTGAGGTGCTTGGCATTCCATTGTAATCTCAAACATCTTTGGTTGCTGAGGCTCTATCCATCTTTGTATGTGTGTATGTCCTTAGTATTGTTTGTTCCTGTTGTTTTCACATACATAGTTTAGAGTTCTAGAGTTGTGTTCTCGGTAATTCATAAGTCCTCTTTTTTGTCAATTACAGCATTATAGTTCTAGATAGTAGTTGGGATCATTTTGACAGAATCATACATGCATGAAATTTGATTTATTCCTTTTCAGTCCCGGCCACCCGCACCATCTTCCCTCTTCTCCTCCCTCCCCCAATTCCCCTTTCTCTACTGACCTTCCTTTTGCTTATTTGTTTGTTTGTTTGTCTTGATTGGTGCCATATATATATATATATATATATATATATATATATATATATATATATATATATATATATAATTCCCTGTCATATATATGTGCATGTAACACGATTTTGTTTAATTATCTCCCCATTTCCTCCCTCCCTCTCTATCTCCTTCTGCTCCTCTGATCATCCCTTTATCTTTATGATATCCAATCTCCACCTTCCATAGTCCTCTCTTTTTAAAATTATGGAATATTTCAGACACACGAAAAAGGAGCACAGAGTTCCTTTGTAGTTTTCCTGGACCCACTTCCCATGGCCTCTTGCAGAGGTAACCACTTACAGTTGCTATATATCTTTCCCTTCCACATTTTAATATTTTTAGTCCTTGGTCATCACATACACACACAGAGAGAGTACAGATTTGTGAGTTTCTAAACTTTGTGTGACTATTAACATTCGAAACTTAGCATTCTGCATCTTACTTTCTTTAGACTCTATTGTGTATTTTGACAAACTGTAAGATCCAGTTCATTCATTTTAAAGGCTAAATTGAATTACACTGTATGAATATACCACAAGTTATTTTTCCACTCAGAGGGAGCACTTCATACGATGATATATATACCCACACATACTCTATTTCTGGTTAAAGGGAGAACGTGCACACTCATAATAGAAACATATTTCACCATGTTTTCTTATTTTAATTATTTTTTTGGATAGAAGTATAAACTTTTTAGTACAGTTCAATCTGTTTATTGGTCTCTGTGGTTCCTTTTGTTGCTTCAAAGCATACAATGTGGTCACACTTCCCAGAGAGCTAAAAAGCGTTGATTCGTGCTTTCTTAATTTTTTTTTCCTATGATTTTTCCTTCCTTTTAGCTCAATTCTTTAGTTACACTTAACAGGGGTGGGGAGGTGCAGCTGGAAGCACACACATAAACTCCCTCCAAAATGTAGAGTTCAGTCATCCTAACAGGCTTTATTCAGTTACACTACTCTTTGGTTACAACTTTTTTTTTAAACCACATATTATATTCTTTTTCTAAATCTTTTTATTTGTTCTTTCTAGTTATAACATGATGGTGGAATGTAGTTTGACATTTTATGCATACATGAAGTGTCAATTCCCATTCTGTGGTTACACGTGATGTGGAGTTACACTGGTCATGTGTTCATATATGAATATAAGAAAATTATGTATCATATTCTGATGTATGCTAAGCTTTATTTCTGCACTTTTTATTTTATTTAATTGATAGCTATGCTTAGTGCTTCTTCAATATTTGGATCCTGTTTTAATTATCCTGTTTTTAACAATATATTTTCAAAGCTGGCAGTCTCCATAGCTCCTCTTCTTTAAAACATTATTTGATATTCCTACTCATTTCTATTTTTATTAATTTTATGAAAATTTCAGAGTTTCAGGAAAACTGTATTGAATTTTTAAACTGGAATTGTATTAAAACTACACGTTAATTTGGGGATAATTGACATTTACCCTGTTGATGCTCCGTGTCAAAACAATCTAGTTATTTAGTCATTTCTCCTTTTTCTTTTATTTTTTCAGTGCTGAGGATCAAACCTAGGTGTGCTCTATGACTGAGTGACATCACCAGCCCCTTTTAATTTTTTATTTTGAGACAGGACTCACTAAGTTGCCCAGGCTGGCCTTGAACTTGTGATCCTCCTGCCTCAGTCTTCCAAGTTGATGGGATTACAGGTGTGTGCCATGATCCTCAGATTCCCTTGTCTTTTCTTGATATACAATCATCTACCAAAAATGATATTTTGACTAATTATTTGAAATATCATTTATGTCATTTTTGTTTCTTGTACTGTCCAACAATTTTAAGTGATATTAATATTATTGAACTTAACATTCAATATTTTCTTTTTTTTTAGAGAATTTTTTTTTAATATTTATTTTTTAGTTTTCGTCAGACACAACATCTTTGTTTGTATGTGGTGCTGAGGATCGAACCCGGGCCGCACGCATGCCAGGCGAGCGTGCTACTGCTTGAGCCACATCCCCAGCCCAACATTCAATGTTTTCAAATAAAAATATCAAAGGTATCTTTATGTAATTTTTTGGTGTTGTTCGTTTTAGATATACATGACAGTAGAGTGTGTTTTGACTTATTATACATTCGTAGAGCATAATTTATTCTAATTAGGATACCATTCTTACATTTGTACATGATGTGGAGTTTCACTGGTGATGTATTCATATATGAACACAGGAAAGTTATATCCAGTTCATTCCACTGTCTTTCCTATTTCCATCTCCCTCCCTGCCGCAGTCTTTTGCTGGGCACAAATCACGAGTCTCCACACAGCTTGTAGATTCAAACAGCAATTCTTTATTCCCGAACTCACACCGGCCGTCTACAAACACGTTCTAGGGGAATCCACGTTCTCTGCCCAAATCCAATCCGCCCAAATCCACTCCTGCCTAAATCCACCGCATGGGCTTCTGTCTCTCAAAATATACTGTCTGACCCTAAGCACTCAAGAGGAACTCAGCAGCAGGATACGCCCTATTCCAAAAGAGGAACACCCTAATCTCCTATTACTAAACCGCCCTATTCTAAAGGGGAAACACCCTACTCTCCTATTATGCTAAACTTCCCTATTCTAAAGGGGGAACACCCTAAACACGGATCCTGCCCTGGTCCTTGAGCAAGGTCCACTAGACAGCATGGGAGTAAGCTGGCAAGGAATTTGTCATACCTACTTGGCTGATGGCTCCCAGCATCTCCCCCCTTCTGATTAATTAAACAACAAGTAATGTGGCTTAAGGACCGTGCCTGGTAGGTTGTCCAGTTCAACATATGGCTCTTACCCGTCATCGGAAAACTGACCTTTAGGTAACTGACCTTTAGGCGTCAGCCTCCTGTCTTAGGTTGATACCATTGCAACTGGATCATACCCGTCACTGACTACCGGTCCAGCATACAGCCATACTTGTGGATAGGTCTATGCACCAGTGGGGGGGTGAGGTTCTTTGCCTCACCTCTGTTATAGCCATTGGCCCCCAAATTTAGACCATCACTAGCAGAAGGGAGGAGGATACAGAAATGCCACGACACCAAGCCAATTGACAGTTCCTTTGGAAAAATTGCATCATTGGTGACACCATCAGCAAAGATCACTGGTGACACCATCAGCAAATATATGCCAGCATTACCACAATAGCTGCACTAAACGTATGATGTGGGAAAAATGCAATAATAAAATAGATATTGAAAAAAGCATCCTTGTTAATCACTGTTGCAGATGTAAGAATGGCCAAGCTGGAGTTCTGGATATCAGCTGTTATGGATTTGAGTCAAATCATCTTCTTTTCGATTTGTAGAAATTGCTTTAGTTAGTCTTTCTGGAATCCAAATCGGCTGCTGTTCTCCCTGTGGAAACACACAAACAGAGCCCCGACTCCAGACGATTACTGGGTCAGGACCTTTCCATTGTCCTGTTAGAATATCTTTCCAAAGAACTTTAGGCTTATGCACATTTTTTGGATACATATGCCTTTCCGCAGCACTAAGTCCTGATGAATCCAAATTTTAAAAGTTTAGAGTAAAAAGGGTTATTTTAAGTTTATCTTTGGGGGATATATACCCCTTTCCAATTTTAAAAATTGGAAATTTTTAACTAGGCTTCGAATCATGCAATCTTTCCTCCGTCATGAAGGCATCTTAACCACCTTCAAATTAACCTCTTAAAGCCTTCCAATTATCATTTATACTGTACTTTTAAATGTACTTTTTCACCACCTACAGCTTCACTCTTTTAAATGAGGCTTAGATTTTGTTTAAATCGCTTAATATTAGTTTACATGGCTGCCCTTCAACCAAAGGCCTTTTTTACTCCATTAAGAAGCTTTGTCTCAATCTGCCATGTACAAATACTTTTTTTTTTTTTCTTTCTTCCCTTCTCAAACTTTTAAAGTAAGTCTAGTTTCCTCAAAATCTTTTTAAATGTCATTTCACAACTTTTACTTTACCACACAGAGATTATCTCATCTAGAAACATTTCTTTTTCTTTTAACCTTCCATATTAAAATATATTTTTACATCTTTAATCTTAATCTCTTTTCTAGCCGTTAACCCTTTTTATAAATTCACATTCTGAAATAACCCTTATAAAATTTCTGATTTAGACAAATTACTCCACTTTAATAAGATGAAAGACTTTCATGTTTTTTATGATACTATAATACTGTAATTGAAACCCAACTGAAACTTCTTATACTCTTTGTATGTAAATTACACCTGATAGAATCTTAACACTTAGTAACCTTGTTTCAGCAAAGACACAGACTAAAGCAATATTAAACATTTTTCCATTCACCAATTTATGAAAACACACATAATGATTAAATATATAACCTTATGGAACTTAATAAGTAAAGAGTACTTGATTTCATATTTAGTGGTTGATATTTTAATACTTTAGCTTTGTAAATTAATCAGATGTCTGTAAAAACCAAGATCTTAGACAAGCATAGTAAACAGAATTAGCCATCTCTTTCTTGTTGAAGAAAAATCCTTCTACAGGATACCATGATGGTCCCATTGATATATTTAACAACTTCTCGTTTAAAAGCCATTGGCTGCATTTTTGTATTGTATCAACATATGCCTTAGTTGTTCTTGGTCTTACTGGGGTGCCTTTTTTCTCTAACAATTTATCTTCCTCGGAGGCAAACAACTTAAAACCTTGAGTCAACCATTTTCCCCAGTTTGCCTGAGAAAGTTCTAGGAACAGGCAACTTGAAATAAAAACCAAATAAATCAAAACAAGAACGCATTGTTTTTTGAAATGCTCACCCATTCTTTCACACTTCCTCAGGGGTGAACAATTTCACTTACCTTCTTTTCAGATGTTCCGCGTACGGACCGCCAAATGCCGCAGTCTTTTGCTGGGCACAAATCACGAGTCTCCACACAGCTTGTAGATTCAAACAGCAATTCTTTATTCCCGAACTCACACCGGCCGTCTACAAACACGTTCTAGGGGAATCCACGTTCTCTGCCCAAATCCAATCCGCCCAAATCCACTCCTGCCTAAATCCACCGCATGGGCTTCTGTCTCTCAAAATATACTGTCTGACCCTAAGCACTCAAGAGGAACTCAGCAGCAGGATACGCCCTATTCCAAAAGAGGAACACCCTAATCTCCTATTACTAAACCGCCCTATTCTAAAGGGGAAACACCCTACTCTCCTATTATGCTAAACTTCCCTATTCTAAAGGGGGAACACCCTAAACACGGATCCTGCCCTGGTCCTTGAGCAAGGTCCACTAGACAGCATGGGAGTAAGCTGGCAAGGAATTTGTCATACCTACTTGGCTGATGGCTCCCAGCACCTCCCTTCCCTTTATTCCCCTTTGTCTAATCCAATAAACTTCTATTCCCCCCCACCATACATTTTTAGGGGCGATCTTCATGTGGGAATCATGTGGGAATTCCGTACTGCTTGTAGTAGAGGGTGTGGATAATTCTAATCCGGGGTTTAGTTTTGAGAGATCTGTGGTTGCCACACATCTAAGCCACATCCCTGAATCCAGCATTTATTAGCAATGAAGTTGTTCTTTTTATTTCCATCTGTCTAATGTCCTTGCTTAACTCTCAATTAATTTTGACTTTCAGTGGGGAAAAAGGATATTGTGTGTTAGGCTCCCTCAAATTCCAGTAGTTTAACATATGTTTAAAAGGACTGCCACAAAAAAAGAATAAAATGAATGATGGAAAAACAGCATTCAAAAGATAATGGGTGGCAATGATTATATAACTCTGCTAACCCTAAAACCATTGAAGTGAATACTTTAAGTGGTTGAACTTTATGGTATGTGAAATATGTCTCAATTAAAAAGGTTCTTTGTAAAAATAATAATTAACAAAAACTTCTCAGACGTAATGAAAATTGTTAATTGCTTCAGAAATTATAGTATAGGTCAAAATGAAGGCACAACCACAGTGAAAGAAGAAAACCTCAGACATAGAAAATATTTGAAAAGATATCAATAAGAAATACCATCCATAGTAAGACTGTCAATCCTGTTAGTGGATTTCTTAGCAGCATAATCATAGCTAGAAGATAATGGAATATTATCTGCAATGTGCTGACAATCAAAATTCTACAACAAGCTAAACTATCAGGTCAAAAGTTAGGGTGAACATGGTAGTGAATCTGTAACCCCAGCAACGTGGGAGTCTGAGGCAAGAGGATTGCAATTTAGAGTCCAGCCTCAGCAAGTTAGCAAGACCCTGTCTCCAATAAAAAATTAAAAGGGCTGTGGATATAGTTCAGTGGTAGAGCACCCCTGCTTCAATCCCCAGAATAAGTAAAAAACCTTCTCAAAGTTTGAGATAATATACCATTATTATACCTTCACTAAATAAATATAGACAAAGTAGAAATATGGAAATAATAAAACAAGACCAGAAGCTGATGAAAGAAATAGATTGAAAGTCAAACTTAGAATCATCAAAGTAAAAAATGAGTTCTTTTAAAAAAATTAATAAAATACATAAACTTCTTTCAAGACCAACATTAATAATAGATAAAATGCAGAAATACAGAATTGAGAATAAAAATGGAGCATATGAAACATAAATAAGTCTTTTGAAATTATAGAATAATTAAACAAATTCACTTCATTAAATTTGAAAATCACCACAAGATGTCATCAATCCCAGAAAAAAACATAAATTATTCAAATTACAATTTAAATTTTTTTAAAAACCTTATAACTTATTAAAAAGCTTATTAACCATTGAAAAATAAACTCAAGAGCTGGGGTATAGCTCAGTAGCAGAGCACTTGCCTAGCTTGCCTAAGGCCCTGGGTTCAATCCCCAGGACTGCAAAAGAAAACAAAACCAAAACATACCCCCAAAATGAAATCATTCACTTAGAAATTTACCATCATTCAAGGACCTGGCAATCCAAGTCCTTACTCCTCCCTATTCTCAGCCATATATGGCTTTGCATGCTACAAAGATACAACAATTGCTTAATTTCTATTCCCAGCCCATATCTCTCCCCTTGCCTGGGACTTTGGATAACCAATAGAGACTTCCAACTTAACATGGCCCAAACTCAGCTCTGAACAAATTTTCCTACATATTCCACCCCAGGTTTCCTCATCCCAATTGATAACAACATCATCTTTCTAGTAGCTCAATCTCTAAATCTTGGAGTCTAAAACGTTTGCTTCACATCCCAAGCATCAGGAAAATTTGTTGGCTGAACTCTCAAAATATATCTAAAATCTGACCACTTGTCACTAGTTCCACTGCTCCCTCTCTGCTCTAAGCTTCTGTCTCTTGTCTGGGCCCCAGCAATAGCCTCATGACTTTTCTCCCTGCATGGCTTTTACCCTTCTGCAGTCAGAAAGCTGGGCTGTTCTCAGAGCATGCCTGTCCTCCATTCCAATCTCCACAGTTTCATACCCACCCCCCCACCTCCCATACCTCACCTCTGTTTCATCTCCGACCTCATTTCTGACCTTTCCTGCTTCATCACTCTGATGCAGCCCCACCAGCCTACTCTCTGTACCTCTAATAGCCAGAGTAGTAACTGTTCCCTCTATCTAGAGTGTTCTTCTAAAGATATCTGCATGGGTAACACCCTCAATTCAGGCTTTTACCCAAATATCTTCTCCACAGGTTTCCTCTAGTCAAAGCTATAAGTAACATCATCCCCACCACTGCTGCCACACTGATATCATTAAATCCTGTTTTTATTGATCCATGCTATGGTTTGAACTGTCCCCTCCAACATTCATGTACTGGAAACTTAATTTACAAATGCACATGGTAATGGTATTTGGAGATGGGGCCTTTAAGAAATAATTAGGATTAGTTGAGATCATAAGGGTGGAACCCTCATAATGGTGTTAGAGGCTTTATAAGAAAGGAAGACTGAGGTGGCATGCTTGCTCTGTCTTGCCACATGATTCCTTTTGCATGTTGTGATATAGCAAGAAGGCCCCACCAGATGCTGAGCAGATACCAGCACCATGCTCTCATATGTGAAGACTGGGAATAGTCTCCAGAATCACGAGCCAACTAAACTTCTACTCTTTACAAATCACCCAGTCTCAGATATTTTGTTATAGCAACACAAAACAGACTAAGACAATTCATATACCATATAATTCATCCATTTAAAGTGAACAAGTAAAAGCAGTTTTTAGTGTATTCACTGAATTATGCAACCATCACTACAACCAACTTTAGAACATTTTTATCATTCCAATAAGAAACTCCACTCCATGCAGTTATTCCCTATTTCCCCCTAATTCTCCTCCCCCTAGCCCTAGGCAAACACTTTGGGTGATTCCATATTTAGCATTGTGACTACTGTGTCCACACATGCCCAATCTTGTAGTAATTCTATTTTGAGTGTTTTGGGGAACTTTCATACTGTTTTCCAAAATGGATGTGCTAGTTTACAACATCACCAGCCAGGTACAAAGTTTCCCTTTTCTCTTCACAAACGCTTGTTATCTTTCTCCTTTTTGATAACAGCCAATCTAACAGTGATGAGTTCATATCCCATTGTGGTTTTAACTTTCATTTCTCTGATGTTAAAAGATACTGAGCATATTTCACATATTTGTTGACCAATTGTATATCTTTGGAAATATATCTGTTCAGTTGGTTCGCCCACTTTTAAATTGGGTTATTTGTTTTTAGGTTTGTTTTTTTTTTAATCAGTGAGTATGTTGCATTCCTTATGTATCTTGGATATTAACCCCCTTATCTGATGTAATAATTTATAAATATTTCCTCATAATTTTTGGGTTGTCTTTCCACTGGTACTTATTTCCTTTGCTGTGCAGAGCTTTTCAGTTTGATGTAATCCTACTTATCTATTTTTGTTTTCACTAGGAGACTCAAAATTTTAAATAAAATATTATCAATGAAATAGATCAAGATTACAAAAACTATGTGTACCTTAAAGATACTCTAAGCTAAAATAATAAAATACTAAATTATACATTATCTAACTACTAGGAGACATAGGGTCATAGATTCCATGACAATGAAAAACAAAAAGTCATAATGCATTTTGCTTCCTACAGAACCATCACAGTTCATTAAGTACAAAACAAGCAGAGAAATAAATCAAGCAACCAGTTTATCCTTCAGGAATCCAGCAGAATAATAGATGCCAAGTTGGCAAGAAGTTTTGTTATAACTTGAGCAGGTTCCTGAGCAGGCACACTGAGTTTTAGGCTGGCTGGGGTCCTATGGGACAAGTAAACAGGAAGGGGTAGAGATGCTAATGGCTTGAAGGCTTGACAGCAGTATAGGATTCTATACTATACTATCAATTTAGGCAGCAGATGGTGGCCTAGGGGCCCAATCCTGTGTGGAGTATCGCTATGGAATCAGGCAGGTAGTTCTCCCAATAACCCATTTATGTTTGTCAAAGCCCAGCCACTGGCCAAACAACAGGACACAATTCCACCTTTGTACCACCCCAAGGAGGATGGCAAAAATCAGGCAGGATGTCAGACCTGCCAAAGAGACAGCCGGCTAGGTTTCAGCCCAGCAGATAAAGGGTGACAGAGGGGGATAAAAGTCTAGATGGCCAAGAAGTCTAGCTGTGGATATTGACCAACATGATGCGGCATATGTGATATATGTGGAGGAGAGGGGCAGAAGATGACAGAAAAAAAAATGTTACCAGGCTCACGTATTTAACATTTTTAAATACTTTATTTTTTTTCAAAGATAGATGTCTATTTAGTCCCTGTAGGACTTTTTAAGCCTAAATTCAAATTTTGCATTTCCCAACGCACCCAAACCAGGGCTCTGCGGAGTACCGACAATCCTTTGCGATTTATAATTGGACCCAATTCTCTGAATAAAGACGACTTTCCACAGTGCAAACTTAAGCCCACACAATGCTCCCAACATCCACTTTCTGTCATTTGAGTGGCCCCACATCGCCCCCCAGGGCAAAACCGTGAGATTCGTGGGACATCTGAACTCTGCCCATAGCACTTTTTAACCCTACGGCTCCCCTCTGACTCCCCTGACCTTTTGGCGGGGAGGAGGCCAGAAAACGACCCTTCCTTTTTCCTCGTTATCCCACCCTGTCACCTCCGTTCTCTACAAAACACATGTACTTCTGGGGGAGGGAGGAAGAAAACTCTTTCATCTGAGACATATTTTCTTGACCAGAGCATGTGTGTGTGAGAAAGCGGACGGGGAGGGGGAGGGGCGGGGAAGGGTACCAAGGAGCCCAGCGGCAGAGCACCTACAAAAACAACCCTCACTGGGTGAGGCATCAAGGGGGGGAAATCTGACTAAGAAAAGTGATTCGCAACTCCCAGGAAGCTGGGCCGCTCACGGTGGGCAGCCCTGGGCGGTGATGGGGGCGGAGGGATGAAGGGAAAAGAGAAGAAGATGGGGGAAGGGCGGGAGGAGGGGGAGGGGGTGGTACCGAGCAATTCAATGGCGCTTTGATTTAACAACTCCAAGCCCTTTGAAAACATTTTGCCAAGAAAAGCTTGCCATCAACACGTATAATCTCTTATCAGAGGCCCCTGAAAGCCCGGGCCTCGGGGTTAATTCCCCCATCGCAATGAGTTTGAATCAGCTCTAAACCCACAGCGACATGAAAGCGCCCGAGCCTCGGGCCGCACAGAACCCACTGAGATCCGCCGACCGGGGAGGATTACGGGGCCTGTTCCGCGGCGGGCTCGCCGGCGGGACGGGCAGGCTCAAAAGAAAAAGAATAATTAGGGATAATTGCTTGTGTCCAAACACAAGCATTAAGGCCCCCTGTTCCCCTTTGGGACTTTGTGAGCCAGAATGAAAGAGACACCCCCTGTTTTGACAGCTGGACCAGCGGCCTGGATCGGTGACGGAGGGAGGAAGCGCTCCCGGCTGCTGGGAACGCGGCCGAGCCGGGCCGCGGGTGGGCAGGAGACTGGCTCGGCCCAGCGCTGGCCAAGTCCACGCGCGCGCGGGACGGGCTTCCGCGCTCAGCCCTTCCTGCTCTCGGGAAAGTGCGGGTGTGTCTCCACCAGCGCCGGCGGCCTCGGAAGCCTGCTGGGGTCCAAGGAGCAAGGTGTGGGCATTGGCAGGGTGGCCGTAGCCCAGCGCGCCAAAGCCCGAGAGCCGAAGGTGGCACGGGATCCTGGGAAACCCTGCGAGCCGCCCAAGGCTTTGGGGGCCGCAGGGCGCGCATCTTACACTAGTCAAGTTGACACACCCCGCCGCGTGTGATTCTTCAGTCCCACCAATACCGACAAACGACAATATGTCTTCCTAGGCGTGAGGCGGCCTGGGCCTCATTTGGAGACACCCGAGTTCCAGGGCGGTCCCAGTCACATCCAGCTGCGCCCTTGAAGTGGAGGGCCGCGTAGGAGGCCTCCCTTTGTGGCTCGGAAGTGACGCGAGCATTAAACGCAACCCGGGAACCAGGCTTAACGTAGAGCCACTGAATCAGGACTCTCCGACACCGCCGGAAATCCAGAGGCGAGCTGGACATTGAAGCCTGGGGTCAGGGCTTTCGGTAGAGGAGAAAGCGCAGGCCAAGGCCTCCAACCTCCGTGGGTGGAACTGTCAGGGAGTTGGGCTAATGTGACCCGTAGAGTCTAGGAAGTCAGACTGTCCAACAGAGCCAAGCCGGCCTGGAAAGATCCTCGAAGGAGGACAGGCCGGGAGAAGAAGAGGACACCAGGTGGCTCGTACCAGCGGGATGCCAGGTCCTAAGGTGGGGGACGGGGGCGGAGAGGGAAGGAAACCTGAATGAAATGTGGTCTGCAGGACCACCCGGAACACCTGGACCACCCAGGCCGCAGCTTGGAACTGCGGAACCTCGAGGCCAGAGTGGACAAGCGGCTAGAAAGTCTGGAAGGCGGGAAGTGGGTCTTCCAGAAGGACGATCTGGCAGGACATCGTCAATGGCCCCCGGTGGCCGACTGCGGCCTCACAGCCGAGTCCACACCCGCTCCTCCCGCCCTCCCCACCGTGCTCCTCCAGCGCTCAGGCTCCTAAATGCAGATCATATGAGGGGATGGAGGATGAGTGGGGAAGCGGCGCGGCGGACACGCGGGCATGAGTGATTAATTAAAGGGAAACCACATCCGACAAGAAAAGAGTTTTCTGAAAGAAGAGGATTCGGAGAAGAGTTCCCGACGCTGCAGCTGCAGCCCAGACGAATCCGCCCGCCAATGCCCAGCCCTCCCCACACACTCGCACTGGGGCCTGGGGAGAGGACCTGATTTTCTTCTAGCTTTAAATGAAGCTCAAGATTGAGAGTTCCATTCCCGGTTTCTAGTGGGCAGGGAGGTGGCTGGGATGATTTTTGAGCCACTTTCGGACTGCACTGAGCAGCCGAGTTAAAGCAACCTAGGGGTCACCTAAACTCAGCCGGGTTTCTGAGTCTGTACTACCGGGTTAGTAAGTTGATCAACAACAGCTAGGGTTTGCCAGATGTGATCATGGTGGAGACAGAGATTTGAGATCGAAAGCGTCAAATCCAAGTAAACCATATACATGCCCACATTTTCTCTCCTTGGTCCAACTCTGGTGGTTTGGGGGAAGACCAATGAGTAAAAACATTGCCACCAAATAGAGAAAGATGTTTACTGAATTTCATTTTACTTCTGATAGCCAGTGTTTATTAAAATACCCTCAGCCTGTCCAGGATTAAAACATAAAATAAAATGCATAATTATAAGTGGGTTTTAGTTTTAATTTTGTTACTTTTATTTGGTGCTTGGGATTGAACCTAGGGCCTTGTGCATGTGAGGCAAGCACTCTACCAACTTGGCTATATCCCTAGCCAGGGACTTCAGTTTTTGTTTTGTTTTGTTTTTTTGCATGTTTTTTTTTTGTTGTTGTTGTTGTTTTTGTTGTTGTTGTTGTTGGTGGTGGTGGTGGTGTTTTAAAAATTAGTCTCCTACTAGTTTTTTTGATCAGAGAATAATTGGAAAGATTCTAAATGAGAAAAGACATTGTTTTTCTGCCATATAAGGTTGAGCTAGTCTACCTTCCTCCTGGGAGTATAAAATTCAGGAAATGGTAAAGTGTGGATTTTCAAAGTACAGAACTGTTTTCTTGGAGAGAAATTGCATCACACTTTTCAGATTGGGCCTGAGGTTCAGAGGCAATCAATGCCTTATTTATTTGGACAGGGAAGGAGAATATTCTGATGACAGCAAGGGAGACCTTCTTGCTCCTTCCTCTCGATTCCACAATCCTCCCTCTTCTCTCTCTGGTTGCTTTAATCAGGCTGCCCTAAAGAGAGGGCTTTGGTTTGGGGTTTTGGTTTTATTTTGTTTCTGAGACTTAATATTGCACACATTCACCATGCCACACTGGTTTCAACAACATGCAAAAGCCATGAAATTTAACATTCAATTTCAGAGCTTTGGCCAAGAGATGAAATCATAACATTCAATTTCAGGGCCTTGGCCAAGAGATGAAATTTATATTCGAAGGAAAGGGGATGATGCTGGAGAAAGCGAGAACTTTCATGGAATCTATACCATATCAGGATTATATTTTTGCATAAACTGCCTTGTGGGCCTGTTTCATGATGGGCTCAGAAAAAGGTGAAACAATCCCAAAAGGGACGTGTGAAAATGACAGAGAAAGTCTGAATCCCGCAAAAGCAAGCTTGGTGTCCCGGGAGTGCTTCACAGCTAAGGCTTCAGGCCGCACCCGAACAGCCTGGTAATCAGGAAGCGCACTTCAGAGGAAGGGTGGTTCCTGCGCCAGCGGGTGACAGCGAGGCGGGTGGGCCTGCCCGGGAGTGGCGGCCCTGAGCTTAGGCTTGGGGGGCCGAGGCGAGGCTTTCAAATACAGATCACACAATTCGGAATCCCAAGTTGCTGGCGCCCCTCCAGAACTTGGGAAAACGTAGTGCAAACGAGGGTCCAGGAAGCTTGAGCTTCCTTGGGTTTCATGATCAATTCGCCTGGAGGTTTTAAAAATATATCGATTTCACCCCAGAAGACGGCGTTAGGGAAGCAAGCGACCCAACAGCGGCTCCGACCGGCCATCGAAGCCGGCTAGTTTCACCATTAAGTTCCTGTGGAAGCGGCGCTTGAGGATCTAGGAGCACTCGATGTCCTTACAGTTATCCCTTTTGCGTGTGATGGAGAGACCCAGGCTTGAGAGCCTCCAACCTGGAGCTCCGGGTTGCGCTGAGTCCTCCTGCCTTTCCAGCCTCTGCGCTCCAGTCCCGCTGCCCGGAGAGCTGGGCTGACCTGGCACCGAGGGCTATGCCGATCGCCAAGCACCAGGCTGGCCCAGCCTTGGTAACCATTGTGTCCTCGAGAGTGATAGCAACCAGGGCACAACTCCATGGTGGTTCTTCCCCAGAACCAGTGAGTGTAGGCCTGCTCTCACCTGCAGCCCCGGGGCGCCAGGGTAGCGTGCCAGCGTTCCCAGCCCAGGGGACGCATGTTGGGGTTCAAGCAGCAGCGGAGGCCCGAGGTTTCTAGAAGAAAGTAGCAATCAAGATCCTCCTGAGTATGGCAAACCCCCTCCTTGCTGACCCAGGCCAGGTAAACAGATGAGGCAAGCTTCTGTGGGAACTGAAACTGAACTCCCAGGGAAATCACTGGCAGTCCTAGAACCAAATGGGACAAGTTCAAGTTTTAGAGCAGACCTCCAGTTCCCTTGTTCACCTGATAGACTCAGCTTTTAGTTTTGAGAAGCAATTCAAAGTTCAGATCGAAAAAGCTAAAAGGTGTCCTCTGGCCTAGAGTCTCCCACTTTCTCCAAAGATCTCCACAGTGCCTTCAGGAGGACAGCAGAGAAATGTTGGGGATATGTTACAATAAATGACAATTAAAGCTGTTTCATTATTTATTGGGGGGAAAAGTGCAGATGTTTTTATCAGCCTCCCTATGCACTGTGTGTATGCATACCTGTGTGCATGTCCACATCTATAATCAGTCTGTATGTTTATAGAGGGAGATATTTGTGGAATATATACTGTAGATTTAAATTTGCATTCTAAAGCTCTGCAAAAACACTTTCCAATCACAACCACAAATGCCAAGCTTAAGCATCCTGGTCTTTTAAAAGTCAACTAAAATAGTATTTTCTTTTCATTTGTATTTAGAACCTCTCAAACAGGAGCAAACTTTACTTACAGAATGAAGCCACTCTACATGTGAAAAGATGACATACATAAATTGTATTTACAATGGAATGTTTAAAATTCATTTCTGTCTCTAATGGAACCTGACTTCAGGGCATGGGAGTTTCCGCTTCTTGGAGGGGCCTCTAGGCAGAACCAGTTCTTGGCACCAATAGCATTGCCTGATGCTGTAAAACACTAAATCTGGACAGATTTACACAGAACAGAAGCTTTAATTTCACCCTTTGAATTCCAGCCAAACAGCTTTGGGAACTTTTCTATGTTCCAGACCCCCTAAATGTTTTTCCAGGTTGGATGATTGAGCCCCAGGCCTATTGCAGCTCTGCCAAAATCATGACATTATCAGACACAGAAATGAGACCTGTGTCACCATGTATTTTATTTATTTTTTAATTCTGTCTACATAGTTGGGCAAAGAGATTTTATTTTAAAGATGCCACTACTATGTCACTGATGAACCAGTACATGTCTATTTGATAAAAATTTGGAAATGGGTTTTACATGTCAGGAAGATATATTGTTTTCTTTGTAGTTCTTTACTTGAAATTGCCTTCACAGTTGTTTTACTTTTTTCTAAACATATTTTTGTAAGAACAAAAGTTAATAAAGAAGGTATTCAAGACCATTTTTCCAGACACCATATAAATAAAAGTAACTTCTTCCCAGTGAGGCAGACATGGTTTTTCTAACTTTAAAGGACTACTACTTACATTATTGGAAAGATCACTCAGAAGTTGCTTTATTCCACTTCTAATAAAATAATTAAAATACGCTGTGTTTTCCTCAAATGAAACTTGAGAATTTCAGAATTCTTTAACTGAACTGGCAAGCCTTATCACCTACTAAGTCATTTGTTTAGGGGGAACACTTTCCTCTGCTGTACCCTGGACATGTTCGCTACACAGTTATGCTATCATGATGATTATAATTTATCACATGTACAATTCAGGGCACCCACTGTGGGATGTAAGTCAACTACATATTTACATTCTGTAAAAACCAAAGTCCTTTGCATTATCCAGTTAAGACAAGGAATAGACTAAAAGTAATTTTCCCTGGTGTTAAATCCATTCATAGCTGGGAAGATAGTTAAGGACATTTTTTTCCACATAAATTTAGTTACATATGTTTACATTTAGTTACATATGTTTGAAGCTTATTGTACAGTATTTCTGCAGGGCCCCCCACCAAATCATGCAAAAAGCCTGAAATAGTGAACCCCACTATAGCTCCCTTCCCCTACAGGCCTTTTTTATGAGGAATAGTGGAAAGTACAATATATGGAGTTAAGCAAATATTTAACTTGTTCTGTGTCCAAGGCAAATCAGCTTTCAGACCAATGTATGAGCTTTAGTTCAGGGCTGGAGCACATGGCTCAGGTCAGGGCTGGGAGTGAATGACGTATCTGGTCACCCTGTGGCTCTGGCTGGGCTAGGCAGACTGGGGTTCACCCTCCTTTCCAAGGACTGTGGAGAGACTGAATGTTGCTTTATTCCAGAGCTTATCCCAGGTTAGAGCTCTTCGAGGTGAATGTTCTAGAAACCCAAGATAACTTCTTATTTGTCTGAGTTCCTTAGGACAGGCACTATGATGCATTGATTTCTCATTCCCCACTTTTAGCCCTGTACTTGGTATGCAGGAAGTACTTGAAATGTCTGAGAAGTCACTGAAGTCATTGAGATTCCTGGTGAAGAAGATCCCCTTAGGAAGGCTCTTTGGGTTTTCGGGTGACTGTAAACTATTAAGATGTGTGCTATGCCGCAGTAGCCACTAGCCACATGTGGCTATTAATGATGGGAATGCAGTTTATCCAAGTTCACATGTGTTGTAAGTATAAAATACTTACTGGAATTTGAAACCTGTCTCAGTTTGGATTGCTGTAACAGAGGACCATAGACAGGGTGACTGGAGCAACAAATATTTATTTCCCATAGTTCTGAAGTCTGGCAACCCAAGATCAGAGTGCCAGCCCGATGGTGTTCCTGGAGGACCTTCTTCCTAGTTATGTCCTCACGTGGCCTTTCCCTGGTGCATGCAAAGAGTGGGGGAAGGGAGATCTTATCTGTTCTTATAAGGGCATTATCCCATCATGGGGGCTGCAGCCTTCTGACTCTATCTAACCTTGTCTCCAAAGGTCCTGCCTCCAAATGTCATCCCATTTGGGGGTCAGGGCTTCAACATCTGAATTTGGGCTGGGGGTGGACAAACATTCAATCCATAACAAAGACAGTATGAAAATAAATGTAAACTACCTCCTTAAAAATTTTATATTGACTATATATTAATTAATACTTTGGATATAGGGATTTAGATACATCTATTTGTGTTAGGCAGCCTCTAAGATAGTCTCCGCTGATCTCAAGTTCATGGTACTCACTCCCATATGTAATCCCCACCCTACCCCACCCAGAATGTAGGCTAGATTGATGGCTCAGTTCTAACCAACAGAATATGGCAAAAGTGATAAGCTGTGGCATCCAAGTTCAGGTTACAAAAAGACTGCGGCTTCTATCTTGGTTGCTCCTTCTTTCACTCATTAGCTTATTCCAATTCTCTCTTCTTATCTCAGAGTCCAGCCATCACCAAAGAAGAACAAGTAGCCATGCTGATGGTGCCAGATAGAGAAGAGATACTGCTATGGTTTGGAAATTATTTGTTTTCCACAGATTGATGTGCTGGAGGCTTGGTCCCCAATATAATGGTACTTAAGTGGTGGGTCCATTAGGAGAGATGATTAGGTCATGGGGCACCACCCTCAGAAGAGATTAATGACTGTCCCACAGATGTAGGTTAGGGACTGGATTGGTTACTGAGAAAGAGTGGGTTGTTATACATTGACATTGGCTTTCACAACTCCCTTTCTCACTGTGTGATCTCTCCCCCCACCCCACCCCATATCTCCCCCGCTATATTGTGATACAGCCACTGAGTCCTTGTCAGATACCATTACCATGCTGCTTGGACTTTCCAGCCACCAGAACCATGAACCAAGTAAACCTCTTTTCCTTATATGCTACTCAGTATCTGGTATTTTGTTTGAGCAACACAAAACAGACTAAGGGTGAGTCTTCATGGGAGTGAGGCTTTTCAGAAACAGACTGTCCTACCTGAGTGAATGCCTCATATAAGGTAACCCAGCCCACAGCTTGACTCCAAACTCAAGAAAAACCCTGAGCCAGAACTATCCAGTTAAGCCACCCATGCATTTCTAACCCACAGATTCCTGTTAAATAGTAAATGTGTTGTAAGCTAAGTTTAAGGATAATTTGTTACACAGAAATAAATAATTAATGCACTATTACCAAAATTAATTTCAGCTGTTTCTTTTTAGTTAGAAAATGTGGCTATTAGAAAAATTTAAATTACATGTGTGACTCATGGTATATTTCTATTGGACAGCACTGGTCTCCATGGTTCAGATGGGACAAAAGTGATCCGGATTTAATTTGGCATTCTAGGGAGAAGGAGTGAAATTTGTGATGTAAAAATGAAATATTTAGAAACAAACCTAACAAAATACGTTATGATCTATAGTCTCTTGGCTAAACTAGCTTCTGATACTTACATATTAGACTACTGTGGGTTGAGTCAACACTTCCTCTATTCCCAAGATTTTCCCTAGGGCTGGGGATGTGGCTCAAGTGGTAGCGCGCTCGCCTGGCATGCGTGTGGCCCGGGTTCGATCCTCAGCACCATATACAAACAACGATGTTGTGTCCGCCAAAAACTAAATAACTATCAAAAAACTCTCTCTCTCTCTCAAAAAAAAAAAAAAAAAAAAAAAAAAAAGATTTTCCCTAGTTAGTAGAATGTACTGAGAGAGACCCCTCTTTTGTGCATATGTGTACTGGGTCTTGCACATACTCTACCACTGAGCTACACCCCCAAGCCTCAAAGATCACTTGTTTTCCCCAATACTGGGGACTGAATCCAGGTATGCTCTACTAGTCAGCTATATCCACAGCCCTTTTTAATTTTTATTTTGAAACAGGGTCTAAGTTGCTGAGGCTGGCCTCAAATTTGCAATTCTTTCTGCCTCAGCCTCCCCAATCATTGGAATTACAGTCATGTGCCATGGAGAATGGTCCCAAAGACCACTTTTACAGTCATGTGCCATGGAGAATCACTCAGAGACCACTTCTAATATCCTTTCCAGTCCTAAATTATATGATTTAACATTTGCTTGCTTTAGTATTTGCTTGCTACAAAGGAGCAATGGGCACATTGGTAATAGCTGGTTAACCCAACATTAGCAGTTCTACTTTCTGAGTCTCCTGCAACCCTCCTAGAAGTTCACTGCTGACATCTCAGGACTCCAGAAAACTGTTGTCATTTAGGGGTTTGTAGCTACATTTGAAGTTGAGAAGAAACAAAAAATTTAGCTTTCTATTTGCATTTGCAGAACCACAGAGAGTCAGGTGATCATTAGAAAAAAATATTTTAGAAAATCGAATTTTCTATTGGATTACCTTTTCCTAGTACAGTGACAAGTTTTCTTATGTCTTCAATAGCTAACCAATCAAAGTCTCCATCATTTGACCAGAAAGCTGCTGATTTGAATCTCCTCTGTTCTGGTTACTCACAGATTATCATGGAGTAGGAAGACCATGTCTTAAGAATGAACATTGTCCCATGTGCTTGTCCTCTATACATAATTAAGGAACTATCTTCTTTACACACCCTAAATGCATTTAATTTTGACAGTGTAATTAACAGATGTAATACTTCTCTTCTATGGAAACATTTGACCAAAAGAAGATCATTCCCTAAAAGGCTACCATGGATAGTTTCCTCCCCTTAAAATGACCCTTGAAGGCTGGGGTTGTAGCTCAGTGGTAGAATGCTTGCCTCACACATGTGAGGCACTGAGTTTGATCCTTAGCACTACATAAAAATAAATAAATAAAGTAAAGGTATTGTGTCCATTTACAACTTAAAAGATACATAGATATATAGATATGTGTGTGTGTATATATATATATATATATATATATATATATATATATATATATTCAAAGCATTTCAAGGGCTGGGGTGTGGCTCAGTGGTACAGCACCCATGTCTGGTGTGCAGGAGGCCCTGGGCTCGATCCCAGCAGTACAGAACAAAATATGACAAAACAAAAACTTAAAACATTCCATCTTTGGATTATTTGGTGATTTAGAAAGGGACAGCAATTATAACACAGGTCATCATTCTATAAATGATAAAGGATAGTGACTGCTTCAAAATTTTGCAAATAAAAGCTAAAGATGTCCGTATAAATTAATATCATTTGGCAGATGGCATTTATGGTTTACTTATATTTATTTCTATTAAGTCTTTAATTTGAAAACCATCATAGCAATATTTTATTTTAATTAATTAATTTATTTATTTATTTTTAGAGAGAGAGAGAGAGAGAGAATTTTTTTTTAATATTTATTTTTTAGTTTTCGGCAGGCACAACATCTTTGTTTGTATGTGGTGCTGAGGATCGAACCCGGGCCACACGCATGCCAGGCGAGCGCGCTACCACTTGAGCCACATCCCCAGCCCTCATAGCAATATTTTAGTAAATTTCAGATTTTCTATTAGAAATGAGATTTGGAAAACTTATGAAACTGTAGAGGCAATCCTGTGAGGAGGTGGTTAAGCTATGTCACTTCTATGAAGACAACAATTGCAAATCAGAACTTTGTATTGAGTGATAATTTTAATTCTGGATTTTGATTTTCTATGTTTTAATCAACCTAATTTTTTCCAAAATCAAATAGTACTAGTCTATGTATATAAAATAAATTAATCAGTCATTTCAGATGATACCAAAGCTTTTCTAAGTTTTCAAAATGACAGTATCACAGTGCTAGGTGCACCCTCTGTTTTCCACAGCACTATCACCAGACTCCGGATCCTAGAGCTCAGCAATCTGGCCTTCAAACACATGCTCCACTTGAGCTTCTCATCACTTTTGAAAACAAGTAATGAATGGCACCTCATGTTAGGACATATTAATTTAAATTAGTAGCCAAGAAGTGATGGTTCTTAACTTCTGATTTAAAGCCAGTTGTCTTTATTATACTATTTAATGTTAAGCAATATTTACCCAAATCTTGGGGACCCCTCACACACATGTGCAGGCACAACATAAGCTTTTTTAAAAAATAAAGCAAGACATTTTACAAATTAAATTCTATTACTTTCTTCGGGGAATGATGATTTATATTATAAAGGTTCAGAACAGGGAATTTTAGATCTTCAGCTGTTGGGATCCAAGGAGACCATTTTCAGGTATTTGTCTCCTCTTTAATTCTCCTCCTCTCTTCCTCATTGGTTGTCCATGTTGCATCCTTCCCCAACCATACACAATTTCACTATTCTTCCCTGAAAGTCACTGTCCATGGCTGTCTCTCCCTCTCCTAGGTGGACCTCTAACTTCAAAGGTCTTCAAGCATCATAGACCCTTTCTGGCTCCTCACCCTTAGACTAATCCATCCACTGGGAAATAATTTTGTTCTTTCGATGCAGGCTCCCACTCCTGCCTCCTCTGCCATTGCACACATGCAGCTGAAGGCAGGATACACTCTCCCTCTTCTCCTTGCTGACCCAGGATGACTCTCCAAAAGCTTGTCCAGTGGAGCCAGTGTCTGCAAAGGAAAGCGCTCACAGGGCAAGGGGAGGAAAAGTGAGCTCTTATCAGGATCATATTGGCCTTAAAATATCCAGGCACACCCACATCATTCCTTGATTTCAGTTATGCAAATATTTTTCTAATGCACAATTCAAACTCCTGCTCACAAACAGGTGCCTTTTCATGTAATCGAGATAAACTACACATGTGGCTGCTATTTTGTGGCTTTGAAAAGGTGATAAAGGGCATAAGGGACCATCAGGCTAGGCCCTCCCTGGATAATTTTCCCTGAGCTGCTGTGTGAATCCAGACTCTCCTTTTGTTTGCCACTGAGCACGTGACCTCTGCGGATGACTGACAAGGGCAGACTTGGAACAACATTATTTCAGGAGGATAATAACCAGCCATCATAAATTCCTTTTTTAATAGTTCATTGCAGGTTGTAGACTATTGACAAGGACTTTATTTTACAGCACAGAGGAAAACAGTTCCTTGTCGCTGCAAGTCTCTAAAACCACTTTACGACTTTTTAGTACCCGCAGAGAAAACCTAGCCTTTCATGAAATGAATCATCAGTGGTTCAGTTAAAGCCACTGTTAAATAGGAGGAGAAAGGAAGCGAAAGAAAAAGAAATATCTGTTTCAGATACAAAAAAGATATCCTGAAAATCCCCTTCATGTAAATACAATTTTAGCAAAGCTCTCAGGACTACCTTTCTATGTCTTTCTTCCCTGGGTGATAAATGAAATCCAATGAAGAAATATTGAAAAGTCTTGGCCATAACCATGGAGAGAAATTAAAATTAGTTAGGAAGTAGCTTATCCTGAAATCTGAACAGGAGCCTCTAAGGTGCCATTTCTCAGTCTACTGGGAGCACATCACTCCATGCCTGGTTCCTTTTTGTGAAAAACAGACATTACCATTTTCACTGAAAAATCTCATATTTTTGTTAGGATTTCTCTATCTTGACTTCAAATCATGACAATATTTTTACCAATGTCAATTCTTATAATTTTATACTACACATCAGTACCTATACTGAAAATGGACATCATGAAATAGAAAATAATTTTAATTAGAAGGGAGATTTTCTAAGAGTGTATGCATGTTTTCCACCTTTCCTTTAAAAATATGTTGTCTTTCATTGAGAAAATATTTAAGCCCTGAAGAGCAAATCTTATAAATAAAACACACAGAGTTAGAACCATACAAGTCAGATACATATGTGACTAATCATATATTTGATATATTTCTCTGCCTAATCATTAACTTTAAATGCCATATAAGAATTTGTGATCTGTCATAAATTATTTCATAGAAATAATTTAAGAAGGCTGCTGACTAATGTGAAACATTCTAGTTTCCACAAGCAGTTGGCTGCCATTGTAGGAAAAAAAAAAAAGTCCCAGATACGAGGTCACATAAATTATAGTGAATATAAATCTCTAATGATCAAGTGGTGGTTAGAGATTATTGCATTTAGAAGACAGAGAACAAACATATTAAACACCATGAAGACTTTCCAGGTTCCATTCTACTTACTAGGAAACTGGATCCTTTAAAAATCTCCCTCAAAGCCTTTTAACTTCTGTTTTGTTAACTTCCTAGTCTTAATGTCCAAAATTTAAAAATATATGGTAATAGGTTTTATTGAACATAGAAAATAGAGGGGAAATCATTTAATTATAAGAGACTGTCTAAGCTCTATTTTTAAGATGTAAATTAGAAAATTGGCGTTTTAAACTAAGACTCCTAACTTTTTTCAGATGTTCTTCTCAGAGAAAAATCAGAATAATTCCCATTGATAATTACCCAAATAATAGTTATGAAGGACTCCCCCCTCAAATTCTTAGGTTTTGTGCAAAGCTGGAAACATTTGAGTGGAAATAATGTTCCATTATAAAAAGCAGCAGCACATGAGTGAAATCAGGCAGAATTGTCCTGACAGGGGGTCAGAAACCAGAGATGGCAACGTGCGGCCACTCAAACAGCAGCATTATTCAGGTAGAAGTCATAATTAGCTGCATTTTTTTTGTTTATTTGTTTAAGAGATTACTATAAAGTACCAGGGAAAATAATATGACTGGTAGAGAAAAAATTAATTCCCTTTTCAAATCTTCCTTTCCTTCAAGATGTGTCTCCAAAGACAATTACGTCAAAGAAGGTTAGGGGCCTCATTCTGAACACTGTCTTTTAAGTACATTCTAGAGGCCTATTAGACACCATGTAAACTGTAGACAGCAGTGTTTCTACCACCCCAATCCTGAACATCTGCACACCAGCTTCTTGGGAGCAGAAATGGAGACATGTGCACTTTAACATATTCCAAGAATAAAGTCTCCAGGGAAAATCTACCTTTCACCGTATATGGCCATTGTGCAATTCTATCCAAGAACTTGATGCAGATATTTATGTAATGTTGCCATTCCTCACCCCCACTTTCAGGCTGGCAGAGGTTTCAGGAAATGATCTGGGGAGGCCTCAACCATGTCGGTATTCTAAAATGGGAATGGTGCTGATAGAAAAGGTTGACATGTTTTTTGAGCGTGGATTAGACTATCAGCGTGTGGAGCATGTCAGAGTACTTTTTAAATCAACCTTTCTAAAAATATCAATGAATATAACCATTTGAAGTTATTACATGTACTAAACATTCAGTTTGTGCTTTGGGTTTGTTTGGTGAGCTGTGGTCTTGATTCATCTCTTTGGGGAATACCAGGTGGTATTTTATAAGTGACTTTTTAGTGTCTGTGGGGAATTGTCCAACACAGATTAAAACCTTGCTGATTATCAGGGAATGAAAATACAATTAATGAATAGAATTGCAATAAAGAATTCCAAAGGAAATATAGTGCTTAAATAGCACTTAATTTTTTTTTCATGAATAGGATTTACATAATTAAACAGGTTTAAATTTAGCTTATTGAGGGTAGTGGTCATTTAAAGAACATACATAATAGCAGGCGTGCTAATGTAGAAATTGAGATGTGTCATTATAGAAATCTAATGGCTTTGGAGGGCAGTCACAAGCTCTACTAATTCTCTGACTTGTGTTGTCTCCTCATCAGAAAGAAACAGAGATGAGAACATCTGTCTTACTTAATAGTTATTATGACAAACGAATAAGAGAAAAAATATAAAATTGCTTTTGAAAACTCTTAAATACTACAGAAGTACCAAATACTGCTATCATCACATTGTCAACCATCCTGCAGTAACAGGGTGTTATTTTCATTGCAGTGCTAATGTAGGCCTCCAAAGAGAATAATCAAAAGAATGCCTCCATGGCCCTCCATTCAAGCCTCTGGACATAGAGGAAAGACCATCCTCCCTCTCTTCACATTCCTTACTGCTCCTGTGGACACTCTGTGTCCAGAATGTCCTCCAAGAGGAAGATCAGCACACTCAGACTCACAGAGCAGGCATTACGGGATGAATCGCCCTCTGCTTGAGGGCCTCCAAAGCATGTTAATAACCAAAGCTCTTCTCAACACATCCAGAAGCTGAATATACCTTTGAAGACCAAAGGAGTGTCAAATCTCCAAGGCTGTAAGGCCTGCTCCCCCCTCAGCACAACAGTAGTGCTTCATTTTTGTTCCTACTCAGCTTATCCCTTCTTGTAAAATGTTATATTTCAAAGGTATTCAGTAAATTGTTACAACCTAGTAGTGGTTGTAGCCCCAGAGGGGAAAAGGGCCCTAAAAATGTTAATTATCTGAAGCACAGAGCTTAACATTCTGGACTCCAAGATGGTATTTAAGCCTATTTAGATATTTTGTAAATTCTTTGAGGCTAATGCAACTTCTGAATGTGACTAATAATCTCTAATTATTTGTGGAAATGGTAGATGTGAGACCAGATTAAATCCATAATCCCCAAATCTCATTTTAGCCAACAGTATAGCTCCTTTCCCACCAATCCCAGTCCTAGAACATCAACTACTAAGAAATGCAAAGTGGACTTGAGTTCTAAGTTTCTCTTTCTCCTGCCCACCCTCTGGTGGAGATATTAATGAATCACCGAACTTCCAAGGGGAAAAAAAAGGCAGCAGAAAGGAAAGTGGAAAATTGGTGGCCTGGGCCACTGCCCAGCTAGAAAAGCAGACGCTCAGTAATGGCAAGGCCAGAATCCTGGCATAAAGGAGCAAACCACATGCCCAAGGTTAGGAGCCCTGGGCCACAGTTTCCAGAAGCAGCACCACTGTCCCCTTTTTCCTTTGTTGGTACTTTTAGATCATTGCTCTCTGCCCAGTTGAACCAGCTTCCTTCTTGGAGGAGGTACAGCAGAGCTCTAGCCTGGAGCCTCTTCTCCCAACTCCTAGAACTAGACAGGACTAGGCCTAAGACTGACTCACCTGCTCGCTTCCATTTAGGGACAATGTATTAGTAGAATAAGGAAAGGAAGAAGAGGACATGGGCTTTGTTTTTAGGATTACTCTATAGATCCCGTAGGCCTTGGCCTTAGTGCTGCCCTCTCATAGTTGTTTTTTTTTTTTTTAGTTTTTTCTGACTTGATGGTTTATGACTATCAGAACTGTAGTTTCACAATCCTTTTGAACCCAGGTCTAATTCAAAAGAATATAAAATTTTACATTGTAAGGGTATATGAAATTTCAAAATAGATATCCTCTGTGAAACAAATCAATGCAAACAACTTTAGGTCAAAGTTGTTGGTTTTATTCAAAAGACTAGAGAATATTTTATTAAACAAATGTCCACTCTTGGTAATAACACAAAAAGATGTTGTTATTATTATTGTTATTATTATTATTTTACTAGAGATTGAACACAGGGGTGTTTAATCGATGGGCCACATCCCCTGCCCTTTTTATGTTTTAATTTGAGACAGAGTTTGGCTAAGTTGCTTAGGGCCTCTCTAAGTTGCTAAGGCTGGCTTTGAACTTGCAATCCTCCTGCCTCAGCCTTCCCAGTCGCTGAAATTACAGGTGTTGGCCAACCACCTGACTGCTTATTGACTTTTGATTGTTGTGTCCCCTGTTGTCTGAGCCCTCTGGACTGGAATCTTTGGCTAGTTCTAGTTCAGATGTGTCAGAAATAAATTTGGGAGCTGGGAAAAGAGAAACGGAGAGGATTTGGTGAAGAGAACTGGGTGGACCATAACTTCTTGTGGGCAATGAGAGAAAAGTGTGGACGTCAATACTAAGAGATGAAAGAGCTGGTACAGAAAACAGAAAAAGGGAAGGTGTCCGTCTAGATATGAAAAGCTGTCTTCTGGATTTGAGCTTTCTGAACTAAAGAAGCCAGGATCAGCAGAATTCATCTCTGCGATGTCCTTTAGGCTCACAGTACCTCCAGGTGATAGGTGTGTGTGTGTGGGGGGGGGTGGTGACAGCGGATCTCCAGCTGCTGGGAGAGAGGAGGGACTGCAGAGAGAAGCTCTGGTCAGGGCGGAATGCTCCTCCAGGGGTTGTAGTGACTTCCCTCCCGGCCGGCCCGGAGTCCCTGCGCTCCCTCGCGGCCACTTTCAGGCTGTAGCGGACAGCAGAGTCAGAGTCCCGGGGGCGCGCGCCTGCGGGTTCCCGGACCGGAGGGAAGGGAAGTCCCCCGCCACGCTCCCTCACTCGGGTCGGGCTCCCCAGCTCTCGGCCCACCAGGGACCCCGCGAGCGACCATCACCGCTGCCTGCGCAATCTGGAGGGCTGGAGCGCCCTTATTGCGCCACCCGTGGCTCGGCTAGCAAGCGTCTACGGTCCCTCTTTCCTGCCCCCCTGCGGCCATCGGTAAAACGGCGTGGCCGCTCCTCGGCCCTGGTCACCTAGAGCCACCGTCCGTTCAGCGGATCGGTGGTGGGCACCTAGGTTCGCAGGGGCGCCGCGCTTAGGCTGGGCGGAAAGAGCAGCCCAGGCGGTAGGTGCTGATTCTGATCCCTCTGGGATCTTCAAGAGGATTTTCACACCTCCTCATCGCCTCTCCCCACACACCCGCTTATCTAAGGCTGTTTACCCAGAACGGCGAGAATAGCGGCAGCAAAGTCCCTCCCCTGCGCCCGGCCGACCCCCTTGTTGACAATAATGTGATTACTATTGAAGGAGGACAGTAGATCTACAGGGCGGAGGTAGGGGATGCAGCGGGGGCAGCTGCACCGAGGAAGTAAACGTAGCCGCCGCCTTTGCAGGTCCAGCCTTAGGTGTTTATTTCACTTTAAGTTCGACCTTTCTCTGCCCATAGCCTAGAAGGATTTACAAATGACTTCCAAATCCCTGTCGTCTTGTGGGTGCATGGCCTTTCCTTTAGCCAACCCAGCCGGCCAGGTTTCAGTTGCCAGAAAATGTGTTTCCTATCCAACATTTCTCACACAAGGACAAAAAAAAAAAAAAAAAAAAAAAAAAAAAAAATGATGCGTCTAAAAATGATGAGCTTCCTGTCTCGGCTCCCCTCTCCCAAGCTGGTTCCTCACTTAGGAATAAGGCTTTGAGGAGCGAAGATTAGTTAGAAACCTATTTTCCTTTGGCCTTCCCAGATTTCTGCTGGTTCAGGTCCTGTGTCAACTGAAAAATTATTCATGAGACTCTGAGCAGAGCTGATAACTTTTACTCCTTCTCCCTAGAAATTCCAACTGGATTTAAATCACTCCCTGGTCTCTGCAGAGGGTCTATGTTTTATGAGAGTTCTCCAGTGGGCTTTGAAGTATTTGCTTTCCAAATCTGTTTCTCAGCTTCCAGTTTCTGAATAAATTACCCGCCCATTCTCTGCTGCCACTCCTCCTGCCCCCACCCGCTCAAGTGTGAACTTGGAGATGTTTTTTGGACAATACCTTGAAATGAGAGCTCTGGGACTTATCAGCCAATGGCCCGCCCGTGACACCCATTTGCTGCTTGGTTAACTGAGAGATTTCAAATGTCTATGGAATAAGCAGGAAATTTGGGTCTTTAAGCCTTATTCTGGTCATAGATTTATTTCTTGTTCCTAGGATCACTTAACTAGTGTCACCATTTACTAGCTTGGTTGCTTTTTCAGAACAGTCATTAGAATACTCCATTAGGGAACACATTAAAATCCTCATGCGGAAAACATCTTGCAGCTTTTATTTATTTATTTTTTAAGAATTGCCACTTGTTAGAGGTTTATGCTAACTGATGTCAGGCAGGTCTGGTTGAATACTGTAGAGTTCTATTTATTTCATTCTTTGTATAAGGGTTAGTAGGTGTAAAAAGAAAATGGGCAGCTAAGACCCTTTGTTGAGCCCAAAGGCATTTTGCGTTACCTGCCAAGCTCCCTGCACAGCATTGGTGTCCACCCTTCTGTGTGATCAGGATGGGACAGGATTAAGTTGCTCATTGTGATGCCTAACAGGGGGATGCTTCCTTTGCTGTCCCCAATGCCTAAAATGTCACTAAAATCCCTGGTTCATGCAGTGTGTTGCAGAGGACTCCAGAGGAGCCACTTCTGGGGTCATGATTTATCACATTTCCTTGACTGAGCTCATCAGGAGCCTGAGCTGTGCAGGGAGTCCAGCTGGGCCTTCCTAGGCAAGGACCAGGACCATCAGCCTTTTCTTATTTACAGTTGTACTAAAACAACACCATCCACAACAACAAGAAGTAAAACAAACAAGAAATTAAAACACTGAAAAGCATAGACATCTGGCATGTTTACAAAGCACAGATTTCTTACCCTAAAGTAATTAAAGCCTCTCACAGGCTTGGCTGCTCCTGCCTCTGGCTGGCCCATGGCTTCAGATTCCTGGTCCACCTTATCACTGCAGCCTCCTCGCAGGAAGGAAGTCCACCACTCTGCCCACTGGTCTTCTTTTTTAGGGGGCTTCTGGCTTGGTTGGACTCCCACTTTTGTGTGTCTCCTACCCCATAACGTCTGAGCTGAGCAGCAGTCCTTTGGGGAAGAATTCCCAGTGGAGTCTCCAAGTTCCTCCCTGGGCCTCTTGGTAGTCCCAGGCTATTCCCCAGCAGCACACAGAAAGGCTCACCTGTCATTCTCTACTCTCAGGCAGCCTGCTCAGGCAGCAGACGCTGGGCCCCATCCTCCCAGAAGCCTTCCTACTCTGTACTTAGCCCTCCCCTTCCCATTTCCCTCCCCCCCCAAACAGCCCCACTGAAAACCACCTGTTTTGTGTTTTGAAAGCCTGGAAGCTGCACCCCTATCCTCCACCCTCGCAGACCTCCCACTGAGTTCCAGTTTCTGTCCAAACCCCAGATTTGAGTTCTTGACTCATTTGAAGAATATTTTTAAAAATAACATGCCCTGAACTTGCTTGCATGTTTGAGTCTTTTTCTTCCCTGCTTAGGTTGCCCATGGTCCCTCTCTTAGGAAGGAGTAAGCTTGTAAAGTTCTAAGCCTGACAGCCACCAGCGGGGTGGTCCTCAGTCTCCTCAGAGATCAGAGTACCTGCAAAGTCACCATCATCTCTGCAGGGCAACACATAACCCATTGCTTCCCTCAAATGTGCTAGAAACAATTATCTAAGCAAAAACTATGACCCTGTTGTGTCACATACTATAAAATCACCATCACAAGTAAACAGGTTCACACATCCATACAGACATGCAGGAAACTACCAGATTCCTTGATTGGCAGTTTCTGAAGGTTCTGGTGATGCTAATTGTTACAATTTGTTTATGAGGTGTCCCTCAAAAGCTCCTATTAATGCAGAGTATTCAGAGGCAAAATGATTAGATTATGAGAGCTGTAACCTAATCCGTCCATTCTAGTTTAAGTGGGTGATAACTGCAGGCAGGTGAGCCATGGCTGGAGGAGGTGGGTCACTGTGTGCTGCAAGGATACATCTTCCTTGCAGCCCCTTTCCCCCTTCTCTCTCTGTTTCCTGACTTCCATATGCTGAGCAGCTTTCCTCTGCCGGGCCCATCCTCCACAATGTGTTGCCTCATCTTGAACCCAGAGCAGCAGAATCAGTCATCTGTGGACTGAGATCTCTGAACCTCAAATAAACTTTTTCTCCTTTAAGTTGTTTTTGTTGAATATTAAAAAAAAAATTTTTTTAGATGTTGATAGACCTTTATTTTACTCCTTTATTTATATGTGGTGCTGAGAATCCAACCCAGGACCTCAACATGCTAGGCAAGTGCTCTACCAGTGAGACACAACCCCAGCCCCTTGTTGGATATTTTGGTGGCAGTGATGAAAAAGCTGACTAAAACACTAATTTATTCAATATTTTTTTTAGCCTTCTGCCAGCATTTGCTACTAGTCCCCTGGGAGCAGGTGTCAAAGGTTGGAAGATTAAAAACTTAAAATCCACTCAGCTCAATGTAGTGCACAGAGTAATGATCTCCCCCAAAATGTCCACTTCCTAATCCCAAGAACCAGTGCATATGTTACCTTAGGTGGCAGGAAGGCCTTTGCAGATGTAAGTTAAGGATTTTGAAATGGGGAGATTAGCCTGGATTATGTGAATGGACCCAGTGTAATCACAGGGGTCTTTATGAGTGAGGGAGGGAGGTGGGAGAGTTAAAGACACACAAAGATTTAAAGATGCCAAATTGTTGGCTTTGAAGATGAAGGGAGAGATTATGGGCCAAGGAATGCAGGAAGCCTCCAGAAGCTGGAAAAGTCAGAGAGAATGGATCCTCCCCCGGAGTCTGCAGCAGGAGCACATCCCTGCCAACATCCTGATTGTAGTCCATTGAGGCCTCTTCAGTCTTCTGACCTCCAACACTGTGAGATAATAAATTTGCATTAGTTTAAATCACTGCATTTGTGGTAATTAATTATAATAATAGGCAATCAACACTCTCCATAAACTTAATTGTTCATGGGGCTTCAGAAAAGAATACCTTCTTTTGAATTTGATGGGAACTCTCTGGTGCAACATGAAGAATAAAATGGTATTATCATTAATTTTTTTTTCCAAGAGCTGTCATTTCTCATTTACTCATCATCCTCACTAAACCAGGACCTGTACTTTTCACTGATACACTAGCAAGAATCTTTGAAGGGAGATATTGTAAAACTGTATAATAGTATATATGGACTTTTTATGGAGGAGGAAACAGGCTTAGCATTGTTAATTAACTTCTCCAAAGCCACATTTTCATAGCTGATAGGTGGAGAGGAAGGCTACAAGTCTGACTTCAATTGATTTCAAAGCCCCTGCTTGTTCCTCCAACCTATCTCTGTGCCTCTTCTCCAGAGCAGATTACTTCAATGGCACCCAGATCCACCCAGGAGAACTCTTGACCCACAGCCAGAGGGCTGCTTCCTCATGGAGATACCTCCACAGTCGGTGTCTAGCTCAGTCAAAACCGCAGCTTGAAAAGGTCCTGTTGGTTGCAAATAAGGTTTGTGTTGAAAGTTCCTAGGTGGCATAACCAGATATTCTTTATTTGCAGACTGGATTATGTTTCACTTAATACACAGATCTTGAAGGATAAAATGTCCTTTAAAGTCCAAATAAGCCCTAAAGGCCCAGGGAATAACCTGTGCATCCTTTGCCCGGATTTAGTGATTCTCAGCCCTGGCCTTACATTCTATTCATTTCAGAAGCTTAGACACCTGTCAAAGGCCACCTCCCACCTCCAGCTAATTAAACCCCATCAGCTCAGCTGATGGGGTCTGGGCAGTAAACCCTGCTCAGTCTCCCTGGGAGGTGGACACCTTCTCCAGGGTGAGTGTCTGCATGTGCCTATGAGGCAGACCCAGGAATGCTGCCAGGCCCTGTGGTAGGCCAGGGTGCATGGCTGGTAAACACATTGGGTCTCTCCCTTCATGGGTGGATTTGAAGGTGACCAGTATCCCAGTTTGCCCAGGACTTTGATGGGGAGGATCCCCAGGATATGAGGCTTTGAGGGCTGAAATCGGGAAAGCCCCGGGCATGTTTACAAAGAACTACAAGTCTGAAGTCCACAAGAATAAACTCTCATTGTTGGATGGTTAGCACCCTGGTGCCAGAGGAAAGGTGTGTGTGTGCAAGAGTATCAAGGTATGTGAGTATGTATCAGTGTGTGTGTGTGTATGAGTTGTGAGAGAGTATTAGTGAGTGCATGGCTGAGAGTATGCACGGGTGGTGTGCAAGTTGCATTCATATGCCTGAGAGTGTGTATATGAGAGCGTGCGTGAGTGTTGAATGAATATATCAGGGTTGGGTATTAGAATGTTGGGAGTGTGTTCCTGTGTGTGCACATGTATGACAGTGGTGGATGAGGGGGTGAGTGTGTGAATCTGTGTTTGTGTGAGAGTACAGGCAGTCTGGGGACAGTAGGCCCTGCCATCGCAGAATCACTCCAGTGCAGTAGTCTCTAAGTCTCTGTGGCTAGTGCCACACAGGCTGGCCCTGAGTCCTGCCAGAGAGCAGCCCAGAGAAAAGTTCACCCTGCTGGTTCACTGAGCTCAGGGGTAGAAATTGCAAATTTATTTTGCTCTATGACAGTATAATTAGCTTTCCCTCTTGTGAGAAATGAAAGGGCAGTGTGCTCTGACAGCTGTGGGAGCTGCCTTCCTGCCTGGATAAATCTAGTCTCCACTGATACTGTTACACCTGTTTAAACAAGGAACAGAATAGGTATTTATTTGAAGTTCAAGAGGCCATATGAGCCACGGCCTAAATCTAGGCCTGGATATAATTATAAAGATACTTAATTCTTTGTTCTGAAAGATTTTGCAGCCCCCAGTTCCCTCAAAGGCTTGGGCAGTTTGCTTAAACTCCCAGAACGGGTCCCTCCCAAGATGAATAGAGGCAGGGGTGAGACTGCCACTCCATGTGTAGGTTGTGAAGCCTGTAAGCACAGAAGAGCCGCTGGGGGTGACTCCCAGACCTTGCTGATCATCAAAACCACCAACAAGGAAGAGGAGGCTTGATAAGGCCAGGCCCTCTCCTAGGAATTGTCGCTCTTGCACTTGGAATGTAGCCCAGGAATCTGTATTTTACAAAGCTACCCGGGTCATTCTAAAGATCATTCAAGTTCTGACCTGGAACCTGGGGGTGTAGGGGCGCAGCCCTTCCTGCAAGCATTTCTGGGACTAGGTCAGGTACATCAATGTCATGGTTGCCATCTGCTGAGCACTCCTCATATGCGCTACCTGACATTTTCTCCACTTTGCAGATGAGGCAGCTGAGCTCCTTTGTTGATATTTCTGCCATGTATGGGAGCACCTTAGAACTATAGGTCAACATGTTTTTGAGGTTACAGGCCCTTTTGAGATTCTAACAAAAGCTATAAACCTCTCACCATAAAACCACATATGTACAGAAGATTTTTCATCATTTTAGAGGGTCCATTGAGCCCCCTGAATCCCACCCAAGGAGCTATCCTGAAGGACACACCCTCTGGAGGTCACAAAGGAGAACAGTGAACTAGGATCCTCAGCAGCCTGAGTGAGGCTTATGGAGCACTTACTGTATAGAGAGCACATTGAGAGGTGAGATGAACTGGAAAGACATGGCTGAACAGGAAGATAATATGAAGTCTAAGGTAGTTTATGCCAAGACTTGAACAATATACACTTAGTGTGGTGAGGTGTCCCGGAATGTGGCATGAGTAGGACAGCTGAAAGGTTGGGAGCTGAGAGCCCAGCTTTTCAGAACCCAGGCCTGAGCCCAGTGGGAAGGAGAGAATTCTGAGCAGGAGAGATTAGAGAACAACATCCCACAGGAAGTGATGCTTTTTGGGAGAGGGGAGGACCCCGCAAGCAGGACAGAGATAAGGAAGAAAGCTAGGTTATTTTGTTCTTCAAGGATGTTTTTGTTTTTGTTTTTTTGATACCAGGTATTGAACCCAAGGGCGCTTAACCACTGAGCCACATCCCCAGCCCTTTTTATTTGGAGACAGGGTTTCACTGAGTTGCTTAAGGCCTCTCGCTAAGTTGCTGAGGCTGGCTTTGAACTCAAGATCCTCTTGCCTCAGCCTCCTGAGCTGCTGGGATTATAGCCATGCCTGGCTCTTAAAGGAGTTTTTATACTAAGAAATGGGGGAAAAGGAAGAAAGATAAGAAAAATAAAAAAGAAATGCTCAAAGAGGGTGTAATATATTTACACTGAAAAAATATTTTAACACAAAACATAATGCAATATAATTGTATGTTTACAAAAAAAAATTATACAAGTTTCATGGGAACTTCTGTCAGTTTAATTTGGGGACTATAGCATAAGCCCATTTGCAGATTACAGTGAAAGCCTAAACTCTAAGCTTTATGTGAAAGTGGGGTTTGAAGAAAACAGCACTGTGGTCACTCTTTGTGCCTCCACCCTGTGATAGACCTATCTGCTTTAGTGTGGCTGCTGGCTGCGCAGGGGTGTGGAGAGCCAAGTCAGACGTGAGAGGGCTCATGGGACCCTGCTGAGGGTTTCCTTCTCTGCCCTGTAGGGGGAGCTGCTGCAGTTAGGGAAAGTCCTTGAGGGCAGAGGGTGGAGGCCTCTGGGTGTGGGAGAAACTGGAGGCTGGGAGAATGGCCAAGAAAGGATTGCAGAGAGCCAGAAGCAAGGAGGGTCTGGACAAGGGCCAGGGGAGGGCAGTCCCAATGAAGGAGGATGATCCTGCCCTAGAGGCTTGGAAGAAAGAGACCAGGCAGAGAGGAACCCTGGTTTTTCTGGAAGGTGACTGGACCATGGTGGCTCTGTTAGCAGAACCAAAAGAACTCACAGGGTCTAATGGGTGGCAGAGAGATTCAAAGCATAGGACATCTCCACTGTGCTTGCTGCAGTGAGGGTCTCCCTCAATAGAAGATAGACATTGTAGGCTGAGCCACTGTGCAGTGGGCACTCTATCATTCTCTCAGGGGGTGTTCAGATTCTGAGGAGTGCCTTCTCTTTCCAGCTAGGGAGGTCCCTCCTTTTGCTCTGCCCAAGGCATGGCATTGTCAAGTGAATCTTGGGTTCTTGAAATAGACAAGGAATTTCAGCAACTCCAGGGAACAGTGCCTTGCAGATACATGTAGAACATTTTAATAACATCTAAAACATGTGAAAATTAATAAAATTTTGAAAAGTAGGGCCAAGAGTCAATCTTTAATTTTAGGTGTGGGACAAAAAGAGGGGAAAGTGCTGGCTGGAATAGACCTTTATTTTGGGGAACAGCAGGAATTAACACAGAAAGAAGCTCATGTGGAAAAAGAGGAAATGGGGAGTCTGATACCTATTTCCCATAGTAGTTCAGTTAAACGTGAGATACAGAAATGCACATTGCCACTGTCCAGGAGAGGAAAATGTTTTTAGGCAAATAAAGTAGTTTCCTATTTCTGAGTGTAATTTCTTTGCATAACAATGAACTTACTAAACAGACCCAGAAATTATTAACAAGATCCTACAACCCATTTTTAAGACAATTGAAAACATGCTGCAAATCTGATTTTCCACATTTAGACAAAACTACATACAACCACTTTTAAGGACCAACAGCAACATGAAGGTATATTTAGGCCTCTTCTGCCATTTTAATGAATGAAACGTCCTTACTGGATTTTATTTTCTGTTTTGCATGGAAGATCCTTAATCCCCAGAAGGATGACATTTTCACTATATGCTTTTGTGTTCTGTGGTGAAAAGAGCAGAACTCCATCCTATATCCTCTAAAAAAAAAAAAAAAAAAAAAATGAGGTCATTGTCAATTCCCTTTTACTGTAAGTTTTGCTCAGAAACGAGAGAGGTATGTGGTCCGCTGTAATCATTGTAGTAAGGACACCAACACCAAGCATTTCTGGCATGCCATGACCCATTTTAAATTATACACAGTCACGAGCCATTTAACAACAGGGATGGTCCTGAGAGATGGTCATTAAGCGATTTCACTGTCATGCAAACATTATAGAGCACTTGTACAACCTAGATGATATGGGTCAATCAGGAGATGTGGCCCCTTGATATAATCAAGGGACATGGACAACACAAGATTTATGAGGCTTCTGCCAGCATGACATAGCAGACTTTTTTGCAGCACACTTTCTTTTTTTTTGTGTTGTTTCAAGTAGGAGGACACTCTAAAATAGCAATAAAATATATAGTGTAGTATAGTAAATGCATAAACCTGTAATACATCTGTTTATTATCAAGTATTATGCACTGTACCTAAGTTATATGCTATACTTTTATGCAACTGGTAGCACAGTAGCATTACCACAAACATGTTATGATGGGTATGAGGTCATCAGGTGATAGGAATTTTTCAGCTCCATTATAATTCATTATAATTTTAAGGACCACCACTGTATATGTAGTCTACTTGACTGAAACATTGTTACATGAACATGACTGTATATTAACTCATTTAATCCTCAAAACACTTTGAAGTGGATATGATACTATACTAGTTGTAGATGGGAAACTAAAGCAAGAGTATAGTACTTAAAGTCACTGAGACAGTAAATGGCAGAACCAAAATTGGGGTCCAGGTAGTCTAGCTCCCAAGCCCACATTCTTAACCATTCTGCTGATTTTTTTTTTTAATTCATGGACACTGGTGGAAAGAAGCATTTTGCATCCTGTCTCCTTTAGACCAACTCAAAAAATGACGTGGTCATCTTCAGTTCTCTTCTCTTGCAATTTTTGCTCAGACATGAGATGTATGTTGGAGTCTGCTATGGTCCTAATAGCAACATTAAGCACTTCAAAATTTTGTCTATCCAGAACCCAAGAAATGCTCTTTGCTTTGTAGAGCACAGAGGCTATGAATTCTGAGAATTATAGCTGATGAAATCTCAAGGTAGGTCCAATGTCAACAGACTTCCTTTCTGGTCTGTGGGAACTTTGAAGCAAATAAAGCCATCATCTGGTAAGCAAGCAACAAACACATCAAGGCACATGTAATTTCTCTAGTGTATCTCAATTGTGTTTCCCAGAAAGGAGTCAGCTGATGGTTTTTTCATTAAATTTTCTAGGACATCACAGTCTGTATCAAATCGGGAATAGTTGCTTATCTGAGAAGCAAGAATAGACATCTAAGTGTGAGAAAGTCAAGGTGGAGCTTCTCAGAACTGAAAATAACAAGAATCTCTTAAGGCCTGGGGCCTTGGCTAATAAGAACAATTTATTTATTAGGTGGCCTTTAATTGCTTCCTGCTGGCAACATGACCAGTGCTTAACACAATCCTCATCTCCTGGCCTTCCTGGGTGTACAATAGCTTCTACTTCTCAGATCCGTTGGCATTTAGGTACAGACATATGAACAGGTCTATAGAATGTGGGTGGAAATGCCATGCATTACTTCTGGGCTGATTTCTCTTTTCCTGCTGCAGCTTACTTGGGGATCTTGGGTTGACATGGTGAATCACAGGATAAATATGGTTTGCATCACCGTGTAGATGAGAGATGCCAGAGAGTCACCTGGATGTTCAGAGAACTTTGCATGAAGGAAAAATAAATATTTTGCTGTGTTAGGAGACTGAGATTGAGGGGTTGTTATTGCAGCAAAACCTGACATATCCCGAGTAACATGCCAATTTTTTCTCGTCTCCTTTTCTTGTATAGGCAATTTACCAACTCTCTACATTTTTCAGTTTGTTTTAAGTTACTTTCCCCACATTGCTGTCACGAATTTTTCTCCTGGAGTCAAGAGATATGTGGATATATGATTGCATATAGATATGTGTGTATGTATTTGCCAGAACTAGTCTGCTCTACCCTCTTCCTTCTTTTTGTTTTTAAGAACTACAAAGCAGGATCCCCCAAAAGATAAACACCCCCAGCTCACACCACCAAGGATTTGTAATTGTTAAAACTTTATCACTCTTTCTTCAGAGCCCCTTTTTAATTTTAAATTAAATAGAACATTATGGTCACAGTTGAAATACTCACCCAGCTCCAAACATCTATTCAGTCTATGTCCCCATGCCCTGGGTGACTGAGATAGAAATGTAGGATGTTCCCATTGAGTCCTTTTTGTGCTTTTACACAAACACACGTGCACACACTATGTTTGATATTTTTACTATACGTGAAGAATTTCTGAACTTGATAGTTGACTGAAAATTAAATGTTGAGATTTGCCACAGGAAGGTATGTTTATGCTGATTTCCCTTTTAATAGTCCATCATATGAATAATATGAATATACCACATTTTATCCATTTTGCTATAGACGAATGTTGAGATTGTTTCCAGTTTTCATGATTATGTTCAATGCTATCGTTGATATTCTTTCACATATCTGTGTGTTGTGGTTTAGATACGAGGTGTTGCACAAAAGTTCATGAGTGAGAAAATGCAAGAATTTTCAGAGATGAAATGATTAAATCATGAGATGTGTAACCTAATCAGTGATTAATCCACTGATGATGGATGAACTAGGTGGTAACTGTAGGCAGGTAGGGTGTAGCTGAAGATGGGTCACTGGAGGCATGCCTTTGGAGTATATATTTTGTCCCTGGTGAGCCGAGCTCTCTCTGCTCGCCCTCCCTCCTCCCTCTCCCCAGCCTCCCCACCCCTCCGGCCCCCCATCTGATGGTTGTGTCCTGAGCTGCTTTCCTCTGCCACACCCTCTGCCATGATGTCCTGCCTCACCGCAGGCCCAGAGCAATGGAGCCAGCAGTGTATAAACTGAGACCTCTGGAACCGTGAGCCCCAAACAAACTTATCCCCCTCTCCCTTGTTTTTGTCACATCTTTTGGCCACAGTGATGAAAAAGCTGACTAAAACATCATACATGAGAGCTTCTCTAGGGAACATAACAAGAAATAGAACTGCTGGAGCATAAAGAGTATGGTTTTTCATTTTTGCTTGATTTTGCCAAATTGCTCTTGAAAAGGTGGACCAGCATATGCCAAGGGCTTGTGTTTCACCACCACGTCCTTGCCCTGTGGCCCAATATAGAGTTACATATTGCATCTTTAGCAAATCTTCCCAGCTAACCACTCTTATCCTAGATGGTTGTGTTTTACAGTACTTTTAAGCTTTAAGTTTTTTGTTAAAAAAAAAAGACATACTCATTACGAAAAATTAAAGCAATTCATGAAGGCACAAAGAACAAGGCACATAGACCACCTGAAATCCTACCATCCAGGAAAATTAACATTTGCATAAACACCCTCTTAAACATTTGGTGGAAATGGCCTTGTGTGCAGACTCACATAAATGGATTCCGGCGATGTTGGTCTACTGCCTGCCTTTTTACACAGTGGTATATGTTATGAACACCTTGGGACACTTTTCCAAAACCACAAAACCCTTCTGGTTTCCTTTGGGTTGGTGTTGTGTTAAGGTTAAAAGTTGAGAGGAAGGGAAGGGAGGAGGGAGGATTAACAGACGGTTTGGTGCGTACTTCGTCTGATTTCCTCATTCTAACCATTCTGGGAGGTGTGAAGGTCTGGATCTTCCATGTTCCCCCAGAAGCTGACGTATTGAAGGCTCGGTTCCTGATGTGGCAGTAGCAGTGTTCAGAAGTGGGGCCTCTGGAAGTCACTGGATCATGAGGGCTCTGAATTTATGAATAGATTAATCAACTTACAGATTTGCAACTTAATGGACTGTTGGGAAGTTCTCATAAAGTTTCTCAGAAGAAACTAAACAAACTTTAGGAGGCAGCACCTACTTGGAAGAAGTAGATCATATTTAGTACAAACTGGAAGGATGCATTTTGTCTCCAGAACCTTCCCTTTCTGCTTCCTGGTTGCCCTGAGGTGAGCAGCTTTGCCCTTTCACAGTCTCCCATCCGGATGCCTGCCTCACCACTGGCGGAGAAACAATAGACCCAAGTGACCATGAACTGAAATCTCTGATGCCATGAACCAAATACATTTTTCTTCCTTGGAGTCAATTTTCTCAGGTATTTGGTCACAGCAACAGAAAGCTCACTAACATAGGAGGTAAGGGTTGGCACGCATTGCACACTAAGGCAGAGCATAGAGGGCCATCAAGTCAGAACCAGGTAAGGTCTCTGGCTTATTCTGCATCAGTTACATTCCCACCACTTCCCATCTTCCACTGGGCTGCCCCCATCCACTATGGAGTAGAAAGAGGGAAGAGGATTTGATGTTGTAGGAGACATGAGGCTCTGGTCTCATCACAACCTTGGAGAATCCAACAGTAAAAGTGGGCATCTGTTTTTCATCTTGCCCCACAGGCAGAAGGCAGTGGTGTCTTCCAGAAGGACCTCTGAGGGTTGGGGGTATCATCGATAGACATGGAAAGGATGAAGAAATACACCAGATCCTAAGGGATGGTTCTGAACTCTCTCAGACCTTGGGGAAAGGGAGGAAGGGTCAGGAAACACAGGGGGACAGAGGTGGGATGTCATGTTATGTCCAACTTCACTTAGTGTGGCAAGAAAGCTGTGAGGGCCTCTCTGAGCCCTCCAAGAATGCCTATAAAACAGACATTGTAGGCCAGGGTCACTCACTGCTTCATTTAGCAAAAAAAAAAAAAAAAAAAAAAAAAAGCATATGTCATTTCATTTTCAAAAGCATATAGCCATCCATTTTCTGTACCATAACAAAATAGCTGAGGCCAGGTACTTGTAAAAATAGAAGACGTTTATTTAGCTCACAGTTTTGAAGGCTTAAATTCCAAGATCAGGCAGCTCCATAATTAAGCCTCTAGTGAGGGCCTCATGGTGGATGGCATCACGATGGCAGAAGCATATGTGGAAGAGATCACATGGAAGACAGGAAATCAGAGGAATTAAGGGGCCAGGCTTGCTTTTTCTTAATAACTTGTAAGAACTCACATCTCAAGACCCACAAGCATTAATCCTTTCTGAAGGCGTGTCACAATGACCTAATGACTTACCACCTCTGAAAGCTTCTGTCACTTCTTAATAGCACCACATTAGGGACCAAGCCTCCAGCACATAAACCTTTAGGGAACACATTGCATCCAAACCCGTGAGGAGAGTCACCAGGCCAATAATGTGGCCTATCTTCAACCCTGTAGTTGTCTAGCACCACGTATGACCAGGATTCTTAGAGGTTTCTACGATTGAGGGAGGGAACACCCTAACTTTTGGAGGTTAAATTTTGTATTGGAGAAATAAAGGAATGTCACGTTTTTTGAATTTAATATTGTGGCTTAAAATGTAGGGTTGAGCATGGTCATGAGACCCATGCACTCACATGGCCCTCTGATCTTAGAAGAGCCACAATTGGTTTGATGACCTGCGGTCGCCATCTTGAAACTCTTCATAATGTCTAAACAGGAACCTCACATTTTTATTTTGCACATATGTGCAAATTATGTAGCCAGTCCTGCTAAAATGAATGTCTCCTGCATCCCCATGTGGAGAAGTTTCAAGTTTTATGTCTTTTGGGGAAAATCCTAACTAAGAAGTTTCAAATTTTATGTCTTTTGGGGAAAATCCTAACTGAGTTAATGAGCATGCTGACCACTGGCCAAGGCCACTATGCTGCCACAGGCACCATGACCACCTTGGTTTGTTCATGGGATGATATTGTATAATGCTTATTCACCAAGTGGATCGTTACAACTTTTTCATGAAAATAGTCAACATAAATTTAATGTGTACTATTAGAAAACTAAACATGAAAATTATGTTGGCACATAGAAAGGGTAACTTAGATGAAAACAAGCAGCTTGTAGGGTCACTTTTGGGTGGACTTCAATGAAGAGGTCTCAAAAAGTTCAGGGAACCCTGAGCAGGTACCATGTGTGTCACAGCATCCCCAACCTCCTCCCTATAATGAGTCCTGTCCAGCCCTGAGGACATGGAGCTTTTCGCCTCTTGCCCTTGAGTCTTTCATTTGGAAAGAACTTCAGAAATCATAAATAATCTGGAGTCTTTGTGTATATTTGGAACTGAATCATTTCCTTTTGAAGCTGTCAGATTCTGATGTTTAGGATTTCTCTGCGGTTTATGCCCCAGTTCTTGAGACTTTACAAGACTCCCTTATAGAGTAAGGACACTTTTTCCCCCAAGGTTCTGAAACTACCACTGCTGCAGCACAGGGCTTCCAGAAACTTGTGCAGGTGCCCAGGTGTGCATGCTTGCTGGCTGGGCATACACCCAGGGACAAGGAGGTTAGTGGATACAGGTAAGACCAGGGGTCAGGAGAAGGAGGCACATCCTCTTTCTGACGCAGTGTCCCTTATGCCCCTAGACAATCACCCCCTCCCCCCAACACACACACCTGCAGCCTTCTTTCTCTGTAATTAACACAGGAACTTTTCATCTCTCACCAAATGAGTCTGTGTTGGGACATTGCATAGTTCCGCAAGAGAAAAGCAAGCGCCCTTGCTGCCTTCAGGGAGCTTACTGAAGCGACAGTTACCTGCCGCCACGTTTCACCAATTGCTTTCTGTGTGCATTCTAATTGTTCCACAGAAAGTATGCATTACTTATCTAACACTTTTTAAAGGAGAAGGAATAAGGCCCCAAGTCCTACTAGTGTGTAAGTTGCTCCATGTACAAAGTTATACTTGACTATAAGTTAGAATTCCATCAAGGTATTAAAGAAATATCGATGTCCACTAGATCTCTACAGCTCCTCGTCCACATAATGAGCTTGAGCTTTGTAGGTTTGATTCTATCTCCACAATTTGCTAGCTAGTAAAATAGAATGATGATAGTACCTATCTTGTAGGTTCTTTCCAAGCATTCGATGAGATGGCACATGGAAAGCACCTGCCGGAGGGCTGGGGATATAGCTCAGTTGGTAGAGTGCTTACCTAGCATGCATAAGGCCCTGGGTTCAAGTCCCCAGCACCACACACACACACACACACACACACACACACACACACACACACACAAAATTCCTCTTGGGGCTGAGGTTTTGGCTCAGAGGTAGAGCGCTCGCTCAGCATGTGTGAGGTGCTGGGTTTGATCCTTAGCACCACATAAAAATAAAACAAATAAAAATAAAGGTATTGTGTCCAACTACAACTAAACTAAAAAAATTAAAATAAAAAAAAAAAAAGAAAGCACCTGCCGAGGTGAACATGCACTAATTGTTAGCCATTATCATGGGCTTCTCCCTTCCTCCCCCTCTACTCCTCTACTTCTCTCTATAATGGTGTTATAGACCAGCCAGGGCGTCTCAAACTTTAATAGGTACACAGATGATCTGCATATCCTGTCAAAATGCAGACCCTGGGCTGGGATTGTGGCTCAGTGATAGAGCACATGCCAGCAGTATTGTGCCCATCTACAACAAATAAATAAATAAATAAATAGAATGCAGACCTTGACTCAAGAAGGTCTAGAGTGGAGGCCAAGATACTGAATTTCTAACAAGCTCCTGATGGTGTCCTGCTATTGATCAGTAGACCACAATTTGAGACATGAGGGCAAGAGTAAGTTCATGTCCTTTGTGGATGCTCAGCAACAAAATGCCCTGGGATTCCCTTCTCTCTTAGGTAGTATTATACCATCCTGTCCATCACAAAACATATCACCTCCTACCATATGTCAGACCCTGTGCTGCTTCTGGGAAATCAAGGCATTTTTTCATAATACAGGGCTCCTAGCCTTAAGGAGCTTATATTTTTCATGTTCACATACAAATCCAGGTGGCTACACAAAGTCTATCTTGGGTGCTAAATGAGAGCTGCAAACAACAAATGAAAATGAGACGCTAGGGTCTATTTTAAATTCTCTAGAGAACTAAAGTCCAAATACTTAAACTTTGAAATTTTGAGGATGAACATATGCTCCAGATGCAGGACTATATTCATATGTCTTAAATTTTAACATGAGAGCTGTCTCTCTCTATATAAATACATATTCCCACAGGATACGTGCCGTCGTGGTGTATTGTCAAGTGTTCATGGTTGCAAGTTTTACTCATTCCTCACTAGCCAAGGAGCCATGGGCTGAGATACGGAAGTCATAAATACACAGGCTAGCGACTGCACCACACCATTGTATCCATTGTTGAAGGAACATGTTTATCTCATTTGGTTGCATTTTGTGGGACTTCCAGCTCCTGCTTTATTCCATTTGAAGATTATTATTTGCTATGGAAATAGTGATGTCAAATTGATGTGGGTGGGGCTCAGGGCCCTGAATAAACACAAAATAGTTCATCCCACAGGGTGCAAGTTATTATTAGGTTTAGGAACGGCCAGCTGTGTGGGTCACCCCTCCCAAGCCCTGTGTTTTGGATCGAGCAGTCTGGCAGGCTATGGGGTGGCACACTTGGAAGAAAGTGTCTGTTTTAAATAGCACAAGTATCCTGGAATAAGTATATTCCTCCTGCCAAAGTAAGAAGTCATCTTCCTGTAGGAACAATGAGACCAGACAAGGGAGGTAACCTAGAGTAGAATACTAAGATGAGTGACCATGCAATCATTCTGACATTTGGTAACTTATGAGGCTTTCTGGGAGTCCTTGGAGTTGAATAGAACTGAAGTTGGTGGCCATGGGAAGCCATGAAGCTAAAAGAGAGTCAGGGTTCATGGGGTGGGAGATACAAAAGGACTGCCCCATGACATCAGCTATCTTTTTTTTTTTTTTTAATCAGACACTATGTTCCAGGTATTCTATCCTTTGATTCTCCCAACAAATGGATGCCCTGAGTAATAGTGTTAACTCCATCTCACAGAGGCAGAAGAAGTCTTTAGGACTGGGAGACCTTTCTCAAGGCCATAACAAGGTGGTAGATAAGAACTTGAACTTATTTTGACTCTAAAATCTACCTCTCTTTAACCACCTTAAGAAAGATTGACCTTAAAGAAAAAGATTGACTTGAAATCTTGCATTTTGAATCCACTGGACTAAAAGAGCTTGTTATCACTAGATCCATGAAACCTACATCCATCATAGCCTGATGGCATAGGGCACATCAAAGCAAGGTTCCCAGAAATAGAAGAATGACCAGACTCCCTCTGCTGGTTTTCATTGGTATGGCAGTAAAATCAGAGACCACAGCCCCAGCGGTGATACCACACCATGGCCACAATTAGGGAGCTCCTGCCAGGGCTCCAGACCTGTGCAAGGCATCACACTGAGCCTTAAAGCACTGGGGACTGTTGATTTTACTTGCAGATCAGGGACTTGCTTCAAGTCACCCAGTTAGTAAGGAACCAAGTCCTTTGGCTACAAAAAGTCAGGACTTGTCTGCCCTGCTCCACTGCATGTGGGCCAAGATCTAGCAACTGTGAGTTTGAGGCCACTGAGGATCAGGCTCAGTGGGACAGCATGGGGAGGCCTTTGGCAATTGCCTTTTATAAGGCCAAGGCAGGCTGAGGCCAGAAGAAGCCTCTGCCAAATTTAAAACTATATAAACACAACATGCTCCATTCTTCTCTGTGGCCACAGTCTCTCTCTCAGCACCCAGAACCATCCTCCTGCTCAGTGGCCTCCTGATGTGGTTGGCCAGAGTATCAGTCACCTCTTCATTTGTCCCATAAATAATTGCTGGATGTTTTCCTTGTGCTAAACTCAGGGCCTTTGATTAGCAGGGCCACCTGACCTGGAGCACCCTTGAAGATGAAGTTTGGCAAGCGTGTGGCCTCAACACAAATACTGGTGTCATTCTTAGAAGCTCATGGGAAACCAGTCTTCTAGTTCTAACAGCGTCTAGATCCATGAAGTGAGCTCCACAATTAGGACAGAGGTTTTAAAAAGTGCCTTGCAAATTCTACAGTGGTGCTTGAGTGTTGGATGTTATTTCAATTACATAAATTACATATCTTAGAAAGTATCCAAGAAGTGAACTCAGAACTGGAGCAGTTTTGAGAAAGGGGAAATAGAAACCATTCAGAGCCCAAAATCATACAATGCCTTAATTTTTCATCCAGTCCTGAGGCTCTCTCTTCATAGGATGCTGGCTGGAGGCCCAATTTCTAGATTTCTTTTAAACTTATTTTCTTTCTAGAAAGAACCTCTATCTCCTACTGTCTTCAGCAAACTTTTGGCTTCTCCACCACTACCCAAGGCTGCATGTATGTCTGTGCAGGTTGTACCTGGCACAACTAAAGGGGGCGCCATTCACATCAAAGTCCTCGTGAATCAGACCATTAGTTCTTAAACTGAGCTGCATGTTGGAAACACAGTGTTGTGTTCCTCTTCCGAAAGTCTGATTTAATTGGTCTGAACTGCATCTTGGTTTGAGATTTTTTTTTTTTTTTAAAGCTGGCCAGACAATTCTAATATAAGTCATGTCTGAGAACCACTGAGTCATACCACACCATGAAAAGTGCCCACTGGGCACATGTGGCATATAACCTGAATAGCCCTGCAAATTGATCACCCGTACTGTAGGAAAGGTCACAGACTAAACAATACTGTCTTGACTTTTATGTCCTATTTTTCCTTGGGCTGGGATTAGGGTTGAGGAAAGGCTAGGGACCAAACCCTGTTCCTTTGAAGGATCTCTTCAACTTCCTGCTTCCTCCTGAGGAATGAGGGAGAGGCAAGGGTCTAATCCTGCTGAAAATTGGGAATCTTTTCAAGCCCTGTCATGGAGTCTGCCCAACTTTGGTGCTTGCCCGGGGTGAGCATGCTGTTTTGATCGCCTGACTGAGAGAGTGATTTAGGCTCTCGGAAGAGCCTGGCCCATTTCCCCTGGTGCCCAGGTCATTCCCTGATTATAAATCAGCCACCTTTAGCAGCTGCATTTTTCTCTTTCAGGCCACAAGGGAACTGTGTCGTTTTTACTGAATTAGCAACTTAATTGCACCAAATATAGCTCTAATGCCCCAAAGAAGTTATGGCGGTTCCCCAAGGTGTCTGGCTTCCCTGCTCTTCCTCTCCCTTCCACCCTCCCAAACCCAGGGAATAAATTAAACTCTGGAAAATTCAAGCTTATTAAATCACAGCTTCTGGAATGAACTGGCTTTATTTTGCATATGTCAATACCATCAAATCCTGCTATATGAGTTCAATGTCACCATTCCCATAACAACTAATGACCTTCAATGAGAAGATGGGAAAGACCAAAAATCCCACAAAAATCCAATGAAATGAGACAAATATGTGACAAATATCCTTGGTACTGCGGTTTAGTCTGAAGCTTGCCTATTTTACAACTTCAATGCTCTGTGACTCCTTGACGCTCTCCTGCTGATAAATGCATCTGTCATTCTAAAAGTGCAAGTCAAACTTCTTTGGCCAAAACCTTGTGTCTGGCATGTGTACTTATACTTGGCATTTCAAAGCTAATATTTTTGGTTCAGCAGGAGGATTCAAAACAAACATGTTTTTTCAAGTTGCAAATTCTTGAGCAGATATTTGAATCCAGACTGAAGTTAGAGAAAGGGAGGAGGAGAGAGGAAAAAATACACGAACCAAGTATGGAAGGGTCTATTAGTTGCTTGTGCAATATGGACTTTACCACTTGCCCTTTGTAACAGAACAGCCACAATAAAAGAACTAACGAATTCTGGTCAGTGAGACAGAAATACAATCATTCCTTAATATTCATCTAGCACTGATTCCAGGACTCCCATGGTTATCAAAATCCAAGAATGCTCAAGGCCCTTTTACAAAATGGCATAGTAATTTACATCAAACCTAAGTAGGCCCACCCATATACTGGGTGGGATACTGGATGATATACCCATATCATCTCTAGATTACGTTTTATAATGCTTAACACAATGTAATTGTGTTAAGTAAATGCTATGTAAGTAGTTGTTATACTGTACTGTTATACTGTATTGTTTGGGGAAAAATGGCAAAATAAAGCTGCATATGTTCACTACAGATATTTTTGATCCTTGGTTGGTTGAATTCAAAGGTGTGAAATCCATAGACACAGAGGGCCACATCGACAATGTGGAACTTCTGGAAGATTTTTTTTTTTTTTTAGAGAGTTGAATCAGGTGTGAAGTGTTCCCTTTTTTTTTTCTCACCTGTTTTTCTTTCCTTCAACTTAGGATGTGGACCTAATGCTGGAGCTTCCACAGCCACTTTAAACCATGAGGCTACTTTAAAGAAGAAATCCATGTGCTGAATGAAGATGGTGACCCAGAAAGACAGAAGCCTGGGCCACTAATGACAGAGGGATCTTCCCTGAAATGCCTGCTACCTCTGGACTTCTTACATGTGACTGAAAATAAACTTATCCTGTTAAAGTTATTTGGGGTTTTTAGTTGTATAAAAACAAATCCATTACTAATTGGTAAATTATTTTAGAGTTACTTTGGTTTTAAAAAATTATTTATCAAACTGTTAGCACGTATTTATCCATGTTCGTCCATCTTATAGAACAATTAGCATTATTTGAAAAGGTGTACGTAATTATTGCTTGTGCTCAGAAAGTGTGGTTTGCTAGCATATCAGTCACCTCTGCATTTGTGTAGCTGTAAGCAACTTGCCTAAAGTCACCCAGTTAATAAGTGGCAGAGCTAATATCCTAATTTGGCCTGTGCTTTTACTCAAATCTTCTTTCCCCTATCAAGAGAGCATGAATTAGGGCTGGGGTTGTAGCTCAGTGATAGAGTGCCTGCCTTGCATATGTGAGGCATTGGGTTCCATCCTCAATACCACATAAAAAATAAACAAATAAATATATAAAAAGAGAGAGTATGAATTAATAACTTCAGCTGACATTTATTCCCTCTGCCGAATTTGCAATTTTTGATCAACACATATTATGTTTAGTCCTCAGGATCCTGTGGAATGGTCAGGTCTGGCTTGAATCTATCCTAAACCCTAGGCTTCTGGGAGACATTTTCTTACTCCAAAGTTGACCCTTCTAGAATCTGCCAGGCCTTTGTGAGTAAGGTTTTTGGATATCTCTCCTTCCTCTCGCCCTCCTTCAGAAACAGTAATTGATTCTACATTACAGGAGGGACAAGACTTCCTTATGTTCCACAGAATCCTACTTTGCTTAGCAGATTTAGTCACAGAATGATTCCCTGCACAAAGTGAGTTGACTTTCTGCAAACATCCCTTCAAATTCAGTACATTATCATATTGATAATGGTGGCATGAGAGACAAGAGAGAGCATTCCACACTGACATGGCTAATCAGAGAAATCAGCTGTGCCAACCTGTCAAATGAAGGAGTGACGCTTCTCTATTTGGACCATTCTGGTTCAGTGTGTGGGTGATGATAAAATTTGCTCAAAAGAATTGGGGAGGAGGGGCTGGGGTTGTAGTTCAGTGGTTGAGCGCTTGCCTTGTAAGCGTCAGGCACTAGGTTCTATCCTCAGCACCACATAAAAAAAATAAATAAAATAAAAGATATTGTGTCCATCTACAGCTAAAAAATATATATTTAAAAAATAATAAAAAATTTAAAAGAAGAATTCAGTGGAGAGTTTCTGGGGATTAAACCCAGGGCCTTGCACTTGCTAAGCATATGCTCCATCACTAAGCTACACCCCTAGCTCTCGAGAATTTTAAGTCCTGCCCTGGAAAAACCAATTAAGTAGCCAAACTGTTTGTCTCTCTCCACACTGAGAATAGCCTGCCATATTGGAGAGAGGCCTGTGGCAAAACTATGAGGGAGCTTGGGCCATGGAAGGAAGTGGATCCCTCCATGACCACGGAGCTCTGAAGGCATGTGTGCCCTGAGCCGGGCCCACTGTCTACTGATGGCCTGGACTCCCCAAACGTTTGTTGCCCAAACAGTGTAACAAACCAGAGTGCCTTTGATGCTAACCCTGAAGAATAATGCTTCTTTCAACATCACAAGTTAAGACAGAGGTTGGCATAGGACTAAATCCCAATCTTAAAAAATATTTAAGAAATAATTACACAATCCACATAAAGCTAGGTCTTTTGTGGTTGGCTTTAGCACACTGTCACATTTAAGGAAAACATTACAATTGGGTTCTGCAATGGGTAACACAAAAAGTAAAATAATAGTGGCTTAAACAAGATTTTTGAAGTTTATTTTTTTCTCATTTAAAAGAAGCATGGAGTGGATAATCAGACACCATCACAGTTATTAGGATCCAGCCTTTCCTCCTCCTCCGCCTCCTTCTTTTCTTTTTTTAAAAATTCTTTTGCTCCATCTTGGTAACAAGTCACCTCTATCCTCAAGGTAACCTCAGGGTTCAAAGTGGCTACTGGGGCTTCAAAGATCCCGTACTTTTCAAGGATAAGCAGGGCCATGGATAAGCAGGAAGTCAAGAAAAGGATTTCACTAGATATATGTCTTTCAGGCAGGAAATCAGGAAACCCTTTCCAAAAGCTTCTGTATACATCTGATCAGGCAGCACTCATCACAAGGCTGAACTTATCTGCAAAGGCAGTTGGGAAATGTAGTCTTTTAACTGATATATTGCCCACCCACCACTACTTTACCCCAATGTCATAGGCCAACGTTTTCAATCATTTGATCTTGGATATTCTTTACAACTTTGAAAAGCATTGAGGACCCCAAAGAACTCTTATTAATGTAAATACTATCTATTAGTATTTACCATATTAGGAATTAAATTTAAAAATTAGAAAATATATTTTTTTATTTATTTAAAATTAGTTATAAACCCTTAACATGTTAAATAACATATTCTTTTAGAAGCAAAAACGAAAGTGAGAAGAATGATTTTGTTTTATATTTTTTCAAACTTCTTTAACATTGGGCTCAGGAGATGACCTGATTCATACATCTGCTTCTGTATTTAACCTGCTGTGATATGTTATTTTAGTTGAATTATATGAACAAGGTCTGACCTCATGCAGATATAGAGTTGGAAAATAAAGAAGTGTTTTTAAAATTTTCCCGATAATTAGGAATATTTTTCTTCTATTTGACATTAAAATTCATGTGGTAGCTATTTAAAAATAGGTTGCAATGTGGACTCTGAAATCATATTAGTGAATATTTTGTACTCTGTTACATTAAAATCCACTGGTCTGTCTTGCAGATTGAATGATCTTTTTACCCATAAGTGTTATTGAAATATCATGTAATAGTCACTTGGAAAGTATTTGTACATTGAGTTATACTGATCTTTCAAATGCTGACACAGTTCATTGTATAATATTTTTAAAATCACACATCTTAAATATCACTACTCATTTTAAAAGTCAGCTTTTGGGAAGCTGTCAAGCTCATGATGACAGATATATGTTTTCAAAAGTTTTTCTGCTACTTGAGAGGCTGAATGCTATCATTGGCAACTAATACTGTCAGTTATTTCATTTGAAGTGTCAGATCCATTTGTTTGGTTTCAAAAAATGCCTGCCTATCGTACATGTTTGAATAACTCTGATGCATCTGTCAGTCATACTTTTAAATGAAAACGGTGTACATAAAAAAATGCAACCAATTCAGCTGGCAATTCAATAGCAGAAATGCATTCCCTCCAAGCAACCATCACGGTCATGCATACAGCAGAAGTGTGTTCTGTATACTTGTCATTTCACAGACTATTAAAAAGATAGGGACTCAAGGGTTGAGATTTAGTAAAATTATTTTTTTACTGCTTCCATAGGGCATTTCAAAGTGAAATTGGCATTTTACAATTATTCATTTACTTATTTTACTGTGAGTGAGCAGCGGCAAAGAATATAATTATTACTAGGAGAGTGGTGCCTGTATTAGTTTCCTGTGGCTACTGTAATGAATGATCACAAACTGGGACACTTAAAAGAACAGAAATTTATTCCCTCAAAGTTCCAGAGCTCAGAAGCCTGAAATTGAGATGGTGGTAGGGCCACACTTCTTCTGGAGCCTCCTGAGGGATTTGTTTCTCGCCTCTTTTCGCTCCTGATGGCTAGAGGCAGATATAGAGTTGGAAAATATATCTGTCTCTATCTTCAGATGGCCTTCTCTTCCATCTGCAGAACCACCCTCTGCAGATGGATACCTGTGGATGCATCTCGGGCCCACCCAGATGATTCAGGATGATCTCCCCCATCTCAAGATCCTTAATCACACCAGCAAAGACCCTTTTTCCAAATAAGGCAATATTGACAGGTTCCAGGGTTAGGAGCTGCTCTCTCTGGGAGGCAGGAGTTCCTTAGTACACTGTGGTGCCACAGCTTTGCTGGGTTCTAAAAGTCTGACTCATTATTGTTTTTGCAACATCAGTGCAAATGACCACACAATTTAAAAGATAAAGGTTTTAGAATTATTTATTAATTAATGTTCACCTTGCAGTTCCCCCTTTCCCCCAAAATACAAAAGGGGTCTCAGGGAGCCCCAGGGACCTACGGAGTATATTTTGATAACTGCTGCCATAGGAGAATAAACGTGGGCTGTATCATTAGAACTTTCTGCCACAACAGCCCAGGAAGGAAAGATAGTCTTTTATGTCCAGAAAATAGGAACGGAGGAGACGTAAGACTCCCATAGGACTGCTTCATTCTTTGGAGGAGAGGTTTCCTTCAGAGTGGTGTGCTGGGATCCACAGTCCTGGGGAGGAATCAGATTCTTTAAGCACTCTGGTGCCTACAAGGAGAAAGAGGAAGAGCCTGAGCCCAACAGAACCAGAGCTGGGGACCAGAGGTGAGCAAGGAGCATGAGAATGAATTCGGGGAAGAGTCATCAGCAAGGCTAGGATGTTCAATAGGCCAGAAGGTTCCTGTGAGTCCTATTCGGGCGTTGAAGGATCAGCTGTTGCTCATGGACAAGATGGAATCAAACCAGCTGATCCTGGAGGAGGTCAAGCCAGACAAGAAGGAGGAACCAGAAGGCAAAGGGGCCAGGGCTGCGGGCACTGACCCCACACCCCTTCTCCCCTCTGGCTGCTGTAGTTAATCCCTGCAGCTCCTCCTCCTGCTGAGGAATACTTTACTTAGGTTCCTCCCGGTTTCTCCTGTCAAGGTGCAAAGGTGGGAGCTCTTATGTAAGTGAGTTTCTGTTCGCTGTAAACAGTTTTCCAAGGTGTGGCAGTGGGAACTGGGTTGAGGAAACAATCAAGGAAAGAACGTGCAGTAATCTGATCGGGGACTTTCTGAGAGTGTGCTACTATTACCCCAGGCACTGCTAGCAGGAACTTTAGCAACAAGATGTGTGTGTGAAAAACCTTTCCTGTATGTGAAAGTTCTGTTCCTGCTCCAGGGACTTCAATGGCGTGTGTCCCTGTGCAAGACTTCATAGTACAATGAACTATGGATGTGTGTCCACATCCATGAATGTACTCACATCACATAGTGTCTTTATCATGTGTGTTTATGTACCACATCTGTAACAGCAGTGGCAATGGAGAGAGTCTCATAGAAGACATGGAGAGAGATCATTATTGCCTTCTCTTCCCCCTCTAGCCTAAAAATTATTTTATAAACAGGTAATATATAATTGTAGTAAAAATGTTCATTCATTACCATGGAATAAAGTGAAAAATGAGTCTATCATCTTCCACCCCAGAAATAATTAGTACCAATTCTTCTGTGTTCTTCAAGAGATTTTCCCCAAGTGCAAAAAGATGAGTTGGGATGTAGCTCAGTGTTAGAGTGCACGTGTGAGGCCCTGTAATTGATTCCTAACACCCCAAACAGAAATAATGCTGAGCACATACACACTCAAATATGTATGTCCACCTTTGAAAATAACGAATGAGAAGGTTAGAACAGAAAAATATCTATCTTCTAATATCTGTGTATAAGCACAGACTCCAGAACGTATGTGTTTGGTTCTATGATTTACACCTGTATATGTTTTACAATACAGGGCAGATTCTTTGTTATAAGAAAACTTCTAGAAACTAGGAAACAGATTCCCTTACTAGTTCTTCTAGTAATTCATCTTAAAGTCTCCAGGCAAATAAAATTCCCTATCTGAGACCTTGTGGCTTCCCACCGGTAGGTGAGAATCATTCCCATGGTGTTGTCTTCACATTCTGATTTGTCATCAATGCTTTCAGAGCCGTCCGGCAAAGGTTTATTTAGTACAGACCTCTGTTGATTTTATAACCAACTGCTGACTGCTCAGGACATAAAAATCTCGATGATTTACAAGTAGTACGTGGGGAAGAAATCCATAAATCATATTCCATAATAAGAGAGTGTAGGTGAATACACACACGTTGGGACATTTCCACCTTCAAAAGAAGAGTTGTAGGCATGTGCAGAAAATATATTCATTTTAATTTGAAGAACATTGAAAATTCATTGGTAAAAAACCCAGGAAATAACCTCTGAGGGTTAAATTGTACCGGATAATATTTTAATGTAGAGCAAGCAAAAAGCTTTGATTCTTTATGTCTTAAAAAGGAGACTCTAATAAAAAAAAAAAAAAAAAAGACTTTGGTTCCTGCTTCTGAGATGTTTAAAGGAGTTTTTATGACCCTAACAGAAGAAAAAAAATTTTTTTTCAATATTTTAACCAAAAAAAGTTGAAGGTTGTCAACTTTCTGATACTTTTGCAGCTATTCTGTGACAGATAATTCTTAGCCAGTCAAAGGTCTCTTTCTCTTTTCACGTGTTATTTTTTTTTTCAGGTCTGTATTTGGAAAAATCTCTAATAATATTCTAACAGTAAGAAAAATTCTACTAGTTCTAGAGGAGACCTAGCGCTTCAGGGGGCTGAGAGAAATGGAGATAAGAAGTTGAAAAAAATCTCAAAAAACTTGTTTTGTTGTTTGGAAAGTGAATTTTATCCGGTATGAGTTTGCTGCCATAAATAATTTACCAACTGTCTGCCTTCCAAAATATAGAATAAAACAGCTAGGAATTTATGATGCATTTAGCAAAAAGCTAATTTTGTTTGGATCCTGATCTCAATCAAACAAAGAGGGAGGAAAAGGTATGTGTGCAGTGTTGGGGGAGGGAGGGACTAGAGAAACTGAATACTGACTGGATATCTGATGACATTGAGGAACCATTGTAAAATTTTTAGTTTAATAATGGCACTGTAATTGTTTTGTGTCTTCATCTTTTAAAGATACACAGTGAAATATTTTATGAGGAAATCATCTGATGACTTGGACTTGCTTTTTAAAAATCCAGTTGATTGTGGGTGGGCTTTGAGTTGATAGTTGAAGCGGATGATGGCTACATGGGGTCTCAGACACTATCCCTTGTACTCTGGTATACGTTAGAAACTGTTCATCATGGAAAAAACAACAAAACACCTAATAAGCTAGAATGGTCATTTATTATCCATTTGGAAAGTTCTTCATGTATTCATTTCCCATTTGTTATTCAACAGGATCTGAGAGGTGGTTGTGTGTAGGGCTCTGAACTAGGCAATCTCACCAGACGATATGAGATGGGCCGACGGCTGTAACAGGCAGGGACACTACGAAGATCTGGATGCACCTCTGAGATATGTGTCAGAACCTCTCTTCTCTTGGTTGGTGGGGAAGGCGTGTGCCCCATGGTCACTGTGAGGGGCTTCTGTTTGGGGTACAGCCACCCTGCATTTAGTCAGTTTCGGTGAAATCTTACTCCACTGATCTAACAGTAAACAAGGCCAGGAGGAGCCCCAGAGGTCTGAACCTGAAAACAGACACCCCAGCTCCACTCTTCACAAACAACAGCCTTTATTTTTATACTGGAGGAAAAGAGGAGAGTATTGAAAGGGCTGGTTTTGTAGCAGAGAACCACATGGTGAATCTGAAACATAAGACACATACTGAACTCTATAGAGAAGAAGGGGAAGTGACTAAAATCTCTGGGGAGCCTCCACTGTGACAAACAGTCCCATGTTGCAAAAGATACGGGCCCTTACAGGGGCTGACAGGGACCAAAGAAGATGCCCCCAGAACTTTGTGGAAGTGTTTTTCCATTGGTATTTGGGCTTCATTTCTCAAACCTGGACAATCCCAGTTCAAATTCTTAAGAAACCTATTTTTGCTTTTGTTTTTGTTATCAACAAGACCTTTAGCACTGTTTTGAACTCTATGTAGATGGCCCAATTATATATGGCCCCACTGGAGGCCAAGGTTGGAGGGGAAGGAGCTGTAGCTGACTGTAGCTCCCTCTCCACTGAAACACGCCCCGGAGTCCCCCGAACACCACCTAAGGGTAAACAGCAGACCAGGAGACTGACTCCAGATCTCTTTCTTTGCCCTGATAAGATAGTGACTGAGAGGATGCTAAAAGGCAGCTATCCAGACGACAAACCAGAAATTCTGTAGGCAAGGTGTTCTTGCTGGTCAGGAGACCAAGCAAGGACCTGAGGGTTATAAGCAAGGAGCCCCTCAGTGGGTTGGCCCCTCTGACTTCCCAGTGAAGAAATAAAGAGAGCCTGGTGGGGTTGTCTCTCAGCAAGAAAAGGTGGTAGGTGCAATGTCTTGGGTACTGAGGGCAGTTTTTTTCTGAGCACTTTAGCAGCAAGGAATGGAAAAGGCCTGCACAGCCCTAAAGACGCCTCCTCCTACTGCCTTCCACGTGGCACTTCACCAGGCTTCTCCCATGAGCTCTGCCCTCTCCTCTTTGTTCAGTGGATGCTACTGTCCCTTTGGGTCCCTGCGTGATCTCCACAGGTGGCTGTTCCTGTGAAAAGCACTCCCTGGAGTTATACAAGGCAATGGCCCCATCCTCACTTCCCCAGGCAAGTTGTGACTCCTTGGTGAGTACACCTCCCCCCAACAGAGCCCCAGGACCCCTCACAAGTATCAGAAATAATTAATAGATAATGTAGATAATCAATACCTGATTCTCCACCAGACTAGAAGTTCCACAAGTACAGAGCCTTATCCACTCTATTTTAGGTTTGTGTTTTCACGGTTATATTCCCACTCGATGGCCTGGTCCTGACACAGAGTAGATGCTCAATAAGTAAATGTAGAATGAACACATTTCCATTTTCTGATGCCCTGATTGTTACAGTCTCCACTTGCACCATGGATTCCTGAAGCTATTAGCCCTGAAGTCCCAATTCCAGACCTTAGGACCATAAACGACTCTAGTTGGTACTGAGATGGGAACAGTGGTGCTGAATGACTCTGCTTCCTGGAGCTAAAATCTCTCCAAGGTCATTTCTCTGCAAGGTGACCCTCTCTTGACATCACCAAGACTAGTTGGCCGTCTTGCCCAAATTGGCTCCACACACAACATGCTTTCCTAACATCTTTTCCTCTAGTGAGCTTCCTTTGATTTTCATTGTCACTCAACTTGTCATTTGACAGTCAGCATGTCACTAGTGATGCTCTATGATGTCACCTAACTTCTTCCCTAGAACTGATGCCCCCTGCTGGGACTCCAATCTCTCATGAATATATTGGGTGTGAAGCTCATAAACTCAATCTGTAAACAGAATCACATTTCTCCACCTTCTATTCCCCAAAATGAAAATGAATATAAAAAGAGGTATTCCTTGAGTCATATTATAAATCACAACCATAATATACTATGCTTATATCAGTCCTATTCTTTTTTGGGGTACTGGGGATTGAACTCAGGAGCACTCAACCACTGAACCACATTCCCAGCCCTATTTTGTATTTTATTTAGAGACAGGGTGTCACTGAGTTGCTTAGCTCCTTGCTTTTGCTGAGGCTGGATTTGAATTTGCGATCCTCCTGCCTCAGCCCCCGGAGCCACTGGGATTACAGGTGTGCACCACTGCACCAGTTATGTCACTCCTATTCTTGAAATTAAGTGCTTCATATAGAAATTAAAAGTCACTCTATGTACAGACATGGTATCAAAACTTTAAAGCATTGCTACACCCTGTGTCTTTCTTTGGGATATTCCCTTTCCTTGAGTGGCTTTACCTTTGGAGCCAAGGAAAATATCTTCTTCTGACACCTAATGATTTTAAACTGCCTCTTGTAAAGTCTGCTATTTAGTACACATTTCAGATTCAGGGAATGAAGGATATGGAAGTTTTATTATGAACAAGGTGAGCTTATCTTAGCCAAAAGATTCTTTTCACCACCCATGACCTCCCAGGTGTTGACATGCTAGCTCTGCTCTAACTTAACAGATCCCTAGGGTTGGGGAAGTGCCTGTATTCAGTCAGCCACATGGCAGGGCTCATTCATGCCCAGGATGACCCCAGTCTGGGGTGGACCAATGGCCATTCACGTGCATCACACATCCATCAACCTTCAGCATGGCAGAAGAAAACATCAGCAGCCCAGGGTCACTGTGACTCAGTGATAACCTACAGATTTATTCACATCATTAACTCATTATCATTTCATCCATATGGTTTGGCCAGCTATCCAACACTATTCCAACAGGAGACATTATTTTATCTTATTCTACTGTATCTATGCATCTGTTTTTCAGCCTTTAACATACTCAGAGTCCTCAAGGGAAACCAGAAGGCAACCAGGTTGATTGGGATATACAAGTCCACTTTGGGGCCCAGGACAAGCACTGGGAAATCTTTAGTTGAACCTCTTTTCTCTCCCCTGCTCCCTTCCCACCCCACTCGCACCGCCGTGGAAGCTCCCTGAGAAGCAGTGATTATCTCAGAAGCAGTGATTTTCCCCTGGGCCTCTGGAGTTAAAACTGAGACACCGATGCCTTTGCGTAGTGAAAGGGGGAGGGGAGCAGGTGAGATCCCTGGAGATCTTATACAGAGAGGTGCTCACCTGAGAGGATTTGAACTTTCCCGGGGCCATCGTGATCTTTACCAGCCTGAAACATTTAACTTCCCACCTTGAATGTCAGGCTACCTGGCTGCACTGGCTGCCTGATTTCTGAAGGTCACAGCACAGAACACGCCAGTTGTCAGGTCCCAATAATTCAAATACTCATTCCCTTAGCATGATAGTCTAGCCTCTAGCGGGGGAGGGTGTATATTTCCTCGTAGGGTGGAGGTGAGAAGCGGGCACAGTCCCCTTCCAGCTGTGTGTCTTCTAGCTGGTCAGCGTCAGGGCTGCGTCTGGAATGTGACAGAAAACACAGATGTGTTACGGCCCAGGACCCTACTCACAGAACTAGTGCTGCCACCCTGAGCAGCAGACTACAGACTGTAGTCCCCACCCCTGGCTTATAGACCAGATGCAGCTGTAGATCCTGAGCGTGAGAGGTGGGAGAGGATCATCCCCAATACCCACCCCATACCTGTCATTTCCACCATCCACGAAAGAAGGACAGTCCTCGCCCTGCACAAACGCAGCATTGTCTTGAGGGTAGATGGTGTAGTACTGAGGGGGACTTGGCATGGTGGCCGTTGCGCCTCCAGAGGGTATGAGACAACAGGGGTTCACCACAGGCTGCAGGTAGGAGGTGTTCATCCCCATCGGCTCCTGAGAACTGTAAGGAGGAGGGATATACTGCACCACAGTGGCCCCGTGGAAGGTGATGGGTTGGTTGATGCCGGTGAAAACAAAGGATTGTCCTCCTGATGTCTGTTCCGAGTCCAGGACCCTTTCCTCACTTTCTTTGCACAACTGGCAAGAGAGCATTTTGAATTTGCACACAGCAATGAGGACGAACGTCACCCCGACTGACAGCAGGATGGGCCCAAGGAGCTGGGTCCATTCAAAATGGGAGACGCCTTGGTATTTGATCCAACCCATGACGGTGAACGTGATCCCCACTAGTCCCAGAAAGATGCCTGAGAAGAGTAAGGTGGCCCCCGCCTTGTCGTCGTCGGACACCTGGATGTCAGCGGTACTGGGTGTGTAAGGAGTGACCGAAAACACATTGAGAGGGAAGTCCTCCAAGCGGCTGCTGCCCTGCTCCATGGTCCCCAACGCAAGTCCCCGCTTCTCAGAGGGAAAGGGATTGTGAGAGCTGAGGAATCGCAGGTTCAGATTAGTTATAGAAGAACTTTGGGCTTCTGTGGTTAACAGAGTAGAACACGCTGAGGGCTGAACTTTGTTTAGAAGAATAAAGGTCTGAGAAATGAAGCCTGAAATTTTGTCATAAATCACCAGCAAGTGGAGGTCTGTGTTTTGCAAGCCAATGACGAGCTCTCTCTCGGGTTCACATTCATTCATTCACTCATTCAGAAGACACTTCTCAGGCTGCCCTTAGGCCTGGAGGTGCTCTTCTAGAACCGTGCAAGTTATTGCTCTAAGCCCTGTTTTTGACCTCCCAAAGCCGTGTTTGTAGAAATGGCAAAGCTGCGTCCAGGGGACCCTTGATGTATCCACCACATGTTCTGGGAGCCTAACCTAACTTTGCTACTGAATCTGCTCATTACAAATAGGTAGACACTATTTCTTGGCTGTATGTGTATTCCCAGCCACTTTAGAAATCTCTAGTCATGATGTATTTGTCATAATCCATTTTCTGTTGCTATAATAGAATACAATGTGCTGGGTGATTTATAAAGAACAGGAGTTTATTTCTCACAGTTGCAGAGGCTGGCAAGTCCAATACTAAGGTGCTAGTATCTGATGAGGGTCTTCTCACTTCCTCACATGACAGAAGGCATCTTGTGGTAAGAGCTCAAGAATGTATCAGCTCAGTTCTCTCTTCCTCTTGTTTTATTTATATTTATTGATTGATTTATTGAGTGCCATGCTGGGGATGGACCCAGGGCCTGGTGCATGTTAGGCAGGTGCCTTAGCACTGAACCATATCCCCAGCCCTCTCACTTCCTCTTCTTATAAAGCCATTACGGGGACCCCCCTCTGATGATCTCATCTATTCCCAATTATTTCCCCAAAGGTTCCACCTCCAAATGTCATCCAAATGTCAAATGAATTTGGGGATTAAATTTCTAACAATAATGTGGGTGGGAGGGGACTCATTCAAATCATAGCAATACTTAAACTTCATTAACAGAGTTACAAAACTCTGAGGTCCTATTCTTTCCTGGCTGGACCCATGTGCCTATTTTCCCCCATTTTTTAATATTATTTATTTATTTATTTATTTATTTATATGTGGTGCTGAGGATCAAACCCAGTGCCTTGCACATGCTAGGCGAGTGCTCTACCGCTGAGCCACAACCACAACCCCAGCCCCACCCCCATGTGCCTTTTGCTTTGCATGTTTGGGAAGTAACTCCAGCTGGGGGAGAGGGAAAGCTTTCTATATGCCATATCACTGGTAGAGGCTGCATGAGCATCAGAGGTAAAAGTGACAGAGTGTAGCGGGGACACATGCTTAGGGTCTTCCCTCCAGGTGGCTCTCCAGTTTCTGGTCTCCAAGGTGAGACAAACAGCTGCCTCTTTGAGCCTTCTATGTTTTGTTCCCAAACCCAAGCTGATTTAGAGAAGGCAGCATGCTCTTCAGGGACATTGCCTGTCATTCATGACTGCAAAGCTTCCAAATGACCTGTGAACTTCGTCCTCCACAGAATTGTGACTGTGGCCTTCTTTCTTTCCTGGACTGATTTTGTCCAAGAAGATGTTTCTCTTCGGTGGTTAAATATGACATCGGCTTCCTCTCATAGAATGAGAGAGCTGTGTCCTTGCCCAAGGCAGGGCTTCCTCAACTTCCTTTGATAATAAAAATCATCTTTTTTTTTTTTTAAATTGGCACTGGATATTGACGCCAGGAGTATTCTACATCTGAGCTTCATCCCCAGCCCTTTTTCTCTTTCTTTTTATTTTTAAATATTATTTTGAGACAGGGGCTTACTTGCTAAATTTCCCAGGATGACTCAAACTTGCAATCCTCCTGCCTCAGCCTTTTGAGTAGCCGAGATTATGGGCATGCGCCACAGTACCCAGCTCTGGGGCCACTTTGTTAAAAGGCAGAGTCTGAACTCCTGACAAAACCAAAATATCCAACAGAACCAAAGTATTCAAGGAAGATGGTCAGTAAGTGACCCATATGACTATTATCATCAGGGAATCTTGGGAAACCCTACCCCAAGTTAATCCCCAATACTGCTAGGTGACCAGGGACTGTTTTCCCTACCATAATGCCTCTCTTTGCTACAGGATAAGGCTTGTAATCTCTAGTTTTACTGCCAAATAGATGGAAAAGCAAGCAGGTGACCCCTCATCTGTATCCCAGTATTCCCTCAAGCAGCCAGGCTTGAGTGGGCTTGACAGGAATGGGCTGCCCCTTCCCACCCAGCTGCATAGGAGAGCAAGGCAAGCCAACTTTTCTCCTTAATCAAAAAGATTCTGGCCAGCTGAACTGATCTGATATTCTTTCCAGGCTTTTAACTCCCAAGTTAATATATATATATATATATATATATATATATATATATATATATATATATATATATATATATATATATATAATTAATTACATGTTTAATTTGTAATGTAATGGCAAATGTCCTTGATGTTTATAAAAAAAGAGCTATGGTCATGACTTCACACTATGAAAATATCTGCATTCATTATTATCTGATCAAGGACTGGGCCTATTTTGCAGAAAACGACATGGTCCTGGAAAGCTGTCCCATTGGAGACAGGCTCCTCTCCATCTCCAGCTGCAGCAGTTGTGGAACCAAGGGATTAGAGACAAAGTGACATTCCTGAAGATGCAGTTACAATGACAAACGAAAACTAGTCAGCTAAAAATAAGTACTCAGAAGAAACATCTAAGGCTGATGAATGGTCATCTAGCAAATTAGTCATTCTGCAAGTTGACCTAGATCCATTTTACATAAATAAATAAAAAAACCTATAAAGTGGTTACATCATTGATGTTTGTATAAACATACTATTCACTTTGCTTTTTGTTTTTCAGTCTGTGCTTTTAGCAAAATATTAAAAATTAATCTCAGTCTCTCTTTAATTATTCAATTTGGCTTTTTAGCACATTAAAATGTACCTTTTGATAACAACATCCTTTTGGGTTTGGCTGCCTCTTTTTTGGTGGGAAAGATACTAGGGATTGAACCTGGGAGCTACATCTCTTGCCCTTTCTCAATTTTTTTTTTTTTTTTTTTTTTAAGACAGGATCTTGCTAAATTGCCCAGGCTGACCTTGAACTTGCAAACCTCCTGCCTCAGCCTCCTGAGTAGCTATGGTTACAGGTGTGTGACACCATGCTCAGTTCAGAGAGTATTTTATTTGCTGGACTGATAGATTGATCATAAGGATGGACCTCGCTTTTTATTAATACTTCAGACATTTATTTCAGGCTTCAGTTTGAACATATCATAAAAATTGAATTGTATTCAACTTTGTTATTCTTTAATTCTTTTTTTTACTTCCCAAATCTATTCATTTCAGTTTTTAATAATTTGACAAGAATGATTTATGCAATTAATGCAGTTATAGCTGGGAATTTCTCAAAAGCCATCGAAATATCAACTAGCTATCATGAGTGTAGCTTTCCCACAATAATAAAAACATCTAATTTGAATAAGAATTCAGCATAAACAATTTCTTAAACTTTGGTAACATGCTGTTTTGGCAAGTATGTGGGAAAGTAGGTACCCCTAAATCTGCTTGGAGAGAATATAACTTGGTATAATGTCTTTTGTTGGGGAGGGGCAATGTGACAATTTCTACTACAATTTAAAATGCACATAGAATTATATTAAAGAAGATACAAATATTTTCTTCTGGGAATGTAACCAATAGATTGATACATACATACATAGGATAGACACTTGCACAAGAGTATTTTAGCTAATAGACAATGAATCAAGGTGGTAACAAAATACAGGATGGTAAAAGGGAACCCTAAATGTCCATCAATAGTGAACTGGTTAAATATATTATAGTGATGAGTGATGGGGTACTCTTTTAGTCAGGGTTCTCCAGAGGAACATAACCAATAGACTAGATATAATCATAGGAGTGGACTTACATTGGCTTACATGAATGGTAGATTCTGGGTAGTTCTACAACGGCCATCTGCAAGATGGAGAGTCAGGGAAACCAGGAGCTGCTCAGTCAGATGTTGGACACCTCAGAACAAGAGGGGCCAATGATGCAGACCCAGTCTGAAGCTGAAGGTCTAGAAGCTTCTGGGAGAGTCACTGATGCAAGGCCACATTCAAAGGCTGAAGAATCTAGAGTCTGATGTCCACAGATGATAACCACTCAAGGAGGGTCCAGAGTGGGCCCACAGGAGGTTCCTCTTCTGCTTTTTTATTCTACCTGGACCCCAAGCCTACTGGATAATACTGTTCACATTCAAGGCAGGTCTTCCCCCATCAGTTTGCTGGCCCACATGCCAATCTTCTCTACAAACACCCTCAAAGACACACCTAGAAGTATGCTTGACCAGTTTTCTAGGCATCCATCAATCCAGACAAGTTGATAATCAGAATTAACCATCACAGGTACTCTGCTACTATTTCAAAGCAATTCAGGTCTACATAAACAAACTCTTAAAATATGTTATTGACTGAAAAGAAAAGAAAAGAAAAGAAAGCAAAGGGAGTGGTGTGTTGCTATGTTGCCACTTGCTCAAGGAAAGAGACACACTCTCATTGAATGCATTTGCTGAAAATATGATTGAAGGCATACACAAAAATATTGGGAAAGAGAACTGGTAAGGTGTTCCAGGTATCTATTACCATATGAAAAGCCATACAAAACTTTGGATCTTAAACCAGAGTTCCATGGTGAGCTGCATTTTCTAGCAGTCAGCTAGGGCTACTATCTATCATCTGCCAACTCCACAGAGTCGAATGTCCAAGATGGTTCACTCATTTGACTGATGCATGCCTGAAGCTCAGCCGGGCTTATCAAACAGATTCTCCACCGCATCTTTCTTTGTGGATTCTCCCAGCATGAAAACTGGGTTTCAAGAGCAGTGTTCCAGAACTCCCAGGGGACACGTGCAAGATGTCTAGCTTTGGAAGTCCCAGGAAAATCACTTCCATTTCATTCTATTGCTCAAACAAATGACTAAGTCGACTCAGAGAATGTCAAGGTCACACTGCAGACAAACATGTGGGACAGGAGATATTATTGCCTGTCTCCTTACAAAATATAATTTTCAGGAGATAATTATTTTTCATTATTCAGCCTGTTATATTGCTTGGATATTTTTTGTCCATGTGGACATTCAAGGACATCCCAAGATTTCAAATCAATTATATATATATATATATATATATATATATATATATATATATATATACTCACTTGAGTTTGGTTAATAGCCTTGTCCATCTTCACTGGCAATTTCTTAATGGGTCTGGTTTCTAGGGGGTAACACTGTCACGATCATTAATAATTCCAGGCTCTGAATTTTCTTGAGTTTTCTGTGTATTTTTACTGCTTTTCAGACTTACACTTCAGGATTCCTGTATTTAACCACCAGTCTACACTTCCGGTTAAAAGTTATAATGTTGAAATGAAATGATGATAGTTCAAAGAGGTGAATGAGAATGACAGTTAAGCCACAGAAAGAGAGTTTTCAGAGGTTATCAGAGAACCAGGTGGGAGTGAAACCTAATGTGCTTATGTATTTCTGAACAAACAAAACATTTGATTGGACATCTTGTGGGAGGAAGTACATTGTTTTTTTTTGGAAGGGGTGTGTGTGAGTGTGTGTGTGTGTGTGTGAGTGTGTGTGTGTGTGTGTGTGTGTGTGTGTTTGAATGCCTTTTTAAAAAGTTTTATAAAGTGGCAAATTTATGTTTCAAAAATCTAGTTGCTCCAGCCATGACCCTTGTAGTACCATCTGTTTTCATAGCCACAGGGACAACACTTCCTTTGATCTGACTCCAGATGTAATACCATCACCACGCTCTCTGATAACAAAAAAGCACCAAATATTTCAACCACGTGTACTGCATAAAATGTAAAATAAGATAAACCCATGGGCTTGGATGACATAGAAAACGGGAATCTGCTCATTTTGCAGGCAAATATGTCTCAATGCCCTTCAAGATTTCCAATATTCAAAAAGAATGTCTTCCCAAATATTTCGTAAAAATGTTACTGTGTAGCTTCTGCTACACACAGTACAAGGTGGGAGGTGGAAGGGTAATAGATGGAGGTTGGGGAGAGAAGCAGCAGCAAGGGCCAGAGACTTTGCTTTGCACAGTAGGGTCCTGCCTGTGGCCACCAACACCCTGAAGTTGGGAGACAAAATCAGGAAAGGTCTACATGGCACATTCCTGTTTAAAATTATAATGTTGAAATGATAGCAGTTCAAAGAGACAAACGAGAATGACAGTGAAACCACAAAAAGAGAATTTTGAGAAGTTATTGGAGAACCGTGGTGGGAGTGCAACCTAATATGGTGATGTATTTCTGAACAAACATTTGATTAGACATCTTGTGGGAAGAAGTGAATTTCTCAGGGTCTTGAGAAAGCCAGTCTAAAGGTGCAGCTCTGCCTCTGGGTTGTTGTGAGGGCACACAGGATCTGAAGACATGGCTCATGATCCTGCTCAGAAACCCAGGAGCTAAACCTGTTCTGGTGTCCTGCATAAGGCAGATGCTCCCTCCATGACATTCCTGGTCACTAGGGTTAATGCAGTGTAAGAAGGCAGATGTCACGGAAAAGGGTGACCAGGGCCAGAAAACCATGCCCTGCCCTATTCTGTGTCTTCAGAGGGCCAAGGATGAAGACCTGCAGGGAACATGACCTGGCTACTCGGCTCCACCCTTCCAGGACTTTCAGCAAGAGGATCAATGCACAGTTAAGGACCCAGGATGACAGAGACGTGGAGCCTCAGCCTTCATAACTGAGTGTCCACCTACATGAATATCAGGTGTCAGCAACTCATTTTGAAGGCAACATTTTGGGGAAAACCTCAATAGTAGGCATTATGTACTAACTTTTTCATTTACTTAAATTGTGTCCGAGTGCAGCAACGGATGGTTATTTCTACTTTCTACAATAAAAAGATCGGGTGGTTGAATCTTGGCTATACTATTGTAGTTATACTACCATCATGTTAAAAATCAAGAATTCCCTTCAATTTTTAGATTTTACCTTGTTTCCAGGATAACACAAACATTTGGGGTGGGGATTGTTGCTGGATGGATTCTGGACATTTATACCTTCCTCTGACTTCAGTCTCTCCGTATCCTGGTGAGGCACAAGGCCTCCGCATTATAGATGATTAATCTCAAAAACAGGGAAGTGGGGCATTTGGCTTAGCAGCCTCGCAGGAGGACAATCTGTTTTCCTAACCTGTTTTTAAACTGCTCGTCCATGAAGGGCATGTGCTAATTGACATGAGATCTGCCTGTATTCAGGAGCCAGCCAGGCTGGTGTGGATCAGCCAGGCAGGCAACTCTCAGGTGTGTGACAATCTTTAGATTTTTTCTTCCCCCCTACTGAACTGAACATCATCTCGAAGGGACTGGAATACAAGTCAGAGCCACTCTGTTTCCAGCAAATGATAAGGTGAGCCTCCCAGGGGGCTAGCTCCTGGTCTTAGATCTTCTAGAGCGGGTAGGTCTGCATTGGGCCGTAGCTCCCTTCTGAACTTGGGACTTTGTGAATTTGCGTGTTAGTTTTCTACTGCAGTACGGTCACCAACATAGAGGCTTAAAACTACATTCATTTAGGAGCTCACGGTTTAAGAGATCAGACCTGGCTCTATATTCTGGAGGCTCAGGGAAGAATCTATTTCTGAACCCTTTCAGGCTCTCGGCAGAATTTGGCAACTATTGGGCTGAGGTTCTGATTTCTTCCTGAAGGAAGGTCACTTTCACCTCTCAGACCAGCAGCAGCCCCTCCACACTGTCCCTGGCTCTTGAGCTTCAAGCTTCTCAGACTTCCTCTTTCTGCCTTGTTCTCTGCCTTAACAGCCATAGGAAGTTCTCTGGTTTTAAGGACCTACATGATTAAATGACACCACAATCCCTTGTTGAATCCCTTTTTAGGTCAACTGTGCTGCATAACATAGCACAATCTTTTTTTTTTTTTCAACCATACATCTTTATTGCCTTATTTTAACATTTCTCCAATTAAAAGGGTTACATCAGAAGGCATTATTCCTGAGAAATGAACTTTCATTTTATTTTGGCACAGGAAATCAAACCCAGAGCACATGTATGCTAACCAAATAGTCTACAATTTTGATCAATACCCCCAGCCCCAAGAAACGAACTTGAAATTGTCTTAAATTCTCAACTTTGCTGTACACCTATTACCATGTGGACCCAACATGCCTGTTCAGGAGCAAAAATTCAACACCATCTAAGTTATAGACATCTTTATTTTAAAATCTCATCTGCCAATTTAGCGTTTTCCACCAACTCAGGGAGCAGAAACCTTCACAGGTTTCACAATCTTTTGCTTAGGTGCTGCCTTTGTGGGGGCCTTAGCAGCAGCCATTGCCATCTTTTTAGATGCCTGCTTAGCCTTTTTTGCTTCCTTGGCAGCCCTAATAGCTTGCTCTTGTTGAGCCTTTCTAACTTCTGGTTTCTGATTCCTCTTGGCCATGATATCAGCAAGGGATGCACCAGTGATGGCCCTCTGAAATTTCATTGCACGCCGGGTTCTCTTCTTTTGAATTTCTTCCGACTGGCCCTTTTTGTGCTTTCTTCTGTAGAGGACAGTCCAGTTTATCTGCCGAGGATTCCTCTTGGATAGGAAAGCCGACTCGCATTTTGCATTAAGAAATTGTAAAACCTTTCCGACGGTCCTGGCGTAGCGCCTCCTGTGTCTGGGGTATATCTTGTACCCACTAAAACTGCTCAGCTCGACCTTCATGGACTGCTGGGATAAAGGCAACACAATCTTGGGGACAATATCAGCACACCTTTCCAGGTTTCAAGATATAAGGGGTGTGGAATCTTTTCATGGAAGAGGGCATTTTTAGAAATCTGTCTACCACATTCTGACTCTGTTGCTGGGAATCAAAAAGGAGTTATTAGGGCTGGGGCTGTAGCTCAGTGGTAGAGGGCCTGCCTCACACATGTGAGGTACTGGGTTTGATCCTCAACACCACATAGAAATAAATAAATAGATATTGAGTCCGTCTAAAACTAAAAAATATATATATTTGAAAAAAATGAGTTATTAAAGAATAAGTGACTGTTAAGAGTGATCCCTGGGCACGTTTGCCTAGTGTTATGGTTTGGATGTGAGGCGTCCCCCAAAAGTTCAAATGTGAGACAGCGCAAGAAGGTTCAGAGAGAAATGATTGGGTTGTAAGAGTTTTAACCCAATCAGTGAATTAATCCCTGATGGGATTAACTGAAGTGGTAGGGTGTGGCTGGAGGAGGGGGGAATTGGGGCCATGGCTATGGGGTATATAATTTGTATCTGGAGAGTGAAGTCTCTCTCTCTCTTCTCTGCTTTCTGATCACCGTGATGTGAGCTGCTTCCCTCTGCCACCCTCTCCCTCCATGATGTTCAGCCTCAACCCTGAGGAATGGAGCCAGCCTTCTAATGGACTAAGACCTCTAAAACCATGAGCCCTCAAATAAACTCTTTCTCCTCTATAGTTGTGCTGGTCAGGTCCTTTAGTCAACAGCAGTGAAAAAGCTGACGAAAACACCCAGGCTTCATCAACATTGCTGAGAACGTTTAAGTGACAACTGCAGTGAGTCTTATGGACACCATCATGTCCAGTGCATTCTAAAGCAGCAGGCAGCAGGTCTCTGCTGATTTGGCTGCAGTTTCAGTTTGTCTCCCAAAGGTTCATGTCCTGGAATCCTTTTCCTGATGTGATAATGTGGGGTTTTGTTTATTTGTTTTTAATATTTTTTTCTATTTGTTGATGGACATTTATTTATTTATTTTTATGTGGTGCGGAGGATCAAACCCAGTACCTCACACATGCCAGGCAAGTGTGCTACCACTGAGCTACAAACCCAGCCCCAATTGATGATGTTGAGAAGTGGTGGAGCCTGTAAGAGGTGGGGCCTAACAGGAGGTGGGTAGGTCATTGGGGGCATCCCTGAGAAGGGCTTAACATTGGTCTGTAGGAATATGTTACTTCTTGCAAGAGCAAACTAGTATCAAAAGAGCAAATCTGGCCTCTGAAGCTCTCTGGTTTCCTGTCTCATTGTGTGGTCTCTTTAGTACATGTTCCCACCACTGTGATACCAGGCATCATGAGGTCTTTACCAGTGACCAAACAAATAGTGCTACCTGATCTTGGAATATCAGCCTCCAAAACTGTGAGCTAACTAAACCTCTTTTCTTTATTCAAGTACCTTACCTCAAGTATTTTATTATAATAACAGAAAACAGACTGAGTTTCCAAGTGGGGGGGGGGGTCCCAGAACTAGCAGCATCAACACCCTCTGGGAACTTTTTAGAAAGACACATCTCAGACCCCACTCAGATATACTGAATTAAAAGTTCTACTAGCAAGGCCCAGAGATCTATGTTTGGGCCAGTTCTCAGGTAATTGATGCTTGCTCAAATTTGAGAACTATTTCTCTAAGGTAAGTTATGCTTTTTTGGTGTGTGTGGGGAAATTGAAAGAAGGGAAAACGTCAATAATTTGAAAATGACTTTTATTTCTAATAACCTATGATTCTGTGAATATTATAAAAAGTGATTACACTGTCTAAACCAAAGGATGCATCGTAGGTACATCATCACATATGTGGGGGGGGGGGGCGCGTGCACACGCACCCAATCTTATACCCATATAGTGGTTAAACACACAGACTCAAACTCTAGAGCCTTCTGCGATTACATCCGAATCCCACCAACTACTAGCAGTGGGACCGGGCCAGTTGCTTAGTTTCTCTGAGTCTCAGATTCCCCATTTATGAATATAGCATTACTCCATAAGGTTATGAGGATCATGTAAGATGGCAGAGAGAACATTTAGCTTCAGTGATTATCAGTTGCATGTAATTATTTTACCTTGCTAAGTTTTTTAAAACTTTCTCCAGAGGACACAGGTGCACGGAGGGCTGGAGCACCTGGGTCCTGGTCAGGAGGCCCTGAAGGCTGTCCAGTGAAGCACTAGCTGGGGACTGAAGATTAGCTGCTCCTGGACCTGCAAGCAAAGGTGAGCCTTCTCTGATTCTGAGTGCAGCTGAAGTCCTGACCCTACAGAGAAAGGCATTCCTGGTTGTAGTGGGTGCATGACCCCAGAGCCGCGTTCATCTCCTCCTCTGGGAAGTTCATAGAACTAGGTAGAACCATCCAATCTGGATGCTGAGTTAGCCAGGATGTGGAGAGTGGGACTGGAAACACCTGGGGGCCGTTGCTGTGTGTTTTTATTTGTTATTTTGGGGTTTTATATATTCTTGTTGCTTTTATTTGTCTTGCATCTGCAAAGAAACAAAACTAGTTTGGCCTACAATAGAGTCAAGATGTGCTTTTATAAAGTTTGGGTGAGGAAGATGTCACTTCGGGGGACATCAGTCCTGCTACCTGCTGCCTTGACTTCATAGGCCTTACCCCTCAAGCTGCAAGAGATCTTGCCAGGGCTTGCTGAGAGGCCCAAATGGAGCTTAAGATGCTGTTGAGCCAGAAACATGGGAGGAGAAAGGCAGGGCCTCTTCCCCCAAGGACAGCTCTGCTCTCCTCAGCCTTCTGCGTCTGTGGTACTGATGTGAGAGGCACAGCAGAGGCCACCCAGCGTGAATCACTGCTGCCTGAAATGGAATCCACTCTCCCAGGCGCTGGCAGGCAGTGACAGAGGGACTGATCCCCACGGCTGTTCCCCACCCGCAGCCCTGTTCCCAGGCTCCACATGGCTCCTTAAGCCCCAATGCCACCAAGAGAGCTGCTCAGCCTTGCTAGACACTGCTCAGCTGACAACCACAGGACTCTCTGGGCGGATGCTGGCGGGTCTTCCCTGCTCTAAGCCACCTATCCTGGTGGCCCAGGGGAGAGGAGCAAAGCCTTGCAGACATACGCACGATTTGAGGTCGGTCTCTGGCTGCGGTCTTAAGCAGCTGCCAGACGTTTCTGTGCCTGATGAAATATGAGTGTGAGCCAGGAACTCTCCTTCTGCCTCCCCTTGGAGAATGTCTACCAGCTTCACAGAGGGAAGCTCCCCGGCCCCCAGAGGAGCAGAGCGCATGGGACTGCAGATCTGGCAGGTTTTGGAAAGGCTTCCTAGCTCAGAGTCAGAGACCAAAGATGCGCTCACAACGGCTTTTGCCATCCAATATTGTATTCATTCCCCTTTGATGTCCTCAATCTATGAATCCATTTGATTCCCTGAATGCAGGCCCAAGTGACACAATTTTGGAGCCGTGGTTTCTTGTCTGCTTGGTAACTCCAGAAAGCCCACCAATAATTTGATTCAGATTAACAAGAACTCCAGAAAATAGTAAATTATTATCAATATGCAGTACTAAACAATGCTCATAAAATGTCACTGTGAAAGGAGCCTTAGAAATCAAGAGTCTGAAAAAGGAAAATAATAATAATAAAAAAATTTTTAAAAGTTTATACAATCACAAACAGTATATAGTACTTGATGATGAAAATAGCAACTATGTTACTGGTTTATGTATTTGCTATACTCTACCTTTTGTCTTTATTTTAGTGTGGGTCCCTTCTACTTTTAAAAAAATATTTACTATAAATAAGTATGTTGTATTTTGCTGGCAGTTAAAAAAAAAAAAAAAAGAGCCTGACCAGGTGCAATGGCACACACCTGTAATCCCAGCAACCTAGGAGACTGAGGCAGGAGGATCGCAAGTGTGAGGCCAGCCTGAGCAACTTAGTAAGGCCCTATCTCAAAAATAAATAAATAAATAAATAGCAAGCCTGGGGGTGTAGCACAGTGGTAGAGCACTTTCCTAGTATGTGGGAGGCCCTGGGTTCAATCCCCAGTACTAAAAGAAAAAAAAAAAATCAACATCCAACACCACACAGACATTTTTAAAATGGTTGTAGGTAAGTAATGTTAGAAACCAAATGAGGGTTACAGTCTAATAGGATATAGATAAACTAAGAATGTATACATAAAATAATACTCCTACCTACCTTATAAAACTACATACCTACTCTAGGAGAGATACCTTTCCTATTGATGCGATTACCTCTGGGGGAGAAGGGGGTCAGTGCTGGGAATGGAGAAGGAAAGAAGAGAGGGAAGAAGAAAAAAGAAAGGATGGGAAGGAAGAGGTCGAGGGAAGGGTTTAGCAATAATGAGAGCAAGACCGTGTCTTGAGGAGTCTGAGTAACTCTGCCCTCTGGACCTGAAGCTCTAGAACAAAAATTAAATAAAAGGAAGCAAACCCCAGTCTAACCCTTTCATTTTACAGATGGACACACAGAGGCTCAGAAAGTTGAGTGGTCTGGCTCTGGGGTTCTACTGCTGCTCAGAGGCAGAGGCCAGGCATCTTGACTCCTAGTTCACTGCTCTTTCTACTGAATCTAACTGCTGTGCATGTACGCATAATACCTCGATTCCTTCCTTCCTAATGGTAATTTGTCTAAGCATACTTTTAACTAAAGAGGTTGATCACATTGCTGGCCCAACTCATACCCTAGCCTCAGGGAAGATCCCCACCTCTGCTTAAGGCCAGGGGTCTTGCAGGACGCCAGGTCCCCCAGCTTGCCTCTTCTTGAGTGACTGGCTGGAGTTGACATTTGATGAGGGGCAGCCCTTCCTTACCCAGAGTGTGCCTGGGTATGAGGTGGTTCCCAGGATGCGAGACTTTCAGCTTAAAATCAGAAAAGTACTGCGTCAATGGGACATTGGTCACCCTCACAGGAAATGATTTAGAGCCTATATTGCTGGGTTCAAAAATAAAGCATGGACAATCAGGTTCTCATTTAGAAACAGGGAAACGAATGGAGAGAAGCTGTTGGCTGGAGTAGACATGCCATGGTGTGAAACGAAAGCAAGGATTGTTAGGAACTGCTGTGCTGGCCCCTAGCTAAACAAACCTAAAGAGAAGATACTCTGAGTAAGTAGTAAACACTGGTGGCCAAGAGAACAGCAGAGTCCCACCCCTAAGAGACTGACCATGCAGTTGATGAGATAAAATGCTCACGTCCATCTGTGAATGGCCTCAGATTCCTCTGTGGTCAATGCGTCACACCATTCAGGAGCCTATGAGCTCCAGAAACATGGAGTGGGAATATGTACAGATAACTCCTGGGTTTTCCAACTTAGAGCTTCTAAGTATGCTGGATTTTGGTGGTTTCTTTTTGATTTGGAAAATAAGATGCCTTGGTCTGGAGAGCACCAGCTTTATTCCAGAGAGAGGAGTCTGCTGGCGTGACCTTCTCCTTGGCAATGAAAGCAGAAGCAACAGCAACAGCAGACAGAAGCATCTGGAAAGACTGTCTGCGAGGATCTGAAATTGGCCATGGTGGTTTTTAAGAGAGAAGCTACTGAAAGCCAGTTTTCCTAAAATGTAGTCACACTGGTGAGCCTCATCTGGGCACAAGGAACAGAAGACCCGTGGGGGCAGTACCATAGAACATTGCCAAGGAGAGAGTCAGAGCAGAAGTCTCTTCTCTGGAATAAAGCTGGTTGCTCACCAGACCAAGGCATCTTATTTTTCAAATTAAAAAAAAAAAAAAGTGAGCATAATCCAGAACACGCAGGAATTTAAGTTGGGAAACCCAAGAGTTACCCTTGCTGATTCCCACTTCGAGTTTTCTAGAGCTCTTGAGGATCTCAGTTGGCCAAAGCTGGTGTAGCAGGTTGTTTTTTTCCAAAGGTAACTGTGACAACATGTGCCATTTCACTTTCTCCTCTTTCACTGTGACTTTGATACTTCCCTCACCAGAACCAGGGGTGGACGTCCCCTGCCCTTGAAACTGGTGGACTGTCTCTGAGTGTGGCGACTGTCACAGCTCAGGTATAAACCACAGTTTCCGCTCTGTGCACTGAACATTCACCGTGGAAGATTCTGGCCATCGTGTGAGCTGTCTGCCTGACCCTGGGTGGCCACAGCTGTTTTGTCACCACAAGGTCTGTGACCTTAACTGCCCAACTCTCAGTGTGTTCTTGTGCTTTCTCCTGTGTGTCTTTCTCTGCGGTGCCACTTCTTCCAGATCTTTCCATGACTCCATGGTCTCGGTTTCCTTATCACCCCAGACTATCCAACATCCACCTCTTCATGTCCCTCCCTCTGACTTTCTCCTTTAATTAAATATAATTAGAAGTCTGTCTAGATTACATCCATGCACATACAAAGAGGTTTATGTTTTCTGTTCTTATTTTTAAAGACAGGTAAGGAGAAAGTGTGGCACTGGAGTCCCTCTGGAGACCTCAGAACATCTCCACGGCTTTGTCTCTCCTCTCTCCTTCCCTGACATCTGAGTTTCTGTGCTGAGCCACCCTTAACAGGGGTGCCCCTCCTTCCTTGATCTCTAAGGATCCGGTCACCTCCTTCCCTTCCTCTCCTCTCAGCTCCAAGCATACTCAGGTCTCCAGACAAGCAAACCCTTCTCCCCGGCTCCCGTGCCTGGCGCCCCTTCCTCAACCATCTCAGCATTGTGCCAAAACTAACTGGCAAAATTGTTTGCACCTGTGCCTCCATTGTCTCCTTTCTGGGGCAATCCCTAAGTCCTCTCCCTCTATCTTCTAAGCCCTGAGAATTACTCTGACCCTGATCCCCCAGACTCACCAAGGGCCCAGATTTTGTGAACTTTTTCCAGCTCTTAACCTCAGGGCGTTTCTGTAACATCTCACACCGGCTGCCACATATTCTTCTGGAACTCGGCTCCTTCGCTGGCAAGGTGGGACCTCAACCTTGCTGCTTCTCTCTCTCCTCACCCCAGCCGACTCATCTTCCTCCTCTTCTACTTGCTGAAGGTATAGAGCCCAAGGAAGCCCTTGCCCACTTCTTACCCTTCCCTCCTAGGCCCCAGATGGCCAAGGCCCTGGGCAGCATCTCAGCAGCAGTGAGTCTGAGATCTCCAGGCAAATGTTTCCACGTGTGTGCATGTAGCCTTTTGTGAAACATCTGTGTGAACCTGGTTTTCACGATTTAGCAAACAGAGTCACATGGGCGTTATGTGTCCTGTGTCATTGTATGAAACTTTTAGCTTGGCTGGAATAATTCAGCCAGGGAGAGCCCCGGGTAGGCACAGAGAAGGGTTGAAGAATGCCAAGGGTAGGTGACTAAAGGACAGCACAGAGGAGGCCCCAGCCACTGTCCTGTTGTTCCCTGACCCAACACAGAGATGTTTCCTGCCCCAGTCAAGAAAGCCCGGAGGCCCATCTGCTCCACCCAGGGGGCCCATGGCAGCTAACTCAACTGCTAACGTTGCTAATGCCGTTTGTCCCTGGATTCTATTCAAAACCATACTTAGAAGAATTTGGAGGAAACTCTGACTCTAGCCATGTTTTCATAAATGCCATCTTCTAAGGAAATCTGTAGACTTCAGGGTTAGCTGGAGTGTCAACAGTTTCTCCTCCAATTTTCATAATTATCAGAAAGTTGTGGGAAAATGTTGAAAATCAGAAAAGTTGAAATTTCAATGAAAATCCATATACCACCTTCTTCAACAATGGTACTACCTCCCAGACTTGCTTCATCTTAGAGTCTTGGATGTGTTTTTATTGGCATTATTTCATTTTTTTTCATTTTTGTAGATGAACTTGAGATTTTATTCCTAAATATTCCAGTGTAGGTCTAAGAATAGGAAATTAGATGCTTCTTTTTAATCTTCATATCATTATCATAGCTAAGATTAACATTCTACAATATTATTTAATAACCAAGCCATAATCAGAATTGCCCATTCATCCTAAAAATATCTTTAATAGCTTTGTTTTCTCCAAGTCAGTAGATAACTGAGGATCACACATTGAGTTTCGCTATTATGTCTCTACTATTCTCTATTATTTAGTCTATTTTAAACTTTTTTTAAATAAGTAAAACTAATATTCAGTACAATACATTCATTTAAACTGTATGATTTAATGCATTTTAAAATGTATCTACTCTGACATTTACTCCTTTATCAAAATATAGAAAGTTCAGACATTTTCTCTTCAAAACCTATCACTGGCCCTGCCCCTTGTCAACCACTGTAAATAGTTTCGCCAGCTCAGAAACTTCATGAATGGAAGAATACCGTCTATGTTCTTTTGTGTCTCACTTCTTTCACTCAGTATATCTTTGAGATTCACCCAGGATGTTGTAAATGTGAATAGCTTGTCCTCTGTATTGCTGAGCAGTGAGCCATTGTATGAATATATTATGATTTGCTTATCCATCACCCCTGACAGATATTTGGATTATTTCCAGTTTTAGGCTATTATGATCAAAGTTGCTACGAAAATTCTTGTACAACTCTTTCTGTAGACATGTATTTTCAATTCTCTTGGGTAAAAATCTGTGAGTAGGATATCTGGATCATATAAATATATATTTAACTTTATAAGAAATGGCCAAACTGGGCTGGGGCTGTAGCTCAGTGGCAGAGATTTGCCTAGCACATGTGTGGCACTGGGTTTAATCCTCAGCACCATATAAAAATAAAATAAAGGCATTCTGTCCATCTACAACTACAAAAAATTTTTTTTAATTAAAAAAAAAAAAAGAAATGGCCAAACTGTTTCCAAAGTGGAAACACCAGCAACATATGAGGTTGTAGTTTCTTTTTTTTTTAATATTTATTTTTTAGTTGTAGTTGGACACAATATCTTTATTTATTTATTTTTATGTGGTGTTGGGGGTCGAATCTAGGGCCTCGCCCATGGTAGGTGAGCGCACTACCGCTGAGACACAACCCCAGCCCAAGGTTGTAGTTTCTATGTGTCCTCCTCACCCATGCTTTCTATGATCAATCCTTTACATTTTACTATTTTTGTGAATGGGCAGTAGCATCTTTATGTGGTTTTGATTTGCATGTCCCTGATAACTAGAGATGTTTTATGTATCTTTTCATGTGCTTACTGGCCATTTGGAGATATATATTCTTTTTGTGGTGTCTGTTCAAACATTTTGGCTTTTTAAAAAGCAGGTTGTCACCAGGCATGGTGGTGCACACTTGCAATCCCAATGGCTCAGGAGACTGGGGCAGGAGGAACGCGCATTCAAAGCCAGCCTCAGCAACTTAGCAAGACCCTGTCTCAAAAAAAAAAAAAAGGTGGAGGTGAGGATTGGGGATGTGGCTCTGGGTTCAATCTCTAGTACAAAAACAAAAACAAAAAACCAGCAAATTGTCTTCTTATTACTGAGATATTCATATGAGTACTTTGCCAGGTTTATGTGTTACAAATAATTTCCCCACTCAGTGACTTGATTTTTCATTTTCTTTTTTTTTTAAAAAAAAAAAAAAAACATTTATCTTTTAGTTTTTGGCGGACACGACATCTTTGTTTGTATGTGGCGCTGAGGATCGAACCCGGGCCACACGCATGCCAGGCGAGCGCGCTACCGCTTGAGCCACATCCCCAGCCCTTTCATTTTCTTAATATTGTCTTTTGAAGAGCAAAAAGATTTTGTTTCAAAGAAGCCAAACTTATCGATACTTTCACTTATGTTTGGTACTTTCTAAGAAATCTTCACCTATCTGAAGGTTATACAGATTTTCTTCTGTGTTTTATTCTAGAAGTTTTGTAGCTTGAAATTTGGCATTTGGGCATATAAACCATTTAGGGGTAATTTTTTTTTTTTTTACATGGAGATAGAAGCTGAGGTTTGTTTTGTTTTGTTTCAAACACACACCAACTTGTTCCAACATCATTTATTGAAAAGACCATTAAAAGACCTCATGGGTGTGTGTTTGTGTGTGGTGTGCTATAGATTGAACTCAGGGTCTTGGGTACACTAGGCAAGTGATTTAGCACTGAACTACATTCCCAGATGTTTTTAATTTTTAAAAAAAATTTTTGAGACAAGGTCCTTGCTAAGTTGCCCAGGCTGGCCTCCAACCTGTGATCCTCCTGCTTCAGCCTCCCAAGCAGCTGGGTTATAGGCATGCACCACCACATCTGGCTGAGAAATGTCTATACTTCAATCATATATATATATATATATAAAATTTATCCTAAAACATTAATCTTTGATATTCCAAATAGTATTTTTATTGACTTTATTTTCCAGTTGTTTGTATTAATATATAGAGACACTATTGAGTTTTGTATATCGACTGTATCCTGTCCTTGATCTCAAAATCCAAAATGCATTTGGAATCCAACGTTAAAGGCATTTGTACTGTCTTCCTTTAAGGACTGTTGAGTTTTGCTTTGGAAGACAGTTAACTTATTCGTGGATTTGTTCTCTGCTAAAGCAGATCTCGAGTTGCCTTTACTTGCATCTGGCTTAGTCCTAATTAGGAGATGCGGCCTCCTTGCTGTCAACTCCCTGAGTGTTCAGTGAGGTCTTTCCATCCTGATGGTCAAAATCCAGGGGTCTTCCAACTCTGTGGGCTCCAATGGCAGTTTAGTTGCTGTAGCCTCTCTTTCCCTGGAGGCTGTGCTTTGATGGACCTCCTGGTGTCTCACCCTCCACTTGCATGGCTTGTACACAGCCAGAGACTCCAGGGGAACCCCTTAGCCTGACACTCCCTCTATGTAGTTTCTCTGCCTTAGCCTCCCCAGGTGCCAACATCTGTGTCTCCAGCTCAGCGAGACCTCTGCACTTAGTTTGGGGCCCTTTCCCTGTGTTAGGATGTGCAGATGGCTCTGGCAGAAAGTCTGGGTAATTGTAAGGCTCACCTTGTTTCTTCTTTACCTCTTGGAGTACAGCCCTGTGCTGCCAAATATCTTGTGTCTGAAAACAGCTATTGGATTGATTTTATTCGGTTTTCTGGTTGCATGTGGCAGGATGACCACTCTGTTATTGATGGAAGCAGAAGGGTCATCAAGCATCTTTAATCCAGAATGGAGGTCAGCAAACTTTTTCTTAAAAGGTCAGGTAATAAATATCTTTGTTTTGCGGCCAACACTGTCCACTTACAGTTTCTCAATTGTGTCATCATAGCGCAAATACAGCCAGAGGTAACAGTAAGCTAGTGAGTATGATTAGGTTCAAATAAGACTTTATTTGCAGAAACTAGCAACTGACCTTTAGCGATAGTTCATCAGTCTTTGATCTAGAACAATCCCCCTATCCTTTTCTCCCTATGCCATTGACTTGGTCAGAACTCCAGCCCAGCTGTCTTATTAAATGCCCCAAATTCTGTATTCATCTGATTATCTTCTCAAGATATCACATAACACATTCCTTTATCACCCGTATTTTCTATAAACTGTGATTGAGGTCGAGAGGCTTCATGAGGAGCGGGTTAGATACTTCTCAGCAAGAATAACATCTTAGGTGATGTTGGGAATTTTAACTTTTGAAAAAGCATCATCAAAGTTGATGCAACTGAGCTTTGATCATGACTCATTCGTTCACCTGTTCATCATCCATCTATTGAGGATTTGTGATGCAGTTATCTCTGCCAGGTGTGGTGCTGAGTGCTCTAACAAGCTACAGTGATGTTCTCCAACTTGCTTTCAGTGGGATGCTGATGGGATTTTTGGTGACATAGAAGAACAGTGCTAAAAAACTCAGTACCTATCTTTCTGGGCCAGGACCAAAGGATTCACTGTATCAGCAAAGCTTGTAAAAATGAAGATTCACTAGCCTGTTGGGCCACTGAAATGAAAGTCTTGATGAGGTTCAGAAAACTGCATTTTTTTTTTTGAGAGAGAGAGAGAGAGAGAGAATTTAAATATTTATTTTTTAGTTTTCGGCAGTCACAACATCTTTGTTTGTATGTGGTGCTGAGGATCGAACCCGGGCCACACGCATGCCAGGCGAGCGAGCTACCGCTTGAGCCACATCCCCAGCCCAGAAAACTGCATTTTAATTGGTTCCATTGTTATAATAGGTCAAAGAACACTGAAAGCAGGTGTGATGAAGACATTTTATTAGGAGGAAAACTGAGAAGAGGCTATATCTTTCATGAGGTCTACCAGAGAGGATTTTATGAGGCAATACTTTAGTTACAAGAGAAAAGGCTTTCTGGCCTGAGGTGATTTTAAAGTTTATCTGTAGCTAGGCATGGTGGCACACACCTGTAATTCCAGCAACTCAGGAGGCAGAGGCAGGAGGACCAAAAATTCAAGGCCAGACTCAGCAACTTACCGAGGTCCTAAGCAACTTAGCGAGACCCTGACTCAAAAATTAAGGACTGTGGATACAGCTTGGTGGTAAAGAGCCTCTGGGTTCAATTACTAGTACCAAAAAATAAAAAAATAAAAAAGTGTGCCCATAAATTCTTTGTGACAACTCTTTTCAAAAGGTGACAGCTAATTCCTTTTCCCTTCAGTGTGAACCAGACTGAGTCCCTTCTAACAAACAGAACAGCAGAGTGATGGTGCATGGCTTCAAGCACTGACCCTTAGCAGTGCAGCACCTTCTGGCTCTCAAATCTCTTGCTCTTCGGGAAGCCAGGCTCGCAGGATTGTGAAGGCATTCAGAAGCCCCGTGAGAGTCCACCAGGAAAGGAACTGAAGCCTCCTGCCTATAGCCGGCATGAACTTGCTGTCATGTGAATGCCTGTCTAGTCCGTTCAGGTTGCTGAAACAAAAATACCATAGATTGATGGGCTTCTAAATCACAGAAGTTTATTTCTCCCCAGTTTTGGAGTCTGGGAAGTCCAAGATCAAGGGACCAGCTTCCTTCTGGGAGGGAGCTCCCTAGGGTTTTCTGTTAGAAGGGCACCAATCCCATCCCTGAAGGCTCCACGCTCATGATCTGATTCCTTCCCAATGGTCTACCTCCAAATATCGTCTCATGGACTAGAATTCAACCTATGAATTTAGGGAGGACACAAATTTTCAGTGCAGAGCAGTGACTATCTTGGAAGCGGGCTCTGTGGCTCCATCACATCATCAGAGGGCTGCAACCTTGACTGGTGTCTTGACCACAACTTCATGAGAGAACCACTCAGCCCAGTGACTCCCAAGTGGCCGAAAAGTGATAATATATATCTGTGGTTCCTTCGAGCTCATTGTGGGATAGTCTTTTATGCAACAATGGATCACAGACACAGGGGCTTTGCACATAGTGTGGGGACTAGTGCTGGGCTCACGTGGGTGAGCGCCATCTCCCCCTCCACCTGGGGCAGCCAGCCGTAGAGCAGTGTGGAGGGGGCTCTTCCTACTTCCCTGCTTGACACATGTGTCTTCCCGACGGGCGGCTGACCTCACAGTGAAATTCCCAGGCAGAAATACACCCGGCCTCCAAAGAATCAAGAGTGGTGGCATCCGCCCCCTGCGTGAACCATGTTTGGAGATGACGCCATTGCCACTCCTTCCGCACAGGGTGTTCTTTTAAGACTTCTGTCTGAATGGGAGACAGCTGGGCAGCCCCACTTCTGGCTGGGGAACAGCTTTTCCCAGAGGAGAGCCAAGAGCACATCTGGGTAGAGACAGCAATGTTTCTTTCATTAACACCATGTTCTAACAAAACCAGTCGACTGGCCAAGATTTTGAAAAATAATAAAATGATGGTTTAGTGCCAGAATATTCCAGTTGACTCAATAAAGCCAATGGAGAAAGGTTAAAATTTAAGGGATCACAATACTTTTTGATGAGAATGAATTTAGGGGTGAGGGAGTCAAATACAGTATTGTCCTATTTCATTGGTTTTATCTTATATTTTATATGTCTTTCTCTAGTACATATGTGTTAAAAGTGACAGTGCTTGCTTCAGGAAAGATTTATGTTAAATTCTTTTTTAAAAATAGACTCAATCTAGTAAATTCATGGCTAAACAGTTCACAGAAAAATGATTCAAAAGGCTTTTTACGTTTAAAATGGTGCTCCACCTCACACATAGAGAAATGTAAATGTGACTGGGGCCACAGAGCCCGTTGAAACTGTCCTGAGTTATGATCTGCTCAAAAGACTGGCAGAAATTCAAAAGTTGGATCTGGATGATGCGCCATGTTGATGAAACTTCAAGGAAAATGGGCACTTTTGTATGTCACTAGTGGGAATGCAAAATGGCACTTATGAAGTAGAATGTAACAATATCAAAGAAAATCATATGTGCATTTACATTTTAAAGTAACAGTGTCACTTCTCAAAATTTACACTGAAGATATACCTTCACAAAATAAAACAATATAAGATGAAGTTATCATTCTGACATTACTTGTAATATTAGAAGATTAGAAACTACCTCAACACCCATCTTTAAAAGACTGGTTGAATAAACAACAGGATATTCACATATTATGGTACTTTACAGGTATGTAAGGGAAATGAGAATGCCTGCATATGGAATGATTGCCAAGGAGATATTAGTGTATTTTTTTAAAGTAAGATGTAGAGCAGCATAATTGTGTGTGTGCTTGTGTGTGTGTGTGTGTGTGTGTGTGTGTGTGTGTATCACCAAAAGACACAAAAGAAAGGCCTGGAATTAATAAAAATAATGATGGCCTGCTGGGGGCAGGTGGAAGAGAGAGGAGGAGAAAGAATGGAACCAAGATTTCTCTGTATTTTGTATCTTCAAAATAAAATTAAATCAAACCCCAAAATTAACCTTAATATTGAATATAACTGGGAATAAATGTTAACATCAATTTATGATTTAAAAAAAATCCCTTAGTACTACTGCAAGTGCTAGTAACAATGTTACTCTAACAGCAATGAGTAAACTCTGACTCTCCAGATCTTATGTCTAAATTCTTTCTTTTTTTCCCCCTAAATCTACTTTTCAAAGGACCCAGGTCTGGAGAAGTGGCTACTTTGGAGGCAGTAGAAGCAGAGTGAGCATGGGGTAGTTTGTGCCAGGAAGCAAGATAGTTCTCAAAGACTCTTGGGAACATGAACAAAGGTGGGGGGGGGGGAGAGAAAGAGAGAGAGAGAGAGAGAGAGAGAGAGAGAGAGAAGGGTCAGAGTCTCAGAAGAAACTTACACGCCAACTCCTTAATTTGTGCTATGAACTATATTGGGTCCCCTAATCCCCAAATTCATAAGCTAACCCTCAGTGTGACTGTATTTGGAGACAGGGTCTTTAAGGAGACAATGAAGCATAAAAGAGGTGCTAAGATGGGACCCTAATACAATAGATCAGGTGTCCTCACAAGAACAGAAGGAGACACCAGGAGGTCCTGCCCAAAGCAAAGGCCATGTGACAACATGGAGAGAAGCGGCATCTGCAGCCACAAAGGGAGCTTCACCAGAGAGCAGTCCTGCCGGCACCTTTTCTTTTTTCTTATATTTTTTTGAATTGATGGATTGTAATTTTACATAATGGTGGAACTCATTACATATTTGTACACGCACACAATGTAACAATATACTTTGGTCCATATCATTCCCCAGTATTTTCCCTTTTGATTAGCACCTTGATCTTAAACTTCTGGCCTCCAGAACTGTGAGAAGATGAATTTCTCTTGAGTAAACCTCCCTGTCAATGGGACCTTGTTGTGGAATCCCTGGCAGACCAATGCACTCTGAAAATGGGTGATTGAAGGGAAGGAAGTAGTCCCTCATCTTGCCTTTTTTAAGAGCAACTTGTTCCTGGTTGATGAGTGAACCCTCGCTCTTCCTTATAGGAGGATGCCATGAAAGATGAGGATCACCCAGGAAGCCATTAGGTAAAGCTTCACTGGGGAACAAACAGGGATGTGCACTGTCCCAAAATATCACCCCAAGTTGTGGTGGTCACCACCTTAGAGTTCAAACATAGCATCCCTAAATGTGGAGCAACCTCCTGGTAGGTACCCTAAAATGTGATGAAGTGTAACTGTTTAACAATAATCTGCTCAAGCTTTTGAGTCTAACTTCTAGTTTCCAGGAACACAGGCAATAGTGGACCATGTTAACCAACACTGTGAATGGATTGGAATGCAAGACATAGCACCACTGGCCAATAGTGAAATGAAAAGGAAAATTGACTGAAGTAGTAGTCAGTATTAATTTTTTTAAAAAAAGAAAGAGACTTTTTAAAAGGATAATTTCAATATGACCTGAATATTAATCTGATAGTTGTATTGTTCTACTATCAGTTTTTTTAAGAGACTGTTCTTATTTGTAGGAGTTAAATGCTGAAGGATATATATGATGTGTCAAAAAGGCATTCTACTGTCATGTATAACTAATTAGAACAAATTTTTTAAAAACTTTTTTAAAATGCTGAAGTATTTGGGAATAAAAAAAATGTGTTAATAGTTTACTTTTAAATGGTTCAATATTAAAACAATAATATTGTATTAGTCAGGGCTCTCCTGAAAAACAAAACCATAGGAGATGTGTGGGTGCGTGCATACACATGCATGTGTATGCAGAGAAAGAGGGGTGGGGTGAGCTAGTCTTATGTTACTGTGACAAAATACCTGAGAAAATCAACTCGATAAAGGAAAATGTTTATTTTGGCTCCCAGTTTCAGTCCATGATTGCTTGGCCCTGGCACTATGTGTGGTAGCACAGTACTCCATGGTGGGAGCTTATGGGCTTGTTCACCTCATGGCTGCTGGGGAGCACAGAGAGAAAGGGAAGCAGAATGGGCCAGATTTCCATATCTTCTTTGTCCCCTAGTGATCTAAATTCCTCCCTTAGGCCCACCTTCCAAACACGCCACCACCTCCCAATGGTGCTACAGTCTGGGGACCAAGCCTCCAAAGCCTGGGCCTTCAGGAGACATTGAAGATCAACTACAATAAAGCCTTATTGTAGGAATTGGCTCACACAACTATGGAAGCAAAAAGTCCCACAATGTGCAATTTCCAAACTGGAGAAGCAGAAAGACTGGTGGTGTAATTCAGCCAGAGTCAGAAAGCCTGAGAAACAGCGGGGATATGGAGACCTCCTGCACCAAAGACCCTGGAACAGGGAGCTCTGGTGTCTGCGAGCAGAAAATGCATGCCCACCTCAAGAAGAGAGTGCAGTCACCCCATTATTGCCTTTTTGCTCCATCCAGGCCCTCAATAGATATTGTTCGATGCCATCTGGACTGGTGAGGGCACTTCACCAAGTCTACTGATTCAAATGCCAGTCTCTTCCAGAAACATCCTCACAGACACAACCAGAAAGCATGTTTTGCTGGCTCTCTGTGCATCCCATAGCATAGTAAAGTTGGCATAAAAACTAACCCTCATACCATATTATATACATTCAAAATAAACACCATTGAAAAATGTAAAATCTTCCAGACAAAAATAAAAACATTAATTCTAGCATTTTTTTTCACAACAAAAACATTAGAAATAGTATCAAACAAAAGGGAATTGTTGGGGGAAAGTACACCCACTTGTAAAGGATCATCTTGGAGCAAGAATGTGACTCATTTCTGGGCAGAATCCCCTGAAGATATCCCACCCCTATGTCACTTAATAAAGTCGTTGTGATAGGCTCTTGAGTCCATGTGTTTGGCAGGAGAAATCCGGTGACTAAGTGAATTTTGCTGATCTCTTGTTCTTAATGCTTATGTATTTTCTGATTTGCAAAACAAGAACAGCTGTATATTGGCTCAGCAGCCTTCCCTTCTCCCTCCCCTTTCATGGTGGCTATGGCCAGGGACCTTCAGCCTGGCTGAGGAGACCCAAAATGGCCAATCAGAAGCTGACATGGCAATGGACCCCAACCACCATGGATTTCCCTCAGCTGAAGCAATCGCCCTATCAATCCATATCAGCCTTGACTAACCCGCGACAGACACAATGTCCCTAAACTCTGCTTGGCCAACCTGATGTCGGTAGCTGCAAATTAGATGGCCTAGGCCCTCCTACCTCCAGCTTCCCTGATTAGCATTGTTCTTGCCTTTCCTGCCTGCGACTACCCTGACCCTCACCCTTTTGTGGACCCGTGAACCTCTCCCAGGTGTGCCCCCCAGTAAACCTTCTTGTTCCATGGTTCCTGATCTCGTGCATCCTTTCTGCTTTACATTTGGTGCTGAAACCCGGGAGGAGTTCAAAGCTTCCCCTTAGGGAAAGCCACTACTCCTCTCTGCCACCAGAACGACCAGGGATCTTTAGACCAGTGGCCCTCATCCGACCCAGCGAACGTGAGGTAAGTCCCTTTCTCTTTGATCTTTTGACTCCCTCCCGATTGCTGGGCCTCTATCCATAAATTCAAGTCGCATCAAAGACTCCCCTCCCAACCCGTCCAGGCCCCCAGTGGACTATATAGATGTCTAGGTCTCTGGCCAGGCCACTGCATTCTCTGGTGAGCAGAGTAGATAATTGGGACACCTTTTTCCTCCCTGCTCACCCCGGGTGTCGAAACATCATGGGAAATATAGAGTCCACTCTGGACCCCCAAACTCCCTTGGGATGTTTATACAGACATTTTTCCAATTTGGGACTCGCTCAGGACTTATGCTGTACACGTCTACTTTTCTATTCCACCATGGCCTGGCCACAATACATTTTAGATAACGGCTCTAAATGGCCTCCTGAGGGGACTTTTGATTTTTAAAATCCTCACTGATTTGGACAATTTCTGCGGACAGATGGAAACGTGGTTAGAGTTTCCTTATGTTCAGACCTTTTGGGACTTGGGCTCCCGTCCCTCTTTCTGCTCCACCTCCACTTTCCAAGTCCTCCTGGCTAAAGAAACTTCTCCTTCCAAGTCCCCCTCTGCTCCTGACCCTGACCCCTCTCTGCTCATTGAACCTCCAGAGCCACTCTCCTTACCACCCTCTAGACCCTCCTGTGCTGACCCTCCTCCTTATTCAGAACTGACTCCACCTGAGTTAGACCACCCTACCTCCCCTTGTGAGTGCCCATACCAGGTCTCGCCAAATAACCCAAGATCCTGAACTTCTCTGTCCTCTCTTCGAGGTGGCAGGATCTGAAGGCATCATTCTGGTTCATGTCTCTTTTTCCTCTATAAGACCTCTCAAAAACCCAAAAGCACTTAGGCTCCTTTTCTGCTGACCCCACTACCTATATCAAAGAATTTAAATGCCTTTCCCAAGCCTTTGACCTTACTTGGCATGATGTCCATGTCATCCTCACCTCCACCCTTACTCAGATGAACGCAGTCCAGGTAGCTGCACAGTACCATGCAGACCAGGTTCTTTTGACAGATGACACCATGCCTACAGGCACAGCACAGTCCCTGACACTAATCCTGAGTGGGACTATCAAAATGGAGAACAGGGCCGACGCTGCTGTGCCTAGATGATACAATGTCTGCTGGCAGGCATGCAGGCAGTTTCTAATAAGGTTGTTAATTTTGACAAACTAACGGAAGTCACTCAGGGGCCTGGTGAGAACCCTGCAATGTTCCTTAACCGCTTAATGGAGGCCCTCGCTGTATACTAGATTAGAGACTGAATCTCGCTCTGGGGCGACCATTCTGGTCACTCATTTATCACCCAGTCAGCCCCAATATTAGAAAAAAGCTAAAGCAGTCTGAGGATGATCCCCAAACCCACATCCGAGATCTGGAAAAACGGCCTTTAAAGTTTATAATGCCCATGAGGAAACAGTTGAACTTAGCCAGCAGACCTGCTTACAGAAAAAGGTGGCACTCCAGACACAAGCCCTGGTTGCAGCTCTGCAGCCAGCCCCCACCCCCGCCGGGACTCCCAGGGGTCCTCAGGAGTCTGCCTCCTGGGGCCTGCTTCAAATGCAGACAAGAAGGCCACTGGGCCCACCAGTGCCCTAACCTGCAGTCCCCCTCTCAGCGAGTGACTGTCCCCTGGCCGGTCCCTCCCCAGCGCCTCAACATGGGGATATGGCTGGACAGGAAGTCCATTTTCTTGAGCTTCTGGGACTGTCTGACAACTGAAGAAGCCCAGACTCGAGGACCCCCATGACCTCACCAAGCTCCAGGTAGTGGGGAAGTCCATCACCTTCCTTGTGGACACAGGGACCACCTATTCTGTCTTGTCTGCCCACTCTGGGTCTTTATATCCTTCCCAGATCTCAGTCATGAAGATAGAAAGAACACCCTTCTTCCCAAAGAAAATGGCCAGTCTGACGTGCTCCCTAGAGGGACGTCCTCTCACCCACTCCTTTTTAGTTATCCCTTCCTGTCCAGTTCCCCTCCAAGATGTTCTGCAATTCTTGGGGGCTACTCTCCAGCTCTTACCCCATGCCCCTACTACCCAAATCCTCCTCCCCTTGACTCAATCCACTATAGACACACCCTCCCCACCACCACTTATCCCCTCCCCTCAGGCCTCGTAGACCCCCAAGTCTGGGACACCTCCAAACTGGTAATCGCAACACACCATCAACCAGTGCAGATTCAGCTAAAGTCCACTCCTTATTCCTATAGACTCTCCCTGCAACACTCCAATCCTACCTGTCCGCAAACCGTCAGGAGCACACTGCTTAGTACAAGATTTCCGTTTAGTCAACAAAGTGGTTACTCCCCTTCATCCAGTGGTCCCTAATCTTATACCCTCCTCTCTCACATACTGCCCTCCACCTCTCATTTCTCAGTTCTAGATCTCAAAGATGCCTTCTTCACTGTCCTGCTTCATCCAGATTCTTACTTCCTGTTAGCTTTCACCTGGGAGGACCCTGACCCCTCACCTCACATCAACTAACCTGGACTGTTCTTCCTCAAGGCTCCCGGGATAGTCCCCACCTGTTTGGACGGGCACTGGCCCGGGATTTAGCTACCTGTGATCTCAGAGTCAGTCCCCTCCTACAATATGCAGATGACCTTCTCTTATGCAACTCATCTTTAGAGAATTCTCGGGAACACACTACCCACCTACTCAACTGTTTAGGTTCCTGAGGAGGCCGAGTTTCCCCAACCAAAGCTCGACTCTCAGTCCCCTCGGTTACCTACCTGGGCATTCTTCTAACCCCAACCTCCAAAAGCCTCACTGTAGGCAGAATCCAAGCTCTTAGGAGCTTGCAGCCTCCTGAGTCAGCAGACCAGATCCTCTCATTTTGGGGGCTCACTGGATTTTTCTGACATTGGGTTCTTAATTTTGCTCTTCCTGCCAAGCCCCTTTACCAGGCAGCCAAAGACACTCCTGTTGGACTGTTGGCATCACCAATCCAGGTCTCTAGATTTTTCCTCAAACTCAGAGATGCTTTGATCTTCTCACCTCCGCTCTCCCTACCCAGTCCCAACCGTCCCTTCCACCTCTTTACAGATGAAAAACCAAGGATTGCCACTAGTCTTCTGGCCCAGCCAGTTGGACCCTCCTACCTCCTGTAGCATATCTTTCTAAACGGGTCGACTCTACAGTACGGGGATGGCTACCCTGCCTCTGGGCCCTCGCAGTGGCAGCAGAACTTACCAAAGAATCTCTAAAGTTGACCCTCCTTCAACCTTTGACAGCCTCTTCCATCCACAGGCTCCAGGACCTCCTGGGACATAAATCTCTCTCTCCTGGCTCCTCTCAAATTCAGGCGTTTCATTTACTTTTCATCAAAAACCCTACCATTTCCCTTTGTGCCTCTTCACCCCTTAACCCGGTTTCTCTTCTCTCCAACGTCCAGCTCTACCTCTCCAACTACCCACTCTTGTCCTCAAGTACTTGAGGCCTTACGGCCACCTAGGGAAGGCCTCTTCAGCAACCCCTTGCTGGCACCAGACTCGACAGTTTTTGTAGATGGAAGCTCAACTGTCGGGCCAGGCAAGCGCCGCAGAGCAGCCTATGTCGTGGTTACTGCTTCGTCAGTCCTGGAGGCCAGCCGCCTCCCTGATTACAACCTCTCAGAAGGCAGAGCTCTTTGCCCTCATTCGAGCTCTCCACCTTTCAAAAGGCAAGTCAGTGAACATCTATACTGACTCCAAATATGCCTTTCTTGTTACACATTCTCACACAGCCATCTGGAAGGGGAGGATGCCTAACTACTATAGGGCTCCCCTATAGCCAATGCCTCACTCACCTCTAAACTCCTCGAGGCACTCCCCCTCCCTTCCCAAGTTGCTATTATACACTGCTGGGGTCATCAAGCCACTTCCAGTCCCATAACCAAGGGAAATAACAAGGCCAATGTGGTGGCTAGAAGCTTAACCAGCGAGCCACCCATGGCTCCCATTCTTTTTCTCACTACGCCCACCAAAATGGCCTACATCCAGCAGGAACAGACTGACCTCCTGGCACGAGGGGGCCAGATCAGAGATAAGGGCTGGATCTTCCTGGGAGACAGGATTGCCCTTCCTCAACTCCAAGCCCGAGATCTCCTCTCTAACATCCACAATTGACTTCACAGTGGTCCCCAACCTCTCATTCAATTCCTCCAACGTCTCTTTCACCTGCCCGGCAGGTGTGACTTCATTCAACTGGTCCACTCCACATGCTCGATATGTTCCTCTGTTACACCTCAAGGGGGCCTTCGACCCAAGGTCCCCACTCACCAACCAGGCAAAGATTGGCAGGTAGATTTTACTCAAATGCCCAGACACAGAAAGTTCCTATATCTGCTCACCCTGGTTGGTACCTATTCAGGATGGATTGAGGCTTTCCCTACCTCTCGAGAAACAGTGGAAACTGTGGCCTCAGTCCTCCTTGAGCAGATCATACCCAGGTTCAGCCTTCCAATATCTACCTAGTCAGACAATGGCCCCTGCCTTTACTTCTCAAAGAATCCAACAGGCTTCAGAAAGCCTCAACATCTCCTGGAAACCACTTCACTTTCCTTACAGGCCACAGTCCTTGGGGAAGGTTGGGCAGGGGATCCTCAAGGACCACCTTACAAAACTCCCAATCGAGCTTCGAATCTCCTGGCCCAATCTGCTTCCCCTTGCTCTTACCAGAATCTGAGCTGCCCCTAGAGCTCCCACAGGGCTTAGCCCCTTCGAACTACGGATGCCCCTTCCTGATGACCACAATCTTCCTATTCAAACCCCCCTTCTGGCCTCATATCTACCTTATCTCATCTTTCTCCGAAACCTCCTCCGGGAACATGTGGACCACTATCTTCCTGCCCCGATAGAACTAGCTCCTTCTGAGGGTCCACTCCAACCAGGACACTGTCCTCCTAAAGGAACTCCATCCTTGGTCACAACAACTACACTGGGCAGGATCCCATATGGTAACTGTAAACATCAGCCAAACTACTAGGCCACTCCTCTTGGTATCATGTTTCTCACCCCAGGCCCTAAGTCCTGGTCATCCCAATTGGTGGGACCCACTAAACTCCCACTTCTCCTCTTGAGTCTGTTCCTACAGGTGCTCCTCACCTGAACAATGCTGCCTAATCCCTACGGCTGTCGTTTCCAGGTACAAGGGACTTGGGATGGTAAGACCCAGACATTAGGAACCAGTGATTGCCAACCTGCTGGTTGTCAAACAACTGTCTCCATTCTATTAACCGGCCTCTGCCTTCTTGGCAGAGCGCCACCTATCCTCTGCTTTCCTTATGACCAAACCCAACAGTATTGCAAGTCCCAACCAGGTAGGTATTTATGGAGGATGACCTCACTCCTCCTGCAATATGCACAAGGTCAAAGGGACCACCCAAATCCAATTTTTGAATACCTATTCTGGAGGTAGGACCTACCTGAATATCAAAGATCCATGAGACAATCAATGGGCAGCAGGAGTGGAGGGAAAACTATACACCTGGTACTGGGACAGTGACCTCTATGGAACTCTTAAGATTTTCTGCACCTACATCTGAATGATTCCTCAGCTCCACCAAGAAATCCTCCAGAAAGAAACTGCCCTGGGGCTGGGGATGTGGCTCAAGCGGTAGGGCACTCGCCTGGCATGCGTGAGGCCCGTATTCTATCCTCAGCACCACATACAAACAAAGATGTTGTGTCCGCCGAAAACTCAAAAAAATAAATAAATATTAAAAAATTCTCTCTCGGGCTGGGGATGTGGCTCAAGGGGTAGCACGCTCGCCTGGCATGCGTGCAGCCCGGGTTCGATCCTCAGCAGCACATACAAAGATGTTGTCTCCGCCGAAAACTAAAAAATAAATATTAAAAAAAAAAAATTCTCTCTCTCTCTCTCTCTCTCTCTCTCTCTCTCTCTCTCTCTCTCTCTCTCTCTCTTAAAAAAAAAAAAAAGTATATTTAAAAAAGAAACTGCCCTCACTCACCAACTAGGGACACTCGAGGTAAAGAAGGGAAACCCATTTTCATGGCTGACCCTGTACATCAGGGGCTAACTCCTAAACGACTCCAGGGTCGATGATGTTTCTGATGGTTTTCTGTGTGCTGCTCTGGATCGCCCCCTTAACGGCAGTCCCTCTGACCTTTCCCTTAACAATTCCCAAGGGGGTGATGCCTCTCCCCCTCTGAGAGGGATTCCCCTGTTTGACAATCTCCTGAAGCAGAACAAAATCGTTCCATCTTCTATGCCTCGCCAGCCGTCCCCAGGTACAATGTGACTATTACGGTTTCCTCTCAAGTCCATGCACCCCCAGGATTTTTCTTTGGTGTAATGGGATGTTGATCAAAGTCATCAACTCCTCTGCTGCCACTTCTTTCTGCACCCTGTCACCCTAGTTCCCCAATTAACACTCTATGGGCAGGCTGAGTTTCTCTCGTTGAGCCTGCCTCCACCCACTAGATACAAGCGGGCTGCCTTTCTTCCAGTGGTCGTGGGTATTTCCCTTGCCTTGTCCCTGGTTGCCTCAGGCATCGGGGCCTGGACATTGGGCTACAGCTTAACCACAACTACAGAACTTGAAGAAAAATTACAGCTAGCAGTCAAAGCCTCTGCCAACTGCCTGGCATCTCTCCAAAGACAAAGAATATCACTTGCATGGGTCATTCTCCAAAATAGGAGGGTCCTAGACCTACTCACCCCTGGCAAAGGTGGTACCTGTCTATTCTTCAGGGAAGAATGTTGCTATTACATCAACGAGACAGGCCTAGTAGAAGAAAACATGGATGTGCTACATCGGCTGAGTGAAGAACTGAGATGAAGGCAGCAGCAGTCCATTCACTCCTCCTGGGATAGTGGAACTCAGCCCTTTTACTACTTGGTTAGGTCTGATTGTGGGCCCCATCCTCACAATCTGTGTCTTGCTAATAATTTCTCCTTGTCTCCTCAGATTTATCCAAAACCACATCAGCAAAGTCTCACGGGTGGCAGTAAATCAGATGCTCCTCCACCCCTACAGCCGCCTTCCCGATGACCCCCCAATTCCTGACCTTCCCTAGCAATGCCCCCCTACCAGCAGAAAGTAGCCAGATGAGAATGGCACCCTATAACATCAAAGAGGTCGGGATGTTGGGCCAGCAGGCTTCCCTTCCCCTTCCCCTTTCATGGTGGCTGTGGCCACCTGGCTGAGGAGACCAGAAATGACCAATCAGAAGCTGACATGGCCACGGACCCCAACCACCATGGGCTCCCCATTGCTGAAGCAATCACCCTATCAACTCACATCAGCCCTGACTAACCAGCCACGGACACGATGTCCCTAAATTCTGCTCAGCCAACCTGCTGTCATCAGCTGCAATTTAGATGGCCTAGGCTCTCCTACCTCCATCTTCCCTAATTAGCATTATTCTTGCCTTTCCTGCCTGTGACTTCCCAGGCCCTCACCCTTTCTCGGACTAGTAAACCTCTCCTGGAGTGACCCCCAATAAACCTTCTTTGGGTGCCTCATTCTTGTTCTGTGGTTCCTGATCTCGTGCCCTTTCTGCTGTATGCTATAAGCAGAACAGGCTGGAGGGCAGGGAGTTGGACTTCCCAGGTGTGAAGAACCCGTCAGAATCCAGGTAGCAGTGGCAACACAGAGCTTCTCTCTCCCCCTTGATTGTTTATGGGGAACAATCTAAATGTTCATAAATCGGTGGGTGATTAAATATATCATTAGTTAACCCAATATAAAATACCACAAATATTCATATAGCGTAGTCTTTTTAAAATTCAGCAGTATTTTGAGGAAAAAGAATCTTTTTAGTTGAATGCTATTTAAATAAACTCTTCCCTGATGCTGGCAGCCAGGTGGGAGACACGGGTACTGGCTAGAGCTCCACTACCAGCCAGGCCAGACTTCCAGCTTTTCTCCGTGTGGACAGGCTTCATGTCCAGTCCAACCCTGTCAAACCCCCCCGTGCCATCTGTGCCAGGGGGAAGCTGTCACTGCAGATTTCCTAGCTAACTCCAGGATTTTCCAGAAGGCTCTTTCTCACACAGGATCCTGCAGTCACAGGCTATCTGCCCATCCCACCTCCCCGGCAGAAGGGGCCACACCCTGCGGCCACCATCCACTGTGGCTTTTCCTTATCAGTTCCACCAGTGCCTGCTGCTAAAGGTGCTTACAACAGGGGCATCACGCATTGAAGTAAATTATTTCAGGTTGGAGAACCAAAATTGCCTCCCCGATAGCAGAGGACACCCTGCTTCTGGTTTATCTTATGACCTTATACTGACCTTGAATTCTCCCTTTGAAATCTTGATAAACATGTGGCCCCTCACTATTCTAGCTCCCCCTTAACCTGGAAGGATTCCAGAGACAAAAGTTTCCAAAGCCAGCAGATGACTGTGGAGAAAGGTGGGGAGACCTTCTAAGAGCTGGTCTGCAGTTCCAATTCCAGACACAGAGTGCACCCCAGGAATGGTCTACTGCGAGAAGCCATCTATGAGAATGCTCAATTTACTTGGGCGCCCTGTTTTAGCTCACTGCTCAAGTTCAAGCACAGCCCTGTAAATGGGAGTGACCCATCAAGAACCAAACAACCTGTTTACTGCACCAAGACAAGACTCCTCCCACACTGAAACCTTATTCCTACTGATCCCCTTTGATCTGTACCGCTATAAATAAAGCAAGCACAGGCGTCTTCTTTGTTAGAGCCAGACCCTTCTGGTGGGCTCAACTGGTCACATCCCTTCTTTAAAACCATTCTTGCCTTTAGTCTGTATTTCTGATATATGACTTTCACAGCTTTTATTTTGCAGTCAGCCCATCCCTCCAATGGGTACCCATTCCCTCACCCATGCGGGAGGACACGAACAACAGGCCAGGATGGGAGAGGGACAGTTACCTGGCCACCCCATATGATGGTGCTGACATCCCTTTCCCATGGTCATCCAGGGAGGACACAGCCTTGGAGTCAGGCAGGCCTTGGGGCAGTTGCTGACTCTGAATCCATGTGTGGGAGCTGTCATGAGTTGTAACCTTTCCAGAATGGCAGGAAGGAGTGCCTGAGACCCAGCAGGAAAACACTTAGCCTGCACCCATAAGAGGTGAGCTCTGGTCCCACTACAGGGCCGCTAGGTTATACTCCTGCTCCACAGAAAAGGTAGAGAACCCCAGCAACTCCACTGCCCTCCACTCCCCAAGGGAGGAACAGAGTTCCAGAGCCTAGGAGGGGACTCTTGGAGGCAACTTAGCACCCAAGGGTGAGGGAAGTCTAGTAATTTACCATTATCTGTACATGGAGGAGACTAGACAGCCAGGAAAAAGGCTTCTTCCTGGTCGGGGCACGGGGCACAGGAAGACCCAAGATCTCCCAGGCCTTGCTGCCATTCTGGGTCCAGGACAAAGGAGGCAGTCTTCCTCCTCTGTGAAAACCCCTGAAAAGCCATTGGGCCCAGCCAGTGCCAGTAAGCAAGAGTCACTCACTAGTTCAAAAGCCTTGAGGTTTGGCCCAGGACAGCAGCGGTGGTTCATGCCCCCCTCACCTCTAGCCTGCCCAGCTTCTGGCCCCTTGAGCCGCTGAGCGACCTTGAGAACTCACAGTAGTTCACTGACTGCCCACCCACGGCCCTCCTTCCAGTTTTCTGTCTGCCACCTGCCCACTCGGGGATGAGGTCACACCACGCTCCCGGACTGGCTCCACCCCGGCCCACAGGGCCAGCGCACCTCCCGCACCTCCCCGGCTGAGGTCACTGCACAGGGGCAGAAAGCATTTTCAGTCACCTGGTGCACCCAGCCAGAATCTCCCCCACAAAGCACTCCTTATTAGGAAAAGCTGCACCCCAGTCCTCCACTTTGTTCCTCTTGGGGTGCTTGGACTGGTGGCAGCATGCATGATACTCCAGGAATCCCAGGTATGCAAGACCCCTGGAGGCTTGTGGACCATGGCTGGCAGACCATGCATGGTTCCCTTCCAACAGTCAGCGGGCGTTTCTCCCCACAGGCCCCCTGCCCCCACAGTGTGCTTCCTGACTTCACCCTCCTCTGGAGACACTCCTACCTCCAAGGCCCAAGGATCAGGGCTTCCTGTTCCAGGGCACAGTTGCAGAACACAGCTGGGCATAGTGACCAGAGAAACTCATCCACGCGAGTTCAACAGGGCCTGGGAGGCATGGGTAGAGGAGCCCTGGCTGGGGCTGTTTTCATGCTACTTCCCATTTGCACAACCTCAAGCAATTCCATTGCAACTCAACGATCTTCCATCTCTGCCTGTCTTGACAAGCATCACCGGTGCTCTGATAGGGCACAGCCTTGGCCTCTTCCAAGATAGAGAAAGCAAAGATAAAACTCCACTTTCCTTAATAAATGACTCCAAGATCTCGGTGGTTGGAAGTAGAGGGGGACCACCCATGTGGGAAAGGAGCAGGCCAGAGGCATGACCCTGGCTTTGTTTCCCTACTCCCTTGGAATTCTTGTGAGTCATCAGCAGTGCTGCCAGGAAGCCTGAGGAGAGGAGCCTCTGAAGGCCCCCCCAGCACTGGGACCAGCTGCTACCCACACCCTTCCCGCAAGGTCCCTTTGCCCTGGCTGAGGCTGTAGACAGGACTCTCCAGAAGGCCTAGAGGGCACAACTATTAATCAGGGTACCTCTGCAGTTTGTGCTGTTACCAGAGTCTCAGACAGTAAATGTCGATGGGAACTCACTGGATTGGGGAATTGAAGGTTTTCAGCAAGTTTCCTAGGTCATTCTTACCATTATGAAAGTTTGAGAGACACTGCAGGGCCTGCCCCCACCCAGCAAAGACCCCACCCAAGTGCTAAATGTGCCCCAAGGGCAGCTCCTTGAAGATCCAAGGAACCACCCATTTCCTCTTCTGATGTCTAAGGCTGCATTCTGAGGTCTAGTTCTGGTAGCCTGTTCCACTCCTTTCCTGAGGCCGACCCCGGGAAGATAACCCCCTTCAGATGAGCAGACACATCGCCTCAATCCTCAAAACAACACCCCGGATAGTGGCCCAACAGTCCTACCCACGTGAGGATTCAGGGAGCCGCCATGGCTTCCTGCCCTACCCCACTCTCAGGCGAAAATCTCAGGTAGAAATTGGATGAATGTCTGCTTGCCTTTCCCCTGGGCTGTCATCCTCCAAACTGCTGCTTGCCTTGATCCGCCCTATTCCTCCTTCACTTTTATGTTGATGAAGAAATACCAAAGAGAACTTACGAGGGAGAATTTGTTTTACCTCAGTAGAGTTGTCTGGTCAGGTTAGTTCTCTTAACTGATCCCAGAGAAGGACAAAGAATTGACGTGAATTCTACAGTGTCTAGAGGTAGCATGGTGGTACTTCGCACCATAGGTAGGTCATCCCACTTGAATTTGCAGACCACATTCCTATTTTACGTAAGGTGGGGACATCAGACTTCCCAATGCCATAAGAAGAAAATCCGGAATAAGATTTGAATATTGGTCAACTTTTCATTACTATAATGAAATACCTGAGGCAGTCTGACTTGTAAGGAAAAGAAATTTATTTAGCTCATAGTTTTGGAGGCTGGAAGTCCAACCAGCATGGCATAGGCTCTGGCAAGATTTCCCTCCCCACTGCTGGATAGCATCAGGCAGGAGCAGGTACCTGTGTGTGTGTCTCTCTGTGTATCTATGTATCTGGTCTCTATCTTCTTATAAAGCCACTGGGATTCTATCACGGGAGTCCACCCTACTGGCCTTATTAAACCTAATCCCTTTCCAAAGGTCCCACCTCTAACCACCTCTAATCTATAGTAGGATTAGTTTCTAGCCACTTAATATCATTAACACATGACTTTGGGGATTAAACTCCTGCATGAGTTTAGAAGGACAAACCCGTAACAATCTGTAAGATTTCCTGTGCCAATGATAATGTTTGGTGTTCGAAAACAAGCATCTCACATGAAAAGATATTCAATACCATCAGTCATTAAGAAAATGTAAATTAAAACCTCAATGAAGCCCGGAGCAGTGGCACACGCCTGTAATCCCAGCAGCTCAGGAGGCTGAGGTAGGAGGATCACAAGTTCAAAGCCAGCCTCAGCAAAAGCGAGGCACTAAGAAACTCAGTGAGATCCTGTCTCTAAACAAAAATACGAAATAGGGCTGGGGATGTGTCTCAGTGGTAGAAGCCCCTGAGTTCAATCGCTGGTACCCCTCCTCCCCCCAAAAAAGAAGCTCAGTGAAATACTATCTCAAATAAGAAAAATGTGTTTGTAAGGATCAGAAAAACTGGAGGGGATGGGGCTGGGGCTCAGTGGTGGAGCGCTTGCCTAGCATGTATGAGGCACTGGGTTCGATCTTCAGCACCACATAAAATAAACAAAATAAAATAAAGGTATTCTGTCCATCTACAACTCTAAAAAAGAAAAAAAGAAAAACTGGAATTCTCATACATTGCTGGTAGGAATGTAAAAGGGTGTACCACTGTGGAAAACCCTTTAGGGGTTCCTCAAAAACTACAATACAAAGTTGGCAAATAACCCAGCAATTCCATTGCTAAGTACATACCCTCCAAAGAATTGGAAATAGGCACTCCAACAATACTTGCACACAAATGCTCACACCTGCACTATTCACAATGGCCAAAATGTAGACACAACCCAGATGTCCATCAATGGATGAATGGGTGTACAAATTGTTGTATATACATACCATGGAATATCACTTGCCCATGAAAAGGAACAGAGTACTGATGTGTGCTACAAATGGAACAACCTTGAAAACATGTTAGAAGAAAGTAGACATAAAATGTCACATATTGTAAGAGTCCACTGATGTGAAATATCCAGAGGCTGGAGGTAGGGTGTGAAAGGGGAGAAGGCGGACTGACTGACCAGCCTGGACGGTTTTTTTAGGGTGGATAAAAAAGTTTTGGATTAGGGGAGGTGGCAGTTCACACAACATCATGAATGTACATAATGTGCATGCACACACGGAGTGAGGATAAAATAGTCAATTTTGTTTTGCAAGTTTTACCTCAATATAAAAAGGAAAGTTAACATGTCTGCAAGTGGGTTCTCAGAAGCTGTCACCCTCCACCAGAACCTTGGTGAGCAAAGAACGCGTCTCCTGGGATGGCATGCATCACCCAGCTGTGCTGCGTGTGGTTTCAGTACAGTAAACATCTGTACACCCCAGGCCCCTTTCACTGCTGGGAAGTTCATGGACTCTGGCTTCAGGCCTCCCTTTGCTGAATAGCACAACCCGCTAAGGGAGGCAGATGGACTTCTCTAACCAGAAGGTCAGATTTATTCCTACGCATTTCTAACTGCTTGAGTTTATTGTCATGTAAAATGCCCTTAATTTTGAGCCATTATAAAGACTCTAGATTATTTAAGAAAGCTCATAAATGTTTAAAAGTAACTCTACCTAGAAGTTTCAGCTTGGTCATTTTAAACAAATAACAGCAGAAGGAAGTGGTTCTAATCCACTGTTTGTTCTAATTTTAAAATGTGAATAATTAACCTCCCAGCAGCAAGAAAAAAAAAAAAGCAAAGTTTAAGAGCAGTTCAATCCAATAAATGTCCAATTTAAAAATAGATTAGGACTGCTAGTACAGAAGGCCATCCTGATTTATTGCTGTGGCAATTTACATGAAACCAGTCATTACTTCAGTTAAACTGGGGTAGCACTGATGCCCTTGAACTCTGTTCTCAGGCACTTGTGTGCTGGATCATGCCACCTTGTGGGAATTATGAGTTGTGGAAAGCCCTGAAAAGTTGATATTTTTGCTAAATCCAATTTTACTACCTCCCCCCCCCAAAAAAAAGGTTAAATTATTACAGATTTCTTATTCTACAAATCAGTTTCTCTCAGGTAGAAATACTGAGCCATTAATTCACAAGGACTGTATCTAGAATTAAGTAAATACATATCCCCATACCCACCTCTGTTTTTAAAAAGTTTTGTTTAGCAGTGTCCTTATAATAGACCATTTTGTACCAGGATTTCACTATGGAGAAAGCCAAATCCTTTCTGGAACCCTCGAGGAAACTAGTTGCCAAACTCCCCCAAGTAGAAGAAATTTCACTGTTGGAGACTCCAGGGTATCAATGTGCTTATGACCGCCCTGTGTAAAGTCTCCCTAAAGAAAGGAGGCATGAGAAGAGGGGGAAGGAGAAAGAGGAGCAGGAGAGGCAAGGGAGAAGGAGGAGAAGAAATTAGGAGAGTCATTTTGTTTCTCCGTTCCAGAAGCAAGTAACACTGGAGACCCCGTGGAGCAAGCTAAACATTAACAACTGCCTCTGTTGGTCTTTGGCAACAGGAGGAGTGGTAGGAGCCTGGCTTTCAGAAGCCAGCAAGATGGGTTCAAAGCCTGACCTCACCATTTAAAAGCTGTGCGATCCTGAAGAAATTTGTTACCTTCTCTAAGCCTTTCTTTATCTACCAATAAAAATAATCACACCTGTCTCCCAGAGTTGTCGCTCTAAATGAGAAAACCGTCTCAAGTGCCTGGCGGGAGGGCGCCATACCTCTCCTGCTGCCTGAAGCACCAACAACTGGAATCTGACCTGGAAGCTGGTTAATCCTGTTGATGTCATATCAGGAAAATGAGGACACAGTCAATGCTATTGTCTTTTTTTGTTTTTTTATTTAAAAAAAAACAAATTAAATAAAATAATGATTCATTATATATAAAACTGCACTGAGTTCACGGTGGGGAAGACTCTGAAGATGGAGACAAGGATGTATTTGGGGCGTGTTCTTTTTCTTCATATCTAGGAGGCGGTTCCGATGAGGGATGAGGAGTGTAGGAGAAGTCGGAGCGGGCAGGCGGCCCAGAGATGGTGTACACGAACTCTCGTGGTCTCTCGGGGGCCTGGCCCTGGCTCTCAGGAGCTGGGGTTCTGCTGAGAAGAAAGAGACCATGTTGCTAACACAACAACACCCTTAAGTACTAGGTTCCTGTCGATGTTTCACGACGTGCATTTGGCAGTGGCGACAGGGGTCTAAGGAGTCGTTTCTCCCACATCTACTTTTTATAGATCTGTTTGGATTCCTCAACCCCTCACTTTTCTTAGAACTGTCTAGAACATTCAGACAGCCCCCTTCCTCCTGCCATCCTCCTTGTCGCAGAAGAGGCCCTGAAGAGGAAGGCAGAGGTGCCATCTGCAGGGTTGGGGGTGTGGATCTCCTCTGAGTCACTGTCCTTTGGTATTTTGTCGTGGGAGCCAGTGGTCAAACTTATGCACATAGAAAATTATAAATGAAGCCATAGACTTGAAGGGAGACAGAGAGGCACACTGGTTAATGGCTCTGGGCTGGAATCCCACTCGGCTATGTTCTGGTTATTTAACCCTATCTGTAAATTGGGGTTGATATCCGTGCCTTCTTCCCAGGGTGGTTGTGAGAATCACATGAAGTAATGCAAGAAAATCCAGACCCTGGGATTCAAGACTTTACAGCAGCGACAGTGGCTTAGTATTAATATTTTATTTATCTTTTATTTTTTTCTGCCAGTGCTGGGGATGGAGCCCAGGACCTAGTGCCTGCTAGGCAAGCACTCTATCACTGAGCCATCTCCCCAGCCCAGTAGTGGTTTCCTTTAAGTCTCTAAATACTGATTTTATGGTTTTGGAAAGTTTGTCACTGAAGGAAAAAAAATGCAAATTTCATTATTAGTACCGTCCAACTGGCCAGCCCTAACCTGCCTTTCTCCATGCAGGGCAACTCCTGCACTCACCTCCCAGTCCCAGCTCACCACCCGTGAGGCTCCAAGGCTTCCTCCCCGATCCAGTCACCTCATTCCCTTTCTCATCAGATAGCCTGCCCCCTTCTTTTGTGAAACAAAGGATCTCCACACAACCTAGCTCTCTCCAGGACCTGGAGGCAAGGCGGATGTCCACTGGCTGTCCTCTCCAGGGCCACACACCTGGGTCTGCTCTATCTGGGTGATGGGGTCTGGGAGCTGTTCACTTCCCAGGATGCACCGTCGAGGCAAGGAGGTAGAATACTGCCTTAAACATAATGAGAAGGCAGGGCAGCACCTGTCCCCAGCCCTGGTCACCTAGTCCTTTGACGCTCGCTCCTCCACCCGCTCAAAAATGCACATCATCTCATTCTCCTGACCACAGATCTCTGAGTCCTGCCCCAGCCTTTCACTTGGCTTGGACACTTCCAGCAACCCTTCCTCCTTTCCTGCTCCCTGACCTCCCCTTTGGACAGTAGCACCAGTGCTTTCTCCAGCCCTGCTCCCTGAGTGCTGCACAGCCGGGGTCTGCACAAGCCCTCCTGGGAATTCCCAGAACCCCTTCCTGGCACACGTTCCCCTCCCACCCAGTGTCCGCTAGCCTTTCACTCTTTGCCTCCTCGTTTCAGCAACCTCTTTGCAGTTCCTTCTCTAGCACCTCCTTTTTCTCCAGTGGCCTGGCCCTGTCTACTCTTCCTCAAAGGCCCACGCTCACTATCCCCCCACCACCAACCAGCCCACCTCTGGCTATCCAGAAGCCCGTCTCCATATCCTTCACCCTCAGGGATCTCTCTCCTGCCCCTGTTGCTCACACTGGAGATCATTATCTCCCCCTCCTCAATGTCAGCCTGAGTTCCATCCCTCTCACACTGTTCCAGACTCCTGCTGCCTCAGGTCCATCCCATTTGAGTGGGACTCCCCCCCGTCCTGTGTGAGGTAGGGTGTGGATCTGACATTTCTCTCCATCAGTCATAAGGCTCTGAGGCTCAGGGAAGGACTGCACCCAGAGGGAGGGGCACCACTGGGTCAGGTCAGGGTGCAGGCTGATTTAACCAGTTACCCAAGCGCCTCCATTAGAATACTAAAACTCTGTACCTGTTGGAGATCCCTAGGGCCCCTGAGCCTCCCCATAATCCAGGGCCTCTGAGCCTCCCCACAATCTAAAACCATGGAGACTAAAGAGGGCAGGACCCTCCCAGTCCCTGGCATTCATTTCTCCTCAGGATGGGAGAGTTATTAGACACTTTGAGGACAGCCCCTGCTAGGAGCACAGGAAGATGCCCTAAGATGGTGTCATATTAACCTCTTTTAACATACTTAACTTAGGTGCTGCCCAAAATTTCCTGAAAGGCAGTACTCATGCCAAGGCAACAATCCTGATATGCCATCAGCAAAAAGATGCTCAACACACTATTCACTCTCCTGCCAAAACCTTAAAGCTAGGCCATTCAGGTCTCGGCCTGTGAGGTTATACGCCAAGAACAAATGGTAAGTCTTACCCATCATTAAAAAGGCTGTAATAAGAAGGTGGGCTTTCGGGTGGAAGCAAGCTGCTTGCCCCAGGACTTCGAGTTCCTGCAGAAGCTGAAGACTCAGGAAAGTAAGGTGGCGGAGGGGGTGGGAATATTATCACAGAGTCACCTGAGGAAACACAATATTTGTTTGAAGATAGAGAAAACAAGTTAGCAAGAGCAAATTCAATTAATTCTATACTTGGTCCATTTATATACAGCAAAAGATCAAAACACCTGCTGGTTACGCCAAAACTAAAAGGTAGGCCTGTGGGATCCATATATAAAGTGAAACAGGTTGGCAGGGCCAGGGTGGGGCTGGGTAGGGAAAGGGACTGGAGTTACTGTTTAATGGGTACAGAGTTTCTGTTTGAGATAATGTCATAGTTCAAAGTTCTGGAAATTGATGGTGATGATGGTTGTACAATACTGTGAATGTACTTAACATCACTGAATTGTGTGTTTAAAAACTGTTAAAAGAGTAAATATTTTTACGTTTTACCACACTTTGTTTCTTTGTCTTTATTTTCAAAGTGGGCCAGTATTTCAGAGCCCAGAGTGCTCACCACTGCAGGTTGGACATGGCCTCTGTTTCACAGCAAACCTGAGCTAAAAGATTGGTGTGAGACATTTGTTAATAAGCTCCCTCCCCTCCTTGGGGGTGCCTACTGCTGGTAAAACTTTTCTAATTTTCAATGGTTTGTTTTAATTAATCAAAAGTTGGGTAAAGGGCCAAGTTCCTCAACTTCAGCCTTGAAACAAATGACAATAAGTCATTTTCTTCCCATTACTGAATCCAGCAAAATTTCACCTAAGTGGTATAGATAAAGGTCAAACTCAAAGAAAAGTTTGTATTTTGTATTTCTATGGCTACTGTTCACTCTAGAATACATACATCCCCATGTTTTGAGAAAGAGAAACTAGGGACCCAGAAAGTGCTAATTTGCATTTAAATTCCAATTCCTTCAAATTTCAATGCATGTCACCACAGGAATTACCCAGAACATTCTAGATGTGTGGCAATGCCACCATCAGAGGTCAGATGAAGACTTCTAGTCAATTGGCAAAAACAAAGCAAAATAAAAGAAAAGACATATAATAACTTCCTTGTAGGGAGGAGACTTGTTTGCACCGGTAGGAAATCAGTGTGTACTGGTATTGATACAGGATTCTTTAAAAGCTATGTGGGTCCCATTTGCCAATGACCAGCCCAACATGGCCCTAAACAAGCTCTCCTCCTGCTGAGAAAACAGGAAGGAGAACTGGAGGAGACCATGTATGTCCAGTGGTTACAGCAGGGCCAGGCAGAGAGCAAACTCAGGTCTAACACCCAGCAAAGGGCTTCCTTCCCTCTCGCAGGCCAAGGGCACTTATTTGCCTGATGAAGAAACACACCCAACTGGCAAGCTGTACCCTGATGCCTAGATCACTTCCCCAGAGGTGATTTACCCTTTCAAAAATGCATTAACTCTATCTCTATTTCTGCAAGGAGATGGTGATTGGAATTGAAATATATACTGCTAATCTCAACTTGATAAAGTGTCAGGGCTCTCTTGGGATTCTCATTTAATTTTTTAGAAGGTCTTGATGGGTCACTGGGATTGGGATTCAGGGCTCACTTTAATTACACAATGCAGAATAAAAGACCTGTGAAGCAAGCCTCGGGGCAGGCCATCACCTGTCAAAAACAAACAAGGAAATGCTCAGAGTAGCCTATTATCTCCAAGGACGTCCATCCCAGTGTCAGTTAGCTCTGCCACCCACACCTTGCAACCCGTGCTCCTTGGAAAGAGGCCTCGCCCTTGGGGTTCGCCTTCCTCCAGGCTTTCAGAACTTGATGTCCTCTGTGAGGTCACAGCAAACACCTCTGGATGGAAGCAGGGCCATTTCTTAACCCGCTCCTGAGTTTAGGATCTAGCACTGAGAGTGTCCATGGTAGACATAGCAGCTAAGATATAAACTTTCTCCCTAGCCTCCAAGGAGAAAAACTGGAGTGGAGATGCCAGTTTCACAGGCTTAATGGGGCATACAGAGTTAAAGAAAAGATCTTGATCGATGCAGTGACTTCAGGACAAGGACACACACTCGAGAGCAACACCTACTTCTCTGTTCCTTGCACAGACCCAATTCTAGCCACCAGGTGGGAGCCTGGACCTAGAAACTCCCCTGCTAGCAAACCCAAAGATCACCCCTCAAAATCTCCCAAGTAGGGAATTATAGCATCCAATGAATGAATTTACTTGTACCCCAGTGGGTTCCTCAAAAAAGCTGAGAACATCTATAACACCAGGGGACCCCTTTTCTCATATAATAACTTTAGTGCCAAAGCTGTAGCTTCAGAGTTTTAACCTTTTAAAAGCAAGAGATTATCAAAAATAATAAAAATTTGCACATGAGCAACCTTTTCCTCAATTGTATAAAACTGAGCTCAAAAGTACTGATATTTGCTCTGGGTGGGGGGGCGACACTGAAAATAGTAATCCACCTCTTTTTCAAAACCCAGGAGACCCAAAAGGAACTTTTAGGCATTGTGGGAGAAAGAAGTACCGTCATATTTCATCTCAGGCTGTCATTGACAGCCTTGAATCAACAGCCACTCTGATATGAGCAAACCTTGCCCCAAGCCCACAGTCAAGGATGAAGTTACAGAAAGTAAATAACAATATGGAAACCAATACAGAGAGTCCCCTTAAAACATCCTAACATATCTGGGATAGAATGTTAGTACTGGAAGGAGTCTTGGAAATGTGGTGCTAATTTTATAGATATACAAATTAAGGTAGGAGAGGTTACAGGACTTATCAAGGACAGTCAGCCAGCCACAGCCAGGGAGGAGAAGGTTCACAGTTGATAGTACTATATGGTCTCAGCAGGAGAATAACAGGGGAAATGGGGGTAACTTGGTGGGTCCCTAAGGTAGACAGAGGTTTTTCTCACCTTCCTCTTAATCTTCTCTGTGCCCTCAGTCAAGTTCATTACTTAGTCTCCCAATGCTTTTGCTAAATAACAGTCATTGGGGAGAAATGATGTTAACAAGGATTCCTACAGGGCTCACCACAGCAGTGACATTGTGTATGTTTGCATGGGTTTGTGTGTGTGTGTGTGTGTGTGTGTGTGTGTGTGTACGAATGTACATACACAACGTGTGAGAAAGAAGAAGAAAATATGTAGACCAGACTTGAGGGTAGCCCCGTGAAGCCTTAAATCAACAGCCACTCTAGCATGAGCAAGTGCCCGAATGACAGCCACTCACCTACAGTGACCTGGACAGGCTCCATATTGTGGGAGTGTCCTTCTTCGCTTTCAGAGGCATCCTGGCTCACACTCAAGTTGTTTCTCTTCTTGATGTGGGCAACCACAAAAAAACACAATCCCACAAGCACAATCAAAGGCCCCATGATCTGCAGAGAAAGGAACCCACAGATTGGAGGCTCCATGCTGGCAGTTTCTGTCTGGTTCAGTGATTCCGACACCCAGTCTGAGCTACATCCAGGGACCCAAATGCCCAATATGCTGATGAGCATGCCACTTGTCAAGAACAGAAACCCAAAGATAAGGCACTGGGCAAACTGGCGGCTCTCTCCACAGATGAAGGCTTGGTTTGGGTCTGCCTGGTCGCCTCGTCTCCGCCCCTGCAGGAACTGAAGTCGTGCCCTGGAGCGGGCCAGGATCACAGCCCCAAGCCCAATCACAGCACATGAAGGACCGGCGATCTTCAGTACCATGCTGCAGTCTGGGAGGGATTCATTTTGGCAGGCCTGGTACCCAAAGATGGAAAGCAAGACTCCCACACATAGCAGGACGGCGCCCAAGACAAAGAGGAAGAAAATGAGCTTGCTGACATGCCTGTCCTGCTGGTCCCCTTCTGGCTCAGCAGTTGCTGTTGAAGACATGGCCAGGAAAGGCCCCTTCCCTGAGGTGATGTGGGATGTGTTTCCTTCCCCTCGGTGCCTTCAGAGCTCTGCAAACATTAAAAAAATGCTTAATTAAAGTAGGTCCAGGTGTTACTAACCAACCCTGCTCTTCGCTGGCCATCCCAGAAATCACAGGAGGTAGAACTTCATACAACTGTTACACAGTGCCACAGAGTTGGTGGATGAATCAGAATGGCATTCAGAAACTCATGAATGTGTGATTTTATGAAGATGGTCAAAAAAAGGAAATCCAATTACCATGCATCTGAGATAAGAGTATGTTTTTTAAAAAATAAAATAAGTGGGTGTGGCTTTTCCTGTTCTGAGTCTTACAAATTCACTTCCCTCAAAGCAAAAAACAATGGGGAGCAAGGGAAGAACCACTGGGATTATTTCTGATTTACAGAGGCCCCATATTTCATCATAGCTGCTCTGAGAATTTCCAAGTCAGTAAGTTTTTGTTTGGTAACTAACTTTCCATTTCCTGTTTCGAGCTTGGGCAGCCTTCCATTTCATGCTTTATTCTAAGACTGTATCTACAGAAGACCCAAGTCCAGCAGTTTTAAGAGAATGGAACGACTGTTCAGGAATGCACTGGGGTTGAGAACTTTGAAGTTAATTCTGTCAAAATGTGGTTCTTGGGCTCTTAAGAGACACCTACTAGGGCTGCACTGCCCCTATACACACACACACACAGTTGCAAGGGGCCTGGATGAGCCCAGAGAGTCTGGCACAGCAGGTCAAGTGCAGCCCCATCTCCAAGGTAACCTAAGGCAGGTGCTCTCACTTTCCTCCCCAGGGCCACCCACTTCCACAGAAGTTTGGACTCTGAAAAATAAGTGGCTGATAAAATCACATTACAAAGCATTAAAGTCCAACAGAACTTGATGTTAAAAGACTATTATGGAACCAAGTGAGAAGCACCTTTCACAGAATCACCCAAGTCCTGCATTCACTTCACCAAGTAGTTGTTCAAGAGTTGTTTAGTTTATGCAGAACTGATTCTATCATCCAGTAATCTTGTCTTGCTCCAATGAATGGGAGTAAGGGCACTATGTGGGACACTGGCAAAGACAATACAAAGTCATGAAGTCACTTGCCCAAAACAGAAAACCTGCAAAATAATTTTGTGTCCCTCATATCCATGGCCACATGAAGTTCAAGACTGAGGCTCTAAACCCAAGACGGTCTTGACAACCAAAATTGTGTCAAAGGATAGTTTAGGTAATGAAAGCTAACAGGTGATCACATATCAGGAAGTACTTTTCCAGGAAAAAATGCGATAGAATCAGAAGGAAGTCAAAGAAAAGAGGAAATATAGGAGAGAAATAAGCTTTCACCTCAAACTGGGAAATACTATTATTTTATGAAGTTGCTGTCAAGCCAAGAGAAAGATCTAAAGAAAGCATTACACTATTTTATAAACAACCTCTTGCTGGTTTCAGAGATAAGGGTGATTATCAGCCACAAAGTCCTATCAGGAACTCCTTGTCTACTTGGTATCTTCGGCTTTGCAGTGAGTCATAAGGTTTCAACAGTATTAAGGCAAATTCCCGAACACGAAAAAAATTAAAAATAGAAGAAACTCAAAACCGATTCCCACCCCTCTACCCCAGACTAGAAGAATAAATACCTGGCATAAATGTTACTCCCTGATACAAAAGTGTGGGATAGTCTCAGTGCCTCCACTTTTCCCTACAGATCAAACGGGCACACAGGGGCATCCATACTAATAAAAAAAAAAAAATCAGACCTTTTCCAAATACCAACCTGATTTCAAATTCCCATCCCACAAACCAAATCTGCCTCCCCACAACACTCCTATAGGTTTTCCAGAAGACATTTCCAAACCAGCAGCATCTCTCCACGTCCAAAGTTCTGGTGCGTAAAGAGAGCTAAAGAGAAGCAACTGTCTTTTGTGGGAAACACTTTTGTGGGCTTTAGCGGAGCTTGGAGCGCAACCAACAACTGGAGTGGCTGATCGCACGGATCCCAGGGGCGCAGGTTTAGTGCAGTCCGGCGCGTCTCCGCGCTGCCGACCTCCCAGCGCCCATCCCGCCGCCTCCTAAGCGCAGGCGCCGCGGGCCCGGGCAGCTTACCTGAGGCTGTGTGCTGCTGCGCTCGGCCGCGACGCGCTGCTGTGGGCACCAGGCTGGGCGCGGCGTCCGCCTCCCCACGCGGTCTCCGCGGCGTCGGCCGCCCGCACACCCCGTTGCGCGTCCAGGCGCTGAGGGCGGGCCGCCACCGTTTGGAGAGTGGAGGCGGTGCCGGGCGGACGCAGCGGCCGAGGCAAAGCAGGACAGGCCGGCAGGAGCTGGCCGCCACCAGGTGCTGCCCTTCGGGGGCTAAGGAGAACCCCGCGAGGAAGCGGAGAGCCCAGGGGCCGCTTGGGCTGGCAGACTTGGCCGCTTTCGCGCGCGTGACAGTGTATGCGGAGAAGTCGGGGGGAAATGGGAAGGCTCAACGACCCGTGGCCCGCACGCCAGGCTGCAGCACCCGCGAGCTGAGTCTCCCCCAGATCTTCACGCTGCGCTGCGTGGGACAAAAAGCGGGCTACTGGAAGGGGAGCCGGTCCTTTTCAAGCCCTGGGGCGCTGAATCCCTGGGAGGGCTGAGTGCAGCGGATCCCAGAGCGAAAGAGAAAGCCTCAGCCCCCTCTCGGGCGTGGTCGCCACCGTGGCACAATGGGTCCCTCGGGTTCCCGCTGCCACAGCAAGGTCTAGGGCAATTACACCCAGTAGCCGTGTGGGCCTCCTGCTGCTCCTGAGACCTTGACTGGGTAACTGCAGCAAGAACCTAATTGTGAGCTCCTTATGAATAGGACATGGAGATACTAGGGCCCCATTCGAGTGAGACCTTAGCCATTCAGGCCTGAAGTCCTATCTCTGAGAGTCAAGTAGCCTCTCGGCAGGCCCTGTGCTGGGTCACCTCTGTCCCTTGCGCACTCACATGTATGCACACAGCCCTTCTTTGCCATAGAGCCCCCTTCCTGGTCCTCTGCCTCTAATGAACTGCCGGAATTAAACTGGTAACTTTCCCTGCCCTTGAACCGGGAGTTTCAGGATGGGTTTGCTAATCCCCGTGCTATTTGTAACCTGTCCGGTGACATGTGACACGGATCCAACTGTTCTAGTTTCCACACCAGAGGTCAAAGAGCTGTGGAAGGTGAGTCAAATGTTCTCGGCCCAAACACCAAGGCGCCTGAGCCCCAGGGACTTCCCCACCCTTGCTTTTTCTCTCTAGCTTCCTGTCCATTTTTTGAGATCCCATGCAGCGCTGAGGCTCATTGGATTAACCTTTTTATTGCCTACCTGATACAGCAAGTTATTACTGCGGGTGAAGTGTGAATTGGATCTAGCTAATTACCAGGGGTAAGGAGAGACTTGTGAAGAACAGGTCAGAGGTGGGTACAGAGGAAAAGGTGGTTACCTGGGCTTTGGGATTCCAGGGGTCAGATAAGTGAGATGGGGGCTCACTGGGGAGGCAATACTGGACAAGTTCCAGCCACAGAAGTGGTGGGACACTTGCCTAGAGGGCCACATGTGGACTTTGTCACAATCAGGGAGTCCTGACCACTGTGAATCCCTGCCATAACTAAATAACAACCACCACTGATATTAGCATAATGAATAATACTGACATTCAACACTCCTGACTCTGAGCAGGTTCTGCACTTTGTCTGCAGCCCAGAGTGCATTATTATGTCTCCAGTAACTCAGAAAGTTGGAGCCAGAAAGGGAACAGGGAAAGCTAGAAAACCAGTCATTTTCCAGTTGAGGAAAAGAGGCCCAAATAAGGAGGAGGAAAAAAAAAGTGCCCCTGAACAGCTGGTCGATGTGGAGCAAGGACCTGAGCCAGATGCACTGACTTCAGTGTCCCTCCCTGGGTTCACCTGGTATCCAGAGAACAAACAATGTTGTGAATTCAAAAAATAGTTTTTTATTACATTGTTTGGTGATGCCAGGTGGGGGATCATATGGATCATTATAACAATGAAAGCACTGTATCTCAAGGACATTGCAGTCATCCATATCTGGGGTGGAGATATCCTGGTCAAAGTATCAAGATACACCACCTTCTGGAAGATCAGCAAGATCTACCCAGCTAATGATCAGAGAGCCCCAATGGCAATTGCACAATATCAGCAGGCACTGGGCTTTCTAAGAACTCAGGCCCACATTATAAGATTTGTCTCAGGCTGGCTCACAACTCTTCATCACACGAGAGGGCTTCCATTCCCTTTCCCTACTCATTCTTCCCTTCTCCCTTATTTGAAAGTCAATCTGTGGTCAAGTCCTGTGCAGACCTGTAAGAAGCCTGTTGATACAGCTGCCCCTCTGGTGCCACATGACTGCGGGCTCGCCACCCATGACAAACTTCAGCGTCCTGGCACCAAGGACAATCAGATTAGCCTCCCTGTTGGGATATCTGCTGCTTGGATTGCTTGGGTCTTGTGGAACTCATTTTGGCTAAATTAAACTTCTTGAAAACTGATCATCAGTCAAAAATGAAAGACACGCCCACCAGGCTTCAAAGTGCCTGTCTTCATAGTAGACATAGTCTTAGGAAAGAGTCTGGGAGACTTTGTCACTCTCCCCAAACAGGAGATCTTCCCTAGCCTGTGTGGCAGTGAGAAAAGATAAGCCCAGACAAAATCCTTTGAAAAATGGCATCAGGTCAAGGTTTAAAAATTGGATGAGCCTCAAATTCCATTAGCGAAAACAGGGGGATGAAGTGGATACCTGCATTCATTTATTCATTCAGCAAATATTTATTGAATGCTTATCATGTACCAATAAGGAAGACAGACAAAACTCTTTGCCCTTAGGAACTTAAGAGTATTTCAATGAGGAAAAGACAATAAAATATGTAAATGGTACAGAGTGTTCCAAGGCTTTAGGAAGCACTAAATCAGAGAGGAGGGCTGGGGAGGGCTGTGGTATTCCAGCTGAAACAGAGTAGGTACGGAAGGCATCTCTGCAGAGGTGACACAACACTGCAGCAAAAGATTGAAGGGAATGAGGAAGCAAGGTATTATCTATTACTGCGTAACAAATTACCCCCAAACTTAGAAGCTTAGAACAACAAAGACTTATTATCTCTCACAGTTTCTGAGGGTCAGGAATGTGGGAGTGGCTTATCAGGTGTGTGCAGGTGTGACTGGAGCTGGAGATCTGCTTCCAGGTGGCTATTGATAGGAGGCCTCATTTTCTCACCACACACCTCTCCACAGAGTTGCCAGAAGGTTCCTTCTGACGTGGTAAGTGGCTTTCTCTAGTGTGAGCCATCCAAGGCTCCTGCACCTTTTATGATGTGGCCCCCACACTAACAAGTCTGCTTTAGTCTAGCCCTTAGGACTAAGCCATTAAGTTAGGGGGAGAAGGATTAGGCTCCACTTTTAGAGGAAAGAGTATCAAAAATTTGTGAATGTATTTCGTGGTATTTGAGGGACGGAAAGAGTACTTGAGGCAGAGGTAACAGCAAGTGCAAAGGCCCTGAAATAGGAGCACGTGTATTCGTGTATTCAAAGAAGAGTAAGAAGGCCAGGCATAGTGTTGTGCACCTGTAGCTCCAGTGACTTGGAATGTTGAGGTAGGAGGAGCAAAAGTTCAAGGCCAGACTTGGCTGCTTAGCAAAATCCTATCTCAAAATAAAAAATAAAAAGGGCTAGGGTATAGCTCAGCTAGAGTGATGCTAGGTTCAATTACCAGCAACTCACACACACACACACACACACACACACACACACACACACACTCACACAAAGAACAAGAAGCCAGCCTGGCATGGAGGCAAGTGCCTATAATCCCAACGACTCTCAAGGCTGAAGCAGAAGGACTGCAAGTTCCAAGCCAGCCTCAGCAACTTAGTAAGACCCTCAGCTACTTACAAGACCCTGTCAAAATAAGAATTGAAAGGGGCTGGGGATGTGGCTCAGTGGTTAAGTGCCTCTGAGTTCCATCCCTGGTACAAAATAAAAAGAAGAAGAAGAAGAAGAAGGGGGGGGAGGGAGGAGGAGGAGGAGGAGAAAAACAAGAGGCCAGGTGGTTGGTATAGGTTTGCAAAGGGGTAAAAAGTAGAAAAGGAAAGGCGTATATGATGCCAAATGCACCAGGTTGTGCAGGGCCTTGGAGGTTGTGAATACATGGCAGGGGCTTTGGGTGATTTTTAAGTTCAGTATGTTGTGATATGACGATGACGATGATGATGATGATGATGACGACGACAACTTTGAAGATAGTGTCTCAATGTGCTGCCCAGGTTGATCTCAAACTCCTGAGCTCAAGTGATTCTCCTGCCTCAGCCTCCCCCGTAGCCAGAACTACTAATTTATTTTTTTAAATAAATTGATGACTGGCCCAGTGAGAATAGCCCAAGGAAGAGGAAAAGTTAGTAGGGAGCCTGGTTTGGAAGCTTTCTAACACCCCAGGAGACAGTGGCCTGCAGCTTGTGTTTGAAGACAATTAAAGTGATTAGACTGTGGATGTACCTTGAAGGATTTTCCATGGACTGGATGTGGTTTTGATTCCGAGGTTTGGGAAGGATGGTTCTGGCATTAAGCAGGATGGGTAAGGCTGGGAGGAGAACAAGGCGTAGGGGAAGCTGCAGAGTTTTGCTGGATAACACTAGCTTTGTCCCTTAGACACCGGAGTGGAGAAGCTGAGCAGGCAAGTGGAATATACAACATGGAGTTCAGGAATTCTGGAAGGAATCCTGTGTTCTGTCAGCAATGTTGATTACAAAATCAGGAAGTCAGCCCCTTCTCTGGCACAGTTTGCTTGTGTATCCGTGATCTAACCGTCAGTCCTGCACATGGAAAGCAAGGGCAGACTGATGCCCACCCATGTGCAGCTGCTATGTGTCCCCTGGGACAGATGGCAGCCAGTGCTGAGTGTGTACTGGGCAAGGACTTCTGGGGCTCTGTTGTCAAAGTGGCCTTCAGGGACACTAAGGAACGTGTGTCCTTTAGTCCAAGACAGCCCACATTTCTCCCCAAGGCTTTGCCCAAACTGGGAAGACACTCAGGGAAGGTGGTGTGGATGAGTTTGCAGAGGTCACTGTTACCCTGTTTCAGAGTTCTCAAGATTGCAGAAAGACAATCGGACAAGAAAGCAAGGCTGCCAAGCTCTTGTTCTCTTTTCTCTTTGGGTCTCTGCCCCAATTCACCTTAGCACCAAGAAGCAAGCATTCCCTCTTTTCAATTCTTGATGTCCCCTGAGATCCTGCTGGGTCTGGTTTGTAGGAATTTGCTCTCCAGGGCTCAGATTTGAGTCCATATTTAATAACAGATATTCCGAGGAATCTCAGCTACTCCTCTGAACTTACTGGGTCCCATTAGCTGCTATCAGAGTCCCTGGGATAATTTTCTTGCTCCGTGACCCCTATGTCAGACCTAAACCAAAGGGGTCTGAGAGACTTGTCTGGAATAGGGGTGGAAACTGACTGGCTTGGCAAGTAGAGTTGAAGGTATAAACTGAACCCCTTAACAGCCCCTCAGTGCAAAGACAAACCTGTGCAGAGTCATTTTATGGCCTGGGATAGTGTTATTGATTTTGCATGGTTGACAATGGCTCAGCCTGAGTGCTTCTAACCTGAGCCAGGAGTGTGGAATTCAAGCAGTCATTTCAGGAAGACAGAATTTGCCTGGAGCACCCATGACCTTAGGGGGGAGGCGACTCCACATCTAAAAGAGAGGAATCCCTTCTACAGTGGTCATAGCATGTCACCGATAGGATAGAGACCAGTGTGGTGATAGTAAGAATTTTAAGGAAAAGTGATGGTTTCCTGGCATCTCATATCACCCCATCAAATATCCACCACCTACTGGGTCCCAAAGAATAGATTATTTTTCCCCAGAATGCAAAAAGGGATTGAATCAAACTGAATTTAGATCTTGGCTTTGATGCTTACAAACAGTGTTATCTTGGGCAAGTCAACAATTTCTCTGTGCTTCAGTGTTCACATCTATAAAATTGGGACAAGCAGATCTACCCCAAAGGATGTCTTCCTTGAAGAGAATATTATGTGCCAATGGAGGTCCACCAATAAACACATTGCTCTATAACCTCCCTGACTCATCACCTCATCTTCCACTTGTAGCTTCTCCCCCATGACCTTCTGGAGGGCTGAGCTAACAAATCCACGGAGACAGTGAAATGAGAGAAGAGGGAGGTCGGGAGGCTTCATGACAGCAAAATGAGGTCATGTTGATTCCTAAAGCCCAGTTTGCAGTGGTGAGAATCCTAATGGCAGCTTGGCTGTGCTCCGTCTGCTGTTCCCCTCCCAGTCACAAGGAGGAGTCCAAAGGTGTGTCCCACATGATCTCAAAACCAGCCCATCCACATAGTCACCCTGGATCATCTGTCCTGTTGTTCTACCTTCATTCCACCAACACCTGCAGCTCCCAAAGCTTCTAGAACATCCTTTGCTGCTGGTGGTGTCCCTGAAGGGACATGTGGTGATTTTCCAGCTAGCGGGTGGCAGGGTTCAGGGTTCTACCTGCCTCTCATCTTCCGGATCCGTCTGCAGCGTCTCAGCCTCATTGCTATGCCCTTTGCTCTGGCCCCTCCACTTCCTGATTGCCACCAATGATTCCAAGAGGGACTCAAACCAGCTTACTCTGCTCCAAGAACAGAGCATGTTGAAGTAAATATGAAAATAAATGATAAAAAAGAAAGTTTTATTGTATTTCTTGCCTCCTTCAGACAGCTGATTAGTCACATGCTGGGCAGGGTGGAATCCTTCTGGTGTTATCCACATAGGTAATTTACCTATTGTAGGATCACCTGTGGAAACTTCGTCTGAGGAATGGACCTGACCCAGACACCTGGGAGGGGACATCTGACTGTCCTGAGGCACTGAATGCAGGGAACATGACACCTGGCTGGGGGTCCAGAGACTTGTGTCTCCAAGTCTGGTTGGTCATGTCACAGTCACACACTTGAACCCTTGACTTCTTCCACAGCAACTTCTGACCTAAAAACTTAAGCAATAAGAATCTGAACACCTGAGAGCAGAGAGGCTTTGATAAATTAAAAGGCATTTTGGCAAGAAGCCAGCTTCACATTTTAACAAAAGGCTCTTTGTGGAAGCTATGGAGTGCAGGGAGGGCCAGGGCTGGAGGCTGTGTTGATTCAGAAAGAAGAAGAAAGAAAACTGTTCTTTAGAGATTTTTTTTTTTAATCTACCTCAAAGGTTGTTGAAAGAGTACAGAGGCAGAGGGAAACCTGCCGTCCTGGGTGCTAAGGTGTCATTCCAGGAGAAATATTTCCACCTAAAAAATAGAGCTAACCCTGCACACGGTAGGTGTGCGTGTGTGATGTTTTGAAAGTGTGAGCCCTCAGGGTCCCTGAGTACTCAGGAGTAGGTCCTGCCCCTAGCACAGGTGTTCTGAGGTTGGTGCCTCCTCCTCACTTTGCTGGCTGCTTCCAGGAAGTGGGCCTCCGTGCTCTGCCACCTCATGGGCAGCTGTGGCTGTTACTCAGTGTCAGTTTTGAGCCAGTCAAGGGCAAACTAACTACCCCCATTCATTCTTTTTTGTTTTGGGGTTTTTTTTTAATATTGTTTAGTTGTCAATGGATCTTTATTTTATTTATTTATATGTGGTGCTGAGAATTGAACCCAGTGTCTCACACATGATAGGCCAGCGCTCTACCACTGAGCCACAACCCCAGCCCCCCCATTCATTCTTTTCACCTCCAATTAAGTGCCATTACCCCAGCAAGCCTCCTCTTCTAAGTGAGCCCCAGCACCCCAGGCTTCCTTGATATTTTAGGAACAACTGCTATACTTCTCAGGGTACTTATCACAACCTTGGTTATTGATTATCCCTTCCATACCACTTTTCTCCCACCCTTTGCTGTTTAAACCATGTGTATGTCCACCTGCCCTTCCTGTCACTGTCACCATTGGCATTCCAAAGCACCTATCATTCAGCTCAGGTTTGGCATCTGGCCTCTACCCCATTCAAATCCTACTTTAATCCTGCATGGATGACCCATCTGGCTCCCAAGCCATCTCACCTCCAGGCCCTTCCTCTTCCATCCACCACAGTTGCCATCTCCTGCCAGTTTGGCCTGGATGGCTAAAACATTTTCACCTGCAAAAAAGGAACTCAAGCACCTTCGACTCCTTCTCCCAACCAGGCCTTCCCTTGTTCAAATTGGCTCTCTTTTCCTTTCTTCACTTCTTTCGTGTGTTCTTTGGATTCTATGGCCTATCTGTTTAGTAGTAACTCGAATACCCTGAATTATAGAGCCTATGTCTTCTCCAACCTACCTGGCAATGCCACCATAACCCACTCTTGGTCACCTTTCCAATGCTGGAACTAAACAGCTGAGATAAACAACTTAAAGGAGGAAAGATTGATTCTGGCTCATAGTTTCAGAGGTTTCAATCCATGGTTCTTGGCCAGTGGTCGTTACTCCAAGTAGCAAAAAGAAAAAATACTGAAGAAAAATGAATGTAGCCCAAGGGACTTGTAGGACAATACCAAGCAGACCAACATACACGTTATGGAGAGAGAAGGAAAAGAAAGGAACAAGAAATAATAACTGAAAACTTCCCAAATTTGATGGAAGATATGAATAAAAGCAAAATAGCCTAGAAGTTCAGCAAACCCAAGTCAGATGAATTTAAAGAGATCTACATTGAGACATGTTATAATCAAAGTTTTGAAAGACAAAGAATCTTGAGAGCAACAGGAGATGTGTCTTATCACACAGAGAGATCCCTAAGAAGAATATCAGTAGATTTCTCATCAGAAACTGGAGGTCAGAAGGCAATAGACCAATATATCCCAACTATTGAGAGAGAGAGAGAGAGAGAGAGAGAGAGAGAGAGAGAGAACTACCTTATAAAGCAAGAAATCAAGAATCCAGCAAAAACTGTCCTTCAGAATGAGGGATAAATTAAGACATTTCCAGCTGAAGGATTTTGTTACCCCTTGTCTTGCTCTTCAGGAAAGGCTTGAAGAAGCTCTGCAAAGTAAAATAAAAGGATGATAGACAGTAACCAAAGTGGAGTGAATAAACAGAGACCTCAATAAAGGCAAAGTCATGGGTAATTATAAAAGCTAGTACTGTTGTTACTGTTGTAATAATAATTTGTACTTTTACTTTTCATACTCTGCATTGAGAGACTAGTATATTTTTTAAAAACAATTAGTAATTTAAAATCTAGTATTGTAACATTGGTTTGTAAATCCACAACTTGTTTTCTATACAATTTAAAAGAATTAATAGCTCGTGGGTTTGGCACACAATGCATAAATATGCAATTTGTGACTCAGCAACTGGAGATAGAGCTGTACGGGGAGCTCTGGAGGCTGAGGAAGAAGGAAAATGCATTCAGAGCCAACTTCAAAAACTTAGTGAGAACTTGTCACAAAATTAAAAAAATAAATATAAAAGGTCTGGGATGTGGCTCAGTAGTTAAGCGCCCCTGGGTTCAATCCCTCGTACCATTAGAAAAAAATACACAGTAGGATTGCTGTATGTATACACATGGAGGTATAACCAATGTGATCCTGCAATCTGTACACGTGGAAAAATACCAATTCATAACCCTATTTGAATCAAATGTATGATATGTCAAGATCACTGTATTGTCTTGAACAACTAATAAAAAATAAATAAAATTTTAAAAATACAAGCTGTAAAGAAGAAAAGTTATTGTATTTTATTCAAGTTAAACTTTTATGAATTCAGGGCTAAGGTTGTGATTCAGTGGAAGAGCGTTTGCCTAGCATGCGTGAGACACTGGGTTCGATCCCGGGCACCACATTAAAAATAAATAAATAAATAAAAACAAATAAAATAAAGGTATGTGTCCATCTACAACTAAAAAAAAAATTTTTTTAAACTTGTATGAATTCAAATTAAGACTTAAATGTAACCCCAAAGGTAACCACAAAGATCATAGCTATAGAATATACACTAAAGGAAATGAGAATAAAATTTCCATTTTGCTACAAAAAAAATCAACTAAATACAAAACAAGGACACAAGGACCATTAAAAAAAAAGCTATGAGGCATATAGGAAGCAAATAACAAATTTCAAAACTAAGTCCCTTTTATCAGTAGTTACTTAATATAGATAGACTAAACTCCTCAGATGACAAAGGTTAGTAAAATAGATTAAAAACAAACAAACAAACAAAAACATGATCCAACTACATCTGTCTTCAAGAGACTCCTTTCAGATCCAAAGACACAGCTAGATTGGAAGTGAAAGGCTGGAGAAAAGATATTCCATGAAAATGTAACCAAAATAGAGCAGGGGTAGCCATGTGGATATTAGATTAAATATACTTCAAATCCGAAAAGTTTATAAGAGACAAAGAAGGATGTTTTGTAAAAATTCTGTGTAGATAGGAGATGAAACAATCACAAACATTTTTCTACCTATTACAGACCATCAAAATATATGCAGCAAAAACTGACAGAATTGAGGGGAGAAAGAGAGCTACAGTAGTAGCTGGAAACTTTGATAACTCACTCTAAGTAAGGTATGGAACAACCACACACGTAAGGTGAAGTTATAAGAAACGAAGCACTTAAACAACATAACAAACCAACTTAATCTAACAGTCACACACAGAACCCTCCTGGTGACAGCAGAACATTCCTTCTCAAGACCAATGAGACAAATTCCAAGACAGAACTGTGTTAAGCCACATATTAGGTCTCAATAGATTTAAAAAGATAGACGTCGAAATACCTTCTCCAACCACTTTCGGATAAAGTTAGAAATCAGAAACACAAGTAAAACTAGGAAACACAAAAATTGTAAAAATTAAACCACACACTCTTGACCAATCAATGCACCAAAGAAGATATTACAAAGGAAACTGGAAAATACTTGGAGATGAATGAAAATAAAAGTCCAGCATAGCAAAACTTCTGTAACAAAAGCAATGCTTGGGCTGAAATTTATAGGTACAAACATTTACATTTTCAAACACAAAAGATTTCAAGTCAACAACCTAAGGAATTCGAAAAAGAAGAACAAGGTAGACTAAAGCTAAAAGATGGAAGAAAATAACTAAGATTAGAGCAGAGAAAAACAAATATTAGATATCTAGCACTTCAATCTAGCACTTGAAGTTCTAGTCAGAGATAAATATTAGGAAATTAATGAAAACTTAAGTTGGGCTATTTGAAAAAGTCAACAAAATTGGCAAACCCTTAGCTTGATGAACAAAGAAAAAGAGAACACTGAAATTACAAAAAATCAACAGAGGGCTGGGATTTTGTGGCTCAGCTGTAGAGCGCTCGCCTAGCATGGGAGGGTCCCGGGTTTGATCCTCAGCAACACATTAAAAAAAATAATAATAACGGCATTGTGTTGTGTCCATTTAAACCTAAAAAATAAATATTAAAAAAAATCAGCAGAGAAAGTGATTCTACAGTCATACAATGGGATTATAGAAGAGTATTTTGAACAATTGTATCTCTCCAAATGGACAAGTTCCTGGAAACCTATCAAGAAGTTTCTACAAAACCTACCAAGACTAAATCAAAGAGAAATTGAAAATTTGAATAGAACTAAAACCAGTAAGGAAATTGAGTCATTAATAAATGTCTCCTGACAAAGAATGTTTTAGCTTCACTGGTGAATTATACCAAACATTTAAAGGAAGCAATACCAATTTTTTTCTCAAACATTTACAAGAATGAAAGAGGAGGGAAACCCTTCTTAACTCATTCTGGGAGGCCAACATGACCCTGATATCAAAGCCACAGATGCTACAGGGAACTATTGACCAATACACCTTATGAACATCTATGCAAAAATCGTCAACAAAATACTAGCCAACAGAATTCATTAGCCTACTAAACAGATGATACACCACAACCAAATGAGATTTATTTCTGTAATGCAAGAATGTTGAACTTTTAAATTCAATACATTGCAATGTACCACATTAATTGAACCAAGGATAAAACCACATGATCATCTCAATTGATGCAAAAAAAGATTGGACAAAATTCAGCAGTCTTTCATGTTAAAAACATTCGATAGATGAGGAGTAGAAGGATGTTACCTCAACAGACACTGCAGACACCATACTCAATGGTGAAAAACTAAAAGTTTTCTTCTAAGATCGGGAATAGGTAAGAATGTGTGATTTTTCCATTTTCACTTTATCTAGCACTTGAAGTTCTAGTCAGAGTAATTATGCAAGAAAAAAAGAAAAGAAAAAAAAAGGAAATTAAAGACACCCAAATTGAGAAGGAAGAAATAAAATTCCACTCTGTTCATGATTATGTGATCTTATATATAAAATTCTTAAATATTTCAGCTGGATGTGGTGGCACATGCCTGTAATCTCAGCTTCTCTGGAGCTTAAAGTAGGAGGATTGAAAGTTCAAGGTCTATCTCAGCAACTCTGTGTTCCTAGGTTGGTAGACAATATTGCTAAGATGTCAATACTACCTAAAGTGATCTACAAAGTCAAAGCAATTTCTACCAAAATCCCCAAAGTATTTTTTGTAGAGATAGAGAAATCCATCCTAAAATTCATATCTGAATGAATTCCAGAAAGCCAAAAACAAGTTTGAAAAAGACCATTGCTGAGGGATTCACATTTCCTGATTTTAGAACTTAACTACAGAGCTACAGTAAGCAAACAGTTGTGGTCCTGGCACAAAGACAGATGTGTATATCAATGGAATAGAATAGAGAGATGAGAAATAAACCCTCACACATATGATTAAATGATTACTGACTCAATTGGCAGGACCATCTGTTGGGGAAAGGGTTTTTTCAACAGTGGATAACTGGATATCCACATGCAAAAGAATGAACTTGGGGGGGCTAGGGCTGAAGCTCAGTGGTAGAGCACTTGCCTAGCATGGGTGAGGCATTGGGTTCAATCCTCAGCAGCACATAAATAGTAAAATAAATAAAATCATGTTATAAAAGTATATTTAAAGAAAAAGAATGAACTTGGATTTTACCTAGCACCATAAATAAGAATTAACTCACGGGGCTGGGGATGTGGCTCAAGCGGTAGTGCGCTCGCCTGGCATGCGTGCAGCCCGGGTTCGGTCCTCAGCACCACATACAAACAAAGATGTTGTGTCCGCCGAAAACTGAAAAATAAATATTAAAAATATTCTCTCTCTCTCTCTCTCTCTCTCTCTCTCTCTTCCCCTCTCTCTCTCTCACTCTCTCTTTAAAAAAAAAAAAAGAATTAACTCACAATGGCTCAAAGATCTAAAACATTTAATACTTAAAAAAAAAAAAAAGCAAAAAGCAAAATCTTCATGATGTGGGGTTTGGCAATGACACCATGACTATGACATCAAGGCATAAGCAACAAAGAGAAGATGGAAAAAGTGGACTTCATGAAAAATTTTAAATTTATGTATCAAAAGATCCTGTCAATATAGTCAAAAGGTGACCCACAGAATGCAAAAAATATTGGCAAATATATATCTGATACGGGCCTAATATCCAGAATAGATAGAGAACTCCTAAAATGCAACAACAACAAAAAACAACCTGATTTTAAAAATGGGCAAAAGATTTGCATAGTCATTTAGTCATAGAGGATATACAAGTGGCCAGTGGGCATGGGAAAAGATGCTCAACACCACTAATCATCTGGGAATTGCAAATCAAAACTACAATTATATGCTACTTCACAAATATTAGGATGGGCACTATCGAAATCAGAAAACAGGGGCTGGGGTTGTGGCTCAGTGGCAGAGCACTTGCCTAGCATGTGTGAGGCACTGGGTTCGATTCTCAACACCACATATGAATAAATAAAATAAAGGTCCATCAACAACTAAAATACATATATATATGTATATACATATATATATATGTATATATATATATCAGTTTATGACTTGCTGGCAATGTGGAATGGCAGAGCTGCTATGGGAAACAGTATGGCCACTCAAAAAGTAAGAATTACTATCAATCCAGCAGTTTCATTTTTAGGTATACATCCCCAAAATTGAACACAGGATCTTAGGGAGTTAGATCATTCATGTTTATGACAGCATTATTCACAACAGCTAAAATGTAGAAGCAACCCAAGTGGCCATGGATGGATGGATGGATGGATAAGCAAAATGTGGTATATATGTCAGCCTAAATGAGTGACAGAGAAACTGACTCTTCAAAACAGAGTTTATTTGAGAAAACAAGGGGTCGCAATCTGAGATACATGTGCTATGGCAGAACATGTTACAGGTGGTGGTATTTGTTCACTGTTGCTAGGAGAGTATCCTCATAGAAGTGTCTTAAGCAGGAAGTTCCAGTTGGGAAATTCCTCATGGCAGCTCTTTTTGTAGGCCCGCGTTCATTAGGGCCCTCCTTCATGGCCTCCAGCTTCATTTTATTAGAGTTTGATATAATTGCTTCCATTTTGATAGGCAACCTTCAAATATACAATGGAGTATTATTCAGCCTTAAAAAGAAAAGAAAATCTGATACATGCTACAATGTGGATGAACTTTGAAGACATTATGCTAAGTAAAATAAGCCAGTCACTAAAAGACAAATGTGTGATTCCACTTATTTGAGGTACTGAGCCTAGTTGAATTCATGGAGATGGAATATAGAGTAGTGTTTGTTAAAGGCAGGGTGGGAGGGAGATAGGAGATTACTATTTAGTGGGTATAGTTTTAGTTTTTTTCATCCTTTCAAGATGAAAAAAAGATGAGAATTGTATAACATTGCGAATATATTTCATACCACTGAACTGTATGCTTAAAATTGGAGAATATAATGCTAAGTGAATATAATGCTACGTGAAGTTAGCCAATCCCCAAAACCCAAATACCGAAAGTTTTCTCTGATATAAGGATGTTGATTCATAATGGGGTTGGGGGGCATTGGAGGATTAGACACATACTAGATAGGGAAAAAGGGGTGGGAGGGGAATGGAGGGGGACATGGGGACAGAAAAGACGGTGGGATGACATGGACATCATTACCTTAAGTACATGTATAAAGACATGAATGGTATGAATCTACTTTGTATGCAACCAACAATATGAAAAATTTTGTTCTGCTGTCATATATAACAAATTAGAATAAATGAAAAAATTTTTTTATAAAGAAGTAGTTTAGACAGTAACCCTTGTGTTCAGTGTATTCTGCCATAACCAAAAAAAAAAAAAAAAAAAAAAAAAATTAAGGGGAAAGGAGTGAGAATTTTGTTGTTGTTGTTGTTCAAACCGAGGTTTGAACTCAAGGCCACTCAACCGCTGAGCCACATCCCAACCCTGTTCTGTATTTTATTTAGAGACAGGGTCTCACTGAGTTGCTTAGCACATTGCTGAGTTGCTGTGGCTGGCTTTGAACTTGAGATCCTCCTGTCTCAGCCTCCCGAGTTGCAATACCAGCCAAGCAGGACTGAGAATCTTGACTCTGCCCCATCTACCCACCCCAACCCCAGCCCTTAGGCCTAATTATCCTGGGTGAGAAGAATACAGAAGCATCTAAGCAGGAGAGTCCCTGGGTACCTCTAGTCTCAGACCACCTTATTCTAAGCACCTAGAGATGGAGTTACTCCCTTCCCCCATCCATGATCCCTCTGGGGACATAATGGCGCCCTTTTATATATAGTTCCAAATCCTTATGTCTGATCCAAACTTTCCCCACCTCCTCTAGTCCTCGTCAGACCCTTTCTCCAATCTATTTGGCAGATTCAAGGAGAAGCTAAGTAAACCACCAGTCTTTAAACTGGGGTATAGGGATCTCAGAGGGACTGGGGATTTCCAAAGAGCAGCTGGCACAGGTGGTTTCAAAGGGACTGATTTCAATATCCTGCTCTCCCTGGGAAGCTATTTTTTAAACTAGATCTGCCCCCAGGTTTACCTGGGCTCAAATCCTTTTTCCCATGTAAAGGCCTCAGGGCCTCAAACAATTCTAAGTACTGACTTGGAGATAAGCCATTGCTCAAAGTACAGGGCAACCAATTTCAATTGGTTTCCATTTATTAACCTATGCCAAAATCAAAAGATCAAATAGTCAACTGATAGATCACTAGAAATAATTTTTATGAAAAAATCTTTATGTGTTTTTTGGCATACACACAAAATAGACCTTGGGAAAAAAATCAAAGAATTAAATGATCTCATTGTAACAAAAATCCATTTTTATGTCCTTTTTCATGTACATAAGGACCATCAATATTTATATCCACAGCAGTGAAAAGTAGGAATAAAACTGTCTCATTCTAGCAATAAGCAATAATATTCACTGGTTACCCTTATCCATTTCATTAATACATTTTGATAAAAGCTTGCTTTTGTGTTTAGTGCAACAAACATTTATAACATATTTATAGTTGATCAATGAGTGCTAATAATAAGATGTGCTGAAATTCAGATATATTTTAATACTTTATAAACTTATGGTTATAAGGAGGTAAATAGATTCTGTAGATAGATAGGTAATAGATAAAAGTATAGATTTATTTTGAAAAGAAAAATATATCTTAAAGAAATAAGATAAGGTGATTAATGAGAAACATTCTAGCAATTCATGAACTGAAGTTCTCCATGGAGGCCCAGTTTTATTTATTTATTTATTTTTGGTACCAGGGATAGAACCCGGGGCACTTAACCACTGAGCCATATCTCTCGCCAACGCCGCCTCCCCCTTGCCCTGACTTTTTGTTTTTTATTTAGAGACAGGATCTTGCTGAGTTGCTTAGGACCTTGCAAAGTTGCTGAGGCTGGCTTTGAATTTAACGATCCTCCTGCCTTAGCCTCTTGAGCCACTGGGATTATAGGTGTGCAACACCACATCTGGCCCAAGGCCCAGTTTGTATTTGGGGAATTCCAAATTGCTGATTGAAGTATAAAGATCTCAAGGATAGATGGAGGAGATCAGGAAATCAAGGTTGGTATTGGACTATCTTAGTTCCCTTTACAGTTGTTTGTCAGCCTCTGTGTCTGACCTAGTATTTCTGTGACCATTGGGTAACTGTATGCTAAGCTTGACACAGCCCTGGCCTTTCCCAAACTAAACACTAGCAATGAGACATGTGAATTCTGATGGTTATTCCCCTTGGCTGTTTGAAAACAATATCTGAATCTTGTAGAAGATTTTTCTCCTTCTTTGTAGTTTGCCTATTGGATGACTCCACCCACTTTGTTTTCTGCCTATAAAAGTTTGTGTAATCTCCTTTCTTATAGGAAACCTTGTCTTTCTAGGTAACATAAGTTGAGTTCCCTGGAGCATGGTCACTCATATTTGGCTAAGAATAAATCATCTTCTTATTTCCTCAAAAGCAAAGTTATTTTTTGTTGACAAACACATAGGATAAAATTCTACAGGTAGGAAGTATATGGAAACGAAAATTCACATTAACAAAAATGTGTGAAATGTACATTTCAAACAAGTAAGCTTTAAAATTAATATTAGTAATAACATTATTAATATATCAATAAATATATTAATAATATTTAAAATAATATTAATAATAACAATCTGGTCCTGGGGATCTGGCTCAGTGGTAAAATGTCTGCCTGGCATGAATGAAGCCTTGGGTTCAATTCCTATCACCATAAATAGATAAATAAAGATATACAACAGTGCTTCCTGCTTTGTGTACATTTGTGAGTAAATAAGCAAAAGAAAAAATTTTCAAAAAAACTATCATGAACTAAGTTAAACCAACTTAACCAAATATACCTCACAAGTGATTTTCAGTTATTACCCAAGGTGTCTTTGTGTATGTGTGTGTGTGTGTGTGTGTGTGAGAGAGAGAGAGAGAGAGACTGAGCATTGAATCCAAAGGTGGTTCACCACTGAGCTACATCCCCAGCCCTTTTTATTTTTTATTTTGAGACAGGGTCTCACTGGGCTGCTGAGGATCATACTAAGTTGTTGAGACTGATCTCGAACTTGTGATCCTCTACCTCAGCCTCCCAAATCACTGGGATTACAGACTTGTGCCACCATGCCTAACCCAAAGGTATCTTAAAGTAACCAAAACTTCACTACTCTACTATAATGTAACTGACCGTGCAAGTGAACATCTCAGATCAAATCCTATTAAATATATAGACCTTTATTAAACATATTTTAAGAAACAGGAAGAGAGACATTCATGATGGCAGTTTAGAGGAAGTTGCTCCATGGCTCAGGATTCAAGAAGTGGTAGTACTGCTTCTCAGAGAAGTGGGGTGAAACAGGGAATCCACTGAAATTCAATAACGGACAGTCAAAGTCTCTTAGAGATGCAAAAATTCAGGGACATTGAACAAAAACAAGAGAGTACATTGGATCCAGCCAGTCGGGGGAGCAGAAGTGGTGCTGGTTTACTGCAGAAGGGAATACTACAGAAACTTGGCAGACAAATTTGGTACAGAAAAACCTGTAGATCAGAAAAGTGCCTGAACTTAGGTGATCCAGAGACTGCACAGTGAACTGGTGTTTGAAGTGTCTGATTCTCAACTGGAAAGCAGAGAGCTGAGGCAGGAGCCATCCTATCTTTTTTTTTTTTTTTTTTAATTATTTCTGAGGAGGTCACACTGCAACTTGCAAGAGCCTGGGAGATTGTAGCAAACATTGCCATATTATCGTAGCAAGCACCTATGTATGACCTAGAGTAACCTAGCAGAATGTGAGTGAAACAGTCACAGATAAGATTGAACTTGGGGAGTTTAAGTCAGAAATATGGAGAGGAATACAACTCTCTTTTCCTTTTAGTCTGACAACTTCTATGATGAGCTGAAGTTGTATTGGGAAACTGAACTGGTGGGTATGAATATACTCAGGAAATAAGCCTAGGAAAGACATATTAATGGGCAGCAGCGTATATGAGACTTGTGAAGGGTTGTCTCCCCTGATCCCTAAGAAGAATTCTTGGGAAGCTCCTGAGACCCTGACTCCCAACAGAGATAGGTATCTGCCTAGCCCTACAGGTTTGTTGATCTAATCTCTCCAGAGCAGATAATATCCAACAAAGTCCCTGAGGCCTGATTAGATCTAAGCTCCATTCACAGGAATTCCTCTCTTAGAACTCTGCAACAGCTCTACCCTGGGAGTGCATCCACCTGGTCTCTTTGAACAAAACTCTAATCAACATTACTTCCCATTCCATCCTATTTTATACTGGTGAGAAGAGAAACTGAGAGCTATTTCTACCAGCTTCAGTTTTAATACATCCCAGCTGGGAGCACAGTGAGCACCACAAAAAGAGGAAAGGGTTAACAATGCCCTGGCCTTGTTCTCTCTGAATATGTGGCCCACAAAGAAACAGAATGAATGACATAAGAAATGATCATTGACTCTGGTTGACGGTTGAACACCTCAGTGGAGATAATTCTTTCATTTTTAATGCAGAATCTGTTTTTGTGTGTGTTTGTGTTCTTACAGTGCTGGTTGATTTGTGAGTATTTACCTATTTATTTATTTATTTATATGATTTTGTATATGTATGTGTATACATATATACATATATATCATATATATCTTATTTTCTCATTTTTAGCATTTATTTATAATAGTTATTTTTCCTTGTCTTTTAAGAGTTACTGTGTTTTTTTATTTGTATTTTGATTTTGTTTGTTTCTCTTTCTCTCCTTCCTTCTTTCACTAACAGCCATATTCTCTTGTTTCTTTTTCTCTCTCCCTTACTTTATTTTTTCTGCTTTCTTTTCCTTCTTTATAGTCATCACTTGCTACATCTCTTCTGCTTTCTCTCTGATCACATTTTGAACATTCTGAATTTTCTTTACTATCACATTTTATTTTCTCTTAATGAACTATATTTTTACCATCTTTTAAAACTATTTGGTTTCTATAACCCCTGCCCCCACCATTTATATTGTTGTAGTTATTAGTTCTGTAAATGGCATAGTTGACACCTGTTGTTTACTGTCAGATCTAGTTCATAGCTACTTATTGTTTTTGCTGTTGGCAATTGTTAACCCTGACATTCCTAGTTTTGTGGTAATTAGTGTTATAGATGTCATCATAGGCACCAGATACTTATTTTAATGATGTATATTGTTTGCTTCAGTTGTTGCTATCATTTGTTTCTCCCTTGTCTGAAGTGATGAGAATTGACAAGGACACTACAAGTTCTCAGGGTAGAGTTTCTGCTCCTGAACTAAACCCAGGCAATAGACAGCACACATTGCTCCACACACAAATTAGCCACACTCAAACTTCAGAGATACTTTAATACAAAGAATAGAACAGGGAAAACAAACAAATGACCAAGTTCCAAGTAGGAATGGCTAGGTGGTCCCTCAGGTCAACGCATGGACATCCACTTCTACAGAAAAAAACACAATTAATAAAGAGCCTATAGATACCATACCTCTGAGGAATCACAATCTAGATCATTCTAGGACATTTTAATGAGAGAAGAGAAATCCATTCCAACGAATGTGTAAAATCCAACAGGGGAATATAAGAAATATGAATAAACAAGGTAACTTGACACCTCCTAAAGCTCACAATTCACCAGCAACTGACTTCAAACATATTGAAGTGAATAAACTATCAGATAAAGAATTCAAAACAATGTTTATAAAAATGATCAATACTTTTCAGGAGAACATAAAAAATAACTGAATGAATTAAGGAAGTCAGTACAGGATATGAATGAGAAATTCAATAAGAAAATAAGAATATTGAAAAATAACCAAGAAGAAATCTTGGAAATTAAATCAAGTAAAATGTTTAGTTGAAAGTCTCTCTAATAAAGTACACAATGCTAAAGACAGAATCTCAGAGCTAGAAGACAAAGTGGTTGATCTACATTCAGATAGTAGTAAAGAAAAGAAATAACCATGACCATAACTCTGACACCAATAAGACACCAAATTTAAGAACCAGAGGAATTGAAGAGGGTTGTGAGATACAGGCTAATGGGATGTATAACCTTGTCAGTGAAGTAATAACAGGAAAATTTCCAAACCTTGAGAATGAGATGGACAGCAGATATAGGATGCTTTCAGAATCCCAAAGAAATAAGATCAAAAAAGAACCTCTTTATGACACATTATAATTAAAATGTTTTACATACAGAACAAGGATGGAATTTAAATGCTTCAAGAGAAAAATGTCAGGTCATATTTAAAGGCAATCCAATCCAAATTTCTCAACACAAAGTCTAAAATCTAGGAGAACTTGGAATGATTTGTTCCAATCCCTGAAAGAAAATAACTGTCAAACAAGATTGCTATATCCAGCAAAGCTATCCTTCAGAATTGAGATAAATAAATTGAAATAAATAAATTCCAAGATGAGCAGAAACTAAAAGAATTCATGACTCCTAAACTGGCACAACTGAAAATACTTAAAGAAATTCTTCAAACAGAAGAAATCAAAAACAAACCTTAGAGCTCACAAGTAGACACAATTTGTTTGAAAAGTAGGTAAGCAGATGAGAAACAGGACCAAATTAGCTTTAGAAATAAATCAAAATGACAGAGATAAACAAACATCTGTCTTCAATAACACTGAATATAAATGGTCTCAACCCTCCAATTAAGACACAGGCTGGGGCTGGCGTCATAGCTCAGTGGTAGAGCACTTGCCTAGCATGTGTGAGGCAATGGGCTCAATTCTCAGCACTGCAAATAAATAAATAAATTACATTAAATTAAATAAAGGCTATTGAAAACTAAAAAAAAATTTAAAAAGACATAGGCTGGGGCTGGGTTTGTAGCTCAGTCAGTGGAAGAGGGCTTGCCTAGCATGTGTGAGGCACTGTGTTTGGTCCTCAGCACCACATATAAATAAATAAAAAATAAAGGTCCATCAACAACCAAAAAAGAAAAAGACATACTCTGGCAGAATGGATTAAAAAAATAAAACCCAACTATATATTTTTTGTCAGAGGCTCACCTTACAGGAAAAGACAGTCACAGGCTGAAAGTGATAGGATGGAAATTAATATACCATGCAAATGGAGCCTGAAAACAAGCAGGAGTAGCTACTATCATATCCAAAAAAAGCAGACTTCAAGCCAAAATTAATCAGAAGAATCAAAGAAGTTCACTTCATTCTGGGAACAGTCCTACAAGAAGATATAATGATAGTACTAAATATTTATGCCCCAAACACTGATGCACCTAATTGCATAAAACAGACACTACTCAAATTCAAGACTCATAACCCTATTACAATAGTACTGGGTGATTTTGACACACAAGGAAGGTCATTCAGACATAAACTCAGTGAAGTCTCTTTGGACCTAAAAATATAGAAATCAATGAACTTAATGAGATCTATAGAATATTTCATTCAACAAGAGCCAAATACACTTTCTTCTCCAAAACAGACCATATTTTTGGTCACAAAGCCACTCTTAGTAAATTTTTTTAAAAAATTGATATAATTCCTTGCATCTTATCTAATTATAATAATGCAATTAAATCAGAAATTGGCACAAAAGCAAAACCCTACAGAAACTATATAAACATGAGGAGATTGAACAATACACTTTGGAATGATGAATGGATAATAGAAAAATCAGAAGAGAAATTTAAAAATTCTTGGAATCAAATGAGAGTAACGATACAACATACCAGAACCTCTGGGACACTATAAAGGCAGTTCTAAGAGAAAAGTTTATAGCTATGAGTGCCTACATAACAAAAATCAAAAAGATCCAAAATAAACAACCCAATGATGCATCTCAAGGCCCTTAAAAAATTAAAACAAACTAATTCTAAAACCAGTAGAAGGAAGGAAATAATTAAGACCAGAACTAAAATCAATGAACTTAAGAATTTAAAAATACAAATAATCAAGTAAATGAAGAGTTGGTTCTTTGGAAAGACAAACAAGATTGATAAGCTCTTGGCCAAATTAACCAAAAGAAAAAGAAAGAAAACCAAAAATAATAAAATTAGAGATGAAAAAGGAAACATCACCACAGACATCACAGAAATCCAGAGAATCATTAGGGACTATTTTGAAAATGCATACTTCAATACACTGGAAAACATAGAAGAAATGGACATATTTCTGGACACATACCACATGTCAAAATTGAATTGAGAGGACAAAGAAAATCTAAATGGATAAATAACTAGAAGTGATATATAAGCAATAATAAAAAGCCTTCCAAAGAAGAAAAGCCCAGGACCAGATGGATTTTCAGCTTAATTCTATCAGACCTTTAAAGGAGAATAATTTCAATACTCCTATTCTATAAATAGAAAGGTATGGAACACTTCCAAATTCATTCTATGAAGCCAGCATTCTCAACCCCACAACCCACACAGATGAGACAAACTTGATTTAAAAGAGCTGGCTGCAACATTAAGCTAAGAAAGCAGTGAAAAATCACACAACACAGACATAAGTTTTTCAAATCAGGGCGGGATGGCTCTGCAACCTTAAGGGTCAGCTTCCATGCTGGAAAGAGATCTCTGGAAAAAGGAGCATGAGCTCCTTTTTCAAGAGAAAAATGTCAGGTCATATTTAAAGGCAATCCAATCCAAATTTTTCAACACAAAGTCTAAAATCCAGGAGAACTTGGAATGATTTGTTCCAATCCCTGAAAGAAAATAACTGGAAAACTTATAGTGGGGACATCAGAGAGGGATAAGGTTTCAAGGGTGGAATCTTGCTTCTTGATGTCTTGTGGTAGCAGACTGACTGACATCTCGGCAAGTCACACCCATCAGGTGCTGTGTGGGATCTTAGGCAGAGCTAGAGGGGGAGGTGCACCTGCATCATGCATTCAATCCCTGAAAGGGAGTTCGAAGCGCCAGACTTATCCCCTCATTCCCTTGAACATCTCATGACAAGCATCATGCTCGCACCAAAACCAGGCAAAGACACATTAAGGAAAGAAAATGGCAGATCAATTATCCCTGATGCACTTAGATGCAAGATCCTTAATAAAACATTAGCAAAATCATATTCAACAACATATTAAGAATACATTACATTATGGCCAAGTTGGATTTATTCCAGGGATACAAGGATGGTTTAACATACATAAATCAATAAATGTAATTCACCACATAAATAGAACTAATAATATAAATCACAGTTATCTCATTAAATGCAGAGAAATTCTTTGGCAAAATTCAGCACCCATTCATGATAAAAATACTGTAGAAACTATGATGGAAGAAACCTACCTTAACATTATGAAGACTATATAGGATAAACCAAATGCCAAAATCATAGTGAATGGGGAAAACCTGGAAACATTTCCTTTAAAATCTGGAACAAGACAATGATGTCCATTCTCACCGCTCCTATTCAGCATAGTACTAGAAGTTCTAGCTAGAGCACTTAGGCAAGATAATGAAATAAAAGGGATAAAAATAAAAAAGGAAGAAGCCAAAGTATCACAGTTTGCATATGATATGATTATATACTTAGAAGACTCAAAAGCTTTACGAGAAGACTACTAGAGCTAATAAACAAATTCAACAAAGTTATAAAATCAATATTTAAAAACAAATAGCTTTTCTAAACACCAATAATGAATCTTCCAAGAAAGCAATCAGGAAAATACTCCTATACACATGGCTGAAAAAAAAAAATCAAACACTAGGAATAAACCAAAGTGGTGAAAGACCTCGACAATGAAAACTGTAGAACATTAAAGAAAGACATTAAAGATTTTAGAAGATGGAAACACCTCTCATGTTCATGAATAAGCAGAATCAATACTGTTAAAATGGCCATGCCACCAAAAGCAGTATACAGATTCAATGCACTTCCCATCAAAATACCAATGACATTCTTCACAGAACTAGAAAAAAATAGTCCTAAAATTAATTTGGAGGATTATAAGATCCAGAATAGCCAAAGTAATTCTAAGTCATGCCATGACACTGTCGTAAAAACACATAGATCAAGGCACAGAATAGAAGACAGAGATAAACACACCCAGATACAGTCATCTGATTCTTGAAAAAGGTGCCAAAACATACACTGGAGAAAAGATGGCCTTTTAAACTAATGGTGCTAGGAAAACTAGCCATCCGTATGTGAAGAATGAGACTAGATTCTTGTCTCTCACCCTGCACAAAAGTCTACTCAAAAAAGATCAAAGACCTAGGAATTAGACAAGAAACTATGCAACTCCTAGATAAAAATGTAGGGTCAACCCTCTAGCATATAGGCAAGGAAATTACTTTCTTAATAGAACCCCTAAAGCTGAGGATATTATGCCAAGACTTAATAAATAGATGGCATCAAATTAAAAAGCTTCTGCAAGCAAAGGAAACAAATAAGAATGTGAAAAGAGAGCTGGGGTTGTGGGTGGTAGAGCGCTTGCCTAGCATGTGTAAGGCACTAGGTTCAATTCCCAGCACCATATATAAATAAAGAAAATAAAGATCCATCCAAAAAAAAAAAAAAAAAAAAGCATGTGAAAAGAGAACCTACAGATGGGATAAAAATCTTTGCTAGGTACTGTTCTGGTAGAGGATTAATATCCAGAATATACCAAGAACTCAAAAAACTTAACACCAAACAACAACAACAACAAATAACCCACTCAATAAATGGGCAAATGAACTAAACAGACACTTCTCAAAATTAGAAATACAATGGCCAATAAATACATGGAAAAATGTTTAATATCATTAGCAATTAGTCAGAATGGCAGTCATCAAGAATACAAACAATCATAAATGCTGGAGATGGTGTGGAGAAAAAGGAGCACTTTTACACTGTTGGTAAGTGTAAAAGTCTATAGCTTCCCTGTCCCAATTAATTACAATTAATAACAATCTGTAAATTAGTACAACCACTTTGGAAATCAATATGGAGGTTCATCAAAAGATTAGTCATGGAACAATTATATGACCCAGTTATACCACTCCTCAGTTTTTATTCTAAAGAATTGAAGTCATCATACTATAGTGATACATGTAGACCCATGTTCATAGCAGCACAATTCACAATAGTCAAACTATGAAACCAGGGTAGGTGTCCACCAATGAATGAATGGATAAAGAAAATGTTGCATATATCCACAATGGAGTTTTATTTAGTCATAAAGAAGAATGAAATTATGTTATTTGCAGGAAAATGGATGGGACTTGAGAACATTCTGTTGAAGGAAATAAGCCAAATTTAGAAAGTCAAGAGTTGAACATTTTCTCTCATATGTGGAAGCTAGAGAGAAAATAAAGGTGGTGGTGGGATATCTTATGAAAATCAAAGGGAGATATGAAGAGTACAGGAGGTAAGAAAAGGTGAAATACTGGGAAATAATATTGGCCAAATTATATTATTATACCATGTGAATGTATGAATATGTAACAACAAACTCCACCTTTATATACAACCATAATGCACAAATTAAAAATATAAACACACAACAATAACAATAAAAACCAATCCCCCCAAATATTAAAAACAAACAAACAAAACAAGCCAAAGCACTGTATATAGCTGCCCTGTCCCAAGAACTGCTGACATGAACTTGACAGGAAGCAGACGTCTGAGCATCGTAAAGTCAGTCCTCTTGCATTCCCTGGGCGTAGGTCCTCAGACTTCTGTTTCTTGGGTACTGTGGATTGAACCCAGGGTCACTTTACCATTGAATTGCATTGGCAGTCCCTTTTATTTTTTATTTTGAGACAGGGTCTCAGTATGTTGCTGAGGCTGGCCTCCAACTTGCAATCTTCTTGCCTCTGCCTCTCAAGTTGTGTGCACCACTGTGCATGGCTCTTTTTAATTTTTTTTTTTAAAGAGAGAGAGAAGAGAGAGAGAGTGGGGGGGGGAGAGGGAGAGGGAGGGAGAGAGGGAGGGAGGGAGAGAGAGAGAATTTTTTAATGTTTATTTTTTGGTTTTGGGTGGACACAACATCTTTATTTTATTTTTATGTGGTGCTGAGGATCGAACCCAGCACCCGACGCATGCCAGGCAAGTGTGCTACCGCTTGAGCCACATCCCCAGCCCAATGGCTCTTTTTTGAATATTTTTTGAGACAAGATCTTGTTATGTTGCACAGGTTGGTCTCAACCTCCTGGGTTCAAGTTATCCTTCTGCCTCAGTCTCCTTGATGATTGACTGATTTGTCTCTCTTCCTTCCTTCTCTCCTCCTCCTCTCCTTCTCCTTTTCTTTTTCCAGTGCTGAGAATCAAATCCAGGACCTCACACAGCTTGGCAAGCTCTCTACCACTGAGCTATATCCCTAGTCCCTATATGATTTAAATCATTATGTGCTTTTGGTAATATGCTTCATGGCAAGATATTTTTAGGATTTACATGTGGGAAGAGGAAAGGCCTATATTCCAGGACATACAGAAATTCTCCTGTGACACTAGGTGAAGCATGTGAATTGCTTCTTTTAGACCTTCCTTCTCCCAAACCAACTAAGATTGCAAAACTTCAGAGTTCCTCAGGTGGACACTTCCTTGCAAATATTGTTAGTATATGTGATTCCACATTGGATCTTTCTTTCCTTGCATTTTCTTGGAGACAAATCAGTTCCAGAGAAACCTTCTATGCAAAACAGTTTTTTAGTTTTGCCACTCAGAATAGTCACCTACTTTTGGAGAACCAAGTATTGTCAGCTTGCTTTCACCTACATCCCCAAAGGTATTCTTCCCATTTGAGGTGTTTGCTTTCACCTGTTGGGCAGCTGGTATGGGAATAATTAACCTTCACTTACTTCAGCCTACAGGAATACTCCAGGATATTCTATACTGTACCACTAGCATTGGACTGACAGCCTTTCATTAGTTTTTGTAATTTTAGGTTACAAATGTCTTCTGGCTTTGTCAAGGAAGAAATCTGTATTTTTGCATCTCATTGTTTTCACTGGGGAAAATGTTAAAGAGAAGATGGCATTATTTTTACTTTTTCAATTGGAAACTCCTTGGGTAGGATTTTGAACATCAATGATGGAGGAGGAGAGAGGCAAAGATTCCAGGTAGAGTGAGAGACTATGATAGGCAAAAATAAGATCTCTGAAGATTGCTTTGATTTGATCAGTTTGGTTTGGGTCAATTATTTGATGAGAGGAAATGTGAGAAATTTACTTGGTAAAGTCAAGAGGAATGACAGTTTGGAAATCCTTTAATGCCAGATAAGGGGTTTTAGGTAATTCTGCAGGCAATGGAGGGCCTTTGGAAGTTTTTTTGTGAAGGAACTATGAGGGTCATAGCTTCTAGGATAGATTGAAGTTGGAGAGGGCATCTGTCAGCAAAGAGAGCTATAAGGGAGTTATTACTGGCATTCAGAAAAGGAGTGCTGAAGGATGGGCCCTAATAACACTACTACCCCTCCAACACATGCACTATACTCTTGTAGTTCAATTGATTTATACACACATTATTGGTATGATTTGGATATAAGTTATTCCCCTAAAAAGCTGATGCTAGACAATGCAGGAATGTTCAGAGATGAAATGATCAGACTTTGAGAGCTGTAATGTAATCAGTGGATTAATCCATTTGAATGGATTACTGGATGGTTAACTGTAGCAAGTGGAGCATGACTAGAGGAAGTAGGTCACTGTTGGTGTGCCCTTGGGGATTATATTTTGTCCCTAGTCCCTGTTCCCCTCCCCTTCTCTCTTCCTCCTCCTCCTCCTCCTCCTCCTCCTCCTCCCCTCCTTCTTCTTCTCTCTCTCTTTATCTCTTATTTCTGTCTACCATAAGTTGAGCAACTTTCCTCTGCCATGTCTTTCCACCATAAATGCCTTGCCTCACCTCAGACCCAGAGCAATAGAGATGGTTGACCCTGGACTAAGACTTCTGAAACCATGAACCCAAATTAACTTTTTCACCTTTGACTTGTTTTTATCAGGTATTTTTATGACAGCAATAAAAAGCTAACTTAACATAGCTATATAAATCTAAAACAAATTTTAAACTGGTTTACATAATACAAATAATGATAGCTGGAAATGTAGCTCAGTGGTGGAACACTAGGTTTGATTTCTAGCACCACAAAACAAGAAACATATAAGCCAATTGTATTAAATGAAATATCACATACTGCCTTGCCTATTTTTTCTTCTTGATTCTGAGTTCTTTGAAGACCAGTGTGTTTTGTAAGCCTTTGTTCTCTCTTATAAAAGGAGGCTTAAGAATGAATGGAGGAAAGAGACAACTAGTAACAGGAAATGACATACTGTCTCTATCCTGCACAGCCCTGCACAGTAAGGTGTATATTGCTACAAGCCATGAATCGTTGGTTGCCAGTTGCCACAGGAGCTGAGAAATTGGTAGATAGAATGTTTATGCAATTCAAGAAAGTGTCATCCCTAGACCCTGCAGTCTTCTGGATAGTCAGCTCCATCATCTGTGCACACAGGGTCTCTGAATGCTGGTGGCTTGTGTCCACAAGCTCCCCATTGTCTTTGACAATCTAGTGCTCCTGATCAGCTTCTACTGACTCAGCTGGGAGACTTGACCAGGTAGAAAATATAATGACTTTAGCTAAGAACATACTCTGCTGATAGGCTGAGTATGTTTTTATCACATGCTGCTATCTCACTGGTCTGGAGACAAAAAAAATAAAATCAGTTTATGTTTCTAATATTCCTGCCTAGCCAACTGTGCAGCTTATGACGCCAACTACAAGGATTGAAAAACAGAAAAAAGCATCTTGGAAATAATTGTACAACTTCACAGATCATTAGCAAACCTGACTTCCCATTATGAACCCTGGAATTATAATGTGAGTTTTATTTCCATCCACCTTTTACTATCATTTAAAAGAAAAATTTATCCCCAATTCCCATACTTTTATTAAACTCATTTCTCTCTAGACCCCTAAGAATCAAAAGATCCAAGATAATAGTATCCATGTAAAAACACAAACTGTAAATTAATCAAATATATAGCCATTGAAAAAGAGGGTTCTTCATCAGGTGAGTTTTTAGAGGTACAGTAGCTGGACATTAGGTTATCTCCAACTAACCTGCTGTAAGCCTGCTTCCTGATGTTACCTCTAGAAATAGTTCCCTAGGATGGAGATTCACAAGTTGTACAATTTTAGCACTTGAACACGAAATTTACATTTAGCACTGATCAGAAGGCAAGCCAAGGTGTTTTCATTTCCCAAGTGTGAATGATGCAATAACAGGCAGGCTGGGCCCCTTGGAGCTGATCACTCTCTAATTCCCAACTACCACTAGGATGACTAGGTGAGGGCTGCCATCATGTTTCTTCATTCAGTGGCCACTTCTGTAAGCAGTCGTTTCACACTTAAAAGATGCCCTCCAACCATACCCAGCAACAGTGGGCTATGTGCCTCAACCTGGTGACTTAAAGAGATCCATGCTTTCTGATGACTCTTCACAAGATCATGGTAGAACCACAAGGGTTCAGCCAAACATTAAAGACCCTTCGTGTCACTTTAGCTCTTGGACAAGGAAGTGATATTTCTTGTAATTCAGAGGAATAATAATGAGTGCTGGGTTTTAAGTTGCAAATTAACAAAGGATTATAAAAATCCTATCTAATTGTGAAGGCAGCACATGCTTACATACATATTTTCAGTTCAGAATCTCCACAGAGGTGGGCGTGTAGCTCAGTGGTAGAGCACTTGCCTAGTATGTGCAAATCCCCCTGGTTCTATCGCCAGTACAGTGGGATGTTAGGTGACCTTTCCGGGGCACTACTTGATACCTATCACCACAACACCTCAGTGCTCACCAGGTAGCTTAACTGGGAGTCAGCCCCACTGGCTAAGGGGCACTTTTTAATGCCTCGTTAGGAAAACAGATATTCTCCAGGGTTTCTTTTGGGAAGCTGACTTCAGAGACATTGATGATATCTAGGTATTTTTTCCTTGACTGCTCTAAGCAATTCTAGGTGATATGCAGGTTTTGCAGTAATTCACATGAAAAAACAAACAGAAGTTGACATTTCTAGGACTTTACAGCCAAGCAGATAATATCTGGAAAATTTACTGAAGCCATATAAAATATGCATGCCTTAGAATATTTGACAGGCTACAGTACTACTATTGTTTAATTACAAAACTTATTTTTTTAATTATTATTCTAGGCATTGAACCCAGGGATGCTTTACCACTGAGCCACATCCCCAGCCCTTTTAATTTTTTTTGAGACAGGGTCACACTAAGTTGCCTAGGGCCTAAGTTGCTGAGGCTGGCCTCAAACTTGTGTTCCTCCTGCCTCAGTCTTCTAAGTTGGAGAATATTTATATGTAAAAATTCCCCATACAATAGTTATTTCCCCAAGATTTTAGGAAGCACATAAGGATGTCTTTATCTTCCTTTCTCATAGTTTACCTCTACATCAAACTCCTATTTTCCAATATTCATTAGCAATCTTCTGTTTCACGTATTATATACAATGGCTTTTCTTTGAGGAGAAATAAAAATCTGCTCATATATATGAATCACTTCAGGAGGCACATATGCCTTGTTGAAGAAGCTCGGCTTCCATGTTTGACTCTGAAGCATCCTAATCTCTGAAAAACTGGGCTGGAAAAAGAAATCATCCCTGAGGACGGTTCCTTAGCAGATGTGTGAAGCAAGTTTTGTATTGCTTACTTACTTCTATTCTAATGGTACCGTGAGGGACTGCTCCTACTCTCCAACTAGAGAACTGGCTGGGGTCTTTCAGTGGCCCTGGGGTCTTTGACTGAATACTGTGGTTGCCATAAGTTGAGATCATAAGGAAGTAAACTCAGCAATTCCAATTATAGGCAGACTGGATTCTGATTCTGATGAATCAGTCAATCACCAAGAAGTTTAAGGGCCACCTTGCCTCGAGCAGCAGCGGCAGTTTGGGTACTCTTGAAAACAAATATGCTCAAGTGAGCCATGCAAATTGGCATGGAGATGGCTTCAAAGTATGCCTTTTGCATTTTCTGAAAAATGTGAAACTTTATCAGGCTTTCTAACTATTGGAAATATTTCACAAACAGAAAATGGAAAACCAAACAATCCAACCTTGGTTGCAGACTCATCACTCTTCAGGCCATTCTTTTGGAAATTTTAAAGGAGCAAATCAGTCATTGTTTAATGAGGTGATGACATTAAGGTTCTGAACTTTAAAAGGCTTTAATTTTTTTCAAAAGTTACCCTCTGTCCCTCCTTTGCATCATACTTCTAAGAAAGTAATTGGTGGTGGTGGGGGCTGGAATTGAGGCTCAGAGGTAGCACTCACCTGGCATATGCGAGGTGCTGGGTTCAATCCTCAGCACCATATTAAAAAACACTATTAAATAAAGTAGGGGAATTGTGTCCAACTACAACAGGATGAGGAGGAGGAGGAGGAGGAGGAAATTTGGGAAAATTATATTCCCAGAATAAACAATGAAACAATTGATTCTATATTCACTTAGGCAAAATAAATCATGACATTTATAGCTATGACATAAAAAGAAGAAAAATAAACTTTAAAAATTGAGCAGGAAAACTTCCATACCTTAATAAGCCTAAAACCTGGCTACACAGGATCAAGTGGAAGATTTAAGGCAATGATCAGAAAGAAAGGCCCTTGTGTACAACTTGCACTCTAAATCTATTTTTCCAAAATAGAAAGTTATTGAAAATGAAATATGTAGTCATTATAAAAACAAAATAAAATTTAGGCAACATCAAACATTTGTAAAAAATAAAAATCCTATCACCCAGAGATTTTTGCTCTTAATGCATACACTTTTAAAAATAAAAATGGCATATTACCTTTTACCATTTAACAATATTGTGGTAGCAATGACTGTGGACCTTTGTGATTATTAACAACAGCTACACAGTGTTTCATTCTATAGAAGTTATCAATTCACTTTGCCAACTCTCCCAATTTTGTCACACTATAAACAATGTTGTAATGAACATCTTTATATACATGTATTCACTTCTCACATTATTTTCTTGGGACAAATTTCTTGAAGTGATTGCTATTTTATATGACAGATTTTTTTTTTTTTTATAAAAAGGCTTTGGATTCAAATTGCTAAGAAGATACATTATGCCAATTTACTATCCTAAGATAAAAAAGTAGAACACCTAGTTTCAAGTCTTCATTCCACTCACTGCTGAGTTCACACTGTTAGAAAAGGTGAAAAGGTTGATTGGGAAGGGTGCAAAGGCTAGATGGCAATACGCCAGAAACATGCTTGTATCAGTCAGGAATACTGTGTCTCACTGTGGGCCAGCTCCCCTTCAGCTGTTTCTAGCCCCTCCTCCCTTACTCACTTTTACCATAAAGGCTACTTTTCTCTGCCCCTTAGATCAGTCTGGTCAATAAGATGATGTAAGCAGAGAGTCTGGGAACTTGAGGAAAAGTTTTCTCTCTCCAGATAAAAAGGACAGACATACTGGAACTGCTCCTTTCCACAGCTGTGGATATAGTCTGGAGCTGTCACTGGCATACTCCAACTATGAGGGAAAGACCATGAAAATAATCTGTGCTGACCAATGACGGCAACAGAAAACCTACAGATTTTATGATATGAAAAACATCTGTTTCTGTTTAAACCATTCTTTTTATCTTTTGTTATTTGAAGTTAAAAATATTTTGACAGAAAACTCTGCATGCCAAAGATTAACACTGATTTCCAAGTTATCACAAATGATCACTTAGAAGTAATCAGAAAGCAAATATGGAAAATATGTATATATATTTAAAAATAGGGACATGAAACTTTAGTATAAAAAGCCAAATATGCCATTAAATGCACATTTGAGCAAGGAATAAGGAAAAGAACACAATGGAGGAGGGGCAGGGAGTGTGGCAGAGGACTACTTTATTTATCAAAACCCTATTTTCTTTTTCCTCTTGGGTACAGAGCCAAACCGCACTTCCCATCTTTTCCTGTGTTGGTTGGAACCCCAAGATCAAGTTCTGGCTCATGGACTATGAGCAGAAGTAATGATTCCAAGCCTGGGCCTGGCCCACAAAAAAACTTCCACGTAATCTTTGCTCTTTCCTTCTCTGGCCAAATAGAGCTCTTGAGCAGAATCCAAAATGGAAGGAGCCTGGGTTCCCACATTACTATATAGAGCAGAGCTCATCCTTGAACCTACTCAGACTGTGATGTTAGCAATATTGTATTGTGTTCAGCCCTTGAGACTTTTACAGCAGTTAGAATCCTATCATCCCATAAATGTAAGAGTGGGGATAAGGAGAAAAGAAAAAACAACAAAGAAAAACATGATGGATGTTATGGTTTGGACCTGAAACATTCCCCAAGGTTTATGCCTTGAAAGATTGGTGCCCAACGTAGTATTGTTCAGAGGTGAGACTTTTGGAAATGATTAGATCATGAGGGCTCTGACTTCAATAGATTAATGTATTAATGGGTTCACAGTTGATGCTACTGGGGGTTGTGGAAGCTTTAGGAGTGGGGCCTAGTTAGAGAAAGTAGGCCACTGGAAGTGAGCCCTAGAAGGGTAATATTCCCCCCTCCACTGTTCTCTCTTCTTGGCTGCCACAAGGTGAGCAGCTTTCCTCTACCACATGCTTCCACCATGAGATTCTGTTTCACTGCAGGCCCAAAGCAATGAAGCCAGCTGACGATAGACTGAAACTGTGCACCAAAATAAATTTTCCTTTGTTTTTCTTAGGTATTCTGTCACAGCAATGGAAAGCTAATTGACACAACAGAGTCATGGTATGAATGTTGAGAGTACTATTTGGTCTTTCCATGGGTTTCCCAACTTGACCTAAATACTTAAAGTGCTCCTTTTTGGTGACAAGAGATTTGACAAAATTTTCAATATTTAGGATGAATTCTTTTTTCTCATTTTCTTCTCCCATTTTTTTTTTTTTCTAAATCTACTTTTTCTTTTCTTAAGGCCTCGTGTTCTTGACTACCTCTTTAGAACATTATAATTTTTAAACTGTGTAGACTGTGTTCCTGAGCAGATACTGGTTCGGACAAAAGTCATTACTAAAACAACATTAATTTAAACATATTTAGAAATACATTAAAAACAGTCCCTTGCTGAGCACAGTGGCTCACGCTTGTAATCCCAGTGGCTGGGGGTGGTGGGAGGCTGAGGCAGGAGGATTGCAAGTTCAAAGCCAGCCTCAGTAACTTAATGAAGTCATAAGTAACACAGTGAGACCCTGTCTCTAAATAAAATTTAAAAAGGGCCAGGGATGTGGCTCAGTGGTTAAATGCCCCTGGATTAATTCCCCAGTACCAAAAAAACACAATCCCTTGTTTAGACAATTTCAACATTTTGGAGATATACTCCAAATGTAGTTTTCTACATGACCAATAAAAACTAAGTAACACTTCAATCTGTATACCTGCACAAATGGCTGTATAAAGTTCAAAACCAATTATTCATTTCTTGCCTGGCTTGCATTGTCCTAACATCTATGACAAGCTATTACTACAAATAGGCATACAAAAACACAAAAACCAATTGATAAATTATATATTACATGTTTATTAAGGGTACAACTTTTATGTAAAATTTACATTTTATGAAAAAAAATCAAAAATATTTACAAAATTTTGGAAGATAAATGTGCATTGTTCTAATTACAATCCAAAGTAGTAAATAACAATCCTTAAAAACTCATATTTGTTAGCATTCTGTGTTTACAAAATCTTGGTTAAAGAGGCAGCTACAAAGTTTATCACTATACATAAGCAAGAACCAGCTTGCTAGACATATTTCCCATCAAAAATCTGGTTTTTTTACACTATTAGTGAATTTTTTAAAGAAAAAAAAATTAGTATAAACTCATATGGCTTCAAAATTGTAACCTGGACCCAATACAAATTTATGTATCAACACTTGGTATGAAAACTGTGGCAATTAAGAAAGTGCAGAAGTTTAACCATTTCACTAATTGTACATTTTAAAGGTAATACTTGATTAAAAACAAACATGGTGAGTATAATAGTATCTGAATTCCAATAATGAAATATTAACTGCCTAATAAAAGTAGTTTGATTGCAAAGCAGACTTACAGTTAAAATTCCAGTAAAGGACTGTAATTGGCATTTAAAAGAGCACAATATAAGAGTTAGAAATCCTAATTTTGCTATTTAGTAAAGACTAAAATTTTAGCAAATTTTCTTATGTGTTGCTTTAGTCAAATCTAAATTTAGAATTGGGTTAACACTGGATATATAAAAATGCACATACTGTGTTACATACTGCTAAGGAGTAGAGTTTCTGCATATTTAGAATGTAGCAAGATGTTACATAAATGTCTAGTGATAGGGTTTTATTTTCTGTAAAGCTTAATATTACAATTAGTGGTTTTATATAAATTATCATATATAACACAAGTTATCAATTCTATGCAAAATGAATGACACTGTTTTTTTGTCATTATAAATAAATTCTCATCTGTAAATTATGAAACTTTGTTTAAAATATTTCATGAATACAAAGTTAGGCTTTTTACTATTTAGTATGAATCCAATCTATCGCTTCAAATAATTTACCTATTTTTACCATGTAGGAATTAAATAATAAAAACACACAAACTGGTAATTTTTCCAATTGTTCAAATGAAAACAAGTGATAGTACTTCTCCCTCTGGGGCCAAAAATAATCTTTAAAAAATGTATTCCTCATACAATACTACAAATCTGATGTTCACAATATAATCAGTTTAAAAATGATAATAAACACGGTTGAGGGAAATGCTTAATTGAGAGTTAAAATACCAGTTTCCAATTTACCATTATAGTTTTTCAGAATTTATCTGTTTCACATACTTTTGATGAGGTTAATGTCAAATATCTGAAGGTAATTTTTTTCCTCCTGTAAACATACTCTCTTAGGGTTATTTCTCTGTCTAGTGGCTACAGTGTATCACTAAGGTGAGCCAGGGTTCTGAAGTATAAATTATCCTTTAGTTGTTCTGAATTCTCTTCCCAAAGGAATGCCAAAGGTATTAACAAAAATTGCAAATATCCTATAAAAATTCATAACCACTGTAAGATTCTGAGTAAGAGATCTATTGTAAGGGGAAAAAAGTGAGGCACATTAATGAACACAAACTTAGGCACGTTTCTGTCTTTTGTTATTGTTTTAAAAGGCACACATTATGCAATCCATATAAAAATAAATTAAATCTACACCATTAATTCATCAAAACAATCACAAGTTCTATAAAGTTAATTGCAGAAGTAAATTTCTCTGCTGTCTTTTGCAAGCTTATTTTTAAAACACATTGCACTTGAGAAAATTTCAAAAATCATATAAAACACCATTTACATCTTATTAATATGTTTATGAGAATCAAATTATAGATTTTTTGCATACAGCTTGAACTCTGGTTTGATTACCTTATGGCACATAACTCAATTTAATTGAGTGTTCTGAGTTATTAACATTATATAAAACTTAGAATTCATGTTCTGTTCATATTCATTCAATATCAAACTTATGAAATTTCAAAGCTATCTTAGACTAAAAATTAATGGAAAGCTAAATTATTTTGTGCTTGCTCTCCTGAAATTTTAGGCCTGATATTACACTATAACCCCCCCCCCCTTTTAAACATAGACACTGAAGATAATTTAAAATTTTAGCCTATGAAAACTTCAATTTTACTGAGAATTGGAATAAATGTGTTTCCTGAATATTGCATATGATCGTTTACAGCGTACAAAATCATTTCAGTGCTATTTCTTACAATGACTCACTTTGAAAGTGCGATTTAATGTTTGTAGTTAGCTCTCAAATATGTCGAAGTTTGAAAGACATCATATAAGTTACAATAGTGTTTGGAAAGAACAGGTATAATGCAGAATGGCAGGTCTGTATTACTCCCTTAAGCCAACCACTTTCTCAGGTCCATCAACAATCTGCCAGGTATCGTCCTGGAAAACACCAAGAAATTACAGTTTCAAATATATTCAAAGGACATTTTTCATTGTGCTCACAGACACAGACCCCTATTTTCCATTTGCTATTTAGAATACATTAGAATCACATTTCCAAGGTTCAAGGAAAAAATTTCAAAGCCTTTAGATTATCAACTACTTAACAGCTGTTTAGTAGCTGTTAGAATACAAATGTTTCAGCTGAGTGAGGCAGCCCACACCTGTAATTTCAGTGGCTCAGGAGGTTGAGACAGGAGGATGGCGAGTTCAAAGCCAGTCTGAGCAAAAGTGAGACACTAAGCAACTCAGACTGTCTCTAAATAAAATACAAAATGGGACTGGGGATTTGGCTCAGTGGTTGAGTGCCTCTGAGTTCAATCCCTGGTCCCCACACCCAACCAAAAAAAAGAATACAAATGTTTCCCAGGTACATTAAAAATTGCAACTTACCAGTGGCAAACCGCTTCTTTACTAAGGAAAGCCTATAGCCAGTGCCAACAAGTTCAATATCTACTCCTGAGAGGGTACTTCCCTCACTGAGGAATTGCACTGCAAGTGTTGTGGGTTTACTGGGTCCTTCTGAAAGATCAAATTTTGCCCTGAGGGACCCAGAACCTACAAAACAAACAAACAAATAAATAAGAAAGAACAAACTTAAATGAGGTAAAATACATTGCGCAACAAATTAAATCACATTAGCACATAAACTAAACTATTATCAGTCCCACTCTAAATTCATAAAATGTGTACAGGAAAACCAAACCATTATCTTGTTTCCAAATTAGATTATATTCAGTGAATCTGATTTTTTTTTATAATCAATCCATCTTCTTTTTTAAAAATTTTTTTTAGTTGTAGGTGGATACAATATCTTTATTTTTATTTATTTACTTTTATGTGGTGCTGAGGATTGAACTTCATAAGTGCAAGGCAAGCGCTCTACCACTGAGCTACAATCCCAGCCCTCCATCTTCTTAACAGTAATCTTCAGAGATGGTTATTATTGAGACTCCTATGCTGGATTCACATTGAAGTTAAGTCAAAAGGAAAGAAATAAGCAATTAAGAGCAGCAGAAAGGGAAATGCTAGTAGGGATATATATAGGCAGGATAAAGTAAAAAACAAAATTACTGTTGAGTATCAGATAATGGGGACCAGAGAGGTAAAAAAGGAAAGGTAGCTATTGTTGGAAAGAATTGTTATCAACATTACTATTTTCTATTCACTCTTCTTTAAAAAAAAATTTTTTTTACTTGTCTAACATCATGCCTTAGGTTTTCAGAAATTCCTTTTGATATAACAATTTTTTTTTCAACACACTCTCTAATCCTTGACAACACTAAAACCAATAATTATAATACATATGATAAATGCTGTAAAAGAGCTCCCAGAAGCTATAGGCACAAAAGCACATAGTTCTACATGAAGCTATTAACTTCTGGTAGTGGTGATGGTTACACAGGTACAGAGACAGGAGATCTTCAAGAGCCCAATGCATTTAAGAGAACTGCATCTAAAAAGTATAAAAAGAGTACTACATCTATAGTAGAATAGCTGGAAAATATGATACAAGTGTAGAGCAGTAGATTAGACTAGTTGTGAGGACTTTGGGGAATCACCCATGATAAGGAAGACAGGAATATCTCCGATTAGTGCCCTAGAAAGGAAGGGAAAAACAAAGATTCAAAATAGGAAGACCAGCTGTAAGTCAACAAAATAATTTAGGACCACAGGTGTCAAGAAACAGGGATCTGAACTAGGCCAAGGGAAAGGAAAGAACAATGCATCTAAAGGATATTTAGGAGTTGAAGTCAAGAGGTGAAAAAGGAGTAGGAATCTAGAAGCGTTCCCATGTTTCTGGTTAAGTAAAATAGACAAGACTTGCTAGGTATGATTCCCTGTACAGAAGTGTAACAGTAGAAAAAAATGTGGAACAAGATGTCACAACACTGGTCTATTCTATTGTGCCTGGTGGCACAGATCAGAGTGGAGATGAACTGCTGCAGAACTCTTAACTATTGTTCAAGTCTTCCTTAAACTTTTAAAAACTTTTTTTAAATTTGAGAGGTTTATTTAGGAAAGTAGATACATATTCAAGGGAGAATGGGAGTGATCTCAAAAGAGAGAGTAAAGCAAGAAATATACATGCACTCAAGGGAGAATGTGGGCTACCTGCAGAGGGGAAGACAGCCAAACTTTTGCAATTCTTGAAAATTACACTAGGAGCAAAGACCAGTCAATTTAAGGAACTTCTTAAACTTCAGAATTATTTACTGTCCCTTTTCTGGGTACAGAGCCAGAACATTTTTATTTTACAGTACAATCAGATTTGTGAATTTTTCACAGAGACTTTTATACCTAAATAACAGAAGGAAACTATTAAAATATGTGGTTAAAAATGCTTATTTTTGAGGGCTGGGGATGTGGCTCAAGCGGTAATGCGCTTACCTGGCATGCACGGGGCACTGGGTTCGATCCTCAACACCCATAAAAATAAAATAAAGATGTTGTGTCCACCGAAAAACTAAAAAATAAATATTAAAAAGTTCTCTCTCTTTAAAAAAATGTTTATTTTTGAGAACAAATTCCTCTCGATAAGTATTTATGAGTTATTGTACAGTTTCGTTAAGTGGGGGGAAAAGACATCCTCCCTTCTTGCTAGCTGACTGCAAGTCCTCAATGCAGGTAGGATGTCCACCTTACTTCCAGTTTAAACTAGGAATTTCAGTGTGGTTCCCTAAAGTCATAACTAGGGTAAAAGTCAGTGTATCTGAATACCTGAAAACAGCCACCTTTAAGTACCAAACAGAAAAAAGGAACTGCAGATTAGCTTGGTATTTCATTCAAAGTACACCTCTTTAGTAAAGGTCTGATTCTGCCTAACAGGTATAAAGGAAAAGACAATAAAGAAATGCTCATGGTACTTTACACAAAAATATGTAGGAGAAAAATTACTAACATTATGCTCAAAATGTTAAAAAGAAAAAGTTGAGCAAAATCTGAAAAGCCAAGAGAGTAGAGGACAAAACTACCTTCTCAATAGGAAAAGTTATTGAAGGCTAATTAAGCATTCCAAAAAAGGAAGAAGACTTCTCTTTTTATTAAGAGAAAATTAAACTATTTAATATTAAACACAAGATTGTCCTGGGAATCATATGCTAATTTTAAATTTAGTTAGGGGAGATCTTAGAAGTGACCAGCAAGAATAGACTTTTCCTTCCTACTGGAAACATAGGTACGGACTTGAAGGAGGCAAATAACAACTTTTAAAAATAATCTTCACAGCATTAAAGATTGCTGATGGTTAGTTCTAATAAGGAAAAACAACCAGGAAAGACTTTCTTATTAAGTTGGGGTGGGCAAGAGGTTTTAAAAAGTAAGAAGATTCTAAATGATTTCTAGGGGGCCAGAATGAACCAAATAATGTGTTCAATTAGTTTTAAATTAGTTATTAGGTTACCTACCTGGGATAGACAATTCTATTTTTTAAATTCATTTTATTAGGTGTTTTTTTCTTAATGTTATGTAAATATGAGAAGCATTTACATAATATTTATAAAGTTGTAACAAAACATATTCATTTTCTTGCAGGGAAAGCTCCTTTAATCTAGAAATTAAAAATCTGAATCATAGCTGGTCCAGTATATTTAAGGTGTTAACTTCCACCTAGTGGTCAGTTCTAGAACTGAAGGCACGCAATTCCAGGAGGCAACTTTCCATAAAAATGCCTAAAAACCCCAAGATGGGGGAATAGCTTACTGGTACAGCACCTGCCTAGCATGTAGCATGTTTGAGGTCCTGGGTTTGATCCCCAGCACCACACATACACAAAAAGAAAACAAGAACAACAAAATCCATTTTCAGTTACACCACAAAAAAGCATGCATATACTTACCTCCATTTTCTGATTTTTCTGAAATACCAGACAATTTCCAAAAGGCTTTCATTTGTTCCGGATTCCTGTAACATGAATAAATATCGTCAGGTTAAGTGTCTAATACATTAACTTATGCATACATGGGCACTTAATAAATAAAAGCACCTAAAGTATTTTCATTATTAACAACTACACTGCCAAGAAATATGTTTATGATATAGCATCAATAAATGTTCTTTCTTAATTAATGGAAATTTACCAGATTATCGAAGTTCTCTAGTTTCTACTGATAAAAAAAAAAACAAAACTGAATAGGTATATGTGGCTTGGAACCTTAAATAGGTACTTGGGAAAACACTGTTATTAAATGATGAAACAAATATAAAGAGTTGTTAGAGTCTATACTAATATTAACAGAGGAGAGGAGGGAGGTAGTTAGAGGACAGTAATACTACTGAACACTAACAGGTGTTCCTAGAGATATACCAAATGCTATTTTTAACCCTGTAGAATAATTATCACTTTTTAAAAGAAGTTTAGCAATTAAAGGTAATCATTCAGTCGGATGGCATTTACAGCAAAACTGATTATTTTGGATTAAGGCTACTATATCTTGACTAGTAAAATTAACAGCATTTTTTATAGCATGATTTCTATGGGAAAACTGTACTAAATCTTTTGAACTCTGTAAGATAATTTTGAAAACTTGGGTTCTAAAAGTTGTGGGCTGCAATAGAAATTTAGCAGGAGTTCAGAAATATATTTAAATTACCACACTGCAGGGGGAAGGGACTGCATATTTGTGACTCCTCCATCCACTGGTACCACCACCTGTATGTTGGAAAGCACACTAGGTGCCACCATAGCTTCTGGATTGTACTTATAATCCACTCTAAGATCTGTGGTACTGGCACTACATTTCCAGTATGTTGCAAGATTCAAAGGAGTGGACTGAATGCCATTTGACGATACCTTTAAAGAGAAAAAAATTGTCTTTGGCCTGAAGAGTAAATTAAATTATATTCATTACACAGATACTTGAACATAAGAATTTACAGAATCAAATCTATCTAATAAGAGTACTGATGCTAGTAACAGTAAAGGGTCACTCTCGGCATGTACACCTGGGATGACCAACATCAAAACATCTGCAGTGCCTGTATACGGTGCATGTTCCCCTGGCTCTAACTGCTGAAAATCTGATTTGACAGCTTAGAGACAATGCCCAGCATATTATCAGATAATTCTTATTTATTTGTGTAAAGTTTGAGAACTTTTCAACATTCAACATAGAATTATTTATGAATAATGAGAATTTAAATATAAAACAATAGAAAAAGGGGAGATTCACCAAACAGTTCCACAAGCCTGCAATCAATACTTCCAACTTAATATGGTTGACTTTAATCATCTGACCCATAAAAAATGACATACTTTCTTCCAATTCTTCAACTCTTTGCTCAAAGGGCTCCTTTTGAAGCCATTTAAAAAGCTACCCTGGATAAAGTTCAGTGGTAGAATGTTTGTCTAGCATATATAAGGCCCTGGGGTTCAATCCCCAGTAACACACACACACACAGAAAAGCTACACTGACCACCCTTTACAAATTTTCGTTGAAACTACACTTTTGTCAGGTGCGGTGGCGCACACCTGTAATCCCAGTGGCTAGGGAGGCTGAGTTAGGAGGATCTAGAGTTCAAAGCCAGCCTCAGCAGCTTGGCAAGACCCTGTCTCTAAATACAATAACAAATAGGGCTGAGAATGTGGCTCAGTGGTCGAGTGCCCCTAAATTCAGTCCCAGGTACTGCCTCCCTGGCCCCCACAAAAATTACCCTTTCAATCTTCCTTAACTTTTTTTTCCCTTTTCTCCATGTCATTATCTTCTAACAAACAATATTATTTAATTATGTGTACTGTCCTCCTGGTCCTGCTCCTAGCAATTAGCATGCACTAAATAATAAATAAATAATACCCCCCCCCCCATCTCTCTGAGGATTGAACTCCAGGGCACTAAAGCACGCCAGCCTTTTTTATTTTTTGAGGTCTTACTAAATTGCTTAGGGCTTCACTAAATTACTGAGGCTGGCCTCAAACTTGCTTGCAATCCTCTGCCTCAGCCTCCCAGATTGCTGGGATTATAACAACATGCTACCACAGCCAGCTCATTCTATTTTTTTTTTTCTTTAATGTGGTGCTGAGGATTGAACCCACTCCCTCACCTGTGCTAGGCAAGCACTTTACCACTGAGCCACAACCCCAGCCCCATAACTCATTCTTTTTAATGGCTGTAAGAACTCATTTAATCAATCTTTTCCTTTGCTGATATATACTTAGATTATTTCCAAACAATGCTACAATGAATATTCTTTGTATCTTATCTTTGCCCATTTACAATGATTTCTGAGAATAAATTTCTGGAAGTGGAATTGTTGAATTAAAGATTATATCTACCCAACAATCTGCTACAACTGCCTTCTCTGAGGTTCTATTTGTGTTCCCATTAACAAGTGGCCACACCCCTACATACTGGGTAGAGCATCTGTTGATGGGCATCTAGACTGCTTCCATAACTTAGCTTCTGTGAAATGTACTGCAATAAACATAGGTATATGTATCTTTATGAAACATAGGTATCATGTATGTTTAAAATATGCTGACTTAATTCTTTAGGATAAACACCGAGGAGTGGGATAGCTGGGTCATATGGTAGATCTATTTTTAGCTTTCTTCCATTGTGGCTGTATTAATTTACATCCCTACTAACTGTGTATAAGGGTTCTTCCCTGTACCACATCCCCTCATCTTCACCAGCAAGAAACTAAAAACTTTAGTGTTTGGAACATTTCTTGACCTAGTCTTCCAGAGAATTTGAAAATAATTATCAAGTCTCCAAACATAAACAAAGACATAATCTCTATGGGTCTCTGATCAGAGTCACATTAAATTTAAATTTAATTTAGAAACAACTAAACTTTTTATATCATGAATATTCCCTTAAATGAATAAATACTTTTCTACATATATGCAAGGTCAACAGACTGTTATGTTTCTTCCTATTTTTTATTGTATTTTTCTCTATTAGTTTTTCTGAATGAAAAAGTTATTAATTTTGATATTAATTTTTAAACTGGTCACTTTATTAAATTCCCCTAGATCACAATAGTTTCCTAATTACTTTTCCTGAATTTTCCAGGAATGTATCACCTGAGAATAATACTTTTGGTTCCTCTTTTCCAATATTTATTACTGCTTATTTTATCCTCTTATCCAACTGTACTGGCTTAACACATTTAGAAAAATCTTCAATAACAATCCTATTAGTATTAATAGGAATAATAAGTGTCTTTGCCATACCTCTCTTCAATTAATTATTTTAGTTTTGTTATTAAGACTAATGCTACTGGTCTTTTCAGGTTAAGTACAAATTTATGTATTTATATTTACTCAGTTCTTTAAACAAATTCTATCAAATTGACTGTATCATCCACTCATTTATTAACAGATTTTCTAGTTTTGAAACATCCTTGCATTCCTGAAATGAACCTCATTTGGCTAAGATACATTTATTCATTTACTGATGTGCTAGACTCCATTTGTTAATGTTTTAATTTAGGGTTTCTGCAATCTTGTAATACTCACCTGATACTTTAATACGTCCACGTTATAATACGAAGCAGCTGGATTTTGCTCTGATAGCTTCTTGAGGTAGATGGTAACAGCTTGCATGTTCATCCAAAAGTCTTTTGTGTTGGAATCACACTGTGATGGATCACTATATGCATAAGAAACATTTTTGTTATTTTATTTGACTTATCTTTTTCCTTTGCCTCTATGTAATAATTTGATAAGTAATTCTCTAAGACTAGTAGAAATGAACCCAAAGATGGGATGAAGGAAAACTCAGATTAGAGGATAAAGAACGAACGAACACAGAAGAAGTTTGCCTGAAAAATAAGATGGAATGAAACAAAAAGTTTTAAAAATAACTGTCACTGATTCAAAAACAAAATAAAACCACAGAGACTGTTTAATAATAGTAAATAATTTTGATTTTGTCCTCAAATTAAATATTAATTTCTTATAAACATTTCTTTCAAAGAAACTTCAACCTTCAAAACATACACACACAAACCTGAACACAAGTTGTGCATTTGGAAGAATCTGCTCAAGTCTGCTGATATTTTTCACCCTGAAGCACAGCACAGCAGGAGAGGGATTGCTAGTGAAGACTTTAATAATTCCACTTGGAAATGATATAGTCACATCACCAGTGATCTTCACAATACATCTGAAATTGGGAACGTTGGTAAGTGCTAAAATAAGATACTTTAATTTCTAATTAAAGCATGTTTGGTTTAAAAAAACATACATGTATGTGTATATACATGTGTGACAATGTGTACATATATATATCTTTTATCGTAATTATGGATGAATTATTTCTTCAATTTAATCATAAAAATGATTCTAGGAGAAACAGAACACTCATCTAGCATCATCTTTTCCTAGAATTAAACTTCAAACACAAATGTAAGCACACTAATAATGTTTCTTTACCATCCCCTGAACTACCTTAAGGGCACTATCTCCCTGGGAATACTACCCCTAGATGTAGCCATGTTCCCCTCTTAGACCCATGTTCCTCCTGCTCCTCGTTGCTCCTCGTTGCCCTCTATTTCTTCTTTCTTTGAAACTTGTGCATCAGACTATAGCACTCACTACCCCTTTCCCTTTCAAGTTGTATTCCATACTCCCTCCCTTTCATACCCTGAAAATCTGAGCTTCTGGCTCACTGTCAATCTTGTCTCATAATTTTAATGATTTCAGTATCCACCTAGATGGTGCTTTCAATATTTTTTGTCACCAAGTTCTTCAGTCCTTTAACTTCCAATGATCCTTTCAGCCTACTTCAGCCACGCACAGCCCCTCCAAAATCCCAAATTCACACTTCCCACTATCTTTCACTGTGACTGCTTGGTCAAATAAGAGTTTGGGCTAAATCTAGCTCCTTATCCACATCTGTACAGCTGAATGTGACAACAGAAAAATATATCACCACCTAACCAAAACTCTGAACTGGTACCCCTAGATATTACCTGATAATTCTAAAACATGCCCTCATCTAGTCACTCTTGTCGTACTTTCTTTTTCCCCCTAAACTGTAATATCCCCTTTCCCTCTACTCTCAGCTGATGACTTTGCTTTTAATTTTACTGAAGAAATAAATCAGAAAAGAACTTCCTCACACTTTCACCACTAAACTCCTAATCTATCTGTATCTTATGCCTTCTCTCCTTTTTCAACAGATTTCTGCACCTAAGGTCAATTACACTGACTGACTGGAACTTATCAACTTTTACATACCAAAGGATCTCACTCTCACTGCATTGTCTATTCTCTTTTCTCCACAAATACGGGGTTTTTCTCATCTGTATACAGACATGCTGGGATATCTATATTTAAAGTTTATATATAGATATATAAACTTTATGTATAGTATATATATAAACTTTAAATAAATGTTTTATATAAAGATTATTTATATAAACTTTAAATAAACTAACAAAAACTAAAATAAATAAAACCCTCCTTTGATTCAGCTATTTTGCTCCTGCCATCATTCCACTTCTCTGCTTCCCCTTAGAGCAAAACATCCAAATAATTATCTATTTTTTTCTTTCCAAATAGAGTTTAAATCTGCATCATCTCCTGTTCCAACACTCTCCTGCAAACAGGCTTAATTAACCACTGCACCACTAAAACTGCTCCTGCGAAAGCCACCAATGACCTTTACACTGCTAATAGCCAAATTATGACCTGCTGACAGCATCACATGTAGCTGCACATCTTTCTTCAATAAATGATTATTCATTTAGTATCTTCATCACTGTAATGGTTCTCTCCTCTTTTCTCTTGCTGCCTGCTGTCTAAATTCCTTTGCTAGATCATTCTTGTCTTAACTGTTTTCAATCCTGTAGGAGATCAGGACTTAGTTCTCCAATCACTTTTCTATCCACTCCTTTAAGGTGCCTGGCTAAGTATCATAACAAGCACTTCAAATTTAGCATTCTACTACCTCAGCAAACCTTGAAAACTATTTTCAAAATACATTCAGAGTCTCATGTCTATTCACCACCTTGTTTCTAACATCCTTGCTCAAGCCACCATCATTTCTCACCTGGACTTCTGTAGTTAGCCTCCTAACTCATTCTCCCTCAATCTATTCTGGTTCCCTCCAGTTTATTCTCTATAGAGCAGCTAGAATACTCCTTCAAAATGTTAATAGCAATTTATCACTCTTCCATTCAAAACCTTCTTGGCTTCTCATCTCATTCAAAATGCATTCCAAATTCTCTGTGATGGGCCTACAAGGCCCAACCTGATTTGCTACTTCGCTGGTTGCATCTTCAACTACTCTCCCCCTTGTTTACTTCTACTTAGTGACATGGTTCTCCTTGCTATTTCCTGAGTATACCAAGCATGCTTTTACCCAGACCCTTCCACTTGCTGTTTCCCTCTTCCTAGAATGGTATTCCTCCAGATATCTGCATGGCTTACTTCTATTTTTCAAATATCTGCTTAAATTAATTTCAGAAAGGTTTCCCCTGGTCAATGGATCTAAAATAGTACCCTTTCACTGCTATTCTCCACCCTCTTACCCAGGTTTATTTTTCTTCACAGCATATATCAATACCTAAACATATAGTTTTTTCTTGATAAATGATGCAAGCTCAGCAGAGAACATTGTTTTGTTTACTAAAGTATCCTTAGCATTTATCATAGTCATACACAAGCGCTTAATTATGACTTTCTTAAAAGTAAGATGCTAAGCCAATTCTGCAAAAGTCTCATATGAAACATGCATTCTAGGTCTCTCTAGGAAATGCCATTCTTCCACCAAAGATACACCATCAGCCATACTAGTCAAACAGTAAATAAAATACGGTGAAGCCATCATTTATTACTAATTATAATGATTTTTAAATTTGAAAGGTAATATTGAAATTAGAAAGCAAAATGTAAATAAATCAAACAAAAGACCCTAACCTACAAAAACTCCAAGAAAAACACTTAAAATTCAGCATAAACCCCATCCTGACCCCAAACACACACACAGACAAGCACATACAGGAGTATTTAAAAAATTAACCTGGTGGGATCTGCTCCTTTAAAATACGCATTTACAGACTCTGTAAGGGCGATTGCCACAGGTAAAGTGTCCTGATTCCCAAGGCTGACAGGGCTGGGACCCCGTGACACACCTAGAATACATAGAAAAACATTTGTTAAATCTTTCAGGAAGACATATATTAAAAACCAAGACAGTCAGATTCACAATGTTAGGTTGTCACAAGTGACCCTATAACTGGTTTCAATGATGCCCCAAAGAGAAACCGAGTGGTTAAAAATATAGCATAAACAAATTGTAATGTAATACAAAGAAAAGAAGAAAGGAAATAAAGTTCCACTGTATGTATACATCACATTTTGCTATCTATTTATCTGTCAGTGGACAGCTGGATTGTTTCCATCTTTTGGCCGCTGTAATAAGTGCTGCTATGAACACGAGAATAAAAAACTCTCTTTAGGATTCTGCTTTCAATTCTTTTGGGCATTTATTCAGAAGTGGAATTGCTGTATCATAAGGTAATTCTACGTTTAATTTTTGAGAAATAGCCGTACTGTTTTCCACAGCAGCTGTACCATTTTATATTCTTAATAGTGCTCAAGAGGTCTCAATTTTCTCTATATCCTTGGCAACAAGATAGACAGCAAGCTCTCTACCACTGAGCTATACCTCCAGTCCCATAACCTTTTCTTTTTTAATTAAGGAAAATTACACTGTTGACCCTCCATATGAAGATTCTACATTTGTGGATTCAACCATGGATTCAAAATATTTGGAAAAAAATTGTCTAATGAACACTTATTTTTTCCTTATAATTATTCCCTAAATAATACAGTATAACAACTATCTACATAGGATTTATACTGTATAATGTATTATAAGTAATCTAAACATGATTTAAAGTATACAGGAGTGTATGTGCAAACATTATTGCATTTTATACAAGGGACTTGAACATCCATGGATTTTGTTATCTTAGGAAGTCCTAAAAACTAATTCCCTGTGGATACTAAGGGCTCCCTGTTTTAAATATGGAATTGCTATTTCTCCTTGAGTAACTCACACAAATGGATATTTACACACAGTCAAGGGTAACATTAATGTCTGCTACTACTTTGACTATGAAAATCTAAAGAAACCTACAAAGGTTGGGGATGTAGCATAGTGGCAGAGTGCATGTCTAGCATACAAGAGGACCTAGGAAAAAAAAGAGGGCTAGAACAAGGGAGGAAGAAGGAAAGACAGGAAGAAGAGAGACAGAGGGAAAGAGAAATCTTCAAAGTTAGTTATTCTTTCAATCCTCTAATTTGGGCAAATAATATGAAAATTCTTAAAACGGCTTCCCTGTAAACTGTCATGCTTGTTACTGAAATACTACCAAGTAAAGTTTTGGAAAGTAAGAAAAATACTCAAAAATCTACTTAACATTTGGAAGATCCACGTTTTATCTTCTAATTTTGTTAACCTTTCAAATCCATATTGCATAAACATACTTTAAAAAAATTAATTTACATATGAAATATTTATTAAAGTCCCTAGAAAAATCTCTAAATTTATACTATATTAATCTAAATAAATAATTTTTAAGAAGCGAAATATTCTTTGTATCCTTAATAAGAATATTTTTATTTCCAATTCTGGCTTAAGTTTGTAATATTTAGACAAATGCATGCTTTGAAAGTCCAGAGAGCTTATAAATTTGAGGTAAAGGGCACATGGTATCTTCCTGTAACAATGGGTGCTTATGTGTAATTCCTTTCAACTTAGGAGTAAAAATCAGAGGCTCACTCCCAATTATCTCCTACTTATGTTTTCCCAACTTCAACTATCCATGTTTTTCTTATAACAGCCTTTGCTCTAGTAGTTTAAGCATTATAATTTTTTAAGCTGATACATTCTTTGTGCTTCTGTTCTAATCATTTTTCCCCTAATTCTGACAGCTTTAGAATTCAGATTTAATGATGCTTGTTTTTTATTTTTGATACTTCTGAATGCTGAGGCAAGGAGAGAGAAATGAAAGAAAATGCAAAAATAGTTATCTTTGATAATTGCAGATTGATATCAATGGATCTTGTACAGTAACTAGACACAATTAGCACAAATTTGAGATAGTTAATCTTAGTATTATTCTCAATTTCTGAGATACCATACACGGCTGAAAAAGGAAAAACTAGGTAACAAAGTATTTTAGATACACTTTAGAATCATTAGTCAACACATATATTTGCTTCTGATACAATACCTGGTGATGTCTCACAGTGCTTTTCAATTTCAGAGAGTGTCCCAATCAAATTATCATCTTCTATCATATTTAAATAAAACAAAATATTGCAGGAAAACATTTTCAAGAAACAAGAAGAATCAAAACTTAAAATCTAAACAGAGAGCTGAAAAAGCATCATGACAAAGAAGACTTCATAGATTTAGATTTAAAGACCTCTGTTGTACAAAGGTGGCATATCCACCTGCCTTGCCTGAATCAACACTGTCGCCAACTTGGGGTTCTCCTGTTGCCAACACTAGCTGAAATCATAAATATGACTTACTCAATAAAAAAATTAACCTGAAATCTCCATCAGAAATAGAAAATCTTCTAAATAATCTAGATAATGTGAAAGAACTAAAGTTTATTTTGGCTACCCAGACTACCTGCCTGATTTTTTTCTTTTCCTCCACGTACAGATTTTATATGTAAACTTTTTTGTTTTAATTAAAATTTTATTTGTGCATTTTAACTGTAAAGAAAAAAGAATTTTGGATCTGGGGTTGTGGCTCAGTGAGTTCAATTCTCAGGATCACGTATAAATAAATAAAATAAAGATCCATTGACAACTAAAAAAATATTTTAAAAAATAATAATGAATTTCATTGTGGTATATTCAAATATGCTTATAACATGTTTATCATTGCTACCCCACTATTACCCTGCTCTCTTTCATTCCCTTCCTTTTCTCTAGTAGTCTTCCTGTTACTTTCATGTTGTCTTTTTTCCTCACTAGATTCCACATATAAGGGAAAACAGGCAATAGTTGTATTTTGGAGGTTAGCTTATTTCACTTCAACATGATGCTCTCCAGTTCTATCCATTTTCCTGCAAATTACATGATTTCATTCTTCTTTATGGGTGAATAATACTCCTTTGTGTACATGCATCACATTTTCCTTATCCATTTATTTACTGATGGGCACCTAGGCTGATTCCATAAGTTGGCTATTGTGAATTGTGCTGTGAAAAATATAGATATGTAGGCATGTCTATAGTTAACTTTGATTCCTTTGGATATATACTTGGGGTTGGTTTAGCTGAGTTTTTATAGCTTCCTAATTTCTAGTAGGGTGTGTGTGTGTGTGTGTGTGTGTGTGTGTGTAGTTTTTAATAAAATCTGTGGAAAGCAAAATTAACAAGACCACATATACAAACAAAAATAAAAATGTTCATTAAACAAATAAAAAGACAAGCTTATTAGATATATTCAATTTACATGAATCTGAAAGATGGAAAAATGCTATATTTGAAGGTATATAAGGTGGTCACATGTTTAGACATTTAGAAATCAAAACATTTCATATTTCTTTCTAGCCTATATTACTTATGTTATATTTACAATGGCCACACAGATAAGATACATTACTCTTAAGTAAATTTTGACAAATTAAACTGAATACAATTAAATCAGCTTAATTAAAACTGTCATTCTCAAACTTTACATTATAAAAATCATTTGTAAGGGCTGTAAAAAGTTTGGCACCCCCACTTCTACATTGTCTGATTTTTAAAAGTCTGCATTTCTACTAAGTACGGAAGTACAAATGCTGCAGGTCCAACAACTACACTTTGAGCGCTATTGAATTGGTGCTCATTTAGCGTACTTCAGGTGTTGCTCTTGAAACACAATTGATGCATTTAAGTGGCTTTGTGCTTTGCTTATTACATTGAGAAAAGAATCTATAGGAAGAACTAAGTAAAGATAATGACAAAAAAATTCTTGAGCAAAATATTCTAGAGCTAGTAAAACACTGGATTTGTTCAATGAGGTTTAGGTTTATAGTTCATATAATAGCTATTTTTAAATCTTTATGATTCATATAAAATTCATATAAAAAATATAATTCATTGAAAGCCCAAAACCCTTTTCTTTCACTGAACCAATTGTTTTCAGAACACAATTATTATTTTTGGGGGGGAGTACTGGGGCTCGAACCCAGTGGCACTTAACCACTGAGCTATATCCCCAGCCCTTTTTATTTTTTATTCTGAGACAGGGCCTTGCTAAATTGCTAAGGTTGGCTTTGATCTTATGATCCTCTTGCCTCAGCCTCCTGAGCCCCTGGGATTACAATTATGTGCCACCACACCTAGCAGAACCCAATTGTTTTTAAAACACAAAGTTTCTTAAGAATGCATCTACCTATCTGGGGCACAGTGGTGCACACCAGTTACTTGGGAAGCTGAAGCAGAAGGATCACAAATTCCAGGCCAGCTTGAGCAACATAGTTAGACCCTGTCTCAGAATAATAAATAAAGGGGTCTATGGATGTAGCTTGCTGTTAAGTGTCCCTGGGTTCAATCACCAGTACCAAAACAAAAAACAAAAGAATGCAATTATTAGTTCATGGTTGAAAGCATACCATTATATTTTGCCTTCAACTATTTATATTGACCAGCACTTTATACATCTGATTTTTTTCTTAAAATTACTTGGGAGTAAATCCAGGGGAGCTCTGACACTAAGCTACATATCCGGTCCTTTTTATTTTTATTTTGAGATAGGGTCTTGCTAAATTGCTGGAGTTGGTCTTGAACCTGCCATTCTCTTGCCTCCACCTCTGGAGTAGCTGGGATTACACGTACAACTTGACTCATCCTTAATAGTGCTAGCCACAGTTAAAATTCTCCTATACATAATAAAGACTGAAACACAAAAGGAAACATAAACAGTTTAACAATAGTAGGTATGTTTCCTAAAAATATTTCTATTATTAAATTCTTCAGTAGCCCATTAAAAATATATATGTATGTTATACATGTATATATAAAATAGTGTTCATCCTTCATATGCTAAATTTCATAATCAACAATGACCACTTACCTACTGTTGGAGTATTGGCAGCACTCAATGAAGTAGATGATGAGATAGAGGAAGAACTTTCTGCCCGGGCTAAAGGAGCAACAGGAGGTGGGCTGGTATTGGAAGTTACAGGTGGACTGAATGGCCTGGGCTTAAAAACAAAAAGTTATTTATCAAAATGCTAAAACAATTCTTTCCTTGTCAGAGAAGATTTTTAAGTATCAGATAATTTTAATATACCAAGCCAAATTTATTGTTTCTTGTAATTCAAAATCAGAGATGCCATATGTCAAATCATTTTTAAGACTATACTGAAAGCTGAAGAGGCTTTTATTAAAATAATGCTATTAAAAATATCTTTGTGCATAAAATATCCTGTATGTAAAAAACTGTACTTAATAAAGATTCTCAGAAGTCAGAATTACTAGTTTAAACAATATGAAGGCTCTTCATATATACTACCAAACTGCTTCCCAAAAGGGTTATTCACTTTACCCTACTATCCAATACATGTCAGATTATTTCTCCAGTACCCTTAGCAATGAATGGATGACTCACAGAAGAAGAAAAAATAATAATTAAAATAACTTTTTAGTTAATTTTTATTGTTTGTTTTTGGAGACAAGGTCTTACTAAGTTTCCCTAACTGGCCTTGAACTTATGATCCTCCTGCCTCTGCTTTCTTGAATTGCAGGAATTACAGGTATACACCATCATGCTTGGCTTTCTAATTAATTTGGTAGGTAAAAACAGAATATGAATTTTCAGTTTTAAGAATAATGTGATGTGAACTTTGGTTTGTGTAAAGGGGAATCAGGGGAGGGGTGGGGATGGGAAGGATGGTAGAAAGAAACAGACATTTTTACCCTATATACATGTATGATTACACTAGTGGAATGACTCTGAACCATGTACAGCCAGAGGAATGAGAAGTTGTGCTCCTTTTGTGTACTGTATGTCAAAATACATTCTATTGTAAAATAAATTAATTTTAAAAAAAGAATAATGTGATGAGGTTTTGGTTTAATATTACCTGAACTTTCACTAATCCTTTGCCTTGTTACAAATATTTCCCTCCATTAACATTGCTTCCCCTTTATTTTTGATGTTTACAAATTTGTCCGTATTTTACTTTGTAATTCCTTGTAATGCTTCCTCATTTAGAAAGTATTTCCCTCATGAGTTTAAGAAAACCTTAATTCTGTTGTCTTTGTACTTTTCTAGTTAAACATAAAAACAAACAAGAAAAATATATCTCCAACTTATTTGTCTTTTACTTGGGTGAATGAACTTTTTATTTCCAAATTCCTAATTGCTCCAATAACACATTAGCAACATTTCCTAAGGTATTTCCTTTTTCAAAAAAATAGGTATATTCAGCTTAATTAAAAATAACTAATCAAAAGGAGATCAGGTAGGGAGCAGTTGCACACACTTTTAATCCCAGCTACTTAGAAGCTGAGGACAATTGTGAGTTCAAAGCCAGCCTCAGCAATGGTGAAGCACTAAGCAACTCTCTACATAAAATATAAAATAGGCCCAGGGATGTGGCTCAGTGGTTAAGTGCCCCCGAGTTCAATCCCTGGTACCCCCTCCCCCACCAAAAAAAAAAAAAAAAAGATCAGTAGAAAAAGGAAAAAATGGGGTAGGAGGAGTGGAGATAAGGGGGAAGTGCTGGGGAGTAATACTGGCCAAATTATATGGTTATATTTTATGTATGAATGAATACATAACAACAAATGATTATGTACAACTATAATGCACCAATAAAAAAGGTAGAAAGAAAAAAATAGATTTTTTTAAAAATGCATTTTCTTGCTTATAAAGACAACAAATATTTATTTAGTGCCTACTACATGGCAGGCCCTGGATTAGGTACCAGGTACAAAGCTGTGAACAAGAAAGATACTTTCCTCACAGCCCTATCTATAAGTGTTCATACACTAAATCGGTCAACTCTTCATTATATTAATAAAAACATATGGATATGCTATAAACTATTAGGTTTTACTATACAAAAGTTTATAATTTGTAATCCTCTCCCGCCCATTTAACTATTTTTAAACTATTTTTTTTTTCCTAGAGTATAGCTTTCTGATGACTCCTGATTATGGACATCACATTGAAAACAACCAGTAAGATTATAAATATGCAGCTATATCTTTATACAGATAAAGATGATACAGGAAATGGGGCTGAACAGATACTGAATTCAATAGCTGGTCTGAAACTAAAAACCTTGGAAAAAGACTTCAGATCAGCTACAGCAGGGAATAGTTTTATGGCAACATGGCTTCATGATCAATGATGTGGCTGCATTTTTAAAAGCATTTTACAATTCTTAAGGAAAAGGCAAAAACAGCTCTTTTCTGATGTGGTTTTCTCTTATTTTTAGAATGCTATTATGATATAGTAGTCAATAGTATTTGGAATGTGGCTAGTCCAAACTGAAATGTGATATAAAGTATAAAATACAGAGTACACTTCAAAGATTTAACATACACATAAAAAAGTAAAAATTTTAATTATTTTTATTCTGATTACATATTAAAATGTAACGATATGCTGAATGAAACAAAACATCAAAATATCACTGTTCTTTTTTAATACAGCTACTAGAAAATTATACATGTTACTTTAAAACAGTGTACATTAGTGTACATCAGAATCACTTGGAGCCCTTTTTAATGCACAATTTCTGGGCCCCTCTCAGAGATACTATTTCCACTAAGTTCCTGGATATGGCTATGCCACTAGTCTGATACCCTGCTTTGAGTATCATTCCTCTAGAACAATGAAGATGCTATCTGATGGACCACACAGCAATAAATATCAAGAGTCTTAAAAATGTGCATACTATTTAGTTCATGAACTTCATTTTAAAAATTTGTTTAGTAAGAAAATAGAGAATGTCTGCAAAGAAGCAAACATAAAGATATTAAGACATTGTTATAAGGAAAACTTGGCAGCTTGTATCTAATCTTTCATTTCATTTCTAGTAAGTCAATTCACTGGGATAGGAGTAAAAGAAAAATGTCATCATTTCAATACATGGTGTTCAAGCCTTTTCATTTATTCGATGAATATTTCCTAAATATTTCCTGTACCATGTGACAGGCATTTGCAAAATCAAGAACATGAAATTGGCTAAGGTATAGTCCAGTAAGGGAAACACACACTAAGTCTACATAATGTGATATGTGTATTAATAGAAATATAAGCAAAGTATATAAGCAACAGAATGATTAACTATGATGGAATGATCAAAAACTAGGTGGTGATAGTTAGCTGGGTCTTAAAGAGAGAGGCTAACTCGCTATTCAGAAAACTGAGATATGAAAAATTGTGCTCTACATATGTAATAAGAATTGTAATGCATTCTGCTGTCATATATAAATAAAAAATTTACATAAAAATTAAATTTCAAAAAAACTGTATAAAAAAGAATATGAAGAATATCACTTATTATAAAACATTTATGAAAAGCTAATTTTAGGGTTCTAAAACGTTTGCTATGTTCATATATGGAATTCTGCCTATATACTTATGATGCACTAATTAAAATAATAATGATTATGATGATGATGATAATAATAATAAAAGGGATAACAATAGAGGAAGCAGATCAGGGGGAGGGAAGAGGGCAGTGAAAGAGAAAAATGGGGAAATAAGACTGACCAAATTATGTTATGTATATGTACAAACATGGCATAATGAATCCCACTATTATGTATAATTATAATGTATCAATAAAAAATTTTCAAGAACTTAAAAAAAACTGAGGAGTGCTTTAAATAGAAGAAGCACAATAAGAAAACATGAATATATAAAAGAGCATGATGTAGCTTAGTGGTAGAGTGCATGCTAGCATGCATAAAACCCTGGATTCAATCCCCAGCACGAATTTTTTTTTTAAAAAAAGCATGATGTGTTTGGAGAACACTGGAAAGTTTCAAGTGGCTGGAACCTAGGCTAGAATAAGAGGAGAAAGTTGGACAGTTAGTCTGGTGATGCAGGTTGCTAACACAACTTTATGAAGAGTCTTGAACATTCAGCTAAAACATCCAACCACGTGTATTATGAGGTACCAATGGAGATGAATACCAAGGGAAAAAAATAAAGTTTGACTTTTAGAAAATTAATCCTGGCAATTAGTATAGAAGACGAGGCAAAATGAATCGGAGGCAAGAAGGCTGGTTTGGGATACCCTCACTATAAATATAGCCCACAAATTTTTCCCATTATCAAATGACTTTTCAAGACCATATTCCCCACCATACACTTTTAAGTCAATTAACTAATAGAGACACCAGTTCTCTATGAATAAAATAAAGAAGGTGAACTAGATGCCCTCTAGGACCTGGAAGTATAATTCTAAGGTCTTAAGAACACACCACTATTACTTCCTTATATTTGACTTTAAACAGAACTATGTGAAAATTGCTTCTTTATTGTGAGACAACAGGTTCCAAATGGTGTTTTCATATTGTTTAGACTATAAGGGAGAGTGAAGGAAGTATTGGTTGGGGGAATTTTTTCTATATTTGGAGGAGCTGAGTAGAAAAGTATTTAAATGTACAGGGGCATACAGAAAAATATCATTTGCATCTTAAATCAAAACAATTATATCATTAAAAACAACAACAACAACAAAAAAAAAAACACCTGAGTACATACTATTTCATTAATCCCACTGAGTTTGCCTGAAGTAAGCTTTGGTCTGGAAGCAGGCCTTGGAGGTGGGACAATGGTGCCTACAGAAAGAGGAGTTGTGGGCCTGGCTGGTGAGGGGAAAAAGAGAATTTCAAGAAAATCATTAGTATGTAGCAATCTTTATATAAAGACACTCTATTATAAAGGTACTGTTAGGATTCAACTCATTTTCTATGTTTTTTCAAAATGTAATTATAGGTTTTGTTGAAATAGTGGAAATCTATCAAATATGCTTTTTTTTGAAGCTACCAACAATATTCCTGAGAAAACAATCATTTATAACAAAACTGACATGCATGTAAATGTCATTCCTTTTTCAATTATTTATTTATATGTATATAAATTAAATCTGATAAACTGGTGAAAATAAACCCTTTAAGGCCAAACATCATTATTACCAATATATCTACTTTACAGATAGTAAATCAAAACCAAGTCTTTGTAGCTGTGCTTCAGAATAATAATGTGAACTCCAAATAAAACACTTACCTTAATTAAACTTATTAATTCACTTTAAAGTGGAACCACATGGTAACATTTTTAAGAATTAAAAGCATTAAAATATTCTATTAATTTGCTGAAATTATTTGCCTAAATCACTTCAGTTAATTTTGAAGTTTATAGTATCTTTTCTTAAATCTTACACAAATTTAATGTTCAGTTTTGTAATACCATTAGAAAAATTTTACAATTTTTTAAAATCTGCATTCCTAATTTTAAAAACTCTTATCACAGTATAAATTACTGAATGAAACTGAAAAATGTACATCACCAAGTCACAAATGAATTAGCATAATCAAAGTAGAAATAAAGATGGACAAAAATATGCTTAAATTATTTTTAAATAAATTAAAATAACTTTTAAACTTTCTTGATTCAATCTAAAATATGTGTTATAATTCAGAGATTGAAAGATATAAAAGGGAGAAAAGAAATATATTCATCAAGTTCTAAAAATTTACAAATGTACAAAATTTAAAACATATAAATGGTCCTAAATGTATACATGGAGAAACAAAGAGTAAAGTTGAAGGCTCTTGATTAACAATGGAGGAATGCAGGAATGAATGGGAGGGGCATATAGGTTGTAAAAAGAAATTTAAAGAAAAGATAAAGGTACAGGATTGAAAGTAAATGCATGGGAATAAGGAAACATATAGAAAGTGCATCACCATAAAGGGATAAAAGATATAAAATTCAGGTCGTTTAAGGAAAACAGTAGAAAGCTAAAAAAGAAATCAAGCCTAGATTCGGAGGCTGCTGCCTTCTTCCAGTTAGTACTAGTTCTTTCATGCTGTACTCATACTGTAAGATGTTCACTATAAGAAACGTGCAATAACCTGAGTACCATAGTACTTCCCTATGCTATGACGTATCTCCTTTAAAGATATGCTCATTATCCAGAATGTCAGCTATTATGAAGACAAACAATAAGTGTTGGTGAGGATGTGGGGAAAAAGGTACACTCATACTTTGCTGGTGAGATTGCAAATTGGTGCAGCCAATATGCAAAGCAATATGGAGATTTCTGGGAAATCTGAGAATGGAACCACCATTTGACCCAGCTATCCCTCTCCTCAGTCTATACCCAAAGGACTTAAAAACAGCATATTTCAGGGACACAGCCACATCAATGTTTACAGCAGCACAATTCACAATGACTAAACCGTGGAGCCAACCTAGATGCCCTTCAGTAGATGAATGGATAAAAAAATGTGGCATATATACACAATGGAATTTTACTCAGCAATAAAAGAGAACAAAATCATGGCATTTGCAGGTAAATGGATGGCATTGGAGAAGATAATGCTAAGTGAAGTTAGCCAATCCCAAAAAAACAAATGCCGAATGTTTTCTCTGATATAAGGATGCTGATTCATAGTGGGGTAGGGAGAGGGAGCATGGGAGGAATAGATGAATTCTAGATAGGCAGAGGAGTGGGAGGAAAAGGGAAGGGGCAGGGGATTAGCAAAGTTGGTGGAATGTGATAGACACCATTATCCAAAGTACATGTATGAAGACATGAATTGGTGTCAACATACTTTATATACATACTTTATATGAAAAACTGTGCTGTATACATGTAATAAGGATTGCAATGCATTCTGCTGTCATTTTAAAAAAATCAATATATATATATAATATATATATGCTCATTATCAATGACACTAGCACTGACCCATATGCCTATGTTATTTCAAGCTTGTGAGACAGTTTAACACAACAGAGGCATTTATACCTGAAGCTTCACTACTACTGATCAGAAGGCTGTCCAAAGACTCAAACCAATCCTCCTGGTAAGAGTAAAGTTTGTTCCTCCAAACAATCAAAATTGAAGCTTTTTTTTCTTTCTTTCTTTCTTTTTTGGTCCCAGAGATTGAATCCAGGGGTGCTTAACCACTGAGCCACATACTTGGCCCTTTTTAATATTTTATTTAGAGACAGGGTCTTGCAGAGTTGCTTAGAGCCTCACTAAGTTGCTGAGGCTGGCTTTTGAACTTGTGATCCTCCTGCCTCAGCTTCCTGAGCTGCTGGGATTACAGGTGTGCACCACAGGGCTCAGACAATTCTGGCTTTTTGAGGAAAGCTAACAATTAGGTAGCCTCAGGAGGAGATTAATAACAACTGCTTACATTTTTAGGTGTTTTAACTGTACTTTGTTTTTTACTAGTGGATCTTATGGCTATAAATATCTATTTGATGTACTTTTTCAAGGAATAGGAAGTTACTATCTATAAAGTAAAAAAGACAACAGCATTAAGAGCTAAACTATATCTGCTCTCACATAAGGGAATAGACAACACATGTTTGTCAGATCATTCTTTATCTGAACAAAGCAGTAACTAATTTAGAGGCTAGCAGCAATGTTAATGATGTAGGAAATGATGACATCATTGTTAGCTTCTACTGTCAGTAATTTTTCAGGACATGTAATATTATGGCAGAGGTCACTCTGATTTTCAGAGATGCTTCTGTTGGAAGACATGCCATCCGAAGAATTGGGGAATCTGAAAGTATTTTCAGCTTTACAATGCACTCTCTGGAACTGTTGTTACTTTAGGATAAAAGAGATAATTAGGGGGAAAATCTGGTGATGGACTTTTTTAGACCCAGAATCTGACCTGGTTTCAACTAAATTTTCAGTTATTACATACCTAGGTATATCAGTGGAAAAGAAAGTGAGTTCTTATTCTTTTCTTTATGGTTAGCAAAATAAAAGGAAGTAACTAAAAACCAAAGCCTCAGAAAAATTTTAGAACTAAAATATAAATCTATACAGCCAAACAGTTCTGTTATGTTATTTTAATTACTTAGAACTAAAAAACAATTAATAATACATGGAATAAAAGCATGAGCTCAAACTCTTGTGTGTATTTGTGAGTGGTGCTGCTAGGGATTGAATCCAAGCCATGGCAGGCAAGCATTCTACCACTGAGCTATATCCCCTGCCCTCAAACGAGGAAAAAAGTATGAGCATAAGAAACCTAATACATATGAAAAATTATATAAAATGAAGGGCCTAAAACTACACTAAGTCAGAATTATTTGTTTTTCCAGTGAAGCAACATAACTATAACAATAAGTATAAAGTCTAAAAAGATTTGACACAGTGGCAAAGTGATAGTGCTGTGTATGTGGGGTATTCAAAAAAGTTCCTGACTTACCAGTGATAAAAACGGTCTCAGGAAGTACACTGGACTAAATGAGCACTAGTGCTAATATTAAAGACCAACTTAATATTTTTCAAGAGATAATTTTAAGGGTTTTTTGCAAAATACAAGAACTCCACTAATCCATGGGCAAAGAAGAAAATGGCTGACAGAGTATTTACCAAAGAGGAGGTAGGAGACATTTATGTTAAATTTAAAAAACACATACATGAACGATCATATATGCTCACGTTTGAAATAAACTTGTATGCTTACTTATATTCTACATGGTATAAGATGCAACACAAACTACTTTTTGACCAAGCTCTAAGCATCTTTTTAAAGCTTATCAGTTATTAACTGATAGAATTAAGCTTCTGAAAGACACAAAGGACAAAAAGGAATAATTTCACAACACAGAGCTTGCTAAAATATGCAAATGGTACGATGTTAAGATTTGAGGAAGGCTGGGGATGTGGCTCAAGCAGTAGCGCGCTCGCCTAGCATGCGTTCGGCCCGGGTTCGATCCTCAGCACCACATACAAACAAAGATGTTGTGTCTGCCGAGAACTAAAAAAATAAATAAATATTAAAATTCTCTCTCTCTCTCTAAAAAAAAAAAAAAAAAGATTTGGGGAGAAGTGCATTTCAAAAAATGCTGGATCAAAATTGAAGACATAATGCCTATTTCATACTTAGGGAAAGTTTTTAAAACAAAATCATATTAATATATTGATCAGCTTACTTCAAAATTAATCCTGTTCACATGAAGTTTTTATAACAATTTCTATATAACAGGATAATTGCCTCTTTTGAACATCACTAACATTTTCTGAAGGACAATATAATCTATGACATTTTTCATATTAATATAGGAAGGTATAAAACATCAGTATGAATTGAAAAATCAGCAAAAGGTGAGGGTTCTAACATATTCCAAACATCAGATGAAAATGATTTTTTTTTCTATAAGATGAAAGTGGTGCGGGTGAAACATTTTTCAGACAGATAATAAGAGACAATTTTTTTTAAATGGAATACTGTACACAGTAAAGAAAACAGCAAAAAACAATGAGCAGAATTATGAAGACATTATATAACTAAAGTCTCTGTGATACCAATTCGAAAATTTTTATTAAAGATTTTAATAAAATGATATTAAAAAATTCAACACTACTGCTTATAACTCTTCATTTTAAATACAAAACATTATTCTGATATCTGTACCAAACACAAATGAGTCCTCTATAACAATTTCAAATTTTTTATACAATTACTTTCCTTGGACAGTGTACTGTAAGGTTAGTTTTGTAACACTAAACAGTAACACTCATCCACTGAGAAAGTTTATAAGGTTACTTCAGAGTATGTTCAACTATCAGTGTGTTTTTTGATTTTTTTTCCTGTTTTATAAGCATTAGGTACAGATTACCCTCCCTTCAAAATTTCAAACAGTGTCCAGGATTAAGCTTTTCTATAATCTACTTATAGTTGATTTTAAAAATATTTACTCCTTAAACAGTCTAATTAAAAATATTTTAGTTGTAAATGGACACAATAACTTTATTTTGTTTATTTAATTTTTTTAATGTGGTGCTGGGAATTGAACCTAGTGCCTCATGATGCTAGGCAAGCGCTCTGCCACTGAGCCACAACCTCAGCCCTGAACAGTTTAATTTTAAATACTAATATTTATCAATAGTAAAATGTTTCAACATAGCTTATTTTTTTAAGCTGCCAGAGTGTGAAAGATTTAAAAAATTATTTTCAAATTAGTAAAATCCAGGTTGAATCCTGTCTCTATCATTTCTTACCTATACTATCTTGAAGAAGTTGCTGATTATCTCTAAGTTTTTCCTTTTTTTGGTGGTACTGGGGAATGAACCCAGGGGCACTCTACCACTGAGCTATATCCCAGCCCTTTTTAAATTCTTACTTTGAAACAGGGTCTCACTAAGTTGCTAAGGCTGGTCTTGAACTTGCAATCCTATCAATTCCACATTCTTACCAAAGCAACAACTAAAAAGCATTCATCAAATTTTTTCATATATTGCTTGAGTAGTGTTAAAGCCTTTCGGGAAAGCAGTTTGGCAATAAATATCAATGGGAATATCTTGTGACCCATAAATTTTATACAGGTTATCACAGGATATTATAAAATGTACACAAAATTTATTATTTCCACTGATGTACATAATACTAGAAAATCAGATGCAATTTGAATGACCATCAAGAAAAGACATTATATTAATGCATATCTATGTATTTGAATTATCTATAAATAATAAGAATTATTATTTGGGCAATTATATAGAATGATAGCTAGAAATAAATATATCAGTTTTAAACACCATTGATATTTGATGAATTTTTATTCTTTTTTTTTTTTTTTTTAAACACAATGCCTTCATTTTTATGTGGTGCTGAGGATCAAACTCAGGTCCTGCCCATGCTAGGTGAGTGCTCTACCCCTGAGCCACAATCCCAGCCCTGAATTTTTATTCTTTAAGTCTTAGTAGCTTTACACTAAGTTAACCAAACTAGTATGAAATTATATCTATCTGGCAATATGATCAGAGGAAAAATTTTAAAAAGTTTTGGATCACCAAATACAAGACACAAGTGGTAAATAAATCAATTAGAAAAAAAAAAAAAGTGGCTATTGTATTCCTCTGGTGAAAGAAAGAAAAAACAAGAGCAGGGGAGAGAGAAAAGAGAAGAGTAGGAAAGAGAAGGGGAGGGAAGTAGGAGCAAGAGCAAGAGCAAGAAAAAGCATATATATTTACCTGATGATGATGAAGTTAGTGAAGTTGAAGATGATGAATCAAGAGATGGTCCAAATAGGGGGTCCCAAGCAAGTAAATCACTGGTTCCTTTTCTACCATACCATTAAAAAAAAAGATTTTAACACAATAATATATTATTAGTATAAAATATTTGTTTTTCTAAACTGTGAAATACCATATTGAAATTTTAGGATGATTTTTCTTCAAATGTGTTTAACTGCAGTTGGCCTTGGTGTCCTCACTACTTCTAAATAAATGATGATACCCCAAGCTTATGTATGTCTGTATTTCAACTAGTTATTCTCATATTTGTTTCATAGAATTCTAACAGCTTACTCGAAATGATTAAAAAGTTGGGTATTTTGCCAATGGTTTATATGACTTAATAAACTGAATAAAACAAGTACTTAAACAGAACCTACAATAAATTGGCAGGAGAAAATAGGGAAGATTAATCTCCCTTAATCATGCCTTATTAGACTCCCTTAACCTTGGGAATGAGAATAATGGTTTCAGCTTTGCAAATGAAGAAAAGCAGCATACAGATTCTAAATGAATTGTCCAAACACACAGTTACTTGATTCTAAAACAGTGTCACCTCTACTGAATCACACCTAGCACCCAGTCTTGAACAGAAAATTGAAGTGATTTACAGATATATTATCTTAATTGAGACACTTCCCCATTTTGAAGTTCACAAAATACAGTCTATAAACAGTCAAAACTGTAGGAAGAACTGGGTATGTGGTGGTGCACACCTGTAATCCCAGCAACTCAGAGGCTAAGGCAGGAGGGAAGATCACAAGTTCAAGGCCAGCCTCAGCAACTTAGTGAAGCCCTAAGCAGCTTAGTGAGACCCTGTCTCAAAAAAAATAAAAAGGATTGGGAAAGTGACTCAATGGTTAAGCGCCCCTGGGTTCAATCCCCAGCATCAAACAAAAACAAAAATAAAAACAGAACTGAAAGAAGAAATAAGAACATTTTCATGAGAATAACTAGTTGAAATACAGACATACATAAGCTTGGGGTATCATCATTTATTTAGAAGTAGTGAGGACACCAAGGCCAACTGCAGTTAAACACATTTGAAGAAAAATCATCCTAAAATTTCAATATGGTATTTCACAGTTTAGAAAAGAGAATGCTTAAGAACACTTTACTAGAATTAAAATTCTAGAGGTAAGCTACAGAAAACTATAGAAAAAAGAACAAGAGGAGGATACTTAAAATTTAAATGTGATGGAAAGGAAGGAAATAAGCAGAGCAGAGGATTTTGAGGGCAGTAAAAATACTCATGATGGGGAATATGTGCCACAATGTGTTTTTAAAACCCACAGAATGTACACCACCAACAGTAAACTCCAATGTTAACTATAGACTTGGGGTGATTTAGGTGTGTCAAAATTTAGGTGTATGAACTGTAATAAATATATCACTCTGGTGAGGGATTTTAATAGGGAAATTAAGGATATGTATATAAGAAACCTTTATACCTTTTTCTCAATTTTGCTCTGAAAAAACCTTTTTAAAAAATAAAGTCTGCTCAAAAAAATAAATAAATACAGAACTTACTCATTGGGTGGAACAGATGGCTTTGATTTTGTTAATTCCTCATCTAATTAAAAAACAAAATGTTATAAAAAATTCATAATCTGAGAAATAAAACATTTTAATGAAAACAAAAACTCTTCACATATCCCAGTGCTATGAACAATTTAAATTTTGGAAGTGTTAAGAGACAATTATGAAGAAAAAGTAAGTTAAATTGAATTTCTGCTCAATCTTTATTTTTTTCCAACATCTTCAGTAAGAAATTATTTAAGTCAACTACAACATTCATTAAAATAAAATTACTGGTTACAGATGATAAAACAGGGCTGTAACTTCAAAATTACAATAAATGTTTAAATACATATATGTATTAGTAATTATTATATTGACTAAAAGTAGTGACTAACTATTGAAGGAAGTCCTATTTCAAAAACTTAAAATTTTTATAGCAATCTGGAGCAATAGTCTGTTATCACCTTTTGCATTTGTAATGTGCCTCATTTCATAAGCAAGTAATAAACAGGAGAATCACATTAGTACCACAAAAGTCATGCTGGGAGCATAAGCAACTTCCCCTGCACGTTAATGGTATGCATTACCAAGCACTAGTTGATGAATGCAAAGTAAATCAATATGGGTAGCTGCAACAAACTTCAGAGAAGTACTCTGTACACAACACCCAATCATGCTACATTTTTTCATTTGGTTCAGTTTGGCTCCTTATTCTGCCTTAAAATACTTATTGTACTCTTCTCCATCTTTCTACATTTTGCCCTCATCTCCATAACTCAAAAGTTCTCCATTTATCTTCATTTTCCCCACAATCTCTATCATTAAGCTACTACAACATATCTTTTTCAATGGAAAAAAATTAAATTAATTTTGGTACGTACTATGAATTTAATAAGTCTTTTTAACTGTGCTAAAATTTTAATTAGGATTGATGTTTTGGGTTTTTGTTAGTCATTCTGTTTACAAAATTACATAGCTTTAGAATTTGCTGTCTCAACTTGTATTTTTCCCATAACCCTTGTTATTTTTAATGCATGATTTTGCAAAAGGTGCCAACACCCTGAAGATTTTATTACTAATTTCCTATTCGCAAACCATATAACAAAACTGAAATTATCCATATGATTTAAAAATACATAAAACTAAAGATTACTTATTTTATAAATGATTTTTGGCTCCTACAGAGTATACAAATTAAACATTTTTAAGATTCTTAATCAGTAGTTACTCTTTGGTTTTGCTGATTTCAGAAAAATTTTGTAGACACATGTTAAAGTTTAAGGTGTCTCTTAGTGCCCCAAGAAATAATATAGATAAGTTGTTTTATGTTTATAATAAGTGTGCTTCTAATCCATCATTAAAAACTGGTAATAGATGGAAAGACCATTTATTTCTATAACTACATAAGGCAACAAGACTATCAAATTGCCTGATAAATTAAGGTATATAAAATAACCAATTCAGATGTCAAACTTACTAGACGAATTCCGATTCATCTGTACCTAAAACAGAAATGCAAAAACTAAGTACTACTAAACAAATAATTTAATTCTGTAATAAAATATCTGGTAGAATGCTAATATCAGGAATCTAGTTTTAACCTGTTTTTAGTATATTTGCTTAATTATAAACTGTATTTACATAAAATATAGAAAAAAATTCAACAGTTGTTTTACAGTTAAAAAAATACAGGGGCTGAAGCTGGGGCTCAGTGGTAGTGCACTTGCCTCACATGTGTGAGGCACTGGGTTTGATTCTCAGCACCACATATAAATAAATAAAATAAAGGTCTTTCAACAACTAAAAAATGAAACTAAAAAATTTTAAAAAAACATGTAACTACAATCGCAAGAAAATGTTCTTAAAATATTAAAACATTAATGTCTACAGTAAGATACAATATATAACCTACTAATCTAAATAATTTAACACAAATATTTTAAAAATCAAGATTTAAACAATACAATGTTTTTTAAAAAGTCAATGAGCAAAAATACAAAATACTGCACTTACCGGACTGTGTCTCTAAGTACATGGAAAGAAAAAGAAAGACATTGTGTTCAGTATAGAATTTAAGTTACCCTACTTTCCTGCTCTAATAATTTTTCTATTCCCTTCTGAATCACACCTAAAATATACATACCTTAAAACACATACATTGTTAGAGACAAGCAGAAAAGATTGCTTAAATAAGCAAATTGGACAACAAAATATACTCAAAGATACCTTTTTTCAAATCCGATATTAACTGAAAAATTTTTTTATTCATTTTCTGAGTATGAAATTAATTTATGTTCATCTTAAAAACAAACAGAAAATTAATAGCACAAAAGATAAAATTCAAAACTACCCTCTACCTCACTACCCAGAGAGATACTTACTATTTTGATATATACAAGCATTCATCTAGGCTTTTATTTATTTACACAAATGTTTTTAAATTACACAATAAAAAATTTTAATAGTTCACAACTCCCTACTTTATATACACCACTTGTACATCACTCTTGATGTTACACAGTAATAATACAATAAAACACCACTTTAGAAATCTTCTTTGGATTGGGGATATAGCCCACTGGTAGAGTGCCTGCCTAAGAAGTACAACACCCTGGGTTTGATCCCTAGCACCCTGGGGGAGAGGGAGTTCTACAATTAAATTCCAAAGTACATGTTTGGGAGAAAAAAACATTTTTCCCAATATATATATATATATATATATATATATAGAGAGAGAGAGAGAGAGAGAGAGATATTACCTAAAACATATAATTAGATAACATAAAATGGGAGAACTTTTATTCTTTATTATCAAGGAAAACAGATTTAATATCAATTATGATAATGCACAGACATACTTGTTAATTATTCTGAGACACACTTTTTTCCCTGTCAGTATAATATTTCTGAATTCAGACTATGACATTATCAATGAAAAGATTTATTTTAGTAATGTTTTGTTTTTCCCTCAGAAGCTAGTGTTATAGTGACAGACAGAGAAAAAAAAAAAAAAGTAAAGGGGCTGGGTAGAATGCTTGCCTACCATGTTCAAAGCCCTAGGTTTAAACCCTTGTAAAGGATATAACTTAATTTTGAAATTCATTTCCATTGGTTACTTTCACACAAAGTTCACAAAATTTGAAAAGAAAACTTTAAAATTAGCTAAGAAAAAGATTAATACTTCCAGTTCACAAAATTCTACCTGAGACATACATCATTATTTATAAAATATAAAAATGACTGACTGAATTTTCCACATTTTTACTTTCTTGTAAAATACTTTCTGATCTAATATGTTCATTGCTAAATTGATGTCTTAACTTCTTATAATGCTTAAAATTAAGTTCTAGGTAAATGAGGTCAAAAAAATAAATAAATAGACATATCTATGAAGAATACAAATTTGTTCATGTTCCTACTTACAGATATTGCTGGTGAGAGTGTTATATTCCCTATAGAAACTTTTAATTCATCCAAAGAAGCCATTGTGTGATGTGAGTTATTTGGATGCATAGGCTTGATTTCTATCCGGTACTTCTTTGGTTCTTCATCTTCAGAGTCAGAATCACTAGATGAGTAGAAATGGTTCTCTTTGGTATGTGAATATCAGTTAAAGAATTTAGTTTTTAAATTATCTTAATGCATAATGTTTTCCACACATTAAAAGGAGCAAAACTTAGGGTAAGATAGAATAACAAATACAATGATTAACTTTTGTTAATGAAAGCATGTCAAAGAATAGAGTAAGACTTTTGCTATAATTAAAAATTTGAAGAGGCTTTAATTAACACATTATTTTGTTGTAACCATCTACTTATATGCCAACATGATCCCTAAGAATACCCATATAATAAAAGGATATCATTCTGATTTCCTTCTGGTTTAATACTATAACCTTCTTCATCTACATCAGGAATGTTCTATGGGGGGAAAAAACTATTATAATAACAATTCCAATTTTCAAAAATATTAAAGATCAGCAAAACACCCTTAACTATTAGCGAGAAACTAAATCATTTATCAAATATCAACGGTGAATAAAATTTTTAACACAGTGAGAAAATTAGATCTTTTTAGTTAATTAGCTTCAAATCATACTCCATGCTTCAGATGTCTGAAGAAAGAGTTGCAAAATGGAAAAGGAAAAAAACCTCATAATTTCAGGTCAAAAAGCCACCAGGATGAAGACCAATTCACAGTGCTCTAAATCTACAGTTTCTTTTCAGAACCAGGAAGGATAAGTGATTTTTTTAAAAAGCACTATGAAGCTAAATAGTCTCAATGCTATAAGAAGCTGAATGTCAATATAAGATACAGTGTGTCTTTAATCAGCTTAAAGCCTGGGAGAACTAATCAATCTATCTAGAATAGTGCATCAATATCTGCTAACATCTCAGGAAGAGTTATCATGTGCCTCTGGAGAGAGGCAGCCTTGATAAAACAAAACAAGTGGAAAAAAAAAAATACTTTAACATATATCTGATTAAGTGTTTAGATTCAAATATCAACTTATATAACAGAGAAGGAAAACATAATACACTGGGAACAAAATCATCAAAATCCACACTAAAGTAAACTACCAAACTACCCAGTCTCTTCAATAAATAAAAAGAAAGCTAAAGAAAGAGGGATAGAAGGGGAATCTTATATCAGGACTTATACATGTGAACAGATTCAACCAAAGGGTAATAAAACTGACACCAATAATAAATAATAAACACTGAAATGTTACCTGAAAATACTGATTTATCATAAATTAAAGTGTGCTCATATTGTGATTTCATTTTAGAGATATACATGAAGGGGGTTCTGATGAAATTATATTATCTGGAACTTGAGCGTGAAAATGGATGGGCAGTACTGGCTGTGGGAAATTGTTGATGAGTACATGAGAGACCATATACCATTATGTGTATTTTATATTTCTTTAAAATTCTTTATATAAAAAGTTAAAAACAGTCTAATTGGCATTTATTAAAAGCTTGCAAGTTGCATATTACAATTAGATGGAAATTAGTTTTTGAAATGCTTTGAGCATTTTAAAGGCTTCAAGAGGAGTCTTCTTTTGACACCATAAAATTCACTAAGAGGAAAGAAGAAAAGAACATAGTAAATGAGGAGACCTAACACAAAGTTAAGAAGGAAGAACAAATAAATCAGGTGTCATGGAAAACTTCTTTTCTAAAAAATTAAAGGCAACTAGACATATCTGAAAGCAGAAGACGAGACAATAAATATAGATATTGCAAAAAGGAGAGGATATAAAATGGAAACAAGGTCTACAAAGAGCAAAGAAAAGAAGAAGAAGAAGAAGAAAAAACCCAAGATAAAACAAGGAGGTTCTAAGGTGCAACCCTGTAATCCCAGCTACTCTGGGGGCTGAGGCACAAGGATTGCAAATTGGAGGCCAGCCTCAGCAATTTAGCAAGAAAGATCCTGTCTCAAAATTTTTAAAAAGGGGGGGTGGGGCTGGCTATGTAGATCAGTGATAGATGGCTGGCCCCTGGGTTCAACCTCCAGTACTGTAAATCAAATAAACAATACACACACAACCAGAGAACACAAGTATTAAAGCAAACATAGGCAAAATTTAAAAAGTATGAACTCTATTATTCTTGCATTTTTGTCAGAAATTATTTCTACATGAAAAGCTAAAAAAGAAAAAAGAAAGAAAGAAGACTGCCTCGAAATGCCAAGTACTACAGCAAGAATCCTTTTACTGATTAAATCTGCTATTCTTTCTCTAATCACTTTGAAAGCTCAGCAGGAGAGGTATGGAGGATTGCAAAGTCAGGCAAAGTACAAGATCAAGGAGAACTAGGAGTAGTACTGACATGGTGAGAACTTCCAGCCCAAATAAACAGTCAACTGTAGCCACTAATGAGTTAATAATTGAAATGAAGACTAGATATAGAAAATCAAATGTAGGGCAAAAAGATTTCACAGATAAAAAATAACCAATGCATAGGTATGGCACTAGAAGTACAGCACTGTCTTTGAGCTCTACATATTGCCTGCTGTTATGCAAATATTACTTTAGAACACTTTAAAACTAAAGAAACTTTGTCAAATGTGAATTCATTAAAAATCATAGTGAAAAGGGTTTTTTTTCTTTAAATTATCCCTATAACAAGTATTCTAGGAACATATCAGGTACAGGAATCCCCTAACTTATCCATGGTTTCATTTTATAAAATTTCTATCACTTGTGGTCAATTATGGTCTGAAAATACTCAACTGAAACCCCCAAAATCAAAAATTCACAAATTTTAAGTAACTTTAATTATAGCATATTTCTATAATTATTCTATTTTATTATTATTGCTAATCTTACTGTACTTGATTTATTAAACTTTATCCTATATATAGGTATATATTCAGAAAAAACAAACAGATAGATGGTTTGTTTATTTCAGGCATCCACTAGAGATCTTGGAATATACCCTCCCCCCATGGATAAAGGGGGACTAAGATTTCAAAACTGACACTACTTTAAATTTGTTTACAGGGCTGAGGTTGTGGCTCAGTGGTACAGCACCAGCCTAGCACATGTGAAGCACTGGGTTCAATCCTCAGCACCACATTAAAAAATTAAATAAAGTTATTATGTCCATCTACAACTAAAAATGTTTTTAAAATTTTGTTTGCAATGGACCGTATAGTATGACGTAATAATTTAAAATAATACTAGCTGTTTTCAATGAGGCTGAGTAAGCTGCTTTTGACCAATCTCCTGCAGAGTACACTGTAAAATTCTCGTCAAAATATATAAACAACTATCTGAAGGTATTGGAATGACCCTAGAATAACCTCTAAAAAAGACTCTACAGAACAACTGACCCAAAAACTCTATAAAGAAAGAAAAATGGAATTTTTATTCTTATTTTTTATAACTTATAAACTTTAATAAAATAGCAATAAATCTTAATAGTTTTAAAATGCAAGTATTTTAGATCAAATTAAGAACATATTTTAGTTTTATCTTTCCTTGTTTAAAATTTAACAACTTTATAGTGAATATCCTATAAAAAATGGAATTTTTAAAAGGTTCAAATAATCCAAAGGAAGGCAAAAAAATAAAATAAAAAAGATAAAAAAGTAGATTTAAACCCTGAAATATCATTAAGTATAAATGGTCCAAGTGTATCGATTATATAAACTAAAAGGCTTCTGCACAGAAATCAGAGTTAGGAGACATCCTACAGAATTCACCCAGTAAGGAATTAATATCCAGAATACATAAGGAACTTAACAACTCAACAGTAATAAACCACTAAAAATCAATTTTTTAAATGAGTAAAATGATCTAAATAGACATTTCTCAAAATAAGATACTCAATTTCACTAATTAGGCAAATACAAATTAAAACAACAATGAGATATCTCACTGTAGTAAAGTAGTCATTATTAAAAACAAACAAAAATAACAAATGCTTGTGAGGATGTCGGAAAAGGGCTACTCTCATACACTGTTTGTAAAATAGTATAGCCATAAGAAAACAGCATCACGTTTCCTCAAAAAACTACAACTAGAACTATCATATAATGTGTCAATTTCAAGATTACATAAATATCCAAAGTAAAGGAATTAATATATCAAGGAGATATTTCCATGTCCATGTTTACTGCAGCACTATTTATAATAGCCAAGGCATGGAATCAGCCTAGATGCCTAGGTGTCCATCCACAGATGAATGAATAAAAAAAAAGTCACACACACACACACACACAATTATTCAGACACAAAAGGAATGAAATTATGTCATTTGCAGCAAGATAAATTAGCCTAGAGGACATTATGTTAAGTGAAATATGATCTGACTTACATGTATGAGTTAAAGAAATGAAGGTGGTGAATTGTTAGTTACTCTAATCTGATCATTTACCATTGCATGCATATTGAAATATCACACTATAACACATAAAATTGTATGATTATGTATTGATTAAATTTTTTAAATTAGCCAGGCATGGTGGCACACACCTGTAACTCAGGAGGCTAAGGCAGGAGGATAGCAAATTCAAAGTCAGCTTCAGCAATTTCTTGAGGCCCTAAGCAACTTAGTGAGATCCTGACTCAAAATATTTCTAAAAATGAAAAAAAGGTTGGGGATATGGCTCAGTGGGTAAGTGCCCCTGGGGTTCAATCCCCTGTACCAAAAGAAATTTTTAATTATAATTTTTAATGTATATAGTTATGAAAAATTATATAACTACTAAAATAAATAATACAAATTTTTAAAAGAGATTGGCAAAACAAATTTAAAAAGTCATGTTCCAACTATATAAGAAACTCACTTCAAATTTATAATAATATAGGTAGGCTGAAAGAAAAAAGATGGAAAAATATATCATGAAAACATTAATAATAATTAAAAAGGTAAAAGTGGCTGTCTTGGTATTAGATAAAGCAAATTTTAGAAAGAAAATTACCAGGGCAGAGAGGAATATAATGTCCACACAAAAACCTGTACACAGTGTTCACAGTAACTTTTTTTCTAACAGCCCCAAATTGAAAGCAACTAAAATCTCCTACAATAGATCAACAGTTAAACTTTGGTACATGCATTACAAGGACTACTACCTAGCAATAGAAAAGAATTAACTCTTTAATATACACAACAACCGGATCAATTTCCAGAGACTTGTGCTGAGTCAAGAAGAAAAAAAACAATCTCAGAAAGGTACTATGTGATTACCTTTATATAATGTTCCTGGATGACAAAATTATACAAATGGAGAAGAGATTAGTGGTTGCCCAGGTTAAGGAGCATGTGGGGAAAGAAGAAAAGCGCCTGGTACAGAGGCAACCAACATGAGGGATGTTTGTGGTAATGTGAATGTTCTGTTTTGATTCAATTCTTAATATTCTAGTTATATACTTTACTGTAGTTTTGTAAGAAGTTACCATGGGGGAAAACAGAATCTAGATACACAACATTATATCACAGATACACAACATTACTCTATACTACCTTTGCAACCTTCTGTAAAGCTATAATTATTTCCATATAAAAAGGGTTTTAAAATTTTTAATTTTTTTTAAAAAAGGGGAGTTTTGGTTTTTCTTAAAACAGTGATTCTAAATGTACTAGCTTTTCAATGCTAGAACTAGTCAAAGAAATCTGATATTAATAAAACCTTAGCCTGGCAAGTAAGGTCAAATTATAGGTGTGCCCTAGTAAGACAAGGGCACATCTATATTTACAGTTACTAAGGGAGGCTGAAGCAGGAGGATCACAAGTTGAAGGCCAGCCTAGGAAACTTATACCCTGTCTCAAAATAAAAAATAAAAAGGGCTTGGCATGAGGCTTAGTAATAAGAGGGCTAGCAAAGCATGCACTAGCTCTGGGTTTAATACTCAGTACTGCAAATAACAAAGCATAACATTTAATTAAAACCTATACATTGCCTCGCATATATCATTAGACATTCAATCAAAAATTTCTACATAGGGCCCATATCTCTGGGGTGACGCATTAGATAGAAACCAGTATGAAGAACAGGCAACTTGATCCACCAATTTTAAAGGCAGATATTGTAGTAGTATAGTAGTAATGGTGATTTTTTTAAAATACATATTACAAGGGAGCTCAATATTCAATGGAATGTTTTGAAATTTCACTCTGGCACTGGGTTTATTAGCCAAAAAAAAAAAAAAAAAAAGGAGCAATTTATATTTCCTTGGCCAACTTTCAAAAGATGCAATCCCCCAAATTAATTTTTTAAAATTATATACACTTTTAAAAAAAATAAGAAATTAACAATAAATAATTTTTCTACCAACACAGCCTAATTATTTTTAAAATAATTAGTAAGACAAGGGCATGAACAGGTCATAAATACACTATAATTAGCCATAAATAAAAGGAAAAAATGAAAATCTTTTCATGCTCAAAGGTAACCATATTTAAGTGTCTTATAACTCATTAAAAAAAAAGGTAACCAATATACCTACATATTTATATTACTTTTAAAATAGAAACTGCTTCAAAGACTATACTATCTTTTAATTGGTAAGTTCTTTCCATATCAGCAGACACAAATCAACCTAATTCTTTATAACATCTGATTATTACCCTGTCAAGTGAATGTTTAATAATTCATTCAACCATTTCTCATTTTGAAGGATGTCTTGATGTTCCAGTTTTTTGCTAAGTGTAATATAATGTTGGAATTAATATCAATTTCTCCCTTCTCCCTCACCTTCTATAAATGGATATGCCTTAGTTAAGAGTGTGTTACTACTATGGTGTACACTACAGAGATATGATGTTTTGTGAGTACAGCCATTAACAGTAAATTCCTAGCAGGGAATTACAAGGTCAAAAAGAATGTTCACTTCTTATTTGGGGTAATATTGTCAAATCAATTGACTACCAATTTACATGTCTACAAATTAAATTGAAAATACGATTGGAGAGATAATATTTTCATTTTAATTTGCTTTAGTTCTGAGTTACATTTTTTACAGTTATTCCTCATTTTTATTTTTATAAAACTGTTTTCATCCTGAGTATGTTCTTTTCCTACTAGGCATTTTCTTGACTTTTGTACTAATATAAACAAAAAAATTTTTATAAATTAAAGTAACTAGCCTCCTGTCACATGTCTTGCAAATATACTCTCCTGGTTTGTCTTTAGTGATTCAAATCATCTCATGGTATATGTTTTTTAATTTTTATAAGTTTTTCATCTCTACACAAATTAATCAATCTTTTCTTACATGGCATTAGAATTTTGTGTTCTCTTTAGCCTTTTCCTAACCAGGAATGTACTGGCTAAACTTCAAAATTGTATAATAACTGATCATAATGGAAGAGTATCAATCAGCTGAGAGAATTATGTCTAATTTAAGAGAGTATATGTAAAATAAAACATGAAGTACTAAATGATTTTATTCAATGTTTCAATCATCAAATAAATGCTATGATAATCAACTGAGAAATAAAATGCATGATGAGAACTGTAGTAAATGTAAAACACATCTGCTTTTTTATTAATTGGTTAATCAAGGGCATCAAGTACTAAGGTAAAGATACATTGTATCTCCAGAAACAGTTAAAATGATTTTTAACTCAGGAAGCCTACTTCTTAATTTTCATATAATTTATTAATAAACCATAATTTTCTTGTTTTAAAACTGAAATAAAAAGTTAATACCTAAATTACAGAAAATACAATGTTTTACAAAATATTTTTAGTTTTTTTAAATTTTAGTTAACCATTCTACTGTAAAAGATCAAAAAGCTTTAGGGCCAAAGGAAAAAACAGTTATGCAAGCAAGAATGATAACCTTAAAAGAGAGAATATTTGAAACTCCTATACTTATCAATACAATCAGTATCTAAGGAACAGTTTGAAAAATAAGTCTGTCTACACTTTATTTCAATCTACTCTGCCACTGAACCCACTTGGCATTTTATTTAATATCTTCTTTAATTATATATAAGGAAATACATTTAACCAAGAAATATAAATAAACCTCCTTTAAAACAAAAAGTGCAAAAAAATACTGACCATGTTTGTTGTTTCCAAAATGACTATGTTTTAAATGAAACTCAAATACATGAACAAAAAGGCAGTATTTTAATAGAGCTAAGACTAAACTAGTAAAAAGCACTATAATTTATAAAATAAAGGATGCAGATAGTCTATCTGGCATGTTTCCCTTGAAAAAGAATAATGATACAGCATCGCTCCAATTTCAAAAGTTATATATCCATTTTTAAAAGGTAGTTGAAAAATACTAATTCACGGGAAAGTCATCTGGCAATGTTAAACCAAAAATACATTTTTGAAATAAGTTTAATAGTGAATTTATACTAACATGGTTAGTATTTTTCTTGTGTTTTAAAGATCTATTAACAATTCAAACATGCTAGTTTTTTTCTAATGAAAAGAGCTAATATGAATCAAAGGTAAATCTACTTACAAGTGAATCTGCATCGGGGCATTCCCTATTAAAACAAAGTATCAAAAACATTCAACTATTAGAACTGTCACTTATTATGCCATATTTAAAGTATTTATTTTGTTACATAAACATAACTTTTACTTAAACTTTACACAAATATTTAGAGAAAACAAATTATGAAGATTAAATTATACCAAATTATTTTAAAATTCAAAAAAGAAATTCCTATACCCATAACACCTGACAAAAACAAAAACAGCTTTCAAATATCCTAAAAATTATTTTCAAAAGTACTTCATTCCAGGGGTACTCATACTTCATACCAAAAAAGTTGGCAGTTCCATAAGGCTTTCTAATGGCTTTTAATTCTCCAAGTAGAGAAAGTTTTTGCTTATTTTAAATTTCTTTGCCAGAAGGTAACTTGGCTTTAAAAAGTAAGGTCTATATGTAAGGGAGCAAGTAGTCTAAAACTTTAAAACTAGTGGATAATTTATATTTATTGGTAAATAAAATTTTAAAATAATACTTAAACACTTCAGTTTCATTTGAAGTACTTTTTATAACTTGGCATACACAGAAGTCAAAACTGGTTTTCTCCAAACATGCTGAACAAGAACACTTGCCTTTGCTGTAACTTTGAAGTCTAACAGAGTATGTAATTGGGAACTAGTATTCTATCATGTATCTGATGAACAAATATTGAATTTTCATATAACCTAGGGAAAGCTATTATTTTAAATGTTAAACTAAAATTAAAAGATCAGAATATAATTAAGTCTACTAAGTTCATGAGTAATAAGGTTAGAAGAATTTCTATGTATATAATCTAAAACAAATGTACAATAATTGAGAGTTCAAACTTAAAAGGCATTTATACTTTTTACTTAAAATAATTAATGCATACAAAATAAGAATCTTATAGAAATAGGTATTTTTCTGGTCTGTCCTTAGAAAGACTAAGCACAGACCAGAAAAATATGCAAATTTAAGAGTTATGTTAAAGGAAGATAGGATGAAATAGATTTACAAAGGAAAAGTACAGATCACTACACTGCTCTTAAACAAAATGGAAACCCCCAATAAATAGGGTAAATGAAATCCCGTGTGTTTTTATATTCACTTAAAAGCCACTTTAAAAAAGTCAGGCACAGTGACACATGCCAGTAATCCTAGCTAAGGAAGCTGAGGTGGAAGGACTGCTTCAGTATGAGTTCAAAACTAGTCTGGGCCACAAAGCACATTAGAAAGACCCAATCTCAAAGAGGGGCAAGGAGTCACTGAAAATTGCAGTTTAAAATAGTTTCCTTACTCATACGTAAGGAATATAATATGAAAAAAAAAATGCATGCTTTGAGGTAATGTTCCAGAAAAGACACAGTAATAATATATACAATTCTTCTGGAGAATTAAATCATTGAAGATGTTAGAACATTCCCATATTCTCCTTTTTTAAAGATACATTTAAACATAAAGTGTTAATTTTCCAAACAGTTTATTCTTTGGCTTTAAGCCAGAACTCTCCAGTCTGTGTGGTAAAGCACACATCTTATCTGTTTGCCTTCATGGTAAGCAGTATACCTGCAGATAAAGCTCTAGGAAGAGTAAGGTCTGAGCAGGACTCATCTATCATAATTACTGAACACTTAAAAGCTTTCAGGCTATGAAGAAAGGCATGCCAAGAGCCTCTGGCATTTCAAGCAAAGTGAATTCTCACATTTTTCCTGCCAAGAAGTTTGAAAGAAGGTGATGGTGGTACAGTGGCTTAAGCAATGACTTTCTGTTCTTGTATTGTCTTTTGTTAAAAAAAAAAAAAAAAAAAAACTAACATCCAAGTGGCTTAATAATCCTACCAGAATTCATTGATCATAAAAATAATTTCCAAAGCATGGCATTTAAAATTATAAGTTCATTGAGTGAACAGTAGTGAAAGCCAGACATGATAAAAAGATCTTTATTTAAGGCTATTATTCTTTACAATATAGTCACTAGCACATAAACTGGCTACATTTTAAAAAAATTTTACTTAACAAATAAATTGTTTAAACTTCAATATGTATTTTCAATATTGCAAAAAGAAATTAGGTTCCATCCTCTTAGTAAAATATCACCTTCATAAATGCTTAAGAAAAACATTAGAAGAAAAGATGCTATCCACAAATATATAAATCACTTTGCAATGCTTTTAATTTTTGAACCAAATTAAGGAAAAAGAAACAGACATTTAGAAAAGGAGAAACTCAGTAACTAGATAGGAAGTAAGAATACTCAATGCACAAATTATTCTCTAATGTTGAAAATATGAGCACCAATCAAAATATCATGAGTTCTACTGATTATGCTAAAGAAACAGGGATTTTAAGCTTATTTTCAGACAATGTTCCTGGGTTAACAAATCATTCAAGCCTTTTGATTAGTATCTCTTCAGTTTAAACAGACTGAGTAATTATGGAAAGGAAGATTCCTTTACTTTGAGTTTGTCTCTGAATAATCACAGCTCCAAGTTTTTTCAAACCTAGGATTATATTAGGAATGCTTATATAGGTTGCTTAAAATGAAACACAACAAAAACTATGCTGAGGTCTCATGCCTAGAGAACAAGATTTAACTAGTCTGAGTGGCCACCCTAAGTAAGTTTATTTTAATATCCTAAGAAGTTTTAAATATAGCCATGGTAATTTTGTTTGGCTAATAATAGTAACTCAATTTATTATATGCTAATTACATATTCTTTGTATACTATTTTCTTATTCTTAAAAGAAGATAAGTCAGATGTGTAAGAAGATTACGTACTCCATCTAAAAATGAGAACTTCCTATAAATGGTAAAATATGTTAAGGTTTCCCTCTCTTGCTGTTCAACATTTTCCACTGATAATATACATATATCTCTACATGCTTATAGCTTAGAATTGTCCAGGAAGATTTTCATCAAATAGTTGACCAGAGATTTTATTTTAGATAATAAGATTGTCGGATTTTTTGGTTTTTCTGCCTTTTAATTTTTAAAAACATGCATGTGTAATTTTATAAAAATCAGAGTATTTTAAAAGTTTCAATTTCAAGACACTAAAGATTTCATCTATAATGTCTTAAATTATTTTTAAATATTTTTTTTAGCTGTTGATGGACCTTTATTTGTTTATTTTTATGTGGTGCTGAGACCCGAACCCAGTGCCTCACACATGCTCGGCAAGCACTCTACCACTGAGCCACAGCCCCAAACCCAATGTCTTAAAATTTTTAAGTAATTAAAAAGTAATTAACTAGGGCTTAAGTTGTGGTTCAGTGGTAGACCGCTTGCCTGGCACGTGTGAGGCACTGGGTTCAATTCTTAGCACCACATAAGAATAAAAAATAAAAATAAAACAAAGATATTGTTTCAATCTACAACTAAAAAAAAAAAAAAAAAAAAAAAAGGAAAAAAAAGGAATTAACCAATATTCTAACCAAAGGAACTGGCGAATATATTTACAAAATAGGTTTGCTTTTTCATACTTTAGATATATATTTTGAGTGATTTCCAAATGACTTTTTTCTTTCCAAATTCAAAACAACAACAGTCTTATTCACTTTTAACAGTGGAATAGATTTTCACAATATTTAAAATACTTACACAGATTCTGCATCCTTTTCCTTTTTAATTATTCCTGGCAAAGCAAAAGTCTTTCTTTTCCTTGGTTTTATGCCTTTAAGATAAATGTATATTGTTATAGAAACACATCTGCTCCTAATAAATATATTAAACTTATGAAATACTTTGTGTTTTCGACACGATTTGTTTATAATTGTTGATGCTAAATGTGGATGAAAGAAATAAAAGTATTAACCTTTAAATTCTAGTATTTATCCTAGCATCTCAGGACCTGAATCTGAGGAAGGAGGATCATTCAAAGCTAGCCTCAGCAACTTAGGATGGCCCTAAAAACTTGGTGAGACCCTGTCTCTAAATAAAATATAAAAAGGGCTGGGGTTGTGGCTCAGTGGAAGAGCGCTCACCTAGCATATTCGAGACCCTGGGTTCGAACCTCAGCACCACATAAAAATAAGTAAATAAAACAAAGGTATAAAAAAGGTGGGGGGCTGGGGATGTGGCTTGGTGGTTAAGTGCCTCTGGGTTAAATCCCTGGTTCCAGAAAATAAATAAATAAACCCTAGTATTTAAACACATTCATAGTCTGTTTAAACTTTTCTTCATTTATTATTAGCCTATTATTCACCAAAAGATTATAGAACATTCACTTAATCAATGAAATTCTCTTTCTTCTCCTAAGTGTCCCATAAGTCACCTCAAGCAAAATAAGCACATGGAGGTATCTTAAATTTTAAAGAAAGTACAATACTCATTATATTAGATTTTGTTATAAAAGCAGGTCAAATCATGATCCTTGTCCAGAGGGTCACAAATTATAAATGTGTTGTTTTAAATAAAAAGATAATAGAGCTGAGGATGTGGCTGGGAATGAGTGCTTGCCTAGCACGTGAAGACCTTAGGTCCAACCCTGATACCATGAAAAATTTAAAAATTAAAAAAAAAAAAAAAAGGCCAGCCAATCCATTAGAAGAGAGATATGAAATGTCAGTAGTAAGGCATTTTTATGTCCTTATGTTATCACTAATACTATAAAGGAATATCACTAATTTTACGTACCAGAACCAAAGAGAAAAAAATCATCTTTGTCCTTTCTACTATGTCAATTCTTCATCCCCTAGTTATATGAAAATTATTTTTAAGAGTCAGTTATGCTAGTAATTGTTGATGGAATTCAAGTGTACTGGAGAACAGTAACAAACCCTCAGTAACCTAAGTTAATCTCTCATTTCAGAGACTAAGAAATTCAAGAGTTTTGGTTTTGTTTTTTAACTCATCAGATACAAGTATCATGATGGACTTGCTATCATGCAAAACAAACCCTAAACATAACACATGATGATATGCTAAAAATCAACTTTTTTATTCTCATAGTATAGGTATTATATTTTATTATTTTCACTTTGCAATAAAAAGTTAAGGTTCAGAGAACTTAAAATACTGTTTTCCAATAGGTAGTGAGTGTTAGAAGGCTAGGTCCCAGAGCTACTGAGAACCCCAATAATAAACTTATACACTATAATAAATAATTTTTCCAAACTCTTAGGTAAGGATTGGAAAAAACAGAATATTACTTTCAAATTATTTCTAGTAGCTCACATTCAGATTTTTATGTCACTCCTCAGGCATGGTAACACCTATGGCTAGCAGCCCCTCTTTGTTTACTAAACAGATGACACTAGCTGTTGCCATGTGAGTTAGCACATTATAAGACATCAACTTACCTTCAACTGCACTAGCAGGGTCACATTCTTCAAATTCAATGAGGCCTGGGGGGTAAAAAAAAAAAAAAATAACTAGTAGAAAATAATTATTGGATAAATTCCATTATAATACATCCTTGTTTTTTACATTTTTAAATTTTAATGTAATTGACAAGACTGTTCTGTAATGTATTCCAGTGTTATTAAAATATAAGTTGATATTAATTAATACTAATTTAAATATCAGAAATAAGTCTTGTAAAACAAATAATCCTAACAGTGAAAAAACTTGAGAATAGCCTATTATAATCACAATAATTTACTGGATACTAGAGAACTGAAGACGCAGATTTAACATATACTTTCTGCTTTCAAGGAGCTTTAGCACAGTTAGTAAGAGAAAATAAAAATGATAAGAGGCAGCTGCTAAATCCTTGGCTATGCTCATGGGAAAAACAGGGGTACCAAGATGGTAAATACTACTAGAATGTAAGCTTGGGATCTCATCAGTCTTGGTCACCACTATATCCTCATTTCCTAGAACAATGCTTAGCAAATATGAAGACTTCAGTAAATATTTGTTAAATAATATATCAATTAATTAATCACATGCTAGTTAAGTGGTGGCTCTGGGATTATAAAACATACACACACACACACACCTGTAAACTGGTCTTACATGAAAATTAATTTAATGCTAGTATGAGGGATAGGCTGTAGAAAGGAAGTAGATGGTAAAATAGCCATGAAATGAGAGAATTGCCGAGACTAGACTTAAATGAAAAATAATGTATATTTCATATATGGGAAATACTATACTATTTAAATAGGAAAGCAGCAAAAGCATGATTTTTCCCATTGCAATATCCTAAAAGCTAAACATCAGTCTAAAAAACTTATCTCACTAAACTGACGTATTAGTCCGGTTATACTATGTAAGTCTATGAAAGCCCAGAATTTTTGTAAAATAATATTTAATTTATTAATGGTAACTGGTATAAACTGCAATGCCAACTTAAAAATAGAGACTAAAGAAAAAATGACAAGAGGATCTGAAGAAAAAATGATAGAGAATTTATTTAATGGTTCTTGTGAAATGTTAAGCTTAACCATAACTATGCTAATTCATGATCAGAGGTCTCATTGATCATTCTATTATAAAAAATCACTGATCAGAAAGAAATATTTCTCTACAACTAGGAGAATCTAAAAATATTTAGCCAATAGCCTAAGAGCTCATTTTAGAGAGGGGGGATAAAGATAAAAATTAAAAACACCAATGCCAAACAATCTGCATTATTTACAAATTGCATTTACTTTTACAAAATCATCTCAGTAAATGTGGTATAAAAACATCTTTTTAAAGATCTCTGAGTGGAGGGAGGATAGTAGAGGATAGGAAAGGTAGCAGAATACAACAGTTACTAATAGGGCATTATGTAAAAATGTGGATGTGTAACCGATGTGATTCTGCAATCTGTATTGGGGGTAAAAATGGGAGTTCATAATCCACTTGAATCTATTATATGTAATATGAGATGTCAAGAGCTTTGTAATATTTTGAACAACCAATAAAAATAAATAAATAAAGATCTCTGAGTGAATTTGTATATGTAAAAAGAGTAAATGTATCCTTTAACAATAAAACCAGTCTTCAAACAAAAGTCCACATTTCTTCCTCAAAAACCCTTTTCCTATGTAGACATATTTTGATTAATTTCCCCTTTGCTTCTAAAAAGCCTCTAAAATCTATTCAAAATTAAAAAATACCCAATTAAAATATTCAAAATAAATATTTTTCAAATATAAAATGTCAAATCCTTTCAAGTTACAAAATTTTAAGTACCATCCACATAAACTTTTCTTCTAAAGGCAAAAATACCAAGTTTCTAATATAATAAAACTAAACACAATCTTCAAAAAAAAAACCAAAACATTAAATCGTGTACAGAAAGATTTTCTTTCTCAAATGCATATGCTCCACATGTTCCTTCACATGGCAAGGCTTTGCGTGCCTGGCTCAGTGCCAGTTGACAGCTCAGCTGGATATCAATGCACAGACTGACCCCCCTTGAAGCATGTCACTTCTGAACTGTTTCACAAGTGAAAAGTTTATTCAGCATCTCTCTCAAATGCAGTGTACTGCCCATCATTCTGCTATTTAATCATAAGACTAGTTATTTTTTTGACAGTACTAAAGCCAGAGTAAGAGTCTTAATGAATAGTTCGCTACAACTGGAATTTTGACTGTTTTAGACTCAATTAATTCTGTTGTCAATATTAATAACTGCTCTTAGCACTTAGATTTTATGCTGGGTCACAAGGGCAATTTAGTTTATATAAAAGTAAATAAAACCATTTTGGTTCTGTCTCTTGATGCTCTTATCACACATTATCTAAAAATGCCACTATGAGTTCAATTAAACTCAAAAGAACAACTCTAAAAGGTCATCAATTTAAAGCAAAACAATTCTTAAATATGATGCTTTAATCAGCCAGTTAGAATAAATTATTGCTACAAAAAAAGCCATCAACCTAATAAATTCATCCAAGCCTAATTTGGATCAGAACTTTAAAGAAATGTTACAAGAGGAAAAGCAACTTACTTAACATTAATGTTTAATCATCACAAATGTTCTATGGAATGAGACAAAGTATAAAATATGTGAAATACTGAATTAACAGTCTCCACTGCTTTGGAATCAATCCTAAATCTCAAAGTCACCAATATGAAAAATTTTCAACTTCATCAAATTAAAAACTGGCCTCAAAACTTGATTTGAGTACCTGGGCTACTCAAATCAAGCACATTTCTGCATATTCCCAATAAAACCAAAGAACATCTGATTCTAATTAGAGCCAAGTTAAAACATATAAACATGCTTAGACAGCTGGGTGTGGTAGTGAACATCTATAAGTCCAGCTACTCAGGGGACTGAGGTAAGAGGATCACAAGTTGCAGCCTGGACAACTGACCAAGTCCCATCTACAAATTTTACAAAAGGGCTAAAGATACAGCTCAGTGGTAGAGGGCTTGCCTCACAATGCAGGAGGTCATGGGTTCAATTCCCAGTACTGCAAAACAAACAAGTAAATAAATAAAACATATTCACACATACACTAAAAGTCTAATGAAAGGATGTGCCTGTGTAGGGTGAGGGGTTGACTAATAGCAATGGAAGTCAATGAGTACATTTTCAAGCTTGCTCCTATGCCTGAGGAATGTAACAAAGCCACTCACCCAGATACCTGAGATGATGAGCCAGGCAAGCAAACACATAAAACAGCATCAAACTCCAGCTTGTGGTGACATATAAAGGTCACAGAGATTCAAGTTCCAGTTCTACCACTTGCTTGCCAGCTGATCGTCTTGGACTAGTTACTTTCTTTGAACCCAGGTTCTACATTTGTAAAAGGGGATAACAATAATACCTTTGTCCTACATGTTTTCTCTAAGTATATCCATACACACAGGTTGATGTTTTTATTTTTCCTTTTGCTAAATGGTTTCAAATTAAGGTACTGACATTAATGACACTTCCTTCAATCAACATCTTCTTTCCAGAGTCCTATGCATGCTAAGTACAAATTACCACTGAGCTACATCCTCAAACAGAGAGTTATGTTGAGGAATTCATAAAGAAAAACTCCTAGTGCAACACTTCTAAGCTCTATCATGTACAGAATCTCATGAAGACTAGTAAAATCACAAAACCTTGAGCCCCCACCAATAGTTATCCTATTTGGAAGGTCTGGAGTGCTGCTATGGAATTTGCATTTTCATGGTCCTGGAATCACACTTTGAGAACTATGGTTTAAGTGGACCCTGGGGCTACTGCTGTATTTACCTTGGGGTCACATTTACATTCAGTAAATCTATACAGTGCTCTTCCAAATATACTGTACACACAAATCCCCTGGGGATCTTATTAAAATACATATTCTGATTCAATAAGTCTGAATTGGGTTTATAACATGCATCCAGGAGACTTAATGTTGCAGATTCTCAACCTCTATGCATTAAGTCAGCTGAGGAGTTTTAAAACATAGTGGTTCCCACCCTACATAAATAAAATCAGAATTTCTGTGGCAATGCACAGAAATAACAAGCTAAGGAAAAAAATAATCTAGGTACCCAAAGATGGAAAACTAGCAATGAGGCAAATTTGGAAATCAGTCTTATATCAAATAGATTTCAATTATTGCAAAATCTTCCAAATTTTCATCAAGATCTCCAATCACAGAATCTTAGCATTGAAATATAACCTCCTCCAAGTACATTCAAATTCTGACACTGTGCACATACCCCTAGATAGAGTCATATTTTTGCATCCCCTATGATCTTCACTAGAGCCTTGTTTGTACTTTTAATTACAGTACTTACATCAGTAAGCCCTGCCCATCTCAGTTAATGGCAATCCCAACCTTTCTGTTATGCAGGCCAAAACTTCTGAAGGGATTCTTCCACCCTCTTTTAAACAGCTTTGCTGAGTTGTAATTAACACACAATAAACTATAAATGTATTTAAATTATAAAATGTGGTAAATTTTGATGTGTCACATTTGTGAGTCTACTGCCACAAATAATATAAACCACCACTTCATGCTTGCTCTTTTGTATCCCATTCTACCCATCCCAAGGCAACCACTGACCTGCATAATTATTCATCCATGTTCTTCCATGAATCAATAGTTCATTAATTTTTACTGTTGGGTAGTACCTTACACCACTATTTGCTTATCCATTCTTCTGTTAAAGGACATTCAACCATTTCCTATTTGGGGCTATTATAAATAAAACTACAACGAACATTCATATATGTCTTTTCAGGATATGCATTTCCTCTTCTTTTAGGTAAATACCTAGGAGTAGAACGGCTGGATCATATGGTAGGTGTATGTTAAGATTTCTAAGAACCTGTTGGGCTGTTTTCCAGAATGGTTATACCATTTTATATTTACTATCATCAGTGTATATGAGTTCTAGTTCTTCCACATCTTTATGGACTTGGTATGGTTGGTCAGTGCTTTTTTTTTTTTTTTTAAATAATCACGCTCTTAAAGTATATAGTGATGTTAAAATGGTTTTAATCTACATACCTCTAATAAATAATGAAGTTCAGAATCTTTTTATTTGCTTGTTAGTTATTCATATATTTTCTTTGGTGAAGTGTCTAAAATTTTGGCTATTTTTTTGCATTAAAATTTACTTATTATTTTGAAACAAATGTAAAATGCATTGTAATATTATTTATAACATTATTTTATATCTATACAGACTCATAGATATTTATTTTATTCTTTGGGTTATAATCCAATATATTCATTACTTTGACTTGTTCAAGTCATTCCAACTTTGGCCACACGGAGCTCTTTTTAGTCTGTCATCTATGCCCTTCTAAAAATATAAAATTTCTCCCCAAAACCTACAATATTAGAGAAAAAAAATCTTTTATACACAAAATTAAAATTGGGTAAACTGGATTTCATGAAAACTTTTTGTTCTTCAAAAATTACCATTAAAATTAAAAAAGACAATCTATAGACTGAGAGAAAATGTAAACAAAATATGCATCTGGGTGGCTTGTATTCAGAATTAATAGGATTGACAATCCAATTTTAAAATGCTCAAAGGATATGAATTACTCTCTGACAAAGAAAATTATTAGCTGAGTATCATAGCAAACATCTGTAATTCCAGTTATTGAGGGGGAGATATGGGGTGGTGCGAGGCAGGGGGAACACAAGTTCAAGACCAGCCTGAGCAATTCAATGACACCTGGTCTCAAAACAAGAACTAAACAGGGCTAGGGAGTGGCACAGTGGTAGAATACCCCTGAATTCAATCCCCAATACCACAAAAATTAAAATTAAAAAAAAAAAAACAGTTGGGGCTGCGGTTGTAGCTCAGTGGCTTGCCTAGCATGCCTAGCATGCGAAAGGCACTGGGCTCGATTCTCAGCATTGCATATAAATGAATAAATAAATAAAGGTCGTCAACAACTAAAAGTAATATTTTTAAAAAAGAAAGAAAACTGTTAATGATAGATAAGTACCTGAAAACATGTTCAACATTATTAGTCATTGAGTAAATGTAGATTTAAAGAAAAAAAATTAATGAGGCACTATTATCCTAGTAGAATGCCTATATTCTAAAAGACACAATCTTACATACAGGCAAAGGTAGAACCTTCATGCATTGCTGGTGAGAACTGTAAAATGCTACAATTATGTTGGAAAACAGTTTGGCAGTATGTTAAAAGTAAAGCATATAGCTATCATAAGAACTAGCCTTTAGTGGGGCACGGTGGCACTCGCTTGTATTCCCAGTAGCTCGGGAGGCTGAGACAGGAGAATTGGAAGTTCAAAGACAGCTTCAGCAATGGCGAGGCATTAAGCAACTCAGTAAGACCCTGTCTTTAAATAAAATACAAAAATAGGACTGGGGATGTGGCTCAGTGGTTGAGTTTCCCTGATTTCAATCCCCAATACCCACCTCCCCCCACCCAAAAAAAAAAAAAAAAAACAGCCTTTCCACTCCTAGAAATCTCTACCCAAGAAATATGAAAACATACCTCTTATAAAGACTTATATGTTAAAATTCAAAGGAGTATTATTCATAATAGCCCCAAACTAGAAACATTGTAAATGTTTATCAACAGGAAAATTACTAAATGTGTTAGTCAGCATTTCATCACTGTGACCAAAATACCTGGCAAGAACAAGTTAGAGGAGGAAAAGTTTATTTTGATTCATGGTTCCAGAAGTCTCTGTCCATAGTTGGTCAACTCCATTACTCTCCACCTGAGGTAAGGCAAACTACTGTGGCAGAAGAGCATGGGGAAGAAAGCTGCTCAATTTATGGCAGTCAGGAAGAGGAAAGAGAGAACTTAAGGATCCAGGGACAAAATATAATCCCCAGGGTACACCCCCGCAAACTACTTCCTCCAGTCTTGCCCCCCCACCTACAGTTAGCACCCAGTAATCCATTCAAATCATTAATCCATCAAATAAATTAACCTATCAATTAGGTTATACCCCTTATTTAATCATTTTGAATGAATGCTGCTACACTGAACATCATTTCCAATATACCAGCCTTTGGGGAGACATTTTATATCCAAACCATAACACTAAACAAACCGTGGTTATTCCATACAGCTCATCAGAAAAAAGTAATGACAGATGAAATAAAGTGAATAAACCTCAAAAACGTTACCTAAGTGAAAGAAGTCAGATATAAAAATTACATATTTCATTTATATAAAAAATTCTAGAAAAATCAAAAATAGAAATAGTGGTTGTATGCTTGGAATGACACCATCAAACAGACACAAGGAAAGTTTTTAGGATGATGGATAATGTTTTAAAACTAAGTTGTGATGACATGTGTGCAATTGTTCAAAATTTCTAAAACTTATCATATATACTCTCAATAGATACACTTCATATACCATAAAGAACACCTCAGCCAAGGTTGTGGCTCAGTGGTAGAGCGTTCGCCTAGCACGTGTGAGGTACTGGGTTCGATCCCCGGCACCATATAAAATAAAGGTATTGTGTCCATCTAAAACTATATATACATGTATATGTGTGTGGGTGTATATATATATATATATATATATATATATATATATAGAGAGAGAGAGAGAGAGAGAGAGAGAGAGAGAAAGCAAGAGAGCACATATATATATATAATAACATATATATATATATATAAAATGTAAAAAAAAAAAAAAAAAAAAAAGAAAAACTCTTCAATGTAGCAGGCAGAATAATGTCTCCTTTCCCCCCAAAGAGGTCCACATGTTCACTCCAGAACCTTTGAATATGTTACATTAGGTTACAAGGCAAAGGGGAATGTAGATTGAAGATGAAATTAACATTAGTAATCAGATGATCTTAAAGCAAGGAGGTTACCCTGGGTTATCAGAGTAGTCCCAATGTAATAAAGAGATATTCAAAAATAGAAAAGTGAAAAAGGAGGGGGAGAGGAGGTTAAAATGATGCAGTGTGGGAAGAACTTGGCTAGCCTTTGCTATCTGGAAAATTACAGAAGGGGGCCGCAACCCAAAGAATTTGCACAGCAAAAATTTCTAGAAGCTGAAAAAGGTGAAATTCTCCTCTAGAGTCTCCATTATTTAGTCCTGCTGACACATTGATTTTAACAAGTGAGATTTCATGTTAAACTTCTGATCTAAAAAAAATCACAAGGTAACAAATATGTTCAGTAAAAGTTTAAAAAAAAAAGTTTTTTCCTCCAAGAGAGGAAAAGTTAGAGGTCTCATATTACCTCATTTCAAAACTTACTAAAACTTGCTTCAGTCATCAGACTAGTGTGATACTAGCATAAGGATGGAACTGAGATTCCAGAAACAAGTCCATACACCAATACAAGTGATTTTCAACCAAGTGCTACATCAATCCAATTAGAAAAGATTAACCTGTTCAACAAATGGTGCTAGGACAACTAGATATTAATATACAAAATAATGAAGTTAAAACTCTTAAACTGATACAGTATATAACATATAAATAAATCTTTATGACCTTTAATTTGGTAATGGTTTCTTTAACACAACAGTAAAAGCACAACCAAAACAAATAATAAATTGAACTTCATCAAATAAAAAAACATTTGTTCAGCCGGGTACAGAGCACACACCTGTAATCCCAGCAACTTTGAAAGAGAATCTCTAAGGCAGGAGGATCTCGAGTTCAAAGTCCACCTCAGCAAAAGTGAGGTGCTAAACAACTCAGTGAGACCCCCCGTCTCTAAATAAAATACAAAATAGGGCTGATGATGTGGCTCAGTAGTCAAGTGCCCCAGAGTTCAATCCACGTACCCCTCCTCCCCCGCAAAAAAACATCTATGCATTATTTTTTTTAAATGAAGATAAACCATACAATGGTAGAAAATACTTGCAAACTATTTATATGATAAGGATCTGGTGTCCAGAATAAACTCTTTGAACTCAACAACAAAAAGAATCTAATTTTAAAATGGGCAAGCTGGTTACAGTGATGTGCACCTGTAGTCCCAGCTACTAAGACGGTGAGCAAGATCACATGAACCCAGGAATTCAAGACCAGCCTGGACAACATGGCAAAACCCTACCTTAAAAGGCGGTGGGGCACTGTTACAGTTATCTAATACTTGACAAAGATGCCAAAAATCTATGTTAGAGAAAAGTCTTTTATCAAATGGTGCTGATAAAACTGAAGATGAAATTAACATTAGTAATCAGATGATCTTAAAGCAAGGAGGTTACCCTGGGTTATCAGAGTAGTCCCAATATAATAAAGAGATATTCAAAAATAGAAAAGGGAAAAAGGAGGAGGAGAGGAGGTTAAAATGATGCAGTGTGGGAAGAACTATCCACATATAGAATGAAACTAGAATCCTCTCACCCTGCATGTAAGTCCAATCAAGTGGATCAAAGACCTTACTTAGTATTAGACCAGAAACTTTGCAACTGATAGAAGAAAACAGAATCAACACTCCAACATATTGGCACAGGCAGCAACTTCCTTAACAAGATCCCCAAAACTCAAGAAATAAAACCAAGAATCAACAAGTGGGATGCCATCAGATTAAAAAATCTTCTGAACAGCAAAGGAAATAATTAAGAGCATGACAAGAGAGCCTACAGAATAGGAGAAAATATTTGCCAGTCACTCCTCTGATGGGGGGATTAATACCCAGAATACATAAACAACTCAAGAAAACTTAACAGCAAAACAAAACCAAAACCAAATTAATAAATGGACAAAAGAACCAAACAGATATTTCTCAAAGGAAGAAATATAAATGGTCAACAAATATATGAAAAGATGTTGAATATCCATGGCAATCAGGGAAATGCAAACCAAAACAACACTTTGAGATTCCATCTCAATCCAGTTAGAATGGTATTCATCAAGAACACAAACAATAATAAATGCTGGTGAGGATGTGGGGGAAAAGGTACACTCACACACAGCAAAGGAAATGATTAAGAGCATGTCAAGAGAGCCTACAGGCTGGGACTGCAAATAAGTATAACCACTTTGGAAAGCAGTATGGAGATTCTTTAAGAAATTGGGAACAGAACCACCACATGACCCAGCTATCCCCCCCCCACTTGGTATTCATCCACAAGAATTAAAATCAGCATACTATAGTGATACATACTATAGTGATACAAGCACATCAATGTTTGCGAAAGTGTAATTCACAATAGCCAAGCTGTGGAACCAGCCCAGGTATCCATCAACAGACAAATGGGTTAAGAAAATGTGGTTTGTATGCACGATGGAGTTTTACTTAGCCATAAACACGACTAAAATTATGGCACTGCTGGTAAATGAAACTGGAGAACATCATGCTAAGTGAAATATTCCTGACTCAAGAAACTCAAATGTCAAATGTTCTCTCATATGTTAAGTAAGGATGGGGGAGTCGGGGTGGCATGGATCTCATGAAAACAGAAAGATGATCAGTGGAGTAAGCAAGGAGACAAAGTTAAGAAGGGAAAAGGGAGGAAACAGGAATTAATTTGTTACAGTGAATTTGACCTTTGTGTATATGTATAAAGTCCCAATTAAAATATAAATAAATAAATTAGAAGGAAGACCAAAGACCAGTAGAGGAGAGGAAGGGGAACAAGGGGAGGGGGGAGGAGAGGGAAAGAAAAAGCACTGGGGACTGAAATGGAGCAAATTTCAAATATGCATCATTACATTGAAATGAACCCCACTATTATGTATAATTACAACATACTAACAAAAGCATGTTTAAAAACAGTAGGTGGAGGAAGGACTTGAAAGAGTGTATCACCAAGGAATACATACAAATAGCCAACAAGCACATAAAAAGATGCTTAGCATCATTATTAGTCTTTAGGGAAATGAAAATCAAAACCACAATAATATCTACTTCACACCCACTAACACAGTTACAATTTAAAAATAAGTAAAAATAATGTTGGCAAGAACATGGGGAAACTGGATCCCTCAACCCTCAGTAGGAATGCAAAGTGGAAAAGCTGCTGTAGAAAACAGTTTGGGAATTCCTCAAGGAAGTCAAGCAGAATTATCACTTGAATCAGTAACTATACTTCTAAATATACACCAAAGGGACTAATCAGATGTCCCAACAAAAACTTGTAAATGCCAACCTAGAGGGTTGAAGACTGGAGGAAAATAAGTTTAAAAGATACAAGTGTTCTTTCTCTAGAATTTTATTTTAGAACTAGACAGTGTCATGGCTATACAACATTATGAATGTGCTAGATGCCACTGAGTTATAGACATTAAAATGGCTAAAATGGTAAATTTCACAATAACATACCACGATTTTAAAAAGTGAGAAAGAGGGATAATATGCAGGCCAACGTATCTAGGGTATATACACTGACTTCAGAAACATTCTGAAACAAATTTAAAAAGGTGGAGTGATGGATAGATACAGGGATGGGTGAAAAGATAATAAAGCAAGTATGACAAAATGGAATCTACGGGATGAGTATAGGGTTCTTCACTATAAAACACTTCCAATTAATCTGTATGTTTTAAAGTTTTCATAACAAATTTTGAAGAAAAGTTATGCTTAATATGCATTTACAAACCACAACCCTACCCTGCCCTAATTCCCACCTCCAGAAATTTTCTCTTATCTCTTAGATGGGGATAGCTGCAGGAGATACTTGAGGTATTATGTTGAGTTCAATATAATTTCTTTTCTCTAGACAATGCCTCCCCCATCCCCACAAGTGATGGGTACATAGCCATGTTTACACTGCAGATCCTGGCCAGAACTAACTGGACTAAAGGATGACAACTTGATCCAACCTAGACCGATCACATTCTTTCTCAAAAATATTTGGGAAAGGACCAAAAATTTGGATTAATTCTGAGCTCTGGTTTCAATCAAGGAACCAGGTTAATACAATAAGTCAAAAAAAATGTAGAAATTAATGCAAAGTCACATTATATCATGCTTACATTGATGCCACTGTAAAAATAAAAACATTTTGTAAAGAAAATAAAGCAGTAGAAGTCAGGAAGGAAAGAGAGGAAAATGATACATTACTTTCCTACTACTTGTTTCATCCTACTACTTAGGTTTCATTCTGAGGCCTGTCTATATTCTTCATTTTTGGATCCTTGGGATACCTCAGTTTTTTTTCCAATAATTTCCTTATAATGCAAACTGGCTGGAGTTAACTTCTTTTATATATTGTGAAAACAAGTAAAACCCTGACCTTGTTACTATAAAGACAACTTTTCTTCTGATCATTTACATGTAAAATTATTATAAACTTAGGTATTTTATTGTTCTATTTTGTTGCCAAAATGTTTGCACATTTATTAACATTTTTAATGGCTACCTCAAATTAATGAAGCAAGCATTCCTTGAAAACAGCGTGCACAACAAACCTTAATCTTTACTTCACAACTTAGAATTATTATTATGAGGATCGATTACTGTTTTGTGATACACATGTAAGTGCAGCTGGTGCAGAATAAATGATTTCTAAAACAGAATCTGCTTTATGACAAAAGTTTTGTCAGCAGCTAGTCTTATGACATATCATACACTACTATAATAAACAAGACATGTATTCTCTAGCACATGGGTGAGCAAACTTCTAATGTAAAGAGCCGGATCTCAGACTTTGTGGGCCACAGTGTCTGTTACAACTACTCACCTCTGCTACTAGCGTGCAAAAGCAGCAATAGACAATACAATAAGTAAATTCAAATAAAATTCTATTTTATATACACTGAAATCTAAATTTCATGTAATGTTGCTATTCTTAACAATTTTTCCCCTTGATCATTTACAAATGTAAAACCCATTCTCTGCTCATAAGCCTCACAAAAAATAGACAGAACTGCCATGTTTGGTGGTGCATGCTTGTAATCCCAGCAGCTCGGGAGGCTGAGGTAGGAGAACTGTGAGTTTAAAGCCAGCCTCAGCAACTCAGTGAGGCACTTAACAACTCAGCTAGACCCTATCTCTAAATAAAATATTTTAAAAAGGGCTGGGGATGTGGCTCAGTGGGTAAGCATGCCTGGGTTCAATCCTCAGTACTAAAAAAATAAATAAATAAATAAAATTTAAAAGATATTTTATATATATATATATATATATATATATATATATATATATATATATATATAATATTTTTTAATTCAGTTTCTATGTCTACCCTAGGTAGAATGGGAAACACAGATAAAGCTGTACTCCTTCGCTAGAATAGAGCTTTTTTAAAAAAATATATTTTTAGTTGTAGTTGGACACAATACCTTTATTTTATTTTTATGTGGTGTTGAGGATCAAACCCAGGACCTCGCTCGTGCTAGGCGAGCGCTCTACCGTTGAGCCATAAATCCAGCCCCGGAGTAGAGCTTTTTGATGTTCTTTTCTCTATGAGCACTCCTATTTTACTCTCCCATTGGTACCAATCTAGATTATCCTCTTCCCTAAAATCATTCTTCTTTCATCTTTTATCTTTTGCTAGTCATTTCCCCCTTGCTATCTAATAGTAAAACCAATCAAATCACAGCATATCTTGTAAGGGTAGTGTTTCGTTATTCATTTCTTTTCTCTTTATTTTATTTTAATTAATTAATTTATTTATTTATTTGATGCTAGGGATTGAACTCAGGGCCTCATACATGCTAAGCATGTACTCTACCATTGAGTTACACCTCTAGCCCCTCTTCTAGATATTTTTAAATTTTCTTTCTGTTTTTAGTCATTTTTAGATTTTTTTTTCTTTAATGTTTTTGTTTTTTGCTTCTCTGGTTTCAAATAACTTTTTTTTTTAAATCTGGGTAGGGATGGGGTAAGGAGGTTCTTGTTTTTGCTTCTCTGGTTTCAAACAAATTTTGTAAAAAGATGGGTAGGGATAGCAGTAGGAAATGGTCTGCATTATACCAAGGCTTCAAGAGGTTTAATAAGATGATCACTATATGATATTTTTAAAACATCATTTGCTTTGTGCTATAATTTATAATAATATACCTAATATAGAGGCTAATATATTCCTAATATCTAAACTAATACATTAATTTTAGGTTAGTCTGACCACATGAATCTCATTTTCCTCTTTTCCCTGGTAACTAATTTGTTTTTATGTCCTCCTATTTATATTTTTAATTTGAAAGATCTAAATCTTTAAATTCCTTGAAGACTAAAATGGAAGCTATAAACCTATATTGTCATGTAATGAAAATATAGATAATCTTTCAAAAAATCCTTTTATTTAAACATACTATATTCTGGTTCACTAATTTTTTACTTTCTTTAAGTTACTTATGCTCTTATTTCTTATAAATGGAAACTTGTGGAACTTTTATGAAAACATGTATAATTAGAAGATCATAAAGCTAGCAGAATGACTGTAAAATAGTAAACATCAAAAATATGGAGCTTAATCACTTAGGAAATAAAATACATAAGAATGTCCAGACTACTAGTATAAGGTCACTAGAAAATAAAAAGATATCTAAAATTAGAAAACACCTGTTTCTTTATGATTCTTTCAGACTGCAGGTGCTTTGGTATTCAAAGCATTCATTTACAACAACTCAAATTACAGAGGAACCAGGTAGTACTACACTTCAAAAATGATGACAATAATAAATACATAAGATATCACTACCTATAATAAGTAGTATAATAGTATCTCCATAAGTAGGGGAAATTTTTTTTTAATGTTCTCCAAGTACTTAACTTACACAGAATTGAAAAGATAAAGTCAAAGGTTACACTGTGCAACAGGTGACTGACTAAAGATTCTTTAGCACCAGAAAAGTAAAACTTTTAAGTATATAAATTTTAAAATCTGGGTCTCATAGTTTTTTGTTAAAATATGTGGCACATAGAACTAAAATTAGTTTAAGAAGGAATTTGTCCACCAGAGGGGGCCCTTACAAAAAAAGGGAAAAATAAAATACTAACAGAAATCAATAGTATGAAACAACAGAATGACAAAATCCTTAAAGTCCATGAATTTTACACAATCACAAGCAAAAGTCTGTGAATGTTATTTTTCTGAGAAACACCAAATTTCTATCATTGCAATGGGCCCCCGGACTTAAATGACCAAACACATGAAAGAGCTATAACTAGTTACTCACAGCAACTCAAGCAAAGAAATTAATATTTGTCCCTTTCCACTCTACTCCATACTACCCTCTTTTATTAAAAGTCAGTCACCTACATACACAATGCCAACAGTCATTCTGAAACAGTCACCTAATTCTGGGTTTAGTGATTCTGGGAAAATCCATGGTATCACCATTCTTGGCTTCCCTCTTACTTCCTATCATCTACTTACATGAAATAGTTTCTATATGTCTTGGTATATTTTGAGATCAGTAAAATAAAATGTATGAAGAAACAATATCTATCAGTAGCTAACTATTAATCCAGAATGTATCTGTTTTTGAAAATAACATTTACTGAATACTTAATAACATTATATCATGTAAACCTCATGATAACTCCATGATGCAGAAACTACTGCCTATCCTCACTTTATAGATGACGGCACTGAGAGGTAAAGGTCTCAATGATGGTAAAGAGCAGACTACAAACTACAGCACTGAACCAAAGACAAGAAAACACATATGATCTACACATCCAGAATTTAAAAAGAGTCGGGCAGTTAGCCAAAAGTCAATTCCTGATATACAGTCATTTTAAATACCCAATCAACAGAAGAAAATTTATAAAATAACTGTGTATTTGTTGAGTCTTTCATAGACAATGTATAAGTAGGTAGGCAGGTAGGTCATTTTGAAGAATAAGAATTCAACAATTCCCATATATTCAGTTAGTCAAATTTTTCAGAACTGACAAAACTTTAATTCACTTGTTAATCTATATTAAATGAAATTAGTGGCATGTTTTCAGAAATTCCAATATATTTCTCCATGTAAAAAAAATGGTTTGGGACTAAATTATTCTTAAGATCCCATTAAGCAATAAAATTCCATGACTGCAAGAAAACTGAATTATATGACTTTTCCCCTCTAGTTTGATTTATCTCAGCCTCCTAAATGGATGTTTCTGATTATATAAATATGAATAATATGACTAAGCACTATAACTCAAAACACATATACAAACTACCCAGTTTTAAAAGGTTGTATTTTGGGGGTATGGTATCTTTTATACTTTGTACACTAATTATATGATGTACTATATAGAAGTTATTTTAAATGTCTATTCAAAAATATTTCCACCATGATCTGGGCATGTGGCCTATACTGACAAGTTATATCCCACTATCCTAAACATAGTGATGGATTCAAAGACAGGCATGTAATAAATAATATGCTGACACTAGGAAAAACAAGGGTTTTTCTCCCACTTGGAGTCTCAATTGAATTAATTTAGGATTGGGGCTACTAATGCCTTCCTTCCCAGCAATAGGAAGAAAAATCTAACAGTAGCTTAAGGAAATGAAGCCAAACAGAGACAAGAAGAAATGAGAAAAAAAGAATAAAGTCTGGAAGACATTAATCTGGTCCCTGAATTCATTCCTGTCCTTCCAAAGTAAAAAAGTCAAAGCATGGAATTTTTGCTTAAGCTTGTTTACACTGGCTTTCTAACATTTGCAAGAAGTCTCTACTGAAGTAACTCAGATGACAGGTTTCAACATGAATGCCAACCCTCAATATTGGCAGTGACTGCCTGCAGCATTGTGATGAGAGGGATTCTAAAGTCTTGTCTAGAAAAAGAATGTAATGAGCTAACAATGGTATCTGTGCAGTAAGTCTGCACAAATGCCACCAAAATACATGTTAGCCCTTAATGGAGCAGTGTCTAAGAAAATAACACTGGCATATAAGCAAAAGAGGAAAAAAAAAAAAAACCCAAGAAGCTAAAATGGAATGGAAAAAATTACATGAGGGAAGGGATAAAATACCACCAAAAAATGCCAACAAATTAAAAATTGGGGGCTGGGGATATGGCTCAAGTGGTAGCGCGCTTGCCTGGCATGTGTGCAGCCCGGGTTCGATCCTCAGCACCACATACAAACAAAGATGTTGTGTCCGCCGATAACTAAAAAATAAATATTAAAATTCTCTCTCTCTCTCTCCCTTTCTCACTCTCTCTTTAAAAAAAAATAAAAATTGGCTTAACATTTTAATGTCCCAATTATTCTCCCATTTAACAGTTTAAGAAAACACTAATCTATTTCAATTTGATTCTCTGGATTTTTTTTTCTTTTTGCTTAAATACACTCTGAATCTTTTGTGACCCAAAGGGGGAAAAAATATGGCTTATCAGTTTAGGTTTCTGCTTCATCTCAAATCCCATGATTTCAGGCATTTTTCTAACTGAAATTTTATTGAGATAAATGTGGATTCACATACAGTTGTAAAAAAATGATACAGAGCAATCCTTGTTCAGTTTTTAACAATGATATAATTTCTGCAAAACTACAGTATGTCACAACCAGAACACTAACAGACACAATCTGACAAATCTTATCCCTATTTCCATCTAAAGCACATTTTAACTAGCTAATACATCTTTGCTTTAATTCTATCAGCTATTCTAAATGCTTTTTAAAATGTTTTAAAAGTATATTTATTTGCTCTAAAATACATGATTAAGCATGAATATCTCACAAAAATATATTTTAAAATGATGTAAATATATGTAATTTGTGCCATATACTGCTAATAGGTATCTTACACTTATTCTTGCTATTTTCTTTGATAACTCTGAGTCTGAGAAGGGTATCTCTCACCTTCCTGATCTCTTGGCTAGATGGTAGCTACTCGCCATCATGTAGTGAGAAATAATCTAAGGTTTCTGCTCAAGTTTTGTTTTCCTAACTTAGTTAAGTTTCTTAAGTTAACATAAGTTCCTAACTTAAAGGTAAAATTGTGTCTGGAGTTGAAACCTCCGCCAGGGAATCAGGGCATGAGGAAAAACGGAAAAAAGAATCATGGAACCCTTGAATACTGTTGAGTCACTGAATGAGCAGTAGACACTGGCTTTTCCTGGCTACATTGTTCTCGTTCTTAAAAAGTACACTGAGATTTTAAGAGAAAAATATGGCTGTTTATTATTATTTGCAACTATATAAAACATTTAAAAAAATAAATTGAAGTTTAACATATATTCTTTGTAGACCACAGATGACATGACATGCTGTGGTCATTTTCTTTCTGAATTTTCAAATATTATAGCTGTACTAAACAATAGTCCTACTAGTTCTCCTCCTGCATGTGGTAGTTCTGGCAGGGGATGGTATCTCCCTGTCCTATATGTAGCCTGAACCTAGCTTCTGCTACTGCTGTCTTGGTTTCTTTTTTTTTTTTTTTTTTATTAGTTGCTCAAAACATTACAATGATCTTGACATATCGTACATTTGATTCAAATGGGGTACGTAATCTTATTTTTCCACGTGTACAGATTGCAGGATCACATTGGTTATACATCCACTTTTATACATAGGGCCATACTAGATACTCTTTATAAAAATTCTATTTTAATAGACTCTTACCCCATTGGTGCCATAGTTGTCCCCAGAAAGAGGAACTAGGTGTATAGAATCAAGGGTCTCAGCGTGTATAGCAGGGGACTTACCAAATGGCTAAGAGTGTTCTGACTTCCTGAGTTCAGTTTCCTTTTTCTCAAAGTCGAGCAACTGATGGAGCAACTTGTGCAGTTCAGGGAGAGAAGGTGGGAGTTCCCTGAACAATACTAACAGACACAATCTGACTCTTTTAAATACTCTTTATAAAAATTCTACTCGTTCCTCAATTTTTTTAACCTAGACTTTACTTCTAATTTAATCTCTTTAAAGGAGCTTTTAGATTTCATGCTATTCTTTATGTATACCTCACTATCACTATCCTCATTCTATTTATCTATAATTTAGATATAATTTATTTATAATATAATTCGATTTATCTATAATTAGTTCTATTGTAATTTTTTCCCAACAAATTGGTCTTGGGATCAAGAATCCTGGAATTGAAGAATCATGGGCTCTGGGACAGGAGTTCCCTGTGTTTCTCCTTTGCTAGCAAAGTAACAAAACTTTTTCCTTTTTCTTAAAATCTTGTCTTCATTATTGGATTGGCATCAAGGACAAGGATCAAGCTTTCTGTTAAAATTTGGCTACCGCAGCAGGACCACGCAATAATTGTGCCTCCCACCCCGGCCCCCATCTACCCACTCCAGCTTTCTTGGGCAGGTCTGGCACTCCAAGCAACCTCCACTTCCATGCTGAGGATACAAGGTGGCTGGTGAATTTCTTGAGAGTTGACTGCTGGAAAAATTGGGAGACGGTGAGTTTGCCTTGGATCAAACCAAAGGAGCTGTTCTGTGAGTAAACAGAGGGGCTGAGGGACTATAGAAGCTCTTTTTGCTTCAGGGAACTCCCACCTTCTCTCCCTGAACTGCACAAGTTGCTCCATCAGTTGCTCGACTTTGAGAAAAAGGAAACTGAAATCAGAAAAAGTCAGGACACCCTTAGCCATTTGGTTAAGTCCTCTGCTATGCAACGCCGAGACCCTTGATTCTACACACCTAGTTCCTCTTTGTGGGAACATCTGTTCCCTCTTTCTGGGGACAACTGTGGCACTAGTGGGGTAGAAGTCACACTTCAGCGAGACTTGAGAACCTAGGGATATTTACTCCCTTTTGATCTGTTCTAGGTTTTCATCTGTTTATTGGCCTTGAGTTTGGGAATTCCCTCTCTGTCTGCCTGTGTGTTGTTGTTTGTATCCATTACTGGCCCATTTAAGACATGAATAATACTGCATCAATTTCTTCTGATGGTCCCTTGAGAAAGATCCTGGCTGACTGGGCCACGTATAGCTATAAACCTATGACTAAGAAAAAGATATTATGTGCATCATATATGTATGTGTGTGTGTGTGTGTGTGTGTGTGTGTGTACATACATACATATATAAAATATATAGAGAAAAATATGGAGTTTTACTGAAGTCTGGCCAATGTACATTCTGTAAGGGGAAGAAAGGTGGCCATTGTCTGGTACTCTGAAATACCATATGATATTACGGTTAGTTGGAGCTGTTCTGCCAGAGGAAAATGAGAAGAAATCCCATATATGCAGGCTTTTATGTTGCTACATAATAAGGAGTCTGAATGTCCAGGGACTAAGTTGATGGTTCATAGAAAGGCACAGCCTCTAGTGTGTGAGGACAGCAGAAAGTCAACAGAGACAGTTGAGGAGGATTTGATAAACTTTAATATAACAAACAATCCTACTTCTAACCTAGTACCTGACCAGCCAGCTGGTCTGGCACCACCTCTGGCTCCCACTAGCTCTCTTAGTCCCATAGGGAGCCATCCACATGAAGGGAAGGTGGAAGAAGAGGGGCTCCCACTACCAGCATCACCATGCTATGATTCAGGGTCAGAGACGGTCTCCCCATCTAAAACCTGCCAGGGTATTCTTTCTGGCTGGGGAGCACCCATTGCCAGGGCAGGTCAATCCCCCTAAGGCAATACCTTATCAGCATAAATGCACAGGGGCAACCAACAGGGTATCAATGGACTTACAGTCCCTTCTTAACCTCTGACTTGATTAACTGGGAAAATCTGAACCCAACCTGTCAAGATTCACAAAAAATGGCTGAGTTATTTACTACCATTTTGCTACTCACTGCCCCACCTGGGCAGATATACAGACTCTGCTTGGTATGTTACTCACAGCTGATGAGCAGCAAATAGTGATAGATAGGGCAAGGGAAGACGCTCAGAGGCTCCATGATGAGAATCCCAATCACAGAAGCTATTCCTATAAGGGAGCCCAATGGGGACACAGCAAAATGATTAAACATTATCAGAAATGTCTTTTGGTGGGATTCAGGAGTACCCAAGCAGAAAAGTTTAAGATTCAGGAATTACAACAAAAGATCAATGAGAAACCATTAGAATTTTTAGAGTGAGTTTATTAGGCATACAGGAAATACACAGATACAGAAGCCCCTGAAAACCTTCACATGGTCAATATAACTTTCAATATATATCAAAGTGCCTCAGATATAAAGAAAGAAGAAACTTTAGCGGGTGGAAGGGGCAATTGGTATGAACCCCTCACAGCTGGTTGATATTGCCTTCAAGGTATACAATTCTTTTTTCTTTTTCTTTTTTTTTTTTTTTTAGAGAGAGTGAGAGAGGGAGGGAGAGAGAATTTTAATATTTATTTTTTAGTTATCGGTGGACACAACATCTTTGTTTTTTTGTATGTGGGACTGAGGATCGAACCCAGGCTGCACGCATGCCAGGCGAGCGTGGTACCGCTTGAGCCACATCCCCAGCCCAAGGTATACAATTCCAGAGAGGAACAGAAACAAAAATCAGTATGTGTTTTACTGGCAACCCCTGCAAAAGGGAGTCTTAAGAAAATCCAAAGGAAGGAACAGCAATAGGAGCCGAAGCAAAACCAACTTGCCTACTGTAAGGAGGAAGAAAATTGGAAAAAGAACTGTCCAAGGAAGCAAAGGTTCCCAGACCCAGATCACACCCCAGAAAAAGAAATTGTTTCCCAAATCCAAGGCTCCAGGCCTTGTTGGAGGCCTCTATACCATTAGCCCCAAAAGAGCCCCAGGTACAAATGACAATGGGGACCCACTGACTTCCTGTTGGACACTGATGCCAGTTATTTTGTTGTAAATATTAAATTGACCTCCTTAAGCACTAACATGCTGGTAGTAGTTGTAGTGACAGGCTGCACTGAGCATCATCCATTGCTCCAGCCCCTTGAATGTAAACTGAAAGAAAACAAATTAAGGCATAATTTTTTGTATATGCCAGATTGCCCGATCCCTCTCCTGGGATGAGATCTGTTATATTAATTAAATGCACAGATAACATTCTCACTCAAAAAGCAACAGCTTCATCTATAAGTACCTCCTGAAATGTACTCTGGCTCCAGCTTTTTTGCTTGCTTACCAGGAAAAGGAAACTGAACCCATCCCATTGAAGGTCATCAGAAAAGTGAGTAAAACTATATGGACTGATGGGATTCCAGGCAGGGCCATTAATGTTACTCCCATCAAGATCTTGCTTAAGGAAGCGGTAGCCTGCCTCCAAAAAAAAGAAAAAGAAAAAAGTACCCCCTTAAAAGAGAGTCACTAATAAGAATTCAGTCACTTCTAGATAAGTTTTTGAAATGGGTTGATTCATCCTTGTCAGTCCCCCTATATATGCCTATCCTGCCCTGTTAAGAAACCTCACACTGATGAGTACCAATCTGTGGAAGACTTGAGAACTACAAATAATATTATTCAGGACATTCATCACAGTACCTAATCCATACACCCTGTTGACTACAATGCCAGGTAACTCTGCCTACTGGTTCACTGAATTTAAAGGATGCATTCTTTTGTATCCCTCAAGAAAGAAAGTCCCAATTACTATTTGCTTTTGAATGGCAAAACCCAAATACCAAAGTAACTACTCAGTATTGCTGGCTATCCTACCTTAGGGATTTAAAAACTCCTACTCAATTTAACGAATGGCTGCCAAAAGACTTGCAAGAGCTACAGCTGCATCAGGGAATCCTCTTACAATATGTGGATGACCTGCTTTTAGCTAGCCCAGACTATGAACATTGTCTTTCAAATACTACTGCTGCTCTAAACCATCTAGCCTCATGCGGATATAAGGTGTCCACTAAAAAGGACCAAATTTGCAAACAAGTCACTTACCTGGGATTTCAGATTAGCCAAAGAACCCAAAGTCTGATGCCAGACCAAAAGCAGACAATCTTAAGCTTTAGGAAACCCAGAAACCGGAGGCTATTAGTGGGTTCCTGGGGAAGGCAGGATTCTACTGTATATGGATCCCTAACTTTGGACTAACAGCAAAGTCCTTGTGTGAGGCACTAAAAGGAACAGAAATAGAACCTTTGATTTGGATCCCAGAATGCCAAGCTGCTTTTAAGAAGTTGTTATGGTTTGGATGTGAAGTGTCCCTCCAAAAGCTCACGTGTGAAACAATGCAAGAAGGTTCAGAGGAGAAATGACTGAGTTGTAAGAGTCTTAACCCAATCAGTGATTTAATCCTCTGATAGGGATTAACTGAGTGGTAACTGCAGTGGTAGGATGTGGCTGGAGGAGTAGGGATTGAGGCATGGCTATGGGGTATAGATTTTGTTATCTGGAAAGTGAAGTCTCTCTCTCTGCTTCCTAATCATCATGATGTGAGCTGCTTCCCTCTGCCATCCTCTCCCAACCATGATGTTCAGCCTCACCTCAAGTCCTAAGGAATGGAGCTGGCCTTCTATAGACTAAGACCTCGGAAACTGTGAGCCCTCAAATAAACTCTTCCTCCTCTATAATTGTGCTGGTCAGATTCTTTAGTCACAGCAGTGAAAAAGCTGACTAAAACAGAAGTTAAAATATAACCTCATGATAGCCCGTGCCTTGAGACTTACCAAGGAATTCAGATTCTACATGCATGAGAAACAAGGCACAGCCCTTGGAGTTCCCTTACAGACACTAGGAGATATACCACAACCAGTGGCCTATTTATCAAAACAGCTAGACCCCTGTAAGGATGGCCTTAGGCATGAGCCTAAGCAAATCCATTTTAAAACTCCAGTTTGAAACCTGCAGTCTCACCAGGCATGCCTAACGGAGCCCTACATTATGGACCTCAGGCACAAACAAATCACTTCTCCCCACCCTGACAAACTCAGAGTGAAGTCTCTAGCATGTGGTCCTCGCCTCGATAAGGGAGAAAGGCAAGAAAATCAGGGTGGGGACCACCAAACCAGATGCTTTAACCCCAGGGTAAATGATGTTGGTGGCAGCTGATAGGGATTCAAAGGGGTGGTCAAAAGCCCCCAAATTTAGTATAAATAAGGGAGCAAATGAACAGACATTCAGCCAGCCCACACTGATGCCCTCACGTGGAGAGTCTGATGAGGACCTGGAATGACATCCCAACTCTTCTCATCATTTGCCTGATCCTCTGATCTTCCTCACTGCTCTCAAATTCTACAGCCACATCTTGTCCCTGGTGAGAATTGCAACTTCTCCCTACAACCTTCTCCTCAACTGGCCATCAGCTCCACCCCAGGAGAAGCCTGCCTTGGTTCCTGATCTGATCACCACGGTCTGAGAAGTGTACATTTTCAGGACTCAAAGCCTAAGGCTTGAGACTTTTGATCTGACACTTGAACTTAGCATGCAGATGGATGGCTGGTATGAGCCTGTCATGATTAAGTGTGTTTGCAGTGCTTAGAATTAATCTAGAATTGTTTGCTGTGAATTAATTAATCTAAAACTGTTTTCTATGAATTGATTGTTTATTGTAATGCTTAGCATTAGGGATTGTTATTTTTCTTGATTAAGAACCTATAGAGTGAAATTGTATTGAGTGATTTGAGTGAATAAAACACTGACAAAGGCAGAAGCACATGGATATTCTTTATTTCTTCCCCCTCGACTGCATAAATTGCACCTTTTGCCATTGCGACAACCACAGAGCCCTAGGTGGCCCTCCTGCCTGCAGCCAGCAGCTGCCACTTGTAATTTGCTATAGGAGACTGAAAAGTTCACTCTAGAACAACCCATTACTATATTTGTCCCCCACCAAGTCTTGGTCCTACTAGAACAGAAGGGTGGCTACTGGCTGACTGCTGGGAAGAGAGAGATATCAAGCCATCCTACTACACAACCCCAACGTCAATTTGTGTTATGTTATATCCAGCAACACTGTTGCCATTAGATAGTAAAAGACCATACAACATAACTGCCTAGACATTTTAGAAACTGTCTACTCTAGCAGACTGGACTTTTCTGATCAGCCTATCACAGAGCCAGACTGGGACCTCTTCAGAGATGGGAGCAGCTTCATAGATAATGGTCAGTGTAGTAGCTAGATATGCTGTGGTCACAAGCACAACAGGTATTGGAAGTTAAGGCTTTATCACTGGGAACATCAGCCCAGAAAGCAGAGCTAATCGCTCTGACAAGAGCTCTCAGGCTATCAAAAGGAAAGAAGGTAAACATTTATATAGACTCCAAATATGCTTTCACGATAGTACATGCACATGGGGCTATTTGGAAAGAAGGCTCCTCACTGCTGAAAACAAGGACATTAAACATGCTCTTGAAATACTGACATTAATACAAGGCAGTGGCTGAACCAAAGCAGGTGGCAATCATGCACTGTTCTGGTCACCAGAAGGTAGACACTACTGAAGCAAGGGGAAATCAAGCTGCCACTAGGGCAGTCAAAAGAGCTGCAAGAGTAAGCCACCATTTATTAGAGCTCTGATACCTCAGCATGAACTGGACCAATACAAGCCCATTTATACTGAGGAAGATGAAAAATGAGACAAAGAATGGGCTGTTATTATTTTTTTTTAGTTGTAGTTGGACACAGTACCTTTATTTTGTTTGTTTACTTTTATGTGACACTGAGGAACGAACCCATGCCTCGCACGTGCTAGGCAAGTGCCCCTACCACTGAGCCACAACCCCACCCCCAAAGAATGGGGTTTCGATTCCTGGGATAGTACTGCCAGGTGGAGACAAAATTCCCAAGGACTCATCTCCTGTCTGAAAGACTGGTCTGGTCCTTGGTGAAACATCTACATGTGAATACACAATGGGAGGGATACTTTGGTGAATCTTATCAAGCCCCAACACTGAAAGGCAGCCTACTGTGAGGAACACAACATGTGGGAACACACACTTTTGATGATTTTACCTAAATGCCCCATACCATAGGAAACTTCAGATATTTGCTTGTACAGGTGGAACGCTTGCCTACCACATGTGGGGCCCTGGGTTTGATCCTCAGCACCACGTAAAAATAAATGATGTAAAGGTATTGTGTCCAGCTACAACTAAAAAATAAATATTAAAAAAAAAAAAGTCCTGGAAAGAACAGGGACTGGAGCAACAACTGTGAGAAAAGTGGACAGGACTTAATGACATGCTTCTGATAACCCACACATCCCTGAAACTTGCTGGAATAAAACCCTGGGTTCATCATACTACAGTGAAAAAGTATCCAAGAGACTTGCAGGAAGTTGCATCCCCCGAATGGACATCAGAACCCTTAGGAGATGTACTTGTTTGAAACATAATGAGAGATTTGATGCTTTTAACAACTTTGATGCTTATCCCCATTCCCTCTCTAGGCTGAAAGAACAACAATTTGGTTAGAATAGCACAGACCTTGGCTACCTTGAATCAGGAAGTTGATTGATGATCTGCCTTCCAAGAGCACAATCTTCTATGGACCATGATGACCCCTTTGTACATCCAGTTATAAACTTACTCAGATACCAGATGAAGGGAGACTGGGCACCGACATGAGACCTCCGAGCCTGCACCATTATGTATTGTGTTTGAGTAATGCATTACACATCTGAGACACTCTTCAATGTTCCCTTTCTCACTCTTCCTCTTATGCATCTAATGCCATTTTCCTGGTCCATAGAGAAATACAAATTCCAGAATATCTTGAAACGAGACCTCCTCCAGAACAAGAACAAACACCTTTGTGTGTACAAAATATTGTCTAATTTTTCACAGAAAAGATTACAGTGTAACTAATTGCTTACTCCTTCCCAGCCCATTCTTGGATGGAATGCACAGAATTTAAAGTTGGGAATTATTTCCTATTGGGACCTAGTAGATGTCTTTAAAGAAAAACAATGGCTTTCTGGGCCCCTGCAGTACAGGTGTTCACATATAAAATTAATAACTATCCTTGGGCTTTCAAATGCCTCAGAAACTTCACAACTCCCACCCAATGTTTTCTAGGGAATTCAGACACCATTTCAATTCATTATTTAAAGGAATCTCAGCTCATTGGGCAAGCTCCCTAAAGCTTTTTACTGGACTGGCAAGGACCTCCCTGGTAGAATTCCTGATAGCGATGAATACTTTTTTGGCTACCTTACTGCCCTGGTGGGGAACTGGGGCACACCATTGGGCCCTCCAAAATCTGTCAAAAACTTTGATCAACTTGGCCAATGAGACAGCCTTGTCCATCTCAAATTTACAGACTTGTCTGGACTTCTTGGCCAAGGTAATTCTAAATAACTGCATGGCATTAGACTGTTAGTCAAGTAAGGAGTAGTTTGTGCTATAGCTAATATATACTGCTGCGTTTATATTAACACCTTCTCACAGATGGAGACCAGTATTGAAAAGATCAGTAACTAGCAACCTGGCCACAACAGACCCTTGACCACCACACATCCGGTTTGGATGGAATGGGAATAGGCCTAACTGACTGGTTTTCTAGCCTCTTCTCTTGTATACCAAGAAATATTAATTCTATTTTGCTACGTCTTCTCTACCTCATTCTGACTACCTCACTCATCACTGCCCTTGTATATGTGTCTTTCCATTTACTGCTCTGTTGCTATTCCACCCTTTGCAACTATGCAACAAAAAACCAGAAGAGAGAATGGGTAACAAGTAAACAGCTTCCAAAGATCTCCCTCTTTGCCCCCTTTCAGCAGGAAATAGCTTGGAAATATAGTTGCCCACTTTCCATAAAAATGGAAGCTACAAATTGACAGTGGAGAAATGGAACAGGGATTCATTTGATGCTTTGACTATATCCCTTGTCGCTTTAAAACTTACATGTTTTTTTCTTTTTCCCAACCTTCTTTTCCCTGGTCCTCTTTTCTCTGACCTTCTCCTCCCTGATGTTCTGTTCCCTGATCCTCTCCTCCTTGATCTCTCCTGCCTAATCTCATTTCCCTCAATCACCTCTTTAAACCACCCCAGCTCCCCACCCCACCCCCCACCCCCGTTCCCCCATGATAGAATCATAGGCTCTGGGACAAGAGTTCCCTGAATTTGTCCTTTGTTAACAAAGCAATATAACTTTTTCCTTTTTAACTTTTTTAGTTGTAGATGGACACAATAGCTGTATTTATTTATGGTTTTATGTAGTGCTGAGGATTGAATCCAGTGCCTCAGACATGCTAAGCAAACGCTCTACCACTCAGCCTCAACCTCAACCCCTTTTTCATTTTTCTCAAAACAAACAAACAAAACAGAATCCTGGAATTGAAGACCAGTTCTGATACACACTAGCATAGGTAAATCTTTTAACCTCTCAATGTTTCCCTCATTTATAAAATTGGAATAATAATATCTACTTCAAAGAGTTGCTGAAGATCAAAGTGTGCCTACAAATGGTTGTCATAGTATATAGCTCAGAGTAAGTGTTCACTAAACATTAACCATAATTATTTAGTATTTACATAATAAAAATTTTCTAACAGCAAATTCACCCACTCCAACCTCCTTAACACTTGAATCTTACCATTATATGTCCATTTGTTCATCATTCAATAAAAATACACTATTTACTAAAAGAAAAAACAGGTGCATAAAATACGTCACTTTTTTCATAAGTGCAAAACTATTAAAAATTAAAGTAGACAGCAACAACTCAAGAAAATCGAAAAAGTATAAAGTTTTCTCTTATTTTTGATGAGAGATGTAATATACAACCTGCCACTTTAAGACTACATTCATTCAACACATAAATGAGAAAATATGGGACGGGAAAAGGAATGGGATCTAGCATTTTCTAGGGTAAGGTCATAAAAACAACTGAGATACTAAGGGAAAAACCTGGTATATATAGGGAATAGCTAGCAGTTCAGGTACTGGTATAGAAATAAGGAAAGTAAGAGTACTGAGATTAGTCAGCCCAGATCCATAAAGGCTTTGAATACAAGTTGGAGTCTAACTTATATTCCTTCAACAAGGAAAATTCAAAAATTTATAAGTAGTGAAATAAGTTCACAAATGCACACTCCAAAGGTAAGTATTACATAACATCTAAAAAGGACTGGAGAAGAAATCTGTCCTCTGCCAATATGAGAAACCTACAAAGTAATTAGGCAGGTGGGGGGAAAAATGGAGAGAAAGTGTGAGGGAGAAATACTAACACAACTAGATCAGTAAATTTTAAAATTAGTTAAACCTGGGAGGAAACAATGATTCAAATTTCAAGCCTTAGTTCAGTGAACTGCACTGAAAAAAAAAAATGGCTCCCAAACTTCACAAATCACTTATCTACTTTCCTGAATTCCATACCATACTTTAATTTCCTTTTTTAATTAGTGATTTTTTTAATACTCCTATTTTATTTATTTATTTTTATGTGGTGTTGCTGAGGATCAAACCTAGTGCCTCACATGTATTAGTTAAGCTCTCTGCCACTGACTCCAGCACCAGCTCCCATATTTTAACTTCTTAATTGGACTAAATTATTTTTACCTATAGAGTGAAACAAGTACCTTGCAAGAACTTGGTATAGTAACTAACACAAAGATTCGAAAAGTCTGGAAGATTCTAAGTAAAGGGGGGAAATGATCTATTAATTGTACCCAATATATTATAACATGCTTTTTAAAAGTAGAATAATCCTATAATCATTTGTTCACAAAAAATAGGAACTAAAATTCCCATATCCATTGGTTCATCGGTATATCCCCAATGCTTAGAATAGTGTCCAGTATAATGTTTGTACTCAATTTGTTGAGTACACATGTGAATGAGAAAAGAAAGAAAGAATCACAGCCTCTGGGATAGGAGTCTCCTGTGTTTCTCCTTTGCTAGCAAAGCAATAAATCTTTTTTTTTTTCTCCTTTTTAAAAAAAAAAAAAAAAAGAATTTTAAGAAAGGTTCTATGTTGGTTTCAATGTTTCTGAGGGTTCAATGTTCTCTTCCAATCTTTTTATTAAAATGGTCTTATAAAGCTAATTCTCCTTTCACAAATATAAAAGCAAATTTAGTATAGGTTATAATAATGATTTTAAGTAATACTGAATTATTAAGCTATGAAAAGCAAATAAAAATCATAATTTAACATATTATCACATCCCAAGAAAACAACATCAGAGATTTTACACATTTTTAGGTATGCCTATTTTTAGGTTTGGTTCCATTTTAGAATTTCAAATGTTATTTAGTTAAACTTGTGATAAAAAGTCAAAATCACCCCATACATGCATGAATTTAAAGGCAATATTTGTTACTAAGTGAGAAATTTGTGGTTTATCATCTTACCAGGTCTCTCCTTTCCAGTGCCTTTTGACTCAGCAAATTTTTGTATTAAACTTTCAATAGTTGTATTAGCCATATTGTTTATAAATTCTTCATGAACCTATTAAAACAAAGAAAAAATGTTAATTTATCCATAAATATTTTTACTATATTTCAGAAAAAACTTCTACAAAGCAATAAAAATTTATTAAAACTAAAAATTATTGTCTTGATCCAAGGGCATTTGGGAACTTTCATTTACCTAACATACTATTACCTAACAGTATTAGCAGATCTGTGAAGACCAATAACTGCTTACCTTTGCTCCTTTAAGATATGGCCTCACAGCATTAGAAATCAAGGTAGTTTTCAGTTCTCATATTTTGTCTTTTTTTTTTTTTTTTTTGGTGCTAGGGATTGAACCCAGGGCCTTGCACATATAAGGCAAGCACGCTACCAATTGAGCTATATCCCCAGTCCTCCAGTTCCTTTTGAATGTTTTAGACATAAAATTCTTATGATAATTAAAACTTATAAAGACAATGAAAACAGTTTGGAGGTTTATTTATTTAGTTAGTTAGTTGTTGATAGGTCTTTATTTTTATTTATTTATTTTTATGTGGTGCTGAGGATCGAATCCAGTGCCTCACATACGCTAGGCAAACGCTTTACCACTCAACTCAGCCACAACCCCAGCCCTAGTTTGGGGGGTTTAATAGTAAAAAATAAAAGACTTCATCTTTCTGTATTGTTATTTCAATGCACCCAAAATTCTCATCACTAAACTTCTTTTATATTTCCAGAACATTTCTAAGATCAATTTCTCTAACTTACTGAAGTTTAAAACAGAAATATTCAAGAATCAGCAACTTCAAACTTTAAATTAAAGAGGACTGAGCATACTTAGTTTCGAAAAAATAATTTGAATTATAATACTTATTAACCAAAAATAAAAAATGCTTATAATTACATATTCATTATCTGAAATAATTCAGTATCATATTAATTTTAGACAGTGTGACAAAGATTCATAAATAGCCATAAATAAACATAAAATGTCATAAATTGATTCAACATAAAGTAAAAATACTTACCTGGCCTATTTGCAAATGAATTTCCTTTATAGCATTTGACAAGGATCCGATTATTTCCTTTATGTGAATGAGATGAGTTTCTTCAATATCTTGAAATTTCTGGGTAGCAAATATAAAGTTATATAAATACATATATATATATATGCACACATAAATAAAGCATAGATATATACAATTATATATTCTAAATTAAAAGAGATTTTATAAATCATCTCAATACTGATAACCAAATTAAGCAAGTTACTATTATTACATAACATTTAACAATACCTCTCCACAAATGATTCTTCAATATATCTACTAATTCACTGAAATATAACATTGAGAAAAGTTAACTTTTTGTTATGTCATCTCTTTGGCCAATATGAACTTTTTTGAAGTTTAAAGATACTACACGTTAAATTCTTAATTTTTAAAAAAACATTAGGAGATTAAGAGGCGAATAATGTTACAAAATCCAAGGAAGAAGAGTTTCCAAAACTGAAAAACAATAAGCTGGTAGAAGAAAATTATAGTTTACTGCTGAAGACTACAATCTGTCCAAAGATCTCAAAATGTCATTCTGAGTTCTTGAAATTATTAAAATAATCTCAAGAAGATATGTTCTGTGAATGAAAAAATTAGGGAAAGAAGCTCTTGTAACCAAAGGTGGAGATGCTCCAGATCATGTAGGGGACATTTTCAAACTATAAAACACATTGATTCACCAATACTACTTGAGGAATGGGGATGAAAACAGGTAAGAATATTGTTTGGAAAAAATTCCAAGGTATTGTAGTATTTATTCCCTCTGAGATTAAAAAGTAAAACAAAACAAAACACCACTCCTAGCCTTGGTTTCACAATAAACATACTAAAAACTCTTAAGAGCGAATGGGGTTGTAGAGTGGTACTTTTCCATCATGCTCAAAACTTAGGTTTGATCTCCACCCCACATACATATAAGCACATGCAAGCATGTACACACACACACACACACACACAGACAAAAAAAAAAAACCCTCAGAAATACTCAAATAAGGAAACATTTCACTTTGCTTAACCCAGCATTTTATAAATTTATTTGTAGCAATCTGTAAATTTCTTTGATCTCACAACCTTTTTTTTTTTTAATTCTTTTTCCTTAAATATTACTAACTCACAAAAGAATGTTCCTCAAAACAGGGTTTGGGAAATGCTGAATCAGACATTTTAAAACAACATACAATTGTCATTTCTACTGCACAAATCTGATTAAACTTTTCTTGCCAGGAAAACAGCAGTTCTAAGGAATGGGCCTAACAGCCTTATTATATCTTCCTCATAGTTTATCAAATTACATTCCTTCATCTCATAGTGATGTCCAAACTTCTCTAGCACTGAATTACATGATCAGAAAACACTAAGCCAAATTATATCTACATTTGTGTAGATAAAATAAACTTCTAAAGAAATCAATAAGGGGTCTGGGGTTGTGGCTCAGCATGCTTGCCTAGCATGTGTGAGGCACTGAGTTCGATTCTCAGCACCATAAACAAATTTTAAAAAAAGGTCCATCAACAACTAAAAAATAATAAAAAAAGAAATCAATAAGGACAAAATTACATTTATAGCAGTAATGTAACAATACCCACAAAATTTAAGTCCATTTTATTAATGAGGAATAGTAGAATTAAAATAATTGCACTGTCATTGATTAATTCTCTAAGCCAAAGAGAATATTTCAAAATCCTGGATTATTCTCAATAGAAATATATTCAGTAGTAAAATGATATTTCTAAGTTCATATTAAAATAAGAGGTCCTCAGCTTAAATTTCAAAATTTTAATGAATAATGTATTTTCTTATAGACTGGCAGAACTAAATACAGTAAAGCTAGGCAATAGAGCCATTAATTTTAGGGGATAACCACTAAATTCAAGGAAACTGCATCTTCATTCCCCTTTTTCAAAAAAACAGAATCAGTGCATTAGTTATACATAATGGTGGGGTTCATTTCAAAATATTCATAAAATCTTGGAATATAATTTGCTCCATTTCAGTCCCCAGTGCTTTTATCTTGCAGTCTCCTCCTTCGTTCCCTTGTTCCCCCCCCCCTTCCTCTGCTCTTCTGATCTTCCTTCTATTTATTTCTATTTTAATTGGGACTTTGTAGATACATCCAAAGGCCAAATTCACTGTATCAAATTAATACCACATTCCTTCACTTTTTCTATCCCTCTTCCCTCCTCTTCAGTCTCCTTTACTCCACTGATCATACCGCTGTTTTCATGAGATCCATGTGGCCCCCCACTTCCACCACCACCCGCTTGCTTAGCTCTAACTTCTGCAAATGAGAGAAAACATTTCATCCTTGACTTTCTGGGTCTGATTTACTTCACTTAGCATGATATTCTCCAGTTTCATGTATCAGGAAATGCCATAATTTAATTCTTCTTTATGGCCAAGTAAAACTCCATTGTGTATACAAACCACATTTTCTTAAGCCACTTGTGTACTGATGGGTACCTGGGCTTGTTCCACAGCCTGGCTATTGTGAATTACACTGCAGCAAACACTGATGTACCTGTATCACTACAGTATGCTAATTTCACTTCTTGTGGATAAATATCAAGTGGTGGGATAGCTGGGTCATGTGGTGGTTCTATTCCCAATCTCTTCAAGAATCTCCATACTGCTTTCCAAAGTGGTCATATTAATTTGCAGTCCCAGCAACAATTCATGAGTATCCCTTCCCCTCCCCCCCGATCTTCACCAGCATTTATTATTGTTTGTGTTCTTGAGAATGCCATTCTAACTGGATTGAGATGGAATCTCAAAGTGTAGTTTTGGTTTGCATTTTCCTGATTGCCATGGATATTGAACATTTTTTCATATATTTGTTAACCATTTATATTTCTTCCTTTGAGAAATATCTGTTTGGTTCTTTTGCCCATTTATTAATTGGTTTTTTGTTTTGTTTTGCTATTTTCTTGAGTTGTTTATGTATTCTGGGTATTAATCCCCCCATCAGAGGAGTAGCTGGCAAATATTTTCTCCTATTCTGTAGGCTCTCTTGTCATGCTCTTAATCATTTCCTTTGCTGTTCAGAAGATTTTTTAATCTGATGGCATCCCACTTGCTGATTCTTGGTTTTATTTCTTGAGCTTTGGGGATCTTGTTAAGGAAGTTGCTGCCTGTGCCAATATGTTGGAGTGTTGATTCTGTTTTCTTCTATCAGTTGCAAAGTTTCTGGTCTAATTCCAAGGTCTTTGATCCACTTGATTGGACTTACATGCAGGGTGAGAAGGACCTAGTTTCATTCTACACATGGATATCCAGTTTTCTCAAAACCGTTTGTTAAGACTATGTTTTTTCCCAAGATAGATTCTGGCACCTTTGCCAAGTCTCAGATGACTGCAACTACGTGGGTTCATCTCTGTGTTCTATTCTATTTCATTGGTCTTCATGTCTTTTGTGTGTGTGTATGTGGGTATGCCAATACCATGCTCTTTTTGTTATCTGAAACCAGGTGGTGTGATGACGACTCCAGCATCATTATTCTAGCTCAGGACTGCTTTGGCTATTCTGGGTCTTTTATTCTTCCACATGAATGTTTGGACTGTTTTTTCCAGTTCTGTGAGAATATAATTGGTACTCTGATGGGGATTGCACTGAATCTCCATAACCCTTTTGATAATATGGTCATTTTGACAATATTAATTCTGCCTATCCAAGAACACGGGAGATCTTTCCATCTTCTAAAGTCTTCTTCAGTTTCTTTCATCAGCATTCTATAGTTTTCATTTTAGAGGTCTTTCACCACTTTGTTAGATTTATTCTTGAGTATTTATTTTGGTGGGGGTAGGTTACTGTGAATGGGATAGTTTTCCTGATTTCCTTCTCCGTATATTCACTACTGGAGTATAGGAAAGCTATTGATTTATGAATATTTACCTTATAATCTACAACTTTGATAAATTTATCATCTCTAGAAGTATTCTGGTGGAGATTTTTGAGTCTTCTAGATGTAGAATCATGTCATCAGCAAACAAGGATAATTTGACTTCTTTCTTTCCTATCTGTATCATTTTAATTTCCTTCTCTTGCCTGATTGCCGTACTAGAGTTAGAAAAACTATACTGAATAAGAGTGGTGAGAGTGGGCATCCTGGTTTGCTCCTGGTTGTAGAAGAAATGTTTTCAGTGTACCTATAATGTTGGCTTCAGGTTTGTCATATACAGCCTTTATGATGTTGAGGTAAGTTCTTTCCATCCCTAGCTTTTCCACTGTTTTTTAACATGAATGGGTCCTGGGTTTATCAAAAATCTTTTCTGACTCTATTGAGATGACCAAGTGATTCTTGGCCTTAATTCTGCTTAAGTGGTAAATTACATTTATTGATTTGCAGATGTTGAACCAACCTTGAATCATGGAATGAAACATACTTGATTACAGTATGTCATCTTCTTGATGTGTTTTTGAATGTGGTTTGCTAATATTTTATTTAGGATTTTTTGCATTAATGTTGATCAAGAATACTGGTCTGCACTTTCCTTAATGCATATTTGTGTGGTTTTGGTATGATGATTACACTGGCTCCATAGGATGTATTTGGGAGTGTTCCCTCCTATTTCATGAAATAATCTGACAAAGAATGATGTTAGATTTTTTTTTAAAGGTCTCATAGAGCTTGGCTGAGAATCCATCTGGTCCTGGGCTTTTCTTTGTTGGAAAGCTTTCAATTGCTGCTTCAATTTCATTGCTTGCTTAGGTTTTCTATATCTCCCTGTTCTATTTGGGTAGGTCTTTCTTATGTGTCTAGAAATTTGTCCATGTCTTCCAGATTTTCCATTTTACTGGAGTGTAAGCTTTCAAAATAGTTTCTAAAGATCCTCTGGATTTCAGAGTGTCTTTGGCAATATCTCTTTTTCATCTCTAATTTTGTTGATTTGGGCCTTGTCCCTCTTTCTTCTAGTTAGTTTGCTAAGAGTTTATCAACTTTGCTATCTTCTTAACTTTGATAGCAAAGTTTGTTGCACACATCCTTTGTAATATTTTTTGTTCTCAACTTCATTCATTCTTTTAATCTTAATTATGTCCTTCTTAATTATTTCCTGTCTTCTACTCAGTTTGGAATTAGTTTGTTTTTCCTTTTCTAGGACCTTGAGGTGTATAGTATTAGATTATTTGGGATCTTTGTTTTTTTTAAATGTAGGCACTTAATGCAATAAACTTTCCTCCTAAAACTGCCTTATACTGTCCTAGAGAACTTTATTTTTTGTATCTCTGATCTCATTTAAATCTATTTATTGCTTTCTCCTTTCATTTATGATCCACTCCTCATTTAAAAGAGTACTGTTCAATCTTCATGTGTTTATGTGGTTTCTATCATTTTTATTCCTGTTAATTTCATTCCATTATAATTCTATAAAGTCATAGGATTATACCAGTTTTTGTATTTGCTAAGACTTATGTTGTGACTTAGTTATATGGTATATTGTGGAAAAGGTTCCAGGAGCTGCTAAGGAAAAAGTGAAATCAGCTATTCTGGGGGTCATTTTGTAGATGTTTGTTTGTTAGGTCCAGTTGATTTATAGTATTATTTAGACTGGAAATATTTTTATTGATTTTTATGTTGAATGTCCAATTGGTGCAAGGGCTTTGTTGAAACCATCCCATATTTTTGTACTTGGGTCTATCTGGGATTTATTGTTAAGAAGTATTTTTAATGAAATTAGGTGCACTGCCATTTGAGGCACAAATATTTACTGTCATCATATATTCCAGTTGGAATGTTTGCTTTCCAGGATGTAGTGACTTGGTATTTTCTGATTAATTTTTGCTTGAAGTCTGCTTTTGTTGGATTGAGAATAGCTTCTCCTCCTTGTTTTTGGATTTCACTTGCATGGAATATTATTTCCATTCTTTCACTTTCAGTCTGTGGGTGTCTTTGCCTATGAGATGAGTCTCTTGCAAACAGCATCTACTTGGATCTTATTTTTAATCCATTCTGCCAATCTGTCTTTTACTTGGGAAGCTGAGATCATTTATATGCAGTGTTTTTATGGGTAGATATTTGTTATTTGTTGCCATTTTGGCTTCTTTGCTATGTATAACTTGGTCTTATTTCCATTTGCTTAGTTATTCTTCTAGATAGGTTCATCCATTTATAAGCTTTGGAATTTGTTTTATGAGTTCTGTGTGTAGTATATCTGTAAGTATTTTGTAGTTGTCGTTTAGTGGTCATAAATTCTTTTAGCTTATCCTGATCATGAAAAGTTTTTCTTCCATCTTTGATTCTAAAAGACAACTTTGCTACATACAGCTCTCTTGGCTCTCAACTATTTTCTTTTAAAGCTTGAAACACCTCATTCCAAGCCCTCCTAGATTTTAGAGTCTGATCTGAGAAGTCAGAAGTGAGCCTTATTGACTTACCTCTAAATGTGACCTGACATTTTTATCTTGCAGCTTTTAATATTCTTTCCTAACTTTCTATATCATGCATTTTGATTATGATGTGTCTTGGGAAGAATCTTTTTTGATCTTTATTTAGTGTGCTATATGACTCCTATATGTGGATGTCCATCTCATTTCTAAGGTCAGGAAAAATATTTCTGCTATTATTTAACTGAAAAGATTCTTAATACCTTTATCCTGTATCTCTACATTTTCTTCTATCCCAATGATTCTCAAGTTTGCTCTATTGATGTTTTCCCAGAATTTTTGTATATTCCAATCGTGGTCTCTTTTTTAACTGCATACTAACTATTCAAGTTCATATTCCCTGTCTTTAAGGTCAGTCTTCAAGAAGTAGTTCTGTCTTCAAGGTCTGAAGTTCTATTTTCTATGTAATCTAATCTGCTGGTGATACTTTCAAGATAATTTTTAATTTTATTCATTGTGACTTTCCCTTCCAAAAATCCTGGAAATCAACTCAATTTCCTTATTAAAATAGTCTTTCACCTCCTATTATTTCTTCCCTTGATTATTCTTTAGATCTTCTTTTAATAATTAGTTTATTATAGTCTTTCTCTGGAATTTCATCCACTTTCATATCTTGTGGATTCCTCTGTTGGGGTACTATAAATTTTGGCAAGAGATTTGTTTGCTCATTTCTTCATGTTTTCAGAGGTCTTGGATTTGCATGTGTGTTGACATGGATTCCTCTCCCTCTTTTATTTTCATTCCCTTTTGAAATATTACACTACACTAAATAAAATACTTTCTTAATTATTTAGAAACATTTGAGGCATGAATCCATACAGAAATTCAAAGCACAATTCAAATGCAATTTTAAAATTTTGTTATTTGGAGGGTAAGGATTACTGCTAACTACCATAATTTCTCAAAATTAGTGACTACTAAACTCAGAGCAATTCATCAATAGGAAATAAGGATAGTCAAGTGTTAAGTACAAATAAATGAACTTTATTGAACTAACCATGGCTTTATGTACTGACAATACTGCTTTACAGAGGCTTATAATCCTTTATTCACTCTTCATTACCAGATGAGGTTTAGCATTCTAATTTTTTGGATTTTTAAAAAATAAAAATGCATGCATTATAAAAATACCTCGTGTTTTAGACTACCATCAGCAGGACTTAAAGCAGCATTCTTTTTTCAAACACATTAATATTTCTAAAGGAAAATATATGTATATTTGATCTAAATAAGATAAATAAGACTATGAACATCTTTACATTGGTTCAGGTCACATTTTGCTGCCAAATAAGTTACCAAAAAAAAAAAAAAAAAACCACCTTTTTTCTTCTCAGAGCTTTGGGGATTCACAATTGTGTACAAAAGACTGTGGATATTAAATCCAGTTGAGATTACTTGGCCCTTCCAAAACTGACTACTTGATGTCTCCATCTGGGTTATCTCAAAGGTATCTCAAAATTTACCTGTTCAAAACTAAATATCTGATCTCTTTGCCCATCAAACTAAGAGTTCTTCATCTAATCTTTCCCAATCCTCTCTATCCACAGAGAATTGCAAGCCAAAATTTGAAAGTAATCTTATTTTCCTCAAAATTTCTCTACCTATTCTGCCACTTTCAAGGCATTCACTTTTCTCCTCCTCCAAGACTACCACTCTAGATATCATCCTTCTCACATATTATATATACTGCCTTCTATACTGGACAATGTCCTTTGGTGGTACTATAATCCTACACAAAACTGATAGAATTATCTTTTAAAATATAGATCAGATAATGTCACATCCTCTCCTAAAACCCTTAGGAGGTTTCCAGATACTCTTAGAAGAAAATGTAAATCCTTACTAAAACCCAGTCCTGGACTTCACTCTTCAACTGCATTTCTCTCCACCATCTCCTCAATTTTAGTATGTATTTTTTTACTTTCCTGAATGCATTATTTCTTTTACACCTCTAAGATCTCACATCCGTGCTCCAAATCTTGAAACACTCTTGTACTATTAGTCTCCTACCTTTCTTCAAGTCTCAATTTTAAATGTCACTTCTCCAAAGTGACTTCCTAACCCAAATTAGGTCATTCCTATTATTCTACCTTATGGAAACTTATTCTTTTCAATTGTAACATTTACAATTATTTATCAACTGAAGCATGTATTTAATGTTTGCCTCCATATTCTATACTAGAAACTTTAAGCAGAGTTATTTACATGTATACTGCATATATCCAGCATTTAGGACAATACCTACAAAATGATAAAGAGGGATGCCTACATGCAAGACTATTGGTTTCTAAGATGTGAGTCATGCACTTCTTCTAGTGAGAAGACAAAAAATTAAGAGTCCAAAATAACAGATTTACAAAATCCTTCATACTTACTGTATACCCACCATGAGCTGGGATCTATTTTAAATACTGAGGATATAACAATATAAAAAATAAGTCAATTCCTGTTCTTAGAGAACTTAAATTTTAGTGAGGGACGACAGACAATATAAAATAAATAGCCTGACAATGTGGTGCATGCCTATAATCCCAAAGACATGGGGGGATGATGCAGGAGGACTGTGAGATTGAGGCCAGCCTCAGTAACTTAAGATCATGTTTTAGAATAAAAATAATAAGGGCTTGGGACATTAGCTCAGTGGTAGAGCATTGCAGGGTTTAAGTCCCCAATACTGCCAAAAGAAAAAAAAATAAGAAGTCAGTGATCTTCTGTATGTTTACAATCTCTCAGCTATGACTCAACCATTTTAATGAAAATAGCTTTTCATTAGTCATTGCTTTTCAGAGGTTCTAACCTCTAGCCTCAGTATCAGAGCTGTAGTCCACTATGATAAACATGCTGCATGATAAAAAAAAAATAAACCCTGCTGGAAGCCACCAGTGAATTACTTGAGGGTTTTCTCTCAGTATGGCAGACAGGGAGATTTTAGGTTTAACCTTGGGAACTATGTATGGCTCTCCCAGGACATAGATTTCCCAAGGAACCTGACCTTTATCTGCACTCTACTAGGAAGATCCCTCATAGTAGCTCCAGAGATGGGCATAACCTGTTGGAAACTGGACAGCCTACCTATAACTTTTTTTTTTTTTTTGGTGAAGAATATTCTATGGAAGGCCTTTAATGTTCCCCAATATAAAGAAAGCAAGCACAGGTCCCATTTCATCTTTTTAGTACACAAGCTCAAGCTGTGTGATTGGCTACCGGTCCAACCCCTGCTTTCTGATAATATTTTCTGTGTCCTATTGTTTTTTTCATCGTTCTATTTTTCTTAGCTTTTATTTTGCAGCCAGCCCGTTCTACGGAGGGGAACCACATTTCCATCACCTGTGTGGGATGCATGCGAGAAAACCCGATATTGCAAACTACTGAGATTTGTGGGTTTCTCTGTCATCTTAGCATACCTAATCTGACCTGATAGAAGTGAAATTCATGGTATCTTGGATGGTGATTGGTGCTAATGAGGAAAATAAAACAAAAAGATAAGAAGGATGGAAGTGGAAATATTAGGAAGGACTCATAAATGGCATCCACCTTAAACTAAGCCTTTAATTATGGCTCTAAGAACACCAAACTGAATATAATTTATCTCAAGATTATAGAAGAGATATTTTATTGTCTTTTTCCCCCACTAAAATGTAAGTGCTATAGAAGAGGGTTTTTTTCATTATTTCACTGACTGTATTATCCTCAATACTGAGTCTTTCCAGTTTTCTTAAGTAAATCTTAAAGTCCACACACAAGTCATTGTCTACATCATGTACCAATGACTTCATTTTCCCTAATTATCTTTAAACAGCCTCTTCTGAACCATCTGAATAATTTTTATGATATTATTAGAACTGTATCTTGGTTCTCTATCTCATCTTCCAAACATGATGCAAACAGCATTATCAGAACACTGAAAATTTAAAATTTCTAATACCAAGAAATTATATAGCAGAAAAAATTCTACTAATTAGTACACACAAATACAATTATCTTGTTGGGTTTTTATATATATACCTTTATTTTATTTCTTCATTTTTATGTGGTGCTGAGGATTGAACTCAGCACTTCCCACGTGCTAGGTGAGCACTCTACCACTGAGCCATAACCCCAGCCCTACAAAGTATCCTGTTTTTAACTTAAAGTCTTAAAAATACCAACCTGGGCTGTTTCTGTCATTTTCTGTTCAAAATCAGCTTTTGCTAATGCATATTTTTCCACATAGAGTTTATACGTATCTGTAGCTTTCTTAGATTTAACAGCTGCCTGTAACAAAACAAAAATGTTTTTAATTTTATGTTGATCTTTTTTTCCCCTAATATAAGTTCATTTGAAATAACAAATTAAAATGCACTTTTTACATTGATATTTTTATTTTTTTAATTGATTTTATTTATTTAAATAAATAAATTTATTTATTTAAATACATGATAGTAAAATGCATTACAATTCTTATTACACATAAGAGCACAATTTTTCATATCTCTGTTTGTAGATAAAGTATGTTGACACCAATTCATGTCTTCATACATATACTTTGGATAATGATGTCTATCATATTCCAACATCATTGCTAACCCCCTGCCCCCTCCCTTACCCTCCTACCCTCTGCCCTATCTGGAGTTCCTCTATTCCTCCCATGCTCCCCCTCCCTCCCCACTCTGAGTCAGTCACCTTATAACAGAGAAAACATTCGGAATTTGTCTTTTTGGGATTGGCTAACTTCACTTAGCATCATCTTTTCCAACTCCATCCATTTACCTGCAAATGCCATGATTTTATTCTATTTTATTGCTGAGTAATAGTCTATTGTGTATATGCCACATTTTTTTAAATCCATTCCTCTAATGAAAGGCATCTAGGTTGGTTTCATAGTTTAAATATTGTGAATTGTGCTACTATAAACATTAATGTGGCTGTGTCCCTGTAGTATGCTATTTTTAAGTCCTTTGGGCATAGACTGAGGAGAGGGATAGCTGGGTTAAATGCATTTTAAGATTTCAATATGACAAATAACTTTAATACCTGGTGGTCAAGCCTGCCTTAATCGTCTTGTTTTTGTTGTGATCATAAATTAACTCAGGAATTAAACATTGACTCTCCTTTCTATCTGATGAAATATACTTTAAAAAATTAAAATACTCTCATTTTATAAACCAGAGTGAGATTGTATAACCACATTATAATAGTACAGTGTTACTAAAACTATATTAACACACTGTAAGAAAGAAATTTTCTGACAATGTACAAAAAAATGTTACAATACCATGAGAATATTCTTGGCACTTCTAAATGAGTGAGTCTTCCTTCCTCCCCTACAACATATACATATTCCACTTAATGTCTGATTAAAGTCTATAAACCTAGATCAAAAGCTAAGAAGACTGGGGTTCTTGGGGGGTTTTTTTCCCATTATGTTGCAGCAAATCTATGAATTTGTTTTTAATCTTTGCCTAATTTTTCAAGATTTCTATCTTTAAAAAATGTTGCTACAATATTACCAGTTCAGTTATTTATTCAATTAAAAATTAAAAATAACAAATATGGTAGTCAGTTTTGTATTCAGAAATGTATTGGTAGCAGGGATGTTTTCATAATTTTCAGAGATTATGCATTCCTCATGAATACTTTTATATTGAGGATTGAACCCAGCACTTTGGGAACCAGAATGCATATTTGCAAATATGCATTTCCAAACTTAAAATATAGGTGTGAACAGTGTGTACCAGTAAAAAAAAAAAATTAAAAATATATTAATATTTGAAAGTGAGGAATACCAACATAAGTTATATTTTTTTTTTCTCAAGGACTCCATAAAAGAAAGATAGCCTACATATAAACAATTATAAATTGGTAGAAAGTAAACAAGTCACATATATCAAGATAAATCCTGAGGAAGACAGACATTCAGGGGAATTTCTGGCATCATGTTGAGTAGGGTATACACATAGCTATCAAGAAACTTTACTAAGTATTCTCAAATGACTGATCAATTTGAACATAGGAAGATTGGAGTGGGTGACTGAAATAAATAAGAGTTCAAAAAAAAGATCAAAGACAAGTTACAGAAATCCAAGATATAAAAACCTCCGTTTTCTTATTGAGGTAACACTCTGCTATGAATGAGAAACAATAGGGTAAGACCTCAGAGCTTAATGAAAATTTAAAATAAATTTCAAACCATGGTATAGAGGACATAACAAGCAGTACAACTAGATGATTAAAAGTAATGGTAAAGGGAAAAGCTGGAAACTATAAAATCTGTGTAGAGCCAATCAGGACCACTAATGTAATTATCTCCAGCTGTGATCAGGAGTCTAAGAACAACAGTTAGAAATACAATGGGGCCTACCCTGTGGTCTGGCTAGAGATAGGGTTGTAGCTCAGTGGTAGAGCCTTGCCTAGCACATGTGAGGCATTGAGTTTGATCCTCAGCACCACATAAAAATAAATAAATAGGGCTGGAGTTGTGGCTAAGTGGTAGAGCACCTGCCTAGCACGTGTGAGGCACTGGGTTCGATTCTCAGCACCGAATATGAATAAATAAAAATAAGGTCCATTGGCAACCAAAAAGTATTTTTAAAAATAAATAAAATAAAGGTATTGTGTCTACCCAGAACTGAAAAAGAAAAAAATTTAAAAAATAGCAACTTTGTTCTCTCTAACTACATATATTACAGAAAGTATATATGTTATATGTTTTCCTACCTTAGAGAATATAGGAAGTCATTTTACCATGTAGTGTAAATAAAACTGCTTTGGAAACTAGAAGAACTTAACTCAAAATTTTGGCTCTACCATTTACTACCCTTTTGATCTTGTCTCTAAGCTTTACATAGTTCTCTCATTCTTAAAATAGGAATAATATCATTTATTTGTAAAATATACGGTAGTGATGAAATGTAAGTAAATAAAATCTTTATGATAGGGCTTGACATACAGTCAAATTTAAAAAATAAGTGGTATCAGCTATTTTTCATAGTTTCTAACAAAGAACATCATCAAGAACATACAATATTTAGTTTTGCTACTATGTAAAGATATACATGACTTGTACTGAGTTGTCTGTCCCTAGAGAAAGTGACTAAAACCTATAACAATTTTCTACTTTGTTCCTATATATAATTTATATATATACATATATAATTTTACCATTGTCTGGTCATTTGACATTATTTTATACCACTGTTATTATATTTTCTCTAATATCCTATCCCTGTTCAAATACAACAATTAGATAAAATGGCTAGTTAAAGTTTATTACGTACCCTCCCAGGAAACCCAGATAACCATGTTTGCTAGAATTATTTTAGAAACAATTCTAATGTAATGGTTATATAGGTTTCCTTTTGGATTCTTCTTATGCAAAGAGACTTTAATATCTTCTTCCAGCTACCTAATTTTCAGTATACCTGAGCAATCAACAATCCACAGTTCACAAAATTATTTTCTATGATCCAGCCTAGCAAAATGATATAGCCTCACTGGTAGCCCCTTCTTTGCTTGTTCCTCATCCTGAAATCTACTCTTTTATCCTGCTATTAAATTATTGTTTAATAATTTATGTCATCTCTTGATAAAGATGTGATCATTCAAAAATTCATAAAAATGGAAAATATTAAAAATTAATTATAAGGACCCCTGTTGAAACTTTTCAAAGTAACTTATTTCAATGAATCTTTCTTATCATCTTTCCTTTTTAGAGATTTTCTTTTTACAGGTTCTAAACAAAATCAGATACTACCCCATCTCTAACCTCTTATTCTGCACTATTTAATAATATATCTTGGTTCTCCAAGATATGAATACTTCTTTTTTTAAAATATTTATTTTTTAGTTACAGGTAGACCCAATGTATTTTACTTTATGTGGTGCTAAGGATTAAACCCAGTGTCTCATGCATGCTAGGCAAGCACTCTACCTCTGAGCCACAACCCCACCTCGATATAGGATACTTCTTGAAGCAGGAAGAGAACACCATCAGATTCAGTCTTTAATAACACTCATGGCATCTAACATGGTAAAAAGCTAGGAACCAAAACAATTATTTATTATTAAATTCAACTTATCACTTCATAATTCAATAGTAAATCAAAAAATAGCTAAATAAATTATTTTAAAAGGCAATCTATTCTAAACCTACAGCTAAAATAAACTCTAAGTTTTATTATATGAATGAACAGAAAAATATTTACGTTTTTCTATAATGATCAATTTCCATATAAATATATTTGCTGTGTTACATTCAATACAAATGATGGTTTCTCAACGACAAGAATGTATAATTTAACGAAACGAAAATGACTGCCTAGAGGAATATTACTCCTTATAGAAGACCTGTATTTCTACAATATAATTATTTCATATTACTTATAACATTACATAGAAATTTAAGAAATGAAAAGAAGACTCCAAAGCATCATTTTCTTTCCCATACTCAAAGTCTCTAAAATTCTAAAGAGTTTTGCTACTAAGTCGTTTGAGTCAAAATCCATAAAAAATACTAATTTAAAACTTTTACATCAGCAAATTTTCATTTTTTCTTTCAACATTAATTCCCTTGTACCATAAATCTTGGTTTAGTCATTCAACTCAGCATACAAACATTTACTAATTCTGAGCATAATCATCTTTATCTCAAAGATAAAAGAGCTGAATCTAACTCAAAACTGTAAACAAATAAGACTTTTGAATCATACCCTCTGATATCAGGAAACTAAAATATCACTTCTCTTATTTGGAAGCATGAAGAAAGAAGACACTTTTTTAAAGATTTAACATTTTTTATATTACCTCTAGCTCTTCAAAGGTAAACCCAGTATGTCAAAATCTTAAAATTACACACCAACTTTAAAGAAGTATCTTGGAAAATGAACAAAAAAGGCACTTCCTAATAAAAGAATAATATTTAATACAAAATACTTTGTTTGCTTACAGGAAATTTTTAAGGATGACAAAACTAAATTTATAGAAGACTATCATGTAAAAGGATATAGATGCAATTTTAGAATATAATTGTAACTATTATTTTTTAAAGCAAAAAACATCTTTCATAGGAAACAGTTACAGAATAATAATACTGAATTATTAAATCAAAATGACTTCTAAAATAGCATATATCCTTAATAATGCTATAAGTTTTTACAGTAGAACTACAGAAAATGCATGCCTTGGTAACAAGAATCGTAACCACTTTTGTAGTCATTATTAAAAGGGAAGTTGGAGCATAGGGGTTGAGTGTTTTGTTTTGTTTTGTTGTGTGGTGCTGAGGATTGAACCCAGATTGTTATACATGTTAGGCATGTATAACTCTACCACTGAGTCACACCATGAGCCCTGAAACATTTGTTCTCAAACAAGGAAACCATGTTTAAAAGCAATAGCTAGCCAGGCACAGTGGCACACGTCTGTAATCCCAGTGGGTTGGGAGGCTGAGACAGGAGATTGGGAGTTCAAAGCCAGCCTCAGCAATGGCAAGGCACTAAACAACTCAGTGAGACCTGTCTCTAAATAAAATATAAAAATAGAGCTGGAGATGTGGCTTAGTAGTAGAGTACCCCTGAGTTCAATCCCAGGTACAAAAAAAAAAAAAAAAAAAAGAAAATACAAGCAATAGCTATGTTTCTTCTCATAAATAACAGATTTGCTCTAATAAATTACCTATGGGCAATAAAATCCTCCATCTTACTCATTTCCTTAACATTACAAATTTACTGATATACTACCAAAAATATCTCTGTTTAAATGCCTATTAATTTTATGGTAAAATTCTGTGAAACCAATATATGCATATCTGTTCTTGATCACAGTCTACAAATATGCATGCCTACTAAATGGTGTTTTATAAAAATTAGGGTGTATGAATGAGGATAAAAGCAAACTGTGTGGTAACACCAAAATATTTATGAAAGGAAAAATAGTTCAAAGATCTGCCTTTAAAAATACATCATGTTAATACAGTTTATTATAGACCAAAAAAATTATTTATTTACACCCATATCATAACACATAATAAATCAGAATGACTAATATATCTAGCATATAAGTAAAGATGCCACCTCTGAGCAGGTGAATTACAAAAAAGTATTCATTCTATTGAGCTGTCTATCACTAAAGGCAAGTAAAACACTGGCTGGATTTTAGCCACCAAATCACAACCCTTGGATACAACCATATGCTATGGTTCTGCTCAATATATAAAAAGAAAAGAAATCCTTTTATTTCATCCAAGTCATTACCTTAAACTTTTCCTTCTTTATATCAAAAGACTTAGAATCATTTAAGTATAATCTCTTTGCCATCTACTTTTCAAATGATCACTTCAGAGTAGGTGATATGTTAAGACCACTGAGTTTCACAAAAAAAGAATACATGGGAGTATTTAACCCAGTAGTATTTTCACCCTCTGGAAAATTTCAACTAATTTAGACTATAGACATCTTCATTAATAAACTGGTATGGTTTCCCATACCAACAGTTACATATGTTCTATAAGTAAACTGCTCTTATTGCTTACATTTTTAAAGTAATTATTTTACTTTGAATTGTACCCTGCTTCATGTAATATTTGCTCCTCTCTCTTTTTTTTTTTTAAAGAGAGAGTGTGTGAGAGAGAGAGAGAGGGAGAAAGAGAGAATTTTTTTTTAATATTCATTTTTCAGTTTTCGGCGGACACAACATCTTTGTTTGTATGTGGTGCTGAGCATCAAACCCGGGCCGCACGCATGCCAGGCGAGTGCGCCACCGCTTAAGCCATATCCCCAGCCCCTCTCTCTATTTTTTGAAAAAATTTAAGAGAACACACACGGAGCCCGGATGGGCTGCATTCAAGCTCCGGTTCGCCTGCTTCTCGTGACTCAGCACTAACGATCCCGCTGAAATAACTGGTCGGCCTCTCTGAATTTACAGAGGTAAAAGCCAACAGAGCCTTCATAGGCAGTGGCCACAGGATTGAAACGGGGCTTGGGAGAGAGACAGTCAGGACCCACCCGTTGCATTGGTCACCCGGCAAAGGGAACTAACAGTCACCATTTGCATGGGACACCACCAAGGCAGAGAACTGATATCACGGGTGGAGGAGATAACTTCATTGAAACCAGCGACGACAGGTGTGTAATCCCCTAGCCTTCCCTCTCCACACAGCGGGGAAACCTTAAGGGCCCCTCCCAGCTCTCCCATGAGCGCGATAGCCAGACAGAGGGAATCAGGAGTGGCGCAGGACTCCCAGCGCAGAACTCCCAGCTACCGCTCCCACCAGCGCTGACAACTGAGGTCTCTTGCACCAGATACCGGGGGCGTGGCTACCGGAGGGCAAGCAAATTCGCTGGGTGTTCTCAGCGCCAAGCTCTACAAACTTAGGGTCTGAGGGAGGCAAACAGGGAGAGTGTGCCCAAGCGCTCATGAAAACAGGGGTCCCAGGAGCAGCAGGCCTGGTGTGTAGCCAGTATTGTGGTGAGCCTCACAGGTGAGTGGGGCCTGGCTCGAGGAAACACAAGAGAAGGCCCTAGACACTCAAGTTTGGAGACCAGCCCAGTCTGGGAGGAAGAGCTGCTGCACAGTGATTGGTTCCCACCTAATGAGAGAAGCTTGGCTCAATGGGCACAGCTCCACCTACTGGAAGAGAAGTTAATCGAACTCTATGACTGCATTTATTATTACTATTATTATTATTTTTTTGAATTTGGGTTTTTTTTCTTCCATTTTCATTTTTTTGTTGTTGTTCTTTAACTTTTTTTAATGTTTTTAATTTTTTTAATTTTTTTATTTTATTATTATTTTTTTTTAAATTTTAATTTTCTTTTTTTATTATCATTATTTTTTTAAAAAAAAATTTTCTTTCTTTCCTTATTTTCTATTTTTTTTTGTCTTTTCATTTCTTTTCAAATTTCTTACTCCCCCTTCCTTGAATTCTACCTGCCTACTCTCATTCTCTTTACTGACTTCTTCCCTTCCCTTCCCTTCTAATATCTTTCCTCCCAAGCATCAAATAAATTTATAAGAGTAAACAGTAACTCAGCAATCAAACAGAACAAGAAGTAACATGAGCAGCATAAAAAAACAAGGAAGAAAGGGAGTACAAACAATGAAGGACTGCCTAAATATTCAGGAGGACCTAGAATCACCAGAAAAATGGTCATATAAAGAACTCAAGGAATACCTTAGACAGATGGAATGGAACCTTAAAGAGGATACGAGATAGCAAATCCAAACAGTGAAAGAACACATTGAAAATGAATTACATAAACAGATAAAAGAAGAAGTAAAGCATCTTTATCAGGAGATAGAGATTATAAAAAAAATCAAACAATAATTCTAGAAATGAAGGAAACAATAAACCAAATTAAAAACTCAATTGAGAGTATCACTAACAGAGTGGAGCAAGTAGAAGCCAGAACGTCAGATAATGAAGACAAAATATATCATCTTGAAAAGAATCTAGAACTCAGAAAGGCTGGTAAAAAAAATCACGAGAAAAACATCCAAGAGATATGGGATAACATAAAAAAACCAAACCAACGAGTCATCGGGATAGAGGAAGGTACAGAGATTCGAACCAAGGGAATGAGTAACCTTCTGAATGAAATAATTACAGAAAACTTTCCAGAAATAAAAAATATACAAATTATAGATGCATACAGAATACCGAGCACACAAAATCACAGTAGACCAATGCCAAGACAGATTGTTATGAAGATAGCCAATATACAGAACAAAGAGAAAATATTAAAAGCTACAAGAGAAAGGAGGCAGATTACATTCAGGGGTAAACCAATAAGGTTAACAACGGATTTTTCATCACAGACGCTGAAAGCAAGAAGATCCTGGAATAACGTATTTCAAACACTGAAAGACAATGGATGCCAACCAAGAATTCTGTATCCAGAAAATTAAGCTTCAGGTACGACAACGAAATAAAAATCTTTCATGATAAACAAAAGCTAAAAGAATTTGCAGCCAGAAAACCAACATTGCAAAGCATCTTGACCAAAACACTACACGAGGAAGAAATGAAAAACAACAACCAAAACCATCAGTGGGAAGTGCCTCGGTAATGACAGAGGGCAGGGGGGAAAGCTAATCATGGAGAAACAAACTAAATTAAAAAAAAAAAAAGATAAATAATCAAACATGGCTGGAAGTACAAACCATATATCAATAGTAACTCTAAACGTTAATGGCTTAAACTCTCCAATAAAGCGACATAGGCTGGTAAAATGGATTAAAAAAAAATCCAACAATATGCTGCCTCCAGGAAACACATCTGATTGGAAAAGACATACACAGGCTGAAAGTGAAAGGTTGGGAAAAAATATACCACGCACAAGGTCCTCGGTAAGCAAGCAGGGGTGGCCATCCTCATATCGAATAAAATCGACTTCAAGACTAAGTTAATCAAAAGGGATAAGGAAGGACATTATGTACTGTTAAAAGGAACCATTCACCAACAAGACATAACAATTATCAATATTTATGCACCAAATAATGGTGTTGCGATGTTCATAAAACAAATTCTCCTCAAGTTCAAGAATCAAATAGACCACAACACAATAATTATGGGTGACTTCAACACACCTCTCTTACCATTGGACAGATCCTCCAAACAAAAGTTGAATAAAGAAACTATAGAACTCAATATCACAATCAATAACCTAGACTTAACTGACATATATAGAATATATCAACCATCATCAAGAGACTATACTTTTTTCTCAGCAGCACATGGATCCTTCTCAAAAATAGACCATATATTATGCCATAGGGCAACCCTCAGTAAATATAAAGGGGTGGAGATAATAGCATGCATTTTATCTGATCATAATGGAATGAAACTGGAAATCAATGATAAAAGAAGGAAGAAAAAATCCTACATCACATGGAAAATGAACAATATGTTACTGAATGATCAATGGGTTACAGAAGACATAAAGGAGGAAATCAAAAAATTCTTAGAGATAAATGAAAATACAGACACAACATATAGGAATCTATGGGACACAATGAAAGCAGTTTTAAGAGGGAAATTCATTTCCTGGAGTTCATTCCTCAAAAAAAGGAAAAACCAACAAATAAATGAGCTCACAATTCATCTCAAAGCCCTAGAAAAGGAAGAGCAAAACAACAGCAAATGTAGCAGAAGGCAAGAAATAATTAAAATCAGAGCGGAAATTAACGAAATCGAAACAAAAGAAACTACTGAAAAAATTAACAAAACGCAAAGTTGGTTCTTCGAAAAAATAAATAAGATCGACAGACCCTTAGCCATGCTAACTAAGAGAAGAAGAGAGAGAACTCAAATTACTAACATACGGGATGAAAAAGGCAATACCACAACAGATGCTACAGAAATACAGAAGATAATCAGAAATTATTTTGAAAACCTATATTCCAATAAAATAGAAGATAGCGAAGACATCGATAAATTTCTTAAGTCATATGATTTGCCCAGACTGAGTCAGGAGGAAAAACACAATTTAAACAGACCAATTTCAATGGATGAAATAGAAGAAGCAATCAAAACACTACCAATCAAGAAAAGCCCAGGACCGGATGGGTATACAGCGGAGTTTTACAAAACCTTTAAAGAAGAATTAATACCAATACTTTTCAAGTTATTTCAGGAATTAGAAAAAGAGGGAGCTCTGCCAAATTCATTCTATGAGGCCAACATCACCCTGATTCCGAAACCAGACAAGGACACCCAAAGAAAGAAAACTACAGACCAATATCTCTGATGAACCTAGATGCAAAAATCCTCAATAAAATTCTGGCGAATCGGATACAAAGGCACATCAAAAAAATTGTGCACCATGATCAAGTAGGATTCATCCCTGGGATGCAAAGATGGTTCAATATATGGAAATCAATAAATGTTATTCACCACATCAATAGACTTAAAGATAAGAACCATATGATCATCTCGATAGACGCAGAAAAAGCATTCGACACATTACAGCATCCCTTTACGTTCAAAACATTAGAAAAACTAGGGATAACAGGAACTTTCCTCGACATTGTAAAAGCTATCTATGCTAAGCCTCAGGTTAGTATCATTCTGAATGGAGAAAAATTGAAGGCATTCCCTCTAAAATCTGGAACGAGACAGGGATGCCCTCTATCACCACTTCTATTCAATATAGTTCTTGAAACACTGGCCAGAGCAATTAGACAGACGAAAGAAATTAAAGGCATAAAAATAGGAAAAGAAGAATTTAAATTATCACTGTTTGCGGATGACATGATTCTATACCTAGAAGACCCAAAAGGGTCTCCAAAAAAACTACTAGAACTAATAAATGAATTCAGCAAAGTGGCAGGATATAAAATCAACACGCATAAATCAAAGGCATTCCTGTATATCGGTGACAAAACTTCTGAAACGGAAATGAGGAAAAACACTCCATTCACAATATCCTCAAAAAAAATAAAATACTTGGGAATCAACCTAACAAAAGAGGTGAAAGATTTATACAATGAAAACTACAGAACCCTAAAAAGAGAAGTAGAAGAAGATCTTAGAAGATGGAAAAATATACCCTGTTCACGGATAGGCAGAACTAACATCATCAAAATGACGATATTACCAAAAGTTCTCTATAGGTTTAATGCAATGCCAATCAAAATCCCAAAGGCATTTCTTGTAGAAATAGATAAAGCAATCATGAAATTCATATGGAAAAATAAAAGACCCAGAATAGCAAAAGCAATTCTAAGCAGGAAATGTGAATCAGGCGGTGTAGCAATACCAGATTTCAAACTATATTACAGAGCAATAGTAACAAAAACAGCATGGTACTGGTACCAAAACAGGCGGGTGGACCAATGGTACAGAATAGAGGACACAGAGACTAATCCACAAAGCTACAACTATCTTATATTTGATAAAGGAGCTAAAAGCATGCAATGGAGGAAGGACAGCATCTTCAACAAATGGTGTTGGGAAAACCGGAAATCCATATGCAACAAAACGAAACTGAATCCCCTCCTCTCGCCATGCACAAAAGTTAACTCAAAGTGGATCAAGGAGCTAGACATCAAATCAGAGACTCTGCGTCTGATAGAAGAAAAAGTTGGCTCCAATCTACATATTGTGGGGTCGGGCTCCAAATTCCTTAATAGGACACCCATAGCACAAGAGTTAATAACAAGAATCAACAAATGGGACTTACTTAAACTGAAAAGTTTTTTCTCAGCAAGAGAAACAATAAGAGAGGTAAATAGGGAACCTACATCATGGGAACAAATTTTTACTCCTCACACTTCAGATAGAGCCCTAATATCCAGAATATACAAAGAACTCAAAAAATTAGACAATAAGATAACAAATAACCCAATCAACAAATGGGCCAAGGACCTGAACAGACACTTCTCAGAGGAGGACATACAATCAATCAACAAGTACATGAAAAAATGCTCACCATCTCTAGCAGGCAGAAAAATGCAAATCAAAACCACCCTAAGATACCATCTCACTCTAGTAAGATTGGTAGCCATTCTGAAGTCAAACAACAACAAGTGCTGGCGAGGATGTGGGGAGAAGGGTACTCTTGTACATTGCTGGTGGGACTGCAAACTGGTGCGGCCAATTCGGAAAGCAGTATGGAGATTCCTGGGAAAGCTGGGAATGGAACCACCATTTGACCCAGCTATTGCCCTTCTCGGACTATTCCCTGAAGACCTTAAAAGAGCGTACTACAGGGATACTGCCACATCGATGTTCATAGCAGCACAATTCTCAACTGCTAGACTGTGGAACCAACCCAGATGCCCTTCAATAGATGAATGGATAAAAAAAAAAGTGGCATTTATACACCATGGAGTATTATGCAGCACTAAAAAATGACAAAATCATGGAATTTGCAGGGAAATGGATGGCACTAGAGCAGATTATGCTTAGTGAAGTTAGCCAATCCCTAAAAAATAAATACCAAATGTCTTCTTTGATATAATGTGAGAAACTAAGAACAGAGCAGGGAGGAAGAGCAGGAAGAAAAGATTAACATTAAACAGAGACATGAGGTGGGAGGGAAAGGGAGATAAAAGGGAAATTGCATGGAAATGAAGGGAGACCCTCAATGTTATACAAAATTACATATAAGAGGTTGTGAGGGGTAGGGGAAAATAAACAAGGAGGGAAATGAATTACAGTAGATGGGGTAGAGAGAGAAGATGGGAGGGGAGGGGAGGGAGGATAGTAGAGGATAGGAAAGGTAGCAGAATACAACAGTTACTAATAGGGCATTATGTAAAAATGTGGATGTGTAACCGATGTGATTCTGCAATCTGTATTTGGGATAAAAATGGGAGTTCATAATCCATTTGAATCTAATGTATGAAATATGATATGTCAAGAGCTTTGTAATGTTTTGAACAACCAATAAAAAAAAATAAAATTGAAAAGAAAAGTAAAAAAAAAAAAAAATCAAACATCACACAGACAACAAAAGCCCTATGTTCTTCATAGATCCATTCCCCTCTTTCCCTCCTCAATGTAATTTCCATCATGTATTGGTGTTTACTATCTCCATGAAGGTCCCTAATAAGTATTTACTTTTTTTTTTAAATTGTAGTTTTCAGGATAGCTTTATTAAATAAACATAATTTAATATATCCACATTCTTTCTTATATTTTACTTCTTTTTTTTTACAAAGCTAAACATACATTTATTTTTTTATCATATCTCTGATTTATTCATTTTTGCATTGTAATTCTTAATACACCTTTATACCATAGTTTATCATATCTCTGATTGTATAAGAATTTACTTTTATATATAGTATGTTTTACAGAGAATTAAAGGTTATGTAAAAGATATCAAATTCTATATATTCTGCTAAAACTTTGTATTTCTTATTCAATATTATGCTTTTTTAGATTTATTTAGGTTAATTAATACATGTCATTCTAGCCAATTCCTTTAGTGTAAGAGACCCCAAGAACCAATCACCTAGAATCAAGATTTCATTTACTCCTTTTCCTCCAACTTTTTTTGCTATAATATTTTAAATTCCTAATCTATTGTTCTACTCCATTTAGTTCATTTATATGAACTACCATGTGATGTCCCATATTATTAAACACTCTCATATTACCAAATATTTCAATTTAATAATCTATTATTAGAAGTCTAATCCATTTATATATATTGTGATTATTGGTATGTTTGGATTTATTTCTTTCAACTTACTGAGTTTATCATTTTTTTTCTTTCCTTCTTTGTTTCCCTTTAAATTAATACATATTTTAAATACCCTCTTCTTTTACTGATGTAGAAGACTTAAATTACATTGCTAATTCTTTTAGTAGTTAAACTTAATAACATACTTGACTACTACTAAATCTGGTAAAATTAATTGTAAGACAAATCATTATCTCACATACCACTATAATAAAAAGATGCTATCAACTAAGCTATGAAACAATGCTTTCTTACGATTTAGAATTTTTACTTCTACATTTGTTGAAAGAGCTCTTTTAGTTTAGTGGAGGATGTTTATTCTAAATTACCAGTGACGTCACTCTTGTGCAATTTAAAAAATAAAAAGAAAAAACAAAATGAATAGATAGTACTCCTAAATCATACTCACATTCAGATTCTGACCCTTTTCAATTGCTTTCTAATTTAGAGACCAATGAGGTCTATTTTTCAAACATAATATTATCCTCAATGTCATCAAGAGCATTACTGATGTGTATTTACTTTTAAGTGTTCAAATATTATATCCAGATTTTCTCCCAAGCACTTGTTTTTAACAAAAGGTTTTCAAATAACAATCAGAACTCTTCCTTCCTCAAATGGTCCTTAAATTATATGTTAAATGTACTTTCAAACTGCTACAGCTATACAATTATGCAACCAAGTTTGCCCAGGCAATGAAACTATATCATAAATGCCACAATATCAACAATGATTATCCATATATTATCAATTATCAATATAATGATACTATCAAATGAGATGCAATTTGATTTCATATATGTGTTAAAAGAAATGCTTCCTAATTTTTAATGTTCTCTTTTTATCTGGTGAATAGTCCTGGATTTATTTAACCTACTTAATTTCTATAATAGTATTTTCAATTTGCAAACTCTTAAATTTCTTCAGTTCTGAGAAATTCTTAACTATTAATTCTTCAAAAGACTACTTGCCCACCATTCCCCTCCATTTTTTTCCTTCTGAAAATCAATAGTAAATGAATGTTGGTAACTTTATTTTGCTGCGCTACACTCTAGATTAGGTCTCTTAGCACAGGTTGAACATCATCCTTAACCCCAAAATCCAAAACTTTTGGGGCCTCAAAATGATAAGACAAGGACAAAATTCCACAGAATGAGACTTTGTTTTATGTAAAAATTATCAAAAATAGTGTATAAATTACCTGCACATTACATGAATAAAGGTATATATAAAACATAAATGTTAGTTATGTTTAGATTTAATGTCCCATCCCTAAAGTATCATATAAATATATATACACTTCATATAAAATAAATATCATAAAATATATTTTATATATATGTATATGTTTGTGTGTTCCAAAAAAATCTGAAAAAATTTGAAGTACTTCTTGTTCCAACATTTTAATAATTGACATTCAACCTGTACTATCTTCCAAATTTATTTTTATTAATTAATTTATTTTAATTAGGTATATACTACAGAAGAATGCATTTTGATTCATTGTACACAAATGCAGCACAACTTTTCATTTCTCTGATTGTACACAATGTAGCATCACATCATATGTGCAGTCATACCCAAATCTATATTTTTCATTTCTGAGTTTTCTAATTAGCTGTTTTTTCTATCTAGTAGATTGTTTCATTATGTATCTTTTACTTTCTTAATCTTCTTTAATGTAAATTTGTATTTCTTTACACGACCTTTGACAAATTTCTTGTTTTCACATAAGTATTTCTGTTCATGTTTTATAAATTTAAATTTCATCACGGTGAGCTTTTTATTCCAATTATTAAATTCACTGGTTGTCTATTAGATTTTTTAGATGTTCTCTAGATTTTGTTGCTCACTCATTTCAAAGGGGAATTTTGTTTCTGTTCTTCTCTCTATTGCACTCCATCAGAACTGCTGAAAAGCTACATAGAATATAATGTAAATGGTATCACTTTCTTGAATTGTGCTCTATCCTTTATACTCAACCACTCCACTCTAGAAATTTTTAGGTTATCTCTTGCCAATCCTCCAAAGATCCAACTTAGCATCAGTCTTACAAAGGTAATTTTTAATTATTTCTATATGAAAATTTTGGTGATATGGCCAAATCATGAATTGGTTTGATTTCAGATAGGATTAGTATCTATGGATCTCTACTCGCAACCTCCCATAAGGCTTTAGCCCTAGTCATTCTTCTTTTTTCCTTCTACCTATAGCTTCAAGTTCTTTGTGCCTCATCTTAAGAAGGGAACTTTGGCCTCCTTTATCACAAAATAATATTTCACTGCCCAACTTAGGACTTCAAGTTCAACAAAAGTTTATATAATCAATCTTTATATGCCACTTTGGATTTATGGTCTACAGAGATAATACTCTTCATTTTAGACTCTCTTATTTTGCTTTCTCTTTTCATATCTTATTCAAAATCACTGTATCTGGAACACAGGGTTTTCAAATCATTACTTACTATGGTTTTGTATCTCGCCTCCTAATTTTCATTTATCATACTAACATTAAATAAAATATATTATTCCAAATTCTATCAACTGTTTTGATTTTTTCTACTAATTATTGTCCATGCATATATGCTTTTATAGTCATAACTGTACTACAGGTATAATTTAGTTTTCCTTTTTTACTAGATATTTCAAATATTTCACAAAGTTTTCAAAATTATCACTCCATATGATTTATCACTAAATGAGATATAGTACATCAAATAAGTAAATGGTTAAACCATTTTAAAAGAGAAAAAAAATATTTTTAAAGCATGAATGAGGGAAAGTTTGTGGTTTATCATAACGTACATAAATGTGCTCAAAGTCAACAATAAATCATCCACAATATGTATTTAAAGATAATCTTCAAGCATCCAAATTTTTTTAAATAAACCAAAATATGATAGATATATATATATATATAAATAAATTTTCTACCTTGTTAAATCTCATACCAAGCAATATTTCATCAATTATTTTAGTATAAAAGTTTTCTGCAGGGGTTGAGAGTATATAGCTCAGTGGTAGAACATTTGCCTACCATGAGCCAAGGCCCTGGGTTCAATTCCCAGCATCCAAAAAAACACATAAAAAATAAAAGAAAATAAAAATAACTTGTAAATTTGTCACCAAAATAAAAAATCATCCTCTTTTATGTTTGTCAATCTATTTATCATAGACAACAGATGTTACAAACTTACTTCTATAAATCACAAACTCTGAAGGTGTATCTTCATCTTTAAAATGAGATCACTCTTGAATGTCTAAAGATTAGATGTGGTCTTGTATATCACAGTACCCTGAAATCATAGAAGTATTATTTTTATCATAATTACCTTTTCTATTTCTCTTTGTGTAGCTCCTTCTTTTTTTAGACGCTCCTGTTCTACACACTTGGCATTGTAATTTTCCTTGGATTTCTGGAGGGCCTGAGTTATGCTCTGAATGGTTTGGACAGCTTCCAGAGTTCCTGCAACTTCTTCTTTAGTCTGTTTGGTATGAAATGATTCATCAAAGTGACTGGGCTATAAAGCATTCAATATCTGACCAATCAATCCTTAATAAGAAAAAAGATACCTTTTTATGAGATTTTGCTTGTTCTTCTCCATATTTCTGAACTTCCTTTATTAATTCCTGTAATTTTCTAACAAGATCCAAGTGACAATTTGCTAATTTTTCTGTAGATGTTTTGAACACATCCCACACTGGTGCAAATGTTCTAAGAAAAAGGAGAAGCATGGGAATAATTTACTAAAAGAAAAAGACTAAGGTTCTAAGATGGAGTCAATGGAAACACTAATGCTATATTTGGCAAAAAGATAGTATTAAAATAAATAATGATGATATGACTGATATGATCTTGATTTTTTAATCCTTGGATAATTATCTAAAATATTTTTGGGTCACAGGTACACAGAAATGGGTTAATTTCATTAATTTCATGCCACAGTTCTTTACAGCCCACCCACCCCCCCTTATTTCATTATGGTCACATTATTTATTTTCTGCATTGATTTGGTAGAATTTTCTTTTTCCAAGGGGCAGTTACTGGGGATTTCAGGGGCACTTAACCACTGAGCCACATCTCCAGCCCTTTTTATTTTTTATTTTGAGACAGGCTCTCACTGTGTTGCTCAGGGCCTTACTAAGTTGCTTAGCTGGTTTTGAGCTCATGGTCTTCCTGCCTTAGCCTCCCAAGCTGCTGTGATAAAATACTATTTTCTATAATACAACCAAGGTCCATTAATTAAAGCTATCTTTTGTTATTCCAGTTTCTTTTGGGCCCTCTACTGTAGTTAATAAAGAAGAAATTACATTTCAGGAGAAGTTTACCAGCATGCAGCCTCTAGAAATAGGAGGGTATCAGAAAAGTGAGAAGGTTGCCTGTGTAGACCCAAGTACTGGGGAAAAAGAGACAGGAGGATTACAAGTTTCAAGCCAGCATGGGCAACTTAATGAGACTCTGTCTCAAAATAAATAAAAAGAGCTGAGGATTTGCTCAGTGGTAGAGTGCCACTGGGTTCAACTCCCAGTACTAGGGAGGAAAAGATGAGAAGAGAAATGGAAAAAAAGGAAGAATGAAGTTGAAGCAAAGGAAGGAGAAGGAAGAATAAGGACAAAAGGAAAGAAAAACAAAACAAAAAATAGTTATCAACCACCAGTCTCTATTCTTCCAGTGAAAAAGCCTGCAATTTACCAGACTTCCCAGACATACTGCACAGGACTACAGGAGGGCCTCTTAGTGATATACACTGTTAGCCCATACCTAATGAACAGTGCCACTACACTAAAAGTGAACAAAGATTCCAACTCTGCTTTGCCCAAAACACAAAGCAGAAAGTCTTTTGTTCAAATTCATTCAACCATACTCTAGAATACTTACATAAAATACTCAATCATTTTTAATCACAGAATTATTTGTGAATGCAATCATTTATATAGACCCTTCTTAAATGAAAATATAAATTAACATCTATACACAATTTTGCATGAAATTTTAGAGGATTCACAGGTTTATCAGAACTGCAGATATAGAAGAATTTTTTATTGATAATCACTGAAAAAATCTTTTCAGACTAATTATTTTAGTATCTTAGTTAAAATACAACCTTTCCTCAATTTTTAGATAATTAAATAAGATTAATCATTCCTTCCTGAGTTGTTGTGGTTCAGGGGATTATGGATACGAGCACAATTTCATTTTAAATACGTTTTTGTTATTAATTTTCATATTTCAAGGAGTATTTTTTTTCAATACAAATTTTTAAAGAAAGTTCTAATGATATTTAAAATAATAAAAATATATCTTAAAGGAATTTTTTTTTTTTTTAAGTACTGAGGATTGAACTTGGGGACACTTGATCACTAAGCCACATTCCCAGTCCTGTTTTATATTTTACTTAGAGACAGGATCTTACTGACTTGCTTAGCACCTCGCTTTTGCTGAGGCTGGCTTTGAACTCCTAATCCTCCTGCCTCAGCCTCCTAAGCCACTGCGTAGTCATCTTAATGGATTTTAATCCACTAATAAGATAGTTTATGCTAAGTGAGTTTTAAAGATCACTGTTATATTACAACAGAATTTAAATTAACTGATAGAAAACTTACCACTTTACAAGTGGTAACATTCATCATCTCAAATTTATATACTACTGAATGACTATATAGAAAAAATAATTGTCAAATTTCTTTGTGTTAACTGATTCAGCAACATTATTATATTTTCTAGCAATTCAAGAATATATTCATAAGACATATTTTAAATAAACACATAATACAATCATACATATATACTGACATTTCAATCAATGACAAACCACATAAACAATATATATCAGTTATCCCATAAACTCATATCACTTCATGATATTATAGCCATTTTAGTTTGTGTAAGTATATCTTATGCCATTTGCACAACAAAAAATCACCTAACATGTGTTTCTCAGAATGTATTACCATTGTTAAATGATGTATATCACTGAATTTCTGAACTACTATATCTTAAGTAGAAACCTAATATTCTTAAGAACTTTGCCTAAATGAACACTGAAAAAGAGGAAGAAATTAACTCACCCAAGTTGTGAATAATTGCTTGCAGATTTTGCTAGTTTTGTCATTGACCTGGAATATGCCTCTTCTATTGTAGCTCTGTTGAATCAAATTTCCATATTAGAATATCTCTTAATTAGTGACCAAAAACATAACAGTTACCAAAATACAATAACAATGAAGAAACAAAAAGATACTTCAAATTATATGTTAAAAATTATAGTATACAATTCTGAATTTCTGGTCTATATGCCTTTTGTACTTTATACTTTAAAAAGCTGGTACAGAACTAAATAACTTACATCATAGTAAGTTTTAATGAATTTACTTTTTTATTTTTAGTACCAATGGTTATTTGAACAGGAAGCACAAGAGTGTTGCTTCTTGTATTCATCTGTAAACTAATTCATTGTGTAAGTCATTTGTATTTAATACTTCCTAATGTACTTAACATAATTTTGTTATTATTCAAAACTGAGATCCATATTTAACAGAACAAGAAACTAATGGCAGTCATTTGCACACAACTAAATATGAACCAGCAGAAAGTCTGAGATCCTGAATTTTGGAGCTTATTTTGTGATTAGGTCTAAAATATAAGTATTTCATACTAAAAAATTGTGTTTTATATAACTGTTATTTAGTGGATCAGATTTTAGACTTGAAAAATCCATTAAATATGGTTAAAAAACAAATTATTCTACAGATAAATAATCAATGAATGTTATAGTTTTACCTTTTCCATAATTACCCTGGTCCTTCTCAACAGTGCTATTCCTTAATAGTGGAACATTCTGTCTTTTCATTTTACAGGTTAAACTTCCTGCCCTATCTAAATCCAGATCTACACTGCTCTTACACCAATAAAGGCCCCAGTCCTAGCTACACTTAGATATCTGCATCACTGCAAAATCAGAATATCCAAACTAAGCTCATTTCTAAATTCTTCCCAAACTCAGCCCCTACCAAAAATAGTTAAATAAAAAAAGAAACAGTAGCAGTAACTGCCTCTCACAGATAACACTGTGGTTTTTTTTCCTGTTCTTCTAAACTTTTTGGTATTGTTTAAATAATGATATATTATAAAAGTAATACTTTGATCACCTAAAAATCACTCAGAAATAAATATCAGTATCTCAATTTTGTTTAAGAGCAAAAAATAAACACACACACACACACACACTTAAATTTCAAATAACAGTAATGTGAGTATGATACCAAAACCTCCTACTAAGGAAAATTAGAAAATCATAGAAGGGGGAAATAGTGACTTAAAAGCACCAGAGAACCAATCAAAGATAAGAATCAGAATGCCAAAATCCAAGAGAAAAATACTCCAAGAAGTGAGTCAGGAATGTGGAGCATCTTTATCCTTAGGGGCATCTAGAAGAGGTAGCGGAAAAGCTAAGAGTGAAAAAAAGCTTTCCACAGTCTCACAAGCAAAGAAAACAAAACTTATAAATATTATGATAGGAAGCAGGGGAAATCCCATCCCATGAAGTTGAGGTAATAAATGCAATATTCTTCGAGTAAGGATGAACCAGAAGTATAGACAAGCACTCACAGGAATCACAAACCATCTCTTCAAACTCTGATGTTGGATTTTTGTATAGACATCTTATATACACTCAGAAAACCACTAAGCACATAAGGAAATAAGATAACATAAACAAACAGAAAAACAACAGAAACAAATTACCAGGATTCCAAATGTAAAGATGACAAAGCTTAGACTTTGAGTACATGTATTATGTTCAAGATCATACATAAATCATATCAAGAATCTTAGTAGAAACCTGAAAATCATTAAAAAGGACTAGAAGAGCCAGGCGCGGTTGTACACACGTGTAATGCCAGTGGCTCAGCAGGCTGAGATAGGAGAATCTCGAATTCAAAGTCTGTCTTAGCAATAGTGAGGCGCTAAGCAACTCAATGAGACTCTGTCTCTAAATAAAATACAAAAAAAGGGTTGGGGATGTGGCTCATGCCTGAGTGCCCCTGGGTTCAATCTCTGGTACCCCACCACCACCACAAAAAAAGGACTAGAAGAAAGCTTGCTAAATTAAGGGGGAAAAAACACACAAATTGAAATTCTGAAATATAAAATAACCAAAATTAATATCTCAAAGGATGAGATTGTTTTTTGGTACTAGGGATTGAACCTAGGGTGCTTAACCGCTAAGTCACATCCCCATCATTTTTTATATTTTATTCAGAGACATGGTCTCGCTAAGTTACTTATGGCCTTGCCAAACTGCTGAGGCTGGCTTTGAACTTGCAGTCCTCCTGCCTCAGTCTCCCTAGCTGCTGGGCTTCAGGCATGCATACTATACCTGGCTCAAATGATGAGATTGTTTTAGCAGATTGATACACTGTAGTGAGAACTTGATAACTAGAAGACAGATAAGAAGAAATCTATCCCAGACTAAAGCTCAAAGACAAAAGAAGAGGAAATAGAGAGTCTAACATATGAAGAAACAAAGAATGGGTAAGAAGAAATACTGAAAGAAATAATGATGGAGAATTTTCCAAAACTGACAAAAGCTATAAAACCACAGATCTAAATAACACAACAAACCTAAAAGTATGAATAAAAAAAGGTTGGAGATATGGCTCAATGGCAAGTGCACTTAGCATACATGAGGGTCCTGGGTTCAATCCTTAGCACCACAAAAGAATGAAGAAAAAAAAAGGCAATCAACACTTAGTTACATCATAGTAAAACTGCTGAAAACCAAAAACTAAAAAACAAAATCAGTCAAACATTGTCAACCAACAAATGTCACTTTCAAAGGAGCAATAGCTAGACTAACTGCTAACATTTCACAGCAGATAATGAAATGATTTTCAAAGATTTGTTTTTAAAAAAGGAATCTGCCAATTAGAATTCTATATCCAGCAAAATATAAATGAAAGTAAATCCCTAAGGCAATAATTGATCTAGGTGATGATCATCAACAATCATTAACATCACAAAACAGATATAATTGGATGTTACACTCCTAGGATGGAGGATGTTACACACCTCTGATAGAGTATGCACCACCATCTATTATGTATTCTGCTCAGAATACTAAGTGAAATTTGTTCAAGATGCTAGATGTAAATAATCTATAGGAAATATAAAGGAAAGTAAAAATGTTAAGTAAAATCATTGCATATTACCAAAAGTGGGACACTAAGTAGTATAATCTGATTTATTTAACAACAAAAAGAAAATAAGAGACCTGAAAAAGAAACCAAAAAAGACATCAACCAGGTATAATATAGAGATCTTGCTAGGATACTAATTAGAAGATATCAACTACATATGTGCATATGTGTACGTATATGTACATAAGCATTGTGTATGTTCATGGCAACTAAGGAACACTGAGCACTCACTGTATATTCAGTGATACTAAGGAATTAATACTACATTTTTAGATAGGAAATGTTGTGCTTTTTAAAGGCTCTTCTAAAGATACATCTGAAATGCAAATGGATGAAATGTAACATTTCTGAATCTGATACTGAATTTATAACAATTTAGTAGCAGTGATATGGATCAGCTGAAACAAGAATGACCATGATTTGATAATAAGAATAGCCATGTTGAGGCTGGGTAATTGCTACATGGAAGTTCCTTACATTAAGAACTTCTGTACAGTTCTGTATGTGTTCAAAAGCATTTTAAATGATGATAAAGATATTATTACACTAACAAAAATTGAGAATTTATCATCAGCAAATCCACATCAACTAGAATTTTAAAAAGATGTATTTAAAACAAAAGAAAAACTATCCAAGATAAAGTATTATATATATATATATATATATATATATATATATATATATATATATATATTAATTGTAGATGGATACAATGACATTAATTAATTTATTTATTTTTATATGGTGCTGAGGATCAAACTCAGTGTCTCATGTGTGCTAGGCAAGCACTCTACCATTGAGCCACAACCCCAACCTCGAGATAAAGTAATTTTAACAAACTTCACTAATAACTGTATGAGAATAATAAAAATAAAGAGCACTTTTGTGTGTGTGAATGGGCCATAAAACCTAAATAATAAATTACATGACTTAAATTAACTAAAGACTGGAAAATTTTAAAATAATCATTAACTCTGTTGGATAAATAATGTGATTTTTAAGTCCAGAAAGCCACCTCAAACAAAAATGTCATGCTAGGCACTGTGGCACACACCTATAATCCCAGTGACTCGGGTGGCTGAAGCAGAAGGATCACAAGTTTGAGATCAGCCTCAGCAAATTAAAGAGGCCCTCAGCAACTTACTAGGACCCTGTCTCAAAATAAAAAATAAAAAGGGCTGGGGATGTAGCTCATTGGTACCCCTTTCAGCAATAGGTCATTCAACATAAAAATCAATAAAAATATTTCCAATCTAAATAATACTATAAATCAACTAGACCTAACAAACAAACATCTACAAAATGACCCCCAGAACAGCTGAATTCACTTTTTCCTTAGCAACTCATGGAACCTTTTCCACAATATACCATATACTAAGTCACAACATAAGTCTTAGCAAATACAAAAAACTGGTATAATCCTATGCATTTTATAAAATCATAATGGAATGAAATTAGAAATTAACAGGAATAAAAATTAAAGAAACTACATAAACACATGAAGATTGAACAGTACTCTTTTAAATGAGGAGTGGATTATAAATGAAAGAAGAAAGCAATAAATTCTTAGATTCAAATGAGAACAGAGATACAAAAAATAAAGTTCTCTAGGACAGCATAAGGCAGTTCTAGGAGAAAAGTGCCTTAAGTTGCATTAAGTGCCTACACTTAAAAAAAACAAAGATACCAAATAATCTAATACTATACACCTCAGGGTCCTAGAAAAGGAAAAACAAACTAATTCCAAAATGAGTAAAAGATAGGAAATAATTAAGATCAAAAATAAAATAAATGAAATTGAGAACAATATTTTATCCTATAATATTTCTCAATCTTTTATTGCATCACTTTTGCTAACATATCCAATGAAAAATGCATAAATATTATGTTAAGCAGTAATTTGCAAACCAAGTATTTAACAATGTCTCTCCAAACTATTATGCAGCCCTCAGGTATGTAGATGATTAAAAAAAAATACTCCTCTAAAATATAATTATAGGTAGGCTGGATGGCACACACCTATAACCCCAGGTACTCAGGAGGCTAAGGCAGGAAGATTGCAAATTTGAGGCCAGTCTCAGCAACTTACCAAGACCCAGACTCAGAACTAAAATAAAATAAAGAGGTGGGGATGTAGCTAAGGAGTAAAGTGCCCCTGCATTCAATCCCCTGTACTGCAAAAAGTAAATAAAAAGACATAACATTCATAAATATATATACACATATATACATATAGTTACAGTATACTTATATACATATATACATGTAGTTACAGTATACTTTTTAAAAGTGTCCATTGATTATTCTAAACCCTACCAAATTTTGTCCAATTACTTATAGTCTATAATTCAAATTGATAATTGTTTAACAAATTACTTATAACAAATACATACCTTTCTCTTACAAAATCTGCTAGTTCTTTTGTTGATATCTGTCCATGTTTCATATTATGGTAGAGAACATCAAAGCCACTATTTTTTTCTCCCTAAAATTCAAAGATATTTAATATTTAGTTTATAGATATTTAGTTTAACAAAAGAGAAAGAGGTAAAAAATGACTGGAGAATACAATAACTCTAGACTACATAAATATTATTCTTATCTTACAAATCTTATGCTCTGGTAAGTTGTTTTTCCTTAATTTAACCACTATCATTCACAGTATGATTTTAAACTGTTATCAATGCAATTCTACATGCTTTGATAAATGTAATTTACTATATATACACATATAGACATGCACACACATATGCTCATATTCCATAATCACCCATAATGGTATATAATTAATGAATATAAGTCTGAAATTTTAACATACAGCATTAAGTTAGAAAATATCAGCAACAGACCTTTTAAAATCCCATTTCAGTTCTTTTGAGACATACTAAGAAACTAACTCAAGAATTTGTGCTTTAAAACAACTAAATCTTGACCAGAGTCAAGATGCCATAGTATTTTTTCATCATATAAGCATTAGACACCAGAAAAACAAATACTTTACAATTCCTATTCTAAACCCTTTAGTAAACTTGAGAGAGCTTAAAAAGAATTAAATTTTAAGAAAAGAGAAGAAACAGGCTATTTTCTTAGTCTTCAACTAATTAGAATAACAGAATCAGATCACTACACTACCCTAGAAAATCTTTCAACTAATTAGAATAACATAATCAGATCACTACACTTTATTGCTGTGTAATTGTATAAATACTAAATTAGTAAATCACGACAATGAGAAATGTCAATTTAATCTGTGAAATAAAAGATCACTAATAAACTAAACAACTCTCTTTAACAGGTTTATTTTTCTTCAGTGCCAAATTTACTAAATTTTACTATTTTATTGATATTAAGTAAAATTCAGTAAATTTAGCATTCAATAGAGTAAAATTAATATAATAACAGTAATATACCTTAGGAAACAATATTAGCTACTCCACTCCTCAGTTTTGTTGTTTTTTAACTTAGGGATTTTCTAAAATAACATCATTTATTTATTTATTTTTATGTGGTGCTGAGGATTGAACCCAGTGCCTCACACATGCTAGCCAAGCACTCTACCACTGAGGTACAAACCCAGCCCCTCAGTTCTTAACTTAGAAAGAACATTTTTCCTAATAGGGATCATGATGCACAAGGAACCTCCTTCAAAGGCACTAATGACTACACATTGCCTGATTACAAATCCATTTGTTATTTCTTCTGTTTGGAAATTCATTCATGTCCAGGTCAAAAAATACAGTGAGTCAGACTACTGAGCACACAAGAGAATTAAATTACCTTCAGAATCTGTATTCTGATTAAGAAGCCTTTGAAGAAGTAAGTTATTTATTAAGAAATTCAGATATCCAGATAGCATATTACTCAGGAATTCCCAGTAGAAGGGGCATTCCTTTTCTCTAATACAATTTCACAAACTTATTAACACAGATATTTATTGATCATGAACATTTTCTTTGAAACAAATTAAGCAATAACTTAAATACTTCAAATGAATATGTTATTTAGAAATATACACATATATAGACACACACATATATATCTCCATACAGATAAATATATTTGCATATATATCTTTTTATTAAAAACTTCAGGGCTGGGGTGTGAATCAGTGGTAGAGCACTTGCCTTGCATGCATGGGGCACTGGGTTCTATCCTAAGCAACACATAAATAAATAAAATAAAGGTATTTTATCTACAACTTAAAAAAAAAAAACTTCGAAGTTGAGGTGATTAACAAAGAACCTAGGTTTTACTGTCACCATGTCAAAAACTTACTGTAAAGCCTGAATAAGAGATGACAGTATATTAAATACACATATATTTCAAAATCAATTTTATAACATTTTGTTGTCCCCCCAAAAGAAACCCACACCCAAGTGGCTACATTTTTAAGTGTAGGTATGTACATCAGTACCCATCAGGCTTATTTTCAGCTGGCTTATTTGTTAATTTGATCAGTACTTGTGAATTAAGCACATTCATGTCCACAAAGAAATTTGTACATAAATGTTCGTAGCAGTATTATTCACAATAACTAAATAGTGGAAATAATCCAAATGTCCATCAACTGATGAGCAGATAAAAACAAAGTGATATACCCATACAATGGAGTATTATTGGGTCATAAAAAGGAATGAAGTAGGCCAGGTGCAGTGGTGCACACCTGTCAGCAATTTGAGAGGCTGAGGCAGGCAGATCAAAAGTTCAAGGCCAGAATCAGCAAATTAGCGAGGCCCTAGCTAATTTAGCAAGACCCTATCTCAAAAAAAATTTTAAAATAAAATAAAATAAAAGAGCTGAGGATGTGCCTCAATGGTTGCTGGGTTCAACGCCTGGTACCAAAAAAAGGGGGGGGAGTGTGGAGGATAAAGTATTGTTACATTCTCCAACACTGAGGAAACTTGGAAAACATTACACTAAGTGAAAGATACAGTTGTCAAAAGACCACATACTATTACAATTTCATTCATATCAAAGTGCAAAACAGGGAAATACACACAGAAAATAGAGAAATGGATTACTTGAAGGTAGGAAAGTAAGGTAGGGGATGAATGATAAAGGTTACAGAGGTTTCTCCTTAAAGTTATGAAAATCTTCTAAAACTGTATTTGATGATGACTGCACATATCAATGAATATTACCAAAAAATAATGAACTGAATTCTATTTCTATTTCTATTGTATTACTGGGGATCCAACACAGGCTCTACCACTGAGCTCCAACCCCCAGTCTGAAATGTACATGTTCAAGGAGTGAATTATAAGGCATATAAAAAAATATCTCAATAAAATTATTTTTAAAAAGTGAAGTACACGTTTTTTATATGTTTCCCTTCCTATGTTTTTGTGTTAAGAGCTAACAAAACTCTGGAAGAATTCATCTTACCCTTCTTAATCAAAAAATTCTTGCAGAGCAATTTTTATTATTAACTGGCAAAAACAGCTATCAATATCTTTGCTGGTCCAAAGAAGAAAATTACAATGAAGGTTCAAACTTAGATGGGATTTCTTATCAGTTGATCACAAAAGCATTTTACAAAAAGTAGTACTCTGATTGAATGTCCACTAGCTATGACCTGGGGTAAATCAAATCTTATTATAATCCAACACAAACGAGTATTAAACATCTTTGCAAATTGGGTTGGGAGTAAAAGCTCAATGCTATAGCACTCACCTACCATGTGTAAGGTTCTAGGTTCACAGTCCCCAACATTAAACGATCAAAATCTCTGTAAATGATTTTTAATATGAAAAAGAAAAAAAGGAATAATAATTTCAGCATCCTTGGAATATTATAAATTCAGAATCATGTAAGCCCTTTAAAAGAACAAATTTCTTGGGGCCAGGATTGTGGCTCAGTGCTAGAGTGCTTGCCTAGCATGTAAGGCACTGTGTTTGATCCCTAGCACCATATAAAAATAAACTAAAAATAAAGGTATTGTGTCCATCTACAACTAAAAAAAAAAATTTAAAAAAGAACAAATTTCTTGGTACCTATTTTTTTCCTCTTCCTGCTCTAATTAAGATGATTTCAGTTAACAGTTTGATGTACATCAATCCAGAATCCTTTTTGCACAGGCAAGATGTTACTTTTAATATGAGAATGATATTATGTTATCATATCATTTTTTCACTTGTATTAATAACTAAACTAAAATTCAGCTAAAAAGATAAGCTATAAATAAGTCATTAAAAATATTTAAATTTGGGTTGGGGTTGCAGCTTAGTGGTAGAACATTTGCTTAGCATGTGTAAGGCACTGGGTTTGATCCTCAGCACCACATAAAAATAAATAAAGGTATTGTGTCCATCTACAAATAAAAATATTTTTTTTAAATGTTTAAGTTTTTTCCAGTCTAATACATAAGTCACAAGTGAGGCATCCTTGAAATTTCTAATTAAAACATTTAAATAAGTTGTTAGGTCTACCTCTTGAAACCCAAAGACATTTTTTATTTAATTTGATAAGAACTTTATACTTTAAAATAAATACACATAATAATCTAGCATATTTATTCTTTAAGAAAAAAATGATTTTGAAATTTCTCCTTCAACAAACTTCTTAAGGTCAACAGTAAGTTAAAAACACTAAAAAATAAAACCTGGATATGCTTCACTTTTGATAACTGTAAAAATTGGAGCGCTTGCCTTGCAAATGTAAGGCACTGGATTAGAGCTTCAGCACCACATAAAAAAATTAATTAATTAATAAACAAAGATATTGTATGTCCATCTACAACCATAAAACAATTTTTTTAAAAGAAGGTTTAGCTTTAGACTTTTAAAAAAAAATTGGAAAACAGGCAGAAGATAGACTGTATACTGTATAATGAGTTCAAATGATGGATTCACTAAATTTCCTTTTTAATTTTTTTCTAATATCTTTATTTTATTTATTGTTATGTGGTGCTGAGGATCAAACCCAGCGCCTCGCACATGCTGGGCAAGTGCTCTACCGCTGAGCTACAACCCCAGCCCCCTCCTTTTTAATCTTTAAAAAAAGCTTTTGGAGGGCTGGGGTTGTGGTTCAGTAGTGGAGCACTTGCCTAGCACATGTGAGGCACTGGGTTCAATCCACATAAAAATAAATAAATAAAATCAAGATATTGTGTCCATCTACAACTTAAAAAAAAAAAAACTTTGGAAGGGTGAGAGAAGGATAAATAGACGCTTCCTATAAAACATCATCAGTAATATGCCTAAACCATCCTTACATCCAAATCCCCTCAAAAATAAATAACTGGGATTCTCTCCATCTATGAGAGATGTGCCTTTATTTGTAAGCTCTGTCAAATAAACTCTCCTGTGTATCTCTACCTGGTCTTGGTCTTTGATTTCTCACTCACCATCTCCAGGTTCCTCGCTTTCCTTTCAGATACCAAAGACAAATAAGGACTTTGCATCAAACAAGATGGCAAATATCCTTTCCTAGGCAGTAACTGTTGACCAAAAAGACTCAAAGAGAAAGAAAGATAAATCCTGCCATTTGGGCCATGGATGTCTGCAAACCTGGAACCTGGTGGAGTATATGTTAAAAAGGGAATAAGAGCCAAGTGCTGAGGTAACCATCCAATCCCAGCTACTGAGGAGGATGATGCAGGAGAATCACAAGTTTGAGGCCAGCCTCAGCAATCTGGGTCTCACTAAGTTGGCAAGGCCAGTCTCCAGCATGCGATCCTTCTGACTCAGCCTCTCAACTCGCTGGAATTCTAGATATGTGCCATCCTGCCAGGCAGGGCAGAAGGTTTTAAAGAGGACAAAGTCATCTGATTTACATTTTTCGTTATTTTTAAGGATGGTAAGTGGCCTCAGGGTGCTGCCCAGGCTGGAGTACAGCGGCTGTTCACAGACAGGATCCCACTACTGATCCACAGTACACTGCAAGCTCCTACCTCAGCCTCTTGAAGAGCTGGGACTTCCAGGCAAGCCATACCAGGAAGGCTCTCGTTTGCATTTTAAAAAGATATCTTTAAATGAGCTATCAAGTCACAAAAATGTAACCAAAAGCATTGGGTTCTCCACTTAGTGGTCATGAATCTAATGAACACAATCAGAAGATAAAAGAATGGAGAAAGACTTATATGACCTGCAGCAAGCACCAGTTGTCTGTAAAGCTATGCTCTCCCTGAGGAAAGGAAGCATGGGGATTCTATTGGGGAGCTAATGCACATTTATTTAGGAAAGCATACATGGGGTGGGCAGGCACATTTCTGAGCATGCTCAGTTCAAGGCACAGTTCAACTGGAATGACAGTGGACACATTTCTGGGCATGCCCAGCACAAGATCATAGAGTACATATGTGAAAGATGGCAGAAAGGATCATTTTGGGCTATGCTCAGGTCTGGGTCATAGGGTCAAGTTCAGATGCCTGAAAGAAAGAGTCAAGTGACTCGGTTTCTCGAAAAAGCTTTAGGTGAAACCCAAAGAAAGGATACTTTTAAGATACATCAAAAGATGGTGGAATAAGATGGACATCATTACCCTTGGTACATGTGTGACTGCACATATGGTGTGATGCTACATGGTGTACAACTAGAGAAATGAAAAATTGTGCTGCATTTGTGTACAATGAATCAAAATGCATCCAGCTATCATATATACCTAATTAGAATAAACAAATAAATTTATAAAGAAAAATGAAAAATAAAGAAATATCATCACTTCCTGCCCTATCTACATTTCCCTGTTACTATAGCTCTTACTGACATTTATTTGATAACTTTGGACAAGTCACTACAAAATATAACACCCATTTTGTCCCAGCATCTCAGGTATCATATTTGCCCAATGTCCTATTTATAGGATGGCTTACATATGTAAAAGATACTATATTGTATCAGTGTTCTATTTATAGAACAATCTGTATTTTTCATTTTTAATGATAATAAAGGATACATACACTCTAGATCAGGATGACCAACCTATTTTAATACACCTATGTCAATTCTGTTGGAATACTCACAGAATTAGAAACTTGGTACCTAATGAGCTAATACATGTTGTCACTTTATCCAGTATTGTCTGAAAAACATCATGAAACATTTAACTGTCTAAAGATATTTTTTCTTGGATCAGTCCTTCTAGTAAAGAACCTTTAAAGATCCTTTTGATGGGAATTCAACTAATCTGCAATGACAGTCCTCCCATGCCATTTTTGCCTTGAAAATTGCTAAGAGGAGGATACAACACATGAAAACAGTTTTTCTCTAAATAAACATGACATCACAAGTTATAACCTCTTCTAGTCAACATTTTGTTACATACTGAAATTTTCAGTCAGGATCTCTAAAAGTATTCTTCAGAGCCACTGGCAAGATATTGTTAAAGCTGAAAAATAGTAATTAAAATATGTAGAACAAGCAATTTTCGGCAGTCAGAACTATTTGCTGAAGGTACAAAAGTGACTCACATTTGTTGGTTGACCAAAGGAAAGAAATTACATTTTTAAAACACTGCTTTTCTCACCCCTAGGTTACTCCTCCCTAATCTTTTTAATTATAACTCATCTCTTCCATTTAAATCCTTAAAGCTATCTAAATAGATACATATAGGGTTCAGAGAAAACAGCAGAAGCAAGCAGTGGTGAGATCATTTTTTTAAATTTAGATTATGAATTTTCTGTACTATTCTATAAATAAAGTAGTTATTACTTTCAAAATAAAAAGAAATTAATTTCAGCTTTCTCAACTCTTTATTCTTCCAGGAAACAGAAGAGCATTTTCTTAAGCTAGCACCTTGTTCACATCAGTACTTAACTCTAGACCTCATAATTCATGATTGGGAAAAAATGGGCAGAATCTAAGTATCCAAAAGGGAATAAAAAATAACAGCCTATCCATTTAATGGAAACCTATGGAATCACTGAAAATTTTCCAAAAAGCTAATCATATGAGAAAAATGCTTGATGATAGTATCATTTAAAAGTATAAAAATATAAGGCTAGGTTACGGCTCAGTGGTAGAGCACTTGCCTAGAACATGTGAGGCACTGAGGTTCAATTCTCAGCACCACATTAAAAAAATAAACATATTGTGTCCATCTACCACGTATGACTAAAAATATTTTTTAAAAAGTATCAAGACACAGAACTATATAGTATAAGTGATCTTGATTTTTCCATTTCTAAAGAAAATGATAAGTTTAAAGGTAGAGGCTATAGGTAATTCTTATTCTGTACTTTTTTATGTTTTCCTATCAGTAGCAATAGATTAATTAAAGAGAAAATTGTACTTAAGTATTTGTTTCAACCAACTGAAAACTCTCATTCCTTGGGTTTAAAACCAATCACCACCAACTTGCTTTAATTATGTTATACGTTCCCCTTTTCTCTAAAATCAAGCAAACATTCTTGTCATAGATTCCATACTTCTATTCCTTCAATTCCATGAAGGAGCATAAATATCTTCTCAATTTCAACACAGTTCACTAGTCACTTCCCAATTTCATCTTTGTTGACTCTGGCCATTCTAGCAACATTCTCTAGAACCCTACCCAATTATGTAAATCTAGCAGCTGTTGTGCTGGTCTTTCTGTTTCTCCCACATCTGGCCAATTTATGCCTACTTTGTGGACAAGACTAATACTAAAATTCTTCCAACTCTAATATCCTTTAATTCTTCCACACTTAGAAAACTGAAAACCAAACCCTTATTCCCTTTCCTTTATAAATCCCTACGGCACCACATTTCCATTTGGATTTCTAAGGGTGCTTCTGTAAACTGTTTTAGAATTATGATATCAAGAGGATAATTTCAAGAGATAGTCCCATGAATTGAAAAACTGCTTTCAAATAGCTTATATTAATCAAATGTGCAGGATGATTCGAAGCATAACTGTTTTCTCATCCTTTGCCTAAATAATTTAAGCAGTTCTGAAAGGATTAGAATGTCTAAGACTTAATGGGCAGGACTAGAAAAAACATCAAATTTTTATCCTTTCCAATATCAATATTCAAAAATCCTTCTTTATGCAGACTCACTATTGATTTTTCACTTCCAAATTTATTTTAAAATTTAGACAAAAATACAAAACAAACAAACCACCAATAAGGGTCTCACAGTAAAATTTAGTAAAATCTAAAATTCTTTGACTTTAGAATGTCTACTTGTCAAGACTAATGGAACCAAATAAGATGAATCTATAGTATGTATTTTCATAGTTTGTTGCAGTGAAGATTATTTGGGCATGGCTAACTAGCTAATAGTTATACAATGATACTTGTTTCATTTTTTGGTGAATGTTATTTGCCTGTATATACATAGATTATCTGTGGAAAGCTACTAAGAAATTGGTAACAGTGACTTCCTTTACGGAGATCTTGATGGCAGGAGATTTTACACTGTATTCCCTTTTGTACCTTTTAAAAATTAACCATGTAAAATGATTTGCAAATCTGTTAACTGTAAATGCATATACCTGTGTGCATTTGTACTTAGTTTTAGTATACCACCTGATGGGATAGCATCCTAACCAGATATCCCAAACTGCAGTATTTGGGAATCTTTTCTCTTTTTTAATATCTTCTTATTTATTTATTTATTTATATGTGATGCCGGGGATCAAACCCAGGGCCTCACATGTGCAAGGCAAGTGCTTTCCACTGAGCTACAGCCCCAGTCCCTGATATTGGGAAATCTTAAGTAATAAAAAGACTACCTATAATCTGCATTCCTCTGGTCATCTCGACTAATTTTCTAAAGATATATATTTTAAATTTTTCATATGGATAAATAACCCCAAAGAACATGTATATCAATGTCTCATTTAAAATACTAAATTCAAACCAGATAGTAAAGCAAAAATATAATAATGTTTTGCTCCAGGCATGGTAGCACACACCTGTAATCCCAGCAGTTTGGGAGGCTGACGCAGGTGAACTATAAATTCAAAGCCAGCCTCAGCAACTCAAGAGAGGCTCTAAGCAACTCAGTAAGACGCTACCTCTAAATAAAATGTCACTCAGTGGTTAAGTGCCCCTGAGTCCAATCCCTGGTACCTTATAATAAAATTATATTTATTTATTTATTTATTTATTTATTTATATAAATATAAACACACATATACATATATATAAAAAATAATGTTTTGCATTTCAAAATCCTATTAATAGCAATTCCAGATTTTTCAAAACCATTTTCATCTTCCCAGCTTACCTATGTAATGATAGAATAAATTGTGGATATCTTTAACCAAGTGCTCCAATTTGGCAATACCCATGAAGTAACAAACAAATGAAATGAGACTTCTATACTGGTTAAAAAGGGAAATTAGGAAAATTTCATATTTCATAATAAAAATACCTGAGATAACTTATTTATTAATTTTTTGCTGACTAGAAAAAGTCACCTAACTAAAAACTTCAGTTTGCTACAATGTGACATTTACTAAAGAATACTGAGTGTCTTTATGTAAATGCCTCATATATAGACTAGGATTACTATGTAAAATTAAGTTTATAAAGTATTTAACTCAAGCATATTGCCTATTTTTTCCTTTAAATAATGATTAGCTATGAAATTCATTCCTTTAATATTTTTACTGAGTTAATCTAGGTTTATTATAAAATCATTAAGCCATTTTAATTACTATAAGTACAATATTAATATAACCTCAGAAATATTGTAAACTAGTATTCAATTCTTTGAGAAAGGCACTAAATACAGAGTTACTTCACTGTAATATCAGTTAATAACCTTTGAAAGTTTACACATGATCTTTTGAAGGGTTAACAATTGCTTTTACACATTAAAGGCAATGGTGTGGATTTCTGGTATCAAAACTATTTTTGCTGTCCAATTTTAATAAAAGAGAAACATTTCAGCTTGATTATCAACAGCACTAAACTTCATGGCAACTGACTTATCAGCAACAAAACACCTGCTATGCAGGAAATTTTGAATACCTTTTTTTTTCTTCAAAACCTGGTATTAAGTAAAGGAATTTTTAATTTAGCAGATAGTTTTAGTTAAGAAAAACTATAAAGAGTAAGGAAGAGGACTGGGGCTATAGCACAGTAGCAGAGTGCTTGCCTAGCATGTGTGAGGCACTGGGTTCAATCCTCAGCATCACATAAAAATTTAAAAAAATAAAAATAAAATAAGGACATTCTGTCCATCTACAACTTCAAAAAAATTTTTTAAAAAAGAATAAGGAAGAATGTGCTGATTTTAAACAAATTTGAACTTAGTTTCAGTCTTTCAAAATTTCCTCTAACAGAACACCACAACAAAAAAAGTTTGCCTTTATATGTGTAGGGTGAAGACAATCAATAGGGTGTCTGGTTAGAAACCTAAGGTTCCCCTTACCTCACACTGACAATTTTTTTTTTTTTTTAATTTACAAAAAATTTGGGCTGGGGTTGTAGGTCAGTAGTAGAGCTCATCTAGCATATGTGAGGCACTGGGTTCGATCCTCAGCATCACATAAAAATAAATAAATTAAAAATAACATTGTGTCCATCTAAAACTAAAGAAAAATATTTCTTAAAAAATGTAAGGTGGAGGAGTGAAATTGATGCTGTAAATTCTCAATTTTAAGGAATTATTTCATAAATGACCCTGAACTATGTAAATTTTTAAGTTTTTTTAAACAGACTACTATCAAATTCCCAGAAGCTGGTTATTTAGTTAGTTCCTAGATTTTCCTAGCTCATTTAGATTCCTCTAAAGTTTTTCAAGCTCCAATTCTGAGCTTCCAGCCCCAATTTCAGAATGGGAAATAAAATGAAATGCAGTCTATTTTACTATTTGTTCTCAACAGTGAAAATAGGCAAAGACTAAAACAAATTTTCGTTTCTCTCTAGATTTCAGGTATTCACTTTTATTCACATTCCTAACAGGGACAAACAGGGGACATCAAAAATATTACAAAAATATTCAGAAAATAGCTACAAACTGGGCTGGAGTATAGAGTGGTAGAGTGCTTGCATAGCATGCCCTGCGTTCAATTTTCAGCATAGAAAAATGTTTTTTTAAATAGCCACAAACAAGGCTATGTTCAAAACTCAATTAATAGAAAACAAAATATAACTTTAAAATATTAAAATACAATTTGAAACTATGTTAGCAAACTTAAAAAACATTAATGCATCAAAAGTATGCAAAACATTAAAAAGAACAATGTTTTAAACAATCATATATTTAGAAAAGTGTTTCCAGGCCAGGCATGGTGGCTCACATTTGTAATCCAGCAACTCAGGGGGCTAAGACAGGAAGATCACAAGTTCAAAGCCAGCCTCAGCAACTAGCAAGGCCCTAAGCAACTTAGCAAGATCCTGTCTCAAAAAAAAAAAAAAAAAAAAAAAAAAAAAATTAAAAAGGGCTAGAGATATGTCTCAGTGGTTAAGTGTCCCTGCATTCAATCACTAATACAAAAAAAAAAAAAAATGTTTTTAGAGTTGGGGATTCAACTCAACGATAGCATGCATGAGGTCCTGGTTAATCCCCATCACAGCAAAAAAAGATGGGGTGGGCTGGGGGAATTTTCCCTGTCTTTTCCTACACAATAAACCACCAAGATTTCAGTGAGAAGGGATGTGCTTCTCCTACAAAGGCCAGGAAACAGCCTTGATAGCTGTCTGTGTGTGTGTGTGTGTGTGTGTCTGACTGTCCGTCTCCCCCCCCCCCATATATTAGTAATATGCCTAGAACGTCGGGATCTCCAAGGTCAGAACCTCTAAAGGTAAGGACCCTGGTTGATGAATTTGCCTTTAACTTAAAAAATAAACAAATAAATGCGTAGGGGGATTTTTTTTAAAAAAAAAGGTATTACTAAATTGCCACTGTAAAACGGCATGTCTAAAATTGACAGGCTAGTCCTAAAATTCATATAGAAATGCAAGGGACTTAGAATAGACAAAATAGTTTTCAAAAAAAAAAACGAAGGAAAAAAAAAAACCCAGAATACTTTCATTTCCTAATCCCAAACTTATTATACTAAGTTATAGTAGTCAAAACACTGTGGTAGTGGCTGGCATAAGGATAATCAACAAAATAAAATTAAAAATACAAAAGTAAACATATACATCTATACTAAAGTGGTGTTTCACAAGAGTGCCATTTAATAGAGAAAAAAAGAGAGACTTTTCAACAAATGGTGCTGGAATTGGGTATCTACGTGCAAAAACTTAAGTTGTACCCATTCCTTGCACCACACACAAAATTTAACTTCCAATGAATCACACACCTAAAATGATCTAAAACTATAAAATGCTTACAAAGAAAACCCAGGAGTAAATTTGAATTAAGCAAAGGCTTCTTAGATACAACAACAAAAGCACAGGTGATAGAAAAGTAAATAAATCAGAACTTACCAAGATTTCATCAAAATTAAAATTATGTATTGCAAAGGCTGTTTATCAAGATAGTCCACAGAATGGGAAAAAATACTTTCAAAACATATATCTGGGGCTGGGGTTTTGGCTCAGTGGCAGAGCGCTTGCCTCACAGGTGTGGGGCGCTAGGTTCGATCCTCAACACCACATAAAATGATTAAATAAAAGTATTGTGTCCATCTACAACTAAAAAAACATTTAAAAATATATCTGATTAAAAAAATGTGTATCCAGGGCTGAGGATGTGGCTCAAGTGGTAGCGTGCTCGCCTGGCATGCGTGCGGCCCGGGTTCGATCCTCAGCACCACATACAAACAAAGATGTTGTGTCCGCGGATAACTAAAAAATAAAATACTAAAAATTCAAAAAAAAAAAAATGTGTATCCAGAATATAAAAAGAACTTATATAATCAAATAACAAAGAGACAACTTGATTAGGATGTAAACAGGCAATTCTCCAAAGAACATACAAAAATGGAAATAAGCACATGAAAAGATGCTAAATGTCATTAGCCATAGAGAAATGCAAACCAAAACCACAATGAGATGCTACTTCACCTCTCCCCATTATAACTAAAAAGATAACAAGTGTGGATAACCATGTGGAAAAACTGGAACCCTGAGACATTGCTGGTGGGATTGTAAAATGCTGCAGTCAGTTTGGAAAAGTTTGGCAGTCCCTTAAAATGTTAAATATAGAGTTACCATATGACCCAGCCATTCCATTCCCAAAAGAAATGAAAACATATGTTCACACAAAAACTTGCACAAAAAATGTTCATGACAGCATTATTCATAATCACCAAAGTGAAAACCAAATGTCCATCACTGATGGATAAGTAAAATGTAAAATTATCTGGCCATAAAAAATAATTAAGCACTAATACAATTTATGGAGGAACCTTCAAAACATTATGCTAAGTGAAAGAAGTCAGTCACAATGGTCCCATTTATATGATAGGTGAAGAACAGACAAACCTAGAGAGGCAAAGAGTAGATCATTTGCCTAGAGCAGGACATGGGGAAAATGACAAGTAAATGCTAATGGGTAAAGTGTTTCTTCAGATAAAATTCTTCTAAAATCAATTATAGTGATGGTCTGCACAACTCTATGAAAATATGAAAAAGCATTGAACTGTACACTTTAAATAGGTGCACTGTTTGGAATGTGAATTGTATCTAAATAAAGTAATTTTAAAAGTAATGTTTAGTATGTATGCAGTGTGTGGAAAACAAGGAACATTCAAGACAAGTAACTATAATTGATTTGATTACTAAGCAAATCTATGCTTGAGACCCTTAGAATTAAGAATTTAACATACCCTCCTTGCAAACTGAGATATTACTCCTTGAAACATTTCTATCTTGGCCAAAATAGAATTAAAGTACTTGCAACTGTCAGGTCATTAAAATAAGATTCACTCAAAAAAAAATACCTGAGTAAACATGTTTCTTTCCTGTACATGGCTGAACTGTGTACTTACTGCCCATTACAGCAAACAATAACTGCAGAAAAACACAGCACGGGGAGACAGAGAAGTCATTCTCAAAGAAGAAACTTATACTAAGTTGAGATATATGGAAAGAATGAGGGAGGGGGGAAAAGAGGGCTAAGGGAAATCTCCATGCATTTACGCCCAGAGAGTTCATTTACATTAAATTCAACTTTCGTGAGCTTTGTGAACAGGCCTAGAGGCAAAGTCCCGGGCGCAGACCCACAATCCAAGCTGAACTGCGAGGCCAAGAGGAAGTGGGAATCCAGCCCAGCCCCGCATTGGCTTGCGTGTGGATACGGTGGGGGGCTGACGCGCTCAGACGCGGGCCTGCGGAGCGGGAAGGCAACGAGCCCCGGCGCTCCCCGGCGCGCGCGCAAGGCTCCGTGCCGGGCCCGTCCTCCGCGTCCGAGCACCGCGCACGCCCCGCGCGGTGCGCGCCGGCGCCCGGAGCCTCCGATGTGGCCGGCTCCCGTCTCCCGCCCCATCCGGCGCTTTGTCCCGGCCCCGCCGGCGGTCGGCCCCTCTGTGTCCCAGCCGCGGCTCCAGGTCCCCACTGACAGCCCCCACGCTCAGGAAGGCTGCGAGCCTGGCGGTCCCCACCGGCCAGCGACCCGTCGCCCGCCGGACCTCAGCCAGGCTGGATCCGGGAAGCAGCGGTCCGAAGACGCTCGCCCTACCGGAGAAGCCGCCGCCGCCACCGCCCGAAGCGCACGCAGGCCGAGGTCGGGCGCCGAAAGCCTCGGACTCCGAAACCCACACTTGTTTTCAGCATCCCGCGCTTACCCAAAAATTCTCGACGAAATGCGCCATGACCATCGTGCCGCCGCCACACCGGGTTCCGTGTCCGCACCCGCCCGCCGCTGTGTAAACACGGACCCGGCCCCCACGGCGCCCCCGCCTTTCGCCGCGGCCGCCGCCTTCTTCCCAAAGACCGGCTCGCACCCTCCAGGGCGCATGCGCCACCTAGCGGCCGCCGCGGCGGGGCGAACTCTTAGACGCCGCGGCCTCGGAGCGCGCATGCGCCCCGGACCCCTGCCCAGGTTTGATCGCTCTTTGCTCAGCCTGGCGTGGCCAGATTGAGTATTCTCTTGGGAATGGTGAAGAACTGGGTCCCTGAGGAGTCACCCGAAGACTGCCCGCGCCCTTTGCCGCGCAATGGCTCTGGCCCGGAGACAGAGAAGGGCCCTGCCCACTTCTCCCCTCCAGGTTCTCTTCCCCGACCTTCGAGGATCTCGAACAGAGCAAAGACTAGAGCCCCTGAGATGGAGGAAACTTGGCGTCTGGCCACCGGAGGAGACTGGGAAACCTTTGGTCAACAGGGTGCCTTTCCTTGACAGGGAGCTAAGCTCCAAAACAAAACTATTCGAGCCCGGAAAGGGAGGAACCGCCCAGTGTGGCCAGAGTGCCCTGGCGCTACGCGAGACCCAGCACCAAGGCCGGAGCCGCTGACCTCTAGCACGCCCGGAGCCAGCCTGGCGGAACTGCTGGCCCAGGGCAGGAACGTGACCGAAACGAGCGAGTTTCCCCAACCCAGGCATTCAAAAACAAGTCTCTTCTAGAACGTGTTCATAAAAGTCCATGGTTCTCTTGGCAACTTGTACGCTTTAGAAAAAGAAACAAGTTTTGACATGCCTCTGCCTAATAGAGAAACTAAATCCCCCTCTCATACCTTGCTTTCCAAAGTTTAAAAAAAAAAAAAAAACTTGTGGAAGTCTCAACTACACTGTCAGCAGGTTAGTTAGGTCCAAGATCTGCATGCAGTTCTTGAGGCCAAGCCCCACAAATAAATTTAGTTTTATTATTTATTTTTTAGTAGCTTTAACAATATACATCATACCTTCTCAGATCTTGTGGTTTCAAAAGTAATGGACATTATAAGGTAATTTTTCCAGCGAATTTTTTTTTTTTTTTTTTTTTTTTAGAGAGAGAGTGAGAAAGAGGGAGAGAGAGAGAATTTTAATATTTATTTTTCAGTTTTTGGCGGACACAACATCTTTGTATGTGGTGCTGAGGATCCAACCTGGGCCGCACGCATGCCAGGCAAGCGTGCTACCGCTTGAGCCACATCCCCAGCCCTAGCGAAATTATTTTTATCCGTGCAATAAAAGTTAAAAAAACACAGCTGGCATGGTGGCGCACCCCTGTAATCCTAGTGTTCGGGAGACTGAGGTAGGAGGATCTGGAATTGGAAGCCAGCCTCAGCAACAGTGAGGCACTGTCTCTAAATAAAATATAAAATAGGGCTGGGGATGTGGCTCTGTGGTCAAAAGCCCCTGAATTCAATCCCTGGTAACCCCGCTCCCCCCCCCCAAAAAAAATGCTTTCATATGGATGAAACTGAAATACTTGTTTTATTTGATAATGGTACTGTGTTTATATCTTTTTAAGAATATCTTTTAGAAATAAATATGTAATGATAAGGCGTCTAGGATTTAATCAGAAGTAATTCATGGGGTTGGGGAGAATGAGTAGGCATGTAAATGAAACAACATTGGCTATTTGAGCCAAAGCAATCCTTAGAAAAGTGAAGCAGGAGGCATAACAATACCAGAACTTAAATTATACTAAAGAACTATAGTAACAAAAATAGGGTGGTATTGGTACCAAAACAGGCATGAAAACTAATGGAATGGAAGACACAAACTTACATAAATACAATTATCTCATATTTCACAAAGGTGCCAAAAGTATACATTGTTGAGAGCCTCTTTAACAAATGATGATGGGAAAACTGGAAATCCATATGTAGTAGATGAAATTTAATCCTACCTCTCACCCTGCACAAAACTCAAAATGATTCAAAGACCTAAGATTAAAGACCAGAAACCCTGGGACTGGGGATGTGGCTCAAGCGGTAGCGAGCTTGCCTGGCATGCATGCCGCTCAGGTTCCATCCTCAGCACCACATACAGACAAAGATGTTGTGTCCCCCGAAAACTAAAAAATAAATATTAAAAAATTCTCTCTCTCTCTTAAAAAAAAGAAAAAAAAGACCAGAAACCCTGCATCTGCTAGAAGAAAATGTAAGCCCAACCCTCCTTGTTAAGGAACTAACTTCTTTAACAAGACTACTAAAGTGCAAGAAGTAAAATAAAAATAAATGGGATGGCATCAAATTAAAAAGCTTTTTCACAGCAAAGGAAACAATCAGGAATGTCAAGAGAAAGCCTACAAAATGGGAGAAAAATCTTTGCCACCTGCTCCTCAGATAGGGCATTAATATCCAGGATATTCCAAAAACTCAAAAAACTTAATACCCCCCCCTCAAAAAAAAAAAAAAAAAACAATGATTGATACAATTGATGCTATTATAGCTGGGAATTTCTCAAAAGCTATAAAAAAAAAACCCTCAATGCCAAAAAAGCAAATGATGCAATCAATAAATGGGCAAAGGAACTGAACAGACCCTTCTCAAAAGAGGAAATACTAATGGTCAGGAAATATATGAAAAATATTCAACATCTCTAGCAATTAGAGAAATGCAAATTAAAACTACACTGAGGGGCTGAGGTTGTGGTTCAGTGGTAGAGTGCTCGCCTAGCATGTACAAGGCACTGCGTTCGATCCTCAGCACCACATAAATGTAAAATAAAGATATTGTGTCCACCTAAAGAATAAATATTTTTAAAAATTACTCTGATATTTCATCTCTAGTCAGAATGGCAACTAGCAAGAATACAAATAACAATATGTTGGCAAGGGTGTCAGGGAAAGAGTACGCTCATATGTTTTTGGTGGAACTGCAAATTAGTACAACCAACTTTCCACAACATTTGGAAAAATAGTATGGAGATTCCTCAAAAATCTACGAATTAGGTTGGGGCTATGGTCACTGCACATGAATGTTTATAGCAGCACAAGTCACAATAGCTAATTTATGGAGCCAATCTAGATGCCCCTTCAACAGATGAGTGAATAAAGAAAATGTGATACATATACACAATGAATATTACTCAACCATAAGAAAAGTAACTCTGGGGCTGGGTTTGTAGTTCAGTGATAGGCACTTGCCTAGCACAAGTGGAGCATTGGGTTTAACTCTCAGTGCCGCATATAAATAAATAAAATAAAGGTCCATCAACAACTAAAAAAAAAAAAAAGGAAAGAAAGCAAAATTACTCTGACGTTTACAGGTAAATGAATTGATCTGGAAACTATCATGCTAAGTGAAATAAGCCAATCTCCAAAAAACAGAGGTCAAATGTTTTCTCTGATATTTGGAAGCTAACTCCCAATAAGGCAAGGAGGAATGGGAGGAAAAAAAGAAGTTCAGTGGAGTAGAAAAAGGGGTATGAAGAGAAGGGAAAGGGATGAAAAAAAGGAAAGATATTGTAATGAATCTGACATAATTTTTCTATGTACATAAATGAATATACCACAGTGAATCTCGCCATCCTGCACATCCACAATAAATTAATTAATTTAAAAAATAGCTATGGGTAAATGGCGGAAAGATCAATAGAGGGAAAGGATTAGGGGGTAAGACGAGGGAAGGGGAAGGAGAGGTATTTGGGACTGAATTAGACCAAGATAAATCCCATGCTTTTATAATTATGTCAAAATTGATTCCACTGTTGTGTAACTAAAAAGAACTAATCCTGGACTTGATACAGTGCTTTCAAGGATCTTACAAGTCTCTCTCTCTCTCTCTCTCTCTCTCTCTCTCTCTCTCTCTCTTTCTCTCACACACACACACACACACACACACACACACAATTTATTCTAAAAATCACATGGGTGCCCCTGACACTGGCTCATAATCAATCATAAATCCCTTCTCCCATAATCAAGAATATTCAGGCCTTTATCTCTTGCCCTATATCCTCAAAACAAAAGGTAGATTCCAAATGAAGTGAAAATGTGTAGATAGTATGGCTGTCCACATTAAAGATAGACTGCTTTGAAGTTCAGGCAGAATTTAAGCAGAAGTACTTACATAAGAAAGATGTTAACTTGTTAAATCCCTCCTCTCAGCTTGAATACAGTAGATTCTTACATAACAAAATATTGTTTACCAATAGTGTCAATCATGGATTTTCTTTCTCTTGATGCTTCAATTTACGGTTACAACACTGACTAGCTTAGTATTCACAATATTTGTATTTGCTATGCTGGTGTCTATTTGTACTCTTACCCCTGATCCCATAAATATTAGGGATAAGTCCACCATGAAAATAAACATTCTGTGCATTTCAGGTATTTGTAAGGTTTTTCTAGGGCAAAAACATGATGTGTTGTAATTGGCCCATATAAGTTGTGGAATTTTATAAACAGTGATTAAGGTGACTATGTTTCAGATAAGATGATGTAGTATAAGAAGAATGTGGGTATCAGTCACCTTCTGTCCTCTCAAGTGAGGTTTCCAGGGATGCGCAGATACTCTGGCAGAGCATAGATAGATAAGACTCTGAGAGGGTAACACTCACATACCTTAAAGTGTTTGTGCTACACACATTTAGCCCTTGCTTATCCAAATACATTTTCATATTATTAAAAAGTGACATAGATAACAACAGAGTACAACTTACTGCCAGTAATACCTGTCAACTCATAGTCACTTAGGAAGTGTTCAGTGAATGCATGGATGATTAAGCCTGTAAGAAATGTCAAGGTGGATGAGTCCTTGGGTATGCAATAATTCCATTCTTTTACTCATGCTCTTAAATATGTGCTTATAGAAAATATCATTATTTAAGTCCAACTTGGTTTAATTTTCCCATATTACTTTAAATATTTTCAAAAGAATTCTTTTGAACTTGAGCATACACACACACATATATATATAGCATGTGAGTGTTACCCTCTCAGAATGTGTGGGTGTGTATATATGTATGTCTATGTATATGTATGTGTATATATGTGTGTGTGTGTGTATATATATATATATATATATATATATATATATATATATTAGTTTTAGTTGAACACAATACCTTTATTTTATTTATTTATTTTTTAATTTGGTGCTGAGGATTGAACCCAGTTCCTCACACATGTAGGGGAGTGCTCTACCACTAAGCCACAACACCAGCCCCTTGAGCATACTTCTTAAAGGATAGTGTATTTTGTAATAAAAATAAAATAAATTTTGACTTAGCAGGAGATCTCCTTTTGGGAAGGGACTCCTAAACAATTTGACCTTTTGTTTTTGGGTGTACCCATCACCAAATTTATCTTCTACTTAGGGTCTCTCTCAAATGACACCTACCACCAACACACTGGCTTCCAGGGGCTGCTGCTGCTGCTTCCCCTAAACTCTGACCCAAGCATGTACATTATAGTCCAAACCATTCATGCAGTGTTAAAACATAACTTGATAAATGGTAGTATATATGAGAGGGAAATTTTACACAAAATATCCTCAATCTAAATTCTTTCATTTAAAAAATATGACTTGGGGCTGGGGATGTGGCTCAAGCGGTAGCGCGCTCGCCTGGCATGCGTGCAGCCCGGGTTCGATCCTCAGCACTACATACAAGCAAAGATGTTGTGTCCGCTGAAAACTAAAAAATAAAAAAAATATACATATGACTTGCCTTCAAGATTTAAGGGCTCTATCTCTTAGGCAAGGCACCCAGAGCACTTCTATCTTTCCACTCCTTAATATGAACTCCCCTTTTCAAGCCTGGGTTCATACCTCAAAGCACATTAATCAACATTTAGTACCAAGGGCCATTTTCTCATAACTGCATTGAAAACTAGTTCTATCTCAGAAGAATTGGCTATAAAATAAAACACATTTTCCTATTTGTTTTCAATATAATTTTGTAAATATACTTCTACTTGTCCCCAGAATAAGAGTAACAGAAATGATTTCCTAATAACTTCTGTTTCCTATTGATTCCTTCAATAGGCAGCATCCTGTATCAGATGCAGCAGTTCTTCTCTGTACTTACCTTGTGCTTGACAGTAACAAGTGGCAAAAGAGTTGAGCTTCACTAAAAGGCTAAAGAGAAATAAGCAGATCTCAGAAGTTTGGGATTCTCTTGTTTCCCCCTATTCAATTGCAGCACAGTGAAAGCAAAATCTTAGCAGATGGTAGCCAGGCAGGCTTCTATGAGGACCACGAGGAAGAAACATGTTAATGGAACTGCAAAATAGAGTTAAACCTATCCCTGTGGGCAACCTTCTCAGTTCAGAGCAGCTGGCCAAGCATACCTTTCTTCTCTCCTAAGTACACCTGAACTTGACAGCATACTTTCTGATATGGCACCATCCTTTCTGCCAGAATGATATGTACTTTCCCAGGGGCTCCCTTAACTGGCAATTTTAGAAGAAACACAAAAGCATCTGGCAGGTTGTTCAAGGGTGTACACTGCTAGTGACCACAAAGAACACAATGAGGCATCGAAAACAAGAAAAGAGAATGTACTAAATTACAGAGTCAAAAGGTAATAATATTACAAAAACATGCAGGAATGTTTGTCATTAATGTTAAGTGGAAAGGCAGAAGAAGACATGGAAAACATTAACATTACAAAATGTAAATATGTGCACATAAACAGACAAAAATAAAACATGGAAAAATAAACAATGTATATGCTTAGAGTGATGAAATTACAAAAATTATTAAACATTTAAAATTTATTTTGATATAATAACATTGTACAATTTAAAGAGCAATCTTTGTTCTTTGTTTTTGTTTAAATATAAATGTGATTGGGTATAATCATCTTTAACATCTTTCAGTAACTATTATTTAGTCAGTAACATTTATTGAGCACTTGTTAAAATAGAAAGACTTTCTGCTCTTAAGAAATTCACAATCTAATATAGACTCATGATGCAGATGATAAAAATAATGACATTTTAACAATAATATGCATGAAAAAGTGCCTGGCACATACTTGGCAACCAATGAACATTTGTTAAATGAATAAATTAATGAATCACTGTTCCAGAAGGGTAACCTCAAAGAAATTCAATTTGTGCTTCTTTTTCTTCCTTCCTTCCTTTCTTCCTTTCTTCTGTATTTTTTTCTCTTTTTTCTCTTTCATAAGAAAACTGCCCTAGATTCTCTGGGAGTATCCCTTTAGCACAGGGATTGGGAGTCCATGGAATAGTAGAGCCCATAGCAACTCTGAGACACGAGAAAAGTGTGATAGAAGGAAGGAAGGAAGGCCTCAAGAAACAAAACAGATCAGAAGAAGAGAAAGAGTTCAGGGTGGAAGTTTAACTCATCCACCAGGGCTTTAATTTGTGGGGTTATTTTGTTGTTGTTGTTGTTTTAGTTTAAACTGGGTCTGGTATTTATCAGTTTTCATATTCTTTTCATGAAGAGATTTTTTTTCTTTTTTGAAGCAGAGTCTCATTAAGTTGCTGAGGCTGACCTTGAACTTGGGATCCTCTGCCTCATTCTCCTGAGATACTAGGATTAGGGGTGTGCATCAGCTGAGCTCTCTTCCTTTGAGACCCTCTCCCTAAATTCAGGTGCTGTACATGGATATGAATGCTAATAAAAACTCCATAAATTTTTTTAAGGAATTTAATTTGCAATCTAGTATTTAAAAAGCCTTTTATCTCTTGTCTGTCCTGAAACATACAAGAAATATAATTATTCAAAATCTCAGAGTTGAGACAAAATCTAGGGTTGACCCACCCTAAACAGGACATCTGGTCATTGTATTACAACCCAGACCCTTTTGATTGGTTGAAGGAAATAGAAAACCAAATCAGCCTGTAAACATGGCTGTAATGTCCTCTATCAAAATCCTTAAGAATAAGCACTAAATTCTGATGAACTATTTGCAGGAAGGAATTACTCTGAGTCAATGTGGCTAGATTCAAAGGCAAGGAAATAAGGGCTAGGGGGTGTGTGGCTCAGAGGCAGAGCACCTGCCCAGCACCTGTACATACACATAAATAGGTAAGGAAAAAACATTTTTCTTTCCAGTCTTAAAATCCCATTGGATGGCATCTGCTTTTATTTTTCTGTACAGTGTTTCAAGAACAAACTGTCACCAAGTAGTTATATTTTTTTCTCATTAAGGTCTAGAAAATGTATGTTATTTTTTTCTTCCCACCTCCCACATGGCTACTAAAAATCACTTTTTTATTCAAAGCTGTCTTCAAATTATGTTCTCCAAAATAATAAAGTTACCAAACCATTGCTTTCTGTATAATCTGTCTTATATTGCTATTCTCTCCTCCATATTCATGGATAGATAGATCCTTTAGATCAAGTAGTTTATATCTTGTCACAAAAACCTGTTTTTGTGCAAAAATACTGTTCTTTGTAACTTCTTTTTTGCTTTGTTTTGCTTTCCTCTTGAAGGCTTATGCATTTGTATTGGTGGATGTGTATGGGGAACAAGGAACATTTATTTTTCTTTCTTTACTTTTAAAACCATACCATTTCTGCACGTGGTGGCCCATGCCTGTAATCCCAGCAGCTCAGGAGGCTGAGACAGGAGGGTCTCAAGTTCAAAGCCAGCCTCAGCAATGGCAAGGCACTAAGCAACTCAGTGAGACTCTCTAAATAAAATACAAAATAGGACTGGGGATGTGTTCTTACCACACTTAAAAAAATGATACAAAAGATGGTGGAATGAGATGGACAGCTCAGCTAAGTCCTTCCATAAAGATGCTACACCTTCATCATTACATAAATGTTTTCATGAACAAAGGACTATTAAGTGTATTAAAATGAAACAGTGGGGTTTAATACTCCAAAGGAACTCTTTAAAAAACTAATCTTGGCATCCTATCACTATGTGATATTTTGTACATCTTACTATATTTACAAGTTTATTTATCAAGGATTATCCATCTTGCTAATGGCCTATTATTTATTTCACTTTTTGTTGGTCTTTATATCCTTTTATTAATGTGCTAAAGAAACCTGTATATCTATTTTGGAACTCCTTTGAATAGTCTAAAATAGACTAAAAATGGAATATTTTATAGTTTATGTTACAAAACAAGGTGTCCCCCCCCCAAGATATATATCTTGGTTTACCATGATTCCAAACAAAATTATCTTGTTTAAAAATATTTGGAGTAAAATTTTATTTGCATTACAAATAGGATACAAAGTAGTTCAATCAAGAAACAGAAATCTGCTGTGTTGGGACTAGTTTTCCCTGTTTTATTTTTTTTTTTTTTAGATGTGCTTAATTTTATGGTGTAACTAAAGATTTTGTTTGTGTAATGCATGATTAAGACAATAAAGTATTTTTTCTAGTCTTCCAAAAAAAAAAAAAGTCCATTGACAACTAAAAATATTTTTAAAAATTAATTTAGGGTTGGGGGTATAGCTTGGTGATAGATTGCTTGCCTAGCATGCAAGAGGCTGGGTTCAGTCTCCAACAGTGCAAGATAATAAAAAATAAGAAAAAAAAAAAACATTTTTTTTTTAAATAGCAGATGAGGGACCATAAAGAATATAGCTCTGGGGGCTGGGGTTGTGGCTCAGCAATAGAGTGCTCACCTAGCACATGCAAGGCCCTGGGTTCGATCCTCAGCACCACATAAAAATGAATAAAATAAAGATATTGAGTGCAACTACAACTAAAAATAAATATTTTTAAAAAAGAATATGGCTCTGGAATAAACTGCCTGAGTTTTTATCCTGGCTCTGACACTTATGAACTCTGTGACCTTAGGGAAGTTACTTAACCACTCTTGTGATTCCATTTGCACATCTCTATAAAGTGAAAATTATAGCATCTACTTCAAAGGGATATAAGGACTAAATGAACTAAAATAAACAAAGCACTGAGAACACTGCCTGTTTTATAGTAAATACAATAATTGTAAACTATTAATATCATGGAGAGCAGGGAATGGTGCAGGGTTGCTATTTCAGAGAGAATTTTCAATGTAGACTTACCTAAGAAGAAAAATTAAGTGAAGGAGAGAGGGTCTTATTGTGTCTGGAAGAAGAAACTACCAGGCAAAAGGAAAAATTTATGCAAAGAGAAACAATGAGGTTGGTATGGCTTGTGCAGAATTATTAGGTAAGAGTTATAGAAAACAAGGTAATCCAGGCACGCTGGTGCACGCCTTTAATCCCAGTGGCTTGGAAGACTGAGACAGGAGTAGCCAGAGTTCAAAGCCAGCCTTAGCAAAGGCGAGATGCTAAGCGACTCAGCGAGACCCTGTCTGTAAATAAAATACCAAATGGGGCTGGGGATGTGGCTTAGTGATGGAGTGCCCCTGAGTTCAATCCCCTGTACCCCCTCCCCACCAAAAAGAAAATGAGGTAAAAGAATAGAGTCAGATCAGATCACCTAGGACCCTGCAGAACATTTCAGGTGGTCTTCTAAGAGTGATGGGAAGTTATCCATCACTTCTTTGCTGGAGCTCTTCCAGCAAAGCAGTATCATAACCTAATGCTTAGAAGGACCAGTCTAGCCTCTATGTGAAAGAGACTATAGAGGAACAAGATGGCTGGTTATTAAATATTACCAGCACAACACTGAATTCAAGATATATTAATACCATATGTAGAAACAAGGGGTAGAACAAAATACATAATATATTACCATTTGCATAAAAAAGAAACCTGGCTGGGTGTGGTGGTGCACACCTATAATCCCAGTGGCTTGGAAGGCTGAGGCAGGAGAATCTCAAGTTGAAAACCAGCCTCAGCAAAAGCGAGGCACTAAGCAACTCAGTGAGAGCCTGTCTCTAAATAAAATACAAAATAGGGCTGGGGATGTGGCTCAATGGTCGAGTACCCTTCAGTCCAATCCCTAGCACCCCCTATCCCCACCCCCTGCAAAAAAAAAAAAAGGGGGGGGGGGGTTGGGGATGTGGTTCAGTAGTTATGCGCCCCTGGGTTCAATCCTTGGTACCAAAAAATTTTTTAAAAAGAAATCGGTTTATGTGTATATAGATGTAAACATTTTACAACTATACTTGAACATGTATACACACAATCTATGTTTATTACATATGTCTTTGTTTGCATATAAACATACTATCTCTGGAAGAAATGACATTAAGAAACTGGTAATAGTGGTCCTTTGAAGAGGGGAACTAGATGATAGTAGTAGGAAGACTGGATTTCACACCTTTTGAATTTTGCTCTGTGTGAATGTACTGACTGCCTCATTAAAAATACACAAACTTTAACGTTAAAAGCAAAGAAATGATTCAGAGTCATTTTGCCCAAATGTTAAAAATAGTGGTAGAACTGGGGTTGAAGGATAGGACTTAACCAAAGATATAAAAATAGACTAGATGCTTGACAGGAAAAAAACACCAACCTTACTACAAAGGTACTAGCTAGCATGTGTTAAATAAATAAATAAAACCAAAAAATGTTTTCCTGTGGCCTTTTACTTGGATAACAATTTCAACTATATACAATTGTTACATAATACTTTACTTCCTTGATTTTATACAATCATTATACTGCTTCCCAGCAGTAAGTATCTGTGATATCTACAGCTTGCCTAAATTATTTTCTCTTTTTTTACTTGCTTTTCTGAATCTGCCTATACAAAATTTATTTTTGAGTCAAGTAAATTTATTGTATCTTGTCATAGATATTCCACACGCATATTTTTTCTGTTATTCTGTGTAATGTAGGATAGACAAAACTATAACATAGACCCCCCTCAAAAGAAATGGTACTAATAAAATAGAAGTTTATTTCTCCTTAAGGTAATAGTCTGTAGCAGGTATTCCATATATAAGACAAAAAACTCTTCTCCTCACAGAATCAAGAACTCTAATCATTTGTCCAACTCTTTAGATGAAGGAGAGAACAGATTTTGGTATCTGGCAAAGAGAGATTTTGCTAATAATAAATTGTGTCTCTTTATCAGTTGATATGTCTTTTATTTATGGAATATTCTTTTGAATTCTCTCTTAAATAGTATCTTTAAACACTCACTTGAAATAAATTAGGTATCTTATTTCAGTGTTTATGCTGAAAATACCAATCATGCAAATATAGATATTCCTTTCCTTGCCTTTCATAATTATTTTTCTCATTAATCCTTTTTAACTTGTAAAATTTTTCATTTTTTACAATCCTGACCTTTTTGTACCTCCCTGTGTTTTTTAAAAAAATATTTTTTTGTTATACATGGACATAATATCTTTATTTTGTCTATTTATTTATCTTTTTGTGATGCTGAGGATTGAACCCAGTGCCTCACATGTGCGAGGCAAGCACTCTGCCATTGAGCCACAACCCCAGCCCTCTTTGTGGTTTTGACAATGTGTATTTTCCTCTGTGTTGTTTCCCACATCATTTTCACCTTTGCAAGTTTACATTTTCTTTCCAGTTCTGCATGGACCCACCTGTCTCCTCTTTCATCTTCCCTATGCTCTTATATTAATGCTTCATGTTCTTGTTTTATGGAGTTGAATTTTATAGAGATGAATTATTTATTTATTTATTTATTTATTGGAAGTGCTGGGGATTGAACCCAGAGCCTTGTGCATGTGAGGCAAGCACTCTACCAACTGAGCTATATCCCAACCCAATAGAGATGAATATTTAAAGTTAATTCATTACAATTTGGCCTCCATTTTTTATCTGCTGCGGAGTGAGACTGCTTCATCTGCCTTTTGCTTTGCCAGGGTTTGGGTTGCCCTGCCCCCAACCAACACATCTATTTCCTCTTTTTATAGTTCCTATGTTTTTGTTTTGTTTTTAATAAACTTAAGTAGGCAAATTTTTATCTATTTTCTGGAGTTTTGTGTGAGAGAGTCCAGGATTGTATTCATAGTCAGCAGAAAGTCTTGTAACAGAATTTTTTGTATAAATCAGTTTCTTTCGTTTTTCCATTACTGCAGCCTCATGAGGCCAGCACCAAAGGGATATCACAATGCAGTCTTTCTCCTCTTCTCACTCCTTAATGGTGGATTACTTCCTAAAAAATATGATTAGTCTATGATATTTCTTGCTCAAACCTACTTCCTCAGCTTTTTCTCAGTACCCATTGTCCCTACCACTATTATTGAAAAAAAAACAAAAACAAAAACAACAGAGTCTTGATTTTTTCATCTTAGTTTGGAGTCACCGGCTCTGCTGGCTTTTTCACAGACTTGCAGCCCTGAACTCTTAGGGCTCAGTCCTTCTGCCTAGTTCAGGTTCAATGTCTTCTAGTTTCACCAGAGGTGGTGTTGGCATTATTGGTTTTCATTATTCTTGATATTTTTGACTAATTTCTAAAAAGAGAGGCAGAAAAGACCTAACTTTTCTTCGTTAATATCTGGATACCTTTGGAAGATTGTTTGTTTTAATTTTGCTGGATATTTAATATACCCTTTTAATCTAAGTCCTTCTTTTGTTCTGGGAAATGCTTTTTTTTTATGTCTTTGATAATTTCATTTCTTTTTATTATACTCAAAGTCCATAATAATTTTCTTCTCCCTTTCTCCTCTCTTTGTCTCTTTTTTTTCTCTCAATATCATTTTGGAAGAATCTCTCAGCTAAGTTTTCCAACTCCTTAATTGCATGTTCAGCCCAACTATTGGATTTAGCAAAGATATTTTTAAATTTCCATAAAGTCTGATTGTGTTTCACGGTATCTGACTCTTATTTGGATGTGATAGACTTTCAAGTACCTCTGAGGGTATTAACTATGTCTCATTTAAAGTTTTTATGTTTCCATTAGCTGTTTCAGAGTGAGCTATTTGGAGTCATTGAATTTGGTGTTCAATTTCATACTTTTGGTTTTCCCAAAATGTTGAGTCATGGGTTTCTGTCCCTATTTGTAAGAGCATTTTCTCACTTCAAATGAGAACTGTTTACCTGGCAGTAAGTGCAAGCTTTGATTATGGACCCTAACTTCTGGGGTTAGGCAAGAATAGGCAGACTATGCAGGTAACTTCCCTTCTGAGCATGATTTCCCTGACTCTCCAGGGCATTGCCCTTTTTCTCTAACCTTAGCTTACTCTGCAGCTGTGGTATGCTGGTAAATGTTTAACAACCACCTCTGGGATGGAGGGGGCAAGTCCTAATTTGCAGCCTTTCTAAGTTTCCATGCATGTAAATTCTCCTATCCTAGCTAATTTTGAACTAGCAATAAAACACCACTGAATGGGGGTGTTGGGAAGATATGTGCAATAGATTCCCAAAAGTCTGATTTCATTCACATACTGCCCATTCAGGGGCTGCTGTGATGACTATTTTAGAAAACTACCCTGAAATTTTGTCTGCACCAGACAATGAAACTCACTTCTCTAGGACTGATTCCAGGAGCTGGTGGCATTTTAAGTGAGTGAGTGGCTCAGTTATTAATCTCTTTGGTTTACTGAGGCCCTGTTTTTGTTAGTGGTTTTTAGGTTCTTCTGCCCTGCAAGATTGTCCTGCCAATTGTTTCTTATGTTTTCATATTCTTTTAAAAAATTCCTGATTATGTTGTTACTTTGATAAAAGCACCCCTTTTGTTTTTTTCCTGTGCTGTTTTGAACCTTTTTCAAAAAATTTCTTTGCAATTTCAATGGAATTTGGAGTAGGAAGGGAAAGCGGAAGTCCTTCTATTTCTTGCCTTAACTTGTTTTCATCAAAAGTCACTTCCTCTTATGTGTCAGAGGTCAATTCTCCTCCCATGATCAGTGGTTTTCCTGTAAGCTCATTATCTTGAATGACTGTTTGACTAAGAAGGGCTGCTGACTTCTAAGATGCTTCTGAGGAAACTTGAGTACTTGATTGAGGATGTTTGCCTCTACATGGAAGCCATGCACCCTGGCCACACAGGAACAACCCTGGGCTGAACTCGGGGCATGGGGTGCAGTCTTCCTCAGGCAGTCAATAAAAAAAGAATCCATGTGAGTATTTTCCATTCTCATATGTCAAATGAGAGGACTTGCCAGATTCACTAAGTAGGTATTTAAAAGTGGTTTGCCCCCGTTCTCTACCACATGACTCTGGTTGATGCTACTTAGACCCCAACACTTCAAAGACTTTCTCTGATCAGGAGCCATCTTTACTTTACTATGAAAACCTCCCAAATAAGGGTTGTTATCCCCCTCAATTTACAGATGCAGAAACTGAGACATTTCAGGATCAATAAATAGTTGAGACAGGATTGAAAGCCAAGTTTTGTGATAATCGTGAGTCAGTAGTGGTGGTGGGTAGATGTGTGGTAGGTGTATAGGTGGGTATGTAGTGGCTTTCCCTCTGAAGGAAATCTTTCAACTCACTGTGAAACAACCAGGGAGCTACAGTTCCCTAGGTCCTTCACAGGTTTGCAGGCTCATCAGTGAACTCAGCAGACGATGTCCCATGCCACATTATAAGAGGCAGATTTTCAGCCTGCTTATCTTCTTTTGATAAAATGTGTTCTCCCTACATGGTAAAAGCACTCTCACCCCACATGGTCTTCTTACAATGCTGATACTATTCCCAGAGGTGGGATTCATATTTCTTTCCCTTGATACTGGACAGCAATGTGATCACAGCGGAATTAAAACTAGGTGGCATATGAGGCAAGGTCATAAAAAGCAATGTAACCTCCATGCAGTTCTTTTAGGACACTTGATCTTGAAACTCAACCATTGTGCTGTGAAGAAACCTTTAGCTCATGAAGAAGTCCAGTAACAGAAGTCCAAGGCTCATATCTCCGGCTAATTTCCCATACTAAAGCTACCCCAAAGTTGCCAGTCCTATGAATGAGACTTTTTTTTTTTTTTTTTTTTTTGGTACTAGGGATTGAACTCAGGGGCATTCAACCACTGAGCACCTCTCCAGCCCTATTTTGGATTTTATTTAGAGATAGGGTCTCACTGAGTTGCTTAGCACCTTGTCATTGCTGAGGCTGGCTTTGAACTCTCCATCCTCCTGCCTCAGCCTCCTGAACCACTGGGATTATAGGCGTATACCACCCAGCCCAGCTTGAATGAGACATATTGAAAGTAGATTCTCTAGGTCTCAGACCAGCCACTTTGGCAGAGTTGTGCTTTCCGTTCAAGCTCTGTCTGAATAGTAGATTTATGAGAAAAAATAAAGGATTGTTGTTGAATATTATCTGTTTGTCACCCTAAAATAAAAAAACTTCATCTCATAGGTGGGACTTTTCCTGAGGGCTCTGGTAGTCATCAAATTTTCACCACATGGGGCTGGGGATGTGGCTCAAGCGGTAGCGCACTCGCCTGGCATTTGTGCGGCCCGGGTTCGATCCTCAGCACCACATACAGACAAAGATGTTGTGTCCGCCAAATACTAAAAAATAAATATTAAAAATTCTCTCTCTCCCCCAATCTCTCACTCTCTCTTTCTTTAAAAAAAAAATTTTTCACCACAACTTTCACCAAATGGATAAAACAGAAGTATTAGTCCTCTTGAAATTAAAGATAGTTATTAAGTTATCATGCAGTATCTTCTTTCAACTAAATAATTTTAGCTTCTTTAACATTTTTAGACAAGTCCCTTTTCCTCCCTTTAGTCACTTTGTCAGTTTTTTCTGAACCAGCCAATTTTTCCACATTCTCCTCAAGTAATTTACCACTGAGCTACATCCCCAGTTCTTTTTTTCATTTGAGACAGGGTCTCACTAACTTCTTGAGGCTAGCCTCGAACTGTCGATTCCCCTGCTTTATTCTCCCAAGTACCTGGAATTACATGTGTGCACCACTGTGCCTGGTTTCTATCTGGCTTTCCTGCAGCAACTTCATTTAGCTTCACTAAGAAATTGAAAAGGATTCTTGAACAAAAGCTCAAGCTAGAATCACAAAAATCTGACTGCAAAAGAAACTTAATTTTGTCTGCACTCTTAATAATTATTCCAATTCTCCAAGGAGAAGAAAAATTTGGCAGGGCTGCATGCTTTTAAACTCAATGTACTGTTGAACTACTCCAGGAGAGGAAAGAATATAGAGTATAATCTCTCCTGATTTCATTTTCTCCTTCAAATCTTTTTTTTTTTTTTTTTTTTTTTTTTTGGTACTGAGGATTGAACTCAGGGGCACTTGACCACTGAGCCACATCCCCATTCCTTTTTTTGTATTTTATTTAGAGACAGGGTCTCACTGAGTTGCTTAGAGCCTTGTGGTTGCTGAGGCTGGCTTTAAACTCATGATCCTCCTGCCTCAGCCTCTCAAGCCACTGGGATTACAGGCATGCGCCACTGTGCCTGGCTCCTTCAAATCTTTATTTGGAACACATTACATATTAAGGTTTAAAATAGGGATCTAACTTAGATTTTTTTTTCTTAGTTATCACACATCATTTTACCAATTTTTTTTTGTGTGTGTGGTGCTGATGATTGAACCAAGGGCCTTATGCATGCGAGGCAGGCACTCTACCAACTGAGCTATATATCCCCAGCCCCATTTTACCAAATTTTGTAATATTACCTTTATCATTAGTTGGATCCCTAAAGGCAATAATATTAAGGTAAGAGTAAGCATGAAATAAACCTTCAACACAGAAGGGGACAGCAAGAAAACTTGCTAATTTGACCTTTACACTGCATGGGAAAGGGATCTCTGCTAAAAATTTATAATTATAAACTAGAACTTATATGAATTTATAGCTTGCACTCAAGCTAAAACAAAAAACAAATGAAAAACCCACCAAACCTCCAACACAGCATATATTTCAAAGTGGCCCTGAGTTACTTTGTAGGCCAAATTAGTAGTAGAGGCAAATATATATAAATCCACTCTGGATGACAATAATTTAAACCATGCCTCAATAACTTCCACAAATAAAGCTCTAAGGAACATGAGATCATCAAAGTTAAAAATCTCAAAACACAAGGAAATCAGGCACCATAAGTAAGAGATAATAGGATCAGACATAAAGACTATAGACACTGAAATTATCAGACACAAGATAAGCAACTAGGTTGATTATGCTTTGAAAAATAGACTGAAATTAATGGGTAAACAATAAATTTATATAAAATGATCAGATTTTAAAAAGCACAAAAATAAAATTTTTATTTTAATAGTTAAAATTTAAAACTCAATGTAAGGATTAAAGGAAGTATTAAGCAGAATGAAAAATTAGTAAATTGGAAGATATTTGAAGACAATGAAAAATAAAAATATTAAAAGGATATTAAAAAATATAGATTATAGAATAAGGTCTAACAAATTTAATGGTGTTCCAGAAGGAGACAAAAGAAGATTCAACATTTTAAAAGAGAATGAGTAAAAATTATCAACAGATGTTAATCTTAAAACCTAGCAAGTCCAATGTCTCCCACAGGATAAACTATTTAAAATCTTTTCACATTCAGATCCAACATGGTGAAATTGTATCAAAGATCCCAAAAGATCTTAAAAACCAAAATAAAAGCAGGTTGCTTGTCCCCAAAGTAATTAAAGAGTGACTTTTCAACAATTATTTAAGACTTAAGAGAAAGAAATAATATCTTCAATGTATTATAAGGAAATAAATGTCAACCAAGAATTATATACCCAGTGAAAATATCTTTCAAGAAATAAAGTGACCCAACTCCCGATGTTCTAGTCAGCACAGGGCTCCTGAATGCCTTAGCAGATCACCTATCAGCACCTACAGAACTCCTAGACTTCATTCTGCTCCCATGCATGACACTTAGCTGCTGCCTACCCTCAGCATGATGCCATTGCCTGGCCTTCCCCACCCCATCCAACATCCTGGCAATGGAAGCACGCTGCCTCCACCTTGGCTCACCTTCCTCATCATATTTGGTGGGGGCAGCTTCCAGATTGGAACTTCAGCTGGCCAGGATCCCTGGCACCAGGACCAGCCTTTCCACCCCAGTTACCTTCACTATCCTGAGGGCAGAGACACCAGCTTACAGCAGGAAAGATACGGATCTCGAAAGCTAGCTACAACCCTGGTTTTAAATTTTCTCTTTTTTTCTTCTCTCCTTTGATTCGTCCACCCTCACATCCCCAACATATGTAAAACTTAGAACTTTGCATGAATTAGGATTTTGAGGACTGTGGGACATCTGAATAATATTAAAATATAGAGATGTTGTATATGCTCTTTTTTTCTTCTTTTATTTTTCTTTTCCTCTCCAATTTTTACTATTTTAACATCCTTTATTTTTTCTAAATACATATGTGTGTTTGTTTTATATACTCTACTGTACTTCCCACATATTTGTTTATCCAAAACTACTTCTGGTCTATTCTCTTGCTACTAACCCTTTTCATAACATTTCTCTTTCACACTTCCTAAGATATATTAACTCTATATCCTCACATCCTACCTCCTCAGCATATCATCCTACGCCTCACCCCCAGTGCATTGTCCACCATCAGAAACTGTAAACCCTTTTACAAACCTACTGATTATATTATAGATAATAATCAATTCCAACATTTCTGTACATTGTGACCAGACTCTAAACGTCTTAATAACAACAAATTGTTTATAGATGGTATATTATTGATATTGGAAACTGTTAACACTGTCCTTCCCCACAAAGGAGAAGTTCTGGAACCCTACAGGAGTACTACAAATCTATAGGGTAAAAGCAATAATACTCTGGACCCACAGAACTAGAAGAGAAGACAAACGAGCAACATGAAAAAAAAAAGGGAAGAAAATGCACCAAACAAATCAAGATACCACATTATTAGAATACGTGGCAACCACAGCAGAAGAAATTACAGAGAAGGAGATCAGGATGCACATTATTAAAATGTTTTATGAACTGAAGGAAGATATATGAGAGCAAATACAGGCAGCAAAAGATAATTTCGTCAAGGAGCTACATAAACAAATACAGGAAACAAAAGATCACATCAACAGGGAGATAGAGGTTCTTAAAACAAAAACCAAAAAACCTAACATTACATCTCAAGCCCCTAGAAAAAGAAGAACAAATCAACAGCAAAAGCAGTAGAAGGCAGGAAATAATTAAAATTAGAGATGAAATATAAACAACAGAAACAATTGAAAAAAATTGACAAAACAAAAAGTTGGTTCTTTTAAAAAATAAACAAAATTGACAAACCCTTAGCTACACTAATGAAGAGAAGGAGAGAGAAAACTCAAATTACTAACATACGTGATGAAAAAAGGTCATATCACAGACACTACAGAAATACAGAGGATAATTAGAAATTATTTTGAAAATTTGTACTCCAATGAAATAGAAGATATTGAAAGCATTGACAAATTTCTCAAATCATATGATTTGCCCAAATTGAATCAGGATAATATACACAATTTAAACAGACCAATATCAAGTGATGAAATAGAAGACACCCTTAGAAGACTCCCAACCAAGAAAAGCCCAGGACCGGATGGATATACAGTCGAGTTTTACAAGACCCTTTAAAGAAGAACTAATACTAATACTCTACAATTTATTTCAGGAAATAGAAAAAGAGGGAGCATTTCCAAACTCATATTGAGGCCAATATCACTCTGATTCCAAAACCAGGCAAAGACACATTAAAGAAAGAAAATTAAGACCAATATTTCTAATGAATATAGATGCAAACATTCTCAATAAAATTCTGGAAATGGAATATAAAAACGTATCAAAAAGATAGTGTACCATGATCAAGTGGGATTCATTCCAGGGACGCAAGGTTGGCTCAAATTACAGAAATCAATAAATGTAATTCATCACATCAATAGACTCAAAGGTAAGTATCATATGATCATCTCAATAGATGCAGAAAAAGCATCTGACAAAATACAGCCCCCCTTCAAGTTCAAAACACCAGAAAAACTAGGGATAACAGGAACTTGCCTCAACATCATAAAGGCTATCTACTCTAAGCCCCAGGCCAACATCATTCTAAATGGAGAAAAATTGAAGGCATTCCCTCTAAAAACTGGAACAAGACAGGGATGCCCTCTTCACCACTTCTATTTAACATACTTCTTGAAACATTGGCCAGAGCATAAACAGATGAAAGAAATTAAAGGGTTACATATAGGAAAAGAAGAACTTAAATTAGCACTATTTGTTGATGATATGATTCTATACCTAGAAGACCCCCAAAGGTCCACCAGAAAATTCTAGAATTAGTAAATAAATTCAACAAAGAAGTAAGATATAAAATCAACACCCATAAATCAAAGGCATTTCTGTATATCGGTGACAAACCCTCTGAAAGGGAAATGAGTAAAACTACTCCATTTACAGTATCTTAAAAAAAAATAAAGTACTTGGGAATCAACTTAACAAAAGAGGTGAAAGATCTATACAAGGAAAACTACAGAACCCTAAAGAAAGAAATCAAAGAAGACCTTAGAAGATGGAAAGATCTGTCTTGCAGAATTAATATTGTCAAAATGACCATACTACCAAAAACACTGTACAGATTTAATGACATTCTGATCAAAATCCCAATGGCATTCCTCACAGAAATAGAAAAGCAGTCATGAAATTCATCTGGAAAAATGAGAGACCCAGAATAGCTAAAGTCATCCTTAGCAGGAAGAGTGAGGCAGGTGGCATCACTATACCAGACCTTAAAGTATACTACAGGGCAATAGTAACAAAAACAGCAATGTATTAGCACCAAAACAGACTGGTAGACCAATGGTACAGAATAGAGGACAAAGAGACTAACCCCCAAAATTTCAATTATCTTATGTTAGACAAAGGTGCCAAAAAACATACATTGGAGAAAAGATAGCTTTTTCAACAAATGGTGCTGGCAAAACTGGATATCCATATGCAACAAAATGAAATTAAACTCCTATCTCTCACCATGCACAAAACTCAACTCAAAGTGGATCAAGGACCTACAAATGGAACCTGAGACCCTGCATCTAGTAGAAAAAGAAGTAGGCCCTAATCTTCATCATGTTGGATTAGTCCCCAACTTCCTTAAAAGACTCCTGTAGTGCAAGAATTAAAATCAAGAATCAATAAATGGGATGGATTCAAACTAAAAAGCTTCTTCTCAGCAAAAAAAAACAATCCGTGAGGTGAATAGAGAGCCTACATCTTGGGAGCAAATTTTTACCCCTCACACATCAGATAAAGCACTAATCTCTTTTTAAAAAAATATTTATTTTATTTTTAAAATACATGACAGTGGAATGCATTACAATTCTTATTACACACATAGAGTACAATTTTTTCATATCTCTGGTTGTATATAAAGTATGTTTATGCCAATTCATGTCTTCATACATGTACTTTGGATAATGATGTCTATCACATTTCACTATCATTGCTAACCCCCTACCCCTTTCCTTCCCCTCTCACCCCTCTGCCCTATCTAGAGTTCATCTATTCCTCCCACACTCCCCCTCCCCACCCCATTGTAGGTCATTCACCTTATAGCAGAGAAAACATTCAGTATTTTTTCGGGGGGGGGGGATTGGCTAACTTCACTTAGCATTATTTTCTCCATTGCCATCCATTTACCTGCAAATGCCATGATTTTATCCTCTTTTATTGCTGAGTAATATTCCATTGTGAATATATGCCACATTTTTGAAATCCGTTCATCTCCTGAAGGGCATATCTAGGTTGGTTCCACAGTTTAGCTATTGTGAATTGTGTTGCTATAAACATTGATGTGGGAACGTCCCTATAGTATGCCGTTTTTAAGTACTTTGGGTAAAATCCAAAGAGAGGGGTAGCTGGGTCAAAAGATGGTTCCATTCCCAGTTTTCCAAGGAATCTCCAAACTGCTTTCCATATTGGCTGCACCAATTTGCAGTCTCACCAGCATGTATGAGTGTACCTTTTCCCCCACATCCTCTTCAACACTTATTGTTTGTCTTCATAATAGCTATCTTAACATATATCTTAACATAGTTCTTGAAACACCAGCCAGAGCAACTAGATGAAAAAAATTAAAGGGATACAGATAGGAAAAGAAGAACTTAAATTAGCACTATTTGCTAACGATATGATTCTGTATCTAGAAGACCCAAAAAGCTCCACCAGAAAACTTCTAGAATTAGTAAATAAATTCAGCAAAGTAGCAGGATAGAAAATCAACACCCATAAATCAAAGGCATTTCTGTATATCAGTGACAAATCCTCAGAAAGGGAAATGGGGAAAACTACCCCATTTATAGTAGCCTCAAAAAAAAAAAACAAAAAAAAAAAAACTTGGGTATCAACTTAAGAAAAGAGGTAAAAGATCTATACAATGAAAACTACAGAACCTAAAGAAAGAAATCAAAGAAGACCTTAGAAGATCTACCTTGCTCTTGGATAGGCAGAATTAATATTATCAAAATGACCATACTACCAAAAACACTATACAAATTTAATGCAATTCCAATCAAAATCCCAATGGCATTCCTCATAGAGCACTAATTCCTAGGGTATATAAAAAAACTCAAAAAGCTAAACAAAACAAAACAAAACAAAAAAACCCAAAACAAAAAAACAAAGCCCAAATAACCCAATCAATAAATGGGCCAAGGACAGACACTTCTCAGAAGAGGATATACAATCAATCAACAAATATATGAAAAAAATGTTCATCATCTCTAGCAATTAGAGAAATGCAAATCAAAACTTCTCTACAATTTCATCTCACTACTGTCAGAATGGCAGCTATTATGAAGACAAACAACAATAAATGTTTGCAAGGATGTGGGGAAAAAGGTACACTTATACATTGCTGGTGAGACTACAAATTGGTGCAACCCAAATGGAAAGCAATATGGAGATTCCTTGGAAAATTGGGAATGGAACTACCATTTGACCCAGCTACCCCTCTCCTCAGACAATACCCAAAGGATTTAAAAACAGCATACTATAGGAACACAGCCACATCAATGTTTATAGCAGCACAATTCACAATAACTAAACTGTGGAGCAAACCTAGATACCCTTCAGTAGATGAATGAATAAAAAAAATGTGGTATATATACACAATGGAATATTATTCAGCAATAAAAGAGAATAAAATCATGGCATTTACAGGTAAATGATGGCATTGGAGAAGATAATGCTAAGCGAAGTTAGCCAATCCCAGAAAAACAAATGCTGAATGTTTTCTCTGATATAAAGAAACTGATTTCATAGTGGGGTAGGGAGGGGGAACATGGGAAGAATAGACGAACTCTAGATAGGACAAAGGGGTGGGAGGGGAATAGGGGGGGCATAGGGTTAGAAATGATGGTGGAATGTGATGAACATCATTATCCAAAGTACATGTATGAAGACACGAATTGGTGTGAATATACTTTGTATATAACCAGAGATATGAAAAATTGGGCTCTATATGTGTAATATAAATTGTAATGCATTCTGCTGTCATATATACAAAATTTTTTAAATCAATAAAAAAGAATTAAAGCAAGATTTTAAAAATTTCAAACAAATTAGAATTTTATACAAACAGATCCTTATTAAAAGAAGGTTTGAAATATGTGCTTTAGGTACATAAAAATGATTAGAATTAGGAGATTTAAGATATGAGAAGAAAAAAGAAAACATGAATAAATAAAGGCTAAATCTATAAGATAAAAATAATATATGATTTATGGATTTTAAAAAAGAAAATTATGCTAGGAATGTAGCTCAATGGTAGAGCTCCTACCTAGCAAGTACAAAGCTCTGGGTTGGATCCCCATTACTAAAAACAAAAAAACAAAACCTTAATGATGGCACATAAGGAGAGAATGGTGATCAGAATTAAAATATTCTAAGGTCCTTCAGTTATTCTGAAAAAGGAAAAGGTATTAATTTTAGGCATTATTGGGTGACTAGTTAGGTGATGCATGATAAAATAGCTTAGGTCAACATAAAAGAATCAAATAAAAGGAAGCAGGGCTCTTTGCAAAATCATAGAAAAATGTGGTTAAAGAAAAAAAAGTTTAATCAATCCAAAAAACATCAGAGGATTAAAAGATAAAAAAATAAAACCAGAAAAGAAATACTGTGGAACAGATAGAAAGCAGAGATAAATTAATATGTAACGGTAATTATATAAATGTAGATGGATTAAGAACTCTTCTAGTTAAAAAACAAAAATTGGAGGCTGCATGTGTAGGTCAGTTGTAGAGGGCTTGTCTAGCATATGCAAGGAAGGTCCTAGATCCAATTCCCAGTACTGAAAAAAATTTGTCAGGCTGAATTAAAAATTTATTTATGCTTTTTAATTGATATTTTAAGTAACAAAAGATAAGGAAAGATAGAAAAAGTATGGAAAGAACTGGAATATAATACAGTGGTAGGGTGCTTGCCAGCATATGTAAAGCCCTGGGTTCCAGCCCCAGCATTGCTAAAAAATAAAATAAATGGGCTGCTGTTGTGGCTCAGCAGTAGAGTGTTTGCCTGGCATGTGCGAGGCCCTGGGTTCGATCCTCAGCACCACAAAAAATAAATAAAGGTATTGTGTCCAACTACAACTAAAAAAAGTATGAACTGGTGTACAATGATAAATTTATGATTTATTTGTTAATATATTGTGGTACTGGAGATTGAACCTATGGACTCTACCACTAAACCACACTCAGCCTTTTTAATTTTATTTTTTGGTTGCAGGATTGAATCCAGGGGTGCTTAACCACTGAGCCACATCCCCAGCCTATTTTACATTTTACTTAGAAACAGGGTCTCACTGAGATGCTGATGGCCTCACTAAGTTGCTGAGGCTGGTTTTGAACTCATGATCCTCATGCCTCAGCCTCCTGAGCTGCTGGGATTATAGGCCTGTGCCATTGTACCTGGCCTTTTTTTTTTTTTTTTTTTTGAGACAGGGTCTCAGTAAGTTGCCCAGGCCAGCCTCAAACTTAGGATCCTCTTGTTTCAGCTTCCTAAGTAGTTGAGAGTATAGGCAAGCACTATCACACCTGGCTAAATTAATTTTTTTATATATATATTTTGGTTATTAATTTACTATAAGTTCAGGGGCTGGGGATGTGGCTCAAGCGGTAGCGCGCTCGCCTGGGATGCATGCGGCCCCGGTTCGATCCTCAGCACCACATTCAAACAAAGATGTTGTCTGTCTGCCAAAAACTAAAAAATGAATATTAAAAAAAAAAAGTTCTTTCTCTCTTAAAAAAAAAGTTCAAGGGCTGGGGATGTGGCTCAAGCAGTAGCACGATCGCCTGGCATGCACGGGGCGCTGGGTTCGATCCTCAGCACCACATAAAAATAAAATAAAGATGTTGTGTCCACTGAAAACTAAAAAATATTAAAAAATTCTCTCTCAAAAAAAGTTCAAATCCTGGGGAAATTATGATTCCTAATTAATAGATACCTAAAACTAATACTATTAGATAATACAAATACTGACAGAACTACAAAGGGAAATAGGAAAATCCACAATCATAGTGAAAGTTTCTTTTTTCTGGTGCTAGGGATGGAACACAGGGCCTTGCACATGCTGGAAAAGGTACCCAGCCTCATGGAGACAGATTTTAATATATATTTCAGTAGGCCCCATGGGTCCATGAATCTACTGTATGGCACCTGTATGTTATGACCTCACTGAAGGGAGTGGTGAAAATGGGAGCTGACTTGAATGAGTTTGAAAGTGGTATTGTGGCTGAATCCTGTAAGGCTAGACTATAAAGAACTGTATGGATCCAGCGGCTGGAGTTGTAGCTCAGTGGTGAGAGTGCTTGCCTCAGTGTGTGAGGCACTGGGTTTGATTTTCAGCACCACATATAAATAAAATAAAGTTTCATTGACAACTAAATATATTTAAAAAAAAACTGTATAGATCTAGTTGGCAAATTTGTTTCTCACAGTGATTTGGGAAATTCTGAAACTACATATTTATTGAGGTGGAATTAATAAGTAAATACACTGAAGATAACTGAAGTCTGGCTTTCTTACTTCCAGAGAAATGTTATAAATAAGGTAACAGTGGTGGAGGGGAGACTAGAATGGATTAGTTTATTATTTTATAGTAATACTGAAATTAACATGGGTATGTGAGCTTACAGGGGTTATATATTTTCTTGCCCTATGTACTGAGAGGATGTAGAATAGTGGCAGTAGCTGTTAACACACACACAATTCCCACATCTTGCATTCTAAAGATCCTTTTCAAAAAAAGGAACCAGGGCTCCTTAGAGAGTTAATTCTAGGACAGAGGTAGAAAATATACAAGCTTAGCCTTTAGTCCTATGTAACACCTGAAGGTAATTCAATGTTAAGTACAAAGCTATAGAATTTTTTTTTCCTTTTTTGTGTGTATATGGCTTGAACCCAAGGCCTTCCACATACCGCTAACGTGCACTGCTCCACCACTGAACTACCAGCCTAGCCCTCGAGATGTAACTTACAACCACAAAGCACATACAATTGTTGTAGCTAGGGGATTAGTAAATAAACTTTGTTAATAAAATTCGTAAATACATTCTTAAATTATTTATTTCTGGGAGGTAGAAAAAAATCAAGTAGTTATCTCATTTTACCAAATAAGATCAAATGGTGGCCTTAGAAGATTAGAAAAAGTAACAAAAAATCAGAACTTTAATAGGATAATGCAACTGGGATGGTAATTCCTAACAGGAAGCCAGAAAACTGAAACCTGATCCAGCAAAAGACCTGATGTTAAATGACTTCATTTGGCTTCTTGCCCAGGAACACTCCAGGAGCTCCTGTCCTTATTGATCAATTTTCTGTAATTTGGGATCATGACCATTCATTCCTTTGAATGATGAACTACAAGACTTAATGAAACTAGATACTGGGATATGGACTGGTGGCACCTTGTTCCTTCAGAAACATGAAGTAGGCCTTAACATCTCCTATCCTGTCTGTGAGTGGGCAGTGGGTGTGTCTATGGGGGGAGTTCTCCAAGCTGACAGCAAACACCACACTCTAACAAGCATAAATGATCATAAACAGATACATAAAGGCATCAGTGTGAGTCTTGATCTCTTTGTTGGGTGAGAGGTTACTTAAAAACAAGTGGCAATACAGTATTTTTGTTAAAGCATGGTTCGGGAGCCACAGTGATGTTTCTGGGTCTGGGGTTGTGGCTCAGTGGTAGAGCACTCGCCTAGCATGTGTGAGGCTCTAGTTCGATCCTCAGCACCACATAAAAATAAATAAAATAAAGTATTGAATTCTAATCTTGGCTTCGCAACACGTGACTGGTTTGCTTTTCTGTGAAACGGGAAGAGTACAGCTTACCTTAGAGGCTGTCAGGAAGAATAAATTACCTTATACAAAGCACGTTGACACTGTCCTTTCATTCATCCAACAAATATTTATTGAGCATTTATTGTTTCAGGAATTATTCAGGATACTGCAGATACTTGAGGAGGAAAAGAAAGCACAAAACCTCTGCTCTCATATGAAGCTTACATGCTAACTATTTACAGTATAAGGGAACTTCAGTTCCCAAGAAACTCTCTAGATCCTTGCTAACACAAAGTGAGGTCCATAAACAAGAAGCAAGAATCATCTAGGAGCCTGCTAGAAATGCAAAACTTCAGGTCTCATCCAGAATTAAATGCATCAAGATATACATTTAACAAGAGTCTTAGAATAAAGTTTGAGGTGTTCTGCCTAGATCATAATTCTGTACTTGGACTTAAGGCAACATCTTGAAAAATTCTTGCGTATCAGTGGGAGAAAGCATTGAAATTCAAAAACTGCTCTAAAGAAAAAACATTTCAAGGTTATTTTCATTTAAAAATGATGTTATAGCTAGGTGTGGTGGCACATGCCTATAATACTAGCAGCTCTGGAGCCAAGGCAAGAGGATCACAAGTTCAAAGCCAACCTCTGCAGCAAGGCCCTAAGAAACTCAGTGCGTTTCTAAATAAAATATAAAAAAGGGCTGGTGATGTGGCCTGGTGGTTTAGTGCCCTAGGTTCAATCCCCAGTACAAAAGACAAAACAAAGAACAACAAACCTGAAACCAGACACTATGAGGAAATGAGCTGGAGAGAGAAATTTGCATATGCTTTATATTCCTACAAAATATATATCAAGGGTTAATTTAGGTAAATGACCCCCTCTAGTGGAAATATTTTGTCTACACATTATTGGGTATAGCTAAACTTGAGTCCTAAAAAAATTTAAGGATCTTTAAGAAAATGTGCATGTCTGCAATTCACAAAGTATAAACAAATACTTGCACAATCCTAGCATACCCAGAAGAAAAGGCCTAAATTAGTAACCACAAATTCCCCCCCTCCCTTTTTTTTTTTTTTTTTTTTTTAACAGAGTTGGCCTTTAAGTAAGTGCTAATTTTTTTATTGTGATACAGAAGTGTTCAGAAGACAGCAGATGAGATACTTTTTTATTTGGGAAAACAGGCCTTCAAAGTGAAAAGATAAAAGTACTTGAGGAAATTTATCAGTAAAGACACCAGAATTGTGAATACAGAAATCGTGTTATTTGTTCTTGTAGAAAATATTACCTTAGTTTAATGACAAAAATGCTTATGCTCTTTAGTTTCCAAGAATACTAGAAAGAATGATCTTAACACATGAAACACATAAGTGTTACCATAAACAGGCATTTCTTTTTGCTAAAAATAAGGGGGGTGGTTGTCAATACACCAATACATGGCTATCAAAAGTCTTCTCTGGTGGTATACGACTATGTGTAAAATAGTGGGTTTATGAACGAGGCAACCCTTTCTGTTTTTTCATTTTTATTGGGGTATAATTACATTAGATGAATTTGTTTCAGGTATTTGTACATGCACACGACACTAACAGTACAATTTGGTCAACATTTTTGAATCTTATGTCATCTCCAAGTATTCTATAGAGACCGGCTTCTTTTGTTCAGCACTATTTTGAAATTTATCTGTTCTACTGGACATTTGGGTTCTTTTGCTTTAAGATTGTTTCCTGGCATGCATATGACATCTTAAGGAATCTACATACACACCTAGGGGAGAATAGCTGTCTTGGTGTATGTAACTTTTTCAATGGCAAACTGTTATCAGCATTTTAACTTCCTGTTCTGCTACCATTCTTTAAGGAGTTATGCCTCCTCAGTTTTCAACTAAAAAAAAAAAGTTTTAGTTGGACACAATACCTTGTATTTTTATGTGGTGCTGAGGATTGAACCCAGTGTCCTGCACGTGGTAGGTGAGCACTCTACCACTGAGCTACAACCCTAGCCCCTCAATTTTTTTCCTTTGCAGTACTGGGGATGGAACACAAAAGCACTTAACCAAGTTATATCCCCAGCCCTTGAATAGGTGTTCATCCCACCTCAGCCTCCCCAGCCCCTGGGATTACAAGACTGTGCCACCAGTTTAGTGAATGTGAAGGTTATCTAGCACCCTTTCATTTGTCTTTTGGCTATTATGTAGTTTAATGACTTCTAGGTTAAAGGATACAGTCAACACTGCGTATTGATATTTGTCAATAATGGACTATATATTGAACTGTTGTCCCGTAAGGGATGTGGAAATGCTAAATCTGGATTGTCTATTTTTACTGTCTCTTCTGTTTAAATATACACTATTGTGTTACAAATGCCTACAGTATACTACCACACTGTATAGATTTGTTGCCTAGGAACAGGTTTGTGTAAACATAATCAAGTTCACAAGATGAATTTCCAGAACATAATTGCAAGTGTGTATAGATTATTGATCTTCATTTTATACTAATTTACTCCCAACTAGCAATGGATGTTTATTTCTGTAGTCCCTAAATGAGAATGGCATCCAGATTTTTTGACCTTTCGTCAATACATGATCTAATTGCAGCCAAATTTCAATTTACTTAAATTGAGAATTTAAATACCAATTAAAAGGAAAAAAAAAAATTTGGTCCCGTGATTGAAGCCAGGGGCCTCAAGAACACTAGACAAGCACTCTACTACTGATCTACAACCCCAATCCTTTTTTTCTATTTTGAGTGGGGGGTCTTATTAAGTTGCCTAGGCAGGCCTTGAACTTTTGACCCTGTGCCTCAGAGCTTCCCAAAAGAATCAAGTATCTTCAAAACAGAAAATTTTGTGAACATTGCCTATTTTTCTATTGTTCATCTTATTGACTTGAGGAAACTAATCAGTCTGGGAAAGGGGCTTCCAAGTTGTCTCCAAATTTTTAGATACTCTCATATTTAAAAAAAAATTTTTTTGGTTGTTTCTGCAAATTTCTTCTCAAGTTTTCCCAACACTTGTCAAACAACCCATCTTTATCCATTGATTTGAAGAACTATAGACTAGATTTAGGTATATTTAGATGTTTTCATTATTTTAATTGATCTTTGCATGCTGCTGTAGTTTTAATGTAATCACACTTAAAAAAAAAAGAATGGAGCAACCCATTTTTTCTGGCTTACTTTATTAACTTTTAAAAACAATCTTGTCTAGTTACAATAGGCTGTTAATCTTTTTGAAATGGTTAAGTGTTTATTTCTAAATCTAGACACTACATAACCATTTAGGAAAATAATCTGGCTCAGGCTACTTTAGCCTACTTTCTAAATTTTTTGATTCAGTTGTTAGGAAAATTAAGTTGGCCTTGAAAAATCAAAACACAAGGTTTCTAGAAACTCTTAGAGGAAGGAAGTTAAGTTATTCTGATTCTAGTTTAAAAATATGCCCCCAAACCTCAAAATGCTGTTAAATGTAAATTCTGTCCTCTTAACTTGATCTATGCCCATAAAATACCATGCTCTCTTCTGGTCTTCTTTACAATATACTCAAGTCTAAGAATTGAGCAATGTTTCAGGGTTAGTTCCTGCCTCCATTTGCATCCTCAGATATATTTTAGCTTTGTGGTATGAGATTTATACACACCTTCCCAGGTTTCCATCTTCAGGTAGGTTATTGAACTCCAATGCAATCTACTGCTCACATATCAAAACAAATGCTACATAAATCTTTCCTATCCCAATTAATGGCAATTTCATTCTTCTAGCTGCTCATGAGGCCGATGGTCTAAGAACCACCTATGATTCGTTCCCTACACTACATTATCTAATATGTTGGCAAACCTTGTTGATGACTCAAAATGTCATCCAGATCTACCTTCTCCACTTCTACCCTATCAGTAACTCCCCAGATCATAACAGCACCCTCTAAGTGGTCTGTTTCTGCCCTTGGGCTAGAGTTCATTCTCAATCAGTGATATCACTTTTCTACTACACACTCCTACACCACAGCCCTTTACTTCAAATATAAAACCAACCAGTTACCTTAGATCTAATTTATCACTCTTCTCCCTTGCTCTGGGCACTCCAGTTATATCCTTCTCATCTGCAATAACTATCAAATATATTATTGACTTTGCTCCCTTTACATGAAATACTTTCTCCCAGACACTCAGGTTTTTGCTCAAATGACACCCTTAGATCTTCCACTTCCTGTTCTAACCAAGCATTAATTACCATCATAGCCTATTTCACACGTCTGTCTCCTTAAAAAAGAATGTAAGCTCTTTAAGACCAGGGAAAAGTGCCTGCAACATAACAGATAACTGTTAAATACGTAATATGAAATCATCAATTCCACATATAAAATTTCCTAAAGATAGAAAGCCATGCTATTAAGTTACATGACTGCATACTTTCAAGTTGCTGCTGTGGACAATTACTCTCCTTTGGACCTGATAACACCACTCACCATAATTATTTCAAAGAATGAATAATTAGAAACTTCTGAAAGTCCAACAATACTAAGGCAGTTGTGTGAACTGTTCACAGAATACCACTTAGCTATGTTTGGATACAACATACTGACTAAAAACAATGCATAAATTTACTATATATTCGTATGTGCACAGAATTATTAACAGTAGTTATGTCACTATTAAAATTCATAAAAATTGTTCACTTGTCATTCTCAAATGCTTGTTAAATGACATTCTTTGAAAACCAATATAAATTGTCACAGTAAGATTACTTTAACAAGCACAGAAATGAATTACATTAATAACTGGCACAAAACCCTAAAGGTTCTTGATATAGCTATTCTTTTATTATTCCCACTGGATTAGAAATTACGTTAAACTTCAAATTGTAGTTTGCAAACTGTCAAAATAAATGCTTGGGAGATCTTTCAGGAGGTTCTTAAAATTTTTCCATCAAATTAACACAAGACTCGGATTAAAGACTACAAAATGACAATTACAGCTTCAATAATTTCCATATTCAAGTGTGTAATACAGACAAAATCCAAACACAAGAGTTGCATAGTTTTAACTGCCACTTTCTCCAATCATTCATAAACAACCACATGAAATGTAAATTGTTGGGAGTTAGATTATGCAGCTATTACAAAATATAAACACCTGTTAAAAAATCCCATTACAAGACAAAGATGTCAAAATCAATAACCCAGCTTTACTCATTAGTATGGTTTAGTTACTTGAACTGAGAAGAAAAAAACATTTGCATAAAACTGACAATACTTTCACTAAAATCTAAAGATTTATGAAAGGAAAGGTTTTTAGCTTGAGGCAATTAAAAAATTAGCAGCAAATCATAATCTTTGAATTAATGATTATGTCCACAACTTTCCCCATGATTCTAAGTCCTGAATTCTGGAATCTTAAATTCTTTCTTAATTATGTTTTATAACATCATTCAGATCACAATTTGTCTTCTTGTCAACACAACTGTGACACATTAAATATTTTTATGTGTAGGTAACGAAAGTTAAGAAACCCAAACTGCACTTCTCTTAAAAGTCTTTGGGTTATACTGACCTTTTAGGCCTGTTCTCAAATGTTCCAAATCTCAAATAGACAACCACTTAAGAGTCACGAACACATATTCCCTATGTGTATTAATGCATTTAATTTTAATTAGTAACATGCAACTAATATTAAAGATTACTACCTGAAGAGGAAATGACTAGTTCTATAAATGTTAAAAATTTCCAAAATTACAAATCTTAATATTTTGAAAGATAAACAGCCTCAATAGGTCATACATTCATACACATTCATGCAGTCTATCTTTATATATGTTTTATATTTACAGCTTCACCTTTAATTCCCCTTTTTTGTAGAGCAGAATTCCCCTATCCTCTAAACAGAAACCATTTGAAAATTTATCAATTAATAGGAGTTAAGTTCAAAATGCAGGGAAAGAGGCTTTTTACTACACAATATACTAAATTCAAAAAACAATGTTAGACAAGAGTGTACTAATGTGTAAACTAGGGAAAACAAAACAAAAATGCTTTAACAAAAAAAGAAGAAACACCCCACAAGATCTATCAGGACCAAAATGGGGGTAGGGTGGTGGTGGGTGGGTCATTTCCTCTCATTAAAAATCAAGAGTGCAACATCTATAGTTAAACAACTTTATTAACATAGTCAAGCAGTGATTAACATTCACATCTATTATGTCACATCATACAAATGTAAATACAAAATTACTACAGTACAATATATATTCTCTGCATGATCCAAAATATTTGGTGGCCCCAAAAAACTCTCTTTAAAATTCAGCAGCTTATCAAAAATTAAAACCGTATTCTATTTAAAATGAAGATCTGTTAGCACAGAGTTAGATAGACTTCAAGAAATATCAATTTAGTACAGTTTGAGAAGTTGCAGGAGGATATGTTTGAAGGACACATTCTAACATATAGTGTGGCAGGTACAGGAAACATCAGATTTAAAGCTTTTAAGCATAACTCATACAACCTAAGTTGTCAGCAGAAAGATCAGTTATTTAACTAAAGCTAACACTACTAAATTATTGCACCCAATGTTAACATGTCTATTAATTGTAAAACTGTTTTATAGTATGAAGTGAAGTCATTTACCACATTTAAACATCTCTTCTCACAAGATGATAATCTATTGAGTAAAATTAATTACACGGTATTGTCTAATTATTTCCATAAAAATCAACCAAGCTCAATTTGGTTATATATCCAGAGGAAAACAACAAAGTAATATGAGAAAAGTATACAGTGGAACCCCTTTATAAAGCTGACATTAGAAGGGGACCAACACTGCCTTAGAGGCTAACCATGTATATAGTATGCTTTTCGAAAGATAATTAGACCTGTAAAAAGCTAATTCTGTATAATACCAAGCCACAACAGCATGAAGGGATTCTATGGTAAACAAAAATTATAATAAAAGAAAAACTACTAGTTTTCTAATTAGTGATACAATACTTGGCAAATAGATTTGGCTTGGTTTTAAAATGCACAAGAGGTGAAAAAAATTCACCATTTTAACTTCCCTCAAAACCATGCATACATTCAGCTGTTATGCATCTTTTTATTTAAACACAATACATTCTGGGATACAAACCACAATACATAGTTGCTGTAATTTAAATGTATACCTTAAAATATGTATAATAATTAGGCATAAGGAGTTATCTACATACATGTAGTGCCAATGGGGGAAAGATCTATATATAAGACTGAAAATATTAGTCGCAAGTCACCTAGAAAATGTACTGGTGAATGAAACTAACTTTCAAGTGAAATATAATTTTAAAGAGGCATTAGAAGCATTGCCATATTTAATACAGTACGAAATGCATTAGGTTGGTATACAATGCCACTGCAATGTATTAATACTAGATAATATTGTTAGCAACACAGCTCACTATTGATCTGATTTTTCACCTAGATTATCCCAGGTCCTTAACTATTCGAAGACCAGAGTTTTCTTACAGATTCCAATGACTGCACTTCATTAACAATCCTAGGAGCAAGTGTTTTACCCACTGGTAATATTTGCAAAAATAATTTGATAAGCAAAGTTGTATTTTGAAGTACTACCAAAGGAAGGATTTAAATTGCAGTTTTGCATGACACACTCTTCTCTTGGAAAGAATGTTTTTGCACCATTATCTGTTAATACATTCAATATGAATAATATAGATAAACTATATGAAGCAAAAAACACTTTCCCTCATGGCAAAGGTCTTAAATTTAGACTGAAGGGTTTAAGACATAATTAGCTTAATCCTGGCATTTCAGTCATGCAGAACAACTTTATACAGAGGAAAAAAAAAAAATCCACTTTCCTATTTTGAGGATTTGAAGAGGAGGAACAAATTTAACTCACTTTCAGTAACCCTGAATGCGTAGGGCTTGTGATGAGGGTTCTATACCATTCCAGTTTGCAAACTAACTGGGGGAAAAGAGAAATTAGACAAACTGGGAAGATTCTCAATGAAATACACTAAAAAAATGAAGACCATTTAAATTAAGTATGACGACCCTTTATAAGCATATGCCACCAAAGCAAAATTGATACAAGGTATTCACCTGAGATAAAACTTGTATCTGTATATTCTATAACTGAGTAGACAAAGCATTTCAAGAGGAAAGTCAGTTGAAATCATTTTAAAATATACATCTGATCCTATTTTACAATATATGCAATTTAACAAGTCAGATCAATGAAAAAGTCTTAACCAAAAAAATCACAGTGTTTATCAATGTTAATTACAAAATGTATGCTACTTGCTTTGTTTTTAAGATGTAATGGCTTGGTTAAGTATTTAAAAATCTATTGTTCTGCAATCTAATTTGCGTAACAAAACCAAGTAGCAATAATGTAAAGCATCAGAACTGGCTCTTAAAGATATTTACATGTTGATTATTTTGGAAATAATCAACCAAAAATATAAAAGTGATTTTTTTTACACAGTATGAAGTCATTAAAGAGATTAGACAATACAAAAAGCAAAATTATTTCCTGAATAAATGAATATCTGTGGCACTAAATTCACTCGCTAATGGACTGGTAACATGGAACTGTCAAACATGCATTTTAAATTATATTAAACACACTTTCTGTTTCCAACTTAGGTTGATCAGCAGCTTTTGTTCTGTTAGAATCCTTCAAAGAGAGAAGCTCAAACAGGAAAAAGAAGGCATATATAAAACAGTAAACACTGACCTCCTGAGGTTCCTACAACAAAAATATTCAAGTAGAAAATCTACATCACTTAGCAGCGGCTATTTCTGTAGTTGAGCACACTAACAGCATTTTAGTGTGTAAGGAGCAGATGAAGTAAGCCGTGCTTTAAGCATGCCAAGAGGCAGAAACACTGGAATGTAACAAAGACAAACTCACAATCTCATAGACATTCAGTCAACACTCAAAACTATTAAGACTACACCACAAGAATTAATTGCTTTATATATATATCCCATGATGTATTAGGTTTTATCAGAACAATAAATGCTAAATCAGAGCTTACCTCAAAAGATAACTAAAATGGCTTCTGCAAATTCCTGTGCTATATACTATGTTATCTGAAATACAATATAAATTAGAAAGAACCAATAACCTCAATGGGGAACAAAAAATTCAACCTAATTTCAGGTTGCCAGTCATATTAATTTACTTCTATTTTTTATTTTAAGATTAAATTTTCTTTAAATTTAGAAACATGTCAAGTGACTACAAAGATGGGCATTTTTGTAATTTATACATCTAACTGGAAGCTAACTTCTAGTCAGAGAGGCAACAATTTTGTTTTTAGTTGATACAGAATTGTCAATCACAGGTTTAGATAACTACTAAAGGTTATTTGTTTTATTGAGTATAGAGAAGAATTTGGCCATTCTTTTAAACTTAAAATGTTTACTCACTATCCCAAATTATTAAAATACCTCCCATATTAAGTTCTAAAAAGCATTTGAAGCATTACAGGCCACTGATATAACGTAGGGACAAAATAGCTACCCTATCCAAGTTTTAAAGACAAACAAGAAATTTTGAGCTCCCAGTGAATTAACCACACTAAAAAGCAAAATGCTATATACACTTTGAATCTAGATTTAAAAAAAAAATGGGCACATTATAAAATGATTTAAATTTCAGGCTCTACAGACTGAAATTTGCAAAGCCAAAGTTGAGGAAAGAAAGTGAATGACAGAACATGTTAAACACACATACACACACACACACACACAATTAACAAAAAACCTTTCTACATGCTACCATGCATTTGAAATTTTATGAAACAGTATTTATAAAGTCACACGCACACAGCTCAAACTTCAGTGCAATGGCTGTATCATTCAACACTTAAGAGAACAGAACCATGCAAAGAGGAGCAACTGCTTATAAAAATGGTTATTTAGTATTTATTCTGCAATGCAAAGGTGACAAACTAAAATATAAAAAGGCTGTTATGGCTTAACATTTTGTTGCAGATTAAATATGCAGCATTGAAAAATGGAAAGGTGTGGCTTCATCTCTGACCAGCAGAGTTAAAAAGAAAAATCTCTCCATTTTCCTTCATCATCATGGGATACACTGTTCAGGCAATCCAAATTAATAAAGACTTGCACTTTCATATGGACATAAGATCAAGTGTACCAGTTAGGTTTTCACATTCACAGTATATAAGAAAATACACATGGAAGGAAAAGTAAAGGGTTAACTTAACAAGGATTTATTCACAGGAGTACATGTAAGTAGAGAAAAACAACAGAAAAGCTAAACAAATGAAATGAAGAGGATCCAAACCAACTTTCACTCTGTAGCTTTTAACTTGCACCCTGTGTGCATATATCTAGGGCACAGAGGGCCACCAACATGCGCCAATACAGTGTAGGAACCCTGCATTACATCCATTAACTTAAACATATCTTTAAGATCATGCTTTGAACAAAAAAGGGAAAGCTTAGAAGGCAATATGTTGAGTGGGAATAAACATTGAAATAGAGCAATCATTTTTCAACTTCTACAATTGTCTTTATGTGCCAACTAACATTTATGCAGCCTTTTACAGATCTTTTACCATGTCATTTAAGTTTTAGAAGTTTTGATAAAAATCACTAGTAGTATATAACCATGCAGAAAGCACATCACACTGACAGCACAGAGGCAAAGATTTTGCACAGGTATATCAGCTTTCCACATTGTGCAGGTTACACACAATACAATATCAATCTTATTCCTAACAGATCCTAAAAAGATATTTCAAGGCCTAGCTGTAAACTACAGTACTTTTATATAGCTATATTCTTAATAAAAATAAAATCCACAAATCTTAAAAAGGAATTTTAAATGCAGGGCTATATTGAATTGGTAAAATGCAACACGAACTGGCGCAACATAGGTCAATGAATACCAATCTCACTCTATGTGATGCAAGCATGCTACTTTCCCACTAATTTACTTTCAATCACTATGAGCCAGAATGCATGCCTGAACCTTAAACTGCACTTTAAAATAATGTGTTGGCCTAGAAATTAAATCTAATGAAGTACAACCATCAAATTATATGCACTACATTAATGTTTTAATGTAAAATTAAGATGTCAACTTTAGTTTTGATATGCCCAACCCCATTTATTCCACCCTCCCTCCCACCCCGCAAAGGTAAAAGGAGTGACTCATTTGGCATTTCACAGGGTGCTTCATTGTTTAAATTTGTTTTGTTTTATTTTCAACATTTTTTGGGGGTACCTTAAATTGTAATTTCCAAGAACCTGCTTCTACTATGGGAAGGCAAGCTGATTTTAACTCTATTAGTTTTGTTTGTGTAGTTCTTCATCAGCATGCAAAACAAGGCCCCATAATGTGGGAACATTTATATAAAAACCTTTAAATTAAAAAAAAAAAATCTTCTTTACTGTTTGTAACCCCCATTCTTAGGTTCCTTTATTGTGCGCTATAGAATTTTTCCTCTTTCTTATCCCTATGCATCATTTATATGGTTCTTGTTTTGGTACAATTCCCCATAATATTCCAGAACGTACTGTTTTGTGAGTAGACAGAATAGATTATTTTTGCTTCTTCACATCCAGTGCGGAGTTGTAATTGAAGACAGATTTCCACCCACAAAGGCTCCAGATGTTAAAACGTTTCCCAACATCGACTTAATACAGTGACGGCACACCTCCCTCCCGCCCCTCCCAGTAGGGTTGGGATTGTACTGTATTCCCTACTGGTATACCCTTCCCCCCTGTAAAGGGTAACATTTTCCCTGGGTGCAGAGGCTCCCTCATAGTCTCCAAGACCGAAGGACCTATAAGAAACAACAGAAACAATTTTATCTTTAACAACTGTCAGTGGAAACATAAAATTCAAACAACAATACTATCTTTACCTATAAAATAAGAAATTGGACAAAATGGCTAAGATTATGTTAGTTAATTTTAACCACACTGCTTCCTTCTTCTATGGCTCTGAATTGTTACCTGCATTAGATATGAAGTGAGGCCAAGTTGAAGAAACAGAGGCACACAAAACTTTGTACAGATAAAATTTGCTTTGCATAATGTTACCAATCTAATTCTTTTTTTCTTTTTTTTTTGGGGGGGGGGGAATGAACCCTAATGGGAACTGGTTATTATTTTTTTTATTTTAATATTTATTTTTTTTAGTTATCGGCTGACACAACATCTTTGTTTGTATGTGGTGCTGAGGATCGAACCCGGGCCGCACGCATGCCAGGCGAGCGCACTACCGCTTGAGCCACATCCCCAGCCTGAACTGGTTATTTTTTATATAATAAGTTACCTTACTGTCTTCAAAATTAAATATCACTTTCTTTAGGACAATCACTTTTCTTACTTACAGAGAATTAAAACATCACTCACTTTTCCAGTAAACCCAGTACTATGGAAACAAAAATTTACTTCAAGAACCAGAAAAGCATTAGTTATTTTTGTTTGATGTTTCACCACAAGGACCAGAAATGTGCATTACACTATAGACAGTACATTCAGTAAATATACAAAAGCAAGTTTTAACACCATCTTCTTAATGTTCTAATTTTCACTCTTCCAACTCAACTTTATTTGGTTATTTTTTTCAGGCCAGCTGACTTTCCTAATGAGAAATTTCCTAACACAGTTTTAGTGGTGAAAAGGACATAAATAAATTAGATAAGATTATTGGATAAACTATTACCTGATAGTGGTCCTTTTAAACAAAACTCTACCACCCACTCATGCCAAACTTTGGATATGCAAGAATATTCATGTGAATTCACAGAGGGTGATTAGTGCATCTGTGGAGAAGTACAGCAACCCCCTTTTTCTCCTGCCTCTGAAAAAATGGGAGAGGAGTACAAAACGGCAGGAATAAGAGGTACCGATCCACTTTTAGCTCTCATTAGGAAACTGAAAATACCAGTCTCAGAACAATCACCACCACAGTTAATTTATGATGAGACCAAAGAGATAATAAATTTGAAAATGATCAAAACTTATTAACTCAATGTTGAACCCTTTAAAACAAAGTCATTTCATCTACTGCAGTCACAAGATTCAACAGTGAACTAATAAGCACGCTAAAGCCACAAAACAGCTCTGAGGACTTGACACCTAAGTGGGACAACTAGGCAAAGGGCCCGAGACATTCCTTAAGGTTGCAAAAGTCCATAACTTGGACACTACATTTTTTTCCAGATTCAAAACCTAAATCAGATTAAACAGGCAGCAAGCAAAGGAAAACTCCAGTGTTGAGTACAATTCAATTTGGTGTACACCTTCTGTAAACACATTCAGCACACCCTCTGACTTCCAGTCAAATCAGTCTCAAATTTGAATCTTTGAAGATTCAAGTCATCTTCAAAACCTGAACAATGTCAAAACTCTGGTTCACTGTACTGGCTAATGTTTCTAACATTTACTAAGCCAATTAAATGTGCTAAACAATATACTAAGTTATGCCATTGCACACTGTTCAGTATTTGATCCTCAACATAATTTAATGAAAAAATTAAGCTAAAAGATAGGAATTGTTAATCTCACACAAAGAAAATGTGGGGGGAAAAAAGAGTTCTCACTGGACTTGGCCTTCCACTCCCACAAAAGAAAACCGAATCTTTCAAGTCCCCTTGTGGGGCAAAATTCTTAAAAACAAACAAAAATCACAAAAAAAACACCCCTCTAGCCTTTATGTAGGTAATTTTAAAGTCTAATATTATTCCAACCCTATAGAAGACAAATAGCTTTTTATTATCTTTTACAGTTTTAGATTATAATCCTAAATTTTTCATCCTGAAAATTTCTAAACTTCTTATAACTTACCCCTAATTTTGGGACTGCAGCTTAAGTGTACTAGATTAAACACCGTAAAAAGCTGCAAGACGCTCTTTTAAGGGAAGAGGAAACTGGTCAGAGAAACGCCTCCAATTTTCATCCCCAACTTGATTTTTAAATCCATGAAGGATCTGCAAAGAGTCAAAAACCATTAATTCATCACTAACAAAAGAAAAACTGATCTGTATAGCTTTTGAAATCAAACAATATTGCTTTTTTTTTCAAATATTTTATCCATTTCAAAGTAGTAAGCTCAGACTTTGTTACAACCTATACCACTGTAACTTGCCTAAAAGCATCTCACAAAATATGCTTTAGTTAAATATAAAATCCAACTAGTATTCTAGGAAACAAATTTATTCTAAGCAATCAGACATCACAATAATTAAAAACAAATAAAAAAGGCACAGAATTTACCCAATGAATAAGACTTATCATGCTAAGTCTTTTCAAACTTGAACTATATAAGTTTTGATCTCATGGCCGAAAATATAGCTCACTAATTTCAGTATCAGATGATGCAAACGTGTAACTGCATTTTATTTCTTATTCAGTTATAACTGAGTGATGAATGGAATTAATCAAAAGGGGCACTAATAAAGCAAAGAACTATGTAGGCTCAATTATTGTGGAGACTACTTGATGCTATTTCCTTTTTTTTTTTTTAAATATTTATTTTTTAGTTGTAGTTGGACACAATACTTTCATTTATTTATTTTTATATGATGCTGAGGATGAAACCCAGGGTCTCACACGGGCTAAATGAGTGCTCTACCACTGAACCACACCCCACTCTGTAAATATGCTATTTTCTGTACACGAAGTAATGGTACTACATGAATCAGTGGTTTTTTGGGAAAATATTTTCAAAGTGCATGATCTATTGATAGTCACACCATATTTTAAGACCAAACATAGTTCTTCATTAAGAACAAAGGTCATATAATCTACCCAGAGTGAAGAGCCTAAATTTAAACTAAATGTTTAAAAAAAAAATTCAAACTTTCAACTAGAAATTTAATACTCCTACCATGCATCATGAAGACTTATTAGTTACCTTACAGAACATGTCTCTGAGATCATCTTTTGGATTAATCCACGATGCAACAGCATCACAAAAAAATATAAAATCCTGTAACAGGCAAAAACCACATCTTAGATTGATAATACATTTATCAAACTTAGCAAAATTCAAAATATGCATGACTCAAAATTTATGTCATGATACACTCATAGCTAAAAGGGGAAAAACAAATTTAAAATCAACAAGGATAAGGAATTAGAAGTATTTGGGATGTAAATAAATGTCCTATTATATCATAAAACAACAACAAAAAAAGCAAATCCCTGCCCAGTAAATGCTTAGCACACTGAGAGCACCATATCAATACCAATAAAATACTTTCATTATTAGATTAATTTAACATATAAATTAAATTCAATCCTGAGATCTGATTCAGCATAGAAACAACTTAAATCCAGCTAAATATATATCAACTGAGCTTAATCTGACATATTAGGAACTAGGGGTACCGGGGATTGAACTCAGGGGCCCTTGACCACCGAGCTACAGCCCCAGCCCGATTTTGTATTTTATTTAGAGACAGGGTTTCACTGAGTTGCTTATCACTTTGTTGCTGAGGCTGACTCTGAACTCGAAATCCTCCTGTCTCAGCCTCTCAGGTTATTTAGATTACAAGATCAAGCATGGTGGCTCACTCTGGTACTCCTAGCTAATTAGGGGGCTGAGACAGGAGGATTTCATGTTCAAAGTCCAGCCTGAGAAACTTAGTAAGACCCTCCTTCAAAATTAAAAAAGAACCATGACATATTTCATAAAAATATTTCTTCAATTTTGATTACCGTAATGAACTATTAACAATTCAACATAAAACATTCAACATATTGCTAATGGTCTGACATGTCAACTACTTCAAATTTTACCATTCAGTTCAGAAAACAAAAAAAATTTACCAACGTGTGTAAAACAATTATTTAAGCAAATGTCATTTACATTAAGTTCACTGTTTATTCAAATCAGGATTCTAATGTCATCTAAATATCCAAAGATAATGTTAAAAATTTAAACACACCGGGCCAAACAAGGTGGTGGACACCTGTAATCCCAGCAGCTTGGGAGGCTGAGGCAGGAGGATTTTGAGTTCAAAGCCAGACAGCAACTTAGTGAGACCCTGTCTTTTTTGGGCAGAGGAGTGTTTCAGTGTTAGGTACCCCTGGGTTCAATTCCCAGAGCCAAAAACAAAACAAAAACAAACCCACACAGAATATATAAAAATTGTGATTAATATGAATGGAGTTAACAAATTTCTACTAACTCTTAAGTTGGTAGTGATTTTATGACCACTGTGCTACTTCTACTACCTTTAAAAACTAACAATACCTGGTGAAAAGATGTTTAAGACACATGAGAAAACAACATTTAGTACTGGAAAACAATACTAGGAGGTTATTTTGAAACTAGGATCCTTATCTCAAGGTAGTATTGGCTTATTCTGATTATTAAGTGATTAATGTTTCATGAATGTGAAATTAGTCAAAAGATCTTTTTCTAGCTCTTTTCTATGCATATCAATCACATTGATTTGAATTTTAAGTAATTATTTGCATTTCTAAGACCAAGTTAACAAATACCACATGTAAAATAAAAATTACCAAAATCTCAATTAAAAAGGCCAAAAAGATCCTTTCTCTTGAAAATGTAAAGATTTTTATATTTTTGCATTTAATGTAGGTCTCTCACAGCCTGAGTTTTGTTTTTTGCACACATATGGTGGAGTTCAACATGCTCCTTTGTTTTTTGTGTCCAGGAAACTGGCAATTGGATCTATAAGTTTTACTAGACTCAGGATCAGCACTGATACCAAATAATTAAAATGCCTAAATGTAACAAGAATTTAAGCTCAAAATAAGGATGAATAAATGATAAGTTCACAACATTAAAGCAATTTCAATGGCTGATTCAGTATTCTATTTACTGTTTGTAAATTTGATTTCCATAAAGTTTGACACTGTTGTAGATATTTTCAAATTCAGCAATCTGATTGCCATTCATGACAGGAGACATGTACAAAGTAAGTAAATAAGTAAAGCCTGAATAAAGATGGAAAAAAACCCAACCTGGCCCGATTCCAAGTAAGAATGTAACCTTACTCTCTGAATCTGCTATTATAATCTTTCCATATCACCCCTCAAATAATTTTATTACTTAGAACATTAAAGTTAAAAACAAATCATTGTGAATATCTTACTTGGATTACGCCACTAGGATTCACACTGATCATGGTACAAATCCCACGGAATGCTGAATCCTTTTCCTCATTGTCTCTTATGTTTCTCAAAGAGGTACACCTATAGAATTACAGAATTGTTTTTAGCATTTAAGTAAAAAGCATATTCAATTATAATACTAATAGACAGTATTTAATGGAATAAGCACCACAGTGTAGATAATGGTTAAATTAAAAAGAGTGGTTTTTAGAAAGCTTAACTTTCAGTTTCTCATACTTCCTGTATGATGGATACATCTCATCTCAATGCAGTGGAAACAATGAAATTCATATTTTCTTAATAGACTACAACTACACAGACAGACAACTAATTTGGCTCATTTAAAGTATTAATGAACCAGAGCCAAAAAAAAAGTAAATTATCAAATTTTGAGAATTGTATTGACTTGTATTCCATTAAACACTACTAAAACCAATCTGAATTGAAGATTATCAATTGAAAGAAGCAGAACATAGAATATACTGCCACAATATAAACTATTACTATACAACTTATGGTGTAGATGTTTAACTTTTACATTAACAAGCAAATAAGATTTTATACATAACAAATTTAAACATGTATTTAATGCAATCCAAGTTTCCAAATTAATTCTAAAAAAGAAACATAATGCAAAAACCTAAATTTATAGAAATTGCATGCATCTTAATTTTTCTGGTGGATATTTAAATGCTTTTTATGTATAATCAAGCTTTTTAACACAGCAAGCATGTGACAATCTTATCCCATGCATCAATTAGTCGTTAGCCACAACATAAAATAAATATACATGACGATGCTACTAAAAAACCTCACAAACCTGATAGGACAAGATTAGTCACATGGTTGGCAATGATTAAGGATTGTGAATTTTGTAACCAACTGAAAATATATCTAAAAGTGAGATAGAAAGAGAAAGAAATAGTGAAGAAAAATGAATTAAAAAAAAAGATTGAATAATACACACCAGGGTCTTATAAACTGCTGTAGCATGGGGGCCACCTCTTGAGGACAAACGTAACCAAGACGACCAATTGTTATTGCTAAGGTAACGCAATCACGGTTATACACCACCAAACGCCAACCAAGACATGAGCAAATGAGGGGGAAGGAGAAAAAATAAAGAAAAAACAACAAATAACTCAGAAACAGAAACCAACAGAATTTGTGTATGATAATAAACATAAGATTTCACCAGTGCTGTTTATTACCACCCCCTAAATAAGGGGCAGCAACATATATGGCATACTTTTGGAAAAAGAAAAAACAAAAGGAATTAAAAAAACTCTATAAAGATTGAGAGAACACCAAAAACCATGATGAATTGCTTTTCTTGCTCAAATAGTTTAAGAAAAAAAAGAGAGATTAAAATGAATGGATTTAGAGAATCATTTAAAGCCAGTCAATTTCAGAATTTAATATGAAATCTACATTTCCCCCAAGAATTAGTAAATATAATTACATTAATGAATTTTCAAACATGTCTCTATAGCTATAACAGTTCAAATTTACTTGTCATTTCCCTGTACCTCCTCTTTTATAAATTATTTCATTCTTTGAAAATTATCTAAGAAAATTAATTCAAATTTTTCTAGTATATAGTTTGATTTAACATTTCCCAAACAAGCCAGCAGGTATCTGTTGCCTGATATATCAAAATCAATTGTCATATTTTAAATAGTATGTTACCCAGTGAATGAATAGATTGGAAAATTGCTATGCTACATGTCAAATTCCATTCCAATAGACCTCTGAAAACTCAGGTTAATAGTCCACTAATTTTAAACCATATTTAAAATAAAATTCTAATATAGTCCACTGTACTGACACGTGATATGTGGACCATAGGGAAAAAAATATTGTCTCTACTATAAAAGGTTTAACATAAAATAGTTAACACATTATACTGATAGCATGCTAATATTTAATTTTTTAAAAATTTTGAAGGGGACAAACATTTATCATCAAAACTCAGGAGCTCTGAAACTTACAAAGACCTAAAACAAGTGCAATTTAGAACTGCATTCTGCAATTCAAAAGTACATACATATAAATACATTTATACACAACGGGAAAAAATACAAACAGAAAACAAACCATGAAGTGCTTTAATGGTGTTCTCTCAAAAACTTACAGGTTAACCTTTCATAAAAAAAGGGGTGGGGGGAGTAAAGAAAAATGTTTAAGGATTACTTGAAGCAAACTACACAGATAATACTAAAATTCAGCAGATTCATATGAAGCAAGAGAAAGAAAACCTATGTTCAAAAGACACAAACTATGCAACATTCTCATTGAACAGGCAAGTATGAACAATCCAATGAAACATGCGATAAAGCAGATGATGGTCCATTGAAAAAGTTCAGTGTAGGATATACTAATTAGAAAAAAAGCAATAATGGCATACTAAGGAATTGGCTTTATGAAATAGTGAGATAATGTTAATTAAATTGCTAAAACTATAGATAATGATTTTCATTTAATAATCAAAAACCCACTCTCTTTTGGATAAGGAATAAAGAAGACAGAATTTTATGTAGTCACTTGCAGTTAAAAGTAATCTAATGAATATCAAGCTTGTTTCTCAATTTGATTGAATCCATCAATTTGTAGAGTATTATCAATTACTTATTATTTACTTGACATAATCATATATAATGTAGATCTTCTATATAAAGCCAATTTGCTAAAGGAACTAAATAACAAATTCATCAGCTGATATCCCACAAGAAACTTTAATATACATTACACTCAACATTTATTTGCAGTTATGCATTCACATTTAAAATAAATAGGAAGTTTTGTTTAGGTTCAACAATAATTTTATAATGGCAAGTGTTTCAAATCTGAATGTCATGTATAGGTACTGCATTCTAATGAGATAAAAGTCTGACAAGGTTTCATAACCATCCTAATAGACTTTCATACTTTTCAACAAGAAAATCTAATTAACTTTGTGAAGTAAACAGTACCCATACAGCCAAACAGCCAGATAACCGTTTCATATTTAAAAGATTTCCTTCCATACCAATAAACAATGTCAATTTTAATTATGTAAAGACAAAAATCAACTCTATCATTTAAAAATACCAAATTAAAGTGTCTCTGAAAACAAACTTTCTTATTTGGAAAACCTTATTTTACTCTTTGTTCAGTATTTGGTAAGAACCTCATTGACTATGAATAAATTACTAGAATTATCTTAGGATATAAAGAAAGGGATGTGCCTGAATGAATACAGAACTTAAATCTTTCATTATTAGCAACAATCAGGGATGGTGGAAAGAATAGGACTCAATCACCCTAAGTGTGTTCTATAGTATGGAAGGTACTCTTTAATATAAACATGCTCTCTGTAAATGCAAAAGAGAAACAAGCCTCCTAAATAAAACTCCTATAAGGAACTGCATGAGTTCCCAAGTGAAGGAAATTTTATGATGAAATACAAAATACAAACGCCACAGTTAACCAGCTAGTCACTGAATTGCAATCTATTTTTGGCCAGATTTTCATAGATTAAAAAATCAGCACTTTGCATCTCTCAGTTACACTCTGGATTAATTAAAAAAGCAAAATTCATACAGTTCAATAGTTAGCTGGAATTCATTTTAGGGAGTATTAAAACATGGAAATAGGGGAGGAAAAAGCATTTTTCAAATGTTTCCGAAAACTGGTTATGGAATGTAGTTAAAAGAATACATTTTGTTAGTGAGAATTCAAAATAAATATAAAAAGCTGAGTTTTAAAAGCTAGCTTATTACTTTGGTTTCTCTACGCATCTTAATATTAAAAGACAACTAATTTTTTCTTCACCATAACAGTTCAGTTATATGGTACCTGTATTCTCTAACAACGTCTTTGGTGTGTTGGGTCTGTTAATGATTTCTACAAGCTGGTGCAACACCATAGGAATATAAGGCTGCATCTCTATACCTATATCATCCCACAAAAAGAGAAAAAAGAAGAAAAGAAAAAAGAAATGAATGTTAAAACATTAGTGTACAACATTATGCTTCCCTTATTAAATGTGGCATAGCTTTATATATATATATATATATATATGTATGCACACAAATATTTTTAATTAAATTTAAAAAAGCGCAAAAAAACAATTATGAAAACATCAACAAGTCTAAAAATTTATACTTTTCTGGGAGTGGAAAACCTCTTACCCATTTGAATGGAGATTTCTCCAATTGCCCATGTGGCATTGTTGCAGACCGAAATGAACTCCGGATTTAGATTGGTTCCCAATATTGGCATGAAATCGGCTTGAAAAAAAAAAAAAAAAAGAAAACTAAGTAATAAACTTCTAAATAGTAGTATATTAAATTTCAAAGGGAACCTACTCAGTAGATAAATCTAGGCAAAAAATGTTTCACCATAAAATAAACATTACAATATCAATTATGAAATTGATGAAAAACACTTCTTAATGTCTGGTAAAATTTATCTTAGGGAACAGAAGGAGGTAATTATCTGGCTACTGAATTTTTATTTTGAATTAATCCAGGAAACTGAGTTTTGGCCCATTTTAGTTATCTTTAGAAATTGAGTAATCTTTTTGTGAGACTAAGAAAATTCAAATTAAAAGTGAGGAAAACACAGTCAGGCACCATGGCACATGCCTGTGATCTCAGCGGCTTGGGAGGCTGAGGCAGGAGGATGCTAGTTCAGAGCCAGCCTCAGCAATTTAGGGAGGCCCTGTCTCTAAATAAAATACAAAAACAGCTGGTGGATGTGGCTCAGTGGTTAAATGCCCCTGGGTTCAATCCTGGGGGCGGGGAGGAGTACAGAAAACATGATAAAATGGAATTTTCCTAAAAAAAAAAAAAAATTAAATAAAACAATCCATGACTTTGGTTCTAAAACAACTTTCACTCTAGTGCCCAATTTGAAGTCTTTAAATAAATATTACTTTCCACTAAAAGAAAGGAGGGTTTGCAAAGAAATATCTCATTATAGGAGAAGGAAGGAAAGGTGCAAAATAAGTCTAGACAGTCTTGCTATAACAGAAAAAAATTCAGGGACCAACTTGATTCAACTTCCACTGCTAGCAGCACGACAATTTGACTGTGACTTCATAATGATATTAAAACACACACACACACACACACACACACACACACACACACACAAGCTAAAACACAAAAGATACCCTTGGAGGATGCTGGGAATCAAATAGTTATTTTGAAAATTGATAAATAAAGAGAAGCAATCAAGTAATTACCCTGTACCTCTTACATGATTTGTACTTCAGGGTAACAATTAATATGGCAAATGCCTCTTTTACATATATTCTCACTATTAAATAAAGAATGAGAATATCATGATGGGGGGCAGTAACAGGGATCAAAACCAGGGGTGCTTAACCATTAAGCCATATCCCCAAGCTTTCTTAGTTCTTATTTTGAGACAGGATCTTAAATTGCTTAAGGCCTAGCTACACTGCTGAGTTGGCTTTGAATTTGTAATCCTCTTCCTCAGTCTCCAAAGTTGTTGGGATTACAGGAATGTCACCATATTTGGCCTATTATAACTACAGGCGTGGGCCACGATGCCCAGCATAATAAATTTTTAACTCTTGATAAATTACTGAGTTGCAATGGTATGAATGCCTTCTCCAAAACTCAGGCCAAAATTTAATTAATTGCCCCTATGATGGTATTAAGAGATGGAAACTTGCTGGGTGTGGCAGTGTATGCCTATAATTCCAGTGACTAGAGGATCAAAGGTTTAAAGCCAGACTTCGAAGGTTAATAAAAACTTAAGCAACTCAGCAATAAACAAAAAATAAAAAAAGATGGGGATGTAGCTCAGTAGAAAAGTGCCCTTGTGTTCAATTCCTGGTACCAAAAAGAAAGAAAGACCCTGGGTTCAAACCCCAGCAACACCACCAAAAAAAAAAGAAATGAGTTGGGGAGAGTGGGGTGGGAAGTTTAACAGGCTGTGCATGGTGATGCATAGCTGTTATACCAACTACTTGTGATGCTTAGGCATGGAGATCACAAGGTTGAGGTCAGACAGCAAAAAATCCCTATCTCAAAAAAATAAAATAAAAAAGGGCTGGAATGTAGCTCAGCAATAGAGCCTTTGCCTCACATGCACAAGGTCTTGGGTTCAATCCCTAGTACAAAAAAAAAAAAAGTGTGTGTGTATGGGGGTTAGATCCTAAGGGCTTTGCTATTCATAAATGATTAGATCTATTCATTTAATCATGAATAGATTAATGATGTTATTGTTGGTATGGATTTCTGATAAAATGACAAGAATCCCGGAATCTCATTAAACCTGAATCTAGATCTAAGTGCCAATGTATTAGTGAATAAAAAACTTTTACTGTTGGGATACGATAAGAAGGCTCTCACTACATATGAGCCTTCAGAATCATAAAATAGGATTTCTCTCAATGGGCCAGATCATTCTTTGTTATAGAGGAAAGGATGTGTTACAGGATATTTAATTCATCTATTATAGGATATTTAGAAATACCTTCTGCCTATATGCAATGAATACCAGTAAAACACCTCCCTAATGTTAAAAAAATGCCTCAACATAGTGGAAAATATTCCTTGGAGACCAAAATTGCCCCACTAGAACCACTAATCTAGACAATACTCATTATGATCGACAACATTACAAAAAAAGAAAACAAATTAAATGAAATCTAGATATCAAATGCTTCTTCAAGAAAGTACACAATACCACTTATCCTGGAATCTCACTGAACCTGTCTCTAGATCTGAGTGCCAATGTATTAGTAAATACAAAATATTAGTAAATACAATGTATTAGTATCTTCAATGGCACCAGAGAGATGCAATTAGTAAAATACAGAGTATGACAAACTATTTAGGACAAAACAAACAAAACAACAACAACAAAAATCCTTGGTTTAACAGCAGAAACAAATGAAAAGAATTTTCAGTATTTCTGTCTATGGATAGTGGCATAGAGGAGACAAAATTGTACATATACTGACACCAGTTATACTGACACAGTAATAGAAAGCTTATTATACTTTATTGTCTTAAAAAATTTTAATAAAAAGTTTAAAAATTATCTTTAATTAAAAAATAATAGGTAATAAATATTTGTATGACTAGCTCCCCACAATATAAGCATTCATTATATTTTTATAGTGGTTGGGTTTAAAACTTTAGTATGGCTCTTAACATATCCTAATGTTATTACTCAAAGTCTAAAAATTATTATTATTCAAAAGCACAACTGTAGCAGGTGAAAAGCCGTGTAGGTGTTTTAAATTAGGTTTAAATAACATATTATAAATAATTATCACCACAGAAAGGAAAAAAAAAAAAAAAACCCAAATCACTTGACCCATAGGTTTGAGAAACTGAGATTACAATATTTAAGGAATCCCTTATTATCTTCATAAAAGGTTAGGATAAGTGCTATGCTATTAAAAACAAATATATATAATTTATTTTGTAGTACTGGGAATCAACCAGAACCCAGGCAAGAACTCTATTGCTGAGCTCTGTGCCCAACCCATCATTTGTTTTAAAAGTGATATTTATTTAAAATTTCCTAGATATTTGTAAAGGTATGCTGGTGCATTAAAGAAGAAAACCTGATACTATTTTTGGGTACCACTACCAAAAAAGAGGCTACTTATGAAGATGCCTGACTAGCACTCAGTATGAAGGCTTCATTGCTGGGCATATCTGTTAATTCTAAATTGATACTACTCACAATTTCTTCCAGTCACAGGACTGCCTAAAGGGCTGCTGAATAGACGGTAAGCTCAAGAAAACTGGAGTTCCCACATCCTACCTGCTTCGATGAAAGCTCCTTTACATTGGTCAGTAGTAAAACTACATACTTATACATGTTGAGATTCCACAAAAATTTTTAATAAAATTTAGTAAAAAGCAAATGTAATGTAAAAATAATTTAAAAAAAACCACATCCACGGCAGAAAATATTCATACCTATACAAGGTTTAACATGCTGAAAGCAAGCTTTAGTCAGGTCACCTAATAGGGCAAAGGAACTCTGTCGAACTTCTGGCATTTTATCCTGTAAGAGAGAAGAAGAAATTAATCCCAAGGTGACAGGATGAACCAGGTTTCGGTTCATTTTAATCTTACAAATCTTACCTGCATGCATTGATACATTAGTGTTAGGATGTTACTTCTGGCTACTAGCTGTTCAATGTTGCCTCCAAGACCTTCAGCCAGCCCACTGAGTAAATCAAGAGCCACTATCATAAAATCTTTATCTGGAGCCTCATATTGATCTGGTTGAGCATTGTTCAGCTACAATTAAACACATTTTATTTTTAATCAATTACTGAAAAAGTTTGTATACTTTATGTCTAACTTTAGATATGAAAAGAAAATACCATGGCTTGTGCAAGAGTCTTTTGTACTAGATTCACACAACGCTGATACACAGGTTCACAGTATGGAAGAAAGCCAGATTGCAGGGCCGTGGCAACTGAAGATAGGCACTAGAAAGAATAAAGTACACATGCTAAAATATTCTGGGTAAACTTAAGATTATGATAAATGCTTAAAACAACTCAAAAGGACCCTAGCTGTTTATGAGTCTGCTCTACTACTAGTCTAGAGCAACCAGTTTGGATGTCACTATTGTTGTCAGCTTGCCAGCCTATCAGGAGAGGTTAATTCAGAAGAGAATGTAAAGAAGTTTCTATAAAGAATTTGTCCTTCAAGGAGAGACTATATGTTCAAAATTTCCCTCAAATATAAGTGATAATTTATGCCCCTATTCCAAAGATGTGGCTAGACTTTACTGGACACATGGAGTCCTTGTTTAAAAGTAAATATACATAAACATATATTTAAACCCTCTATCCATGGATTCAATTTGTGATAAAAAAATATTAAGAGAAATAAAAAAGAAGGTGCATTTGTATTAAACATGCACAAATTGGGGGAAGGGTGTTGTTATTCCCTAAACAATAGTATGCAATAACTACGATTCTTTTTGTTCTGTTAGAAATTAGCTGTTGTTCTTAGTTGCAGAAGATTTTCAATTCCTGTCTAGGGATAATCCACGGCAGAAACTGGTGACCCTTAATATTATACGGGGAATAAAAATGAAAATGACTCAAACTGGCTCTAATAAAGTCAATTCAAGTAGGTCTGTCATGTTTCATACTGAACACCATATAAAATATCTTTAAAGAAAAAAATAATAAACATACATGGAAAAATTTTCAAATTAAAGAAATACAAAGTGAAGTCTCTTCACATCAGCAAAAGTCCTAAAGCTACTTCACATGTAATGTGAACAGATAACACAAAACAACAGAAAACATATTATAAATACATTTATTATGCATAGAGTAGTTAGAGTACTATACAATAAAACCCTTTGTCTACTTTTAAAAAATATAATGTCCATTAACAGTAATTCTTCATACGAATGTATTGTAACTTAAGTAACAAGAAGTTGTGTATTTATTCAATATTTAAAACAGAAATGGTGCTGAATATATCAACTTATTAACACTATTACCATAAAACCCATTTTGGATTAAAACATGTATTTTTGATGACATACCATGTTAAATTAGCTAAATATTACCAGCCCAGCATACCTCAAGTAAAGGAAAGAGATCTTTATCTTCATCCTTTAACATGTTCCATTTCTGGATCAGTGGAGGCATTAGCATCTGAATATATTCCTATTTATAATGATGAAAAACATGTAAAGCTCCACTATCATATGTAAATAAGTCCATTGAGTCTATGAAAATTAAAATCCATTTAGAGCAATTGTGTAAAATCATTACAGAAGGCATTTTAAGACTCATTCTTTACACTAAATAGTTACTTTAAATTTTTTTGCCTACCTTTTCATTTAGATGACCGTGTCATCTTATATATTTTTTGAATATTTTTTGAAAGAAAATGTACATCAATAAATACATCACTACATCAAAATGTAGTGTTTGTTAAATTACAATCAAAAGAACATTTAAGTTCTACTTTTCTGTAACAGAATGTTACATGTAAAACAGAATGTTACACAAAAAACAGCTTTGCTTTTATATAGCACATTATAAATGAACAGATAAACTTACATGAGGAAAAAGATTCACAATTAGCAAAGAGAACGTATTTAAACTGAAGAATAACCAATAAAAAAGCCAATAGTCATAATAATCATATAAGTAGGCGGTACAGATTCTGAAGACACCCAGAAAATATAACCTATCCTCCAATCAAACTAACACCAAAGCAATCCTACAAACCAACCATCTTAAACATCTTAGACTTTTGATTTAGCAATCACATGTATCAAAACATTTTTCAACTCTTCACCAGGGATATTAAGCTACACTAAAATTCTATCATCATATAAATCCTAGTCAAACAAATCTACTGTTCTCTTCTACAATATTACTACAGACAAGATCCTTTTGTACCACATAGCATTTTTAACCTATTGCCTCAATTTCTAATTGTTTCATATAGTACACCCAATATACTTGCACATTCTGAAGAAAAAACTAGATGTGGTAATTAAAAGTTAGTGTTTATAAAGTGGTAGATACAAAAACACTTGGAATTAAAGAAAAGTAGGAATCTAGAATATGGATATTTTTCTTTTCCTCTAGTTCACATATTGGTGCATTCCTAAGAGATGCTACTGTAATTTCCACACTATTTGAAAGGATACACTTGCTGCCTTTCTAAGATCTATATTCTTAAAGCAAAAATTAACTTCATTTTTCCAAGTCTTTTTATTCCCAAATTCAAGCTAACTTATTGAAAAGAGCTTAGATACTTACTGGCTTGTTTAAATGATGTCCTACTGAATCTGCTAATGTTCCTATGGCGTCATAAAGAATAAGCAGGTTCTTATGTTGGTATTTACTAAATGCGAAGACCAGGGTATCAAGTATATAAGCAAGGTAAGGAACAAGTTCTGTACAAGCCTCCTCTTCTAGGGTAGCAAAGGCACTAAAATTTTTTAAAAAGAATAAACATTTATCGTTGTGTAAAAGAAATAACTTACAATAGATAGGAAACAATCTTATTTACAGAGTACCTATTTATATTTTATATTCCTTGCCTCATCACACACACCAGTTGCTTATTTTTACTATTTCTTTTCCATTGTTTAAAATCACTTTTTCATTTCAAAGAGGCTGTTTCCATGGGTAGCTGCTTAGCTACAGTGGTAAAAACTGTAAATGTTGTTCATCCGTGTATTTACTAATTCAACAAGTTTATTTAGTGCTAAACTATTTATATAATCACTGAGTAATTGGAATATGGTCATGAGAAAACAAGCCTCTCTTCTCAGGGAGCTTGGATTGCTCTGGATTAGTGAAAGTAGAATTGAAACAGTTAAATTCTACTTTACACCTCACCCTTCATATGCATAAGCACATCAAGGATTATTATAGAAACACAGGAAAAACTTGAGTCTCAGTGCAATTACTTCAACTTGATATCTAAATGTCTTGATAGTAAAAATAAAAACCTTAGTCATGCCAATGAAAGTCCTACTCATTAGCATTCAGAACTATTAATCCATTACCTTTGTAGCATCTGTTATAAATTACAAACACACAGTTATTAGGCATTTCCTACTACCCTGTAAGTTTCAAGATGGCAGAAACTATAAGCCTAGCATCTAATATGTGTAACAACTAGTAGCTAAAAACCAACAACAAAAAAAAATCAAAATGTACTAAATGAATAAATCACAGGAAACCAATATATATCCTTCTCCAACTTTTTCACCATAGCCCCCTTGTTCAACTTTTCCCCATCTCATTAAGAATTAGAACTCTTCTAGGTATTACTGCTTCAGACCTAGTAAGATTCAACTCAAATTTACTTTCCTCTTTGCAACAGTTATTTTTTTTCTGTTAAAAAAGTCAATGGGATCTGGGGTTATGGCTCAGTGATTGGGCGCGCTGACCTAGCATGTGTGAGGCACTGGGTTCGATTCTCGGCACCACGTACAAATAAATAAATAAAGGCCCATCAACAACTTAAAAAAAAAAAAAAAGGCAAAAAAAGTAAAGCTATTAAGAATAAGAAGGGGGAAAAAGTCAATGGTAAGCCAGGTAGGGTGTGCATGCCTATAACACAGCAACTTGTGATGCACAGGCAGGAGGATTAAAAATTCAAGCCCAGCCTGTGCAACTTAACAAGACCCTGCCTCAAAATAAAAAACAAGGACTGAAAACATAACTCAGTGGTAAGTGCCTGGGTTTAATTTCCAGTTAAAAAAAAGAAAAAGAAAAAAGAATCAATAGTAGAAGCAATTCTACTTGAAAAAGAGTGATAAGTGGCAGCCTTTTTAGAACACAAAGGTTTGTTCTAGGAACCAAATACCTGTGTTAATGAAAGCAGGAGGTCTGATTTATAAAAGAGACTCAAATCTAACTGACAGACAACTAGGGGCACAGATCCACTAAGCATCAAAAGTCACAGATAAGGCTGTTTCCCTGTAGTATGCTATTTTTAAGTCCTTTTGGGTATACAGACTGAGGAGTGGGATAGCTGGATCAAATGGTGGTTCTATTCCAAGTTTTCTAAGGAATCTCCATACTGCTTTCCATATTGGTTGCACCATTTTGCAGTCCCACCAGCAATATGTACGAGTGTGCCTTTCCCCTCATATCCTCGCCAAACTTATTGTTGTTTGTATTCTTAATTGCTGCCATTCTGACTGGAGTGAGATGAAATCTTATAGTAGTTTTGATTTGCTTTTCTCTAATTGCTAGATGAACATTTTTTCAAATATTTGTTGATTCACTGTATATCATCTTCTGAGAAGTGTCTGTTCAGTTCCTTGGCCCATTTATTGATTGGGTTATTTGGTTTTTTTTTTTGGTGTGAAGATTTTTGAGTTCTTTACATATTCTAGATATTAGTGCTCACGCAGCCACATCAATGTTTATAGCAGTGCAATTCACAATAGTTAAATCGTAGAAAAAACCTAGATACCCTTCAGTAGATGAATGGCTGAAGAAAATGTGGTATATATACACAATGGAATATTATTCAGCATTAAAGAGAATAAAATCATGGCCTTTGCAGGTAAATGGATGGAGCTGGATAATATAATGCTAAGTGAAATTAGCCAATCATAAAATATGAAATGCCAAATGATTTCTCCGATTTAAGGATACTGATTCATAATATGCTGGGTGGGGGGAATGGAGGATTAAATGAACTGTAGATAGGGCAAAGGAGACGGGGGGGGGGGGGAAGGGGGAAGGGAAAGGAAGAGGTATATCGGTATAGGAAAGACAGTGGAATGTGATGGTCATCATTACTCTAAGTACATATATGAAGACACAAAGGATGTGACTCTACTTTGTGTACAACCAGAGGAATGAAAAAATATGCTCTATTATGTTTAATATGAGTTGTAATGCATTCTGTTGTCATATATAACAAATTAAAATAAAAAAAAATAAAAAAGTCACAGATGGTAAGTGACAAACCATAAATTTGTAGAACTTTCTGTGGAGTTACGGTAATTGACCTGTAGACTAAGAATACGAATCTACTCAAATTTTGCTATTCCTTTAAGAGTAGAAGTCCTGCCAGCAACACTTCAGTTGTCTGAGAATAAGGATGTGAGATAACTCTACTGTTATCATAGCCACTGAATGGAAAAAAGAACAAATTGAGGAAGAAAAGCAAAGACTGAATGAAATTCAGATAGTCACATTTGATGCATAAAAACATCAGATAACAGTTGTAAATAGAAATTTTTCAGCCTAACAAAATGTGCAATTCCCAACAATACATATCAGTCCTATAAAAAATTCACTAAGAAAAAGCAGGGAGGAGCCAAGTTTGGTGGTACACATCTATAATCCCAGTAACTCTGGAGGCTAAGGCAGGAGAATCTTGAGTTCAGAGCCAGCCTCAGAAACTTAGTGAGACCCTGCCTCTAAATAAAATATAAAAAAGGATGGTGATATGGCTTAGTGGTTAAGCACCTGTGTATGTTCAATCCCCAGCATCAAAAAAAAAAAAAAAAAAAAAAGGAAAACAACTTCCTTCTATTGCTGGAGGTTTTCTGTTATGAAATATTACATTAATGGTTTAATGTCAACATTCCATCACAAGTTTGAAAATTTGTCTCTCACTGAATTACCAATTCCATAATGAAGACTATGTTATAAATTTGTCCCACCTGCAGGCAGCTTCTTGTACTCTCTTGTTGCTATCCAGGATACGCTTTAGCAATTCTGTCATTAATGGCTTCAGGTACGTGTCTGGTGGCTGGCTAACTACCCAGTGTGCATAGCGGCTAAGTGTCCAGCATGTTATGGAGCGCACAAGAGCCTTTTTATCAGAGAGGCACTGAATAAGGTGAGGAATAAGCTCAGGCAGGTATGGAATCATGCCCTGCATGCAACCTAGAAAAAACAAAATAACAAAAAACTTTCAAAAGGTGCCAAATGTGGTTTAAAATTTTTTAGTTGAATACAAAAGTGACACACGTACCCATGAAAAATATTCAGTGTATTCTCACTGCTGTAAATATATAATAATCTATACCAACATTATTTTAAAATAATGAAAAACAGTTAAATGCTCCCCTTAAGTTCTTTTTAGTAGGATTAGTACTTCATTTTACCTCTGCTAAAAAATTACAGCTTGCAGAAATGCCTATGTTTTACTTCTTGTAGATGAATGTTTACAACCAAAACAAGATCAACAATAACTCTTTATATAGGATGATGATACTCCTGTTTTTCTCAGGTTTCCCAAACTTCTTAGAAAACAAAGCTATTTTTCTAGCAAAAATGCTTCAGACATCAGAGCCCTTTTTGTTCCCTCTACAATAACAAAAATATCTGCAAAGTGACCTGTCTAGAAGTAAATCCAAGACTGTTTAATCATTTAAAAATGGTTCAAAATAGAAACTTATCCCAAGATGGCTTCTGGATTCAATGATTTCTTTTAGTTTAATATGGACCACAGTTTTGTCTATGCCATATTGGCTTTACCAGAGAATAAGCCAGTATGTAAATCCAGAGTGAACCCGCTTTGCTTACAGAGTAACAATTCCTTAAAGTAGCCTAGCCTTATACCATGTATTGAGGACTTTACAATCGAAAATGGGCTTACCTTCAGCAATTGCTCCTAAAACCAAGATGCCCGATTCTTTAACAACCCATTCATGATGAAAAAGCAATTCTTTCAAAAGAGGCAAAATATGTGGCAATAGCTCATCACGATATACATTTGCAAGAACATCTAAGGCAGCAGCAGAACATTTTCCTAAGAAAATATTTAATTAAAAAATAATTATATTAATCTCTATTATCACTTAATTACATATTTAAACATAAATACTATATGTATAATGTTTTAGTCATACCTTTAGAGTTAAGAATTCAATGAAATAGAAGGTAGTGACATGAAAAGAATCTATTAAAGAGAATATGCTTTTATGACAAAGAATTAGCAAAATAATTATGCAGACATTTAATTCTGTACATGGAGGTCAGACTAGAATTCTACTGACTACATAGAAAAATTAAAATGAATACTGTTCCACTCAATTCAATACTTCCAAAATAGGATACCTACTGTTAAAATCCTGAGGAAAAATAATATATCCATTTATTAATTCCATTTAACATTTCTAGTGGTAGACCATTTAGAATCAAGTATATAATCATTTGGCTGGAAGTTAGGCCCATAAATTGGAACAAAAGTCACCAAATGAAGCATAAAATGTTAGAAAATATTCTTTACAAAGGATTAACTATAAAATAACTTGAATTTTATTAACCTAACAACTTAGATAAGAACCAATGAAAATATAAAGCACAATAATTTTTCCAATGTGAAATAAGAATAGCAAATAATTTCAAACTATTAGAAATGACACAATTCTTAAAAAAAAAAAAAAAAATCCCGATTCTAATGCCATCACATCAGACAAAGTTATGGGTAGAAGGGGAAATATAAGGAAATGCTTGGTTGCCATTCTATATGGAAGCACTGAAGTCTGAGAATTATTTGCTTTCCATACAATTGTAATAGATTATCCCTTAAAAAAACAAAACAAAACAAAAAAATTCTTTTCTGGCATCTTTTCTAGAGTAGGAAAGAAAGAAATGGAATCATAGAGGATGCATCTTGAAATTCACAGTTATGGTAAGAATTGCTTCTCTCGAGTCCTGAGCGATTGTGACTGTCTTGGGTTACTGTGGGGTTTTCTTTCCCCCACATTTCGTTGGAGTTTGGCTTAAATGATGAAAACGTGTGTGTCACCTAATACTTGTAGCATGGCTAAATAAATATACACTCAAAAAGCAAAAAAACGCTGTTATGTCAGTCAAGTAACACCTTAACCATCAAAAAGAATCTTAGTTACACTATATGCACACTGGATCCATAGAATTGAACAATACATTGACATGCAACAGAAGACTGATATAGGCTTCATAGAAAGGCAGAGCAGCAAACTGCATATAATCTAATTTTGTTTTTGAAAATTTACCATATGTGAAAAAAAAAGCAGCTTCTGGAAGGATATAAAGATGAGTAAAAGGATGTGAAGAGGAAGTGTCTCTCCTCCCCTGCTTCACACACAGTACTACTTTAGTAGATATAAGCATATTCTCTTGATCTTTTCTGCCCCTTCAACTTGAAAGCAGGGATATTCAAGCAGTTAATTTGTGACAGTAGTGAAAACCTTGGATTGTCTTGTTAAGTGGTGAGACTTGGGTTCTAATACTGGATGTGCTATCAGTAGTACCTACGTTAATCTTGCAATAGTTTGTCTTTCTGCAGTTTCCTTATCTACCTACAACTGCAAAGTTCTCAGCCTAGTGCCTGTACATTAGGCACTCTAAATAAAATGTTACAAGAAACTAGGTAACAGGGCAAGAATTACCATCATTAATCAAATCACATACTCTGAGCTGATGATACAAACCCCTAAACACTTTCTCAAAATTTTTTGAAACTCCAACACTAACAAAAGGGGGTGGTTCTTTCCTGGGGATGATTTTATCTCCCAGGTGACTTCTGGCAATGTTTGGAGGCATTGTTGGTTGTCACAATGGTGTGTACACTGCTGGCATCTTTGGACAGAAGTTAGGGATGCTGCTATACATTCTATAATGCACAGAATAGCCTCCACAATAATTAATTATGTGGCCCCAAATGCCAATAGTGCTGAGGTTGAGAAACGCTGAAATAGAGCAGTAGTTTAAAAAAATCAGCAAGTAACCAAAAATAAAACAAAGGTGTATTGGCCCCATCCCAATTAGTGTGGGTCAGAATGCCAGCTGCACAGGCTATGTGAACTTGAAGATAAGGTTGAAAAAAATCAACAGATTCCCAAGTTTTGAATATTTCAAAGGAATATGATAGCATGCAAATTATCACGCATTAAAAAAAACTTATGAAAAGCTATGGCAACATTCCTATTTTATTATTTCAAAATATTTAGTCTTTTGAGAAACAGTTTTAGTAAGAAGTCTGATAATTAAATACAAGAGCAGAGACTAAGTAAAATGCAGACCAAAAGCACAATGATATCCCTTCACATTTACTAGAATAGCTACAGTAAAAAAACAGATGTAATAATAAGATGTAATAATAAGAGAAACGGAAACCCTCAGACATTGGTGATGAGAAAATAAAATGGTACTGCCTCTTTTGGAAAACATCCTGATAGTTCCTTAAAAGGTTAAACAAACAGAAACCACATGATCCATCATCAAGCTCACTCCTGGGCATACATTTAAGAGAAATGAAAATGTATGTTCGCAAAAAAACTTGTACACAAATGTTCATGGAATCAATATTCACAACAGCCAAAAGGGAAATACAAATGTCTATCAGATGAAGAATAGAAAAATAATGTGGTATAAAGGAATCAAGTATTGATATATGCTATGACATAGATAAACCTTGAAACCATTATGCTAAGTGGAAGAAAATGAAAATAGAAAGGACCATTCCATTTACATGAAATGGCCTAAGAGACAGATTTCATAGAGAAAGAACATAAACTGGTAATTGCCTAGGGTTAGGGGAAAATGGCGAATGACCAATAATGAGGATGAGGTCTCTTCCTTGGATGATGTAAAGTGTCCTAAAATCGATGATGGTGATGGCTGATAGTTGTGTGAATATACTAAAATTCACTAAATTATGACTTCAATGGGGGAATTAAAGCTCATTAAAATTGTTATCCAAGTGGGTAACTGTATTTTTCCTTCTCCAACTTACTTAAATTCCAGTCAGAAATTGTATCATCATCATCAATTTCATCATCATCATCATCTTCCTCTTCAATTCCATCTTCATCATGCTGCTGAGCCACAGTCCTTGATCGATGAAAACGTGGTCTTATATCCTGCTCACTATCAGGAATTGTTTCATCTTCTTCCACATCACCCTTTTTCAAAGTGAAATTTTTCATGATATTCATTAAGCTAGTAATATGTACACAAGTAAAAAAAAAAAAAAAATCAGAATATCCAGGGATGGGGTCGTGTGAAGGACCGTTTTCTGTGGTACAGGGGACCAAACCCCAGAGTCTCACACATGTTCAGCAAGTACTTTACTACTGAGTCACATCTGTACTCCCCAAATTTTTGAGACTGGGCCTCACTAAGTTGTTTAGGTTAGCCTTGAACTTGTAAACCTTGAATAGCTAATCATAAGGTGTGTGTCACAGTGCCTAGAATGCACAGGATTTTGAAGCATACCTCCTTGTCAACAACTACTTGCCTATCCAGAAAATATTTCCTTGTGAAAGGGAGCAAAGGCCAACATACAATACCTATTAGGCTATCAAGTCCTTTAGCTGCACTATATATTGCCTTCCATGAGGTGGTATAATCTAACAGAATCAAATTCAGAGCAGCATATGTAAGAATAATTTAAATATAAACTCTAAGTAGTCTAAATCAAAGATAAACTAATGATAATCCTACTGTAACTAATATCAATTAAGCTAGAATTTATAACCATTTAAATTAATTGTTCTGTCTTTGGACTTTTGTAGCCTATTACATGCAACGGGCAGCCTATTTACATAGGGCCTATTCTAAATTAATGTTTTATTGGTCAAATTAAAAATCTACCAGGTCAATATAAAAGTCATCTTCCCTATTCATCAGCAGTTTCCTTACCTTAAGCAGGATAATATCTAGATCTGAGTACTTCATGCCATTCACTAATACAGGAATCAATCTATAAGAAATTAATTCATGAAACAAAACAATTTAATAGAATGAACAAGAGTGTTAACCTTATGTACACTAATAAAAGCAATGAGACAATCACTGGTAATATTAACTGAGCATCCAGGTACTATAATCACCCGAAAACTCCACAAACACTAAACCAGGTATAAATTGCCTAGAGAATAATTTGTAATATTTATAAGGAACTTTAAAATGCTCATACATATTGGTTAAAAATCACTCCCAGGAATTCCAATGTAAAGAAATAATCACTTATGACAAAGAAAGATTATTCTTCCAGGATTATTTATGACTGGAAAAAAAAAGCTAATAAATATTCAATGAGAAAAATGCGCATAGTATGCACAGATATAACAGTGCACACTATGATATAAAACAGTACAGTAATTTAAGTGTTAAAAACTAATGTTATAGAGGAAATTGCACAACACAAAAACTGAAGAGCAAACCTTAAAATTAATCATATTCTAAAGCACTAATTATATGTGAGAAGCAATTTTAAGCACATTATACATTATCACATCTAATTCTTCCCCAAATGCTCTAAATATATGGTATTTGGTATAAGATGATTGCACATAAAAATAACATTAAAAACCAACATATCAAAAATATAGTGATGACTTCTGCAATTTAATTTTCTTCCATAAGCCTGTAATACTTTGTTTTCAAAAAAGTAAACATTACTTTTAAAAGTCACGATTTTGGGTTAAAAATAGATAACAATAAAATTTTGCAGCATCTCAACTGGTGGAAATCATCTTTAGAAAAAAATTCCATCTTGGGATCCATGGTCAAAGTAGAAATATTATTTAAGAGAGAACTATGCCAGGCACAGTGTCGTATGCCTGTAATCTCAGCGCTTGGCAGGCTGAGGAAGAAGGACCGCAAGTTCAAAGCCAGCCTCAGCAAAAATGAGGTGCTAAGCAACTCCATGAGACCCTGTCTTTATTTTTATTTATTTTTTTAAAAGAAAGAGAGAGAGAGAGGGAGAGAGAGAGAGAGAGAATTTTTTAATATTTATTTTTTAGTACTTGGCGGACACAACATCTTTGTTTGTACGTGGTGCTGAGGATCGAACCCGGACCGCACGCATGCCAGGCGAGAGCGCTACCACTTGAGCCACATCCCCAGCCTAGACCCTGTCTTTAAATCAAATACAAAATAGGGCTGGGGATGTGACTCAGTGTTTAGTGCCAGAGATGAATCCCCAGGACAAAAAAAGAGAGAGAACTATGTCATAAATGGTCCAAGATTAATTACGAATTAAAATATTCTAATTTATTAATCATGGAATTTTAAAAAGGTAATCAATTCTTGAAACTCTTTATACTTTTAACAACAGTAAAATTAAGCCTGTCTTCTTTAGAACCTCAATCCCTGATGGCAGAAAAATGAATTTTATAAAAATATAAACATGGAAGAATCACTATTAAGAAATTAAATTTAAGAACAAAGCATGATTTACAAGTAGGAACACTTACTTAGGAAGATGCCTTACGAGTACATCTTTGCATATTGGCTGCTCAGCCAAAGTTAACCAAAATTCACAGGCTTCTAAAGCCACATTTTCATCTTGGTCTTGAGTCCTCTGTAGCATGTACTGTAGAAAGAATCCTTAATATTAATCAATTTAAATAATGCAATTAATAATTAATGTAAACTCAGGCTTGTACCATACCAAACATATCAAACGAAATTCATTCGTGATTTCCCAATGCACCTGGAGATGGAATTGGGGAGTCAACTGATGAATTCCTACTACATACATGATCCTCTTCTGGACTCAAATGCCTCACATGACAAAACAAGGCAACACAACAGTTGTCACATTATGCCATATCATGTCCTACTCCTATGCTGAGTATTGCTAAATAAAGAACTGTAACATTATAAATTTGGCTCCCCAGCTGTTACCTAAGCAAGTGATAAAATTTCTTAACTTTCTGATTAATGCCAAACTCTCACTAATCTTTTAACCAGCCCCACCTGGCTCTTCACAGGAGAGTTTCATCAGAGAAAACATCATTTATCCTAATTATGCTGAAACATATCCTCATTTCTAGAACTAATTTTCCTAATGTTTGAGAATGGAAGTTGCTGCATACCATGGATGATAAGCCTTCTTCTAATGTTTCTTAAGGATCCTCCCTCTCCACATAAGGAACTTTTAAAGTGAAAGGGAGGCTCTACATAACATACTCCTTGATGTATTTGCAAGGCTATATAATATTCATGTAAAAATACAAAATACATTCAGCAATCTGGAAATAGATAAATTTGACTCTAGCAGTACTGAGTACTGCCTAAACAATAATTTATTGTCTATCTTGTTGTTGAAAAATCCCTTCCTTTCATGATGGTTAAACTGTGATTGACATACTTAAAATTTCCTAACAATTTTCTTTCAATTACATGGAGACTGAGAGAGCCTTTAAAAATCTAAATGATCTGATTAACTATATATAGATACTTACTTTTCAGATATAAATTTACTATATATATATATATATTTTTTTACTTATCAGATAATAGTATAGCTGGAACCTCTATCCAAATTGGTATTTAGAAATGGTTTTATGATTTAAAATCGTTGCACTGCAGTCATATCATATCAAAATAATTAATTCTCATATTTTTTATTGGTAAACTTTTTTTATTTACAAAAGAAAGCAATAATATTTTTGGGCATGTATATTTGGAACATGTCAGAACTCTGTAGAAGTGGAATTATTGAGTGAAAATATATGCACATAAGATAGATGCCAAATGATAATGTAAAAGACTGCAGCAATTTATACTCCACAAGATATCCATATCATCAACAGCTATGGTATTTATTATTTATTTTTACCTTGTATTAACTTATGTGTGAAAAATATTTCATTGCTATTTTAATTTTTCTGATTACCAGTGATATTTTTCTTGAAGGATAAAACTTCCTTCTCAGGATAAAAAAAAAAAATCTAAATGATCTGTAGAAACTAAAATGGTCAATATCATTTTCATGACTTACAGTCGATCAGATAAATTTTACCAATAATGTATAGGAAGAAACTTTTTAAATTTTCAACTTTAACAACCAATAATATGGTACTTATCTCCCAAAGTTTTATTGCTTATTTAGTCTGACCCTCATTTTATAAACTCAATGTAAATATTTCCTGGTTATTACAATTAAAAGCTCTCTAATTCTTTTTTTTTTTTTTTTAAAGAGAGAGTGAGAGACAGAGAGAGAATTTTTTAATATTTATTTTTTAGTTCTCGGTGGACACAACATCTTTGTATGTGGTGCTGAGGATCGAACTGGGGCCACACGCATGCCAGGCGAGCGTGCTACCGCTTGAGCTGCATCCCCAGCCCCTCTCTAATTCTTTAAATAACTTCCTTCCATAGTATCTTAAATCTTATGAAATAAGAATCACCATAAAGATAACTAATTTTAAGATAATCATAATTCATTTATAATCCCCCATGTGTTATATAAATTAGAAAACAGTTTCACATTATGTATTTTGTGTCCAATATTTTTCTTGAGGGAACAATGAAGAAAGTCTTTAAACTATCTGTGTTACCTCAACTATATTATGCATGTGAGGAAGCAGGCGATCCATTCGAACTTCAAGCAACATGACAAGAGCCCGGCACACGTTTTTTCGTACCTCTGGTTCCTCATCACCAGCCAAAGCAAAGAGATTCTATTGCATGAGAAACACAATATTTTTTTCTAGTTAATTTTATTCCAACATATTAGAAATGTTCATGTATAATAAAAAGAAATCTGTAAGCTAGTGATCTTTAAAGAAAACTTAAGATATAATACCAAAAAAAAAAAAAGATTTAATTAAATGGCTTTCAGTATTAGAAAAGACAATTAAATGTATAACAACTGCCAAAAATTTTGATAACAGATGAAAAGCCATTCTCTTACAGTATAATCAGTTGTGTTTTGAGTTAATTTTTGTTTGTAAGAACAAAACAGTTTCATTAGAAGACAGGGAACCCAGAAACAGAGGTTAACAACCTAACCCTACATTGCTGCTGCTCACAAAGTCAACTACTGGAAAAGAATTATAATAGCAATTACAGCAATCAATCTTAAAGCTATTCCTCACAAGTTCCTCTACGAGCTAAAAAAGAATGTATGAATGGAAAATAGATTATTTCATTTAATTTTTTTTTTTTTTTTTTTTTGCAATTACACAAGAGTCTTTTTTGCAAGCTTGAGCCTGGACTCACAACTGTTCCCAACGCAGTGGTCCCAGGGTGTGAGTCCCGGTCCTTTGTTCAGTGAGGTTTTATAGGTTTTGGGGGGGATACCATACTCTATGCGTCACAACATCACACAGCAAATCATTCCATACCGCAGGAAAAATCAAACAATAACTCTTAACATTGATTAGCACATTCAATGGCGGGAACAAGTTGGGTAGGGGTGATTGGTTAGTACAATAGGGGGATTCGTTTGAACTGATTGGTTTCCCAACATGTTATCAAGGTTGAATTTTACAGATAAGGAACTAGAAATCAACAAAGGCTAGAGAGGAGAACAGTGATAGACATGCAAGCATCTGTAAGGGAATATAATTTAGAAGAAATTAAATGCTTTCTGTATTTATCTTTTATCTGGAGATAAAAGTTCTTCAGGATTACACTCAGTGGGGACAAGAATATTTCCTGACAATTTAAAATAGTTCACATTACATTTAAATATCACAAGGTCAAAACTTTGCTACCTGAAAATCCTACAGTCAGTTTTCTTCTCTACAAAAGTCACAAACCTCTGGAGGAAATGCAGACATCCAGTAATCCCTCAGTAATGGTAGGCCTAGCCAGTGAGGAATCTGAATTTGGTTTGTTTGGATTCTTAAGTTCACTCTAACTTCACTATTAACAAGCTTCCATTGAAAGAAGTTCTTTCTTGCAGAGGTTGCAAATGAGGATGTGAAAAAAACAATGAAGCTTTCCTTAAGTCACTCAAGAAGTTTTATCTACACACACTGAAAGTAGTAAAAAACAATCATTAAAAAAAAAAAATACACAAAATCCAATATGTCCCAATGTTTTTTTTTTTAATTCAGAATATCAGTCTCTCTAAAAAATGGCCAGTATTACCTCCTATTATTTCCCCTTTCCTTTCCCTTCTCCCTCCCTGGAACCTGAAACTTTATTACAAAAAAGACCAAAGAGAAGTGCAATGATTAAATATGACACTAGGTGAAGTACTATTAAAGTAGCACTTTTTAAACTTCAAATTTTCCAAGTCCTGCTCCTATTTCTGACATCCAATTCAGTAGGTTTCTTTTAATCACAGATATTTTACAGGGCCAGAGAAGAAAGCTCTTCCCAGAAGGTGTTACTTATATATTACACATGTACCTTCGTTAAATTTTACTAGAACTATTTAATTCATTTTTTACCTCTTAGAGAAAAGTAACTGGGCTAGAGGGTGACAGTGTTATGTGTTCAATTAATCACCACGTACCCATTATTTTCATTACTACTATCACTGAATGAATACCCAGGTTTGCCAAGGTATATGTACTGGTAACAAACAGACTCCTCATTAACATTCTGTCAAACTTAGCAGACATAACATCAGCCCCTGAAGAAAACATTCATAATTAAAGAAAATGATTAGTCTACTAATCCATTTAGCAAATTATTACTGAAGGTCCACTATGTGCCAGTTATTACCTTATAGGTCTATTATCATGTAGGATTAGCAAAGATGCTTTACTATGGTACTTAACAGTAATGTAAAACATTATAAAATGCCAGGAGATTTTTTTTAAAAAAATATTTATTTATTTTTAAGTTTTAGGTGGACACAGTATCTTTATTTTACATTTATGTGGTGCTGAGGATCAAACCCAGTGCCTCCTGCATGCTAGGCAAGCATTCTACCACTGAGCCACAACCCAAGCCCAAGGAGATGTTCTTGACCCACTCACTGAGGATTTTTATCTCCAGAAGAGAGTTTCTTTTATTCTAAATTATATTTCCTTATAAGATACTGGTATATCTATAACTGTTTCTTTTATTAAGCTGTGAAAGAATGATACTATGATTATAAGAGAAACCTCTATTACCTCTAAATATAACAGCTAACACAGAAGCTTGTTTTGTGGTGAGCCTGTTCTATTTTATTTATAGCAACTAGCTTTATAATAAACACAATAAGGGAAGTCAATGTCAGTCCCATTTATAGATGATAAAATAGTAAAACATTAAATAAATAAAATACCCAAGGTCACATAACTACAAAGCTGAGGATAGAATCTAGGCAGTCTTGTCCAAGACTTTAAAAAATTTAAAAAAAAAAAAAAAAAGTTATTTAATTATTATTATTTTGGTGGTACCAGGGATTCAACTCAGGGGCACTCAACCACTGAGCCACATCCCTAGCCCTATTTTGTATTTGATTTAGAGACAGGTCTCACTGAGTTGTAGCACCTTGCTTTTGCTGAGGCTGGCTTTGAACTCTCATCCTCCTGCCTCAGCCTCCCCAGCTGCTGGGATTACAGGTGCGCAATGCTACGCCCAGCTTATTTTATTTATTTTTATCTGACGCTGAGGATCAAACGCAATGTCTCACACATGCCAGGCAAGCGCTCTACCACTGAGATACAACTGCAGCCCCTTATCTAAGATTTTCTAACACTACCCAGTACATTGTATTATCTCCACTCAAAAGTATACTAAAAACACCTTGTAGGCATACTAGGGGCAGGCAGGGGGCTCAGAAAGAGCCAGGGATGATGGTATATACCTGTAATCCCAACTACTTGGGAGACAAAGACAGAAAGATTAATTGAGCCCATGGATTTGAAGGCAACACAGTGACACAATATCTCAAAAACCTCAAACCAAACCAAAACAACAACAAACCCCCAAATCAAGTCAGATGTGCAGCACACACCTGTAATCCCAGTGACTCTGGAAGCTAAAGCAGGAGGATCAAATTTGAGGCCAGCCTCAGCAATTTAGCAAGATCCTATCTCAAAGAATAAAAGGAACTGGGGATGCAGCTTAGTGGTAAAGTACCCTGGGGTTCAATTCCCCGTATCAAAAATAATTACAAAAAAATCCTCAGAAGGAGCCAATCCATTTAAAAATTAAGCAAAGAAAAAAATACCCCTATGATTCCCTTCCTCTTAGGATTTCAACAGTATTATCAGCAGCATGATCTCTAAAGGATTTTTAAGAACAGGTGAAAAGAAATGGACCATTTTATTAAATTTCATTTAATGAAAATAGAAGAGAAGATGCCTAAGGAACCTTAATATCTTCAACTGTTCTCAAAAAGCAGACGTTTTGAAAAGTAAATGTACTGTTTCTGGTTCATGGCCAAAAAACTATGCTTTTATCAAATAATGTCTTTAGAGCTGTTTGCCGAGATACAACAGTTCATTTTTTTTCCCTTGACACCTCTAATTTTACAAAAAACATCAGAAATCCCTGCTTACCTATGGGGACACAACCTGAGAAATGCATCTTTGGGCAACTCCAACATTGCATGCATCATAGTCCATTCATACAAACCTAAATAGTATAGCCTACTACATACTGAGGTTATGGGATCACATCATATGCTGCCCACTGTTCAATGGAAGGTAATTACTATGTCCTTTTAGTCCATACTTTCAAATTCTTTATTGGGCAACTTTATCTAACCTTACCAGTTTTTCATGTTTCAAATACTGGAATAACTTCCATATACAATCTGAACAATATATTGATAGGAAAACTTTTAAAGTATCAAGATAAACAGACACTTACACCTTATAATAAATGTTTGTATTACAAGCAGAAAAATTTTTATTTTCAGCTAATAAAAATTACAAAGTCTATACTGTATCCAATTTTAATACTACCAGAAATAATAAGTCAAATACTATTCACAATTATAAGTTATTAAAAAAAATATGTGCTGCTAGCATTATTTAACATTCTTGAAAACAAATGGGGTGGTGACAAATCTTACCTCAATAAAAGAATCAATGTGCAACATCAGAGCTTGAGTCCTACTAATGATAAACTGATTGACACATGCAACAGCATGAGACCTAGAAACAAAGTTTGAAGTTTAACATATGCTCAGTGTGGTTTTTCTGTCTACAAGACTGGCAAGATATTAAACATTCTTTCATAAAAATATTTTGGTACATGCATACCATATAGACAACCACAAAAATGAAAGAGTCAAATCTCTGTTATCAATAAAGATTGTGAACAATATATTAAATGGAAGAAAATCAAAGTTACAAAGCAATGTTAGCATTTCTAAACAAATGAAAAAAGTCTGCAAGGCCATGCAAATTTTTAATAGTGGATAGCATTTAAAAGTAGAGGATTAGGTGAAGGGAACAATTTATTTTATATGCTAAAGATTATTAAATAATGTATGCATTCCTTTTGAAACAAAAATGTAGAACCCAATAAGGCATACCCAATTCAATCCTTCAGCATTATCATTAAAAATACCCTTAATCCAATCACTTTTCCCTGCCTTTACTTCTTACCTAGTGCGCACCTTGATCTCTTCCCAGGGTTATTACATAGGTCCTAGTTGGTTTCCTAAATCCTAATGTGTCAAGCCCTATTATAACCTGCCTGACACATAAAAAACAAAACAAAACAAAACAAAACAAAACTTCTTCAGATTGCTACAATAAAACCTAATCTATTTTTCCTGCAAAAGGCTAATGTAATATTTTAAGCTTCATGGACCACATATAATTTTTACTATGCCTTCATTTTGTTCTCAAATATAGTCTTTTAAAACCATTCTTGGCTTACAGGCTATGGGCTGAAATTTCATTCCATGGGTAAGAACTAGCTAGTTAACCTTTACAATAGGGCTCCTTCTCCCCAGCCTCTATCTTTGGTTTCCATGGTGCTACAGTGAAGTTTTTTCTTTTACTATTCTAAAAGACTTAATCCTAATTCCAGGGCCCTTTCACTTGCTGTCTCTAAAATGTTCTTCCCTTTGATCTTCCAAAGAATCTTTATTTTGTTCAGGCTCTGCACAAATGTTACCATTACAGGGAACCTCCTAGATAAAATATTTCTGTGAATCACTGTTTAAATCTACTCTCATTTTTTTCCATTATATACATCACTACCTGAAATTATATTACTTATTGTCTGTCCTGTTTGCCTACTTTTTAAAATATAAAGCCTACAAGGACCTTTCTTTGTCTTAATTGCTGTGCCAAAAATCATCGATTTTGACTCAGCAGTAATGGCAAGAACATCAAACATTTAAAGTATTAGGTTATAAGGAGATCTGAATCATTAAGTATGTGGCACAAGGTAAGCAGTTATGATTTAAAGTCTCATCTATAAAATATCATATTCATCCATTTATTGTGGGGATTAAACTCAACAAGCAAATGTATGTTAAGTCATTGGCACAGTAAGTAAATGGGAAAAAATAATAAGAAAAGTGACTTCTTAAAGGGTTTTTAAACTGAACTTAAAAGTGTGTGTGTGTGTGTGTGTGTGTGTGCGCGTGCACATATTGGCAAAATTACTCTATTCTTCAAAGGCAACTATTACTACTGTTTTCAAAATATTTTTTAGAAAATTAATAGCAGGATGTACATTTTTTTAAAGTATTTTTTAAGTTGTAGATGGACACAAAATCTTTTTTATATGGTGCTGAGGATAGAACTCAGGGCCTCACACATGCGAGGCAAGCATTCTACCATTGAGCTACAATCCCAGCCCAGGATTTACATTTGTAAATTCACAGTTGAACAAATAAACTCCTTTTACCGCATTATCTTTTGTTGATATAGCTTGCTTAATACACATGTTAGTTGTGAACATTGCCAATAAAGGAAAAAATTAGAAAATTTAACTTAGGAAAATTACCACTTATAATACTATTGAAGAAAATCAAGAGCCTAGAAATACATTTAATAAAATGTGCAAAACTGCTAAAAGTATAAAAACTTTTATTGTAGACTCCTATTTTCCCCAAATTGATCTATAAATGCAACACAATTCCAATATATATTTCAAGTTTTTGTAAAATCTGTTAGCTCTAGGGTTTACATGGAAAAGGATCCTTACTGTCCTGGTTGTAAACTCTTAAAACAAAAACTTCTTCATATTGATAATCTGATGATTAAGGAACAATAAAAAGAAAAAAAAATGTTCCTGGTATATATTCATATATTAGTCAATGTCTTAATGAGATCTGTCTGATGACATGTAAATGGCATTATTTCCTAAAGAATAAAAATTTTCCCAATATAATCCTTTTCCTATAGACCATAGTATTTTTATATTGAAAAAAAATCTCTTAGAAGCAGCTGAAGCATTTAATAAGCTCAGAGTAAATTCTGCAAAGTGGAGAATGTTTCAGTTATTTTCACCGTGCAGTTTTTGCATATTTTAGATCAAATACTGTTTGGCCTGTCTTCCAACATCAATTTTTGTTAGACATAACTCTTCAAATAAGTTGCTTATGATTATTTCCACTGCCCAATGCATGTTTTAAATCTGTAAACTTAGCACGGTGGTGCACGCTTATAATCCTAGCGGCTGGAGAGGCTGAGGCAGGAGGACTGTGAATTGAGCAACTCAGTAAGACTCTAAATTAAAAAAAAAAAAAAGGCTGGGGATGTGGCTCAGTGGTTAAGTACCCCAGAGTTCAATCCCTGGTACCCCCCGAAAAAACAAAACAAAAAAACCTGTAGGCTTTATTATTTTCATTCAATTCCAGGAGAGAATTTAAATTTACCTTATTATAAATAGTAGTATAGTACTATTGAACAGTTAGTTTGAATTAAGATATTCCAGAGCATTACTTAAAAAATTGAAAACTTATCTTGATGCAGTATGAAGTCTCCTTGTTTAATCTGTTTACTTCTGAATACCAAAACATTCCAATATCTCTTTTTAAAATAACTACAATTGCTAAAAGCCTCAAAAGCTCATTGCCCTAAAATAAGCCAGAATTGTTTGAGGCTATGTACATAAAATAGCAACAGAGGGCTGGGGATGTGGCTCAAGCGGTAGCGCGCTCGCCTGGCATGCGTGCGGCCCGGGTTCGAGCCTCAGCACCACATACAAACAAAGATGTTGTATACGCCAAAAACTAAAAAAATAAATATTAAAAAATTCTCTCTCTTTCTTAAAAAAAAAAAAAAAATAGCAACAGAATACAATCGAGAAGCCATAAATTGACCATATACACATGGAATTTTGCATGATAAATGAAATTTTTAAATCAATAAGAAAAAATTATTTTTATAAATATACTTACAAAAATATTATTTAAATAGAAAAGACAGAATACATTCCTATCTCGTGAGCCAGGTGGCACAAACCTATATACTTCCAACTACATAGGAGGAGGCAGGAGGATCACTTGAGCCCAGCCTGAGCAATACTGAAAGAACCTGTCTCAAAAAAAGTATCCCCATAACATGCCTACAGACACCAGATATATTTATCTATTAAACATCAAAAAGCCTCACTTGAAAATTCCTGTGTCAAATGGAACACTGAATAACACAAAAGGAAAAAAGAGACAACAGAAAAAGGCAATGCATAGAGCCAATAATATTCATTAAGATATCCATCATTCCTTATTGACAGGAAAGTACACTAGCAATACAATGAGATATTTTATATATATTTGATTTGCAATATTTAAAGCATGACAATTCCAAATGCGGAACATGTGTAACCATAGAATCTTTTAAATCTTATTAACAGAGTATGAATTGGTACAACTTGTTCTGAAGTTTGATATTGGCAGCACTATTAATAGTAGCAAAAACCCAGATGTCACCCAAAGGCAGCCAGGGGAAAAGTGTACACCAAATTGTTTAATTGTCACGCAAGGCAATATTACACAGTATTCAAAACAAATGGGCTATAGTGACATTATATGAATGCATCTTAGCAACATAATACTAAATAAAGTCAACAGAGATTATAATTAGTACAATGCCATTTTTATGATCCCATAAACAAACTGATACTCTATTTGTGTATAAATGTGATAAAATTATTTAGAAAGAAATGCAAGGGAAGGAGAGTTAAGATTTAAATGTAAAACTATACTCCATTTCCTCATTTTGTTTCCAAGTTCCCCAACAATAATATGAGAGGACAACATTTTTAAGAGTACACAGTAAACACAAGTTAAACTTTTTAAGTTGTTAAATAATATGAATTATTGGAAACATTTATATAAAGATGAATATTAGTGCACAGAGAAATTACAGAGCAGATATCCATATCCACCCAAATATATATCAAAAAGAAAAATTTTAAGTAGATAAAACAGAATCTCAAGTATGTAATCATGAGTATTCACTAAATAGAAATATTTTGTACTGTTGATCAAATGACCATCTACAAAATAAAATACTGAAATAATAATTATTAATATTTACTATCTAGCAATAGTGTATCAATTACCAGGAATATTTTATTGGATTTTTCTTAATTGCTGAGAATTACTCACAAAAAAAGTTAATATTCCTAGAAGTGAAGTATATAAATCACTCACTGGTTAAAATGTCAATGGAGGAGAATTTCTGGGGGACACAAACTTCTATTTAGTTAATTATGCCACAAAAATAACAGTTTGAAAATATACTCTTTTCAATATGTATATTGATGCCACCACAATTATACATCTACTAACTAATTTCCAATCTGAGCATGACACAAGTACAACTTATGAAGAAGAGTAATTCAAATTACTAAGATAAAGTATGAAAGATTGAGAAATAAACAGAATTTAAGATACATATTCTTATAACCCCTTGGGAACATTGCTGGTACCACAATCCTTTGAATACAGTTTGGAATTTTGAAGCCCAACTAATAGTTACAGTCTATGGAATACGGTCATGCTCTTGGACTCCTGAATAAGTGCCTCTAGGCAATGATTTTTATTTAAATAATAATGTGACATTTGATTATTTTATATAAAACCATGAAGCACCAACAAATATAGCAAAAACCAAAGTAACCAATAGTTAAAGAAGGAGCAATATTTTTCATAGAAAAAAGTTAGGGGGAAAAAAAATCACAACTGGATCTCTTTCTCTCTCTCTCTCTCACACACACACACACACACACACACAAAAAATAAGAAGCCAACTGGTACAGCAGCTGCGGGAACACTTGAAGAACTTATGAAGCCTTATGCACTTCCAACAATTAAAACAAAGACATCATACTTATAGCTTGTTAGGAACTGATGAACAAACTTAATAGGTTAGTTTACATATTCTAACATAAGTTTGGCAACTATGTGAGGCACTGTTGTAGAAATTAGGGATACAGAGATGATCAAGGCAGACCAGGTTAATTTCAGGATTAGCCAAGAAAACCTACTATATGATTTCAGGGTGTAATAAAATATTCTGCTACCTTTGAACTTAAAATGCTCACTACTCCCCATAATTTAGATGTAAAATTCTTAAATTACATCAGTTTACTTATCAGAGGATGAAGAAAAGCAGAGAATAGCCAGTCATTGAACCTGCAAACAGTGGTAGAAGGGGAAAGACGACAACATATGTTGAAAGGCTCGAAGAGCTCACAGTATTATATCAAATAATGTTGCCTGACCCTAAGTGACAAGAATATGTAGATATTATTCTGAAGGAATTTCTATTACACATCCACAAATGAAGGCATTTGAACTTGGCAAGATTGATAACTTTTAAAAAAAATCCCAAAGCCCCTCAACTAAATTGGTCTTATAAGAACTTGTAAGACGATGGCTGGTAAATACTGGGAATGTAATTAACTATGTGAATGTAATTAGCTATATTTAATGAAAATTTCATCATTAAGAGTCAACATTTTATGGGATTTGTTATTAAAGTAGTAAATTTCAACTTAATTAAGTCTACCTTTGTGGAATATCCAATATTGTCTCTGTTTTTTTTCTCCCCTCAGTTCTGGGGACTGAATCCAGGGGTGATCTATCACTGAGCAACCACCCCAGCCCCTTTTGATTTTGAGACAGGGTATTGCCAAGTAGCTGAAGCTGGTTTTGATTACGTGATCCTTCTACCTCAGTCCCCTAAGTCTCTGGGATTACAGATGTGCACCATTATATCTGGCCCATTATCTTTTGCTAATCACAAAAAATACAAAATAGGGCAGAAGTAAGGCTTATATCAGAGTTTATAAATTAATATTGGTCATATAAATACCTTATTTTGGGGCTACTGTGTTTGAAGAACTGTAAAAATTTGGGAATCATGATGTTGAGAGGGCGATCTAAAACATCACTATCTAAAATCTCAGCAGAATCTTCACATATCTTCTGAAGGGCACCAAATGCTCCCTGTAAAAGATACATACTTTAAATTATTGGAATTCATTCAAAACAAAGGCATTTAAAAGCAAACTGAGGAATATTGCTTAATTTTATGCATCAATGTTCTCAGCCCACATAAAATGCTGCCTTCTAAAATCTCTATATTATTCAATTTTGAAATAAATTATACCACTGAAATCTACATTTTCATAGAAGTATATATGTACCACTGTAACTTCCCTTTTGGAAGAACATAAAGAAGTCAATACCACTTAAAATTTACTTATAGTAAACCATTTTTTGGTTAAATGGTGACACAATCATTTAAGGGACAGACAATTCACATCGGCAACTATTTCCCTATAATCATTTTATCCCAAAGTGGATAATCCAAAATTCTTAATTTTACCATAGCAACTTTGTGTTTATTCTCCATAGTATAGTTAACTAAAAATTGCCTTTTTAATCTTTAAGGCAATTACCAAACATCCTTTTAGAGTTTATAATGCATCAAAAAGAAACTTGGGAATATAAGTTTACAATTTAATTAAAAAATATAAAATTTCAGCCTTAGATTTAACACATTAAATATAACCTTGTTACTTATTAAGGTAACAACAAAAACAAAAAAAACCAAGTTTCAACTAAGAACAATTTAGCAATCATTTCATATCTACAACTAAAAAGTCCACATCTTTAGTTCAGACAGATGACAAAAATATTTACCTAAAATTCAATTTTTGTGTAGCTGCTACACAATTCACAATCAGGACAAATTTTTTATTCTTGGAAAATGCTTAAAATTTTCATCTGTTTACTATCACATCAAAGTAATATTTAAATAGAATCAACTGTTATATGATGACTAAATATTACTTTTTCTGTAATTTTCTAAGTGTATTTTTAAGGAATTTGTGTGTGCGCGCGCGTGTCTCTGTGAATTAAAAAAAAAAAAATGGGGGGAGGGGAGGATACCAAGGCATCCCAATACTTTGCCAACACTCCCTTCCCCCTACCTTTTCTTTCCTATTTCCTCTTCCCTAAGACAGGTTAGGCAACACACTACATCTCATAAAATTATCTGATTCCTTATCGTTAGGTTTTTCTTATGCTTCTCTGCTTTTAAACCTTGCTACTGTTTGAAAAGGAAGGAGTTACTGCATTAGAAATTGTAAACACTTAAAATGGTTTCACTTAAAATAGACTTCTGCTCAAACTGGAAGCCTGCTATTGAAACAGATACTTTAGAAGTACTTATTAACAGCGAGAAACTGTAAGAGAAGAAATCCATAGAATTCCTCTTTATCTTACCAAATGAAAAAGTTGCCATTGACTTAATCAATGCCCCCCTCACCCCCAAAAAAGCCCAAGATCAGAATTAGAGTATGATTAAAACTAGACCAAATGGGACATACCGCAAATTCATCATTTATTAAACATAAAAATGGTTCTGAGAAACTAAGAAAGTACTTATGGTCTCAGAATTTGGTAAGTTTCAGTCTTTCTTTAGATATGAACATAGTACTTCAACTGATTAAGTCTGGTAATAACTTTATCACATATATGTAACTCCCAAGAATAATTTTACAATAGAAAAACAAGATATTTTCTTATAGGAAACACAGTAAATTATAAGAAGCAAATATTCTTACCTCACAAGTGTTGTAATCTTCAGAATCCAATAGGCTACAGAGTTTTGGTAAGAGGTCAGGCCAGTTCTGCAATTCTCCCTTGGAAGCGATGGTTGTAATCAATATACCTTGAAAGAAAATACATATTTTTAAGAAAGCCGAGTGCATTGTGTTAAATAGCACCATGTAAGCAACACACTTTTAAATGTCCCATATCAGCCCAAGATTTCTAAACCATGTAAATAGCATTCATCAATCCCCATATCACCAAAAGCTACCTATAGAAAAAAAAAACCACAGCATAAATCAGATATTTCTAATCTAGCAATTCACCCTCTAAGTTGTTGCTTTTAAAAATATTTACTAAGTATCTCTATGAAAGACTAAAACTTGCTTCTCTTCAATAATGCCAAGATAGCGCCACTAATTAATGAACTCCAATTTCACAAAAATTACATATAAAAGAAAAGAAAGAAAATAGACCAAAATATTATTACTAGCACTTATCACTAGGTGATAAGTTCATAAAGTTCAAATAAAAAATATCTGAAGAAGCTAAGAATAGCTCGCCGACAATATGGAACCCAAGTTAAGAACCATGGTAGGGAAAAGGAAAGTAGTGGATCATTGATTGAGAATAATTCTGCATGTTAATGCAATCTGCAACATTCCACCTCATGTAGATAGGTTATATACTCCTGCAACAGTTCCCACTTACTGGATCAAAGATGAATCGCCAGAAAGGCGATCTTCAATCTTGGAGGTTAGGTGGCACATGCTGACTGATCATATCGTTTTGACTGACTGGAATATTTCAACTGTGTTGTGCAGCTGCGTTGTGATAGTGGATTATGCAAACACACAGAAATGTAACACAAAAGTTTTGTGTTAACATTTTTATCTGCCTTAGTAAATATATCGTTAGTAATATGTAATAGTAATTATGGGTCTTTTAGTACCACTAAAAGTACAAACTCTGACAGTAGGCAAATTATAAGTACTTTAAGCTGCAAAAACTAGTTTGTTAAAATGAATAAAAGAAAAAGTACTCCTTTCCCAGACTTATCTTAAAAATTGAATGAAATACATAGAAAATGCCTGGCTTCTAATAAATAATTATTACTGAATAGCAAATCTCATTGTGTGAGATTGAAACTTTAGCTTTCAGATGGTTGTTTCAACAACATAACAACTAAAAAACAAAGCTTAAATAAAGCTGTTGGCAAATGTTCACTGCTCAAGGAAAAAATTTAAATAGTAAGGATTAATGTATTAATTACATTAAAAAAATTTTTTTAGTTGTAGATGGACATAATACCTTTATTTATTTGTTTATTTTTATGTGGTTCTAGAACCCAGTGCTTCACGCATGCTAGGCAAGCGCTCTACCACTGAGCCACAATCCTGGCCCCTGATTAGAGTTTTAAGACATAAAGCTCAAATGAGCTCTCCACTAAGATTCAAAACTAACAAGACCCAATCCTCCTTGTAAACTTTCTTTCCTGAAGTTACAACATAAAAGACCTGAGAAAAAGGATCTGGATCTGCCTTAATAGAAACTAAGCATGTCTAAAGACTGCAAATAAGTAATAATTAATAGAAATCAGACGTAATCTACAATTTAGTACTAATGGACTGACATTTACTACTCCTGCTAGTAAAGCACTAAAGGATGTTGACTGAAAAATTCCAAAATCTGCCCCTTAATCACATCCACTCTTGAAAAATCTAATGAAAAGTCTGTCTTTAGAATAAGGGAGAAAAATCGGCCATACTTATTAAGATCTTAAATGTTTAAATAACACTTTGACCCCAAAATGCCACTTTACAAATTAATCCTGTAGAAACTTCCCAAAAGAGTATAAGCATACATAAAAGGAAATTCCCTGAAATAGTAAAACTTACAAATCATGTATTTTTTAGACAACTTTATATTCATGCAATGGATTACTGCAGTTAGTAAACTGTGATCCCTTCCAAATATATTTCCTTAATAAGATTCTCGATATGTATTATAAAGATTAAAAAAAAAAATTAAAGTGGGGCATGGTGGTGCACACCTGTAATCCTAATTACTCAGAAGGCTTGGCTAAGCCATGGAGTTGAAGGCCAGCCTGGACAAGATAGCAAAATCTTGTCTCAAAGAAAAAAAATTAAAAGCCAAGGAGGCAAATTGATTGCTTTATAATCAGAAATCTTTTACTTAAAATATTTACTAAATTCTTAATATGGTACAATCATTTTATTAGGTGTTAAGGAAAACAGATAACTTAAAACCCTACATGGTCCTTATCCTTATGGAGTTCAGTCACATTTGCACATTTGGCACTGTCTGTGGGCACTTTTGGTTGGCGCAACAGAGGGTGTGGCTGTCACTGGTATCCAATGGGTACAAATGAGAGACACTAATTATCCTCCTATAATGCACAGAATAGCCCACCACAAAAAATTATCTAGTCTAAAATATCAGGTGCCGAGATTGTAAAACCCTGGTCTAGACAAACAGAATTCTACTTAAATTAATAATGTATCATGCTTATGTTATTATACCCATCTCAAGAATTTTCTATTAAGGTTGATAAGTGAAGTTCTCGATTTTCTTAGAAATACCTTTCAAAAACCTACAAAAAATATTTTACTTATTTTCTTATGAGAATTAAGATTAACTAATTTAAAAGATAAAATTTCCAGATTTATTGGTGGGAAAGCACCAATAATTTATAATAATAACAAGTTCATCGATTTTCCTAAAGGAGAAAACAAAAACAAAAACAAAAACCTGGCTTTACTTTATCAAAAATAAAAAAGAACTCCTGATGATTCCAAGGTGATGCTCTGGATGAGACAAAAACCAAAACCCAAACAGAATAACTTTAGAATCTTAATGCTGTGCACTCCTCCTCTAATAATTACTCCCCTCTTTAGGAGGAAATTCTGTATATCAATTTCACCACCACCTTTTCTAACCTGCATTAAAACGGGCCACGGGAAAGAACAAAAGTCATCTATTTTTAATTTAACAACATAAAACAGATAATTTAATTGGCTAAGCCATTTATTTCAAGTGATAAGCTTTGTTTTATCCAATTAATATTACAGACATTTTTGAAAATAGAAAACCTCAATATACAAGTTGAGCATCCTTAATCTGAAAATTCATACTTAAAACTTTTTGAATGCTGACAAAGATTCAGATTTTGAGCTGGCTGCAGTAGTGTATGACTGTAATCCCAGTGATTCAGGAGGTTGAGGCAAGAGGATTTTAAGTTTGAGGCCAGTCTCTGCAACTTAGTTAGACCATGTCTTAAAAATATAAATAAATAAATAGAAAAGTAGCTTAGTTGTAAAAAGCACCCTGGGTTCAATCCTCAGTACCAAAACAAAAACAAAACAAAAAATGATTCAGATTTTGTAGCAGTTCAAATTTTAGATAACGGATGTTCAACTAATAAAGTACATGCAAATATTCCAAAATCCAAAAATGTTTGAAATCTGAAAACACTTCTAATTCCAAGCATTTTGGATAAGGGATGTTCAACCTGTACATAATATTGAAAAACAAAATAATTAAATGTATCCACTACCCATCTTCAACAATAGTCATTAGTACACACTCAATCACTGTTTCATCTATACCTCTCTCCACACCTTCCACCTTCACAATCCAAACTGTTTCTTATCAAATTCCATTAAGTGTCTTTTGGAATATATTGCAGTTATGTCTGAAGTTTATTCACTCATTTTTAGTGAAGCAGAGTAAAACAAATTACTAAATTAAAACTCTACCTCATTGGTTTCTATATTAAAAATTGTGGTGTGGTCTCTCACAATTAGGATATTTATATACATAACATAAATCAGAACCAAAACACCAAAGATCTTTCATATTCTACAAATACCAAGAAATAAAAATTACATCTATGTATGTCAATTTCATTTGTTTCAAAATAAGATGTCAGAAGACACTTTCAAGTGTAGTTCAGTGGTAGTGTGTGTGTTTAATATGCACAATACTGTAGACTTGATTCCCAGTATAAGAAAAAACCATTTCTAATACAAACCCAGTTGCAAACATACTCAAAAACTCTTATGGAAGGTTAAAAAAAAAAAAAAAAAATCCAGCATTCCCTGGAATTTTCCTCTCCCCAATACTATTACTTCCAATCTTTCAAATTTAAGGCACAAAGCACTGTAGTTTGGACAAAATGATAAGTTTATAATGAAATACAGTTTAGGAAAAACTATTTCGTATTTAATTTCTATATCTTGCCCTCCCCCTCTCCTTTCCTCTCAGCAGAATTGCCTTCTAAGGAAATCTACTTCTTTTAAAATCCCACTTGACCACATCTATGAAGATTTCTCTCCCTGATTTTTATATTGAAAAGGCTAGCAGACTCTACCCTTCTTTACTTCTCTACCAAGAAGTAAAGCCTTGAGAAGGTATATGGGGATATGTTAAAGTTACCTAGGAAGTCCTTTTCCTCAAACTATAATTATCTTCTACCTATCAAATTTGAAGCCAGTGTTAACAATGCCACTCTTTTTTAATGAGACTGTCCGGAGGGGAAATCAAAGAATCTCTGCTTTTTTTTTTTTTTTTTTTAAAAGAGAGAGTGGGGGGAGGAGGGAGAGAGAGAGAGAGAGAGAGAGAACTTTTGACATTTATTTTTTAGTTATCGGCAGACACAACATCTTTGTTTGTATGTGGTGCTGAGGATCGAACCCGAGCCGCATGCATGCCAGGCGAGCGCGCTACCGCTTGAGCCACATCCCCAGCCCCGAATTTCTGCTTTTTATTTAGATTTAGCTAGATACTTAAAAATTCTTTATTCACCTTTTATTTAATTTTTTTGGTGGTGCTGGGGATTGAACCCATGACCTTATGCATGCAAAGCAATCATTCTCCCAAATGAATATCTGCTTTTTAAGAGACAAACAATACATTTCAAACCTGAAAGACCATAATATACAAAACTAAATAAACTCAGTGAGTTTAACTGACTTCCATTTGACCAACATGGTAGATTAACGGAAATTTACTAGGTCCTTATAAAATACAGCTGCTTAAATCCATGGCACACTGAACACTGCCTATTAGTAGGCTGCTCTGGAGTACTTCCTATTTCTACTGCTACCCATTGATATGTGTTCTTGCTAAGAACCAGTTTTGTGTTCCCAAACTGGTTTACAGCAGTTATTGTAATTAAACATTTATTACATGAACTGATAGAAGGTATGCTTTAAGAATACACTCAGAAAAGACTAAAAATTGCCAATGAATTACGTACAGATGAGACAAATATTAGAAACAAGTGGGAAAAAAATAGTAAATATGTAGAATTCTATACTTAGATCGTTTTTATAGGAGGGTTTTCTTGGCATGAAAAAGCATTACACAACATAGACAATAAGAAACTCCAACTTGCAGAGTCAAAGAAAAGGCCTAAATATCACTTGTTGATGCTCCACTTGAACTAACATTGATTAAGCAACTACCAATGACTTTGGTCTCAGTTGTAAAAGAGCTTTTAATGTAACAATTAACACTATTTCAAAAGCACTTAAATAGTAATAAAAACATCTCCATCATAATTTAACATGAAATGAACAATGAAAATGTTGTCACCTCTGAAAACTATCTAACTGGGATTAGTCAACTTTTTGTAATGTAACTTACCTACAGTGGCTCTGATCAGAGGAGAGGCATCACCAATATTATTTAAACATTCACTTTTAATAAAGTCTGTCACACCATTTGGGAAGTTCTGAAAATGCGCTTTCACGTTATTCTTCAAAATGAGGCCACTCAGTGATCTTGTGGGTTCATCTGTAATAAAAAATAGCATTGAGTTTTAAAGTAGTTTTCATCTCAAAACATGCCAGGAACAACTTCAAAAACATTTCTTCTTTAATGGTTGATTGCAACATTCCAATTTATTTTGCTATAACCAGTTTTAAAAAAAATCAATTATAAAAAAAAATCTCTATAATATAGTTTAAGGTTTCTTGACCCTGGCACTACTGACATTTAAAGGATAATTCTTTGTTGTGGGGCACTACTCTGTACATTGTTAAGATGATTAGATGCATCACTGGCCATACAATAGTATTTCTAGGTAATGTCAGATGTCTCCTAGGGAGGCCAAATTGCTCCTTTTTGAGAACCACTAATATGGTTTAAGAGTTAGTTTATATATGGCCACTGTACTAAAGCTTTGTTATCTGATATAAATATCATCATAGATCTCAAAGTATTAAGTCACTAAAAATATCCAATTAATTAAACAGACATCAAATATAATACATGGGGTTACATTCACATAATAATTGCCATAATTTATGTTTTTCACTTGCCTGTGAGCCTTAAAAAAAAAAAAAAAAAAGGCAAAATCCCCTCTGTATAAGGAAAAAAACTGAGGCCTGGCAAAGTTACACAAGGCCAACTTCCTCAACAATGTGAGGAAACCAAATTATCAACCTCAGTAGTTTGGCTCCAGAGCATACACTCTGAATCACTCTACAGTATTACCTTCCTCTGAAAGGGCTGATAGAGCAGGTGTAAAAGCCAGTGTGTTGAACAGATTGTTATTAATACTACTGCTTCAGCCATCTTCATATGTTAAGTAAATACCTTGATCTTGTTCTAGTTAGTATTATGCTCCCCAACTGACTGCCATTGAAATCTTCAAGTATAAAGCACATATAGAGGCAAAAAAGAGTAAAGTTTCTCAGCACATAAACCCTATTCGGGTCATCACAGCAATATAACCTAAGAGCTCTATTTCATCTAAAAATTTCTTTCCATTCACAACTCATTTCAACAAATATCTTAAAAGGAAAACTTTCAAACAGCTGTGAAATAAATTGAACAGATATTTAACTTCCTCAAGCGATAGATAAGCTTGTTATTACTATATTAGCAAAATAATTTAGGCATGTAATTAAATGGCATGCATATTTGTTTACAAGAGGTACACATCACTTTTATAAGTCACAAGTTGAAGAGTTAATAACACAAAGTGAAACAATTTAACATTAAAAGTATATAGCTTCTGTCCAAATGTTTAAAAAAGCCAACTTCTTTTAAAATTAAGATTGTACTTCACAGTCCCTCAATTTGCTCATCTGTAAAGTGAGTTCATCTCAGATCTCCAGATCTAGAATTCCTTCTCCATGATTCAGCAATAAATTTACTAAATAAGCATTTTCATTTAAAGATATTATTTACATATTCCTTCTGTAATGTGAATGGACACAATGCTAACATTATTACTAATTATTTTTAAAGGACAATTAGATAAACCTATGTTCTAATCTTCTGGGGAAAAAAATTGATAGGCCCACACAAGTAGAAATACCAAGTGTTACACTACTGTGGGGAACAATCTTTATATTGAGAAAAAAGGGGGTTAAATGTTGTTCAGCAGTAGAGTACTTGCCTGGTATGTATGAGGTCCCAGGTTCAACCCCTGATACAGCCAAAATAAATAAACAATGTATCATAAACATACCATCAAACCAGAACATTTATTGCTGATTAAGATATGTTGAGAGAATTCCTAGTTTTTCAAAAGCTAGATTTAGAGTTTTAAATTCCCTACTATGTTTTTCAATCACAAAACCCACAAAATTAACCAGCAAATCATCTAAAAATGATTCAAAAGAAATCACTGTTAATGAATATGAATTATCAAAATCTAAATACAACCTGCTAGAGTTTGGAGCTGAAATCTCGTCTAACAGGCATTTTATAGCTGAAAGAAGCAAGTGGAGGTTAAATGGTATCAGAGTCTAAATAAAACTCGTTATTTCACAACTCCAAGTGCAGTGTTTTTACTATGGCTTCTAAAACACTAATCATTCAATAGGGGACAGTACTTTCATTAAAAGCCAGTCAGTTATCAATACTGAGTATCTTCTATGGTCAATATTCCAGGAAGGGAATACTCAGTACTCAAACTGCCTGACAGAGGTGCTCAATAAATATTTATGAAATAAAGTTCACAGGGCTACACTATCTGTATTAGAAATAAGCAAATGACTGTCACATTAAAAAAAAAAGTTGTTGGCCTTTAAACTGTTAAGAATTTAAAATTGTAAATTAATGAAAAAGTTTCATGTATACTATTAAAAAGTTTTTTAAAAGTTACAAATTTATTTATAAAGAGAATGATATCATTTTTTATAAAATGTTTCCCTATGAGACTGAGGATTAAGTCAGGACCTCATGCATGCCAGTCCAGTGTTTTACCATTGAGCTACATTCCCAACCCTTTTCAAAATTTTATTTTTAAGACAGGGTCTCAATAAGTTGCTCAGGCTGGTTTTGAATTTGAGATTCTCTTGCTTTAGCCTCTTAGGTAGCTGGGATTATAGGCATGCACCATTGCATCTGGTTGTTTGTTTTTTGATTAAATAACTTAAAGATAAAATATAGTTATTTAAAAAAGAGTGTAGACATACACAACTAAAGAGATCATCAATAATTATCTGATAAATAATTTATTTCGGCTACATAACTTTAATTTTTTCTTATAATGAACACGAATTCAGCTAATTAAATCTCGACTTCAATCTGTATACTGAAACAAATCAATCTTTATTATATTTCTGTATATGGAATGAAGCAAACACCCAAGGTAGACTTGTAAAACACATACTTCATTTGCAAAGAATAAATTTACTATATAAATACCCATGAACAACTGAATGTTTATTAAACATTTTAAAGCTTAAAGGGTAGTAACTCTAAGACTCTACATATCACATGTATATTAAGCATGTGGTTAATACAAAATGAAATTATTTGAAATAAATAATTCCCAGAATGTCTTCACGGTGTCTTAGAGACACTTTCAAATAGTTATCAACACAAACCCTACTTACCTTCAGATTTTAATTTTGTAAGAACAAAAATCAGGTAGTTGTTAAAATCTGGATATTGATTGAGTTGTTCCAGTTTCTAGAACAAATAGTAGTTAAGGAAACTTCTTTGTGTAATCCAAGGAAGAAATTAAGCATTTTAAAATCTAATAATCAAGAGTACTTTCTGTGATATTTTTAGTTTTCCACTTTTTACTGAGATTAAGGTATCTTGTTAAATCTAATTATTGATGTGTAGTTCAATAGCACACTAGTGTTTGTTAAAATCCTTAGGTGCTTTTACACCTAAAATTAGATCAATTATATTCAACACAACATATGTTCCAGCTTCAGCATGCTCAATATGGCAAAACTATTTTTCAAAATAAAATTCTTAAGATTTAACAATTTTAAAATATTAAGGCCAAAGGATGGGGATATAGCTCAGTTGGTTGAATATTTGCCTAGCATGCATGAAGCCCTAGGTTCAATCCCCAGGATCAGAGAATGAAGGGCGGGGGGGCACTGAAGAAGTTATTTCAGTATAAAATACAAAAAAAAAAAAAAAAAAAAAAAAATCATAAAAACGAGAACAAATTTTTTAAAGGTGAAGAGCATTTAGGGAAATTAACTTAATAAAACAGGCTTTTAATGGAAGGGGGGATATTTAAGAAAAAAAAATGCCATTTATGCCTAAACCCATACACCAAATCTAAACCCTATAAAAAGTCAGCAATATAGAATAGTTCTATAACCCCTTTCCCCAAAGATCTAACATATCTGGTGACACAAATTTGTAGGTATTTTACCAAGGCTGGCAGATATGTGGCATAATGCTCTACATTTTTTTCTTCAAGCCCTGACTCTCAACCCTTAATACATTTGCTAACTATTTTACTACACAGAAAGATGAAAATATTTTTTACTGAATGGACCTAAATCTGATTAAATCCCTGATACAAATGCGAGGTATATCACATTTGTGCTTACTCTCAAAATATCCAAGGACTGAATGTAAATTCTAATCAAACAGAGTCTCTAATAAAATTCTGAGGTATAATTACTTTCTCCAAGAAAAACCCAGACAACGATTACTTGTTTTGGTGAATGGTCAAGATTAACAGTGTACTGATATAATACATTTTCTATATTTCCTGATAAGGCTTACTTTCTTACAACTTGAAGCTATACTTATTTATGCTACTGTAACAGTCTTTCAAAAAGTGCTCAAAAGCCTATACAAAACAATAATTAAATACATTATATCCTTAGAAGACAGGAAAGAACAGAGTTCATTATTAGCACTGTGAAAATAAAAAGCAGAGCATATTATTTTTAATTAAAACACTGTTTTCCTTTCTCAAGAACAACAATTTACTTTGCTCTTACTCAGAGGACACATAGGTTTGTTTTTTTTTTTTTTTCCCCATGTACACAATAAACTGTAAAATGACTACTAGAATGGACCAAGCACAGTACTGGGATATATAAAAGGTACTTAATGAACATAGTAAAACAAGAAATTACAATGCAATTCCGCACTTGACCAACTTAAGAATCTTAATAATTGTGGCAAACAATACCTATAATTAATTAATTGTCAACTTCTATCAGTCACAGAGCTTTGACAACATAAGACCGAGCCATAACAGAGTTCTGATAAAAGTTCCAATATATCCCGAACTACTGTTCTTTCTTTAGTACCAGCAGTATCAAAACAGAAAAGCGTAAAAAATAAAATAAAATAAATTCAAGCAGATCTAAATTATTATCCCCTCCATTTTTAAAAGGACAGTGTTACATTAATCAAGAAGCTGAGTATACTTAATTCATTTATTGGAGGCTTTAGGTTACAGCAATGCAGTACTTCTTTGAAACTCTGATAAATAAAACCTTTAGTGTCTTAAATTTAAACAAACTCAAATATGAAAGAGCTTACCAAATTCCAGATTAAGTAATTTGCTGCTTAATGACAATAAAAGTAACAAGACTTAATACTTTTAAAGAATTAACTTCTTTGGGCTTAACAGGCCACGGGTAAAACGGTTACTCATGATCTGGTTAAGTGAATTTGTTTCTTTTACTGGACCCAGTAAGGGCTTCTGCGCAGTTTAGGGAACCTCAGAAGTATCATACACAGCGGTTGTTTTGCCGCTTCTTTTCCACCTTTTCTGATTCTAAAACTGTAGCAACAGGACCGCTACAACAGCACACTCCATAACCAATTAGGTAATTGCACCGACAGGTTGGGCCAAAGCTTTAAAAATAAAATCTCATTTGAGAGTTAGGGAGCTCGCAACAGGTGTTAACACAAGCAGCCCGGAATGAGACCCCTTTCTCCCACCTGCAGCTCTTCATACCCTTCAGGGAAAAGGCCCTGGAGAAAACCCCAAGCCCAACCCCGTAGCAGTTCAAACCCCGCGCCAGCTCCACCCATCCCTAGCCGGCCAGCGGTCGTGCAGCTCCGCTCTCGCAAGCTCCCTCCACCGGGCCTCGCGCGCTGGCGCTGCCGCCCCCACCCCGCGGGGCGCATTGTGTGGGCCCGGGCCGCTCCCGCCGCTCCCCACCCCCTCGGCAAGTCTGTGGCGGGCGGGGACGTGGCGGCCGGGCCGCGCACATGTCGCGATCTCTGGCGGCGGCCCGGAAGCCGGCCGCTCGGAGGCGAGCCCCACGCGGCGGCGCCCCGGTAGGGCGCGAGGGCCGCGTGCGCGAGGCGCAGGGCAGGGGCCGCGGCGGCCGGCCTCCCCGCGCAGGCGGGCGGGGAGCGGGCCGGGGGGAGGGGCGGCGAACCCCCGGGCGCGAGGAGCCGGGCAAGCCGCGCGGGCGGCGGGCAGGCCTTGGGAAGGATACTTGTTGCACGGTCCTCTGGATGGTGGTGTCTGGGGACTGGGACTCCTTCAGCAGCTGCAGGATTTGCTGAAGCCCTTGCTGGTCAGGTTTCCACTCATACTCCATCTTGGTTTGCTGCAAATAAAGCCAGACACAGGAAGAGACGGAGCAAATGTTACTCCCCGTGCACAGGCCGGAGGGCTGCCCGCGCAGAGCAACTCCTTTCCCCACCACGACCACCCCATATCGCCCTAGACGCCTCGGACCTGCCTGGGATGCCCCAAAGGAAGTCTCGGACAGTGAAGCCCGGCGGAACTGCTCTTAGCAGCTCGGCCGCCAACGTCTGCTGCTGCCGCCGCGGCCGCCGAGCGCAAGGAGCCGACCAGACTGAGTCACCGCGAATTTGCAATCTGGCCCCAAGATCCGCTCACGGGAGCCCCCTGGGTCCTAGTGCCACGCAGATTTCCCCAACTCAACTCATTCTGTTCAGAGTACTACTGATTTAAAGGTAATCAAAAGTCAAGTCCTTATTAAAACGTCTTCAAAACACCTGAAGAAATCCGTCTTAGGTCATTATATTAAGTAAACATGGTGGAAAAAAGACGAATGATTGAAATGGGGGGGGGGCAGTTAATTCCCCTGACAGGTCAACCATAACTAGTGAGAATAAAAATGTTACCCTTTCTGATATTAAATATTTAAACTAATGATGCCACATTAATAACCACAACCCACACTTCGAAAACATTATATGCAACCTTTGTAGAATTTGGCTAAAATAAAATTTCATTCTTTCATAAACTTCAACTTTTGAACTCAGTAGGTGAAATTTCATCAGGAACTAACTACATTCCCCAACTAAGGAATTAGGGCTGAAGAAAAAAAGCAAGTGTAATTTTACAATTGGATGGTGTTTAATTCTATTACAGCATCTTCACATAAATTACTATTGTTATTCAGTAAAGACTGCGAGTAAAGTCAGGTGTCTTAAGCTACTACAAGTTGCAAGTGCTAGTCAACTGAAACTATTATATCAATGACACACTTTTATTAAAGCGAAATGATTAAACAAAAACGACAAACAAGTATCAAGCATGAATTATTTTACAAAGCCAAATTGAAACTTGATAAAGGAGATATTTTTAATATGACTTTTAAGTGATAGTTTGACAGGTGAAATTAGTAAAAGTCCTAGCAAAGGTTAAAAGAAAAATTTCTTGCTATAGCTCTCTAGTTAGCTTCTCTCTCTCTCTCTCTCTCTCTCTCTTTCTCTTTCATGTTCTTTCCTCTCTTCTTCACCTTTATCTTCTGCTAATATCCTGTAATCTGACTTTGCTTCCCACCTTCTATTGATTTCTTAAATAACCCAGAAAACTCTTCTTTGAGGGGGTAGCAGGGATTGAAAACAGGGGTGCTTTACCACTGAGCTACGTCCTCAGTCCTAAATTGTTGTTAAAAACAAAAATCAAAAACCAAAAACTATGATCATCATCTAAACATTTATTGATATTGTTGTACTTTTATCTCAGCCTCCATTCTGTTTATATGTACACTCTATTTTATAAAAATGGGGCTGTTTCTAGCTTGACTTTATTACATAATAAAATATTTTAATAAAACGTAACTATTCCATTGTATTGCTGTTATAATTTTTATAAATGTTTAATTGATAATATAGACACAAGTTTGTACAAACATCTAGATGGATTGTTACAAAGTGAATACACCTGTGTGACCAACACCTTGCACTTAATATGGAGATCATTAACTAGTGCCAATCTCTCTAGTGCCCATTCTATCATATTTCTCCCCTTCCATCTTTTAACTTAAAAAACTTTTAAAAAGTAACAAAAGCCACATTATTATAAACCAAACAACATGATCAAACAAGGGAAATTAATTCAACACTACTGGCAAAGCTTACTTCTCTGTAAGACATCTTTAACAGTTTGATATGAATCCTTCTACACCTTTCTCTATTCTCAAACAGTATACTTTTATTCTTAATTTTTTTTATAGTTCATACCACACTAACCCAACAACATTTTCACATATAATATAGTGTGGTCATTATTCCACGTCAACACACATGGATTTCACTCACTTTTTAATAGATGCACTTTGGTCTTTATAATGAATAGAGCATAATTTGTCCAACCACTTCCTGACCGACTTCCAGAGTGCCTCTACTTTTTTTGCCACTATGAAAAACACAGCAAAAAAATTCTTGTATCATTGTTCCTACACAGTAGTGGCAACCCTGTGGCATTATTAGGTCAACCTAACAGTTATTACCAGATCACTTTCCAAAAAGTTATGCAATTCATACTTACCAACAATATGAGTATTTCATATCACCTAGATTGTTCTTTGAATTTTTTGAATAACAATTTAATTTCTTGTTACTAGTAGTGGTGGGGAACCTAAGAGTCTGGGCCTTAGTCTTAGTTTTGAGTTTGAACTGCTACCATGCACAAAACCTACCTGTTGAGGTGACACTTGAAAGTCCACTTTCACGTTCTGCTGCACTTTTGAACAGAAACTAAACCCAGGGGCCAACAGAGGTCAAGTTTGAAAAGCATCTTAATCATATCCATCCTAATGATTGCTGCACCATAATATCAGGTCATACCATGCTTCCCTCTTTATCCCTGCACTAAAATAAATAGGATTATTTTTCTTTTTCGAAAAGTTTAGCATTAAGAATATCTAATTTGATCAGACTATGTTGATAGGATGGTATTTTCCTATATCTGATTCAAACTATCTGTAACAAAGGCTCTCAAAAATACTTGACTGATAATATTTGACTTGAAGAGAGACCTCAGGACACTTTGAACTTCTGTATCTCATCTTATAAAAAAAAATGTGATAAGGCCAGGTGTAGTGGAACACACCTGAAATCCCAGCAACTCAGGAGGCCGAGACAGGAGGATCTTGAGTTCAAAGCCGGCCTCAGCAATAGCAAAGTGCTAAACTAGATGAGATGTAAAATAGGGCTGGGGATGTGGCTCAGTGGTTGAGTGCCCCTGAGTTCAATCCCCAGTACAAAAAAAAAAAAAAACCAACCTGTGATAAAATATACATACACAAAATTCACTGTTTTCCATGTACAGTTTAGTGGCATTAAGTATATTCCCATTGTTGTACAACCATCACCACTAGCCATCCCCTGAACTTACATTTTAATAGCCACTAAAATTAGTAAGAATCTTATTTCTGTAGCCAGAGTTATTGTAAGGTTAATTAGATAACATCTGAAGTACTTCAAATTAACCAACACACCAGTATTATTATATGAGGTAGAAATCATTTATTTATATAATAAACAATATATTAAATATCAAGATTTAAATCTGATTTTTAATCAATTTTAAATCATTACTACACAAGGTATTTATTTTGCATACTGAATGTCCCCCAAAATAAGAACATAAATAAATAACAAGGAAGTAGTCCTTCAAATTTTTCTCCTTTAGAATATACAAATCATGCTGATTGGCTGAGACACTCAATGGTGAGTAAAAAAGGCATTAAGCAAAAAGACAGTTCTTTGAAGAATAAGTGGATAGAAGAGTACCAGAATAAAAAGCAGCTTTTAAGATATAAGTGACTGGATACCACTGTGGATCTTCTAAAGACCAAATCATATACTAGGTCCCATACTGCTAATTTACAATTTACATTAAAATTTTAAATTTGCTGCAATTGAAAATGATGTGATAAAGAAGGAAGACTACTGCTGGGGTTGTGGCTCAGTGATAGAGCACTTGCCTGGCATGTATGAGGCACTGGGTTCAATTCTCAGCACCACATATAAATAAATGAATAAAATAAAGGTCCATCAACAACTTAAAAAAAAATGAAGACTAGTTGAAGACAGTAAAAATACCTAGCTTCTTCCCTGCTGGAGGGGATGTAATATATAGTTTAAATAGCAAGACAGGAGGTATGGGCTCAACTGACCCAAGTTTGAATACTAGTTTCTCAATTCACCTGTGCAAGTTAATCTCTCTAAGCCTCAGTTTCTCAACTATAAAATGGGACTATGTTTACTCAGTATTAGGGTTATAAGCACCTACAACAGTATGAGTTGAAGAAGGTAGATTTAATAACTAAGCCAATGGTTTTCTATTATCTTCAAGATAAAATCTAATTCATGGAAGAAGGCTCTTGGGGAAATGGTCCATCACCTTTAGGGGCAGTGTTTATTTCTTAGTTTCCAACTCAAGTCCCCAAATTTATGCTCTAACAATTCTTCTGCACCTCTCATTCTGCTTAGTTTTTGAATAGGGATTTCATGTCTGGAATTCCCTCTTCAAATTCAACCATTTTGCAAACTCCTTTCTACTCTATAGAGCTACTTCCATCCACTGTATTTCCAAATAGTTCTTGAGAGCCTGCTTCCGCATTATGATTGATACTGAATATTATTTCTCTTCAGTGACATGTTTCTAGGATCTTAAAGGTATTTTTTATTACAGATTTATAGTTTACAGCCATTTCCATTCTAGAAACTGTCCAACTGTATTATAATTATTTCCAGGTCTGTGTTCCTTAGAGTAGGTCAGTGTCTTTTTGTCCTCTTTGCCTAACACAGTATGATTAAATAAAAATTTGTTGAATAAATACTATTGTTTTACTATTAATTCAGCTGAATAAATATTAAGTTGAGCAACTACCTTGTGCTTGGTGAGCACTGGCGATTCAAAGGCAAGTAAAATACAGTTCCTGTCCCCAACAAATTCTCTTTTAGTGAGAGAGATACATGTGCCATCTATGAATGAATTATGACAAGAGTGCAATAGGAAAAGTGAAAAGTAAATGTATTCTTCCAGGAAAGGGAAGTGCTTTTCCCCCACTGGGTTCACAACTTTTCTTTCCTTCTCATTTCAACTAAATGCAAACAAATATTTGCCAAGCAGTCAGATGTTTCTGCCTATATGTTGAATCACTATAAATGTGATAAATGTTGCCACCAGTGACACAACTTCCCAAAATTATGAACAATTCATGGTAGAGTTCCAAACAAAACAAAGTACAATCATCGTTCAATAATACAGTATTTTTTATCCTGGTAAAATTTGATATGTATTATAACCCTCCCAAAAGTATATAAGTGAAAACTGAGTTAGGGGCTTGGTTCTGAAAACTCTTAAAAATACTGTTTTCCACTTTCATGACCATCTAGTGGGCTACTCACAAGTCATACAGGACTCAGGATAATTCAAATATATTTTATATATATATATAAAATTCTCATATATATAATTCACATATAATATATATTATATATATAATTATTAGTTACAATTGGATACAATGTCTTTATTTTATTTATTTATTTTTATGTGGTGCTGAGGATCCAACCCAGTGCCTCACATGTGCTGGGCGAGACCTCTATTGCTGAGTCACAATCCTGACCCCCTCAGTCCTATTCAGTAAATGACAAGAGCATCTCAGTCATAAGGACATTCCCAGAGAACAAACAACTTTGCATCAGTGAAGAATGGCTATGGCAGGTGGGGCTTCAAGGACATTATGCTAATCCAGTTAGGAAGTCAGGTAAGAACTTCCTTACAAGAATTTCCAAAAAGTAAATATAAAAGGAAGGCAGACGCTAAGAAGACTTCATAGATCTTGTTAGTAAAGATCCTACAGCTAATAGGAAGTTTGTGAAGGGGGTATAAATTGATAGAAGACATGATTAAAGGGCTGGGGCTGTAGCTTAGTGGCAGAGCACTTGCCTTGTACATGTAAGGCTCCAGGTTCGATCCTCAGCACCACATAAAAATAAACACATAAAATTAAGGCATGCTATATAACTACAAAAATATTTTAAAAGACTCGATTAAAAATGAGGAAAGAGAGGTTCATCTTCTGCTCTATAGCTAAGTTTTGTAATAAAAATGATTTTGAAAAGGATTTAAACTCAGCGTACTACAGTGACATGGACATATCAATGTTTGTAAGCAACTCAATTCACAATAGCCAAACTATGGAACCCACCTAGGTGCCCTTCAACAGATGAATGGATAAAGAAAATGTGGTACATATTCACACTAAAATATTACTCAGCCATAAAGAAGTATAAAATTATGGCATTTGCTGGTAAATGGATGGAACTGAAGACTATCATGCTAAGTGAAATAAGCCAATACCAAAAAACAAAAGACTGAATGTTCTCCCTGATGTGCAGATGATAACACAATAAGGGAGAAAGAGGCGAAGAACAGAAATTCAATGGATTAGACTAAAGGGAAAGAAGGGAAAGAGGGGATGGGAATGGAAAGACAGTAGAATGAATCAGACATAATCTCTTTATGTTCATATATGAATACACGACAAGCGTAACTCCACATCATGTACAACAATAGAATGGGAAGTTATATTCCATGTATATATGTCAAAATACATTCTACATTCATGTATAAGTAAAAAGAAGAAATAAAAAATTTAAACAAAATGATTTTGAAACTGTATCAGGCTGCATTTGGGCAAGAAGAGCCTCAGAAGACCTAATTGCCCAACCTGCATCTCAAATGCAGCTCCAAGTCTAGCATCCTGGTGCAGACCTGTAATCCCAGCTATTTCAGGGGCTAAGACAAGTGGATGTCAAATTTGAGGCCAACGTGGGCAATTTAATAAGACCCTATTCTCAAAATAAAGGGGTAGGGATGTAGTTCAATGATAAAGCACCCCTGAGGGGTTCAATATCCAGTACTAGGGGAAAAAAACGACCTCTAGTTTGTTAGGGGAATGATAGTCATGTATCAGAGAGCCAAAATTCTGGTCCTTAAATATTAAAGACTAAAATTCTATTTTTTTGGTCAATAATGGTGACAGCTATTGATTTTTGATTATCAGCCAGTACTCTAAGCAGTTACACATGTTAACTAAGTTAATCTCAACTCTATGACATATTTTTTAAATATTTATTTTTTAGTTGTAGTTGGACACAATATCTTTATTTTATTTATTTTTATATGGTATTGAGGATCGAACCCAGAGCCTCGCATACGCTAGGTGAGCGCTCTACCACTGAGCCACCACCCCAGCCCAACTCTATGACATATTAATACTAATCACACGCTATGGAGTTATAGTTTGGATCTGAAATGTTCTCCCAAAAGTTCATGTATTGAAGGCTTGGTCCCCAAATCAGAATGTTCAGAGGCAGGGCTTTGGGGTAATGATGACTGGATCATGAGGAATCTAATTTTATCAGTGGATTAATTCATTTGATTGATTAATAACCTGATGGACTACTGGGAGGCAGTAGATGCTATAGGTGGGTAGGGCATGGTTAGAGGAAATAGGTCACTGGTGGTCTGTCCCTGGGGATTATACTTGTCTTAAGCCGCCCCCCCCACCCCCCCCCCCCACCTGCTTTCTAGCTGCCATAAACTGAGCAGCTTTCCTCTGCCACTCCACCATGAAGTTCTGTCTCATCTCAGGCTCAAAGCAATGGACCAGCCAACCATGGACTAAAGCCTCTGAAACCGAAATGAGCCCAAATAACCCTTTCCTCCTCTAAATTGTTCCTGTCAGGTATTTTGATCACAGTGACAAAGATGACTAATACACGTGGATATGATAAATACACTGAGGCACAGAGACCATGATTCAAACACAACTAATCTGGTTCCAGAGTCCACTCTCTAGGCCCCTGCTACACTGGCTTTCCAATAGAAATATCCATCTCTATAAACTGGGGAAATAATCATTTAAAAAATTGCATAATAAAGACTATATACTTGGGGCTGGGATTGTGGCTCAGCGGTAGAGTGCTCGCCTAGCATGGGTGGGACCCAGGTTCGATCCTCAGCACTACATAAAAATAAAGGCATTGTGTTGTGTCCATCTACACCTAAAAAAATAAATATTTTTTTTAAAAAAAGAATATATACTTGATACTTAAGTGAAGAGATAAGAAAAAAGTAAAAATCATATTTCAGTATTATAAAAATCTTAACAGATCTTAGAAAACAGTGTGGGTATAGTATGAAAATATAAAAATGAGGTATTTCAGTAGCATAGAGTAAATGAGTAAAAAGAGTCTAAATCTAAACTTCCCAACATCCCTTAAGTAGGTGGCAAGTATTATTTTCATTTAAAAAGCAGATAAATCAAGAAATTTGTTGAATCACTTGATGACCATGCAGACTTCCACAGTAAATGTCTCCTATACTTGTTTTTTTACAAAAAGATGCTATCATGAGCAAAGAAGGAAAAATAAAACAAAATACCAGAGCCATCCAGTGGTCTAAAAAGAGCATGGTATTTAAAGAAAATAATTATTTAATAAAATCTGCACCAAAATTCAGATACAAAGGGAAAATCTATAAGCAGCTGGTTAATAACTTTTAAAAACTGAAAATTTTTAAACAACAAAGAATCAAATAGACTGTTAAATAAACTATAGCAATCAGTGGTACCAGAAAGTCCTTTAAGGGATTTTATACAGTAGTCAGAGGTTTTAGATCAAGAAAGAAGTGGGGGAGGAATCAAAACTACTAAGCTCAAGCTAGTTGAGGAAATGAACTCAACCAGTTAGAAGGGCAAGGAAGACAACATGTGCTCCGTGGTGTTGGACATTTTGTCGTTGTTTGTTTTTTGGTACTGGGGGACTGACTGAACCCAGGGGTGCTTTACCACTGAGCTACATTCTGAGCCCTATTTTTTTGTTTATTGAGACAGGATCTAAGTTGCTGAGATTCTCACTAAATTACTGAGACTGGCCTTGAACTTGATCCTTCTGCCTCATCTTCCTCAGTAGCTGTGATCACAGATATGGGCCACATGTCCTGCAACACATGGGTTTTAAATCATCCTTGATTTATTGATTAGGGATGGTCTAATTCATCACTTGGAAGAATTATGCCAAGAAGTTAAAAAAGTTTGATTTTCTGGCATTATAAACTTATTGCCATCTAAGAACTGGACAATTAATATTAAAAAAAGAAAATGGAAAATAGATTCTTGAAAAATTAAATAAATGTATTCTTAGAGTACAGGGAGACCTTTAAGATAACTAGAAGGATACACAAATACTAAAAAACTTACTAACAAACATTTAAAAAAAAGTTTGGTAACAAAAGATGTGGGTGATAAAATGTCAAAATTCAACCCAATCTGTAAGCAGGCACTTCTTATACTTCAGGTCATTTAATATTCACAACAGTACTATGAGGTTGGTATCAAATCCATTTTATATATCTGAGGTTTCTAAGAAGTTAAGCAGCCTATTCAGCTTGTATGTGGCAGAGTACATTCAATACCAGATTTGTGATTCCAAAGTCTAGATTGTGCCTGGCAATATCAACCGGGCTATCATTAATGAGTTGCTTCTGTATGTTACTTATCATGCTAAGTTCTTTAATTGCATGATCTCATTTAATTTTGAGTATGTACTATTATTATTTCTATTTTTGCAGAAGAGGAACAGGCTTAAGTGAACTTAAGCAATGTGTCCAAGGTCACACAGACAGTAATAAGCAAAGCCAGTACTCAACCCCAAATGCATCTGACTTCAGAAACTGGTGCACTGAACCACACTGCCGTATTATTTTCAGTCTGTCACCCCCATGAACATGCGACTACCCCTTAAAAGAACTCAACAGTATGTCAACCATGAATGTTGTTGGGCACTCTTCTCTTTACCTTTCCATTCCATGCATCATCAAGAAATGAACAACTTTCTTGATTGGTAAACACTAACTCCCTGGTTCAACAACTAATTTAACCTTCACAGTTGGCCACACTCTCCATGGTTCTCAACATTGACTGCACATTATTATCACTGAGAACTTACAGCTAGATGAGGACTACTTATTAACTCAATATACCTGCCCCTGACAAGTTTCATTATTTCTTCCTCTAATGAGTAGCAGTGTGCTAGTTGTACTAGAAAACAGGACAAGAGGAACAGAATGCAGACTCCTCTGATTAATATGGAAACATAACTGACCACTAAAAAAAAAAGTCTTTGATGAAAACCAAAACATAAGAACATATTGTTTAAAGTTACTTAATAATTTGTACTACTTAGTAAAGAAGTTAGTAAGTACAATATTCATTGACTCTGCAATTTAACAATGACAGTTTGGGTGAGGAATTGCACTTACGTTCTATGATAAAAAAGGAAACTTTGGCAAAGTCAAGTTGGGGGGAAGAACATAAGCATTTATTTCCAATAAATTAAAAGTAAAACAAGCTAGAAAACTGTGGTCTTTGGCAAAATATGATTTAAATTTGTAGAGCAAGTCAACTTATGCTGAGAATGATAACTACCATCTTCCTTCAAATGGATATTAAGTCATTCATAAAACTAAAGGCAAACTCTCCTAAAATAAGAAGTCCATGTGTTAAAACCAATATCACAAAATAAGTAAATTAGATTCCTGATTGTTTTAGCATCATAGTATTCATCAATGGACTTTAGTAGTAACTGTCCACTGCTACATTCAACTGGCAAATTATTTATTTAAATAGTTCCATGGACTATTGCCATTGTCTGTCTCAACGCTACTCAAATAGTTATTTCTATGACACACATTTTTTTTAATATTTATATTTTATTGTAGTTGGACACAATATCTTTATTTTATTTATTTATTTTTATGCGGTACTGAGGATTGAACCCAGGACCTCACACGTGCTACGTGAGCACTCTACCACTGAGCCACAACCCCAGCCCTCTGTGACAGATTTAAGGTGTGGGAGGGTCTTCTCTAAGTATTGATTGTAAATTCCATTTCAGAATACTGTCTGATCATTGTCAAATGGTTTCAAGTACTTAATTATTTTCAAAGTACTTCATGTTTTATCTTAGTTAATTTTCAAAATTCCCTGTGAGATGAAGAAATAGTATCAGTGATAAAACTTGCTAAAAGTCACTCAGCAAGTAAATGTTAAGAATTGAGCTGGAATGAATATCTTCCTATTTGGGGTTCAATGTTTCTTGTACTCCAAACTGCTTCTTTAATTCATAGTCAATTAAATATGTACATATGATCAATTAAAAGAGTGACTTGTCTTAAAGTAACATTGCTCTCCACTGTTTATTACTTGCTGCTTTATATATGGGCAAATATAAAAGATGGAGACAAATCTGTAGTACTCTTGGAAGACTATGATCTCTCTCAGTAAAATACTGGCTTTGAATGATCAAAAAATCTAAGAGCACCAGGCAAGTCACTGATCATAACTGCACTTAACTGAATTTAAGGAACTGGTAAAAGTTGCTGTGATGCAAGTGGCCAAATATTTTTCTGTGAAACACATCAGAAATTACAAATTAAGTCAATAAAAGATTTGATTCAATATTTTAGAATCTACTGTCCTTATTTATGAAGTGAGAGCGTACCTGTATAGTTGATAGAACACCAACCTGATAATTTTTTTAAAAAATTAGCAGGAGGCATGAGTAGGAAAGATGGTAGAATGATGGACATCATCACCCTAAGAACATGTATGAAAACACAAATGGTGTGACTCTACTTTGTGTACAACCAGAGGCATGAAAAATTTGTGTAATATGAATTGAACTGCATTCTGCTCTCATATATAACAAATTAGAATTTTTTAAAAAAGAGAGAGAAAAAATTAGCAATGGGGCCTGGGATTATGGCTCAGTGGTAAGCGCTTGCCTCACACGTTCGATCCTCAGTACCACATTAAAAAAATAAATAAAATAAAGGTATAAAAAATTAGCACATGGAGGTAACTATTACAGATCGTTTTAGTAACAAGTATGCTGTTTCACTGCAGTTAGTTAGATTGCTCCTAACATTCTGAATGAGAGGGTTCTGGGATTTCTCATTCATATCCAAAACTATCCTTGATTAAGTATAATGTGTTGATTCAACATTTCAAGTGAAAACAGAAAAAAAGAACACAGCACTATGTTTACTGGCAAGGGCTGAATGAGAAAAGAGAGCAGTTTAAGCAGTAAAACAGAAAGGTTTAAAAAATGGTAAAATGTTAGTAGTCTGATTAGCATTAATGTTTATCTAATTTTTCATTTCTTCATTGAAATCTCACATATAACAAGAGCATATATTAGTCAGGTTCCAATTATGGGAAGTCAGACACAGCAGAAAAAACTTATGAAAGGAAATCAATTTTTATAATTTTATTTCCTGGGATGAATACTATTCTACACTACTTGTTGCTGGCAAACAGGAAGATAAGAGTAGAGGAAGCATGGAATCTAGAGTCATATATACAGGATTCAATCCCCGTTCTCCCAATTTGTCTTTTTTAGTAAACCTTTGTGAGCCACAATTTAGTCATCTGTGAAATGCGTCCAAATGAAAATAAGAAGATTAAATGAGAATATACTGCCTTCACACTATGCTCCTGACTAGAACTGTCGCTAAAACTCAGATTAACCGAAGGCAGTTTGTACCATCAGATAACATAAAATGAAGATTACTTACATTATTTTTTAAAAAAATTTTTTTGGTACCAGGGACTGAACCCAGGGTTGCTTAACCACTGAGCCACATACCCACCCCTTTTTCATATTTTATGAGTGACAGGGTTTTGCCGAGTTGCTGAGGTTGGGTTTGAAGTAGTGATCCTGCTGTCCCAGCCTCCTGAGTTGCTGGAATTACAGGTATGTGCTTCCATGCCCGGCTTACTTAATCTACTTTTGACGATCAAAGAATACACAACAAAAATGGGCTATTTAACTTGTTGTTTAAATAAGATGATATTATGATTTGAACATTTGTATCTTCCTAAAATTCATGTTAAAACTTAATCTCTAGGTAGGGCCTTTACCAGGTGATTAAATCATGAAGGCAAAGTCCTCATTGATGGGATTAATTAGTTCCCTTATAAAAAGGTTTCAGAGGGCCTGTTTGTCTCTTTCACTCACCTTCTGCCAAGTGACACTATTTATGAAGCAGAGTCTTTACCAGAAGACATACAACCTGCTGGTGCCTTATTCTTGGGTTTCCCAGACTCCAGAATTGTGAGAAAAAGTTATTTATAAATTATCCAGTCTAAAGTATTTTGTTATAGCAACAGAAATGGACTAAGAGAGGTGATATTCTAAATAGAGAAATCAAAAGACAAATTTTGGAAAAATAAGAGAAACAAAGAAAAATTGAAATCAAGTGGCGAATATTAAATCAGATATGAATTTAATCAATCTGAAAAAATATATAAAAGGAAAAACTAAGTAGCTGATCAATGGTGGTGCTCATAGCATGCAAAAGAGGTAAAAAAAAATCACAAGAAAATTCTTTAAAGACAATACAAAAATGGAAAAAAAATTTGCAGAAAATAATGTCATGACAGATGGTACCACATAACCTTAAGTTTAGTTCAAAATACAAGAACATACATTCTATAAGTGTTTAATAATTTTTTTCCCCCCTTGGGACAAAGAAACAATAAGACTCAACCAAGATTAATGAGACATTAAAAAATTAGTGAATATAAAAATTAAAATGAAATGTGATAAGAGAATCTCAGCTTACGCTGGACACAAGGATAATGCTAAACTACCATACATACAAGTAGAGATACTAAGTTAGTAGCCAGATGAATATCATGTTCTTATCACCATTCATTCCCCTCAATCCACAAAATTATAATTTATCAATATAAACTTTAACTGTAATTAGAGAATGGCAATAATAGCATCTAATCATCAGAATGAAAAGAACATTGGGAAACATCTAATCCTCTTATTTTTAAAAAAAGGGAAAATTAAGACCCACAAATCAACAATATTACAATTAGAAGGAAGAATGATTTCTAATTTTAAAAACCAAATATCTAGTTCTATATTATGAAGTTTCTCCCCACCCCTTTGAATTTTTAATAGTACATTAATTTTCTGAAGGGAATTAGATGGCTTGTACAGCCCATGTTTCAGGGAAGAGTCTAATGGCAAAGTTTATACTTCGTGACCACAATTCCTAAATAATCGATTAAACCAGATTAAGCACTCAACCCTTCATATGATGAATCCTGGCACACACACACAAAACAAAGATGAGGTAAATCAACTGAAGTTCCTTTCCTGCAAACATGAACAGAAAGTACTAAGATAATTTACCATTTACCAGTTTTGAAAACAAAAGCTAAAATGTCATAATGTGGCAGGTAGGTAATTACCATGTTCTATAAGCAAGACAAAATAATGCAGGTGCAGAAATTGTAAGCAAGCAGGAGAAATCCAGCACCCAGAGAAGGAAGGAAGGGCTGAGCAAGATTGTATGATCCACCACAGTGAGTACTGCTTCCTGATGATTTTCTATTTCTAATCTACGAATGACTTAAGATAAATCTCTCCCTTTCTTTTAGGCCAACCTGAATGAGTTTCTCTTCCTTGGAGAGTAAACTGAGGGGATAGAGAAAACCATGAATAAAGTTAGCAGCCAATTCAGGTGTGCACCTTCTTTACAGACAACAGAATTCCTTTCTCACCAACTTTCTATCCCTTCTCTATCCTTTTCTAAGGTTTTGGAGGAATGGCAATCACTGCCACTAATGTCTCTAAGAAAAATTGCCTCAATATTTATTTTGTGAAACCTATATGCCAGCGGGAAGTATAGGACAAGAACAGTTTACCCTCACTACAATGTTAGCTTTCAGGTAATACTTGCTTCTTAAGACACACCACATCTCAAAAGACCTATAACATCTCTCCTGCATTTCCAGGAAGGAGGCAACATTGTTTACAAATGTGATAAATATGCTTTATTTGGACAAGTACAAAAGGGAGATCCAAGCATATTACAGCAATACAAAGTTAGATGCTCTAATAAGGTAGCAATACATGAATAACTTAACCTGGAAAACTAATTTAGAACCGATAGATAGCACAATGAAGAAAAATTCATAAGAGAAAATACAACATTAAACAAGGGAAAATGCTGAACCCTACAAGTAATCAATATATGTAATAATGAAGTAATGTTTTCAGTCGAATTAGCAAAGACAATATTAAAATGATAATATCCTCTGCTGCTGAGGATATGATGAATCAGTAACAAATCACCAATGGCAGTGTAAAACTAATATAACCCTTTGGAAATTAACTTGGCAATCTATGTGGAGCCATATACATTTTTGTACACTTTCCCCCCATGATTACACTTGCAAGACTGTAGTCTAAGAATCCCAAATACTGAAAAGTAAGAATTAATTTCAAATATTTTTATCCCAGGATTCTTTCTAACAGCAATAAATTCATCAGTAAAAAACACAATATTTAACTTATGGGCTATCATTAATCATAAAAAGATGATTAATTTCTACAATAACATGAAAAGTACATATGCTCAATAAGTGATAAAAGGTAAAAAAATGCATACAGAGTATAATTATAAATAAGTAAAATTTGTATAAGAAAAAAGACCATATTGTTAAGTGGAAAAGACTGGAAGGAAATAAAAAATTAGCAGTATTTTAAGGTACTGGCATTATAGGTGGGTAATGACAATATAGTCTTCTAACAGTACTATTATCAGATGTTATATAGAGAACAGGGCAAAAGACCCATAGAATGTCACTATTTCATGGTACAATGCTTTCTATTCAAAATGATGACTGAGTCATCAAGAATCTTAAATTACACCTCCAGGAAAAAAAAAAAAGACACTTTAAGAAGGCAGGAAGGTATGACATATAGTTTAGAAAATCTTTTTGTGAAAATGCTTAAAGGTTATGGTTAGGGTGAGGTATCTAGAAAATTCATGTACTTGGAGCAACTTTTTTCCAAATTATGTCCCTGGAATGAGTAGACAAAATTATTTTAAAAATCTTTAATTATTTTTAAAATCTACTTTTGCAAACTACAGAATTATAACAGAAAAGCTATATTATAATTTAAGAGTCCTACTCTCAGTGTTCTGAATACTAGAGAACAGAGCTTTATTTTTACTTGGATAGGTAATCACTTATAGGTGATTATTTGTCATTACTGTTTTAATATTGTATGGAAATAATTTTTAATAATGTTATAAAAATAAATTAATGTTGACTAATTTAAATATAAATAGTGTGGCTTGGGAGACAGAGGGAGGAGGATCAGAGTTCAAGGTCAGCCTCAGCAATTTAGCAGGACCCTAAGCAATTCAGCCAAACCCTGTCTCTAAATTTCACTGAATTTGAATTTCAAAAGAGATAACAAGCATCTTTCATCAATTTCCTAATTTTCAAAATACTGATGCATAACTCTGGAAATAACATGTAGAAAAAAAATAATCCAAACAACATGTTGGACCAAGAAGAATTAAGAAAAGAAAACCCAAAGATATAAAAGTGAAAAGCAAATAAAAATAAATTTAAGCTTAGAAAAGAAAGCCTATAATTCTTCTAAAATGGTTCTTGAGACTTCTGCAGTAATAAGTTCAACAGATTTTCTCAATAGTTATAACCATAAATATTTTAAGAAAAAATTATATTCTATATAAGCATTATAATAAAATCTCTATTGCAGAAATAAATTATAATAGGCATGCCTACAAATAAACTTATCACTTAGTATACACTGAACTGAAAAAAGTTAATATTCTAGTACTCTTTTTCTTAATAATCAACCACTGTGTAATACACCATTTTAATCCTATTTTAGGAACATATTTCATAAATAATTTAAAATTAAGACCTTAAGAAAATAGCAAATAAAACTGTTCATTTAAGATTAAAATATTGTTAGAATTATCAATGGGTTATTCTTAACGTATTTTTCTGCCTAAGGAAGCAAATACAACAAATGTAAAGAGATGGAAAGAAAATGTACATTTATACTTAAAATGAATGGTGTAGTTTGGTGTGCCTATTTAAGTCTTTTTAGGTATATACCACACTCATGACTATACACTTCTAAGTGCTAGACATAAGGAGTCTAATGAACTATCTTAAAAGCACAAACTATTTACACTACACTAACTGATTCTTAGAAACATGAATTAATTTTTTACAAAATTAGCTTCTCCTAAATCTTCCTGGAGTACGGTTAAGGACAAACACAGTAAGTCTTTACTAATGGTATCTCAATTTACAAAGTAATTTCACATAGCAACTAATCCATATTATTTACAATTAATAAATACTTAATGCCAGCCAACTCTGATTCTCATTCCCCCCAAACTCTCTTTTAAAAGACAGGGGTCTCACTATTTCAATATATGCCTCAAAGCTGACCCCAAAATCCTGAGCTCAAGCAACCTTCCTGCCTCAGCCTTTCAAGTAGCTAGGACATAAACATACACGCTCAACTTCATCCAGTTTTGATTATGGAATCTTGATATTAAATAGAAACTAAACATTTATTAGGTGCTTGTATATGCAGTATTTTATAGCTGGAAATTACAAATGTAATTTGTAAAAAGTTTGGAATGAGAGTGATGACTAGGAAATTCCTAGTATTTAAATTATTAAATCTAATAATTCAATGTGGCTATGCACTTGATGAATTCAAATAAAAAACATTTGGAGGTTGGGGTTGTAACTCAGTGGTAGAGCACTTGCCTAGAATATATGAGACACTGGGTTTGATTCTCAGCACCACATATGAATAAATAAAGTTCTATCAACAACAAAAAAAAAAATTGAGATGTTCAGGAGTTTATATTACCTAGAATCAAAAAAATGATTTTGTCTGAAATAATAATTTTCCCCTGGCTGCTGAGGATCGTAACCTTAACTAGAATGGAGTCTGAATATGTATATTGTTTTATAAATAAAAATTGCTGGCTGTGTATCTGGAACAGCAAGTATAAATAGCAAAACAAAAGCCCTAGAAGGTAAAGTTAAAACAAAGCTTGAATTTTTATTAGAGCCTTTTACTTTTTATGCCTCATCAGTTTATTTCACTACTGGTTCTTCTTATTCTCCATCAAATTCTTACCCTAAATATTAAAGTACCATTATACTTCTCTGATTTAGAGCTTACTATCTATACTAAAATACGATTGCAGAAAATTCCTCACCTTTACAGTGCCTCAACTGTTTTAACCTTTATTTATTTGAGTGAGGGATTGGACAAACAGAAAGTTGGTATGTGGGGAGGCAATGAAGACACTTGAACTCACAACCACAGCCTATTTGGAGCTAAGAGCGAGCCCAGTGTAATTTCAGGAGGAATCAAAATACTCATTATAGCTCTGGGACTCAACTCTCCATTCTCTGTACTAAGAAAAGCTTAGCTGGGCAATCTCATACAAATCACTTGTACTCATTTGGTTTATTTCCTCACCTATAAAACAACTAAAGACCATGTTCCTTTCAGCTTCCAGAAATAATACATTCATTTGACTGTAAATAATAAATATGCTTCTACTCCATACAAAAAAGCCAGTCCTATTTCTTTTCTTTTATACTTGCCACTGAAATTCTCTACATACCTCCTATCCTGCAGGGAGACTTGTACTCAGTTCAATTGTTCAAGTGTAGTTCTGGGACGACTAAGTTACCTGAGTAAGAGTTACATGTCACTTGATTCTCTGGCAAATACATGTGCTCCTATGCAAGGGCACAGTACTGTGCCTGTCTTAAATAATTTCTTATAGAAGTCACATTCAATAGTAAGAATAACCTTTGGTTGCAAATGTTATAGAAAAAAATTGATGATAACTTGGATTTCTATGCAATGAAAGTCCTTTTTCATTATGTCCTCAAAACTGGGAGATAGAAAATTAGATAAAACAAAAAATCCAATTGAGCATTCTAATTCCTGTTCTGGAGCACCTACAGTTTTAATGGTTCACTCTTCAATGCTCTTTTCCTAAATTATCTTAATATTTTCTAATAAAAGCTTGACAATCAGCATTTTATAAGTGGAAACAAACTCTAAAACAGATCAGAACCCTTTTGAACAAGTCCATATACTGTTATCAATCTTATCAAAGAATTAATCTAAATATTTAATTTTACCTTTCTAAGCAATCAGTACCAATAACTCTGAAAACATCAGTTATACCAAAATCCGAAAAAGTTATATAAAACTTGAAATATTACTTTTCTTGTTCTTCCTTCTGTTCTTATCAGGATAACATATTAAACAGATCTACCATTATGAAGTACTACACTACAAGAAATTTAAAAATTTTCCTTTTGATATAAGGATCATTGCCTGTGGTCTATATTTTTGCCTTATCTGTCCACTTCAAATAAGGAATTTTAGATTTTTCCAGGCACTACATGGCAGATACTATAGTGCAGTTAAGAATACAATACTGGAGTCCCTCTGCTTAGCTTTGAGTTCTGGCTATGTCACTTATTAGTCATGGAAAAATAATTAAACTGTGATCTATGAAATGAGATAATTAATAGTACTTATATCTCATGGGATTTTTCTCAAATGGCAAAGTTCTAGCTTAAAAAATAAAAAGAAAATACCTCTTTGTGTCTAAAAAGACATGACAACTAAATGTAAAACCCTGCACTGGATTGTGTACTGGCAGAAAACAAAATGGTATAAAGGATGTTACTGGGACAACAAGCAAAATTGCAATATGGGCCATAAAAAAATTGATATTGTATGGTTTCCTAAGAGAATATGTTGCTCTTATAATACATACATTAAAGTGTTCAGGGCTAAAAGGCAAAGATGTAAGCAGCTTACTTTGGTCATCATTCAAAAAAATTAACAGCATGGCAGGAGTGGACAGTAAACAAATGCAACAAAATGTTAAAAATTGGTGAATCCAGGTGAATTGTGCATGAGAATTCTCTGAATTATTTCCACAGCTTCTCTAAAAATTTAAATCATTTTATAACAATATCTTTAAAACCCTACTTTAACCTTGTTCACTCTCACACCTACTCTATTTCTCTACTCTCCTCTACTCAGAGAAACATTTTAAAATTGTGCATAGTCACTGCGATACCTTTATTTTTTTTCTCCTTTTTGTGGTATTTGGGGTTAAACTAAGGGGTGCTTTACTACTGAACTATATACCCCCAGCCCAATTATTTTTTTATTTTGAGACAGGGTCTCACTAAGTTGCCCAGGCCGGTTGTAGAATATGTGATCCTCCTGTCTAAGTCTTCTGAGTAGTTTACCATACCTACCTTGTCTCCCCTTCTTTACTTCACTCCTGAGAGGCGGATTTCCTTGTTGCCAAACCCAGTGATTTCTTCTTGGCCTCGTTTTAAGTTCTTCACAGGGCTGAACACATGCAACCACTCTTTCACTTCTTAACTGATGACACCATGTTTTCCTTATTTCCCTTTATTTCACTAGCTGGTCTTTGTTATAGTCTTCTTTACTGGCTCCCTTATCTCTAAGTACCCTGGGCCCCCTTTCTTTTCTCTACCTATATCATCTCATCCAGACTGTGCCATTAAACAGCATCCTGAATTTCACACTGAAGTATCTAGTATCTTACAAGACATATCCATTTGTTTGTTTAATGGGCAAATGGGCATCTCATACTTTGCTGGCTTAAATAGAACTTTTTTTTTTTTTTTTAATCCCAGGGGCACTTTACCACTGAGCTCCATTTCCAATCCTTTTTAATTATTTTAAGACAGGGTCCCACTAAATTGTTGAGGCTACCTTGAACTTGCAATCCTCCTGCCTCAGTCTCCGAAGCTGATGGGATTACAGGCATGCATCACCATACAAAGCTGAAACTGAACTCTTGTTTCCCTTTCTCCATCCCACCCAAATCTGTTCCTCCTCCAGTGGCCTATTATCACTAAATGCTACCAGCTTTCATCCAGTTGTTCAAGCCTTACTAAGTGGGCATCTTTGAATTCCCTTATACCCGCCATCCAAACTGTCTACCAGTAGTATCAAAATGCTTTTAAAATACACCTGGAACTTGACCATTCACCTCCTCCACCTGGGAGTTCCAGAGGCCATGCTGAGAACATAATCTGCTACAATAGATTTCCTGTCTTCTATTATTCCTTTATAGCAAAATGATCTAGTTAAACCTACAATTTATCATGTCTTCTCATCAAAATCTTCCTATGGCTTCCCATCACACTTAAAATAAAACATTATATATCCTTTGATAGCCTACAAAGCTATGTCTAATCTGGGCCAATGCCCATCTAGATTCATACTCTATAGTCTCTGGGTTCCCCTTGTTTATCATTCTCCAGTCAAACCAGTTTTCTTGCAGTTTCCTGATCATGCTAAGCTTGTTCTGAACTAAGAGCCTTTACTTTTGCATGCTCTTTTCCCAAATACATATATTGCTCACTCCTCCTCCTCTTTCAGATTGCTGGTTAGGTATGGCATTTTAGAAAGGCAATATGCTCCTCCCTCTTCACCCCATTACCCTCCATTTTCTTTCACTGCTTTATTTTCTTAAATATCTGTTTGCTTTTCCCTCTTGCTTCATTTAAAAAAATCTATAAATGAAAAATTAATGTGACTACTTTTCATTATTAAAGAAATAAGAAAAGTAAACAATATGGATGATAATCAAGCTCCTTTCAACTACCTCTTGTAATCCTGTCCCCTCTGACCCAGCCCAAGGTATTCTGGTATTCATTTTATATATATACTTGGAGAGCTCTTTCTGTTCTCTAACAAACTGTTTTTCAAAATACGGCTTGGTTTTCCAAGCTATTATATATAGGTCTATTTCATTACTAATTACAGTAATTTAATGATGAATAGTCAACCTATTTAAAATTTTGTACCACAAAAGTTCCTTTTAAAAAATATTTACTGAAAGCTTACTACATTATAGACACTGCTATAGTTGCTGTGGATACAGCAATAAGTCAAATAAGGAATTTTGCCTTATTAGAGTTTGCATTCTTGAGGAGGAGAAAGACAACAAGGAGAATAAAATAAAAACTTTTTTCTGAAAAGAGCCAATAATAAATATTCAAGCTTTGCAGGCTACATATGTTTTGTATATTCTTTGCCTTGTTTACAGACCTTAAAAATGTAAAAACCATTCTTTGCTCGGAGGCTGTACAAAAATAGGCCAGGGGGTCCAGCTTGTTGGTCCCTAATATAGGACATTAGAATTCAGTAGGTGCTGTGTAAAAAATAACAATGCATCCAGGATGGGTTAGGGCAGGTCCAGGAGGAAACAGTAGTATTAAACAGAGAGTTTTAAAAAAGGTAAGATCTGAGTAAAGATTTAGAGGTGAGGTTACCAAGCCAAGCAGATATGGTTAAGTACATTCCAGATAGTAAAGATATAGAAATGAGGTCAATGAACAAGGAGGGAAAGGAGTAGTAGGAAATGAGGTAAAGAGATAAGGAGAAAGGGTAGCAGGTTGGGCAGATCATATAGAGCTTTACTGGCCACTTTAAGGATTAGATTTTCCGAGTGAAGGAGAGAATATCCACTCAAGCTGCTATAATAAAAAATCATAACTAGATAGCATATAAACAACAGAAATTATTCCACCATTCTGGAGTCTGGGAAATCCACAATCATATTTAGAATCTGGTCTGCTTTCTGGCACACAGAAGGCTCCTTGCTATGTCCTTCAAGGGACAAGAGGCAAGGGATCTCAGGCAATTTTTATAAAGGGCACTATCCCTATTCATGAGGATTCCACTGCTGTGAACTAATCACCCCCAAAGGCCCTTTTCTGAATATTACCTATCACCTTGGATATTAGGACTTCAACTTATAAGTACAGAAGGATAAATACTTTAAGACCAGAGTAGGAGCTACTACTTGGCTTTGAATAGAAAAGTAAAAGGGGACAACTGTCTTAGTTCGTAAAAGGCTTAACTCTGCTACTGAATTGAGAAAATACTGCCGGGAAGGGCTAGAATAAAATGGACAGATCAGGTAGTAACATATTACCATAATCCAACATGTGATAATGATAATGATTTGGACTAGGGTGATGGTAGCTGTGGAGAAGCATGGTAGGATCTTGAATATATTTTGATAACACAGAAAACAGTTTTTCCTAAAACTTTTTCCTAAAATGGATTTTAAGAGTGAAAGAAAAAGTAAAATCAAGAGTAACACCTTTTTGGCCTGAATTAATTAGAGGACAGAATTGCCATTTACAGCAAAAAGGAAGTCTGTGGTTAGGTTTTGGAGAATAAATTTATGAGTTTAGTTTTGGATATGCTGAGTTTGTTGTCTATCATTTTAACATTTAGGTAGAGATGTTGAATAGGCTGTTGTACATATGAGACTGAAATTAGGGAGAGAGGCAAAAGATCTAAATTTTGGGCATCACTGACATTTAGAAGGTATTTAAAACCATGGGACTGAATGAGATTACTAACGGAAGAAGTGCAGATAGGAACAAACAAACAAAACAAAAAAGGACTGAAACTTAGAGATCTCTAACATTAAGAGGTCAGTGAAGAGCAAAGCAAGGGAGAATTACAAGGAGCCAACTTTGAAGTAGGAGATAACCAAGAGTGTATAGCATCCTGGAAAAAAATGCAGAAAGTGTTTTAAGACTAAAGGGAGCAAAGAGCTGTGTCAAATGTGGCTTAGAGGTTAAGTACAATGAAGTGAATCAGACATTTGGCACTTAGCAATATGGAGGCTACTGAAAAAAATTATGAGACAGCTCTGCAAGAGTGGTGCAGGCAAAGGCCTGACTGGAGAAGGATTAGTAAAGTGCTGGAGAAGAAACCAATAAATTGGGGAAATGAGTAGTGAAGAGTGGGTCAAATGCTTTCTTCTTAAAGAGAAATAATAGTTGGTTCTCTGTACCTGTGGGTTCCACATTCAACTAAAAGCAGATTGGAAATATTAGGGAAAAAAAAACAGTGTTTATATGAAACACAATACAGACTTTTCTCCTTATCTTTACTCCATAAAGACTATAACAACCATTGACATAGCATTAGGTATTGTAAGTAATCTAGAGATGATTAAAAAAAATCTGATAGGTTCTATGCAAATACTATGCCATTTTATATAAGGGCTTGCCAATTATGGATTTGCTACCCTGTGAGGCAGGTGGCCTGGAACCAATCTCCCACACATACTGAAGAATGAGGGTAATAACATGTCTGTTGCTAGTAGAAATGATTCAATAAGAGAAGAAAATGGGTGATGTAAGAGAGGCTAAAGCAATGTCCTCAAAACATTGCAGATGACAACAGGAGGAGTTAATCTAAGGTACAGGCAGGAAGACAGCACATATACTAGCAGGTTTGTGGGGTGGTGAATCTATGAAATTCTTTTTTGAAAAAATATTTTTTTAGTTGTAGTTGGACATAATGTCTTTATTTTATTTATTGTTACGTGGTTCTGAGGATCGAACCCAGCGCCTCACACGTGCTAGGCGAGTGCTCTACTGCTGAGCCACAACCCCAGCCCTGAGTCTGTGAAATTCTAATTAATTTTTTTACAGAGTAGAAATCAAGGTCATTAGCTTAAAGTGAGGATGGGAAGAGAGTTATAGGACATCTGAGGAAAAGAAAACATGAAAATAGTCACTTAGAAACGTGGGAGAGTGAACAGACTAGGAAAATACAGGACCACCAGGCAGCATGAAGGACCCACTTGAGGTTTGTGGTCATGTGTGATTGTGTGCTTTTTTCTGGCCACACTCAGTTACACAAGCAAGCACACTCAAAAAGCTTGGTTTTTCTGGGGTTGGGGTTGTGGCTCAGTCGTAGAGTGCTCACCTAGCATGTATGAGGCATTGGGATCAATCCTCAGCACCAAATAAAAATAAAACAAAGATACTGTGTCCACTAAAACTAAAAATTAAATATTAAAAAAAAAAAAGCTTGGTTTTAACTACAACCCTGGTCTTGCCAAACAAGCAAAGAGTAAGGAATGGGATCCAAAGCAATTAACCATGGAATTTAAGCTGAGTAAATTCCCCATGAAAGGAAGTAGAAATATCAAGAAAGTAAGTGAGAGCAATAGTAACAGGATCAATGGACTGGAGATTCCATTCAGAGCAGAAGATGGTTAGGGTTGAGGCACTATGAATGAACCTCAAAACTAGGAAGCACTGGTCACAGAGTAGAACAACATGAAATGGTAACTTTGGAAGCATGGCAGTTGTTGACAATACAAAGAGGATATCTTTGTGGAAAAGACTGGCTGAGATAGGGTAGATGGGAAGCACTGAAAAAGATGTCTAGGGAAAGAGGCCAGGGTATTGGAATAATCTATTTTATATATATATATCTATATCCATTTTATTCATTAAGCGCGCGCACACACACACACACACACACACACACACACACACACATTCTAGATCAATATAAAATTCTGGGTGGCACTTGGGCCTTTATGATATAACCCAAAGTCTAGGATTTTTAGAGAGAAAGGAGAGAGAACAATCTGAAAGCAGCAAGGAGATTTGTGGTAGACACCATTCCCATCTCCAGGAACAGTGGTAAGGAAAGCTATGTAAACAAACAAACACACAAACAAACAAAACCAGGCACAACCACACAGTGGAAGAGTAAGATTTGAATCAGAAAAAGAAAATGAAGGGAATATTTAAGAATAGGTTGAGACTGGATTTTGCAGATGATGGACAGTAAATTCCAAAGAGATTGAAGAGTTGGAAAAGTTTTTTGTTTTGTTTTGTTTTGTTTTAAAAGACAGAGACAGAGAAGACAGACTTAGGGGAAAAGAATGTGGGGCTGGGTACTGGGGGTGAACCCAGGTCCTCAGGTAGCTAGGCAAGTGCTTTACCACTGAGCTAAATCCCCAGCCTTCTTTTAAAAATTTTATTTCCAGACAAGAGTCTCACTAAATTGTCCTGGCTGGTCTTGAACTTGTGATCCTCCTGCCTCAACCTCTCAAGTTGCTGGGATTGTAGTCGTGTGCCATCACACCCAATACGAATAGGCTCTGATGAATGGAGTGCAGGAAATGAAAAGTGATCTGAAAGTACAGAGGCTCCGTGGTTACTGACAAAGACATCCTAATACACAACAGCTCTTGATATACCATGTGTTTCTCTAAGAAATGGAAACTGCTAGGGCAAACATAATTTTACTTTACAATTAAAATAATTGTAATGATTTATCCAAATTATCCAATTTAGAGTTTCCCTACAAAGTGTCAATATACTAACAAAACATTTTAGTATGATAGGAGAAAAAATACTGCTTTATTTTGTGTTTTCCTACTGGTAAAGTAGAGCATTATTTCATGTTTACTGACTAGCTCTACTTTCTTTTCTGTGAACTTGCTCATTTAAAAAACTGAATTGTTTTTCTCTTATTGATATGTAATGCTTTAGAACTATTTTATTCTTTTCTTAATGGTTCATACAAATAATGAAATTTCCTGATTTCAAATCTTTCAAATGGTTCAACACAAGGCTCAGGTGTCTCCTCCTCAAATCCCTCTGTGCTGTGTTTTAAAGAAAGAAAAAATTAAATTATTATTATTATTAGTAGTAGTAATAGTATTGTAGACAGGATCTCACTATGTTGCCTCAAACTCTGTACTGTATTTTAGAAGTTGTCTAAGGCCCTCCAGTCAAATCTGGCAACATCCATTAGTTTTCTCACCTTCTGTCTGTGTTGTACTACAATGGCAGAGTTGTTATGGCCCATGAAGTAGAAAATACTTATTATCTAGCCCTTTACAGAGAAAGTTTGTGGATCCTGCTCTTTACTTTTCAGGTCCCTGAAATACCTAGTTGGCCCGCCACTCCTCCACTCTCTTCAAGGAGTCTATGGTAGCCTTCCTTGGGGCCTGTACAGATTTATATCACAAAACCTGTGCCTGCACTCAGCTGTTTACATCTCTCTCTCCCCACTGGTACAAAAATCTACGGAGGACAAAAGATAATCCTGGCACTAATAAACGGCAAAGTCTTTTGTAGTTTGTCGTCTTTCCCTCTTTTCCTATGTTCCAGCTAAAATAAACAACTTACATTTTCAGTTTATCGAGTATTTTTCAAAAACACAAATGATCAATGGTTCCAAAATTTTATGTTCATTTCTTTAATATCTATTCATAATCATTTATTTAGTATATATTCATGATTTACTAAAATACCTCTCTTCTCTAATGCCTTCCTCAGTAAAGACAAAAGCAACGGGTTGTTGACTTGCCGAGATGAACAATTTCATCTATGGTAGGATTTATGCATCTAGGATAAAGATAATTATTTTACTAAAGTCTTCAGAGTCCATTATAAAATGCACTCAAATCTGTATGTTTTAGTCAGGCGTGGTAGTGCACGCCTGTAATCCCAGCAGCTCTGGAGGCTGAAACAGGAGGATCAAGAGTTCAAAGCCAGCCTCAGCAATTTAGCAAGGTTTTAAGCAACTCAGTGAGACCCTGTCTCTAAATAAAATACAAAAAAGGGCTGGGGATGTGGATCAGTGGTTAAGCACCCCAGAGTTCAATCCCTGGTATTAAAAAAAAAAAAAAAAAAAAAATATCAAATCTGTATATATTTCTATCTTTGCTTAATTTTTCAGTATAAAATTAGTTCCCTTTATTCTCCTTACCTGGAACATCTCCATTAATTTTTTTTTTTTTTTGCTTATTTCTCCATTAAGAATTTCATCAACTTTACCAGGGATTTTACCAAGTGTATTTTTCAATTAATTATTTAATGGGTCTTTAACTTCTCTGAGTCACCAAATTTAAACAAATTTTGATAATTTCTTTTTTCATATCTGTACTGATATCATTACAAAGAATGTTGCATCCTAAAATACTTACTGCATTGGTTTTAGAATCCTGCTTTATATATTCATTAACAATTTTATCTCATTCAGGTAAGGATTTCTTTTTGTCCTTTCCTAAAATGAACATAGAAAGTAAAGCTCTATCTGGTTTAACTTTGTGACTCTTCATTATTTCCGGCTCAATTAACTATCTCGATAATGTGGTCTATAAATTATAGTTACTTACATAAGACTCTGAATATGTATAGTATATAAGCAATACAAAGTAAGCATGCACTTTCAATCAGGCAGATCTAGATTAGATTCAGGCTTGAACACTGAGAGGGTAAAGTATCTAATCTTCCTTCTCCAATAAGTAAAATATGGAAGTAACTTCCATTTATACCAGAGGAGTATAAAAATAATGGTTGTAAAAGTAACAATGTATGCTAAAATGCCTAAGACATTACAAGAAAAAAAAATGTTAATTCACTCTTTCTTTTTAACCCAGTTCAATAGGGTCAATAAATCTGTGTTGCTCCAATTTACTTTAAGACCATTTTTATATTTCTTTAAATAAAAGCAATTTGGCAATATAGACTATAAACTTTGGATGATCACATACTTTGCCCTAATATTTTCACTTTAGAGAAACAATACAAAACACATAAATTGTTTTATGAACAAGCATGCTCACCGTACTCTTTTATAATTGAAAAAAGAAAAAAGCTCTTTAATTATGAGAGAGTCACACATACATTACGTGCCCATAAGAAAAGCTGACAAAATAAGTCAATTGCATAATAAAATGCTTATGATGCCAGGTTAAAAAAAATACAAAATTATTCATAATAGCAAAATCTTAACTGTATTTAAAAAAATCAAATAAATTCAGAAAATATATTGGAGGAAAATACAACCAAAGGGATTAATAGCAATTATTGCAAAGTCCTGTTCCTGTTATTGGCAAGTTTTATTATGATTATTTTCAATAGTTTTCTATAATTCTTATTTCATGATTATTTCCTACAGTTTTCTACTGTAATTAACAATGATAATGACATTGATGAGAACAGCAGCTATTATTTATGGAACAATCACAATGACAGGTGCAGTTCTAAGAGCTTATTGTATTAACTCATTTAATCCTCATAATCATTAGGAGATGAAAAATTGCAAGATGAAGTAACTTGTCCAAGGTCACACAGATAATTACAGAGGGAACCAAAATCTGCATCTAAGTAGTATGGCTCTAAAATTTCTTTTCTAACCTCTTACACTATAATAAAAAGTTTTGCTTTGTTTCAAAGATTTAACCATTAAAAAGGATAACATATCAAGATAGGTATTACAGTGGTAAGCACCTATAATCCCAGCAACTCTGGAGGTCAAGGCAGGAGGACGCAAGTTCAAGGCCAGCCTCAGCAACTTAGAGAGACTCTTGTCTCAAAAAAACAGAAAGGGCTGGGATTTACCTCAGAGGTTGAGTGAGTTTGGGTTCAATCCCCAGTACTGCTAAAACAAAAGGCATATAACAATCCAAACCTATTATCTTCAGTTGCCAGTTTTCTTTTAGTACTGAGTTCAAATATTTGCTCTGCTATTGAATGCCTCTTCAGAATAAGATGTGGCCACCATTCCTGTATGGGTTTATCTATTCCAGATAATTCCAAGACAAATCTGCAGCCCTTTTTCCCTATTTCAATATCTTACTTGACAATTGAGACTTCTGAATACTAACATTATTACTTATTACACCAACTGACAGTACTTCAAAGAATCCTACCTAGTATACAAGTCTTGGAGTAACTCAAAGTTGGCTTTAGAACTTAGAAGAACCCCCACCTATTTAACTATAAATCATAGTTAGTGCTTTTGCAAACATCTGTCTTCCATTGTATTCATTCTCTCTGCAACCCAGTAAACCCCTCATCTACAAATACCCTCCCAGAAATCTACCATAGCACTGGCTAAATAGGACCAAGAAAGCACCTCAACACCTGGGGAATTCCACTCTTCCTTTTTGAACATGGCATTGTTCCCCATTGTTTTTGAAATATCATCAGGTAATTAATAAAGCGAGTCTCTCCCGATTTCTCACTCTTTTGATGGTAAACCAAACTAAGGGTGGAAAAAAGATCTTTCCTCAACTAATAGGTATTCAAAAATCAACTGCAGGAATATTCATAATTTTTATACCGTGGCCAATAAAAATAACTTCCCCTTACTGCTCTCCTCTCTCTTCAGTTCATATCTGATAAATTTATTTCATTACTTATGTCACATGGCTTGGTTTATAACCTGATATCTTTTCTTTAAAAAAAAAAAAAAAAAAGGTTTGGGGGCTGGGGTTATAGCTCAGCCATAGAGAGCTTGCCTGGCACATGTGAGCCACTGGGTTTGATTCTTAGCACCACATAATAAATAAATAAATAAATAAATAAATAAATATAGTGTGTCTTCTTAAAAAAAAAGTTTGTAGAATCCAACACGATTAACAAACACAAGAAATTTTTCTAAATAGAAGAGGCATACATTTCAGTTCATTTGGCTTTTAGGAAAACTGAATTCATGTTATAGCTTTAACATTATATAATTAGGAAAAACTACTGTCATAAGACAATGAATATAATAACAAGTGATGATACTGAAAAATTTTATAATCAGAATATTTTTACCAAAATCTTATTCTGCTCACCTTATATAATGGCAAATGGCTTTGGGGACTGGAGGTAGGAGCATACAATTTTTTTTCCTATATATTTTGGTGGGGAAATTTAATAATTTCCGGAAAGAATAGAGATAAGAACCACATCAAGGCTAATCCAAGCTGGAGGATCATTTTAGGAAAAAGAAAATGGAGGATTAATAGTTGAATAGGTTTTAGTTAAATTACACGAAGTAAAAACTCTACTGTCAAACTCAATGCATTTGCCAAGAAACAAATCTGCACCTTCAAACTAATTTCTTTTTTTCAGTTGCAAGTTTCAGCTTGGTGCAGTCATTCTCGAAGAACAACTGGGATACAGGGTAGGGGAAAAGTGGAAAACAGAATCCTTTCTCAAAAAACTGAACTCCGTCTTTCACCGAATACACTTCCTTATTACTGCAATATGAAAATATGGATATAATACGGAAACTTGAGCTTCAGCAAGTACTTTTATTGTCTTAAAAATGAGCACAATTAGACAGCCATTTTACAATCTAAAAAATCTAAATACCTGCTACACCAAACATCTTGCACTTTTATCTTTTCTTGGGGGAGTGGGGGTTAGCTTCTTAATACAACTAACAGAATTAATTAGCAGATAGCTTCCAACTTCAAGTTTCTACATTTATATCCGTTGCTGAACCAAATTGATCAGTGATTAGGATAACAGATTTAAATTATAAGCAATATTGCAAAATTCAGTTGATTTTTAAAATAGGTAAACAGCACGAGATCATTTTTAAAGAAAAAAAAAAAAAACAGCCACTCCAAAACCAGACCAGTCTGCGGCGGCCAGTCTGCTCCTCAGCAGCTGTTCCCGGTGGCGTGTACGCGTAGGAGTGGAATAAGTGCAAAACCCACAAAACCACGCAAAACGCGTAGTTACAAACAGCAAAATCATGTTTACATGCGGTGAAGCCAAGAGGCCCCAAGGGGAAAAAAGAGCGGGGAGGAAGGGATCTGCTCTCTGAAACCAAGGTGTGCGCGGACCTAGGACCCCGGGGCCCAAGGAGCTGGGGCGGGACAAAGACCGGCCCAAGTCGAGCAGCGCCAGGCAGTGGCGAGAAGCAGCCCTCCCAGGGCAGCACACTACCGCGCCCAAGGGCTCGCAAACGCCGCGGCTTAACAGGCGGGGGCAAAAGCTCCGTCGGGCAGCGGACCCTCGCCTCCCGCAGCCTATAACGGGCCCTGGGACACCTGAGGAGCGTCGCCTCCCGCCCTTACCCCGACCCCAGGGCGCCCCGGCCGGCAGCTGTTGGGCTTAGAATCGCGCCGCCGCCGCTGCCGGGCTCCAAACGGCCAGGCAGGCATCGGGAGGGCGGGCGAACCTGGCGCTTCTCCCCACCGCGCATGAGGCAGCTTTGGAATACCCTGTCTCCGCTCCTGCCCCTCCAGTCCCGGGCCACGCACCCTCACGCCACCTACCCGGTCCCACACCATCCCAGAGGCCTCCGGCGCTCGGGCCTTCTGCCGAAGCGGCGCTGCCTCCCGTCCGGGGCCCGAAATGGCTGCGGAACAAAGAGAATCTGGGCTCGGGCGAGCGCCGGTCCGATTGGCCGGGGGGCGGGGCCCGCCGCGGGAACATTCGGCGGCGGTCGCCTTGGCAACCGCGGCGGGGCTGGGAAAACTGCGGCCTGGGCCTGCGGACCTGTGGGCCTGCGTGCCTGCGTCCAGCGTCCAGCGTCTAGCGGCGCGCGACAGCGGTTTCTAAGCGGGTTCTGCAGCCTGGGATCTGGGCCCTGTGCTGGGCTCACAGATGCTCGCGCCCCCTGCGGCCGACGCGCAGGCCGGAGGGAGCCTTGGCTCTTGAATACAGCCACCGAGACGCTGCCCCGCACTGTACGCCAAGGGAAAAATGGCTTGCAAGCGTGTTGCCTGGGGCCTTTGCGGTGCCTTCCTAGGAGGATGACCCTACCCCAGCATAACCCCCAAGTGACAGCCGTGCCCTCGGAGCCTATTCAACACCGAACATGCCGCGTATCCCACAATAATACAATTCCAACTTCGCTGGTAAAAAGCAGAAATTGCATTGGGAGATAGGTGTGGGTGCCTGCTTAACACAAGATAGGCTTTTGAGATATGCTGTAGCTAGCACAAAATTACTATATAGTTCCAGCTAAATAATTTATAAAATTGTGTATGTCACATAAGACTAGTATCTCGTTCATAGAAATAACAAGCCTTTCTCCCCTTAACCAGCCATCATAAATTAAAATGTCTTCTGTTTTCTGAACAGAAAATAATTCAAAATGGGAGAGGTAGACATTTTTATACCCAATTGTAACATGGTAATGAATAGACATATGTCGGTTCCCTTCCCCCAGATCATTCTTATATATAAATTTACTGTATATGAATATTTTAAAATTTACATAGTAGGTGGTCTTTATTTCCTAAGGAGATGATGCTGCTGGTGATAATATTCCTCGTGATCAACGTGTGTAAAAATGCCAGCAGTTTTAACTATCTTACTTGAAAGTGCTGTGTATGTTCTAAGATGTTTAGCAATTGCTACCTTCCAGGTACAGTCCAGATAAAACTGCAGTGCGTAGTACTAGAAAAATAGCTGATTTGTTAACAAGCCTGCTAATAATTTTCATTTGGGTTGGCGACCATTTTACTGGAACAACTAGTTTATTTAATTAAATTTTGAGACTGAAGAACCATTTTTAACATTGAGAAGTTGAACACAGCAAAACAAAATATTATAAATAACTAAAACACTTATGACTTCAACATTTTCTAATGTTAATAGCAATTGGATTCAGTAGTGTGCATGGGAAGAGACCCCCCCAAATAGGTTATTAAGAAAAGCAATTTAATGTGACCATTTTAATATAGTAGTTTAGCATGTCAGCAGGGACATTTACCCAGATAAGTATATTTATCCAAATAACAGTCCTTTTTTCACACTGTAAAATTTGCACTGTGGAGTAGGGATCCGTATAAATCAGAGAACATAAAGTGTCTGCTTTCTATTCTGCTAAAGACTTAAAAAAAAAAAAAAACAACAAAAAAAGTATTTTTAAAAATTGGAAGGAATAGCATGTAATGACATGTAAAGAACTACTAGATAACGATTAGTGAGGAATTCACCTGATTAATACTTTGGAAATAATTGGAATGAGTTGGAGGGGAGTGAAGTATTATTTGGCATGTGCAAGATTTATTGGTTAAAATCTTTTGAGAGAAAAAATTTTGATTATTAGATATAAAATCGAGACTAGGCAAACTAGATATTCTTTTTATAAAGCTTAATTGAAAACGTTAAAATAGTTTTGTTTTGAATAGAAATGTTTACACATATAGTCTTTTTGTTTCTATCTTCTACTACAATTAAAAATACATGCTTTTAACAATAATTCTTAACATTGATAAGGGTGTATTATTTTGTTTTCCTTTTCCTATTTTTTTTTGTTTTCTCTTTGCCCCATTTGCACATATAATGGCAGCTATCTAGTAGTGTTTTCTCTTCATACCCAAATACAATGCTCATGTAATAAAACTTTGAAGAATTGTTGATATTTTTAAATGACATACACTAAAATTAAAAATAGTAAACTTTGTTTTGAACTGTTAAAACTTTTTAATGGTTATTTTACATTTTAATTTCTATGTTAGTCTCCTCCTTAGGTGAAAAAATTTACCAAGATAAAAAATCAATGTTAGCAGTTGCAAAATAGCTTTCAAGGAAGGAAGCCTACCTATAATCTTTCATCTAGGAAGAAAAAGATGCTTAACTTGTCAGATGTACCATTGTCAAAACAAGTGGGAGGCAGAGGACCTATATGCAGATGTTGGCTTTACTACTTGTGAACGATTTCTGTCTAGTCCCTTTGAGCTTCACTTTCTTTTGTGTTAAACAGGATCAAATAAGAAACAATATTTAAAGGGCTCATTAGCAGAATACCAGGCAGATAGAGGGCAATAAATGAAAATATTACTTACTGTAAATGAATGGAAGTTTGAAAAGAAATGATTATTTTAAAAAACCCAATGGTCTAATATATCCAACAGATAGTCCAAAAATTTTTAAATAAATATATTTAATAGGCAATTGTTAGTGAGTATGTAGAAACTCTAGAATATAGTGACATATTCTTTTAGATACAGGCAAATTTCTAAAATAGAATACTTCTGAGAAATATTGTTTCCACCTATGCTTATGGAAAGATGAGATTCTCATTATATTATTTAGCACTAGACAGTCTAAAGAATTGTCTTTCTGCTGCAATGTCTTCAGGATGGCTTTAAGGAAAAATATTTTGTAAAGTAATTATTCGGAAGAATTTAACTCAAATGTTGAAAGAGGATTTTTTATGGTTAATATTCAGAAATATGTAAATAATCTATTGGTATTTCTCATTTAAAGCAAACCCACATATAAATTTTTAATTTATAGAATGAAAAATTAGGGAGTTATTATTAACTGGGAAAGGATTAACTCCAAAGTTCCTTTAACTATTAATGCCTCCTAGTGTTTAAAATATGATTTGATTTATAAAAAGATCTACTTAGACTTGCACTTCTGGAAAAATAGAGTAGCATGCTTTTCTCTATTCCTCCCACTGAGTACAGCTTAAAGTCCTGAACATTATATATAGGGAAAACACAAGAAGACTCCAAACAGTGGAGAGAAAACAGACTAACTAGGGACGTCGGGATCCAAGGAACGTCATAATGATAATTCTCTGAGTTTGCTTTTTTTCTCATATATCCCAGACTCGAAGCTGAAGAACTTACCAACCTGGAAATACCAATGGCATGGACAAAAAAAGCCCCATCAAAACGAGGTTCTCTGTAGCTGAAGGATCAGAAAGGGAACAGCACAGCAGAGAGAAAACTTTTAGATAATAACTGCTTACACCAGCCAAAAATCACAGAAAAAATCATAACCCTACCGAATTCATCTCAGCAAAGGCTTAATGGAGAGCCCAGTCTCTAACAAGGTGACCCAACCCCTCTTTGCCTAGATGATATCAGTGAGTATCAAATAGAGATCCAGAATTTCATCATCATGGGGCAGTAATGAGGAACCTCCCATCTTGGGTATCATTGGGTATCAGAGGGAAAGTTGGACTTCTCTGACAAACTGGCAATAATAAGGTGGTACCTGCTTTTCCTCACCCTCTCACCCTGATAGCACTGGTAAGAAAAAAAAAAGTTAAAAGGGAATATTTTTAAAAAGATCCCAAATCTTATAACACCCCAAGTGTGCAGGTTTCAACTGAAAAGTATGCATCAAGAACCAGGAAGATCTCAAATTGCATTTTAAAAAATGACAAACCCCAAATATAGAAATGTTAGAATTATCTGACAAAGATTTTAAAGCAAATATTTTTAAAAAATTCTTCACTGAGCAACTACAAAAAAACATTTGAAATGGGGTAGGAAGGGTAGTATAATCAATCAGACATTATTACCATATGTACATATATGACTACACCTCTGGTGGGATTCTACATCATGTATAACCAGAAGAATGAGAAATTATATTCCATGTATGTATGATGTATCATAGATCATTCTACTGTCATGTGTAACTAATTAGAACAAATTTTAAAAAACACTTGAAACGAAAAGTCTCAGCAAAGAAATAGAATATATAAAGAAAAATCAAATGGAAAATTTAGAACTAAAAAATACAATAATTATAATAAATATGTGGAAGGTTTAACAACAGAATAAAGGGAACAAAGAATCAGAGAACCTGGGAATATAAGTTACCCAGTCTAAAAAAAGAGAAAATAGAGTGGAAAAAATGGTCAACAAGATTTCATGGAACTGAGTGACTATAACAAATAATCTAATATTCATGTCAATAGACTTTCGGAAGGAGAAAAGCAAGAGGGTGGGGATAAAAACTATTGGAAGAAATATGGCTGAAAACTTATGAAATTTGGCAAAAGATATAAACTATACATTCAAGGAGTTGGTGAATTTTCAATGAAGGTTTCAAAACAGTTTAATGAGAGCAAGTTACTCTTTTCAACAAATAATGCTGTGACAACTGAGTATCCACATGCAAAAGAACCTGTACCTCATGTTATTTACAAGAAGCAACTCAAAATGCATCATAGAAGTAAATGTAAGAGTTGAAAGTATAAAATTATGTAAAGAAAACATAGAAGTCAATTTTGTGACATTAAGAGTTATTAGATATGCCACTGCAGGCCAGCGGTGGTGGGGGGGAGGTGAAAAGAAAAACAAGGACAGTTGACAACATCAAAATTTAAAACTTTTGCGCTTCAAAGACCACCATTAAAAAAGAAAATGATCCCAAAGGCTTATGAGGCAGAGGCAGGAGGATTGTGAGTTCAAAGCCAGCCTCAGCAAAAGCAAGGCTTTAAGCAACTCAGACCCTGTCTCTAATAAAATACAAAATAGGGCTGGGGATGTGGCTCAGTGGTTGAGTGCCCCTGAGTTCAATCCCTGGTACCCGCCCCCTCAAAAAAAAAAAAAAAGAAAGAAAGAAAATGAAAATGAAAATATTTACAAGTCACATAGTGGATAAAAGACTTCTATCTAGAATGCAGAATGCTTATCTCAATAACAAAAAGACAACCTAATAAAAAATGGATAAAGGATCTATACAGATATTTCTCCAAATGTCTATATGAATGACTAATAAAGATATGAAAAGAAGCTCAATATCATTAGCTGTTAGGAATATGCAAATCAAAACAAGGAGATACCACTTCACACCCATTAGGAAAGCAATAATAAGGGCAGTGAACAAGTATTGGGAAGTTTGTAGAGAAATTGGAGCCCTCATACATTGCAGGTAGGGATATTAAATACTACAACTGCTTTGGAAAACAATGTGGCAGTTCCTCAAGCTATTAATATAGAGTTTCTGTATCTCCCAGAAATTCTACTTCTAATGGATATGAAAATATACCTACACAAAACTTGTGCACAATATTCATAGTGGCATTATTTGTAATTTTTGAATGCCCCAAATCTAGAACAACTGAAATGTCCATCAATCGATTCATGATTAAACATATAATATAGCTATACAATGGAATAAAATTAATTGACACTAAAAAAGAGTGAAGTGCCAATATGTATTGCAGTATGAATGAAACTTTAAAACATTATGCTAAGTGAAAGAAGCCAGTTACATAACCCACGCATCGTATAATTATATGAAATGTCAAGAAGAGCCAAATATATAGAGGCAGAAAGTATATTAGTGGTTCCAGGAATTGGGAAAAGAGAAATAAAGAATGGTTACTAATAGGTATAGGGTTTCTTTTTGAGGTGATGAAAGTGTTGTAAAATTAGATGGTGAAGGTTGCACAACACTCTGAATACTAGAAGTCACCGAACTCCAAACTTTAAGAGGGTGAATTTTATGGTATATAAATAATATCTCAATAAAGCTGCTGTTCTAAAAAAGAGAGAAGTGAAAACTAAATAGGTAAGAGTCAAAGACATTCTTGCCAAGACACACTATAGTTCAACCTTTGAAAACAAAGGAAAAAAATCTTGAAAGCAGAGAAGAAACCACACCTTCACTATAAGGGGGAAAACAATCTAAACAACAGTGTATTTCACATGAGAAACCTTGGCAACAACAAAGAAGTGATACAACATTTTTAAAGTGCTCAGAAAAAAAAAAAACTCTCAACCCAAATCAGCAAAATATCCTTTATGAATGAAGGAGAAATAACATTCTCAAATGAAGGGAAACATATTTTATCACTAGCAGACTTTTTCTAAAAAGAATATCAACAGGAAGTTCTCTAAAACAGAAAGAAAATTACAAAAGAAGGAATATAGGAAACTTGGGAACCAAGAAAAAAAGAGATTAAACAACAAAAAAGGGTAAATTCAATAGTACAATACAAATGATCATAACTCATCCAACGTAAAAGAAATTATTTGAATAGTCATATAGCTACTAAGGAAATTAAATTCACAATTTTAAAACTTCCTTAAAAGAAATCTCCAGATGCTTTCACTGGAGAATTCTATCAAGCATTTAAAGAATTAATGTCTGTGACAATGTTTTTCAGAAAAATAGGAGGGAACTATTCCCAATTTATGTAGTTACCCCAACCCTGATACCAAAACCAGACAAAAACGGTACAAAAAAAGAACTTCAGGCCAATATTTCTCATGAAAATGGATTTAAAAATTTACAGGACTTGGCAATATAAAAGAATAATTAAGTTTCAAGGCTGACTCAATATTCAAAACTTAGTTGACATCGTTAGCCATTAAATGAATGCAAACTAAACCACAATGACATATCACTACACACTTATCTGAATGGCTGAAATTAAATTCATAATTGTCAACAATAAAATTTGGTAAGGACATGGAGAAATCAAATCATTCATACATTGCTGTTGAGGGAAAAACAAAAACTATAACTATCCTTTGATACCAGCAGTTGTACCCTTGAGAACTTTTCCCAGAGAAATGAAAAGTTATTTTTACATAAAATCTGTACGTGAATTATGTGTGTGTGTGTGTGTGTATTTAGTTGTAGATGAACGCAGTATCTTTATTTATGTATTTTATGTGGTGCCGAGGATCGAACCCAGTGCTTCACATGTGCGAGGCAAGTGCTCTACCAATGAGCTACATCCCCAGCCTGTACATGAATTTTTAAAGCAGCTTTTTTATAATAATTGGAAATAATTCTGACATTTTCAATGAGTAAATAGTTAAAAGTGTGGTAATCCACTAAGGAAGAGTATTCAGCAATAAAAAGGAACAAACTGTTGATACAATCACTTGGATTAATCTTCAGAGAATTGACTGGGAAAAACCCTGATCCTTGGATCCTTAGTTAATAAAGCCCATTCCTTTCTTTTGATTTTCCCCTTCGCCTTCTGTCTCTAGTGTCTTCAACTTTTTCCCACCACTTTTGCATCTTGTGTAGAATGACCTTGGAAGTTGCAACAGAAAAGTCAGACAAAGCCAAAACTTTTCCAGAAACAAATCAAACATAATTTTAATATTGGTAATTGTTGTGTGGTCCTAAGATAAGAACAAATGGAGAATTCCATCAACTTCAAAAGACTTTTAGGGTAGGAGGCAGAATTGCATCCCCATATCTTAAAGGGACAAATAAAAATAATACTGAGTGATCCACTGGAGAAAAAAAAAGCAGACTTCAGTGGATAGATCAGGGCTTCTTACTAAATGGAATTTGGAATCATAATGAGCAACTTGTGAAGTTATGAAATATCTGTTACTAACTATGAATAGGTCTAGTATGTTTCATTAGTATTACTGGGAAGAATCAATAAAATTTCTAGTCATTCATAATCCTAACTGTATCTTCGAAGACAAAAAATTCCACCAGAAGATTTCCAGAACCCATAAATAAGTTGAGCAAATTAGCAGGATACAAAATCAACACTCTTAAATCAATTACTTTTATATACTCCAACATCATTCAGCTAAGAAAGAAGTCAGGAAAACTCTCCTCTTTACAATAATCTAAATACCACCACCAACAACAACCACAACAAAACCAAACCAGCCAACCAACCTTGGAATTAATTTAACCAAGGAGGTGAAAGGTCTCTATTAGGAAAACTATAGAACACTGAAGAAAGGAATTTAAGAGAACTTTAGGAGCCACTTCGATGTTTATAGCAGCAAAATTCACAAAGCTAAATTATGGAATTAACCCAGATGAATGGATTAAGAAAATGTATATATACACAATGGAGTTTTTCTCAGCCATAAAGAACAGTGAAATAATGGAGTAAGTGAATAGAAATGGGAAAAATCATGCTACCTGAAATAAGCTGAACTCAGATATCCCATGTTCTTGGATAAGCAGAATTAACATTGACAAAAGGACCATACTACCAAAAGCAATATACACATTCAATACAATCCCTATCAAAGTACATTCTTCATGGAACTAGAGAAAAAAAAAAAACAGTCCTGAAAATCTTTGGGAAGAATAAAAGACCCAGAATAGCCAAAGCAATTTTGAACAAGAGAAGTGATGCAAGAGGCCTCACAATACCTGATTTCAAACTATACTACAGAGCTACAGTAGCAAAACCAGCATTATTTTGGCATCAAAAGAGGCACAAAGACTAATGGAATAGAAAACACAGAGACCAACTCAAATTTTTACAGCCATATGATACTTGTCACAGGTACCAAAAATTTATGTTAGAGAAGAGAGCCTTTTTAGTAAATGGTGATGGGAACATTGATGTTCATATGTAAAAGAATGAATTTAGATCTGTATCTTTCACTCTGCACAAAAGTCATATCAAAAGGATCAAAGAGTTAGACCAGAAATTGTGCAACTGCTAGAAGAAAACATTGGATCAACACTCCATCATATAGGTACAGGCACCGACTTCCTCAACAAGATCCCTAAAACTGGGCTGGGGATGTGGCTCAAGCGCGGCCCAGGTTCGATCCTCAGCACCACATACAAACAAAGATGTTGTGTCTGCAGAAAACTGAAAAATAAATATTAAAAAAAATTCTCTCTCTCTCTCTCTCTCTCTCTCTCTCTCTCTCTTTTAAAAAAAAAATCCCTAAAACTCAAGAAATAAAACCAAGAATCAATAAGTGGGATGCCATCAACTTAAAGAGCTTCAGCACAGCAAAGGAAATGATTAAGAAAGTGAAGAGAGGGAAAAATGCACACTCATACATTGCTGGTGCGACTGCAAATTGGTGCAGCCAATATGGAAAGCAGTATGAAGAGTCCTTGGAAAACTTGGAAAGGAACCACCATTTGACCGAGCTATCCCATTCCTTGATCTATACCTAAAGGACTTAAAAATAGCATACTACAGGGACACAGCCACATCACTGTTTACAGCAGCACAATTCACAATAGCTAAATTGTGGAACCAACCTAGATGTTCTTCAGTAGATGAATGAATAAAGAAACTGTGGTATATGTACACAATGGAATATTACTCAGCAATAAAAGAGAATAAAATCATGGCATCTGCAGGTAAATGGATGGAGTTGGAGAATATAATGCTAAGTGAAGTAAGCCAATCCCCAAAAACCAAACGATGAATGTTTTCTCTGCTATAAGGATGCTGATTCATAACGTGATTATGGGGGGTATGGGAGGATTAGATAAATTCTAGATAGGGCAAAGGGGTGGGAGGGGAAGGGAAGGAGTATGAGGGTAGGAAAGACAGTGGAATGAGATGGACATCATTACCCTAAGTACACATATGAAGACACGAATGGTGTCACTCTACTTTGTGTACAACCAAAGACATGAGAAATTATGCTCTGTATGTGTAATTTGAATTGCAATGCATTCTGCTCTCATGTATAACAAATTAGAATAAATTTAAAAATAAAAAAGCCATAAAAGAAAAAAGAAAGCAAAGAGAGGGCCTATAAAATGGGAGGAAATCTTTGCCATCTACTCCTCTGATAGGGGATTAATATCCAGAATATATAAAAAACTCAAAAAACTCCATGCCAAAAATACAGATAGCTCAAACAATAAATGGGCCAAAGAACTAAACAGAAACTTCTTATAAGAAGAAATACAAATGGCCAACAAATATATAAAAAAGTGTCCAGCATATTCAGCAATTAGGGAAATGTAAATCAACTTAAGATTTTATCTTACTCCAGTCAGAATGGCAATGATCAAGAACATGAATAACAGTAAATGCAGGTGAGGATGTAGGGGAAAAGGCACACTCTTACATTGTTGGTGGGACTGCAAATTGGTACAACCACTCTGAAAAGCAGTGTAGCTATTCCTCAAAAAAACTAGGAATGGAACTACCATATGACCCAACTGTCCCACTCCTTGGTATTTATCCAAAAGATCTAAAATCAGCATACTATTGTGATACAGCCCCTTCAATGTTTATGGCAGCACAATTCACAAAGCCAAATTACAGAATCAACCCAGATGCCCATCAATAAATGAATGGATGAAGAAAATGTATATATATATACACAATGGAGTTTTCTCAGCATAAAGAAGAATGAAATAATGAATAGAAATGGAAAAAAACCATGCTAAACGAAATAAGCCAGACTCAGAAAATTAAGGGTCAAATATTTTCTTTCATATGTGGAAGTCAGAGCAAAATAAGGAAAGAAGGCAGTTGGGGAGGGGATGGTATATTATAAAGGAACAGATAAGAGTAGTAGTAGTAGGAGAACTAGAGAGTGAGGAAGGAAGAGAAAGGGGAAGAAAAATGAATTTAACAAAATCGTATTATATTCATATAAAGTTATCAAAAGGAATTTCACTTTTATATATACATAAAAGAAAAGAAGTTTAGAAAAGTAGAAGAGGGAGAATAGGGGCATGGAGGAGGGAAGGAAAAGGTGGGTAGGAATGGGGATTGGAATTCCTTGCACGTATGATTTTGTCAAATGAACCCCAATGCTATGTATAATGATATTTCTCTAATAAAAAATGTCTATTCATTTTTAATCTCAAATAAGCTAAGAAATAAGTGTGCTAGTTAGGATTAGATTCAGCTGAAAGTGACAGAAAACCTATAACGAGATATGAATGTATCTCTCAGGTAAGCATATGTGGTTCACAACTGGCCTGGAAGTTTCATAATTATCAGAGATCTAGGCTCTTCCATCTTGCTGCTTTTCTATGCTTAATATGAAACTTCATTCTCATGGTTCAGTATGGATTCCCAAGTTTCAGCTTAGCTATTTATAACTACATTGCTGCCACTAGAAAGGAGAAAAAGAGATGTATGCCCCCTCCTTTAAGAAACTTGCATATAGCACTTTCATTTGTCATTAGCTAGGACATTGTCACATGTCCTTCCCTAGCTTAGCATCTAGGCCTAACTCTACTCCCAGAGAAAAAATACAAGACCTGCCTCCTAGAAACTGGGTTACATTATGCTTCTGTTCAAAACTTCCTGAACAGCTTCCAATAACTCTTAGAATAAAACCCTTATCAGAGTTACGAAATTACATGATCTGGCCCTTGCCTGCTTTCTGACCTCAACTCGTATTGTTCTCTACTTGCTGACTGGGCTCCATCTGCACTATTCCTCAAACACACTTAGCTCATTTCCACCTTAGGCTTTCTACACTTGCTGTTTTCTTTGCTAGATTGTTCTCCTCTAGGATTTAACCCATTTGGCTTTCTTATCTTTTCAGATCTCAAATATTTGAGTATCTTACTTCTTCAGATCTCAAATACCCTGCTAAATTCTTTGACCACCCTACCAAACCCTCTTCTTACCTTCCTTAATTTTATTTATTACATTTGTCAGTGTCTCAAATCATTGTTTGATTTTTTTATTAAAATGTTGAGTCCATTAATTTGAGAACATTCTTACATCTTTATCTTTTAGAATTGTATTTCTGGTGGTAGGAAAAATGTGAAGCATACCTAATTATTGAGTGGATGAATGAATGGATGGATAGATGGATGGATGATTAGCTCAGTGAAACTAGCCATTAAGAATAACTTGCTTGTCTTTGGACTTTGGTTTTTGTTTTGTTGTCATTGTTTTGCACTAGATTGAACCCAGGTATGCTTTACCATCATCAGTCCTTTTCATTTTTTTAAATTTTGAGACAGGGTCTTGCTAAGTTTCCCAGGCTGGCCTCAAACTTGCAATCTTTCTGCCTTAGCATCCTGAGTCACTGGGGGTAACAAGCACATACCACCATGTCCAGCACTGTCTGGGTTTTAAGTTCATGTTCACTAAGCAATCTTCTGATTAAAATTTAGCTTCCATAATAAATTTGATTACTAGGGAAAATTTTTTCCAGTTGTATTTGGTCATTGACTACTGATATTCTATTTTTTAAATTTTTTTTTTCAGTTATTACTGGACCTTTATTTTATTTATTTATATGCAGTGCTGAGACTCAAACCCAGTGCATCACATATGCTAGGCAAGCGCTCTACCACTGAGCCACAACCCCAGCCTGACATTCTATTTTTTATGCATGTTTCTTCCCATATTTAATTAATGGGAGTTTACATGTAATCTTGCCAGGCAGCCCCTGATCTTGTTGGGTGCTTTTTTTTTGAAACAGCAGCAAGGAACCCCAACATTGGACCATGGTAACCCCAATCTAGGAGAATAACTCTGTTCTCGCTCTGGAACATTTCCACATTTATTCTTAATTTCAACCTATAAAGATTTTGAGGAACATATCTGTCAAGTGGCAAACCTTTCTAATTTACCATTTAATCCCCTTCCTTCCATATCATCACAATACAACTGTATTTTCTTTTTCTTTATCTTAAAAAAGTAGTGAACATGGAGGTTAAAGGCAAAGCTTTAAGACTAGCATATTTGGGTTCAAATCCTAGCTTTGCTATCTTGGAGATGTCAATTGACCTTTAGAAGCCTTGGTCTCCTCACTTGTATGATGAGAACAATGGTGGAATCCACCTAGGATTAGAGGAAAGCATGCTTGTAAAGCGCTTGTTATAAACAAATACCTGTTGTTGTTGTTATTATTATTATTATTATTATTTGGAATAAATAACAGCTTGTCCTAGGTGAGTTTAAAATGATGCCAATTGTACCATTACTTTTAACAGCATAACCAAAATGGAGGAATGCAAACTTTTTTTTTTCTTTAGTGATGTCTTGGTCTTGGTAAGTGTTGTAAGTATATTGCATTGCATGCTACTAAAAATAAAAGATGAATTTGGCATATTGTTTAATCCCAACAAAGCAGAAATAATGGAAAATAATGGCAAACCTTAGAATATCTAAAGGGATCTCAAATCTAGATCTTTGTGGAAGGCATGGGAGGAAAGTACTGGCTTAATGTCTCTTATCTCTTAGTCAATTGCTCAGATATTTAAAAAACAGAGTTGTCTTCTATTGACTGCATCCCTTCCCCTCACAAAATTTAGTTTTCTTCTCTGTTTTTGATTTTGCTATTCATTTTGGAGGCTTTCCTTAAGTGTCTGCTGAGGCTTGGTTCAATATTCAGATATCCTAAAGATTAAGGCCTGACAACTATTGAAAACTGTTGTGATGGAGATATTTGTGAACATCTTTGTAGAGCAATGGTACAGCTATTGTGTTGGGGAATCCTATGGGTCTTCAAAGGAGGCTCCTCTGATGTCTTGATTGGGAGGAATATATTTGACTCCTGATGTTCTGGGACCTGGAATAGGATTGGGCTGGAGGTGGGAGGTTCATTATGCCTAACTTATTAGTTCCTTGTATTCAGGCTGGTGCCTCATTCCTGTACTCTGTGTGTCTAAAGTCCTCAAATCTGGGGCCTGTCTGGTCAATTACCATAGAGGATAAACTTCTGCTCTCCTTAAGGGTGAGATAAGTGGTTAGATGGCTTCATAGGATAGGGCTCCACTGTTCTTTTTCACTGGTTTCTCTGTTGTCAGATCCACTCTGCATTTCTCTGCCTTATTCAGTACTTTCAATTCCTGAGCCCTTCCTGGATTTATGGAAAGAATCAGCTTAATTCAATTTATTATTAGGCTCTTTGATCTCAGGTTTCTCTGCTCTTCTAAGCCAGAATATGCTTTCTATCTCCACCAACTTAGCATTCCTTGTCTATGGTAGTCTCTCTCTAGTTCTCTTTATGATTGTAGACTTATATCTTTAATTTTTTTTCCTTTTCAAGTAATTTTGGAAGAAAGAAGAGAGAAAAATACATCCAACAAGTTAAACCAGAATTTATTTCCTTCCTTCCTTCCTTCTTTCAAATTTGTTTTACTTTGTTAATGGGGATTGAACCCAGGAGCACTCTACCACTGAGCCACATCTCCAGCTCTTTTTTTTTTTTTTTTTTTTTTGAGACAGAATCTTACTTAAGTTGCGGAGGCTGGCTTTGAACTTGAGACCTCCCTGCCACAGTCTCCCGAATCACTGGGATTACAAACATGCCTGGCTAAACCAGAATTTTCCACAGTACTTATTAAAGCCATTAAATGATATTTTAAACATGGTTTCATTTTTAATTTTAGGTAAGAAAAAAGTATTACAATGTATACAATTTTGAGTTAGCTTAATGTGTAGAATTAAATATTTTAAAATTAAATTTATATTTAGTTTCATTGATAATTTAGGAGTATTTTGATGTTATCATAATACATGTGGAATTACATGTAATTTATCTGAGAAAGCACCTTATAGTTTTTCATGTTTTATGTCATGAAAATTCTGCACAAAATTAATTTATAAATGAAGCAGCAGCTTTCATAAAATGGAGATATTATATCCAGAAAAGTTTTCATTTTAAAATGCAGATTGTTATGGCAAAATTTACAGATTAAAAACATCAAGATACTTGGGATACTGCTACATCGATGTTCATAGCAGCACAATTCACAATAGCTAGACTGTGGAACCAACCTAGATGCCCTTCAATAGATGAATGGATAAAAAAAAATGTGGCATTTATACACAATGGAGTATTACTCAGCACTAAAAAATGACAAAATCATGGCATTTGCAGGGAAATGGATGGCATTAGAGCAGATTATGCTAAGTGAAGCTAGCCAATCCCTAAAAAACAAATGCCAAATGTCTTCTTTGATATAAAGAGAGCAACTAAGAACAGAGCAGGGAGGAAGAGCATGAGAAAAAGATTAACATTAAACAGGGATGAGAGGTGGGAGGGGAAGGGAGAGAGAAGGGAAATTGCATGGAAATGGAAGGTGACCCTCAGGGGTATACAAAATTACATATAAGAGGAAGTGAGGGGAAAGGGAAAAAAAACAACAGAGAGAAATGAATTACAGTAGATGGGGTAGAGAGAGAAGATGGGAGGGGAGGGGAGGGGAGGGAAGGGGAGGGGGGATAGTAGAGGATAGGAAAGGCAGCAGAATACAACAATCACTATTATGACACTATGTAAAAACATGGATGTGTAACCGATGTGATTCTGCAATCTGTATATGGGGTAAAAATGGGAGTTCATAACCCACTTGAATCAAATGTATGAAATATGATATGTCAAGAGCTTTGTAATGTTTTGAACAACCAATAATAATAAAAAAGATATCTATAGTCATACCATTTAAAATAAATCAACCCTGGAGATGGAAATGAAACAAAGGCAATAGGAGAGTGTATTTATAATTTTTAATTTCTATAGCAGAAACTCTGAGGTCTTAATATCCATGAAACCTTGGAACCATTCTTCTATAAATGTGTGTATTTTGAACTTTTAAAGCAATAAAAGATTCACTTATGAAATTTTCCCTTTGAAGGTCTTAAGTTACATGTATGTTAGACTGGCTCTTTTTTTTTTTCCTTACTCTGCCTTTTTAGTTCAATTTTCAACCATGTTTCTCAGCTTTACTTTTGTTTTGTCCTTAGTGTTCACTGTTGTTCTTCATTTAGGAGTCAATAGATTGGCAATTTATCAAAAGACCAATTAGTGATCCTGTAGATTATGCTTTTCCTAGCACCCCTGTGAGGGAAGATTTGAAGAATTCTAAAACGAGGGCTGTCTTCCCTAGTAGGCCTGATGTGGAAGTAATAATTTGGATTTTTTGGCCTATACTGGAATGATTGTACAGTCAGAGAAATCAATTTTAAGGCATTAAAAACTCTGTTTTGCATTTCACAGGGCTTGCCTTGCCTATGGGGGGAAAGAATATCCCTTGGTCCCTTAGGACTAAACAGAAGGAAAGTTTTCTAATCCTGAAATCTGATTTTTTTCTAATATTGGCTATCAGAAGTATGTTTTGCTTTAGTGTAAGTTACCATTACATTATTGTTTTTATTTATTATAAAGGTGGACATTTAGCATCCGGTGTAATTTTCAATAAAAAGTAATTTTGAAATAGAAATATTTTTTTCTGAGGGCATATATTCACATAAATTACAAAGAAAACTCATTAGGAAATTTTATTATGAATAACATATATGTAGACAAGATACCGCAAAAAATATAAGGAAAATACACCAATAGTTATGGATAAGGTATTAATTTATAACTTTAAAACCTTTCCCAGGACTGGGGTTGTAGCTCAGCGGTAGACAGCACTTGCCTAGCACGTGTGAGGCACTGGGTTCTGTCCTCAGCACCACATAAAAATAAGTGAATAAAATAAAGGAGTATATAAAAAAAAAACTTTCCCATTTCCCCATTCCCTTTTCTTCATGCTGGTTCATCAGTTTTTGCTCAAATAATTTGTGTTCTTTCTCAGGAGTGTGTTCTGCTATATGGAGTGCATAATAACCCAGTTACAAATGGATATAATACTGGAATTTGGGTTGCTGAGGATGTAGGATGCCATCAATCATATTACTATGTTGAGGATTTTTCATGATTCTAGTTGTATATCTTGTTTTGGTTCAAGAGACAATTTCCTACAAACTATCACACATTTATTTATTATTTTTTCTCTCACTTTGAGATCTGAATAGATGCAATTAAAGCCTATTTTACAAGTGCAACAAAAATCTATACATAGTTAATAGATCTGTGTCTGTTGAGTTTTCCTTTGGGAAAACAGAGTACTCTTTGCAACAGGGTATGAAGGGGAGAAGAGTTCAGAAGTGAGTCAATCCAGTTGAACATATCTCTAAGCCATTCAGGTCAACTTTAGCTGGACAAAGTTTATCTTACACGCGTTAAGCTAATGGGAAACTTCAAACTGAAAGAAAGGAGTGACGTGAATAAGAAACTCAAGGAAGTCATACAGAATCACACAGAACAACAAGGCTAGGTGGGGAGATTATCTGAAGATGAACCATTTCATTTTATTCAGATAGAAGTTGTATTACTTTTGATATATTTGAAGTGGGGAAGAGAGAAGACAACAAAATCCAACTCAGACCAGCTTAGACAAAAAGAGGAATATATAAAAACATTCACTGGAATATTCTCAAGCACAAACTGAATAACCTACTTTACAGACAGAGATCTAGCTAGCCTAGGAACCAGCAATGTCAGATACTCTGCTTGCCTCTTGTATCTGCAGATCATCTTTACATGGGAACATGGTATGCCTTGTACATATAAGGTCTACATCTCATGGCTTCAAGCATTAGGGACCAAATTGCTTTCCATCTTTTTTCCTATCTGAAACCCAAATTCCTGGGAATGGGACTCACTGGTCCTGACCCATACTTGGACCACAGATGATTAGATGTGGCCATAAGGGTCACTTTTCAGCTGCATTATAATAGGAGGAAGAAAAAGAGAGAGAGGAGCGTTTCTAGAATAGGCAGGGGGATAGGGAGACTATCCCAGAGTTTTCTACTGCAGAAGTACTTCTTCAAATCATTAAATTTAATTGGAATAGATGATTTGATGTAAAAATCTTGCTATCCCATCATCATATAATAAGATAGCAAGTTTACTAGGGTTTATTTTACAATTTAGATAGTAATTTATTAATATTAATTTTATAATTTTCCTCTCGTAAATTATTCATTTTGAATTACAGCTAGAAGGCATCAGTAAGTGTAATGCAGATTTTTCATTTTACATAGAAGGACTCTAAGAGGATAAGTAACTTGACCCAGGTCACAGTAAATAATGAAAACATCCGGGCTGGAATCCAAGTCTTGTTTCTTATCTAGTGTAGCTATCTTGATCTCATTATTGTTTGGAAATACTTTATCTTTTGCTTAAAAAATTAAGGATACTGAGTTATTATTTGTACAATCTTTGAATCAAAGTGTACATAAATCCCAGATCTCATTGTGTCCAGGAGCAGCAAAACTTAGAGCAGGTCAGAATATTAGCTCAGAAACTGAGGCACATGGCGGTGGTGGGTGGGCGACTGGGGTTGTAGCTCAGTGGTAGAGCACTTGCCTAGCATGTGAGAGGCACTGGGTTCAATTCTCAGACCCAGATATAAATAAAATAAAGGTCCATTGACAACTAAAAAATATTATTAAAAAAAAAGAAATTGAAGCACGTCAATTCTATACAGTACTCCCTCCTGAGTGAAAGGCCATTCCACACAGAGATGACTTTCAAAGAGAACAGCAGGAAAAGTCAGGATATAAGAACAGATTTGGACTCCACCAGCTCCAAGATAGTAATTTCAATGATAGATCAGGATCTATCACAATTTAATACATCAGTGATCTGATTTGATCAATATGTTAAAGCAATCAATACCAGTGAGTACCCCCTGCATAGCAGACAACAAAGCACATGTAAACAAACAGGCTAAAGATAACAGTGATAACTGCCTTGAAGAAAATATGATGAGGGATATGAAAAAGAGTGATTTGAGGTGGCTGTGGGTGTGACTCAGTGGTAGAGCACTTGCCTAGCAGCCAGGAGGCCCTGGGTTTGATTTGCAGGGGAGGGGGAAAAAAAAGAGTCATGGAAGGCTACTCAAGAATTCAGAGAGAATTCCTCTCTGGGAATCAGAGGAATTCTCTCTGAACAAACAGATGACTCAATGAAATGGAAATTGTCAAGATCAAAAACCACATAACAACTTTAATAATTAAAATCCTGTCAATAAAAGTAAAAAATAACATTTAATTAAATGCAACATCTAGTCTTAAAACATCTTAAAATTGGGCTTTAGGGCTGCTTTTTCTTGATATTAAAAAAATAAATATTAAGAATTTAAAAAATTTTAAGAGCTGACTTTATTAATGGGAGCACAAATTCAGCAACATTTTCCTTTTTAAAAAAAGAGGTGCTTTTTGTAAAAATTTTTAAATTTTTACACCACCAATTTTTAAAATCACAATAAGAGGGTTTAAAAAATTTTTTTAAAAAAATAGTTGTACACAATACTTTTATTTTGTTTATTTTTATGTGGTGCTTAGGCACGAACCCAGGGTCTTGAATGTGCCAGGCAAGCACTCTACCACTGAACCACAACCCCAGTCCCACAATAAGAGTTTTTAAAAATGACAACTAAAGACTGACGGAAAAAGGAAACAAAAAGCATTTGAAGAAACATAAAACACAAACTAAACTACTATAAAACTACTAGGGATATTTAAAGCATTCTGTGGATAGGCAATTAAAATATAAATATGCAAATACCCTTATCTTTCCTAAACATTAGTAATAACTAGAAATGATAACTAAAAAAGTGATCTTACTCATAAACTTTAATAAAATAATTTTTTAAAAACCAAATGAGTATAGACAGAGTACAATTGTGGATTGTGAAGATGATATTTTTCAGATTAATGTATAGATTTAGCATATCCCCATTAAAAGTCAAAGAATACATTATAGAACTTGATAAAATTATTATAAAATTGATTTTGCAAAATAACTGGGAAGAATAATCAAACAGTACCATAAGAGGAGAAAAATAAGGAAGAAATATTCTTGCTAGATGCTAGAATTTTAAAGGAAATGAATGGAAATAATACAGAACCAGTAAAAAATGAAATAAAAGGTAACTAAATGGATATATAAACTAGTTTACATATAAATTTAAGATATGAACCCAGCTTAGCCAAATGACAGGAAAAGGAATTATCACTTAAGAATTAGTAAGAAAAGCAGACACTTCCTTTTTTTAAAAAAATGTTTTTTTTAGTTGTAGTTGGACACAATACCTTTATTTTATTTATTTATTTTTTAAGATCAAACCCAGGGCCTTGCATGTGCTAGGCAAGCGCTCTACTGCTAAGCCACAACTCCAGCCCCTAGAAAATCAGCTATTTCTATGGAGAAAAATTAGCTTAGAGTTTTACTTCACACTACATTTCTATTCATTCTGCAAGAGGTGCCCATCAGGATTTTACTTTTTTTTTTTCTTTTTTTGAAAGCTGGAATTACATCATTTAAAAGTTGTCAGCTGTTTTCTTTTTTATAAAGGTGAAGTTATTGATTCATCTTTGGAGAAGAATTTTTTGTTTTGGGAAAAAAGCACTGAAATAGATATTTTTAATTACATAAATGTAGAGCAAGTATTCACTTGTTGATTTTGGAAGAAATTTAAGTTTCCAGTAAGATGACAAGTTTGATTTGGAAGTGTAAATTGTTTTTATCTGGTGGTGTATGTTCTTTTGGAATCAAGAGGGGAAAATGTGTATCTTTGGAATAGTATCTAGGCTAAACCATTCTTGCAAAGTTCTGTTTGTATATTTGTTGGGGGGGGGATTGTAGAGAGAGGGAAGGAGGATGGGGGGCGGGGGGGGAGGGAGAGAGAGAGAGACAGAGGAGTTTAAAATAATTGTTTACAGGAGATTGTCACACTAGACCATGACAAAGGAGTTGTGTAAATCTGACCTTTTTATGCTGGACATAAAGTATAAAAGGGAATCACCAGGACTAGGCGTGGCACAACACTGTATGCATTCGACCATTGGTGCCTTTCTCATGGTGTTGTTTAAGAATAATTCAGACCTGAAAAATGCAGTACTGGTGTTTACCATTGTCTTGTGTGAGCCTTGGGTGGGTATTCCCCTTGCCAGTTCTTTAATTTGCTTAACTCATTTAATCTTCACAACAGGCAGATGAGATGGCATGGATTTAGAGAGGCTCTCTCTGTTTCTATTTTTTTCTACTTCCTTTCCTCTCAGTCTCCCTACTACCACTGGTGTTCTTAGGGCCACTGGTACTTCAGAATGTGCAGCTGTCTGGAGATTTTCTATTGGTAGTAGTGAGCTGGCCACTGTCACATTGGGTCTTCCAAAAATTAACTCCATCTAATAGTTGTTGGAATCTATTGTACTGCTTTCATACTCAAATCCGCGGTATATTTTTGTTAATTATTTTAGTCTTGTCTTAGCTGTGCTTTGGAGAATTAAAAGGAGGAACCTAGTCCATGCTTAAAGAAGAACTGATGAGGTACATGGCATTCTTGAGAAATAGTTATCAGATGTAGAAACAGTAGTGATAATAATCATGAGGATTGATTTAGTGGAACATGTAATAGGCCCATGGCAGGGAAATTCCATGGAAGAATGAATTTCTTCTAGCTTACTTGGAATGTAGGTTCACAGTTCTTGTAATGTGGCTATTAAAGGAAATGTGACCTTATTATGTAGTCACAGAGTTGTGTGGTTTGTGAACTATTGGGGCCAATTTACTTGTTCCTTCACTACTTCAGTCATTCCACAGATATTATCGGCCACTCATTCCATGTTGGGACTGGGCAAGGCAGGTAAATATAGTGATGACTAACAGAGTCTTTCCCCTTTAAGATAAAACTACAGGAAGTTAAATATTAACAAATCAAACTATAAGAAATAAAAAGAAAAGAGAGGAGAGCAAATAGAGAAATGAAAAAAATAGAAGACACACACATGGCTATATAAACATTTTGAATGTCTATAAAATTAAAAACAAAGAAAAAAGAGAATAGGAGAAAGAGGGAATTACTATAGTAAATCTAGCAGATGAAGTAGTGAAATTTTGAGTATGTTAATCTTTAGTTGAAAACAAAAGCTTAACACAAAACCCCAGAGAACAAAAGGACACTAACAACATTTAAATAAATCAATATGCATTGACTTTAAAAGAGTACCTTCAGTAGCAATTTAAAAAAAATTCACATCAAAACAACAATAAGGCCAGGTGGGTGTGGTGGCGCATGTATGTAATCCCAGCAGCTCAGGAGGCTGAGGCAGGAGGATCACGAGTTCAAAGCCAGCCTCAGCAAAAACAAGGCCCTAAGCAACTCTGTGAGACCCCGTCTCTAAATAAAATATAAAAAATGGCTGGGGATGTGGCTCAGTGGTTGAGTGTCCCTGAGTTCAATCCCTGGTACTCCCTAAAACAAAACTAAACAAGAAACAATAAGGTAATGACATACTTAATAAATCTGAAAGTATAAGAAAATCATAAACTGTGAACAAAATTGTGAAAAGATAAACACTCAGGCACTGTTACTCTCAGTATAAAGTGATCCAATATAGTAGTTTAAAAAAGTGACTTAGCTTTGAATATTTTTTTTTAAGAGAGAGAGAATTTTAATATTTATTTTTTAGTTATCGGTGGGCACAACATCTTTGTTTGTATGTGGTGCTGAGGATCGAACCTGGGCCCAACGCATGTCAGGCGAGCGCGCTACCGCTTGAGCCACATCCCCAGCCCCTAGCTTTGAATATTAAGAGCCCTTTTCAAGTGAGGACTTATCCTAAGTTGAAATTTCAATGTTAATAGTTTGGTAGTTACCACCTACAATGCCTACTTTGCACCAGATACTTTATGAAGTGCTTTACATATATGAGATGATTTAATCTTCACGGATGGCAGATAAAGTCGGAACTTTTATCAATGCCATTTTACACATGCATAAACTGAGAGACACAAAGATTAAGTAAGTGCTTAAAACCCCATGGTTGGTCAGTGACACAGCTGGAATTTGAAACTAGATTGCTTGGCTTCAGGGTCTAGATTCATTATCATTTCACTACACGGTTTCAATGGAAGAAAAAAATTGCTCTGTACAAAAATGCTGGTGTCACTGCCATTTATAATGTAAAAAGAAAAATATGAGGGAAAACTTCATGTTCCCACAGTAGGATAATGGTTAACTAAATCATGGCTTATTCACTCAGTAGATGATTATTCAACGAGTTATTCACAACTTTTATTTCCAGGTTGCAATGGGATGGGCCATACACTTACCAAGTGTTACTTAGCCTTTTACAGTCCTCCCTATGTCCCTACATATTGAGCCATTCATAAGCATCAAGAGACCTTGTCCCAAATGGATATTTCATGGTGTTTTGCTGCAGTGGTCTGTGACCTCATATATTATTATCCTATTAAAAGGACTGGGTGTTGCTAGAGTGAAAGTTCTTTAAGGATAAATTACCATCTTTCCTAGATACTTTGCCCACATATAATGAACACATAACATTTCTTTGACCTCATGTTTCCATCCTTTTACCTTATACAAGTAAAGCATTTTAATGCCATCAATATATTAACATAGTTATCAATACATTCCTTTACAGAGGGCTGTGAAGACCAAGTTGATTTTTGTATTATAAATGTTCAAAAAGAGTTTCAAAAAATTAAAAACAATTTTTATTTCTACAGAAACAAATTAAAACAAGGAAGGAAAGATTCATACATTATGAATTTTATCATGAAGCCCCTCATACTTTTTTCCTATAAATGATAAAATATACATCCCATTTATTAGATGTCTATCATATGCCAGGAACTATCCTAACTTCTCTACATAATTTATTGCTTTTAGTCCTCTATATAGCCATATAAAGTAAGTATTCTTAATTATTATTATTTTACATCTGAGAACACAGAAGCTTGGAGAAGTTGAACATTTTGTCTCAAATCATGCAATTTTTACATGGAAGAGCCAGGACTTAAACCCAGATCTTTTTTGAATCTAGAGATCAAGCTGTTAATCATACTGATAGTATCTTCTCCTTCTTCTTTCTCAAAAATAAATTTAGAGTTACTTTTTCTAATGTTTAGTTCTATTATGAAGCTCTAACTTTATAATAATATGACCAGTTGCCTTGGAAATGAAGAGGAGAATATAATAAATTAAAACTGGACATGGCTTACTGTATTGAATACAGAGTTCTTTGAAGATAAATCTGCCATGACAATCAAATTTAAAAAAAGGGAGAAAAGGGAATATAGAAACAGAATACAGAATACCCTTTCAACAAATTTATATGTTTTACAAATACATTTCCTAAAAATGAATAGAGTGTACAATAAATATTAATGCCTATAGGGAATAAAATTTGAAATTACCTAAATATGTACCAAGTTCAACTGTAGCTCTTCCAGAAGAGTCCCCCTTTCCCCTTTTTCCACTGACCCAATCTTACAAAATACAGCTTTACACAAAGAAATCTGACTCACACGGAAGAATTCACCAAGGTCTGGCACTGATTTCACAGTGGTGAATTGATAAAGCTTTTTCATGCTTTGCCATGAGTAACTTCCAATCTTTCTCATACTCCGCTCTAGCCTTCTTTATCTTCTTCTTGAACTTGAGAATAAAAAATGTCTTACAGGGTGATCAAAAATGGCAGGCTAGAGGGAGGCTGCATTCTATGTTGCTCTGTGACCTAGGATTCAAATAGTGGGAATACTGTTTCTCTGTGAGCGATTAGAAGACACCCAACAGCTGTTCCCATGCAGGAATCACGGCTGCCCCCTCAAGCTGGGCAGGTCTCTAGGCCCCAGCATCAGCACAGGATTCTTGGCCACTTTCCCACACAGGAATTCTGGCTGCTGCCTATGCACAGGAACTCTGGCTGCCACTCCTGTGTGCACCCCCATCTACCAATGTGGGGCTCCCCTGGTTGCCTCCATTTTGGAACACTGCAACCACTGCCATAGCCCCCTACATTCAGTAGCCTGCACCTGGGGACACTGCACAAGGTCCGGAGACAGCCGCCAGCCACAATACTGCGCACAACAGAGCTGCATCTCTGAACACTGCCCACTGCCACCGCTTGGCCCCACCAGATTTGGCACCCCATCACTGAAAGCAGCAGCCTCCATCTTGGGACACCTTGTTGCCATCTTTAGTTGAGGCAATCCCCAGCTTGGAACACTGGCTGGGGCTTAGAAGCAATATCAAGGGCTAGAAGGGAAAACAAATGAATAACTTGAAAAAAACAAGGGAAGAAAGTGCCCCAAACAAACCAAGATACTACATTATTAGAATCCATGGGCAACACAACAGAAGAAACTACAGACTAAGGAATTCAGGCAGTACATAATTAAAATGTTCTATGAATTAAAGGATGATATAAGAGAGCAAATACAGGCAGCAAAAGATCATTTTGGTAAAGAGCTACATAAGCAAATACAGAAAGCAAAAGTTTACTTTAATAAGGGGATAGAGGTTCTGGAAAAAAAACAAACAGAAATCCTCGAAATAAAAGAAACACTAAATCAAATTAAAAACTCAATAAGAAACACCACTAACAGTTTAGATCACTTGAAAGAAAGGACCTCAGACAATGAAGACAAAGTATATAATCTAGAAAAGAATATTAATCATATAGTGAAGATGGTAAAAAACCATGAGCAGAATATTCAAGAAATATGGTATAACATAAAAAGACCAAACTTAAAAAATTATTGGGATAGAGGAAGACAGAGTTCCAAACCAAAGGTATGAACAATGAAATAATATCAGAAGAATTTCCAGACATGAAGAATGAATTGGAAAATCAAATCCAAGAGGCTTACAGAACACAAAACGTACAAACTCACAACAGATCCACACCAAGACACATTATAATGAAAATGTCTAGCATACAGAATAAGGAGAGAATTTTAAAAAGCCACAAGAGAAAGAAATCAGATTACAGGTCTCTATTAGGAAATTTGCAGCTTTTTCAATCCAGAACCTTAAAGCCAGAAGATCCTGGAACAACATATACCAGGCTCTGAAAGAAAATGGATGCCAACAAGAATCTTACATCCAGTAAAATTAACTTTTAGATTTGATTATGAAATAAAGACCTTCCATGATAAACAAAAGTTAAAAGAACTTACAACTAGAAAGCCTGCACTACAGAATATCCTTGGCAAAAGGAGAAAATGAAAAACAACAATGAAAATCAGCAAACAGAGGTATTACACTAAAGGAAAAACCAATCGATCAAAGGAGGAAACAAAGTCAAGTTAAATACCAAAAATGACCAGGAAAACAAATCATGTCTTAATAATAACCCTGAATGTTAATGGCCTAAACTCACCAATCAAAAGACATAGATTGGCGGATTGGATTAAAAAAAAAAAAAGACCCAACAATATGCTACCTTCAAGAGACTCATCTCATAGGAAAAGACATCCAAAGACTGAAGGTGAAAGGTTGGCAAAAAACATACCACTCACATGGACTGTGGAAACAAGCAGGGGTTTCCATCCTCATATCAAATAAAGTATACTTCAAGCCAAAGTTGATCAAAAGGGATAAAGAAGGACATTTCATACTGCTTAAGGGAACCATACATCAACAAGATATAACAATTATAAATACATATGTCCCAAACAATGGAGCATCTATGTTCATCAAACAAACTCTTCTCAAGTTCAAAAGTCAAATAGACCACAACACAATAATTCTGGGTGACTTTAACACACCTCTTTCACCACTGGATAGATCTTCCAAACAAAAGCTAAACAAAAAAACTATAGAACTCAATAATATAATCAATAACTTAGACTTAACAGACATATATAGAATATTTCATCCTTCAACCAGTGAATACACTTTCTTCTCAGCAGCATGTGGATCCTTCTCTAAAATAGGCCATATATTATGCTACAAAGCAACTCTGGGCAAATACAAAAAAGTAGAGATACTACCCTGCATTCTATGAAATCATAATGGAATGAAATTAGAAATCAATGATAAAATAAAAAAATAGAAGCTACTCCAACACTTGGAGATTAAATAGTATGCTATTGGATGAACAATGTATTGCAAAAGACATCAGACAGGAGATTAAAAAATTCTTAGAGGTAAATGAGAACATTGATACAACATATTGAAATCTCTGGGACACTATAAAGAGACCACTAAGAGGAAAGTTCATTGCATTGAGTTCATTCATTAAAAGAAGAAAATGTCAACAAACAAATGACCTAACATTATATCTCAAAGCCCTAGACAAAGAACAAATCAACACCAAAAGCAGTAGAAGACAGGAAATAATTAAAATCAGAGCTAAAATCAATGAAATTGAAACAAAAGAAACAATTAAAAAAACTGACAAAACAAAAAGTTGGTTATTTGAAAAAATAAATAAAATTGATAACCCTTTACCATGCTAATGAAGAGAAGGAGAAAACTCAAATTACTAACAACTGTGATGAAAAAGGAAATATCACAACGGAAACTACAGAAATACAGAAGATAATTAGAAATTATTTTGAAAATTTGTACTCCAATAAAATAGAAAATATTGAAAGCATCAACAAATTTCTAGAGTCATATGATTTGCCCAAACTGAATCAGGATGGTATACACAAGTTAAATAGATCAATTTCAAGTAATGAAATAGAAGATGCCATTCGAAGCCTGCTAACCAAAAAATGCCCAGGACCAAATGGATTCACAGCTGAGTTCAACAAGACCTTCAAAGAAGAACTAATACCAATACTCCTCAAATTATTTCATGAATTAGAAAAAGAGGGAACATTTCCAAACTCATTCTATGTGGTCAATATCACCCTGATTCCAAAACCAGACAAAGACACATCAAAGAAAGAAAACTTCAGACCAATATCTTTAATGAACATAGATGCAAAAATTCTCAATAAAATTCTGGAGAATGGAATACAAAAACATATCAAAAAGATAGTGCACCATGATCAAATGGGGTTCATCCTAGGAATGCAAGGTTGGTTCAACACTTGGAAATCAATAAATGTAATTCATCACATTAACAGACTCAAAGATAAGAATCATATGATCATCTCAATAGATGCAGAAAAAGCATTCAACAAAATACAGCACCCCTTCATGTTCAAAACACTAGAAAGACTAAGGATGACAGGAACATATTTTAACATTGTAAAAGCTATCTATGCTAAGCCCCAGGCCAACATCATTCTAAATGGAGAAAAACTGAAAGCATTCCCAATAAAAACTGGAACAATACAGGGATGCTCTCTTTCACCACTTCTATTTAACATAGTTATTTTTTTATTTTTGGTTGTAGATGAACACAATACCTTTATTTTATTTATTTATTTGTATGTGATGCTGAGTATCAAACCCAGTGCTTCACACATGTTAGGCAAGCACTTTAACCACTGAGCTAATTCTTCTGGAAAAATAAGAGACACAGAATAGCTAAAGCAGTCCTTAGCAAGAAGAATGAAGCAGGTGGCATCACTATTCCAGACCTAAAATAAACTTGGAGACCAATGGTAGAGAATAGAGGACACAGAGACAAACCCACATAAATACAGTTATCTCATATTAGACAAAGGCACCAAAAACATATATTGAAGAAAAGATAGCCTCTTCAACAAATGGTGCTTGGAAAACTGAAAATTCATATGCAATAAAATGAAATTAAGCCCCTATTTCTCACCACGTACAAAACTTAACTCAAAGTGGATCAAGGACCTAGAAATTAAACCAGAGACCCCGTGCCTGATAGAAAAAAAAAAGTAAGCCCAAATCTTCGTCAAGACCCTGACTTCCTTAATAAGACTCCTATAGAATAAGAAATAAAAATCAAGAATAAATGAAATGGATTCAAACTAAAAAGCTTCTTCTCAGCAAAAGAAATAAACAATGAAGTGAATAGGGAGCCGATAGAATGGGAGAAATTTTTTACCACATGCACATCAGATAAAACACTAATCTCTAGGATATATAAAGAATTCACAAATCTTAACACCAAATAAAACAAAACAAAAACAAAAACAAAAAACAAAAACCCAATTGGCCAGGGAACTGAATAGACACTTTTCAGAAAATGATATACAATGAATCAATAAATATATAAAAAAATATTCAGCATCTTTAGCAATTAGAGAAACAAAATCAAAACTACTCTAAGATTTCATCTCACTCCAGCTATTAAGAATATAAACAACAATAAGTGTTGATGAGTATGTGGGGAAAAAGTCACACTCATACATTGCTGGTGGGACTGCAAATTGGTGCAACGAATATGGAAAGCAGTATGGAGAATCCTTGGATAACTTAGAATGGAACCACTTTGACCTAGCTATCATACTCCTTTGTTTAAACCCAAAGGACTTAAAAAAAGCATACTATAGTGACACAGCCACATCAATGTTTATAGCAGCACAATTCACAATAGCTAAATGTGGAACGAACCTAGATGCCCTTCAGTAGATGAATGGATAAAGAAACTGTGGTATATATACACAATAAAATACTACTCAGCAATAAAAGAGAATAAAATCATGGCATTTGCAGGTAAATGAATGGAGTTGGAAAACATAATGCTAAGTGAAGTAAGCCAATCCCAAAAATCCAAATGCCAAATGTTTTCTCTGGTATATGGATGATGATTCATAATGGAGATTTGAGGGGGAGCATGGGAGGAATGGAGGAAATTTAGATTGGGCAGTGGGGAAGGAGAAGGGAAGGGGCATGGGGGTAAGAAAGACAGTGGAATGAGATGGACATCGTTTCTCTAAATACATATATGAAGACACAAATGGTGTGACTCTACTTTGTGTACAATCAGAGACGTGAAAAATCGTGCTCTATATGTGTAATATAAATTGAAATGCATTCTGCTGTCGTGAATAACAAATTAGAATAAACAAATACATTTTTAAAAATGTCTTACAAACATAGGAAAAGAGTGATTATTCTGAAACCATGGTAACAAGTAACCACCATAACTGGTTTTAAACCTGTTCAATCAAACAACAACTTGCCTCAGTAAACACAATTTTACAAGGCAACCACTCAGTGTAAGTCTCTCACTTCTGAACATCAGCCAATCAGGGACAGACTCACTCCAATAAGCATGTGTGTGAGTGCTGCCCAATCAATAAGAGTCTCACAATGAGTAACCAGACTTGTACAGATGGTGTCAACCTACTTACTTTTCTCAGAGTCAACCAGTTCTGAACTCCATGCTTCCATACACTAGGTAGGAGCAGCCATTTGTTCTGCTTGAAAAGACTGGGCCTGACTTGCACCTCTTATTATGACAAGCAAGGTTAGCTTTATCTTTTTATTTTAGCTATTGAATAATGATCTCTTTTTTTCTGACATTTATCAAGGTTCCACTGAAGTGTTTTGAAGTCTCAGTTTGGCAGCATTCCAGGGGACCATTAGACCAATAGGTGTACTCACAGGGCATCTTGTATCAAAATTCCATTTATTCTTCAAATATTCTCTCAAGTAAATTAGGCTTCAATAATAATCTGATCTCTGACAATTTTCACTGAGTTCTTCTTGCTGAATTTATTTTGTTATTCTAGGATTTGAGGCCAAATAGGTCTTTGTTTAGGGCTTTGTATAAAACAATTAGACCTTTTGGTTTAAAGATACACCATAGAGTAAATAATTGGATCTAGGTGTTAATTCAAGATAACAAGACCTTTTGTTTTGGAGGTAAGCCATTTGATAACTTTTTAACCATTAGCCTATTTATTCTCCTGTTTATTGCCTTGCTTTTGCTGCTGTTTGTCTATATAAACACAGTCTTGTTTCATGTGTTTTTGTTTTGTCCCTAATTTCTTGTTTCCATGGAGTGTATAGGAAGTATTCCATATAGAACATGTGGAAGCGTAGACTTGGTCAGTTTCCAACCTGGTGAAGTCATTTTTGAGGACTAATAGCTGGAAGTCCACTACATTTACAATATTTTGGTGTAAAAATGATTGGTCTAGGAGTCAACCATAAAACCTTCATGGCGTCTTCTTTTTATTTGTTAATTTCTGAAAGAAGCTCATTTTGTTTTGTCCATGCTCAAATTAAGAATTGTCACATTGCTGACTATATGGCTTCTTCATAATCCCTACTTGATTAGGGATCCCAATTACTCATTCTTATGTTACAGATTTGCTCATGCTTACATCTTTTATCCTCTTTCTGGAAGATCTTCTCTTTCTTTTAAGATGACTATAAATCTGTGGGAAGTTTACAAAATTCCATAGCAGATATACAGAATCTGGAAGCACAGTTTTTTAAAAGAAACACTGGGAATCATCTAGTTTTGAGATCTACGGAGGCAAGATCTGGCAAAACAGATTTTATAGACCAAATGAAACCTTAAATTGACACCTGCCCAGATTCTCCATGAAACATCCCACCACCGTGGGGACAAATTTGCCACAATATGTAACACTAATTGGAATTTTTTTCTGGTATTAACAGAAGACATGGCCAATTTACATCTTGTCTATAACTAAATTAAACTAATTATTGTGGATGTTGGGAATGGACTAAAACCACATTCTAAGTGATCCTTTGAACATTTGCAAATGAATTTTACACCATATATTCCTTTGTGATTGATGAATTTGTGCTAATATTAGTATATTTATTTTCTGGATGGAATAAATTATTTCCTTATCAAAAATCCACAGCATTCACAGTGGTGGAAATAAAAAAAAACAACAAAACCACAATTAGATTTTGTATTGCTTAGAATATTCCAATTATCTATCCAATGAAACAGAGACACATTCAACTAGAATGCCTATTCATAAATTTAAGTTGTGTAAGGCTTTTCCCATCACTCGTAGACTTTAGTGTCCTTTCCCCACTTCTCAATCTTATGGGGAAAAAAGGGTCCTCTCATTAAGGACCCAACTGAAAAGTTACACCAATAAGATATTATAGATTGAGGTTCTTTAGAGGGCCTCAAGAAGTTGATGGTTAGACAAGTTGTTTTACCCAAGATCCTCAGAGGAAGGTGATGAGTAGAGGGAGAAGATAGTTTGGGCCCAAGACTACTGAAGAAGATTTTCTAAATATCATACACTCCACTGCACATTTTCATTTGTTATCTTCTGGGCAACACTTTTCTCCTTTATTAAAGCTTGAAGGGGGTCTACTTTTGATTTAGCCTGTCATATTCCCCATATAAGGATTAATGACTTGCCTAAGGCCAGTGGTTGTCAAACCATGGCCTGCACAATAAGTGTGGCCTGCCACCTGTTTTTGTAAATAAAATTCTATTGGAACACAACCACAGCCAATTTTTCAAAAGCATATTATCCACAGCTGCTTTTATGCTATGACAACAGAACTGAGAAAGAATATATGATCCATGAAGCCAAAAATTTAATATCTAAATTTTTACAGAAAAGGTTCATCGAAAAATATCATCTGAATTCTATAATTCAGGTCTTTCAAGCTACTTTTATTTTGGCATTTTGATAAATGATAATTGCTATGTTGCTCTAACTTTACTTGATACTTTTGGCACATAATGCATAGATGAAGTGAAATGTCCTTGTAACAGGGAAATGACAAAATGCAAGCAATAGGTGTTTGTCACACAATACTGAAGTATAATATATTATAGCTCCACCAAAGTTGAGTTATTTCATACAGTTTTTCACTCCTTTTCTTATAAAGAAATCAGACTACATCACCATGTAGAACCAAAGTTAATTTTTCAATTGAATTATTAGTTAGGTCATTCCTAGGGTATGCTTTATGGTTTGTCTTCTAAGGATTCTCACTTTTTGGTATCCAGGTCAGTGAACTCTGTACCCCTCTCTCATTGAGTCAGGGTTGACCTTTATGACTAATAGAAATGGCAATAGTGATGGTATGTAAATTCCAGGATTCAATTATTAAAAACATTGTATTTTCTGCCTTGCTCGTTCTCATACCATTCATTGTAGGGGAAGTTAACTGCCATATTGTGAGCAGCCCCACATGAGGCAAGGAACTGAAACATCCTGTCAATAATCAGTAAGGGACTGAGGTCTCGTCAACAGCCAGCTGAGCGAACCTTCTCAGAAGCAGACCCCACACCAGAATTCAAGCCTTCAGAGAGCTACACCTTCCCTGATACCCTGGTGCGACTTCATAAGAGATGCTGATTCAGAACCACCCAGCTGAGCTCCTCCCAGATTCATGACCCTTGGAAACTATGTGTGTTAATATTCTTATTTTCAAATTTAGAATGGTTTGTTATAGAGCAATACATAACTAATACCATTCCCCAATATCCCCAAAGGATTATATCTCTCAGAAACAGCAAAAAAGTATATAATTTTTTATGGGAAGAGAATTCTGAGAGTAATGATCATATTTGTAGAAAAGAAATTACTAGAGGTACTCATCAAAAATTCGTTCTATATTTTGACTGGCATGGTGCATATATACAACTCAACCCCTGAAGCAAGACAAACTAGCTTCAACCAAGTGTGTAGTTATAGGCAACAGAATGGCCACACATTTTCTTTCAGTCAACCAGGGAAGATTCTTCAGCATTGCTAATACTGTCTAATCGTGTCGTGTCTAATCACTATAGGTGAATTGGAGTAGTCTATATGTAAGCTATAAGTAAAGTAAATCTGGCTGTCTTAAATGTCTTGGAAAATCTTGGGGATTTGTTTATTTTCATCATCAGATCTGGGGATTTGAGGCCAGGGTTTTGAATTAGTTCCAGGCCCTTGCAGTCATACTTACTTGCCTCACTGTTGTTCAATGTCTATTGTGTAGAGTCTCACATGCTTTTTTGTGCACTGTTGTGACAGATGATTCAGCAACTGATTCAAAGACAGAAACCAGAGTAAAATCACACGGACAGATATGAAAACTGAACATTGCATCTTCACCAACAAAACCTCACCTTCAAAGAAATCAACAACAGTAAAGATTTTCACAACACTCAAAATTCTCTCATGCAGCTTTGATTGACTGAAGAACAAGAGGATGAAAAGAAAATAAGGAAGTTCCCATAAATATAGGAAACAACTGATTTCTTTTTCTGTGCCAGTGGAAACAAGTAGCCACAAGATCCAGTTTTAAACCCATTCAATCAATAAAGAACAACTTGCCTCAGCAAGCCCCTCACTCATGAGAATCAGCCCATCAGGGACAGTCTCAAAACAATCAACACATCTCAGAGTGCCAACTAATCAACTGTAGCCTTACCCAAGTAACCGCGCTTCTCCAGATGTCAGCCCACTTACACCTTGAAAGTTTGACTATTCCTGGCTTGTCATGCCTTCCCCAAACAAAACCCCTATATGAGATCATTGGTTGGCTGTGCTTGGAGAGACTGACCATCACAGCCCTCCCTTATAGTAAGCAAAAAATTCAGCTTTGTCTTTTTTTATTTCAAATACTGAGTGGTGGTTTCATTATCCTTAGGCAAACTCCCTCGATTCTCTTATTATTTTAAAATTTCCTTCTTATTATTAGCACTAATAGTAATAGTTATGATGATGATGTTGGTGGTGATTTCATAACCTCCACTATATGCCATGCTCTAGGGTAAGGGCTTTAAATGCATTATTTCAATAATTGAGGATGTCCAATAATATATGGCTACTAGAACTTTTAGATTTTCAGGTAATGCTCAAATCCCAAGTTATCAGCCATGGTTCATGCATTATAGTCATTTGCTTGTTTGCCTTCAAATCCACTCCTTGCCCCTCCTTGCTCTGCTCTATGTCACAAAGGACTGACTCTTCCAGGTGTTTTCCAAGCTCTTCTATCATTTGGCTTCGGCTCAGTTCTGCTGATGAGAATCTATGGTGAAAGATGGAAGCAGGGAAGGAGGAAGGGAGAAGGCAGGGTATCTCTCTCCTTTTTGCTTCCGGAGATGGCCTGGACAATAGCTGTGCTTCTGTCCATCATTCCAGCCCTCTGGACATGCCTTTATCTTGGTGGTAGAGATGTGGTGCTGTAGATACTGAGGCTGTCTCACAAACCTGTTTGGAATCTCAGCTTTTATAGTTGTATTAGATTCCTTCTTTTCAAAACAGAGTGCTTTCCAACTTCCTGGATCACTGATAATAATCATCAAGAACGGATGGTAGAAAGTGTACAGGTAGAACTGAAAGACTTGAGATTTCATTCTAAGTCTGCTTCTTAAGTCTCTTGTGACCTAGAAACAAGCACAGTTTGGTGCCTCAGTCTTGCTGTGTATATAGTGGAATTTTTGGTCTTTAATGGTCCCCCACCACCCTGCCTAATCAGAACTTTCTTTAATGCCAGCCTTGTAAGAAATGGTTCACATTTATAAGGGTTATAAGTTTCCCCTTCTCTCACATAGTTTAAAATTACTTTAAAAGATAAAAGTACAGTCAGGCCTAGTAATACATGCCTGCAATCCCAGCTACTCAGGAAGCTAAGGCAGGAGGATCATAAGTATGAAGCTAACCTTAACAACTTAGGGAGACCCTGTGTCAAAATAAAAAAGAGTTGGGGATGTAGCTCAGTAGTTGAGCATCCCTTGGGAGAGGGAAAGTGCAGGATCCTTTTTCAAAAAATAGGAAAAAATTGTCATTAAGTTTTTCTTTAAAAATGTTTAATTATTTATAAAAACAATAGAGGTAATAGTGATATATGAGTAAAAACGTAACTTACAAAGTAAAAAAAAGTTGGGGGGGTCATAATTTTATGTAATGCAATAAATATATAATATACATTATTAATGTGATATCTTGGTTAATCATAAGATTTTTCAGTCTCGCTTTTCCACAAACTTATTTTATATGTCATAAAATTTTAATTTTTAGCAATTTTATTTTCAAATGATACAATTGAAAGTGACATAGTTGCTCTTGGAAAATGAGAGATTGCAAATAATTTTTGAGAATTCAAATTTTGGCAAGGATCTTTCTACTGATAGAATTGTTATTGGAACTGTTTTAAGCATTTTATAACTTGTGATTACATTTGGGATACATTTCTGATAATTTATTTTGAAATAAAAAATTAGTGCATGTAAAACTGATGATTCTTGTGGAATAGTTTTTCTAAAAATATTTACTTTTCATATCAATAAGTTTGTATAAATTTAAATTTAATTTTAAATGTCAAATTATACAATGAAATTTCTTTTGACATTTTCTGTAACTTGTGGAGGTTGTACAAGAAACTAAATGTGGGCTGGGGCTCAGTGGCAGAGTGCTTGCCTAGCATGTGTGAGGCACTGGGTTCGATCCTTAGCACCACATAAAAATAAATAAAGGCATTCTGTCTATCTACAACTATGAAAAAAAATTATTTTTAAAAAGAAACTAAATGTGATTTCATCGTTGTATAAAATTCAAAATGCTGGTTTATGCATTCTACCAATGCATCTTTAATTATAAGAAAAAATTAATTTTAAAATTATCTTCCTTATTAATAATTTGTTCACCTCAAGTTTCATATGGAAATAGTGTAGTTTTCCATCAAATGTCATGTTTTTTTACATTTACTTTCTATTTTAAACCTGTAGATATGTGCTTGGCAATGTTGAAGCAGTTTTTAGAACCTATGATTATAAACTCTTTTTTTAAAAAAATTATTTAGTTGTGGATAGACCTTTATCTTATTTATTTTTATGTGGCACTGAGGATCAAACCCAGTGCCTCACACATGCTAGGCAAGTGTTCTACCACTGAGCCACAACCCCAGCCACCGCCACCCACCCCCCTCGTGAGTTCTTTGATGACTCTCTGATATGCTTTCTTGCAATGACTATGTTTGGACTTTTGTTTTGTCATAGTTTATCAACAAAGCTTGTTGCCTGTGTTCCAGCAGTTCCAGTCCTGGACTCAGGTCAGAGTTAATATTTGTGCCAACCCCACAGTGTCAGGTTCCAGGGACTGATGGACAAGCCAGCTTCCACCACGAATCCAGAGATGCCTACATACAGAGCATCTCCTTTTTCTTGTGGCTGTGGCCATGCTGCTGTCACCACTGTTTTTTTTTTTTTTTCCACCATCACTGCTTCCTATCTGGGCTCAGGTCCAAGCCTAGCAGCCTCGGTCAGATAAATATAATCTTTTCTGTGCACCTAAGACCTTGAAAGATGAGCAGAAATGCAGAAGAGAAGCCAGGGTGTTTATCTTCTTTGTAAAATCATGTAAGAAATCTTTACAGCCTCAGATGTGGGGGGCTTGGTAACTGAGACTTTCTAGTATTGGTAAGTGAAAAATCAGGGGCCCAGACAGAGCTACAGATGCCTGGAAAAAAAAACCCTTATCATTTCCAGGGATACCCCTGGGAATAAGCAGATTGGTTCCAAGATATTCAAAGTTGTAATTAGTATTATAAGCAACTGCAAATCTTCCAGAAGTGGTGTTACATGAAGATTGGTGTGCTTGGAGCAAACTATCCAAAGATGAATTTTTGTATAGAATATAGAGATGAGTAATTATGCGCTGACCTAAATATGTATTTCTTCCAGGCCATGCTGTCCTTTATCTCCAAATATCTGACCACCTTGAGGAAATTTGAAGAATCTACTTATATGCATGCATGCTATCTTTACTTTTTGAAGATTCTACATGATTCATTTACTGTTGGTGTGAAGTACACTGTACTATTTCTTTGCGGTGGTATATTTTAAACCCTTTTTGTTATGGAAAATTTCAAACATATTCAAAAGTAGAGAGAATAGTATAATGAACCCTCTCAGGTATCCATTAACTCAGCTTCAATCATTTCATGGCTTTTCTTAGAAATCCCATCTACTTCCTTCAATCATAGATTATTTTGGAGTAATTCCCAAACATCCTTTCATTTTAGTTGCAAATGTTTCAATATGTGTCTTCAAAAGAGTAGGTAGCATTATTTCACCTAAAAAATGAACAATAATTCTTAACATAATAGTTATCATTTAGACTTCTGTCTTTTTTTCTAGTTTGTTTGAATCACAATATAAATAAGGCCCACATACTGCTTTGCCTCTCAAGACTTTTAATATATAATTGCCCCATCTCCCTTTGTTTTCCTTTATAATTTATTTTTTGAAGAAAGAGGGTCATTTGCATGATCAGAATGCTTCTTGCATCCTGAAGTATGAATGTTTGAATTTTGTACCCCCTCAAATGCACAACTTCTAACCCCATAAGCAAAGGAGTTAGGAAGTGAGGCCTTTGAGATGTAAATAGATCATAGAGGCAGAACCCTTACAAATGGAATTAATGCCCTTATAAGAGGCTAAACAGAGACCCCTTGTCCCTTCTCACATGTAAGGACAAAGACAAAATGTTGTACATGAACCAGTAACAGGCCCTCAGCTGACATCACATTTGCCAATGCCTTGATCTCAGACTTTCCAGCCTCCAGAACTTGGAGAAATACATTTCTTTTGATCAGAAGCTGTTCAGGTTATTGCATTTTGTTATAGCAGTGCAAATGGAGTAAGTCATAATACCCCTTAGGTATTATTTAATAAGTACTGCTGTTCTTTGTATTTCTGTAGGCTTGAGAGATTTATCTTTGATTATTTGGCATGTGGTTACTTCAAATGTGGTCTTGTATACTTCTATGTATTATTCTACCATAATAACATCCCTTTCTTTTAAAAAAAATATTTTTAGTTGTCAATGGACCTTTATTTTGTTTATTTATATATGTGGTGCTGAAAATTGAGCCCAGTGCCTCACACATGCTAGGCAAGTGCTCTACCATTGAGCTACAACCCCAACCCCTAATGTCCCTTTCTTAATATTAGCAGCCATTAAACATTTTTACAATTCATCATTTCAAATGTTTACAAAATTATTATATTTAAGTCATATCATAATTAGTTGGACTACTTGTATAAAGAGAAGTTTCTCTGTATAAAAGATGGTTTGTTGTGGTCTGAGGTATAGCACACATAAAAATAAAAAAAACCTTATTGATGCTTTCTCTTTATTTACCAGTTTTCAAAATAATGAATTGTTTCTCCTACAAGAGTGACTGATGAGTTTTGTTTTCTTTTTGTGACACAGACATGCTACCTATTACACTAGGGAGATAACTCCTTAGACCACTTTAGTATCTTCATGCAGGGTGATTGATTCCCCTAGAATGAGTGTTCAAAGGGATCAAGGTAGAATATGTTGTACTGTTTATGATCTATCCTTGAAAGACACGGGTTCCTGCCCTATGAACTCCTGTTCTTTTCTGTGACTCTCCAGTCAAGTTTTGTCTTGATAAATTGTGATACTGTTTTTTTTTTTTAATTTGTTCTTTTTAGTTATGCATAACAGTAGAGTATATTTTGACATACCATATATACATGGAATATAACTGTCCATTTGACGGTTGTATATAATGTGGATTATTATGTATATAATGTAGATTATTCTTATGAATACACTCTGGTGGTGCATTCATACATGAACATAGGAAAGTGATATATTCTACTGTCTTTCCTATTCCCATCCTCCCTTCCCTCATTCCCCTTTGTCTAATCCAATGAATTTCTATTCATCCCCCACCTTATTGTGTGTTAGTATCCATGTATCAGAGAGAACATTCGGCCTTTGTTTTTTTGCGATTGGCTTATTTCGCTTAGTACGATAGTCTCCAGTTCCACCCATTTACCAGCAAATGCCATAATTTCATTCTTTTTTGTGGCTGAGTAATATTTCATTGTGTATATATACCACATTTTCTTTACCCATTCATCTGTTGAAGGGCACCTAGGTTGGTTCCATAGCCTGGCTATTGTGAATTGAGCTGCTATAAACAATCATGTGGCCATGAATTATGATATTCTTGAGTCTTCATAGTCACTTACTCTGCAGCCACGTGTTTTCAGCAAGGGCAGACCCTTATAGGGTCTCTGTGGTAAGGCAAATCCTTATTATGCCCTAACTCAGATGGGGTTGGCTCTGAGGGACATCGAGAGTTCACTGGCTTGGGAGAGGGTAAAAGAAGAAGGGCAGGGTGGCCCTAGATCCAGAGGAGTTAGCACTTAATGGACATGCAACATCCAAAAGGCCAATGCAAATAATTCAGAAGTGACAGTCAGGAATCCTTGCCCAAAGGGACCCCTGAGGCATGAGACAGCACAGCAGGTGTGTCTAACTGGTGACAATACTGAAAGGGTGATAAGAGTCCATCTATGGTTTCAAGAGGGTGCATCTTGTTTTGGAATCCAAGGAACTGGTCCAACCACCCAAGGGAAGTTAGTGAGCTGAGGCTCCCATCAGGCCTCAAACTCCATCAAGGAAATTGAAGACAGGAAAGTCCCGCAGAACCTCAGTTTTGCAACAGGGACAGGATGGTGGAGGCAGGAGGGGGATAGAGCTCTGTGGGTCTGTGGGAGTTTAAGAGTTGAGGCTAGGTCTACCAGACCTGAGACCTGCAATGGCACGGACTCCTGGGTAGAGGCTGGGGCCTTGCTCACTGTTGAGTAGCCGGGCCCAACCTGTCCAGGTGGTCTTGGACTGAGCTAGCCTGCAGGGCTAGGGAGGGAAGGCCTCACAGTCCTCACTCAGAAGGCCCCGATTCATGCCAGACAACCCTTTCCCTCTACTTTTCTGTTTATGCATTCTGAGCCCTCCCTTGGGAGTTGAGATTCTATTCACGCTCTTGTTAGTTGTGTGATCTAGCGAAAGTCCCTTAGTCTCTGTTAGCCTCAGTTTCCTTTGGAGTAAAATGGAAATACTGTCAAATTCATAGATTGCTTGTGAGGATCAAGTAAGACTAAGTGATTGCAAGTTGGGCTCAATGCAAGTTGGTTCCTCTCCTCCCATCCCTCCTACACCAGGCATTAAAGACTCTTTGTATCATTAAAGCTTATCTCCTCTCTTCCCACCCCAACAAAGCTATAATGGTAATAATTTATATGTGCTCTGTAGTTTCCAGAAAAGTGTTCTAGGCATACTCCATTACCTCAGCTGATTTTTTTTCTCTCAACAATATATGAAATGATTATAGGGTTAAAAAATCTTTAAAAAATTCTATTGGCATTTAATAACATTAGACATGAATGAAGACATTTTCGTAAAATTCCCCATTGCATAGAGGCAAGGAGAAACTTGTCATTGATGAAAAAAATCTAAACTTGCCTATTTGAAGCAGAGAATAGGTGCATTTTTTTTTTTTTCCTCAGGAAACCCAGAGGTAGGATAGTAACCTCAAATGGGAAGGCTTCAGAGTAAAATACTCTATGTCTCTTTATAATGTAAGTAGAGTACATTAGCAAGTTAATGAAAAAACTGCACCTACCTTTGGGTTTAGGTTATCTTTTGCCTAAAAATGATTGCCTTAGTAGGGCTATGTGTCTTTTAGTCCAAGCAGCATCCACTGAAGATTGGGAACCAGGGCAGGAAGGTGAGGCAAGCCTAACTTCCATCAAGGCAAGTGGACTTTTGTCCTAAAGAGACAGGTCAGCTTGGAGCGGCACTGGTGGGCGGGACCGTTGGGTCACTCCACAGGAGTTGAGTGACTTAAGAGGAGCAACCCTGGCTTGTGGGAACGTTTAAGGACTTGAGAGGGTGTTCCAGGCATCTTTGGGATGCAGAGAGCAGCCTCATTTTGAAGGAAATGGATGTCATGCATCTTCCTTCCAGAGGAAGGAAAGAGATGGGCCTTAGGCTAGCAATAGGAGGTCTTCCTTCCTCCATTGGAGTCACTCTTATCAGGAAAAGACCTGTGGGGAGCAGGGAAGTCACCTTGTGTTTGGACTGTGAGTCATCACTGCTAGTCCTTGGATGGGCGGCCTTCTGGGTGGGCTCTATTTTCTTTGGCAAAGTCTATTTAGAGGGACTATATTTTCTGAGATGGACCTTGAGGCATTAATGCAGCGGGGGCGGTGGTGGCGGTGTTGATGATGTGGAGCATCTGTCCATGTTGAAGGCCAAAGTGAAATGGGGAAAGCAGAAAGAGTCTGGGATAGGTAGTTTGTGTGAGCAGAGGTGCTATGCATGGAGCAGAGCAGTAATCCAGAAAGAGCCTTCTGACCCAGGGGCTCTGTCATCATTCTTCAGAGCCGCAGCTTGGATCTTAAATGTGCCCCAAAGCCACGTGTGGGAAAGGTGTGGTGTCCAGCCAGTGGCACTGTTGGGGGATGACACTTTAAGAGGTGGAGCTGAGTGGGAGGAAGCTGGGGGGGGGGCGGGGCCTGCCCTTGAAGGGGATCCTGGGACAGCAAGATCCTTTCCTCCGTTTTTTGTATCCTGGCTGCCCCAAGTGAGCAGCTTTTCTTCACCGCAAGCTGCCTTCTAAGATGTACTGCCTCATCATGGACCCAAAGGCAGTGTAGCCAACCAACCATGATCTGAAACTATGAGCCAAAATAAACCTTTCTTCTTTATAAGTTGATATCTCAGGAATTTTGTCAACAGTGATGGAAAGTTGACTAATACACTCAAATTTCCACCGTTGTATACGAGAGGATAACTTTCTGCTTTTACAGGGATGTGGATCAGGTTCTTGTCATTAAAGAGAAATGTGCAAACACTGGGACTGATAATGGCTAAATGATAGTTATATTGGGTACATGTATGAGCATAAAATAACAAACCCTATCATAATGTACAACTATAATGCATCAATAAAAATGTGGAAAGTTAAAAAAAAAAGAGAGAGAAACCTGCCCTTTGGAAGTTGGAGACTTGGGGGAATAGCCAGGTTTTGAAACCTTCAACACCCAGTTTAGAAATTATTTCTTCTTAATACCTTCTCAGCCTCATGTCTGAGCTCATTTGTCTTTCTTAGTGCTCTTTGAGCCCCCCTGGGTGCTATTGTTCATATAATTAAATAATAACAACAACTAACATTCATTGAGCACTTATTTTGTGTCAAACAGTGAATTAAGTGCTTTACACGGATTGAGATAATCATCTGATTGAGGACACTGACACAGTATTATTCTCGAATTCGGGACCCCCAAAAGACCACCAGAGACCAAGATCGATGTAGGCAGCAAAGAAGTGTTTATTGCGAGCTAGCTCGGTCCTCCGCAAGCACACACAGCAACTGGTGACGCTGAGAGGCCCTGAGCCCAGGGTTTGCAGCAGTTTTATACACTCTTTGGGGAAGGCAGGGACACCACATACATCATAGCATCTCTTAGTAAATCATCACACACCTCGGGAAAATCATAAAACAACTCTAAAACATGATTAGCACATTCACTGGTGGGAACAAGTTGGGTAGGGGTGATTGGTTAATACAAGAGGGGTATTCCTTTGAACGATTGGTTTAAGTCACGAGGGGAGTAGTGCTGAACTACATGGTTTCCCAACATGTTATCAACACCATAAACTACTGGGAGGGTCATCTGACATCCCAGGTATTTTCCCTGTCTCATGCTGATTGGTGGTTGCTAGGGGGTTGCTATGGGTCCTCACCTAGCCTCACTGAGTCAGGGACACCAGATCTCTCCTGTTATTTGTAGATAAACAACTCAGCAGGGTGGGTATGTGCCTAGGAATGCTCTGTGGGTCTTTCCAAGGTCAAGGGTCACACCCCCTTCCTTGGACAGGCTTTGCTCTGAGGTAGAGGCTGGTTTTTCAACAGAAATCATGTGGTTTTCCTCAAGTCCTACAACAAAGCAATCATAGAACCAGGATCTGAATCCAGGTGTCTGGCCCAGAGCCAAGTGTGCAAGAATTAGAATGTCCTCATCTTATCGTTCATCTTAGGATTCTCTGTAGGAGAGTCTCCATCTTTTGTCCTTGTATTGTCATGATTTTGTGCATCCTTAGGCACACAGCCTTTGGCAAATGTTTATGGAAAGATGAATGAAAGATAAGAACCGAAAAAACAAACGAGGACAAACGTTGCACAACACACCAAAGAATATTTTTTAATGAATAATATAAAATAATCAACTCTACTCTTGGCACATAATAACCACTCAATAAATGTAGCCATTATTATTATCATTGAATATGGAAGTATATTTATTTAGAAGAACATTTATTCTTGCACTGGCATGCATAAAATACCTTATCCCCTCCCCCCAGATTCCTTTATATATATTTTCATATGATTTTAGAAAGAGGTAAGCATTTCATTTCCATGTAATATTTTGGTTGTGTAGTAGTTAAATATCATTTTCAATGAAGTTTTCCCTTGCAATTTGAGCTGCACTTGCTTGAAATATGGATATAGTAAGTAAAAATTAGGCTGCTGAAAGTTCAATTGAAGCAAGCGGCAGTGTAACAATATGAGAATTCAGATGCCACTAAATGTAAAAGGGTTTTTTATCAAATACATCCAGCCACCACAGCCTGAGGACAAAACGCAATCCCCAGATTAGAGGAGTATTGTGATTTTAGTATGATACAAAATCAGTTTTCTCGATTATTGCTTCTTGGCCAATCTATTTCCATTATGCTTGTTACAAAAGTATCTAAATTGATTTCACATAAAAATTTTTGTAAATATAAAATGTACTCATTTATGGTGTCCAGATATCCTGCTCTGGATGTCTTTGAGGAGATAAATCAAGTAAATTATTGTTATATTATTAAAGTTGTTATATTTACCCTTTAGCCACTAGAAGCAGAGCCGGCTAGTTGCACATTCCATAACCATTCTCTTTCCTCCCTAAGAACAAAGTCCTACATTTATGTGCAGAGAGTACACCCAACTAAGAAAGTCACCCTCTCTTGGTATAGATATGATTATATATTATAATTCTGCTCAAACATGGAAGTGTTGTGAGTTATTTCTGGCAAGTCCTCTTAAGACAGGGACTAGACCCTTCTTCTCTCCTTCCATCTTCCTGTTGCCTGAAATGTATATATAATTGCTGGAACTCTCACAGCCATTTTGGGCCATGAGGTTACTTTGGGAAAGGCAGCCATGGATGGCAAAACATCAGTGTAGAAAGATCCTGAATCTCTAATATTATGGAGCCTTCACATTAGCAATATCTGGCCTCTTGTTCTGTAAAGTAAGTATAAACTTTAATCTTATTTCCACGGTTATATTGGGTTTTATTATTATATGCAGCAAAATCCAATCCTCATAAATAAATCATTATTCTAAAAAAAGAACAGAAACTCTTCAAGAAAACTTTATATTTCTATCAGCATATGAAGGTAATGTCATTGTATGGTGCTTCATAACTGTTCATGTTTAGCTTCCTTCTCTAGCTTCTCTCCTTCAATAATCCTTCAGCTTCCCTTGAAGCTCTTAGCTATTTTCATAAGGCTTATTACTGTATTCCTCTTTTCAGTACCTCTGTAAGGATCTTATATGTTTCTCAGTTCTCTGTCTCATTTCTGAAGTCCAGGAGAGACCGGCATAAAATCACTGTGACATCAGCGGACACAGGTGCTTCTCATTAATTCAGTGGGTAGAAATTTGTGGACACAACTGGGCTAAGTGATTTTTAAAAAAAATTTCATATGATTTGTAGGGATTCATTTTTAGATAGTGTTTCTTTTCTTTTTGGGGTTGTCACAATCATCTTTTTTTTTTTTCCTTTTATTAGAGCTTTCTGGTTAAACAGAGTAGTCGGGTTCATCCTGACGGACTCATCATACTTAGAAATCGGTTTCAGTTCATGACCCTCCCCTCCTAGAGAGTGTATCCTTTGGTCAGCAGCCTTCCCTTCCCCCTCCCCTTTCTTGGTGGCTCCAGTGGCTGGGGACTTTCCACCTGGCTAAAGAGACCCAAAATGGCCAATCAGAAGCTGACATGGCAAAGACCCCAACCACCATGGTTCCGGCTGGCTGAAGCAATCACCCTGTCATCTCACATCAGCCCTGACCAACCCGCGACAGACACGATGCCCCTAAACTCAGCCCCTTCAACCTGATGTGTGATGCTGGCTTAGGTCCTCCTACCTCCAGCTTCTCTCGTTAGCATTGTTCTTGCCTTTCCTGCCTGTGACTTCCCGGACCCTCATCCTTTTGAGGACCGATAAACCAATAAACTTGGAGTGCCCCCCAGTAAATCTTCTTTGGGTGCCTCATTCTTTCTGTGGTTCCTGATCTCGCGCTCTTTCTGCTTTACATGTGTCTGTGATGATAGATTAGCAAACAGCAGAACCAGGCAGTCGTGATTTCACCTAAGCATTTGATAGTTTCTGATGAGAAGAAGTGAATACAAAGAACTTCAGCCAAGGAGTCTGGAGATCTCACTCTCGACTCAGACACATGAAGTTATAAGACTGCTATGCTCGAATTCGGGACCCCCAAAGACCACCAGAGACCCAAGATCGATGCAAGCAGCAAAGAGGTGTTTATTGCGAGCTAGCTCGGTCCTCCGCACGCACACACAGCAACTGGTGATGCTGAGAGGCCCTGAGCCCAGGGTTTGCAGCAGTTTTATACATTCTTTGGAGAGGGCAGGGACTTCACATACATCATAGCAAATCATCACACACCGCGGGAAAATCAAATAACAACTCTAAAACATGATTAGCACATTCACTGGTGGGAACAAGTTGGGTAGGGGTGATTGGTCAGTACAAAAGGGGTATTCATTTGAACTGATTGTTTTAAGCCAAGAGGGTGTACGTGCTGAACTACATGGTTTCCCAACATGTTATCAACCACCATAAACTACTGGGAGGGTCATCTGGCATCCCAGGTATTTCCCTGTCTCATGCTGATTGGTGGCAGCTGGGGGGCTGCTATGGATCCCCACCTAGCCTGACTGAGTCAGGGACACCTGGCGCAGCAGATCTCTCCTGTTATTTGTAGATAAACAACTCAGCAGGATGGGAATGTACTTAGGAGTGCTCTGTGGGTTTTTCCAAGGACAAAGGCCATGTCCCTTCCTTGGACAGTTTTGCTCTGAGGTAGAGGCTGGTTTTTCAAGACTTAGAAATGGTATCAGAGATCCTCGATTCTCACTTTCCTTTTTTGTAAAAAGTTGTGAGTAAGATGAACAAACGAATGCACAAGTTGAAAGAACCAAGCAAACATGTATTTGTTTTTAACTCTAAAGTCCTTTGCAAATATGAGTAGTTTTGGTCAATATGTAAAAATCTGGATCCAGATTTAATGTTGCTGAGCCTCAGTTTTCTTACCTGTAAATTGAGAATAGCAATACGTTCTTGTGAGAATTCAAATGAAGTGATGTATGTTAAGATTCCAAGACAGTACCTCATGCTCAATAAATGAAAAATATAAGGGGCTGAGGCTGTGGCTCAGTGGTAGAGCGCTTGCCTATCTTGTATGAGGCACTGGGTTTGATTTTCAGCACCTTGCCTTATTAAAATAAATTTTATTTATTTATTAAATAATAAATCAGCTTCTGATTGACACCTTATTTAAATAAATAAATAAATAAAAGTTGTTTTATCCATCTACAACTAAAAATATATTTAAAAATGAAAATATTAGATTATTATGCTGTGACTGTTATTGATACCGCTGTTGACCGGTGACGAGTTCTTGCTTCCCCAATGTTGAAGAATAACACCAAAGAAGCACGCCGAGGCAAGGTCAGAATAGAAATTAGAAGTTTATTAAAGGACAGCAGAAAAGACTTCTCCCGGAGGAAGAAGGGGACCCAAGAGGTGGGAATCCGTGGAAGTGCCATTGTTTCCCCTTTTTATAGTTTTGGTGATGGAATGTAGGTTGGAGGCCCGAGGGGTGGGACACAGGTGGGCTTAATTATCACCTTTTGGGATGGGCTATTTCCAAATCTGTTGGGGCTGTTTCCTGGGCTCCATTAACATTTCTTTGAGGTGGACTTTGGCCTAGGGCCTTTTCAGGACTCATTAACATTCCATGAGTTGTCCTGCGTTTTCCCTGAGTCATTCCCAGCATGGCCTCCATTTTAGATTTCACTCGATATTAGACGCGATTTACCTAACTACACTGACTACCTAACTTTAAATCTGGCTTCATTATTATTACTTTTTCAGAGATCCGTGGTGTCTTGCTGCCATTTAAGGTAGACAAGAGGAAGGGTAGTAGAACCATATTATTAAAAGAATATCCAGAGCTGGGGTCGTGGCTCAATGGTAGAGCACTTGCTTAGCACGTGTGAGCCACTGGGTTCGATTCTCACCACCACATATAAATAAATAAAATACAGGTTCATCAACAACTAAAAAATATTATTAATAATAAAAAAGAATATCCATTACTAGTTTGACATTAATGTAAAGGAACACATTGGGTAGAACAGCATGGGCTCAGCCAAGGTCGAAGGGCTGTGCATGAAGACACAGTTTGCTGATGACATTTGATGATACCACAGAGTTGGGGAGAATAGAGCCATGTAGTAGAAACGGCCTGGGGTGAGAGGACTCAAGAATGAGCTTTGAGCCCCAAACTCAACCTCACCATCATTCAGTCTTACCATCTGCAAAATGATAATAATGTTAGCAAAATGCTGGGTAGATACTACATATGAATATATGTTTTCAAAGATCTCACGTAACTCCTGTCTGATTCTGCAATGCAGTGTTGGGCTTGCTTCTTTGCCATCTGAAGCTGCCGCAGTCTGGCTGGGCACAAATAACAGAGCCGCCACAATGCCTTGTAGATTCAAACAGCAACTCTTTATTCCCCAACTCTCACCGGCACTGCACACACCACCCGGGGCCACAATCCCTCCACCGGGCTCTGTCCAATCTCTCCTACCCGCCCCCCACCGGAACTCCAAAGTAGCAGGCGCCCAAGGCAGCAAGAGCCGCCCTATTGCCCGACTGTAAAGGTCAAATATACAATTCAATCAATCCAGCATCACAGCAATTATATATATAGCTTAACTCAAATCATCATCTCAATGGTTCGTTGGCGTCATCTTTCAATCATTCTCTCTGGCAAATGCCAGGCGTCATTCTGACTGGGCCGTGGCTCTCAACATGAAGCATCCCAGTAAGCAGTGATAATATAAGCATTGCTCAACAGATTCAAAGTTGTGCAACTATTGACAATTCCTATAAAAACTAGAATTTTTTTTTTTTTTTTTTTGATACCAGGGATTGAGCCCAGGAGTGCTTAACCACTGAGATACTCCACCCCCCAGCCCTTTTTATTTTTAATTTTGAGACAGGACCTTGCTAAGTCACTTAGAGTCTTGCTAAATTTCTGAGGCTGGCTTTGAATTTTTGATCCTCCTGCCTCCTGAGCTGTTGAGATTATAGGTCTGCACCACCATGCCCTGCAAGGGAATTAGAATTATTTAAAATTTTGTACACAAAAATATGCCCTTACTAATGTTACAAATTCTTGCACTCAAAATTTGCATGAAATACAAGCAAATGGACAGACTTAGGCAGCTATTCAGGAGAAGGACTGTGTTTGGGGGATTCTGAGGCCTGCCTGAATCATTGGAAAGGTGTGAGAATAGCAATTTGACCCAAATCTGGCCATTGTTTCTTAAACATCCAGCCTTGAAAGAGCACTGACAATCAAAACCCTTTGTCTCTCAGCCCTTTCTCTGAGACAACACTACCTCGTTTGTGTGTGTGTGGGGGGGGGGCGGGGGAAGCTGGCTGAATGAGTGAGATTGTATGAAGTTGGGTGAGACAGGACTTTGAAGCTATACTGGTACTTGTTATTTTCATGTTTGCTATTCAGACTGTCAGAAGTTTCTATCTGCAGGTATCTGCCAACGGTGGCTCTATGGAATGCATTCTTCTAGCCTCACCTGACTTGGGAAGCCGTGGGGTTTATGACCTTGCCAAGGCTGCTGCAGTAAAGGACTCTGTGGGCCCATGCACTTCTCTTACCTGGGGCTAATGCTCAGTCTCAGGCCCCTCTTTCCATTTCCAGGTGTGTATGCACTGCAATGCCCTAAGGGATATTGATTCCCTAGTGGTTGCTGAAGGGGACCCAGCCTGGGCTTTCAGGGGAAAAAACTCATAGAGTAAAATTTGATCAGTGATAAATGGGATTCCAGATGGAGCTAGCAGATATACTCCCTTTCTATATCTCCCTCCAATTGTTCTAAGTCGTTTTTTTTTTTTTTTTTTTTTTTCAGTATAGCCTGTCCAGGCACATTCTGCATGGTCAGGTGGGAGTACCAATCAAGTCAAAGCTTGTTGTGGAGTGAAACCAGCATGGTTGATGCATTATCTTACGACGTTTGCTTCCTAGCCTCCTCTGCTTCAAAGCTACCTTTGCCTATATTCTTGTTGCCCTGGGATTGCACTTGTCAATAAAGTCTTGCCTCAGAATCTTTTTTTTTTTTTTAAAGGAACTCAGATGAAGACTGAAGACATTAACTATAGCCATCAGTTGAGTGAGGCCCTGAGACCCTACCTTTTAGAAGACAGTAGAGCAAAAACTAAATACAAAGCCGTGCACCATGACAATGTACCATCTCAACTTTGAGATCCTCTGAAACTTGACAGTTATCTCTAGTTCCAGTGATTTCTTTTTGTGCTAATTCTTGGAAACACCTGATTTGCTTGGAGATTTGCAGATGCTTAAAACTTCGAGATTTATTTAAGGTCTCACCTTATGTGCCAGCCAGCATTTTCCTTGGGGCTTTGTAACATATTTTTAATATGCTCATGTTTCTGTAGGCATTTTGCTTTGGAGAACACACCATTCAGTTTTTCTTTAATAATAGCATTTTATCATAGTTCTCTTCTCCCCAAATCAAATTACTGTCAGATTTTTTTCCTGCTTCTCTCTTGAGTCAGGTAATTGAGTATAATGATGTTGTTTACCAATGGATACTGTCTAGACCAATTTTATCTTATTTTTTAAAAAATAATTTAGCAGAACTTGCAGTCTAACTTGATACCTATATGGTATTGTAGTGGGATTTTTGGACCTAGACATTAATATTTTTGCACATATTACTTTTTCTGGGTAGAAGGAATTTCTGTAAATGGGACTTTGGTTAGATGGTGGTAAAGTCTGGGGTGAGGAGGAGTGTTCTGTAGTCCTGTGATTGGGCCTCAGTCTTTTACTGAGTGTGTACTTCTAGACTGTGAATGTAGCAAATACTTCTTAATTATTTCCTTCCCTTAGGTGGGACAGGAGGACTGGAGTCAGATGGAGTGGGTGTTTCTTTTCTCCCAGGTCAGTTAGTCTCTGATAAATCCCCAGCAAGCTAAGTTCTGATTGGTTTCTCCTGGGGACAGATATTGTTAAGAAGACCAAAATGTTCTGGCATGTTTAAAAATGGTCCTCCCCACATTTCAAGATGCACAAAGGTATTTTCCCCATTATTCACTGTAAGAAGCTGGTAGAGCCCCAGGAGGTAAAACCCCCTGAAGTAGTCCCCCTCCCCACCTGTGTTGGAGTCCGCCTGGACTGGAGTTTTTGTCCATCAGACACGTCTACACTGAATCTCCAGCAATTTTTCAATTACAGATCAGGATTTCCTACCCAAGAATGGTTTCAGTACTTTTCTGTTCATCAGCTTCTTCTGTCTGTCTCTACAACTTTGGGGGCACAAGGCAGTTTGCCCTGTGACCTCACTTCTACTGTGGACCTAAGAAAAATTGTTGATTTTTCAATGAGTTCAGTTTTTGACTCGCTAGGGCAATGTGGCCACTTCTGAGCTATGTACAAATGCTGGACTAGAAATGGAGATTTGAAATTATAAGTTTATTTTAAAAAAGGTTTTAGGACTAATCTGGTTATCCATTTATTCTAGGCTGATTTTGGTCATTTATGACTATCGAGGAATTGGTCCATGTCTTCTTGTTGTTGAATATATATGCATAGAGTTGTGTGTAGTATTTTCTTATCATCTTTTTAAAGGCTGGAGGATCTGTAGTGATATCCCCTATTTCACTCCTGTTATTGGCAATATTTCTCTCTTATCATCTTTGTCAACCTTGCTAGAAGTTTATCAATTTTATTGATTTTCTTCAAAGAACCAACTTCTTATTTTGTTGATTTTTCTCTATTGTTTCCCTGTTTTTCTTTTTATTTCATTGATTTCTACTCTTTATTATTTCCTTTCTTCTGCTGGCTTAGAGCTTATTTTGCTCTTGAAGTAGGAAATTGATTTATTAACCCAAAACCTTTCTTTCTTTTTTTTTGAGAAAGGGATCTTGCTAAGTTGCCAGGTTGACCTCAAATTTGGCAATCCTCCCACCTCAGCCTACTGGATAGCTGGGATTATTGGCATGGGCCTCCTGGCCCTGCTTCTAATAGAAGCATTTAAACGCTTTCAATTTCTTGGCATTGCTTTAACTGCATCTCACATATTTTGATATATTGTAATTGCAGTGAAATTTAAAAATTTCCCCTGAAACTCCATTTTGTATGAGTTAGTTAGGTTTTCATTGTTGTGATAAAAATACCTGACAAGAACAACCTAGAGAAGGAAAATTTTATTTTGGCTAAGGTTTTAGAGGTTTAGTTCATGGTCAGCCCACTCCATTGCTCTGGGCCCAGGCTTACCCAGAATGTCATGGTGGAGTGCGGATCCACTCATAGCAGCTGCAAAGCAGAGAGAGAATGAGGGAAGAGCTGGCAGGGAAGATAAACCCTTTCAGGGCACATCCCCAGTGACCTACCTACTTCAGCTACTCCCCACCTGCTACATTACTATCCAATTAGTCCATTCAAATAAGGATAGGCTAATTAGGTTTCAACTTTCATAATCTAAGCATTTCACCTCTGAATATTCCTGTATCAACCCAATCTTTTGGGGAACACCTCATATCCAAACCATATCAGATATTTTAAAATGTCTTGTTTAATTTCCAAGTGTTCAGAATTTTTCTCTTATTTTTTGTTATTGATTTCTGGTTTATTCCATTTTATGCTTGGAAAACATACTCTGATTTTAACTTTCAAAAATTTGTTGAGATTCTATGGCCTAAGAGATGGTCTTAGGTGGTCTATCTTGGGTCTATCTCAAACACTTGAGAAAAAGTCATTAGGTAGAAAGTGTTATATGTCAATTAGACACTGTTAGCTAATTATATTGTTCAGATATTCTATACTCTGGATGATTTTCTACTAATAGTTTTATCAGTTGCCATAAAAAAAAACCCACTAAGCTTTGAAGAGGCTGTTTGGAAGAATCATCATCCCCAATAAGATTTAAATTAATGTTCTATTTCAAAACAACATGTGCCTCCCTGCTTTTTTCCAAACTAAGGCCAGAACCAAACAAGTCACTCCCCTTTTGCTGACAACCCAAATTATTTTCTGAACCATTCATCTTGAAAGCACCTGCCTCATCTTCCAACCTGACATATTCACAGGTTGCTACTTTCTCCCCATGGTTGATTTGTTTCTGCCAAATGTCTTCTGAAACAATAAGCTGTTAGGGGTAAGAAAAAAATTTGTTAATACCTGATGTGTGTCATATAAAAGAGTTAGGTTAAGAAATGATCTCAAATGTTAAATTCAAGCTATCCTCTTCTTAGTTTTATGTGAGTACTAATTATTTGCCCAAGACCATTTGACTTTGCCAGATCCTCTGCACCTGTCCTATCCTTTATATGTCATTATTTAAAACCACCTTTCATACTGTCTAGATATGCTATGTGGAAGTGCTAAGTAAACAGTGCCAAATGATCTGGATCTATCCATTAAGTCTCCTGGGCTAAAAAGCCCTGGGAATTCTTAGTTGGAGATTTCTCTGTTATTGCATACATTGGACATATCTCTAGTGGATTTTGATTCTAAGTATCTTTCAAATTTCTTCCTTCTTTTTTTCATATCTGTTGCCACTGGCTTGGTTTAGGCCCTTATTGAGATTTTCCTGAACCATTCCAATAATAGAAGAACTAATCTTCACTCTTCTTTAATTCATTTTTCCACACTATTGCTGTCAAAATGATCTTTTTAAATATAAACAAAATTATATCTTTCTCCTGCTTGAAGTTCTTTTCTAGGTATCCCTGTAGGTACGGAGGTTAAATTCAGGTTACAAGTCAGCCCACACAACTTTACCTGCCTCCTGACATCATTCCCAGCATCCCTCCTCTCGTGCTTGTTGACTGTCACTTGACTTGAAATTATAAGTGAATACTGCTTAATAACCTATGGTTTTGCAAATATCATCCCTTCTGCCTAATGTGCATTTTCTACTCAACCTTCAAGACTAAACCCTTCAGATCCTTGAAGATGCCTTTCTGGGCAGAATGAATTTGCCCGTCCCATGTTCATAGCATCTTTTAAGTGTTATTCCCGTGAGACACAGTATTGAATTGTGGTTTAAGCTATGGGCTCTGAAGCTGAAGTATGCGGGTTTAAATCACATTTCCTGTGTTACTACCTGAGCAACCTCTGGCAAGTTTCTTAGCTTTTTAAATGTCTGTTTCACTGTTTAAAATGATTAAAATGCCTTGGCTTTACATTGAAGAGACACATGTGGAGTACTTACAATGATGTCTAACTCAATGTGAACACTCGATGCATATCCATTGTTCCCCCAAATTTATTTTATTTTCAGTTTGTTCTTCCATAAGATTCTAAACTTTTAAAGGAATGGTCCTTGTCTTTGTTATCGCAGCATTTAGTGCAATGGAGGCAGTGAATGTTCTCTGAATGTGTGAATCAAGTATCAGCACCTTACATAAGGTACCATTAGAGATAGTGGGACTTACCTACTCCCCACTCCTCCTGACACATTTAGTTCATACTAGAACAAGCTAGCAGTATGCATAGCAGGTCTTCAAACAATTATAGTAAATGTATGTACACTGTATGAGAGATGGCATTATGTATTTCCGAAGTAAGTTTTCTAAACTTTGAGAAAGAGTTTCTAAATTTTCTAGACTTTTGTTGTTTGGTGATTTTTATTACAAAATCAGCACTGTCCTTCTTGTTGGTATATGGCATCTTTTATGATATTGTGCATTGCTAGTTTCAAATTACCACAAAATTCATGTTCCTCATGTTGTTAGTTTAGTAGAAAATTCTGTTTCTTACCTTCTTTGAATCTATCACATATCTTTGTATTTTAAATAATGTTTCAAAAATCACGTCATCAACAGACTAATAGCAAACAAGCTCTTGCTGTCTGCATGGCATATCCCCGAGAAAGAGCTACTAAATGGCATGAGATTTCATTTTAGAGCAACATCCTCTGCCAAATACACAGACATTCATCATCCTCCATTTCTAGATTAATAAGTTTTGATTTAATAAGCGCGTCATCATTTTCAGACTGACTACATTGTGAAGCAGTCCATAATCTTCTGGATGTCTATTAGAATTAGGTTTGAGTAGGAATGATAGAAGCTAACAGGGGTTTAAAGAAGTTAAAGTTTTATTTCTCTTATGTAAACACTGGCAGTCGTGGTCGGAAAGGCAGTGCAATCATCAGAGACCAAATGCTCCATCTTGCTGTCCTCCCATTCTTAATATGTAGGTTTAACTCCTAGTTTAAAATATGGCTGCTCCAGCTCCAGCATTCACATCTGCAGTCTAGTTAGCAGGAAAGAGGAAAGGGAAAAAGAGTATTCGGCTGCTATTTAAGGACACTTCCGAGAGAAGTTGCACATACTTTTTCATTCATCAGAACTTGATCATAAGGATGCACCCACGGGCTGGGTGTGTGAGCTATGCATGTTTGAGTGTATGAGGGGACTGGTCTGGCATTGTGTGATGACTAGGCTGTGCAATGCAAATGTGTCTTTCCTCTAGCTGCGCCCATGATCCCACACAGTACTTGTGATGGGTGTGACTTGCCAAGATGTCAATCAATCCGCTGACCACAAGACATCACCAAGCAAGACTCCACCTTTCAAAATCCTGCCCCTTGCTTTATTTGGCTAGAATATTCTATCGAATGTCTTCTCCCCAGTAAATAGGGGGGTTCAGGTTGTGCTCACTCTCTTGCTCTTTCCAGCGCTACCCAGTGTGGAGCTGACCCTTGGGGTCACCAAGATGTCCTGCCCTCCTTCTTAGAAGCTCATGTTCATGGGCTGCATGGTTTCTTTGCTGTTTTCTTAGTTATTGATACAGCCAGCTCCTTTGTTCCCTGCTCATCTCGCCAGCCCAGCCAGCCGGTGACACCTATTGATGTAACAATATATATATATATATTTCTGAAGGATAAAAATTAGTATATCAGCTAATGTGAAACTCTTTTCAAATTCTAGAATCAATGTATTTATGAATTGATTTCAAAATACTAAAAATTATTAATGTAGTTATAAATATTTTTTCTCACAAAATAATAAGAAAAATGGTGGCATTTAACACCAAGGGTGCAAGCAGCAAAAGACACAATGGGCAAATTGGATTCTATCAAAATTATAAACTTTTGTTTGTTCAGTGACACTATGAACAGAGCGAAAAGGCAACCCAAGGGAAGGGAGAAAAACATTTACATATCATATATTGTAAGGGTAAAAGAAATTGAAGTTAAAGTGTAAAAGTTAAAGTGTAAAAGACCGGGCATTGGAAAATTTCTAAGCTGCAAGGCCTGAGTTAAAAAGTAAAGGACCAGGTATTGTTAAGTTCCTCTGTTACCCCCAAAACCTGAAATTCCTGTAGCTGTTAGGACAATACCCAAACTGCTCAGTAAATATTCCCACTGACTCTCTGGTTGTTTAATAACCTGGGACCCTGTGTAGCTTGTCATGTAGGCATTCAGGCCCCAAAACCAATCAGTTTGAATGTGTACCCCGCTTAGGAGTGACCGATCACCCCCGCCCAATCTGTTCCCACCAATGAATGTACTAATCAAGTCTAAGAATTGTTGTCATGATGATTTGTTCTGATGTATGCAAAGCCCCCGCCCTCCTCGAAAAGTGTACTTAAGCACTGCTTAACCTCAGCTCTGGGCTCTTGGCTGCTCTCCCTTCTTGAGTGGGCCGGGAGCCCCAGCGCGCTGGAATGGAATGGATCCCCAATAAATCCCCTTCTGCAATTGCATGAGTCAGTCTCTTGGTGGTCTCTTTCTCCGATGTTTCGCCGGACCCTTAAATATCAGAGAAGGGATCAGGATCTAGAGTATCTGAAGGATGACTACAACTCACCAACCCAAAACCAAACTACATGATTTTAAAACTGTAAATGGAATTCAAGTAGACATGTCTTTAAAAAAAAAACAAAAACAAATGGTCAACAATTCCAGGGAAATATCCTCAACATCACTAATCATTAAAGAAATGAAAATCAAAGCCCACAGGAACTACCACTTTATACCCATTAGGATGGCATTACTCAAACAACAAAAATATAATAAATAAGGGTTGTTGAGGATGTGAAGAAACTGGAACCCTTGTGCATTGCTGCTGGGACTATGAGGTGGTACCACTACTATGGAAACTGGTATGGCAGTTTCTTAAACAATCAAAATTAGAATCATCATATGAGGGGTGTAGCTTAGTGGTAGAGCACATGCCTAGCATGTGTGAGGCCCTGGATCAATCCTCAGTACCACACACACAAAAAAGAATTACTGTATGATTGAGCAATTTTTCTTTTCAGTTCTTACTCAGAAGAATTCAAAGCTGTGACATAAATAAACACCTGTATACTGTGTTCATAGCACCATTTACAATAGCCAATATGCAGAAGCAACCCCATATGTCCATCAATAAATGCATGGATAAAGAAAATATTGTATGTATATACAATGGAATATTTTAGAAAGAAGAAAATTCTATTATGTATCATAAATAGATGAGCCTTGAAGACATTATGCTAAGTGAATAAGCCAGCCACAAAAAGACAAATACTATAGGATTTCACATACAGGAGAAATCAATCCATAGAGACTAAAAGTAGAACGGGGTTGCCCAGGTTTGGGAGAGGGAAGGATGAGGAGTTATTGTTTAATTGGTATAGTTTTGGCTTGGGAAAATGTTCTAGAGATGGATGGTGGTAGTTGCTGCCTAACAATGTGAATGTACTTAATGCCACTGATTTACATACTTAAAGTTGTTAAAATGGTAAACTTTATGTCACATGTATTTTAGAATAAAAATGGTTAAAATATTCTGCAAGACAGCATTCTTATATACATGCCTTTATATACTCAGAAACCAATTTATATACTTGAAACAAAATCCAAATCAAGAGATTTTTTGCTCAAGAATTTTGTTCTTATTTTGAAATTCTATGCTTTTAAAAATGCTTTAACACACACAAAAAACTGGAAAGAATAACATGCAGAAAGCTCCCTAGTTCCCTTCACTCAAAGTTAGCACCTCAATATATAATAAAGACTTTGTATAAGTGATTAAACCATCACTCTGATTATTGAATACCATTTGTATTTGTCTTCCTGGTTCCAATGATTTGAAAAGTGAACCATGAATTTTTCATTTTTATTTTTATTTTTTGGGTATCAGGGATTGAACCAGGGCCACTTAACCACTGAGCCTCATCTCTAACACTTTTTATTTTTTATTTTGAAACAAGGTCTCTCTAAGTTGCTTAGGGCTTCACTAAGTTGCTGAGGCTGGCTTTGAGTTTTCGATCTTCTTGCCTCAGCCTCCTAAGTCATGGGATTGCAGGTGTGCACCATCTCTCCCGGTTTGAACTTTTTATATTTGTGAACAGAACTGAATAGGCAAAGGCTTAGAAAACCTGCCTGTTACAACCCTTACAAAAGTAGCAGCATGTACAAGCCAGAGGCTTGTTTATCTATAAACCGCCAGTTAGTAAATATAGTCCTTCTGAGAAATGCATTGTTAGATGATTTCAATAGTAAATACAGGTGTTCCGAGAGATGCATTGCCAGATGATTTCATCATTGTGCAAATATCCGAGACTGAACTTACACAAACCTTGGTGGTATAGTGCACTGCATGCCAAGGCTATCTGGTATATTCCACTGCTTCTAGGCTACAAACTTTTATAGCATGTTAAGCAATTGTGACACAATGGTAAATATTTATGTATCTAAACCATTGCTAAATATAGTAAAAATACTTGGGGATAGGAATTCTTCAACTCCATTACAATCTTAATGGACTGCCATCGCAAATGCGGTCTATCACTGACCAAAGAGTCATTATGCAGTGTTTGACTTTCAGGCTTTGTGGGCCACATTAGACCTCCCAGTGTTTTTTTTTTTTTTTTCCTCTCAGTTAGCTTTTGGGACGATACAAAAAAAATTCTGTGATTTTTTTTTAAGCCTGCTAACTATAATTTTCTGACCTCTATTAAACCATAAGGCCCTTCTGCCACCCAGCCACAACTCACAGGCAGATGCAGGCATCTGATTAAGTTTAGCTAAACCTTAGGGTGGCCAACAACCTCTGTTTGGGCCTGACTTACATAGTATGAGTGGAGCCTGTCAGGTCTATTTCCTGAAGCTCTGACAAGGAAAATTTAGAAGTGAGCAACCCCAGGAGAAGCAGAATTGGGTCCTGTGTGGGAAATGAAGAGGCCTTCTCCTACAGCAGCCTCGGTTCCAATCCCAGCATATACATAAAATAAAACATTTTTTTCCTCGAGGTAACTTATGTTTGTAATTAGAAAAAACTAAATTATTCTCATCTATTACAAATATAAATTGATATAAACCTTTGGAAGACGTTCTGGCAATACCTAGAAAGTTAAATATGGGGATATCCATGATCTAGCCATTCCACTCTCAGATATTTTTCTCAGGGAAATTCTTTCGTGCATCATATGACTTGCACAAAAATGTTCACAGAGTGTGGCTGAGTGTCCACAGCAGAGTGTTAACCCGATAAAATCCTCGCTCCAACACTTATACGGCTGTGTGACCTCAGACAAGTCACTTTGTTCTCTGTGCTGCATGTTCATCATCCGTGGGATGAGGGTAATTATTTAATTCTTACAAGATTGTTGTGGAAATTAAATAAGTTAATATATAGAGAGTGCCAGATGCTGTCTATTTTAGTTATTACAACTCTCATTCTTTTTTGGGGAGGATGGGGTATACCGGGGACTGAACTCAGGGGCACTCAACCACTGAGCCACATCCCCAGCCCTATTTTGTATTTTATTTAGAGACAGGATCTCACTGAATTGCTTCGCCCCTCACTTTTGCTGAGACTGCCTTTGAATTCATGATCCTCCTGCCTCAGTCCCCAGAGCTGCTGGGATTACAGGCCTGCGCCACTGCACCCAGCTACAACTCTCATTCTTAATAGCAGCAATTATTCATAATAGTTTAGGCAAAAAAAAAAAAAAAAAAAAAAAAAGGAAAAAAAATAGAAATCAGAACTGAGCCTAACAAACCTGTGGAAAAATCAGAAACGGAGAGCATTTTACCCAAGGGAACACAAGTTGGAGAGGCTAGAAAGTCCCCAGCTCTCCCCAACCCTGAGGGTCCTGCAGCTTGCAGGGGCTAACAAGGCCAGCAATAGTGGATCAGGAAGCCACAAGGGTGGGTGTGAGTGGTACTGCCTGTTATCAGTGTCCTGCTTCGTCACATGTTGAACTTCGAACATTAGAGAAACACGCCAAGGCAAGCACATAAAGCAGGGTTTATTTAAAAAGGAGTAACATAGACTTCTCCCCGGAGGGGGAAGGGGTCCATAGTGGTACCCTGGAATCCCCAGAAGCGAGGTGTTCTGCCCTTTTTATGTCTTAGGCTTCCTTTTTTCTCTAGCCCTCGTCTCCTTATCTCTCTCCTTCCTGCATGCATGACTAAGCCTAGGAAATGCTGCTCCTGGGCTGGCCAAAAGGTGGGAAACAGGTGGACTGGAGGGGGAAGAGCAGGATGGAGCAGCCAAGGCCACATTAATTAACAACCTTATGGCTTCCTGTAAGGAGAGGCAATTCCTGGGACAGGTTACCCTGGCAACAGGCTAGAGGAAGGGCTCTGAAGGAATTAACATTTCAGTCCTTCAGGGGACAGTCTCCAACTTCCAGGAGTCACTCAAAATTGTCTTCCTCAATCTGGCCTGACTCAATTTACCTATCTATACTGACTGCCGGGGTCTAATTCTGGCTTCATGAGGGCACTAGGCTCTCAACTTGCCTGGCTAACCAGTCCCTGGAACAGCCCAAGCTGGCACCAGTCTGGCACCCACTGGGGCCCTCTGGTCCCCCACTCCCCAGGTTCCCTGAAACCTGGGTTCCTGACCTAACCCACTGCTCCACCTGCTAGGCCCATAGCCAAGCCTGCCAGGCCACCACTTTGCCACCAGGCCCTCGCTTTGCTGAAGGCCCTCAAGGCCCAATGCCTGACCCTCATCTGCTTGGCCCAGGCCATCTAGGCCCACCAGACACAACTAGCCACTTCACTACCTGGCTGCAGCCCAGACTTCCTGGCCCACCACTTTGAAGCCAGGCCCTTCTGATCCAGCCAGTTGTTTTGTCATGGGCCTGCTCAGTCTAGGCCAGCTAGGCCCACCCCAAAAGCCATTATACCGCCTGGCCCAGCCAGCCACTTCCCAGGCTGCAGAACTTGCTGCCAGGCAACCTGCCCAGCCAGTGGCCTGTCCACCCACGCCAATCTCCCTAGAAAGGAAGTTGGCACGTCTTAAACCTCAACCTTCAACTTGGTGAGTAACATAATAAAAAGGGTGGACTCCACAGTCCATTCCTACCCCATGTTCCCAGGCTTAGATCAGACCTCAAGAGGAAACAAGATCATTTGAACATAGACAACAAATACATACTCATTGACTATTTTGTCCACCATAGTGGAAAGGACTGACTTTTCACCAAGATTCTTTCCCCTCACCTTTAAATTTTTTTTTTGGATGCCGTTTTGTTTTGCCTTTTGTTTTTGTTTCTCTATATTTGGCTTTTGCTTTATTTGAAAAGGTATTGATTGATTCAAGGATTACAATACATATACATATTAATTTCTCTCTCCTCATTTCTAGTCTTTTTTTTTTTTTGAAAGTGTTATTTTCCCATGCTCTGTATTTTGAGGGTTAGGGTTCTTGATTAGCATATTTTGATTTTGTTTTGTGTAGTCTTTGCCTCTACTTTATCTCCATTGTCTTTTGCTCTCTTTTTTCTTTTTTCTTTTTTTATTTTTTGAGAGAGAGAGAGAGAGAGAGAGAGAGAGAGAGAGAGAGAGAGATTTTTTTTAATATTTATATTTTAGTTTTTGGCGGACACAACATCTTTGTATGTGATGCTGAGGATCGAACCCGGGCCAGATGCATGCCAGGCGAGCGCGCTACCGCTTCAGCCACATCCCCAGCCCTCTTTTTTCTCTTTTGCTGACAGCTGAATTCCATTCTCTCTTTCCTCCTTTATATTCTTCTATTTTTTCCTTCCCCTTTCTCATTAACAACATATCCTAAGTTACCACTATATCTTCCCCATTCACCCTTTGAGATTGAAAATATATTTATACCTTCCTATCTCTTCTTCTTTCCTCATACTCAACTCTATCCTTAACACCTCTTAATATTAATTGATGTGTATAATGTCTGCCCCTATCACCAATGTTACAACAATAATTAACAAAATGGAAGTCATAGATAACATCTATTGTTTGATTTTATGGCAGACATAATTCATGATTATTTACTGTTTTTACTGATGGAAATTGCTGATCCTACTATTTATACATATTGTACCAATTAGCACTGTGGATAACAAAATAGAAACTAAGTACCTAGTCAACTGCTGTACATTGTTTGCACAGATTTTTTATATCATTGGGCTCTCCCTGCAATCTGTGAGGTACTAGTAACACAGAAGGTAGTGACTCTATAGCTTCAGATCCATCCAGATAACCGGGTAGACAAATAAAACAATATGCAAAAATAAGGGAACAGATCATCCAAAATAACACAGAATACCTCAACAACAGACTCCATTGACACCATAGTGGAGATGGAATTGACACCATGTTAGAGATGGAATTCAGAAAGTTCATGGTTAAACTGATCTACGAAGTAAAAGATGAGATAAGAATTGAAATTAGAGAGAAAATACAAGAAATGAAAGATCACTTCAATACGGAGATAAAGATCCTGAAGAAAAATCATTCAGAAATCCTTGAAATGAAGGAATCAATAAACCAAATTAAAAATTTATTGGAAACCATCACCAGTAGATTAGATAACTTGGAAAACAGAGATTCAGGCAATGAAGACAAAATATATAATCTTAAAAATAAAGTTGACCAGGGAGAAAAGATGTTAAGAGATTATGAACAGAACTTCCAAGAAATATGGCATAACACGAAAAGACCAAACTTAAGATTTATCAGGATAGATGAAAGCTTGGAGATATAAACCAAAGGAATGAACAGTGTTTTCAATGAAATAATATCTGAAAATTTCCCAAACCTTAAGTTTTTTAAGGATGAAATGGAAAATCAAACATAGGAGGCATATGAGACCCCAAATACACAAGATCACAACAGACTTACTCCAAGGCACATTATTATGAAAATGTCTAACATACAGAATAAGGATTTTAAAGGCTGCCAGAGAAAAATGACAGGCCATATTTAGAGGGAAACTAATCTGTATCTCAGCTGATTTCTCAACTCAGACCCTCAAAGCTAGGGGGTCTTTGAATAATATGTACTAAGCCCTGAAAGAAAATGGATGCCAACCAAGAATACTATACCCAAAAAATTAAGCTTCAGAATTTATGAAAACCTTTCATGATAAACAAAAGTTAAAAGAATTCACAACTAGAAAACCTGCTCTACTAAACATACTCAATAAAATATTTCATGAAGAAGAAATGAAAAAAAAGTGAGAACCAGAAAAGGAAGGAACTATACTAGAAGAATAGTCATTGAAGGATAAAAAAATTCAAAGTAAAAACCAGAAATAGATCAAAATGACAGGGAATAAATATCTCTATTAATAATATTGATTATAAATGACCTAAACTCATTGATCAAAAAACAAAGACTGACAGATTGGATTAAAAAATGAAACCCAACAATGTGCTGTCTCCTTTGACTGATGGTAAAATGATGGGAAAAACCATATTATTCATTATTATTTATAGAAACAGGTAGGAGATTCTATCCTCATATCAGATAAAGAGGAATTCAAGGCAAAGTTAATCAGAAGGGATCAAGAGGGTCATTTTATACTGCTTACTATCAACAAGACATAACAAATATTTATGCCCCAAACAGGAGAGCATCTATAAATAAACTCATCTCAATTTCAAGAATCAAATAGACCACACCACACAATACTGGGTGACTTCAATATGCCTTTCTAATCACTGGCTAGATCCTCCAAACAGAAACTAAATAAAGAAGCTATAGAACTAATGAATACAACTAATAATTAGAATTAACAGACATATGGAATATTTTATCCAACAATGACTGAATACATTTGCTTTTCAGCAGCACATAAATCCTTCTCTAAACATTTTTAGGTCACAAAGCAACTCTTAACAAATACAAAAAAAAAAAAAGTTAATACTATGCATTCTGTTAGATCATAATGGAATAAAATTAGAAACCAATGATAAAATAAAAAATAGAAGCTACAATAACACCTGGAGACTAAATAATATGCTATTGAATGACTAGATGGCTGAAGAAATCAGGGATGAAATAAAAAAAATGCTTATAGGTAAATTAGAGTATCAATACAACATATCAAAATCTCTGGGACAATATGAAGGTAGTTCTAAGAGGGAAATTTTTTGCATTGAGCTTATTCATTAAAAGAATAGAAATCCACCAAATAAATAACCTAACATTATATCTCAAAGCCCTAGAAAAGGAACAAATCAGCACCAAAAGCAGTAGAAGACAGAAAATAATTAAAATTAGAGCTTAAATCATGAGGTTGAAACAAACAACACAATTTGAAAAATCAATGAAACAAAAGTTGGTTATTTGAAAATTGATAAACTCTTGCTCAAGCTAATGAAAAAAAGAGAAAAAACCTCAAATTACTAAAATTCATGACTAAAAAGGAAGTATCATCACAGACACAACTAAAATATAGATGATAATCAGAAATTACATTGAAAATCTCTACTCTGATAAAATAGAAAATCATGAAGACATTGATTTCTAAGACATATAACCTACCCAAATTGAATCAGGAGGACATGGAAAATTTAAATAGATCAATTTCAAGCAATGGAATTGAAGGTGCTATCAAAAGCCTACCAATAAAGAAAAGCCTAGGACCAGATGGATTCTCAATTGAGTTCTACAGGACTTTAAAGAAGAGCTACACAAATACTCCTCAAATTATTCCATGAAATAGAAGAGGAGGCAATCCTTCCCAAACTCATTCTATGAAGATAGTATCACCCTGATACCAAAACCAGACAAAGACACATTGAGGAAAGAAAACTTCAAACCAATATCCCTGATAAGCATAAATGCAAAAATGATTAATAAATTACTGGCAAATCACCTACAAAAACATAAGAAGACAGTGCACCATGATCGAGAGGGGTTCATCCTAGGGATGCAAGTTTGGTTTAACATATAGAAATCAATGAGCATAATTCATATCAATAGACTAGAGACAAGAATCATGATTATCTCAATGGATGCAGAAAAAGCATTTGACAAAGTTCAGTATTCATTCATGCTCAAAACACTAGAAAAACTAGGGGTAGTAGGAATATATCTCAACATTGTAAAAGCTACATATGCTAAACCAAAGGGCAACATCATTTTAAATGGAGAAAAATTGAAATAATTACCTCTGAAAACTGGAACAAGACAGAGATGCCCTCATTCACCACTTCTACTCAACATTGTCCTTGAAACTCTAACCAGAGCAATTAGACCAAAAAAAAGAAGAAAAAAATGAAGGGATATGAATAGGAAAGAAGAGCTAAAATTATCCCTATTTGCTGTTGACATTATTCTATATTTAGAAGACCCAAAAAACTCCACCAGAAAGCTTCTAGAACTCATAAAGAAATTCATCAAAGTAGCAGGATACAAAATTAACACACATAAATCAATTGTATTCCTATACACTAATGATGAATCAGCTGAAAGAGAAATTAGAAAAACTATCCCATTCACAATCGCCTCAAAAAAATTGGGAATGAATCTAACAAAAGAGGTGAAATACCTCTACAATAAAAACTATAGAACACTAAAGAAGGAAATTAAAGAAGACTTTAGAAGATAAAAAGATTTCCAATGTACTTGGATAGGCAGAATTAACATTGTCAAAATGGCCATACTAGCAAAAATACTCTACAGATTTAATGCAATTCCTATTAAAATTCCAATGACATTCTTCATAGAAATAGAAAAAGCAGTCATAAAATTCATTTGGAAAAATAAGAGGACCAGAATAGCTAAAGCAATCCTTAGTGAGGATTGTTTTAGTTTAGTTGTTTTAGTTTCTCACTTAGTGAGAAAAGTGAAGCAGGAGGCATCACAATAACTGACCTTAAACTATACTACAGAGTTATAGTAACAAAAAACAGCATTGTATTGGCACAAAAGCAGACATGAAAACCAATGGGACAGAATAGAAGACACAGAGATAAACTCATATATTCAGTTATCTCATACTAGACAAAGGTGCCAATAACATACATTGGAAAAAAGATAGCCTCTTCAATAAATGGTGCTGGGAAAACTAGAAATCCATATGTAGCAAAATGAAATTAAGCTCCTATCTCTCAGGCTGCACAAAACTCAACTCAAGGTGGATTAAGGATCTAGGCATTATGCCACAGTCTCTGGCTGGGCACAAATCACGAGTCTCCACACAGCTTGTAGATTCAAACAGCAATTCTTTATTCCCGAACTCACACCGGCCGTCTACAAACACATTCTGGGGAAATCCACGTTCTCTGCCCAAATCCACTCTCTGCCCAAATCCACACTCTGCCCAAATCCACTCCACATGTGCTTCTATCTCCCAAAATATACTGTCTGACCCTAAGAACTCAAGAGGAACTCAGCAGCAGGATACGCCCTATTCTAAAGGGGGAACACCCTAATCTCCTATTATGCTAAACTGCCCTATTCTAAAGGGGGAACACCCTAAACACGGATCCGCCCTGGTCCTTGAGCAAGGTCACCTTACATGCAATGTCCTGCAAAATGTCCTATTTCCATGAGTCCTTCCACTAAAGAAACATGGGGGTACGCTGGCAAGGAAATTGTCATACCTACTTGGCTGATGGCTCCCAGCAGCATTAGACCAGAGACCCTGTACCTACTAGAAGAAAAAGTAAGCCAAATTCTCCATCATGTTCTCTTAGGAACCAGATTCCTCAATAAGACCACTTAAGCATGAGAAGTAAAAATAATAATAAATAAATTGGATGATATCAAACTAAAAACCTTCTTCACAACAAAGGAAACAATCAAGAATGTGAAGAGAGAGCCTACAAAACAGGAGAAAATCTTTGCCACCTGCAACTCAGATACAGCATTAATCTCCAGGGCATATAAAGAACTCTGAAAACTTAACACCAAGAAAAACCAAAACCAAGACAAACCAAAACCAAAAAACCTAAATAAACCCAATCAATAAGTGGGCAAAGGAACTGAACAGGTACTTCACAGAAGAAGAAATATGAATGATCAAGGGAGAGGAGGGGGGATAGTAGAGGATAGGAAAGGTAGCAGAATACAACAGTCACTAGTATGGCAATATGTAAAAACGTGGATGTGTAATCGATGTGATTCTGCAATCTGTATACGGGATAAAAATGGGAGTTCATAACCCACTTGAATCAAATGTATGAAATATGATATGTCAAGAGCTTTGTAATGTTTTGAACAACCAATGATAAAAAAATTAAAGAAAGAAATACGAATGATTAATAAATATATGGAAGCTAGCCAATCCCTTAAAAACAAATGCCAAATGTCTTCTTTGATATAAGGAGAGTAACTAAGAACAGAGTAGGGAAGAAGAGCATGAGAAGAAGATTAACATTAAACAGGGATGAGAGGTGGGAGGGAAAGGGAGAGAGAAGGGAAATTGCATGTAAATGGAAGGAGACCCTCAGGGGTATACAAAATTACATACAAGAGGAAGTGAGGGGAAAGGAGGGAAAATATAAGGGGGAGAAATGAATTACAGTAGAGGGGGTAGAGAGAGAAGAGGGGAGGGGAGGGGGGAGGGGGGATAGTAGAGGATAGGAAAGGCAGCAGAATACAACAGACTCCAGAATGGCAATATGTAAATCAATGGTTGTGCAACTGAAGTGATTCTGCAATCTGTATATGGGGTAAAAATGGGAGCTCATATCCCACTTGAATCAAAGTGTGAAATATGATATATCAAGAACTATGTAATGTTTTGAACAACCTACAATAAAAATTAATTAAAAAAAATAAATAAATATATGGAAAAATGTTCAACATCTCTAGAAGTTAGAGAAATGCAAATTAAAGCCACACTGAGATTTCATCTTACTCTATCCAGTCAGAATGGCAATTATCAAGACACAAGAAACAATAAATGTTGGTGAGGATGTGGGGAAAAGGTACGCCCATACATTGCTGTGGGACTGCAAATTGGTGCAATTGCTAAGGAGAGCAGTATGGAGATTCCTCAGAAAACTTGGAAAGGAACCACCATTTGACCCAGTTATCCCAATCCTTGGTATACACCCAGAGGACTTAAAATCAGCATACTATAGTGAAACAACCATATCAATGTTTATAGCAACTCAATTCACAATAACCAAGCTATGGAACCAAACTAGGTGCCCTTCAACAAATAAATGGATAAATAAAATGTTAATACAAATATACATATACACAGTGGAATGTTATTGAGTCATAAAGAAGAATGAAATTATGGCATTTGCCAGTATATAAATGGAACTGGTTACTATCATGCCAAGTGAAATAAGCCAATCCCCAAAAAAGAAGGTCGAATTCTCCCTGATATGCAGATGCTAACATACAATAAAGTGGTGGTGGTGGTGAGAATAGAAGTTCATTGGAAAAGACAAAGGGGAATGAGGGGAAGAGAGGGAGGATGGGAATAGGAAAGAGTAGAATGACTTGGAGGTTCCTCTGCTGTGTTCATATAGGTATACATGACCACGTCATATACAGCCACAAGAATGGGATCCTAATTTGAATGTTATACTCCATGTATGTATGATATGTCAAAATACACTCTACTGCCATGTATATCTAAAAAGAACAAATTAAAAACAGACCTCCCCCCAAAAAAGAAATCAACCCAAACTTCATCAATAGAGGATGGATAATAAATTGTGACATGGTTATGTTATGGAATCTTATATAGCATAGGAGTGAAACAATCTAAAGCTACAGATTTCAATCAGTATAAATCATAGAAGTGTACATTTAGAGGAAAGAAGGCAGGCGTGAAAGTACACATGTATGATCCTATGTTTTTTAAAAAAATATCTTTTTGGTTGTAGATGGACACAATACCTTTATTTTTAAAAATATTTTAGTTGTAGTTGGATACAATACCTTTGTTTTATTCATTTATTTTTATGTGGTGCTGAGGATCGAACCCACTGCCTCAAACACACAAGTGCTCTCTACCACTGAGCTATAGCCCCAGCCCTGATCCTATGTTTTAACATAAGCAAAAGTAAACCCATTGTTTACAGACACATACATAGGTATCAAAGGACAAAGAAAAGAAAAAAAAGCACAGGAAAGAAACAAAACTCAAGATTGACGAACCCAGGTTAATTCCATTTTAAGATTGGAAGCCATCTCATCACAGTCATGAAAAGTTAATTTCTGTTTTACTATAAATTGCTGAGATTTCCAAACTTGTTTGGAATTCCTGTCCATGCTCTGAACTCACCCATGCCAGGCTCTCCTTGACCAGATAACAACCTTCCCTGAAACCTCAGCAGCACCTCAAAAATTCTGATGTTGGAATCTGTATTTACTCCCTACCTTGAAATGTCATGCCATGTAGATCATTAACCTGTTTGCCTTTGTATTATGCTTGTCAAAATCCTGTTATCTGTGAGTTCTGAAGACTCCCTCTTTGCAACTTTTTGTTCTATAAAACCTTGTTCCTGGAGAGTTTAAGTGCTGATCTCTAGCCCAGGTTAGGGAGAGACAGTCACTGGTGACCAGCTTTCTTTGTATACCCAATACAAGCTTGCTTTAATTTGATTTAAAATTGGAGTTGGTGGTCTTTTCTTTGGGTGGTGGTTCAACAAAGATAGTAGGTAGGAGGATTGGTAAAGATCTTCTTGAGCCTTTGTAAAGTTCTTAAATTTCGTCACTTGAGTGGTAAATTCATGGATGTTCTTGTGAATGTAGAACCATTAACCTCAGTGAACCAAGTCTTTTTTTAAATATATTTTTTTAGTTGGTGATGGACCTTTATTTTTATTTATTTATATGTGGTGCTGAGAATTGAACCCAGTGCTTCACACATGCTAGGCAAGTGCTCTACCACTGGGCCAGCCCCTAAACCAAATCTTTTTTTTTTTTTTAATATCTTTTATATTTATGTGGTGCTGAGGATCAAACCCAGTGCCTCACGCATACTAGGTGAGTGCTCTAACTCTAAGCCACAGCCCCAACCCCCCTAAACCAAGTCTTTAAGATAAAATTTACATGGAAATTAATTGAGCTGATTGAAAATGTAGGAAATAAGAATTTAAGCAAAAAGAAAATAGTTAAGATGTTCTATAAAGCATTCATTAAGGAACTAAATTGGTTGAATGAAGTTTTAGGTAAAAAAACACTTTTTGATAAATATCATCAGTGCTGATATATATATATATATTTTTTTTTAATTTTTTTTAAGTTGTTGATAGACCTTTATATATATGTGGTGCTAAGAATTAAACCCAGTGCCCCATACATGCCAGGCAAGTACCCTACTGCTAAGCCATTTGTCCCAGCCCAGTGCTGGTATATTTCTAATTAAGAGGTTTGTCTTCCTAAATTCAAAGTCATATGATCTGGTGGTCAAAACAGTTGGGTCAAATAACCCTGTACATAGTTATATCTTTTTTTTTTTTTGGTTACGGGGAATTGAATTCAGGGGCACTCGACCACTGAGCCACATTCCCAGCCCTATTTTGTATTTTATTTTAGAGACAGTTTCTCTCACTGAGTTGCTTAGTGCCTCACTTTTTGCTATGGCTGGCTCTGAACTCGAGATCCTGTCTCAGCCTCCTGAACCACTGGGATTATAGGCATATGCTACTGCACCCAGCAACAATATCTTAAAAATACAATAACCATTGAATTTATATGATAAGCTTCAGATAGCTATAAAAAAAAAACCAGTTTCAGGAAAAAAAAAAAGCAGGTATCAGGAAAATCTATTCAAATTAACTTTAACTTTAAAGGTAAAATAGCAAGAAAGTAATGAATCTCCAGAGAAGAGAAATAGGAAAATATTAGGAAATACCACTATTTATAAAAAAGAAGAGTGAATTCAACTTTGAGAGGTTGGGTAGTAAGTTTACTTTCCCCAAGATTCGGTTAAGTTGGTACAGGTAGTTCAGGAGCTGACAAATCTGTGCACTGCTTCACTTCCAAAAGTCACCGCGTACTTAGCTAGAGTCTCAGGTAACAGCATGTATACTGCCTTCTGAATGTCTTCAGGGGTGAGGGTACAGCGTTTTCTGAAATGCATCAGGTGGTGGGCTTCCTTAGCAATGCGGTCAAAGATGTCGTTGATCAGAGTGTTCATGAAATCCAAGGTGCGAGATGACATGCCCCTCTGGGGAACAACTTCTTTAAGGACCCTGTTTACGTAGAGTGAATAGTTTCTATGGCTCAAACTGGTGCTGGAACTTGACTTCTTTCTGGAGATGGGACTTAGATGTCCTTTGCAGTAGCTGTACTTATGGATGGTGCGTCTGGCCATTGTAGATGTTGCTTTCCTTATCAGTTAACGAATGGAGAAAAGGGCCCAAGAATTGGAGGAGTTCTCCTACTTATAGTGACACGTCACAATCACACTGCTGGGGCTTCTCTCTGATTGGTGGTTACTTTTCCTATGTCACAATCATGTAGCAATGACTCTGATTTGTTAAGGGCAAATTGGCCAACCAACCTAGAACTTTCCCAAGAAGATAAAGGGAGTGTGGCAGGAAGATTGAGGGTAACTTCAGGGGGAAAAAAGAAGAGATCTCATTTTTGCTACTTTGGTTCTTGGTAATTAGAAAGCATCCTCTATTATAGTGTTCAGAGAATTGGACCAACCTCACCAATTTGGGGGTTGGTGTAAGAAAAGTAGAGGAAAAAGTGTCAATCTTTTTGTAGAGGTCACAGTGTTCATAAAAGCATGTATAAGTTCATTTTATAAGCAAATGAATAAATAAACCATTACAAGTCTCAAAATGATTGTCTTAGAAAAATAAATAAGGAGGGCTAATTTGATTTTACAAAATGTTACCTTGATGTTAAGGATTTTTCTAGATCCCGATTCCCCAGGAGCAGGTGTGTACCACTGAGTAATAAAAAAAAAAAAAAAACAAAAAAACAAAAAAAAAACTACACTGTTGTTTGTTATACTGTGTAACATATGTTATACTGTATTTGTTAATCTTTTGTGAGGATATCCTTTAATATCCTTCTTGATTTCATATGTTTCATTGCCTGTTCTACTTTTACTTGATGTTCTGTCATTAACTGAAAGATGTTTCTAGGGTCATTTTTGCCCAGGTGGCATGTTGATATTCATGCTTAAAACAAAAAACAAAACAAAAACTTCATTTGCTTAATCAAACTTATCCTTGTGTAAAATGAAAAATAGAAGTAACTATAAAAATAACTCACGAGCATTTCAGTTATTCACAATTGCCGTGACTACTAATGCTACGTCTAACATTTCTCACTATGAACTTCTTCACAGGTGAAGTAGACGGGGCTATGTGATATTTTTGAAAGCTATCTGTAATTCCTCCCCCTTTTCTTCCATTCAAATCTGAAATCATTTTGTTATGGGAATAACTTTGAGCTGACTCTAGTTTCTGAAGTCCACAGACATTGTTTGTCAATATCCATACCATGTTGATAGTAACACATCTCAGCCAGCGTCTCATCACACTGAGATGCAGGTTGCTGATTCCACTCTGCTCTGGGGTGATGGATCTTCAGTTAGTTCCTGCTAATTTTTCTTACAGATGTCTCTAGATGTAATTACTTAGTTGGCTTAATTATAGCATAATTTTATTTGCTATCATTTAGAACTAACTCTCAGGTGGAGAATAAATATTCCCTTTTCTTCAGGAGTCCATATTCAAGAGTTTCCACTCCTAACCCTCCTGGCCCCCTTGCCTCCTCACTTACTTCTTCCTGCAACAAATGACTTACTTGATTGGGGAGGTAGAGAAAGGCATCTGTGCCTCTCAGCCTTCTCTGGATTCTCATTGTGATGGTACTGTGGGCAGCTCTTGTCCTTGGGAGTGGATCATTATTTCCTAGACTTCAGCAGCTGAGTGTGTCACTCTGCTTAATTCTTCCATGCCCTTTTAGGAAAGCCTTCTTAAGCCAAGAGCAGTTGATGGTGTCTTTCTCATACTGTGTCACTCTGGCCTGACTCACCTGCCTCCCTCTTTTACCACACCTAGAGGCTGCTCTTCAGCTAACGAAGGTGCCATTTTATTTCATCTTCCCCGTTCTTTTGTCTCTTCCAATTGCTTCAGATCTTGAGGTGAGAGAAAGAAGTAGATAGAAATAGTAGCTAAAAGAAAAGAGTTTTTAAAGCTCTAAACAGTAAGCTGTATGTTAAAATACTGATTGACCAGAAAGTTCAGAAATTGAGGAAGATTGATTCTATAAAATGTCTGGCCAAATTTGGGCTAACCCAAATTCCCTTTTAGTATTTCATAAATCATTTGAAAATAGGTAGGAATTCACTACTGGTTTTTTCTCTTCCTTCCTTCTCCTCCCAACAGTCTGGAAAAAAAGGAATAAACATCTTTTAGCATAATGCCCCAAAGGAGACGCCCGTTGTATTATTAATCCAGGCAATATGGCAAATCTGATTATTTTGCACCTGTTGCCTGCTGAGAGTAGACACTGTGAGGACTTCTATCCTCTTTCAATCTTTCTTTTGCCCTTATCTTCAAGGTCTTAGAATAAAGTTTGGTGCCATTTTATCTTCACATCTTCTGAAGGTATATCAGATTGAAGGACTGGTGACCAATGTATGAGAGGTCCTGAGTCTCCAAGTCTCCAAGTCCTTGACTTTGAGTCCAAAGTTTTATGTATTTTTCCAGACTCTTGTGCTTTATCACACTATATCTACTTGGGACATAAATTGCTTAGTATCCTTCCTCCCATGATGAAGTAAATAAAGTACTGGAGTTCCAACTGCTTATCCTTTCATTGATGTTTCAGGATATTGTAATGACTCAAGGTCATCATCAAGAGTGATTATCTCACAATAACTGTGGTAGATGTGGCTTTAATTCAAACCAAAATACATGCACTGACATATATGTACACACTTTTCATTTTTATAGCCATGGTAATACTTGGTTCTTTTTTTTTTTTTTTTTAGAGAGAGAGAGAGAGAATTTTTAATATTTATTTTTCAGTTTTCGGTGGACACACATCTTTATTTTATTTTTATGTGATGCTGAGGATCGAACCCAGCGCCCCATGCATGCCAGCTGAGCACACTACCCCTTGAGCCAGCCAGGTACTTGGTTCTTGTTGCTATAACAACTTGCTATAAGTTTATTGACTTTAAATGACACAAATTTGCCATCTTACAATTCTGACAGAAGTATGAATTGGTCTCATTGGGCTAAAATTGAGGTGTGACCAGGGCTGTATTCCTTGGCGTAGTCTCTAGGGAAGAATGTGTTTTCCTGCCTTTTCTATCTTTTAGAGGAAGACTGCATTCCCTGGCTTCTCCTCCATCTTCAAGCCAAGAGCAGTTGGTGGCATCTTTCTCATACTGTGTCACTCTGGCCCTGACTCATCTGCCTCCCTCTTTCACTCAAAAGAACTCTTGTGATTACATTGGACGCACCCCAATGAATCAGGGAAACCTCCCTATCAAAGTGTCCTTAACGTAATCATATCTGCATAGTCCCTTTGGCTAGGCAATGTCACATTTTCACAGGTTCCAGGGTTCAGAATGTGGACATCTTTGGGGAACCATTATTTTTCCCACTACAGTCACCATGAATAGAATGGGCTTGTCATGGAAGATCTGAGTCACCAATGGCATAGAAGTTGGAGATGAATAATATTGTCTTTAGTGAATAACCAGAAATATATTTTTCAAAACATTTTCTATATATGAACTTTTTTTTGGTAATTTGTTTATTTTTTTTTCTAAAAAATTGAAGAGTTGTTTTGAATTTTTTACTCTCTGTATTCCTACATTAGATTTCCAAAAAATATGCTCACTAGAACATTGCTTTTCCTTGGAATATTGGTATGACAGTGATAGAGAGATATTTCTTCTTTTTTTTCCTCCTTTTCTTCTCAAATTCCCTTCTCTAGCTCTTATGTCCTGCTTTCTGTCCCATGAATTCCAACCATGTGCTGGGCACTGCCTGAGGTATATTTGTGGGGATACTGAGATGAAGAAAATATCATTTCTATTCTTAAAGAACTTAGAGTTTATTGAGGTTGAGAGCCATGGAAATTATTAATTATTACAAACAGGAAATATGAGAGACAGTCATAGGATATAGCAAGTGGTATTGAGATACTCAGCTTGCCCGAGCAGTCTTTTAGATGGAAAAAATATTTTAGTTGCATCTTCAAGGACACAGAAGTTATTCAGGCAGCTAAGGCAGGTGGTGATGGGAGAGGGTGTGTGTGGGTATATGAATAAAGTACTTGTAGGGAAAGACTTTTTTTGTTTGTTTGTTTTTGCATGAGGATGGGAGACCCATGATCTGGAAGAGGTGATGTGGAGTCCAAACTTGATTGTCCCTTTTTCTCTGGTAGAACTCAAGTGTCGGGAATGTGTGACTTCCCAAGAGAGGCAAAAGCAGCCTGGGGAGAATTCACGTTTCAGTTAAGGCAGTGGTTCTAGGCCTGAAGGCACACTGGAGTCACCAAAGGAGATTAAATCATGCAACAACAAAAAAACCACACCAGGGCTAGACCCCTGACTGAGTCAGATTCTGCAAAGGCAGGGTAGAGGTACTTTTAATGTGAAAATCACTAAGATAGAACAAAATATTTGAAAGTATCGGGAGTCTTTTTTAAACACTAGAAAAGGAGTTGTAAGGGCACAGGAGAAAGGGTGGAGGGGGAGAAGAAAAGGGTAGAGCAACAGGAGGTGAGTGGATGGGAGGGCAGATGAGTGGAAGAGGGCGACCCATGCTCTCTGATTCTAGGACTCCAGAGTCGGACATGGCAAGAGGAAGACTTTGATGTAAGCTTGTTTCTGAGCATTGCAGATTGAATCAACCTCAAAAGTTCTTTCAGTGGATGGCAAGGAAGAGATCTAGAAGAACTGAGGAGGGAAGCACCGACTTTGTGCTCTCTTTGCTATAGAAGCCAGTTTAGCAATCTGTTTACATTTCCATGTTTGTGGGGGGAATAAAATAAACAAATATTCCATGTTCCCCATTCCCGATTGATTGATAGTCTTCTGGCCTAGGTAATTTTTTTTTTTGGGGGGGGGCACTAGGAGAGGTACCAGGGATTGAACTCAGGGCCCTTGACCACCGAGTCACATCCCCAGCCCTATTTTTGTAGTTTATTTAGATACAGGGTCTTACTGGGTTGCTTAGCACCTCTCCATTGCTGAAACTGGTTTTGAACTCATGATCCTCCTGTCTCAGCCTCTCGAGCCACTGGATTACAGGTGTGTAGCACCATGCCCAGCTCTAGGTAACTTCTTTTTGATTTTACTTCCTTTCCCTGGACTCTTGATGTTCACTCTCCAAATTACAGTAATGGAGAGTCTTCTGCTCCTATACTGGAGTCGCCTATATTCTGCTTTGGCTAATGTGAAAGGTGGGTCATTGTTCTTAGATGACGAGATAGATAGAGATAGAGATAGAGATAGAGATAGAGATAGAGAGAGAGAGAGAGAGAGAGAGAGAGAGAGAGAGAGAAAGTATAGTATAGATTAACTTTGTGAAGAGTAAAAACATAATAAAGAAATTAGCCTTCACAGTGAGCAGAAGGTTGTCAGTCCCTGATGAGATTCTTAATGAGTCTGATATTCTTTCACAGAGAAAAGAAAATGTACTGGGATAAAAGAAGAAAAATTTTAATTTTGTTTTGAGTTCTGATTCACATTTTATAGCAAAACCTTAATTAACTAAGAAGCAATTAAAGCCCCCCCCATCAATGAGTTTATTGCAAATGGATGTAAAGTAATGTAAAATGGATTTTTCTCCTACTATATTGAGTGCCCTTGCTAAAAACACAGAATTGGAATAAAAGTTGCCCAAGGTCATGTGCTTGGCAATTTGTGGGGCCAGGAGATAAACTGACACCTGTTAGACATCCAAACTGCTCCTGTTAACTACTGTACTACACTGCCTTCTGTTAACGTATCCCTCCCAAAAGGGAGGATACATTAAGCAGAAGAAAAAGAATTTTTTTTAGTTATAGATGTACATAATACCTTTGTTTTATTTTATATGGATCTGAGGATTGAACCCAGTGCCTCACATGTGCTAGGCAAGTCTTCTGCCACTGAACCACAACACCAACCGCAAAAGTGATGCTTTGAGAGAATCAATTTGGTGCTGGATTCAGGAGGGATTAGAAGAAGAAAGGAGATCAGAGAGCTCAGCAATGCTGCAGCTCAATGGCACAGGAATGGGACAGTAGAGGCCTGAATTGGAGGTAATGGGAATGAGAGGAAGGAATCATCTTTGAGAAAGGAATGGGTAATATTTGATGATTGGTTGACTACTCAGGAGATGGAAGGCTCTCATAGGATGTTGACGTTCACTGAGCACTGACTCTGGGTCTAGGCATCCTTCTGAGACCTTTCCAGGTAGCAACTCATTCTCACAGCCCCCTATCACACAGGCACTATTGCCAGCACCTCCTTTTCATGGGTGAGAAATGGCTTTCCTCAGCATATATAGATAGAGGGTGAAGAGCTGAGCTGGGGTTTGAACCCAAACATCTGGCTGCAGGCTGTGTGCTCCTTTCTCTCGGCTATTCTTCTTCTCTTGAAATCCCTGAAGTGTGTGATGCTCTGCATGTTGCATGTACTTGACCATGGCAGCTTATCTGAGTTTCCCAAGAGTCTGGGCAAAGGGGCAGTACTTCTGCTCTTCAGGAGTCAATTTGTGTTGCCAATAAAAAAGAGCCAGAATCAAAACTCAAACATAGATGGTCCAACTTCATCTCCAGGGCTCTGTCCAAATCCTCATGCTCCAGACTACAAGGGCGCAGATTAGGAGGACCTGTGAACCAAAACACTCTAGTGGGAGCAATGGAGCTGGTGTGATTTTAGATTTTAAGCAACTGTGGGAATACAATTTCCTCACTCTGTGTTTAATAGGACCCCAACTCTCTGTAGTGTATATAAAGAAGGAATCACCTATTTCCTCAACATGGGAGAAGATTCTGACAGTCATCATATAGCTTTACATTCCAGACAAGTCAGAAGGAAAACACACCTTTATCTAAAAGGAAAGGATGATTGATTCTAAACTGGGAGAAAAGAATTTAAAGAAGGAAATGTAAGCTCAGAGAATACTAAGAAGATTTTAAAACCACATCTCTTATTCAATTGTCCTGCGATGACCTTTTAAGTTGATTTACACATAAAGAAACCAGAAACACAGATATATTAAACATGACAGAATTCGAGGCTGCTAAGCATAATAAGAAAGTTATGTGTATTGTAACAGTAATACAAGACAGCAGGGGCTTAAAGAAAGATTCTTGGCAGTACATGGAACTATGTCCCATTCTAAATGATATAACATGGTTTTACCTTGGTTACACTCAAAGAAAAATTATGCAGTGTTCTTGAATTTAATAAAATCAACATAAATAAAACAAAATAAAATCCAGTGTCTCTTGAGGGTCTAATAAAAAAACATAAGTCTCTTAGAAACTCAATCTGAGGACATTCACACTAAGGCTAGATTCCAATGTCCTAGTTGCTGAGTTTTATTTTAGGACCAGCCTCCAGTGCGTATGGTCCCTGTCTTGGTTTCCTGATCTCTCTAATCCCTTTGAGCAAGGCTGTGTTGCTGGAGATGTTGTAGTAGAACAGTGAGTGTGTTGGAGGTGCCATCTGGGGACATGATGTCTCCTGAAATCACACATGATTAACATCTGCAGAGGGCTTCCTACTTTCCAAAATATTAGGAAGTTATAAATTAGAATACTACTATATTCTGCATTAGCCCTTATCAAGTTCCCTAATGAAGTGCTCTTTCCTCTTATATAAGGATGTATTGTTTTCCCAAAGGGATTTAGGGAACGTCTGCTAGGACCCATAGAATTCTGAGACCAAGAATGTCTGGCCAGTGGGTCATCTTAACTGTGGTATTGTTTCCAAGCTGTACAGATGAGGCAGATTGTGATGTAACTGAGGACTCTGAAATCATGCTGTGATTCTCTGACCCGTGCTCCCCACTGAGCTGGCTTGTATCTTCACTGTGAGGAATCTAATCAGCTTGAAGAAGTCAAGGCCACACAACACAATTTTGAAAACATGTTTTCCTTAATAACATTTTATTATAAATAGATTGATCCTACTGCTTCACAGATGAAATCTAACTTGGGGAAAGCTCTTTGCTTCAAAGATGCACATCCCAGCACTATGGTCAAACTGAAACTAGGTTACTTTATACTGAATCAATGCTGCTGGCCTCAAAGCCTATACTTAATTCTGTAGCTTTAATGGACTTGGTAGTTTTCAGTGGTTCGTAGTTGTTCATTGGAGAATCCCTTTCTGGGTTTCTGCGGGTCCTTGATTCTTATAAGAATCTGTAATTCATACCCTAGTACACATTTATTTCTGAACATTGCTTGTCTGATTTTTCTCTCACCTTTTTCTTTTGACCATGAATCAGAGACCAGGACTCTGAATTGTAAGAGCCAGTGCTCACTGTGCAAGATAATCAACATTTCCAGCGCTGAGAGCAGCTTGTGTCAAGAGAAATGTGATTGTTCTTCCTCTCTTTCCTAACCCAAACGGTTTGGGTGTGTGGTGGCACATCATGGTAAGAGTGGGTGGCAGAGCAAAGCCTCTCACTTTGTGGAGAGCCTGGAAGCCAAAAGAGAAGGAGATCAGGGACCCACAATCCCCTTCACACCCCAGTGACCTGAGGACCTCTGATTAGGCCGGACCTCTTCAAGCTTCCATTCCCCATAGTGCCACAGTGGAGGACCAAGTTTTTAACACGTGGACCTTGGGAGCCATTCCAGATCCAAACTGTAGCATTAGCTCATTCATACCTATTTTTATTTTTAAAATTATGTATTTATGCTAAGGTACATATGAAAAAAACTGATCAGCACACAACGTCATGCTTTCTCACCTGTTATTACTTAGGATAAAGATAAACAAATCCCCAGGGTTTATTTACTTAAAGATAATATAAAGATGTCGCTTGTCTGATTTTTCTCTCACCTTTTTCTTTTGACCATGAATATAGTATAGTAATAAATACGGATGTAATCAAGTGATATTGCAGATAAGGCGAAATCCTGACAATGGCCTGGGAACATTTGAGGAGCTACTTTGCTGCCTGGTCTGAGGTCTGAAGCTCAGGCCCAAGGTCAGTGCTGGTCTCCGTAGCACTCACTTTCTGGGACCCCGGAATCTTCTCTGGGGTAATTTTAGGCATTCCAGATTGGAATGTTCAAGACAAACCAGGCCCTGTATGTTCACTGCCCCCCCTTAAATATTTGCAGTCATAAATTCTCAGGTTCAATGAATTGGCTGTCTCATGGCCTTTCCATGGCTTGTATTATTCAAAGAAACTGAATCAATTTATCTATATAAATTAGCAGTGACTTAAGGGCAAACATGGATACCTGAGATTTCAAGGATGAGTCTATCCATGTGCAACTCCGCGCCTGTGCTAATTTTTCTCCAATGCAGTCATATATAAATATGCATATAAATTTTATATATGTGCATATAAACTACAATTGACTTCCAGTTTAGGAGTCTTTGAGTCCTAAAAATGGGAGTAGGAAGGGATGATGTGGGGTTGGGACATACAGGTTTTGGGGATTGCGTGGCTGGCTAGTCCCTGGTTCTGGAGTCTGGTGGCTGGAGAAGATGCAGGCCCAGCTCAGAGACAGGCTGCACTCATCTTTTCCCCTGCTTTTTGTTCTGTTTGCACCCTCAAGAGACAGTTTGATGCCCACCTGCTTTTCTATGAGTAAGATCTTCTTTACTCAGTTTACTGACTCAAATGCTAAATTCTCTGAGAAACACCCTCACAGACTCATTCAGAAATGGTCCCCAGAGAGCTGGTGAAACACTATTTCTGGGGACCCCTAAACCCAGTCAGAGTGACACACAAAATTAACCAGCACGTGGGTGAAAGTGACGACTTATCAACCAACTTTCTGTGGAAGAGGCAGGAAACAATCTGTTACTCCCTGGCGTTGCTAAGTTTCTATGGCTCTCATTGCACTTGTTTTCTTTATTTCTCACAACTGAACATTATTTGAGGGCTTTTTATCAAGTACTATTTATGTGCCAAGCACAGCGCTCACTGGGGATCCAGAGAGAAAGAACGGCATCTTGCTGTTGAAGAGCAATGGAAACCCTTGTTAAGGAGAATTTGGGATGCTGGTTAGGAGAACAGGCTAGATTTAAGAAACTGATTGAGGACAGTCAAGGCCAGTAAATACCAAAGACTTCTAAGAAAATCTCTCTATAGTATATCATCCTGAAGACAGATTGCACTGAAGAAAGCAGCACAGAAACACAGTTGCCTAAGGGAAGTGCATCCTTGAAAGCTGAGGTATCTAGGTTTGCCCTTAAGCCACTACTAAAAGACTGTGGCTATCTTTATTATTTCTTAATATTTTGAGAGATGGGGTTTCCACATTTTTCTCACATCACTTATACTGAGGATATTTTTGAATGTCTATTCCAAATCCCTCCTATTGAAAGTTAAGCTCATCCTCTCTTGGAAAATAGCTGTCTGCTGTTTCTCTCAATATCACGAATGACTGGGAAAAGCTTCTTATAAATCTGCCCTCCTCATCCATCCAAATTCCATTCCAAACTCTTCTATTTTCAGCACCTCTGGTCATGAATTCTATCATCCTGCTTTCTCCTTCTTGTATTTTTTTTTTTTTTTTTTTTTGCGCTCTCAAATAGCTGCACCAAAACCGTCATGTTTCCCACAAACTATAGAAGCATAAAGTTCTTTGGGCTTATTATTCCTGCTTCTGTATTTCCATTTTTCTAAGCCTGCACATTCTCCCTTCTTGCATTTTTCATTTTTTATTCAAATTTTGCTTCTCCTACAAATTCCAAATTTTAATTTCATTTGAAGTCCCAGCCTTTTTATCTTTTAGCTAGATTTCATTTCCTTCTCAGGGAAGCGGTTGTGCCCCTTTTCCTTCCAAGCCTGGGGGCATATTTGGCATGTTTATTTCCCTGTGTGTCTCTCTCTTGAGAGATCTTCAGAATGAGGCTTGACAGGAGGAGACTCTGCTTAATGGGAGACTGCAGAGAAGGACTGAGGAGGAATGAAAATGCTCCCATTTGGGTGCGTTTTGCGTATGCAGCACCACACTCAGGGCAGTTATTGGGATACATGTACACACACACATAAACACATGCATATATGTATACACACACAGACACACACAAAACTTTCTGTGGAAGAGGCAGGAGACACACACACACACACACACACACACACACATACATTTATTTATTTATACAGTACTGAGGATTGAACCTAGGGATGCTTTACTGCTAAGCTACACCCTTTTTTTCTTTTCTATTTTGAGAGGAAGCCTTGCTAAGTTGCTGAGGCTAGCCTCCAACTGGTGATCCTCCTGCCTCAGCCTCCTGAGTTGTTGAGATTACAGGTGTGTGCCAGTGTGCCCTTATTAATGAAGTTTCAGCTTATTTCTTCTCTCTGGACTGGCAGAAACCTGGATCTTGGTCTATACAGCTTTGTATATACGTATGCACTTGGGCAAGGTAAGGGAGCCTGGTGATTTTAAGTTGTTTTCTGAGGGATGGAATCATACCACTATGTGAGAATCCTAGGGAAAAATTATACCCCTGCTGCTTTGAGAGCTTTGTTGAGTTGTAATTTCTAGGATCTGGATGTTTAGGGGTGCATTGATGTTGTTGCTATCAGGGAGGTAGCAGATGGAAAATAAATATACTCAGGGGCTCAGAGGTTATTACTGATCTGGAGGCAGGTAGTCAGGCAACGGGGAGTAAATACAGTGAAACAGTGGGAAGAAGATATTTACCTTTGGTCTCTTGAGCAACAGGAGCCACAACCTAGGGATGGCTAGCCCAGGCCTTCTGCATGGGACAGCTTTAATGGGTAGTATGTAGAACATTCCAGCCATGGATCAATGAACCCTGAGCAGCTGCAACTTACAGACTTGAAAATAGCCTGAAAATGAGTTTTCTCAGGTCTGAGAGCTGCATGAGGCAGAGATGGCAAGACAGATGGCAGCTGGCAACAGTGACATGTGAACGGTTCGTCACAGAGTGCTTTCCATGCCTATGTTGAAAGGGAAGCTCACAACAACCCCGTGAGGGACCTCAGGCAGATATCACTAAAACTCATTTACGTAGAGGAAGAAGCTGAGGCTGGAGGAGCTAAGATAAACTGCCCAAAGCCACGTTCTCAGTTTTACTGTCATTTGATGTTTTTCAGGGCACAACAGCTGAGGGTAGAAATGTATCTCAATAAGACTTTCTAAGCAACATTTCTTTCATTTTTATTCACCAACCTTTGGGAATCTCAGGTCCCCTTAAATCCCTGGGTAATAATGATATTAATAGTATTCATGTTTTAAAAAGAACTTCCCTTGTTTAAGTACTTGTCATATGCTAGGTGAACCTCACAACAATCCCAATCCCTAGGAGTGCAATCATTATCTCTATTTAATGGTTGAAAAAAGATTTCCAGAGAGAGGCAGTAATTTGCTCAAGATAACACAGCGAGTAAGTAGTTGATTTAAGATAATCACCAAAATGTTTATAATTCCAAGGTCACATATTTGCATTTGGACAAAATCAGCGACTGACTTAGTGAGTCCCATGGGTGTTGCCTTGTGCTCAAGCATCTGCTTGTCTCCCAGGGAAAGGCCCCTTGGAGCTGCTCTGGCTCTTGGCCTTGACAGTTGTGAGCTTCTGTCCCAGGTGGCTCTGGCTGCTTCGTCCCTGTCACTACTTTCAGTCCTTATTACCTTGTGATCTAGCAGTAAAGGGGGCGGGGGTGAGGGGGGGCGTATTGGAAACGACTTTCCCCAAAGACGTACCCTGTTGCTTTGGTTTCTTAAAGAGATGTCATCCACAAAATCATTTTTGGCTTTTCATGTATTTCTCTTCCTCAGAACCTGGCATGAACCCAGAAGGGTAGGGTGGAAGGCCTCTGCCTACACAGTTGCTCTTCTCTTTAAATTCCTGTTTCTCATCTTTACACAAATCATATTGCCCCTCAGGTCTTCCCTCCCACAGCACGTTCCTCTGTCTTTCACTTCAACAGAGCCCACCCTTTAGACCCTGAAGCTGGGAGGCCCATCACCCTCATTATAATGATCATCGACTAATACGTATGTCTTGGACCCTCTCCGGGTAAATTGTGCTTGTGCTTTTGAGGCAACTCATCTTTGCATTTATACATCAGCTGAGTGCTTGAGATATAGTTTACCATATGGATAAGTATAAGAATGAATGAGATAAACAAAATTAGGAGGTTCGAGTTCTTGCTGATTTTAGATTCTAGGCCTACCAGAATCCTTAAATAAGTGCATTTCATTTCTGCCTCACAGTATTTGTACTTTCTGATTACCTTCGCCAGCATAGTCTTCCTTAGAGTTTTTCACAGTTTCTTAGACCCTTATTCCATTGAAATCCAATGAAACTCCTCCGACAGTGCTAATGGACTATCCCTGGAAGTTTTCCACTCCCTTACTCCCACTTGCTTTTTCTTAATAGAACTATTGAATGCTTGCTTACTACTTGTTTTTCTCAATATGTTCCATCAAGTTGAGACCTTTGTTTTATTCCTTCTTATATCTCTGGGGCCTTGGAAAGTTGCTGGCAGTTAGTAGGAGTTCAATAAATATATACTGAAGGGATGAATTAAGTTGAGAAAGGCTCCCTAAAAGTGGTGTGTGCCCACGCGCTGAGCTTTCCTTAGTCTTGTTAGATGCTACTCTAGTGAAGACATTTGAAGTTCAACAGTCTGGTAAAATCTAAAATGTTGACTCCTGAAAAAAGTTAATTGTTTATTGATCTCTTCTTGTTGTTCCTTGAAAATGTGCATCTAGATCTATAAAACTCTTAGTTCGGAGTCCATTATTTCCTGGTATTTACATCTGAACAGTCTCATGATAAATGGCAGCTCACACACACACACACACACACACACACACACACACATATTTTAAATTTTTTTGTATATTGGGGATTGAATCCAGGGGTGCTTTACCACTGAGCTACATCCTTAGCCACTTTTATTTCTTTTATTTTGAGACAGGATCTTGCTAAGTTGCCTAGGACTCACAAGTTGCTGAGACTGCCCTTGAACTTGCAATCTGCCTGCCTTATCCTCCCAAGTTGCTGGCATTGCAGGCATATGCCACCATACCTGGCAAATGGCAACTCATATTAAAACCTTATTTTATTTGCCATCATTGAAAGAGTAGTTCTCTCTCTCTCTCTCTCTCTCTCTCTCTCTCTCTCTTTTGCAATTTAAAGAAGCAGTTCTCTTTTTTTTGCAATTTAAATTTTTAAAATACTTAAAAAATTAGTTTGCTGATATTAAAATATTTAATACTTTTTGGATCTTTGCTTCTGACTCTATGGAGTAATAATGATTAGATTTAACCTTTTTTCCTGAAATAAGGGAAAAGCAAGATGAAGTATATGAATGATTCTCAAGACACTGAACATGAGGTGGTGAAAGACACTGATCTCTCTAAAATGGTAAACAAATAAAGTAAGCCCTATAGTTGCTACAAGTTACTATCTTGAGAATTTCTAAGCTATGGTGAAGGGAAGGAAACCCATAATGGAACATGGCAGTCGCCCCGAGTTTAGGGACTGGAATTGGAAGTCAGGGTATACCCATTGGTCAGTTTGAGTCCAAGGACAGAGGACTAGAGGTGAGAGTTGTGCAGAGACAGAAACTCTTAGATCTGCACAGGATCTCCCTGAGCATTTAGCTGAGTCCTGATCAGCTCATGCACATGTAAAGAATCCCAGTGAAGAACCAGAGGGAGGGAGCAGTCTCTCTGGCTAACAGGACACAGGGAATAGAACCTGTTCCTACCTGCAGGGGTGGAGAGTGTCATAATTTCCAGGGTTGAGTGACAGAAGCCAAACAAAAAGTGTAGTTAATGTATGATTCCATTTATAGAAAATTATAGAAAATTAATGCTAATCTACAGTGACAGAAAGCAGATCAGTAGTTGCCTAGGGATAGATTGTGAGGGCAGAGAGATGCAGGAAGGAGATATTATGGAGAGGCAGGAGTGATCTTTTGAAGATAATGGGTAGGTTCATTATCTTAATTGTGGTGATGGTTTCATAGGTGTATATCAGAACCCCCCAAAGCATAAATTAAATATGATAATTTTATTGTATGTTAATTAAACCTCAATAAAGCTGGTAAAAAATATGTAACAAATGTTCATTCACTAAAATCTTTTTTTAAAAAAATTTCATTCATCCTGCATTTTTTAAAGAGGTAATTGAACACAATTTAATATTTCTGAGCAACTCTGGATCATTATTATAAATGCGAGTAATTACTAGAGAGCTTGAAAAATGAACTCAGAGGAGTATAAGTGACTGAGCCTAGACATGGGATTTGGGTCTGCTCTAAGTTTTTTTGGCCACTTTCTGCTGTCAGCTTTCATGACCTCCTGCCAACAGCACACCCTCCTCTAAGTTGAAACTTTATAGAGAGAACCATTGCCTCAAGTCCATTGCCAAGCTCTTCTGGAGCTCATGGGCCACCTTACCAGATGCCTGTACCCCACACTGTTCAGTGCTCACTTGCTCATCTTACTTAGATGAGCCCTCTCTACTTCATTTTCAAGATTAATTCCTATGTATGGGTCTTTCATTGCTTTTGAAAGGCATGGCCAGGAAGCATTCTCTGTTCAGTAAATGAAAGAACGAAAAATAATAAAAGAATTCTAAACCCTGATCTATGCCATTGTCCTTTTTTGTCCCCATGTGTGAGTCGCTGATCTTTTCCTGCTGCTTCTTTAGGAGTGCTCCTCCTTAGGATCCTGCATGGCACATGGTGATGAGGACATGAGAGACCAGGGCTCCGAGGTGCTGGGCACATTACATTATGAGCATTAAAGTCCCAGAGATAAAAGGAATGGCAGCATGATTGTTGCGGAAAATGCACCAACTTGGTTTCCCTGTCAGCTCTAGGCATATGGAAATTGGAAGAGTTGTTGTTGGCCAGGCAGAAAACTGGATATGCACAGATTCCTTTTTCTCTTCATCATCCTAAAAGTTTTAAATTATTCCTGGTGCCTCTTTCATCATTTATTTCAAAAGCAACAAGGCTTTCTCCACAAGGTTTGTTGATAGCTTCCCCCTGAACTTTTCGGAGAATAAGCATGCTGATGGCATAGTTAATGTCGGTATAAGCCATTGATTTGGGTTGGTGATATTTGCTGGAACATTGTGTCCTGAATAAAACATAAAAAAATAACACACTAAAATGTAACCTCAGAAGCTGAATATTTAGATGGTCATGAATGAGAAAGCACAATCCAATTATTCTTTTTTCCCCTGGAGTATACAGCATGTAGAAATCTACATCTGGAGGATTAGTACTTGACTTTAAGAAATGTATGCTTCAGGAAAATTCATTTTAAAAATAGAGAATATGAATAATGACATCTGAAAAGTTGCTTGCTTAAAATGGCTATAATATATATAACATATAATGATAGTAAAAGTCTTTTATTGGCATGTATCATTGAAATGTTGGTATTTTAGAAATGAGTTGCTGTAATAGAAATAAATTTTGTATTGCTGCTCTCTAATAAAAACACACTGAATTAATAATTCCTCTGAGGTTGATGGCTTATTTAACCTTTTTCCCATGTTGTGAAAAATTATTATTCTGCTATTGTAGACCCCAGTTAACTTAGGAATCTGTGCCTAAAAATCTTACTTCTGAGACAATAAAATAAAACTTTTTTTTTTTTCCTCATTGGGATAAACGGCAGCATTGGCTTTAAAAAAAAAAAAATCTTACCATAACTACCATGTCCAGGTGTTTAGCTATGTGAATTTATAGTTCTCTTCACCTTCATGGGGTGGAGTAAATTTTCTATGCCCTGTGATAGTGTGTTTGGCTGAAGAGAATAGAGCAGAAACAACAGTGTGTAAGTTCTGAGTCTGGGACTTAAGTGATTCTGCATTTCTTTGCCTCTGCCATTGCTGTGGAGAATGCGCCTAGCCCTAGTGGAAGGAAGAAAATGAGGAACATATGGAGCAGAGCTATTCAACTGAGCCCAGGTGAGGTCAGCTGGGTTCTGGCCAACTCAGAGATAAGAAATTAAAGGAATGCCTATTGTAGGCCACTGAGATGTTATGGTTATTTGTTATACATCATTATTGTAGCAAGACAGCAGTGAAGAATTTCAATGATAGCTCCAAAAATATTCACAGCAAGTTTTCTAAACAATTCCATCAAATGACATGTATAAAATGTTTTGCTTGTGCATTAGGATACTAGATTAGAGATCATCATGACATAAGTTTCTTAGAACTAGAGAAGTTAAACCATAATAAGATTACATTAAGTAATGTGGAAAGCACAAAAGTTCAGATTTTGACTGTCTTATCTATTTATCTTTTATACAATTCTTGGCACCTAATAGGCATTCAGCAAGAATTGGTCGAATAAATAACTGAATTAAGGGATGGAGCTTCTTTTCCTTTTCATTTTTGTTCTTTAACAGTTTGCTAAAAAATAAAAAGAAAAGAAAAAAAGAAAAAGACAAACATTTAAGGAAGAATCATCAAACAACAAATAAACCAATCAGAAATTCAAGAATCATTGCTCTAGGGCAGTGGTTTTTAACTGGATGTGATTTTGCTGTCCAGGATCTGGGGACTTTTGGTTGTTATATCTGAGTGAGTGTATGTGTGTGTGTGTGTACAGGCATGAGGCCTAACGGCATCTAGTAAGAGGTAAAGGCCACAGGGACTGCCAGATATCCTACAACATGCAAGATAGACTCCTATAATAATCATTTAGCTGAATTAACAGTTGTGTACCTTTTGATTTTTTGGGGGGATGGGGTACTGCGGATTGAACTCAGGGGCACTCGACCACTTGAACACATCCCCAGCCCTATTTTGTATTTGATTTAGAGACAGGGTTTCACTGAGTTGCTTAGTGCCTTGATTTTGCTGAGACTGGCTTTGAACGCACCATCCTCCTGCTTCAACCTCCCCAGCCGCTGGCATTACAGGTGTGTGCCACTGTACCCAGCTTGATTTGTTTTTTATTTTGGGGGGTGTTTCTTTTGTATTCCAGATTCCTAAGTCTTTTGTTTGTTTGTTTGTTTTTTGCCTTCTCTCTTTAGTCTTCAAAACTTGTCTTTACTTTTCTTTTGCCTTTTTCTTCCCCAGACTTTCCAGAACAGCCTCCTCAAATCTCCATGTCTCTCTTGGGTTTCTTTCTTGGAATCAGTACCCTCATCCACCAGAACTCTCTTTCATTATTTGACACTTAAGATGGGTGTCCTCTTTCTGGGAGTTATTTTAGCTCAGTTCCATCTTCAATCTTCTGCTCAGGTTTTCTGCAGCCACTCCTTCTCCCGGCTGATCTCTGTGGAAGGTTATCATACCATGGAAGATCTAGATATAGTACGGCTTTAAATTGATGTTTTTCTTAATAACAGATAATTTAAAGTTTGTAATGTTATTAACACTCTATTTATAATGAAAGTGTGGGATTTATGGATGTTTTTATTCCTGTTGACTTGTATAGTTTTTTTGGGAAGATTCAGATTTAGGTGGCCACTGTTATTTCAGCTGTCCAGATGATGTCATTGATCTTTTGGCTTTGCTTATAGTATCCTCATAGTCAGAAGTTTTGCAATTTTGTAGCAAAATCTTTATTTCTTTCTTTATGTATTTATTTTTGTGTGTGTGTGTGGTGCTGGGGATCAAACCCTGGGTGGGGTCTTGTGCATAGTAGGCTAGCAGTCTACCACTGCTTATGTTTATAAGTGGACTTTGGTTATACTTGAGAAAGTTTCCCTCTCACAAAGATTATAAAAATGTAAATTTTCAGTATAATTTCTAAAACAATAAAAATTTAATAAGTCGCAAGCATTGATATTCCTGGGACATAGGAATTTTTTTTTTTCAGTATTAGGAACTGAATCTAGGAGAGCTTCTGTCCCCATCCCTTTTTATTTTTATTTTGAGACAGGGTCTTTCTAAGTTGCAGAGGCTGGCCTCAAACTTATGTTCCTCTTGCCTCAGCCTCCTGAGTTTCTGAGAGTACAGGTATGTACTACTATGCTTAGTACATAGGAATTTAACTTATATTTTTTTCTATAGCTAGTAGCTTTAAAAATAATGTCATATTTCAGAGTACTTATTGGTCCTTCCCAAATTCTTAGGTTAAAGAAAGAGTAAAGCCTTTATAAGGCTTTGATTTATAAGACAAAAAGGATTTTGATGTGAAAATTGTTGAAGGCAGGCAGGACCCATGTCTGAATCAGAGGTAATTAAACAAAGGCTGAGATCCAGGTTAGTTAGAAATGTACCCCTTTTTACATATGCATGTGAATTCATTTTTAACCTGTGCCAACTTGCAAAAAACTTAAAAATATTCAGGGATTAGTAAATGATTAAATATTCAGGGATTAGTAAATGTGCTTAATGCAATTGGGAGTGGCAAATGCATTTTGATTCATGTGCCAGTTCCAAATGATTGATATTGGCTGCCAAATACTGGGTTAAGAAGGGTTCTGAGGCCAAAAAAGAAGGCCCTAATGACTACTATGGTTAAAAGTGGGGTGGACGTTAGTGGAGGTGTTATGGATACAACACATTTGTCACCGTGAGCTTCTTTTGTCTCAATCATCATTTTTTTAGATGGTATCTGGCCTATGAGAAAGTGTGAACACAAGTTCGCATATCTGGATTTGAATCCTGGCTCTACTACTTAGTAGTTTTTAATCTTGGGTAAATTATTTGGCCTTTCAGTATTTCCTTTTCTCTATCTGTGAGTTGGGGGGTAATAATAGTCCCTACTATATAAAATTGCTGTAAAGAATAATGATGAATATGTAAAATGTTTAGAATACTCTCTGGGGTATTAAAAACATTATTTATTATTAGTGTCATTAGTATCAGTACGATAGATGTCAAATAGACATCTACAGAGTGTTCTAGTACAGTGTTCCTTTTGTGCATAGGAAATTATTCTCCTGTCTGCTAGCCTGCTAACTATGCTTTAGTAAGCTTAGCTATACTTAGTAATAGAGTCATATCTGAGTTATTACTATGTTCTACTGAGTATCTCCTTACCCAAATTACAGAAAAATTAAATCATTTTTTGGAATGAGCCTTGCAAATCCAGATCTATAAAGAGACCCATTTCCTTACCAAACTCAGGAAAGTTAGTGGGAGGATGATTATGGGGTGTTAATAGCTCCTCAGAAGAAAATAGCTATTAAACAGTGGACTGTAAGATCATTAAAGGTGAACTTTAACATTTATGTCCATAGTTGAATCTATACCAGGCTAATACTTTTCAAGGGGAATTACCTCTAATAATTATAGAAATCTTATTTAAGCATGTTATAGTTCAGCAAATGAACTTGAATCTTATTCTCAAGAAGAGATTTTCAAAAATAAGGAAAGCATATTCGATTTGTTTATGTACATTTACTGCAAAGAAAGAGCCAAGCCGTCATCAATAGAACAGCTGGGGAAGAGTATTGGATTTGGACTTTGTTTTAAATGAGTCTCTGTGTGTTCTGTTTGGATCACTCTCTGAAGTCAATACCCGTCGACCTGAAAGGACCTCTGTGAGATCTGACTGGATGTCTACCCATGGAGATAGCGCTTAGGGAGACTATGTCTGTGTTTTAAAATTCCTGTCTAAAATAGACTTCTCTTTAAAAATAATCATTGTTATCTTTCAGGAACCAAATCACAGGCAATTATGTAACTGTGTTTTAATTTCCTGTTGGAAATTTTAGAGAACATTGTTAAGATGACTTATGCCCAGTGTGTGACTGGCAGCACCAGCATCACCTGGGAGCGTGTTAGAAATGCAGACTCTCAGGCCTCATCTCAGACCTCCTGAATCACAATCTACCTTGTCACCAGTTCCCCTGGTGACATATAAATGCATTAAAGTTCAGGCAGACCTGCTCTAGGTTGATGGACAATTTAATGACCTAAATGAGACTTTTGCTAAGCATCTGTTTGGGGGTAGTCCATTACAGAGTTCAGACTGTAGTTATTTAGGCAAATACAAGTTGGATAATGGAGGAAAAGAATATTGGCTCAAATTATGACATGTTGATTTTGTGGAAAAAAAAAAGGTCACTTGAGAGTATTAAAATACAGAAGGCAGTTTCTGATTTGCTGTGGGTCATTCTTCTCCTGTTCTATTAGTTACATAGTTAGAAAGGTATTGTTTCTGTTGTGTGATTTAATAGACAGATGCACGTTGAATATAGTATCCTATCTGTTTAGTGATTCAGGAGTTGGATTTTCATGGGAAAAAGTTACCTAATTACAGGGTCATGAAATTCTTGTTAATTTCACCACATTCTTTTTTTTTTTTTTTTTCTCTATGGAGACAGAGTGGAAACATCCAAAAAGGGCAAGTCGTGTCTGTTGAAAAAAAGTCTGCAATCACTGGCTAGTTTAAAACAAAACAGTCACGAGGCCCATCCACATACAATTGTCCTGATGCCTTCTGCAGACTCTTCTTCTGTCGCAGCTGATATCCAAGGATATATGTCTTCTCCTTCCTGGACTCAGAGCTGCAGTGGATTTAAAGCTCTCTTTTGTATGGTTTGTCACAAAATAATGGTAACTGATGAGATGGTGTCCCTCCTCTTGGAGACAGCAGCTAATGAGATTTGACCACTGCCTCTGGTTAAAGGCCTGGGATTGATGAATGCACTTGTGACTAGCCACCCCAGTCAACTGATTTTTATTGACAGCCTGTTGACATAACAAACTAAGCATTTGTGATTTAAGGGTTTCTAAGTCCTTAAATAAATAAGTCCTTTTCTGACAGTATTTTTTTTTTTTTTTTGGTAATTTGTCTTAATTAAATATACCAACTACCTTCCAGGAAGCTCTCTCATTTTTTAAAAATAGTTATTTACAAAAGGTCGCTGTCTCTGTCTTAAAAGTAATGTGTGTGTGTGTGTGTGTGTGTGTGTGTGTTGCCAAACTCCCCCTCCACCAGCAAAGCTCAGCAAGATATGAAACCTGGTGTTGTAATTGATTTTTCAATTTCAATGTTGTTGGGAGATGGAAGTAAAAGGGTTACATCAGAATCCATCTAGAAACATTCCGCTCTAAATCAAACTATGCTGGTGAGTAACAGTTGTTGCCTTGGTGAGCTTTATTGCCATTTGCTGATGCAGCTTGCTCTCGCCAACCCACCACAAGGGACATATAATGGGAGCCCCATAGTCAAGCCCCTCTTGGAAAAAAAAATCCATAAAAGAGCAGAGATGTGAACCCAGCAATAAATCCTTGAGGCATTTGTGCTGGAGCCATGAAATGATACCAATAACTCCTTAGTAACACATTAAGGGGACAATAAAGGGAATTCACCAGTTTTTTTTTTTTTATGCGATAGGGCTATTTTTAATTGTAACTCATCAAAGACACAGCAGAACATATGACAGCAGCTGTTTACCCACTTACTCTTCATTTATTTCAGATTTTTATCTTGAACAATACCTTTATTTTACCACTTAGAGCTCATTATTTAAAACCGTCTTGAAGACTGGCTCAGCCATACTCAAGAGGCCCTAAGTGGGTTTGTCAACCTCCAGTGATTTCTCACCCTCACACAGTTGCTTTCTTTGATCTCTTTTATCCTCTTTAATGTCAGCTGAATAATCAGGCAGTCTGCATAGTTTGAGTTATGTACCTACTATGTGTCTAGTGCTGTGATAAGTGTCACAGAGAATATGAGAAAGGAGAAATCACTGCCTCTTGTCTTTAAGAAGCTCAGAGCACATTTAGAGATGCACAGGACAAAACAAAGGGATGAGGTAGAAAATGTTGCAAGGGAGAGTTAAACACTCCATGGTTCAAGGAGGGGAACACTCAGTGCGGTAGGAACAGTTAGGAAGAGTCTCCAAGAGGAAGAGACCTGAATTGGGCTCTGAACAGGAGGCAGAGAGCAGGGCAGATGGAAGCATGGAGGGTGCTCTGTCTGAAGGTTGGGCAGTCTGGAGCAGAAGCTTTGAGTTAGACATGGTGGGAAAAGCTTGGACAGACTGGGGTTGGGCTATGGGGTACAGAAGACGGTGTAGGAGGACTTCATGATAGAGGACCAAATGAGTCAGAAAGGCAGATCGTGGCATCTCCAGTGTGGGAGAGGTAGGAGTAATGGCAGTGGGGATAGTGGGGGAAGGGAGAGCCGAGGAACTTTGTAAAGGGGCTAGGGCTCTCTCCCCCAGTCCAGAAATTCTTCACTTAACTCCGTTCCTACTCAGTGTTTCTGAGGAGATGTTCTGGGAGCCACTTGCATTGAGCTCGCTAAAAAGGAATTTTTCCAGCTTCTACCCTGGACCTACTGTAGATTTTTAGTCATTCTCCATGACTTTTACATATGAGGAAACTGAGGCTCAGGGAGGCTAAGTAACTTGCCCAGTTTTAACAAGTGGTAGAGCTGAGGTTTGTGCCTAGCCTCTGAAGTCTGCTCTGATTCTCCTCCACAGTTTCTGTTTTTATTCTTTCTCCCTGCTGTATGGAGAAGCAAGGCTGACAGCATTTATTTGTGTTGTTGTGACTTTGATGTTTTTACCTTAAAAACAAACAAAGAAAACACACACACACACACACACACACATCTAGCCAGACACAGTGGCGCATGACTGTAATCCCATCAACTCTGGAGGCTGAGGCAGGAGGGTTGCAAGTTCAAAGCCAGCTTCAGCAACTTAGTGAAGTCCTAAGCAACTTAGTGAAACCATGGCTCAAATAAAAAATAAAAAAGGACTGGGGATGTGGCTCAGAGGTTAAGTGTCCCTGGATACAATCTATGGTACCAAAAAACTCCCCAAACTATATATAAATATATATGTGTGTGAGTATGTGCAGATACACATATGTAGTGACTTTTTTGTGGGGCAAACAACATTCTAACAACAAAGGGAATAAAAATGAAGCCAGGTGCACACCTGTAATTCCAGCTACTTAGGAGGCTGAGACAGGAGGATTGCAAATTTGAGGACGGCCTCAGCCATTTAGTAAGATCCTGTCTCAAAATAAAATTTTTAAAAGCTGTAGATTAGCTCAGTGGTAAAATGCCCCTGAGTTCAATCTCCAATTCCAAACAAACAAACAAACAAAAACAAAACTAAAAAAGAGTCATCCACCACATTTCATCACATAAAATATTTTTCATTTATATTGTTTCTAACCGGCCAGGAGAGAGAAAGTAAATGAGGCACATGTCCACAGTTAACAGCCAGGTGAAAAGTTTGTTCTTGGTTCTGTTTTAAAAATGTATTCATTTTTTTCCCCTATAGGTTTGAAGTTTTTCAGAATGAAAAGGTGTCAGTGAGAAGGAAGCAGCTTGCCTCTTCTTCCTCCCTCCAGCTCCGAGTCACTGGGCAGGGGCCATGAACAGAACAGACTTGGACTTAGAGATAAAAGCCACCTGTTAAGAAAGGAAGAGTCTTCCCCCAAACTCATCCCAGCCTTGGACCATGTACCTCTGTGTTAATACATAATGCAGGGATAAACATCTATCTAATTTAATAACAACGACAGCATGAACCATGTGTCCTTATGTGTGTTGCTTCTGGAACGGGTCCAATCCCAACTCCACCGCTTGCTAATTAGGCAGGTAATTCCAACCTCTCTGTGGCTCAGTTCGCACATTAAAATGGGCATAATATCACTTTTCTCATAGGGTTGTTGTGAACAGTGAGTACTCACATCACATAAAGTGTTTAGAAAAGTGCCTGGCATTTTGTAAGCACTCAGTAAATGTAATTATTACCGCAGACCTTTAATATGTGTTTAAATATAATGATTAAACATCAAAGAAGTAGAGTGATGATTAACTCAAACCTGGCTCTGAGGGACAAGAGGCAATTTGCCTGGTAGAGCAGTAGGAGGAAGGAAGTGAGTTTCATATTGGTTTGGGATTAGAGAGAGCTCTGCAATAAAAGGAATGTTGGTGTCAAACTAGGTACGAATCTGTATTTTATGTAATAAACAGCCTATAAAAAGGCCACTGGAAAAGGCAGTCTGTTTATTTGCTTTCAGACTTCTGTGTTAGCTGAAGCCAAGAAGAGCCTCTGGGCCATCAACCTGTGAATGCCTGGATCACACTGCTGTTCATATGTGGGCTTTGGGGCGCAGGTGAGAGCGCGCTCACCTGACGGTGGGGACCTGGTTTTGCCACTAATGGCCGCATGATTTCTCCGACTTTAGTTTCCCCATGAGCAGGAGAGGGCTTAGTATTCAAGGTCTAGATCTTTAAGTCAGCTCACCTGGAGGAATTCTCTGAATTTTAAGAGAAATCACTCATGGCTTCTTCAGTATTCATTTCCAATACAGCAGGCAGGTATTTATTGACATGCCAGCCGCCTGATGCCTGCTGACACAGCCCCTGTCCTCTGCTTCAGTGCCTGATGAATCTAACTGGTGAAGATGTCTGCTTGGATCCTGCAAGGATCTTGGTTGCATCATTTGATGCACACTTTTGTGCCAGCTCCTTGGCGGGCACTGAGCACACAGCAATAAGCAGTCATAGTGTTGGTCTCCTGTCATTCAGAGTCTCCTGGACTGCCCAGACAATACCCAATAAAAGGATATACAATTATAAAATTGTGTCAGGAATTGTTATACCAGGAGCTTTACCTGGTAGGCTACTAGGAGATTTCTGAGGATGTGCATTTGGGCACTCATCTACAGGGGCTGGCGGGTGGAGAACTGCAGTTTGAAGAGGCGAGCAGGGTGCGGCAGGGAGACTGATCCGAGTGGAGGGATCAGCCCCTGCAAAGTGAAAATCTCCCCAGGCCTTATTAGTTTTAAGACAATATGGAGGTAATGCTTCACATTCTTTCTGTGAACATTGCAAACTAAAGCTTTTTTTTCTAATGCCTTTTTGAAAAACAAAGCAAAAATGAAAAAAACAGACCATGTTTAAAAATTGATGGAGTAAACACATTCATTATAAAATAAGAAAATGAAGATGTGACAGAAAATAAAAAGGTGAAAAAAATCCCTTCTCTTATTACACCCGGACATAATTGCTTTGCTCTTGTTAGATATAATCTGCATCCATCTCGGCATCTATGTCGTCTCTGGGCTGTCTACATAAAGTCTATATCTACATTCACATCTAATTCCATTTTCATTTCCATATCTATATCTATCTCCAAGGAAGCCTATAGCTCGCATCCTATTACAACTCGCATTTTACTTGTGAAGCAAATCCCGTATTTCATATCATCTCATCTGTAAATATTTCAGAATACACATATCTTTTTCCTAGGGGTGTTCATTCTGCATTGAGGTGACGAGGGAAGGGACAATAATGCCTCTATCATTCATTGCATTTGGGCCTCCCAGAATAATTGGGCAAGCAGCAGTTCTTATTCTAACAAAGTTCTAATGATAGCAACAATAATCAGTAACATTTTGTAACAATTTTAATTTTTCACCACATCTTCTCACTTCATTCTGTTAGGAAGCATTTATTCATATTTTATGGACAAGGAAATGGGGGAGTCAGAGAGGTGACACACACATCCTCTAATTGATATAATAGGCTCACATGGCTTCACTCTAGGTCTGATTTCTGTGCACCCAATACTCTCAAATTTTGGTTAACAAGATGCTTGAGATTCTAATTGGACAGTAATTAATGATTTGGATTGGAAGTGTTCTGTCATCTAGTCAGAGCAGAAGAGACCAAAGTAAACATCTGAAGATTCATTTAAGTAAGATTCCACTTCTGATAACTTACACAATTTTAAATTATTTCTTCTGAAAATATAAATATGCCCCTACATTCTAGAAAAGACTGCATACCAACTGAGTTGCTTGGTTTCGTTTCTGCCTGGGAGTTCTTGGAGGTTTTTTTTTTTTTTTTTTTTTTTGTAAAGTAACTAACATATTCTTCCCTAGCATATAAATTTGAACACAAATTTCAAGCTTCAAGTCATTGTTAAGTATGAACAAAGAGCTAGATATGTGATCTATGGGAAGGTAGACAACAATGAATCGTCTGCTCTCTAGCAGGGGAAATCAAGCCCTCCCTCTTGTTATTCTAGGCTATCAGAGCAAACTGATTTCTCAGATGCATTTTGAATAGCTCATCTAAAATGGCTCCAGGCAAGCAGACACTCGAGATTTTACAAACAACCTTGGGGCTTCTAAAGATCATTCTTTACATAAAATAAAATTCTTTTATTAAAAAATTTCTTCTTTTTAATATTAATGTGTAGACAGTTCCCTGTTCTCTGAAATGTACACAATATAAATCTGCTAATTCTGTAAGTAATTTTTTTTAATTATGGTGTAACTTCATCCTATCCTTAAAATAGTTAAAATAAATTCTATATGCAAAAAAAAAAAAAAAAAAAATAAAGATCATTCTTATGCACACAAGATACCTTGACAGACTGACAAACTTGCATGGGTTTTGCAGGGGATTAAATTGGTCATTTTTTGGTATGCTATGAAAAGGTTTTCTCTGTGGGTTGCCAAGCTTTTGTAGAGACAGAGGAACAAGTTTTGCTTGTTTTTGTTTTGTTTTGTTTCGCAGCACTGGGATTGAACCCAGGGTCAGGCAAGGGCTCTACCACTGAGTCATACCCCCAGCCCAAGAAGTATTTTTTTTAACTTGAAAAAATTTCACAGTATGGTTAGTAATAATAACAATGAACATTTTCTTAATACTTTGGAGTTCGTCAGGAGATTATTGACAACAACCCACTGAGTTTGGTATTATCTTCACTTTCATTTTTCAGATGACGAAACCAAGCTGAGAAGACAGGTAGTGACTGGAAACGGTTTTTCAAGCATGGTTTCCGCAGCATCTGTTGCGATGCACACTTGGCCACCATGATGAACAATGAGATGTCAGCTCAAGGGATGGTCTCTTTCTGAATCCAGGTTAACGCCTCTCTTTGATGATGAAGGTTATCTAAAGAGGAAACCACCTCATCTGTTACTTTTCCTTGCTTACAGCTCTGCTGAAGGAATGCCTTCGGCTGGGGGCAGAGGGCTTATCTCACACATCTCCTTGGATGCCCAAGGTGTGGCAGAGGTATCTATATGCTGCTGATGCTCTAACCATGACAATCTTCCTGAGGCTACAAGTAACATGGTCTTTCTTGCTTTGGTGTCAACCTGGAAACAGGCACAGGAAGCAGATCTCCTTCCCCGATTTCCCTGGGGAGGCTTTCTAAGGGTTCCCAAATTGCCCTCTGTCTGAGTGGTTCGCAAATGGTGTGTCTTGGAGTGGCCGAGAGGGGTCTGCGAGACATCAAGCATGCCGGTGGGTGAGATAAATGAAGTGTCTCCCATGTAAGTGTTACTATTTTTCAAGTAAATGAGGTTGCTATTGGGCTTCATTAAAATAAAAATTAATTTAAGAGTGAGACTGAATGCTGAGTAGCTTTTTGCCATGATGTATCTTTGTTTCCAGCGGTTTGGAAAACTATTACCATTGTCTCAGGGGTGGGGAGTGGGGTATGGAGTGGGTGGGAAGCGGAAATTGTCTAATGTGAAAATCTCCTTTTACACAGAAAGCAGAGGATGCTGCTGACTTCCAGAGAAGTAGGATGCTAGTGTGCAGGGCATTACAGTCCCCCACCCCCCAAGTTGCTTAAAGCTATGATATCTCCTCTCACTGATAAGACTCAGACTCTCATGCTCTGAGATTGGAGCTACGAGGGTCCTCAGAGATCACCTAGTCAGAAGGTCATTTCATAGACGAAGAACCTGAAGCCAGGAGTGGTGAAGTCACTTGCCCAAGGTCACACACCTAGCAGAGGCAGCTGGACCCAGGTCTGAAATCCTCTGACTCTTTGCATCTGGAGCAGCCACTTTACTGAGTGTCCATCCTCATGAGTGTCACCCTGAGTGGTACCCACTCTGCTGCCACTACTTTCAGTGGCCCTTCATGTAATGTCCTCATTATCTGAATTAATCATTACAACAGTTTTGTGAGGTAGATGATGTCATCTCCCTTTTACAGATGGAGGCACTGATTAGGAATGTACTCAAAGTCATATATCTGGTACATATGAATTGAGCTCTGGATATCTTTCAAAGCCCATGTTATGAACCACCACACCATATAAGTATGGGACCATACAACACATACTGTTTTATAATTTGCTTTTGTTCCCCATTTAAAATGTAGCATAAAAAGTTTCATGATGTTTTGTACCTGTTGATTTATATTATATAAACATAATATTTTAAAATTATAATTATATAAATATGTCATATAATATATTATATATTTAGGCTATTATATATCGTATATAAATATATAATATATTTATATTATATATATTATACCTCCTCTCTCTCTCTCTCTCTCTCTTTTGATACCGTGGACTTAACCCAGGGGTGCTTTACCACTGAGTCACATTCCCAGCCCTTTTTTATTTATTATGTTGCTTAGGGCCTCACTAAGTTGCTGAGGCACTGGGATTACAGGCGTGTGCCACCACACCCAGCAGATATTTTACCCTCTTACTAGTAGCTTCTCTGTCAATTTCCACTGATGCTAAATTTTGAAGAAAATTCTTTGTTATTTATTTCCTTAGGCTAAATTTCCAGAAGTGGGATCGCCTGGATAAACGGCATGCACATTTAAAGATCTTTTGCTGTGTCCATGAGTCTGCTGGCCCACCATCACAAAGCATCCTAGCCTGGGTGGCTTCGATTTATTTTCTCAGTTCTAGTGGCCGGGAAGTCCAAGATCAAGCTTCCAGCAGTGTTTTATTTCTGATGAGGACTTATTTCCTGTCTTGCAGGCTGCCTCTGTGTCCTCACATGGTCTTCCAGAGTGTGTGTGTGTGGGGGGGGGTGCAGGGAGAAGGGGGGGGAGAGAGAGAGAGAGAGAGAGAGAGAGAGAGAGAGAGAGAGAGAGAGAGGAGGGAAGAATATCTCTGGTGTCCCCTTTTCTTTTGGTACTGGAGATTTAACCCAGAGATGCTTTACCACTGAGCCACACCCCCAGCTTTTTTTGTTTTTTCTTTTTGAGACAAGGTTTTGCTAAATTGCTGAGTCTGGTCTTGAACTTTCAATCCTCTTGTTTCTGCCTCCTGAGTTGCTGGGATTACACATGTGGGCCACTGTGCCCTATTATCTCCCTTCATTTTATACAGGAAATAAAAGCATGTTGCAGCAGAAAGGAAGGAGAGTAAAGAAAGAAACAAACAAACTTCTTGGATGTAATCCCTGTAAATATTTTTAACTAAATCTCTCTAAACTTCCCTGTGCAAATATATACATGTGATAATATCATGCACAGACTTTAAATTTTTTTTTCAAAAATTAAACAGCTATCAAACCCAGTTATGCGATATCCCAAATCTTGTGAGTCTTGGTTCTTCTTGCTTCCCTGATGGAGCTGCCCTGTCAAGCACCAGCTGCTACTGCTGCCACCTGCACGGAGTGGACCCCTGTAGAGGTTGTGGCATTTCCAGTAGCCACCTGGAGAGGTCAATCCAGACAGGTGGGAGGGGGCTAATGCCCTTCGCAGACAAATTGTTCATCCTTTCTCCGTCCAACGGACGTCCTGACAAGCAGGGTTGCATGCCTTCTCTTAGGATACATTTTGAGCAAACGATACTGTTGCTTCACACACCACAAGTGTTGGGTCTCCCTCTTTCCTGTTTCCTTCACTCATGCTTCCTTCAGGTTGTACTTTCAATAAAACAGTAGCACAAAGGCTCTGACCGCACACACTATTTCCTAGTGAATTTTGGCTAAGATGATACTATTGCACTTTTAGCCCAGGATGGCAAATAGGTTTGTTTAATTTTACATTTGAATCCTGATCAACTGATTGAGGCTATCTAAAGTGTTGTTGCATTGAGGAAAAACTCTGAAAGCTCTGTTCTAAGTTCAGCTGGAAAAATTCATGATTGATAAGCAATATCTGCAATGCATATTTGGAATGTGCTTGGCAGAGTGATAGACTACAGATGCCAAATTTACCTCCTAAAAGGTCATCCAAGTTTATATGGCAGTGGACACATTTTTCCACACCCAACATTGAATGTTGTCATTCTTTTTTCAAAATCTTTTCTAGTTTGATAAGTAAAAATAAATATTACCTTATTTTACTTTCTATTTCCTTGATTTGAAAGTAAACAGTTTTGATATCCTTACTATGTTTCCTTTATGAGTTGCCCATTTATAAATATCTTTATCTAGGGACACTGCTACATCCATGTTCATAGCAGCACAATTCACAATAGCAAGACTGTGGAACCAACCTAGATGCCCTTCAATAGACGAATGGAGAAAAAAAATGTGGCATTTATACACAATGGAGTATTACTCTGCATTAAGAAATGACAAAATCATAGAATTTGGAGGGAAATGGATGGCATTAGAGCAGATTATGCTAAGTGAAGCTAGCCAATCCCTTAAAAACAAATGCCAAATGTCTTCTTTGATATAAGGAGAGTAACTAAGAACAGAGTAGGGACGAAGAGCATGAGAAGAAGATTAACATTAAACAGTGATGAGAGGTGGGAGGGAAAGGGAGAGAGAAGGGAAATTGCATGTAAATGGAAGGAGACCCTCAGGGGTATACAAAATTACATACAAGAGGAAGTGAGGGGAAAGGAGGAAAAATATAAGGGGGAGAAATGAACTACAGTAGAGGGGGTAGAGAGAGAAGAGGGGAGGGGAGGGGGGAGGGGGGATAGTAGAGGATAGGAAAGGCAGCAGAATACAACAGACACCAGAATGGCAATATGTAAATCAATGGTTCTGCAACTGATGTGATTCTGCAATCTGTATATGGGGTAAAAATGGGAGCTCATAGCCCACTTGAATCAAAGTGTGAAATATGATATATCAAGAACTATGTAATGTTTTGAACAACCTACAATAAAAATTAATTTAAAAAATATCTTTATCTTTCCTAATCTTAAATTTTAATTTTGAAGCAAAGTGACACATATATAATATAAAAATCATGTTATGAACCACCACACCATATAATACTGTTTTATAATTTGCTTTTTTCCCCCACTTAGATGACTAGTTACAAAGAACATCAGCTCCTTTTCCAACTTTCTTACCCTGATTCTTCTTTCCCTAAGCAACCAGTTCTATTTCTTTTAGCTATTATATCTTTTTATTTGGGGTGGGGGATCAGTTTGCCTCAGCATTTTCTAAATAGCATGTTTACAATTGCTACTTTATGATTTTTCAATTTTAGACATTATTCATGGACTTCCTATTGCAGAACATAAGAATTTACCTGTCACGTGTTTTTCTGCTTAACCCCTTGCACCCCACTCTTTCCCAACTTTCCTTCCTCCCAATTTACATGTACAATAATTTGGAGATAAGTCAGTATTCTGGACAAACATTATCATGAATACTTAAGTACTGTTTACAACTCAGTGTCAAAGTGTCTTTTGATTGCTTTTCCTTTCTTGTTCAATTTTTGTTTTCCCTGGAGTTGATTGCCTCTATTTTGGTGTTTCCTTCTTTGGTTTCATATGCACCCATTAGTCATATAACTCCAGATACAAAACATTTCTGTATAACCAAAGACTTAAGGTAATCTATTAATTCCTTCTGAAACCCTTGCCCTTTTGCTTTAATCTCTTTTGGTTGCTCTCCAGGTCTGCTGCCTAGTTACCATCCTCAGATTCTTCTCGGCCATCATCCCGAGGATTCCCTTCATCTGACTCCTGGATCAGGTTCCTGGCCACTCAAATTGCACAACTTCTTTGTTTTACTCCCTTATTTTGATGGAGTGTACCTCTACTTGTCTTTTTGAGGAAGGGTGTAGAGAAGGTAAATTTTGGACACTTATCCTCTCCTTATTTGATGGTCTGAATTCCAGGTTGGTGCACGAGTCAGAACAGGCTAACTGTTCAAATTTCAGTCATTTAACACCAAAAAGATTTTGCCCAACTAATTGTTAAGCACAGATGTTTCACGGGCAGTTTCTTAAATGGTGATTTAGGGATCTTAGCTTCTCCCATCTGGAAGGGTCCATCAAGGAATTGGAGCTTCCTCTAGGTTTTCTGAAAATCTTCAGGTGACAAGGGAAGAAAACATGGAAGGTTCATGGGAAAGTCTTTAGAGGACTGGCCTGGAAGCAGTGTATGACCCTTTTCCCCATGTCCCATTGATCAAAATTCAGTCACATGGACCTCCTAGTTACTGGGAAATGAGTCTGCACGTATTTCATTTAGAGAGGAGAAATAAGAATGTTATGAAGACTGGCATTCTCGATTATAGTTGGAAATAATTTCTCCTTACAATTTAAAGGCATTCCCTTTTTATCTTCTGGCTGCTCATATTGTTATTGAATAGTCCGGTACAATTCTGATGGCTCTTTTTTTTTTTTTTTTTTTTTTTGCATCTGGGATGTAGTATTTGGCAACTGACTGAAGAAAGTTCAGTGGAAAAAGAGGTGAATAAGGGAGAAATGTCCGCAGGAAATGTACTCCTTTGTCACATTGCAGATAAACATATAGTTCTTAACTGGGAGTGATTTTGCCCTGTAGGAGATATTGAACAATGTCTACACAACTCTTTGTGTGTGTGTATGTGTGTGTGTGTGGGTGTGTTATTGCAATCCAGTGAGTAGCGGCCTAGGATGTTACTAAACATTCTATCATGCACAGGGCAGTCCCCACAACAAAATTATCTTTTGAACAAAGGGGAATAAAGTGTTGGCTGTAAGCTTTTTGTGGTAGTTATTATTTAACAGATTAATCATAAAGAATTTATTTTCTATGCCAAGTTTACTAGGTTTTTAGCAAATCAAATACAGTATTTTTATCAAATTTTCTTTGCATTCATTGTGATGTTCATATAGTTTTTTTACTTTAATCTGTCAATGTGGTAAGTTGAATTAATAGACTTTCTAGTGTTAAAGTATTCTTGCATTTCCAAAAGACATTTCAGTAAATATAGAGAGTCTTTATTATTTCCTCTGAATTTGGTCTGTTAATATTCTTTTCAGGATTTTTGCTCTTAAATGCTATTCACCTATAATTTTTCTTTCTTGTACCAGCCTCATCTAAATTTTGTATTAAAATTATACTAGCTTATTCATAAAATTAGAAAAACCTGTACCTTGAATATTTGTCTGAAAACATATAGGTTTAATATTTTCTTTGGAAGAAGATTTTTAACTAAAGAAGATTTTTAACTGAAGAAGATTCAACTTTAGTGTTACAGGACTATTCAGAACTTCCATCTTGGTAAGTTATATTTTTCTAGAAAGTTTTTCATTTTGTCTACATTTTCACATTTATTGGAATAAAGCTATTATTATCCTTTTCCATACTTGGAATGTCTGGCTTCATTATATGTATACACATATTATATATATTAATTTCTTGCTTGAATATTATACTGTATTAATATATTAAACATACTATAATAATATAATATCACTGTATTATATGTTATAATAACAATATTGATATAATTTCTTTTAAATAACAACTCTGGCTTTGGTGATCCTCTGTAATTTTGGTAGCTATCCTTGAAATTTTAACCATTCTTTTTCAAAGATACAAATAGATTTATTTGGGGAAGCAATTTTAATAAAATGTGCTTTATGTTGCTTAAGTTTTTCTTCCTTCAAAGAAATAAAGAACCTTAGAAATTTGAAAGCCCCATCATCCTTTCTCTTTGAATTCTTCCGTTTTTTCTTTTCCTGGTATTTTAGGTCCCTTTTTAGTCCACGAGTTACACATTATAGCTGAGGTAATATTAACTTGTCAATGTTTAGAGTTGCCTATATGATTATCATATTATTTATTTAAAAAAACATTTTTTCTTGGAGCTCAGACTTTCTTCTGGCATAACTTTCCTTTTCCTTGATGAATGCCCTTTAGAAATTCTGTATTGAGGATTTCAGATTTTGATCTTCTGAAATATTTTTTATCATGTTTGTGAATGTCAGTTTTTGAAGGATAAAATGCCAAGTTCGTATTTGTGAGTTTTCACTCAGCACTTAGAGAAATCCCCTCACACTGGCTTCCACCTTTGTTTTTGAAAAGGCAGCGATCAGTTTACTTGTTTCTTCTTTGTTGATAATTTACCTTGTCTCCTGCTGCTCTTACAGTGATCTCTTTGAAGCATTCTTCTGTTTTACTATGATGAGTTACCTAAACTTTATATCCCTTTTATTTATTTATCCTTGTTTGGAATTTATTATGTTTCTTAATTTGAGAGTTCATGGAATATTCTGGAATTCTCCACAAACTCTACAAATGTTGCATTCCTTTATCCTTTCTATAATCTATACCGTCTGAAACTCTGAGAGGATATATATTGATTCTTCTTATTCTCTTCTCTGTACCTCTGAATTTAATTTCTAATTATGAAGAATATAAATATATATTTATGTATGCATTTTTTGGTCTTATGTGCATCGTATATAATTTCTTTTAAGTTATTGTTAATGAGTTAATTCATTAACTATGTCTAATTAGTTGCTTAATTCATCCATTAAGTTTTCTTTGATAGTTTCTTTTTTTTTTTTTTTGAGAGTGTGTGTGTGTGTGTGTGTGTGTGTGAGAGAGAGAGAGAGAGAGAGAGAGAGAGAGAGAGAGAGAATATTTATTTTTTAGTTTTCGGCGGACACAACATCTTTGTTTGTATGGGGTGCTGAGGATCGAACCCGGGCCAGGCGAGCGCGCTACCGCTTGAGCCACATCCCCAGCCCCGATAGTTTCTCTTTATAATGGAAAATTAATTATATATATATATTAATTTAAAGAAGATTTAGGTCCATAGCAAAATTGAGAGGAAAGTTAATTCAGATGAACTTCTTTAATTATTTAATTCAGATGGACTTATTTATCTATATCATGCTCTTCAAACAAATTTGCAAGTAAATTAACATAAATCCATTATAGCACCTCCAAGAGAATGGGTGCCAAGAGCTACAGAATCTTCACCTTTCTTTGGACATGGCAGGTCTCAACTGGGATTGCTGCATGACCAGTCCAAGAGCTTAAAGGTCAGAGGCCTTTTCTCAGGTTTCCTTGATTTCTTAAGTGCTTGGATCTCTTAAACCTCTTAAATTTGTGAGTCCCAGGTGAGGGAGACAGGCTATCCCTAACACTACCTTTTTATTCCTTAGGGTAAAATTAATTTGATTTTTAAAGATAGTATGACATTTTTTATGCCTAAGTATTATGACCCAAATCATAATCATTCCATGGACATAATGTCTATCTCCCTCACCATTATAAGCTTCTTGAAGGCTAGGACCAGTTCTGTTTTGTTTACCACGATATTCGACACTATATTATGTATGCCAGCAAATACTTAAGGAAAGAGGGAACAAGGGTGAAATGAATGAAGGAAGGTGGTGGGGGGGAGAAGAGAGAAGGAAAGGAGGGAAGAAGGAAGGAAGGGAAGAAGGGGGGTGTTAAGTATCAGTGCCATCACCAAGCCCTCCCTTCCAGTGTGCAGCCCACTATCGACTCTGAGGATTCAAATTGCAGGGTTCCATATAGTTTTTCCTCCAAGTTGTCATAGGCTTAGTGACATCTCTAAGGCTACACAAGGCAACAGAATGAAGTAGCTACACAAAAATCCTGTCTTAAGCTGAAACAAATATCTATGTTTAAAAGTACTCAGAGCAAATAGTGTGCTTAGCCATAAATCAAGAACTGACAGGTGTACGTCCTGGGCTCATTAGGCAAGCTGTGCCTGTATCAAGGCCAGGCTGGAGTGGGGTTTTGAGATGTCCTAGCATGACACTGTCCCTTGGAGCTGAGAAAACTGGCAGTGGGACAGATAGGAATACATCTCAACTGCCACATCCAGGGTGATAACTGACAGTTTTTGACATCTAAGCTCATCCCTTTGAACTAGCCCCCTCCTCTCATTATGTGAAGGCCTTGTGGTGGGCTCATTCAGGAAACTGGGAGGGAGGGAAAAAATAGGAGAAAGAAATTTTAGGCATCTGAAGGGTTAAGTGATTTAAAAAGGGCTGAAGTGTGAACAGTAGAGAGGAGATCCTGAAACCCTGGTACATAACATCTGATGCTCAATAAGTTATAAATCCATGTATCAGTCAGATTTTCATTGCTCTGACCTAAATACTGAACACAAACATCTTAAAGGAGCAAAGGTTTATTTTGGCTCATGGCTTCAATCTATGGTCAGCTCCATTGCTTTTAGGCCAATAGGGAGGCAGAGACATCATGGTGCAAGGGTGTGGCAGAAAAAAACCTGTTTACCTCGTGGTAGCTATGAAGCAGAGGTGCGGGGTGAGCATGGGACCAAGAACGACCTCTCCAAAGCACACCTCCAGTGACCTCCTTCCTTCATCCAGGTCTCACAGCCTACAGTTGCCATTTATACCTTTTCAGCTGTCAATGGGTTAATCCACTGCTGAGGTCAGATCAAATACTCTCCCAAAGCCCCATCTTTGAACATTGCTGCATTGGGGACCAAGCCTTGAGCACATTCGTCTTTGCGGGACACTTCATATACAAACCATAGCAATACAGTAGTCCCCTCTGCCTTATGTGCAGGGGATTCTTTCCAAGACTTCCAACAGATGTCTAAACCATAGATGACACCCAACCTTAAGTACATTATAGTTTTTTTCCTATTCACGCTGATAATGAAGTTTAATTGATAAATTAGGCACAGTGAGGGATCAATGACAACCAATAATAACATAGAACAATTGTAACAATGTACTGTAATAAAAGTATGTGAATGTGGCCTCTCTTAAAAGTACCTTCTAATACACTACTCTTCCCCACAATTTTCTTTTTTCTGAAGTAAAAAAACTTTCACCTTTTTACTTAAAGGAAGCACTTTATGGTTCCTTTTTGGCATATCTAAATTGCCAACGTCACTGCTCTTGTGCTTTGGGGGCTGTTATTAGGTCAAATCAGTTACTTGGATACAAGCGCTGAGATACTGTGACAGTCAATCTGATTCTTGAGACAGCTTCTGAGTGAGTGACAGACAGGGTAACATATACAACATGGTTAAGGTGGACAAAGGATGATTCACTTTCCAGGTTGGATGGAGCAGGATGGTACAATATTTCATCATGCTACTCAGAACAGTGAGCATTTTAAGACTTATGAATTGTTTATTTCTAGAATTTTTCATTTAATATTAATAAATCCAAAGTCTCTGTATTATGCCCTAGGGAAAGGGAAGCCCTTCCTGCCTTGAATAGGGGAGGGAGTAACAACTACTCAAGACTTTCTTCTTGAGTCTCTTGCTGAGAAAAGAGCCCAGGGTAATTTTTCAGTCAAGCTATTCTGCCACACAAGCAATTATACAAATAAGGGTTTTACTTTCAATTCTGATTCCCCTGAATTGCCTATCCAAGTGGAGTTAGCTATTTTTTAAGGTCGATGAAATCTGTGTGCTAGTTGGTACTGTTCCTGAAAAATATGAGAGAAATGGCAAGTGAAGCCCTAGACATGAGAATTTTATTTGTTTAGGCACAGATACCCTGAAGGATTCAGGATAAGCACATTTCAAGAAATCACCAATGTCCTTAGGATAATAATGACTGCTTATGTAGAACATTACAGAAATCCAAATCCTATGTGTGCTTGTGTTTTTTTTTCTAAGTAATTGGTCTAGTTTAATCCTGGTGGGGCATTTTGTGTTCTGAAACCTTGCTCACCCACACGTACATATTGCAAAATATAATAAAAATCCTTTAAAAATTAAGTGTGTTCTTTGGGGCTTTGCATTCCCAATGTGTTTTTAGTACATACAAATACTTCTTTTCTTTTAGCTACACGAACAAAAGAGGCTAGGGCTTTGATGAAAATGCAAAATTTCTGCTCTGCCTAAAGCATTTGTGTTTTCCCTGTAGATGTTTACTCAATTGGCACAATGAAAACATTAAGCCAGGAAAAGAAGCATCAATTTATGTTTCCATTTTATGTCCTGCAAAATGGCGACTGGTGTGAATACAGCACTCCTTCGACAAATCGAACCAAACATATCATAAATGGAACTGAGCTTTCCTATTAATATGAAAAACATTATCATATACTCTCTGATTTGCAACATTTACATATCTCATTATGAGCTGGTTGCTCAAAATGCTATAGAGGATTTCATTTCACTACTTTTGTGCAATGTCTGGTTTCCAAGAAATATTAATGAGACAATCTCATAAATCTTTATTTACCGAGTCTAGTGACTCCCCTAAATTTGCATTTGCAAACTATGGATGCATTATTTCCTGGCACACTGAGATATGAATTTACTATTGCATGTACAGGCAGCTTCATTATTGCCTCTTCTATTAAGAATTGTTGGAAGAGGAATGGTCACTGATAAAGACGTATTTAAAATTCATATGAACACATTCTTTTGTATTAACCATAGAACTTGAACCTTGCAAAAAAGATTACATTGCGCATATTTTCCACTTCAAAGAAATTTCCTCTAAGTGTCTTGAATGTATTCACTTTGGAATATCAGGAACACTTTGTTAACTCTAAAACCCCCTACATGAAAGCCTGAACTTTTAAAGAAAACAAAGAGTAGAGCTCTGATTTTAATTCTAATATCCTTGGGCGAGATTGCATTAATTTTTAATTTGTAGCCTATTTGCATTTTACAGTGGCAATCAAGTCTCTGCAATCTCTGAGATCAAATCATTCCCGACTCTCAACCTCTAATGAGCCATGCCCTAGTCAGAAGGTAGTCAAGAGGTTAATCTAGACTCTAGAACACAGGCTTTTGTTTATAAACTTTCTTAGTAACATGAAGAATGGGCATCACAAGGATTTGCCAAGGGAGAAAATGTCACGTCTGCCTTCTAGAACCTTGCAGAGGGCAGGGAACTTTTTTAAGGAGGGTGATTTCATCACTAGCAGGTCTGCAAAGACTTTAGTAGTGTGTTGACATTTTTATAAATGTCAATCTTATAGATTTTTTTGTAATGCATATTTTAAAAAATAACTAAACTGGATATTATTTCTCAGGGTAAGGCTAAAGGAAGTAGCAATGTTAGATGAATTGATACAAGGAAAATAGATAAATAATAAGATGACTGATATTTAGATGTGACTACCTTTTCTCTACCTTCCTCCCTATCTGAAGAAGTCTTTTATCTGTTCTTTGCCAAAATCTTTTTTTCCCATCTCACTTCCCATGCTCAACTTCTAGCACCCTCATCTCTTCTTCTCACCCTTGTCCTGAGAAAGCCATCCTAAGGAATAGAGTTAAAAACAAATCAGAGTCCTTGGGTAACCTTCAGGACAACCTTGCCAAAACAGGTCCAGGAACCACCTGACTCAGAATCACCTTGGCTGCCTGTTTAAAGGGCATTTACCATTCTGGGGTAAGACTGAGTGTTATGGTTTAGATCTGGAAAGTTCCCTAAAGGTTCATGTGTTGAAGGCTTGGTCTTCAATGCAGCAACGTTCAAAGGTGGGGCTCTTGGGAAGTCATTGGGGTTCTGACTTCATCAATGGACTAATCCATTGATGTATTAATAATTTGTTGGCATTATTAGGAGGTGGTGGAAACTGTAGGCAGTAGGGCCTAGTTGGAAGAAGTAGGTCATTGGGGTGGTGCCTTGGAAGGGTATTTCTTATCTCTGGCATCTCCCTCCCTCCTGTTCTGTTTCTGAGCTGTGGCCCTGAGGTGAGCAGCTGTGCTCTGCCACTCCCTTCTGCCATGATGTACTGCACTACTGGCCCAGATACAATGGGACCAGCTGATCAGGGACTGAAACCATAAACCAAAATGAATCTTCCTCCTTTAAGTTGATGTTTTTTCCTCTGGTATTTTGGTCACAGCAATGAAAATCTGACTAACACACTGAGGAAGACAGATTTTTAAATAAACATACGAGGTGACTCTGATCCTGTGTAGTGCTAAAGAGAGGCATTAGAGCTGGGCATGGTGGCGCGTGCCTGTAATCCTAGCAGCTCAGGAGGCTGAGGCAGGAGGATCTCAAGTTCAAAGCCAGCCTCAGCAAAATGTGAGGTGCTAAGCAACTCAGTGAGACCTTGTCTCTAAATAAAATACAAAATAGGGCTGGGGATGTGGCTCAGTGGTCAAATGCCCTTGAATTAAATTCCCGGTAATGCCCCCCTCACCACACTAAAGAGTGGATTAGAGATGGAAACAACTGGAGATGGTACTGAACACGTATTCCAGAATACAAAGGGATCCTAGAAACTTGTGTCTGGGCAACTTGTGTCTCCAATGGAATATTCATTCTCACCACCTAACTTGGAAGTGATATCTGAGAAAACAGAGGACCTTTCCAGATTTTTGAGGCAAGGAGTTGCTTTCCAGGTTGCTACTCTGCTGTTCTTCCTGTTTTTCCTGAGTACCAATTTTGTATGCAGTTGGTGATGGCTAACCAAGGGCTCAAGGAGGTGGCAAATTTTCAGCAGGAAAACAATAATTTCCTAGCCTGACCTGATGATATCTGCTGTAATTCTTTTAAGAGAAAGAGCTACCTTCACAGGGTTCCCTATAATTAAGGAAAAAAATATTCTAAATAGATACTCCAAAGAACATCTAAAAATGGTAAATGAGGGCTGAGGATGTGGCTCAAGTGGTGGCGCGCTCCCCTGGCATGTGTGCGGCCCGGGTTCGATCCTCAGAACCACATTCAAAATAAAGATGTTGTGTCCGCCGAAAATTAAAAAATAAATATTAAAAAATTCTCTCTTTAAAAAATAAATAAATAAAAATAAAAATGGTAAATGAGTACATGAAAAGATACTCAGTTGGATTAGCCAGTAGGGAAAAATAGAAATAGAAGTCACAATAAGATATCCCTTCACACCCATTACGATAGTAATAAACAAACAGTAACAAGTGTTTATGAGAATACATTGGAACCCTCAAACATTGCTGGTGGGTAAAATGCTGTAACTGATTGGAAGAACAGTCTGGCAGTTCCTCTAAAGATGTACCATATAACCCAGCACTTCCACTCTAGGTATCCCCCAAAGAAATAAAAGCAATGGCCACACAAAAAGTGGTATGTGAATACTCATAGCAGCGTTGTTCAAAAGGACCCCAAAGTGGAACACACTCAAAGGTGGTGCTGATATTTACAACAACATGAATGGGCTCTGAAAACATTATTCTAGTCAAAGAAACCAGTCACAGAATACTACACATGATATGGTCCCATCTATGCAAAATCCAGAGTGTGCAAAAATCCATAGAGACGGAGGATATTAGTGTTTGTCTAGGGCTACGGTAGAATGTGAAGTGGAAGGTTGGAGGACACAGGTGAGTGACTATAAGAGTTTCTTTTGGGGGTGATAAAATGTTTAAAATTAATTGTGATCCTAGTCAGCCATTCTGAATATAAATTGCTGTGCCTTTTAATGGGTGAATCACATGGTATATGTAATGGCCAATTTGAATTGTCAACTTGATTGGATTAAGAGATGCAGATGATTAAGAGGCTTCTGGAGTGTCAAAGAGGTTGTGTCTAGGAATGATTGGCATGTTGGGTAGCGAACTGAAGTGGAGACCATCCCTAAGCATGGGGAGCTCCATCCAATAGGAGGATGGCTTGGATAGAATAAAAGTTAAAAGAACAAGGAAGCAGCCACGGATGCAAGCTGGATTCTTCTTAAAGGGGTTCTTGATTGCTGCTGCAATTGCCTGAGGATATCAGACTCGTGCTTCTTCACTCTTCCAAAGTGGACTCTCCAGTGATTCTCCAGGGAATTTCCAGAGCCTTCAGTCTCAGATTAGCGTAGTGCTGTTGAACTCTCTTGTTCTGAGGCTTCAGCCTCTTGGACTGCGCAGCTCTTGCTTTCTCCAGTTCTCCAGCCTGCAGATGGCCATTGTGGGCTATCCAGCTTCTAGTTATATAAGCCAATCTAATAAATTCCCTTTTTATAATCTTACTTTCCATTGATTCTGTTTCTCTAGACAACCCTGACTAAATAGTATGTGAATTATGTTTTAATAAAGCTGTAATAATGCGAAAATAAGATGATAAGGAGGGGTCCCCTTAAATAAAAAGAATAGGGATTTGAAAGCCGGTTCTTAGTAAGTCATTGTGTGTTTCATTCATATATCAGTGCAGTAAGGCAGGGCTTCTCAGTTCTCAGGAAACTCAACAGAAGTGTATAAAACAAGATTCACTTGAAAATGTTTACAGGCCTGTGTGTCACAGGTGTTGGCAATCACAAGGGTAAACGTGCATGGGCTGGGATGGAGATAGTTTAAGGGCTGCATGTTTTAAAAGGATGAAACTATGAGTGTGTATGTGCACATGCATGTGTGCGTGTGAGTGACTGTGTGTGTGATGAGAGAGGGAGAGAGGGAGGAAATATGAATGGTGATTTAGTTGCACTGGGCATGGTAAGTTGGAAAAGAATTCTAAGGTTCTCCCACCTCCTCTCTTCCTGGGGTCCTCTATCCTCTGAGAATTCACCACAGATCATCAAGGGCAAAGCGTCAAGTGTTCTCTTTATTCCCAGTTAGAGCTTCTGTTCTTGTGTTTGACTAAATTGGGTGAATCTGGGGTGGGTCTCACAGCCCCACAACCCAAGCTTGGATTCCTCCCTTCTCCCTGAGGACACCTGAGCCCATCAGAACCACAACTGCAGTGTCCATTCCTGAGAGAAGCAGTTAAAAGGAGGGGCAGTTGGGTGGCTTTCCTCCAGCCACTAAAAGCTTGATCCTGTGGTAGGGAAGACTTCCTGTGTGCCCTTTTGTGTCCTTGATGTATGAGGTTGAAGGATGGTGGAAATGAGAGAAAAGGGAAGAACCGTAAACCCTTGGCTTTTATATCAAAACAATGCTAATTACATCCATACTAATGGATATGATTTGCTTATCCCTAGTCACCAGGTAGCACAATGATTGTTTATACTGGAAAATTTGAGTCAAATTAATTTTATCATGCATTTTGATTACTAAACTCTTTTCTTGAATGCTCTATTTTCAGGGCTTATTATATGTAGCATGGTCATTACTGCCCATGGCTGAAAGCAAAATTAAAGGGAATAATTGTGTGAAATGTTTTTGGCTAAACCTTATAATTACTTTTCCCTCCCAGCAGTTTTTTAGGACAGAGTTTCAATATGGCCAAATTTATACAATTATGAACACATTTTATTTATTTATTTTTTGGAACTGAGGATTGAATCCAGGGACGCTTCACCATGAAGCCACATCCCCAGTCCTTTTTTGGCACAGGGTTTCACTAAGTTTTAGCTTATGGCCTCCCTGAATGGCCGAGGCTGACCTCAGACTTGCGATTTTCTTGCCTTAGCCTCCCAAGTTGCTGGGATTATAGGTGTGTGCCAAGGCACCTGGCTATGGTTAATTTTTAACCTCTTATAGGACTGGACCCTGGAATAAATTCCAGCTTATAAATTCTATGGCATTTGTAACCTATGCCATTTGATGAACTAAGAGTATCTTGCTTAGCAAACGCAGTCCTGGGGATGGGAGCTCTAAGTTAAATCAGTGTTGTTTGGTCCTCATGTCACATCCCAGAGAGGATGCAGTCTCAGTGTATATGTGGGCCATTGCTCTGCCATTCTCTTTATTTCTTTTTTTTGTAACTGTTTATCAACCCACCCTGGAAACAGTAGTATTTTAATGTTGTTTTGTGTGTGTGTGTGTGTGTGTGTGTGTGTGAAATCAAAGAATCCTCGTTTTCCTGTTGTCTGTACCATTAATTTCCTAAAAATTTTCATGAAGGAAACTTAAGCTACCATTATACTTATCGTCTTGGTTGAAGGAATTTCCCCTTTATTTATTTTCAGCAGATTAAACATGGTTTCTTATATGGTTTCCTGTTTTCAGTCATGATTCATTAAAACCATCCACAGAAAAGAAAATAATGGCAGCAGGAGAGTACTCAGCTGAGGAAATGGAATAGACAGTGCCAATGCTCAGAGAAGCCGAGTATCCATGTTACAACCCCCTGGCTAGGTGGCACGAGCAGAAGGGTTAGGAATCTGACCCTCTTCACAAGCTAACAAGTTAGCCTGCCACCGTTTACTCTTCAGAGTGCAGAGGCAGCTCTTTGGGGTTTCCTTAGGGCTGAGGATGCTGGGAGAAGACTCAAGACTCCTGGACAGAGAACAGTTTATTCCTCACAGTATGAGCAGCAGCTTGAGTATCAGCAATGCGAGCATGTTCCCTGAGCCCTAACTCTCGGTATAATAGTAATAGGGCCAAGTGACTCCCACACCGGCAGTCGGTTGCACTGCACACAGAATCCTGAGTTTGAGGAGCCCACATCTTTTATAACGGGCACTGGGCAAACCTGCTCTTTGCTCTGGTGGGAGACGCTATCTCTGTCTTCCACAACTTTTCATTATACAAATATTCTTGAAAAGGTAGTTTAGAACAAAGGGCAGTCAGTGCCTTGCTTGTTAAGATGGGCAGAAACAAGACATCCACAGGGGATTGTCTCCTAACACTGGGAACACACAAGAGTATGCTGTTCACCGTGCACACTGGCTGGCTGTGAGTTACACACCTCTCTTGGGTTTCCTTAGGGCTGAGGATGGTGAGGTAGTAGTACTTTCAGACTAATGCTATTTTCTGGTATTTTGGTCCAGTGTCTGGAAAAACCCTTTACACAAGATGGCTACCTGAAAAGACTGTCCACTCTTGTCCCACCAACTGCCTTGTCAGCCATCCATGTCCCGGAGGACGTGGCTGAGATCTTGTTCAAAGAGGGCAAAGATGGGCTTTGCTACTCCAGTCAGATGGGGGAGGCTGCCTGCCAAGGGCTGTGGGGTGGCAGAAGGCCACACCAGTGGTAAGGAGCAGAGGAGGGCGGACAGCAGAGGGGGAGACTTCCTATACCAGTAAGTGGCAATCCCTAGGGTCTAGAAGACTGATCGTGAGCTGCAGAAATCAATGGCTTTGGGGTCTTACATTTGTTTCTCTTTTTTAAAATATATATATTTTTTATTTGTAGATGGACACAATATCTTTATTTATTTATTTATGTATTTATTTATTTATGTGTGGTGCCGAGAATCAAACCCAGTGTCTCGCACGTGGTAGGCAAGTGCTCCACCACTGAGCTACCACCCCAGCCCTTGCTTTTTCTTATTTAAAAACATATCTCTACTTTTTATTTTTCATTCTGAAGTGAGGCATTCTTAGTGTATAAAATTCTGGAAATACACAAACAAAAAGAATAATCTGATTCTAACACCTCAGTCGTGGTGGAGGCCGGACAGTGAAATGGTGCTGTGAACAGTGTGCCCGGTCACTGTTAAGGCCAGACAGAGGCAGACCCTGGTTAAAGCAGAAAGGGCAGGTCTTGATCAGTAAGATGCTACGACAATAGGGAGAAGAGGACAGTGTGGACTGAACTTCAGTTTGTACAGAGGTGACTAGATGTTTTCAAAAAAAAAAAAATAAATGAGGAAGCAGAGAGGTGAGTGAGGGCTTAATAGGTTTAAGAAAGTGAAAAACTAGAGAAGTTGGGGGGTGGTTGGTGCATGGGGAACCCACCTGGGTTTGCTAACCTGCGCTGACAGTCAGGCTCCTCCCTTCCTGTCCAGGCTGGGAGACAGGGGCCCTGTCTTCGGGGTTTGCCTGGAATGGACTGTGAATTCTTTTGTCAGCTGTGTGGTTTTTCAGGCAGGTGTTTTAGACGGGGGCATGTTCATCCTAGCGGTGCAGTTTGAGCTGTTAGAAGCCATGTTAGTATTTCCTTCTTTTTTTTTTTTCCTTTTCTTTCTTTTTTTTGGGAGGGGCGTGGTACTAGAGATTGAATCTAGAGGCACTTAACCACTGAACCACATTCCAGCTCACCAAGTTACTCAGGGCCTCGCTAGGATGCCGAGGCTGGCTTTGAACTTGCAATCCTCCCTGCCTCAGCCTCCTGAGCCACTGGCGTTATAGGTGTGCACTGCTGTGCCCGGCTATGTTAGCGTTTTGTTCAAGGGTTTATGGTCCAAAGTTTAGGCATAGTCAAGAAGTGAGGGATCCGAGGAGCCTGGCTGGAGTTTGGTCAAGGAGAGCATCTCTGCCGTCAGTCAGGCTGGGTTCAATTCCTGGCTTCATCGTGGATGATTTGGGTGATTTGTTTTCATCTTTCAAAGAGTCTCAGGGTCAGGGCTGGGGATATAGCTCAGATGGTAGACTGCTTTCCTTGTATGCACAAAGCCCTGGGTTCAATCCCCAATACTGCCACAAAAAAAAAAAAAAAAAAAAAAAAAAGGTCTCAGCGTGCTTATTACTCCTGCACGACCTGCCTCACGTTAGCTACTCTCGCTACTGCGGTTCTTTTCTCCCCAGATGCCATTATAGCTTACATATTGTTTTGTGACTTGGTTTTTAAATTCAGAGACAGATCACGATCACTGCTTCTGTTTGGGGGTTCTTTCTTCAGGCAAATGGACTTCTTATTCAGCGGTGGGTGTAAATCAGGTTGGTCACACCAGCGAACACTGAGCCGGGCCAGGAGAGGTGCTGGGTCCTCTCTGGGGCCCACTGTACGGGGCCTGATGTGGGAGGAGGTCAGTGAGGAGAGGACACAGACAGACAAAAGTGGACCCTTGAGGTCTGCAGAGTCAGGACTCTTCAATCCAGCCCGGGCAGGTGGCCCATGCTCGCTGACCTCCTCTGCACAGGTGGACAAAACCTTCAATTTGGTCTGACCTGGCTGGTAAAGCAGGGTAACACAGCGCATTTGCAGGCGATTCTGGTGTCAGACACTTTGCGTCAGAGATGACACACTTTTCTTGCTGTAGTTTTCAGCTAGTAACCTGGGGAATTGTCTCGCTGAGCCGTCCTTGGGGCCTGCAGGCAACCTGCATATAGCGCCCCAAGGCGGCCTTGTTAAAACAGAGGAAAATCAGAACCTACATTCTGCACCAGGCAGGGTGTCCAACAACAGGTCCCCACTCTAGAGACTCAGGGACCAGTGTCTTCTCAGAGAGTCTGGTGTCACCCTCTGATCTGTCACCTACTTGGAACTCTCACAGTTTTCCATAGACCTCTTGGGTTCAAATCCTAGCTCTGTCACTTTCTGGCTGTGTGATCTGAGGTAAGTAACTTAATCTCTCTGTGCCACATCTGCAGAACGGAGAGGATAACAATACCACCCAGGATAGTCACAAATATCAAGTGCATATAGAGAGTGGTAAATCAGTGCCCAGCATGTGGTAAACAAAGATGATGACTAATTTTAATCATTATCATTACACATGAGCTCCAGTGTGTCCTGATCATCACAGTCATTACTGATTTCCTACCAGATTCTCTAACTGGGCCTTCTTGGCCTTAGCAGCTTGGGAGATTTTGATGCTCACTCAGGAAGGTGACTTTACTTCTGGGGAAGTGACCCTCCCCTCTGCTTTGGGTTCACCCTCCCTTTGGCTTGTAAGAGACACAACAGGTTTGCTTTGTTTTCTAGGGAACCTCTTATCAGCCCACCCCAGAAGGACGGAGTGGTCCTTCCTAGAACCAACCCTGCTTGCCATCCAGGAGCCTCAGGGACACTGTCACTCAGCAAGAGCTGGTAAAAGAAGTGAGATTCTCTCAGAAAATGTTTCTGTGGCCCGTGGATCTCAGACGGGAGGTCGGAGCTGCCAGAACGCGCTGTCACCCAGGAAGGCTATGGGCATATCAGCAGCTCCCTCAGCATCTGTCCCTTGAATGACATTGGAACCAGTTACGTCTGCAACACAGGGGTGCTGTGGATGCTTTTCTGGTTATGCAGTGATAATAACCTGAGCCTGGCAGCTCTGGGAGGAGCCGGCCTGACAAGGCCTCCTTCCCCCAGGGCCGACCATGTGGAGGTAGATGACGTGTGTCCCCCCCCCCCCCCCCCCCGCCCCCTTCTCTGGAGCAGCAAGCGCTCAGCAACAATAGGAGAGTAGGCTGGGGTGGGTGCTGAAAGCTGCTTCCCAGAATAGCACCGTGCTGTGGCATTTGTCCTCAAAGGAAAGACCAGCACACGACGATAGAATCGAACATTCTGTGTTCCCTTGAGGAGCTCTGTGAGTGTGTGGCTTTTGGCTTCTTAGCTGGCAGAAAAAATGGTGGCCACCTCCAGCTCTGAGGCCATTGGCAAAATCCAGCCCCCGACTCCATACTGGAGAACTGTTTTTCCCAGGGGAAATTAAGACAGAAGCAGCTGGATGTGCTGAGCCCTCTGTAGCTCTGGTCAGGCCCTTCCCCAGCCAGGGTGGAGGCGGGAGCTCCTGCCCAAGCTGCAGTGTGGCCTCTCACTGGAGTGGTTCTGTGGATCTGCGCCCCAGCTGCCCCGCTGTGTGACTGTGAGAGGTGCTTGGCCTCTTCCAGCCAGCCTGCCTGTGTGAAATGTCTGGACATGACCACAGCACCACGCAGACTCACCAGGACGAGGGTTCCAACAGACATTTGAGGTAGAGGCTGATGGCCTGACCCACAGAGCCTCAGCCAAGGCCACTGTTGCTGCTCCCTGTTGGCTCTGAGCTTCGATCTCTTCCTGCCCAGTGCATCCTTCTGGAGTAAAGAGGTGGAGCTCATCTGCCTCCATGAAGAAGTGAAGGGAGTGCTGGGACCCCGGAGTCGGCCTGTTCCAAACCTACTTTCTAACAACTGGTGAACTTCGGGCACATTCCCTAGCATCCTTGTGCCCCCCGATTCCTCTGTGAGTGGGAGAACCATAGGATCTGCCTTCTCAGCTTGTTGTGAGGGTCACACATTCACCATATGAAATCATTCCCTCTTGGCGCCCGGCGAGTGCCACCCAAATGCTAGCAATGATGGTTCTAGGTTTAAGAAGGACCCAGCATGGTGCTTTCCATCAACTTGGTACTTGACAAATGGGTTGGGTTGGAGCCAACAAGGTAGACCACCTCTCTTCGGTTTCTTCCTGTTCTCCACTTCTCCCAGCGTCCTCTGAAAGTCTTTAGATGTGTGATCTAAGAGAAACAACAGAGAAGTCGGCTGGGGTGACCAAGTGATCCCTTTGTCAGGATCTGGGTTGCAGGACTTTCAGTGCTAAAATTGGGTCAGTCCTGGGCAATCAGGGCGGTTGCTCACTCTCCTACTGATCGTAGCTCCCAACCCTGGGCCAAAGCCAAGGGGCTTGCCCCTAGAGGCTGCTGGCGTGATTGTGCATGTGGCGATTTTGATGATGTCTGTACTCTCTGATTTTCATGAATGCCTCCTTTCCCTCCAATGCTGCTGAAATCTGCTGACTACAATCTGACATTCCATCCCCAATATGCTGGAAGGGCTTCCGAAGGAGTGGAACCTGTTGGCCAGGGTGTATCTTGAGCCACTCACAGCTCGTCCAAGTCTGATGCCAGACAATCACACTGATTCCTGGAGAGGACGGAGTTGAAGGGAACTTTGGGTCTTATTCAGCTCAGACAAGAGCTGTTACACCTGATTCTAAAGACCACTCTCCTGTCTCTGAGCTCTATGGTCTTGCACACGATGCCCAGCTTCTCTGGGAATCCAGTGTTCTCATTTGTGAAATAGGAAGGAAATTAGCTAATCTATCTAGGATCATTCCCTTGTGCCCAGTAGTGACATTGGCCTTGCTGGCCAATATCTGGTGGTGATGAGGAAGTCGTAGCCCGAGAATGTCTCACATAGGGCACGTTACTTAATTTCTCTTAGCCCAGGTTTTCTCATGTACGGAATAAGTACAATTATAGTACAGTCCATGTTCCATATCTGTGGGTTCCAAATCCAACATTCATCCAATTGTGGATTAAAAATACTTGAAAAATGAATTGTATCTTTACTGACGCTATACAGACTTTTCTCTGTGTCATCGTTCCCTAAACAAGATGGTGTAACAACCTTTTGTTTATATAGCACTTACTTTGTATAGGTATTATAAGTGATCTAGAGGAGATTGAAAATATGTGGGAGTCTGTGTGTAGGTTATAGAGGAATACTGAGCCATATTATTTAAGGGGCTTGAACATTTTTGGATTTTAGTGTTTGGGGAGGACAGTCCTATAACTTGCCCTCCACAGATACCGAGGACAACTGTACTCTCTTTGGGATTGTTGCTTGAATAATTCTTTCGTTTGTTCATTTTCTTTTATCTATCTATCTATCTATCTATCTATCTATCTATTTATCTGTTTTCTCTTTTCACATTTTTAAAATTGGCTAGAATAGTTCTTTAAAGGCCAAGTATCCAAATTCAGGGGACAGATTTCATGTGAACCTGTAAATTCAGTTGTAGCATTTATATTGAGACCTCATTCTTTAGTCTAATCATCAGATGTTTATTGAGCATTTACTGTGTGCTAGGTACTGAGCTAGGTCCTGGGGATACAATAATGAAGGAAGCAGAGTCCCTGGCCTCAGGTTGCTTTTCAAAGTCCAAAAAGGTAAGCTAGGAGGTATTTTCTTCTCCTCCTCCTCCTCCTCCTTCTTCTTCTTCCTCCTTTTTTCTTTTATTTTTTACAATAGTTTATGAAAAGCTATCTGCAGCAAAGTTTGCTAGGCCTCTAGCCAATACAATCCTTCCTTCCTTTTACTAATATAATCACTTCATCTTTGAATGGGGCAAGGTGTGAATTCAAACATCACTTTTGCCAGTCTCCTTTGCAGAGATCTGTATGTTATGGGGGGCAGTGAAAAGGAATTGGAAGTCATTGAGTGTGGCTTACAGAGAAAACTTTTTACAGGGAGCTGAATCATCCAGCAGGCCCCTTATCTTTCTCTGCATCTTCCTTCCTGTGCCTTGAGCACTAATGTGAGGGTTGGAACTCCAGTAGCCATCTTGTAAACCTGAGGACAAAGGTCACACCCTATGATGGTAGGGCCTAGATCCCTGATGACATTTTGGAGTCATCATGTCTGCTCTGGTCTATATAACTTGACATCTTATTTTATAAAGGGAAAAGAAACCTCTGCTTTGATTTAAGCCAACATTTTAAATTTCAGTTACCAGTAGCTGAGCATGATTTTCAGTTGATACAGAGGACAATGCAGAAACAAATGTAATTATTTTCCTCTAAACCTCAAGAAATGGAAGTCATAAAAATACAACAAATAAGAACTTAATATTAAAACATAAGGCGCCCATTAATCTTTCTTAATAAATACCAAGAGAACCTGAACAAATCTGCCTTTTTCTCCTGTGACCTCCATAAGACAGCGGAACTTGAAATACCTATAAGTCCTGGTCTCTCCAAGGCTTAGAACCACATGATTAAATTCTCAGAATTAAGTGTTTTATTTCATCTTTGTTGATGTTAGGTGATGTGCCTGATCCACCCTTTTTTCTTATTAGAAAAAAATGCTTAAAATCCCCATATCCCCATATGGTTATATTTTTAATCATATTAATAGAATTTGAATGTTAAAATTCACTTATCACACTTTAAGTCATTTCAAGACTTGATGAAAGTAGCTTACGATCATTAAGTACTTCCTCTTTGCCAATCACTCTAGCAAATAGTTCACAAGCAGAGTCATTTACTCCCCTCAGTGCTCCTGTGGGGAAGGTGATGTCTTTATTGCTGTTTTGCAGGTGGAGAAACTGAGGCAAGGGAGTGTCAGTGGCCTCCCCAAGGTCACACAGCGAAGATGTGAGGATGGTATATGAGCTCAAGTAGTCTTGGAAGCAAAACAGTGTGTCCTAAATTAGACAAATGGCTTTGAACAAATTTCTTGCTGATTACAAAATCTTGTAGTAGTTTCCATATTACCACATATCAAAAAGGAGATGAGTTTCCTACAAACATTACTTAATTCTGTCCAAGAACATGCTGAATTCACCCAAGATCCTAGAAAATCTCTAGGAAGACCTTTGTCTTAAGGGATGGTAGAAAGGATGCCCTTGATGTGAAGGCACCTGTGATAGTTGGATCCAGAATGTTCTCTAAAGGCCCATAGGTTAAAGCCTTGGTCCTCAGCCCACAGTACTGTTAGGAGGTGGATCCTCATTGGAAGAAGTTAGGTCACTGGGGACACGCCCTCAAAAGGGACAGTGGGATCCTGGCTCCTTCCTCTCTGTCTGTCTTTGTGTCCTGGTCACCATGGAGTGAGAAGCCTCCTCTGCCAAGCCTCCTCCTTACTGCACTGTGCTGCACAGGCCCGGAGCACCAGGGCCAAGTGACCATGCACTGAAACCTCTGACACCATGAGCCAAAATCAACCTTTCCTCCTTGAAAGTTGTTTATTTCAGGTGTTTTAGAAAGCTGTTTAACACAGCGCCCGACAACATGAGCAATATTTGTGCCTTGGCAACCTCATTGTGAACATCTGGATTTCATAATCATTCTGTTAGGTAGGAAGGCAGGGGAGACATTCAAAAGGAAAACAAGCTGGTACATGCCTGTCAGCCCTGTAGGAAGGCTGAATGCTATTGCCTTTTTAACAGACGAGGGAACCAAGGCCCAGAGAGATTAAGTGATTACCAAGGACTAATGGCAAGCCTTCACCTCAGGAGACTGAGTTGGTTTGAGATGAGGCCTAGGCATTAGTATTTTTAACAACACATTTCATTATTGTCTTGTGATGTCATGACCGAGACTCTACGGTGTTAGAGGTAATAAGTAACAAATCTAGATTACAACGTTGGGTCTGGTCAACAATTATGGGCCATTCATACTCTCTGGTCTGTAGATTCCCTTGGACTCAGTCGGTGTGATTTTGTGCTTGCTTCACGATGGCTCTTCCTGCAATGGAGCACTCATTCACAGCCTCGTACAGATGTCCTGTGCTAGTCTTCATTGCATTTCTTTAATAGAATATTGCATTAGGTCTGGTGCCCTGGGAACCAGACTCTGCAGTGGAGATCAGTGAGCAGGCTGCTCATTGAAGTATAAGCCGCAGGACTGGGCAGAGGGAGGAGGTGAAATGTCTTGCGGTTGCTGAGCTGGTGGAGAGCTCTCATCTGGTGGCTCTTCCAGGTTACTAAGTTAGTTAGCTTTCTGTTGCTATGTCCAAAATACACAACAAGAATAACTGAGAGGGGAAAATATTTATTTTTCAAAATTCTTATTATTTTTCTAAAGAATCATTTTCTTTTTTTAATTAGTGCTTTACAGTTATACATAATATTGGGGTTCATTTTGACAAAAAAAAATGCACAAGCAGGGAATGCAATTTGCTCTAATTCAGAAAAGTTTATTTTGGCTCCCAGTTCAGTCCATGGTCAGCTGGCTCCAAGGCAGAAACACAGCAGAGGAAAGCTTCTCAGCTCATGTCAGCTCATGTCAGCTGGACAGCAGAGAGGGGGCGAGGAGGACGGCACCAGATACAGTCTCCAAGGTCATGTCCCTAGTGACCCACTTCCCGCAGCCTTGCTCCACCTGCCTATAGTTTTCACCACCTCCCAATAAACTCATTCAGATTATTAATCCATCAAAAATGGATTCACCCACTGGTGAGGTCAAAGCCCTCACTATCCAATCTTTTTACCTCTGAGCATTGCTCCATTGCCTAATGCATCAGCTTTGTAGAACATTCCAGAACCAAACCATAACACTCATTTCAAGACAAGGGGGCTGGCCATTGGGGGCCCACTTTGATTTCCCCAGTAGTATGTGATCTCAGAGAAAGGCAATTCCTGGAGAGGTACATGGCGGGGAACTGGGAGTGGGTCCAACTATGGATTTGTTCCTCTTTGCTGTGCCTTTTGCTGTAAGGCAGTTGTGGCCATTAACGGCTATTGCTGTTTCCTGGTGGACACTTCCTTCCACTGAACTGTTTTTACATTGGGGTATTTGCCAATGGTACAAGTTACTCCAAGGAGACTGAATCTGAATGAAAACTGTTTAATGAAGATTCATAGTTTGGTGCCAGACGTAATTCTAACTTTGAAACATCCAGGTCCTAAGTCCTTGGAGTGAGGTCACATCAAAGGCTCGAGTACAGCATGAGGATCATATGCCCTCAATCTTCACCTGGAACATTTGGTTAGACGGCATGCAAGCTTGTTTCAGACTTGTCTTGTAGTTCTCCACTAATTAAACAGCAACTTGAGCCACCTGGTCATAAAGATTACTCAGTGGGACATCACGTAGACTTCACTTATACACAGTGAAAGGCCTTCTTGTGGCTGTGTTAACAATTGTCTCTCTCAAGTGGCATTCCAACCCCTTTAAGCATGTCTTAATACATAATAGAGACCAAATATAGTGCTAAAGAATATATTTCTTGGACTCCTAGATATTTCAGCTCTTGTGTAATCTATTCCTGTGTAATTCTTAAGACCTGGCTCCTACCCCAAAGATGCATGCTGATGAGATCTGGCACATGCAGGTGAGACAGAGGTTATGCCTGTGCAGTTTTTGCTGGCAAGCCGCATCATGGAGGCATTGGTACTAAGATCTCAGGGTTGGGTCTATAACTCTGTGGGGGCTGAGAAGCTCCTGCTGGTCAAGGATCACTGCAGACTGAGAAGGCCCGGAACCGTCAGCTGGAACAACAGCTTTCTGATGCTGTAGTTTCCTGACTGCAGAAGCAGTAACACTTCTTGTCATGTTATTTTTGCTGGGACCTTTCTGGAGGCTCCAGTTAAAGTCTTCTTTTCTAGCCTGGTGGGTGAATTTTGTTAGCACCTAATTCTCTGTATTAAATCTCTTTCTGCATAAACCAACTAGAGTGCTTTCTGTAATCTGCAATTAAATCCAGACTGAAACACCCACTTCACTCATTCTCTCATGATGTTGTTTATGCACATACTTGGTCCACAACAACAGTTGCTAATTTAAAAAAAGTATCAGATGATTGTTATCTATTAGATACTATATTGGGTATCAAAGAAGAATACAATACAATCTCAGTCCAAAGGTGTTCTCTCTCAGTGTAGTAGGGGATGCTACATGAATAATTAGAATTCAGTATAATAATATGTTGAATAAAGATAAGCATGAAGGGGTAACAGGGGTTCAGACAAGGGAAAGTATAGGAGGGTTCCACAGGTGAGGTAGAATTTTAGTTTGATTTTTAAGCTGAGGAAGGGCTGGGGATGTAGCTTGGTGGTAGAGCACTTGCTCAGCATGTGCAAGGCCCTGGGTTCAATCCTCAGTGGGGTAAAATAAGAAAAAAAAAAAAAGAAGAAGAAGAAGAGGGAGTTTATCAGATAGAGAATGTGGGTGTAGGTGTTAGGGATTTTCACTTGCTTGTGAGCTAATGAGTCAGCCAGTTACTGGATGTTAGAGGAGGAGATGAGATTCCCAGATGAGGAGTCATGGTACAGTAAGCAGCCGGAGCAGGACGTTGTTCCAGTTTTCCTGGACTCCTGGTGCCCCGGTGATGAGCATGCAGAAACGCAGGGCATGGAGGATCCTCCTCCTGTGTAGTGAGCCTGCTCTGCATACCAGGCCTCAGCCTTCAAGATTGCTCACTGCAAATGCAGCCCTGAGAAATGGCCCAAATAGAGTGGCCAGGGCCTCACATTCTTGGTGTACTCAGCAACCCAAGTGTATGAGACCGTGGGGACAATGTGAAAGGACATTCCGGGAGGAAGGAATGGCATATGCAAACTTCTCAAAAGTGTTTTTACTGTGGAATCTTGTTTCCTGGAGATATATGTGTGTATGTATATATTGGGGGGCGGTGGGGAGTTTAAGGTCAAATTATTGTTAAATTAATGTTAAACGCTCATTAAACAAAGTTTGGCAAGATCTTTGTTAGCTGTTTTTTTACTGTCAGGCTTCCAACGCCTTTAATATAGTCATGATCATTGTGAATACCCCAGAAGAGGGTATAGTGTGTAGCATTTCCCATTTTGGGAGAAACTGAAGCCATTTCAGTGTAGTACATTGAATGGTACCTTGAATTCTGATGGCCGTAGGTACTAGGAAGGAGGGCCTTGTTGGAGTTTTAGGAAGGTCAATGATGTTGTTGTTCCTCATTCAGTTTGCAATCAACTGAGATAGAAGTAGAGTCAGCCAGAAGGAGAGAAAAATACCTACACATTTATTAACAGTGCTATGTCAGTTATGTGACCTTGGTAGTTCAGAGGGCTTCCTAATAGTTTAACTCAGATTCAGGCAGACCTAGGTACCCAGTCTCCAGATGTGCTGGAGAGCCACGGGCTTCCCCACCATTAGGGAGCAGGCAGGTGGGCTCCTGGGAGATAGAGATAGAAGGAGGCAGAGGAGGGGGAGTGGAGAAAAAGAAAGAGGATGATGATGAGGAAGAGGATGGGGAGGAGAAGGAGGATGGGGAGGAGGAGGAGGAGAAGCGTGGGGAGGAATGTGCTCCTCCCGAACACCCCATCAACACTGCACAGCATTTCCAGGGCAGTGGGTGGGTATTTTGATGCCAAGCCAGGCTGTGCACCAAGTGTGATGTGAAATAGGTTTATCACCCTGACAACAGAGCTGGCAGGGGGACAAGATCATCCTCCCAGACTTAAGGCTTCTGAGTCTCCTACTGCCCTTAGGGGACAGGGAGGAGAGCCTGAGGAAGGGTGGAGACTACCAAGAGATTAATCAGAGAGGGAAGGAATGACTGAACCCATTTTTAGGAAAGGGCCCTGCCCTCGGGAGGAAGAGTAGGGAGGCGCTCCTGGCACTGATTCTGAGGCGCTGGGTGCTCTGGATGCGGAGGCAGCTTTGGAAAGCCTGGAGAATGCCTTTTCAGAGGTTTTAGGAGGGCTGTGGAGTAGAACCATTTCTGCCGGAGCAAACAGTGCCCTGCACGTGGCGAAGGTTCAAGAATTGTTTACTAGTGAGCGTTCGAACGGGCAGAATGAACAGATGGATTAATTTAAAAAGTAGGTCAGGTTTTCTCTGGGATCCATCTCCCTTGCTTTCTGAATCCTTGCTTCCAAACACAGTAAATTCACAATTCTAAAGATGGTCTCAGAAAAAAAATCAAGAAATCACTCGGGTCAGGTGAATGTGGCATCTCTCCCAGGAAAGACTGACGCTTCAGAAAGGCAGCCTGGTGACAGGTGAAACCAAAGTGACCAACTTTGAAGGTCCTCTTCACATTTACAGAGTTTTAGGAGGGAAAGTCTTTTCTGAACCCCTCAACTTCATAGAACACAAATGAAGTTAATCTCAACTTCAAGAATAAACAAGGTCGTGTTTCAAATCCTACATTATTAAGAACAAACCAAGAACCAGTGTATTTGGGAGTTCTAAGAATGACAGCTCTCAACCCACTCCACCCTGCAGTGTGGACAGGTCTGATGGATCAACCCCTGAGGGGTTGCTACAAGGGGGAAGGGTGCAGATAATCGGTATTAAGGGAGAGTTCATGCTGAACTGTTGGCCCATGGTGGCTCTTGGAAGACTTTAAGGAGGAGAAAGGGCCTGCACTAGTTCTTAGAATATGGGTAGGATCTGACTGATCAGATGAAAGAGTAACAGGCTCCAGGATAAAGACTCCCTAGTAGAATCTCATTTAATCCTCCCAAAATTCAAACAAACATCTATATCATTAATCCCATTCCAAAGAAGGATTATGGAAAGGTTTCATATCAAAATGGTGAATAAAATGCAGAGTCAAGATTCAGACTTAGGTAGTTTGCTTCCCAGGGTCTGCCCATCTTGAACAATTCTACTCTAGAGCTTGGGGAGTATGAGAGAGGGAAGTTAGGAAAGAAAACAAGAACGTAAGAATGAAAAGAAAGAGAAGAAGAATAGCATCCCGCAAGTGCCTTGGTTTGGGATGTCAGGAGGAGAATCTATCCTTCTTGGGGGTGACTTTCTTTGTAGGCGTGAACCAGTGAGAGTTGAAGCAGGATCTGTTTTCCATCTCTTTTTATTACAGGGTTAACACACATGGGCAGTCACACCTGAATCCTGGTGGTGGCTCCCTTGGGTGTGTGTTCAGGTATCTTGCATGGCGAAGGCTTCAGCCATCCAGATGGAACCTAGGTGCAAAACGGGCCAACCTCTTCTGACTGACAGGGAATGTGGTTGTGGGCTCTGGGGCAGAGACATCTCCCCTCTTTGCAAGGGCTCAGCGCCAGGACACACTTAGGTGTCAAGTACTTCTAGTGACACTGTGGCCTTGTCATTAGAACAGTGGAGACACATGCCAACACATCCACCGACCTTGCTTTCCTGTGTATTTCATCTGCATACTCCACCATTGTTCTGTTCTTAATTTTAATATTTAGAAATGTCATAAAATATACACAACATGAAATTTACCATCATAATCATTTTTAAGTGTTCAGTTTGGTATCAGCAAGTACCTTTACATTGTTGTGCAAACAATCCCCAGAACTTTTTCATCTTGCAAAACTGAAACTCTGAGCCTATTAAAAGATGATTCCCATTCCCACCAACCCCCTCAACCCCTAGCAACTTCCATTCTACTTTTTGCATCTGTGGGTTTGCCTATTCCATGCACTTCATATAAGTGGAATATATCAATATCTGTCATTCTACATATGACTTATTATTATTAGCAGAATGTTTTCATATTCATAATATTGTCAATATTTTCCATACTGTAGCCTCGTCAAAATTTCCTTCCTTTTTAGGCTAATAGTCCATTGAATTTTATTCATTCACTCATCCATCCGTGAACACTCTGGTTGCTCTGCCTTTTGACTATTACAAATAATGCTGCTATGAACATGTGTGACCAATATTCTTTGAGGTCCTGCTTGTGGTTTTGTGTTTCAGTCCAGGGAAAAGAAAAGGAAAACTGCAATACTGATGGACGGCAGGAAGGAAGGGAAAAAAAAATGGAACACTCTACCTGAAACTCAGAGCTGCTTAAAAATCTATATGGATAGTCTAACAGCCCAGCCAAAGAGAAGTGGAACCCTAGGGCCATGTTAAGCAGTTCCTAAGGCAATTTCTACGCGGCTCACAGTCCCAGGGCAGAAGACTATGGAGAGGCCATGCCTAATTCCCCCCTGAACTCTTCCATCTGGCATCTCTGCTGGATCCCTGTTTCCGGTTCTGCATCCAGCTGCGGCATTATTCAAAATCATTCTTACGAAGAGCAGGACTTGGAGAAGTCCTAAATCCAAGTAATAACAACCAACCATTCCCAGCTCTGCTCTAGAAGCCCCAGACGGGATGCAAGAGTCTTGAAAGAGACTTTCTCAGTCTTCAGCTTTCCTGTCTCTTCAGCTGTGGAAAGACTGACTCAGCCTGTCAAGAGAGCCCAACCCTGCACAATCTGGACTCTCAAAGAAAGTGGGCTGGAGTGTGGTTTGCTCCAGCCTTGCTATTTGGGACTACCTGCACAGCAGTTGTCTACACAGAGGCTATGTATTCCTTTCTCTAAGGAGAGAAATAAGGGATATTATTCAGAGGCCTCATGTCCTTTAAAAGGAAGGTTTTGGTGTTCCTTATAGGAGCATGCTCCTGGGGAAAGCGGGATGGCCTTTGGCACAGGGAGCTGCCCCTTCTAAAGCTTTGAGCTGCAAGTGTTTGTTAGACTGTGGTTGACTGCAGGGAAATAGGGGAGGGAAGAGGTAATGGAAGCTAGCCCAGAGCTCCATATTTTTGTGGAGAGAACCCAAGAGGGAGGCCTTCGTGTGCTTTGTGCTAGTCTGCACGAAAGGGGTTTCTGGCTGGCCGTCCCCTGTGAGCTAAGTGGAAACAGACCTGGAAGGAGCAGGCTGTGGCTGGCCCTACATGGGTATGTCCCAGAGGCTATGTTCTCTGGCTCGGGGCAAGGGCTCCTTGTGGCTGCAGAGTTGGGAACGTGGACAAGCCCCTCCTCAGAAGTCTGCATTCCGCTGAAAGAGGCCCTGGAGATCATCTGCTTCAGACGGTCATTTTCTAGTTTTAATCAAGCTGGGCATGTGAAATAACTTGTTTCAAGCTAGAGGGTTAAAAAGAGAAGATTAGCACTATAACCCCAATATTTCTTCCTTCTGCTTTGGAGGGCCTCCCCTGCAGGATGAAGTTGCTAACATAGTCTTTAACCATTTTTCTCAAGTGTGGTTAACACAAGTTTCATTCGGGAATGAGGACATATACTATGTGGGTAAGTAATAGCAGTTGCATGCAGAAGATGGAGAATTTAGCTTTGGCCAGTTTGGGAGATGTTTCTTCCTGAAATCTTTCTGTGATTAAGTTCTTGATGGATCCCCTGTTCAAAGGGAGAATCCATATTTCAGGTTCCGTTTAGTCAGTCTCTGGAGCTGAGCAAATGTCCTCTTTCCCTGTCAACCAAATAATAGTTCTTTTCAAAGACTTCAAATCTATAAATCTAAGCTGCTTTTTATCAACCTGCCTTCTCTTTCTTTCTTGATTGGTTTCTCCATACCTGAGCACATTTGGTCCATTCTGGAGAAGCTGGGTCAATACATTTCCCAGTAATATAGAACACAAGAGCCCACACCTCTTATTGTTCAGCTATTATCAACTCCTGGGCCTCTGCTGTGTTCTGAAAGTGTCCCATTACTGTCTGTAATCTTCACAACAACTCTGGTGGCAGCCAAAGTTACATATTTTCAGGTACAGAAATGGAGGTGGAGAGTCTCTGACTTGAAGTTCTAAGATGGGGAGATGGCGGGGCGGGAGGAGATAGATAGATAGAGACAGATAGATATCCCCAGGACTGACTGTAAAACATCTCCCCTACACTAATACCCAGCACTTCCTCTTGGAAAACTCTTGGAGAGCTAATTTGGTAACACATGAAACCCCAGGATTCCTATTATTTATAAAGTGAGGCCCCAGAAACTGAGCAGTCAGGCAGCACACAGGTATTGTTAGAGGCTGCATTTTATTTTAGTTGTTCTTTTTAGATATACATGACAGTAGAGTGTATTTTGACATATCATACATACATGGAATATAAGTTCCCATTCTTGTAGTTGTATATGACGTGGAGTTACACTAGTCATGTATTCATATATGAACATAGGAAAGTTATGTCCAGTTCATTCTACTGTATTTCCAGTTCCCATCCTCCATCCCTTTCCTTCATTCCCCTTTGTCTAATCCATGAATTTCTATCCCCTCCCCACTTATTTTGTGTTACCATCTACATATTAGAGACACCATTTGGCCTTTGTGTTTTTTTGGGGGGTTTTGGCTTATTTCACTTAATATGACAGTCTCCAGTTCCATCCATTTACCAGAAAATGCTATAATTTCATTCTTCTTTATGGCTCAGTAGTATCCCATTGTGTATACATGCCACATTTTCTTTATCCATTCATCTGTTGAAGGGCACAAAGGTTGGTTTCATAGCTTAGCTATTGTGAATTGAGCTGCTGTAAACATTGATGTGGCAGCATCACTACAGTATGCTAATTTTAAGTCCTTCAGGTACATGCCAAGGAGTGAGATACCTGGATCAAATGTTGGTTTCATTCCAAGTTTCCTAAGGAATGTCCATACTGCTTTCCATAGTGGTTACACCAATTTGCAGTCCCATCAGCAAAGTATGAGTGTACCTTTTTCCCCACATCTAGAGGCTGGATTTTAGGGTGAATATTCACAAAAGAGGTTGTGAACAGGTTAGCTGATCATCACTTTATGGTCTCTAAGGAGGTTAGAAATGAGGTAAATTTGTTGGCGCTGGAAATCTTCCATGCTAGAAGGATGGCACTCTAAGGAGGACACTCACCTCTGGGTGATGCTCTCCTTTTCTGCAGCATCTTCTGGGCATGCTTGACCCTAGAGCCATGTCTGGGAGGGAACTGATGAAGCACCAGATGTTAGAGCCACAGGCCTGGAAAAGACCTTGGGCATCATCCAGATCAAATAAATTAATCCCACTAAAATCTTTGGTTAGGGAAGGCTTAGGAAAGAAAAATGATAACAGATTTCTAGACTCCACACCTTCAGAATCTCCTGGGTCCTGGGAGAGCTTGGAGATGTTTGTGGGTTTGCCCAGCTGAGGAAATGTTGGTCCAGCCTCATGTCTTCAAGAGATAGCGGGTCAACCCACTGTTTGAGTGTCCTATGTTTTCTACCTCCCTATCCCAATACCTGTGTGATGCACACAGTAGGATCAAGACTCTTAGTTATAAGTGGCAGGTAAATCAAACCAGCTTAAGTCCAAAAGAGAATTTACTGATACATAAAAAAATTGGGGAGTTGAGCCTGGGCCACTACTGACCCCCATGGCATCTTGGAAATTAGAAAAATACATATTTCTCAAGACATTATCCTGATATCTGCCAGAAAACTTTATAATAAATGAACAAACCTAAATGATCAGGAGGTGAATGATACCCCTTGGGTTGATATAGTGCACAGAAAATGAAACTCAGCAGCCCTGAGAAAAACTGGCTAAGGGAGAATCCAGAGAGCACTTGTCTCCCTCCCTCCCTCCCTCATGCCTTCTATGGGGTTTAGATCCTTTTTTCTCAGCAAAACCAATGTAAAACATCATGGCTATCTCTTCAAATGATTTTGGCCAAGATCCTGAAAGTAAATCTCATTTGCTGTGATTGGCCTATTTTGTGTCACAAGACAAAAATCTGAACCAATCGTTGGCTGGGGTGATGCCATGCCCTCATTGGCCAGGACTGGGTCACATGTCCTTCTTGGCATAAAGACAACTGGTTAATATTCTCACTCCAGCCCTTCACTTGAGAATGGGAAGTAGGGTGGTTTCCTGAGGCAAACCAAAGGAGGTTATTGGGAGAAGAGTAGTGGGTATGGATATGATTAGGCAGAAGCAGTAGATACCAATTCTAGCAGTGTTATTGCAACTTTAGTGTGCATCTGAGTCACCCAGGGATCTTGTTTGACATCCTCAGAGCTCAGTCTTGGAGATTCTAATTCAGAAAAGCTGGGGTGGGGCCCATAAATTTGCATCTCTAATATTGTTCCTGCCTGACCACACTTTGTGTTACACTGTGCCCTGGTGCTCAGGGATCATCACATTTTTTTACACTGCAGCTGTGATCCCTGGAGCAATGTGCTCCTGGAGGCAAGCTTTTTTGGAATTTTCTTTGAAGACTCCTTTGGAGTTTTCAGGGTAGGGCCTGGGAGAAGGTTGCTCAGTCATATTTCCTGGATAATACCATCCTCTCTGCTCTTTCTGTATATCAGAAGATGATGGGACTTGGCTAAAGTTTGCTAGTGTGGGGTACCCAAAGCCACCACATAAAGGGTCTTCCTCCACATCCCTTTGGATTGGCAGTCTTTCCCCTGCATAGCCTTCCCTAGGAGGTGGTCTTCTGACCTGGGAAGAGGGAAGAGAAGGGGTTTGCAGGGACAGGGTGGGACACATAGAAGAGTCCTTGAGGAAGGACAGTGCTTTTGGAAGTGGGGACAGTGTCCTTCCTCTTCTTTAAGGAAGCCAGAAAAAGACTAATGCCCTGGGATTGTTACACGCTAGGATGGGTTCCTTTCAACCCATCAGGTCCGACCCCACTGAGACAGCAGCTGGGTGAAGCGAGAACTGATTGGCCCCCACCACTGTGGAGGCAGAGGCCACACATTCTACCTTATGCACCTATCAGTAGAAACACTGATAGCTTCAGTGCAGCCTAATAGAAATCTGATAAAGATGCAGTGCAAGCCATATATGCAGTTGAATGGTTGCCAGGGGCCAGATGACAAAAAGTGAAAAGAAACAGTTAACCTTGATTTTTTCAGTAGATTTTATTAACTCAGTATATCCAAATATCATCATTTTGATACATGTTCAATTAAAAATTATTACTGAGATATTTTATATATTTTTTTTCCTATACAAAATGTTTGAATTCTGGTGCAGCTTTTATATCTAGAGCATCTCAATTTGAACTAACCACATTTTAAGTGCTTACTACCCACATGTTGCTAATGGCTGTTGAATCAGAAAGTACACCTTTGGTCCCAGCAGGCCAAAGCCACTGCCACCTCATCTCCATTTTCTTCCTTCCAGAATAAAGTGAAAGGATGCTGAACAGAGACAGTAACAGGCCAGGCTGGGGTGGTGGCTGTAAAGGCTCAGGACAGAGTGTGACAATAGGCTTGTTTTGGGATGAGCTCTCTTCTGTCTTGTGCTCTGGGTATGTGTTTTGGGGGATGGGGACAGGGAAGAGAGGCAAGGGGGGGTCCTCTCTATTTTGAGACCTCCTCATGAGCTCTCTGTTGTGTGGGGGTGGGAGTGAGGGACTGACAGCGGAGGAGGGGTTGGGGAGGGAATATGGAAGGCTTTGTCTGGAGTCACAAAAATAGATCCGTGTTTGTGGAGTGGTTACCAAGACTCAAAATACCATTTCCCTGTGCAGAGGAGGAGAAATACAGGGGAATATATTAAAGAGCTCTATGCTTTTGTGATTAAAGTATTCAGGAAGGAGAATGAGGACTAGGGCAAGCAGATATGTCAGGATCTGAGATTCTTTTTCAAACTGGATCCTATAGTCATCTTAATTTTCCAGAGTGCTGTCTGAAAAGCCATTTTTTTCTTTCCGTATGACACACAACTGTTCTTAGTCCTTCCTACTTGATTTGAACGCTCGACAGATTTGCCTCATGTACGAACTTCCACTGGCTTCTAAAATGTGCAAGTGTGTTATCTTTGAAAAACAGCTGATCAAATGCTCTTTCACAGGAAGTGGCCCCAGAGACCAGACAGAGTCTTTGGGGAAGTGCGCTTTCCCTTCGCAAAGCAACAACTATATCCACAGATTCATTAGCACAGTCCATGAGCTCGGGCTGGGTTTGACTCCATCAAGTTGCTTGCTCAGTTTCTGCTGTGTTACTTAACCTCCCAGCCTCAGTTTCCCTTTCTGCCAAAGGTGAATAATAATAGTTCTTGCCTCACTGGGATATTGAGAACAACCAATTAAAAATGTGTGTGTTGGGCTTAACACAATGCCTGGTATAGGTTCATAAGATAGTTGCTCTGTAGAAGTCACCAGCTCTTCTCACTCTGGTTTGGGCTCTGCAGTTTAGTACCGTGGCTGGCCAGGAGGAATCCTCTCATTTACCATACTGCCCTACTTTCTATTCGACAGCGTAATGTAACAGATGTGGGGGATGACACACAGAGAAGATTGGCCACAGCTGCTTGGGGAACCATGGCAGAGTTCCAGATAAAATCCAGAATTTCCATTTCCCAGGACTAATTTAGTAGGATCTTTTGGATTTTAGAATCAGTGTCTGAAATTTCAGAAAGTTTAAAGAGGAAACTGAGGGGGGTAGGATATGAATATGTAGCACAGAGCAAACACAGCAGCCTGATATAAGACTGTAAGAAACCCTGACATACTGTAGGATTTGCCAATATACAATCACGAAAAATGCTTATGGTGAATATTGATTTGACATGGGAACATGCTTTTGATCTACGTCAATTGAAAAAAATCAGAAAATATAACTACACATAATTTAATGTCGTAAGTCAAAAAAAAATAGCTACCATCTGCCTATGTTGTAATACTCTAAACCAGATATTGTTGGGTTATCTCTGTTGGATAACAGTTGTTTTCTTGAAGCTTTGGTGTATTTTCTACAATGAACACTCATTACTTTCATAATCAGAAAAAACAGTCTCTGGTTCACACCAGGGAGCCTGCAGCTCATTCTCATCTCACTCAGCCTTGCAGGACTCCTGGTGGCTTCAAAGCCTGCTTTGTTTACAAAAGGATGATTATGTGGGTGTCCAGGGAGATGGACTGATAGAGAACAAAGTGAGACATGTTTTATTGAAGACACTAACCAGAGTCAAGACACTCTCACAACAAAAACCTTCCATGAATTCAGTGGATGGCTGTTACAGTCCAAGTAAATTGAGGAGATGGCCAGTGTGGGAGTTAGGAAGCTCTGGGCTGGAGGACCATAGATTTCTTTGTCTCTGTGGGGAAGAGATCAGAAATAAAGCCCATCAGGATTGTGGTTTTGATTTAGTCTGAGATCGGTTAACTCAGTAAATTAGGAGTTGGATGAGGGCTGTGGTGGGGTGCATCCCTGTCCCTCATCACACTGCATTTTTGGCTACCTTGTCTCCAAGTCACACATGGGTTCTGCTTCCACTCTTCAAGACTCAGAGTCTCACCCATGGCTGTCTGTCCAAACTTGCCCATTCTGTCTTGCTTCCCTGACTCAGATTCTCTTGCTTTGGATCCAGTTGTTTCCCTTTACCCAGGCTCTTGGATGTGCCCATTGTCCACACATTCTTTGTTGTATCCAATCTTACCTTTGACCCTTTGCTTCTTGATCAGGTTCCTGCCCTGTATTATTTTTCTATCATGTCCTGTCTCAGCCACCAGAGCCCTTCTCAGTTTGGAGCTCTGTCCCTCCTGGGTGCTCAGGAGAGATGTCTGTACACCACAGAATCTCTGTAACTCTTACTTTGGACAGCCATTCCATAGCCATCAGAGCACAGTTGACTGGGAAATGGACAAGGTCAAGGTGAACCCACCCTATGACATGATTCTGCCCTTTCTAGTCCTGAGACTTTGGGAAAGTTGCTTAGCGTTTCTCAGCCTCAGTTTCTTCATCTGCAAACTGGTATTAATAATAGTTACCTGTAAAGGTGAATTATTACATGTAAAGTGTGTCCAACTTATCTGACCCATACCTAGCATTCAAATGTCAGTTGATGCAATATCATTCTTATAAAATAACCTAACCTATCATATGGTAAGAGGATGGGCTCTGGAATCTGACAGACTATTTAAACTGCTCTCTGACCATGACTAGCTGTCGCTTACCTGTGTGCTTTAGCTTCTTCTTCTATAGACTAGGATAATTAAGAGAATCACTGTCGGATTTGCTATGGGGACTAAATGAAATAATACATAAGAAGTACTTGCAATTTTTAAAAAATATTTATGTTATTTTTAGTTGTAGTTGGTCAAAATACCTTTATTTCACTTATTTATTTTTATGTGGTGCTGAGGATTGAACCCAGGGTCTCGCACGGGCAAGGCGAGCCCTGTACCGCTGAGTCACAACCCCAGTCCCAGTACTTGCAATTTTCCTGGTACATGATCCTATAAAATGTTGGCTGTTGTTTGTTTTATAGATAATGGACTTTTTTTCTAGGAAGGATGACTTTATGAAATCATTCTTACTTATTATTATATTTATAATATTACAGAGTGATTTTTAAACTCTAAAGTACGTCACACTTTCATGGTTGTGATGAAGAATCATGACCCTGTTAGAGTGGAAGTAGGGACAGAATCGGCAAGCTGGGTTTTCCCTTTATCCAGGAGAATGAGCTCATTTTGTCCTCACCCAGATACTGTTGGTATTGAGTGTCCATAGACTGAAACCAAGGGATCTCTGAATGGACAAATCTGTTGGCCAAGAGCAATGTGTTTGGAAATATGCATGGATCATAACATTAGTGATCTCGCTTCTTTGCTTCATAGGGTATAAAGTGAGACTCCTTTCAGAAAAAATTATCTCCTTTTTTAATTCAAGAAAATAAAAATGACTTAAAATGATCTCAGGAATTGATGGATACAGGAAAATATGATCTCATGGAGTCAGCTGGGGATGGCTAGTCATCTTCTAGAAGAAGCCAGCCTTTGACATCATCGTGAACCTACAGTAGCCCAGTGATGGTCCTACAGTCCAAGGAAGAGAGAGGATTTCCTCCTGGAAAGAAGGTGTTCTGTGAGAGCAAGGCCTCGTCCTCATCCTCAGTTGCTCATAAATTCCACTTTCCTGACTGCCTTTGTAGTGAAGTCTACCTGATCTTAGAAAATACCATATTGAATTCTATATTTACCAAAATAAGTCACTCATCATTACTATTGTAACAAAGGGTTAATTTGTACATTAAATGGGGCTCTTATATCAGTTATACAAAAGATTGTATACCCACTGGCTCATCAATGATGCCTGGGCTTTTGAGACCAGTTTCCAGTGATTTTTTGTAAGAAAACATAAGAACCGAGGAATTCAGGGAGCAGGACTAAGCTCTGAGTAGGTCAGTGGAGAGCTGAACATCACATCGCAGCTTCTATTTTCAAACCCAACTCTCGGGGGCCTCATTATCTACCACTCCCCTGACCCCCAAGACAATTGGTCTGTGTAACAGGGAAAATGTCCTCTAGGTTAACCCTGTTTACAAGGCACCTCAGCAGAGAGCAGCCCACTGGGCCTGATATCAAGATCTATGTTATTTAGCTGAGATGATTAAAAAGGATGGAACACTGAAAACCAAACCTAAACACACGCTGAGCAGTTACATTCAACTAGAGTGGTTTCCTTAGTAAAGGCTATTAAGTCAATGTGGAAGCATATGTTTAAAAATATATATAGATATATGCAAATGCAACACCGGTGGTCTGTGTGTTCCATAATGGCAATGTTCAGATGGTGTTTACTGACTATCATGTGTGCCCAGTGCTATGGTGAATGTCAGGTTAAAAATTAGTCTAAACACAAGCGAGTCCTTCTTACACGTTGGAGTGCTAACAAATTGTTACAGGTGCCTTTTAAAAGACATGAGACTCCCAGGCACTGTCCCCAGAGGCTCAGATCTAGTAGGTCTCAGGGGGCCTGGGAATCTTTGCTTTTCTTAAAGAATCATGTCAGGTGGTTGTGACGTAGATGCTCTGGAGATGGAACGTTGAGAAACACTTGACTTAGCAAATACAGTGAATTATAAGCCATATCAAAATACTATACTTTGCAAAAGCCAGAAGACTAATAAACCCAATATAATTTTGTATCAGTTCCATGAGAAAATTCCTATATCTAAAACCTGTCTGAAAGCTGTGTTTTTAAAAATGTGTATGCAAGTGTTACAAGGGGGCTAATTAGCCCATAAAAGAGGTATGGAAATGAACCCAAAACTAGCTAGTTTACTGAAGAGATATTAATTAGTTCCTTGAATATTAGTACTGGTTGTTCTGTGGTTTTCTGCTTCCAATAACTGAATATTAGAAGCATCTGGGTGATTTTGATCTTTGGGCCCAGCTCCAGAGATTGACTCAACAGATCTGAACAGGGACCCAGACATGGGCGTGATTATAAAGCTTCCCAGGTGATTCTGGGTGCAGGAAGGGTTGAGAATCTCTGTTCATCTTCTGCACGCATGCACACACACACATACACCCACATCCTTTCTCTGTCTCTTTGTCTCTCTGTCTCTCTCTCTTTTAAAGAAAGATAAGAAAACTATAATCAGAGAGATTAAGTAATTTTCCCAGGCCACAAATCTAGTAGGAAGGAAAGCTGCCCTGAGTTAGAGGAGGTGTGTGAAATCAGCTGTTGCTGGTCTCCCTGCAGCCCAGGTGAAAGACCAGCCCTGAGCAAAGGGAAGTGCAGAAAAGACTCCTTCGGTGGGACTAAAAAGCTTCAAACAAGAGATATACTCCACTTATAAAAAGACACAGAATATCACTAGAGGGTATAAAGAAGTATTCCAAGGGGGTGAATGAACCCCTCCCCTCCCGTAAGTAGACTCAAGCAGATATGGCTTATTGTTAATGTCATTCACTCCCTTGAGCTGGGCCCAGCTTCACTAAACTTCTTAACACAGCACTCTCCTACCTCCAATGCATCAGTGATTTGCCTTCCTTGATAGTAACTATTCAGGACTATTCAGGACTAGCTTCCAATAGGAGCCCAGTTCATTCCTAGCTGTGTGGTCTTGGGCAAGTGACTTAAATTCCTGAGTTTCCCTTCCACTGAAAGTTAAAAAGAATAGTTTAACAAAGAAGATAAAGGAATACAAATCGATGCCATGTGAAGTACATGACAAGGAAAGTTTCCTGGCGCATGGTAGGACCTTAATAATGCTAGCCAGAATTAGAGGTTGACTGTCAAGTCATGGGAATGACTATGATTGTCAACAGCCTCCAGGCAGAAATCGGAAAGTGGGTAAGATGCCAAAGTGGAGTCTTGGAAGGCCTCCTCCCGTAGGAAACCCAGCCCATGTGCAACCCCATATTTTAAATAGAAGTTTCAAGCTGTGCATGAAATAAACTGGACTTGCCAAAGCACATGGATTCGCTGCGCGACCCGCTGACACAAATGCTGGGCTAACAGAGCAATTCTCTGCTCTGCGATGTTTGCAATTAGTTCTTGGATTAAGAGAGCAGCAGGAAAACAACAACTGGGGTGACAGACACTCAGGGGCCAGAGTCTGAAAAGAGGAAGCTCGGGAGGGAGGTCTCTGCCCGGCCCCTCCTCCCACCGCCTCTATCCACACTGAGCTCTTCTTCCTTCTCATCCTCTCTACACCCACTCCAGGTGGGATCCGATGATGATGGTAACTATTTCACCAATCAGAAAATTGAGGTCTACATCCCTCATGGAAGTGGTGGAGCTAAGATCCGAGTTCATACCATTAGATTCCAGAATGTGACTTCTTTGCCAGGAATTAAACATGGTTATTCAGATTTCCTTGGGAAAAAAAAGGGCAGGGGAATCCTTGCAGGGCTGGGGTTGTAGCTCAGTGGTAGAGCTCTTGTCTAGCATGTGTGAGGCACTGGGTTCGATCCTTGGCACCACATTAAAAAAAAAATAAACAAAGATACTGTGTCCATCTATAACTTAAAACAATTTTAAAAATCCTTCCAGTGAAGCAAGTGTATGCATATAATATTCTTATGTTCCTGGATCACCCAGATTATTGAAATAATCTATAAGCAACAGCTACTCCTGTTAAACAAGAGCCCCGAGCCTTCCCTGTCTATTGCATTTAGTTCAACTAGAGAATGATAGAGGGCAAAGGAAGTGTTAGCTAATAAACAGTGGTTATTAGCAAGTTTTTTTTTTTTTAATCAGTTTCCTTTGGTTTGCCCAAATGAAAGAATGAGGAGTTCCAAATTCTTCCTGTATTAAATGCTTTTCCATAGAATAAACTTGTAGCCAAGCACTTCAGATCCTTTAAGAGCTGAAACTGTTGTCATTGGTAGGGAACACAGAACCCAACGGAAAGCAGAAAAATAAATACAGTATCTTAAATGTGTGATATGCTACAGAATCCAGATAAAATAGGATAAAACAAAAGTAAGATAAAGGATGATAAGTTCACACTGATAGTTTTCCTTCACAGTGGATTATTGTGGGCTGTGTGGTGCTAGCATCTCTGGATTGGTGGCCATGAACTTGGGCCTCACTGTTGCCAAGGTAGGGGAGCCTTCATGAAGGAACTGGGCTTTTTTTTTTTTATAAGTGTCAAAAGAGACTAGAGCTGGCAGATGATCAGAAACCAACATGTTGCACTTTCTGTTTCTGCATATACAAGACAGGTTTTTATTTTAGAGAAGGAGTTGTGGTTTGAATTAGAACAGTGCTATTGTGACAAAGTTGGTTTTCTAAGTGATATATTTGCTGAAAATTCTATCTGTACCTTCAGTGGGCGCTCACAGTGGGTTATAGCTTATAACTATGTTTTGAAAAGAAGTCCTTTTTTAAAAAAACAATTTTTAGTTGTAGATATACACAATATCTTTATTTTTATTTACTTTTTTATGAGGTGCTGAGGATCGAACCCAGGGCCTCATGCGTGCAAGGCAAGCTCTACCACTGAGCTACAACCCCAGCCCTTGAAAAGACGTCCTTAAGCGGTGAGAAAGCAGAAGTTCTTTTGAGTGATATTGATTTAAATGTCATTTTCCATCAGCCTAGGGGGATAGGTCTGGTTCCCTAGCTGACTTTGGAAGTAGTTCTTGAGCATATCAATGAAGTTTGGATCCTTCTAGGCTTTCATGGGGGCAAAAGGTATTTGGTCACATTTGTACTCTAATCTTGAAGTGCTTAAAAAAATGTGCTGGACCAAATTTTCTAATATGGTGTCTATTTCTCTCTCATAAATCCACCTATCAAAAGGTGGTATGAAATGTCACATTGGGTATATCAGTAATTATTCATTTGGAAAGTTTATGAGATATTATGGTCTAGGCAATGAAAGGGATTACATATTCAAAGACACCCAGAGAAACATCAAAGAGAGTCAGGCTAGAGATCTCAGAATACAAATAGACCTTCAAACCTATTGGTTTCCTTCCAGCTCTATAAGGCATGGATGGCATGACCTGGCAGGTATTACTAATGGCAGGTGGGACTATTTCTGCCTGGATGCTCATGTCCTGAAAGTTGGATTTGGACATGGGACGCAAGGCCTAACTGGCAATTCTTCAACAACAACAACAACAACAACAAAATGCCTGGAAATCTCAGTATATTTAGAATAATACTTTGCTCATTAGGAAATTAATGAGGTGGGGACAATTATATCCTCAAATCTTTAAGGGGTTGTTAGCAAAAACAAGGCTAAATAATGGCTATCTTAACTCACAAAGGCAGAAGCCAGGAATTGCTTAATTTAAATATTTGACCCTTAAATTCCAAGGAAACTAAAAAGAAAGCAAAAGTAAATTAGCAAGGGAATCATCAAAGGTAGAAAATGAAGGACTTCTACCCTGGGTATTTTGTTGCTTTCTTCTTGTATTTATTATTTTATTTGGGTTTGGTGTATTTTATTATTGCCACTATTATTGAATATTTATCCCAATTATCATAACTTTTTAATGAAACTAATCCATCAGGTTGTAATTGAATGTGGGAAGTAAATAGACAATAAAATATTTTCGAAACATTTTAATAACAAGATGTTTGGGGAGTGGTAATAAAGGGGATAAGTTACATATTGCTGGCCTTACAATAGTCTTTCATAGCTTACTATGGATCTCTTTTGATTTAAAGTTTTGAATTTTCTTTGTTTTCCAAAACTGACAGTGGAAATTTCTTTTAAGCATTCCCATATGAATTTCTGTCCTGTAATTAAATCAACTGACTGATGTTATGTTCTGTTGCATAAATCAAATTTGTTCCTATTTCAAAAACTTTGTAAAACATTCACCAAAGCAATAATTGGAAGGAGAATGCTGTCCAAATAATTGTGAGCAAAATAAAGTTGCTTATAGTAGCTTTGATATCAATAGAGATTAATGAATTTCACTGGGTAGGCCATATCTATCAGACACCCACTATTTATAAAACATTAAATGATGAGGTTTTAGAGATAGAGCGGGGAATAAAAAGGTCTCTCTCTACATGGATTTATAACCTAATGAGGAAAATAGGACAAATAACAACTTTTAATAGTAATAGGTGATGTTTTCTAAAGATCTTCAAGAGCAAAAACTTCCATTGCAAATGGTACCTGTTTTACAACCATTGAAATGATGATAGCTGACACCTAGGAAGTCTCTGTGTTGGGCCTCTAGCTAAGATTTTCCTATAGGTAGGAGGGATGCATGGCTCATCCTGATTTCTTTGTCCCCAGAACTGCCCTGTAGAAACACAAATTCAGACTTCAATAGTCACATCCACTGCATGACCATTGAGGCCTCTCTCCCTTCTGATGGTGCTTGAGTGACCCGACCCAAGCTGAGCCAATGAAATTCTAGCTCCCTGGAATTTGCATGTGGAACGAAAAGGCGAAGGACTACAGCCACTGAAACTGAGCCACACACCCATACATTCCAGAAGCTACACAATTATTGCTGCTGGTGTTCTGGAGTCGTCCTGGTTTCTACTTGCTCAGAAGTGTACCAAGCTGAAGGTTATTAAGAACTATATTGAGCTGGGCCAAGTGGCACACACCTGTAATCTCAGTGGCTGGGGAGACTGAGACTATTGTGAATTCAAAGCCAGCCTCAGCGATTTAGCAAGGCCCTAAGCAACTCAGCGGGACCCTGCCTCTAAATCGTATATAGAAAAGGGGCTGGGGAGGTGGCTCAGTGGTTGAGTACCTGTGAGTTTAATCCTGGGTACCAAAAAGAAAAACAAACACACAAAGAGCTATGTTGAGGTCTGTACGTGATGGGCACTAGTCACTCTCTTTCTTCAGATCTTCCTTGAACACTGAGACAACCTCCCTTCTTCCCTTCCTGCCTTAGTCTATTTTCTGTTGCTATAATGAAAGACCAGCTAAGTACTTTATTAAGAAAAGAGACTTTTCAGCTCACAGTTTTGGAAGCCTAAAGTCCAAGGTGAGACAGCCCCATCTTTTTGGCCACTGGTGAGGGTCCCTCGGCTGTATCACAACATGCAGAGAATTAGGAAGGAAAATGGCCGCATGCAGAAGAAGCAAGCATGTAGGTGGACTAAATTTACAAGAATTTGCCTTCTTAAGGACTAACTTGGAAGTCCCATGGCATTACTTTGAGCTATTTTGAGGGTAGCACCCCAATAACCTCATCACCTTCAATAGATTGCACGACTTCAAGTTTGCCCCACCTTTCCACCATCCCTGCACTGGAGACCAACTTTTCTGGCACATGAATTCTTGGGGGACATGTTCAAATGATATCTAAACCATAGCACTTCTTCCCCCACCCCAACCTAACCATAATCAGAGGCTATTATTTGTCATGAAAAACTTTTACTAATATATAAGCATTATTTCTTTTTTACTGTTCACTCAAGTACTAGGAAGGAGGTATTTCAATTGCCAAGGCTTACAGTTACAGTTATTTAGTGGCATAACCAGGATTCAGACAGCAAGTCCCATGTGATTCTGGAGCCACTACTTCCAGGAAGTGTCTGGCCCTACAGCTGTTGAAGCAGGGTTCACTTATCCTCTGTTCCCTCGGAGACGGCCAAGTGGCCTTCAGATAGCTGCAGTCCTGGACATAGAGAAAGGTCCCTGAAATGTAGAACTACCTTGTCTTTTCTTTGTGGCCTCACTGAATTCTGGACAGCAGCCTTAAAATACAGCAAAAACTGCTGAAGATGCTAGCAACATCACCAGTCACTTCTGGCCCTCCCCTAGCCACAAGCCCTTCTTTCTTAAAATATAGATGAAGACTAATTCCAGGAATCTTTCCTCAACTGGGCTCATCCAGTGCTTTTTAATCTTTTAACAGAGTTTATAAAGAACCTATAGGTGGGGCCTGATCCTTAAATCTTGGGGCACCGTGTCCTTAACATCTTTCCTGCTTTTGCCCTCTAGAAATTCTCTCTACCTGCTCTCTGGGCAGGAGGTTGAGCTGCTTGGCCCACATAAATGGACTCCATTATCTCTTGCCCAGTGGAGAGGCCTAGAAGTAGCTTAGAGAGGGGAAGGAGGTGGATCTTGGGGTCTTAGTCCACTGCTTCCTCCCTAGTAGGACTCCCCAGGATGGCTGCTTGTTTAGACTAAAGGCCACTCTTAGTTTAAGCTTCTCACAAAACTGTCAGTGAGAGTTCCAGTGACTGTGCATTCCCTCTGTTGTTAGCTCTGGAGTGGTAAGAGCTGCACTGTTCCTAGCCATGGGATTCTGGATGATCCCCACGGCTCCCCCGTCCCTGCTGGCTCTTTGGTAAATAGTCCCCTTTGGGCTCAGCCCCCCAGAAGTGTACTTCTGTTTCTGGTGGAATTCCCAATTGATATAACTTTAAGCATCTCTTCTGATGGGTCCTTCTTTCGCATCCTTTGTCATCTTCATTGACATCCAAACCTATTATCCTATGGTCAGTACTCTCTGAGAGAGGCCAATTATTTAAACAATTAAACCTCTTATACAACACACGAAGAGTTGCTCTGCAGATGAATGTCACATGAGGCCAACCAGGACCCATAAACTCAAACTCAGAAAGAAGATAAGGAAGATGGTAAGGCTCATTTACAGAAATCCTTCATCACATTCCTTCTACACTCCTGCCCCTTTATTTTGCTGTATGCTTTATTGGTATTGCTGTGTTTATTTTTGGGTGGCATGCCCCATGTCTGCAGAAAGAATAGAGGGATATGGATATTGACTTTTTGTATAACTATCGGGGTTGTTTTGAAAACTCAGTTCTACTTGAATTCCTCACACTACGTGGACAAAACCATGCATGACCTCATTTAACAAGAGACACTGAGGTCTCTGAAAGGTTAAATAACTTGCCCTGGGTCACGTGAGTTCTTGATGGCAAAAACAAGGCTGGACCTGAATCCTCTGATTCCTGATCAGAGAAGCTCTTGCACAGGGCTTGTGTGATTATTTTTCAACAATAATCAGCTTAAGTTTTTTATTATCCTGCCAAAGGAGTTTTTCTGTCTTCTTTCTTACCAACTGCACTTCCCCTGGACTCCCCTGCATGAAGCCTACAGCAAAATTAAAGAGCCCTCCTGGGGAGGGAAGTGAAGTAGGTGGAGATCAGCTGCTGTCACATCTTCTGCTGCTCCCCTGCGGGGGACCCCACTGGACCCTTCTCTCCCATGTCGCTTTGATGAGTCCTCCACATACCAAATGAATAGGCTCAGCCTTTTCAGCCAGCAGGGCTGTCTCATGCTGGATATTGTAAATGGCGTGCATGGGAGTGAATGAGTCACATGTGGGATGGTAATGAAATTTTGGAAATGAATACCTACAGAAGAGCAGAAAAACTGGAGGCCCTGCAGCACTTGAGGATGCTGAGAGCTTATCCACTGATGCTGGGGAATTACAAGAACTCTCAATTTGGACTGATTAAATAAGTGGGGCAGGAAATAATATAAAATACATGCCACAGTAATTTGCTCTTTAAAGAGGCTCTCTTTCTCTCTCCTCTGCCCTCTTTCCCTGTCTCCCTCTGTGACAGCCCCATACCCAGATGGATGTGCATGCTCAGTAATTCTATTACCAATACGAGACGAGCTCCTTTCCTCCTCTTTCCTGTAGCCCAAGGTGGATCTTAGCATAATGATCCAGGTGACCATTTTTGAACAATAGTTCTTCATCTGAAGAGGGTCTTGCTTCCAGTACATGGGCTCAAACATTGTGCCTTTTGTAATCCTTTTTTTTTTTTTGGTGGTGGTGTTGGTGAACCCAGGGCCTGTGCATGCGAGGCAAGCACTTTGCCAACTTAGGTATATCCCCAGCCCCCTGTAACCCTCCTGAAGGCTCTGGGACAGAGCAACAGGAAAACTGAGCAGGAAGAGGGATCAGAAATAGGCCTGTGTGGAAAAGCACTGCCTGGGAGCAGGAGAGTGGGATGCTGGCCCCAGCTCTGCCTCTTACAGGACGGTGCCATCTTAGGCGAGTCCTCTGACCTCCGTGGGACTCCTGGTAGTCATTTGGCCACTGAACAACTTACCAAGATGATGCTAGCCTTCCTTCCAGCTTTAACATGATGTAACAGGACACTGACTTGTGTATTCCAATTTACAATGTGTTGTCATGTCTATTAACCCCGTCTTCACAACAAATCATCTTGTGAGTTGAGAAGAGTAGGGTCCAGAGAGGATAAAGGATTGGCTTTGGGATCACAGAACTAATGAATAGGAGAGCCAGCCTTGGAAAGCAGGTTCCTGACTCCAAAGCCATGTTCATGTCAGAACTCTAGGTCTACTCTGAAGAAAAGGCTCTCTGTGCTTTTTCTCCCTGTGGTAGAAAAGTGACACTTCAACATCAATATAAAAAGGAAAAAGGTGGTTTTTCAAATATATCTATCTGAAATTGCAATCAGTCAAGAGTGGTAACTTTCCAAGGGCCAGACCAGGAGTTGCTTTCAAAGAAGGACAAACCTTGACCTCATGGAAGCTGAGATGAAGATCTCTGTGAAAGCTGCACAGGTCACCTACAGGAAAGTGCTTATTCAGCCTAATGGAGTGTGGGGGGCTAGGGGTCCTGGGAACGTTCTCTTCATGCCGCTGCATTTGGTAAATCAAGTTATACATTGAACAGACGAAGCTCATCTGTCCTTTAAATTGATCCTCTAAGGAAGTTCTTGCATAATTTGTTTTTAAAATATTTTTTTAGTTGACTTTTCGATAGACTTTTATTTTTTTTTAAATTTATTTATACGTGGTGCTGAGAATTGAACCCAGTGCCTCACACATGCCAGGCAAGTGCCCTACCACTGAGCCACAGCCCCTTGCATAATTTTAAAGAGCGTATTCTCCAACCCAACACCACTTGATCACATTCCTAGCTAAGTAACAGACCAAAGTGGGGACTTCAGGTAGGCAGAAGGAGGAAACTTTGACCAAGGAGGGCAGGTGGGACCAGCTCCTGGTTGCCATGGCTGCTCACTGTACTTTAAGAACTGAAGCCTTCTCTCCTGCAGCTGCCACACTAGTGTTGATTGTTGGTAGCTGATGGCTGAAAGTCCCTGGACCTGCAAATGCCTAAATTGAGGATAGCTGCTTAGCTGGAGGCTATAGCCCAATTCCATGGGCAGCGTGCAGCCCCCAACTTGTTAATACAGTAGTTTACAATGTCATATATGCCTGGCCCCTTTGCTGCAACTGGGAGTAGATCTGCAAAGCTAGTCAAGCTCTGGAGCTCCCCTATGGGGCGGGCAGAAGCCTCTGTTGTAGCTGCATCACTGCCTAGCTTGTTCTTTTGTCTAGTTCGGCTACCCTTATTTTGGAGGGGTGGGGAACCAGGGATTGAACTCATGGGCACTCTACCTCTGAGGCACATCCCCAGCCGTGTTTTGTATTTTATTTAGAGGCAGGGTCTCACTGAGTTGCTTAGTGCCTTGCTTTTGCTGGGGCTGGCTATGAACTTGCAATCCTCCTGCTTCAGTCTCCCGAGCTTAAAGGCTTGTGCCACTGTGCCTGGCTCAGTCTTGCTACTCTTGATCCCCCGTAAATCCACTGTACCCCATCTCAGACTGCTTCCTAGGAATGTGACTGTCAATGCACATCTTCTTTTCTCAATCCTGAGATGGCAGACTCTCTCAATCTCTATTTGTTTTTCTTTAATTATTCACAGCAACTCTCCTGGCAGGAACTTTGGCATTGGACCCAGTATGGAGGACTGGGCACCGATGTTTGTGAATACGGATCCGTGTGTACATATAATTTTCAAAATTGGTAACTGCCTTCCAAGACAAAGCCATACAAAGGATAAGTGATTTGGCAGGAGAAACAGAGAAAATGATGTTGTATAGTAAATTAGGATGAAATTCCACCACATAGGAAAGTATTTCAGCCAGCAAAACATAAATATATCTACCTCCTCCCCAAGGGCCCTGGCCTCAGGCCTTGTGGTGTCTACTGCAGTGTGATTGAGCAAACCTTCCTCCCCTCCTTAGCCAAACAGCAGCCATCGCTTCAGCTGAGGGTGGATTTTCTGCATGAACTCTCTACCCTAAATGACAAGGTGTTTGTGTTTATCTTTCAATCAATCTATTATGCTGTGATGCTTCCTCTTAACAAAGAAGTAAATTATTCAGTTATGATATCTGGATAAGTCTTTACAAAACTAACTATAGCCAAAATCATGGTCAAAACATCATAAACTGGTTTCATAATCAGTAGCCTTTCTCAGGATCTAATGATCATGGACAACCAAATCATCTGTGCTGAAGGCAGCCCACAGCTGGATTCACAGTTGGTCATTGGGCCTAAGAAGTTATGATTGGATGATGTTGTCTGACCATTTGAGTCTCTGCAGTCTATACTGTAGGTTGGCAAGAATGAAAAATTTAGCAAAACAACAACAACAAAAGACATTTTTTTCTTTACCGATCAGGTCATTTCTAATATAACTGAGGGACGTTAGACACAAGTAGTGACACATAATTTGCAGAAATCTCTGGAATGAAAGTCTGATTTTGTAACTTCATCAAACTTGCTCTAGTTTTTCAATTGCAAATGTGGAAGAACTTGGAAGTGAGAATAGTTTTTACAAATGTGAACTTATTTTATACATTAATGATGAATGATGTACCCACTTTCATATGGTCCCCCTATGGAATAGGTAAGCATATAACTCCTGAGGGGATCTTTGGGGTTCCTACGGATGGCTTCCAAAGCGTGCAATGGTATGGCACTGCTGGCTTGCTTTTCCTTTTAAGAAGGAAGTCACATGAGGGGTAAATCTGACAGGTGAACCCCATGGCAACCCTCCAGCTGTTACCTTGGGTGCGCTGACATTGGAACTGGACCTCTGGGTTTGTGACACCAACCAGGCCAAGAAATTCCTCACAGCAAGGTGTCACTTACCAGCAGCTACTACACTGTGGCCCCTTGGCATCACTTATTTGCAGCTATACTTAGGAAAGCTGATCATTTTTTCATCTTCCCCTAGGAATACTGATTTGAAAGACAGTATGAAAAAGTGCCCAAAGAATAACCATCCTCTGCTTTCTTCCATGGAGGGGGTCCAGAGACAGAGAGTGCTGCTGGCAGAGAAGGTGCTACATCAAGGAACAGGCGGTGAAGGAGGAGAGGCCAGGGCTCCCATATTCTTACTCTTTTGGGTAGCATTTGGCACTGAAGAAGGACTTAGAAACGCACTCTTGGCTGAGCCTAACATGCAGAGATTCATGAAAGAGCTTGCTGCTATCAGATTCAACACTGTATGACCAATGGTCTGTGCTCTCAGAAGAGCTCAACTCTTTCAGAATTTAACTGTCTTTCTACCCCTCTATATTCTTTCTATATAAAATTTCTTTCTGTAAAATTCTTCTTGGAGAAGAATCATGCTACCCTATATATAGAAAATTCTGCATATGGTTTGAAGAATTTTGGTGGTACTGCATACATCAACATGCGAGAGTTTGGTTTGAAGTTTCTATTTCCACTTGGTTAAGAGAGTGTTTCCTTAAGCTCTTCAGAACCCAATACTATTGCTTCAATTTTTTATCTTGGAGAAAGAAAATGGAGTTTGTGACTTCCAAGAGTCACAGCTAACCTAAATGTGGAGAGAAGGGGGAATTCCATGACCTCACCGTAGAGTTAGGCATGGGTTGTGGGATGCAAATCTTTTCTGTTCCATATTATTTTGTGATGTGGGTTCTCTCAGACTTGACAAGGATCATCCCAGGCTCCTTCAAATCTGTCAACTCAATTAGTTCTGTAAGAAGAAAACTCCAGAAGGGTTAGAGGCTATAGAGAAAGTCAACATTAGAGGCAGAGTCAAAGTAAGCTGTAAGGCCTATGGTAACTGAGCAAAAGGCGTGACAACCCAAGTTAGACTCCTGACTATATCATTTATGATCTTAGAGACCGTGGAAAAATTCCAAGACTACTGTAAGAGAAGAGTGTCACAGTGGGGACTCAACATTGCCTTTTCACTCCCAGGAAGCCCACTAAGGTCTAAAATGTTTTCTTTTACATTTCCCTGACCTGGGAAACCTTATCTGGTCTTGAAAATATTTTATAACTTAGGAGTGATTTTTAAAGAATTTTTTTTGTAGTTGTACACAATAATTTTATTTATTTATGTATTTATTTATTTATTTATATGTGGTGCTGAGGATCGAACCCAGGGCCTTGCACCTGCGAGGCAAGCGCTCTACCACTGAGCCATAACCCCAGCCCCTTAGCAGTAATTTTTAATGCTTTATTTTGGTGTGTTTTTACGTGAGAATCCTATAAAGAAAGACATCTTCAGTTCCCCACCACCACCTTTATTTACTTTAAAAAATGGACATTTTACATGAAAATCCTGAAATGCACGAGATAATTAAATGAGTGATCTCTATATGGGTAAAGAACACTGCATTTTACAGTGGTAACTATGGAACTAGTCACAGTCTTTGTATGCAACTTAAAAAAAATATTTTCCCATTTGCTGCAAGGAAACTACTGGATTTCAACACTACTGTATTAGGCCAAATTCACTCAGTGTGGCTTTCAGGCAACAGACAATGAAAGCATTGAATAACTTCCACTAGAACTGCCTAAAATTGCACTGCTAATCTCGGAAGCTGAAGCAGTAGAAACTCAATATGCCAAATGTAAAGACAATGTATTGTGTTTTCATGGAAAAAGGAGCTCGGGTTTTCTTGTCAAGTTCAAGACCAGTAAAGGCTTAGAAACATTTCCCAAGAAATGTCACTTTTTGAGAGATGGAGAAAGCTTGAATTTTGTGACATTTAGTAATGACAATGTAAACTTACACTTTCATATGGTACCTTTCATTCAGAGGGCTCAGTGAACCAGAAATATTAAGCCCTCATCAACTTCTTGGTCCTTATCTCTTTGTATTTATCTTATTCATAGATTTTATGTAGTTTTGTATCAGCTTTTGGATCTCTGTAGAGGTTGTTAACTTCCCATTACAATAATGAAATGCACGAGATAATCACCTCATAAAGATAAAAGGTTTATTTTGGCTTACAGTTTTAGAGATTCTAGTCCACAATCAATTGGCCCATGGCTTTGGGTCTCTGGCGAGACAGCCAGTCATGGTGGGGAACATGTGGCAAACCATTCACCTAATGGCCAGGAAATAAAAAGAAAAAGTGTTGGGATTCCAGAATCTCCTTCAAAGTCACCCCCTCCCAATGATGTAAAGACTTGTTTTAGGCCACTATTTCTCCACCACCTCCACATAGTACCATGCTGGAGATTAAACCTTTAACACATGGCCTTTGGCGTATATTTAACACCCAAACTCTTATCAGAGACTGCATTGCCATTGGACCTGTTTATTGGTTGAGATGAGACTTGGATTCAGAGAACCTTTGTTTTTGCAGATCATGGTGAGTTTTTTTTTTTTTTTTTTTTAAATGAAACCAAGGTGAGAAGTCTGTTGGCTGAGCTAAGCTCTTGATGGTCTTTGTTATGGTTTGGATCTGTAATATCCCCCAAAGTCTCATGTGTTCAGAAATGGAAATTTTCTTGGAAGAGATTAGGTCATGGGGATTCTGACCTCATCAGTGGATTAATCCAATGATGGCTGAATGGACTATTTGGAGGTGGATCCTAATTGGAGGAACTAAGTCACTGAGGATATGCACTGGAAGGGTTATCCTCTCTCTGGCCCTTTCCCTCCCTCCCACCCTCTCTGCTTCCTGCTGTCATGAGCTAAACAGCTTTCAGATGCTATGCCCTTCTGCCATGATGTTCTACTTTCACCTCAGGCCCAGAGTAATGGAGTCAGTCCCAAACATGGACTGAGACCTCTGAAACCATGAGCCAAAATGAACTTTTCTTCCTCTAAGTTGTTCATGTCATGTATTTGGGTCAAAGAAATGAAAAGTTGACTAATCTAATCTTATTCAAAAAGCATATTTCTATATGGTCATAAACTACTTGAACCAGTAGAATTTCCCTTGACTTTTTCTTTTGCTCTTGCTTTTCATAATTGACCAATGCTCTTGACCTTCACCATCAATATCAGTGAAGAAAGACCGCGAAGAACTGAAAGAGGTTGGTTTCTCTATGTGGTTCTATAGGGTTTTGATTTGTGATGGAAAATTACTGGCTTATGGCTAACCTGAGTTTTTGCATCTTCATTTTTAATCAAACTTGCTTTCTTTACTTGAATGTAGATATCTATGGTAAATAATATCATTGTCTGTAATGACACAATGACACAAATAAAGCAGGAGATATAACTTTAAAAATGTAATGTGTCTTACAGTGATATGAATTATCTATCATCAGTACTTTATAGATCTTATAATTTTAGATTTTTTTTTCTGAAGGAACCCTTGTCCTTATCATTTTATAACTGAGAATGTTAAAATATTATTTCAGGAATTAGTAAACATTCTATATCACATTTTAAGAACTAAATCAGATGAGAAGCTAAGGCTTAGTTTCAACATTATAAAGAGGCCAGTGTTAAAATAGGACCCAACAAGCCATCTCTAGTGTGTGCCCCAGCCCATCTGCAGAACTAACAGTGTGAATTGCCTGTAAAACCATGGTCAGTGGCAGCCACCTTGGATGGAAGGGCTCTTGATCTTGGGGGCTATCTCTGAACATTTGTTTTGGGGCAAATGAAAGCCAAGGCATTGTTTGCATTTTTAATATGCCCAGCTCACTCTGAGCCCATAGATGATCACCATGCTGTATGCAATTTGTAACTAGCCTGTGAAGTGCGGCAGCAAGGCCATGGCCAAGTCTGAGAGTGGTTTCTGGGTCTTGTCCAGTGATAAGGATGCCAATTGTGGCTATAAATCACTGGGAGGTTGTGAAAGAGATTATGGAAGCTCTTATTCTGCTGGGAGACTGCAGAGAAACAGATATCAAGAGCCAAATCTGTCCTATTCTGGATGGGGTACCAGCACGAGACCTCCCCTGTCCTGTCCAACCTTGAGCCCTTTCCTTCCTCTCCCTGGCATCTGCCGGTGTGTCTGCTCTGTGCTCTCACCCTGACAATGCTATCTTGGTTTTTTAAAGAACGTAACATTTTGCCATGAATGAAGTCATTATAGTTCTTTTGAATCCCAGAGCATTTGATTGATGTGGCTGTTGGTATAAGCAACATCCTCTTCTCCTTGGAATAAATTTTCAGCCCCTCTTGGGGAAATTGACTCACAGCAGGGATATGACGCCGAGTGTAAGGACTGGAGATGAAGAGTGGTGTCTCCAGTGAAATTTGGAGATGGTGCTCAGAAATCATCATTTGAAACCCCGAAAAAAGTATGTGTTACCTCTTGACTCACTGATCATATTTACTTAGGATTCTCAATTGAGGATGATATCATTGACCTATAATTATCAAATATTTTTTTGTTTTATTATATCAATAGCAGTCATCATTTCAATCTAAGGCAGTGTAATTTATTTAACATTACAAATAATCTAGCAATGTTTTAAAACAAATCTGAAAATCAAAGAGAAAACCCAGGACAAAAAATAGGCAGTGTAAGGACCTAGGAGATACTTTTTTTTTTTTTTTTTAAATAAAACACCTAAAATATTGATTTGATTTTTACACTTGGATGAAGGCAACAATGCCATCTGAAACTTGGGGACCACTGGTAGAGAACTGAAACAAAACAAAAGAGAAGTGGGATAAAAATCTTCATTAACTATGTTACCATCTATATGAGCCAAATGTCACTTTGAAACCTGATGCCGATTCCCAAGCGGTCCAAGTTCCTGCCTTTGCTCTTTTTAATAGGCTGACTGATTATGGAGCTAATAATAAATATAATTGAAAATCACTGTTGGATCCTTTGAAGTTTCCTGCCAAATAATGTTTTGTTGGAAGAATGAAGGGAGGAAAAAAGAATCCCTGGGGAAACTCTTCAAACAATGCTTTAAATACTCAGAATCAACAATTACGGTGTTAGAGAAGTTCATAGTGTTTATAAAACATAATATTAACTGAAGAAAGCATGCTAATTCCCGTCGGTAATAAATGTCACCAGGGCAGGCATTGTCCTAATTACTTAATTTCTGACTGGTACTGACTGAAGTTAATTTTTTATTCTTAAACAAATATGTGACCAGAACAAAGTGCCCAAATTAGTTAGTTATTGTCGGTCAACTTCATCCCTGACTTTGGAAATGAACTGCTAACACAAAGTGGTTCTTTAGCAGAAACAATGTCATGCTGCCTAGATTTTCATTTTAGGACAGGCTTTCGGCAGTGAGTTAATAGTCTCCGGAAATGGTACAGAGCTACAATACAGCTTTCTGGTTTTGATTATAAGGGAGAATGATTTCTGCTTTTCTGTATTATTTGCATTGTGAATGGGATTCCGTTTTTTCTCATTTAGATGCAGTGATCAGATGAGAGAAATCGAGCCTGTTCCATCAAAGCCCTGTATTGTGACCAGAATACAAATCACCTGATTCCAGTTCTTAAAAAAAAAAAAAAAAAAATATATATATATATATATATATATATATATATATAGCCTATTTTAAAACAGAATCCCAGGGCAACTCACAGATGAGAATTTGAGATGGTGTTCCAGAAACCATGTACGTACGTGTCAGCTGAAGTCACTATGTATTGCTCTGGGCCTCGTGGTAGCTGGCTACATATCTGTCCACAAAAATGCTTTCTTCATACTCTTCTGAAGGGTCAAGTTTTAAATATTAAGAGCATTAATATAAATTCAGCTAAAACAGAGGCAGGGTGGTAGGGAAGAATGTCATCCAAAGCTATTTCCATGTTCCTAACTCCAAGGAGATTGCTGTTGACTTAATAGCCCGCCAGTTTCAGCGGGAGTTTCAGCCCATCAGTGACGGGAGGGGGAGGAAAATGGAGTGCTGAGTTCCAATGTCCCCACAGAACGTGAATGTTACTAATGTGCTTTTCCTTTATTTCAGTTTCTTGTCCTGGAAATGGAATGGTGGTGTTGCATACCAAGTTGAAAAATCCTATCAAAATCTCTGGAAAGATCTTTTTCAGAGAGACATTTCCCTGTGCTTAAAGATCAAAAAATGGCCCAGGGCTGAACTAGATTTTTGTTCAGGGTAGAGTGAAAACTCTTATTTCATTATTATGATTTATACTTTTATCCCTTCCAAGCCCCTGGCATTTCCTATGTAGAAAGATTTTTTTTTTTTTTTTAATGCCAGTTTGGCCTTGTGATGAACACTAATTCCTCTCCCATGTGACTGTCCTAAAAATATTTGAAGCAGCTGTTTGATGCCCTTAAGTATTCTGCAGATCAGGCTAGTTCTTGAGTCCAGTTCTTCATAGGCCATGGCTGTAAGTGCTCTTCTTGCCCTGGACTCCCCCCACTGGGTGGGTTTCAGTGTATAAAGTCTGTTCTAACGGCAGGATACTGGGGGCAGAACACGGGGACTCCATTGTGGTCTGTCCTTGCAGAATCCAGCAAGAATTGTCACACCGTTTAGTCAGCCTACCATGGCTCTTTAAAGACAGCTGAAGTCTTGTCAGTTATTTTTGGAGACCACATCAGATCATTGGCTCATTTTGAACCTAGAGTCTATTAAAACCACAGGACTTTTTCACACATGCTCCTGCTAAGCCACTGTGTGTATATAGAGCTATATATAGTTATTATCTGCTGAGTGCTTATTATGGACAAGGCAATGTGCTAAATACTTTGCATCTTTTGCATCTCATTTAATCCTGACATCAACCCAATAAAGCAGCAAGTATCCTTAGTTCCATATTGTGGATAGGCAGAGGCTCAAATAAGTAGAGACTTGCCTAAGAGGTCTGAGCCCAAAACTAGAACTCTTGAACTTGATGTCATTCTGTCTTCTGTACTGACATGATGTCTTTGTTGCTGACCTTTCTCTAGAGGGGATGCAGAGGACCCAACATCAAAGAGAAGGACTATTAAATATAAATTAGGTTATACCTGTTTATCATTTTAGCCTGCTGAAATCTTTTTGGATCCTTGTTTCCAAATATACTTCCTATCCCTTTGAAGCTTCATGTCACATGGATTTCATAAACCTTCATTACTATACCCTTCAAATCATTACTTCAAAAAATAGTATCAGGTATGTGACAGAAACTGCACAGTCCACACCAGAACCTCCATTATGGTTGGCATTGATCACCACTCAGATAAGTCACAAATGTGTGGCACTGGGACTTGCCCTCATTTTCTCCTTCTCATATATTATGCAAAATCTATTGCCAAAATTTAAGTGCTGAATTCCTAAAGCATGCTTCTATTGAGTCTGGTATCATTGCTACAGAGGACAAAAGAAGTCCAGTCTGGCAAGATTTATGCATAGTGAGCCAGTGTTGGTTTTAACTGATTATTTCCTATGCTAGGGGAGCAGTGACGAGCCCTAACTCTCCAGTCTAGGACCGATCAAGATCACTTGTTTCTAGTTCACAGCATTGACCATCTCCTCCTTTTTGAACATTTATTCTACATATGACCATGTTTATTTTTTTCTGAAACCTTTCTCATCTTTTGCAATTCTTGTAAGACCAGTCACAGTGGTTGGCTCTTCTCGTGGACACGATATTTTTGTGTTGGAAGGTATATATATATATTTTTTTTCTTGGCAAGGAGATTTGAACATATTGAGTACATATTACCATATTTGTCGAGACTTTTCTGGGCTATATAACAATTTTATTTCATAAAAGAGACAGAATTAAAATGAGAGTTAAGTAAATCTGTAGGGTTTTTCATTTGATGCTCTGCATTTTATTCCATTTCCTTTTAAGCTGTTGAGATAGACCCCTTTGCTCGATCAGTTAAAGCCTGTGACATCATTACATCTCAGTTTGGGATATCTTTAAAAACAGTATTCCAAGGTGTGCAGACACCCTTCTGACGTGATTTTAAAAGCATAAGATATTGATGTGGTACATATTGCTTGTATTCTTGGAAAATAACAGATTAGGAGGTGGACCTCCTACTACACTGGATATTTGCCAGCTTTAACATATGGTACAGCTAAATGAAGAGAATAGAGCTTCTTCAATTTTTCTATAATGAATTCTCCTTTGATTTTTGTCTACCACACTGTCGCAATATTTGAGTCTGATACAATTTAAATGGTCTCTAAAGGAACTAGTGTCATTTAAATAAAAATGATCAGTCTCTGAAGCTTGTTTCAGGCTTTTCCCCTCAAGTTATCATCCAGTGGAGTTGGGGAGGGATTTATGTACATCATCACATTGTGCAAAAATGGCCTCTGACTGGTTCTGTTTGCACTAGCTCATTCCTGATGGACTGCTAAAGGTATGGCCTGGAAAACTGGATTTGGGATTTCCGAGTGTTTCTGTGGCTGCCAAAGTTCCTCTGTATTACCAGTACTTGTGATCCATTCTCTTGACCTCACCTTTGATAACTCAACTTTAAGCTCTCACAGGAGGTGATCCAGCATTTCTGTGAGTTCTAAAGTCAGATATCTGAACTGGTGGTTCATCCCAGGCTTTCCTCCAAGGTCAGTTTGTCCCACACTGTGGGACAAATGGCAAGCTTGCAATTTAATATTCATTCATTGTACATACTGGGATTCAATCAGACCTCTTCTGGGTGACTATGTATTTTGCCTCTACTCCTGGAAACCAACATGCAAAGGAACTTACATGGTTTGAATGTTTCCCACCAAAACTGATGTTGAAATTTAATTCCCACTGGGAGATATTAAGTTGCTTGAAACTTAATCCAACTATGTAATTTGAAGGAAGGACCTTTGGAAGGTGATTAAAAGTAAATGAGACCATAAATGTGGGACCCTAAATCAATGGAATTGTGGCTGTATAAGAAGAGAAAGAGGCCTGAGATGGGATGCTCAGTCTCTTTTTCCATTTAATATCCTGCATCTATGTGGGACCCAGCAGAGATCCCAATAGCAAGAAAGACCTCACTATATTTTGCAATTAGAATTTGAACTTTCCAGCCTTCAAAACTGTAAGTGTAAAAACCTCGTGTGTGTGTGTGTGTTTGTGTGTGTGTCTGATTTTATTTATTTATTTTTATTTGTTCCTTTTAGATAGACATGACAGTAGAGTGTATTTGGACATATTATGCATACATGGAGTATAACTTCCCATTCTTGTGGTTGTACATGATGTGAAGTTACACTGGTTGTGTATTCATATATGAACATAGGAAAGTTGTGTCTGATTCATTCTTTTGTCTTTCCCATTCACATCCCCCCTTCCTTCCCTTCATTCTTCTTTGTCTAATCTAATGAACTTCTATCCCCCTGACCCCTAACTGTGAGTCAGCATCTGCGCATCAGACAGACCACTCAGCCTTTGGTTTTTTGGGATTGGCTTACTTCACTTAGCATGAGAGTCTCCAGTTCCATCCATTTACCAGCAAGTGCCATAATTTCATTTTTCTTTATGGCTGAATAATATCCCATTGGGTGTATATATTTTCTTTATCCATTCATCTATTGAAGGGCACCTGGGTTGGCTTCATAGCTTAGCTATTGTGAACTGAGCTGCTATAAACATTGATGTGACAGTGTCACTGTAGCTGATTTTAAGTCCTTTAGGTATATACCAAGGAGTGAGATAACTAGGTCAAATGGTGGTTCCCTTCCAAGTTTTCTGAGGAATCTCCATACTGCTTTCCATAGTGGTTGCACCAACTTGCATTAGAAATCTCATTTCTTTAAAATGCTCCAGTCTATATTATTCAGTTACAGTAAATGACTGACACAGGAACCAAGGGAAATGACCTTGCCTTTGGTTTTCCCCTTGATATATCTAATATCCCCATTCTTCAGGTCAATGGATAGAGAGAAAAGGCTGTTGGCCCCTGTGACTTGTCTCACTTCTTCTCTGTCCCCTTGCCAATTTCTACAAGGCAGGAGAAAAGAGCTGTCATTTCTTTGATTTCCCCAGCATTATGACCTACTTATTTGTCTCTCCAGCTAAACTATTGAATGGGGGTGAGAGTCTTCTCTATGTTGCATTCATTCTTTCTCTCTGAGCTGAGTGCACAGAGTACAGATGCTGATAGACTCAGGGGAAGACAGAATTGGAATAGTTTTGTCCCAAGGCAATGAATGGCCTGACTTCCATGGTTATCCTTCTGGAGTTTATTGTCATGGGATATGAATGTCCTTCCTTACTGTGACTCTCTCTGCCTTCTGTAATGATGCATCTGGTCTCAGATGGGGCGCTTCGGTTATATCCTTCTCCATTTCTGAGAATTAACTTCATTTACTTATGGCAAGATACTCAAAATTACTGTTAGGCAAGGAAGCAGGAAATGTCAGTGTCTTTTCTTTGGATGATATAAATGTATTTTGCTATCATAATTATTTCTAGTGAGTCACTGAGCTAGTTGAGGAAAATGCATTTGAATTCCAAATGTTCACTTCCATAATCCCTAACAAGGTACATGTGATTGAACAGGAAATGGCTGTGGTTGAAGGCAGGAGAACGGATTTGGAGTTAGGAGGACTAGATTCTAAAACCTTGGTAGTAACCTACTGGATTGACTTGTGCCAGGCACTTAATCACTGCCTGCCTTATTTCTCTGTGTCTGAAGGGAGACAAGAAATGCTTACATGGCAAACACTTGCGAAGTAAGCTGACACTAGGGAAAAAAGTGACTACAGGTTGCTGCCTACTCCTATCACTTTTGACCTCTTTTCCATGTATACTCTGCCAGTTGCCTCTAAAAATATAAATCCACTGGTTCCACAGTTTTAAAACCATGTGACTGTAATCCAACTCCTGGATGAAGCAGAGAAAGGGAAAATAATCCCCTCACTGTTCTGTACCTCCTATCAGTGGGTAAGCAAGGCCAAGACAGAAAACTTCTAGGTGATAAAATCGTCGCCACAAAATATTCTGAATATTTCTTCATAGTTTCTTTAAAAACACAAATCTCCTAGTTATTTATTTATTTATTCATTCATTTAGAATTTGGTACTGAACTCAGAGCCTTGCACATGCTAAGTATGTGTTTGATCACTGAGCTTCACCCCCAACCCTATTTATTTATTTTTTAATTGTTAAAATTTGTATTTGACCTACATGTAAAAATAGAAATGTAGGAGATACCACCCACCCCCACCCCATTATTTTCAACCATTTTCCACCTTTTGGGTATGATGAACCACATCTCATCTGAAAGTCTAGGTCACTGTTCTTGAGTCTCTTATAGCCCCTGGAACACCATCCTCATGAGACTGGAGGTTTTACCTCCAGATGGAAGTGTGCAGAGCCCCGTGTTCTGTTGGCAGGACCCAACAACATCTGAATTTATCTTAGAGCTGTCAAGGCCTGGGGTCAACTCCCATGATACTTGCAACAGTCCTAATCTTCTTGAGGAAATGAAGTCTGAGATGCAAGAACATCCTTTTTTTATTTTGGTGGTACTCAGAATCGAACCCAGGGCTTTGTGCATGAGATGCAAGCACTCTACCAACTGAGCTACAACTGCATCTCAGGACATCCATGTTTTGTCTTGAAGTAAAATTTTAAATGTTGATCTCCAGGTTACATTAGGCTGAGACCAAATCTAAGGAGCACAAAGTAGGTAGCAAAGATATTTCCTTCCTTTTAGGAAAGAAGGGACCTCCCACTCTCACCTTTAGATGAAGTCAGTTAAAAACCTTTCATCTCATGGCAGACTCAGACACCCTGAGTTGCTAACCTAGAGCACCTTACTAGTGGTTATTGGTGTAAGTCTGATCTTTTTTATGTCTCAATGCTCTATAGCTTTTGACTGATGGTAGAAGGGAGGAGGAAAATATTAGAGGTGTTGTTATATTTGGATATGAAATATCCCCTAAAGGCTCATGCAGGCTTGGTCCCCAATGCTGCATGCTCAGAGGTGGGGCTTTGAGGAAATGATTAGATTTTGAGGGCTCTGACCTCATCAGTGGATCAATCAACAGGTAATCTATGGATGGATTAATAATTTGAAGGCATTATGGGAGGTGGTGGAAATTTTAGGAGGTGGGGCATCGTTGAAAATAAATCACTGTGGCTGTGCCCCAGGAGGATATTTTTTTTGTCCTCAACCCCTTTGCATGCACACACTGTTCTCTCTCCTCATTCTCCCTGCTTCCTGGCTGCCCTGAGATGAGAATTTCACTCGACCGTGCCCTTCTATCATGACGTGGAGCCTTACCTCAAGCCCAAATCAGTGAAGCCAGCTGACCATGTACTGAAACTGTGATCCCAAATATACTTTTCCTTCCTTAAGTTGTTTATGTCAAGTATTTTGGTCACCAGGACAAAAAGCTGACTAACACAGGCATATTTTTATATTTTCTTTTTCATGATCCTCTCTCTTCTCCTTATTCATATGGGGGTGATTATCCACTTCTTTCCTTTCACTCAAATCTCATTTATACAATTGAATGTCTTCATGAGGTCTTGCTCGACTACTGTGGCCAACAGTGAAATTTTGTTGATTTCTTAATTTCTCACTTATTCATTTACTTTTTTGATATTAAAATATTTATTGAAGTATAATTAAATATACTAAAATGCACAATTCTTAGATGTGTAGCTCTATGAGTTTTGACATCTGTATATATCCAGACACCTAACACTTTAAACAAAATATAGAAAATTGCTACAATCCTTCCTAGATAATCTCTATAATTATGGAAATTTCTTTTACCTGTTCTTATAGTATGAACTTGATTAGTTTGTTTTCTTTCATTCAATATAATTTTACGAGATTCATATTGTGTTTATCAGTAGTTCATTTATTTTTATTGCTAAGTATAATTATATAAATTCACTATAATTTATTTATTCATTCTTCCACTGAGAATATTGAAACCCTTTTTTATTCTTTGCTATATGAATGAAGTAGCAATAAATATTCTTATATGAGTCTTTTTTGTGAACATTTATTCTCATTTGCCATGGGTAGATATCTAGGAGTGAAATTTCTTGGTCATAACCAGGTATATGTTTAACTTTATGAGAAACTGCCACACTGTTTTCCAATATGTTTGTAGCATTTTACATTTCCACCAGCAGTGACCACTGGTATGGCCAGTCTTGAAAATTTAGTCACTGTAAAGAGTACATAGTGGGTATAGTGGTATACCAATGTGGTTTTAATTTGAATTTTCATGCTAGCTAATGATGTTGAGCATCTTGTCATGCTTATTAGTCACTGTGTATTCTTTTTTGTAAATTAACTGTCCAAGTCTTTTGACATCTTTTAATGAGGTTATTTGTCTTCTTATTACTGATATATAGTAATTCTTTTCATGTTTTGCATGTAAGTCTTTGTGGGAGATATATATCCCCAATCAGGTAACTAATTGTTGATGAGCAAAGTCAAATTTATAAAGTTTTATCTGATGGTTATGTATTTATTTATTTATTTATTTTGACATTCTCCCAACAAATCTTTGATTATCCCGTGTTGAGAATATATTTTCCTTTAGGAGGTCCCTAGTTTTAGCTTTTATGTTGGGGCCTGCAATCCATATGGAACAACTATTGGGTATAGTGTGAGATGAGGATAAAGGCTATGATTTTTTTTCTATGTAGTATCTAATTGTTCTAACACTCATTGTTGAAAGCCTTTCCTTTTCCTCATTAAATCACATTGACATATTTTGTCAAAAATCATTGAACTATAGATGTGTGAGTCTATTTGTGAATTTTCTATTGAGTTCAAGTAATCCATTTGTCTATATTTATGTTTATACCCACACTTTAAGAGTCACCATAATTTTATGGTAAGTTTTAAAGTTTGTGAGTCTATGTTCTTTAATTTTGTTTTTTTCTCAAGATTATTTTGTCTTTTCCAGGCCAATATAAATTTTAATCTCAACTTGCAAATGTCTACAAAAAAAGCCTCCTAGGATTTTGATGGGAAATGCATTAAATTTGAGGATCAATTGGAGACAATTGACATTACAATATAGTCTTCTATCTCATGAGCATATTTATACATTGAGAGTTTGCTGATTTTTATTTATTCAAGCTAAGTCTTTCCGCCTTTGGGGATTCTTTGGGATATTCTTGTTATATAATAATATACTACATAAAGACTTCTAAATTTTTTCTTCTTTTTTATTTTTTATGCCTTTTATTAATTTTTCTTGCTTTATTGCCTTGGCAGTCAACTCCAGTACAATCCATATAAATGGTGAGAGCAAATATTCACACTTTGTTTTTAAACAGGAGGAAAGTGATTTAATATTTCACCATTATATGTAACATCATTTTTTTAGGTTTCTTGCCTTGCTTTGCCTTTCTCTTCCCCTCCCTTACCCTCCTTCCTTCCTTTCCTCTCTCCTTCCTCCCTCCCTCCCTCTCTCCCTCTTTTTATAATGCTTTTTGGATATGTGGATTGATTTAATTGATTTTGAAAAAAAATTGGCATATTTCTTCAAATATTTTTCTGACCCAGTAATGTCTCTTTGGCAGTCTTCTTCCTCCAGCTGTTCCCAACTGTGTCCAACTCTTACCCCTAGGACACTGACATAATTCTCTGCTTAGTGATGAAATATTCTTCTTTGGCATTTCAGTTGATCAAGGCTTTCTTGTTTCAACTGTTTTCCAATAGTCCCATAGGAAAGTATGATTTGTAGTTAATCAGAGCTATCTTGCTTTTCATAGGAGACAGAGACTTTTGTATCTAACTAACATGAAAGCAGAACTCACACATATTCACTCCTTTACTAGAAGGAGTATACAGATTTGTGAAGGAGGTAACAATTAAAACAGTCTGGAAGAATTAGAAAGACTTCCAGGGTCATGATGATTGGTTGAGTGTTGATTTTTATGTATAATTAATTCAGATTGATTTGATGATTTCCAAGCAGAGGGACTGCATGGTTAAAAGCATAACATATTAGGGGCATATGAGGCCAACAGCCTCCTAAAGTCCAGAACTCAAGTACAGGTAACACTCAGGGCCAGTAAAAAGGAAAATTGAAGAATTGGAGTCCAGATCACTAACAAATGGGAAGAATAGTACCTATTCCATAGAGCTTTGCAATAATTAAATGATATAATACATATGTCAATCTTGCTAATACCTGGTATGTACTGAGTATTTGTAAATAACAGCAATAGTTAGTTACAATTACTGATGGTATCTTGTAAGCCATGCTAGGAGGTTTATATTTAATTTTTGAAGAAAATAATTTTTGAAAAAAATTTCTGATGGCAAGGGAAGATAGAGTTTTTATGTATGTTGAGTGTGGGATGCGACTGGGTTAAGAAAAAGGTAACAAATGATAATGATATAGGTTTGAGATAGAAGGAGTAGCATATTCTATTGGCTGTGGAGATGCTATGTGAGATAGAGAATGAACCATGCCCATTGGAATGGACAATTAGAATGTGATTTTAAAGGTCACATTTATTTCATAAGATACTCATAGACCTTGAGTCACTGTTAGTTCTATGGGCTGCAGTGTTATCTAATGATGGTACAGTTGTCCCTCAGTATCTGTGGGAGATTGGTTCCAGGGCCTCCCATGGTTACCCACATCTGAGGATGCTCAAGTCTCTTTTATAAAATGGTATAATGTTTGCATACAACCTATATGCATCCTCTTGGTACTCTTCACATAAGCTCTAGATTACTTAACCTTTCTAATACAATATGAATGCTATGTAAATAGTTGTTACAATTAGGGAATAATTACAGGAAAAAGTCTATGTTTAGTATAGATGCAACTAAAAAATATTGTTAATCCATAGTTGGTTGAATACATGGATGTGGAACCCATGAATACAAAGGGGCTGTAAGTAATTATAGGTAGTAACTGCTTATAGTAGAGAATGCTCATTATTTGGTAGGCACTGGTCAAAGCTTTAAAATTGTATTATCTCATTTAATTTGCAAGAAGCCCTCACAGGGATCTTTTTCTGGATTTTATAGGTACACAGATAAGGCAAAACTCAACTAAGACATCTCACTAAGGCCAATCAGCAATGGCATAATCAGGATTTGATCCCAGTCCTTTAGAGGGCTTATACTCTGGATTCCATGCATTTTCTTTTGGTCTTGCTCACATATTCACTACCTAAAAACCTGTATTGCACTTAGTAGCTCTTCAAATATTATTTGTATTTACTCAATACAAAGTTTGAAGAAAGAGAACCTCTTCTTAAAATTATAAAATAAAAGGAAGAAAACAGGTAGAAAGCTCCATGATATGGATCTGGGTAATGATTTTTTGGGATAACCCCAAAACATAGATAATGAAATTAAAAATGGACAAATGGGATTATACCAAACTAAAAACAAAACAAAACAAAACAACAACAACAACAACAACAACAACAAAAACCCCAAAACTGCTGCACAGCAAAGAAAACAATCAACAGACTGAAGAGAAAATCTATAGAGTGGGAGAAAATATTTGCAAAGCATACAATTGATAATGGATTAGTATCTAAAATTATAAAGAATTCAAATAATTCCATAGCAGGCAAACAAAGACCCTCATATATAAATGGGCAAAGGACCTGAATAGACCTTTCTCAAAGATGCAAATAGTCAATATTGTATATAAAAAATGCTCAACATCACTAATCATCAAGGAAATGCAAATTAAAACCATAATGCAATATCACCTCATTTCTGTTAAAATGAACTATTCAAAGATGAAAGATACAGAGAAAGAAGAACCCTGTATACCATTAATGGGAATGTAAATTTGTAGTGCTCTTATGGAAAACAGTATAGAGATTCCTTAAAAAAAAAAAAAAAAAAAAAAAAAAAGCAAGAACCAGCTGTTATGTGTGTAGCAATCCCACTCCCAAATGTGTATCAAAAGAAAAGAAAAAATCAATGTATTGGGCTGGGGATGTGGCTCAAGCGGTAGTGCGCTCACCTGGCATGCGCGGGGCGCTGGGTTCGATCCTCATCACCACATAAAAATAAAAGATGTTGTGTCCACCGAAAACTAAAAAATAAATATTAAAAAGTTCTCTCTCTAAAGAAAAAAATTTAAAAAAATCAATGTATTAAAGAGACATCTGCTTCCTGAATCCATTGCAACACTATTCATAGTGGCCAAGAAATAAAAGCAACCTAGGTGTCTATCATTGATGAAGGGATAAAGAAAATGTGCTATGTACGCACAATGGAATAGTATTCAGTCTTAAAATAAGAAGGAATTCCTGTCATTTGAGACAACATGGATGAACCTGGAGGATATTACAGTAAGAGAAATAAGCCAGGCACAATAAGACAGAAACCAGATGAGCTTTCATAAATGTGGAATCTAGAAAGGTTGAATTCACAGAAGCAGAGAGTAGAGAGATGGTCACCATGGGGGTTGGAGATAATTGGGGAGAAGTTGGTTAAAGGATACAACATTTCAGTTAGGAGGAATAAGTTTCCTCCTTACAACATGGGGACCATAGTAAATAACAATGTATTTTTTTTTTTTGTATTGTAGTCTTGAAAATCCCTAAGAGAAGGCTTTAAGGGTTCTCATCCCCAAACCAACAAATATGAGGTAATGCACATATTATTTGGCTCCATTTAGCCATTGGACAGCATATGCATATTTGAAAGTATTGTTTTATATATAGTAAATATGCAACTTGTCAATTAATAATAATTTTCTTCAATGAATAAAGTTGTGTGCTCAAACTTTAAAATTCACACTAATAATTCATCAATTTTTAAAATTAGGTATGATTTGACACTGACACGTAAGTGAAAGATTTTTCTTGGGTGACATAATACCAGCACATATTTCCTTGCTTATATCATCAACAAATATGTCCTTTGATCACCTTAACAGAAAAGCTCAGACTCTGAAAGCAAAGGTAATTTTATTTTGTGGAAGCATGCACAGAGAATTCTGGAGCTCTCAGTGGCTTTTGTGGCTAGATGTGGTCAAGGTGACAAGAGGGTCTCTAGGACTCTTCAGGGATTAGTGCTCACTGTGCTGGTTCAGCAGTAGGTGCTGAGCTAAGGGACTTTGATTCCAACTATCCTTAAGTCTCCCTGGGGCAGAGTTCACCTCACTGACTCGAGCCCAGTTGGCTTCTTGGATGAATGAAAGAAGGAAAAACTTTTCATGTCATTGGACTGGAACCTGCCCCTCCCCTTGCCCCTTGGACTCACTCTCCTCTCTCCCAATCAGAAGGCCCAATAGCTTATTTAATCAAAACTGTAAAAAAAAAATAAATAAATAAATAAAAAGGTGGATACCACCACTTAATGAATTCATGACAAAGGTTAAAGGGCTTTGCCACAGTGAAACACCTTGGTGACAATTTTGAAGCTCGAATCCTATTTACCAGCCATTTTCTATTCCTGAGCAGCATTAGCATGACTCACATACTGGGGATTAAAGATTCTTCACACTTACTTACTGGAACCTGAACTAGAAAATATTTGGTTCTAATGATGATGAAGTGGATTCAATAAGTTGCATTATGGTATAGATTTTCCTTTGTGGTGTCTCTTTTTAATTCACAAAAGAACTGTTTTAAACTTAAAAGTATTCACCAGCCATTTAGTATACTTAGACACATTGCATATTTAATGTCCCACTTTATGGCCTGCTGAAAGAAATAAATGCATAACAAAATGCTTTGAAAAAATGCTTAATTTTTCAACTGTTGATTTAATGTGTAACGGTTCAATAACGCGATGAATCGCCCTGGTCTACAACTACTGAAAAATAGAAAAATTACCCACACTGGTATGTTGAATCTGTGAATATTAAGTTTGTCAATGTAATTTATGACTCGGCAGGTAATATACCGGTAATTTGCATACTAATTGCTATGGTGGAAGCCAAATGACTTTAATTCAGTAAATTAGTCTGCCTAAGCAGAAGCCCACAATTGCCTCTCAGTGCTGGGGAGAGATGGAAGTTTGTTTAGGGTGAGAAAATGGAGCTCTGGCCAGGAGGCCTTTCAGAGCTGCAGAGGCCCCCTGCTGGCAGGCAAGCCACACAGCGGACAAAGACACAGCCTTGCTGACAGCCCCGTCTCTGCTTTCCTTCAGATCCCCAGCCCAGTGGATTTTCTAAGCCATTCAAATTCAGAAAACAGAAGACTGAGGTCAAAGGAGTTCACTCTGGGCAAAAACAATGCATGTTTGTGTGTCCAGTAACAGACACAAATAGAAATTTGAAGGCAGAAAAATAATCCATTCCAGCTTCCTAAAAGAAGTGCTTTCAATATAGGCCTGTATTCTTTAATTCTTTCAAAAACAGGTTTGATTCTCTTTTTTGCACATAGAAGTTGGAGAGTGGGGCGGGGGCGGGGGATCGAGTGATGTTTTAAATGCCATGGGTGTAATATGTGTATGGAAAGATGTTCAACCTCCTCACGAATAATGAAAGAAAAGCAAATCTAAACACCGAGGGATAATTTTCTAGCAGAAATTAAAGAGATTGAAAGCTGGTATTATTGTCAAGGGCATGGGGGAGTGAACTTCGTATAAACTGGCATATTTTTAGGAAAGAAATGTAGTAGTTGCCATCAGAAAAAAAAATGCATATGTTCTTTTCTGTACAGATCCCCCTTTAAGAAGCACATCCTATAGAAATGTACAGCCTGGAGCCAATGAAATTACTGCTACTTGTTGGGTTTTGATATATAAAAACAGTAATTTCAAATGATTTAGCTCATTACAAGGGTGTTCATAGGAGAATTTTGTAATAATGACAGTTTGAGGAAGGCATAAACATTCACCAAGAGGAGACTGATTAAATAAATGGTTATTTAAATGGTTTTATTTAAAGCTTTTAAAAATATGAGGTAGATGACCAAGGAAGATTAAATAGACCAAGTCATGTAGCGTTACATATAATCCTGTTTTTGTTTTTAAAAAATGTGATGTGTGTACATGCATTTATATATTTTTATTTGTAAGGAGTATAGATACAGAAAAATATTAGGCCACTACCTTAGTGTTCAATCTCAGTGACATTCTGAGAGTGGTAAGCAGGATACCTTCTGAAAAAGGCATTTTCTTTGGCCTCTTTGTGTTGTTTGAATTTGACATAATCATTGCTCTTTTTATAGCATAAAACACTCTCCCCCAACACACACACACACACACACACACACACACACACACACACACACATCACAGTAATGAAAATAAGGCATAAAAGCAACAAGGAATTTTACCTTATTAAAAAATATACTTGTGAACTAAGTCAATATTCAATAATATAATATTTGCTCTGTTTGGTATATCAAACTTCAAGAAAATGAGTGGTGAGAAAAAATTAGGATGAATACTAATTTTATTATATGAATCAAATGCAGTGCAATAACTTACAGAGTATCGCACCAAGCTAGCTATCAATTTAGGAAATGGGACTCGAGGTTTTGAAAAGGCACACGAGGGCATGAATGCCGTAGATGCACAACTGGACTGGGTCACTCACTGAAGACACCATCACCCCCCACTTTTTGCCACCAGTGCTTTATTGAAGTATCATTTATATACAGTAAAATTCATAGATCTTAAGTGTGTGGTTTTTTTTTTTAAAGAAAGAGTGAGAGAGAGAGAGAGAGAGAGAATTTTTTTTAATATTTATTTTTTAGTACTTGGCGGACACAACATCTTTGTTTGTACGTGGGGCTGAGGATCGAACCTGGGCCGCACGCATGCCAGGCGGGCGCGCTACCACTTGAGCCACATCCCCAGCCCCAAGTGTGTGCTTTGATGAAGCTTGACAATACATTTAAGGGAGTATGCTGATAAACTAGCTCTCTAGGAAAAAAGAAAAACCAAACCTGATTTTGTGATATTTGCTGATTTCCATGGTGTAAATACTTCTGCTGTGGCTGATTTTAGGCTCCTGATGGTTTAATGATTAGCTCTAAAATCTTACTCATGGCTCAAGTGTGGCCTCTCCAGAGTGTAAGAGAGGAGCTCAGCCCCCTGCTGTGTTAGTGAACCATGTTACCACCATCCCCACCGAGATGGAGAACAATTCATGCTCCCAGAAATTCCCTCATCTCCTTTCCAGTTAATTCACCCCTTACCACGTCCTAGACAACCACAATTCTGACTAAGTTAGTTTTGAACTTCACACAAATGAAGCTACAGAGCAGATATTCTTTTGTCTGTGGCTGCTTCTATTCCACTTAATAGTTTTGAAATTTGTCCGCATTATTGCTGAAGACACCATTTTAAAATCATTGTATTTTCCTGTAAAGCATGTTTTGTGTCCTTAAATTGATCTATTATTCTGGCATATTACCGGAATAGAAACTGTATTTTATTTTTAAAAAATATTTATTTTTTAATTGTAGGTGGACACAATACCTTTATTTTATTTATTTATTTTTATGTGGTGCTGAAGGTCAAGCCCAGGCCCTCACACACGCTAGGCGAGTGCTCTACCTCTGAGCCATAACCCCAGCCCCTGAAACTGTACTTTAAAATATATATTTTTTCCTTTAAAACTCCTCTTTCTTATTTACTTATTTTACTTGCTAAGTGTATAATATTGGTCATACTGCACATAGAATGTAAAGAAAGTAGATTCTATTGTTCTTAATACTGCTAAATTCTAGATCTCTCATTTTATCAAAATGAAAATTGAGTCAAAAAAAACCCAATGTCTGTCGTTGGAAGCTGTTCACTGACTGATTTCAGTTGTCATGGTGTGTGTGTGTGTGTGTGTGTGTGTGTGTGTGTGTGTTAGTTATACGAATTTCTGAATATGATTACATAAAATCCTGGCCACAAGATAGCACCAGTCAAACTCAAACCTGATTTTGGTTCACCAGCTCTGAACACTTTCATGGCAACTCCTCAGGCTCATCCTAAGGACCACATTAGAAATCAGAGACTAGGGATGAAGGTCTATAATATCTAGTCAGAAGCCCCAAAGGCTGAATGCAGGAGCTCCCCCAGATTAACTATGAGCTTGATCCCACCATGCTGTATACTATCACTAAGAATTTCTGAAACATTTGACAATTTTGTGGTATTTTTAGCCATTTCCTCAAGGTTTTCTAAAATAGCAGTTTCCAACTGCTGCAGATCAGCTATTGTTTTTACAAAAAAAGAAAGGCAACAATGAGATCTCTTTTTTTCCTTTCCACATTTTTATTGGTGCATCATAGTTGTACATGATGATGTAATTTATTGTTGCATATTTTTACATGCACAAGATTATAACATTATAACTGGGCCAATATCCCTCCCTAGCGCTTCCCCCCTCCTTTTCTTCCTCCCACCCCTGGTGCCTTTCCTTTACTGATCTCCCTTTGAGTTTCACGAGATCCCCACCTTTCTTTTCCTTTTTTCTCTCTAGCTTCCACAAATGGAGAAAATATATGACTCTTGACCTGAGTTTGGCTTATTTCACTTACTACAATGGTCTCAAGTTCTATCCATTTTCCTGCAAATTATATCATTTCATTTTTCTTTATGCCTGAATAAATCTGCATTGTGTATATATACCACATTTTTCTTTATTCATTTGTTGATGGACACTTAGGTTGGTTCCATAACTTAGCTATTATGGATTGTGTTACCATAAATATGGGTATGCATGTATCACTGAGTATGCCAAATTTAATTCTTTTTTAAAAATATTATTTACTCTAATTTGTTATACATGACAGTAGAATGCATTTCAATTCGTAGTATACATATAGAACACAATTTTTCATGTTTCTGATTGTACTCACAGTAAGTCACACCATTTGTATCTTCATACACGTACTTAGAGTGATGATGTCTATCTCATTCCACTGCCTCTCCTCCCCCATGCCCCCTCCCTTTTCTTCCCTCCCCTTTGCCCTGTCTAGAGTTCATCTATTCCTCCCATGCTCCCCCGCCCCCACATCCCCATTATGAATCAGCATCCTTATATCACAGAAAACATTCAGCATTTGTTTCTTGGGGACTGGCTTACTTCACTTAGCATTGTATTCTCCAACTCCATCCATTTACCTGCAAATTCTATGATTTTGTTCTCTTTTATTGCTGAGTAATATTCCATTGTGTATATATACCACATTTTCTTTACCCAGTCATCTACTGAAGGGCATCTAGGTTGGTTCCATAGTTTAGTTATTGTGAATTGTGCTGCTATAAACATTGATGTGGCTGTGTCCCTGTAGTATGCTGTTTTTAAGTCCTTTGGGTATAGACCAAGGAGAGGGATAGCTGGGTCCATGCCTAGTCTTTTGAGGAAACTCCATACTGATTTCCATAGTGGTTTTACTAATTTATAATCCACCAACAGTATAAAAATGTTGCTTTTTCAACAATGAGATCTCGAATGAATGGGCATTTCAAGTTACCTGTTCCTAGTAGAAGACTACACCCTCTAAATTCTGATCAGCATTCATCTAAGTGTCAGCTGGGGCAAGGTGAAAATTGAAAACAGACTTGTCTGTTTCATTGCTTGGGTTTTTTATTATAAGCAAAGCTAAGTTTGGGGTTAAAATAAGATGCTGTAGATCTAGGCTTTACTTCTTCCCCTTAAACCTGGGCCATGTTGGAGCCCTGTGATTCCCAGAATTTGAGTACTGTCAAAGATTTCCCCAAGTCCCCCATGGGAGCAGGAGTGAGTTTCTGTTGCTTCCTGGTTACCAGTCTTGTCCTCTCTCCTCTGAGCTGTCTAGAATCACTTGGTGATCTCATGGTATTTCTCCCTGTTCTGGAAGGGAGGGAGGGAGGCTGACCTAGAGTAGCTCCCACTGCTGGAACCCATGGAGTCCAGCCAGGGAGAGACAAACCCAACAGCCCTACCTCTGTGGACTGCTCCTGTTAGGGCTGTGTGTGGCAGGGATACTGAGGCAAGCCCTTCCAGGGATATATAGGGCTTCTCTGCTAGCTGATTTGCTCTCAGGATTCTCCAAAGGCTTTACTAAACTTTCTTCAACTTCTTGATGGTTTAGGAAGGTTCTACCCAATCTTCCCTCCCTCTGTCCTTCACTTGGGGGTTGGACTTGCACCTTGGTGATGGCTCTCCTGCCTTCTCTGGCTCCTTTCCTATTCCTTTCATTTAGCTAATTCCACTAACGAAGTCTTTGCATATTCCATCCTGCATTGAGACCCGCTTTGCAGAGTATCCAGATAAATACAGGCCATTCAAGGAAGTTCCTCCTGTTTCCTGGGAAGGATAGTGTAGGTGGGATTTGAATATCATGTGGGTCGTGACTTGCTGATCTTAGGTTCTCCTCTAACACTGGCACTTGTGATTCACTAAGTTCCTATGAAGTCCTTGCCTTTGGCCAGAAAAAGACAGCAGCAGTCTGTAACACCATCCATGAGGGCACCATGGAGATGCATCCCTCAGCATGGCATGGGTTGGTGTTCTTGCCCAACAGGCATTCTCATCTCTTTCACGTCCATGCTCCTTCCATGGCACACAGGACACCTCCATGCACAGAAGAGAACACTGAACTTGAGAGCAACAGTGGAGGTGGGAATGAGGGAGCTGGACTGATATCTTCAGTGACTCTAGGATCAGCCTGAAGACAAAGGACGGCTGTTTAGTCACTGCCCCTTCCAAATGTGCACCAGTGAGGGTGATGAGAGTTTGCCAGCCAGGCCAAACTTGCAAGAGTGCATAGCAGAAGGAGCCAAAGAAGAAGAGAGGAGAGACTGAGGCTCTGCTTCCCCCTAACATTTCTAGCTCTTTTGTTTAGCCAATGGTTGAAAATCTCCCAAGAAAAGAGCAAAGGTTCTAAAACCTGTTTCTTCTCTCCATCCTCAAAGGCCACTGACTCTATAGGTCCTACAAATGTGGTCCCAATCAAAGTGGGGGAAGGAAGGCTGCTTTATCTTCTGGTGGCCCAGAGCTGGTCATTCTGGATCCTAGGATTCCTCAAGAACCGGTTTATTTCAGTCTGGCAGAGAAATCTAGTCTTTGGAGGTGGGCCCACCCTGGGTCTAGCTCAGTGCAAGGCCTTGCTGGAGACAGGCAAAAGAGGGCTGGACTTGGTCCAGCCTCTGAATTCCATCCCAATCCAGATGATGCTCTAGGGACCGGGTGGAGTAGCATTAGCGTCTGAGAAGGAGCAGGATTTGGGACAAAAAAAAAAAAGGGTAATGATATTTTTTCAATGTTTGTGCTTGGATCTCAGCATAATTAGGCTTTGTGGACCACCTGTCTCTCTCATTCTTGAGGGCTAAAGAGGACTTTGTGTCTTGGCCCCTTACCTTCTCCTTCTCTCATTGCAGATTTCATCTGGGCTGAAGCTGCATGTGGGCCAACCATTACAGAAACATGTACAGCCAAGTGGATAGTCCGACAACCATTTTTTTTTTGTCTTGGTTTTACAAAATGAATAGATATTTTTCCATCAAATGATAAGTTAGGAAGAAGAAACAGAGACATTTCCAAACTTGGGGGACAGAGAAGGAATATAGGCAAGACATAGCAGGTTGACACACCCTTGTTAAATCATCAGGCTCCCAAAACAAAATCAAACTGTTCTCTGAATCTAATTCATAAGGTCTCCCTAAGCACATGGCTAACAGAAACTGGACAAACTAAATTAGCTCCCAGATGCCGTCTAAACTATAGGCACACAATCTGAACACCAACTTTCCCTTTGCCAAACCTCGCAAACAGCAAGTTTTATTGGGGAAGATGGTCTCATTTCAATTCATCCTGCTCTTGCAGTCTTTGTTGCCAAGAGAGACTTGACATATCTATATCTTTCATCCTCTCGGGGGAAAGAAGTCATTTCCAAAGCTAAGCCCCTTAGCTGGGGCCTCTGAGGTTGCTCTATTATGGGCTGTGGGACACAAATTAATTCTCTCATTTATATTCTGGACACAGTTGCATGCATATGAATTCCACAGGTGCATGCTTTTTATTTAAAAAATAGCAAGGGAAGTGGAGTTAGACCTTGGAACAATTTGTTCCATGGAACTGAGTGAATCATCTTCCATAATGAGCAGTGTTGGCCAGAGCTGCAGCAAACACTGAACGGTTCCTTTTATCAATTATTCAAGGACTCTCTGCCTACCAAGGACATTCATTAACATATTGAGGGCTGATTGGCTCTTTGCTCAGTAGTTCAGTGTCTATCGGAAGGACTTGCTCGCCATTCTGACTCAACAATGGTGTGCATTTCCATGGAAAACAAGGGGCTTAATTAAGGAGAACTTCCACCAGAATTTCTCTCCCCTTGACTGAGAACCCAACGCCTCGTGATGTGGAGTCCTTTTGTCAGGACCGGGAAGCAGAAGTGGGGGTGCTGTGGGAGGCTACGTTCTAGGAGCGGTTCTTTGTCCAGTCAACAAGGGGTTGGTCTATGCTAAGTTGCTGATACTCAAAGTGGAGTCTGTGCCACGCACCTGGGACCTTATTAGAAATGCAGAATCTCACCTCCGCTCAGACCTACTGAATCAAAGTCTGCATTTTAATCAAAGTTTGAGAAGCACTGTAGGAAGCAACACAGGACGGAATGCTGGGGATATAAGGTATTCTGGCCTCTGTCTTCCCAGAGCTGCAGGATGGGGGTGGGGGAAAGACTGATGAATTAAAAGAGAACTCATTCCACAAGGGAGAGCTCTCCAGACGTCTGTACCAAGTGCTAGATAACAGAACAGAGGGTCTTAACTCCACAGGGAAAAATAGGAGCTCTGAGAGGAGATGGCTTGCCAGGCAGAATAGGGACAGTGAGTCTCCCTGCTCCATCGCTGTCACCCAGCTACCTTAAGTCAGCCCTTCATTGTCTTGCACCTGAACTGTGGTGAGAGTCTTCTTGTCTCCACTCTTGGGAGCCCCTCGAATTCATTTCCTCCCTTGTCCTTTGAATAATCTACATAAACACCAACCGATTCCTGATTAAAACTTATAATCTTCAGGTAAAAGTGCAGAGTTCAAAGCTGGCATTCCTTTGTTTTGTATCTGGCCCACACATACCCTTCTGGAGCTATCTCCTTCCATTCTTCTGCCTGTGTCCTATCCCAGCTCTCCAGAGCTGCCCATGAATTCCCTAGTGTGTCGTTTGCTTTTGTGTTTTTTTTTTGATGTTCATTCCTTCTGCTTGGATTAGTCTTCCTCCATGTTCAGTTGGTGAACTCCTCTTCATCCTACAAAGCCTTGACCTGTAGGATTCATCCTTTTATAAACTATTCCTGGAGAGAATTAATTTCCTGCTTCTGTACTTTTAAGTGGGTCAGATTCTGTTGCTCTCTATCAGATGATATTTTATATATCAGATTCTACTGTTGTCATTGGCTTATTGAGAACTTCTCCTACAATGTGTCTCCAGGATGGCACATAAAAGGTTTTCATTATTGGTTTTTAAAATTTTAATTTGGAAAAATATGAAAAGCATGAAGGTGTCGGGCATATTGACCAAGCTATAGTTCTTTTGGTCTCACCTAAGCACAGAATGAGTGAGATGGTGCAGATATAAACTGGAAGGGTAAGTAGAGTTGAAATTAGGAAGGTCTTTAAGTGCTTAACTAAAGAATTTAAACTCTGAGAAATCACCAATGTTCTTTACAGCAGGGGAGCCATATGGCTAGGTTCTTGTTTGAATAGTTGGCTGGGGACAGGGAACATAGGAGGGGCAGTGGGAAAAACAGAAAGCAGTGAGACCAGAGAAGCTGCTGTCATAGAAGCCCCTGTAAGAATGACAGGAGCCAGAAGTAGAGCAAGGAATTGAAGAAAGGGAAAAGAATTAAGGCTCATCTCACAGAAAGCTACCTTAAAAATGGGTGTGAGCTTATTGTTCTGAGTCAGCATGCTCAGGTCAGTGTGTTATTGGAAAGGTTAGCTGTGCAGAGCAGAAATTGGTAAAGCCAGGTCAGTGGGGGTGGGGTACAGTGAGTAATAAAGAGGTGGGTTCTGATTAATTGAATTTTCTAGTTAACTCAGAGTAACTGAAAACTTCTCCTTTTCTTCTTTTCACCAATATGGAAATTTTTCCTACAATGGCTACTTTCCTGCCCCAAAGTATATGTTAGTAAGACCACATGGCATTGGCCTGAGGGGGAACATGGGATGGTACAGGGAGCGTCATTGATGCCTTTCGAGACTTGATTTTAGAGCTCCTTCTGTTGTGACTTTGTGCAAGTCACTTAACCTTCCTGGGCCTTAGAATCCTCACTTTGAAACCAAGGTGTTTCTCCCATATGCTGATGGTGGGCATGCAAGATGGTACAGCCACTGTGGAACTTGCCTAGTAATTTCTCACAGGAAAATGTGAAGCTACCATGTCACCCATCAATCCCACACCGGAGAGAACGAAAAACACGTTCAAATAAAAACTTGTGAGTGTTCATGGCAACTTTGTTCATGAGACCAGAAAAGTAGAACATCCATCAACAGATGGATGGATAAGAAATGTGATATGTTCACACAATGAAATCTTATTTGCCCATAAAAAGAAAGATGTCCTGATATCCACCACACATGGTGAACCTTGAAAACCTTGAAAAACAAATGGAGAGAAACCAGACAAAAATAGCCACGTGGTGGAGGAGTCCATTTGTATGAAATGCCTAGAACATGCAAATCCACAGAGACAGAAGGTGGATTAGTGTTTGGCAGGGGCTGGGTAGTGAATGGAGAGAAATGGGGAGGGAAGGTTCACTGGGTCCAAGGTTTCTTTTGAGGGTGATAAAAATGTCCTGAAACTAGGCAGTAGTAATGATTGCACAACGTCATGGTTGCACAACAACTAAAAACTACCGAATTGTAAAACTGTGGTCAAAATGGTGAATTTCATGTTATGTGAATTTTGTCTCAATTTTCAAAAATGAGGTTAAACTCAAATGTCTCAAAGGTTTCTTAGAGCTCTAAGACTATGATTTAATTAAACCTTTCCCCCACACAGTAAATGCTCAATAAGTATGTGGTGAATTGAATCGAAAGAAACATTATAAAGTGTGATTCTTTAGATTCAGAATATTTTCCTACATGTAGAGATATCTGGACCAGATGACATGTGCAAGGTCCTCAATACAGTACAACTCATGGGACAGAATCACCTTTAAATGAATGTGTTTCACCTGGTATAGACTTGAGCTCTCCAGGAAAAAGTTAAATATGTAATAGATATGTATAAATGCTTATAATAAAATTTATTGATGTAGGCAATGTATTGCACAAGTTACAAATGATAATAAAATACAGAATTCTTCTTACTGTACATTTCACCTGGCCAATGGATTCTCCCAGAATGTTTTCATTGATTTTTGCTGAACTCTTGTATTTCAGCCAAATGAGGATTGCAACTAAACCACAATTTAACAAATGGGGTTGCATATCACTCCTCTTTTTTCCCAATAAATTTATTGTCATTACTCTGATATGTAATCTATTATACCATTCTATTGTGTTATTTCTTATGCATATAAAATGATAACCATTAAACTGAAGCTTCTTTTGGCTTTGGCTCTGCACATTTCTGAACTTCACTTATTTTTTTGGTGCTGTGAGCAATTTCTCTACTGACTTGGATTATAGGTTTTTGAAAGCTAGAAGGACATTTCCACCGTTTGAGGGGTGTGTTTGCTATTCACAGAGCAGCGGTACAGAGTGACGAGTTTTCAGTTTAATCCTCGTTGTGAACATTTTGTATGTCATCTTAAATCCAGGCAGCCAACAAAACAATACATTAAGCCCCGAGTTACAGCACTATTTCATGGCTGATTATTAGCTCCCCACATAACATCGCTGAGTGTGGAGCAGGAAGAGAGGCACAGTAAGTGACCATCACATGGTGTTTTCCACATTCCTGAGACCATAGGAGCAAATCAATGAAATAACATAGATATCAGCAAAATCACTTAGATTTTGCGTCATGACCCATTTGGAGTATTTATTTCCTTTATTTTTGATAAACATATTTAATTGTAACTTCTTATGATTTAATCTTTAATAATGGTCGTGTTTTGACAACTAGCTCATAATATTCCTGTAAATTTAATGAGTGGGTGAGAGCAGGCTTCAGCACACCTGTGGATACAACTGTAATTAGCGGCTGATCATACTTTCATTAATTCCACACTCCACCAGAAACTTCATAAAAATACTCTCCTGGAGATTTCAACACTCTTAATTGCAAATTCTCTAGTTGAGAGTTTCTTAACCATCTCAGAGCAGTTTAAGCAATGTTGAAGTATTTCTCAGAGCCTTTAATATGCTAGCACATTTGGAATCTTCCAGAAGTGTATAGAACATTCAGTTATTATATTGTAGCAGGACGTTCTTCAGAAAATGCTGCCCATCCCTGAATGGACTTTGGATGACACTGCATTTCACCATTACCCTTCCCAGCCCTTTCAAGGCCCTCCAAATACTCAGAGTAAAGATGGGACCCTGTTCTAGCATATCCGTCACCCACGACAGTCCTCTTCCCAGGTCTTCGGTATTCTGGAATTAACCCGTGTGGATCATATGGTCAGGGAATACTTGGTCATCAGCTCTGTTGACCTCGCAGGACAGGGCACAGGTTGAAATGATCCCTGCATCTCCTCAGGACTTTCACATCCTGCCTGGACACCTCTTCGTCCTCTTACTGTATGTGCCGTGTGTGTAGAGCAGGTGGCGGGGGAAGCTGATTCTGTCCTTCCAGTGCCCTCTTGGTCAAGTTGCTCCCAGGTTTGTTGCCTGCTCTTCTTCCCTGTTTCATGGGCGGGTGGGAATGACAGGGGAATGAGAAGAACAGGGTGTCAGCTCACCCATGCAGCCTCCGTTTTCCAGCTCCCAGCCATGTTTGGTCCTTGGTGAGAGATTGAAGGGATGAAGGGAGGGAGGAAGAGAGAACCCTAGGTATTTGTCCCCTATTTCTACCTGGGGCAGTGTTTCTTGCAGCAGACACATCTCCTCTGGTGTTCTGTTTCTGCAGAATCATTGTTTATTTCATGGTTCCAGCTGCTGCCATGTGGCCCCAACCCCTGGGCTGCAGGAACATGGCTTTCCACCTTTGTCTATCCAGCCTAGAAGTGACAGACACTTTCTGCTGTTGCTCATCTCAGAGTGGCTTCCCTGTTTTGTTTATTTGGCTCCTCAGCTCTTCCACCACCCATGCAGGAGACCTATTGTGCCCTCCCAGCATCCTCTAGGTATTCACTTTACAAGCCAAAGGCGTCTTAATACACACCTGATACTCCCTGCTGAGGGCTTTGGTTCTGACCATTGGAACATGTGTAGCCTGTGTTCAGAGCAAGCTGAAGAATTAATGTCCCCAGAAGCAGCTACAACTCTGAAGGCATGTTGACAAATAAATGCCCCAGCTCCCCTACTCCTAGGGGAAGCGGGACCCTGAGGCGTACTCTACAATGGCTCTAGGGGACTCCACAGGGTAGTGAACTCCAGTTCCATAATGGGAACACGCTTAATATTACACATTTAGATTGGTTTCCTTCCAGCAATGGTCTCACAACTCCTCTAGTAGCATCTCCTGGCTTTACCTCCCAGCAAGGCTACTTGTATTGGAGTCTTTGTCTGTGGGTCTCCTGTAGAATCCAGGTGGAGATGTCCGTATAACCTAGTTGCTGCATTCAACGCTCTCTGGTTTAAGTGCTTGACTGGTTTCTGTTTTGCTGCTTAGTCTCCAGCTGCTACACCTCCACTCTGATGCAGACCCCTCCCAGGCTCCACTTCTCTGTCTTGCTGGGAAGGAGGAGGAGGCCTGCTGGGCTTTTCCTCCGAGCAGGCCCAAAAGGTAGGTCTGGGCCAAACAATATAAACCAAGAACCTATAAGAGGGAGAGAATCCCCATCACTTCCATATAAGGCATCATTAACAGTTTCTCAAGACTGAATCTAGCCTGTTTCAAGTTTAGATTCTTTCTATGGAGATTGATTTTTTTGTAGAAGGCAAATCTTGATGCTGGTCTCCTCTTTTTTCACAGGATGAAATATGTCCATTAGTTCCCTGGTGCATGTGGCACCTGCCAAAACTAGGAGGTGCAGGAGCCTTCAGGTGGACTGCTCAAACGGTTCCAGCTCACTACTCACTAGTTTATGGCACCAAACAAAAGTGCTAGAGGGGCATTTATATTTGACATTTCAAAATAAGCATCAAAGCCGTTTCCATGAGAAGAAAATGGAAGAGAATTTGTTGTACTTCATTGCCTTCATTTCATGGCTTAGCATTGTGCTTGTTTTACATGACATTTGTGCATGGTGTTGCATGATTATCAGACAGATGCACAATCTTGTGTAAACAATCAATGCTCCTGCAGTTGTGCAGTGTGGCAGCACCCGGAGAAGGAGGTGTGAGAGTCATTTTTATGCCGATGGTCTCCATGGATCTCAACCTGCTCTTTGGTCTCTAATAAACGGGGAAGCCAGAAATCTAGAAGTTTTCAGTGGCTGCATGCCACCTGACTTCTAGAAGGCCAAAGGAAGCAAATATCTAAACTAACAAAACCTCACAGTGTCTATTTCAAAGAAACCCTCAGACAAACGGGAAACAGACTTGGTGGGATGTGCCCAGAAAAGTCCCCTGCCTGGAGTGTTCACATGGCACCAGGAGAGCTGAGGGAGGAAAGAGCCTTTGGCTCATGTAGCTAATTGTAAGCAGAAGGAAGAGAAAAATAACATGATTAGCATGTTTCTCTCCTTCCCTTGATGAAGATGACAGAAGCAGGCAATCTGCTGTTTGTGCAGAGGGGCACAGGGAAGGAGAGCTGAGAGCATCTGTTCTCTGAAACTGCTGCTTAAAAATGCAGGAAGTACACAAAGCCAAGGAGGAAACTTCTTGGTGCAGGCCACAGGCTCTGAAAACAGGAGAGTGGAGAGGCATGTGCAGAGAACACCGCAGGTTTTCCTGAATTTGCATCTGGGGACTGGCTTGGGAGACGGTTGGAGGGCCAGGTCCTCTTTCCTACAGGGCTGAGGCTCTGGGCAGTGGCCCCTGCAATGACACCTTCCATAAGGACAGACATACCACCTACCTCTGCAGCCAACTGTCTTCATCCTTACTGACTAGTGCGGCCTGTTTTCAGCCAAGTTTCTTGACCAGAGGCTAAATTAATCTCCATCCCCATACCTCCTCCTCTGCTCCCTACCTGAAGGGCAATGGTAACTACAGTGGTTCTCCTTATACATGGGGATACATTCCAAGACCTCCAATACCTGCCTGAAACTGCAGGTAGTAGTGAACCACATATATATATATATATATATATATATATATATATATTTTTTTTTTTTAATATATATATATTTTAAATTAATATAGTAGGCAAGGTAAGAAATTGACAAATTAACTAATAACAAAATAGAACATTATAACTATTTACTGCAACAAAATTCCCAGCATCACTACTCTTGCAATGTGGGACTATATCAAATAATATCATGGCAGTCAACCTGATAACCAAGAAGCTAACTAAGTCACAGGCAGGCAACATACAATGTGGATGCACTGGACAAAGTGATGATTCATGTCCCTAGAGGGATGGAGTGGGACAACAAGTTTTATCATGCTATTCAGAAAGTCATGTCCTTAAAAACTTATGGGTTGTTTGTTTCTGGAATTTTCCAACTGTGGTTGGCTGAAGGTAGTTAAAACTGAAGGAAGTGGAACTGTGGATAAGGGAGAGCTACTGGGCTTTTGATGAAAAATAAGGGGAGTCAGAGTCTCTAATGGTTGATGTCCTTTGAATGGTGACATCACTGTGGACCCAGAGGTTTGTGGACCCTCATTTTATTTGTAGAGCAAACAAAATGGTATGTGACCATAGCAGCCATCTTTGCATTCTCCTGCCAATTAGGTTAATGACACTCTGATAGCATGTACTTAGGAGTTGCTCGTATTTGTGAATATTTGACCCTCAGATTTTGCATCTCTCCCAGTCAAAGTAGGCCAGCCTTGCACATAAGAACAGAGAATTGAACAATCTTCTTTCATGGGTATCAGGGGGCTTTTTCCCCCTTACTCACCTGGAAGACAGGATCATTTTCAAATCTATTTTCTTGTAGTCAAATGCCAGTAATAATAGAATTTTCTCATAAGAATTTAGTGAGGTCAGACTTATAAAACAACACCATATATTATGGTAGCTGCCACTTTTATCATTATCAGGTTTAAAATTACTTAAAAATAATTTTAAAATAAAACATATTTTCTTGAAGAATTCAGTGAGAGGATGAGTGAGCTCTGACTCTCCCCTGTGAACAAAAGAAAGCACTATGCAAACGTGGCTGATGCACAAGGAACCTATGGAGGGTCATGAGGATATTCCATCAACTCTGTTATGGTTTGGATATGAGGTGTCCTAGCAAAAGCTCCTGTGTTGATGCAGGAAATGTTCGGAAATAAAGTGGTTGGACTGCAAGAGCTGTAGCATAATCAGTCCATCCTAGTTTGATTGACTGGATGGTAACCACAGGCAGAGAGACTGTGGCTGGAGGAGGTGGGTCACTAGAGGGGTGCCCTGGAAGGATGCCTTCCCTCCTCTCTTTCTTCCTCTTGACCCCTCGTGAGTTGAGCAGTTTTCCTTTGCTGGGCCCTTCCCCAGCTGCCTCCCTTTGGTCCCAGAGCAAAGGACTGGCCGTCTGTGGACTGAGACCATTGAAACTATGGGCTCCAAATCAACTTTTCCTTCTCAAAGCCATTTTTGTTAGCTAACTAAAGCAGGCTAACTAAACGCTAACTAAAGCAGGCTCCCTGCAGCCATTTCTTAGTGACTCTGTGGTTGCATTCCATAGCCTGTTTGCAAATTCAGTAGGATCCTTTCTTTCTCCTGGCTAACATCGCTAATTCCTTGAGAGAAGTATGGCCTGCAACCCTGCCATAGGTTGGGATGGACTCTGGCACTTGCTTTTGGCTCACTTTTAGGTCAAGGCAATAGATTCTCAGTTGCAGTCTGGGGCGGGGGGGTGGGGGCAGCACTCCTTGGCTTACATGTCCTCTGAAGCCATGACACCCACAGCAGGCCCTGACCTCCATCTCCCCTGAGAAGTCCAAAGGGGCCCATAGGATGGCTTTGCCTTTATGACCTGCCTTTTAAAAAAGCTTTCACTGAATTACATTTTAATATTGTATCTTAGTCTTTTGAACACAAGGGTAAATATAATAACAGTAATTTTAAGAATGTTTATGCATCTTATGTAAAACCATTAACTAGTAATGTCTTGTTTGTAATGCGTTATTACATGACAAATCATCATATATGAAGAAATAAGGCCACAGAGGTGGAATGATGGTGAAAACGAGGCTCACACCCCATTTCAGCTGTCTGAGCCCATGTCCAGCATCCCTTCATGCATTGGTTAGCAGGCTATTCCAGGCATAATGAACCACAGGATCACGTCCTCTAAGAATAGGGTTCAGGAAGAAAGTTTCAACTGCCTGCTTTCATATATTAGATCACATTTTTGTTTTGGCTTCAAGCTGACAAAGAGTTCAGAAGCAAATGTCAAGATTAACCACCACTGCATCAGTTAAGGCTTCTGGAATTCAAACTTGCTTGACCCTTTCTATTTCATTTGATTTTCTAGTTCTACTTCAACGGTTTTATCACGTGTGCCTTTTGTTTCATGATACTTCAATCATTTGGGAATTAAAAAGGGAAGACATGGTAAGAAAGATAAATGAAACAGGCCCTTCACAGAAGAGGAAATATAATTGGTCAACAAATATATAAAAAAAAGTTCAACATCTCTAGCAATTGGAGAAATACAAATTAAAATTACACTGAGATTTCACCTCACTCCAGTCAGAATGGCAATTATCAAAAATACAAGTAACAATAAATGTTGGTGAGGATGTAGGGAAAAAGGTTCACTCATACTTTGTTGGTGGAACAGATGGAGATTCCTCAGAAAACTTGGAAGGGAACTATTATTTACCTAGTTATCCCACTCCTCAATTTATATCCAAAGGACTTAAAATCAGCATACTATATGATACTGGCACACCAGTGTTTATAACAGCTCAATTTACCATAGCTAAACTATGGAAAAAGCCTAGGTATCCTTCAACAGATGAATGGATAAAGAAAGTGTGGTGTATATACACAATGGAATATTACTCAGCCATAAAGAGAAATGAAATTATGGTATTTGCCTGTAAATGGATGGAACTGGAGACTATCAGGCTAAGTGAAATAAGCCAATTACAAAAAACCAAAGCCAAATGTTCTCTATGATATACTGTCAAGTATATCTAAAAAGGACAAAAAATTTAAAAAATGAATATTAGAAAAACCCCAAATCCTTCCATCAATCATTCATTTGACTTGGTAGAAAGAGGGACCACAGGACTTTTCTTTTGTTCCAAATGTTTTGCTATCTGCTTTCTAGGGAAAGAACTATTTTGATTAGGGTTGACATGTAATAGAGGATGTCTAGTTAAATTTGAACTTTATGTAAATAATGAATAATTTTAGTATCTGTCCTAACTATTGCATAGTGATTTTTTATACTAAAAATCATTATTTATTTAAAATTCAAATTTAACTGGATGATCTGTGCTTATCTGCCAAATCCGATGGCTGACTTTGTAGTAATTCAGAGATCCAACAGTCCTAAATGTGTACCCTGTGCATAGAACTTGGCTAAGAATAAAGGTGCAAAAGTAAAAGAAATTTGTAATAATAGTTAAAAACCCTGAAGATGAGTTGAGCACCTTTAAAGTCAAATTTTGAACCTGTGGCCTTTGGAAACAGGCTCACTGGCTGGAATTTCATTGTTCCTACTCAGAAGCAGCCTGCTCTACTGAAGCTGGATCTGATTTCAGCCTGGGACCCTTGAAGACCCCGTGGAGGGTGGATCTGCCTTTGGTTTCCTAGGGGCTGTTGAGCCGCATTTGCCTGGGCCTGCTTCTGGAGACTAAATCAATGTTTTGACATTTCCCCAACCTTTTTTTTAAAAAAATTTTTAATTTGCTGTCATTAGCTATACATGACAGTAGAATGCATTTTGATATAGCATACATAATAGAGTATAATTTCTGATTCTTCTGGTTATACATGACGAAGAATCTCACCAGTCATACAGTCATGTGTGTACATAGGGTAATAATGTCTGATTCATTCTCCTCTCCTTCCTACCTCCATGACCCCTCCCCTGCCTTCATTCCCCTTTACCTAAAGTACCTCTATTTTTTCCTGGTTCCCCCCCTCCATTGTGAATTAGCCTTGATACAGACATTTTTAAATTGCAAATTTCAGGCCCATTGTCCCAGGATACCACACTAACCTTGATATTCATAATTCACTGATTTCTTGAATCCTGCCTCCTTGACTTCCACCTCCATGTTTGCTCCTCTTTTAAGAGGCAAATTCCCTCTCTGTCCTACTCAACAATGTCTGCTACTGACTTTGGGATACTTGAGGGCACTGTATAAGAGTTCCCAGAGAACTCCCATGGTTTCCTGCCAGTCTCCTCACCATGGTCTGCGGTCTTCATCAGAACAAGGGGATCTGGCCACCACAACATAGTCGGCCAGCAAAGTGGGCATGTCTGCTGGCTCCTTCCTCCACAGACCCCCAAGGCTGGAAAGCAGGAGTGGACCATTGCTCCTGAGCGCCTGCTGACGTGTGGACCCCACAGCAGCTCTGCTTGGGTCTCCCATGAGTCAGTCAGAGAACGCTTTGGGAGGACACTCAACATCTTCTGCCTTGCCCTGGAGTCCTCAGCCCTCTAGACAGGGCTGAACTAACCCAGCCTTCGGGCCTGGTAGGTGATAGATGCCTCACATCTGCCTGCTTTCCAACAGAGAGCAAAACACAAAGCTTTCTCCTAACAACAATAAAATCAGATTATGATACAGACTGATCTAGGAGCTTTTCCAATGGCTTGCTAAACATGCTTAAGCTTAACTCCTTAGCAGGGAGCAGAAAATCTAGCAGGGAGCAGACTCTAAAGTTCACCCTGCGTCTTCATGGCACAAAGCAAGTCTGACACAGGGACAGGAGATAGTTTTGGATAAAGATGTGGTTGTGATCCTAACCTGCTTAAAGCTGCATTCCATATCCTTGGTAAAGAAGAGCACTAGGCTGCCTATCAGATCCTTATACACCGCTCCCGTTGATGCTGCTTTTTTGGGGACATGAAGTCCATATGCTTCAAGTTTCCTCCAAGCAGACCAGCAGCCAGCACCCCACTATGCTGCAGGAGGGGCAAAGGGCTCTCTCTTTCTTCCATGCAGGTGAAGGATGATATTTGCAGGGCACTTAAATTCTATCTCCCATGCTCTGGCCTGGCTTTGCCCTCGGGTGCCCCTAGGTCTTTGTTCCAGTAGATTCTTATCTAAAGGCACAGAAAGGAATAGTCATATAATGTATTTGTCCTTCCTAAGGAAGGTGCCTCTGATTTTTCTTAATATGTTTTAGCTAGAGGAATCTGAGGCCTCAATAGTAATGCATATATGTTCCAACCACTGGATTGGAAGCCTCTTGAAGACAAGTTCCCCTCAAAGCACAGCCTGAGTCTATGTATTCAAGTAGTTCATTTTAAAAATTATCCCAAGAACAGTGAGGGCTTGGGGGAGAGACAGGGCATGAAGGGAACAGCATTGGGAACATCAGCGATGCTCCTGCTGTGGTCCTAGCACCGGGCCTCAGTGCTGCGGGGAGTTCTGGACAGTCTGGAAAGAACACACCTTACCATCATCCCACTGGAGAGCAAGGACACAGCATGCCCACCAGCTCCTCCCTTTTCAGGCTGAGAAATGTTCTGGAACCAGGGCCAAGCATGCCATGATCAGAGAAAATACCCTCAGGTAAAACAGGCTGGACGCCTTTGGCCTGTGCGGCATCTGTGTGCTGGTGACCCTCAGGATGAGGGACTGCTGCGGGGCTGTGCCTTCTTCCTGTGTGCATCCTCAGCACCTGGACAGCACCTGGCATTTCACAAACAAGAAGTAAATGTGAGCTGAATGAACACATGAATGGATGGGTGAGTGCACAGAACTAGAGATTAAAGGGGCAGCAAATGCTGCTCAATAGTAAAAAAAAACCAACATCAACAACAAAAATATTTAGGACCTGTTAAAACCAACTAAATATCAGTGACATTTGTTTGTTTTCAGTTGGAAGCCCTTGGCCAGAGTGAATTAGGAAGCAAAAAGGGGGGTCTCCCTAGAAAGCACCTTGGAAATGATAAATTGTGTTGGAAATAAAAGATATTATTGCCTTTTTCCCCAGAGATACCTGGGTACAGGGGACCCACTGGGCAGCCTGTCGCATTGCTATGCAGCTTGGTAATTAGATGAGTCTTTTTATATTGAATCACAATTGGGCTCCTAGTTGTGCCAATGGCTTTTGATTCCTTTTTTGTCTTTCTCATCTGTGTAATTGTGGAGCAGTGGCTTATTTTTTCTGTGCATTATTTTTCTCACCTGCAAAATGCTCAAGATAATCTTTTAGCAAGGTGCTGAAGAGCTGGACTCTGATGTCCAGCAGCCTTAGCTCAAATTCAGGCTCCAATATATACTAGCTTGCCTTAGAACAGGCTGCTTTCGCATCTCAGTGCCCTAGTTCCCTTTTCTGAAAAATGGGGGTGATATTAGTACTTAAATTGTCAGGCGGCTTAAAGCACTGAGTGATATCTGGGTGAGTTATTCTTTTATCTCTTTCTGATTTTGCAGGTGTTAAATGAGGTAATACGTGTAAAGCTTCTATAGAATGCAGTGCCTGATAAATATATGTTGGTCCTTTTTATCTTTTTAAACTGCAGCCATATTAAAATACCTGGGCCATTATTTGTACCCCTATTTCTTCCCAGACTAAACAACCACTCTTCATAGTACACATAGGTAAGTTTTGATCTAACTTGTGCAAATGCAGTTGGGCCATCACCCTGCCCTCTATGCTTTGTGCAATATAAAATTTCTTTGGTCCAGTAAAGGGTGTCCTTTAAACCTTTCTCATTACTCAAATAACAATTACCACCAGCAAACAGCATCACATTTAAATATTCACTGAAAGTCTAGAAAAATCAGACTGCACTTTCTGTCTGCAGAGACCCAGTGTTGTCTTCTGGTCAAGTAGTTCCACTTTCTCTCTACCCAGTACTTCCCCAGCTGCCCAATTTCAAACCAAACAACAGGATCTATGGTAGGAACCGGATAGATGGATTACATGCAAGAGTGAGCTGGACTATGGCTGAATCGTGAGATTAGGGGAGAAGGAAAGGTATGGGTCAAAAGAAGAAAGAGGAAAAAGCTTGAGACTCTGGCACAGAGACAGCGTGCAAGGATGAGGTTTCATTGTTCAATTTCAGCCAGTGTCCCCTGTGGCCACCTTCCAGACACTCTCATTAAGCTGACATAGCTTTCTCTGAATTATAATCACCAACCACCCACTTTTTAAATTCCCTTTCTTCAGCTTTTTGACCTCTTTGAGACCTTGGACCTTCTCACCTGTATGATCCCTCAAGGTGTCACCCTGGATTACCTTCTGCCCCTCTAAAACTTTTCCCCGAGTTTTGCCATGGGCCTGCCTTGCATTAGAACATCCTTCTTTATCCACTCTTTCTCTTGACAGTTCTTGGGTGTTCTCATTGATACCCATGTCTTTAACCACTGTCCGTGTCTGACAAACCCAAAGTCTAATTTCTAGCCTAAATTTCCTCTTTGAAGTTTGGCCATTACATTTCTAACTTATAACTAGCTATTTTGATGCAGATTTCCAGCTATCTCCCAAACCCAAAATGTTCAATGTAGAACTGTATCTCTTTGTACCTCTTCATCATGCTGTTTTCTATTTTGGATAATGACACACCTGTCCAAGCCTGAAACCTAGGAGTCATTGTAGAATCCCTTCCTTCCCACCCCAATGGGACCCGGCTGATTGCATTTGCTACATCTCTTGCATCTGGCTCATCTTTTCCCAGGACTCCAGGAGTGGACATTGTCCCACTTGGATCTTCCAGCAGTTTCCAAAAGCTCTCCCGGCTGCCACCATCTCTTGCTTCTTTCTGCCCCATTCTAGCCTCATCTTCTATTCAACTTCAGAGTCATCTCCCTAAGCTGCAAGTGCCATCCCCCTCTTTGACATATTTACAACTTTTATCAATGTGCTCTTTCTTACCTTTCCAGCTCTTCGTTAATATCTAAGGATTGTTATTTTATTAGTTGAAATTAATTAATGAAAAAATATTTCTGGAATACCAGCTACTTGCTGAGGATCGTTTTAGGTCTCGTGGAGGACATGAAAGAAGTTTTGCACATCATCTTCTACTTGGAAGGGTTTTCAAAACTAACATGTGAAAAGAATTATTGCATAATTAAATGCTTAATTGTGTGGTCTAGACTATAAAAGCAATATGAAGTATATTTCCAGGTTGGTTTTCTAAAACTCATAAAAGCCTGCAAGCATGTACACACATATAAATTATGTATGTGTGAGTCCCTGGTAAAAAGTTTATAATATGAATTTGCTTTGGTAGCAGTAGTCATTTACACTATGAAAGGAGAATGAGGTCACCTGTATCAGACCACACACCTTCCTCAGTTCATTTCACAAAACTACTTATTTTATTGCATATTCATTCCACTCTCTTTTCAGCAGGAATAGAAATGGTTTCCGTAATTGAAATAAAAAACCAGACCACTGCTTACACTCTTTAGAACGACATAATTAAGACAGTCAATGTCAACAGCCAAGGCAAAAAACAAAAACAAAAACAAAAACAAAAACCCACTCGTAACTCTTTAGCATGACCACCTAACTCAATGTATTTCCCAGTTTTCGGATAAAGGCATTTGGTTCAGATGAGCCAACCTCTCAAACAGATGAGCCCTTTGCAATTGATTATGGGTCTGGGTCTTCCATGATGAAGGCCAGGTGGGCTGGCTCATTGTGATGTCTCTCTCCACTTGCCAAATTCCCATGCAGAACTCCACAGGGAGCCACAGACACCCAGCATTCCTTCCTAGAGAAATAGACAAATTTGACCTTGCAAAAAGGAAATCAGTTTAGAGAAACATGTTGCCCTTACTTTTTCTGTTCCTCTGTTCTGAGTTGAGGTATTGGAGTCCAGGGGCGTGTGCAACCTCTCCTAGTTCTTGTTCTTAACTTACATGGATTGAAACAAAGAAGTCATGGGTTTAAATCATACTGGAGGCCTTTCCTGCAATGGCTGGAGCTTTAGCCTAGGAGCCAAAGGGCTGGGACTCTCATTCTGGCTCTGCTGCTAGCTAGCTGTAGAGTCTCGGACTCCTCAATACTCATGAGGTCTTGCTAGTGAGAAAATATCCTGTGTGAAAGCATTTTAGGAACTGTGGAGTCCTACAACACATAGGGTGTCTGAAACTCCCACTGAGAGACTTTGAAGCCCCATGGCCATTTATACCCAAGAGCATCATCCCTTCGTGACACACTCTGCACCCAGTTTACCACTGTAGTGAGCAAAGCCACCTGCTTACTCATTCCAGGGCCAAAATTAGTTTTAAAAAGACCCATTACATTAACATAATGTTTTGAAAGTTTGAACAAAAGCATTTTGTTTTTCCAGTACTGGGAATTTTGAATTCAGGGGTGCTGTACCATGGAACCACATTCCCACCACTTTATATTTTATTTCGAGACAAGGTCTCACTGGGTTGCTAAGGCTGGCCATGGTCTTTCCTCAGCCTCCGGAGTAGCTGGCATTATAGCCATGCACCACTGTACCCAAGCTCTTTTGAAGATTTGAAACACTTTTGCATCTACCATTTCACTGAATCTTCACAAACTTTTTCAGGTAGGCAGAGGAAGTATTCTGGTTCTTAATTCAGGGATGAAGGGATACAGGCTCAAAATCCAAGACACTTTTTGCTTCTTTCACTTCCTCTTTCTCTCTCACTTTTTGGGTTCTCATTGTCAGTTTTTCAGATTCTTCTCCATCGTCTGCACCTTCTGGACTTGAGCCTAGAAGCTTGGATCAGTCTCTCCTAACCCAACCTGGAAGGTAAATTTTCTCTGCTTCTCTCTGTTTCTGTCTCTGTCTCTCTTTCCTCATATATATATGTTGCCTATGGACTTTATTTATTTATTTTTTATTTGTATGCGATGCTGAGAATCAAACCCAGTGTCTCACACATGCTAGGCAAGTGCTCTACCACTGAGCCACAACCCCAGCCCCTTTGCTGCTCTTTTTAATCCCAGTTTTTCCATAATTCTTTCTGTTTTGGTTAGCTTTTTTTCACATCTGAGACTGAAAAGTCCAACCAGAATAGATGAGAAAAGGTTTATTTAGGGGCTCAAGGTTTCAAAGGTCTTAGTCCTTAGAAGGCCGGCTCCATTCCTCTGGACTTGAGGTGAGGCAGAACATCATGGCAGAAGAGAGGAAAGCAGTTCACATGATGATCAGAAAGCAGAGGGAGATTCCACTTTCCAGATACAAATAGGTACCCAAAGCCATGCCCAATCCCCACCTCCTCCAGCCACGCCCTACCCCTTCAGTTACCCCTCGGTTAATCCCTACCAGGGGATTAAATCACTGATTGGATTGAGACTCTTACAATCCAATCATTTCTCCTTTGAAACTTCTTGCACTGTCTCACAAGGGAGATTTTGGGGGGCACCACAGATCCAAACCATAACACTTTCTCTACCTGAAAGGAACGGAGAACTCCAGCCTTTTCTATAGCACATATCCACTGCCCACCCTCTGCCATGTATCCTGCTCAGTCTCATCCTCTGCCCTTCTTTGACTCTCTGCCACCATGAAAGTCATTTATGTATTCAACCAAGGTTCTCTGAGCTCCTACTTTTTTTGCAGGGCACTTTTCAGATAACTTAGGAGTGACAGTAATACAAAAGGCATTAGACGGGGTGGGGACAGGGTCCCTGCCTTTCACACTTGCTGCTAATTGGTATATGGAGAGAGACACCTCAAAAGGACAATTTTTGCCAACCTTATTTTTTTCCCATTGATATAAAAGGTCAGGACTGCTGGAAACATTAAAACAAAACAGCTTCACCTCCAGAGAAATAGCTGAAGAGATGGTGGCAAAGCCAAGAGTGTTTTAATGATGGAACGGTGTATGTTTTTTGGTCATTATTTATAAGACTACAGAGATGCTCCTACATCTGGCTGCTGGGTGAGTGGAAATTTTCTCCTAAGAACCAGCTACATTTCCACATGCTCATTTGTGCATCTGCTATGGGAGGCCTGGAGTGAAGTATGAGTTCCGGGCCTCGTTAATTCGTTAGTCTGCAACTTATTGATTCTGAAAGCGACGGCCCCTGTGCTTTGTCATCATTTTCAATGAAGCACTCCTCAGGGTCGTGTTCACTGTAAAATATTGAGCTTATTAAGAGTTTTTGGGCCTCTGATTAACGTTCACAGCAGAAGCTATGTAAAGTAAATTAGGTACTAAATAAATCTAAAATGATTGTGGGAAGTCATCAGCTAAATTAAGACACTGACAGCTCACATAACAAGATGCAAAGCAATAGTAATTAGGAAAAATAATCACCTTTGCTGCTGAGAACACAGGTTTGGCCCCAAGTGAAGTAACTCACTAGGTGTCTGTTTTCTAAAAAGGCATGTCTTGCTGTTTTGTTCTTCTGTGAAGGGGGCAAGGGGCAAGAACTCCTCTTCCATATTCCAATATTCACCATGTACTCTAATGGAGAATGATGCTTGGAGAATAATCTTGTTTGAAGAAGAAGAAAAGACTGACAGAAACATCCAGTTTCTCTGGTAGTCGCAGGTATGGACTAGACCATGGTGTGCTGACCCCTGTGCATTTGCACTTCCCTTCTCCCTGCTCTCCTCTATTGATAAGGTAAGAAAACAAGACTCACCTTTTTTAGCCTCCTTCACAGGTAGTGGAGGTCCTGTCCTGGCCAATGAATTGTGGGTAGGAATTGCTGGGTACAGCTTCTGGGAAAGCTTTGGAATGGGATTGGACGCCCATCCTGTCTTTTTTCTATCTGGTTCTTCTTTCTGCTTGGAACACGATCAGGATGTCTGCCTGGACGTGACAGCCATGCTCGAAGGATGGCAAGACTAGAAGTCAGAGGAGCTGGGTTGCCAACTCCTGGCTGCCTTCCCAAGTGATGGAAGGAACCTTGCCTCTTGAAGCTGTTTTCTTTCTTTCTTTTTTTTTTTTTTAATCGATTTTATTATTTTTTATTAAATACAGGACAACAGTGGAATGCATTACAATTGTCATGACACATATAGAGCACAATTTTTCGTATCTCTGTGTATAAAGTATGTTGAAGCCATTTTCAGGAGAGTTTTTTCCTTGTCGTCAATTATAGGTCTGACTTCAGGACAATCTGGTTCAGAGGATAATTCCTCAGCAATGTTGTTGAGTTTAGCAACAAAACCCAACAGTTTTCTATCTTGGGGATACCAATTTCTGCTCAGTGACATGAGCTCCTCTGGAGAGCTCAGGGCCAGACCTATGAAAGCCGGTGCCAGGTAAGCACATTTCTCAGTAGGCCTTCAGCCCCAATATGGTGGCAGTTCTCCTCTCTGGGGACAACATTCCATCGATCCTCGGGGACTAATTTAAGAAGCAGCATTCTATCTCCCTTGCTGGCTCCCTGGAATAGTGCCTTCATGTTAGCTTGATGGGGTTTGAGCATGTAAACCCCTCCTGCTCCAAATAAGGCTTCCAGATGCATAAAAATAAGGTAGGGGTTCCTCTGATGTCCCTTCTTCTTAGTAGACTTTGGGTCTTTCCTATTATCCTGGAAAATAAAGCAATGACAACAAAGGTAAATTCAGGCCTAAAGGAGACGGAAGGAGGGACGATGAGTGTGTGATGAACCCTAACTATCATAGGACAGCATCTCTGGGATCACTCGATCTGTTTCCCATGTCGTTCCATGAACATTCAAGCCAGAGGCAACAGTGTATGCACTACATTGGTCAAAGTGGGGTGGATCACAGAGACTCTGCTTGCTTTCTCCTAGATTATGGGCCTATAAAGAGGAAATGTAATGATTGTTTTAGAAGTCACCTTATATCCCTACCAAGAGCCTAAGAGTACACATTTCATGGGGTTTTGGGGGTTTAATCACACCAGTGACTTTGTTATGTTCTTTCTTGAGACATTATCTATTTTATTTCCCCAGCAAATATTTATTAAACACTATCTTAGTTTTCTATTGCTGCATAAAAATTGCTACAAAACTACATGGCTTAGCATAAAAATGCTAATTATCTCACAAGGTGTCTGTGGATCAGGAATTCAGAGCTGCTGAGGTGTCACGGGGGCTGCTGTCATCTGAGAGCTTGACCAGGGCTGAAGGACCCACGTCCAAGATGGCACACCCACAAGGCTGCTGGCAGGAGTCCTCCCTCAGTTTTTCATGGGTGGTTTGCAGGAGGTCTCACTAGTCCGTGTTATTTCTTCCCACCATGATTCTTATTAGTCTTGGCTCCCCGCTCTGAGACACCTTTACCTTTCCATAAGAGGTAGCCTGCATTTGCAGCCTCAGAGTTTTCTCTGCTCGTTTCCTGTCTGTACATGCTTGGGGGTCCAGAGGCCACTTTTGCTTTTGTACTGTCTCTGTCCCTTTTAATACAAGCTTGACATATCTCTGACAAAACTTTGTAGGTTTTCAGTAATCGTACTGGGACTCACATCCTCAGATCAAAGCCACATCCACGAGTTGCTTCAAGATACCTTTTTCTCTATGTGAGCTTCTCTGAGGCTGCTGAGAGACATGTTCACAAACTTCTTAGAAACTCTATTTTTTGACTGAATAGTTACCCAAGGCACAACCCCGATCTTTCTGAGATCTTAACAAAGGATGTAATAATCATTTCTTTGGTTTTATTTTTGGACCATGTTTTCCTGAGAACTCAGTCTTCGCTCAGAAGAGAAAACTGGGAAACTTTAAATATAACGCTTCCTGAGGTCTTTTGGTTTATCAGTCTTTCCTTTAACTCATCTCTCCCCCTTTTACATTTTACTATTAGCAGCAAAAAGACACCAGGTGGCACCTTCAACATTATGACTGGAAATTTCCTTAGGTAGATCTGCAAGTTCATCAGGTATATTTTCTATTTTCTACCACATCACTGAGTTTTTTGCCTCTTTGTAGGAAGAATTCACTTTCCTTGAGTTTTTAGTCACATTTTCCTTTAAGCTTCCACCTGTAGCTACCTCAAAGGCCACTAAGCTTCTACCATCAGACCCTTTAAAACAGCTCAGTCTTGTCTAGCAGTTTTTCTTCTTCTCTCCCTCCAATGGGGATGGAACACAAGGTCTTGTGCATAATAGAAAAGTGCTCTACCACTGACTATGTCCCCTGCTCTAGCATTTTCTTCTACGTCTGCCAGCTTCCTACTTCCAAAGCCACTTTCATGTATTAGGTTTTTGTTATAGCAGCAGGATTGCACTTGCAGTTACTAAAGTCTGAATTAGGTATCTACTGTTGTATAATAAAATGCTAAAAAACTTAGCATCTCAAGACAAGAAATGGGTATTATCTCACCCAGTCTCTGTGAGCCAGGAATTTGATAATAGTTTAGTTGGGGGGGTAGTTGGCTCATGTTCTTTTATAATATTGTAGTCAAGATGTCAATTAGGGCTGCAGTCACCAGAAGGCTTGACTAGGATTAGAAGAACCATTTCCAAGATGGCTCACTTGGCTTTAGCATAAGGCCTTGGTTATAGGGCTGCTTGAGTGTCATGACAACCAGCCTCACCTAAAGTGATCCAAGAGAGAGCAAACCAAGTCGCATGTCTTTTATAACCTAGTGTCAGAAGTCACAAACCATCAATTCCTTGACATCCTATGGGGTGCACAGACCAGCCCAATTCAGTCATGAATACCAGGGGGTGAGACTCACTGGGGTCATCTCAGAGGCTGACTCCCACAGAAACTCATTATGGGCTGGGCTCAAATAGGGACAAAAGGCAGGATATCTTCTCTCAAGGAACTTACACTCTAAGGTAGGCAATTAGACACGTACACAAATAATGTGCAAAAATATCATTAAATTATATAACCAAATTGCTGAGATTATAAGGAAAAGGCCTTCACTGGAGGCAATTCTGTATTTGTTTCTACTACTAGTTCGCAAGCTCTTGGCAGGGTATCACTCATCTTTATTCCCTACAGGACTCAGCTCAGGGGCCTGCCAAAGTAGATGTTGAATAAATATTTCCTGAGAGAACAAAACTCTGTGGCAAGTTTGAAAAAAAAAAAGATTAAAATCTAAGAATTGACCACTGAGTCTAATGACCACAGTTTGATTGATTTCTCTCTAAAGATGATTTCAGAAGACAATTGGAATAAAATTGAGATTGCAAAGAGTGAAGGAGGCAGAGAATACAGATCATTAGAATTAAAAGGGAAGGGAGCGATGGGTTCAATGTGAGAGGAATCAGCTAAAACATTTTTTCTTAAGGTTAAAGGATATTTAGGAGTTTTTCTAGGCAAGAAGAGTCAAAAAGGGGAGAAAAGAAAACAAAACTGAAGGAGTAGTAGACATTGGACATTGATAGAATGATGTCTTGGGAGAATTCTCAAAGGCAAGTGGAGTTCTAGACTCTGAAAAGGAACATTTCTTCCTTTGAAACAGGATGGACGTTAGACACTTTAGAGTAACAAAATAAATAAATAAAAGGGAATTTTGTTAGGTCATGTTGAACGACCTTGATTTTTCTCAGTGAAATTGGGGGTAAAAGATCTTTCTATAGCTGAGGGGATCGAGGAGAGGATGGGAGCTTGAGACTTGAGGACGGACGATGGACGTGGAACAGCTATTGGCAGGAATTTGAGGGTGAGCGTCCCAAATACTTTGGGAAGTTCGAGAGGAGCCAGCTGAGGTTAGAGCGTCTGGGTTTCTAAGAGAACCAGCATGCGTGGGGACATGATGTCCTCTGGCATCACTCAGCGCGCTGTGAGCAGAAGGACAGGAAATGGATGGAGCAGAACAGCTGTTGACACAAACGCCCAGAGCTGGGAATCTCAGGAGACCTGGTCCGACTGATTTTCATCTGGAACTGATTGTTCCCGTTACATGATATGATGACTTACCTTTGAAGATGGCTATGAACCCTGGGCTGACAAGGAATGGCACGACTGTCACTTAAATGCCTGGTGTGTAATGAGGAAAATATGGAGAGGTTTCAAATCTTTTGAACAATTCTTAATTCAAGTGATTGCTCAGCGCTGCTTCAGGTCATGTGAATGATGTCAACACCTGCTTTATAACTCAGTTCATGTGAAATAAACGCCTGTGTCTTGTATTTTTCCCTAGGTCGACCCTGTAACAAACTACCTAAGGCCGATTGCAGTTTGGGAAAAATATTCTCAAGAGACAGAACCAACCTGGGTCAGACCTGGGCTCCGTTCCAGCTCTACCACAATCTGCGTGATCCCAGGAGTCCCCTAATCACCCCCAGGCTTTGATCCCTCCCTTGTGAGGGGAGGAAACGAGTCTGAGTGTCCTCTAATCCCTTCCAGCTCACTCATCCCCTGGTTCTACAGTTGGCCGCCCTCCAGTCCTCCAGCCTTTCCTCCAGGAGTGCCACACAAATTGGACACTAGGGGTCACATTTAGATAACCACTCATAAACATATTGCAGTCTGGTAAACGCGCTCATTTCCTTGGTACGAAGCCCTCAGCAGCTAGATGATGACTGGCCTAGTTTCTCATTAAAAAAGTACTTCAATGGGATCATGTGGTTTCTCTTTGGGGCTGGCTGAGAATTTGGTGGTTAAGTGAGAAGCACAGGTCCCTCTGACTCAGAGCGCTCCTTTTGGCTCAGTGCTGCTTTCTTCCTTCACACAGGACCCCAAATTAGGTCAATCTTTCACTTGTGAGGCCGACAGATTCTTCCTGAAGTTTTCATATTTTTCTTCCCATCATTCCTTCTCGTCTGGGTGTTTGGTATCCCCAACCAGGTTACTTAAAAAAAAAAAAAAAAAAAAATTAGAGCTGCTTTCATGGAAAACCATTTTTGGTAGCTGCTCATTCATTGAATGATCAGTTCTGTGGCCTATTCTGCTCTCTGAAGGAGCTGGAGAAATGGGCTTCAACTTCCATTTCTTTGCAATCCTCTTTTACTATGCTTTGATTTGAGCATCCTCCGTGTCAAGCCCAAGTCCCTGTTTGCCCTATCTTAATAGTCAACTCTCAGGGAAGGTGGGAAATAAAAATGATTAGTCATCATGCAAAAGACAGTGTGATAAATCATTTCCATGCTTAATAGTAATTCTTCCTAGTATCTATGTAGCTTTACGGTTTTCAAAGTGTTTTTATATATATTGTTTCCTTCGATTTTCGCTCCTGTGTTCCTCCCCTACTCTTCTCTCGTCTGTCCTTTGCCAAGAAGTAAAGCTAAAGAGGGATGTGGAAGCTGACAGTGGAGAAGGCAGCCAGCCTGAGAAGAGTGTGGAACATTCTCGTGGCAAGCTCGAGTACAGTCCTGATTCTGTTTCTTAAGAGCTGGGTATCTTTTGGCAAGTTCTACCCAATGTCTGAGCTTGGCTCAATCCTCTCTTGAAAAGTGTGGGTATGTGCCCGTTCTCCCCAGGAGCACACGGTTAGTGGGAAGATGGTCATTTCTCATCTTTTTGTAACCAGGCCACTGATGCTCAGCTTTCTGACAGTGTTATGCTCCTAGCTGACCCCCAGCCCCAAATCCTAGTATGATGAGCTATTGGACAACCTGAAAGAAAATCAGAGGGATTTTTATTTCCTTCTTTCAAGCCTAGATTCAACCAGAGCAGGGATCCTGCTTTATCTCTTGGGATTGTCTTCCAAAGCACAAAAGATAGTCCTTTTCCCTCCTGTTCTTTCCCCCAGGAGCCCCAGTGCCTCCACATTAGAGGCAGCTTCCTGCCCCTGGTCTGGTCTCTCAGATCAAGGGCTTGCAGGTAGGATCTGGGATTCTACCCTGGCCCAGGCTTGAGGCCTGTGAATTCCCCGGATGCCCTTTCTCCTGCTGAAGTTTGGGGCTGATTCTTCCAGAATGGGGAGTTAGTCAATTTCCTGCAAATCTTTTCTAGAATTAACATACCCTCTTTTAAACCAAAACCTGGCCCAGGCCTTGACTTTGGAATCAGAAAGGTTTACAATTGAGCTCAGACTTTCTGGGTTACCAGCTAGGCAGTGGACTAACTTCCCCAAGGCTCCTGTCAGTGAAGGACGGGGCATGGTGTGGACCCTCAGGACTTTGAGCTATACTTTTTCTCTTGGGTCTGAATTGTGACTAAACCAAAGCTAAGCCTGATAGGCAATTAGTACTCTGCAGTCCAAGTTCAGTGGGTAGCCAGGGTGTTTGGGAGAAGAGGAGAGTCCTGGGAGGGCACGAGGTGGATTCCTGTGTCCGTGCAGAGAAACTCAAGGATGATGGAAAGGCAGGATCTACAGGGCTGCCAAATGGCCACCTCCAGCTTATATGACTGGATGTCCATCCAACACAAGAGTCCCATTGTGTCCTCCCAGGGGTCTGAGGGGGATGTAACTACTGCCTTTGGTGAAAGGGGATCCACAATGGAGGGCTCTGATCACCATCCTAGGAAAACCTTGGGCACCTTTTCTGAGCAAAACACCCATCTGTAGAGGCCACCAGAAGTAGGTAGGAGCTGGGCCCAGAATCTGAAGGATGGAGACAGAGAAGGGCCAAAGACAGAGAAAGAGAGCACAACGAGAAGGGCAGATTTCATTTACTTCCAGAGCTGAGGTAACGAGGAGAAATGAGTGGGAATGAAGTTTTAAAATAAGTAAGATGGAGTCTAAATATAAAAAGAGACAGTTTCAGTAACCATAAGTGATAAGCGCTTTAAGAGAGCTGGCCAAGAGCTATTTGTGGCCAGTTATCCCATGGGGAAGAGGGTGTCAGCGAGACTATTTGGGAGTCAGTAATTAGGAAAATTAAACATTTAAACTATTCATACCCCAGTGAGCTGAGAGTAGTCTTTGGTAATCCATTTTGCCAGTAATGGGCATTTCATTGTTTTGACAACGACGCTTCAATCTTTTCTAGTTACTTCTTTCCTCATCTGTGGGGAGATCTCTTCATATTTAAAAAAAATTCTTTTCATTATTAAGTTTTCTCATTTTTTTTTAATCTTTCAGATCTACCTGCTCTTTTCTTTAAAGCATCCCATTTTGTCTAACGGGACCTAGTCTTCTCCTCATCTTGATGAGCATTTTAAATATATTTATTTTAAAACACTTTGAGATCTGAAGACTCTTTACTCATCCCTCTCTTCTCATTCTCTCTTGAACTTCCTCTTATCAAGCTCTTGGCCCATCATCCCACAGAATGGCTACAGTGGAAGTCACTCGTCTTGTGGCTTGATACTACAGTGGTATCCTGAGGCTCCAACTCTTCTCTATCCACTCCAGACCTCTCCACTGAACCCCAGATTCATATATCTGTGGGTCCATCATCTTACTTGAATGTTTACTAAGCATTTCAACATAACAGATGCAAAACACACCCCTAGGTTTTCCTCCTTCTCCCTACAGACTGATACCCTGTAGCCCTCTCTATATGAATATTTTTTATAATTTTTTTTTTGGTACCAGGAATTGAACCCAGGGGTGCTCAACCACTGAGCCACATCCCCAGCACTCTTCCTTTTTTTTTAAAAAAAAAAATTGAGACAGGGTTTTGTTAAATTTCTGAGAGCTTCACTAAGTTGCTAAGGCTGGCTTTGAACTTGGGATCCTGCCTCAGCCCCCTGAGCTGCTGGGATTATAGGTGTGCGCCACCACATCTTGTCCGCACTTTAGTGGATGGAAACTCTGTTCTTCTGGTTGCTCAGGACAATAATTTGAAGTCATCCTGGGCCTCTCATATTCTCTCACACCCCACACACGATTATCAAATTCTGTCAGCTTGGCCTCCAAAATATATCCAGCTATATTGCCTGTGCTGCTTACCACTGTGGTCCAAGCAATCATTACTGCACATCTGGATTCTCCCAATTGTCTCCTTCCTGCCTTGATTCTACTCTAACATCCTGTGATGGCTAAATGTATGTGTCAATTTAGGCTGTGGTGCCCTCTAAGTTTTGTTTAAATGCTAGTCCAGATACCGTTGTGAATACATTTTTGAGGATATGATTAACATTTCAATCAGTGCATTTTGAATAAAGCAGATTACCTTCCATGATGTGGCAATGTCCAATCAGTTGAACGACTTAAGACTAAAGACGAGGGCTCCCTGAAGAAGAAAGTCTACCTCTAGACTGCCATGTAGAAATTCTACCTGAAAGTCCAGGCTTTGAACTCAAGACTGTAACATCAACTCTTCAGTGAACCTAGTCTGCCTTGCCATGTATATTTTAGCTCCCTCAATTGACTAAGACAATTATTTAAAAATCTGTCTACCTATCTGTCTGTCTATCTGTCTATCTATCTATCTATCTATCTAATTTCCAGTTAACTCTGTTCTCTGGAGATCCCTGACAAATATAACTCCTTATGACAGTTTTCTCCATACAGCAGTTACAGGGAGCTACTTAAAATGAAAATCAGCAGCCACTCCTCTGATCAAAAACTGCATTTGTCCTTGAATTTCAAACAGATCAGAAACTGAAGAATATAGAGTGGGCTGCAAAGCCTTTCATGAATTGGTTTGCCGTTTCTTTTCTAACATTGTCTCTTTCAAAACTAGTTCAAGTTAAATGGTGCTATAGGGATAAAGTGGGTCCTATTTTGTATCTACATGGCCAATTCAAAGACAGGAAACAAATTACATGTCAGAGGCCTAATAGAAATCATAAATCGGAACCAGAACCTTGAGGAGCAAGGCCTTCTGTTTCTGAGGGCTTCGTATTTTCTCCTTGCTCTGCTTCCTGCCATTCCCACCACACCTCATAGGTGTCTGCCTCTCCTTTGCAGCATCTGCTTACTTCTGTGCAAACGGCCTCCAAATCGTTGGCTCATACTCAGGTCATTCACTCATTCAACAAGCATTTAGTGAAAGCCTACTATATGCCAGGCACTGATCAAGACCCTGTGAATAAAGCATGGAAGAAAACCAGCAAAAACAATTGCCTTTATAGAGCTTACGTTCTAGTGTAAGTGTGTGGGATAGGTATATGGGGGAGGGTATAAACTTGATGAATGTGCAAATTATACATTACATCACAGTGTCAAAAGTGCTTCAGAGAAAATAAAGCAGAAGAGAGGATTGTAGAACATCGAAGGGGTGCAATGTTAAATTAGGTGGAGGAAGGCCACCCAGAAGAGATGGCCTACAAGAAAACCCTAAGAAGATAGCAGGGGGCACAGGGTGACTGGGGAGAGAGGTCAGATTGCTGAGGGGTAGACAGCTGGTTAGGATGGGCCCTGCAGGTCGTAGAAGTCTTTGTTTCCAATTTGGGTGAGATGGGGAATTATTGGAGGGTTTTGATCAGAGGAATTTTATGATCTGACTCATTGTTTTAAAAATCAAATTTATTTTTAAATTGATATGTCAAAATATAAAATTTTATGTATTGATGGGGCCGATTCACATTTTACCAGGATCAGTCTGATTGGTGTGTTGAGAACAGAATGTAGGGAGAGAAGAATAGAAGAAGGGACTCCATCTAAAATGCGATTTCAATAATTTCAATAATCAGGGAGGGAGGATCAAGATGGCTAGGACCAGAGTGGAGGCAGGTGGAGCTTCCCACTGTTCTGGCATGGGCCAGAGTTCAACTTTTGTAAAGGGTTTGTACAATAGATAGGATAGAGACCAAAGTATAATTTAAGTCCTTTTCTAAAAACCCTCCATGTGGCAGACATACCATCTGTGAGCAGATGATCATCAAATTTGATCACCAAAAACTCATCTGTCACCCACTGTCCCATCTCCTTGAGGACTTAGCCCTTGTTCTAAATGGGAAAGCTCAATTTTAACCAAATTTGTTCAGTGAATCATTTAATTAGAAAGGAGACTTTGCATATTCCATAGTCTTTTTATCTCTATTCTGAAATTAGTTGATAACTCCTTGCAGGCAACTAGAGGCGTCCTGTTGGTATGAGACAAATGACAAGTGCCCTGGTAGGACGCTGAGAGAGACAGTGCCACAAAGTATTAACCTCTCGTAGACCTGACCATTTATCTAGTTGATGCAAAGGGCCCTGAGGTCATTTTCAAAACTTTTTTTTCCATCTTATCTAAAGCAGATAAAATGAAATGAATTGAAATGTTGCAAAACTTATTAAGATAGTTTGAGGATTATTGTAAGTGGAAAAGTGAGATAACCTCCAGGAATCTCACTTTGGAGTGCTTGTTTCTCCTCCTCGTCCCTTTAGTGCACAGTAGGGCCCCTCAGGGAGCAGACGAGGAGGCGGAAGATGCTTGCCTGGAAACATATTCTTTGCTGATTGGGCTTGGCACCTAGAAAGAGCAGAAGGCACAGGCCTGGTCCTCCACCCTCGATGAGCCAGAAGCCTGCCCCTGATTCGCAAGGTCACTCCAAAAAATGCTTTAGAGGTTGGAGTATTGGAGGAAGTGGAAGAAGGGCCTGAGAGGGGCTTGGAACCACAGTAGATCTGGCTTCATCACTAAGAGCAGGTGAGGGACGGGTGCACATAGATGGCCAGTGGACTGCTGATCCTCTCCACTCAGGATGCATGATCAGAACGCTGTCTCCAGGTCCCTGCTTCTCAAGCATGTGACTGTTAACTTTTGATGTCCTTATTCATTGGTTTTATTTACCTTATTTATTATTATAAGCTAAAATGAAAGAGCACATATTCCCACAGGAACCAATGAAGTCATACTCCTTTGGGATGAAGTATAGGTTGTAACAACACATGGCTTTCTTGGAACTGAACCATGAGTAGAAAAACCGCTGCTCACCCGGGGTTTAGACAAAGGACCTGAAGAGAGCAAGGAGGGCTGTTCAGCCCCATCTCTGCTCTGGGGGAGGGAAGGTTGACATCCAGTTTCCTCCTCAATGACAGCCTGGGTCTGTGTGTGTAAAGTGATTGTCAGCTGGAGCTGAAGGGACTCTTTGTGGTGACATGTCCCACAGAAGAGAAGTCAAACCTAAAGGTCCACAGTGACTATGAAAGGAGTTTTGGAAACCACTGGGACAATTTTGACCACAACTGGCGGTAGCCTCCTGGTTTGGGTGAGAAAGACAGAAAGTAGGAGGGAGAACTTCAGGAACTGCAGGTCAAGTTCAAACACTGGCCCCAACCCTTGCTTCCCCTTTTGGGTTGAATAACCAGGCCAAGTGTAATAGGAGGAAGAGAGAAGCTTGACCTTCTCCAAAGGGGTCTGTGGGGAGTTCAAAGGCAGTGGTCTCCACAGTGGGCATGATGCTCTGGCCCTGGCTGTAGGATTGAAGTCAACTCCTTGATTTGCCTGGAGAGAGAAAGAGATTCTTTTCTTGAAGACTTCAGTCAAGACACTGCCTCTTCTGGGGCTGTGTTCTGCCTCTCTTGGAAAGGGTTAGAATGTCTCAAGGCAGCAGTAGCTCTTGGAGTCCTGGAGCTTGGAAGAACCTGCTGGCACCATGTCAGATCTGAAAGACTGGGACTAGAGACAGAGGAGGGTATCTGGGAAAGTTTGGAAGAAGCAGGTCTGAGACACATGGGAGCAAGCTGGAAATGTCCAAAAGGTGGAGAAGGCAAAAGCAAAAACAGGTGAGCAGGTGAGTGAGGCAGACACCGGACAGCAGGCTCAGGCCAGTTTTCAGAGCCCAGCTAAGTGGCTGGTTCAGTCTGTTTAGAGACCAGGGGCCAATTATCTAGAATACAAGCAACAATTAATATTGGCGAGGATGTGGGGGAAAGGCACACTCATACACACTCACACTCATTGCTGGGGGGACTGCAAATTGGTGTAACCACTATGGAAAGCAGTCTGAAGATTCCTCAGAAAACTTGGAATGGAACCACCATTTGACCCAGCTATCTCACTCCTCAGTTTGCACCCAAAGGACTTAAAAACAGCATACTACAGGGACACAGCCACATCAATGTTTATAGCAGCTCAATTCTAGACTAAACTATGGAACCCAACTAGATACCTTCAATAGATGCACGGATAAAGAAAATGTGGTATATATAGACAATGGAATATTACTCAGCCTTAAAGAAGAATGACATCATAGCATTTTCAGGTAAATGGATGGAGCTGGAGAATATCATGCTATATGAAATAAGTTAATCCCCCCCAAATCAAAAGCTGAATATTTTCTCTGATATGCAGATGGTAATTCACAACAAGGGGGGAGGTATCAGGGAAGAATAGAGGTAATTTGGATTAGGCAAAGGGGAGTGATGAGAGGGGAGGGGGTATGTGGGTAGAAAGAAGAGGAAAATGAATAGGACATTATCACCCTATGTGCATATATGATTTCATGATCAGTGTGATTCCACATCATGTACAAGAAGAATGAGAAGTTATGCTCCATTTATGTACAATGTGTTAAAACTAATTAGGACAAATTTAAAAAAGAAAAACAAGAAAATGATAATTGAAAATATGGCATTAAAAACAAAAACAATAACAGAAAAACAAAACTCAGTGAGTTCTTATTCCTCTTGGAGCAGAGTAGGTATTAAGAACAAAGCCTCCCAGCAGCTCCGGAGGCTGAGGCAAGAGGATCACGAGTTCAAAGCCAGCCTCAGCAAAGCATGAGGTGCTAAGCAACTCAGTGAGACCCTGTCTTTAAATAAAAAATACAAAATAGGGCCGGGGATGTGGCTTAGTGTTTGAGTGCCCCTGAGTTCAATCCCCGTACTCCCCGACCCCAAAGAAAAGAACCAAGGTTTACTAGTCTCAGTGTCTACCCACACCTCGGGAAAGAAGGTCTAGTATCATGGTTCTAAAAATCTAAGGCTTCCCCCAACAGCTTGCACCAAGAGAAGCAAGCACAAGTGGACACCCTGCCCCACCACATGCAGACGTGCCTGCATTTCTGGGAGGGGAAGTAAGAACTCTCATGCTTTCAGGTCCTTGAGGAAGTTTAAACTGGGTAGCACCTCTGCAGTGTTAAGGGTGGATGGAGAGCGGCCCCTGCTACGGAGGTGAGAGTGGCTGGACTCAAAAGGCAGGGCCGAGGGAGTTCCTGGAGCCTTGCAGGTGGAGGAGAAGCAGATGGGGACTCGCCACATGGGAAAGCTCCTTACTCACCCGAGCCAACAACCTTCCTTCCCTGAGGGAGCTTCCATAGCCCACTCCGGACCAACACCTTCTCTGATTTTGCCCCTAGAACTCAACTTCCTTAGTTAAGAACTTAGTGAAAGAGCCTCTCGGGAGCACAGAGACTTATAATAAATCTCTTCTAACCACCCTTCCGGGCAGACCATGTAAGTCCTGCTTTTGCATCCAAGTATCAAGACCCCAGGACCATGTGAGTGTAGTAGTGATACTTTGAATTCAATCTCTTTTTAATAATCATTGAAGACAGAGTTCAGGGTTGACATAAAAGAGAGCCTCAGTAAAGCCAAATCCACACTGACATTTTCCAAAGTCTTCTCCTCTTTTTGCCTTTATACCGAATACCTGTGTTCACATTATCTGACAGACATATTCTACGTGAGATTACTGGTTAAGCTTGTTTTATGCAACATTGTAAATGTCTGAAAGCCTGTAGACCTCCCAATCACCAACTCTGAGTTCTCTCTTCATACATAAAAGGGGAATTTTACCTAATGCAGCCTCAATTCTTCACAACAGTCATCTGAATTGATTGACTGAAGTGGAAAACTAAATGTTAGTTGATTTGCAAAACAAGCTCTTCCCTCTCAATTCCCATTGTTCATGTGTAATTATATGCCTTATTGTGAAATAAAACTAAAAACCGAAATCCCTACAAACCCTATTAATTCCAAAGAGTAATCTATAGCACAGTAAACTCCTGGACATCATCTTATTACTCACTAAACTTGAAATAATTCTTTCTACAGTTTTTTCTTAAGTCTTCTCCTCCATTTTCTAAAAAGATCTGAGGTAGCCCCTTAGAATATTAATAAGCATCTATTTACATCTCTCAGATAAAAAAATAGCTCACAGGAGTACTGCTAAGTCTTCAAAAAATTAATAATTTGCTAGACATTATGGTGCCTGCCTATAATCCTAGAGACTCAGGAGGCTGAGGCAGGAAGATCATAAGTTTGAGGCCAGCCTCAGCAACTTAGTGAGACCCTTAGCAACTTAACAAGACCTTGCTTCAAAAAAAAAAAAAAAAAAAATTGAAAAAGGACTGGGGCAGAGCTGGGGTTGTGACTCAGCAGTAGAGCACTCGCCTAGCATGTGCGAGGTGTTGGATTCAATCCTCAGAACCACATAGAAGTGATAGGATAAAATAAAGGTATTGTGCCCAACTACAACTAAAATATTCATATATAAAAGGACTTGAAATGTAGCTCAGTGAAAGTGACCAGGGCTGGAGATGTGGCTCAAGCCGTAACGCTCTCGCCTGGCATGGGTGGGGCGCTGGGTTTGATCCTCAGCACCACATAAAATAAAATAAAGATGTTGTGTCCCCTGAAAACTGAAAAATAAATATTAAAAAAAATTCTCTCTGTCTCTCAAAAAAAAATGTGCCCCAGGGTTCAACCTCCAGTACCAAAAAAAGAAAAAAAAAGATTTTATCAGAAGTTAAAAATTATATGGTAAATATATTTTATATTATTTAATATAATCAACTATAATTTTTAGATTGCAATTTTCTTGAACAATTATTATAATCCTATGGAACATGAAATTATTCAGTTTTCACATTATCATGAACAAATTAACTATATAGTTGTTATATCTGAAAGTTAGACAGAAATCCCTAGATCAACACTCTTCCCCCTATTGCCCAATAGCGGACGCCATATTGGTTCTTACTCAACACTATATCGAGAAGAATCTTACCAGTTCTCTTTTTACTCTCTTGCTTGGCACGGATTCTACTTTAATTGGAACTCTATCCTTGAATACTTGATAAGCCAGCCTTCTTTCTCATTACTCTTTTTTTGCATTTGGTGTCTTCCTCTGTTACTCTTATCCTTACTATCTCTTCCTGTGATTATTTCACTCTGAAGTCTTGTTACAATTTTCCACTGCAGCTCCCAAAACCATTCAAAATCTGTTCTTGTGAATTACCACAATGCTGTATTGATAGAGTAAGGGCAGAAATTGTAATTCATTCTGTCTTGACTTTTCTCAAACTCTATTCCATAGAACATTAGTTCTTCCAGGTGGTAACGTGTGCTATAAAAAAAAAGGTCCCATGGTTAACATAGTTTGGTAAATGCCAGTGGCTATACACATTAGCCTTCTAAAGTCTCCAGGAAATCCTTCAGTAAAGAAATTTGCCTAACTTGGTTTAATCCAGCATTTGCTAAATTAATTTGCCACAGGATCCCCTGCCTCCACCACTTTCATAAAATATAGTTTGGCACATACATATTCATGGATCATACAGACTACTGGAATGGGGAGTCATCATCCAGAGAACCCAGATGAGGAATTTACAAGCTGAGCTAATTACCATTAAGGAAAGGATGGTGGTTCTAAGTGAATAACAAAGATCCTGACTTAGACTGAGATCTGGACTGCATTTCTCCAGGGATGCCACTCTTTTCTGAGAGCTGAATGGTGAGTGGGAGCTAGCTCCTGCTGGTGGGGTTGGGGTGGGATTAGGGACCTTCCTTCCTCATATAGACCTTCCTTTTGAATAGAATGGCTGGCTTCTAGTTCACCTTGGAAGAGAGGAATTAGGAAGAGATTCATTCTCTGTAACATATGGCCATCCATTTTAGTCTCTGTTCACATTGAGATTTCCTTAGAGAGAGAAAAGGAAAGAACACAGAAATCACTAAAGTTTTTGGGGAAACAGAAACCCTCACAGGATTAGGCGGCAGCTGGGATGTGGGAGGTGGTAGCTGGAAGGAGCGTGGAGGGAGATGCCAAAGATAACACCCATTTCTTTAACAAGACTTGGTTATTTTTACAAATGATCATGCAGATTGTTCAACTGTGGTCTATGAACTATAGACTGTCACTCTACGGTAGTATGGGATATTGTATAGTACAAACCTCAAGAGTTTAATACATTTCCCATCACATACTTGTTAATTGAATGCTGAAATTATGCACCTTTACCACAAGTAGTCTAAACTTAGAGTTTAAAGGACTGAGACCAGGTGCAGGAGCCATTTGCAATTAGGGAAGCAATCATGGGTTTATTTCAAGATTATAAAGTTAATTCCTCTTTCTTTGATTTTTTTTTCTTTTTAGATTTTTCAGGGAAGATGATATAAATCTTCTGCTTCTTCTGGAGAAGCATCTAGTTTTGAAAAAAATCTGATATTCACCCTCTTCCAGGTTTCTGGCACAGAAAGCCAGACCTTAGTGCAACATTAAACAGAGGATGACAGCTTTTGGGGGTGATATTGACCTTAATGAAATGACCACATAGGAATATTAATATAATACTAATACATGATCTACCATAGAAGACACTTCTGGCTTTGGAGGTTAGATAATCAGAAATTCAAGAATCTAGTAGAGGGAGAGGAAAAAGAGAGAGAGGGGAAGGGGTGAAGAGAGAGACCTGAAAGTGTTAAGAGGATAGGTCATCCTGAAAGCACATATTCTCCAAGGGTTGAAATTAGGGGAGAGGCGAGGAGCCAAGAGTACTAGCAAGAGATTGTTCATTGCTTTTAATTAGTGGCAAGCCTATTGAGCAATCTGAAATTTCAACCTGCCACAATGCCACACTTGGTGCCATGGGAATTCCTCATCTGGTAGCAAATCCAAGACTAAACAATGGACCCTGAGGAGTCAGGGAGCAGAGTCAGAACAAAGCAAAGGGATGTGGTGCCAGGTACCATCCTTAGACATGAACTCTCCTAGCCCCATTTTAGTCTTTAGAGTTGTGACACTGTAAAGTCGACTCATGACCATGAAAACACAATGTGGGAAGCTCTTTGGGCTTTCTCTGGGGGAAACATCACTAGTTTGCAGTGGACATTCAGAGAAATCTCTCTGTGATTCGACTGTCAATATAATGTGGACTTATAATATAGGTTCTAGAATCACATAGACCTAACTTCAGTTCCTTACTGAGCCATTTAGTAACTGCTATATCTATGCTAGTTGATAGATGAAATTTAACATGGAGAACTTACCAATGGGTTCAAGGGGTGAAATCCTAAACAGGAGAGAGTGAGGCCATCCAAAGATTTGTAAAATCAGGAAAATGCTCTCACCTCTAACCCTGGAGAGTCAGGAGCTGCATGGTGAGATCCGGGAACATCAAGAAAAGTTCCTCTTGTGGAATCTGGTACAAGAAGAATATGCGGCCATTGACAGAGCTGCTGTCCAAAATATAGGGAGAGAAATTATCTGGCTTCCCTTTCCTCCTGCTCTTCAATTTCACGCCAGTAAGCCTCTCAGTGAATCAGAAGCCCCCTGGCAAAGAGAGTCTGGAAAATGTACTGTGCACATTCCCAGCAGCTAATAAGGAGCCAAGGTCTCAGGAAGGGCCCAGATTCTTGTAGAGTGAGAGCTCTCAAGGCTGAAGTCAGAAGTTGGGCTCCATAGTCCTTCACCAGATCCTAGCAGTGGGAGTTGCAGAGTTTTGCTTTCCTTCTCTCCCTGAAGATGACCCCAAATCTCTATGGATCTGGTTCTCTCTTTTAATTATTGACTGGCATTTTCATTCTTCTATCTAGATCTTTTCTCTAAAGCTGGTAGGTTTTGCCTTTTCAGAGCTATGGTTTGAATGTGTCCTTCAAAAGTGCATGGGTGGAAACTAAATCCCCCAATTTATGTTAATGCTATTTGGAGGTATGGCTTTTAGGAGATAATCAAAAGTAGATGAAGTCATGGGGATGAGGCCCCCCATTGTGGCATTAGTGGCTTTATAAGAAGAGGGGGAGCGACACGAAATAGACACTTGCTCTCCGCCACGTTACAATGCAGTAATTTCATTGGAATAAGAATCTCATGGAACCAACTCTTTTCTGTTTGATAGAACTTGCCATTCTTGGACCCTCTTAAAAGCTATGGCTTGGATGACCTTGGGAGAGGCATCTTGGTCTAATCCCTAGCTTTGGAGAGAGTGGGGTAAGGTGATGTTCAAAATATGGCTTTCTAGCACTGTTCCTTCAGAAGGGGCTGTGGACAGCACCTAGCAGAGGACCTTACTTCTGTCCTCACCTCTATTCCCATAATCCTACAGGAGCTGGAACACCTGGCCACCTCTGTTCACTCCAGGTTCAGACCCTAGTGATTCTAGATTCCACATTTTTTTCTCTTTTGATTGTAGTACACTGAGATATTTATCTTGTTTTAACATGATCATGTCCTTTTCTTTTCTCTATTTTTTTATGTCATAGCAATGCTTTCTGGAGCAAAACAAAGCCTCAAATTTTGGATTCACAACACCATCTTGACTGGAGTTCATGCCAATACTTTTTAAGATCTATGACTAATACAAAGCTGCTGGAAGTTACCAAAATTAAGTTTGTTTGAGAAGCTCTTTTAAGAAGAACTGGTAGATGAAGAAAAGTGGAATCAATCAAAGATAATCCAGCTTTCAGACTGAGAGAACAGGAAGGTGATGATATACTGTGGACACCTGAAGAAATCTAGTATGAAAAGAAGTTTTAGTTCAGGTGCAGACACTTTTAGAACCTGAGGTGAAGATGGACTCCTTATTTTTAAAATCAATAATCCTCCCACCAGAACCAAAATGAAACAAAGCATAAAACCCTTGAACACAATAAAAATAAAAATCCATAAAAATCCAAGTACCAGTATTGTTTATTAGATGAGTCAGAGTGATGAGGGAAAACAAGTTTAGACAAAGAGATATTTTTATCTTAAAAATTATCAACTCCTACCTGTCTTTCCTTTCCCTCTTGTCAAAAATACCAAAACCACCAACACAAATTCAAGAGTAAAATGGGACCATGTGAAAACAATGAACTCCCCATGAGCTTTATTGTGAGGGAATAGAGTTTCTAGAGAGAAAGGGATCAGAGCAAAGGATTTCTCCAGCATCTCTCAGATTCTGCAGTGGAGGTGGACAGAAAGGAGGGAAGGCAGAACTAACTGGCTCAGCTCAGACCTCAGGGTCTGTCTGTATGAGACCAGAGCAGTGCCCCAGGGTGGCTATAAAGGAGGACATGGTCTTTTCCCGAGACTTGCATGGCCCACCAAGACTTAGCTCTATTGTATGCTTCACCAAAGCAGTTGTGGGAGACCTTTCCTTCTGGAGGTGGAGAATTGAGCAAAAGAAGACTAAAAATGTTCTGGCCTTGGCAGTGCCAGGGAGAGAGAGCCAGGCTTCCTGATTAGGATGGTGGGGAAAGCCCCACACCTGTTTCCACTGAGTGTCAGACTTGGGAATGAACCCAGATTGATGAAGGACAGGAGAGATTATCTTTGAGGATAGTTGGAAATATTCTGGCTGGATGGCTACTTGGAGAAAAGAAGGCTCGGTTAATACTTTCAGAAGGAACACTCTCTGCTGACATCTGTGGTGTTGTCCCTGGCTTCAAAGCAGACAGAACCTGGACTAGCTTCCTCCTGAACTATTGTCCTGGGGCTGGAAAGTGGGTGAGCCCTGATGAGTCAGGAAGGGTTGAGTCCAAGTGACTCGAATTGACCATGGAGGAGTGGAGGGTGAGCCAGGGAGTCTAGAGACCTAGGATCCCTTCTGAGTTCAGTCTCAATGTGGCTGGACTTCTTTTTTTTTTTTTTTTCCTCTTCAACAAAAGAAAGAATTGAACAAGATGGTTTTCAAAGTCCCTCCAGCTCCAAGTTGTTCCTACAGGTGGGGAGGGCCTGGGGGCACAGAGGGAGCAGACGACGTTTCAGTTGGGAGCCAAGGGAACAATCAAGCTTCAAAATTAATACGACAAAATTGTAGAGAAGAAAAGACCCAATTTCTTTCCTCTCAGAAAGATCAAGAGATTTTAGATCTGATCTCATCAAAGTTTTTTCTTTCTTTCTCAGAAAAAAAATTTTTTTTAAAAAACCCTACTGTACTTTATTTTACTCACAATCCTTTGTGATGACTTTGAAACTTCAGCAGGCTTTGTGTAGCTGCTGGTTTTCACATTTAAGGTGGAAAAATCTTCATTTAATGATTTTAAAAGCCTTGCTGGGGACCTCACTAATGGCCATACTCTAGGAAATTGCAGAGGTTGTGACTAATGTTTTTGTTCCTTTTCTCTTTATTCAGATCCATCCCCTTGACTTTTCTTTCAGTTAGAATAGTCCAGAGGAAATGCCTTTTTAGAACCAAGATGTTAAAATCATTCAGTATTTATTCAATATTTGTTGAGAGCTGCTTATGTGAGATAGACGCTCATGACAAGTGGGGAACAGATAAATGTGGTTCCTAGATCTTCTAGTTAGTTCTGTGGTGAGGAGGGCACAGCCTGGAAACAGAAAAGCAGAAAAATGAGAGAGATGATCGTATGCTGTGGTGAGGCTGTGAAGTCAAGTACGGAGGTAGAGGAAATGGCAGAGTGGTGTTGTGCCCACCTGGGTCCTAGAGAGCAGGAGGGGAGATTTTAAGGGTGCAGTCAGAGAAAGCCTCTATATTAAGGAGCAGGAGCTAGGCCAAGAGTGGAGAGTTGATTCCAGGCAGAGGAAAAGTGCTGAGCCTTGGGCAGGCAAGAATGACCAAGGCCAAGAACTGCTGGATCCTGAGAGTGGCGGAGTAGGTGGCGGGGTAGGGGTCGGGGGAATGGATGCTCGTTTTCTTCCCTACACCATGGATATATGGAAGGCTCATCTGTGAGATTTAGACTAGCTATTAAGAAACATTCCCTAAGTTCACATACATGAAACACTAGCAGTCTCCTGAAGGTGAGCCTGGACCCTTGGCAGGCTTGAGCTTCTTTATTTTGCACAGGCCCTGCAGAATACAAGTGGGCATAGTGTGTCGTCTCTTGGAGCAGTGAAGACCAACCAGAGACACTTTTTTTTGGTGGTGGGGGGGGTACCAGGGATTAAACCCAGGGGCACTCGACCACTGAGCCATATCCCCAATCCTATTTTGTGTTTTATTTACAGACAGGGTCTCACTCAGTTGCTTAGCACCTTGCCATTGCTAAGGCTGGCTTTGAACTCAGCCTGCAATTACAGGCGTGTACCACTGCAGCCAGCTAGAGACATTTTTTTGAGAAAAAAAAAAAAAAGATTTTTTTTCTTTTCCTTCCACCTCTTCTTCCTCCTTTTTTTTTTTCCTTTTGGCTTTCATTCCATCAATAGAAGATCAAAGAATGGGAAGTAGAATCAAATGATAATATGGTAATAGTTCATTTTTATTCAACCTAATTGATGCCAGCCTCTTCCTAATTGTTTTACATGTTTACTTTAAGCCTTCATTCATTCCTTTGTCGTTCGTTATTCCAATTTGAGGCAGAGAGGTTCAAGTGCCTGCCCAAGGCCCTGGAGTGTAAGCCAGTGTGGTTCCTTCAGCAGAGGCAGCACTGCAGGGAGACTTGGAGCAGTGTGCAGTAGGTAGCAAAGCATCATAAAGAAGGAGGTGGAGGTTCTGTTTCTTTCTGGAGTTAAGAGAATGCCAATTTCCCATCTCAGAATCAGATTTCTAGCCCCCAGTGTATCTATAGAATCTCTGCATGTTGGAACTCAGGAATTTGCACTTCTCAATTGCTATCCAGTTGATGTAAAATGCTGTTTGAGAAGCAAGGGTGTGGGCATTCACAAGTAGAGAGCTAAGAGGCTGGACCCTGGATTCCTTCAGTGATAACCACAACAATCATAGTGATAATAATGCCATTTCTTCAAAGCCTTCTCTAGGACATGCATTATTTCAGTGTTTCTCTGTGTAGCTATATTTAATCTCATAACGCTCGGGAACACATAACTTCACATTGTACAAAAGAGGAACTCTAAAGCCAGTTGATAAGTAACTTGCCTTGTCATGCAGTGAATCTCAGATGTGAAGGTCAAACCCATCTGCCTGTCTGTGTTCTATGACATTGGGTTTGGTGCCCACAATTTTGTAGGGTTATTTTTAGAATACAAGGTAGCTGGACAGACTTCAATTTTTCTTTCTTCTTATCTTAAAACATAACCAAATGATTCATGAAGTCGTTATGGGCATGTGGCTCATGGCAAGTTGTTTAGCCTCTCATTTTATTATTTGTAAAATGGAAAATAAAAATGGAGCCTACCCCATAAATTCGTTGTAAGGATTAAGTGGGATAATCCATGTAAAACCTATAAAGAGGTGCCTAGCATTTGGTAAGCACTCAGTAAGTGTAGCTGCTATTATCATTAACATAATTACACTGCCCAGCTCTTCCTAAAATGGGTTTATGCAACTGTTCCATGATCAGAATTTGTGACCACTACCATGATTGCAGGTTCCCTCTTGCTCATCTTGAACTGAAAAATATCAACATGTTAGTCAAATGTAAAAAAAAAAAACCAGAGTCCTTCGATATTGCCTCTGACTATCCCTCAGTGTTTAAACTACCCAGAAAGACAGAGGGGGCAGCACTGCATAAGACCTATAAAGATAGGCCACTATCAAAGCTTTATTTGGAGTGAGATAGGGTGCCATAGAATTCTGAACTGAGAAATGTTATGCCATGATTGATGTTTTCACAAGAATATTCTAGCTACTTCATTCAGAATATATCAAAGAAGGGCAGGATTGAAGTAGAGAGACAACTTGGTGACTATTGCAATAATCCAGGATAATTTAAGGAGAAAAGAAAATTTTTATTGAAAGGATATTGGGTAGCTCATTAAATATCTCACAGGGCTGACAGCTAGCTCCATTATAGGTAGAACTGTCTCTACAATGCTTCCTCCACTGCCATCCTGCCCGGGGTGGCAGTCTGCCCCCAGTGCCTCAGATGCTGGATACACCTGCTAGAACCACGGCTACTGTTGCATCAGACAACTAAAACTTGCTGCCATCTTGCATCACTGCTGATCACTGAGCCTTGATTGCAAGTCTAGTAGTTGTCTGTGATTGGTGGAGCCTAGTTCTGTAGCTGGGCCCATGCCCCAGCTTCAGGGCAGCAGGCCAGGTGAGTGTCTGGCACTCTTAGCATCTGCCATGGGAGGTGGGAGATTCCAACCCAGATGTTATTTGGATAAAAGAATGACAAGGGTCCACCAGTGGTGGGGACCTTAACTTCAGCATTTCTGCAGGTTGAACACCAAATGACAGTTTGGGGTAAGGCTTCTCATGACTTTTTAGAAGAAGAAAGAGGAGGAAGAGGAGATGATCAGTCGTTTCCATAGTCATCACCAACCACTCAAAACACTGCTGACTCATATATGTAAAGTGAGTCACACTGAGATGTCATTTCCACATTTTTCCATTGTTCTATAGCATTTTAGCTATGCCATCAGTGAAGGCCTATCAATTCCCTTCTGCTCCACTTTCTTATGAGTATAATTGACAGTTCGGACTGATAAATAGATGGGAAAACTGATAAGAGATATCGTGGAGCCAGGGACCAGTAATAACCCCCTGGTATTCTCACAGTTGCCAATACTTTTACCTCAGTCACTTTATCATTAGATGACTCATGTTACTGAACAAACCAAATATTTGAAGTAAGCAGAATTGAGAATGTGTCATTCCTCACTTACCTTAGAGAGACTGGACCACCAGGCATTGTGTCACGTCCCTTAAGGACTCCTTCTCGCCTTTTCTATTTAAATCCAATCTGAATAGGTAACAGCAGCCTCAGAGGGATCCATGTGACTTTCAAATCCAGAAGCTGAAGTATCCAAAAAGGCTCACTCACAGCTCCTATTTGCAAAATGTTAACTCAAAACTTAATGTTTGCAGATAGTTTAGGAGAGACTGGGAGTACATTACCCCCTTGTTTGATACAATATGTTCAGTTTTAATTCCTTGCCTAAAGCTTTTGGTGTTGGAAGAAAAACCTTGATGGGATTTTAGAAGACAGTTCCCCTGATAATTAAATGGGGGAGCTGTTAAAAATGCTCATACCTGGGATTACTCAGGACCAATTAAAAATCAGACTCTCCAAGGCCCAACCCCTGCACCTTCTAATGTGCAGGCAGGGGTGGGAACCACTGATCTAGCCTTGGAGGCATTAGGGTATTGAACCAAAGAACAGCCAGGTGGTGGCTCAGCTGGTAATGCAAACTTGACTCAAACAAGAAGTGGGAATTTCTCAGGTGTTCCAAAGATAGTCTAGGCTTTGAAACAGGGAGAAACAAGGTACTAACTTAGAGCTGCAATGGGATGGAGTGGTGAGGTTACAGTGCCTTCTGCCAAGGTTACACCATTCTGTTCCCAAAAAAGAGGTGAAAAGCTAATTTCACCCAGGGGCAGAATCAGTCTTAAAAACAGATGGAGGATTGTCTTGAATGAATCAAACAAAATGAAGAAAAATAGCTTCCTAGGGCCAGAGAGAGATCTGAAGGAATAACAGAGGACACTGTTAGGTTGCGGGAGCCTTTGATTTGGAAGGCAATGCTGCAAGAGGTAGTCTGAGAAGCCTTGCTGGCGGCAGCAGCAGCAGGATCCCTGATGGACACACTACAGGCCAGGACAGGAGCTACAAGCTGTCTGTCCCAAGCCGCCTGCAGAGGTAGATGATATTTGGGAAGCCTTTGTGGCTTCATGGCCTCCAAGCCTGATTCAGTGGCCTTCTCAGGATTGTGTGGAGCATCCCTTAATAAATTGCTGTTAGGCTAAACAGGGGTCAGTTCCATGTGTATCATTAAGAACTCCAAATGATTCACATTTATTCGCTTTTAATATTCATTTAACCCAGTGGCACAGAAGATATTATTTCTATTTAAAAGAAAAGAAATGGAGATCAGAGAAGTTAAGAAGGCTCTTCTAACTCTGGGCAAAGGGGAGGGGCCATGGGGGCAGGAAAGATGGTGGAATGAGATGGACATCATTACCCTAGGCATGTGTATGACTGCACAGGTGGTGTGACGCTACATCGCACACAACCAGAGAAATGAACAATTGTGCTCCATTTGTATACAATGAATCAAAATGCATTCTGCTGTCATACATACCTAATTCGAACAAATAAATAAATAAGAAGGAGATGTCTTCTTATTTGTTTGTTTGTTTGTTTGTGAGATTGTCGGCATGGTGAAGCCCCAAAACAAGATGGCCAAAAAAAGGGCAACACTGGAATTGAATTTGCATGAGAATGATCTGGAAGCCCAAGCTTTTTCCTCTGTACAGATCCTAGAAAGGGCCACATATGCTGCATGGTGATGGTTTGAATTCCTTGGCCTGGGCACCCTTCTCTTCATGGTTCAGTTGAGGGAAATAACCTGGGACTCTAGGTTACTAAAATTTACTAACCAATGTCTGCCTTTTATTAAAGTCATTCACAAGAATGTGGGCTCTGACTGGATGAAGGTAGTTTTGTGGTTTTGGACTTCATAATTTCCTAGCAAAAGTTCTTTCTGAAAAATCCCCCCTTTCAGAGTTGACTTGCAGTAAAAGAGATTTTTTTCCCTACACCTCAGCCACTATCAGAGTGGTTGTATGTATGAAGAACTGGGGCAGGTAGTGTGTACCCCAGGGGGGACAGACCAGGCTGACTGCAGGCCCCTCTTCCTGCTGGCTGCTCACAGATGCCCAAGGGGAAGCCCCATCCTTGCCTCTGCCCCAGAAACTGCGCTTAGACTAAAACCACTGCAGTCAGGAGAGCTCTAACTAATAAACCAACCCTAGGACTCCTAGGAAAGTCTGGAATTTAAAAGCTGTCAGGGATCTTAGAAATCTCATTTTGCACATGAGAAAACTTACTCCATATTCTAGAAGAGAATTTGCTTGATATTCCTCCATTTTTTTTCAATTCAGAGTTTAAACATTTGGAAAAATAAAACAGACATATGGAATGCTTATTATATTTGACAAGTTATAAATGCTATCGATTGAAATCAAGTATTATGTGATAACTGTTACCAACATGTGTAGGAGAAGATATTTGAAACTTACCTTCCAATTCAAATACCTGCTAGACATCTAACTTCCAGGACTGGGATACAGTTGTTCTACATAATCTACAACCCAGTGCTCAACAAATGACTGGACCTTCACCAGAGGCCCAAGTCTGATTCCCAGATAGGCATTAGAACAGAGAGTGTGAAGAGTATGTGTTGAAGATTTTGGTTTAAAGAAGAACAAAGACTGTTCTGTCTATTGTATGCAGACATTGGTCATTGTCACAGAGGAGTTTTGTGGATATATTTCCAGTCGTGATTTAAAGTTGTGGCTCTTTTGAAATGAGGTAGAAACTTAATAAAGCATACTTAGTCCTAAAAAAAAAAAAAAAAAAAAAAACTTACTCCAGAGAGTGTTTTCTTGAGGTCACACTATTAGTGGCTGGGCAAAGCTACTGCTTTGGATTAAACAGAAACTACGGAAACACTTTATAATCAGGAGAAAAAAATTAAAAAAGAAAAAGAGAAATAAAACTTGGGCAAAAGAGAATAAGGCTCTTCGTGTGATTTACAATTTGTCTCAGGAAAAGACCTGAACTAAGAGATGCAATGTCATGTTTCCTGCGGGAACTCGGGAGTGGGGATCACAGAAGTATGAGCAGTCAGAGACTTTGGGGAATTGAGGGCCTGGAGTGGGCACCCTGGAACAGCAGGGGAAGGGCGCAGCTAGAGCAATTGGGTTCCCTTTGGGGGGTCCCTCTATGCCCCTGCCACTCACTCTCCACTCAAAAACCTTGGGTTCTGGAGCAAAAAATGTGAAAAGGCACGAAACCGGTGTGCATGGTGAAGCCCCACTCTCCCAGGGTGCATAATCACCCCCATGCCCACGGTGGAGGCAGTTAGGGATCCTGGCACGCTCGGAGCCAGCAGGGAGGAGGCTCTCTGCCTGCTGTGCCAGCCCCTTGGGGACCTCTGGTCCCTCTCCTCTGCCTGATTCCATACTGTTGGAGAAACAGGTAGCTGCCCTTTGTAGGTGCTTGGGAGCGAGGGGAGGACCCTGGGCTACTCCCTCCTCTGCCTGCTACAGCTCCGCCTGTCCTGGCAAAAGAGATGATAGCCCTGCACACAGCCTTGTCTGCCCTAACTCTTCTTGTCTGCCTTCTTAGAAACAAAATCTTAACAACTAAAGGTGGTGCTTTTAAATCCCAGTTTCATTATATGTTTGTTTGCTATCTGCGGAATCCCACCAAGTGCTGGGTGTGTGGTGTGTGTGTAGATGCATTCTGTCCTTCAATTAATTTATTCATAGTAACCCTGATGTGAAAAAAATAGGCACACAATATAAGACCAGAATAGGGCTGTCAACAGAATGGAAACACATAAGCAATACACAGGGAACATTCCAGAAAGCAGAAGCAGCACTGGCCCTCATTTGCTTCCCCCACCTTTCCCACTCTTCTTTCTGTGTACATGGAAACAGTCTCAGTGAGTTGTCCAAGTGTGAGTTGGTTTTGCCTTCTGGAGTGCTGGCTAAGGGCCACAGAACTTCCAGGATTGGTAAGCAGCTTTTCCTCTGTGGTTTTCATTCATTTGTTTGAAAATATTTACTGAGCATCTAATATAGACCAGGCAGAGTCTCATGAACAGGATTTACATCTTTGCCCTCATAAGAATTTGCATCACCATGGAGGAAAGAGAAATAAAGAATGAGCATAATAAATACATGAATTATGGGTTAGAAGATGTTAAAGAAAAACTAGAGTGAGGAAGAGTGTAAAGGGGTCCAGTATTAAGTAGGGGCCTAGATAGGCCCCAGGAGACTCAGGCTGTGGAAACCTGCCTGGCAGGAATTAGGCTGTGCTCAGATTAGCAGGTGACACTTTGAAGGGCCCTTCTTTGTGTCCACAGGTTTGCACAGACCTGGAGATCCTTGAAAAGGGGAGTGCCTTTTACTGCTGGAATGGGATGGAAGGCTGGACATGGATTGGTTATATTCTAATAGAGCATTGCAGATTTGATGACTCCAGCTTTTCCTTTCCCAGCTGCTGCAGAGCTGTAAAGTGGTCGTGACTTTTGAAAACAGGTAGGAAAGTAGGGGAAGGGAAAGCTCATAAAACACAGGGAGGTCTGTGTTTTGGAAGAGGGTCACAGAGGTCCCAAGGATGGCTCTTGAGAAATTTAGAGGAAAGATAGTCCATCTTTTAAGTGGGAACCAGTTACATATGGGGTGAAGTCAGGGGTGTATTTTAACAATCCTAAATTAGGTTTTTCAGTTGGAGTAATAATGACCAGTGTTAAAGTAGCTGGTGTCTATTGAGTGCTTACTAGGTGCTAGGCCTTGTGCTCAGTTTTTCACGTGGAAGTTCTTGGTCTTTGGCTTTTCTTCAGTTAGGTTATCATGTAAGTTCCCTGAGAGTGGAGACCTCGATTTGTTCACTGCTGCACCTCAGTGACCGGCACTTAGCTAGTGCTTGGTGGACACATGAAGGAAAGGTTGCATCTTGAAGGAAAATTTCTAGGTGCTTTTGTTCTGAGCCAATGAGGTGTGGGGGAGGCTCAGGGCCCTTCATATATTTCAGAGTGGGGCAAACATAATGCATATTTCTTTTTCAACTCCAGGCATTATATGGATGACAGATTTCTTCCCTCTACTGTGTTTAACACCTTCTCCTTCTCCAGGGTGGGTAGAAGATGAAAAAGAGAGAAGGAATGAAGGCCAAGAAGACCCCACCTTGTGATTCATCTATCACATCATCCAGTTCTCAACAACAGTCCAACTCACAGCAGAGAAAACTGAGACGTGGAAACGTTAAATCATTGTCAATGCTTTCTGGCAAACTGATAGCAGGGCACCCAATTCTAGAGCAAAGCTCTTACCCATTGCCCTGGCTGGGAGAACAAGGAGTGCCTGATCATTATCTTGATTTTTCCCTATTGTTTGGTTCTCCATGAGGGGCCATGCTTAGGACAGGTTCTCTGCCACTTGGGGGGTATTTAAAAGTGCCAGTGCCAAATATCTTAACAATGAAGTCAAAGCAAGAGACCATAGTATTATTTCTTTTTCTTTTTTTTTTTTCCAGAACTAACGATTCACTATTACTTCCATTTCACTCAGTCTTCAAGGAGTATTAGGCTGTGATGACAATTTGGGCACAGACTATTGTTTCTCACTGTTTGGCCTATTTACCTCCTTTGAGTTTGTCAGGGAACAAGGGGTCACTAGTGACCATGATGCTTTGGTGCTAAGCAAGTTATTGAGTAGGAAGCAGCAGGAAGGATCAAAATTACAACAAAAGTCCTCCCACCAAGTTTGATTACACTGATGGTTGGCAGTTACTGAAGAAAATAATAAAAAAGTATATGACCTAAAATGTTTTCACTATACACATGCATGCAAATTAATATGTAAACACATAAATTCATACAAAATGCAAAAAATAAAAGTAAACTCACTTGCTATTTTTTCATGGCAGGTTAAGACCTTCACTTTAATTCAGGGACAACTGACTGGGGTTTCATATTATCTTTCTGGAATAAATCATATATGTAGTAAATCATCCATGATTTCTAGTTTTGGGTTTTTTTCAAGTGAATGAACAACTTAAAAACAGTTTTCAAGTAAGTTGAGTGCAGAATACTTGTAGATTTGCAGATACTCCTCCCATTTTGAGTTGTCTTCGTCACATCTTATTTGATGGTGAAACTTTATGGGTCTTTTCAAAGCACTCAAATTCATCTTTGTAGAGATAATTCTTTTTTTTTTTCAATTTACATGCTCTGAGTTTACCTATTAATTATTTAATTACATAATTATAATACAAGCACCACTAGTGTGAACAGGAACAGGGCCAGACAGGCTAATGTGTGGCAAGCTCACAGCTCATCTGGCAAGGGCAGCTGTAGACAGAGAGACTGAGAGACTTCTCTATGCCAGGGCCATCATGTGGCAGGTCTTCTAGAGGGAGTGGAGAGCAGAAGGAAGTTTGGAGTCAGCGAAGTGAAGGCCGAGAAGAGAGCTTCTACTTCGTGTATGTCTCAGATATGCTACCACCCTACCTCTTCAGAATCCTGCAACCCATTGAGAATGTGTCCTAGAAATGTGTGTTCCCGTCATGCTTACCTACAGTCCACAGGTCTCCTTCTGGAGTTCTGCCTCCATTCCAGGTCATTGGAAATGAACATTTGACCCATATTCTTTTTTTTTTTTTTAATATTTTTTCCCTTAGTTGTTGATAGATCTTTATTTTATTTATAGGCAGTGCTGAGAATCGAACCCAGTGCCTCACACATGCAAGGCAAGTGTGCTACCACTGAGCCCCAGCCCCAGCCCCACAACCCATATTCTTGAAAAGCCAACTCAGATTTTCCTAATAAGGAATTTACATTTAGGAAACAGAAACTCAATAAATTAATGATAGGTGCTTGAATGGGTGTTTTAATCAGCTTTTTTTTTTTTTTTTCTGCTGTGACTAAAAGACTTAACCGGAAAAATTGTAGATGAGCAAAAGTTTATTTGGGGGGCTCAGGGTTTCAGAGGTCTCTATCCATGGACAACAGGCTCCATTCCTTGGGGTTCGAGGTGAGGCGGAACATCATGGAGGAAGGGTATGGCAGAGGGAAGCAGCTCACATGATGATCAGAAAGCAGAGAGAGAGAGAGAGAGAGAGAGAGAGAGAGAGAGAGAGAGAGAGAGAGAGAGAGATTCATTTGCCAGATGCAAAGTATATGCCCCAAAGACACTCTCCCAATAACCCACCTCCTCCAGCCACACCCTGCCTGCCTTCAGTTACCACTCGGCAATTCCATGAGAGGGTTAAGCCACAAGGGCTCTCATGATTCAATAATTACTCCTCTAAACCTTTGTCTCACACATGAGATTTTGGGGGACACCTCACATACAAACCATAACATTAGGAGAGAAGGTAAGAACAGGTGAGTGCTAAACTGTATGATAATTGCATATTAAGAACTTCCAAGAGTGCAGAGAATATAGGTCAGTTAAAATCTTGATTTTTGTCCTTCTCTTTTCTGAACTTGGAAAAGTTCCAAGTTACCTGGCCCCTTGGTTCTTTCTACCCTATTTCAAACTTCATACATTGCACCTGTCTGGCCTTGCCCTTGGCCAGAATGCTGGCTCAGAGCCCATTATTTTTTCTGTTGTTCCAACCCTGATTTTGGATTCCAGACCAGTATCTCTGCCCTGTCCCCAATACCTTTCACTGGCCTGGAAGTGAGATGTTCTTTTCTTCCCTCATTGTAGCGTCTAAGACTGATCCTGCTAAAGTAGCTACAAATCCTCTGTATCATCTGAGAAAGAATAGTTAGTTACCTCTCTGTTATATGGTGTTCAGGATATGTGAACTTTCCACATGATTTAAAGTTATTATTTTAAGAGGTAAAAGTTTTCATTGGAAATAATACCAGGTTTTCCTGCTTTTTATTAAACCAAGAATATTAAACCAAATTGATACTCCTAGATGGTTCAGGGTCTCACTGGACATATATATATATATTGCTTACCACAATTTCTGCTAATGGGAAGCTCTAGGGTAGCCATGTTTTGAATCACATGTCTTTCCCAAACCCACTTATAATTGGTGGAATCAAAATGGGCACCTGTCCCAAAAGTAGCCAGTCTACAAGCTGGTCAATGAGTCTTGGCCTATAGTTTGGCTTCAAAAGTCAAGTTGGACAAATAGGATACTCAGAAATTCAAACCAAACATGGAAAGAGGTAGAGCGTTATGAGATGGAGTGTAAATAAACCATTTGTAATATAAAAGTTGGGATGAAAAGCCCCTGGTGGTGTGCAAGTGGGCAAAGTTATGAGGAGCAGTAGCCATGATGGAGCAGGTACACGGTTGACTGAGGGAAGATTGAGGAGCTGATACACAGAGGTGTCTACTCCTTACAGTCAAAAGGGAAGTTAAGAAGGAGGACCCTTGTGTTAATACCATGCACAGGCCCTCAGAGGTCCTGAGGTGTCTGGGGTAGGGCAGCTGATATTGTCCCTATCCGCTGCTCTTCTCTTTGGAGTGATCAGACTTCTTCTTAGTTGTCTTTGGGGTTCCCCGAGTCCCTACTCTTCATTCTTGGGGATTCCACTTCTCCAGGCTTCTGGGTCTGGTCTGCTTGTTGGCCACCTTCTTCAGCCCTCAGAGGTCTGTGTTGCTGGGTGTGCAGTTGTCCAAGAGAACAGTTGGTTTCCTCTTTTCTTCTCTAGTTTTCAAAGTGAGAATCTTCCCAGAGTGAACCACTGCTCACTTCCAGAGGCCTTTGGGGGGTATTTTCAGGTTTGCAGCTGTTCTGGAGAATTAGAGGATACCAGATGTCAGAGAAATACCACTTGGCTATTAATGCAGTATGTTCTTTCTTTCCTTTTTTTTTTTTTTTGGCAGCAAAAGCTTGCCTTTCAAGTCCCTTGCTTATTTTAAAATTAGTTTGCATTCCATGAGCTCAAACTAGTTGAGCTGTGGGGGGCAAATGAGCCAAAATGTTTATTATGCTAAATTTCAGGGAAAAGTCAACCCAAATTAAAAATTGAACTCAGGTAATGAACGAAATAAATATTGTTTGGTAATTAAGAACGATTTAGTGCTGATTCTAACCCTTCCTAGAAAACATCTGATCATAGTACTAACAAGTAAAATAGAAAAATAATTCAGAGGGAGAATTTTAAAGTTTCTAAATGCCAGGTGAGCATTATTAGGAAATCCCTTGCTGTCCATTTTCTTGAGAGACTGGAAAACAGATCCTCTCTCTAGTTTTTGGATTGCTGTGTGTCTTTTATGTATGATGCAGAGATGGAACTAAGGTTCATGGTTTGACTGGGTAGCATGAGAAAATAAAGTGATCCAATATCTTCAAACGCCAATCACTCTCTTCTTATCATGATTTTAGAAAGCAAGCACAGAGCAAATGTGTTCAAAACACAGCTTTCTACCTTCTTTTTTTCTGCCCCCACATCAGAAAGGAAGAACTGACTCTTCACTTACCCTGGATCTTTTTGTTGGAGACTTATTGTCCTGGAACGCAACAGATTTGGGGGCATTTAACATACAAAGAATGCAGGAAGGCATCCCTTCTAGAGAGTCACATGAAAGCAAAGCAAAGAAAGGTTTGGGAGGAGATTGAAGGTATGGAATTTTGTTTCATTCAAGTGAAAGGGTCATGGTGAATTTCTGTGCCTCCACATATTCACTCACCTACCCAGACACCCACCTACCCATCCATCCATTCATCCATCCATCCATTTACCCATCCACTCATCCATTCATCTACCCACCAGTTCCCCCATTCACCTACCTGTCCATCCATTCATTCATCCACTCATTTATGCACCCATCCATCCATCTATCTATTCACCTATCTAACCCATCTACCCATCCATCATCCACCTACCCATACAGCTATGTGGCTCAGAATTATGATTTACAAGTAATGTTTGCCATAACATGTTTATTTGAAATAATTTTTAAAAATAGTGGGAAGTCATATCTGAATGTTAATTAACTTGTCAATGAGGACTGCTTTGCCAATTATGTAATATGGTGAATATTGTCCATAACTTGTATGAGCCAAATTTGCAGTTTCAACTTTTTAAAATATATTTACAGTATTAAACAATTTCCAATAAGGCAGAAATTTCACTCTATTTATTTAAAAGAGTGATAAATATACAAATTTAAAAATTTGTTCATGGGAATAGAGTTTTCCATTTATTTACATTGGAGATATCAAAACAAAATAATTGAGCACCATTGCTGTAATGGATGTTTAAGGGAGAGATGATATTTTGTTTGGAGAAGATGGAGAAGTGGAACTAGGGGAGATGATAGGTATGTGGGGCTCATTCTCAAACAATTCTATTTAACTGAGAAAATTTTGAACACTTGCTTTGTGCAGGGCACTAGATAAAGCTCTGTGGGCACACAGAGATGAGTAAATGCTGATGATATTAACATGCTCTTCAGCCAGGGTAATTTGTATTAAAAAAATATAACATAAATCATTATGGGAGGAAGTTAAGTGGGGTCCAAAAACTGTGAAATCTTGGGAGTGAAACATCTTCTTGGTAAAGAGGGCCGGAGCAACGGTAGGTGTTTTTGTATCAGACTTTGAAAAGAGGACCTGGCTTGTGTAATAATGTTCAGGGCAATGCTATGCCTGTGATTACTCACCAGACCAACCCATATGCCCCTTTTGATAGAATGGATTGACAAATCATGTATATTTAAACAACGGGATATTTTACCACAATGAAAGTCAATAAACTCCAATTATAAATTACACAGATGATGTTGAATACCAAAAAGAACATAAAAGAGTATACTGTGTGTGTGATTCCAATTTTTATGTAAGGCCAGAAACAGGCAAAACAGGTTGTCATGGTTAGAAGTTGGTCAGGGTCATGGTTGTACCTGAGGAGGAAGTTGCTGAAAGGATTTGCAGGGGCTTCTGGGTGCTAACTGTGTTGTGTTTCTGGATTTGGAGGTGGTTTACAGGCCTGGGCTCACTTTGTGAAAATTAAAACAGCTGACTACGATTTTTATGCTCTTACCTTTTTTATTTTTTTTTTAATGTTACACTTTGATAACATTTAAAAATAAACAAAACCCTGCAGGGGTTAAATTAGTCCAGGGTTGAATGGACTTCCCAGCTGGTCTGAATAACTGGATGGCAAGTGGGAATAAAGATGCCTTGCAGATGGGAGAACATCTTGAATAGAGTTTTGGATTTTGGTTGCCAGTTCAGATTTCTGCTTGTTACAAATGTTACCTGATCAATCAGGTAAAGTTGTAGGCCACATCCACCCTGCACCTTGTAGCCTCTGTCAGCTGCAGGACAGGCCTCCGTGCCTCTCATTCTCAGTGGGATCCAGGGATCCAGAGCAGCCAGGAGCTGGCTGGAACTTGGACAGCCAGGTTCAAAATCTCTCCCTCCAAACCGAATGGGAAGGTCTGAGGACCAGTGGACGGTGTGACAAGCCTCAGGGGGCAACTTTTCATATGCCTGGCAGCCCAGGGAAGGAAGGAGAAGCCTTTCTGTGGTTCTCACGGGATGGAGAGCCTGGCACCAGGCAGGGCTGAGGATCCCCTGGCCAGCCCCATGGGTGTCGCCAGATCTCCGCTGGGTGCTGCTGAGGGAAATCAAAGCCACACAGACTGAATGGACACGCCCCGACCAGGGGACTCTGGGCGGGTCAGCTGGCTTGGAGACAACAACAGGGCCTCAACGTGACCGTCCCCACATTCTGCAGACTTAAAAGGGAAATCCTTTGGATTCTGACTGGACTCCTGGGGCTCAGCCCTGGCCTGGCCCTGAGGCTACAAAGAGGAATAACATGGAAAGTGCTGTAGGTGGCTCTTCCGAATGATCAGAGATGGCTTCATTTCTGCAAGGATTTCGTAGCCTGAGCTTTCTGCCTTCCAGTTCCCTCCTTTCCTCTGCTGGCTGATGCCCACGCCCTCCCTATTGCTCCTCATTCAACTCATTCCCACTTTTAAAATTTTATTAGTTCCTATTAATTATACAGAGTCATAGGTTTCATTGTGGATCACTTGTATATGCACTGAACATATTTTGATCATTTCCACCCCCATTACCCTTCTTTCCTCCCCTCCCCCGCTCCCCTTCCTCTTCTAATAGTCTTCCTTCTACTTTCACATTGTCTTTAATTTTTTTCCCTAGATACCATATTTGAGAGAAAACACGTGATACCTATCTCTCTCAGTCTGGTTTATTTTGCTTAACACAATGATCTCCAGTTCCATTCATTTTCCAGTAAATGACAGGATTTGGGGCTTGTTATGGTTGAATAATGCTCCATTGTGTATTTACAGCACATTTTCTTCATCCATTCATCTGTTTTGGAGCACATAGGCTGATCTCCTAACTTGGCTATTATGAATTGTGCCTCAATAGATATGTGTATTCAGGGTATTTTCATAGTATGCTACTTTCATTCCTTCAGATCTATACCAAGGAGTGGTCTCACTGGATCATATGGTAGTTCTATTTTTAGCTTTTGGAGGAACTTCCATAGTTATTTCCAGTAATTATACTAATTTACGTTCTCAGCAACAGTGTATACATGTTCCTTTTTCCCTACATCCTCCACAGCATTTATTAGTTTTTTTTTTTTTTTTTTTTTTTGGAGGGGAGGGTACTGGGGATTGAACTCAAGGGCACTTGACCCCTGAGCCACATCCCCAGCCCTATTTTATATTTTATTTAGAGACAGGGTCTCACTGAGTTGCTTAGTGCCTCGTTTTTGCTGAGGCTCTTTTTCAACTTGAGATCCTCCTGCCTCAGCTTCCCAAGCCACTGGTTATTATAGGCTTGCACCACCACACCTGGCTGGATTTTTGTATTCTTGATAATAGCCATTCTGATTGAGGTGAGATGGAATTTCAGTGTAATTCTGATTTTCATTTCCTTGATGGCTAAAAGTGTCGAACATGTTTTCTTATAATTATTGGCCGTTTGTACTTCTTTTTTTTTTTTGAGGAGGGTCTGTCCAGTTCATTTGCCCATTTGTTGAGGGTTATTCATCTTGGTATTAAGTTTTCTGAGTTCTTTCTATATCCTAGGAATTAATTATGTGGTATTCTGGGTATAAACCTCTGACCACTGATCTACTGTTTGCAGTAAGTTCCAGCTCGGTGTTCTTTAACCCCATTATCCCTCAGGGGCTTGTCCCACCTCTGCTGTCGTTTTTGAGGACCTCTTCCCCTGTTCCTGCTCCACTCCATTCTCTCGTGCTCTTCCCTTGCTGTCTAGAATTTCATTTTTATTTTCTTCCCATCCTTACAAAGGCAGGATGCAGAGGAAGGCCCTTGGGGGCAAGACGACTAGAGCTGGACTGAGGACACAAATGGGATTTGGCGTGTGCCTTTGAGCAAAACATAGAGGCTCTTTCTGGTCTTTGATGATGTCCTTATCCGTTGATGAGGGTGGGTCACGCATGACAGAAATGGAAAGGTTGCATGTCGTAGCCAGTTTTCTGTCCCTATAAGGAAATACCTGAGCTAGTTAACTTACAAGAGAAAAGGTTTATTCTGGCTCACAGTTTGGGAGATTCCCATTCATGACTGATTGGCCCCATCGTTTGGGGCTTGCTGTGGGGCCGCACATCACAGTGGGAGAAGGCAGCAGAGGAAAACTGGTCATCTCATCAACCAGGAAGCAAAGGGAAAGAGGACTGGCCAGGCTCCCTCTTGGAGGCATGGCTTCAATGACTTCCCACGAGGCTCCGCCTCCTGAAAGTCCAACAGTGCCACCCAGGGCAACTAGCCTTTAACCATGGGCCTTTAACCATCCAAACTGTATCATGGTAACTGTAAATAGAACTCTGCCCAGGCTTCTACAAACTACTGAACAGCCATCTTTATGTTCCCTGTCTCTGTGTCTCTTCAACTTGCCTCTGTCTCTGTGTGTCTCTTTCTCTCTCTCTCACACGCACCTAGATGCTAAATCAGAACGGGTATGGACCTTGACTTGCTTTTGTACCTCCTTGCCATCGAGTAAAATTTTATTGTTTCAAATTTGGTGAAAGGAAGAATCGAAGCTGATTTCCTTTTGCTGCCACGGAGGTCCACATCATTAATTACTGAATTAATGATGAGAAAGGCCCGTTGTGCTAATTTAAGTTGGACCAAGGGCATAGCAGCCAGATTCAGAGAGATGCAATAGGACAAGGCAAGTCAGAGATTTCTAGAGTTGAGCCTGGCAGGACAAGAACTAGAGTCGCACTAGGGAAGAGCACTGAACTTGAATTTTTGCAGAGTCCACTCAACCTGCTTTCTGCTTGGTGTCTTTAGCTTCTGCTAAATCCTGTGCTCAAAGGGACTTCCTTTTTCTGATTGGCTGAAACCAGATTCTCCCTACGTTTGCACAAAGGCCTTTACAAATGTGAGCATGTCTCAATTACCCTTACACATCAAGGATGAATTAGGATAAATATTTCTCAAGCTAGACATGGTTCAATGGTTCTAACTACTCCAGAGGCTGAGGCAAGAGTATCCCTTGAGCCCAAGAGTTTGAGGACAACATAGTGAGTCCACATTAAAAAAAAAAGAAACACTTTTAGAACAATTCACATGGAGATGGGCAAACAGAGTCTCAAGTTTATTCTGGACTCCAGACTAAGGATTAACATTAACCTAAGGGTCAACATTCTATTAGAACATGAAGCACATTGCTTTCTATTAGGAAGGAGAAAAGAATAAATATAGCCTAAGCCTGCTTTGTGCTAGGCACTTGGCATATATTAATTTATTTGATCCTGACCATGAATCTCCAATGAGATACTTCATTCTCTGTTTATAAATGAAGAAACTTGAGGATCCATAGCAGTTCTATAGATCCATTTCCTGAGACCTCATCAAACCACACCTGTGCCTCCCTCTTTTACCACATTTAAATGCAGATTTCATTCCTTCTGTTCCTGGTACTGTGCTAGTGGTATGGCTATTATAAAAGAATAAGATATTCCCTCTCTTTGAAAAATTCACTGACTTGAAAGAAATTAGAGCCATAGATGAAGCAATTAGAGAATATTTTGCCTATACTTAGGATTGAGGAAGAAGTGGAGTTAATGAGTAAATAAAACTCAACTGAGTGCAAGTAGAACGATGTCAGATGAGGTCTCACCAGGAAACCCATCCTGGAACAGAAGGAGAAGCTTCCTTGGGAGGGGTGACATGAGGTGCTGAAACACAAAGTTGCCAAGGTGTGAAAAAAGCCTGGGTTGGCTGGGGTGGAAATTCAACTCTCTGCAGTGATTGACACTAGTATATATATCTCCGTTTCAGTTGGTGATAAAGAGATTTGATTTTTTTCTCTGAATTTGATAACTATTATTTGAAATTTTATGTTTTTTATGTCCTTCATGGGCTGCCTTGCCCACGAAGAGTAGTTCTTTCATTATAATAATAATAATAATTATTATTATTATTATTATTATTCCTTGGGGAAGGGCTGGCTCTTCTGTTTTTGGAATTGCCTATTTCACCCCTCCAAGTCTCAACTGCATTCTCCTTCTGTATTTATTGGAATTGGTGCCCATTTTGGAGTATAAGCATGTCCCCCTCTTTTGCCCCTCAGGTGGGTGGCTGTGGGGCAGGTGTTTTCCCAGAGCTTCCACAGTGGAGTTTCATTTCATCACCACCATGGTGGCGGGGTTGATAATGGAACCTCTATCATTCTCCTTGGGTCCCTTTCTTCCCTCATTTCCCCACTCCCTTAACAGCATTCCCTTTACCTCCCAGAGAAACTGCTTTCTTTCCAATCCTTATCTCTGATTCAGATCTGAAAGAGCCCTAAACTAAGACAAAATACATAAATAGACCTGTGCCCAAAAGACGAAACACAAAGGGGAGTCATACATATTGATGAACAAGTCACATTTTCTATTTGTGGCATCAGTCATGATATTTGTACTGCATGTGGGTTATATTGGTATGATAAATTCAAATTTTCAAATAATTTAAATTTTCCAAGTCAGCTTATAAAGATGCTTTATGAGAATTTATTTATAAGAATAACTAGTTGTCCGAAAACTTTCAGGATTTCAAATAAAATAGTAAAGCCACTAATAAAGTCCCCTACAGCCTACTTATTTTCTGCAACCTGTTCATATATATATATATACACACACACACACACACACACACACAAACATATATATATATATATATATATATATATATGATATTTAGGATATTTCATTATCCTCAGGATATTCTTTATATATATATATATATATATATACATATATATATATATATATATGTATATATATATATATATATTTTCATTTGTAGATGGACATAATACCTTTATTTATTTCTCTTTATGTGGTGCTGAGGATTGAACCCAGGCCTTACACATGCTAGGTGAGCACTGTACCACTGAGCCACAACCCCAGCCCCAGGAACCTATTTTTTGCTAGAGAAGTTTCACTTTGCTCATTGTGGTGAAGCACCCACCTAAAATGCTTGTCTACTCTAGTTCATCATAGCCTCTTGGTTTTAGGAAAATTGTTGAGTTTTCATTTGACTTCTTTCCTGCTGGGTGCTTCACTGGGTGGAAAACAGAGATGGAAATATGTATTCAAACTGGGTGATTTTCAAATCTATCTGCTTATTTATAGTCACTTCCCAAAGAACTGAACTCAAGACTTGCTTCAGATAGTAAGCTCTTTGTCTTATTTTTTTTTTTAATTGGCGCTTTATGGTTTTACATGGTAGCTGGGTTCATCCTGACCAACTCATAAATGCATAGAAATAAGTTTCGTTTTGTTTTGGTACCAGGGACTGACACCAGGGGTGCTTAAACAGTGAGCCACACCCCCAGACCTTTTTTTGTATTTTATTTAGGGACAGGTTCTTGCTAAATTGCTTAGGGCCTTGCTAAATTGCTGAGGCTGGCTTTGAACTTGCTATCCTTCTGCCTCAGCCTCCCAAACCACTAGGATTCCAGGCATGCGCCACCATGCCCAATTAGTTCTTTGTTGTTGAAAAGGGACTGTACTTGTCTGCTGAAGATAGGATGAAGACTTCTTGTCCAGATTTCTGGAAGGCTGGTATTAGAGTATTAGAGACCAGGAAAACCCTGGTTCCAGCTCCCAGCTCATGTTTTTACACCCATGCAAGATTGTCTTCTACTGCCAATTTCTTCTGCTGGTATACCTCGTTAACCCTCTGCATCTCCCACATCTGAGAATTCAACTGAGGGTCAAAAATATTCCCCCCAAGCCTGCATCTGTACTGAACATATGTACATTTTTTTATTGCCATTTCCTCCTAAACAATACAATGTAAGAGCTATTTACAATAGCATTGACATCATATTAGGGACTATGAGAAATCTAGAGATGAATTAAAGTGTAGAGGTAGATTTCATAGGTCATAAGCAAATGCCACATCATTTCCTATAAGGGACTTGAACATCCTTGAACTTTAGTATCCATTGTGGGGGTTGGGGGGGATTGTTTCTTGGAACCAGTTCCACTCTGATATGGAGGAATGACTGCAATTGAATTTCCTCATAGACCATGTGTCAAAAGCTTTTCTCCTTCACATTGGTTTTGCCTTCTTGTCTTGAGTTTCTGACATTTCCTGAAGTTCTCTTTCTCTTTGGTATTTTCCTGAGACTTTTCTAAAATTGGTTGATATCTCAGAGGATTTCATTTTCCTCAGGATATTCTAGTGGATACACTTGAACAGAGACCAGGTGTAAATTTTACCTGCATTGCTTCTGGGATAGCCTAGTTGTTGTTTATCTCTTTGGTTTTACTCTAAGCCCCCAAAGGCAGGAGCTGAAGCATCTTTTTCTAATTGCCACAAACCAGCACTGAACACATAGTCAGAATCAATAAATACTGGCTAGTTGGTTCACTCATGCAATCAATGGCAGTAAATTCAGAATCTGCAGGTCTTTTAAACCTAATTGAAAATTGGAACAAGAAATCCCATGTAGAATGGCATCTCCACCAAGGCTTTCTTGTTTATTCAAATGATTTTGCAACTGTTTAGGACTGTACAGTTTACAAAGCACTTTCAACTATTTCATCTTCACAGTAGACCTCCGAGGTAGGGAAGGCAGGGATTGGATCTCCATTTCACAGTTGAAGAAACCAAGGGGTAGGGATTTGCACCTAGGATGGGGCTGGTGTATTGTGGAGCTGGAGCCTTTTCAAGTCAATTAATTCCATAAAGATCTTACTACCTAGGGTGCTGCATATAAAATTGGAATTGGGCTCAAGGAAAATTTAGTATATATGGAGCATTGCATTCACTCCATTTTTATAACCAGCTTTAAAGAAACCCTGCAAGGCGGCAATTTCAGCTTCTTTGGCTTCATGCTTAAGGGCTTAGGTACTGTAGTCAGCCTGCCCGGGCTTCACCACTTATTTTCTGTGAATAGCAGTTTGCCCAACTCTAAAAGAGAGATGATAAGTGGATTCATCTCAGAGGCTCTTTATTAAGATCAAGTCAGGAACTGCACAGCATGGATGGAAACACAGGGATCAAGCCGAAGTCCTTCGGGATTTTTTTTTTCCTTCCCTATTCTTTTCTTATAAATTATAGCCATTGTTTTTAAAGCTTCATTGATTTAACTCTTTTTAAAACTCTATTGAGATAGTTTACGCACAATAAAGTGTACCCCCAGCAACATATCAGTTTCAGTTGTTCCCTGTCCTTACCAAGTGCATACTGTTTCCCATCTTCTTTATTTCAGTCATTCAGTCTGGGTGTGTAGATGCTTCTCACTGAATTTTTAATTTCTGTTTCCATCATGATCAGATTTATTGAGCATCTTTTCCTGTATTTATTGGCCATTGGTATGTGTTCTTATGTGAAACATACCAATGTCACATAAATCTGCATATTTTTAATCGGATACTTACCTTCTTATTTATTATTATTATTATTTTGTACTGAGGATTGAATCCAGGGACGCTTAACCACTGAGATACATCTCCAGCCCCTTTTATATTTTATTTAGAGACAGTCTCACTGAATTGCTTAGGGCCTCACTAAGTTGCTGGGTTTGAACTCACTATCCTCCTGTCCCAGCCTCCCAAGCCACATGACAGGCATGTGCCACTGCACCCAGCTGATCTCCTTATTATTGAGTTGTAAAAGTTCTTTAAATATTAGATCCTTCATCAAATATATGTATCATGAATAGTTTCTCCCAATCTGTGACATGTCTTTTCATTTTCTTAATGATATTTTCCAAAGAACACACAATTTTAATCTTGATGAAATCCAGTTTATCCAATTTTTTTTCTTATGGTTTGTGGTTTTTTTTTTGTGTGTGTGTGTGTGTTGTGTGTGTGTGTGTCCTAAGAAATCTTTGCTTACTCCAAGATTATTTAGACTTACTCTGGGTTTTATCTTACAGTTAGATTGTATTAGTCACTTCACCATTACCATAACAAAATATATGAGGTGGTTAATTTAATAAAGCAAAGAGGTTTATTTGGCTCAGCTTTGGAAGCTAAAAGTTCAAGTAGCATATCACAATCTCTTGTAAGGCCACATGGCAGAAGGTGGACGGCAATGGCAGGAGGACCTATAGGAGGGAGAATCACATCTTCAGACAGAAAGCACAAGAGAGACTGGGGTCCTACACTCCCACACCTCTCATTGTTCGATCCACTACTTAGAGCTCCTCAGCACCTCCACAGTTTCTTTGGACTTTCTACCTGCACAACTGTGTTTTTGCTAAATATCTTGTGTGTGTGCGTGTCTCTCTGTGTGTTTATTAGCTTTTTCCTTCTATTGTTTTATTCCATTCTAGGAACATACCTAAGTTTTTATTCATTAACCTGTTGAGGAACATTTGGGTTATTTTTAGATTTGAGGTATTACAATAAATGCTATAATGATTATTTTTAAAAATTCTTTATGCAGACATGCACTTTAATTTCTCAGTGGTAAACACTGAGGAATAGAATGACTGCCCCGTATCACAAGTGTATATTTGCCTTTGTTAGGAAACAAACTATTTTGCAAAGCGACCATAGGGTCTCGCCTTGCCACCAGCAGGGAGCTCAGCATACTTCTTCCCGGGTATGTGCTTTTTGCCTGCAGGTAATAGACTCTGCCTCATTGGTTGTGTGCTGTAGACATTTCCTTCTTTAACACCTTCCATCTTCTAGATGACCCTCCATGCTCCAAGCCACCTGGTCCCCTCTCAGAGGCTTAAACACACAAAGTGCTTCCTGCCTTCTGTCCTCCCTAGGAGCTGCTTCCTCTCTCTGAAGCTCTTCCTTTAGCCCTTCGCAGCCTGTTTCTTTCTTGTTGTTCAGGTCTCAGGATATGTATCACTTCCTCAGTGGTCTTTCCTAGCCATGCTATCTAGGTATGTCCTAGCCTGGCTCCATTACTCTCTATTGTCCCTTGTCTTTGAAGCACTTGCTATTACTTGTAATGATACTTTTGTTAGCTTATTTAATTTTTTTTTCTATTTCTCTAGCCAAACAGCTCAATGAAAGTGGTGCTATCTACTGCATATTTAAAAGTGTCTAGATTAAGTAGATGCTCAATTAACGTTTGTTAAATGAATAAGTAAGTTCCCCTTTTGGGAAAATTCAGAGTCCTGGCCATATCCTGAGTCCCTGCTCTACATGTGATTGCCAGACCCTGACCCTGACACACTTGGTGACTTATGACGCATATTCCTATGTTGAAGGCTCTAAAAAAGAAAAATAGAATGTGTTTAACACAGGACTTCTACAAAGTATAGCTCATTAAACCCTTTCCTTGTGACTGACTTACTTATCATTAGTGTTCATCAGAGTTCTTAGTGAAGTTCATTGCTAGATCCCAACTCAGTTAAGCACAGAATTGAGTTGAATACACGGAATCACTGTCTTAAAATTAACTGAAGAAGATGTCTTCAAACCCAGCTTGAGAAAAATGCCATGGAGTCTTGTCTCTGGGATTTCTGGGAATACTTGGGAAATACTTCAAATGTGACTCTTTTGCTATTCCTACTCCCTGCTTGGTCTTACTCGTGGCGTATAATTTTACCAAGAAGAATGGGAGCTGCACACATCACAGTAAGACTCAAGGAAAGTCAGTATCAGGATACACATGTGACACTTGAACTTGGTCTAAAGAAAATGATCAAGGGGCTGGGGATGTAGCTCAGATGGTAGAGTGCTTGCCTTGCATGTACAAGGCCTGTGTTCAATCCCCAGCACCACACACACACACACACACACACACACAAAAAAAAAAAAAAGATCAAAATTTCAGCTTAAAACATTCAGGTGATGTGTACCATAGGCCTTCTTCCTCCTCCTTGGTCTCCAGTTCTATGCTCAAATCCACAGCTAAACCTTATGATCCTTTACTGTTGGCATTAAGAATCACTGGGGGCTGGAGTCCTAGCTGTGCCTGCTGCTTCTCTCCTCCTTGTTTCCATTTCTTTCCACCTCTTCTCCCTCCTCTTCCTCCCCAGAAAGACGAGGAAAATCCGCTGAAGGTGGGCTATCTGTTGTGCACCCTTGATCAACAAATAAGTTCTTGCTTATTGGTGCAGTCCCCTGTTCCATGTCTCCCTCAGAACAAACTTCAACTCATCTAATCAGCTGATCAAAATCAAAACATTTCTTGATTTGAACAAGATTTTTCAACACAAGTAAAAAGTTGCTAAATAAAAGCTCAATGGGATTATAAAATAGGAAATTAATATTGTCAAGTTTTTTCTAGTCTACATCAGTTTAGTAGATGCAGGACTGCTAAAATTGGTTACTTCTTCTTGTGTGAGCACATTTTCCTCTGATCATTAAGCACAGTTTAGTGGCTATTTTAAAGTCCTTGTGTGCCAGTTTTATCTGGGATATTTCAGGGTTGATTTCCCTTGATTGTTTTTTTTTTTCTCTTGACTGTGACTCACATTTTCTTGTTTCTTCATGTGTCTAATAATTTTTTATTGTTGCCTCGATACTATGGGAAACACATAGAGATACTTGGTTCTGTTATGTTCCTCCAAAGAATATTGATTTTTTTTTTTTTTTTTAAGCAGCAGAAGTAAAGTCTTAAACATCAGTTCTGGCTTTCGCTTGTATTGGGTTGCTTAGAGTCTGACCAGACAAGGATGATTCAGCCAGAATATGAGCAGAGCTCACAAGCAGATTTTGGGACTCTCTTCTCTAACTCTGTCCACTTTGGAATTCCTCCCCCCACGCACACACACTTTTCATTTGCTGTGATTGTCCTGATTCCTGCCCCTGGTTCTTCAAGCCACAGGATTACAGGTTTCTGTGTCCTGTGAAGCATGGACTAGGTCTATCTTCCAACTATAAACTATAGAATAAAAAATGGCAAACTCATCCAATGCCATTCCCATCTTCTAGATTTCAAACCCTCTCAATACCCTTCTGCTTTTAATGACCCTCTAATACTTTCAAGTAGTAGTTTTAAAATATTAATGTTATTTGTAGTAAGCATTCCTCATCCATAACCAGAGATGGATCTTGTCCTTATGGGAGATGTCCACCTTCTACAATCTCAAGAAGATTTTAAAAAGATACATGGTTTTAGATTTCTCTCAGATCAACACAATGACGTGTAAAAATGCATGTGTGTCTTTAGAATTGTTCTTCATATTTTTGTTATTACTAGTTTATTATTATTTTTCGGCACTGGAGATTGAAATGAGAGGTGCTTAACCACTGAACCACATCCCTTTACTGTTTTTTTGTTTTTAGACAGCATCTCACAAAGTGGCCTAGGTGGGCCTCAAACTTTCGCTCCTCCTTCCTCAGCCTTCTGAGTTGCTGGGATTATAGGCACCCCGATTTACTGTCATTTTAAAAGACTACCTTATTTACAAGCTGATTTCCCCTCAGAGGCCACTGCAAGGCTCCCTGCTTGCTTGCCAGAAGATTGCTGACAGACCTTCCCCCAGGCTGGGCTGGGCTGGGCTGGGCTTCCAGAGCAGTGATCCTTCAGAAATGTGGTCCCAGACACAAAAGCAGATGAAGTCAGTGACTGCCCAGCCCCCCAGGAGGCCTGCTGTGCACATTTTCACAACCTGGTTGTTGGTTCACACTGGTGACAGAGGCATCCAAACTCATTCCAAGAGGCAAGAATCCAGGACAGCTCTTTTGCCTGCAGAATACTAACAGCCACTTTGGACACCAGAGAAGGAAAGACAGCTAAAGGCCAACAGAGCCGCTGTGAGAGCAGCTTCTCAGAACCCTGCCTGCAACTTTGCAACTGGGGTTATGCGTAACATTACCAGACTGGAGAGAACCCACGCACCATGCCCTTTTGGTGCCTTTGCACTTGCACCGAAGAGGTGACAGCTCCTTCTCTCAACCTCATTTCCACCTGCTTCTGCGAGGTATCATTGGGCTTCAGCAAATACACCAAGGGATTGAGTCTTGGTCCATTTTCTGTTGTTATAACAAAATTTTTAAGGCTGTGTACTTTGTCAGGAAGAGGTTTATTTAGCTCATGGTTTTGGAGGCTGAAAGCCCGAGATCAGGCAGCCCTATCTGTTGGCCTCTGATGACGACCTCAAGTGAGATGGTTCCCCAATATAGGGAGCATGTGTGAGAATCACCCCCTGGTGAGACAGGGAGCCGAGGGAGTCAGGGGTGAGGCTAGCTCTTACAACTAACTCTCTGGGGAGCCTTCCTACTCTGCAAGACCAGCATTAATCTCTTCTGAGGCTAATGGGGATGTGACCTAATTACCTTGTTCCAAGTCTTACCTCTTAAAGGTCCTACCACCTCCCGACACTGGGGGACCAACCTCCAGCTCAAAAGCCTTTGGGAGCCACATTCAAACCAGAGCCAAGCCACAGCACATGGCAGCCCTTCCCAGCTTGTTGAACTGCCGACTGTGGTTTGCTTTTTGAGCCACATGACCACTCAGAGGAGGCTGAAAAAAACTGGGGCTGTATTGGAAAAGAAGGGGGAAGAACAGCTAAGAGGAAAAGCAACCACGTCAACTCCGCCTGGATAGTCCTGAATAAACCTACTTGGGTATTAATATGTTTTAAAATAATTGTTAACAGTTGACACCATGAATATCATAATCCACTTGTTCTCAAATCCAGCTGTGCCCCAGTGATCATCTGGGGGTAACTTTAGAAAATGTTGATGCCTGAGGGTTTTCTCCAGAGATTCTGGTTCCATTGATCTGAGGCACAGCCTGGTCAGTGAGATTTTTAAAGTTCTCTGGGGGGTTTTAATATGCAAGAAAATGTGAGAACCATTTTTGGAGTCCATTACTATTTTACACATTCCATGTAGAATAAAGAACTAGAAATGTTGTTGCAGTTAATGTTGTCTCTAATGCCAAAGTGTCCATAAATAATATTTGTTAACTGCTATAATAGGTATGGCTTGTCATGTGTTCAAAGAAGGTTAAAATTCCATTTTGGTGTTCACAATAATTACTTCAGTACCCCCACCACCACCACAAAACATACACACTAATCAATGGAAGACCCTTCATCTCTCCCTACCTATACCCTCCCAGATTTCCACCTTGGAATTGTCCAAGAAAATCCCTGGAGCTAAGTTTTGTTTAGTGCATTTTAGGCTGCTATAATAGAATACCCAAGTTAGGCTAATTTATGAAGAATGGAGATTTGTTTCTTACAGTTCTGGAGGCTGGGAAGACCATGATGGAGGGACTGCACCAGGCAAGGGTCCCCCTGTTGTATCATCACCTGGTGGATGGGCTTCACATGTTGGGAGGGCAAATGAGTGAGCAAGAGAAGGCTGAACTTGTTTTTTACAACAACCCCACTCTTGCAATAATGGTATTAATCCATTTGTGAGGGCAGAGTCCACATGGCTTGATCGCCTCTTCAAGGTTCCATGTCTCAACACTGCTGTGTCCAGGACTCAGTTTCCAACACAGGAGCTACGGGGGACAATCCCAAACCACAGCACAGTCCAAAGGGCCAGTCCTGACTCTAAACACATCCTGGAAAAAGAAATGTGAAATCTGTTCACTCCTCCAGGAGGCCCTTCATCTTTTCCTGCTGTTACTTCCGACTCTGCCCTATGACTAATTATTTATGGTTAGGTGTTCACACACCATCTGCCACTACAGTGATGCAACCAATAACTTTTCAGCTGTCATAAAAGTGATAAAGTCACACTTCATCAGGCATCTACCGTGTATATTCTTTCAAGTCTCTAACTCAAAGAAAAACCATAAGTGTTTGGTTTTTTTAGCTGTTTAGATGGAACTTGAGTCAGAAAAACTTCCTTTTAAAGTCGCTACCATGCTTAGCATGCACAAGACCCTAGATTCAATCCTCAGTACCATCAAAAAGCAAAAAAAAAAAAAAAAAAAAAAAAAAGTTGCCAGACATTTATGGCCAAAATTAAAAAAAAAAAAGGCTTAATTCATGTCTCAGGTATCTCAGTGCCACTTGTGCAAAAGTGGACCCTAAAGAGTTAAAAATATTGTAGAAAGGAAGTTGAACAAGGCTTCTAAAGAGAGATAAGATCTTCCCTATTTGGAAGTTCAGTATGATCTTGATTGAAATATTCAAGCAGGACAAGACACAAGGGTCCTCCAGTCCCCACATCAAGGGAAGATCAAGGCAAGGGGCCTGCCATTGACCTGAGGTCCCTACCAGCCCTGGATGGTCCTGGGAGGATGCTGGGTGAGCTTAGTATACAGCTGAAACTAGAACTGCAGCTCCCCAGGCATACGGAGCTGGCCAGGTGAGTGTGAGCCAAAACACTTGTGTTGCTCACTTGTTTCCAGCCCTGAAGATAGCAATGAGTGGGGCAAATGCAGTCCCCACCTGGCCTTCTGGGGAACAATCTTGATAGGCAGTCCCTTGCCACCTATGACTTTTTAGTACATAAACAGTGGCTAGTCTGAAGGGAGACCTGTGCAACAAATGTAATGACTGTCAGAGTTTTGAGGACTTAATATAAAAAAATATGGTAAAATGTATCAATAATTTTTGTGATACTATTTAGCACACATTGAGTTGAATAAAGTATATGACTGAAATTAATTTCATCCTAATGTGTCTACTAAAAATTTTAAACTCACACATGTGACCATGTTGCATTCCTTTTAGATAGCACTGGTTTAGATGACTCTATTGTCACTAGGTGTTTGGAAGCACCTAGTATTAGGCAGGAGGCTTCAATGTTCAAGGAGTAGAAACACTCAGAGTAGTGTAAGTTTAAAAAAAAAAAAAGTGTCGTTTTGCAGAGCTGCAGTCTGAGGCTTGGAATTGCTGGGTCATTAACTCCGCATGTCAATGACATCTTACTGGCTCCCACTCTCATCTGGCTCAGCTTGAGGTCAGTACACACCTACAAAGTTCCAGGAGTCACATCCAGACATTTTAAATACTCAGAGGAAACCAAAGGAGGGTGTCTTTTCTTATCTGTTGTTAGACATGAAGACATCTTTCCAAAACTCCCCCCAGCCACCTCTCACGTATCCCCTTTCCATGTGTCTCTTCAGGTGTCTTGCCCAGCAGGACATCTGAAACTTAAAATAATTCCATTTTGTCTCAGCAGAGGGCATCACATCCTTCTAGGAATGTGATGAGCCCTAAGCAACAAGAGACAATAGAAGACCAGGGACCTATGGAAAGAGCTCATGAGAACAGTCTCTTAAGTCTAAAAGGACTGAATGAAGTTCTGTCATTATCCAACTAAAGTCCTCATTTTCTATGTGAATTGAGGCCCAGAAAACTGCTCAGAATTCCATGGTTAGCTGATGACTAAACCAGGGCTGAAATTCAGGCCTCCGACCCTCTACCCAGTGTGTCTCCTAATATTCCCCTGCAGCCATTGAATGAGCATTTATTAAGAAATAGTAAGATTAGCCCATTTACATTTAATGTAATTACTGATATATTCAGGTTTTAGTCTATTATCCAATTTGATGATTCTGGTATGTTCTACCTCTTCTAGGATTCTGTTTTTCCCTTCTTTTTTGACTTCTTACTGATAGGCGAAGAATTGTTAATCATTAATTTCTTCTTTACTATTTTGAAAGATTTATTTATTTTGGAAAGTCATCAATTGTTCCAGTGGCTAAAAATTATTATTTTTATTTGACACTTATTATTTTCTCCTTAATCTTGTATTAACTTATCCAAACACAATATAAATATTGATCTTTATTTCTGACCTATATACTTCAGAAACATTAAGGTCTTTTAACCCTATTCACCTACATCTCAACTAATTTGCTATTGTAACAATTTAAATTTCTATACCAGGTTTAAATTCCACCAGATTCCATAAGATACTTTTATTTATTTATTTCTTCTTACATTGCAGACTTTCTATCTACATCATTTTATTTCTCCTTTAAATAAAAAAAGTTTTAGAATTTCCCAAACTCCCTCATTTAAGACTTTTTTTTTTCTCTTTATATATATTTTCTGGGACTTTTTTTTTTTTTTTTTTTTTTTGCTGCCTTCTGACTTTAACTGTTGATTTTTAAAACTCTGCTGTCAACTTTACTTATCTGAAAGTAACATGTCCTTTTCTCTATGGCTGATTTTAATATATAATATATATGTGTATATATATGCATATATGTATTTGTACATATATATACACAGAGTTCTGCTTTTTTGGTTTTTCTGTGGTTTTGCTATGACATATCTGGGAGTGCTCTTCTCTAAATTTATGTTGGGTAGAGTCTACTAGACATCTTGAATCTATGAATTTATATTTTTCATTAGTTTTGAATAGTCACATTACTTATAGTTTGTGACTAATAATTTCAATAGACATTATCTCCAGTGCTTTTGAATCTGTTTTTGTTGTCTGTTGTTTCTGTGGGTGCTTGATCAATTTGTTTTGTTTCCATATATAACTGGTTGTTTTTGACACTGTGTTGAACATTGTGTTTTAAAAATTACTTGTGAGAATAGTTTGAAGCCTAGCATGATAGCATCTTCTTTCAAAGAGGATTTTCATTTGCCTTAGCCAGAAGTCTAAGGCACCTCCAGTCTATAACCATCTTTAACCAAGTTCAAGTTTTGCGGTTCCCTTGACCACCCAGATGATATAACTCCAGATACAAATTTTTTGCAGGGATTAGTTTACTCATGATTTGTTACCTGAAGCTGCAGCTGTTTGGGATCCCAGTTTAAAGTGGGGAGGTTTATTAGAATCCTTAGCTCAGGAGGACAGAGCAGGTCTGGCCTTTTGCCTCCTGGTCTCAGGAGTTTGCCAAAAGTACAGCTCAGTTATGCAGCTGTGTCTTTAGGAGTAGCAAATGCCTTTGGGGCAAAGTCACATTCGGATTTTGATCTTTTTCTTGGGTTCTCCACTTCTAAGTTTTCCTCAATCATCTTGTTAGCACTTGTTGCTTTTAATATATTTTTTTATTTTTCATGGAGTTCTTGAAGTGCCCTCAATGGGAGGTCTGCCAAATTCCTAATTATCCATTACTGGGAGTAGAAGTTTCAGTATATGTGTTCGTCAGAGAAAGGGAAAATTTTCATAGTTTTCTATTTCTACTTCATGTTTTTGAATGTGTTAATCACTATAAAGTGCTTTATATATCCAAGAATGTAATATATTCTATATAACCAAAATTTTTATGCAGCATTCATGAAGTCTTCAAAGAACCCAATCTAGTGTGGATAGGAAATTATTTATAAAACAAGTTTAAGTCACGGCTCTTCTAGCCTTTGGGATCCACTATAATAAATGTATGCTCCACCAATTCATAAAAATGTAATGGAGATCCAGTGAATCTATATGACACACTTCCGTAATATCAGGTTCCACCAAGGGTGCTTACTCTTTCCACTGAATGAAAGCCTCTTTCCCGTCCCTTCCTTCTTTCAGGTATTTTCTCTGTCTTTATCTTCTCAGTGAGGCCTTCCTTATGCATCCTATTTAAAATTACAAACTCTCTCACTCCTGCCCTTCTTAATTTCCTCCTTTCCTTTGATGGTACCTTCTTCCTTCTTCCATGCCTATGTCGTCTACCCTGGCTCTGTCGGTCACTGCCTCTCCAATCTTGATAAATCTGCTTAACCTCCCAATTTCCTGGTTTCCTTAAATGAACCAAGAAAAGGATTCTACCATTCATGTGAATGTTTCACATATGAGTCAGGTGGATGATTTAAAAAATAGGTTGAAATTTAGTAAGATTATTACCACTATTATTGCATAATAATTTTTTTATAATGGTGTGCTGCAGTATAAGACCAAAATTCCTCTTGTCAACAGACACACAATCCAATCTCTATCCCCTTAAATCTGGGCTACTCTATGACCTGCTCTTTAATCAATAGGTTGTGGTGGAAATGACACTACATCTTTGCAAGGTAGGCTGCAAAGACAATGGCAGCTTTCACTTGTACCCTGAGGCATTTATGTGCAGAAGCCTGAGGATGAGAGGCCATGTAGAAAGACAAGCCAAAATCTGTATTTGGGGTAAAAATGGGAGTTCATAACCCACTTGAATCTAATGTATGAAATATGATATGTCAAGAGCTTTGTAATGTTTTGAAAAACCAATTAAAAAAAAAAAGAAAGACAAGCCAAGCCAATCTCCAGAGAGCAAAAACACCTTAAACAGTATAGCCCCAAGCAAGTACAAGATGACTAAAACTTTGCATATAACTATAGGCAGACTAGCAGAAGAACTTCCCAATTGATCTGGTCCAAATTGCTGAACTATAGAACCACAAGCAAATAAAACACAAAGTTGTTTGGGAACAGAATAGAAAATTGAGACAAACATATCTGCTGGATAGCATAATTGGCAATATCTTGGGAAACATTTGAATAGGTACTTTTTTAAGGAACAAAAGAAGGAGAGTCCACTTTCTGTTACAGCTTAATTAACTCTTATCAAACCAACTATCCTGCAGACAATAGTTTAAAATTTTGGAAAAACAAAAACAATTACCTGAAGGCTTTGAAAGATGAATAAAAAAGTAGGTAGATATTAAAGGGGATTCTATACTTGAGTAAAGAAATGGCACAAATTAAGTTTTATGATCAAAAAAAATTTTTTTTTTTAAAATCCTGAGAGCAGGCTATAGGTGGTGCCACATGGGGGGTGACTGAAACTCAGATAGAAGCCCAGTCTTCCTGGCTTGAAGAGCCAGATGTTAGAGTTCAAGGCAACCAACCAGAGCTTCATGACAGTAAGAGAGAAATTTCATGGAGGAGAGGTTCATGAAGAGAGGGCCCAAATGCTACTGTTAAATTTCTGGTTGAACTCTGTATCTCATGTGTGGGGCGGACTTCCAGCCTCTAGCTGAAGCTAAAAAATTGAACTTTGGTTTGAGCAGCTGCATACTTCGGGGCAAACCACGGTTACTTTGGGAATTCAGCCAAACTAACTGTTTGCCTAGGTAAAAAAGCAAAATATTCTTCAGAGTAGCATAACAAAACACAAAGTCTCTGAAATGTGTCATTAATAATAGCCAGGATACATTCCAAAATTCCTCAGCATTTGAAGAAACAAAAATATATAATCCAGTCTCAAGAGAAAAAAAATCAATTGAGACCAATCTGGAGATAATGTAGATGACAGGATTTGCAGAAAAAGCAAATATAATATAAAAGCAGTTATAACCATGTTCAAGGGCATAAAGGAAAATACATTTCTAATAAATGAAAAGAAAGGAAAGTTCAGAAAAGCAAAAACTATTTTTATTAAAAAAAATAAGCAAATAAAAATTCTAGAACCAAAGCTAAAATTTTAAAAATAATAACTGGTTTGGCTTAACAGTGAAGTAAAAGTAACAGAAAAAAAATCACTGAACTTAAAATAGGCCCAAAGAAACTATCCAATATAAAGAACAGGGAGAAAAGAGATTTTTAAGAAAAGAATAGAACCTCTGAAAATTGTAGAGCATATCAAAAATGCTAATATATGTGTAATTAGAGTCAGAGAAGAAGATAGAAAAATGAGACAGAAAAGATTTTCTTGAGAAAAAGAACAACTGGAAAATTTCCAGATTTGGAGAAAGATAAAAATTTGCCAATGTAGGAAGAAGAGAAAACAGGCACACACACACACACACACACACACACACACACACACACACACCCCTGGAAAACCACTGTTAAGGAGAAAACCCTTGAAAGAACACAAAGGACCTTATTAGACGTCACTGTTCCACGCCAAGCAAACTGACAAATTTAGTGATTCCTAAATTGTTAAGAACTGGGGGACATTTTTTAATGGGGGGGAAATTGCTGCTTTCCACAATACAAACAAGTCCAGGACAGGTGAGCGGGAGGTGATGAGCTGGAGAGGACGTCAGCAGCCCTTCACTTGATTTGGGGCAGATTTGGTGGAGAAGCCAAACACTCTCTGGAAGACAGAGAGATTTTTGACACCAGTGACTCTAAAATCAGGGAAAGAGAAGTGAGATCCTTATGATAAACTTGACCAGAAAGTCTAGTTGCTTCTTGGAGTCAGGGGGATTTTTGAAATGGAATTAGAGGAAAGAAATTTGGGGGAAATGGGGAAAGCCCAGGAGATTTTGATTATTTCACAGCATTTGTTTTCTCAATTGGCTTTCCTCCCTCTCACCCTCAATTCAGCCCAGCCCTCCTGGGGGGCCGGGTAGGTCTCCCCAGCAAGGACTTTGAAATATAAGAAGGCAGATGCATTTCTTTCGTTTTTCACCAACAAATCCCAGAGTTCTGGATTGCCAGCTGCAGTAAAATCAATTTCACTGTGTAGCACTGTGACCCTGATTTGGAAAATGTGGCCTCCTTAGTTCACGGAGGATTATTGTAATGATTGGAAACAAATAAAGGCCTTGAAATGTAAATCCCAAATTTGCTGCTTGTTGTGATGATGCTTTTCATACTAGACTGGAAAAGAGAAAGATAATAGTGTACTGGTTTGTAATGGAAGCCTCTTTTGCTCTTCTGCTCCTTCTCCCTGCCGATCCATTCCTCCATTCCTTACCATCTTTCTGCTTTAGGGGCAATGTTCCCCAGGGAAGGAAATGGTCCAAGGAGTAGCTGAAGGCTGGTGGCCTGATGTCCAGGGAAGGGCCTGGTGTCAGATCCCAGGGCCGAGCACCAGTGGGGAAAAGCATTCCCTGGGTAGCACCACCAGCCTTCCAGGCCCGTCTGCAGCCCTTCCTGTAACCAGAGGTCTTTTCCTGTGTTTGAACTCACCACCAATGGCTGTCCTACCAAAGGTAAACAGCAGAAGTCTAAGCAAACTACTCTGTTCCCCAAAGAAAGCTTTTAACTTTTTGTCTCTCGAAGGAGGCAGGAGGGGGTCGTTTGAGGACTGGGTAGAGGAAGAGAGGGAGGAGGTTAGACCAGAGGAAACACAAGGGACCCCACAGCCCTGCCTGCTGGGTTTCTTTCTTCTTCTTCTTCTGTTTTTTTTTTTTTTTTTTCTCTTCACCTCTCTCATTATTTTTGGCTGGCTCCTTTGTGCAGGCTGCCTCTGTTCACGGACAGACGCTGCTTTGAACATCAGTCACACCAGGTCATCTGCCAAGCTGTGTGCCTCTGGTCACATCGCTCTGAGGTCTCCAGTTTGTTAGCTTCAAAGCACCTCACAAGTGGTGGCTTGCCTCCTTCAGGGCAGGGGTTAAAAGAGAGGGAAGCCTGGGCCAGACCCTGAAACCTCTGAGAGGCTGAAAGCATTACTTTTTTTTTTTTTTCAAGATTTAAAAAATTTGTTCTAATTTGTTATACCTGACAGAAGAATGCACTTTAACACATCACACATATATGGAGTATCATTTCTCATTTTTTGGTTGTACATGATGTAGATTCACACTGGTATGTAATCATGTTATGTACATAGGGTGATAATGCCTGATTCATTGTACTATCTTTCCTTCCCCCGTATCCCCCCCCTCCCTTCACTCTCCTCTACCCAGTCTAAAGCAACACTATTCTTCCCTATCGCCCCCCCCCCCCAACCCTTATTGTGAATTAGTATCCACATATCAGAGAAAACATTTGGCCTTTGGGTTTTGGAGATTGACTTATTTCACTTAGGATGATATTCTCCAGCTCCATGCCTTTACCTGCAAACATGATGGTTTTATTCTTCTTTAAGTCTTATATTCTGTAGTGTATATATATCATATTTTCTTGATCAATTCATCTGCTGGAGGACACCTAGATTGGTTCCATACTTTAGCAATTGTGAGTTGAGCTGCTATAAACATTGATGTGGATGTGCCACTGTAGTATGCTGATTTTTAGTCTTTTGGGTATAAACCGAGGAGTGGGATAGCTAGGTCAATGGTGGTCCTTTCCAAGTTTTCTGAGGAATCTCCATACTGATTTCCATATGGTTGCACCAATTTGCACTCCTACCAGCAATGTATGAGTTTACTTTTCCCCCCACATTCTCGCCAACATTTATTTTTCCTTGTATTCTTGATAATTGCCAATCTGAGAGAGTGAGAAGAAATCTCAGTGTAGTTTTGATTTGCATTTCTCTAATTGCTAGAGATGTTGAACATTTTTTCAAATCTTTGTTAATCGATTGTATTTCTTCTTCTGTTAAGTGTTCAGTTCCTTAGCCCATTTATTGATTGGATTATTTGGTTTTTTGGTGTTAAGTGTTTTGAGCCAAAATCTTCACCATTTTCGCCTGGGATCTGATTTCCTTAGCAAGACTTCTAAAGCACAAGAAGTAAAATCAAGAATCAATAAATGGGATGGATTCAAACTAAAAAGCTTCTTCTTAGCAAAGAAAATAATCGATAATATGAAAAGAGAGCCTACAGAATGGGAGAAAATCTTTACCACACCCACTTGAGATAGAGCACTAATCTCCAGGATATATAAAAAACTGAATAACAAAAAACCCCAAATAACCCAACAAATAAATGGGCTAAGGAACTGAACAGACACTTCACAGAAGAAATACAATGTCTATTGCATTTTTCAGAATAAGAAATTAGAACCAAAGAACAGTGAAGCCAACTGTCAGGGCCTTGTGGTCTGTAAATGGAAGGACCAAGGGCGGAGGCCAGATCTGCCCTAATCCAGTCTGAAAGTGTTCTTCCCTCTCTTTAGATTTAACCCTGGATTTCTCATGCCTCAGTGATGACATTTGTGGGTGGAATGAAGGAAGGGGGGCGGTGCAGGGAGAATACAGGAAGAAGGGAAGGCCACTGAGCAGTTTCTCTTTGGGCTTATTTATTATTCAGACAATCAATCATTCTACACACATTTATTGGGCAATATTCACCTGCCAGACACTTGCAGACTTGAGAATATAGCAATGATCAAGAAAGACAGAGTCCCACATCATTCGTATTCTATCGTCTATATTAGTTTCCAGGTAAGATTATATTTTGATGAAAGGGTTCTATTCATTTTTTTTCCTTAAAAAAAAATAACAAATTTCCACCCATGTCCTTCCCTTTTCCACCATGTTATGATGTAGCATGAGGGTGCACCAGGGTGGTGGCCCAGTCTTGGACTTCTAGCCTCCAGAACTGTGAGATAAAAAGCTTATTTTCCTTATGAACTCCCTAGTCTCAAGTATTATGTGATAGCAACAGAAAATGGATTAAGATAAACAAATATTAATCTCATTATTTCTGTGGTTCAGGAATTGAGGAACAGCTTATCTGGGGGATGTGGCTCCGTGTCATTCCTGAGGTTGTGTCAGAATGTGGCAGGGTCTATACCGAGAACTCAGTTGGGCTAGATGACCTGTTACCTAGCATGTACACTCACAGAGCTATTACAAGGAGGGCCCCTGACTTCTATGTGGGCCATCCTCCAAAGTCATTTGAGTATCCTTACCACACAGCAGCTAATTTCCCCCAGAGCATGCAATCCAAGAGGGAGAGAAGAGCAAGCCTCAATACCTGTTGTGACCTTGCCTCCTAAGTCCCTCACTCTGCCTTCTGCCTTATTCTGTTCCTTAGGAACAAATCACTAAGTCCCAGTTCACTCTGGAAGAATAGGGAATTAGATGCTACCTCTTGAGGGAAGGAATATCAAATAATTTAGGTCTATAATGTAAAACTATCACATTAAGTTTCCTTTACATGTATTTTTTTCCTTAGAGAATCTTAAAATTTTTTTTATTTCATCTGTTAAGACTTCACCATGTATTTTTAAAACAAAACTACTACATTGTCATCACACCCAACAAAATTAATAATAGTCCTTAACATATTTTAAAACCATTTTTAAAATTTTTATATTTTAAAATCAAGAAACTCCACATAAAAATCTAGATTTGTCTTATTTAAAAAAATAAAATAAAATCAGGCCACACTAGGTCTATGTTTTTACAAGGCCATGGGCTATCGACTTAGAAGGTGAATGGTGCATTTGAAAGGTCTAACCCTCTAATCCTGCCCTGGTCTTTCCTATGACCAGTCCCATACTGAAGCCACCTATGGAGTGCCAGCCATTGAGTCAACTCTCTAGCACACTAGGTCTATGTTCCAAAATGGTTTGTGACTCTTCAATTTGTTATGTCCTCCACCACTCCCTCTTGTATTACACATAGGCACTTATTTAGCCTATTTGTGTTACCTGCTTGGTCTATTTAAATATTTGAGTGTTGATCTAAACACAGTCTAGTCTTGATGAAGCTGGATGATGTGACAATCCTGCTGTGAGCTGGGTCCCAGAAGATTGGGAAATGTGACACCTTGTGGTTTTCTCACAGTAGCAGTAACCTTGGGTCTCATCTCTGTGGGCTAACAGTGGTGAATGGGCATTAGACACTAGATCTTGGAAGATTGGGTGGATGTCTGACAAATCCTGACTCTGAGAGCATAGAGCCACCTTTAACAGGACCATGGATCGACTGTCATGGGTCAAGGCTCAGTGCTGCTGTCTCCTAGGACTGTGTGAGTACTAGGTCTGGTACAACCAAAGGAAGGGTGTGGGATCTGTAAAAAAAAAATTTTAAAAATCATGATATAGAATTGTTAGCCAATGTTATTGAGGAGAGGGAACTCTTATCGTATTTAATGTAGAAAAATAAAGTTATTTCCTGTTCCTTATGCATCACAGACACATAAGCTCTTGGGATGTTCAGAGAGAGCCTATCAGTAGAAGAGACCTTTCCAACCACCCTGGAGGAATCTGTAAGAAGGTGGGCCCCCACGGAATTAGAGAAGTGAATGCCGGAGGGGACGACTCCTTGCCTCTGGCCTGACCATAAACCCACAGTTGCTTTTTAATACACTTCAGTCGTTCCTCAGCTTGAATATGTTTATTTGTTCATACTAGATATTTGGAGCTCAGAATGGATTTTCCTGTAGAAACCACATGCTCTTTGGTGGTTAAGTCCTCAAGCCACTTGTTATATTGTTAAAGACACACTTGGCCCTCTTGTTTCCTGGCATACAAGAAAGAACTCTTGGGGTCTCCAAAGTGATGCCTTTCTGGGCGCTAATGAGTTGACTTGATGGATGGCATTCTCTCGGGGTTTCAACCTGGGGTCTGGCACAGGAAAGACGAAAGCAGGATTAGAGGGTTTTAGTCTCACTGCTTACCTTCGAAGCTGATCGCCAATGGACAGTGATTTAATCCACCATGCTTCCATAAGTTCCTGTAAGGACCAGGTGTGAAAACTTCCAGAGAGCTAAACATGTGCCAGTTCCTACAGGGGCGTGTGCACAAGGAGGTCATGGAAGCTCTGCTCCTTTTCCATGTCTCGTCCTCTCCATGTTTTCCTCTGGTGTTCATTGTATCCTTTATAATGATCCAGTAAGTGTATGTGTTTTACTGAGTTCTGTGAACTAGCACAGAAAATGAATTAAACCCAAGGATCACTCCACAAGGTCCCCTGTGGGACCCTCCCCGCCCATTAGTAATGGGCTGGTCAGAAACACTAGTGAACACCTTTCAGTTTGCAGTTGGCCCCTAAAGAGGGGGCAGACTTATGGTACTGAGCTCCCAACCTGGAGCATCTGATGCTATTTCTCGGCAGAGAATGTCAGAATAGCATTGAATTACAGGACCCCTAGTTGGTATCTTCTAGAACTGATCTCTTGCTTGGTGTGTAGGGAAGTATCCCCCATATCTGCTGTCAGAAATGTCTGAGTTGTGAGGGTGCAGTGAGAGAAACAGAGTCTTTTTTCTCCCATAGCCTCAGATACCAGTCCTTACAACCACAATGTGCTAAAACTCGATCATAACACTATCAATCAACCACGCGTGGCAGAGTTTCCTTAGAAAATTTCCAACTCTATTCTCACATGGATTACCTAGAGCACATGATCCTCAGCCTTATAGTTCAACCACTGATCTCTAACCCATCACTCAGACTTGCCTGCCACACTCAGGCCAGCTTTTGGGATGTCTTTGTTAACAGCACTAGAGAGGTGAAAAGGCAAGAGAACGGTCTGCTGGGTGGGTGTGGATGTATTCAGGTGTGAGGATACATCTCATGAAGGCAAGCAGGCAGAGGCCGGGATGGACTAAAGGCAAGCAGGTACTCAGCTTTGGAGGGTCTGGAAACTGGAGATGGGAGTAGAGGCAGAGTAGGGATGTTGCTGTTTGAAAGTTCAGATCTTTCTTTAGCAGTATTTTTATACCGAGTATCGCCTATTTCATTCCTTGTCATACAGCGTAGCAGTTTAGCCATCAAGCTTTGTCATCCCACGACCTCTGCAAACACCAACACGTTCACCTGGGTCTCCTCCAGTCCTCGTGGCTACCATCAAGTGTAGCCTACACGGTACACCTGCTCATCTGCTTCCGTTCTTGCCCTTCCATGATCTGTTCTTTGCACAGTGACCAAAATAGTCTTCCTGGAATGCAAACCGGATCATTTCACTCCCTGTGTAAAATCTTTAATGGTTTCCCATCCTCTCTGGGATCAAGAATAGAATCTGAACTCAGACCTTTTGGGCTGCTCCTTGCATGAGCGGCCCTCTCACCACCATCCTAGCTGACATGCCATTTTCTTAAGAAGACCTTCTTTGACCTTCTTGTCCAGAGTCTGTACCATGACAAATGCTGTTCTAACTCCCAGACTTCCCTTCCTCTTGACTCGTTCACTGTACTTCTCTTCTTCCAGGCAAAACTTCAGAAGCACATTAGCCACCCATAGCCTGGGGTCTCCTAGTCCTTATGATATGTGTGCTCACCAAATGATTGCCTAAGGAAACTTGGCGCCATATATTTTTGCCTTTTTCATCATAGAACAAAATGTTCTTCAATTTTAGGGAGCATGAATTGGGTTGGTTTTATTTTTTGGGGGGTATGTTTGCTGTTATTTTATAGAATATGCATACAATTTGAATAGGACATGAAAAAGAACAAAATGAGGGAAATAATTTTATGAAGTATTTCAATAATCTATTAAATAAAACATTAACACCTTGGATGATAAAAACCAACATACATATAGATATAATATTATATACAAATATTAAGTAATATACACATCTTACTTAATATTTTTTGTATGGGGGGATTGAACCCAGGCCACTTAACCATTGAGTGATATCCCCAGTACTTTTTATTTATTTGTTTGTTTATTTTGAGACAACTCACTAAGTGGCTTAGGGCCTCACTAAGTTACTGAGGCTGGCTTTGAACTTTCGACCCTCTTGCCTTATCCTCCCAAGCCGCTGAGATTACAGGCACGTGCCACCACATCCTGGGGAAAACATTTTAATTTTGTAATTTTTAAAGTTTGAGACCAATTATTTTATGTGTATATGCACTTCATTTTCTTTCCAGGACACGTAATAGGACTTCTGCTTTGGGATTTCCACGCATTGGGTTTTTACTCTGTGATCGGCATTATTTGGCCAGAAGGAAAGCAAGTTTGCTCTGTGGTTAAAAATTAGGACTGTGAGCCAGAATTCCCTGGGTTTGAAATCTTACTTATTATGCTGTGTTGGAGAAGCAGCATAACACCTTCATGACTCGGTTTCCTCACCTATAAAAGGGTAGATGGGACGGCAGATGATAACAGATGCTACTTCACAGGGTTGTGAAAATCTTGGGTAGATCATGTCAGGAGAAGTATTTAGAACATGCCTGACACGCGGGCTGTGAATGATGTTCACTATTCTTATTTACTACTAATAATGTACAAAATAGGTATTTTATTATCCCCACTTGTCAAATGAGAAAACTGGCTACACAAACTAGATTTTTTTTTTTTCAATAATGTGTTTAAATGAATCCTTTAGATTGGTTTTTTAGACGAAAAAAAAACAACTAAAAAGGAAGACAGAATGAATGTTCTCACATTTTTGAGAGTTGGGACTTGGAAGACATAGGGGCTTGGCAAGATGAAGACAATAAATCAAAGAAACAAAGGAAGTTTCAAAGCAGTTTCAGGCTGGGGACTTGGCTATCCCTCCTGAACATGAATATAATGGAACTTTACACGTCTGTGGGAAGCCCAGGGTCGGGAGGAGACGCTGTCCACAGAATCTCGAGGGGAGATGGAGCCCCTGCAGTGTGACTTGGAGCAGCAGGAACTAGCATCTCCAGGTTGCAGCAGGAAGCAAGAACAGTGGCTCCTGATGGTTCAAAGCTCCCCAGGAACACTGCCAGTGTCTCCAAGGTATCTCCATGTTCTCAAACCAAATTCATTTGAATTTAAAAATGGATGCCATGTATCCCATGTGAGAGGAAGTGGATACCAAAGAAAATCAAACAAAAACGTTGTGAATCACTAGAGGGGACTCTCTTCCTGTCAAAAGAAGGGTCCCATAGTAGACTTTGAGGAAGACAACTGTCAGGGACAGGAATATTCCTGGCACTGGTTTGATACCCCATGCTAAAAAACAACCCGGAGGTCTCTTTCCAGTAGAGCAGACGTAAAACCTGTGGCACATTCACAGAATGAAACCCTATCCAGCACAGGAGTGAAGGAGGCATGACCACCCTCAAGAACAGGGACGAATCCTGCCGATGTCACGTCGAGGCAAAGAAACCCCAAACTGAAAACCACAAACCCATTCCATTTCTCATGCAACTTCAGAACCAGGTAATGCTCATCTGCATCAAGTGTTAGAAGTCAGGAAGTGTCCCCTGAGGAGACGAAGTGGCACGAGGGGCACCAGGGTCTTTGGTCCTGATTCTTTATTGAATCCTGACCACTCACATCTCTCCATTTTGGGAGCCTAACTGACTCATGTGCGTATTTATTTTTTGGCACTTTTCTGAAAATACGTTACAATTCAACGTTCCCTTCATTTCTCCCCCACCTCTACAATCTGGATCCAGTCTGTCCTGGGTTGAACAGATGGCCCTAGAGTTCTGGATCATCACAGCTGGAGATGTACAAATTTGGGCGCTTTAGAGGTGGGAAGCCAATTTGAGCAGAGCTCTTATTTCTGTGGTGCTGGTTCTGAGTGTTCGGGTCACTGCTTGACCTCACTTTGGTTTTTCTCATGGTGCCCTGATCCAGTCCCATGGGCATGAAGCCCTCTCTCTCCACTCGTATGATCTCTGTAGTATGCCATGCAATTTGGGGCTTACAGATGGGTCCTAGGCAAGGCCACATCCATCCTGCACATTGTAGCCTCTGTCAGCTGCAGGACAGGCGTCCATGCCCCTCACTCTCAGTGGGATCCAGGGATCCAGAGCAGCCAGGAGCTGGCTGGAACTTGGACAGTCTGATTCAAAATCTCTACCTCCAAACCGAATGGGAAGGTCTGAGGACCAGTGGACGGTGTGACAAGCCTCAGGGGGCAACTTTTCATTTGCCTGGCAGCCCAGGGAAGGAAGGAGAAGCCTTTTCTGTGGTTCTTAAGGGCAAAGCTACAAGAAGGTGCCTGTTTGGAACAGCCTGGCACCAGGCAGGGCTGAGGATCCCCTGGCCAGCCCCATGGGTGTCGCCAGATCTCCGCTGGGTGCTGCTGAGGGAAATCAAAGCCACACAGACTGAATGGACACGCCCCGACCAGGGGACTCTGGGCGGGTCAGCTGGCTTGGAGACAACAACAGGGCCTCAACGTGACCGTCCCCACATTCTGCAGACTTAAAAGGGAAATCCTTTGGATTCTGACTGGACTCCTGGGGCTCAGCCCTGGCCTGGCCCTGAGGCTACAAAGAGAAATAACATGGAAAAGGCTGTATATGATGATTGGCTCTTCAGGTGATTAGAGGTAGCTTCATTTCTGCAAGGACTCTGTAGCCTGAGCTTCTTTGACCCTCTGGTCCCCTCCTTCCTCTGCTGGCTGATGCCCACGCCCTCCCTAGTGCTCCTTACTCACCACACTCCCACAGACCCACTTCCTAGGGTGAGTTGGACTCTTTAGCCTCAAGACACTCAGAGCTTTGCCCCACCACTGAAAGCCCCAGCTCCCACTCCTGCCCTGCTCTATTCTCTCATGTCTTCCCTTGCTTTCTTAGATTTTTCATTTTCATTTTCCTTCCCATCCTTACAAAGGCAGGATGCAGAGGAAGGCCAGCAGAGGGCAAGGGCCCTAGAGCTGGACCCAGGAGGCCAATGAACTGACCATTTGGGGTTTTACCACTGCTGTGTGTGACTCTGGGAAAAGTGCAGAGGCTGAGGCCCTTGTGCTATTGGCTCTTCTTCTCATCTGTCCACGGTGTGTGGGGCAGGGGTTACCCATGCCAGGAATCTATGCGTCTCGTCGGTGTCAGTGCATGGTGAATGCAAAGAATCACACTCTGCTCTGGAGCTGACAGGTTGCCAAGTAACAATATCATGTTCTCTTTGAAATGTGCACACATCTTCAGATAGACTGATTAATAGGTCCATGTAGATGACAGAGAGAGAGAGAGAGAGAGAGAGAGAACTTGGAATATATAATCTTACAGACCCTGGTACCCAATAAGAGCCTCACATGGACACCGAATCAGAATCGTCCGCTCCCCCAGCTCATGTAAGTGTTCCCTGCCGTCAGGTGTAACGCTCCACCCCATTTTTTCACAATTGAGTAAATGAGGAAGCAGCTCAAGGCTGGTTTTTCTTGTGCTACCACAAAGGTCCATGCTGGTTCCTGTTTGTGGTGACGATGGTCATAACCAGATGAATGAAGTCCACACTATACAAATTGGAGGAATTTAAACCAAGCTTAATCCTAAGTGCTCCCTACACAGGATGCCTGTCCCCTGAACTCACAGGTCCCTTCCTTGCTAAAGGATGTTCCCTCCATTTCCTCTACTCCTTCTAATCAGCTTCTCCATCCTTTTTCAAAAACGGTAGCCAATTTATATAAGGTCTACACTGCTTTGCAGTGTTTTGAAAACAAATTAGAAATAGCCCTCCAGTTTTCCAGAGGTGATTACATCCAAGAAGCCTTAGGAATGTAAAGGAGAGGACAATATAAACAACAGCTCCGAGATAACTATGTCCGCAGCACTGTGGTAAGTGACTTCTTTTCCTTTTTCGTCCATCAGCAAGATGGAAGCTGGATTTGGTCCATTGCATAAAGCTCAGTGACCAGTGCATAAATCTGCTATTCGATCCTGGAAGAACTCTAAGGATCTAGAGTTAGCCGAGGAATTGCAGCAATGCTGGTGTTTCCAAGGGCCTAGGAAAAGCGAAAAGTCCTGGCCGACTGGCCACGAGGTCCTGTCTCCCAGGCTGCAGGTTTGTCTCCGTTAGCACAATGGACCAGGCGTCCCCCCTGCTCAGAGTAGACATGACAGGATTTGTTCCCTTTTGGCTGTGTCAGTTCTGCAAACCAGATATGAGAGGCTGCAAGCTCAGGAGAGCCTGCCTTTCTGGAACACCATTTATTTGGACAGGACAGGCCACTAAGGCGTTTTCGTCTCTTTAAAGCTCCCAGGGCAGAAAGCATATTTGAGGAATTCCTTCTTTCAAAGATTTTTTTTTTTTGCCCCTTCCAACATTTTGTTTAAGAGAAAATGAGATGTCTATCTTCTGTTTCCTTATTTTTTTTCAGGAAAGCAAAGGGTTGTTGACTTCCTCCCTCTCCCCTCCCTTCCTTCCTTCTTCCCGAAGGTACTCATCTGAGAAAAAGAGAACGAAGTATTGTTCCTGTTCTTCTTAAGTCATTTGAAACACTGTCCCTGCGAGTTCTTTAAGTTCCCTGCAATCTGTACACAAGAGAAAGAGGGAGAGAGAGAGGGAGAGAGACAGAGAGAGCCAGGGACCAGGTAAAGCGGTGGGGCTGCTGCAGCCATTCTGACCTCAGGAGCTGGTAAGTTACCCACACAATCCTTTCTGCTTCCATTTCAAAGTCCCTGGGATGGAGACTGGCCTGGGCATCTTCCACAGAAAATACCTTCCTGGGTGTAGTCCTTAATCACAGGGTGCGACTGCTAGATGACCCAGAATTTGAGCTTATACTTTTTTTTTTTTTTAATAGAATACTGATGCTTTGCGGATCTGAGGCTGGCAGAACTGGAAATAGAATTGCATTGGGGTTAAGGAGGACAGTGTGTGAAATCTGAATTTTGGCACAGATAATGTGGCAAGGTTAACCAGGAGCCACTGGAGTGTGTGATGTGTCCTACTGGAGAATTCACTCCTCCTCAGTGCTGTGCCCTGGGAACCTTCTCAGGGAGTCTGTTAAGAACTGTGGTTTGCTCTGGGTTTTTATTACATATTGTCTGGATTGAGTTGCCCTTCTCTTGTACTTTTCTTTGCATTCAGCACCCGACACCCTCTCCCCTCCCAAAAAAAGGGGGATTGTTAATTTGTGACTGTTATTCTGCATCACTGAAGTAGAAGGGAAATATAAGAAGGGAATGTCACTTTGGAACAACAGTTGGAGGGAGGCTTAGGTGTTCAGGTGCCACATGTGTGTTGACTGTAAATTTATTATTCACTGTTGATGGAAGATGTCATCTGCCACACAAAAGGAGGCAAAGATTTGGGGGCATGTAGCTTTAGTTTTGGAAAACAGCGTGCGTCTAGAATGGGATGATTAAGATTAATCGCTGTGTCAGTAGGAGTGAAAAGCTAAGCCATAGATGCAATTGAAAAACATTCTTTGGTGCCTGGTTTTCCAAGCGCTAGATAGAACACAGAAAGCTAATGGAGCTTATGCACACGACCAGTTTCTGAAGACTCACTTGCTTCCATTAAATTCGTCAGAAAGGATAATGTTACCAAGTACTCATTATGGCAAGCCATGAGGGAGCCGAGATCATGCTGTCAAAAATAGGTCAGCAAGGTCATTCCAAAAGACTGTGTGTGTTTACTGATATCAATAATTTAATTCAGAGTGGCGCTAAATGGGCGAGGGACAACAGCCATACATAAATTTTACAATATTAATTTCTATGAAATGTACTGGCAGAAATTTCCTGGGATCTGAAGAGTATAATAAAAATAGCTGGACTCTCATTTTAAAATTAATTTGGCCAGATTATACTTTCCCCACAATCGAGTAATTAATCTTTATGTGAAACTGAGCCATCATCTTAATGAGAAAATACGATGGACCTGGTCTGTTATGTAGGTTTGGTTCCATTAGTAAGACCTCCTTTTTCTTCTATTTTCAAAGAACTTTCCTTAGAATCACTGTTAAAAAAAGAGGTGTGATTAGTGTTTGTCTGCTTGAGGATGCAAAGCGATTCTAATGGCAGTCGCTGGTGGTTTCCAGCTCTTTGCTACCTACCCCAACCCCCTGTCTCATAGGTCTTCAGGTTAAAAAGTAGCCGGGGCTGGTCATCTTGGGCTTTTTGCATCATTTATCAGCCACTGTGATCCCAGAAGAAAACTCAGGGCTGCGATCTTGACTTGCTTCTTTCGGTTTCATTTCTCCTTGATAATGTTTAATGTGGGACCCAATTAAAACAACTGCACAGGACACTCTCTGGTTTTACTTATGGAGTAAAAGTGTCGGATGCAACATAAATAAAAGCAGAGTCACTCTGACCAAAGACCAGGAAGGCAAAGGTGGGAAAGGATAGTGTTACCAAGAACTCACTATGGCAAGCTCCGTCTTGGCCCGGGACTCAAGCCTAAGAACAGGGAACACACAATTTTCTTTAAGAGTAAAAAATAGATATTCAATGTTTCAGTGAACAGCGTAATGTCACTGCCATGAGAATGTTTATTAGATACTGGGCAGGGCAGGGGTGATGGTGGAAAGTTTGGCTACCTGAAGATACTAGCCACTGACTAGTCTAGGCTCTGCCGCTACCTCTCAAACTACCTTATTCAACTCCAAGGAGTGAATTGGCATTTCTGGAAACTTCCAGAATGACTGTTCTCTGGGGTCATCAGAAGCTCTCTTGTGGCATCATTAGGGGAATTCCAGTTTGGAATGATGCAGAATTTGACTCACACAAGATTTTGTTAATTAATTTTTGCCAAAAGTGTCCACATAGGTAGTTATCATTTGTCATACTTTTTTTTTCTCTCAAGGTACTGGGCTAGTACCCAGGACCTAGTGCATGCTCAGCACACACTCTACCACTTATCTATACCCCCAACCCCAATATATAGTTTAAATCATGTGAGCATATATGACCTGCAGCTCTGGGTGCTGGTACTTAAATCAGAGCCAATAGAACATCAAAAGCACTTTGGTTTCTGTTGTATGCAAATTTGGGGTTGAATTCCAGCTTGGTGACTTACTGATCATGAGCCTTAGGTGGGGTCCTTACCCTAAGTCTTAGTATCCCCAAACATAAAACTGCATCAACATAACTGAGTTACTCTGATGATTAAATATGATTATTAATATAAAGCAGTTAACACAATGCTTGTTAAGTAGTAAGAGTCAACCAATATTAGCTGTGATTTTTCAAGAGCCGTTTGTTAACATTGAAGAGTCCTGTATTTTTACAAATAGAAGGAATAGAATTCAATCTTCTGTAATCTGGATTATTATTCTTGTTCAATGCTGTGCCAAGCATCTTTCAGAACAAAGCTTATTCCCTCTAGCTATTCAATTGGGCACACATTGACACATTCTGGATTCCAAATTCTTATAAAAGAAGGTGGGGTTTAATGTGCTGATATTCATCTCTGATTCTGGCAGAAGCAGCCGCTTTGGCCTCACTGTAGGTCAGCGGTAGCTGATGGAGCTCAGAGCAGGGAACGTTTGCTCTGGGACCCAAGTTTTCAACTTAGAGGAATGTGCAGTAGACATGACACGGCAGTCTCCTCTTACCCACTTCCCCAAGCTCCCAAGCTCTGTGTTGTTGGTGACCTTTTCCCTGGCTGCAGAGGGCTGCAGACACTTATTTTGGACTTCATGGTGGCTGTGCCATGACTCAGCTAGAGAGAAAAGCCCTGGAAGTGACACATTCTCCCCCAACCCAGGGCTGAGTACACTCGGAGTTCCCTGTCCTCAAACATTCCAGCAGCAACCTACTCACCTTCACACCAGTCAAGAGGACACCGTGTCACATGGGTGTGTGTGTGTGTGTGTGTGTGTGTGTGTGTGTGTGTAGGGGGACGTGTTGGATCCAACAGCAATTTTTTTCTCACTCTGAATGTCAAAACCTACATGCATGTTATTTCATCAAATAATAATGATACTCTTTTTAGGTCTTAAATTTCCTTTCCCTTTTCAAAAGCAAAACACACAACAGCAAAAATGACTGAACATCTACCACCATCAGCCCAGAACTTTGAGTTTCTTGTGTTAGAATAAAAGGCTCAGATACAAGAGGGACTTGTCTGAACACTCACCTTAGGGGAACAAATTGAAGCTGATTTCTTCTGCACTACTGTACAAAAGGCACCTTCTAATGCGGCAGGATGCAGTAGATCAAAGAGCAGATTATCACTCTTGTTCTCAGCCCACCTCTGCCTCTCACTGTACGGTGACTTGCCAGGTTTTTTCATTTCCTTGGACTTTCATTTTCTTCTCTGTGCAGTGTTGCAGAGGGACTCAATCAGTGACCTGTGTGTGAGTGTGTAGCAGAATTCACCTGGACCTTGTTTACACTCCTCCTGCCATGCTCACTGCCCCGCGAGATCTACCAGATTCTGCTGCTGGTATCCTGAGGGTGGTCTCTGGCTCTGCCTTCTTCAGGATGGCACCGATGCTAACTCTACACTGATGTTTTGAGAGCCATGCTTTTAAATGAAATGTATGTTATGCACTAGATGTTCTCTTTAGAAGTTAGTTTTGAAGGTAGCATTATTTGAAGGTATTGTTATTCTAGAAGCTTTTAGTATTATGGAATCAGAAATGTCCCAGCCAGTTAAGCAATCTGATGATACTGATCAATGTACAATAAGTGTGTATAATCAATTCTCTATTTCTCTATATCCTTGGCCCCAGGGATTTAATCAACTGCAGACTAGGGAAAAAAAAATGCCTTTCTGTTGAATATATACAGGCTTTTTTTTTTCATTGCCATTATTCCCTAAACAATATAGTTTAACAACTATTTACAAAACAGTTACATGTATTAGGTTATCACAAATTATCTATAGTTGATTTTAAGTATCTGGGAGTTTGTGTGTGTAGGTTATATGCAAATACTAATCCATGGATTTGGGTATCTGTAGGAATCCTGGAGCTCATCCCTCATCCACACCAAGGGGCAACTGTATAGACCATGAAAAAATCAGTTATTTGGAACTATGAATATTATAATTCTGTATAAACAGCATTTTTAATTTATGTATTTCCCTATTATTTGCAACTTACATATAGTGATATATATATTTTTCTTTATCAAGAAAAACACAAATATTAAATATTTTCTATCTTAGAACACTAGTAGATTTGATCTTGTAAGGTTTTGCTTTTTAAAACATCTTATCATGGTGCTGTGTTCAGCCTGTCTTAGAAGTTATATCCTTCTCCCTAAGTTAATAGTGATGTGGAAAGGCCAAAGAATTGATAGTGGTTTTGAAAAATCAGCACTCAATAGTCATGTTAAATTGGCTTTAATTACAAGAAAAATATGTAGCTTATCAAAAAAGTTGTTCTTATGTTCCTGATCTACCTTTCCTGATCTTACTTAATTTTTCCCCTCATATGTCTGGATGGTTAATGAAACAGAGTAGCAGTGAACACAGTCTCCATCTGACAGGAACATGGAGACCACCAACACTGACATGTACTCTCAGAAATGACTCTTCTTCCTATACCAAATCCATTGACATAAAACAACAGTATTTAGATAAAAGAATAAAACTATCTCCTCATCAGGTAGGTGTATAAATAGAAAGTAAGCACCACAAAGACAGGAACTTTATTCTGTCCACTGCTGTATGTGCAGGGCCCAGAATAGTTCATAGCATATAATAGATGCACAATAAATATCTGTTGAATAGATGAATGAATGAATTAAGTGGACTGTTGAGTGACATGTGCTATCTTTATATCATACAAAATGAAGCAGTTGTCGTAAAAAAAAAAAAAGTTTGTTAAGTGTTTTTGGGGTCTGGACAATGCCAAACTGCCAGCTTGACAGATGTATGCCTAACCTGAATTAACTGAAATCATATGGGTTTGTTCTATCATTTTGTGCATGCAGCTGCTACGAGTCTATTAAAAATAAACTCATCCTGGCAAGGATCCTCACCACCCCTATTCATGGGAGATAAACATTTATCAGATAGGTACACTGAAAGACTGTTAGTTGCATTTTATTTCCATGTATTTTATGGGCAGATGATGGGTTAGCAAATTGTTTTTGGTCAGACAGAGAAAATGGTAATTTGTCTTTCCTTGACTAAAAGAGCTGTGAGCCAGCATTCAGCCTTGAGAATGTGCAGCACTCTGGTTTACTGTGGGCAAAGCTGTAAATCCAAGTTAAAGGGATGTCACTAGGGGTGAGTTTGCAAAACACCATGGGGTGAATTCTGGGACAGAAATGTGATATCCTTGTTGAGGACAATACTATTTTCTTTTATGTAATTAAAGGCAATGAAGATAGCCAAAATACTGGATTGAGGCAGTTTTACATTTATTTGGCAAATTTAAAGTGGTAAATAGAAAGGTTCAATAACAAATTGGGATGATGCTAACAATTTTGGATGATACTGTTACATTTAACACCATTGGGGGTGGAAGGGTTCTGTAATTTAGAGTAGTAACTGAAAAAGCTTTCTCTATTTATATTGATGAAGCCTGTCTCTTTAGTGATGAGTACAGGAGACACAAAGTCAATTCTGTACCATCCGCCCATCTCCCTGATACATATGGCCCCATTTTAACCTCATTCTATGTGGCCACTGAAACCAAGAACTAATTAATATAACTAACAGCAGCTTCAGCACCAAAGACCCCTTGGGGAGGTGTCATTACTAGGTTTGGGGCCTCCAAAGATGCATCATTTCACTGAACCCTCCCATCCTAAGAAGTAGGTGCTTTATTCTTCTCATCTTAGAGAAAGGCAAAAACATCTTTTTTTTTTTTTAAGACAAATAATCTAGAGGAAGTGATTTGCTTCACTAAATCAATGTTGCACTTTTCAGATTTTGCATGAAGGAGGAAAGGTTAACGGTAGCTCATCATTGTTTAAAAGTTAAATATCCTCGCACAGTACTCTTCAAATGTTGTCCAGGGACCAACAGTGTGGCATCATCTAGAAGTCTGTTAGAAAGGCAGATCTGAAGGCTCCACCCTCAGACCTACTGAATCAGAAACTGCATTTTAACAAGACCTCCCAATGACTCAGTTGCACGGTCAAATGTGACTTGAGGGTTTTGATCTGTTGAATGCACATTGATCTTGGAATGTGTATCCTTGTTCCAGAGTTACAAAGCCATTTGTTAGTACCGACCATGTCCAAGATGGCGGAACTCTCTGTTAGATCGTGGCATTACTGAACGAGGGCTTTTTTCCTTTCCCTTCCAAGCAGCATTGAGCATGCTGATTGTGGTATCACCCGGCAAGTTAACTCCTTTCCAAAAGATCCCACTCTCGGGTAAGGTCAGAGTTTTGATTTTCAAGCCTATTCAGAGCATGGGTCATCAAAGTCACCTGGGGAGGATTCCTAGGCCCTTCCCTAGATTGAAGGAGTCTGGATGGGAACCAAGGCTCTGCCCATTACCCAAGGCACTGGCTCAGGGTAGGGAAATCTCCAGGGAGGGCAGTGATGTGTATTTGGGAGAATTACCCTAAAAAGAGTTCAGCTTTTTTTCAGCAGCTTGGGAAAAAAAAAAAAAAAAAAAAAGCACACATAAAAACATAATTAGGGAGTGTGGGAGAGAGCGCATTGTAGTTTTCCAGGAAGAATGGGTACCCGGCCAGCTTCGTCCTTGAATGTTCCAGAATGGGGGCAAGAAATCCTGCCGTGCTCCTTGGGTTGTGGGAGGGGAGAGGGACCCTGTCCTCCAGCATCCCAGCCAAGGAGGAGATGCCAGTACGCTCACCTCACTCTTCCCACTCAGAAAACTCTGCGGAAAGAATCCTTAGAGTTTCCTTTGCTCTGGGGACTCACCGTTCTCTTTTGGAACAGAAATCAAGAGGGGACTATTGTTGGAGGGGTGGGGAGAGGAAACAGGGCAGGAAGGGAGCAAGGGAGAGGACCGGAATAGCTTCTGGTGCTGCAGCCGGGAAGAAACAGGGCCTCTGCCTGGATGGAGATGGTGACTTCTCCCCCTTAACTGAGACCCTCTGGCCTCCTTCCACGGGAAGTGCAGAGAGACTTCAGGGTTTCAAGGCTGCTCTGTGGCACAGCTGCCACGCCAGGGCCCACTGTGCTGTCTCTCACTGGCCCGTCTTCTCCTTCTGACAGTTTCCTCCCTACAGAAGAGTGGAGCCTCCTTCCCCTCACCCCCAGCTCCCACAGAACTTCCTCAGTTCACACAACAAGCACAAGAAGAGGTCTTCCAGCATTATCCTAAGCAATGTAGACACAGAGCACTTTGCAGTGCTAAGGAGCACTATACTTAATCCATCAGGATGAGGTCCTGAGATGTTAGAACCCGACTTCGTAGGATGAGGAACACACACAAGTGCAAAGAGGCTACTAACAGGTCTATCCAGAATCTCACCTCCTACCTAGCTCTGCAGGGAGCTGGGCATAGAGGGACTGCTCTGTGCACCATCTTTATGACACCCAGCAATGCAGCAGGAACACGGGATTCTCCTCCAACAGCTCTCCAGGCACACCACTGATGTCACAGCATAATCCCTCATCTCTGGTGGGGTCCAGGTCTCCAGGGACTTGTCTCCTGGCTGCAACCTGGATCTGAATAGGGATGTTGGAGAAGAAGCAGAGAGCCTAGTTTTAGGGAAAGAAGGTACAGTCAATCATTTTGAAGAAGGCAATCCCATTTCTGTGTGTCTTTACCCCTCCATCCACTCAGACATATCCCACTATTTAACCTGACTTACACTGGCTCCTTGGTGCCCCTTCTGAGTGTCCTAGGAGAGGAATTTTGACATCACATCTTTAATACATGCAGTTGGGAAGGATATTTAATGATGAGCAAATCCCATCCCAGTTTTGGACATAAAGTGCCAAATATATTTGCTCTTGAACCAATATAGGTTTCTTATGGGGGTGGTGGTTTGCTTAATAAAGAGCTATCTCTTATGCATATGCCTCAAATGCTTTACACACATACATATAAACACATAGTTTACCTCAAATTGTTGAATCTTATGGAATATTAAGAACTAAGGAATGAGCCCTAAATTGTTCATTTGGAGCAAGAATGTAGTATCTGATCCTCAGTACCCTATACTTCCAAATATATTTACTGTCTTTGTATATTTTTGAAAATGATGTTACAAAGAGTTTGGTTTTTGTTAGCTAGTGGCATCAGGAAGAAGATAAGAAAAGTCTTAAGTACTATTGCAAGTAATTCATAAAGTTCTTCTTCCACTTCCTGTGTGTCATTTTGAGAATGTAAGCAATGCAAGAGAAAGAGCTAAACCTGGAGTCAGAGAATAAAGGCTGAAGTGTGCTCACTGACACATGAATAGATGGTCGATCAGCGAACCCAAATGCAGATGGGAATTTAGTGTATGATAAAAATAGCATTGGATATCAGAGGGGAAGTCAAATTGTGTAATTAATGATGTTGGGACAACTAAGTAGCTATTTAGGAAAAAAACAAACATATTGCCACTTTATTTCCTAAAATAAATTCCACATAGGTCAAAGCCTTAAAATGTTAGAAATGCAAACTTACTGTGATCCCAAATTGCACTAAAAAATTCTTTTAAAAAATGACGGCATAAAAATACTAGAAAAACTGAGAGATTTGTTTTTTGAATCTCAGAGTAGGGAAGGTCTTTGCTAGTTTTACTTGAAAGTCTTAGCATTTATCATACATTAAAACAAAAACTCCTTCAGGTCTAACCCAGTGAATAAGATCAAGACAAAAAAGTAGGGAAAACATTTTTGAAAGTACATCACAAAAAGCCTAATGTAAACAGAAACACAGGAAAGTGACCCGAAACACAGATTTCACACAAAATGGAACATAGCTGACTTTTAAACATGAAAAATAGAAGATACTCATCCTCATTTATAGTAATAAAATGCAAACTAAAACTCTGAGATTGCCAAATTTTACCTGCTTGACTAGCAAAGATGAAACCTTTGGCCAGGCACAGTGGCACAGCCTGTAATCCCAGCAGGTCAGAAGTGTGAGGCAGGAGGATAGCATGTTCAATGCCAGCCTCAGCAACTTAGTGAGGCCCCAGGCAATTCTGCAAGACCCTGTTTCTAAATAAAATATAAAAAAGGGCTGGGGATGTGGCTCAGAGGTTAAGAGCCCTGGTACCAAAAAAAAAAAAAAAAAAAAAAAAAGAAGAAGAAGAAAAAGAAAAGAAAGAAAGAAAGAAAACAAAAGTTAAAAAAAAAAAACCTTTCTGAGCACACATGCTCTGGGATTCTGGAGAGTACTCTCAGATATTTCTGGTGTAATTGAAATTTAGGAAAACTTCTACAGAGGCCAATTTGTAAATGTCTATCAAAATGTAATATTGAGTAGAATTTACCCTACAAATACACTTAGGAGATGCAAAAAGACATACCCACACTACAATATATTTGCCATAACATTATTTAAAACAGAAAAAAGAGATATTAGCACAATTTTCTGAGTAATAGACGGGCTAAATTAAGTACAGTACATTTGTACAATGGAGTATTAGTCAATCCTTAAAAAGGAGGGAAGAGAATATAAATGGATTCCAAGATATATGATTGATTGATTTGACAAAGATGAAGGTAATTCAAAGAGATATGGATAGTCTTTTCAATGAATGATACTAGAACAACTCAAATCTATATGAAAAAGAAAAAGTAAACTGACTCTTATCTCACACTATACACACATATGAACTTGAAGTAGATCATAGGCCTACATAGAAGAATTAGATAAAACTATCAAATTTCTAAAAGGAAACATAGGAGATTAGGCAAATAGCTCTTGGTTAAAACATGAAATGCACAAGTAACAAATGAAGAAATTGATAAAGTAGACTTCATCAAACTTAAAATCTTTTTCCCCTCAAGTAAGGTTAACATTTTAAAAATGGGAAGACAAGCCACAAATTAGGAGGAAATATATTCCATATATTTATTTGGTAAAGATTGGTTTATAGACTATTTAAATAATCATTTAAATTTGCTAATAATAAGACAAACAAATTAAAAAGAAGCAAAAGTTTGCATACTTAAAAAAAAGATATTCCAAAATTAGATTTGAGTGATGGTTGAACAACTACATAAATTTTTCTAGAACTCATCATACTGCATATTTTAAAGTACTTGAATTCCGTATTATGTAAATTAATTCATAACATGGGGGTGTGAAGAATAAGGCAGCTCTATATGTTCTGAGAATTGAGCAATCACCAACCTGTATAGTTCAGTATTGAAAAAAATATGATGTTTCCATTGTATGAAATGCTATCATTTTCCAAAAGTCTATTTGCTATGTATAGAATGTCTCTGGAAGGCTACAATAGGCTTGCCAATAGAATCTTTCTTTAGCTGGGGGAATGAGATGGATGGAAGACATGGGTGTAAGGGGAAAACTTAACTGCCTATCCTTTTTGTGTTCCCAATGAGAGAGAGAGAGAGAGAGAGAGAGAGAGAGAGAGAGAGAGAGAATTTTCAAATATACCAGTGCTATGACCATGGGCAAATGCCTGAGCCTGTTTTCTCACCTGAAAAATGAGGGGATTAGTTGACCACTAAGGATACTTCTGATTTTTAAATCCTGTAATCTGAAAACAACAGCCCTTATTATGTTCACTTTAGAGATGAGAAAACAGAGGTTCAGAAAGGGCACACAACACAGCTGCTTGGATCTTTGGGGGAATATAGAGTTACCACAAAGAGTTTGTATGTAGATGTCAACACCTCCTATTGGAAAACTGACCAAATAATATTTTAGAGGGATATATACCTCTGTTGTCCAAATTTGGTTATGTCGTGGGTGGTTAATTAACTAGAAATTAAAGATGTTACTAAATACAAAATAGCTTTGATTTTTTTTGTATTTTTTTCTAACTTATTAGGGATTTGCAAAATGAGTTTATTTTTTAAAATTTTGTGCTGAGAAGTTTGGGATACACTTCTGGGACAAAAGTTGGATTTCACTAACAAATTTTAGGGGGATATGATAAAGTCTGTGAAGTATATGGAAATATTTATCATTGTTGTTAATTTCTTCCTTCATCTGATAATTGTCTGTAAAAAACTCCTGGTTTCTTCCTTTATTATGTATATGACCTTGAGCAGTTTGCTTAACCTGTTTGTGTTCTTGTTTCCTCATTGACAAAATGTGGCAAAGAATAGCACCTACCTCACAGGGTGCTGTGACAGTCATACAATGCGATGTCTCCAACACATTCTTGTTGCATAGAAAATACTCAGCAAATCATGCTGTTCTTGCCACAGTTTTTGATGCATAGGCGATGCTCAATAAACATTTTGGGATTGAATTGGTAAGAGAACATGTGAAGGAGGAATAAAGGGCCATCTAGCATTGCAATTCATTTGCATATCCTTGGTCACAGACAGGACAGTGGGTTTTATGCAGATACTATATTGCGGGTATTTGCCTAGGTTATTGCAAGTTAGAGGAATAATGATATTTCTGGGTCTTTGGCCCAGCAGACTTTCCAAGTCTATCACCTGTGCGTGTTAGATGCATTAAAACATGCATTTAGGGACCAGCAGGAAGATTTGGCCTTAGAGCCAATGTGAGGTCCAGGCTTCATTCCTCATTACCAACCGTAAGAGGAAACAAGCCCATCGGCCCCTGAATAGGAGAGAAGCAATGCTCTCTTGCCACAAACCAAAATGCTGAGGACCACAGTTATCAGAGGGTCAAAGGAAGTTAGAATGACCTTTCATAGCAACTTAAAATTTAAGCCAGTTTAAAATTTCACTTCCAGCTCATCCTGTGGACATTTAGGTTTGTTACATCAACAGCCTTCTAGCCTAATAGAAACAGTTGTTTTTGGTCTTTTGGTGTTTGCAAGTGAGACTTTTTAAATGATTAATTAAATTTGTTCTAAAATGGATCCATTAAAACATAAAAATGGTACATATTAATGGAATGCCCTGAGACTTGAGGTTTTGCATGTAAGAGAAAAGAACCTATTGCTGGACCTTGAAAGGTGGGATGCCCTGCATTTTAGGACAGACTGACATAGTTCTTTTTTGTTTGTTTATTTGTTTTTTGTTTTACATTAAATTTTATTTTGGATTATCTATTACAATTTTGAATAATGCATATGTGCTATAGTTGTCTTAAAATAAATTATAACATTTTCTATTGATAACAATTTTGAAATCTAATTTCTACACAAAATGAAATACCTGTGACCTAGTTATTTCTGAAGGTAAATAGGCCAATGAAGAAATCATCAGCTTCTCAGAACTGATTGCTTTTTCTGAGACCAGCAGTAATAATAGTGGCAACTACTGCTCCTTGGAGGTCCATGTGGGGAGGTTCTGTGCTACCATATCAGACACTAAAGTTGATAAGATCCAGTCTGAGCCTTCCAGAAGTTTCCAGAAAAATTAAAGTTCCTATGGAAAAGTGAGGAATATATTTCCCTGTCATCTCCATCCACTGGCCCTGTTTCTGCTCACTGGGATCACATGGGATGAACCCAGTTGATCTAAGAGTCAACTCTTTGAAATACTTAAACATGAGCCATCAAGCCCCCAAGCCTCTATCAGGCCTCCCTCTGAACATACCAGGTGACTTCAGCCATCTCAACAAGGTGGGGCTTTAGTCTCTTGGCCATCAGGTCATACTCCTCTGCATATTCTCTGATTTGTCCCTGTCCATAATGTTTTACTTAGAAATTCCCCTTCCCTTACCACCCCAATGATTTTGGCCAGTAAAGAATAGGGCTGGAGTCTCTCAGGCCCATTTCCAGGTCCACAAGAAACTTCTAGGATCCTCCCTCAAAAAGTCAGGTGAAGGGACCTGGAGTAAAAGAACAAGAAAGGTGGAAGGAGAATTATTGATTTGACTTGCTATTTCTATATATCTTCAGTCCCAATCTTGTCTCCGGTCTTCCTCCTTCCTCCGTATAACCTTGAGAATATCTTACCAGTGTCATTAGAAAGATTAAATACCAATATAATTACAATTTATCAAGAGTTTTTGTTTTGTTTGGTACCAGGTACTTTACATTTCTTACTTTATATCATAATAACCCTGTAAGATAGGTTACTATTTTTTCAACCTCCATTTTTGCGTATGAGGAGATTGAAGCTCAGAGATTAAATAACTTGCCATTAGCTGGAAAGAGATAGAATCCAAACTGAATGCTGCCCAACTTTTAAGTTTATGCTCCTTCTATATTTGTAAAACTCTGTGATATAACACACTTGAACATACTTAGAACTTCACCTGGCCACACTAGGTACTTAATAAATGCTGGTTTCCTTTTCTTTCATGATCCTTTCTCTTCCTTTCAAGAATTTCATGCAATCCTCAAATGAGAAAGAGAGCTTTGAATTGCGCTACATCCCTGAGATAGTTGGATAACATGAATTCTGAAATGATAACTTTTAGCCATCTAAGTCCTTCCATGACGGGACAGCTCTATGGGGTCTCTGTTAACTAGGCCAACGAGTTTGCAGTCAAGGAATGGAATGTCTGAGGATTCTTTCTAAATAATTCCCACCCCTTATAGCTTCTTCCCCTTCCTTCAAATAATTTTATTCACTCTCCAAACTACTCAGTTATGTTCAGTGTCTTTTGAGCTCTAAGGTGCCTTAGACCTGGTCTTGCCTCTTTGGAATATGAGTCCACAGGTCAGGGCAGGATGTAGATAGCAAGGAAAGTGGTCTTGGGGGGAGGGGGGGCTGCTCTTTGGTTCCTCCAACCTCCAGTGGGGTCCTGTATGTCTCTCTTAAAGTTTCCGTTATGTAAAGCAGCTGTTATACTCAAAGCCAGTTCTCACCTGGGGGACAGTCCAGTTCTCCCTGGTGGCACTTGGAAATAGACAGGGGGCTTTGTGATTATCACAATTACTGGGGGTACTTTTGGCATCTAGTGGCTGGTGGTGAACAGGCATGTTACATTCTGCACGCCACAGTCCGGAACAACAAAAAATTAACCCCCACAAAATAGCCAGACCATCGCCTGCCCTGAGAAGGTCAGGGCCATGACTTTCTTCTCACCATGTCCCTCCATGTCCAGCTCAGTTCTCAGCCCTCCACAGATTCTTCGCACAGATCTTTTGAACTAATGTTCTCTTTTTTCACCTTGCCATGTTTCTGCATGTCTCCTCTTCTCTTCTACAGGAGCATTGTTCTTGCCTCTAATTTCAGGAGCCACCTTCAAAGGTAGAAGCCTTATTTAGCTGTCTCTCATCTCGGTTCCATTTCTTTTTCCCTCCTCTCAAAGTTTTCAACAATTTGGAAACCCACAGTACTAATGAATGCCTTGTGAATTGATCAATTAGATTTATCCTTTGAGTATAACTTGAAGGCCTGACTTTTGAGAGTCATTTTAGGTGGGAACATTTTTCTCCAAAGTAGATTAAATGCTCTAAAAAGCTATTAGGTCCATGGCCTAAATGATTAAGTTGTTAAGTGATTAACTCTAAGTGACTTGGCCAAAGCAGCCTCAGCGGCCCTGTTGGCTTCCCCTTGTAAGGAGCAGTGAGGAAAGAGCTAAAGCGGGATCTGACTGTCTTTGCCATTCTTGCTGGGACGTCAGGCATACAGGCACTAAGCAGATCAAGGACTCCAGCTCCAGCCAGGACAGATGACCCAGCAGACGAGAGTCAGTACTGGGTCCCTGCCGGGTTTCTGTGTTGGGTCTTGGTGACAGAAGCATGCTGTGGCCACGCAGAGCGTTCTTGTGACTGGAAACTTTTGAGTTCATTGGTTTTACTTTCTGACTGATTCCCTTGAGACGACCCTTATCTCCTTTCCTTTTTGTAAATTTGGAGAGAAGGTTCTCTTCCTGTCCTGGGAATTCCCAACTCTGCCCCACTCAGGGGCTCTCCCACTTTCTTAAAGGATGCTAGGGGATACTTTAAAAGGTCTTAAAGTTCATTTTCAGTCTTCTCAAATTGAAAACATCTCTCTGAAAAGCTGCATTGCCTGTGACTTGGGAAGGATCTGGAAACAGAGAAATTTGGTAAGGGAGTAAAGGACTAACATTTATTTAGCAATTGCCATGTACCATGCATATTACATATTTTAATCTTCCTTCAGATCCATGAAGTAGCGTGTTAGTCAGGATAGACTAAGCTATGTTTCAATAACAAACAGGCCCTAAATCTCCACAGAGAGAGAAGAGAGAGAGGATTTATTTCTCAGTTCATTACATATCCATCACATTGATCAAATGAGGCTTTGTGTGGCTTTGACCCTGGTCATCTTAACCAAACAACTATTATCTGAAAAATTTAAGATTGCTATGGTAGAAGAAACGAATATGATATGAAATCATGGACTATTTCTCAAAATTACAAAATAAAATGTCACTCATGCTTACACTTTATTGGCTAAAGCAAGTCATCTAGCCATACCCACTTAAAAAGGGGATAAGAAAATCCATTCCAACCACGTGCCCATGAGGAGAACCAGAATATTTGATGAGTAAAGTGTTATTATTCTTTTTTTATAGCTGAGGAAACTGAAACCACTGAGCGGTGGTGGAGCTGTATTTTGAAGCCTGGTTTTGTCATGTGGTCTTCTGAGCTTTTTGCTCTCCCACGGTGGGTGCTTTCCACAGCATGCTGCACATGGTGTCTACCCGCCTCTCCGAATGCTACTGCTAGGGCTTGAGGGGTTATGCAAGTGCCCCAGGCAGTGGACTGGTTAAAGCCACATCAAAATTACTGTGGCTCAGTCATTATTTTATTTGCCCATTTCAGTTCTCTTTCAAGGGCTTCAACACATTTACTGTGAAATTATCAAGTAACAGAAATTTTATTTCTGAACACCTTCCAGATTCCTTTCTCAAATCCTATTCTCAAGTGTCATCGATTTCCTTTCATATGACTTTTATTTGTTAAATAAGGAGAGAAGGGCCATTCTCTCCTCAGTTCAGTAAGGCTGCTAACTGGTGGATGCTCAAGATCCAGGAGAAAGGATGCCCCACATTTCTTCTATTACTTTCAGCAAAAACAATCTCCGGGGGGAAAAAAAAAATCCTTGCTCAAAGGAACAATAAGATAACCAGACTTGTTCCATTAGCCCTGAGAAAAGCAATCCCTGTATTTCATCTCCCTGGAGCTCAGAGACATGGCTTGTTAAGTCAGTTCTTCTCAGACTTTTCCATTTCAAGTACCCTTAATGGAAGAGAAAAATCTGAAGAAGAAAGGTCTGAAGAGGTCTGCCACAGGTGGGATTTGACTTTAATGTGTCCTGGTGTTTTGCTTTCTGTTCCATAATATACTCATGTTTGTTTGAATTAAAAATTTTGTTGGCAGAGTAGAGGCAACAGAGTAGAGGAAGGGGATCAAGTGGGAGGGAGGAGGAGAGGGCATAGGGAAGTACTGGAGAATGAAATTTACCAAATTATGTTACATTCATATATGAATATACCACAGTGAATCCCACTTTTAATTATAATTATAATGTACTTATTAAAACATAATAATGGAAGGTAGACCAAAAGAGTAGAAAAAGGGATCAAGGGAAGGAAAAAGGGGAGGTACTAGAGAATGAGATTGATCAAATTATGTTTTGTGCATGTATGAGTATGTCACAATGAATCACATTATATGTAATTATAATGCACCAATAAAAATCACAAAATACTGAAAAAAAATTTGTTGGTATTCAAAACTAAATAAAATGGATAGCCCAGGAGATATTTCAACTTGTTCTATGGTTTCTATCATCTCTAGAAACGTGACCTTGCTTATATGCTTATCATATAATTGATATGAGGGATAAGAGTTGCTGTCATATTGGCAATCCATGGTGTGTTCCCCTTGGTGGCTGAAGTACCCCAGGAGCTAGGGCAGGATAAAGGTGAGGAGGAGGAAGTGGGGAGGAGAGGAAGGAGAAGAGGACCATGAAATGATATAGGAGACAAAGACAAGCAAGTACAGTCAAGGAGAACCCCAAATGTGCCCTTAAAAAAAAGCACCTGGAAATAACTTGGAACTAATTTACTGATTAACACAGTTGCTAAAGAACTACATTTTTATTCATTATACTGCCTTTATACATTAAAAAAGACAAAGTACTTGGTGGGAAACAAAGCAAGCTATAGCTTGAGGCAAACTGTTTAACCTTGCTGGTGTCCAGTGCATAACTCAAGTGCTGCTCAGCCTAATGAAGTGTAAAGTTTGCAAAAATCTTTGAAGGTGGAGAGTGCAATTTAAGTATTATGAATTATTAAATAGAATGCCCTATTTAGCAAGGAAACTCTCCAGTAGTATTATATGTGCTTTAACTAGCCATCAACATCTGATAGAGCTGGTTGTCCAGTTTCAGGACAGAAGGGATCCAGTGGTTTTTTTATATGGAAAATGGAAAAATAAAAGAACAAGGAAACAAGGCAGGTGGTATGCACCAAATGGAATGTACCATTAAGGCATCGGCTTGGTTCAGAGAGAGATTCCTGAGCTAAAGAAGGCCTCATTTACTGGAATGGAGAGACATAAGGCCAAGAAATTGCTTAGAGGTACCTTGTCTTTTCCTGTACACATGGAGATGCACTCTGTGCTGGCTGCTGCTACTGTTTTAGATCAGAATCTCAATTTCAGAAATAGCCTGAGTCTGTGTCCTTGGAAAAGGAGAGAGTTGTGCAGTGTATTTGTATGTGGTAGGGAAGAGGAAAGGGAGGTGGGAGGATGTTGGCAGGAGCCCTGTTAGATGCTCTCTGGAACCAAACTGCTTCCCAAACAGCTGCCAGGTAAAGCCAAGTGGGTCTCACAGATGACACAAGCCGGTTCTGCCCATGAAAGCTGGACAGCTGGTTACCAGTTGGCCTATTTCTCAAGCATATAGGCTGAGCCTCAGTTTCTCATTCAACAGGTATTGATCAGGCGACCATCTCTTGCTAGGCACTGTTTAGGTAGTAGGGATATAGTAGGGAACAAAAGACAAATATCCCTGCCCTCATGAAACTTACTTTCTAGTGGAGGGAAAAATGAGTAAAATGAGTGGTATAGGATACAGGAAGGCACAGAGAAAAAATAAAAAAGGGAAGGGAGAGAATAGGGAAGGTTTGGAGGGCAAGGTTAGAGTTGCCTTACTGAAAAGGTGATATTGCACAAAACTTTGAGGGAAGCTAAAGAGTGAACCATGTAAGCATCTGGGGGAAGAACTGCCCAGGCAGAAAGAACAGCAAGTGCAAAGGGCCTGAGGTGGGAGAATGCTTGGTAAGTACAAGAAACCACCAGAGGCCAGCAAGATAGGAGTGGACTAAGCAAGGGAAAGAATGTGAGGTAAATGACACCAGAAGAGCCTTGTAGGCCACTGTGTGGACTTTGGATTTTTTTCTGAAATAGAAGGAAAATTGCTGGAGAGCTTTGAGCAGGGGAATGACATGATCTGACTTTCATTTTAGTAGAATCAGCCTCTACTACTGTGTTGAGTGGGCTAAAGGACCCCGAGGGTGGAAGTGAGGGGATGACTGAGGAGGCTCTTGCAGTAATCCTGCAAAAGCTACTATGGCTTGACCAGAGTAGGGGCCATGGAGTGGTTGGACTGTGGGTGGACACAAAAACGGAGCCCATGAAATGTGTTTGCTGCAGCCCATCCTGATTTGTTTACAGACTCTAACATGTGTTAATTCATATAAAGGGGCTCTTGTGTGGTCTGTCCAGAAGTACATTAACGAGCTGTGTAGGAATCATGGTGAGGAATGTCCCCTCTCCACTTAGTGGGTGACAAAGGAAAAAGAGTCACAGCCACAGCAGGAAGGCATCTTCTTATTCTTCGTTTGTTCCCTCCTGCTAACTGAGAGTCCCTTACGTATCAGGCACAACAGTGACCCTGAACTAACAAGACCCCTGCCCTTGTGTAGCCTACCGTCTATTCACAGAGTCAGACATTAAGTGAACGATCACCCAAATAAACATAAAACGACCACTCCGCAATGTGACAAGTGTACAAATTGGTGTCTCTTTCCTGGTCAGGAGGTTCTGCTGAAGGGACACTTGAGTTGGCATCTGAATACATACACATGGGCCCAGCAAAGTGAGGCAGAAGGAGAGCAATAGTGTTACAGGTTACATAAATGCACTGCTTTTCTGAAGGAAAGGGGGCATAGGGAGTGTGTGAGAGGAACTGAGAGGAGGAAAACTCAGACACCTTGGAGAATAGGGGTGAGAAAAGGATGGGAATGAGAGCAGGAAGAGACTGGAGGCCATCTTTGGATTTTGCACTAAGGTCAGTGAGAAGCTCCTAGAATCCTTCAAGCAGGGGAATGAATGGCGTGATCACACCTCCTGTTGACAAGCTCACTGTGGCTGCTGTGGGAAGAATGAGTCAAGGGTATGGAGTAAGGATGAGTTGAGAGATCATTTGTAAAGCCATTGCAGGAGCTCAGGGGAGACCAGGGAATCGGTGGAGATCATGATGAGGATCAATGCAGAGATTTGAAGGGTATTCATGAAGTAGAACTGAGTTTGGAATTGAGGGCTGATAGAGAGGGGAAGTTCAAGAATAATTCCTAGTACCTTGTTTGACTCATTGTAAAGTGGATGTAAACTTTCTTACTTGTAAAACTCACCTACTTATATTGGATCAACCTCAGGGGAAGTTGGAAAATTTATTTTTCAGCTGGGCACAGTGGTGCATGCCCATAATCCCAGGGGCTCAGGAGGCTGAGGCAAGAGGATCGTGAATTCAAAGCCAGCCTCAGCAAAAGTGAGGCACTAAGCAACTCAATGAGACCCTGTCTCTAAATAAAATACAAAATAATGCTAGGAATGTGACTCAGTGGGCAAGTGCCCCTGAGTTTAATCCCCAGTACCACCCCCCCAAAAAATGAGAAAATTAATTTTTCTGCAAATTTTCAAAAAATAAAGATGTATGACAGGATGGTTTGGTGTACAGTCTTAGTTGAAAGAGACAGGTGGGAGAGATGACCTCCCTCAGCCCTCTCTAGCCCCATGGCCTGGTTACAAAATAAGTTGATAGAGTACTGCACAGAAAAGCAATCTCTAAATCAGTGCTATTCTATAGAAAAAGCATGATCCAATGCAAGCTGCAAAGGTAAGTGTATATTTTCTAGCAGCTACATTAAAAAAGTAAAAAGAAACACATGAAATCAATCTGAATAATCAATTTTTATTTCACCCAATAATCCAAAAATATTATTTCAGCATGCAATCAACAGAATAATTATTCATGAGGTATTTTCCTTTTTCTCCCTTTAAGTACTTTTTAAAAATTCAGTGTGTAATCTATATGCTTAGCATGTCTCATTTCAGATGAGCCACATCTGATGTGCTCAAAAGCCACACATGGCTAGTGAGGACAGAACCGGGCAGCCCAGCTCTATACCCTCAATTGGCCACACAAACCTGAAATCTACATGCAAAACAGTGGATTTGAAAAATAAGGAAGGCCTTAAATAGTGCCTCTTACATCTTAAAAGTAAATCCTTTCTGTTTATCAGCTGTGTGACTTTGAGGACATGTCCACCACTTCATGCCTCAGTTTACCACAAGGAAGTGTGGTGGGCTGGGTGATGTATGCTCACCTATTCAGTTCTGTCAATGGTTGATTCTAGGTTAACTTTAGAAAGGTCAAATGCCTTTCTTTCCCTTCTCTTCATCTTGTCATCGCTCCTGAAGTGACCCTTAGACCTGCAGATTGCTCCTAGATCTTCTATGTATTGGAAATAGAGGTAACTGGCTAGTTCAATACTCAACTAACAACTCCCAGAGTGAGTTTCATTCCAAAGGAAAAAAAAAGGTGGATATTTTTAGGGAAATTTGAATACTGACTAGACATTCAAATGCTAAATGAGTCCATTGGTTTTTTTTTTTTTTTTTTTGGTATGCTATAGTATTATGGTTAAGTTTTTCAGAAGTCCTTAGGTTTAAGATATACCTCCTGAAATCCATAGCTGCAGGTTATGCATCCACAAAGTCATCCAACCTCAGATTGAAATATAATTTTGTTTAAAATCACATTTATGGTGAACGTGTGCAGATTATTTTTTCTTGTCATTATTCCCTAAACAATACAGTATAACAAGCATTTACATAGCATTTACATTGTGTTAGGTATTATAAGTAATCTAGAGATGATTTGGTGTGTACAGAAGGATATATGTGGGTTTTATGCAAATACTATCCTACTTCATATGAGGTACTTGAGCACCCAGATTTGATAGCTGGGGAGGTCCTGGAATCAGTCCCCTAGGAATGCAGAAGGACAACTCTATTTACAGATGAAACAATATGCTGTTGTGTATCTGCCTCCAAATCATTAAAATTGGGAGTAGGTAGGTAGGAATGAAATGAGATGGTCATGGATTGAAATTGGGTTGGGACATGGGTGTTCAATTATATTATTCTACTTTCACAGGTTGAATTTTCTATAATAAAATATTAAAAAAGGAAGAAGAAGAATCTAGCCGGGTGCAGTGACACACACCTGTAATCCCAGCAGCTAGGGAGGCTGAGGATTGGGAGTTCAAAGCCAGCCTCATCAACTTAGTAAGGCCCTAAAAAACTCAGCAAGACTCTGTCTCTAAATAAAGTATAAAAGAGGCCTGGGGATGTTGCTCAGTGATTAAGTGACCCTGGGTTCAATCCCTGTTACCAATCATTGTCATCATCATCATCTTCAGACTTACTTGGATTCTACTTCTGGATTTGAAAAGCTACCCTTAAATACTGTGTATACTTCATAGTGCAGATGAAAACTAGCTTGAACACCAGGAATATACACTTCTTATTTAATACTGCAGTAGAATGAAGCCCAGCCACATAATTCCCATCATAGCTTAAATGTCTCTGGTGGTTTCAGTGACTTTGCCCCCTCATCCATCCCTTTGGTACCATTTACATTAATATTCATAAATGAGGGTTTGTTGCCATTCAAGGAGAGCCCCCAGACTCCACCAGAGCCACACAGGTTCCCAGAGAGCTTGGTAAAAAATGTCATTGATTTGGCCAAAGCATGTTGCAGATACCAAAAAGTGCAGATACTTAACCCACAAACGTAAAGAATGCTACTTCCTTCTTGTGTTTTGGAGACAGCATGGTGCAGAGAGAGGTGGGGGGAAGAAACTCAGAGAGACTGTGACTTCAAAGGCTAGGCAGCCCAGCATCTGGGACCCACAAGAGGGTCATATATAGGCCACTTGTTGCCCTGGGTTGCCTGGGCATTGTCTGAATTTCTTTCATAATGCTCTAAGTTCAGTGGAAGACTTCTCCCCTTTTCCTGTTCACTTTGTTCTCTTAAAAGTCCTATTTGCTGAGGAGAATGGACTCTACCTCCCAATTGTTGCTTTTGTTCTTTTTTCTTTTCTTTCTTTCTTTTTTTTTTTTTTTTAGTGGTAGTTGCCTTTATTTTATTTGTTTATTTTTATGTGGTGCTGAGAATTGAACCCAGTGCCTCACACGTGCAAGGCAAGTGCTCTGTCACTGAGCTACAGCCCCAGCCCCTCCCTCCCAATTCTTACCAAAGACATTGGGATGCTTGATTTCTCACCTAGAATTAAAGAGCAGGCACTTATTTTTACCTCCAAAGGACAACTCTGGCTAATGTCTTTAAAAAAGTGTCTACAAGGAAAGAACAGGACTCAGTCTGAGAATGTTTTCCTTTTGCATTTTCAACAGCCAAAGGAGTATTGAGTTTAGGGTACCAACATACGGCACAAATGTTAATTTTAAGGAAAATTTGGCACACTTTCACGCTAAACTGTGCTACTTTCTACACATGGGATACTTGGCTTCAGTGGTAGCAATACAGTGCCAGATTTTCTTAAATGTCAGGCATTTTAAGAAATGATTTCTCAGAATTTAAAATTACACAGAAAAAAAAATAATAAATGCTACTGTGATGTTTCTAAATAAAAGAAATTTGAACCCCCAGGGAAAACAAGGTAACAGTTGACTAGAGTTCAAGGTGGACCGTTGATTGACTGTGGAACATAAGCAAAGTGCTGTTTCAATTTCTAAGTGATATGCTTTGCAATCCTGTCATTCATTGGCCAGATGATAACCTGCAAGGTGGGCTGTAGGGTCCTTTGGGGTGGAAGGAGCAAAGAAGGTTTGCCTTGACAATTCCCCCTGCCTGTTCAAAGAATCTACCTAGGCTTCCTGTATCAGATGAGTAGGTGAGAACTATCTGGAGGAAAGACTTCTCCTGTGTCGCAGCAAGTCCAGAGTTCGGTAGTCCTGGTGATCAGTGTAGTCAGATACAGAAATACATCAAGGCTGGAGCTCCATGCTTCTTCTTACTGAATTTCCCTTGACCCCTCTGGTCTATGAAGTTCACCACAAGTTCAGATCTGACTCTCTCGGCTTCCTGGACTCGTTCTCACCCACAGGCTCTTGGGGATCTTTTCTGGGTCATCATCTACATCATGATCAAAGACTCATCTCAAGATTGTTCTGTCTCTGATTGAGAGTCTGAATCCAGATTTACAGTTATTCTCCTTATCTCTGCAACAGAGGGAGAAGTCTAATGGTGTACTTCCCAGTGGCTTGATGAGTCAGCATGGGGGAGAAGGAAACTGGGAATGATACAAAGCATGGCAGGGACAGCTGGAGGAAAGGTCATCCAGCAGAAAGGTAACAGGAGCTGAGAGTTCAGACACTTGGGCTCTAGAACTTAAATATCTTACATCCTCCCTGTGTCTCTGTCAAAGGGAAACATTCTTTAAATCTGAACAAGATGGTATCAGAAGTTCTTCCTCTTGCTCCTCACACTCTGTGATTCATTCTCAATTAAGCCTTTTCATCTTCAGAGTATTTGTGGGATCTAAATGTAAAAATGGGTATGGAAGTTTTTAAAAGAGTTGAGAATTATTTCAGTGTAAATTATCACAACATCTTGAAATGATTCTCCCATTAAACCTTGAGTTTGGGGGTTTTTTAAATTTTTTTTTATTCCTCTTACAATGTTGGGTCAAGTTTAAGGGCTTACTTTTAATCTCAGGTAGAAGATGAAAGGAATCATAGAAAGAAAAATAAACACATTTGAAGAAATGAGTCACTTGAGTATAAATTAAGTTGACCTTTCTGGAAAATGATTTAGCAGTATGTATTAAGACCTAAAAAAAAAAAACCTCAAATGCTTTCTCTCCCTAATTCTATTTCTGGAGAATCTAATCAGAGAAAGTGAGAGAAACTCAACAAAGATTTATGAACAAAGCCGCCTACTGCAGTGTCATTTGTATAGTGCATACAAAAGCAGAGTAAATAGCATTGTAAAAGAAAAACATTGATGCATACTAAAAGACTTTAAAGAAAAAAACAGAATATTAACAAAGTTACTTCTGGGTTATTGATTACTTTAATTTTCTTCTTTAGATATTTCAGCATTAAATTTTACAATGGTAATGAATTTATATTATTTAAAGATCATTAAAATAAATTATGTAGAATTGTTCACCTTAATAGAATGTTGGTGCTAACACATTTTGTCTTTTTAATATGTCTTAATCAATAACCAGCTTATCTCAATTGCATTTATGGCTTTGCTCTTTGGCTTACCATGACTGTGCGGTGTTTATATTATGACTGCTATTTGTCATCACCCAGAGAGCTGAGTCACCTGTCAGTTTTAGGGTGTCCACATATGGTACACACATACTCCTTCCTTGAATTTCTTACACCCTCTTCCTTCACATGAAGTTCACAAGACATAGAATGGTTCAGGGCTTGTTTCTTTCTAGCATAAGATACACCCAGGGTTACTCTTCTAGTGTAGTTTGCTTAATCCTCCCTAAGAAGTTCTAAGGCAAGGACATCCTTCATTCATGTTGAATTTCCCAATATTTTCTACAAAATAGTTGTTTACTGTGAAAACTCAAAAGTTTTAGAAATTATAGGCAGTTCTGTAAACCTTAGATTCAATTTGTTCATACTTCATTATTGAGAAATAGATCAAAATAATTTACCCCTTACCAGCTGAGACTCTCAGTAGAAAGGTGTTTCATTATTTATATATTCAGTCATTCAAATTAGTTCCATCGTAGGTCAGCCTCACCATTTCTTCAGTGTGCAAAAAATAAGATGAAAACTTGAAGGGACCATTTCCTAAACATTCCATTGAATGATGTCATTAGATGTACCATTTTTATAAGAAAGCCAGAGATGGTTTATGATCTAATAGAATCAACTTGTTGCTTATGAAGGAGGGGGAGGGGGAGAAAGGAGGGAGAGAGAGAGACATTAATGGAAATCAACCAGCACCAACTCACTTTGGACTACTCAGAGTCAAAAAAGTGTCAAGGAACAGAACATGAGAAAGTACTTAGAAATGAGAAAGTACCCAGAATCTTCTTCTAGAATCAGTCTTACAGCATGTAGGCTGGCAGAACAAGTCTGCCAGTATCTTAATTGGCTTTTCTTTACCATCTCATCAATTCGTCACCTAATTCTTACTTAATTTAGATCCAACCATTTCTGCACACTTTTACATTGATTTTGAAAATGTCCTTCACACTTTGGTTTTAGTCTCTACTCACAAAGTGTAATTTGCATTAGGGTGATTTTATTTCACAAATGAATTTTTCTCCTGGGTGATTTTTGCCTTAGATGAGCCTTGGGCTTTGTGCATCTCATTCCAGGCATTGTTGCATAACAAATCTGTGAGACTCCTTGCACCTTCCTCTTAAATACATTAGTTTTTCTCCATTTGTCAAAATTCTCAGAGTTTTAAAATTAAAATCTTGGTTATATTTGTGTGGGTTGTTTTCATAAGTTTTAAATCTGAAACCATGCCCTCTACTCAGCTAAACTGTCTCAGGAAGGTGCATATTTATATAGAGAGATTCTATGTGCACGCACAAACTCTGGGACACATACACACACACACACACACACACACACACACGCACATGCACACACACACACAGGCATGTGAAGATACAGTCCTATATTTTTGGCCTAATCATTTCTATTACTAGTGATTCTATGATAACTGAGTTCCTGGCATTACTTGAAATTAACCCAAAAAGTATTTTCAAAAATTTATCATTAGTGTTGTTCTTGTGTATTGCCTTTGATGGTTTTTGTCCAATTTTCCACTAGTCACTTTCATGATTGACTTATACAAGCTCTTAGATATCGAATAATATTAATTATAGTCATTTATTGCTTAACAATGGTGATGTTTTGAGAAAGGGATGGTTGGTTGATTTTGTCATTTTGCGTATATCACAGAGTATGCTTACACAGACATGAATGATTGTATCACTAGCCAATATAACCTTGTGTAAACAATGTCATATATGTATATGGTCCATCATTGACCTGAGTATGATAGGTTTAAGGCAAGGGTACACTAAAGCCCACTCCACCAAAGAGCTGGAACTTCAAACTTTGAACAAAAGCTGGATCATATTTCCTGCTACATTGTTGTTGAACCAGTTGGGCAGGAGTCAGACCTGGGACACAGGGTTGGATTTACATTCATCCTAATGAGGAGGAGCCCTTTTAAAACTGGAAGAATAGAAATAGAAGAGATGAGGTCTTGGAGGAAGGTAGCCGTTGTGGCAATGGCAATGAAACTTACGAGTCTTTAAAAGGATTATTTATGTGACTGGAAACTGATTGACTTCTGTAATCTCTTCCAAGCTCTTCAGCTTTGGGATGATTTTTAGGGGATTTAGGGAGCCAATTTCTCCCAAGCTTAAATAATTTGAATGATTCAGTGGAGGGGATCCTGTGGGGTGGGTGAGCCCTTTCCGGAGCCAGCCACAATGGTATGAAGTGAAAGTCCTGGCTCACTGCTCCTGTGACCTGGTTCCTGGCAGGTGGCACCTGACTTCACATCACACAGAACGTTTTCCCCCTTTGCAGAGACTTTCCACATACACTTTCCTTGTTTGATTATCCAAGCAATAGTGTAAAGTGAGAAGGGCGTCCCAGAGTTTCCTATTCTTTTTATAGAGTAGAGACAAAAAGAATCTCAGAGTAAACTAACTTTCCAAACTCACTTAGCAACTGAGTTAAAAAGCAAGGTGAAGTGTGCAGTTCATCTAAAGGGGTGGTGTGGCCTAAGCCAAGGTATACAGCAAGAAACTGCCCACTTGGCCACTTTAACTCTCACCTTCAGCAAGAAGTAACTTCCCCTCTGTGCTTGATTTCTCATCTGTAAAATGGGACAGTAGTACTTTCTGCAGGATTGATGTGAAAATTAAATGTACAATACTTCATTTCCTTTTTTCTCTCCTCCTCCTCCTTCTTCTCCTCCTCCTCCTCCTCCTCCTTCCTCCTCCTCCTCCTCTTCCTCCTCCTCCTCCTTCTTCTTCTTCAGGTATTGGGAATTTAAAGGAGCTCCTAACGTTTGAGCTATATCTGCAAACATTTTATTTTATTTTATTTTATTTTTTATTTGTTCAACTTAGTTGTACATGACAGCAAAATGCATTTCAATTCATCGTACACAAATGGAGGACAATCATTTCAATTCTCTGGTTGTAGACAGTGTATAAAGATGCACCATTTGTGCAATTATACATGTACCTAAGATAATAAAGTCCATCTCATTCCAGGCACAGTGATGCAAGTCTGTAATCCCAGTGATTTGGAAGGCTGAGAAATGAGAATGAATCCCAAGTTCAAAGCCAGCTTCAGCAACTTAGTGAGGCCCTAAGCAACTTAGTGAGAACCTGTTTCAGAATAAAAAATACAAAGGGCTGGGGTTGTGGCTCAGTGGTTAAGAGCCCTTGTGTGCAATCCCTGGTACCACAAAATAAATAAATAAATATTTTTAAAAATTAAAGACAAATAAAAAGGGCTGAGGATGTAACTTAGTCTTGCCTAGCATATACAAGGCCCTGATTCCAAGCATGACAAAAAAATGTATACATATATTTTGAGACAAGTCTCAATAAATTGCCCAGGCTGGCTTGAACTTGTGATTCTTCTTGCCTTAGCCTTCCAGAATGGATTATAGGCATGCACCACTATGCCTGGCGGTTCCATGTGGTTTTGACTGCCACGTTGAAGTTTACATAGAAGGAGTAACATAGACATAGCCCTGACACTGAGCAGACGCTGCCTAAACCTCTTCACTGCCTTGCTCACAAACTCCCGAGAACTAACATGGCTTAGAAGCTTTCCTCTAAAGGCCCTTGTGTTTGTATAATCGCATTCAACCAAATGCCCTTTCCTATCCTAGCATTTACAGTGTGACCTGCATTGAGAAATATGAGTTATTGTTAAAAAAGAAAACCCTCAGTTATTAACCCAGTTGGCCATTATATAAGAGGGCTTGGTGAGAGTTCACAATAGTTCATGTGTAAACGTAAAAGATTGCTTATTGAAATGAAAGATTCTAGCCACAGGCCTGCGGGCCAAACCCAGCCCACTACCTGATTTGTAAACAAGTTTTACTAGAACTCAGGCACTCCAGCTGGCTTATGCCACGACTCTGCTACTTCCATTACCGTGGCATGGGCCTCACAAAGCCAGAAATATTTGCTGCCTGACCCTTGACAGTGAGAGTCTGCCAGCCCCTGGCTAAGACCTGCTACTTCCAGGTGGTGTGACCTTAGACAAGTCATTTATATTCTTTGTGCCTCAGATTCCTTATCTATAAGATAGGCCTAATAATAGTACTGATTAAATGAGGTAATTCATATAAAAATCATGCATATGGTAAATCCTCAGTTAACCGTAGCTATCTTGATTATTGGTAATATCATTGATTGATGGCAAAGCTCTTTGGGTAGAACATTTACCCTGGCCCAGGTCCCTCAGCCCCACAGATATCAGTGGCATCCTTCCCTGCCACAGTCGTGTTTTCCTAAGATCAGCCATTTCAATGCCATTAGCTCAATTTCCAGGACGTTCAAAGCATATTCTACCATTCCTCCACTCTGAGGAAGACATTTGGATCCATGTCATTGAATATTTTCCAATAGTCTGTGTACCCTATCTGGAGAGGGGGAACTGAGTGAGGCATTTTGTGGGAATTAAATGTCGAGAGTACCAGCTGCTTCTTTCTAAAAATATAAGCTAGATATTCCAAAAGGTGTGAACCATCAATCAAAGTATAAGGAAAGATTTCGCATTTAGTTGTTTGTTGTTAGAGAATTAAAAAAAATTTTTTTAAGGAAATGATTTGACAAATGGCTTGGAAAGCCATTGAAAGAGCTAAAAAAAAAAAAAAAAAAAAAAAAAGCAGTCTCCCTTAACCTCCTATAGATGGTGGGAAATGCTTTCTCAACGTACAGACGTCTCATCCTGTAGTCCATTCTGTACATGGAGGTGATTTCCAAGAGAGAAGTGAAAAGGAAAAAAAAAATCCCACAGCCCAACCTTTCAGAAGGATCCTAGTCATGCAGAGGAACCTTCTCCTGCCCTCTTCCTCATTGTCAAGTTTGGCAGGTTAGAAGAGCCAGCCCCTTGGGGGACAAATCCCATCCCAGCTTCTTACTAGATGGCTGGACAGGGCCTTGGTGTGGGGCAGGCATCTGCAAGGAGGAAAAGGGATGGGCATCTGTCTCAAGTTCAAGACTCATGTCACTTATAATGCAAATAGTGCACTTGTGCCTACTACCACCACCATCAGGGGATAGCATGACCTGTTCAGTATGCTTTCTTTTGGATTATCAGACACCTCCTGCACCTCTGCTACTTCAAATGTTTGTTGCTTCATTAGTTCAGCCTTAGCAAGAGAAAAGTATTCTCCTTGCCCTCAAACCCCAACCTTAATGGCCTGGATGGGTGGTGGAAAGGGAGAGATGACTGAAAGTCACAGGGCTCCTTCCAGCACAGAGCCTCCTCTGCAACCCTGACCCATGCACTTCCCTTATTGCATAAGCAATGCCATTTGCATTCAACAGAATTTATTGAGCATCTCCCTTCAGGAGTTCCCAGCCTTGGATGACTGTGAAAATCACCTACATCAATGCCTGTGCCCCAGCCCTAAGGTCTGTGGAGGAGCCAGGGCATTGCATTTTTAGGAAGGAGGTGCGTTGTACAGTTTGAACTTCCTAAGTGATTATAACCTGTTGAGACCTACCATGTGCCAGACTTTCTTCTAGGGTGATAAAACACTGAACACAGGTCAGATGCCTGTTCTCATGGAACTTATGGTCTAGTGGGGGCAGCTAATAAATACAGAAATGACAAAGATACCTTTCTGGTCAGTCTACAAGGAAAATAAAATGAAGGGCTATGAAAGAGAAAGCTGGTGGGTGGGGAGCCTCATAAGTTTACAGTGAGTTCAGAGCACCGTGTTCAGGATGGTGAGCCTTCTTGTGATTCCTGAGCCCAGATTCTGCAGGCTGATGGACCCTGATTAGGCAGACTAGCCCAGGTTGCCCACTGGGACAGGAAGCTACCAGGTATCCCTTACCCTCAGCAACTTGGTTCCAGAATGCCCCTACTTCCCTCTTAACCACTATTAAATGAATAGCAAATAGGGCACATCTTGAATAATCCTCTTTTTTTTTTTGAAAAAAAATTATGTTTCCTCCATGAATGAGAACTTCTTTGATCACCCCACTTGGAAGTAGCAGCCTATTGTCAGCATCACGTACTGAATACAATTTCTGACTTACATTGTGATAATACGAAAAGCAAATTGAACCATCCTTATGTACAGGCACTCTGCAGGATAATTAGCTTATTTCCATTGCTGAGGTGCACATTATGAGCCCAGTTTCATAAATGAGGAAGCCAACTCTGAAACATTGAGAACTTGGAATATGACTTAGCTTTTTAGGCCTTTTGGATCTCTTCCCACTGGGAGAATTTATGAGCCTTTGATCTTTCATTGTTTTCCCCCAACTAGATAGAAGCTCCTCCAGGAAGGCATCCCTTTTATACTTCATTGCCAAACACTCCATTCTCTCCCACCTGCCAGGGACCTTGCTCGCGATAGGTAATAAACACAGCAGTGGTCAGTCGGTCTGTGAAGGCTGCCCGCCTGAAGTCTCACTGTCACTCCTGAGCCCCTGGGGACTCTAGGGAGGTTTTCAGGCCTCAGGCTTCAGAGTTGCTCTTCACCAGTTCCTTTGTGTGTGAGCAAAGATAGTAACTTCAGGCTTTTTCCTCAAGACCCCTGGGGAGTCCTCAGCAAGCAATGTTGGGATTCCTCAGAGGAACCCCAAAGCACAGGCATTTACCAATGAGTTATGTGGGTGTTTGTACTTTGGAAAGAAAAATCCAAAAGCAATTGTTTTATGCCATCTGCCTTTTTTTCTAATTAAAATTTTAAAAATTGATATTAAAACACCAATTAAAGAGTCATTGCAAGTCCTAGACTAGGGATCATTATTCAATAAGGCAGCCTTGAAAGTCCAGGTAAGAGGATTCTGTAGGTAAGGAGGTGGGAGAGTCTATACAGAAAAAGAAGTCCAGGTAAGGTATTAGGAATATCTAGAACAGTCTATCTTGTTGTAACACACACACACACACACACACACACACACACACACACATTCACACACACACATACACACACATTCACACACACATACATACACACATACACACACACAAACACACAGAATATGGTAATTGGGATAAAAGATGGTGTAGTGTGGCTTATGAGTGTGTGCGTGCGTGGGTGCATGCGTGTATTTGAGACAGGAAGAAAGTGAGGCTATGACTATGGTGATATATCATTGAATAAAACTAATGCAGAAATGTGAGAAGTTACAATAACCTAAGGGGGAATACAAACACTGTGCAAAACATAGGTTCTGTGATTATTACAATTTAATTGAAGGGTAATTAAATCTTCAGAGATTTAAGTAGAGGTACATTGTCTCCTCTTTCCTTTCTTTCTTTGCATTCTGCAGAGGAATGGTGTAGCCCTATGAGACCTTCCATGGGCTCACCAATGTTGCCCTGCCCTAACTCTGTGCACAAATCTGACAGCCCTCAGCCTTTCAACTGGCCTTTGTAGGGCTTATAAGACAGAATGCCAGAGTCCCACTCTCAGATCCTCTTCATATGGAAAACCCAGATTTGAGGGATTGGAGGTTGATCTTCAGCACCAACAAATGTTCTGTAAACAATGTGCAAATTCAACATAATGCTTACAGTAATAAATAACCCACAGCGATTTCAGTGTCAAAATTTCTCCACATAACAAATTAATTCATTCTGATTCTGAGCTGGCAACCAACAGTAATATTAATTTACCAGATGGAGATACAACCTAAATTCATATGTGCTTCTAATGCATCAAACAAATCTGTTTTAAAAGCAGATATAGCAATGCATGATAAGAGAATCACAACCAAGCAATGGTTATTGAATATGTTCATAGCAACCTGTATAATGCAAGATGCAAAGGGAGGTAGGAAAGTAAGAATGGCATGCTGCAGAAAAAAACAAACATGAAATAATCAGAGTACAGTACAGGGGAAAACATGTATTCAATCTAGGGCTCAGTAGGGTGATGCAACAGGAGTTGAAAGAAGAGAGAGAGAATTGGGTATAGAGTAGGGAGAAAAGGCTTCTGGAAGAAGTTGAAGTTCAGCCTGGAAGAATGGGGTGGGTCAATGAAAAGAATATTCCTGAATGGTTAACCAGTCTAAACAGAGATATAGAAGTAGGATTAGTTTGCTCAATGTAGAGAATGGTGAAAAGCTGGTCTGAGAGCTGTTGAGAGGATTTTTAGAGAGAAGGGGAACAGAGTTAGACTTGATTATAAAGAACTTGGAACGTCATAAGAGGAGTTTGCACTTGATTTGCTCTGTGTGTTAGGAAGGCCTTGGGGTTAACCTCAAACTGTTGAACTCTGAATACATTTGCTTAACTGACTAAAGAGTTCATCTTCTCAAACAGCTGAAAGACCGGCACCAGTGGGCACAAGGGTCCCACAGTGGAACTTGCCCTCTTTCTTGGTGGGAAGCATTGCCATTAAGCTTATTGTTTCATGGTCCTAATATGGCTGTTCTCCAGCCTCATACCTACATCCCAGGCAGAAAGAAGATAGGAAAGGAGATGGTGGATGAACTTTGCATAAGGAATAAATGCAAAAGCTTCCTTTGAAATCCTTATCAGTCTTTGGTTTGTGTCTCAGTGGCCAGAATTGTGGCACAAGGCAGCCCCTTATTGAAAGGGTGTCTGGGCAGACTAGTGATTTTCTTAGGTACATTGTCATCACAAGCAAAATCAGAGCTGTTTCTTAAGGCAAAAGGAGAAGTGGACACTGGAGCAGCAAGTAGCAATCTCTACACACTATAGTGTAGGTTCCTGAACTGAGTTACCTCAGAGAAAGTGATGACTTTTTTAAAAATGAATTTGGCTTTGGTATACAAGGGATTCAGAAGGAAGGAGAAGCTTCCAGAAGGATAAATGGAAGTCGTTGAAAGCAATCTAGGAGGAAGTGGTGGTCATTTGGACTAGAGTCCTGGATATGTTAAAGGACAGAAAAAGAGAAGCTGGGAGATATTTCCAAGGAACAATGAAAACAATTTTAACTTTACAATGAATGGTCAAAGTGGACGATTAATTTCCTGGCCCTTTTCTTTTTACTTTTATACATAAAATTAACATTTGGGGAAGATGGAAGGGTACTTATTAGTGTCTATTATTAAAGAAAACACCAAGAATCAGAGACATGTGGGGGCAATAACAAATCCTGGAAGGTTATTACATTTTAACATAAAAAGCACCTGATGGGTAGGAAAGGGCTGAGTTGGTTTCCAAGTCAGGGGATTCTTACAGGAATATGCTTCTTCTTGGGAACATGAACTTATTTTTCCAGGGATATCTTCTAAACATTACAGACCATTAGAATACATCTAAGCAAAATGAGGGCTGGGGGTGGAAATCATGGTGGAGCCCTTGTCTAGCATGCCCAAGGCCCCGCCTCCATCTTCAGCACCATAAAAAGAAAGAAAGAAAAATGAATCTGTTCTGAAATGCAAGCATTCTGCATATTTGTTAGAATGGGGACAAAAAGGGAAGAATAAAAAGGAAGGAATTCCACAGAACTCTTTTTTTTGGGGGGGGGGCGGCGGTTATTTGGTAGTTATTGTAAAGGAAAAGAATAAAAATTTCTTAAGACTAGAAAATTGTTGCAATCCAAAAATCTTTTCTAAATGCTATAAAATAGCAGTCATGGCACAAGACAGTGTAGTTACAGAAAGGGCTTAGGAAAAGCTCCCAGCCTAAAGGGGATCCCAGCATGTGGGAGACAGCTTATTACAGTACTCCAAGAGGAAGTTACCTGAAGGGTGGGGACACAGACTGTGGGAGCTGAGGGAAGAAGGGACTAGGTCCATCTGAGGGCTGCAGCTTTTTGACATTTCATGGTCCTACCATGACACAAATGGGATTGGACTTTTAGCCAGGAAGAGTTGTTAAGCAACTCAACCACTTTAGGGCATGGGGAAAGGAGGTGACATTGCCAGAGAGCCAAGGATCTCACCTTGGCACCTCCCAGAGCTCCTTCTCAACATTGGGGAAGGAGTCAAGGAGAAACTCAGGGATGCTTAATGGAGAAAACGGATTAGTGGTATTTGCAGTGTGTGATTTTGTAATTACTCTGACTCTTTATACCAGCTCATCTTTATCTGAACTTTCAAGGTTGAATGTAGTTTTATTTTTTTTTATACACCTGGCTTCCTCAATTCAGTTAATCCAATTTGCAAGTCACGAAACTCTTCCTCTATCATCCAGAAAACACTGATAGTGAGGCTAGAACACGGTGTCAAGTGGGAGAAATTCTTTTCTCCTCCCTCACATCCACAGGTATTCATTCCTTCATCCTCTTCACATTGTTCTGACATTTTAATGATAAAAAAGAGAAGAGGAATATTTTGAAAGAAAACAGTTTCATGTGTCAGTCAAAAAAAAATGTACTTCTGCTTCTTATTCTCTCATATTTAGTAAATCAAGCCACCAGATCAAGATTCTTCTATTGTGGCCCCTACCACACTTTTCTCCACATCTGGTTGTCAGTTTCTCTCACCAGATGCTGCGTTTCTCGAGCCTTGTGTTTGGCTGACTTGACACTGTCTTCCTGGCACCCAGCATAGTGCAGGCACGAGAGGCACCCAAAGTGGCGTGCTGAGGGAATGTTCCTCACAGTCTGAATCTCTGCTGTGATTTATTCTTATTCCCCTGAGGATATACATAAGCCTGGGTCATAAAGCTGTGTTCCCAAGGTGTAAACCAGGGTAAAATTTGCCTGGGGCATCCCCAAAAACTTCAGGCAGAAAAATCAAGTTGTCCAATAAAATGTTTTGAGGGGACTCTTCAGAGCTCCAAAGGAAGGTTATCCCTGGTCTAATTTCACCTGAGTGTTTGCTAACAAAAGCCAGTATACATTTTTATGTTTATTTTTTAGTGCAAGTGTTTTAATAGCTACATCAGTCCCAGAGTATAAAAGTGTAAGTTGGGAAAATCCACAAGCAGAAGTCTCCTTTCCACCTAGGGAATTGCACAACTCCAAGGGCACCTTTCTATTGCTTGTGAAGTTGCTAACTGGACTCCCAAGCCTTCTTCCCCCAAGTGGCATGGTCGGTCCTTCTCTCTGGAGACAACCAGGCTCTTGAGAGATGAGCTATGTATACATATACATGAGAGGAGGATGTATATTTTATAAGTGTAGCTATATTTTCTAAGAATGAGTTTAGTAAATAGAATTCTCAGGAAAAATCAATATGAAGCAGGTAAATGAGGAGGCCTTGAAATAAAAAGTGTAAGTTGGGGGGGGGGGTGAAGAAAAGGTATCCAAATGAAGATGATCATTCATCTGAAGGCAGAAGTACAGCAGGAATTCAAACCATACATAAAGAAAGGGGAGGGCCACAGATCCATGTACCCATTAGGATGGGCACCTCCTAAAGCTAATGGTCATTTGCATGGAGTGCCACAGGGAACCTGCAGCTGTTGCCCAAGTGGGACAGTCATGGTGGTCTCTCCTCCTGGATACTGTTGGAGGGAACTTGGGAATGTTCTACTCTGTGGTGACACTCTCTCAGAGGCTCAGCGGCATTTGACCACTGTCACCTTGGCAATTTCCAGAAGCCTCCCACATTCCTTAATATTATTTCAGTGAAACAGGACATTCCACCTTTCAGTTCAAAGAATACAACACACATTGGCCAAGGATCCTGAGCCAAGATGAAAGAAGGGTTGTACTTTCCGATATAGCACTACCCCAGCCACTGCCACGCCTTGGCTAAGCCACCTTCCTCATTAGAGATGTCCTTGGCAGTTAATTTGTGTGAGGTTGATTTGGGTGGACTGGGACAGAATAAATTTACCAGTTAGTCCTTCCTTCAGGAAACACCAACATTCTGCCTGAGATCAAGGAGCTAGAATATGGTATTTGTCAAGTTAAATTCCCAAAGTAATTATTGATTCCCAACCATATATAAAGCACCAGCAAAGTTTCTGACTTTCTAACCAGATTAGGTTAGAAATGTAGTCTCCCCAGGCACACAGAGCAGTGGCTAACAGCACAGGACCCTGCCAATGAGGGGAACATCAAAGAAACACGACAGACTTCAGAGAAGTGAGGGATTTGCTTCCAGCTGCGGTGGAAAGGAAGGTTTCACCTTGAAGATTTCATAAAGCTCCCACTAGGGGAGGTTCTTTCCACCTGAAGAATTTTGCAGCAGTCTGGCTGCTATATCTAAGGCAAGGTTTTAAAGAAATAAGGCGGCAGGCTGCTCAGGTAGGCCCCCGAGGAGAGAAGAGCCTGGTGGGTGGAAGGACTCAGCACTGGCCTGTGAGTTTCAAGATTCACAAACAAGTTCCATTTTTATAGGAAACTCAATCAGTCAGGTTTAGGGGAAATGATGCCCAAGAGCCATCTATGGACCTGAATATCCATACCAATGTATTCTTTTTACAAAGGGGTAAGAACATATTTTCTAATGACCAAAAGGATCTTGTCTACCAATGGCAGACTACTCTACAATTCAAAGAATGGTGGAGTGATTATAGGAGATTGTTTACTGAGCTTGCAATCAGGGACAAATATTAGAAGACCCAAAGAGTTAATACAACATCCCACAATACTCTTGCTGAGTACACACACACACACACACACACACACAATGCTGATATCTGTCATATTTAAATTCTCCCCATTGAAATGAATAGGAATTCATACCATCAAATTCCTATAACCCCTCCATACCCCTCTTTATATACCATATACACATTATTGGACGTGTTCCACAGATATGAACTGGTTACAGGAGTCTTGTCATCTTGGCTATTGTTGAACATTTCACAAATTTCTTAGTTACTTTTTTAGTAATTATGTGCAGAGTAGCATTTTGGGGTATATTTCTTTTATACTTTAAATTTACATTCAGTGTAATTCCTTATTTGAGTTGTGTGAGCTTTGACAAATACAGAATTGTGTATCCATCACCACCATAAATATACAAAACATTTCTATTATATTCTTACCCATAAAAAGTACTGTCTTGAGTTTCAATTTTAAAATAGGTTCTTTTTAGATAGTGGAATGAATTGGACATAACTTTCCTATGTTCATATATGAATACATGACCAGTGAAACTCCACATTATGTACACAACAATGGGATCCTAATTAGAATAAGTTATACTCCATGTAAGTATAATATGTCAAAATACATTCTACTGTCATGTTTATCTAAAAAGAACAAATTTTTAAAACGATAAAATAGGTTCTTTTTGAAAGATGACCAACCTCATCAGTTACATTGTTCTGAACATATCTGCTTATGAAAGGTCATAGTTTTTTAGCCTGATCTCCAATATGGTGCCATTTCATAGATGGACAAGATGAATTTACATATTTGCTTAGCTAAGAATAAGCATTTTTATATTTACTTAGCTAAGAATGAGTATATCAAGTTCATCTGATCTACGAACATAAAACGAAATTTAAAAAAATCAAGGCATAGTCAAAGGACAACTTCCCCCAGAGAAAGTTAGAAACAAATTCTAGCACTCCAGTTAGAATGCTATCCGGAGACATATTAGCTCTGAGGGCTGGGAAGAGAACTGCTAAGTCATATCTCCAATGCATTTCCTTCCTTTCAATGGGCCACGAGGACAGAGATAACCCCAATAGGCCAGCAGTTGCTCTGGGGCTCAAGTCATTTTACTCATTCCAGCTTTTCAGAAAGTCCCCTTAGTAGTGAGCACTTAGAAGAATGACCTATATTTCCTAAATGGAAGCCACATGCACTTTAATGTATGCAAGTAAGGAGTAGAACCAACTGTTGGTTTTTTATTAAGAGCTTCTTTTTAAAACAAATGTAAAAAAGTGATGTGCACCCATGCTCATTCAGGACATTTTAAACAACATGAAACTCAACTCAACATTATGTTATGATTAAGTCGTATTTTGGAATTTTTGGAAAAATTAATTATGTGAATTCAATTGGCTATTTGGTGAACAAGTCTCATCACCAAATAATATATTCTTGTCACCCATAGGACTCAGCCCATACCATGGGCTGACAGGTTACTTTTTATAACAGGATAGGAAGAATTGAGGTTTGTAAAATAAATGGGAGCCAGGTCATCCAGAATAGCCCTGCAGTCTGGCTACCAGGTATCTACCAGGCATCTCTTCTTGACTCTCCCACTGACCCAAGGAGTGACAAGGCAGGATATCCATTTCTTTAAGACCGTTTCACTCAATCTGCCAGATTCGTATAGAGACCCTTCTATTCCTGCCAATATCCAGAATTAAGACTCAAACATTACTTGCCAAATACCTAAAGATTCAAAACAAATACAACCACATATATATTAGGACGATTATTTTAAGCCATTAGAACATTTAATTTTGTCTCAAAGTCTATAACACAGATTCAGAAGGAACCGAGTTAGCTATTAAAATCCTACTCCAAAGAAGCCTTATAACAAGGTTGCTTTTTCCTTTTTAAGGGAGAAGATAAGTCAGTCTGTACCCTCCCCTCCCACTCCTTGCTGTCCTCTCAGGCTTCTCACTTTGTTCTTCTTAGTGCTGCTTCATAGCCTCAGCTTTTCCTTATCCTCACCTCCCTCTCTGCTGAGGACAGAGCTCCAGGGTAAACCACAAAATGAACCACCAAGCTCAAGTTAGAAAGGAAGCAGAGCCTCCTAAAACGCAACATTTTCCTATAAAACATTGGAAAACTTCAAGGAGTGAAGAGCACAGTTTCTTTCTTTCATGTGAGGGTGAATATTCTTTGGTGAATTTCAGGATGAACAGAAATCAATGTCATGGAGCAGAGATAAATCTGCCCCTGGCATGCTGACTCACTGTGGCTCTTCTAATAGCATTTACTGGAATGACCTTCAGTTCAAATGAGAACCATGAAATACCAGTAATTTTATCTGGGGAATATTTATATTTTGGCGCAGTAGGTGAATTCCTAATTAAAGGGCATTATTAGAGGCAGTTTCCCTCAAAACTAAATGTGGTTTCATCTAAGTTAGGTTTTGTATTTCTGATCAGTCTTTTGGGTTGAAACAAAAAAATTTTTTTTGGATTTAAAAAAATGCATTCTTTTCTTATTTCCTCATAACTAACTCCCATAAGTAATATCTGTTAAGGAAGATGTTCTGAGTTCCAAATAGCTCTAACACAGATCAACCCAATATTTTCCCCCTTGAACTATTTGCTTTCTGATTTATGGTCTATTGGGTTTAGTGGTTGCAAGTTCAACATAGGAGGCCAGGGACTTTAGAACATTCTCTGACCACAGCAATGAAAAATGTGTGATTCTTCTTTTCTTGCCTTCATTAGCACAAAGGGTAGACTAGGTTCCTTCTGGTGGAAGAATGTATGGTGATCACCATTCCCGCTCTCGATTCAGGAGTCTTTCTATTTTCTACTGCTTTTTGGTCTCTTCAGGAATCTTTTCTGAGTTAGAGAACTTTGTGGCATTCAGAGAAAGACTCCCTGGCATTAGTGTAACCAGGATTTAGGGCTTACCCTGCATCTGAAAGAGAGTTGGAGAACGGCATCTTTAGAAACCAAGGTGCAACAGTTCACACAGGGTCTCCGAATCAGGTACTTCCCAATAACTATCCCAGAATTTATGAGGGTACTGATGATCTGATTGGGGACATACCAAAAGTCATCTGCAGTCTAAATTATGTAAGAGAAAATTGTACATTTTAAGATTACATATGGGGACTTTCAAAACAGGAACTATTCATTTCTTTTCTCATTCCAAAGCTGTTTTTTGAGCACTTACTTTGAGTCAGGCACACTCTGGGGGACTGGAGATACAGCAGTGAACAAAACAGACCCAGCACCTATCCTCACAGACCACTAGGAATTGCTTTGCCATGGTTAATCCAGCACTGTCCCAGTGTCTGAGACTCTGGGTTTCACAAAGAAGGCCTCCCATCCCTAGATTGGGGCAATTCTTCAATTTCTCACATATTGGCTGAAATAGCTCACAGGAGCATCTGATCCCTTTAGTTTCAACTCCCCATTCCCTAGTCTGATATTAATGTCGGCAAGAAGATATCTTCATCATAGGGAAGGAGGCTTGGAGAAGGAATGAGGCTAATTGCCTCCAGAATTAATATATTCATTGGCCTCTTTGGGTGTGTTTACCTCTACTGCTATGAAATACCAACTTAGGGTAAATGGGTAAAGTCTTGGTTTGGAACTTGCAAACCAAGGCTCGGATGCTGTCCATGATGACCAACAGCTTTGAATTGGAAAACACAGATGACGTCAGTCGGTGTCCACCCGCTGATTACTGACCCAATTCTCTTCTCTTTCTTACCCCTCAAAGGCACCACAAAGTCTAGTATTCAATACACTTTCTCATACTACTCGATTTTAAATTTCCAACAACCTTTGGTGAAATCCAAACTCCCATTTCACAGATGAGAACACCAGACCTCAAAATTAATTTGCTCAATTTCTCAAAGCTGCTAACCGAAGCCAATATTCAAGCCCAGGCCCTCTGGCTCCAAACCCATGCTCTTTCCACTATCCCACAGCTGTCTACTTCTAAAATTTCAGTTCTTCTTTCTCTTTGTACATTGTTTCAACACAGCCTGGTGGGAAACTGTCATATAATCTGCTGGTTTTCTCCAGAGCTCTGGAATCAGCTATAGGCAACCAAGGGCTTAAAGCTACTCCTCTCCCACCTGCAGGCTCTGCCCTCCAGGTTGTGGGTCTCCCAATCACATCCTTGTCCCCAAGCCTCTCTTGCTTCCTGCACAGGAATCCTGTGGCTGTCATGAATGCTTAAAGATCTATTTTTAGAAATCAAAGGGAACACACCAAGGTTTCTAGGAGTCTATTAATATCTTATCTGAGGACACCCAGAATTTTAACTTGATTGATTTCAAGGTAAGTTACCTCCAGAGAAAGATAAACTTTCCTTACTTTTCTTTTCAACAGTCATCATCCCCAGTATAGGTTTCTTTTCTGGGTTTTGTTGTTGTTGTTCTACCCTCTAGGGCTTCTCCTTATTACCTGGTGCTCAAAGTCAGGGATATTAATAGCTAGCAGCAGCCACAGTTGATTTCTCTCCAAGAAGGCCAAGGGGGAAGCAGCGCTAGTTCTCCTTGACCTCCTCTTGTGATTGGCAATGCTCCTTAAGATCATCTGCAGGGAGGGACTGCTGTTTTAAAGATCTGTGCAAATGTCAATCAGTGGATTCCATACTTTTTCAAGCCTGCTGGAGATAACAGCTTCATTCTAGGGCACTCAGACTACTACTTCAGGCAGGAGAGAATCATCATAGACACAAGACAGAAAATGGAAATGGAAAATTAATTTTATAACATTTAAATAAGTAAGAAATGAGAATGCACACATGTAGTCTCTGTACTTGGGGATGTAACTGCACCACTTATGTTACACACACACACATACACACACACACACACACACACACACACCATATCTCTGCTCAACAATGTTTCTTTGCCTTAATAGGTCAATGATGATAATATAAAAATATAAACACCAAAAATAAACACGCTTTTGAGATAGCATTGCATTAGGAGTGGTACTAATATATGTTAAAAGAAATCAATTAGTTAATCATGTCATAACTGAAAACAAAAATATTAAACAAGGCAATAATAATGGGTATAAGCTGTAATACCTTCTGTTTCAAAATCAGTGATAAGATTACTTTCCAAGAGGTAGCTTTCCAGTATAACATACAGCACATGATATAAAGATACTACACATCATTAGCCACAAATTTTTAGTTTCCTCTTAAGAATAAAATACACAAAAGACTTGTTAAGTTCTGTCCCATATTCTAACATGAACCCTTTTCATTAATCCTCAAATCAAACTCTCTAATACAGTCTAGAAATTATTGTTTCTTTTCATCAGATCAGAATAAAACAGAGAAGCAGCTTGCTTTTGGATGGCTGGGCTGTGACAATGAGAGCCACTTACCAGGAAGAGTCTTTACATTCGGAACAGACTTTTCATAAAAGGAACCTATCTCCAAAGGGGTTAGAAAATCAACTGCAGCTAAAACAAAATTTCATAGAAAAGATCTGCCATTTTCCCTCATATTCAACAGGCATGTTCAGCCCTGTCTGAAAGCCAATGATTTTTATAGATGACACAAGCTCTTGGACTAGGTCCCCCGCTCTATAACTTGGTGTTAACTCAGGGATCAGCATCTGTTGCACTGCAAGCCAAGAGACCATCTAATAAACATGGGACACCATCAAGGCCCCTCTGCTGCCCCCGCCCACCTGCCTGTCCCTTCTGACAGTATTAGTACCCCACTCTCAACAGACACCCACCATGTCTTTCTGGGTCTCATGAAGCTAGGCATTTTCTTTTCTTACTGCCCTCATCACTTCCTGCAGTTGCCTGAGGCTATAGTGGTAAAAGACCTTGCTTTGTGGTAAGAAGTTTAGGAGGAAGCAAGTTTCCCATTTGCTGGACACACAAGCTCATGCCCTTAATTACTGAGCCCCAACCTAAAGAAAGAACAACAGCCCAGGGTCATCTTATCACTCACATAATCACAAAATAAATATTAATTGACATTATTTTTTAGGATTCTGACCAATTCAGAACAGTTGTTAATAATGCCCAAATATTCACATAAAAAGAACTTGTATTTTTCCCTCAATTAAAAACTATTTGTGCATGGATTTGGTAATCAAATTATTAAAAGGCCCAATTTGCTTTAATTGCACTACAGTTCTTAAACCTTTCAAAAGACAGATAAGCAATTTGGGAATAACTGAATACTTATGAAAACTACATGTATCTCACTAAGGACTACAGAAAATCACAGGAAGCCACTGGCCCTCTCCCTGTCGGATCTCAACCTGCACTGCCTGGTTTTTAGCCATTCCAAGGGACCAGAGCCCTGCATCACTCCAGGACAGTCTCTAGATCAGGCCTTACTCCTGGCCAGGATGACTGGTTACATGGACGTCTCTGATGAGCCAAGGAGACCCATCAAACTAAGGGATCCTGGGGAGAAAAGACCATTCCTGGGAAGGTGGAGTCAGTCGCTAGTTCATTCCATTAGTGTCCTTGTGAAGAAGACAGGAAAGTGGCAGAGAGATCTGTGAAAGGAAACATGGCCTTTGGTCCAAACTTTGGCCTGACACTCTTTCAAATGTGCCTGGCATGATCACCTGGCTGCAATAACTGGCCCAGAAGGAGAAATGTCAGGGACCATAAGAGTCACCAAAGGCTTCCCTTTACTTTGACATCTGCATGAAGGGAGAAACCCAAATACAGGTTTAGACTCTTAACCTTGGAATTTTCCCTTGGAGAGTTGCTTCCAGTAGAAGATTAGAACACATATGTTGTCAAAATGACTTTATACCCCGGGTTGCCCCAAATGCTTTTCTTAAGCACATCCATCTCATCTGCTCCATATTCCTCAGCAGCACACCTTGCTCAGAGTGGAGACTCCAAAATATTAGATCTGAGTTCAGCATTATAGTGCCTTCTCCAGTGTGCCCTTGAATATCCCCACCCTCTGGAAGCAAAGGCCCAAGTAAAGGAGTAGTACTGAAAATACATTCCCTGAAGGAGGAAACCATCCTTAGATGAACACATTTAAATCATCAGTAGTAGTAGATGCAATTACATCTCAGACTGAAAAGCTGCTGCAGAACCTGTCCCAGTCTGACTCCTCCACGGAGTAACGGTGTGACTTGAGCAGGTCATTTCATCTCTCTGGGCCTTGGGACCCTCATCTTAAGTGAAAACAGAGAACAGAGAAGTCCACTCCCTGCCTTCTTAATTTGGTAGTTGGAATTTCACTGAGTCCAGTATGATCCAGTTCTAGGGTTCCCCTCCAGAAGGCCAGTGTTTGAAAGGAGAAAGAACTGTGGTACTTTGAACAGCCCTAGGACAAATGAGGGTCAGTGTTTAAGTTTGCTCTTCATAACTTAGTACTGATCAGTAGCCAAAATCTTTAAGGGAAAAGAAGATTCATAACAAAGCAAAACCAAAAAACAAAACAAAACAAAACAAAAAAAACCCAAAAAAACCCACACAGTAAGTTTCTTTCTCTTTAAAGGAAAACTGCCAAGGATGCAGAAGGAAATGAAGATGATCAAAGATGAGGATGTGCATTTCAGCTTGGGTGTGAAGAGCACCCCCTCCTTTCCCCACTGTCTGCAACCAGTGGCTTCCCGGGGTAAAGCACCCCAAAGACATCCATTCCCAGAAACTCTTCGAGGGCCTTTTTCCCAGTTTCGGTATGAACCTCCTCCAGGAGACCTAGACGGATTTGCTGGGGTCTTTGAAGGAGGGGGGTCCCGGAAACGGAAGAGCATGCCCACAAAGATGCCGTACAACCACCCGGCGGAAGAAGCCACCCTCGCACTCCACTCGGAGGAGAACAAAAACCATGGCCCTCCGAGCCTCCCTCTGCTCTACCCGCAGCCCCCACGTCCCAAGTATGACTCTCAGATGATTGACCTGTGCAACGTAGGCTTCCAGTTCTACCGCACCCTGGAACACCTGGGGGGCAAATCTGTCAAGCAGGAGCCCATTAAGCCCAGCGCAGTGTGGCCCCAGCCAACGCCCCCTCCCTTCCTGCCTTCGCCCTACCCCTACTACCCCAAAGTCCACCCTGGCCTAATGTTCCCCTTTTTCGTGCCCTCGTCCCCACCCTTCCACTTCAGCCGGCACACCTTCCTGCCCAAGCCGCCCCCGGAACCGGAACCCCTGTTGCCCAGGAAGGTGGAGCCACAGGAGAGCGAGGAGACCAAGCAGAAGGTGGAGAGGGTGGACGTGAACGTCCAGATCGATGACAGCTACTATGTGGACGTGGGTGGGGCGCAGAAGCGCTGGCAGTGCCCGACCTGTGAGAAGTCCTACACCTCCAAGTACAACCTGGTGACCCACATCCTGGGCCACAGCGGGATCAAGCCGCACGCGTGCACCCGCTGCGGGAAGCTCTTCAAGCAGCTCAGCCATCTGCACACCCACATGCTGACCCACCAGGGCACGCGGCCCCACAAATGCCAGGTGTGCCACAAGGCCTTCACCCAGACCAGCCACCTCAAGCGCCACATGATGCAGCACAGCGAGGTGAAGCCGCACAACTGCCGTGTTTGCGGCCGGGGCTTCGCCTACCCCAGCGAGCTCAAGGCCCACGAGGCCAAGCACGCCAGTGGGCGCGAGAACATCTGTGTGGAGTGCGGCCTTGACTTCCCTACGCTGGCCCAGCTGAAGAGACACCTCACCACGCACCGGGGTCCCATCCAGTACAACTGCTCTGAGTGCGACAAGACCTTCCAGTACCCGAGCCAGCTGCAGAACCACATGATGAAGCACAAGGACATCCGGCCCTACATCTGCTCCGAGTGTGGCATGGAGTTCGTGCAGCCCCACCATCTCAAGCAGCATTCGCTCACACATAAGGTATTGAGGGGCTCCCCTCCCAGGGGCAGGGTTGCTGGATCTTGGGGGATCACCATAGACGCTGAGGAGCTGTGTAACCCTGGGCAAGAGGCTTGCCTATCCTGAGCCCTGATGCCCTTCCTCACCTTTAAGTAGGAGAGAATGACAAGACCATAGACTATCAATCAGCTAGCCTTTTAGAGTTTAAGGTGGGCCCAGGAATAAATAATGCAGATATTTGGAGAGGAGAGTGAGGAAGGATGAAGAAACAGCTGGTTGTCTTTCTGTTGCTTCCTACTTCCCAAGAATCCCTATTTTTTTTTCCTGGTAACTTCATCTTAGGGCACTAGCACAAGTGTGTTATCAGACCCTGATCAATAGGATATACCAGTGAGAGTCTTCTAGAGAATTCTTATCTTTTGCTGCTGAAACAGGGCTACATTTTGGTCTGTGTGTTGGATCTCTGCAGGGGCTCTGCGGAAAGCAGGGCTTGGCCTGGTCCTGCAAGGCATGTTCTTCCTGGGTGTGAGGCAGGTAGCTGCGTGGATTGGGTGGCCTGTGGTTTGCATTGTAGGAGGCAGGAGAAAACATCCTTTTCTGTTTGGTTTGTTTTTATCTTCCCTGGACTCAGGTCTTCAAGGAGATATACAGCCCAAGGGTCTATCTTCAGTCTGGGTTGCAACTAAAGCCCTGGAGTCATGCAGACTGAACTAAAACAAGGCCCTAGTGGCATTCCTGAAATCTTAGCCTGGTTGAGCTGACTTGAGTGCTTTGAACTGCTGAGAAGGGAGTTTTGCCCTGCTGACCTCATCCATTACCCTTGACCTCAGTGGTTTTCTTGGCAGGAAAGACTTCTAGCAAGCCAAAGTTTTGTTAAAACATTCTTTAATTCTGAAAGGTCAGTGAAGGACTTTGCCCAGCCAAGATAATGCTTCTGCTCTGCTATAATGGATTTCATTTGTTAGATTAGGACAAAACCTGGGGCATTTTCTGGCTCTGAAGCAGAGATGAAATGTGGGTCTGCCTTGTGGGCTCTGCACAAACAGCTCCTGCCCTACAAAGGGCTCCCGTAGATACCATCAGAGGGGAGTTGCCTGCCAAGTGCAGGAACCATCACAAAGGACCTAGACCAAGATTCAACCACAAAGAGGACCATTTGTTTATTTTGGGACTCCTGCACGTATGGAAAAGGCATCAAAGGTACATTTTAGAACATTTGGATTCTGTAAGATAGTAGAAAATGGGAGAAACATCTTGGTGTCTAAAATAAATTTCATTTGAATCAGGAAACAAGCTGCATTTTAATTAAAAATTAAATTTTAATTTATTTTTTGCTTTAATTTTAAGCAAAAAGTGAAAGGTAATATTGAATACTTTTTCTCTATGGCCAGTGCTTTACTTCTCATTTAATCCTTATTTACTTCCCAACAACTCTGAGAGCTACTCTCAATTTGCGGATGAAGACACCAAGGCATGGAGAGGCCACTCGGGAATCCCTGACACCAGTGTCTGAGTCTTGAACACTTTACTCTCACAACTTCCCCTTTTCCACCCCTTCTTTCCCCTCATCCCTAACCGCCCCCCACCCAGTCTTCTTCTCTATGATTTCAATGGTCCTGTCAGAGATACAACAGCTTCTTTTGTTGCCCCATAGTTGTGTCCAAGTTCCTTTTCCCTCGCCTTCTGTGAGCCCACATGTGAGTCTTACTTTGGACACTGAATTCTCTAGAAAAAATTCTAAAACTAGTGAAAAATAGTGGCTTCTCCTTGGTCCTAGATCATAGCCACACCCAAAGAAAATCTCTCTCTTTTAATTTTTTTTGGTACTGGGGATTGAAACCAGGGGTACTTAATCACTGAGCCACATCCCCAATCCATGTTTATATTTTTATTTAGAGACAGAGCTCTTGCTGAGCTGCTGAGGGCTTTGAATTCATGACCCTTCTGCCTCAGCCTCCCAAGCCATTGGTATTACAGGTGTGCACCACAGTGCCCAGCCCAAAGAAAATCTTTTAAATATTTTATTTATTTATTTATTTTTATTTTTTGATGCTCGGGATTAAACCAGGGCCTTGGGTATGGTAGGCATACATTGAACACACTGAGCCACTCCCAGCCCAGAGAACATCTGGAAAGAAGAAAGATACTGTAGTAAATTTTGAAAACCATCAAGAAAATATTTCTATTGATTTCATAATTTTAAACTCAACTAATATGCAATGTATTTTCATCTTTTTAGAGGGCATTAAAATTTAATTTTAAAGGAGGACAATCCCTAGATCTCTTTATTAGCATAAATCCATATGTATCTGCAATCATTTAAACTAGAAACTGAGCTATAAAGAACCCTAGGATTTTCAAGACCTATTGGTTCATCTTGAGAAGAGAAGCCTCCACCAGGAAAAGCCATGGGACTTATTTATCTAAAGTTTTGCAGCCAGTAAATGGCTGGGCAGAGATCTGAACCCTACCCTTTAGTACCACGGGCTCACCAAAACTAAGGAGTGGTACTTTCTTACCATGCTCCAAGTTAGACTAGTGAAAATATAGTCAGAGTCTGAGCTGAGTTTGGAAACTCTTCTTTTGACCTAAGAAAGGATGCTGTACTATAGATTCCAGGAAATATGGATTTATAAGATTTGTTCATTTAGTAACCTGTTCTCATTCTGTAAGATTTTTCATTTTAGATCCCTGGTCCTCTAAGTATTCCTTTTCAAAAAGTCATTCAAGCCAGATACAGTGGTGCATGCTGTGGTCCCAGGTACTTAGGAGGTAGAGGATCACTTGAGTCTGAGAAAACAAAAGTTCATTCTGGATCAAGACATCTTTAAAGACCTTTGCAGGGAAGCAATAGGTTTAGCCAATGGGCTGCTCGAGGTGTGAGTCCCTGGAAATGCTCTGGATTGAGGGCATAGATGCTTAAGTATTCAAATGCTGCACTGCAGATAGCAAGCAAACTGGAAACCTTCTGTCCTGTTTTCTAATTAGAAAGCTGCCAAATTTCTCCAGCAGAAGAAGAGCATCCAGGACCATGTCACACAACTTAGAATGGCCCATGGGAACCAGGGGACCAACTAGAGAATGACAATCAAGTCATAATTGATTGAAGTGAGGCTGAGTTGCTCTCCTGGAATTTTTCTGTCCATTAATGTCAAGAGGACGTTGTTTTTCATATGGCAAATCATACCAGTTTAAAAGATTTTATTTCTTCATTACCAGGAAAGCCAGATTACAGACACATTCCACAGTGCTTTTATCAAAATCCTACTAATGCTTTTGAATTGTTACTATAGTATTAAATACCAGAAGTTACAGGAACAACAAAAGTGATAGTTTTCTTTTCCTCTACCGATCTGGATAGTTTATGGTGTTCAGAAGGAAAAACAAAAACAAAAACACCTAGATTATGTAATCAATGCTTTTTCAAGAAATAAATTAACAAGGCTAAAACTATACTATTGGGAACCTCACCAAGCTGTTTGTGGATTTATGTAGCAGAGAGAACAAAACCTCACGGAAGCCTGTTACCTGTTAACCAATTATTTGTTGAATCTTGCCTCCTCTCAGGGTGTAAAGGAGCACAAATGTGGCATTTGCGGGCGTGAGTTCACCCTGTTGGCCAACATGAAGAGACATGTGCTGATCCATACCAACATCCGTGCCTACCAGTGTCACCTCTGCTACAAGAGCTTCGTGCAGAAACAGACTCTCAAGGCACATATGATTGTCCACTCTGATGTGAAGCCCTTCAAATGCAAGGTGGGCAGAAAAGAAGGGTCGGAGGGTTGGGCAAATACCCAAAGGGAAAGAGAACCTGGGAACAGTCTACTCTGTTTCATCAGTGGGGCTACTCAGAGTAGGTCTATGGCCAACCCCCAGTCCCATCCCTACTCTGTCCCTCTTTGCACTACACCTTTGTGCATATAAGCCTTTGGCTGGTCCCTGAGGAGCCTGTCTAGTTTGTCTCACTGTGTCATCGGTGCCCTGGGGGAAGGTCTGAGGGTGGACAGCTTTTCTGGAGAAAGGGTTGGTAAGGGATGGAGGTGATGTGGAGAGTTCCTGTTCCAGGGTGGAGAAACAGGTGTGGTCTTCTTTCCCTTATCGGTCAATAAATTGAATATAGAAAGGAGTCAGAGAAGCTTCTAGCATAGCCCTTTCCTTGCCTCTGCCTGCTCCTTTTCTGACACTTAATCTGAACTATATAATTTGAAGGCAGGCTTCCCAGAGCGGATGAAAGAGATTCCACAGGTTGATTTCCTTTACTTTGGATGTAGACTCAGTGGTGGGATTGTGGGATCTTACGGTAGCTGCAGCACTATTCACAATAGCTAAAGTATGGAATCAACCTAGGTGTCTATCAAAGGATGAATGGATGAAGAAAATGTACTTTATATACACAATGGAATGCTATTCAGCCATAAAAAATGGAATCCTGGCATTTAGAGAAACATGGATGAGCCGGGAGCACATTATGTCAAGTAAAATAAGTCAGGCACCGAAAGACAAATGCCACATGTCCTCACTCCTGCGTGGAAGCTAAGTTGACCTCATAGAAGTAGAGAGTAGCAGGAGGGTTACCAGGGGCTGAGAAGGGAGGGAGGCAGGATAGAGAGAGGCTGATGAGGGGATCCGAAAATACAGTTAGGAATAAGTTCTGGTGTTTCATAACATAGTGAGGTGACTCAAGTTAACAATTTATTAGATATGACAGAAGAAAGAATCTGGAATATTCCCAACATGAAGATGTGAAAAATGTTTAAGGTGGTGGACATGCTAATTACCCTGATTTGATCATCACACATTGTAAATACTAATCCAAATATCACATAATGTTCCATAAAGGTATACAGTTATTATGGGTCAATTAAAATTTTCTAAAAAATAGAATAAAAGAAAGGGATTCTGAAGCTAGTCCTTCAAAGGACCTCAGAGATGCTGTGAGCACAGTCATTAAAGTGTTTTTCACTTATTCCTAAGTGCCACAAAGCACAGGAATGGAGCATCTTTGTTAAACGCTCTTGTGTCAGATTAACTTGGTTGGATTTTTATTTCATCATGTGAGAAAATGCATAGCTGGAGAGTCGTAAGGTCCGAAGCCCTGACCAATGTTGCTCAGAAATACCCAGGCTTCCTGAGACTTCCCCACCCCTTAACCCTGTTTCCTTCTCTGCTTCTAAGATGAGGAATCTTGCTCAGATTGGGTAGTTAGCACTGTGTGGGTGAGTTTCATCCCGGTCATGAAGGGAGGGCTGAGCGAGAGAAGAGGGAAATACCAGATGCAGATCATCTGTAGAGCTCTTCTGCTTGAAATAAAGGTTTTCCTTCTTTCTGTAACTGCATGTCTGATGGGGTGTGGGTGAATTCTCCATTGATCTATATTTCTGAAGTGGGGTTCCCTGCTTCTAGGGGACATTGCTGCTTTCATCCTCTGCAGCATGGCTCCCACTTAAAGGAACCCCCTGTGAAGTTCACTTCTTTCCTGTGTTGGCAACTCCTGGATGGGGTGAGGGGTCAGGAACCAGAGCTTCCCTAGACCGTGTGGGCATTGTCCGGAGGCGGGAGAGGGAGACTTCTCCCCCCAACCCTTTTCCTGCCACCCACTTCTGTTTCCCCTCCTTTTCTCCAAGTTCCCAGTGGTTTGAAAGTCAATTCATATCCACCTTGAGTCAGCCAAGTTAAGGGGGAGGAAGCAGCATGCAGGATGGACTTCATAATTTTCAGGGACCAATACAAAATGGAAAGGCAAGGCCTCTTGTTCAAACATTATTCAGAATTTCAAGACAGCAAAAACAGAGCATCAAATCAGACTCAGTACCCTTCTGAGTAGGGACCCCATGCTGAACACCTGTGAAGCCAGCCTTGGCTGCATGAACCAATGGACTCCACAGAGTACCTCTTCTGTCTCTCCTTAGGCACATCTTTGATTTCCTTCCCAATCCGTTGAGCCCATATAGTGCTTCACTTTTATCAGAGCTGTTCCCTCCTCTAGAGGTTTACTGTCTTCTAATATGGAGGTGCAAGCAGGGTCTCTTTGCCATTATTTATTCCTTTTGTTGATTTATTTTGGGGGCTTAAAGCATGAATTGTATTTTCTTTTTCATCTTTTTGACCTTTGGTGAAATAAAGTTGTTAAAATGTGAAGGGAGTCATTGCCAAATTTATCCCCTAAATATCCATACCTGCCCAGACCAACCATCTCATACATTCTGATCTAGCAGTAGTGGCACCACCAGGCAGAGAATGCCCCTCAAATCGGGGATATGTCAGTGGCTGAGCCAACATATACTGTGTTGAATTTGTGGGCACAGAGGCAGTTCTGCTTCTCCACTCTCAAATGTCCTTGAGGATTTCAAGAGGCTAGAAGTATCGGAAGTTCTAGAAGTTCTCTCAGGTTCCAATGCCCAGAACTCTGGTCAGAGAAATACAGCCTGAGTGAGCCATCCTGTCTGAAAGTTTTAGCCCCTCATGGATAACAGTGTCCTCCTCCACCCCAGTGGTTCAAAAGGTATGTGATGGTCAGCTTCATAGTTCAGAAACTCCACATCTCCTCCTCCCTGAGGTTGGATTAGGCTCTGGATATCTGATCCACACTGTCAGATCCCATAAGAGAATGTTTACAGAGTGGAATGCCAGCTTTGAGATAATGCACAGTTTATATTTCACAATAGGAGATGGCCCTGGCATAGGATTTGGGCTGGTCATCTATAAAGATCATTTTTTTCTAATGGGTACATTCTCTCAGGTGACCACATTGTGAGACACTAAATTGCCTAGAAAGCATTATCTATTATTAGACAAAAAGGTATTAAAGGGCATTTTTTCCAAACTTAGGTGGCCCTTCTACTATCTTAAACATCTCGAAACAATAATGGGTAGCAGTCACCTCTACCCAGGGCTCTCTGTCTCCTGGAAAGTGCTAGAATGTTCTTCCAGGTTCTTCCTTTCCCCGTTACAATATCTCTGCAAATTGTCACCCTTCTTGGTATCCTTTTTGTACCACCACTCTTTTTCATTCCAAAAGACTCCCAGAGCATGTCTGAATTTACAAATTATGCAAAAAGACTCTCAGTGTTTTATAGAAACTGTGTGATAGGCCCTCTTGAGATATGTTCAGTGGACCTTGCTTTCCATCTATGTTGTGCTAGTTTCTTAGAAATCTGGCCCTGGGTGAAGCTTTTCAGGGGTTTGGGAGTTGGGAGTGGGATGGAGGATCATGGCTGTGCAATTCATAATCGTCGGGCCAATGGCTGGCTGGCTCATGGTGATATTGGAGAACAGGCCCAGATAACCAAACAAGATCTTGGAGCAGTGACAGGGAAGAGTTATTCTCTTCCTGTGTTTGACATGTTTGGAAAAGAAAGACAGATCTTGCTGCAGCCATATTCTAACAGTTAGCTATGTCTTCTTTACCCAAAACCTTGCAACGAGGGAGGTTCTTTTGGTAACAGATTCCAATGTTTCTTGTGATTCTCACCATTAAAATTTTCTCCTAACATAAATCCTTCCTCCTGTTGCAACATGAAGTGGTTCTCTATGGCCCTGTGCTCAGTGGAAACAGCTGTTCCCAGCGAGCAAAAACATTTACTAACTCTAGTCTTAGGCATTAACAATAGGATGGAAAATTAGAGGAGAAGAAAGGTTTCCATTCTGTTTCTTTCTTTTTAATTTTTTTTCCTTATATTAAAAAAAAAATTACTGCCCTTCAGGGCTCTTTTGCTATTGGCTCAACTTCTGGACTCCTTGCTTTTTGAAGCCAGCTGGAGTCTGTCCAGAGGCTTGCGCCTGCAGACTCACTTGAGCCATGTTTCAGAAATATGCTTCCCAGATTCTGCGTAAGCACCCAGGGGTTGATTTGGATACTATCCTTGTAGGGCCACACTCCATAACAGCAAAGAACCAGCTGCCGTCTTTGGAAAACCTGTCCAGGAAAAGCAGCCATCCAGAATTTCCGGGACAAATTCTCTTTTGAGACGGGTGAAGCCGGGAGCTGCCTAAGTTATGAATCACCAGGTCATCTGCAGCCTTTTCTGCAGCACAGGGCAGAAGGCTGGAGGGCAGAGCCATTAGAAGAGGGGGGAAGTCTCCCTGAAAAGGGTCTCCACCTCCACTGCCAAGCTGCCTCCGTTATCCTCTGGAGCTCTTTGATGTTCTAAAAGGAAGAAAGCAGGTGAGGGACTTTGCAGGCCTCATGGTTGGGGTCAGGGTTTTCAGGCTGGCACTGAGGGGGTTAAGGCAGTGACCAGATAGCAGCCTTTTGGCAGCAAAGCCCTCCTCAGCAGAAGGAAGGATATAGCTGTATGAACTGCCTGCTTAACAATGCCTCCCTCGTCCCCAGGGGCCGCCTGCAAATAGATTTCATCTTGCTTTCTCTTGTACTTTTCAAAGCTTCCTGTTTTCTCACGGTCCTTTTGGACAGTTTACAGTCTCTCTCTCCCTCCCTCTCTCTCCCTTTGAGGAAAGGAACACCCTTCTTATTAAAGGAGAGAGAGGGAGAAGAATGTAAGGGAAGGGCAGTTTAGTGAGGCCATTTTTTCTCGGCTGAGGCCTGCAGCTCTTTGACCTTTTCTCTCAGAATAGGAAAAGCCGGCTTCCTGGGGCATCTCAGCTCCGAAGCTCACTTGGGGCTGGAGCAGGGTAGTGTGCTTCTTTTTGGCTTTCTGGGCCTCTGGCCCCAGCCAAGGGGCTGCCACTGCCATCGCCCTGTCTCTCCCCATAGCCGACCTCTCTCTGGCAGCTACTGGCTGTCAGCATATCGCAGGGGCTCACAGGAGTGAGCCTGTGGTGCCTCTTGGCCGTGGACTGCGTAGGGAAAGGGCACCAGGAGACCAGAGTGAAAAGGCCTGGAGCAAACAGGGCATCCGCTAGTTGCTTCAAAGGCAGACTGAGTTCCGGGAAGCCAGAGAGTGGGCTCTCCCAAAGCCTGCAAGCTAGGATTTACAATGCCCATCCTCAATGCCCTTCCTGGCCTATATGCTACTTGCATTTCTATCAGGCTCCAAGTAACCTGATAGATATTTACCTAGAGGATTCTTCATTGGATCCTTCCTTGATATTTCCTTCAGTTAATTTAGCTTAAAAAGACAGAACCCACATCTTGGAAGATCATCCTATTTCTAGAACGTTAAAGAATCTCCTGTGCACTCCATAATGATAGTAATAAGAGCTAATATTTACTGAGCTTTTGCTGTTTGCCAAGCACTTCGCAAGAATTATGTCATTTGATCCTCCCAACATCCTTCATAAGAAACTACCTGTCATCAACATTGTACAGAAGAGAAGACAAAGCAAGTTCTCTGTTCTGGGTTCCCACTATCACCTGTCTACACTGTCATCGAAAAACCTTATGATCCAGGCAACCTATTTTTAAAGTATAGTTAAAAATGCTTCCTTTTTGGAGGGGTGATTGGTGGCGGTGTACCAGGGATTGAACTCGGGACACTTGACCAGCTGAGCCACATCCTCAGCCCTATTTTGTACTTTACTTAGAGACAGGATCTCACTGACTTGCTTGGTTCTTCGATTTTTCTGAGGCTGGCTCTGAACTTGTGATCCTCCTGCCTCCACCTCCCAAACTACTGAGATGACAGGCGTGAACCACCAGGCCTGGCTGCTTCTATTTTTTTAATTAGATTTTGAGGTCCACTTCCTTCTTAAAAAGTGAGTAGGTGGAGAATCTGGGATTTAAAGTCAGAGGCACATTGATGCTGCTCATTAGAGAGGATTCAGGCAAAAGGCACCGTGGTTGAGATGATTCTGAAAAGATGAAAGCTTTGCCCTCACCCCTCCATCAGCTTCCTGCACCTGTATACCTTGTTTTAAGCTCTGCAGACCATGGTAGGAGATGATTCAGCAAGCCCTAACTTGGGTAAGCTCTTAGCTGCACAGCTCATGATTTTAAGGGGACTTAATCTAAGTGGCTGCTTTTATCCAGAGAAGAAACGAGTTTTGTTGTTTCCTCCCAGTCACTCTTCTTCTCCCAGGCCAGCTTCTCTCTTGACTGAAGTGCTTCTGCTTGGATCTGCCATCTCAGATGTCATCCCAGGGTGCGATCATTAGCTGGCCCCCTCTTCACTAACGGTCTGAAATCTCTCTCCCTGAATTTCAAAGACATAAAATAACTCTGTCCTCTTGTGTGCTATGTCATATGAGGATAATCTTCTGAGAAAGATGAAGAGGCCTTTGGTTCTGGACAGGGCCCCAAGGGCTTTTGGAAGGGTCAGAGGCTGAGAGGATGTATCTAAGCAACTATTGCTAAGATGTGAATGGAGCTCAGGTGCCTTACACCCTGAGTTAATTGGCTCCATCCTCATGCTAGGGAGGACTGTATTTTCCTAACTAATGTGTCTAGGTTTAGTGGGGAAAGGAAGAGAACTGGTAATGGCTGCTTTTAGAAGTTTGCATGGGGTAATGATATTTTCCTGACTAGGTTATTTATTCTCATGACCAAATATTTAGCTATTCATTGAGGGTACTATGTGTATAGTCCTATGCTTGATAGAGAAATTGGTTACAAAGAAAAGGGAGCTGACCCTTGCATTGGAGATTACCGGGAACTCTGTCTGGGGCCGCAAACCCCTTTCAGAGTTGGTGTACCTCCATTAGTCCTGGGAAAGCTCTCCATTGGTGTGTCCAATAGGCTAACACAACCATGCAGGATAAATTTAGAATATCAAAACTAAATTTTACCAATAGTACAAAAATCATTCTCCTTTACCAATCACACATGATATAGCTGACCAGTCATGTCTCACAATGGACTTACCCCGAGGCCACAGGTCTTGATAATATTTATAAAATGATATTGACAATACCATTTTAACATCTTAATGTCCCCATGTGCCACTAAAATGTTCCAAGAAGTTCAGTACTGAATGAATTGAGCTAGAAATACATTATAGGAAAAAAATACACTAGTAAAGGATTATAAAAGGAAGCTTATCTGAGGCTGATGCAGAATGTGGAGGATGCCTAGAGGCAGCCACTCTGATGAGCACACCTCCGAATTTGGAGTGGGGGAGGGGAGATGATAGGTGCAATCTTAAGGCAGGTGAATTGCAGGGTCTGCCCTGACTCCCATGTCCCAGCAGGTCTGACAGCAACACGCAGTTCATCATTATCACAAAAGTGATAGTTCCTTTTCCTGGTGGTGTAAGTTTGACTGGAGTGTCTAAAAGTAATCTAAAGAAGAGAATTTATTTATGGGTCAAATAAAAACACTGCACATTCTTCAAGGTAAAGGCTAAAATTCCATCGCCTTTACAAAACCCCATCAGGTCAGTCCAGCCTCTACTACCTCAGCAAACACAGAGGAATTCCTCCCATCATGGGAGTCAAGTGTAAGAAGGCACCCATCCTTTCCAGGATGTCTGTCTAGCCTAGAGACTCCACCCATGCCTGAACTTGTGCAGTAGCCTAATTGCCCTTCTAGCCTTCAGCTCCTCTTCTGCACTTGCCTGTGCCTCACCACATCAGGCTGTTTCTTCTGTCATTTTCTGCTGCCAGGTGCCCACTCCTTCCCTCAATACATTCTCTCTGAGAACCTAGCATGCATCAAGCTTATCCTAGACAGGAATACAATAAAACGCAGGCAGAGCCTTCATGGATATTGCAGTCTCCTAGGTGAGAACACAGCTGAAATAAATATTGAGCCAAGTACTGGTCACACTTAGCAATTGCAAACAGCAATATCACTCCAAATAATCAGGAACCATTCCACAAACCAAAGGAGGTATGCCTTTTCTAAAAATGATCACAACTGGAAATACTTAATGTAGAATCTTGAAACTTTATTTCTTTGGCCATAATAGAGAAGTAGGTAACCTAAGCTGATAACTTTACCAAAACTTTTATACACGTGTGAAATTGAGCCATAGAAAGAAATATCTTAATTAATTATCTCTATAGAGAATAAAAGAAAAGATGTGTCCATATGTATATTACTTCTCTTGAGGATGTTGGAATTAGGCCAATCCTCTCATCCTTTTCTCCAGGGGATCATTATTTTCAAATGAAGGTGGTGCACAGCTTGGAAACCCATACAGGTTGCCAAATTCAGTCTTGCTAGTATGGAAGCAAAGGGAAAAGTATTTAAAATCCCCAAGTACTAATTATCCAAAAATACAAAACCAGCCATTCATAATCCATATGTGGATTCTGTGACAAATGCATAATGCTAGACTGGCTGCCTCTTACCACCCAGTGTTCTTTTAGGCCAACCTCCTGAGGTCATCATCTGTTAGGTCTGAACATTCCTCCAGAGTCAACTCAACTCTCACTTCCCTGAAGAAAATGTTGCCTACATTAATAAAAATTCAATCTGAATCTCCAACAGTGTCCATAAAAGGGTCTCAGAGAAAAAGGACACTGCTGTCTCAGCCCCAGAGGGTGCCATACCTCTAGTCCTGTCTGTGACTATGAGGGGAGGTGGGAGGAGATTGCTCCTTCATTGACACTCTAAGTGCAAACAGAGAAATGCTCCCTTGCATCCCTAACAGGACAGCCAAGGAAGGGCTGGAGTTTCTAAAACCCTGCTCTTCTAAGGCATGGGGACAAGCAAATAATCCCAGGGCTGTTCTACACTTTCTGCTTGTACATACATTGCCTTTGGAAGGAAGGTTCTGCTCTTCCAGAGGAAGTGTGAGAACCACTGTTGTGTCTCCACATACGGGCACTTGGACGGAAATAGAGAGAAATGTTGAAAAAGAAATGAATAACTCATGTTTTTGTATACCTGAGATAATATTCTCACATCTTCAAATGCCTACCCCAAGAACAGACACATCTTTTTCTTAGATATGTCGTTGTTTCTTTGAACTTTGAAATGCCATTCTAATAATTAGTAAATTAAAAATGCATTGTCTGGTACAGTCTCATAAAAGAGCTATGTTGTGGGGGATGCAGTGTGAACCCTGCTGGCCCTGGGGTCTGATGGCCTGAGTTCCTTAGCTCACTTCCAGCACCCACTAGCTGTGAGCCTTGGGCAAATGACCTAAGCTCTGAGTTTTCCCATCTGTTAAATAGGGGTGATGATAGCATCCATCTCATAAGATTGATGTGGGAATTAAGTAAGATATTCCTTGACAGACTTAGAGCAATGCCTTCATATTGTGAACACCCCCTAAATATCAAACACATCACTGCATTCTTATAATTAAAAAAGCTTCCAGCAATCGCTTTTTCAGTTCAGCTCTTCACCTTTTCTAAAGGTTGCATCCAAAACAGCTTTACAGGCTTTGCAATTTTTCACCTTGAATTCAGAGATCCCTGGACACCAGCAACAGATGTCTCATGAATCCATTCCTCCGTGCTCCACCTCCGAGGCTGGGCAGAATCCAACCCCTCCCTGATGTCCAAGGGGCCATTTTCCTTGTAATCACAGATCTTTGAAATGCCAAGATCCAAGCAGAGTAGAAGTGGTTGTGGGCCGCCACATGTCCATTCTCCAAGGGCCTGATGTGGGTTCTCTCTGGCAGGATAACTGTGTTCTCCTCATCTCTGTCTCCAACAGCTTTGTGGGAAGGAATTCAACCGGATGCACAACCTAATGGGCCACATGCACCTGCACTCAGACAGCAAGCCCTTCAAGTGCCTCTACTGCCCCAGCAAATTCACCCTGAAGGGGAACCTGACACGTCACATGAAAGTCAAGCATGGAGTGATGGAGCGGGGACTTCACTCTCAAGGTATCACTGCAGGAAGCCCCATGCTGCCAGGTCCAGTGGGCAGCAGATGGGTGTGGAATTTGTTTTTAACTTTGGGGTATTACTTTGGGAGTGGTTATTCTTGTCAAAAAAAAAAAAAAAAAAGGACTGTGACTTTTCAAGACTTAGAATGCTACTAGAAGAAATGTAATAACTAATACGGGAAGGACATAAGTAACAGAGAATCACAGAGTAAATTTAGAGGAAAACAATATGCCATTTGGCTCAGGTCTTGGTTCCTTTGTTCCAGACATTCCCTCAGGTGCCTTATCTCCTTAAATCTTCATAGCTCTTCCAGGCTGGAAGAACTTCTATATCTTTTTGCAGATGGGGAAAATGAGGCTTCCCAAGTTGCCCATCTGAAAAGTTGCCAAGTTAGGATTTGAACGCAGACCTTTCTGACTCGAGGGTCTTTATTGTGTCCACTTCCGTTAAAGAGCATGTGATTTTCCTTTTCTTTTGAAAAAAACAGGTTTGCATGTTCTGCTGGAAGCAGAATTGGGTTTGTAGCAGCCCCTCCTCCCTGTTCACCCAAGGACTGGTTTCCTGCTGATTGCCCCCGAGGCAGGGCAGGAGTTTATGTCCCCCACCCCAACTGAGTCTTAACTGAGCTAATGAAGTTCTCGCCTCCTTTCCCTTGGCATCCCCAGGGCCCTTAGCAGTCAAATTTGTGTTCTGGATCCACTGCCTTCATCAGACTTGCTTCTTAGTCACCTAATCAACCAGTTCTTCGTATGGCAATAAATGCACCTCTGTCCAACACAGTGAGCTGCATGCGTAGCAGATCCTTAGGAACAAAGCCACCTTTGCCCTTTAGGAGGTCTGTGTTGGGGGAGAGATGACAATGATACATGTAATTTGCAAAATCATATTAACTGATTTTTGACCACTAATATGATCAAAGCACAGGGCAAGACACTTCAGGGCATTCTTGCCCACCCCTACCAATTCATGAAAGAGATTGGGTTATTCTCATTTTAGGTAAGAGGAGATCAAGCCTAGAGGTGTTATATAAACTGCTGAGGTCAGACAGCAGGTCTGAAGGTGGAAGTGGACTTCCAACTAAAGAATTTCTGAATTAAGCCCAGGCTCACTACCTTAGGCAAGACCCTAGGGCGATCTGTTTGTGTTTGCTGCTTATGAAGACAGTGATATCAGCACAGATTCATAATTAAGACATACTCCTGTATGAACAGCATGTTCAAAGTGATGGTTACTTTTACTCATTTCACTGCAGCCCCTTACTCTATGGTGACTCCTGGGTGCCAGGGAACATGGTCATCACAAAAAAGGGCTGGAGTTTAAGCTTTTAAAGGCCTTGAAAAAAAATTCCTTTTTTTTTTTTTTTTTAAAAAAAAAAGCAATTACTCTCCTGAATGATTCATTGACTCTCTAGTTGCCTGAGCCACTTCCCAAGGTAGGCCTGGATTTTTCCAGAAGAGTCAAAGTTTGTCCCCTTGCTTGAGGGGGGAGACAGCCAAGGTAACGAGGAGGTGGTCCTCTGGCTGACAGCCTGATCTGGGCCCCACCGTCTGCCACACACCCGTGTTCATATCCTGGCAGGCTCCAGCCAGCTCTGTCACTCTGGGGGAAAGAAGAGGAGCATCACTGTGTATCACAGGGTTGCTTTGAAAAATTTTACAGACTTTCAACGATTTTAGTGTTTTCATCTACAAAGAATGTTAGCATTTTTTTTCCATCCTGGTTTTTAAATGACTCAAAAGTCATTAGAAGATCCTCCCTGTCCCCTGGCAAGATTAAAGATACAGACAGCAGCAGTGCCTGGTACCATAAAGTAGTCAACATTGGACCTCGGGGCCCTACCCATCTGTTTTATGTTCCCACCCTGAAGCCTGCCTGGCTGCATCCCAGACCCCTCCCTTCCTGTTTCTTCTCTTTACAGTCCTGGTTGACTGTGGAGTCACCACAGACCTGTAAAGAAGGGATGAATGAACCACTATCCATCCCATGTCCGTTGGGCACAGCCAAGCCCTTTCCTATAGGGTCCCAAACTGAAACTGGAAATGCCATCCTTTCCAATTGCATGCCTAGCATGGGGACACTGACGGTCAGACACAAGAGCTTAGTGTGCTCCTCAGATATCCTCACTACTAGGCACAGGGGCCATGGTCTTCTAGTGGATGTCTCAGCCCCAAATGATTTCTCTTTGTCTTTTTTCAAGATGAGAATATCTTTATTGTTGCTTATCTTTTTTCCTTACAGTAGAGTGTGTATGTGTGTGTGTGGGGGGGTGTAAAATAAAATAATACATACTTTGGAAATGGAAAGAAAAATGTAATAATCATCTCAGAGTTCATCAAGTTTGAGATTTGGCCATACATTCTTCTAGAAATTTATTTTTATAGAAAGAGAAAATGGATCATGTCTACACTATAAATATATGTGCATATTTTTCAACTTTAAGTACAGAATACATTTTATGGTGGTTAATGGGTCTTTATAACACATAACACCTACACATAGTTCATTGTGTGGATGTACTGTTATGTGTTGAACCAAAACTTGAATACCAAAATTGTCCTCACAGTTTCACTGTAATAAAAAGCGTGGTGATGAGCATACTTATACATACATTCTGTGCTCCTGCCTGCCTATTTTTTTTAATCATTTAAATTCTCAGTAGTGTCCTGCTAAGTCAAGGCTTATTTTTAAAGCTTTTGGTGCCTGTTGCCAAGTTTACCTTAACAGGGTTACACTGATTTAGATACTAACAAGCCTCCCATGCCCACCTTCTTACTGGGAAGTGTCTATATTTACAATCAGAACAGGTTAAATGGCCCTGGGTTACCCTTCCGCATACACCCAAGGCTCCATTTCCACTGTTCTTCGTGTGTGCATGAATTCTCACTCTGCTCTCACAGGTTTGGGAAGAGGAAGAATCACCTTGGCGCAGTCAGCTGGTGTCCTGAGGAGTTTGGAGCAGGAGGAGCCTTTTGATCTCTCCCAGAAGCGTGGGGTAAAGGGGCCCATGTTCCAGTTGGATGGGGAAAGTGCCCGGGGCAGCCCCTGTCATGAGGAGGAGGACGATGACAATTGCTATGAGGTGGAACCCTACAGCCCTGGCCTGGCCCCCCAAAGCCAGCAACTTGGTGCACCCCAGGATCTGTCCACCAAGCCCGAGCAGGCCCCCGAGGGGCCAGAGGACAACTGCAAGGAGGAGAAGGAGGATGTGCCCAAAGAAGAAGAGGAGGAGAGGAGCAAGGACCACCATGAGGCAGAAAGTGTTCAGGAGCGAGACTGTGCCCGCAGCGACGAGCGTCTCAGCCTCAGAGTTTTCCAGAGCTCCCGGCGGGGCCCCTCTTTTTCTGATTACTTATACTTCAAGCACAGAGATGAGAGTTTAAAAGAATTACTGGAGAGGAAAATGGAAAAACAAGCAGTGCTTTTGGGTATCTAAGTGGACAGCTTTAAAATTACATTTGGAAAATGAGAAGTAGGCAGTTCAAATATAGCTTTCTGCATGAACTGTCATTTGCTGGGGACTGACTGGCGATGCCAGTCCTTACAAATGGCTCAGACTAAATGAGCCAGCCTAGGTAGTGTAAATGCTTCCCAGGTCATTTCTTGGGTCCTTCATAATTTTAGCATGCATGCAGGGTGTTCAGTGTTATTTTATGCATCACCCCTGTAACAAACTATGCATATTCTTTTAGATTTCTAATTGTAAGCTGAACCTGAGGTGCTTTTAGAAATTCTGTTTTTCTTTTACTAATATACAACACATGGTAAATTTCCTTCTAGTTGCAAAACTATGGTGCTTGATGAGTTACCTTATTAATAACTATCTAGTCGAGTTCATGAAAGTGATAATATTTTTCCAGAAATATATAGCTGTATATATAAAAATAGTCTTTGTTAAATAATCAAAAATACCAGAAATAACACAGAAAGGTGAACTTTTGAAAAGGATATTCTCAAGTAGTTGCTATAGATAAAAGATGAAACTTCAGAAAAAGATGAGTAGTTTTGATGAAGGGAAAATCAGCCATGCTTAAATTCCTTCTGGATCTTTTGTCCTGCTTTGGGCATTTGAGTCATATTTGCAGATGACTTGACAATGCTCAGGGGGTCCCGTTCCTCAGACTAACCTCTGGTGTCCCAAACACAGCTCCCTTCTGGAGACTATTACTCTGTGGCCCCATGCCCCATAAAAAAGCTGTAGGGAGCAATGGACCTCTCCCCAGTGCTGGAGGTAGGGAGTGGGTGGGGAATTCTCCCTGAAACAAGTTCTGACTTATTCAAGGCATTAGAACGATCATCAGCTAATCTCTATAAGGAAGACCTGGGCTATGTTCTCAATGCACATCTGGAAGAGCATTTTAAAAAATACTAATGCCAGGGTCTCAATGCCCCATCCCAGGATCCTGATTTAATTGGTTGGGAATGGAGCCTTTGCTCTGGTCATTTCCAGATGACCCTGAGTGGGGTATGCACAGCCAGGATTGAGAAGGATTCACTGGGCTCTGATAACCCTCATCCATTTCTGTGTCTACCAGGACTCCCTCCCAGGGACTCCACAAATATTTCTGTCCCTGGCTTCAGACTCATTGAGGTGGAGGTCAGGATACCTGCAATCATGATGCTGACTCAGGTTTTTGTACCTGTTCTGGAAGATCCTCACAAGGACACACACATACTCTATACAGATACATGCTTTTTGTGCTAGGAGATGCCTGTGTTGTTCATAGTCACTTTTTATGTTGACAGTGACTCATTGCTCTTGTCAGGTGCTGGCACCACAGCTCCCGCCAGCACAGAGGACCTAGATGGCAGGTTGGGCCTGGCCCATGGGCCTTAGGTAAGCACTGGCACTGAGCAGAGCAATACTGATGGGGCTGCGTATGTTCAGCTCTGACCCTGGTAGGTACTGTCTGTGTTCCTGTGCACATGAACACTGCCTCCGGGTTGGGAGTTTCAGTTTTTATTTGTAGAGCTAGGTACTGCTGGTTACTGCTTCCTCTCCTCCCAAACTCCCAAGTATATTTCTTTTGAAGAGCTAGTTCATCTCCAGGGGCTGGAGGCTGGCTTTTTCTATGGGCCATGGTTCTTCCCTGTTAGCCTCATCTAGTCCCCACCATTGACCTGTGGGACCCCTGATCCATTTCTACTGCCACCTTCCTAAGTTTCCTTCCTTTAGCATCACCACTGCTGGGAAGTGCTAAAGTTTGGGTTTCTTACTGCCACCCATGTTCCATGGAACCCACCAAGAGGATGGTGGAGAGAATGCTGTGGGTTTCTATATCCACCTGCACAACTCTGGGCCAAAAATTATTCCAAGTCCTCAGAGGGACCAGTTCTCTTTCATTCCCTAGGAATGCAGCTCATCGGTGCCTTTGATGAAATTGTCCAGGGAGCGGGCAGAGTGGTCTGTGACACCCCTAGCTCTTAAGGTCCTGTTACACGTGTATTCACTCAGCAGCCTTGTATTAAAGATCTACTGTGTGCAGTGCCTGACCACACGTGCTGCAGACTTCCAGTTGCTTCTGGTATGCCCAGTTGGAATAGCACCCAGGAAAATCTAGAGGAGCACTCTCTTTCCAACCAAAACAAATCCTGTGGGAATGCTTGAGGAACCCGTTAATGTTGAGCTGGAGAGAGTATGGTCTAGAGAGTGGTCTTCAAGTTGTTTTGAGAAGTCAAAGGTCTCTCTCGGGCCTCTGTAGAGCCGCTAGGGGAGAAGCTCTTAGTCCCCATACCCGCTTCACTCAAAGTGGCTCAATTTTTGTCTGTTTTGAATGTTAATATTCTAAGAAAAGTTTCATTTGGCAGGAGAAAAAAGGTCTCAGAAAGGTAAGAAAAATTTATGATGAGGTGTGTTCCAAGGCCTGTTTTTAGTTTTTGACTTTGGATACTTAATGAAGCCAATTAGTACTACAGCACTGGCCCTCTGAGAGCCAAGGCTGAAATCTTGGTTGTAACCAACATCCTGGTTTTTCCTGGGATGATCCTGGTTTATATCTCCTGTCCCGGGGTAATTATTAACAGTGTCCCTTAATCCTCAAAAGTATCCCAGCTTACATGATACCTTACGTGGGCACCTGGTAAATGAACACAGAGCTAAAGAAAGGGTGGGCCAGCCTTGCCTGATGAGCTGACTAACCAGAATGCAGGTCTGAAGGAAGGCCCACTGGGGCCATCCCCAGAGAATGAAGGAATGATGTCATCCAAGGTTACCACCATCCCAAGGCCATGACCTTCATCACATTGTGAAACTCTGAAAAGGGGACATGACCAAATGCTTACCAGGCTTTTGACCACTGTCACTTTGAACCAACCAATGACCCAGCCAGGTGGCAGGTCTTTCATCCTCTGTGTTCAAGTCTGAGACTGCCCCTCTTGTTGCTTTGTAGTCCCTCTTTTCATTTTCTCTTTCTAAAAATTTGATTCCACATTGGCCATGAGACTAAAGCTGACCTTTCATAAATCCACAAAAGTAACTAGTTTATTTGTATATGAGTAGTTGCATGAGAAAACCCAACATGCGTACTGTATTTATTAAGCCCTGAAGGCTTTTAATAAAATATTAACATTGTGTTTTGAATTATGATCTTTGTCTGCTTTGCTGGAACAAAATGTAACAGAGCTAACATTTAAAAATCCTTCGCATATTTGGACAACATTACACCAAATGTTGATTTTGTACAGAATTCAGGCTTCCTGTTTAAAAACTAAAACTCCAAGTATTGAGCAGCCCAGGTTTGTGAATATTGCTTTCTGCTTCAGTGAAAAGGCGGTTTACCTAGAAATAGCATGTAACCTATATTTTGTTAATTTAAGCAAATAAAGACATGTTGAAAAAACTGAGTCAATTATTTGTATATATGTGAAATTCTGCAAGGAAGCTGCCATGGTAAACATCTCACTTCGGCATCTCATTTTGCCAGGGTTAGCTCCTCAGTCATTAGCTTCTCAGCCCCTGGGAGAGAAGGGTCTTGAAATTTCCCTCCCTCAGGGCTGCAGAAAGGATTAATGCACCTCAGCCCCTCTTCAGCTAGGTGACCACTTCCCATCCTTTCCCTTGCTCCCATTGAGAAAGATTTACTCTGGAGGGCTATCACAGGCAAGTGGAGACGGGATTACCTCATTCTGCCTCAGGTTCTTTATAAAATGAAGTTCAACCAAGAATCGGTAGACTCTAGAGAGCACAGCACTGATTCTGGACCCAGTCTTACTCTTCCAATATCTGGGATTTGAGACCAGTTCACAAACCTCTCTGTGTCTCAGTTTCCTCGTCTGTAGAATGGCACTGGGAAGCGGACCCTCCTCACAGGGTTGTTGTGTGGGTTGCATGATCTAACTTAGAATGTGTCTGGCTCACAGTTCATTCTATGGAAGAATCAGGCACCATGACTACCAACAACATAACTAAAAAACTGCTGCTCAGTTCTCCCTTCTCCAAAGAAAAGTCATGTGTTAGCATGGGAGATTAACCATTTCTGAGGACGTTTCTTTAAAACAACAGTAAAACTTCAACATGTACTGAACACAGGTAATTAAATGCCAAGCACTGTGCCAGGTGATTCACACGCTCAATTTCATTTAAGCCTCGAAACCCCACAAGGCAGACATTATCCCTATTTTGCAAATGAGGGAATGGAAGTTCAGGAAAGTAAAATAACTAGCCCCAAATTACTTAGTTAATGAACATCTACCTTGCCTCCAAGCACTCCGCCTGATGCAGGATCAGTGTTCTGGAAGCAGCTGCTGAGATAAATTTGGGTCCAAGAAATTTATTAAAGAGTAACACTGGCAAAAAAGAAAGGAAATGGAGCCAAGAGAGGAATAAACTCTGGTGAAGCTCTGACTGAGCCTCAGCCACTGGGATGCAGCTCTGGAGCTAAGACTTCCCATCAGGGTTGTGCCAGGCTGGGCAGAAAGTTTCAGGCCTTTACACCCCTTCCCTGCTCAGTCACCAGAGGTGGGCTGCCCAGGTCAGAGTATGTTCTCCATAGCTGGAGCCCACCCCACATTACTGGCGGCCGGGGACTGGTGGCTGACTGCACTCCCCTTGCCGGTGCAAAGCCTTCCTTGGAGAGAGACCAGGTGGCTCCTCTCTGCATCTCCCACAGATACAGTGGTTCCACCCCTGGCAATCTCCAGCCCATTTCTTCACCTAGATTCACAGAGCCTCTCCAGCATGGTTCTGGTGGGCCTCTCTCTCTGTTGGAAGAAGAGGGTTAGGACAAACTTCATCCCCCACAGCTGCAATGAGTCTAGGGATCCAAATAGACCTCTTCTTTATAGATCATCCAGTCTCAGGCAAACTGTTATAGTAACAGAAAACAGACAAGGATACCCAGTCTAGATTCCCTTCAGCATCAGATACCACTCTGCCAGTCTCAGTGGCTTAAATTTCTACCTTACCCCTCAAGAGCCCTATGGACTAAATGCTTTGTGTTCTTCCAAAATTCATGTTGAAACTATGATTCCCCAATGTGATAGTATTTGGAGGTGGGATTTGGGGATGTGATGAGATTTAGATGAAGTTATGAGAGTGGGGGCCTCTTACTGGGATTAGTGACCTTATAAAAAGAGAAGATGAGAACCTGTGTCTCTCCACCATGGGACAATGTAGATGTCTGGAAGCCAGGAAATAAGCCCTAAATCTGACTGCACCTTGATCTGGTACTTCCCAGCCTCCAGAACTGTCAGAAACAAATGGATGCTGTTTAAGCTACCAGGCCTGTGATATGTTGTTATAGCAGCTTGAACTGATTAAGGCACATACCTTTTGCAGAATAGGATTACTGCACTTGTTCATTTCTAATCATAAGTCAAGGAAAAATGAAAAAAAACCCAGTGGTCCCCTAGTTTCCAAGCCATTCTTCCCAGACATGGTGTAAGAACAGTCCTAACTTCTACCTGATGATCAGGTCAATTACCCCTGCCAAGATAGCTACTCCTCTCCTCGTCTGCTGGCCTCCGGAGACATGGAACAAAATTGGCTAGGTGACAGCCCTAGTTTTTATCAATGATACTTTTGTTATGTCCCCAGATGAAAGTGTAATCTCTTTGAGGTTGGAAACTTCTAACCCTGCAGAGCCCAGAGTTAAAGGGATAAGAAATTCAAATTCCCAGTGTGTCATCAGGAGTGGTAGTGGGGGGACATTCCTGTTTCCACTGTTGGACTCAGGACCCATGCAGGCTTCCTATTGAGGACTCAGGACCATAGAAGTCTTTGATCCAATATATACTGGAAGATGGCCATCCATCCAGAGTATTTCATCCAAGAAGCACTCTTGGTGCTGGCCACCTCTAAGTAGTATACATGTGATATGACCAGTAGATTCTTTGGCTATGAACCCATCTCCACACCTCATTTACTATAAAGCAAAGCTCCTGGTTTGATGTGATGTTCTGTAGGATTCTGTTCCAGTAGAACAAACACTCCAAAGCCCCCCCTCCCCCACTTGCACGGCTCTGGCTGAATTCTTACAAGCAGCAAAGACACATTTATATCCAGAATACCTCTCTATTCCTGTGTCAGTGCACTGCTGGGCTTTTGGGAGCTGATAGAGTCAACATTTCACCAAGGGACTGTTGGCTCTTCCTGAGTAATGGCATCATGGTGGAAGCTCAGCTTCAATCCCCATGATCAGCACATTGGATATTCAGTAATGGCAGCAGCTAGACCAACCACGGTAAATGCAGCTCATGCTGTTGAACTCATGTGTTATCACCCTCTCTGCTGCTGTTGTATTTCATTCCTTGTTACAGCACTGGAATAGCTATTGACAGACGCTGGATAAAGTCAAATGGCAAGGTCATGTTGTCTTGCAGGTTACTACTGGATGTCTCTTCTGGGATGAATATTAACATGTGATGCAAAGATTTTCACACTTTTTGTTCACTTCCATATGTCAATCATGTAACTCTACCCCAGACAGAGAAAAACAGTAAATACTACTTTAATTGAAATGGTCAGGAATTGTCATTCTGAGTAAGTGCCATTTAATCTGAGAACTGAAAGTTAGAAGAAACTAGCCATGAGAATAAGGAAGAACATTCCAGGCAGAATATACCACTTGTGCAAAGCTCCTGTGGTATAAAGGAGCAGTCAAGGAGCGTTAACAACAGGAGAGAGATTGTGATACCCAGTGAGACTTCCAAGGAAAGCTGTAGAGCAAGGAAGTAAAAAAAATGAGACATTTTTGAAAGTTCATTCTGGCTATAGTGTAGAGAATGGGTTGGAAGGAAGTCAGAATGATCCTTGCAGACAATGAAGATGCAGTTTTAATATTCTGTTGGAGGTAATATTGGCCTGGATAAGGATGTAGCATAGAATTTAGAATTTAATGGGTCAAAAATCTGCTTTGGAGATTCAATGGACTTATAATACCCAAGGCAAAATTTAACAAGAAGATAAAATGCATAGTTTTCTAAGTACAAAATAAAATGCCACTTGATATGAAGCTCAGCTCCTCTCATAATGACTAAAGGGATCAATTAGATATTTATATCTCTCATAATATCCATGCTCTTTATTTGGTTGGCAGGAGTGCATACTTACTAAGAAATATACTTACTAAGTCCATCTGGTTTCTCTCAATTTGGTTCTAAGTTACAACTGATGAAGAAGTAAAGAGTTGAGACGGAGGAAGGCAGTAGTTTCTCAGACACAGATGCTGGGAAGAAATCGCAGAAGGGGAGAAAAACACACACAGAAAATCAGAATAGCAGTGGAAAGAGGCTGGAACTCCAACACCAAAAAGTGAGGTTGCAAAAGAGTCCTGTTCATCTGCACAGCTCCTGAGGACATCTCCAATCCGGCCAGCAAAATAATATGTTCCTGATCATAAGCTTGCATTGTCAAAGGAGAATTAATCATTCTCACCACATGTATTAACAAATGCAGTCCAAATACATTTCCATTGTAAAAAAAAAATTAGTTCTCAAATGGTGACAGGCCAGTGATCTGGAAAAATTGATCCAGGACCCACCTTACTTAGCAACAGTGCAGAAAAAAACAGATATTGTCATATTTTAAGTCTCAAAGTCAATCAGCCCATAGCACCACTGCTATCACCTTAAGAAACAGAAAGAAAGAAAGAAAGAAAGAAAGAAAGAAAGAAAGAAAGAAAGAAAGAAAGAAAAGAAAAGAAAAGAAAACATGTGGAAGGAATTTGTTCTTGCCCTTAGGAAACCACAGTCCTTAGCCAGCTTGCAGAGAGCAGCGGGAACAGGGCTAAGAGTTCTCCAATCTCCAGCCCTTAAACTTAAAAACTCCTTGCCCTGTGAAAGTCCAGGTGTGAACCCAGCCTGGGTCCCTGAAGCACTGTGGCGTTTCTTTCTTTCCTTCTCTTTTTTCCTTTTTTTTGCACATCAGAAGAGAGCCAAGAGTAACCACCACGCCCATTATAAACTCCCTCTGCAAATGGAGGAAGACGTGCTCCTGTGATAGCTGGGGAGTGACCCTTATGGGGTCCCTGGGGACCCAGTATCAGTGGCGCTCACTGTTTCCTCTTCCCTGGATGCAACAATATATTAAGGGAGAAACAAAAAAAAGAGGAGGTTGGCTCTTTTCATGATTTTCCTTTTTAATTTTTGTTGAAAATGGAACTGTGTTCTCTTGATCCTTCAAACAAATGGAGGGGAAGTGGAAGCCCAAAAGTTTCTCTTATGTTCCCCGGAGAGGGTGGCTGTGTTTGTAGTGTGATGTGGGAAAAGTCCTTGTGTATCTGCTGCATTGTCATATTGTACCTAAGTGATTTGCAGGAGGAAGTGGGGCGTGAATAGGATTTCTGTGTCAGAGAAAGTGAAGGAGCCACAGTCTTTGAATCAAAGATCTCAATGTGCCCTTCATCTCTAAGGCATGCTTCCCCTGGCCTCCACCCCGCAACCCATATTTATTCAGTGATGAAAGAAACAGGAGAACACTCTCTGAGCTTGACCCAAACACTACATCCAAGCAGAAGTCCTTGCTATTCAGAATGTACTTGGGCAAAGTGGGTGAGAGAGTGAGGGGTTGGCAGGACTTGCCAGAAACCACAGAGGCCATGGGAGGGGGAGGGCTAGTAACATTTCTGGCATCCTACCTGGAGAATACATTAAACTGATGGGTGAGATATGCAGTGAGAGTCTTTTCACAGAGTGGATCTTAATAAAAAAATGGTCTCTGGAAGAAAAATGGATAGATACATCAGGAGACATCAAAAAGAATTACAAGCATATTGCTTTCAGTTTAGCAATTCATCATATTAAGCTTACTGGCAAATCATTTTGTTTTTTTTTTTTCCTCTACAAAGTAGCAATAATGAAACTGGTCTCCAACCTGTGCAAATGAGGGGGTGAATGAGGTGAAATCCATTAATCACTCTAGACTTGCGGAGACAATCTCTGTGTCATTCATTATTCTTGAAGGACAGCTCCCCTTCCAACCTGTGGTCAGCACAGCAAAGAAAACGGCTTCATTTTGAGTGGCAGGTTCTCCAAGTCAGAATAATATTTAAAACCCTGATTCTTCAGCGGTGGTTTTACAAGATTCTATACATACACAGCATTGAGCCAATCGTCTCTTCTCCCACCATAAAAAGCAGATGAAAATAAAAGAAATGTGAGATACCTAGCAATGGCAAAGTCCTCATAGGAAGAAAAAGCAAAAAGCCAAGCAAGGTTATGCAGAATCTTAGAAACAGATTATTACCATGTCATCTTCCCAGGGGACATTGAGTAAGCATCCGTTCAAGGATAATGATGCATCTCTCTGAAGCAAGCACTGCTGACGTGGTGTAAGCCCCTATCTGAAGACACAGGTGATTTGGTGGATTTCAAAAGGCTTGTGTTTCCAAAAGCTCTGAATGTCTCCATGCTGCTCATCCCCTTACTTTCCTGCAGGAAGGCTGCACTTTTGATCTCGGGCTTATCTACTCAAATGCTTTGCCTTATGCCTACTGTTCGATTTCTGGGCAAAGGGCAAGGCCACCACCGCACTGTCTCCGGCTCTGCTTCTCCCTGGGATACTGTCAGAAGAGTATAAGATTGACACATGAATGGACCTTTATGAGGACCTGTATAAAATGCTGCTGTTCAAATATATGCATCTTCCCACCACGGTTAATTAAACCTCTATGAGGAAGAGTGTGGGGGGAGGGTGGGCCTTCCAGAATAGTAATTTGAGGGTCCCAGAAACCTCTCCTTCAGAGACTCATCTATTAAATTGATAAAAATTAGCAAGCAAAGACTACCATTCAAAATCTTTGGTGATTGATCAAAGGACTTACAACTATTTAAGGAGTACTTTATTTAACAATATCCATGGAAACCCGGTAGGAACAGTGGAAGGCCATGACAAGCTTTAGGGGTTGCACCCTTACCATCGACCCAGCTTGAGGCTGTGAAAAAAAAATTCCTTGGGGGCTGCCAGCCAAGAAGCAAATCCCATGTCCCCAGCTCCATGCAGAACATCTATATACCAGATGAATGACAAGCTAAGATGCCCACTCCCCCAGCCACTGCTGAGCCAGACAGCTGGTGAAGAATTGAGCCCCGTTCCCAATGGCTCTGAGCACAGAAGAGCGTCTCTAGCTAGGCAGCCCCCTGGCAGCTCCTGTCTCCCCCAGTTTGCTGGGGAAGTTAAGCTCTTTTAGGCCCACTGAGCAGTCAGGGAGCATCAGTAGATTCCATTTCCCATAATTTTGTGCCAGGGAAGATGTATATCACCTCAGATGGCAGTCGCTGGTGGTGATGGTTGTACAGCATAGTGAATATGATTAATATATTCACAGGTTGTAAAATAAAGTTTTATTGTGGTAAAATATACCTAACATAAAATTCACCACTTTAGCCATTTTCAAGGATAAAATTCATTGGCATCAAGGACATTCACAATGTTATATAACCAGCACCACTATTCATTTCCAGAAACTTTTCATCATCCCAAACAGAAGCTCTGCACCCATAACACAATAACTCACACTTTCCCTCACCCCCACCCACCCCTATAATCCCTGATGGGCTTTCTGACTGTCCCAGGTGCCTCATTTACATGGAATCATACGATGATGTGCCCTTTGTATCTAAATCCAGGTTTATTCATATTCACCCCACGTCACAGCTTCCTGCCTTTTTATTTGTTCTTTCTAGATATACATGACAGGAGAGTGTATTTTGACAATTATACATTCATAGAATAAAAGTACAGCTTGTTCCAATTAGGATCCCATTCCTGTGGTTGTGTATGATGTGAAGTTACATTGGTTGTGTATGACATTTTTATACCACCTCTTGTTTATCCTTTTATCTGTTGATGGACACCAGGGTTATTTCTATCTTTTGTGAATAATATCTGAGTCCCAATCTTGTCAATTCTTTCAATTTCCATTTTGGGTGTATACCTAGAAGTGGAATTGCTGAGTCATATAGTCTATGTTCCCCTTTTAAATTACTGCCCAACTGTTTTGCACAGAAACTGCACCGTTTTATATTCCCACCAACAATGCACAAGGGTTCTGTTTTCTCAACACTTGTTATCTTCCTTTTTTAAAATAGATGCCATCCTAATGGGTGTGAAGTAGTATCACACTGTGGTCATAATTTTTAATTAAACATTTAAATTCCTCTCTCTCTTCAGTTGTTAATGCTGAGATTCATATTTAATTTTATAATTCCTTTTTTTTTCTCATGAGCAGAAAATTAAAGATAAGCTAGAGTTGTTTCCTTGTGAATAGAAATTGGATATCCCAGTGATTTATATGGTTTTATTCCCAGTACCTTGCTGTCATTTTGTTCTTCATATTCTTTGAAGGACAAGGACTCTGCTTGGGTTTGTTCCAGATACTACGTTTTCCTGTTTTACCATTCCATTTTCATTTTTTACTTTTGGTCCTGTTTTCCCTTGACCCTATATTACAGGATGATGTAGTAGCTATAGCAAAATGACTATACCTTTGATTGACCTTAAACTTGTATCAAAAAGATTGGGAGTGAATCTTTCCCAGGAATCTTCTGTGAAGAGTAGGCAAGCCCTGCTTCTTCCCCTGGGGTCAGGGGATGACACTGGGGGGGCGGGAGATAGGTGCTTACAGGAGCAGTAGAATATGTACCCAACCAGGAGTCAAGTTGTGGGAAGCTATCTTTCCCCTTGTCCAAACTTGCACATTTAAAACTGTCAAAACTTCAAAAAAAGCAGGCAAGCGAACAAAAATAACTCTATGGGACTTTGTTTGTTTGGACAGAAATGAGTCATTAGTGATCAAAGCTTTACCACTAAAAATAAAGAACAGTATTCATTCACCATAACCTTGATACTTGATCTCAAAGTTAAAAATAAGTCTTTAGCCTCTGATAGCTATCACTTTTCCATTTGAAATCAAACAATTGAATCAACTTCATTTACATATTCTACGAATGTTTATTGAGCACCTGCTATGTGATTGTGAGGCTCCAGAGATAACCAGAATAAGTGTGATAGTCACTGTCCTGGGTGACCTGTGAGGCCATTATCACTAGGCCAGTCTAAAAGATGACCACTGATATGAATGACCTAGCAAACATCAATACCTCAACTATTTTAAAAGTCTCCAAATCATAAGCATAATAATGAAGTTCATGTTGAGGCAGTGATCTAGAATTCGATGCCTGTAAATGAACTAGATATAAAATTAACAACTGTGAAGATTACTTAGATACCTGCAGTAGTATTGGTAGATGTTCAATCTGGACAACTCTCCTCTCCTCAAAATTTTAACTGTCTTCCCTGGCACTAGGAATGCTTTTACTGAGGCTTTATAAGGTAACTGTGGAGAAGAACTTGAGCACCAAGTGTTCTACACATCTGAGCAATAAAGTATCAAGAAGAGATTTTTTTTTAATTTATTTTTTTTATGTGGTGCTGAGGATCGAACCCAGCGCCTCGCATGTTATTTAACAGTATCCATGGAAACACTGTAGGAACAGTGGAAGACCATGACAAGCTAGGGGCTGCATTCTGACCATCAACCCAGCTTGAGGCTATGAAAGAAAATTCCTTGGGGGCTGCCAGCCAAGAAGCAACTTCCATGTCCCCAACTCCATGCAGAACATCTATATACCAGATGAATGACCAGCTAAGGTACTGACTCCCCCAGCCACAGCTGATGAAGAATTGAGCCCCCTTCCCAATGGCTCTACCACTAGGCAAGTGCTCTACCACTGAGCCACAGTCCAAGTCTCCCAAGAAAGGATTTTAAAAGTCAAGTCTTACATTTATGTCTAACTTACCAGATTTCAAATCACTCACACTTTTAGTTTTGATCCTTAGGGAGATCAGAAAAGTCCATGAGCTTGCATATTTGATTGTCTGAAGATATAGAGTCATTTTTCTGAGACCCTCTCTCCTTGCCCTCTATCCCATCAGGCTAGTAGACAATTGATACTACAATACCTGTTTCTCTAGAGGAGTTCTGGGTTCTTTCCACCTAAACATATTCAAACTTGTATTCCTGGAAAAACGAGGTTTCCCTTAAGTGCCTCCAGATTGCTGTGGACCTGGGAAACAGCAGCGCTAAGCAGTTCTCGTGGAAGTGTTCGCCTGCATAATTAGCTGGAGATGAGCACCAATGGGAGAAGGTGGGGCCCCAGGGCTGTGGAAGAGCTCTTGACCAGGAACTGACCCAGAGGTTCCAGTCTTCTTCCACATTCCAGGAAGAGATCCAGGACTCTCTCTCCTAGATTTATGGACACACATCATGTTCCCAAGGTCACTCATGTACCCACAAGCTGTTCTGGGGTCAGATGACCATTATATGACCTTCCACCAGTGGCGTTAGGCCAGAAGGGCAAAATGACCCAAGTACACAGGTGCATGCTCTCAAGTTTAGCGCAGTTCAAGTCTAAGACTTCCCTCAAAAGGGCAATAGCACAAACACTGGGCCCAAAGAGGCGTGGCCAAGGTTTAGGGCCAATACAGCTTCCACCCACCCCCATCCTAACAAAAAGCCAAAGCTTGATCTTTTCAGTCCATAGCAGATCTACCCTCTCTCTGGGGTATATCTCACTTTCTTTTGCCTTTCCTTCCCCTTATAATAGACCTGCCCTAAATGCTGTCTGTGCCTCATTGCATACTTCTGTGTCTGCGCCCCAGGTAATTGCCTAATCTTAGATGTCATGTCTAAGGTCTGAGAAACAAATTACAATACTCCATTGTGGACTCCTGACATCTGGTAAGAAAAAAAAAAAACATGGCACCATGACAAGACAGACTCCTGTGAATCCTGGTTGTGACACCTGTTAACTGTGACATCTTAAACACACTACTTTAAAAAAAAAAAAAAAAAAAAAAAAAAAAACTACTTAATCTTTCTGAGCCAGTTTCCCATCTATGCTATAGAAATAAAGCAGGGTGGTGGTGGCAGGCACAGGCTTTGAACTCACGCAGCCTGGGCTCTGGGTCCTGGCACTGACTCATACTGGCTGTGTGACCCCAAGGAATCAGGCTCCCTCCCTAAGTTTCAATCTCCTCTGCAAAATTAGGCATCATCTAGTATTCAACTTATGAAAGTTGTGAGATGGAAATGACATAATTCTTGTAAATAACTAAAACACAGAAGCACTCCGTACACTTTAGCTCTTGTATTTACTTTATTGACCACATAGGAATGTGCCCAGAGCAGGGACTAACACACAGGTGACTCAAAAACCTGTGTCCTTGAACTGATCTAAATACAACTGTGAAATCATCAGCATTTTTTAGTGGAGCAAGGGCCTAGGTTAGGGAGAATTCTCCCTGTCTGCGCCTCTTTCCTGGAGGCTTCCCCCCACAGCAGATCACTCTTCCAAATGACACAGGCATGCGCCTCTCCCTGCCATGAAACCAAGTCAGCTGTGAGGAGACGGATTCTTGGCCAGGAACAACTAGCATTAGCATTCTCTTCATGTGAACCGCATCAGAGGGCATCTGGAGGGAAAGCACCTCTCCAACTGTGACAGACAATCAAGCAGAATGGCAGCGCCAGGTGTACTCACTGATATTCCCAGCACCGGCACCGAATGACAGTGCATTGATGCCGACTTCTGAGAAAGTCTCAGATTGATGTTGCTTCCAGTACATTTAGCAGAGATAACTTCTAACTTTTAAAGGAAGAACAAATTTAGCAAGCAGATAGCAAAGGCTTTTAAGGTTTGCATTACATAAGGCAAACACCTGAATTGTACCTCAGGCTGGTGGGGTGGCATAAACAGTGTTTTTGAAACAACAAGTCATGGCCCATTAGGGGACCGTGAAATCAAGTGGGCTGAGACCAGTATTTTTACAAGACAGCATTAACTAGAATAGAAAATATCAGAGAGTTTATGCATAATAAGGCTAAGGGCTTTGGGTGATAGATAGATATCAATAGATGGATGTATAATCACACATACATGTATATATATATAGAGAGAGGGGGGGGGGAGGGAGAGCAATGGACAGATGATTGAATGAATGGATTGCATTGTCAATGCTTTTCTTATTATTGGTCATGGTAAAATAGTTTGAAAACCTGTAAACACTGGATAATATACATTAATACATCATATGTGATTTGTATTGAACAAATGAAAACATCCACTCAGAACTGAAGGAGTATATGACGATAATGGAAAACCTAAGTATTCAATCAATGCCTTCTGTTCATAATATACAGGGGTTTTTTTTTTCAATATTTTTAAATTGGTGCATATTACTTGCACAGAATGGTGGGTTTCACTGTGGCATATTTGTACATACATGAAAACATAGTTTGATCAATTTATCTTCCCAAGGCCTCCCTACCTGGCCCTCCTCCTTCTTCCGATCCCCTCCTCTAAGACTGTCTCTTCTACTTTCATGACGTCACTTTTCTCATGTTGGTTTCCTTTAGGAGAGAAAACATACATGTTACTCAGCTTTCATCTCTGTGACCAAAATACTGTAATGACAGATTTATTTTGACTCACAGTTTCAGAGGTTCAGTCCATGGTCGACTGACTCCAAGGCAGAAACATCATGGCAGAAGGGCATAGCAGGGGAACGCTACCTGGCTCATGGCAACTGGGAAGCAGAGAGAAAGAAGAAGGGGATGGAGAGGAAATAAACTCTGCCGGGCCATGCCCCCAGTGACCTACTTCCTCCAACTAGCTCCTACCTCCCAGTAGTCCATTCAGCTATCAACCCATCAAATGGATTAATCCACTGTTAATGTGAGAGCACCCATGATCCAGTCATTGCCTAAAAGCCTTGCCTCTGAACCTTGCTGCATCAGGGACCATGCTTGGAATACCTGAGCTTCTCGTGGGGGGGGGGAACATTCCAGATCCAAACTATGACAACACATGATTCTTTTCCTCTGAGTTATTTCACTCAAAATTATGGTCTCCTGTTCCGTTCATTTTCCTGCAAATGACAGAATTTCATTCTTCTAAGAATGGCTAAGTAATAATTATGTGTGTGTGTGTGTGTGTGTGTGTGTGTGCAATTTTCTTTATCCATTCACCTGTTGATGGACACACCTAGGCTGATTTCACAAGTGTGAATTGTACTGCAGCAAACATGGGTATACATGTATCTCTAATTCTTCTGGATAAATACCAAGGAATGGTATAATTGGATCATTTGGTAGTTCCGTTTTTAGCCCTTTGAGGAAACTCCATAATGATTTCCACAGCGGCTGTATGACTCTATATTTTCACCAACAGTATATAAAAGTTTCTTTCCCCTGAATCCTCACCAGCATTTATTGTTACTTGTGTTCTTGATGATTGCCATTCTCACTGGAGTGAGACAGAATCTCAGTATAGATCTGATTGTATTTCTCTAATGGATAAAGATGCTGAATATTTTAAAGATGTTGGCCATTTTCACTTCTTCTTTTGAGGAGTGTCTCTTTAGTTCATTTGCCCATTCATTGATTGAGTCATTTGTTTCTTTTAATGTTGACAGGTTGTTGTTGTTTTTTTAAGTTCTTTAAATATTCTGGATATTAGTCCTCTGTTGGGGAAGTAGCTGGCAAAGATGTCCTCTCATTCTGTGGGTTGTCTCCTCACTCTTGTTTCCTTTGTTGTGCAGAAGCTTTTTAATTCGATGACATCCCATTCCTGGATTCTTTTTCTTATCTCCTGAGCTATGGAGGTCCCACTCAGGGAGTCTTTGCCTGTACCTGTATGTTGAAGTGCTTTGCCTTTTTGCTTCTTCTAGCAATTACAAAGTTTCTGGTCTTTAACTTAGGTCTTTGATACATTTTTGAGTTGCCTTTTGTACAAGGTGAGGGATTGGGATCTAGTCTCATTCTTCTACATGTGGAAATCCAATTTTCCCAGCCTAACTTGCTAAAGAGATTATTTTTTTTTCTCCAATATATGTTTTTGGACGTCTTTGTCAAGAATCAGATGACTATAGCTATGTGGGTTTGTCTCTAGGCCTTTTATTTTGTTCTATTGGACTACCGGTCTGTTTTTATGCTGTTTTAGTCACTATGGCTCTGTAGTATGATTTGAAGTCAGGTATGGTGATGCCTCCAGCTTTGCTCTTTCTATTCAAGATTGCTTTGACTATCCTGGGTTTTTTGCTCTTCCATATGAATTTTAGGGTTGCTTTTTCTAGTTCTGAGAAGAATGTCATTGATATTTTGATGGGGATTGCATTGTAGCTCTCTTTGATAATATGACCATATAATGTATAATTTTACTTCATCATAGAAAGGTGTGTGTGAGACACAGAGACAAAGAGTCCTTCCACCCAAAAGTAGATTCACATTATCAGAGGCCTCAGGCAGTTTCTCCCCTGGTAACTGGAGCTATGTCTGTAAAAGAGAAAAAAACAAGTCATTGAATTCAGCTCTCTGGGTCCCAACTAGTAGGCAGGGTTGCTTTTCAGCTTTTGAAGCGTGAAGACCACATCTTTTATTTCTTTTGGCTTCCTCACAGTGCCTTATCACAGTAAGTGTTTGCATCTTTTCTTGACTCAAGGGCTATGCAGGACATAGTAACAGACTTGTTGAAATAGTTTCCTCAAAATATTTTTAGATTTTATTTAATGTTTTTTCTGAGCTCACATAAAGTTCTCCCTATTTAGTGAGTACAGAGGATTCTCCACAGTTCACAAAAGAGTTTCCAGCACTTAGGTGAGAACCAGCAGTACATAAAGAACAAAGCCATTCCTGCAGATAAGTGCTACATAATGAACAAAAAGCCTGGAGTTCAGGAACTCCAATTCTAGAGATTTATTCTACATTTTCATATGCACTCCTACACAAAAATGGTTGTACACATATGAACCTTGAATCATGTTTTGAAATACCAATATAATTAAATGTCCAGCCATTGGGAATTGTCTAAGTAAATTACAATACCTACCTGTTATAATTCATACCTAGAATGTCCCTGAAAGGTTCATGTATGTGGTAAAGGGTTGGTCCCAAGTTTGACACCACTGGGAGGTGGTGGGACATTTAAGGAGTAGGGCCTAGCAAGAAGACTTATGTCACTGGGGATGTATCCTTGAAGGAGACCGTGGGAGTCTAGCCCTTTTCTATCTCTTCCATGAGGTGAGCAATTTTTCACATGCTGCGACCATGAGGTGTTGCCTTGCCACAGGCCCAAAAGCAACAGCTAATCATTCATGAGCTAAAACCTCCAAACTGTGAGCCCAAATAACCTTTTTCCCTTTATAAGTTGATTGTCTCAGGTATTTGTTACAGTAACAGAAAGCTATCACACTGCCTCCATATATTGCAGTTATATATGCTGTGGAAAACAATAAGGAAGTTCTTTGTGCACTGATAGGAAATGATTTCCCGTAGGGTAAAAAAAATTAGGCTACCATACTTATTAAAAAAGAATAAATATTTTTTTCTAGAGCATTATCCCAGCTTTTGCAGCTCTCAAAGGCCTAATTGAGGTCGGTTGACAGTGTCACACATCAACTTCTCCCTCTGCTCAAACCATTTCTTTCTCTTCTGTTCCACAGGTTTTCTTGTTTGTTTTTGGCTGTATAATGAATCACCCCAAAATTTTGGTTTAAAACAATAAACATCATCGTCGTGCATGTCAGGGATTCAGGTGTGGCTGGCCTGCACTCATCCAGCTTATGGTGTCTCATGAGATTGTGGACATGATGTCCTGAGCCTGTTTCCCTGGCACTAGGCAGGGACTGGAGAGCAGTGTGCTTAGTGGAGATGACTGAATGTGCTCACGATGCCTGAGGCACGGAGAGGCAGCCAGCACACTGTTGAGGGTGAGGGCTGCAACCAAGCCTTCCTAGAAAAAGGTCAGATCTTCTGCTCCATTGGCCTCCAGAGGAGGAAATTCTATGGTCCAGATCAGTCTCCCTCCCAAGTGACTTCAGCCTGGTGTTTCTGTTCTCTCTTTCTCTCTCTCTCTCTCTCTCTCTCTCTCTCTCTCTCTCTCTCCTAGACTGGGGATTAAATCCAGGGTGTGGAACTACTGAACCACATCCCCACCTCTGTATATTTTTAATTTTGAAAGAGGATCTCACTAAGTTGCTTAGAGCCTCGATAAGTTGCTGAGGATGGCTACGAACTTGGAATCCTCCTGCCTCGGCCTCCTAAATGGCTGGGATTACAGGCGTGCACCACCATGCCCAGTTTTTTCTTATTATGCCTGCTTTGGGCATGGAGGATATGTGCTTATTATTTCCCCCATTATCCCTTCTAGATTTAGACAGGGATCAACTACTCTCCCCTCTCCCTAATATGATGAAGTGATTTCTTTCCTATTTTAGTTTTTCCTTTCACCATTCTTTCCATTATTTTCCTACTTATGTGGATAAAAATGGAAATGAATCTTGGAAATTTGAATTGTAGTCCCTTGAAATAATTTACTCCTGGTTGGAGTCAGGTAACATGGTGGTATGTTTATGGGTCTTTCCTCCAACACCATCCTAACTCCACACAGACATCATTTTCACAGGATTTCTCTGCATCTTTTCCAGCACACCTTAGTCAGCAGTGAATAAATTAATTCTATTGCGAAAGAAAATGAAGCATGAGTCAGGCTGAACATGCCAGTCTTCCCGTAGCCATCAGGCCCTGTCTCCATAACCCAAATAAAACAATCTAATGAAATCTGCCCTCAAATGAGCCCCAGAGAACTGTCTCCCCAGGGCCATCCTATATAGGTGTCCAGCATGCTAGGTCCGGTACGCCATGTGACAAATCATGCCATTGACTGTCCAACTTCTACTCACTGGTGGGAGTACTTCTGACTGAAGCTCTTGATTTTTACTTCGCTTCAGGTTAAGAAGATGAAAGGTGTTTCTTCCTTTGGAAACAGTGCTTCTTACTAAGACCTCCTGATACTCCTTTAACCCAAGCAGACCTACCTATGCCCCTGAGAGTTATTGATATGAAAGAGAGAACTCTAGCCTCCCAGCTTTCCTCCTGGCAGGAATGGATTTTCCTTATTCCTGTCTTTCTGCTCTCTCCTTATATTGTTCTGGAATCCCTGGACCATGGCTTGGCCTTCCCCCACTTTGACTCTTAGACATATTTCACTCTCAGCTGCCTAAGCAGTCCTAGAAAACCATTTTGGCTAGTAAGTGGCAGAGCCTGGGGTCCATTCCATGGCTGCTTCTTGGTCATTGTCAGATTGTATGACTTCATTAAAGACAGTTGAAAGGAAAAGAAAACTGAGTAATGAGCAAATTTCAAATTTTTTGGTTAGACATCTCTGAAACTACAAGGGCTCCCCGATAACAAACTCCAGGGTAAATTCCCTGGCATCTGGGGTCTCTCAAGAGCTGCCAACTTCTCTAATAAAGGTCAAGCCTTTCTGGAGTTGGTGACATCTGCATATGACATTTAGGACTAATTTGTGTGCCCTGTCTCAGTTTCAAACACAGTGCCTGGAGATCAGAAGGCTTTAAAAAACAATCTCCCAATTCAGCTGTGATTCTGATTGGGTAGGCAGTGGAGATTTCTGAGATGGTATGAGAAAACTCATTAGGAAAACTTATCAAGGAATGTTTTTCTTTTCTATGTCTGTGTTACTCCTTTCATCTCATCCCTTCCCACCACTATTATGACCTCTTTGTCTTTGAATCCACGAGTCTAAGAATTACTTATTCCTCCATCTACATACCCACTAATTTTTCAAGTGGAAGCTGTGTTTATGAAGCTTACCATAGTGAGGATGAAGACCTGGTCAATTCAGAACTATGTCATCTATTTGGAGATGTTTGAAAAAAAGAGGCTGACCTAAGTTGACTCCCACGTGCCAAGGTGCTCACATGGGAACAAAAGGTAAAATCAGGAGAATCCTACATGCATATTTCTAACTCTAGATAGGAAATTTAAAAGAGAGCAACACACACAGGTTACTAGTATTCCTAGTTCTTCCATTCTGCAAGGAAGTCTCATCCCGCTAAAAGCAGAGCATCTCATAAATTCCTAACATCTCTCACAATAATGTCTTTTCTCAGATGCAGATGGATCCAAAAAGGCACTCTGACCAACACTTAATTCTGAGCAACAAATTAGAATTTTCTAGAAAGTGGAAGTGAAGTGATCATTGAGAGACCATAGCTGTGGAGCACACCAACCGTTCTTCAGCTTCTATCAAGTGGTCACCCGACTCTGGGTAATTGCACCCTAACTTCTTCCCCATTGCACATGTCTTATTGGAAATGTAAATTAGGGTCTCCTTCCTCATCCCAGTGTCTGACCTATAGGCCAATCAGACTCACCGTCTGTGTTAAGACTTCCATCTTAAGTGTATTGGCACAGAACAGATGAATTCCTGCTGAGAGGACTCCCAGAGCCACTCTGGTTCCAGCTGTTTCAGAGGCTGGTTCTGGGGCTTCTCATCAGTCTGTGAGCTTCTGCAGAGCCTTCCCAACAATTTCATTTTTTTTTTGTTTAATTCAGCCATAGTCCATTTCTGCTGCTATGAACCTAATAATCTCAGTGAACATAACGTCCATACAAGCTCCATGTTGCAATAGCTCAGAGGAAACCAGAGGGCATAATGAGGGCATCTCAGGGCAGAGATCAGTAGCTGATGTGGCTGGAGCCTATGAAGGAGAAGTGGCCTAAGATTACAAAAAAAATCTGAAGATATTATTTTTAAAATGATCTTGGTGTCAAAGAAAAGGGATAGGAATATAAGGAAACCAAAGAGTGGCTAATGGCCACTTTAATAAAATCAGATTATAGAAGAGCACCCGTAAAGGGGAGAGAGGGGGAGAGAGGACCAGAAAAGGGAGGGATTGTGGAATAAAACTGACCAAATTATGCCATGCATATATATGAATATACCAGAATGAATTTCACCTTTATATATATGTATAAAACATCAATTAAATACACACACACACACACACACACACAATACTAGTGGAATAGAGAAAGGGAAACAGGGGGAGGAAGGAGGGGAGGGAAAGAGGAAGTACTGCAGTACTGTGGACCGAGTGGAACTAATTTCTCTCTAAGCATGAATGATTATGTCAAAATGAACCCAAATATTATGTATAACTATAATGCAATACTAAAACCAAAAAAAAAAAAAAAAAAAGAAGACACCCATCATGCACACAAGATCAAAGACTAGTACATCACTTAAGAGAAAAAGAAGGATTGGTAGAGAAGAGCAAAAATCATAACTGGAAGGCTAAAACTAAAAGAAAAGAAAAAAATGAATCAAAGCTTATGCAAAAATCAGATGCTTCAAAATGGTCTTTTGTGAATACCACTAGAGCAAACATGGCCAGAACTATGCATGGGGGTTCAGGTTTTATAACTGATAGGTGACAGGGAGAAAAACAGACTCCTTTACAAGTCTTAATTTGTGTCTGTCTGCTCCTTGAAAGACCTTAAAACCTGAAAGTGTGAAACAAACATTCTTAAACAATGGGTTGCTGTAACTGAAACTGGCACCTCCCCTTGATCCCTTTTCTATATGCAACATTCACCTCTTGTATGTATGCTGCCATCATGGCAATGCCATCTGCCAGGCCCTCTCCAAGCATGCATGGGACTTCCACAACTGTGACCTAAATAGACCTCTTTTCTTTATGATTAAAAAAAAAAAAAAAAAAAAAAAAAGGTAATTGATGCTCTCACCCCAGTGCTGAAGGAAATAACCAAAGTAAGCATAGGATTTGCCGTTGCCAATTTGTAGAAAATTAAAGAATGGAAAAAGTGCCTGAAAATTGGAGATGCACAAATTACTATTTCTGAAAGAAATTAGGGTAGCACAATAGTGGGATTTGCAATCTGCGAATAGTCAACTTTGTGTGAAACTTGGCTATTTGGAAATTATAAGGCTCCATCATGATTACGACAACTTAAACAGTTAAAGCCCCTCACATTACCCATGAGAATAACATGGAAAACTAGACCGAAGTACAGATCTATGAATTTCTAACTGGCAGATTAATTGCTGCCCATTAAATGCTGAATGATGAATTAATAGCCCTCTGAAGGACAAGATCTTGGGCCACGCTCTAGGATTCAGTCCTTGCCCATCCTATACAACATTTTATCAACAAATTACATAAAAACTTGGAAGCACTTAGTGGTGACTCAGAGCTAGAAGGAATAGTTAAGTACACTAGATATGATTAAAAAGTCTAAAAATGACCTCTATGAGTCATTTATGTATAGCAATTTATTTATTTATGAGTAATCTGGAGCAGCTCAGGAGGTTGAGGCAGGAGAATCCCAAGTTCAAAGGCAGCCTCAGCAAAAAGCAAGGCACTAAGCAATTCATGGAGACCCTGTCTCTAAATAAAATACAAAATAGGGCTGGGAATGTGGCTCAGTGGTCGAGTGCCTCTGAGTTCAATCCCTGGTACTGCCTCCCCCAAAAAAGAGTGATTTAGAAAGATGTTATTAAGGTTCTGGAAAGATATACAGCAAAGTATCCTTAATGATCAACATCGGGTGGGTGGCTACTAAAATTTTAATGTTGTTTTTGTTTTTCTCTACCTTAGGATTTTTATAATAAACAAGCATTCCTTTCATAATGAGAAAAAATAATAAGAGATTTTTTTAAAGAAAAAAAAATCCACTGGTTGAAATAATATAAAAAACAAACCAGATGGAAGTTAGCGTGGATAACTGCAAAGTCCTGTGTCAAGGTAAAGAAAGTACTGACATAAGCATTAAATGGAGGAAAGCTGTGTCTGAGAACAGTTCATTTGAAAAATATTTGAAAGTATTTGGCATAAAATCAATGCACACCAAAGGGGCAGATGAATGTAATCATAGGCACCATCAATAGAACATAAAGGTCTGGGAGAAGAAAGTGATGGTTTCAGTGAACCGTGGTCAGATCACATGTGGAACACTCTGCCCAGTTCTGAGCTCCTCCTACTAAGTTGAGCATTGATGGCCTGGAGAGAGGACAGAGGGCCACCTAAACAGTGAAAGGTTTAAAAACCATGTTTCCTGAGAACATATGCCACCATGTTTGTTTCTAGATCAGAGAAGACATAGGAAATATGTGACAGCTGTCATAGCCACCGAATGACCTGAAGTGGGATAGGAAAGAGTAGAATCCACAGACCAGATGGACTTCTTGTGGAGAGACTATGATTGGAGAAGAGTCTAGCATCTGGAAGCCCAGGAAAGCAGATGGAGAACAGGAACATCTTGCAGATGATAGTAGGTGAAAATCCATGAGAGCAAGTATACAGAGCCCACCTGAGAGCAGAACATGGGGACTCAGCAATATAGACCTAAGTGTGAGAGGGAGCCATCCAGCCCTGCGGCGTCCTGAGCAGGCAACAAAGGAAGCAACTGAGAAATGGATATCAAGAGAAGGATCAGTGGGCCCCCAGGAGAGGGCCTTGAATTGTGGTTCTCAGACCAGCAGCAGCAGCATCACCTAGGACTGGTTAGAAATCCACTTCCCCCAAGGCCTACTGAGTCAGAAACATGAAGCAGTCCATGTCTGAAGAGGCCCACTGTAGTTCTAATGCACACTTGAGTTTGAAAACCGCTGGCTTAGGAGACTAAGCACATTTGACTCTAGAGCCAGAAGGCCTGAGTTCAAATCCCAGCTCACCAGTAGCTAACTGTCTGATCTCAGTTTCCTCATCTGTAAAACAAGGATTAAAATCAGTACCTACTTCTCAAGAAGTTACAAGGATTGCATGGCACACACAAGGGGTGCACATGCACCCACAAGGAGCTCTGGCACATGTAATTGTGAGCTAATACTGCTTTCATCTTGAATCTTAAAACTCGGGTGTATTGGTAAAGTAGAACCCCCTTTCTCCCATAAAACTGTGTCATGTGCAAGCACAGAGGTTTGAATTCAGGGATCCTCTTGTTTGGGTCCCTCACTGGCCTGCAGGGAAGGGTAAGCAATTCTAGCTGAGGAAACTGGGGAACTTGGGGATCCAGGAGGTTGGGTGTAATAACTGGATTTAAATGTTGGAAAACGGAGCTGCCCTTACAATACACTATGCCTAAGAAGCAAAACTAAGGCTGAAAGATGGAATTTAGATTTTTTTTTTTTTTTTAAGATAAAGAAGAACTTTAAAAAACTTTGAGCCAAGCTTGGTGGCATATGTCTGTAATCCCAGCAGCTTGGGAGGCTGAGACAGGAGGATCTCGAGTTCAAAGCCAGCCTCTGCAAAAGCAAGGTGCTAAGCAACTCAGTGAGATCCTGTCTCTAAATAAAATACAAACTAGGGCTGGGGGTGTGGCTCAGTGGTTGAGTGCCCCAAGTTCAATTCCCAGTTCCACCCCCCCACCGCCACCCCCGCCCCCAAAATAAACCTTTAGATGAGAATGCACCATCTCCTAAAGAAGTAAGCTCTTTCTTACCATATTCACAGTTGGCGATGAGGTGTTCATTTGCAAGGTATATCAAGAATAGATCTCATATGGGAAGAGAAAATAGACGAAGATTTCCTCCAGGAGTCCAGATCCTAGAACCTAGGTATCACCAGGGCCCAGCCTCCCTACCTTATGGGATGTCATCTCCATTTGCTCAAATGCTCCCCTCCTGCCACCCTCCCATCTTTTTCTCTTGACTCACATTTTATTTCAGCTTTGGAATCCAGATGTGACCTGAATTTGAATCTGGAGTGAATTCATACATTTCAAGACACATTCTCTAATAGTGATTGCTGCCCTTCTGTGGTTTTATTCTCCTTACTCTAGACTTTTCTAAAGAAACTTAAGGGAGTTTGCTCCCTTCTCCTCACAAGTAAAAGGCCAGTTAAGTGTTTTATTTTTACCTTAGAAGTAGTTATCCGTGTTTTTATATGCAAAGTGGTATCACACAGACACGGACAGGCAGGCACACACATATAGAGCTGTAGACACCAGAAATACTTTCCCAAAAAAGCCTTGTAATCTTTCTTTTTCTTTTTCTGTTTTTTTTTTTTTTTAGTTTTATTGATTTTATTTTTTTAAATACACAACAGCAGAATGCAATACAATTCTTATTACACATATAGAGTACATTTTTTCATATCTTTGTATATAGAGTATGTTCATGCCAATTTATGACTTTATATATACATGTACTTTGTTTTTTTGCATTATAATTCTTATTACATATATATACCACAATTTTTCATATCTCTGTTTGTATATAAAGTATGTTGACACCCAATTTGAGTCTTAATACATGTACTTTGGATAATGATGGTCATCATATTCTACTGTCCTTTCTAATCCCCTGCCCCTTCACTTTCCCTCCCACCCCTCTGCCCTATCTAGAATCATCTAATCTTCCCATGCTCCACCTCCCTACCTCACTATGAGTCAGCCTCCTTATATCAGAGAGAACATTTGGCATTTGTTTTTTTGGGGGGGATTGGCTAACTTCACTTAGCATTATCTTCTCCAACGCCATCCATTTACCTGCAAATGCCATGATTTTATTCTTTTTTATTGCTGAGTAAAATTCCATTGTGTATATATGCCACATTTTTTTTATCCATTCATCCACTGAAGGGCATCTAGGTTGGCTCCACAGTTTAGCTATTGTGAATTGTGCTGCCATAAACATTGATGTGGCTGTGTCCCTGTAGTGTGCTGTTTTCAAGTCCTTTGGGTATAGACTGAGGAGAGGGATAGCTTAGTCAAATGGTGGTTCCATTCCCAGATTTCCAAGGAATCTCCATACTGCTTTACATATTGGCTGTACCAATTTGCAGTTCCACCAGCAATGTATGAGTTTACCTTTTCCCCCACATCCTCACCAATACTTATTGTTGTTTGTCTTCATAATAGCTGCCATTCTGACTGGAGTGAAATGATATCTTAGAGTAGTTTTGATTTGCATTTCTCTAATTGCTAGAGATGATGAGCATTTTTTCATATATTTGTTGATTGATTGTATATCCTCTTCTGAAAAGTGTCTGTTCAGGTCCTTGGCCCATTTGTTGATTGGGTTATTTGTTTTTTCGGTGTTTAGCTTTTTGAGTTCTTTATATACTCTAAAGATTAGTGCCCAATCTGAAGTGTGAGGGGTAAAAATTTGCTCCCAGGAGCTTTCTGTTCACCTCACAGATTGTTTCTTTTGCTGAGAAAAAATTTTAGTTTGATTCCATCCCATTTATTGATTCTTGGTTTTAATTCTCGCACTATAGGAGTCTTGTTAAGGAAGTTGGGGCCTAATCCCACATGATGAAGATTAGGGCCTACTTTTTTTTCTATTAGATGCAGAGTATCTGGTTTAATTCCTAGGTCCTTGATCCATTTTGAGTTAACTTGTGTGCATGGTGAGAGATAGGTGTTTAATTTCATTTTGTTGTATATGGATATGGATTTCCAGTTTTCCCAGCACCATTTGTTGAAGATGCTATCTTTTCTCCAGTGCATTTTTTTTGGAAACTTTGTCTAATATAACATAATTGTAATTTTGTGAGTTAGTCTCTGTGTCCTCTATTTTGTCTGTTTTGGTGCCAATACCATGATGTTTTTGTTACTATTGCTCTGTAGTATAGTTTAAGGTCTAGTATAGCGATGCCACCTGTGAAGCCTTGTTTTCAAAACCCTGGAGACCACTCCGCAGAAACTCTTTTGTGTTTTTAAGATAAAGAGGGAAGTATTTCTTATGGGTTCCTTGGGTACTAAGAAAGAGGTTGGGCTTGTGGAATCCTGTTACTTAAAATCTTGTGACATTGGCTTCACTCTAATTTGTGAACTTAAAAACACTGTCATGGAGTGGTCATGGAGAACTTATCACACTGCCCCTTCGCTTTTGTAAAATAAGGTGCAGGGCAGTAGAACTGTCTTCCATGAATTAAACATCTTTACAAAATATGCATAGATTCAGAAGTTATACTTCTTTAATTTTCCTAAGGAAATCATGGGACAGATACACAGAGATGTGGGTACAAAGAAATATTTTAATAGTTAAAAGAAGAAAACAATTTAAATATTCAATAGTAAGAGATTGGCTAAGAAAATCTAAGTTTATTCAAAAAATGGAGTGTTATATAGCCATTTAATAAAGATAATATAAATGTACATTGACATAAAAGATATTCAGATTATACTATTAAGTTTAAAAAGTAAGTCACAATTTGCACAGGATAAAAAAAAATCCAGAAGGTTCAATATCAAAATGTTTCCAGAGGTTCTATGTATTCATAGTAGGATTGAAGGATTTTTTTTCGATAAATTTCTTTTTCTGTTTTTTTTTAAATCTGTATTTTCAGTGTGGCTACAACAAACCTTTATTTCTTGTGTGATAAATAAGTAAATGAATAGACATAAAAGAAAAAAAACTTCTACTTCACAAAGAAACAGCCCCTTGATCCCATGTCCCTTCCAGCTTCTTGTATTCTGGTCCAGAGCAAATCTTTCCTTCTCTGTCTGCAACCTTCCCTCCCTTTTCTCTTGAGGCTCCTTCCTCCCTACATGCCACCCAAACCACCGCAGTGCATGTGTCCACTTACCACCATTTTGCACCGTCTTCTGGCCTGGTCTTCTCTCCTTCGCATTGGACAGAGCTGGTCACAACCTTCTTCTTGAAATGTGTCCTCACTTTGCTTCGGGTCCCTCTCCCTTCTCTTTCTCCCTTCTTCACGGATGATTCCTTCTCAGTCTGCTCTGCTGACCTCTTCTCACCTCCTGACCTCCTGTATCTGAAGTTCAGTCCTTGGATCTCCCCTCTGTCTACTCTCAATGCCCCCTACTATGATACCCATAAGCCCCAAAGAGTATCTCCTCTGGATTCCAGTCCTCTAAAGTCAACTTCTCTCTCTACATTTCCATCTGAATATATAAAACCTATCTCAAATGAATATACTCTTGATTTCCTCACATCTTCACATTTCCATTAGCAAATCTTGAAAAATCTGCTTTCAAAGCATATCATGAATCTGACCATGTCTCCACCACCTCTCCCACCACCACCTGAGTTCAAGCCAGCACCACCACCTCGGAGTAAAATTCCTGCAAGAGCCTCCTGGGTCATCATGTCCCAGCCACCCGTCCTCCTTGCTCTCGGACACCACTCTCTAGACTAGGTACACTTGCTATGTCTGCTGATAAGAATGTTCTTCTCCCAGACACCCTGTGGCTTATTTTCTTGCTTTTTTTTGTTTTCTGCTTAAAAGTCATGTATCAGAGATGGCTTTCTTGGCCACAAAATATCACATCCACATCCCACCTCCTCCTCCTTTTGTGTTGCCTTAGTTTACCCACAGTGCTTACTACTGTCTAACAAGGTGTACACTTCTTGTCTGTCTTTCCTGACTAGTGGGTAAGACGCTGGTGCAGGAATTGGTTTTGTTCACTGTTGTACACCCCAGGACCTGGAACAAAACCTAAGACAGGATAAGTACGCAAAGATTTGTGTTATGAATGACTTTCCTCATCTAAGACTGTTGCTTTTTTCGTTATAATTCTCTTAATTCTTAAAATCTTGGGGATGTAGGATGAGATTAATAATGTGTGCTAGTGGAGCAGGGAGAAGGAGCAGTAGCCCCCATGTTCTGGGAATCTCAGTCAACTGCAGAAAATCTGGGGTGACCCAGGAGCATGGAACAAAAGAAGCAGGCTTGGAAATGCCCCAACACTTCCAGTCTGTGTTAGGGGCCTCTTAGTTTAAGCATTGAGTACTGAGAATTTCCATTGAGAAATTGAGCTTAAGAAATGGAACAAAGGGAAGAACTCTCTTAATCATAAGCCCTAGGCCATTTAAGGAAGATTAATTCAGTCTCATGGAAACTTGCTGCAAGAACAGCCAAGGGTGTATGAAGTGCAAATAATCCTTGCTTCTCCACTCCCACTGAGAGAGGCCATACTTCTGTACCCACTATGTCTTGATTCTGGTTCCCCTGGTCCAGCCTTTGTCCCATAGGCACCCTGTGAAAATGCAGACAGACCTCAGAATCCAGGACCCCCTACACACACCACACATGACCATCAATATCCACAACTGCTCAAGTCCCCTATGTAAGATGATGCACTTGCTCATAACCTAGGCACACTTTATTCTCCAGACTACTTATCATACCTATTGCAATGCAAATGCTATGTAAATAGTTGTTGCACTGTATTCTTTAGGACATCGTGATATACATCTGTATGGACTCAGCATGGACATGCTCTCCTCCCCATCAAATACTTTCCATCTGCTGGTGGTTGAATTCATGGATGCAGAACCCATGAAGTATAGAAGACCCACTATACCTGGACTGAACCTAACATTAAATGCATCCTTCTCACACCTTCCTTCCTAACCCTCAATCTTGTTTGACCATGACAGCAAGCTTTGTGGTGGGCTATGCTCCCCTCTTTGGGGAAAGGGAAAAAAAAGTGGCAATTATTTCAAAGGCCCATAAAGCTACATTTTCCTAAATGGTCTTAAATGGGAGACAACAAAAATCTCCTGTCCTTTCTCGCTGCAGACCCCACGAAGCCTCAATTTACTTAAGGCCACTAGTCTTTTAGTCTGCATCCTCCACATGTTCATGGATTGTTTGTTTGAAATCTATTTGCTCACAGACATTGGGATGTTGCATTCCTCTGGGAAAAGTAAGCTTCAGTACCTATGCGGAACTCAAAATGTGAGCTGAATCTCCTGTTTCTGAGAATGTTACCAAGGTGCAGTCATTTTATTATTGTATTCTGTAAGAAAATTATTCCCATATTATTTTTTTAATTTTATACAACTCTGCTTATACTGATATGTTTCATGTCGAAGAACATACTTTTGTATTCACACACACACACACATATGCAGTCATCCCTTGGCATTGGTGGGGATTGGTTCAGGATCCCCAGGATACCACATATGCAGATGCCCAGGCACCCTATATAAAATTGTGCAGTATTGTCATATAATCTATGTACAACCACCCACATACTTTAAATCATCATTGAATCACTTATAATACTAATGTTATATAAATGTTATGTAGATAGTATTATACCATATTATTCAGGGAATAATGAATACTGTACAGAAAAGTCTATACACAAAAAGTTCATCTCACTTCAGTTAGAATGGCAATCAAGAGTACAAATAACAATAATTGCTGACAAAGATGTGAGGGAAAATGTCCACTTATACCTTATTGATAGGACTGCAAATTGGTAAAACCACCTTGGAAAACAATATGGAGATTCCCCTAAAAACTAGGAATGAAACCACCATATGACCCAACTATTCCATTCCTTGTTATTTATCCAAAAGAACTAAAATCAGAATGCTATAGTGATACATGAATACCAATATTTATGGCAGTGCAATTCACAATATCCAAGTTATGGAACCAGCCCAGGTGGCCATCAACAGTGAATGGATAAAGAAAATGTGTTTTATATATATATATATATATATATATATATATATACATATATATATATATATATATATATATATACTCTCTTTTATAACTCAGCCATAAAAGAGAGTAAATTCATGTCATTTGCTGGTTCATGGATGGAACTGGAGAACATCATGCTAAGTGAAATAAGCCAGACTATGAAAGCCAAAGGCTGATTTTTTTCCTCTCGTATATAGAAGCTAAAGAGAGAAACAAACAAAACCATTTTTTAAAAATGAATCTTACAAAAATAGAAAGAAGAACAGAGTACAGAAAAGGGGAGGAGAAGAGGGCATGGGGAAGTACTGGGGTACAAAATCTACCAAGTTATCCTATGCCCATGTATGAACTTACTACATTGAATCCCATTAATATATGAATTATAATGCACTAAAATAATGATGATGATGATGATGATGATGATGATGATGATAATGATAGAAGGGAAATCAGAGTAGAGAAGCAGATGGGGGGCTGGGGATATAGCTCAGTTGGTAGAGTGCTTACTTTGCATGCACAAGCCCTGAGTTCAATCCCCAGTACCACAAAAAGAAAGAGAGAGAGAGAGAGAGAGAGAGAGAGAGAGAAAGAGAAAGAGAAGCAGATGGGGGCAGGAAGGAAAGGTACTGGGAAATTAGATTGATCAAAAAATGTTATATGCATGTACAAATCAGGCATAATGAATTCCAAAACTATGTATAATTATAATGTATCAATGAAAATATATTTTAAAAATAAATAAATATAAAATTTTAAAACTTTTAAAAGTTCATATATATTTAGTATACATGCAATTTTCCCCCCAATATTTTCTATTCAAGATTGGTTGAATCCTCACATGCAGAACCCGAACACACAGAGGTCACACATACACACCTGGGTGAGTCTTGGACTGAGCTAGCCCTGGGACTTGATGCAGAGAAGAAAGGGTTTTCTGGGAGTCCGAAGGCAGAGCTGTGAGATTCCTTGTTAGATTTGAGTTGAGTTATGCTGTGTGCTTTAAAGGTGATGCCAGTCCAAGAGTTTAGGAGGACAGGTATCAAGTCCAGGAGAAACTCCAGCATTCAGAAATAAAATGAACAGTTGTGAATGGCAGCTCTCACTTGCATGTAATGGGGCAATTTAAACATCATTTTATTCAATTTCTAGAATACTAATTGCGTACCCACTGATGGTGCAGTGCTGCAGAGTTTCTCAGATTTTCCCAGGAATGCGCTTGAAGCACAGGAGTGAACAGATCCTGGCAGACTCGAAGGCTTGGGGTCTTAGTGGACAATACCTGAGGCAAGCGTAGCATTTCCCTGAGCTTCTGTGTTTCATTTGAAGTATTCGTTAATTTTGCTTTCTACTCAGTATGCACCAGAGTTTGTCTTAATATAAAATGTTTTCTTCAAAGCCTTGAATAAAATTGGTGCTCCAAATAGTTGTTTATACTGTGGCTTTGAATACCCCAATCCAAAGCAGTGGCACAGGCCTTTGGATGGTGCAGTTGTCAGAGCTACCAAGAAGTGCCTGCCCTCAGGTGTCCTCCAGTAAGGCTCTGTGAGTTATTTAAAGAGTTGCTAGGGACGGTGATAATGTTGTGGTACAAAGCACTAGTGATGCCAGGTAGTCTGCCTACAGATCAAAGCTTCACTCCATGAATTACACACCTTTCTGCAGGTAACAATGCTGTCTGTGCCTCAGTTCTCCATCTGTAAAATGAATCTAATAGTAGCACCTGCGTCATCATATCATGAGGCTCAAATGGGTGACTGTAGAGAGCATACCAAGCTTCGCCATTCTTGGCCTTCCCTGACCAATCTACAGTAGTCCTCTTTCCACCAAATACTATGCTTTGTTGTCACAGCATCTATCACCATCTGCAATTTTCTCATTTATTTTTAAAATCTTAAACAACTGGGAAGTGTAATAACAAGATGTATGTTAAAATTATAATAATCCATATGATAGGATGGTAAGCAGTCATCCATTGATTTACTCTCAAAGCAAATTTTTATTTTTCCTCAATATGATGTCAAGGTAAAAGTAAAGCTACCAAATAGCAAGTGTAGAAAGCTACAACTCCATAACACACACACACACACACACACACACACACACACACACACACATTAATAGCAGTTATGACTGAATGCAAAGGCTAAAGTGAATTTTAATGTTTCTGTTTTGCTTTTCTAGTTTGCAAATTTCCCACAATGAATATGTATTGCCTTTGTAATTAGAAGAAAAAATAGTATTTATTACACTGCCATGGGAAGGAGGATTTCGGAGAGGGCGGGTCCCACTCTCTGAAAATAACTGCTGAGGACCCAGCTGCTTCCTGGCAGGCCAGCCCTGCTCCCAGATCCCACCAGACGCCCTTGAGCCCTGCTACCCACAGGGGTGGTAGTGTCTTCACTCCTAACTCCAGGTCACCAAACCTCCCTGATGACTCTGTAGCCACTTCTAGCACCTGTGTAATCAATGTTTTAGCACTGTTTCCTCACTGTTATAAAAAGTTGGGCATTTTCTGTCTTCCTGGCTGAGCTGTAATTGCTGTTCTCTCAAACCCCATCATTCTCTTCTCGTCTCTATTAAAGAAAACAGCTAGAGAAGGTGAGATCAAAGACTTATAGAAAGCATTGTTCTCTGCAGCACTTCATTCGGGAAAAAAAAATAGGAGCAACATAAATGTCCAACAGCAAATTTTGTGGGTTGAATTAAGACATCCCCCCCACACACACAAAGATATGTTCAAGTCTTCCCACTGCTACCTGTGAATGTGATTTGGTTTGAAACAGAATCTTTGCAGATATCAACAAGTTAAGGTAAAGTCATACTGGATTAAAATGGACACTTAATCCAACAACTGGAGTCTTTATAAGAAGAGGGAAATAGAGACACAGACACATGGGAGAATGCCACATGACAGCAAAGGCAGAGATTGAAGTGACACAGCTGCACACCAGTGAATGCCGAGAGTGGTTGGCAGAAGCTGGGAGAGGCAGAAAGGACTCTACCTTAGAACCTTCAGAGGGCACATGTGCCTGCCAACACCCAGATTTCAGACTTCTAGCCTCTGGTACTACAAGAATAAATTTGAGCTGTTTTAAGCCACCTAATTTGTATTAACTTATTTAGGCAGCCTTGGGAAACTAATAAAATGAGCCGATTATTAGTAAATGTTTTAGAAGAAATGGAATTTACCCTCAAGATTATGCTTACGTATATAAATGTAATCTATCTAAATAATAGCATAAAACTTAATGAGAAAGTTTGCTTACATTGCAGGTTCCTGGGCCCTGCTGTAGATATTCTGTTGCAATAAGTCTGGGTTAGCAGCTAGTAATGTCGTCAGGTGGTAGGCTTTTCAGCCACCCCCAGCTGGAGCCGCTCACAATTGGCCCTTAATCTTGTTCCCTGGGATACAGTTTAAATGATTGAAGAGGAAAGGGAGAGAAGACACTTTCTTAGTTTCCACTCTCAAGTAGTTTCAGACTTCAGTGGAGCCTTAATTTCCAGCTAATTAACCTGTCAATCTTACTTAGAAGAAATTGTTTTCCTTCAATCAGAGTTGGGAAGATATCATTGAAGCCTGAAGAGGTATTTGCCAGTTTTCTCACTGTATTAGCTAAGGCTTTTCTAATCCCAAATTATAGGAACCCACATAGCTAATTTAAACATGACCAAGTAAATAAGGAAGGACGGAAGAGCTGAGCCAGGAGCCTGGGAACGGCTGGCCCAGGGCTGGTCCAGTGATTAGCATTCGCCATAATTCCAAGATACTAACTACCTGGATTCCTGATATCTGTGTCCCTCATTTCAAACTTCCAGATTCCTCAGAGACAAACATGCTTGTCTCCATGAAGTTCTGGGGTCCTCTGACCCAATCAGCAATGGTTAAGAAAGAATAGGGTCTCATGAATCAGACACAAAAAGTGGTACATAATGGTTTGGATATGAGGTGTCCTCTAAAGCTCATGTATGAGACAATGCAAGAAGGTTTAGAGGAGAAATGATTAGGTTAGGAGAGTCTTAACCCAATCAGTGAATGAATCCCCTGATGGGATTAACTGAGCGGTGACTGAAGGCAGGTGGGATGTGGCTGGAGGAGGTGGCCACTGGGGCATGACTTTGGGGTATATATTTTGTATCTGGCAAGTGGAGTCTCTCTCTGCTGATTATCACGTGAGCCACTTCCCTCCACCACACTCTTCCTCCATGATGTTCTGCCTCACCTCAAGCCCTGAGGAGTGGAGCCAGCTGTCCATGACTGAGACCTCTGAAACCATGAGCCCTCAAATAAACTTTTTCTCCTCTACAATTGTTCTGGTCAGGTCTTTCAGTCACAGCAGCAAAAAAAAGCTGACCAAAACACCATCTATGTGAATGAGGGCCAGTTCTAAAAGTAGGGACAATGAGAGGGTAGTGATTATCCCCAGAGGGCTCTACTCTCCTGGCTTTCTTCCCTGACTCCTAATCTTTAGCTCCTTCTCTGGATTTTGAGTCACCCAGACTATTTTCCTTCGTATCTGGTATTGCAGACTGGGGAGCAAACAGACTGACTGGGGTACGGTCTATAGCTAACCACAAAACAGGGCTTTTCCCGGTGGAAAAGGCTGTCTGGCCAACACAGGGAGAGAAAAATTAGTCCAGACACCCTAATTGAACCCACACCCTAAATAGAATGAGTACCAGTCTTTTTGTTTCAGTGGTGCTGGGCATTGAACCCAGGGCCTTATACACATGAGGCAAGCACTCTACCAACTGAGCTATATCTCCAGCCCAACTACAAGCTTTAAAGAATCCAGTTTCCTTGTATTTTTATATTTTAACCTTTATCTACAGATGCTACCTGAGTTATCACATCATCAAAAGTTAAGTATAATGAGCCAGGCACAGTGGCACACACCTATAATCCCAGCAATTTGGGAACCTGAGGCAGGATTGCAAGTTGAAGTCAGCCTCTTCAACTCAGACCCTTAGCAATTGATGGAAGACCTTGTCTCAAAATAAAAAGTAAAAATGGCTGGGGATGTAGCTCAGTGGTAGAGTATCCCTGAGTTCAGTCTCCAATACTAAAAAAATTTAAGTAACTCTCAAGAGCCATGGGAAGGTACCACAGAACTCAGGCATGTTGTTTTCTGGATTGAACCAAGAAAAACACCTGATGGAAATGCTTAGCTTACACTATGTCCCATGGGGACCAGTTATGTAACCTCCCTGTGACCGTCTGCTCATCAGTAAAATAGCATAATCCCTCCCTCAGGGATTATTGAGAGGATTAAATAAGTGTAAAAAAAAATTAGAGCAGTATCCTGTTATGTGTCAAGGGCTTAATAAGTGTTAGCTATTATAACCATTTCCTGACACCCTCTGGTTATGTTTGCTATACCTTCTGTCTATAAATATGTCCTTCATTGTATCCTTGTCTTTTTCCACCACTTAGACCAGGGCACCAGGTGGGAACCCCTTCACAAGGATCTCCAGCATCTAAGGAGCCACAGTGATGCTGGGGGCAGGTGTGTGTGCATGGTTGCTGAAGAGCTAGGGCAAATCATCAGGACGAGGAAGTAATAAAAAACACCTGTGACCCCGCCTCCCGAGGTTCTTTTGCCTGTTTAGGGCATGAATGCGTTAACTGAAGGACTTGTTCAAAGATCATAAAGAGGGAGTAGAGAGGACTAGGGAGGAGTTTTGTGTGATTTGGGGCAAGTAGTTTAAAACAGCCTCAGTTTCTTCATCCGTATCATGGATACGAGGATGTTCCTCATATCATGGTGAGAAGATTGAATGCATTAACAGGAGAACAGTGCTTGACACATAATAATCATAAATAATAACTATACAAGAAAAATACCTGTACAAGCAAATTTTCTTTATCCAAAGACAGGAGTGGCTAAAATGACATAAACTGATGGCACCACAACTAATCCCTCTGGGTCTGACTCCACTTTTGCCAAACATCTTCTAGATGATAATTTGGTTTTCTACATAGACTTACCTCGAGGGGAGATGGGCTTCATCAGTCAACAGAAGTCCATTTGACTCGGGAGTCTTTATTTATAATGGGCAGGCATTGATCATTTTTCTCTGGCAGCCTCACTGAGCTGGAACAACTCCTGGGGGAAAGCGGGTGTTTCTGGATCTGTAAAGGTCAAGAGCTGATACTGGCACATGACAGCCTCTCTTGTACTTTTATATTTTAGCCACCCGGACTTCACCAGAGCAGACTCACCAGAGGTACCTGCTCACGTCTGGCTTCTCTTTAACAGGAAGAAACCGCTATTAGAGGGAATCGGCATAGTAATGCTCATAAAGGTAGCACTATCTCACAGAAGAACACGTTACAGGGGAGTATTCTTTTTTTCTGGGATCTCTCTTTGGGAAGCCATGTTAATAATTCTGGCTCACATATTTATGTAGAATGTCCCATCTTTAATGGTTTGAAAGATATATTTTTAGTTTAAAGACAGTACAGTATGCTGAAATTCATGTTAAGACATTTAAATATAAGACCATCCCTAGAAAGATTTATAATAAATCGGTAGCCTTGGTGGCATATAGAGAGAGGAGCTGGGTGTTTGAAGGGTAAAGGTAGGAGGGAGACTTCTCATGTGTGCCCTTTGGAACCTTTTAATTTTTGGACTATGTGAATATACTTGTTTGATCAAAAACTACAATTTTCAAGGCTAAGAGATTAAATGGAAAAATTTATTTCTGACACATTTAATAATTTCATAGAGTCCTTTATGTGCCTATTGTTAATTAAATTTATATTTCTGAGTTGATCACTTAAAAATTGCATTTTAGTCATTCTATTCTTATGGGTTTTTTATTCTTAATGCACTTTTAAACTAACTCTTGCCTTCGGTTATTGATTTCCACAATTCAAATTTTGAAATCAATGAGTCGCCCAAATTTCATGTGTTGGAAAGTTAATCCCTCAAATCATGTTTTTTGCATGGTATTTGAGAAGTGGGATCTCCATCAGGTGATTGGCAGAGTCCTTATGAATAGATTATTCCATTTGTGGATTAGTGGGTTCATGGGTTATGGAATGAGCAGCTTTGTTACAAAAGGGAGCTCTCTCTGGCAAAATTGTTCTGTCCTACATGTGATACCTTGTGTTGCCTTAGCCTCTGAAAAGGGTCTCCACCAACAAGAAAGCCCTTACCAGATGTGGACTTTACAGCCCCCAGAACTGTACATAATAAATTTTCTTCTTTATACATTAGTCTCAGGTATTGTTATACCAACAGAAAACAGACTAAAACAGACTGGTTACTACACAAAATGTGAACTTATCCAGGATTACCAGGATTTGTAATTACTTACATACGTACAACCTTTTACATTTACAAAATAAGTCTATGTACATTATTTTCTGAAGGTCTGAAAATAAACATATTAAATAAAAATATAAGATACATTTCATATGAACGAAAGTTCAAAAAAGAGCTAATATCTTAATTACTCCCTAAAACATCCTGAAAAATGACAGTATTATCCAGGCTTCATAGATGAGAAATTGAAACTCAAAGAAATTAGATGATTTGCACAATAACAGAGCAAGGTCCTCAACCTCTGGTTTGTGAATCCAGTTCTTCAACATGAAGACAAAAATCTTTAATGATGGTATTTTAGGCATCAGAGACAGGAAAGTGGGTCAGATATTTTTTGCCTAGAAGACTATTCTTAGCACCACCTGATGCCTGATAAGTAATTTGCATGGGAATTTGGGAGGCATTTGATGTATTCTGAGTATGTGGCTCCTCTACTGTTAATTTGACAGAGGATGCACCTGATCCAGGTGTCTTGCAGCCTTTCAACCCTGAATGGCTGACCAAGTGCCAGTTGGCTTTCTGGAATGGAACATTTTAGTGATCTTGCTGACAGACCAACTGCCCCTTTTCCCTTCCTTCATTTATAGCTCAAGCCTTAATAAAGGAAGAATTCAGTTGCTCCTCAACATGATTCTGGAAAAATCTTAACCCAGGAAAGAACAAATCTTGGCTTGGACCTTTACAAGTGGGGACAGCCATCAGCCAACACACTATCAGTTGGGTTATTTATTCTGCAAAAGGAAATAATTTGCTTGCAAGCCACTTCTTTTCAGCTTCTGTCTAATCAAAAATTTTGTTTCAGAAACCAAAAACTAGGGTTGAAATTAATCAAACAAAATATTTAGTAAACATCCACATGACTTCCTATCATAAATGCAGAATACAATGCAGTTATCTATTTCAGAGGTGCACTGCAAGTGGCCATGTTTTATCAAGACTGGCTAGATTCTCTCTGGTCTTCCCACCCTAGAATCATATTTGTTTCTTGGAAACTCCTCTTGAGCACATGTGCAAGGAATGCCCCTCCAGTTTTCATAGAGAATTTTTGCAGTTATTTACTTTGAGCAAAGGATGCTTAATAGAGAAACATAATCTTGGACAAGGGAACCGAAACCAGCCAAGGGAGAAATTAATCCCAGAATTGTACAGAGTTCAACAACTGGAGATAGGTTCTTGTACTTAAAGACATTTGGACCTATGAGTTTGTGATAGCAAAATCCTATAAGCTAAAATTTTCCCCATACGTTTTGGGAAGGAAATCTCATTCCTCATCAAAGAAATGGAACTTATCTCTTTCTACCTCCAACTGGAGACAGAACATTGTTTTTCTTGATGTTGGTATCCTAAGAACTCACAATAAGCCCCACTGGAAATATAATACCTGAACTCAGAAGGTACACCTGGTGCTTATGGAATAGGGCTTGAACAGGGTTAACTACACTAGACATAAAGACTAACAAAAGTTTAGAACATACCAGGTTCAAAATCACTATTTTTGACCTCCCTTTGCAGGTGAGCATGAGACTAAACTGAAGTGGCTTGTAATGGATGTTTCCTGGAGGAACCAGCAACTGTGAAACATACCATTGTTACATTTTATCTGTTGAATTGTGGTGTTTATAGACCATGATTAAGTCAATCAGAAACATTAAAATCGATTGATGACATCTAGCTTCAAACTCAAAGCAAGAGTTGATTAGCCTAGTGAAAGGATGAACATGAATGTGTCTCCTAGGAATGTTCTCAAGATCACAAAAATATGAATCACAAGTCACCATTTTGTTTACATTATGAACTTTTTCAGTTATAGAAGGTTAATAACGACATCCAGAGCAGAGCTTGCCTTTTGGCTGTGGATAAAGCCAATTCTGGGAGCCATCTTTCTGAAGGGGTGCTATTTTTTAGCTAGTGAGGTACATCAGCCATTGGAATTCTGTCGGGAGTCCAGAAATCTAAAACAAGACATGAGTCAGGGGCCTTCCCTCTGGTTTCAGTATGATTTTACTTAGTGCTAGATCTGAAGTGATGGTACTTATAGATTTCTGAGCTTAAACTCTATACCCGGCAAATCTGAAGCATGACATAATAGGGAAGACAAATATGAGAAAACTAAATTATGACAATACAAACAATTCATGTGTAATCCAGAAGGGTGAGTGATAGATTCACTTAGTCACTCGCTTATCCATGCATTCAATGGATGTTTAATGATCCCCTAGTCAGAAATGCTGCACAAACCTGGGCCTGCCATTCACAGATGTTTCTGTGCTCTGTGTCGAGAACAATCTCTGCCTTTAGGAGCTTGCAGTGCAGTGGGTGAAGGGACAGATACCAGGGATTGTAATACAGAGTGGAAAGGCCCAAGATGGAGTGATCAGCACCCCCAGTCGTAGGAGCTCATTTATTCTTGCCTAGGGGATAAAAGGAAGCTATCTGGAAGAGAGTGCCCCCGAGAAGACCATAAGAGCAGGCAGTATCTAGCTGGGCCAAGAAGAGGAGGGAGAACTGTCCAGGGTGAGAATATAACCTTTGGGAGTGCAAAGAGGGAGAGATGATGGAGCATCTAGAAGAAGTCATTTTGGACCAACGGAAGAGACAGAGAAAAGAGGAGAGTTGCCAAGAAAGAGGAGCTAAGGGAGGGGAAAAATGGGAGAGAAGGCAGGAAGGTGATGGGGAGGAAAGAGAAGGAGTAGGCAGACAGAGGAGAGAATGAAGCCACAACCCAAAGCTGCCTTGCTTCTCTCCCTCCCCTTGCCTGGGAATCAGATCGCCCTGAGCTACTGTGTGCGCCTTCTCCCTGCAGCAGGGAGGATTCTAACCCTGACAGGGGCTCCTGAAATGCCAACTAGGCTTTTTAAATTTTTTTTAAATGCAGCTCATAGCTAGCCCTGTGGTGGTGTGTGTCTAGCACCAGCTACTCAGGAGCTGAGGCAAGAGGATAGCTTGAACCAAAGAGTCTGAGGCCAACCTGGATAATCTAGGAAGACTCTGCTCAAAATAAATTTGAAAAAATAAAATAAAAAGCAGCTAATTAGCATGCAGTTTGTATTGAGTAGGTTGATTAAATTTTGTCATTTTTTGAGTACAAGAAGTCACTGAGAGCTGGAAATAGAAACATCTAGTTTTGCCAGAGTATTTCCCATGACTTTATTTATTTATTTCTCTCCTCACTCCCCCACCCCCATTCTTTCTGTGCAGCACTGGTGATTGAACCCAGAGGCACTCTACCACTGAGCACCTTACCACATCCTCAGAACTTCTTATTTTATTTGGGACAAGGTCTCCCCAAGATTCCCAAGCTGACCTCAAATTTGGGATCCTCCTACCCCAGCCTCCAAGTCACTGGGTTTACAGGCATGCGCCATTGTACCTGGTCACTTCCCAGAACTTTATATTAAGCACCATCTCTGTTGCTTACTGGTTTCCATCTGCCCACTTAGAGAAAGTCTTGCTCTGCATTCCTCCTTTCTGGTCTTTGCTGCTCCATAGTCGAGCCTCCATCTCTAGGATGACTAGGGGAAATACTGGGGTTGACTTTTCAAAGCCAGATCCAATGATGCAAAACAACATATTTTAGTGGGAAAATTGCTACAAAGAAGTTAAGTAAAATAATAACAACAACAACAACAACAACAAAATCATAGGTCTTCCCAGGTATCATGTCTCTATGTCTTTAATCTTTATAATCCCTATACTTGAAAAAAAGAAACATGCTTGGAGTAGTGGTGCATGCACACCTATAATCCCAGAGGCTAGGGAGGCTGAGGCAGGAGGATTGTGAGTTCAAAACCAGCCTCAGCAACTTCGTGAGGCTCTAAGCAACTCAGAGAGACCCTGTCTCTAAATAAAATACAAAAAAGGCTTGGGGATGTGGCTCAGTGTTTAAGTGTCCCTGAGTTCAATCCCTGATACTACCAAAAAATAAATAAAAGCAAAAAAGAAAGAAAAGGAAACCTAGCTTAATGAGTAATAACTGCTTAACAACAATAATAACAAAAGTAGCTTCACCCTATTTTGGAGAATTCATTCTTTCCCTCCACTTTACCACTTCCTATTCAATCTTTGTCTATTAATTGTTCACACCACACTCAGAAACCAATAACGCAAAGTAACTGAACATAAACATCTCAAGTCTACCTCTTTCTTAGAGTTTTGTTCCTCATTTTTCTTCCCACTTCCCCTTTAAAGAGAATTTTTCTTTCTTTTCTAAATGTTCCCCTGCCCATAATTAGTCCTGTGAAAACTTGGGCAGCATCTTACTTTTCTCAAGGAAAATGTCTTAGGGCTCTCATTCCAACACAATCATCTCAAAAATACAATGGCTGGTTTCAAAAGGGAAAAAAAATCCCAAGAAACCTGGTTACAAGTCCTTAGAAGGTTTTGCAAACCGTTGTCATCAGAAACTTAAACAGTAGAAATTGCACATGCTTGGTGAACGGCTTGGTCTTGCTTAGCCACACCCTCCCACTAGAACCATCTTCAACCATCACAAAATCAACAGTTTGCCATCCAGGTCACTAATGTCCCTCTCTGATGTCGTGTTTCCTACTGCGCGCTCAGTATTTTCTTACTACCGACCATTTTCAGCCCATCCCACTATTCACTAAATAGACTGTGCCCAGTTATGGTTTAAACTGGCACCCCGTGGTCAAGGCTGCTCTCCTCATCTGCTGTGCCAGCCACGGGAGGTCCTTGTCCCCCTCCTGTGAAGCCCTCCACATTCCCATGCTATGTGAACCACATTTTCTCTCTACTTCTCTCTGGAAGTTTCAATTCTTAAAACTTCGTAATACTGAATCTCTTCTTAGTTTTCCCCCAACAGGTCGAATTCCTCTCTATGGGTATGTTTTTCTCTTAGAATGCTTTTTTTTTTTTTTTAACCTGTCTTTTATTCTTTTAACCATCCCTTTTTTTTTTTTTTTTTTTTTTTTTTTGGTACCAAGGATTGAACCCGGTGCACTTAACCACTGAGCCTCATCCCCAACCCTTTTTCGTATTTCATTTAGAGACAAGGTTTCACTGAGTTGCTTAGGGCCTCACTAAATTGCTGATGCTGGCCTTGCAATCCTCCTACCTCAACCTCCTGAGCTGCTGGGATTACGGGCATGCGCCACCATACCTGGCCTTGGCCGTCCATTTTGTAAGCACCTTTCTAACCTTGAATCCGTGTAGTTTAGGTGCTTCTAATTCTCTATTTTTTCATATCTTAAAAACATCTGAAGAAAAATTGTCCTGTTTATTCAGTTCCTTTTATAATATGGTTAGTCCGTGGTTACCCCTGAGGAATGGAATTGGAGTGATTTAGGGGCAAGGGTCCAGAGGGGACTTTTATGTATAATTTTAAACATTCTTTTACTGCTTGAAGTTTTTGTAACACTAACATATTACTTTTGTAATTAGATTTCTTTTCTTCAAAAATGCCTTTATATTTTTCAGAAGGGAAAAGAATTCCTATTTAGTGCTTTTACAACTCCTCTAAGATTGTGATTATCAAGATTTTTCGTTGGCAGTTATTCCCTGAAAAGAAGATGAGAACAGAGGTTATGAGGAAGAAAGCAGCACCCCCCTTGTTTTTAAGCTGTGGACGTTAAGGTCAAGTCTCATGAGCATCACTTTGCAGGCTATGTAGACAAGGAGTTTGGATTATTGTGAAATCAGATAATTGAAGTTACTCTGATGCCCTTTTAGAAACTCTAACTCAAAAGAAAAATCTGGCTCTTGATATTTCTTCTGTACAATTTGATATATACAGAATTTTTTCAAAGTCAGCATTTGTTGCTATTGTAATTAAACACATACACAAATGAATGAGGACGAGAAGAGAGAAACTCTAGAAGGACATACTCCCAAATGTCCACTCTGGCTAGTAGAACCATAAGTGGTTTTCACCTTATACAGATGCTGTGTAACTTGCAACTGTGTGAGTGTTTTGCAATTCATTCTTAGTACACTTATCAGAATATACAATAAATATCTGAATACTTTTTACACAGAGTAATAACTGTTTATACACAGAGGAAGTCCAGCAGGCAGAGAGTCCTGAATCCATAACACAAGGGGCCCTTTGAAAGAGGTGATATTGCCTAGAAATAGAGGTTCATTTCTCTGTCTTCTTCCTTCCCTCCCTTAAGTTTGACCTTTGAGCAAGCACCAGAGCACACCCACATACACCCATCCCAAACAAGACTCGCCTGCACCTGAGGTTGGTACATTTAATCAGGGTTCCTTATTCATGCTCAGCCCTAAGGGGTGGTATTTGGCAGGATCCCCACAGGAAACCAGACAGCAAAGCACCCATTAATGTGATCCATCTCGGACCAATTCCCAGTGTGGAGACAGAGAGAGAAGAACAGAAAATATCCAGCACAGGTGTGAATGTCTAAGTTATTTTAGTGGTTATATTTTTATACAACATCCCATTCAAGTATTGAAGCATGTATTTTAAAACTCAGCGACAGCCGTTATATGTGCCACAAATAAGTCTGTCTGGTGGGTCTGAGGTGCTGGTTGCTAACAACCAGATTTGCAGGCCCAGAGAATCAGGGGAAATTACCAGTCTCTGGAAATGTCCTTTTCAGTGACATCTATTTAATCATGACATATGTGGGTCACAATACTCCTCCAGGCTTAGGTGTGAGTGCAAGCCCCTGAAGTGATCTATTTGCTTTCCTGATTCTCGTAACCTATTTGTAAGTCTCAATGCCACTCCACATTTAATTACTGTGTCTCACCTGGCAATCAGAAAGTTACCCATCCCCAGCATCACATGAGAAATATTGGCTTTTTCTGGATTCTTACACAAACAAATCTGTCTTCAGAATTAAACTTGTCCTCAGTATTTTTCATATGTGAGCTTGTAAGTACTGTCATGTGTCTAAAGGTAGGAATTCTTCATTCTGGCTTTCTTACATCATTCAAAATACCTCTCGTTTAGAGGGGAATTGGGGCAACTCTCCATCTCATCAGCCTCCTTGAAATCTCTTCTACGAACTCTTTTGGCAAGTGGAATCTTATTTTTATGAAATCTCCTTTCTGGCTGTGGAATCATAAGAAATGTTCTCAGAGGTCATCACCACCAACACCTTCATTCTCCCTGTTTTTCTTCTCCAAACTCTTTCTCTCCCATTTGTTCTCCATTTATCTTTCAATTACAGTCTGAGAGCTCCCACACTTCTAATAACTTAATATTAAAAAAATGATGGAGTTTCTTTCTCTCACAGAGTTTTTCCTCAATTCTACTCCCCACATCAGACCATTGATGATGTTTGGCTTTTCCTCTTAACATCTGTCTAGGTTTCCAGTGGAAATGTAGGATTATGCCAAGATGGTTGTTTTCCTCTCCCAACTTCTGGGACCTGATACTGACATACTCTTACCCTACCTAGAGATGCTTTTGCCCAGAACTTTCTGGATGTTTTTGGTAGATATACTGGGTTTCTGTTGCACAGCAGGCATATTGACAAGCATCCCCTTCACTCCCACCCCAACCTGATCTCCTATGAAGTAGAACTTCATGGTTTCATGTTAAAGAAGAAGAAACAAAGACTGAGGTGATTTAGTTAGTTAGGAGCAGAGCCAGGATATAAGCCTTGGTTTTCTGACTCCAACTTCTCCACATTGTCGTTTGGCTATGGTTTGAGGGCCCCCTGAGGCTGCATGTGTCAAATGTAATCCCCATTGTGAGGTATTAAGAGGATAGAAACTTAATCCGATGATGGTGTTTAGAGATGGGACCAATGGGAAATTTTTAGAATTAGACAAATTAATTAGGATGGAGCCCCCATGATTGAACCCTGGTGGCTTTGTAAGCAGAGGGAGAGAGACATACATGCACACATGTATTCCCTTCTTTTGCCATGTGAAAGCCTGTACTACTTTGGGACTGGTAGCAAGAATGCCATCACCATATGCAGCTCCTCTGCCCTGCAACTGTACACTTCCAGAGCCATGAGTCAAAATAAACTTATTTGCTTTATAAAGGTGTACTACCTTGGGTAATTCATTATAGTAACAAAAACCTAATACACATGTCACTGTTTTTTTTCTTAAATATAATAGTGAGTACTGTTTTTCCTCGTCTTTTATACTCTACAAATCATTTCCACCCCCATGCCACAGAAAAAAAGATGAGAGAGTTAAAAGAAGAAAATATGCCCACCCCTTCTTTGGGCTACTTGGTCGAGGTCTCTCAGGTAGGTAAAAAAAGATGTGTGATTTTTTTTTTTAATCCCCAGAAAGAATCAGTAATGCTAAATGTTAACCACTTCTCTACTTTCACTCCTCCATCCTCTTGTTAATATCAATTTAGTATTAGGCTTACTGCAACATTTCTCTCAAAACTTTAAATACGCTGTGTTTTTGCACCCTCCTTTACTCAAAGCAAGCTCATTTTTCTCTTCTTGAACCAATCGGTTAGAGATTGTGTCCATCTGAAACTCTTATCATTATTTTTCTTCAGCAGAAAACTTTTGAGCAGCTTTATAAATAAAGCAAAGGGGACAGAGGAGAATATATGTTCCCATCACCAGTTTATGATGGAATCATAAAAAAAAATTCAGTCACACAAAAAGCACAATCCATAACATAATAAAATTGATAAATTGAATGTTATCAAAATAGAAACTTTTGTCCTTCAAGAGATACTCCTGAGAAAATAAAAACATAAGTCATACACTGGGAGAAAATATTTGTAAACCCTATATCTAATAAAGAACACGTGTCCAGTATATATTAAGAACCTTCATAACTTAATAATAAAGACAAACAATCCAATCAAAAATGAGTAGCAGATTTCAGTAGGGATCTCACCAGAGAAGATATAGGAATGTTTATTAAGCATCCGAGAAGATGTTTAATGTCATTATTTGCTAAGGAAATGCAAATTAAATCCAGGATGAGTTACCTTTTCACGCCTACTGGCATGGTTAAAATAAAAAAGACAAAAATGAGAAATGGGAAGCTTCCTACATTAACTGATGGGATGTAAAACGGTAGAGCCACTTTGGAAAATGGCTTGACATTTTCATGAAAAGTTAAACATCAACTTATTTATAAACCAAATCAATTTAACTCTGAAGGATCTACCTAAGAGGAAAAAAAATCATGTATCTATACAAAGACTTGTATGCAATGTGCATTGCAGTATATTCATGATATGATAGGTGAAAGAAGCCCGATGTACAAAAGAGTATATTTTATGTTGTATTCCATGTGTGTGAAATCTACAGAGACGGTGACTGGATCAGAGGTTGACCAGGGCCTAAGGCAGAGTGGCAATTTACCCCAAAAAAGTGGAGAATCAGAATGACCCACCCTGCAAAAGGGGAGAAGGGCAGGAGGTAACTTCAGAGGGCCACAAAGAATTCTAAGACAGGTTTGATGTGATGATTGCTCAGCTCTGCCAATTGGTTAAAATAACTGAATCAAACACAGTGGACAAATCTTATGGAACATAAATTAAATCTGTTAGAGGGTTTCTTTTTTAGCTTTGTTTTGTTTTGTTTTGTTTTTTTCGTACCAGGAATGAAAACTGGGGTGCTTAACCACGGAGCCACATTCCAAACTTTTTTTTTTTTAATGTTTTATTTAGACAGGGTCTCACTGAGTTGCTTAGGGCCTTGCTAAGTGGCTGAGGCTAGCTTTGAACTTGAGATCCTCCTGCCTCAACCTCCTGAGTCGCTGGTATTACAGGCATATACCAGCACATCTGGTGAGAATTTCTTTAATTTTGTTAAGTATTCATCTTTACTTTTATTGATTGACCTCTGAGCCTGTGGAGCCTATGGAGCCTACCTACATTTATTCATTTCTGGGCAAACTAACATCATATAGAAAACAGGGTTGAAACATAATTACATTGTCCCCTGGTGTCATTTCCTTTTGCTTAGCCAGTGGACAACCTAAACTACAAATGACTTAATGTATATGCTGATTTCTTTTAGCAGTAAACCAAATTTTAACAATGTCAGTCCATGTCTTTAGAATCTCATACTGAATAAGCAGGTACATTAAAATTCTCAAACCTGAAAAAAATGGTTTCAATTTGTTCATTCAATCAAAAAATTAAAAGAAATATTTTGACTTTATTAGGGTCAACTTTTGTCATCAAAGTCTGGGTCCTCTTGCTTACCAGACTGAGCTGCTTCTTACTAAGAGGGCATTAACCTACTCTGGTTTCATCTGAGAGGAGCTCAGGAATGCCTGCCATCTGCCCTAACCCCGTTCAAACATCCATGGCCTGCTTAGAGCTGGGCTAGTGTAGTGGGGAGAATTATCCACCTGGGAAAAGAGCCAGAGGAACTAAAGAAACCAACTAGAAGTGGTGAATAGTCAGAATCTCCTTACTTCGCTTTAAGTAAATGAAATTATATTTCCTCGTCAGACTGTTTACATAATTGTTATTTCTGCATAGGTCGTAACTCATGTGTACCTGTTTACCCACCACCTACCAAACACACTTCACCACTGCAAGCTAAGAAATGGTACGATTCTGCTTGACAAATACGTCAAGCAAAAACATGGCCATGAAGAGAGGAAATTAGGTCATGATTAGTTTAACAGCTCCAATTCCCATGCCATGATCTGCTCCCAAACTCGGGTTCCCCTAGTCTGGATAGGACATTGATACATATGAGAGTGGAAAGGGATCTGATAATGGGGGTCTCCAGAGTGGCAGCTGATCATCTGGTTCCCTGCTCTCCATTGTCTTTGTGGTAGGCTGGAACCCTTAGCCAGGACAGTTATGTCTAAAAGGCCTAGAATCACTCTGTCTCCTTAAAGGCATGTGGGTATCATGGATATAAAACATGATATGTTGGTTAAGGGGGCTAATTTGTAATCAATACATTGAATAAGAGCAATTCTTAAGATGTAATCATCAAACAACTTGATCTTCGGCCCCTCCACTGTCTCTTGAAATTTCCTCTTCAGGCCTGTTCTTCAGATTCTGGGGGAAAAAAATTTTCAAATAATGCTACGATATTTCTGGGCGCTCTTTGAGAATTAAAAAAAAAAAAGTGACAAGTTACAATATCCAGCTTTCTATCATCTTTGAAACTTCACTGAAGATTGAAATCCCTCCCTTCTGCAGCTGGCAGGTTATATGCAGGCAGAGGAAGGAGCTTAGTCCTTCTCCCCTAGTCTTCTAGGGCTGCCATTACAAACCGCCACAGAATGGGTAGTATAAACAGCAGAAACTTCCTTCTCAAAGCTCTGGAGGCTGGGAATTATAGGTGGCCTGTTCTCCCAGAGTTTGAGACTCATCTTGATCGAGACGCCAGTGGCTGGGCTCCAGAAGAGGGCTCACTTCCTGGGCTTGTGGATGGCCACTCCTTGGATGGCCACTCCTTGGATGAGTCCTCATATGGCAGAGAGACAGCGAGTTCCCTGGTGTCTTTCCTTATATGCACACTAATTCTATTGGATCGGGGATTATGAACTCATTTAATCTTAATTATTTCCACTGGAAGCCCTATCTCCAAATACAGTCTCATTGGAAGTTGAAGTTTCAACATATAAATTTAAAGAAAGGTAAGATTGAGTTCATAGAACTCATTTTCTCCTCATTTCTCCTTCCTCCTCTCCTGTATCTACAGTTTCTGACCCATCTGTGAAGTGTGGGAGAGAGGAGATTAAGGACCATGTACACTGTGTGAAGTCAGTGTGAGCCCCAGCGCACTCCCCCGGCCAGGCAGACACCACACCTGCTCCCTTCTCTCAGGGGGAGTCTTTGTAAATGCTGCATTCTTCTCCTGCCCCTGTGAAGCCCATTTCCCCAGTCCCTAAGAATCCCACAACTGACCTTCAGCCTCCTCCTGCCAAAGTCTCTCCTCCCTTTGCAGACAACCTACCTGGACAGACAGGACTCAGTTACACCCAGCTCTCTTTCAAGTGTGGGCTGTCATGTCCCTTGGGAAACTTCTGCTTGCTTTCCCTTTCTTCTTCTTGAGACTCGAACTCTGGGAGAATAGGCCAATTGCAATGCAGTACCAAAAATGATTTTTTTCTCTCTCTGCAGTCAAGGGATCTCTCATTTGTGGACTCCCTAGGCAGGGGTCAGAATGCCTCCCACTGTGACCTGCCCCCCAAATAGCAGAGAACACATTTCTAGCTTTGTGAATAGCGTCCCTGACTTGAGGAAAGGGGTGCTCATGCCAGGGCCTCCCCAACATTCATCCCTTCTTTAACAGAAACGGTGGATTAGTACCCAACATCACACCCAATCTCTTTTCTTGTACACTTTTTTAATTGCAAAATTGAAAATGATTATTTTAACATTGTTTTGCAGTAAGGATTCCAGATGCAAATTAGGATCTGCCAATTGAAGGCATCGTTAAGATTTGGAAGCAGAATGAGCCAGGAGTAGAGAGAGGGGGTCTTCCCACTTCTTGCCGTTCTTTGGCTTGGGTTTGTTCCCTGACAAAATATCATGAACCTCGTGTCTGTGACAGCTGAGGCTCTAATCCAGAAGTGGCTTACCTGAGCTCATCCTAATCTGCTCTCAGAGCATGTTCTGATGAGAAAGAAACCAAGAGTACAGGAAGAACACACAGGACAAATCTGTGGCCTCAGGGACATTTTTCTTCCTTTAATAGCCTAAGCTGCCCCATATAAAATAAGAGGAATAATATTTGCAATGAAAAATTGATTTTCTCTTAATTTTATTTAGACTGCAAATAAAAGCACTTCAGAAAAATTTGCTATTTGCTTTGCTTTTTAGCATACTCCAAACAAAAATCTGGTTTGCTTGTTCTATAAATGCAACTGTAAGATTAGGCCTCTGGCCCTTTCTTTACTCAAATTGCTATCCCATGGCTCTCTACTACAGAAACTCTGGAGTTGTGTTTCTACTATAAGAACACTGTGATTTAGGGTATCTTGGGGTGGAGAAAATAATTATTCTCCAAGGTGGCAAGAAGTGAGCCAGGGTGACTCAGGTAAGATTTGTCCTCTTTCATATTTTGCTTGTAGGCAACATATGCATCTTTTCTAAAGCCTTCATTATTGGCATGCCTAAATCCAATGTAATTACATGTAAAAAATGGTTGTATCATGCTAAAACTTGCACCATGCTTTTTTATTCTTATATAAGCCAGGACTTACTGTCCTTCTTATGCGAATACATTCTGGTTTCTCCCTTAGATTGTTATTATTATTATTATTTATTTTGACAACAAATTATTCTAAAAATGGACTCCACAGTCTCATGCATTCCCAGGAGCTTCTCACAGTTCCTTGGTCCCTCTTTGGCCTCCCTCTTCTCTGCTGGGCGTCAGTGAGATGGCAGGAGCCTCTGGGACTAGGTCATAGACTCCCTCATCCTTCCTTCTCCCCTGGCAAAATGTGTCACTTTCCTGTCTCTTTTCCTTGCATTATTTTCCTAAGATATTCTTTCCTCTCTGTGTCCAGCCCATCACCGGAGAATAATGGCATTCACTGACTCACAAGGGAAGACACCAGGCTGAGAGTCAGTCGGAGAGCTCAGTATCCTGTGAATGTACAGTAAATTTCTTAATGTCTCAGGACCTCAGTTTTCTATAAATTCCAGTAGTTCTTAGTTCATATCAATCATTGATTTTAAAACATTCAGATAAAAATCATATCACAGCAAACTCCAAAGTCTGCATGAAGAATTTCTGTATTTGAAAGTAACTTTCAATGTTTACCAATAGGACACTGGTAAAATGCAGTCCTTTCAAGGGACAATGAGGCAGTCATTAAAAAGCAGGCGGTGGTTTTTAAGTTCTGACATGGAATGGTGTCTAAAGAGTAAAGAAGTGGCACACACCTGTAATTCCAGTCTCTCAGGAGGCTGAGGCACATCATGAATTCAAAACCAAACTCATCAGCAACTTAGCAAGGCCCTAAGCAACTCAGCAAGACCCTGTGTCTAAATAAAATATATAAAGGGGCCTGGGGATGTGGATCAGTAGTTAAGTGCCCCTGGTTCAATCCCTAGTAAGAAAGAAAGAAAGAAAGAAGGAAGGAAGGAAGGAAGGAAGGAAGGAAGGAAGGAAGGAAGAAGAAAGGAAGGAAGGAAGAAAGAAAGAAAGGAAGGAAGGAAGGAAGGAAGGAAGAAAATAATTTGCAGAATAATGTGTAACAAAATCCATAATTTAAAAAATATAAGCTAAAAAATGTATATATGCTACATGTTGAGCGTGGAAAAAATCTGGGAAAATATAAGCCACATACAACAGTGGTTCTTTTGGGTGGAGGAGAGGTATAAGAAGCAAGGAAAAGAATTTAACTTTTCCTTTCTATGCTTCTAAATTGTTTGAAAAAAAATTTTTTATCACATTTCTTCTGTAATTAAACAGCACCAATTTTGGAGAGTTTCAGAAAGTATCTTCTATATCCTGGATTAGTACTTCATTGATATGTTTAAAGTTCTCTAAAATAAATCATTTCACATAGTAAGCACTTTTTCATTTTGTGAAAGAAAAATCTATCTCCTTTCAGAAAATGCCTTTTATTCAGATAGATAGACAGACCGGCCGACCGACCAACAAACTGGGTATGATGGCACACACCTGTAATCCCAGCTACTCAGGAGGATGAAGCAGGAGGATTACAAATTCAAGGCCAGCCTTGACACAGCAAAACCTGTGTCGAAATAAAAAATAAAAAGGACTAGGGGTGGAGCTCAGTGGTAGACCACCCCTGGGTTCAATCCCAAGTACCACAGAAATAAATAAATAAAAGATTAAAACAACAACAACAAACCACTTAACTGCTCTGGCATGAGAAAAAGTACAAGCTGAGCTGATCCCAGCTTTTTGTTCTGCACTCAAGGGGCAGCCCCTTTTCTTCCCACTTCTTTCCATCTCAAACATCTTAATCATCAGAACAAAACCAGCATCTATTCCCAAGCACTGCAAACCACAAATTCCAGGACTTTGAGAGAGGAAATGAAGTGGAGGTAGGAGGGAAAACAGAGGTCCTGAGTTTTCTTTTTCCTTAGTGGGTTCAAACTAAAGTATGCTGTTTATATAATTTATTCACTACCTACTGAGCAGGACCAAGTTCTGCCACACAGACCATAGCTTCTGAAGGCTGATTTTGCCTAGTTATTTCAAACCTGTTTTATTTGCTGCCAAGAAATCTTGATGTCCCATGAAGTTTACCATCATAAGACTTTATACTTATATCACCAAATAAAGCCATTTCCCTCAGTTCCTTTTTTTGCTAATGGAATTTTCACGAGCTGTTATGTTCATGGCTAGCTATGGCAATGCCCAGACAATTAAATAAGCAGCAAGACACACTGGTGGGCGCACACACACGCACACATGTGGTCTCCATTCACGGTATGCTTCCAGAATAACCTGAGACATTTTGATAGTAGAACCCACTCCTCTGCACCCAATGCCCCAGGGAGGAAATTAGTAAGAATAACTTGGGAATGTGATTTCCTCCTTCCCTGTGCTGAGCAGTGAATTCAAAGGCAGCTATGTGTAACACATGAACATTCTTGCTGCTCACATGACTGCTAATCAAAGAGAACAGGAATTTTCTTGGCAGGAGAATGGATCACCATGAGTTCTTAGGCTCATGCCGGGTGTGAGTGATTCTTCTGTCCAGGCATGAAAGATACGTGTAAGTATGCATCTGTGTGGAAATGAGACATTGTTAGTTCTATAGTAAGTGCTTAGGAACCACATGGACCTGAAAGCACTCAGTTCTCATTATTTTTAAAAAAGCATTGGTCTAGTGGCTGGGGTTGGGGCTCAGTGGTAGGGTACTTGCCTAGCACACGTGAAGCACTGCGTTCAATCCTCAGCACAACATGAAAATAAATAAATGAAACAAAGGTATTGTGTCCGTTTACAACTAAAAATAAGTAAATAAAACATTGATCTAACAATGAGATGTTTTTATTTATTCACCTTTAGATTTATACCCTTTCTTCCCGAGGGCTCCGCTACCACTAGCCTTATAGACGCTAACACCATCATTCTTTGACCTACTGCATGATCTCCTAACCGGTCTCCCTGTTTTCCTTTTGGCTCTTTTACAATGTTCTCCATATAAATGCAGAATTTTTTATTTAAACATACAAATTAGATCCAGTTCCAAGCTTCAGATAAAATAGAACCTCCTTTGTGTGCTCTGGCTCCACCTTGGTGTTAGACACTTTCCTCCTTGTCCTCCAGTCACCCTGTCTCGGCCATGATTCTGAGACCACATCAGGCTCATCCTGCCTTGGCACCTGGCCTTGTTCTCCTCTGCCTGGGTGTTTAGTCTTCAAACTCTTCTCTGAACCAGCTCCTTTTCTTTCCTCAAGTTTTCCTCAGAAGTACCTCCCTGACCAACCTCCAAAGTGGACCCTTCCTTATTTCCTTCAAACCTTCCTGCTCCTTTCCTTTTTAAATATTTATTTTGTTTATAATTACTCGTTTATTGCCTACCTCCCCTGGTCAACTGAGAACCTCAGATAGAGGTGGACTATCAGAGCTTGTTTCCCAAGTGCCTAACTCAAGAACTCACTGCAACCCCTTGAGATCTGGGGAGCCTGGGGAGCCAGCTCCTACCACACCATCAGTGTGAGCATCACTACCTAATTTTCTTTATTGCTCTTGTTCAGATTTATCCACTAAATTTTATTGAACAATTGATCAACAGTCTAAAATCTGTTAACTCTTTTCCAGCTAAAATGTAATAAGTAAAACTTTTAAACCCACCACAAAACAAGGAGGCTCTAATACAGAAAGCAACACTCTTGAGACACGCTGCTTATAGAAGCTTTCCACCAGTTTGAGGGGTGTTATAGAATGGAAAAAATCAGGGTGCATTTCAGTAGGACAGAATGCAAAACCATGATTCCACTCTCCCAAATCAAATGCTTTCATGATGACCTCATCATTTTATTTGAACAATGAAAATTCCAGGCTCACTGATATATCTGGACTCAAAAGTAATAAGGAAAATGTTTTTACCATCTCTTAAAATTCTTTGTGTAAGTCAGGTGTGTTGTCACATATCTATAATGCCAGCAACTTGGGAGGCTGAGGTAGGAGGATCCTAAGTTCAAGGCCAACCTAAGCAATTTAGCAAGACTCTTTATCAAAATTAAAAAATAAAAAGTGGTGGGCTGAGTGGTAAAGGGCCCCTGGTACTTCAAACAATAGCAACAACAACAACAATAAACTTCTTTCTGTAAAGGCTCCTTCCTTCCATGCATATAATTAGTATTATTTTTATCATATACAAATAAAATTATTAAAACAAACAGAGTTTAAATTTCTTCAGTTTTTAACAATAAAAATAATTTGTACATTTGTGAAGATTTAGTCAGAGTCACAGCTAAATTATTGTTTTTTTATGGGCACTTAGATTTGAAATACAGATAATTAAGCATGAAGTCATTGCAAGACATAGTTTATATTAGCTCCACAGTTCCACAGTTGGGGAGGTTTTAAAAAAAATATCAGCCATGATTTTTGCAACTGACCAAACAGAAGGCTAATCAAGACCAAGGCCTGTTGTCTCAGTTAACCATTCGATTGAACTGACCCATGTTTATTGGGCTTCTACTATGGCCTGAGGAAGTTTAAGATATGGTCATAGCCTTCGAGAATCTTCTGTTTGAGGGCAAAAGTAGCACAGTGGCTATCATATTTTACATTTATTACCTTTAGAAAGTGCCTTCTGACATCTGTTAAGTGCTGACCAGTCCCAAGTTCTCTGCCAAGACGACACATACATTATTTCACTTCATCCTTCAGCACCTTCCCACACCATGGCTACACAGCAATTTAACATGTAGGACAACTGAGTCTCGGAGAGATTATTGCCTCATCCACTAACACACAGTAAGTGTCACAGACAGGACACCACCCAGACCCACCCGGCTGGATGACTCTGAGGTCTTTCTATCATCAGAAAATGTGCTGTGGTTGGGAAATATGGCTCAGGTTCGCCCCTTGGAATGCAAAAATAGGACCAGATAATATTAGGACATGAACTTCATGAGGAATGGAACGTACCTATTTTTTTCCCATTTTATTCCCCAAACATAAGAAAATACCTGGAACTGGTAATTATTATTATTATTATTATTATTATTATTATTATTATTTTAATGAATGGCTTCTGACAACAAAACTTGGAAAGCAACAGAGTCTTACTCAGTGCTAAGTATATAAAATCTAAGGAGACGTGATTGAACATATTCTCTTAGTAAAGATTTAAATCAGTCGTCAGAGAGGTTGGTTAGCCTTGGAAGTAGAGAAAAGATGCCTGTCCCGTCTCGGAATGCTGGTTCATAAATTGATTTTACAAGCTGGTTTGATGAGAGGCTGGCCATCATGGATAAAGCCCCTTCTTGAAGCGTGGATATAATCAGTGTCCGAGGCAGAAGGCAGAGGCCTTTACCTGGAGTAAGCTCACTGAAAGGAGGCTCGTGAGGGTTGGCATGTAGCATTTCCCCAGCAGACCCAAGACCTTGATAACCTTATTTGGAGGAGACTAACACCTGGAAGCCGGAGTAGATTGACTGGTTCTCTGGAGGAAATGGACTTAGTGGCATGTGCAGTTTCTTCCTCATTTTCAAGTCACTCTGAATGGTTGTCTTGCAATAATTTGCAAAAGACATGATGCAGAGTTCAGGCAGGTCACCCAGAACCAGCAGAATGTGGGCCTGGAATTGGTGTCCCAAAATATTGGTGAAAATGTGACTGGGGATAAATATGGGCTTAGCAGAGAGGACTCAAGAATGACATTGGTTGTTAAGGTCTGTAAACAAGTTAGGATGGCACCTGGTATTTTGCCAGAGAAATGTTAGAGTCTGTAAACAAGTCTGGATGGCGCCTGGCAAAATGCCAGAGGGAGTGGTTTGTGAAGTAACAAAAGCGAGCCATTAAGTGTGTAGATTCCTTATTGGTTGACTGCTGTATCTATTTTATGCTAATTAGATAAGCTGTGTAAAATGTATAAATATCGCTCAGATCTTACAATAAATGGCTCCTATTCCTGCTGCATCAATCTACACAAGTCATTCGTCACCCCCTGGTTATTTTGCTGCAGCTGGACTGCGGCAGATGGTAGCCCGTTACGGGGAGCCCCGGGACACTCGGGGGTAAGTGACGAAAAAAGCTGCCCATCCATAGATAGGATGGGAGCAATCTGCTCGTCCCTAGGCAAATAGGGCAAAAGGAAAAATGGCCATTTCGAGAAAATGGAGAAGATTGATACAGTATGTTTGTGTCTTGTTTTGTCTTGAAACGTTGTATTGTCTTTGTGATGAAAATATGGAAGGGGTGAGAAGTAAATTGATAAGGGAAAAAGGCACCCCAGTGGAACCAAGAATAGTTAGGGCAGGTGTTGATAAAAGCCCAGAAACTCTAGTCAGAAAGAAAAAGAAAGTTCAGAAGAAGGATTATCAGGAAAAAAGTTGCAACAAAAGGCTATTACTGAATACTTTTCGTTATCGGAGTGTGCGTGAAACGACAAGGCGGCTGCCACCTGCCCAAGCCGATCATGGCGCAGCAAGAATTTTCCAAGGGGCAGTTGCGGGCTCTTCCCCGCCCCCCTGCCCAGGGGAGTGGATCGCCACTGTGAGCCCAAATCTAGACCTGACCTGGAGGCACAGTCTCGCAGGCTTTTGCTCCCTGTGCCCGGAAGCAGTTTGAGTCTGGGACTCTCCCCAGGGCCATCTGGGGCTGCCCGGGATGCTACAGCTGGCAGAAGATGCTGCTGGTGTCCCTGAAGTTTGATCATTTCCAAGGCCAGTAACTACAATGGGTCTCCCACACCTGGAGGCTGATAAGTAATGAGTACTATTAAGGCTTATTTCAAATGTAAAAAACTTTGAGGTAATGTACTAAATTGTTCCAAAGGTTGTTTTCTTAGTAAAATGCTACAGGATTTTCTTTAGCCATCCAAAGTTCCTGCCTTCATCCCAGTGCCAGTGAAAACAAAGGTGAAAGAATTTACAGGGTTGCTGAGAACCAGAGGAAACTTCGGCTGAGAACCTGACTAGACTTCGGAGCTGTTGCTGTTTCTGCTGCTACAACTTAAGCTAGCTGCCTGCAGAACTTACCTGGACTGTGATTTACCTGGACTGTGAGTTAATCTATTGAGACACTGCTTTATCTGGACTGAGACAACAAACTGTAATCTACAACAAATTGTAACTCGATATCTTTGCTAATAGTGTCATTGCTGGTATAATTTTTTTAAGGGCTTCTTGCATGGAGCCATCATTTGGCTTGGTATTGTGGCATTTTGTATCCTACCCTTCTGCTTGTAGCAGATTATTTATGGTGTTTGTGTAAAAACCACTATGGTCGTTATTTAAATTAAACAAAAGGGGGAAATGTTAAGGTCTGTAAACAAGTTAGGATGGCACCTGGTATTTTGCCAGAGAAATGTTAGAGTCTGTAAACAAGTCTGGATGGCGCCTGGCAAAATGCCAGAGGGAGTGGTTTGTGAAGTAACAAAAGCGAGCCATTAAGTGTGTAGATTCCTTATTGGTTGACTGCTGTATCTATTTTATGCTAATTAGATAAGTTGTGTAAAATGTATAAATATCGCTCAGATCTTACAATAAATGGCTCCTATTCCTGCTGCATCAACATACACAAGTCATTCGTCACCCCCCGGATATTTTGCCCAGCCAGCCAGGCTACAGCAATTGGGGACTATAGCAAGAGCCATTTCAGGTGGGCAGGTAGGAGAGGGGACAGCCTGGGGTAAGCTGAGGAGAAAAACAGGAGGTGAGGAAATGGTGTTGAAGGGGAGACAGAGATGAGGCAAAGGTTGGGCCCAGAGGCATGAGCTGGCAAGAGAACATCATGCTCAGGCGAGGTTCACAGTTTTTCACCTAGAAATTGCTTTCCTCTCATTTAGGGATCCTAAAGGGCCTTGACAGGGGTAGTGGGGATAGTGGGCCTGGAGGTGGATATGGGAACCCCCTGAAGGTTTACAGAGATCTTATGAGATGTATTTTTCTGGAAAGGAGTTACAGAGCCTTCATCAGATCTTTAAGAGATGGATGTTTATGAGCCATTGAGCTAATCTCTTCCCTTAATTGAAAATATGAGGAAACAAAGGCTCAGGATACCAAAATGCCTCTTCTTACAGACTGGATCTGAATGTGTAAGGCCGGACATGCAGATTATCTGATCTTTGACATTTTCTCAAAATGCCTCCTGTGGCAGGACAGTGTAGTGATCTATAAAGACTCAACCATAAGCAAATTGGGCTTCCCTTGGAAATTACACAGATTCCTAACAGAGGAGACAGGGCTGTTTGCTCAATGCAGCTCACTGTTGAAACAATCCCGAAGTTTCAGTGTTTCAGTATAACTCAAGTTTTATTTATTGCTCTCCTCACATCTGATACAAATTGTGGGACTATCCTCCCGGAATGTTGCAGGAACACAGATTCTACCAGTGAGTCTCCACCATCTTGGAGATTTTTACTTTTCAGCATGCAGATGAAAAAGAAGAGGGCAATGAGGATCAAGAACTGTATGGAGCCTCACTTCCAGCTAGACCTTAGTCATATGGTTTCATCCAGTGGCAAGGGAGACTGGGAAATGTAATCTTCCCGTGTAGCCTGTTTGATGACCAACCATGCTGCCTTACCTGGGAATGTCCCAGGTCTAGCACCGAAAGTCCTGCATCTGAGGAAAACCCTCAGTCCAGACCAACCAGCACCATTAGTCACTCTACTGCTGGAAGAATGGACATGGCTTTGGTGAACACCTACCTGTCACAAGATGTTTGAGAAAACATCACTCACCCCCTACCCCGACTCAACTTCTGAATCAACTGAGAAATAAAATAAGGAGAGATGGAGGCCAAAATAATTCATCCACCAACAAAGCTAGATCAGAGAACAAGGCTTTTGTCTATGGGCAGTGGGAGAGAGGTGGACCCCCTGATAATGAACCCCAGAATAAGGGATACTTTCCCAACTGTCAAGGGAGGTAGTGTACCTGCCCATTCAGAAGCCTGAGGGTGGAATCCAGAAGCCCCGCATTCTGTGATCAGATCTGCTGCCAAAAAGAAAATTTTAAAAAAGGAGCTGGTCTTTGTACATCCAGTTTATTTTCCCCACATTCACCTAGTAGAGAAGTCACTCCATCTTCCTGGAGTGTGAACATGAGTACAACAGAGAGTGAAAGAAAGCCCAGATCATTATAGCAATCGATTTTCCCTCACAGAGAAGGATATGCCAGGCAAGAGAGGGAAAAACAAGGTAAGGGATTTTAACTACAGAGGTAAGGAGACATTGGAATCATAGACTAAGAAGTGTTTAGAGACCTTAGAATTGTGGAATTTGGAGTGAAAATGTCCTTTCAAGGAGACACTAACCAACCTCTTCATTTTGTAGGTGAGGCCCTCTTCCCTCAGGCCATCTCAAAGGATATAAGAAAAATCAAATCATTTTTGTGGGTGAGCTGCTGTGCTCTCCCAGCCAGATGGTCGCAGAGCAAAAATGCTCAAATGACTTCTGATCAAATGATTTCTTCTCCTTCTGGGTTGCCTCTTTTTCTAATTTAATTGGAAGAAGAAATTTACCTAAAAGATTCTTGTTTTTTTAATCTTGGAAGTCACTTTAATGCTCATCTCTCACTATATTAGTCAGTTTTCCATTACTATAATGAAATGTCTGAGGGTGGGTGCTTTAAAAAGAAAATAAATTTATTTAATTCACAGTTTTGGAGGCTGAAAGGCCAAACATGGCACCAGCTGTAGTGAGTACTTTTCCAGCTGCATCACCTCATGGTGGATGGCATCACATGTGAAGAGGATGAGAACAGGGAGGGAACAGGAAGCTAGAGTGTGAGGAGGGGCCAGTAATAACTCACCTTGTTGAGAACTAATTCAGGGTTCTCATGGACCTTGTCCTCATGGAAATCCCTCCCAAGGGCATGCCCCCAATTAAGGACCACTCACCAGATCTTACTTCTTACCAGTCCACCACTTCTCAACATCACCACCCCAGGAACCAAGCTTACATACATGAACTTTTGGGGATACACTTAAACCCTAGCAATCACAAAAGAGTAACGAGTCTCGGGAAGATGAGGTGATGCTTAGGGCACAGGACTGTGGGTATCTGGCCATTGCAGGGCACAGGTGACATATCTTCTCACTGCCAGAGAGGCCTATCTCTACCAAGTTACTTGGCATCCCCCACCAAGCATGGTCAGAGTTCCCAGAGAGGTGGGGACATATCTAAGTGTCAGACCGGGGTGGCCGTTCTCAGAGGGTAAAGTGAAAAGAGATCACCTCTCCCAGCCTGATGAGGAGACCTTACTCTGTCCTCTAAGGTCGTCTCCCCCAGCCCCTTGTGACTTATTGAAAAAGAAGTGATCCTCATGGATTTTATTTTTTAGCAGTAAAACATCTCATTGCTTTCCTGCTGTTCAGTAAGGTTGTGTCATGTGTAAGAAATGCTGATGTAAGTTAGCTGGAGACGAGGGGGCTTTACTATGGGAACTGAGACAGCCCTGGGGCCTGAGGTGGCCTGAGGAACCAGTCGGCTCTGGAACTCACTGCCCTGTCTGTCTCCTTCTTATGGCTTCTCGTTTTCCTTCTTGTGCTTCTGCTCAGTTCTCCTCTGCTACCTGGCTGATTGTGCTTATTAGAGGTTTCCAAACTTTCTTAACTGTGGCTTATGCACAGATTTTGCTTTCCATGCCCCCACTTTTCCCTTAGGCCATCTCAAAGGATATAAGAAAAATCTAATTCTTTCTCTTACCATACTCTCATGACACAGAATGCTTCTGAGGACAAATTGTAGGGGTGTTTCCCTGCACACCAAACAATCAGTTCTGCGGCGGGCACCAGCTGGGTGTCCTCTAATTCAATTTAATTCTGACACTATCTCCAGAGAGTGTTGCATCCCAGTTTGGCTCAGTCTCACAAGACTGCCCTTTACTTCAGGTGCAGGTTGCAAGACACAGGTTGTTTTTATCTGTGCTTCAGATTGACTGGTTAAAAAATCAATGTTCCCATGACCTTGTCCTTGGGTTTGATTAATTTACTAGAGCAGCTCACAGAACTCGGGGAAACACATCCATTCACTGTTCTATTATAAAAGATATTACAAAGGATACAGGTGAAGAGATGCATAAAGTGAGATACGTGGGAAGGGGTGAGGAGATTCCATGCCCTCTCCAGGTGTGCTGAAAAGGTCTTATGATCTCTGAATTCCTGACCTGGCCCATTCCTTGACGATGTCATTAATGAATAAGGGTCCTGCAATAGCGCATTCAGTCCTTTGGGGGTTTTATGGAAGGCATGATTGATCAAATCATTGGCCATTAGTGATCAACCTAATCTTGAACCTCTCTCCCTTCCCCAAGGGTTGGGAGGTAGAACTAAAAAGAACCTGTAATCCTGCCTTAGTCTTTTCTGTGAACAGTCCCCATCCTGATGTTACCTAGGGGCTCCAAGGCACCAGCCATCTCATTAGAACATGAAAGACACATCATGTTGAAAATTCCAAGGATTTTAGGAGTGTATACCAGGACACAGGACTGAAGACCCAATTTATATTTCACAATATCACAGTACGCTCACAGTTTTACTCTTGTTGCTCTGGGTTTTTTCCTTTTGTGCTTCCTAGTACTAAGAAAGACAGAACCTGTTTGGCTCAGCCTATCTCTTTCACAAAGACAAGGTGATAAGTACCTTCCAGACTATGAGATTGGCTATCCTTTGGTTAAGTGCCCACCACTGCACAAATCAGATATAGTCAAAAAGGATTTCCATCACGTGGCCAATTTACTGGCAAATGACAGGTCTATTGGGGGTAATTTTTTTAAAAAGGGAAAAGATATTGTGAGTTTGTCTAATGCCTCTGATTTTTCTTTCCTTTTTTAAAATTAAGTTTCAAATGTCATGGAACTGAATCTCTTCATTGGCGTCTTTTGTAAATTTCTCGTGACTTATAAAAATATGTTATCCAGGAACTCTTTCAACTATCTAACAGTGAGTCATGAGCATGCTATAATTTCCTGTCTTTAAACTGGTGGGCTCTATTCCAATAGCTTTTGTTGGGTTCCACTCCCATGAGGCTAAAATTTTAGTGTGCCACTGACAGAATGAACCCATGTGCTTGGCTCCTGAGCTCTGGCCTGAGAAGGTCTTATTGATCTCTGAATTCCTGACCTGGCCCATTCCTTGATGATGTCATTAATGAATAAGGGTCCTGCAATGGCGTATCTAAACCTTATTCTCCTGTGTAAACCTTGTTCTATGTCCCATCTGATAGAAATTAGTTGATTTAAGAGTTTGAAAGGATGCATAGGTGTTAGAGAAACATAAGAAAGGAGTAAACTTTTGCTAAGCATCTACCATGAACCTGATATGAGATTCTCGTTTCATAGATAAAGTTGAGGCCCAGAGAAAATAAAAAAAAAAAAAAAATTCTCGAAGGGTCACATAGTGAGAAGGTAGTGGAGCTAGAATTCAGCCCGGATCTGCCTAATTTCAAACCCTCTTTGCATCAGACCTTGAAGTTGGTAGTTGAGAGGAGAGGGCACATATGTTCCAAGTGGAAAAACATGAGACCATCACAAGTAAAGCTGTAGAGACGGGCAAATAGTGCAGAGACTATTGGCTGGATTGGCAGATTCCTGTTGAGAAGAGCAGAAGATTCAATATCAGAGGCAGCCAGATTCTTGCACAATAGAAAGGCTAGGCTGGATGTAACTGACATTTTTGGAGGCCTTTGGCAGTCACAGAAGGCAAGGCAAGGCATGACATCCCCATGACAGCTGTTTAGATCAGAAGGATTAGTCTGGAAACAGGTGTCAGATAATTGGAATAGGAAAAGACAAAAGGTGACTTAGGCACACACAGCCTTGGAGGCCCCTGTAATCTTAGGGAATGTTTCACAGCTGGCTTCATCTTCTCAACCCAAGACCCCTTTCCAAGTCCTTTTGCATCTTCTCTGTGACAGTCATGAGGTTGGTATTGTCAGTCCTCTCTGTAGGAACTGAGCTTGGCTATTCAGCATCTCCTTTGGGGCAGAGAAAGGCTGGTAATTTCTTGCAATAAATCCCATGTGAAGCTTCCAAGTGCTGCTGCATTTTTGATTTTTAAAAACAGAACTACTCCAAAGGGTAGCGAGTACTGAGAAGCTAAGGCTGTGGTCTAAATTTCCCCTGAAAGTCTTAACCACGGGTGAGATTTTGTATGTATATCAATCAGACCATTTCCATCCTTGTTCTCTGTTCCTGTCACTCCAAGTGTGAGAAGAGAGAGATGATTAAAATAAAGGAGAAGTTCCTGGCACTTTACCTTCTACTTCTCATTTTTTCTTTTCCATAGTAAAATTACCATGGAATTATAAGAAATTGCAGGTATTTGGCTATAGTACTATGGATTTGTCCTGGAGAGAGAAAAGAAATCAACCAAATTTATTTCTTTTCATGCATTTTGGAACTATTAAGGATATTTATATAATTTGGGCATGCAAATAATATAAATAGTGTTGCTGCTATAATATATCTTTCTGTCACCAAAGATTAAGTATGAAGTGTGGATGTGAGTTAGTTGGTCAGTTTTCTTGGTGAAAAGATTGAAGAAGAGAGAGTTTAACCCCTAGACACAGAGGTGGTCAGTAGTCATAGAGGTGGAAATCCAGTAGATTAAAAATGGCAGATTGAACTGCTTTTTCCTTTTGCCCCAGGCTAAATTTAGAGCCTTTCATCCCTGACATACTTGAAGTAAAAAAATAAATAAACTTACAACTTTGACACAACCAGAGGAAGAAGTACTCTGTGCAAAAGTTAAACTGACCATCTCTCTGCCCAGTGAAATATTAAGAAAACCAAATCAAAAGACTTAAGTGACTGCCCTCAACGTGTATGTCACTGTGCTAGGAGCAAGCATGAAGCATTTTTTTCTTGAGTTCAGTGACAAGGAAACCATGTTCTGTAATAGCAGTACTCTGCATTGAAACAGAGGTGAGTCGTTAACATTTCAAATTCCATTTCATGACCCCAAGGGCACACTCTACCCAAAGCTTTTTCTACCAAGTGCAAGTGCAAGATCAGCTCTCTGCATTCTCCGGGGCTTAAAGGCCATTAGACTCCACACACAGGGACTCATAAAAGGTCCAAGTGTTCAGGGGACTGTGCAGAAGGAAAAACAATCTCTTGCTGCCAAGTTGTGGGACTTTTCTGTCAGGTGTGGATGAAGGCCAGAGGCTGGGTGATCCTCAAATGTTGATTTGGAGTGGTCTGTGTATTTGGATCCACATGTCCCCCTCTTGGTCCTATCACAAGGGGACTGAGAGGACATAGGATTAACACAGTTTTAGATAGGAATTATGAAAAATAGCATATACTGAATAGAATTGAGTCAGTCAAGGCAAGCCTTGTGCATGGTCGCCTGTGGCATCCAGTTCAAAGCTGGAGAGGTTACAACGGAATCTCATCTATAAGCACCTCTGGGGATTTGGGGAACCAGGGCAGACAGGCCTCTGTAGAACTAATAACTAAATTGAAAAAACAAAATTAAAAAAAAATACAAGAAATTTAGGATTTTTGAGCAAAAAAGAGGAGACATTCTGAGTCAACCTCTCAGAAGGAGGGAGTGACTTACTGGGCAAGGAATTCAGTCAGTGGGGGAAGGAGAGAGTGGGTTCATATTCCACATATTGAGACACTCATTTTTCATAATCAAGGGACTCTTTGAGTACAAAGAAAGATTCTGTCTTTCTACCCAGGGAACTTGTAAATGCCAATGTAATGCAGGGACTTGTCTCAGGAGCCTTAAAAAGTCCAAGATCTCTGAAGGGCCAGATAATTCAAGGTTATCTGAGAGAATTCTAACCATCTGGGATATGGGGCTGGGGTCCAAACCTTCTCGATTTGACAGGAACAGTGCAGATCAGGGACTGCAGGAAAATTGGGGACAGTGGTAAAAACTGTATGTAATTGTGGAGAACGGAACACTTCAGAAGCAGTAGCAAAGATGCTAGTGAGATATCAGGGATTGGTGGGGGAAGGCAGGAAACCTGGGGATTTAGTTACAGAAACACAACCATGTGGGAACTCAGAGCCAAATGTCTCTCTGGCCCATCACCCAAGCTTTGGGTGTGTTAACAGTAGCTGTGTAACCTGAAAAAACAAGGCTTTCTCTTGATGTTTGGTCAAATATTGGCTACTTTAGAAATACCACCATTTTTATCCAAATTTTGGGATGTGAAAGGCTAGGGAGGGTAAATGCAAGCAAGAGACTGGTTTGAGCAGCTTGCCAGCTGCTAGGATTAGGGGCAAACAGGGGACTCCAAGACTAGTTGATTGGATCCGAACTGTCCCACTATGTGGAGAGATGAACTACCTGCCTGATAGTTCAATAATATTAGAAAATCTGTCCCAGTGTCCTCTGATAGCCTCTGAGAGCTTGTCTGAGTGGCACATAGCACCACACAGATCCTCCCACCTTCAGGTCAGGTGAGGCTCTGAAGACCCTACATTGCTGCATATGTCTACCTTCCTTATGGCCTCATATGTGGGAAGGGGAAGTCCTAATCTGGTTGAAGCAGCTTTCTGGCCCCATAAACTCTGTGAACTGACCATATGGGAGGTAGCTCTTTACTGACACCCATGCAGCCATTTACAACAATAGCATATTCATTGTTAATTCCTCTGCACCAAGTTACCCTCAAGCTTAGCAACCTAAAACAACAGCAAATGTTTATCTCATACAGTTTTTACAGTTAGAAGGCCAGGCTCTGGACCTTGCTTGGCTCTGGGTCTCCCAGGAGGGAGCAGTGAAGATGTCAGGGTTGCAGTCAAGTCTGAAAACTTGACTGAAGTGGGAGGGTCAGTCTCCAAGATAATGAGCTCACACGGATGGTGACTTGATGCTGTGGCAGAAAGGCCAGTTCCTCACCACATGGACTTCTCCATAGGGCTGCTTGAGTGTTCCTATGTCCAGCTCCCATGCTGCTCCAGATCAAGTGATCCAAGAGAGCAAGGAAGAGGTTTCAATAATTTTTATGATGTTGCCTTGGAAGTCACACTCTGGCATTTCTTTGGTATCCTATGGGTCACAGAGGGGTGAACTCTATTTAGTGCAGGAGGGGACCACACAACAATGTGGATGCCAAGAGGTAAGAAATGTTGGGGGCCATCTTGGAGCCTGGCTACCATGAACAGCCAGCATCTATTGGGCACTCACAATGACACAGGCACCTTGCCAATCATTCTTCATACAAGGCTCATGGTTTTCTTATTATCCTCATTTTTACAGGCAAGAAAACAGGCCTAGAGAGGCTAAATGACTTTCCCAAGGTTTTACCTGTCCAGCTTATCTTTGAATTTCACCTCTAAAGTATATATTTCTGTTTCTGTTTTCATCTAGCACACGAGCAGTGAGTGCCTACCATTGTTGTAGGGCCTGAAAATACATGGCAGTAAGACCCAGTCCTTGAGGCATGTGAAGATTTACATAAACAAAAAGATAACCTTGTGTTTAAGGTTAGTGGGGCTCAATTGAGGGAGCAGTCAGTTCTTGGTGGGTAGGATGGATCAGAAAGGCCTTCTTGTAGGGGTGAAGTTTGAGGCCAATCTTCAGAGGTCAGGCGAGTTCTCCAGTGGGAACATATCCTAATTTTGGGCCTGGAGGAGGAGTGAGGAATTCTTACTGGCTTCTACAGAGTACCCAGAAATCAGCCATCTTAATTTCTGAGCCTTTGTTCTGTTTGATGAACCCAGATGACACTTTTACAATACAGTCAACTGAAGGGAGCCATGGAGTCTGGTGTCAGGAGACTCAGGTTTATATACACCCAACTTCCTACTAGCCCCCATGTGAAATTCTAGGAAATTCTTACATATGCTGTGGCTCTAGCTTCTTTGAATGGGAATTAAACAATCTTTCCTTCCATCACAGTGGGGAGAGGGAGCGAAGAGTGACTGTGAGGACCAAACAGAATTAAAGATATAAAATGCTATGGAAAAGCTCCAAATTCTCCTTCCTGAATGATCTAAAGCCATGAGCCAATCCCTCTACTACCCCACTCTACCTGCATTGTGCAGAAACAGAGGGGTTGCAATATTTATCTCATTTTTCATAGTGTACATTCAATCAAGGGGAAAAGAACCAACATCTCCTGGAGATGTTTGATGTTCCAGTCTCCCCCTAAAAAAAATTCAGAGAGGCTTCAACTGTCCATCAGAAATTACATCACTTAAAATGTTGAATGACATGATAAAAGAGAAAGCACTGTTTCTGTTATGACATCGCCTTGTCTTTGTGCAGCTCTTAAAGAACAACTGTAGGGGGCTGGGGTTGGGGCTCAGTGGAAGAACCCTTGCCTAGCATATGTGAAGCCCTGACTTCCAGCCTTAGCCCTGCATAAAAACAAACAAATAAAATGAAGACATGGTGAACAACACTGCATGACCCACCATCGCTCTGCATTTCATTTTCTGAGAAGTCAAGCACATTCTTTTCTGGTGTGATAATGCTGTGATTTATTATTATTACTATTACATAAGCAAATGAGCAGTGTTTTTCCTCTGAACAGTGCTTTCATGTGCATGTAAACCACAGGCAGCAGTTCCTCAAAGAAAAGCAAAAAAAAAAAAAGGCAGGAATGTTGAACACTTTTATCCTCCTTTGGTCACATATATGGCTCAATGCCAGGGGGCAGTCACCACTCCCTTCCCATACAGGCTCTGGATGCCCTGCATTCTCAGCATGGATATATAAAAGACTAGATGTGAAGGGGAGTGATAGGTCCCCCAGGTTTACCGAGCATTTCATATGGGCACCTGGTGGTGTTACGCATCTGAATAAACACTCAGGGCCTTGACCTCCTTTAGACACAAGCCACCTTCATTTCATCGTGCTCTCTCTCGCCTGGAGCCTTGGACAGTCTCCCCTACAGACTCCCACTGTCTCTCCCTTCTCCCTTCCACGAGTCCTTTTCACCTACACAAAATGTCAGATGCCATGTTGGGACCTTGTGTGTCCCTCAATGCACACTGGCAAATCTGTCCAAACATCCATCAGGTTCAGAAAACGTCCTTTCTCTTCTGGTCATGGGGGCTAAGACAGTTCTGGAGTAACCCTGGATTGAGAACTGAAGATCACCTTGTTCTGTGGAAAGTGAAAGAGGAATCGGGGCAGGGAAGCTAAAGCGCTCTGAGCAGTTCCAGAACGTCGACTCTCTTCTCTCTCCTTGGCACTCCCCGTTACCATCAGTGGTCAGGGATTTGCTGCCTGGTGCCTTTTTTCAAATATGGCTATAAATGCTTTATTGTGGTTAGAATGAGACATGCATTATTAGAAACCCATTATATTCTTCAGAGACTACTTTTTTACTTGGCTCATTCATATATTATAAAATTAAAATTTTTTTGGCATGCAGTTTTATGAATTTGGACACATGCTTGGATTCAAGTAACCACCATCACAAGCAGGACACCTAACAAATCTGTCACCCCAAGACACACTCATGCTGCCCCCATGAAATCACACTCTCCCCCTGATCCCTTATTACCATAACCTGTTCTTTTTTTTAATATTTATTTTTTAGTTTTTGGCGGACACAACATCTTTGTATGTGGTGCTGAGGATCGAATCCAGGCAGCATGCATGCCAGGCGAGCGCGCTACCGCTTGAGTCACATCCCCAGTCCCCATAACCTGTTCTAATTATGGATTTGCCTTTTCTAGAAGAATACAGAAATGGAGTCCGACGGTATAGAACTTTGAGACCTCCTTCCTCTCTCAGTATTCTGCCTCTGAGATTCACCCATGCATGTTTTTGTGTTCTTTTTGCACTAGTTCTTTGTTTTTACTGTTGAGTAGTATTCTACTGCCCTATTGTATATTTAACTTAGCATGTTTCCGAATAACATGGTTCCCATGAGTCCTGGGAAGAACGGACTTGGGTCACCAAGTGAGGAAGTAACTAAGTTTTATTCTTCAAATTCTTTGCTTACTTGTCATGGTCTTGTTGGGGGATCATGTGGAGATGAAGAGGAACAGGCAGTTCTCATTCAAGAACACAAGAAGTGTGGAGAGAGCAGAGGACCCAGCACCTCAGGCCTCAAAACTCCCTTTAAGCCAAACTTCACATTGCCAGGGTGTGGGTTGCACTGACCCTGTCCCAGGCAGTGGTTTTTGACAGGGGGTAATATTGCCCCTGCCCTGTGACATATGACAGCCTAGAGGCATTATTTGTTATCATGCAAGGGATTGCTACTAGAGAGCAGGGACGCTCCTAAACACCCCACGATGCACAAGACAGCCTCCCCCAACACGAAGAATTACTTGGCCCTAAATGTCAAGAGGTTGAGAAAACTTGACCTAATGTACCCCAGTTATCACCTCAAAAGATGCATTTAGAGGGTTTTGTGTTGGGCCTGAAGACCTTGGCAAAACAAAGGGTAGCCTTTCTGTGAAGAATTACTGTTTTCTTTCAAAATTTAAGTGATAACCAGGAAGTAGAATCAGAAAGATGAAGGGAGAGATTCTGCAGCGCCCCCTAAAGAAGTTGCACAAGCCCCCTGTGAGCAATCTCATCTTCCAAATCACCAGCGGCTCCCCCGAGGAACTGTGGCTGCCCCCTCTGGGCCAAAGCTCATTCCACTGAGCCTGCAGCTCCCCTCACACTTCTCCTTACCTGGAGAACTCATCCTCAGGCTCACCCTCTGTGTATGCCTGGGACAGATAGCTTTCTTTACAGCCCCGGTAGCACCTGGCACTTACCTGGAATGTGACATTCTTCCCAGAGCCTTTGAATTTGTTGTTCTCTCATCATTGAGCTATTTTCTGCATAGAATCCAACGACTGGCACAATTTGGTGCTCAATAAATACTTGCTGAAATTTTTCTAAATGCATTTGAATAGATTATTCATCCATTTGTCCAATCATTCAATAAATATTTATTGATCACTGACTCCATGCCAAACAATATTCTATGAGCTGGAGATACAAGGAGTGAACAAAAGAAACAAAGTCTCTGCCTTCATAGGGCTTACAGTTTGGGGCACAGGGTGGCAAACATTTTCTGTAGAGGACCAGATAAAAAAATATTCTCAGCTTTGCAGACTACCCTGTCTCTATTGCAATGATTCAGCCTGACCACTGTGGTGTGGCAGCAGCCAGAGGCGGTGAACAGACAGCAAGTGTGATTTTGACCTAAGGCTGCAGCTTGCCAACCTCTTTCCTAGAAGGAAGACGAATAATAAAGAAATAAATATAAAATTCGAGCAGTTAGGGCTATTTTTTTTGAAGGCAGGATATAGGCTGGAGAGCAGAGCAGGTGCAATCTATAAAGAGCAGGTGGTCAGGAAGGCCTCTCTGAAAGAAGACCAGAGGGAAGAACAAGGGCAAAGGCCGGAAGCACAAGTGTGCTGGGGTCTTGGAGGCACTGTGAGAAGGCCTGGGTGGAAAGAATGAGCAAGGGAAGTGTGAGGGTTGAGGGTGGAGAGTCTGTGGGGCCACACGGTAGGTACCCGGTGGCTTCGATGTTGATTTGCCAGGTGAGGGAAGCCCTTGGAGGTCCTTTTGCGAGGTAACGCCCTGTTTTGCAAAAGGGGCAGGGTCACAGCCCCCATGAATACCCACAGTGTGTTTAGATGGTTTAGTAAGAGCTAACTCTGGGAAGGGGCAGCCTCGGATCTCAGCCTCCCCTTCCCACCCGCTGCCAAATGCCTTTGATTGGGATCCAGCTTGCACAGCTAGACATCACTGTCCTTGGTCTTACATGCTGCTGAGGTTACTTAGACTCCAACCAGATGGCATTCTTAAGACCGTCTGAGGCTTTGATATATTTGTTTTACAAACTGTTGTCATTTAAGATGGTTTCTGGGGTTCCAGACCAGTGTTTCAGGGAAGATAGGAGGGATCTGCTCCTAGGGGTGCCCCTTCCTGAGACTTTTTGCCACTAGAACACATGCTGGCCCTTTTTCATCTGGAGGGAATGCAAAGCAGTATCAACTAGGGAAACAGGACCGTGAGTAGCAGAAAACTCTCCCACTTCTGGTAACCTGTATAAAGGATTCTTACAGTGATAATGATGGTTTTCATTTTCTATTCTTGGTTGAACTACAAGTTACCAGGAAAGTACTGTCACACATTTGGATGCAGGTTAAATTTCTCAAAATCTGAGCCACTACAGCTAGTAACAGTGGGACACATGAAACAATGACTCCAGCTTCCCCGTCATGCTGTCGTTATTGTCAGTGGGTAAATTTCTTTAGCAAGTTAATGTGGTTCTGTTGGAACTGACTGGAAAAAGTCCAGCCATGGCTCACTCTATGTAGGTTGGTCTTCTTTCCTCTTTACTTATTATTTTGGATGGGGAAGTATTAACAGCTAAGCAGAGTGGGGGGGAGTGAAAGACAGTCTCAATAGCATTAAATACCAATCATAGGCGACTATGAGGCTTCCAGAATAACTAGACAGGCTTGCTGTGGACCAATGTCTTTTACTTCTCCAATGCGCTTCTGGAGGCTGTGAGGCCAGGGATGAAGCAGTGCTTTCCAAATGGTGTAGACTTTACCTAGAAGTGTTCTCCAACTGGGTCACAAAGAGCATTACTTTTAGTTCTTTGGCCATGGTCATCACCACACAACTTTCCCTATCTCACATGTCTTTTGCTTCTTGCCCAGAGGTTCGATAGGGTCCTTTATTCATTTGTCAATTCTAAGAATGACTGAATGGCACCAACATAAAAATGAAAATTCCTTACGGACAAATGCAATTTGGTTACCTTGAATTAAAACAAAACAAAAAAGGTCTAAAATTAATGCGCTATTTTTAGCTTTGTGGTAAGAAGCATCTTCTAAGCTGTGAGCAGAGAATGAAGGATATAGCCCCAGAGTTGGGCTTTCTGCCTAGATGTGAGGTTGTTAGGAGGTGTCTGAACATCAGGCCTGGAACTGGCAAAGCCATTTTGTTTTAGTCTGTCCTTTCCATTTGTTTACCAGGGAAAATGGACACTTGCTAATCTTTTTTTTTTTTTTTTTTCTGAACAAACTGGGAAAGTGGAAATGTATCTTGGTTTGCAGTAAAGTTTGCATTGCCCTACTCCAAGGGATGCGACTCATATCAAAGAGTGCATCAGACCTTCAGCGTGCAAAATAGAAAGCAAAGTGGCAGCTCCGAGTGGCCTTACTGCTTCAAGTAACCACTGAGGAAAATGGTTTTGAGGTGTGTTGCTTGCTTATATCAACAGCTTCCCTGCAACATGTTACTGTAACATGCTCAGATCTTCTCCCCGAGATAATTTTTTTTTTTTCCCCTGGGGGAAGGAAGGGTAGGAAACAGGACTGAAAGCAAACCTCTGGTTTCTCCTGAGTTCCAGTAAAGCAACCTCTACTCTGAGTCAGTGAGTGAAAGAGGAGAACACAGGAAGCCAAACTCCACCGTCACGAAAGAGCCCCAAAAAAAGGGACCTAAGATTTTTTTTTCAAAGGGAGAAGCATTAACAAAATGATGGGGAAGACAGAAAATAGAAGAACAGAGAAAGAAAAAGAGGAAGTAAAATTTGAGGAGGAAAAAAAAAATCACAAGACATTATTTTATTGCTATGTGAACAGAAGGCAAAATTGTACCCAGCCCACTGTAGCCCCACTGGCTTGCGACCTCGAGGGACTCGTGTCACCTATTGGTCTTAGAAGATCTAAGATGGAGGATATTTGCTTACTTGGGGGATAACAATGTGATGGTTGTCTTTGGCTCCCCCTCTGTGTGCATCCAGGAGTTTGCACATAAGAGGATTTCAACAGAGTTAAATAGTAACTTCAAAGTCAGGTCTATACATGCCAAGTGAAATGTTTGGAGAAGAAAAAGAGATTTAAAAGCAAACATGGATAGTCCATATGAAGAAAAGGTTTATACATCTGGGCCAGACCCTTGACCCACTGAGTTCGATATTTTTATTCCAAGGAGGAGGCAAAGGCTGTGGAACAGCAGGACTATGGGAGCTCCAAGCGACCATCCACCCCAGTTGGCTTACAGGTTAACTCTCTCCTTGGCCAAGACAGAACCTGCATCAGTGAGCTTCACGTTACTGATTCTCTACTTGCAAAGGGAGCGCTGCATATAGTGCAGCACGTCTTCCCTGCATAGCAGTGTAGAACGTTGCCATAACAAGCCAGCCCTCTACCTCCAACCCTGCATGGCAAAAAGCCTCCTTAACACTGCGTGTCAAGAGAGACCAAACAGGCCACTCAACTTCAGACTCCTGGAGGAGTATGACCAGATGGCCAGCCATCAACATAGGGGCCCTGGGTTGGTTTGTTTTCATAAGTGAGAAAAACAAACATGAAAGGAATATCATCTATCATAGGATTTCCCTCAAGCCTTTTGCTCAATACCTTTATCTCAGTGGACCCTGTTTAAAGCATTTGAAATTTTGATCCTTGACCAATTCTTTTCCACTTTTGGTTACTCCAGGATGTCCAGTTGTGCTCAGAATCTCCTCCAGGTACTTTGGTAGTTCCCAAGGTTATTTATTGAATACTCATGAGAAAGTCATCCTGAGCAAGAACATCTGCCCTTTTCCTCCTCCTTGTCTCTGGTCTCTGTCAGGGATGGCTTTTACTAGAACCCCCATCTTATCATTAGTAATCTATGAAGAATTTATATTAAAAATTTGTAGAATGGAAATTTGATCCTTGACCAATTCTTAGAAATGATTGATGATAAATACACCAGGATAGCAAGTGTTCCTACTTAAATGGGGAATGTTCCAAGAGTTTTTACATTGCTAATGAGGACAGGAAAAGATAATCTGGCTGACTACTTCACAATGGATTTGGTAGGTAGATAGGAAATCCAAATCATTAACACCTTAATTCCTTTTCACTTCTTTCACATACTGTTGTTATTTTAGCAAACAAAGATGAACTAATTGTAAGTTTTTTTCATCTTTTTAATTTAGAAAAAATAATAATACCTTTTCCAAGTGAGACAAATCACCACTCTTTTTCTTTCATGATGTGTCCTCAAGAAATGTCTAGCATGTTTCACATGCATGCACAGGCGTGAGCTACACACACACATACATTGGTGTGCTTTCTGCATTTGATCAACTTTAGTTTTTTCTCTCTTCTAAATACCCTTTAAACATCAGGTAATTCTTAACTGGGTGAAAGTAATATTTTACATCTCCCTGAAAACCTATCCAGAGCTACTTGCCTGTGTAGCCTGCAGCATGGACCTCGGTTCTGTCTGAATTCCAAAAATGGAAGACATTTTTGAGCTAGTACCTTTAAAAAAATAGTGACTCTGGGCGCCCTCTGCTGTTAAGTTTTTCAGATACTTGCTAGTGAAAGTAAAGCAGGTCAACCAGGGAATAGTGCAAACACACACACACACACACACACACACACACACATACAAATACAGATACGCACACATGCACACAGAAGCGCCATTGGGGAGGGTGATACAGACATGTATTGCACTGACCACATGAGCTCTTACATTCAACTGCCTGTTTTCCAATACTGTTCTCTTCTACTCCCTAGTGCTATCTGCACAGGCAAGCATCTTAACCTCTCCGAGCTTCAGTTTCTTCATCTGTGAAATGGGGTAAAAGTACCTCATGGAGTTTTCCTGAAGATTCACTGAGATAATGTATACAAAGCACAGAGCCTGGCAAATACTAAGTCTTATTATATGTTATTTTTTTCCCTTCTTTAATAAACCCTAGCATAAATATCCTTGTTTTTGTGATTGACCTACCACTTGAGCAAAGAAATGATTCTGCTAATCTGAATTGGAAATGACATTTCCTGCACTCTCTATCATTTTATAGAGATAAACCCATTGACTCCAAAGCTACATGCTGAGTTGCTTGGTTCTCTCCTGGCTTCCCAACAGCACCATTTGTGTAGAATTGTCTTTGGCCTCGTATGCAGCCACCCTGTATCAGCTACAACCAGAACATACCCCTCATAGCACCTGATATCGGTCCTGTAATTTCTAGCTAAGAAACTGAAGGTTACCTTAATTCTCTTGAACCTCATGGCTACATAATGGGTGCCCCTAGGTTGTGGTGAGATACACAGGCAGATTCTGCTTCTTAATTGCAGGAATCATATTGTCGGGCAGTCACAAATGCAGGGTTACATCTTCCTTTGTGATGTCACTTTCAACAGGACTATCTTGCTGTCTGAGAGGGAGGGAGATTTGGGGGATTATGGGAGAGGGTGACTCTGGGCTCTTCTGGGTGAGCAGCTTGGCCTGATTTAGAGCAGGAAAAAAGGAATCAGGAAAGATGAGGGATTTAGAAAGCATCACTGTAATCCACCTATGCATTTCCAGGCTGTCTGCAGCTCACGGACCAGGACGCACAGTGCCCTGCAGGCCATCTCTGACGCTCCCAGTTCTTCCCTTGCAGAACCTGATTAAATGAGGCTTCCTCTCCTATCCTAAGCCAGCCGGCTTTGGAGGGTGTTGGCTGCAGGGTAGTGATTAAGAGGCCAGCACGTGGTTTTTCTCTTTCCCTCTAGGGCCTTCTTTCCCCAACCCCATCTTCAATGGCTGTGATAATGCTGTCTCTGAGGCCCCTGGAGCCTACAGCCTTTGGAAGAAGGTCAGCCGGGCAACTGCTTCATCCTCTTTTATTAGCCACTTCAAACGTTGTACTGGAACCTTTGTGCCTACCCTCAACTTTCCCCAGCCCTCTCCACATCACTTCTTTCTCTGATTAACTGATTCCTTGGAACTTCCAGGGGAAACCCCCTGAATTCAGAAATACAAGACAGAGGGGCTCTGGTGCAGTCTATGAATGCACGCGCTGGTCCAGGACCCCTGCATGGGCCAAGCTATTTCACTTCTAAGTGTCTTGGCTGTCATTTTGTGAAACAGGGAGCAACCAGTTTATGAGAAACTGAAGAGCTTAAAGCATATCATAGCAGACTGCACCTGTTAACTAAAGTCTACCTTTAATTAATTTGCTTGTTTAAAAAATATGAAGGCCCTATCAATTATTTAGTCTTACGTATGCTTCATAGGCATGTGGGGCTCATATAATAGAACTGTAGAAAACTGTCCTCTAGAAGAGACCAGATATAATTTGGGAGGAAAAGTTCTTTAATAGCACAAGGCAATGGGATATATGTGTCAAAATGATAACACTGACAACTGGGGTCACAAAAGATTAGAGATACTCATCTTATTCATATATGTGTGCATGAGTGCGTACACTATGTACATAAAGAGCTACTTATTGTATGTGTCACTGGTACTACTGTCAGTAGTACTCTGGACTTGGTGTTTATCCCAATTGTAATCATATAGTCGTCTGCCCAGTTACCCCCCCTTTTTTTTTAAGTTTTTAATTTTTTTTTAATTTTAATTTTTTTTATTTAATTTTTTTATTTTATTTTTAATTTTAATTTTTTATTTTTTTTAAAATTAATTTTTATTGTTGGTTGTTCAAAACATTACATAGTTCTTGATATATCATATTTCACACTTTGATTCAAGTGGGATATGAGCTCCCATTTTTACCCCGTATACAGATTGCAGAATCACATCAGTTGCACATCCATTGATTTACATATTGCCATTCTGGTGTCTGTTGTATTCTGCTGCCTTTCCTATCCTCTACTATCCCCCCTCCCCCCTCCCCTTCCCTCTTCTCCCTCTACCCCCTCAACTGTAATTCATTTCTCCCCCTTATATTTTTCCCCCTTTCCCCTCACTTCCTCTTGTATGTAATTTTGTATATCCTTGAGGGTCTCCTTCCATTTCCATGCAATTTCCCTTCTCTCTCCCTTTCCCCCAGTTACCCCTTTTTTTAAAACTATTTTTTTAGTAGTAGTAGTAGATGGACAGAATGCCTTTATTTTATTTGTTTTTTATTTTTATGTGGTGCTGAGGATCAAACCCAGTGCCTCACACGTGCTCAGCAAGTGCTCTTCCACTGAGCCACAGCCATAGCCACAGTCCTGTAGAATGCAAGCTTTCTATCCCAAGGGCACTTTTTTAATCTCTTTGTCTTGAATTCATGTCAAAGTATGAATATGAATATGAATATTAATAAAAGGCACTTAAATCAGAATTATACCAATAGCAACCAATTTTTGTTGAGAGGATACTTTTGAGGTAATAATATTCAAGCTTGTTTAATGTCTTCATTCATTTTCTTTAAAATATGGGCAAACCGTTTCCATTTCCTTTTTTAAGTATCATCTCATTCTCACTTTTCTCAAATCATTCACATTGGGATCAATTTTACAATGATTTGGGTCATGACACAGTTTTTATGCATATCAAATTTTACTGATCATAACTTCAGCCGTTGTGATCTTTTCATGGCTAGTTTACAACCCAGTTTAATCTCCTCAAGTCAAATTTGTAGATAAAAATATTACACAGTAAATTTGAATCGTTAGATATTTTAGTCAAGCTCTGAGCAGTTATGCCTTATGTTCTCTTAGTTTGCATGGATTCTTTTGTTAATATATATTTGAAAGCAATAAATGCATATAGTTTTTATTGTCCTTAATTCATAATGCCCTGGGACTTCTGAATCAAAGAAGGGCCTGGGGTCAGCTTGAGGCAACAGCAGAGTGAGGGTACTTATGAATGGGGACAGATGGCAGAGGCCGTGACCCCAGAAGTGGGTTGGGGAATGAAATAATGAAAATTATCATATGCAACATACGAATATGTCACAATGAACCGTGCTATTGTGTGTAATTATAATGCACTGATAAAACCATAAGAGAATAATCTTTACAAAGATAATTAAAAGTGATTCTTTTTGAAAAATAAATCAATAGCCTCCTGGGACCAACATGGGCACCAGGGCAGATCCCTTGGATGCATGGACAGAGCCAGACTTCATACCTATTTCCTCCTCACAAGTGAAACCAAAGAGGAGTAAAGCTCAGCCTGGTGTGAAGCTCAGCCTCCCCCACACCAGAAGCACAAGCGTTTTCTCACATCACCTGTTATTAAAGTGCATCACCCAGAGTAGCAACAGCATCACCTGAGAATTTATTAGCAATGCAAATTCTTGGTCCTACCTTGGATGTACAGAACTAGAGTCTGCGGTTGGGACCCAGCAATTTGTGTTTTAACAAGCTCTCCAGGTGATTCTAATGCATGCTAAAATTGGACCACAGACTGATGCTCAGCTATCATCTTGGATGTAAAAAGTATAGGGAGAAGATATTTAAAAATATCAAACACTTAACTCAAAGAAATCAAACACTAAAATATCCTTCAAGCAAGATCAAGTCTCCCATGATCCCCATTCTCAGGTTCTCAATATAATCAGAGTTCATAAGAAACTTTAGTTAGCTTGCAAAGATACAGAGAAATCTACAATTTCATCTGTGTGAAATTGTAGCAGGTAAATCTTTACCTCCCCACTATAATTTCCCAGTCATATTTACTATGAATTGATTAAAAGTTTGTGTTTTTCTTGTGTTTGTGTTTTTCTCAACAAAGCTGTCAATAGTCATTGCCCAGGATTGGTCTCTTTTATAACCAAATCTACTTTGATCTATGGCTTTGAACACTCTAGTATTAGGAGGACCATTCATAGAAGACACAAGTAGGTAAGTAGACCCAAAGGTCTTAAGGTCAAGATGGCAGCCTAAAAATGTTCTGCTTTGGGAAAGGGAGCTGCCTATCATTTTCCTGTGAATCCTAAGAGCCTTTGTGGATCCTAAGTGCCTTGTCCTTTGTAGATGCTCATTATAGATTTGATGAAATTAATGACAAATACATGTAGATTTAAACAGCTTGGAAATGCCTCGTGGGAAAGATGACACATGAGTTGGACCATGAAAAATTGGCAGAAAAGGATGGTTGGAGATTGAAGGCATTTAGCAGGAGGAGAAAAATGTCTATCATGAGATGAGCCAAAGTTTGGGGTGAGGTCTAAATGTGGAGTGTTTGGTATTCAGTGTCTTAGTCTATTCAGACTATTATTACAAAATGCCAAAAGCTGATTGGCTTATAAATAACAGGAATTTATTTCTCACAGTTCTGGAGGCTGGAAAGTCCAAGAATAAGGCTCCAGCAGACTCCATGTCTAGTAAAGGCCACTTTCTGCTTCTCAGACACCACCCTCTCCACAGGTTGGAAGGGGCAAATAAGCCTCTTCAGGCCTCTTTTATAATGGCATCAATCCCATCTACAAGGGCCCCACCCTCATGACCTAGTTACCTCTAGTCCCCATCACCTTGGGGACTGGGATTTTAACATATGAATTGGGGTGGTGGAGGGACAGGGCACAAACATTCAGACCATAGCACTGAATCTGGGGAGAAAACTCTGTCCATGGGGGATCGTGATGAGCACCCACATCGCTATATATGATATATGATATAGATAGATAGATAGATAGATAAAAGGGTTAGCAAGTTACATAAGTCCTAATCCTTTGATTTATTCACCTACTATGCTAGGCGTGGGGCAAATTGTGGAGGATAGAACAGACATGGCACCTAAGTCCAGGGAAGAACAGAAGATGAGCAGCGACAGACGCATGATAAATGCTTTGATAAGTGAAGTACCAGAACACTCGGGTAGTTCACCTGAGAAGGAAGGTGGGCCCATATAGCTTCCCCAGATGAAAAGATGTCTGAGTTGTGAGCTGAAAACAATGAGTAGGAGTGAGCCAGTCACTGAGGTTTGGGGGGAAGGGGTGCGAAGGAGCAAGGGATAGAGCTGGATGGGCAAATATGGGTCAGCGTATGCAGGGACTTCTAAGTCACATTAGGTCTGAGCCTTATCCAGAAGGACATGAGGAATCTTAGGAGGTTTTAAGTAGGGGGAAGAATAAACTTTGGATAACCTCACTCAGGCTGCAGAACAGAGGATAGCTGAAAGATGCCCGATAGTGGTGGTCTTAATTAATTAGCAAAGTAGTAATAAGAAAGGAGAAAAGTACAGAGTTGTTGGAAAAAAGAAAATCGGTAATAGTCCACAAATTCATTGACATTCCCACTACTGACAGGACCCCTGTCTTGAATTTGGGTGGACATACGAATTTAGTGGAAGTAATCCCATGACTTCTGATGCCAGGTCATAAAAGGACAACAGCTTCTGCCTGGTCCTCTGGGGACACTCATTCCTGGAACCTGGCCACCATGCTCTCAGAAAGCTATGTGTAGGAGTTCTAGCCCCAGCCCCAGGTGAGGTCCCAACATCAACTGCCACAAGTACAGAGTGAGGAATCTTCAAGCAGACTCCAGTCTCAGTCATAATCTGATGATGACTTTACTCACATGAGACCCTGAGCAAGAAGCACCTGGATGACCCCAGTTAATTCCTAGGATAATGAGAATAATAAAGTGATTGGTGTTCAAAGCCACAGTTTTGCAGTGCTTCTGACAGTGATTCCCAGAACACTATTCCTAATATCACTCCAATTAAGCTCCTGTGTTAATGCGGGAATGTTCAGGGGTGAGATGATTGGATTATGGGAGCTGTAATTTAATCGGTCTGTCCTAGTTTGAATGGACTGGAGGTAACTGTAGGCAGGTGAGTTGTGGCTGCAGGAGGTAGGTCACCATGGGCGTGCCCTGGAGGGGCGTGCCCTGGTGTATCTTCTTGCAGACCTTTCCTCCTCCTTGCTGACATGAGCTGAGCAGCTTTTCTCAGCTGGGCCCTTCCCCCATGATGGGCTGCCTTATCTTGGTCTCAGAGCAATGGAGTTGGCCGTCTATGGACTGAGACATCTGAAATCATAAGCCTCCTCTAAGCTGTTCTTATTGGATGTTTTGGCCACAACTAAAACTAGGAGATATCTTTTTGTTTCTTTCTCATATCTCTACTGGTTACAATCCTGAGGTTTGGATTCTGGGGCAAGACATTAACAGGAAGTAAAACAGTCTACACAGGTATCCGAGTTGAGGAATAAGATGTTCTGTCCAATCAAATATTCTCATGAACAGAAGTGGATGATTGAGGAAAATTAGTGATTGCAAAGAAACATCTTTTTTGTTTTCAAAGAAATGAACAAATTTTAAAGAATGAAGTACCCATCATAACTTAAACTGAACACTTTTTCTTTGATGGTTTACAACCACCTTTTATCTTGAGGCGAACATTATCACACTACTTAGCTCTGTACTACTGGGAACAGGTGAAATGGTCCAATTTCTGCAGACAGCGAAGCACCAGCCACCCTCTTCAAGGGGAATAGCAGGGATTGGGAAGGTTGCTATTTTTTGCTTACAAAATAGCCTTTTTCTTCTTTTTGCTAATGAATGGTCATTAGCTAACGACCAGTGCCACACTCACCCAGCGCCTATAGCTGTCTAAAAGTTCTTTGTGAATGTTAGACAAGATCCAAGATAAGTTGGGGGAACAGGAAATATGCCTTGTTGTTTCCTCAGACTTCAAGAAATCCAAATGCTTTTTTTCCTTTTAAATACCACACACACACACAGAAGCCATTAAGCTTCTATGAAGATAATTAATCCCTTATATGGGGCTGCCTAATGTTTCATAGAGCACAAGTGAAAGAGATTCTTTGGATAGTTCTGAGGAGAAAGAACTAAATTTGTTTATGTAATTCTTCAACTAGGGGCAAGCATTGTGCATGCTGCCTACGAAGGTGGTATCAACAGTGGCTATTTGTGGAGCACTTACTGTGTCTGGCACTGTCTGCAGGCTTCATATTTAGCATCTCACTTCATCCTCAAAAAGCCAAGGAGCTTGGTGTTATTCCAGTTTACCAGAGGAAAGCTCCTGGCCACGCAGTAAGTCACAGGAGCCCTTAGCATGCTATCCCTTAAGGGACTCTCCTCTTGGAAGACATACAATGTGGTATGGTGGGAAGGATTCTAGACTACAAATCTAGCTTTTAATCTCAGCTACACCACAAACTAGTAATGCCAAATTTGACAAGTCATCAACCTAAAAAAATGAAGGAGTTAATTAGGAGACTCAGAAGATTCCTCCTACTCAAAATGTCTGATTCTATGGACAATTCTTGCCTGAGAATAACACTAAAGCAGTGTTTTGGAAGTAGCAGGAAAGAAAGAGTCTGTAGTACTCTTGGAGTCTGCTGCTGGGCCCATCCTCTGTGGACCTTCAGAAACAAAAGGCACAACTGACATGGGGCTGCTGTGTATCCTGCACATCAGTGGCCAGTTTGTAAAATTCATCCTAAGTATGTAAAAATGCTGACCTGCTCTCACCACACATTTATTTTTACAGGGGGCAGGGCAAAGGCTTCCAAGAAAGAGATCATTAACAAAAGAGATGAACTGGAGGACCAAATATTTATGACCCACAAAGAAAACTCATTATCATTTACACTGGCATTGATTTTGAAAAGTACGTCGCTCACCCCTGACCAAAACAGTAACCATTTAAATTTGGCTTATCTGTTCTGAAAACTAAATTCTGGTCTTGTTTGTGCTGCTGACAAAATGAACACAATCACAAGAAGTTTACTCAGGTGTGTTTTTATTTCTCTTATTTTTGAGAAAATAAGACTCTATGAATTTAAATGAAAATTTTAAATTATTATACAACCACATGTAAGCACTATTTGGAGATGATAAAATGAGCCTCAAGTACCTTTTCAGAGTCAAAGAGCTAAAATGATGGCAGGACACTATGAAAATCCATGTTTTCCAATATGGTAGGATACAGGTTTAGATCTCTTAAATTCTGCAAGGGTATAATTTGCAAGTAACTATTCCCTGAAAAAAAATTAGTCTGAATTGACCACATTTAGTGAAGGCCATTTTTCAGGGCGCTTGTCAGGGTTCCCCCTGTGAGCATGGCCACGTTCTTCCTTCAGCAGCTCACACAGGGGAAGTCTCCTTTCTGAGGTTGCGGAGCTTTCTCTGACTGATCTGGGTCTTCACAGTGGCACAACATAATAATTTCTCTGATCAGCATGTCACCACTCAATGAACTCAGGACTTAGGGAGAAGACTTGGTGTTAGCACAGCGTCAACCAAAGTTAGATGCCTGACATCTCAGAAAAGCCAACCGTTCACTTGAAGCAGGCCCCTTAGACCTGAAGAAGTCTGAAAAGGAGGTTACTCAGCCAACAGGGACTGGCTGAGGGGCTGGAAGGTCCGACGGCTGATTGTCCTCTTGTTTAATAGCAATGTATGGGACTTCTTGTCCCTGGGGGTATGGCAGAGCAGAGTATCCAGTGTATAAGTGGTGACCTGGCCATTTATGTGCAATTTCCCATAGATCTCGTCAAATTTGGCCAGAAGGTTGGGTGCATCATCCTTCACTTTTTCTCTCACCTTGACCAACTGGAAGAAAGAGCAGATCATTACATCTCTACAAGATTTCTTCCTTGTTCTTTTTATTCTCTAAGAAACAAGAAACAGACCTGAGTAAAAATGTAAAGTGCACAATTAAAGTGATAAAAACCAGGATTCTGGGGCACAAAGAGGCATAACAAAGAGTCCACCAGCTACATGCAAAATTCAGAATTCATACTTGAAAACCACAGTTTCTTATAAAAGAGTGTTCAAATGGCATGTATTAAACAGTGTTACACATCAGGGAAGGACATCAAATATCAATGGAATTAACTTTGTTCAGTGTAATGATTAGAGCGGGATGAAGGGTCACACCACATAGGGCTTTACATACAGTCAGTCCATGGTAACTGTTTGAATTTAGTTTAAAAAGCACATCAGACGGTCTAAATGGGACATGATCTGATTTAGGTTTAAAAAGCTGTTCAGAGAATGAATGGGAGGGTACAGGAACATGAAGATAATAGTGGAGGCCACTACAGCAGTCCAGAGAAGAAAAGATGGTGGTTTAGAATAGAGAAAAGATGAAGAAGTCGATATATGTAAAATATATTTTGGAGAGTGAATTTTGGAGGGGAAAATCAAGGTCTGTTTTGGACATGACTGAGACACCTGTGATACACCTATGTGGACTTGGGGAAAGGCAGTTAATATACAGGTCTGGGGTGTAGAGGAGAGGTCTAGGCCAGAGGTATAAACAATAAGTATATAGCATTTAATTTTATAAATAACAGTGAGCTCAAAGTTAGAACGTGAAGCTACTTTCTGAACAAAATCAACATTGTGCCTAGTTTAATTCTTATCAAGATACAGCTTATGTATATTTCTCAGTGAAATTTAAGTGAGTTCAAGATTCCTAACAAATCCTTTGGTCATCTTCTAAATAAAGCATTTTATTTGCCAGCTGCACATTTCTCCAGCCAAACCTTCAGACAAGCAGCCTAAGCTCTTCATAATGGTTCTTGAAAAGAATAGCTTGTTTAGTCCTCACGTTCAAGGTGAAATGATTTAATGTGCAGCATTTGGCTTCTAAAAGGAGCAAACACGCCAAGCTGGAGGAAACTGTGTGTTAACTTCATACACTACATCGGTTGTATCACCACAGAAATATTAAATGGCATCGTGAGTCCCATGCTAAAATTTATGTAGAAAAGAGATTTTATTAATTTCATTTTAAAAAAGAAATCAACAAAAAAATAGCTAATGCTTGAGTCTTTTCGTAACAGCACTGCAGAAAATCAACAATTCTTTTTAATACTTCTGGTGCAATAATAGCAACTTAAGTTTAGTCTTATTGCCACACTTTTTTTTCCCTCCGGTGGTGCTGGGGACTGAACCCAGGGCCTTGTGCATGTCAGGCAAGTACTCTACCAACTGAGCTATATCCCCAGCCCCTTCACACATTTTTAATGGGTATAAATATTAAATACAGCATTTAAAAAATACAGTTGACAATATTACACTCCATATACAATCCCTCATACATGTGTTTAGAACTAACTCAAAATCTACTGGACTTGTTATAAATCAATTCATTTCTCATCAAGCAAATCTCTGAGCAGTCTCACAGTAACCAGGGGTAATACACTGAACTTGAGATTAGTTTTCAAAGTAAAAAAGTCTTATATCAGAATTTTTCCATGTAGGGTTTGTTTGGATGCTCCAGTCATGTAAATGGGTGACTATAGGTCTAAGGAAGGACTAACATCAATGCTGTTGAGAAAACTGATTTGTATCAGTGTTATGCAATCATGTATGCATATGTGCTTGTGAATGTATATATGTACACTTACATACATACACACATGATGGTACACAAAATTTGTTCATATTTCCAGTTCCTCTATTTTTAAAATTTATTCCAGAATGGCTTGGGTGGGCCACAACCTACAGAGCTGGGACCTCAAATACAAAGAAGCTTTAAGTTAACCATATCCAGTTAGTTTCCTGACACTTCCTTTGCCGGCAGGAAGAAGTCTTTGGGCAGAAGTGAGGAATAAGTGGAAAAGGGCTGGGAGGGCAACAGCTTGACAAGGGAGAAAGCAGCCACCTGCCACCTTGGTCAACAGCCTGGGCCAGGACTATTCAGGCAGAGGAAAGAGGAAGAAACAGGGAATAGGGCAGACCAACTAACAGACCATGCTGTTAGTCAAAATAACAATGCCAGTATTATTACTGACAATATGATCATTGTCAATAATTTATGATCTCTTTATAGTTCTCCTCTCCCTTATGTTACATGGCATTAGAGATGTACAAATGACTACATTTCAAATGACCAGCAATAATTCCTCTTTGCATACTTAAGCCTACAATATGGCACAAGGGTTTGTTTCATTTTGCTTTCAATTCCTAGGAATTTCTTTTCCTCTTCATTTTTATTGAACTTTGTTTCTGAATTTTGCAAAGCATTTACTTTGTTCCAAAATCAAACATACAAGGCTCTGGTTGTGGCTCAGTGGTAGAGCTAGAGCGCTTTGTGTGAGGCACTGGGTTTGATCCTCAGCACCACATAAAAATAAATAAATAAAATGAAGGCATGGTGTCCATCTACAACTAGTTTTAAAAAGTCAAATATACAAACAAGGTACATTCAGAAAAGTCACAGTTCTCTCACTTTTTCACAACTGTTTTGATTAAGCTTTGGTTTTTCCATCTGTTGTTTTTCAAAACTCTCAACCTATTCACATATAAATATACAGTTATGTGTCACTTAATGATGGGAATATGTTCTGAGAAATATGTTGTCAGGAAACTTATGTGAACATAAGTGTACTCAGACAAACAAAGATTACCATGTATGTTACTAGGCAATAGAGAGCCCTCCATGCTCCCACCCCTGTATTGGCAGTTAAATCCAGGGCCTCGCACGTGCTGGCCAAGTGCTTTACCACTGAGCTACATCCTCAGCCCTTTTTATTTTGAAACATGGTCTAAGTTGCTGAGGTTGGCCCTGAACTTCCAATTCTCCTGCCTCAGCCTTCCAGGTAGCTAGGATTACAGGTATATACCACTGCACTTGTCTAAGCAATATAATCTTACGAGAGTGCCATCACATAAGCAGTCAGTCACTGATCAAACTGCCATTATGTACTGCCTGCCTGTATGAACACATACACACACACACAATCCCTTCTTAGAGCACACCACACTGATTTGTATCTTGCTTTTTTTACTTAGTAATATATATCCAAGTGGTCCATATATGTAGTGATCCACAGAATTACATGTTGTAGTTATTCCTCATTTCTTTTAGAGCTGCATAGCAGTGCTTCATATGAATACAACCTAATTTGTTCAATTAGTTATCTAAGACAGAAACTGGGTTATTTCCAGTCTCTTGTTATTACAAATCAGCCTGCAACAAACGGCCTTCTACATACAGCTTCTGACATTTTTGTCGGTTTATGTATTCTAAGAAGTGGGAGGCTTGAGTCGAAGGGTAAATTTGTTTATAATTCTACTACATATTGCTGAATGTCTCCCCACGAGGACTATACCAATTGGATTCCCTCCACCCTCATGAGATGATGATTCCTGTTTCCTCAGAGCCTTAATGCTATGGTTTGATGTGGTTTATTTCCCAAAAGTTCATTTGTTAAAAGCTTGGAACCCTGTGTGGCGTGGTTAAGAAGTAGTGGACCTTTAAGAGGTGAAGCTTAGTGGGAGGTCACTGTGGTCTCTGCCCTTGGAAGAGATTCTATGGGACCCTGAGTTGGTTCTTGTAAGAGGATTGGTATAAAAGAATAAGCATGCCCCTCTCCTACTCTGGTTTCTCATCATAGCATGTGACTTCTCCTCCAGTAGGAGTTTCCACCATGATGCCATCTACCATGAGGTAACACAGCCAAGGAGGCCCTTGTCAGAGCCTGTGCCACAGTATTTGAACTTTCAACCTCCAAAACTGTAAACAAAGTAAACACTTTTTCTTTGTAAACAAAGAAATAGCAGCCTGAGGTATTTCATTACAGTAATGGAAAATGGACATTCAAAGAATAAGATGTCAAACTTTTAGATTTCTACTCATCTAAGGTATAAGTAAAACCACAGGTAAGTTTTATTTTGCATTTCCTTTAATATGAGCAAGGTTAAGAATCTTTCCAAATATTTAAAGGTTATTCATAATTCTTTTAAGTGAATTCTGTGCCTATCTCTTACCCATTTTTCTTTAGGGTTGTTGGTCCTTTTCTTACAATGTTTAAAAAGTGTTCTTTATATATTAAGGTTAGTTAGCTCTCTGTATAATTAAAGTTTGAAAGCTTTTCCTTCCAACTTGTTTACCTTTTGACTTTGTTATGGTGTCTCTGTCATACCGAAAAACAAAACAAAAAAATTTTATGCAAATTTATCAATCTTTTCTTTTTTGGTACTAAGGATTGAACCCAGGGCGTAGGGACACTTAACCACTGAGCTATATTGTTTTGTTTTGAGACAAGGTTCTTCCTAAGTTGCTGAAGCTGACCTTGAACTCCTCCTGTCTCAGACTCTGGAGTGCTGGGATTACAGGCATGCACCACCATACCCAGCTCAATCATTTCTTTTATTGATTTGGATTTTGACTAAGAAAGAAAATTTTCCACTGTCAGAATATAAAGTAATTCACTAATGGTTATACTTAGTGATTGCATTATTTCATTTTGAAATTTTCATATCTTATCCATTTGGAATTTATCTTGGTTTGCGGTACAAGAACAAATAAAATTTTTGTATTCCACTGGCTCTCTACTTTTTCTAGTACCACTTCTTAGAAATGTCTATCTATTCTCATTTATCTGAGACACTGGCTTTTGTCTTCATCTGAGTATCCCTGGACTTGCAATGCTATCTCATTAGCTCACCCATTCATGTGCTATTGTCATGGTTTGCATTATAGAAGCTTTAATATCTTTAATATCTGCTCAGCCTTATATTTATTATTGTTCTTTTTCATAGGGTTTTCTTAGCTAGTCTTTCTTGGTTGTAATTGCATCTAAACTTAAACTACAGAAAGAAACAGTGAAATCTTCATTGGGATCATATTATCTCATCACATTAACTTGGGGAGAACTGACTTTATGAGGCTGAATCTTCCTACCTACATGGTAGGACAAATTTTTAGGATGAAAGATACTATACCCTATTGTTTACTATTAGGAATGACCATAGGAAAGGAGATGTTGTGATGCTCAAAAGAATAAGACAATTTCTAGGCTGATACCCTGGAGAGGGGGCAGAGAGTACACCACGCAAGGCTAGATTAAGAGATGCGTACAGTCACCATGGGAATATAGAGAAAGGAGCCAGAGGCTGTCTATGGGGCAGTCATTTTTTTCTGATGATTTCTATTTTCTCCATAAAACAGGAAGCAAGATCATTAACTGAGCATAAGACAAGAGGAGAAAAGTATTGGAAGCTTTAGGGGAAAGGAAAAATGTAAAATTGTCATCCACGTGTAAAAGAAACAAAGCTCATGAAAAGTGCGCACAGAAAAGAATAACATAAACAAAGATGTTTTCCTAGACTATTAGAAGACATATTCTGTCAGAAGAAAACAAATCTTTATATGCAAACAAAAGCTTTACAACAGGAATGACGGAGCTACCATGTTAGACATCTCTTTAAGGAAATGGGTTAAAGAATCAAGAAATCAGGTGAACATTTTTAAGAGTGCTTTTTCACTTTTAAATGATTTCTGCAGCACTTGCACACTCACCACTTCCTCTGAGAACACACGTTTTTTCACAAATATTGATAAATTTCCTTCTGCAGCATTCGTTAGTATATCTATCAGGGTTTCCAACATATTTGACTGGATATGGATAATAATCTGAATAAAAAAAGAAACAAGAAGGCAAAAACAAGCATGAGCAGTATTTCAATAGTGGGAAACGCACCTAGCTACATAAGTTTGCATCAATAGGCACTCACCATATTTTGATGCTAATTCCTAACACATTCAATCACTTGTGCAGGTTCAAAACAGGGCTTATGTTGTAACATGAGAAATTGAGACTGGACATTTAGAAGAGATTTCTGGGCTATAATTTTTGAACAAAAAAACTATCTTTAAGTCGGTGACCCAGTTCATGAAGAGGATGATTCATATTCAGCATCAATTCAAGGTTCCTTACATGATCCTTGCCTAAAGGATAACCCTCCCACCACATGCACTGGCTGACCTTCCAGTTCAGAGAAAAGGAGCCCATCCTCCTACCCTGGCACCGAGCACATGCTCTGCCTACCATGCTCTGCATTTCTCCTTCTACTGGGCATAGACAGCCTCTGGTATCTTTTTGGACACCACTGTTGTCCACAACTAGTAGGAAGTGGAGAAGTAAAAACAAAACAAACGATATTACTAGAGTTGATTAACAGCTGTGAGAGACAGGTAAGGACAGAGAGCTGAAGAGTCTAAATCTGCAAAGTGGGCTACATGCACTGGTAGTGGATCATGTTTTTTGACATCTAATCCTATGTTCTGTTCATTACCACTCAGGAGGAGTGGCCAGGTCCAGTCCTGGATGAGAGAGGCACAACCCTCCTCATCTCTGTAGGTCTGGAGAGGAGAAACCTGGGGCCTCACTGTCAGGTGTCTGAGTTAAAACCGTGACTCATATAATCTGCTATGAGAACTTGGGTAACTGAACTTACCCTTTGACTCGTCATTTCCCTATCTATACTACGGAGGAATACTGTTTTGATAGGCCTCTATAAAATGAGCTAATGAATGTAAAGTGCCTACTGTACCTTAGCTAAAATTAAATTAAAACCTGCCCATCTCACTATCTTTGATTTCTCTCTACTAACCTCATTTCAACTCCAGGAAAAGCTACCGATGATCCACCTATAGCACCTCTCCCACACTCTACTGGATTTCTTTCCTTCCTGATGCTCTGAACTATTGGATGGCTTTGGCTTTAGGGGAAGAGTTTCTTGTTAATTCCAACAATTCTACTCCTATCCCATCATCTAAGCACCTCAAGTCTTATCTTTAACCATGAAGAAGTCACTTACATTTAAATTTGTGCAAGTTATGTTCTCTGGATTCATGATTTGAGAAAAAATGGATGCAGCTTTTGCTACCTGGTTCTGAAGGAAAACAAACAAACAAACAAAGTAAATATTACCCCAAATCATGAGTTATTATTCTATCACAAAGATCATTAATGGAAGGCAGAATATGACTATTCACAAAGCCCCAGAGTATTCAGTAATCAAAAATAAATACTGCATAAAATGTGTCATCCAATAGCATATAATTCTATGCTTTAACAACCTGCCTAAGTCAGATTTTTTAAGATAGCAGCATTAGGTTAGAATTTTCTCTTGTCCCACTGGAATTAGCTTTTAAGTAAAACAAGAATGAGAAACACAAACACAAATCCTATCTCTGACATAAAAACTTCAAACCAGAGAAGAGGTGGAAACACTTGAGAACCCTGGAGAGGGAGCCTGGGAAGGTTTTTAAAGGATCTCACAAGGCCAACCTGAAGTGCACAACCTAAAATCATGTTTACAGTAAAGTCAACACAGTTCTAAACTAATGAGGGAAATGTTCTGGGTCCTTGTAGTGGCAGGTGAGCCAAGTCAAGGATTTCCACAGATAAGCCATGTTTGCAGGAAGCAGTGTGTGACTATGGCAGCAGCACAAAAGAGACAGTCGTTGAAAACCACCACAATGCCTATTCTCATTGGCCAGGGAGAAGTAAACCTATACATACTTATAGGCAGAACTTTACATGTTATATAACATTAATAACATACATGTTATTAATTACTTTACCTAAACAAAAAGCCTGCTAGTCTAGAATAGGGTTCAGGTGCCTGTTTTTTTGCCTCTCTCTTAAATGAACTTCCTGCAAATGGCTGTTCTAAGAGAAATTTGTATTTTTCAGTGATGAATAATCAAAAAAGATGCAGCACATGAACTCCACAGAGACATTTTTAAAAAATGTTTTTAGTTGTAGGTGGACACAATACCTTTATTTTGTTTATGTGTGAGGCAAGCGCTCCACCACTGAGCCACAACCCCAGCCCACACTGTGTTTTCATTAAAGAAAGGAACACAGTAAAACAAAGATAAGAAAATAACTGATGAGATGAGGAAATTCCAATACAAAATACTCCCAAGGATTTCAAGGACACAAATGAGAAAATGAACAAGATCACATCAATCATAAGTGGAAAAAAATCAGGCAGACCTCAGATTTCTCCATGGCAATATTCCAAACCAGAAGACAAAAAGAGCAATGCCTAAAAGCAAGTGTCAACTCAAAAATTTAAACCTGGCCAAACTGTAAAGTACAAAAACAAAAGGCAAATAAAATAATTTTAAGGAAAGAGCTCAAGAGAATATTACTCCTCTGAAAATATAGAAGAAAACATTTGAGCCAACAAAAAGAAGACTGGAAGAATAATAGCAAAGCAACTAGCAAGGAACTTATTTAACTACATATAGAGGGTCAAGGCAAATGTAGGGAATATGGTTACAGAACAGACAGCAAATGTCATACACCTGGACAACAGGGCAATGGCAATACCAACAAAAAGAAGAAAAGGGAAAATGAAGATTAAAAAGTAAAGTATGCCATTTTCTTCTTTTTTATTACCTGTGGATTAAATATTTAAGAGAAAAGTGAACACTATAAAAGATAATGTATCAACTAAAATTAGATGGTAGTGAAGGACGAAAATAAGAGGAGAAAAAGAAAATATGCTAATTTCACCATCACTTATAGTGGGGAATTAATAGGTATTATCAAAGGAACTAGAGAATTAAGAAAATTCAATAAAGTTATAGCTTTAAAGTAATTACTAGAGCAAAAATACAAAAAACAGAGAAACAACCATATGGGATATTTTAAGTTAAAAAAATTTAAAGCATCAAATAAAGTAAGACCTAAGATCATCTATATGTCATATAAATATAAGTGGGTTAGGAAAGACCAGCAAATATTATAAAGTTGAAATTTATGCAATGTACAAGAGATTACACCTAAAACAAAACAATTCAGAAAGAGTGGAAATCAAAGAATGGGAAAATGTGTATATCAGGCATATGTAAACCTAGTCAAAATAAAGAGAAATCCAAACAAGGGAAGAGATTAATATTGTACAAAGTTGAATTCAGGGCAAAAGCATTAAATACAACCAAGAAAGGCACTATATGAAAGTGAGCGATTCAAAAATATGATGACAGTGGTGTTCATCTGTATTCTAAACAATGTAACTTACACAGACATAAAGGAAAAAAAGAGCTAAAAAAAGAAATGAAATTATGTGCCTTAAACAATTCCCATGGACAAAGAGGGAACCAGTGGATGCCTATTAAGTGAAGGACAGTCTTTGTCCTTCAGTGATTTGTTTCCAGCAGCATATGGAAATGGAGCACCAGATATTCTGATTTCTAATTAGAAGTAAATAAGAGTTCTCAGCTGGATAAATAACCTGGTTTGGGTAGCACCAGCTGGATAAATAACCTGGTTTGGGTAGTATTTCTCTGCCATAAAATATCCTTAACTACATAGTAAACATACAAAATATTTTGTATTTTTAAGGCCTTGGAATAGGCGGGGCTCTTTAAGAGTGGCTAGTTCACCAGTGTTTCTCATTAGCTAGGATGAAAGTTATTAGAAACTTTCGATTTAAAGAAATTCAAAGCTGGGCCGGGGTTATGGCTCAGTGGTAGAGCGCTTACCTAGCATGCTTGAGGCACTGGGTTCATTCCCCAGCATCACATAAAAAATAAAAATAAATAAAATAAAGGTATTGTGCACATGTACAACTAAAAAAAAAAATATTAAAAAAAGAAATTCAAAGCTAAAGATATATATGTACATATACTTTTGTATGTATATACATAACATATACATATATATCTTTGCATGCAGTTTGTCAGGTTATATAGATTTTTATTAAGGATTTAAAAATGAACACACCATATAGGACTGAAGTATCTAATTTGATTAAAATTTTGTATATCACCAAATTTTTAAAAAATTAACAGTCAAATGCTAAATAACATAAAGTTGGTTGCTATTACATCTTAAAAATTGAGTATACACACACACAATTACCTATTTATATGTGTTCATTTGTTATTCTCAAAAATAATGTATGACTATGATGTAGTGAAAATAGATTTTACCAGCCATGGTTTCGTTACTTTATAGTCAACTAAGTTTGTTCTTAATATTGGGAAGCATAAAGTATTTTGTAGAAGGGCCAAATCACAGAATAAAGGATAAAGTGAATTCGCCAACATTCCTAATACACAATGTTTATGCTTTCTTTAAAATTACTAAAAGATCAAAATCTCAGAAGTAGTTTGCTGCTAATATATACATATATTGTATAAAAATGTATATTCTGGTTTTCTTAAAACCCTTGTTGACTTTTCTACAGTGAATATTTTTATAAACTTGATTTAATAAAAATGTTAATTTTGGAAGTGAAGTTTTATAAAAACTTTTTTCAGTCAAACAGCAATGACTTTATTTATAGACAGTAATAACAATCACACAAAAAGCCATACATCTTAATGCCTTTGTTCTGTTATTCTAAGAGTAATGTTTACTGTATGCTTTAACATTTTTTCTGCCGGTAACATGAATGTAATTTTAAGAACAGCAGGATGAGTTCTTTTTAAAAAGATACTTTGGACCACAGTTTTTTATCCAATATTGTTAAAACAATAACTTTAGTAGTTTCTTTCAAAGTTTAACATGCCCAACATGTCATCTTAAATCATTCTGAAATTTGCAGATTTCTTTAAAGGAAAATTGTTGTAGAGGTCATCTTGATGAAATTGTATTCTGAAGTTTTGTGAATGAGTTAAATATTAATAGTCTCATGTGTTTTACAAATAAGCTTTTTCATAAGGAAAATATTTGGGATTTGCTTTTCTCTGGGAGCTCAAGTATAAAAATAATTGTTTAAAATTGCCCCTTCTTTTATCACTGGGTTGGAAATAGGGATAAACCCTGTACTCTTATTTTAAATAATTTGTCAGGATAACTGTATTAATATTGATACCCAAATTTCACAATACCACTTAGGAAAGCTTTTTCTTTAAACAAATTACAGTTTATGTTGTTCAGAGTCTTATTTGAGATGTGTTGCTTTATTTTTCAATTAAAAATGGTTTTCTCCTTAAAAAAGGAGTGGATATTCCAAGGTTCCAGATCTTTGTCCTTCACCGACTCTGAGGTATGACTCCGGGAGGTGTCCTCTCTGGGTTTCAGATGCATTCATTTATCTGATGTGAGGGGAATGGGGGGTTGAGAATGGATGCAAAGCCTCAAACTAATAATAGTAATTGGGTCTAACTATGAAATCCCATTCTAGCAATGGGCTGTGGCAGGAGTCCTCATTCATCTAAGGTGAATTCAGCTTTGGAGAGCATTAAATTAAACTGCTCTCTCAGAGAGCATTACATAATAAACTGACCATTTGCAATCTTCATTTTAATTAACTAAGAAAATTCTCTCCAGAGTCTGGCATTCCTCTCTGGTTCTCCACAGGATCTTGGCCAACACATTCTAAATAGAAATGCATGTTAGGTCCTCAACTATAAATAAAAACATACTTTACAGGCATAGGTATAGATTGCCATGGCAACAAAGGCATTGTTTTCTTTACAGAAACTTTTTCTTTACTTCACAGTCAGAAGGGTAAAAAATTAATTAAAATAAAAAATAAATGAAAGCAGGGAAGTCTTGCCCACTCCCAATTTACTTATGTGCACCCCAAATCTTACCTGGTTCAGAGCTAACGCCACTGCAAAGCAGGAGGCTCTCCTGGAAAGAACGTCTCCTTTGATTAGGGCTTCTTCTCTTAATGTAGTACAGATTTTAAAAGACTCTGGGCTATTCTGTGAGGAGACAGGATTGCTTAATAAATGTCATGAACTTTTAACTTTAAAACTAATTAATGTGCTTAGCATTTCAGATATTCTTTTGTATTTCCTAGAGCCTACCTCAAGTCAATTAAAAAGCTAAGCTCCTCATGCAGCAAATAATGGTCTTTGCAAACAGAACAGGTTACCTACATGTTCGCCACTCAAATCTAGCTTTACTTTACTTTTCAAGCTGTTTGTCAACTTCTGACTTGGGGCATCCAGGTCTCTTTTATCTGGGCAAGTTAGTTTCCAGACAGCCTGCTACTCTACTAAATTGTATAGTAATTCTCAGTAACACTAGGAAACTTTTCTGGGAGGATTTCCAATCTGAAAATATCTATATAAGCTTAAATATTTAAAAACATCAACACTAATATGAAGATAAATTATAAAAGAATCTCCTGAAAACAGAAACCTTAAAAAAATTCAAGAATGAGAGTGACACACAAACCAGCAAGACAACAATGGTGAACCAAATCCCTTTCCACCCCGTGTCACGCTGCAGGTAGATAAAGCTTTCGAGAATAGCACCAGCTGTGCGTGTGTTCTCTGTCATGCCATGACTTACCTTCCAATCCTCAAACAAGTCTGCATTTGATGAGAGGGCAGTTCTCAGAACTGACCTGGAATCTGCACTGCCTGACCAGCTCAGTTTTCCAACTTGTCTCTATTAAGTGAAACAAGTTATTCTTGGACACAATGCAGGAGAAAAGTCTTCTTGCTCTTCTTATGCATAAGAATTGAATTCTACCTCAGCATACACACAGGAAAGTGTCTTTAAATTGGCCAGAAAATTGACTAACTGATACTCCAGTGTTGTTTTGTTGGCCTTCTGCTCCAGAAGGATCATAGGATGGTGTGGTTGGGAAGAATGTGATCTAACCCAGGTGTCAGCAAATGATAGCCCTTGGGTTATATCCAATCTACAGCAAAGAATGATCTTTATGTTGTTAAAGGCTTATAAAAATAAAAAACAAAGAATATGTGACAGAAATTATATGTGGCAGAAACTGTATGTTCCTCAAAGCCTCAAATACTTACTATTTGGCCTTTTACAGAAAAAGCTTGCTGACTGCTGAATCCAACCCGCTCTCATTTTATAAGTGAGGTACATGCATGCTCAGTTCACAGACAAGTCAGCTGATACAAAACTGAGACTAGACTCCACGTTTCTCAATTTCCCATTTGGTCTCATTTCCACTGTTAACCCACCTGCCTCTCTGTTTTGGAAAGCTGGTACTGCTATATTAGGGAGCTTTTCAAAGGCTCACGTTCTTCAGCCTTGCTTGGTGTTCTTTTGTTTTCAGTATAAAATGATTCTGTTATCCAAATATCCAAAGATTAAATGGCATGAATGACTAAAGTAATGTACTGAGGCTTGGTCATTTCACTATTTCAGTTATCAATCACTGAACAAATACTGAAGGAATAGTTTTCATGTATAAGAAACAATCCTGGTACAGTAATGACATAAGGACTTATAAGCCAGGGCCCCTGTCCTTAGAAAGCCTTCTGAATGCCATAAACATTTATTAAAGCCCTGTCAGGTATCAGGTACTATGTCAGATGCTGGGATACAAAGAAGCCTCAGGGATCTCCTGCTCAGTGAGGAGAAAGAAATCTGGGCAAAGTTAAGTACAAGTATGTGATATAAATAGAGCACAATTAGGGGATGTTTGGAGGAGATGTCACTTTAGTACTGGCAATCACAAAAACTTCACAGATGAGAGCAAGGTAGTTCTGGAGTTTGACACAGAAGGATGCTCTGATTTCAGAGAAAATGGCAACAGGAAAAACAGATCTAGTAGAGTCCAGCATATGAGACAACTCTAGAGCAGAGCTTGACCCTGACACAGTCTCTTGTTCTCACTATCTGCACAATCTTCAGAGAAGAGTAAAAGATAATTAATTGCTTTTCCCATAATCCAACTGTCAGACAAGACTAACTTGAGTTTTCTAAAAATGAATACATTTAAAATTGAAATATTCCCACCAGATGGAAAACAGACTTCAGAGAAACTGAACTTTATTTGTAGAGAATAAAAATAAGCCCCCTTTCAAACACTACCCACAATGCCCTGAAAGTTAAAAGGAAATAGTCTTACCAGTTTGTAGCAAATTGCAAACGCAAGGACATAGGTGTCTTTGGTGAACTTCACATCTTGGTTTTTCATCTCTATCAACACTTCCAAGGCATCTGCCAAAAAGTGAGGAGTGGCCAGCAGTGTTAAATCCATCTACTGGTGGTGCCCAAAGCTCTAACTTATTCAGCACTATCTACTGAATTCAGGAGAATAAAAGCTGTTCTAAAGTCATTCAGCAATTAGCTAAATGTCAAATTAAATTATCAGGTCACGTAGGAAGAACTAAAATTTTAAAAGCTGCCACAATTTTAGCATCAGCAAAATCTGAAATGTTTCATTGAATGAATAACATGCAATGCAATGTTTTCAAATTTAAATAATGAGGTCTCCATAATTTAGCCCCTCATAAGGCTTGTTTTTGCATGGTCCATTCCCCCCCGCCCCCCCCCCCCCCCCCCCGTTAATTGCTACGTTACCAAAAACAGCAGAATTTTTCAACAACAGGTGGTAGTACTTACTTTTATATTTGCCTTTGATAAATAACATATCCATCAAAATATTGAATGATGTGGAGTCTGAGAAGAAACCATGTAAATGCTAATGAAGGAAAACAATACAGTTTGGTAAAAAGTTAAAACTATTAAGGAGGCATTTATACTGTATCTTCTCTATCCAAGTCTTATTCTTGCTGCATCTGGCCTCCTGAGGTCTCTAATAATCTGAAATACCAAATATTTATTTTTTGAAAAAAGTTTAAGCTGCTTGCCCACTGTGTTGCCTTTGGGAATATGTACACTGAACAAGAGGCAAGAGCTCTCTGGGTTTCATAAATACAGTGAAGAACATCTGTATGAAACATGGCTCTGAAGAAACAAACCAGTTAACCCCAGTAGGGTGGTCTTAGAACCTAGGTACCAACTATTAATATAATACAATAGCTATGAATATACTTGGGAAGCAAGACAGAAGGGTCTCACACAGCCATGGTCCTCAATTCACAAATGGATAACTTTTTGAAAACAATTCACTAAATTAGTGGCTCTCAACATTTATTTCTCAACACTTTTTCATCTTGTATCTGTTTATTGTAATTGACTAAAATTGCATATATTTTTGCATATATTCCTGTGGACATGTGGCTTTGAAATATGCATACATTGTGGAACGGCCAAGTCAAGCTAAATAACATGTGCCTTGCTTCACATACTTAAAATTTTCTGTGTGGTGAGAACACTTAAAATCTATTCTCTTTGCAATTTGTAAGACTATAATATACTGTTATTAACTATTGTAATCATGTTATACAATATAGATCTATTCCTTCTGACTGAAACTGTGCATTATCCTTGAACCAATATGTCCCTGACATTTTCCCCAAATGAATGCCATGATAATGTGACAGGTGATATTCAAATTATGTCATTAAATGCATTGCTCAAGTTTGTTCTTTTTTGAGAACCTATCCTGTTCTAGATGCTGAGAAAAGACAAATGCTAAATAATATGCATACCCTGTCCTAAACTCTACTTGGGTTTATAATTTACTAAAGCTCAATTCTGGTGGAGGAGAAAATGAACAAGTGAATACAAATGAAGAAGAAAACTATAATTTCAGACATCAATAAAGGCTAAAGAGATAGGAGAGGTGTGAAAAGCAGAGAGGGAAGACTTCTGAGAAGACAGCTCAGTGAAAAATTAGGTCTTATGCACTTATTCTTTTTTATTTAATATTTTATTAGTTGTTGATGGACCTTTATTTATTTATATGTGGTGCTGAGAATTGATCCCAGTGCCTCACACATGCTAGGCAAGCACTCCACCACTGAGCCACAACCCCAGCCCTCACTAATTCTTAATTCTGTTCATTCTACTCCAAAAAACTTACTTACATAGGAATTTTTCATAAATGATTTTTAAAAAACCTTTTTCTTTTTCACCATCATATTCACAACTTTATTACAGTGAAACATTTGTCTTCCAGTAATTACAACAATAAAACATGCTTATTTAAAAAGTCAAACAATACAAAATTATATGAAATGAAGTGAGAATTTTTAATAATTCTAATATCAAAGATATACAGTATAGTTTCCTGAGTTTCAACAGCCACATAGTAATTAATATATATATATATATATATATATATATATATATATATATTTTTTTTTTTTTTTTCTTCTTTTAAGGAAAAATAAAATAAGATCAAACTATTGGTACTGTTCTGAATCTACCTTTTGTCTGCTTACTTATATTTTATGGTCATCTGTCCAACATACAGGTGTCCTTAAGGCAGGACAAGCCTAGGGTTAAGAGTTCCACCACATACAGAACACTTTATATGAGAAAGAGAAAGAGGCAAAAGGACAAAGTAATTTGTTATAGAGGTTACTAAATATACTAAAATGTACACAGTGGCCAGTCCCAGCCCCCAAATTCAACAAATATTTCTGACCAAGGATGAATTTATAATGTCTCCAAGCCTCAGTCTCCTCATCATCTTATCAGATTCACTGTGGAAAACAATGAAATGAAATGTGTAAAGTGCAAAAATACAATGTTGAGGATGCAGCAAATATTAAATAAATAATTGCAAAAATAACTATTATTTTTATTTTTAGGAAAAGAAAATCATAATATGTGAAAACATTTTGAAATGGGACAATAACAGGGCCCAGAGGAGCACACCTGTAATCCCAGCAACTTGGGAGGCTCAGGCAGGAGGATCTCCAAGTTCAAGACCAGCCTCAGCAACTCAATGAGGCCCAAAGCAACTTAGAGAGACCTTGCCTCAAAATAAAATTAAAAAAGGTTGGGGACATGGCTCAGTGGTAAAGGGTTCAATTCTCAGTACCAAAAAAAAAAAACCCAAGTGGATAAGAACTTTACAAATGTAGTCTTCCATCAGAAATAAAAAACAAACAAACAAAAAAGAGAGCACAGGTAAAAGATAAGAAAGGGATCATATAATGGCACCTTTTCTTAAGTCATCCTTCCCTGAAAGTTCCTGAAAAAAAGAGGTCAGCATATTCTCAAAATGTGGCACATACTGCTGCAAAGGCACAGAGACTTATACTACTTGGTATAAACCAACCCCAAGGAAACTTTTAAAATGCAGAGAATTGAATTATTCATTCAGTGTAGTGGCCCCTTTGTTTGAAAATCTAACCCAGGAATAATGTGTATTGAAAAGATGTCTTTTCTGATAATGACAAAATATACCCCTTGAGGAAATCATATTGGCAGGCAAATTAATCAGGAAAAAATAACCTGGTCTTTGATGAGCTCCACTGCAGACTCCTCAAGATCCAACTCATAACACAGCCTCATGAAAACAGGTCCAAACTTATATTCCCCCAAAGTGACATTTCTGTTCTCTGTATGGTACCTGGTAATCAAAATGATTCAATAAGTCAAAAGGTGGGACACAGTAAAAAGGACAGATAACAGCATGGTATGCACTCTGCTAGGTGCTAAGGACACAATAAGGAATGAGATACTCCAATCTGGAAAGAGAAAAGTGGAGATTTGAACAAAATCAGAGAATCCTGGAGTACAGAAATATGTCAGGCATTTTAAACAGACTCTATTGGAGGCCAACAAACACTGTGCAATAAAAGCAAGAGGAGAAAATGTACATTGCGATCATTCTCTAAATTAAATATCAATGGAATTGATCTGAGAATAAGGCTAAGTTAGGAAACAGCAGGGATCTGTCTCCTCAGAACTGGCCCCACCTACAAGAAAAGAAAGGTAAGGAGCAGGGTTGATGGTCTGGGCTCCTCCAAGCTGGCTTCATGCCCATACAGGACAGCAGACAACTGACACATTTCACAATTTATGGCGATCTCTGCTTTTATAAGCTCACAAAAAAAGTAGGCATATGTGAACCATGACCACCTAGTATAAATTAAATGCACTTATATAATTTGTAAGTCTTGGGAAAAGGTGAATTTCAAGGACAGCAATGTATTTTATGTAGCTTGAGAGTTCTATAGGTGGCCAGTCTGAAACTGCAAAACTGTGAATCAATAGTACAAGTTACTTACAATAACCCACCCTTCCTGCTGTAGACACTGAGGATAATCTGGTGAACATGTCAATGATTTTCATGATGTGAATGATTTTAAAATAAGGAGAAAAGCTCTGACTTTACAAAAGAGAATATTTTTTACCTATGCTGAAATAACTCAGGCAAGTAGGAGAGGCATTATGGCTGGTCTATTCTAAACTTATGTACTGCCCAGGGACTATGTACTTTTGAAGATACACTTTATAATCCAACTTCAGAAGTTATAAATTATTCACTGCTTCATTATAACTCTTTTGAATTAAGTTATGAAAAAACAAGAGCAAGTAGTGATTAAGGAATTTAGACTCCAATTCCAAAATGCTGGTTCAAATTCCAGCTCTTCTACTTACAAATTATGTAACCATGAGCAAATCAACAAAACCCTTCAGTGCCTCAGTTTCCTCATCTATAAAATGGAGAGAACTCAACTCAAAATATTCTGTGAAGATTAAATGAGATAAGACTTGCTTATAGGACACAGGAAGTCCTTAGTATGTTAGCTCTTATACAACACACGGCATGCTGAGAAACACCTCTAAAATCTGTACTTCAGTACGGACTCATATGAAACTTGTGCCAGATTAAAAACAACATAAAGCAAAAACAAATGTTTTCCTTAGCTGACATTTACATTCAAAATGAAATTCAAGACAATAAAAGTGCTAGAAAGTCACTGAGATAATGAACTGCCACTGACAAGAAATATTCAAGTAAGAGGATGTAAAATTCCTCCACAAACCAAATTTCAGCATTTGGACAAGACTATAAGGGGATTAAGTTACTCCCCATTTGTGGTTTTATTAAAAGATAAAAAACATAAAATTTATTTATGTTTCAGCTCATGACCACCTTTCCCATCTTCCCACTTGTCCAGCTATCTACAGAGGGAAAGGCCAACTAGGTAGAACTATTTGCATCAATAAAGAACTGAGAGTCATACTTTGAATGTTTATGATAAAAATAAGAGTGGAAAGAGTGTTCAGAATTTTTAACCCATTTTGCTACTCTTACGAACATCTGTTGGCTTTAGGTAGTAAAAGGAGGAGTGAGAGGGGAAACTGCAGAAGGTCTCCAATCATTAAACACCATGAAATTTGAGTATGCAACTGTAAATCAGCCTAGGCCTTTCGTAAAAACATTATGACATTTTATATTGACAAACTTTAACAAGTCCCTACTGTCTGCTGTGGTTTGGATTTAGTTTGTTCCCCAGGGGTCTGTGTGGTAGAAGCTTGCTCTCAGGATGACAACAATGAGGTATATGTATTATTTTAGAGGTGGGGGCCTAATGGAAGGTCCTTAAGTCAACTGAGAATGCTGCAAGGAATTAAGTGGTTCTTGACCTGTTGATAGTTCTTGAGAGACAGTAGTTACAAAAGGCCAAGAGTGGCTCCACCTATTCTCTGGCTTCCCACATACAGATGTGATCACATGGTTCTCATATTCTCCCACTGCTGCCATCAACTACATGGCACCATCAAGAGAAATGAGGTAATGCCAGTGCCATGAGCTAAATAAAACACTTTTTTCATAAGTAACCTGTCTCTAGTGTTTTATTATAGCGATGGAAAACTGCCTAATACACCCTCTGATCTCCCTCACCCCCAAAAAGAAACAAAGAATTAGTTTTATGCAGAATTGCTTATCAGGGCTTTATGTATACTGGTGAAAAACTAGAAACAATTTATATGTCCAACATATAGAGGGGACATAGTTATTTAAGGTAGTTAATTTATAATGGAGTATTATATTGTCATCAAAAGGTGTAAGGTTTCCTGGGTGCTGGGCAATATGGCACACAACCACAATCCCAGCAATTTGGGAGGGTGAGGCAGGAGGATTCCAAGTTCAAAGCCAGCCTCAGCAACCTAGCAAGAGAGATCCAGTCTTCACAAAAAGGTAGGTGACAGCAGTTGAGAATGTACTCAATGGCAAAGCACCCCTGGGTTCAATCCCTAGTACCACCACCACAAAATATATATATAGATATATATAAGATGCTTTCTGAGTATGTGTTAATAAAGGAAAATTATGCTATAATATTATTTAGAAAACAAAATATCATTACATATATAATAATAATTATATCTATATAAAATAAAACTTACCAAAACCATAACTCTTTGTATAGAAAAAAAAATCTGTATAAAAATACTCCCAGTAGCTTCTTAGATTAATAGATGGTGGTCATCAGTTTCTTCCCTCCCTGTATGTGCATGCTGCTCCATCCATCCAGAGGGGGGATCCATTTCCCCTCACTTTGACTTTGTGAGCCAGTGCCACTCAAATTAGATTAAAGATTGGTGAGGCATTTCAGGAGAGCACATGTGGCCACGTGGAAGTAGCAGAAATTCAAGTGAAGCCTTCTTGGACCCTCCAGCACCTTCTAACATGGGAAGCTCTACTAATAAATCAGAAAGGTCAAACAGGTCTAAGGAAAAAGCAGAACAGCTAGGAGTCCACTGAACTGATCGAAGAAAAAAACACTGAAGCCTGCACTGATATCAGTACTAGGGAGTAAGCAAGCACTGGGATTTCTTATTCCATCCGGGAAATGAGGGAAATCAGACTAAGGGAAAAATGCTCCAAAATATTTGTCCTGTATGGGGGTCAATTAGATAGAAGACACAGGAAGAGAAATAATTTTGTGTATGTTAAGAGGGTAGGGAAGTGGAATCAGTGATTAGATTGATGATTTCTTTGTCCATGAATTACTGTAGCCTGTCCTCAGCCCCTGGCATGTAGTACAAACCCAGTAAGTGTTCATTCAATGAATAAATGTCAGTGTCCGGGGTTTAAGGCAAGGCATTTGGACAAGATTTGGAAAGAATCAATGTAGAGGTGATAGCTGAAATCTTAGAGGTGGGTGAAGTTGCTCTGGGAAAGGAACAGAATAAGAAGAAAGAAAGGCTGGAGGAATTCTAAAGAAATGCCTCACCTGTACATGACATTTTTAGCCAGCTCCACATCATCCCGGGTCTGACACAAATGAAGCAAAATTCTCAACTCGTCCTTTAAGATGAGTTTGTTCTGGGTCAATTTCTCTTCCAAGTTTCTAAAATAGGTTTCTAGAAGAAAGCACAGGATGTGGCCATCACTCAGGCTAAGACTGTAAGGGGGTTGACCTCAGGGAAAAGGGGAAGCGTACTGCAAAGGGGCATTGAAAGGGGTTGCTGGGCATACAGCCCCTCACTGACTGATTCCTCTAGAACACCGAGTGTCATGTGTCCCTAAAGCAAACCTGTGACATAGGGTTACTGGCCCACGCCCCACTCAAAACTTTCTACAACAGAACTTCTATTAGTGGGAGTACACAGAAAGGCATTTTTGATTCCCTGGGAGATTCTCAGGTATGCCAACTTTTGAGAACTACTGTCCCAGAGTCTTACCCAAATAACTTAATCTATAGGAAGCTTACGAGAAGAAAACATAATCAGATACCCAAATCATCAATTAGCAGGGCACCAAACAGGAAAATGAAATTGTGATCTGAACATGGGTTTATCCATGATGTTGACTTCATGTTTCTTTTATCTGGCTCATTTTCACTTTTCTTTCATTCCTCTTGGTTTCTCTTTACTCAGTTCTTAGAAAGCATGCCACAGTACTATATAACTTTTTTAAAAAGTCCACTAGTGAGCATTTAGTGACAGAAGCACTTCAAGGTCACCACAGTCTAGCTTTGTCCCTTATCTTTGTGTCTAATCAACTATAGGAACAAACACCAAAAGGAAGCACTGCTTCTTGGCATTAGGAAGGGGCTACATTATCACTAAATGTGGGGTGGGATGCAAGGCAGGAACCAAGCAAGCATCTGCTTTCCAGGGCTGTTCTCACATTGGAAGCTGCCAAGAAATATCTACAATTTGTTCCAAGGCCCAGAGCTTTGATGGAATGCTGCTGGAAGTGGCACAATATATATTAAAACACAAAAACTAGAAGTTGATTTACAAGAAGACACACTTGGTTTGACATAATGCAAAGGATCTTCTAATCTATTTGTAGAGCCATACAGTGGTTAAAGGTTTTAGAGCCCAGAACCTGGGCTCTGCCATTTGCATGCTCTGGAGGAGACCTTTGTACAGAGACTATATTACTTGTATATAAAGTGAGATCTCATGGGCTACACGGTATGTCTGAAAACACTTAACACCATATAATAGCTGCTAGTAAGCAGTAACATTACTGACCTCATTTTCACTCTGCCTCCTGTTAGATCTAAGAGGATTTAATCTATTAAATATTTCTAAGCAATTTCCAATATGAAAGATCTCAAAAGGATAGTTTTACATGTTGAACCTCCTAATCCCTCTTAACAAATCTTAAGAATCCACAATGTCAAAACATGTATGTTGTCTATTAAAAACAAATCAATCAGCATTTAATGGCTTATCATATATTTATATTCAGAGTCATCCTTTGAGAATGGTTCCTGCACTCAAAGAGCTTAAAGCCTATTCAGGAAGGCAAAATATATTTATACAAAGCTATCTGAAAACAATGATGGAAAAGGGACATGTGAAGGACTATAAACACAATAGGACAGAGGAGTCCTATTATGAGAGCTATAATGACTCAGTGTGGCAGGACAGACCAGATTTGGTGGAACTAGACAGATACCAGTAGGGACTGAGTAGAGCTGGAGAAACAAAGCAGGGGGTCATTCTGGGTACAGGAATCAGCAAGAGTAACAGAACAGAATTGGGGGTAAAAGCATTATGGGAAGAAGAGCAATGACCAGATGAATAAGAAGCTACACTGGACACCAGAGAGGGTCGGGTTCATTATGGCAGGGATAGAAGCCGTCGGGTAAGGAGGCATATGATATGGTATACAACATAGTGCAGTTGTGGGTTCTCAAAATGGAAGAACTGCTGACAGAAGTTTAAAAATGCCAATTTGACAATGGAGTATGTTGGCACTAATTAGATTATCTTTCAGGACATGTGAACCACTGTCAGTTTTATAAAAGTCTATAACAATTGGAAACAACAACTAGATAATGATATGGGGCCCTGACTATAAACCTCAAATAGGTCAAAAATACCTGGGGCAAAAAGAAGTCTAGATTATTCAGTATAATGAACTGGAGATAAAAACATTATATCGCACTTCTTAAGTCTTATTTTTGTATTACATACAAAATTGGGTGGTGTTACATAGCAGTATCACTAGTGAAGCAGTGGGGGATGACTGATTTCTAAAGGAACAGCTGGGAAGGAATGAAAGCAAGAAGTGTTACTTGGGTGCTCACAATCATTTCCCAGTGAGAAGGAGAGCTGGGATTATAGCTGGAAAAGTCAATAGAGACAAATTAGAGTTATTACAAAAGAGGAATGTCTTGGAAATATTCATAAAGGAGTTTGAAGTACCAGGATAAACTCTCTGTTGGAGGGAAGAACAAAATTTCTCAAATGTTGAAAGGAAATAAACCTAAGATAGTGGTATTCTTGTGTTTTTAGCTTTTGTTACCAGTAATTGAACTCAGTGCTTAACCACTGAGTCACATCCCCAGCCATTTCTTTTTATTTTTTTAGAAACAGGTCTCACTGAGTTGCTTAGTGCCTCACTGTTGCTGAGGCTGACTTTTAACTCAGAATTGTCCTGCTTCATCCTCCCAAGCTGCTGGGATTACAGGCATGTGCCACTGCACCCAGCATGTTTTTAGCTTTTTAACAAAAAAATTTTCAGCTCACCCAAAAGTAGAGAAAAATTACCATCATCTAACCTCAATAATTATCAATATGCTACAATTTTTTTCCCTCTACACTGCCCCCAAACACACTGGACTTTTTAAACTCCAGGTTTTATACAAATTCCTCCTGTTTTTTAAAAAACCCTTGATCCTACTGACTTAAAAAATCTCAAAATGAGCTAGACTCAATGAATGGTGCATACCTGTAAACCCAGTAACCTGGAAGGCTGAGGCAGGAGGATCACAAGTTCAAGGCCAGCCTCAGCAAACTGGCAAGGCCCTAAGCAACTTAGTGAGACCCCGTCTCAAAATAAAAAGTAAAAAGGGCTGGGGATGTGGCTCAGTGGTTAAGCATCCCTGAGTTTAATTCCCAGTATCAAAAACAAAACAACAAGAAAATCAAAATGCATCATCACATATAGCACTATTTTATTTCATTCACATGTCTATGTGATTAAATATATTTTTCACTGAAAGCTACATAAAAGTTTGAAAGCCGGTCATCTGGAGTCCTTATATATATGTGTGTATATGCATGTGGCACCTTTCTATTTGCATCTCTTCTTGGATTCTGGGACAAGAGGTAAGAGGAAAGTCGTAGACAAGAGGAAAGCCGTAGACTTTGTAGTAGTAGAGTGTGAAATGAAAGGTGAATCTAAGGGTAATCTAGGAAGCTAAGAAGAAATGTTATCAACTTTTTCTATGAGACTGAAGGTCACCAAAGCAAAGAATGAATAGAGACAAAGAGGAAACTGAAATGACAGATAAAAGAATTAACAAAATAAATTCTATTTACCTTTGGTGTCAGGAAGATTATATGCAATAGCCAACTTCTTATGTTGAAATTCTTTTAATTTCATTATATTATCTGTAAGTAGATATCTTTTAGCTAAAAATTAGGGGAAAAAAAGTTACATCATTTTTACTGCTTTACACTTAGCAAATAACATAAGTAGAGTCTGAGCTAATGATCTGATCTTATTGTTATCTATTATGACATAAACTTGGTAGGGAAAAATATCTCGAAACAACCAGCAAATGAAAGTATTCAGTAAAATAAATTTTGTTTGTGTGTAAAAGGAGCTAGTTATTAACTGTATATGAGGACTGGTTGACAGGAAGCTGAGATTTGAAGGACAAAATAGTTGTTTGCAGTGTGGTTTAAGGGTAATAGACATTTTTTTTAAGCTGTCATTTAAATGTAAAACAAGCATATCGTGTTTTGGTTTATCTGGGAGCATATAGTAGAGTGGAAAAAGCTATTATACAACCACTGAAACTTCTAGTTTTGTCCTTTGTGAAATAAAAGGATCATGGCCTTTCAGATCTGGACTCTATCCTCAAGATAAATCATCACAACAGCTTAGTAATTTGAGAAATATCCATACTTCGGAATTCTCGGCTGTGCACGATATAAAATGGATGAAGTATGGCAAAGCACCCAATAAAAGAATTCTGTGTACTGCCAATATTTATGAAAAGTCAGTCCATGGCATGATTGGGAGGTCTCCACTGTTAACCTAGTTCAAATCTTGCCTCTACCAGTTCCCTGTGACCTTGGGCAAATGACTTTAACATTATAGTGTTTCCTCCTCTGTAAACAGAGGTTTTCTCCCACTCTGAGGAGGTAAACCTTTCCCATTAGGTGTTTGGAGGAAAGGAGTTATTACATGTAAAATGCATTAGAAAAATGCCTGACACAAAGTGCTACACATGTTTATCATCACTCACTAGCATTCTCAGGTTTAACCATTGGTAAGGTGGTAAGGATAATCTTGAGAACAAGGAAACCCTTTCAAGGTCTTTTTATTTGTAGCAGCAGAGCTGAGAGTCCAAACTGAGATCTTCCCTCCTAAACCCTGCCCAAAGGGTGAGGAGTGTCCCGGGAGAGCAAGTCGCCCCTTGCAGTCCTCCTTCCGTTTCCACGCATTGGGGGCTTTCACGAACCCCAGGGGTCATTGCCATACCCACGTGCGACAGGAGGGCAAGGGCGCGCTCCAGGCCGATGAGTGATTCTCCAACGAGAGGCCTGCCAAGGCTTAACACTCCCTTCCTTTCCATCCCCTCCCCTCCTTCCAAGGCCTGATGCCGCGGATACCTCCGAGTGGGCACCGGCAGCAGTTGGAGCCTGCGGCTTCCACCCCGGGATAAAAAGAAGTCCGTGTCGTTTGCTGCAGAGCTCGTTCCAAGGACCGAAATGCAGCCATATTGTCCCGGGCCGCACCACCTGTGAGAGCTGGGGGCGGGGGACGGATCGCAGAAAGCTCAGATCAGGATTCATCCAATCTCTGAGCCCACAGGGCGGACTGTGTCCCGCCCCTTCCCTGCCTACGGCCCCCGGCCAGCCCTCCTCTTGGTACGCTCCAAGATGGCGGCCCCCGTGGTGCGGCGCTGGCTGCTTCTGGCTCGGAAAGTTCCTTTGCCTCACCTCTCCCCGGCAGGTTGGTGACTGCTGCCCTGGTGGGGCTTCTTCATTAGGCCCCTGATTACTCCATTCCTTGAATGAAAGAAGCGACAAGCTTTCCAGAAGAGAGCAAATGCTTTGGGGATCTGGTCGCTAGAGAAGCCGTTCGGGGTGTGTGTTAGCGCAGAAAGGAGAGGTAGTCTCTGACCCATCTCCTTCCTTAAAATAGTAGTATCTGCCAGGTCAAAGGTGTGAGAAGCAGAGGAAGGTTATGGCATGAGAGATTTTGCGTATGACTGTCAGATTTGTGTGTTAGGGTGGTCGTCTTTTTGCCCACCATGAAAAGGTGTAATAATACATCCACCCCCTTATCTGTTTTGAAATTTTGGTCCTTGAAAGTGTTTCAGAATTAAATGGAGAAAACATTTCTTTTTTGTAGTGGATAGTTATTTTTAGAGACTATTATTGCCCAAGCAATATTATCTGAGAGTAAGCAGGTTCAAGACAGTTTTCTCCCACTCTGAGGTTTCCCAGGAGAGGCATCAGGTAAATGTTTTCCTTACCATCTCGCCTTTCCAGACCCCTGGTCTTCACTTTGCACAAGATTTTTGCAGTATTTATCTCACTTTAACCTAATGACCTTGGACACAATTCTTGAACCTTTCTTTGCTATAGTTTTCCAGGTGCAGATAACAAATGCTAATAATTACTTGTAAAATACTTTGAATCTGATGAGGAAAACTTTGGGGAAAAGTTTTTAAATATTTACAGAAGTCAAGTTTACAATGATTCCAACCAAATAATCTTGATAGATGTGCATGATTACTTGATTAAAATGCAATAATCATATTTAGTGTTTCCAGAGGCTTTTATCTCCTCCTTTCAACCAATTCCCTAGCCCCTTTATAAAAAAGAGGAAACATATTAGCACACTCTGGCTCACACTTAAGGAACAGCCATTAAATATCAACACAAAACATCCTAGGTGGCCACAAGAAGTTTTCTGAAAAGTAAGTGGTTGCCTTAGCTAGTAAAAATATTTAATGCCATGCATTTGGCAAAATTGTTATGCATAAGTATTAGCCATTCTAACAAAGAAATGGAAATTAGGGTGAATTGAGAGACTTTTCCAAATGGCATTTTGGATTTAGTTTAAACTGTTGAGCTTCTGGCAAGTTATACTTGTGCTATTCCAACATGGTAGTTATTAGCATGGGTCGCTATTTAAATTTGAAATAAATATAAATAGAATGAAAATTTCAGTTGTATCGTGACACTACTTGTATTTTAAGTGCTCAGAGAACGGATGTGGCTCTAGGCTACTATTTTGGATAACTTAGAATTGAACCTTTTCATCATTGAGAAAGTTATATTGAACAAGCACTGGGTTGGATATAGATGAAAGTAGTCTCAAAGTCAAGAACTGAAAGCTATGAGGGAGGTGATATAAGTAAATAGAGTAGTTCAACACAGACCACTTGGAATTTGAAAATTCTGATAAGGAGCTAGATTTATGGCAAAATTGAAGCATTTGCTCCATTACAAAAGAAGAGAGGAAAAATATTTTGTACAAATTCATGACACAGATTTGCAACACTGATGCTTCTATCTGTTCTTCTTAAAATCATATGGAGGAGTACAACTAAAATGATCAAGAGAACGAAAAGAAACTTAACTGACATGAAACCCAAAAAGAAAATGACATTTATCAAGAGCCTAGAGGAAAGAAACCTACTGGGCATCATTACATAGTTGACATTAAAACATTAATAATGCACTCAAACTACTGAGAGAGGCATTGTTTTCCCACCCTGCATAGAAAGAGGGAAAGAGGCTCAGAGATAACATGTACTTTGCCTAGTTTTTCATAGCATTTATTATTAACAAGGCAAGGATTTAGAGTTACCTTGTGACTCTAAGGCTCATCTATTCCCATAATCACACTGCTTCCCTCTAAATAGGGAGAAATGTTTGGAGACATTTGATTATTGATGGAGCCAGTCAGTTTTCATCAAACTTTGAAATTTTGGTCCTTGAAAGTGTTTCAGAATTAAATGGAGAGAACATTTCTTTTAGTAGTGGTGAGACTATTATTGTCCAAGCAATATTATCTGAGGGTAAGCAGGTTTAAGAAAATTTTGTATATACTTTTAGATGGTATATTCAGAGTAGGATTGAATAGGTTTACAAACCTAGAACTATAAGGCTGGTATCTGTCCCTTTGCTAATTCAACTGTGATCTGAGGAATGTCTTCATCATCATTACCTAGGAACTTATTTAGAAATGTGGAATCTGTTCCTGCTCTGAACCTACGGAATCAGAATCTGCATTTTAACAAAAATTGATATGCATACTAAGATTTGAGAATCTGATCTAGATAGTCCACTTGGCTGTTGTCCACTCCATTCAATGTTCTTTCCCTGATTCTGTAGAAAATGCTTTGGTTGTAACATTAATATATAGACCTTCAATTCATGCATAGAAATGGAAAGAATTACAAATGCTGTCATTTATAAAGTATTTCAGAAAGATGAAAATCCTGCTTTAAAAATCTTAACAGAAAATGTGTTCTATTGCTTCTGTAGCAAATTAACACAAATTTGGTGGCTTAAAATAGCACAGATTTATCTTAGTATTCTTTGGGTCAACTGTCTGACCTGGGGTCTTATCTTACTAAAATTAGGGAGTTGGACTGGATATGTTCCCTTTTGGAGTCTTTAGGGGAGAATCCATTCCTTTGCTTTTTCCGTATTCTAGAGACCTTTTCATCATTGAGAAAATTATATTGAACAAGACCACTCACATTCCTTGGGTTACAATCCCCTTTCTACATTTTCAACATGAGCAATGGCCAATCATTGTAAGGTCCTCACTTAACTGTCCTTCACATATCACATTTACCAACAGACTCTTCTGTTTCCTATTTTTAAGGACCCTTGTGATTACATTGAGCCTATCTGTATAATCTAGGACACTGTCCTATCTGATTAGCAAGTAGAGGGGAATTAACCCTCTAACATGTAACATATTTATAGGTTCTAGTAATGGGGCATGGACATCTTTGAGGGCTATTCTGCCAACCATACTTGGTAACTTATTCCCATGTTTGTCATTGTTTTGTATTAGAGCAACTATAGAAATTATCTATTTGCCAAAATTAAGTTCTTTATCCTTGTATCCATTTCTTTTCATTATACCCGCAATATAGATTGAGAATGATTACCCACTACTTTTTTTTTTTAGAGAATTTTTTTTTTTAATATTTAATTTTTAGTTTTCAGCGGACACAACATCTTTGTTTGTACGTGGTGCTGAGGATCGAACCTGGGCCGCACGCGTGCCAGGCGAGCGCACTACTGCTTGAGCCACATCCCCAGCCCCTCCACTACTTTTTTAAGCAGAAAAAGACATATATAACCAGGCACTGAGTACACATGCTTGTAATCCCAGTGACTAGGGAAGCTGAGGCAGGAGGTTTGCAAGTTTGAAATCAGCCTCTGCAATTTAGTGAGATCCTGTCTCAAAATTAGAAAAAAAAAAAAAAAAAGTTGGGGGAGGGTGTATGTGCAGGGAATGTAGCTTAGTGGTACAGTGTCCCGGGCTTAATCCTTAGTCACACACACACACACACACACACACACACACACATACAAAAACATAAACATACACACATACCTTGGGGGGAGCCTGGGTTTATCTTTTGTAAAGTTATTAGTCCTAATTCATTTTCGTTCTAGTTTGTTCATTTCTCTTGAACAATTGCACACAGAGGGTGTTCTGGCAGTTCTCAAGTTTTCTTTCCATTACCTCTCCAGCTTTGTATTTCCCAACACAGAACACTTGAGCAGTGATCTAAATAATTGTCTTTTCTGACTCCAGAAAAGGAGCCTTCCATAGAAGGGTGGTTTCTTACGCTAGAATGAAGATGTAGAGAACAAATAAGAGATAATAATAAAAGTAAAGGATAAACCACTGGTATCTTGAATAAGTAGCTTAACAGCTTCCTCAGTTCATGTTCACATAGAGAAGGGCTGCCATTGTTCCCCACAGAATTGAGAGAGCCCTTACTGGTTTTAGAAATTGGCATTCAGTTTACATAAAAATTCTGTTATAAGTAATAAATGAATATCTGAATTGATGCTTTTGGTTCTGTGTCAGTGACTGTTAGAGCATACAGTGACCTTAGGTATCACCTAGTCTTGCTTGATTTGCAATGGTAGAATCTGAAATTTTCTAATAGCTGGTAAAACTCAAACTAGAACTCAGATCTCCTTTCTCCTTAATTGGTGTACAACTCTACACCTAACATAATGCCAACAGCTTTTAATCATCCTTCTTGGGATGATTCCTAAATTTAGGAATATAACTAATAATTTATAATATTGTTTATGAGACATGACTCAAAGTTATAAATATCTAATACTTTCATAAAATCCATTTGAAATGTGATCACTTAAATAGTTGTTATTTTTTTTAGAATGTCTTTGTGCCCCTTTTGAAACAGTCTTAAGAAACTTTTTCTTACTGTATATATCATTGTTTAAGTTTTAGGACTCAAATTTAGATATTCTAATAAAGATCTGATCTGTGCTTTAGATAAGAGAAGTATTGGATTGTGTATAAATACACATGGATGGATCTGGTTATTTTAGTTGGAGGATGGATAGAGAATATCTATTATTATGTTTAATTGGCCCATCCCGTCTAGTTAACGTTTGGCTTATTGTCTGCTATGATCTACAGGTAATCATCAGCCATTCATTCTATTTTGTTTTTCCTTTTTAAAAATAGGTTATTAAGATATAATACATATGATACAACTCACCCATTTGAACTATAAAATTCAATGGTTTTTAATATATGCACACAGTTGTGCAGCCATTACAATCAATTTTAGGACAATTTTTATCATCTTAGAAAGAAATCCCATGTTCATTATCAGCCATTGTTCATTTTCCCCCATGATTTCCCAGTCTCCACTCCCAGCCTTCTACAACCAATAATCTACTTTCTGTCTCTATAGTTTTGTCCATTTTGGGATTTCATAAAAATTGAATTATCATATGTGGTTTTTTGAGGCTGACATCTTTTTTACTTAGCATAATGTTTTGGAGATCCTTTATTTCTAATTGCCAAATATTCCATTGTAAAGATATACCACATTTTTATGTTCATTTATTAACTGATGGATATTTGGGCTGTTTCCCATTTGTTGTCCATTATTCATGTACTCTTATATGTACAAATTTTGTGTAGACCCAAGTGTTCATTTTTCTTGGTTATATCTACCTGGGAGTGGAAGTGGTAGGTCATATGGTAACTTCATGTTAACAGTTTGAGGAACTGCCAAACTGTTTTCCAAAGCAGCTGCTCTACTTTACATTCTCACTGGCAATATATGAGGTTCTAGTTTCTCTGCATCCTCATGAGTATCAAAAAGCCATCATTGTCTGCTCTTTGATTATAGTCATCATTCTCGATGTGAAATGGCATCTCCAGGTGGTTTGGGTTGGTATTTCCCTACTGGCAAATGATGTTAAGCATCTTTCCATGTGTTTTATTAGCTACTTATATGTGCATATTTATTTGTGTACACACATTCAGCCCTCCATACTCACAGGTTCTGCATCTGTGGATTCAACCAACTGCAAATTGAAAATATGTTTTAAAATTTTCATCTGCACTAAACATGTAATTGTTCTTTTTTTCTTGTCATTATTCCTGAAATAATATAGTAAAACAACTATTTACATAGCATTTACATTGAATTAAGTATAATAAGTAATTTAGAGCTGATTTAATGTATATGGGACAGGAGTATACCTAGGTTATATGCAAATTCTTAGCCATTTTGTCCCAAAGATTTGAGTATTCAAGAATTTTTATATCCACAGGGGATCTTGGAATTAATCCTCCAAAGACATCCAGGGATGACTCTGTATACATTTTATGGGGTTGTTTTATTTTTGAGGATGTCTATTTAAATCCTTTGCCAATCTTTCAGTTGACTTTGTTTTGTTTTGTTTTGAGTTGTAAGAGCTATTATATATTCTGGGTATAAGTCCCTTGTCAGATAAATGATTTGTAAATATTTTTTCCCATTCTGTGGGTTTTTCTTTCATTTTCTTGAAAATGTCCATTGAAACACAAAAGTTTTTTAATTTTGATGAAACCACCATTCATTCTTTCTCATTCATTCCTTAAGCTCATGTTTATTGAGCAATGCCAGGCATTGTGCCAGGTACTAGAAATACAACTATGCCATCTTGTGTGTTTCCTTAAATTTGGCTTTTTGAGTTTCTCTTATTTATCACGAGGGTGCTGGGTCACTTATGCAAAATTTGGGTAAATTTGCTAATCCAGGTTGGAAATATTTTCAAGACTAATAATTTAGGAATTAAACACAGTTCAGCAGTGTTTTGAATTCCAAAAAGGAGTTCTAGGGCTCACCTGGGCCATAATTTTTAATGATAAGAAGTTTTCCTTGCCCTGTCAACATTTTGATCCATAAGATTATTGTAGATGATTTCAATTTTTCTGCATCTTTACTTGTTAGAAGATGAATGCATTTTGTAAACTGTGCAGTAGTTGTTTTTTTTAAGTTAATATTAAAATATATAACCTAGTGTTTGAAGATATGACAAAGATAGTGTTTCATAGTATGGATATATGAGATGAAATCATTGAGAAACCATGCCTGTTGAGATCATTGCCTTTATTTCCTCAGGAAAAAGATGTCTGCTTTCTGCAGCATATGTGGACAGCCACAAATGGGAAGCAAGAGAAAAAGAACATTGTCACCTTGGTAAGTACCTACCTTGTGGCTGTTCTGCGTGTCATCTGCAGTCACTCCACATGTCTACCTTCATTTACTCATTTGATGTGTATGTGAAATGATGCTTTATGCTGGTCAATTGAAATAACCATATTTTAAGTCCTAAAAGACCTGTACATTTCTAATATTTCATGTTTGCCTGATGATTAGTCTCCTGAAGTGATAAAATGATTATTTTCTTTCTAACTTGTTCATTTTTATCATGCAGTTTTTATGTAGCCTGTCTCCATTTTATAGAATTTCACATTTCTTCCCTTTTTATTTTCAGTCTCTTCATTTTTCTTAACTCTTCTTGTGGTCTTCAGAGCTGTTTTTGACTCTTTTTGTTACCAGGTAACAAGTTTGAAAACAAAGTTGGAATCATTTAGGGAAGATCATTGACCAACATCTTCTCAGAAAATAAGTTCCTAATTATACTTCCCTTATTTCCTGTGAAATATTGTACAAAAAGCAACCTTTCTTGTATAAAATGCCAAAGCCTAAAAGAAATCACTGACTGTGTGCACATTTTAAAAATGTTCACACTTGAGCCTTTTGGTTCTGCTTGTCCTTTGGTACATATAACATCATCAAGACATTGGCAAAATCAATAAATGGATCATAATTTTATAAGACTGATGTAATTTTTTAATCCATTCCAGTGCTGATCTAATATTTTCTCTCAGACTTCTTCCACTGTTTGGGGGGAGTTATGTCAGATAAGAATAAAGTCTTCTTTTGTTTATGGATTTTTCCCATTAAGTGTGGGGGACACGGGTGTCAGTATTGATGACCTTATTGGGTGTTCCAAAATAATTTTATTCCTTGATGATGTGATTGCACAAGCAGAGTTAGTTGTGAGCTCTGGAATGGGTATATGGGGATGGGTTAGCCAAAGCAGAACTAGAAAGATCTGAGGATGAGTAATCCTAACCTCTCCTCAAGGAACTTACAGTCCGGTTCTCACTGTAAGAGACCCAGCAGAGCCTTTTTTATAACAAGTACTTTTTCTCGGGGGGTGGGGGGGGTGGGGGGGCGGGGTGGGGAGGACTAGGGATTGAACTCAGGGGCACTTGACCACTGAGCCACATCCCTAGCCCTATTTTGTATTTTATTTAGAGACGGGGTCTCACTGAGTTGCTTAGAGCCTCTTTTTTGCTGAGGCTGTCTTTGAACTCACCATCCTCCTGCCTCAGCCTCCCAAGCCGCTGGGTTTACAGGCATGCACCACCAAGCCCAGCATAACAAGCACTTTTAATACTCCTCTTTTATTATCTTGAAGTTAAGTTAAATATAATACATTAATAATTAATAATATTCTTAATATTAATAATATTACCTATTAATAATATTAATATTACCTATTAATAATATTCTTAAAATCTATATCATTACTATGATCCAAAGAAGAAATAAAAGGGAAGTAACTTGCAACAAATGATGTGTATTTCAAAATATAAATAAATGCTTAGGCAAAACTATACTAAAAAGACAATGAAGTAGCTACATACCTGCACTTAAATTAGAGTCACTGTGAACAATGATAGAAACAGATGGGTACAGATGTGGTATGCTGGAGAATTCAAATACCAGGGTGGCATTATCATAATGACATAATTTTATTTACAAAATGAATAACTTCAAAGGTCTGTCCTCATACAATTTATGTTGAAGTTGCATTTATAGAAAATATAACTGATTTTCAATAATGAAAAAAAAGCCTTTTGTGCTTCTATGAAAAATGAAATTGGTTCTGTTAATTATAAACAGATTTTTTTTTTTTTTTAGTAGTTATGACTACCTGCTTTAATACAGACATCATGGTATGTGGGGCAAAATTTTTTAACCTTTTATTTGGAAAAATTTTAAACTTAAAAATAATTGCAAAGAGCTCCTCTCTACCTTTTACCCACCTTCACCTGTTGTTACCACTTTGATCTATTTGCTTTTGCTTTCTCACTGTGTAGACATATAACACACATTTTTAAAATAATTTGAGAGTTTGTTTCATACATTACAGCCCTTTATCCTGAATACTTCAGCATACATCATCTGACATAAGGATGTTGTTATATACCATAGCATTGTTATCAACTTCAGTAATTTTAATATTAATATAATAATTTAACCTTTTTATATCACTATTTTGTTAATTGACCTCAAAATGTTCTTTATCATATTTTTCCATATTCATAGGATCCATTATAGGTTTACATTGCATTACATTGTCAAATTTTTTTAGTCTTTAAGCTGAAATGGTTTCGTATCCTTTCTTTGTTTCGAATGACATTGTCATTTTTGTAAGATTCTCATTTCTTCTTTAAATAACATATTCTCTTTTGGGGTTTCTCTGTGCTTTCCTCATTAGATTCCAGTTATGTTTCTTCATCCAGAATACTCTTAGTGATGTATCCCTATCAGAGCATCACATCTGGACACACCAGATATCCTAATGCCTTTACTAGACTATGTTAACTTTAATCACTTAGTGAAGTGTCTGATTTTTTCCACTGTAAAGTTAACTGTCAGTGAGGAGCAAACATCTTGCTGCTTATCAAGTTTCCCCTTACATTTAGCATCTATTTATGCTTCTGGCCTGGGTCAGTCTATACTACAATGGTTGCAAAGTGATGATTTTCCAAATCCATCAGTTCCTTCATACTTACTTGTTAGCACTCTGTATTCTACTATAAGCAATAGTCTTTCCTTCCTTCCTTCTGTCCCATTTCTTTCTCATTAATTAGTGGGATTTTTAAGAAACAATTATTGCCATCCTTAATTATTTTGGTGACCCAGTTGTCCCAGAATTGGCCTCTGAAGCTGGCTTCTGTATTCTCTTTTTCTCTCTCAAAATTTCTTTGTTTTCTCATTTAACAAAATGTTCCAGGTTTATCTTGTACCTTTCCTGCCCTAGGCCTGGACTCAACCTTTTGTTTGAGGAGCTCTGGTTCCTTTTGGTGAGGAACGTCATTAGAAACCAGGATTTAATGTAATTTTTACTTCTCATCCAAAGTAGTGGACAGGGATTGGAAAATATGGATGCATACACACGTAAACCTGCCTGTGTGCACATCTGTATCTATATACATGCATGTATCTATATACATACATGTATCTATATCTATATATATACATGTATCTGTGCAGATACACATATATAGATTTTTTAGAAACAGAGCTTGTGCCAGTACCATTTCATTCCTGTATGATCTTTCCTTGCCTTGCTCTAGTCTAAATTTGTATCTCTTCCATACTGAGTCCTGGTTCCCACCAGAGACAATGTTCTGATGTGTTGCACAGTCACAGCAATGCCGGTCACCTGCTTTCCCTGTCTTCTGTCCAGAAATTGCCAGCAATTCCTTACAATCATTGTGACAGTAAAAAAAAAAAAAAAAAAAAAAAAAAAATACCCCCACTTATACTGAAGTGCCCTAAAGGGCTATACTGTTCTAGTGACAACACCAACATAGCTTCACATAATTATATAGCAAAGATTGTTCTGATGTGTCATATGAATTTTAAGGAAAGTGGTATGAGTATATATGAGGGAATGACAAATTCCAGGAAAGTTTTTTTTTGTTTTGTTTTTTTGGTACCAAGAATTGAACCATTTAACCACTGAGCCACATCCCCAGACTTTTTTTTTTTTTTTTAACATTTTCCCAGGTTTAAAGGAAAGATTAGGAGACAAGGCCACTATATTTTGACATCTTGTTTGTTCTGTTATTTGTACACAAATCCAGGGGACTTTATTGCAGATACCTTAGTAAATAGAAGCTGTTTACCAAAGAATGAGCATAATCTGCAATGCATAAATATCACATGGAGGTGCATAAATATCACATGGAGGTAACTTTGTCTCCTCTCTGTTAAAACTAGTATTCTTGGAAAAGCAGTACAAGCCACCATATACTGAATACTTCTTGCCACTGTGGTAGTTGTTCGTCTGCCTAGAATACCCCCCTTTACACCCTAAATTCCTATCCAGTCAGAACCTATTTTTCCTACTCTACTCTTAACAGTGCTTTGTCCCTTCCTTACCTAGTGTGATGTGAAGAGTTTGCACTTAACTTATGAGGCAGACATCGCTCTGGCTTTGTAGCCCACTTCTGCAGCTTTCACCTCTCACCCTCCATGTCTGAACCTATAAATTAGGGATGATGGTAATTCCTGCTTGAGTGCCTGGCACATAGAAGATGCTCCAGAAGTACGTGGAATGAATGAGACCCCCTAGTTCCCTCGCTTTACCCCTAGATAAAATGTGTGAAGCAGTTTTGGAACTCAAGCTGCTCAGAAAAAAAAAAAAAAAAAAAAAAAGAGGCCTTTGGAGACTATTTTTTTTTCACCACTGTATAACAGAATGTAATTGTTATTACCTCTGTTAAAACGGACACACTTTTCACTTATACGTGCCATTAGTACATGCTTCTCCCAACTTTTTATTTCCGTGTCTGGATGGAGGCTGTGAGCACTGCTGGTTTTGCCTGGGGCTGCATCCCTGCAAATTGGTCGGTAGATGGCAGTGTGGCGCCTGCGGGAAACCTGAATTGCTCATTGAGAGTCTAGCATTGGACTCGCGGCGCTCGCTAGATGAGAAACGTGCAGGAACGCGCTGGGCGGTGCTCGGCATGTGGAGCGCTGTGATTGGTCGCCCTAAGCCGAAGGGCCGTGAGGTGCTCTAGGCGGGCTCGCTGATTGGAGGAGTGAGGAGGGCCGATATGAGGCTTTAGTTCCTGCGGTTCCTATTGGGGAGCTTGGGTCCTTGAGGGCTGAGCCGGTGGGAGGGCGTGGTTCCCTCCACTGGGTGATTTTACCTCTGTTGACCTTCCAAAAAATTTTCTTTTGCGGTGATTGCTGTAATACCTGAGATTCTACAGTAGAGTCTTACTTTTGCATTAGTGTGGAATTCGGTTTTTAAAAAATGCTTCTTTATTACAGTGTTCTATATGCATACCTAAATGTACACAAATCGTAACACATAGATTCTCACAAAGTGAGCAAACCTGTGTAAAAAATAGAAGGTTCTTACCCCTCCAGAGGCCCTTATAGCCCCTGCTTTTTAAAGGTAACCATTGTCCTGACTTATGACATCATAGTTTACTTTTTTTTTTTAATGTTTTATAAAGGGAAATAGAAAACATACAAAAGTAGAGAGAATGATGGTCAGGAACCCCCTTTATCCATCACCTGGCTTCAACAATTATCAGCTCATAATCTTTTATTTTCTCTCCACTTGGGTTTCCCCATCCTGATACTTTGGATTATTTTGAGGCAAATCCCAGGCAAAATAATAATAATAATAATTGTGCCATAAATATACTGATACCTGTTTCTAAAAGTTAAGGACACTTTTTACTACTATTATCACACCTAAATTAGTGGTTGTTTAAATATCATCAAATATCCAGTTTTCCATTTCCCTGATATTCTTCTGGGTATGTATTTTTTGGCGGTTTGATTAAATCAGGATCCAAATAAGGTCCATACATTGTGGTTAGTAGATATGTCCCCTTCTCTTGCCTCTTTTAAAAACTTTATAGAAGCATAGAAAGAGAGAGTAGTTGAAAGCGATTACCTGCTCATGCCCTTTCATTGGTAACTCACCTCCTTATCCAATTACTTTTTAACAAATTTTAATTATCAAATCACTCTATGTATTTTGATATATACCTCTAAAAGATAAGGATTTTTAAAGATAACCATAATACCATTCACATATCTAAAAACTAGTCATTTAAAAAAAATAATTTAAAAGTCCCTCAGTGTTTACATTTCCCCAAATGTCTTATAAACTTTTTCATTTACATTTATAGGCCCCCCCATACTTTATTTGTTGAAGAAAACAGATCTTCAATATAGTTTTCCACATTATAGATTTGCTGATTTCATCTCTGTGGTGATGTTTAACATGCTCCTCCTAACTTCCACGTGTCCTGTGTAATGGCCCTTCGAGAAAAAGGCTTGATTTAATTGAAGATTTTTGTTTGTTTGTTTTTGCTTATTTCTTTTGGCATGACTGTGTCGTAGGAGGTATTTTCTTTTGTCAGGAAGTACATAGCATAGGGCTGTTCCTTTACATGTTAAAGACTATGCATGCTCATTGGTTGGGTCCGTTATTTTTATAAACAGCTATAAATTTGCTGTTATAATTCTTATCTTTGCTTCATTCATCAATTCTCCTTATCATTTTAGTTATCCTGCAACAGTTTGTATAGAAGAGGCAATTTTCAAAATATCCTTCAAAGATGATTAGTGAGGGTATTTCTTTTAATGTCATTATGAACTTAGATTTAAACAGTTAAGGTACAGTTAATATTTTTATTGATAGGTCCTCAGTTCTTCATTTGTGTTCTATAAAGCCCTAGGAGTTCTTGGGCTTTCCTACTTCAGTCAGATGATTTCAACTTTTTACTATTTTTGTACTGGGTTTCCCTTAGGCTAAAATAAACACTAAATTAAAGCATCATCTCTCAAATTCCTCTACTAACTTGTAGCTCTGATGGGCGAAGTACCAGGTGAAGTTGTCAACCTTAACCAGTCAACAGCTGGTGAATTACAGAATAGGGCCCCCAGTGATTAGGACTTCAGAGAAAACTGTTTGAGAACTAGGTGGGATGCTGGTTGAAGGACAGGTGGGGAAGCTCCCTGGTTTCCTTGAGAGGAAGTTTTCTGGAGGCAGCCTGCCAGGGGGCAAGGGCCCAGGTGACTCGAGCTGAATTGTATTCATGAGCCTTATGGATTAAATATTTGTTAAAAAAAATATATACATATATATATATATATATATATATATATATTTACCTATAGATGGACATAGTATCTTTATTTTATTTATTTATTTTTATGTGGTGCTGAGGATCGAACCCAGTGCCTCATATGTGAGAGGCAAATGCTGTGCCACTGAGCCACAACCCCAGCCTGTGAATTAAATATTCTATTTCTGATTTTTCAATTTATAAGTAATCACAGAATAAGGAACACTTTTTGGTTTTGGTTACTGTTTTTCTGTGTTTCTATTTTTGTTTTTTGAGAACTCTCTTTCTTAATCCAAAATGTATTATACCATTAATTTGTGAGGTTTACTTTTGCTGTGTCATTTCATTTATGGAGGCCTTTGACTTGTAATTTTTCAAATCCTGCTTTTGAGCCCAAATGGGGATTTTCTGAAGTCTGCCTTTCTCATTTTTGTCAGTTCCGTATTTGTATCTATGTGGCATCTATTCATTACTAAGTCTCATATTTACCATCTTCTGACAGTTGTAGAGATGAGCCTGCCTTGTATATGTTATCCTTCCCATTTTCTTAGCATATATGTGTACATAGCTTGTTTTCATTCTTGTTCTTTATTGGACTTGTTTTAAAGATTCTAGTGACAGAGAAACAAACAGAAGGAAATCTAAAAATCTGTATCCAAACTGGTTCCTAGGTTGGTTTTCCATACTTCCTTCTGTTACTTCTATGCATGATATGTTATCTGCCCTTGTTTTTCTTTGAAATGTAGAATTAAAAACTCAGTTTCAGCTATAGTTTTCCAAGATCATTTCTTCTAAAAAGAACAGTAACAACCTGAATCTGTTTATTATATAAATTAGATAAGGTACACTTATGGCCCAAAGCCCAGTAAGAGCTTAGTATTACTTGAATGGATAACAATAATATACAATTATTTTCAAAAAGTGAAGAATTGAAACTATTTCCCACTCCAGCTACCAGCCTCCAATCCAGGATCCATCCATCTTTTCTTTGGTGACCTTCTTCACAGCAACTTTAACTTTGAGACCACCCTCTTTCAGAATAGACTTCTTCTGCTACAGATTTTATGATCAATGAGGAGATTGTCATTTCCTTACTGAGAATTTTATGTGCTAGGAAACTATGGTACTATGGTCTTAGCCTGGTTAAAATTACCTTCTCGCAAAATCATTATCTAATAACCCACCTAATCTGTAAAAAAAAAAATACTGCTTTTTTGCCTGTAAGACTGTTGTGTCTGGAATTATTATAGTTTTTTTAGGGCTATGTTTATCTAGTCAATTTCTCATACATTTATTGTCAGCTTTTCTGTGTTCATGTGGTTTATGTAGCTAGATTTTGTGTTTTTATTTTAACCAATCTGATAATTACTAATTTTTTTAACTAAAAGGTTTAGTCTACTTATTGTTATTTCATGATTATTGATACATTTGAATTTATTTTCCTAATTAGTTTCATGTCTCTAATCTCTCTCTAGACTGATTAGCAGTTTTCTTGTTTTTTACATTTTTTCCCTTCCACTGACATGGAAATTACACCCTTAATTTCTACTCTTCTGAAATTGTTGCCCATATCTTCTAACGTGCATATTGAATTTTAATTCTAATATTCATCAGACTTTATTATCCTTTAGAATACTTTAAGTCAAGACACACATATGTGCACATACATACACATGCACAGATACCCAACCGTATGCAGTTTTCCAACATTAAAGTTCTGTCCTTTAAAATACACACACAAGCATTTTATTGAAACAGTTTCCCCCCAGATTTAGCCAACTGTATTTACTCACCATTCTTTCTTTTCCTAAAACATCTAAATGCTTAGTGTGTGTTCCTTGCTAATAAATTCTCAGTTTTTGTTTGTCAAGAAATATCTTTCTTTTGCCCTTTTTCTTGAGAGAGAGTTTTGCCAAATGTACAAGTCTAGGTTGAGAGCTTATTCCCAGCATTTTGCTTACCTTTCTTTATTTTCTGTCTTCCAGTGTTCCTATTGAGAAAACCCTATTGGTGTGTTGGGGTTTTTTGTTTTGTTTTTTGTTCTTCCTTTGTAAGTTATGTTCTTTTTTCATCTGGCCACTTTTTTGAGATATCCTCATTTTTTAGTCTTACAATAACATACCATGGTTTGGGTTTAATTTTAGTTATTTGACTTGAAGTGAGTCTAAAAATGTGTATGTTTTATCAGTTCTTAAAAAATTCTCAGCCATCATCATATATTACCTCTCCCCATTCCCTTTAATTTACCTCTTTTGGAAATTCCATTACATGTATTTTAGACCTCCTTATTCTGTTTTCTATATCTTATAACTCCTTTGATAGGTCTCATTTTATCTAATATTCATTTATTTAGGTACCAATGATTGAACCCACGGGTACTTTACCAGTGCACTACATTCTCAGCCCTTTTTGTTTGTTTTTTATTTTGTGACAGGGTCTCACTAAGTTATTGAGGCTGGCCTCGAAGCTGAGATCTTCCTGACTCAGCTGCCCAAGTCACTGGGTCTATAGGCATTGCCACTGCGCTCAGCTCTAATTTATTCCTGATCTACTTTTCAGTTCACTAATTCTCACCTCACCCATGCCTCACCTGCTCTTTAATTTTTTCTTCATTACGTTTTTAGAACATGTTGATGTATTATTTACATAAAATGAACTGTACATATTTACAGTTTAAAATTTAATACGTTTTGACATCCGTGTAGGCTATAGGACCCTGAAATCATCACCACAATCCAGCTAATGGGCATATCTATCTCCCTTCCAGTTCTCTTCCTACTGCTTTGTAATTCTTTCCTCCTTCCTCTTTGAGCCCTATACCTATATCCTTAGGTAACTACTGATAATGCTTTTTGTCCATGTTTAGAATAGAATTTTATATAGTAAAATCAGCTCTTTAAACAAAACACTAAGCTTGTTATAATTTGGATTACATAAAAAGCATGAATTATATCCCCAAAGATGCACGAGGGCTGCCTTGATAATTTAGAATCCTTAGGGGACAGTAATCCTTACTGTTTGCTTTGTAGGGTACATTGTTTTCTAGTTTATCTTTTCACACAGGAATAGCCCTAGTTGGTCATGGCTTTACCTCAGGAGCTTCTCGTTTTACAGAATTCTTGATTTTATTCCCCCTAAGTCATTAAAACCAAAGCTCTGTGTCATTACTATCCACAGATGTTCTCAGGAGAACTGCCACCATTATTAATCCCTCAGGCCTTCCAAGTTTGTGTTCCCTATTATCTTTGACTTCTGGCAAAATAATCACATCTACCTTCTTGAAATTTCAGTCATGTATCTTAAAAAAACATTTTTTAATATTTTATTTAGGTGTTTTGTTTTATGGTGGGAGGAAATTTTAAAATAATGTATAGTCCATATTATTTCAGAAGTTGAATTCCTGTGTGATATCTTCTTTAGCTTAGGAACAACATCCAAGACACAGAGACTAGTGTTTGACTGGCTGCATCACAGTTTTAGGGGGCTATTCATTAAAAAGTTGGATAGCCCTGTTTTACCTCAAACCTATAGAATTAGAATCTTCCTTTGGGTGTGAGGCCCAGCAACCTGAAGGTCTAAAGCCCCTCATGCAGTATATATCCTCCACCAGGTTTGTGTGCCATTACACTTCAATATTTGTAATAGTACAGAGTCCTCAATAAAAACACCCTCGGATCATCAGTGATATTGATGTCTTCAACTAGAGAGACAACTTATACTTGCCTGCAGTTCAACATTTCCACATTGTATGGACAGTTTTGAGGTTTGTTAAATGTAGAATTTAAATTTCAGATCCATTTTCCCATATAGTCTTTGTTGTCCAAAACCATTAGCTGCAGTGTGTATTCCTGAGGAGCTGAATAACAAGCAAAAAACCATCCTCTTTGGCACACCCCCACGAACAGAACCTGCGCATCTGCTGGCCCCTCGCTGAAACATGAAGTGTGACTTTGACCGTGGAAACCCACGGTCCAGAAGCCTGTGGTGGTGGCCCTCTGCAAGCTGCAGCTGTCCCCGCTTTCCTGGCCCTCCCCGCTCTGTGCAGTTTTCTGCCTCATTCATCACACCAACACTATAATGTGAAGTGATTGTTCACATAGTATATTTAGCATCAGACCTTTCTCTGACTTGCAGTATGCTAATATTATTCATCAGATGCCAGCTCTGCAGCTGTTGCCTTTTTTGAGGGCCTGTCCAATTGCACTTGTCTGAAGCTGCCTGGGTGTGAAGGCCTTAGGTGGAATCTTCAGTTATAGCACTAACAGGTCATCAATGAAGTCGCCTTGATCCAGTGTTTGTTAGGCTCAGGGCACTGTGTGAATGAGGCCTGTGGGCCATTTTAATTAAGCCAGTGGCTCCTGATCCTGCTTTTTGAATTCAACAAGTAAACAGAGGTGATTCCTTATGTTGCCTGTCATCGCAGCAGCACAAGAGCTTTGACTAGAAAGTGATCATAAAGATCTGGCATCAAGAGAGAGCTGTTTGACATCTAGTCCATGAGCAAGTAGATTTAACAATATTAATTTGCCTTGGTGTGAAGGGTTTTTAAGGATTTATTTGTTATTTTTATATTTTCTTTAATAACCTGGCTTCAATTCCTTTAAGATAGTCTTAAGAACATCTATTTAGTTTTACATCATATTGGGCTTTAGGGATTTTACAAAGTTGTTTTCTGACTGAATGCAGAGGTGCTTGCCTGTAATCCAGCAACTCCAGAGAGTGAGACACAGGATTGCAGTTTTAAAGTCTGAGCAACTTCAGGAGACCCAGACTCAACACATTAAAAAGGTCTGTGCCATACAAACAAAGATGTTGTGTCCGTTGAAAACTAAAAAAAAATAAATATTAAAATTCTCTCTCTCTCTCTTTCTCTTTAAAAAAATAAAAATAAATAAAGCAAATCTTTTGGGGCTGGAGATGTGGCTCAAGTGGTAGCGCACTCGCCTGGCACGCGTGCGGCCCGGGTTTGATCCTCAGCACCACATACAAAGATGTTGTGTGCGCCGAAAACTAAAAAATAAATATTAAAAAAGTTCTTTCTCACTCTCTAAAAAAAAAATGGTCTGTGCGTGTAGCTCGTGGCAAAGTACTTGCCTCACATGACCAAAGTCTTGCATTCAATCCCCAGTACCACACACAAAATAGTTATTTTTCCTTTCATCACTACTTAGTCATTATGATCCCTACCCCAGGGAAAGAAGAGAAAATGTCTAAATGCACAGAAAGAGATCAATAACAAATACCTGTTTATTGATTAACTCTGAATGTCTCCTTATTACTTGATGGCAATTTTACCCAGCAAGGAGTAAAAATGTGTTAGAAATCTAGTGACTTATTTTTCTCTCCTTGTGTTTCTTTTATTTTTTCTTCAAGGGTTTACTAAGTGCCTTTCATGGAACTGTTTCGAGGATTGAGAATATATCAGTGAATTCAATCTTGCCTTTGTGGATTTTACTTTTTAGTTTAAGACGCAAAACAAAATAACAGGCCAAATTATGTAGGTATTTATGGTTCCTAGAAAATATTTTGAATTTTATTCTAAGTATAATAAAAAGTTATTGGCTGGTTGGGAAAAGACAATGACAGAATCTGATTTGTCTTTCAAAAGCCTTGCTAGGGTTGTGGCGCAGTGGTAGAGTGCTTGCCTGGCATGTGTAAGGCACTGGATTCCATTCTTAGCACCACATAAAAATAAACAAATTAAATGAAGGTTCATCGACAACTAAATACATTTTAAATAAATAAATAAAAGCCTCACAACCTACCAGGTAAAGATTAGATTGTAAGGGTAAGGCGATTATTAAGACAAGATCAGTAAGTGACAGATATTAGTGGCTTAGCATGGTAGTAATGAGATACAGATTGGAACCTGTAGGAGATGCTGACAGTGAGTTGTAGGTTGTGAAAAATGGGGTCAAGGATGATCCTCACTTTTTGACCTGAGTAAGCCAGCCTGTGTTTTCCCACCCCATTTACTGAGATGGGAAAAGCAGGTTTAGAGTGGAAGGTTGAAGAATTAAGAGGGCATGTAATGTTTGGAAGACCTTTTAGATAATCAAGATGGAGTTGGAATTCTAGTCAAAAGTCAGGGTAGGTATGTGTGTGGAGCCTACAGTCTGTAAATGAGGAGAAAAGTCAGGGAGAAAATGAGATCACCTAGCAGCTGAGCATAAATGGTGAAGGGGAGTGTGTTGTGCTACTTTGGCTTGAGACACTCCAATATTTAGATCACAGGAAGATGAGAAGAGCCTGCAGAGGAACCCAAAGAGGGAAAGGGAAAAAAAATTTCTTGAAGGATAGAATGGTCAACTGTTGATAGGGATAAATAGGTAAAGTAAGATGAGAATGGAGAATTAGCCACAGAATTGAATAAGGTGGAGGTGGTCATTGGTGTTGGTGGAGGGGTAGAACCCCAAATTTGATTAGAGTGAGTTGAAGAGTGGGAACTAAGGAAGTAGTGACAGTTGGATCAAAAATGTCTCCTTGAAGGAGTCTTACTGTTAAGGGGAGCAGAGATAAGGAGAAGGAACTGTGGAAGTTAATGAGAAGGGGGGGGTCTTTTGTTTTTAATGCTATCCATGCTTTGTAACAATAGAAGGCAAAGTATATGGGCACACATGTGAGTAGCCTGGCATATTTGACACTAGGAAATGGAAGTTCTCTTATGATTCAAGATAAAATCATGAGCTGAAAGTGAGAGTGGTAGGAGAAAGGGAAATGCTTAGCATTTCAGATATTGTTAGAATGATATAAAAGTGTAATCTCAGAAATACCAAGTATTCCTATGAATGTTCTGCTAAAAAGAACCAAAATAGGAAGAGTTCAAGCCAAAATCACTAAGCATAGTCAAGGAGCTTCCTGATTTGTTCAGGAAATGCATAAAGGGCACTTGATAAATCTTAATTTTTAATTTTTTGGAATAACTAATATATTGTTCAAAGTGCAAAAGGAATATATGGGTAAGCAACAAAGATTTCCTTCCCTGCTTGTCCTCCCATCTAATTTATTTTCCTGGAGTGTGTTAAAAATAACCCTTGTGTCTATGTCCAAAGATATTTTATTGATCCATTTTTTAAAGGTTAAATATGTGCTAAGAATTTTTTATATCCTTACTGAAATGAAATAAACATTTTAAATTACTAATATGCATTTTTCCTCTTTAATTTGTATAAAAATCATTTCTAAAAAAGAGCAAGAAGAAGCATCTGTTTTAATACTAACTTCACAATGTTGGCAGCCATCTGGCAGAAGTCTTATTTGTTAGATTTTTCTTAAGAAACGTGTGTGTTTAACAAGGTTCTTTTTCCATCTTTGTCTTCACAGCTGATCTCGCATCTTTAATGGACCAAACATATGAGAGAAAGTTGCCTGTTAGTTCTTTAACAATCTCACGGGTAAGAACATTTAAACTCTTTTTCCCCCCTAAAGAAAAAAGAAGGAAGAATGCAAGAAATATTCTTTATGGTAGATAAGGCTGTGTGAAGAAAGACTATGCCTCATAGTTTCACACTTTTTCAGTAGTGTGGTGTGTTTTTATAGACTTAATAGATATTTTATGGTATAATAGCAATTTTGTTTGGGGCTGAAATAAAAGGTAACAAATTTTCTAGTCACCAGTGTTAGTAATCACTATTTTGTATCTTATTTATTTTAATTTTCTCTAGGTACAATATTCAGCTGTCTGCTACCATGATTTTTTTAAGTCAATATGCTTTTCAAAATAATACTATGCACTTGTTGGTATTGGAAGTATTTCTGGTAGCTGAGAAAGTCTTTAGAAGAATAAATACTAGCCAGGTGCAGTGGTGCACACCTGTAATTTCAGTGGCTTGGCAGGCTGAGGCAAAAGGATTGCAAGTTTAAAGCCAGCTTCAGCCTTAGTGAGGCCTTGGGCAACTCAGCAAGACTCTGTCTGTAAATAAAATACAAACTATAAATAAATATAAAAAATATAAAATATAAATAAAAAAGACTAGAGGTATGGCTCAGTGTTTAAGTGCCCCTGTGTTCAGTCCCCAGTACCAATGTTAAACTGCTGCAAGGCAGTGGATAATAGAATAATACTGGCTAGGAATCAGAAATAGTAATTGAAATTAATAGTGACCATTACTGAGTACCTTCTATGCCAGTTATTTTATTAGTTTCTTTTTTTTCCTCCACATTTTAAATTGGTGCATTATAGTTGTATGTGATGGTGAAATTTGTTATTACATATTTATACATACACACAGATAACGATATAATTTGGCCAATTTCCCTAGTATTTCCCTTTCCTTCCCTTCTTCCCTCCCCCTCACCCTTTTCCTCTATTCTACTCATCTCCCTTCAGTTTTCATGATATTCTCCCTATCCGTATCTTTATTTTCCTTTCTCCTCTCTAACTTCCACCTGTGAGAGAAAACATATGACCCTTGACCTTCTGAGTTTGGCTTATTTTGCTCAATATAATGTTTTTAAGTTCCATCCATTTTCCTGCACATGACATAATTTCATTTTTATTTATGATTGAATAAAAATCCATTGTGTATATATGCCACATTTTCTTTATCCATTCATCCATTGATGGACACCTAGGCTGATTTCATAGTTTGGCTATTGTAAATTGTGCTGCTATTAACATGGGTATATATGTATCATTATAATATAATGACCTTAATTCTTCAGGATAAGTACCAAAAAGTGGTATAGCTGGGTCATGTGGTGGTTCCATTCTGGTTTTTTTCTTTCTTTATTTTTTTCTTCTTAGACATACATGACAGTAGGATGTATTTTGACATATTTTACATACATGGATTATAACTTATTCTAATTAGGATCCCATTCTTGTGTTTGGGCATGATGTGGAGTTACACTGGTCATGTATTCATATCTGAACATAGGAAAGTTATTTCTGATTCATTCTATTGCCTTTCTTATTTCCATCCCGCTCCCTTCCCTTTATTAATTCCCCTTTGTTTAATCCAGTGAACTTCTGTTCTTCCCTCCCCCCACCTCATATATCGGAGAGATATATTCTTCCTTTAGCATGACAGTCTCCAGTTTCATCCATTTACCAGCAAATGCTAGGATTTTATTCTTCTCACTGGCTGAGTAATATTTCATTGTGTATATACACCACATTTTCTTTATCCATTTATCTGTAGATTGGTCCCATAGCTTAGCTATTATGAATTGAGTAGCTATAAAATTGATGTGCTATGTCACTGCAGTTTGCTGATTTTAAGTCCTTTGGGTATATGATAAGAAGTGACATAACTGGTTCAAATGATGGTTCCATCCCAAGTTTTCTGAGGATCCATTCCTGGTCCTTTGAGGAATCTCCATAGTTGCTAATTTATAATTCCACCAACAGTGTGAATGTGTTCCTTTCTCCACATTCTCTTCAGCATGCATCATTGTTTGTTTGTTCTTTGGTACGAGGGATTGAACTCAGGGGCGCTTCACCACTGAACTTAGTCTCCAGCCCTTTATTTTTTTTTTTTAATTTTGAGACAGGGTCTTGCTGAGTTACTGAAGCTGGCTTTGAACTCAAAGTCCTCCTGCCTCAGCCTTCTGAGTCACTGGATTACAGTTGTGTGCCACTGCTCCCTGCTATTTGTATTCTTGATGGCTGCCATTCTCACTGAAATAAGATGAAAATCTCAGTGTAGTTTTGATTTGCATTTCCCTAATTGATAATGATGTTGAACATTTCTTCATACATTTATTAGCCATTTGTATTTCTTTATTTGTTTCCTTTGCTGTGCAGAAGCTTTTTAAATTTTTTGATACCATCTCATTTATTAACTCTTGGCTTTATTTCCTGAACTTTAGGGGTCCTTAAAAGGAAGTCTTGTATTAGTTTCTTAAAATACATTTTTTTTGTTAATTCTTGCAGCATTATGTTTACTTAAGATAGAGTGGTTTAATAACCTTTTCAAGTTCACATTCAAACCCAGCTACCTGTGATATCAAAGTTTTTCTTTGTTGCTTTTCTCAAATACATCTGGTCTTATCTAGATCACACATTCACTTTGTAATATTGGGCAATGGGGTTCCTCTTCCTTGGAGGGATCCTATGATGCAAAAATGACATCTTGTGAAAGCTTTCAATTCAGCTGGTCATAATTTAAAATTATTGGACTTATATTTGACATTTTAGAGGAGAACTGAAAGATTATTGGTTCATTCCTGATGTGATGTATAAAACTTTTGTGGACTGTTATACTTGGTATTAGTTTAGATAACACTTTAAGATTTAGAGAATTTCACATACATTTTCTCATTGGAGCTTCATACTCTTTAGGGCCAGAGCTGTTATCCTATTTCTACAGATGGAGCAACTAAGCCCCAGAGGGGCTGTGCCATCTGTTTATGCCACACTGAAAGCTACCAGAGAGCTGATTTTCAGGCTCAGGGCCTGTGTTTGTACCACTTTTCATCTGTACCTTAATGGATTTCTAAATCAAGTCCACAAGTCTCATTTATTTTTACAAAATCTCCCCACTTTTACTCTTCTTCTTCATGAAGTTTTAATTATATTCACAATATGCCTCTGATTTTCTAAAATGGAATCCATCCTTGCAATAATTTTTTTCTATTTGTTTATTTGTATTATAGTTAAGGAGCATACTCAAACATTTTATGGTTTGAAGAAAGACTTTGTTAGAGGAATCATAAGTTGACTAGCCTATAGCAGAAATTGAATCAGAGTAAGAAGAATGTTTAGAAAATAAGTTCTCCAAGATTTTTATGTTCTGGGCAATATTGTTTTCAGCCATTAGTGTCTTCATTCTTTCAGCCAAATGTTCCCTTTATTGGGAACTTAGGACATAGAGATAAGATCAGGATTTGAAGATAAAAGGTGATGACTACTTATGGGGATAGTGGAACACGCTCTGTCCTTGTTCTGAACAAGTTCAGCTTTGACTTTCAATCAGTTATTTTTTTAAGTTTTTAACGAATTTTAAACAATATTTTTAATTGTAGATGGACATGATACTTTTATTTTATTTATTTTTATGTGGTGCAGAAGATTGAACCCAGTGCCTCACACGGGCTAGTCAAGCACTTTACCACTGAGCTATAACCCCAGCTTTCAATCAGCTTTTCTCACCAAGGTTGTTCTATACATAGAAAATTAGAAGCTAATATATATTGTCTATATTGGCATAAAAGGATTTCAAGGATGGAGCCCTGCCAAATGAGCATTGTTTCAGTAAAACAGATGTCCTGTCCTTTTTAAGGTCAATGTGAAGTAGACCGACTATATGTCATAATTTATATTCAGCCAAGGATTTCTTTTTCTCTTTTAGTTTGTGGACAACATTTCATCTCGAGAAGAGATAGATCATGCAGAATATTACCTTTACAAGTAAGTTTTCCATTTCATTTCGCTGTGTGTTCTCATGCCCTCTGCCACTGAACTACTCCTAATCCCTATACCCCCTTTTAACAAAAAAAGATGATATGTTTCATATATAATATTTGACCTCTTGATATTTAGGTGTATGTTTTAGAGACCTTATCAGTATATAAAAAGCTTTCTCTCTTTTTCTTTTTTTATTTGCATCTGTATTATAGTCATATTTGAAAAAAATATATATATGTATATATGAGACTGAATCCAGGGGCATTTTATCACTGAGCTACATTCCAAGCCCTTTTTATTTTATGTTTTGAGGCAGTCTCGCTAAGTTGCTGAGGATCTCACTAAGTTATTGATGCTAGCCTTAAACTTGTAGTCCTTCTGCCTTAACTCTCTAGTCACTAGGATCACATATACTATTTAAACTAGTTTCATATAAAAAAAAGAGATTATTCTCTTTTTGTAGTGCTGAAATTAATAACCTCACACACATATAATATTGCACATAATTCTCATGAGCAAATACATTTATAATTTCAGTAGCTATTACCAAATTGCATTTCACTGAGGTTTTACCAGTTTACAGTCCTACCAGCAATGTATGAGAGAGGTCTATATTTATACCTTGGCCAACAGAATAGTATTTTCACACTTGGTTTTTGGCCAATCTCCTTGGTGAAATTTTTTATTTATATGAACAGGTTGACTATTTCTTATCTGAAATGCTTGTGGACTAAAAGTATTTCCAATTTGAGTTTTTCAGATTTCAAAATATATGCATAGACTCTACTGGCTGAGCAATCTCTAATTTGAATATCCAAATCTGAAGTGCTCCAAAACCATTTTCAGATTTCAGGTTTTAGAATTAGAAATATTCAACCTGTATATATCATCTCTCCTTTTTTTTTTTAACAGATTAATATATACTCTGTATAGATATTGGTCACCTATTTTTAATTAACTGTATATGCTTAGATATTTCCTACATTGCTCCCACCTGTCAAAATGATACCTTACAACTAAATTTTTATTGTGATTCCTATTTTAAAATATAATTTATTATTTGTTTCAATTCTTAGATTCCAAAAATAGACTCAGATTGAAATTTAAAATGTTTCCAGTAAGCTTTTCATTAGTTTTCTTTTTTTTTCCCCCTGGTTTTTTGGTTTTGGGGTTTTTTTTGTACTGGGGATTGAACTCGGCCACTGAGCTACATCCCCAGCCCTATTTTGTATTTTATTTGGAGACAGAGTCTTGCTGAGTTGCTTAGTGCCTCACTTTGGCTGAGGCTGGCTTTGAACTTGTGATCCTCCTGAGCTGCTGGGATTACAGGTGTTCACCCCTGTGCCCAGCTCCCTTTTGTTTTGTTTTGTTTTGTTTTGATTAAAAGAATTTTGTTATTTGTATCTAGGTATATTTTTTAGAGTTTACTGTTTTAGTGAAAATTTATTTAATTTTCTTTTTTCAGTTTTGCTAAATAATCATGAGACTTCTTTTTCTAAAAAAATTTAAATTTTAATTGTAGTTGGACACAATACCTTTATTTTATTTATTTATTTTTATGTGGTGCTGAGGAATGAACCCAGGGCCTTGCACGTGTTAGGTGAGTGCTCTACCACTGAGCCACAATCCCAGCCCCTTCTTTTTTATTTATGAGTTGATACTTTATGTTTAAATCAAGTGTCCTAGATTCTACAAATTAAGAAACATTTATTTTAAATCTAAGATTACCTTTAGCTAAGTCCTAAGTTTAAATTTTAAGTCCTAACATCATAGTTGCAAGTGCTCTCGTATCCTTCATTAAGGTAAACATACATGAAGCCAGGCCCAGTGCATAGAGGTGAAATACCAGCAGCTCAGGAGATTGAGGCAGGAGGATTTCAACTTCAAACCCAGCCTCAGCAACTTATCATGATCCTAAGCAATTTAGTGATACCTTGCCTCAAAATAAGACTAAAAGAAAGGGTAGAGGATGTGGCTCAGTGTTTAAGCAATACTGGGCTTAATCCCTGGTAACCCCCCCGCCTCCAAAAAAAAAAAAACATATATATATATATATCCCCAGAGCAATGGAGTCAGTCAACCATGGATTGAGACCTCTGAAACTGTGAGCCAAAATAAACTTTCCTTCCTCTAAGTTGTTCTTGTCAGGTATTTTGGTTGCAGCAACAAAAAGCTGGCTAATGCACTCATGCACCTGATATAACTGCAGAAGTTCAATCAGCTCTCCACTGATCAGTCAAGATTTCCAGCCTCTTTGGGTCTAATACTCTCCATAATACTTGGGGAGATTTGACCATTAGAAGATGAGAAGATGTGGCAGTTATACTATGTGAGCAGAGCCTGTGTCTACAGGCTGCTGTAGAGAAGCTGAGCCAAGATATATATGGACCCCTTGATGTGAGTGAGCCCTGCCTCCTTTAGTAGCTCTTTGGGACTGTAGTGCTGTATTGTAGTTACTTTTATCCATGGTGAAGGGAATATTTGGACTGCCATTTGTGCAGTTCTCATTCTTTTGCTTTGTTTGCCACACAATGCAGAAAATGGTTTCAGTTTCTTAATAGAATTATTAGAATTCTGTCCTATGAGACATAGTGCCATAGTCTTGGAAGAAATATTTTTCAAATTTACAGGTACTTCTGTAACATGTAATTGATTTCAATAATTCAGCATTTATCATATATTTATTGAGCACCTGTTTTGTACCCAGCTCTGTTCAAGTTTCTGAGCATATAGTGATGAATAAGTTAGACCCCACCCATCTTCATATACTACAGTATATCCCCAAGACTTTTCAGGATTAACTCTTCACATGATGTCCAGTTTTGTGTGACTCATAATATTACTGAATGATTTATAAAATCACTATTTCTTGTTTCCATATAGTTCATATAGTGGACTCTTATCTATCATAAATCTGAGGCATTATTTGATATAACATCCCATCTGTTGCTTAATCAGAAATAACATTCTAGCTGTGACATTACTTTTTTTAAAAAAAAAAAGTTCTGTTCCCCTCCCTTTCATTACCAAGAAAATTCACTCTGTTTTTCCTGTTCCCTTTTTTAAAGAAGTAAATGTTTTTATGGCTTCATGTGTACTGTTGTGTTTGTATGAGAATAGGTAAAACTCTACAAAGTTGTGTGTAATGGAGGTTGGCTAGGTTTACTCACTAACGAAATACCTTACTCCTGCTTCCCAGCCTTAGAGAATGTATACAACATACTTATGTCTCAGATAAATTAAAAGTTATAAATTACATAACTTTCTTCTCTGGTTAAAGTCAAGGGTGTTGATTCTGAAGACACCAGGGACCAATTGTTCTATAGTACTTTCACCAATTAGATCTCCAGTGTTTGTTGATGCCTAACAGGCCCATATAGTATAACTTTAGACATCTCAGGTAAACTTAAAACCATGGGTCTAGAATAAGGAAATAGAAAGCAACTTCTCATCCTAGACAACTCAGGGCTTATTGCTGGCCTACCTTTAGAATTTCTCATTTTCCAGGCAGTACCATCATTTACAGTAAATGTAGCAGGACATTTGCATTGGCTCAGCTTCTCTACAGCAGCCTGTAGACGCAGGCTGTGCTCACAGAGTATAACTGCCACATCTTCTCATCTTCTAATGGTCAAATCTCCCCAAGTATTATGGAGAGTATTAGACCCAAAGATGCTGGAAATCTTGACTGATCAGTGGAGAGCTGATTGAACTTCTGCAGTTATGTCAGGTGCATGAGTGCATTAGCCAGCTTTTTGTTGCTGCAACCAAAATACCTGACAAGAACAACTTAGAGGAAGGAAAGTTTATTTTGGCTCACAGTTTCAGAGGTCTCAATCCGTGGTTGACTGACTCCATTGCTCTGGGGCCAAGGTGAGACAGAACATCATGACAGAAGGGGATGGTGGAGGAAAGCTGCTTAGATCTTGGTAGCCAGGAAGCAGGGGCGGGGGCGGGGTCAGGGGCATGATAGAATCCCTTAGGGCATGCCCCCTGTGGCCTCCTTCAACTAACTGCAATTCACCTGCCTATAGTTAACCACCCAGTATTCCAAATTTTAATCCATCAAATGGATTAATCCACTGAATAGGTTACAGTTCTCATCATTGCCTAAAAGCCCCACCTCTGAGCCTTTCTGCAATGGGGATTGTACTTTCAAAACATGAACTTTGAGGTGGACATTTCTAGATCCAAATCATAATAGCAAGTGAGCAGTTCGAAGTTGCAGTAGTTCATGGTGCTGCTGGTACATGCCACCTATCCCAGAAAGAATTTGCATGTTTGAATCTCTAGAAGTACACAATTTTGAAAGTTTAGGGTCTTGAACATTAAAGAGCACCAGGGATTTTAAAGGAGGGATAGAAAGGCTACTTTGGAAACAGCAGGAGAGAAAACAAACATCCAGAGACTTTAGTGGGGTGTGCCCTATTCTCTAGGGGCCAGCAACCCTATGATCAGCTAATATCCTGCTGTTTGTGAACAGAAAATGACAACACCAAGGGAAGGGAAATGAAACTCTAAACCAACAGTAACATGAATTAAAGATAATTGAGGCAATTAATGCAGGAAACTACATAAGTTGACCAAACAAGGAAAAAAACACTTGCTAATATTCTATACATCAAAAAGGAAAAGAAACCAAGATCCAAACACTGAAAAGGTTCAAGTGAAGTAAAGTCAAATATGAACGCCAAGAAAACAAGGCAGGCTAAGAATGGTTTAGATTGGGTTGTAACAGATACAGAAATGTTAATTAAAATAAGACAATAAAATTGAACAAAATAAATAAGACAAAATAGAAAGCACTTGAGCCAGATACTTATACAATATGGATGGTTTAGGCTGGGAGGTTGGAGGAAGGCAAAGAGCTACTCTTGCCTAGGTATTCTTAGCAGGCTAAATGAGGCCTGGAGGGAGATTCAGCCAGGCCATGCTGCCTCAAGCCCTTTGCTTCTGCCAGAGAAACTGTGCCTCCAGCTGCTTTATGTTTTGGGATCTACCGAGAAAATTTAGAGAGGTCTGCAAACTTGGATAAGAATAAAGTTGTATATTCGTTTTCACAAACCTCTCGGTAATATTTAGCATTCCCTTCAGTTATGAATATATATAACAGATCACTGTACTATTGGCAGCATCTGTACCTTTCTCACCAATAAAAATCATTTTTTTCATATCACTTATTACATTTGTTGCATATATCTTAAACCATGCTCATCGCAGCTTCGAAATTATGTTAGTAATTAAAATCTGCTGCTGGCTAGTGTTTCATGTATTAATGAAGCAGCACATATGTTACCTTATCTTGAGAATTTCTCAATATCTTGATGATTGTACCTCAATATAATTGGGTTCAGTTGTGAGAAGCCAATTCTGAGAATGGATCCTTAGGCTTCCCAGATTGCCAGAAGGTTTTAGACACACAAAAATGTCAAGGATCCTACTGGGAGCTCCTGTTTGAAAATAGGTTCCTTTGCCTATCCCTACTTCTTTCCCTGGGCCTTTTAAGGTATTGTAGGTCTTTGTTTTCTTTTCATACAAAGATTACTTTGTATATTTTCATCCGGACCTTATAGAGGAAGACAAGCATGTGACTGAGAAGTGTTCTATCTTCCAAATGAAAATTTAGATACAGCCAGTCACCTAAGTTTCCCCAAGGGAGTGGGAAGAAGGTGTGGGGTGGGAGAAGAAGGCCCAGAGACACTGTCTTCAGGAGATGAGGGCTGGGCTAGGCAGTGGCAAAAATGGGTCTGCTTTATTGCAGTGTGGGGGTGATATAAGAAGCCAGGCTGCTTCCCAGCAGCAAAAGCAGCAGTAGAGAAGGTTCTGGGTCAGGAGAAAGCTAAGATAACAGGTCACTGACAGAACTGACTGGTCATCTGATTGGTGGGATATAAGAAGTTGATTGCATTTATTTTATTTAATAAGAGATTTGTTTACAAATGTCTTATGTTGATTTTAAAAACAGTCAAGTAAAACATTTTCTTTCTAGGTGAAGGATTTTTATTTTCTACCCACTTGCCTTCTCATTGGTATCTGAAAGAAAATAGGGCTTCCTACCTTTGCTTTACTGTAATTTACAGCATTCTTAAGAATTAGATCTGAATCTTTATTTACCAAGGCAAACCTTTCTCACCAATTAAAAATCATTTTTTAATATCGCTTATTACATTTGTTTCACATATCTTGGATTGCACATATCTGAGACATATAGATTGCATATGCCATCTGTAGAGGCTGTGAATGTCAGCCACTGCCTTCTCTGAGCAAATGAAGGGGACCATGTACAATTAGTGGGGCAATTCTGTAAAAACATTGCAGTGTTTTCTTAGTGCAAGGTTTTATCATGAAGGAACCTAGGTGGAGCTATAATTTCTTTAAAGAAAACCGAGGCAGAAGGGATTCCAGAGAGACCTTAACATAAAGTGTGGAGCAAGAATAAATCACAATTACAGGATAAAATAAATCCCTTGTATTTCTTGTTGTCTGTGTGGTATTGTTGTTTGTTCCTCGAGAACCATAGTCTTAGCTTTTCCTCCTTTGGGTGCCTATCTATGTGGGGGTCAATGTTATTTTACAGTGAGCTTATATGTAGAATTTCATATAATGGGAACTTCCTTTTACCATTTTGTGGAGAACATCTTTTCTGGGCCACTAGTTTGTAGTTCTGAGCTCAACTCCATCCCTGTGCCTTGTCTACATAGTGACAAGTGAGCGGGAGGCAGGCTCTGGCCTCCATTTTCAGAAGGTAAAACTGCATGTCATTGGGAAAATTGTGCCATCAGTAAAAGCCATTATTTTTATGGTTATAACAAACTGTAACAATTCCTATATTAGGATTTGATTACCACGCTAATGGAATGCAAACTCAAGCCATAAAAATTCCTCCTTTACATTTGCTATCCTCTTTACTGAGAATGTTTGCAAATTGCCTTTTTAAAGGTTTATTTAGGCTTTTGAATCATTCTGGGACAATGGTAGTTTACGGATGCATGAAATTAAACTTGTTCCTGTTACTATTAGAGCATCAGTAATAGAACTGATCGTTTAATCTGCAACATAATGGTCATTCCTGAAAGATAAGTGATAGAAATTTCCAGTATATATAACATTTCTCTTTATTGAGAACTTAATACTTTTTGAAGTAGCCTTTTGTTTTTTAGCAAAGATGTGGATGTTGATTTACTTGTCATACAATAAGAAAAGATTGTTGCAGCGCTCCAGGGGAAGCTGTGCTTTTCTCAGAGTGCAGTTCCCTATTTTGTCACAGAGAGTGGCATGCCACCCAGTAATGAGAGGAAGTCTCAGTTGCGTGGCAGGCTGTGTGCTGCCAACACATTCATCCACACTGTACTTTGGCCTCAAGCATCTTTCATCAGTTGCTTAGCTGACCTGGCAGATACCAGGCGTCCCTGGTTGGAGATGGATGGCAGGTCAGGAACAGCTGGGGTGAGGCAGATGGCAGCCTGCGTGTCTCCAGGTCCTGGGTTGGCAGCCAGCCTGCAAAGAAGGATCAAAATAGCTTCATTTTTCAATAAGCAAAAATACCCTGATGGTTCCTTGGAAGGCATGGGTACCACCCCAGGTCTGTGTTGTAAGAATCTATTTCTGCCTGTAAGGAGAGAAGAAGGTGGGAGTTCATTAAGAAGGAACGCGTACAAGTTTGTACAGTACTAATTTTCCTTTGAGGGCACAGAAATTGTGCTTTACAGTATTAAAAGACAACATTAAAATTTTCTATTATCATATATCCAGGTCCCATTTTGCTTAAGCATTTTGTTTAAGAAAAGAGTAGGAGCCTAAAAGAAGGAAAACAACCCTTTTTATAAGTGCTTTGGTTAGTTCTTGTTTGCTGATCCTTACCACAGCCTGGGAGATAGAAAGTTATTGTTAATGGCTCTGATTAGACAACAGCAGATTGTCAGGGGCATAGCTCATGCATTGCCAAAAACCCAGGGGAGTTGGTAGAAAAATGAGAACCCTCTGCCTCTACTACTTCAGACCCTGTACTTGTCATTTATTTCAGTCTGGAGTCTGCGTATAGGAGGGGTGTAGGGGTGAACCTTCAAGTGGTTTTCCTAGCTCTGGTTCAGACATACCCACTGATTTTTCCAGTGATTACTCCTTTTTAATTTTTCTGGTGTGACACCTAGGTACCTCTGGAGTCTTCTGTATTAACAGTCCGTAGTAGTCCATGCTGCTGAGAACACCCATGTTTACATCTTTGTATAGATGTATGCTTTTGTTTCTGTGGGATAAATATATAGGAGTGGAATGGTTGGAGCATATGGTAGATATGTTTAACTTTTAAAGAATTTACTGAATTGTTTTCCAAAATGGTTTCAATTTTCAATCCCAGAAGCAGTTCCAGTTTCTCAACATTTTTGCCAATATATTTAGCCATATCAGTGTGTATTTATTTGTATCTCATTTTGGTTTTAATTTGTATTTGTCTAATGACTAATGCTATCTCCTTTGGCAGAGTATTCAAATCTTTTGCCCATTTTTTAGATTAAGATGCTTGTTTCTTGTTATTGAGTTTTGGGAATTCTTTTTCTCATGGTCTCGTGTTTTCATTAACTGAGCAGTGTTTTTCAAAGAGTGGTTTTTATTTTTGGTGGAAGTCCAACTTCGTTTTTTTATTTTATGGATTGTGCATTTGGTATTATCTAAGAACATTTCACAAACCAACACCACAGATATTTTTCTTCTATATATTTTTTAGAAGTTTTGTAGTTTTACATTGTATAGTAAAATCTATGATCCATTATGAGTTTTTTTTGTGTATGGTTTGAGGTAAGGATCAAAATTAATTTTTTGGCATAAGGATGCCTAATTGTGACAAGGTCATTTATTAAGACTTTTTAAATTGCCTTTGTACCTTGTTGGTAATCACTTGTTCATATATTACAGAGTCTGTTTCTGGACTCTTTTGTTCCGTTGATGTCTATTCTGTTCTTTGTCTTGATGCAAATACAACATGTCTTAATGGCCATAATTTTTAAATTTCTTAAAATCAAGCAGTGTAAGTCCTCCAGCTTGGCTCTTTTTCAAGTTGTTTTGGGTAATTTAGGTCCTTTCCATTCCTTATGTATACAAGTGTATGTGTACATATGTACACATGCATACTTATATATATATATACACACATGCATTGTTACATGTAGAGATGGCAGAAACTATATCAATTCAAGAAATATGTATCAAATGTCTTATATATGTTTTGAATTAAGAATGGACAAAAAGGAAGATTATAGGGAATATGAAAGGAGAGATTGATTTTGAGAATCACTAGACATTCTTTTTCTGTGGAAAGCAAATTTAAGCTGCTCTCTGATAGGATTTGATATAGAAGTATACAAGGAGAGATACCATGTCTAGAGGACAAGTGATACTTGGTTCTGTTTATAATGGAAGTTCCAAAGCCAATGGAAGGTTTAAGATTATTTTTTTCATTCACTAAATGGTGTTATATTCAAAGAAAGGGTATGTTATACTCATTGTAATCGAAAGATTATAAAGTGGGGATAACTACAAATGTGGGACAATTCAAAATCAACTTAAGTCCAGGATATACTAAGTAGGTAAATTGACTGTATTTATGTAATAGGATTTATGTTTAGAAGAAAACGTGCTTTGGACAGGCCAGAAGAGGGATCAGTGTTCTCAGCAAGCAGACATGAAAGAGGTAGAACTTGAGATGGCCTTGAAAAGTGATGCACAGAGGAAATAGGAGCAGGTGATCAAAATGAAGCAAGCAGGATAGGTGAAGTTGGAAGAGGAGATGAGAACTGGCCTTGTGGGGACTGTCCTAATTAGGAGGAGTAAGGCCTTTTAGGGTGTAATGAGAAATAAGGTAGACAAATTGTGGGAGGAATAGAATGCTGGAAGAGAGCAGGGAGAGTTTCAAATCTGTCATCATCACTCGTGGCTAGGAGATATATCAACTGCTATTGTATGTTTAGAGAGGACTTAGGCAACATTTTTAAAGTTGCAAATACTTATGCCCTTTGACTCAATAATTCTACTTCCAGATGTCTAACCTGCTGATATACATTCATATATGTGAAATAATGCCCGTTTTGGAAAGTAAAACTGTATGTTGATCAATAGAGGCCTGTTAACGTTAAATTAATTGTTCTATAGCTATACGGTATAAAACTGAGTGATTGAAAAGAATGAAGAATTTGTATTTTTATTTCATACGGAATAAGTTGTAAAATGTATTAAGTGGAAAGCGAAGGATTTTGTGTGTTTTACAACTACTGTAGGTTTGTTTGTATGTGTAATATGTGTGCTTTGATAGGGGTGTGTGTGTGTGTGTGTGTGTGTGTGTGTGTGTGTGTGTGTGTACATAGAATGTTTTGGAGTAATACACACATTCACATAAAACTTGTAACATCGATCTCTTTTGGGGAAGAGACCTGGGTGGCTTTTTCCTGAATTCTCTCTTGTACCCTTTGAATTTTATATTATTGGTATCTATAACTTATTCAAGAAATGCTCTTTAAAAGATCCTTGATATAATTAGTCATCACTAAATTCTTGAGAAGTGAATGTTATAATAAAGGTATTCCAGGAAGACTAATAGCAGAGTAAAATTTTTTACTGAAAGATAGAAACGTGGAAGGAAATTAATTGCCTGTGCATATAGTGATAAAAGACCTGTCTTGTGGTAGTTGGCAGTGGAGATGAAGAAAGACTAGTATTGTACACGGAAGGGGAGAAAAATCAATCAATAGGATTAATGACAGGTTGAGTGTAAGAATAGAAAACAAGGAGGGTCAACACTGAACTGAAAAATTAACCCTCATTTAATGGGAAAATGACTAGTACATTGCTAGAAGTATTGAATTGGAAACAGATTTAGAAGGCAGCAAAAGGCTGGGGTTTTACTTGCCTTTTCATTGTACATATACTTGTTTCTAAATTGATAAAACATATTTTATGCTTACTGACCATCTTGGACTATTTGAGAGGAACTGGCCAAAGACCTTTGGAAAAAGAACAACTGCAAAAACATACCCATTAGGTCTTCCTGGTGTGCTGGCACCAGCTAGAAAATTTTAGACTAAGTGACTTCTGAAGTCCTGCCAGCTTTCAGAATCTGTGAAATTGAGGCTTGGATAGTCTAAGAGATTTCCTTAAAGCCATGTGATGAGTCCTAACAGCTGTAAATGAAGATCTGACTTCAAGGCTCATCAGCTAGACTGGTGTCTCTTTTATGCTAGTTTTTTTGTTTGTTTGCTTGCTTGTTTTTGGTTTTGTTTTGTTGTTTTATTTCTTTGTTTGTTGTACTAGAGATTGAACCCAGGGGTGCAGAGCCACTGAGCCACATCCCCAGCCTTTTTTATAGTTATTTAGAAACAGGGTCTTCCTAAGTTGCTTTGGGCCTTGCTAAGTTGCTGAGGCTGACCTTGAAGCCGAAATCCTCCTGTCTCAGCCTCCTGAAGGGATTATAGGAATGTGCCACTGCCCCTGACTTGTACCAGTACTTTTTACTAAGGCAGTCTTAGTAATAAACCAGAAGATAGAGACTGGATAAGTCTCTAGTACTTCATAACAAAGTGATATAGAATTAATTAAACTTAACATAAAGAATCAGCAATAAAAATGCATTTTCCGGGGAAGAAGAAAAGCGCTGAAAAGACTGCTTTGTAGTTAGAATGGTAGGAAAGAAGTGACCTGGATTTTAGGACCGAGTTAGTACCCACTTTTATCTTATATCTTGGAACTGGTTAAGCTGATTCTCTGGACATCAGTTTCCTAGATGAATGATCTGAGATGCCTCCCAAGGCACATTCCTTATCTAAAATTCTGTTTCTCAGTGCCACTGAGTGAGATAAAACTCAGATTTTATCATCAGAAGCCTCAGATTGAAACACATGAGGTTCTGGTTTGTTTAGTTTCTCATGAACTTTATTCATGTAAACAGTGGAATTGAAGTTTCAGCTTCTTTAACTGTGAATATCAAAAGAAAAACTAAAAGATATAAAATTGGACAATAGAAAAAAATAGGGAAACTTCTTAACCTCTTCTGAATTTTAGCAGCAGTCTTCACTTTCTATCTTATTTGTAAACATCTTTGGTAAGTTTTGTGATATGTAAAATTGGGTTTTCACACTTATTTTCCAGGAAACTAATTTTTATACTGTATGTACTTGAGATTTTCCTGTTGTGTGTCTCCGAAAGACCCACAAAGCACGTGATTTTGATGCTTGCATGTACATGGGATTTAAAGGAAAGGGCTGAAGTCTGTTCTAATAATTACAGAAGCCTTTGAGGATTAAATCTTTAAAAAAAACACTAGCATTTTATATAAAAAGTTATTTCCTGTTCCACAGCATAAAGTCCCTCAGTGAAAAAATTATCAGCGATTTTCATAATTATAAAGTCATAATTAGAGTACCAGGAGTTATAGCTATAGGGCAGATAGAAAGGCATGATTGAAATATAGTCTTCTGTTTATTCTATAAACCACACTCCAATAGTGTTTTGCATGTAAGGCAGTTTGATTTGAAGATAATAAAGAGATCTCTGCAGGAGCTGGGGCAATGTTTAAGGGCGAGCTGAGTAGATAAACAGAAGCTTCAAGGAGGGATTTGTGGGAATGGAAGTTTCAGTTGATTGCATCATGATTTTTGAGGCCAACGGCAAATCTATTCCTGAGTGTTTCCAGATGCTGTGTGTCTGGGCAAGAAAACATTTGAGGAGCTAGACATGTTTGATATGAATTCTCTTTAGCGATCTTGGCTGCTATCATTATTTTCATGATAGATTTCCAGTTATGTTTGTTTTGACCAGGCAGATTTTATATCTTGAGGTCTATTCTGTTCTTTTTAATAGCAATGCTGATTTCTTAAGACAAATGGTGGCACCATTTTATAGCTAGTAATAGGCAGGGCTGGGACTTAAAACCAGGTCTTCCAACTGCAGACCATTTTAGCACACAAAAAGCACATTTATTATGCACTGACTGTTCCACAGCTCAGGGGTGGTTGCTGCCAAAAGGTGAAACTCAGATCAGTCCGTAGTCATCATTGGTAAAAGCCCTGGCAGAGTCTTAATAGGAAGAATGCTAGAATTATTTGTTAAAATGAGAACTCTGTGGATCTCACCCATGTAGGTTATTGTAGTCTCCATTTACTGCATTGATCTCAGGTTCATAACCCTCTTGAATCTAATGTATGAAATATGATATGTCAAGAGCTTTGTAATGTTTTGAACAACCAATTAAAAAAAAAAAAAAAAAAGAGTTCTGGGTGGCGTTCTTACTCTGTGCTGTCAGACTCAGCCAAGATGGCCCGCTGTTCTCTGAACGTGCCCTGTGCTTTCTTATCTTGGCCAGTGGTCTTCACTCCCGTCTCTTGCTGGCGGAATACAACCTGTGTTTTAAGGTCTGTCCAAAGTCTGCAATATCCATAAATTTACCCTGATTTTCAGCATTTGAATGTAATCTTTGACCTTTTTTGAAATTTTATTTTAGTTATTTGGGATGTTTGCTCAGTTTTGTCTTCTCAATAACCAAAAAGATCGTTTTTCACTTTCCTTACTTGAGCGCAGTAGAGTAGATAAGAACATGGACTCTGGAATTAGTCTCTGGATCTGAGTATCCGACCTGCTGTCCATTGGCTGTATGATTTAGTTACTTAACAGCCTCTCTCCTTGTTCCCTCACTCATAAAATGGAAATTTAAACTGTTCCTGCTGGGCCTGGGGCTGGGGCTGAGGCTATAGCTCAGTGGTAGAGCACTTGCCTTGCATGTGAAGGGCACTGGGTTCCATCCTCAGCACCACATAAAAGTAAAAAAAGGCATTATGTCCATCTACAATTAAAAAAAAAATTTAAAAAGAAAAAGAAAAAAAAAAAACTTGTTCCTTAGGGTAGTTGGGAGACTTAGAGGATATCTTTTAAAGTTTTTTAGAACAGTCTTGGGACAAAAAAAGTTCAGTGCTCAATAAATTTTGGCTTTAATTCTGGCCGTGCTAGATTTTGACATTTCTTTACTTTTCTGTTTAAAGAAAATATATTTAAATTTGAATTTAGGGTTTTTTTTTTAATGTTTGTATTAGTTATAGATAGGCACAATGCCTTTATTTTATTTGTTTATTTTTTATGTGGTGCTGAGAATCGAACCCAGTGCCTCACATATGTAAGCAAGTGCTCTACAACTGAGCCATGACCCCACCCCTGAATTTAGGTTTTTATCCCCAACGATCTTCACCATTCCCACTGTACAGGCATCAAGGTTCAAGAGTCATCAGGGCTCAGAAATTGGGGGGAAAAGATGCCTGCGAACACTGGTAGTTCAACAGGTTTGTGGGGAAGCTTCCTAACCCTGAGAGATATCCATGCAAAGCTCACACAAATGGCTGTCCATATTGCTAGGCTTACAGAAGCCACACACCAGAAGGGGGCAGCAGAGAGTCGTCTGCCTACTGTCTGGAAAAAGGAAGAAAAGAAGCCTGAAGTGATTCTCAATTAGGAAAAACCTACACCAAAACTGATCTCTGATAAGATTTTATTGAGTGGGTAATCCAAGTACAGACTAGATTTTTTTTAAAGGTGAATTTTTAAGTCTTGGAGCATTTTAAGAGTTGAAATGGAAATTGAGGGACTTCCTGTGATTTTAGCTTTGATATAGCAAGTGCACAAGAACTGCTCAAAATGGTTGATGATGTTTAATGTTGTCAGTCTCTCGACTACTTATTGTATTTTTCCCCCAGTTTTAGAAACCGAGTAAGAGTCTATTTGTGGAGCCCACTGCTATATGGAAGACTGGGCTACAATGGCCTTGCTCTAAGGAGAAATATACATTTTTCCACATTTTAAAAATGACTTCTTATGAAAAACATAATTACTTGCTTTTTAATCTTATAAGAGAGAAATTGGCTCTTAGTATGTTTCCTGCCAGACTTTTTCTGTATCTTTCCATTTTATTTGTTTAAAACTATTTGACAGTAACTTTTAGATTTCACCTATAATTTCAATGCAGTTTTACCCAAAATTTCGACACTTTTTTGGGGGGCGGGGGTGGGAACCTGGGAAGATGGTCCTAAAATTCAAATGAAAAAATAGAGGGCCAAGAATAACTAAGACTCAGTAGACTAAGTAAAATGATATTGGTCCACCAGATAGATGGCAAGACTTACTACAATGCTATTATGAATAAAAAATGAGATATTGACTTAGATGTAGAAAAACAAACCAGTGGAACAGAAATGGAGAGACTCCAGAAATAGATCTATTCAGATGTAGAAGCTTGAGATGTTTTATACATCAAAGTGGAAAGAATGGATTACTTAATGAATGCTATTTGGACAATTGATTATATTTATATGGCAAAAAAAGTATTCATTCCTACCTCAAAACATGTACACTTTTAAAAGTAGACTAAAAATCCTAAGTAGAAAAAGCAAAACTTAAACTTTTAGAAGGAAAATGTAGGAGAATAGTAATAGTGGTATGATGTTGTGGCAGTGAAGGATTTTTTTGAACATTATGCCAAAAAAAAGATCAAAGACTGATGAATTTTAATACATTAAAATATAAAAGTTCTATACCACAATATACACCATTAACAAAATTGAAAGATAATGAAAAGATTTATAATGCATATACCTGGCAAAGGTTAGTATTCAGAACACATCTATAGATCTCTAAGAGGGTAATCCATTAGAAAATGGATAGGGTACATAAATAGCAGTTCACATAATAAAAACCCAAAATATCTACAAACATACAAAAAGATCTTCACTCTAATTAGTAATCAGATAAGTCACAGATTAAAGTGATAACTATTTTATATTATGAAATGTAAAAATGAAAGGTTTAACAGCAATAATTGTGGCAAAAAGAAGCAACAGGTATTCTGACTTGCTACTAGTAACAGTTTTAATTTGTAAAACCACCTTGAAGAGTCATTTGGCAGTGTGAAGTAAAAGTGAGGATGGGCATGGTCCTCTACAGCATTCTTCTCCCAAGGGGATCTGCCTTAAAACAACTTGGGCATGAGTAAGGATTAAATTATACGAATATTCATTGTGGTGTGGTTCATCATAGTTTAAAAAATTGGAACACCTTAAACTTTCTTCAATAGAAAAAAACTGCCATAGTCTTGTACAGTGGAATACCATGTAGCAGTGAACAAGAATGATTAACTCAGAAACAGGATAAGTAAAGAAAGCATGATGAGGTATCTTTCAAATGTTTGATACCATTTATATAGTTTAAAAATATGCCCAAATATTGCAGTTTTATGGTTATGTGTGTAATATGAAGAGTATAAAAGCCTATTCAAAAATGATACACCACAAATTCAGAATAGTATTTAGATATGAAGATGAGGGCTGGAGTAAGGGTAGAATCAAGATATATATATGGAGAGACAGAGAAAGAGGCATTGCTGTATCTATGTTTTAATTCTTTTAATGAAAGATCTGAAATAGGTGTGACAGCTTTTAGAATACGGTGAAGACAAGTGGTCAGCTGCATGGCTGTTCCTTTTTGTATAGTATCTGAATGCCTACTTATAATGCTTTATAGTGATTAATCTCTTTTCTTACCACAAGGGGCAAAACCACTTTTCACATTTGTTTAAAATTTTTTACTTGAACATACTAGAGGCTAATTCTTTCTCACTTCCTTCAAAAAGTCCTGAGGTGAGACCAATGACTTGGGTTAGAGTCCCCTTGGCAAGAACAACAGGTAGTATGCTTGGGATAGAAAACTACCCCAAAACTGTTCTACTGTGAGATAGTCAGTTAAGGACAGGGTACCTTCCAGGTGAATGATTATCACCAGATATTCAGCTTCAAGTGATTTTCATGATTTATCTTTACTTAAAATATTTAATTATAGAAAATTTGAAACATTTTTTTAAAAATAGGAGACAAAATAATATGTCCACTCATGTACTCATTGCCAGCCTCAACAACTTCCCACAAACCCTTGCCCATCCATTTTCATTTATGCCAGTGTCGACCAGCTTTTTCTATAAAGGGCCAGATAGTCAATAATTTGGGCTTTGCAGGCCACACCCAGTTTATGTTGCAGTTATTACTATCTTTTCCCCTAGTCTGCGTCCAGAGTCCCCAGTATCATCCTCAGGTTCAGTAATTTGCTCAGTGGACTCACGGGTCATGGCCTGTGCTTGTACTCAAGGCTAAGCACAAGGATACAAAGCAGAATCAGCAAAAGCAAAAGATGAAGGAAACCAACCGAGAGCTTCTAGGAGTTCTCTCTCCCGACTCCCAGAAGGAGATAGTGTTTGGCCTAAACCACATTGCTCATACAGTTTATGTACAATGAACCACTCTTAGTTTTAAAGAATAGTGAAAACCCTCCTGAAATCCAAATTTCTAGACACTAGTCAAAAGCCAGCCTTGCAGGTAGGCTTTTCTAAGGATAGTTTTCTCAGGCCTCTTAGGAGTCTCTTCTCTATAAAACTCTTAAAATGTAAAACTTAGCCCATGGGCTGTTCAAAAAGACCATGAACCTAAAGTAGCCCATAAGCCCCAGATTGCCAACCTTTCCCTGTCCTTGAAATGTGGGCAGGGAGAAGGGTAGGAATCCCAGTGTATCATTTTATCCAACCTTACTCTTTTGTTTGTTTTAGAAGGAAAAAAGTAAAAACTAAAGCTTAAACTATCTCCTCAACTATTTGATTTTTCAGCTCGGAGCTGGAGGGGGAGTAATCCCTTGGATGGCCATTTTGTCTCCTAGCATGAGCCTGTATATAATGTTCTCCAGTCCTGCAACAAATGATGGAGAACAGCAGATGGCTGGCACATGCTGCTTTTTTTGACAGGTTCCAGACACAGAAAGATGACCTTGTTACTGATAAACATTCAACTTGCATGAGTATTAGTTGTTAATACTCATTGTTTGACCTTTTATTTAGACATTTGCTTTCCTAACAACTATACAATGATTCAAATCAGAACACTTAACTGTAATACAATATAATAATACACAAACCATATTCTTATTTTGTGATTTTTTTTTTTTTTTTTTTTTTTTTTTTTTTTTTAAGGATACTCTTTCCCCACCATACAAGTAAAGTTAGCTTTCAACTCTGGACAGAATATAGGTTTGAAACCAAGTAGGGAAGTTATTGAAGCCGGTCTTGGCACACATTTGTAGCGGTTGGGAGTCATGGCGAGAATAATTTTGTGTGTGTGTATTCATTTATTTGTTTGTTTGTTTATGAGAATTGAACCCAGTGCCTCACACATGGTGAGAGTAGTTTTTTGGGGGGTCGGGGGTACCAGTGATTGAGCCTAGGGGCGCTCAACCACTGAGCCACAGGGTCATATAGGGTCTCACTCAGTTGCTTAGTGCTTTGCTATTGCTGAGGCTGGCTTTGAACTTGTGGTTCTCCTGTTCCAGCCTCCTGAGCTGCTGGGATTACAAGCGTGTGCCACCGCATCCAGCATGAGAGTAGTTTTGGTGTCTAAAAATTTTTTTCCTCTCTCCTTTTTCCATTTCTATGTATTACCTTTCTCTGCAGATAGTGATCATTTCTGCTCTACTTTCAGATCTTTGGAACTAAGTATTTTGTAGAGATTTTCGTTCCCTGGATATTTATTTGGAAAGCAATGTTGGAACACATTTTATTTTTTAGGCTCTTCATATCTTATTATGGTAAGATAGTACAGATTGTTAATCTGTTTTGGTATCTGCATCTTTGGCAACAGTCAATTTGATTTTGACTTCAGGCTTTTTTTAATTTTGCTTTTTTTACATCTATTGAATAAATGGTAGAATTAAGTTTATAAGCAAATTAATATTCAAAATCCTGACCGTGTACACATTGTCTTCCTTTGTTCATACAGTCTTTGAATCTATTTAAAGAGGAAATAAAGATACATATTTTAGGCATAGTCTTATCTTGTTAGGTTACTTAGCCCCCTGATTTCTTTCTCCTCTTTAAACTAAATATAGAAAATGGTGTTGGAGCCACTTGCCTCTTACATGTAGAAGTGCTCTGGAAAGATTAAAGAAAGCTCCAGATATAAAGGGCACTGCTCTCTGGATAGCTTTCTCTGAAGCCCTGAGACTCACTTTGGGAAGGCTTGGGGACCCTTTAGCCATAAGATTCAGCACGTTTTCTGTGGTGAGAAAAGATTCATGAACCTAGCGTTAACACATTTCTGGCTCCATCTGTTGCTCCCCCTGTAGTTTAAAAACACTTTCCTCGTCATTTTTCTGCCTGTAGCTAGGAATTGGGCCAACAACAGATACTAGAATGTGGAAGAGCACACAGCACTACATTACCTTCTTTCCTGGGGTTAGCAGGTAGGCAGTCATGTGTACTCTCTTCTAGTGATCCTTGCAAACAGACACAGGTACTACTTCCTTACCATATTTAGAATCAGTCAGGCAAGGAAGGTGTATTAGGAGGAGCGGGCAGTGTGGGTATTTCACTTTTTAGATCCAATTTTTTTTTTTTTTTATCAAAATAAACTGCTTCGTAGCTGGATATGCATACTCTCTTAATTTCTCACCCTTTTCTGTACTGTTAATACTCTGCCATCTTTGGTTCATTTCTTATCTGCTCCACCCAAGACATGTTGTACCTCCACATACTCGTACCTTCCCCTTCTCTGTCCTGTGGGGTAGCTTACTAGGTCAAACTCTAACCTATTTTCTATTTCTGTTTCTAACATCTGTATTCAGATTTTGTTTATATTACCTTCAAAGAAGAGAAAAAAATCATTAACAAAATTCAAATCAAGAGTCTTGCTTTCATTTTAGTACATTAATCATTGGTTTAAAATAAGGTATCCTACTTTAGTTAAATTTTTTAGTGTCATAGATCTCCTTGAAGTCATCTTCTTGATTTTCCTAACAGAACCAGATTCCTGTTGCAATTAAAATCCAAGATATTGCTTGTATTTTACAAGCTAAATTCATAGCTTCTTGGATTTGCAGTTCCCAATTGTAAAACAGAGATGTGAACATCATCCTTCACTTATTTTATAACTCTGGGAGACATCTGTCAAAGTAAACTTTCTTTATTGAGGTGATAAAGCTATGTGACTCATGTTATAACAGTCATCTGTAGATCCACTGTCATTTTCTAGATTAGAAGTTATAAGAAGAATAAAATGATTATCTAATCTTCCCAGCCCCCAAGGCGCAGTCCTATTCTTGATGCCACATATTTCAGGAATAGCCCAGACTGTTTATATAATTTGGTTCCAACCTACTTTTCTAGCCAGATATCACTAATCCCTAACATAAACCCTACATTTATGGAATTATCTTTCCTGAATCATTCAGTATTGCTCGACAAATATTAATTATATTTCCTCTATAACTAGCAGTACTCTGCCTATGGCGATTCATTCCTTTCCTTTTTAAAGTCTGCCAAATCTTAAGTGCTCAGACTCCATGACACCATTTTAGATCATGCGAGCCAGCAAGAACCCTGATTTGCACCATGGTAGCATTTAATTTGCCTCACTCAGTTTACAATGGTCACATGTGATCTTGCTTTGTGATATTATCAAACTGAGATCATCAGCACTTGGAGGAAACCTTGTCTGATAAAACCTCATCGTTTATATAGGGCCTTCAAATACCTATAGTCAAAAGAAAGTTCCATGATTATCTGTTAAATAAACAAAAGAATATCTGCCACTCTTCTTTCATGAAATCTTGTTGCCATTTTTGCAAAAGTGAGTGATTTTCTCCAGTTCCTCTCATAGATGTTCTCTGAATTTCCTGTCCGAGCATTCCCCATGCTCTCGTTGCTTCATGGACCTCTCACACTTACTTCCTGCTCTAAGCCTACTGCCTACTGTGTTTTTTCCATTGTGTATTAATTTTCCACAGCTGCCAAAACAAAGTACCACAAACTGGGGAGATTAAAATAACAGGAATTCATTCTCTGAGTTTGGGCCAAAAGTCTGAAGTCAAGGTGTCAGTGTGGCCGTGCTCCCAGAGTCTAGGGCAGAATCTGTCCCATGCCTTCTAGTCAGCGTCTAGCATCACCAGCCATCCTCAGCATTTCTTGGCTTGTAGATTCATCACCTCTTCCCTGTCCCTGTCATGTGACATTCTCTCTGTGTGTATGTGTTTTTGTGTGCCAAGTGTCCTTTATTTTCTTCTAAGGACACCAGTTGTATTGGAAGGGACATCCCCTAACGACCTCAGCCTAACTTGAATATGTCCTCAAAAAAACTTATTTCCAGATAAAGTCACTTTCACATGTACTGAAGGTGAGAATTGCAGCACATCTTTTGGGAGAACACAAGTCAACCTATAATGCTTTTTTTCTTTCTTTTCTTTTTTTAGTAAAATTGATCATTTTTAAACGAACAGTCCATTGTTATTGAGTATCACAGTGCAGTAACTACCTCTGTCTGGTTTGAACATATTTTCATCACCCTAAAAGGAAAGCTTGTACCTTAAGCAATCATTTCTAATTGCATTTCTGCCTTTTGGCCAAAGTCAAGTACAGGAATTATTCTTCACTAGCCCTTGGCAACTTTAGTCTTCTCTCTGTTTCTTTGGATTTAGCTATTCTGGATTTTCAAATAAATTATATCGGACAATATGTGACTTTTTGTGTCCTGCTTCTTTTAGCATAATGTTTTCAAAGTTTATCCATATTATAGCAATATATCAATACTTTATTCCCTTTTTTGGCTGAATAATATTCCATTGTGTGTATATATTACAATTTGCATCTGCTGATGAACACTTGACTTGTTTCTACCTTTGGCTTTTGTGCTGCTATAAACATATGTGTACATGTATTTGATAACCTGTTTTTAATTTTAGGGGGCATATACCTAGGAATAGAATTGCTGAATTATATGGTGATTCTATGTTTAGCTGTTTTAGGAACTATCAAATTTTTTTCTACATAGCAACTGAACCATATTAGTTTTACACTAGCAATATGTAAGTGTTCCAGTTTTTCCATATCCTTACTAACATTTCTGCTTTTTAATAACAGTTGTCCTACCTTGTTGGTGTGAAATAGTGTCTTATTGTAGTTTTGATTTGCATTTCCCTGATGACTAGCGATGTTGAGAATCTTTTCAGGTGTTCCCTGGCCATTTTTATATCTTCTTTTAAGAAGTATCTATTAAAGTCTGTTGGCATTTTCCAATTGTGTTGTTTATCTTTTTGTTGTTGTTGTTGTAAGAATTCTGTATAAATTCTACATACTAGACACTTACCAGATCCACAAAATGTGAATATTTTCAACCTGCATTTATCCTATAGGTTGTCTTGTGCTTTTTTGATAATGCCTTTTTAGCACATGAACATTTTTAACTTTGACGAATTTCAATTTATCTGGTTTTTTTTCCCTCATGTTTTTGATGTCATAGCTACAAATCGATTGCTAAATCCCATGTTGTGGAGATTTACCCCATTTTTTTCTTTCAAGAGTTTTATGGCTTTTAGGTGTTACAGTTAGGTCATTGACCCATTATGAGTTGATATTACTGCTATGAACGTTACTGAAATTCTCAAATACTGAAAAGTACCTGCCCTCCAAAGATTGTGTGGCCCAGTGTTTTTTTAAAAGTTGACTTGGTTACTGAGAGGAAAACCCAAGGAGATATATCAACGGGAGATGCTTTGTTAAACAAAGCATTACAAACCAGAGCCTGTCTTTCAATCCCTGAAATATCTTTCTTGGGCTTATCACCCCCTCTGGGTATATATTTAACCAGTCATGAAAATAATTGAACCAAAAAGACGTTCCATTCAGTGTTTATAGGATAGCAAAAATAGGAGTAAAGGCCCACCACTTTGTTCTAGGGAAAAGTCTTGTAAAGTGTTAATTTTCCCTTCCATCTGCAAGAAGAAACTCTCTCCTCCCTTGCTTCTGTCACTCCCATTCATTATGGAGGACTGGTTCGCCACAGCTTATTCTAGTGTGAGTGTTTCATGTAACCCTTGGTTATCCTCTAATAGGGTGTCCAGCAGTGGTCCAGAAGTAGTGTCTTCATGTTTTTCCTTCTAACTCTAGCATTCAGGGTACACAGAAAATACTGAGTATTTATTGTTTGCTGAACTGTTATGACAAAGCTTAGGAATGATTTTTCTGGGATTATTTGTTGATGGCATATTCTAGAAAGAGGAGATGAAACAAGATAACAAACTTCACATACACAAAAAAAAGAAACCTCACTGAACACATATGTTACTGATTGAGTAGCCACACAGCCTTTTCTGTGTATATTCTTATTTTCCTGATTTTATAGGTAGAAAAACCAAGAATCAGGGGGAAAAAAAAGTTATTTGCCTAAAAACACACGTAGCGAGCTAGGAAATACATAGCTGGGGGTTCAAGACCATTTTAATCATTATGACATACCTCTCAGGTTAGAAAGTGTAGTGCATATGTGAGTATATGTGCTAGACTTTACTGTCTGGAAAGGGTTTAAGCAAAGAGGAGGTTATAACTTGCATTTGTACTTTCACAGTTGATCTCTATATGCTTGACAGACATTACTCTTTGATCCTGAGACTCATTCAGCAGTGATAACTCAGCATCAGAACCCTGCTTAATATAGCAATATAGCCACCACTATCAGCAAACTATAGTTGGCCTACAAATGAAAGTTCTGTTTTGTACTTGTCTTCAGCTGGTGGCTCAAAGTTGGATAATGGACAGTTGAGAAAAAAGAATTGATGGACAATGATGACTAATCCTCGTTCTCCTTCATGGTACAAACATTACATCAGCAATTAGCTCACTATACTCGGAAATATTGTATGATTATCAGAGCCAGGGCTGCTAAAAAATGTTTATTTCAGTTTTCATGTCCTATTTTTAATGTACTCTTATAGTACAAAAGTGCAATACAGCATCCAAATTCAGTTTTCAGAGATTTTTTCCCCACAAATCTATAGGTAGCTGTTTTGGTTTTTTTTTTTTTTTTTTCTTTTTTTTAAAGAGAGAGAGAGAATTTTTTAATATTTATTTTTTAGTTTTTGGTGGACACAATATCTTCATTTTTTATGTGGTGCTGAGGATCGAACCCAGCGCCCCACGCATGCCAGGCGAACGCGCTACTGCTTGCACCACATCCCCAGCCCAAGTAGCTGTTTTTTTAAAAAACAGTTTCTGATCAGCATTATTATCACACCAATGAAACGATTTTCAGAAATATTTGGAAGGCAATTATAAATGACTTGGTTAATTATTGCAGAAAGTAATATGAAACCTAGCATTTTGTTGCCCTGGAAACACAGCCCAGCGTTCCATATATATTTTGAACCACATAATTACTTGTCAGAACATTTTGACTATTTAACCATCTCATCATTGACTAGATTGTTTTGTACCTGATACATATTTTATTATGTGTTGATTTTATCTTCTTTCTTAGTATATATTCTGTATCAGTATACTATTCTAAGCACAAAGAGAAAAATAGATTTAATGTTTATAGGATAAGAAACCGGTGATGTCTTCTTCTTCCTTTTGATTATATTGTTTTCTCTTCTTGATTTATGTTGTAAATGTAGTCTTGTTTCACTCAGACCATAGTAGCTGAAAAGTAAATGTGATTATCTTGAAATTATGAGTCTGTAGATAGAAAGAACTAAAAGAATAAACAAAGATAAATGCCCGGAAGATAGAAAATGTAATTTAAGAAATATATAATAGGAAAGAATATTTAAAGTGGTCTTGTATCTTTAAAGCAGAATAAGTTTCATGTGGACCAAAAATTTACGTTTAAAAAGTGTTCCACCTAAGTATGTGAAAATACAATCAGGAAATGTTTTTGTAATCTTGAAGCATGGAGCTTTTTAAGCATGGCATGAATGTCAAAAATCATTTTAATAAGAACAGATTTGTCTGTACAAAAAATTTTAAAGTCAAATGTAGCAGAATACCTTAATCTAAGTAAAATGATGTATAAAATGAGAAGCAGTGATTATAACATTAGTTGTTTGTTAAACTTAATAAACAGTGAGTTCTAACTATCAATAATAGAAATATAAATATTGCAGTAGACCCAAAAAAAAGACCAGAAAAGGCAATAAACATGAAACATGTTCAACCTTGACATTAAGTAAAATATGCAAGTAATACATAATGAGATACTTTAGTCTGTCATATTAGCAAAAGATTAAAATTTTAAAAACACTTATTCTTAGGAAACAGGCGTTCTGGAAAAACACTGGTAGGAACTTAAATTGGTAATTTTTTTGTAGAAATTTATCCTAAGGAAAAATTCATACCTAAGAAAATTAACTGTGTAGCTCCATTTATATTAGTGAAGAAGTAGAAATATCTTAAATGTCCATCTTTAAGAGATTAAGTGAGCAATGTAATATCAACTGGATGATGAGAATCCAAATGATGTTTACTTCACTGTACTTTTCTATGATAGTTAAATTTACAGGAAAATGGCTAAATTTATGTCAGAAAAGATAAAAAATTTTTACTGGGCACAGTGGTGCACACCTGTAATCCCAGCAACTCAGGAGGTTGAGGCAGAAGGATCAAGCCAGCTTCAGCAACTTAGTAACTTAATGAGATCAAATTTTAAGAAAAATATTTTTTACTTTTTAGTGAATTATAGTTGTACATAATAGTTAGGTTCATTTTGACATAATGATACTTACATGGAATTTAATTTATTTCATTTCTGTCCCTGGTACCCCGCACTCCTTTCCTCTTTGTTCCTACTCTCTCCCTTCCTCTACTCTGCTGGTCTGCCTTCTACTGATTTATTTATTTTTAATTGGTGCCTTATATATAATACATAAAGATGAAATTTACTGTTACATATTTATATATGCACATAGCATAATTTTGTCAAATTTATTCTGCATTTTCTCCCCTTTCCCATCTCTCCTCCCTCCCATTCAATCTTTTTCTATTCCACTGATCTTGCCTATATCTTTATGATATCTGATGCTCCCAGATATCATCCCATTTTTTTTCCTTTACTTTGTTCCAGATTTGGCATATAAGAGAAAACAATCAACCCTTGACCTTCTGGATCTAGTTTGTTTCACTTAGCATGATGCTCTTCATTCTTAAGTTCCATTCACTTACTGCCAAATGCCATAATTTCATTCTTCTTTATGGCTGAGTAAAACTCTATTGTGTATATAAACTGCATTTTCTTAACCCCTTCATCCATTGACAAACACCTGGACTGGTTCCATATCTTGGCTATTGTGAGTTGCACTACTTACACTTGATGTTGTTGTATCACTGTAGTATGCTGATTTTAGTTCTTCGGGGTAAATTCTGTGGAGCAGGATAGCTGAGTCATTTGGTGGTTCCAGTTTTTTGAGGACTCTCCATAGTGCTTTTCCATGTAGTTTTACTAATTTGCAGTCCCACCAACAATTATGAGTGTACCTTTCCCCCATCATCTTCACCAGCATTTATTATTATCTATATTTATGATAATTGCCATTCTGACTACAGTGAGATGAAATCTCTAGTTTTATTTTGCATTTCTCTGATTGCTAGAATGTTGAACATTTTTTTGTTATTTGTTGATCATTTGTGTTTCTTCTGTTGAGAAATGTCTGTTTACTTCTTTTGTCCATTTATTAATTGGGTTGTTTTTCAGTGTTAAGCTTTTTGAGTTCTTTATATATTCTGTATACTAATCGTGTTGAAAGAGTAGCTAGCAAAGATTTTCTTCCATTCTTTTAGGCTCTCTTCATGCTCTTTATCATTTCCTCTGCTGTGCAAAAGCTTTTTAGTTTGATGCTATCCCACTTATTGATTCTTGGTTTTATTTCTTGAACTTTTAGCGTCTCGTTAAGGGAGTTGGTGCCTGTGTCGGTATGTATTAACCCTATGTTTTCTTCTAACAGTTGCAAAGTTTCTGGTATGATTCCTAGGTCTTTGAGCCACTTTGATTTGGCTTTTGTGCAGGGTGAGAGATCAAGATCTAGTTTCATTTTTCTCCATATGGATATCCAGTTTTCTGAGTATCATTTGTTTAAAAGGCTGTCTTTTCTCCAACATATAGCAAAATACAATTTTTAAAAAGACCTGGGTATACAGCTCAGTGGTAAAGTGCCCCTGGGTTAAATTCCCAGGCATTTAATATTTTAGAATGTGTAGAGCAGAGGCTAATGGAGTCAGAAGGTCTAGTTGTAGAATTCAGAACATGGGAGTTTTATGAATTAGATGATCTTAAGCAGTTAGACCAATGGGGATCAAGAATACAGAAATAAGAGTCATGTTGATGAGGGAGGTAGAGTAGATATGACAGACTCAGTTGGGCTGTGGTGAAGACCCTATGTGAGGTCCAGATGGAGGTGTCCAGAAGCAGTAGAATATGGAGACATAAATGCAGTCGTCATCTGCAGCTAAGCTATCTTATTACCTGTCTTAAGTCTATATTGTGCTGCTGTCCTGTAATCCCTGAGACTAAGTAATCTGTAAATTTCCGAAATTTATTCCTCACGAGCAAGATGCTGGGAAGTAGAAGACCAGGGCCCCTACGGTTTTGGTGTCAGGTAAGGGCCCTGTCTCTACTTCCAGGGTGGTGCCTGGAATGCTGTGTCCTCCAGAGGGCTGTTCCTCACATAGCACAAGAGCAAATCCACTGGCAAGCCTTTTTAGGGTATAGTCTATTTGTGAGGCTCTGCCCTCCTGACCTCCCAATTGGCACCACTTTCCAACACTTTTGCTTTGGATATTGAATTTAAATTTAAGTTTTAGAGGCGAGAAAAACATTCAAATCATAGACCTACATTTTCCCAAGGTCTTTGGTCATTGAAATCATGAAGACGGTTCATGTTCAGTCCAGCTCATACAAAGCACAAAATTTGCTGCCTCCCTTTGCTTGATAGCCTCTAAAAATAAAAATCAGCACAATAGGCTTCTTTCTGCTTCAAATTAGATGTTTAGTGCATGTTGGAGCAGCAGGCCCACTGTCTTAGATGCGTGGGCTTTCCTAACAGCTTCTATAGGCAATGCTCTGGAGCCAGGGAGTCTAACCTCCCAGTCACTCTCCTAGTCTTTGACTTCTTGTAGACCAAGTTCAGGCATAGATAAGCAGTGAATTCTGCTACTCTGAATAATGACATAATCCATCTCAATTGAGAAAACCACCTCTAAAATCTGTTCTCTTTACCACCATTACTCTAATCCACCTGGGAAAAAAACAACAAAATTTGGAGTGTCATAAAAAATAGTTTTCATTCGTTCCACCACAAGCTAGAATATGTAGTCTTGATCTTCTGAAACAGACTTTCCATAAAACCCATGCACATGAATCTGTCGGAGCAATGGAATTACTACCAGGCTAAACTCTTTGTCAAAGGATCAGAGTGAATGTAGCAAGCATAATGATCATTTTTCTCATTAGCAACCCTCAGTGAGAGGAGAGGCAGCAGATTTACCAGCTAGAAGGAGAAATGAGAAGGAGAAATGTCTGCAGTCATTTCAATGTAGAGGGGGGAAAAATAATCTGAACATTTGTGGACCTCCCCAGGCAGTATTTTAGTGCACATTCTAGTCTGTTCCAGCTGTTCAAGATCATCTAATTTAACCTCATTTCACAGAGCTGGAAACTGTAACAGAGAAGGAATAAAAGATTTTCCCAAAGGCACAAAGCTATTTGTAATAGGGCTGGCATGTATAGTTATATGAAAATTCTACCGAAAGCACTAGGATTATAAGAAAAAGAATTAGATGTGTAGAGCTGGGGATGTAGCTTTGTGGTAGAGCACTTTCTTAGAATTTATGAGGCTCTGGGTTGGATCTCCAGTATACTCCCCTCACCCCACAAATCAATTGGATGTGGAGTGGGGAATCAAAGCCCAAGTTTCAGGTGCCTGGGATATCTCCTGTGATTCTCCTTCCACACAATATAGGACTGCATACCTACTGTACTTATTCTTATATTTGTTCTTATCTAGGTAATTATCTGAGGAGGGACTGACTTAAATCCTGAGCAAGGAAGGTGGTTGCTAGTTGTCTTGTGAAGAATCATGTTTAGCTCCATGATGCATAAATTTAGTGGATAAATGCATTAGATGGCCAGTCTCATTAGATAGTCATCTTATTCTAAAGATCTGATAACATAGCATGATTTAGCATTCAGGCTTTGAGAAAATAGCAGACCCATTGTTTTGAGAATCATTTAGGTAAATGCCTAAAATCAAATCACAGAAAATAATTCCCTGATCTAAGTGAGTCTTCTTTTGAAGTGCTTCCTCTCTGCCTTAACCTATTTATTTCTGCAGCTCTAGCCACTGCAGTGTTAAGCAACTTTGGGTAGCTGGATGAAAAAAAAAACGAGGGCTCACTTAACATAATTTACACAATGAAATTGTCAAAGAGCTCTTGGCTAAGTTTGCATAATCATTCCAAGCTCACTTGTTTATAAATGAAGAAAGCGCACAAGTTGAATGGATAATTTGAAGAGTCCCTTTCCAGCTCTACAGTATTTGATTATAGGATGTCATGCCACTGAGTCAGCACAGTTCCTTTCTCCTAGCTCCCTCCCTCCTGAAATTTTATTTCACTCATTCTTTTTTTTTTTTTTTTAAGAGAGAGAGAATTTTTTAATATTTATTTTTTAGTTTTTTTTGGCGGACACAACATCTTTGTTTGTATGTGGTGCTGAGGATCGAACCCGGGCCACACGCATGCCAGGTGAGCGCGCTACCGCTTGAGCCACATCCCCAGCCCCTCACTCATTCTTTTACTAATACCTGTAAGAATTTAAAAATTTGGAATAGCCATAGCTTTTCTTCTTAATTAGAAGGTATTTACTATTACATTTGATAGCAGTTTCTTGTTTGTGAATCTATGCATAAACTCGTAAAGGCTGAACATAGTGGGCACACCTATAATCCACGCTACTCCAGAGGCTGAGACAAGAGGGTTGCAAGTTCAAGGTTAGCCTGGGCAATTAGTGAGACCCAGTCTTAAAATTTTTTAAAAATTTAAAAAAGTGTTTTTGAAGGACTGGGGATGTAACTCAGTGGTAGAGTGCTTTCCCAGCATGTGCAGTGGCCTAGGTTTGATCCCTAGTACTTCAAATAAATAAATAAGTTAATAAAAAACATGAAGGGGATAAAACAGTTTCATAATGTGTGGAATTATCAGATGCCCAGATGAACATATCTGTGATATCTTTAAGATATTCATTTGAAGGGATGTAAGAGAAAATGGTGACATTTGGTTGTCATTGGTGAATATCAGTGGAAATTCTAGGGCTAAGTTGCTAGCCAAATCTGTTTATAATATTGCATTCTGGAATCAGGAGAGAAGGAAGATAATGGCTTTCATTCAGTATGAGTGAAACCAACTGATTTTATCTTTAACTTCTGAAATGAAAAATCCAAAATTTCTAGACAAACACCCCTTTTCCAGAAGGGTAATTTTAATTGGAATAGAACCCTCCTGATTTGCTGTTGATACCCTGATTAGGGCACTAGGAAGCCCCAGTTGTTAGTAGAAGGTTGATAAAAAATTTGCCCCAAATCACCTAATTTCAGTACGAGGCAGGATAGTTTAATGGTTTAGAGTTCCAAAGTCAGATCCTAGGTTCAAATCCTTCTCTTATTTCATATTGACTGTGTGACCTTGGAAAACTTATTTAACCTTTTGATGTTCAGTTTTCTCATCTATAAAATAGGGATAATGTACTCACCTTATAAAGGTTTTTTTTAAGGTTGTTTTGATAAGTAAATGAAATAATCTTTATTTTAAAAAAATTTAGACAGTGGATAGTACAGTGACTAGAATGATGTAAGAGTTAAAAATGGCAGCACACTGATTTTATTATTGAATATATTATCTGTGTATTGTCAATTTGAGTGCCTAAAAAGAAAAGAATTGGGTGAGGCATGGGGCTGGAACAGTGATAGAGAAGTATTTACATAGGGGCGTGTTGACACTGACTTTAATAATATGCTCTTAACTCCTCCCCCATTTTTAAGAGGTGGAAGGGGAGGTTGCCCAGGCTGGCCTCGACCTCTTGGGCTCAAGTGATCCTCCTGCTCTAGGACCCCACACTGCAGGGATTGACTGTAAGCCTGCTGCATCACATCTGGCTAGGATCTTAGCCCTTTGTCTAACTCTGTCCTTACTTAAGAGGTGTTTGTGTATGTTGAATATATATCAAAAAATTAATTACATTTTAGATATGACAAGTAAGTTCTGCTTTATAGAGCTATTAAATCCTGAATTTTACCTTCATTTGGTGAATAAAAATGTTATTCGTATTTCTTGGCTGCAGACACTTGTCTGAAGAAAAGAAGAATGGTAACCAGACAGCAAAAAAGCATTAAACACTTCAAACAGCAGTCCTGATTTTTGAATGACCTAAATTCACTAAAGTAGAACTTTTAACTCAATCCTTTGCATTTTTTTATGCCTTGAATGGGTACAAAATAAAAGGTGCCTAATGACATGGCTTGCGTGTAATGTCACATCCCATGTGACATTTGCAAGGAATGAAAAATTTAATCGTGTTTCCTGGAGGAAGTGAGCGCTATTAAGTGCTGCATCACTACAGAAACAAGAAAGTGATCCTTGTTGCCTGTGCTCATGTGATGCTAAATTCACTAACTCCTGACATTTTTCTGCTAGGCCATTACCATCCCCTCCATTTAAGGCAAAAGGGGAATTGGCTTTATGTCAATGCTGAGGATGACTGGTGGTGGTTACTTTATTTCCTTTTTTCCTCTTGGTTCTTCCTCTTGTCGCTCTCGGCTTCCATCCCTTTATAAATACGTACACATACACACATGTGCACACCTGCACCATGAAGCTTGGCTGTGGCACTTTCGTGTGCTCTAGTCCAGCCTATTCAAAAACTGGCTTCGGAAGTGCCTCAGTGCTCTGCTAGGCTTCAAATTAGGTTAGGTGTTCCTGATGTGTTCATTTCATGTTACAGGCACTATACCCCCAAGCTTTGGAGCTCTTAATATCTTACAAAACACTACGTTTTTGCTTGTTTTTTTTTTCCCCTTTTTTGTTTTTATAATAATGGTTATTATATCACTCACCTCTTTCAAGAATTATTCATGGCATCTGAATTTGTATTTATTTCAGATTTCAAATTAGATTACATTTTGCTCCTAAGTACTACTCACTTATTTTTTTTTAATTTTATTGATGACTTCCCATTTTTTTACTTTTATTTTAGTTTAGTTTAGTTTTAGATGAGTATTATACTTTTTTGCCTTTTTAAAAAAGTATTTCTGTTCAGATTCAAAGTTAGGGAAAAACTGAAATTTTGACTTGTTCTTTATAGAGATGTTCAGGCTTATAGTATGTTTCTTTGGGGCTTCAGAGTTCAATAGGCTTGGGATTAGAATTCTGTTTCCAGCTAAGCTGGGAGACTTTGGGGCAAATTAGTTAGCATCTCCTGATCCAGATTTCTCTAAATGTATAATGAGGGGTTATTACCACCTCCTCCTAGAGATTGTTGTGAGAGTGGGTATAAAACAGTGTGTCTGGCACATTGTAGGAACTCATGTTTGTCTACCTTCCTTTTCATTTGAATAGGAGCTTTCCTTCCAGAACATCCTACCTCTGCTATATACTTATTTTAATTTTATAGAATTGTTTAAGAAGCTATAGGGCTAAATTCCCTAACCTTTCTTCGAATTTTAGTTGGCTTTGTAGCTAGAGATTTGGGGAAGATTTTTGAGGTATTTTGTGTTTAACTGGAGCCTGGTACATGGAGAAAAGTATTAGATTTGGAGTCAGAATATCTTGGTTCATTTTTTGACTCTCTATATACTAACTTACTGGGACTCTATTTTTTCATTTATGTGGTAGGAAATATAAAAATTCATCACTTATTTAACCTCACTAGATGACTGGGAGAATCAGATGAGATAATGTTTGTGAGATATTTTGTAACTATTAAATGTTCTTCAAAGTTAAGTAAATTATTATCATCATTAGACACATCATGTGTGCCTCTTTCCCACTGGAAGGCACAATTATGCTATGAAACATTAAGATTAATTGCTTATTTCCACAGCAAAGGATCTCATTTTGGGTGATCCCTTACTATGAATTAAGTCTAATAATTTGATATCAGAAGTGAATTGATACCATTGAAAAGCCTTGAATATTTATAATAGCATCAACAACTCAGTATTATTTCCGCCACAGAGACCTGTAGGTTGAAAACTTACGTAATAAGGAGGCAATTGCTCTATTTCTGTGGTTCTTGACTGGTTACTATAGCACAGATTAATCCAGCATAGAATAACTTTGGGGTCAGGTGACAAATGTGCTATTTCTAACATTTTTAAATTATGGTATAATTTACATATGTCAAGTTCCCTTTTTTTAACTTTTTTGAAAATTTTGATTTGCTGTATATGACAACAGAATGCATTATAATTCATATTACACATATAGGGCACAATTTTTCCTATCTCTGGTTGTACACAAAGTAGAGTCACATCCTTAAAACATTATGTTTAAAATTAAAAAATCAGAGCAGAAAAGATCCTATGGCTGAAGTTTTACCCTTTAAATTCAAAAGTTGTTACAATACTACATAATTCCATACCTTTTTAAAAGAGAATTTACCAAGCTTGATTTAACTCTTTCATTATTCAGAGTGATCCTGAATCATGTTGTTATATATTGTTATCCTTTTTCCTCCAGTTTAGAAAGTATATCTTATTTCTGGTAACATTTAGTATGCCTTGCATCTACTGAGGGTTGGGGCACGGGAGGGGGTGTTTTAATATATGTATGTTTTGTGGTTTAAAATAACTTCAGTTTGCCCTGCATAATTTTTGCCATGTTTTCAATAAAGTATTTTAGACTGAACAAAGGATTCATAGTGTAGGGATTTGTTTTTGGCCTCCATTGAAAGATGTTAGAGTTGTTTTGTAATCTATTGAAATTGAATCCTTTTGTTTTGTAATCTATTGAAATTGAAATCCAATAAGTTAAATATCTTAAGAAGTTTCGCCTTCCATTTTTAACAAAGGGTTATTACTGATGAAATATATTTGAATTTTTATATTCTTTGTCATTAGTACTTTTAGATTATTATATAATCTGGTGACCAGTTCATAGACATATCAAACAGCTTGTGGAAGTCTCCTGCTTAAATAAACATGGTGGATTGAAGAAATGTGCTTATCTCTAGTCCTTACCAAAACCTCTACATAAATATGACAATAAAAGATAGAAAAGGAAAAATTTCCAAAAAATAAAGAGAGGAGAAAGAAGATAGTAGCAAAATGTTGGAAGCTTGAAAACAGGTGGACAAAAAGCGAAGGATTTACTTAGCAGGAGAAGAAAGTTACCAGTGTAAGCTGGGAAGAGAGGAGGCCCAGAAACAAAGCAGTCTATATATACTTTAGGACCCCAGAAAAGTTCATCAATATAGCAGGATTCTTATGGAGAGCCAATGGAGCTGGAGCAGGATGACTGATGGGAAGGCCTTATAAACGGTAGTAAATGTCCCCAAATGCTAGAACTGAGTTTGGTGGTTTGCTTTCTGTAGAAATTGAGTCAGAAGGTCTGTGGCCCTGGAGATACAATTATGCCTCTCAATGAGGAATTGGAGGAGTTCTCTCTGGGAAAGTGACCAGCCCAGAAAAAAGACCAGTGGGTTTGGGGGGTGGTCCTCCAGCAAAGTATCACTACTAGGCTACCCTGAAATGTCATGAGGTGAAAAGATAAGTATGTTTTGTCTTTATTCTACATTCCTCCCATATGAACATTCTGCTGCATAAGGTGCAATTCTAGTGTTCAGAGTGACCCCCCCCCTTTTTTTTTTAAATAAAGCAGGTTATCTAAATACAAGCACAGTACTTCTGATGTTCATCCAGCAGTCCATTTCAAACCAAAGGGAAAGCCACCTGTGTTGGAGTCATTATGGGCTCTTAGGCTGGGTTTTTATCCTTTCAATTTCAGTTTCCTACTCTGTAAAAAGGAAAATGTATATATAATGCCATAGGATAATGCCTGATACAGTAAGTGCCCAGTACATTGGAGTTATTGTTATTTATCATCATCTCCATCATCATTCTCAGTAACAGTTAATATTTTTGACAAACTGATCAGGGCAAAAGAAGCCATTCTTCAGTACTTTTTTTTATTTTATAAATATTCATTCATTTCCAGAAATAAACTGAGTGCAAGTATTGCTAATAAATTAGACTGTCTTATGGTTGCATTGGTTAGCACAAAACCCTAGAGAAAATCAGATTCTATGGTCACCATAGCAACAGCCTGGCTGAACTGTCTCTCATTTTTGAACCTCGTAACACAGCATCCTAAAGCACAGTTATTAGTGGTTGTTTGTATCCATAATCATTTTCAACATGAGAAAACCTATTGGGTGTTTGTTTTTCATAGATATTCTAGTGGCCTTTTGTTGTCATGTGGTTGCTGTCAGCAGCTCTGTCTACATTGCCTGGAAGAGCTGATGGCTGCATCTGGGTTGGGAGCAGAAACAAGAGCTTTCAGCCCTGAACTCTTTACAGGTTGCCACGGGTGCTTAAACGATGGAAACAGGGTTCTTGACCCCTGTGGGGGAGCAAAGATACCAGGCTGAGGCAGTGGCTTGTGCAGTGGCTTTCCTTTGTTGCTCATTTCCTGTATTTCCCAGCTTTGGATGGAGACATGCTCTACACGGGTACCTAGTTCCTCCTGAGATCTTCCTGAAGCACAGGTCTGAGCCATGAGCAGTGCTTGGCACTTCTCTTTTGAGTGGTTCAATTTATCTTCTGTTGTCATTCACATTCCTAGTTTTCTACTCTAAACAGAGGCTGGTGGACACTGAGCTGCCACACGGCTCCAGATACAAGCTCTGTTGTATTATAACTGTCTTCCGACCTGTGGAAGCTAGTCTGAGGGCAGAAGAACACTAATGGGTAAACTAATTCCTCACTAGCTCACATACATCCTTCTCTGTTCTGAGCCTTTCTCTATCATAGATAACATCCAGAACCCTGCTACCAGTCATCGACTGACTAACACAGCCCTACTCTGATTGGTTTTGAGCCTTTGTAATTGTAAAAAGCCTTTTTGTTCTCCCTTTGGCTTTGCCCTCCAGCTTCTCATTTGAGACAGTCTCCAGAAGAATGAGAGCACAAGGGACTCTTTACCCTCTTACTGACTTTGTTCTTCCTATTTTGTGTCTAATAGCAATCAGGCATTTGCTGTATATATGTACCCAGCACTCAGTAAGCCATCTACCATATAGATGGAAAGAGTCCTAAGAGCTCACATTTAATTCCATGGCCCTATGCATGTGACTACATCGGCTGCTCTGTCCAGTGTTTCTGAAATCACCACGTGCCAGGCATTGTGCTCAGCAGTTTACATGTTTTATCTCCTTAATCCTCATATCAATCTAGAGTTACACCATATGAAGTGGGTACCATTTTATTCTCATTTTACAGAACAGGCTCCATAGTCAGTTTCCTGAGATTATAATGTAGGAACAAGTTCCATCTAATATCAACTCTTGTATCTTAATAATTCTCTATTACCAAAAACAGTGGGTCCCCAGCATGGCACCTTTAAGAGGTGGGGCATAGTGGAAGGTCCTTAGGTCATGAGAAACGTCCTCAAAAGGCATTCTGGGGCTGCTGGTGTAATAGCCCCATGGTAGTGTGCATGCTTAGTATATGGAAGACTCTGGGCTCAATCCCCACTAGCACAGTGACGGCAGGGAGGGGGGGAGTTGAGTAGAGAGATCTTGGGATCCAGTTTAGCTCTGCCTCTCTCTGCTTCCTGGCTCCATATGTGAACTGTTTGCTCTACCACATGTTCACATCATAATTTTATGACATCACCAAACCAATAAGGTCACCCCATCTTAGACTTGAACCTCCAGAGCTATAACCAAAATGAACCTCCCTTTACTTCATAAGCAGCCTGCTTCAGCTATTTCATTGTAGTAAGGAGAAAGCTGACTAATACACCTAGCCTTGGAAAGGACACCCATCCAGATATAATGCCATCGAGCACTTAATCAAATAGGCTATTGTAATAATGTATGTGAATATTTCTACCCTGCTTAGTTCCAAAAAGGATTAGAAGCTGTCAGAATGTTTGCCTAATTTTCATAAATACCCAGTGATTTAGGGTTACTATGAATGACAAAACTACTTCTCAGGATAAATGACTTAGCCAAGTCAATAAGTGAGTCAGAGCCAGGTTCTGCTTCAATAGAGCAGCGCTGCATCCGAGATGTCCTGGTGGTAGTGCCTGTGAGTTTCCACTATAAAGGTGGAGTCAGTCCTCCCTCATGTCTGAGCCAACAGTCATTTTGTTGCTTCTGTCCCTGACCTGTGCCCCTGGAGAAGCACACATTACTGTGGTTTGGCTCAGCTCTGTCAGTCAGGCCCTTGAATGCAAAGGCAAAAGCACATGTTACCTTAAAGTAACCCAGGTTCAAAACGTGCATGAAAATGGCAGACATCAACTTTCCTCCTCTGGAAAGTGAAAGGAGGAGAGTCCAGCTTTATTTTAGATATAGCGCCCCCCCCCACACACACATACATACATACATACATAGATAGATAGATAGATAGATAGATAGATAGATAGAAGAAAATTTGGATTCATGTTTCTACTGACCTGATTTTTTTAATGTTGCATAAATTAAAAATTGTTTATGATTCTTGCAAAACAGTCTTTGAAGCTTGTAGCTAATCCAAAAAATGCTTGATTTTTAATAATGCAAATCCAGCTTCATAGCAGGCAAAGAACACATTTATTCATCTTTGTCACTTAGTGCCCAGCATAAATGATGCCTTGATTTGGTAGGTTGACAAATGAGTGGAAGTGGAAGAGAGCAGCTTTGCCCTCATCAGATGCTTCATTTTGTTGTAAGAAGTCATTCCATGTAGGGTCTATAGTAGAACTATTCTTTCTCTAGTTTAATGTTCAGCTTTTTCTTGATGTTATTCAATGTTTAAAAAAAGAGAAAGACAATAAAAAAGCTTCCCTGCTTTTTTTACTTATTTATTTATTTATTTTTGTCTGAAATTAATGAGAGGAAACTTGTACCTGTTCTTGGGGCTGCATGGGTTGTAGCAGTCTTGTAGGGCAGAAGGCCTCCATGCTGCCATGCTTGAAATTCCACTTAACATGCACTCGCAAGGGACAAGCCCCACCCCTTCCTGCTCAGTGTAATTGTCCAGCATAGTGAGCTAATGATGTTTAGGAAGCAAGGAAAGCAGAGGTATTTTCGTAGCTTATTTCTTCTTCCCCCTCCCACAGAGTGCAGCCATGGTCTGACATATGATCAATAAGCCCAGCTCTTTTTAGAATGCAGAAGATGCCTCCCTGTGTCTGTGGCTCACAATGGCAAACAATAGACTCTTCTGCAATGATATTTTGCCTCCCTGGTGTTCAAATTTCTTCAGTTAAGCCTGTCTAGAATCTGTTTAACTATTACCCACCAAAGCCTTTTCTCCTCCTCCTCCTCCTCCTCCTCCTCCTCCTCCTCCTCCTCTTCTCTTTCTTTTTTTTTTCTTTATTTTCTTTCTTTCTTTCTTTTTTCCCCCCTATAATATAAAAGGGGTGAGGGTGGAGGATTGGAACAAGGGAGGGAAAGACTGTATTTTTTGCCAAGGAGCTCTCTCTTCTTTCCCTATGACTCATACTTACAAAAGCAGAGGGACTTTGGAAAGCTGCCTGTAGTCACATTGAGGCAACTCTCCTGGCACTTTTAGACATTGTTTTAATCTTCTCAGGCAATAAAAGATGTTTTTCAAATTGTTCATTCCCTTTTTCTGGGCCAACCTAAGAGCTTTTGTTTTGCTGAGGCATGGTATTTTATGGAAAATTCACCAGCCAGAACAGATGAACTCAGACCTTTGTATTTGGCTTATTTCTAAAGAAACAGCTCTCCCATCTTCAAAATTTATAACCATTCTTTCTTATGATTGTTAAAGTACCAGCCCTTAGCCTTTTTACAACATGAAGCTTACATTTGGTCAGTTTCATTTTAAAATACTAGTTTGGGTTTGGTTCGTTAGAGGAATTGTCTAGTAAATATAGTCATTCTGTTTTGTTTTGTTTTGTTTAACCATTGGGCAACACAAGAAAGCAAATGGGGACTGGGAGCAGAGCATAGGTCACTGGGTCACCGTGTTAGTCAACTTTCTGTTACTATAACAAATACCTGAGGTAATTAATTTATAAAGAAAAAGGGTTTATTCTTACTCACAGTTTTTATAGTCCTTAATTTCTAGTCCTTAATTAGGTGGAGGCATTGCTTTTTGAGACCTTGTCTCAAAAAATAAAAGATCTGGGGTATAGCACAGTGGTAGAGCATCCCAGTACCTCAAAAATAATAATTAAATGTACTTGAGGGACTTTGAGTTTACCTTTTTTTGATTGTATCATTGCATATTAAAATTTTAGATGCCAGCTTACAGGCTCTGCTATTCCCATAATAATCTCTGTTGGCTTTCTGAAGTAGGTAGCAGGATATTCACATGGTAGGGGAATGGAGGTTACTGGAATGGAGTAGAATCAGATATGAAATGAATGATAGCTTGTTTGTCTTCAAGTTGTTATTCACTCATTTGTATTGCTGCATTGTGCTGGTTTAATAGAAACTTGTTATTGGCTGGTATTTAAATGAGTGAATATAAGGTCATTATTCTTTAGAATCATTAAATTTAAGTGCTAGAAGGAGATTTCAGGGGCCTGGTGTATATACTGTGTGTGAAAACATACTACACAGGCCAAACAAAATTACCCGAACTCTAGACTACACCAAGCCCCACATCTTTGTCCCTTTCCTCTGCCATCATCTTTGGTCTCCTCTTGCATTGTACAAAACAGGCAGCATTTCCTCCTGGCTTTGGCTTTATAGTCAGGATGATACTTCAAAACTGGAAGTGGATTACTATTTCAAAAATAAATAATACTCATGAATTTCAGTATACATTATTGATATTTATAAATCTTAACGTTGCCAAATTATCAAGCACTTACAGATGTAGGACACAAAATGATAGGAAACATGTCCCCTGCCTTTTAAGAGCTTAAAGGCTTAATAGGGGAGTCAGTAGCATTACAAAAATAGAAACTAGCTCTGAACTTGTGGGTTGTATAACTGGAAGGAAGTCCAATGTCCAGTCTTACTTTTGCTATAAACAAAAAAATTCTTAGAGATTTGACTTTTTAATATATAAGAGAATCAGAATGTTTAAAACATTGAGATGCTTTTTATTTAAAAGAAAAAATCTTATTCTTAAGAAATCCAGATTAGTGCTGAGCCTATCTTCCCTCAGAAACACCCCTAAAGAAATCCATAATCTCACACAAATACACAGAAATCTGCTCAAAGTGGCTTGCTTCTCTGCTTTATATGCGAGTGCTGCATCTCCTGGGCCAGGCTCTTTACCTGCTCATTTCTCTTGTGGCAGATCTAATCCTCACAACTTCACTAAGCCTAGAATACTTTAGAAATACTGCATTTTATTTCTGTTTTATTCCTTTGTTTTCCTTTCTCACTTCCCTTCCCTCAAAATTAGTCAGATGTACTAATGATTAATAGATATATGTTATTTTCCTGTCTTAGTCATGATTCATAATTTTACAGAAACTCTTGAGTTTTTAGCCTGAGCCTTTGTAGACATCAAGAAATATCTATATCTTTTTGAAACTAGTTTATTCATGGCTCATAGTTTTTCCTACTCAAAACCAAAAATATTTCCCTATCTCTGCCTAAATCAAGCAATCCGAAAACTTCATATGCTTTTATAAAGAGGATTAGTTCTAAGATCTAATTTTTCTCAACTTCCTGCTGTTCCTAGCCAAAGGCCCTCTCCTGTTAGCCCAGCCTTAGCCTGCTGGGACTGTTCCTAGCCCAGAACCTAACCGTGAGCCAGTGTGTGTGCATCTTCAGAGTGACCAGAGAAGTCCCAGCAGGGGCTTCTGGGTGCACTTTCACTAACTGTCAGTTGGTGGCCACAAAGACAGCCATTTCTGCTTTTAGTACCATCACAAGGAAGGCATCTCAATAATCTGTAAATACTTCTTTCTTCTCCCATTCTCCCCACAAACACTCTTCCCAGTTTATCCACATACTTTGGCTTTTAAAGGCTGATAAAGTCATGTTCCAGGCCTCAGGCAACAAGCAACCAGCTTCATTCTGACTGGCTCCTTCATAAACCTTGGAAGTGAGAAAGAGCAACTGAGACTGACTGAGAGTCCAACTATGGGTGATTTTTTTCCTGTATCAGAAAAGGAGAGATGTCTTTTTAGATTAGAGTTAGAGGAAATTGATAGATCACCAGGGATAGAATATAAAACCCTGTGCCTACCACAGGGTGGCTACTTGGTAAGTGCACATTTCATGAATAAGGTATTTGTCTCCTGGATTGAGAAAGGTAGATCTGACAAAACAGAAGAGAGAATGATTTGACCATGTGTGTCCCATTTGTGATTGAGTTCTGTACTATGGGAGGACATGGGGACTAGGTGTATTTCTCCTCGAGTAGTTTTTACTATGTCATAGCACACTAGTGTGTTTCCAGGTGAGATGCCAGTGGCCTCATTTTTAAGCCCTGGGCCTGACAAATTCAGATTCAGATATCTAACAAGTCCCTCTTTTATCCATCTTCATTTCAAAAAATGTGTTATTTTGCTGCATTCATTTAGCACTTCGCATTTGCAGGATATTATGCCTGTGTTCTTCTCTACTTAAAATCCACTTACTTATCATCCTTTTTAGAATGGCAGGCAGGGATACCAGAAGGTCTAAGGATTGTATATAGAACTCAAAACTACTTGAAAACAGGGTTTTAATTTTTTTCAAATTCTTTTTTGGAAAAATGCCAGAATATAGATTGTAAACCTACCAACAGAATTTTTAGAATGCTGGAACTCTTCTCATGTCTTGATATAGTGGTGGCCATTCAGCTGGATGCATTTGCTAAAACATGTAGAACTACAAGACTGAAAAGTATGCATGTCATTTTATGTCCATTGTATTTCTGTAAATCTGACCTTAAAAATGAAAAATATTAGATTTCTATAATATAAAGATGAAATTTGGTCATTTACTGCATTTTCACCACTTACAAATATTTGTGACTGGAGTATACTCAGTAGTAGGTTGTATGCCTGGGATGTTCAAGGCCCTGGCTCAGCCCCAAACACAAGCAAATATATAAAATTTTTCTATGATCATTTTTTTGTTTTATTTTAAGGATTTTCAATATGTGGGTGTATCTCTATATTTTTAAAGAAAGACAGTTTTATCTACATTGTGAGGTAGATAGTAAATTAATTGAAAAGATTCAAGGCCAGACTGATTGACCTTTGGTGGATTGTGGGGGGCAAAAAGTAGTCCTGGCATTTGGTACATTTATTTAGTGCAGGCTCAATAAATGTTTGTTGAAAATCAAAATTAACTGAAATTCCTCTATAAGAATCTGGAGCCAAGTGTGGTGATGCACCTATAATCCCAACAACTCAGGAAGCTGAGGCAGGAGGATCACAAGTTCAAGGCCAGCCTCATCGTCTTAATAAGACCCGATCTCAAAATAAAAAGGACTAGGGATGCAACTCAGTATTAATGCACTTCTAGGTTCAATGACCAGTACCCAGAGAGTGGGTGGAGGGAGAGAATAAATCTGGGATTTAAAGCAGCAAAAAGATTTTAGTCAATAATACTGATGGTTAGTTGGGGCTTACTAATAATTATTACTTTTGAAACTAACAATTCTGAAACCAGAATTTCTGACAGGATGAAAAGAAAGAAAGTCATTATCTTTTTAATTATCTTTTTAGAAGGAGAAAGTGGGTAGCAATGATTGAATTAGATTCTGGTTTAGTCACATGACTCCGCTCTTTGGTTCAAAGAAGCACTCAACCCTTTTGACAGTTGTACACTTGCTTCATTGATAGCGTTCCCAGTCCTCACTACAGGCTTTAGAGCCAGCTGCTTTTCTTCTTGGCAATCTTGCTTTCCTCCTACCCTGACCCCCTCTCCCTTCCCAGTATACACCCAGCTCAGTGACTGAGGTTCCCATCTGGAAAGCCTGTTGCCACAGGATACAGAATTCACTAGGGAAGAAGGAAAGCTGCATGTGTGTGGCTAAGCTTGGTGGCTGTCATAATCAGATAAACAGTGTGGAAAGCTTGCTCACTCATGTGGAAGAGGCAGTGTTGCAGCTAAATGGTGAAGCTGCTGGGCTCCAGGCTCTGTCTGGCATTTGTACATGAGGCCTGCTCAGCCTGGAGCATTTTTATTTGTGATCCTAGATGAGCATTGCCACTTTTGCCATTCAACAGTAATAAACCTTCATTTGAACCCCATAGTAGAACAGCTATACCTACTTTTTAAAAAAATATAGTTTTAGTTATATGTGAATACAATACCTTTATTTATTTTATGTCATGTCAAGGATTGAACCCAGTGCCTCACACATGCTAAACAGGTGCTCTACCACTGAGCCACATCCCCAGCCCCTATATCCTACTTCAAAAAAAGTAATCAGTGAATTTGATCCCAAATAAGAAATCCCCTGTGACATTCACACCCAGCCTTTCTATAATATTACAGCAAATTTCTAGTATTTTTTCTTTTTACTCTTTAGACAGGTGTGTGTGTGTGTGTGTGTGTGTGTGTGTGTGTGTGTGTGTTGGTGGTGGTGGTGGTGATCAAACCCAGGGCCTCACACATGCTAGGCAAGTGCTCTACCACTGAGCTACATCCCCTCTTTTCATTCTTGACCTCTAATGACCTCCCTTCTCTTCTGAGAAAATGTTAAAATATCCAAAACTTCCACTCCCATGTCCATTTTGCAGGCAATGATTCTGCACTTCTGCCTTTCTGGCAGCATCAATCGTCAGAAAACAGAATGCAGGCCAGTGCCCTGAACAGCTCTACATATGACCTGATTTGGGAAGAGATGAAGCTTCTCAGTTCCTGGCATTGGTTGGCCATGATTGGGCCTCCTAGGCAAGCTTTGGCTTCACCTGGAAACCCTACTTCACTCTCGGGAGAGATCTCTTCTCCCATGGATACCAATTTTTAAGAACCAGAACTAGAGCTGGGGCGTGCACTTCTTCCATCTGTCTTCCTTCCTCCAAGAAATACACAGGTCCTTAGGATTGTTCTAAGTTTACTCACATTTTATAAGCTGGAAACTCAGAGTGGCTCTTGCCTTCATGAACACATCATTGGGGTTATTTAGGTTACGTTTGTTTATCTTTTCCACACTCACGGTTTGCCTGTCTTGGCAGTCTGCTGTCCTAGGCAATAATAAAGCTTTTGTCGAGGTGAGCCAACAGCTGATGGCATGGGGCACAGAGGGGACTCCTACAGTGGCCGTCTGTAATCTGCCAGGCTGGTGGTCGGAGCAGGCAAGAACAAAAGCTAGTCTGTTTGCAGGCAAATTGGAAACTCAATGTGTTAGTTGTGTTCTTCTCTCATTGCCTTTCTCCTGGCTGAAAGTAAGAGTGCTCAGCCAGCAGTCCAGAGATTGATCCAGGCCAAGTCCCCATCCAGAGTCTACCTGCCTCTTGCAGAACTGAGAGTTAGAAAAGGGCCCACATTTATCCATGTGAACTGCTTATGAAGTTATTGACCCTGGAATTTTTCCCACACTCATCAACCAAAATTCAACCCTTACTTGGCCCAGTGTTTTTCTGGTTTATGTTCCATATAGCTACTCACATAAGTTCCCTAATTTCTCTTTTTAACACTGCTTAGGGGTTAGAGAAGAGTTTACTTGCTGCCTGACTGGGAAATGCATGAATTGCACTTTGGGCAGCATGTTTCATAATACGTGTATGTTGATTCTTATTCCTGATTTGAAGTGAGTTTGTTTTTGTGGTAGTGGGGATGAAACCTGGCACATGCTAGGCGAGTGCTCAACCACTACGCTGCATCCCCAGCCCCACTCATTTCCTAATTTGACATACTGTTGGCAGTTGCTTGAAAACGTCCTCAACATTTGCTGTCATATGGATTGTTAGGTCTTAGAGAGCAGAGGTCATACAGGTAGCCATGCCTGAACTATCCTGAGACACCTCTTCAAGGGCTACTATACAGAGATGATTATGAGTAACTTTCTTTTTAGACTTCTAAGAATAAAGTGTGAGAAGAAAAGACTTGAGAAGAAAATTATTTTCTCTTCTTCCATGTGTTGAAGATTACCTTAGAAAGTTAATGAATGGCTTTAAATAAATTTTCATTTGAGCTTTAAAGGTCTACAGCTAGGTTCTCACTGTCATCTTTGTTATAAGTCTAAAAATAACCTGCTGATCATGAATAAGAGGTTTTTGGTTGGATATAGTCACGAATAGTCATAGGTCTGCGTTAAAGTTCAGCAACAAAAAGTGTTGGTCACTGAGACATCCTAAGGCAGAAGGTTAGGTTGAAAATGAGGATTAGGTCTAAAGTACTTGGGTAAAGGAGAAAATTGGCATTTTTAATTTTGGTTTGTTTTAAAATGAAAAATAGATTAAATCTAATAATCATTATAACAAAAATCCTTTAGCATCTAGTGGTCCCTTGGTCTTTGGCACTTTACTCCCCACCTTGTATTATTGTTAAATACATGTGTATGGGTTTTGTTTTGTTTTGTTTTGGTACCAGGGATTGAGCCCCAGGGCACTGTACCACTGAACTTTACCAGCAACCCTTTTTATTTTTTTAAAGACAGGGTCTTGCTAAGTTTCTGAGGGTCTCACTAAATTTCTGAGGGTGACCTTGAACTTGTGATCCTTCTGCCTTGGCCTCCTGAGTTGCTAGCATTGCAGCTGGGTTCCACTGCACCTGGCATGTGTACATTCTTTTTGTAATGAGGCCTCATATGGGGCATTTACTATTCCTTATACATACTATAGATGTTAGCAGAATCATCAGTACATAATAGCATTTAATACCAATGTTGATTGAAGCTGTTTTTTTATTCACTGAAAATCTATGGACCAAGAATTGTGAGGCCCGAGTCACATGGAGCAAGTCAATTGATTCCCTAATTACCAAGGGAGTTTACCAAGGGAGTATCACTATCATAGGGGCCATGCACCTGATATTGCACTTGACATTTTTCCTTTAAAAATAAACGTTGGCTCTAGTGTAGCTAGGTGGTAGAACATTTGCCTAGCATGCACACGGCCCAGGGTTTAATCCTCAGAACCACAAAAATGTTAAAGAATAAATGAAAGAAACTACATTGGCCAATACACTTGTTTGTTTTTGTGGTGCTAGGGATTGAACCCAGGGGTGGTCTACACTTAGCTACACTCAGCCCTTTTATTTTTTATTTTGAGACAGGTCTCACTAAGTTGCCCAGATAGCCTCAAACTTTCAAGCCTTGGCCTCAGCCTCCCAAGTCACTGGAATTAAAAGCATGTGCCACCAAGCCAAACTGTAAAGAGAAAAATTAGAATGAAAGAGACATTTTCCAGCCAAAACTAAGATATTAAAAAAAGAAATAGGAAAAACTGGGGAGGGCTACATGATCATAATTCTGTAAAACATCTTCAGATCTTATTTTGCCAAACATCTCACCAGAGAACTAATAAATAGCCTAAATTAAATACTAGTTCTCACTTCCTCTCCTTTTTTTCAGCTTTTACTTTGGCACCTATTCAGAACAAAACTATCCCAGTGGCAGATGGCAGGAAAGAGCGTGTGGCAGATTGAATAATCAGCCTCTTAAAAATGCTAGTATTAGCCTGTGTCCTCAGCTCTTGGATATGGCACAAAATACTTTAGCTCCAAGTTTGTTTCTTTTTTCTTTTTTTCTTTTTTTTTGTCTGTACTGGGAATTGAACCTAGAGCCTCTTCAATGCTAGGTCATTCCTTCTTTTTAAAAAAGATTTTGAGCCAGGCTGGTGGTACACACCATAATCCTACTTACTTGGGAGTCTGAGGCAAAAGGATCACAAGCTCAAGGGCAAAGTGGGCAACTTAGTAAGACCCTATCTCAGAATTTTAAAAAGGCTAAGAAAGAAGTTCACTGTATGAGTGCCCCTGGGTTCAGTCCCAGTACTTGAAAAGAGTTTTAATTTTTGTGGAACCCAGAGATCACCCTACTTCCTGATGGTTAAAAGCCCATGTGGGAACTTAAGACATGATATGAGATAGGAAAATCCATCCTAATCAAAACAGATTAACAAAAAGAGTGAGTACAAAGCCCTGGATACAGCCTCCTCACATTCCTTGCTCTACTCCAGCTTGATTTTTTTGCCATAGAGCCTGAGGAGCAAGAAGCAGCTTCACCCACATGTTAGCAATGTATGTGCACTGAGGCAAGGGCTGCATTCCCAATTCCTTTGTGGTATACCTCATCTTACTGTTGGACTGGTGCACACCTCATCTTCAGCTGTTTAGAACTTGTGGAACCACTAGGGAGCTGGGGAAGCAAGAAGAAACAGAACAAAGGGCTAGAATGGAGTTGTGAAGAAGATGGTGGGTTGTGGATCATGGAGGACATGAAAGTTCAAATTGGCTTGTCCTTCTTTTCCTCCTCCTTCTCCTTCTTCCTCTTTCTCCTCCTCTTCTCTAAATTTCTGTTTTTCTTTTTTTGTGCTCATCTGCTTTAAAACTTAAAATATGAGCATCAACTTCACATCTCCTTTGTATTTACATACTGCTATGGTTAATAGAGTATGTTCTCTAAATAATGTCTTGTAAATATCATATTAAAATGTTGAAGCAGGGGTACTAAATAAGGATTTTTTTTTTAATGCCAAGTATTGAACTCAGGGCCTTGCCCACTAAGCCACATCCCCACCCCTATTTTGTATTTATTTAGACACAGGGTCTCATTAAGTTACTTAGTGCCTCGATTTTGCTGAGGCTGGCTTTGAACTCACAATCCCCTGCCTCAGCCTTCCAAGCTGCTCGAATTACAGGTATGCGCCATTGCGCCTGGCAGGAATGAAATTTTTTTATAAATTCTTATTTATTATGTTGCCTCCACTTTCCTGCTTCAGACTTATAATTAATGAGTTTCAACTTCAAATTTATATCATCTGTTGACATATAACTTTTGGTCACATTGAGTGCACTGAGTAAATATCTAAGAGAAGACCTGCTGATGAAAGATGTATTTTGATACTGACATTTAAGAGGTGACACCAGTTTTCTTTCTTGTACTTTATTTAGATTTCGACATAGTCCCAACTGCTGGTACCTAAGAGACTGGACTATCCACACTTGGATTAGACAGTGTCTAAAATATGGTGCAGAAGACAAAGCTTTGTATACCCTTGTAAATAAGGTGAGTAGTTTCCTGGAGTATTTCCTGAGTTAAGAGGATATGGTGTTTGGACATGTTACAGTACAGCAAGGAATAGTACCAGAAATAACTTTTATAAATTATCTCCCCTCAGATGCCTTTTCAAAATGGGGCTGAGTGTAATCAACAAAACAAATTATAAATAAATTTTCTGTAGCTGATACTTTTCCAAGCATAGTGACTCAAGAAAGGACAGGTAAAGGTTGAAAGATAGTTCAATCAGAACAACTCTGTACTGGTGGTCATTTCATTCTTTACCCTTAAGCGTAGCTCCTTTTGATAAAGTATAAAGGGAAAATGACCAGTTTTGCTGGTGTGTCATCTCAAAGGTATTCAAACTTATCTTATACTATTTTTAAAGACTGTACTCCTAGATATTTCCTCCTGTGTTTTTGCATTCTCTGACTACTGACCTCAAGCCTGAGATGAGGATCTAGGTCTTTGTTTTTTCGACTCTAATTTGAGCGAATTGTATTAAATCAGTGATTTCCTATTCTGCCTTCCCATTAGTGTCATCCACGAATCTTTAAAAAGTATAGGTTCTTATCTCTGCCCCCCAAGAATCTAATTTAATTGTTCTTAATGGGACTTGGGCATTGGCATGGGTTTTTTTGTTTGTTTGTTTGTTTGTTTTTAATGGTTACTAGTTTTTTAAATAAGTGTTTAGATCAATTTTAGGTTTACAGAAAATTAAGCAGAAAGTACAGAAATTTTCCATATGTCTCCTGTCCCCATATATACTTAGCTTCCCACATAATTAACATTCTGCCCCAGTCTTTGATAAAAAAGATTTTAAAAAAATTCTGCCCCAGAGCAGTACATCTATTAGAACTGACAAACTTACATTGACAAACACATCATTATCACACAAAGTCACTAAGGTTCATTCTTAATGTATACATTTTTTGATTATCGACAAAATGTTCAATGATACATATCCACCATTATAGCATTGTGCTGGATAATTTGCCCTAAAAAATCCACTGTGCTCTGCCTGTTCATCCCTCATAAATATTTTTATTTTTTAAGTTTCCAGCTGATTTTAATTTATAATGAGGGTTGAGAATTACAAATCAGTTGATTTATAAGGTCTTTTTCAGCTTTAATGATTTATCATCCTAAGATAGTTTGGTATTTTTCTGTGCCTAGGGATTAGTGCTAATTTGGATGAGTATTTTGAGAAATACAGATCCTGCCCATGAACTACAACCTTTAAAACAGTGACTTTTAAACATTTCTCCATTTAGCACACCTGAGACGTCCTGTGCAGTCTACCAGTGACAGCAAGTTAGTTCCACAGTGTTTCACAGTTAGGGTTTAAAAGGCTGGGGTCGGTACCTCCCAAGGCAGTGAGTATAGTTGGAAAACTTTCTCGGGTATTTCTGGTAGGGAAGAATGGAGAGGGGGGTTGGGGGAATTGTTAACCTATTGAAGTAAGAATGTAAAATAAATATGCAACTACAATCTAGATCAGTGGTAGTCAAACTTGAGTGTACATGAATATCATGTAAGATGCTCACTAAAGCTTCAGGTTTCTGTGCCCAGTTCCAGAAATTCTGTGGATCTGAGGCTTAGGAATCTGTATGGTTTAGGAACTCCTAGAAAATTCTGAGGTAGATGGCAAAGCGTTCACAATTATCCCTAGAATTTTATTCTTAAAGTGTCTGTCTATCTGATTCTCAAATACTCAGCTGCTTATAAGTACAATATCCCAGGAGGCTGGTTAGTAGCAAATATTTGCTAACATTTTTCTTGGGTCTTTAAAAACCAGGCCAAGAACCAGAATATGCTGCACAATGTATATTTCTCTTGAAAATCCATTTTATGCATTGTTATTCATACTTTAAAAAAATCACTGAACCAGTTAGGGGGGTATTTGATTTTTTCTTTTTATGTTGTTTTTAGCTATGGCAAGGTGTTAGAATTGAGCTTTCTCACATATCAATTGTCTTACATCAGACACCCACTCACAACTTTCTCACCCTGACCAACAGTTCTAATTACCAAACCTCATGAGTCACAGCTTCTGTTTCACTGTCAGCAGATGCTGTAAAATGATCGTCATAGGGTTTAAAGCTAATGGTGACATGTTTTATCCTGAATAATACATAGGCATTTATTACAGACTGCATTAAATTGGGATGTGTTTTGCTTTTTTTCACCTTTATTTTCATTTATATTACAGGTTCAATACGGAATTTTTCCAGATAACTTTACATTCAATTTACTGATGGATTCTTTCATAAAGAAAGAAAATTACAAAGGTAGGAAACCAAACCCAGATTCAGTTATTTATTATAGGGCTTTCAGCTTCTAAAGGGAAATATATAAATGCAGGCACTTTCCACTTTTTAGTTTCTTAATGACATCTCTTTACATCACTCTTTTAGTCAGAAAATTTTCATGTAAATATTGTCATTTAAGCAAAAAAGTTTAATATTGTCCCCCTTTTTTAATGGTTGTTAGAATAGGAGATATATTTTTTCAGTACTGGAGATTGAACCCAGGAGCATTCTACCTCTGAGCTACATTTCTAAGCCTTCTTTTTTTTAATTTTGTTTTTGTGACAGGGCTTGCTAAATTGCCTAGGCTAACCTTGAACTTGCTATTCTCCTGCTTCAGCTTTCCAAGTAGCTGGGATCCTCACTCATCTGGGATAGGAAATATAAAATACATAAATGACTACAGAAGAAATGTTAATTATACAGGTTTATCTAATTTTATTACCTAAGCTTTTAGAAATGCAGAATATAAATAAAGGATAAAGTAAATTTGATTTAATATGCATGTGTAATTTTGAATTCTGTAAGGAACAGTTGGCAGAACTTGGATTTTTTTTTTTTTTTAAACAGATTTTTGGCCTTGGGTTCTAAAATATTATTAGTTTGTTTATTTAAAAGAAAATCTCTTCCAAGTCCTTATTTTACTAGACTCACACTAGATGACTTCCTGGTTTGCCTGCCTATCTCAGTTTCCCCATTTGCAAAAAGAATATAGATATTCATGTCTATGGCCTCCTTTAGAACCCTGACAATGTGCAGCTGGCCAGAAGCAGCTGCAAATCATGCTAACTTTGATAACAGATTAACTCAGTTGAAAATAGTTACTGTACTTGTGATGTGTGCAGACGTTATATTTTAAACCAATATTAGCATTCTGTATTTTAACAACAAATAACTGAGGAATGGAAATTACTTGAAACTGGTTTTCTTAGCTTCTATCTGTTGTAGAATATCAAGGGAAAATAAGAATTGCTCAAGGCCTGCTCTCCTATGACCAGCTTGCATGTGAAAACAAATATGTTGTATGTTATACTCAGGGGCTTATAATTTATGAATGAGCATTTTCCTTTCCCTTCTTTCAAGTCTTTTAAAACTGGATCTTACTGTCCCCTTTTATACTCATCAGTTTTCTGTTGTCTTTGAAATGACACTTGGGATTTGGGATTTCCTCTGGCATTTGTCTGCTTCTGCCTCACTGGAAAGGTACCAGTGCAGAGAAGGGTGCTAGGAGCCCAGCTTCTCTGCCCTGCTTGTCAGGGGTGACCTTGAAAATAGATGCATCTCCTTTCTGTATGCCTCAGTATTTAATTCTGCCTCACAATTTTCAAGGCATTTTCATATGTACAATCTTGGTAGATTGTCAACAGATCTCTTAAAGCATTTCGGGCAAATAGCATTTTATCATTAAAAGGATGATACTGGGAGCCAAGAGAAATGAAGTGGTTTATTCAGTGTCCTGGGACATGTTCATGCAGTAGCACCTGATTTCATATTATACAGTATGTATAATAGAAGTTAAAGGCTTGAGAAAGACCTATTTTCCCAGGGGTGCTTTGCCATGGCACTGCATACCCAGCCCTTTTTTATTATTTTAATTTTGAGACAAGATCTCACTGATTTGCTAAGAGTCTCACTATGTTGCCAACACTGGCCTTCAACTTGGGACCTTCCTGCCTCAGCCTTCCCAGTTGCTAGGATTACAGGCATGCACCCCCACACCCAGCTCTATTCTCCACTTTTTAAGAGTATTTATTGTTAGAGATTTGGTGATGTTACTACAACTAATTTTCACTTTTATCTTCTTACCCAGATGCTTTATCTGTGGTTTTTGAGATCATGATGCAAGAAGCCTTTGAAGTGCCTTCCACCCAGCTTCTCTCCCTGTATGTTTTATACCACTGTCTGGAAAAGAAGACAGACTTCAGTGTAAGTAATCTGCACTAAAGTGGTACCGAAAGCTTTAGGAAAGAGCAAATGGTGGTTTCTTACCTAGAGGAAGTCTAGGAAAAGGTATCTGATGTGACCTTGCACAATCAGAAAAGAGTGTTTATTTCTGTACCTTCTAGTTACTGGTTTGTAACAAAATGGAACTGAATGTTTTGGAGGGTTTGGTTGGGTTTTTTTGTTTGTTTTAGAATTTTTTTGTTTTTATTTTTTGTTTTGTTTTTTGCAGTGCTGGGGATCAAACCTTGGGCCTCTTATATGTCAGGCAAGCACTCTTTCACTTAGCTACATCCATAGCCCCTTGTGAATAGTAGGAAACTTAATCTATGTAGAATGACTTCAGACATTCAGAAATGGGTCATTGATAAGAGCTGGACATGGACTATCAAGGAAGCAGGTGGGCAGCTACCTTTGACTACAGCCTAAGGAATTAAATGCCACTTGATCTGTGTCACTATTTTTCTAAAGTTGTTCTAGGCCAGTTGTATTCTGGAAAGTTCAGAATGTCAAGCTTTTGGTCTTTGCTCTTAAGTTAGGGTTTTAGTCATTGTTTGTTCTTATCCTAAGAATAACAATAGAAATAACAATAACTGGTATTTAAGTAGTACTTATTTTACACACCAGACTGTGTGCTTGGTGTTTTAAATGTATTAGTGCCTCTCATCTTCATTATATGCAGATAAGAAGACTAGGCCATAGAGGTGTTATAGAGTAACCACCCAGCTGGTAGGTGATGCAGCCACCCAGTATGAAGCCAGGCACTGTGGCTCTACTGTCTGCTCTTAACATTGAATGTAACATCAAAACATCTTGTTGGGGGTAGGAACTGAAAAGGTGATCTAGTCCAACTCCTATTGTAAAGAATTGATGGTATGTTATATCTTATCTAGATGAGTGTCACAGCGAATGACATACACCCCATTCATTATTAATTCATTAAATATATATTGAGCACCTATTCATTCCATACATTACCAAGTACCAGTTATACAAAGGTGAGCAAAAATTTTCTGCTTCCAGTCTAGTATTTTAAAACAAAATGAAACAAAACAAACATGCAAATATAAAAATATGACCATAATAAACACTATGAAGAAGCCTATGAAAGGCCTATCTTGTAGGGAGTTTTCTTTATATTTTAAACTTAAATTGGTTAGGAAGGGTTTCCTTAAGGAGATAGTTCTTGGGTTAACATGTGAAGGATAAGTGGGAATTAACACTGAGGAAGGAAAGAACAGTCCAAAAAGAGGAAATAACATGTTCCAAGGCCCTGTGGCAGGAAGAACATGGTGAGAAGAAAGCGACTGAAGGAAGATGAAGGAGTGGAGGGAGGACACAGTGAGATAGAGTTGGAGGACATAGGCCATGGTGGGCCGTTTTGTTTTTATCCTAAAAAAAGTGAGGAGCCATTGAAAAATTTTGAGCACAGAAAGTAACATAATCAAATTTGTGTTTGAAAAGATCCTTCTGTCTGTACTGTGAGTAAGAGTAGGACAAAGGTGACTATGGTCAGGCCAGCTGAGAGACTCCCATGCAAGACTGAACAACAGATAATGGTCATGTAGCAATGAGAGGGCCATGGAGTCAGTGTCCACTGGACATATTTGGGAGGTAAATAACAGGAGAGGAGCTAGATGTGGAGGCAGGGGAGGCACAGAGGTCAGTTATTTTCTCTTCAGTTTCTGAGTCATCTGGACAGAATGAACACCATGTTTTCCAAGGGAACTTTAGAAAAAGTTTTTGTTTGTTTTTGGTTTTGGATACTGGGGATTGAACTCAAGGACACTCGACCACTAAGCCACATCCCAGCCCTATTTTATATTGTATTTATTTAGAGACAGGGTCTCACTGAGTTGCTTAGCACCTCGCTTTTTTGCTGGGGCTGGCTTTGAACTTACGATCCTCCTGTCTCAGCCTCTCACGCCACTGTGATTACAGGCGAGCACCACTGCACCAGGCAAGACCAGATTTTTTTTTTTTTTATTGGTTGTTCAAAACATTACAAAGCTCATGATAAATCATCTTTCATACATTTGACTCATTTGGGTTATGAACTCCCATTTTTACCCCAAATATATATTGCAGAATCACATCGGTTACACACTCACCTTTTTACATAATGGCATATTAGTGACTGTTGTATTCTGCTACCTTTCCTATCCCCTACTATCCCCCCTCCCCTCCCCTCCCATCTTCCCTCTCTACCTCTTGTGCTGTTGTTCAATTCTCTCCCTTGTTTCCCCCCTTTCCCCTCACAACCTCTTCTATGTATTTTGTGTAACATTGAGGGTCTCCTACCATTTCCATATGTTTTCCCTTCTCTTTCCCTCTCTCTCCCCCCAATCGTCTTTGTTTAATGTTAATCTTTTACTCATGCTCTTCCTCCCTGTTCTGTTCTTAGTTGCTCTCTTTATATCAAAGAAGACATTTGGCATTTGTTTTTTAAGGATTGGCTAGCTTCGCTTAGCATAATCTGCTCTAATGCCATCCATTTCCCTGCAAATTCTATGATCTTATCATTTTTTAGTGCTGCGTAGTACTCCATTGTGTATAGATGCCACATTTTTTTTTATCCATTCATCTATTGAAGGGCATCTAGGCTGGTTCCACAGTCTAGCTATTGTGAATTGTGCTGCTATGATCATTGATGTGGCAGTATCCCTATAGTACGCTCTTTTAAGATCCTCAGGGAATAGTCCGAGGAGGGCGATAGCTGGGTCAAATGGTGGTTCCATTCCCAGCTTTCCCAGGAATCTCAATACTGCTTTCCATATTGGCCTTACCAATTTACAGTCCCACCAGCAGTGTGCAAGTGTACCCTTTTCCCCATATCCTCGCCAACACTTATTGTTGTTTGACTTCATAATGGCTGCCACTCTTACTGGAGTGAGATGGTATCTTAGGGTGGTTTTAATTTGCATTTCTCTGACTGCTAGAGATGGTGAGCATTTTTTCATGTACTTGTTGATTGATTGTATGTCCTCCTCTGTGAATTGCCTGTTCAGGTCCTTGGCCCATTTGTTGATTGGGTTATTTGTTATCTTATTGTTTAATTTTTTGAGTTCTTTGTATATTCTAGATATTAGGGCTCTATCTGAAGTGTGAGGGGTAAAAATTTGTTCCCAGGATATAGGCTCTCTATTTACCTCTCTTATTGTTTCTCTTGATGAGAAAAAACTTTTTAATTTAAGTAAGTCCCATTTATTTATTCTTGTTATTAACTCTTGTGCTATGGGTGTCCTATTGAGGAATTTGGAGCCCGACCCCACAGTATGTAGATCGTAGCCAACTTTTTCTTCTATCATACGCAGTGTCTCTGATTTGATATCTAGCTCCTTGATCCATTTTGAGTTAACTTTTGTGCATGGCGAGAGAAAGGGATTCAGTTTCATTTTGTTGCATATGGATTTCCAATTTTCCCAGCACCATTTGTTGAAGATGCTGTCCTTCCTCCATTGCATGTTTTTAGCCCCTTTATCAAATATAAGATAGTTGTAATTTTGTGGATTGGTCTCTGTGTCCTCTATTCTGTACCATTGAAGACCAGATTTTATGAGGCTCTGAACATCTTGCAATTTGAGATGCTTTTGAAACAGTTAAGAGATTTCATGAGGGAACTGTAGGTACAGTTTTGAAGATTAATTATACATCCATATATTTTCAAATGATCTATCACGCAAAAGGAAGGAAAATCAATGTTGTATGCATTTATCTGATTATTGTGCTCTACCCCATAAATATATACAAATACCATGTGCCAATTAAAAATTAAAATAAGAAGAGAAATCAGGAATGTGTTAGACCATAAAATCCATAGGAAGAGAGTGATCTACAATGTAGAGAGCTTCTGAGAGGGAAGGGTAAGATGAGGAATAAAAATATTTCATTGAAGTACGAAGTATTCTTTTTAGTTGCACACCTGTAATCCCATAGACTTGGGAGGTTGAGGCAGAAGAATCCAAGGTCTAGGCCAGCCTGGAAAATATAGTAAGACCCTGTCTTGAAATAAAATTAAAAGGACTGGGGATGTAGCCCGTTGGTAAGAAGACACTGAGTTCAATTCCTAGTGCAAAAAAAAAAAAAAATTATTGAATTTAGTGACATAAAACACTAAATTATAACCTTTGTATTCACGCAGATATGGAGCAAGAACCCAAATTGAAATGGATTAGGAAGTGATTTAGAGATACAGAAAGGAGACAGAAGTGTAGGCGACTCCTCTGTGATGTCTCACTGTGAAGTGGGTGGGGGGAGGGCAGTGAGGATTTGCTTGGTATTAATAGGAGAGACAGAAGCATAAAATGGGAAAACCTTGAGGCCGCTAGTAAAATAGCACCTGAATTAATCCACCATATGGATTGGATATTCCTTATTCAAAATACTTGAGCCTAGAAAAATTTCACATTTTTTCAGATTTTAGAATATTTGAACATACATAATAAGGTACTTTGGGGATGGGACCCAAGTCTAAACGCAGACTTCATTTATATTTCATATACACCTTTACTTAGAGCCTGAAGGCCATTTTATACAATATTTTGAGTAACTTTATGCATAAAACAAAGTTTCATGGTGGTGAATTTTCCACCTGTGGTGTCATGTTGGCACTCAAAATGTTCTGGGTTTTGGAGCTTTGCAGATTTCCAGATTAGGGATGCTCAACCTATATCACTGTCCCAGTCACCATTCCCACCTGCCTGATCCCTAGCCCATCAAGGATAGCTGTCATGTGCTTCAGTGCTCCTTTGGCTTCAGCCCCTATTATTCTGATACTGCAGCTCCTATTTTTCCCTTGGGGATGGGGGATGTTCAAGCAAGTGGGGCATGTGGGGATAATCAAACTTCCTGAATTAGAATAGTTTGGGGGAATAAAATGACCTGATCCTTAATTATCAGCTCTTTTACTTCTCTGCTGCTGGTGGTGGTGTTTTTCTCCCAAGGTTTCTGCTGTTTTCAAAGGTTTAGGAAACCTCAAGAACTGGCATTTGTGTTGCATGAAGACTGTTCACAGTTCAGAAGTTTGGGCACCTGTGAACACCTGAGCCGCCTCATTCATACCTGGTGATAGCTGCAGCCTGAGGACCTTGATCATTCTTTGCTTCCTCCCTGAGCTCAGATGCTCCTGCAGGGCGGCTGGACCTCTGTGTGTTTCAAAGCTGGGCGAGGGTTGCAGGTCTAACCAGTGTGTGCTCATGGCACTGAGGTCACAGCTCCCGTTGTCTCCGGAGCTGCCAAGGTTCTCCTTGGCCTGTGTTTCCAGGGAGTCCCCATCACTGCTATTATTAGTGTCTGAAAGGCGTAGCAACACTTGTGATTTTGCCCCCACTTTATGTCCCCATGTCTCAAAAGGCTTCAGATTTATTGAAGTATAATTTTGCACCCTGGGTTGAAAGAAACAATAACTAAGTGTTTCTGATTGCCTAATTTGTTTTTAAGAGGCACAAATCTATCTAAAGGTGCCTGAAAAGTGTTATTTATTTTAACATTGTGAAGGAGAAGTCATATTGCTGAGTTGTTTAAAAGTGAAAAGCTTGCTCATCATGCCACAGCCCCTTGAGTGACAGATTGTGGAATCTTCCTGGATGGCCTCAAGGCAATGTGAACTCCAGAGTGAACTCTTTATTTTTGTTTTGTTTTGTTATTCTGGTTGTAAAAGGAACTCTTATTCATTGCTAAAAAAATTGGAGAATAATGAAGAATACAAAGAAGAAAATCAAATTGGAGAATAATGAAGAATACAAAGAAGAAAATCAAAGTTACTCATTAATTTTGCTGCTTAGAAATCTGTCAACGTATAGGTTACTTCTGGTCTGTAGTTTTCTTTAAACATACATAGCTTTTATTTACAAAATTGGGTTTTAATATTTATAGCTTTCTTATTTTGTGATATTTAATCTAATGTGATAACATGTTTTTCCTCCATTTCATCAAAAGTCACATTTTTGTAAAAAATGTTCAGTGCTTACATGGACCATGATCTGGTATGTTCTATTGCAGTGGGAAGAAGAGAGGAACTTTGGTGCATCCCTATTACTTCCAGGCCTAAAACAAAAGAACTCAGTGGGTTTGAGTTCCCAGTTGTATGGCTATGCACTTCTTGGTAAGCTTATGTATATTATTCTTCATGGATACACTTGGTACATTCTTGTATTTCATAGTAAAATTTTAATTTGATTTGAACTTACTAGTAGAATTCTTACTATAACCTTCATTTTTTTAAATTCATCTATTTATTTATTTACTTATTTTTTGGTACTAAGGATTGAACCCAGAGGTACTTTACCACTGAGCTACATTTCCAGTCCTCTTTGTTTTTTATGTTAAGGCAGGGTCTCACCAAGTTGATTAGTGCCCCAGTAAGTTGCTGAGGCTGGCCTCAAACTTGTGATCCTCCTGCTTCAGCCTCCTGAGCCACTGGAATTACAGGCATGCACCACTGTGCCCAACATAACCTTCATTTTTAGACATAAAAGTAGAAGGTCTCCATAGCCTTACAGTTATGACATAAGGTCAGAACTGGTTCTGGAGGCTGTAGGTAATATTTGGTTAATCACCATGAGGGAGGGGAATAGAAAGGGAAGTTCTTATTCATCCTATTTTTCTTTTTCTTTTTCTGTTTGCAATACTGGGGATCAAACTCAGGGCCTCTACCACTGACGGGCATAAGCTCTGGCACCCTGTAGGGAGAGCCAACCAATAGAATCTTCCCCCCATGCCGCAGCCCGGCTGGCTGGGCAAAATAACCAGGGGGTGACGAATGACTTGTGTACCTTGATACAGCAGGAGAGGGAGCCGTTTATTGTAGGACCCGAGGGGTATATATATTCCACACAGCTTATCTAATTAACATAAAATAGATACAGCAGTCAACCAATAAGGAATCTCCACACTTAATGGCTCGCTGGCATTACTTCACAAACCACTCCCTCTGGCATTTTGCCAGGCGCCATCCTGACTTGTTTACAGACTCTAACACCCCTGTATTAAAAGAGCTCTTCCTGTCTCTTCAGCCATGAAGTCCAGGAGGAAAGAAATTAAGAGTTGGGGTTGAACTGTCTTTGGTTTTGTTTTCAGATGAGGGAAGAGAAACTCAGAAAGTATAACTCGTAGCCCTTTGGGAGAAGCAGAGAGCTGCCCAGTGGTTCAATGTGATTGTAGAGTGTGGTGAGATAGTAGCTGGCATTTGGACCCCTGGTTGCATTGAAAATCAGAAGGTTGAGAGGATTGGCCTCAGCAGTCCTGGTTGTGTAGAATCTGGACAAATAGCATTCAATTTAAATGTGTCCTGGTTTATAGAGATTATTAAATGCTTGTTAGTTCATCACCCTTCCGTTCTCTCTTAAGTAGTTAGGCCTCCAGGAAACCCCCTCCCTTGATAGCAGTTTGACTTTTTTTTTAAAATAATTTTATTTATTTATTTGTTTGTTTGTTTATTTATTTATTTATTTATTTTTATGTTGTGTTTAGGATCGAACTAGGCTAGGCGAGCTCTGGGCCACTGAGCCACAACCCCAGCCCCAGTTTGACTGCTTTGGAAGTTGATCTTTGCCAACAAAACATAGTGTGGCATTCTTGGATGCTGATTCTAACATAAACTGAGAAAGAGGTAGTTCATAATTTATCAGACTGGCTATCAAATTAGTAAGGGTTGGCCACTCTTTTAAACAGTTTTTTCCTTATTTGCCACCTACTTTTGGTATTGATTTACATGTGTTTTTTTGTGTGTTCAGATTAGCATTCAGGATGACTACACTGTATGGATTTCTCAGGAAGTTGGCAGAACTAAGAAAATGTACTTTGCTTTTGTTCACGAGCAGAGGCCCTGGTGCTTCGTTACTGGCAGCCATCAGATCAGAGCTCTTTGCTCTCACTGATCGTGGGCTGTGCAGCCTGCTCAACCCTGCTGGAAGAAGCAGTGGCCCAGAATGTTGCTGCCCTCTAGCCCCAAGCACCTTAAAGATCTAAAATTAGCTGTCACCTGATAAGCTTTGTCCATTTGTATCCTTACTATAGCTTTCCCAAATCCTCCTTCCTGGGAAAGATAAACAAAGGTGGATTTAAGGCCTGGCAGTTCAAGGTGACTGGTCATTAGTATAGAGAGGTTTTCTGCTCCACAGTACAGACAGCCTCTCTCACTGCTAAAGACCCTGTTGTCCACATCCACATCTTCAGCCCCAGTTTTGACGGTGTGAGGTTCCAAGGGGAATTTTATGTCCTAATATCCAAAAGGATACCCAGTACTCTATGATTTCAGAATTGATGGCCCTCACCTAAAGTAAAGGGGAAAATTAGATTTTTCCCCTCCACATAAATAGTCGATTGGGTGTTTTGGCACTTTTTGAAAAATGTCACACATTTCCTGGCAAGAGAAAGTTGTCAGCTGTTGACAAAGTTGTCACTGTAGGAAAGTTGGGGAAATTTCTTTTTCTGATAAAGATTTTGGTCTTAAATAAAAATAGCATTTCCGTTGACTTATGTTTTAAGGGTAGCCCTGCTCAGAGGGAGATATTTCAGTATTAAGATTTCCCTCAGCCTGATAATTCATGCAAGCTCATACTCCACCAGCCCAAATGAAAAAGGAGAAAAACAGGTTCACACAATTTTGTATTAAATTTGTGAAGGTGAGTTCTGCTAGATTCTTTATCATCTATCTGAAATATCACCAGGTCACTGGATGAGGTAAGGCTCTCGGTGCAGATTTGAAATGATCCTTCTGTGTTTCTAGAACTGCAAGGCAAATACTCACTAGCACCTCCAAGTTTTCAGTCTCAGAGTGGGAAGACATGCTGAGCCTTTTTCCTTGTCCTTTCTTGGCCACAGGGAAGGTGGAATTGCAGCATGGGCTACGAGCTGTGTACAACAACATGCCTCTGATGTGGAAACCAGGCTACCTTGACAGAGCCCTTCAAGTGATGGAGAAAGTGGCCTCTTCCCCAGAAGACGGAAAGCTGTGTCGAGAAGCGGTATGTTCTTCAGCCCTGAGAACATACTCACTGAGATTCAGCCATCTTTGTGACTCGTGATTGAGCTTTGATTTTTGTTTTGTCTTTCCCTTACCCCTACTTTTATATTTGTGTACTTATTCAGTTAAAAGGAAAGAATAAACACAAATTTCAATGCTACCAACAAAAAACATTATAAGATTAATGTTGATTTATAGCTTTTATTGCCCCAGAGGAAAACTATTCCCCTCCCTGAAACTCAAGCTAAATTTAGTAAAATATTGCCTACCCTACTACTTTCCCTCAACTCCACCCCCCAAAAAAAATCTCAGTGGGGGCTTAAGAGAGGGTAAAATCGTGTGTTAAATACTTCTAGCATTTCTTTACCCTCACGTAGTCCTGAGAAATTACAGAGGCATTTTTCCCCTATAAGAGCCCTCAAGAAATGAATCTGGGGCACACATCTATAATCCCAGCAACTCAGGAGGCTGAGACAGGAGATTGCAAGTTCAAGGCCAACCTCAGCAACTTACCAAGACCCTGTTTTAAAATGAAAAGGACTGAAAATAGAGCCCTGGGCTCAATCCCCAGTACAAAAAAGAAGAAGAAGAAAAGAAATGAGTGTCAGAGATGGCATGATCTTTTCCTTCCATTAAGCCATTGTGTGATCAAGGTGTGCACTGCTGAGATCTGGGTCACATTTTTTTTTTTTTTTTTTTTTTTAAGTTCTAAGCTGTTTGCATTGCCTGATCTTGAACACTGTCCTCCCACCAGCTCCAAAGCTCATCTCTCATAACACCCTTGTCACTGTGAAGTCACTAGACTTAGCTCAGACTCTAGAAAGCACAATAAGCCTTGCACCCCCCAGGGAGCCATGGTGTCCACTCTCTCCAAGCAGCCTTTCTAGCCAGTGAGGCCTCATTACCAGAGTAAGTGTCAGGTATTTTGTCCTTACCCTGTCCACCGAGGCCCACTACTTCATTTCAGTCATGAGACACACAGGTCCAGTGCCTTTACTGTCACCGTATACTAATGTGTAGCAAATCATATGTTCTTTACCAGTGTTTATAACAAAAGATACACATTTCTAAATATGCATTTTAAGCCTGCTGTAGTCAGTACTAGTGTTTGAAGACACAAAATTATACATAAAAACCTTGCCAGGGAAATATTTCTTCCTATCTGAATCAAATTTATACTCTTTATATTCTAACTTAAAAGGAGTCTGATTCACATGTTGGCAAGAATATGCTATATGTCCAGTTTGGGCATTGTGCTTCAAGTAGTAAAAGGACTTGAAGTCATTTGGGGGTCTTGTTCTAATGTGATATGGACAAAATTAATCAGCGTGCAAGTAGGTGCTTACGCCCGCCTCGCTGTTGTTTCCATCCCATCTCTGACGACTAGGCCCTCTGTGGGTCAAGGAAACTAAACCCCACAGTGGAAGCAAAGGGGAGAGGGATCGAAACAAAAAGAAACTCTGTTTTTTAATTAACCTACTACTTAAGTCACAGAAATCACCTCATTAAAATGAATTTCATGGATGTATCTCTGGCCTTTGCCAGCAGCTTATGTAGATCAGACTGATCCCTAATTTATAGATACTCTGTGAGCTGAAGTCTTTCTCTGAGAGAGGCCCTCGCCTATACCCAGCAGCTTTACCATGCATTCACACTGGCCTTTTGTTGGCTGTGGTTTGTGGTGGTCTTTCTTTTCCTTTGTCCCAATTCTAAACAGATTCCAAAGAAAGACATGGGAAGGGGAGGTACTTTAACGGCCATCAAGCATAATTCCCGGTTTCCTACCTTGCTAATTGAAAGCAGACTTGAATGCCATGGTGCTGATTCACCTATACAAATAATCGGTAGCTTGCTTATTTGTACCGTTTGCTTTGTACGGAGTTTTCCATGCCATCCGAGAGGGTGTTTCTAATGTGGAAATATACAATCATTTATATTCCTTCTTTTGTTGTTGTCAGTGCTGGGGGTGAAACCCAGATCCTCAAGCATGCTAGGCAAGTGCTCTACCTCTGAGCTGTAGCCCTTGCTATTTTCTACAATTTCATAAAGAAAACTTAGTGGCTTTTTAGATCCCCTTTTTCCCTTTCTTCCACCATCTTCAGCCTCTCTTCACAGTTTGTTGCCAAGACCAGATACGCATATAGTCCCTGACCCTCTCTCTGTTCCACAGCTCGATGTGCTAGAAGGAGTGCTGCACACGCTGACTTCCCCAGCTGAAGAAACTTCTGAGAAACAGTCCCAAGAAAGTGACGACAACCAGGGCTCTGAAAACCTGGTGGAGCTGCTAGACATAGAGGAACCAGAACAATCCAAGCTGCCCCGATACCTGGAACGATTTAAGGTGAATCAGAGCAGAAATTGAGTCTCTCTCTGTTGTGCATAAAGCATGTTCCTCTTCTGTGGTGATGGACAAGTAATCTTCATGCATCAATGTCACACACAAAGGCAGGAAAAAATGACATTAAAAAATAGCATTTGTATTGCTTTGCACAGAAAGTGGTCTTAAAAGAAGCCAATGGAATTTTTATGCTTCTTTTTGTACTTAAGCTAATCGGTGATAGTTTTGTTCACTAAGGCAGCATGTCATTACCCACTCACCCCTGATATGTGCCTGGTGGGTGGATAATGGCTCATCTCCTCTTGACAATATCCCGACTCCTGCCCCTGGTGGAAAGTATCGGGTCACTTCTCCATATTGCCCTGAATGTGCCTGATCAGAAACTCACAAAGCCACATTAAACAAGAAGTGGTAGGATGTAGGCATCTTTTGTTGCTCAGCTTTGGCAGCTTCATGCTGTTCTCTAAAACATTAGAAATGCTCTTCTATGCTACGTGGCCTGGTAAACAGGTTTTCCCTGTTTCTTTACAAAACAACCCAAACTCTCAAACTGTCTTTGGTAGCTTTTAACTGTACATCCCTAACTGTTCTGTGATCAGCATCGGAGAAAAAGAACCATGTTCAGTGTTAAAACCCTTAGCCTACTCCTTGCTTTGTTTCTCATTCGTTTAGTGCAAAGAGGAAAAAGTGCTGCCTGAATGGGAAACCTATACACAGAACAGAAAACCTGCCCATCTGGTGCCAGCTGACCTATTGGTGATTTTGTAGCAGATAGATATAAACTTTGCTAGGTTATTATATTTAAATATATTCATAATTACATCAAATCAGCTATGGAAAACCTCTTTTCTCTGTTAGAGGGGGAATTCTATGGTATTTTAAGCAATTCTTTCTCCCAATACTTCAGTAAGATCATTGTACAACTTTTTTTCTTTGTAATTGAAACTGAGAAAGAAAGGTTAACTAATGTTCCCAAGATATACAGAGAACTAGGTTGAGAATTTACATAACCATCTTTGGCTCCCCAGTTTTCATTCACCGCATACACATTGACCAAGGTTGATATGCTATTAAAAATTATAACCTCTTTCTGTTTTCTCTCTCTCTCTCTTGATTGGTACTGAGGACTGAATCCAGGGACACTTTTAGCACTGAGCCATATCCCCGGCCCTTTCTATTTTTTATTTTGAGACAGGGTCTCACTAAGTTGCTTAGAGGCTCACTGAATTGCAGAGGCTTGCCTCAAACTTGCCTCAGCCTCCTGAGCCACTGGGATTACCACCACACCTGTTATAACTTCTTACTCTGGTTTTGTATATATTTCATCTTAAAGGGTAGAAACTTCTATCTACTTAAAGTTCTTAACCTTTACTCTTCTGCAGATGTATTTTACAAAAATCAAATCAAAAGACAAATGTTTGTCAGCTACTAGCTCTGAGGCACCACTTCACTTCATTTACTGGTTTTTGGAACATGGGGATATGTGGTATAAGCTGCAGCTGGGGCCATAAGTGGTGCTGTCTGATGAACTTTATCTTGAAGCATGTAAGTAAACTAATGTTTTCAATGCTTCTCCAGGAACACAGCACTGACCAAACCAAGTGTCATTTCAGATGAAGCTGTAAGCAGGAAGGATATGAGGCTGACCTGCAGGAGGGCACAGCAGTTGGAAGCCCTCATGGGGGCTGTTTAGTATGCCATTAGCGAGAGGCCGCCATTAGTGAGAAGCCATCAAAATGATTTCAGTCTGTTAAAAGGAACGCTAGTAAGGCAAAAACGGACTTGTATGTATGGGTGCACTTGCTCTAGTTTATCAGCTATCTCAGCCATTTTGTTTGCATCCTAGAATCCTGGTGCTTGGAGTTTGCTGCTTGGTTTGGAGTAGGTCAGAGTGGAAATGTAGATGTGTTCTATCCATGCTGTCTTTCTGGTTTATAACAAGAAACAACAGGGAGTCAGCAGGTGGAGTTCCGCTTTACCTCGTGGGAGTCAAGGGGGAGAAATCACATGTGGTGAATCTTAGCAAAACTGCCGAGCTAAAAAAATAAAATGGCAGAAAGCTAGCAGTGCCTGGATGAAAGAGAGACAGCTTCCCAACCAAGGCCCTTCCCTGTAAGCAGAGTATGTGGCTTTACAAGTGACTTAATGGCTTCTCTACCTCTCCCACCTGCCCCCACCCCTCTTGTTTTCAACAGGCCTCACAGTCCAAGCTTCAGGCTCTGGGCGGAATTGAGTCAAAAAGCCTTTTGACTCTGACCACGCAGCTTGTCAAGGAAGAGCTCCCCACCTGTGAGGCAGAGGACCTCGCCACCTATGAGCAGAAGCTGCAGCAGTGGCATCGGGATATGATGCAGTTGATTCAGAGGGAGCAGGAGCAGAGGGAGAGAGCAAAACGGGAGCACCAGGCCCAGAAAGCCGCAGAGGGAGCAGCTTAACAGGCCCCAGGTTATCCCTGCACAAGGACCTCCCTAGGCTGCCACAGCACTCACCATCGACAGGGCAGGTCCCCAGCCTCTACCAGCTGGCTTCTCAGATCAAGTTTCAGGTGGCCCAAAAGCCATGATGTGCTACGTATCAAGACACTGTGACTGCCCAGCCAGAAACCAAGAAGGGCTCAGGAACTCAGAAAGTGGCAAGTGGTTGGGCTGAAGCCATCAGCTGAATACCTTAAAAGGGACTTTTGAGGCTCTTGATGGTGCAGGGATCCTTTGTGAGTATGGAAGGTTGGCAGTACATAGTGAGGGAGCTGGGGGTGGGCACTGTGGCTGAACAGCCAGGGCTCCCTGTCCTCTGCCCAGGCACATCAGGCCAAGGTGAACAGCAGATCCTAAGACCTCAGCCCTCACTACCCTCTCTGTGAACTGTCCATGGGTGCTCACTATTCCACTCCTCCTTCCCCCCCCCGTCTTGCCCATATGATTCTGCTCTGGGAAAAGTTTAGGACAGAGTGTACTCAGGACCATGACTCTGCTGGATTTAAATTTTAGACACTGATGGTAACATTTTGAGAATGTAAAAGCCTTTGAGGAGAAACCTAGTCCTAGTTGTGAAGCCTTCTCAGCATGGCTTCATCACATTGGGGTAATTTTTCCAAAGCATTGTCTAGCTCCGTTTTCAAGGAGGTAGAAAGAGCCTTTTGTGTGTGCATGCACACACAACACACACACACATTTTTTGGTTAAGGAAGTTGGAGAAAATGAGAGAGATGGGTTGGGTCCTGAAGTACACAGATGATATGCAGAATTGTGAAACTGTCAGAGATGGAAAATCCCTTCTTGAAGTTTTCTCCTCTGTGAAGGGGTCAGGGGACAGCTTTTGCTTGCTACATAATGTTGCCTTTAAGGTCAATGGTGTATTTTTCTTGAGGATTATGTTCATTTATCAAGAAACTATGAAAATAAAGAATAAAATGAAATAATTCCAGAACATTTATCTTTCGGGGAGAGAAGTCTTAGCAGTATTGTTACTGTGATTTTGAACAACACGTTCTCAGCCCTACTATGTAGAACTGTGACATCTCTAAAAAAATCTTCATTCACGGTCACTAAATATGTGCCAACACCTCAAGCAACGCTACTAGGCATTACCATCATCCCCATGTCATGAAGAAAAACATTAAGCCCCTCCCCTGAGATGGGGCTGCCGCTTCCCCTCCTGGCATATCCTCCATGTGTACAGTAGTCACCCAGCACGGGCCCTACAGTCTAGCTGTGCTGACTCCTGCTTAGTAGAATGCCGCAGTCTGGCTGGGCACAATTCAGGAGCCACTTGTCAAAAGAAACGAACTTTATTTTTAGAACCACACATGCCAAACAAAACAGCTCCTCAGGAAAAACCTTCAGAGCCCAACTGCCACCACCGGCTTCCCACAAGCCTCTCAACCTCCCCCACTCCTCCTGCTCTTGAGGCCGATTGGCTGGGTCGCGTGGGCAGAGCCAAAAAAAGTCCCCCAATGAGCAGCTCCGTGGTCTGAAAGGGCGGGGAAACAGCCCAATGAGCATCACCGCAGAGGAGCCAATCAGTTGGCAGCTGTGAGCCGCTGGGGCCGCTGTGAGCCAATCATCAACTGGCAGCTGGAAGTTTGCTGGGGCCCCTTCGGCTGTGGCTCTCAACAGTAGAAGGTCACAACGATATTGGTTTGCCAAGGGCAAGTCTTTTTCAGCTATTCCTCATCTCAAGATGGAGATTCAAGATACTCAACAGTTAACTTTTGCTCCATGAGTGACTTTTATGCGTGAAGCAGCTGGTTAACACTTTGGCTCGTAATTATGCCTTCACTTTTCCTTCCCTTCTGTCCCTATTTGTACTTCACTTCCAGTCTTCTCCAGGAGAGGCCCTTCTGCCCCCAGCAGGCTCTTACATGCTCCTTCTCCTCAGGAGTCCTTCCATACTCTCTCTCCCAGGGCCTCTTGAAGTCCTTCCCTTCCAACTCATCTACCCTCTCCCCACGCCCCCATCTCCTAAGATGTGGATACTCTTCCACCTTCCTTAATGACTGTGGTTTCCAAGTACAACTGTCCTCTGAGGCTTTCTCTGACATTCTCTCTGTATTCTTCCATGAAATGGAGAAACAGCTCTGAGTACCCTGTTACCTTCCCACTAGCTGACCTGCTAGAGTCACCACCAGATCTTCGGCACTGATCTACAGTCTTAGACCCAGAAGTCCCATTCTTCAGTCTCATACTATGACCCCTGCTGAACCAGCTTGTCTTGTTATTCCCACCTATAAACCTTTACCTGTCACTCAAATCCTTGATCTCCAGAATTCAGACCCTACTTGTCTCTGTCCCAGCCCAGTCCCCGGGGTCAGCAATCCCACCTACATCCTTGCTTCTACTCAATAGGGATCTAATTGGGTCCCCTAAGAAAATATGTTAAAGCCCTAGTATCTTAGAAGCTGATGTTAGCTGGAAATAGGTGTTTTCTTGAGGTACTGAAATCAAAACGAGAACAGTAGAGTCAGCCCTATTCCTATTTGGTATTTAAAAGGGGGAATTGTGTGGAGACAGAAATACAAAAGAAAATCAATGTGAAAATACACTGGGAAATGGGTAACTGTCTGGCGTGGAGCATCTGCAAGCTAAGGGATCCCAGGCTGATAGCAAACACCAGAAGCTAGAAGAGGCAAGGATGGGCTCCCCTCGGGCCTTCATGGTGAGCAGAGAGCCCTGCCGACTCCTGGACTTTTAGCCTTCAGAGCTGTTCTGTTCTTCCAGGCCCTTAAGAGGTCCTAAGACCTCATGCCTCAGCATATCAGTAACTGATAATACTGCCATTTGTTTTGTTTGCTTCTGACTTACTAACAACTGGTAATTGTTTTAGTCACCTTTTTCCTACTGTGACCAAAATACATGACAAGAACAATTAGAGGAAGAAAAGTTTATTTGGGGGCTCATGGTCTCAGGTTTAATTGGCTGACTCCATTTCTCTAGGCCCAAGACAAGGCAGAATTTATAAAGAGTATACTAGAGGAAAGTGGCTCAGGACACTACACTAGGAAGCAGAGAAAGAGAGAACTCTGCTCAACAAGGACAAAATATAAATCCCAAAGACACTCCCAGGGACCCACCTCCCAACACGCTTCACCTACCTGTAGTTAACAACCAAGTTAGTCCCTATCAGGAGATTAAAACACTGGTTAGGTTGAACCTCTTGGCCTAATCATTTAATCTCTAAACTTTCTTCCATGTCTCACACATGAGCTTTTTGGGAATGCCTAATATCTAAACCATAACAATAATACAAAGTCATAATTCAATTTCTCTACAAAATTAAGTCCTCTTTAATTCAATAGTCACTCTGTGCCAGGCACCATGGCACATACCTGTAATCTCAGCAACTCAGGAGGCTGTGGCAGGAGGATAACAAGGTCAGCCTCAGTAACCTAATGAGATCCTGCCTCAAAAAAGGCTGGGGATGGACTAGGGCTGTAGCTCAGTGGCAGAGTGCTTGCCTGGCACATGGGAGGCACTGGATTCATTTCTTGGCACCACATAAAAATAAACAAAGGCATTCTGTCCATCTACAACTACCAAAAAAAAGGGGGGAGGCTGGGGGTGTAGCTCAGTGATAAGCACTCCTGGGTTCAATCACCAGTAAGAGGGAAAATAATAGTCACTGCTTGATTTTGGTTTTACTGCAGTGGTTTTGCTACTCTGCATGAGCCCAAGGTTCTTGCCCTTAGAATTGTGAGGAGAGGTTCTTGCTTCCACTTTATCAAGAAAATTGGGGGCATGTGACAGCTTTGGTCTCCCTTCTACTTCCAAGTGAATGCAGTCCTCTTCTTCCCTTCCAAGGTCAGACTCACTTGTAACCTTGACTCCATAGCTGCCTGCTTTTACAGAAACATCAATAATTATCTTTCCATCTGGCATCAGCTCTACTGAGTTCTTCCAAGTCTATAGTCTCATTCAAGACCCCTTTGGCTTCAAAAAACAAAAAAGGCTGGCTGGGTGAGGTGGTGCACACCTGTAATCCCAGCTATGCAGGAGGCTGAGGCAGGAGGATCGCAAGTTCAAGATCAAGTTGGGAAAAGCAAGAACCCTGTCCCCAAATAAGGAATCAAAAGGTCTGGGGATGTGTTTCAGTGGCAAAGCACCCTGGGTTCAATCCCCCATACCACAAGCAAATAAAAAAGCCTTTATCCTGCCATCAATCAAGCTACACTTTCCTCCGTATGTCATCAGTCTCCTTGAAAAGGTATGCACACTTACTGGCCTATTATTAACCCTGAGAACTGGCTTTCAGCTTTACTTCTGCTGCACAGTGTGCTCATCGACTCCCACAATCCTGTTTCCCCTCTTAAATTTGCTTTGTTTGCCTCCCTGATCACTTCCTATGCGCTGGCACTGCTTTTGTGGGCTCTCAACCATTTAACATACACGGTGCAGCCACCACACTGAGTGCTTTGGAGTTAACAAAGATAAGTGATAGAGATCCTGCCCCCACATAACTTAGCTTCTTTTAGCTTCTACTGAAAGAGAAGAGGCCGACACACGGACACCTGCCAACCCAGCTGCAAGGTGTCAGAGAGGTAAAGTGACAGGGGAGTTCTCAGGAAGATCACTGCAGACTGAGGATGGGAAAGCCTAGCAGCAGGAAACAATCCCGTTTTATGCTTTAATTCGTCCCACAGGTCTGCCTCAAGCTGCCCTGGGTAGAGGAGGCTTCTCCATGGAGACTCCTGCAGAGTATTCATGATAAAGTATTTTAAATCCAACTAAAATAAACAATTCTGACAGATCTGTTTGGCCTATGCCCAAGACTCACCTTGGCAAAAAAGAAAGAAAGAGGGAGGGAGGAAGGAAGAAAGCAAGCGAAGAAAGGGTAGTGGAGAGAAGAAAAAAACAATGGTGGGTATAAATATCTCAGACTCCTCCTCAGGGCTCTGTTCCCTTGGCAGCAACCTTGCATCTTGTTTTCCTGCCTTCCAGTTGATTACGGATATCAGATATTTGTGCAGGAAGGTGGTTGTAGATCTCAAGGAACTAGTCAAAGACCCTGAAAACACGTTCATCAAAGCCACTTCTTCCCACCCTGAATGAAGACAGCTAGCTTTGGCATCCTTTGTTGTCTGACTTTGGACATCTTCCCTGGAGTGTAATGCTGCGTTTTCCCTCTGCTGCAGCTATTTGGTGACCTTTGAAAAGCCTTTATAAGCCCTGCAGGAAAGAGGGAAAACAGCTCTTCAGTAGAGCAAAGAATTTAGGATTGGAATGTAAACCATGTTCAGAAACTCGTCACTGTGTTCTCCAGGAAGCAGATGCTGAGTGACAGGTACCCATGAAAGCGAGTTTGGGGGTCATGCCTGCGAAAGGTAAAAGGAGGTGGAAGTAGCATTGTCAGGGAAAGCCCGCGGGTGTAGACCTCACATCTGCGAAAGGGAAGGAGCACTGGGAGTTGCTCAACCCCATTGCCAACCTCAGCCAGAACTGTGACCTGACCACCTTTCCTACCATGGACCCTAAGCTACCACTAAACTTAATGACATACGTCCCCTCTCACCCCCTGGCCTTGTTGAGTGTCCGGGTCTCTGTGCAACCTAAAGCTGTGCTGGGCTTCCTGGCTTCCTGTGATATATGTGTCCACCCAGCAGGCTCACTCCCCTCCACGGCCAGTTTTATTCAGGCCTTGCCGGTCTGTTCTGTATGGAACCTCTCTTTCTCCAGGCTTTTGCCAGCCATCCTGGAAACAAGTTTGCAAAATCCTGAGTGGTAAACCCCTTATCCACTTTGTGGTTCTGAATTTTCTTAAGAACCAATGGGTGAGAGCAGCACCAAACTTTAACCTTCAAGACAGGAACTCTTTGTCTTGTTAATTATCATATCCTGACAGAAAGCAATCACTCCCATGACAAGGATGCTGCTTATGAATATTTATTGAATAAATTATTAGGTTGAATGTCCTTGGACTGAGCTATATAATTCTTGGTAGAAATATTGAAACACTAGAAAATACACACACACACACACACACACCAAGGTGAGAGTTTAATGACAAAGAAAGCCTCTGAATTCCTACAAGGGGTGGTGTAGGCCAGCAAAAGTGACATCAGGTGGAAAGTTCATGGGGACTGGCGAGGAGAAGTGTCAGAATTATCTCTGTGTCTCATATGTATCCCGTTTACTTGCCTCAACGCAGAAATTGATAAAGCAAAGACACAAATCTCATGATTCCTAGACCAGAAGCTAATATTTAGGCTGAGCATGGTGGCACACACCTATAATACCATCAGTTTGAAAGGCTGAAGCAGGACTCAAGTTCAAGGCCAGCAACTCAGTGAGGTCCTAAGCAACTTAGCAAGACCCTGACTCAAAATGAAAAAAAAAAAAAAAATCCAAAGGACTGACGATATACAGCTAGGTGATAAACTATTCCTAGGTCCAATCCCCAGTAAAAAAACAAAAAAGAACGTATTTATTGAATACTTATAACCAAGAACTCTTTTTTTAAAATTATTTTTTTATTTATTCATTTGTTTTTTTATGCGGTGCTAAGAATTGAACCCAGTGCCTCACATAGGCTAGGCTATCTCTCTTCCAACTGAGCTACAATCCCAGCCCTAAGAACTCTTTATATTATCTTATTTAACCCATATAATATGGTGTTATAGCTGTATTATATTACATATGAGAAAACGAAGTCTTAGAGAAACAATTCACTGCCAGGATCACCGTCAATGAATTGAAAAGCAAGAGTCAAGCCCAGACCTGACTCCTAAGGCTACTTTCCCAAACTCGCCAGATCACTGTCTGATTTAGGTTCCCCCTAAATCAGTGCACGCGATAGGAATTTGAGTGCAAGTAGGTAGTCTGTGGTTGGAGCATTTCCCAAGCAGATGAATGAGGGAGGTCAGAACTTACAACAGGTATGCGTAACTGAGTGGTTGGTGGGGGGCAGGCTTACTCCTAGGGATGCAGAGAGTGTAGGCACACAGCAGCCTCAGTGCACCAAGGGGTAAGGGAGCCGGGGTATTTATGTGTGAATTCCATTCCCTCATTGGCTAGGGAAACTTCTGGCCTCCTGGGCCAGCACACCAACATGACAGTAAATACCCCTGTGCAAAGACAAGGAAGTCATCTATCCACTGGTGGGAACTGTCTGCAGGTGACCTCAGGTATAAGCCCAGGACAGTAGTTGTCAACCAGGAGCCATTTTGCTTCCAGAGAATATTTGGCAATGTCTGTTGGTGCTTTGGATTGTCACAGCTGTTATTGGGGAGGTGGAGAGGCCAGGGATGCTGTTGTAAACACTTTACAGTGAACAGGACAGGCCTCTCCCACCCCAAGAACTATCCTGTCTAAAAATATCAAAGGTGCTGGGGTTAGAAGCCCTGGGCAGAACAACCGTGGGACTTCTGTAGGGATTTCCATCGGACCCAAGGATGACTTTTAGTAGCAAATAGTTCATTTACAAATTCTTCAGGCTAGAAGGGTAATAATAGTTGTTTCTTATTTAATTCTGAATATGATTACCAGATAAACAGCAATGCAGAGGGGGTCATTATGGTTCCTAAACAATGTTTGTTAGGGAAAAGGGTAAATGATAATTTACATGAGTTTGCTATCTGGATGTGACTGGGCCAAGACCTCGCATGGGTCAGGGGAAGATAATTCCCTTGGTACCTGAAAACCTCCCTGGGTTTGGATAAAAAAAATGGATGTCTCAGAGAGCTTTGTCTTTCACGAATCAATAGCAGAAAAGATGATGGAATTGTATTTTCATGAACTTTTCAAACACTGAAAATGATGTATTTAAGAAAATAGGGAGAGGGGAGTGCTTTTCAATATAATTATGTCAGGAAAATTGCCTTTTATTTTGAATAACTTCTTAGTTATTCAAAATAACAGTGGCCCAGCATACTATCACTGCCCCCCTGATGTGGCATTTTCACTGACATTACATACTTCCACGAGGATGTTATTGCCTGCAGGTAATAGGACAAGATGCTGGCAGGGTCCCTGAGATTGTGACAGTGACCACTGGGATCTTTGTTTAAAACAAAATAGTTACTTAAGCCATGTGTTTACTGGGTGTGCACATTAGAGACTCCAAATCTGAGCTTAATCTGTTCAAAACACAAAGAATGAATTCTTGTAAAAATCATTTGAAAACAAATTCCATTGTGGAATTTAAGTGCTGAATCTAAGCTCATGGGGAAGATTTGTAAAGGATCTACAAAAGGGGACATGATATCCTCTGATATACCCAGTGGCAGGAAAATTGTTGAGTTATTTTATTTTATTTTATTTATTTATTTTTTTTTTTTGTTCTTGTTGTGTTTTTCACACTGAGATTGGACCCAGGGTCACTTAACTATGGAGGCACATCCCCACTTCTTTTTATTTTTTATTTTGAGACTAGGTCTTCTCGCTAAATTCCTTAGATCTTTGCCGGTTCCCAAGGCTACAGATAATTATGTCAGGAAACTTGCAATCCTCCTACCTCAACCTCCTGAGTTGCTGGAATTAAAGGTATTCACCTCTGCACCTGGAGCATATTAACTTCTAACAGTGTTTTAAAGATCAGAATTTTGAACTCTGGGGCCAGGTGCAGTGACTCATGTCTATAAATCTAGCGACTCACAGCTATAAATCCAGCAACTCAGGAGACTGAGGCAGGAAGATTGAAAGTTTGAGGCCAGCCTCAAACTTAGTAAGGCCCTAAGCAACTTATCAAGACTCCATCTCAAAATAAAACATAAAAAGGGCTGGGTTTGTGGCTCAATAGTTAAGTGTCCCTAGGTTCAATCCCTGGTACCAAAAAAAAAAAAAAAAAAAAAGTTATTATGCCTGTGATAGTATGTGAGATAGACCAAGAATGTCCTCTGGTGATAGTATGCTGGGCCACTGTTGGGAGTGGGTGTTTCCTAGGCTCTGGTTCAACAGAAATTATGTCCCTACCTTGATTACAAAAATCATGTGAATTCCTCCTTGTTAAATGCCCATTATCCAACCTGATTGAATGCATCTTCTCTAATCCTTACCACAACCCTGCAGGGCAAGGCTTATGATCCACATTTTCCAGAGGAGACATAATGTCACTTTTCCAGGGCTATCCAATTAGAAAGTGACAAGAACAGTATTTGAACTGAAGTTTGTCTGGTTCTAACCCAACTTTCCAACTACCACATGGTACAGTCACTCTATCAACCTGAGTCTTAGTATATTCTTTCTTTTGTTTATTCAACAAATATCGAACACCTACTATGTGTCAGGAACTGTGAAAATACTGATGATACAGCAAGAAAAAATACAGACCCGGATCTCTTCCTTTGGCATTTGCATTCTATGGCAGGAGGTAGATATAATTAATAAGTGTATCATGTCTTATGGGGATAATGACATGGAGACAAAGCAAGGAAGAGGACAAGAGAGGGCTGCGTAAGTGGTGGCGGTTGCAACTTAGGATGATGAGTGGAGGCATCCCGAGAAGATGACACCTGAAAAATGACCCACTGGGGAAAAAGCATGTCAGACAAAGGAAACAGCATCAAAGCCCCTGAATGAAAGAACATTTCTGAAGGATTGTTCTAGCTGCTACATGGAGAATAAGCTAGAAGAGAAAAGATGAGCAAGAGGAGGAGCTGTAGGTGGCCATGGTGCTAATCCAGGAGAGAAGTGACTTTGAGAGGAGGTAGCAGTGAACGAGGGGAGGAGTCGGACTGGATGTGCAGTTGTGCATCATTAAACAACAGGGTTGCATTCTGAAAAATGCACTGTGGGTGATTTTGTGAACATCAGAGGGGACTTACCCAAGCTATAGCAGGTGCAGTCCACTACACACCTAGCCTGTACGGTATATGCCACCTTATGTGTGATCCATTGTTTACCACAGTGTCATCTGCAGTGTGCAACTGAATTTTTTTTATTTTTTTTAGGGGGGGTGGGTACCGGGGATTGAGGGGCACACAACCACTGAGCCACATCCCAGCCCTATTTTGTATTTTATTTAGAGACAGGGTCTCACTGAGTTGCTTAGTGCCTCACCATTGCTGAGGCTGGCTTTGAACCCTGCAATCCTCCTGCCTCAGTCTCCCAAACTGCTGGGATAACAGTCCTGAGCCACTGTGCCTGGCTTGTGACTGTATTTTAAAGGTCAAGTCAGCAGGATTTTCTGACAGGGCTGATATTTGTGACCTAAGAAACTAGAATTATGCATTTGCCATTTACAGAGGTAGAAAATCCTAGGGGAAGAAGCAGTCTGGCAGTGTGGGGAGAGATATCAAAGGTTTGTTTTGAGGCTTTTTTTGAGGGGGGGCGATTGAACTTCATTCCCAGTCTTTTTGAGACAGGGCCTCCCTAAATTGCTGAGACTGGCCTTGAACTTGTGATCCTCCAGTCTTAGCCTCCCTGGGAGCTGGGATTATGGGCATGTACCACCGCACCCAGCTGATTTGGGGTATTTTTAAAACATTCCCTTTTGGACATCAAAGTGAAGATCTCAACAGGCAGCTGGATTTGAGTCTGGAGATCAGAAAAGAGGTACAGGCTGTACACACAACTGTGAAAGTCATCAGTTTACACATGACATTTAAACCCCTGTGAGCATTAGAGTAGCTTGCATTTCTGGCTTGAGCGGATATGGTCTGGACTATGACCTGAAGCTCTCCCTCAGAATCAGGCGCAGCTCCACTGTCTGTAAAACACCAACAACAACCCCCACAGTGAAGCAGGAGAACATCTCACAGCAAAAGAACTGTGTGTGACCAGAACTGTGTGTGGCCAAGCTGCAGATAAGCTTCCAGTGAATTTACATATGATATTAGATAAGAGGAAATGGTGATCTGTATTTATGTGAGATGCCAAGAGTTTGTGAGTCAAACTATGTTAAAAGATCATTGTAGGGCTGGGCACAGTGGCACATGCCTGTAATCCTAGCGGCCTGGGAGGCTGAGGCAGGAGGATTTCAAATTTAAACCAGCCTCAGTAATGGTGAGGCACTGAACAACTCAGTGAGACCCTGTCTCTAAATAAAATACAAAATAGGGCTGAGGATGGGGCTCAGTAGTCGAGTGCCCCTGAGGTACCAAAAAAAAAAAAAAAAAAAAAACATTGTAGGGACACAGAAGAGCATCCAGAATGAGTGATAGAAGTAGAGACATAAAGTATGGTCACAGGTCCTCAACAGACATTTATGATTTGGAAGAAGGAAAAATGAAACTGGAAAAAAATCTACTTCCACAATATGGAGGAGAAGCTGGAAGAGGGTTCACTCTTTTCCAGATTTAAATAGGACAGGGGTGGGTAGAGTGACCAGGCCTCAGGGGTTCCCTGGGCCTGAGTATCCTGAGGCACAATCAGGCACGCAAGGCAAACCACGATGGTTGTCACCTGGGGTTCATGTCAGAAGAAAAACCTGGAATTGGGCAATGGAACAGAAAACAATTTAACTATCCAACTTTAGCCTGAGAGAGGTAATTAAAAACCTCTTATTTCCCACCCCAGTTCTCACATCCTAACCCTTTCATTCCTGGAGGTGTTATGGTTTAGATGTGATGTTTCCCAAAAGCTCAAATGTGAGACAAGGCAAGAAGGTCTGGAGGAAAATGAGTGGATCAATCCCTGATGGGATTAACTGAGTGGTGACTGGAGGCGGGTGGGGTGGCTGGAGGAAGTGGTTCACTGGTGGCAGGGTTATGGGGATATATATTTTATCTGGAGAATGGATCTCTCTTTCTCTCTCTCTGCTTCCTGATCACCACGTGAGCGGCTTCCCTCTTGTCACACTCTCCTGCCATGATGTCCTGCCTCACCTGGAGCCCTGAGGAATAAAGTCAGCTGTCTATAGATTTGAGACCTCTGAAACTGTGAGCCCTTGAAGAGACTTTTCCTCCTCTACAATTGTTTGGGTCAGGTCTTCTAGTCACAGCAGCAAAAAGCTGACTAAAGCAGGAGAGTTTCAGAGTCCCTCTTAGCAAATAGTGAGTTCTGCTGAGACCACTCAATGCTGTCCGAGTGGTTCAGAGGCAATGCGCAAGATAAGAAGTAGAATACGTGACAAAGGAACATCATAGTGACTCAGGACAGACTGCAGGGGCCTTGTGAGGTCAAAGACCATCTCTGAAGACAGACATGGCCAGGTGCTAGAGGTCTCCACTGAACACCCCATAGGCACATCCCCCGGGGGGCTTGGGCTCCCCACTATGCACTACCATCCTGAGCTGTCTCTGCCCCAACAGATGTTGATCCTGCTCTCTGCTGAGCCGTGGTGTGTCTTCTGCCTGGAATTTGCTTTCTCTCCCTCTTTCCAGGGCTCAGCATACACATTGCCACTGGTTTCTCTTATGGTCACCTAAGCTCACTCTTCAATTTTAGGAACCCTTGTCACAAAGTAGCATCATTGCCTCTCTGCTGGCCTGTCTTCCTAAACCAGGTAGGACAGAAGTTGTTTTGTTCCTCTTTAAATTCCACAAGCCAAGTAGAACTCACCACTGGGTACAGAATAAAGGCAAGAAAACCATTTAAATGGCATATAGGAAATCCTACTTGTTTAAGTATTTTGGGAATACAGATGTATTCAAAATACTTAAACAAGTAGGATTTCCTCTCTGGCATTCAAATGGTTTATATAATAATTTTTCACATTGATGAGTGAGTGAAATATACAGCACACTATGTTAGTTAGATATAGCTTATTCAGCTATAATAATCATGACAGCTTACAGAACACATCTCAGGAGGGACCAGCCCATCTGACCCTTTAGTTGAGCTCTCTCATTTTACAGAGAAGAAAACTCCAGAAAGATTAAATGACAGGTCACCCAGCTGGAGGTGACAGAGCCGGCATTCAAATCTGCTTTCTCCTTTATTTGTGGTTTGTGCAGGAAGCCCAGCTAATATTCTCCTTCAACTACTTTCTTTTTAGGCCACTGTTTTTATTATTATTCTCCCTCAACTCCCAGTTTCTGTCCTTAAGACTCTAACCTCCTTGAGGGCTTGGCTACACACATCAATCAATGAGTAGCCACAAAAAAGCAGTCTTAAAAGAATGTGGTCACCCCCCCACCCCCCCACCCCCCCCACCCCCGTCATGGATGGCAGAGCCCAACTCGGGACACAAAGCCAAAAACAGCACGGGGAATGCGTGAACTTTTGCCACTTTTGTATTTTATTGTGGAACTGAGTTTTTTTTTTTTTTTTTTCCTTTACATCAAATATCCTCAATGGAAGAGGGGATATTGCACACAAATATCATAAAAGCACTACATATTACTTTCACTGGAAACTAATTTTCTACATTAGATATGACTGGATAGGATAGAAGTGATGCAGGATTATAAGACATAATGCCATACACAGCTGCAGACTGACACAAACACCATTCAGAACAAGAGAGAGGAGTGTGAAGTGCTTCTCAGCCCAGCTCAGGACCACTCCTTGTGGGGGCTGGAAAGTGAAGGGGCTGCGTGCAGCGTGGAAAGCGTGACTCCCAACTGCTGGCTGCAGGGTGTTCTCCAAGGGGCAGCCCGGTCCGAGCCTCTTCTCTGTGGCTCCCTCTTTGGGGAGCTCCAAACAAGTGCAGAGAAGCTGTTGACTTTTTCTTCCCTTCCTTTTTCAGTTTTTGATGCTGCCTTTTAAAATGAACTTCGTAAAAGTCACAGATTTTTTTTTTAAATAGTAGATAGTTTTAATACCAGGTGAATAACCTAATTGCTTTCAAAGAAATGCTCATCTCTAGGCTGCTTTTGGTGTGTTGTTCAGTTGGTTAAAAGATAAAAAGCTTAACAGTTCCTTTCAAATGGAAACAGGATCTTTTCTCCTACATCTGAAGCACAAAAAAATAAAAATAAAAAGTTCTCCTAACGCACAATATCGTTACTGAGCAGAAACCTCCTGTGACAGATGACTAAAGAGAGGCGAGAAAAGCAATTCCAGAATCGTAGAGCAGCTCCTCGGAGCTGAAATTTGGTAACAGAGGGAAAAATGGAAGGTGGAAAAATTTCCATTAGCAAATGATTAAATCTTATTAAATGAATATTGGAAAGCTCCTAAACTTCATAAGCTATTGGAGACACTTAAAACATCCATATACACTGGGGAAACCATTCACTATGATATGTAACGTTAAGAAAAAAATTTTTTTTTCCTTTTGAACTCCATGGAAAAATGGTGTTTAAAGAGGGAGGGGTCAGTCATTGTATCCAGTCCCACCACAAGACTGAGAAAGCATGCACAGGGGTTGGGGTTTTGAGAAAGGGGATAGAATTGGTTAAAATTGAAAATGGAGGATCGTCTCTAACATTTAGTCTCTGTAGAATTTTGTTTAAGAATACTACCAAAAAGGTCATGATCATGAGTGCTATCGCAATAGAATCCCATCATTTAAACAGAATGGAAATTCCTTCCACTCAAATATTCAAATCTATACAATTGGATTAAGTAATCGGTATGAACAAAGCTCCTAGAAGTCTGTGTCGAGTTTTAGCTCTCACCATGAAGGTACATGGTACTTTCTGATGGCTGTTACTAAACTAATTGTGTATTTATGGAACTAGCAAAATTAGGTTAGTCACACAGGTAGGAAAGATGTCTAGAAGGACAAGAGCAACCTGTAATGCAAATATTGGTTTTCCTGGTATACTCAGGCTCTGTGGCCATCATAGAGAACAACGAATGGAGGACAGTACTGATAGATTTCATAGGAAAAAGAGCCAGCTGATCAATGACAGTTTTTTATATTTTTCTCATTAAATTCCATAGAGGGGTAGGGGGTTGGGGGCAAGGAGTGGGTAGAGAGGTTATAACTGAAGACTGGCTATAATTCTCCAAAAGTGTTTGCACTTTTTTTAAAGCAAAATAATATACAACTTAAGTAATTTTAATTTGGAAAATTGGAAAGTAACTCCATCTTCTATCAAAGAAAAATCAACCAGAGGTCTGGATTTGGCAAGAAGGCCAGGAAATGTTTCTCTTCCCAGGCATTATGTGAACCAACTCAATAACTAATCATTAAATAATAAACTTGAGTAATTTTATGGGCTTCTCATAAAAGAAGTTTTAGGTAGATGAGTTTATGCTCAATGAAACCCATTTTGGTCACAATGACTCTTCCATCAGGTGTGACGTTTTTGTACCCTTAGTATGTTATTTTTAAAAACTTAAAAAAGAAATAGGGCAATAAATAAAAACTGTATTCCTAGAGAAGCCTAACAAAAATAGAATATTAATTTTCTTAAAAAAAATTAAACATTTGGAAAATGTAATTCACAGCATTAAGTAGACTGCACGGGTCCTCAGTGAGGGACCCTGAAGAAGCATTGTTTAAACCCTCATATTAGTTAGGAGTGCAAAACAAACACTTAACAGACAAAAAATAAACTAAAATGTTAATTCTGAAATAAATAACTAACACAGAAAATAAAATGAGGTCATTGTTCACTACTCCGTAGATCTTAAGAGTCTGCAGGAAACGTGACATGACAGAGCACAGCACAGTTGTCACTGAGAAGTTTGCCACATCCGAACTCTGGGTGCATGGAGCTGCAACTTGAAACCGGACGTCAGTTTTAATCATGATCTGGCTTCCCAGGTTCATGGTTCAATGATGACGGCGATGGACAGTATGTCTGAACTCTACATGATGAACAACAGGAGTGGGGGATTCATTTGTTGTCAATCTATTACTTATTTTTTTCCAAAAAAGAAAATCCCATGTGCTAGGGTTCTTTTGAACTTGGCTCTTTTACCTCATGGTTGAAGATCTTGAAAGAAGTATGTAGGGTACCACTGGGTGATAGACTTGTAAAAGCCCTGGAATTAGCCTACCATGCTGTTCTCTCCCACTCTCAAATAGCCCATACTCAAATTTTTAGGTTATGGGAATCAAAAGGTGGGAGGTATCATTCTTCCTGGTAGTTATGGGTTTTTAATAAATATTATTACTGCAATCTTAAGACTTCAATCTTGCCAGAACTTCAAAAAATTACTCGATTTTTGTCTTATGAAACACTTAAAAAAAAAAAGACTATCGCTTGAAATTTTTCTTTTGTATTTTCCTGTAAATTAAAACGTTAGTTAAAAAGTTCATCTATGAAAAGTTCTCACATAGCTAAAAAAAAAAGTTCTGTACACTTGTTCCCATAATCATGTTGAAATTAATGGAAAATTAAAAAAGCCAATGTAAGACAAAGGAAGGTAAATACTGTACACTTGCTGAGAACCTCTTCCACCATAAGATTCACTGTTTTCCCAGTTCTGATCATAGAAGCCTTTTCAGTCTTGAATTTGCAGTAGTGAAGAAGCTATGAAAGGTGCAACTTGTTTGGCTGAGGGGTCACGGGTGCACTGGCGTGGTATTCAGCACGCATGACTCAGCATCAAACTGTTGGACCAATCAGATCAACTTCTAGTACCCCCCATGTGCACACACGTGCTTCTTCAACTGGAGTATCTATAATCCTACACGGATGTTTTATAAACTTGCTGTCTCACATTAAAAAATAAGTGCATCAAGTATCTTTGTACATTCAAGTCACTTCCTAAGGCAAATTGTCTACCATATGTACTCCCAACTGCTTTGGTATTTGCTTCAGTTAATTGGGGTGGACTTGGGCGTTGACGCATGCAGGTTAATTGACGCAGTGTGGACTAAGTGGGTGGACAAATGCTGGGAGCATGCCTTAGATCAATCTACTCGTGTGTCTAAAGAGTCTGAGAGTTCTGAATGGGGCTCATTCCACTTGTGTGTGCGGTCTACACTCACTACAGCATGTCAGTGTGCAGCCTTCAAACTGAAGGAGCTTAATTAAGGCGTGACAATCTCACATGCCCTCATGACAAGTTTTGTTCTTTTTGTATTCCTCTAGCCAGCTTGCTTTAGAAAATGATGACTTAAGACTGACAAAAATGGAAAACTTGGCCTGTGTAGACTACAGAATACCTACTGCCTGAGGAAATGCAGACCTCACTGTTGGTTTTCTTCTCTTTACCCCACCCTGCTCTCTCTTCCTCTCTGGGTATCTCACCAGAACCTCTCCACTCCATCTCCTTTTCTTGCATTCTTTTTCTTTCTCATTCTTCCTCTCTCTCTCTCTCTCTCTCCTGCATTCTCTTTGTGCGCTCACTCCCTCACTCCCTCTCTCCCTCCCTCCCTCCCTCTCTCTCTCTCTCTCTAAGACAAATGCCTCTACCTAGCAGAAGTCAGTTGGGTTTGCTAGTGCATGGTTTCCAAATGTTCAGCAGAGATGAACTGGGGTAGGTAATTTTGTAGTAACTTGAACCCTATTGTGGGAATACTGTTACTTCCCTTAGCAATCAGCAAAAACTGAGAAATATTAGTGACTTGCGTCACCATGACACAGGATAGCATTTGGCAGGTAACTGTTCGGCGACTTAATTAGATAAATTGGCGTTTTAGAAAAGGTAGTTTCAAATTGAAGAATTTCTGGAAACAAAGTTCAAATCCTGTGGTGTGGCTGGCCTTGGTTTTTACAGTTCTATCTTGCATGCAGGGAAAGATTCATCTTGCATAACCACTGTGCTGCTGCTGGCTAAAACCATGATGTTGAGGTCTTGCTGTTTCTCATGGGTCTCCTGGTACCATTCCCTCATCACTTCTGAGTCATGAGTTGGGATCAGAGTTACCTGCAGGGAGAAAATAGCTGTTTAAGGGCAGGGACAGAAACCAGATGCAAAAATAGTACAAACCCAAGGTATTAGACCACTAGAAGATGGGGAATGAAAGAAAAATGTTCTATTTTCCTCAAGGAATGCAAGTCTTTTTTTTCAACTTACATTTGTAAGGAACCAGAATAAACACACACACAAAAAGAGTGGAAGACTGGAACCAAAGGCAACTAGAGACTTGTCAATTAGTTCATCTAAATTCACTGTTGTTTTTTCAATCCTTTAATATTCATTAAGTACCTTGGTTAAGGCTATTTCTTACATTTTCTTTCAGCCAGTAAGTTTTGCATAAAAGATAATGCATATTTAGTCAAAAAGAGTTTTAGTTATTATTGTAGCTCAACATCCTCAGAAAACCCACCCACTGGGTGTAATTAACATTTTTCTGGAAACGAAGATATGTCTCTTTGCATGTGTGGTTGGGGGGTAGGTGAGTGGGATAGGTTGTTAATGACTTAAAAATGTAATATTCCTTAGGAGGCAACTGGCTGTTTCACATTAGATTTCTTTGACCTTTTTTGTGGTACTGGGGATTGAGCCCAAGCACACTCCACCAATGAGCTATGAGCTAGCTATATCCTCAGTCTTTTTTTTTTTTTTTTCTTTTTTCTCCCCTGAGACATGGTCTGACCAAGTTGCTGAGACTGGCCTCAAGTTTGGCATCCTCCTGCCGCAGGCCTCCTGAGTTGCTGGGATTATAGGGGTGTGAAATCTAATGCACCTGGCTACATTAGATGTCATATGATTAAATAAGCAATTCTACTTAATAGTATGCAAACGCAGTTTACTAAGTGATTTTGTGCAGAACCACAAGTAAAATTTGGATGAACAAAGATCCCAACCGTACTGACAGGGTGGTTCATAGCTAGACACTTGGTTTGGGAGTTAGGCATATTCTTTAGGAGTCAATGCTCCTACTATGGAATTTCACCTGGACAGTTGATTTTCTAAAGTTCTGACCTTTGGTCCATCCATAAAACACAAAGGAGTGAATGCACTTCTTCAGCAGCTCTCCCATGGAAATATGACTGCTTTGATTCACATGCACAATACTCATATATTGGGGGAGGGCAATTAACCTTCAGTCCATTTTGTAGATGAATAGATTATGCCTTAGGTAAGGTGGCTTTCCTCCAAAGTGATGGTTGTTGGTGGCATCAAGAATACTACTTTAGACAGAAACAACACAGGGATGCCCACTTTCACCACTTCTATTCAACACAGTCCTTGAATCTCTAGCCACAGCAATTAGGCAAAAGAATAAAATAAAAGGTATACAAGTGGGAAAAGAAGAGTTCAAAATACCTCTGTGTGCCAATGACATAATTTTATATTGAGAAAACCCAAAAAACTCTACCAAAAACTTCTAGAACTCATAAATGAATTCAGCAAAGTAGCAGGACACAAAATTAACACTCAAATCAATTACATTTCTGTACGCCAATGATGAATCAGCTAAAAAAGAAATTAGGAAAACCATCCCATTCACAATATCCTCAAAAAATAAACAAAAAAAACTTGGAAATCAATCTAACAAAAGAGGCGAAAGACCTCTAAAGTGAAAACTATAGAACACTAAAGAAAAAAACTGAAGAAGACCTTAGAAGATGGAAAGATCTCCCATGCTCTTGGATAGGCAGAATTGATATTGTCAAAATGGCCATACTACCAAAAGCGCTACACAGATAGAATGCAATTCCTATTAAAATCCCAATGACATTCTTCATAGAAATAGAAAAAGCAGTCACAGTATAGAATAGAAAATAGAGACAAACCCACAAAAACATAGTTACCTCACACTAGACAAAGGTGCCAATAACATGCATTGGACAAAAGATAGACTCTTCAACAAGTGGTGCTGGGAAACTGGAAATCCATATGCAGCAGAATTAAATTTAACACCTTTCTCTCTCCCTGCACAAAACTCAGCTTAAAGTGGATTAAGAACTTAAGTATTAGACTAAATCTGCACATATTCGAAGAAAATGTAGCCCTAACCTTCCAACATATTGGCTCAGGAACTGACTTCCTTAATAAGACTCCTAAAGAGCAAGAAGTAAAATCAATAATCAATTAATGGGATGGCATCAAACCAAAAAGCTTCTCCACATTAAAGAAAACAAAAGCGTGAAGAGAAAGCCTACAGAATGAAGAAAATCTTTGCCACCTCAGATAAAGCATTAATTTCCAGGATATATAAGGAACTCAAAAAACTTAACACCAAAATAAAAATAATAATTACAATAATAATAACCCAATCAATAATTGGGCAAAGAAACTGAACAGACACTTCACAGAATATTAAGGGTCAACAAATATATGAAAAAATGCTCAACATACCTAGTGATTAGAGAAAAGCAATTAAAATTACACTGAGATTCCATCTCACTCCAGCCAGAAAGGCAATGACCAGGAATACAAGTAACAATGTTAGTGAGGATGTGGGGGAAAAGGTTCACTCATTCATTGCTGGTGGGACTGCAAATTGGTACAACCACTCTGGAAATCAGTATGGAGATTCCTCAGAAAACTTGGAATGGAACCACCATTTGACCCAATTATCCCACTCCTCAGTATAAACCCAAAGGACTTAAAATCAGCATACAGTGATGTAGTCACATCGATGTTTATAGCAGCTCAATTCACAATGGCTAAACTACGGAACCAACCTAGGTGTCCTTCAATAGATGAATGGATAAAGAAATGGCGGTATATATGCACAATGGAATATTACTCAGCATTAAGAAGAATGAAATTATGACATGTGCCATGGAAACTATCGTGCTAAGTGAAGTAAATCAGTTCAAAAAAAAAAAAAAAAAAAACAAAGGTTGAATATTTCCTCTGATAATGTGAAAGGGGCAGTGAGGGCAAGAGTAGAAGTGCAGTAGATTAGACAATGGGGAATGAAGGGAAGGGAGCAGGGATAGGCAAGGAACAAAAATGGAATCAATCTGGCATAGTTTTCCCATGTACATATATGAAAACAACACAGTGAATCTCACCATCATGTACATCCATAGAATGGAATTCTAACTAAAATAAGATATATCCAATGCTAATATAATTATATCAAAATGGATTCTGCTGTCATGTATAACTAAAAAGAACGAATTAAAAAAAAAAAAAGAATACTACTTTAGATCATCTTTTGTAGGTTAAATTGACTTTGTCCTAAGGAGATTTCATGTGTGACAGTTTTGGAAGGCACCTTGTACAGATCCACAATGACAAAGATGCCTTGCTAAACATGGCTCCCTCCCTCTGCCTCTGGCCCCAGTTCAACCACAGTGCAGACAAGGTCCTCGGGCCCTTACCTGCATGTTGCTGCCCCACTGAGCCTTCCCTTCCAACAAGGCATCCAGGACAGCCCGGCTGGGCTCCTCAGCAGCAGGGTCATTCCCACTCACCACATAGTAGGACGACCTCACTCTCTTGAAAAATTCAACATCAACATTCTTACTGTTGCTGTGGTTGGGAATATAGCACAGGTCCAAATACACAGGGAGGCCTGGAGGCACAGCTGAGGACTTGGCGGTCTTGGTGGCTCCTGGTCCTTTGGAAAACAAACAAAAACAAAGCAAGGGTCTCAGTAACATGAAGAGAGCTGTCTGTCCAATATACCTCTCCCACTCATCCCCAAGCAGGCTGTCTGAGACAGGCAAAGAAGTGAAAGCATCTCCATCTCCCCAATAACGTGTACAGGACATCTAACACTAGTGATACGAGAATTCCAGGGTTGTTTATCACTTCAGTAGGAGAAACGAAGAGTGGGATGTTTGTCCTCCGTGCACAACCCAATATGAAGTAAGAAGTTTCAAGGCCCTTGCAAAGACAGAAGTAGATAGCAACACCTTCCTAAAGGAGCTACTAACATCATCTAAATCTGAAAAGTGATCTAGGAAACACCTTAAAAGTCAAAAACAAGCATCTGCATTTGGCAAACCATAGTTAAGCGATGATTGATTGATTGATTGATTTCAGTGGTACTGAGTACTGAACCCAAGGGCATTCTACCACTGAGCTATATCCCCAGTCCTTCTTATTTTGAAACTAGGTTTTCACTAAGTTGCTGAAGTTGCCCTCGCACCTGTAACCCTCCTGAGATGTTGGGTTTATAGAAGTGGGTCATCGCACCCAGCCGCAGTTAAGAGATCTTAGCAGTTCACTTTAGGGTATCAATTGATAGCAGTTGTGCCCATAGCTGAATAGTATGCCCTAACCTTTGTCCTAGTAAGTAGTTCAGATCTTCACCCTATATGCTCTCCAGGGCCCTCCTCACCATTCATAACCCAAGGAAACACTGTATTCTCGCCTTCGCACAGTGCTGTGAGACATCTCTCCCTATGCAGGACTGGACACCAACATTTGGCAAAGGAAGGTCTAGAAAGACTAGGCTTTTGCTAACCAATCAGGACATATCAGACTGCAGAAAGGGGCACCTTGGAGCCAAAATTTCCAGCCTAACCCAGAACAGCCTGGGCAAAGAAGCAGTTCAGATTAACCCCCAAATTTCCTGGCACCCTGTTTCGTCAGCTGCCTTGCTAACTTCTTCTGGTTTGAAGGTTTAATGCTTTTGAACGAGTAAAGCTAACACTCGGGCAGTGGTCCGTCACTCTCCCTGCAGATTAGAGTCACCTTGGCTGCTTACTGATGCCAAGGCCTTCTCCTCTAGAGTCTGCTTAAGTGGGCTAGGGCTGGGGTCTGGGCACCACGATCTTTTAAAACCACCCCAGGGGACTCTAATGTGCAGTTTAAGACCACTGCCTAAACCATCTGAAATGCCGGTGAGATTCTATACACTTAACCTGCTTTCCTTTCTCCATGGGATGTATAAAAACTCTCATCTCAGGGTTTAAAAAGTTCCAGTGAATTCCATCAATTGCCCAATTTTACTTTTAGTGGAGCAAGGGAGTAGCAAGAATCGGCCAAATTAATGTTTGAGGTAAATAAGCTCATTTTATAAATACATTCACAGGCCATTTTAGTCAATCTGAGCTGAAAACAACCATTTGGGGACCTTCTAAAGAATCCTGACTCTAACAGAAGTTTGAATTTATGTTCTAATAATTAAATATGTTTGCAATTTTACCTTGAATATTAAACTGCTACCATCAAAATCAAATTAATAATGTTCATAGAAGCACAAACTGGAAATCACCAGAAGTCCACCCAAATTTGTTTTTAAAATCAGTTAAATGGGCAACTTTGCCTTTTTAGAAATCTAAAAGCATCTTCAAATTAAATAAAAATTAAATCCTCTTTATTACTTTGTCGTTAAATTGTCTCCTTAAATGTTCAAGGAAGGTTTTTTTTTTTTTTTTTTAATATCAATTCCGTGGGCCAGGGTGTATATGTTCTGCAAAATTTCATCTGTTTTTTATTAATATTATTAATTTGAAGGGATTCCATGCTTTCTCCTTAGTGCAGGTCATCAGCTCTTTCAGACCAAAGGGTTAATTATCTGGTGGCTTTATATTTATACTAAGCATGAACAAATTCCATTTATTTTCTCTGTGTACATAAAAAGACCCAATCTCGTGAGAACTGAGTCTTAAAATTGATGCTTCACATAAAGTAAAATCTGCAGCTGTAACCAAGATACCATAAAATGCATGGAATTTGAGAGCCCCAAAGGGTCATCTCTCTGATATTCTCTAATAAATCAAGGAAATGTTATTCAAATTATTTTTTATTTCATAGTTTTGGGTCAATTTATATGCCTTTGTGAATGGTGATCTAAAATCCCTGGATAATTACATAAAGAAAGAAAGAAAAAAAGAGCATTAGTACAAATCCCCGTGAATACTTAGAAGCAACAAGATGAAGCTGTGCTACCAAAGTCCAGTGTCATCAAAATCCCACATCACTGCTATAAACTGATAAATCTGGGAATCAGAGGCAAATCAGGAATGATCAGAAGTCAGGAATATCAATTGGAATTACAGTGTGTGTTAGCTAATAAGAAAACAGAACATTTCCTTCAATGGGAACGTATCTCCAAACTGGTCATTTTTTTCCTTAAATAAAAAAAATTATAATTCTAAATTTTCATGATTTTATTTTTAAAAATCTTAAAAAAATAGGACTCTAAAATCCTGGGCCTTGACAGGTCATTGGGGGTTGGGATGGAATTTCTAGTTCTCTCTAGGCCTTTTGGAGCTTCTAGCCCTTGTAACCTTGGCCAGCACATCTGAAGCCAGTCTTCAGAGCAGCTTGAAACTCATACCCCTGGCTCTGAAGGTTTCGATCAGGAATGCAGTTGCTATCCTCCAGAAGGGTGCAAAGCCAGGAATCCCACCGTCCCATCAGAGCTGCTCTGGGCCATCGGCTGAGCTACCCCTAAGCCCAAGTCCACACTGGGCTCGGACACAGACCTTCAGCAGGAGAGAGTAATGAGGGGAAGTGAAGCATCCATGTGTGCTCCCCTGTCCTCCCAGCACAAAGTCAAACAGGGAAAGAGCTACATGACCTCCCAAGGATGCCCGGTGCCCTGGGCCTACCTGCGGTGGCAGTCTTTGCTGATTTGGATGCGGAAGCGTTGGCGGCATTCTTGGTCTCCTTGTCCTTCTCTTCCCCTCGCACAGCTTTGACTTCAGGAGTGGTGGTGGTTTTCGCTGCTTTTTCCACAGATTCTTTCTTCTTAGGAGAAGCCACTCTGGACACCTTATCTGAGGTATCTTTCAAGGTCCCCGGTTTCGGTGAAGCTGCTGAGGGCTTGGACTTCCCGTCCCCCTTTTTGACAGGTGACGAGGACTTGGTCTTAGTCCCTGGCTTCTTGGTCTTAGTCTTCTCTTTCAGGTCCTTCTTCAGAGCTTTGCCCAGGTTCTGCTCAATGGCCAAGGCCTCTGGGTCAACCATGGACACGTCAGGGTGGCGTGGAGAAGGGCTGCGGTCCTGCATGGGGGCAGGCGGGGGGTCCATGTGCTTGTATGTGACAGTTTTGTCTGTGGGGATGGTTTCTGACTCATCTTCGGAGTCGATGTTTGCATCGGCTGTGATGGAAGGACACTCTTCTGTCTCTGGAGGGACATCAGAGTCGGTCTGGGATGGGGCCGACTCACTGACCGAGGTAGGTGGGGTCTCATCACACTGTCGTCCCTGCTGCTTTCCTCCTGGGGGTGGTGGGGCTCCCCCTGACTGAGTGAGGGGCTTCTCAGATTCTCCAGTGGGCTCTTCACTGGCAAACCACTCCAGAGGGTTGGGATTGATGAAGGAGGGCGAAAGCTCTGTCTTGGGATGCTTGTACTCACAGGAGGACACGAGGCATAAATCCACATCCTGGCGGGCCTCCGAGGGGGACTTCTTCTCCGCGGTGTAGCAGCGATCTGAAGTCTCGTAGGAATATGTCGAGGCCTGGGGGGTTTTAGTAATTCTCTCCATCGTCTCATAACAGTACGTAGAACTATCAGGGCTTCTGGCTGTTTTTGTAGACGTCTCGTAGGAGTAACTTTCAGATTCAGGGAAGCTGGCAATTTTCTCTGTGGTCTCATAAGAGTAGCTGGCATCCCCAAGTGGGTGGCCACCTTCCTCAGAGTCGTCATAGCCATTGCTGATGTCATCCAGGAGCCTTCTAGCCCTCTCGGTCTTTTCATAGCTGTAACCGCTCACTTCAGGGGTCCGTGTGGTCTTCTCACTTATCTCGTAAGAGTAGCCGCCCTCTTCAGGGGTCCGTGTGGTCTTCTCGGTGATTTCACAGGCATAGCCACCATCTTCAGGGGTCTTGATGGTCTTCTCAATGGTCTCGTAGGAGTAGCCACTGTCACATGCAGATTTTATGGTTCTCTCCGTCTTCTCATAGTAATAGCTGCCCACATCTGGGGTTCTGGTGGTTTTCTCACGAGACTCGTAGTCATAATCTTCTTCATCTGGGGACCTAGTGGTTTTCTCAGACTTTTGATAGACATAGTTAAAGTCACCAGGTGTCTTTCCTCCGTTGTCATTCTCCATTCCAGATGTGGCCATATCTCTATTCAAGGCAAGATGATGTTGCATCGTATCGAATAACATGGAGGCTCGGTAGCCAAAGGGCTCTGCAGATGCTGCGTCTAAAGGTGGAGATGAGGAGGTATGGCAAGCGTCTGTGTTCTCTTTGACGGCAGAGGTAGAATCTGAAAAACCAGGTGAATATAAAGGAGAGGACTCTCGTGGGGTGAGTGGAGAGATATCAGATTTTGGAGAGAGCTTCTCTCCTTCCAGACTTTGCTCCTTCTCAGAGGTGAGTGAGGCATATAAGGACATCTCTCTGGGAGGAGCAACATCGGATAGAGTTTCTTCTTGCAGGGGAGAAGCTATCTGAGATGGGGTATGAGCAGAAGAGGTGGACGGGGAGGCCTCCACCTGAGACACTGAGATGAGCTCAGAGAGATCATTATCTTGGGTATAGGACTGCTCCTCCGTTGGTGGAATCTTGTGTGATAAACTGGAGTCTTGCATGTCAGAAGGACTATAGTCCACTTCAGTTGGCCCATTTTCAGTGATGTGAAGCATACTTGCACCCACCGCAGGGTGATCTGGAGACTGTCGACTGAAGTCCATAGCAAGGGAGTGCTCAGGAGATTCTTGGCCAAACTCAATAGACATCGAGGACTGTTCTGATCTGTGATCTTGAACTGGTGTCCTGGATTTGGCTGTCTTGGGGGAAAAATCTGGAGGAGAAATTGACATTGGTCTTGGGCATTCTTCTTTAGATGGAGACATCTCTGTCTCCTGGAAAGTGGTAGGCGTTTGCACAACAGACACTGAAAGGGAGTCATCGACTTCTGTGGAATGTGGGGAGCCAACTTCCGCATGCAGAGAAGGAGACACATCATCTGTTGTTGGTTCCGGAAACGAGCTGGTAGCCACGGAGGCGGTGGAGACCGAGGCCACACCCTCCATGTGAGAGTAGGTGTCTTCTGCTACACCCTCATCAACAGGAGTGGCTGACTTGTCTGAGACGGTGCCTTCAGAAATGGACATCTTGGTATCTTCTTTGAAAGATCCAAACTGACTGACATCTATTTGGGTTGGAGAGACATCTCCTCCCAATTTCCTTTCATCCAAAGCCAGTGCTGGTTGAGAACTCATGGCTTCAACATCATTGGTTTTCTTTTCTGGACCAAAGTCTTCCTTGATTGGTGTAAAGTCTGTACTTCTGACCTCCTGTTTGTCTTGGTAAAGACCAGGGGATGTCATTTCAGAAACTGGACTGACTTGGTCTGCAAAGTCTTGTTTTCCATTCTTTCCTTCAAAGGGGCTTTGGGCACATCTGCCAGGAGCCTTGTCATCTGCACTGAGAAAACTTTCATATGCAGACTCGGACCCAATCAGGGGAGGGCTGCGTAAAGGAGACAGGACTTTTTCCATAGGCGACTCTGAGTCAGGCACGGGTTCATCCATGGGGCTTATGGAAGCCCTTTCACTCTCATCTTTGGCATCACTGAATTCAAAGCTCACTGGCACTGCTGCTGGCTTTTCAGTGACCTCTGTAGGGAGGTGACTAGCTTTCTCCTCGGTGGGAGATTGGTAGTAAGGTGTGTGGCCGGCACTGCCAGTCACAGACTGCGACGGAGACACCACTTCCAGAGTCTTCTCCTCAGGACTAGCACAATGTTCTTCAACTACTTCTTGGGTCACCTCAGGAGACACAGGGACCACTTTGGCCTCTGTGGAGACTTTAATCTCATTGGGCGTCAGAGAGAAGTTCACACTACGTTCACCCAGGGGGGTCTTCTCTACGGGTGATGGCGGAGACGGACTCGAGGATGGACTCTTGGCTGGGCTAAGCTTCTCATCCGAAACCGTGGAGACAGTATCTCTGATCTCCAACGTGGCACTCGCTTTCACCTCTTTCTCTTCTGAATAGTAAGCATCACGTAGAGCAGATTTGCTGAATTTGTCTTCCTCCATGGAGGAGGGTGGGGATATGGTGGAGGCTGAAGCATTATAATCCTTGCCCTCCGTGGCATCGGTTTTTGACCCATCGGATAATCCGTTGAAGGGTGTGACCGTCGTTTTGGAGTATTCCTGAGAATACAGTGAAGACTCGTATTTGGTGATGTTTATGAATTCCTGAGATGGGGACTCTGTCTCTTCGTTGTTGGTCTCGTCACTCATCACATCGCGAGGAGTAGACATCTCATCCATGGGGGTGGGCTCGCTAGATATCTCGATGGTAGACTGAGTGTAGCCAGAGGTGGCAGTGAATTCCTCAGGCTGGTCTTCTCGATTCTCCTCATCAGAAGCAGTGGCCTCACTCTCTGAACCTCCAGGTAGCGTCTCATCGTGAATTGAAGACGCAGGTTCTCGGCCAGGAGACTGGACTCCGGGCTGCTTGGCCGATGTGGTGAGGAATCCATACTGATCCTCGGCACCCCCAGCCTCCGCAGCCTTGTCAACCACGGCCATCACATAATCTTCAGCTTCAATTTTTTCCGGCTCATATTCATCTCTGGCATCCTCTGCTTTGTCCTCCTCTTCGGCCTCCTCCTCCTCAGACTGTTCAGCTTCTCCTTTCTCAATGGCCTCGTCCATGTCTTCTTCTGCCCGGTCGTCCCCACTGGCCACAGACTCCCTCTTCTCCCTGGTGTGCACATCTGCCTCTGCCTTGGCACTCTCCTCATCCTCCGTGGGGCTGTGCTTGGAGGTGCACACGTTTTCCTCACCGTCTTCTTCGGGCTCCTCAGCCTCCTCGGTTTCTGCCTTCTCCTCATAATCCCCGGTCTCCGAGGACTCCTCGAAACCAGCTCCTTCATCTTCAAATTTTTCAATGTCGTCCACCCCCGGTTTCTCCACCGGCTCCAGCTCTTCCGGCGTTTGCTCGCATTCGCCCTCCCCTTCAGTGGTGGTGATCCCCTCATCGGGAGACTCGGCAGAACCTTTGATGACTTCTGTCTCTTTCTGGAGGACGTAGGCGTCCACTGGCTCGGTTCCCTTCAGTTTCTCTTCGTCTTCGATGAGTTGCAGCTGGGGCTTGATGTCCTTGGCTACATCAATCTCTTCCGCCTTTAGCTCTTCAAAGTCCTTGGTGAGATCCTCAGGGGATGACATAAGAGACCTCTCGGCTTCCAGTTCTTTGGCAGGACCGGTGGCTGCTATTCCAGCCGCTGCCACAGCGGCTGCCGAGGTGGCCACGGCGCCAACCGCTGCAGCTGCAGCCTCGGCCGTCTTGCCCTCCTTCTTGACAACTTTGATCTTCCCCTTCTCCTTTGGCTTCCCCGCAGCTACAGACTCCTTCTTGACGGGCTCTTCCTTCTTGGGTACTTTTGGTTTTAAAGCCGCTGGTTTTTTTGCTTCAGAGAGGGGCGTCGATGGTTTCTTGGTGTCCTTAGAGAGTTTCTTGATTTCTTTTTTGGGCTCCTTCTCCTCCTTTTTCGTGTCCTTCTTTTCTTCCTTCTTCCCTTCCTTCTTGGCATCCTTCAGCGGCGTTTCTTTCTTAACCTCTTTCTTGGGTTCTTTTTTCTCTTCCTTCTTGACTTCTTTCTTGACTTCCTTCTTCACCTCTTCCTTTTTGGGTTTCTCCTCCTTCTTGACAGGTGTTTTGTCCTCCTTTTTAGCCACTTCCTTCTTGGGCTTCTCCTTCTCCTCCTTCTTCTCCTCGGGTTTGGTCTTGGTCTCTTTTTTCACGATCTTCTCTTTGGCCGTCTTGGGCTTGACGTCCGTGGCTTGCTTCTCGGCCATGTCGGTTTTGGCGGGAGGCTGCTCCTCTTTGCTGGGTGCCTCCTTTTCCGTCACGGGAGGTTTGGTCTCTGTTTTGACCGGCTTGTCTTTTTTCACGATCACCTTTTCTTTGCTTTCGACTTTGGGTGGCTTTTCCACCTGATTAGCTTTTGTGACCTCGGGGGTTTCTTCTTTCGACTCCTTACGCACTGATTTGCTGGCCAGCGGTTTGGCAGCTGGCTTGAGACTCTCTCGGCTGTCGGCTCTCTGCTTCAGTTTTACTTGTTTCACGGTCGGGGTGGGCACCTGGCCCGTGAGATCCTTTTGGGTGGCCAGCGGCTGCTTCAGGAAGTCTAAATGTTTGAGCTTTTCTAGCCCTTCCAGGATGTTGTACTGGGTGCTATTGCCAGGAAACAGAACTCGAATGATTTTCTCAGCAGGGTTTGCTGGATGCCACACGATCAAAGAGGAGACGGATGTCAGGTAGGAAATTGGGATGTCTACTTCTTGACCATTGGGCAGGATCAGTTCAGCCTTGTCTTTGTTGGTGCCAGTCCATTGCTGCATAAAATACTGCATTTCCTTGCTGCTCTTGACGGGGTTAAGCACGTACATCTCAAGCTTCCCCACGCCCATTTTTTGGAAAAGAATGACAGGATCAATGGTATTGCCGACACTTCGGAAGAGAGGCTCTGGTTTCATGGACAATTTGTTTAGGTACTGGAGCGTGAAGCAAGCTTCTTCTATGCTTCTCTTCATCTTGATATTCGGCTCTGGGTTTTTCAGGTTTTCAGGTACGTTGAGAAATACGACCCCTAAGTCAGGGGAGATGAGGTTTTTCATCCAGTCACTGTTGGTGGTGGAACCCTGGGACTGCTCTTCCTCCAGCTCTGCGATCTTCCGCTGCAGCATGCTGTTGATTCCGGGCAAATTGTCATCCCCAATGTGGGTGAGCAGGATGGAGTCCACTCGGTCCAAGTGTCGGATGAGCTTCCAGAAACAGGATTTTCTTTCGGATCCTCCATTGATGAGCATATTGAATCCGTTCACGGCGAACAGGGCAGAATCACCCCGTCCTCCTGGGAAAATGTAACAGCAGGGCTTGGAGAGCTTCAGAAATCCACCCGACGTGGGAGGTTCCAGGATGTCAAAGGGAGACGGGACTTCCACTGATTCTGAGAGGTACTCGGTAAACTCAGAAAGTCCTTCCATTTCTGGCAATATAGAAGCTGAGTTGAGTTTGATATTGATGAAGTCTTGGAGATTGTGTCTGTCAAGGTTGGAGTTCTTCCAGTCCCCCTCTTCGGGGCAGAACAGGGTCAAGCTGGCTTTGTTGGCAGGATGGGTGGTACTCAGTAACTCCCCAATCTGGGTTTACAAAAGGAGGGGAAAAGGAAAGAAAAGGTTTAAGTGGCTGTCATTACCGATCTGTCACTTCCATCAATTACCAGGTATTATGGGATCACTGACTACAACTGGGACCTGCTTCAGAGATGGACTCGGGTAGCCATGCTATTTAATGCGGACGTATTTATATACTGGGAGCTGAACAGCCTCTGTTTAGAGCCCCCCATTCCTCCCTTTTGCCACCACCAGCACCCCTCCACCTGACACCTGCCCAGTAATCCTTCTCCCATATGTCTTTGCCCAGTAGGAGAACTTCAGAACTCTGCTCCAATTCCAAAACCACTGACCATCTGGGTGACCAGCGCTTCCGCTCCCGCAGTTACAAAATACTTTGAATATTCCCCTTGGGTATTTGCCATGCAAAGATGCCCTTTAAAAAATATTAAATATCACGGATGTGTGTGGAGGGGACTATGTGAGTCATTTCACCACTGACATAAAACCTTTTCTTTTAATCCACTGGGCTTGGCAAAAAGAAAAAGGCCTGATGGACACATTAAAAGGAATTCAAATAATAATGCACTTCTTCCTGTCTCATCTCAGAATTTGGTAGGCATAAAAGAAAAAAGTTTGGTGGGTTTTTTCCCCCCTGGGACACAAGAAGTTGCAGATTGCCCATTACAACGAAAAAAATTCCTGGTTTCTGGCATCAGTGCACTCTACTTAAAACATGAGTGGTATACCCAACAGATCCTCTGTAAATGCAAATGCTTTTATTGAAGCCATAATGATTCAAGTGGTTGGGTAATTATGCAAGCCTGTGGCCAATTTCATTCCTCACTTGCTTAAGTTTAAACCCAAGGTAAGGCCCTGCTCCCATTTTATTTTTTTATTTTTCAGGGCAAACTGGGTGCTGAGCGGCTAAGATCACATTGGACTCAAAGGCTTTTCAACACACTGTTTAATACTTCCCAAGGACGGGAATGCGAACAAGCAAATCAGGATCAAAATGGTGACTGTGGTTTAATGAAAGCCCTATTTTCCTTCTCACTCCATATTAAGGCCATATGTTTCATGGTCTTAGCTTAGCAAATAACAAGGGGGAATCACGCCATAAATTCCAGAGCTCTTTCCATTTCAGCAAACCTCATAAATCAGCTCAGAGTTTCAACTGACAAGTGCTCTGTGGCCTGGATAGCAAATGATAAAGAGGCAAAGCAAAGGTTTTATTTCACGCAGGCATCCCTGGGCCAGTGGAGCTGAACTCTTACCTCCTAGCTTTGGTTTCCTCTGGCTCATAACCTCCTGCATATTAATATTCTGACTACCAGAGTGTGTGTGGTGTGTATGTAAGGGTTATTTAGACTGAGCTTTCCTATATTAGATTGCAGAAAATAATCATTTTTGTCTTGTTAGCCTATTAGTCTTAAGCATAACATTTTAGATGAAGCATCACAAAATAGCAAAATAATGAAACTTTTCTATTTTCCTCTAACCTAACTTCACAATCCTGTACAAAAGGCATAAGAATCAACTCCTAGTTTGGAAGCACATGGCAACTGTCCTTGGGCAAAAATCTCTGCTCAAATTATTTGCTGTCCAAAGCAAACGTAAGTACCAGTTATGGTTTCCTGTCCAATAATCAGCACAGACCCTCGTCATCGTCACTATAGCCCCATGTAGATTCTCTTAGACCTAATATCCACAAAGAGCACACGCAAGCTATGCATGTATGTTTTGTAATACACTTTAGGAGGCAAATTCAGGATAACTCAAATTGCTAAATCTTTAATCATGAATTTTTGAAATTCCACCCAAGCTACAAAGCACAGCAGCCGGGGTCATGTGTGTAGGGGTTGATCAATCACTAGCTCTTTTTATGTGAAATGTGGACTTCCTCCAACTTTAAGGAGAAAGTAAAAAGACTTGAGGAATATCTCCCACTTTCCACCTTTTTGCCTCTACCCAGAGAGTTGAATGCATTGCAGGAAAGGACCCCCAAACAAAATGAGCTTGCAAAGGCATCTGAGGAGGTCAGAGGGCTCGAAGACATCAAGAGGGGTGGGTGAAGGAAAACCTACAAGGGACCAGGCCGAGCGGAAAGGAAGTCTGCTCTGCTGGGCAGGTTTCTTTCTTTCCAACAAGTTTTTGGTCCCTCTAGAAAAAAAGCATGAGAGAATGATGAGGCAAGAATGCAGAGACAAGGACTGGAGACGGTGAGGCCAGGAGGGACGGGATGGGACAGGGAAGAGGAGGAGGAACACTACATCCTTGAGCCGCTCCACAGAAACGAAGCTCCCGTTTTCTTGCCCGATTCTAGACCTACAGGCCCACAGGCCCCCTAGAGAGCGCACCTCCAGAGATGGCTAGAGAGTGCCCAGCCCCTGGCCCACACTCCATGGATGCTCATTCAACAAACAGATGAGACCACTAAGGAGAACCCAACAATGGCATTCGGGCTCTGACTGGCTGTTAGACTTGGAAATGGAGGCTTCTTCTAAACAAATTGGGAAAACGTCTCGGTGATATGACTGTTTCCAGGTAGCAGAAATACATCATCATCATCACCATCATCGTCATCTCTCTCTCTCTTTCTCTCTGTTTTTGGTTTGGTGCTGGGAATTGAACTCAGAGGCTTGCTCATGCTAAACATGCACTTTACTCCTGGGCTATGCCCCAAATCCATCCTCTGTGTCTTTGTATCTTATTAAATGTTAACTAGTATCTCAATTAATATCCTTGATTCCCTAGATTATAGCCAGACTCAGCAGATTTCATTAAATTGCACTGAATACAGCCAATTCCACTCCTGCCATTTTCCTGGAGTGGGCACTGGGAAGAGACATGAGCCTGTGGGTACTTATTAAACATACTAATTACTCCCCTGGGCCTTATGGGTGGTAGACATGACTGGGAGAAATGTTTCTTCGGAGCAAACATAATCTTTTTTGTTAATTATTTTTTTCCTGATCAAATGCAGGCATGCTGGAAGAGGAAGGGCGATAAAGAAAATAAATGGCTTCACTGAAGATGATATTAATGAAACAAGACTTTTATTTCTAAACCGTGGCCTTCTAACTACATCTCCTTTTTTGATTAGGTTACTTGGTTGGCTGATGAGGAAAGACCACAGACAGCGTATCTCTAGGCTTTAGCAAAACATTGAACAGGATCTCTGAACGTTGTGATGGCAGAATTAGGTGGATTTACAGCAGCCGTACAAATAGTGCTACTTAGTGTCAACCTGGGGGTCTGTGATGGGCTGCCTCGAGACTAATTTCTGTCCTGCTGCGGATTCACTTGAGAAAGAATGGTGGGGACGTGCTTAGGGGATCAGTGGAGGGCATGAAAACCAGAGGCCTGGCAAAGATGTGGGGTGGCAGAATTAAAGTACTTAAGGAAGCTCTGGATGATGATGGCTAAGTCACCTCTAACAGGGTGGCACTCTAAAGGGATAAACGTGAGGTTCAATAGACCAGCAAAGGACAGGATTGGGAGATGTGGCTTAGCAACAATATCCATGGGGGAAACTCAGGGATTTTAGTGACAGTCATGGATTTATCATGAAGCTAAAGAAGCTTAAATGCCAAGGCCCCTCACTGGCATGATTCCCTACTAAAGTTTTGCACTTAATTGTGGATTAATAATTGTGTTTTCTTTTTCTTTCTTTCTTTCGAGTGGCACTAAGTGGCTCAGGCTGGCTCCAAAGTCCTGGGCTCAAGGGACCCTCCTGCCTCAGCCCCCCCCCCCCCAGGAGCTGGGACTTCAGGCATGTGCCACCATGTCTGGCTGGTTTCTTTTACTTAATAAGACACCCCCCCACACACCAAATTATCCAAATTGCAGAGCTCCTCAAAGGCTGCGCCCTTCCTGGTTGGCATTTAATCACATATGGTGACTGTCAAAGGTTACTTTTAGACTTGCTCAATAGATAATTGTATTGGAAACTATCAAAGTCATTGATTTTTACAGTTCTAATCTGGTCAGATGACTCCCAGGAAATGGTGTCCAGTTTAAGTCATGGCATTTTTGAGAAACTAGATCAAACAACGTAATAAAAGTTTCCCCCTTGCTGGCTTCATCTCCTTGGCCTTGACCTCTACCTGCTAGATCTGGGTCTCTTTGTCTTGATACACCATGTCTCTCTCTAGATCATGACCTGTCTTCTAGGTGTCAAATACCTCTGGGTTTTAACTATACCAGCAGAGTACAAATCAACATCTCCAGCCCAATTCAAGTTCCCCAGCTCTGGACTTCCAATGAACTGCAAGATATTAAAACATGACCAGGACTAAACTCTTGAATTTCCGGCACAGCACCTCATCTGCCTTTCCTGACAAAGGAACAGGTTTGAAGGACAGTGACCATGGAACATAAGGAGCTTTTAATATTTTACAAAGATGGTTAATTTGCAGGGAGGATAAATTGAGTGTTGTTTAGGGGTATCTAAGACACTGTAGGTGGTAACGGATTCTGTTCCTTTCTCAAAGACATAAAAAGACAAATAAGGAAACACTTCAACAGAGAGGCAGGAAAAGGCCCCCAGGAGGCGATGACTTGCCACCCTGGATTTCAAGAGGGGGGTGAGTAAACCAGATGGCTGCTCTGTCAGGAAGAGCTGGTTTTGTACTTGACCTCTAGTGATGAACGCTTCCTAAACCCAAAGCTCAAAGTGCATAATTCTATTTTTTTTTTAGACCCTTTATTTGTAGCTATTCTTGTTAAAAAGAAAAAAAAAAGTATCATTTTTGTTTTTCTAAAATTGTGCTTCTGGTTTCTCTGGAATTGACAAGGAACACTTTTCAAGGACTAAAGGACTGGAGCTGGACTCAGAGTGACCTCTGGTGCTTTTGCTACTGAGTCATTCTGTACCCAACCCTTTTCCCCAGGCAACAAAAAAAGGGCAAACATGGCTGCAAAGACTGAATTGTACCCGGAGCACTCTAACACCATAACACGGAGCTCTATCATTTTTTTATTTTTTGAGACAAAGTTTCACTAAGTTGCTGAGTCTGGCCTTGAACTTGTGATCCTGCTGCCTCAGCATCCCAGGTTGTTGGGCTTACCTCACACTGATTTTTAATTCACTTTGTCTCTGGCTTCCTTCTTCAATGCTCATGATGTAAGACAGATAAAGGTTGAGTGGCTCTGATTGGGGCAGGAGGGAGGGACTGGATCTTCATAATCGTCCTCCTCTCCCCCTACTTTCCCTCTCCACCCCAACACCACTGATCTAGACTGTTAGAAAAAAAAAATCTAGAAAACTTTCTCCATTTGCATTGACCATTACATTCTCCAAAGAATCAGGATGAGGGACTGTGAGGACAGCAGAGGGGAATATGACCTAGTGTCTGGCCCTGACAATACCTGCCTGAGTATAATGAAGATGTGTAGCCTTCAGAACAACCCTATGATGATGAGCCCTGGGAACCTGCCCTTCCACAGAGCTCTTAATTCTTCAGGTGAGGTTGTTCATTTTTCTTCCGTAGTTAATGGTAAAAATCAGACACATGCCTAGCCCATTGCGCCACAGCTCTACTTCCATGGTCTGTAAAAATGACTTAAATGGAAATATTCTTAAATACTATTCTTCATTTAAAAAGGCAGGTATTGTTTGGGGTCCAGAGGGATGAAACATGATATCTCCTTATGTAAAATTTTGGCAATGATGAACTCTTTACATATTTCCTTTGCTTGGGGAGAAACTGACCACTAAAAACCAACTGCAGAAATGCACAGAAATGCAGAAAGGTGTCCAGGTGCAGAGGAAAGAGCCAGAGGTTCTGTAGGGTTAGGTGCCCACCACTGCACAAACTCCAGTCCTCTGCAGCTCTCCTGCCTCCCTGGGACAAGATACTGATAATGTGCATGGCCTCTGAGCTATCAGACACTGCCCATCTGCCCCCGGTACAACATGAACTTGAGGATACAATCTTGCAAAAGAGTCTGTCCTTCCAGTGATCATACATCAACCTCAGAACAGTAGACAGAGCAAGAATTATAGCTCAAGCTCAGGAATTTCAATGCCATTCAATGATGGTTTACTGGGCCTTTACTATATGTGGGAGCCATGGAGACCAGAACCAATGAGGCATGGAGGCTGCCTCTAATAGCTTGGGGGGAAGACAGATCACAAGCTCTGGAGAAAGAGCCAAAGGGCAGGGCAGGGTGGTGCATGCTTGTAATTCCAGCAATGCAGGAGGCTGAGGCAGGAGGATTGCAAGTTAAAAGACCAGCCTTAGCTAGTGAGACCCTGTCTCAAAACAAACAAAAAAGGACTAGGGGTGTAGCTAAGTGGTAAAGTGCCCCCTGGGTTCAATCCCCAGTATCCAAAAAAAAAAAAAAAAAAAGAGCCAAATTTTCATTCTGAAGTGGCAAAGAGATACCAGCCTTGAATGCTTAGAGGAAGGGACTACTTGATGCCTGGGGGACAGCTTTTTGCTTTGGGGAACCAGTGTCCTATGCTTCCAGATGCAGATGACCCCACACCTACAGAGGGCTGTGGCTTCGAGTGTTAAGTGAAATGTTCATTTTCACGGTCATGTTGTGTCTTGGTCCCCCGTGGTGGGTGGAAGAGTGAAAATCATTTTGTTATCTGACCTGTATTTTTACAGAGGTAAACTAAATGAAATTGGGCAGTTTTCTTACAGCTCTTGTGGGTGAGGAAAAGTACACAGGGACTTTTCCAAGAACCATCAGGCAAAGGGAGATTAAATGCAGAAAGACACTTGGCCTTTCATGACACACAGGAGATGGACAAGCTGCCGTAGCAAGAAGACAGTTTTAAATGGTCCTGGCACCTCCACATCAGCAGATCCCCAGCCGCTCTCCATTTAGAAATCTGCTATCAGCTACAGGCAGGCCCCAGTGATAGTCCTGAACTCTTTCTGTAACCACTATGAACAAATGTGCTAAATCAAAAAGGCACATTTTTTTTGGAAAGTTTTTCAGCCAGGACAAATTCTCAAGTAGAAATAAACAAATTCAAGTCTTTCATCTGATTTCACCAAATACTACTAGCTTCCTATAGTTTTCAATACTACATAAGTATCTTCCTTGAGTAAGATATCTTTGTGAGAAATATTAATGATCCAGCTCCAGCTTAGCTACTTCGACCATCTTTTTTGGGGTCACAGTCATGCCCCATTTTCCTATGTGCCTCCCCTTCCAGATCCCTCTCTTTTTGGTGGACTAGTTATACAACCCAAGTTCAAACACTGGGATTAAAATGAAGAGAAACAGAAAAAATAATTAGGCCAAGGAAAGTAGGTACAAGTATTGAAAGAGATCAAAGCAGTGACAGCCTACCAAAAGCTAAAGAGATCTTCGAAGTATTCTTGCAGAAAACAGGGAACCTGGATTTTCTATTTGGCTCTGCCATTCCAAGTCTCCCCATTATTTCTGATATCTGTAAACATTTTTTTTTTTTTTTGTACTGGGATTGAATTCAGGGGCACTCGACCATTGAACCACATCCCTAGCCCTATTTTGTATTTTATTTAGAAACAGGGTCTCACTGAGTTGCTTAGTGCCTCGCCTTTGCTGAGGCTGGCTTTGAACTCTGATCCTCCTACCTCACCCTTCTGAGTCACTGGGATTACAGACAGGCACCACCATGCCCAGATGCTATCTGTAAACTCTGACTATTTCTAAATACCCTGCCCCAACACACACCTAGCTAGTCTCTAGCACATCAGGTGATTCCAAATAATTGCCGATGAGTGCCCTAGATTCTTTCCATGATAAACCATAAGAATAAAGTATTTTGGATCACACACAGTTTTGCTTATTTCAAAGGAGTCATAAGACTTCCTCTCCTCTTTCTATCTCCCTAGTGTTTTCAAAGAAGAGCCTACAGCTAAATAATTATCAAACAACTGGAAGTTGAGCTATCCCCAGAAAGGAGCCCACCTCTTGATCGGTGAAGATCTCTATGAAGTTCTGGAAGGAGAAAGATCCAGACTGCAGAATGAGCTCTCCTGTGTTTTCGAAGCACTGCCCGGTCAGCACGAGCAGCTTGTGTCGGGCGGCATCGGTGATCATCAGGCGCACCTGAAAGAAAACACGTGGAACCAGCCATGAGCCGCGGGGAGCACTGCCACCCGCCTTCAGGACGGGGCTTTGGGGCACATGAAGTTATCAACCAAAGGCGTTCAGGCCCTGGGAGTCTACTTTCTTCCCCTGGGGTTGGTCGGGGTTGGAGCAGGCAGGGCTGAGCACAGCAGTGGCTGCAGGAATCATCTGCAAACTTTATGGACGCAGCCATTGGGAGTTCACCCATCAACACCATTTCCAAAGTTGTGCTATAACCCAGACAGTCATGCAGTTGACTTTCTCTCCTAATCTCCTCCTGGTTTTCAAGGCAGCCTTCACAGCTGGCAGGCATGTGCTCCACAGCTGTTCGGAAGTGTCTGCTAGCAGCAGGCAGTCTGGGAGACCAGGACCGTCTTGCCAAAATCCCACAGGCTGAGTCACCACGTACAGCCCAACTGCCCCTTCAGGAAGGAGAGGCTTCCAGCCAGGGTCCAGGCCGGCCCCTCCCACCTCGGGTCCCTCCCTTTTCCTTCCACAGGGCTCCAAAGGCAGTCTCCAGTGGGATCTGCAAGGTGGAGGACACTGAGCATGACGGAAAGGCTTCCCCTCAACAGCGATCTTTGAAACTGAATTGCAAATGGTTTGCACTGAAGAACTCTCTGTGAACTTTATGTGGCAGGAAGCCAGCTGTCCTTCAGCAGAAACACCAGTCTGAGCACCAAGATATTTGTTCTGGGTCCAATTCGTGAATGTTTGACACATACTGGGTGCCAGGCATCATGGGAAGCACTGAGGGCAGAGGGCAGAAGTAAACAGACCAGGACCCCGCCTTGCCCAAGGACCCCACAGTCTTATCATGGGAAGACACATGTATCCAAGCAAGTGTTTCAGTCCCAGTTGTTCTGCAGGCAAGCCTGGATTCCTTTTTCAAAATCCTTATTTTTGTGGGCTGGGGTTATGGCTCAGTGGTAGAGCGCTTGCCTAGCATGTATGAGGCACTGGGTTCGATTCTCAGCACCACATATAAATAAATGAATAAAATAAAGGTCCATCAATATCTAAAAAAAAAAAAAAAATGTTAAAAAAATCCTTATTTTTCCTTGTCCATTCCTCATAGCTGTTCTAGGCAGTCTGCCTGGACACAGATTAATCCTCCAGTCTTTTCAGGTTGTAATTACTCCCTGATTCCATTAGTCACAGAGAGATTGCTATTCCCTCACTTTCCTCAACTTTTTACCTTAATGGATTGTCAAAGAGGTTTTGTTCATCTGAAGTAGGGAGAAGAGAGTCAGAATAGGCTACACTATAAGGGTGAAAAAGTGGAAGCAACTCAGATATCTAGCAACTGAAGAATGAATAAACAAATGTGCTATATCCTCATGGTGGAATATTATAGAGCCATCAAAAGGAATGCAGAGCTGATATATGTGACAACATGGCTGAACCTTGAAACAATCATGCTAATAAGCCAGATAAAAAGGGCACAGGTTATTTGAAATGTATAAAACAGGCAAATCTATAGACATAAAATAGGTTAGGGGTTGCCAGGGCAAGGGGGAATGGGAAGTGACTGCTAATGGGTTTGGGGAATGATGGATATGCTCTGGAATTAGTGGTGATGATTGTACAACTTTGCAATAGGCCCCAAATCACTGAATTGCATACTTTAAAAGAATAGCTTTTATGCATATGAATTATTTCTCATTAAAAAAATAGAATATAATCATAGATGCTCAAAGCATGGGCAGAAGACACTGCAAATAATGGATGCTTTCCATCTTAAAGCCATCTTTAACAGCCTTAAAATCCAGGAAACAACTCAGTTTCCAAAGTGCTAAACTCTAATAAAGGAAGTTGGAAATGGAGTTATATCAGCTCTTGAGCCTGGGTGACCACAGACTGTGGGCTTCAGCCTAGTTCTCTGTCACAGTGGGGCTCTGAAATCCCCAGTTACTCTAACCATGCTTTCATATGTTGGGGACAATAGTAGCCAACACGCTTTCGTCATCACATGCCACACTCTGTTCAAAGTACTTCGAAGTACCACATTATGTACGCACATTCCGTGTAGGGACTGGTACGATGTCCTTTTCACAGAGGACAAACTGAGACAAAGACAGTAAATGACCCACCCAAGGCCACCAGCTAGTCAGTGGCAGACCTGGGAGTGGGAACCCAGGGGGTGTCCAGGCTCCTGACCACTGTGCTGGCCTGCCTTTCAGCAGCAGTAAGGGTTGTGCAGGAGAGCTCTCAAAGGGCTTGCATCTAAGGTGCCATTCTTCTCCAGGTTAGGTTCCTGTACACCCCAGCCAGAGGGCTCGCAATCTATCTCCTCTGCTGTATTCCTGCTAGACTCCACCCCTCCAGCACACACCCCACGGATACCCCCATTCTACACTGTCTCCCCGCCACAGAGTACGACAGCCCCAGGAGCGCCTTCCATTTGTCCTTACTGGGAGGCGCTGTCTGAGGCGGTACTGATGCAGAGAACCAGCCACTGCACCCAGGATTTCTCCTCCTCTCATGACCCTGGCTGGCCCCCTCCTGTCCAGCCCCTGGAGTCAGTGTGTGAGACCCTGCCCAAGCCCCTGCGGGGACGAATGCTTACCTCAGTGCTGACGGCTTCATCTGAAGGGTTGATCAGGACCACTGTTTCTAGAACGTCACTTCGGTGATGAAGGATCTTTTGTCCTGCAGGCACGAAAAACACACAAACACACAAAGAGCAGATCTTTAGCTTTTTCCGGATGAAAAGCCTGCCTGCTTCAGGGAAGAATTTCTGCCTCCAAGGTGGCACGGGGCACCGGGTTCTCTGCAATCTCTGGGGAAACACAGTCGGGGCTCCCGATGAAGAGGGTGCAGGCAGCAGGCTCCACCCGGCGCTGGGTCCGTGTGGCCTGCAGATCGGTGACCCCTCACACTCTAGTTTTCATGGTAGATCGCCAGGCAGCCTCAGCGCCCTAATGGCGGTTTTCTTCTGAGACCAGGCGTGGACTGCCAGGAAAACTCAACTGGGGCTCTTGACATTTCTTTTCTCATGGTAATCGGGGATGTTTCTCCCTATCAGCCTTTCTTCTGGTGAGAACTGCGCTGAGATTAATTAGGAGCCTCATTGTGAAATGAATGACATCCAGAAACCCGGACTAACAATTAGCCCAACAACCGGAATGGCTGTCTGAGGCAGGCTCGCAGTCTGTTGGGGGATTCCTTAATTAATTCACTTGCTCATAGAAAAGTGGAGAAACTGTGGGCAAATGAAAACGGGAGAACACCCCTCCTGCTGGACAGGGTGGCCAAACGGCCCCCCTAAAGATAAGCAAGGTTGACGGAGAATCAAGGTGTAGGGGAGGACTGAAGCCCTGCGGGACCCAGCTCCACATCCCAGCCTTCCCCCATCTCACAGGGTCATCCTGTGGCTGCACAGCCCTCCAGCCAGGGTGGACAGAGGTTTTTGGCGGCCTCAACACCCCCTCCTTTGCCAGCCAGATGAAAGCCATCAGGGGTGTGCAGCCAGAGCCGGCTGTGTGTGCTCTGCCAGCTGATAGAGAAGGGGGGCATCCCTCAGAAAGTCGGGAGGAGACACGTGGTTGGAGGGTAGACAAGAATGCATCGGCTGCACAAGGAAGCTTGGACGACAGGAGGAAACAGATTGGAATCTGAGCGAGGAGGACACCAACCGAGAGAAATAGAGAGGGGAAAATGACCAGAGGCAACTGTTTTCCAGACAAATAGCTTAAGTTAATGTTCTTCAAAAAGCTAAAACAGAATTATCAACAACCCAGCCATTCCCTTCCTAGTGGAATGGAGAGCAGGGACTGAAATGGGTGCTTATACACCAATGCTAATTACAGCAATATTCACCGCAGTCAAAGGTGAGACAACTCAGATAAAATCTGTATGCACAGACAATGGAATACCCACTCACCGTGGAAAGGATGGAGTACTGATAAAGCTACAACATGGACGACCCCAGAAAACATTATGCTCAAAGAAATAAGCCAGACACAATGGACCAATATATGATTCTGCTCCAATAAAATAGCTGGAAGTGGCAAATTCACAGAGAGTAGACGAGAGGTTATCAGGGGAGGGAGCATGAGGGATTGTGGGTCCAGTCTCTGCTTGGGGTGATGGAAACGTTGTGAAAATAGAAGTGATTAGTTGTTAGTCAACTTTGTGAATGTAATTAACACCACTGAATTGTATATAAAAACTGTTAAAATGGCAGATTTTGTTTTATTTATATCTTATTGCAACTTTAAAAATAATTAATATACCAACCAGCATCGAGTAGTAGTATGCTTACATGGTGAATGGTATGTTATGCAAATCACATCTCAGTGAAGTGGTTAGAAACAAAGCAAGCAGCCTAGGCACAGGGCCGAGGGTTTTCCCCTTTTCCCCTCAAGGACCTGGAGTCCTACAGATTCTGGACAACATGTTGACATTCTCAACATCGCCATTTTCAAGCTCATTCTCCTCCAACATCATGCTTTCCTTAACAGCTATTATTTACCAGTAAGCCTCACCTCAGACATAGAAGCAGCCCAAACTAAGCCACAATGGTATCCAGCGCTGCTCTAAGACTTCATATATACAAATTTGCTTATAACTGAGGTATCATGATAATTCCTGTTATTGTTGAAGATGATGAGTCTGGAGAAGAAAATTAAGTACCCACCTCACCCAACCAGTGAGTGAGTGGTCAAGCTGAGAAGGCACCCAGGTTGCCTGGCTCTAGGGCCCTCCACGTCATTCCCTACGGAGCTAGTTAGGGACCAGATTAGGAAACAAAAAGGCTCAGGCATCCAGGGTCAAAGAAGAGCTAGAGAAAAGGCCAAATAAAATCCGTATGCACAGACAACGTAATACCGATTCACTGTGGAAAGGATGAATAAATGAATAAAATCAGAGATGTGCTTAAAGAAGAAGCCTCAAAGCTTTAGGAGAAGAATACTAATCAAAAAACAAGACAAAACAAAGAACTACCTACATAAACATAAGTAAAATTAAGTGAAAGTATGCAGTGCCTTACTCCAAACACCTAAAAATGAAAAAACTTCAAATCAGGACAATGCTACACAGTTCTTTACAAAAAACAAAAACAAAAACAAAAAACCCAAAACATAGAAAAGAAAGTTCCTTTATTTATGAATTCTGAATTCTGTAATTCATTGGAAATTGCTTTTGGCTTTTTCGTTGTTTTTGTTTTTGACACATATGTGCATTTAAAGCTCAAGCCAAAGAAAAGCAAATTAAATAATAAGGAAATGATAAAACGAAAGTCAGCAAAACACACAAATCCATCCTCTATCAAGTGGCCTCTGAGTGCCTCCTTGAACAAAGATTTCAGGATCTTTGAAGGCAGGAAGCTGGGTCGAAATTAAGCTACGGTGTGAGACCAAAGAGAAGCAAACAGTCATCTCCCTTTTCATAAGTTTGACCTGAGTACTCAAAGCATCAGGCAGCCCCATGCCGGGGTCTAACCATTGTCCCTGACTCTAATCTGCAGGAATTCATAAAAGTAAATGAGTAAGTTCATAGAAGGAGCGCCCACCCCAAGAGACAGTAGTGGTCTCAGAGCCCCTTCTTTCCTAAGTGATCCTACATCCTGCCCCCAACCCAGCTCACTGAAGCCGGCACAGCCACGCCCCTGCCCGCACTGCATATCCTAGCCAGGTCCCAGAGGCCACCTGCTGCCCAGGTGCTGCCTGAAGGGGCTTCTTACCATGCTCCGGCAGTGCCCCTCCTCCTTGGCTTCATCAATTGCAAACAAATGCCATGTGACAGCTGCCGTCTACCTCCACTCCTCCCAAGCCAATTTCCAGACCTGTTCACCCAGGAATTCAGCTACCGATGTTCTTCTCATCCATCTTTGGAAAACACCCAGAGGAATGGCACCAGCGATGTCCATGCACCAAGATGCAATGGCTGCTCCTTCAACAAAAGCCTTTTTATAGGATTTATTAGGACGAAGGAGGGGATTTAAAAGGAGAGAGGGAAGTTGTGTGCTCTTGTCACGGCTGGACTGTGGGCCAGATTCTCCTCCAGGACAGGGGCCGAGCCTCCTGGGCCAATCTGGCAAAGCCACAGCTGGGAAGAGGGTCCTGCAGGCGCCCCCACCCCCGCATCCCCTGGGTACCAGCTCTCCCACAGCAGGCGGCTGTCAGGCGGCTGGGACACTCACAGAGTTGCATATTTGGGGAATGTTTCACACTGGGAAGTGGGCCAGGCATTCTGAAGGAGAGGCCACTACCCTTGCCTGTAAAGGTCTCATTCAGTTGCTTCAGAAAAGCAGTTCCCAGGAAAGAAAGACGACAGGGTTCCAGCCTCTCCCCACCATTCCAGTGTGCCCTCCCAGCTCACCGGGTGACCATCAGGCAGCCCCCATGAATAGTCCGTCTGAGGGGAGCGGGGGAATGTCACTCACGGCTCGCATCAGAGAGAGTGTTCTTCAGGGGCTTACCCACAGAACTCAGTGTGATTGTGAGGCCTGACCCGGCTGTATGGGGGCAGCCGAGATGGCAGTTGTGTGACAAAAAGGGTCTGCTCCACCTCTGAATCAAAAGAGGACAGTCTGGGGACCCCTTGAAGCAGCAGGGGCCTTGCAGACAATGAGACTTTTGTCTGGGCTCTTCCAAAGCTGTGTTTGGAACTTGAAAAGAGGCCTGTATTTTCCAGTTATGGCTGGAATTTCTTTCCCCCTTTTGAAAATCTGAGCTATTGAATCTATGTGTCTTCTTAAAGTTAGGCTGCTGAGTCATTCCTGTTTTGCTATATGCAGGTGATTTTGAAATCTCTTCAAGCAAAATGTTGTTTTCTTTGTACATAAGATTCTAGGATGCTTACAGGGTCTCTTTTCCCTAGAGCTAGAGATTCATCTAAACTTGTACTTGTGAGCACACATAGAACACAAGCTCTCTCCTCAATTTCAGAAGCTGAGGATGGCTGAACTCAGAGACTGGGAACAGTCACAAACTACCCCCGCCACCAAAAGCTCAGAACCTTCTTTCACACCTGGCTGATGCTTTCCTCCCACACTGGACTGGGAACACAGTAGCTGGGAGGTTGTAACATTTCTGCAGGAGTCAGAGCAACCTCCAGCACTGGGCCTGGGCAGGCGCTCCCAATGCAACAGTCTGGCATGAGGGAGAGCAGAGCGCCCAAGGCCGCCAGGTAGCTCCCAGCTACCTGGAGCAAACCCTCAAGGGAAAACATAACCAGTGTTGCTGAGACCTTTCAAATGGTCTCTAAGAGGGTGATACTTACATGTCTTGGAGATGAATATTTAAGTCTTTTTCCATTAATAATCACAAGCCCAAATTTAATTTTTACAACTTCTTTTTCCTGAAAAATTAACACGTGGCAAGCATAATCTAGAAAAGCTAATTGAAGAATAAAGAAAGCATTCAATTTCCACTCTGCATGGGATGGAGAAGACAAGGAGGGTCCTGAGTCACTGATAACCAGGACCCAGGGTCAGAGTGGGTGAGGGGCTCCAGCCAGGAGAACAGCCCTCTTGCCCCATAGAGATGGCTCCTTGCCAGGTGAAAACCAGGTGGGTTCTTTTTAGAAAAGGCATTTGACATTGTGATTCGACACTTTAAGAAGCCCCCAAGGTGAAGACACAGACCTGGTAGAGAAGGTTCAAGAAGATTCTAGGGTTAGAAAGGGAAATGTGTGGGATGAGGAAGGCCTGGGATGATTGAGCTAAAGGAAAGGTCTAGCAGGTCAAGAAAGGCCACAGGCAGAAGACGTGTTGATGTTAAAGAGGTCAAGGAGAAAGGAAGAGGGCAGGGACCGTGGATTCGGAAAGGCACCCCTCACCTGAAACCATGCAGACAGAACACTCCCCAGGTAAAATTAAGCTAAATGGATATAAGCAAGAATGGAAAGGCGCTCTGTGGAGGGACTGAGATCACCAACAGGTAATTACAACAGGCCCCCCAGCAGCTTTTAATAACAGCTTTTTATTTGAATCATACCCAGGTCTCTTTTCTGCAGGAACCCACGTCACACATACAGCAAATGTGTGGCCAGGTTGAAGGGAGAGGAAGCCAACGTGGAAGGATCTAACACTGGGTGCAGAGCAGGTCCCAACCCGGCAGGAAGAGTCCCCAGCTCCCTTCTCAGAGGGAGGGAAGGGGCCAGTGTGTGAGGAAGCAGCAGAGGCAGCAGAAAGGCCTGCTCAAGAGTCCATGGTGGTTTCCTGAGCTCCTCCATCCTACCTCGGCATTTCTGAGCAAGAAAAACAGGGAGAGAGAGAGAGACAGAGAGACAGACAGAGGTGTGCACACAGGTCACCTGGTAACAGAGTTTATGAGAAGCCACAATTAGCAGATTTTCCTGGGTGCCCCAGGGTGGGGCTCAGGGGAAGAATCCAGGAGAGGGGCTGAGGCAACCTGACCTAACAGAAGTCTCCTTCAGGTCCCTGAACCAAGAAATCACCTCAGTCCTGGGGGACCATGTGACCACGAGGCAGGGAAAACAACTAAGTCCCTTCACCCCTGCCAGGGAGGCACTTGGGGACAAAACAAAGGTGCTGGGGGACCTGGTATCTCCTGATTACCCAGATCCCCAAACCTGGTATCCACATGGAAAACAAGAGGCCAACTGTTACCAGGAAACTGTGCAGAATCCCTCTCCAGGGAAGGAACACTAATCCTGGAGGGGGTCTGGTTTCTCAGGACCCTCACATGTCAAATCATCTTGCTTATCTTTTCCCATTTATCTGCCTTTCAGCTCAGCCCGAAGCTTGGAGAAGAACTAGCCTGGGGTCTCAGAGACCATGAGGACCTGGAGCAAAAGACGGCACAAGTATCACCTGACGGACGGGCAAGCTGGTTTTATGGTCATGTACACATGGGAGCCCCTTCAAGGTGCCAGGTGCCACCCTATCTGGACCGAACACAACTAAACATGAAACTAATGCACAGATGAAGTTAGTCACAACATCTGATCTTTGATCCCCAGAAAGCCCATCTGAAGGACACAGCAACAAAACTTGACACAGAAACAGTGCTTTAGAGTTCTTAAGTACTGTTCCTTCACATCGAGCTTAGTTTACGATTAAAACATTCCCATGAAGTGCTGGGGGCAGATATTACTCTCCCCACTTTTTGGACTGTAGACCCGAGTTCTAATGACTTGCTCAGTGTGGAAGAGCAGGGCTAGGACTCAGGTCACCTCCACTTACAGCTGCTCATGGCCAAGTAGTCAGGGACCCGGAACGATCCTTTTTTCCTTCTTGTACTGACCCACTCCTGTGCAAAATGAAACTTTCAAGTTGTGATGCCAAGATTCCCCTTTGTAAGAAGGTAACGCGGAGGCTGGGTCAGTTATGTTGAGTAGTGCGGCTCCACTGCTGGGAGAATATACCCCATTCCCTCCCATCACGGGGCACCCTGGCCTCCCACACAAACCCTGAGGCCAATTCCTCCTTTGTTTCTGCTGAACAATCAGCCAAGTTCTCTCCCACCTCCCCTGATATTCCTGGAAATGGCATTTCTTTTCTATTGAAAATGAATTTTTGTTTCTGCATGTGTTTCATCTCTGAAGTGTGTTCCCGGATGTCACCAATTCTGGACATGCACTTTATTAAAGAGAGACTTAAAAAAAAAAAAGAGTCAAATCCCATTGTTCGGGATATTTCACGAATGATCTTTTTCCATATAAATAGGTTGATCATTGCTTGGAAGCCAGAAAACTTGTTTCTCTCACCTTTGGTATCTTTTGTGTTGCAGAGAATTTACGTGATAATTTGAATTTATACCTAATTTTTTCTACATTTCCCGGTCCTTGTTCTATTAACTATTTGCTTTTTTGTTACCATCGGTTGGGGTCTGATGTCCCCCATGTCTCCCAGTACTTCCACCCCATCTTTCCTTGGGTCTGCCGCCATCTTGTGCTTTGTCCCCCCAGCCTTTCTCTGCCTGGATAAACAAATAACCAGAGCCTTCACATTTCCAGGTTCTTTCCTGGGTCCACATTTTTCACAGAAGGCAGAAGCCTTCCCAGCCCTCCGGTTCCAGGCAGGCAGGCCTTGATCCTGCTTGTGGAGAGAGCCTGGTCTTGCAGTTGGCAAACCCGCATGTTCTAACTGCGCGCACCAGGAACAGAGCTTGTGGGACAATGGGTCCCGGGTTCTTTTTGCACTTCACCCACTTTCTAAATCCTCTGGTTCAGTGTTTTTCTCCTACCTTGCCTCATTCCCCTAGGTTTTCCTCTTGCTTTTTTTCTTCTCCCTTTTTTTTAAAGTCTCAAGGCAAAGGGATAAGAATCCAGACTATCAGGTGAAAAGAGAGTGGAAGGAAGAAGTGGAAATAAATAACATGGGTAGTGTTGATGGAACTAGGCCTCCCTGGTGGACACCCAAGGGGAACCAGCAATGCCCAGTGTGGGCACCAGCTGAGGCCGACAAGTCAGCAGTGTACAGATGCTATAGATACACACACACACACACACACACACACACACACACACACACAATGCAGACCTTGTGCAGAGTGAACTAGTACCCTGTCAGGGAACCAAGTCCAGGTTCATTAAAAAAATGACAGACCAGCATGTATCTTGTACCTCACCACTTACTATGCCTCTCCCCCTATGTCTGTCCACAGCCTTCCAAGTCTCTGAATTGGTTTCCTGGGGCTGAGATGAGATGGGATCTGCTCTGTTCTCTAAACAAAACCACTTCAGACAAAGGAAAATACTCACAGCCCTCATGCACAAGAAACGATTCCCTTTCTCCACTTTTAAGACCTGGAGTCCATCAGCCAGGAAGGAAGCGTCCTCCCCATGAGTCTCATGAGAACCTGTTGCTCTTAGGGTGTAAAGAATCAGAGCTTCCTCACTTCTCAGCATGGGAGGACCTGAAGGAGCCCTGGGGACAATGTCATCCTCTCTTTTTCCCTCTCATTTTACAGAAGAGGAAGCTTCAGACACTGCTGTGGTCGCTCATGGGTGGTAGACGTGTATTTGTACAACTGCCAAAGGCATTTCCTATGTATATTGTAGACGGTTCTATTTGGAAGTGGGTGGCAAAATTCTAACGCTGCCTTTCAGCTGTGATGCACTTTATGGTTTGTAAAATTATTTATTTGCACATTACCTCACTTGGACATTACCAAGGTCAATGATCAGAACTCTTTCTTTTTACAGATGGGGAAACAAAGCCAACAGTGAAGGCTGTTGAGAAGAGTTAGCTGTCTTTATGGGAGACAGAAGGAGCTGTTGAACTCGGTTAGAATCCAGCCCATCTGACTCCTGATCCCTACTTCTTTTACTGCCCCTCACTGATGGAGAAAAAATGTTGAAAGATGTAAAGGTTCCCTGCCTTCTCTGCTCACCTTCACTCTTGCCCGCTTCTCAGATTATTTTAGGAATTTCATGGTCCAAATCCTTATTTTTTAAAAAATGACTTATCTGAGATACATTTCCCTTGGAATATTATAGAATAATCCCAGCATTTGGGATATAAATTTGGGAATAAATTTTATTTTGAGGGATACCTTCCATGTGCCAGGTGCTTTGCCAAGTCATAGATTATCAATATCAGTTAACTTTTAACTTGAAGACAGCACTTTCACCTGGTTGACAATTAGATCCAACTTTCTTGAGAACAGAGTAGGTTTCAGAGGAATGTTTTCAAAATCTTTAAAAAAAAAAAAACAAAACATTGCTTTATTTTTCCTTAGGTTACTGGGGATTGAACCTAGGGTTTCATGCATGCTAGGCAAGGGCTCTATTGCTGAGCTACAGATCTCTTTATTTTTTATTTTCAAACCGTATCTTCCTGTTTTGCCCAAGTTAGTCTTGAATTTGTGATCCTTCTGCCTCTGCCTCCCAGGTATCTGGGATAAGTGTGCACCACCATGCTCACATGATGTTCTCAAAAATCTTCATGGTCTCCTTCTGCCTTTGTAAAGCATGTTGTATTTTCTTTCTGTTAATTTATTAATTACTTACAGGGGACACAGTTTCCTGGAGTTTAATTCAGGCAAATCAGTTCTACTTTTATAACCTGAACATTGAGAGCAACACATAAAAGGGATAGACCCCTATCCTGAAAGGAGCCCAGTTTGATGGGGGAGAGACTCAGTGTTTTGTCAATTTCTAATTCAGGAAACCTAAGTCTGAAATAATGTCTGAGACACAGAAGTAACTCAATCAATATTTGATAAAGGAATGAATAATAAAATGGCTATGATATATTGAATACCTACCCTGGGTCAAGCACTAAGTTCTTTGTGTCTTTTATTTATTTCATTTAATTTGGACAATAACCCAATGAGGAAGACACTCCTCTTGTTTCACAGACAGGAAAACAAAGCATGGAGCTACAGAGCCACAAGAGTCCAAAGCTCTGCATAGTTAGTCATGAGACCAGGGTGGGATCTGGGTAGTTTGGTGTAGGACATGCTGCATTTGGGGTCCCTGTGGGATAGCCAGGGGGCTCTGTCCAGTAAGCAGGCAGAAATGTGGATCTGATGCTTAGGCAAGAGGCACAGTAAGCATACTTTTAGTGGATACTCTTGGCAAACACTGTAAGAGCCTCCTGCTGAGAATAGTCTTCAGAAATGCCTGTATCTAAAGGGTGGGCAAAGGCAAGTTGAAGATGATGGAGAAAAAATGTGAAAGATGTAATGGTTCCCTGCCTTCTCTGCTCACCTTCACTCCCACCCGGAGGTGACCTATAAGCATAGTGCTATTCTGAACCCTGAGCTAAATCACCTGTTATGGTTTGGACCCAAAAGTTCACTTGTTGAAAGCATGGTCCCCAGTGCAGCAAGATTCAAAGGTCAGGCTTTTGGGTAAGGATTGAATCACCAGGGCTCTGACCGCCTCAGTGGATTAATCCGTTTCATGGAGGTGGTCCCTAGTTGGAGGAAGTGGATCACTGGGGGCGTGCCCTGGAGGGGTTTGTCTTTTCCCTGGTCCCTCTCTCCTTCTCTCTGCTACCTAGCTGCTATGAGCTAAGCAGCTTTCTTCCCCTATGCCCTTCTGCCACAATGTTCTGTCTCATCTCAGGCTCACAGAAATGGAGTTGGCTGACCATGGACTCAAAACTCTGAAATCAGAAGCCAAAATGAATCTTTCCTCCTCTAAAGTTTTTTTTTTTTTAATTTTTATTTATTTATTTTTTATGTGATGCTGAGGATGGACCCAGTGCCTCACATGTGCAAGGCAAATGCTCTACCACTGAGCCACCCAGCTCTTTGTTTTGCTTTTAATTTTTATTTTGAAAGACAAGAGGACTCTATACATTAACATGTACAGCCAGTATTCAATCAGATAGCTATTTTGCTACTCAAAAACAGAAATGCTGTGGTGCCTCCAATCATCTTGTCCAGCAGTGAAAACAGACTAAAGTATCATCTCTGCATAGAGGAGTCGAGACTAAATATTTCAAAGACATTAACCAATCAAATCAGAACTTATTTTTGGTTTTTGAAGTCAATCCAAATACTCTTGGTTGAGCTCTATATACCCAGCTATGATACATTACATAGACTCTGGGCGAGGCTTTATTTTCTGTCAGACACCTGAGATACCTGTCTGGTGGAGGAGAAAGACTATATCCTGGCAGGTTTCAGAATCAAATATTCTGCACAGTCATCTAAGGAGCGCCATAGAAATGGAGATTCTCATGGCCTCCCTTAGACTTTCTCATTCAGGAGTGAAGCCTGGGACTCTGCATTTCCAAAGTCTCCCAGATGATTCTCTGGTTCCCTTCTTGGAGAAACAAGATGGCATGATGATGAATACGCTATTGATCGATTATATAAAAAGTGACCTCATTTAAAATTGTCCTCGTGTTGTTTCATGTATTACTACCCTAATGTCCAAATGGATTGTGAGAATTATTTCCCTTGGGAGCAAATGTGATCATTAAAGACTCAACCCACTCTTCTAGCAGGTATTGATTCTTAGGATCATTTGACAGGTTTATCTGACATTTAATTTGCCATCAAACTCCTACCATTGATCAAACCCAGGCAAACAGTTGACCTTTTGCCCTCATCTCTTCCTATCAGAACCAAATCATCCCACTATTATTCACCCTCAAAGCCAGCTGCCTTTAAAACAAAAAGTAAATTAGTCTTCTTTTTTTTTGGTATTTGGCCATCAAAAAGGAAAAATTTTAAAAACTACAAGTAGCTGACATAACATGTTAAATCTAGAATCTGACAATGACCTACCCCTAGGCAAGCCTTTAGCCCGTCAGGGAAAAGTGGTATGAGATGATTTTCTTCCCCCAGTAAAGTCTGGAGGGGACAAGGCTAGTGGTACTGGCAGCATCAGGCTGAACACAGCAACCTGGTCTACCAGGAAGGGACTTTTTAGGGTCAACAGCCTGATCTAGAAGGATGAGGCTCAAGAGGCCTGAGACCTTGTCCTGGGTGACATGGTGCCTTGGCTACCACCATCTGTTAACACACAACTCACAGGTAATTCTCAGGTCCTGAGCTCTGGTCAGAATGAAAAAATCTGGTCATCTCCAAAACAGTTCACATAAAACCTCAGCCCAACCCAAAGGGCCTGTGATTCTTGTATTTGTTTAAACGGTGTTTTATTAATACTATGCATCATTCAAAAGGTGAGGCGCAGATGGCTAACTCGCCCATGGGGACTGACTGCACCTGGATATTTCCACCTGTGCTATGGCCGTGTCGTTCAGTCATGACTGGATGCTTGGCTGCCCAGAGAAGGACACCCAGTTCTTGCTGACTTTGGGTCTTTCCTCTCCCAGGCCTGAAGGGTGGTTCTCAGGACCCCAGGGCTGAGTCCTCATTCCCCTCAACGCTCTTATTCTTTGCGAGCCCTCGCTGGGAACCACAGGACACCTCTGTGGAGCCTGGTTCTCAACCTCCTTCTGTTGCATTCCGGTGAATCCCAAGAAATCTCCTCCCATGTTTAAATGCCTTTTCTTTAAACCCCAAACTTACAGTCTTTAAAGATCTCTACCGCATCTGTAGGCTCCAGCTTTACTGTGCTGATCTCACAAACAGCCTCAGGAAACCCACCATATTTGCTCATGTGTTTTTCTCCTTATTATTCTCCTTTTTTCTTATTCTAAGCAGGAAAGAACCACCCCCTTTTGCTTTACTCTTTTCTGCTCTGTATGTTATCCTGGGCAGCAGCAGGAGTAGGGTACCATTTTTGAAGGCTTGATGTGAAGATACAAACAGAAAGCCTTGGGTGGATATTTTAGCCCTATTGACTAAATGTTCGTGTGTGTGTGCGCTGCCATATTCTGTTTTTATTTTTATTATACATGTATATATACGTGTGTGCATGTGTATGTGTGTGTGTGTGTGTGTGTGTGTGTGTGTGTGTGTGTGTATAAAACACTAAATGTTAAAGAGGACAATGCCACAAAGACTTGACAAGTTAAATTGCTCCCACCACATCTTCAGATGTGCCACAGGGGATATTAAACCTCTGCAAATTGGGCAGTTCCAGCTCCTCTCAGTGGGCACAGAGGAAGGAAAATTTTAATAGAACTTTCTCCAACTAAACCCTTCAGCTCTAACTCAACTAAATCCAACCCCTCACTTGTGCAGTGAAATATTTATTAAAAGGGTCAAGAGGAGTGACTGCATGGCTAATGCTGTATTCTCTTAGGAACATCATAAACAGAGTTGACCTTCTTGCTGCCCTTCACACCATTGTTCTTGGAGGGGATAAGAAGATAAAGAACCCAATTTGCTGCTGACTGAGGCCTTTGAGGAGTCCTACTTTGTTGGGTAGGATGTAGGCATTTGGATTTCAAATCAGCTACTAAGTTTTTTTCCTTTTATCTAATAGTATTTCATTTCAATGAGCCGTATTAATAAAAGCTTCCATGAAATAAACCAGTAATTTAAAAAGCTGAATGTGTTATCAGATATTCATGCCAATTGATCCCTGCAAACATTTTTTTTTTTTTTTTGCCCCAGTGGATAGTTTGCTTGAAGTTTGTTTTAAATAAAGGGTGTTGTTTGATGAAATCATTTACTGTGCTATGAAACAAGGCATCGTATCTACTTCAATCTCATCATTTTCTTAAGAGTTCTGCTCACATTTGATTTCTTCTGGGGATATCTCCCTGTCCACTTCAATTCACAGAGTTTTCTCTTTCCCCAAAATTCTGATAGCAATTAACAATCACATAATTCAACTAGAGGAAGCACCTAAAGACTTATGAGTTATTACCTTCAAAGAAATTATAAGATCTTAGTGAACAAAATGCTTTCATATCTTTTCACATATAAGATCTCACTTGCGCTTCCTGTGAAGTTAACAGTTTCTACGAAAATCTCCAAGTCTAGATGAGTGCCTTCCATGCACAGGCATTCAGATGATGATAATATTTTGCAAAACAGGACAATTCAAAGTGTGGATACCCACATTCCACACAAACATCCACTCAGTTTCTTTCTTTTATAATTGTTTTTTAGTTGTAGATGGACACAATACCTTTATTTCATTTATTTATTTTTATGTGGTACTGAGGATTGAACCCAGGGCCTCAAACATGCTAGGCAAATGCTCTACTGCTGAGCCACAACCCCACCCATTCAGTTTCTGAGAAGGATTTACCACAATGATGCAGACTGAAATGCAGCCTTCAGAAGCAAGCTGATCAGGTAGTCTAACTGCAGGATCTGAAAAATATACTACTGTCACCCTCAGCAGAAAGCTCACTGTCATACTTACAGAATGAAAAAGGAAATGCTGCCCAGCTCTTTAAACATGATTAAGGCCCCCAAATGTCCAAAAGTATCAGGAGTTGCTTGTGTTTGTCTTGTTTCCTCACAAACACATTAGATTTTGCATCTCATTATTCAATCATTCCCTAAAATCCCTTAAGCAATTAAAATTGGGCATCATAAAGAAGATAATTCTGTGACTCCCCCCCCCACCCTACAGTGAATTGAACCCAGGTCTTGATGCATGCTAGACAAGTGTTCTACCAATGAGCTACCTCACCAGCCTTTAAACATTTTTTTTTTTTTTTTTAGTTATTTGACATAGAGTCTTACTAAGTTCCTCAGTCTGTCCTTGAACTTCCGATCCTCCTGCCTTAGCCTCCCAGGTAGCTGGGATTACAAGTGTGCACCATTGCCACTGTACTCAGCTCCATTCTTACTTTATATTAAACTATAAGATCTTCACATGGTCACTATCTGTGGAATGCCACAGCAAATCATGTCCCTAAACCACATGTTCTGCCGAAGGTTTAATTCATACTTATTTTTTCTTTATTTTAAAGTTAATGCCATTGCCCTTCTCTGGGAGACTATAGCTGAATGAATCCATTTGCAGATTTAGGAAAACTTGATGTAGGAAACAAAAGGAAGAAGTTTGGGCCACACAGTTAATGATGGCCTGCTAAACAAGAAGAGATTTGTTTAGGATGCAATTCAATCAAACCTTGGCCAAGGGGCATTCTGAAGGCATTGACAAATGTTTTTTTTTTTTTTTTTTTTTCTTTTTTGGTACCAGGGATTGAGCCCAGGGATACGCAACCATCCCCATCCCTCTTTATTTTCTATTTTGAGACAGGATCTCACCAAGTTGCTAAGGCTGGCCTCAAACCTGCAATCCTCCTGCCTGGGCCTCCTGAGTTCTGGTATTACAGGTGTGCATCACCATGCCCAATGAATGTATTTTAATCTACAAAGGTAGCTCTCCTGAGAAACCGATTTAAAGCCCATGAGGCAAAAGCCATTTAGACAGGGAGTTAAATATGTTGTATTTTCTTCTATCTTCCATTAAGAAAGACTGAGATTCAATTTTAGAATGAATTTGGGTAGGGAGAAAAATAAACTGGAGATTCTGGCAAAATTTGCTCTTGAGAAAATTTCTGAATTTTAATTTCCATGAGAACTGACAAGTTCTCATAGAAAGGGCAGCTGCATCAAATCACTTCCTATAATCCTTTCTCACATTACCCTCCACCGGTTAGTTGTATGTATTCATACACTTGGAATATATGCAGTTATCCATATTATGCTAATCAAAGTTCTTCTAATGCAGTACTCTTTACACTTTTATAAATAAAATAGTGTAAAGTGGGAGTTCGTTTTGTCCCTGTATAAATGCTAAGAGGTGAAATGGCTCTGGAGAACGGGCTTCACATGTCCTCTGCCAGAGCTCCAGGTACAAAGGAAAGAAAGACCATCTAGCTCCTATCCACCTTCCTATTTGTTCTGGAGAAGCTGGAAATTCATTCTGAAGAGACCAGAAGGTAAGACAGAGCACCCAGAGGCTGCAGAGGGCACTACCTCTCAGTGTGAACTCAGATATCTGGAAGAGGCAAGGGGTCAAAGCCAAGGGTTGGAAAGGCAGTTTTCAAGGGAGCATGAGGCCCTCCTTAGGTTGGGGCCTTGGCAAAGCCAAGGAGTGGGGACAGGGGCCAAATGCAGGCACATGGCCTGGCCTGTTTGCTGACATTCAGCAGTCCATCCTGAAGAGAACCTGACCTTGTTCCTAGCTCCAGTGTCCTGGGCTGAGTTTGAGGTCAGGAATCTTTCCAAAAAGGGATAGAGAACAGTCTGCTTTGTTCCTAACTGAGAGGCTGGTATGCAGAAGGCCAGAGGCTGCAGCACATTGGTCATGACACCGGGTACACTAGCATGTTCCTGGCACTTTCTCTAATACTGTTTTGGGAGTCTTCTTCCCAAGGCCATCCTACACGGAGAGCCAGATACCAGTGGGTTCACCGCAGTGTAGATAGTTTGTCTGCATTACTGAAGAAAAGGGAAAGTTGGCCATCATTCCACCTCCAGGCAAACCAGTGGAATCGGGAGTGTTTGGGGATGAAGAGGTTCCAGAACCTGCATGATATTGTCCCTCTTTGGAAGCACTACTCGGGATCAGCCTCTGGAAGCATGTTTCCAGCTGAAATGGGACCACAGGAGCAGCCCCAGCTGTTCTTTCTCTCCAGCTTCTCAAGGTGTCGGGTGTGTGTCTCTGATGGAAGGCAGGACACCTAGTGTGCAGGAAGCCCTGGGTTTGATCCCCAGAAGGAGAAAAGCAGGAGAAGGATCTGCTCTCAGATGACCAGAACTTGGGACAAATTCATCAGAAGAGGCTTTTGTTGTATAAAACAAGGGTCCCCCACATCGACACTTGATTATATATTTGTATCTTCTGTGTTCTAAACATTTTGCCACAGAAAAGTTTTAAGTATCTTAGAAAAAGCTTGAATTTATGTCACTTTTTTCCTTATAATTCTTAAAAGAATGCTTTAATGTGTGATCTATATTGTTTTGGGAAACACCTGCATTGCCTTTCTGTCATATCCAATCAAAGTCCTTGTTCAATTTCCTAAATGTCTCATATGTATAACATTGCATTACAGGATAAATTATTATTTTTCTTAAATTGAAAAAAAAATCATGGGTCGTTGGGGGAAGATATAAAATCAACAAGGAGTTGAAACACTTTAACTCAAGACAAATCATTCTTTCAATATCTTGGTTTGTTTCATTTAATTTAAAGAACGACAGTTGACCAAAGTATCTAAGGCAACACTAGAGATAGACACCAAAAAATATCCTGAGTCTTCCCTATGAATGGATACTTATTTATTTATTGGTATAGGGGATTGAATCCAGAGGTGCTTAAGCACTGAGCCATACCCCCAGCCCTTTTTTATATTTTATTTAGACAAGGTCTCACTAAGTTGCTTAGGGCTTCACTCAGTTGCTGAGGCTGGCTTTGAACCCATAATCCTCCTGCCTCAGCCTCCTGAGCCTCTGTGATTATAAGTGTGTGCCATCACACCTGGCTAGATAATTACTTTAAATGGGCTCAACTGTTGACCTTCCCCGGTTTGTAGCTGAGTCCTGAAGTCAACTGAGAAGTGTCCTGTGCAGAAAAGTAGTAGACAAGCAGCTCACACTTTTTTTAAATTAATATTTTCTAAAAAGCTATGATAACTAATCTGGAACCTCAACTTCCTAACTCCAGAGGCTTTTTTTTTTTTTTCCTCTACTTAAAAAAAAAAATCCAATTAACAGATTTCAAACAATGGGACAGATGCTGTGAAGAGCAGCATCACACATGGAAAACCATCCCCTTCTGCTCCCTCATTTTCCATAAGGCTTCCCATGGAACAGAGAGGTGCTGAGATAGCAGACTGCTCAGCCATTTTGTAGATCTGAGTCTGGATCTCCTGTTTCCCTTGGTCCCTCCTCTCCTTTTTGTAAATGTCTACATTTCGGCATTTCTGCATTGTCTGTTTGTTTTTCAGATCTTTCAACTGAGCATTTCCTGGGGACAGCAACCACCACCACCAATAAATAAATAAATACATACATACATACATACCTAAATAGAAAGGAAGAAAGAAAAAAGGAACATGTAGCAATTAGCATATATTATGCGGCTGCACCAGATTTGAATACTCACCAACACGTCTGCATGGCAGACCAGTCAGCCCTGTTTTGTCTTCTTTCCTGGACTGGCCCGCCCCACTCCCAGTCTGCCATTTGCCAACGGGAGGTGCCCGCCCCTTCTCTTCCTCTGCTTTCCCAGCCACTGCAGGGCACACTCAGCTTTCCTTGCTCAAGTACTTAATGAGTTTTTAATTCAGTTTTGACTCTGGAACTTGGCCAGCTACTGCCGCCTTGGGCTTGCATTTCCCTTTAGACATCATCAGAGAAGGGTCATAAAGACAAGTTGTGTCACCCCCTGGCTTTCTAGGGGAGGATCCTGTTATTATGAAGATTTGCTGGCTGCAGACAATAAGAGGGCTGAAGGGGGAGAACAGGGAGACACCTTTGAGGGTCCGGAGGGAACTGTTCTGAAATTTCTAAGGAGTGAACACTGCTCTGGATACCAGGAGACCTCTGTCCACCAGGAAACGGGAGAACTACAGTGCATGGAATATTCTTTCAGCTCAAATCAGATGCATTTTTATAAACAGATGGCTTCATAGAGCAGCATCCTGGAATGCTCCTCTCCACCATGATTCCTGTGGCCAGGTCTCTGCTCCCAGATATTGAAAAGGGATCTGCATGCCACACTCCTTTCCCTGAACTCATGTAGATCTTGAAACACTCCGTGACCCTTGAGGAAGCTCTGTATAACCCACAAAAGCTATTGCTCTGGGGGAAAATGTGAGAAAGCTCTCTGAGGCTTGATGTGCTGGGATATGCCTCGCAAATGATGCGCTTTTTCCTGCATTTGCCAAACCATAGCTGGGATGTTACCTTCTAGAATTTCAGGGCCTGGGACTGCAGCCAGAAGACCTGGGTTTATGTCTTCTTGCTAGCTGTGTGATTTGGGGCAAATGAGTCTGAGCCCTGTCTATGAAATTGTGGTAACAACAGTGCCTGCCTCTGACAGTGGCTGGGAGGGTAGAACATGCTGGGACTGGAAGAGCTATTGTCGTATTTGCTATTACATGATTTCTCCCTCCTAGACTCTCTGGTCCTACAATTAGACTTTGCAGCCTCCTCAGTCATAGGACTTTGACAATCACCATCACGACATCTCCCAATGTGGGCATGTTCTACTGGACTGGAGCAATACATTTGATGAGTTTATAAAATTTTAACAGCAATGCATACTTTGATATGTCATGCATATGCGTCGTTACCTGGCATTGATTTTCCATCAAGGGTAGTGATATTGTCTCGTTACATGAACGGTTAAGTGAACTAATGATCATTGCATCCAATTCTTTTGTAGAATGGAAGAGAAAATTGAGCCCCGGAAGTTGTGTGACTTGCCCCAGAACCTGTTCTAGCTTTGGCCAGAAACAGAACTGTTGTTCACGATTCTTCTACTGGACCACATATGGTCATCACCATCTCATGCCATAAGTAACATTTCTATTCTATCAGCATTTTAACCAACTGATGTATGACTTTTTAAAACCCCAATCTATCTTATATGCCGGGTCTATGGACTTGACCTAATTTGCATGACTCAAATATTCTTTCATTCATTCGTTCAACAAATATATATTAAGGACTTCCCATATGCCAGGTCCAAGGTATACAGTGGACTCAACTTATAGTTGGGGCAGAAAAACAAACAAACAAAAAAACCCAATAAGAAAAATGTCAGTTAGTGATTGGCAGAGGAGATTGGTCAATATTTTTTTGACAAAGGGACCAAGGAGGATGACAAAGCTCTCCATTCACAATTACCTGACAAAATTACATTTTATTTCAAAGAGTAAGTTTTTGTGGTTCCTGTACTTTGGCTTAAGCCTATCAAGGTTCTCAGGGTTCAAAACCAATAATAAGGTAGTGTATGGGTATGTGATACACATGTCCAATTGCTAAAAGGTAGATTCCGTTGGAAAAAAAACTTTTTTAAACAAAGAGATAAAGGAAGAAAGAAAGGAAAGACTTCCAGGAAAATATTAATAAGTAAATATTAACTGAATGGCAAAAGTCCTAACGAATAAACAAATCATTTGGCTGAAATATCCCTACAAGCAAAAACATTCAGGGAAGCAATGGTTCACCCAACAGACTGCAAGCTCTGCCGTCTAAGAGCATGTACCTACCCTGGTAAAAGGAACAGCACAGCCCTGGGGAGGCACGTAGGACCTACAGATGAGATCTCCCCCACCTGAGAATGGAAGTCAGGCAACTGCATGGCTCCTGGCTATCCTGTTATGTGGTTCCAAAACCCTTTACTGTAGTCTTGTCAGGGATGGATTCTAGGACTCAGGCAAGAAAGCGGGCACCCAGCAAAGAGATGCGGTAGGTGGCAGCACCACCAAATGGTTCCATCCTGGCCATCATCAGCCATGAGAAACCCAGAGAATATTAGTATCATCCAACAAAAAAACAAAACAATACTGCTGTCAACTCAAAAGATTCTAACCCATAAAAAAGTGAATTTCAAACCACAGAAATGCCACCTTTGTCTTAGCCTAGATTATCATCTTCCTTCACCGGAACTGTGATAGCCTCCTACTTGTCTCCTTGTCTCCAGGTATGCACCTGTCCAATCTACTCTAACAACTATAACAGAAGTAGCTTTTTTAATGTATAAATTTACTTTTATAAGAGTTCAGGCCAGATGTGGTGGCACGTGTGTGTAATCCCAAGTGGCTCGGAAGGCTGAGGCAGGAGGATCACAAATTCAAAGCCAACCTCAGCAAAAGGGAGGCACTAAGCGACTCAGTGAGACCCTATCTCTAAATAAAATACAAAATAGGGCTGGGATGTGGCTCAGGGGTGGAGGGCCCCTTAATTCAATCCTGGTACACCCCACCCCCAAAACAAACAAAACAGAACAGAGTTCAGACTCTGGAACCAGACTTCATGGGTTGAAACTCTAGCTTCAATGTTTACTGGCCAAATTATCTCAAGGCAAGATATTTCTCCTCACTCCATTTCCTTGTTAATAGTTTAGATCTATGGTGTCCCCCCAAAAGCTAACGTATAAAATGGTGTAAGAAAAATTTAGGGGTGAAATGATTGGAGTGCAGGAGTCCACTTGAATGGATTAACTGGTTGGTAACTGTAGGCAGGCAGGATGCAGCTGGAGGGAGCTAGTCACTGGGAGTCTGACTTTGGGGTATATTTTTTGTCCCAGTCAGCAGAGCTCTCTGTTGCTTGATGCCACGTCCTGAGCTATTTTCCTCTGCCGCACCCTTCTGCCATGATGTTCTGCCTCACTTGGCCCAGAGCATCTACAGAGACCTCTGAAACCATGAGCTCCACAATACACATTTCTTCCTCTAAAATTGTTCTGGTCAGGTCTTTTGGTCACAGCAGCAAAAAAAAAAAGCTGGCTATAACACTCCTCATCTGTAAAAGAGGACACCTCCCAGGGTTGCTGGGAGGAATAAAGGAGCTATTGGGTGATGTGCAAATATCAGAATGGTAGTAAGTACACGTCAGAAGTATGCTAAGTGTCAGGCGCAACGGCCAGGCTCCATCACGGTCCTCCACATCGTCCTGCCACTCTCCTCCTTACAAACATTTCAGGTGTCCCCAGGGCCTTCAAGATGAATCTAAGCTCCTTAACATGGCTCGGGAGGCTACTCACGACCTGGCCCACACTTCCCACTTCAGACTTTGAAAACCACAGGAGACCACAAACACTCCCTGAAGTTGCTTTGTCTCACCTCAAGTTGCTCTGTCCACCAGAAAGTTCTTTCTGGGTCTTTGCACATGCTGCTCTCTGTGTAGAACACTCACCTCCTATTTACTTGCCTGCTTCCTATTTGTTCTCCAGTTTTTGCAGAGATGGTCCCTTCTGGAGTCCTCCCCAAAGCCCTGTTCCTTGTAGCACCTGGTGCCCTCTCTCACACTCACAAACTCCACACCATGTTTCTCTGCGTGGTTGGGGCTGAAGTCTACTCTGATGTCAGAAATCAGGGGTCAAGATGGCTTTTGGTCCTTTCTTTTAGAGAGACACTTGGCATTTACTTATTATTCATCAGTGGGGATATCTGTGAGGAATAGCCTCCTTAAATGAGATTGCAGTTTGATGTTTTGAAAAGGGTAAACAATAATATTAATCAAATAAATGGATGTGGAATATTTGAAAAGAGGCTTTGGCAATGAGGCAGATAGGTTTAGAGATTGACTTAGACTACAGGTTATGGTTGGTATTTTAAAATAGCCTACCTCTCATGGGCTATGATTCTTCCTATTCACAAATACCTGAGGTCAAATTGTTAAGCTTAGGTTACTAGTCATCAATAAATTACTCCATCTTACCTCAAATGTAGATTTTTATTTATTTATTTTTAATATTTTTTTAGTTGCAGTTGACACAATACCTTAATTTTATTTATTTATTTTTTAAATTTATATTTGGTGCTGAGTATTGAACCCAGGGCCTCGCATGTGCTAGACGAGTGCTCTACTGCTGAGCTACAATCCCAGCCCCAAATGTAGATTTTTAAATCCCACTGACAATGTAAGTGTCTTACAGTCCAGGCACACTGTCATGATAAATGAGACTGGACATCTGATGAACACACAAAAAACCATAGAAACAGACATGAAACTAGGAGCTGCTTATGGACCCACCAGCAGCTTCAGAATGGTGGTCCTGGTCCTGGCTACCACATGTGCTTGTTATAATAGTACATATTGCTGGGCCCAATCTAGAACTGCTAAATCTGAACCTCTCAGGCCAGAGTGATGACTACCGTCATCAGAGGGTTGGGAGCCTCTATTCTAGAGATCACTCTTGCTGAGTAGAGGGCTGACCACCCTAAATGCTTCTCTTGGGGCTCTCTCAATTCTGAGTTTCAAATCTTTCCCTAATCAAATTAAGGATGAGTTACCAGTGACCATAGTAGCTATACATACACGTAACTACATAGAAGTTACACGCTCTGGGAGACATGTCCTCTGAGATGGAGAGATGTGGTCCAATTAAAATCCCACAGCCTGTAATGAGGGGCTAGGGAAATGTAATTTGGATGGATTTATTGCTAACTCCTCATTTACAAAGATATCAAGGATCAGAAGGCTCAGTAACTTGTCCAAGGTCATAAAGCAAGAAAACGGCAGAGCCAGACATCACATGCGGGTATCCAGATGACCATCACCTCCAAGTAACCACTGGAGAGGCGACCTGAGAGCTCTGTGACCGGGACACTTCCTCCCACACCTACCTGCTAGCCCATGGCAAATGGAAGCACGCCATCAAGTGGTATCATCTCAAAGAGCATAAAAGGCCCTTGGATTCTTACCTAGATACTGCTCAGATTCCTAATTGGAAGCCATGATGGACTGAAAGAGAAGCCATCTTAAGCACAACTCTTGGATCACCAATTTGGGTCAATGATGGCAAAGACATGGAATTTTATCTCATCTCATCCATTTGGCTAAAACTGTGAGGCTAAAGCTGGCTATACAACCTTCCTTCTTTGGAAAAAGGAATAGACTAGAAAATATAACTGCTTTATTTACAAAACTACTTTAAGTGGCAACAGGGAATTCTCAATACAGAATAGCAAGCCTTCTTTTGGGGCTCTGTTTTGCTTTTACAGTCTTCAGAGACCCCTCATAGAAAACTGTAAATGATAGATGAAATGAAAACCCTCACACACTGAGTAGGAAGGTTTCAAGCCAGGGAGAGGTCACTCCTAAGCAACCCTCCCTGTGCCATAATTAATATTCCACACATGCACAGTCTTAAAACTTAAAGGGCTCATGGTGGAAGGGAGATGCTTTTCCACTGATGGTGGGTTTTATGTTTACTAAGTCCCCACGGTGCTGGGTCCCTCATAATGCATGTCAACAGCCAACAACCTGGGATGTGCTGAGGTGAGAGAATCTGAGCAAGGAAGAAAACCTGATGTGAACATCCTTCTATTTCTTTAGAAATATTTCATAAGCATGAGCAGAAAGTGATACATGTAGCTACAGGAAGTAGATGGGAAGTGGTTTATAAGGAGCTGTTTCCTTTTGGCTTTGGGTTGACTTGTTTAGCCTGTTTTTCTTTTTCTTCATTTTTTTTTTTTTTTGGCACCAAGGATTGAATCAGAGACTCTTAAACACTGAGCCATATCCCCAGTCCTTTTTATTTTTAATTTTGAGACATGGTCTCACTAAGTTGCTTAGGGCCTCGCTAAGTTGCTGAGGCTGGCTCTGAACTTGTGATCATCCTGCTTCAGCCTCCTGAGCCGCTGGGATTATAGGTGTGCGCCACTGTGCCCTGCTGTCTTTCTCTTTCTTAAAGCCATTTTATTTTCATTTCTCCTTGAAGGAGTTTGAGCAAAATGGAGAAAAAGAAGATGCTTTCCCAATCCTCTCATGGTCCTGGTATCAAAGATTTTTCAAGTTCTTGAAAATGGCTCAGAGGGATGAAAGGTCAGCACATTGTTTTATTAATAATGACTGTCTCAGGGAAAAAAAAAAAAAGACTTCTGTACTATTTTGTTTCTTCTGCTCTGCTCAGACACTCACCTCGCCAACCAGCTTTGCTAAGCGGTGTGCCATATCCTTGATCACACAACGTTAGTTCTCGGGCATCACCTGCAGTGGTACCCGGCATGGCATAATGTGCCCAAGGTGCTGTCTCAGACACAAAGGCCCCTTTTCACTCTCTGGCCTTGACAACTTAGAACTAGTTCATCATAAAGCCCCTGAATTGGCGGTCAGTTTTGTTTCTTCCCAGTATCTATTTTGCAGCAACACATCCACAGAGCCTAAGTGTGAGCTGAGGGTGTGAAAATCCCTTTGGGTAGAAAAGAAGGGCAGAGGAGTTGGGAACATCACCATGATTCTTCGCTAACTGGGACTTTCCCTGTCCATGTGTCTGCAGGAATCCTGGCTGTAGGGGGCAAGACATCTTTTTCATAGAAAAAAATCTTACAGAAAGAAGTGTTTATAGTTATCCATTCCTTCATGGCAACACTAGTACTAGTACTAGTAAGCATAAGAGCCATAACAGCTGCCTTTCACCAACAGTTTATTGTGTGTTCTTTGTGTATCACCACATTAATTCTAATTTTCAACAAGAGCTGTATGATGGGCTTCACTGTATACGTGGAGAAACTGGGGAGCAGAGAAGGGAAGTGATGGAGCCAAAATCATATGGCTGGTGGGTCCACGGCTGGATTCCAACCCAGGCGTACCTAATATGGAAGCTCATCTTCTTTTCTTGGTCTCCAACACTCACTGGGTCAAACCTTGTAGCTCAGAACTGCACTCTTCTCCACCCCTGGCATGGGGTTTTTGAAGGTGGATGTCCCAAAATCTTAGGGAGAAGTGACGGGGTCTCCCCAGAGCCACTCTGTAGCTCAGGTTCAGAGGCATCACGTCATGTACACAGGTGTGGTCTCGAGTTAAGCAACCACATGGTACTGCGTTCTGGGGTCTATCTGGCCTGGGAAAATCTCCCAACCTCTCTGGGCCTAAAACTATTTCCACCCATCCATCCAGGTACATTTCAAGGTCCAGGACCAATGAAGGAGCAGTCCCTCCTGCCCATGGCCAGTCTTGCTTCTTGAAGATTTCCAGATAAAAAGATTCCATGAGAGTCTCTCTAGCGTCACTCCAAGGGCTTCTGATCTCTAGCTGGAGAGGGTGTAAATCCTACTGTTTGCCCTACTCTCAACTTTGTGAGGATTAAGAGATTTCCCACAGTCTTGACTGTTGTCTACATACGCTCCTCAAGGAACAAAACCAGCCCTGTTACTAGACATTAAACTCAAACGATACGGAATGAAATGATTACATCTTGAGGCTACTGAACTGATATCAAAAGAAGGCATGATGAAAAAAAAAAAAATCACAAGAACATTTATGCGTCCTTCCTACCTAAAGGGAATGCAGAAAATAAGGCCTATTTCTAAGCAGTGTAATCAGCAAGGCTATTCCCAGCCTACTCTCATTTCCTAGACAATAGTCATGGTTGTTTAAAAACTTCAGCTATTTCAAGATGGCAAAATAAGTATAGGTTCACAGAAAAATATAACTTGTAGTAAAAGACTTAATACTATTATTGCTCTTGATTAAAGATCTTATTTACTTTTAGAGTCTTTTCAAAAAAGAGCTGGGAAATAGCTAGAGGAAGATTTTTGGTTTGGGGAGGATTTCTCTGGCTCCCAACATATCACTGAAAACCACCCTTTGTTCTCTGTCTCTAATCCACAATAACATCTTCCCTCCTGCATCGATTCTCATTTGTGCTCAAAGTGAAATTGGAAACACAAATGGGGGAAGAAGCTAAATAGCTGAAACTTCATTCTTTGCTCAGTTCAAAAACACATTTTGAGCTTTCTCTATAAAAACTAAAACACTCATAACATTTTGGCTACAGAGGACACTGGAGAAAGATAAGGAGGTATGGGTATAATTATGGTGGAGCCCTGCCCCCTCCCAGTGAAAAGCACAATTTACTATGGATAGAGGCTGCATAACTCACCACACACACACACACACACACACACACACACACCACCCACACATTCCCATCTCATGTTAAAACAACAATGAACAAGACCTGGATCTCATGCTGTTCAGACATGGAAAACTGCTCCCCTTAAAATATGACTCAGACTCAAATGTGAATTTAATATGAAACTCTAGTTCCTGGAGGACTCCTGAAATCCCTGTTGAATCCTCATGAATGTTCCTTTATTTCTATCATTTGATGCCTTGAAGGCTTCTTCTAAGATCCATCAATGCTAACATTTCATGACCATAAAGAGAATAAGAAGGCACTTCTTTCTCCAGGGTGTAAGTTAAATCACTGGTATAATGGTGTTTATCAACAATACGACACCAGATGGTCAACTTACACAGATAATTGTATATACACAGCCAAGCGAAAAGATGGCCTAGAGTTAATTACTTGCCAGTGTCCAGAAGTAAGCCCCGAGTGATACTCTTCATTGCACTAACAAACCCAATCTGCCTTCTCAATAGCTTCCAGACACTAGACATTTTGTTCAAAAAGATTCCAAAGAATCTCCAAAGGACTCCTAAGAAATAAATCCAGATGTAAGCATAACTGAGTGATAATATATATATATTTGCCTAATGCCTAACCCTTCTTCAAAGAAAGATCATCTCTCTATAATCTTTCCTTAAGAACTGATTTCTTGGGGCTGGGACTGTGGCTCAGCGGGTAGAGCGCTCGCCTAGCACAGGCGGGACCTGGGTTCGAATCTCAGCACTACATAAAAAAATACAATAAAATAAAGGCATTGTGTTGTGTCCATCTACACCTAAAAATTAATATTTTAAAAAAACTGATTTCTTTTCCATTATGAGGACATAAGGCTCCATCTATCATAGGGTAGTGAAGTAAGGAAAGGTTTTGGGGGTTTCTTTTGTATCAGGATTGAACCCAGAGGCACTTGACCACTGAGCCACATCCCCAGCCCTTCTTATTTTGAAACAGAGTCTCCCTAAGTTACTTAAGGCTGCACTAAGTTGCTGAGGCTGGCTTTGAACTTATGATCCTCCTGCCTCCACCTCCTGAGCTGCCGGGATTACAGACATGCTCCACCATGTTTACCATGAAAGAGGCTTTGGAGAAGGCAAACCTGGGTTCAAATCCCAAAGCTGCAACTTGGTGGCTATGGCCTGGGCAGAGCATTTAATCTCCCTGGCCCACAGGTTCCTCATTGGTCAATGGGAATAAAGTCACCATACTTCATAGGGTTTTGGTGAGAATCAAGTGAGGTCTCCAAGCCCAGCACATGGGTGCTCAATAAAGGGGTATGACTGCATTTACTAATGTAACTGGAACTGGACATAATACACCAGTCCTTAACTTGCTGCTTAAATAAACCCTTTCAGAAACCAAACAACAAGTACATAGAAACCTCCTTGGACCCAGATTCCCTCTCCCACTCCCAGAGGTGCACGGTTGACTCTAGCATGCCCATTGGAATGTTTTCCAGCACTGACTCCAAAACTGCTCCACCAGGCAGCCCTAGAACCAGCAATAGCTTTTTATCACCTCAGTCTTACCTGTTGCCTTCCTTAATCATTTCCACTGAGTGTGAGGTTTGGGTCTCATGAGGAAATCACCACAAGTCCAAGATGTTATCACTTGGCTCATCGACACACAGTGATCCTCTCTGAGTTATTCATCTGAAAATCACATAACTCAAACATCACCCCAAACTCTCTCATCCAGCCACAGCAGCTCCTTGTGTATTCCTTGTTGCTGTCTTTAAAGGGATCCAGTCACAGTTTGCAAACACTGCTTTCTTTTTCCCAGCCGTTTTAACCACGTGAAGCAAGTACAAGATTTAAGGTTCGTTTAGGTTTGCATCATTCAGTTTCCAGTATTCCCTTACTAGTCCACCTGATTACAAGGACTGTCATAAAAATCAGAGGAGAAAGAGTAATAAAAGCTATCCGTGAGTAACTGCTTTCAATGCACAAAGCATCATTAAAAGTGCTCTGCATATGGTATTTCCTTTACCACTGTCATTTCCCATAGTCCGGAAGCAATTACTGGAAGGTTTGGGACTTGGCTTTTATAGCAAGCGTCTGTTAGGGGATGGCCATGAATCTTATCAGGCAGGTACGGGCTAGTCATTTTTCTCCACTCTCAGGGACCTAGATCAATATTTCCTTTTATGTTCTGCCCACTTGTCCCAGAGAGACCTGCCCTGTCCCCTGTAATCATGTGGAAGCCCTTGGCTGGCTGTCCCTGGCAACCCCCCTCCCATCTTGTCCCTAGGCTCCACTGAGCGTACCCACAGCTGCAGCTGTTGACCTGTGTTTTGCTGCTATTTGCATCTCAAATAAGTTAATAAAAGCAACAGGATTAAATAATAAATTGGAGATTTGTGTTTTAAAACAACAATGACAAAGGCCTTTGATTAACCCACAGTACAACAGAAAAGCAACTCAATAATACCACTGCTGGCACTTTACGCACATACAGGGCCTCTCAGCTGACTGTTCCGGGATTTTTACAAACGTTATCTTCTCAGTCTAAATGGAATGAAGATCAACACCTTTGGGAAGGACAAGTAGGTCTAAGACAGAGATAAAAGAAATGTGCTGATTTGCATATGGTTACAATTAAATTCAGTCACTCATTCATTCATCTGTTTAATACACATTTACTAAGTACTGACTAACTGCTGGTGACACTATGTCACCAGCTAGTTGGGCCAGTGTGGAGGCTGACTCATAATCCATTGGCCTCAACAAATAAACCTACAATGATTGGGTAGAGAAAGCTTAAACTCTGGTCCATGATCTGCTGCCTCTCAGTTCTGAGTTGTGACTTACAAGGTCTCCCTGGGTCTCAGTGTTCTTATCTGTAAAATGGGTGCAGTGTACAGGGTGGGAATTTGTACCAGCTGCCCTTAAGAGCCCCTTTTCTGTTTGGACACTCACTGGTAACTCTAGGCTGCTGTAGTCTTGCTCTGTGTCCCCATCCATGTCAGAGAAAATGCTGCACCCACATTGTGTCCAGAGATGCAAAGGCAATGAATATTGGAACCAGAAGAAACATGTTGGAGTCCCTAAATCTTACCAGGTCCTGATCTCCTGGTACACAAAGGAGAATAATAACAATTCTTATCTACAGAGTTGCTCTGGAGATTTAATTGAGGTAGCATAATGTGAACTGCATTGGAAAGCTCTGTACAAATGTAAGTTATCACTAACATCCCTGAAATTTAACAGCCCCTTTTAGGATCAGATATTGCTAGTTCATCCTTACCTTAATATCTCTATCATGTTTTATGATTTTATTGCTCAGTTAGTACATAATTGCTCTTCCTATGCGGCCATGTTATTTCATTTTCAGTTTGCCTTGCTTTAAGAGGATGCAATTCTGAAATGCCCCGCCTTATCTATTGTCTTCTTGAAGCAGATGCTTCATTTAGCCATATAAAATTCTGATTTCATCCTAAATTGAAAACTTGGCACATCAGGATATGACACTGGAGAGAAGGGAGAGGTTGGTATGGAAATCCAGGGCTGCCCCTGCCTGGTGGGGACTCCCCCAAGCGGTGGCCAGTGTGCTGGCAGATGCATAAAGAAACATCAGTGTTTGAGAAGCAGAGGAGTGAGGTGGGGTGGGGCTGGGGTGCAGGTTCAAGCAGCCTGATGTGTGTTCAAAATGAAAACTGTTCAACTGCCTCTCGAACTCTTTCCATCACATTTTCTACCAAAAGACTACTCAAAAGTAGGGGAAGGGCTGGGGCTGTAGCTCAGTGGCAAAGCGCTTGCTTAGCATGTGTGAGGCACCGAGTTTGATCCTTAGTACCACATTAAAAATAAACACTATATAAAATAAAGGCATGCTGTCCATACACAACTACCCAAAAAATTAAATAAATAAATAAAATAAGGGGAGCTATCAACAAATGAAGTGACTTACACTGCCTGTTTACTGAGAGATTTTCGTTTAATCCATCACATATTTTTGTTGTTAGTATAACTACCAGCAACTTTCCAGGACAGGAACATACAAAACCTCGGCCTCTGTTTTTATGCCAACACACTCTCACCAAATCTCATTCTCAACCACAGCTCAGGAGCTATGGCTCCTGGCTACAGCTAAATGGCTAACCAGTTGGTTTAGGAATAAACCCAAACTCCTCAGCCCAGAACTTAAGCCCTTTCACTAGCTAGCTCTTTGCTCCTAGGAGGAGCAAAATTGGAAAAACACAGGATTACAACTCTTGAAGAGATTAATAACTTAGTTGGTGAAGCCAGATTTTGTATATAATATATTTAGAAAATAATGTGTGTGACTATTGAATCAAGTGCTAAGCCAGTGAAGGGGCACACGACACAAGGTCATTGAAAAAATGTACCTTTAATTCACCAGAATGTTCAGCCTTCCTTTAGCAGGTAATACTCTCCTCATAAAAACATCTAATCCCTGGTCAACCTAGAGTCTAGGATAATCTGGGCTTTAAGCACCCTGATGACATTCAAAATTTCGCAGGGCTCGTGTATGATGGTTAATTTTAAGTGTCAATTTGACTGTATTAAGGACTATCTAGAGAGCTGGATGTGTCTGTGAGGGTGTTTCCTGACTCCTCGGGACAGCCTTTGGCAGGACTTCTCTGGTGTGTGTGTCAGTGGGCCGATTGGGGAAGACTGCCCCGGTAAGAGTGGGCACCGTTCAATCAGCTGGGGATCCTTTTAGGACCAATAGGCAAAACAAAGGTAAATTTTTTCTTTCTCTCCTGGAGCTGGGACATTGTCCTCCTCCGGCCCAATGGTCATTAGAACTCTAGGCTTTCTGACTTTTGGACTCTAGGACTTGCATGGGTGATGCCCCAAGGTCTCAGAACCTTCAATGCCATCCTGAGAGTCACAACACTGGTTTCCCTGATTCCCTGAGCCACACCACCAGGACCCGAGGGCCTCCACTTTATGGACAGCCTTTGGCAGGACTTCTCAGCCTCCATAATGGTGTGAGACAATCTGCCTATTAAACCTTTTCACATACAATGGACGTATGTAGGACTGTTCCTCGTGGGTCTGTCTTCCAGGGAAACCCTAGCTAATGCAACCTAGATTTCTCAAGTTAAAAGCTCCCCAGATGAAGGAGCCCTTGTTAGAAGACACTCTCAAGAAGCAGCAATTAGCAGGAATCATCAGGATGCTGTTCACAGCATGAAGAAAGGGAGTGAGCAGTCCTGACTGCAATCCCCAAAACTAGTGGATCCAGGAAAAGAGGCCTTAGGGAGCGACAGGCAGATCCTAAGCCTGGTCTCAAAGAACGGCGCCTGGAGGCCTTGTTCTACCAGCACCTTACCATCTGGTAGGGGACCTGTGTTTGTTTACCCAGGAAAGCCCTGGTTGGCAAAGTTCACCAGTTTAGCTGGGCAGCACGCCGGGCACTGGTAAAGGATAAACCCCACTCCTCCAACATGTCTCTCTGACTCTCGCCTGCCTGTGGCCATCTGTATTGACCAAATTAACTAAAAGTTGTCAAACCTCCCTTTGTGTTATGTAGACATTACCTCTGTGTCTGCTTACAAATAGATGAAGTTGTTAACAGCACACTGGAAGGGGACCAAAGACACTCAATTGGTCCAAAAATATGTCAGCCTTACACTCCGAGGGAAGTCCTGCAGCTTGGGTGGCATTACACATGGGCACTGGTGGGCCCATCCAACTCCTGCCCTAAATCCTCTGGTCTTGAAAACTCTTTGCACAGTATTTCTAGAAATCTGATCGTGTCTACTGCATCTCCATGTGACAGAGACGTGTGTGCTGGGAAGAAAGTGATAAAGTAATTCCCCCAGGGGAATTATGAGCAAAATAACAGAAGTAATAGTAATTCTACAAATCTAATATTATTTTGTTTTGCTTTTGCTTTTGGTTAATATATGAGAGATTCGCAGGTCATGTCAACCAACTACAAGTGCCAACCTGTGGAATTTGGTTATAAATGGCATTTTCTTCTTTTTAAGATTGATCTTTCTTTCTTTCTTTCTTTCATTGAGAAATTAGGTCTTGAAGGTCATCTTGTCAATCCAGGAAGAAGAGATTTTTTTTCCACCTTTTAAATGGACTTGTGAAAGCAACAGCCCAGGGCTTTGGAGGGGGTCTAAGCAGCATGCAGCCAGATTCCAAGCTGTCATTTCCATTCTCTTTTGTTATTCAAAGTCCAGTGGTCTCTAAACAAAGAAAAAGGGATCCCCTCTCTCTCCTTGATCAAAGCCCAGTAGAAGGGAACCCAGGGAATAAAGAGAGGGAAAGAGACAACAAGGGTTTATATCCTGAGCCCCTATCTCTTACTTATCCACCACCAGCAGCCACACCCCCCTTGGCTGTATGTGGTACCCCCAGGACACTACTGGCTACTCCCATCTCACTATAAATGACCACCACACTGCCTAGGCCTCAGTCCCACTGGCCTCTGATTTGCTTTTGAATGAGATTATCATGGAAGATTGGTGCCCACAGAAATGGCAAAACACCATTGCCTCGGACAGTTCCAGAACCTGGCCAATTCATAGACCTCATACCTTTTCGTGATTAACTTCAGTGAGGGATTTTTGTCAAGGTAAACATGGTCTCTGCATATCTGTGCAACAGCTTCTAGCAGGGACGATGACATGGGCTTGGCACAGCCCCGCTCCCTCCCAACTCTTGTGTGAGAACTCTGGCCACGGCCAGCAACCCAGCCTGTTGCCAGGTAACAGGGCACCGCTAACGTGTTGCCTCATGTTTGTAAAAATGGCAGGGAAAGAAAGACAAATCTGCGCAAGCGGATCCAGCAACACAGACCTGAGGCAAACACGAGGTAGCTCAGCAAATGCTTGGCTACCGTTGGTCAGAACTCACAGAACCAGGCGCCAGACACACCCACAGTGCAATTTCCACACTGCATTTTGTTTTCTTGCAGTTACTCCTAAGACCCTAGACAAGCTTTCCACCCAGACTTCAGCAGCCTTGGTTTCCTTGCAGTTCCCCCTGGAGAAGCCATGTTACTGCTTCCTGCTCCAGCAAGTCAGCAAGAGAGAGGCCCAGGGTCCACACACAGCTGCACTGCCTTCTAGAGCTTGGATGGTGATGCTCTCCTTGCTCCAAACAGCATTTCCAAACCCGTTTTTTAAAAAGCTGGTTGATGTATAAGAAATGTTATAAAAATAGCATGAGACTTTATTCTACAATTTCTCCTTTATAGACCCTCTGTTGGCCAACATAATGCTCAGGGTGGGAAGGGAAGCGACATTCGAGATCTCTGGGTTTTGTAGAACAGGAATCTTATTTCAACAGGGGAGAGGCCAACTGCTTCACGTGTCTCTTTCTTCACGCCAGGAGGAAAAACATCTAGTTTTTATGTACAAAACAGATCCACAGATAGGATAATTAGCATACAATACCCTGTACTGCTTTGTACCTTTAAAATAAACCACCATCTACATGCCATGTGGGATCCTGCAATGGTGTAAGGACATTTCCTGGAAAATCTGGAGAAATTGGAATGAAATCTGAACTTTTGTTAACAGCATTCTACTAATGTTAATTTTTTGGTTTTGATAAAGAGTAACATAGTTGGGTCAATTGTTAACGGTGGGAAAAGCAGGGTGAAAGACACACAAGAACTCCCTGTACTGTTTTTGCAACTGTTATATAAATTCAAATTTATTTTTTAAAATGTATTGTTTTTAAAGAATCACCCTGGCCAGGAATGGTGACACATGCCTATAATCCCAACAGTTTGGGAGGCCAAGACAGGAGTATCACAAGTTCAAGGCCAGCCTCAGCAAGATAGGCCCTAAGCAACTTAGCAAGACCCTGTTTCAAAAAAATAAAAAGACCTGGGGATGTGGCTCAGTGGTTAAGCACCCATGGGTTCAATTTTCAGTTAAAAAAAAAAAAATCCCACTAAAGATGTTCCTCCTTATGGCACTCAAGTGGTTTGAAGTATACTGTCCCCCTTCCTCCCTTTTAGATGCAGGACACATTTGGAGGCAAAAAAAGAAAAGGCAGCCAGCCTTCCCTTTTGCTCCATTCCCTGCCTCCAACCAGCTGCATTTTATGGTCCAAATTATCATCCCACTATCACCCTGGTTCTTACTTAGTAAAGGTACCGAGGAGGCCAGAGGCAGCCCCACTGAGCAAACAGATTCTGTCCAGGGGGCTTCCTAGAGACTGTTTGGAAGATCAGCTGCTCCAACGTTAGGAGGCTGGACCTGTGTCTCACTAAAGAGCTAACAATGTTCTCCACCAAGCCAACAAATCACCAAACAATTCCTGTAGAATCCAGGGCTCATCAGACAGAAGCTGAAAACACACTGAAAAAACAAATGTCTATTTTGAAAAAGGGGAATCAGATTTTGCTTAACACCCCCTTCAAGTTTCCATGGGCTAAACCAGTATATTTTCCCCGGGGTGTATGAATTATTTGGTTAGAAACAGGCTATTTCTTTCCAAGCTAGTTGGAAGGAACAGTGACGCTTAAGATCTCAGAAGTGGTCTACTACACTCTCAACCCTGGAGCTTTTCGAAGTCGAGAAAGAACAGAAAACTGTGTTGGGATTTCCATGAGAACATTCGATCAAAACAAAATAAACAGACCCAAATTCTTTGATGAGCGTTGACTTTGTGTCAGGTGTTGGGCTGGGTGCTGGTGGATACACTGGCAGATAAGAAATGGTCTTGACCTCTGTGGGAGTGAGGTGTTCAGCAAAGAATCACATAGAAAGTAGCAAGATGCAGGGTTCATCAGAGTGTGTAACAGGATCCTAAATTAACCCCGTGTCAAGACAGGCTGGATCCGGGGGGGGGGGGGGGGTGGTGAGCAGAGATTCTACCCTAAATCTAAACAGGGGGAGAACCTCAGAATTCCAGGAGAAAGGCCAACCTGGACAGTTCTAAATGCTCCAGTTGGGAGATTAGAGGGAGGGACAGAGAGGCTGCCATCTCCTCACTCTGGAAGGCAGCTGCTCCTCTGAAGTTTTGTACCCAGTCCAGCTCGTGACCTGGGCTATTTTGAAAAACATTATGGAGCAAGAAGGCTTTTTCTCCATCACAACAAACATCATTTTACTACAGGGGTGGAAGACAGGATAGGCAGAGAGAACACATGGCGGACAAAACACACGTGGCCATGATTTAAAGTCCACTTTTACATGGATTAGTAAGGCAGAATGAAAAGTCACCCTTATCTATCTTGATCATAAGCAGCACTGTTAAATCAATGACTAGACTCTATCCACAGGTACACCAATGTACTGTTCACATTCATAAAGCAAAACAAAGAAGAAGAAAAAAACCAGCTCCCTCCATCCCGGTAATGGTCCACTTGCCTGGTAAAGGTCAACAGGTACTGTAAATGACTCCCACCCTGGCAAAGGTCAACATGTCCAGTTACCAACACAAAGGAGAACTGAAAACACCTGTTAGATCATGTCCCTCTACTATTGATCGTGCATGTATAAACATGCCCAGCTAAGATGTCACTAAGGCGTTCCTCTCCAAGGCTGACACTCTGCCCTGCCTCTCCAAGTGTAGACTTCTTTCTTTTCCCTCAGTAAAATCAACCTGCCTCACTGTAACCCATCCCTAGATTCCTTTCCCTGATGATGCCCCAGTAGAGGCCCACCTCCTCAGGACCCTCCTTCCAGTGACACCACACCACACTACACTCTGTGGTTCCTTCCCTCTCCTGCTCCCCTTCCCCACCTCAGCATCTCCTGAGTGTGTGGAAAGTGGATCAGGTACCCTCAGAATCTGATGAGAGTGAGAATCATCTCATAAACTTGTTCCAAATGCAGAACCCTGGATCCTACCCTGAAATACGGAGACCTGGGTATCCTTATATTCATGACCCGCAACCCCTTCTCTGCCAAGTGATGCTGACAAAGGGGTTAGCTGGTCTGGTCTTTATGCAATTAATTGGAAAAGCAGAATATTCAAAAGTAGCAAGATAACATGGAGAACAGGGGGCTTCTGCCTCAAGTGCTATTAGCAAAGACTTCCCTTTATCGGGTCTCGGCTGGTCTCCATTAACAGAAGGACCAAGGGGCGGTCTCCTGAGTCCTCAGAAGACAGGAAGGATGGAGAATTCTCAGGAGCCCTATGCAGTCTCAGAGTGAAATGGAAAATTCCATGAAATAAAGCCTCAGGAGAGGTTTAACTAAGTGGGATGTCCTTTGGGTCCATAAGAGCATCACAAAAGAAATGTTTTATGAAACTAATATTTTATGAAATAATTCCTATTTTAAAAATCTTCAGAGCCCTCATAACAACCATACAATGTATATTTAATTACCGTGAAACCTTTGATATTCAGGGGTAACCCCTTTATAACCTGTTGGTCTTACGTTTAGGGAAACTTACCATTCCCTTAATTTGGGTGATTCTCTCCTTTCTTTGTAAACAAAAGAAGTTTTGGAAATCACTGTCCTGAACTCTGCAGAGACTCCTTTGAATTCTCATGTTAACTTTTCATTTGGGTCCCCGGTAAGAGGCTTTGTTTTTCAGTCTATAAATCTGTCAGGGAAGACAGTGAACTGGACCCTCTGCTGGTGCATTTTGTAGTCAGCAGATTTCCCAGGCAACAGCCACCAACTCCAGTCCATCGAATAGTCACCAATTTTCTCCCTTGACATGTCTTCCAAGTCCTCCCCTCCCAGCTGGCCATGGGACCACACCAATGCTTTTCTGCCTACAGCAGGAGGAGAGGATGGGCAGTCCCCAGGAGGACCCCTGCCTACTGGCCAATCCATCACCCAGTGGGGTGTGCACAGTCAGGAATGTCCTCTGAGGGCTCTGCCCTGGGCTTTCCAGCACCAGGCAACTCTGCCAATGGCCTGCCTTTCTTACCCAGTCACCAACCCTCTTTCATTTTATAATTTACAGCAAAGGACTCATTCAGTAGTTCTTATTACCTGGAACACAGATGGCTCTAGAGCAGGCAATGAAACCCAGGTGTCCTTCCAGATGTTGGCCCCATGACAAAGCACCTTCCTGATGCCCCTTGACCAAGAATGATGCAAGCAATTTGGTTCTTGGCTTTTAAAGAGTTTGAAAAACTGTATTCTTCCATCGGCCACTAAGGAGAGAGTCCTCTAGAACACCCCATGGCCAACCAGCTTCTGCTTTTGAAAAAGGTTTTAGCTGCCCCAGAGAGCGGCCATTGCTGCATGTCAAAACCAAGTATTTCCTGTGCTTGGCATCCATTCGATCAGACCTGCAAGCTCCTCAGAATATAGAAGTTAAAGAACTTCCCAGGAATACCTGAGCATCTTCAGAATGGAGCAAAAGACTCGCGTGAGATTCCCACAGGGTCTGAACCCCACCTCCACCACGCACTGGTGAGTGGCTCTGGACTCTCATACTCTCTATCTCATACCCTGGGCCTCAGGTTCCTCATGGCTTTAGGGTGCTAGGGGGCAGGTTGGTGGGGATTACATCAGTCCCATGTAAGGTGCTTATGAGAGCACCTGGCACATGGTGAGCACTCGGTAACGGTCAGCTGTGCTCTTCACTGACTCTCACCAAGAATGAAGACCAAGGCAAACTGTCTTCACAGAGCAAAGGGGAACAAACCCAGACTGAAAAGCCACCACCAGCTCCATCAAACAAAGACAAGCCCTCTTCCCTAGAATATGATTCCCTCACAGAAATCCCTGGAAAGGTGGCCTGCCTGGAATTATTTTTAGATTTAATGAAAAAACGTTATCTAGTCCAAATTAGATGAGCTGGGTGACTGTGAGATCCAGCCCCGGGGCAATGTTCAGACTCTCGATTCTGGTCTCATGCTGGGCTGAAATAAATTGATTTAAATGAGTTAATGAAAAATTCACGTTTCCCTTCTTGCAAACGGCATCACCAAGCTTCCTAAAAGGGCTCAACGGAACGGGCTACTTTCTTGCAAAAGCGAAAGAAGAGTATGAATTAAACTTATGTAGCTTTCCCCCAATCACTCTCAGTGAGTCCCTTGCTTGACCCATCTCCATCCAACTTCAGGGTTCTGTAAGGATTCCTCTCACTGTCCACATTTCAGGTCTTATATGACTCCTGAATGAAACTTAATGGATTTGACTGGTGGTTCACTACTGGCTCCGTGTGGAATAACATCATGCTTCATGCATAATAAATATATGACATTTTTAAACTAATAGGGATGAACATAAATTCAAATTTACAGCGAGACCCTCTACGGGACCACTGGCCATCTCATAATTAGCAAGTGATTTAGGACGGCTCCATTTCCCACCATCTTTGCTGTGGGCCGCGAGAAAATCCACCAGCACTTCACTGCTTCTTGGAGGAAATGCTTGGCATCTAAATGGAATATTGTCAGGTGAAATTAGGCCACTTCTGAGTTGTGCAACATTTCTCTTCAAAATCTTGCTGATTATGCAAACACTGAATAATTACACTGATTCGTGCATTAGACTCCATCAGAATGACAAAGCATTAGCACTGGCACTCTGCTAATGAAAAACAGCAAGCTTTTAAGACCACCATCCATCAAGACAGAAAAAGAACTCATTCACAGTCTTGACAGGTGCATGACAATAGAAACGGGGCATTTTTTTTTTTCTTAAGTATGGGGGCTGCCGCCAAAAATGAAAATCCTTCTGTGTTTAATATCACTCTCTTTCTTTGTGTTTCCTCTGAGGTTTAGTATTTTCTCTCGGCAGAGAAATACAAAAGTTGATGCAAGAGATCCCAAATCCCCAAGAGGATCTTTCTATGATTTTACACTGGGTTAGTGACACTTCCCACTGGGGTTTCTGTCACTCTCTTTAGAGACCAATGTCCTCCCCTGTTTGTCCAGGGGGCAAATCTGCACAAAGGTAGTTCTCAAAAATACTAACAAACTGAACTGAGGAGGGAGTTTGTGCCAGACGGTGCCCCCCACAGCTGTACAGAGCGTGATTTTCGCCAAAACAGAGCGTGATTCACAGGCAGCACCAGAGCTAGGCAGGCACCGACCCTCCTGAAGCTCACACAAGCAGCAACAGTCTTCCAGCAGCTCAGATGGCCAAGGGAAAAGGGAGCTATGTCTTGAGGGGTAAGAATGAATACATTCTAGCACCTCACCCAGCAGCCTGAGGTCTCAGATTTCTAGTCATGGCCCAGACCACTTCTCAGAAGCATTACTTGGCTCATTTTCCCCCTAGCACCCTAAAACTCTTCATCTGAAAGACCCAAGCATAATGCCTGGTGTGTCACAAGTTCTTTATCCAGCAGGCTCAACTGCAGGAAATTCAGCTTAGAATCTGGTAATAAAACAAAACAACAGAATAAGAGAAGGGATAGAAGTCTCCAAACAAGCAAAATAGATAGCACTAAGTCAAAGCACTTAAAGCTTCAGGACTTGAAGCCAGTGAGACCCCTCTCAGGGCTTATCACCAAGAATCAAGTCTTTCCTCTCTTTCCTTCTTCTTTAGTTAGGAGATCTAGTGAGCTCAAGTACTAGGTTTTGCAGTCTACAGCAGATCTAAGAGAAGAGAAGAGAAGGGCACTGAATTGAACAGCATTCCCCCAAATGCATAGCCACCTGCCCCCTCAGTATGGGACCTCATTTGGAAATAGGGTCTTTATAGCTGTAATTAATTCAAATGAGGTCATATAGGGTTAGGATCAGCCCTTATAAGGTGTATTCTCATAAGAAAACACAGACATACCAGTTGAATATGCCATGTGACATCAGAGGCAGATACTGGAGTGACAGCTCTGCAATCTAAGGGATGCCAAGGGTTGCCTGCAGCCACCAGAGTCTAGGACAGAGGCATGGAACAGCTGCTTGCTCCCTTCCTCCCAGCCCCCACAGGTCACCAGCCTTGCCAGTACCTTGCTCTTGAACTTCTGGCCTCCAGAACTGTGATTGAAGAAATTTCTGTCGTTATAAACTACCCAGTTTGTTCCAACTTATTTTGGCAGCTCAGGGAAACTTACAAACAAACGCATTGGTGGTACCTTAGAAGAAACTCCTGACAACATGGTAGCAAGTGGGGAGCCCAGGAGGGATGTTTTCTAAGAGACATATGAATTTTAAAAAGCAGAGTTTGGACCACTCTGGTGGCAAACCAGCATCCTCTCTGGGAAGACACAAAGACACAACCCAATTGTGGACAGTTTCATAATGGCGACCTTGAGTTGGTTATTAAAAGGCTGGATTCTGTTCAGGGTGTTCAAACAAGGTCCCGCTGTACTGCCTCACCCCGCGGCCCTAAAAAGGAAATGTATTTGTTTGCCTATTGGATTGCACTAAACATTCTCTTTTATATTCGGCTTTTCAACATGGTGGCGTATTCTTTGGTTACTAAATTCTCAGGACTAAAATTTCACATTTTCTTTTCTGGGAATCCCAATCAAACTGGGCAGTTTATTTATGGTCTGTGTAAAGACTTTTCTACACTTACTCAATAATTGTGTTTTTCTATTATAACTGCACACACACACACACACACACAGAGAACATAACAAAAAGAAGAATCATTTATTAGAACTCCAACATATTAACACCTAAACAATCCAACTTTTCACTGTGGATTTCATACAAGAACCCAAAAATCCTATTTCTGGCAGATGAACTATGAAGGTGGACTTAGAATAATTACATCTTGTCCTCAAACCACTCACAAACTCTATGCCTCAACCCGCCCCCCAATCTATTGAGAGACAAAATAAGAACCACAGTTGAAAATGTTTAAATATATGAACTACAGCCCATATAAAAATGATCCATGGTAGTTCTGTTTTATTCTTTGATTCTTCTGCATCATATGCTAAGGTCAGTTTACCTTTTTGTTTGTTTGACTGACGATTTTAACTTAAACTTATGCTAGGGAATTGCTCTTGTTCAAATAGCGAGCATTTCCGCCCCCCGCACAGTAAGCCCAGAACTTCATGCCATGAGGGACCTAAAATCATTTCCCATCACTTGTCTATATAAGAACTGCCCTCTGGCTGGGCATGGTGGAACATGCCTGTAAGCCCAGAGGCTGGGGAGGCTGAGGCAGGAAGATTGGGAGTTCAAAGCCAGCCTCTGCAACTTAGCAAGGCCCTAAGCAACTCACAGAGACCCTGTCTCTAAAATCAAAAACAAAACAAAAAAAAAGTGGCGGGGCTGGGGATATAGCTCAGTGGTTAAGCACCTCTGGGTTCCATATCCAGTATCTCCCCACAAAAAAAAATCAGCCTTCTGCCGAGCAGATGAAGTGGGAGGGCGGGGCCACAGAGTGGGCACAGAAAGGGCAGCCCGGTTCTTGAGAACACACCCGCTGCTGCCACTGGCTCCTCCAGGAAGTCAGGCTGGGCACTGTGCCAAGGTGGGGAGGGCCACCAGACTGTCGCTGGGTCGGGGACTCCGCAGGTCCCTTTTGCTTTGCCCTGTCAGCATTTTAGGATTTAGGGCTGGGGGCTGAGTTCCAGAAATAATAAAAACCACTCATCTGCAGAAACACGCGGCAGCGCTCTGCAGCTTCGCAGCCTCTCTGCAGAGCTGCGCTGGGAGAGACCAGCAAGCAGTCAGTCAGCTAGGGGTGAAGATGCTGGGGCAGGTCAGCCAGAAGCATTGGGGAGGTGGATTTGCTGTGGCCCCCACCGTAATCCAGATTTAGGGTAGAACGGATTCAAAGGAGTATGTTCTTTTTAACCAAGCCTCTTGGTAACATGATATCATTGCCTTAGGCTTTTCTTCCTTTTCTCCCTTTCTTTCTTTTTTTAAACCATGATCCTCTTACAAACCAAACATAAAATCGGCTCAGAACCTCTCCATATATGGCATTTCCACACAGAATGACTCTACGGGCTGTTTCTTGGGCTCAATGGAGAAAAGCCTTCAAGGGCACTGTCAGGCTTTCTGAGTTGTGCAACACTTCCCACAGTACAGGGTCTAGCCTTTCAGGGTCCCTGGCCAGCCAGGAGTGGGAAGGGTCACTCTCTGCCTCCTGGGCAATGTGTTCATGATTTGAAGAGACCCACTGAGCACTAAGACTGGGCGGGTCTGCTGGTAAAATGCCTGGGACACAGACTCTGAATTCAGGTCTTTTCGTCTTATTCTCACTGCGCACAAGTCCAGTGACAATTAGATGAAAAAACCTGCCAAAGAAATTAAAGAACTGTAGCTACCAAGTCCTGTTCAGGTACCTCCAACCCCTTACATCCTGGAGCACTGGTGACTGCTGCTCACCCCCACCGGCTGTGCGCTGCCGCTGGGACTGCTGTGCAGGGACAGAAGATGGGGGAAACCAGGAGGAAATAGGAAAGAAGTGGCAGGGCAGAAGAGTGAAGTGTGAGAAGGAACTGTGGGGAGGTGACATGGTCCAGGGAGGGAGTGAAACAATATGTGGGTGCAGGGCGCTGCACCCTACAGCAGCCTGGCTGGCACTCTGGAAGGCGCAAACACCAGAGGCTGGTGGGCACCTGCAAGCACTGAGAGGTCCAGATGAACACGTGAAGTGGACATCCCGCCCCTGACCCCACCCGGGGGTTGCTGTCTTGAGCAGTTTTACTGTCTGGTCACCCTTGCATTCAAATCGACTCATACACTTGAGACTGGGACCGGCATGAAAAAGGCAATGTCTAGATGGACACTAGAAACAAAACCAGGCCCACTTAGATCTTGGTTCTTTTATTTTATCCCATGTGGTCTAAAGTTGATGGTGATTTCATTCATTGGCATCTATAATGGGATCGCTTCCATATGCATAAGTTCAGAGACTCTATCCTTTGAAAACATCAGATATGGGTACATGTTGCGCGCACGCGCTTGCTCTCTCTCTCTCTCTCTCTCTCTCCTCCCTTCACCCCTCACATCTCCCCTTTTAAAATGTTTTTCCTATTTTCTTTTTGTTTTTGTTTCTTTTGCAATGAACTTAACAGAGAAAGGATCTTTTTCTGTTTCTGTTTCTCTGTAAAGAAACCTGTAAGTGATATTTAATAGTTCTCAAGATATACAATAGCTTTTCTCTTCATTTCAGGTACCTCTTCCAAAGCTCTATATCACAATTTTTTTTTTTTAAATGAGAGTTGCAATTCTTTAGCATGGCATGAAATCAAGTTGGCCAGTCCAAACCAGTATATTTTAATAAAAACAGACTACAAAATGTCATCATCTGTTGCAGATAGTAAGCATGGATAGTGTTTTGTTAAACTTTTTATTTCCATTTTATATAAGCATGGCTTACCATACATTTTCTATAATTGTGGTCAAGGTAAAGAGTTTGCAAAACATTCCTATGCAATGTCTCTCTGAACATAAAGTTGTCTTTTAAGATTAAAAAATAAAATCCCCTGAACTGGGCCCCTCTTATGGACCTGGAATAAAGGACAAACCTCTACTGTCTTCTTACCATTGATGGGGGGAAAATTAGCCTGGTGATAATTACAAACATTAATTTTTACATAAGAAAAAAATATTGTTAAAGTCTACCTCAGGTTTGTTCACATTCTGTGACATATTTCTGCTTTCATTTTGTGAACCCCAAGACAGAACTAAACTGCCTTTCTCACCCTCCACTGTAGTCCTTTCCAAGGTAATTTATTATTCGAAAATGACAGGGACCAGATGACTTCAGACACATGGGAGCCAAGGGTGTGAGCCAGAAGGGGCCTCCATCTGCCTCAGCATTGGCCAGACACCCCCAGACTCACACCTCACCTCACGGGGCTAGAAATTGTTTTTTGGAGTGCCAAACTCCAAAAAAAGAATAAACATCCAGCACTGGAAGAAAATTCAGTATTCAGAGAGTCTGGTGACTTGCCCAAGGTTAGGTACAAAATGTAACAGCAGGGCAGCCAGAACAAGAACCCAGGTTTCCAAGACGCAGGCCCAAAAGGATGCACTTTGATGCAGGTTCAATATGGAGGCACCCACTGACCCCAAGGTTAACGGGGCTGGGGCTCTTGGATGAGTACGTGCTTTTCTCTTAGGGCTGTTTTATGTATCTACTCCAACCTCCTTAACTCAGACTGACATCTGTGGCTTCTCGTGCCATGTCATTACTGCACTACATACCAGTTTGAGGTTTCTGAGGTTAGTATTCATAAGAGCTTTCCAACCTCTGAATCAAAAGAGCTCTATTTTCTCCAGATATAGAACTTACTATTCAATCTCATTTCCATGAGAAATACAAAAGTGATAGTGATTCATGACTCAAATATTAGATTTATCATTTTTAAAAATGCTTATACTTTCTCCTGACTGTAAAATACAATGTTCCCACAACACAAAAAGTAAAAAGTACAGAAAAAGATAAGGATGAAAATCAATGTGATGACTCATATTAAAATTGGGGTGTGTTTTGTCTATGAAGGTGCAAAAAATCCCTTAGGCATTAAACTGTGATCAAACTGAAAAATACCTCCATGAACTATCTGCTCACAGTTTTTACTCAACATTATACATCAGTGAAGATTCCATGAATATACAATTTATAATGTAGGTTGAATATTGCATCCTATCGATTATCATTAATTACTCCATTCACTATCGTTGAGAACGTTAGGAGTTTATTTCCTAGTTTCTCACATACATAAATAATGTGGTAGGAAGCATCTTTTTGCATAAGTCTTTGTGCATATCTCTGCTTGTCTCCACAAAATACATTCTTGGTAGGGAACAACTAACTCAAAATATATAAGCATTTTTAAGGTTCTTGATACATATGGAAAAGTTCCAATTCAGAAAGGATGTTCATATCCAAATAAAAGTACAGGAAGGTGGCTATCTTGACCTCTTTGCCAATGATAAGTAGTACCATTTTTTAAAGTCTTTCAATTTATAGGTAAAAATTTAGATCTTTTTGTATTCACTCATATTTCTTAATTCATAGGAGTCTGCATATTTTCAACATGTTTATTGGCTTTTTTGTATGTGGTGTGTCTACCGTTCTCCTTTGTATGTGTAAAATGAATGTTCCTATACCCTTTCTTTTCCTACTGAAAAGTTAAGGCTTTACTTATTTGTTTGTAATAACTCTTTACATAATAAGGGCCTAAAACTTTTGAATGTTATATTTGGGGCAAATGTTTTGGGAATCACTTTTAATTGCATAATAGTTTAAATTCATAAGATATATTGATTTTTACATTGTCACCAATATAGTAATAAGTCATGCCACCTGCTGGTAAAAAAACAGAATAGTTGGCCATTCTTCATGTTTCCAACATAGGACTACAGACTGATACTTTTTCCATGCCAATTATTTTTAAATGTTGGAAACAAAGGATGAACAGTTGTTTGGAGCTTTTAGGAAATTTTGATCTCATTTAAGTATTTTTAAGGTTACTTTACCACCTAACTGGGGAAAAAGAAAGAAAGAAAGAAAGCTAGCTTTGACTCATATTAGACATTATTAAGGAAAAGCAAAATTCAATTCTGAGTCACCTCAAACCACTTCTGATGCCAATTTTGGACAGAGGTACATATGCCCTGTTTTAAGGAATCACAATAATTGAAAATCCAAATTTTAGCTGGGTCTAGTATCACATATCTGTATTCCCAGCTACTCTGGAGGCTAAAGCAGGAGGATCGCAGGTTTGGGGCCAGGCTGGGCAACTTACCAGTGTCTCAAAATAGAATCTATAAAAAGGGTTGGGGATGTAGCTCAGAGATAGAGCACTTGCCTTGTATGTGTGAAGCCCTAGATTTAATTCTTAATATTAGGAAGAAGGAAGAGAAGAAAAGAAAGAGAGATAGAGAGAAAAGGAAAGAAAGAAACCCAAATATAATAATCAGATAAATGCAGAGATGTACTTTTATAACTTATCTTTACAAAAGGTATTTCCAAAGACAGATCTCCAAACCAGAGCTTTTCCTATACAGATCATTTAAAATCAACTCTTGCTTGATTTGGCCAGGCAAATTAGGGAAAGTTGCTTCCACTTAATTCTGGAAGAATAGGTCTTAACAGTTTAAGATCTTAAAATTTTCATGTAGTTCCACTGGAAAATATGACTTAATTTGTGGCCTCCTTAAAACTGTAGATATGAAGCATGTTTATTGCTTATATACCCACTTGGAAACTCATCTAGGAAAAATAATACACTCAAAGCTTCTTCAGAAGCGGAGGCTTTCAAAATGACCAACTAACTACAGCATATGGTCAATGGGTCAATGGGTCATACACAGGCAAGTTAACAGCCAACTACCAGATCTATCATCACATGGTCTGACATCCCGAGGAAGATAAAAATGGAATAGTTGCTTTAAGGACAAGAAGCCATCCTGATGAATGCACTGAACTGATTTTTTTTTTTTTTTTGTTACTGTGAATTATTACTCAGCCCCTGAGAGTTCTGATAGACAGAAATGCAAGCCACACCAACAACCCAGCCAACACGGTGCTGTGAGCAGAGCCCCCAGGAGCAGGGAAGACCACTTGAGCCTTTGGTGAGAGAAGATGCAGAAATCTGAATCAACTTGAAATGACCAGAGGTGAAACACTTAAAATCAAGCTCTGTGTGTGGGGGGGGGGGGGGATGCCGGGGAAGGTCTGCGAGGTCTGTGTGTGGTGGGCAAGCACTCTGTCCCTAAGTCAAATGCATACACTTAAATAATAAAATAAATTTTGGTATTATTTTTGCAAAAAAAAATATTCTTGGTAGGGAATGACTGACTCAAGACACTCATTTTAGCAATCTCTGAATAAGATTTTCCTACAGGTTGTCTTTGACTCAATAGACAAAATACGTAAGTTTGTAGTTGATAATCAGAGAAGAAATGCAAAACAACTCAAAGACATACTCTAATAGAAGTCCAATAATTGACTCCAATAATTGAGTAAAGGGACCAAACATTGGGATGATGGGCAGGATCTGACAGAGAGAAGGAGTAAAATGATTAAGAAAAGTCTCCCTTCTCCTGTCAGCTAGGCTTGGAGGTCTTGAGGGAGGGTGAGGCAGATTTTAAATTATCCCAGAGAACCAAACCTACAGATGAGGACAGGCTGTGGCTGACAACATCATGCTAAGAACCTGAAGGAGACACAACTGAGACACTAGGAAGGTGACCCAACTGCCCCTTGTCACCAGGAAAAGGGCCTCCGGCCACCTCCAGGCAGCAATTTCAGCTTCCAAAAGCAACTGCCAACTTCCTGTTGGTAATGGCCTTCCTGAGTGCTACACGTACGTTCAGGTAACTTGTGCTGAGACCGCTGTCCTGTATTTCAAAGAATCCAAGCAGGACCAGGGGTGGGGGTGGAGAAGCAACAGCAATATTCCATGAATTCAGAAGAAACCCTCAGGAGACACTCAAGTGAGAGCTGGGGTTACAGGTGACAGCTGTGGTACCTGGGGTACCTGGCTCTTCACACAGTAGGCAGGTCCTCAGCACATTGCACTCAAGAGCAAAGGACAGGTGATTCCGATGGTCTAGTCCTTTCTAGACCCCTCAAACAGACCTTGGCACATCCCGGTGTCCTTTCTACTAAACAACCAAATACCCTGACAGTTATGCTGTACCTCAGTGAGATTCAAATCTTATTCCTAAAACACCATACTCTAGAAACGTCAACTAGGTAATGAGACCTGAAAATCCAGGCAGGAACAAGAAATAGCACCTTCCTTTCAAGGCAAAGCAAGAAAGAAAGTGGAAAGGTCCCAGGCAACTTGGATGCAAAATTACCACCTGGTAGAAGGGCCTGATTTAGACTGGATTCACAAGACAGTTCAGAACCAAAGAAACTAATGCTAATCAAGTTCTCTTGTCCACATATACACAACTGAGAAACACTGTACGGGTTTGTAAAAACTCCCAAGAAGAATCTGTGGGGACTTTTTCTCTCCCAAAGGTCTGGGGAAATTTAAAAAAGGTTAAAATTCCAAAGCCTCTCCTAATGCAGGTGGCCTTCAACCTCATGGTTCTTAGTCATGCCACAGAGAGGGTACCCAGCATGGCCAGAGTCGGTTCCCTCACCTGATTCTGCACCCCACTGATACACGGGGAGGGAAAGGAGAAGGGTTTCCGCTTTTACAATAATAGGCTCATGTCAGAACAGCAGCCTGTTTTCTGAAAGGAAATGCATTTTGAAGGTGAAAAACCACTGTTGATAGGTACCAGACACAGCAATGAGGTGAGGGGACTACTGCTGATTAACTCCATTGACTAGATGTGCAAACTGAGGCTCAGAGCAACCCAGTAAACAACCCAAGGTCACACAGCTAAGTAAAAGCCAGAGCTGGTATTTGAACCCCATTTTTCTGACTCAGGTTATTATGAGTCATATCCTTCAAAGGAGGACATGACTCCCCTTCCCATGTTTATTTTTGCTGGAGGACTTGAAAATGAGTGCTAAATCTCTGTGCTACCAGGCTTCCACTGCAGTCCCGATTTATTTTTTTCACGTGGGAAGGGAACGAAGAGCTTTACCCTGAGAAGTAATGAGACTGGACGACACACTCCATCAGCGCCATCCTGAGAAAGTGGAACATTTTCAGAGGCCTGAAGGGACCTGCCGCCCGAGTTCCCTTTCTACCCAGCAGTGGCCCTGGTCTCTGCCTTCATTTTTCAGGGACATTCTCTGCAGCAGAGCTCAGGTCATTGTGGGCCTTGTGAAGAAGGATATTCTGCTTTTGTAAGAAAAGGAGGCGCTTTCCCAGGCATGCTTTGTGTCCCGGGCGCTTTCGCTAATTGACAGAGTAGAGCTACAGAGCACATCTCCATTCAGTAGGAACCCTCTGCTTCTACATTTTCAAGTTTTACTTGCTTCTTTTTTTTTCCTTTTTAAAATTTTCTCCTATGAAGTAAGACAACAGTTAACAAACAGAAGTGCAGCCAAATTCTTCTTAACGAAAATGAAAATGTCAGGGGGACCTCTTTCCTCGTGCTAATCCCCTGTTTGACATGCAATGACATCATTCCACAGAAGGGGAGGGGGTTGATCGGAATGTCTGCTGTAATTATAGGCCTTGATATTCAGGGTAGGAGAGATGGCTGGGAGGTGCAGGCAAGCCCTTCCCACTGGGCCTTCCTTGGCAATACAATGGGACCCACTAATGCAGTGCTAGAGTCTTGCTGTGACAGAAATCAAAGGACTACATTGGTCAGAGATTCCTGCTTGATTTTTGGAGGCAAACTTATCTCCCTAAGTGACCATTTACGTAAAACTGCATTTTTTTTTTCATTCAACTAAATTAAACTGTGCTTTCAAGAAAGACAACACGCACGCGCACACACATGAAATTTTTGCTCATAAAAACTAAAGTTAAAAAAAGAAAACTGTAGTTCAGCAGGTTTTCCTGCAGCCACAATGAGAGTGAATGAGCTCTCATTCTTTCATGAGAGCTGGTGGCTGCAGGAAGGGAATTTCTTCAAGACCATAAAGGATGATTTAAATAAAGTTTTGAAGTGTGAAAGGTCCTGCTCAGATGAAGAGAAATGAGCATATTTGGCTCAATACTTCAAGTATAGAAAACTGATAATGGGGGCTGGAGTTGTGGCTTAGTGGTAAGAGCACTTGCCTAGCATGTGTGAGGCCCTGGGTTCGATTCTCAGCACCACATATAAATAAATAAAGGTCCATCAACATCTAAAAAAAATATTTTAAAAAAAAGAAAACTGATAATGCTTTAAAAGATACCACAAGCCCAGATTATTGTTGAATATACTGTAGATTTTATGGAGATTTTAAGCAGAGAATCAGTTTGAACATTCATGAGTCAAGATGAATCAGTTTTCCCGGCTGTGCTAACATTTCTTATTCATTTCCTTGAATGAATGGTTAAAAGCATTAATCATTAATGAAGACATTCTTTTTTAAAAAACAATTTTTATCTGGAAATCTAAAAAGCATATTTAATAAACTATAGCTTACAATTAAAAAAACCTGCACATTACTTAGAATAAGAATACTGGGCTGTGTACCACAGAACGAAAGAAACGTACAAGAAAATTGGTTTTGTTTTCTATAAATGATACGTGTAATAGACTCTTAAAATATGATTTGAAGTATGTCAAAGACACCAAAATGATACCACATTCTATAATCATGATAGATTTAAAAAAAAATTTATAGTTATAGATGGACAGCATGCCTTTATTTGTTTGGTTTTTTAATGCGGTGCTAAGGATTGGACTCAGTGCCTCACACATAGGGGCAAGTGCTCTGCCACTGAGTTACAGCCCCAGCCCAAGTATGACAGATTTTGCAAATGAAACTTATGTCATATAATGACTACTTCAAGTCAGATGGAATTGAATGATTGAGTTGGCAGGGCAGCACACCAGAAGAGCCTAATATGTCCTTATCCAAATTGATGAATTTTAAAAAATTCATGAAAATATACAAAACCAGAAAAACTGACCACAGTGATTCAAAATAAAGAGATGATCATAGGTAGCAGCAGGGCTGGGGGCAGAGGGTGCAGAGGGAAGAACTACACCAAAAGCTACAGAAACACACATTTTTTAAAAAATATTTTTTTAGTTGTCAATAGACCTTTAATATTTTATTCATTTATATGCAGTGCTGAGAATTGAACCCAGGGCCTCACACATGCTAGGCAAGTGCTCTACCACTGAGTCACAACCCCAGCCCAGAACACACATTTTTATATGCATGCTCCACCTCAGGATAAAAGTAAGTATATCAGTAACAGGTAACATGTATAGAGCACTTAATATATACCCCTCGCTGTTTCTACGCTTCACGTGTCCTGAATATTCCCAAATCCTCTATAAGATAGAACCACAGATGAGGAAACAGGCACAGAGAACTTAAGCATGAGGTGGGGCTTGTATTTGAACCTGGGCCCTCTAGCTCCTGAGCCTCCATCCTGAGCCATCTTGCTGGGCTTAGAGAAGGTAGAAGAGGTTGACCTCACTCCCTAACATCTACCCCTGGCTCTAAGATGTAACTGCAGGGGGAACGGTGGCCCCCTTCCCACTGCTCTCTGCGCCTCTTCACTCTCACCTTCAGAACCCAATGGAGCTGGGGGATGAAGGAAAATTCTGCCCTGCGTGACAACCTGAGCTGAATGGCTCTTCCTGGAGAAGCACCTGCAAGCAGAAGCAGCATTTGGAGGAGGCTGGGGAGGGCTCTGTCTTGGCAAGCCCTTCCCATTTGTTTCACATTTGTCCAAGGAAGGTTCTGTCCAACTCTGTCTACAAGGCAGAAGCTGTGACAGCGAAGATGGCCCATGTATTCCCAGGCCAGCGTCCCACCCCCGATGAATGCTTGCCCGTCTGTAGACACGGGGTCACAGATCTGGATCTGATGTCCAGTTTCTAGTTATAAGAGGGTAAAGATGCTGGCAGCCAAGTGGGACAGTGGAACTCACTAACTCCCTGCAGCCCTGTCTGTCCACAAATGATGGATCCAGACAGACATCTCACTACAAGAGGAGAAAACAAACAGAATTCAAAATGGGGCCATTGAAAAGATTCTGCAGCACAAGAAAAAAAAAAAAATGGAGTACTGGCTTGAGCGTTGGGAGAAAAACATATCTTAAAAAAAAAAAGACTTTCTACATAAAATTTTAGAAAATGATACTTGTGTCCACAAAAGTTGGCAGACATTGTCTCTATGAATCTATAGAGAACAATATAAATAGGGTGGATCGAAATACAGGCAGAGATGCAAATGGAAGCCACTAGGGAAATGGACAAAAGAATTCAAGGAAAGACAATATATATTCCAGAGCAGAATTTAAATCTGCATCTGAGACAATAATGGACAGAGCAAACCCTGCAGAACACCGGCTCAGTGATGCCCAGAGCAAATGGGAAATGTTCTCCTAGATAACAAAAGACTGGGAAAAAAAAGAACAAGGCATAGAATGAGATAGAAGAACAAGTTCCATTTTAAAAATTAATAATCAGAACTAGAGGAAGAGGAATAATGAAAAAGAGAATAAAAACCTTTGCTATCTGAAAAAAGTCCATAGTCTGAGTGAAGCAGTCAGTGGTTCCTCAAGAACCACTACCTTCTGTCTGTAGTTTTTCCTGTGTAAAGGGAGCAGTCAGTCTAGGCTCAGCATCTGCCAACAGTCAGGGGTGGAGGAACTTCTTAGCAAGTCTTACTATCCTTCCCAGGTGCCAGCATTTTCATTCTCCTAACTAGAACCTGTACAGCAGACCAGGAGCAAGTTCCCCTCCCACATCCCATGTCCATGGTCCTGCAGGAGTTCATCTAGGGTACGTGCTATTCAGAGCATTTCAGGAGAAATAATAATAATAATAATAATAATGAAAAATGCCTGTAGCTTGATATTTCCAATGTATTTTAATTTCAGATTGTCAGATTAGCAAGATTTGAGCAAGATTTGATGCTCCTGAAAAATGTTACTCTGCACCTGAGTTATTAACATCTTAAGTAAAAAGTTACATTTATGGAACAAGAAAAATCTGTTCCTAATTAGATTTGATGGTAAAGTTGGGTTTTCTTTTTTCCAGTAAGGGGTACTAGTTCCAAACAGATGCAAGCTATCTGTTTCAGTCATATTCTCCAGTTTATAAAAGATGTATTTCGGTGTGCAAAAGCTGGAATTTTAGACATTCCATCAATATAGCTAGAGTTATCAATCAACATGGGAAAAAGAAAAGGACTTATCAGAATGTAAATGACAAAGGAAAACTGATCAGAGTGTAATGCACAGAACTCTGTGGCCCAAAGACACAATGTATGTTGCAACCCAACCTGCAAGTTCTGATCCCCAGAAATTTTGGCCACTTCCTTCTCTATCATCAGAATTTTGGCATCCCAGCACTTGTAATTAAATGCCCCCCCAAACTTTTTTTTTTTTTTTTTTTTTTTGTGGTACTGGGAATTGAACCCAGGACCTCACACATGCTAGGAGTAGAGCTAGAGCAAGTCCTCTACACTGAGTTATATCCCCACTCCAAATCCCATGTTTTTAAAAGACCAATGATGATTCTTAGTTTTCTTTTACTCTGATACTTTCATTTCCCCCCACCCCCAGTGCTTGAACCCAGAGCCTTGTGCATGCCAGGCAAGCTCTCTACCTCTGAGCTGCATCCATCACCTTTACTTTCTTGAGCCACAGAAGAGTAGTGGAATCCTTATGAGAATGTTGATATTTATATAGAAATATTTTTAAATAATTCCTATTTCATTGTTCATATTTTCCAAGAAATGTGTTATTTTAACTCACATTGATCCATGTGAAGCTCAGGAATAATAGCTTTACCCCCAGAAGCTCTGCAACTAGTCCAAGTTGCTAACATCATTTTTAGAAAGAAACATAAATACAGGACCCAATGACTTAAACATAACATAAAAAGAATCTACAAATTTGAGTGCAAAAGTTCTCTCACTTTCCCCCTTACTAGATCTGATTCCTCTTTTATATAATAGCACCCTATCCCCTTCCCTCCTACTTTGTGGTTTGTGATGCATATTTGTGTGACTATGGGATTAATGTCTGTCTTCTCACCTTGACTCAGAACTCCACAGGAGACTGGGTAGGGCCCTTGTCTGATTTATTTATTTTACTTATTGTTATTAACCTCAACATTTCCCATAGTACCAGATCCCACTAGACAAATAACATATGTTGGTGGAATGAACAGATTGAGTATACATGTTTCCATATTCAATTCAGCCAGGCAAATTACTGTGTCCTAAAAATGCCAAAGGACTTTAAAGAAACAGCACATCTTAGCTCTACATATTAGCTATGTTTATCAATTTTGTATGTAAAACACTTTTTAAAAATATGTGAATGACTTCCACTTGGGTTAATATTACTATACCACAGAATGTTAAATATAAAAGGAAGCTTACAAATAATCAAGTTCAGAAGTGCTGAAGTTCATAAATGCTAACTAATTTGTCCACAATAGCTCAAATCTACTTAGCAGTTGAACCAGGATTAGAGCTCAAATTTTCTGCCCCTCCAACCTCACCTCCTAAGGGTTCTGTCCGTTGCTCTCAAGAGACTGGCTCTTTACCAGAGTTCTTTGCCAAGTCTCTGAAAGGAACTGATAGCTTATAAATAAACACTTTCCTGTACCTTAATGTTTAAAGGAAATCTATAACAAAGAAATTGCTTGCAATGTAAATAATGATTGCAAATTGTCAGATTTCTTATGCGGTTTATTTTTCAAATCTAAGAGCTAATTATAGTTTCTCAAGCCATGACACCTCATCAGTCATTGTCATTCCTACTAAGCCTGTGTTTCTGGCATTAACCTAAGGCTCTTTATCACGGATGTTACCCTGAGGCCTCCTTATTTCCCTGGTTAGAAGATAATTGCATTCCTGCTTTCTTATGAGTCAGTTACAACTGGGAGGGAAAAGCCATTTCTGAAAGTTAGAATCCAGAAAGATTTTTTACAAACTATTCCTATGGGTTGGGGTGGTGATTCAGTGGTAGAGCGCTTGCCTAGAATGTGTGAGGCCCTCCCTGGGTTCGATTCTCAGCACCACATATAAATAAATAAAATAAAAATCCACTGTCAACTAAAACAACAACAAAACTATCATTAATTTAAGTTCTTTGGTCTCTCTTTTCCTCATTCAAATTATATTTTTGTTTATTGGGGTTTTCTTTTCTTTTTTTTAATTGTAAGTTAACATTTCTCCTCCCTCTCTTCTTCTCTCCCTCCCTCTCCTTCTTTTCTTCCTTCCTTTCTTCCCCTTTTTGTAACTAGTTTCAATCTTACCAAGCATTGGAAATCCATTGCTGGCTAAAGGAGTCCAGCAATAGAAATTTCTATGTCATGATGGAATCATATTTCTAGATGACCCCTAGAGTGAGTTAATTTGCCAAATTATTTCGTTTATATTTATATTCTGGAATGTCATTCCAAAGGCTCCAAATAATCTGTTCTATGTATAAGACAAATAAAACAAAAATAAGCTAGAGTATAATAATAAATATAATACATAATGTAATGTTTCTTTTAAAAGCAAATACTGATCAGCTGACATGTTAGCTGTCTTAAAACAACCTCAAATCAACATTATTTGTAGAAAAGGCGGCTGTGATTGGAGAGTAGGGAGGACACACAGAGAAAATGCAGGAGGGAAACAGATGGTATTCGAGGGGGAAAAGTGCATGAGTGACATGGGCGAGGGAGCAACAGAAAAGCACAAGAGTAAGCTCGACATCTGAGGCTGCTGCTGGTGCAACATGCCATCTGTGGTTCAGGACACTCATTTTTACCAGTAAAAAGAGTATGGTCCAAAGCAATGATCAAAAGCTTAGTCAACCAATAATTCTGCACCACAGTGTTTATTATCAAGTATGATGTGCTGTACACAATTGGATGCACTGTTTCTATGTGCCTGACAGCACAATAGGCTTCTCTGCACAGCATGACCACAGACATGTGGGTCATGCATTGTGCTATGACGTTGGGATAGACATCACGTCACCAGCCTATAGGAACTTTTCACCTCCCTAATAAGAATCTGGAACCCCTGGGGTGTCACTGAAATATTATGTGGCACATATCTGTAATATAAAACAAAGCAAACAATGCACATGCTCATAATTAAATTTGGATGTAAACGACTACATAATTTAGCCCTATAACTGTCTATTTCTAGGATCCAAATATATTTTGGACAATCTTTAAGCATAAGTAATAAATCTTTAAAAATAATTTCACTTATTTCTTTTACCTCTTTGTTGGTCCTACCTCCCTTTGGGGTATTAAATCCAGGGGTGCTTTACCACTTGGCTACATCCCAAGTCCTTTTTGTTTTTTATTTTGTGACAGTGTCTTGCTACATTGGTACATTCTCACTAAATTGCTGAGATTGGCTTCAGACTCTCATCCTCCTGATTCAGCCTCCCAAGTTGCTGGGATTACAGGAATGTACCACGGCACCATGTCTTTGTTGGGTTTTGTGTTTATAAGCTTATTAGGAGTGAGAAGACAATTATCTAGTTAAAACATGTTTTCATAGGCAAGGAATATAGGAAGCAGGAAGAAAAAAATGATAGGGGCTTAGTAATGGGTGCACCTATTGTATATACACAAGGCCAGTGTAAATGTAGTTAACTTAGTACTTATTTCACAAACTTGGAGATTTTATGGAAGTTATCTACAACATTGCTATGGTCTCTTTCTCCATACTCCCCCTTTCTTTACAGCCGTTTTGGGTTATTTTGGAATATCTAGAACCAATGACTTTTTCAGCCCTATAACTTTCAGGGATAGTAGTTGTTCTATATTAAAATATGATGATAAAACATCTAGGTGGCTGTCTGTTGACTACCTCAACATGAATGGTTTTGCTCAGGAATAGGAATTCAGTAGTCATCAGCATACTCTCAGGCCTCAGGGTGATAACCACTGGAGTTCATGAGGACCCTGAGGCACAGGAAAAAGACCTTCCTCTGTAAGTACATGGATAAATGCACTAGATTACTCTGCATTCCAAGTAGGTAGCAAATGTTCTTTTTCCTCTTGAATGAGAACATCTCTCTTGGCCTATGTTCCAAATAAATTCCAATATTTCCATAAAGAGTACATTATCTCTTTTAAAAAATATCCTTTGGAAATATCATTATATTGGGGAGGGAGAAGGCATAATGGATTTCTAAATTCATATTTTCCATAAATCATTGGAATATATCTTGGCTTAATGCACAAATTGAGTTTAGGAATTATAAGTTATTTCTAAATAAATGTGAAGTGTTCACATAAAAGAAATGACTATATGACTGCAATCCAGAATTTTGTAAATTAATAATCCCACAAGGAATTAGGACAACTCTATTAACTAGAACCTTTGATTCACTAGGTCACCCTACTTTCCATCTATGGAATATTATCATTAATGGTATTAATGTATACAAATTCTCTTTCAAGTTTTAAAATACTGTTTCTCTGTGAATACATAAAGTCACATCCAATGTTTAATGAGTAATTTAAACAATTTTTGCAAAACATGATCAAATTAGAGATTGAAATCATTATCTTAAAGATATTAGATACCAACAGCCAATCATAAGATGCATTACCATAAAAATCACTTTTCCTTTTGGATCATCATGGCTTTCTGATAATGATTACCTGCATGCAAGTTGTACACCGTCAGTAATAATTTAACTTGAGCATGGCTTCCCAAGGGCATTCATATCCGCGTGTACTGACTTGTTAAATTATCTTGTGCTAATTAATGGTTCACATGACAAGATATGCATAGCTGATCATGCTTATTAAAATGCAGGCCACTCTCAATTATCTATAACAAACAATGTGCCTGGGACTTTTTAACACATTCTACCTACAGATAATTCCCAGAACTCATAAGATTCAAACCTTCAGCCTCCTTCCAAAGATCTGTGAGTAAGTAGCTAATCTGAGGCTCAAAGCAGCATCAAACAGCAACACGCAAGTTCTCATTATAATGGAAAAAAACAAAATGAAGCTATTTCCTCTTTGGCATTGCATAGATAAAATACCCATGAATTTGACTTTTGAAATTCTTTCCATGCAGGTGTTTGGCATAGTACAAACAGGATTAAGTTTCGTCTTGTTTGGTCTGCCTACAAGGTAAAGACAGATGGAAAAAGTCAAGAGCCAAGAGTCCCCAAACCAAGAAATCATAAGCCTGTGCACCTTCCTTTAAAATTGGTAATCCTAATAGATGGGACAGGCAGGTTTTCTAAACAAAGTATATAGTATTTTAAAACCTGGATCAAAAATCATCTTAAGCTAAATGGAGTAGGATAAGTTCCTGTCTACATTTCAGCAATGAGGCAATTTGGTAAGAATTCACGGAATCATGGAACACAAAACCTGGAAGGGACTCTGCGACATTTAGCCCATCTTTTCCCAACTGTGTTCCACAGAAACCTAGATCCATGGAAGAGAGTGGTGGTGGAGGTGACTGATAAAAATTTATGGTTCAGAGCTGGGGATATAGCTCAGTTGGTAGAGTGCTCACCTTGCATGCACAAGGATTGGGTTCAATCCCCAGCACCATTAGTAGTAGTAGTATTAGTATTATTTGTGGTTGAATAAAATTAAACAAATTTATGCACATATACTTTATGCCTCTACAAAAATGAGAGAGTAGGTCACTGATCCCAAGCTTATTTTGCCCTGGAATTCTTTTCCACTGACCATTTTATTTTAAGATTTTGCAGAACTAATGACTGGGAGAACAAAGTTTAAGGTGCCTTAATCTAGTATAATACCTTTATAGCAACTTTTTAGGGAGCCACATGAGTGACTCCAGTATGGCCCAGAGATGCTGCACTTGATGGTCAGGCTTCCAGACTCTCTGGAAGAGGGAGGGTCCTGGGAAACAGCTCACAACTGTCCCCACAGCTCCCTTCCCCTGACACAGGAACAGCTAAATTGGACGCCTTCCAAAGTGTCCATCCTAGCTGTGGAGCAGTGAACAGATTATTTTCATGTTTGTTTCCGTAAAACCTTGCACTTTCACAATCTCTCCCTAGATCTTTGGAGGCTGCCAACATACAATTTTCCAGCACTGAGAGACGAAGACAATATTGAAATTAAGCATATATGTCCAAGTTAGTGGTTTTGTTCTCAAATGCTTTCGGAGGAGGTGAATCCTTAAAGTATCAATTTGATTTTTTTCAACATTGAATTAAAAGGCTTAATTTTAAACCTAGCTTCAAATTAGGGAATAATGTAATGCAGTCTGGATTACAAATTTCCTGAGTCACAAAGAGAATTCAGTGCATTAGAATATGTTGTGCTAATGCCACAATTGAAATAGATAATATATTTCAGTGCATGTTTTTAATGCATACATATATATATATTTTAAATATCCTCAACACAGAGAACTCAGGATGACATCCGTGCAAAACTCTCATTTGGCACATGTCACATATTGACTTAGTTGCTTTATTTACACACTCAATTGTAAGCAACTCTCAGTCCAGGATTTACTTACAAGTCTTCTTATGACCTTGCAGAACTAGGACTGGGATTGTGCCTGGAGGCAGAATGTAAATATTTCATGTCAAATTGGCTGATGATAGGGCACATTTAAAAATGATATGCCATATAATATGAAAATATTATCTCCTTTCCAATGAACTAGAATATGATTGATAAGGTATTCTCTCTCATGCATGAGTGTACACACACATACACACTTCACTGAGGCACCTCATGGGACTTCACACTGACACTTTTTCTTTCTTTATGCTGGGGGTTGAACTCAGAAGTGCTTTATCACTAAGCTACATTCCCAGCACCATCTTTCTTTCTTTCTTTTTTTTTTTTTTTTTTTTAATTTTGAGACAGGGTCCTGATAAATTGCTGAGGCTGGCTTTGAACCCACAATCCTCTTGCCTTAGCCTCCCGAACTGCTGGGACTACAGGTGTGTGCCACTGTGTGCAGCTGATCACCTCTTCTTTATTGAAATGCACCACCCAAAACTCTTGTATTTGAGTTGAGAAATTGTTTGAAATTCTAGCAGGCATCTAGTGCAATTCAAAGGGCAGGAATCCCACAAAGTTGTTTTCATCGGACTCTCAAAAGTTGAAAAGGCAGAGGGACAACTGCTCAAAATGGCTAAGGAACTCTGCACTAAGAACCATTCACCTGGGCTGCAGAATGTACTCCATCTTTAATGTAATTGTTCTTCAAATATGACATTTCTGCTGACTGATGTTTCAGGAAGCAAAAAACAACATCTACCTGGAGCAGCGTCCCTGGGACTGGGATCCACAGAAATGAGGTGCTCACTCAGGGAAGCCGCAGTTCCTCCCGCACACCACTGATGTGTTGCTGAAAGGAATCTGGGAATTTAGATCAAATGCTCAACGGAGGATTATTATACTCGCAGCTCCACTGAAAGCTGGTTTTATTAAGAAAGAAAAGGCCAGTGTGAACAGCTTAACAGAAAAGTGCTGGTGTAGGGGACTTTCCTCTGTGACAACAAAGGTAGTCCTTAGGATGTATTTGATCTTAGCCCCTCAGGAACACAGGCAGCAACTGCTAGACTCGGCTGGATCTAAAACAGGGTGTGGTACAGCGGAGCTGTTGAGCCCTCATGTTTAATAACATACTTTTATTCTCAGATCCCATAGACTCTCTTGCTGCATTTTCTATGAACATTCATTTCCCCAGTCCTAACTACAGGCAATCCTTTATTGGAGGTTGGAAGAGCTGATTTGAATAACATTACTTTTGTCTTGGACTTCTGCTAATTTCCCCAGCCCCCGTGGTCCATTTTCAAGCACGTTTCCTCAGGACCACTTCTTACTTTCTCCCAGCCTCTAGGATCAAGGACATCTGACTTCACATGCAACAGGACTTACTGCAGCCGCAGAAACAAAAGAGGTAAGCCCTGGAGTATGATGTTTGGGGACATTGGATCGTTGCCTCGGTAGCGCGTTTAATTAGTCCTGGGTAGAGTAGGGGCGGGGGTACGCTGGTACCTGGGTAACCTTTGTCACTGTGACTACATCCACGGATGAACAATCAAAATGCACCACTCATTATGATTTCCATTCTCGCCCTTTGTCTTCTTTAGGGATTTGAGTAGGCCTGTCTCTCTTTCTCTTATACACACCTACAGAGTTTGTAAATTAAGGAGATACTTTCTTGGTTAAACAGGACAGTATTTTTTTAAAGCTGTGAGTGACTTTTCCCAACTATATTATGAACAGTGGCATACCTCCCTTATTCTTCCATCTGTCCCTTGTCAGTTTCTTGCCTATCAGTGAGTGCTCAACAGTATTAGGTAATCTATCAGTTTTTGCTCTGTTCCTCATCTTCTGCTATGATTTATGGCATGCTACCACAAATGCTGAAAATGTCCCAGAAAGAAGATGCAAACAGAGGCAACAAACAGAAAGGGCCTGTGACCACCCAATGGCTTGCTGTCACCGCGTGCTTTAAAAACATGGTGCTTTGGTCTCTGGCAATGAAGACAAAAGCGCTGACATTCCACGTGGGACACCGTCCTTGCTCGGCAGTGTCAGCAGCTGCTCTGGAAGGCACTTCGCTGGATTTAATGGAGGGGTTATTGACATTCCCTAAAATGGCTTCTGAGCCCAGGCAGCCAATTTCCTGCTCCCTTCCTGCCCATGCCTGCCTGTGTCTAGTGGTTCCACAGTGCCCATTAGGAACCGCTTGAGAGCCATTATAGTCGGCAGACTAAAACAGCCTTTCTACTCTGGGAAAAAAAAAAAAAAGTGAGATGAATGGGTATTTCTAGGGTGGTCTGAATAAGCCATCATTAACTACCCTGAGGAATGTAGGTGCCTGAACATAGTAATGAAGCACTGTTTTATTCCTTTTTTGGTGGCCACACCTGGAAAAAAAAAAAAAGCATCACATATGTGTGAGGATGTGGATCTAAAGAAATCCCTCAAATTTCAAAGCTGAGCAAATGTAAACCTCTCAGGAATTACGCCTTGTGCCGTGGACACTACAAAACCCGGGCTCTACTCCTTAGAAGGTCTGATTCTTTGACGATTTCAAAGGGAGCAAGTAGTTGCCTGCAAAGTCTGAATGGGAGCAGTGGGGCGAGAGCAGGGAGTGGAGGGGCTGCAGATCACTCTGCCCTCCCTGCAGCGGGGCCAGGAAGGCTTAGGGCAGGGGGTAATAGGGGGAAAGACTAGGGATTTGCATTTAATGAGTCTCCTTCCTAGGCAGGCAGCATTGACCTAAATGGATATTAAATAGAGGTCTGGTTAATTCAACAAAATTAAGGCTCTCTGTTTGCTCCTTTCCTCTAAAACCATGATTCCGCCCATCATTTCTTTTGCTTTTTTAAAATTATTTTTTAGTTGTCAATAATACCTTTATTTGATTTATTTATATGCGGTGCTGAGAAATGAACCCCAGTGCCTCGCACATGCTAGGCAGGCACTCTACCTCTGAGCCACCACCCCAGCTCCTCCTATCATTTCATATGACAGTGCAGTGACGAAAAATGAGTGAGGCCTGTGGACTTGGGGGCAGGTACCTAGCCCTGAGATGTGCACCTGTGACAGAGAAAATGTGAGGATAAAGGATCTGCTTTCCCTTCAAAATTGCAGGTTCCCTGAGCATAAAGTCAGCCAATGGAATGCAACTGGAACATACATCCGTGTGCTTTATTGCTTAAAGGTTGGAAGCAGGGTTGAAAAAGGCATCTATCACTCCCTGTCACAGAGCAGCTCACGTATTCTAGACACATACAATTGAGCCATAATTCTACACGATGACAGACTAACTATACAAGTCCAGACAGAGGAAGATGACTAAAAATATTCTAAGACCCTTTTCTAAGAGCAGTTTAGCATTTTCTTATCATTCTACTGGCAAATATTAGCTATAAAACCTTTCCTCGTTAATGTCAAAGGGAGGAGAGGATCCGCACGACTGAAATTCAAAGGGCTGATTTTAATTCTCCATCAAAAAACCAATCTCCAGGCAGGATATTTTTAGCAGTCACTCAGCACCAATCTAAAGATGCTCAGCTGTGGTTTGTTTATTTTCCGTGGAAAAGGCATGCGTTCTTAAACAAAACCTCCCCTATCCACATTACAAAATCAGCCACATCATAGGAAGGGTTTTGTGAATGTGATCTAGGAGTTATAAAACTAGTGGAAATATGCCAAATTCTAACTATTTATCCAGCTAAGAAAACACACTACAAGAAACCTCAGTTTCTTCTAACTGGCAAAATTTACAGTCACTTGTTGATTGGAGAGAGTAGAAGAGAAAGCTGAGTAGTTGAGTGGAGTACAAGAAGTTACCACAGTGAGAAAGCAGGCTGGGACTCTCCTGGCATCTCAGTATCCTTACCTGCACAAGGACAGGACCATTTTGCAAATGGTCTACAGCCCTGCTCTGCTCCTGGTGACCCAGCACTCCAAAGCGACACCTCCTTTTTAAACTCTTATGCCCAAAGGATCTCACTAAACTCAGTCACTGAATGTTGCTGCCATCTTCACAGACCAGCAGCTTCATACACTTTGATAATTCCAGAGGTAACAATTTCTCAGGGAAACATCTTTAATACAAAGTAAAAATTATTACCATTATTACCAGCCAAATAGCTAAATCCGGTATTTCCCATAGATAGTAATAATCACCATCTTTAATACAAATTAAACATCATTACCATTATTACCAGCCAAATATCTAAAGCCAGTATTTCCCATAGACAATAATAATCACCATCTTTAATACAAATTAAACATTGTTACCATTATTACCAGCCAAATATCTAGATCCAATATTTCCCATAGAAAATAATAATCACCAAAACCCCAAGCCAAGTAGATTTTTACAAGGGAGATAAAACAAATATTAGTGTAGATTTACTGTTTGTCATGTGATAAAGCCTGTTTTAAGATTTATACACATACATCTGAATCCTCATGCAAACCCTAGGAGGTAGGAATGATCATTTCCATTTACAGATAAGAAAACCAAGGCAGAGGATGTTGAAGTCACTGTCCAAGACAATTCAGAAAATCAGTGGAAGAGCTAGGATCCAACATGGGAGTTTGGCTCCAGAATCTGTATTCTTTTTTTTTTTTTTTAATAGTTTTATTTATTTATTTATTTACTGATGGACCTTTATTTTATTCACTTATTTTCATATGCAGTGCTGAGAATGGAACCCAGTGCCTCACACATGTGAGGTAAGCTCTTTACCACTGAGCCACAACCCGAACCCAGAGAATCTATATTCTTAATTGTTACATTATGTTGCTGGTCAGCAACTGCGTTATCAAAATTTCAAAACCATTTTAATAAGCAGACAACAGTGGCAAAAGGAGGGGGAAAAAGAAAAACGAAACATTTTCCGTCTGGTGTCCCTTGTCCTGGGAAAGTTTTTCACTTGTTCTACCACAGATAGTCATGGGGCATTTCCTATAGCCCCAGGAGAGATCCTCCCCCAATACTGCATGAAGTTACATCTAATGTTAAATTTGAGAAAGAAGCAATAGGAATGGAAAATGAATGACATTCTATACTGTAAGGCAAACTTATGCTTCCCATGGTCTTACTTTTGTAGTAAGACTTATAAAAATGATTTGCATCCAGCAGGGTTAAGGGACAAAATTTCTAGGATATAATACATCAGAAAAAAAAACAAAAAACCTTTGTGATGGTATTTGAATTCATAAGTATAAGGAAATGTAAGTTTTGTTCTATTTTGAAAAATCTCAACTGCTGACCTGTCACTTGAGTGAAAGACTGGAGAACTCTTGAAAGAACCTCATCTCTTCTCTCAAGGTGACTGTGCTTGCCTGCATCAGCTCCCTCCCATGTGGCGTGGCCAGGAAGCCTAGCATCAGGGCAGCTCCGCAGGAAGGGCTCTGGGGACATGGCAGGCATGGCAGGTGTGGCTAAGTCACTGTAGGCAAGTCAATGCTGTAGCATACTCAAGACACTAAGATGAACCTGATGATTGACCACTCCAAGAGATGTAGTCGCCAGAGTTGGACAGGGCTGAACGATCAATCCCAGGACTAAGGTTCTGGGGGATGGGGACCCTCCACTCCCCATTCATATGATGCCACTCCCACCTTGTGTGGGGAAAGCACTTATATTCCAGGTTCCTGCCCAAAGGATATTTATCTAAGATGAATAAACTGATTAGAGTGGTCTTGAACGAGAGCAAATCCTGAAGAAAGAGCCTTAATGAAGGTCAAAACCATAGAACAAGGAATAAACTGGTAGAAAGGAATGAACCTAGCTGTGCCATTTGCAGGGTCTGTTAGCTGTACTTGGAGTTGTAACAACAACCTGAGCCCTAATCAACCATGCCAGGGGATGAGTATTTTACTGTAACTCTGCTAAACAGGGTGGGGTGGAGGGGGCAGCACCTCTCAAAGCCAGGGAAGGAAGGAGAGAAGAAAGAAGAAAAAGGGGGAAACCAAGATAAAACAAAAAACCCTGTGAAGCCTGAACTTGACACAGGATGCTAGATTTGATGTTGAGCTGCCTGTGGTTGTTAATATCTCCTCTCGTGACATAAATGTCATAAAAGTAATGAATACGTTTGCTTTGTCTGTTGCGTGTCCTCACCCACCTCACTCTCCATAGTGCCTGGCACCATGTAGGTGCCATTTCAGTATTTATTTTTATATATTTTAGTTGTCAATGGATCTTTTTATTTTTATTTTTTATTTATATGGGATCGAACTCAGGACCTCACACATTACTCCAGCCCCCATTTCAGTATTTTAAAACCAAGTAAATGAGTGGCTTTATTCTTTTTTTTTTTTTTAAAGAGAGAGTGAGAGAGAGAGAGAGAGAATTTTCATATTTATTTTTCTTTTAGTTATCGACGGATACAACATCTTTGTTTTGTATGTGGTGCTGAGGATCGAACCCAGGCCGCACGCATGCCAGGCGAGCGCGCTACCGTTTGAGCCACATCCCCAGCCCGGGCTTTATTCTTTTTTAATCATTCTTTTTGTTCCTTGTCTCAAAAGTTAACTTTGATTCTTAAAACTCTAAATGCAGAGATTCAGATAACTCCACTTTCAGGGATCTGCAGGATATAAGTTTGCTTTTAGAATTTCAAGTGAAAAAGGAAGAGAACACTAGGCTTGGAGTCACTAAGAAATACACCTCAAATTTCTCCAGTTTGTTCAGGAAAAGCTATAGGTTTCCATGGTCCAATCCAAGGAAAATCCTTTAATCCTGTGTACCTCAATTTTGTGTTCTTGTTTTCTGGTGTCTCCTCTTTCTAAAATACACCTGAAACTGAATATGACATGTATGTTTATCATCTACAGACTAAACATCCAAGGATTTGGGAGCATTTTGGATTCTGAATTTTTGGATTAGGGATGCTCAACTGGTAAAAATGTGGGCAAATGTTCCAAAAATCTCCAAGTTCCAAAATCTGAGACCTTCAGTTCCATGCATTTTGAATAAGGAATAATCAACATATGAAACAGTCTTAATAAGAAAACTTCATGTTTCCCACATATGGGCATCACTATAATAGCTCCATTAGAGGTTTAAGTTCCCAGAGGAGGCTGGGGCCTACATATGCTTGAGATGGAAAATCATTACACCAGTCCTTTCTGCAGTTGGTAAGAATGGTAAGGATGCTGTGCATGTAAAGGCCAGTTTCTAAACAGAGCATCAAGCATACCACTTGATAGAACTGGGTAGGTGACCAGCTCTTATACAGGTGATAGAGGAGAGGAGAAAAGAAAAGCATACAAGGCTGAAGTAAAATTTGGAGGGACTTGATCTTTTTAGTCCACAAGAGAAATATTAGCTAAGTCTTTGGTCTAAAAATGGTTAAATTTTCAGAAATTCTTACAAATTTTCATTTTGTAATACACAGTTGTCTTTCTTACAAGGTCAACCCAAATGTGAATAAACACAACAAGATGTTTACAAAATATGATGTTTTCAAAAAAGAAAACAAGTCCCACAGTCATAGCAAGAAAAACTTACAGAAAAAGGATAAAAACTTGGCTTTTATATGTTGAAATAAACATACTTGTTAGTAAAGGGTACTTCTCTTAGTTTTTGTGAGATGGTTTGAAAAGTTATGGAGATTTTGCAAGACATGAAAATAACAAGAGAGACAATCTAATACTGTACCTGTCCTTCAGTAAATCATATCCTGCCTGATAAGTTTCTGGATCATTCCTTTCCTCAACCCAATGCAATATTACTTAAGAACTGATTTTTAATAGGGCTTGGAAGCAAGTTTAACTTTCAATGAAAAAAAAATTCCCCCTAAGTTTCTCTTGAATGCTACAATTCATTTGGATAACTAAAATGTATGGGATTTCATCCTAATATCAAACTTTAAAAAAAAAAACAACAGGACAATCCCATGGGCATAATACTATAGCCAAGTATGACTCATGAAGGCACTGACATTCCATAAAAGTCATTTCAAATTTCATATACATATTATAAAAGAGGATGATCTAATCATCCCCCAAAGACATATAACCTCATTTCTGATGTTATAGCAATGCCAATAAAATAAGTAATCATAGAGCCAAAGCGTGTAGACAGAAAAGTGTTTTCTTTACTCTTATTTTACATAAAATTCAATGAAGTCAATAAATCAAGCACAACATAGTTTCAATAGCAAAGTTTTTGGAAAACACAACCTGGGTTTGAAGTTCTTATGGGCCAGAAATCGTTTCATAATCCCCAAATGTGACAAACTGGAAAAAATAAGGGTCACAACTCACAAGAGGAAGAAGAGATGTGAATTCAGCATGAATCTATCACCAGCACCAGAGACATGCAACAGAGCACATCCCCGGAGGCAGGAGTCTTCACAGATGACAAATGTTTGTGTCCTTACCTTCAAATATTCTGTAGTGTTCTTTTTCATCTCTAAAAGAAAGGCTATTTTAACAGCAGTTTGGAATATCAAACTCTCTTACCCACAGTAAGAAAGGTAGATGATAATGCAATGGGGATAATAAAGAAAAGATAAAATGAAACATAGTAGATGTCTCCTTTTTCTTTCAAGAGGAGGAAGTTGTGGGATTCTGGGAGCATCCGATTTGAATTCATAATTTCATTTGGGTAAAATTAACATTTAAATAGTTTGCAATCACTTGAGTTTAGAGTATGGAGAGTTAAAAAAAATTAGCCTAGAACTTAAATATCTAAGAATTCACAAAATGAATAATCCACACAGCTATAATTTGGAGTAGGCTTTCTTAAACTGTGGCTGCTGGCTAACATAGTTGATAATAACCAGTACAAAGAATCATGTAGCAGTACAAGAATATCTTTCCCTTAGATATCAATCCAGAGTCCCACACAAAGCTTTCCAGCCAGTGGCCTATTCCCTTGTCTTTTCAAACTCTAGCCTAATACAGAAGCCTCACCTGGGACTTCAGGAGAGAATCTTGCAGAATGTCGAGATACAAAAAGTTTGAGTTCTTGATCCAAGTTGCATTCAATCAGGTTTGTGTCCCATGAGCGGATTCCTAAGGAGGAAAAGGAAGAGTTGACAAACTTCCAGTTAGTCATTTCAGAGTGGTTTGGAAAACATCACTGCAACATTTCTCAGGATTTAGAGGAGACTATAGAGTCCTTTTCTGAAGAGGTTGGTGACTAGCAGTGGATGGCCACAAAGTGGGAAGGCCAGGGAGGTCTCTCCACCAGGCCACAAGGGAAGGATAACCATCAGCGGGGACTGAACTTCTGCCCCTCATAAAACATAAATGCAGCTTTGCTGGAAGATTCAAAGAAAACAGCTATTAGGGAAATGACAGGCTCTCCTCCAGGGAGGGAAGAGAAAGGGCAGGAAGATGGCTAGTTTATTTGTGGCTGAGAGGTCACTGGACTATCTCTAGCTTTCTCATGGTTCACTTGCAAGTGGCAAGAAAATATAAAAAAGCAGGTGGGGAAGTCATAAGGGATCTGCCATCAGGGAGCCTAGGCCTCTGTCTTTCAAATGATGTTCTTGTTAGTGTGTAGTATATGATTTCTTTCTTTCTTTCTTTCTTTTTTTTTTTTTTAACCAGGGATTGAACCCAGGGGCATCTAACCACTAAGTCATATCTCCAGTATGTTTTTATATTTTATTTAGAGACAGGGTCTCACTAAGTTGCTGAGGCTGGCTTGGAACTCAAGATTCTCCTTTCTCAGCTTCCCTAGCTGCTGGGATTACAGGCATGCACCACCCTGCCTGGCTGATTTCTTTCCTATACCCATATCATTTTTTTAACCTATGTTTCTCAACCCCTAGATATCCATCCAAAATTTGCATGATCTTTGATAAGCAGGGTGGATCTCAAGACTTGGCCCATGTGTTCTCTCAGGCATTACCTGCCCAACTTGGCAAGCAGCATATTTATTCACCATTGTTAGTTGTATTAAAGTTTCTTATCCAGAATCAAAGAAATATGGCAACATTTTGTACTTTATTAAGCCGTTGATGATGTTGGGGGCCATGAACTTCCTTTCAGTTGAGACCTCCTTTCACTGGACTGAAAGGAACATCAGCAGTGAGAACACAAGATCAAGTCTCCGAATGATGGTGGTTTCCTGTGCTCATGCCCCACCTCCTCAGACTTTTCCTTTCTCCTCCCTCCAGCTCCTCATCCCAAAGGGGATGGCTCAGAGGGAAATCCAAAGAGCACTGGATGAGAGAGAACTGGACAGCAATCCAGGGAAAACTGAGGAAACCCAGGATTCTGGAGTGAGTGTGTGTGTGTGTGTGTGTGTGTGTGTGTGCGCGCGCGCCATGTGCGTGCATTTATATTTTTCAGAGCAGATTGCTCATGGTGGAGCCAGTTCATAGCATTCATGATTGCACCCTTGTTTACAGCATCCTCAATTACCAAGAACAAATCTCTGCAATAACAAACACTTATTGCCCATCTCCTAAAGGCAGGAGCTTGAACCTCTGGGTACAACACTGCAGGTAAAATATCTCTAAATAAATAGCCAGTTATTCAATCATTCTTATTGATCATTTGTTGTGCACAGAGACCAGAGGGTTTAAATGGCAGTGTGCTAAACACATCTCCAAATCCTGAATGCCTATCTGTATTTACCTCCATTTATGATTTATTCAGTTTTCCTATCTTACAAAGAATTTGTTCTTACCTTGATATATATATATATATATATATATATATATATATATATATATATATATATACATTCACATACATACATATATGTACACATCTGTTTATATATATACACATATGTATGCACACACACACATATATGTATACGTGTGTGTCTATATGTGCATTTTTTTTTTCTGGAAATGCATCTTAAATACCTTCAGATTACACATCAAATACCCTTTCAACCATGAGGAATATTTTCAAATAGATTTATGTCCACTAAATAAAAGCAGAAATTCCTCACATGATCAATGAGAAGAATTCAGAAATGGAAGAGTTAATAGCCCTAAAGAGTGGATAAATTATAGGGGGGAATTTTATGGGTCTCCCTGGAAACATTAATGGCCTCAGTTTGCATTTGTGCTAATGGAGTATTTAAATTTTAACAAGAAAGGCATGTTGAGATTTTGCAGCTCTTTTTAGTACAGAAATGATAAATGGGTTCTTTTTTTGTTTCCCGCAGAGCTTGACAGGTTGAGAGGTCTGAATTCATTAGAATATTTTACTTCAACATATACACTATATACCGGCCTAGTGTGAAAAATCATTGCATTCCTGTCTGCGTCTGACTTAATTGGTATTGTTGACTGAATTCTCCGAGCTGTAGGTCAGAGCTCCACTTTGTCTTCTAGCTTGTCAAGTGGGGTCAATAAGTTAATAATGAGACATATGTATTTAAATTAAATTCATACAATTTTTCTGTCTTTGTTCTAAATAATGCCTAAATTGCTACATTGTTTGAATGACTCCATCTGGGGTTATGCGTACGTGTGCTCTTACATTATTGTTTGTCATTTTTCCCTTTGCTTCAAAATTAAGTTGTCTGACATAAGCACTTAAATGTTTGCTTCACATTTATATATATATATATATATATAAAACATGAGTAACTTAACAATGAATAAATGCTAAATATTAAGATATCCATTTAGTATTGTTTAAATTACACTAGTAACAGCTGATAAAAATAATTTCTCTCTCTCTTTTTTGTTTTTTGTTTGTTTTCAATGTAGGGATCAAACCCCAAGCCCTGGACAGGCCAGGTCATCGGCACTCTACCATTGAGCTACATACATGTTTGCACTTCCAATTAAACTAAAAATTTAGGGTTCTCTTTCTATCAGAGCAATTTCCAGCCAAATTATTTCTTAACAATGCACAATCACCACTATCACTTTTCAAATAAAGATCAAAGGAATTTACTAGTTATTTTCGTTGGAAAGGAAAATTTGGGGATCAGGCCACTTTCTATACCAATTGTAGAAAGAAAATATTCAGAATTGCTTTGTACCATCTGCTGGATAATATCAGTGAAGGGAGAGTATTATTCACTGAAGGCTCATTTGCATTGAGTAGGTTTCGGTATCTCCCCTTTGTGCCTAATGTGGAGCCAACAGTGGGACCTCTAGAGTTCATAGCACAGAAAGTATTCTTGTTGGTCTTTCCCACTTTCTCCCTTCTCAGAATCTGTGGCTGGATGGGATCCTGGGTATTGGTTAAGAGATTCTGAGCGGGCTTTTAGAAGCAGGTCATCTTGATCAGCAATGGGAGAAGAGAAATCAGGAGAAATTCCTGGCCCTCTTTCTGATTATCCTCCCAAAAGTCCCCAAGTGCAGCTCTTCCCCGAGGCTTTCCTTCTCCAGCAGTCTCTAACTGCTGCCCACTTCTTGGCTTACCCAGGTGGGAACAACTGCTAACTCCAGCAGTTTTTAAACATCTGGGCCCAAAAGGGCATCTGTTACCCCTGAGAACACTCCTGGCTGCTAAATGGATTTGGCCCAGCCCTGGGAAGTGAGCACTATCATTGGTCTATCCTTGGTGACAAGGGAGTAACAAAGGGTTTTTTCTTCTCAGTTCTGTGACCTCACATGGTAGAAGTACACAAAGAGGAGGAGAATGTGCATGTGACACTTACAGATGGAAAAGGGGGGAAAGAAAAGGTGTGTGTAAGGGGAGGTCACCACAGAACAAGTCAGGGTGAAAAAGGAAGAGTCCGGTATCCTTCAAGTCTACAATCTGGATTTCTCCAAGCTTACCCTGATGCATGCATTTTGCAGGATTGTTTAATGAAACCAACAATTTTTAAAAAGCACCTCCCTTTTAAAAGCTAAAAACACAAAAAAAAAACCCCAAAACCTGGATTCCTAAAAGCAACTGCAGATTGAAGAAAGCAGAATAAAATGACCTGCATTGCATGTTGTCATTTGGACCTTTAATGAGTTGATCTGCCTCTATGGGCTTTAATTATTCTTTCTGAGAAATGGGCTTTTGGATGTAGTTTTGTAAATACCTAAATAACTAACCTATAATCATAAGATTCTATAGGTAAAACCATGCCAAAAAGTGAACTGAAACCATAATAGAAGTATAAGCTAAGGAAACAATTAAAAAGGAAATGCTAATTTAAGAAAGGCTTTACTTTTCAGAGACAAGATTTTCCTATTTTTTCCCTTGACCTAACTTTCAATTTTATTTTTTCCCTTTTTTTTTATAAGCTAGCAACTTGATGTTCATTACATATGTTATATGTAATGCAGATAATAACTTACATACATAGTTCATAATTTCAAGTATTGATAATAAATAATTCAGATCTTATAAAATATCTTATGATAGAAGCAAATAATAATTGATTTATGATCATTTGTTTATTTGACCTAAAAGTTAGAAGTTATTTTAAAGTGAGCCCTTAGGGGGCTGTAGCTCAGTGGTGGAGCACTTGCCTCCCATGTTCGAGGCACCAGGTTCAATCCTCAGCACGACATAAAAATAAATAAATAAAATAAAAGTATTGTGTCCATCTACAAAAATATATATATAATATAAATATATATTACTTAAAACATATATAATATAACTATATATTATATATATTTTAATATATATTTATAAATATATAATATATTTATATATATTTTTAAGTGAGCCCTTAGAGAAGGTTAACAATGAATCATCTATTTAGTGACCTTAAGTTTTGGGACTGGCTTGTGTTTCAGCATGGATCACAAAGCCCTTAGTAGATAATACCAACTACTGGATGCAAGCAGAAATCTATCACATTTTGACTTAGAAAAGTAAAGATGAGTACAATAAATTTAATACCTTATAACATTTCATTTAACTACCACTTATTATATTATAAGTAAATGGAATTTTTATTTACTTATTGGTACTGAGGATTGTACCCAGGGCCTCACACATGCTGGGCAAGTGCTCTACTACTGAGCTTCATCTCCAGACCTGATGATGAAATTAAACCCAAATCTTTCCTGGGTTCTTAATTCTCTTATCATTTTAGACTAAACCCATTCAATAAAGTGACATTAGAATGTTACAATATAATCAGCTAAATCTAAATCTCAAAATCCAGGGCAGTTACACACACCAATAAATTCAGTTTGCAAGACACCCATGTATGTAATCTAGATTTTTAAAAAACATGCACACACACACACACACACCCCAAAAAAACTAGAACAAAACAAACTTGAGGAGCAGGTGTTCTGTTAAAATCTAAGGATGACTGGATAAACCCATGTTGAGGGTGAATTGCAGGGGCGGGGGTGGGTGGGTATTGCCAAGGAATAATAGTTAGTGATAGCCACAATGGCTCAGTCCTGCATAACTGAATCAGTAAAGCTAGAGGACATGGAAACAATTGTTTCAAACTCAGAAGTAACCAAACCTGACATTGTGCTTTGTAAATACAGTTGAGAAAACAAGAGTGACCATTTCTCTGGGCTTCAAGAAGCATTTATTAAGCATCCACATTAGGATGTCTCAGGCGTGTTGGTTTACCATGCTACCATCATCCCTCTACAGATTTATAGATTATCTTCTAGGCTTCCCAGAGGGTCCTCAGTAACCAGATGGCAAGTCACCAGGGTCTCCAATCCCACAGAACCTCAATGAAGACAGGAAGGGAAATAATAAGAAAGAGTAACCAATGAGGAAATGGTTTCCCAGACTCCACGCAGCAGGGCCCAGTTAAAAGCAGAGCTCCCTGGAGCAGCTCCATCTTGCTTCACACACATGGCCTGCAGGGTTCAGCAACAACAGCAGTGGCATCAGAGTGACCTCTGGAGGAGGCCCAGCTGGGACCTGCCCACTGAAGCTGCAACATGTCATGCACAGGGAAAGAAATCCTGCTCACCCTGTTGCTAAGACATCTCAGACTGTCTGAATGAAAAGCTGGGGAGTGGTATTCTCACTTAGCATTGGAAGCCCTGCAGCCTGATTTACATTGGAGACCCCAGGACCCAGGAGAGCAATCTCCAGAGAAACAACAGCATCTGTTACTGCCCACAGGAAATGGTTCTGCTCATTCACTTGGCTGATTCTTAATGGGATCGATACAGCCATTTCGGAATTCTGCACAAAAATGTGACCAAATTAAGGAATTAAAAATCAAGAAGGCAAGGTGATGGCAAAGGAGATGGGGATGGGGTTCTGGAATTGCAGTAATATCTGTTCTTATCTGGATAACACAGGTGTGTTCATTTTGTGAAAAATCCATTGAGCTGTTCATCTATGATTTGTGCCCTTTCATCTCTAATATTTCAAAAGGATTAAAAAAATTTTAATCAGAAAGATGAATTTTTATTACTAAGTGCTAGTAGTGTGAAAAGGAGTATAGAGGGAGCAATAGTTGGCTGCATCTGTTTTGTCCTTCAGCGGAAGCAACTTGAATAAACCCCCTGAGGAATGGGACACTGAAAGGATGATCAGCTGAGTAACAAAGCGAGAAGATAATTATGGTGGGAAGGTGAGTGCTGAACCATCTCCCTGCATGGGGCGCTGCCCACAAGTGGATGACTGTACAAAGGCAAGCTCTGAAAACTGCTGTATTGAAATCTCTCTCAGATATTAGCCTGCCCTGCGCCAACATCATGACAGGGTCAGTAAAGGAGTGACGCTGCAGTACTGGCACTCCAGTCACTGATAAGCGGTGTGACCTTGAGCCGGTCCCCTTCCTGCCTCTGGGCCCTCATCTGGAAAATAAGGGTGAAGATCCCTCCCTGCACCACATTGGGTGGTTAGGAATTTTGTAGATAGAAATCACCTCCCTATATGTTATTATTCCCAGGCAATGCTACTGACAAATGATTTTTTTTTAAAAATCAAAGTCATTGATTCTCACAATAGCCACGCCCAAAATAAGAACGTGCAAAAATTTTCCAGGAAAAAAAAATGTGCAAATAAACAAAATTAGAATGAATCAGATCAAAGGCCTATAGTTTGAGAACGTAGGGTTATTGAGATGCTCAAATAAGACATTTCATTTTTAAAATCTCTTATTTTTATTTTTTTTTCCGAATGAATTATCATGACTGCTTTCTGTTCGCATTTTTTTTTTTTCCTTTTTTAAGCTGAAAAGAAAAATCAGTGCTTTAAAGTTAAACAAAAGAACAAGGTCTGCAACTCCAGTCCCCACCCTGCAGCCTTTTGTTCTGGGGACAAGTGGCCATTTCCAAGTGCAGAAGAAGCAGATGACAAGCGTTTACTTATTTATTTATTTTTTCATCTACAAACAAGGCTTTTCTTCCGCCTTTTATTGGGGTGAGGGGGAACCGGGAAGGAGGGCTGCGTGAACGCCCTTTGTCCGCCTCGGGCTGCCGTAGAGACCGCAGTGCGGACTGCACCACGCCCACCAGCCGGTGTCTCCGGGCAGAAACGCTTCAGCACCACCCCGAGAGAATAGAGCCGGGCTGGGGCTGCAGAGACCCGGCGACCTCTGTCAGGGGCGCGGGGAGGGCCAGGACGCCGGGGGTAGACGAAAAGGCAGAGATCATAGCTGCCACCCCGGAGTCGAGCGCAACAAAGCCAGGCAGAGGGAGAGGTGGGGGCGAGTAGCCCCCGCCAGCCTGAGGCTCCCGCAAAGCGCACGCCCCGCCAGCCTAGTGGGGGCGCCGCAGTGCGGGGGGCAGGTGCGGCTGGCGGGGTGTGGGCACTGCGGCAGCCCGGGTGGGGCTGAAGGGCGGGTCGGTCCGCACGTCCGAGGCTGCGCCCGCCGGGACCCTCCCAGCCCCGCCCAAGGTTCCGGGCGAACCGCTACCCGGCTCTGCCGAGCGCGCTCCTGGTGCACACATCGGGTGAGGGGCTGGCCCTAACCGCTGACGCCCCCTTCCCCATTCAATATAGCACTCCCAAAGCTGATACTTTTAAAAGAAGCCCCACCCCACAACTTGGGGTCCCATTGTCCTTTCTCAAAGCTGCAGCTAAGACCTCAGGGGCAGCGGCGAGGCGGGCTTCGTCTGGGAAACGAGCGCAGGCGGTTCTCCATCCCTAAGTCCCGAGGGGTGGGGGGAGCGGGCGTGGCCCTAGGACTAGCCTAGTCATTCTGAGGAAAGAAAGGATCGGGAAGTTTTACGCCAGAAAAGGCAGTTCTCGGGGGCTTAGGTGGCCGTGGTGAGGATGGTTCCCACGGGCCCTGGCACATGGTGTTTCAACCCTCAGGTCTGCGGGTGAGAGGGATCCCAGCTTTTGCTAAGGCGAAGAAGGGTGCTGAAGGGAGTGGTTGCATCAGGTCTACCACCACCGTCACCCCCTTTGCCTCCCGCGGTTGCGGCTTTATTATGGCCTTTGCTCCTCTGACACCTGCATTTCACTTAGCGGGAGAGGCGGTGGCCAACTCGACTGTGGCTGCGGACCGTCCTGGTGACTGATCCCTCAAGGTTATCAGAGACTCTCCCTCTAGGTCTCAAATCTAATATTCAGGTTATTCCCCGAAATGACCAGAAAAGAGTCCTGGTCGAGTGCGGGAGGAGACCGGGAGAGACGTGGGTGCGGGGCGCGCCGCTCCAGGGGAGCTGGGTGGCCATCGCGCCCTGGGTGGGGTCGTGTTTGCGCGTCTCCCGGTGCGCGTCCCTGGGGGGTGAGGGGCCGCTTACCGAGCTCGATGTTGCCGATAGCACGCCGCAGGTGCTCTTCGGTCACGGTCTCACCGACCACCACCAGCAAGTAGAACTTGCTGTCGAGGAAGCGGTGCGACAGGCTGGGAGAGGTGGACGCCGCCGGGTTGGCGATGCTGCCGGATGGCTCCGGCTCGGTGGCTTCCACCACCACGGTCGCCATCCTGCCGGCCCGATATGCCTCGGCGAAGTGTTCCTCTCCTGCCGCTCCTCTGCTCTGCGGCAGGAGAAAGGATTATCTCCGAAGGTGCTGTCTCCGCTCCGCCCCCTGCGTCCCCCCTCCTCCCGGCGCTGCGCGCCGCCTCCCCCTCCGCCTTCTCGGAGGCGGTGGAGAGTGCGCGGGGAGAGGAGCGGGGAGTGAGAGAGGGCGGGGAGGCGCCGCTTTTATATGGAGACTAGGCAGGGAGCCCGGGAGGAGGAGGAAGAGGAGGAGGAAGGGACCACCCGGCACATCCTCACGCGGTGGCTGCCTCGGCTCTTCCAGCCGTTGGCCCAGGGCTGATGTCATCTGCAGCAAATCATCTTGCCTGCGGCCCGGAAGCTGAAGGGACGAGGTGTGCGGACAATGGTCTGGGCAGGGCCGCGAACCAAGGAGCTGGGGGACCCAAAGGGCTCCTGCTGCAACCGTAAAGTGGGAAGGCACGCAGTATACACACACACACACACCCTCCCACGCACCTACTGCCTTTTCCAAACCCTCATCCCGCCTATGCAGGAGAATGGGATGAGTTTCCATTTTCAGAGTGGAGATATTTCCCACGTCCTAGATGCACAAAGTCAGGCTTTCGCCTATGTCCAGTCCATGATTGAAGCCAGGGTCTGAGATCTGTGATAGCTACAGTGGACAGGTGCCCAGGGTACTGTCCCCAGGAAGACTGGAATCTGTCTTTTCTTTAACCTTGTGGGTTTAGGAAGACATGTTTACTGATATTTATCAATAGCAATATTTACCACCTTCACTTAAAAGAATGCATGAAAATTGTAAAAACTAAGCCTACTTTTGTTTAGTCTTGAACTTTTCTCTGTAAGGGCTAACGGTGAAAAAGCACTGCCTTTGTGGTGCTTATGGGAAATGAGATGAATACAGATATATTATCTCCGATACAGATTTCTTAATAATATTCTGAACAGATATTTTCAGGCATAACAAAGAATAAAGATACTGTCTCTAACCAGCAGGAATTACAGCAACTATAATATACTCTTCAATTCCCTGGGGAACACACAGGCAAAATTATTTCATGTGACAGTGATGTCTTAAAATACATGTAGCATCAGGAATTTTTATCGCCTTTGTCTATGTTTAGAAAAACTCATTAAAATTTTTAAAAGACAACCCATCTACAACCATTTTCCACAAAATAATGAGTATAGCTTTTGTCTCAGGGAGGAAGGGAGGATGAAGAGGGAACAAATTGTGCAAACATGATGCCACCATAAAAACTGGGGAATTAGAGTTAGGGAAGAGAGGTGGACAGAAATGAGAGTAGTCAATGAGCTGTAATACAAGAATGCATGTTAGTAAAAAACTAATCATAATTTTTAAAAAGTGGATATTCTGAATTCCAAAATAACCCAATATCTTAGATATTAACAGCCGTAACTTACTTATGTACCCTTTGCCCCCTTTTCCTGCAATCTTGAATAGGAGAGGCAGTGAGCAGCAAAAGACTGTGGGTCTCCTCCTATATGCCAGTCTGATCAATGGGAAATAAAGGTACCATCTGGTCAATAGCATTCGGGGTCTGCAACAAATTCGCTGGAGAGCTCCAGACACTAGTAAACAGAGCCTAGGAGTTTCTAAGTGAAATGTCAATAGATTATGGTCAAGATGTTCAATCACTATGGAAGCCCATAAGGGGGCTGGAGGTAATGTGAAGAACAATCTGGCAAGGCTTAGCCACTGGAGTCCAGCTTCACCTAGTGATCCCCTCCCTTTTCTGAGTCACCATTGCCTCCATGTATGTGATAGTTTTCTTTTACTATTCAATTTATTCTTAAATTTATTTTGAAATAGAATTCTCTTTTGCTATATACATGGAAATACTAATATCCTTATATGTAGAAGATATTCATAAAATCTACATAATGAAAATATATTGATTAAATTCCTGCTATTCATATTATTTGCTCAAGATTGAACCTGAGGCATACCCTATCTTCTATAAAAACATGTTAGCAAGCATTAGAGAGGTACGAAAAACACAGTAGCACCTGGGTTGTTGTTCCCCTATGTTAAAGCAGAAGGTTGGATGAAAAATGCAACAAAAGAAATTTCTCACTGTGATATGCAGTGAAGGGCCATGACCATGAACCACTCCCATCATCATCTGGACAGACATAATGGCAGAACACAGACTAAGAATGCATACTGCTGGGCTGGGGTTATGGCTCAGTGGTAGAGTGCTTGTCTCAAATGCATGGGGCACTGGGTTTGATCCTCAGCACCACATAAATAAATAAAATAAAGGTATTGTACTCATCTACAACTAAAAAAAAAAATTTAAAAGAATGCATACTGCTGCTTCATAGCTCTGTAACTTTGAGCAAGTGACATTCTTTTTGATATTCAGACCCCTCATGTATATAGTAAGAATAAGCTCTTTATAACTCTAAATAACTGTGCAAGAGAGGAGTAAATGATGCAAATTTATATAAGCACCAATGCAACGGTTGAAGCATAATAAGTAATCAAGGCATGGTTGATTAAATGACTTTTTTTTTTCTGATTTGAGACAATGAAGTAAAAGCAGCTTTCCAAAATGTGCGGCTGATACCTCCACCAACACCTCTGAAAAAAAGAATAGAACATTAAATCACACTTCAAGCCTAGAAATGTAACCCCATCCCAAGATAAAGGCGACCGTTCTGAGGAGGAGGAAGGCAGAAAATAATATAAGAAGGCCTATATGCCCAGCTACCCAGTTGACATCACCTGAATGTCCCAAAGGTTCCTCAAATTTGAAACACTCCAAATCCAAATCACCTTTGCCCTCCAAACCTGATTCTGTCACACTTTTCCCATTTCGATTAATACTACCACCATCTGTCCTATGTAGCAAGTCAGGAAACTCACAAATGTCTTGAACCCTTCCTTGACCCTTAGCTTCGTGTGCAATCCAGCATGGAATTTGGTCAATTTTACCTTCTAAGTATCTCTTCAATTCATCTGTTTCTCACCACTATAATCACCCTAGTCCAAGCTACCATCATCATGAGAGGTACTGGTGTATAAAGTAGGAAATGGGTTCTGGAGTTGAAATTGCCTGGTTTCAACTGCCATAATTTATTGCCTGTGTAACTTTAGGCAGGGTGCTTAACCACTCTGCTTTGGTTTTCTCATTTGAATGATGCAGATGAGTTGCCAATGTTCTAAATGGGGGATAGTTTAAAAGTATAAAGTGCCTAAAAGTGTCTGTAAATTATAAATACTCATTAGAGGATAGTTTGTTTTATTATTATCCATTTCAGTATAGAAAATTTTCAAACATAAATACAAGTAGAGAGAATACTATAAATGCAAAATCATCTCTCATCTAGTGATTTTTGAGGTGTATCAGGAATTAAACCTAGGGTCACTTAACCACTGAGTCTCATCCCTAGCTCTTTTTATTTTTTAATCTTGAGACAGGGTCTCACTAAGTTGCTGAGGCTAGCCTTGAATTTGCAATCCTCCTGCCTCAGTCACCCAAATCATTAGGATTATATTTGTGTGCCACTATGCCCAGCTCCAATCAAGTGATTTTTTTAAGAATTTCTTGTTTAAATCAAAATCAGAATAAGGTCTATTTATTGTAATTGATTGATCAGTCTTAAATCTCCTTTAATGTGTGTTCCTAATTTTTTTCCTTGCAGTTTCTTGTTGGAATATGTGTTATGTAGAGTTGCACAAAGTCCTAATTTTGCTGGTTGTATCCCCTGTTGGGTTACTTAACATGTTCTTTATCTCCTGAGTTTTCTGTATACTTGATCAGATGCAGATTTTTTTAAATCAGATTTGATATTTTTTACCAGTATGTTTCCTAGGTGATATTGGTTGACTCTTATTCTGTAATTTTAATAGTATTGATGATCATTACCTAGCGTCATTATATACTAAGGATTTGAAACTGGGGTAATATTCTAATTTTATTATTTTTCATTCATTTGACAACTGGAAGATTTGTTAGGAGAAGCCTTATTCCATCTGTTGATTAGCCAGAGGTACAGTTTGTACCGGAATAAAAGGATAAAAACATGACAATTTCTCTTTATTTACTAACCTTCAAAACAACAAATCCATTCCACAGTGTAATCCAAAAAACATTAATGTTTTTGTATCATTAAGACTATAACTTGCAGCTTTTATTATGTTGATGCTTTAACTTTTTCACCTTCAGAAAAGGTATTCCCTGCTCACCATGTACTTTTCTGGCCTCAGAACTTGAGAATTATCCATTTCTCTAAGGAACCCAAGTTCCTAAAGTAGGAAATGGTATTTAGAGACCATAATCTGAACATAAGGGTTGCTGCTATCTTGGTCATTGTTCCTAGATATTTTCAGTGGACAGAAATAGGAAATACTTTTTTTTTTCAAGATGAAATACATTATGAGTTCATACTGGCACTCCCAGTTGAGTATGAAGGCCATGGGGATTTTGTTTAAACTTTTATTCTTACATCTGTATTTCCCTTTGTCCTATGCCTTGAATTCCAGTTCTCGGAGACATCCAGGATGATTAGAAGAACAGGTGATTTTTCATTTTCTTTGTCTCACAATATATAAAAATCATATTCTCAGTAATGTTAGATAAAAATGAAATACTTTTGCCAACAACATGATTACCAAAAATGGTTCAAAGCTTTTTGCAATTATTTTTATTCTCAGAATTTATCACACTAGAAAACCAAAATTCCAGTTGCCAGACACTAAAATGATCACTCCTTTTTTAAATCCCAGAATATATACAAAGTAGTCACAGGATAACAACAAAACCCTACTAATATCAATAAGATTATTGCAAGTAGTTTGGATTTTTTTTGACAATTTCCATCATCAATAGCTATAAACAAACAGCATAAAGTTTTATGGTCTAGTTGACTCCATTTTTTTATGTTATGTTATTAACTCAATACATAGTTATCTATGTTTGTTTCATTTGGTTTTCACTAATTTTGAATTGATTTTTTAAATTTAATTTTGCTTTATAATTATGTAAAATATTTACATGGTTTCAAGGTCATTTCTATAAAACCTTTGTATTGAGAAAGCTTAAGCCTCTATCCCTGTCTACTCCATCATGCTCCTTTTAAGTAACACATTTAACCTTGGTTTATCCGTTCATTGTAAAAATACATAGATATAGTTCTTGGTGTGTAGCTCAATGGTAGGGTGCTGCCTAGCATGTGCTAGGCCCTGGTTTCAACCCCCAGCACCCCTGCCAAAAATGCATACTACCTGCTTTCTTTTCTCAGATAAATAGCAACACACATACATACACACAGACACACAGACACACAGACACACAGACACACACACACACACAGTTTCTTCTATTTTATTTTATTTTTTTCACCTAACAATATATCCTGGAAATAACTTTATAGCAATATATATTTATATTCTTCATCCCTTTTTATCCATGTACTAACCCATTATATACATTGACTATAACTTATCCCACCAATCCATTGTTGTTGAACATTTGGGTTACTTTCAATTGACCTTATATTATGAACAGTAATTATAGCTATTGTTTCTCCCCTGTGCAATAACAATGATCATCTGACTGGCATCCTCATGTCCACCCTGACCCTTAGCCAGTCCATGCTTCACACCACATGAAAAACAGTCTCTTCTAATCTGGCCATGTTACCCCACCTCTGCTTTAAATCTTTAAATGGGTTCACACTGTCTTTAGGATAAAGACTAAACATATAGGCATGTCCTACAAGACCCTGCAAAGTCCTTATCTCCCTTGCTTGATCTATACCCCCCACCCCAACCCTACTCACCCTTACTTTCCAGCTTCGGATACACTGACCTTGTTTCAGACCATCCTTCCTTCCAAAGCAGGACCTTTACCTTGCTCTTTCCTCTGCCAAGAGCTGACTGGTGAACTTCTAGTCAATGTCTGCTCACCCTGCAGATGGCATCTCAGCTATCGTTTATTAGGGATGGCCTCTCGACTTTCCTTCCTGGGCCAATTACACTTTTTCATGTGCACTTTTGGCTCCAGGCCCCAAAGATGATACTTGTCATCATTGTAACTTTACATTTAAACATGTTGTTTTTGAAATTTCTATCTTCACTATGGACTCTGCTCTATAGGACAAGGATCATGTCTGTCACGCCCCATACACACCGTGTTCACTCACACCAGCTCACTTTCATATTCCTAGTGCCCAGCATGGAGCATGCACTCAATAAAAGCAGACTTGGTGGCTAAATGAGTTGCTTCTATGAGCCATGTTACTATGCCAAGCACTTTACATACATTACTTGAGTTAATTCTCACAAACTTCTTAAGTGCTGGATAGTATTATTTATAATTTTGCTGGTTTAAACTCTGTACTGATATCTCTTTTTCACTTCTGATCTTGGTAATTTGTATTCTGTGTCTTTTTCTTGATTGGTCTTGCAAGGGTTTATCAATTTCGTTATTATTAACAAATGACCACATTTGGCATTATTGATAGTTTTCTATTGCATGTAAGTATGTATATGTTTTCATTGAATATGTTTGTATCTATTCTATTTTCCCTCCTAATTTCTTTGAGTTTTATTTTATTTCCTATTTTTGTTCCTTAAGAAACTCAGTAGGGGTTGGGGCTGTAGCTCAGTAGCAGAGCTCTTACCTAGCATGTGTGGGGCACTGGGTTTGATCCTTAGCATTGCATAAAAATAAACAAATAAGTTGATTTTTAGTTTTGCTTCTTGTCTATCATATACATTTAAAGCTATGTTTTTCTCTCCAAGTTCTGCTTTAGCAGCACCCTAAACATATCACTATGTTGTGTTTTCATTATTATTCACTTCATAATCTTTTAAAACTTCATTGTGACTTCTCTTCTTTCCATGTGTTATTATTTTGCTCATTGACTGATGGAAAAACTGACAGACAGAAAAGCTAGATAATTCTAAGTCACAGAAATAGTAAGTTGAAAACCCATGACAAGAACTCAAATATGTCAGACTTCAAAGCCCACAATTTCCCCTATAACTTATTTAGTCTGTTTTCATTACTATAATGAAATACCTGAGACAGGATATTTTTTTAAGAAAAAGAGGTTTATTTAGTTCACAGTTTGGGGACTAAGGGTCCAAACAGCATAGTGTTAATTCTGACAAAGACCCCATGATAGATGGTGGTGCGTATTCCAGAGGAAGCATCACATCTCAAAACAGGAAGCCAGAGACAGAATGGGATCCCCAAATCCCTTCTGATGGTATATTTGCTCTCAGTTCGCATAAGGACCTCCTGCTAGGCCCCATCTCCTAAAGGTTCCATACCATGTCCCACTGCCACTTGGAAGACCCAGTTTCCAACACATGAAGCTGAGGGACAAGCCACATCTGAACCATAGCAACACCCTTCTTCTATGCTATAAGAATTAAGGAAAATTAAAGGCAGCAAAGCAAGCAAAAGTGTTGGTTGGGAAGAAGAATAAAAGAGAAAGACCTTAAGGGTCAGAGTAAATGTCACATCAAATGAAGCTCCAATATTATGCTGTTATTTAAAAGTGAAGTCATTCTAGAATGTAATTCAGGGAATGTATTATTTAAGGGTCAAGAAATAGTCTTTGTTTACTCAGCACTGATGGGTCTTTTCTTTCCAAATTTTAGGCTAGCTGTAGAAAATCTAACAGGGAATCTTGGAAGAAACAAGAAAAATGAGGACAATAACTTGTAAGGTTTGAGCTATTAGAGAAGGGAGTAGAAGCAAGATCTATGGGCTGCATCGTTGACAGGGGTAGCTATGCAGCAGTGGCCATTTAGGTTGGTTGTAAGAGGGACAATTCTGAAAATTCAGTGGTGATCTCCATAGCTAGGTGAAAATGTCTCGTACTTATTTCTGTTTAATCATTCTTGACTCAAAGGGCCTCTTCTTTTCTTTTGATAGAACACTGGAAAAAAATATCACACTGGGAGGCCAATCGACTGAAATCAATCCCTTTTCCTAGCTGCATGAACTGGCTTCTTGCAATCACTGCCATTCAATAGCAAACAAAACAAAACCCTATTAAAGCATAGGGCACAAAATAAATGTCCCTCCTTTTGCATTCCTAAAATTCTACAGGAAAACCCTGTTATCCAGGCAAGCGCATACACACACACACACACACACACACACACACACACAATTTTCTCTATTTTATTTGATTTTTTACATATATATATAAAAACACGTATTTCATGTATTTACACATATATTTAGTATGTACATATATGTATAAACATACTTATACATACACATATGCATGCGCTTTCCTCCCATTAGTGGGATAATATTTTGCTTCAAATGACATTTTCCCTTTGGAGCTCTTTTCAAATACGTAAAGATCTACCTTATTTTCGAAACTGCTGCACAGTAGCCCAGAGCCTGAATTTACCATAATTCATCCACTCCTTTTCCTACTGGTGGTCCTTTAGGAGACTTTTTTTTCTATTGTGAATAATGTTGCATTGGCCATGCTTATAAGTGCTGCTGAGTGCATCTGTGGATCTCTGAGCACAGATGTCTAGAAGTAGAATAGATGGGTTGAAGGTGATGCATAATTTTAGCTTTGGCTAAATCCTGCCAAATTACTGCCCCAAGAGGATTTAACTATTTATACTTCCTCCTATCCTTGCCTCTTTACTCATATCATCGTATAAATCTTTTTAGTTTTTGTTCTTAAGAGGAGAAGTGTATTTATTGTTCAAAATTTGAAAATATCTTAAATAATATTTCTTCCTTTTAATTTCAGTAACTGCATTTTTTTTCTTAAAATTTGTCCTTTTCTCTGTTGGATTGTTGATTTTATCTTTATTGGTTTGTAGAACCTCTTAATACAACCTGAATAATAAGCCTTTGTCATCAATAAATGCCATGAATGTTTCCTCTTGGTGTGTTAGTTTTGTCTTTTGTTCCATTTATGATGTCTTTGATCATATAGAATATTAAATTTCTTATAAGTTCTTCTTCCTTTATGAATTATTGGAGAGTTGCTTTAGGAAGGAGTTCAAGCCCCAAACCTGATAATTTTATAGTTTTGTTCAATCGAGAGAGTATCTAATTCAAGATATCAATAAAGATGTATAGACAAAGAAATATTTGAAATTGTCCTGGAAGAGTCATTTTTCTACCAGGCAGAGATGGAGATAAGACAATCTAAGGAAAGGACAGGGTGAACCAAAACAACCAGCAGGAAGACTCCAGGCCTTTCCTTGAACATAACTGATGGTTTACTTCTCTTTCTTTTATACACAAATGGTAGCACACTGAACAAATCATCCTGCATCTTGCTGTTATCCCTTAGCAACACATCTTTAAACTATTTGCATGATCATCCTACAGGGTATCCCCATTGCTTGTGACCAATGCACAGAATTCTACTGTAGGTGAAAAACATCCTTTATCACTCCTCTCATGATGATTCCTTCTGATCTTTTGATAATATAAACAGTACTACCATAAAAGAAGGTTCTATTATGTCATTTCTCATAGGTTAGAGACTTTCCATAGGATGAATTCCTAACAAATTGCTGAGTCAAAGGATGCACATTTACAATTTTGATAGATGTAGAAAATTTGCCTCCTCTAGGTTTGTGCCAGTATGTTACACATGAGTGGGCTGCAGATCCTCACAAGTATTTTCATGCTTTTTAAATTTTGCCAATATAATAGGCAAAAATATATATCTCTGTATGATTTTATTTGCCTTCTTTTATAAGTGAGGCTAAACATCTTTTCATGTTTTTAAAAACTATCTGCATTTCTTTTTCAGTGATCTGTCTACTTACATTCTTGGCCCATTTTTCCATTAAAATGCTTAGTGATTTTCTTATTGATTTGTACGTATTCCTTATACATTAGGGAAATTAGCCTTTCTCTGTAGTATGATTCATGAATTTTTCTCAGGTTGTATTTTATTGTTGTTTTGTTTTTACTTTATATATAAAAGATCTTGGCATGGGGAAGGTTTTTATGTAATTAAGTCTCTTGTTTTTTTATATGGTTTGTGGGTCCTGTGTTATATTCAGGCCCAGAATGGCCTAAGGCCACTCTAAGGCTATATAAGAGAATTTCTCACAGGGTTTCATCTAGTATTTTTAAGACTTCGTTTTTAATATTTGCATTGATCTACATGTAGACTCTGAGCTATAGATCCACTTATTTCTCCCCAGCTCCTTAACACTTCCCTGATACAAGATTTTACAACATTTTGTAATTACTTGATGACTAATGTTTTCCCCCAATTGATTTTGACATCTGTGAGAGCAGAAACTTTGATTTCATGCTTCCATTCCCTCATTTACCCTGCCCTTTAATCCACTTCAACCCCAGCCCCAAGCCTCTGACAAGGAGACAGTTCTTGATGGCTGGGGTGATAAGATTCCACCGGAGTGGGGATGAGGCCTGTTCGGGGAGGGACTGAGAAGGAGATGGGCAAGTTCTTGGCCAGGGCCTTTTCATTAAATCCTGGCTCTTTGCAAGTGCAAGTGCCAAGTGAGTCATTCTGACACATGTAGGGATGGCATCCTGAGGGGGAGAGAATTATGGTGGAAATATCCAAGCCTACCCGGAGCCAGGCTTCTCAGCTGGTGCTGCAGACAGGCAGCCACTCACAGCACACAGCCCAGCAATAGCACGCCAGCTTGCAGGAGGTGGAAAACTGCAGGTGCAAACACAGGCTCTCTCCACAGGCTACCAGCAGTAACCGGGGACAGGTATGCTCAATGGACAGCAACTGTGGAGTCCTCTCAGCTCAGCCAGGGAGGATATCACTAGCAGAGGTGCTCCAGGGTGGGGGTGAGCAGGTGATGTCATGGGCCTGGGGGGAACATCTGGACAGCACCAGGCCCAAAGAGAAGTATGTTGCCTAGCTGAGCACTAACAGCAATGACCTGCAATCTGTTCCACACTGTTCTAGGGCCCAGGAGGACACAGAGTTGGTTTCTGATTCAGATAAGTAAGGCAAGTAATACAGGCCCAAGGGAGCAGAAAGGGGAACAGGGTCCAGGTTGCACTGAGGAATAGGGAGGAAGAAGCAAGTGCATCTCTTGAGACAACCTGGAAAACTCGGGAGGAACTGGCACAGAAGCCCCCAGCAAACTGTGAGGGAATCTGCTTTGGAGAGTGGAGACCTAAGGCCACCTTTAAAAGCAATTAAGAAGAAAGCAGATGGGATGGATAGGCAGAATATTCCTATCCCCTCAAATATTCCTATCCTAATCCCTGGAATCTGTGAATTTGTTGATTTACATGGTCAAAGGGGCCTTGCAGATGTGATTAAAAATTTTGAGATGGACAAACAATTCAAATCATCATTTGGGGGGCTTCATATAGTCACCAAGTTCCTTTGTGAGACAATAGCCAGAGTCCGAGAAGATGTGAGGGGAGGAAAGGGAGGGAGGGAAAGGGTAGGGAGAAGGGGAAGGAAGGTGAGAGAGATTGAGATTTGAAGATGGAAGGAGGTGGCCATGAGCCAAGGGTTGTGGGTGGCCTCTGGAAGCTGGAAAAGGAAATGGATTCTCTCCCAGAAACTCCAGAAGGAACAAAACCTTGCAGGCACCTTGGTAGCAGGACTTCTGATCTCAGAATCATACAATAATAAATCTGTGTTGTTTTAAGCCACTGAGTTTGTGGTAATTTGCTGCAACCTCAATAGAAACTAATGCCATGGGTTAAATAGTTGGATAGATCTCATTCTTCCTGCAATTCCTTCTGGAAGATCCCATGTAGCCTGGGATTCTGGACAGTTGTCCCTCAGGCCTTCCCCACACAACATGCTGGGTCTTGGCAAGAACTGGGCTGGAGCAGGCAGAAGGACGAGGACTGCCGTGAAGCCACCTGCCTTGGCAATTCTCGCCTCTGTGCTTCTCATCTGGAGCGCAGTGAGGATACAAGGTGCTAACCCTCTAAAGAGGTTGGAGCTGGGCAAGCATCTGAAACCACTGGGTTTTAAAATAGAGGTAAAATCAAAGTTGTCCTTTAGAAAACTGTGAGCAATCTCTCTCAAATTCCAGGGCCAGCAAATATCTGATTTCCCATTAGATGGCTTTTTGCCGTTTCTGCAAGGAGTTTGGTTCTGCTTAGAATTCTACAATTGCTTATGGATTAGCTACTTCAGAGGTGGAATCTGTGCATGTGAATTTTCAAAATTATTTATTTATTATTTTTTCAATACTGAGGATTGAACCCAGGGGCATTCCTACCACTGAACTATATCTCCAGCCCCCTTTTTTTTTAAAAAAAATTTTGAGACAGGTTCTCACTAAGTGGTCCATGCTATCTTCAAATTTGTGATGCTCCTGCCTTAGACTCCCAAATTGCTGGGATTGTGTGTGAACTTTTAAAAAGCGATAGGAAAATGTAAAGTCACACACAGACGACCTGGTAAAAGATTTCCAAGTTGTGATATCAGGGTACAAAGAGGTAGCCATTTATTTGGTCATCCATACATTCCTTCAGTCAACACATCTTTAATAAGCATCTAGCATGTGCCAGATACTGTTTGAGTGCCTGAAGATATGGTGATGAGAAAAAACAGACTTGGTCCCCACCCTCATGAAACACGCTGCCCAGAGAGAGAAGTGAAGGTACAGAAAGGCAGATGCCGTGTGTGACGAGATGGTGTCCCGAATGCCCTTGACCATCACTCCTCCGTCCTCACCCGGGAGGGAGCATTGGACCAATCTACTGGACATGAGGAAAGAGAGAGTCAGAGATGAAGGATCTGCAAGTGAAGAGACGACCAGACGCCTCCGAGTCCCCTGCACAGGGCGTCCCCAGGACCTTTACAGAATCTCTGGACTCCCACGCTTCCATTCTTCAGAATGCAGATCCGGCACAGGAGGGTGGCTGTGACTCTCGACAACAGATGACATCACACGCTTGGGGAAATAGGACGAATCCGTCACTTCTCAACCTTTAAACCATGTGCCCTCCTGTGGTAAGTATAAAAAATTGACTCCCTTTTAAGCACTTGAAATTTCAAGATATATTAGACAGCCTAACTGAAAACAAACTGCAGCAAAACAAAAGGTAATTGTAAAAGAATGTTCTGGATTCGACCAGGATAGGTATTTTAGTTTATCTGCCATGGCAGCTGTGAAGTCATGGAGCAAAGGGTGGAAGAGGGTGCTGCTCTGTCACCTGAACTCAGGGCCACCGTGCTTGCCATCCAGCCTCATGGGCTCTGCTCCAAGTTCCGACACCACGGGGACTGTCCCAGTCAGTCACTGCTGACAGTGATAATGTAGACCAGTATTTGCGTATCTGACTTCTTACCATACTAGAGAATAATTACCAAATATTCTATCAGTGGATAAACAAATTTCATACTACCTAAACACAATCTTCAAACACATCACTTATGTCACAGTAAGGTGCACAGATAAATTAAGTGAGCTTATAGTCAGAATTCATGATTTCAAAACTCAATCCCATCCCTTCTCAGCTACTGGACAAGCTACTTCACCTCATGTGTCTTAATTTCTTAATTTGAAAAATGTGAAAATGATAGCTATTATTTCTATATGTTTCACTTATAAATGTCAGTCATTGATTCATTTATTCTTTCAATAGTTATTGTATATCCACCAAGTATCAGACACAGTGCAAGGGGATAGCATATTTTAATAACTAGTACATTCTAAATCTTCTGAAAGATGCTGGTAGTGTGCAGTTACAGAGTAAATCTTAGTTTTCAGTTAGTTTTATTTACTTTTTGATATATTTTTGCTGTGTTTGCTATTGCCTTAATATAAAGTATAATAGACTGTAAAAAAATCACGTGATTAATTCACCCCTTATTTTACTCTTCAGAGTTCTCAGGAATCACAAAATGTTAGACAAACCAACCAACCAGCAGATAATAGAAAACATGCAGTAGCAAAGCAGCATGTATGCAGACTTAAAAAAATAAGTTAACAGCTAATGATCCATGGCAAGATACTCTCTGAAGTACCTTACAAATGACATCTATGAATGAAGTAGAGCCCTTCAGAAAGAATTGAAAAATGTGGCAATATGACCTGAGCCACTGTGTTTTCCTGACTGCATATTCCTGGTTCTGTAACACTTAACAGAGGTTGTGTGATTATAGATTACTTCTTTTCTAGGATGCCAATTGTATGAGAATTAAATTCTGAACCAGAAATACTTACTTTTGCTTCTTCTGAACTCCCACAAAAAGACAAAAGTCACCCTCAGAAGCTGTGTGTCATCTGCTGGGTGCAGTGGCACACATCTGCCTATAATCCCAGCAGTTTGGGAGGCTGAGGCAGAAGGATTGCAAGTTCAAAGGCAGCTTCAGCAATTTAGTGAGGCCCTAAGCAACTCAGTGAGGCCCCGTCTTAAAAAAAAAAAAAAAAAGATGAAGAAGCAGCAGCAAAGCAGAAGAAGCTGTGTGTCAGCTTAGAAATCACCATGGAATAAAGCAAGGGCTTTGGGTATGGACATACCTCTTAACAGAGCTGGTTTCCTGGCCTCAACTTTAGAGTGAATACCATCCTTAGAATCAGCCAATCCTGGTGGAGGTTCCAGGAGTATTGGACTTAAAAATTTTCCTTCATGCTGTTGGAAGAAGACACTATTAAAACAGAAGAGAAATAGAAAAACCAGGAAACTGTGGCCACGTAGCAAACATGACAAAATGACCACTAAAACAGAAAAGTTCATTTTAGCATTTGTGTTACTTTTAGGAAAAATAAATAAATAAAACACCTTTGGACACGACCTGAATTTGTGAGATAACTACCACTATTTTGAAAGAAAATCGCATAATTGTAAAGAATATAATACTTTATATTCATGCTTGTATTGTTTCCAGTTCAAATAAGACTTTAAACATCTCATTAGATGCCCTTTAATCTGAAAAAAAAGGCTTTTAACAATAGTTTCAAATTTGGCTTAATTTAGAGATATCTTGGAATATAGATTGCACCTTCTAATTACATATTTGTAACAACTTATTAAGGTGTCTGTTTTAAACTTTCTATAAATAGGTACAGCATACCAGAAACCATTTCCAGCTCATTTTTCCCCTCATTAGTATTATGTACACTTGAGACCAGAGTCAAGTTTTAACCCTTTACTCCACATGTATGCTTATTTTATTGAAATGATAATATCATCAGTACAACCTAATTTATCACAAACTAATCTCTAGCAAATAATGAATTTTCATGACTGAGCCACACTGTCCTCTGGACCCTTGTAGAAGCTCTTCTTTCTGTCTTCCACATGCCATCCCTCTTAGCATGCCAACTTCTCATCTGCTGAGTCCAGCTTAGAGATAACCTCCTCCAGGAAGCCTTCCCTGATTTTCTAAGATCGGATTAGGTGCACCTTCTGCTGCCTCCCATGCTGCCTTGTGCTTCTTCCTGTCACAGGCCTATTGTGGTAAGTTAGACTGACTTACTAGAATCTACCCATGGCTCTCAAACTTAGTGTTCTCAAGATTTTCTGGATTTTTAAAAATTATTGAGGACCCCAAAGAGCTTTTGCTTATGTGGATTATGATATTAGAAACTAAAATTTAAAAATTCTTAACATTTTTGTTTATTGGTTCATATAAATGTAACAATAAGAAACCTATGAGAAGTTGATATCTAAGAACATATTTTTATGGAAATAACTACAGTATTTTTCAAATGTAAATTTCAGAAAGAAAGTTGGTGGTGCTTCACATTTTTGCAGTAGACTTCCCATATCTATTTCTGTTTTCAATATTTGGGAGGTTGAAATATATGAGGAATATACAGTCATTTATATATATAAATATGTGTGTGTATGCGTGTGTGTGTCCCTTAACAGTTCTGTTGAAAGAAGATACTATTAAATAAATATACATAGCTTATTTAAATAAATATATATCTTATTTTAAATAAATACATAACTTATTTAATAGTGAATATGAATATATATACACACAGTGTGGAGAAGAGAAGTACATTTCAATAATCTTTTCAGGTAATTGTGGATATTGGTCTTTGATACTAGGCTAAAACTGAACAAGTGGTAGATTCTTAAAGTTTAATTTCAACGTGTTATCTAAAAGCAAATTAGTGAACTTTATGTGTTCTGTTACATTAAACCTATTGGTCTGTTATTTTCACTTTGGATGCAACATTTATCCATGCATGATTTTTTAACTTCATGCATTTTTGCTTACTTGGAAAAGACTGGTTCACTGTGTTATGCACTTTATTTTAATTTGACAATTTCATCATATAATATCAAGTAATCAATTTGTTAATATCACCATCATTCTCACTGGAAAGTCTCTAATTATTGGAAAGCTGCAAGTTTATGTTTTCAAAAACGCTTTCATTTGAAAGTTCAAGTTTTATTGTTGTCAACAAATACTCTTTTTCCTGATGTGATAAGATCAATTTTTTTTTCATTTTTGAGAAAACACCTGCCAAATACCTAAGTTTGAACAACCAACTTGTCCATCATTCTTTCAAGTAAAAATTACATCCCTTGTAAAATGTGGCTGGCTCAGCTTGTAACTCGGACAAACACACCCATGGCTCTCTGTAGCAATGTGCCTCATAGGGACCTCCCATTTCATTTCAGGGAAGATTCAAAACAGGTATACTGCAGGTTGAAATATAATAAAAGTAATCATTTCTCCTGCTTTGTCAAGGACATTTTTCAGTGAAAGTGTCTTTTCACGTGCATGTGTTAGGGTGGGGACAACACAACTACTAACACATTTGGTGTCACTTTATTGACTCTTGTTAAGGAACCCGTAGTTTTACCCACCAGTACTTTGGCACCATGAATGCAAATGCCATCTTAGCATCATTAGGAGCATAGCTTTGACCTTGATGACCCTCTGGAAGGATCCTGTGAACCCCAGGATTTTGGGTCATACTTTGAAACCTCCTACTTGAACATAAGTAGGACCCTAAGGCCTACCTAGCACAGACCTTGGTACCAAGAAATGCTCAATAAAGATTTGCTGAATGAATGAATAACTCAGAGGAGCTCAGTTTTCTTTTTGAAAAGTCCTACTTTTCTTTTTTCTACTTTTTGGGGGGTGATTTGAATATTTGCAAAATGTTATCTAAAATATACTAAGCATTTCTCTCTTACAGAGAGTGTTCTGAATCTAAATTAATCTAGTGACTCAGGGTCATCTGTGAGCATCAGCTGGAATACAGTGAGATTATGTTGGATGTTGTCTCTGCAATAAATTATGTCAACTTCATATGGGGATTTTACTTGTTTCTTGGTTTCTCTTTTGTTTGCATCCTTCATTGCTGACCAGCTCTCAGCTGTCACTTAATGATGATGTTAATGTTAAGACCCTAAAGAAATGCCTATAATCTCCTCCTTTTCATGTAGTTTTATAATCCATAAGCTCAGAATAGGAAGTCGAATAGATCTACAGAGATTCTGTGTTGCCCCTTGAATCAAATGCATGAGGTTTTAGTGCAGGGATTTTTCCAAGATTTATTTAGTTAATCGGAGGCCTCTATTTTTTTTCTGGTCCTGAGCCATCTCCTGTCAACCTGAAATTTCAGAATAGACAAGTTTTGGATAGAGGAGGTTTTGCTGTGTGATTCCAAAAACATACCCCAAAATATACCAACTACTTATTCAAGTTTAATGCAACCATATGTCTGTTGTTACAGAGATGAAGGTAGATTTATTTTGAAAACTCTTCCAGTTGCTATCATTAAAACAAACACAAATAATTGGACAGAGGAGCTTCTGTGGCAATGTGGGAAGGGCCTTTTAAACAATTTGAACATTCATTGTTAAACACCTAATACTGAGGGGTGGGGTTATAGCTCAGTGGTAGAGCGGTTGCCTAACATTTGTGAGGAACTGGGTTTGATCTTCAGCACCACATAAAAATAAATAAAATAAAGGTATTGTGTCTATCTACAACAACAACAAAACCACAAAAACAAAAAACACCAAACAAACAAACAAACAAACAAAAAACCCTAATACTGAAAGCCAAGCATGGTGGCACAGGCCTGTAATCCCAGGGACTTGAAAGGTTAAAACAAGAAGATGACAAGTTCAAGGTCAGCCTCAGTAACTTATTGAGATCCTGTCTCAAAATAAAAATATTTGTGGAAATCTCTCAGTGGTAAAGCCACCTCCTGGGTTCAATCTCTAGTACCAAACAAAAACCTAATACTGAAACTTTTGAACTCAACTTATCCTGTATTAATTTAGTTGTATTATTTTGTAAGGTAGCTACAAATTAATGATGTTTTATGCTCATTTTTAAAAGAACCATTCATACCCACCAATGGCATCATTTTTATGTTAGTCCTGTTTAACTTATATTTTCCTATTTTCAAAGAGAAGGTGGTTCCTATGTGAGAAATATTAGGCCTCAAAATTGTGCTCATAGAATACTGATTATGACTTCTAGATGTCCAGACAGTGAGAAGCCAAAAGCCTTTTTTTTAAGATAAAAATGAATGTACTTAACTACATTGTTACTAATTACATCACTTCTCACAACTGCAATTTAGTCCAGAAATTCAGAAAAAAAACTTAGCTGTCATCCATCTCTCTTTGCAGAGGTGACCCCAGGATATTATGCCAGAAGAAGAAGCTGTCCAGGTCTTAGATAGGAATGAGGACAAAATGCCCAAGTTCAGGTTCTATTTAGGCAGCTGGGCTCCAGCCTTTCTTCCAACCCACATTAAATAAACGGAGACACTTCCTAAGGGAGGGATCCCTACATGCTTGTGGGGGTTGAGGGCTTCCCTTCTCCTCATGCCTGGAGGCCCGTGAGAGGGCCATGGGGGTTGTGAAGACCCAGCTCCTTGCCTTGAGGCCTTCACCGAACCTAGGCACACCTCGGGGTGGAGATGCAGAAAATTGGGGGACCCACTGGGTAAGGGGTCTAGACATTTACTGGTAGACTATATTCTTCTCAAGATATCTGCAAAGGCAGGAACATGGCATTAAACATAAAAATCTGGGCTGGGGTTGTAGCTTGGTGGTAGAGTGCTTGCCTAGCATGTGTGAGTCACTGGGTTCCATCTACAGGACCACAAAAAATAAATAAATAAAATAAAGGTATTGTGTCTACCTACAACTAAAAAAAAACCCACACACACACACACACATAAAAGTCTTGCTCACCACCTTTGGAGATGTGACTTGTCTGTTATTTGGGGACAGCCGATTGCAGCCCATTAGATTGACAGAACTCACCATCTTCCCCTCCACTCCTAGTATAGCCGCACCTGGGAAAACAGCCTCCAGGAGCAATTAGTGAGCTTTGGGGTAAGGAATTCACCAAAGACTCAAGGTGCCGCCAAACCAGGTCTGTTTTCCTGCTGCGCAGAACACCAGTCACTGAAATGACGAGTTGGACAATGAGTGAGTTGATTCCCAAGGTGGCCAACTGTGTGGAGAGGATAGAGCAAGTTTCAAATCCACTTCACTGAGGACAGGGTTTGGGGATATTTATGGGGTGGTGTGGGGAAAGGTGATTGGGTCAAACTTTGTCAACTGTTACCATCATCAGAGGCATTATCTGCAGTCAACTGAAAGTAAGTGACTAACAGCTGGTGAAGTTTAGAGGATTTTTTAGGAACAGAGAGCAGGTGGCTTACTCAGGCTTTTCCCCCCTTCCAAGGTGCTCTTTGAAGGCGATTCAAAAAGCCTAAAACCAGTTGGAAGGTGGGGACTCAAAGGTTTCCACGCCCATTTTCAGGCCACAAAGAGTGGGTCTTACAGGTCATCAAATTGTTAGATTCCATTTTTGGGAGAGGTGTTTTAGTCAGCTGGAAATGCTCAAACTTTGACTTAAATATAATTTATCACAGCAATTGTCAGACGAGCCTTAGCTTTCCAAGTTGATATAACAAAGATTCACTGTACAATGACAGGATGAAAAAGAGAGAAAGTTTTTCCTGGATTAGGCTAACGTTTCAGGGACCCTTAAACCAGAAGAGCAAGATAAGAGAGGTCTCTTCCAGACCTCCCAGGGTTCAAATAAGGTGTCCCGAAACTCAAGCCAAGAATGCCCAAACCTCAATTTTCAATAATAATTACATATTGATTTTTTATTGAACTCTTACTATGTGAATGGCACTTATGCTGAGCTGATGAGGATTATCTCATTTTAATCTTCAGATATTCCTTTGAAGTAGAGGCAACTCACACACTGAACACACATACAGCACAATTTTTCATATCTCTGGTATATATGAAGAATGTGGACACCAATTGGTGTCTTTGAGGGCCATGATGTAAGAGTGTCTGGGATGCAGTGCTCTAACCTTCTGATAGAAGGAGACAAGCAAATGGATTCTGCCGTCCGAGAGATGTTATTGATTACCTACTATGTGCGAAGTGCTAGCCACTGGGGATACAGCAGCCACCCCAACAAAATATCTGCCTTCACAGAACTACGTGACAATAAACTAAAGAAATAAGCAAACTATGAAACATGTTATATCACTCATGCTAAGGAGAAAAGTAAAGCAGGGAAGGGAATAGGGCTGCAAATTGTAGGTAAAATGATGACCTCAGGGAGTTTTCATCGAGTCACTGCAAATTAACAAGCAAATAAGATAATTTCAGAATAGCAAATTTTGTGAAATAATAGATTGGAATAAAGGGGACTTGAATTTGGGGAAGAAGGTGGCTTGAGATCGTTTGGCCAATAATGGCCTCCCCGAAGAATGACATTTGAATGACCCTTTGATGAGCAGCCATCCACCATGGGAAGAAGAACTGGGGGAAGGCTTTCAGATGGTGCTGGGGTGAGATTGAGCTTGGTGGATTTGAGAAACAGAAGGAAGGGCCCCACAACCAGCATATGATGAATACAGAGGGGGGATCATGATGCAAACTAAAGTCCAAGAGGCACTGTGTAATATTTTCACTAGCCTATCTTCTGGATGAAGAAATTGGGGCTCAGGGAGCTACCATCTAAGTTGCATGGTGCCAGAGTTCATGCCTACAGCTGTCCACTCATGCTCGCCCCATCCTAGCAGCACCCAGCTTGTGGACAGTTCCAGATTATGGAATAGATGTGTGAGCAAACATTGCATGCCAGTCTGGTTACTCTGAGAGAACCCAGAATACAAATATATCTACGTTAGTGATTTCCATGCAAGCTCACTTGGGTGAGGGCCAAAAGGAGGCCTGGGTGGCTACTTCCAGGTTACTCCCAGGAAGTTTGGAACTAGATATTTAATTTCAATGCCTGAAACGCCCACTGAGGGGAAAAGGTCCCTCCAAATCTGGTGGTCTTTAATCCTAGGCCAGGAGCCTCCAGCCTTCATTCAATAAGCTCAGGCACATGGTATGACCAGCAGGAGCCAGCAGGACACAGCAGGGAGAGAAGCCACCCTCTGCATATGTCTTACCTCCCTGTTTCCCTCTATGTCACTATATGTGCTCTCAGGACTTTCTAGAAAAACACCTTTTTGTAGGCAATCAGCAAATGGAACAGTTTTGAAAAAAATTGACTTTTCTGAAAATTAGAGTTCAGTCTCCTGCTTTTGCTCACTTTTTATCCTACCTTCCTCCACTACCATGAAGCCCTCAAAGCCAGTGGGACTCCTGCGCCTGTACTTCAGGAGTGATTTTGGCTATCGCAGGAATTGAGTCTTGGTGGAAGATAGCATTTTCTGCCTTTTTGCCTAAGTCCCAGATCTTCCCATTGACACCAGTTACCTGTAGGGCCCCCAGGGTCCTTGAATCAGACCATGGAATGGGAAGAGCTGCCAGCTCCTAGGGAGGCTACCTGGTCACAGAAGTCTGGACTCCCTGTCTCTGTCCTGGCTGCTGCATCGCTCTTGGGCTCAGTGTGCTGGGTCTTTTCTCCATCTGAGCCTCCTGCATACAGGGGGAGTCCCCTAGCTCCTTTTGTTCACCTTTTCTTCCAAGTCTTGGGTCCTAGACACGGTTTTCTGGAATGATCGCTTTTCTCAATGTTCCCTTGCAGTTCTGTGATTCTGAACCTACTCCTGTCTCCCTCCCCGCCAAGCCTCCTTTTGGCCCTCATTGCCAGGCAATCAGGCTGACTGGTGTTGCCACTGTTGGGACCACGTTGCTGACTCCTGACCACCCTTTTTCAGAGGGCTTCTGCTTTTGCTCCTATTTTTATGCCTTAGTTTCTTTGGTTTCTGATAAAATTTCTCCTGATCCCACTCTTATTCAGCTGTAGCTCTTTGCTTGAGATGATGGGTTATTTTTCTTTCACATCATCTTTCAGATGCATTGGTCACCTAACCACAGAGCTGTCCACGCTGGTAAAGAGCAAGAGCAAGTAAATGCTGCCAGAAGTTCTCTTTCATCTCAGGGTGGAAAATGTGGTCTTTGAAAGACAGTAACCACTCCCCACAGCTCAGAGGTGACAAACCGAGGCTCAATTATAGCTGGTCTTAAACAGGCTGCCCTTCTGTGGCTCCATTTTTTTGTCTCTAAAATGGGGTGAAAACAGTACTTATTTTTGAATGACTGTTGAAGGACATTAAAACAACAACAACAACTCAAAGGGTCTGGCATGGTGGCACATGCCTATAATCCCAGCTACTTGGGAGCTTGATACAGGAGGATCACAAGTTGGAGGCCAGTCTGGGTAACTTAGTGAGACGCTGTCTTAAAATAAAAAAACAAAAGCGCTGGGGATGTGGCTTGGTGGTCGAGCACTTGCCTATCCTGCAGGAGGCCCTGGGTTTGATCCCCAGCACCACAAAACAAAACAACAAAACTGCTTTCCACGTTACCATGCTCATGGAAGTTGACCAGGAGAGGCTGCTGGTCCTGGAGATGCAGTGAGCTTCTCTCCCAGGTGTCAGTGCCTCTTCCTCGCCTTGGGCAATGGGGCTTATTTCTCTGTACTCCCCTTTTCTCCCTGGATGGAATCTGGTGCCTGATGTGACTAAGTCTCCAATATGCCCTGCTGATGGGGTCATCAGGGAAATGTGCACATAGCCTTCCTTAGATTATTCCTCCATCACCCCACCCATACTTGGAAGTTCTTTCTAGGTTGCTTGTCCCAGCCAGCTGCAGAAAAAATAAGCAAAGAATAATTTCCTTTCCAACTGTGCATTTGCAGTACATATTCCTAGGCTTCTGTGTTGGACACAGTTCAGTGGAGATGACCTATCTGCGAGATTTTAAGCCATCTTAGATTTTTTACGGATTCTGTATTTGGATCTTTCATTAAACCCAGTGCTCAAGGTAATCGCTGATTTTCTCCCTATTATACCCCAGACTTACCATGCTCCATTTTCTACATCCCCACTTTTGACCCTCAGTGTTTGCTTTGATTTTTCAATGGCACAGGAATTCAATCCAAAGGATTTGTTATTTTTCAGGACAGTTTGCACCCGAAAGAAAAGCAAAAAGTATCTTCTGCCTCTAAAGTTTACTTGTACTCTAAATAGAACTAGATTTTGTTTAAAAATGTCACCGATGGAACTTATTTGTTCTGTCTGTCCACAATAAACTTACCTATTGCTAATTTCCCTATGAAAATAAGATAAAAATTTGGTTTGATGCCTGTCTGTCTCATTAGTGTGAAAGTTTCAGGAGTCCAGTGGGTCCAGCAACAAGATCTGGCTGGTTTATTGTGTGTCCTCGGTACTTGTGTACAGTTTGACCTACAGGGCGGCTCTCAATTGATGTTTGTTGAATGAATATATGCAATTTTAAAGACTGATTCTTACATTAAAAAAGAATCCTGCCCGAATATTTTGCATCATTTAGTCCTATGGTGACCCTGTGAATTAAGAAGGTGCTGACCTCCTCGCTCCTGCTGGGGCTTCAGGCGTGATTTGTTGAATTTCAGATGCATATTCACTTGGGAAATAATTCACTGCAGAAATGTTAGAAGCTATAAATACACAGACTCTAATCAAGTCCAAAGGAATTAAAGATCTAACACGGAGTAAGTGAAGCCCCCACTGGAAAGCTGATAGGTTCATTAGGAAAAATTTATGAGATGTTAGAAAAGATGATTAAATCTAAGCTAATCATACATTTGGCATTTTTATAGAAGCAGTTGGTGTACATGGCAAAGGAGTTCACTGGTTTTATTAACCTCATTATTTAGCATGTTGTGTTTACAAAATCTAAAAAGTCAATAACAGTAATTAAGCAGGGGAATGTAAAAAAAAATAAGAGAACCTAGGTGAGTTGGTTAAACCAAGGGGTTTTAACCACCTGGCGGAGGTGTTCTTCAGAAGAAAAAGAAGGAGAGAGAGAGAGAGAGAGAGAGAGAGAGAGAGAGAAGGGAGAGGGAGGAAGGAAGGAAGGAAGGGAGGGAGGTGGGGGGAGGGAAGGAATGGACAGGGAAAAGGAGAGTCATTATTTGATTTCCTTTCAGCTGCGGAGTTCTCAAGCCTTCGCTCATCTTCTCTCCAATCTGCTGCCTCAGTGAATGGGTTTATTTTGATGACATATTGAAACATCCTGGGACAGCCATTTCCTTGGGTTCAGTGATCAGCCAGATGGACAGGGCGTATGGCCACAGCCTACCTTGGCCACTCAGCCCTCCCTTACCCTCTGCTGAGGACCTGCAGGCTCCTTCCACAGGAAATCAAAGTGGACCCGGTGATGGAAATGTGCCAGGCCCCCCTGGGCATCTGGTTTCCACCCCTTCTTCCTCTTTTATTTCCTAGTTTATTCTTCAGAACACCCATCTCCAAAAGTCTCCACAAAAGGAAATTTTCATTGATTAGAATAATGCATATGTAGCAGAGGAATACTACTTGTTAAATATCCTTTTGGAGAATCACAATGACCATATATATGAAAACTGTAAAAGTCTCGCAATAAACCAAGCGTGGTGGTGCACAGCTATAATCTCAGTGACTCAGGAGGCTGAGGAAGGAGGCTCACAAGTTCAAAGCCAGCCTCAACAATTTAGTAAGGCCCTAAGCAACTCAGCAAAACCCTGTCTCAAAACAAGAAGTAAAAAGTGGCTCAGTGGTTAAGCACTCCCGGGTTCAATCCCCGGTACCAAAAAAAAAAAAAAAAAAAAAAAGTTTTATAATAAGAAAAAAAAATCATTTAATTAAATTTTTCTCAAAACTTATTTTAGCCCAGTGGACAGTATCCCCCAGAACACTGGAAGACCTCCTGAGTGGAGAGGCAGCGCCACTTACATGGTGAAGCTGAAACGTGGTAAGAATCTCAGAAGTCCCAATTTGGGGGTGTGGGGGATTTTCAGTCTATTTCATCACGACTTGGTGCCATTTGACATTGTCTGAGCACCGCTGTGCAGCATCAACCCACTGTTAACCCACAGTGGCTGTTACAGGACTAGAAAGATGGGTGAAGGTAGTCTCTGACTAGAGAGTTTATCATCCTGTGCCGAGGAACAGACGAGTACATGACCAAAGACCCTTGGAGGAAATGCAAGAGATGGAAGAAGGAACAGACCTACCGTGTGTCTAAGAAAAGTCTTAGCAAAGGGGGCAGCACCGAAAGGGTCTTTGAGAGGAGCTCACATTTCAAAAGACTGAGATGGGCATTTGTTGGTGGTGGGAAGTGTTGAAAGCATGGAGGTATTTGGAAACAAGTGGCCCTAGGTGGCTGGATGTGGACAGCATGCAGGGAATTAGTAAAAGGTCACCCCAGATAGGGATACAGCAGCCTGGGCACAGCAGGGCTCACAGTGCAGTTCTAGACGATGGCTGGGTTCTGTGCACGACGGGTAGCCACGGAAGAAAGTGATCTGATGAGAGCCCGTTTTAGGAATAATGGAAATATTGATGTCTGTTATAGTTTGCATCTGGAATATTCCATGATGTTTGGTCCACAATGCAGCCCGGTCTGCAATGCAGCCTGGTCTGCAATGCAGCCACGCTCAGAGGTGGGTTTTGGGGGGAAATGATTGAATCGTGAGGGGAGCGCTTTGCTCAGTCACGCCCTTCGCCCTGAGTCCTGCCTCCCCATAGGTCCAGAAACAGTGGAGCTAGCCACCCGTGGACTGAAACCTGTGACACCCTGAGCCAGAATATGTCTTTCCTCCTCTAAGCTGTTTTCTCATCTATTCTGTCACCGTGACGGAAAGCTAACTAGCACAACAGCTATGACCAGTGAATGGTGGAAGAGGAAAAAAGGAAGCAGAGAAGCCAAAGAATATTCTATTTGAGTAGAAGTCGAGGGGAATGTTAATGGGAACCCAACTCAGGGGAGGTGGAGAATCCTAAACGACTCCTCAGGGTCAAATTCCAAATTCCTTGGCATGATTTAAAAGGTTCCCAAATCTGTCCCCTCCTTCTCTCTCAGAATCTCACCATCTTTGCTCCTCTTACAAGTTACTTTAAGCTCCTTGGGCATGCTGTGACCTCTCTTCCCTCTAAGGCTCTAAGGGGGGGTGGCCTGGTACCAGAGCAATGAAGTACTCAACTGAGATCGCATACGAAGCATTTCTGACCTACCCTGATATTTTTGAGGCACACACCTCATTGTAACTGAATTTTATTAGAAAGTTGCTGCTGTTCCTCCTTTTGCGGTCTATGTTTCTGTATCTGCCTATTTTTAGGAAAATTAAAACTATGCTAACAATGACCAGGAAATGACCTCATATTGTGAATACCTAAGTGCAGTGTTAACTATTTTGTTCATCTCTGACTGTACCCGCAGCATAGAAACAGCTCCTGGCACATAGTTTGTTAAATGAATGAGTGAACTAAGAATGCAGTGGAATGTCTGTGTGGGTAGCCTGGGCTCCCCTCAAGGAAGTTAGACATTTCAGAGGTCCAGCTCCGAGAGAGGGAGAGAGAGAGAGAGAGAGAGAGAGAGAGAGAGAGAGAGAGAGGGAGGGAGGGAGGGAGGGAGGGAGGGAGAGGGAGAAAGAGCAGTGCTTTGTGTCACTGCTCATTGGTTCTTGCTGGTGGAGGTAATTCAAAGACTCTAGTTCTGAGACACTCTGTTGAAGACTAGAACCCGGGGACCCAGGCTTTGCCATGGATTGTCCAAGTGTACCTAGTTGTGGGGTTCATGGACAAAGGCAGGGCTCAGGGAGTTCATGCCTGAAGCTGCTGTCCTCTTCACAACCCTAGAGTTTTTAGAGGTCATCTTCCTTGCAGGTGGTGGTGAGACATGACCCAGCACCGTGGGGTAGAAGACAGAGCGTAACTGTGGTGAGGGAACCTAGGGGACCAATGGGACTTGGAGACCGACTAAGGCATGTAGAAAAGAGAAACTCTCTTGCCTGTTTTTATCAATTTCCTAAAAGCTGCCAGATATCCGATGTGCATTCTTCTGTAAATACTAAGTTTCCAACTGGGAGCGGGGAGTTGTGGAAACCAGTTTTACTCTTATATTATTTTACTTTCCAAAGTTAACAAAGTTAAGTTAACTATAAGGAAACTGAAAGTACGCCTCCATTCCTGGCAATCAATGGGGAGGAATATGACAGCGATCTACTGGAAGTAAAATTTTGGAAAAACGTAGGTAGTGCACAAGAATGCGTCCTTACATGGGGGAAGAAAATGTTAGTTTTAATATGGCACAAATTGATCATTCTAGTAAAGAGAAAACAAGATCAGCAAATAAATAGTTGCCCTGAGACTATTTTAACACTTTAACACACTATTTTAATACTTTGACTATTTTAACACTTTACAAGTATCTCCTTCCTGACTTATGTGTGTATGTGTGTGTGTGTTGTATGTATACTTGTTTTTCTGTTTTTGGAAATGGAATCATGTTTATATGTTATTTTGTGTCCAGAGAGGAGAAATATTTTTATGGACCTGAAGCTTATAAAATTTGGGGATCTTTAAGAAATTATTTCAAATTTACAAATATAAACACATGTCCAGGGCCTTGGAAGGAGACTTGAAATTTAGCTTCGCTGTCTTATCACTCAGTAAATTCTTCTGTTTATGTCTGTTAGGGTTTAGATGTGAGGTGTCCCCCAAAGGCTCATGTGTGAGATAATGCAAGAAAGTTTAGAGGTGAAATGATTGGGTTACAAGCATCTTTACCTCATCAGTGGATTAATCTCCTGATAGGGATTAACTGAGTGGTGACTGTAGGCAGGCAGGATGGCTGGAAGGGTCACTGGGAGTGCCTTTGGGGTATATATCCCTAGAGAGGGACAGCGCTCTCTTTGCTTCCTGATTGTCAAATCCCGAGCCGCTTTCCTCCACCACACCCTTCCACTATGACGTTCTGCCTCGTCTCAGGCACAGAGCAACAGAGTTGCCTGTCTATGACTGAGACCTCTGAAACCAGGAGCACCTAGTAAACTTTTCATTCTCTAAAATTGCTCTTATCAGATCTTTTGGTCACGTTGACGAAAATAGTATCCCAGTTGGTTGGTTGTTTTAGTTTTTTTGTCCCTTCACTTAAAAGTACATGATGAGCATCCATAAGCTCCTTTACCACCTCATTTTCAAAAACTTATTTTAATGAGCGTACATTAAGCACCTTGTGTATAACTGGCACTGGGACCACTTAAGAAGAGGCTGAGGTGGCCATCCTCGGCACGCATCCATAAAGGAATCGCAGCAGACATGCAGAGTGGTGAAACCCAGAGAAACTGAATAAACCATTAAGATTCACTTGCTTTTAGTTATTTGGTTTTATCACCGATTTTCAAGATCATGTAGCTATTAGCTGTGCCATCGGTAACACCACTGATGTATGGTCACTATAGTAACAACTGTTCATGGTTTTTTTCTCAGGCACTCAGAGGACACCTTTTGTCTTTCTCACACCAGTTAAAACCACCCAGCTTCCACTTGGGTCTATGGGAGCGTCTGATAGGTGACCTTTTGATGCCAGGAAGCCCAGACTCCACCCTCATAACATGCTAATGCAGCAATTTTATGAACATGTGTCCTATGAAGAGCCATGAAGTTTAATGACACATGGGCAGACTGCCCAATAGGTCACTTTTCCTTAACTCCAGTCACTTTTCCCCATGCCTCTTCATGTTTATTTATCCCATAAAACCCCCTAAATCCTATCCTCAGGAAGGCAGATTTGAAATTTGGGGTTTCCCCCTCCTCACCATTGACACCTCATGAATAAATTCTTGCAAAATTGGTTTCAGTGATTGGCATACTGTATGATGGGCAAAACGAGCCTCCTCAGGCCTCTAGGCTGGCACTCTAAGTAGCCTGTGTGCCATTCATTCGGTTACTTCCTAGGCTTCTACAGTGAACCCTGGTGGCCCAGCACTTTCTAGGTTGCAGCTGAGAAAACTACCCAGTAATTCTGAGTTTTCTTCAAGTGACCTCTTCAAACTGGATTTCAGGAGGATGAGCTGTTCCACCTGCTGCCATCTCCAGCAGTCACATTGTCTTCTTGCCCTAAAGCAGACATTCCAAGAGCTCTTGTTCTAACAATACGGTTGATGGAGCTCGGTCCTGAGCGCTATCAAAAATAGATGTTATTATGTCAGTGATATAAATAATGTAGCTCCAAAAATGGGGAAAATGGATTTGAAGACTATGATTAAATATAGTTCAAATGTTGCTTAAGGTTAATCACTATAGCTTTTAAACTCTGAATTAGAAGGCAATTAATCCTTTTGTACTGCATTTGAAACACATACCATAAGGTGAAGGGAGCTTTACCTACCCGAGGAGAGGGAGCACGGAGTAGAGGTCAAGTGCATTTTCTGTTTTAATGTGTTCACTATAGAGATGTAAAAGCAACATTAGGATAACCCACATTGAAGCACACACAGACATATACCTCTTAAGCTACCAAAAAATACTGTTTATTCATGTTGTCACATTCATTTTTAAAAATTCTGTAAAAATGGGTTAATCTTTCTTAGCAGCCAAACAGTGCCTTACAACATGGTATGGATGATCCTGGAGTCCCAATTTTTGGCAATTTTCAGATGACACTACCGTTGTTCAGAAGGAACTATCTGGGACCCTGTCTCCTGTGTATTTATCAAACCACTGTATATTGAGAATTTACTTTATTTTACAATACCTCTAAGTAGGCAATCCCAAGTGAACTCGGTGACCAAACAAAATTTGAAAAGCCAAACCACAGGAATTTATTATCCAACATTAGAGGACAGTATAAAAGAAAAAGTAACAGTACATTCACATAGTGGGATACGTGGTGGTCGTAAAAAAAGAAGGGTCTTCAAGTACTAATATCAAAAGATCTCTCAAATACATTGTAAAATGAAAAAAAAAAAGTGCCAAACATATTGTTCTGTTATAGGGAAAGGTGAAGTGTCTGTGGCATAGAAAAGGGTGGGGGAAATTTTACTGGATAGCTTTTGGAGTTTTGATTCATGTTACTGTATAACTTATCCAAAAGTTAAACTAAAAACAAAGGTATAATTAATCCCAGTGACTTGGAAGGCGGAGGCAGGGGGATTGCAAATTAGAAGCCAGTCTCAGCAACTTAGACTCTGTCTCAAGAAGAACCCCTGGGTTCAATCCCAGTACCTAAATAAAGAAATAAATGCATAATTAACCAGCACCTACTGAAGTCCTTCGTGTCTCATACTGCAATTCAAATCTGATTTTTTTTTTTTGGCTTAAAAATCAGTTTGTTTCACATGTCATTTATATCTTCCCTTAGAAAAATAAACCACAGGCAACATTCCCTCTTGACTTCTTCTTGCAAGCAGGATGGTTCGAGAAGTTTCTCTTTTAGCATAATTAATAGGAAGAAAAACCAAGGGGGATAGTGTCTTGATCTTTGAAAGGGGTACCTTTGTGTTTTGAATCACTCCCTTGGTTTTCCCAGGAGAGAAGATGGTGACTCAAGAAGGGAAGAAAGTTTCAGTAAGAGAAGTTCATAAAGCCCCACATCAACTCTCTGGGTCCTGCAATGATTGGCAGCCTCTAGGAGATGACCCTGGGCCCTGCCCAGACCTCGGGACTATAGAGTTAGGGCAGAGCTCCAGAAGTGGACTTCCTTCTGCTGGGGCTGAGCAGTGACCCCCTCTGTGCTCACACTTGGTGCATGTGGCTGCTCAGCCCTCCTGGTGGACCTCCTTGTCTCTGGAGGAGAAAGAGAAGGAAAACAACCGCAGCAGCTCGCGTGGCCCTGAGGCCAAGCAAGATGCTCCCAGAGTGGAAATCTGCACCCAGCAGAAGACATACTCTTTTTAAAATCTGAGTTCTTTGCTATTGAAAAATTCAAAACAGGATTGCGATCATCTTCATTAGTTAAGAGAACTTTGTTCTTGAGGCTGAGAGAGAGAGAGCTGTATCATTGCTCCTGTTCTGTTGGGTAGAGGTAGAGGTGGAGGTGAAGCTTTGTTCTCACAATATCATATCTACCTGAAATAAATAGCAAAAGATCACAGTGTCAGTGGAAAATAAAAGACATTTCAGCCCATCGATAACTGGACAGGGACAAATATAGGCACTCAGAAGCCGCAGCGTAAAATATGCCCTCAAAGTTCTAGCTTGTGGGAGGAAATGGATTCTTTGGCTGATGTCTGAAAACTCCTCAGAGGCAGTCATTCTTTAAAGAGGCCCCCTAAGGCTTCAAGCTCTTCCAAATGTCCTCTCATTTCAGTGCATCTCAGCATTATTCAGGAGCTCAAATATGATGCCTTTGTTGGGCAATACACAAAAACGTCCTGCTCTCTCTTTCCAGTACCCCTGACATCTGCCACTGACTAGGACGCCTGACCCCCAAATGTTGACACAAACAACACGGAAGTTCAAAGCCACCGGTTGTCATTTCTTTCAGTAGAAATGTACGCACCCATCCTAACATGCTGAAACCGAAGGGACTGAAGAACAAGGCAAGACCTTGGGGGTAAAAGAAATTGAGGAAGAAATAAACTCCCATCTTCTGCGTGACATAAGCAGTAAAACCTCCATTGATAACCCAGCTGCTATGTGAGTAAGTCATCCAATCTCTAGGCCTCAGATTCCTCATTTGTAAAAGGGGGATAATCGTAGCTCACCTCATAGGGCTGTTTGGAGGATTAAATGAGATAGCGAATGCCTGTAAAGTATTTAAATATTTCATGGATAGAGAAACTACTCAAAAACTGGAAGCTATTTTTGCTAGCACTATGAGGAGGTTGGGGAAGATGTGTGGGGTCACCAGCGGCTGTGTCTTAGGTTCTGTGTCTTAGGAGAAGCCCTGGGCAGATCATGCTTTATTTTTCCAAGTGCAGGCTTAGAAAGCAAATGAAGAGCCAGCAGGAGAATGAGTGTGCTGCTCTCGTCCCTTCTCGCCATTTCTTGGGAAAGTTGTCCCCAGCATGCAGGCCATAACTGCCGTGTGGACCCCCAACCCCTCGCATCCTATAACAGCTGCCTTCCCTGTTTATTTGCAGCTCCGTGCCATGCTGTCAACCAGGCTATTCCAGAGTTGATTTGTATCCAAAGCGACTTTAATCGACACAGTTATCATACCATAAAACCCAAGGTCACCTGAAGGTGAAAATGGGCTAAAGAATCTATTACGCTTGATGAAATAATATGAATAAATCATCTTGATAAAAAAAAGACTATAGGAAAACACATAAAGCCAAGCAACACATCACATTTTCATGTGATTTTATGACTTGCTTCCCTTCCTCGAGGCACATCCGCCTTCGCTGGCCTAAAGCCGGGGTTCTCTGCTGTTGTCTTCCGTAACAATAGCGGGGAAAGCGGTCCTTAGAAAATATTTAAAGACCCATATAATATCTATAATGCGACCATGGATGGATTTCAGTCAAATAATGTCTTAATGGGCACTTCAAGGCAGGAGGTTGCCGCTATCAGTTTTATAGGCTACAAGATTCTTCCCTGGAGGAAAATTTCTAGCAATTTCTTCCTTTGAAAGGTGGAAGTTCAGATGCCGGCGAAGTGGTAGAAGATGGCTTCCTGTTCTTGCCCAAGAGCAAACAAGATGCTGGACCAGAAAGGGAGAAGCTTCTGTCCGACTCTTCGGAGGCCCTCTGTGACAGTTTGACAGTCATTTTGAGATTGCATGCTCTTCCACAGCTATTTTGAGTTGTGAGCTCTGCACCTTTCTTAGAGCTGATGCGATCGATGCCCCACAGAAACACCAGGCCCGGCTCCATGGAACCCAGAAACACCTGGGGTACATATTACAGGGCTCTGAGTCGCCTGGACTATGAAGACAGGCAAGGCAGCTCGACAGGGTGCACTTGCCGGAGATGTCACCTAGATTGTCTGAATTAGCCAGAACAATCCAGATGCTTAAGGTAGAGACCATCCAGATGGAGTCTCTTTGTCTCTCTGTTACACAGGACTAGTCCGTGTGTTCCAGAATTCCTTTCAACCCCAGTCACTCTAACAGGGTGGCGCCTCATCACCACCTGCCAGCAAAGGTCTTTTTTGGTTTGTAAACAGCAGTGATCTGGAGAATAATCTCTGATTTGAACAAGCCTGTCATTGTGTACCAAGCACTTTCACATGTATTTGTGAAAGACTTTAAAGCATATTACAGGCTGTAATGTGTCTGCCCCTAATATTTATATGCATTAGCCCTTGTTCAAGATGTCTGAAGGGTCTTGTAGTTTATTTAAGAAGCTGCTTTAAATTAATCCAACAGAAGGCCCATATAACAAGATAAACAACTCCTAGTCCACTTCTGGTCAACTGTGCCCCAGAAAGAGAGCAGCTGCATAAATAAATAGCTCCCACACATTCGACCCACCCCCTTATATGAGCATCCCACAGATGCTCTCGCATTTTGGCTTTACACAGCACTTTTGTTGAATCGATTAGCAAGGAGTTCAGATCTGTGGGCTCTTTTTAAGGGCCAGTATCTCACACGATCCACCTGACTCCAGCCTTCTAGCTTATCAGGGCCTTTAGATAAAATGTGTTTAGTCCTAGGGTAGCCAGATGGTTCTATCTTTTCCAGTAGTTGGGCATCAATCATTATTCACTGGTTTCAAAACGCAGTTACATCCAGTATGTAAATACCATTTCTTTATGGTATGTGTTCCAGGGCCTAGGAATGTCTGTGGCAACAGGAACCTATAGTTTCTCTTTTTCTGTTAGGAGCATAGGTTAGAAAAATGACAAGCAGGACAGTTTTATCTATGTGGTGAGACATCTGACAAAATCTCTCTCTTTGCATTTGCATTTGTGTAGGAGTTTTTGGAAAATGTGATATCGTTCAGGAAAGAAAATCCATGGCCTATAATATAGCTATTATATTTGCATGAATGGCCTCGGTTGGCCAAATTTGGTGAAATATATCTAATTTTGAGAAGACCTATTCCTAGAAATTTTTGACCAGGAAAACCAAAAATTGTGTGTGTGTGTGTGTGTGTGTGTGTCCCCTCTCCTCCCTGCCACCCCTAACAGCTCTTATAGGGCTACAGAAAATTTTAAAATTGAACCATGCCTCCCAGGAAAATTTAGAGAATATCAGTAGTAGGTAGTGGGGTGGGGGGACTTGCCGGGGGAGAACAGCATGTGTGGCACAGACCTGTCTCTCTGCTTACCCATATAAGAGAACATGCCTGCACAGGCAAGTGGCATTACCATCAGTAAGGACATTCAAGTTTGCTCAGGTTATTAATCATTATTCATTGCAATAGCATTGTGCCTTCATTTAAGAAAGCTATGACCAAAAAATAAAAACAAGGCTGGGGTTATGGCTTAGCGGTAGAGTGCTCGCCTCGCACATGCAAGGCCCTGGGTTTTATTTTCAGCACCACATATAAATAAATAAAATAAAGTTATAAAAAAATAAAATAAATAAAAACAAAAATGCAAAAATGGATTTTGCAAAACACCCAAGAGAATAGTATGCTACCATTGCCAAGGAATTCAGCATCAGTTTACCTTAGTAATCCACATGGGTTCCTAGTGCAATGAAAACTATATTCCAGTTTTAAAACATTTTGCACACAATGTGATTGGAAGACAGGTTGTCTAAAGTTTTAACTACATATATTATACATCTATGTGTTTTACATATGTTTTTACATGTGGCATTTTAAATTTTTGTGCAAACACAGCAAACAAAGCATTGTGTTAAATATTTAAAAATAACATGTAGTTTATCATCTCTAAAGCTATATGGGTGATTGAGGCGGAAGAATGCCCCATGTTCCAGTAAGATGAATCTCTTGACATTAGAGAGACTCTACTTAACCTCTACACCATGACAGACACACTGGATGTATCTGCGATGGGCATTAGTACTCTGTTAAGGATGGCCTCACATGCATGTGCTATTGATCTGCTTGGGTTCTGGCTCACTAACTCCAGCTGCTCCCTGCTATCAGGGAGAAGGTACTGAATAAGCAGAGGAAATAAGGGACAGGCTGAGGGGACCAATTCTTTCCTGTTCACTCAGGAAGGCTGATATGACCCTGAACAGCAGCAACCACCAATTGTATTGCAAGCCCATCCTTGTGAAAGTATGGGGAAATGAATGCTGGAGTCCACCTTGGGGGCCACACTGGGCATTCACAGGGTCCAAAACAGACCCTGGCCCTGTGTTTACCTCTGGCTCCTCCTATGTGCTGTGGGATTCCATACCAACGCCAAGGAGATTCTCTGGTCTTTGTTCTCTCCTATATAGAATTTGAGCTAAGCATCAGGAAATGCTTCAGAGGATAGAGGGTAGGCATTGTAGGGAAGTTGAGTGTGCTGTTGTCCTACCACTTCCTGGGTGTTGTCTCAGATTTCACATTTGTAAAATGGGTGATATCCGCCTCAGCAAGATGATGATTCAATGCCTGTATTTAATAGGATGCCCCATAGAGGGGTGCAATTCAAAAAGCATTCATGGGCTGGGGTAGTATCTTAGTGTAGAGGGTTTACCTAGGACATGTGGGTTCAATCCTTAACACCACATAAAAATAAAAAATAAAATAAAGTTATAAAAATTTAAAAAGAAAGCATTCATGGTTGCTATTGCCATTGGTCTTTGAGCTGATGATAAAGGGTCACATCCAGAGCAGATAGGGGTCCAAAGAATGGAGAAAATGAGAGTTTCTCAGATACCCTCTACGAGGGGATGAAAGAATGTGGAGGGTCCTTTCCATTCAGATTAGAACTCTCCAAGGAGCATTGTATATATAGTTTCTTTCAGGGCCCAGCTTTTTTTTAGGTGGTATTAGAAACTAAACCAAGGGCCTTCTGCCAATCAGGCAAGCTCTCTGTCGCTGAGCTACACTCCAGCCCAAAGCTTTGCATTTGTAATCTGCCCTTTATGTCTCATAAATCTAAAGAAATAAAAAGAAAAGTGTTTTCAGCTGACTATTTGCTCTTTGAACAATTTTTTTTTTTGCAGAACAGAAATAAGGCGAAAATGCACATATACATATTCTCAAGCAATTAACTTGCTTGTGAAAATGATTATGAGCAACCCAGAAATGCAAGCATTTTCCCACATAAAGTGAGAGATTGCTTTCTTAAGATTGCAAGTGCTAGAAACCTAGAGATGTGCATCTAAAAACAAAACCAACATTTATTTGATGATTACTATCTATATCCTACATAATTTTCCTTCCCAACCAAGTGGTTAAATGTGGAGAGATTCTGAGATGGAGTAGTGTCACATTTGAATGACATGCAGGCCCTGTCTAAGGAGGCTCTTATTGCTGTGATAGGTTCAGGGCACATTTCTTTAAATATTCACAGCAGATCCAACATCTGGCTTTCTTCACCTTCCTTAAAAATGCATGATATCCAAAAGCAACAGTCCTGAAGCCAAAAGATAAATGTAGACACACTGTTTCATAACTGGTGGCCCAAGGCAGGCTCTTTGCAGAGTCTCCCATGTGGTCTGGCCTCTGCTCAAGGTAGCACAGAGACTTTTGGCTTCTCCATCAGAGGGGGAAGGGGGCTAGTTCTCTCACTGCAGCTGTGCCTCTTGGTTGTATGCCTTTCTTTTATTTCTCTTGCTCCTCAGATTCCTTCTAATCTACCCCATCTCTGTGGCCCTGGCACCCAGGGTCAGTTGGTAGCTGTGGTTCAACTTTCCTGCAACAGAAGAGAATTGGGAGGTTGTAGCTCCCACTGCTGCTTTAGATGGGCATTAGATATGGTGCTTTCCAGACAAGCAGGTGTTTTGAGGCCACAGAGATGCCTGGATGTGTGGTAATGTTTTGGTCATCAGATTAGGGCAGCAGTGGACTTGGTAAAAGAAGGTCAAGTGTACCTAATGTCCCCTGTAGCACGGACAGTCCACACGATGCAGAGCTAACAGTCTTCCCACTACCTCTAAGCTCCCAAGTGCTAGAGACCTAGAGATGTGCATCTAAAAACAAAATCAACATTTATTTGATGATTACTACCTCTAGACTCTTCTAGATTCTCTAAGTCTCTTCTATCACAGATGTCTCTTTCCTTATCTAAGACCGACCTCTAAAGCCACGAACGCCACTTTTTTTGGAATCTCCTTCCATCCTCATTTCTACCAGGACCTAGGACAAGTCTGTGCAGTCGTGTTAACTCTGGGTATAATCCCAGCATCCAGTCTGGGTGAGACCCAACTATAAATCCAGACCTGTGACGGGTGACACTTATGGGCACAGAATGGAAACAGGCTTAAGGATGGACATCTGACTCCAGTCTCTGAGCCCCAATCCCCTTTTGCTGGTACTATTCCCTGTAACCCTTGATCTCTGACCTCTGCCTCCAATTCCACTACCTGCCCAGCTGCTTCTTTCTTCCTCATTTAGCTGATGGCTTCATCCTCTCAGACTTCACCATGATTCCCAGTCTGGCCTCTGGTGCCCCGTCCTTTTGGTGTTGTGCCCAGTTCACTACCAGTGGAAACTTTTCCCTCCTGGACTCCAAGTCCACTGCTCTGGTGTGGGTGAGAAATGCTTTCCTGGCACAGTTATCTTTGCATAATCCTCGTGCAGGGTTACAGGTGGTTTTTATTTTCTCCTAATTATGCTACCCTAATTTTACTTTTCTCCTTTGTCCCGAACTTGTGTTTTCCTTGATTACACAAGGATTAAATGACTATGTTTTTTATTATTTAATATAATCAAACAACACTGAAGTATTTGGAGTAAAAGGCAGTCATTCCACTTTCATCAATTCCAATTCAATTTATTTTCTCCAGAATTTATTATCAGTTTGGTGAGGCATTTCAGAGGCTTTCTGTACCTTTATCTATAGATGTTTGCAAATATCAATTATAAACTTAGGAAAAATGAAGTCTAGCAAAGGGCTGTTTCTTGGCGGCCATGTGTCTGCCATCTTAGTCTCCATTTTGATCTTTCTTAGATTCCTTCTCTCTCCACTCCTGTTTCTAATCTGCTTTCCCCAGTCTGACTGACCCTCTCTGGATCTGTTCTCCTAGGCACTCCTCTAACCGTCTGCAAAGCCACTGTTCCTCTGTGAAGTCTTCTTAGCTTCTCACAGCCTCAGTCCTCAGCTATGTCAGCACATTTGATTGATTTCTCCCTGTTTATGTTTCTACCAGTTTCCTTTCTAGGGCCATGAGTCAGAAGTCATATGTTCAATATTGGACAATAACACGTAGGTAGGTAGCTACCATCTTCCTCTGGGCATCTCAGAATTATACTTTATGACACACTTAAAGCAATTGCCTTTCTTCACACCCTCTCTCTAGGGTGACTTCACAATTGTAGCAAATTTAGGGGGAGACATGTTGAGTACAGTCTTTTACAATTTACAAATAATACAACTGTATGATCAAGATCGACATTTGTCCTGTTAGACACATAGTTGAACATCTGATATGTGGAAAAATCCAACCAAGGAGCAGTAGCTAAAAATAGAATGAGAAGCAATGAGTCATGGTCTGAATGAACAAATACATTAGATGATATATTAAACAGAACAGAATCGACAAAGGAACATTGAGGCTGGCTAAAGGTAATCATCCCCCTCTCAGGACTGTAGATGTTAGTCTCAGGGGCATTGGAGACAACAAACACACCCCTCACCCTTTTTTAAAGTAACTTAATTATTTTCTTAGGTCTCTCCCTCTTTTTAAAAAAACTATTTTAATTAGTTATATATGACAGCAGAATGCAATTCAACTCATATTACACAAATAGAACACATTTCTTCATGTCTCTGGTTGAACACAAAGCAGAGTTCCCCTCTTTTAATTTTTTTTTTTTTTTAAAGAGAGAGAGAATTTTTTAATGTTTATTTTTTTAGTTTTCGGCAGATACAAAATCTTTGTTTGTATGTGGTGCTGAGGATGGAACCCGGGCCGCATGCATGCCAGGCTAGAGCGGCTACCGCTTGAGCCACATCCCCAGCCCCAAGCTCCCCTCTTTTAAAGACATGATCTGTACTTCCTCCAAACACACACACACACACACACACACACACACACACACACACACTTTAGTACTAAAATAAATTTTGGTCCACATTGGTTTTCCTCCCCTAAATGGCTATAAACCTAATTCTTAAATAAACAGCCCAGCTCTATGGGTTTAGCAGGACAGTAACATCTATGCTAATCCCTGATCAGCCAGGTGCTTGCCCCCTGGGTGACCTTGAATTAAGACCAGCCTCCCTGCTCCTTCCTATTCTCCAGTTACTTCCTGGATCAGAAACATTAGCAGGCTTTTCTGCCCTCCTGGGCTATGGGGTAGACTAACGAACAAAAACACAGGAAACTACTGGCAAAAAGGAAAGTCTCGGTGACACAGGCATGATGAAAAGAGACAAGTCAGCTCCAATGGGAAGCTCTAAATTCTACTCTGGCTCGGTCCCGGTCCCCAGCATAGAACCCATTTATCCTGAATGCTATCAGGCACGGTGCTGGCTGCCAGTGGTGGCGGTGGTGGGTGGGGGGGGCAGATAACATGAAGATGATACAATCAATCTAGGCAGGAAGAGGTGCTGAAAACACATGACAAATCAGACTGTACTAAAAATGAACCAGTGCCACCATCAAGTGTCACAGGATGTAACTTCTACACTCAAAATTTTAAATATCTCCTATGCAAGATTTCCCGCCTCCCTTGGTCATGTTCCTCTCGGAATTGTAGCTTTTGTTTCACAGTGTGGCATTTGATTGTATTTATGATTTGGCATTTGATTATGTATTTTGATTGTATTATGTGTTTATTTATTTTAATTAGGTATATATGACAGCAGAATGCATTTTGATTCATTTTGATTCTAATTTCTCCACATTTTCACCAACATTTGTTATTACTGCGTGGTATTGCTTGTTTTTTTCATACAAGCTTGTCTTTCCAACTGGAAGTTAACTCCTTGTAGGTGAGCGTCACATGCTTCTGTTAATACTTAAAAATCCACAAACATACAATGATCTCTCTCTTTTTCAGCTTTGAAATGTAATTCATGTTCCATACAATTCTCCCATTTAAAGTACAAAATTCAATGGTTTTTAGTGTATTCACAGAGATGTGAAATCATCACCAACATCAATTTCATGACATTTGGATTATGCTCAAAAGAAACACTATACTCTTTAGCTTTTACCCCCAAACCCTTCTGTCCTCTCCCCTACAGTCCTAGGCAAACACTAATCTACTTTCTGTCAGTATGAGTTGGCCTCTTCTGGACATTTAATATAAATAGATCATGTGATATGTGGCTTTTTGTGTCTGGTTTCTTTCACACACCATGTTTTCAAGGTTGACCAAGCTGTAGAATGCATTGGTATTCCATGCCCTTTGACTATCACTGAAAAATATTCCGATGTTTGGATACACTATATTTTAATTTCCCACTTGTCAGTTGAAGGGCATTTGGGTTGTTTCCCCTTTTTGTTTATTATGAATAATGCTACCATGAACATTCATGCACAAGTTTTTGCAAGGACATATTTTTTTTTTTTCATTTCTCTTGAGTATAAGAGTAGAATTGCTGGCCAAATGCTAATTCTATCTTTAACTTTCTGAGGTGTTGCCAGACTACATTTCAAAGTGGCTGCATCATTTCATGCTCCCACCAGCTGTTTCTAAGTCTTCTAATTTCTCCACATTTTCACCAACATTTGTTATTACCTGACTTTCATTCTAGTGTGTGTGAAGAGGGGTCTCATTATGTTTTTTTTTTACTGGGTAGGGGGTATCATGGATTAAACTCAGGGGCATGCAGCCCCTGAGCCACATCCCCAGCCCTATTTTGTATTTTTATTTAGAAACAGAGTCTCACTGAGTTTCTTTGAGCTTCGCTTTTGCTGAGGTTGGTTTTGAACTTGTGATTCTCCTGCTTCAGCCTCCCGTGCCTCTGGGATTACAGGCGTGGGCCACTGTGCCCAGCTCATTATGGTTTTGATTCTCATTTCCCTGACAGCTAATGATGTGAGCATCTTTTCAAATGCTCACTCATCATTTTATATCTTCTTTGGAGAATATCTATTCATATCCTTTGCCTATTTCAAAATGTTGTCAATACCTTTTAGTTGAGTTATAATAATTTCTTAATATATTTTATATACAAGTTTCTTATCAGATATGTGATTTGGAAATATTTTCTCCCAATTTGTGGATTATCACAATCTCTTAATGGTGTCCTTTGAAATACATTTATTTTTTAAAAAATATGTATTTATTTATTTTAATTAGGTATATAAGACAGCAAAATGCATTTTGATTCATTGTAAACAATTGCAGCACAACCTTTCACTTCTCTGGTATTTGTTTTTTTAATTTGAGTAAAGTCTAATCTATTTTTTTTCCTTTAAGTTCTAATCTATTTTTTTTTCTTTTTCTGTTTCTACTGTTGGGGGTCATATTATAAGGCTCTTTTGCAAACCCAAGGTTATGAAGATTTATCCCTCAGTTTTATCCTAAAAGATGTATAGCTTTAGCACTTACATCTTTGATCCATTTTGAGCTAATTTTTGTATATGGTTACAACGATTCCTTAGCATAATATACCTGTTAATTGTTCATTTATCACAAAATCAAAAGAAAGTTCCAGCTGAGTTTTAGAATGTCGTAATCTTTGACAAATATTTATCAAGTACCCACTAGATGCCAGGTACTTCCTAGGTTCTTGGGATACAACACTGTCATCAAGCCCTGCTCCTACCATGTTCTCAGGGCAGTGGGAGGGTCTGAGAGTAGGCAGCAGTGTCTCACAAACAGCAGTATGGGGTGGGGGGTGGGGAGAAGGTTCTTATCAAATGATACACAGCACTGAAAGTGAGAGTGATGGGGAGAAATGAAATTAGAGAGACAGGCAGGAACACACAGAATGAGGGAGACCCTTCCTTTAACATTTCCTCTATGCTAGAAGCTGTCAGCAGTTTTCTGTGTGGCAGTACTATGAGTACTATGAGTTTTCATTCATAGGTTCACTATGCATTTCTTGAATGAGAAAACCATAGCCCAGAGGGGTTAGGTGACTGAAGAGTAAGCCCACCAGCCAGCCAAGCAGCCGAGGCAGGACACAAAGTCTAAGTCCACACCCTGCTCTTATGGGTCTGCTATATTGTCTCTGCTCAGAACTGGAGTCATCCTTCTGGGAAGCTCTGAGGTTTAGATTTAGGAAAGAGCCGTCTTAATTGAGGTGTTTTAGAAAGGAATGCAGAAGAACTGGTCTGGGGGAGACTGGAGCACATACTTATGACACTCAGTCTTCTGGCTAGTAGAAAGGCCAGCTGTCCTCTAGGTCATCAGGGAAAGGCCTGGTCACCCTCAGTGTCTGAAACCCAGGCTTTATTGTCCCTCCAAGGCATAGAAAGATACATTCCAAGATGAAGCCCTCTGGAGGCTTATGGCCTTGGCTTGGAGGTGGACTTGAGGGGTCCCGTGCTTCTCTGGAGATGCTTGTTAGGAGATCAATCTCTGCTTAGTCCAGAAACTGGACCACAACTTCACCCCATCTCATGATGGTCCTTACCTTGGATTGTACTCTCCTCCCCCAAAGGCACCTGAGCCTTTTAAAGGACAGGGTATGGGTGAGGGGATGTGAATCTGAACTCCATGGGGAAGACTGAATCTGCAAGAAATTCGAAATGTAGATGAACTTTCCCACCTGATTACCCAGAAGCAAGTAGACTAGTGTGTCCAGACAGCCTCGGGCAGCCAAAGCTCTTTCTCTGGAAGTTGCAGGCATTTTGCAAGCTTTTAGCTTTCGGATTCTATCCAGCTGGAAGCTCAGGCAGGAATGATAAAGCAGAGCTTATAGCAAAGCTTTATGAAAAGCAATCTCTTAAAAGCAGACAAGGAAAGTGGCTTGTCTAGGACTACAATGCTTCTTGAGATTTCTGTGCAACTCTTGCCATCCCTGAGCCAGCTCTTCTCTGCTTATCTATGAGCTTGAAAATGAGACTGGGGATAAATTGGACTTGACAATGAGCTTTTGCTCTTTGAGTGTGTGACTAAGTGCAAGGACACTTGCTGCTCATGTCACTGGGCCCTGCTACCTCATTTCTTTCTTCCAGATCTTATTCTTACAATTTTGTTCTATTTTGCTTGATGGGAATCGGTTCTACAATCTTAAAATGCCAACAAAGTTCAGGCAAACAAATTATTTAAATGGGCTAGGATTTAAGAAAGATGGACCAGTACAAACAGAAAGCCTCTATATATTCCCTCTAAATAAGGGGCAACTTTTACTCATCCCCAAGTCATTGTTGCCATGCAAACATTTAGCCAGTGCTGATGGATCTTATTATTTTCCACGATAATCAGAAATCTTGAATTCTGCTGTGCATCTTCATATTCTAAAGTGATGTGGGGAATAAGTGCATTGAAGGCTCGTAGGATACTGGCTTGTCATCTCTGCAGAATAGCATGGTGCCTGAAAGCACAAATTCTGGAATCCAATTAACTAGATTTGCATTCTGTGCCAACTGTGTACCTAAGTGAATTATCTAATCTTTTATCATCATCATCAATTAAAAATTCACCCATTAATATGTTTTGAGAATTAAATGTGCTTAGCACAATGCCTGACCTATTGTAAACTCTCAGTGAAGGTTAACTCTTCCTATTCTACTTTGATTTCCTTTGGAAAGTCAAGCCTCCATCCTCAAAGAACAGGTTTTCAAAAACCCCTAGTGCTGAAAACTGCCCAGCAACAGGCCCTGCTGGGAGGGTTGGAGCTGCAAGCTCAGTGGAGCAGCAATTGCTTTCCTACAGCTGGTCCAAGGCCAGAAATCCAGCCCCTCCCCCACTGGGCATGCCCAGAAACTATAGAACCTGCTTTAATTACCAGCAATTAAGCCGACTTCATCCTGCAGTACAGGATCAGGCACTGTGCAGTGGCCTCCTGAGGGCCTTCTGGGAATACTGCTCAGTCCTTCTGGAACCTTCCCCACACCACCCCAAACCATTGATTTAATCCCTTCAGACCTTGCTGGTGTCAGACATATCCTGAGCCAGGGAAATCTGAGATCTGTGGGTAGGGGTCCTCTCATTGCATTCTGAACCTGTGCATCCTGACAAGTGCTCTCAAGGACAAACCTCAGCTAAGGAGATTCTCTCTGATCTCAGAAAAAAAAAAAAAAAATGGAGGCCATTGTCCTTGCGAGTATAATTTCTTCATTGCTGAAGTGTTTGTAAGAAGAAGTTTTCTTAGAACCAGGAAGGAAATGACACATTTACTCAAGTGGAAAAGAAAACAGGAAAAAAAAAAAGAATAAAAATAAAAGCTTCTCCAATAGGGGAGAAGAGCAGGGTAGTCAAGGCAGAGATGTTTCAACAGAAGTCCAGCGATTCAGGTAGAGGAGAGATGAGCACTGGAGAGGTGAGCGCTCCAGACAGATCTCCAGCCTCTAACACACAGGTTTTATTTTATTTACCTATTTTTTTTTTTTTTTTTTGCGGTGCTGGGGATTGAACTCAGGGCTTCACACATGCTGGGCAAGCCTTTTACTACTGAACTAAACCCCAAACTTCCATGCCAAATTTTAGATAGCCGGATGATGAGACCTCCAGGGTTCAGACTTAAAGACACACTTTAGTAAAATCATCTCTTTTCTGAGATGATCTTGGACATCGTCAGGTAGGAGGTGTCAGAATAAAAACCAAATCTTTTCTTGCCTTTGAGCCTCATCTCTCTGGCACAGGTGGCTAAAACAGCTGGGCAAGTCCCCTTGCCTGGCTTTGTTTGCAGTGTGGCCCCCAGGGCAGCTCTTCTTACCCCTCTGGGGAGACTAGGCATGTGACCCACACCTGCTGGTGGTGTTGGGGCCCCTGAGGCCAGATGAAGTTGGCACTCCAGGATGTTGAGCTGCCTCTATCTGCCACCTGAGGTTGTAATGAGCCTCGGGGAGGCAGTAACCTCCTTGGTCTCTACATCATGTCTGGTGCTTTTCTATTACAGATCAGGACTTGGTTGCAATTCACAAGCTTAGTTAGGTCTAATGTAATGTCTGTCATCCCAGTTTAAAAAAAATACTTGGTTGGAATTTAACACAAATTTTAAAAAATATTTATTTTTTAGTTGTAGTTGGACACAATACCTTTATTTTATTTATTTATTTTTATGTGGTGCTGAGGATCGAACCCAGGGCCTTGCATGTGCTGGGCGAGTGTTCTACCGCTGTGTCACAACTCCAGCCCCTTAACTCAAATTTTAAATGAAAATTTACTGTAACTTCTTCACATATATACATCTTATCTCTTAGGCACACCTGAAAAATTCAGATAAGGAAAGCTCCCACCAGTTTGGTTGTGTGATCACCTTTCTCAGCAAACACTTGTCGTTTCTTTGTAAAATTAACCACATTATCATGTGAGCACTTACTTCACGGAACCTCTGCATGGCTGATCACTGGTTGCTTTACCATCTGCTCCTGCAATGTCATCAGTCATATTCTACCAACCAGATCTATAGCCTCACTGAGCATAAAGTCAGCCACACAAGGATAAGAATAACATGTTATTTACTGGATGCTCAGATCCTTCAAATCCTAATATTCTGGAAATCATGACAGATCAGTTAGATGCAAAGTAGTTAGTAAGAAGTGAAGGTAACTTGCAGAAGCCTGGGAAGTTAGAGAGACCTCAGAGACTGTAGCATACTTAAGAATATAAAGTCGAGATTAAGGGTGCCAGGCACAAACTCATGGAAATTTATATGAACATGATAAAAAATACTCCTATGTTTAGGGAGTATATATTGTGAGTGATATTGGCCAAATTATGAGGATACTTTTCACTGGGTTAGTGAATGGAGTCACACGATGAGGAAAAGCTCAACTAGTAGAAACTTCTGGTGGAAATGTTAAGTACAACCTCACGGGGCAAACCGTCTTTCAATTTATCTCATACAAGTCTACAATGGGTCATAACCTTTGCTACTTAGGGCAAGTGGGGTCCCTCTCTGTGCCTGTTTGCTCAGGTGCAAAATTAAGGAATAGGGCCAGACTCTCAATGAAATCCTTTCCAGATGTAATATCCCAAGTTCTAAATCAGCCTTCCTTTCTTTGCTTACTAACCTCCTGAATTCACCCCACTTCTATATCATGTGATTGCACAAGGCTGGTATCTTACTTCCACGGATGATGAGACACCCTGATAGTGGAAACCATTAGTGTTTCAGCACCATGGAGAGTGACACTGGAGACTAACCTACTCCCACACTCACTTTACCCCCAAATGGGGTGTATCTCCAAGAAAAACCCATTAACATCTTTATTTCAAAATGAAGCCATCCTAAAGAAAATGTGGTATATATGCACAATGGAGTTTTTACTCAGAAATGAAGAAAAATAAAATTATGACATTTTCAGGAAAATAGATAGAAGTGGAGATGATTATGTTAAGTGAAATCAACCAAACTCAGAAGGTCATGAGTTGAGTTTTCTCCCATGTGTGAAATTTCGAGAGGAGAAAGGAAAAGAAAGGTGGTGGTGGGGGGGGGGAGGGAATCTCATGAAAATCAAAGGATATTAGCAGGGGAAAGGAATCTGAGAAAGTGAGGGAGAAGTCCTGGGGAGTGATATTGGCCAAATTATATTGTTATATTGTGTGCATGTAAAATATATAACAACAAATCCCATCATTATGTACAACTATAATTCCCCAGTAAAAATGTGGAAAGAGAGAAAAATGAAGTCATTCTAATGGATATATCTAATTCTATTTTATCTCCTTGCCTTAACTCAGTTACTAAATTATAACAGAAACATTTCTTGTGTAGCCAAGCTCCTATACCATTATAGAATATTAAATGTCAGTGAGAATTTCAGCCCTTCCTAGTACAGGACACTTTTCTATAGTATCTCTGGCAAGTGAATATCAGGCTGCTGCCTGATTATTTCTAGGCACAAGAAGCTTGGTACCTCATTTGGGATTACAAAAAAAAAAAAAAAAAAATGTTAGGAAGGTCTTCCTTTTATTGAACTGAAAACTGTTACTCAATAACAATTCCTTGTATTCGTATTCCGGCTGAGACCATTTCTCATTCCCTCTACAGCTAGCCCTCTGGTCCTAGTCACAGTTAAAGTGACATAAAGGATTAACGGGAGTAATCCTTTTAAAATCCAAGTCATGCTCATGTCACTTTGCTTCTGTGCAGTTCCCAATGGCTCCTCATTGTACTTGAGGGAAAGTAAAACTTATAATCACCTAAAAGATCTTTTATAATTCCCCCCGAGCTTGTCAGCTTTTTGTCACTGTGACCACATACCTAAAAAGATAACTCAGAGGAGGGAAATTTTATTTGGGGCTCATAATTTCAGAGGTTCAGTCCAAGCCAGCTTACTCCATTTTTCTGGAGCCAAGGTGAGGTAGAGTATGGAGTAGAGCCAAGGTGGGAGAGCATGGCAGAGAATCCTGCTCTGCTCATGGCAGGTAGGAGATTAAGAGAGGGGAGAAGGAGCTGCAGGGAAGTTGAATCCTTTTGTGCCATGCCCCAGTGAGCAACCTCTTCCAGGCATGCCTGACCTGACTACAGTTACCATTTAGTCTATCCATTAAACTAAGATGGACTGATTAGGTTAAGTCTCTCATAATCTAATCAACTCCACCTCTCCATATTCTTTGTTAACACTGGAGGTTTTGGGGAACACCTCATCCAAACCATATAGTCTCTCTCCCATCATTGATCTCTGACCTAATCCCCTCCTCACTCCTCTATTTTAGTCTATTCTAGCCACACTGGCTTTCTTTGCTGTCCTTTGAACATCAAGGTCATTCCTCTATCAGGTGGCTTGTATTTGTTGTTTCCAGTGACAAGAATATTCTTTTGTCAAATATCCATGTGGTTTATTTATTTTTTTTAAATTTTATTTTCTCACGTTTTTCTAGTCTGCCCCAATGCTACCCTAATGGTGCGGTCATTGCTTATGAGGCTCCATAGACTCATCCTGATTGGTAAGTGGTAGTAAATGTTTAAAAACTTGGATTCTAATTTGTGGCATTTGTTGATTTCTATGAGGAAACTACTCCCACGTTAGCCAATTACAAGTTACCAACATGATATCATTAATGGCAGAGTTTAGAATAAACCATGTAAGCACACTATTGCAGGCCAAGGAGGAAAAGGAGGATGAAGCATTCTCTTGGCACCAGGTATGCTGGTGGACATGGAATTGAGTCAGAAGAACTCCCAAAGAAGGAAGAACTCATGAAGGATGGATTTTTTTAGAGTAGTAGGAAACACCTAGCTTTACTTCTGTCTTTCCAGATGCTTTTGGAACAACTGAACCTGGACATTCTTTCCAGATCATTATGTTCAAAGCCAAACCATTGCTAACCCTCCCAACCCAATATTTGATGATTTTTATGCTTCTATCCAAGACACCACAACTCTCCCATCTTTGACTTGATCTTCCTTGCCCTACACATGCACTCACCGAAGTCCCACTCCTCCAGGCTGATAGAACCATCATGTCTAGGATAACTTATCCCCATGGCCCATGTGGACATGCAGATGCTCATAGATAGCTGAGCACTGGGGGGATGTTCTATTGCTCTTTTCTCTGGTTTGTTAGCATTTCACATTCTTACCTTTCAGGGCTTTGGAATCCACTGAGACCATGTCATCTCTGGTAGTGTGGTGGCCTGGTCAACATTACCACAACCATCTGACAGGATCTCCAAGAACCCAGCACAATTTTTCTAATCCATTACTTCTGTAGCACATTGGCTTCTTAATTTTAGACATTACAGGTTCTTGCTCCATAAAACATGCACTTATTTACCATATTTTACATGTGACTTAAGAGTTAAAGAGAATATCTATGAAGGCAGCTCATTCATTTCCTAAATATTCATGGTCCCCAGATTAAGACTCCTTGACTAGATTATTTCTTTTTTTTTCTTTTTTTTAATTTTTATTGTTGGTTGTTCAAAACATTACATAGTTCTTGATATATCATATTTCACACTTTGATTCAAGTGGGATATAAGCTCCCATTTTTACCCCGTATACAGATTGCAGAATCACATCAGTTACACATCCATTGATTTACATATTGCCATACTAGTGTCTGTTGTATTCTGCTGCCTTTCCTATCCTCTACTATCCCCGCTCCCGGCCTCCCCTCCCCTCTTCTCTCTCTACCCCCTCTACTGTAGCTCATTTCTCCCCCTTATATTTTTTTCCCTTTCCCCTCACTTCCTCTTGAATGTAATTTTGTATACCCCTGAGGGTCTCCTTCCATTTCCATGCAATTTCCCTTCTCTCTCCCTTTCCCTCCCACCTCTCATCCCTGTTTAATGTTAATCTTCTTCTCATGCTCTTCGTCCCTACTCTGTTCCTAGTTACTCTCCTTATATCAAAGAAGACATTTGGCATTTGTTTTTAAGGGATTGGCTAGCTTCACTTAGCATAATCTGCTCTAATGCCATCCATTTCCCTCCAAATTCTATGATTTTGTCATTTTTTAATGCAGAGTAATACTCCACTGTGTATAAATGCCACTTTTTTAATCCATTCATCTATTGAAGGGCATCTGGGTTAGTTCCACAATCTTGCTATTGTGAATTGTGCTGCTATGAACATGGATGTAGCAGTGTCCCTGTAGTATGCTCTTATTAGGTCTTTAGGGAATAGACCGAGAAGGGGAACAGCTGGGTCAAATGGTGGTTCCATTCCCAGCTTTCCAAGAAATCTCCATACTGCTTTCCAAATTGGCTGCACCAATTTGCAGTCCCACCAGCAATGTACAAGTGTACCCTTTTCCCCACATCCTCGCCAGCACTTGTTGTTGTTTGACTTCATAATGGCTGCCAATCTTACTGGAGTGAGATGGTATCTTAGGGTGGTTTTGATTTGCATTTCTCTGACTGCTAGGGATGGTGAGCATTTTTTCATGTACTTGTTGATTGATTGTATGTCCTCCTCTGAGAAATGTCTGTTCAGGTTCTTGGCCCATTTGTTGATTGGGTTATTTGTTATCTTATTGTCTAATTTTTTGAGTTCTTTGTATATTCTGGATATTAGGGCTCTGTCTGAAGTGTGAGGAGTAAAGATTTGTTCCCAGGATGTAGGCTCCCTATTTACCTCTCTTATTGTTTCTTTTGCTGAGAAAAAACTTTTTAGTTTGAGTAAGTCCCATTTGTTGATTCTAGTTATTAACTCTTGTGCTATGGGTATCCTATTGAGGATTTTGGAGCCCGACCCCACAGTATGTAGATCGTAGCCAACTTTTTCTTCTATCAGACGCCGTGTCTCTGATTTGATATCAAGTTCCTTGATCCACTTTGAGTTAACTTTTGTGCATGGCGAGAGAAAGGGATTCAGTTTCATTTTGTTGCATATGGATTTCCAGTTTTCCCAGCACCATTTGTTGAAGATGCTATCCTTCCTCCATTGCATGCTTTTAGCCCCTTTATCAAATATAAGATAGTTGTAGTTTTGTGGATTGGTTTCTGTGTCCTCTATTCTGTACCATTGGTCCACCCGCCTGTTTTGGTACCAGTACCATACTGTTTTTGTTACTATTGCTCTGTAGTATAGTTTGAAGTCTGGTATCGCTATACTGCCTGATTCACACTTCCTGCTTAGCATTGTTTTTGCTATTCTGTGTCTTTTATTTTTCCATATGAATTTCATGATTGCTTTCTCTATTTCTACAAGAAATGCCATTGGGATTTTGATTGGCATTGCATTAAACCTATAGAGAACTTTTGGTAATATCGCCATTTTGATGATGTTAGTTCTACCTATCCATGAACAGGGTATATTTTTCCATCTTCTAAGATCTTCTTCTATTTCTCTCTTTAGGATTCTGTAGTTTTCATTGTATAAGTCTTTCACCTCTTTTGTTAGGTTGATTCCCAAGTATTTTATTTTTTTTGAGGATATTGTGAATGGAGTGGTTGTCCTCATTTCCCGTTTCAGAAGTTTTGTCGCTGATATACAGAAATGCCTTTGATTTATGCGTGTTGATTTTATATCCTGCCACTTTGCTGAATTCATTTATTAACTCTAATAGTTTCTTTGTAGACCCTTTTGGGTCTGCAAGGTATAGAATCATGTCGTCTGCAAATAGTGATAATTTGAGTTCTTCTTTTCCTATTTTTATGCCTTTAATTTCTTTCTTCTGTCTAATTGCTCTGGCCAGTGATTCGAGAACTATGTTGAACAGAAGTGGTGATAGAGGGCATCCCTGTCTTGTTCCAGATTTTAGAGGGAATGCCTTCAGTTTTTCTCCATTCAGAATGATGCTAGCCTGAGGCTTAGCATAGATTGCTTTTACAATATTGAGGTATGTTCCTGTTATCCCTAGTTTTTCCAGAGTTTTGAACATAAAGGGATGCTGTACTTTGTCGAATGCTTTTTCTGCATCTATCGAGATGATCATATGGTTCTTATTTTTAAGCCTATTGATGTGGTGAATAACATTTATTGATTTCCGTATATTGAACCAGCCTTGCATCCCAGGGATAAATCCTACCTGATCATGGTGCACAATTTTTTTGATATGTTTTTGTATCCGATTCGCCAGAATTTTATTGAGGATTTTTGCATCTAGGTTCATTAGAGATATTGGTCTGTAGTTTTCTTTCTTTGAAGTGTCTTTGTCTGGTTTAGGAATCAGGGTGATGTTGGCCTCGTAGAATAAATTTGGAAGTTCTCCCTCTTTTTCTATTTCCTGAAATAGCTTGAAAAGTATTGGTATTAGTTCCTCTTTAAAGGTTTTGTAAAACTCTGCTGTATACCCATCCCGGTCCTGGGCTTTTCTTAGTTGGTAGTCTTTTGATGGTTTCTTCTATTTCCTCAATTGATATTGGTCTGTTTACGTTGTCAATATCCTCCTGACTCAATCTGGGCAGATCATATGACTTAAGAAATTTATCGATGCCTTCACTATCTTCTATTTTATTGGAGTATAAGGATTCAAAATAATTTCTGATAATCTTCTGTATTTCTGAAGTGTCTGTTGTGATATTGCCTTTTTCATCCTGTATGCTAGTAATTTGAGTTCTCTCTCTTCTTCTCTTCATTAGCGTGGCTAAGGGTCTGTCGATTTTATTTATTTTTTCAAAGAACCAACTTTTAGTTTTGTCAATTTTTTCAATTGTTTCTTTTGTTTCGATTTCATTAATTTCAGCTCTGATTTTAATTATTTCTTGTCTTCTACTTCTTTTGCTGTTGTTTTGCTCTTCTTTTTCTAGGATTTTGAGATGAAGTATTAGATCATTTATTTGTTGATTTTTTCTTTTTTTAAGGAATGAACCCCAAGCAATGAATTTTCCTCTTAGAACTGCTTTCAATGTGTCCCATAGATTCCGATATATTGTGTCTGAGTTTTCATTTATCTGTAAGAATTTTTTAATTTTCTCCTTGATGTCTTCTATAACCCATTGATCATTCAGTAACCTATTGTTCATTCTCCAAGTGATGCATGATTTTTCTTTACTTCTTTTATCGTTGATTTTCAGTTTCATTCCATTATGATCAAATAAGACGCATGGTATTATCTCTTCTCCTTTATATTGTCTAAGAGTTGCCCTGTGACATAATATATGATCTATTTTTGAGAAGGATCCATGTGATGCTGAGAAAAAAGTGTAACTGCTTGATGTTGGGTGGTATATTCTATATATGTCAATTAAGTCTAGGTTATTAATTATGTTATTGAGTTGTATAGTTTTCTTATTCAACTTTTGTTTGGAAGATCTGTCCAGTGGTGAGAGAGGTGTGTTGAAGTCTCCCATGATTATTGTATGGTGATCTAAGACTTTGATGAACATAGCTGCACCATTGTTTGGGGCATACATATTTATGATTGTTATGTCTTGTTGGTGTATGGTTCCCTTGAGCAGTATGTAGTGTCCCTCTTTATCCCTTTTGATTAACTTTGGTTTGAAATCTATTTTATTTGATATGAGTATGGACACTCCTGCTTGTTTCCGAAGTCCATATGAGTGATATAATTTTTCCCAACCTTTCACCTTCAGTCTATGTATGTCTTTTCCTATCAAATGTGTCTCCTGAAGGCAGCATATTGTTGGGTCTTGTTTTGTGATCCATTCTACTAACCTGTGTCTCTTAATTGGTGAGTTTAAGCCTTTAACATTTAGGGTTATTATTGAGATATGGGTTGTTCTTCCAGCCATATTTGTTTATTTATGTTATAAACATGGTTTGTTTTCCTCTTTGATTATTCCCCCCCCTTTACTGTACTACCTCCCGCTGTTGGTTTTCATTGATATTTTCCATTTCCTCTTCCTGTAATATTTTGCCGAGGATGTTTTGAAGAGATGGTTTTCTAGCTGCAAATTCTTTTAACTTTTGTTTATCGTGGAAGGTTTTAATTTCATCTTCCATCCTGAAGCTTAATTTCGCTGGATACACAATTCTTGGTTGGAACCCATTTTCTTTCAGTGTTTGAAATATGTAATTCCAGGATCTTCTAGCTTTCAGAGTCTGTGTTGAAAGATCAGCTGTTATCCTGATTGGTTTACCCCTAAATGTAATCTACTTCCTTTCTCTTGTAGCTTTTAAAATTCTCTCCATATTCTATATGTTGGGCATCTTCATAATAATGTGTCTAGGTGTGGATCTCTTATGATTTTGCACATTCGGCGTCCTGTAGGCTTCTAGGATTTGGGATTCTGTCTCATTCTTCAAGTCTGGGAAGTTTTCTCGTATTATTTCATTGAATAGATTGCTCATTCCTCTGGTTTGGACCTCTATACCTTCCTGTATCCCAATGACTCTTAAGTTTGGTCTCTTTATGTTATCCCATATTTCTTGGATGTTCTGCTCATGGTTTCTTAACAGTCTTGCTGAGCTGTCTATGTTCTTTTCAAGTTGAAATAATTTGTCTTCATTGTCTGATGTTCTATCTTCTAAGTGTTCTACTCTGCTGGTAGTATTCTCAATTGAGTTTTTAAGTTGGTTTATTGCTTCCTGCATTTCTAGGATTTCTGTTTGTTTGTTTTTTATAACCTCTATCTCCCTGTATAATTGATCTTTTGCTTCTTGGATTTGTTTATGTAATTCATTGTCGAAGTGGTCAAAGTGGTCTTTCATTGTCTGATTTTGCTGTCTAATGTCTTCCTTGAGACTCCAGATCATCTGAAGCATGTATATCCTGAATTCTTTATCTGACATTCCCTCTGCTGCAGATATTACCTCTTCTAAAGTTGAGTTGACCTGCATTGCTTGTGGTCCTTTCTTTCCTTGTCTTTTCATACTGATTGCGTTTCTTTCTGCTTGGTGAAACTGTTGTGTTATTGATTTTTCCCCCTATATATTTATATTGCTCTTGTATAGTTGCAAAGTCTCCCTTGCAGGCGCTGGCGGTGGCTCTGCCCCTCCTCCAATTGGGGCAATGTGCCTACCACGCCAGCAGGCCGCTGGGCCTGTTCTTTCGGTGGTCGCAGGTCCGCCTACCTTGCAGGCGCGGGTGGCGGCTCTGACCCTCTGCAGGCCACTGGGCTTGTTCTGCCGGTGGGTCGCAGGTCCACCTACCTTGCAGGCATGGGCAGCGGCTCTGCCCCTCCGCGGGCCGCTAGGCCTGTTCTGTCTGTCGGTTGCAGGTGTGTCTACCTAGCAGGCGCTGGTGGTGTCTCTGCCCCTCCCCCAACTGGGGCAATGGCGGGCCACTGGGCCTGTTCTGGCTGTGGGTCGCAGTTCCGCCTACCTTGCAGGCGCGGAGGGTGGCTCTGCTGCTCCACGGGTTGCTGGGCCTGTTCTGCTGATGGGTCACAGGTCTGCCTACCTTGCAGGCGTGGGGGGGGGGTGCGGCGGGGTGGGGGGGCGGGGGGGTGCGGCTCAACCCCTCCGCGGGCCGCTGGGCCTGTTCTGTCTGTCGGTTCCAGGTCTGTCTACCTTGCAGGCGCTCGATTATTTCTATTCTATTAAAATTAGCCTCCTACTAATTTTAATGCAGTATTATTAATTCATTTTTGCTCCCCCAAGCTTAGTCAGGTGTGTATGTGTGTGTGTGTCTGTGTGTGTGTGTGTGTGTGTGTGTATGAGAGAGAAAGAAAGAAAGAAATTCTTCTTACTTAATTGGTTCTCTACAGCTAAATAATGGTTCTTAATTATCAAATTAGCAAAACATCCCTATGTTATTCATAATGTGCTTACAAACAAATGGATATGTTTCTTGTAAACTGTTTCATTGAAGGGTATGACTAATGAGTTAATATACAAAGCTGAAAATAAATATGATTACAACTTTTCTTCTATCATTCAGAATGTTTATTTGCAACAATATTGCAAAAAAAGTCTCAAATCAAATGCTCAGTTCCATTTTTTAAAAGATAAATGAGCTGTTGTAGTTGGTTTTAAGCACTGATTTTTATTTATTTCACTTTTCAGGTTGTGGTATTTATGATATAAATATAAAATTCAGTGATTTTATCACATTTATTTTTGTTCTTGATTAGCTCCTTTGCAACCTTCAACATTGTCCTCTTCTACTCAAAGGCAACTCAGGATTTTGCAGAATTTGCTTTAAAAAAATAAAGAGGACAACCATACCACAATCAATCCTTTAATTAAAGTATATATAACCATTGTTATATTAGAACTCCGATCCCCATTTGGACACTGTGGACACAAAGGTCACCACCTTCTGCGATTATTAGTTATTGTGTTCAATTTTAAGCAAGGATTGATTTGGGATTATAGGAGCTACTGTGAAAGAAATAAGAGATAGGAAGATTAGTGGATGTATTCATGCATAAGTGCAAGAACTTAGGACTGTGAATAGCTCAAAAAATAAAGTGTGCATCTGTCAACTTAAAGCAGTTGGAGATGAACACAGAATTTTAAGTGGCACAATTCATGTTCTTTTATATAATATATGCATTTGTAGGTGCATCATTTCTTCTCAAAAGTTAATACATGCACTGAAATGTTACTAAAAACTTCTGTTTCTAGTTTGGAAGCTATAGTCAAATTTTCAAATAAAATCTAACCCTCTTGTAACAATATACTTCCAAATATAACAAGGAAGTTAAAAGGGACTTTTCCTATTGACCAACATTAATTTTTTTTTTTTGTTTGCCATGCTGGTGATCAAACCCAGAGACTTGCACATTCTAGACAAGCACTTTACCACTCAGCAACATCCCCAGCCTTTGCCTGACTTTTTTTTAAATAAGATAAATCCACATACAGTAAAATATACCCTTCTAAAATGTATGCATTTGTGGTTTCTATTATATTCACAAGTTGTACAATTACCACCACCTAACTTCAAAACATTTTCACCCCCCCTCAAAATCCATATCTTTTAGCCATCATTTTGGGTTCCTCCATCTCCCTGTCAACCTCTAATCTACTTTCTATCTCTGTCTATTCTGGACATTGCATATATATGGTCTCTTGTGTCTAGCTTCCTTCACATAGCAGAATATTTCCAAGGTTTAACTATGTTGTAATATACATCAGTGTTTCATCACCTTTAAGGGCTGAATAGCATTCTGTGGTATGTGTATACCACAGTTGATGGACATTTGGATTATTTCCCCTCTTGGGCTGTTATGAACAATGTTGTTATAAATACTTATATATCAGGTTTGGGGTAGATATAAGTTTTTAGCTCTCTTGAGTATATACCTGGGAATTGCTGGGTTGTATAATAACTCTGTGTTTAGCTTTTTGAGGAACTGACAAACTGCACCACTTTACATTCCCACTAGCAGTGTATAAGGGTGTTGGTTTCCTCATCTTAATCAACATTTATTACCATTCATATTTTATTATTGTCATTCATTCCTTTTAGTGAAGGGGAGGTGGTATCTCACTGCTTTCCTAATGACTAATGATGTGGAACATCCTTTTATGTGCTCATTGGTCATTTTTTTGAGAAAATTGTCTACTCAAAACCTTTGCTCATTTTAAATAGGTCTATTTGTCTTTTTTACAGCTGAGTTGTAAGAATTATTTATATGTTCTGGATACTTTTATCAGATATATGATTTGCAAAGATTTGCTCCCATTCTATGTGTTGTCTTTTCACTTTGTGTGTGTGTGTACAGGTACTGGCAATTGAACCCAGGACCTTGCACATGCTAAGCAGGCACTCTACACTTAGCTACCTCCCCAGTTCTTTTTATTTCATTTTAAACAGGGTCTCACTATTTGCCCTAACTGTCCAAGAACTTGTGATCCTCATGCCTCAGCCTCCTGAGTAGTTAGAATTATAGGATCATAACACCACATACCACATGACACTCTTTTTACATTCTTGATGGTATTCTTTGAAACAAAGGAGTTTTTTTAATTTTGATGACATTCTATTTAACAATTGGTTGCTTGTGCTTTAGGTATCATAACGAAGAAACCACATTATCCCGTCCACAAACATCTAAGTTTGCGCTAGTTTTCTTCTAGGAGTTTTATAATTTTAGTTCTTAGATGTAGTTTCTGGTTTCACTCATTTTGAGTTAATTTTTTTATAGGTGTAAGATAGGAATCCAACCTCATTTACTTGCATAAGCAACCTCATTCCGTGTCCTGAATTTTGAACTAAGGCTCTAAATACTTCATAGTATAAAGTAATATCTCTCCAAGAGCTTACTAAGGGTTTATAGAATAGAGTCTATCACTAAAATCCCCCACACCCAACTATGGGTCTATGGTCTTCACGAGCAGATGACTGGGGAGTGTAAAGAAAGAGGGTCTAAATCTTCAGGAATGCTGTTATCACCGGGAGTGACTTTTCATTCCCTCACCAAAGTCAAGTGAGAGTGGTGAGGGACTACAGATGCTCCTTTGCAATATCAGGGATACCAGAGAGAAAGAGAGCCTGGTATCCCATGCTCCACCTCACACATCTGTCAAGAAGAGGACTTGCTGATCTTCTAGGGAGAAGACAATTGAGGCAAGATGAACAGGCAGAAGGTGGAGTGGCTGGAGAGCCAGGACACTGGTTCAAGGGGTACTTGACAGCCGTCTCCTGGGTATACCTCCAAGAGGACTGTCTGCTTGGCAAAGAGAACTGCAACAGCAAGAGACATTGGGGTTTACTTCAAGTAGCTATAAGAGATGGAACCACTAGATTCCCCAAGTCAGGGATCTGTGCAGTGGGGATGCCCATGGCCCTATGCAGAACACAAACATGCCCCCAGCTGAGACCAGTTAGGAGCAACACTCTCTGTCTATTGCATGCAATTTTTGATGCTATTTAGGACCTTGCATATTTGATAATGTCAGCTGTCTCTTCACCCCGTATTGAAGGAGTTAGAAATTTTGAATTTGAATATCAGTCTTAGAAGAAGATATGGCTCATGCTTCAAGCCTTTCTTAATCACCTTCTGTTAAGTGTTCTTTGCTAGACAGTGAAAGCCAGTACAGCAGCAAAGATTAAATTAAGAGCACAAGCTTAGATTAGATTAGAAGCTTTACCTTTGCCAACAGCTTATGGTTTTACCTATCCTCAGGGTCATTCCATTAAGATGGGGCTGGTGTGGCAGAATACAAAGGACAGTAAGAAAAGAAAGGAGAGCTCAGTTTTAAAAACTACATCCCGACAAGATCTTAGGCTGTCATAACTGATGCATAGAACTTATCAGAAAAAAGGAGATCAGCCATCTACTGAGTTTTGGAGAGAATTGTATCATCAAAGAAATTATATGAAAAATCACCAGGGACCAGTGACTGCTTTGTGCTTCCCATTCCTTATTCTTTTCCAAATGGGGTGTCTTATGGTATTTTCCAACCCTAAACAGGCAATATTATAGGAAGTGTATGCAGCAGATGACATGTTTGCTGGTACAAGACCTCTGGAACATCTGGATCTCATACAGTGAACTGAGAATGATCTTAGACCTTGGGCAAGTTCAGTGGCTCCTTGAGGACAGGTGAATGAATTATCTTTGGGAAGGAAGGTGTGGAAGCAAAAGAGGAAGGAAATAAGGAAGGAAAAGAGATTTGGTTAAGCAAATCTCAGACCACAGAGATTTCCAGAAAGATTTAAGCAAGCCTATGGGGAGTCCCCTGACAAAGTAATCCTTAGAAGAATCCTTGGAGGAGTCCTGCATATCATTGGAAGGAGCCTGCTTCAGTGCCCTTGCCAAGGTAGCTGGGAGCAGCTCAGAGTAAGCATGACTTGGCATGTGTGTGGTGGTAGATCCAAAAGGGCAGCAGCTGGGGCCACCAGCCAACTATGCTTCCGTCGTGGGAGACCTGACTGGTGCATTTTCATGGCCATCACAATATGTTACTCTCATAATCTTGAAGAAGTCCCTCTCCTGTTCTGAGCTTCCATTTGCATAGCTGCAGGTCTGTCCTAAGCTATTAGTGGCTTCTGGGGTGCAATCTACACCTGACCCTTCAACAGCAACCCTGAATCACATTTGCTACCTCTCAGAAGTTACAAAAAATTCTGCTTTGTTCTTCATACTCAAGCTAGACACTAGAACATTTTTGAAAAAACAGATTTGATTTTTTTACAAGAGTTTTAGGTTCCAGAAAAATTGAGCAGAAAGTACAGAGATTTTCCATATACCCTCTGCCTTAACAAATGTAGACCCTCCCCACCCTCAACATCACCTACCAGACTGGTAACCTATTTTATAATCAATGAACGATATTTACATATCATTATCACTCAAAATCCATAGTTTATGTTGAGGTTCGCTCTCATATATATTCTATGAGTCTGGATAATGCAGTCTGAATAATGAGTCAGGATTATACAGAGTATTTTCACTGCCTCTAAAAATTCCTTTTGCTCCACCTATTCATCCCCCTCACCCCCTGCCACTTTCCATTACCCCTGGCAACCACCATGCTCTTTACTGTCTCCATAGTTTGACCTTTTTCAGAATGTCATAGAAGACCAGGCATTTTATTCTTTGTTTCTGACCACATTTCCTGGTATTCTGAGTGGGAATGCAAGCACCCAACAAAAGACATGTTGCCCTGATCTTTTTCCAATTACAAATTTAAATTCTGTTCTGTTTCAAAGACCTTTGAAAAATAAGGAGGATATTTGGATGATTGCAAAAACCAAAGAACAGCATTCAGCCAAGTGGCATTGGCTTTCAATTCTACCTTACCCTTACCTCACATTTGGTAAAGAATTTCTTTTCTTTTTTGGATAGCATGCCTTTTTTGTTTATTTTTGATTTATTTATTTATTTTTACATGGCGCTAAGGATTGAACCCAGTGCCTCACACATGCTAAGCAAGCGCTCTGCCACTGAGAACATAAACAACTTTTTTTTTTTTTTTTTTTTTTAATACCACTTTGACCACATCAAAGGTGCTGGAGCCTGGAATTAAAAAGTCTAAAGCAACCCATGCATCAGTCAGTGCCTGCCACTTCCGAGGTAACTTGATTTGTATCTGATTTTAGCTTTGCTTCGATTGCCTTAGGGAAAGCATGCTGTCCTCCATCAGCCCTAGCTGTGGTCAATCATGTTACAGATGTTTAGTTGTCCACCTACGTGGGATATTAGCAAGAAAAAGTGAGGCTGAGGTGGTGACTTCACATTGATCACAAACACTTCCCAGCAAGTAATTATTAAAGGGAAGACACGGGAGCATGTAGACTTAAAGAACAGTGATCACTCTAGGTTGGGTGTGTTTGTCAGCTAGTCTCTAAAGTTTCTCAAAATTTATTCATTTGTCTCTAATATTATGGCCAAACAGATGTGATTTCTATCCCACTGGCTCTTACTGTCTAACAGAGGGGACAGACCATAAATAAAACAAGTGTTCCCCACCTGACTTCAATGCCTTTGCCAGACATCTAGACCAGACAAATGGGACACACATGGACTTAACAAAGTATCAGACAAAAATGGAAGAATGTATCCATTTTATATTTGAGTTCAAAAAATGTAGTATTCGAGGACAGAAATGAGGAAATGTGAGCCAAGAGACGTTTTCTGGGTGGAAACTTGAAGAGTGTGAGGAAAAAAGCCAGTGTGACTCAGCACTTCCATAAGACAAGTCTCAAACTGCTGCATCTGGAGCCCATAGTCCTGGACAAGGAGGGTCAACAGCAAATGAGTTACTGCAGTCAAGGAGGTGACTAAGTCCACCTAGGAAATACCAGGGACTCCATTAGGTGTGGTCCAATTCACTACTGCAGACTTTGTAAAGTCACCGTCTAATCACAGTATTGTCATCAAAACATACTAAGGAATATTTTTTAAATTATACTTTTTGGCAGAACACCAACAGGAGGAGGTCACAAGATGTCATGCATGTTTGGATTAAAGTCGGCAACAATAAAGGAAAATCTCAGAAATAAATTATTATAATTCACAATAAAAATTAGGTCCCAATGCTTTATTTTATTCAAACAAAAGAAGAAGTATATTGAGATAGCTAATATTGAGGCCTTCCTCTGTGCTGGCAATGAACTAAGTGTGTAATGTTCATGGGCTCTTTTAACATTCACAGAAGTCGACGGGGTCAGTTTATAATTTATTCTCATTTTGCAGGGTAAGGCACTGAGACTGGACCGAGGCTAGCCAGTGGTAAGTCCAAAGATGAACACAGGTTTGCCTGGTCTCAGAGCTTACTCTTTTTGTCATTAAATGATACTGTCTTTGCAAATAAAATTTTTCTTTAGATAAATGATGCCATTAACCACTATTTAAAAATGAAAAGCATGTCTTAATCAAATATTTGTATAACATAGGAAACACGGGCACCAATTCCCATCAGGTAAAGCATCAAGGTAAAGCCCTTTTGGTTTGTCTGGGTTCTAGCATAATAGAAGAAATGCCGTTTTTCAAAAAGACTCATTGCAGAGTCATGGTGCAAAGCGAGTTGTATGTTTGGTGATATTCTGACACACTGAACCCAGTTTGTTCTAAAAACCATTCACAGTCTTACCTTATATACCCCAATTCTCAACTCTTCAGGAACCCAAGTCCACGACCATTTATTTTTCCTTCTTGGAATCCTGGTTTTGTGTGTTAGGATAGAGAAAGAGTTTGAGAACAAGACTTAGCTCTCCATAGAAGCTTCTTAGAATCTGGTCTGTTGCACACCATCACAGAGGTTCACCCAGTCGCCTCCCATCCCTGCATCTTATTGCCTGTGGCTAACAGTGTGCTTAGCTCCGCTCTGTGGATCTTAATTTCTTTAAACCAGTTATAATAATCCAGCTCCCTTTGTCAGATACCCATCTCCCAGTCTCCCCTGTAGCCAAGGGTGGCCATGAGATTTAATTTGGGTCAATGAGATACACAGGGGAAGTCTGCTAGGGGGGATTTAGGAAAGATTTTATTTTCAGATAAAGGGGCAGACACAGAAGAAAAACTTGCTGGAGCCATGGCTTGTCTCCCTTCTACTTGTTTCTCGTATGAATATGCTGCTTGGAGAGGCAGCCTCCATCCTGTGACCATGAGGCAACAGGCTGAGACACTGGAGCAGAAAACTAGAAAGTCCCAGATCCTTGGTACAGTCCCTGAGCAGCTTAATCTAGCTTGCCACTGAATGTTTTCCAACTTATTAGCTTAAAAAAAAATTATTAATCATTTAAGCCGCTGTTAACAAAGTTTTCCATTTCTTAGCACTTTTTAAAACTTTCTTCTTGGGCTGGGGTTGTGGCTCAGCAGTAGAGTGCTCACCTAGCACGGGCGAGGCCCTGGGTTCCATCCTCAGCACCACATGAAAATAAATAAATAAAATAAAAGCATTGAGTCCATCTACACCTAAAAAATAAACATTAAAAAAAAACTTTCCTCTTACACATCACAAATATACATTAAGTTTATAAGATAGGCTACCCCAGTGACACATGTCAATTCAGAGTGTACATGGTCAGTTTGGTGAAGACTAAACATTACGTGCTCTTGCACTGATGCCTTTTTCACATTCCTGGGTTTCACAGACCACTTCTTACTACGCTTATACTTTTTTGTATGTATTCAAGATAAATATGTTCTAGAAGAAAACCTACTTCTGGCATTGGTTTTTGTTTTTTTTTTTTTTTTTTTTCCTCCAAGCATCACCTGTGAACAGATTAAGGTTCCTGAATTGGAAAAGGCTGACCCAACAAGCTGCTGTCTTCCCACTAAGCATTGTCGGCTCTTAAAGCCGTCCCCATGGCTACAGCTCAGAGCCCAGGCGAGCATGCAGCTCACACAGAGCGCAGCCATGACTCTGGCATTTGGTGGAGTGCTCATTAAAGGAACCCAAACATGCTCAGAAAACAATTCCTGGAGGTTGCATTTAAAGAGTAAACTTGAAGCAATTGCAGACATAATGGCTGTGATTTCCCAACAGTTGGTTTAATTAAAGCTGCCATGACACCTCAGATGGGTGCTCCAGGCCCAGAACTGTGTGGCCCAGATTGGAAATGGGTGGGTGATGCAGACCTACGATGATGAAAGAAAGAGCGGGGACACTCGGCTGCTTCCTGGCTCACCCCAGGGGACGGCTTTCTGTGACTCCCCAGTGAGGAGGAGTTGGAGGCTAGCATCAGAGCTAAATTGCCTGATACTTGCCACTAGATATAATCATTCTCAGTAAACTCTTGAACAAATTGCATTTACGTCTGATTTCATCGTATGGGGTTCGTAGTTTTCATATAATTATCTTTTATTCTTTGTGAATTTTCAAGTGAAAGAGTTCCTTCAGGGTGATATCTCAAGTGGGGGAACCCAACTGATGATTTTAATCAAAATCCTTATCCTAATTATAGTTCCTTACAGGCGAGCAAAATTCTCCCTCCTCCGGTCCTTCTCCTGCTCGTGGTAAACATGCACAAATGATAGCTTTGTCTGCCTGCCCATAAGAATTCTTTCTGAGCACTGCTTATATTTTCCACAGTCATCATCATTAATGAGGAGAGTGATAGTAACACCACACACGTCTCTAGTCAGATTGTGCCTTAGAGTGGGGCAACATATTTTAGGAGGGACATCAGCATAATTCTTCCAGCCAAGCAGGAAAATGCATGCCCTTCGAGGATTGGCTGATATACTGTGGACAGTTAGCTTGCATTAAAGAAGTCTTAGAGGATGACATATATGCAATAGACGTTTTCAAATCTAAAAAGGGCTGTCATGTTGAAGAAAGCTTGGCTTGTTCTGTCTGGTAGAAATAAGAACAATGAGTAAAAGGACTCGAGATGTTTTGTTTGTTTGTTTTTGCTACCTGCTTTCCTTGTGTGACTCTTGAGAATCCTTGGATAACTTAGAAGAGAACTGACATTGTTGGTTTGAAAATTTTGAAGCTATGGTACAAGGAGAGAAAGATTTTTCCCCTCGAACTCAGGTTCTGTGGCCAGGGCCTGAGAATTAAACTGTCAAAAGACAGATGAACAGGAGAGCAATATACATCTTTTATTTGATGTTAATATTTTAACATGCACATGAAGACCTTACTATGTAAGAAAAAAAAGACTCAAGCAGAGAGACCTGAGAGCTTATATAGCATTGTTTTGAGGGGTGGGGTGGGGTCCCAGGCATTGAACCCAGGTGAGCTTAACCACTAAGCCACATCCCCAGCCCTTTTTAAATTTTTTTATTTGAGAGAGCCTCACTAAGGTTGCTGAGGGCCTCGCTAAGTTCCTGAGCCTGACTTTGAACTCGAGAACCTTCTGCCTTATCCTCTAAAACACTGGAATTACAGTGCACCAACACGTCCAGTACTTATATACCACTTTAACAAGCAATGATGAATCCAGAAGGATGTGACAAGAAAGAGGAAGAAGGGATTGTGCTGGGTCAGCAGATCATGGGAAAGGGACTAGAAAATATGTAGGGAAAGTACAGTGGAAAATAGGAGTTATTTTAATAGGTTTGCTTGTACAGATTCGTCTTGGTGTTGACTCCCTTAAATCAGTGATAAGAATGCTCACTTCTTCCTGGTCCAGGGAGGGCACCTGTTCACAAGACATTTGTGCTCTGTATTTAGCCAGAAGGGAGGAGGTCTAAGAGCCCTTCTTGCATCCATTGTTTCTAATTGCCTTTGGCTCAAAATGATCAACCTGTCAAAGTGCTATATTTTATGGTGGCATGTTCTATTCTCCTTCAATGCAAACCACATCATATTTCCTCTCTAATCTGTTTCAGATCAAGAAAAATTTCACCGAGATCTTAGAAGCTACAAAATTGAACTTTGTTTACAATTCTACCCGCTTCCTCATTGTGATATGTAACCAAAGGGATGGGGGAGATCTTTTATCCTATCTTATCTAGGACTCTGTCTCAGCCCTCCATAGTGAAAAAATTTGTAATAATACCAGTATTCTAAATTTTTTTATCATCTTTTTTGTATAAATATTTTCTCAGAATGTGAGTTTCTAGGCTAGGGTTAGGTAAACAAAAAGCCCTAATAAGTAGTTTGTATTGTCTAGGCCCCAAGTAGGCTGCAAAACCAATTTGAAACAAAATGGAAAATAACATTTTTCTAAAGACAGTCTTAGAAATTCTAATTTCCTAAATTGTTTCTTTGCTATGTCATCATCTATGGGTATAGTGAATCAGACAGACTCGGGCTACAAGACCAAGACTATCTGATGCCCCAGGTTATGTACAAGCTTCCCAATTCAAGTCACCTATATTCCAAGGAAAATTTATAAAACCTTTTTAAGACACACATGCTGTGAAAAACAGGATCATTAGTAAGCCAGCAGCTATATGAACCCATGTCACATCCAAGATGGGCTGAAAAATGATTGCTGCTAGGCCCAGAGAGTAGCAGTAAGTCAAACGCAGTTTGATCCATGACAAAGTAGCTTCCATTTTTGAAGATGGTAAATTTTTCTGGTTCTGATTTAAAAAAAAAAAAAAAATTGTTACTTTCCTTGATAGTATCATCTGGCTCATGACTTTCCATTTTAAGCCGTAGGCTGTTCTCCCAGCAGCCAGCACCCTCCCCATCTTCCTCTGCCATGATAGAGCTCACCCCAACCGTGGCCATCCTTGGCTGACACGTGACTTACCTGGGTAAATATTACCTATACTAGCACCGTTTACTAAGGGAAGGGATTTGCTGGAAATTGCAATATTATTCTAAAGCAATTAGTTGGAGATAATAGGAAAAAAAAAAACAACCCTCGGAAACTCATTATGCAAATGTGAAGCTATTCCCAGCAATTCAGAACCATCTGCCTTGAAGAAATAGTGTCAGTTGAGGGGATGTGAAAGTTTTCTGCTAGTTTGAGTGATTATCCCTCTTGTCGTTGGTACCAGGCTTGTGTGATTATTAACATTGTTTGCCAGCCTTCCCTCACATTTTCTCCACTGTTGGACATTCCTCACCTTTGAAACCCAAGAATCCCCAACTCCACCATTGTGCCAGCCCCCCTCTGGATGCTGAGGAAGAGTGATGGGCTCACAGTTCTAGAAGGAGAAGTAGCACCCGATAGGGATGGAGTGGTAATGGCCCAGGTGTCCTCAAGTTATTGGTAGTCCAGTTCAATCCTTTTAATATCTGAGCACAACTCTGCCTGCCCAACAAGAGAAATTAATCAAAACATAAACATAACCTCATACAGAGAGTATGAGGGATCCTTGAATACTTAATACAGAATAATGGCAAGCAATACTGCCAGAGTCATTTTTTCTTATTAGCAGTTTTATTGAGGGGCAGTTTCCATACCATAAAAGCACTCATTTTAAATGTATAATTCAATATTTTCAGCAATGTTACAGAGTTGTGTGACCATCACTGTAATCTGATTATATATCATTTCCTTCTTCCCCGAAAGAAATGCTGTGTCCATTTACAGTCACTCATTCCTGCCCGGGCCCTAGGCAACCTCTTTTCTACTTTCTGTCTATCTGGTCCTGCATTTTCTGAGCATTTCAGATAAATGGAATCATAGAGTATGTGTTCTTTTGGTCTGATTTCTTTCTCTAAGCATAAAAGTTTTGAGGTCCATTTATATTCTAATACGTATTTGTACTTTATTCCTTGTTATTGCCAAATAATATTCCAATGTTTGGCTATATCGCATCAGTTGATGGACATGTGGGCGGTTTCCATATTTTGCCTGTTGGTAACTAATGCTGCTGTGAACACTTACATACAACAGTTTTGAACTTCAAGGGTTTATCTAAACTCTCATTTTATCTCTTTTTCCAGGGGACTCAAAAAATTTTAATATTGATTATAAAAAATTTTTATAAAAATCCAGATTTTCCATCTGAATTTCACTATTTGGCCTTATTTGTTTCCCCATATCTTTTTTCTTCTGTCCTTTCCCATTCTTTTGCAATATTATCCAGTACCAACCTGCTAGTTCTTTCTCCACAAGGCCTTATAGAATCCACCAACACCCATATTTATATAAAATCTGATTTCAGACTACATTCTATCAGAATGTTCTAATCATTTTATCCTAAGATCTTCATTTTATCCTAAGATCTTCAACCATTGCATCTTCCCCTGTCTTTTTAAGTCCATTTCTATAATATATCGAAACAAAATAACAGCCCTGATTCTTGGTGGTTTTTACTTGCAAAAATCAGATTACAGATATGGATAATGATAGATAAAATGAGCCCATCTTCTCTAACCATTTGTTTTTAAACTAATGGTGGGAGCAGAAGATTCAATTTTATTTTTTATTTTTCTTGTGTTTTGAGACCAAGTCTTGCTAAGTTACTCAGGCTGGCCTCAAACTCCTGGGCTCAAATGATCCTCCTGCCTCAGCCTCCGGAATGCTAGGGCTGTAAGTGTATGCCACTGTGTCAGTTTTTAGTTCTATTTTAGGAAGGGAAATCATCACTCATCTAAACTTGAAATATATTTAAAACAAAATAATATTGCTGTAAAAATAGTGTAGAAAAATTCTCTTTTATTAATATCTCAAAATATAGTACATATTTACATTTTCTTCAAAGAAAAGTAAAATTTTTATTTATTCTAATGAAGACGTAGTATGTGATATCCAGTTGACAAACTTCATGACCTTGATGCTTCAGGAAATTGACTCCAATAGCAAAAGGAAAGACTGGTTTTTCATTTCAGGCCTTGGCTGTACACATATGAATACACAAAAATATTAAAATTCCTCAAAATAAGCACAGTTACAGATTCTTTTAATGTTGATTATAAAAAAATTTTAAGAAGAATTAAAGATCTCTAAAACGAACAACCCATTCAACTTACAGCCTCAAGGAGAATTCTCCAGAGTTCCTCACCTACATGCAAAAAGTTAGCACATTTACACCCTGAGCTCCAAAGTTGAGGAAAATCCTTGTGCACAAGCCCCAAACTTGGTCTGATCCTAGTACATTTCGTCCCAAATCCTCCTGTATTCCTTTCCGATTTCCATTTCCAGTAGAATCGGTAGATATATACCATAGGTGAATTTTCCAGCAACTCTCTAGAGTCCAGTCTGTCCCATTAAAAAGGATGTGGTGTCAATACCATGTTTTATTACTGTAGCTCTGTAGTATAGTTTAAGATCTGGTATAGTGATGCCTCCTGCTTCACTCTTCTTGCTGAGGATTGCTGTGGCTATTCTGGGTCTTATTTTTCCAAATGAATTTCATGATTGCTTTTTCTATTTGTATGAGGAATGTCATTGGGATTTAAACTAGAATTGCATTAAATCTGTATAATGCTTTTGGTAGTATGGCCATTTTGACAATATTAATTCTTCCTATCCAAGAACATGGGAGATCTTTCCATGTTCTAAGGTCTTCTTCAATTTCTTTGGTGTTCTGTAGTTTTCATTGTAGAGGTCTTTCACCTCTTTTGTTAGATTGATTCCTGAGTATTTTATTTTTTGAGGTTGTGAATAGAGTGGTTTTCCTAATTTCTCTTTCAGAGGATTTATCACTGATGTATAGAAATGCATTTGACTTATGGGTATTGATTTTATATGCTGCTACTTTTCTGAATTCATTTATTAGTTCTAGAAATTTTCTGGTGGAATTTTTTTGGATCCTCTCCAAAAGAGGAAAGGATAAAAAAACTATGGTATGTATACACAAAGATTATTACTCAGTCTTAAAGAAGAATGAAATTCTGGCATTTTCAGGTAAATTATGTGGATGCTGGTCCATAATGGGTTGGGGGAATGCGAATGAAGAATGGAAGGATTTTGGATTGGGCAGAGGGGAGAGAAGGGAGGGGAGGGATATGGGGTGTGGGAAGGATGGTGGAATGAGATGGTGATTTTTACCCTTTTATATGATTGCACAAATGGTATGACTCTGCATGGTGTACAACCAGAGAAATGAAAAGTTGTGCTCCATTTGTGTACAATCAATCAAAATGCATGCTACTGTCATGTATAACTAACTGAACAAATTAAAAAAAAAAGATGCGGTGTCCCCAAGGCCCTTGTTTCTTTAATTAGCTCCTTCAAGGGAGAAGGCTGATTATTAGCAGGGTTAGAGTTAGTTTCTTCTTTGCTATATTTCTTGGGTACTTTTGAGAGTAAGGAGGAACAAAACCTAATTTTTAGATTGCATATTTTTCCCCCACCCACCCTTTGTGACAAAGAGATTGGTTTCTCCATCCATAATCAAAAAAGAGTTTACTAGACCTCTCAATTGCAACCTAAAGGATGATTCTATTCTGGATTCTGAGCATCTGTTATTCAAGCCAAATAGGTCTGAGTTCAAAGATCTGCTCAACCTCCTTGTGTCTCAGTGGGATTTCCAAGGATCTGACTTATATATTGGCCTGAAACCCTCCACAGATCCATCCTGTATGGTGAATCTTTTAAAAACTGCTTTTGAGCTCAGTCACATTGTTGGTGGGACTGCAAATTGATGCAACCACTGTGGAAAGAAGTATGGAGATTCCTTAGAAAACTTGGAATGGAACCACTATTTGACCCAGTTATCCTACTCTTGATTTATACCCAAAGAACTTAAAATCAGCACACTATACTGATGTAGCCACATCAATGTTTATGGCAGCTCAATTCACAATAACCAAGTGATGAAACCAACTTAAGTATACTTCAACAGATGAATGGATAAAGAAAAAATGAAATTATGGCATTTGCTGGTAAATGGATGGAACTGGAGAATATCATACTAAGCGAAATAAGCCAGTCTCCAAAACCAAAGGTGGAATGTTCTCTCTGGTATGTGGATGCTAACCCAAAACAAGGGAGGGTGAGGAGAGGAAGAATAGAAGTTCATTGGATTAGACAAAGGGGAATGAAGGGAAGAGAAGGGGCAGGGAAACAGGAAAGCCAGGAGAATTAACCAAAGACTTTCCTATTCTGTGAATAAACAACCAGGGCAATGCTACATCATGTCCAACCACAAGAATACGATCCTAATTAGAATAGTTATACTCATGTATGTACAATATGGCAAAATATACTCTGCTATCATGTGTATTTAAAAAGAGCAATTGATAAATTAATAATAAAAAGAAAGAAAAAAAAAGCTATTTCTGGAATGCCACAGACATGTCCAGATTTCTCTGCTTCGGTCTTGAGTCAGCTCTGCAATAATTTGGTCTGAACTGCTCCATTCTCAGTGTCTGTTTTGGTAGTTGTGGCTCACTGTGATGTCCCATGGACTCACTTAAACTCAGAAATGATTGTTCCTGGTGATGTCAGAGTCATAAAATCCCTTTCTAAGAATCTTTATAATTTGATAAATTATAATATTTTTTCTAAGTCCTGCATGGTGTTTTCCTTGTTCACTGTTTAGAACAACAATGTTCTAGAGCAATTATTCTGGACAAAACAAAGTAAACAAACACAAAGTAAAAGGGTGCTATGATAAAAAGTATGCCCATTATAATTTCTCAAAACCTACCTGCCATGAGAAATTAAAGTCTGATAATGAGAGAGAATGGATGAAATATTTTAATACATTTTGCTTGACTGAGCTATGCATCTATCTTGAAAGGGTTATTTGGCTTTTTTGTGATTATTAATATTAACCCTCAATAGTTCGGGGTCCAGAGAAGTATGAACTATATAACAATTGCAGCTGCTCTTTTTTTTTTTTTTTTTTTGAGAGAGAGAGAGAGAGAGGGGAGAGAGAGAGAAAATGTTTAATATTTATTTTTCAGTTTTTGGAGGACACGACATCTTTATTTTATTTTTATGTGGAGCTGAGGATCAAACCCAGCGCCCCGCTCATGCCAGGCGAGAGCGTTACTGCTTGAGCCACATCCCCAGCCCCAGCAGCTGCTCTTTTAGTGGAATTGGGTCTGCTGTGAACCAAATGTGTCCCCCATCCCTGACCCAGTTTCACATATCAAAATCCTAATCTTCAATGTGATGGTAGTTGGATATGGAGACTGGGAGGTCATTGAGTGTAGAACACTTTTGATTGGATTAGTGCCCTAATAAGATACTCTAGACAGCTTGCTTCCTCCCTGCTCTCCTCCAGGTAAGGAGACAACTAGAATCTGCAAATTCGGAAGTTTGGCCTTTGCCAAACACTGGACCTGCTGGTACTCTGATCCTGGACTTCCCAGCTTCCAGAACGGTGAGAAATAAATTCCTGTTGTTTCACTGCCCCATCTGCTGCTATAGAACCTGAACAAAGACAGGGTTTGGGGGAGATAGTGAATTTTTCATCAGTGTTGTGTTAATGGAGAGAATGAATGGATCTCCAGCAGTCTCTGCTTGGAGTGACCAAGGAAGAGTTCCGTGCTCAGGAAGCACAGCAGAGGGGAGCTCAGGGTTGGCTCCTGCCTAAGGGTTTTTACACCCCAGGCTTCCAGGTCAGCATCGGGTGGCAAAAGGGAGACAGGTGTGACTAATAAATATGCTGATTCTGCTTTCCACTAAGTTCTTCAAGGAACTTACTGCGTTTTTACCTCAATTTTATTAATCATGCAATTGTGGTTCCTTTAGAAAGTTTCACAAGTTATCAAAGGCTCTTCGCAATATAGATAACCTGTAATCCCAACAAAAAAATATTGATAGGGATGTAATTTCTAGCCAAACCTTCTGATCAGACTCTAATTTCAACTCTGTGTTTTATTCTTGCTTGCTTTTTAGGGCCTAATGAATGGATTTGCTTTGGGAAGACACAGACTGCCAGGCTTTTAGTTGATTTTGACAATTCGGGGAGGTTTCAGTTCCAGTTTAGGGAGTTTTATTGTTTTCTGACTTAATCATGTTTCATAAAAGGAGCTCTATGGATTTATTTTGTAAAGAATTTTTTTAAAAGAGAGAGAGAGAGAGAACTTTTTTTTAATATTTATTTTTTAGTTTTCGGGGGACACAACATCTTTGTTTGTATGTGGTGCTGAGGATCGAACCCGGGCCGCATGCATGCCAGGCGAGCGCACTACCGCTTGAGCCACATCCCTAGCCCTGTAAAGCGTTTTTTAAAGCTTTTAGAATAGTCAATGGATAACTGAAATTCAGAATGATGTAATGTATCTTTTATCTTGTTCCATTGACCAAAAATCTATATGTAGATTATCATCTGATTAACTGTTCCCAAACTAAGGGTGAGCTTTAATGACAGCTAGTCTGTGGGACAGCATCATGCATCTGGCAGCCACTTCTAGGGAAGGGTGTGGAAAGAACCCTGCTTTGTAACTTTCTCAGTCATCATATGCCACATTTCTAGGCAAAGGATATGAATGGCTGGGAAATGCTACCCTCTCCCCTGGGACTACAGGGGACCTCAGGTCCTCTAATTCCCCTTTAGCCCTTGTTTCTTTGGGTCTCTTGGGACACGTCCTTGGGCTATCTCAGGCCAGGGTTCCAGCCCTTCCAAACAAAAACATTTTCAGTGAACTCACTGGATAATGGGCCAAAGATTGTTTATTTTGCCTGAAGGGACTTGAGGGAGGGAACACAGGCTTCTTAATGAGTTTTTAAAGATAAATACTTTGTTGTTGTTTTTCCAGGAGATCTGACTAAAGATAGAAGGCCCATTTTAGAACAGGAGAAATTTAAGTTTGCTATTAGGAAGAACTTTTGCCTGTCGGATATTGACTTACCTTCCCAGAACGGTGCCATTTTCCTAGGAGGCCTAATGCTTCAATGCTTCCTAGGTGGGAAGATGAACTACATTCAACTGCAGTTTGCTTCTAGCCGTAGAGCTCTGTAATTTCTTTCTGGATATGGTTTCTATTTTTAGAGCAGCGGAAAGATTTGATTTCAAAGACAGATAGAAAGACTGCATATAGGTGAGCCTCTGGGGCAGGAATTCTTAAGTCCCAGGACCCCTACTGGTGAGCATTGGAGGCCGTCCAAGGACCTCCTGAAATTCTGCTTGAGATTGCGTCTGTGTGTATATTTAGGGAAGAACACTGATAGCCAACAAAAACCTCCCAAGGGACATAGTGATTAAAAAACAAAACCCAAAAGAAAATCAGTGAATTGTTGTTCCAGGGAAGAGTTTGCTCAGGGAGGTAGCTCACTGACTCTGATCCTGACTGTTTGTTCTTGAGGATTTATAGTGTGGTGGAAGATGAGACTCTGGTGAAAGGGTGGTACAGAGCCCTCTTCCCTGATGGAGGGCTGAACTACCAGAAAGAAAATGCAGGAGGCCTCCATCCTCATCCATTCATTCATTTGTTGAGCAAATGTTTATTGAATACCTATTATGTACTAGAGACTAATCCAGGCATTACAGTTAGAACAATGAACAAAACAGATTCTTACCTTATGAAACACTCATTGGTGTGGGGGGAACAGAGAATAAATAATAAACTAATATGACTGTATTATATTATGTGGAGCTTGGTAAAGAGTATTCATGTTATGGAGTGTAGGGCAAGATGGCAAGCAGGTAGTCTGCACATGAGACAAATCTCCAAGAGAAGGTGTTATTTGATTACCTTATGTTTGATCAAAATCTTGGAGGAGGTGAGGGAGTTAGTTCTGAAGTTGTCTTGTTTCTGGGGGGAGACCACACTAGCAGAGAGAACAGGCAGTGAGATGGGAGGGTATGGGGATGTTTGATGAACAAAGAGGAGTGGGAGCAGAGGAAATGGAGGGGAAAAGAAGTAAAAGAGGCAGCGTAGGGAGGGGAAGATAGACAGGTAGAGCCTGGTAGCCCATTATAAAACCTTCATCTTTGAGTCAGCTATTCATTTAAGGATTTTGCAGAGAGGAGGCACAGAATCTGATTCATAAGATTAATTTGGCTTCTGCCCTGGGGATAGGATATGGCGGCAGCTGGCGGGGGCTAGTTTACCATTAGGGAGACCAATAAGAAGTGCTGCAGGTGAGAGAGAGCAGTGACTTGGCCCAGGGCTCAGTGGAAGTGGTGAGAGTGGCCAGATTCTGGACATATTTAGGAGCACCAGTGAAATTCCTTACTGGCTTGGGCGCAGGGTACTCGACAACACTCCAGCTTCTCTTCTTGCCCTTCCATCAGAGGATGTGGAGTAGACACTGTCTCAGCCCACTCTGTCCTAAGGTGGCCGCTGGTCGACAGCTGGGCTGTCCCGTGCAGGAGTCACCAGCCACATGGTCTGTTGAGCACTCCAATCTGACTGGTCTAAGATGAGCTGTAAATGTAAAATGCATGCCAGATTTCAAAGCTTGAGTGCAAACAAGGAGTGTAAAATATTTCTTTGGTAATTTAAAAAATATTGATCACATGTGGAAATGATAGTATACACATTAGGTTATTGGATATATTGGGTACACTAGGTTAGATAAAATGAATTGTTAAAATTTATTTCTTATTTTTACTTTTGTTTTAAATATGAATTTAAAAAATCAAACTTACATGTGTAAACTCACTTGGCATTTTACATTGGACAGCGCTGGTCTAGGAGAGTTTTGAGAGACTAATGGTCATACTTGAATCAGGATCCCCCTCTGGGCTCATTCTTTCATGAATGGAGTAGTTATTTGAAACTCCTACCTAAGATTGATAAAGGGCCATAAATTTCCAAAATATTTTCCCTTTACAGCCTCATATGCTGCTTTCTTTGAAATAAATGAGTCATTTACTCATGTGAGAAACTCTGAGGTTGGCCCATCCAACCCTCAACAACCAATGGCTAGACATGGCTTATAAATACCCTTGAAGGCCACTGCTCCTGGCAGCCAGGGATGGGTCCTGTTCCATCACAAAATTCCTTTAAGCCCCTCAGAATCATCCCTTAGGTCCCATGCCAAGAGCATCAGCTTTAAATATTACTTCACGTGAATATTTAAATGTGAATGGCTTCATGTGAATGTCTAAACCAGGACACTGGGCTCAGTTTCTCCAGCTTCTCTGTTGAAAATCTATGCCAGCTGGAGATGAGCATTTCCGAATTCTTCCTCTCTTATCTTATTGCTTAGAGGGACCCTTCATATACAGTCTCCCATCTATGGAAAATGTCTGTTCTGTAGAGATGCTAATGCTGAATACTGTGATTAATAAAAAATGGTATAAGATCCATTGAATGAGAACCTCTGAGGAGGGGAACTAGTTGTGTGCTTCGGTGTGTGTGTTTCTGTGTGTGTGTGTGTGTGTGTACTTGGCCCTTCTCCTCTGTCTACCCATATTGTAAGACTCAAGTGGTAAAAATCACTATCCCATTCACCCAGAAATGACAGATTCCATGCTCCTAACTCCAGTCTTAAGACAGCAATTGAGAAAGGAGTTTGAAGATAAGGTTAAAGATGTGTGCATGTGTATTTATCTATGTGTTTGTGTATTGAGGTGGGGAGAAGAGAGAGAGAGATCTAAATAAAAGATCAATATGAATGACCATAACAACAAAAACCTCAACCTATTTTCCTTGCCTGGAAGGAAAATTCCATCCTGAGTCACTGGCAGGCAGCTCTGGGCAGCTCCCACCTCACAAGCTCAGACTCCCTGGGCTTCTCCTCCTTTCTTGGCTGCCTGGAACTACCGGTGGGTGCAGGGTGGAGGGTCTGTTCTGCCCGTCACAGGAGCATCCCTTTCAGTGTTCTTATCTCCTTCTATGCTGCTGCCCCTCCCCCCAAATCTTGCCAGTTGCTTTCCAATTCTTTGTCTCTGTAGCTCCACACATCTTTGGGGGATAGCAAATCTGTCCCCTCTCTATGAGTGGGCATAGGAAATCTAATCCCAAACCCATTATCCTCCCACTCAGCCACTAGATCATGGACCACAGCCAGTACAGCATACACACAAAATGTGAAGGCGTGTGTTTCCCTCAGCCATGCCAGGACAATTCCTAATTGCTCCACAAACCCCAGCTTTGCTTTCTATAGGTTGTAGAGTCTTTGGGGGGAGACACAATCTTAACTTTCTGCAGTGAAATTGATCTAAGGAGCCATACTCCTAAAATTGGATTGCACCTTTCAATTCAATGCAGGGATTCAGGGGCAGCCATGATGAAAGTCTTTGCATCACGGTTGGGCCTGAATTGGAGTTCTGTTCTAATTGTACTGTTTTACCTCTGTCTACTGGAAAAAAAAAAAAAAAAAGATGGTTCCTGTGATCTGAATGTGATTTGAGAATAAGAACACACCTCCTGGTGGGAAGGATGCTCCACTGAAGGTGGTTCCAGTGAGTTCCAGCGGCTGGGAAGGGCAGGAGAAGGGTGCTCTGGCTCAGAGCCTGAGCTCCTGTAATTTGATCACTTCTGTGTAAGAGGAGCCAGCAGGCTGGAGGGTTGGTGGTGGAGTGGGGGAGAACAGAGGGAGAAGGCTTTGGAATGCTGAGTAGATTCTGAATCATTCACTCGATGAGGCTTTGTAGGTGGGATATGGCCCCCATTTTCTTTCTTTTCATTGTAGCCTTTCTGTTGACCATCTCCAGACCAGTATATGAGACATTTCGCATTTTGTGAGATTATCCTGCTTTTTAATATTTCTGACAGGTGTCCTGTGGGTCCTTCTGGAGTGGCAATCTGTCCCTTTCTTCTGTTATGCAAATGTGCTCACCCTATTTTAGTTGTCAGGGAGAGGATCAGAGATGAAAGATGTCCCTCCCAACCAAGCTCTTCTGTGACTGGTGTATTAAAAATACTGTGGAACATCTAAAACGGACACACAAGCTGCAGAGCTTGCTCCTGACTACAAAGGCTTCCATGGCTGCCCTGCTTTTACCTGCACTCATCCGTGTTTGCATGGCTTTCCCAGCAGAGCCCCAGCCTGCCCCTATTGCTGAGGCTTAGATAATGTTCATTTGTATTTCTGAGCTCTCTGACTTAATATTTGACCTCTGCCTGGATAGAAAGCATTTGAGAAAATCAGACTGTTACAAAGAGAGAAGGGATGGCACAAGGCAAGTGTCAGTACAAAGTGCCTTACTTCCCCCAGCATCTGTTTTGTATGATTTTTGTAAAGAAAGTGCCAGGAACCAGGTGTGTAACTTGGTGGTAGATTCATGTACTTAGCCTGCATGAGGCCCTAAGTTCAGTTCCCAGCACCAAACAAATCAAAGAAACCAAATTTAAATTGCATACAGTAAGGATATTTTCTCAGAGTCAAACCACACTTTATTTCTTTTTTCTTCTTATTTTTAAAATATTTTTTTAGTTGTAGATGGACACAATACATTTTATTTTATTTGTTTATTTCTATGTGGTGCCGGGGATTGAACCCAGTGCCTCATGCATGCTAGGCAAGCGCTCTACCACTGAGCTACAACCCTGGCCCTCAAACCACACTTAAAAAAAAAAAAATTATCTATCAAGGTTAAAGCAGGTTTTTAAAAGACTTGTAGAAAAGCCAGAAGGTTGGAAGAAGAGAAAGATGTGCCGCTGGATCACCAGAGCATGGAGTTAATTATGTCTCTTGTACAAACCTGTCAATATTGTTATTCTCACATTAATACTGCACTCTCCCTTCTCTTCTGTTGATGATGTTAACCCATTGTGACCCCTGAGAGAAGAGAAAGGCAGGACTTCATTTGGGGGAAGTAATAAAAATTCAACACAAACAGAGCTCGAATAACGAGCTGGCTCTCTGGTCCAGTGGGAGGCTGCTGAGAAGGCAAGAAGCTTGGGCCTCATCCCTGTCTTTAAATGAGGGGCCTGTCCCTGAGTCAGCCTTGGACAATCTCAGAGAAGCAGGGGAACCTTAATAGTGTCCCCCTCCCCAGGTCTATCCCTCCTTTATACTATCTAAAAGCATCTTCATGGCCCTACAGGGCTTGCTGTTAGATCCAGCTTTGATATAGAGAGGAGGACCTCTGTCTTCTGCTAACTACCTCTCTTTGGGACAGGTCTCTGGGACCCTTGAGAGACTGGGGATTGCTCCTCTCTGGCAGCCTGTGATGACCACATGTCAGGTCAGACCAGAACACATGTCCTTTTTACCTACCAGGCTCCCCTGAGGACGTGCTGATGCTTTGATCCTAAGCCCCCAACATACCAGTGTCCACAGTGGAGTGTCTGACCTACAGCCAGCATTAACAGCCCCTATGTCTCTGTCATGCCTACATGGTCTGTGGGCCAGAGCTTCAATATCACCTGAGACCTTATTAGAAAGGCAGAATCCAGTGCTCTACCTCAAGGCTACCATCAAAATCTGCATTTTTTAACAAGACTCATTTAGCAGATGATTTGTGTGCACATTTGTATGCAGGTCCTCACTTGCTCACGTGGCCTATGAAGAACCCTGGCTGCTCGATGTGCTCTGATTCTGGGAGCCTGACTCAGGATCTCAGAATATGTGTGCACAGCTAGTGGTGTTTTTAAGTAGAACAGAGACTAGAAAGACCGGTGAGTGCTTCGAGGACATTCGTTTGAGGAAGTAACTTTAGAGAGGAGTCCTGAGAAGTACCCCCAAGGCCAGAGACACAGCTTTAGCAAGCCTCCCTCCATTCCTTTGGCACAGGCTCTTAGGTCTACTCATTGAGTCCAACTCCATGACTATGAAAATTGCAACTTCATGTGACTAAATCAATCAGGGTCACTCCAAGTGAATGTGAGCTGACACGAAATAATCACCAAAGACAGAGAAATATGTTTTTCTTTGGGTTCAGTGACTGCTCCTCAGCTGCAGCTCACAGAAGGGGGGCAAGGTAGGCAAGAAAGAGGAGGAGCCCTCTTCGAACCCGGGTTTCATTAATGGGGGGAGCTAATCCATGGAACATTTTCTCCAAAAAAGGGCTGAAGGTAGGCTTTCAACAAACAAGTGGGTGTAATTCAACCCCATCGGGTGACTCCCACCCTTGGAACTGCACTTTCTTATCGAGTGGAGGTAAGGTCCAATTGCATTGCAATGGGTGCAATACGAGTTCAGTAGCTCTTTACTCAGGACTTAAAGCTGTGTACATAGCTCCTGTCTGGAGAGGCTCCCAACAGAAAATTGTTTGATTCTAGTTAGTGGCTTTGTAAATTTCCCAAGTTTATTGTTCTTGTTCTTAGCCTTTATTTACTTCTATAACTTCTTTCAAAAGAGATTAAAAATAGTAGAACCCCTTTAACTGTCAACTTCCCAAAGATGGCAGGTAATCAGGGAACTGGCCAATGTACCTGTCACTCATAGCCAAGGTTACAGAGAGACAGCCCTGGAGGTAGAAAAGATGGTGTCTGTGAGGTGAAAAGTGGATTCAGGAACAGAAAGGGCACTGTGGCAGCCTGGAGTTTAGGGTTTACGTGAATCGTGGGGTTGACATCTCTGTGCTCTACCCAGGAGACTAGTGACTTAGGTCTAAACACACACCACCCAGCACTGGGAACACTTACAAGCCATGCTGCCTTGGAAAAACAACTTAACCTCTCATTGTCTCATTTTTCCATCTGCGAAATGTAGATCTTCACAGTATTTACTGCTCAAAACTGTCCAGTGAATTAATGAGAACACATTTGTGGTGGACATAGTGTCTTCACCTTAGCATTCACTCACCACTACCTGTGCAAAGCCCTAAACTGGTGATCATAGCCCCATCCCCTTCACAGTGATTTCTGAATGAGCAGGTCTGAGCCAGCTGGGTCCTCTCCCATTAAACACAAACCCGAAAGCAAGTAGTCTCTCTTCTATGGCATTCTTCCAAGGCATCTGCAAAAAACAGGACGGAAAGAAAGACAGAAAGAACCTTGGGACTCAGTTAATGTTGTTCATCATTGATCCTTTGCATGAATCAGTCCTGAAGGCCATCTCATCTCTGGACTTGGGAGATCTAATTTGTTATGAGAGCATTTCCTTACGGTTTAACTCTGGTTAGCCATGCTTTTTATGATATTTGCAGTTGAGAGTATATACTCAGATACAAAGCTGTACATAAAGCACTGTGTATAGTGCTTGGCACAAAGTAAGCTCTTGGAAACTGTTAGCCATTATTATTATACACAGAATACAGTGCACATACAGACGCTGGCTGTGAACAGCATCAATTTCATTTAACCGTAACCAGGCAACAGGAGAGATTTTTTCCCCCATTTTCCTCCCCGCCCCCTCTTCACTTATAGAAAAAAGAGGAAATCACTAAGAAACCCAGCTGCATTAAAGAATTAACTGAATTTTCATCCGCCGCAATTCTCAGTCCATGCCCTAGCTCAGGACAGCTTCAGACCTTCCCCCTCACCCTTGACCTTTATATTTATATAATAGGAAGAATAATAACATGCCAGCCAGAGGACAAAGCTGGACAAAGTGGTATCTTCTTTTGTTTGTTTGTTTGTTTCTCTTAATTCGGAGAAGCTTTAACGATGCAGGGAGACACTGGGCATGTTAGTGCACACCTGTAATCCCAGCGACTCAGGAGGGAGCCTGAGACAGAGGATCACAAGTTAGATGCCAGCCTCAGTAACATAAAAATATAAAAAGGGACAGGGATGGAACTCAGTGGTAAAGTGCCCCTGGATTCAATCCCCAGTACCAAAAATAAAATAAAATTAATAGAATAAAATAAAGTAAATAATTAAAAATGTTTTAAATGTGGAAGAACAAAAAAGTACAATGTGTACTTATTTTCCCATGTTATTGTTTACTTCATCTCATAAAAGAGAAATAATAGAAAAAAGATTATAGAAAATTATAGAAAACTCTTTGACCAATTATTTCTTTCCACAGAGCACTTTCAATTTGGATTTGATTCATACTTTTTACAGCTGATTTTTATTCAGGGACCATGAACAGAAGATGTTATTTTATCTGTTTTTAAATTTTACATATAATTAATATTTTAAAGTTTGCTCTTTTCATTGAGTATTGTGTTCTTAGATTTACTGATATTGATGCATATAGATCTAGTTAATTATTTTTACCTGGTGTAGACATTAGCATGTACATATATTTCATTTATCCATTGCCTTATTAGTGGACATTGGCTGTTTTCAATTTTTTGCCATCATCAATATGGCAGCAGTAAGTATCCTGTATTTAAATGTCTTTGTGACCTATATCTTTAGATCTCTTTCACACTGAAATTTATGGCTTGAGCCTAATGCATAAAACATTTAACTCATCAACACATTTATTAAACCGAGCTGGTATTACAGGAAAAAAATTAGAGCAGAAAATCTTAATTAACATCTTCAGACTTGCATGGGGACACGGTCTAGCATGGAGGCTATGGAAGAAATCCAATGTGTAATTAACTGAAACTCCACTTTGGGAAGTGGCAATGGAAAAATTTTTAAATGGCTATGAAAATTTTCAAGACTCATTGTGAATGACGGATATGAAGAGTGTGGAAAGAAATGTAATTTCAATGTTTTAAATCTAGATAAGAGATAATTAGGAAAAAAATCAAGAACGAGACCTGGGATTCATTGCTATTAAATTTGAACTAGTAACATTTCTGTCAGACTCTATTAGGCTATAAGAATGCAAGTGTGAGGCGGAAGAGCAGGGGTGGGGGCAGGTGGGAAAGACATGGGGGTAAGATGAGTGTAGAAGTACCGGTGATGTCGCCTGGTCTTTTCACACATTCCACATAAGAACTGCTATCCTTATTGAATGCCAGCTATGTCTCCCTGCCATCTTTCAATGCCCTTTATGTAGACTGATTCATTTAACCCTTATAACAAGGGATGGGATGGTTACTATTGTTGCAATTTTGCAGATGAAGAAACTGAGACTTGGAGAGTTTAAGTGCTTGGCTAAGGACCCAAAGTTCATAAATGATCCATCAGTGATACAAATCTAGAGAGTGTGGCCTGAGATTCAGCTCCCGCAGCTTTGTAAGCTACACACAATATCTGTAACTGCTGCTGAACCTCACTGTCTTCTCCGGATTACATTAAAAAGCAGGGAAGCCAGAAAATGCAATTATTTTAAAGATTATTCAAAGAAAATACCCCCTTCTTTTGATCAAAGGAGGGGATAAGTGGTAGAAAGAGGTTAGGAGAAGTTAGGCTGTAGTTGTTATTTCTTCCTTTTCAAAGATCATCAAAAAGCCCTCTTTCTTTTCTTCGGGCAGCCCTGGGGTGGGTGAGACAGTGCTCTAGAGTGCACCCTGTATACCTGCACTTGCCTGCCAAGGTCTGTTTATGTGCCTATCAGCCCTGTGAGGCCAAGAGACCCTGTAAGGCTGGGCACTTCCTGATGCCATTTTTAGGCATTTAATATTAATATTTATTGAAGAAAAAATAAAAAGCTGACCATTTATATATGTGCTCTGGAATATCCCAAACCTTGGGTATGTGTCTGGAACCTTTCTATAGTTGATGGCATCACGGTTTCGAAGGATGAATTGAACCAGCTGGGAGTAGTTAGGGGGAGGGGTTTCCGGGCACAGGGCGTAGCTCATGCAAGACAGGCACGGCCCATGTGGGAGCTGCCGGCTGTCTTTGGGGCTGGAGGAGGGAGTGCCAAGGGGTGAGGCAGGATGTGAAACTGGAAGCACCGGGGGACCACGCTGCAAAAGCTTTCTGTGCCAGGAGAGGTCTGGATCTCAAACCGAGGGCAATGGCGAGTCAGCGAGGAACAGGAACCCCTGCACACAGGCCACCTAGGACCCTCCTGGGGTCCTCTCCTTAGATAGGGGCGAAAGGACAGGGGCAGGTTAGAGAAGTATTGTGACGCACCACTGAGGGTGACTGCCTGGCTGGGGCCCTGACTTTAAGATCCAGATGAGCATCAGTGCCACAAACCCTGATGGTTCCTGGGCAGTGTAGGGTTAGGGCAGCACAAAGGAGGAGGGGACAAATTCAGGTCACTTACAGATGGAGGAATGGACAACGTGGAGGAGCCGAGAGAACTTGTCCATGAAATGTGAGTAGACACTCCTGTGGTGAAGTGGAAAGGAAGACTATTCCAAGAGCACATGCGCACGAGACAGGATGTCAAATGGAAAATCACAGAATAAGTGGCATAAATGTTAGTTTTATTCCTAGACATTTGTTTTATTAATGATATTGTAAAATGACACTTAAAATTATTTTTCATTCTCAAATTGTTGCTAGTATATACAATCAGTTTCTACATATTGACCTTGTATAGACTGGTATTAAGTTATTTATTAATTTAAATATAGTTAATATTGATTCTGGTAGAAATAGGCAAATCTAAGACTAGGATGACCGCTATCCTGGTTTGCTCAGGAGAATACTTTTAGTTTTAAAACCAGAACTGTGCCAGGTTATCCCGGACTGTGCCAGTTCATCCAGGACAAGTTGGTCATCCTATACAAAGTATGCTGTTCCATTGTTATGTACAAATACATTGTGAACCCACCATCCAGATCAAGCCTTAGAAGATTTCCTCTTGCCTCTTATTACTCAATAGTCCTTTCCTAAATTAATTACTTTTCCAAAGTCTCTCATCGTAAATTAGTTTTGCCTCTTTGGGAACTTAATATAAATAGGATTATACAAAATGATCTCCTTTGAGTCTAACTTGTTTCACTCAACTTTATATCTGAGAGATTCATTCTTGACATTGTTATAGTTTGTTCCTTTTCACAGCTGTGTAATATTCATACATCAATTTGTTTATCCATTCACCTGTTTATAGGCATTTGGATTGACTCCAGATTTTGTTGATTATGCATAAAGCTGTTTTGAATATTCTTGCATATGTATTTGGTGGGAGAATGTGCTCGTTTCTGTTGGATAGATATTCAGGAGTGGAATTGTCAGGTATAAACAGGGTATTTATAACTTTGGATTTAGTAATAACTGCCAAAGTGTTTCCCAAAGTGATTGTACCATTTTACACTTCCAACAATTTCAAGAGTTCTTGTTTTTTTTTTTTTTAAAAAAAAAAAGAAAAGAAAAGAAAAAAGAAAGAAAGAGAAAAAAGAGTTCTTGTTTCTACTCATTCTCATCATGGTTTTCTCTGTCTTTTAAATTTTAGTCATTCTATTAGGTTGAAGTCATATCTTATGGTTTTAATTTGCATTTCTTTAATGACTAATGATGTTGAGAATCTTTTTATTGGCCACTCTTATCTTTTGATAAGGGTCTGTTCAAGTCTTATGTCCATTTTAGAAATTGGGTTTTTTTGCATTTTATTGCTAATAAGGAGTTATGTATATATTCTTGACACAAATCCTTTGTCAGACATATGATTTACAAATATTTTCTCCCAATCTGTGACTTTACTTTTCATTTTCTAAATAATATCTTTTGAAGTGCAAAAGAGAGTTTTAATTTTGAGATAGTATATCAATTTTCCTCCTATGATGAATGTTTCTGTGCTTTGCCTAAAAAACCATTGATGAATATGTGGATATAAAGATATTAATTTTCTTTTAGAAGTTTTAGTCGACTCTTTTGCATTAGATCTATAATCTCTCTCAAATAAATTTTCATTATGGTTTGCAGTAGGGACTGAGACTAATTTATTTTTTAATCAGATAGACATCATGTTGTTTCTGCACAATTTGTTGGAATTATCTTGGAGCTTTTATCAAAAATCAGTTGATCACATTTGCATGGGTCTATTTATAGAATCTAATCTATCCCATGGATTTTTTAAAAATCAGTCTTTATGCCAATACCACAGTAGATTGATTGCTAGATATTAGAGTAGCTCTCAAAATCAGGTAATGTAAGTCTCCCAGATTTGTTTCTTTTTTTTCCCCTTTCAACAAATTTGTAAAATACTCTCTATGTTCTGTGGATGTCTGTGTAAATTTTAGAATTTTGATAATTTCTACAGAAATAAAAAACATGCTGAATTTTGATTGGTATTGCATTTCATTTGTAGATGGTCTTAAAAGTAATATTGAGCTTCTGATCCATGAACTTGGTATGTCCATCCATTATTTAAGACTTTAAATTTTTCTTTCAGTAATGTTTTGTAGACTTTGGTGTATAGGTCTTGTGCATCTTATGTTAGTTTTATTCCTAGATATTTGTTTTATTAACGATATTGTAAAATGACACTTAAAATTATTTTTCATCCTTAAATTGTTGCTTGTATATACAATCAGTTTCTACATATTGACTTTGTATGAGTGGTATTAAATTATTTATTAATTTAAATACATTTAATATTGATTGTTTTGAATTATTTATGTGTATAATCACATAGTCTGTAAATAATCCTAGCTTTATTTCTTCCTTTCCAATCTTTATACCTTCTTTTTGCTAACTTTATTGTACTGGCTTGGATCTCCGGTACAACATTAATGAGTGGACATCTTTGTTTTACTGCTAAACTCAGTAGGGATCATGTACTATTTACCATTAAGTATAGTTTTTGCTCTAGAATGTTTCCTTTTATTCCTAGTTTGCTCAGAATATTTATCAAGAACAGATATTGTATTCTGTCAAGTTTGTTTTTTCCTAAATATATTGAGACAATTTTACTGTGTGACAATTCTATTTTATGATTCTATTAATATAATTGATTTTTTAAAGTTAAAAGAAACCATTCATTCCTGGAATATAGCCATTGCACATTATCTTTTTAAATACATTGATGATTTCTTTTTTACCAAAGTTTTGTTTAGAATTCTATCGCCTATGTTAGTAAAAATGGTCTGTGATTTCCCTTTCTTGAAATGTCATGCTCAGGTGTTCAGCTAGTGAAAGGAAGGCAAGTTTTAAATGGCAAGTGTGAATTACTCATTATTTTTCTTCAATTTCTTGGAAGAGTCTGCATAAGATTTGTAATTTTTTCCATAAATATTAGGAAGAATTCACAAGTCACTTAAGCCTGAAATTTTTCATAGGAATGTTTTATATTAGAAATGTAAATTACTTAAGAGTTTTGGAGGTTCTACTTATCTTTCTCTTAAGTTGAGGAAGTTGAGCTTTTCAAGGAATTTGCTTATTTCCTAAATTGTCAAATTTATTGGCATAAACATGTGCACCTTAAACCAGATCTGTCAGTACTTAACTATCGCTACAAATGGACTAGGCACTGAAATTAAAGAGGAAGATTTTTTGGTACTTATTTTATAAAACCCAACCAAACGCTATTTAACAAAAGAAAATCTTTACATTTAAGGACACAGAATCATGAACAGCAAAACAATGAGAAAAGATGTACCATGCGAACAAAATCAGTTGTGTCTATATTCATTTCCAACAAAAGACTTTAGTTAAGAAGTATTACTATATATAAATCTCTGAAAAGATAAATAAGATTAACTCTCTAGCTAGACTAATACAATTAAAAAAAGAAATCTTATTATGGTAAAAAAACTAAATTTAACAAAGATTTATCAATTCTAAATTGTAGGATATCAATACCAGCTTCTAAGTATGTAAAGCAAAAGCTGAGAGATTCAAAAGGAGAAATAGAAAAAATGAATGATCATAAGTGAAGACTTTATTAGCCCTTCTCAGAATCTAAAAGAAAAACAGGAAAAAAAATCATTCAGGAAATATAGGCTTGAACAGTAAGATTAGACAACTTACCCTAATTGAACCCTGCATCAAACAACTTCAGAACGTATTTTATCTAGTACAGTTGTAACTTTTACCAAATACCATGTATCAGTCTATAAAAGAAAGAGACATCATTAAAGAGCCTATAGGCATCAAAAGAAAATCAGAGTCTATTTTAAACAAATTTATGCTAAGAAATTTAATAATTTAGAAGACTGAATTTTTAATTTTTGTGGTGCTGGGAATCAAACCCAGAGCCTTGAACTCTGTAAGCAAATGCTCTTCCACTGGGCTACACCACCAGCCCCTAGAAGACTGACTTTCAGATTTGGAGTGACATGATCCGATTGTCATTTCGGAATAAATACTGCAGCTTGAAGAATAGATCCGAGGCAGGCAAGACCAATCAGTGAGTGTGTTTGGAGCCCATTATAATAATTTAGGCAAAGATAATGAGGAAGCAGTGATAGAGGGAATGAAGAAGGGATCAAATGAAAGAGTAAGAAAGAAAGTGAAGTTGAGGCTCAATAATTAAGTGATATTGATTCAAAAATATCATTTGAGTAACTGTTATATTCCAGGCACTGGCTACGATGGTCAGCAAGACAAATATTGTCTTTCTTTAGTGATCGTGTTTACCTGAGATTGATGTCAGAACCAGGAAGTGGTATTTAAGGGGCTTCACTCTAGTTCCAAGCCCGGGTACTTTTTACCTGATTCTGTAGCTTTGACTTCCCCTCTGTTATATGATTTGCTTTAATCGTTGCATCTCATACCATCATAAATATCCATATATATTTTTTTTTCTGAGATGCTGTTCTTCCAGGCAGATCTCATTGACTTAAAAGTTTTTATAAGATTAAGCTCTACCCTCATAAATTTCCTTGGTTTGGCTCAAAGTTATATACACTAGAAGATGGCTATTCCAAAAATCAATATGCTTTCCTTTTCAAACGGAGCTGGGTTCTTTGTCATAGTGACATTTGCAATTTGTTAGGTGTTTACAGCTTCCTCAAACCACTTGAGTCACCTTTGACCAAAAAAAAAAAAAAAAAAAAAAAAAAAAGATGTGGGAAGCCTAGCACTCTGAACTCATCTTGTCCGCTTTTACTTCCTCCTCTAAACAATGGAATGTTGTAGCTGGAACATTTTAGAGAGGAAGAAATCAAGACTCAGAGAAGAGAGTAGATTGCAAAGTCATCCAGCTCCTTTTGTACAGTGTAGGACTGGAGACCAGGACTTTCCAGTGTTCTTACCTCTGACACCAGCACATCCTTATCACAGAATTGACTACCAGGGTCCTCGTTCTCCCCTGCTTTCTATTTTGGAAAAAATACAATTTCAGTTTTTGCTTCAAGTGACCATTTCTGCTTCAAATCGTCCTCTCTGTTCACATCCTGTGTTGGCTCTTCACCACTGTCTCTGGCTGAAGGGAACCAAAATCTGAGCTATGTAAAGTAGAAGAAGCAGGTCCTTTTGGCGTGATTTCAAGGACTAGGGAAGGGCCTTTTTCTTTCCATCTATTTTTAGAAGCCAAAACCATGTAAGACGATTGTTTTCATTCTACAAGGAGAGCTAGGGTCCACTGTGCAATTAGCCAGGAAGGGAAACGTAATGGCTTTGTTTGAGTAGCAAATGATTGACCTTGAAGCTCTTCCTGGGAGCTCTTGTGAGAGTCTGAAGAATACACTTCACAAGGACACTTGGAGCCTTAGGAGGAACTGGAGAAGTCCATTGAGCTAAAAGAAAGGAAAACAGGTGTGCGTACGTGGCAGGGAGGGGGGATTGTGAGGTGGAAGCAGGAGCTTCCAAAGATAAATTTTGTCTATAACATCAACTGTGTATCACAACTTGGCCCTTCCTTGACCCTGTCTGCTAGTCGGAGGTGCCCACATCCTAATCCCAGACCCGCATATACTGCAACGCTTCCATTCTGGGTTTCAGTAACCATGAATGCCGGGAAAGGAAGGTCTTCAAGCCAGTGGGTACCTGACCAGCTGTGCACCAGAGAGGAATCCTGGCTAATGGCAACTGAGCCTTGGGGTTGGTTCTTCATCATAGAGGTTTTCATGAAAATTCTCTGTGCGAGGATTTTAAGGAACTGAAACTACTTTTCATGGTACTTTGAGTGTGGGTACCCATCATTATATATTTGTCAAAAAACCACAGACTTCATAACACCAAGGCTGAACCCTAAAATTAACTGTGGACTGTGAGTGATGATGTGTGCCACTGTAAGTTCCTCAAAGGGAGCAAATGCACCACTGGAGTGGGGCATGTGGATGAGAGGGAGGCTGTGCATGTGGGGAGCAGGGGATATAGGAAGCCTCTGTACCTGACATTCAATTTTCCTAAGAACCTAACAGCTTCTCTTAAAAAGTCTATTTTAAAAAATCAAATTCTGTGTGTATGGCACCTGGGAGACAGACTGGGTGTTCCCACAAGAACTTGAAACAGAGGACCCCCTGGGAACTGGAAACCTGGGCTCTGATCTGGGCTCCTGAGGCTGACTGTGGGCCTTGACCTCTTTCCCTCATCTGCAGATGGGGAGGTTGACTTGCAGATCCACAGCTGAGGTTGACAGCTTAGTTCAAATCTAAGATTTTATGATATCCAAGGAACATACTTTTCCAAGTTCATCTTCTTGAGAGAAACACTAACCTGCAGAACAAAAGGCGAGCTGGGCACATAGGAAGGGCCCTGTTTTCTCCACTGAGGCTCCCAGGGTTCCCCCCAGTTTCTTTGGCTGGGTCCAGAGGTATTGCCATTTTCCAGCTAGGGTTTGTCCAGCTCAGAGGAGGCCTCCTTGTTCGGGCCTCACTCAAAGTTGGCGATGGGCTGACCACTGGGCAGTAGAATCCCTCCTATGCCTCCCAAAACTCAGCCTCTCACCCAGAAAAGCCACTTCCCTCCTTGGAGGAGTGTGGGCCATCACCTCTGCCTGGGAACCTGGGCAGGGCATGGGGCATTGATACTCAGGCCCAAAGTTCATTTCATCTCAGGCCCATTTGTTTGTCCCTCCCGGGTTCCCTTCTTCCCAGGCCCACCCAGGATGCCAGTTCTGCTCAGCGTGAGTTTTGAAGAAGCATTTGCTTTTTTGGGGGGGGGTGGTGGTGGTGGAGGGGTACTGAGGCTTGAACTCAGGGCACTCAACCACTGAGTCACATCCCCAGCCCTATTTAGAGACTGGGTCTCGCCGAGTTGCTTAGCACCTCACCATTGCTGAGGCTGGCTTTGAACTTGTGATCCTCCTGCCTCAGCCTCCAGAGCTGCTGGGATTACAGGCATGCACCACCAAGCCAGGCTTTGTTTTGTTTTGTTTTGTTTTGCAGCTCCTAGCAGACAAAGATCCACCCCAAGCAGAGCATTATTTTAACCTTGGTCTGGGGTTCCCCGTGTCTTGCTTTCTCCCTGGTGACTCATACTTACACCCCCTCCATTTATCAGGCTCCAAGGCCCGAGCTTCCTCAAGAGAATGGCAGACTCCAGCCTGGGGGGTCTGCTGTGTGATATTCCAGGACCTCATTTGTCAAGCTCCCTTTGAATTCAGATAATTGTTTGCTTGGTCTTCAGTACCAGGCCTGCTTGGTAGAGAAAAGAAGTAAAAAACTTTGGCCGCTTCTAAGCCTTTAATCAGCGAAAGCATTTGATAGAATCAAGCAAGTTTTCGAGGTTTCCCGCATGCTTATCTAGCAAACCACCACACTTCAGCCCTCATTCTGGATGGCAGTAGACTTAGATACAGAATCTTCGAGAAGCTGCTTGCTGCCTTGCTGCAGTGGACAAGTCCTTCTATTTCATGCCTCTTGTCATTGGAGGAGTAAGTCACTTCCCAGGATCCTTTCCATTTAACCCACCACTCACATCTTCGTTTTCCTTCTCAGTGTCTCACACCGTCGTCCCCTTTGCAGGGTTTAGCGATATTTGCCCCCCCTTTTTGCTCTGTGGAAACACTTACATAATGGGCTGTCCCTGAGAGAATGAGATGAGCGATACAGATTCAAGGAGTTAAGTCAGACCAGAGTATTACAAGAAGGACCTCCGCCCCATGCTTCTCCTCCTGGCAATGGCCTTGGCGGGTTGGACACTAGGCAAGCCGCTGGGTCTCCTGAGAAAAGGCTTCCTAGGTTCCTTACTCTCCCTTTTGGAAGAGTTTCCTGTAGAAGCCAGAGTCCAGGCTGAGGGACAGGCTGCACGTTTTCCACCATCTTTCCAGGGGGGGTCTGCAGGTTGGTAGATGGACGTTGAAAAGGATCTATGACATGGAAAATTGCAGTTGTCCATCCAAATTAGGGGAGTGGGTTGCTGTGTGCAAGAAAATGAGAAGAGCAATTCAACCGTAAGGAGAAACTTGCCTCCAGGTGACGCCTGGTCTGTGCTGGGCAGCAGCTGGTGCCTGGACCCTGTGGAGAGTGGCAGGCCCTTGGTGCAGCCCCAAGACACCAGGTGAATCAGTGCAGAGGGAGCCAGGCCTCCTGCTTGGGCACTGTCTTCTCTGGTCTATTCAGTGTCATGGGAAAGATAAGGCCTGTCGCAGCAAGTCCAGGAGATGAAAGCTCACTCCAAAAGGAGCCCATTAGCTAGAGAGAAGTCAGGAGTGTGTGTGTGTGTGTGTGTGTGTGTGTGTGTGTTGAAGGATTATGGAAAATAACATCCCCCAAGACAACCCCTGGGGAAACAGGGCAGTGTGGCCTGGGAGAGAGGGAGGGAAGAAGCAAACATTCATCCCTTCTCAGTGACATTGGGCCCTAAGTGGGGAGGCAGCTGGGCCCTGGACTTCCACCCTTTCCCATTGTTGGTGGGTGAGTCAGAAAGGAGAGAGTGAACAGTGAAGCTCTGGGTAATAATGATCCTCAGGAAGAAAATAAGCCATGGGAGCCGAACTTTGAGCTTCCATCTCTTCCCAGTAACAATGAGTTTCGAATCTTTACAACTCTGCCCACACGGACATGTTTTGCCTGAGCCTCTGATGACTAACCACTCATATTGTAACCTATAAAACACAGAGCTCTTCTGTAACGGGGGGTCATTTTCCACCCCCAAAATGAGCCCCTCCGATGCCTGACTGATTGACTCTGCTGCTGAATAAAGAAAAGCTTGCTGATCCTTTGAGGTCGGCTTCTGTTTTTGATTATTTGTGCTTACAGAGATGTGTGCGTGTGTGTGTGTGTGTGTGCGTGTGTGTGTGTGTGTTTATTGTGTCTGTGTACCTGTGGGAGGATGTTTTAATACGGTGACTTACTTTAAGGCAGTGCAATGTATTAAAAGATTCTCTTTGCTTGTTCTTTTCACATTGACGGACCCACAGATGCTCACTCTCATACACATTCCTGTAAAGAAAACGACTTCTTTTTGCTGTGTGTCAAACAAATAGAACCTTCCAGCGTCTCTAATTCAATATCTTACTTCCCTTATGATCCAGGCTCAGACACACCCTCTGGAGCATCAGAGGATACAGTGGAGCTGGCAACATCTTCCTCCCTTCTACCTTGTTTCCCTCAATGGCTCTCCAAGGAGCTGTGAAGGAGGGGAGGATGATTCAGCATGTGAGCTGAGAGCTAAATGAGAGTTCCTCCTGGAGTCAGGAGTTTTGCCTGAGCAATCTAGGCCCCTGAGGGTGCCTGGGGGAGGACACCTATGGCTGGCCGACTTCCCAGGAGAAAGTCCTGCAGGCAAGGCAAGAAGGTGGCATCTTCAGAAATGGAATTCTGTTCACTGTTCTCCACTCTCAGCCTTGACATGATATTCTGAACCTCCTCTCCTCCCTGCCAGACTCTAGAAAAAATGGCTTTTAGGAAATCAATCATTTCCAACCTAATACAAGTTGAAACCAAAGTATTATCTCTCTCAGGGTCGTCTGTACTAGAAGCCTTAGCCTTGGTTGCTAAGTAAAAGCCATTTCATCTCATAAAGGAATAACATGCATTAGCCTACAGATAGAGGGAAATTTTGGGGGAAGGAATATCTTTTGGACTTTGGAATTTTAATTCCAAGGGCCATCCAGCTCTGGAGAGGAACAGGGGGCTGCTTCAAGATCTTCGTATTTATGTTGGAAAACTCTCTCCACTTGTCAGTATCTGAAAATTGACGGTACTTGAAAATTTCACCATTTTTCTCTGAAGGTGGAAGTATTTCTCTTCAAAGCCACTGTTTCTGGAATAGCTGACTAGGAGAGGGGCAATGCAGTGACTGGACAAGAGACAGTCATATTCACTTTCACATTCTAGGCATCTCAGTCTTGGGAAACAGAACAAGTTAATTTTAACAACCAGAAGAGGAAAGAAGCATGATGTGGTGGGAAGAGGCTTGAGTTTGAAGTCAGGAGACCCAAGACTATTGATGGCTAGATGGTGTGGAGGAAACAGCTTACCCTATACACTCTCACCTGTGAAAGTCAACACCTGTCAGGAGCCTCTCTGGACAGGATCTATGTTCACACCTTTAAGTCCTGAGTAAAGAGATACTGAACTGGTATTGCACCCACTGCAATGCAATTGGACCTTACCTTTGCTCAATAAGAAAGTGCACTTCCAGGAGTGGGTATTACCCGATGGGGTTGAATTACACTCACTTGTTTGTTGTAACCCTACCCTTTGCCGTTTTTTGGACAGAATGTTCCATGGATTAACTCCCTCATTAATAACACAAGGGTTCGAGTTGTGTTCCTCCTCTTTCTTGCCTGCCTTTCCCACCTTGTGGAAGCTGTGGCTGAGGAGTGGTCACTGAACCCAAAGTAAAAATATTTCTGTGTGTGTGATAATTTCATGTCAGCTCAAATTCACTTGCAGTGACCGATTGATTTAGTGCGTGAAGATGCAAATACCCATTGTTGAGTCCAAAGAGAGAGTTCATGTGAAAGAACTTTTAAAATGGTAAACCCTGTGCAAATATAAGTTATGATACTGTTTCCAGTTGTTACAGATAACTATTGCTCATAGGCACCCTCTGAAGCACTGGGCCTGCAATTCAGGTATCTGCCACTAGAGGGACAGGGTACTCTAGCAGCCTACAAAAAGCAAGTATTTACATTTTGGGGCCCTTCTAGCTGATGTCTAACAGTTGACTAGGGGTTTCCATGCATACTGGGACCCGAGGTTTGGCTAACAGCCTTTTAGCTACCAACTTCAGGTGCTCTACATCAGGCACCTGCAATTATTTGTTCATTTTGATTTTTGTTGTTTTTTGTTTTTTAAAGAGTCCCTAAAAGTGGTCAAGGAGCACAGGAATAAATGGTTTTAATAAATTAAGTCATGATTCCTGATGTCACTTGGATAAATTGAGTTTCCCCGTGTTTTGAAAATCAATCCAGTGGTACCATCCTGTTGTCTTAACAAAACCAAACTCTCCCACCTATGTGTGCTTGTGATATGGTAGGCTATCTAAGCTTTTTGTGAATCATCCAAAATAGCTCCGTCTGTAGTGGTTAGTCCCCCCACACAGCATCACAGGTCATTGTGTTCTCTATCTCCTTGGCAACGTTTGTGTCTTGTTGTAAAAGAGAAAACTTGTTATTGCAACACAGGCAAAAAGCTCTCAAACCCACCCCTCCTGCGGTTTGCTTTAACAGCATCAAACGAAGGGCAATTTCCAAGCCAGTGAATTGGGCGCAAGATTCAGACAACCTTGAGAGTTTCAGAAACCTTGGAGTCACGACGTTAGACCCCGACTCCAGAGAGCCAGGCAGGAGGCCGTCCGGCTTCCCCTCTCTCTGGCTTTGATATGAGCTGCAGATGCTAAGAAAATCCAGTCATTTTACTTTTGCTCTTCATTTTGCTTCTTTACTTCATCTCTACGTTCCACTGTCTCCACAGAGTGGGGGTTGGGTGCCATTTCTCCCAGAGGACCACTCCCACCCGCCGTGGTTTGAAACTGTGTGCCAAAGTTCACATGTTGGAAACTTAAGCCCCAATGCAACAGTGTTGGGGAGTCCAGCCTAAAAAGAGGCGAGTCGGGTTAAGGTCATCATCGTGAGGGTAGTCATGGAGAATGGGCTTGTTACAAAGTGTGTTTGACCTCCTCTTCCCTTCTTCCTCTCGCACTCTCTTGCTCTTCTGCCTTTTGCCAGGAATGGCCCAGCACAAAGGTCCTTGCCAGGTGTCACCACGCTATTGAACTTCCCAGCCTCCAGAACCATGAACCACATAAATGTCTTTTCTTCATACATTACCCAGTCTCAGATGCTCTATGATAGCCACAGAAAATGGACTGAGATCCTTCCCGGGAAGGATCCTGAGGACTGAAGAGTGGACCCCCATCCTGTGCAAAGGCTAGACTCCTGTTAAAAAGGCGACCAGATGTCTGATCTTCTAAAGGATGGCCTGTTGGTCAGGAACCAAGTGGAAAGCTGACGTCTGTGGGGTGAGCTGAGTGCCCCCTCCTTTAGAAGGCTCTGTCTGTGGTCCTGGATGTCTTCCAGGTCTGAGAGCAGAGGTGGAGGCCCTTTGGCTGAGAAGACAACTGGGTGGTAATTTGCCTCCTCCTCCTTTCAGGATAGAGAAGGCCCCCAACCTGGGAGCACTTGGCCTCAGGCTGGATGTTGCCATTTTATGAACGACTAAAGTCCCTCACTACAGCTCTTAGGGAGGCTTCCTTGAAAAATCAGATCTAGGGTGGATCCGAGGCCCCCGGGATAAAGGAAGCCAAATTATTTCTTTTAGAGCAGCCACAAAATAAAGCCAAGCCACTCTAGGATCTGTCTTTCTGCACAGGTTATCAGTCCCAGCAACAGACGTTGAGAAAAAGGAACCAAGATTCCATCATCTTTTTGTAGCTTTTATAAAGTGCAGGAAACTCGATGCTTAAAAGAATGACACCCAGAACTGGAGGAAAAGAGAAGACAGAAGCAGAGGCTGAATGCAGGAGCTCTAGGAGCAGGAGGGGCCAAAACCCACAGAAATCACCCACTTATTTACTTATTAATTAATTTGTGTATTTATGTCTACAAACACGCATGCATACATGTACCTCCTTGTTCTAAATTGTTTGATTCACTTATTCACTCAAGTATTTATTGAGCACCTACTGCGTTCCAGACATTGTGAGCATGAACATTGCCTTAGCAGATCTCCCAGCCTAGTGGCACAAACAAAGATTAATCACCAAATCCAACAAATAGCTTCGTGACCATACACTGTGGTAAGCCCAATGCAGGAAATGCAGAGAGATCCACAAAAGGGCTGTGTGTGGGAGTCAGTGCGCACAGACCAGGAGAGTTCAGTTGTTATGTTTCCAGGGGAGTTGTAAGTTGGTGGTTAAATGAAGTCCCTATTAAAATTAATTAAATAGATCTTATTTAAAACAAAATAGTAAATATTTAAACTTATCACTTCCTAATTATTTTACAGTTTATGCTATCTCTTGTATTTTTGGATAGAAATACTATGGAATAATGTGTTGCTGTGTGTCTCTCCCCTATTCTTTTGGACGTGATGTGGGTAGGTTGAAATTGGGTATTGTGGGCATATTTACACCACAGATATCAGCAAATGCTACAGATTAGTTATTATTGGATTGTTAAACATTTTCCAGCACACCAGGCACTGCAGGAGGCCAATTAGCAATGTAACCCAGAAAGGGGAGACGTGCAGAGATGAGCAAGGAAAGTGTACCAGATGCCACCAGTTGTCTCTTCCTACCTATTTGTAGCTTGCCCTGCAGACTGGGCTACTCTTTTGGGTTTTCCCTTCTTTCTTTGTTTTGTTTTTGTATTGGCAATTGGCTCAGCTATTAAACCACATGTCCCAGGCTTGAGATTGGAGCCACATGACCCAACTCTGGTGAATGACATGAAGTGAAGACTTATATACACTGAACCCAAGGCCAAGAGGAACTCAAATATCCCTATTTGCTGATGACAAGACCCCAAAAAATCCACCAGAAAACTTCTAGAACTCATAAATGAATTCAGAAAAGTAGCAGGATATAAAATTAACACCATAAATCAATTGTGTTCCTAGATACCAAAGATGAATCAGCTGAAAGAAAAATTAGTAAAACTACCCCCTTCACAATAGCTTCCCTCCTCCCTGCAAAAAAAATACTTGGGAATCAATCTAACTAACTAAAAGAGGTGAAAGACCTCTACAATGAAAACTATAGGACACTAAAGAAAGAAATTGAAGAAGACCTTAGAAGATGGAAAGATCTCCCATGTTCTTGGATAGGCAGAATTAACATTGTCAATATTGGCCATACTTCCAAAAATGCTATACAGATTTAATGCAATTTATATTAAAATTTAAATTAAATTCTTCATAGAAATAGAAAAATCAGTATTGAAATTAATTTGGAAAAATAAGAGGCCCATAATAGCCAAAGCAATCCTTAGCAAGAAAAGTGAAGAAGGAGGCCTCACAATACCAGATCTCAAATTATGCTACAGAGTTGTAGTAATAAAAAACAGCATGGTATTGGCACCAAAACAGACATGAAAACCAATGGAACAGAATAGAAAACACAGATAAAAAACCCATGTAAATACAGTTATCTCCTACTAAACAAAGGTGCCATAAACATGCATTGGAGAAAAGATAGCCTCTTAACAAATGATTCTGGGAAAACTGGAAATCTATTTGTAGCAAATTGAAATTTAACCCCTATCTTTTACCCTGCAAAAAACCTCAACTCAATGTGAATCAAGGACCTAAGCATTAGACCAGAGACCCTGCACATACTAGAAGAAAAAGTAGTCCCAACTTTCCATCACGTTGGCTTAGGAACCAACTTCCTCTGCAAAACTTCTGAAGCACAAGAGGTAGGTAAAATAAGAAATTAATGAATGGGATGGTATCAAACTAAAAGTTTCTTCACAGCAAAGGAACCAATAAAAAATGTGAAAAGAGAGACTACAGAGTATGAGAAAATCTTTACCATTTGTACCTCAGATAGAGCATTAATCACCAGGATATATATATATATATATATATATATATATATATAAAACAAACTCAAAAAACTTAACACCAAAACCCCAAGTAGTTCAATCAATAAATGAACAAAGGAACTGAATAGGCACTTCACAGAAGAAGAAATATGAAGGGTTGACAAATAAATGAACAAATGTTCAACATCTCTAGCATTAGAGAAATGCAAATCAAAGTTACTCTAAGATTTCACCTCACTCCAGTCAGAATGACGAGGATATAGGGGGAAAGGCACACTCATACATTGCTAGTGGGACCACAAATTGGTGAAACCACTATGGAAATTAGTATAGAGATTCCTCAGAAAACTTGGAATGGGACTACCATTTGACCCAGTTATCCCACTCCTTGGTATATACCCAAGGACTTAAAATCAGCATACTACAGTGATGCAGCCACGTCAGTGTTATAGCAATTCAACTCACAATAGCTAAGCCATGGAACCAACCTAGATGCCCTTCAATAGATGAAAGGATAAAGAAAATGTGGTATATATACACAATAGAAAATTACTCAGTCATAAAAAAGAATGACTTTATGACTTTTGCCAGTAAATAAATGAATCTGGAGACTATCATGCTAAATAAGTAAGTGAAGTAAGCCAATCCCAGAAATCTAAAGGCTGAATCTTCTCTCTGATATGTGTATGTGAACACACAAGAAGCAGGGAAGAATAGAAGTTCAGTGGACTCGACAAAGGGGAATGAAGGGAAGGGGAGGGGTAAGGGAATAGGAAAGACAACAGAATGAATTGGGCATAACTTCTCTGTGTTCATGTATGAATACACCACCAGAGTAACACACACATCATGTACCTCACACAGAAGTGGGAAGTCATAGTCCATGTATGTTTGACATGTCCGAATACACTCTACTGTTATATATTATATATATATATATATATATATATATATATATATATATATATATATATATAAAGAACAAATACACATTTTTTTAAAAAAAAAAAAGAAAGAAAATCTACTGGGAGAGGTTTTGCTTCTTGATGTGGGCACTCCCTCTTCCTCTTCATTTTTTCCTCCTTCTTCCCCCTACCTGGAAGGATGGCTGGAGGGGGAAGAGCCATCTTGTCGCCATGAAGGGACCAATTAGAATGTAGCTTGCCAAGAACCGTCAGGCAAAAATGTGGGGAGCTAGGATATGGTCCATTATGAAGCCGGCAGACCCCTGGACTGCCCACTTACTTCTGGACTTCCTATGTGAAAAACAAATTCCTTTGGTTAAACTTCCCAGTTGGGTCTCTTTACATGCAGCCAAATGCAGTCTACTAGTAGGACAGAAGACTCGGGAGGCAGGAGGTGACCCTCAGCTAAATGCCAAGTTAGCAGGTCCACCGTGTTGCATAGCCTCAGGTTTGCACCCCCTGAGTTCTTGGCTCTCTCTGCTACACTGCCAGGGATTGGCCAGGTGAAAGGGAAGACCAGGATGAGGTTGCTGAGAGGCAGCAGCAGTTTTGTGTCCCTTGTGGTATCATCCCGTGAATCACTTAGCAGCCATGGTGGTGGGCTCCATGCAGCATCCTGGCAGACAGATTCATTTGGAAAATTCATTTGGAAAAATAAGAGGCCCAAATAAGAAGCAGAAAACCTGGTGCAGTAAGCCACCCCTACCCCCAGCCCAGTTCACAAACAGCTTTCACATCTTATTTCCAAATACTCAGCTGCTTTTCCATGGAAGGGGTCTTTCGAATTCAAGGAAAAATCTTCATATTAAAAAAAAAATATATATATATATATATCTCAACTGGTTGCTAGGGGTTTGTGTATCCGGCTTACCCCGCTTTCCTGTAAGAGAGTCATCGCTATAGAAACTGCTATGTCACAGGGGTTATAGAGCAGCAGCTGAGCCTCAGGCCGCCTCTTCCAGAGCAGATTCACTGTCAGAGTCCCCCACTAAAGTGTGTGCCCGGGAACCCGAGAGGCAGAGGACCTGGGGGACAACAGTGGCTTTAGATCTCTCCCCCACAGGTCTCCTTTCTTCTTCTACCCACCCCTCCCACCTCTCTTTCTCTCTCCCTCTCCCCTTCTCTTCCCTCTGCCCTGTAAACAGAAAGAGGAAGCAATTCCAGCCACACAGAGCATTTTCCTCTGGGCTGTATTCCCACTTTCCTTCTCACCCTTGGAAAGATTAGATGGCTCCTACATCCCACACACCCACGCACACGCGCACACCCTGTTCTGTGACGTCATTGGCAGCTTCCAAGGGGCTCATTTGATGGACCACTCAGGAGTTCTCCATCATTTGTGAGGACTCCTCGGCTAACTCGGACCATCCTCCCCAAAAGCCGCTGAATCACCGCAAGTGGATTCACACCTAGGGAATTGGGATATGGGCTATGCGTTTCCAGCTCGTATTGCCTTATAAATGGGCACTCATATAGCTTATCATCCAAATCCAGCATTCATAAGAAGAGCTCTTAGTAACTGCACTGGGACAATTCTCAGGCACAGGCATTGTCTGGGTCACCAGGATGTTTGACTGCTCTGCTTATAACTTATAAACATGTTTTTTGTTCTTCTGTTCTTCACTGTGAGCCCCACTGCCCCTGGAATTGGGAAAATGGGAAGTTTTTGCATAATGCGTGGACTCTCAAGAAAGAAATTAACGTTGTTGAAGGGCTTGTAGATTTTTAAGATTTTTTTTTTTTTAAGAAAAATCCTGTGCATGACGTTTCAGGCCCATGGATCTGAAGGATAAATACCCTCTACCAACATGGCTTGTTAAACGGCTTGTTAAACCCTGTAAGCCATTGTTTTAGTCAGCTTTTTAGCTGCTGTGACTAAAAGATCTGACCAGAACAACTGTAGAAGAGGAAAGGTTTAGTGGCGGGCTCACGGTTTGAGAAGTCTTAGTCCATAGAAGGCCAACTCCATTCCTTGGGGCTCAAGGTGAGGCCGAACATCATGGCAGAGGGAAGCAGCTCACAGGATGATGAGAAAGCAGAGAAAAGGGGGAGGGGAGGAGGAGGGGGAGGGGAACGGAGTGGGACTTTCCAGATACAAAACATATATCCCATAGCCATTCCCCCAATGAACCACTTCCTCCAGCCACACCCCCTGCCTCCAGTTACCACTTAATTAATCCCGTCAGAGTTTAATCCACTCATTAGGTTAAGGCTATAACCCAATCATTTCTTCTCCAGACCTTGCATTGTCTCACACGTGAACTTTTGGGGAACACCACATCTAAACCATAAGAGCCATCTTCTCACTCATGTTATAAAACTAAATCATTCCTCTTATCTATCTATCTCTTTCTCTCCTCTATCTGCATATATATATATATATATATATATATACATATATATATATAATTTATCTATTTACCTGCCTACCTCCATCACATTGTATTTATTCATCTATCCACTGACAAACACCTAAGCTGATAACAGAGTTTGACAACCTGTGTTTTGTCTCCTTGAAAATCCAGTGCTGGCTTGAGGAGGACAAGCCCAGGGACTCTTAATCACCTGAATGAGGAAGTCCCCAGCCAGGCTGCTGATGGAAGCAGCTGGTTTCTACCTAACATGATACAAAACCCCATAAGGCAAGTCCCCCTCGCTGCTTTCTTTTTTTAGGAGTTCCAGCCTCTTCGTGCTCGTTAATTTTTCCAGGTAAACTTTAGCACAGATAATCCCTTTACATTTTCTTTTCTTAAAATATTATTTCAAAGTATTAACACGAAGGTTAACTTAGTGAGAAATGAGACGATTATGTTGTCACGTCTTCCTGTTTCTTACACAGGGGATTGTTTCACCTTTCTACTTGTTTAAATCTTCTTCTGTACTTTTAGGGGATTTTGTTTAAGCCTGAGGAGGTGGTCGAGAGTCCCTGTGCTTGTCCTCATCAAGCCAGCACTGGATTTTCAAGGAGACAAAAGTCTGATTGTCAAGAATTTGTCATGCAAATTCTTGAACCACAACTCAGGACAATCTTCTTGAGATCTTTGGAGCAGGTTGCAGCAGAGTCCAGAAAAAGAGGCCAAGGGCTCAAAAAATAAGTTTATCCGAGTGAGTTGCCCATCATAGTTTTCAGGTGGCCCAAATTCTGAATCTGGAAAGCTCATATTTTCCATAAATTGCAGGATTAATCATCATGGGTAGCATAGTCTTCTATGTGTTGCGTGAGGATTCAAGCCAAGGGTGTGGACATGGAAAGAGATAGGGTTGGAGCAGAGACAGAGATAGAGATCCAGCTCCTCTGCTCTCTTATTCTGTGGACTTGAAAAACTAGACTTCTCTTCTCTGTTTGTCCCCCTCCATCTGCAAGACTTTCTACCAAAATTGTTAGGATCAAATGGATTCACATATCTGTTTACAGTTGAACAATGGTATAACATCTATAAGCTGTTCAATGATAAAAAAAGGAGAGCTATTATTCATTTCTCCTAGTGGGAAATTATATTTTAAGTTATAAACATCTGACCTGCAGCTTTTGAAATCTAACATGCCCTCAAGTTTGGGATTCTTACAGATAGCAAGAATTCATGCTTATATTTTCTACTTGCTTTAAGAGAAAAAAGCAGTCGTGGTGTGGTATCTTTAGGGAAATACTAACAGAAGATGAATACCAGGGAAGCAGGGTTATTCATTTGGTTTGGCACATTCTAAGAAACTCAGACCTCACAGCAATGTATATATGTGGAATGCTTTTTCACTTGAATGAAATTCACTAGTAGAAAAAAAAAAAGCCCATACTCTTCCAAAAATGACATCTCCCGACTTCCGCCATCTTCCTCCTCTTTACCAGAACTGCAGGAGGTAGAATGGCTCAATAATTTGAGCTCTAATATTTGGCAATCTGCACTCTGCAAATTATTGGGTGCGTGAGGCTCATCCCACACTCTTCTGGTGGGAAAAATACATGTTTGTCCTAGGAAGGACACATCCAAATAATCCAAAATATGTACAACCCTATATGAAACATATGAAGATTGAAACACCAAAGAGTACTGGCAGCCGTACTTGGTGGTCAATAAGCTCCACTATGGGTTGATTCTATTGCATGTCCTGGAAGTTCAAGGAAAAGGAAATGGGCTCTTTTCACAATTGAGCCTCCAATGTGCATGTCCTGCTAAAGATGAAGAGGTGTTCTCTCCTTTTCTATGGCCTCTCTTGGCTCTCCTGATGGTTTTCAGGACTCTTGATGCCCTATTTGTAAAAGACCTTTAATTCAATTCCTTATCACTTCTTCTTCTTCTTATTATTATTATTAGTGTTGTCGTTTATTGATGTATACATAGCAGTGGGCCCCTTTGTCCATGTTTGTACATGCACATATGCAGTTTGGTTGATTTCATCCTTCAATACCCCCTTCCCTACCCTCCTCTCTTCCCCATTGCCCTTCTTCTTCTTCTCTGCTGGTCTTTTTTCTATTTCATGAAATACCCTCCTTTTTTTTCCCTCCCCCTGATTTCTCTCTAGCTTCCACACATGAGAGGAAACCTACAACCCTTGCTTTTCTAAGCCTTCTTTTGGCACATCTCCTGCCCAGTCTCTTTTCTCAAAAATATAGACTCATACTTTATATTCTCTTAGAAAAGAATCACGTCCAAAACTCTGTTAGTTTTTTTTTTGCAAGTTCTAACATCATCATGCAGCCAAACTCATAAAAATGTTCACATTCTTTGACTTTTTAACCCTGATGTTAAGAAATAATAGCAGAATAACAACTCAAAAGAAGAAGAGAAGAAAGAAGAAAACTTACATGTAAGAAAGATACCTATAGGAAAATATCGGAAGATGTCATGATGGGGTCAAACTAATGCTGAATTTTAAAAGAGAAAAATGGAGACTTTGCAGAAATCTTTCTGTTAGGAAATTTCCTTTCTTATTTTGCAGCACTGGGGCTCAAACCCAGGGCCTTGAACATGCTAGCTAAGTGCACTACTACTTAGCTATATCCTAAGCCCTAGAAATAATTTTTAATTGTTTATGATCCATGAAAAATAAAAAATGCAAAATATTATACTTATTTCTTAAACTACATGACAATTTTTTTTCCTAAAAAGAAATGTTCAGAACAGAGGAGAAAGGGCACAATTCTTATGGGGCTACCTTATTAATACATTTGAAAAAGGAAATGCTGTTTGGTGACTCCCGCTGAACAACTCACACGTGCTTCCTGCCTTTGTAGTCAATTCCAAAAAATACTGCCAGAAAAGTGGAGACTTCTGTATCAAATAACATTTAAGAATTTTTTGCTAAAGACTGATCTGACAACTTTCCAATTGCCATTTCAACCATCCCAGCTGCCACTAGAACAGGATTGTCCTGCGGCTTCCTATCATCACCACACAGGTGGTAAAGAAGGGCCTTTAATTGTATTATAAAGTGGCACTTTGATTCTCCTAGAGAGTAGGAGCCTTCCTCTGGATTCAGAGTGGGGAAAAGGTATAGCATAACCTCATTGTGTACTTAAAATTTGTTTTAATAAAATATTCTTTTATGGAAATGTTAACACTGTTCCCATTTTTTGTAAATGTAGGACTCGAACCATCCCAGAAATCAAAAGCAGAGACAGACTGCACCAGTGTGCTGGGGCTCCAGCATAGCTTTTTGAGCCATAAACCCAAAATTTTAAAATACAAGTAAACAATTTTTAATTGGAATAAAACCTGTTTAATAATAAAATAGGACCAAAGCATTAAAGTATTCTATGAAAGGCAGGGATGAATGAATTTATTCAAATTTGTGCTCTCAAATCATAATTTTTTCCCTAGCTACTTTGTAAATTCACATTCACGTACACATTGGGAAATGAGTGTAATATTTACAGTATATTAGGTATTTGTCTAAGAGATATATGAATGAATTCATTTAAATATCTCAGTAACCTTAAGATGTAGGTAGAATCATTATCCCCATGTTGCAGAAGTATAAATTGAGGCCTAGAGAGGTCACCTGACTAGTAATCGCTAAATCAGGAGTCAAAACCAGGGCCGTCTAGCTCTTGAGTGTACATTCTAACCACTGCACAGAGAAGTTGCCCATGTCAAATCAGTGTTATCAGTTTTGACCTCACAGTGCCCTGGCTCAGGTCTCCAAAAAAAGATTCCAGGAAAGGAGGGTGGCACTGCTGGGCAGGAAATACACAGGGTGAGGAGCCAGAGAACCACGGCTTGGCTCATGTGGACACGACACATAAGCCTATTGAGATCTCAGTTTCCTTTTTCTTAAGGAAAATGCTTGCCCAGCTGGGCTCACAGATTTGTGAAAACCAACTCCATGAAAGTGTTTACTAGACTGTAAACTCTGCATACACCAAGTATTATTTTTTTCCCCAAAGTTAAAATTTCCAAATACTTGAATTTCAATGAAAGTGTTGCTGAGCTTTAGAATCACACACTTTGCATCCTTCTCCAAAGTGTTTAAAGCTTTTTCTTGATGATTCAACTTCAAGTTATAGATAAAGAATTATTTTCCCTACACTAAAGACCCCAATTCTTCTGAGTATTTGTTTTTTTCATCCATCCTTGTGAATGTGGGAGGAGAAAGTAGGAAGGCAGAGTGTGTGTGTGGCGGGGGGGGGGTCACATTATTTTTTCTCCTTGCTGTCTTCCCTTGTCAATCTTCCTACTGTAAAATACTGTCTCTAATCTAGTGGATGGGGATGTAAGGAAAGCAAGTGTGTCTGAATCATGCCAAAAATAAGAGAGTAAGAGGTTTCCAGGCCAGGACAACTGTGGAGTAGCATCATTACACTGGAAAGCCCAGTAATTCCCTGGGCCTGGGCAGAACTGCCATACATCTGACACCTTCACTCCGGAGAAGAGCAGTAGCCAGGAAGTGGAATTTGAGGTTTAATTTCACATCATTATTAGTGATTAGTTTCCCTCACAGGATATGAAGGGCAGCGCGCGTGGAGGTGTCCTCTAGTCCTGTGAGATTAACAGGGTACCTGTGAGGCAATGCCAAAGGGAGGACCCTGGAATCATCTTTTAACTACTGTCCTCCATGGTGGTGAGGCCCTTCTTAGGTCTTGATACTCTTTACACTAACTCTCTGACTCATCCAAGACTGTTGGACACATAGACACTGTTTTAGTATCCAAAGGATCCTATGAAAACCTAACCTTAGCTTCCTTGGATGAACTGGAAGTCCCCATCATTCTCAGGCCATGGTGGAATATTCCATATAACAGGATGCCTGCTGGAGTTGAACTAATGTTGCTTTTTACTCCTCTGTGAGAAGAAATGTGCCAGGGAACCTGCTTTGCAGCTCACAAGTCGTCAGAGGTTATGGGCATGGTGGTGCACACTTGTAATCTCAGAGACTCGGGAGGATGAGGCAGGAGGATCACAAGTTGAAGGCCAGCCTCAGAAACTTAATGAGACCCTGACTCAAAATTTTAAAACAAAAATAAATAAATAATTAAAAAGAGGAAGATCTGTCATCCCTGAAGTAGGTGCAGGGCAAGCGACCCTGCGGAAGTTATCATTTTTTTTTCTGATTGTCATTGTTTAAACTTACTTACGTGACCATTCTGAGGCTTTTGCTGGTGAACTGCACTAGGTTGATATAAGGGATTTCAAGTAATTAAGTGAGCTACATGCCTGGTCTAAATCTATACTGAGTACACAGGTTTTTGTAAGATTAACCCTTACATTCAACTTCTATTAGTCTGTTGCTGTGGCAAAATAAGTGAAGTTTGATGATGTATAAGAAGAGGTTTATTTGGCTTGTGGTTTTAAAAACTCTCAAAGTCCATTATTGTGTGGCCCATCTGCTCAGCCTCTGGTGAAGCCTCTGGCTACCTTACCAAATGGTAGATGGTGTCACTGTGGGAACACACAGGAAAGGCAGATATCACATGGCAAGACAGAAGCTAGAGAGACCCAGGGGAGGTACCAGTTTCTCTCATGACAACCTGCTCTTGAGGGAGCTGACTGGGATCCTGCAAGAACTACATCAATCCCTTCCGGTGGCAGTGCGCCCATGATCTAATTAATTTCTTTCTTTTGGGGGGGGATTGCCAGGAATTGATCTCAGGGGCACTTGATCTCTGAGCCACATCCCCAGCCCTATTTTGTATTTTATTTAGAGATGGGATCTCACTGAATTGTTTAGCACCTTGTTTTTCTGAGGCTGGCTTTGAACTTTCCATCCACCTGCCTCAGCCTCCCGAGCTGCTGGGATTATAGGCATGCGCCACTGCAAGGACCTCTAATTAATTTCTACTTAAAGGTTCCCTCACCTTTCAAAATCACCATGCTGAGGACCATCCTTCCAGCACATGAACCTTCGGGGGACACACTGAAACCATGTCAAACCTTGGGAATTCTAAGACAATTTTGGATTCCCCTCCGTCCTTGAGCACTGTCTCCTCCTTTCCTCAGGAGCTAGTCCAGGAGCCCTGTATTTCCTCCTGACCTCCACCCACCAGCCCTTAGGCCATAGTTGATGGGATCACCCTCCATCCCCTAGAGGACCCTTTTAAACTTAAGACTTGAAACAATCTAAATGTTTGTCACCAGAAGGGTAGCAAACTGCGGTATATTTATTTGAACAGCAGAATATTATTTAGTAGTGAAGGTGAGTGAGCTAAATCTACATAGTTATATTTCAAAAACAACTGAAGCAAAATAGCAAGTTGTAGGTTTTTTATAAAGCAAGTTATAGTATATAAACCATTTATTTGAAACTTCAAAGTATGCAAGCAACATCGTGTTTCTTTTTTTTACAATTCTTTTTTTAAAATTTGTTCTAATCGGTTATACATGACAGCAGAATGCTCTTTGATTCATTGTACACAAATGGAGTACAATTTTTCACTTCTTTGATTATACAAAAGACATCATATTTCTTATATACACATATTTGTAGTAAAAGGTAAAGAAATGCACAGAACACTAAACACAATTAGAATACTGGTTGGCAAGAAAGGAGAGAAATTATACAAACAATGCTTTTTTCTTAAATGGGATATGTACATATGAATGCTTAACTTACTATTTACAAATTTTTATAAGCAAAGATATTTCATAAGTATATAATTAAATCAAGAGATGAAAAAATACATTGAAACCTTGACAGCAGCCAATTCTGAAGGATAAGATCGTAAGAAAGACTCCTCTACTTTTCTTTAAAACCTTCCCCTAATTTTTTAATCATTTATTTTATGACAGAAAATAATCATTGATATGTAAGCATGTCTGAAAAATCCTTGACACAAATTTTTTTTCCTATAAGGAGAAACTAAGATTAATAGTGTGTGTGTGTGTGTGTGTGTGTGTGCGCGTGCACACACACACGCCACACACACAACTCTCTCTTTATATATATGTACACATATATATGGAATATTTAATATATAGATACTATGAAAATGTACACATATCTATAATATATATGGGGAGCTATGGTGACTACAATTCTTACAAAGATGTAAATGATTTACAGGTGACTTAATAGTAACCGCAAGTGGAGAAGGGAAGAATAGGAGCAAGAAAACATTGAGTTCCTGAAAGATAATGACTATGTTTGGAATGGTGGAGGCATGGGGTGTTAGGAGGTAAAGTGAAGAGGAAAATAAGAAGAAGCTATAGAAAAATTATCACGGGAAGAAATTGAAGACCCCCCACATAAAGTGTAAGCTGATACATGTGGTTGGCAAGCCCAGTGAGCCTAGATCTTTGGGGTGGGGCCTTGTGTTCTACATACACATGGAGAATACTGGTCATGACCCCCTGGATGATACCGCTCTGCAAAGAGGAAACAGAAGCCGAGGTTTTCTGAGTTGTTTCTCCTTGCCTACTAGGACAAGGATAAAGTTGGGACAGGCTGATTTGTGTCTAAGTTCTGCAGGTTGCCCAGCCTGCCCAAGCCCTGTGGCATCTCACGGGAGATCTGCTGCTCTGGAATCCTGTGGAGTAAATATCTGTTTTACCCTGATCATGGTGAATAGCAACCCTTGACTTTTAATTAATGGAAGCGGATGCATTTCTTGAATACATACAGAAGTAAGAGACTGATTTATGTCTTTCGCACACATGTAGGGACAGCTTAACTTAATGGAGCTGACGAGGGTGGGTGGGGGTCTGAGCAAGGCCCATCTGGCCAGCTTCTGTTTAGCACGGATCACTTCCCACTCATGACAAAGATGCTAATTGTGAGCACTACTTCCAAACACCATAGGATGTGGTGTAATTACACTGTTCATAAAAGAATTCCAAACAGGGATCTGTTTTGAATTTGATGGAACATAATGAGTAATCTCAGTGGCAGATGACAACATTCTTCTTTCAATTAATGGGAGACTTGCTCAAGTCATCCCAAAATCCATTAGGCACTGATTAGAGAGATTTATAACCTCTGCAAGGACCCCAAACAAACATTCTTCAACTAGAAAATGCAGCAAAACTATCTTCTCTGAGGACATCAATTTAAATGAAATGTGAGTAGGCAAAAGAATTTTCTAGAAGACTTTCCATCCACATCTGAAAGTCAAATTGCCCCAAAGCAAATATCATTAGACCATCTGATGGAGTGTTTTATTCATCTCTTCTCTCTTTCAGTCATTTGTTCATAAAAACCATTGAATAGATAAGTATGGAACATTATTAAGAGCAAGGTTTAGGGTTTGGCTATATTAAAATGCAATGATGAATCAAAAAGGGAGGTTTCTCATAAGAGGACTTTGCATGTTAGAAAGAGAACAGACATGGAGTTAAAAATCGGTAATTCAAGTTCAAGCAAGCTATGGACTTTGTGCAAATCATTTAACCTCTCTATGCCTCAGAGTTCTTAAAATAGGGATAAGTAATGCCTGTCCTTTCAAACCTCATGGGATTACTCTGAATGAAATGATGCACACCAAATCTGACCATAAATGCATGAATGCAAGAGGCTATTGATATTAAGACACTTACTGTCCAGGAAGGGAGATTGAAAGCACACAGAAATGCCTATCATACAAGGCAAAAAACCAATGCTGTTTTAATAAAGGTGCAAATTTGTTTATTTGGTTGAAATATCTACTGAGCCCTAATAGGGTCCCGATGATGTGCTCAAATGAAGTGCAAAGGAGTTCAGAAGAAGAAGAATTATCTGCTTACTCTTTCAATGCTCCCCATTAAAATTATTCTCCAGATATTACAGTATCCCCACAATTATCAATGCAGCTCTCTTTTGTTTCAGTATCATAAAAACCGTTGTGTACAGTTTGATTTTGTTTCATTACAAGGACCTTCCATTATTTTGAATGATCGTGTCCCAGCCTCTTGCTGCCCCTCCTCCCTCCCCTCTCAATGGAAGTTGAGAAAGTGAGAGAACAGTCTTTGGAGTCACACAAACCAGCCTCAACACTACCTTCCCCAATCTGGGTGATCCGGAAAACTTATCCGATATCTCTGAGTCCAAGTGACCTCTGCACAGTGGAGGAAATTACACCAGCCTTATGATGTCCTTAGGGGATGAGAAAGCAGTTTGTGCAAAGCTTCTGGCATATTGAACAGTCTCCAGGTGGCAGCCGTTATTATTGTAACAAAAGCCATTTGAATCCATTCGCCTCGTTTCCTCCATTCATATAATGACTTAGGTTTTGAAAAAGGATTTGATTCCACTGAGTCTTATTTTTTTTTTCACTTATTGATCTGGGATAGAAAAATGAGCATGGTTAAATTTTTTTTTTCAGTAGCCATCAAACTAGTTATTCAAAAGATACAGACACCAGAAAACAGACTGTTGTCAGCAAAATGCTTACTGCTTCCTTCATGGGCCTTGGACTCTCAGAGCCAGAGTCCTCCTCTCTTTGGAATGTGCCTACCCTCCTCATCTTTGCTTTGTTTTTTGTCATGGTTTAGTTTTTTCATGGTGACCAAAGGCAGGGAAGTCACCCTCTGGGGTGGCCACTCCAGTTGCAATCATTCAAGTTTACAATTATGTCTTGTTTTTAAGCACATAATGGCATGGGAGAATGGCACATCAAACAATTGTAAAAGAAGGCAAAATGTTTTGATTTGCCTAAGACCTCCTGTCCCTGGAAGTTATCCTAGTATTAGAAAGAGCTATTTGTAGTAGTTCATTGGATCAGACGAAGGGAAATAAAAAGAAAGGGCAAGCAGGATAGGAAAGACAGTAGAATGAAACTTTCCTATGCTCATGTATGAATACATGGCCCAAGTGTTGCGAAGGAAAAAGGTGTGATTCATGCAGTCGAGGGGGAGAAATAAAGAATGTCCATGCGCTTCTGCCTTTGTCAATGCTTTATTCACTCAAATCACTCAATACAATTTCACTCTATAGGTCCTTAATCAAGAAAATGACGATCCTTTAATGCTAGGCACTACAATAGGCATAATCAATTCACAGCAAACAATTCTAGATTAATTAATTCACAGCAAACAATTCTAGATTAATTCTAAGCACTGCAAACACAATTAATCATGACAGGCTCATGACAGACATTTCCTCTGCATGTTAAGCTCAAGTGTCAGATCAAAAGTCTCAAGCGTTAGGCTTTAAGTCCAGCAGATGCACATGCACACTCATTCAGACCGTGGTGATCAGGTCAGGAACCAAGGCAGGCTTCTCCTGGGGTGGAGCTGACAGCTGCATGAGGAGGTGGTCATCGGGAGAAGCTGAAGCTCTCACCAGGGTCAAGATGTGGCTGCGGCGTTTGAGAGCGGTGAGGAAGATGCAGAGGATCAGGCAAACAGTGGGAAGTGTTGGGATGTCAGTCCAGGTCCTCATCAGACTCTCCAGTGTGAGGGCATCAGTGTGGGCTGGCTGAAAGTCTGTTCATTTGCTCCCTCATTTATACTAAATTTGGGGCTTTTGACAACCCCTTTCAATCCCTATCAGCTGCCACCGGGTGTCTCAGTGATGTCATTTACCCTGGGGTTAAAGCATCTGGTCTGGTGGTCCCCATCTGATTTTCTTGCCTTTTCCCCTTATGGGCGCGAGGACCACATGCCAGAGACTTCACTCTGAGTTTGTCAGGGTGGGGAGAAGTGACTTGTTTGTGCCTGAGGTCCGTACTGGAGGGCTCCCTTAGGCGAGCCTGGTGAGACTGCAAGTTGCAAACTGCAGTCTGCAAACTGAGTTTTAAAATGGAGTTGCTGGGCTGGGGTTGTGGATCAGCAGTAGAGCTCTTGGCTAGCACGTGCAAGACCCTGGGTTTGATCCTCAGCACCGCATATAAATAAATAAAGATATTGTGTCCAACTATAACTAAAAAAATAAATAGATGTTTAAAAATAATAATAAATAAATAAAATGGAGTTGCTTAGGCTTAGGCCTAAGGCCATCCTTACACAGTGTAACTCCACATCATGTTAAACCACAAGAATGAGATCCTAATTAGAATAAGTTATACTCCATGCATGTATAATATGTCAAAACACACTTGTCATGTACATCTAAAAAGGACAAATTTTAAAAATTAAGAAAAAAGAAAAAGTAGCTGTTTGTTTTTGCCTTATATGTTTTAAAAAATGCTTTCTAAGATAATTAGAGTCTTGCTGAATTGAGGGTAAAGAGCAGAGAGTCTTCGGTGGGAGGGCTGCAGGTGTGGACTGTGGGCAGGGGCTGAACCTAGATCTATGGAGGGTTGCTCTCTGAAACTGATCCTTGAATATAACCTTTGAGTTTCCTCACAAAAGCACTCAGGGATGTGCTGAGGTTGTTACCAGCTGCTTGCACCTCCTGGGGCACAGGGCCAGAGCCTCAGAGCCATGGAGAGGAGCCAGGAGGGCAAACTACCCCTTCTACCTCAAATGGCGGAATAAAAGTCTTCAAGGTCTGGGCAGCATTACTGGTACCTGGGTACTTTCATGGGGACTTGGAGACCAGAGAGTTTCACCCCTTGGGAGGGGAGAGTGTTTCGGATAATTGTCCTTTGAGCTTTTATGTCACTTACTTCCAGCAGAGAAGCTTGTGTCTTGCCTGTGTGTGTGGGTGTCTTTCCATCTACCCCAGCTTCCTTTAGGGCAACCCAACGTGGGTGTGGAAGTGCACCTGTGTGGTGTATTTCTGGAGTAGAAGGGCTAGGTCCCCAAACTACAACTCTGTTCTTACAAGTCAGCAGGGAGGAAGGGCAACCATAATGAAAACTCCTATTCAGTAAGTTGGGACTGGGAAAGAAATCCCTGAACACGACATAATGACCTCAGATGGAGAGCGTATGCCATTCCTGCTGGACAGGCAGACTAAGAAAAATGACAGGACTAACAATCGCAAAGCACATCCGTTTGTTCACTCACTTTCTAGGCAATGGGATGGATGTCTTGAACAACCAATCTATCTGCCCAGTTTATTATCCTTGGGAGGAAAGGTCTGTACGGAGTCCCAAACAAAAGCTTCTTAGTTTTGTCAGCACTCGTTGCCCAACGGTTTCCTAATTAGCTTATGATCAACTCAACTCTGTTGGTCAGACTTGGGCTTTGGGGCTTTAACTCCCATGAAATCTTAGCCAACTGCCAATTTCATTTTGAGAGAGTCCATCTACTAAACCTGGAAGATCTCTGTGTGTCTCATTATGTCTTGAATTCATCTTTGCCTGGTCACCTACTTCAATGACTCAGAAAATCTGTTACGTGGAGCCTGTCCCTCTACAGTGTTCTTTGGGAGCCTAGGTGAAAATGGCTTGAAAATATATAAGATCAGTGTGCTCTTATAGCCCTGTTATAATTTTGAAATAATCAAACTCTCCTTAATGAAGCACCTTATTCATAGGATGGCTACAAACAGAGAATTTGATTGATGTAGTCCAGTAAGGCACATGATTAATATCTTATTCTACACTTTGGAAATCTCATTTTGTGAGCTTCACTTTTTCTCCTATTTTCAGTTGAACACAAGACCACAAAAAATAACTAACGTCCTCCCATATCCTTAACTTGACCACCAAATCCCATAAAGCCTCATCCTCAGGGGACACATGCTCTGAATTCCAGCGGGCAAGAGCTGTGACGTGGCAAACAGCCTCAGTACTGAATAACATGGACTAATGGTAACCTTCTGCCTTGGTCCAATCTTGCTCATCTTCCAAATTGTCTTTTCTTGTTATTTAATTTCATATATTAATTCAAGAATAACAGGGTTTTGTGGGGGGGGGGTGTTGGATTTGAATTTAGTCAATAGATTAATTGGGAGAAAATTATTTACATTACTAAGTCTATCTAAGTATATCATATATCTCCCCATTTATTTCAAAATTAAAGACATAAACTTAAGTCACCTTTAATAATTAGACATCTTCGTTAATGTTTTTTAATTGTCTGATATTTTTCCATTAAGTTTTACATTTTTAATGCCTTATTTTTTTTCTTTATTCATTTCACATAGTTGAAATCATGGGGCACATATATAATTGTTATTATACTTGTTATTCCAAATTCACACCTAGGTTGGCATCATCTTCTACAATATCAAAATGTTTCTATGTGTAATTAAAAAAAACACTCTAGGTCACACTTGAAGAATCTGGCATGTGGGAGCTCTAACGACCAGGGTCATTCCTTTTAGGGCTTTTGTTCTTTGTTCTTTTGTTCCACTCAGTCAATCTCCCTCTCTTCCAAAATCTGTTCTCAAATAATACTTATTTTCAGCCATTCTCAAAATCTGCTTTGCCTCACACTTCATTAGATTCTTTACTTAATTAATTCTGTGAACATTTATTATGCTTCTGCTCATTTACAGAATACTATTCTAGCATCTGAAACTCCAAACTGGACATTCCTAGTACCTTTTATGGTGGGATTTAATGATACCTAACATGGGCACTTTCTCCCTCTGTTCCTACCACAGAGCAAATGTACACTAAAACTTGTCCTATTGTCTTGTTCAGAGGGAACAACAAGTTCTCTTGTGGGGGTCTGAGCTGACCCCGTGAACGCCTCTGCCAGACAGGGACAAGAGGAAAGACTGGATGAAGGATTTCACAAGGTTCCAGGTACACACACCAGCCATTGATTTTTATAGAAAAAGCTCTGTGAGTGACTATTGTCACCTTTGAAGAGCAATACATTATTGAAGTAAGCTATGTCACATAGAATATCAGGCCAAGGACCCAGAGCAAGGGAACAGTGACTGCGAGAGGCTGGAGATGCTAATGCTGTGTGCAATTAAGCTTGGCTAGAGTCAGGGGGCAGGAGGGAGAGTTAGGGAAGGTTTCCCATCCCATTCAGCAAGGCTGAGGCTGAGGCCAGCTCACCAGCCCATGTGGAAGCAAAGGCAGAGCAGCAGTCAGGGTCAGGCCTTGCACCAACTGTGTTCACTCCCTGCCATCCACATGTCAACCTTCGTGGCCCAGGGTCCTCAGAACACTCTTCCAAGCCTCAGTGCACGGACTCATGTTTTCCTTGTGGAAACCTTCCTACAACATTCACCTTGACTCCTCCTCTAACTTCCCTGTAAATAATATGGTCTTGGGACTCATTTCTTATAGTCTCAGCTCTCTATTTGCCGCAGTCTGACTGGGCACAATTCAGGAGCCACTTGTCAAAAGAAACTATTTTTAGAACCACACAAGCCAAACAAAACAGCTCCTCAGGAAAACCCCTCAGAGCCCAACTGCCACCACCGGCTTCCCACAAGCCTCTCTCCCACCCACAAGCCTCTCCACCTCCCACAATCCTCCTGCTCTTGAGGCCGATTGGCTGGGTCGTGTGGGCGGAGCCAAAAAATTCCCTCAATAAGCAGCTCCATGGCCTGAAAGGGCAGGGAAACAGCCCATTGAACTTCACTACAGAGGAGCCAATCAGCTAGATGTTGCTGGGGCCGCTGTGAGCCAATCATCTGAAAGTTTGCTGGGGCCCCTTCCGCTGTGGCTCTCAACACCATTCCTATGTTGCTTTTTGGATACCCCAATAAATTCATCCTTGCTAGTGGATTACGACTCTGGCACCTCATTAATTTATCCATTCACCAAACAGTTATTGATTATCCCATTTATGTAGCACAGTTCTAGGCTCTGGACGTACAGAGACAAAAGACACTTCCTCTGCCTTCAAGGAGCTTATAGACCAGGGAGGAAGACAGAAATTACCATCAATTCAATTCCATTTGACAAATATTTTCCAAATGGCTACCATTCCAAGAGACTTTTAATAGGATGACTTAACCCAAATGATGACCTTCACTGGGATTTCAGGCAAGATGGAAACTATATGAAAAATGTACATAAAATGCATTATAAGCTACCTGTATTTTCTATCATTATGAGGTATACAAGTTGACCAAGTTAAAACCAAAGTCAAAGCTTCAATCTCTCAGCTTTCTTAGGCAAAGGTAAAGACAGTAGAGAGAGCTAGGTTGTGGCTCAGTGGTAGACCACTCACCTAGCATGTGTGAGGCACTGGGTTCAATACTTAAAATAATACATAAAAATAAATACATAAAATAAACATATTGTGTCCATCTACAACTAAAAAAAAGAAAAAGAAAAAGAAGTGAGACAGGAGAGAAATACAATTTAATCTGGGGCTCCAGGCAACCTCTCCCAATGGATAAATGAATGTTTTTCCCAAAGATTTCTGTGTTAGTCAGCTTTTTATTGCTGTGACCAAAATACCTGACACAAATAACTTAGAGGAGGAAAGATTTATTTTAATTCACAGTTTCAGAGGTTTCAATTCATGATTGGCTGCTCCATTGCTTTGGGCCTGAGCATCATGGCAGAAGGACATAACAGCATAGCAGAGGAAAGTGACTCAGCTCCTTGCTACTGGGAAACAGAGAGGAAGGGAGGGAGAGAGAGAAAGAGGAAGGGTTCAGACACAAGATATAATCCCCAAGGGCATGCTCCCAATACCTACTTCCTTCTACTAGCTCCCATGGCCTATAGTTCCCAATAATGCCTTCAAGTGGGGTTAGAGACCTAATAGTCCAAACACTTCCTGATTGCCACACCTCTGAACATTGCTGCACTGATGACCATGTCTTTAAGTACACGAACTTTTGGAAAATACTTCACAAACTCACAAAAGTCTACCCTTCCAAAGTCTCATGTCCATCTCACAGTGGGGGCCTAGCTTTCAACACAAGAGTATTTGAAGGATTCCTATGTCCAAATCACAAAAAAATGCTAAGATTTTCTGCATCTGTGAAAGCACAGGCTGGTAGTGACAGATGAGAGGAAGGACATGTCAAACAGCCAACAAGGAGTTAATTACTCCTGACTTTTTTTTTTTTTTCTATTTTCCTTGAAGAGAAGGAATGCTGCTCCTAACAGAGACTCACCTTCACCTGGTGGATGAGCAAGTCTAGGAGTAAGGAGGTTTCCCCCTGTCCAGCAAGGCAATGTGTTCATGCTTTTTCCCAAAGAAGTCAAGGTCAGTGCCCATCTTAGTGGACTCCAGAGACTGGAGAGAGATGTGATTTGGGCCAACTTTCATCCAATCAAGATTCAGAACCACCAGTTCAATTACTATCCTCTTCCACCCAGCAAGTGAACTTTAGAATCATAGCAGAAAACAAGAATTTGATTTGACAAGTAAAAGAGCTTTCTCACAAGTTAATAGAACTTGGAATTATGGAGACACCTGAAAATAGCTTCACACTAAAGATTTTCTCCTTGACAGTTATTTGTGTTTCCTTGCATTTCTGAAAATGTCCAGAAATGGATCTGAAAGCCCTGTCCTTTCACCTCTCCATACAGCAATGGAAGATTTTTATAGAGGATTTTTATATAACATTTTCTGAGGATCCCTGTGCTACTTTGGAAGAAGATGCCAAACAGAATAAACTAACCCCAAAGGAAATGTTTGTGCGGGGTCGGGGGCAGTGGGAGCAGGAGTAGACAGAAAGAAAGACTTCAAACTGCTACACAGGGAAGAGTTGACAAGGAAAGGAGGGGGAAATGGAGAAGTGGGTGGGAGATTTCAATTTCAGGGGAACTCTGATAGTCTCAGTCAGGGAAATGGGAGACCCCAGAGTAAAGATTTCCCACGAGAGGACTCCTGATTGCGCAGGTGGCCTCAGCATGAATGTTGTTAGATCCAAGTGTGAAACCTCAGGCTGCCCTAATCTACTCCCCTTGCAGCAGATTCTCTTGAAGAGAGATCTGGGTGCACCATCTCCATGGCTGCCACAGCATCTGGTGGTACCCAGATCCATTTCTCCACATGTGTTTGATAAACAGCTTCCGTCTAGTTCCTATGGGCTTCTCTTTCTGGAGAGAAACTTAAGAGAGGTTAGTTGGGTGAACTCCAGTCTCTGTAGTCAGTCACTGTCTCCATCCTCCACTATCCATTCTAATGTCCCCTCCCTCACAGGGTCACCTCAGCAGGCCCTGATGGCTTACCCAGTGGCTTGACTCTAACCCTTCTTTCCTATGGTTTGGCTCCAGTGCATCTGGGAACAGAACACTAAAAGGTGCAATTGGTTTCCCTGGGTTTCAGCCCCATTCCTGTTGCCACCCGGTGAAAGCAACTCCTCCTCCTGCTGACCAGGAACAATTATTCTTTCCAAAATGGAAAAATAAAAACACCAATTTTCACCTGCTGGTCTTTGAATAACAAAAGTCCAAAGTACTCAGGTGGCAATCATTACTTGTAGTTCAATAGGACATGTGATAAATCCCTGTCGAAAGTATATCTTCTTTGCAGACTAGGAGCTCTAATCCTGCAAAGACCTGAATTATGAGACTATAAATCACAAAGTCCCTGCCTGAATGGGTCACTGGGAGCAGTAGTAAGAGGGACCATCTTTGCTTTTAACTTCTGGTTCCTGAATAGTTCACATCTATTCAGACTGTATTATGACAATGAGTGGGACACTTAACATAGCCCTGGGACAAAACTAAGTCTGTCCCAGGTAAATGCAAATTATCTCTGATTATCCATTTTATTTGGAATAGACCATATACCTAAGACGTTATTAAACACTCTAGCAAGATACTATGTCCAACTACGTCTGACACAGGATTGTAATCAGGGCTAGTGCTAAATCTAACCGTGGACGTATTACAACTATTCTCTATGAACTAGTCTGTGTCCTCAGGGTCAGACTGTTGAATTAGATGAAGAAATGATGAAAACCACCATCCTCTCATCCTTTAGATCTTCCAAGATGCCACCAATTTCCACCATCAACACCTCCCCACCTCTCAACCCCTGAAAACAAACAACAACTTTGGACACAATGCTTTTTCATTTACTGTTTTGTCCAGAATGTCAGAGGCTTCTGCTTGGTCTTTCCCACTATTGCTAGCTTTTACCCACAGGTCAGTGGTCCAATGTGAAGGTTACTCCAAACACCAAGTGTGGGTCCCTGGGACCTGTGAATAGTAAGCCAGACTTGTAATATTCTCATTTATTAGAGAACTATGGGGACATTTTTGGTCTCTAGGTGACAATACCAACTCAGACCCTCTGTTCAATGCTTCTGAAAATGTCTTGGGATTCTTCTTTCCCAGTATATAATCACCCAAATAAACGGCCATAGGTCCATTTGAGGAAGAACAGAGAGAATGAGAGTGAGCACTTGCCATGGTGAAGCAGGGACATTTCTCCTAGGAACATCTCTTAAGTCAATGAATTTCAGATCAGAAAACTGGCTCAGAGTTGGTAACGGAGCTAGTGATCATAACCTTTTATTGAGGCAACTTCCACCGGGAGGAGAAGGATCTTCCTTATTCTTACCTTCTTGATTACATTAAGCTTCCTGGCTTCTCATTTACTGAGCCATATTACATTGACCATCTCCACAATATTCTGTGCTCAAGTGTCTTTGGTTGCCTTCTGATACTGTCAATCATATGGTAATGGCAGAACCTCTATCTTCTAGTGATTAAATGTTGCCACCTGGCCTCTATGCCTTCAGAGCTCCCTTGTCCCCAATGATATTCACAGGTCAGTTCTGTGTCTTCTGGGCTCTCCTCTGCCATACAATCCTCAGGTGGATTTTCTGCCCTCACAGAAACTACTTATTACAGTATTTTTTTTTTCTTTCCTCAAATCTCTTCATTCCTTCCTCTGCCATCTGCCTGGGAAACTCAGGAAGGTCCATTTTTCTCAGTGTTAGCCCTCACTTTCTTCAGACTTCTAAGAGCCACCTTAGTCATGAATTTCTCCCATACTCTGGAGTCTTGCCTGTGTCTTAAGAAAGTGCATCAAGTCAATGAACTCTTCATTGTCTGGGTCAATGAAAGTTCACAACAACTTCTTACCTTCCCAGGTCTAACGACCCATCAGTCAAAGTCAGGTTTGGACCCAGCTACTCCAAAGGGACGACAAGGAGCCTAGCAGCCCCACAAAAGGCCTGTATCCCCCAGAATATCTCGAGTTGCCCAAGATGCTGCTTGGGCTTGAAGTTCTCTCTTAGCAAGGGCTCTGCTCCTCCCTCTACCTTTTTAAGTGTGCTAAGTGTGCTTTCTAAAGCACACCCTTAATAGGTCAGCATAGAAACCAGCCTCGGCAGATCAAGATCACAGGTGCTGAGGCAGCCTCATAGCTGTCTCCCCAAAAGCATCTGCTCAAACCAAGCCAAACACCTGACCCCCATCAAGCCATGTAATCAAATGAATCCTGCTTTACACAGAGAGGAAACATGGCCCAGAGGGTTTTTCTACCAGAACTTGTTTACAGTCCATGCATTTAGCATTCCTGTGGGAAACCCCAAGTGCCAACACATCACTTCCCAAACAGGTGGGCTGGGCTCTCTCCACTGCACCCAGGTAGCAAGATGGCCCCTGGGGACTGGGGAGGAGGTAGGACATCCCGAGCCGCTTTTCATGTCAGGAGAAAACCTGTGATGACAGTGGTTCAATTTAGCATACTTGTACATCTATGTATAATCTAGAATTAACCTCCGCAAGGGCAGGAGTATTTTTGTCAGTTTGCACCAGCTCTAAACCTGGCCTTTGGAAAATGCCTGATCAACATCAGGTACTCAATATTTTCTCGTTTCTTTTCATTCTAAGAATTAATGATTTGTAACTAGTGAAATGCACAGATCTTAGGTGGTGTGATGAATTTCGGACAAATGTATATATTCCTTTAATCCAAAACAGAATCAAGATATACATTTCCATTACCCCCAACTGTTCCCTAGAGTCCCTTTCCAGGTGAGCCTTCACTACTTTCTGGGGACAACTGCTGTTTGTTCTTTTTTAACATAGATTAGTTTGAACTTAATATAAATAGAATGGTACAGTATATATGCTTTTATACCTGACTTCTTTGTTTGGCTTCTCATTTTTGAGCTTCATTTCTATTGCAGGTTTCAATGATTCACTTCTTTGTATTGCTGAGTAGATTACATTTGTGAATGTGTCACAACTTGTCTACTCTGTTGGTAGACAGTTGTTTCTAGATTTTGTTGATCATGACTAAAGCAGCTATGAATGTTCTTGCACAAGTGCTTTTGCAGGCATATGTTTTCATTTCTCTGGGTAAATACTTAGGAATGGAATTACAGGGTTGTAGAATAGGTATATGTTTAATTTGATGAGATGAAGCCAAGCAATTTTTTCAAGGGATTATACTAGCAATGTATATTCTCATGAATATTTGGTGGTGTTAATTTTATAATTTTAACTCTTCTAGTAGGTGTGAAGTTGTAACATCCATAAAGAAAAGGGGGACAATAAAAAACACCATGTCCCTGAATCCTCCTTTCTGTTCTCCCAAACCCAACCAAGTGAGAGCAAGCACAGGTGGAAAAGTACAGATACATATTATCTTTTTTTTGAGTGGGTACTGGCGATTGAACTCAGGGGCTCTTGACTACTGAGACACACCTCCAGACATATTTTGTATTTTATTTAGAGACAGGGTCTCACTGAGTTGCTTAGCACCTCGCCTTTTTGCTGAGGCTGGCTTTGAACTCTTGATCCTCCTTCCTCAGCCTCTCAAACTGCTGAGATTACAGGCATGCACTACCACGCCCGGTGATACATTTTATCTTGAAGTACATCAGCTTTCTCTTACGCACACTGGAAACTTGGAGAGGTTAGCATTATCTATAGCAAGCTACTTTTCTTGCATGTATACCAGTAGAAATATTCCTTGAGTTTCTGGTTAGAGAAGCAAACTAAGCAAGCTTATGCTGATGATGACACTGCTTCTGCAGCCTAACATATAAAACCCTTCTCTGAGTGGGGACAAACTGAGGACAAGGATACACGTCACTCTTCCAACCGGCCGCCACTGGACAAAATGCCATGAGGGAAAGGGGACGCTGCTTGGTGAAGCACTGTAGGGACGGAGGTGCCGTCTGTCCAGCCCATCACCACTGAACTTTTCTTGGAGTAGTCACTGATCTCTTGTAAGCTTTCCCCAGTAAACCCTATGTCTCCCATGCTGTCTCAGGCACCTTCTTTGGCTTTCCCACAAGCTACTCCACTGCCATGGCACAAGGGGCTACAGACGTGACAGAGGTAGATTCTCTCTGTGGTTTTAATTGACATTTCTCTGATGACCAGTAATATTGAGCCTATTTTCATGTGCCTGCACATAATTTGCCTGTCTTTTCTTGTGAAGTGTCTATTCAACTCTGGTCAATGTTTGTATTGCCATTGGTTTTTCTAATCATCAATATTAAGCAGTTACTTAAATATTCTGATTACTAATATTTTGTCAGAAAATAAATAAGTATACCTCAGACGTGGGAAAAAGTCTGAACAGAAGTTTTTGATGTTGTTGAAGTTCAATTTATAAATTCCTTTCTTAATGGTTAGGACTTATTGTGTCCTGTCTATAAAAATCTTTGTCCCAAGTTCACAAAGATAGGCTCCTGTTTTTTCTTCAAGAGACTTTATAAAGTTAGCTCTTAAATTTAGGACTATGATCTATCTCAAATCAATTCTTGGGCATAGTATGAGGTAGGAGTTGAGGTTCATTATTGCTCTGGAGTTGTGTCAGCATCATTTATGAAAAAGTTTTTCCTTTTTTCATAAATTGCTGTGCTGTCTTTATAGAAAGCCCAGGACCATACATATAGAAATCTATATCTAGACTCTAGGCTCCTCCATTGATCTGTCTACCCCATTTCAATATCGGTTCTCTTACTTTCTCCAATGTTATTTTTTCCTAAATTTTTTCTTCTCATCCATTAATATCATGCATCTTTTCAATTCTTTATGTCTTCTTCATTTCAATGATTTTGTTTATTTGTTTATACCAGGGATTGAACCCAGGGGCACTTAACCACTGAGCCACATCCCAATTCCTTTTATATTTTTATGTATAGACTTGGTCTCTCTAAGTTGCTTAGGGACTTGGTAAGTTGCTGGGGCTAGCTTTGAACTTGTGAACTTCCTACCTCAGCCTGCCCCCCCCCGCCCCCGCCCCCCCCCAGCAAACCAAGCCACTGGGATTGATAGGCATGTGCCAATGGGCCTGGTTAGAAGTCTTGAATTTCTTATAATAAATTTGTTCCTCAGTATTTTATTCTTTATAACATGCTGTACCTGAAATTAAAATGTTTATATTTCATTTTCCATTTTTATTCCTCTTACACCAATATACAATTGGTTTTCATATACTGACTTTGTATCTTACCACTTTGCTAAATTTTTGTATTAGTTTTAATAGTTTGAGGTAGTTTCCTTTGTAATCAGATTATCTATGCATACAACTACTTCATCTGTGAATAAAGACAATTTTACTTCTTCTTTCCCCATCCTTCCACCTTCTCTTATTTCTTGTTTGTTTGGGATTCAACCCAGGGGCTTGCACATGCTAAGCAAACACTTTACCACTGAGCTACATCCCCAGAACTTTTGATTTTTTATTGTGAGACAGGGGTCATGCTAAAGTAGCCCAAGCTGACCTTGAATGTGTGATCCTCCTGCCCAATCCTCCAAAATAGCTGGATGACAGGTGTCAGATATTTCTTTATCTTTATTTCCTGGCAGGGACCCCCAGTACAAAGTTGAGTGTGAGTGGTTTCTTTGAACAGATGTCCTTACCTTGTTACTGGTCCTAGAGAGAAAGGCATTTGATATTTTCCTTTCATTACATCATGTTACCTATTATTATTTTGTAGATAGCCTTTATCAGGTTGAGGAAGTTTCCTTTTATGCCTACTTTGTTGAGAGCTTTTACTTTTATCATGAATGAATGCTGGATTTTGGTCAAATGCTTTTGTTCTTGTGCCTTTGTTGAGCTAATCATGATTTTTCTGCTGGACTCTGTTAATATGCTAACTTTTATTGATTTCCTAATATTAAACCAACTGACTTTCTGCAACAATTTCTCACTTGGTCTTTAAGTATTATCCTCTTTATATATTGCTTGAGCCATATTGCAATGTTGGTAAGAATTTTTGCGCTTAGGGTTATGAGGGATATTGGTCTGTAAATTTTTTCTTTAACATCCTTATCAGTTTTTGGTAATGCTGACCCTTCCAAAAGGGGAAGGTTTCTTCCTCCCATCTCCATTCTGACAGTTGACACATGTTGATATTATTTCTTGCTTAAATGTTGAATAGACCTCACCAATAAAACCACGCAGTCTGGAGATTTCTTTCTGTGAAGGTTATTATGAATTCAATTCCTTTAATAGATATGCAGCTATTCATATTTTATATTTCATCTTGTGTTAACTTTGATAAATTATATCTTTCAATAGTTTCTTTTCTATTTCATCTAAACTACCAAATTTATTGGCACTAAAATTTTCTTATGTTTTTTTATTATCATTTTAATGTCTATAGGAACTGTAGTGATGCCTTCTCTCGTTTCTAATACTGTTGATTTGCTTTCTTTTTTTCTTGATCCATCTTGCTTTGATTTACCTGTTTCAGTGAAGCAACTTTTGACTTTATTGATTTTGTCAATTATTTGTATGCTATTGTTTCACCAATTTCCACTGTTTTCTTTATGTTTTTATATTCTATTTCTTTGGTTTAATTTGGTCTTTTTTTCTAGTTTTTAGGTGCAAGTTCAGGTTTTTTTTTTTTTTTTTGGTTGTAGATGGAAACAATTTTATTTATTTATTTTTATGTGGTGCTGAGGATCAAACCCAGGGCCTCATACATGCTAGGCAAGTGCTCTACCACTGAGCTACAGCCCCAGCCCTAGATTATTTATTTTATGCTTATTTTTACTTTAAATATTTAATGCTACAAATTAATTTCTAAAGACTTCCAAAGCTGCATCCCACACATTTTGAGGTTATGCTCTCATTTCCATTTAGTTCAAAATATTTTCTAATTTCTTTTAAGATTTTTCTCTTTGACCCTCAGGTTACTTAGACAATGCTTTGCTAAACTACCAAATAATTGAAGATTTTTATTATTGATTACTAACTTAACTGTGTTATGGTAGGACAACATACATATAATCTCTTGAAATGTACTGTGACTTGTTTTATATTGCTCAACACATTGTTTCAGGGATACTAGAAAAGAATGTGAACTCCATAATTGGTGGGTGTTTTATACATTATCTACTAGGTTAAGTTTGTTGACTGGGCTTTTCAAACCTTTTATACCAGAAGACAGCAAACTTGTCCTATAACAAACTAGAATGTAAACATTTCTAGCCTTGTGAGCCATGTACTCTATGACAGCTACTCAACCCTGCTTCTGAAGTGCAAAACCAGCCATGAAAACAGACACGGAATGGCCAGCCTCGGCCAACAATCAGTGGTTTTCAAATATAGAGTTGGATTTTCAATCTACTTTTTCTTTCAATTATAAAAAGGGGTATTAAAACCTTTACCCATGATTGTAGATTTGTTTAGTTTTTAATTTGGTTATATTGATTTTGTAGTTTTGCTTTTGTCTTCTTAATGAATTGACTACTTTTATCATTATGGAATGTCCTTCTTCATTCCTGTATTGTCTTTTAAATTGGAGTTCATTTTGCCTGTTATTATAAAGCCACATCAGCTTTCTTATAATTAGTGTTTGTATGGTATAATTTTTCTATTCTTTGTTTTCTAATCTTTACATTTCAAGTATATCTTTCATTAACAATATATGAATAGATTCTTACTTTTTATTCAGTCTGACAATCTCTGCCTTCTAATTGTCATAGTAAGTCTATTTACTTTCAATGGAGGCAGCTGGGTTTAATCCTGCCATCTTGATACTCCTATTTATTTATTCTTTCTTAGTTCCTTTGTGTATTTTTTCTCTTTATTTATCTTGGACTAATTGAGAATTTAAAAATATAATCTGTTTTATCTCACATATAGGCTTTTCCACCACGTGTCCTTGTTTTATGTTGTTAGTGGTTGCTCTAGGAAAATAGTGGGCATCTTTGACCCTATATATCTTGAATTAAAATAATATCACTTCATATGTAATGAAAGACCTTATAATAGTGCTAGTTTGCAATCTCTGAAAAGTTGACACTCAAATGGGATTAGACATGCAGGTGATTATTGTGGGGTTGTAATGCAGGTTTGACACCTATGAAGTGAAGGAGGGAAGAAGATATAGTATAGGTAGAACCTCAGAATACAATAGAATTTTAAGACAGTCTTGATTAAACTGGAGAGGAGTAACTGAGGCTACTTGTTGGGAGCTGCCCTGGATGCAGACGCCTTTAAGTCCTGATGCACAAGGGTTCTGAACAATTATTGCACCCTGCAATAATTTGGGCTTTATGTCTGCTCGGATAATGGGGCGTAGCTTCAGGAGTAGGTGTCACCCAGTGAGGTTGAGTTCCTTTGTAATCCTACCTGTTTGCCCTTTTTGGGATAGAATATTCCATGGAACAGCCCTGGGTTCAAGGCTTGCTCTCTCTCTTTCTTGCCTGCCTTGCCTCCTTTGTGGGAGCTGGGTCAGACGAGCCGTCACAGAACCCAAAGAAAAAGATATTTCTCTATCTGTGTGATTATTTCATGACAGCTCAGTTCACCTGGAGTGACCCTGCCTGGTTTAGACGTGTGTTGCGACATTTATCCACTGGAGTGCCTGGCACTGGGCTAAAATGGAATGTTGGTGCTATGCTCCACCATACTCTGTCATTGTCTGACAGCAGACAATAAGGCAGAGACTGAAAGTTGTCAATCAACTATGATTCCCACACTAAGCTATCTGGGAAGATCTGACCAGTGTGCCTCCATGACCACCACAGACTATCCTGTGTCTCATCGGTATTCTATGTAGGTTCAGTGAGCAACTAGAGGACACTTTCTTTCAGAGAAAACTTAGAAATTAGAGATGAGTGAGATCGTCATAGTCCCTGTTACTGGAGTTGGTCAAGAACCTATGCACCCTCTCTCTTCTTCACTCCCCATTCTATTTTTCCTATTCTCAGATAACTTTTTTGTAGGTATTGGTAGCTGGTGTGGCTAAAGCCTTCATCATTGAAGAGTTTGAGACTTCTCAGGCTAGGTTTATTGCATATGTCCATTCACAATAGAAATTAGACAAAAGAATACCAGGAAGTGCCCAAGTGGGTGAAGACCTGCTGGTCAGAGTCATTACTCCTTCCTAAATGATGATTCTTCTTTTTTTCTTGCTGGATCTTAGATACCAGATTGCTTCTGGATCTTGACCAATGTGTCCTGAAAACAGCCATAATTTGATCAAGAGGGTATTTACTCTATGCTCTGGCAATACAGCACTCACTTTAGAAACCCAAACCTCTGATTTTAGTGCTCAGAGCTGTAAGGATAAGAAGCACAGAGTTTGGGTCATTGGCTTTGACGGAAAATGGAGCCACTCCTATTCCCTCCCTTTGATTCCCAGACTCAAGAATTCTTCCTGTTGGGACCACAGCACCTTATACAGGTTTCTGTTTAGTGTAGACACTGCAATCTAAGGAATGGTCTGTATCCTTGAGGAGCCTTGCCTGTCAGTTGCCACTTCAGTTTTTCTTTCTTTCCTGTGTTCTGGGAGACCACTGTCCATGGTGGGGTGCAATGTTGGTATGATTGGTACATTCCATGGTCAAGAACCTATTCCCACATAACCTTTGCTGTGAAATGGGCCTTGTAGATAGCTGTGCTGTGTGGGTTTTCATACTGTGTGTCAGGCATTCTGTAAACCTCCAAATTGTGGAGCTGACTGAAACTATACAGACAGGAGAGGCAAATCTATAATCAGAATGGGTAGCCCTGGGAGGAAAGCTCTGGCTCTTTCAAGATGGAAGGATCCTGAAGGGTTAAACCTGCCATGAAGTCATCTGTTGGTCTCCTCTAAGAATAGTACAATGTCAAAGGCTAAATATTGATGACTGCTACCAGTTGGTACACTCAGAAGGAGTCATTAGATTGGCCTCTGCAAGTGGGAATCCATGCTGTGATTTCAGCTGTGCCGTCAGTCTTCCATTGCTGCGTCTAGGAGGCTGCTTGCCACTGTGTGCTGTAGCTGTATGGTGTAGTCCATGGCCAAGGACCCATGCCCACAAATTTGTTGGCTGTGAAATGGGTTCCCTGGACAGATGCTTCCATCTCTGCCACCATGGCAACTATGTTCATGCACTCGGTTCCAGTTTTGGGGTGGTAATGATAAAGGCTTGGATAATGTCAACTACCTGAGTCATTTTGTTTGTTATTCAATGGTGAATGCTTTCTGGTGGGTGTTAAAACATGATACAAAAATCTTCACATGCTGTTCCCACTCCCATGTGTCAATTCACAAGCCTCTACCCACACTGTCTCTGATCTTCCGTTTGTTTTCCTTCCAGGACTCTGACCAATCAGCCAGGTCACTGGACACAGTCCATGAATATATACATGCATTCTTACCTCAGGCTACTTCTTCCATTCATTGTAAATGACTGGGGGTGGGGGGTGGGCAGCCCTTGCAGCTCCACCTACTGGGAAAATTTTTTCTTTTTGCTGCCTGTCAAGGTCACCCTCAAATTGGATGTAACACAGCACTGTCTGTTTCTAGTTTGCCTCCTTATACCATGTCAACCCAGATATACAACAGTTCGGACTTTTTCCTCCTTTCTCAGCTGATTATGAGATCCTCCCTGTAGCTACACGCTTGAGCTGAGAGACGAAGCCATCCTAGAGAGTGACATGGAAGAGTAGGCAACCTATTCACACACGTGAACTTTGGCCCTATGTAGGCTTAAAGCTATAATATTTCCAGCTTACAATGGACCATGCCAGGTCTGTCCAACTTTATGCTTGACAGATCTGATAGACTCAGATCATTTTAGGGTCTCCAGCTGCTGAGTCATTGTGCTCCAAAACAAAACAAAAGAAACAAAAACAAAAAAAAAATAATCATTTCTATCTCTATTACGACCCAAGGTCATGCCATGACCTTACAAAAAGCATACAATTCTCTGAGTCCAATGTCATAATCTTGCTCCAGAACCTCAAGGTAATTCTTCCATAGAGGACTGCTATATATTCCACAGTGTATCTTTTCCCACTGCTGAGACCTCCAACACCATGGGGCCTGGTAGAGTGTGTGGGGAGCCATCTGTGAATTACTTGAGGGTCTTCACTCAGTACAGAGCCAGGGAGACTTAGGTTTGGCAATGCGAACTATTTTGTGGCTCCTCCCACTCAACCTATGGCTCAATGCACATGACCTTTATCCCTGCTCTACTAAGAAGACCACTCTCTGGAGTCGGGTGTAACCTGTTGAAAGCTGGACGGCCCACATCCTACCTTTTTTGGCAAAGAATATTCCATGGGAAACCTTTGATGTTCCCTATATAAATAAAACAAGCACAGACTCCATTGCTCTCTCTCTCTCTCTCTCTCTCTCTCTCTCTCTTTTTTTTGGGGGGGGGTGGAGTGTACTAGGGATTGAACTCAGGGGTACTCCACCACTGAGCCACATCCCCAGCCCTCTTTTGTATTTTACTTAGAGACAGGGTCTCACTGAGTTGCTTAGCACCTCATTGTTGATGAGGCTGGCTTTGAACTCGTGATCCTCTTGCCTCAGCCCCCTGAGCCGCTGGTATTACAGGCCACTGCACCCAGCTCCATTGCTCTCTTTTTCAGTGTGGAAGCTTGATCCCTAAGATCGGCTAGTCCGTCCCACCCTTGATTTTTTAAAATTAATTCTGTGTCCTGTGGTTTTCTTCCCCATTTTCTCTTTCTTAGCTTTTTTTTCTTTTTCTTAGCTTTTCTTCCGAAGCCAGCCCACTCCCCCAAGGACCTCCATTCCATTGCCTGTGCAGGCCGCGGGTGAGAGGGTACGGCTTAGATGTAGGTGTTATAGAATGAATGCTCTCCACCCTCCTCCCCATGTTCACATGGGGGAAATCTTAACCTCCCTGGGATGAGGGGACAGGATCTTTGGGAGATAATTGTCATAAACCCTCTTAAATGAGATCAGGCCCTGTATAAGAAGAGGCACAAGGGCTTCCTCTTCCTCTCTGCTCTCTGCTCTCTGCCAGGTAAGGGTCTCATGAGAAGAATGGCTACCTGCAAGCCAGGAAGCAGATTGATCTTGCTTGTGTAGAAGTACTAGGTTGGTGCACTAAGTGAAACATAATAAAGACTGCCACCTTGGTGTCTTTTCTATCTCAGTGGTGGCACTATGATCTGCCATCTCTGTGAAATGGGATGTACATTTTTAAATGTACTATTTTGGCTGGGGGAGGCTGTTTCAGAAATATTTCCTTGGCCATCTCCACTTATCTCATACACCAAGGACCAAATGTCAGGTATGTTGATACCAACTGTACACACAAAGATTGTGGGAATGACCACTGAGTGGGTCAACTGCCCCTCTGTAAGCAATATTTTAGTCAAGTTCTCATTTATTACCTGGACCCCACTGGCCCCAACTCCACCAGATAAGCCGTGATGAGATGATGTCTCTACCTATGAATAGCTACTCCAATCTGGTATTCAACCTGATATTCCTCTTTCCCCAGTGTACCCACACATGAGTAAATGGCTGAAGGTGCCTTTAGGCAAGGAGTAGAGAAATTGTTGCAGAGTATGCTTATAAGAGTCTTTTGTTCTTGGGAACTGGCTACCCCTCAAATCAATAGGTTTCAGATAAGAAAATTGGCTTACTTCTAATAACTGAGAAAGTGATCTTGACTTGTATTGGGCTAACTACACTCAACCTTCTGCTCCTCTATTCTTCCCTTCTTGCAGCTAATGTTAAGTAGCACCATACAGTGACTTGCCATCACCAGGAGCACTACTTTCTATTTGCCATCTCCATAACTCCCTATAGATCAAGACCTCTTGGCTGCCTTTCCAACCTTATGAGTCAATACACTAATTGTGGCCCTTTGGTGGCTAAATACCACCACTGGCCTCTTTAATTTGGGGTCCCATTAAGCTTGACAAATATTAAGGATGTCAATTCAGTGACTACCTCTCTTACCATCAGCCCAGGTCTACACAGGAGAAAGCCCTAAATGTCTTTGCAATGCAAGTGCCCTCTCAACAGTGTCTTCCACGTGGCTTTAGTAAATGATGTGTCCTCTCAATTGACCCATGTAAATGCTACATAATTACAGATAATGTAGAGATTGAACAAATAAATGCAAGATGTTATAAATAATTTAAAACTGCTGGGCACAATGGTAATACCTATAATCCCAGTGACTCAGGAGGCTGAAGGAAGGAAATTGCAAGTTCAAGGCCAGCTTCATTGTCTTAGTAAGCTATGGCATAAGCCTCAAGAACCCAAAGTAGTGGGAGGAGTCACAACCTGAGTCTTTAGGACCCCCAGACACTTTTTCGAATGTCCAATCTTTAAAAAAAGGGAAGGGAATCTGGGCATACACCCATAATCCCAGCTGCTCAGGAGGCTGAGGCAGGAGGACAGTGAGTTCAAAGCTAGCCTCAGCAAAAAGTGAGGCACTAAGCAACTCAGCGAGACCCTGTCTCTAAATAAAATACAAAATAGGGCTGGAGATGTGGCTCAGTGGTGGAGTGCCCCTGAGCTCAATCCCTGGTACAAAAATAAATAAATAAATAAATGAAAATGAAAAAAAATAAATAAAAAGAGGGAAGGGAGCAGGCTGGAGACATAGCTCAGTGGTAAAGTGTCCCTGAGTTCAAGTGACAGTATAGATAAATAAATGATTGAGAATTTAAAATGAATATGCTTGAAAACATAGCTGAAATAAAAAACAATAGAACAACAAAATTATAACAAAATGGACCCAGTAGAATATGAAACCTGAAATTCCTCTAATTATAGAATACATATCACACTGAAATATGGATAAAAATCTTCATACATTGAACACCACAATCTCAAATCAAGTTTAAAGTGAGGTCTATAAAAATGCAAAGATGGTATGATTCTCGATGTATGGGAACTCTTTCTGATCATTGTAAGAGGTGAGGGTAAAGAAAGAACCACTAAGAAGAAAAGGGTTCTGCTGTGGGACTTGAGGCTCCAGAGCAGGATCAGGGTTGGGAGGCCCCTGGGCATAATCTGGTCTTGAACTTTCCATGTAGTTACCCATAGACCATCCCCACAAAGTGCTTCTTGTTGGTGTTCTCATTCTTCTCTGACCCACACTTCCATTGGAACTTCTTATTGACCATGTCCATGCATGTTGAAGAATAAGAATTTCCAGAAAAAGTTATGACATAAGCCTCAAAAACCCACTAGAGTAGTGGGAGGAGTCACAACCTGAGTCTTTAGGACTCACAGATACTTTTTGGAATGTCCAATCACTGTGAACTTATATCTAAAGTATGGAGAAAAGTTCCAGTAACTTGTCCAGCAAAACTCCCTTAGTAGAGAGGCTGTTCCCTGAGATAGAACCACAGAAAAGCATGGGGAAAACACGTGAAGGTTATATCAGGAAAAACATATCTGAGACTCCAGTTCTAGGAATGGCAATGAGTGCAGAAAGGATGGGTGTTTTCCTTCCATAGAATAAGGAGTTTATGAGCTTGTCTGAGGCGGGCGGGGGTGGTGAGGAATCTATCACTCACAGCTCTACAGGGAAACTCTGCAGATTTACTGGCAAGAAGTGGTAGATTTGGTTTAAAGCTGGTGGGAAAACTGCTAGAAATTTAAGGGGGGAGATTTTTGAAAGCCAAAGAAGCATAAAAGGGCTGAAATAATGAATTCTCTACACATCCCTGTGTGGCTGCTAATACAATAATGTTACATGTGTGCACAGGAGATATCAGAGAGCCTGGTGAAAAGGGAAAGACTGGGAGGCTTGCCAATTTACTCTGGGGAGAAGGTGGAAGTCTTACTGGCTTTCTGTGTCTGAGCACTCTCTGCCCCAAATATTGGCTGACCACTAAACAATGCAGGCACAGGGAGAACCCTAGGGAATCAAGTTTGAATAAAGAAAAATCTGAGTAGAGACATCAGCAATTTCATATCATAAGGGAGAAAGATTTTGCAGTTTTAGTCCAGACAAGTAAATTACCTATAAAATCAAAAAAGCAATTACCAGAAAAAAATAAAACAAAAGTCCAGATTTGCTAATCGGTTATCTATAATATCCAGGCTTAAACCCAAAATTATTAGACCTGCAAATAAGCAGTAAAACAAATAAGTAGAAAGTATAACTCAGTGTGATATATATATTTTTATAATCAGGAAAATATATCACCCATACTCAGGAAAAAATGAAGTTATAAAACATGATTCCAAGTATGTATAGATGGTGGATTGAGCAAAGACATTTTTTAAAATGAGCAGTTTTAAAATACATATTCAAAGAATTGAAAGAATATTTATTTAAACAAGTAAAAGAAAATATACTAATAATGCATGACCAGACACAGACTTTAGTACAGAAATTGAAACTAAAAAGAATCAAATGGAAACTCTAAAGCTAAAAGATACACTAACCAGAATGAAAATTCAACTAAATGTCTTCAATAGCAAATTTGTTAAAACCAAAGGGAAGAATCAGTGAACTTAAATATAGATCTAAACTAAAACAAAACAAAACAAACAAACAAACAAAAACCCCAAAACAACAACAACAAAAAACACACAGAGAAAAAAAGATGGAAGAAAAGCAGAGAATGAAAAATCTATGGTAAAATATAAAGCATTGCTGTGTACTTGGAGTTTCAGAAGGACAGAGAAAGAGTCAGAAAAAAATGTTATAAAAAATAATCACAAAACTTTCCCAACTTGGCGAAAACATTAACTTAATCCAGTAACAAGTCTGGTTCTCCTTTTGTTTTTCTCGAAATTGATTGTCTGGTTTTCTGTTAGTTTTTATGGGCAATTCAATTGTTTAAAATAAAGCTGCAGAATTTGCCTTCACATGATGTGAAATTGCTGCCTCTGCTTTTAAACTGGCTCCTGAGGGTTCTCTCTAAGATCCCAAGATGTTCAACATATCCCTGTTGTATAAACACAGAGAAAACCACACCTAGATCCATCATCATACCCATACCCTAAAGCCAAAGATAATGAGAAAATCTTGAAGCAGCAAGAGAATAACAACAATCACATAGACCATAACCATGATACAACGAAGAGCTGAATTCTCATAAAAAACAGAGGTCAAATATGTTGGATAAATATTTTCAAAGTATAAAAAATCCTGTAAGCCAAGAATTTTAAAGCCAACAAAAGTATTCTTCAAAATGAAAGCAAAATAAAAATATTTCAAGATAAACAAGGCATGAAGAAGATTGTGCTGGTAGACTTGTCCTACCAGAAATGTCCACAAGCTGAAAGGATGACACACATGTGACAATAGTGCCATGGGAAAGCAGTGAACTGGAGCTATTCTGGGGCAAATTACTTTATTCAAAGTAATTCAGTATTTAAAGTAGGCTTTGATAATATGAGGATGCAATATTTTAATCTCCAGAGTAACCACCAAAAAATAATTCAAGTAAATATAACTAAAAATCAGTAGAAGAGTTAAAATGGCATGATAAAAATACTGACCTAGTATAAAGTCAGAAGTAAAGCAGTTGGGGCTGGGGATGCAGCTCAGTGGTAGAGCACTTGCCGGGCATGTGTGAGGCCCTAGATTCAATATCCAGCACTGCAAAAACAAAACAAAGAACAAACAAGCAAGTGAGCAAATAAACACCCTACTAAAGCAGATACAGAAGAACAAACATCTCTCCACAAAGGAGAGATGAGACAAATAGAAAAATTGTAAAAAGGCACATATAAATTCAAACATATCAACTGTTATACTAACTGTGAATGCACTGAGTACTCCAATAAAAAGATACAGATTGACAGATTGGATTTTTAAAAAAGAGATCCAACTATAATTGACCACAGATTTTCAGGGTGACAGAAGTATTCTGAAACTTGATTGTGGTGATGGTTGCATAAGGTATACATTTTTTTCCCCAAAAAGTCATCAAACATGCACTGAAAAGGAGTGAATGTTAGTATATACAAACTATACTCCAATAAAACTATAAACATAAATCTTTTTTAAAAAGAGGACATACTTCAACTTATTCTTTTTTTTTAGGGTACGAACATATTATTTTTTTACATGTTAAATGTACACGATTTTTATTTGTCAGTTTTGTTTTTACTTTTTTTTATACTTCAACTTATTCTATATACATAATTTCAAATAGTAGGAAATGCTATGAAGAAAATCAAACAAGAAGCCCAAAGAGACTCTTTGGGTGTGCTGCTTTGGAAAGGATGGCCGGGGAAGGCCTCTCTGAGCAGTTGTCTCTTTCAGTTTGATATCTGTGGCCAGATTGCTTTCCAAAAGAGCTGTAGCAATTCACATTTCCACCAGTTTTGAATGAGAGTACCATTTACCCCAAAATTCCTGCCAGCAAGTCTGTATCTCTATTGTTTTGTTGGTCTGGTGAGAAACTTATTTTCTCAACATGTTTTATTAATCTTGCTGTTTGCAGGTGTCCTAGGTAGGAATTATTCCGGGGCTGCCCAGCTAGCAGGGGAATGCACATTCCATGCTTAGACGGAGTCTTGGGGTGTCTATTTCTCCACGTGCCTCTCAGCACCAGTCCATTGGTGCTCTCAGTGTCCTCTGCTCTGGGGCCATGTCCCCTTCCTCTTTGCCTTCAGCAGACCTCTGAGCTGGGCAGTGGGTGCTCTAAGGAGCTTCTGAGCCAGAGGGAGGCAGGGAGCTGAGTCCTTCTCCACAATACTGAGGCAGATTCACTCTGTCTTTCCAAAGAAAGAAAAAGTGTTTAAGAGGCTGGGAGACACACTGGCTTAATTTAGAAAGCATCTTTATAGAGACGAGTAATTAAGCTTTGAAATGTTGCTTCCCTGGTATAATATCTTCCTATCAGGAAGATATCGTCCTACATTCTCTTGGATTTGTAGCTAATGAAAACCAACAACAATATTTTGGGAGAAGGGCGGATGAGGATGGGTGATGTAGGAAGAGGGGATGTGAAGCGGGAAGCAGAAGGATGTGGATCATTTTAACCTGCACAAGGAATACATTATAAGTGACTGAATTCCCACAGCGATGAGCGTCGCTGTGAACACCCCTGATGCTGGGAGAAAATGGTGGATGCCCCTGTAGCCAGACAGTGGGGAGGAGCTCACTGTCTTGGTTCTTGTGGGCTAATCCCAAAGGAGGGCTCTGGTTACATTTCCTTCCTGCTTCTTGTGCTGCAGAAAGCAAGGAGTCCTGCAGCAAGAGTACCAAAATGTTAGAAGCAACGAAAAATTGGTTCTGAACAATCAAACAGTTGGTTATTCACCACCATCTTCTACCACACTGTTACTTCCCCTTGAGGGTCCCGAGTGCTGCAGTGAAATAACCAGTCAATCTTTCTGTTGCTTAGATGCCTCCATACTCGCTGGAATTATTGAAATCAAACCCTCTCTGCTAACATTATCTTTGCATCGGTTGCCTGGCGGATGTTCAGAACCAGTGCTGAGTCCTGTGGTCAGTCTGTAGTGCTCTCAGCTTCTTTTAAAGAAAAGCACGTTTTCATCCTGACTGCATCTCGTGATAATGAAGTCTTTGGAAGATTAGCAAAGCATTTCAGGCATTTAAACTTGCCTGTGCTCTGTGAGGCAAGGTGTGGGACAGGGACTCCAGCTGCTAAAAGGGAACGTGCCATGATTATATTCATTCAATAGACTTTATTTTTCACACTAAGCCGCCCCTGGTGATAAACTAACCACTTAAGAAGGCGTTTTTCCCTCTGCCGTTCCCACTGTGTTTCTTAGGCCTTTGTACCTATGTCTGCACAGTGTCCTCGTAGGAAGCATGCCTCTCCGTCTATTCAAGCCGTCATCCATTAGCAGACTGTATATTTTTCATCTGACATTTATAGAATCTCTTCCACGCGTCAGGCACTTTAAGCTTTTAGGTTACAAGATATAATATAAATAGTCCTTGCCATGGCGAATCTGAGAGCTCATTGGAGAAGAATGAAAGACACACACACATGCATGCCTTTGCAAAAAGAATATGAGCTTTGGCATCAGATGACGAGTTCACATCCCATCTCTAGCATTTCCTACCTGTGCAGCCTCAAGTAAGTCACTAAATCTTTCTAAGCTTCAAAATCTCATCAATAAAATGGAAATTCATTTATCTTGCAAATATTTATTAAGAGCCCAGGGGCTATGTGCTAGGGATGTAGCTCTGGACCACACAGACAAAAATTCCTCTCAAATGCTGCTAGCGCTTAGCTACCAACAGATTAAAAATTAAACAACAGATGCATAATATGTCAAATAGAGATAAGTGCTATGGATAAAAATCAAGCAGGGCGAGAGGAGTAGATGGAGGAAGATGTTGGTTTTGGTGGGTCAGGAGTACCTCTTCAAAGTCGGGGACTACCTCTCTGAAGAGGTAGCACTGGACAGCGATCCCAGGCAATTGACAGAGGATTTCCATGATGATCTAGGAGAAGAACATTTCAGGTAGAGAAAAGCCAAGCCCTAAGCAATCCTGGCCTGGGAAGCCAATAGCAATGAAGCCAGGGAAACCAGATAGCTGTGAACAAAGAGAGAAGGAGGAGGCCACGTCACATCAGGCCATGTGGATCGTACTATTAAAAGTGTTATATGGGATCAGCAACAGCCAATTTCCTTAGGATTGGGTAAAACTAAGATCACACATGCTGCTGGTGTGGCACTTGATAAGCACTCCGTGTGCCTGGGCTCCAAGCCCCGGGAGGCAAGGGCGATGATGGGGCTTTCAGGGAAGCCCAGCAGAGGAACCTGGGGAAAGGCATTGAAATCAAACAGCCTGTGTCCTCAAGAGGTTTACAGTTTAGCTGGGGAAATAGGATGAGAAGTCAAATGCAGTCCTGTGACAGATGAACTAAGTCCTGGGTTAGAGAAAGCTCAGTCTTCTGCATTTCAGAAAAATGCACTATGAGATCCTCCCTCGCCCCCTGAGATATGACAGAATCCACAAGAGCAGGGGTGGGCCTTTCTACTTCAGGGTAAGGTCCCTGAGGCCTAGCACAGTGCCACCCTTATTAACAGACACTTGATAGATCCTGGCTGAACCAACAGATGAGAATAAGCCCGAGTGTGGAAAACATTTTCAGCTGGTTTGTACTGACATTATTAGTTTCTTAAATGTTCAGATATGAATAAAAAGGTTTTTTTTTTACATATTCATGGAGCTGATTTGATCAATGTTTGCCTTAGCCACAAGGAGTCTTAGAGCTGTTGACAAAGAATCAATTTAATGCAGTAGAGAAGCTAGGAGAAAATCTCCACTGGCCTCTGAAGGAGGATGCTGAATGCAGCTCAAATTACACCCCATGGTCCCCAGGGGTGCTGTTCCCATTGGGTTTGCCTCATTTGGAGCCAAGGTTCATTGAACGAAAGAAGAGCCGAGGTCCTCAGAGGTCATTCTGACCGACTTTCACAAGCAGTACGCTCGCATTGTAAGACTAGGCAGTAGGGGGAAAGAGAGTAAACAATGTGGAGAAAAAAAAAATACTTGTTCTGTGTAATTTCCCAGCCCATCCCAGCTAAACACCATTATTCTTAGTCCAGAGGTAGAGTTGGGGTTTAGTTTAGGTTAGGCTACAGAGCACATGCTGTCACCAAATCATCCAGTGAAGAGAGTATGCAATTTGTCTTTCTGTTGGTTGGAAGCCCCATGGGGGCTTCTGTGTATCCAGCCATGAGGGTTAGAGTGAGAGGCTTATGGTAGAAAAGTTCTTCTTAAGCGAGAGGAGAAATCCGAAAGGTATTGCAGGAAGCGACTCACCCAGCAAAGTCAGCATCACACCATGTTGCTAGGCAACAAGGAAATAGGATATAGTGGGATCCTGGGACTTAGATGCAGGTGAGGGAAGAGAAAGGCAAGAGAGAAAACAGTATGAATGATTGGAGGGAGATGTCAAGATTGTAGGATCATTTTTATTAGCAATGCCAGAGAGAGGGACGGAAAGAAAGAGAGAGAGAAAGGAAGGAAGAAATAAAGAGAAAGAAAGGAAGGAAAAAATAAAGAAAGAAAGGGTGAGAATTTGGGAAAAGATGAGAAACTTAAACCACAGAAGTGAACGGAAGATGAAACGAAGCTAGTGGAGGTGCCCCTCATTAGTTCAACATATCAAGTGCTCTCCGCCTTTCTAGACCACTACCTAGTTGTCCTGATAACATGCCGTGGGGGGAAGGCTGGTTTGTATTGGCAGACATGAGTTTGGAGACATACAAATCTCTTGGATTGGTGTTCAGGAAGAAAAGACATTGCTCTAACCAACCAAGAAACTTCACTATAGAGCCAAACACAGCCTGAACCTGAACTCTTTCCCACAATCCTCCCAAACTCTTCTACTGTGTGAATGGCTGCTTCTGCTTCCAGAAATCCTACTGGCTAGATGTGCATATGCTTTAGTATATACCCTCTACCCTCTTTCAAAAAGAAAAAAAGCTCTAAGGATGTTTTCACAAGGATTGGCTAGCCATTCACATGCTAGCACAAATGAGTTTGTTCGCTTTTCTAACATCCAGCTGAGATCATTTTTCTCTAAGAGAAAGGGAGTTTAATTAAGGACAGAAGTGAGCAGATGACTCTATATTTCTTTATATTATTTCTTTATGTATTCCATTCTGCTTTAGACTTCTGCTACTTCTGTAAAGGATCTCAGACAGCTAATATGTGTGCAGGGGATTGGAAACATTGGGATTGAAAAGATCCCCAAGAACATAGAAATTTAATTGTTTCTTGCTAAACCTGAAAATCTTCACGTTGGATCAAAATACAGTAATATTACATCAACTTTAAAGAATCAGAATGACTTCCAGACCTATCAGTTTGATTCTGATCTGATAGAAGATAAAGATCAAGTAGCCCTAATCCAAAAATCCAAAATCTGAAACTTTTAAAATGTTGACATGATGCCACAAGTGGAAAATTACACACCATTAAGCTTTGTCCTAGGCACAAAATTATTCAAAATATTGTATAAAATTATATGCAGATTGTGTGTATAAAGTATATATGAAATGTAAGTTAATTTTGTGGTTGGACTAGGTTCCATTCCCAAGATATCTCATTATAGTTATGCAAATATCCCAAAATAAGAAAAAAATCTCAAATCCAAAACATTTATGGTCCAAGTATTTCAACAAGCTATACTCCACCTATATCACTACAGTAGAACCAGAATGCATATGGCAAAGGGCCAGAAAGCCCAATAAAGGGAGAGTGAAGAAATAAGTCCTCAGCTTTCCTTAAGCACAGTGTGGTCCAAGGAGAGGTCTAAAATTGTTCTGACTGGTGGCAATTGATGCCCTAAACTAACCGAAGCCCACCACACAGCTTTCTGATGCTCTCCAGCTTCCCTTGCAATTTGCTTCCAGAGAGGAAATGCACTGGCAGTAACATGCTTATCTAGGGGGCTTGATGGATGGCAATGTTGACAAGTCACTTCTATTCTAGTTACTACATTAAGTTGGTGTGAGTTTACTTATCATAGGTCAGATCATGAACTCCAGTCATTTGTAGCTCTAATGCCACAAGAGACTGCATGCACAAGACCTGTTTACTATTAACTGTGGCCCAGGACTAGAAATGTATTAACAAAGAGTGCATGTCACTGGGGTTGGGAGAGGGAATTCTTCTCTTCCTCAGCACTATTTCTCCTGTCTTCCCCTCCCACCCAACCACCTACAATTCCCTCTTTCACACCTACATATATTCTGTCTCTAGATCCCTCATTGGTATTACAATTCAGTTTTGTTATGGATTACATGGCTTGTGGGGGATATCCTGAGACCCTCCCTGCACCATTGTTGCTATGAAAAAAAAAAAAAACATTGTTAATTCTAATGGCTGATTCTCAAGTAAATGTTGGAGCATGACCCAGTTACACTGGGGACAGTTTGTTCCTGTAAATTGGTCTCTCTAGCCAGCGTCTGGGAGCTGGCTGGGAAATGCACTTAGTAAATCACTCCCGGTGGTTTGAGGAAGGACAGTGAAGGTTCTAGAAGAGATGAGTCAGGCTAGGAGGTGGGCAGTGTGGCGGGGAAAAGAACAAAGAGCCGAGCAATATTCTGAACACAGAATTTGTTCCCAGACAGAAATAACTGTCTGGCCAGGCCTAGCTGAATACTGTCTGAAATGATGAAGCAAATATTAGCAGAGAAATCTTAAAGGCCTTCCTTGGCAAAGATAACAGTCTGCTTGGTGATAAGCGGATGGGTTTATAAATAACCCTTTCTGCCTGGCGATCTTGATAAAGCCTTATTCTTCCCTCCAGAACTGGCCAAACTGAAGTTTCACATCTCAACCAGAACCCTGTATGGGATTCAGAGACCCACCTACCTGGACTGGCCAAACAGCCTGAGACGAACTCCATGACTGTCATACTGACTCTAAGAAGTCCCAAGGACAGTCTGAAAAAGTGAAAGGACAATGATCAGCTTTCTTTCCAGCCCCTAAGTAGAAATGGTGGACTGGGGTATAAAGAGCTCAATGCCCAGAGGGCTATCTGGGTGTTAGTCATCTTTTCGTGGTGGTGACCAAAATACCCCACAGGAGGAAAGGTTTATCCTGGCTCATGGTTTTGGAGATTTCAGGCTGTGGTCAGCTGGCTCCATTGCTTTGGGCATCGGGTGAGGCAGGATATCATGGCAGAAGGACAGAGCCCAGGGAAATATCTCAGCTCATGGCAGCCAGGAAGCAGAGAGAGAGAGAGAGAGAGGAAGGATCCTATGACAAGATAGAGTCCCCAGGACCTGCATCCAGGACCTGCTTCCTCCAATCATGCCCCACCTGCCTACGGTCCCCACCTCCTCCAAGCAATCCATTTAAACTATTAATCCATCAAACGGATTAATCCACTGATGAGGTCAGCGCCCTCATGATCCAATCACTGCCCCAAAGCCCCACTTCTACACTTTGCTGTGTTGGGGACCCAGTCTTCAAACACGGGCCCCTGGGGAACAGTCCAGATCCAAACCATAGCAGCCTCTGACCTAGCTGGTGTGTGTGAGCTCGGCAGGTGCCAGAGGGGGTCTGGATGAAGCAGAAACTATCAAGAGACTGTCAGGCAGTGCTGCCGCCGCCATCCTTCTACCCTGAAACTAAGCAAGCAGCTTCTCTCTAAGGAGATCACGGCCGAGTGCCCTGACAGTGAGTACTGAGAGCTTCATTCATTCATTCTTTCAACCAACATTTCTTCCCTCTCCTCTATGCTCGAGGCTGCAACCGCTGTTCTAGGAGTGGTCACAGGAGGCGTGCAGTTACAATCCTTTAGGAAAAGGGAATGTGCCTGAGGACCTTTGAAAGCACAGAGGATGGCCATCGAAAGGGAAGGGATACAGAGACAGCCCCAGCCAGGAGGAGCCCCCTGCTCAGCCATTTGCAGAGCAGAGGAGCGCTGCACTTCCCAAAAGGGATGAGGCAAAGAGCTGTCTCTGCCCCTGTCTGAGGGAAATAAACACACTCTACGCTGAACACAAAGAGGCCACTCCAAATAAATAGACACACACGATGCCCATCTTGAGGTCTGCTCCTGTGGGAAAAGAGGAGGACAATGTTAAGGGCTGTCACGAGGGCAGGCCAGATGATGGCCCAGAGTGACAGGGCCAGAGCTCTCACGTGGAGGACAGGATCAGCCTGACGGGGGCAGAATGCCTTGCTCTTCTGACAGTGCCTGTCAATGCTGATTTACTCAGTGTCCCCGCCTCCGAGATAGCTGCTGCCATTTCCCAACTAAACTGACAAGTAAGAGAAGCTGGCAGGGCAGTCTCAGTTTTGAGCTCGGGGCTGAAGCAAGCTCCAGATCAGGGATCAGAGCCCTGGTCTCCATGGACTCTGGAGTCCTCATCTGGGAAGTAGGGAGAGTCATAGAATTGCTTCCAAGTCCGCATTAGGTGAAGTATTCGTGGTACCAAGCTTACACATCACGAGTGGTCAGCATGGGTCTGCTGTTATCATTGCTGACAATAGTGGGGACCTACTGCTATTTGGTGTCTGGGGAGAGGACCCAGCCCTGGGTGGGGGGTGTCAGTAGGATGCAAAGACAGGTTTTCGATGCGGTAGAAACAAATCTAAGAAGGGACTGTGCCTCTGTGGCTCCTCGTCTGCCCGAGCGCTTCCTCCAGGGGCCTCACTGACTAAGCCAGGAATGGCCACCCTTTAGCCTGGGTCTTGCTGACCTTTCCCCAGGCCTCCCCTCCCAGATGCCCCTCCTACCCTTCACACAAGCTGCTGTAGAGTGGAACTAGGGGAAGGGAGGAGGGAACTGAAAGTGGACGTCAGGGACATGAGGTCTCTGCCGGAGAAAAAAGGGTACTTTCGCGTAGGAGGGGAGAGAAAACGGTGGGTATCTGGCCAGAGAATGCCAGTATGTAGCAACACGTCGTCAAGGAGAGGGGGGAAAGACGCACACAGACTTCCTGAGGTCTCTGAGGGGAAGGGAAACTGAGGCTTAAGAATGACTAGACCTTCGGTGGAGTTGAGGGGTTGCCAATGTGTTGGCCGGCAGCAGCTGAGGACCTGGGTCCTGGCAAGGCCTCATCCAGTGTTCCCGGAAAGAGCAAGAGCAGACGGCCAGGAATTGTCCAGAATGTAGAATTAGGGTTGTTCAGAAATCCTGTGGAAAGAACTGCAGAGGATCTGGACGGTGTTCAGAGATGCGGGCCAAAAATGAGGAGAGGACAGGGAGAATGGGAGTGAGGTGGCCCTCAGTGACCTCCCTGTAGGGAGCAGGGGTGTCAGGGACAAGGGCAGGGGGAGCATATCTACTGGAATTCAGAGGAAGAGTAAAAATGATCCACACTCATTCGTTTGGAGATGCTCTTCTGAGTTAATTCATTTGAATAAGAGTGTCTCTGAGAGACTGGAAATCAATGCCAAACGAAGTGCTATGGTCTGAATGTTTGTGTCTCTCCAAAATTAGAATGTTTTAATCTTAATCACCCAGTTGATGGTATTAGGAGGTGAGATTTCATTTTCAGGATCAGACCCCAGAGAGCTACCTCCCCCCTTTCACCCTGCGCAGACATAGCAAGAAAGTGCCATCTATGAATCAGAAAGCAGACTCTGGCTTTGCTGGCCCCTTGATCTTGGACTTCCCAAACTTCAAAACTGTGAGAAATAAATGTTTGTTATTTATAAGCTAACTATTTTATAGTATTTTGGTATGGCCATCAGTTTCAATAAAGACACAAGTATTAGAGTACAGATATAAGAACTGGCTTAGAGAGGTGAAAGACTTATACAATGAAAACTACAGAACCCTAAAGAGAGAAATAGAAGAAGACCTTAGAAGATGGAAAAATATACCCTGTTCATGGATAGGCAGAACTAACATCATCAAAATGGCGATATTACCCAAAGTTCTCTACAGGTTTAATGCAATGCCAATCAAAATCCCAACGGCATTTCTTGTAGAAATAGAGAAAGCAATCATGAAATTCATATGGAAAAATAAAAGACCCAGAATAGCAAAAACAACTCTAAGCAGGAAGTGTGAATCAGGAGGTATAGCGATACCAGACTTCAAACTATACTACAGAGCAATAGTAACAAAAACAGCATGGTACTGGTACCAAAACAGGTGGGTGGACCAATGGTACAGAATAGAGGATACAGAGACCAATCCACAAAATTACAACTATCTTATATTTGATAAAGGGGCTAAAAGCATGCAATGGAGGAAGGATAGCATCTTCAACAAATGGTGCTGGGAAAACTGGAAATCCATATGCAACAAAATGAAACTGAATCCCTTTCTCTCGCCATGCACAAAAGTTAACTCAAAATGGATCAAGGAGCTTGACATCAAATTAGAGACACGGCGTCTGATAGAAGAAAAAGTTGGCTCCGATCTACATATTGTGGGGTCGGGCTCTAAATTCCTCAATAGGACACCCATAGCACAAGAGTTAATAACTAGAATCAACAAATTGGACTTACTCAAACTAAAAAGTTTTTTTCTCAGCAAGAGAAACAATAAGAGAGGTAAATAGGGAGCCTACATCCTGGGAACAAATTTTTACTTCTCACACTTCAGATAGAGCCCTAATATCCAGAGTATACAAAGAACTCAAAAAATTAAACAATAAGAAAACAAATAACCCAATCAACAAATGGGCCAAGGACCTGAACAGACACTTCACAGAGGAGGACATACAATCAATCAACAAGTACATGAAAAAATGCTCACCATCTCTAGCAGTCAGAGAAATGCAAATCAAAACCACCCTAAGATACCATCTCACTCCAGTAAGATTGGCAGCCATTATGAAGTCAAATAACAACAAGTGCTGGCGAGGATGTGGGGAAAAGGGTACACTTGTACATTGCTGGTGGGACTGCAAATTGGTGCAGCCAATCTGGAAAGCAGTATGGAGATTCCTGGGTAAGCTGGGAATGGAACCACCATTTGACCCAGCTATTCCCCTCCTCAGTCTATTCCCTAAAGACCTAAAAAGAGCATACTACAGGGACACTGCTACATCCATGTTCATAGCAACACAATTCACAATAGCAAGACTGTGAAACCAACCTAGATGCCCTTCAGATCTAGATGAATGGATGAAAAAAATGTGGCATTTATACACAATGGAGTATTACTCTGGATTAAAAAATGACAAAATCATGGAATTTGCAGGGAAATGGATGGCACTAGAGCAGATTATGCTAAGTGAAGCTAGCCAATCCCTAAAAAACAAATGCCAAATGTCTTCTTTGATATAAGGAGAGCAACTAAGAACAGAGTAGGGAAGAAGAGCATGAGAAGAAGATTAACGTTAAACAGGGATGAGAGGTGGGAGGGAAAGGGAGAGAGAAGGGTAATTGCATGTAAATGGAAGGAGACCCTCAGGGGTATACAAAATTACATACAAGAGGAAGTGAGGGGAAAGGAGGAAAAATATAAGGGGGAGAAATGAATTACAGTAGATGGGGTAGAGAGAGAAGATGGGAGGGGAGGGGAGGGGGGATAGTAGAGGATAGGAAGGGCAGCAGAATACAAGAGACACTAGTATGGCATTATGTAAAAATGTGGATGTGTAACCGATGTGATTCTGCAATCTGTATACGGGGTAAAAATGGGAGTTCATAACCCACTTGAATCAAATGTGTGAAATATGATATGTCAAGAACTATGTAATGTTTTGAACAACCAACAATAAAAATTAAATATATATATAGACAGGGAGTCTCAGGCTGTTGTCACGTCAAACATCTTCTGTCTCCAGGCTTTTTGGAGAAGGGGCCCACATCCCTTCAAGATCAATACTGAGATCTTCCCCAGCAGAGTCATTATCAGGTGCTGCTTGCCTGTTCAAACCCCCTAACAGGAAGGAAGATGACTTTTGGATTCACAGGGAGAATTAGCAATCAGAACTTTTTGCATCTCCTTGTGTATCTTCTTAAAATCTGAAGACCTCATTAGGATCACAGTAGCTGGCCAAAATGTCAGGTAGAAGCCAGATCTCCAGAGATGATGGTAAGATTACAAAAAGAAAATAAAGAAGTGCTATAGACGGTCCCTGAGGGAGGTTTTTGATCATGTCCCCCAAATTCCTGCTTTCTTCCTAATCAAAAGACTATCAATGAAGCCAAATTAGAAATAGAGACTCTTAGAGCAGAAATTTGTTTATAGGGTTATGGTCATAGAAAAACCTGTATAATTGTTCTACTCCCCCCTCCCAACGCCCACCCCTAACACCAATTTTGAGCTATTTCTTACAACCAGAGCCCTATAGTCTTGGAAATATTTTAATATAGAAAATGGTAGATATACTGGATTCTGAATTCTTCTAGAACCTATCCAAGACACCTGACCTTTTTTGGGACCCACAGTCTTTCATCTTGGGGTAGGTATGGCAGAGTTAGGATGGGCCTCAGACTGTGAGTCTGGGATGCTCAAGAGACACCCACTACGATGAATTTGGCATAGGACTTTCTTCTGATTCTCTGCTAACAGGTAAAGATGAGGGGGGAAAAACATCCCAGATTAGTCAGTAAGCTCTCATCAAAATTCTCTTCATGGTTGTTTGTAAATACTCCTCCCCTTCTCGTATTTGTGCAACTTGATACCATGGGAACAACTTGATCGCCTTCCCATTCACATGCATCTGGTCCAGGAGAAGTGTAGGCATGACACAATGGTTGCTTAACTTATTGAACATGATCCAGGATGTGGGCATATTTGGACCATGTGCAACTTTGAGGAACCAGTAGGGGAAGCCATAAGGTGCACCTGGAAGGGAGGACCTTGCAAATATTCCTTTTACCATTTACATCAAGATTTTCAGAAATCGCAGAGTTAATTGTACATTCAAAACTAACATAGTTTTGGGAAACATCCCTTCCCTCTCACACTCCTTAAAGTAGAACATATATTGTGCAACACAAAAGAAGATGTTTCTAAATGCAGAATCTTTATGATAGGAAATTCAAGGAATTCTGATTATTTTAAATTAGCAAGATGCTCCAAGATCATCCTGGGGAGATGCATTATCAGAAAATATTCTGAGCCAAGGACACTCTACAGAATCCCCCAGAAAGATGAGGCATGTCAGACTCCCACAGACAGAGAAGAGCAATAAAGTGTAAATAATTTAGAGCTCCTTGATATTATCCTGCCTACTCATAACGTACATCTTTAATAATTAATTCAGCTCAATCTTTAAAACAATATTCTCCCTATGTAATTTAAATCACTCTCTGCTTTTCCTGTTAACAATAGGAGATCATTTCCTGTTTGGGACTTTCCCTTCCCAGTCGAGGTGTGTTATTTGCACATGAGACTTTTTCCTGCTGTAGCTTTTCACGGGTGTATTGTGCACATGCTCAGTGAACATCATGATTCTGATCAGAATTGTCTGTGGGTAACACCGTTTTTTCTGACACTGTTTTAGTATTTTATATCTACTGACATAATTCCTACATAATCCTAACTATCATTTCTTTATTTTACATATGAAGGAGATGATGCATAATTTGAATGACACTTCTCTACTCACAATACTGAACATACCAGGCATATTCATCACTGGAACAAGTCTATATATAATTCATATCATGGTGTTAAAGGGGTTAGTTTTGTGTAAAAACATCTGTTTTGAAAGATGCTGTCCCTTTATATATTTGATTACTGAGTCTCTTTAAATATCTGATTACTGAGTCCTGCTAAATCACTTGCACACAGAAAGCCTTGGGGGATGGGAAAAGGGAAGTGACAGGGTGTTTGAAAATAGCTAAGAAATAGTGACATCAAATGCTTCCAATAGAGAAGGTCGAGGAACGTCAGCTCCAAGAGAAGATTTAGAGGTGCAGGAACGGGAACTGGAGCGTGTGTATGTTTTACAAGACGCAGTTTGTTCCAGAAATGGAAATTATTCCCGGAAGATCAGAGAGAAACTGCTATCCATAGAAAGGACAGAGTTGAGCAAAAACTCCTCAACTCCCTTAACCCTCAAAAATTAGATCAGGAAAATTCACAACCCTGTGGCCTCAAGTAACTTATTAGCAAAGTGGAATCTGCATGATATTTGTGTCCTGAAGATTTCCTCTTAAAAACTGGCAGAGAGGGTCAAAGCAGAAGTACCATAAATTAAGAAACCACATAGGAAGCCCTTATTTTTAATTGTATACTGCTTTTATTTTCTATGTCAGTTGCAGATGTTATTGTTTCTTAAGTTGAGGTATAAGATTTTCAAAATGAATGTACAAAGTACATAAATCTTTTGTGTATAGATTAATGAACTTTTACATCTATATCTCCATGTGACCAACATCCAGTTCAAGACACAAACGTTTCCACCATCCCAGAAGGCTCCCAGCAAGCTCACCAACTCTGCCAGAAGTAAAGACAGTTCTTACTTCTAACAGTACGTTAGTTTTGCCTGACCCTGATAGAGGATAGAAATTAAAACAGCATGTACTCTTTTGGTTCCGGCATTTCTTTTTTTCATTCAACAAAATGTCTGAAAGATTTTTACACATTATTGGGCTTGAGGGTTTGTTCTTTTATATTGCGGTTTCATATTCCGTTGAATGACTATGCTCCTAACTCATTCATCTATTCTACTAATGGACATTCGTATAAATTTCAGTTTGGGGCTTTTACAAATAAAGCTATGGAAGTTCTTATGTATTTTTGGTGGACAAATGCACTCATTTCGTTTCCATATACCTAGGAGTGAACTATCTAGGACCTAGTATGTTTATGTTAAATTGTTACTTTGGGTGGACACTGTAACGTGTCCCCCAGATTCTCCTTTTTCAAATATTCTCCCCAGCTGTGGAACTGATGCTAGCTGTCAGCCTCTTTGGAATTCCTTCAGCTAAAGGAATTGCTTCTCTCAGCCTCCATGGCCACGCAGTGATCCTTTATGACCAGACGACAGATGACAGAAGAGGGGAAGAACCCAAGTTCCATCCCTGTGGACTGGTTGGGATGAGTATGACCCCAGACTGGACGATGGCTCACACTCACAGGTGACTTGAGGACAGTGACAAGGGGAGACCCTCTCAACGGGGAGAGCTTTGGGCAGTGAACCTGGTCATCTACTTTCTGACAGGAGAAATGACCAGAGAATAGGATACAATTAAGCAGTGGCAAATGGTCTAGTCAACGGGTCAGGGTTTGGAAGGAGAAAGAGGAAGACCAGGAGCAGTAAAGTCTTGGGTAGAGGTGAACACACGGGAGTGAGCCCAAGGCTTGAAGGTCTTAGCGTGGCGATTAACATCTATTAGGGAGTGCCCACCTCTGTGAGAACCATGAGAAAGCCGGAGGGGCCAAAATGACTTGAGCAGCTGACATCAGCCAGCCCCTTCCACCGGTCGTGGCAGAATCAGGAAAATGGGCAGGCACATGAATGGAGTAATCACCGTGGTGGGAATAGAGACCGTGAATGGCACTAACAGTGTATTTTCCAGTTACAAAGGCTGCTCCTGCTAGTGCTGCTACTGAATGTCCAAACTTCTAGCAAGAGAGAGAAGTTCTTAAAAGGGTACCATCCTTCAAGTGGGTTAGCCAGTCGGTCGGTGGAAAGTTGATTACCTTGGACCCCTGCCATCCAACAGACGGAATGAAGGCCCTTGTTTCATTTTGACAGTAACAGATACATATTTGGATATGGGTTGGTTTCTCCTGCCCACAAGAATCTAAGCCAAATCCATTACCCAGGAGTTTACAGAGTGAGACACCACATTAAAGCAAAGGGTCTGTGTGAGTGGCCACGTAACCGTGGGATCGACTAGTTATATTCAATACCATATAACCCAGCCTGATAGAGATGGAATGACCTGTCAAAGACACAGCTGGAAGTGGCGCCTTGTAAGGATGGGGTGGTGACTCTAAATCAACAACCTTTATGTGACGCTGGGTCCTCAACAGGTTGAGTCTATTGGTCTAGGAGCCAAGGAATGAAGGGAGGAAAGACCTCACCAAATGTGACTCCTGGTGATTGTTCAAGAGATTTCTGGCTCCCCACCCGTGCAACCACGGGTTTAGAGGTCCTGGTTCCCAGAAGGGGAATCTTTCTACTGGAGAACACAGCAAGAGCGCCTTAGAACTAGGGCTGCTGCTGGGGAGTTTTAGGTTGAGACCAGCTGGCAGGGGGGAAAAACACTATTGGCAAGAACAATTTACCAGGTCATCGGGGAAGGGCAGGAAGGAATATAATACGCAGATCTCTCTTCAGACTCCAGTGCCCAAGTTTGGTAGCAAAAGGACAAGTGTAGCAGCCTGGGCCTGACAAGAGCATGGTAATCAGGGACAGGGCTCCTTCAGGAATAGGAGTCTGGGTCATTCCATGTGATAACCACTGAGACCGGCAGAGGGGCCAGCTGAGGGGGAGGGAAGCCAGCCTGCATGGCCAGCCCTGTCCAGGAATCGGCTTGATTGAGGCCCCACCCCAGGTCACTTCTTCCCCCAGTATAGCCCACATCTAATGGCTGATGGGCACTAAGGTATAAAACCAAGTCCCCTCAGCCCAACTTAGAACACTCTGATTGGCCACCCAGCTTTGATGTTCCTTCAGTGCAACAGGAATGCCTTTTCTGAGACTCTACTGTAGACCACAATCCTCCTTCCTTCTCTCCCTTTTCTCTCCTCTCCTTTCCAAATGTACTCCCTAATAAATCTCTGACCATCTCAACTTCCCGAGGACGTCAAACTCCAGAGTATTCCAAAGTAGCAGATCCAATTTACACTTCCATGTGCCATACATGAAATTGTAATTGCTCTATGCCCTCCTCAACCGCGATATTGCTGGTCTTTTTAATTTTAACCATTCTGATGGTTGTGTAGTGCTATCTCATTAGGGTTCTAATTTGCATTTTCTTGATGACTAATGATGTTGAGCACCTTTTCTAATACCCATTGGGCATTTGGGTATCCTTTATTTTTGTGCCCATTTTTTAATTTATATTTTTCTAATGGATTTGCAGGAATTCTTTATGTATTTGGATAGGAACACTTTGAGATAAATGTATTGCAGAAAACTTTCTCAGACTGGGGTTTGCCTCGTCACTATTTTAATCACAGTATATGCTCTGTTTTTTAAACTTTTTATTTTTTAAATTTGCTGTAATTTTGTCTGTTTTTTTCTCTTTTTACATTTTTATTGGTGCTTTATAGTTGTACCTAATGATGGGATTTGTTGTTACATCCTCATATGTGCATATAATATAACAATGTAACTTGTTCAATAACCCTCCTCAGCTCTTCACCCCCACCTCCACCTCCCACCCCCTGGTTCCTTTCCTTGACATTACAAAGATAGAACAGAAAAGTCACCCAGTTTTCCCTAATAGTAGCATCTGACATAACTATAGTGCAATATCAAATCCAGGAAATGGACATTGGAACCATATCAGTGTATAGTTTTATTATCACATGTGTAGATACATGTAACTATTGTTGCAATCAGAGACAGAAAAATTCCATCCTACAAATATATCTTTTCTTGCCATTCCTTTATAGTCACATTCATCCCCTTCTCCAGTCTCCCACCATCTGGACCCCTGGGCAATCTATTCTCCATCTCTGTAATTTAATCATTTCAAGAATGTTATATAGACTCATATGGTTTATGACTTTTTTTTTCATTCAGCATAATGCTCTTGAGGTCCACACCAGCCTTCCTTGTATGTATACAATTATGTTACTTATGCTACATTTTTTGTTTGTCTCGTTATTTTTGATAAAGGAATTACTCAGTTTAAGTTTCATCATTATAAGGAGAGTCTTGTCTTTCATATAAACACACTGGAGTAATGGTCCCTTGGGTTTTCAATGTTCAGGCCTAGGTGCCAGACACAGTGTCCATGTAGGAGGCTCATCTCCTGCCCACATCTGGTGAACCAGGGAGAGGGTCACCAGATACTGATGTCTCCCAAGTCATAACTGTGGCTTCCATTCTTTTGTGTCATCCACAGGGTCCCCTGACTTAGTGTTAGGTGTATGGAATGAGAATGTACAAGAGAACCAAAACTTCTCACCTTATTGTTCAAGGATGATGAGAAAAAAAAGATTGACTCATTTTTCTTTTAAGAATGATGAGATACAGGTTCCAAAATGGGACATATTAAGAACCCCATCTGTTTGTATCACTTTTAGAAGAAATTAGAAGATCCCTTCAGAATGCAAAAATATTGGCTATGCTCTTTTCACTGTAAGGGACAATAATATTTCCCTGAAGCCTGGAGCCCCTTTCCACCCTCCGTTCTCTGCAACTTTCTCTTCCAGGGTGCCACATCCTCACACCTCCTCTAAGGTGTGTCTGCTAGGAGCACTGAATCCTGAGCTTGGTTCTGTGGCTTGGGTGCTAATCAACAGTCTATAAAACTCAACAGTCTGCAAAAGTATCATTTTTGGTAATGCTTTATTTCAACTGATTCTTTTTGTATTTCATCTGTGTGTCACAATATCAGAGGTCACCCAAACAATGCAAGAAGTGCTGCTGCCTTTCCTTTCTCAGAAAAATGGAGGTGAGTAGGGGGAGGAGCCAGGGAGTTTTCCAGAGTGGATGTGTAAGGAGCAAAATATTCCCAGGTTAGCTTGGGTCAATCTGGAGCTCAACTGGGAGATTGTATTTGGAGCAATAAAGGACAGAGCATTCAGGAACTCCCCAGAACAAGAAGTGTCCGGGAGTCAAGCTTCAGGGACAATGGAGCTCAAAGGCAGTTCTAGAACTAGGGCAGCCCTGGGGGCCTCTACAGGAGCCATTCATGAATTTTCCTTCTATAGCTGTATAGTTTGTCTTAAGGAATTATGCCTCTTCTCTGTCTCTATTCTGTTTTTCTTTGTATTACTACTTATAGAACCCTGTAAGTTTCTGTACTTCTCATTCCAAATTTCAGAGGGATTTGATTGGCTGAGATAATCTTTTTTTTTTTTTTTTTTTTTTAAGCCAGCCTAGTATCAGCTATTCTCAGGTCATGTGTCTGTCTCTGGTCTAATCAGATGTAGTTGAAAGAGGCTGGTTATTTGTACATGACTTAGAATATACCTGCTTGAGTTAGCCCTTTCACCAGGGCTTTGGTGTATTTTCTCTTAGGACTTACCCCAAGGCAGTTGTCATAGTTGTGTGTGTGTGTGTGTGTGTGTGTGTGTGTGAGAGAGAGAGAGAGAGAGAGAGAGAGAGAGAGAGAGATGGATAAGCCCTTGGTTTTCTCTTTCAAGATTAGTTTCAAATATGGTGCCCAGTGGAAAGGTGTGACTATTAACTGGGGCTGGCTGCAATGAACTGAATTATTTCTGTCTCACAGATACCAACATCAATTTATTACTATAGGTGGTAACAGATTTTCAAACCACACTTGTAAATTTTCAATCTACATTTCCCATATGGACTAATCAGCTATTTCTCTCATGAGGCAATATAACATACATCTCCAAAAAACTTCAGTGGTTTAAACACAAATATTTTATTTTCATTCATGATTCTGAGCTGTGGCTCAGTTGTGCTCAGCCGAACTCACAGGAGTCTGCAAAGCACAGCTCTGGGCTGAAGGTCAGAGTCAGGCTCCTCCCTGGATCTCTCAGTCTGGACCCAGGCTTCAGAAGCAGTGGCTACTGAGGGAGATGAGTGTGCATATTCTTCTCATGATAGACAGAAGAACTGCAAAAGACAAAGACAAACATTTCAGACAAACACAGAGCCTCTGCTCAGATTGTATCTGTGAGTATTTCAGTGGCCAAAGCAGGTCATACATCAAGTCCCAAGATGAATAGGCAAGTATACTTTTACCATGGATCAGGGGAAGGTGGGCGAGAGAGAAAATTTTTTGGATTAGAGTCTACTAGACCATGTTTTCCCCTTACTGCCCAGAGTCACAGTACAGCTGCCAGACAGGAGAGTTGATGGCACATTAGCTGGTAATGTAACCTCTTCAAATGAAGACACCACATCTCAACTTCTTTTATGCCTTACTCAAAGTGTCTAACACTATGTGCCACTCTTTGAAGGTACTCAGTAAAACTCCTTTTAACTGACCAAAATTATCAGAGTTCTGGACTATGGTCAGCACCAATCAACTTGAGTCATATTATCAAGCCAATCTATATTTTCTCTACTTGAAAGGCTGTATATGTAGAAGATGAATTTTTAAAATATATTGGTTAAGAACATGAGTTTTAAAGTTAAATGCTTGAGTTCTAATCCTAATTCCATCACTTTCTTGTTGTGACTTTGGATGAATTGTTTAGCCTTTCTGTGTCAGTTTCCTTATCTGTAGAGTGAGGGTAACAACAGCAGCTGCCTGAAGGGGAGGTGCCAAGCATTGCATACTATGTTCATGGAAAGCCCCCTCAAGCAGCATCAATCTCCTGAGAGGCATTCAATTGTAGGCAACCTTTTTGATAAAGCAATGTCTGCCTTTAAAAAAAAAAAAAAAAAGATAAAGTTGAAAGAGCTGGAATTTGGAGTGAAAACACTTGTGTTGAGTCTCAGTTTTTATATTCATGTGACTATGACCTTGACTGAGTCCCAGTTTCCTTGCCTGTGAGGGGAAAAAAAATGACTCTCCCTCCTCTGGCTCCGTCTATGTGAGGATCAGGTGAGACGTGTGAAAACACTTTTTGCAAAGTGAAAACTACCAGAAAAAAACATGAGTTCTCTAACCAAATTGTTCCATTGTTTTGCTTGCTTCTCTGATGGTAATTAATGGGTGGTAGCGGTTTTCTCTGCTGGATGTTTCTAATTTCCATCTTTAGACACATATCAGTGGCATATGCCATTTCTTTGAAACTCTCAATTATTTGAATCAACACTCTTCCTAATTTAGCAGGAACCTAGAAAACTGATCCTCAAAGTCACTCATAAACAGAATTGCATTCCTCTTTCCTGAGTGAATACTTGGGTTTTTCATAATTCCAAGTGAATCCAAGTCATAAATCCAATTCTCCCTTGACACCACCCCCTGGATGTCTAAGGGACATCTCAAATCCAAAGCCAAGTTCCTGCTGTCCTGACTTTAATCTCTTTCCTCTGTTATTCCACTTTGCAGTAGAGACTCTATCCTTCTTGTTGCTCATAACAGAAACATAAGGATCATCCTAGCTCTTCTCTTCCTTATAATCCCATAAGCAATTTGTCAGTAATTCTTTAAGCATTACCTTCAAATTATATCCTGAATCCAAGCTCTTTTTTTTAACTACCTCTACCACTTCTGTATTTTTCTGAGCTATCATCATCATCTCTTGCCTGCATTAATAAAATGGCTTTCTGTATCCACCCTTTTGCTAACCTCCCCCTACTTCCAAGAAGCCAGATCCTTTTAGAAAACTATGTCTCTTTTCTGATGAACATTCTTCAGTTGCTTCTGCCTCACTCAGAGTAAAACCCTAGCCCCCCACTCTGATCTATAAGCACCTATTATCTCCGACATTCTCTTCTAACTTTCTACCTCCTTCTCCAGGAACACTGGTCTCCCTGATTATCCTTGGACACCTCAAGATGCTCCTATTTCAGGGCCTTTGTATTTCCCATTAAGCGTTGTCCTCTAACATTCCAAAATGTTATTAGATATAACTCATCAGTCAAAGGGAGGTGTTCATGTGCAGGATTTTCAAAGTTACCATTTATTCCTTGGGGCTTTTAAAAATGTTTTTAATTATTTTCAATGAATACCATGCGTTTATTTTGTAATCAGAAAATACATGATGTCTAAATTAAAAATCAAAATCATAAAAGGACAGTATTGCATGTTTCAATGCTGTGGCTCAAATGCCTTGTTCAAGGGTTGCCTCATCTCCAGCACAATCTCTGAGTGCAGCCCAAATAGTGCCTCCAGAGAAGGGGCCAACAACAAACCTGTGGGTCTCTGCTGGGTCTCATCCTCCCTGTCCTCTTTGCTTCTTCCTATTTCCCTTCATTAACAAGCATCGCACCAGGATGGTGATAACTGATCTCTGGGTGAAGATTCTAACTCACCAAATTAAATTGCAATGAAATGCCTTTTAATATGCAATCTAGGATGATAAGTAAATAGTTATTTTCCCCTTGTGAGTGGCATTACCTGTCATTCTAAAAATTAATCTTATTTAAGGGATGCTCTAAATATGAAGCAATAGCACGGTGCTTCAGACCAAACAGTTAATGAGTAATTTAATCTGTGTGAATTATGAATCTCAGTTCTTTCCGTGCTATTTTCCTTTAGAGCTATTAGTTATCTGCTTTCTCCCCCAACCTCTTTCTTTCAGTTGCTACAGAGATTTACATCTGACTTTAGAAGATTCTTTCTGTGGGCTGGTGGCGTAGCACAGTCGCAGAGCCCTTATCTAAAACACATGAGGCCCTGGGTTCAATCCCTAGGAGCGTGCACGCATGCACATACAGAATTCTCTCTGTAAAATGGAGAAGATGCTATTGGCCTACTTGAATTTAATATATCCATCCAACAAACGTCTTTAGACATATTAGACCACAAAACTCCAGGGGATGTGGCTGAGGGATCTCCATCAGATGTGGGAAGAGTGTGCAAAAAGATGGTCCCAATGTTTTTTGGAAGAAAAATAACTTGGTGTGCCAGGCACTATCGCATTTCTAGAAGCCCTAGTTGCCACATCATTTTGAAACTTCACATTTCCTTGAAGATCACCGGACAAAGAATTGTGGCATGAGATAATAGACAGAGTGGGAGACCCATTTATCATGGATTTCATTATGTGTTTTAAACCTTTCATATATGTCTTTGAGGCTCTCTACATATATTAAATTGAAATCTGCTTTTAAATTTCAGCCATCTTTCTACCACTCTGCAGTGTGGTGTGTTCCCTGCAGAGATCTGAAGTGTGCAACTGACTTTAAAGCCCTTGTTCAGCTCAGGGCCTGTCCTGTGGCTGCACTGGTGACTTCCTCTGCATTGTCTCACCCAAGCCCCAGGAGCCCATGACAGAATGAAAGTGAAGCTGTGGCTGGAGTTAGCATTACTCAGCTGATTTGTGCTTAGAAACGGGATAAACATATACCTGTGGTTTAGAGTATTACATCTGACTTCAGCAAAATGTATAGATTACAGCTTGAGACAGACTCCACATTGGGATGGTTCTCTTTCTGCAGAGAATTTGACTTTTCATACACCTTATGTAGCTTAAAATCTTCTCTTTCCATAAATGGTCTGTGTTCCCACTTTCTCTATTATAACATCTACCCTAGGGGCCTGGAATAGCCTAGGGGCCATGTCTGTCTCATTCACTGCTATAACCCAGAGCTCAGCACTTAAAAACATTCAACAAATATTTATTGAATAAATAGATGGGTGAATTAGCAAATGAATGATGTCACCTCTCTCATGCAAGTCTTAACATGTTTTTTCCAACTTTCCCTCCAGATTGCGAGCTGTTTTACTGTGTTCTACATACAATCTACTTGGAGGAGCAGGCCAGAGCCTGTGGACAGTCCACATCAGCTCCTTATCACCCTAGGCTTGGTTTCTGCACTTGCAAATAATACACATCCTAGCTGGATGCAGTGGTGCACACCTATAATTCCAGCAACTTGCAAAGCTGAGGCAGTTGCAATTTTGAGACCAGCCTTAGGAACTGAGTGAGGCCCTAAGCAACTTAGTGAGACCCTGTTGCAAAACAAAAAATAAAAAGAAAGACTGGGGATGAAGCTCAATTATAAAATGCTCCTGGGTTCATTCCCCCAGTACCAAAACAAACAAACAAACAAAGACACAAAAATATAGACCCGTTACTTTCCCTGAGGACTTGGAACCTTTGCATTATATTTCTGATGAAATGAAAGCAAAATCAAGGGCTTTGTAATGTATAAGCTCTAGGCACTACCAACCATACTCATGGTTGTGACTTTTTATCACGATTGGTGAAGATGATGGAGTTCCCTTGGCTGCTTAAAGTAGAGTCAACAAGACTCCTAGCCTATTCTCTACTCTTTGGCTCTATTACTGCTGGGCTTATCTATTACTATGTGTTCCTGAATTTTTATGGCATCCTGCACATTGGTGTCTATCTTCAAGTGTTCATTTTGGAACCATGATTTCACTTTGAACATGAGCTAATTGTGATGGCTGTTCCAGGTATTATCATGTCAGAAAGTAATATACATAAACTTATGATTTCAATCACAGCCCTTATTCCTGTGAGTGACCCTCCGGCGCTTGGTCATGACTTGGATTACTTTCAGGGCTAAATACTTGGTGTTTACAGTAAATAACCAGTAGTGGTATTGACTTAGCACTAAAGGATATATTCACTATTTTATGCAAGCTTTAACACACTAATATCAATAAGAATAGTCATTATTCAGCACTACTATGTGCAAATATGTTCCAAATGTTTTATACATTAACTATAACAATCCTATTTGGTAGATATTAATGCAATCACCTCTATTTACAAATGGGCAAACTGAGGCGCAAAGAGGGAAATAACTTGGCAAATACATCTAGCAAGAGGCAGGCAGGATATAAACCCAGACTCTTACTCTGAGTCCAAACTATAAAATTTCAACTCTTACTTCAGACAATCATCCTCATTAGAGTGCCTTACTCTTAATGACCATATAGTCTCTCATTAACCATCTATGTCCCTCCCTACATTCTCATCAGTTAGCATAAATGATCATTAACATTATGGAACATGCACTGTGTGTCAGATGATGTGGCTAAGACTTTGGCTTTGCCAAAGTCAATGTAAATTAAACATCCAATATCTCATTTAATTCTTTAATTACCTCTTAAGATATACACTAACTTGTCCCTCATTCTGCCAAAGAGGAAACAGAGGCCTGGTGAGGTGAACTAATTCCCAGAGTGACCATGCCAGGAGTCCAGCCCTGGTGGGAGCAGCCCCTGCTGTTACCCAGTTGGTGGGTCTTCTGAACTGCACCTTGGCCCTCACTACTGACCCTGCAGCTCTGTGACAAGCAACCCTTGACCAACTCTATCATTTGTTTATCACGTCTCTGTAGCCTGCTGAGGTCTTTTTCCAATTGGATCTCCTGACCCCAACATCCAGACAACAGAAAACCAGCTCCTTTAGGACACTCCATTTTGCAGTCCGTGAGCACCTGGATAGCTGGCCTGCTATTTTTCTTTTAAATTTCTTTTGCAGACCCTCCCTGGACAGCGTAGACAGAGTGCCTACCACATGTTGTTGAATGACTTGGTCACTTGGCCTGGTCACCTAACAGTCTGCAAGGGCCAACTCTTCAGGAATGCACCTTCATGAGATCACCGTGGTCTTTCCCTCTTCTTTACCAGCTTTTCCTCCCTAGTCTCAAGGTCTGGCCCCTCCCTCTGCTGCCTGCCCAGCTCCACCCTGTGGGGTCAAGTGGGGTGTAGACAAGGCACTAGCCACCCCCCCAAGGACTTCACTGTAAGCACTTCCTCTCCCCAAACGGAAGCCAAACACAGTGGTCAGAGCTGTTGCTCTCCAAGGGAGAAATTGACTTTAGGCTCCAAAGGAAAGCCAAGTCCCACCTCTTGTCCCTGATAGTGACAAGGGAGGGAGCCAACACACTCCGCACGAAAAGGGAAGAGTCCATCATCCTAACAAGGTCTCTCTAGCAAAAGCAGGATCTGCAGACAATAGGAAACCAGCTCCTTCAGGACACTTCACATTGCAAATGCCCCAGGCTAGACACACGCTGTTTCAATTACTTCTGTATGAATAAGGTGGATTTCTTTGCATTGATGCTGCCATTGCTATGCATGAATATTTATATATAACTGCTTTTATACTGAACCTGTCAGCGGTTCATTTAGTCCAAATGGATAAACTTGTCTCACAGCCTTGTGCTTTAATTCTGGTACACATCCCATCATGTCCCTGCAAATCAGCTTTTCAATTGATCCGTGGTTTAGGTTCTCCTTTATTGCTTATTTAGGGATATGCTTCTGTTATACTTATAAAATACTCTCAATATCCCTGGCCTATTCTTACTGACACACCAAAAATATAAAGTCGTACTTCATGTCCTCATGACGTCTACCAGATAAAGATGTTGCTGCTGCAGATCCCACTGGTTCACATTCAGGTACCTCGTGTATGTCATCAGACTGACGAGTGGGTGTGTCTAAGGCATTAGAAGAATCATCCTTCAGCATTGCTTGCTTAGCTCAGCTTATAAAAATAAATATTTGCTCAGTAATATGGCAGGTTTATGAGTTGCATTTAATACTGCAATGAAAAAATCTATCTAGGTGTGCATATGTGTGTGTGAGAGAGAGAGTATGTGTGTGTATTAAGGTTGCCATGGGAGCCCTCAGTGCTTCTGAACCTTTATGATTATGAACAATAATTAGATGTAATGCTTTATGGTGGTGAAGCACCTCGTGGGCTCCTGGTAATTGTAAAGTGTTTGGCAATTAACTCTCACTCCCCGAGATTCAGGCTGGTATAATTAACCCCACAAGGAAAAACAGCCCCAGAGAAGGGAAGTCACATGGGGAGAGCAATCCTGCTTTGCAGTGGCACAAAGGAAGACCCTCACCAGTCCTGGCCCTACACTGTCTTCACCCAAAGTGTCCACCATCAACCCGCTCCTGGCCCAGAGGGTCCTAATGCTCAGATTACAGGGTTCTGTCAGTGGGGGTGCTTCCCTATCCTGTGGAAGGTGGGCAGGACCCAAACTGAGGCACCAGGCCCTCAATGCTTCATTTCACTGGGCGTGGACATGCAGTCCCTGCAGAGCTGTGACAAGGCAGCCGTGTGCAGGGAGAAGAATTCAGAAAGCCATAAGGGGATAAGGGAAGTTGGAAATATGTTGCTTAGCTACAATCAGCTTCATGAAGTCAATACTGTGTCCCCTCTTCCCAAAGCAGCTGCAATCTGGGGTTGGTCCTTTGTCTGCCAGCTTTTCTCATTATTGTCTTCTGAAATAAATAATGAACTTGCTTCTTTGCACTTACAGAAAACTGGGAAGAGGGTGGGTAACCTTAATGCAGAGTGTTACACATAAGAGGGTGGGTAACCTTTAATGCAGAGTGTTACACATGAGATAGTGATGTTTACGTTACTGTATTATAATGGTGTCTTTTATATCTCTTTATGTAACATTTTGCATATAGTATTTTATATAATTAATTACAAATAGTTACATAAATAGCTAATTATATAAATAATTGCAAGTAAACTCCTAAAATGAGTGGGTCATCTGCTTTGGATCTATCATGTCAATCTAACTCCATTTTCTTCAAAGAAAAACAAAGGATAACTCTTGCAGAAAATTCCAGCCAACACCCCCTGTTGTTTCAACTTGAATTCTCATGGATGCATTCACACATTTCATTTTCTTGGTTGCAGGCTGTGGCAGTCTGCAAGCTGATGTTTCCAAAGAGTGTGGCTGTTCAATAACTTTCATCAACAAACTACCCATGTCTCATGTCCCTTACCCAAATCCCCACTCAGCTCTGAGAGGGCTTGGTGACAGGTCACAGCCTCAGCTGGAGACCCCAAAGGCCATCAATCTGTGGACTTGGCCCAGAAAACCTCCTTTGCCAGTGCTTAGCAGGAGAGAAGGCCACGTGAGTGTTTTCCTGCAATACAGTGATCTCATTAGTACCTGCCCATAGCCAGGTCCATCGCCTGGGTTAGCAGTGCACCCTCACACTGGTGGCCAAGACTGGGTTGAGGAACAGACTAGAGGTGCCACATGTTTTGTTTTACTCCAAGAAAGACATTGTGCAGCACAAGATCTCCAGCACATTTGGAAACACTGTTTTGTACCAGAAAAGCTAATTTGCTATGATTAGTTCCATTACATTCATGAGACTGTCACTCTATGTTTATTTGGGAGGCAAATTAGAGTCCCTTTAAGGTGATTTCCCCTGGTGAACTGAAAGCACTTCCCAAAATTTTCATTACAAATCAAATACAACCATAAAGAAAACCTCTTGGGTCTGAAAAGAAAAAAGGGTCCTTCATCATTTTCAAATACCCCTGCAAGGAGCTGAGAGGGCAAAAGAGGGAACCAGAGGAGCACAAAGGCACCAGGTACCAGACTGAGGCCTAGGAGACAGGCGGACAGGGCTCCCTCACGTCCAGCTCCACACACTTCTATTCCTTTGGAACTCTCACACACTTCATTTTGTTGGTGACAAGAACAAATATTGGTTATTTATGATCCCCGCTGTGTTGGAGCAGCACAGGACACTGATGAGCTAATGGTGACAGAGGAGATGCGAGCTGTAGGAACAGGGTCTGCCCTAAATGCCCAGATGAGACAGAAAGAAATAGAGAGGTCTTCTGGAAAGTTCTCAGTGATGTAGACAGGAACAAAGGAAGAATGACAGGTACTTCTTGGGGAAGCTCTAGAAAGGGAAGGAACCCACAGGCTGAACACTGAGAAGACTTGGAGAAGCCAGACCCTGACAGAAGCTCCACTCCCTTCCTTCCTTCCTCTTTCTGTACACACACACACACACACACACACACACACACATCCACAAATACATACATTTATCTTACTCTCAAGAGATTCCAGGTATGAAGCAATACAGATATTTTATTATAGACAATAACCACCAATGAAGTCTACATATCTAACTAAGGCCTTATAGAATGAGTTTATATATATATTTTTTAGTTGTAGATGGACACCATACTTTTATTTTATTTATTTATTTTTATGTGGTGCTGATGATCAAACCCAGGGCCTCACATGTGCTAGGCAAGAGATTTACCACTGAGCTACAACCCCAGCCCATGAGTTTCATTTTTAAGGATGCAAGAAAATGCTTAATCTTGCCTTGGGAGTTGCATGAGGAAAAACTAACCATACACACCCACTTTTGATTCCTGTAGTCACAACAGATGGTTGGTGTAATTGATGGAAATGTGGAACCCAGATGCCGCATTCCCTTATACCCTTCACATTCTTTAGTACCCCCACTCATATTCCACCTAAATCTACGCCATCCCAAGGGAAGCCAGCCCAGGTGATCATTATCAGAGAGAGATCTCAGGATTGGAAGGAGTCCAGGCTGCTCATTCCCTGGAGAAGTAGGTCTCTCCTGGATGTTCCTTCCCAACTACTCACCCATGCTTTGGAGAGAGCCAGGAAGGCCTGTCCTTTTCAGCTTTGCACAAACTTGTTAGACCCAGGCCCAGGTGGGAGCAGAAAGTAAGAGAGTTGTCCTGAGTGCAAGCAAGAGTCATCCAGGCCATCTGGGAGCTGGGAACAGAAGACAAAATGCTCTAAACCTCCATCTTAGGCCGTGTAGAGGCAGGTGTCAAAGGAGGCGGCACCTCCTTCATATTCTTAACACATCTTTGCAAGACTCGAGACCTGGCACATTCACTCATGGTGCTGATCAAAAGAGCTTTTTTTGAGACACTGAAAAAGAAAAGCAAATGAAAGCCAAGTGTTCACGCATGCAGTCTTCCTAATTAACAGCAGGCCCCCAGTGAGAGAGGAAGCACATCAGAATTTTTGGAAGCAGCTGTTCTCCCAGCAGCAGTCTCTTCTCAGGGGAGCTGTGAGCGGATGCTCTCAGATGCTGTGAATTCAGAGCCTCTGACCACTTCAATGAAGGGCAGGAGGAGGTCTGGGGCAAAGTCCTCATTCCTGAAGTCAACCAAGGAGGCAACTGCAATCACGGAGCCTGGAATTCACAGTGTAACACAAAGCCTGCCACGATCAGGACTTGCACTGCACACTGTGCTCAGGTCGTTACCTGCACTTTCTAATTTCATCCTCCCACCAAATCTGCTCCTTAGTAACCTCACTTCACCAAGGTGCAAACATGGCCGTCCACTGCGGTACAAAGAGAAGGCTGTGCAGAGAAGATCTGAGGACGGGTTTGTCTGACCTAAAGCCTTTGCCTCATGCTCCCGACATGGTGCCAGGCTACCTTCTCCCATCTCACCCTGTTTTGCAATTGCGCTATTTCCAGTTGCCTGGCATGAAACCTAGATCATTTTGAAAGTGAATGGTTTGTTTTATTGGTTGTCCCTAACCCCAGGACCCTCTTTTGTGTTCACAGCACACCCTCCCATGGCTCACACTGGATTGTTTATAATTATTTCTCCATATTCACCTTTTCTGCAAGACTGTGAGCTCCCAGGGTGGGGCTAGGGGTCTTTGTGTTTATTTCCAGCAGCTATAATGTTGTCTGCTACATAATAGATGTTTAGTAAATGAGTGACTGACCTAAAACATTTCCTGAATAAAACATATAATGAAAGCACAAAGACGCAGCTTCACGCAAGGGAGAGGGCACCAGGTGTGGAGTCAGAAATCCTGCCCTGGAGTCCGGCTCCGGTACTTATTAGCTGTGTGCTTTGGAACAAATCTGGAGCAGCCTATCAGCAGTCAGTCGGGAAGGGTTAATTTTTAATTTGCCAGTGTGGGGTGTTTTTAACGTATCTGAACAAAGAAACTGGAGGACACGCTACAATAGAGGTCTTCTCATTACAGCCACTCCAGCGCGCACACTGTTAATTGGTTACTGCTTATTCTCCTTGAATCTACTCCCTCCATTCAGTGGCCTTGGCAAGACAGACCGGGAGGACTGTGTGAATTAGATTGCAGGGCCCCGCCTGGAGCGCACGGGCAGGCAGCTGGAAGGGCAGTGCCCAGTGCTCCAGGCAGGGAAGTGTCCCTTGTGGCTTCCCATTGCATAGGACCCCTTGAGGCCAGAAGCATTGTCCAGAGATGGCAGAGATGTGGCCAAGTGAGTCAGCAAGAATTCTATGATTCTGATTTGAAACTGACATACTTGGAAGGAAATGGTTTAAACTTGTCTTTAAAATGGAAAAAAGAAAAGAAAAACAGCCACTCGGACTGTTTTGTAAAGGACTTTATATTGCAGGAATCAGAAGTCATAAGAACTGAGAATATATAACCTGGAAAAGAAGAGGCCCAGGCAGGGGATTTCAGGCCCTTACCTGTGAGGGTGGACATGAAGAGAAAGGGTCTTTGCTGGGCCCCACCTGAGGGCAGAGTGGAACGTGGGGTGGAAGATTTGGGCTCTTTGGAAGGGAGCACTTTCTAATGACTGGAGCTCTGGGTAGTGGGCTTCCTGAGCCTCAGGTGTTCTAATCTGAGTGGCCACATGGCAGGCTTGTCTCAAATGATCTGCAATCATATAAATGGGCCCCATCAGGTGAAGAGCGAGGTTCATTCTAGCCCTAACATCTAACCCGAGCACTCAGCCTCCGAATTGCGACGGACCCGTGCTGAGCCCACGAGAGGCTGGGGCTTGGTCAAGGGGGTCTATCTTGGGCCTGGAAGTCTTTGTTGAATTCTTTCACATCTCTGCTATTGTTGGCAGACACCATGGGTGGCTAAGTCAAGTGATTCCCAATCTCCTTCTCCCTGGCTGTCTCCCTTTATAGACATTTCTGCTTTTCCAGCCTCCTCTGCAACTAGAGCAGACCACGACATCAGATGTGGACCATGAACACACATGGAAGACTCTGAAAATGGAGGAAGCTTGTGAGGCCTAGAGCACCCAATCCCATAGGCCAACAGAAAGAACATTCAAATTAGGCGAACTCAAGAGAGTAAGGGAACTATTCACAGAGATGCATGTAGGGGCCTGGAAACCATCAGGATAGTGCAGAACCCCAGGTAAGTGACAGCAGAGCTGCTCCTGTCCCTAGACCCAAAGGCCTCAGAGGAAGGACAGGTTCTGGATCCAGAGGTTAGTACCATGTAAAAGGGCTGCTTGGAGCCTCTGTAGCCTCCAGGACCAGGCAACCCTAGAGAGAGGGGACAAGGAAATCCATACCCTCACCTCATTCTTTTTTTTTTTTTATTTTTTATTTTTTTGGTTGTAGTTAAACACAATATCTTTATTTTACTTATTTATTTTTACATGGTGCTGAGGATCAAACCGAGTGCCTCGCATGTGCTAGGCAAGCATCTACTGCTGAGCCACAACCCCAACCCACCCTCACCTCATTCTTCTCCCTCCCTGTATCCTATTGAGGAGCACCATGGGCCTCTCCCAACCAAACCCTGAAGACAAGCTTCTTACATATCAGTTTCCTGGGCAAAGAGTAAAGAATAGAGAGAATACCTAGAGTGATAATAAAGTTATTAGGCAAAAGGCCTAATTCTTCCTCAGATGTGATGTCCGGAAGTACAGCTATGAGGTGACACTCCTGACGGGGCCTACTAAGAGAATCTGACCCTAGGGAACTTACTTTCCCTTTATACAGTCTTGCCGTAGTGTTCAGATACTGATGTTACCAGTTACTTGTATAAACCTTCAAAGCAGATTTTCCTGCTGCTATAATACCCCACAAACATGCTATGAGCATCCTGCACAGCACACTGGTACACAGGGTAAAAAGGTGGCCCTGCCTCAGTTTCCCTTCTTACATTCCCCTGACCATGACCTAGGAACACAAATGCACCAATGAACTCTTCTCACACCTTTGCTCATGTACTCCACCCTGACCCCTGAACATAGGCACTTGTCCACGGGTTGTCGCTCTCCCTCTGTTCCCCACCACTCCATGGTGCTTCTTCCCATATGACCCCTTCTCTGTCTCTCTGGGAGCCAGGAGTATAATACACTTTTTCCTTCTGATCCTTGCCTGGGCTCCTTCTCCTTGTGACTGCACCTGCCTAGTATATTTATGAGAATACCAATCAGGCCAGAATCGCCAGACAGTTGGGAGAAGTCAGGAGGGCATGGCAACTCTGCCAGGCAGGCCTGATGCCCTGATGTCCCCACACCTTGGCTAAAGAGATTTCATATGACCTTGCAAGGTAGGAAGGCTCAGAGGCCTTGACAGGATCCTTGACCCCTGGGCAACTCTGTAGGGACTGTCGGGGAGAAGCCTGTGGGGTCTTTTGCCATGGATAGCCATGTGCCTAACCACATGATGATGCAGGTACAACTATCCTCTCCAGTGTATAAAAGGGGAAATTGAGACATTAAGAACCTTGGTCAAGGCCAGCAGCTAGAGTGTGACAGAACCAGAATTTGAACCCACGTAGACCAGCTAGAAACAGTTATCTTAACAACTCGACCACACTGGGACATAATAATTATCTGTCATTGCTCCTGCTAAGACCTCTGTCTCCACTGCCAGAGTCATTGTCCCCTCCCTGGTGTGAACTACAACTTGGTGAAGTATGAGGCAGTGGAAGTGTTTGAAGCCAGACATGAAAACTGTGTGAGAAACACACTCACCTGCCCATGCCCAAAGAACAGACTGAGAGACAAAAGGGCTCCCCAGGCAAGATCAGGTGCCCGGTAGTCAGGGACCCCCAGAATGGTTACAAGCAGTATTTTATCCCCTAGCACACAAGCTCCCTTCCCTGGTTCCTCATTGGCTGAGTGCTGTGGAATGCACAGTCTTCTCAAATGTTGCCTAGGTTTTACTTTCTCCTACTAGGTTATTTAAAGAAATATACCTTTAGTTGTTCCCACCTCCCTTTGTTCTCTTGTTGGGGGAGGGCCTTCTTGGGGTGAATGCATTCTGACACGTAGGCAGCTCTTACTTCTTTACCTAAGTTACTGTTTCTTTACAGATTTCTATCTCTGTTGGTTAGGCTGACCCCTTTCCCCCACCTCCTGTTTGTCAAAGGGCTGTTCAGGTGCCTGGACTTTGGATCTGCCATTTCCATAGGCTGTGGTGCTCCTGTGTGAGTCAACTGCTTGTAACCTCCCATTTCTGTTCTACTCCCCTCTGGCTGCCTTTCTTATATCCCAATTTTACATTTAAGACTAAATACTCTATTTCTGAAAACGGACCACTGGACTTTCTACTTGTCACACTGGCGATAAGAATCTACACTGTGAGATGCCAGCCAGGGCTCAGGCCAGGGGCCATGTGACCTGTTGGAATAAAAGCAACATTTGAGAAAATGATCTGAGCAGCAGAGGTCAGCATGGATGGGGGAGGTCATAAGGACCCTTGGTAATAATGAGTTTTTAAATTGTGAGACCATGAACTTGGGCAAATGTAAATTTTGTGACATGTGAGTGAAGAGAAGAAAGTGTGACAAAATGACCCCAGTGCTTAGGACATATAATGCTTCACAGGAGGATCTGCCTCCTTCCTCAGGCCTCCTTCACAGGGGTCTCACTTTGGCTGGGCCCAGGCAGCAAGCATCTCTAGAGCAGTTAGCACAGGCCAGCCCTGAGGGCATCTCAGGGGCCCACATGCTATGGCCCAACACTTTTTCCCTCTGGTGAAAGTTCGTTGGAGAGACACAGGTTGACAACCCTCTTTGAAGCTCATCCAAGAGATAGACCAATATCTTTTTTAAAATACATAGCCACAAAAGAAGCACGACTGTCTAAAAAGTTTTGATTTAGAAATCACCGTAGGTTGCTCTTTTGACATGATGCACCGCTCACTCACTTGTTAAAGGGGAGGTGAGGGGAAAGCTTTTTAATCCACACCCAAATGAAGTAAAGAAAATTAAGAGTGGAGGTCACCACGGCTCTTAATTTCTGCCCTTGGCTACATAAGAAATGGGTCAGAACATTCCCTACCCTCAGAAGTGGACTGTGGCAAACTTCTCTGAAGTCTGTCTTTACCATCAAGGGAGACAACAGTTTGGAGCTTGGAAACTACTGGGAAGGTTGATTGATCTACCTCTAGGCAGAGGAAAGAAGCTATGTGGGAAATACTTGGCATCAAATAAATGGAAATAATGGCCAGTGAAACCCTTTGTTGGGCTCAGCCTCTGTAGCTTCTAACTTCCATTTCCCTGTACCACATTCCCTAGGGCAGGACTCCCGTCCTGGGGATAGGAAAGGCTAGGGAAGCTCCAGAGACCCCTGGGCCAAAGACGCCAAGGGAACCTCTATCAGCAGAGGGGTCCGGCCTCATCCCACAGACATCCCCACCGAGCAGGCTGCTTCCTCTAAAGAGCCAAGCCCAGCTCCCAGGCAGGGAAAAATTAGAAGCGTCTGACAAGATTTGTTCTGTCAGAAAGCAAGCTTTATTTTTACCCTGGAGCCCCTAATCTTCTAGGTGTCTGCAAGTTGGGGAATTATTTTTACCCAGATATAGAAATAAAGTCATTCCACTTTGGCACTCCGCCTGTGCCTCCCACATAGTGTTGGCTCTGATGGTCGGAGCTGGCTGACTTTTGAGGAGACCAAAGCAGGCTGGAACCTCGCCCATGTCACTTTCCAGCTGTGTTAATCTGGTGAGTGTCCCTCCCCACCCCCATCTCAATATCCTTATCCGTAAAATGCACACAGCTGGTTTAGACGTTATGAACGAATGAAAGGCAGAGATTTTTAAAAAATACATCTATTTTATTTTTTAAATTATTTTTATTGTGTATTGTTAAGATATACAACATAATGTTATGAGATACACAGAGATAGCCAAGAGGGTATATAGTGAGTCAAATTAACATATCCATCACAAGACTACCTCTCTTTTTATAATTTGTTTTGTCTTTTTCCCATTTTCAAAAACGACAGCATGGCATTTCTGTACATCTGAGAATATTCACCACATTGTGTTATTTTATCATCTTTACAAAGGGAGAGAAAAGATATGGGAGGAAAAGTAAATAAACAGAAGAAGGCGAGAAGCATAACTATCCAGCCTGCATAGACTACCACATCCTGCGGTTCGCCTCAGAGGCCCCTTTGCAGACGCCTGGCTCCATCAGCTCTCTTACACCTGGCTGCTGTGCCTTTCAGCCCCTGGGAGCCAGGCATGGCTGGAAGCCCACCGAGAAGCCCTCCTATCTCAGAATCCGACGATCCCTCAGGGATAAAAGCAAGTGGGATGAGCTACAGAGGACATGAGATGGCTTTGCTAGGACTTTAAGGGGGCCCCAGGGGTTATGGGACAATTTTTTTTTTTTTTTTTTTTTTACCTCCTGACAGCACACATGAACAACATCATGACGAAGGGATTGACTCTGTGGAACAATCCCCAGCTTTGCAGGGGGAGGCTGGTCAGAAGGGCGAGAATAGAGGTGGCCCCAGGAATACTTACCAGCAACTGCAGCATCCCCAGCACCCCAGGAGCCAACAGTGAAAGAGGAGACTACACACCTCTCTACAAGCCACCCCGCAGTTCATTGATGACCCCAGGAAGGAGGGGAGCCAGGTATAAGAAACAGAACCCAACCCTCCCACATAGAAACAAAACAAACAAAACCCCTCACAATTTAACATACAAATGAAGTGCAAGTCCTTTACTTGAGAAAGTGTATCTGGAACCCTCGCTTAGCACTCAATTACTCTTGCTTGAAATTAACTTTTGTTGAGATATATTTTACATATCATAAAATTCACCCATTTTGAATTACAGTCCAAGGGCTTTTAGGAAGTTTACTGAGATACATAGCCATCACCATAAATCCAGTTTTAGGACATTTTCATCAACTCTCAGGCCCATTGACATTTATTCACCTTTTTGGCCTCTGCCCAAGCCTACCATTTCCCTACTTTCTATTTCCATATTTGACTCTTCTGGGCACTTTATACGAATGGAATCACATAATACATAGACTTTTGTGCCTGGTTTCTTTGAAATAGCATAATGATTGTGAGGTTCATCTCTATTGTAGCATATGTCAGTACCTCATTCTTTTTTTTATGGATGAATAATAGTCCATTCTGTGGAATACCACATTTCATTTGTCCATTAATTTAGTTGATGGACGTTTGGGTTGTTTCTATTTGGGGGCTATTACGAGTAATGCTGCTATGAACAGTTGTACATATGTATTTGTATGACTACATGGTTTCATCTCTCTTGGGTAAAAACCTAAGAACAGAATTCCTGGGAAGTATGGTATATTTAAATTTCACTATTTAAGAAACTGTCAGGTTGTTTTCCAAAACAGCTCTACTACTATTGCACATGCTCACAGAGGGTTTCCAATTCCATCTTTCCCAGAAGTCGTATCCAGTTGCCTTTTTGATCCTAGTGATTCTAGAGGGTATTAAATGTATTATTGTGGTTTAAATTTTCATGTCCCTAATGACTAATAATGTCAAGCATATTTTCATATCCCTCGTAATCTTTCGTATATCTTCTCAGTGAAACATCTATGTGAGTCTTTTGCCCATTTTTAAATTAAGCTATCTTCTTATTGAATTGAAAGAATTCTTTTTTTTTTAAAGAGAGAGAGAGAGAGAGAGAGAGAGAGAATTTTAATATTTATTTTTTAGTTTTCGGCGGACACAACATCTTTATTTGTATGTGGTGCTGAGGATCGAACCCGGGCCGCACTCATGCCAGGCGAGCATGCTACCGCTTGAGCCACATCCCCAACCCGAAAGAATTCTTTGTATATTTTCATATAATATTTTTTATCAGATGCAATCTGTAAACATTCTCCCAGTATATGGTTTATCTTTTCATTTTTTTTCTTTTGAAGAGCAAAGTTTTCCATTTATCAATTATTTTTTTGATGGATCATCCTTTTAATATTATAATCAAGAAATCTATGCCTAATTCAAGGTCATGAGGAATTGCTTCTGTAGTTTCTTCTAACACTTTCATAGTTATGGCACCTACATTTAAATGCGCATATTTCCATTTTGCGTATATTTTTGTGTGTTGTATGAGGTAAGCATCTAAGTTCACCTTCATGCATTTGGAAGTACAATTGTCTCAGTACTATTCCTTGAAAAAACTGACCTTTCCCCCAATCAATTCCCTTGGCATCATTGTCAAAATTAATTGGCTCTACGGGTTTATTTCAGGATTCTCACTTCTGTTGATCTATATTTCTATCCTATCCTTATGCTACCTTGACGCTGTCTTGATCATTGTAGCTTTATACTTAAAAGTTTTGAAATTGGGAAGTGAAAGGTTTTCAATTTTATTATTTTTTCAAAATTATTTTACTTAATCTTTGTCTCTTCTGTTATTATGCTAATAGAGTAATAGAATAGCAATTGAGCTATTTTACTTTTCCATATACATTTTAGGGTCAGTCTGTCAAATTTTGTAAGAAAAGGGAAAGGTGGGGGGCTGAAATGTTTATAGGAATTATAGATCAATTTGGGAAGAATTGCTACATTAATACTGAGTCTCCTGATCCATGAACATGGAATATATCTCCTCTTACCTTGATCTTCTTAGATTTCTCCTTAGCAATGATTTATAATTTTCCACATACATCTTACACTTTTCTTGTTAAATTTATTCCTGAGCATTTTATTCTTTTTAATGCTATCATAAATGGAACTGACTTCCAATTTTATTTTTGGGTTGTTTCTTGTTTGTGTTTCAAATTTCAATTAGGTTCATGTGACATTGCTGATGTTTTATTAATTCTAACAGGTGTGTGTGTGTGTGTGTGTGTGTGTGTGTGTGTGTGTTCCTTAGGATTTTTACCTAATCGTTTTTACTTAAACACAATCATATAAGCTGAAATCCAGTTCAATATCTCATGGCAGATAAGGAGCTAAGAAAATGAGCAGTCCAAGAATCAGGTACACCCATGTCCCTAAGAGTTTATAAATAATCTAACTGTAAAGAAGGCAAAGGAAAAAGGTAGGAAAAAAAAGATACAAGAACTTCAGAGGCTCAGACATCTGGGATCCTTTAGGATAGGGGTAAGCAGTGCCATAGATCTCAACAGCCACTGACAGCACCATGGCATTAGCAGGCCATGACAATTAGCCTCCCAAAAAGAAAAAAAAAAATGTTTTTAAAAAGTTTAATGGTTGATATTCAAGAAAAAAGAAATATAGGTTTCTGTTCAACTACCTAAAGGAGTAATGTTTTTAAAATCGTCACATCTGATAGAACACATTTTTCTCCTCTAGAAGTTCTACTCAGAGAGATGTTCCCTCCAGTGTTACTGTCTTCCTTTGTCCCTGAACCCATGGTTACCCTGACTACCACCAGGGCAATCAGGCATTTTCCCAGCAGTTTTTGGAGTATTCTATATCTTGGAACCTTGTCAAGTACATTTTCCTTAAAAAAAAAAAAAAAGAGAGAGAGAGAGAGAGAGAGAGAGAGAAAGAAAGAAATCATCTGCCAGCCTTGAGGAGTTTGCTAAGTCTGGGTCAAGGTCTGACGTGCATGTCTGTATTCTCAGTAAAACAGCCTGAGAGCCAAGCCCAGGGAAAACATTATGCAAAAGAAATTAATACCATGGAATGGCCTCTTGTGTCCAGGAGAGGAAGCCCAGACTGGAGCCATTTAAAGTGAGTCAATTGCTGGAACACAAGCTCTGCCCCTGCCCTGGGGCAACACAGCCTATCCCAAAGGCTCCTGGGACCTGCTAGCCTCCCATCCAGCTCAGACCAACAAGGAGGCCCTGGGAGTACAAGAAGCAAACACCCGCAGTGTTTTTGCAGAACTCCTAAGAGATTGTCTGGGAAACAACTCCTGGGGTCTCTGGGGTGGGGATGGTGAGGAAGGCTGGCTGTTCCACAAACTCCCAGGGACACTTCAACTGTGCACCTTAGAGGGGCACGTGGTGACATTTCTATTGGTGACATTCAGGGTACTGCAGTCCTCTGAGTGGGAGGCAAATGGGAGGAAGAGAGAGAGGATGTGAACATGAGCAACAAAGATGCTCGTGTTCTGGGCATGACTCTCATCACCATCGGATCCCAAGGTCCTGGGAAGATGCTCATGCCTCCTCCACCCCCTGCTCACATCTGACCCCCATCTTCCCAGGCCCATTCTTACTCTGAATTCCTCCTGTGCTTCTCTGGAAAATTCGCTCTCCCCAATCATATTCCATCCTGAGATCTTTGTTATAAATATGCTGGGGACGGGTGGTGCTTTAGCTTCTCACAGACAGGCCTAGAGCAAACAGCCAGAGTAAACTCAAAGTCGCGGTTCACAGAAACCCAAGGGATTCTGTGATACCCACGAGGAGCCACTCTGCCTGGCTGGCTCCCTGTCAGCTGCTGAGCCAACTTCAAGCAGATCAAACAGTAGCTGATTCTGCACTTGCAGGCACATTTGGTTATTGAAGATCTGTCTCCTAAAGTCAAACCAGGGCCAGGAGAGGTCAGGTGGGGTGCTGGTCCCTGGGAGAGGAAGCAAGGACATCACAACCAGAAACCGGAAACAATCTAGAATTCCACCTAGACTATCCTAGAGAAAACCAGAAGATAAAACCTGGCCAAGACAAGTTGACAGCCTTCCTGAGTCGTGAATTTATGATCATAGTCCCCAGGTCCAGGCAGCACAGAATGAGTAGTCTGATGAAAACACAAAATTATTTAGTGTGAGAGTGTCAGGTTACTGGGACCTGAGGCAGCAGGACCAGGCTGCAGGGGGTTGGGCAGATGAAGCCCTAGCCTAGGGCTTCTGTGGGAGAGCTAAATCTGGGAACCTCAAACAGAAGCACAGCTTGTCCCTTACCAAGCAGCCAATCAGAGTTCTCCAAACAGCAGCTGCTTCACTAACAATTGTAGGAGCCCTTCATGCTTCCAGCATTGTTAAGGACCACGCTGTTCTACATGAGTTGGATCGCCCTTCAAATGGCACAACTTTTTTGTTTTAATAAATTTAAATATCATCTCTCAAATCAACACCTGTATCTCTTACTGAGGAAGTGTGGGAGGGGGGCCAGGAAGATGGAAAGGAGGGAGACAGAGATATAGGAAGGAAAGGGGTAAAGAAAGAGAGATAATCATGAGGCTCATGATTTCCAAAATTCATTTATACAAACAGCGAGTACTCCCTGAATTTCTATTATGTCCTAGATACCAGATGGGATATAAAATGCCTGGGGTATGAACTCTGCTTTCAAAGAGCTTCTAGAATGGTAGAAATACAAGCAGTGTATACAAAAAACCACAAATGAGGTAGGTGTTGGAACCTTACACGAGATCTCATTATATGTGAGATCTGAACTAAATTCTATGGACATACTTGGGTTAGAACACGTAGTTCCTACATTTATATATTTTGTAGCTCTACCCACTGAGAGGATCTAGAAAACAGTGACATCCTAGAAGTCACAATCATGCTTAGTGACCCTGTCTTGCTTTCTAAATATCTTTCTCCAATAACAGAATGTTTGGAGAAATAGCTTGTTCTGGGGTGGGAGAAAAATGTCAAGAGCTTGTCAAAGGGATACAAAAACTAGCCAGAAAAGCTCTCAACAGGCAAAACTAAAACAATTTGAGCCACAGAACAAACAATGGTAATACTGGATTATAATCTAAGGAATAAATCTCCATGGGTTTATTCTGACATAAGTGATTGGATTATATGTATGCATGGGAAAGAAGGGACAACTCTTCTGTACAGGAGAATTCTAATGAATAACTGGAGAAGGAATGAGTGAAATAGAAAATCACCATTAAAATGTCACAGTAACAATTGCTGTAGGCAGAATGCATCAATAAAAGATCAAATTAGTGCAGGAAATTTTAAGGGCTTCAAAATATTTCTCCTAAATTGTTTTTAAATACGGCGATTTTAACAAATGATAACACATTCTCTGATATCCTGTTCTTCAGGAGGTGGTGCCTAATTTCCTCCCCATAGGTATGAGTTGAATGTAGAGACTCACTTCTCATAAAGAGGAGAAGGAGAGGTGCAGTAACCTCACAGGGGTGGAAGATGGTCAATATCACCGTCACTAATGGCCAGGGTCAGCCACACCAGTAGCGAGTCATGTAGTTACCATGTGTCCACGATACCCCAGGTGGAAAGGGTGCTTCCCCTCTGTGGAACTCTTCCCCCAAATCAACACTCTTGCTATGTGGGTGAGAACACATCAGGTAACTCCATTCTATGAAATATCTGATGCTTCAAAAGTGTCAAGGTCAGGCAAGTCACAGAAAGACTGAGGAACCATCAGAGTTCAGGGGAGACTCAGAAGCCACGATGCCTAGACATAATATGGTATCTTGGAACAGAAAAGAGACATTAAGGGGGGCGGGAAACCAGGGAAATCCAAATAAACTTTGTAGTTTAGATAAGACGGTAAATTCAACATTAATTTCTCAGTGTTGATTAATGCTCTGCAGTTATGTAAGATGTTGGGATAAATGGAAACTAGATCAGTCAGTACAAGGATTCTCTGTATTTGTGTCACTTTTGTAAACCTAAAATTACCTCTAAAGAAAAAGATTTTTTAATGCTCCACTTGAGGCCTCCGATTTTAGGCAAGATGGCATGAGCTTGCTACAGCTTGTCTTTCTTACAGATGACAACTGAAAACTTTGGAACAAGATCCAAAGCAACTACCTGAGGACGCTGAATAATGAGAGGAAATCACAATAGGTGGATTAGGAAGGAAGTTGAAACTTGAAGAACAACCAAGGTATTTGTGGTGAGTTTTCCTGGTTTTTGTGTCTGTCATTATCTGCTGGGATTTCAATCAAGAACAAGCCAAAGCAAGGAGGTGTGCCAGGCAGAAAAACAACAAAATTCTGAAAGAAGCCTGTCTTCCTAGCCAGAGCATTGGGACAGGGGGCCTCTGTGAGCTGGAGAATGTAGGAGAACCCAGGGGCTATTTCCTCTCTTCTTTTATGGCCCAGTCTGGAGGCCAGCCCCTGCCCATGGCAGCTCTATTGCCAAATGGGGCTGTAAATTCTGAGAGAAAAATTCATCTTTCTAGATACAGGAACTGAGGGAACATGCCCCCATTGTACAAAGTTGCAGGGGGGTCTTTATTATTTATCTTTCACTTTTCTCCTGCTTCAAAGGATACAATTCACAGAGACACCCCATCTTTCTAGCCAAAGTATCCCTAAGAAGGAGCCCCTGGGAGCTGGAAAGTGTGAGAAGAATCCGGCAGAGAGGAGCAAATGGGAATAGGGGGTCCCCCACTTGGGTGTGTGACCTGACGTCCATCCCGAGCTCAAGGCCAGAAGCCGTGATGAAGAAGTGACCAGGATTTTCTGTCTTACATATGGAGAAAATAAAGCATTCGGAGGTTAAGAAGCCTGTCCAGTATTGCACGTTTAAAAAATGTGGGCTCTGGAATTTGACCCCTGGTCTGGCTTCACAGTCTGAGTTCCCAGCCATCACTATCCTCCTTGGGAATAACAACCCAGAGCAGAACTCTCTAAGATGTTCCATGGTCCAAAGCAAAATGTGCCCTGAGTTTCTCCTAACTCATACCCCCCACCCCCAGGAGCATTTCTAATCAGGTGGAGTTTGCTGAAAACTCGTATGGAAAGCAGCTACGAGGGAAGAACTGGAAGGTAGGAGCCGACAAGAGGCCCCAAGCAGCCAGAGTAGTTTGAAGAGAGGCGCAGGGGCACAGTTGCTAGGCAACCCACCTAGGCCTCTTGGGGCTGGAGAGCCTCCTCCCAGGCTCCTCTGTTCTTTCCAACAATGGCTGAGGACAGCAGCTCCTTCTCATCTAGTCTGCTGCCCCCTGAGTCAGGGCCATTCCCAGTCACATGGTGTAAGCAGCTTGGCTTTGCTCCAAGAGCCCTGGTGGGGGCCAGATAAGAAGCCTCTGCTCAAGCTCAAGTCCAATCTCTCTCTCTCTCTCTCTGGGAGAGTGGAGTCCCTGGCAGCCAGGGATGGCAGACCCTGGCCAAGGAGGGGGTTTAGCGGGGCTCCAGCAGTGGTGACTAGCAGCTTGCTGGTGGGGCAAGTATTTGTCTTTTTTTCCCTTTCACTTTCCTCAAAGGTGTCTGGATGGCCACCAGTTGTGTCCCAGGATTAAGAAAGCAGAAGAGTTACCTTCAGTGAGGTATCACAAATCTGACCTTTGCCCTTAATGGGAAATCTAAGAGGAGGCACATTAATCCCGTTACTCTCTATACTCCTTGAATAGTTTTAAGTGTGATTCATTGGAGGTGAAAGGTTAGTTTCACAGCCAACCATAAAAGCCAAAAAAAAATGAGATCATTATAACCCAGCAAAGAGGGTCAGACATTGTCTTCTCCCCCAGGAAATCCATCAGACACTCAGAACTCAGGGTCGTCTGCCCTCACTGCCAACAAGCCCACTGGTGTTGGCATGATTCATGGTCCAGTCTCCCCCATGGTGGCCTCCCCTGCCAGTGACAAGGCAGATAGAGAGGCCACTCCTCCACACCACACTACTTCATTAAGCTCACAGACCAAATAGCCACCTTTTAAAACATTGAATTGCACCACTTTTAATAAACAACCTAGCTGGATGCCTCTTGGGGACTAGATTCTTGGCTTTTAGATCTTATGTATGTGACAGACAGCCGGCATCATGCTAGAAATTATTCTGTAATAACTTTATATCATAAGGAAACATGCTCTCCCTGTTTCCCAGGAAGACTAAGCAGGGGAGCCAAGGAAACAGCTCCCACCATAAATTGCACCTTGATGTCAATTTGTTCAAGTACCACTTAGTAGTAAAGGTGCCAAACTGAGTCTTCATGGTGGTCAGACCTGGAAAGACAACTGAGAACCCTACAGCTGCCTTCTGTGGAAGACTCAAAGCACTCTTGAGCTACACTCCAATGCTTCCAAAAGTGGGGTCCAGTGCCACCGTCACTGGGAAATATATGGAAGGCATCAAGTCCCCTTCCCACTTGTTTCTCTTGAGTGCAACCTAGAGTAGAATTCAGGGCTCCCCTTCAGGAAAATGAAGTCACACAGGTTGAGGAGGCGGAGGATACACAAGGCTGTCAGGACTATTAAATCTCCTACTTGATACAGGAGAAAGTTGTGCTTCCAAAATATTGTCCCTGTTCCAGAAAGCAGCAAGTAACTGTCTGCTCTTCCTCTAGTCTAGCATCCCAGGTTTGGATACCTGCACCCAAGAGAGATGGGGACATTTTCACCTTTTTATGAGATGGAGTTCCCAGGGCAGGGATGAAAACAGGGCTAGTTTGTCTTGGTAAATAGACCCAGAGTTCTTACTTGGTCTCTTCCCCTACTTACACACTCTGGAGAAGATACCTTGCCCCAGGTCTAGTATTCCTGAGGTTGTGAGTGATCATACTGGGTGACTTTCCAATGGGGCTAAATAAAAGATTCTGAACAACTACTATGTTCAGAAAAAAGAGTGGGAAAGTCCTTCAGCTTCTAATCCCAATAGCCCTCTTCCCCAAACATTTCTATCTGATACACAGACAAATATAGAGACCCATGTATATACATGATGACTAGTGTAGCAAATCGGCTTGCTTTCCTAAGAAGGATAAAAATCTTCCTCAGTTCACCATTAGACTCTGTTCTCTACTCTCACCCCACATCCTTTGAAACCATAAATGAGGCCTGGAGAACTGAACAAAGCCAGGTGGAAAAACAGAAGTCACTCATGGGATTGGATTCAGGATATGTTGCCTCAAAATACAACTGTGGGAGATCAGAATATGCTACCCCAAAATATGCATCTTTGGCATAAAAGTAATTTGAAGTTATTATTTTGAGAAACCACTGTAGTTCTGAAAAGTCACCCTTTAATTAAAAAAAAAACTACAAAGGAAATCTCTATTTGTAAGCTTATTTCCTTCTCTCCACCAGGAAGAAGAGGACCAAATCATACTCTTAGCCAATGGACAGCATCCATTTAAATCTGCATAACAAACTTACCCTTGCTTTCCCTTGCCATCTCCTCTTAAGTGGGTCTGTCCCTACACCCATCCTATTTCAGAGAAACAAAGTGTTTAAACCTGGAGACTAAGGTAATTCATTGAGATTTATTCTAGAGATTTGCTAATTTCTCTGAGTTATCTTGTTAGAGTCTGTAAACAAGTCTGGATGGCACCTGGCATTTTGCCAGAGGGAGTGGTTTGTGAAGTAACATCAGAGAGCCATTAAGTGTGGAGATTCCTTATTGGTTGACTGCTGTATCTAGTTTATGTTAATTAAAATAAATTATGTGGAATGTATAAATACCTCTGTTGTCCTACAATAAACGGCTCCCACTCCTGCTGTATCAATGTACACAAGTTGTTCGTCACCCCCCCCCCCCCCCCCCCCCGGTTATTTTGCTGCAGCCGGACTGCGGCATTATCTCCCATTTATACAGAAAGTATACCAGTTCCTAAAACTCCTGTTTGCTTTTCTCTTGTTAATCTGTCTTGTGTTACAGGTAATTCCAGCTAAAAACTCATGAAGGTGTGCTGGGGTTGTAGCTCAGCTGGTAGAGCATTTGCCTAGCATGTGTGAGGCACTGGGTTCAATCCTCAGCAAAAAAGATTACTTTTAAAAAAATCTCATGAAGATTAGAAGAGAAAATTATCTTTCCTCCCCTGCACATGTCTCTCACCTTCAAGGCAGAAACCAAGCAACAGGAAAGGAATAAGAATAACACTGGAGTAGGTGCTCTAGGAGAACCTTGCTCATAAGCCTCAGAATCCTACTAGGCCCTATCAGGCCCTGGAATCCGTTTGTTCTCAAAGGAGATTGATTGAATTGTTTCCCTCAAATGAACCCTCAGTTTTCTGAATCTCCATATCTCCATATCCAATGATAGTGGCATTTGACCATCCGCCCCCGACTCCCAAAGAATCATAGGAGATTTGGCAAGAAGCAGCATTTTCAATCATGCCTGATTTTCTTCTTGGTGTTAATCATGAGGATTAGAAGGTGACATGGCAAAAGGAAAATTCCTATTTTAAATATAAATAAGAATGATATTATCTCAGTTAGCATTGCTGCATAACAAGCTGTCCCCAAACCTTGTGGTTTAGAATGACAATGATTCTCTATTTTGCTTGTGAATGTGCCATACAAACAGGGCTCAGTGTGGGTGGCTCTACTCAGCATCAGCTGGAGCTGCTTGACTAGAACATGGTTCTACTTCTACCATAGCACATTCATATGGCTGGCAAGTTAGTGCTTCTTCAAAAGACCCTGTCTGTGAGGTAGCTTGTGCTTCCTCATAGCATGGAGGCTAGGTGTCAAGAGTAAGTAACTCAAGAGAAGCAAGCAGAAGGTGTATCATTTGTTTTTTTCCTGGTACTGGGGATTGAACCAGACCCTCACATATGCTAAGCAAGTGCTCTGCCCTTGATCTACATTCTCAGGTCGTTTTTTATTTTGAGATAGGGTCTCACTAAGTTGGCCTCAAATTCTTGGGCTCAAGTGATTCTCCCATCTCAGTCTCCCAAGTAGCTGGGACTATAGGCATGTGCCTCTATGCTCAGAAGATGTGTCCTTTTTTAATAATCTAGTCCCAGAAGTCACAAAGCATCACTTCCCCCTACCATATTATAACTAAATGCAAAAAGTTCAAATTCTTGATGAATTTAAAGTCAATGGGCATGACCAAAAGATGAAGGAATGGAGAAAGATTCATCACCCACAGAGAGTAAGAAGAGCTTCAGAGTTACTTGCACAGAGCATATTAGATGGGAACTCCCTGAACATGGGAACTTTATCCTGAGGCCTATACATATTCATTTCAAGAGTGGGTGCATTCCTGAGCATAATCAGTTCAGAATCAGAGAGCATATGGTAAAGGGTTAAAATGGAAGACACAAACATTTCTGGGCATGCTCAGTTCAGGCTTGCAAAGAGCAGACAGGAATCCTGCTGGATATACTCAGTTCAGTATTAAAATGAGCCAAGTTTTCTCTAGGAACCTAAAAGAAAAACCAAAAAATGGCTCCATGATCTTGGAGATCAGGTCTGGTTCTTCCTAAGTTTCTCCAAAAAGTTGTAGCTGAAACAAGAGAAAGGACACTTTGTGTGCTAATGTAGGAATTTGCCACCAAAGGTGCCTGTCTTGCTTGGCAGCTAACAACATGACCATTCACATCCACAAGAAGAAAATACAGATCCTCCCTATGGGTGAGAGCCACATTGTAAGAAGAGCATATTAGATGGGAGACCTGTGGCAGCAGTTTTGGGGAAAATACAACCAGCCATAAACATCAATTATAACCAATCTATATTGAGTCTCAATAGATGCAGAAAAAGAATTTGACAAAATATAGCATCATTCATGTTCAAAACACTAGAAAAACTAGGGGTAGTGGGGACATACCTCAACACTGTAAAAGCTACATATGTTAAACCCAAGGCCAATATCATTCTAAGTGGAGAAAAATTGAGAGCATTCCCTCTAAAAACTGGAACAAGACAAGGATGCCCTCTTTCACCACTTTTATTCAATATAGTCCTTGAATCGCTAGCCTGAGCAATTAGGCAAAAGAAAAAAATTAAAGGGATACAAAGAGGAAAAGAAGAGCTCAAATTATCACTGCCTGCTGATGACATGATTATATATTTAGATGACCCAAAAACTCCACCAGAAAACTTCTAGAACTCATAAGGAATTCAGCAAAGTGGCAGGATATAAAACTTAACACAGATAAATCAATTGCATTCTTATACATCAGTGATGAATCAACTTAAAGAGAAATTAGGAAAACTACCCCACTATGTACTATATTCTAGATTCTAGGCAAAGTGTTTAATATGAGTTCTCAAATCTTACCACAAGCCAATAAGGTATAAAATTCACATTTTATAGATGAAGAAAACTGAGGCTTAGAGGGAGATTAAATAATTTATCTTCTTGAAAATCACAAAGTTGGACTATGCATCCAGATCCACATGGACCTAGTGCAGAACCACAACCATTACACAGCATGAATTCAGAACTCAGCATCACTAGGTGGGGTGGGCGTGTCTAGGGACTGGCTCCTACACTTATGGGGGGAAAGCTGCTGCCCCTTTAAGAGACTGTAGTCATATATCTTCAGAGTTATTTTTCTTTTATTTCAGCTAAGGCTCTTTGGGGAAACTTACAAGAACCAGTCAAAATCACCACGTCATTCTGACTCATTCTTTTTTAGGTGAACTGGAGAAAACTTTGCTTATTACAATGCTAAATTCTCTACCCAGAGGCAAATGTGCCCTGTCATTTCTTTTGAACATGTCATGATGGTTTTTTCCTATAAGATACGTCTCCGTTTCCTTTGTTCACGGGGAGAACACTGTTTTGAGTATTATCTCCAGTGCTTTCCTCACTTGCTGAGAGTAATAAATCTCTTTCCACTTTTTTAGCTTCTGGTTGTGTTTTCTGACTTTGCACTTGCTAAGATGCGAACCCACTGCATTTGGTTACAAGAAGTCCCTATCCTCCTCCTGGCGACACTACTAGCTGAGAGGATCCCAAAGGCATCTGGATAATATAATAAACCCATTATTTCCCCTCTTTTGAGATATTCTTTTGCTTTGGACTCTCATCTTCTCAGAAATTGGTGACATTCAGTCCATGACCATACCACCCTGCACTCACTCTATCTCATCTGGTCTCAGAAGCTAAGCAGGGTTGGGCCTGGTCAATATTTGGATGGGAGAAACTACCGGTGCTCAGATACCAGTAAACAGGCAGTGGCGGGACCAAAGCACAGAGACAGACCCGTTTCCCTCCCCTTCTCCCGATTCTCTCTCCACCCCTCCCCTTAACCCTGGCTTTCCTCTCTCTCTCCTATTCTTCCTCTTCCTTTTTATTTTAATTTTTTCCTCTTGGTACCAGGGATTGAACCCAGGGGCACTTAACCACTGAGCCACATCCCCAGCCCTTTTAGAGAGAAAAGGTCTTACTGAGTTTCTTAGGGCCTCACTGCTGAGGCAGGCTTTGAACTCATGATCCTCCTGCCTCAGCCTCCCCAGCCACTGGGATTCAGGCGTATGCCACTGTGCCTGGCTTCTCCTATTCTTCTTTCTCCAACTCTTACTCTCACCTGACATTAGCAAAGCAAAGGAGACAGTTGCCGGTAAATTGATTGCATTCCTGGGCACACTGCTTCCCAGCAGGCCCTTCCTTTGAGTGAAGACTGAGGAGAGCCAGCCACATGTCCCCCAGTACCAGGCTGCTTGGTCCAAAGGGTCCAAAGCTAAAAATGAATGATCCTAAGAATTTCCTCTCGTAGCCGCTTGAGCCCAGAGAGGAACCAACACATTTATAGACACTCCTTTCAGACTCTGGTCACAGAAGACCCCTTGCTGAGAACTTCAGGGAACATGCAATTTGCAGGACACCAAAGCTGTCCCCATCCATGTGGTATCCTCAGAACAACACGGTATCCTTCCAAAGCTTAGAAACCTCGAGTGAACGTTCTGCCAAGCATTCATTGCCAACAAGGAATCAGGGACATCAAAGGTCAGAGGTGTTTGTGTGGAAAGCCCAGATCTCTGGCATCCTCTGCCCTTTGTGAGAATGAAACTTACAAATCAGAATTTTAAAAAAAGAATGAAACTTTCCTTCTGCAGAAGAGCCAATCAAAATATTTGATGCATCACCATGACTCTTGATTTTTTCCCCACAGCTTACATACCCTAGTTCCTTTGAATGTCAGGCCTGTGATAGAGTTTACAGACACAAAACTAGCCTTGTCTTCCCTCTCTGTATGTATCTTCTTTTGCCAGTGTCTCTCTTATATAATTATCTCTTGATATCTGCACCCCCACCCCATACAGATACCCAAATCCACAGATGCCCAAGTCCCTTCTATAAAACGGCATAGTGCTCACATATAACCTACATGGCTCCACTCATAATCTTCAAATCATCTCTAGATTACTTAAATCTAATGCAATATGAATACTGAGCAAATAGTAGTTGCATTGTTTAGGGGTTAAGGCAAGAAAAAAGTCTGTACATATTCAGTACAGACACAATTTTTTGGTGGTGAATATTTTTGATCTGCAGTTGGTTAAGTCTGTGGATATGGAACCCACAGACATGAAGAGCCAACTGCATCCAGAATTAATTCCACACATAATTCATTTTTCCCATTCCTTATTGCAACTGATACCAGCAACCTGCATGATAAATACTCTCTACATTGGATGTATTTGCAAGCATCAGCTCCTTCTGGACAAAACTGTCCTTGCATAATTTATTTCAGGTTTATGTCACATTCAAAATTTCTCCTCACCTGTTTGACCAGTGGGACCATTACTTCTCTAATATCTCCCTTAAATACTCTATGCATTTTTATTAGCACAACTGGTGGTAACATTGACTTGTTGGCCATATGGCCATATCACATTCCTGATGCACAGTGAGCTTACAACAAGAATTGTATAATTTTGTAAAATTTTAACAAAAAATTTAAATCATGTTCACATTAACTCCTCGGGATATCCTAAGGGCCTTTGCTAGAGCTTGTTGGAGACAGGTATGAGGATAGGGAGTGCTGAGAAAGGTGGCAGAGACATCGGAGTGCACAGTGGAGACTGCACATAGTGTTTGAGAAGTCAGAACCAGAAACTGAAGTTAGAGAGTCAGGGAGCTGAATGCCCTATGCAAATCAAGGAGACAGGAAAAATTTCTCAATCCCTGGATCTGAAGTCAGGTGGAGTCTTGTCACCATGGTAACTTGCTCTATGGAATATATAAGAATGATATTGAGTTTGAGTGGAGGATAGGACGCAAGAGAAACCACCAGGGTAAGTACAGAGGCCATCTAAATGGCTGGGCTCTTGAACAGGCCTCGTTCTTAAAGTGGTTTACCATACAGATCCTCTGAAACAGGATCTGACATTGCTGAATCCATGTCCACAAGTTTCCCCAATCTGTCAACAGGAAAAAGAAAACATGGAGGCTTTGATATAACATGTTTCCACAGATTCTATGCTGGCTCCTGGTGATCACCACTCTCTTTTCTGTCAAATTATCTAACTTGTCATCTCTACTGAGATTTTGTAGAGGATTAACACTGCAGTTAGTTAATGTGGTTTCTAGAAACAAACTTTAAAAAACATTAGATTTGCTTGTCTCCCGTCATCCGGTCCCTCTTTCTCCATATGCTTTATAGATAGCCAAGGATTTTGAGTGCTCTGTGATGTAATTCATCTGCTCTTAAAAGCTTCACTCCCTTCATGCAATTTGATCTTTCCCAACTCCTCTCCAATCCTTGGATGACGTTTTCTCTCAATGTGTTTATTCTGCAAATTTTCAGCTTGGAGATCCTTGTCCCTGATGGAGTAGAGAAGAAAACAGGAAATGAGCAGCGCTGCTCACCCTGTTGTCTGCCAACATTACGTCACCTGCTCCTGGCCTTTATTTCTTCATTGCTTTTGATCCCTGGGTGGCTTCTTAAAAGCCTTATTTGTGCCCGTAGCATTTTCCAAGAGCCTTTGTTCTGGAATTTCACCTTTCTGGCATGAATCTATCAGATTTGCCAATCTTTTGTGTTTGTCTTGAACTATATGCCTATATTTTTCCAAAAGAATATGATACCACTTATATTCTACTTAGCAACTCTTCTATTCTCCTGACTGAGGCATCTTCCCTCCAGAGCCTCTGGCTTTGAGATCTTACCTCTGCTTTTCTGGCTTTAGCATTGAGCCTTCATAAACCCAGACCACATACCAGCAGGCAGTTTTAGAGGGACAGAGAACAAAAGAGTATGGCTTAAAAAAGAAACCTCAGTCTCAAGGGGGTGGGATTAAAAGAAAAAGGGAAAATGAGAATAGTTAGGAAAATTAAGGTACATGCTAACTTAATTTCCCTGGTTACCTGTGGAAAATGCAGATTCTTGGCCTTACTCTGAACGTCTTGAATCTCTTAAGAAAGAAGCCAAAGCATTCACTGTTATATAATTTCAGCAGTTGTGTTTTGGTGTACCAACACCAGAAAACCTCTTAACTAGAGGCCAGAGGAAGCACAGCAGAGCTTGATGGCCAAGATGGGCTGGAAACTCAAAGCCTGACCTTTTCTCTGTACCACTGCCACTATGAATTGCACCCCTTCTAATTTCAAAGAAATTTTTCAGCCTGGATCAAAAGAGAGTTCAACTTTAGAAGAAACAAGACTTTAGCCGAAGTATTTAAGGAGAAAGTTGTAGGATTCAGTTGTAGAACTCAAATTTTTTATTGACATTAGACTGATTATTCTTGCATTATTTGTCTTCTTAAATCATCCCCATTTAGTAGGAAGAGAACTCAGTACATAAACGTACTCTATGATTATATCCAGGTTTTTAAAAAATATATATATTTGTTAGGTAGTATATTTACACATAATAGTGGGGCTCATTTTGATATACCCATAAATACATATAACATAGATACCAGAGTTTTTGACAGAGAAAATGTGTTTCAGAGCCAGGCAGGCCTGCACTGGAGAACTGTGTCTTCCTAATAGTCTTTATTCAGCTTGTCTACCTATGTATGACCTTATTCAACCTGTTTAACTATATATGCAAAAAGGGGACAATAACATTAACCTTGATATTAGAGAAAACCAAATGAATTCTTACATTCCTTTTTCTCCCTAAGGAAAATGTATGTCCAGACACTAACAATTGTTTCCCATTCCGTGGAGGTTTTTAAGGAAAACATCACATCCAACTTGATACAATAGAAAATGGCTGAAGACAGCCCAAAGCTCCAAGACGAGAAGGACTGATTGTCTTGAGTAGAGTTCTACTTTAAGATTTGGCTTCAATTAATTATTCACTACCTGTCCTAATCAGTTGTTGCCTATTATAATTTCAGAATTAGTTTTCCTAATAAGAATCTAAAAATTAGAAACTTCTATATTTTGCAACATATTCTGGAATTATTTTGCTTTTGGAATAGGAAGGCTATGGGATTTTAGAGTTTTCCTTCAAACAAATTCCTTTCTTTTGTATAATATTTTAATCTTTGTAACTGCAGTATGGATTATAGTGAGCTATCCTTGAAGACTGTATCATTAACCATAGTTCTGTTTTTTAACTATGAGTGCTGACCCACTGACAATCAAAGCGCTAGTTACCCATCTATACATCTATGAGCTTTAGAGCATCTAATTTGAATTAATTGGTCATTTTCCCTGAGCTCCAGCAACCTTTTAATATCTCTTCTAACACTGTTTTCAGACCGTCAGAAAAAGTCTCAGATCTCTCAGGGAGATTTAGGGGATTAAAAAAGGGTTTGGGTTTTTGGTCATGTCTTTTATTTAAACAATGTATTTGCTACCTTGGTTAATTAGGACTTTTGTAATTATCACAGACCAGGAGACAACAATCATTTGTTTCTCACAGTTACAGGAGCTGGGAAGCCCAAAACCAAGGTGCCAACAGATCCAGTGTCCAGGGAGGTGGCACTTCCTGGTTTTCAGAGATCCAAAATTATATTCTCGCATGGAGGAATAAGAGATAGCTAGCTCTTTGGCCTTTTCTATAATGGCACCAATCCCATTCATGAAGACTTCAGCTCCATGACCTAATTATCTCCCCAACCATCACGTTGGGATTTAGGTTTCAACATAGAATTTTGAGGAGTCACTAACAGCCAGTTCACTGCAGACTCATTAATTAGATGGCAAGGCTGTAGAACAGAATCTAAGAACACAGCTTGCTGCCAAACCCTGCAGTGAGAAAAGCGGCCCAGAGTGTGACCAGTTCAGCCTCTGGCACTGGAGAAGAGTTAATGGGGCAGCTCACACAGGAAGTGTCAAAGTGCTAGCTGAGGGTGGGACAACGTTGCAGACTTCAAGCAAGAAGTCACATTTTCTTCCGACATGGGAGCTTAAAACATCCTTCTTATCTCTGTTGCAAAGAGAGGGCAGCTGAGGGGGGGGTGCTCTGGTAAGCAAGTAGTTCTCATTAGCAGCCAGCCATTTTTATTAATAGGTAAAGGAAACAGCCAATACCTTGCTGGGCACAAGGGAGAAAGGCAGAGCTGTTTGGAGACAAGAAGAAGATTTTGACAAGTGACCTGGGGACAACAGCTGCAGGGAACCTACAGAAGAGGATACAAACTGCTTTGGAGCATAAACTTGCTTCAGCCTTGTCTGTTAAGGCCAACCTACTCTTCCACAGTGAGGAGGAGTAGAGATGGATGTCAAAACCCACTGTGTATTCTTTATGGTTCTTGCCATTAACCACATGTACCAAATTGAATGTGATTTCAATTAACGATTTCAACCCTCCTCAATTAAGCCTCTCCATGAACAATTTCTAATACATTTAAATGGAAACCCTAGGCCAGGTGAACCCTTCTCATTACAGTTAAGGCTCTGATGTCAAGAAGAGTAAAATCCAGGTAATCTGAGCTTTCCCATATCCGCTTGCTCTCAAAATCCTCTTAGACCTAATTCCCAAGATTCCTGGGTCTTAGAAAGAGAAGAGAAGCAGACATACCCTGTTAAAATCAGGAGGAGCTTCCAGATGATTTTGGTTAATGGTTTCCTCAGGAAACTTTCTATTTAAACTCTTTTATTTCAGTCAGGAATTTTAAGTAGGAAATGAGAAGCAAGAAAGAAGCATTAGTTAAAGAAGAAGATGATCAAGGAGGCACAAAACACTTGCAACTACCTGCTAAAACAAGTAACAAAATACACAGTCATTCAAACACAATAGAAGGTTAGTTATCACAGTCCAAGTGAGTGTCCCTTCTCAGTGGAGGTTGGTTTGTCCCCACACCCACCAAGGTCATGCAAGAACTCCAGATGGCAGGGAATCTTCCACCTTCAACGTAAGGTTTTGGTATGAGGTGTCCTCCAATTAGTGTCCTATCCAATGTGATAGGAATGTTCAGAGATAAAAAAATAATTAGATTATGAAAGTTGTAACCTAATCAGTGAACTAATCCACTAGATTAATAATTTAAATGAATCCATTTAAATTATTAATTTACTGGGTGATAAGTATAGGCAAGTGGGGTGTGGCTAAAGGAAGTAGGTCACTAGAAGTGTCTCCTTAGGAGTCATATATTTTGTCCCTGCTTCCTCTTTCTCTCTCTGCTTTCTGGCTGCCATGAGCTAAGCAACTTTCTTCTATGGCTTCCATCCGCCATGATGTTCTGACTCATTTCTGGCCCAGAGCTGTGGAGTCAGCTGACCATGAACTAAGACCTCTGAGATGGAGCCCAAAGAAACTTTTCCTATTCTAAGTTGTTCTTGTGTCACTCATTTCTGTCACTGCAACAAAAAGCTGACTAATACAGTTTCTAGGGTCACCATAATTGTTCCTCATCCCAGGGAAAAGTGGATGGAGGAGGTTTCCAGGAGATAGCTATGGAACATCCCTAGAAATGGCACCTTTATCTTCTATTCATATTCCGTTGGTCAGCACTTAGTCACAGGGCATCCCCTAACTACAAGGGAGCTAGGAAATGTGGTCTTAGCTGCCTGCCCAAGAATATGAGGAAACGGGGTTTTGTCAACAGACTATGACACAGAAGTTACAAAAATCTATTGACCCCCCAAGCACACAATCAGGAGTACTGATTCTTTACTGAAAACCAAGAAATGGTTATGTTTACAATAAAAAGAGTAATGTAAGAGCTACTTACTAGGTTCTATTACCTATGTTAAGTGTACACATTAACTTATTTAATCCTCAAAGTAACCCTGATTTTGCAGACCAGGGAACTGAGGCTGAGCAAGGTTAACTCATCTGCCCAGGGCCCCATGGTAAGAGTTGAGATTTGAACCCAGGATGTCTGACTCCAATGCCCATGCCCTTAGCCACCTCATTATACAATCATCCCCACCTGACAGAAGGACCAAAATTTAAATTGCAATCTGCTCCAGAGTTAAGCCAGGGTTCTCCTATTTTTCAATACCAGGAAAAGGAAGGAATGATCTTCAGATTTTTGAAGATTCTCAAGTGTCTGATCTTGAAATAGAAAAGCAGAAGAGCCTTTGGCCAACTTTAGAAATCCTTCGAACTCCTTGGATTCTGCCACTGTAGCCTAGCCTGAGCCTTTCTGGGTTATTTTTAGTTCTTACCAGGCACCATTTCCTGGATCAGTGAAACAGGTTTAAACATCCTTATGAGGTTTTTGGACCTATGTCCAAAAATATTTTTTTAACTGAGTGAGAAAGAAATGCAGCTAAACCATAAGGCAAAGATATCTAAAATAAGAGGTCAGCACTGACACAATAAAAGAACAGAGCAACTAAAGCAGGCGGGTTTTGTTATGGCTGGCCTCCTACAGGGCTAAAAATCCCCTGGGAAACTTCACTCATTCCTGGAGTCTGTGGTCCCTGACCTGAGCCTGAAGGTCATGTCCTTTACTTAGCTCCCTTTCCCAATACGGCTGAACCAAAGGCAATGCAGACCCTTAAACTCCCAAACACTCTTATAATCTTTGTGGCTTGACCTTTATTAACTACCCACATATAACTCACCTGCCCAGGGCCTCATAGTCAATACCTGATTAGTCACTCAGGCTAAAATCAAGATATGGGAGTAGAGATATACACCAGAAATCCCAGGTGATGCAGTTAGGTGGATTCTGCTCATCTGTGAGCACAGGGCCAGGTGTATCGTTGGTTTTATAGTCATCATGGTCAGCAGGCCAAATCCAAGGCTATTTGTCTTCCTGTTGAAGCACCTCCTCTCCTAAGGAGGTTGTTGGAGAAAAATTGTCACCTTTTCCCTCTCCTCTTAATCCTCCAGGCACTACCTCTCTGACTGCATACTAAAGTTACTATGCCTCATAGTATATCTGGAATGTGGATGGAATCCTTGCCTCCCATTATAACCTCGGAAAGAAAAAGGTAAAGGCAAACAAGCTTACCTGTCACCTGCCATGATAAAATTAACCTTTTCTTCCCTATGGCTATTTCCTCCTGATGAGAAAGAGAATAAAGTCAAATTGATACTAGAATATGGTAAGGTGTGAACAACGCTCGGTGGTGGGAACAAGGGTGATCAATCTATTATTCTATGTAAGCATTTTATAATATTTTAATATTTAAGGATAAATCAGATATCACCAGGAAAAGCTAGACCAAGTTTCTCATTTCCATTTCCAATGCTACTACTCAGTGGCCATGTGGACAACCCAGATGGAAAGTGAGGCTGGAGTGCTCTGATGGACATGAAGAGTTCACTGTCCTGGGTGCTGGGTATGTGCCCAAGGTTATTTTCCCTTATGCCATTCCACACCTTCTTTATATTGTTCCAGGTGAGTTTTTGTGTGTTACAATTCATCCTTTCAGTCTGTCCCAAAGTAGTTCTAGCAAAAGTATAATCATTTTCCTATTAATAAGTTCATAAATCATCTAACAAGGTAATACCTTGGTTCCTGAGAGGGGCAGATGTTTCCCTTCCCTTGTGTAAATTTTCTCCGGGAAGATTGCCCATGTCTTTTGTTAGATCTATTCATTGACAATCTTTATTGGTGGCTTTATAAATGATAACTTTGTAAAAGTAAAATTTCTGGTAAATAGAAATGGAACTGACTTTTTGCGTATAGATATTATAACCGTGAACTTGTTAACCTCTTTTATTGACCATAATTATTTTTATTTATTTATTTATTTTTATTTTTACTTTCCATGTGAACAATTATATCATCTGCCAACAATGACAGTCTTGAAGTCTCTTATTTCCTCTTTATTACTCATTTTACCAATCAGGCCCTCTAGAACCATGTCGACTGGAAGTAATGATACTACAGCTGAATTTCCAAGTTTTTTTCATGATTTTTTTTAAAGGTCAGGAGGGTTGAGGTATAATTGACATAAAGTGAAATGCATCCTTCACAGATGTACAGATCTTTGTGCAGCTAGAACCACAACCAAGATGTAGAATGGTTCTATTACCCCAAATTCTCCGGAGTTACCATTGCATTCCCTACTCCCAGTTCCTGGCACTCGCTGATCTGCTTTTTTCCTTAAAGATTTGCTTAAATCAGTATTTCATTGCCTTTTGTAACTGAATGGTATTCCATTTTAATGCTCTAAAACAATTCTTTTCTATCTATTCAGTTTACAGACATTGGGGTTGTGTCTTGAATGGGACAGTGATGAATAAAGCTGCTGTAAGTATTTATGTACAAGATTTTTGTGGACATATGTCTGAATTTATTTTGGGTAAATACATAGGAGTAGGATTGCTGAGCTATACAATAAGTGTCTATTTAACTTCATAAGAAATTGCCAAACTGCTTCCTGAAGTTGTTGTACTAGCAAAGTGGCAACGTATGAGATTTCAGTTGCTTCACATTCTTGCCAACACTTGGTATTTTCAGATTTTAGAAAATGTCATCCATTCTTGTAGGCAAATCGTGGTATTTCCTTGTGATTTTAATTTCCATTTCCCTAATGACTAAGGATTCTGAGCATGTCTTCATGGGCTTATTTGCCATCCATATGGCTTCTTTACTAAAGTACCTATTAAACTTCTTGTCTATTTTTAAAACCTGAGTTTTCATCTTTGTATGATTGAGTTTTCAAAGTTCTTTATAAACTCTGGATAACTGTCCTTCTCAGACTTCTGTTTTTCAAATTACCACCCCCAAATCTTTACCTTATATTTCTCTTTTTTCTTTTCTTGGCAGTACTGGGGATTGAACCCAAGGCTTTGGTCATGCTAGGCAAGTGCTCTTCCAGTGAGTTACATCTCCAGCCCTTTTTTAAAATTTTGAGATAGGGTCTCAAACTTGAACTTACAACCCTCCTGCCTCAGCCTCCTGAGTAGCTGGAATTACAGGTGGGTACCACTGCACCCAGCTTTCTTTTTATTTTCTTAATAGTGCCTTTCAAAAACCAGAATTTTTCCTTGTAGTAAATTTATTTTATTCACTTTGTCTTATGGTTTGTTGCTTTTTTTCTCCGTTACAAATCTTTTCCTAATCCAAGTTCCCAAAGACTTTCTTCTATGTTTTCATGTAGGATGTTTAAAGTGTTTGGTTTTTATATTTCTTTGTGTGGTCTTTCCAGTGAATTTTTTGTACAAGCTAATTGTGGATGGAGATTTCTTTTATGTATTTGTTTTGGAAATTACTGTGTTCTCTTGATACCCACAGAACACTTCTGATAACCATACCAACAACCAATTCTCCAACTCTCCAGGTACCAAGAAGGCATCCAATAATTAATTATATTCTGATATTAACTACCTAGAGTTAACATCATACCTGAACATAAAGGACTCAGTCCTACAAGACTATCTTCCAAACACATGCCAATCACAAGTTCCAGGACTCTGGTACTTTAGACAAACCAGCCATAAATTAGAGATTCCCAAGACTCCCTCTTTGGGCTGGATAATTTACTAGAACAAGTCACAGAACTCAGGAAAACAGCTTACTTATGATTATTATACAACAAAATTATACAATAATTACTGTTTATTACAACAGATACAATCAGATAGATGAGATATATAGGGCAAAGAATGGAGAAGGGATGCTGAGCTCCCATACATTCTCCAGGGGGGCTACCCTCCCAGCACCTCCATGTGTTCACCAGTCTGGAAGCTCTCTGAACGCCGTTGTCTAGGATTTTATGGAGGTTTCAGTACATAGGCATGATTGACTAATCTTTGGCCATTAATGGCTGAATTTAATCTCCTGGTCCCTCCCTCCCTGGAGGTCAGGAAGTGAGGATACAAATTCCAAACTTCCAGTTAAGCTTTGGTCTTCCGGGTGACTAGACACCAATCTGAAGCAACCTAGAAGCCCATCCACCTGTCATTTCATCTCATAATATAAAAAGACAACCATCACTTGGGGGATTTCAAAGCTTTTAGAGCTCTTATGCCAGGAACTGGGGGGGAAACCCAAATATTATAACAAAAAAAAAATGTTGCAATCAATCCCCTGTCAATCTGGAAATTATAAGAATTTTAGGAGGTTTGAGCCAAGGAACAGGGACAAAGATCAAATATGTATTTCACAATATTGTAACAAGAGATGCCCAATTTTTACAGCATCATTTATTAAAAAGAATATTTTTTTCTCTATTGTATTACCGTTGCACCCATTAAAAATCAGTTTTATAAGTACATATTTTGTAAAGGTACACACATACACCCAGAGATACACGCTATATGGTTTTGTTGATCTCTATATGTATCCTGTTACCATGACCACACTGTCTCAATTACTGCATCTTTATATTAAATCTAGAGAGGAGAACTTACAAGCGCTCCAACTTTGTTCTTTTTTTAAAAATAACTTCAGCTATTTTAGGTCTCTAGCTTTTCTACATAAACTGTGGAATCATATTGACAATTTCCATAAAAATGCCAGCTATTTTGATTATGACTGTGTTGAATCTATAGACTAATTTGGGAACAATTGTCATCTTAACCATTCTGAGTTTTTTTGGTTTTGTTTTATTTTTTATGGGCAGGGTATAACCCTTCCTTTATTTAGATCTTCTTTGCTATCTCTCATCATAGTTTTGTCATTTTCAGCACACAAACCCAGCTAATATGTATAAGATTTATCTCTAGTATCTTATATACTATAAATGATTCTATTTTCTAGATTCTAATTTCCAAATGTTTGTTGCTAGTAAAAAGAAACACACTTCAGTTTTATATATTGACTTTATATCCTGTGATCTCACTAAATTTACTTGTTAGATATAACAGTATTTTTATTATGTTTTGAGAGGTATGGGGTAGTTTCTGCATATGCAATCATGTTGTTTATGAAGAAAGATAATTTCATTTCTTCCCTTAAAATCTGTATCCTTTTATTTCTTTCTCTTGCTTTGTGGTATTGGCTGGGCCCTCTGGTATGATGTGGATAATAATGTACATCTTTGGTAAATGATTTTTTTAAAAAATCAATTGAGAAAGTTACCTTTTATTACCAGTTTTCTGAGAGCCGTTAATATGAAGATACACTGAATTTTTCCAAATGATTTTTCGGCATCAAGAGAGAGAATAAGCTGGGCATGGTAGTGCATACCTGTAATTCAGCAACCCAGAGGATGAGGCAGAAGAGTCATAAATTTGAGGCCAGCCTCAGCAACGTAGTCAGGCTCTCAGGAACTTAGTAAGATGCCGTCTCAAAATAAATGTTTAAAAAAGGGCTGGGGATGTAGCTCAGTGTACAGTGTCCCTGGATTCAATCCTCAGTGTGTGTGTGAGAGAGAGAGAGAGAGGGAGGGAGAGAATAGTTGCTTGTTTTTAGTCCATTAATAAGGTGAAAGTGACTTATTTTTAAATTTTGAAAGTTTACATCCCCAGAATAACTCCCTTTGCTAAGATATATTGTGCTTTTTATATATTGCTGAATTCAACTTGCAAATATTTTGTTACAGGTTTTTGTGTCTATGTTCATGAGGTACATTGAGCTTTAGTTTTCTGATGCTGTAATGTCTATTCATAATTTTAGTATCAAGACTCTATTAGCTTCATAAAATAACTTGAAAAGTGTCCTTTTCTGTTTTCTGGAAAAGTTTGTTTAGAATTGGTGTTATTTCTTCCCTAAGTGTTTGGTAAAATTTGCTAGTGACACTATCTATTTTAATTGCTACATTAAATATTCCCTCAAAAGTTAGCATCTTAAAACAATAAACATGGAAGTCCTAACCCAAGATTAGACAAGCAAAAAAATAAATAAATAAATAAAGGTCAGCCAAATTGCAGAAGAAGTAAGTCAAATTTTCCCTGTGTGCAGACAACATGATCTTAGATATAGAAAACCTAAAGACTCAATAAACTGTTAGAACCAATAAATTCGTAAAGTTGCAGGATATAGGACCAACATACAAAAATCAACAGCATTTCTATATACCAACAACAAACATCTGAAAACAGAAACCAAGAAAAGCAATACCTTTCACAATAATTTTTCTTAAAAAATGAACAACAACAAGAACAATAATAATAATAAAAAACCTAGGAATAAATTCAATCTAGACCTCTACAATGAAAACTTTGGAATGCTAATGGAGTAAATTGAAGAGGATACACACACACACACACAAATGGGAATATATCCATGTTCATGGATTGGAAGAATTAATATTGTTAAAATGTCTGTATTACCTAAAGCAATCTACAGATTCAGTGTAATCCCTATCAAAACACTATTGGCATTCTTCACAGAAATAGAAAAAAACATACCAAAATTCATATAGAACTAAAAGAGATTCCAATAGTCAAAGAAATTTTGAGCAAAATAAAATGAAAACAAAGCTAGACGCTTCATAATGCCTGACTTCAAAACATACTACAAAAGTGTAGTAAACTAAAACAGCAGGATATTGATATAAAAACAGACACAAAACCAATGAAACAAAGTGGAAAACCCAGAAATAGATCCACAAATTTATAGCAAGCTGACAAAGGCACCAAGAACATACACTGGGGAAGGCTAATTTATTCAATAAATAGTGTCAGGAAAACTGGATATCCATATGCAAAAAAGAATGAAACTAGACCTATCTCTCTCTTCTTACACAAAATTCAACTCAAAATTGATCAAAGACTTAAATGTAATACCCAAAACTATACAAGTACTTGTAAACATGGTTAAAATTCTTTAGAACATTGATATGGACAAATTTTTTTATGGATATATCTTCAAAAGTCAGGAAATAAAAGTTTACAAATGTAATCACATCAAACTGAAAAGCCCTTGAATGGCAAAGGAAATAATCAACAGTGTGAAAGGGGAATCTACACAAAAAGGGAAAAAAATATTCACAAACTGTACATCTAACAAGGGGTTAGTATCCCAAATATAATAGGAACTCAACTCAATAGCAAAATCATCATCATCATCATCATTCAGTTTAGAAGTTGGCAAAGGACAGACAACTCCCAAAAGAAGATATTCAAATGGCCAATAGGCGTACGGCAAAATGCTTGACATTACTACTCATCAGGGAGATGCATATTGAAACCACGATGAGACACAACTTCATTACAGTTAAAGTGGCTGTTATTAAAAAGAGAAAAGAGAAATGCTGACATGGGTGTGCACTGTTGGTAGGAATATAAATTAGTTTAGCCACTATGGAAAATTGTATGGGGGCTACTCAAAAAACTAATAATATGACTACCATATGATCCAGTAATCCCACAAATGATTGTGTATCCAAAGAACATGAAAATAGTATGTTGAAAAAATATTGCACTTCCACGTTCATTGTAGTATTATTAACAATAGCCAAGATGTGGAATCAATACATAGAATAATAGAGTTTGTGGTATAGTATGTGTGATGGACAGATTCTAAAATAGTCCATAAGCACCCCACTTCCTGACACTTATTCCTCTGTGTTATTCTCTCACATTGAGGGTGGGCAGACTCTATGACTTACTTCTAACAGTGTGTGGCAAAGGCAATATAGTATCACTTTTTTTAAAAAAATTATTTTTTAGTTGTAGTTGGACATAATACTTTTTTATTTTATTTATTTATTTTTATGTGGTGTTGAGGATTGAACCCAGGGGCTCACAGGTGCTAGGCAAGGGCTCCACTACTGAGCCACAACCCCAGTCCTAGAGTATCACTTTTGAAATTATGTTCTATAATAGCTTTCATCTTGCTATCAGACAGTCTTCTTTACCTTTTCAGCTTGCATGTTTTGATGAACAAGTGCTACATAGGGAGGCTCACATGAGGAGAAGATAAAATGAGGCCTTCAATCTACAGCCACAGGGAACCAAATCCTGCCAACAACCATGTGAGACTGGAAGTGGCTCTTTTTTTCATTCAAGCATTCAGATGAGACCTCAGCTCTGTGTGACGCATTGATTATAGTCTCATGAAAAACCTTAAAGCACAGCAACCCTATTAATTTATGCCTGAATTCCTGACCCATACAAACTATGAGATAATAAATTCTGTTTATAAGCCACTGAGTTTGCAGCAATATTGTTTTTCAGTGTTTATAATATACCTATTATTATAAGTAATACCATATTTATTCCTAGAAATGGGAAAACCTCCTCTTCTGTTAGGTGATTAATGTAGGGAAGTTTTTGTGTGTTTGTTTTTATTTTTTTAATTGTAATTAGTTGGACACAATACCATTTATTTATTTATTTGTTTTTATGTGGTGCTAGGATCGAACCCAGCACCTCACATGTGCGAGCACTCTACTGCCGAACCACAACCCCAGCCCTTGTAGGTATGTTTTAGTGAGTACTTTTGCCTCAGTTGTATCCTCAGATACTCTGATTTAGTTGATTTGAAGCTGTGACCTAACTATTAGAATTTTCAGAACAACTTAAGTTAATTCTAACATGTAGCAAAGATTGAGAACCACTTCATAGGCACTTTTTCATATTTCCCTTTGTTTTTTTTATTTCCAACTGTCACCTTTTTTGGTCTTCTCAGATTCTATCCTACAAATATCACCTTGCTTCGATACTGACCTGCCTGGATATGCACAATCTGTCCTGCCCTTGAGCATATGCCCATCTTTGTTTCAGATAGCACGGACAAACCCAGACATTTATAAGGCCTCATAGATGGTGACACTCAGAAAAGGGACAAGTCAGTCTCTGTGATTCCTGCTCCTTAACTCAATGGTACACACTTGGGGAAGCAGCAAGACAGCAGTATCTGTCAAGAGGGAGGGAACTGAAAATCTGTAATGAGGTCTAGCATTTTTGGCTCATGAGTAACACATCCTGACACTGTTTAAGAAGTTTTGAGAGACCATCAAATGTGCTGGATTGTAAGAAATAAAAGAAAAACATCATGAGAAGGATATGCAGTAAATGCTGGGTGTGCATCCTCATCACCCAGTAAATGCTGAATATGAATACTTTGAGAGAAAGACATGGCTTTCCTCCTTCCCTTGATAAATTATGTAATGATCCTTATTTCCTTAGAGCCTGTATTTAAGGGCATATGTCTGTTTGGGTATAGTATACAGAACTATAACACTCTTATTTTTAGTAGTCAATATGGCTTGTGGCTAGCTTGTCCTGACTGATAAATGTGTTTCTGATTTGTCCTTGCAATAAGTCATAAAGAACACTGGACAGAAATCTGCCCAGGGTGATATGATTACATATTATGTTAATGGTTTGGGACCTTGAAACCCCCAAATCACAGGAGCATAATAACCTGACTTGGGAAATAAAATTCTGCTCTGGATGGAGGCCAAGAGGATATCCAACAAAAAAACCTAGCCTGCACTTGCACGTATGCAACCGCTTCCTGCTCTGTTCCAAGGCATCCTGCCCTTCTGACCTCCCACCCCAGAAGACCAGCCTCACTGCCTATCACAGGCACTGCGGGTGACTGTGAATGACCATTGTCTCCCCTCCCCACTTATCGCTGCTAAATTGTGCCAGGGGTTAGAAATTGATTTATTGCTTGTTTGCTGTAAAAATTGGCCTTTATAAAAAGAAAAGCAATTTAAACAGTACCTTTCTGTTGAGTTTTTATTGCTTTTTAACCCTTCTCTTGGATGAAACAACCTGAGATTTTAGGCAGCAGTATGCCTCATTCCCTATCCAAAGAGCCATCTATCACTGGCACTAAGGCTTGGTGGCTGGAACATGCATGTTGGAATTAATAGAATAAGATTTCCCAGCTCAACCATTTACTAGCTTTATTATTCTTGGGCAAGGTGCTTCACCTTTCTAGGCCTCTCTGCACATGTTAAATGCTCAATAACTAGGAGCTACTATCATTGTTACTTGCACCTTTTCACCCAGAGATGTGTTCTACCCAGGCACATTTTTGCAAACCAGCTTCATCCAGACCTCTATCGACACCTAATCCCTTGAAGAGGTGCTCCAGAGCAAATGAGTAGCCTCACCCATATGTAGCAACCCATTCAAAATTTCTGTATTTGGAAGTCAAAATCCCCATTTGTTCTTAACAAGTGCAAATTACATGGGCAAAATGTAGGGCTGGGTGCTGGAGGAGACACACAAACATAAGACTTGTGAGCCTGGAAATGGCTCCTTCCTCATTCAAGTCTTCAAATGAGACCTCAGCTGTAGAAAACACACTGAAGCACAGTCCCAATTCAGTCATGCCTGGACTCAATTTCTTTCTTTCCCAATACAGAAGTGATAATGATGTTAGTGGGGAAAGTATTAAATAAAATCCTAAGGATGATATTGGTTCAAATAATTTATTTACAGACATATTTTTCTAACACAAAATTGACCACTTATTATACAAGAAATCTTGTGCTACTTGTTTTATGTTTTTTCTCTAATATTTTTTAGTTTTAGATGAACACAATATCTTTATTTTTTATTTTTATGCAGTGCTGAGGATCAAACCCAGTGCCTCATACATACTAGGCGAGCACTCTACCACCGAGTCACAACCCCAGACCTGTTTTTATGTTTTAAATTTTAACATTTCACTTGTGATTTAGCCTTGGAGAGAATTTAACTTAATTTTTATCTATTTAGCCAAAAGGCATTCTAACAGACCAGATACATTTTTTATTGTAAAATCTCAGAAGCTTATAGTTTTATTTTACTGAAGTACAAATGTATCTGTATCTTATTTATTATCTTATTTGTATTGATGCCTATTCTCTTTCTGTTTGAACTTTACAGCTAAAATCTAAAGTCATCGACTTTATTCAGCTTAAAATATCTCTCACTTGTAGCAAGAAGCCTGTGTCAGCTTAATATTGCTATCAAAAAGGTAGTTGTGTCAAAAGAAAACAATACAATTAAGTATACTAAGGCTTAAGGAGCTTAAGAGGGTCAGGAACTTATTGTGAAGTATTTTATATTTATAAAATGTTGAATTAAAATTATTTACTTTCCCTATTTCATGTTATAAAATTATGTAATTCTTGATTCCCAATTTTGACAGGCCTTAAATGCTCATATCTTCAGAGATAAGCTCTGAAAATATAGCTCTCTTATATAAAGTATCAATGAAATTGTTCTTAAAATTAAACTATTGGGGCTGGGGCTGGGGCTGGGGCTCAGCAGTAGAGTACTTGCTAGCATGTGTGAGGCCCTGGGTTCAAACCTCAGCACCACATAAAAATAAGTAAATAAAAAAGGTATTGTGTCCAACTACAATTAAAACATAAATATTTTTTAAAATTAAACTATTAACCACAAAATTAATGGTGTATACATGAAGGAACTGTTGTTTTCATGGGAAATTTGTAACAGTCCTTTTAGGCATCATCAATTTTCTGAGCCCCTGTATTCTTAAAACCAGACTGTTAAAGCATGTTAGTAGACTTCTGGAAGTTACCTGAATTTTTCTTTCCTTTTATCAGCTTGTTCAGAATAAGATGTCTGAACCCTGAAGTGGCTCTGTGTGTGCTTGTTCACTTGTATAATAATAATGTGTGCTCCACTGTTCAGAGATTAGCTTTAGGTCCTATTTTCAAGTACTAAATGGTAGTATTAGCTGTAAAACTATCGTCTTCTTTAAGATACAGCTGCAGAAGAAAGTGTGTTATGATTTTCTCCAGGTCTTCCCAGGGAATACAGGAGCAAACACACCTGCTACTCTCTGTTTGGCTGCATCCTTTCCCATCCAAGAATCAATCCGTTTTAATAGAGTGAGTTTTTCATTCAGTTCTGCCTGTTTCAGGATCTTAATCAGATCTCTATAGTATTCTGTTATATTGCTATTTTCAAATGAAATGTCCTTACAAGCAGTTATCAGACATTTTATTACATGCTTCTGAGTTCTGCACTTCATTAAATGCTGAGCTATTAATACATTTGCTTATGTTTTAGCAGTATCTCATAAAACTTCTATTGTCCCACATTTTCCATGACCACCATCAAACTTACTATGAATATATCTTCAAGGCCATAATACAAAATGCAGTTTGCTGCCATGTCATCTCAACATGTACATCCACTCTCTTGGTAATAATTTTCCATGGCTTTACTCATTGAATGATGAATAACAAACCTCACATCTGACTTATCAGTTCCCACACCAAATGCAACCATTGCCACTACCACTTGAAGTTCATTAGCTGACCATCTTGTATGAACCTGGTCTTATCATCTGATTCCATATTGGCAGGTCAAGACCTGCATGGATTCCCATTCTGTAAACTAACAGTTACTTGTTCAGAGTCTTTCTGAGAAAAACAATATATTATTCCTGATTTCCTTTTGTATCTTCCATTAATGAGCTTGAATATATCCTCAATAAAATTTTCAGTGTTTGCTGAACCTCATAGTAAAGATTTGGATGAAGCTGTGAAAGTAAAATGCTTTTTAACATACAGAATTTTCTAAGCATCTTTCAAAACATGATTTTTGCAGTTTCAGTCAGCTCAGTTAGTGATGTGTTAGGGAACTGCTGCTTCAAGATACCAAGTGCCTTATGATCAGGTCTGAAATCACGTCTCCGCTAACTACAGCCGTGAACTTCATCCACAAAAGTTTTGAGTAAATCTCATCGCTTCATAGGCTTTCTCTAGCCTTGAGCTAAACAAGGCAAAAGTCTTTTGCAATCTTCTCTGGCATCACAGAAATTAGCTTTAAATTGGAGTTTTTATTTACCATTTCAGCATGAACCCATTTCACATCCTACTTAGAATTAGAAGCATTTAACATGTAACTGAAATTCTGAATTCTTTTGAAACCATTAAATGATCTTCCAGAAGAGAGATCAATGAGCGTAAATCACAAGTTTAAATGCATTTGAACATAATGCTAGTTACTGGTAGCATAAACTTTTTTTTTTAACATCCTGAAGGTATAAAAAAGAAGTACTTCCTTTCCAGCCATTGTTACACATTAATAGTTTCAAACTGTCTACAGTTTAAAGACATTTTGCAGAACATCTTTCACTTTACCAGACTATGGGAAATCTATATTCTAAGCAGGAGGTGAAGAATCACATTCATTGCTTACCCCAACATCAGAACCCTTTAAGCAGCACTTTCTGTGTTAGGGAAGATTTTTTTCTGAAGAAGCTTTTGTTGCTTTTCCATGAATTCTTAAGTTTGAATGTCTACTGCATGGAGTTCATTGGCTACAGAATTCAATTCCTCAGTTACAGCTCCTTGGCAGGGGACAGAAACCAATTCCTCTAGCTCTTGCTGAATCTCCCTGCTGCAGCAAGTTGGCCTGCAGCTTCTTTGGCTTCTCTGAATCTTTGGATAGGCTTGCTTGCAACTTTCTGTGGCAAGGGCACCAGCTCTTCAGCAGGATACCTGCTCCCTGAAATAAATGCCATTCTAAAACTGAGCTGGAGATCCGAATTTCTGTCTTTCTCTGCAGCTCTGCAAATCTTGGCCTGGATTCTTGACCCACAGAAATTATTCTGTTTAGACCACTGAGTTCATGCAATGTTGCTACTAAAAGGCACCAGCTTCTAATAGCTTATGGTCTAGTTAGAGAAGCATGACATGCCTACTCTATGTTAACCAACAATAGTATGTAGCATTTGGTGAATGGTATAAAAAAAGTGTTTTATTCCCATGGTGATCTCTGGTTAAGCTACATGTGGAATTCTTACTATGTAATGATGATCAATAAACCCTAAAATGCAGTATAGAGGGATTCATTTAAATTCAGATGATTGTTTAAAAAAATTAAACTTTATAGCAGATAATTATTGTGCTCTCTTTAGTCATGCATTAAACATGCAGAGGAGAGAAATTAATAGGTAGGACTTAAAAATCTATACCTGTGCAAAATTTACTATTGTCATTGTGTTAGCTTTGGCTGCCCAGAATCTAGGGAAAAGTATGGTTTTGATTCATTTTGACTCATCCACTGTGTACTTTTGCCTGAGTGAAGTCTCAGCCATAGTGCTCTGGGGTTCCCATTGAGAAATGATGACAGAAGAAGTCTGATGGTAAGCAGCTTAGTTTCAATTTGGGGAAAGCAAAGTATGGTAACTATAAAGATTCTTCTGGCCTCCCATAATCCTCTGCTAACTGTGTTATGGAAATGATGGTAATTACTACAAAGTCCCTGGTGATTCCTGTGTCTTTGGTGCTGTTCATTGTCAATTCACCTCGGTCAACCAGCTGTCTCATGGACTTGCCTTTTGTACCAAACCTTTAATGAAACTGGCATTTGTGTCAATAAACTTTAAGCCCATCTTGCTGAGATAATTATCTGGGTCACTCAAATTTCAGCTACTTCAAATAATTATAGCCTTTTAGCCCTGAATTTAAGGTGACAATTAAAGGAGAAGGAATCAGGGGTCCCCATGCCCAAGTCAATTAGAGAAAATGCTGGAAGGTCTTAGCTCAGGTCTCTGATTTGAATGTACAAGCCTCTGGCTATGTCAGGGACTTGCAGAGAATAAGTCACTCAGAAAATACACATTTGTTTGGCTGAACCATGATCTAATTTTCAGATACAACAGTTTTCCCATATTAGCAGTTAAGGGGAAAACTATCTCAAGAACATTATTGTCAGGACTGTTTTGTGGTACAATCGTACCAAGGATCACCAGAGTTCAGTTCCATTTCCCCTAAGAACAATAAATATAACACAAATCTCTGCATACATTTCAAAGCTATTCACACCCAGGGGCGAGAAGTGATTTTTACAGTCTCACTAGATTTCTTTTTTTTTTTTCCTATGGTTTAGTAAACTTTTGAAAGGGTGCCCTTTGGTCACTTCATTGTCCTCATATATATAATATGACAAAGTTCACTAATTACGAAAGACTCCTATTCTCATTTTGGTCAAAAGCTTGAAATGTTCAGGAAAAAGAAATCTCTGGAGACTAGGAAATTGTGACACTTAAATCGCTTTCCTTCCAGGACTAGAAAGACAAAGCACTTTATTAATCACCCCCACCCCCACCTCCATCTCCACCTGTCAACGTTTAAAACTGGAGACTAATGGTAGACAGGCTTCTCCTGCAGGTCGTAATTGCCTTTCCAACAGAGAAGCTATCTCCAAAGCAACCAAGATATGAGCTATGAATTCAAGCTGTGACTCTCTATGTAAATTGCTTGCAGTGAAATTGAAATCTCCCAGAAGAAAGCGGCACGGAATCAGTCTATTAAACGCTTTCCTATCTCAGATGCGGGGATGAGCTCTAGCAGCCACAAAACTGTCCACACTTCCTACACTGTGCATGGAGATAAGACCCGAGTACTTTACAACTTGGTCTTAAATTTGAAAAGAAATACTGCCATTATCAATAATATCATTCAATAACAATTTTTCATCATTTAAAACAACCTGACTGTGCACAGCTGCCCACATTAATACCAAAGTGAAATAATATTATTCCATGCAGTCTAACCGCACATTGGCTTTCATTTTTCCCACATTAGCTTAATCACATTTTTTTGTTCAAAGTATTTTTGGTCTTTGGCATGCCCTGAATGTGCAGTACTAAATATTCTCATAAATTGTCCTGTTTGTTTTCTTGTTTTAAATTATTTTTTAAATTTTTTAAATTGATTTTTTTTAAAAAAATAAATGACAGCAGAATGCATTACAATTCTTATTACACATATACAGCACAAATTTTCATATCTCTGGTTGTATATAAAGTATGTTCACACCAATTCGTGTCTTCATACATAATGATGTCCATCGCATTCCACCATCATTGCTAATCCCCTGCCCCTCCTTCTTCCTCCCACCCCCCCATCTAGAGTTTGTCTATTCCTCCCATGCTCTCCCTCCCTACCCCACTATGAATCATTCTCCTTATATCAGAGAAAACATTTGGCATTTGTTTTTTTAGCATTATCTTCTCCAAAGCCATCCATTTACCTGCAAATGCCATGATTTTATTCTCTTTTTGTTGCTGAGTAATATTCCATTGTATGTATATGCCACATTTTTTTTTTTTTGCCATAACCCCCTCTACCCCAAACCAGGATCTAGGGCCAGATAATGTTTTATTGCATGAAGCTACATTATTATTTTTCAATTATTAAACAATTATTGCCTGGGGGATAAGATATATGACCCTTGAGGCACAAAATTTGGTAAACACTTGACATACATCATGGGATCATCAACACTGCATTTGACCCAACTCTTTTTTTAAATATTTATTCTTAAGTTTTAGGTGGACACAATATCTTTATTTTACATTTATGTGGTGCTGAGGATCAAACCTAGTGCCTCATGCATGCTAGGCGAGCACTCTACCACTGAACCACAACCCCAGCCCCCATTTGACCCAACTTTACAGAGACCATTCTTAGCCCCTCCCTCTCTTCCTTTCCCCACTTTCCTACCTTCATCACACTGAATAACTTTAGGCTTCCTCAAACTCTGCTTAGAAAAACAAAGGGTAGGAAAATAAACATAAGGGATACACACTGCGACAGTCCCCAGCACAATTCTTCCCTCTTTCTGTTACAATAGAACCCTGATTTGGGGCAGAGCAGATGGCTACTGGAATGGACTCTATCCCAACCTCCTGTAGAATCAGGGATGACATGAAACTTGTCAAGTCCACAGTTTCTTTAGTCAGTGTTTGGGAAACCCTTAAAATTTATCAGGCCCAGCCTCTTAGTCCCCTTTTCCTTCATCCTTTTCCCCATCGTGATGTCTAGTAGAGAGGATGGCAAGAGCTCCAACCACCTCTGGCTGCAGAGAGTTGAGGGCCATACCCTAGTGTGGCAGAGAACTCCACGGAACTAGCCCTGGACTACTCACCTTCCGTTCCTACTGTGAGTGCGAAGCACACTTCCATCTTGTTTAAAGCCACAATTACTTGGAGTGTCTGGAGTGGAATCTAATCTTAATTAAAGACACTCTCTGATTTTCATTAGCACGAGAGGCTGCTTTTCATTGTGTCTGCATTCAGCTCATGGAATCTTTAAGCAACTGGTAAGGTCATATGCTTAACAAATGTTTGACTAATTACATGATTAATTCCCTAAGAAAAGTCTCATTTTATTCATTCACTTAATGCCCAAAATATTAGAATTCTAACCAATGGAAACTAAAGAGCAACTCTTATTTTTTTTGTAAGCAACTTGTTCTCAAACTCTGGAATTTAGGCTCAGAAGTCTACTCTGGTGTGACTTCACTTCTAGAACTCACTTTGCTCATTTGTAAAATCGGGCTCTTATCTCAGGGGGTTGGAAAATGGGGAAGGAACAGAGCAAGAGGAAATCCAAATGGGTAAACCTCTGGCTCTACAAAGCTGTATTCCAAATAGCTCTACCCTTAGAATTCCACATAAGATTTTATTCAGAAGCTCCACTAAGGAAATGAGGATCTTAACAACCACTGAATCAGATCATCTATAAGATCCCTTACATGGTCATCATGAGGCAGGTGGAAGTACTGCTATAAGTTGAGCGAATGGGAGTGGCATTATCCTAAACATGTCATCTGAAAACATGAGCCCTCGAATAAACTTTTCTTCCCTAAAATTACTCTGGTCAGATCTTTTAGTTACAACAGCGAAAAAGCTGACTGAAACAGATGCACATTGAAGGTTATATATTGATTAACAATTACATATTACAATTAATCAGAGCAGATGTAGTCTGGATACATCTTGCCTCATTCATTCATGAAACATTTAACTAGAAGAAAGGAGAAGCAAGGTTGAGCAGTGCAGATTCCCACTTGCACAGCTGCTGTGGATGGGCCTGACTGGAGGTATTCATGCCCTGAGAGCATGACCTGGACCAGCCTTCTAGCTTCATCCCAGACAGGAAATGAACAGGGGTCCAGGAGCCAGGTGGCCCTGCTCTGGGTCTCAACTCTACCCTTTTGCCAAGTTTTTCTCCCTTTCTTGGATTGCTTCCTCTTCTTCAAATAAGTAAGTGGATGATCTTTAAAGCACTTTTAGTTCTGAAACTTCAGGTTTTAATGTGCAAGATTTGGGGAGTGGGGCAAGTTGGAATGCTTTGCCTCCTCTTATAGTGTGTTTCTGGATAGAGGCATCTATCCCCACTGGACACTTCTGGATTCCCTTTGCCCTTCTGTTCACACCCCAGCTGTGAAGGTGGAGATTCAAGTCGTTGGTAATTTGGGTGCAGGGGGCAGGATGAGTGGGCATGTTGGACTCCATCTTCTTGCTTGGCACAGGATTCAAGCAGCTGGTTTCCATTCTGCCTCCAAGAACAGCTGCCCTTCTCTAGGGTGGGCCTGCCTCCACCTGGCACTGCCTAGAATCACGCAGATGTTTCTCACCTGGGGACTCAGCACCACCAAGCCCTCTTGGCCACAGTCCAGTGACAATCTGGCCTGGCATCATTTCATTTCACACGCTGAATGCACAGTACAGCTGACCTGGTCGAGCTGGCCACTGATGTGGTTATGAGCCTTGAAACAGGGTCTCCATGTGTGACCCAGGCTGGCCTCCACGCCTGGGCTCGAGCGATCCTCTTGCCTCAGTCTTTCAGGGAGCTGGGACTTCAGGTGTACACCACCGTGCCTATCCTTCCCTGACTCTTTTATAAACAACCTTATGAAGGAAATGCTGTTATGACCCCATTTAATAGCTGAAGAAACTGAGACTCAGATTTTAAACACTTTGCCCAAGTTCTCACAACTGGGTGACAGCATCTACCTCTTAGGTACGAGAACTGTATGAGCAGCTGATGGATGTGTTTCTCAAGGTTGTGTCACCAGGCCTGACTGAGTGACCTGTGATGAAGTCTGTCTGGGAGGCAGCCCCCCATCAACAGCCTGATGGATACCAGGAGAAACTACCCTGGAAGTCACAGCTCCAAGAACTCTCAGTCTGTCCCCACTGGGTAGCAGCTGGTTGAGCAGAGGAGAGATGGGGCCTCCATGTGCCCTAGGAAACCTTCTCTCTGATGATGTGGGGCATGCATTTGGAGGGCTGGGGTGGGCAGGCTTGCAGTCTCACCAAGTTTCTCTCAAGAGGTGCAGCTCACCTGGGGGGCCCTCCAGAGGGTGGTCTCCATCCCTCCCTGTCAGAACAGGGAATGTCCACCTGACAAAGCTGTCAGCTGCAGTTAGAATGAACCCTAACTTAGGTGTCACCTCCTCAGGGATGTGTCTTCAATGGTCTAGATCAGCAGCTCTCAGCCCTGGTGACCCATTAAGATCCCAGAGGGATTTTTAAAAAGCAAAACAAAAGATGCCGGGGCCCCATCCGTTCCCTGGTAAATCAGAATCTCCAGGGTTAACCACAGCCAAGGCCATGGCTGGGAACCACTGCTCCAGACTAAGCTCATTCCTGCATCTCCCAGGCTCACATCCCCCTTGGATATCAGTTTCTAAACACCGCAGCCATCTTTACCTGGATGTCTGCATTTCCAAATAACCTTTGACCTCCAGGGAGCAGAGGTCACATTGTGCCCTCCCCTTCAGTGCCCAGCACAGTTCTTCACGTTCAGTAGCAATTTAAATAACATTTAGTGAATAAAATCAAATAGGGATAACTTAGAATTCAGGAATTTTTCCTTTAAAAATCTCAATATATTTTTACACTGAAAATTAAAGTCAAATAAATGTTTGCATGTATGCATTTCATAATCGAAAAATTCATTAATAGCTCACAAATTGCTAGTTACATTAAACCCTATGAGGTAGATACTACAGCCTACTTTTGACCTTGGGCAAGCTAATTAAATTCCAAGCCTTAGTTTCTTCATCTTTAAAGTAGGATGATGATTCCTTCCTCTCAAGGTTGTTAATGAAATAACTTTAGCATATAGCACATTGGCTCATAGTCAAGTTCAGGAGAGCGGCTATTATTGTCATTCCTCTCATATTACAGAGGCTTAACAGGTTCAGATAGATAAAGTAAATTGCCCAAGATCTCACGGGATTCGAAACCGAGGTCTTCTAAAGCTTCCCTGAATCTTATATTCTTTTATATGTCATGTCTAAAAACATTCTTTCTTTGAGCAAAAGGAGACATAGGCAAGCTCAGTTTTCCAGATGGGGAATGCAGGTCTCAGAGAGGTGATCTGTGTGGAAGTCACACAGACGGAGGCATCTGTTCAACGCAGGGAAGAGCATCGGGTTAGGCAGGCACCTGTGCATCTCTCCTCTGCTCCCCCATGGGCTACCTGTGGGCCTTCAGCCAGCCACACGCCACATCCTTTCCCCGTGCCTCAGTTTTTGCCTCTGCAGACTCAGGGGACTGATGAGATTATCATTAGATTGTCTCTACTCCGGGGCTGTGTGTGTGCTGTGTCTAGGGGCCCTCTGCATGGTGTATGCACAGCAGCATCTGCCCCAGGCCCAAGGACGGGAGATAATAAATCATCTTCCCTCCTTACCCAGAATGCCCCACTCTCCCAGGAGATGGGGAAAGAAGAGGCTGCCCCTGGACTGCAGGTCCTGTGAGCCACTCCCTCTCCCACCCTCCCCTCGCCAGGCTGCCTTATGCACTTCCTGAGCTGGGAAGTTCCAAGGAGCCCCAGGAGACTCAAGGGCTCAGGCTCTTCTTCTGGAGCATCCTGCAAGGTGGTAAAGAGCCACTAACACTAAGGAGTCTCTGACTTCTCCTTAATATCCCAAGGTGTCTGTCTCCTGTCAGTCAGAGAGTTCCCTTCTTCCAGGAGGAGTAGTTCTGGCTTTCCTCTAAGTTCGAGAACACAAAGAAACTAAGCAGAGAGTATATCAGAAACCAGACAAGTAAAAGGGGGCGGGGGAGAACCCTGATCAAAACAACACCAAAATATTTCTATCAATTATCTTTGAGGAGTGATATTTTTTTCTTTGGTGCTATTCTAGGATTTTATTTTTGTAGTAGTAGGTATTGCTTTTCCAAAGAGAAAATGTACACAACATGTTTTTATTTTTATTCAGGGAGAAGTTAACAAGGAGGTGAACTGCCTCAGCTTCTTCCTTTTATCTTTGTCCTTTGAGAATCAAAGTTGAGGTCTGGGAAAGGCTAGCACATGAGGACAAGCAGGACTCCCTTAGCTGACCTTGGCCACTGAGAGTCAGAAATTCACACCCACCTGGCACCTGCAAAGGGTCGTCCATGGACTGTCCATGGACTGTCCATGGACTGCCCCTGGCCAGGCATGATCTGCTCTCTGGGACTCCTCTCTTCTCCCTCAGCCACCTGTTCTTGTCATGAGCCGAGTGTTCAGGTCGGGACATCCATACTAAGTTACTGCTGACCAGAGACTTAAGCATTCTGCTCAGTAACTCATTATCTCATCCTCATGAATTTAGAAATAGTGGCTGTCCTTTATAGAGCTGCCTTCTGTGCCATTATTTTCACATACCCTCAGTCAACCTTTCATTTATTCACTCATCCAATATCTACTGACCTATAGAGAGCAGTATGGAGATTCCTCAGAAAACTTGGAATGGATTCACCATTTGACCCAGCTATCCCACTCCTTGGTTTATACCCAAAGCACTTAAAATCAGCATGCTACAGTGACATAGCTTCATCAATGTTTATAGAAGCTCAATTCCCAATATATGGAACCAATCTAGATGCCCTTCAATAGATGAAAGCATAAAGAAAATGTGGTACATATAATGGAATATAACTCAGCCTTAAAGAAAAATGAAATTAAAGCATTTGTTGGTAAATGGATGGAGCTGGAGACTATCATGCTAAGCCAATCCCAAAGAACCAAAGGCCAAATGTTTTCTCTGATACGCAGATGCTAATTCACAATAATAGGGGAAGGTGCTAGAGTAGAATAGAAGTAGTTTAGATTAGACAGAGGGGAGTGAAGGGAGGGGAGGGGGTTTAGGGGTGGGAAGATTGGTAGAATGAATCAGACATTGTGACCCTATGTGCATATATGATTACTCAACCTGTATAATTCTATATCACGTACAATCAGAAGAAAAAGAAGTTATACTCCATTTTGCATGATGTATCAAAATGCATTCCACTGTCAAGTATAATTATTGAAAACAAATTTTAAAAAAATCTAGTAACTTTCTGCATTAGACCAGGCATTATGCTATGCTTGGTGCTGAGGATGCAATATTGAGCAATAAATACAAAACACCCACCCTTAAAAAGTTAATAGATTTTGTTTTACATCCTCTCAAGAAATATGAATGGTTGACATGATTATTCTCTTTTTACAGACAAGAAAACTGAGGCTTAAACAAACTTAATCACTTGCTCAAGTTCACAGAGTCAGAAAGGAGCAGAGCCAAGATTTGTACCCAGATCTCTTTGAAGTCCAAAATGTGTACACTTTCTATACTACTATACTCCACCATCTCTTAGCAAACACAGGAGCGTTGGTTGTCAGGCCCTGCATTTCTGGAGTTTTATTTACTAAGCTGCACAACTGGAAGGCATGTCTTAAATTTCTTTATAGCTGTGCCTAGCACAGCATTGTTGCCTAAGAGATGCTTAAAACATAGACGAGCGACAACATTTGAACTCACTGGGAGCCCTAGACAGCTCACCTTCCCATCTACCTCTTTAGTCATCTCTATCTCTTGTTCACAGCCAGATTTTTTAAGAGATGCCTCCACGCTCCGTGTCAGCTTCCTCACATGCCATTCACCCCTCACCCACCGTCCCTGAGAAATGTTCCCTGCAAGAGAAGCAGTAACTTCTTCATCAGTAAACCCAGTGGGCACTACTCGATTCATTTTATTTGTCTTTCCAATGTGCAACTCTTGGAAATCCTGTTTTCCCAGCTTCAGGACTCCAGTTTTCCTCCTACTTCTCTGGCTGTCCCTCCTTGGTTCCTTTTTAATTACTCTTCCATTGCTCCTCAATAAACATGGGTCCCCCAGGGTGCCAGCGCAGACTGTCTTCTCCCCTTCCTCTTTCCACTCTCCCTGGACAACCACACTCCCCCTCATCCTCACATCTCTGCCCAGATCTCTCACCCACGATTTATACAGCGAACCTGAACTCAGTGGGATCCTGAAAAGCTGTCCTCCTTCCTGTGTCACATACAAGAACTAATGACACCCCTGTCACCCAGATAGAAGCCTCCTCCTTCTCTTTCACCTCCACATTCAATCTAGCACCAACCCCTGCCAGGTCTACTCCATGGGAGTATCTTTTATTATTCTCCTCTCTCTTTCACAACCACCACCTAATTTCAGGGCTCTGTCATTGTATCCTGTGGTCACTTCAACAGCCACCAACTGCTCCTATTTCCTTCAGTGAGTCTTGCTTCCTTCAGTCCAACCTCCATACTGCAGCTGGAAGAAGCTTTCAAAGACTGCAGACGCCATCACCACTTTTCTGCCTTCAGTTGTCTTATGGAGGTCCTTGATCTGAACTCACGTTACCATGGCTCAGAGGACTCAATGATCCAGCTCCTGCCTACCTTTCTGGCATCATTTTCTTCCACCCTCCACCCCACTCCTGTGTTCTATGCTCTGACTATATTAAAACAGATTGCAGTTCCTGTAGCCTGCCAGATTCTCCACCCCAATATATCTTTGCACTCACTGTTCCCTCGCCTTGGAAAGGCTTCCCTGACCCGCCTCTGTTCTCCAAGATCCGATTCAGGTGCAATCTCCTGCCGGAAGACTTCCCTCCACCCTCAGTCCTGGTGAGGGGTTGTCCTCTGGACTTCTATTCTGCCCACGCTTCCCTTACTCATGGTACCTAGTGCCCTGCTCTATAATATCCATGCTCTGTCCCCTCGACTTAGAGGATCCGAAGGGCAGCACTGTCTCTTTCCTCTTTGTACTTGCCATCTGCATTCTGCTATGATATTTGATATATAGATGCTCAATGGAAGGATGGGTGTGAAGGGGTCCGTGGGGGTGGATATGAACGTGTAGGTGATGAAAACTGGAGTTAAGGAGGCTGTCTACTCACACTCCCCAACTCCATCCTCCAGGAGTAGAAGTGGAGCCATGCAAAATGGCCCCAAAGCCCAGTGCCAAACAGAGTTCTGTGAGCTATCCGGGGAAAGCACACAGCACAGATGGAGACACAAAACAAATACAGTTTAATAACCAGCTACATTTTTTTTAAAATGGGTATGTCCAGGTTGACATGAAAAGAAACTCAGAAAGTACTGGCTTCTATTTAAATGGATATCCACAGCTACATTCTAAAGGGATGCAGAGGACAAAGTTTTGATCCAACGACCTAAGTGTTCCACTGGGCACAACTTGCACTACTGCAGAGCAAGCCACAGGACCTGTGACAAAAGGGAATCTCCTAAAATCTATCTAATCACCTGTTGAACAAGAAAAAAACAAACCTATGGTTAATTAGTATGTTAAGAAAAGGAAGTGTTCAAAATCATCACTGAAATTGTACTGAAGGCCTCAGAATTCACGAAACCAACTGACCGCAACCAGAACAATGAAGACGATAATACAGAGTCCTACTGGGTGCTATGCACTGTGCTTCCCTTTCCCAGAACCCAGCGTTTCACATGACAGGCACCTGCACACCTCCTCTTTAATCTGATACCAAGTTCCCTATCTCAGCTCTAGTTTGGGGCAATTCAGATGAAAGTTTTCCAGAGGCAACCACTGAACACTTCCTGATGGAAACTGATTCTGCTCTTTGTCTAATAAAGATGTCTCTTCAGTGCCAAAATTGAGAGCTCCCTTCCCTTTCCCATTTTCTTCCCTTTCCTTTCCACATATTCACCTCCTCCTGCTCAGGACATTACAACTGTCCAGAAAAACTTTATTGCATATGAGGGCCAATCTTATTTCCAATTCTTTGCATCTGTGGCTGCCTGTCCCTTGAAGGCTTCCCACAAGGAACTCTATGGAACCCTCAAGTCTCTGTTCAAACACTAGTACCCTAGAGACACACTGGCTAATTAGCTGCTCAATACTTGCCACCAACTCTCTCCATCCCATCACCCTATTGTGTTTCTGCAGGATAAGACATAGAGGGGATCAATCAGGCTTCCTGAAAATTTTCTGTGACCCCTTGCTCTAGTTTGGAAAGTCCCCCCAAGACCTATGTGTTTAAGGCTTTGTCCTCTGTCATGGTACTATCGTGGGATCTCCTGGGGAGTTTTAGGTCACTGGAGGTATACTTTCCTCAAACCATTGTTATTTGTGTCTGTAATAGTAGCCAACCTAGAAGCCAGATAATCTGAAATTATCACATTTATTTACTTATTGTATGCTGCTGTTCTCCATTACTTCTACAAAATGAGATCTAAGAAGGTAGAAACCTTTATCCTTGATTACCACCGTATCAAGAACTCAGAACTGTACTTGGTAGATAATAAGGACACATTAGACAAAAATGTAATAAATATATGGTAAGTATTTGCAACAAGAATGAATAGATAAAAGCATGAGTGAGTCGCTGGTTCTCCTTGCTAACTCTCTGCCCAGGCTTTTCCTTGTACGTCCCTTTCTGTCCACCTCTCCCAGGCTTCGCAATACCAGAGGTGCTGCATCGTGCCCACATACTCCCCTGGCCTGAACATGGAAAACCAAGTTTTCTGGTTCAGGGGTTTGAACTTTTCCTTAGTGCTTTGTACACCCAGATGAGCTTGGAAAAGCCTTTTGACATAAGACCACACTTCAAAGAAAGTCACCTGGGATATCGGATAGCATCTGGTCCCTCTCTGGGTCACCACCACAGTGCTCAGTTTCTTCCCTTTCATGCTGAAATATCAAAACATGAAAAACAGGTGGTTACCAGCTATGCAATCTGTCGGATTTTTCTCTCACCTCCCAAGGATTCTGGTGTGATTTGAGAGCTGACTTGGGGTGACTTGAGGCTGTGAGTCTCAAAACACATCAGCCTTGGTTTAGAGCCATGTTGTCAACAGAAATAGAAAGTGGACCACAAATGTAAGCCATAGGTATAATTTTAAATGATATGGTAGCCACATCAGATTTAAAAAATATACAGGTGGAACTTGAGGACATTATGTTAAGTGAAATAATGAAGACAAATTGTATTTTCTCACTCTAGTGGAAGATCAAAAGAAAAAAAAGTCAACCTCCTACAAGAAGAAAGTAGAACAGTGATTGCTACAGGAAGGGGAGGGGAGGGGAAAGGGGACAGAGGGAGGATATGGAAGACCAAAACACAGTTAGATAGGAAGAATCCGTTCTAGTGCTCTACAGCACAGCAGAGTGGTTGGTTTACAACTTATATATTTTATAAAGAACTAAAAAAGAGGACTTCATAGACTCCAAACACAAAGAAAAATATCTAATATGATAGAATTCTAATTACCTTGAATTGCTTACTGTATGCATGTACCAAATGATTATATTGTACCCCATCAACATGTAGATTTATGTTGGTTAAAAATTTAAAACTATATGTAATTTTTAAGTAAAAAGAAACCAGAGAAATTAATGTTAATGATATATTTAATTTACATTCAAAATATCATTTCAATATACAGTCACTATAAAAATTAACAAAATATTTACATTCTTTTTTATACTAGTTCTTTGAAATACCAGGTGGATTTTAAACTTACAGCATGTCTTAGTTCAAAATGACCATATTCTAAGTGGTTACTAGCCACAGGTAAGTTCAAAAGTATACTGGTTATATGAAAGTTCAAGTGCTTAAATGTGTCCTAAGTTCACATGCTCATTAGCCACATGTGGCTAGCAACTATGATACCGGACAGGGTAAGTCTAGAGCAAAAGCTATTGAATTAGACTGTGGCCAAGTTTTGTCCTGAATCAATCCATGTGACACTACTGCAGAGCAAGCCACCTTCATCTGTAAAATGAAGCTAATTACATCTGCTTCCCAATTGTTATGGTTTAGGTATGAGTTACCCCCCCGCAAAAGCTCATGTGTAAAACAATGCAAAAATGTTCATAGATGAAATAATTAGATTATGAGAGCTGTAACCTAATCAGTGGATGAATTCGCTGATATGGATTAACTGGGTGGTAACTATAGTCAGGTAGGGTGTGGCTAGAGAAGGCGGGTCCCTGGTGTGTGCCCTTGGGGTTTATGTTTTGTCCCTGGTGAACAGTTCTCTCTGAATCCTGGTTGTCAAGTCCTGAGCCTCTTTCCTCCACCACACCCCTCTGCCTTGATTTTCTTCCTACCTCAGACCCAGAGTTATGAAGTTGGCCGACCGTGGGCTGAACCTCTGAAACCTTGAGCCAAAATAAACTTTTCCTCTGCTTAGCTGTTCTTGTCGGGTACATTGGTCACAGCGACACAAAGCCAACTAAAACAATAATGTGTGGGGAAGGAATTAGAGAGCAAACATAAGTGAAAGTGTTAAGTGTAAAACGATTTGATTTTTGTCAAAGAAATTAAGCCAGGAGAAACATGACACCATATCCCATAAATATGTATGATTATTTGTCAATTTTTAAAAAGATTTTTTTTAAAAATTTAAAGTGGATTTCAGTATTCTCTCTACTATTCCTCTCCACTAACATGAAAGTTATTCAGCAAAACAAGAAAAGGAGAAGGGGTACTCACCTTCTGGATCAACGGATGACTCCTATTTGACTGCTTGTCTGATCCTTCTCAGGCCTAGGAGGATTTGGGGCGGGGGCACTGGAGTGAAAGTGTTAAGCTACACTGTATCACAAACCAGTAAGTAATGAATCTGGTACATCTCCTCTGCTCTCAGGGACTTTGACTCTGAAATGATCTGTCCTCACACCGAACTAACTCAAGAAGAGGGGGGCATTAGGCCCTGGCTCCAGCAAAAGATCAGAAAAACATAGGATTACTCTTGTTGTGTAAAGAAACATAACACTGCACATCCACAAACATTTTATGATCTGGTTTGGATGTCAGATTTCATTGGCATATTATTTTAGTATTTCTGTCTCAGTTATCAATTGATACATAACAAGTTATTCTGAAGCAGTGTAAAACCATAAGCATTTATTACCTCATAGTTTCTGTAGGTCATGAATACAGGAGCATTCTGAGCTGATGGTTCTTCTTTAAGGTCTTTATGATACTGTGTCAAGGGGTTAGCCTGGGCTTCGTTATTGGGTCACCTGAAGGCTTTGTAGGGGCTGGAGGACCCACTTCCAAGATGGTTCACCATTCACTTGGCTGTTGGAGGGAGGCCTCAGCTTCTCCTCACAGGGACCTCTCCATGGTACTGGTTGACTGTGCTTATGACTTCTCCTCCCAAGGCTTCTCCCAGAAGGAGCCGTCCCAGAAACAAGGGGAAAGCCACCATGCCTCTCATGAGCTGGGCTCGCAGGTCATACACAACTCTTCCTGCAATATCCACTTGGTAGCAGAGGTCAGCCCTGTTCACTAGGGAAAGTAACTATACAAAAGTATGAATACCAGGAGGCCAGGATTTGGTGATCAACTTGGAGGCTGACGGCCACAACTGCCAACTGATGATAGCCAAAAACAGGGTCTCTTAAGTATTATTTAAGCATGATCCATTCTGGGAAAGAGTTTCTGGTTCATTCCTAACACAAAAACATACACACATGAGATGTGTATCCTCACTCACTTCGAACACAGACCTTCCATGATGAGAGAAGGAGGTCTAGATCTATCACGGCTCCTCGGGGCTCTTTCCCTGAACCCTAGAAATTGCCTCTGGTTGTCCCTTAAGTCCCTGTTCTTCCCTGGTCCTTCTCCTCCCTACCAGTTCATAGACCACAGAACAGAAGAAGACTTGGCTGCAGAGCTTGTGATTTGGTTTGCAACAAGATTGGTTTGATATTATGGTGAATTCCCAAAGTGCAGCTGACCAGGTCTTTAGAAACAAGCAGAGCTGCCCTCCTACAAAAGATGAGAGCCAATCAACTGCACAAACACGACTCTGCTTTTTTAAAAACGACACGAACAGATGTGCTCTCTTAAGAAGAGATGACAGAGGCTGAAAAAGCAGAGGAATTGGGAGAGCTCAGCAAAGGAGTGATCCTCCAAAACTGATTCCCACATTATTAGAGCCAAATGTATTTTTTTTTTTTTGCCCCTGAACTTGGGGTTCCTTTCTCTTCTCATTCTTTTCATTCCCATTTTCTTTAAAAGGTCAAAAAATCCTGGCATTCCTCCTTTGAAAGTTCTCTAACATCAGTTTTCTCCAGTCACCTATGACAGTCTGGCCTGGACCCTGGCTCTGCCTTACTATCAATGGCCCTGATGGGCAGCTCACACCGAGCACTGTGCAGATCCAGGTGCAGGGCTTAGGCAGCTACTACCACCACACCACAGCTGTTCCCCTCAGATCTGTCCTTGGACATGGAAGACAGAGGCTATCCTCTAAATGGAGGGATTCTGGAGGCTCCAGAAAACACCTCTATGTCTGAATGTGTTCCCACCATAATGATTCCCCCATAATCTTTCCCCCAGGTGGATTTCCATCATTGTCCTCTGACTGCCCCCACTTCCATTCTGAAAATGTAGATTCTGCTGCAGCTAAGAACACTTGAGAATGCAGTGGTTCTTAAACTTGACTGTGATTCAGCAAGTCTGGGTGTGAGACCTGGGCATCAGTGTGCTTCACTGACACCCACAGGATTGCTGGAGCATGCTCTGAGCAACACTGTCCTTAAGCAACAGTGTGACCTTGTTTCCCTAATTCTTTCTTCCCATGGTGGCTAAGAATGCAGACTGGTGACAGATCAGGCTTCTCTGATAGTCCTGCCCAAGAACCAGACTCTAGGGCTCTGAGCATCAGGAGTCTGCATGCACACACACACACACACGCATGTGCACACTTCACATCTGCACACACACACACACACACACACACATACACAGGCACAGCTGCTGAATATACTGTCCCCACAGTGCCTGGCCTGACTCCAGACCACCAGGCTGTCTCTTGGGCCCCAAACCCTTAAAAACTACCAGGCAGATCGCTGCTTTCATCCTCCCACAGACAAAAGCACAGCTCAGAAACAGGCAGCAAATTCCTGCCCGAGGATACATATCTCTGGGCTGATTAAATAAACAGGGCTTAATTAAATTAAAGCAGGATCAGAACCTGCCTAAACTCTGCTGGCAGCCCAGCACCGTCCCTCATGAATCTTTCATTTTCATAAATGAGTGATTGCCTGTCTGCTATGGGGCTTGCCCTAAGGGAAGAGGGGCCTCAGGGTAGAAACAGCTCCTCTGGTCCAAAGGAAGTGGTAACGGGGTATTTTTATTCAGAGGACTTTGAAAGCTTTTTGTGCGCTTTTTGAGGGAATAAAATTCCCATTCTGTTGCTGAGCACAGGATGGATATGACAGGCTACTGTCTTAAACCCAGAAGGCTGTGAGAATTTGGGGACAGCTGACCAAATATATGGTAGAGACAGAGAGACACACAGACAGAGAGACAGAGGACCCTGAGAAAGCAGAAAATTCAGCCACAGTTGAGGGCATCACAATTATGCCTCGGGAATTCCAAGAGACAGATTCTGAATGGTGTTGGTGGCTGCCAGGAGTCAAGAAGGAGCCGGGAAAGCACCTGTTTTAAATCTTCTCAGAGGAGGAGCCCAGAGAAAATAATGAAAAAAGCAACTGTGTAAACCTGCTAGGCAGATAGGATTCCTCTGCTCCGTGGGGTCAAGTCCAGCTGCCTTCTCGAGGCATAGCCAGAGGCCTATGGGAAAGGGCTGCTCAGCATGCAGAGGGCCAGCAGGGCTGCCGCACTTCTTAAGAGCCCTGTATGTTACTGCTGAGTGACCCACCTGGGCTGCAGAGGAGGCAGTGAGGGGACATTACATCAGGAATGGAACTGAACTGGGGGAGGCAGCCTGGTCTCTGTCCCTGATGTGAAAAAGCCAATGACACAACTTGGGGGTCTCTCTCCAGGGATGTGCTTCTACAGCCCTACCAGTCTCTTACAGCAGGCTGGGAAGGGAAGGACAAAGAGGTGACATGCCCAGTGTGTAAGCTCCAGCAGAAAGTCTTTGAGAAAGGAAGTCGAAACTAATGGGCAAGCTGGGGCTTTCATGTATCCACATTGCTTGTTGCTTCCATGAGTTCAGAAATGTGAGAGGGGGCCTGTGCAATCTGTCACTGTCCTCTGTGGGTGCCACGGACACTGCTGTCAGCATTATTTTCTGCCTTGGACTTCCCCTCATCAGCAGGACTTTTGCTTAAGTTTCTAACAGACCTGATGTCTTCTATCACCTGATACACTCTTTGAGTCCCACACTGGTGATCGCTCAGCTCATCTAGGGTGTCCTTGCACGACCAACACAAGCTCTTAGCAACAGCTGAGTAGACTGCTGTTCCTATATCCTACCCACATGCTTCCCCCTCTAAGCCCTAACCTGGAATCCTCTCCATCAGTTCTTTGACAAGCAGTAGAGGTGTCTTCTTGTCTTTCTGATCAAGAGCTCTCCAGCCAGTGGCATTCACTCCAGCCTCCCCAGTGGCCCCAGGGTTGTGTTGGACCAAATGAGAAAGAGAATTATAGAACATGGGGACTGCATGGTCTAGAGAAGCTGTCATGTGTCATGGCTGGCTGTATACCTTTGAGCACATTAAAGAGCCATTTTAAAAAACCAAAGGACCTAGGACTTCTAGTCTAAAGTGACTCCACTCTCAGGTTTATCTCTTCTGTCTACAGAGAATCCAAGAGAGACACATCAGATTATTTAGGATTTCAGTGTCTTATAACACACAAAGCAGATGGAGGAGCGTGAAGGAGGAGCTGAGCAGAGGAGACTGGAAAGGAAGGAAAAAACACAGAGGGCAAGTGTGAGAAATGAGGGTGCAGCAGGGTCACCATCTGTATACAGAATCATCTCCCGACATTTCCCCCTCTTGCAGCCCAGCTTACAAAACACCTAACCGCCAGGTACTTACATTCAACTCTGAGGGAGGAAGAGTCCCAGAATAAAGCTGAAACTCTGTCAGTACAATAAATGCAAGTGGGTTTTGGGGAGGAACGAGGGCACACTGTGTGGGACTATTGTTTGCCACACACAACTCTTCTCTGAGCTTCAGAGGCTCTTCAGAAGAAGGAATGGCTGCATCTTCCTATCCAAGATCAGCAGGCTGTTGAGAGAAGCCCAAATGTGAAATGGAAAGACCAAGAGGAACAAAATAAGGAAAATTAATTTTGGAGAAAAAAATAAACAGAAATAAATTAAAATTATAAAAACTCTAAATAGTCCTTCCAAGGACATATGAAAAGACTCTTCATCCACAAAACAACAACACAGAAAAGAGACCATCAGAGATGAAAGAAAAATCCTTGAGATGTAAGGCTATCACTGCTAAAAAAAAAAAAAAAAAATTCAAAGTTAATGAAAGAGTGGAAAATTAAATTCTCAAAAATATACCAGGATATAGAACATTAAGATGAAGATACAAAAAAAAAGTGAGAAAAAAGCTACATAGGAACAAATTCAATTAATAGAATCCCCAGAAAGAGGCAATAGCGGACAGGAAAGATGTCAATATGCTTCCCAGAGATGTAGGTGTTCAGGTAGAAATGGAAACCTCGCTTGAGGTTTGGAACAGTCCATTTTAAGACGCCTTCTGCTTAATCACATCATTGTGACATTTTGGAGCACAAAGTACCAAAATAAATTCCTAAATGCATCAGAAAAAAAAGAGGTCTTTGGTTGTAAAAATATAGACAACACACAGAGTTTCCAACTTAACTACAGTTCAGCAGGATTTTTCAACTTGATGATATGAAAAGAATAATTTTAAGTAGAAGCCATACTTAAAATTATTCTTTCATATCATTTTGAATTTGAATCCATACAACCATTCTGCTTTAGACTTTCAGTACATTATTCAATAAGTTAGAAGATCTATTAAACACTTCATAAGACAGACTATGTGTTAGATGATTTTGTTCAACCATAGGATAATGTAAGTGTTCTGAAAATACCTAAGGTAGGCTAGGCTAAACTTGACATTCAATAGATTAGGAGCAGTAAGTGCATTTTCAACTTATGATATTTTCATCTTTTGATAGGTTTGTCAGGATGTAACCCCACTGTAAGACAAAAATAATCTGTATACATAAAAACCTTAATCTAGCTTACACTAACAGAAACATGCTGGACAGGTATTGAGTAACCACCTATTGATAGAAAAGCTGTGAAAGGAAACTCAGGAAATAGGCAGAAACAAAGAGAGTTGGAGGAACAAGAATGGAACCAATGTCATGCCACAGGAATAGCCTGGCTCAAGTTGAGCTGTCACTGTCAACGCACCCTGCCTACGAAGTCCAAGATCACCAACACTCTGCCACATTTGAACTCTGAATTCTACTTCAACACCCAGCAAAATAAATTTTTGCACCACTTATTTCAGAGTCAGAGCCCAAAATGGGGGCATCTGATTGGCTTAAGTTAGGCAGGGGCAAATACTCTAGTTTTTCTAAGTCAGAGAGAAACTATCTGACTTTCTGCATGGAGGTTGGAATCCCACCTCCCACCAAGACTCACTCAGAGGTGGATTCTTGCAGCCTCAGATGCCAAGCCCGTCAATAATACCAAAATAATAAATCTTTACTACAGTCTCCCGCTCTGACTCCTCACCATCTTTATAACTCCATGTTTACAATTCCAAAACTTGTGTTCAAATGTTTATACTTACCATGTGCAACTACTTTACACTTACTCCCTTAGTAAAACCAGTCTCAAGAGTTGGTGAACACAGGGGCTGGGGTTGTGGCTCAGTAGTAGAGCACTTTCCAAGCATGTGTGAGGCACTGGATTTGATTCTCAGCACCACCTAAAAATAAATAAAGAAAATAAAGGTATTATGTCCATCTACAACTAAAAATATAAAAAAGAAAATTGGTGTACCCAGAAGCAATCCAAGAATTTCTAGATGATATCCATTTTTCCTCAACTATATCTCAATCCCATACTGATTTTTGCAATTTTATAAGTTAACATATCCTATATACAACAACAAAAAAGGTAGGAAAGTAATATATCTGTATGTCTATATCTAGATATAGATATAGATATATAGATATGTATCACAGCAAGAAAAGAAATTTGAGTAAATATTGTAGTCTTCTTTCTGCAACCAGCAACAAGACTATGTGAACCTTCTTTTTCCTCAGCTAGTAATGGTAGCAAACATATTGTAGATAATAAAAATAAATCTAAACCAAATATATTTGTTCTCACAGAAATATGAGAACTGCCCTCCATATAATAAAAGCAATTCAAAGCAGACAACCTGCCACAGGCTAACCGTTTTCAGGCACTGTATTGGAGTTTTACAATGTCAAACTGGGCATTGAGAAGTGGTCACCTTTGTGAATAAAAGTGCATCAATTTATCTGATGGTTAAGAACCCCCTTTGGCCTGGGTACATGCCTATAATCCCAGATACTCTGGAGGCTGAAGCAGGAGGATTACAAATCTGTGGCTAGCCGCAGCAACTTCGCAAGATCCTAAGCAATTTATAGTTTGAGAACTGTCTCAAACTATAAAGGACTGAGGATTGAGCTCAGTGGAAGAACACTCCAGGGTTCAATCATGGTGAGCAGCCTCTTGGAACATAAATATTCTCTCACAATTTGTTCATTCTGGGAAGCCAATGTATATAACTCTTCTCTAAACCTCCTGCCTCCGACTTCCAGTAGTGCTCCTTTCAGATCCCTAATCCTAGGCCGACGCCCCTGACGCAGTGTACCTGAACCTTCTTTTCTCAGGTTGCTCTCTCTCCATGCAGATGGACAGTGAGAAGCACTGCTCAAAACTGCCTGTCAGGAGAATCTGTCTTCCTCGAGGTCCTTTGGGTATGTAAGTGAAACCTCTGCACCAGCCTATTTCTGTTCAATGCAGAGCATTGGGCCCTGTTTGATTTGGTAGAAAATGGCAGAAAGACTTCTACCATTTTTCAGTTTCATTTCTGAGCATCAGAAACATGATATCCTCTTAAAGATATGTTACATCTATATCTATAAATATATTTTATCTATAGTATATTTATAGATCTTCAGGGAGAGGCCTTAGAGTGCACCTGGCCTGGCCATGCCCTGACCATTCTTTCCTTTGAGGCCACACACAACCCTCAGTTAAGGCCATTCACATGAGGCACCCATGACTGGCCAACTAGCTGGCCATGATATCCTCAACAGGTGAATATTTGAGACCCCAGATGTTTCAGGTCCCACAGGCCCAGGTGTTTATTATATTATTCTAAAATACTACATTTTATCATGTTGGATTTTCCAGGAAGCATATCTGAGAAGGATATTAATGGCTAGAGGGTATGTTAGAAAAATGCTCTTGAAATTAACACTTTTGAAAGGGAAGAGAAAGATACAGCACTGGGCCAGAAGAAAATAAGGACTGTGATGTTGAATCCAAGACTGTTGGGACCCTGGTAGAAAGTCTGATGCTGAGGTGGCTATTCAAGGCTGTCTTCAGCTGGAGCAAAGGGTACCTGGGCTTCAACACTGAGTTTTCCCTGTCAATACTTGGTCTATATTTAGATTTCACACAATAGTTTAAAAAGTAGGTCCAAGTCACATACTCACATTACTACAAGCATACTTCCAAGTTTTACAACAACTAAATTCTATCAACTTTTAAACTTAAATCAAGGAAAATTAAATAGAATTAGAAGTTAATTTCCTCAATCACACTAGCTCCACTTTGGTGCTCAGCAGGCACATATGATAAATGTTGTTGTATATTGGACAGAACGGGCTCATCCTATAAAACTCATGTGCACATATTCCTTGTACTGAAAAGGATATGGTTTTGGTCCCTAAGTAACTCAATCTCCTCATGTTTACCTTGGGACCAATAATGCAAAGCACACATACACACCATTTCTAATCACCAACAACCAACTTATGAAGACAAATGTACACAGGTGCCCATTTCTGCCACAAAGCTTTCAGAGACTCCATGGGCTCAGAAATAAAAAAAGGAGAAGAAACTGAAAAGTGAAGACAGACTAGAGGAGCTGACCACGTGTGTGAGTCAACTTTACATCACTGTGACCAAAAGACCTGATAAATACAACTTAGAGGAGAAAAGTGATTTGGGCTCATGGTTTCGAAGGTTCAGTCCAGAGTCAATCAGCTCCATCACACCGGGCCCAAGGTGAGGCTGCAGGTCATGGCAGAAGGGCTAGGTAGAGGAAAGCTGGGAAGCAGAGAGAGAGAGGGAGGAGCAGGAAGACAAGGTAGAACCCCAAAGGCATGCCCCAGTGACAAACTTCCTCCAGCTACACCCTTCCTGCCCACAGCCACCAGGAGGTTAGTCCATATAAATTATGAATCTATCAAATGTGTTAGCCCACTATTCAGGTGACAGGTCTCATAATCTAATCCTTTGACCTCTGAACATTCCTGCATTAACTCAGGTGCTTTTAGGAGACAACACACTTAGAAACCATATCACCATGGCAGAGTCTTGAGCAGTGTCACAGGCAAGACTGGCTTGCCCTAGGATTTTGCCCTAATCCAAAATAGTACTCCCTAAATTCCCCAAACTCAGAATGTCCCACCTTATTTTATTTTATTTTATTTTATTTTGTGGCGCTGGGAATCAAACCCAGGACCTTACGCATGCTAGGCAAATACTCCATCACTGTGTTACACCCTCAACCTACGCTATTTCATTTTTTTATAGTTCTCTAGTTCTACTAATTTCAAGTCTTTTGCTTCTCTTAAAAAATTCAAACAATTTAAAATATAAGACTGTCATTATTTTTTGTAATTTTAGATATACATGATGATATGGTGTGTTTTGATATATCTACATACATGGAGTGCAACCCATTCCAATTTAGATCCCATTCTTGTGTTGTGGAGTTACACTGGTCATATATTCATATATGAGCATAGGACAGTTATGTCCAATTCATTCTACTGTCCATATAAATTATTAATTAATTCTACTGTCTTTCCTATTCCCATCTCCCCTCCCTTCCCTTCATTCCTGTTTTTCTAATTCAATGAACTTCTATACTTCCCCTTGCTATCTCCCTTATTATGGGTTAGCATCTATATATCAGAGAGAATATTTGGCCTTTGGTTTCTTGGGACTGGCTTATTTCACTCAGCATGCTAGTCTCCAGTTTCATCCATTTACCAACAAATGCCATAATTTCATTATTCATGGCTGAGTAACATTCCATCATATATACATATACCACATTTTCTTTATCCATTCATCTATTGAAGGGCACCTAGGTTGGTTTTATAGCTTGGCTATTGTGAAATGAGCTGTTGTAAACATTGATGTGTCTGCGTCACTGTAGTATACTGATTTTAAATCCTTGGGTATAAGCCAAGGAGTGGGATAACTGGGTCAAATAGGAACTCTGAAATAAAATGGATGACAGCCAAGAATATTATACCCAGCAAAAACTAAGCCTCAGATTTGACAATGAGACAAAAGCTTTCCATGATAAGCAAAAGCTAAAAGAATTCACAGCTAGAAAGTCAGCACTACAAAACATACTCAATAAAGTATTTCATGAAGATTAACAGTCATTCTTATCTTAGAGATTGTTTGGTCAAATGGTTTTGCTCTTAACACCTAGCTGTGTTCAATAATGAACTCAATATATTTCACAAGCATAAAACAAATATTAATATGAGATACTTCCTGGGGTGAGCACATCTGGATATGGCACCTCCATTGGGAACATAAGGCAAGGTAGGAGTGCTAGGGGTCCTAGAAAGCTGGAGAAGGGGCGTCAGCAAGTGGGGTGGGAACAGGGAGGCTGTCCCAGAAATGTCACTGAGCTCTGTCCTATACATAAAGAACAAAGGGACACTTTCTTTCTTCATCTCCTTGTTGCTTTCTTCCTTCTACTCCTCCTCTTTCCCTATCTTCTTTCTCCTTCATCTTCCTTCATCTTTCTCATCTCCTCCTTTTCTTTCTTCTCCTGCCCCTACCAACTCTACTCACCTCTACTAAAGCTCTCAGCTCCCACGTACAAGGAATCAGACCAGTATCTGAGACAGTACACATCTCAGCTACATATCGACTTACATTTCCTTTGTTTGTTTGTTTGTTTGTTTGTTTGTTTTATGGGGGACTATCTTGGGGACCTCACGCTGCATGTAGTATTATTTTTTAAGCAGATGAGTTCCTCATTCCAAGCCACTCTCTGCAGTTTCCTGTTTGTAGACTCTGGAACACAGTGCCCACATCAAAGCTCACTAAACATTACTTCATTATAAATAGATTAAAGTGTGAAAATTCTTTGATTTAAGTGTATTGCTTCACAGAGAAAAAACAATAGCATCAACTTAGCTGCCAGGTTGAGAATAGACTGCAATTAAAACATTCATCCATCAACCCAGAAGACACCTTTGTTATAACAACAAAAATCTTCCCAGTAGCTGGAGGCTGTGTGTTAAATAAACTAGAAGAAATATTTCCATCAGGAAATGCCAGCTTTTCCCAGCTAAGTCTGACAACTTGATGATTTTTGAAACTTAATCTAAAGTCAGTTTCATATTTATAAATGGGAAGTTATTTTCCTAATTGTGACACATGAAAGTATAAAAAATGTCACATTTGAATTTGACCATGTTCCCTGGTTGAATTTTCAAGTTAAGAATTGTCTCCAAGTAATTTGTTTAAAGTGTTGGGTTAGTGTTTTTGTTTTTTTGTTTTTTTTTTTTTGTCCAAATATCCATCCATTCCTTTGTTTTGGGGAGAAAGGGTTTGTTTTGTTGGTTTATGTTTACTGTTATTATTGATTACATAGGTAAAAACAGTTAAAACCGTTTTTAAGAAAAGCTTTAAGTTTGAAAGAAAAATTTTCCTACAATTTCACCACCTCTACATCTCAAAATGCTTTTATCTCTTTATAATGGGAACTTCCATCTGGGTATAGGTGGAGGCTATCACACACACTGATGTCATTAATAATTCAATTATGCAAACAAGCCTTTCTCAAATATGAACAGATACATTACCATTCTTCACACTTTATCATTGAAGAAATAAGTAACGTATAGTTAGTGTGCAGTCAGAGCACAGTTCTCCACGAGTTCAGCCATGACCTTTCTTCCTCTCACTGACGAGCATCCTGGGGTCCCAGGAAGCCCTTTTTCTAGCTCCCTGCCAACTGCCATTTCCAGATGGTAGAATCAGGTACCAGAATCAAGGAGAGTTGCTTCAGCTTTGGAGCTGAGGCCTCCTGCTCATCAGCAATGCAATTATCTTTGAAAATTTAAATGTGGCACAGAAAAACTGTAGTAAACTGGGAAGTGCTAAAGTGGATTCTGCCAATCAAAGTGAAATGACATCTGGCCTTAGCCCAACGGAGCCCTCCTTTGCACTCTCAGAATGGACGTGCCAAGCCTTGCTGCACTCATTTACTGCGTTGACCCTTGAACCAATTAGTAATAATGGGTTCCCTCCAGCATAGGCCACATTAACAGAGGGCCAAAAAGAGGAGAGCCCACGGCCCACCACAATCTTACGTATACACACTGGGTGCTTAACAACTGTTCACTCTTATCTCTGTGCAGAAAGGCACACAATTAATAAGCTCAATAAATTATCCCAAGTAAATTATCCCAGTAGCCACAATTCAGTTTAAAAAAAAAAATTGTCAGCAGCCCAGAAACCTCCCTAGAGTCCCTCGTCTTCCCAAAGGTAAACATCACCCTAATTTCTAAACCACAGTTTATTCAGTTTTATAGCCATGCACCTCACACAAGGGGAACATCAAATGTTTAATCTAGCACCATAATTTAGATTTGCCCATATTTGAACTTTATTTAAATGGAATTGTGAGATTATCCATGTTGAAGCATGCAGTCACAGTTGATTTGTTTTTTTACCTCTGTATTCAATTGCAAGAATATATTTTCATACATACTGTACCTCTTCTGGTGAAAAACATTTGGACTGTTTGCAGTTGCAAGCTATTTTTAAAATGCAGCAATGAACATGCTCCTACAATGAGCATGCTCAGTGGACATTTGTATACATTTCTGTTGGCTATATATCTAGAAGTGAACTGCTAGGTCCTAAGACACGAATATCTAACTTCATTAGAAATTGCCGATTTTGCTGGGCATGGTGGTGCATACCTGTAATCCTAGCAACTTGGGAGAGTGAGGCAAGATGATTGCAAGTTCAAGGCCAGCCTCATCAAATTAATGATACCCTCAGCAACTTAGCAAGAACCTATATCAAAATAAAAAATAAAAAAGGCTGGGGGTGTGGCTCAGTGGTTAAGCACCCCTAGGTTCAGTCCCCAGCACCCCCACCAAAAAAAAAAAAAAAGAAATTGCCAAACTTTCTCAAAGTGGGGTATCAATCTGAATTCCTACCAGGGAATTCTTAGAACTTAATGGTTTCACAACCTTAATTACACCTGATATTATCAGTCTTTGCAATGTTAGTCTTTCTGACAAGATATAGGGGTATTTCACTATGCCTTTCATTTAAAATTCCAGACCACTAACATGATTTAAGAAGCTCTTTCAAGGGTTGGGGATATAGCTCAGTTGGTAGAGTGCTTGCCTGCATGCACAAGGCCCTGGGTTCAATCCCCAGCAACACACACACACACACACACACACACACACACACACACACAAAGAAGCTTTTCATACATTTAGAAGTCATTGAATATGCTCATTTGTGAAGTTCCTTTTAAAGTCTTGGTTCCCTTTTTTTATTCAATTGGGTTCCTTTTCTCATTGATATGAGGACATTTTTCTATATCCTACACCTGTCTGTAAGTGTCCAGCACACATTGTCTCTCCCTGTGTGACTTGCCTTCCAAATCTCAGTGGTGTCTTTTGATGAGCAGGAGATCCTAATGTTACAGTCCAATTTATCAGTCTTTATTTTATGGTTAATGCATTTTATGTTATGTTTATTTTTGTCTACCCAAGGTCATGGGGACACTTTCAACTGCAATCTTCCAGAAGATTGTTTTACTTTTCATGTTCAATCTACAATCCACCTGGAATTTATGTATGCTATGAAGATGGTTGAGATGGTTTCATTCCAAATAGCTATTTAATTAGCCCAGTACCATTTATTCAAAACACCATCTTTTCCTATTGCTCCAACACCTACCTTTGTTATAGACCAAGTGTTCATCCAGATCTGATTCTGAGCTCTGTTTCTAGCTCTATTCCATTTGATTAAAAAAAATTTTTTTTTTTTAGTGAAGGAAAGTTATACTTGTACTGATATACTACTTTGTTTTAAATTACCAAAATTAAAATAAGACTTTTAATCCACTAAAATAAGTCTTCCAGGCTGGGGTTATGGCTCAGTGGAGAGCGCTTGCCTAGCATGTGTGAGGCACTGCGTTCAATTCTCAATACCACATATATATAAATAAATGAATAAAATAAAGGTTCATCCTTGACTAAAAATATATACATAAAAAATTTTAAAAATAAGTCTTCCAACTTTCTTCTTCTTCAAGATTATATTGGTTATTCTTGGCCATTTGAAACCTCATATAAATTTTAGAATCAAGCTTGTCAATTTCTACCAGAATAGCTGCTGGGATTTTAAATAAGACTGCACTGAATTTATAGATCAATTTACAGAGAATTGACATCTTTATTAAACTGAGTTATTCAGTCCATAAACATAGCCTATCTCTCCATTTACTTAGGTTTTAATTAGTTTCTGTCAGCAATGTTCTGTAGTTTTCACTGTGGAGGTTTTTACACATCTTTCATCAGATTACTAATATTTGATATGTTTTGATGTTATTGTGACATAATTTTCTTAAATTTCCTAATTCTTTGGTTCTGAAATTGAGAGATATAATTTGTTTTTCCACATTAACATTATAGCCAATGAACTTGCTAAATTCATTTTTAAATGCCATTAGTTTGTCTAATTCTAATTAGTTTACAAATTCTTTTGTGTTTCCTATATACACAGTTATGTCATCAGTAAATAACAAGAGTTCCAATTCATTTACCCTTATTTTTTTTTTCATTACCTTCTTACACTGCCTGGAATCTCCAGTACCCTGAGGACTAGAAGTGATGTTAATAATAAGCATATTTGTCTCATTCCTAGTTCCTGAATGAAAACGTTCAATATTTCACTACCATGTATGATATTGGCTGTTTTTTGTACATAACTTCTGTCTGATTAAAGACATTCTCTTATATTCTTAGTTTTCTAGAAAGGTTGTCACTATAAGTATTAATCAAGTATTGAATTATATCAGATTATTTTTCTTACTTGTTGAGATAATTATATGATCTTTCTCCTTTATTTTGTTAATGATATGAATTATACTGATTTGGGGAAGCAAAACCAACATCATGTAGAATATAGTCACAATGTATTTTCCTTTTTATGTATTACTGGATTTAATTTTCTAATATTAGGATTTTTAATCCTAAGGTTTGGGGTACTTCTGTTGATAAGAGAGATTGATCTGCAGCAGTTTTTTTCTTGTTGGTAAAGAACTTGTAAGGTTTTGCATTCATTAAAGTAGTTGGAAGGTGTCTTCTTTCTATTCTCTAGAAGAGTTTATGTGAGTGTTTGGAAGTAATTTGAAACTTTGCTGAAAAAGCTACCTGGGCCTCTACTTGTCTTTATGGAAAGTTTTTCTTTATGGATTCAATTTCTTTGATGGCTATGGACTACTCAGATTACTTCTTTTGTGTCATTTTTGGTCAATTTTATTTCTAGAAATTTATAAATTTCAATCAAGTCATCAAACTTGTTGGCAAAAGTAGTTCATTATATCCTTTTATCTTTTGAATATCTGTTAATAATTGTTTCATCTTTTCATTCCTGATCTCAATCTGTCTAATTCATGTCATTAGCAAAACATCGTGCTTTCTCTCCTTGTGATTGATCTTGCTAAGGGTTTACCAATTTTACCTCTTTTTTAAAAAGATTAATTTTTTTTAAAAAGAGTAACTTTAAAAAGTTAATCTACTCTTAACTTTGGTGCATTCTTCCTTCTGCATGTAATGGGCCCAACTTGCTATCATTTTCCTACTGTTAAAGTGGATTGAGATTATTTTTCAGTCTTCTTTCTCTCCAAATACATACATTTGTATGTAAATTTGTTCTTAAGCATGATTTTAGCTGCATCAAATTGCAGTATGTCATATTTTAATTGTCATTTGGGTAAAAATATTCTTTTATTTTCATTGTTAATTTCTTCAATCCCTGGGTTATTTAGAAGTATATGACTTAATCCCCAAACATCTTTTAAGGATTTTCTAGTTACCTTTTCTAGATAAGGTAACTTGATGAGCAGGAGATCCTAATGTTATAGTCCAACTTATCGATCTTTATTTTATGGTTAATGCATTTACGTTCTGTTTATTTTACTTTTATTTATAATAATTATAATTTATTATAATTAGAGAACATAATCTATATTACTTAAGTCCTTTGAAGTTGAATAAGACTTATTTTATTTACCAGGATAGAGTCAGTTTTAGTAATTGTTTCCTTATGCACTTGAAAAGAATGTGCATTCTGGAGTTATGGAGTCACAGGTTCTCTACCTGTTAGGTCAAGTTTGTAAATCATGCAGCTTACTAATACATTGTGTGCTTGTTCTATCAGTTACTAAGAAAAATGTGTTAAAATTGTCCATTGTGAATTTATCCAATTCTCCTATCATTATTATTATTTTGGGGGAGTCAGGGATCAAACCCAGGGCCTCACACACACTGGGTAAGCACTCTATCACCAAACTAAGTCCCTAGCCCCTCTCCTATTATTTTTGTCATTTTTTACTAGCATTCTAGCCAATAAAATGTACATGAAAGAACTTTAAGGTATAAAAATGGAAAGGCAGAGACAAAATTAAACCTGTTTGCAGATGACATTATTGTTTACCTAGAAAACTCAAGGAAATTTAATTTTTTAAAAGACTACTAAGAACAATAAGGAAATTCAGTAATATTGCGGGGTAGAATGTTAATACAGAGAAGTCAATGTTAGAAGCTAACAGATTATAATAGATTCCATGAACATTAGTAAAAAATAACAAAAAATCCTTAGGAATAAATTCAACAATAAACTTATAAGACATATACTTCAAAATTTGTTTTAAATATTCCGGAAGGAAACAACAGAACACATAAACAAGGGAGAAAGCATACCATAATTTTTAACAAGATGCCTCAATGTCATTTTCCTTTCCTATATCAAAAATATGCTGATATTTCTACTTTGATTTTTAACTTTATCCATAATCTCAAGAATCCTGCAAATGTTCTTTTTTAAAACTGGATAAAGGAGGGCTGGGGTTGTAACTCAATGGTAGAGCACTTGCCTAGTATGGGTGAGACACTGGGTTCACTTCTCAGCACCACATATGAATAAATAAAGTCCATTGACAACTAAGAAAATAAATTTTTTAAAAAAACTAGATAAAGGAATTCTGAAGTTCATATTAAGAAATAAGCAAACAAAATTCACAAAGGAAGCTCTAAGAAAGAAGATCAAAGAAAGGAGGTTTACAGATATAAAAATATTCTACCAAAACTCAGTAATTAAAACAACAGAGTACTGGTTCATAAATAGATAAAACATTAGAAAAGAAAGAAAGGTACAGAAAAAGGACACAAATACCACCCTAGCGGAGAAAGCAGACTACTTCACAGTGAATAGTGGCACGGCGAGCTGCCATATTGAAAGTGCTAATGTTGAACTTGTGTCTATGTTCCATGAGATATTCCAATGGATCAAATCTCTAATATAAAAAAATAAAGGGAGTAAATGAGTGCATGGGACAATTTTGCATAATCTCAGAATACGGAGGGCTGGTTAACTCCCCCAATTCTGAAATCATGAAAAAAAATTGATAAATTCAACTATGTAAAAGGGATTTTTAAACCTCTACATAACAAAAGTAAGCCTCACCAGAATTTTAAAAAAGACAAATGACAAACTATGAAACATAATTATCACTCATCATAGACACAGTATAGTCTTCTTAATATGTAAAAAGCTTTAGAAGTAGATAAGAGAAAAGCCAATAACCCTCAAACAATAGACAAATGTTACAAACAATTCAAAGGATATACAAATCATCCTTAAATATATTTTTAAATGCTCTATTTCACTCATAATAAGATGCATGCAAATTAAAACTACCCTAAGATACCATTTTCCCCATAAAATTGGCAAAACCCCCAAATTTGATAGCACATTCTGTTGCCAAAACTGTGGAAGCAGGCACTCTCGTACCTTGATGGTGGGAGTAAAAATTTGCACAACCCATATGGATGGCAATTTAGTAATAGCTATCAAAAAGTATAAATGTATGTGCTCTTGGATCTAGTAACTCTACTTTGGGGAATTTGTCCTACAGATATATTTGCATATCTACAAAATGGCATGTATACCATTTATTTATTGCAATATTGCAATCAACAGAGAAAAATAAGGGGAAAAAACCCCTGGATACTTGTCAATAGGGGATAGATTAAATACATCCAGAAGAGTATTTTGTAACTGTATGAGGAAATAAGAAATCTCTTTACATATTGATACAGAAAGCTCACTAAGATATATTAAATGAATAAAGCAAGGTACAGAGAGTAGTGGGTATAACATACTAACATTTATATTACAAAAAAGGGAAAAACATTACATTTGTATTGTTGTTTATATTTGTTTTATATTTATTTTCAAAATAAATCTCTGGGAGGGCAAACAAAAGACTAAAATCAGTGGTTAGTTGGCTACCAGGACTGGAAACTGGAAACAAGAATAACCCATATGAAAGAGAAATATTTTGCTGTATGATTTTTTCATACTTTTGGTGTTTTTGCCATGTGAATGTATTAGTATTCAAAAAAAATTTAAATAACTTAAAGGAAAGTAGCATTCTAACAATACTATCAAATACATCTCACGCCATATATAGCTTAAATGCTGTAACTCCACCAAAGCTCTCTGTGCCATTAGTACTAGGTACATCAGTTAGAATGGTTTTGATCATAAGTGCTAAAAGGCTTTACCAATGAGGACAAATTTATTATCCCAATTATCAAAATATCCTAAGTCAGACTGTCCCAGAGCCAGAATTGCCTCTGCAATTTCAAGCATCACAGAAAGACCAGATCACTTAACTGTCAAAATGACAATGTCTATGTCCTCCTGTCCATTACCCTCAAGTTCCCCAACAGATTTTCTCTCAGGTCTAGTTTGCCAGTGGTGTGTAACATGTCCATACCTGAACTGCAGCAAGATGGCACATAATCACAATAATAATAATGGCGAACATATATGGAGCACTTCATATGCACCAGTTCTTACTACCATAAGAATTTTACATACACGAACTCATTTACCCTGAAAAGATACCTATCAGGGAGGTAGTAATATAACCACTTACAGATAAGGAACTGAGGTCAGAAAGATTAAATAACTTGTCAGAGTTGACAGTAAGTGATGGAAATGAGATCCACAATGTCAGTGATCTCTAGTATCCTGTATGTTAGCTGAAATGAGTCTTTGGTGTCTATAGTAGGTGGTTGATTCCATCCACAAGGAAGAGGGACATACAATTATTATTTCTGTCTATAAGCAGTGTTTCTCCTCAGGAACAAATTGTTCAAATGGCAACCTTTGAGTGACATATACCAAACCATCAGTAGCTAATTGCAAACATTCTCACATGTTCTCTTGAGACCTGTGTCTCAATCATTGGGTAGAAAGAAACCAAGACAATGCCTGAGATCTTTCTAGAAGCAATGGCGGCAGCAGCTCCACTAGAGAAATTTCTAACCAATGGTCACTGTGCCTATAGGGGACATTGCTGCAGTGAGCACTAGGGAATAGATGTGCTTCTTCCCATGGGAAAGATAGTAACAGGGGACCCCCTGTGGAAAACCCCTGGGTACTTTCACGGGCGGTCACATACCATGGTTTAACTGCAGCACGAGTTTCCATGTTTCTTTCCGCCCAGGCAGAAATGGTGCTGGGCAGTGGACCTCGCATTTCACTTATCTCAAGAGAGGTGCACCCTCGTAATCCAGTGAAGGCTTTGGTCTGTGAGAAAACCAGCCATGCCTGTGCTTCACAGACAAATTCCCCAGCCAGCTGCACTGCTGGTGATAAAGTTATCACTGGGCATTTTCTTATTTTAGAGTTTTCCAACTTCTCCATGCCTCACTTGTCTCTTGAAAGCCCCCCATTGTGAACTATGTCTAAAATTTTTTAAAAATATTAAAAAGCTTCCATCTTCTAGGACTTTGCATCAGCTAACTCTGCCCTCGTGTGCTAAAAATATTGGGGTTTTATTCTCCTGTCATTAATCCAGTAGTTTTTTCATGTATTCCTCTTTTCATTGAGTCAGAGATACAGTGAGTCAGTTTCCTCACCTCCCAAGCACAGCGCCCAGGGAAGGGGGTGGATATATTCTTAGCCTGAGAGCACTTTGCTCTGTCTTATGTAAATCCCCTGGAGGGAGATGACTGCGATGGAGAGGAGACCAGCGTGAGCAGAGTTGGCAAGAGAATGAAGCCCCTGAACAATGAACCGAGCTCCCGATGGAACACTCTGGCTGCCTGCAGATCTGAACAGAGCTGTTGGCCTGTGGAGAGGAGTAGCAGAAGGGAGGAATTCCTCTCCAAGTTTCCTCCCTCAGAGGTATCAGAACAGTGGAGGGCTGGGGATGTGGCTCAAGCGGTAGCGCGCTCGCCTGGCATGCGTGTGGCCCGGGTTCGATTCTCAGCACCACATACAAACAAAGATGTTGTGTCCGCTGAAAACTAAAAAATAAATATTAAAATTCTCTCTCTCTCTCTCTCTCTCTCTCTCTCTCTCTCTCTCTCTCTCTCTCAAAAAAAAAAAAAAAAAAAAAAAAAAAAAAAAAAAAACAGTGGATCCAGTGGACTCTGTGTCTTCTCCTAAGCCTGGGGGACATGGCTGTGCCCAGGAGGACTCCCAAGCAGAATCGTAAGAACAAGATGGAGTGTGTCTTGCTGGCCATCACAACCAACTTTCCTCAGGCTGCAAAAAGGCCATGGTCATGTTCAGCCCATAATGTTGTAGATTTGCATTTCCCAGAGCCAAGAGAGACGAGGCCATGTATTCTTTAAGGCTGTGCAGTCCGGTGGAGCCATCTGCCTCTGCTGGTTCCATGCAAAAAAAGGGCAAAGATCTCAGAGTCATGTCCACCTTCTGAAAAGCCCCCAGAAGGCTCTATAGCAGCTGCTTTCACAACTCTTCTCTCTGGTGTGGCCGCTGACGTTGGCCAAGTCACATCACCTCCCCCCCGGCCTCCATAGCCCCTCCTTGTGAGTGAGGAGCTAGATTCTGACCTCCATAAGTCTGTCCAGTTCTGAAGTTCCGAGCTTCAGAAGAAGACATCACTTCCTATTTGGAGGGTGAAAGTGCCTTATGTCCCACCCCTGCCTTGGCTTCAGATTCCTTCACCGTCCCTACACAACCCAACGCAGAATCTAGAGGAAATCTGAGGGAGACGCTCTCACAAAGATTGCAACAGTTTCTCACCCTCAGGATGCCAAGATAATCAACGAATTATTTAGAGTGTGATAGGCCAAATAATGTCCCCAAGATGTTCACTCCCAAATCCCTAGAATCTGTGAATGTGTTACATTAATCATGAAAGGAACTTTGAAGGTAAAATGAAGGTTTTTAATCTGTAACCTTAAAATGGGGAAATTATCCTGGCTTATCCAGGTGGGTCCAATCTAAGCACATGAGGTTTTGCCAGAAGAGTATTTTCTTCAGCAGAAAGGAAAAGTCAAAAGAGGTTTGAATCATGAAAGGAGTTAAGGGGCCACATGGAAAACATGAGATGGAAAAGGAGCAGGCATCAAGATCAAATAACCAGCCCTTGGCTGGCAGTCACCAAGGAACTGGGGACCTCAGTCTTGCAACCACAAATGAATTCAGGCACAGCCTGAATGAGCTTGTAAACAAATTCATTCCCAGAGCTTCCAGAAAGGATCTGACACCTGAGAGATTGAGCAGAGAACCCAGCTGACCATGGTTTACCCACACTTCTGATTTAGTACTGCAGGAAACAAATCGGTACTGTTTTAAGTCACTAAATTCATGGTAATTAATTTGCTAGAGCAGCAATAGAAAATGGATATACAGATGTCTCTGGCAATTGCATTACTTTAACATTACTTTTGTCATTTGGAACACCTCCGGCATCTGGCAGTTGGATGGCAAAGCCTGGCAGAGGGGTCTGTGCTCTTCCTGGACACTAATCTCTGTCTTGCTTCCGGGAATTGTTGTGTTTAAAAAGCTCGATCGAACAAAGACAGAAGGAAGGAAGGGAAGAAATAGGGAGGAGGAAGAAAGGGAAGAGGAGGAAAAAAGGGAGGGAGGTCAAAAGGAAGGGAAAGAACTGGTTCTGACATTGTTACTTGTAATTCTCACAGACCTAATCCCCAACACCCTCCTCATAATTAAGAAACATGAAGTTGGGGCCATGGCCATATGGAAGAATAGGGGCTAAGGAATGCCCTGAAGATGTTTTGGAATCCAGGAACTTAAATATCTGCAGAGAACATCTTGTGAGGCCCTTTGGCTGTGAAGATGCAAATGACCCAAGCTGGCTGCCAAGTGTCACCCGGGAGGCCCAGCTGGTGTAGGACTCTGGGCCTAGCTCCATTCTTAAGTCTCCCTCCCATACCACCATGATGGCAGATCACTCAGGTCACACCCAGAGTCTGCTCAGGAGATGCATGGTGGGGATTCTTTCTCTCTCTCTTTTCCTTCCCCTTTTCTTTTCTTCTTTTCTTTCTCCCTCTTCTCTTCCTCCTCCTGTTCCTTCCCTCTCACCTCCCTTTCAAGTTCCAAAGTGAATAATGAAACGAATCCTGCCCTCTTTAGCTCTCCTTTCTCCTATGTCCTTTCAACGCAATATAGTAAGATCATACCATTAATTCTTATTCCTCATAATCAAGAAAAGGAAAGAAGCTAAAGTTTGAGTTCATCCAAAAGTCACCTTTCTCTAGCTCTGGAAAGTCCTCTCATGCCCACATGGGGTCATGCAATTCCACTCACTGTCCCCCACTCTTGTCCCCCTCCTAGCAAGCTCCCATTGCCAGCATAGGCTCTAGGGAAGCAGACAGCTGGGGAACAAGACCAAGGGTGGCCATGGATAATCCACCACAGGGGAAAACATTTGTGATCATCAAGAGCCTAAAGGCCCTGAGAATTCAGGAGTTCTTCCCATATGCCAAAATAATGATAATGACTGAACTCATTCTCCAAATGACCCTCTGAGCACCCAGCAGGGTGACTCCATTATAAAAGTCAACATGCAAAGATTGGGAATAACAATCCATGATCCAGGCCTGTGTTTCAGTGGATGATTTGCTCATGAACATCACAGAGAGAAGAAATATGTAATACGGATTCAGGGGCTAATGGAGATCATCTTCCTAGATGCTCCCCTGCCCACTTCATAATTGCATCCATCTGTCTGTCCAACCATCCTCCAAACCTCACATGCACCCCATATGTGCATAAGCATGTGTGTGTGTGTGTGTGTGTGTATGTGCATGCACGCACACACACACACACATACATACACACATACACACACACCCGTTTTACTCCTGGAACCTCAAACCACTTCTCATCACCAATTCTAGCCTCTGGTGAGTGACACAAAGACAGCAGACCAGTCAAAGGATGCTCCTTCTCATACTGGAGTTAGCTTGCCCACCTCAGAGACACCAGGACCAGGCTAGAAGCAGAGCTAGAAGCAGGAGAAGGAATCAGGAGACCAAATGGGTCCTCCCAGCCAGTCTCATCTGCAGAGGGGAAACCTCTCAGCTTCAGTGTGCCCTTCAGGATCCACTGAAACCTTCCCTACTCTACAGCGACAACCAGCCCTACTGAACCAGGGGCCTGGTCTTCTGGTGTGATTTTTACTCCTGAGGCTGGAGGGAAGAACCTGTCCTAGCCTGTGGAAGGAACATCCCCTGATCTGATCATTTTTCCTTTTTCCAGAGCCATCTGTTGAAAACTATTATTCTGCTGAAACACAAGCTGTGGTTTTATTAATTCCTCTCCCTCTTCCAAACCTCATGATACATGCAAGTCATTTTTCAAAAAGAGAGTTTTAGCATTTAGTCCCTACCCTTTGAAAAACAATATAATAGAAACAAACACTGGGCTAGTGTCATGTGCCGAGCACTGTTCTAAGCACTTCACATTAATGAACTCAGTGAATCCTCATGACAAGCCTATGAGGAAGATTCTCTTACTGTCTCATCTTACAGTTGAGGACAACTGAGGCAAGGGCAGTTAAGTGACTCACCACAGGCCACAGAGTTGCTAAATGGAAAATCTGGAATTCAAATCCAGAAAGCATGCTCCAGAGTGCGGGTTTAATTAAATCATAGCCACTGTGCTTTCAAGGCTCCCAACAATGTGTCAAAGGAACTGCCCCACCTCTAAAAAGATAGAAAGAAATAGTGTGAACCCACAGCACATTGTCCATAAGAGAAAAGAAATGTGTGTTCTCTGCAAAGAATTACTCACATATGCACACATGTTTACATCTTCCTGGAAGATGGAACCAAAAGGCAATTGTGGTACTGATTGGTATGGAAGGAATACCTGGGAGAGTAGAAGGATTCAAAGAGAGTTACTGTATATTTAATTGAATACTTTATCTCATTGATACCCACATTGTTGTTACCTCAAAATTAAGATCGTTGGAAATCTGTGTCGGTATTTAATCTATAACTAAGAACCATATAACCAATAGCATAATAACTCAAATCATCAATTTCAAAATCTCAGTAGCTTACTAAAACAAACTTTTGTTTTTATCTTTCCTGAGTCTGTGGGTCAGTGGGGCTCTGCTCTAAGCTATTTGGATCTGTTTTCTGTACTAAATTCTACTTGGGAAACTTCTATTATGTCCTTCACATAGCAGATGGCAGAAGCCCACGGAGCCAAGCCAAACAGTGAAAGCACATGTAAAGCTGCTACCAACCTCCCTTTGACCTAAGTCCAGTCCAGCTTCAGTGTGGCAGAAAATACGTTCTTCCTCCTCAATTGGAAGGGACCAGAGTCACATGACAAAAGGCATGGGGGTGTAATTATATAACCTGGAAAAAGTAAAGAACTGGGAAGAATCCAACCTACCTTCATAGTGGATCTTCTCCCCAGTGTCTTTCTTCAACTAACAATATCTCAAAGTCAGAAAAGCACTAAAGGAGCCCCATCCGGGTGAAGGAGGGGTTTAGGCACCCTCTCAGAAGGTCAGGACCTTGAGCTCAAGGCTCAGATTTAGCAAAATCAGAGCTGGACTTGTTGTGAAGCGGCAATGGAGTTGTAGGGTAAAATGGGAAGCCAAGCGAAGTGTGGTGAAGAAAATGGATGCTTTTACATTAACCTGCAATTAAAAACCAAGGATAAGAACTGGACATGGGAGGAAACAACCACAAACATCCTTTGAAAAACAAAGAAGATTTATAGTAGGAGCACAGTAACCCTGGATCAAAAAGTCAGTAATTATGAGGAGAAATGAGCAGATTTTAGGAGTCCTCTGTTCTTTTTCTACAAAAAAATAAAGGAACAGAAGAAAGGCAGATGCAGAAAACAAGTCTGGTCTTTTATTTTCAGGCTATTATATTCTGTGATCCAAACCAAAATTCTTATCACACCAACAAATTCCTGTACATTTTTTAAAAACAGATGAGCTAGAATTCATTATACCACACTAAGATTATCATTTCTGTGTATACTTTTTTTTTTTTTTTTTGGTACCAGGGATTGAACCCAGGGGTGCTTAGCCACTGAGCCATATCCCCAGCCCATTTTGTATTTTATTTTGAGATAGGGTCTACAAGTTACTCAAGGCCTCACTAAGTTCCAAGGGTGGTTTTGAACTCACCATCCTTCTGCCTCACCCACTGAGCCACTGGGATTACAGGCATGCACTTCAATGCCCAGCTATGTATATCTTTAAAACTCTTTAATATATGTATCTATATTTCTTAAATTGGAATTATACAGTACATGTTAAACAGTTGTTTTATTACCTTGTAGAGCATGTCAACATTTTAATGTTTATTGATGTCTGGTATTTTAATATTCCACAGAATATTCCATTTTAATTATGTGTCAAATTCAACTTAATAACTCATTATGAGACATTTATAACTCTCCAATTTTTCACTGTTACAAACAGTGGTGTGCTAAACATCCTTGATTGTAAATCTCTACATACTTGTCATTTGTTCTTACCATTCTTTATAATTTCATAGGTGTAGAATTTGGGAGTCAATACTAAAATGACTCCAGGAGAGCTTAAGGGATTTAGTTTCCCCCCCACTGCCAGAAGATATGAGGATTAGCCAGCACACTGTTATAAATGTTGCCCTACTAGATTTATGCAGACCCACATTAAACTCAGGAAATAAGCGAGAGTCCAGAAGTACCACATTTTCCAGAAAACTGACTCAATGGGCAAATTCTATTATTCTGCATCACCTTTGATGCACACAAGAAGATAAAAGATGAGTACAATTGGTTATATATCAACCAAAACAAGAAAAATGAGTCTATAGAATCAACATGACTCCATGTTTCAGTACATCCTTTCAAGATAAACTATTTCACTTAAAAGATCTTTTTTTAATAATCATTGCAATACATATCATGGATTTTAAGAAGTCAAACGGCAAATACATTATAAAGTAAAAAGTAAACATATATATGTGTGTTTGTGTGTGTGTGTGTGTGTGTGTGTTATGCAATGAATAATACCAGAAAGGTAACTATATGGGTCATAAAACTTTTTAATTATATAAACATTTGAAATTTATTATTTAATGATAAAATAGTAGCAAGATATTAGTGAGATGTACAAATGTATCACAACAGTAGCACAAAACTCAGAAAAGGAGAAAATGCAGTATGATATTGTAGGGTTCCTATACTATAAACAGAATGGAATGATATCACATAAAGATAGATCTCAGATAGAAATTATGTGTTATATAAACACCAAAATTAAACCCACATAAAGGGTTTTAGCTAATCAGCCAACAAAGTAGGTAGAATGAAAAACAAAACAAAATAAGACAGAAAAAAAGAACAAAGAACAGAGAATACAGATAAAAAATATATAATAATAAATAAATAATAAAGAAAAAAACAAAAAAAGAGTTGAAAAAAATAGTAAAAAGTTAGATTTGAATCCAGCCATATCAATTATTCCCATTAAATATAAATGGTCTAAACATTGCAATTAAAAGCAGAGATTGTCTAGCTGAGTAAAAAAAAATCTTTAAAATAAGACCAAACTAAATATAGAAACCCACTTTAAATAGGAAAACAATAAATTAAAAGTAAAAGGATATGATGAACATACTACATTTAATATCCAAAGAAAACTGGAGAGGATATTTACCATTAAAATAATTCCAAAACAGCCCTATAGGGGCTAAATCTAAGGCTCAAATACTCCTAACGTATATTTTAATCAATTTTACCATATTAGGGGATCAGTTACAACTCAAGAGAAAGGAAAGTGTCCCTTGGGGCTGAGTTTCATCAGAGAAAAGGTGATGTTCTCTTGAGGACCAAATATGTAGGTGTTATAGCCAGTCCCAGCCAGGGTCCCAATTTTAAATAGCCATTGTCACTTGCTGCATATATGAGTGAGAAAAACCAGTCCTTGCCTTTGGTTTACCAACCTGACACTAAATGGAGCACAAATAACCTATCTCCACCAAGCTCTGCCCAAGTTTCAGGTTTATAATATCATTACTTTAAGTTACTAAATTTTAGGGTGATTTGTAACACTGTAATACCCACAACAACCTTTTTCACTCCATCCCCAACTGCTGCTAACATTTATTATCCAACATCCTGAGATGACCGCAGAAGTCAGGTAACAGTTTTTCAATAATTTATACTGCCTGAATTTATAACATGCACTCAAAAATGATGAGCAAGATGTTGTGCAAATTATATTGTTATAGGGTGTATTTTGTGCATGCACAACTACCTAACAACAAATACCATTAGTATGCACAACTCTAATGCACCAATTTCAAAAAATGTGGAAAAAAATAAATTTTAAAAAGAGTTAAAAAATTAATTGGCATTGTAATGTTTAAAAACTGACAAGAAAGTGAATGAACAAATGGAAAAATTGAGGCAAATAGGCTGAGGTAACTTTTCCTGAGATCCCCTCTTCAAATCCCAGTTATATAAACCAAATTAGAATTTTTTTCCCCTTAACATTCCCTAGGTTCCTTCTTTGAACCCCAGGATGCAGGCTATAACATAGAAAGGTTCAAATTCAAGTTGTATCATCTTCTTGCTCTGTGATGTGGACAAGTTGCTTCACTATATAAAACAGATACTGTATACATTAGAAAAGATAATGAATACTAAAGTGTTTGACACAGTGCCAAACAGTTAACAGCTGTTCAGTAAATACTGTTGTGATATTCAGTATTAGCACAATTTTCATTGTCATGTAAAAGATGTCACGGTCAGCTTCATGGTCATGTGACCTATACAGTCACTCAGAAAGGTCCCAATGCTTGTTATAATGCTTTCTGTCACCATCTTGCAATTCATAATTTTCTCTTTGTACTTGTTTTCATAAGTAAAATCCAATGGGATAACAAAGTGTTTCATGAGCATTCAACACTCACACAATGTGCATGTCTGCTACTTTCCTTACCATCCATTCCCAGATATCATTACAAATGTCCTTTTAGCACAGAATTCTACTGGAGCCACAATGCAGACGAGTACAGCAGGATTCAAAATGAGTACAAGATAACAAAGTTATATCTACAGCTGAGTAACTGGAGACAGCCCCAAGAGGTCATCTGAAGACACTGGAATTCTAAGGAATACAAGCTACCAAGGAACCTGTCACATTCATCCACATCCTTCCTTACTTGGGCTATGTCCTGTATTAGTCAACTAATTACTCAGAAAATAATTGGACATAGAAGATATATATAATATATATATACATATTATATATATGTACATATATACACACACATACATACACACATGCATACACATATATGTATATATATATATATATACACATCTAGGGGGAAGAGAGAGAGAGAGAGAGAGAGAGTAATGCTATCCATAGTTCCTTCTCTTTCCAGACCTTCCTTACTCATGAGTAAGCCATAGGTGGAAGCAGTAGTAGAATGTGCCCATACCCAGAAGCAAGAAGAGTCATATTCATTTCATGCAGCATTTCCATTGTTCTGGTAAGAACAAAATACATATGCATATATGAGCTGAGAAATATAGTTTGTATAATTTTGGTGTCTCTGCAAGTGGATTAAATGCTCTTATATTTGCATTTAAATCCATCATTGCATTACATAAAGCTGAACTGTAAAATTCATGCCAACAATTTAAATTGTTAATCTTTCTTTACTTAGAATGACATTAAATAGCAAATTTTTTTTAAAAAAAGAAAACACTATGACAAGATAAAAGGGAAGAGAGGGAAAGACTGGGGAAGAGAGGGAAAAGCTTTAAATTTTAATATATACCTTTAACAATACTTTTTATCCTGCTCTTTGAACAAAGGGCCCCACATTTTTCTTGTGTACTGGGCCCCACACATTCCTAGCTGGTCCTGAAAGATGAAGTCTATTCTATGATGATGCAATAATTGCAATAATTATAATTCATAGGAAATCACACATAATCAAAAACGAATTATAAAAATAGTTGCTTTGGGGGCTGAGGTTATGGCTCAGTGGTAGAGCGCTCGCCTCGCATGTGCAAGGCCCTGGGTTCAATCTTAAGCACCACATAAAAATAAATAAATAAATAAAAAGTTATTAAAAAAAATAGTTGCTTTGTTGGAAATAAGAGGTTATAGACTAGAGAATTTTGGACTCATCGAAGACATTTCCTGTGGAAATTTCACAATAGGGGAAGATTCATAGCTACAGGTGTATGGCTACAACATTTCAATGTCAACTAGCAAATTCAGCATATTGAACACATCTACCTTTTTCTCAAAAACTAAGGGTCTTAGCTGGGCCCAGTGGCACATGCCCATAATCCCGGCAACTTGGGAGGCTGAGGCAGGAGGATCTTGAATTCAAAGCCAGCCTGTGCAAAAGCAAGGCTCTGAGCAACTCAGTGAGACCCTGACTCTAAACAAAATACAAAATACGGCTGGGAGTGTGGCTCAGTGGTCAAGTACCCCTGAGTTCAATCCCCAATATCCCCCTCCAAAAAAAGTAAGGGTCTTTCTTTTTCTATTACTACCAATGTCATCAGTAGTAAGATGCGACTTTTTCATTTATGGTCAGGTTAAACAATGCAAGAAACCATTCCAACAAAGCAACTATGTCTCCTTTCTGCCCTGTTTCCATTCCCTTGTGGGTACTACCTCCTTACTGCTGTGTGTTCCCTCTCACCATAGCTTTATCATCTCTGGCTCTGTAATGCAAACCATGTTCCCAAAATAACATACGATTTCCATCCAATTCTTATCATGAAACACTGAAGGAAATGTCTATAATTATGATATTGTACTTCAAATTCCTGACAGACTAAAAAACATCAAGAACTGAGAACCCAAAAATTAAGGTTCTATCTGAAAAAGAGCAACTCCAAAGCTCAAAAGAACTTTAAACAGGTTTCCCCATGTCACCACCAGAAGGTGGTTCATCAAATCAAGTTCATTCTCTTCATATTATACCTGTGGAACTTGAAGCCTGGAAGCCATGAGCAACTCCTGCAAGGTACTAAATCTATAGGGACAGAATGAGTTACCTGAACCAACACCTTGACTCCTTGTTGAGACTCCTTCCACCCCACCTCAATAAAACACACTTTTCAGAATAATTCTTTTGGGTTAACTTCTCCAAAGGAGTATCCAAGTCACTGAAAGGAAAATCCTAGACTCTTCCTCTGATTCGATTCAATTTAATTTAAAATGAAACAGATCTTCTCATCAAAAAAAAGTTAAAACTAGTAAAACTACCCTATAAAAAGCATTCACTTTGGATCTTTGGCTAGCACTTTAACAGTTGTAAGATAACATTCATTTTTAGTTTCTTAAATCAATAAAGTATAACAGAACCAGCAAGAGCCTTTCTTTGTGTCCTCCTGGTGCCTCAAATTCAGTTAAGGCAATTATGAACCTCAACACAGACACATATGCTCCATCCAAATGTCACTTTCTGTGAGTCAGTTCAATAATGATTATTGGCAGAGTGGCTAGCCATGTGCCAAACACTATCCACCGCCCAAATTACACACCCAGCAGGTGAAAGACAAGACCCCTACCTTTGTTTTATAAGCATGTGGGGAAGATAAGCACGGGAGGGGCCAAGCATGACAGGGTGTCACACACCATTCATAAGCTGAGGGCTGGAAGACCACTCCAGAAAGACCTGAAGGATATTTGCAATTTGCTGGTATTCAGAAGGCTGAGGCAGGAAGATTGTGAGTTCAAGACCACTCTAGGTAACAAAGCAAGACCCTATTTTAGGGGCGGGGGAAGCAGGTGCGGTAGCATATGCCTGCAATCCTAGCAACTGAGCAGGCTGAGACAGGAGGATCTCAAGTTCAAAATCAGCCTCAGCAACTTAGCAAGGCACTAAGCAACTTAGTGAAACTCTGTTTCAAAAATAAAAACTAAAAAAAAGGCTGCAGATGTGGCTCAGTAGTGGTTAAGCAGCTCTGAGTTCAATCCCTAGTACCAAAAAAAAAAAAAAAAAAAATTAGAAGGGATTCAAAGTTATCCCTGTAACATACCATTTCTACTCCTTTGCATTGTAACACGCTCTTTAGGACAAGAGAAAAAGAAATACACAGGTGGTCCTATGTACTCACGGGTTCTAGATCCACGATTCAACCAAGTGCAAATTGAAATATTCTAAAAACTAATGCATCCTTATTGAACATGTACAGACTCTTTTACTGTATTCCTTAAACAACAGAGTAACAATCATTTACATAACATTGACATTGTATTAGTATTATAAGTATCTAGAGATGATCTGAAGTATACAGGAAGATATGTGTATGCTATATGTAAATACTACACTGTTTAAACAAAGCACTTGAGCATTTGTGGATTTGTGGTGTCCAGGGGGTCCTGGAACCAATTCCCCATGGATACTAAGGGACCACTGTAGTTATAACTGATACTGAGGAGAAAAGGAACATACCTTCAGTCTGTCTTAGGACTATCACAATCCAAAGGAACCTATCCTACTGACACACTGATACACTGATCCCAAACTCCTCTTCTCTTATCTGTTGTTTAAGCCACCTGGTTTGTAGTACTTTGTTACAACCCCAGGAACCGGTAACCTTGCCAGGCCTGGAGAGGAGGCTCAAGGCCCTACTCCAGAGCTCCATGTTTCTCTCTTCTGCTGTTTCTCTCTTCAGCTTCTCTGGGTATCATTTTGTCTCTCCAGGTATCATTTCTATTCCTATTTACAGTTTTCCTGTTATGTGATTTTCATCACAATTAGAAATTTTAAAATCATCTTAAAATTGGAAATAAGCCTAACCAGGAAATGTAATTTAAAGACTAATTTCAACGACTTTATCAAGTTGCTCAGACCAGATATGAATACCACTTAATTCTTAAATGCAAAACAAATATGTAATGAGACTTTTCCTGATGAGACAGTTCATGAAGATCATCAAACAACTAATTCGATCAAGTAACAGATTTGGAAAAAGACCAAATAACTTAGGGTCCCACCGTTCATAGATGGCAACAGAACTGGAATTGGAACACAAGGCTATCTTTGTCAGAGTCCAAAACACTGGGTCACCCCTACAGTGAGGCAGAGGCATTAGCTACTGGGTAAACAGGAAGTGAAAGAGGAGAACAAAAGTCATAAAGAAGACCTCATATAATTAATTGTTGTAAGAACTAAATGAGGATGTAGGCAAAAAGTCTGAGACATTGGAGGTGGATATTAATCCCCTCTGTTCCTGTATTAGTCAGCTGTCCACCATTGTGAGAAAATCAACTTAAAAGGAGGAAGATTTACTTTGGCTCATGGTTTCAGTTCACGGTTAGTTGGTGCCATTATTTCTGGGCCTGTACTGAGGCAGAACATCATGGTGGAGAGTACATGGTACGGAAAAACTGCTCACCTCCTGGCAGCCAGAAAGCAGGGAGAGAATAATAGACAGAGGGGGAAAGAGAGTAGAGGTGAGAGACAAGATGTACTCTTCAAGGCCAGGCCCCACCTTCTACAGTTTCACTACCACCCAACAAACCATCAGCTGGGGACCAAGCCTTTGTTACATGAGCTTTTGAGAAACATTTAAGATACAAAAACTGTAACAGATGCCCATGTTGCCCTGCACGGCTCCAGCCTGGCACCTTCCTGGGAATTAGTTTAAATGACTGCCCTTCCCAGGAAAATTCCCTTCTGCATTTTTTAAAAAGAATTTAACCTTTATTTATTTGTTTTTACGTGGTGTTGAGGATCAAGCGCTCTACCGCTGAGCCACAATCCCAGCCCTCCTTTCTGCATTTTAAGTAGAAGGCCCAGAGTTACAGGCACCAGGTCAGATGGAAGACAATTTGGGATTCTGTGTAGACCCTTAGGTAATGGAAAGAAGCCACTCAATTCTTCCTAGTCGAAAGGCCAGCCAAGCACAGCACTATCCTCCTCCCCGAACTTCCTCAGCTTGTGCCTGGGGAAGTAATTCATGGTTCTTTTGTCCTGGGGGACAATAGCAGACTTCCCCTGGCTTAGGGGCTCACTAATGGCTCCTAATAAGCACCTAACTGGGATGAGGCCTGGGCCCACATCTGCTCTGAGGTCTGCCTTTGCGTGCCAGCTTAGGGAGTGCCATTTAAAATCTGTCCATCTCTGAAGACAGCATCTCAGCACATGACAGCTGAGCCTGGGGAAGCAGGATGTTACAGACAGAAGTGTCCTTTCTCATGACACATGCAGAGCAGCAGGAAGAGCCTGCCTGCCAGGGAAGAGGCCACGGAAGTGAGCAGTAAATAACACAGTGGCCTAGAGAGCACCAGCTTAGAGACCACGTCGCACCAAGGAACACCCTCAGTTGGGCACAGAAGAGGAGCGACAGCTAACAGTGTAATTGCATTGACTCAGACCTTGTTCCCCCTGAGTGGTTCATTCTCTAATATGTTCAAACTTTTGTTATAAAAGGAAAGTAATTCTGCATTCAGGAAGCACTATCGATCCTGGCTAATTTGCTCCATAAGGGGCAATTTCAACAGACAGTCAGGTTGCCATGGTAACATTCCTGTTTTATTTATAGTAACAAGTTCAAGGTATGGGCTATGAGAGGAAACACATCTCCATTCTTGCTGTGATTCTCAGGCTGTTCTCTGAGCAGACTGGTGTTTGGAGGAATCCTCTAAAACCGAGAGATGGGATGGGATGGGGGCTTTAGCTTCCACTTCCAGCACACACCTGGAGCAACCTTGCTTTCATCTCCTTACATCTTTGGGTTCTGCTGGTTTAAAATAAATAAATAAATACAACTGGAGAGTTGGTTTGTTTTGTTGGTTTGGGGGGTCGCCATTTTTTTGTTTGTTGTTGTTGTTGTTCTTTGTTTGGAGTTGCAGTCTTTTTTTTTTTTTTAATCTTTTCTTTTTGGGAACTGGGGATTGAACCCAGGGCTTCATGTATGTGAAGCAAATGCTTTGCCACCGAGCTATACCCCAGCCCTTCAGCTGTTTTTCAGGATGTCCTTGATACCAAAGAAGAAAAAGAAGAAGAGGAGAAGGAAAGGAGGGAAGTGGGAGGGGAAGAAAACACCATCGCAGCTAATACTGACAGAAGAAAAGCTGCAGTTGTCATCCACAGTCCCCCACCTGGACTCTGATTTGAGCACAGGCCACGCTCATGCCTGTGTGGTAGGGGTGATCCTTCAGGTTGCCGTCTCCCTGTATCCCTATCTGACACTGTGGCCCCAGGGAAGGTGGAGGTGACAACCAGCAAAGGAATGAGACTTTATGGGAAGTCTACTTGATTTTGATTATAAACTAAAACTCTTCAAAAATATAAGGTTATCAATTTTAAAAAAGACATGCATTAAGGGGCTGGGATTGTGGCTCAGTGGTAGAGTGCTTGCCTGACATGTGTGAGGCTCTGGGTTCGATTCTCAGCACCACATATAAATAAATGAATAAAATAAAGGTCCATCAACAATTTAAAAAATATTTTAAAAAAACATGCATGATCCCCGAAAGCAAAGACAGATCCCATCCCCCATCCATTGGAGACTGTGAGCCAGAAAATGCTCATGAAGAGGGTAGTTTCTCTTAAGATGTGAAGATTTCCACAAAGGAAGAGGTAAATGAAGTTGTTACAAAGGGAGGCAACATGGGCAAATGCAGAGCAAAGGCGAAGGCCGGATGGTTGGAATGGGTAGCAACTGGCTTTGCCAAGTCTTTCAGAATTCAGGTGAATGGTGAGAAATATATTAGAAATGGCAGTACATTCATTTGTTAAACAACAATTATTGAATGCTTGCCACATGCCATGTACCGTTAAAATAGGAATAGAAGAGTGAATGCCCCCATCTGCACAGAGCTTATATTCTAGTGGCTGTGCTGCAGGGGTCTTCAATACCAGAGAAGGGGTTAGTACTTAACTTATCAGGCACTGGGGAGCCAGAGAAGGTTTTTGAGCAGGAAAACAAACATTTTTCTTGGAGGGGGGCAGTACCAGGGATTAAACTGAAGGGCACTCAACCACTGAGCCACATCCCCCATCCTATTTTGTATTTTATTAGAAACAGAGTTTCACGGAGTTGCTTAGCACCTCACTTTTGCTGAGGCTGACTTTGAACTCATGATCCTCCTGCCTCAGCTTCCCCAGCTGCGGGGACGACAGGTGTGCGCCACCATGCCCAACTAACATATATTCTTGTCTTTGCAGTTTCCCATGGTAACCAAAGAACAACAGCTTTTGTTTATTTTACTGTAATGAAAATTCATAAAGTGTATTAGCCCCTCAAGAAATCTAATACTGCTTCACTACTGAACATGTTATAAAAGCCCAAAATCATTATATAAATAGTTCTCAACTAAAACTGAGGGGCAAGGCACTTCCCTGCTGCTCAGTAATCTGATGGGGGAATTTCAAACTGTCTGAAGTTTAAACTACATGCCAAACTCTCAGACTTCTCTCTAGGATGGCAATGACAACCTCCACTCTTATCTTCCAGGATTTGGTCAGAAAAAAAGAAACCATCCAAGGTATTTCAATGAAAGGATTAATACTGGAAACTGCACTAAAATTGTTGAAAAGGCTGGGGAAGCAAAGATCAAGGAAATATGCTATTAGCTTCCAAGAAGTCTGGAATTGCAGTAATTTCAGAAAATACTCACTGATGATCCTCAGCCTCCTGCAACACCAAAAGAGACAATTTTCAGGAGGGTACCCAACGAGTACTGCAAAATTTCACATCTGCCATTGACCAAAACCTACATGCTTGCCTGCAGCTACCACAGGAGCAATAACAATTTTGTTTTTCTTCTTCTTTCCTTGCAGAGTTCTTCTTATTGGCAGAATGTAGAGCAAAACTCTGATCCAGAGGGATGCTGGGCATAGTTGCCACACTTATCATACAATACAAGAGAAAGCATAGGTGGAACTAGGGATGAGAGATGATTGCCAAAAAATCCCTACTGTGAGTTGAATTATGTCTCCCCCAAAGATGTGTTTAAGTCCCAACCCCTGTGAGTGTGACCTTATTTGGGATTTTGCAAATGTAGTCAAGTTAAAATGAAGTCATACTGAATGTGGGTGACCCTAATCCTGTGATTGGTGTCACATACACAGGTAAATTCAGAGACAGGAGATGGTACCAAATGCAGAGGAAGACCAAGGTTGGAGTAACATATCTACAAGTCAAAGAAAGCCAAGGAGTGCCAGCAAACTTCAGAACCATTCAAGGTATTTCAATGAAAGGAAGAGGTGAGGAAAGATCCACCCCTAGCACCTTCAGAAGGAGCATGACACCTTTGTTTCAGACTTGTAGCCTCCAGAACTGTAGGACAATAAATTTTTGTTGCTTTAAGCCACTAGTATATGGTAATTTGCTAAAATAGTCCTAGAAAACTAATGCAACCACAATCACACACACACACACACACACACACACACACACGCGCGCGCGCGCGCGCGCGCATGTGTGCACAAGTATTCTAAAGCCTACTGTTCTAATAAGCCACTGTTACAGATAGGACATGTTGTAGAACAGAGGTTGGGTGGAATGATTAGAAGATGAATAACTGCAGTTTGGGATGGGTACCCCTACATTTAGTGTCACATCAACATGGAGATATAGGACAAGAATCCTCCTCCACTATAGTGGTAGCCCAAAATGGACATGAGTACCTAAAAGATAATCCTGCATTCACCAGATATGAAAAGCTGATGACCTTTTCAGTCTTGGTAATTGCTGAAGGAGCTATGTGTCTCCTGCACAAATTGGCACACAAAGTATTTTTCATTGATTTGCTTGGTGTACAGCTATGCTGACTTAAAAGCAGCTAGAAAATCCATTTCTAAAATAGAAGGGCCCTCTTATAAAAGCATATCTAGTTACCAAGTTCTTGATGTTCTTGGATCCAAATGGTATTGGAAGGGGAGGCAGAGCCTATCTCTGCTCTCCATCTTTTCCTCAAGCCATAGGTCCATGAGTCACTTCAGTCACACTACCCAGGATGTTTGGTATATTCCTTGCTTCAAGGGTCATCCTTTCCTTAGACAGGTGTCCCAGAATTAAACAGAAGAAGCCTGGGAGTGGGCAAGTTGGCAAAAGGAAGAGAGGACTGTTGGGCTGTGGTATGTGGGTGGAAGTAAGACATAAGATGATACCAGAAACCTGCAAATATTGTGCCTTCAATCTGAGTTCTAAAGAAACCCATGTTCCTAGGTGGTATCAAAGAGACCATAGACTCTTCATTTCCCCGGGCAGTATTTCTCCAACAGAGTGAATCTCAGAATTTTAAAAAAAAATTATAAAGAGCAACCATAGTCCTAAACATGAGAAGACTGGACACAGCACCCACTTTTGTTTGGCCATCAGGGAGGATGACCAAGAAGCAGAATTGAGCATTATTTATTTGGCCCAGTCTGAAGGCAGGGAGCTACTGATCACGGAGTTCCTTTCCACATGACTAGAATGAGTTTCAGGTAATGCTTGTGATTTCTTCCTTGTCTTTAGCAACAAGGAAGCTGCACACTCCACAGGACTCTTTCCTCAGTCAAATGACTAGACATGTTGGAGAACTTCCATGAGCAGAAAATCTCACCACCTTTTCCAATTACATGAAACTTCATGCCAAAAGACTGTCAGAGGTGGGCCTTTGACTTGCAGAATTTTCCTACTAAAACCTTGCAAGACCAGGCATATGTTTGTTTTTTTCCATTCCAACCTGTCTCTGGAGGCTTCTCTGTGAAAGGCAGCCCAACAATGAGTGCTGTGGTACTGACATGTTCTGCCCTAAGCCAGACTCCCAGATACTTTGGCTGCAGGCTCATCTTTACATGATGCTTATCCAGGTTTAAATCTTTGAGTCTCCTGTTTGACATCAGCCCAGGAAAATGCAGAGGCAATAATCAGCTAGTGACTGCACATTTGCAGGTTTTGCCCAGAGGTGATTTCTTTTCCCTCATCAAAATTCATTACCATGAAGATGGTAGGTTTTCTCATTAATAACCATGACAGTGACCAGCCCTCCTCATTTATCAACTTATTGCTCATCCCAAATGTCAAGTGATCTAATATGATTAGGTAGCTATGTGCAAGTGTCTCCCAACTCAGCCCGCTTCTGGACAATCTAGGAGACAACCTGGCTTTACCTCTGCATAACACTGAATCATCATTAAGGACTCTTCACAGGTCTGTGGAATCTTAGAGCTCAGTGGAATCTCAATATTAGTCAATCTATTCTCCCTGCCTCTAGACAGAAATGTATGCAGGCTATTTAGGATAGCAGTCATATCTAATCCACACCCACAACTATGGATATGTTATATATATATATTAAGTGCCTTATGGTACACTTAGTACTTCATATTAGTACTTCATATGCACTGGAACTACTCCTGGGGTATTATTATTCCCAGTTTATAATGGTGTAAATCAAGCTTGAAAGAGGTTAAATAACTCATCAAAATCAATGGCAGAGGTGAAATTTAAACAGGCATTTCTGCTACCCCAGAGGGTGTTTGCAACTAGGAGAGTTGTGTTGTTGTTGCTGTGTTTGTTCTTTTCACATGAATCTGTGCTATCTATCTTTCAATCGTATTGGAAAGTATTTTGAACGTGTACAAGATGCACATTCTTTTCTTCATCTTTTAATTAACTGGATCTGCAAACTCTGTTTCTCGTGCATCCTTGGTGTTTCCCAACCCCTCCTCTGGGCAAGCTCTTCCTAAAAAGTCTAATTTTAATGCCTCCCCTCACAATGTGCAGTGTGTGCCCACTCTCCCTTATTTGGTCTTGAGGGAAAGCAGAGCAGATGCTTCCTATTTCTTTTTTACACAGTTGAAGATTGCTGACCATGTGTGTGTGTGTGTGTGTGTGTGTGTGTGTGTGTGTGTGTGAGAGAGAGAGAGAGAGAGAGAGAGAGAGAGAGAGAGAGAGAGAGAGGAGAGAGAGAGAGATTTCTAACTGCAGAAAGGAAGGTAATTCTTTTCTACAAGTAATTTGGAAGAGACCTACATTGGTAGGTGATCTCCATCTTCTCTGCATATTCAGGTGGCTTCAGTTTCATTGCTAAGTGTCACAGTCAAAATGGAAGACATTTATATCACCACAAAGCGCCAATGACACTCTTGTCTTATGAATAAACAGCTTCTACTCCTTATGGCCTATGATTCATGGCCCAGACTGATCAAAGTCGAAAAAATTAACATAACATCCAAGCTTTGAGTAATGAAGACTTAAAGAAACTACAGAGAATCCATTTGTCTCTGAAAAAGTCTTCCAGGAATCACCAGATTAATTTATCAGAAACAGCAGCAAATCTGGCTTTGAGGGCAGTTGCATTATTTCCAAATAGAGGATGCGTCTCTTAACTTCCCTGCTTTAAAGATAAGGGACATTTAAAGGGGAAAACAAGATTTTCAATAATTCTGGGTTTTTTTAAATTTACACATAAAAATCGTACATACATATTTATGGTGTACAATGTGATGTTATAATGTATACATTGTGGAAGGATTAAATCAAGCCAATCAACACAGCCATCTCCTCACATACTTGTTTTTTTGTGATGAGAACATTTAAGATCTGCTGTCTTAGCAATTTCAAACATACATTAACTATAACCACCATGCTGTACAATAGATCTCCACAACTTATTCATTCTAAAATGACTGATATTTAAAATTTGTTAAATTTGTTAAATGCTTAATTACCTAGTTTGATAGAGTCCTCTGGAGGACTAGCTAATTAAGTGTGTATGATTTCTAACAGCACTACATCATTAGTAGCAGCTATGCACTTAGTACCATTTTAATCTCCTTCTGAGTACTAACATATCATAAAAGGTGTCACAGACCAAGAACACGTTCATTTCAAACACCTAAATGTAGGACAGTCAGATATTTTTCAGGTGTCAGGGTACCAAAGTTGGCTCTTTGAAGGGCATAGAAGCCTTTCAAAGACTTCTGTGGGTTACTTTCTATCTTTAGAGAAAACAGATCACTAAATTGTGTTCAGTCAGATTTTAAAAGACTTTTATACTCCCACCCCAGTCGGAAATATTGTGTCTGGTGGTACCTGGCCACTACTAATGCAGCAGAGATTATAGGTCTAGAAATTTGCATTTTCAGAAGTTCTTCCAATGATTTTCATGCCCAAAGTCATTATAGACTGTGTAGTTCCTAAGTAGACTTGAGACTTGAGCCAAGAGAGACCCACATGGGGATGAGCAAGTTTGTCTCAAGGAGGAGGAAAAGGCCAAGAGGTGATGTTGTTCCTGGTCTCAACTCAGTTTAAGAACTGCTCAGCCTACGGACAGGGTCGGGTAGCAGGTGAATCCACCTCCTGTATTGGAGGCACTATGGTACAGCAGAGGAGAAGAAAGCAAGCATTCTTGAGTCACCACCTGGCTGGTAAACCTGACTCTGCCTCTGGTAAGCTGCAGGAGCTCAGAAAGTCACAAAACCTCTCTCAGTCTGTTTCCTCACTTCCACAACAGAGATAAAATAGTAGCTACCACATAAGGATGTTGGAAAGTTTGAAAGAGGTTTAAGTGCTTACCACAATACTTTATTCCTAGTATGCAGAGGCTTCTGTTATCTCTCCATTGTGACCAAGGGTGGACGTAGATGTATGTGCCCGAAAAGGAAAAACTTTTCCTCTACCCTCTTGGGTTTAGTAAATGGAGACCTGCAGATTTAACAGACCAAAGACAGATTCACAGAAAAAAAGGAATACAAAATGTCTTGATTTTTTTTTTATTTTATATGCTTGCTGGTTCCTAGAAGTGTTTGCCTAAAGGAGCTCATAGTACTTCTTAACAAAGGAGAGAGAGTTTGAGCTTCGGAGAAAAAGGATTATATGAAAGTGACCCAAAAAATATATGGGGGAATTAATGGAAGGTGATATTCTAGCGAGGTTACTTTCGCAGATAAAACTTAGTGCCAGTTCTCTGTCTCCAGTGATGAGGGTCACGTTCCTCATTCTGGTACAGGAGAAAGAGACTTGATGCCACCTTCACAAGGGGAAATTCATGGTCTATTTTAGTCAGTAAAGGAAGACCAGAGAGCTCTTCCTGCTTTCAACTCAAAATAATCCTTATGTCAAAGTGGCAGGCAACAAGGTGGCATATCCCAATCTCCCTCATGTGTCCATGGTAAAGTCTGTAGCCTGGACACCACAAGACCTCACGATGACCCATTGGGCCACCCACTCTCCAGGATGTGAAGCAAGTGGGTCAAAATAACAGTAAAAGTTTGAGAACTACAGTGATTTATAATAACTTGGCATAATTTCTCGGTGAACACCTGGGAATATATATCATATGAGTAAAAGATATGGGTAATATAAGTTGGAGCTGCTTATAACTGACAGATCATTGCCTAATGGAAGAATCCCTTGGCTGGGTCTCCTAACAGAATCTCAGGCCCTGGCCAATCATGGCACTTCTCTGGGCTACACTTCCCTCACCTGTCACAGAGGTGTCACGATACCTTCTTCAGAGCACTAAGAGAATTAGATATATAGTAAGGAACTCGGGGCTGCTCTTCCCTCAAGCATTATTTTACCCCATCTCCCTGCAGGGATTGCTGAAATATGAACTTAAATGACAATAGGTAGGCCATATATCCCCAGCTCTTTATAACTCACACCAAAAAAAGTGACCAGGAAGTCTTTGCTTTATTTATTTTTGTGTATGGGGTTTTATTTATTTATGTGTTATGCTGGGTTTGGTAGAAAGAGAGAGGGGAAGGAAAGAAAAGGGGGAAATGAAATATTTACAGAGAGCAAATAGGCTTTTCCTGAGAAAGCTTCAGTGATTGGGGAGGCAGCAAAGCTGACGCCAGATTCCACTTCTGCCTTATTCCTCCCAAGCAGTGGTCCCCCAGGAGGAGGTTAGGCCTTGGGCCAACCCCAGGAACAAGCAGGGCTCTCTCAGGACTATTTATAGTGTGGGGCTGGTGGGCAGATCTTTTCTGATGGGGATATTTCCAGCTCTTTCTAATTCAAAACAGCTCTTGACAGCCCTGGGCCATAACAGTGTGTGTTTAAGTGCTTTTACATATCACTATCCTGGGTCTCACTGGATGCATAGATTAAAACAATATTAGTCATCATTGTTTACTCCACTGAGTAAAATAAATCACTCAGTAGTGGCCATTCATTGCTTTCCTTTGTATTGTAGGAGAAGATCTCTTTTCACTGACATAGCCTTTTCCATAGGCAGGAAAGATAAAATCGGACTGTAAACATGGCTTCAGCTGTACTTGCTTTAAGTATGTTTTAAGATTCCTTTTTTTTGTTTTCCTAAATGAGGATTCTGAGATTATAGTGTCTCCTCTCTTCAATTCAGATGGCCTTGTGAATGATGGATGTGCCATCGCCAAGGCCCACCAGTCTCTGATATTGAACAGTTCTGATGAAATACTGCAGCCTGCTTAAATTGCTTTCCAGAGACTCAGACTATTAAGAAAACAGCTCCAACTGCCAGACCTAGACCCTGGTAAGCAGTGTGCCTTTATATGGTGAGAAAGTGTGAGCTTGCCAGCATAGCTTCAGGTTGTCACCCAAAATGAGGGAAGTAGAGATGGAGAATTTATGGGACTGAAACTGAGAGAACCTTAAATCACCTGTCTTAGGGCTTATCTTGCACAAGGATGAATTTGGTTGGGGAAAAATAGCAGTTGTCTTCAGGGTTTTTTTTTCCTTGTGGCTACATAAAACAAAAATTTGTAATAATATCAACTTTGTTGAGTAACTGGTCATCCAATGGACACCAAAAAAAGACTTTTTTTTTCAGAGCTGAGGATCCAAGCCAGGATTTACCACTGAGCTACATCCCCAGCCCCAGAATGCATTTTTTAAATTTTATTTTATTTTTTGAGATGGGGACTTGTTATGCTACCCAGGCTGGTCTAGAATTCCTGGGCATAAGTGGTCTTCTCTCCTCAACCTCCTAGGCTGGGACCAGAGGGCGGTGCCACCATGCCTGGTCAAAATGCACTTAATCATAAGATATATCATACTGAAGACCAACTTCATAAGAGCGGCCTAGAATCTCATGATTTTAAACACTTTTTTATATTATAAGGCATTGCCACAATATTGGGCTATACTACATACTTGATATTCTGTTTATCTAAACTTACATGTTAACTTGAACCCAGAACCTGAGAGTAGAGGTTGGCTGAGTCATGGAGTCCTTAGACTTTCTTTATTTCTCCCTCATATTTTTTCCCTTTGAAATTACAAAACTGAGATATGTCAATGCAGAAAATTTGGAAAACAAAAAAATGTGATGAAAAAACTACCACATCCGGGCTAGGGTTGTGGCTCAGTGGTAAAGCACTTGCCTTGCACATGTTTTGCTATTATAAGAGTTCTAAGATGCACAGCTTTGTACCTATATACTGGCTGTAACTGAGCTAATTTCTTTAGGATAATTTCCATAGGCATAATTGTTAAGCTTTTGGTCATAGACTTTTCTGGCAAGAAATGACATAGCAGATAACCCTCCCCCAACAATGTATTTAAAGTGCCCATTTTGCCAATACTCTTACCATCATGGATGTTGTAATTCTAAAATAAGAATTTGTGAACTTGATACCAAAAAGAAAAAAAAAATGGAAATAATGTCACATTGCTTTCATTTGCACTTTTTTTGTTGTTGCTGTTTGGTGCCAGAATTAAACCCCAGGGTCTTGCACATGCTAGGCAAGCCCTCTTCCACTGAGCTGCATTCCAGCCCATGCTTTTTATTCTTAAACATGTTTTATTGTATGTATTATTACTTTTTTTTCTTTTATGACTAGTTTATTTGTTCTATTTGCCATTTTCATACTTAACTGTTTATATCTTTCCCAAAGCTCCATGTATTAATGGCGACTATTGGGAGGTGGTGAACCTGTAGAAGGTGGGGCCTAGTAGAAGGAATTCAGTCCACTGGGAGTGTGCCCTTGAGGGGGATATTGAGACCCTGACCCCTTTCTTTCTCTCTGTTTCCTGGCCTCCATAAGGTACACATGCTCTCCACCATGATGTCACAGACACAAAAGCAACAGAGCCAACTGACCATGAACCGAAACCTCTGAAACTTTGAGTCAAAATAAATCTTTCCTCCTTGTATGTTTATTCTCTCAGGTATTTTGTCACAGCAACAGAAAGCTGACCAATGTAGTTACAGTTTGATATTCCTGTGCTTAATTACTAAACTGTTAAGAATTTGTTTTGGAGTAGGTTTTGAGGTAGGGAAGCTCAGGGAAATGAGGGAAGTTCATTTAATCATTTCTCGGATAGTTTACTCATCATTGAAAAGTTATTTACGGGATTAGCTACATTTTCCACTCCAATTTGTAATGAAAGCTTTGCTATATACTAATTTTTAAATATATATGGCTTATTTATGTACATTTCAAGCTTTTCTAACTTCTTTCTTTTGTTTCTTCATCTACCAGTAAAAATATCAAAGCTATGTTGACTTTATAAATATGTTTTGACATCTGATAGTAATAGATATCCTGTCATTATTATTTCAACATTTACTGTTACCAGGTGAATTAGGTGAATAAACGATGATAACCAATGTTATCATCGTTTATTCACCTAAACTGGGCACTCATTTGTAAATTTAAAAATAATTTTTGGATTTTGATTAGGACTGTGTAGTGAATGTTTAAATTAATTTTGGAAGAATTGCTTTCTCTAAAATAATGAGACTTATCATCCAAAGGAACAGTCTTCCAATTTGTGTAGCTACTCTTGAAGTTTTGCAGTTTCCCTTATATAAATATTTTGACTATTGTAAGGTTTTCCTCCTCATTATTTTGTATTGTAAATTTTAAACAAACTATTGGTTTAAGGCATTTTACTGAATTCTTTTTAATTTTGAAGATTTTTTATTGATTTTTTAGATTTTTTCTGGGTGGTCAATTATATAATCCACAATGATAATTTTGTCTCTTATTTTCCAATATTTAACTTTACTTATTTTTTCAAGGCCTAATTGCTTTTTATCATTTCCAGAATGATGATGAACAATAATAGTTAACTATCTTGCTAGTTTTCTACTTTAATAGGAAAGATGAAAGCTAATATTCTTTAAGTGTTTAAACAAATTAGCAGTATAAAACTCTGTTCCAAGCAATTTAGGAATTTACTCATTAAGTCTACCCAACTGTTCTTTGAGGTAAGGTATCATTTTTATTCCCATTTTATAGGGAGAAAACTGAGACACAGAGACACTAAGTAACTTATACAAAGTCAAACTGTACGTTCCTGGCAGAGCCAAGATTTGGATGCAGGCATTCTGATGAGCAGGCTGGTAATAACCTGATTATGACTCTTATGACTCTTTCTGGCCCTGAATTGGGACAGGAAACAGAATGAAGGAGTTCTAGTGGCCTCAGCAGTATCTCTAGCATCTCAGACTGGGAATGCTAGCCTACAGAGGACAGCCATCATGGAGTTCTCCAGTGTCAGTGGGGATGGGGTTCCGGAAGAACAAAGGTCATGGTGCCCTCCACCACTGGAGGCAAGGGTGGGGCATAGTTACCATAAAGTTCACAGCAGAAGCTGGGGCCACTGTGTTGTTCCCAAGGACAAGAGAGATGTCAGCCAACAAGTATGTTGCTTGGTATGTATGATCATTAAAAGTGGATGAGAAGACTGGAAAGCAGTATGGAAATTCCTCAAAAAACTAAGAATGGAACCACCATTAGACCTAGCTATCCCAGTGCTCAGTATTTATCGAAAAGAACTAAAATCAGCATATTCTAGTGATATATAGTCACATCAGTGACTATAGCAGCAAAATCATGATAGCCAAATTACAGAATCAGCCCAGATGCCTGTCAATAGATGGGTGAATTGAGAAAATGTGGCATATAATTTTACTAAGCAATAAAGAAAAAATGAAATTATAGCATTTGCTAGTAAATGGATGAAACACTAAGTGAAATAAGCCAGATTCGGAAAATCAAGGGTCGAGGGGCTAGGGTTATGGCTCATGCTAGCACTTACCTAGCATGTATGAGACACTGGGTTTAATTCTCAGCACTGCATATAAATAAATGAATAAAATAAAGGTCCATCAACATCTAAAAAAGATTTTTATAAAAAACAGAAAATAAAGGGTTGAATGTTTTCTCTCATATGTGGAAGCCAGAGTAAAAGCAGACGGAGGCAGGTATAGGGAAGATCAGTGGAGTAGAAGAAGGAATTGGAGAGGGAAGGAGGAGGAACAGCAAAGGGGAGGAAATATGGATAAATCTAACAAAATCATTGCTATGTGCATGTATAAATATATCAGTAAATTTTACCTTTATGTGTATGAAGAAAGTACAAATCAAAAACAAATAAATGAGTGAAACAGAAAAAAAGATAGATGAGCAGGGCTGAGGATATACCTCAGTGCTAGACCCTGGGCTGACTAGCTAGCACCATAAAAAAATAAAAAGTAAATGAGTTGCGGTGGGTAGTAGCCCACACCTATAATCCCAGCTACTTGGGAAGCTGAGACAGAAGGATCGCAAGTTCAAAGGCCAACCTGGGCAACTTCATCAGAAACCCTATCTCAAAATAAAATAATAAAAAAGGACTGCGAGTGTGCTCAGTGGCAGAGTACTTGCCTAGCATGGATGAGAACCTGGGTTCAATCCCCAGTACCAAAATAGTAATAATAAATGAGTAGAAAAGTTGACTTAAGCTACTCTAGTGGACAGTCATGAAGGCTCAGCCAGTTTCCATCTGAACCAATTCTCGGATCTAGAACAGATCAAGTGAAGGGGTGTCTGAGTTACCATGTAGTAATTCCACCAGTTCTTCCCCAAATGACAGCACTATTTACCTGTGTGATTGCACGCTGGAGAAAGGAGAACATCCATATGATTTTCCAAGGGCTCCTGGATATAGAATCTGAGTTGACCACGACCTTTAAGACTCAACATCATTAGAGCATCCCTGTTACAGAGAGGTCATTAGAAGTCAGGTGATAAGGAATCTGGGCCCAAATCTGTCTTGTTATAGATTCAGGGTGTTGATAGGCCCACCTTGCAATCATTTCTCTAGTAGCTCTTGAGTGCACCCTCTGCATGAACATGGACTGCAGAATCTCATCTCGGTTACCTGACTTCTGAAACGAGAGCCTCATGCTAGTTACTAAGCTATTGTCTCTCAGCTTCAGCCATCCCCACCTCTTCCACCTCCCCACACAGGCTTGCCTGTTCTGCTTTGGGATGCTTGGACTGTAGCTCTGCAAACCACATTTCTGCTTGGCCGGCTGCATCTATATTTGCCTCTGCCAATAGGGGACCAGAAGGACAGGAAGACATGCGCCTGTCATTCGCTTCATGCTCCTATCAGCATCACCTCAGTCACTTCTCACCTTGGCATTGGCAGTTTGCTTCAGTTACAGCAGTTTTTCCAGTACCCACGGGACCCACCTCATAGTGGGCACCAGAAGCACTAGCATCAGTCAGCCAGGATCTCCTCCCCCTCAGCTTCCTCACAGCCCAGGGGGCTCCTCCTCTGAGCTCAGGGTCGTCAGCATACACTGAGGAGTGGCCCCCTTTCAGAGGTTTGAGTTTCTGCTCCTCTCCAAGCTTCTGCTATCGACAATCCTAACTTCCTCCCTTGTCCCCCAGCCCTAAGTGTGCTGGCTGCAGGTTCCAGCTCTGAAGTGCCTTAGTGTTCTCTCTCTTTGCCTTTCCAGGTCAATAACTACTTAGCAATCCTTTTCATTATGTTGTCTCTGTTACAATAATGTGAGGAGTCTTTGTCTCCTGACTTATACATTATAGGAAAAGCCAGATGAAAACCTTGAAATTGCCCTCCTCTGCCTCTTACAAGAAAATCAGGAATTAGGTGAAATAGCAGGGTTTGGGGCCATCCCAAAGACTTAACGGAGGCCAACTGCAGTCCCCACCATGTGCCCTTTAGTTCAGCAGTCTATCCTCTAGAAAGAGCCAGTCAGATCGCTGCTGATGGTGCACTATTCTAAACCAAGTATTAACCCCAGCTACAGCTACTGTTCCAGATGGAGTGTTTTTACTTCAACAGATCCACATGGCCTCTGGCACTTGGTACCAGGCTATTGAATTGGAAAATGCATTCTTTTCAACCCCTACTAGAAAGGAGATTCAAAAGCAGTTTGCCCTCACTTAGAACAGACAGAAATACACCTTCATTGCCCTGCCCTACAGTTTAACAGAATCTGGTTCATCCGGATATTCTATAGGAGGCCTGTGGCTTCACTGTGCTGCCGGCAGCTGAGTCATGCCTATGGATGGGGGCAGGAGGCCGTCGGTACTCTGGATGCACTCATCAGACATACGTGTGTCAGAGGAGGAGAGAAATCTCAAATAATCAAGGGCTTTGCCTAGATCAATGAAGTGTTTAGGGGTTCAGTGTTTTGGGACATGCCAGGTCATTCCTCCAAGGAACAAACAAATCAGTATATTTTGCCCTTCCTACCACTAAGAAAATGGCAAAATGTCTGCTAGACCTTTTCTCATTTGGAGACTGTACCCACCAGACTTGTGAATAACTGCTCAAGCTCATATAGCAGAAGGCTTCCCATTTGGCATAGGTGTTGTGGGCCCAACGTGTCCCCTGAAATTCACATGTTAAAATCCTAAGCCCCAGAACCTCCGAATGTGGCTATATCAGTCAGAAGGTAACTTCTTCAAGAGGTGGTTTAGTTAAAATGAGGCCATTAGAGTGGGTCTTAATCCAATTGACTCCTACCCTCATAAAAAGAGAAATTTGGACACACATAGAAACACCAAGGATACCCCTGCAGAGAGAGTATCACTCACTCTGGGTGACAGGACCTGAACTGGCGCTGGCTCTCCAGACAGGCCCAGGTGAGAAGCTCTACAACATAAATGCCTCGTGGATACACAGGGAGAAGGCAGCAGTCCACAGGCCAGAAAGAGAGCCCACACCGGAAACCAGCCCTGCCAGCACCTTGACCTTCAACTTCCAGCCTCCAAACCTGTGAGAAAAACATTTTGATCATTCAAGCCTAACAGCCTCTGGTATTTCGTTAGGGCAGCCTTTCCATACTGGGTGACCCAGAAGGTTCCATGATGCCAGAGTCTAGAATCTGTGACAAGGCCCTTTGAGAGAATCACAAGCAAACAGCTAGAGGTCTGGAGCCAGACCATGCCATTGGCCTCAGACAGCTCCTCAGCACTCAGAAAGTTGCTCCTGAATGCCACTGGGCCAGAGAGCGACCAAGCACCTGGGTTTGTACAGTGACCATGCATCCACACTGCTTTATGAGTAGGGTATCACCAAGTCTACCAAGTCCTAGGATTGCACACCACCACCACCACCAACAACAACAACAAATCATAATCTAAGATTCAGACCTCTCAGAGATAATGGTCTGGGTTACTCTATCAAGGCAAGAACCCTAAATAAACAGAGTGCTTGCCAAGGAGGAGGGGGAGCTACACATGGCAAAAGGAAAGGGAGATGATAAATGAACCTCCTGGGATAAACCCTCCTGGATAAACTGCAGCAGCACACAGTGAGACTCTGGTCCAGTAATCCAGTGATTTTTTTTTTTTTTTTTTTTTTTTTTTTTTTTAGTTATTGATGGATGTTTCTTTTATTTATTTATTTATATGTGGTGCTGAGGATGGAACCCACTGCCTCACACATGCCAGGCAACCACTCTACTACTGAGCCACAACCCCAGCCCCTGATCAGTAATTTTCCTGTTGTCTTTTTTCTTCTCTTTATTTATTTGTAACCTTGAAGAATCAGTGATAGGATGGAGTAAACCTATGGGACACAGGTGGATCTAGGTGACACAGGATCTGGACTACAGCATCCTGCTGTCATATTTACTATCAGCACTCTGCCCAGGTCCCCTTAGCTCGAATACCTCAGAGCACACCAGCCTCTCTATCTGTCAGCACCTGGATTCACCAGCAATGAGTGGGGGAGCAGGATCTCTCTGGCCTACAGAGCAACTCTATTCCTATGCACAGCAGGCCAGATGTGCAGAGAAATTGCACCAGGCCCCCAGAAGCAGCCTTTGACTACCAATGGATGGGAGCTGGTGTTTAATTTTTTCATTTCCCTCACCCAAGAGGGGGGTAACTCTTAAGGACCACGTTCTAGACTGCCACTCAGAGTTCCCCAGAGGAACTAAACTTTGGTTACCTACAGTGGTTTCTTACTTTATAAGAATCTTTTCTAAAAAAATATTTTTTAGTTATACATGAACACATTAGCTTTATTTGTTTATTTATTTTTATGTAGTTCTGAGAATCGAACCCAGTGCCTCACATGTGAGAGGCAAGCGCTCTGCCACTGAGCCACAACCCCAGGACTTGACAGGAATCTTTATTTGCTACCTTCTCTCCCTGTGTTATTTACTCCCCTACCACACTTTCTGTGATCCTTTCCAAAATATTGTGATTTTCTGTTTTGTCTCAATCTCTTCTGCTAGGAGAACTCAAGTAAGTATAAGATACTACACCCACCAAAATATGCAATCTCTAATCAACAAGGCACCCCTAACTTGTTCCTATTATTATCTGGGACTGCTTGCCACTACACATGCCAAAAAAAAATATGACAAAAGTAATGAAAAGAAAATACTTTGGTCTTTTGATAGCTCAATACTTCTGAGATAAGTCAACGACACTGTTTTCTGTGGGTACAATCCCTGGGTCCCTGCCTAAGGGAGCAGAGGGCAGAGGATGCATTGTCTCCTTATATTTTTCACACATCACCCTTACTGGATCTAAAACCCGGGTATGCCATAAGGCATTCCTTAAATCTGCTGCATTTGCCTTTTATATAATGAGCAGGAGTTCCTCCAAGATTCTTGAATCTGTTGTCCGTTAGCGTGCCTTTCAGGCATCGTTGTAAAATTCTATATTTTCTCTGTCTTCATTTTCTGTGCCATCATAGTTATTTTAATGAAAGCTGAATGAGATTGCCTGGTGGAGGTTGCTGGCCATGAGATTTTGCTCCGAACGCCTGCAGTATTCCATCTCAAGAAGTCGTGGTGGCTGGAATTCCCAGGGTTCATGGGGGCTCCCCTTCTGGAATAAAACAGCCTTCCCATATAGAGCCACAGAAGAGATGTACCAGCCGCAACAGTAAGCTGCATTGTGTAAATTCAAATCCTCATTATCATGGTTCCTCAAATGATCCCTAAGAAAATTATTCATGAGCTCCAGAGACAAAGAGATGGACAGAGAAAAGAGGGAGGGTGAGGGGGGAGAGAGAGAATGAGAGGAAAAAAGAGATCGGAGGGTCTACGTTTCAAAGAGGACTTAAGTCGTAATAATTTCTCCAGAGACCTAATAAATTGGTCATTCAATAATGCTCGGAATATTTTGAGAAGAATTAAAAAACTATTTCATTTTATAGTCAGCACTACTGACCATTTCATTCTGCAAGTGACATATTAATGGGCAAACAATCACAGTGCTGCAATAAATCCTGCATGTATAGGAGTGATTTTCCTTTTGGGCTGGGTCATGATTTGAGTGATTTTTCATGGGTTAAGTTCCATAATTATCTGGGTGACACCTCTTGTAATAATAACCTTGCCGTGTTCCCCATCTTGTCATATTTATCTTTCCTGACCAGCTGCCATTCACACTGTGACCCTGGGATGGTAGCGAGCCTGCCCTGACCTTTGCAGCTAGTAAACCCAAAGGGGCTAAAGTGCCACCAATCTATACCAACCCTAATTAGCTCTCTCTAGCAGCTATAGGAAAAAGTCTGTGCTTCGAGATCTTTCTATTGCTTGATAGAAAGTTAACCCATGCCGGGAAGGAAAAACCAAAAGAGAAACACCTTGGAAAATGGAAGGACTTTCCTGGCCAGATTGAAATCCTGTTTCAGCACTTCCAAAGCCTTCTGGTGTGACTTTCAACACTTACTCTTGGGAAGTGATATTGATGTAGGGATTCAAATACACATTTGGGGCAATACACCCAAAAGGTGCTAGAAAGTGAGGAATCACAAGACCAGTAAGTAGACCATGGCTAGCAAATAAATTGCATTGCACAATTGAATATAACACATATGGGTCACCAAATGTGACCCATATACCTAATCTCTTTGAATCCATTTAATATTGCTAGGGACTATGTTTTGGAATCATCTCAGATCTTTTTATTCAGCAGTGAAAATCCCATAGAACTGTATTTATTTAACTTTAATGAGAGTTAAGATTTGCTGGAGAGGTCATCTTAAACTCCAACTTAAGATGGTCTGAGGTAGGACTTAAGCAAACATGGACCAAGTTTGTCCTGAATTTTGCTTTTAAAACTTCCAATGAATAAAAGTCAAAACTGAGAATTGTGGTAAAACCTGAAGCTTCACCATGGATTAAAAGCACCGCCAATAGGGCATAGAACATGCCAAGAGAGCATTCAAGACATTGGTGTGAAGCAGATTAATCCAGCCAATAAACTCTGACTGTTGGAGCTTTTATCACAAGTGGCCCTTTCATAGCCAAACTACTTTCAATATCAAAAATCATCCCCAAGATTAAGAAGGCAAACTTACTCAGTATGGACCTAATTTGCTTAGAACTCTTCCAGTGATTGCAGAAAAACTCAAAAGTCTAGAAAGGCACAGTCTCTGTCTTTAAGGATATAGAAAGAATTACATCACCCCTGTGGAATCAGAAAAGAACAATGAAATTCTAAATTGGTCCCCATCCTTAAGAAGAAAGAGACCCATGTAGGTTGCAGTGCCCAGGGAAGGATTCATGGGGGTGAGGGGCAGGGGGACAGTTACACTGAAACTTGGCTTGGAAATTCTTTATTTTGATTGGGAAAAAATGAATAAAGAGCAGGAGCAATTATGTGCTCTCTGGAAGGAACATGCATGTCAGAAGTCTAAGCCAAATGCATCAGATTCCACCAGCTTATCAATCTCTGCGTGGGCCTCGGGTTTCACTTAGCTTTAGAAATGAAGAAGTCATGGGAGGTGGGCAATGTACCAAAATTTCAACCTCCAGAGTTATTTTTTGTAGGAAAAAACAAGTCAGTGGGTGAATGAGGACTGATTCAGGATGGGCCTGAGGTCCACACAGAGGTCTGCTCTCGTCTGCTGTGACGCATGGATCCTACATTCCATCACTCCCCTCTTACTTCTCCATTCTCCCCCTAACTGGGTCCAGTACTATATATCTCTTAAGGATCCCCTAAGTTCTGAATAAATGAGAGGGGCCCCTGCAAATAGCTGAGGATCAACTCATTAAAAGGAAGTTTAAGAATTAACAAAAAACTAAACAGTGAGAGTAACCAACAACCTGGCGTAACTGCTCCCCAGGAAAGTCAGAACTGCTGCAGCTGGAGAGCCTGAGGCAGCCCAAGCCTGGGGTTAGAGGAGAAACCCAAGCTCCCCACTCCCTGGGATGAGCTATCTGAAGGAAGGGGCACCAGGGCATGAACCCCAGGGATGCACAGGAGAGAAAGACAATACTTGGCTAGCACTTCAAGAAGATGCCTCAAGACAACGCCACAGTTAAAGTGAGAGGAGTCAGGATGTGTTTGATTGCCAGTGGTTAAGGGTAACGTTAGTTTGCTGCCAGTTTCCACCTTTATGCATGGGATTTTCATGTCATTCCTACAGATGCCAGATCAGACTTCATTCCCTCTCAGCTCCACTCCCATAAGTAAAAACAGGCCCAGAGGGAGCCGAGTGGCTGGAAGGACAACACAGATCTTTCGGATGGCTGTGTAAGAGAAAAGCTTTTCTCTCAGAGAGGGTATTTCAGGCAAAGACTCTCAAACAGATTTTCCTTTTTATCTTAAAACCCAAACATATTTCATACTATTTTTCAGAAACGAATGTGGAAGAAAAAGTCACAGGCAGTAACACAGTGACATCTGCCATCACTTTTGAAGTTTTTTACTTCCTTTGAATTGCTTGTAATTGGGTATTTTCTCCAGGTAAATGATGGTGACTGGGTTGCTAATATCTTAAAGCCATGGCTCACTATATGTAGAAATAAGTTTCCATTAATGCTTATAAATCTCACCATCAGTGAGACCCTTCTGCAATGGCCTGACAGTCTCTTGCAATGAGTGGACCCCCCACTGTCTGTACATTTCAGAATGGAGCCAAAAACTGGTGACTTCCACCAGTGGGCCCACCCAAAAATGGCCAGCAGGCTAGCTGATGAGCCCAGACTCAGAGGACTTGAGACTTGGAGCCTTCACATAACAGTTAGAAAGCAGCCTGATAAACTCAGAGTCAAGAGGGGAGACCTCATCATGAAGTCTGCTGTCAACTCAGTCATTTATTCGCTCATTGATGCGTGGGCAGGTGTTTTGTGTCTCACATTACACTAGATGCAGGTGATACCGGGGCAGATGAAATATATGAGGGTAATGGGAAATCATTGATGGATTTCAAGGTGGGGAGCAAATGTCTTAGATATGCATTTTAGAATTTCATATGACAGCAGTATGGACAAGGGATGGTGGGAGAGGGCTGTCATCTCCTTTGATACCTGCTGAGCACATGGGCACAGGTGAGGCCCGCACCCCAGTGAGTACAGGCACTCTCTAGCCACTGCTACACCTTCTCATCCTCCCTAGTGTCCCCCCACCTTACAGGATGCCCTGCAGCTAAATCCACTAAGATGTCAGAGGACAAGCAACCTAAGACTAAAGGTTGAACACACAAAGTAGTTCTGTGGTGGACTGACTTGTGTCACCTCAAAACCACACACTGAAATCCTAACCCCCAATGTGACTATATCTGGAGATGGGGCTTTTAGGGAAATAATAAGGTTAAGTAAGGTCATAAGAGCAAGGTCTTAACCTGATAGGACTTCTGTCCTTAGAAGAAGAGGAGGGTATTATGGTTTGGATATGAAGTGTCACTCAAAGACTCCTGTGAGAAGGATTGATCCTGAGGTAGCAATGGTCAGAGGCAGAGCTTTTAAGAAACGATTGGATCATGAAGACTCTGAGCTTCATCAGATATACCTGATGGATTAATAATTTGAATGGACTACTGGGAAGTCATGGAAATTGTAGGCGGTGGGGCAGAGTTGAAGGGAGTGGGTCCTTGGGCACATGCCTTCAGGGACTATATCTTATCTTCAGTCCTTTAGTGTCTGTCTCATCTCCTCCCTCCTCCCTCCTCTCTCTCTCTCCCCTCCACCTTTCCTGGCCACCATGAGATGAGCAGCTCTGCTCTACCACAACCTCCCAGGCATGATGCTCCACCTCACCACAGGCCAATGAAGCCAGATGACCGTGGACTGAACTTCTGAAACCAGGAGCCAAAATAAATCTTTCTTCCTCTAAGTTGTTTATGTTGGGTATTTTGGTCATAGTGACAAAAAGCTGGCTAACAGACGGGATACCCAAGATTTTATCTCTCCCTCTCTCCCCCTCTACACACACACACACACACACACACACACACACATGAGAGAGAGAGAGAGAGAGAGAGAGAGAGAGAGAGAGAGAAAGGCCTTCTGAGGACTCGGCAAAAAGGCCTGCATTTGCAAACCAAGGAGAAGCCTCGCCAGGTATTCAGCCTATCAGCATCTTGATCTTAGATTTCTAGCCTCCAGAGCTATGAAAAAAAGAATGTCTGTTATTGAAGCTGCAGAGGATCTGTGATGCCTCAGCATCCACAGCAGATTGGTTCCAGGACCCCCCTGGATACCGAAATCCTTGGACGTTCAAATCCCTTATGTGAAACGTCATAGTGTTTGCACAAATCCACGCGCATCCTCCCCTGTACTTTAGACCATCTATGTATTACCCACAAAACCTAACACATTGCAAATTCTATGTGAATAGTTGTCATTCAGTATTGTTTAGGGAGGAAGGACAAGGAAAAAGTCTGTACATGTTCAGTTCAGCCTCAGGTTATTAATATTTTTAGTCCATAGTGAGTCGGATTCATGGATGCCAAAACCGCAGGTACAGAGGGTCAGCTATATTTTGCCCTGGCAGCTCTGGAAGACTAATAGAGTTCTAAAATAGGAAAATTAAAGCATCCCTCTATTTCCATTTTCCATAGTTATAAATACTTTCCCCAAGTTTCCCATCTAATGAATGGGAGGAGGAAAGAGTTTGACACTATTTACTTTTTTTTTTTTTTTAGTTGTAGATGGACAGATGCCTTTATTTTATTTGTTTATTTTTATGTGGTGCTGAGATGGAACCCAGTGCCTCATGCATGTGAGGCAAGCGCTCTGCCACTGAGCTACAGCCCCAGCCCAACACTATTTACTTTGTAAGAGCAACAGAGCACCTTCTAGACTACTGAGGAAGGCAAACAGGAAGGCCTTTTAGCTACTACTCTGCTCGCTAGGGTGATTTCGGTCATTAAAATCTCTCTTATGAGATTACCTATGACTCAGAGAAGCTGAGTCCTCCAGTAGAAGAACATCAGATATTTGTCATTTTGAGTTGAAGTTAAGAAAATTCAGCTATCTACACAAAATCAGGCCAAACCAAATGCATTCTTTTTTTTTTCTTTTTGTTTTTTTTTTTTTAATTTTTATTGTGTTGTGTTGCGCTTTAAAGCAAGTTCTAGGCAGTAGAATATTTACTACCCTCTATTAAGTTTCAGAAAATCCAGAGGCAAGTGGAGTCAGCAGTGAGCTATGAGGAAGGGATTATGAGACATCCTGATTTCCAACTGTAGAAGTTCTAAATATACAAGTTAGTAGGAGCCACAGGGCCAGGAAGTAGCAGAAGGTAATATTAGCAAGTCAGTAGATTGTTGGACCAGTCAGAATAATCTAGACTATGCTGCAGTAACAAAAATCCAACCAAGGTTTACTTCTCCCTAATACAAAGTCATCTCTGAATGTCCATCAGCTCTCTAGGTAGCTTCCTTCCAAGGACCAACTTGAGATTCATCTTCTGGAATAGGAGGCCTCTACAATCACCAAGGTAGAGAAAAACGTGGGAGAAGAGGAAGGGACTTTCTCACTGCCTCAGCCAGGAAGAGACATGTCACATCTCACTGGCTATGATGTATCACAGGCCACCAGATTTCAATGGAGTTGGGAAGTACAGTTTCCCACATGCCCAGAAGGAGATACATGAAAAAGTATTTCATGAACAGATTTTTCTCTGCCAAGTTGCCAAACAGTGAAAACTACCAAAGGGAAAGAACATTCCTGGTTATTAGAACCCAAAACTGAGTCACAAATGAAAGAGTTCTTCAATATGTGGCCATTGAGCTGGAATTCAGGATGCTACTCACCCTCTTCACCCTGGGATCTGGCAGATGAACTGCCTATGCCTATCCTAAAATCAGTAGACAAACAAACATGCAAGCCCGAATACCCCAGCATGAAACTCTGCAAGAGCTGGATAGAAAATACACCTTGAGCTGAAATGAGCTACCATCTTCCTGACCCTTCCTTTCTTAACCTAAATCTTAGGAGAGATAGAATCACTCTACCAGCAGCATGGACAATGACGGCAGGCCTGGCTTATCGCCCTGAACAGAGGCCCAGTGAAAGAACTAGAAGGATGGCCAGACTCCACAAGAGGGAATATAGGGGTCCATGTGGGCAAAGATGGAAGAGAACTTAATGCACCAGACCCCTGACACAGCAGGTCAGTGTAGGGTCTGAGCCATGCCTCAAGACCCAGTGACCTGCCCATGGGTAAATATGACCTAGGGAAGGGCCCAACAGTGACCAGTCAAATTGGAAGCTACAGAGGATCATCTAAAGAAAGACTGAGCCCAGAACTCTCTCCATCACTTCCTTGAGAGAAGAGAGGAGCCAGAAGTCCACTCCTCTATGAGCACAGATTAATATGTAGTCAGAGAAACATACATAGAGAGAGAGATTCCCTTGATTATAACTGATTCCTTCCCCAATTCAAACTTCAACAGGCCTACTGTGCTCATTGCTACAGACCAAGGCATCTGACTGCTTCGCTTTCCTTTGCCATCAGCACGGCAGTCTTGATAGCAAAAGTCTGGCCGTCTGGACACTTCTGGTACTGATTCCATTCACAATCCAAAGACTCTACATTTAGGTGACCAAAAGAAGCAGATGAAGATTGGCTTTGGGTCTTTTCATCTCTTTGTCTCTAGCACCTAGCATATAGGATATTTGATAATAAAGCATGATCTGAATGAATGAAAGATCAAAGAAGAGAATTATGTCTTTCTCAGAAAAAGGTACTGCAACAAAAGAAGTTTCTGTCATCTGTGGGCATGCACAATATTGCCCTTCTGGAAGAATCATCTTATGTGTAGCTGACAGTTGAGTTGGCAGTAAAGCAACCTGGAATGGTGTCTTATGACCTTCCAAATGTGCCTCTCATCCAGCCTAAATAACGAGGGCATTTATGGGTCTGGGAACAGTGGCAAGAGTGGAATCCTACTCCTAAATCCCGCTCCATCTGCAGTTCAATGCCTACTTCTTCCATGAAGACCTCTCTGACTAATCCAAGCCTCACGAACTTTGAACTTCTGTCATCTTCCCTCTATATTTAGATCTAATTGCATTTTACCCATCACCTCATTAGTAGGTTATACTGATATTTTCCTCATGTTCCTATGTTTTTCTCCAACTACCTTTAGTACTTCTTGGAATCTTTCACAATGCACACAACATGGCAGGCATTTATCACAGATGGGTTGAATGATTCTAATAATAATTATTATAGGTTTATTACATGCCAAGCCCAATAAAGCATACAGTTTGTTACATTGTTTCACTCTCATAACAAAACAACTGCTATTACCTCAATCTTACAAGATAAGGAAACTGAGACTTGGAAAAGAAAGTTGTCCAAATTCATTACAGTCAGGGTAAAGCTAAGATTTGAACTGCACCTGTCTGACCACAGCATTCATGCTCCTAGCAATGGATGTCTGAAAGAAAAGACTTCCTCTTTAAAATAGTCTTACATGGTTTTTTTCTCAGGGCAAGGTAGAAATCAGTTCCTGCAGTTCCATAAGTCACAAGATGATGCCCACAAATAAGAGACTAGAAGCCCGTGCTGAGTGACAATTACTGGGCTTCGCATTCAGCATAAACCCAAACCACTCAAAAATCAGCCTGGGCCACAGCAACCCAAAATAAGATGACTTCTCATTTCTCAATCTAGAAGTCAAAGGAAATTATTTCTGAAGTCCCCAAATCTTTATAATCACTGAACCTTATAGGAACTATGAAGAAAAATGCCATTAGAAAGAAACAAGCAAAATACGTAACCCTGGTGCTATTATTACCTTAAGTTAATGAATGGCTCTAGAATGCAAAAGAACTGTGGTTTCATCTCTTTTCACATCTAATTTTAGCCTGTTTCCTGCCCTTTGATTTACTCGGCCAACAGCTCCCAGAGTTAATTGGCTGCAAGGCAGAGATGCCAGAGACCAAAGTAGCTGTCACTCTCATCTCTTCTGCAGGGGTGAGCACACACTTGTTGGTGACGTGGGTGATGGGTCAGTCCCTCCAGTGAGCAGGGAGGGCCAGCTCAGAGCTTAGTTTCACAAGGATAATGAAACCTACCTGGGGAATAACTGTTTCCAGCTGAGGGGGCAATGGCACTACCTGATATCTCACAGGCAGCAGCAGGGATGAGACTGGTATCACTTTCGCCACAGCTGCCGGCCTCTGTCACAAACAGCAAGACAAGGAGGCCCCAGCCTCTTTTTGGTGAAAGGTGAACCTGTTTCTACACTAAAATGCCCGTTTGCAGTGGAACTCATTTTTACTTCACACTGACCTGGCTCAAAATCCACCAGGCCCTAGGCCGTATGGGGCAATCCATAGGAATGGTAAGAGGACAGGCCGGTAAGAGTCCTCTTGATTCACATAGGCCACTCCTGGACCTGCTTTCTAAATGGATTCCTGGCAAAATCAAATTTGCCCAGGATACATCAGACACACAGCTAGAAACATCTATTCAAGTGGGAAACAGCCTAAAAGGAAAGTAGATCCTTTGTAAACAAGGTAATTAGAATGAATTGTTGTGGTTTCCTAAGCAATTATTTTTTTTAAAGAGCAAAATCTCTATCCTAAAATATAATGGACTGAACTAGTGTGAGCCTAAGTACTCATCCAGTTCGGTCCGCTGGGAGACCATCAATAAAAGTCCACAGTCCTCCCATAGAGGAACTGAGTTCTGATTGACAGAAAAATTCAATTGTGATTCCATCACAAAGCAAAACATAATTAGAGGGCCTTTCTTACTGACTTCCATGCAGAAAGCTGAGTTCAGTGACAACTTATTATTATTTTTTCTTTCAGATGTAGCTTTTGGCAGGGTTTATGCCATTACTACACCTTTCATTTTAAAATTCAAAAGGGCTGCTCAATTTGTCATTAATTATGGGACAGTTATTATTCATCATGATAGGGAGCCAATATCAAAACCTTCCTTTTTCAAATAAGAAAGCTAAAACACAATCAACTTCAATGACATGGACAAAGTCATATACAAAGAACTGTTCTCTGGAAACACCGTCCTTCCGTTTCTCAACTTCCCTTATGTTTGGGATGCTCTGGGCCCCTTCCCTCCCTCCCTCCTGCCCTTACCCCAAGCAGCTTTCCATCTACTTAACCCCTATATGTTCTTCAAATCTCAAACATCCTTTTTTAAAATTATTATACATTTTCATGCTACCTATTTTTCTTAGCGCTTATCAAAATTTGAATCCATTATTTTTGTGGTTATTTGATTAACATATCTCTCTCACTGACTATAAGCTTAGTGCTACAGTCACAGAACCACAGAAGCTTCAGGCTCCAGAAAGTAGCAGTAGGTACTGGATCTGTTCTTGCCTATTACTGCATCCCAAATACACACCACAGCACGTGGGTCTTTATGGGCTCACCAGGTATGCGTGGAATGGATGGATTTGGTCTCTGTGGAGATTACAACTGAGCTTGGTATTTAAATACTTTTGTACTATTAATCAAGGTATTTAAATACTTTTTTACTACAAATCTAGGTATTTAAATACTTTCATACTACTAATCAAAAAGGTATCCAGTTTTCTAACCTTGATGTAAAAATGGAAATAATGATTTCAAAAATAAAAGCCAAGGTCACCTCCCTCAGCAACACCTAGTGATTGCTTGTCACTTTCTCACCACTGCCACGAGAGAGTCCTTTGTTAAAGGAAAAAAATCACTCTCTGAACATGAACACACGGTGTTTATACATATAGAGTAACACTGTAAAATCAAACCATAAAAGTTAATTGACTAAGTTCTTCAACAATACCTCAATCAAACTCCCGAGTCATGGAGCAACCAAGCTGCGCCAAGATGTGACAGAATCCCCCACATGGCTTCTCAGATAAGTGATCCAGACTCTAAGATTGCATTGTGCCTCCAGAATACTAAGTGTGTCCTTACATTGCAGATTTTAATTACTTCACTATCTGAAGATTGCTAATGACAGTATGTGTCAGCCAAGTAAACAAGGTCTCTGTAGGAAACCCTGATGAAGAATTTGCGATAGAAGCAAAGATGGGAGTTAAGATTTCACCTTCCCCCACTGGTATACATTTTCCTGGGCAAATTCTGAGCAAGCTTGACAATGTTGGAAAACAAATAAAATGTACCTTAGTTCCTCCCTTGCCTTTCTCAGCAACCATCTTCACCCCCTTACTTTTTTAGGTTTTCTGTATACTCTGTGCCTCGCCCAGCTCCATCCCCCAGCCCATGGTTCAGACTTTTCTGCCCACCCTTCCCTCCTAAAATTTATCCCTCAATTCTCCATCAATGCCCATGGGTATTATGGTTAGGAGCAATGTCATCCCCAAAAAGTGATTTTGCTAATGGTGGGATACCAGGCATCAAGTTTGAGACAAAAATCTGCCCCCAAATTAGAGCAAATTGCGACCTAATCTTCCTATATGTAAGAACTCATCCATCAAACTCAGAGAAATTTCTCTCTGGTGTAGCCAAGGACCCAAGAGCCTAGAATTACATCATTGGTTTACTTCTGCAGTTCTCAAGCTTTTTTAATAGCTGTGGATACCGTGAGAAAGCCTAACACACACACACATACACACACACACACACACACACACACACACACTCACACACCCTAAACTCTGTGTCCTCAGTAACTCTTTCCATTCCACCATGACACTAATATTTATCAGCTCCAACTATCCAATAACCAAGGGAGGAAACTTTTCATTTTTTTCACCTTATTGTATCTCTGAGCTGAAAGGGTACATCACAAGTAAACAAACATTGCCAATAATTCCCTACCAATTAGAATCAGTAGTGGGAAATATGCCCCCTAGAAAAACAGAAGCCATTGCTGCTCTTCTGCCATGTCTGGCAGCTTTGAAGGTAAAGCCCATTTCAGACAACAGAGAACAAGGTTCTTATAAAGTTAGATGAATGTTTCCTCCCTGAGCCTGCCAGGGGTGGCTGCCTCAACCTCCCGGCCCATACCCTGCCACCAACCTGAGGACTCTCCCATCAACCCACCTATTTTAGTCAGATATTTCGCTGCTGTGACTAAAGGACCCAACCAGAACAACTGTAGAGGAGGAAGAATTTATTTGAGGGCTCACAGTTTTAGAGGTCTTAGTCCAAAGAAAGCTGGCTCCATTCCTCAGGGCTCAAAGTGAGGCTGAACATCATGGCGGGAGAGTGTGGCAGAGGGAAGCAGCTCACATCATGACCAGAAAGCAGAAAGAGACTCCACTGACAGATACATATGTATACCCAGAGCCATGCCCCAATTCCCACCTCCTCCAGTCACACCCTACCACTTCAGTTACCACTCAGTTCATCCCTATCAGGGGATTAAATCACTGATTGGGTTAAGACTCTTACAACCCAATCATTTCTCCTCTGAACCTTCTTGCATTGTCTCACATGTGAGCTTTTGGGGTACACAGCATCTAAACCATAATACCTCCTTACTTATGACCAGCAACATCTGTCCAAATACAAAGCTGACCAAGGCCACCAAAGGAGCCAGCATATTAGAGGGTCTAAGTAAATGTCTACTCGCTGATTGAGTGAATACCTGTGAATGTACATAATCTTGCATCAAACCCTGAGTGTTCTTAATGTGAGAAAAAAAATTAAGTTTCATTTCTCACACCTCTGTTGAGCTGGTCCTGGAAAAGAGGTACTTTGAACTAGATATTCATAACAACTGCACCACCTTTTTAATCACCAAAATAGTAAGTAAGCAAAACAAATATTTCTTCAGACATGGTGAGATTTAAAGAAGCTGTAGACTGGAGTAGTGTTGGGCACATGGGAGGAGTCTAAGACAGGTAAAGATCTCTGTTGTAGATATTACCTGATCATTAAAAAAAAAAAAACTTATATAGGTCATGCATTCTTATGGTTCAAATTTTTTAATAAAAATAGGAATAGTCTACAGTAAAAAGTTTTCTCACCCCTGTCTTCTATCCAAATGTTTTCTATCACCCAGGTAACTAAGAGTATTATTTTCCTGTGAATTCCTAGAGTTTCTTTATGCCTATGTCAAAAATATCTATTATCTCACCTATCTTTTTAAACAAAAATAGCATGCTGTATATTTTGTTGTGCACACTCTTTTATAGTTGCCTGATATTTTGTTGTTTGGCTATCCTATGATTTACCAATTCTCTACTGATGAACATTTGTGTTGTTTCCAATCTTTTGTTAGTGAAGATGGTACTATAATGAATAAGCTTGTACAAAAGTCTTTTTGCTCTTTTTCAAATATGTCTGAAGGATGAATCCATACAGAAGTAGAATCACTATGTCCTTTTTCAAACTACAGACTTAATACTATTTGCTTTTAGTGAGTATCAAAACATCCTGAGCCAAGATGGCTGCATCAAAACAACCATGTCAATGTTGACATGAGGCAGGAAACGCTTTTTAACATCATTGGCCAGTGTTGGAAAAGAGATTGGTCAAAGTTCAGCTTCTATCAATTCTTTCCTTAAGCAATTATTGTGGGCATTTATTGGTTTGGAGCCAGCCAGAATCAAGACCCTTAAAAATGGCCTAGAAATCAAACTTCAAATAGTGCCTCTCCTGTTTACATTTCCCAGAAATAGATGACCTTGGGCAAAAACCTACACTGACTCAGCTAGTGCTTTATGGTTCCGTTGGACAGTTAGAGACTTGGCAGGAAGAAAACAGGAGAGTAATGGGGAAATGCACAGACTTAGGTCCAGAGACAAGACTATTTGTGCCCTTGTGAGCAGGGCACACCAGAAAGAAGCCTCTAATAACCAGTGGTCCCAGGTATGCTATAAAAATCAAGATAAGCATATTAGAGAAATTGTCAATAAATTGACAAATAGTGATATTAGATAAAAAGAGTGAATATTACAAAGATGCCAGTTATCCTATATTAGTCCACAAATCTGTGCAACTCTGATAAAAATCCTATCGTGGAGGAAATTTTGAATTTTCAAAGTGAGTTCACATGTGTTAGAATTACAAAGAGAAGTCAGGAAATGTTCAACTCCAAATTCATCCTAGTGGTGTTCTGGTGAGGAGGTGTAGTGAGTGAGCAAGGAGCCTCACAGGAGATGGGAATGTTGGGAATATCCTTGAGCTGGGTTGGGGAGACATGGGTGTTAATTTTATTATTATTTTTCATTCCCATCTCTACACTGCATATATGTGTGTGTGCCATTCACAACTTTTAAAAATGTAAAAGTAGCTACAAGTGATTAAAGAAAATAATACGAGAAGTAACTTGACTTACTGAATATGATCCATGACTTTAAAAAAATATATGATAATGATACAGGAAGAGAGAGACAAGAAAAGGGGAACACAAAGCACAAAGACTCCAAAAATTGACTCATAAATGGAATTAGTATATAATAAACACAGCATTTCAAAACAGTAAGGAAAATGTAGGTTATTCAATGATGCATTGAGAAAACAAACTAGAAATTTGGAAAATATAGTGGATCCCTACCTCATTCTTACATCAACATAAGTTCTAAATAAATCATAGACGTAGCTCTAATAGAATGAAAGCATAAAAACATGAAAGATCCTAAAATAAAACTTAGGTGACTATGTATGTAAAAATGGAGTAAAGAAGACCTGTATGGGGAAGATAGAGAACAAGAGACCGTAAAGAAAAATGGTGATTATAGGATTGATTTAGGCAACCTAAAAATTGAATAATGACCTCCCAAAGATATTGGCAGCCCAATCACTAGAATCTGTGAATAATAACTTCCATGGAAAAAGGACTATAGTGACACTTCAGGAATCCTGAATTGGGCAGAGTAGCCTAAATTACCTAGGTGGGCCCTAAACATAATAACCAGGGTCTTTATATAAAGAAGGCGAGTAGATCAAAGGAGGAAGAAGATGTGAGGGGGAAGCATGATGTGATGTGAGGAAGGGGTCACAAACCAAAGAATGCCAGGGCAGCCTTTAGAAACTAGAAAAGCAGGAAACAGACCTCCCCTGAGCCCAAGAGAAAGCAGCCTGCCAACCCTGACTTTAGTCCAGGGAAGCTAATCTTGGACTTCAGTCTCCCAGAATGGTAACAGAATAAGTACGTGTGGTTTAAAGCCACTAAGTCTGTGATCATTTGTAATAATAATAATAATAATAGGAAACTAACACTTTTCTGTATTTCAAAAACTATCATAAACGCTTCAACAAAATGACAATGTGTTAATAGTGTTGATATATAAATAGTGTTTCAAAAAAATCAGAAAAAGAGAAATGCAGGCAAAACTAACAGGCAATTTGTGAAAGAAGAAATATAAATTGGCCAATATACAAGGGAAAAAATATTCATCTTTATTAGAATCAAAGGCATAAAGAAAGGATACTTTCCACTTATTAGATTGGCAAAGGGGAAAATGAATGCCAATTCTCCATATTGAGGAATATGACTATAAATGAGCACTACCAGGTACCACAGGTGTAACATCTCTGGAAGATGACTTTTCAAAATGGTTCAATAGGTCAGGTGGGATGGTGCACGCTTGTAATCCCAGTGGCTCAGGAGACTGAAGCAGGAGGATAGTAGGTTTAAAGTCAGCCTCAGCAACTTAGTGAGGCTATAAGCAACTCTGTCTCAAAATAAAAAATAAAAAGGGCTGGGGATGTGGTTCAGTGGTTGAGTGCCCTTGAGTTCAATCCCTGGTACCAAAAAAAAAAAAAAATTAATAGTTTTAAAAGTATGGTCACACATTGACCCGTATACTTACTTTTAGAGATTTATCCTGAATTGAAATTCAGAGTACGTTCATTTCAGCATTATTTATACTAATGAAAAAAATAAAAAATAACCTAAATGTCCACAAACAGATTTGTGAAGTAAATTATTGTACATCTATATAATAGAATACACATTGTTGACATTAACATCATACACATGGGAAAATAATAATTATATTTTTAGGGAAAAGTTATATAAAGTAGTATATATGGTGTCATCCCATTATGTAAACCTACATATTATATAAATTTCTATGTTGTGTATTTTGTTAAGTTGGGTTATTTTTGCAATTTTCCCCTTGCTGTGTGAACTTTCAGTGCCCTGGAGTGGGAAAAGCACCCTTCCCAACCCCATTAATCTTGGGCTTGGCCATTGCACTTATTTGGCTAAGAGAATGTAGGCAAAAGTGACAATCTGTCAGTTCCAAACGGAGCCCTTAAGAGGCATTATGTGGGTCTGTTCATACACTTGCGTTTCTGCCATTGCCACAAGAAAAACATGTCCTTGGAAGTTGCTGACCCAAGAGGAATGTAAAGACAAGTGGAATGGAAGGAAACCAACCCAAACCTTGAGCCAGGCCAATCAACCCCTAATCTAAGAAAAGATAACTCCAGTCAAGTCATAAAACCATGAGGAAGAAAAACAAATATACGTTACATGCCACTGAATGTTAGTTGGCTTATTATGAAGCATTATCACATCAGAAAATAAGAAGTATGTTATTTAATTAGATATTAGAGAGAGAAATCTGAAAAAGAAACTGCCATGATGTTAACCTTGGCTCTCTCTAGATGCAGGATTTGGTGCTGTTTATTGCTCTTTTGATAACATAGTCTTATGGCTTTATCTAAACTCAACAACTTGCCCAGTTCTACTCCTGAACTCAGCTTTATACATCTAACAGCCTACTCAACGTTCAGTCATTCGAACATCCTGATCTTAAAATGTACAAAATTGAACTACCTACAGTTCTCCCCATTACAGTTAGAGGCAAGCCCATTCTTCCAAATGGCTCCAGCCAAAAACACTGGGAGTCATCTTTTAACACTTTTTGACCTGGTATATTTCACATTCAGTCCATGAGAAATCATGCTGGTTCCAATTTCAAGAATCCTCACACTTCTCGCCAACACCGAGGCTACAAACCCTGTCCCCAGACACCATCTTATCTCATTTGGATTATTCTATGAGCTTCTACCTGATCTCCCTGCTTTTATCTTTTCCCTTACCGTCTAGTCTTCATACAGCAGCTAAAGCAAACCTCTTGAAATCGTCAAGTCAGAGTCTCTAACTTTGATGGAAACCTCTAGTGGAGCAGCCCACTCGATGCATGTTCTCAACTCCATTATTGCTCTGACCTGGCCATTGCCTGCTCTCTCCCTGCCCTACCCTCCTCAGGCTCAGGGGACTTGTCTCGCCTTGGGACTAGTGCACTACCCTGGCCTCTGCCCAATAGGTCCTGCCCATCAGTATCCCACAGCCTCACTGCCTCACCTCCTCCAAGTTTCTGCTTCCATGCCATCTTCACAAAGAGTCCATTTTAACCATTCTTTCAAACTTGAAATCTGCCCCTTGCCCTGCCTCGACTCCCTTTCCTCCCTCCCCTGTTCCATTTTTCCCCATAACACCTACCACCTTCCCACATAGTATTCATGTGTTTGTTTAATTATTACGCTCACCACCTGCCTCCCTTGCTAGGGTGTAGCTCCTCGGAGGCAGCTTGTTTTGTCTGTTGTGCTCACGACCATATCCCAAGGGCCTAAGCCATGTCTTGCACATACTTATCAAATATTTGTGGAATAAATGAAGAAATAAATTTTTCACTTAGAAATTTCTTTTTACATACATAATTAACATGAACCATTTTAATTATTAAAACATTTCTGCAAATTATAATTGGGTATTCTTCTTACCAATTAACTCTTTTTAAAGACCGGTTAATCCAACAAGGATTCTGTCCTTGAGCCTGAAGAGAATTAAATCCACAAATCTCTTACCGCAACATTATCACCGTTAAAGTTTATCTGCAACACCATGTCCAGCAACTCTCCTGATATTAAAAGCTATTTGGCTGGTTTTTGTAAGCTGTTGGTGACTTTTCTTCAGCACTAGCCACAAATATTCTCTTCAGTCTGTTAGAACAACGAGGGAGACAGACTTAACCCCGCTTTCTAATGCTCTTGAGGAAGGTGTCTGTCTGTTTGTCTCCTATAAATAATTTGTAAGTCTTACTTTGTGACAAAGACAGAAAAATAATTACTTCCATACCAGAAAACACCACCATTGCATGAACTGCCTCTCAGGCCTCCCTCTAAGGCCAGCTTCTCTGCCTGCCAGATTCCACCTCTTTGGTAGACAGCTTCTGTTCTATTAGCCAAATTCTAGACAATAGGCCCCATTGCCAATAGCCCCAGCAGGTTCTCAGCTCACTGGCTCATCTGCTTGGATCCATTCTGTTTTCAGTTACAAATAAATCTTTCTAGACTAATTATCAGTAAGCTAAAAACTTTGGGTAGAGAAATTTTACCACCCCATAATCTCTATCAGTCACCCCAAATATAGTTGGTTGATTTGCAACTGAAAGGCAGGGTAGTGCAGTGGTCAAACACACAGATTTTGGAGTAGGACTGTGTTGGCTTGAACCCTTTCTTCCCCTCTTGTATATGCCCTTGGATAAGTTAAAGTGCCTCAATTGGAATTCAGATCAGTGCGGCTAATAACAGAACAACTATTATAGGATTGTTTTGAAGATTAAATGAATCATACCTACTGAAAAATATGTTTCCAATAAATGGAAGTTTAAATTATTACACAAGCTCTGTTGCAGAGAAAGTTCCCTCGCTAACCCCTTTGAATCAGATCAGCACCCATAAATCCCTTCTATTCAGAAAATTTAGGAGAACTTCTGATTTCTACAAGATATGCTAAGCATTTTCTGCTTTTTCCACATTGACCAACCCACTAACTCTTTAAAAATGATAGATTTGCCATGTTGTAAAATTGCCTGCACAAAGACACCATCTACCCAATGCCCAAAGTAGAGAGTTGGTAGAAAACCAAATAACCAGGAAAGCCCAGGCCATGCCAACCTGGAAGGAAGGCCTGTTCTTCAGTCTGTGGGCAAGGGCAAGGCCAGCATTTCCAGACAGAGTCAGGTTCTGAGTAGAAATCAGCCATCATGGGTCTAAATTTCCATTTCACCTCAATCCCACATTTCTGCAACTCCAAACATTATCCACTATTATGATTTGATCAAATCCACCAAAGGGTACAAATGCAATTAAGACTTGAGACACTTCCAATTTCCATATTTCGAATGCCAAGCAACTTCTTGAAAAATCAGAGTTTCCAGAACTCTGTGCCCAGATTTCAGACCAAGAGCTAGGAATGATAGAAACCCCATATAATCCAAACCCCACACAACACAGCCTACTCTAGATTCTAACATTTAACCCAAGAGATCTCATTTAGAGGAAAAGAAAATTCACATCTTAAAAAAAAAGAAAAAGAAAATTCGTGTCTTGCAGAATTATTATGTTCTGAATGGATTCAAGAAGAATTGGGGTGGGTGCCATTTCATCTGGGCTATGAGTAGCTTTCTTGTCCCCATGAGAATTCATCTTGGGGAGAAAAAATTAATGTGAAGCTGAGGTTGTGAGAGCTCTGCCCAGATCCCAGTAACAGGGAGAGGACCTAAATGCACAGGGAAACAATTCTACTTAGAAATGTCACACTGCAGGTTGCCAATTAAAAACCTTTATTGTGATGCAGTCAGGCATGGAAGACGTTGTGTGTTATGAGAAGACTTAGAGACACCTGTGTCTCTGGTGGGTGGATGTCTTCCGGTTGACTTGTGCTGTGAAATCAGCCTCCTCATCTAAAGAGAGGGAGGGCATTCCCACCAGTAACTGTAGGATTCAAGGAGTTGTTGCAAGAATGGAGAACACCAATCTGGACTCAGAGTACTGTCCTAGTACTGACTATTTCTATTATGATATTCTCAGTTCTCTGAAGCTCTATGTATCTTGTGTACAGTGAAGGATTTGAACTAGAGAGTCTCCATACCTCCAGCTACAGGAAATGGAATTATCTATTTGGTATTATATATCATTTTACTTGCTTCCTTTCATAAAGGCCCTTTGTTGTGGAATTCCTTGTCCCTGACCCTATCGTCTCCCTGTAAACACAATCTTTAGAAATTAGCATTTTATTGATTTTGACATGCACTGTCATTGATGCTCTTGTTTTATGTGTTTTAATTAAATGTTATTATTTGCCTCTGTGTCCCGAGGCCATATATGGGAATGGGTGAGATTTCATAAATCAGACCTGGAGCCCATGTTGAAAAATCCATTGATTCTTCTTGCCATGTCACTGAAATTATTCCTCTTGGATCCACAGAGAAGCTCTGATGTCTTTACCTCAGAGAGAAGGCTTCTTTCCATTTATCTCCCAACTTGTTGTAAACATACACAGCACTTCTCCAAATATCATGCTCCCCTGATATAAAACTGATTTTTTTTTTTTTTTTTTTTTTTTTTTTGCTGTTTTCAGAGTTGGTTGGTACTGTCATTAGATGCTGCCACATCTCTCAGAGCCACCTCCACTTGGGAACTGCAGCTTGATGTCCTGTCTTGGGACTGCAGCTCCTGTCTGGTCCTATCCCCAACCTCATTTGAGTTCCCTTTGTTGCCTGCATTGCACTGCAGACTCTGGACTACTATTAACTCTAAACTTTTAGATACGTACATTGTCAAGGGTGTCATTTTTATTATGTCTCCGTACTCATGTGTTTGCCTAGCATGGTTAGTGCTCTATGCACATGGGTTCACTCTAATTGAGGAGAGAGAGGGGAATTTGCACATCTCCCAAGTATAATCACCCTAGAGGCATTGAGATTCATCTCAGACTCTGCGCACCATCTGGGACGAGAAAGACTGTGGCTAGAGGAAGAAGAGGCTGTGGGGCTTTGAGAGCATCACTCTTTTATATTAAGGCCAAGCAATATTTATGTTTTAAATGTATAGCTCTCCATTCTATATAGTGAATTCCTAGAATAATTTGGAGATGAAGGTGGAAGGTAGAAGATGGGAGGGATCACTTATTAACCATTTTTTGTTCATGCTCAATAACTATTTCTTGAAAGCATACAAGTTAAGAATCCAAGTCAATAAGCAGGGATGGGGGCAGGAAGAGCGTCTTCCTCATAAAACAAACAAAGGTAATTTTAAGAGGGAAGAATCAATGGAATTTATTTGGTATTATATATCATTTTATTGCTACAATCCAGGTAACTAACACATTGTAAATCCTTAATAAATATTTGTTGGAAAACAAATAAATATTTGTTGAATGAAAAAATAATAAATAGATGTTTCTTGAATGAGTGACTACATAGAAATTAGGGATCAGAGCAAAGACCAGAGTTCCCTGTCTTCTCCAATCCAAATCTGCCCTCTTCCAGGAAGCAGGGCCTTTCCCACTCCAGCATTCTTATTTTTCTGGATTTCGAAAGTCATCCAGTGTTGCTTGATCATGCCTTTCTTTACTTAGTTAGCCTATCTTGTTGAGCACCACGTACCAGGCACCATTCTAAGCGTTCCATGCATACCTCATTTAATCCTCATAACAGCCTGTGAGGCAGGTATTATTGCTACTGTTATTATTATCATCTTCAACTTACTAGTGAGGAAACAAAAGAGCTAAACGATGTGGCCTAAGTCACACAGCTGTGTGACTTAGGGTACCAGACTCAGAATTTAAATCCAGGCAGTTAAACCACAGACCTTCTAATCCGGGCCTTACGCATGCTATCAAGTGCGCTACCACCTTTTAACCACCACTGTAGGCGGCTTCCTCCTTTGCCATGGACTGATTTTCAGTTGTCTCGTGTCAGCCTGGCTCTAGCTGTCGTCATATTCATTCAGTACATATTTATGAAGAACCTCTTCTGGTTGAGGAATATTCTAGACTGTCAGAATGCCTGCCTCACCAACAGACCATACAGGCCAATGAACCAACTGAAAAGATAATGAGAGAGCATCCCAAGTGCATAAAGGAAACAGGATGGAGCAATAGGATCGGGAGGACCTGAGGCAAAGGAGCTTCATTAGGTTCTGTGGTGAGAAAGAGCTGTCCACGCCGAGTCCTGAGGAAAAACAGCCAGCCCTGTGAGAATCTGAGGGAAAAGTGAGCCAATCAGCAGGTACGAAGGCCCTGAGGTAGAAATAGCCTTGGCAAGTTCCAGAAAGAGAAAGATGGCTGGAGAGTAACAATCAAGGGGGAAGGGAGGAGGGGAGCAGCATCCAGATCCTGCAGGTCTCAGAAAGTTGGAATCTATATGCTATTTGAGAAGCCCCTGGACCTAGCACAGTGCTGAGTCTCCAGTAGTCAGTAAATGGCCCCACACCTCTACACCTGAGTGCCTCTAAGCTACCTGGGACCACTAAGCTCTCCTTCCAAGGTACCTATTTATCTCCCAGTCACTGATTTATGGGGTGGTCAGTCACACAGACCTGGATCCAGATTGTCAGAGTTTTGGTCCCTCTTCTCTCCTGCTCACAGGTTGAAGAACTTTTGGCAAATTAATGAATCTAAACTTCAGTTTTCTAGTCTGAAAAATGGGATCATAAAGCACAAATCCCAAAAGATTACTGGAAGGATTACATGAGGTAAGCATATTGTGCTCCCTGCGGTGCTAAAATGTAAGAAACAGGCCCGCATAGGCCCTTTTTAGGTTGTGGTGATTATTTTTATTAATTGTGCTAGGAATTCAACCCTGAAGTGCAGATACTTCCTAGCAGAAAGGGCTGGAATCCCTGGCATCAGCTATACCGGTTTCTTGGCTCTTAGGAACAGATCAGTGAAGAGGGTCTGAAAAGAAAATTAAAAATGGTATGACCCAAAACATTTATTTCCCAAATGATATGATTTCTATTTTTTTTAATGCAACCTACTGGAAAGTTCTAAACTTATTCATTTAGAATCCTCTCCACATTCCATTCCGTTTCATGTTAGCCTAAGTACAATGACATCAGCATACCCCTCTAATGGAGAATCAGTAACTGAAAATGGGGGCAACAGGACCAGAAATTCAGTTCTAAGCCAGATAAAAAGAGAAGAGCATTTAACCCAAGGAATGTCCAGGCAGGATTTTTGTTCAGATTTCCTGAGAAATAGAAATTTTCTGGAAATGCCTGACTGAGGCCTCCACCCCTGTGCTGTTTTCTTTCTTTGGTGCCCCAAAGACCAGAATTAAGAACCAAGCCCTGGCGCCATCTCCTGGCAGTCTCGAAATACACGTTTAACGCAGAGGACCCCTCCCTCTCTCTAACAGAAATTAAGTTCAGGAAGAAAATCTGGTAATTTCATCATGATTTCTGTGTTTTCCATCTCCTTTTAAATATTTTAATCAAGAAGAGCAGATGGGAAGAGTATCAGCCAATTACAGTCCCCACAGGGACAGCTCCTGCTATGTCACCGTTTTCTTTGTTTCTGTAAAAGCTCGTCACTCAACAAAGCTATCAGCGACCAGAGGCAGCACATTTCTCCTCAGTGGGCCAGAGACAGCCCCACTCCCACCCACTCACCCAGTCTTACCTGAGGGTCCTCCTCTGCCCAAATTAGCATCTTCAAAGGCTTCTACTTTCTCAAGATTCTTTACACAAAGAAATCACTCTTGGCCTCTGTCATCAAAGAGTTGGACTCCCAGCTACTGCAAAGCTGCAAGCCTAAATTCACCCCAGTACCCAGAATTCCACGAAAAGAAAAAAAAAATGGCTCCCTTGCCATCATATCCCTGTTCACTTTCTAAGACTCTGGTGGGAACCGGTCACTGACAGGCCTGGATAGCTTTACAGGTTGTATCCAGCTTCAGACTCACCTTCAAGCCAGATAAATTGGCATCATTTAGGCACCAAGCACAAAAATAACCAGAAAAAAAATAAAACCTGCTGAGTTGCTGACTAAGGAATTAACCAGAACCACAAAGAATTCTAGTTTATTTCTCTGGAGAGACTGCAGGTCAGTTTGAAAAGAAGAAAATCATTGCCTGAGGCTGGTTCCTCCCTACTCTATACAAAGATATATATCTACTTATTTGAAGTACACTGAGCCCTTTCTGCTTACCAGGTAATGCAGTAAGCACTTTGCCAATAGTTAGTTCCTCGTTCCATCTCAATAGCAACCCATGCAATAGATATCATTTGTATTTCCACTTAACAGAGAGAAAACAAGCCCAGAGGGAGCTTAAGTAACTTGCCCAAGATTCTCCAGCAAATAAATAGAAGAGGAAGGATTCAAATTTGTACTTCATGGTTCTTCTTAATCACTATAATAAAGTATCTTTAAGAAACCTAGGATTTTCTCAGCACTGTTGAAAACTTTACAACCACTTCTAATATTTATTTGCAGGAAGAATGAAACAGAGTAATTCCCCATGAATGAAGAAGGTACTATCCAGAGCCCTGTGAATATATGCATGGTGGGGAGACAGGAACTGCATTATCACCAGGCACTGCTGTGTATTAGTCCTTCTTGAACAGGATGCAGCCAATCCAATGCTTTCCTAAGTCTTCACCCACTTGATGCAGTTAATGAACTATAATCCTTATCCCTAGCCAGTGTTTTAGAACCCTGCCATTAATTTTCTCACACAGTCCATGCCTAACAATTGATTTCCCATAGTTATTTTGCAAAAAAAAAAAAAAAAAAAAAAAAAGCATAAAACTAGTCAGTGTTTTGTTGTTGTTGTTGTTGTTTTGTTTTGGAGGAGTTTTTGTTTTGTCGTTTTGCTTTATTTTTGGTACTGGGGATTTAACCCAGGGGTGCTTTGCCACTGAACCACATCCCTGCCCTTTTTATGTTTTATTTTGAGACAGGGTCCTGCTAAGTTGCATAGGGCCTCGCTAAGTTGCTGAGGCTGGTTTTGAACTCATGATCTTCCTGCCTCAGGCTCCCAAATCACTGGGATTACAGGCATGCTCCACTGTGCCCAGCTAGCCAGACATTTCTAAAACCCAATATCAACAAGTGCTCTTTGGGGATCCTTGACTTACCAGGTCCTGCTAAAGACAACATTTCTTTTGACACTAAAATACCAAGGACAGCAACCTGTCTCTTGCTCTTTCCAAAGTTTATAGAATGATGAGGTCTAGCCTGATTGAATTGGAGGAAGGGAGACAACCTTTCTTTGGTACTGGGATTGAACCTAGGGGTGCTCTACCACTGAAGTACATTCCCAGTATTTTTAATGTTATTTTGAAACAGGGTCTAAGTAAGTTACCCGGCTGGCCATCCCCCTGCCTCAGTCCCCCAAGTTTCTAGGATCACAGGTGTGTATCATGCCTGGCCAAGCCTTTAAGAATCATAAAAAGCAGTCTGGGGCTGTAGCTCAGTGGTAGAGTGCTTGCCTAGCATGTGTGAGGCCCAGGGTTCAATCCTCAGCACCATATAAAGGTAAATAAATAAAATAAAGGTATTGCATCCATCTACAACTAAAAAAAAAATTTTTTTAAATAGAATCATAAAAAGCTTTCAAGATTCCTGATTCCAGAAAGCCACCCACTCTCTCTCAAAGTATACAATTTATATTTTTTCCAGGTAATATTGGATTTTTTTAAGAAAAATATAGAAATTTTTTAAGCATTCATTAACCATCTTTTGGGTTACTGGCACTGTGTTGGTCACATTGGTATCAAAGAAAGTTCCTCATACTTCTTCCAGGTATTTATACCCTGGTTGGAGACATGACCCACACATGAAGCAGTTGGAGAGCAAGACTTGGCAGTAGTATCAGGTGTGAGATGGAAAGCTACAGATAATTGATATCAATGCTCAGAAAGGAAACCGGACAGCATGGGGGAACAGTCACGGAGGAAGCTCATGGCTTTGCCACTCATTCCCCATCCTCACTGTGCCCCACTGGACCTCAGTTACACGATCTATAAAATGACAGAATGCAGTTGTTCTCTCAACAATTTTTTTCTGAGTATTGACCATAAACCAGGCACAAATGTGTTTCCAATGAGTCAGTGTTGAACAAGACAATGTCCTTGACCAGTGGATGTTACAGGGTGGTGGAGGAGAAGGAAAAGGCAGACAATAGACAAATAGATTGCATGGTAGGTAGAGAGAAGGGCCAGGAAGAATCGTAAACCAAGGTAAGGGATAGTGGAGGGGGGAGGGGGCGTGTCAGGAAGGGCAGCTCGGGAAGACCCCACCAAGCAGATAGTGCGGGCATGTAGATAAAGTGAGGGGGCAGCCCAAACAGACACCTGTGGGAAGAGTGTTCCTGGAAGAAGGAACCTGAGATAACAGCCTAAAAAAGTCTGAGGAGCAGCAAGGTGGTCAGTGGATGGATGGGTGCAGAGTGGACCCCGATCTAAAGGCCTGCTCGCCATGGGTGAAGCATTCAGATGGGAAGCCTGTGAAGGCTTAAGAAGAGTATCTCCAACAAGCTCCCATTCTAAGAGTACATCCTAATGTAAGGGACACCTCATTCCTGGGAGGAATAGGATCTGGAATGGGGGAGTACAAATGCTAAGTCATCACAGATAAGATGTATGGGCCCCTTTACAGGTGCAAGATAATTTAATTAGGGAAGTAACCAAATTAAGGAGTAGGGAAATTTATTAAAAGTAGAAGTTCCGAGAGGAAAGAGAGTCTCAGACATTTTATGAGCACATTGGGAAATACCTAATGCCAGTGTTCTGCTGCTGTCCCTCGTCTGTCCAGAGACTTCCGATGCAGTGCCCAATCAGGAGCAAGCAAGATCCTGTCCTCCTAAACACCAACCTGCCATTCAAAACTCACTAGTCCTGTGCTTGATTGCCACTGTGATCTCTACTATAGATAACAGTTAGCCACTGACACTAATTAAGCCCAAGCTAATTGTTCAGTGCATCTCAAGTTTCCTAAAAGTCTGCTGAGGCAGAACAGAAAATAGTGGCCCTAGGACATCTGGAAGGTGAAAGGTGAGAAGCCACCCATCACAAGCAGTAAACTTAATTGAAGATTCATGTTTTACAGAGCAGGGAGGAAGAGCATGAGAAAAAGATTAACATTAAACAGGGAGGAGAGGTGGGAGGGAAAGGGAGAGAGAAGGGAAATTGCATGGAAATGGAAGGTGACCCTCATTGTTATACAAAATTACATACAAGAGGAAGTGAGGGGAAAGGGAAAAAAATCAAGGGAGAGAAATGAATTACAGTAGATGGGGTAGAGATAGAAGATGGGAGGGGAGGGGAGGGGGGATAGTAGAGGATAGGAAAGGTAGCAGAATACAACAGACACTAGTATGGCAATATGTAAAAACGTGGATGTGTAACCGATGTGATTCTGCAATCTGTATACGGGGTAAAAATGGGAGTTCATAACCCACTTGAATCAAATGTATGAAATATGATATGTCAAGAGCTTTGTAATGTTTTGAACAACCAATAAAAAAAAGATTCATGTTTTATTATAAAATTCATGTGAATGCTGCACTCTATTTCAAATCTGTAGGAACTTAACAGCAATGTTTTATCTTAGTCAATGAGCAAATGTGACCCTCAAAGAAGATATGCTACATTAATCCTGTACTTTGCCACACATCTGGCACACTATACTGTATCCCCAGGACTAGGCAAACTTGAAAAGCATTAGATTGATAACTAAATCCAATTAAAGCACTCGTCTCTCAGGAAAGATCCTAAGGAGTTGCTAATATTGGGGATTTCAAAGATCAAGTCTCGCTATTGGGAAGAATGTTTAAGGCCGTGGATGTCTTATTAGAGACCCTAATGCCAGGACAGATTCTGCAATTGTTTATCTTATGAGAGCAGGAGCCATTTCAAATATGAGTTGAGATACCAATACAAGTTGGAGATATTCTGCATCTTAACCATCTCTGAACATCTGCAGGCTTTCATGTGCACATTATAGCAGCCCCACAACCATTTCACATGAGTGAGTAAATTCCTTCAGTGTCACATGCTCTTAGAAGGTGATGCTGAAATGTCTAAGAAAGCATCAAAAAAAGAACCCTTCTTCTGTTGCCTCCTAGTAATTCGTAGCATCTCTAAGTGACCATGTTTGTCTCATTGTGTTTGTTTACTATCTGACAATATCTTGACTCATACTGTAGTGGATTTGAGTTAAAATGAATACAGAGTATGTTCATTTGGGGATGGGGAGAAATTGGGTTGATACACATATCCATCAATACCACTGTGACTACACAATGCCGTATTAAAAATATTTTAAGATAACTTACTCTAAATATCATCTTTCCAAAATGTCGTATATGTACACAATGGAGTATTACAGAAGAGGAATGACTTTTTAAAATTTTTTACGTTGTCGATAGACACAATACCTTTATTTATTGATCCCAATGCCTTACACATGCTAAGCAAGTACTCTACCACCAAGCTACAACCCCAGCCCAAAAGAAAGACTTTTGACATTTGCAAGTAAATAGATGGATCTGAAGACTATCACACTAAGTGAAATTAGCCAACCCCAAAGGCCAAAGGTCAAATGTTTTCTCTGATTTGTGGAAGCTAACCCACAAGAAGGGGGGAAAGGTGAAGAATAGATATTCAGTAGATTAGACAAAGGGGAATGAAGGGAAGGGAGAGGAGATAGGAAAAGGAAAGACAGTGGAATGAATCTAAAATAATTTTCCTGTGTACCTATATGAACACACCATAGTGAGTCCCACCATTGTGTACATCCATAGAATTGGGTCCTAATTAGAATAAGATATATCCCATGCTTGTACAATTATATCAAAATGAATTCTACTATCATGTATAACTTAAAAGAATCAATACAATAAAAAAATTTTTTTAAATCTATAACATGCAAAAAAATCACATTTATTATTCATTAGCACAAAGAGAATGTATTTTTGAAGTCCTTAAAAATCTATTGAGTCACCAGTCAAAACCTTAGTTGTATAATGTATGCAATTTCCTTTCTGTAGCAAGTATTTTTTATTGTTGATATCTCTTTGTTCATTTTTGAAGTGTAAGATATCTTATTGATAAAGGGATAAGTGATTTTAAATGTTATCTTTGTTTTTGTTGAAATTATAAAGAAGAAATTATGGTCAAGAGTTAAGCTCAGTGGTAGAGAACTTGCCTAGCACATGTGAGGCACTGGGTTTGATCCTCAGCCCCACATAAAAAATAAATTAATTAAATAAAGGTTTAAAAAAAAGAGCAGAAACTAAAAGGCAGATTTCAGCTGGGCACAGTGACACACACCTGTTATTCCAGCATCTCAGGAGGCTGAGGCAGGAAGATTGTGAGTTCAAAGCCAGGCTCAGCAACTTAGCAAAGCACTAAGCAACTCAATGAGAAGTTGTCTTTAAATAAAAAATATAAAAAGAGCTGGAGATGTGGCTCAGTGGTTAAGCATCCCTGGGTTCAATCCCCAATACCAAAAAGAAAAAGAAAAAGCCAGATTTCAGATTTAAAATGAAAGACTGATTACAGACATAATATTCTTTTCTTGTAAAATTATTATAATGGAAATAAAGAAATAAATGAATAAATACCATCTTTCCCTCCAACTCATATCCAGACCATTACAGTCTGTATGGCTACTAGAAAAGGATATTGAATGCTGCCTACATGAGGGGTTGAGCAGGCTGCTACTGCCCCACAGTGGGGACTGGGGGAAACGCAGCCCCAGGAGCTTTGCTGGCTTGCAGCCAATGAAAAAAAAAGGTAAAATATTTCCTGACTCTGCAATTCTTATTTTCAGTTCTTTCACATTAACATCAGAAGAAAGAGCAAGTACAGGATGCCTTACTATTTGTATTATGCAGCATGAATGTACTAAAGATATGGTAAAGATATAATTTCATTTTGCTTTATTTCCTAAATAGCTAGGTTTTTAAATTCAGGTCTATGTATGTTTTTGTTTTGTTTTACTTTGTTCTATTTTTGTGGTGCTGGGAATAAATCCAGGGCCTTGTGCATGCTAGGAAAGGGCTATACTATTGAGCCACATCCCCAGGCCGTGGTATGTTTTTATACTTTAAAAATCAATATACCAAGTCCAAAGAAACTGGAATTGTTGCTTTAGGGTGCTAACATATCTCAGTCTATACTGATGATTTTTGTTCTCCTATGGCTTCCCTTTTTAATGAAGCTAAGTGTTAATTTTACATAGAATCCTTCTACCTCAAAATATAAAGGATTATTATAAATTAAGTGAAAAGTTTCATGACACATACTAGTTTTTAAACTTGATGTTAAAAAAATATTCTAAGCCAGGCCCTATGACACATGCCTGTAATCCTAGAAACTCAGGAGGCTGAGGCAGAAGGATTCTGAGTTCAAAGCCAGCCTCAGCAACTCATTGAGGCCCTAAGCAACTCAACAAGACCCTGTCTTTAATAAAATATTTTTTTAAAGGGCTGGAGATATGCTCAGTGGTTATGCACCCCTGGGTTCAATCCCCAGTACCAAAAAGAATATCCTAATGGTGGGCTTCATAAATTGATACAGACAGATGATTCAGGGATGAATTAGTTAGGCAGCTCTTTAGGGAACTAAAACATTTTTTTAAATGTAATGAAGTAGAAAAAACTGAATTTATGAAATTTTAGATTGAGTACTGTATCTAATCTGCTGGAACACTTTGGTAAGCCTTTTGGGCTTGAGAGGAGAAGCCCCAAGTATTAAGGTAAAATGGCCTGGAGGACAAGTTTAAAACACCTAGTAAACTCAGGATAGAAGGAAACTCTCTTAATTTGATAAAGGGTACTTACCAAAAGTCTTTAGCATATTAAATGGTGAAAAACTAGAAGCAATGGAGCAATGTTTGTAATAGTGAAAAATGGGAGAGCTTTAATACCCCTCTATCAGAGAATGTATAGATAAATTCTATATATTCTTATACAATGAAGTCCTAAATAGCAGTTAAAATTAATTAGCTACATAGATCTTCATGAATAGTGCTTTAAAATATATGTAAGAAAGGAGCCAGTTCTACAGTGTTGAGGGCAATATACTGTCATTCAAATAAATGCCAAAGATACACAGCATCATTGCATATTGTTCATAGATTCATAAAAGTATTAATGCATGAATTAAGTTTGTGCCCAAATTCATGAAAATATTACCTCTGAGGAGAGTAGAAGATATACAGACCTTCACCTATCTGTTTAATATTTGATTCTGAGAAGCTAGAAAGGGGAAAAGAAGACATAAACCAAATATAACCAAATATTAAACATTTTTAAGATGTTATTGTGATTACAAAAGTGTCTTTCATATTATTCTTTCCCTCTTCCATTAAAAAGCAAAAAAAGTTGGTATAGTCAATGGCAGGATCTTTGTTATACTATGTCTTAGTCCATTTTCTGTTGCTATAACAGAGTACTTGAGACTGGGGAATTTATAAAGGAAAGGTGTTTATTTTGACTCACAGTTCTGGAAATTCAAGAGCATAGTGTTGACATCTGCTTGGCTTTGGGTGAGAACTTAATGCTGCTCTGTGCATGGCAAGAAAGCAGAAGGCAAAAGGGCACAAGCCAAAGAGAAAAGGGCATGAAGTCCTGTGCTAGTGCTAACCCTTTCCTGCAAGAAAGCTTTAAGCCATCCATGAGGGCTCTGCCCCCTTTACCTAAATGCCTCCCATTAGGCCCCACCTCCCAACTCTGCAGCACTGAGGCATCAAGTTTTTGCAGGGGCATATCATATTTAAACCACAACATTGAGAACAGTTGGAAGTCTAGGGCCAGATCTATACAAACAAAGGACTGCAGTGTCTTCCTTCCTCCACAGAACGTTCAGACTTTCCCTTGGATAAATGCAATCAAACATTTCAAGAATACTGGTTTGAAGGTGCATCCAATCAATATTTTGCCTATGGCTTCCTCATATCTCCTCCAGTACTTTTATTAAGTTATTCAGTCTCAAAACTTACAGGGACATAACCATCAGCTTTTTTGATACCTAGCCCAGCTGTTATACTGAAACTGTAAGTTATAAAAAAAAAAACCTAAAACAAAACCCTCCAGTGATAAATTTTTATACAGGCAAAATTAAGAATACAATAGCAGGCCAAATTTTCTCAGTGAGCAATGTGAAATATTCTAGTTTTATACACACTCACACACATACACACACACACACACACACACACACACACACACACAATCCTCCAATGTAAATAAATAGGAAACCTTAAGAGTTTGAAGGGGTGGGGGAAATAAAAACCTTTTCATGTTATCTTCTTCCATTCCATTGGCTTGAAATTCATTAAATTACTAAACTCTCAATCTGACCTCAATGCCAGTTTAAAAAAAAAAAAAAGAAGAAGAACTAAGAAAAAGGCATTAAAAATCTTAAGAGCCGCAGAAGAATGTAGCAAGATGAAATCTCCATAGATTTTTAAAATTTTATTTGAAGTATCACTGTGCATTTTAGCAAATAGGAAAATTCCTATTTTGTGTTATTGGTCTAACTCAATAAAGATGCAATAAAAACAGTCCTAGAGACTCCTGCCACTCTTGAAAACAGCAGATTTATTAGGAACAGGAACTTGGCAGACACTGATAGAGGAAATTTTAATTTAATTCACTGCCATAAATTGCATAAATGTGACCATGCCTTTGAAGCTCCCTGGAGGGAATATTTCTTCAGAAATAAAAAAAGAAAATGTGATTTGGGAGAAATGCATTTTACCTTATTATATCTCAGTGTGAGAAGCCAAAGCTTACCCTAAAATAAATTTTACAGTCTAGACTTCAGTCGAGGGAAAAACAAGACTATAATCTACTTGTTCCTTTTGCTTTCACAATAGAATCACTCTCAGTTGTGATGAGAATCATCCCAAATTATAAGGCATAAAAACTGGCATTGCCTCACATGTTATTAGTCTATTTGCAGATGGCATCGCAATTTACAACCCTACCCTATTACAAGAAATGCTGATTCTCCAAATCCTCTGATTGTGAGAAAGAATGGTCTCTTAGAAATCACAGCAGTGATTAAATACTCTGTTTAAGCTTTGCAAAATTTACATCAAAGCAGTTCTTGAAAGTTATAGGAAATAATTCAATCTTCTTTGAACCATTATAAATCTTTCTAGACCAAAGGTGGTTATAAACCAGTGTCTTCGTTGTGCTCTAATTTACTCACAAACAATTAAACATATTTATTTCATAGAATGGGACTTTAAAAAGAACCTAATATGTTGGAAAATTAGAAAAATATAGCTAGCAAAATTTTATTAAGAATTCTCTAAAATAAAATTTAAAATATAACTAGGGAGGAGCTGCCTAGTCCAACAATATGCGATTTTACTGACAACAGCAAAGAGACTATTGGAATACACTAGAAGATTCATCTTAAAGATTGAGGATTCAAATTCTTGAAGGTTTTTTTCCTGATTCTACAGTTACTAGCTGCCCTAAGTCTACAAGTTTAATGTAAAAGCCAAAGTAACAACTCCACTCCTTATTTTTACATTTACTATTTGGACAGATGGCAATTCAAATCACCCTCACAAAACTTTCTTCTTCAATTCAAGTGAAGAGCTACTAAGGACCTGCTGTTTACATAATGCTCAAGAGGGTAGAAATGTGTCTGTATAAATCTTACCACAATTTCATCATCTCCTCTAGGAAGGCTTCGCAGCTGAACTCACCCATCCTGATTGATTCATTTATTATTTAAGTTTATTTTATCATTATTAAATAATATGTGCCCAACTTAAGAAATCTGGAAAATACAGAGAAATAGAATAAGGGGAGAAAGCTACCCATAGTCCCACCAAGCAGAAGTAATTATTAAAATCTTTCTGGGTTCTTTCATAATATTTTACTGGAAATTTTTACATAGTTACAATAATGCAATAAACTCAAGATTGTATAAAACAATATTCTAAAATTATTTACAACACCACAATAAACCTAACAAAATAATTGATGTACCAATAACAAATACATAATCTTCTCAAATGTACATGGAACACTCTCCAAAATAGACCATATGTTAAGCCATGAAATAAAATTTAATAACATTACAAAACTGGAAGTAAAAAGAGTATATTCTCTAAAGACAGTGAGATGAAATCAGAAATCAATGACAGGGAAATTTATAACTGTGGAAATTAATATTTTTAAATGACTGATGAGCAAGGAAAAATAACCACATGGGGAATTAGAAAAACAAATGTTGTGAAAAAACAACATATCAAAATTTATAAGATGCAGCTAATGCAGTGCTTAGAAATTTATATCAGCAAATGACTATATATATATATATATATATATATATATATATATATATATATATAAATAATTGGGGGGGGTATCAGGGATTGGAATTAGGAGCACTTAACCACTCAGCCACATCCCCAGCCATTTTTAAATTTTTTTTTCATATTTTATATAGAGACTAGGGCCTCACTGAATTGCTTAGGGCCTCACTAAGTTGTTGAGGCTGGCTTTGAACTAGTGATCCTCCTGCCTCAGCCTCCCAAGCTGCTGGGATCAAAGGCATGTGCCATGGCGCCTGGCATGACTATATATTTTTAAAAACTCAAATAAATAACTTAAACTTCATCTTAAGAAATTAAAAAGAGTCTAAACCCCCATGCTTTAGACATATAATAAATTATAGTATTCCTTTTCCCATTTAAAAAAGAAAAGTTTTAAATGAAGGTTAAACTAAATCTAAGGCAAGAAGGAAAAAGAATGTTATTAGAGCATAAAGTAATAAAATAGAGAATAAAAAGAATAGAGAAAATCTACGCAGCCCAAAGTTGGTTCTTTGAAAAGATCAACAAAATTGACAAACATTAACTAGACTGGCCTAGAAAAAGAAAGAAAGAAGCTCAAATTAGTGAAGTCAGAAATGAAACAAGGGGCATACGACTGACCTTACAGCAATGAAGTGATCATAAGGAAATACAATTTAAAACTGTTTAGATCAAATTACATAACCTAAATGCAATGGGAAAACTCCCAGAAAGACACAAACTACTGAAACTAACTTAATAAGAAATAAACAATCTGAATAGTCCTATACATGTAAATAAATTTAATTAGTGATTTAAAAAAATACACACAAAATAAAGTCAGGATGAAATGGCTTCAAAGGTGATTTCTACCCAAGTGTGGAAAAAAAAAAAAAAATTAGCATCAACCTTTCACAAATGCTTCCAAAAGTTTGTAAAGGAAGGAATGTTTCTCAACTTGTTTTATGAGGTCAGTCAGTCTTATCCTGATATCAAATCTAGACAAGATATTCCAAGAAAAGAAAACTAACAACCAATATCTCTTATAAACATAGACCAAAAAATACTCAACAAAGTACCAACAAACTGCATTCAGAAACATTTAAGAGATTATATACCATGACAAAATGAGATTTATCCCAAAAATGCAAAGTTGGTTTAACATCTGACAGCCAATCAGAAAAAACTATACCAATAGAAAAAACTAAAACTACATGATTATCTCAATAAATGCAAAAAAACATTTGCCAAACTGCAATGCCTTTTCATGATTAAAAAAAAAATTCAACAAACTATGAATAATAGGAAACTTCTTCAAACTGATAAAGAGTATTTTAAAACACACACACACACACACACACACACACACACACAGTTAACATTGTACATAATAGTAAAAGACTGAATGCTTTCCCCTATAATTAAAAACAAGATGGATGTACATGCTTAGCACTTCTATTCAATGTTTTACTGGAGACAAATTTGTATGGAAAAGACAGAAAAGACATCAGGAAAGGAAGAAATGGAACCATCTCTATTAAGAGACAACATGATCCTATATATAGAAAATCCTAAGAAACAAACAAAAAACCTGTTACACTGTTTACACTGTTTAACAAGTTTCAGAATACAAGATCAATATACAAAAGCAACTGTATTTCTGTATATTCACACACAAAAAAATCTGAAATGAAATTTTAAAAAATTCTATTCATGATAACATCAAAAAAGAATAGAACATTTAGGAATAAACTTAATAAAGGGACTGCCAGAATTGTATATTAAAAACTACCCAAAAGTAAAAGAAATTTTAGACTTAAAAAAATGTAAAGATATCCCATGTTCATAGATTAGAAGCCTTACTATTGTTAAGATGGTAACACTCCCCCAAATTTCTATAGATCATAAAAACAATGTAATCTCTATAAAAATTTATCTGGCTTCTTTGCAGAAATTAGCAAAATGATTCTAAAATTTATATGAAGATGCCAGAGACCCAAAGTAGCTAAACAATCTTAAAAAGGAAAAACAAAGCTGGAGAACTCAAAATTCCCAATTGCAAAACTTATTATTAAGCTACCATAATCAAGAGAGTGTGGCGCTGGCTTATGGAAAGGCATCCAGTAAAGAGCCCAGAAATACCCTGTTCACCTGTGGTTTACTGATTTTTGACAAAGATTTGAAGACAATTTAATGAGGAAAGAATATAGTCTCTTCAACAAATGGGGCCAGGACAACATTTCCGCATGCAAAACACAAAATTTGACCTCTGTCTCACACCAAATATAAAAATTAACTCAGGATCATAGACCTAAAGGTAAAGGTTAAAACTATAAAACTCTTAGAAACCCATGAATAAATCCAAGGAGCAAAGCATCATGGAGATGCTTTTCCTGATACAGGAAGTGAGCAGCAGGAAGGAAACCACTTAGGGAAGCACTGCTGGCTCAGGCTCCAAGGTGACTGCAGGGTTTTCCTGACAATAAAGAATCCAGTGGGGATCCTGGGTTAAGTTTAGAGTTAGGTTGAGGTTAGAACCTCAAGTCCTTTTAGGACCATAGTCCCCTAATTTACCTCTCTACTTTACTACTTCTTCTGGTCGGCTGGTGCAGTTTTATCAGAGGAGAATGTGGATGTGGTTCCTGCATCCTTATCTCTCTGGAAATAACTTTGTATTGCTTCAGACACAAAGGACAACTCAACTTATTTTAAGTGCTTGGGTTATAGCTTCTCTCCCTCCAAATCCTGTAGCTATTGCAGTTTTAAGCGACTTTTACCTTACAGTCACTCAGAAAACAATGTGATTTTGGTTTCTTTGCTGGTTTCATTAGAGAATATATGAACTTCCCATTCGTGTGTGCCATATTCCCTTCATTTTTCCCAGGGCTATATGTAAAGGTATGTTTCCATATGTGTGCACCTATGAGTGTGCAAAATATATAGTAAATGAACATGTACCCTCTGTATTCTCAGATCAGACAGCTAAACCGTCTGACCTGATGTACTCTCTCCACTTATCTGAAGTGATGAGTCAAGGAAGGAGGTCCACCTGCCATATGCCTTTAGCAAAATTACTTACTTCAGCAATTGTGGGTCTTAAAGGCTCCAGGCAAGTGAGGCCACAGCAAGTTAGCCTGAGATGATAATTTAGAGATTTGATTTTATTATTCTCTTGCTTCATGTTTCCAATGCCATCGAAAGTAACCATGCTACCTCATTATTCCAGAACTTTTAAATTATATTTTTGGCATTGCCTACTCAGTTTTTCAGAGCTCCACCCTGTGGTGTTCGTACCCCAGAGCTGTTGGGGAACTAACCTGCCACATGAAAGAGGATTTAACTGGTGTCCCCCACCCCTATTCTTTGCCCACTCCCCCAAAATCTACCTTTCGCTGAGAGTCTCTTGCCAACTGGAGCAATCGTTTTATTGAAAGAATATAAAGGAACCTAGAATCTAAAAGAAGTTTAACCAACAGGATTGAAAAGATACAAATCACTCTTGAAATTTACAGGAAGTGAAAATGGACATCCTGGCATTGCCACAGGGTGCAGGAGCAGAGGCAATTACATCCTGTCCTTTTGCTGCTCTGTGAAAGCTCCAATTCAAGGAGAAACTGACTATTAGCTTTAGGTCACATACCCACTTCTTAGCAGGAAGGGACAAAATATCTTGCCTGATAGTTCCAATGTAGTGACTCATAAGGGGAAGAGGCAGTTCCCTAAAACTGTGTCAGAGTGCTTTTAAAACCAAGAAGAGGAGGAGGAGGAGGATCAATTTTTCTTCCAGTTTTCAGATAGTGTATTTTTTTTTGAAGTCATGTAATTAAAGATTTGTCTTTAGATGTATGTAGATGTGGGTCTTTCTGATTTTGATTTTTTTTTAAAATAGAGTGAGCCCCTTTAGCCTGCATACTCAGGTTTTATTTAATCTCTTATGATTACTTCTGTTCCATATGTTATGCTACCTTGCTTAGAAACACAAAGTAATCTTATACTAGAACTTTCATTTTCTGTTTCCTTCTGCGGGGCTTTTTTTCTGCATTCTAGATTTAAAAAAAAAAAAAAAAAAAGCTTCTCAAATTTGTTCTTCTTGTAGCTGATTCTAATTTGCATATGACCAGTTCTGTACTGATGATGTTATTGTGCTCTGAGTTTACTTGAGAGGCTTTAATAAAAAAACAAACAAACAAACAAAAAAAACCCTGTTGTCTTTTCCCTTCAGCCCGTTGTCTCTCCCTAAGGTTGTATTCCTTTTTCACAAGGCTGTATCTTGTTAATTTCTGCTGTTACAGATTCTACCCAATTTCCTACAGTTTTTTTCTAGATCCCTTAGACCAATGTGTTCAGTCCACAGTTTATTTCCCAGGTGATCACCTGGGATCGACAGGAAGGTGGCCTCTCTCCCTACCCCGTGGTCCAATTTTCTGATGGGCTTCATTTACCATGCTATAAAATCAACTGCTCAGCAGCACCACCCAGTGCCTAGGCCCTGCATTGTTTTTGTTTGTTTTGTTTTTGTTTTAATATATTTTTTTAGTTGTCGATGGACACCATACCTTTATTTTATTTATTCATTTTTATGTGGTCGAACCAGGGCCCCACATGTGGTAGGCAAGTGTTCTACCTGAGCCACAACCTCAGCCCTGGGCCCTAAGTTCTAAAGAGGTCTTCACTCTGGCTTTCTTTTGGCCATGCCCCTTCCCGTCAGGAGAGGAATCTACAAGATCAAGAGAATGTGCCCATCCAGATCCCTTCTGGACCCATTCTAGAAGCTCATGACCCTAGAATTCCATGCCAACACAGCTAAGAGCCTGTTTGCAGAGCCTGCATAGATCTTATCCATGTGTCAATCCCTCCAAGGATAAACCATCCTACTGGTATTTATATTCTCAGGCCCACAAATGGCCAAGGGCAGCTATTGGTAGAGGCTCTGGACATCCATGTAGGACATCCACAAACATGTACTCCTAGCTGCTTGCAATGGAGACAGTGGTAGAAAGAGAAGGGAGCCAAAGTAAGAGGAAAGGGTTTGGGACCAGCTTTTTGCAAGCCACCATGTTTCTGCATAGAACTCCAAGGAATTTGAAAAGTTTACATTGGAACCCGACATTCCAGATTATTTTGAAAGTGTGTTTATAAAGGTAAAATAATGGCACTTATTTTTACCTTGACTTCTATTCAATTCTTTGGGGTGGCCTAATAAATGGCTTCCAAGACTTTTCCTGCCTCCCTCATTTAGGAACGAGTGAGTTCCAGAGGCTTTTCATAAGTCTATTTATCAGAAAGTAAAAAGTAACCAAGAAAGTACAATCTCTCAGTGCCCAGACAGATTTCCATTGAATCAGTGTGTGAGATGACCTTCAAAGCTTTAAATCTGGCTCTGCTCTTCACCTTGCTTTCCCTACATTCTATCAGGCATCTTTCTTTGAAGCTGGATTACTGCATCTACATCAAAAATCTCAAGCAGATGTCATTCCCATCCCACCCCCTTCATCCCTTGATAATTTCCAACAATATTCTGTGAAGTTTCTAGCCACCATGATATAGGGATACTTGAGTGCTCTAATCAGATCTCCTTGGACCTTTTTCTTCAAAGCACTCCTTTGAAGCACTGTGTCTGTGGCTCTTAGAGGTCTGCCACCAGGCTCTAGCAGCGAGGCATAGGACCAGAGAACCAGGGCCTTAAGGAGAATGTCCCTTTCTCTCCTAGCACCAGCCAAAGTCCCTCCCACCCAAAACTTACCCCAAACTCTCCTCTTCAATGAAAAAGAAGCTTTTAACATTCTTGAAACGTATCTAGAAACTTGGTGTATGGTACAAATAGCGCTGGATCCTGCTTCCTGATTTTGGGCAACTCAGCTTCTTCCTCTTTGATCTATTTTCCTCACCCTCCTCTTCCTCAGAAACACCATTGCTTATAGTTACTAGAGCTGCCAAGCACTTGAAGTCAGTCCCAGGAGCTGCAATCTCCTCAGCCGTGGCTCTAAAACTCAGATTCCACCACATTGCACTAGTCTTTGGTTCCCTCAGTAAAGCATGGTCAATGCCAGCATCATCCTCTTCCTCTACCTTGAAAGTCTCCCTAGTCTCTTCCTATAAGGTCACTAGTCTCACTCATGAGATCTTCATAACCCAATTACTTCTCCAAAGTAATAACCCCATTTCTAATAATGTCACATTGGCATTGGGGTTTCAGTATATGAATGGGAAGGAAGGGGGCTATGGATATTCAGTACCTTATAGCAGCAATCGTGAATTGCAGATGAAAGAAACCAGAGAACTAGATAAAAAAAATTCCAATAAAAAAATCACCAAACAATTCAATAGAAAGAAAACAAATAATCCCAATAGAAAACAGGCAAAGGAAAAAGCATTGTTCAGTGGTAGAGCATTAGTATCACATGTGCAAGGCCCTGGGTTCAATCGTGAGCACAAGAAAGGAGAGAGAGAGGTGGGGGGGGGGAGAGGGAGAAAGAAAGTGACGGAAGGAGAAAGAAAAAGAGGGAGAGAGAGAATGGGGGACAAAGGACTTGAATAAACATTTTTCCAAAGAAGACATACAACTGACAATAGGTATATGAAAATATTCTTAACATCACTAATCAGCAGAGATATGCAAGTCAAAACCATGATGAGATACCACCTTGCATCCATTAAAATGGTGTTAACCAAAAAAAAAAAAAAGTAAGAAAGATAACAGGTATTGGCAAGCAAGCATGTAGAGAAAGGGAAGACTTGGACACTGTTGGCGGAAATGTCAATGACTTTGGCCATTATGAAAAATGGGGTGAAGGTTCCAAAAAATTAAAAATAGAACTACCATATGATCCAGCAATCCGACTTCTGAGTATTTAACTATAGGCAAGGAAATGAGTGTGTCAGAAAGACTTCTCCACTCCCGTGTTTGTAGCACCACTACTCACTACAACCAAGATGTGTACTCACCCCAAATATCCATCAATGGATGAATGGATAAAGAAAATGGGTATACATATACAATGCATATATACACAGCTGGTTTTTAAAAAGAAGGAAATACTATCATTACAGCAACATAGATGAACCTGGAGGATGTTATGTTAAATGAAATAAGCCAGGCACAGAAAAACAGAATGATCACAGAAATACTGCCTGATCCCACTCAGATGTGGAATTTTAAAAAGTCAAACTCTAAGAAGTGGAGAGTAGAATGATGGTTCCCAGAGGATGTGGATGGGGTGGTTTCCAGAACTTTGGGGTGGATAGTTATTGGGGAAGATGTTAGAGTACACAGAATTTAGTTTGAGACAAGGAATATGTTCAAGAGATCTATAATACATCATATTGACTATAGTTAATAATAATGGTATACTTGAAAGTTGCTAAAAGAGTAGATTTTAGGTGTTCTCACCATAAAAAAAAACTTTTAAAGTATGTGAGTTAGTGCATATATTAGTAGACTTGATTTAGGTACCCTATAATGTACATCAAATCATGGGTACAAACACATAAATATTTGCAATTTTTATTTGTCAATTTAAAATAATAAATAAATCACCAGCTAAAACATCTGTATGAAAAGTTAAAAATCACCAAAACCCTTCAGCTTTGGTAGAGTACATTCTTCACTGCACTGGTGGGTGCATCTTGAAAAGACAACCCCAACCCCACCCCACCCCACCAACAATGACATGCAGTGTTCTCTTTGCCCTGCAGAGGGCAGTGGAGGACTGGTCTCACTGGTGCCTGGCTCAGCATTTTAAGAGCACTCCTCAAACCCAGCCCGTTTCAAGGCCACAGTGCAAAGTGACAATTCCATTCCACAGGTTCATGGTGAGGTTTGACTCCTTAACCCCAACGCCTGTTCCTCATATGTGCGTTAGACTTTAATGCTGAAATAAAGAGGATCGAGCCCTGCCCAGTCCTGGAAGTGGTGAATATATCGGTTCTTAGAAGAGGGAGTTCAGGGATTCATCTGAGAGGAAGTGTCCTGTGTCCTGTAAGTGGAACAACCTTCTCCACATCCAAGAGTGACAGCTTTACTGCTGGCCACACACTCAAGACCTTAGCCATAGTCTCTTTCCTTAGAAGATCTCCCACCCATTCTTACTGCCCCTGATGCTCAGCAGAGTTTACACTATCCTTGTCTCACTTTTCAGCCAACACCAGGTGGGCAGACTTGTGGCTTCTGGATAGCTCTGGATACAGATATGGGTTCAGACTGCAAGGGCACTGGGGCAGCCTGGGTGGTCTATGCAGGGGTTCTGCCATGGGGAGAGGAGTCCATCAGAACTACCAATTTCTAGGTGTTAAATTGTTCAATCCATCTTCTTCGTTTTATTTATTTTCCTTTAAAATTCTTTCATTCACTTGGAGTTACGGAAATACATTTCCCTAGTAAAAGTGTTCTGTATTACACATAATTAATCCTTTTACAGAGCTTCAAATTATAGTCCTTCCCCTGAGGGAACCACCCTTTCCAGTTTGACTTGAATCCTTCCAGATGTGTTTCTATGCATGGATATTCACAAATTCATACTGATCAAAGTACATAGTTCCATTTTGGTGTTGTCATTAGTTGTTACTTTATAAAATAGCATCAGTCTCCACCTACTTGATCTGAGATTTTTTTCATTTTGTTCCATCGACATTTAAGTTTCAGGTACTTTTCCCGCAATTAAACAAACCTATAGATCTTACCTCACACTCTGCCCCTGTTGTATAAAATTCCCCACATGTTCAGTTTACTTAAGCACTCCCCTATTGATAAATATTCAGATTGCTTATGATTTTGCATTATCATATATAATGATGCCATGAATATCTATGTCTCCATAAATATTATTTTGCTACAATGAGTTACAGGAAGTGAAATTCCTGGGCACAAGATATAGACCTTTAAATTTCTAATATGATTTTAAGCCTATCTCATCCCAATCTTGAGAAGGATGAGCAAGGTCCAGAACATGGAGAAAGGGCCAAGGAGCACAGCAGCAATGAATCAAAGATGACTCAAGACAGCCATGGGAGGCAGAGCCTGGTCCCTTGACAGTGTCCAAAGTGGGCTACACAACAGCTTTTTGAAAAATCTAGTGCACTAAGACTGCTCAGCGATTTGATGAGTGGCATCAAAAGCAGTTGCTGGTCACCAACAGCAACCAACTCTCCTCAGTGCAGGGCCCCATATTGGCATGGCAACCACAGCTCCATCTCTGAGTGATAAAGGTAATTGTGGGAAAGCAGAGGCAGACCCCACTCAAGTCCTGCAGGAAAAAAGAACTTTCTTAGTCATTTCTTCAGAAGCAGCTGATTGATGAATAGTGTGCAATCATACAAGCTCAGAGAGCCCAAGCTGAGACCCTAGATAGAAGTGTACAGAACCCATCTACACAGCTTGCTGCAGTTCATCCAACCACTGTCCAGTGTTTACTGAACTAGGACAGGTGAAAAGGTGTTACTATAAACTAAACCTACATTAGGCACAGGAAAGCAGGTGCGCACACAATGGAAAGGTGTTTGGTTCCAGATTATGACCAATGTGGACATTTTAAATCAGGATGGGAAGGGCTGCCCTCAACAGTAAATATTTCTTCTGTGTGCATGCCCTCCAAGGCTCAACTCAGGGAAGCATGATGAAGGGCAAGCAAAACCGTTTGTAAAATGGCTTTGTAAAAAAAAGTTGTAAAATGGCTTACCCTCCTTGAATGTTTTGTTTGAAATAATGGCAAGTGTCTTAAGTTATAGCGAATAGTGCTAAAGCAATTTCTAATTTTGGACAAACAAGGATAATGTAGAAAAAGCCTAGACAAGCTAAGGCCTGCAGGCCGAATCTTGCCCACTGCCTGTTTTCATATGACCCTTGAGCAAAGAAGGGCTTTTACAATTTATAGTATCTAAGGGAAAAGTGAAAAGAAGAATGATGGATCACGACATGTGAAAATTATATGAAATTCAATTTTTAATATCCATAAATAAAGTTTGATTGGCACACCACTTCACTCACTTGTTAATGTATTATCTATGGTGGCTTTCATGCTATAGAGGTTTTATGGTTTAGATGTGAGGTGTCCCCCAAAAGCTCACATGTGAGACAAAGCAAGAAGGTTCAGAGGAGAGATGATTGGGTTATGAGAGTCTTAACCCAATCAGTGATTAAGCCCCTAGTAGGGATTAACTGAGTGGTAATTGAAGTGGTAGAGTATGGCCAGGAGAGGTTGGAATTTGGGGCATGGCTTTAGGGTATATATTTGTATCTGGCAAGTGGAAACCTCTCTGTCTGCTTTCCGATCACCATGTGAGCTGCTTCCCTCCACCACATTCTTCCTCCATGATGTTATACCTCATCTCAAGCCCCAAGGAATGGAGCCTACTGTCCATGAATTGAGACCTCTGAAACCATGAGCCCCCAAGTAAACTTTCCTCCCTAAAACTGATCTGGTAAGATCTTTTAGTTGTGGCAGTGAAAAGCTGACTAAAACAAGAGCATAGCTGAGTAGCTTCCACAGAGACTATGGTCCACAGAACCAAAAATACTATTTGGCCTTTTACAGAAAAAGTGTGCTAAACCATCATAGATTACTAACTTATAACTCCTCTAATTTTATTCTAAAACATATCTAACATCATGTGAGTTCTTTAATATAAATCTGCTAAACCAAATTATTCCAATTAATTTCCTTTTTTAATTTTTATTTTAAATAAGCAAGTTAATCTATTTCATGGTTTGAGTCTAAAACTATCTGAGATATTTCCAGGTAATAGTTTTAATAAAGTAGTTATTTCGAGGCCGGGCCTGGTCATGCACACCTATAATCCCAGCACTTGGGGAGGCTGAGGCAGGAGGTTTGCAAGTTCAAAGCCAGCCTCAGCAACTTAGCAAGACCCTGTCTCAAAATAAAAAATACAAAAGGCTGGGGATATGGGTCAGGGGTTAACCACCTCTGGGTTCAATTCTGGTACTAAAGAAATAAAAATAGATGTTATTTAGAATTCTGTATCAGATAATTTACCAGTTGTCGTGATTCCAAAATTGTTATAAATTGTTCTGATAAGATGCTTGGGAGAAAATGGAGTTACAAAAAATAGTTCTAAATAAAAACAATCTCTTACATTGTATAAAATTGTTGAATATACCCTGACAAAATCTTAATATATACTGATTAATGCCCTCCAGAGTACAGTACAAATTACAGGCCCACCTTTAGTATGTGTATATGTGTGTGTGTCCATATATATATGTCCATTTCCCCATATTCTTGCTGGTATATTAATTTTACCAATCTGATGAAAATTATGTCTTCCACTTAAGAGTTTCCTGGCTACTAGTGGCAATGAGCATCTTTTCATGTTTATTGGTAATTTTACACTTGTTATTTCACTAATTGCTTATTAATAGGCAATTGGGAAAAATATATCTTACTATCTTTTAACATGTATTTTCCTGATTACTATAGGGGTTAAGAATTGTGCCATGTTTATTGGTCATTTTTTTTTATTTCATATTCTGTGAATTGCCAGTTTGTATCCTTTGTCATTTTTTTCTACAGGGTTGCTTGTCTTGTTCGTATTAATATTGAATTTTAAGATTTATTGTCGTGTAAGGGTCTTAAAGTGCAGTCAGCTTCCAAGAAAGCAAACACAATCTAATGCCACAATCTAAATTCAATTCTTGTCCAAGTCAGTACTGGGGTTAGCATATTGCCCCATGTCTGTGTTGTACACCTCAAACAAAGCACAGAAAATTGCAGATGATAAATTAGTTATCTTGTCCAGCAAAAGCCACATGCCTCTTCTTTCCTCCTCTAAATAAGCTGTTCAAAGAAAGAAGGAAATTGATCATTAAAAATAGCTGCTGGTTTTACCAGCAGGGCTCAGTAATAGTCAAAATCCATTGGGGGCTCAGATAGCAACAGCACGTATTTAATGAACATCTTTGTGTGTGCAGCATTGGTGGTGATTCATTGAAAAGATAGCAAAGAAATTTCCAGATCCTCCTGGTTAGGGGAGTGCTAAGTAAGAGCAGACCAGCTCACCAGAGTAAAAGATCAGAGAAGGTGGTCTGTGTTGAAGTCTTTGGAGAGTGTCATGTTCAATCAAGGAAACCTGGATTGTTGACAAGTCCTAAAGGTAGAGAGTACCAAAGGTAGGAGAACCAAGGTAAAAGCTTAAAGAATGGAGGGACCTAGAAAGTCAGAAGAGGTAGGGAGTGAGGCAAAACAAGCCCTGGAGCTTTCTGTTCCAAAGAGGAAGGTCCTAACCTGCTACAACAGCCACAGGCACATACGACCCAAGTCCTTAGGTTTAGAGGCTTAAAGCAGAGGGCTTCCATTCTGTGAAATCTGTGAGTGTCTGGACTCCTCCCAGATATGTGTATCATTTGGTCTGGGGTGGAGTTCAGGCATCAGTATATTTTAAAAACCTCCCAAGTTAGCCTCCCAGGGTTGTGAGGCAAAGGCTTTAATAGTCAAATCAAGCTGGGCACATGCCTATAATCCCAGCCTCAGGAGCTGAAGCAAAAGGATCACAAGTTCAAAGCCAGCCTCAGCAATTTAGTGAGGCCCTAAGCATCTTAGCAAGGCCCTGTTTCAAAGTAAAAAATACATAGGGCTGGGGATGTTTCTCACTTGTTAAGCACCCCCAGTTCAATCCCCAGTACCAAAAAAAAAGAATAATAATAATCAAGTCAAGAAAGGGGAGGTACTGAGGAATGGAAGGGACCAAAGTATATCATTATATCGAGTGCATGTGTGAATACATAACAACAAAAACAACAAATCCCAGTACTATGAATAATTACAATGCACCAGTTCAAATTTTTTTTTTCAGAAAAAAATCAAATGCACTAAAGGAAAGGGAGGAGGTGGGGTCCACAGCCTGATATGTGCTATTAACTGCTCAGAATGACTAGAAGTCCAGTCATTGTGTAAAGATGCTCTGGACCACCCAGAACCAGACCCAAGAGGGAAATAAAGCCCAAACCACTATGCTGCAAGGGAAGAATCTCGTACTTAAAACTGTGAAGCTATTAATTAATCTAGGAAACATGGGAAGTGATTTGTTTGAGCAGAAGATAATGTGCTCTATGTGAGACCTCCAGGAAGGTCAGTTTGTTTCTGTTATAAATATAGACAAATTATTCAAGACAGAACACTGGACCTAGTACACCAGATGTGTATTAGGAAATCACTCAAAAGAGCTGCTGTAGACTGAATCACCACCCCCCCCAGAAAAAAATTCATATATTGAAGCCCTAATCCCCAGTGTGATCTTGTTTAGTGATGGAGCTTTTAGGAGATAATTGAGTTTAAATGAGATCATAAGGGTGGGATCTTTGTGATGATATTCGTGTCTTTATAAGTAGAGACACCCAAGAGCCTGTCCCCTCTTTTATCCCACCACCATTACCACACTCTGCCCTGTGAGGACATAGAAGAAGGCAACCACCTTCAAACCAGGAAGGGGACAGTGAACAGAAACTGATCATTCTGACACCTTGATCTTAGACTTTCAGCCTCTAAACTGTGACAAAATAAACCCTGTCGGTGGTATTTTGTTATGGCAGCCTGAGCTAAGTCAGACCGGAGCCATGGGAATAGAGCAGATTACGCAAGGAGAGACAGAGGGTGCTGTACACCTGGAAGAGAACCTTGGGGAGTCCACATTTAAGGCAGGGAAGAGCAAAGAGTTCCAGAGAAGGTGCAAGCAAGCCACCAGGGAGACAGAAAGAACTAGAAACGTGCCCAAGAGAGAAGATACTGGAGGAAGGTAGAGGTGCTCTGCAGAGTAGCTGAGCGGACACAGCAAGGGGAGGGGAGAGAAGCCACAAATCATCTGCGAAGAGGAAGTCACCGGTAGCCTCAGAGAGGTTTTCAGATAAAGGAGAGAATCCCTCCCATTTATTTCCTCTTCTTCATGGTGTAGGGCTCAGTGCCTGGTGCTGGTGAGTCCAGCTGTGGACCACAAGGGCAATGGTCTAGAAAGCTCATTAAGAACGCCTTCTGTGCCATCAGGTCCTCAGGAATAACTTTGCTGCCTATATCTGGAACCCACATAAAAAGCAAATAGTGCCTCCTTCATCCCCTCAAAACGTGCCGTCGGATTATTTGGTAAGCCTCTCTCTCATGTCCCCGGTTTTTAGATGTAACTTCATGGAGTCTGGAGCCCAGCCCCCTGCCGCATCCTCATGAACTAGGAGGACTGGTCTCCCTCAGCTACTCCTGCCAGGGCCCTTCCTGGGGCTGCTCCTTGTTTCCCTGTATTAGCACAGGTAAATCTCTGACTTGTGCCTTGGACACTTAGCTGCAATCAAGAGCCACTGCCATCTCCTGGAAGCCCTGATTTCAGGCTACCTTAGCCATGGTTGGCAGCAAAACCACACGTGTCAGAATGCCCCCTTGCATTGGAATTTGGTGTTTCCAGGCCATTGGTCCCTGTTGGTCCCTGTTGGTTCCCTTCCCCATCCCACCTCTGCCCCTCTGCCAGCTTATTCTGTCTGTGCCCCTTTCCTCTCTGCCCTGAGAGACCTGAGTTTGCCGAGGGGTTGGGGCCACAGCACTGATAACACAGCCCAGGGTCTCCCACTTTGCTCCTAGGCATGGTCCCAATTGGCCTTTCTGTATGCCTCCGTACAGCCATCAAAATGGGTTTCCATTTGTCTTCTTTTTAATAATGTAAACAAACATATCAACCCATGTGTCTTGATTACAAGTCAAAAGAGAAAATTCAAACAGCATAAATATGAGAACTGTCTCCAGGCTGCAATAATCTTTCTGGAACACAGACCTAACAAACCTCCTCTCATCTCCCTCCCACCACATCATCCCCATCAAGCCCATTCCCTGTCACTCCTCAGACCCTAATGATTCCACCAATGAATAAGCAATGAGCTTGAAGCAAGTTTCTGGGACCAAGTCAAGCCCACGCTGCCCGGGGCCTGATCTGTGATGAATGATCAGGATCTTAGAAAATGCTATGTGTCATGTGTTACCTAGGGAACAACTTCTTGGTGTTAGCTTTTTTAGACAATGATTTCCAAGTGGACTTTAAAAATAAAAAGCCCACAGGACAACAGCATATTTCAGTTTGGTAGAATCCTTTGATATACTCCCTTGAAAGAACAATCCTATATAATTAATGTAAGTGTGTGGACAGACCCCTAAGATCTGATGGAGTTTGGATCAGGCCTAGTGCAGACAGGGAAGGCAGCACATGGTATCCCAGCCCTATTTACAGCCAACTTTAAGACAAGTTAGATGATCCCTAAGTCATGTGTCACCATTCTCCCACAAACCATGCAAAAGTGAAATCTAAACTGGGACCTCTGCTGATAACCTGGTACACAGAAAAATATATATATGATCATCTTTGCACTTGGAAAAGCTGCTAAACTACTTTGGTTTCTCCACTTGGACAGATGCAGCTTGAAGAAAAACATCTCCACTGATGCTACTTTATACAGATGTGCACCCTCACACCTCAGCCCCCTCCCCCTCCCCTGAGCCACTCTATTCCAGGGGAATCAGCAGTACTGGTCGGCCCATTGATCCAAATATTCATTTCTCTGAGAAATTATTTGGAACTCCTTTCTCAAAAGCTGGATGTTCTTAACTACCTTCAACGATCAGATCCTATCTACTTCTTCAGATTGGGGGTATTGATCTGGTTGTGTCTATTTTCTTGGCCTATTCTATAATCCTTGGGTGGGTAAAAGATAATAGCATTATACAGAAGGATAGGTAATATGGCCAGGTAGTTTTCCCTACCAAACCACACTGTCACACACAGAACATGCACTTGTATCGTTAAGTCAGCATCAGAACTGAAGACAGACCAATTTATTTTCTGAGTTGTTTGGACCAGAGACTCATTAGTGGGGAAAATTATTCAAACGATGGCTGAGAACATGCCACCCACTGTCCACAGGTGACAGCTGCCAACTGTCAGAATGTGCCAGGAAGAGGCCCTGGGAACAGCAAGTCCCAATCTTCTTCTTGTCCCAGGGTCACTCTGGGTCTCCGTTCTCGTTCTGCTTCACTTTCTTCCTTTGTGGATGAGCACACTGGCTGTCTCCTGGGGAGGCCAGGTAGAGTCCGGAATGAGGGACCTGGCCACACTTCACAGCTGCCCTGTGTGGAACAACCTGTCCTCATTACCCCACATCCTTTCCTTCCATCAGGAACATCAGTAGCTCACCACAGGCAGCTCAGAAAACACAGACACCCACCAACCTGTGAGCTCCATGGTCTGAGAACCATTTGGCTGTATTGTTACTGCTCGTAACAAAATAATCTTGGTGTTTCTATTTTTACCAGTGATAAGTAATTTACTTGGGTTATTTAATAAAAGCCAGACACCATCAACTTATTGGAAGCTTACCAAATACAGTGGTGTTTATTCCATTAATACTGCTATGGTTTTATGTGGGGTTCATTTTTGATCCAGGGGTCTATGGAGAGGCTCGGGACCAGTAGAAATGGGTGGAGTGAGTGGTTGGTAACACATACCAGCCAGGGAGAGGGACTGAGGTGGGACTTGTGGGGAAGGGAACAGATCTGCCTAAGGGAGGAAGACGCTTAGTGAGGTTCACTACGCAGGAAGGTTAAAGTAGTCCCTGTCAATGTCACTCCTTGGATCCCAGAATCTTTCATTTGGACAGCAAAATTGTTGAGTATTATTGCTCATAACTAAGTTAATCAATCATTTGAGGAATGAAACCACTATCTGTAAGCACCAGCATAAAAATTTCAAATATTGGAATTGTTCAGAATATGGAATAGCATTATAGAAAATATTTAAAATAAATAATGAAATTCCAGATAGGCATAAACATCAAGATAGTTTGAGAAATAATAGTCATATTTGAAAAAAAACAACAGAATTCATAAAAATAAAATGGGAATTATTGAGCTGAAAATCTATCCAGATTGTATCACAGAAAGATAGGTACCTGAAAAGATGAAAGAGAAGATAAGAGATATGCAGGATGGACTGAAAAGTTCTGTTTTAAAATGTACCTGGGATTTGTTTTAATTAGATATGGTAAGACATGAAGATATGCAAATGAGTTTCATGAAGGAAAAAGTGTTTGTACTCACAGATCCCTAGAAACAAGAGGCGAAGCATATCTTACAGGGCCACCCAGGAATGCACCAGCATTGTTCTGAAGGCAGAGAGAGCAAGGGAGGAACGTGGGCAAAAGCATGTATTGTATTGTGGTTTCTGTGGGAAAGAATGGGCAAAGCAGGGTAAGATTTCTTAGGATTGGCCAGTTGGAATAACTTTAGTGTGCTCTGACCATCTCTTATTATTAATCCCTAGTCCTGGAGTAACCAGGGCAGTGAGATACTGACCCTGACTACCAGAGCCTAATAGAGGAGGTGATGGGGTATGTGGGCTCTGGAGTGGTTAGTGGACACATGAGAGGGGCACTCTCAGGTGGGCAGTTTACCACCTCTAGGAACTGGCTAGCCCTGGAAGGGCTCCAAGATCAGCAAGGCCCCAAGATGCCAAAGAATGAGGAACTATTAACAACAACATGGTTGATACATATTGATGATATGTATGTGTCTGAGAAAAAGAGCATGAAGAAAATGAAGCTGGGCATGGTGGCACATGCCTGCAAACCCAGCAGCTGGGGAGGCTGAGGCAGGAGGATCACAAGTTCAAGTTGCTTAGTGAGGCCCTGAATCCTGTCTCAAAATAAAAATTCAAAAGGGCTCTGTGGTTGAAGTGCCCCTGGGTTCAATCTCCAGTTACCAAAAGAAAAAAAGAATGAAGAAACAGCATTTGAAGAGAAATGACTAGAAAACTTCCAGAATTGTTGTTAAATATGAGTCTACAAATCTAAGAAACCCAATACACACCCCCCCACCAAAAAATACAAAGAAAAAATAATTCACATCAAAAGCAGTAGTTTTGAAATGAAACCAGAAAAACAAGAGAAGCTTTTGAAAAGTAGCCAAAGAGAACTGAGATAGATTATTTTCCAAAGTAATGACAGTTTGACAGCAAATTGCCCAGGAGCAAAAATGGGAGTTCAGAGGAGAGTGAGAAATAACAATCGACTTAAAGCTGTGCTATCCACCCCCCAAATTATCATGCAAGAATGTGAGTGGAGCCGGGTGCAGTGGTGCACACCTATAATCCCAGAGGCCTGGGTGGCTGAGGCAGGAGGATCGCAAGTTCAAAGCCAGCCTTAGCAACTTAATGAGGCCCTAAGCAATTTAGGGAGATCCTGTTCCAAACATTAAAAAAGGGGGGGCTTTCAATAGATGAATGGATAAAAAAATGTGGCATCTATACACAATGGAATATTATGCAGCACTAAAAAATGACAAAATCATAGAATTTGCAGGGAAATGGATGGCATTAGAGCAGATTATGCTAAGCGAAGCTAGCCAATCCTTAAAAAACAAATGCCAAATGTCTTCTTTGATATAAAGAGAGCAACTAAGAACAGAACAGGAAGGATGAGCATGAGGAAAAGACTAACATTAAACAAAGACGAGAGGGGGGGAGAGAAAAAGAGAGAGAAGGGAAAGCATATGGAAAAAGTAGGAGACCTTCAATGTTACACAATATTATAAGAGGTTGTGAGGGGAAAGGAGGAGGGACAAAAGGGAGAGAATTAAACAACAGCAGAGGAGGTAGAGAGGGAAGATGGGAGGGGAGGGGAGAGGAGGGGGGATAATAGGGGATAGGAATGGTAGCAGAACACAACAGTCACTAATATGCCATTATGTAAAAATGTGAGTGTGTAACCAATGTGATTCTGCAATTTGTATTTGGGGAAAAAATGGGAATTCATAAATCGAGTCAAATGTATGAAAGATGATATATCATGAGCTCTGTAATGTTTTGAACAATCAATAAAAAAAATTTAAAAAAATTAAAAAAGAAAGAAAGAAAGAAAGAAAGAATAAAAAAGAGGGGGGCTGGAAATGTGGCTCAGTGGTTAAGCACCTTTGGGTTCAATCCCTGGTACAAAAAAAGAAAAAAAAAAATGTGAGTGGGTTCCTGGTTCCAGACAAGATGGAGTAAACACATTTGACTGTCACTCTCACTGAGCATAACGAAAACAATGGGCAGAAAGCAAGAAGCAGCTACCCAAGAAACTGAGAAGTAAATAACAGTCAACAATAAAAAACGGTTGAAGGAGGCCAGAATGTTCAGAATTGGCCTGGCAGTGTTTTTGTTTATTCATTTGGTTGTTGGTTGGTTGGTTGTTTTCTTCCCTTTCCAATATCACTTGGTCTAGACTCAAGAACAGCACAAAACTGAGTGAGGAAAGAAAGAGTTCCAAGAGAGTTTCCCTCTGTCTCTGGTCTAAAGAGCACAGAAGGGGAATTCTAAAGGCCAGAGAGAGCAGAGGGAGACCTATGTTAGTTTCCTCTTTTCCATTCCCTCCCATGCTGGTCCTCAGGCCCAACCCCAGCGGTGATGACCACAATGGTCAGGCAGGCAATTGACATTCTGAGGGAGAAGAATTCTTCTCCAGGGTGATGTAATTGTGATCCCAAGAGCATGGCCACAAATTCCTGGTTCTTCCCCACCCCCTCCTCATTACAAAGAATAGAGAGTAAGACCCCAGATTGCTAGTCAAGAGACCAATAATGAGGGTCCCAGTTTCCTGAAAAGTGTTAATAAAAGCATTCTTACTTTAAAAAATCAGGAATATGAAAAAAAACAAAATTTGGCATAATGTTTAACCTCAGTAGGTAGAAGATAGGAATAAAAGATTAGATGCACAGGTGTTCATTATGTTACTATAATTTATAAAGTAATATCGTTATTTTGACATATCATACATATGAAACATAATAAAGAAAACAAAATATAAAATTAAAATAATACTACATGTTACATATTTCAAATATACTAATCCTAAATATGCTAAAGATCCATGCATTATAAACATGAAGAAGAAAATCTGGAAGGAAAAATCAGAATGTTTCCAGTATCACCACTGAGTTCTACGATTTTCATATGTTTTTTCTTTCTCTGTAATTATATGTTTTCTCTAATTCATATGCAATGTTTCATCATTAAATAAGGTTTTTTTTTTGGGGGGGGGGGATAACTTTTGTTTTAGAATGCCACAGTCACTTATATGTTTATTTATTTATTTTTGAAATAAGGTCTCATTAAAAGTTTCCCATTCTGGCCTCAAACTTGCAATCCTCCTGCCTCAGTCTCCTAAGTAGCTGGGATTTCAGACATGTGCCACCACATCCAACAAGTTTATTTTTCTCTTCACTACATATGCAATTCAACTTGCTTATCTGCAATTACTCCCCAAAATCCTCCATTCACTTCTGCATCACCTTATTGCAGACCTTTAAAAAAAAAAAAAACAGGTCTGTTCTTTACAATTCCTATCTCAGATACCTTTTAATATTTTTATTAATGGTAATACTGACAGTGATAGTTGAAATTTGTTGCGCACTTACTGTTCTGGCTTAATTTCTAAGTATTTAGTGAACAAACTTGGTTAATGCTTACAAAACCTGCAAGAACTGGTATAACTATTCTCATTTTACAAATGTTCAAAAAAAGTATGATGTTCATTTAAGTTGCTTGGTTAAAATAATTTCCCAGGACCACACAGCAAAGGAGGTAGTCAGTGAAAAGAAAAACGGAAGTTTTTATTTCATAGCTAAATCCTATTTCATGACCCATTTTCCCATAAAGAACTTGATGAGATTGTTCTACACACCAACAAAAGTGGGGAAAGGACTCATGGAAAATTTATTAGATTTCCTGATCTAATAAATTAAAACAGCAATTGTAATTACTGTTGATGACAGAACTTCCTGACCAAAATCAATATCTGTCTCAATGAGCAGTGTTTGGCTATTCTCAGTCTAATCGAGACAAGCAGAAACCTGAATGACATCAGCAGTGATTAAAGTCAAAAGCGCCCTCAGCTTCATCAGGCCCCAGGGACTCCTGAAATTCAGTTCAACTTTCAAAGAAAGAACATAAAATTCATTAGTTGTGCTATGACTACTGGAGAAATTTTCAATCACTATTTCTCCAACTTTCCATCTGTGTAGACATTTCATCTTTGATGTTGAGATAATTAATCATCTAGGTCTCAAAATTAAATGGAAAACAGATGTTACTGATTTCCTGAATGAACATTATGCTGGGATACTGAAACCACATCAACCCATAGTCACTGCGTTTCAACCCAAAGTGGACTGAGTCATCACCAAGCAACTTATTTTATTTTATTCTAATAAAATGCTCATAAAATGCTCAACTACATCACAGTACCTTCTCTACCCAAGCCCAGTACCAAAGCCCTTCAGGAGCTCCATATTTCTACCTTCTTTTCTCTCTATCTACCTCATACCTGTGATAACAAGTCTTCAGAAGCCCTAACACCTTCTTTAAAAAAAAAAAATGTTAGTCTCATGTTAAGAAAGTATGTATCTTATTGGAAGAACTAAAATCTCCAATCCATAATGGCAGTAAAATATGGATGTACTTATGTGGAAAAGTTTGAATAGCAGGTGGCCAGTGACCATGAAGGCCATCAAAAGTCATATTAATCCAATCTGGTGGCTAGTATCAGCTACCAAGCCAACCCGTCTAGCAGCTGAGAACAGAGGATTAGTCTAAGCAGAGAAAGCAACGGGCAAACAATCCTCACCAGAAGAAAGTGTAACTTTGGTTAGTCACCTATCGCCCTCAGAGTTGGTATGAAGGAACAGTTTTCTCTCTAAACAAAGCCTACAGTCTGCCGGTTTTTTAATTTTAAAGAGCTCAGAGGGAAAAAAATCTCAAGGTAGAATAAGTACAGGCACATGTTCTGTAACTAAACTGCTTTGGTTCAAATCACCTTTCTGCTACTCACCAAGTATGTGAGACTTTAAGTACACTAATTGAACTGCTTTGTCTCCAGTTCCCTCATCTATAAATAAAATCTATGCCATCAACTATTAGAGGATAAAGTATGATTATGCATATGAAGTGCTGAGTTCACAATAACTAAATGGTGGAGGAGTGGGAAGCAATCTGGCAGAATAGTACTCTCCAGCAACCATCCTTTTCCTGCACAGTTAACAATTTTAACTATTCATTCATAAAGATGCCTTCAGGAGAGCTAAGGAAAACAGCTGAGAGTAGTACCTGGTTAAAGCACAAATAATAAAAGACATATTGAAGAGGGTAGGAAGCTAAGGTTTGCATTACCCACATCATGTCCACTTGGGAAAGAAGAAGCAGGCCTAGGACTGTGTCTTGCTTTCAACACTGGACCTGACACACAGCTCCAGATAGACCCCCACAACCACTTCCAGGACCTGCTCCAGTACCAGGTAGGAACCTGGAATGTGGACTCTATAGTCCACATGACTACTGACCAACCATAGCAATCTGAGGCTCTAGACAACCCTGAGTGTCAAGCAAGCCTCAGCAGCATGGGCTTCATACATCCATCAGTGCTGCACCAACCTCAGCAGCCCCAGGACTCCAGCCTAGCACAGTGCCACTTGTGAGCTGAGACCAGCCTCTATGTTGGTTTGAGCCAGAGTCCATGCCAGATGGCCTGCCCAGAATCTCTGGACAGACTTACTGTTGAAGAATGTTCCCAGATAAAGCCAGTCTGTGAAGAATGCAATCATCACCTACTTAATCAAATGCACATGCATCAATATAGGACTACAAGAAGCAGGAACAGAGATGGAAACCATGATATCATCACACAGACAAAATAAAGTATCAGAAACTGATTCCAAAGAGACTGAGCTATATGAACTACCGGACAAAGAATTCAAAATAACTATTTAAAGGAAGCTCAGCAAATCTGGGAGAAAATACAGAGAAACAATTCAAAGAAATTAGGGAAACAATAAGTCTTTAGAAATTTAACAGCGTGATTAGAAAAAAAATGTTTTAATCAAACAGAAATCTCGGAGATGAAACTAGAATGAATGAGATGAAGAATGTGATACAGAGCATTAGAAGCAGAATAGAGCAAGCAGAAGAATCTATGAACTCAAGAAGGTTATTTTGAAAAGACCCAAAAAAGGAAAAAAAAAGTAAGAATAACAAAAAATTACATAAAACTTGTATAATTTACGGGCAGCATAAAAAGAGCAAATGTTCCAGTGTGTGGAATTAAAAAGATAGATGAAATAATAAAGGGGTAAAAAGCTTATTGAGGGCTGGGGATGTGGCTCAAGCAGTAACGTGCTTGCCTGGCATGCGCTGGGCACTGGGTTCCATCCCCAGCAACACATAAAATAAAATAAATATGTTGTGTCCACTGAAAACTAAAAATAAATATTTAATAATTCCCTCTCCCTCTCTCCCTCTCTCTCTCTCTCTCTCTCTCTCTCTCTCTCTCTCTCTCCCCCCGCAATCAATCTTAAAAAAAAAAAAAAAAAGCTTATTGAAACAAATAATAGCAGAATTTTTTCCAAAACCTCAAGAAAGATATAAATACACAAATATGGGAAGATCAAATGTCTCCAGTCAAACTCAATGTAAATAAGACTACCCCAAGACATAGTCTAATCAAACTGTCAAAAATAAAAGACAAAGAGAAGATACTGGAAATAGCAAGAGAAACAAAATAACATATAAAAGAGCTTCAATTCACCTAACGGCAGACTTCTCCATAGAAACCCTGCAGGCCAGCAGAGTGGGATGGCATATTCAATACACAGAAGGAAAAATACTGCCAATCAAGAATAGGGTACCCAGCAAAGCCATCCCTCAGAACTGAAGGAGAGATAAAGACGTTCGCAGACAGATAAAAGCTGAGGGAATTAATCAGTACCAGGCCTGTCTTACAAAAAATGCTAATGGGAATTCTTCAAGCTGAAAGAAAGGGACAGTAAGAAGTAAACAAAATTTCTGAAAGTATAAAACTTATCGGTAAAATTAAGTACACAGTCAAATATACAAAACTGTAATGTTGTAATGGTAGTGAATAAATTACTCACATCTTTAGTATGAAGATTAAAGGACAAAACTACATTTAAAATTATAATAATTTTTAAAATAATATATAATATAAAAAGATGTAAATTGTAACCATTCAAAATGGGGGGAGTGGAGTAAAAGTGAAGAGGATTTTTTTGTATAGGGGATCAAAGTTAAGTTCACATCAACTTAAAATAACCAATTATAAATGATTTTTGTAAGCCTCACAGTAATGGCAAAGCCTATAAATATCTATTGTAGATACACACACAAAAAAAGGAATCACAACATGCCAACAGAGAAAATAGCCTTAATGAAGAAGAAAATAATAAGAGAGAAGGAAAGGAACAAATGATCAAGAGAATAACTAGAAAACTATGAGCAAAACAGCAGTAATAGCTGGCCTTTAGGTAGGGATTGAGTATACTCAATTCCCAGGTGGACCCAATGTAATCACAAAGGTCATCAAAAGCAGAAGAGAAACTGAAAGGGGTAACCAGAGACATGGCAGCATGAGACAGATTCTGCCTGATGTTGCTGGCTTTAAAGATGGAAGAAGGAGACCATGAGCCAAAAAAAAAAAAAAAAAGTGGATAGCTTCTAGAAGCTGGAAAGGTAAGGAAACATCCTCCACACAGCCTCCAGAAGGGGAACCAGCCTGCCAACACTTTCTTCTTAGCACAGTGAAACCCATTTCAGAATTCTGATTTTCAGAACTGTAACTTGTTTTGGTTTTGTCACTAAGTTTTTGTTAATTTTATGGCAGAATAGAAAACTAATGTGTAGGGCTGGGGATGTGGCTCAAGTGGTAGCGCGCTCACCTGACATGCGTGCAGCCCGGGTTCGATTCTCAGCACCACGTACAAAGAAAGATGTTGTGTCCGCCAATAACTAAAAAATAAATATTAAAATTCTCTCTCTCTCTCTCTCTCTCTCTCTTCTCTCACTCTCTCTTTAAAAAAAAAAAAAAAAAGAAAACTAATGTGTAGACCTAATTGTAAGAACTAAAATATAAAACTCTTAGAAGAAAACGGAGTAATATTTTTGTGGTTATAAATTATGATTTTTTTAAAATATGACACTAAAAGCATAAACAATAAAAACACAGACAAATAAAAACTTTGATGCTACAAAGATACCACCCAGGAACCCAAATGACACAAAAGTACTTGCTAATTATGTATATGATAAAGAACTAGTATCCAGAATTTTTAAAAAAAATCCTTCCCACTTGACAATAAAATCAAATATATCACAGTGAACCTCACCATCATATAAATCCACACAGAATTATTTTTTAAAAAATAATCATGGATAAATAGCAAAAAGATCAATAGGGAGCCGGAAGTGGGAAGAGGGAAGGAGAAAGGGAAGGAGAGGTACTGGGACCTGAATTGGAAAAAAACATATCCCGTGCGTGTACAATGATGTCAAGATGAGTTCCACTGGGCGGTGGCCGTGGCTCATCGGTCGAGCACTTGCCTAGCATGTGTGAGGCCCTGGGTGCAATCTCCAGTACCACAAACACAAAATGAATAAACAAGACAAATGATCTAATTTTAAAATGAAAAAAGAATCTTAATAGATGTTTCTCAAAAAAAAGATACACAACCAATCAGCATATAAAAGATGTTCAACATCACTAGTCATTGAGAAGACACAAACCAAAGCCACAATGGGATACCACTCACACTCACTAGGATAGCTATAGTTAAAAAAAAAAAAAAAAAAAAAAAGATAGACAATAAGAAGTTTTGACAAAGATATGGAGAAATTGGAAACCTCGTACATGGCTGGTGGGATTTAAAAGAGTGCAGCCACTTTGGAAAACTGGCAATTCCTCAAGAAAGTTACACACACACATATGACCCAGAACTTCCACTCTAATTCTACATCCACAAAAACTCGTATGAATATTCACAGCAGCACTTTTCATAGTAGCCAAAATGGAAACAACACAAGTGTTTGTTAACTGAAGAATAAATTATACATGGTAATAGCCACATAATGGAATATTATTCAGCAATAAAAGTAATAAAGTATCAATACATGAGAGGACACGGGTTAACCTTAAAACCATTATACTAAGTGAAAGAAACCAGAAAAAAAGAACCACATATTATATGATTCCATTTATACATGAAATATTCAGAACAGGCAAATCTGTAGACCCTGAAAGTAGAAAGTTGTTGCCTAAGGCTGGGGAGCAGGAATGGGGAGTGACTGCTAATGGGTATAAGTTGTTGTTTTTTTTGGAGGTGATAAAATCTTTCTTTGGGGATGATAAAAATTGATCATGGTGATGGTTGCGCAGATCTGTGATTATTCTAAAAACCATTGAATTTTGCACTTCAAATGTGAATTGCATAGTGCTACAGTCAGCCTGAATGTGTCCCCCAAAATTCGTGTGTTGAAACTTATTTGACAATGCAACAGAATTAAGTGAGGCTTTTAGGAGATGACTAAGTCACAAGGGCCCCGTCCTCATGAATGGGAACAGTGCCCTTACAAAAGGGTGGAGGGCACTAGCCAGGTTCATTTCCACTTAGACCTTTCTGCCACATTAGGACAGAGCAGTCATCCCCTCCAGAGGACACAACAGTAAGCTGCCATCTCGGAAACAGAAACCAAGGCTCTCATCAGACACTGAGCTTGCTGGTGCCTTGATCTTAGACTACCTCCAAAATAGTGAGAAATAAGTTTCTATTGTTTATAAATTACTCAGTCTCAGTTATTTTTTAATTGTACCAAAACACTCTAAGATACATAGTATTTGAATTATCTCTCAAAGGTGTTTGAAAATTAAACTTACCAAAGAAATATCTCTTCACCTATTTTCTTCTAATTCAGCCCACTTTATGCCCAAATGAACATCAGATGCCTGGTCCTTTCTTTAGAAGTTACAACCCAAGGTATCTTCCCAAATGTAGTTCATTTTGCTCTGCCCAAGCCAGGTTACTCTAAACCTCAGCCTTTCTTGAATCTATTTTTTCTAAATTTCCCAATAATGGCCAGATTCAGCCTGTTATTCATGGGATTTGGCAAAGAAGGCAATTCATGAACCAGTACACAGTTTAAAACCCAAGGATACTTTTCCCAGAATAATGTTCTCCAGTAACCATTTGTATGCTACTGTCTAGAGTCTAGACCCACATGACTGTCACCATGTTCTGGAACAGAGAATTAATGTTGCCTAGAGGAAGAGTGTGGATAAATAAAATGTGGGGGTGTGGGGGATGAGTCAGAGAGAATCATTCTCTGGAATATCAGTTAATCCATGCTTACTGTCTGGAGTCCAGCAGGTGCAATCAAAAAGCTCCCTTGGGAGACATTGCTGACAAATTTTGTGACACTACGATTCCCAGGGGTGGAAAGATCCATTCTTCATATAGGCAGTGTGCTCCCTGAGGGAGCCATCCTAACCAGTCCAGTAAAAATGTATAAGGATGATGCCTCCGTTCCTGAGGTCCCTTGTTTCCTGTATGCCCATCTCATTTATTCAAAGTCTCCAGTGTCATTTCCATTTCCCTCTAAAACTTTATTTTGTAAATTGTCAGACTCTGCCTAGAAACATAACACATTCTCTAGTAAGCCCTGCGCACAGCCACTCATAACAAGAATCTCCCACAATTTCATTTCCTGTGCTTTTCTGCTTTTCTATTTCTCCAAACAGAGCAGAACACAAAGGCATGGTTGTGGTGGTTGGTACATTCCAAACTTGTCCCTCAGGGACTGACGCACACCTTATCCTGAGTCAGGGCTTAACTCCAACCCCTGCACTTCCTAACTACGTGTTTTATTCCTCTAACTTTGAAGAACATTGAGCCACTTAAAAGTATTCTGTCATGCAACAAATATCTATTTCACTTCTGTTATGTTCCAGGCATTGTATAGATGTTGTCCTTGTCCTTGAGAAGCTATTGAGGGAACGAAGCATAAACCATCAGTAAAGTATCCTTGACATAAATGTTTCATTTTCCAAAAAATCCTAAAGGTTATTATTTATATCTCAGTTTTATAGACGAGGAAAATTAAGCTCTGAAGGGTTTTATATAACTTGGCCAAGGTCACCTACCTAAATTATAATGAAGCTAGGATTCAAGTCATCAGGTACCAGATTTTGTGTTATCAGCCTTTTCAATGTATTATAGAGATAATATGAACACAGATATTTTTGGTACTGTGCTTTTTTTTATTTTTCAGTATTAGAGATGGAACTCAGGACTTCATACATGCTAGGCAAGTGCTCTATCACTGTGCTACATCTCCAGCCTTGTACTCTGCATTTTTATTTTGAAGAAACAATCATTTTATCTAGAGTAATTGACCATAAGGAAAATTGCTGAAAAACAGGACAAAGAAAAAAAAATTCAACTGAATCAATTCCCTGGCACCAAGCTCAGTCTAGATTCAGACTGAGTGGTAGTTCTAGAAATGAATAGCAGCATTATAGCCCACTAATCAGAGATAGTCCTAAAAACCCTCTACCATTTTCCATGGTCTTGTCCCAAGGAAGGGTACTTGACCTGTAGAGTACAGATCTAGATACATCTACTCTGGTTCTCAAATGGATCCCTGTTTTTGCCTAAACCAGATCCCAGATACCACCTATGTCATTTTCTGCTAGCATAAGAGCTTTGATCTCTATGACTTTACCTACAAGGAAATGCAACTACACAAAATCATTAATAACCCACACCTAGAAACCTTATCATCTTCTCTCAAAACCCAGATGTGACCAGCTCTATGTTGGGCTTTGCCCAACAACCATCCAGCTCCAGGTATGGCTTGAAATGTCACCATGAGAAGTCTCTCCCAGTGTAATCCTTGTGTAGCACTTTTTTTCCTGAGGATATTCCCAGCTCAGTCCATAGAGGGATACTTGTGTATGTCTAAGAAAGAAATAGATTAGGTTCTTTAGAACTTGCCTACTGAGGCCTATAGGGAACCAGGTCCCTGTGAGAGAAAGGAATGGTAAGATAAAGTCCAAGCACTATTACTAGAGCTTTGGTTCCAAACTTCTCCGAGGAAACCTGGATGAGTAGACCGAGTCAGATTCCAGAAGGTCTTACTTTGGCTGGTCTCCTGAGTCAAAAACTATTTGACTAGCTTTCTTGTTTCCCTGTTTCTATTCCTACAGTCCTCAATATCTCTCCTGATGAAAGGAGAAAAGGAAAAATAAATCTGTGGGAAAACATCAACAAAGAAAAGAGTCTAAGGTTCTCAGTATCCGTCTAGAGTGACCTACTCTGAGATCTTCCTCAAGATGAGAAGAGGGGGGAGCCTCCTAAAAGACAAAGGGTCCCAGCCTATCTCAATGCATTTTGGGAAGAAAGCTACCAACAAGGCTACTGTAGCAAGAATATAAAGAAGGACATGGATTCTTAGCAGTATTATTCACAATAGCCAACAGATGGAAACAAGTGTCTATACACAAATGGGTGAATAACCAATTATGATACATACACCACACACACACACACACACACACACACACACACACACACACCCATAGGAATGTGTATGTATAGACAGATATTGTATAATTCTTCTTGCATGAAGTATATGGAATAAGCAAATCTATAAAGACAAAGTACAATAGCGGTTAGAGGATGGGGAAGACAGGCAGGGAGTCATTTTTTAAAGTGTACAGAGGTTTTGTTGAGCTGATAAAAGTTTTGAGTGGAGATAATGGTGATGAAGCACAACACTGTGATATATTTGATATCACTGAATTATACACTTATAAATGATAAATATTACATACATTTTACTACAATAAAAAGGAGGGAGGGTAGGTTGTGGCTGAGTGGTAGGGCACCTGCCTAGCATGTGTGAGGCACTGGGTTCGATTTTCAGCACTACATATAAATAAATTAATTAAATAAAAGTTCATCAACAACTAAAAATATATATTAAAAAAAAGATGTGTGCATGCCTTTAAAAAAAGGGGACCAAGGAGGCTGGGGCTGTAGCTCAGTGGTAGAGCACTTGCCTCGCATGTGTGAGGTACACAAAAAAATAAAGAAAGATACTGTGTCCATCTATAACTAAAAAATATTTTTAAAAAAGGGGGGGATCAATCCTCAGCACCAAATAGGTGGGGTTGGGGGGAAAACATACAGGGAACACCCAAGATTCCCCCTCATACAGGAAATTTAGGAAGGAAAAATCTCCCCCAAGACCTGACCAGTGAACAGAAGTAATGATTTTCTTCTCATTTTCTCTTTTATTTAATTTTTGTGAAAACAGTCATAAAGTTACGACTGAACTAAACAGGGAAGAAATTTTCAGCATCTAGGACAATGATTTTTACTCAAATATTCATTGAATGCATACTTCTCTCTCACTACCTACTAAAACTGTCAGACTTCCTGAACAAATTTAGGACCAATAATAACTACAGAGCAGAACCAAGGCCCGGTAACACTTTCTGTGCACTTAGCGTCAAGCTCCTGCCTATCTCTATGTGGACCCTCCCATTTGGGCATCTACCCTACACCTCTCTGCTTCTTCTTCGGAAGAGAGTGGGAACAGTCAAAGAGTTGCTCAGATGTGTTAGTAAAACCCTCTGTTCCAACCCACAATGTCTGCAAGAGACAAAACGAATCCCATACAAGCCGTTCACAAACACAGCCCAGAAAATGCTGCAGAACATTCCTTTATGTGGGGGGATGACTCACTTTTATTGAGTACTTACGGTGCTCAGGTACTGTTCATGAGTATCAACCCAGTCCTGAGTCAACAAGATCAGATCAAATGGAGAAAAATCTGCCCCCTTAGGTAAGAAGTGCAGTGATTTGAGCAAAGCATCAGTCTTGTTTTAGGGGACTGACTAGACCTCAGTGCCACATTTTAAGGAAGTCTCTGCCTCTACTGAGAATGCATTCCAGTAAGGGTGACCCCCTCCCCTAGCTGAAAGAATAGCCAAACTAAATGGCAGCCGCAGCAGTAGCCCACTGACACTAATAGTTTAAGCACTTTTCCAGCTTCATTCAGTCCCATTATCACCTCCTTGAACTCTGCAAAGGAAGAATTCAAAGGAATTCAAGGCAAAACACCCACACCTGATTAATTATGAAATATGATCTGTCTCCACAGAGCTGGCATGGGTGGGGGACTTATATTTTTTCCTTTTCCTCAGGGACATCATTAACATAGTGATAGTTAATGAAAGGCAGCAGCTGGAGTTGGGTAAAATATTAATGGTTTCAATCATCCAGAGAGCAGACTGTACTGTGTGGGGTTGTCCTTGGTGACAGTGGAAGTGCTCTGGGGAAATGGGGATGGCGGACAGAGCAGCAGAATCAGGTGTGTGTGTGTGTGTGTGTGTGTGTGTGTGTGTGTGTGTAGCTCTGCCTTCTGGAGTCTGCATACACAAGTTCACCCATTCTCATCCAAATGAATTTGGTTTTCATGCAGAAGTGCTGATAGATTAAACCTGGCAGCGGATCCCTCTTTCAAAGAGTAGATCCCATCAGATTTTCCCATAGAATGGTCATGTGGGAATCAGGATGATTTCAAGGACTTGTAGGTACATTGAGGGCAGGACTGGTCTCTTAAAGTAACCCCAGAGTTTAGAAACCAGAGGATAAATTTGAGAACTGCATCGGGAGATCAATGCTGAAGTAGCTGGAAAGTATATCCCAAATTAATTTTCAAAGGTTTGGAAACAAATATCAAAGGCTGATATACTCAAAGGAATCGCAGGCAAGCTGGGAAAATGGAAGTGAATAGTGTCTTGTCACAGGAACAGGTAAAAGAAGCAATGAACTGGACAAATTCCCAGGGAAGAGAGATCAATGGCACAGCAGGACTCTTTCGCCCTCCCTGGGTTTATCTTCATGTATTACACCTAAGCAGAGCCTTCTTGTTGTGCAAGATCACAAGCACCTTGAGGGTGGAAGCTTAACTGATTTCCTCTCTGCTGTACCCCTGGAGCCTACCTCAGTACCAGACACAAGTTAGCACTCTGAAATCTTTGTTGAATAGTGAAAAAAAAAGGGATGAATGAATGGATAGAGCCATCTTACCATCCTGGATATTGGCCTAAGGAATAAAATCATATCAAGGGTATGAGGTAGAGTGCTTGCCTCACATGCACAAGGCGCTGGGTTCAATCCCCAGCACCACACATACACACACACACAATTATATCAATTTCTACTTACAGTTACAAAGAAATTACCAAAGAATTCATTGGAGAACATGAAAAGAATTTATCAATGTACAGCACACAGCAAATAACTGAATGAATGCTCATTAGGAGTTTATATTTTCCCCCAATTTCCTTCTCTACATGCAACCTATCTCAACATGCAACCCAGGCTCATGCTCTATCTCCATTTCTCCCTCCTCCTCCTCCTCCTCCTCCTCCTCCTCCTCCTCCTCCTCCTTCTCCTCGTTCTCTTCCTCCTCCTCCTTCTCCCCCTCCTCCTCCTCCTCCTCTGCTCTCTCCCCCTTTCCCTTGCTCAATAAGTGTAAAGTAAAAAGAGAAAAAACAAATAATACCGCTCTTCTAACCATGATGTGATTCCCACTTGCCATCTCAGAGCTCTTGGCACCATTATCTCCCATTGGGGGCCTATGCTGAGCCTTTGAGAGCTCCAGCCAGAGACAGACCTTAGCAAAGTGTGAAGCAGGTAAAGCTGGTCCCAGTGTTTCCCTGTGCATCCTGGTACCCCATCTTCTCTGCAGTCCCTGAAAAAGAGGCTGTGGAAAACTCTCCCTAACTGAAGTCTGAATGAGTTATCTGTGCCTCTCAGAGGTATTTGCTTTCTGACTCTAGAACTACAAGAAAAGGGGGTTTGAGGAAACAATTACGGGGACTATTCCAGTGAGTGGGAGATTAGGTGCCAAATAAAACCAAGTCTATAAGTTAGAGAATAATTTCAAGATTTCCCCTCTGGACAGGAAAAAAGTTTGAGATAAAAAAAAGGAAAAAACATAGTTCACATGGAGTGTCTATGATTAAATGAATCACATATATGATTCATGGAATCTCTGTGGAATATCTATGATAAGGTGAATCTCAGAAAAAGAACCAAACATACAGAAGAGAAATAATAATAAAAAATGAGGGAAATATCTTCTGCTTAAATCTTGAATCTTTCCATTGAATGACTCAATAATACATAGGCAAGATTTATAGAGCCAGAGCTACATAAAGATACTTTGAGCAACGTTTCTGAAGTTCAAATACAGGGGGAAAAAAGCAACTACTCAGAGACTATATAGAGAGACAAGATACTTGCACAAAAAAAGGTAATTACAGTGAAAGATTTTCCTTACCTCAATGCCAGAAAACAGTGGACCAACAATGTGGAAAGAGGTTTCTAGATATCCATCTTAAAAAATGTGTTGTTTAAAAGAGCAAAACAAATATAAAGTAAAGCACACAAGGACTCAGAAACATAATACCCAAGTAGCAGTCTCAAAAAAAAATCACTTGAAGAAAGATGCTAATGAATTAGAATAAAGAACTCAAGAATTGAGATATTGTTTCAGAAGAATCAATGGTGCACAATAAATCACTAAAACTTAAAGTCAATAAAATTGTTGTTGTGTTGTTGAGAAGTTTGTGTTGTTGAGAAGATGAATGTTCAAACATTCATCCAAAAGGGAAACTTTAAATACTATATTAAGGGGCTGGGGATGTGGCTCAAGCGGTAGCGTGCTTGCCTGGCATGCGTGCGGCCCGGGTTCGATCCTCAGCACCACATACAAACAAAGATGTTGTGTCCACCGAAAACTGAAAAATAAATATATTAAAAATCTGGATATGAACTACCAAATTATTTTAAAAGGGAATAGAAAGTAAAGAGAAGTTACAAGTTTCAAGATTCTTTCTACAGGGCTGGGGACAAAGCTCAGTAGTAGATCACTCACATAGCATGCTCCAAGCCTGGGTTTGATCCCCAGCAACACACACACACAAACACACACACACACACACACACACAATTCCTGCTGCACATCCACTCAGAGCTGCCATAAGGAGTCAAGGAGAAGAATTAGTCAGGCACAGTGAAGAAAAATCTTAAGATAGTAACAAAACATATTTCAAGAAATAGGAAATGATCGATCAACTATGTTCAATGTTTCCGATAAGCAAAATTATAGGAGAATAGAAATATATCCACTTGACTTATATGCATGAATTTGGTTCAGACCATGATAAAAAGAAAATTTTAATGGAATGTTAGAAGTTAAATTGTAGTGAGTGTGAGAGTAAATAGCAGCAAGCACTTCTAATCTTGCTGATGTACTACGTAATTTCATCACAAGGACAGAAGAAAACATTAAAAATAGAAAACTCAAAATATGTAAACAGCCTTGAAAGATAAATGTTCCAGTGGACCAGAAACTCAATGTCAAGAACATACTGAAGCAGAGGGGTTGCAGGATTCTGGGTTCAGTGATGGGCAGTGGCAGTTAAGAGTCTGGCTCTCATGGAGTACAGAGGTCTCAACCGCTCCAAAATGGTTGGAGTGGGCCTCTTCCAGAAAGAATATAAACAAGTTTAAATTTGTTTTAACTTCTATAGACAACTCTCTGGGCTACTGCTTATAAATGACAGTACACCCAAGGAAGGAGAAAGACAGTTCCAGGGTGCTGGAACCAGGTGCTGAACATGACACACACTGACTGACCTGAGTGGTCAGTTGGCAAAAAAGTCAACCAACCATCTGACTGTCCCTGACATTCTGTGATCAGTCCCCAAATGAGAAAGTTGATGAACTAAGTAGGAAACTACACAGCAAGAACCACAGCAAACTCCTCCTAAACCCACAAACATCAACTCTTCAGAACCTTCGTGTAGAGACTGTAAATTGAGAAAGGCCACAGAATATGCCAAGAAGGGCCTGAACACCCAAAACTGCTGTGGAGACATAGGACTTCATTCCATCAGAAGTGTGGCTTTAGGACCTCAGGGCCATAAAAAGCATTTTCTAGTATAAAATTTTCCAGGCTAGAAACACTCCCTAGTTTTATCTTCACAGAGTTTTTCAGTCCTTAAGAAGTGAGTTCACCTACCTAGGTGAGCTCTACATGACAATCAACAACAATTAGGAGACGGGAATACAAAAGGAAATTAATTACATTGTATGTAGAAGCAATTTATATATATATATATATATATATATATATATATATATATATGTAATACATTATATATGTAATAAATTATATATGTATATAGATTTTATATATACATATATACACACATATATATAAAATGTATATATATAATGTATTACATGCATAATATATATAATTTATATATATCTAATTTATAACAAATAATCATATTTATATAAATAAGATATATCTTAAATATAAGAAATCATATAGAATATTATAAGTTTTTTAAAATTTTCTTCAAGTTCCAAATGCCTAAAACGATTCACAAGATTATTTAGCATTTGAAAACCCAAACTTACGAATTGAGGTGATTTGAGGTTCATTCTTTCGTTTTCAAGCCTGCAGTTCAAATAAAGTCAAAACCAATTTAGGCCAGGGCTTATTTGCTTGATTTCCCGGGTGCTCAAACATAGGATATTAGATATGATCAAACAAAGTCAAATACAGACTTGAAATATTTCAGCCAGAAAGAGAACCTAAGATATCTGCCTGTCTGAGGCTGAGGCCCTGCAAAACCATGAGCCTTGCTGGAGGTCACCCAGCTAATGAGTGGCAGAGCCGTGACTGGAAACCAGGATTCCTGCTTCCAGGACAGGCCTGCCCTATGCTCAAGACAACATCAAGATGGAAATCCAGATATGCGGGTCCCTCAGAAATTCAAAACTTCGGGTCTCTCCTCACTCTAAGTGTCCCCTCCTGAATCTCATTTCTTCAACATAAATCATCCTTCCAGTCATCCAGACTCCTTGTTTTCTAAGTCTGCATGAAGTCTAATCTCCTGATTTTTAAATGTCTGGATTTACACATTTGGAGGGGGCAGTACCAGGGATTGAACTCAGGGGCACTCAGCTACTGAGCCACATCCCCAGCCCTATTTTGTATTTTATTTAGAGACAGGGTCTCACTGAGTTGCTCAGCACCTCACTGTTACTGAGGCTGGCTTTGAACTCCCAATCCTCCTGTCTCAGCCTCCTGGGCTGATGGGATTATAGGCGTGGGCCACCACACCCGGCTGGATCAGCAAATTTTCCCTCCAGATTTTGGCATCACAAAACAGAGATGCCAAGAATTTTTTTGTTGTTAGTAGAAACATTAGGAAAATATCTCCTAATTTCACTGGCATTTCATCCAAAAGGATATTTAACACTGAAAATGTAGGGAGTACGCACTTCAAAAGGATGGATTTTATTAAATATAAATTATATTTCAGTAAACTTGACTTTTAAAATGTAGGTTTGTTTGGGCTGGGCATGTGGCTCAAGCGGTAACGTGATCGCCTGGCATGCGTGGGGCACTGGGTTTGATCCTCAGCACCACATAAAAATAAAATAAAGATGTTGTGTTCACCAAAACCTAAAAAATAAATATTAAAAATTCTCTCTCTCTCCAAAAAAAAAAAATGTAGGTTTAAAATTGGATGTATCTAGCTTTGCTTCCCACCCTAACCCCATGCCATTTTATTACAGACAAGGGGAAACACCACACAGACCAGAGGGCTTTGGGAATCCTCTGCTGGACAATGTCCCCTATGTCTCTGTCCACCCTCACTTTCCTCATCCATGAAACCCTCCAAAAACATTTTACACCCTATGGGCTCAACCAGCACTCAAGTTATTTCCAACAGCAACCTCTTTCCTCTGTGGCTTTAATTCACACTGTTTCCCACACCTTAAAGAAATTTTCCGCAACCTTTACATTTTGAAATATTATACATCCTTCAAAAATACTCAATTACTTTGTCTCTAAGCCTTGATAATTTATCACCTATACCTCCAAATTTCTGTCTAGTACTTCATGTCTGCTTTAGTCAGCTTTTTTGCTGCTGTGATTAAATGACCTGACCAGAACAATTATAGAGGAGGAAAAGTTTATTTGAGGGCTCATGGTTTCAGAGGTCTTAGTCCACAGAAGGCCAACTTCATTCCTCAGGACTCCAGGTGAGGCTGAACATCATGGCAGAAGAGTGTGGCAGAGGGAAGCAGCTCACATGATGATCAGAGAGCAGAGAGAAAGATCTCCACTTGCCAGATACAAATATATACTCCAAAGCCACACCTTAATTCCCACTCCTCCTGCCACACCCTAGCACTTCAGTTACTACTCAGTTCATCCCTATCAGGGGATTAATCACTGATTGGGTTAAGACTCTCATAACCCAATCATTTCTCCTCTGAACCTTCTTGCATTGTCTCACAGGTGAGCTTTTGGGAGACACCTCACATCCAAACTATAACAATGTCTTTAAATGGTAAATCTGTCATTCTGTGGTAGAAACTTGGCTGTGATCAACATTTATATTGTATATAATAACGAGTAAATGGATAATTTGCTCTGTCTCCTTCTCAGCAAATTTTATATCCTATTTTTCTGGGAAACCAGAAGTCATAAAATGATTACCCCCATTTCTTTCCACCCACCTACAAAGTACTTATATCTCTACATATCATGTACCTCCCTGACTCCCCGAAATGAATCTCTTTCTAACTCTGAAACTCCTCTCACCCCTGACAAAAGCCCTACTCCATCAATCACCTCCTTTCTTCTAAATTGGTAACCTCTGGATTTCTGCTGATTTCTCAGATCAGGGAAGGTCCGTGAGAAATATCAACATCGATTATCCTCAAGCTGAGGCCCTAACGGTTGTGCTGATAACTCCTCAAGAGAAGAAACGCTGAGGAGCCCAAGCATGCTTTGGAAGGGAAATAAGTCACAAACACATTAATCAGGTAACAGAGAATCCTACCCACCCGTCAGTGAGACACAGAGGGCTGAAAGTTGACTCCAAGGCAGCCACCCTGCTCACTGTCGGTGGCTCCCCCTGGAGATGCTCCTGACCTATGAACACCTGCTCATTCCACCTGGCCTCTGGTCAAGGCAACAGTGTACACCTGAGCGGGGGCTGAAGACCAAGCCACGTGTACCTCGCCCAACGTGGTATTCCTTTTCTGAGTCCAGGTCATCTTTCAGTTCCTTCAGCTCATCAGCCTCTCCCCGGCCTTTGAGCTGTCTGCAGCCCTCTCCCTGTCTTCCCGCTCCCTCCAATCCTCTCCTCATCATGGCTGGCTCCTGCTTCTTCACCTTCCATCAACACTTGTTTCTACAGGGTCCTTCAAAAAATTTCTCAAGTCTCATTGTTTTCACTTGTTTGTTCTTATTGTCTATTCTCCCCACTGCGTTCGGAACTCCATGAGGACCATGATCATGGATCTTATTTGCTATTAGGTTCTCAACATCTGGTACATGGAAAGCACTCAGAAAAGTGTGGAATGAATGAATGAAATACACACACACACACACACACACACACACACACACACACACACTAGCTCAGTGTTCCAGAGGCTCTGAGAGAAGAAGCTTAACAGAACCACCCAAGGGTCTTATTTAAATACCCCAATCCTAAACCCCTTCCCTAACTACATTTTCCATATTCAAATTCAGATGCACCATTGTCAAGATTGCAAGGGGATGTAGATACATGGGCCTATCATGTGCCCCTCACAGCCCTCCAGACTCTGGCCTAGGGTGAAAGGCATGATATCAGTAATTACTGTGAGAGAGGCGTGGTCATGAGTAATTGAGAGAAGTCATCAAGTAACTGTCATACATCATCTCCAGGCTGCTATGAGAATCACTGCTCTAGGTACATCATTCTCAAGCCTTATGATATTCCTCAGATCTTTAGATATAGCTGCTTGTCAGCTCTCAGAGCCCTGACCGTTCAGCCAATCTCAAATAGTCTTACCCTACTATTTAATGAGACTACTTTTCTCATTAAAACTTTCTTAATCTTTAACAATCTTTTCCCTTAGCACAGGGACCTTTCATCATTAAGCATAGCGAAGCATTCCATTTGAAGAAGAGCTCTAATAACGATAAAATGAAAAGCAAAGCTATTAAATGTCGTCATCATTAGTGTAAAATATCATTCAAACCATTCACTTAAAATCTGAAACGTGTCAGAGTAGATTGGGTAGAAAGAGGTGATGGGAGGAGAGGGGAGGGGAGGGGGGATAGGAAAGGCAGCAGAATACAATAGACACTGGTATGGCCCTGTGTATAAACATGTCTGTATAGCTAATGTGATCCAGCAATCTGTACACGTGGAAAAATAAGATTACGCACCCCATTTGAATCAAATGTATGATATGTCAAGATCATTGTAATGTTTTAAGCAACTAATAAAAAATTTTAAAAAATTAAAAAAATAAAATCTAAGCCCCCAGATAAAATTTTTGGGAAAAGCCTTTTTATACCCATTCCACAGATTCCCCATCATAAATCTCCCATAACTAGTTTTCCACACTCTTCAGTGTTATTAAACAAGAAAGGAAGGATGATATAGTACAGGTAGAGGTGAGGGGGACAAGTCCAGAGGGGTTAAAGCAGGGTTTGTATTATTTTCTTTGAATTATAAATTTTTCCAATAGCTTAATTTGGGGGAAACATTCCAGGTCGAGATAGGGAACAGTTATCCCCGAGGGTCCTGCCTGTGCACTAATGGATGACTAAAGCAATTTCCTGGTCTTGTCTATTTAGGACCAACACAGATAGGAAAAAAATAAGAGGTTCAATACGTTTATGATTTTTAACTGAAATGATTTCTGGAAAAGTAGCACACAGTTAAAATATTAAATAATTCTGTACAGTTTTTCAAAACTGAAACAACATTTTAATCACAAATAAATCTATCATGATCCCCTCCCTCTGTCCCAGAAAAAAAAAAAATGCATATTAGTCTCCACTGAGCTAATTTTTTATTAAAGAAAGAAGTTCTTTCCTGGGAATCAACAGCCTGTTGACATGGAGAGTAAAGACAAAGAGAGTAAAGGATTAACACTGAAACCATGATTAGGACTGGGTGATTTAAGCAAATTGCATAATCTCCCCTGGCTTCTGTTTCCTATTTAGAAAAATGGAAATAATATCTATCTTGCAAGATCAGAAAGAGTAAGTGTGCTAATAGTAATAATAAGAATACTGCAACTGGTTCTGGTGTGTGAAGTGTTTTCGATCAGCACGCTCCCTCTCCCCATGAATCAGTGAGGGGCTTTATTTTTGAATCTACTGTTATTCAGGTGCCTCTTGTGTTTGGATTAGGAAGCCATCAGCATCTGTTCCTCTCATGATGCTGCTTCTTAAATGTTACTTAATCTGGTTTAAGCCTTTGGAAATGTGACCTCAGGTGAGCATCCAGAAACACTTAAAAGTATAACTAAACATTGAATGTATTTTTATTTCTTGGATTGAATTCACCCCCACCAATTTTTGTTTGTTCCTTTCAAAATTATTATTTTGAGAAAGTTACATGACTGTTTTTCCTGGGATAGAGAAATTCTTCAAGATTGTGTATTTGCTAGTGGAAACAAACAGGTCTCATACTCTTAAAGCACCTGATAAAACAATTTTCCTTTCTTTGTACAGACAACCCCCAAAGAGTCTATCTTTAAAATCAATGTATATCTTCTTACTAAGGGCTTGACTTGAGTACTGATTCTTCAAATTGCTCTTAATGTGGCTAAAATATGAAACAATTGACCTTTTATTGGCCTGATCTGCTAAAGTTCTCCAGAGAAGCCACATCTATTTTAAAGCTCCTGCAGTTTTTTGACTTCAGTTGTATAGAATCATGTGATTGTGGAGAAACGAAATGTTCCATTTTCAAAGTCAAAATTATCTTGGACTATCTTAAGCCCTTTAGAAAAATGCCTTTTACTGTTAACCTTTGTGCCTGACCTAATATTATCATGATTATTAGGTAACCTCCCAGAATGCATTGTTAGGCTTAGAAGACCTCTAACCTCCACGAACCTTAAGGCTAAGAAGGCTGTAAGATAAAATCTAAAACTTCTAGAAAATATTTCACCATTTTATTGTAGCCAAGCTACCTGATGCCCCCACTGATTTATTTGTTTGTTGAATGTATTGATTTATGTCTTTCTTTGTTTTATGGCTAAAAAAGTTCAAATAACCTCTTCCACTTCAGAGCATCTCATTCAAGGCAACTTGAATCGATTTTCCCAGGACATGGACACTCATGTTTGGTGTAGAATAAACCATTTTTTGTTTCCTTTAAAGCAGAGTTGTTATTTTATATTGGCAGACCTTAAGGCTAAAATTAAGGAATCTAGCTAAAGATTTCAGTAAACAAAATAATATCACCTCAAGTTCAGCCATCTCCATCTTATAGTCTCTCCTTTCACACACACGTCTCTCTCTCTCTCTCTCTCTCTCTCACACACACACACGCACACACACACACAGCTCAAACCACAGCAATCAAAGAACACTGGAGTACACTAAAGCTGGTGTGGCAAACTCCTAATTAATGATCAAAACTCCTTGGAGCTAAGGTGCCTTTCTCCCAATAGACTGCTATTTTTAAAATATTTCTCTTTGAAAACAACAGCATGATTGATCTCATCATTCCTACTTAAATTACTAACATAGAAGAAACAAAAATGCACTGTGCACAATTATTAAAAACACTTTATTATGTATAATTTGTACATGCTTAAATTCATGTTGCTTAGAGTGATTTATTTTCCAGGTTTTGAGGTTCTCTACCAAGATTAACTAGATCTAATTTTCATTCTGCCATGCCACTTACAAAAATACAATTTTCAAAGCAAAGTTCCTCTTCTTTACACAAAGGTACACAAGAGTTTGTCAGACAAAAAAAAAAAATGAGAGAAGAATACTTTGCACACATGTCAACACCATACAAGGCATTATCCTTCACACAGTAACATCAAATGTGTTCTTTTATTTTGGAATAGCAGGAAAAGAGCCCCTTCACCCTCAGAGGGGAATGCAAACTTTATGGATGAAGGCATGATCCTCTTGGGGACAGTAGGGGAAAGGAGACATATGGTGAAGGATGGACACTCCTTCATAAGCACTTCAAGAGGAAGGAATTGCAGGAGGTTCCTCGGGGGCAGTCACACAGCTTCCCGATCCTGGCTCCTTTTCGAACTGCACACTGCTCTCCAGCGTCACACTGCAAACAACACAAATGTGGTCATTGGGGTCCCAACAGGCAAGTGCATGTGGGACCCAACCAGCAAGTCTCCCAGTCAACGCAATTTCTGCCTCTAGAGAGGACTGACTGAACCCCCATCTCCATCACCAGAGGTTTAAGTATAGTCAGGCCTGAAACACAGGGAAACTTGTTCTTAGAATTTCAATGAGAGGAAGGAAATTTCTTTTAAAGAAGTTTAAATGATTGGTCCCCTCCTACTTTCTTCCACCTTTTAAAGGGATCCCATTTCCTGGCCCTTTTTCTTGTTTATTCAGAGGAAGAAACAATCAGACCATTTTCTTTTCTGAGAAATAAACAATAAACCTGTAATTTCTCACAACCTTTATTCCTTCCCCCCCCCATTTCCTTATCCCAAAAAGGAAGACAGTAGGAGGGTGGGGTTACCCTGAGCTATCCATGGGAGATGACCAGCTTGAGTGTTTGACCCCAGAACTTAAATTTTAAAAGAAAAACTGCTTGTGCTCTGGAAGACAAGAAGAAATTAGGGTAGCAGGAACTGGGTAGATTCAAGGGCTCTTCCAACTCAGGGAATTCTTCTCTAGGTGAAGAGTTCATCTTCAGTTAATACTCCTTCCCACACAGATTATTGGACTGTTCCTGCCAACACTGTTCCCTTTCTGTAATAGCCTACCTTTGCCCTTAAAGACCAAGGGACAAGGGCTGGTGGGGAAACCAAAGGGGACCTCACAGAATAATGCACACCCATTACCTGTGTTATTCGGCCACATCCTCCTGTGAGGTTGTGATTAAGATTCAAGGCGCTGTGTTTTCTCTTGGAAAAACATGGGGAGGGGTGACCCCAGAGCCTTACCATAGGGACTTGCCCGTACTTCTTCTCATAGATGGGAATACGTTTACTCTTCAGCTTCTTCAAGACTTCCTGCAGCGCTTCAATCTGCAACACACCGCCCCAGAGCCCAAAGTTGTCGCCTTGGCTGTGAGCCCAGCCCAGGTGCTCACTTTCAGCCCCGGTTACAAGGAGCCCGGGACCCACGAATACTCTGTGGGTTGGGACTCTGGGGACAAAAGGATCTTCTGGGGCGGGAGCTGAGTGGGCGCTGTCTTAGGTACTGACCTCAGGTCCCGGAGCCGCCGGGGCTCGCGTTGCTCTAAGAGACAACGAGGGGTTCGCTCGACAGATTGCCTACAGCCTGTGAGCTCGAGACGATGTTCGGATGGCAGAGGGCGCCCGGGCTTTGCGCCCAGATCTCGGTGCTCTGACTCTGGGAATGGGACTGAGAGGTCCGAAGAGGAGGGATGCGTGCAAAAGAAGGGACCTCGCGGCAGCCCAAGGGGGTCCGGGGCGAGGGGAATACTGACCAGCTCCTTCTCGTGGGAGGCATCCTCCACGGCGGAGTAGATGTCCAGGGCTCGGGGCTGGAGCTCAGCGTCCTCCTGGGCACGGGCGCCCAGCAGAGGTAGCATCAGTAGCAGGGCGGCGCCCAGGAGGGACAGCAGCCGCAGGCGGGGGCTCTCCATGGTGCTGAAACTCTCCGCTGCTGGGGCACCCCGCGCTCCCGCCTTTTATAGCGAGCCAGAGCCCGGGTGCAGGGGAAAGGGAGGGGGCGAGGAAGGAAGGGGGTGTGGAGGAGGACCCGGGTCAACCGTCTGTCGGCAGCGCTCCGCCACCGCTTGACGTCAATGCCCGCCGGGCTCCAGGCTCCCGGGAACGAGGCTCTGCGCTCAGATGGGCTAGAGCAGAGAACAAGACCCCGTGCCCTCAAACGCTGTCTGCTCAGTGGCAAGGAACGCTCCCCAAGGGGACTGAGCTGCCGCTAAGGGGAAAGGGGTAAAAGATGGAGAGCGGGAGGGACCTGGGTAATAGAAAAAGCCTTCGGGGCAATGCACAGGAAGAAGAGTCCCTTCTGGTCACCTGGTCACCTAGCACTGGTGGAAGCTGAACAATCCACCTTGTCAGCCCTGCCTTGCCTCTCACCTGACCCTTAGTGTGGCAGCAAGAAGCAGGTGTTGCTCCACACAGGCATGTTGGCTGGGCAACTGACTGGGCACTCTGTGTGGCAGAAGAGGCAAACCGTGCATAAAAGAAAGAGAAATGGTGCCCTCCCCCACGATGTGTTCTTTGATGGAATCTGTGCAGTAATAATGAAAACAAGAGAGAGAAACAGACTAACTCCAATTCACCAACAGTGTGAGTAGTTCAGACAATAAGGCTCTGGTTCCAGTCCCCTCCTCTACGACTTATAAATTCCATGACTTGGAACAGAATAAAGAACCTCTCTGAGATTTTTCTTTTCTTTCATAAAACAGATTTAAAAGATAGACCTCACAAAGTTATCAGGAGGATGAAATGGAAGATAAGTGTGTAAAACTCCTGGCCCTTAAGCACAACTCTAAGCCTCCCTTTGAACTTGAAGACTGCCCATGTATTGTGCAATATCTCAGCTTTTCCCAAGAACAAATTTCTCCATCAGAGAACCTCTCTTACTCTCCACCCCTGGTTCCCATGAAGCCTGTCCAGAAAGAAAGTGAAGGGGTGAAAAAAACACCTTCCTGATTATAGAAATATCTCAAGAGATCAGAAACCAATGGTGAACCAAGTCCTTGGTGACTTATGAAGACAGTGGTTTTTTTTTTTTTTTTTTAAGTTTAGGATCTTTATAGCCAGAATGAAAATGAAACTTCATGTAGGAGAAGTGAGGTTTTCCCTCTTAGACCTAGACACCTATCCCACCTGTTTGCCCACCTGGCTTCTTCTTTTACCACACCCTCTTTCCCTCAAAAACTCCTGAACTCATTCACTCTCTCCAGCCCCGTCACTCCAGCCCTACTCATCTGCCCAGCCCACTTAACATCTACTGTGTAGTCCCCGCTCCATCTTCACTTACCTTGCTCCATCCATATTTCACCATCATCCAGAGTGTTTTCCCCCTTACTATGCACTAATGATTTCTCTTCATACTAAGTGTTGAATCTAAATTCATCTCCCTGTCATATGCAATACCACTCTGCTGCAGCCTTCATTCCAATCTCACTGGCCTTCATTTGGGTTCTCTACTAGGTCAATCTCATTCCTACTGTGATGCCTCTGCACCTTTCTAACCTGGAACTCTCTTCCTGCATCTCTAAATGGCTCACTGCTTATTGTAACTTAAATCTTACTTTAAATGTTCATGAGTATTTATTCTGAAGTATTATCAATTTAATCTTCCACAAATGTATTGTTTAACTGAGTATGTGGGTCATTGACAGAATTAATACATGTGCTTCAATTATCAAGTATTTGTTACCCAAATGAACAGTAGGAAGCAAATCAAGAAATAATCTCTCTTCTGTTAAACAGAACACATATTAACAGCATCAATATATTTTCTTTCAGCTAAATCCATCCTGAAATGTATCTAGCCCCCCCATCACTGCCTTTCACATTTACCTTTTGATTTTACACAATAAAACTTCAGTGGCAGCACATTTTACCATTTAAACCTCACACAGGAAGAAATATTTGCACTCACTGCAAAACTATCTCCAGTGATCTTAAAAGTAATCAATGCTACAGAAAAAAAAATAACTTTAAATAAAATTTTAGCCTATCCTTCCACAAAGGAAGTGGATATCTTCAATACAATACTTCTCTCAAGTTTCTTCCCAGACACACACAAGTAGTGATTTTTCTCTTGTACCACTTTTATTGGAAAAGCAACTCGAAAGTTCAAATCCTTGGGCTAGGGTTGGGGTTCAGTGGTAGAGCACTTGCCTTGCATGGGTGAGGCCCTGGGTTCGATCTTCAGTACCACATAAAAATAAATAAATAAATAATAAAGATATTTTAAAAATAAAGTTCAAATCCTGCTGATATTCTGTTGGTGTAATTATCTTCACGTAAGAAGACTATGTTTAATTGAGGGATTGGGTAAAGGACTCCAGGACAATCCTGTGAAGCAAGGATTGAGCCTTTACATATGACAATTTTTTTCCCTCTTGAACAGAATAAATTTATAAACAGTCTTGAGGAAGCGTGGTACAGTAAAGCTGCTTTGGCCATTTTCTTCCCAAAGACAATTTATGTAAGTTATAACTTTAGTCAAAAGTATGAGATGCATCACAGTCTACATCATGTCCTGTCAGGAGAATTTCTATATTCTTGCTATTTTGTCATGATTCCATTAGAGGGAAAATCGCACTTTTGATGCCCCATGCTAAAATAAGTCAAAATTGAATTTAATCACTTGCTTCTCATCCCAGATATAGGAAAGGAAAGCAGGTCACCTCACAAGAGAAGCAAAAACCAACATATGTCTATAGAGATTTACTGTGGGCAAACCTCTCTTAATCACTCCTCCTAAGATAGAGTAGGCCTCCAGTTCTGCTCTTTGAAATAGCTCAAGTAGAGAAATCTCATCATCTGAGAGCCAAGAAATTGGCGCCAGTAAGATCTACTTATAACATTCTGCTCTCTGAGAAGAAAATTTAAAAGGTTGAGAAAACCTCTTCTTACTCATGTCTATCTCTTGGAACTTTAAAACTTTCACTATAAAAATAACCCATTAATTGATCTGTAACTTGGCAAGAGTGCAGAGACTACCTTGGCTTTGGTCAAAACTCCCTGAAAAGAGGTTAGTCTATATTTCACCAAGAGCATTAGAAGGACATGGCAATAAGACACCAAAATTATGTCTTTCCCAAGCTTCAGTATTTCTCTCTCCCTCTCTTCTTCAATTTTGAATAATTTTTTTCCTAAACAGCCCAAAATAGCACTGACCTTTTAGATTGTCAGAGTGTTCAAATGTTCACTCCCAACCACGTCTTGTCCAACAGTAAAATTCAATTTCATTGAACTCTTAAATATTTGTATTTAAGACTGTCTCTTTACTTGTGTTAGCTGCACTTTCCTCCAAGTTAAACATCACTCTGTTCTCGTTGGTACACATCTGTAAGCTCTTAGGTGGCACTCTTTTCATTTCTACGTGATCTGCTTTCCACCCTCCTTGCTTCTGGAAGAGAGATTAATTCCCTTTGACATTCATCTTCTGTTTACCAACTTTGAATTCATAGTTTCCCAAAGGAACTGCTCTTTGCTGTGTTCTAGCTAAACATCTTCATTATTATCTGGAAAATAGTGATCTGCAAGTAAAGGAGACTTGGAATTGGGGCTAATTGATGGGATGTTAGAGATGTAGTAGTGAAGAACATGTGCTTTGCAGGCAGTCTTTTGAAGAAGCAAAGCAAGGGAAATTAAGTAAACCTTTTCATTAAGTGTTTTAAGCTTTCAGTTAAACGCTTGAATTTTTTTTTAGAGAGAGAGAGAGAGAGAGAATTTTAATATTTATTTATTTTTTTAGTTTTCGGTGGACACAACATCTTTGTTTGTATGTGGTGCTGAGGATCAAACCCGGGCCGCACGCATGCCAGGCGAGCGCGCTACTGCTTGAGCCACATCCCCAGCCCCAAACGCTTGAATTTTTAAAAGTCACTGAAGCTTCAAAATTGTTTTCTGTAAAGCCATATGGCTAATTTCTTGAGGTGTCCTAATTGACTGCTTTCCTGCTAATACTGTTTCAGGAGTGCTCTGGATAGCTAGGTTGTAGGGATGAGGAAGTGTCATGGGAAACAAGATCAGTAAAATATAAAAAGTTGAGAGTGGCAACAGATAGTTTCAAAACTTCAATTCACTGAAAACAGGAGGTAGAAACATAGATGAAGCCAAAGAATTCCATTTTTCAAATACTAACACTGAAAGCAAGCTTTTTTTTTTTTTTACCTACAAAGTCTAGCCTGAGAAAAGTGTCCCCTGTCAGAATAAAGAAGCATCACTAGGCAAGAGAAACTTACCTCAGGGCAAGGAAAACCTTCCCTGGATCCCAGCATAGCATACTTGCTGTAGCAGTGCAGATGGAGGGGCACATTTAACACACCCTTCCTATGCCATGGTTATCCCCAACTTCTCCTCTAACCTACCTTGATCCAGAGGTCCCAAGCTTGTAGAAATAGAGTATTAGCAGTAAAGCAGCCAATGGGATACCCCCAAAATTAACCATACGGCTTAATAGAGAGCAATTTTGAAGCTTCAATGACTATTTATTGCCTGTAGGTTCAAGTCAACTTCTAAGTGTGATGTCAAAGTTTCTTTTTTGTTTGTTTGTTTTGTTTTTTTTTTTGGTTTTTTTTTTGTTTTTGTTTTTTGTTTTGTTTGTTTTTGTTTTGTTTTGTTTTTTCAAAGTTTCTTATAATATGGCCCTGAATATGTTTCCAAGCTCATTCTTCTTCACTCCCAACTCCCAAGTCTCATCACATCTTATATTTTATTTTACAGGTATGCTATAATTATTTCTTGATTTTTTTCATTGAATTGGAGGGATAGACTAGGTTCTGCTGCTGTAACAAACAACTCCCAAATCTCAGGGGCTTGGGAAAAACACAAGTCTATTATCTCACTCATATTACACGTGTATCAAGAGTTGATGGGGTGTTCTGTTCTTCGCAGCCACACAGAGACCCAGACTGACAGAACAGCCACATCTAAAGTAGCTGGCTTTGTTCCCAAAGGAAAAAGGAGCGCTGGACAGTCTTGAATGAGCAAGACTGGACCCAATAGTGATCCTTCCCTTTGCTACCAACTCAGGAGCCTGAACTAGTCATGTGGACCTAACAAAGTCAAAGGACTAAGAAGTGCAATGTTAACATGTGCCTGCTGGAATACAAATATTACAGAATAGCACTGTCAGTCACATAATCTGCCTTGCTCTATGCTTCTTCCCTGTGCCTTAAATGTTCTTGCCATATTTTGAACATCTAAAAATCTTGTTTGTCAAACTCACGAGGAAACCTAAATCTTTCCTCATCCACAGTTCTGTCCTGCCACCAAGTCTGCCTTGCTTTTGTTTCCAAAGGTCTTTATACATATATTTATAAACACACCTCATGTATTATATGATTGCATATCTAACTCACTTGCTGGACAAGGAAATCCTTAAGGCAAAAAATGTATCTAGTCCCTTTTGTACTCCCAGCACTTAGTATAGTGCCTGATACAAGACATATCAAGGAAAGTTTATTGCTGTGAAATCAAAGGTAACCTATAAATGCCACCTAAATGACTATTCAATAAAGTGAACAATTAGCTTAACTGAACAGCTTAGGAGCACTGCCTATTTACTACCTAGAAACACCATTATCATCCTCAAATCAGGAAAAGAAATGTGCCAGAGAGGGGTAAACTTGTTGAACATATAATCAATTTCAGAAGTGGAATTTCTGAAGTACAGATGATGGACTCTCTTAATGGTTCCTTTGATATTTTAATGCATTTCAGTTGCAAGATGAAAAAACATTCCCAATTACAAAACTTGCTGTGTCACTCGGAAGAGGTAATGTCTCTACAGCCTTGTCACAGACTTCTACTGTGCTGCCTTTCCCTCACATTCTTCATGGTACAGTATGGAAAGAAAACCAGAAGAGGATCAGAGCTAAAGAATTCAGAAAGCTTAAAAAATCTCTCTCTGATTACCAAACCCCAGGACATTCTGATGGTAGAGAAGTGATTTCTGAGCTGGGCAGGAGTTCAGCTTGGGTGGCGTCCGAGGTCACTTTAAAACCAGAATTCTGGTCTCTTTCATGCTGCCTTCAGAACTAATCTAGATGAAGTCTATTTCTTTTGACATAAACTATAGCCTCAAGAGAAACAGAATACCATCTGGCATGATCCAAAGATCACGTAGGGCCTGCAGGCAAGAGTATATTTTATAGGAAGAAGGATCATCAACTAGTCTCTCCTTTATCTTTTAGGGAATCTCTAGTCCTGACATTTTTCTGCTGTGTGTCAGCTGAAGTTTCATATGGCTCTCATTTTAACAGTGGATCTATCATGGGGACTTAGTGAGCCAGCTAAGTCAGGTCCCGCCCTCTCCTGCTCTGCCAGTTAGATGTATTGGCTTTCACGTCTCTGAACTTCCCATCTTGCTACCTCTCTAAAGCCTCCTAGTAAGGCCTTTGAGATAGATGGGCTAGTGACCATTCCTTAAGCTCCTCCAACATTTGCAGAAATCCCACAGGAACTGTGTTTATTACTCAGGATTAGAGTGGGATTTTGAGAAGACTAAAGATGAGAATGGCGGGTTTGTCCAAGGTCATTTAACAAAATTTCCTCTTCTGTTAATTGATTGCTGCAAAATAGTTGTTTGAAAATCCAGGTTAGCTTTATGAACAGGATTGTAGAGAAGGGAAGTGCTTAAATTTCTATACAGACAAGCTTCACTAAGCTTAAAGGCCTTAGTGAAGGCAATTCAACCAATCAGAAGAGGGGTTCCAGGGGACATGTCTTGAAGCTGCCCTTGTCATATTGAATGCACTGTTTTGCGGGGAAAGAGATTAGCAAAGTGACAGTGGAGATTATGGGGATGGTATAAAAAAAAAAAAAAAAAACCTTCCATTTCTCTTATTGTATCATTCCCCCTTAATTTTCTACCCATCTCTAGGAAAGATAGCTCTTCGATCATGTTCTGTTCTCTTAGGCTCTGGGGCCGCTACACTCCTATGAGGATGAGAGCTATTTCTTCTCTTTTCTGTATGTCATGGCAGTCAGTGACTACTAGACCCGCTGGCCCAAAATATGGTGCATTGTGTTCCCAAATATTCTGAGACCCTCTCTGGAGGAGTACTATACTTTTGCAAACCCTGTTAAACTTATATGTGACTATATGATTAGCTTTTTTTAGCCCATGAAATATAAGTGGACATTTGAGGTGTCCTTTCCAGCTCCAAAAGCCAAAGCATACTTTGTCCTGCCTTTTTAAAAAATTTCTGCCAGGATGATTAGCAGATAGAAGCAGCTCTGTCAGCCTGGGTTCTAGAGGGAAAACATGGTGGACATTTTCAACCAACTTTTGATAGACAGATGGTTTAAGTAAAGAATAGACTCTTGTGGATGTAAGCCATTGAGATTTTGCAGACATTCATTGCTGGAGACTAATTTCATTGAATCTGACTAATTAAAGACATCTGTGTTTCCATCAACCCATCTCATAGATAGTATTAATTATCTTTGTTGCATAACAAATTACCCCAAAACTTTGTGGTTTGAAATAGCACACATTTAGTATCTCACTATTTCTGTGAGTCACAAATTTAGGCGTGGCTGAGCTGGGTCCTCTGCTTTAGAATCTGTCATGAGGCTACAGTTAAGGTGCCAGCCCAGGGTCTCTCACAAGATTGCAATCACAAGGTGTCAATGACTGGGGCTTCAGGCATCTCAGGAGTCAACTGGGGCAAGATTCACTTTCATGATAACCCAGTTATCACGGGCTGTTAGACTGAGGCCTCAGTTATTTGCTGACTCTTGACCAGGGGTCATCCTTTTCCAAATTGCTTCCTCCATTGAAGTGAGCAGGTAAGAAGAGACTGGAGAAAATAATAGCAAAAGAGAAGTCACAATCTCTTCTAACCTAATCACTGACATTCCATCACTTTTGGCATATTCTGTTCACTAGGTTTAGCCTGCAGTCAAGGGTAGGGGAGACACAAGAGTATGAGTACCAGGGGACAGAGGTCATTGGAAACCATGCTACCAACTGCCTACCACAGTGATTCTATCAACAAATAAAATAGAATTCTTTCCTTTTAATGCCACAGACACAGGCACAAGTATGCTCAGGCTTCAAAAGAGGCTCACCTCCAGTGTCCTGTACTTCAGCAAACTGAAGTTCTGCTGGGACCCCAATAAGCCCAAAGAAATTGCCAATGGCAACTCCCATCAGCAGATCCAGAGGCTGACCAAAGCTAGGCTGATCATTTGCAAGCCTGTGACTGCCCATTCCCAGGCTCCATGCCGGAGAAATACCTTGTTTCTTTGGAAGGACAGGCATATGGGCATAGCTAAGCAAAAGAAAAGCCAATGCTCAAATACCAGAGAAGGTGACCTTGGGGGAGGAGGATGCAGATTCTGCACAGGTTGCTCAGGAGATAGCAGGAATCTAAGATTGATAGCCACATGTATCACAGCCTGTACCTGAAGGCAAAGAGGAATGTGTCCAGAAATAAGAGAATTCTCAGGGAACACCTTCACGAACTGAAGGCAGACAAAGCCCACAGGAAGTTCCCAGCTGATCAAGCCACGATCAGAGGCCCACAGGTGTAAGTCCTGCAAGCATTGTGAGGAGCACCTCCAGGCCAAGACGGAGAAGGTTGTTAAGACTGTCCAAAGAGGAAGAGACCAAGAAATAAAGCTCCCCTCCCATGTCTCTACATAGCAGCCTCAGTGATTACACAGATCAGTCATTGAAATAAAATAAGACTTTATCTGCCCAAAAAAATAAATGAGAATAATATAAAAAACTAAGTTTAAGTGGTAAGGTGAAAAAAAGAATTATGGAATTTTATAACTAGAGTTTTGAAGCTCAGAAAGGTTAAATACTTTGCCTAGCATACACAGTTAGCAATAACTTCAGAACTAAAATTCATATCACTGCTATTTCCACTCGACAGAGATAAGTGAAAAATTAAATAGCAATACAAGACAAATTGCTTTCAACTGAAACAGAAGCTAGGACATCGATCGCTAATTGAATTGTTAAATAAATCATCCAGACAGTGAATGAATTAAAAGTGCAGAGAAGGCAAGCTTTTTGGTCTGGGGCAGTCAAAAAGGTAGGTCATGATATGAACTAGGCTTTGATGGGTAGAATTCTTGGAGCAGAGAAGAGAAAGGTGTTACTGGCAAGGGACTGCCAAGATAAAGTCTCTTTTTTCAGGGTCACTCCAGGCATCCTACAGAGTACTGAAGCCACTACTCATCCACCTAAAATCATCAGTTGACATTAAGACCAGACATCTCTGACACATTGTGCATCAAATGGGAGGCCAGATAGAAAGACTCTTAAATTTACCCTTAGGGACAAAATTTCAGGTTCCCAGCCTGAAGTGGAAATATCTAAATCAGCAGAAATCTTTGTGCAACAAAGTACATATGCTTCTACCCCACTCCTAAAATTTGAGGTACCAGAAGGGCAGTCCAGCTCAAGTGGTTAAAAAGCAGACCCAAGTGATTCTGATATAAGCCCACTGATAAAACCTCCTGGTTAAGCATTACTGCTGAGGGGACCTTTCCATTGCCTAGTGAGGTGCCAGGGAGCATAGTTTGCCCTACAAGGATCTCTAAGTCCAAGTTTTTTGAGGCTCCCAATATCTTTTCCTTGTAAACAGCTCCAAGAGCTCCAAGGCTGGACCAGGATGGTTTAAGTGGTTCATTTAAAATGGTCACAAACATACTCCAAGGGGCTCTCCAAGAGTGCCCGGCATGCAGTGAAATAAGTCCTCCAAATAGTAATAAGTCCTCAAACCTTGATGAAAGACTCATTTATACTGACCTTGAGAAGGTATTGTGTTCCCACTTCCGTAGGTGATAAAACTGATCACTTAAGCAACTGGATCCAGATCCTACTGCAGATGAGAAGATTGGATCTAGATCATTTGAAAACCAAGTGCTTTTCTGATTTACATTCTTCCTGCATTTTATTGATCTTACCATTGTTAACAGAAAGTGGAAAAAAGAGGGAGCAAAAGAGAAGTAAATAAACTTTTTTAGATATTATTTTTTAAATTCCCTAATAATCAAGATACTCCTAATTCCTTGAAAAACAAGTTGTTTTTTACTGGAAGCTGAAAAAAAAAAAAAAAAAAGGTTAAGTGCAAGCATTGACTTTCCAAATGTGTGACAAGACTGGCCAAATTGTGATGAAGACCTTAAACTTTGAACTGAGCGTCCCCTGAGTGCCCCATGGGAGATCTGCTCCCTAGAAAGACAGAAGAGGCACTTCTAGGCCTTTTGACTGATGAAAGAGCAAAGGTCTCGCTCTTCGCTGACACAAAATCCTCCATGCCTGACTAAGAAGAGACCCTGGAGGAGCCACAGCTGTAAACATTTATGAAGTTTTCTCCCCAGATGCAAATACCATTTTCTGCCATTTGCACTCTTGGCCAGGGGAGCCCTGGGTAAAGGCATCACTGATGGGCATGGCCTTTGCCCAACACCCTGCAGCAGAGGTTGGCATGGACTCTAACTATATTTCTGCCCACAGCAGCCATCAGATACCCACAGAGAACCAATGTCTCCCCATGTTTGCTAATGACATTTCTCCTCAGGGAATGAAAAAGACTTTAAAGAAAAATGTCAGATTTGATTTTTTTTTATTATGTGTTTTATATCTGAAACGAGTGTGCACATAAAACAAGCAAGTCACTTCTATATGTCATTATCTGTTTCCTAGCAATCTGAAGATTTGTCGTAAGACAGTCTTGTACTCAAATCATTGCTAAGGAAAATTTAATGCTCTGTTCCTTTCTCATCTTCTCTCCTTGCCCACTCTGAATTCAGTAAAAACATGCCTTAGCTCTCCAGGCATAGACCTGAAAGTTATAAAGACTCCATTACACTTGAGCAAGTCAGGATGAGGTGAATGGAGACACTCCAGAGGGGCTGGGAGATGAATAAAATAGCAATTTTGCATGTAAGACCTCAGGAACCCATTTTTCTGACAAAAGGGTGTTATTTAGGGAAACCCCTAAAGCAGAGGTTCCTAGCTTGGCTGCCGATTATAACCACCTGGGGAGCTTTTCAAACAACACTGGTACAGGCCCCACCCTCCAAAATACTGATTCACTTGGCCCAGGTGGTGCTCGGGGTAAAGCAGGTGGAAACGCTCCCCAAGAGGAAGCTGGGAGTATCCACTCCTGCAGTGACCAGCAGGATCCTTCAGGTGCCTGGACATGGAGCATTGGTCAGGGCCTTTGGTCCGTTAGCTTTATTCTAGCCTAGGAGTTACAAACTCAGGTGTCTATGGGGCCAGAAAATAAGGTAAGAATGAAGAGGGCCAGACACAAGGCAATGGAGCAAGGAAGAATTTCTGGTTTTTCAAAAGAAGACAGATATTTGGATTTTTATGAGAAAATTCCAAATTTTGTAAAATGTTGATAACAAATTTAAAAGGATTTTTTTTTTTTTAAAGATGCACAAGACAAACAACCTTCATTCTCACCCACAGCTTCTCCTATGCTGGGTCCCAAGATAACCCGGGTATCTCTTTCCAGGACAAACCAGCAAGAGGAAGAGCGTAGCTTCAGAGCTTAAGTGTATGACCAGCAAACACTTCCACCTCCATCTCATTTCTACAAGTCTTTAGTTTACCTTGTGTCTGGCCCTCTTCATTCAACCAGTCAATAAGACTGGTTGCAGGGAGGGGAGAGGAATAGCCCGTGGCCACCATAGATGATCTTGACTCTAAGAAGCTTCACCAGACCTTCTTGGGGATACTCCACTGGGTCCAAGACCTTAAAGGAGACTCAACAAAAATAAGGAGGGGAATAACTAAACCCCCCCAAAGATCATTGTTGAGCCTTTTTGTTAAAAATCACCAATAAAAGAGTGTGGTATATGAAAAAGAGTGCAGCCATTGAAGTCAGACCCTAATTACGGTGTGGCACCAAGCAAACCAAACCATCCCATGAACTCAGACTTCACATCCATAAAATGGCCACAAAAATACCTGTCCATGGTGTTGCAGGGATAGATACAATGAATGCAGCTCCTAGCACACAGACCACACTCCATAAAAGACCAACATTTTATTCCCTTGGTAATCTAATTAAAGCCTCTTGGAACCCTTACAGCTTGAGAGTTTATCCAAACCTCTGACGTAATTCTAAGTTCCTTATCTGCAACAGCTGACAAAGGTGACAAAGGCCACCTTCGTCACAGCTGTTGTCCCTCTGTCCTTTGACCAAGGCTCTTGTGATTCCTGCCACCCTCTGAATTCTGCCCACCTGTCCACGAACCTCAAGTATATCACAGTATTCACCTGCTGCTCAGCACACCAGGATAAGAAAAGTGCTTCTCTTGGCACTGAGAATAAATTCCTTAACTCCCTGTGGCCACACCTCCAGGGTGAACTGTCCTTGCTGACCTCATCTACTGAGTCACTGATCTTTTTTTGAGCACCTACTATAGGCCTCTCTTAACCCTACTTCATACTATTCCTCTTGACTCCACCTACTCTGGAATGTTTTTCTCCTACCCTCTAGGGCTTTTGTCTGATGTCACCTCGAAGATGCATTTTCTAGCTCCTCAAAATCATTGCCCTTTGTTATTCTCTATCCCTGGATTCCATTTCCTTCCAAGTAACTGTCACTATCTATCACTGACTCTTGGATGAATTGTTAAATGTTGGTCTTCTTCCTTGGACTGAAAGCTCAAGGAGGGCAAGGATCTGGTGGTGTGAGTAGACCAGGGCCAGGCACAGGCCCAGAGGACATGGGATGAGCAGGCAGGCCTTTGGGGCCAGGGCACCCCTCCCCTGACATGCTGAGTTTTGCTGTCTGCAGCCAACCCCTCACCTGGTCATGGCGCAGCAGGTGACAGATGGCCCCATGGACCTCTAGCCCATTCAGCAATAGCTCAGGGCAACTTTGAAACAACATTCCTGGTTTCCCTCTCCTTCCTAGGAAAGACTGTGGGGGCTCTCCATCCCTCCTTGTCCCACCTGCCACGTGGGCAGTCTCATACTTTCTGGAGGAGCTCACCTAGGATTCCCCAGAGAGGAACACAAACCTACCCAAGATCATTTCCTGAGAGATACAACTGGGGCACATTCTAAGATCTTGAACTCCGGGTCCTCCACTCCCAAGCTATTTCCCAAGGCAGATGATGCTGGTTTTGCACTGGGATCCTGCATAAGCCCCCAGCAAGTCAGCCCTGGGATGGCCTTGCTCCCACCCAGGGCATTGAGTCTGACCAGAGCTTTCGCTGGTGCCAATGAGTGACGGTGGGCAGCTGGATGACATCATGCATGACCCAAGCACCTGACTTTCAATACAGCATGGCCCAGGCTTCATTGTAAGATCCAGGAAATGTTGATCTGAAGCCCCAGAATGAAATAGCTGCAATCTTTTTTCCTAGGGATCAGTCAGATTGAGCTGAAATGGGCGTTGCTAATACCCTCTGATTGCATCTCAAGGACCATTTCCCCGAACTAGCCTGGGCCTTGCTGTCATGGCATTAGAGAAATGGACAGGAAAACTCTTAAAATTGTATAGAAAAGAGGAAAGGGGGGGCAATAAATTAGTTTTTAGGACAGCATAGAGCTTTTTATTAAGCAACAGCCCTGAAGGAAAGATGCATCACCGCTATTACAGAATGTACTCAGCAGATTTTGACTTCAGAACCCCACGTATGCCAATAACAGGTAGTGCCAAAGGAGCTCTGGGCCGGGCAGCTAGCAGCACTGCACAGGCACTCGGAGGAGTAGGAATAACCTTTTTCAGATAAGGAAACTAAGGCTTGGCTTATGAGTAGGACAGCCTGAACCCTGTGCCACATGGTTTTAGCAGTTCTTCTTGTGACTGTATCTGTGCTTCTGAACCAGGGGGTCAGCGAGAAAGCCAGCGGAGATGACGGCTTGAATCCTCCATCCACTGCCATCCTGCCCCCTGCCCCATCCCGGTGGCCTCATCACTAGCTGCCCTGGACAGATGGATCTCAAGACTGCTACTCTGCTGTGCAGTAGGACCCAAGGGAGGAGAACAGAGGGCAGGGCCACACAGACCCCTAGACCTCTGCCCACCAACTCGCTCCACTCCAATCACCCACATCCAGTGGCTCACACCATGCAGGGACACCTGATGACCTGGCTTTGAAAAATTAATAGTACTCAGCATTAGTCACCACAAGTTCACCGAACCCAAAACCATGTGCTTTTGAAAAACTGCTCTTTTAAAACTGCATAGACAGAGCTGAATCTAACAGGTGCCTTTTAAATATAATCTGGCAGATGTTTGGGTTTTTTTCCTGATAGCTATAATAATACTAATAACAAATACCTACTTGTGATTGAGTATCTATTATTTCAGACATTTACATAGATATTTCTCTTAAATAGCTGTATCAGGAATAATATACAATGTACTAATGTTTAATAGCTGCTAATTTAATAGTTATTACTTGCATCTTAATAGTTATGTATACGGTAATGAAATATTTAATTTATCCATTTTTTAATCACTGGCCAAGTTAATAATTTTATTCTTTTATAGCAATTAAAGTTTAGGCCAGGGCCAGATCCTAAATAAATTAACTTATTTAATTCTCCTAACAATACCATATAACTATGCCATTTTGCAGATGAGAACACTGAGGCTCAAAGACAATAAGTAACTTGCTCAGAGTCACATAGCTTACATGTTTCAGTCTGTTTTCAGAGTCCAACTTTGTGACATCTACACTGCTTCATTCCCATGGGCTGAACTCTTGAGAAAGCAAATAATAAGAATATAACAATTATACAATTGTGAAAAGAAAAAAAAAGACTATCAGATTTGGGGGTATAGTTAGTCCTATGGCAAAGTCAGAACCACATACAATTCATAGACACACTTTTATACACTGTTGAGATCAAAACAAATAAGCATTTAATGTTACATGTTCTAGGGATTCTAACATTTTAAGATTTAGTAAAGACAGAAATGTTTATGGCACTTATAAGCATTCCTAACTAGAATTTATTGTGTCACCACTTATAAATGAACAAGAATAGATTGTATTTAGTGGATGTTTGTGTAGCTAATGGGTGACCTCTAAAACACACATGCAGCTGAATCTTGGGAAACATCCCTGAATAGCTTGTTATATGTGTGATATGTGTGGGTGTGTATGAGGGTGTATGTGCAGTATATAACACACAGCAGCCCTCAAGGTTTGATAGAGGGAAATGGGACTCTTGGATGGAACACACGGCAAATCCTCTGTCACACAGTCACAGGATTTAAGCAGACCTAGCCAAAGCCCACATTGTTCTACTCACTCTCTTGTCTTTCTAAAAGAACAGGATAAGGAGGAATCCCAACTGCATTTTCATAGAAAATCCTGAATTTTTTATGTTAAAAGCTATTCATGAAAAATGGATAAACAGACTTAAGACTCAGAAAGTATACTTTATTTGCTATTCTTTGACCTATTCATTTTCTATCATTCATGAATTTTGTATTTCCCAGATCTTTCATAAATCATATGGGTTATCATTAAAAGGATTATATATTTAATAACTTCCAGTGTGAAATTCTGTGAAGTTTGGTATAAGCCTAGAATTCACATTTTTCAGTATTCCCTTTTAGTTTACCATATACTAATTGCTTTCTCTCTTCCCTGTCTTAAGTGGGCTATTTTAAACTAAAATAGGTAGCAATAGAAACCAAGTAGATCTGTGGGAAATATAACTGTGGATATTTTATTTTATTGGAGTTGGGGAGGGGTGAACTCAGGGACACTGGACCACTGAGCCAAATCCCCAGCCCTAATTTGTATGTATGTGTATATATATATATATATATATATATATATATATATATATATTTTTTTTTTTTTTTTTTTTTAGAGACTGGCCTTTCTGTGTTGCTTAGTGCCTCACTTTTGCTGAAGCTGGCTTTAAACTTGTGATCCTCCTGCCTCAGCCTCCTAAGCCTCTGGGATTACAGGTTAGTGCCGCCACGCCCAACAACTGTGGATATTATTATTAATTTATTGTCAGTTGTTAATCATAGAAATCATAATCCTTATCACAACAGTGACTGACAGGATATTTCTGGATACAGAATAGACAAAAAGAAGGAGGAAAATTATTAGACTTAATTAAAAAGCACAATTTGGGGGTAGGGGGTCATAGATGGATGGTGGAACACTTGCCTAGCATGCACAAGACCTTGGGTTCCATTCCCAGGTGTCTTTCAAACTATTCCAGAGACTAGGGATTCAGGTGGAAGTTAAGAATTGCACTAAGTGTTTACAGGCTGAGGCTACTTCCCTTTCCTTTTTGATCATATAGCAAATGCTCTTCTTGCCTCCCAAGGCATCACACCGCCATAGCGTTAGCCTGGCAGGGTGCTGCAGAGCCCTTAACCCACAATACCCAGCATTACAAGGAAAATCTGGAATGAGTGCTACTATTTGCACCCTTTTCAAGATGAGGAAAAGCAAGCTCAGGTTGGGACTACAAAGCCAACCAGGTGAGCTGACTCCAAAGCCCAGGACCAAGGACATACTTCTACCAGCAGAGTGCCCAGCGCCACTTCAATGCTTTGGGTAGAACTGGGGTAGGAAGACCAAGAACTCAAGTGGGGGTAAGGAAAAGTCTCCCATATGAACCACACCCTCTACCCTCTGGGCCTTGGAAGTGAAGCATAGAGTCCAGACCTGCCATAAGGGATGCCATCTTGGTCCCCAGTAACCCACCTGAAAAAGAAATGGGCCTAAGTCTGAATCTCCATATTCCATCCTTTAGGCTCCCAAAAGCTGAAAACATATATAGGGAGATTATTGAGCCTGCCCTGGAGGAGGACTTTAACATCAGACTGTCCTCATTCTTGGTGCTAAACGCATTTCCATCAAACCAGGACTTTCTGCTGTTGCCTCACCCCACCCCCAGTGAAGTCCTCTTTGCTTCTACCTGTCCCTTTTTTCTTCTCCTCTGATTCTTCACAAACTTGACATTTTTATATACTTCACCATTTATCTAAAACTTAATTGTGCCATCCAATAATTCCTTGAGCTCTTTGATATATAGACAATTAAATAGTTCTTGGCTCAGTAATAAGACTCACTATGTCAGACTGAAAAAGAAATACTGTTTCAACACTTCTTGTACCCACAAATCACAACCCTTTCAAGTCTGCAGCAAATGTCCATGGTTAAATGTCCATTGAATAAAAGCAATTTTTAATTTCTTCTAATAAACCTTAATTCTTAGCACAAGAAAAACTGCTCATGTTGAGACTTTTTCCTGTTTGTCTCCATATGTATCACATAAAGTGAAATGCTCAATGTGCATTCATTGACAGAGTGAGGAGGCTTTTAATGAACCCTCTGAAAGCCAAAGACCCTCTGAATAACTCTCTTAGGGACAATGTGCATCTCTGAGGAATTTTTCCATTAGCCATAGATCACCACCACCCTCAAAATTTATTGTTTTTCTCTACATATGACTCTATGTGGGTGAAGCATAACATGGTGTTTTGGCATTAAACAGGCCTGGATTCCATCCCAATCCATTTCACACCCCAATGTGTGCAGAAAGAGCCATGTGTATGAAAAAAGATTGCAGCAGTGTTTTAAATAGAAAAACATAGGAAAATCCTAAACATCCATCCCTGCAGAAATATATGAATACAGTGGGATAGTGCAGAAGTGTCAAAAGTAGTGATCTAGATAATGACTACAGCTCACAGTTTTTAAGTGCTCACAATGAAAGAAGCAGACAAATTTCTGTTCTACAGCTAATGATTTCAAGTTCACCCTTGCAGCCAGGTTGATCATGCTTTCTTGAGAACACAAGAGGAATTTCAGTGGAAATGTGCACCACCAATGGATATAAACAATTCACAAAGTATTTGTCTTAGAGATGGACCGCCAGGGGCATCTTTAGTAACAAGAACAAATACCAGTTATTGAGTACATCCTTTGCCAGCACGGTCCTAAGGGCTTTATGTGTTTTAACCTAATTAATGAGTCAATAAAGTGGACACTATTAGAATCCACATTTCACAAATAAAGAAATTAAGGCACAGAGAAGACAAAAAATTTGCTCAGGTCACACAACTAGTAATGGTATAGCCAGATTCAACTCAGGCAGTCTGGCTCCTGATCTTGTGATCTTAACCAATATGGATAGACGTCAAATAAAGAAAGTGGGGGAAAAAAAGCAGGATGGATAATTTTATGTAAGCCATCATCTGTACAAACTTTAAAAGCACATGTAAGCCTGGAGTTGTGGCTCAGAAGTGGAGCACTTGCCTAGCATGTGTGAGGCACTGGGTTTGATTCTCTTTTATATAAATAAATTAATTAAATTAAAGTCCATCAACAACTAAAAAGTATGTTTTAAAAAAAGCACATGTACATTAGGATAAAAACATGTATTGGCTACTAATATATAAATATATTATTTAAAAGTATTTTTCAGTGGACTGGAAAGAGCTATATCTAATTCCTGAGGGTAGTTCATTGATGAAAAGAGATAAAGGAAGTAATAAAAGAGATTTAATTTTCCCTCTAATGTTTTATGTCTTTACAAAAAAAAAAAAAGCTAGCCAGGCTTGGTGGCACATGCCTGTAGTCATGGCTACTCAGAAGGCTGAGTTGGGAGGATCATTTGATACCAGAAATTTGAGACCAAACTGGGCAATATAGCAAGACACTGTCTGAAGAAAGTAATTAAAAAGCTGTAAAGCAAATAAAAAATTTCTAACATAGTTAATTCTTGTTGCTTGAAATATAAGTGTTCATTGTATTATTCCTTGGATTTTTCTAAATTTTTTAAATTTCTCAAAATTTAAAAAATAAAAATTAAACAAAATGAAAAAAATGCCTTAAATTTTACCTGCATTGTTGAATAGTTAGGATCTTTTTTTTTTAAGAGAGAGAGAGAGAGAGAAAGAGAATTTTTGATATTTATTTTTCAGTTTTCGGCGGACACAACATCTTTGTTTGTATGTGGTGCTGAGGATCCAACCTGGGCCACACGCGTGCCAGGCGAGCGCGCTACCGCTTGAGCCACATCCCCAGGCCAAATAGTTAGGATCTTGAGTGAACTCTGATCTGAGTCTCAGGATCTGAGTTTATAAAAGAGAGACACTAAGGATGTTAATGCCCACACCTCCCAGGGTTATTACAAACAATCAACCAGGTCCTACACCTAAAGTACCTTGCTGGTGCTATAGAAATGGTAGGTATTATTTTTGAGACTGAGTCAGCCCAGACCTAACATAATAGGGACAAAATTGGCTGAACAAATGAGAGGACCTTGGAATTATGGGATTGATTTCTTACCATTTTGCAACATGAGAGGTGCTTTTAAAAAATGAGAGAAGCGATAGAAGTGTTCTGACTTTATCAGAAAAGAAGAAAATCAACCTAAAAATCAAAGTCTTTCTCCTCCTGTAAATCCATAAGAGAAGCTAATTTCAAACTGAGCAGTCATTCCACAAATACATATGGTCCTCTGAATGCCATTTATTGTTCTTTCAGCACACCCTTCCTGCGCTGGAAAACCCACCCTTCTAGAAGTCGTGATGCAGGCAAGAGCCCAGTTCTCTCCCTAGGAACTTCTTCCATGTGCTCCCTGGCCTCTGAGCCACAGGAAGACAACCTAGGGGGACATTTGCTCTAGACCTAGAGTGGAAGAGAAGCTGGGAAATTCAGAGTTTTCTCTGGCAGCCGCTGCCATGGCACTCAGTGTGCAAGGGACTGCACTAATCACGCATGCAGGTGGCAGCACCCTGATCCAAATGCTCCAGGAGCAGGATCCTTGGTGCCAGTTCTGTCACCCAACTGCCTTTGGTTCCTGCCCATCCTTGAGGCTTATTCTACTGGCTTTGTCAATTGTAGGAACAAACAAGTCTATTTGGTTTTCATTTATTTGCAATCAAGAATACCAATGGTACATTTTGGTGACTATGATTAATGACAATATATTATGTGTTTGAAAATTGCCAAGAGAGTAAATTTTCATTTTTCTCACCACACACACAAAAAAATAGGTGAGGTAATGAATATGTTAATTAGCTTGATTTAACCATTCCACAATATAGACATATATCAAAATATCATATTGTACACTATATATATTTATATAATTTTGTTAATTAGAAAAGAATGAATGGGGTTGTGGCTCAGTGAAAAAATGTTTGCCTGGCACAGATGAGGTACTGGGTTCCATCCTTGGCACCATGTAGAAATAATAAATAAATAAAAGCTACTTTGTCCATCTACAACTAAAACCAAAAATTTTCAAAAGAATGAATGAATTTTTATTTTTTCATTTGTTCTTTTTAGATATACATAACAGTAGAGTGAATCGTGACATATTATACATACATGGAGTATAACTTATTCTAATGAGGATCCCATTCTTGCGGTTGAACATGAGGTAGAGTTTCCCTGGTGGTATATTCATAGATGAACATAGGAAAGTTATGTCTTCTTCATCCTACTGTCTTTTCTATTCCTATCCCCACTCCCTTCCCTTCATTCCCCTTTGTCTAATCCACTGAACTTCTCTTCTTCCCTCCTCTCTCCCTTATTGTGTGTTGTTAGCATCCACGTATCAGAGAGAATATTCAACCTTTGGTTTTTTGGGATTGGCTTTTTTCACTTAGCATGATAGTCTCCATCTATTTACCAACAAAAGTCATAAAGTCTGAATGAATTATTTTTAAAAGAACCCTAAGGTTACATCTTATGATGCGTAATATCCTGTGGTCCATGTAGAAGAACTACTAATATATCTGTTAAGGTTTGGGAATCTAAAGTTATAGGTCTGACTTTCATCTCTGCTACATATTGCAATTAGACCTAAGTAAGTTATTTAGCATATTTGATCCTTGGGTCCTTTATCTATAAAAGAGTACTCACCTTGTAGAAATGTTTCGAGAACTAAGCAAACTAATGCATGCAGCAGTGGCTACTTTGCAGAAAGAGTGCCATCAATGGTAACTGTGAAGAGGATAATGAAAAAGATGGAAAAGAAGGAGAAGTAGAAAAAGGAGGAGAGGAATGGGATTCTGTCCTCATGAAGCCACAGGAGGACTATTTTAAAATAAGAATATAAAATTAATGCTATAAGGGGCTGGGGTTATGGCTCAGTGGTAGAGTGTTCACTTAGCATGCATGAGGCACTGGGTTCAATCCTTAGCACCACATAAAAATAAAATAAGGATACTGTGTCTGTGATAGTAGGAGCAAATGTGACTCCATTTTGTTTTATGACTTCATCCTGTAAAACAACCATGCCAAGTAGAAGAGTCATGACTGAGGCAAAATGTTCTTTTCCTTTTGCTATAGAAACCTTTAAGAACACAAAAGTACCTAACGGGATATTGTCTCTGTAACTAGGGTAACGGGGCTCTGTTTCTGTAACTGGGGTGACTGGGCTAACTGTGATTGGTTAGGCTTCCCTCTGCTTGACTGCACTCTTACGCTTCTGTAACATGACTGGCTTGCATTGGCTAGATCCCCCGAACATCCCTTTTGCGGTTTTCAGGCTTATAAGGAGTGCCCTTGCAATTGTTTGGGGCTAATCATGGGAACAGCTTTATGTTCTGGTCAGCTGCCACTGGTGTGCTTCAATAAAGGCTTGATTCGATTATACGTGAGTGGTCTGGAAGTCAGTTTATGAAACCCTGGGATGAAACTTTAACTATAACATGTCCACCTAAAACTAAAAAATATTTTTTAAAAAAAAATTGATGCCATAAGGACTTTTCAAGAGAGGCACTAATACTAGATTGTGCTTACTGGAAATAACTAAAATACTTGACAAAAAGTATTTTGAATATTAGGCAGTACAGGGTTATGATCTTAGGAGAAAATGTGCAAGCAAGTCTTCTGACCAGAGCCAGAACAGGAAGGGGAGACCAATCAGAATACAGAGGTCACCCTGAGCTGAAGATAAGAGCTCAGAATATGACAGCATGATGTACCTGAAATCTGTGGTACAGATTCCTGAGAGAGAGGAGCCACGAAAAGAAAGAGTCCCCGAAATGGGCCTAAGGGACCCCTTAAGTCTTTGTCTGAGTCCTATGAGTACACAGGATAAAATTCTACAAAGCCAGGGAAATGACAAATACCAATGAGCAAAAATCAAATAGCACAAATACACAAAAAGATACTTATTGAATGATTCTACTTATAAGCAGTATCTACAGTAGTCAAATTCAGAGAAGCAAATATAAAAAATATAATATTGGTTACCAGAAGCAGGAAGAGGGGAAGTGGGAAGTTGCTGTTTAACGGGTATAAAGCTTCAGCTTCGCAAGATAAAAAAGCTGTAGAGATTGGTTGCGCAATAAGGTCAATATACTTAGTACTACTGAACTGTACCCTTAAAAGGGTTAAAGTGGTCAACTTTAAAGTTCTCTCTATTTTAACACATTTTTTTTAATTGAACAAATAAAAGTGTTTGCATGAAATTGGGGGAAAAATTGAGTTTCAATTCACCTAAAGGGAAGATCTTGATGAGAATCCAGGTTAATTAGCAAGATACCAACAAGGCCATACAGATAAAAAATAGGCTAGAGTAGCCCAAGATAACTACAGGTTGATCCTAATAACAGTTAAGGACAAGCCTCAAAAGGATAATACTGATGAACAAGCAAATTAACTGCCTATAGAACAAAATTCAACATTCTCTACAGAATTTTTAAAATCCAGGCAGGTACCAATACACCATTAACAATGCCTAGCATCCAATCAAAAATTACTGCACATGTGAAAAAAAAAATTGATTCATAGTCAGAGGAAAATTCAACAGAAATGAACCTAAAACTGACATTTAGCTATTTTTATTTTTAATTTTTTTTAGTTGTAGATGGACATAATATCTTTATTTATTTATTTTTTTTTAATGTGATGCTGAGGCTGAAATCCAGTACCCCACACATTCGAATAAGCACTCAACCACTGAGCTACAACCTCGGCCCAATACTTTTATATTTATTTATTTATTTTTATGTGGTGCTGAGGATGGAACCCAGTGCCTCACACGTGCTAGGCAAGTGCTCTACCACTGAATTACCCAGCCCCTGGCGTTTAATTTTAAGTTAAACTATGCATTTAAACTGTATGAAAAGATTAGAAGGAAAAGGCAAATAGGTCAAAAGAAACAAATTAGACTCATGACAATAGTGATACCAGATCATTTTTTAAATTTCAGAAAATTCCAACTGGGTATAGTGGCACATACCTACAATCTCAGCAACTTAGGAGGCTGAGACAGGAGGACTGCAACTTCAAGGTCAGACTGGGCAATAGTGAGAACCTGTCTCAAAATAAAAAACTGTAAAAAAAAATTTTAAAGCCTGAGTATGGCTGGGATATAGCTCAGTGGTAAAATGCTGGCCTAGTATGTGTGAGGCCCTGGGTTCAATCCCCAACACCACAAAACAGTAATAATAAAGGACTGAAAGAGCTCTGTAGCTCAGTGGTAGAGCATCCCTGGGTTCAATCCCCAGTACAAAAAAAACATTTTTCTGAAATTCCAGTAAGCAAAATGAAGTACACTTCACTATTGTGCCACTGCTCATATTCCCATGTATATTGTTCCAGGGTCTATCTATGATTAAATATATATGTCTAGCCAGGCGGCATGGTGGCACATGCTTATAATCCCAGTGGCTCGGGAGGCTGAGACAGGAGAATTGCAAGTTCAAAGCAGCCTCAGCAACTTAGTGAGATCCTTAGCAACTCGGTGAGACCCTGTCTCTAAATAAAATACAAAATATGGCTGGATATGTGGCTCAATGTAGGAGTGCCCCTGAGTTCAATCCCCAGTACCAAAAAAAGAAGTATATGTATAATTTTTATAGAAAAAAATGATATTAAATTGCATATGATTCCTTAAACTAACTTTCACTTAATGTACAACAAATATATTTAAATATACTTCTGCATTATTTCAAACAGTTGCACATATGGTATTTTATTCTAGGGATGTACATATTTAACCAACCGTTTCTTTCTTTCCCCAAAAAGGAAGGTGAAATGGAAGCATTTTCAGAAAAGTAAAAGCTGAGAACTTGTTGCTAGCAGATTTACACTACCAAAAAATACTTAAGAAATTTCTTCTGACTGAAAGAAAATTATTCCAGATCTCAGATCTACACAAAGGAAAGAAAAATCATCAGACAGTAAATATTTGCATAAAAATAAATACTTTTTTTGTTGTAATTTCACACTTTTTATCATTCACAGTAGTAATAAAATAATAAAGCAAATAATAATAATGTATTATGTGGGGCTTATAATAAATGTAAGACTATGATGAGAAAGCACAAAAGATGATAGAAAATGGAAGAAAACCTTTAAGGTACTTACATTATTCATTAAGGGGCATAATACTTGAAGGAGAATGTGGTAAAATGTACATTATTACAACTAAATAATATAAACAAAAGAAACCTAGAGCAAACACTAAATATTTTTTTAATATAAAAGAAAACAATAAACACCTGATTCAGCACAATAACTAGTATTTAAAGAAAGGAAGAATCATTGAGAGATGCAGCCATGCTTCCCCAGTATTTCACCTCCCGCTATTCCAAAAATAAAATGACCTCTAACAATTTGACTCTGGTCTAGTGCCTTGGTCCCACCCTTGAACTCAAAGTATGAAAGTAAACAAACCCACCTGAGGAAGCTCCTAAAGAAGCTAGACATAGGCAAATAATTCAGAGGGTCCAAAGAGAGACTGGTTGAAATCCAAGTACTCTCATGATAAAAGGCCCACGGCCTAACCCGAAAGAGCGCAGCCTGCAGATTTGATGCCAATCAACTTTCTTACCACTTAAACAACTTGAAACCAGTGAAGAGATATTTTTAGATTCACTTTTTACTATGGTAACGGAGGGAATTGTGCTAACATTTTCCAAGGGATCAGTTCTTCCAAGGTTCAGATCCTTCACACATCCGTGTGTCCATAGAGAACAAAAAACAGTGGCTTAGGCTTCAGAGAGCTCTCAGGGATATGCAGCTGTTGATGCCAAAAACACATCAGAGCTCCAGTGACGGAAATTACACAGACTTTGTGAATCCTGTTCCTCAGATCCAGGCAGAGCACTCACAAGCCTTCATGCTCAGCGAGGTGCAGCTAGTCACTCATGTCTCTGCTGCTAGGATTTTTTAAATGGTCCTTGAGTCTCTCAAGACATAGATTATTACTTTAGGCACACTATAGATTCCCCTGGTGGCTTTGGGCGAGATACCTGACTTCATAAAAAAATCTTGCATGAATCACATAGTAATTATTAATAGCTAATGTTTACATAGGGCTTAGTATGTGTCCTGCATAGGTTCAGTTAGATTATTATATATAACATGTACATAAATATATAATAAATTTAAAATATAATAGTATATGATATATATTCTCTTAATCCTCCCAACAGATAAAGAATCTGGGACAAAGAGACTTTAACTAACTTGCTCTAAAATTGCAAAACTAGCAAGTGACAGAGCTGGGTATTCAAACCCAAGACACATTCCACCTCTTCACCTGCACACTGGATGGCCTGTGGTAAAGGAATGATTGGAAAAAAAATGAATGACACAAAAGCAGCTCGCTTCTAACAACAATTTCAAGGTAACAATAGATAAAAACTGGAGCATGATACAGGAATCCATTTTTCTTGCTCACATCCCTACTATTATGTCTGTTGACATCATAGCCTCCCCTTGACTGTCCAAATGTTCATCTGGTAAGCACTTTCCCTAAAAAGTGGTTACAGATAGCTCCCCTACAATCACTCTGGGGGTGTCCATTGGTACCAGATCTGTCCTAGATGCTGACAGTCTATCTAAATTGGCGTTCTTACCCCCTAAGCCATGCATTCATTTGCTACTGGTGATCCCAAATATTTGTTGAGCATCTATTATGTGTCAGTGACTGAGAGTACACTGATAAATAGGTAGAGACTCTGTCATTGCAGAACCTACAAGCAAGCAGAAGAGAGAGATGTGGAACTCATAATTATTAACTGCTTGAAGAGAGAGTAGAACATTAGGGGAAATTTAATCGAGCAGAATTTTGAGGGAAAAGTGGGAATTTCTCTGTCAGATGAAGAGAATGAATTCCAGGCAGTACAGGGCCACATACTAAGACTTGAAGAAGGGAAATGGATTTGAGTGTTCTGTGATTGTGGGATTGTAGACAAAAGATGGAAGAACAAGTTAATTAGGTTAAAAAGATAAGGTGGGCTTTGGCTTATAAGATAAGACCAAATAAGTCACTCACAACAACAAAATGACAGAAAGTAACACAAAGGCATAATCCAGCAAAACAAAAAGTAGAGGAAGGAGGTCAACCAGGGAGGTGCAGAGGAATTCATCAGGCTGGAGAGCACTGGAAAGGGTGTTGATGTATCCAGCGGGTAAAGGAAGTCACAGTCTACACACAGAGCTCTTGACAGGCCACTAAGCTTGGGGTGTCCCAAAAGCAGAAACCAAAACAAAGATCTGATTGCAGATAGTTTATTTGGGAAGTGATTTTTTAAGAAGCCATAATGAGGAAGGGAACAAATTAAAATAGGAAAGAAAGAAGACAAAAGCCAACAATTGGCGGTGGGCCACAAGAGCTCAATTCCACCTGGGGATGCAGAACACGCCTCAGTAGTCTCACAACCAGACCCTGGAGTTGGAATATTCATCCAATGGCTTCTAGCTCTCTCTGGCTGAAGGATCCTCTAGGGGCATGAAATCCCTAAGACTAGCAGATGGCCCCAATATACTGAGCAAAGCTCCCAGGGCACAGGAGAAGCCTCCAAGCACAGAGGCAGGGAGAGGCAGGGACCTGAGGTAGGGAACTGTCAGAATGTACCGGAGCTCTGACAGTGGGCACACTTGAAGGTGGGCTGCAGGGCTGTGGTGCCAGGCATCATAATCTCTGCTCCAACAGGCTCCCAGCTCAGTGTCTGGAGTGGGCAAGGCGCAGCAAGGAGATGTGGGGCACGAATCCACCAAAGTTCAGCTCACAAGCGAACACTCCCCCATAGCCCACTGTGCAGAGCCCCAGACACCGCAATCAGATGACCATCTTTCTGCTGTTACCCACCCCAGACTGAAAGGCTGGAAAGTAAAAGAGTAGAAATAGCACATTCAAATATGTTCCCTCCAAAATCCAAAAAGGCCTGCCAAGTGTTGTGCATCCTTTTATTGGTAAAGAATGAAATGTACAGCAACATTTTACTTAGACATGATCTGTCAGGACTGAATCCCCAGAAACTTCAGATGAAAAAGGCCCCTAAATTTTCATGGGATTTATCTCCTACCCTCTGGTTCACATAGGTCTTATTAAGCTATCACAAGTACTTGTTTGTTCCCGCTCATCGGGTCTTATTAACATCATCACTAAAACAGTGGTCAATGATGATGTTGTGTGTAATGTCAAAATGTCCAAGCTTTGATGGATTGTATTTCAACAAAGTGGTTTAGTCCTGAGGCAGGAAGGAAAATATATCGTTGGTTTTACCAGGTAAAAGCAAATTGCTACTGGTGATCCTTAAAAACTGAAAAAAGAAAATGTTTTCTGGGTCAATATCTGCATATTAGGTACTAGCCGCTCTAGTATATACACCATACCTTGAGGACAGGTGAGATGGGAGTCATTCTCCAACCAACATTCTTTTGCTTTTGCCAAAGCCAGAGAGGCAAGTTAAATGCAGGTGTGGTAAGCATTGGCACCTTGCATTTTTTAAGTCGTCAATTGCAGAAGAATTGGCACACTAGAGTTGGAGAAATAAAAGATGCAAGGTGTCACCTTCTTTGTTCTATTTGTCCTTTAACCATTTCTATGGATGTCGTGGTTTGGATGTGAGGTGTTCTCCAAAAGCTCATGTATGAGACAGTGCAAAGTCTAAAGGGGAAATGATTGGATCATGAGAGCCTTAATCAGTGAATTCATCTCCTAATGGGATTACCTAAGTGGTAACTGAAGGCACACAGGGTGTGGCTGGAGGAGGTGGGGCATTGAGGGCATGCCTTTGTATCTGGTGAGTGAAGCCTCTTTCACTAAGATCCAAAGCATCAAGATGAATGCCTGGTGTTTAATGGGCATGGAATGAAGGTATGAACTGGACAAGGTCAGCTGAATGGCCAGCACGTTTCATGATGTCTTGGAGACTTCCAGGCACACTTCCCTGCTGGCAGCATGGGTGAGACGTGGAGGGAGATGTAGTTAAGGGTTAACACACTCAAGTCTTGGAAATTATCCTGAATTTACAGGCCATATTTTAAAATATTCCCCATCAAATTTGATCCCAAAATTTTTATGACAAAAGAAAGGTTTGATGAATGGAGAAGAGAGAAGTATTTGCCAAGAAAAAAATCCTGAAATGAATCAGTTTCCTGAGTCAGTGTGTCCCCAATTGTGTTATGCTTACCAAGTACAATCCTCACATCTCTCTCCATAAAAGTAGATAGAGAGAGGCGGGAGAGACAGACCAATAAACAACACAGGCTGAATAAGCACGGAAATCTTGCTCTCAAATGCATGGGGATTGCAAACCCAGGGATCATATTTTTCAATAGTCAGAGGCTAAGCATGTCAAATATAATATAGGCATGTGAGTATTTCTTACTTCAAAAGGGGTTTTAGAGAAGTTTATAAAAATAGATTTTGAAGAATTTTTGAGGAAGTAATTCATTCTTAAAAGAAAAGTCTCTCCTCAATCCATTGTGATTATAGAACATTTTAAAATTCTCCCACTGCTTACAGGATATACTGAAGACGGCAGGAGACACTAGTAAGACATTAGTAATGGTACTTTCAGCTAAACTAAAAGAAAGTGCAATAAAAATGGCTGAAGTATTAAATAAATTTACTATCTGATACTGTATGAAGTCCAGAAGGGCAACCCAAGGACAGTGGTTCTGTGGGTCAGTGATGTGACCCAGGAGTCAGCTCCTTCAACATAATCTGACCCCGAAATGTCAGCTCCATCCTCCTGCGAGTGGCAATGGGTTCCACCCATCCCAGAGTCATGTCCCCCTGCCACAAGATCCAAAGGAAGAGAGAGAAAGGTTTCTGGCTCTTCCTTGGGACAAGGAAGTGTCTTCTAGAATTGCCCCTTAATAGAATTCCCTCCATGCCAGTTCTGGACCAATCACTGGGAAAGAGAATGGGAAACTTAAAAACCTATCAGGTCCACCTGCACCTGTGGCTTGACTGGCTTCTCCAAAGCACATGGATTCATTTGTAGGCACATATAACTGAAGAAAAACCGACTGGGCCTGTAGGAGGGAAACAGAGAAATGGATGCTGGGTTGACCCAAGTTTCTGTTGTAACATCTGCACTGGAAAAAATGGCTATGGTTCAGGAAACTAAGTTACATAAATAAATCATCGTGGTCAAAATAGGTAGAGAACAATATCTAACTCCAAATTTGGGAAGAAGATGATAAGAAAATGCCAAGACCTTACACCTACCCAAAAAAAAAAAAAATGTCCAGTGATTGTATAGGAAAGAAGAGGGCCTGGCCTCTAAGAATTTCCTGGAAGGCTCCATGAAATTTATAGAACTTTAAAGAATTCTTCCTGAAGCTGGGTGCAATAGCACACACCTGTAATCCCAATGACTCAGGAGGCCGAGGCAGGAGGATTACGCTTTATATACAGCAACGTGAACATTCATAAAAACCCACTGAAGGGTTAATAAAATGAGAAAAATGAGGCTCAGATAGGTTGATATTTGCCCAACTCCCAATCTTAGTAACAGTGAAGGCAAAAATCTTTGTTTTGTTTATTTATTTTTATGTGGTGCTGAGGATGGAACTCGGGGCCTCACATTCGCAAGGCAAGTCCTCTGCCACTGAGCCACAATTAAGAATTGTAACGCAAAAAAATAAAAATAAGAGAGCTCATGTATAAAGGCATAATTTGGCGTGAACATACTTTATATACAGAGTTACGAAAAATTGTGCTGTGAATGGATAATTATGAATGTAATTCATTCCACTATTGTCATGTATGTAAGAAATAATATATATATATATATAGTGAAAGCAAGGTACACACCCAAGTTTATTTGATTTGAAAGTTTGTGCTCTTGGGTCACTCAATCTCTAGTACCTAGATTCTAGAGAAATGGAAAAATTAAGCTAATTAAAGCATGTTCCAAACCAAAAGTTCTAAAGAATTCCAATGTGGTTTTGGTAGATGCTTCCTCCATCTCCAATTAGTCAACCTTTGCTATACGCTCACTCTGACCTGAGAGATCACCTAGGTTATTTGTCCGACCAGCACTGGCATCCCCTACAGCCTTCTACTAAAAGTGAGGCTCACAGACCAGCGGCATCACTGAAAGCTCTCTAGAAATGCAGAGTCTCGGGCTCTAACCCATAAACTAGAACATGCACTTTAATAAGACCCTGCCATGGTTTCAATACAATTTGTATTGTTCATGAGCTAGAAGCTTGGTTCCAGTGTGGCAATGTTGAGAGGTAGTTGGGACCTTGTCTTTAAAAGGGGCTAATGCTGGGCTGGGGCTATAGCTCAGTGGCAGAGTGCTTGCCTAGCATGTGTGAGGCACTAGGTTGGATTCTCAGCACCACACAAAAGTAAAAAACAAATAAAATAAAGGCATGCTGTCCATCTACAACTACAAAAAAAAGGGGGGGGGTTAATGCTTTTCTCCCAGGAGTATGTTCTTACACTAATGAGAAGTCCCACAGATTGTTGTGAGCAAATCTGGCAGCCCCCCTGAGTCCCCTGCTGCACACAGCCATTTCCCTTTTCTCCTCTCTTCTGTGTTGTTGTTCAGCCTGGGGGACTTCTTCAGGAAACCAACTATCTGGACACTCCATCCAAGAGAATCATGAGCCAAATAAACCTCTTTATAAATTACTCAGCTTCAGATTTTTGAAACAGACTAAGACAGATCCTCAGGTGATTCAAACATTAAAGTTTGCAGTATTTCTCTACTGCCTCCCTGACATCTGGGCTCCTCCTTAATCATTCCCAGAACCAGCTATCAACCTCACAGCCCCCATTATTGAAAAATTCTTGCTCAAACCTCCCATCATTCTGCCACCTCAATTTACAATGACAACCCTTCAGTGCTGGGAATATGATACCATTTCCCATAGTCCTTTCTCTCTAAGCTACAGGACTACTTCTTTTAACATCTAAGATCATGCTCTTTGTGTCCTCCAGATTAGTGGCACCCAACTTAAGATATACTTTATGACCACCTGAAAACATCCAGGAATGGATCCCAGGGACCTATATATTTTGCATACTCCCCAAGTACAGCCAAGACTCAGTTACCAGGCCTCAGAACCACTGCCCTGAATGCCCTCCAGTTTGTTAATATTCTTCATAGCATTGTTTTCATAGAACTGAAAACAATGGTCATCCCAAACAATAGGGATGGTCTAATCATATGGCCCACGATTAAGACTTTTTAAAATTAATATAGCCTACAGTGTAGATAGCTGCCTACTAATCCATGTCCAGCTTGTTGAGAACCAGAATTCTAGGGCCTTTCTTTCTTCCTATATCAAGTCCTACTAAAAAGCTGGTTCTACACATAAGCACTCTATTTTTTCCTGAATTTAGATGTAGGATTCTGTCTGTATTCCATACTCTCAGTTTTCATCTTGTTGTTTTGAACTCCTGGTTTAACCTACCCAGCATTTTGAATTGTATTTCATCCTTTTTGGGTAAACAGTGAGCTGGGAAAATGGGGTTCTAGTAAAGATATATGTGGGTAAAATCAGATTTGTTTGAGACAAATGGTTCAAGTGGCTATATGGAAGACTCCGCCTCACCACAAAAATGTCCCTGATATATATTTGTTGAGTTAACCAGTGATTCAATGACTGATGGCAGAAAGAGAGATTGGTTAGGAGGCTCTGATATTGATCAAATAAGCATGAAAGCCTATGTGAAGGGTAGTCCAATGATGAAGAAGGAGAATTTAGGGAACTTTGTGAGAGGTAGAATCACATTTATTGGGCAATTAGATGTCAGGGTGAGAAAGAAAAAAGAAGCTCAATGACATCCCTGTTCTGAACTAAGTAAGGAGTCACTGAGAGCAGAATTAAATGCACATCACCACGGATATATCTGATCAAAGGTAATTCCTGAAGATATTATGACCTTGAGGATATTATGTTAAGTGAAATAAACTAGAAACAAAGGGATTACTGTATGATTCCATTTATACAAGGTGCCTAGAATAGGCAAATCCACAAAAATAGAAAGAATGGTGGTTACCAGGGGCTGGAAGAAAGGGAGAAAGGGGTAGTTATTGTTTAATGGGCAAGAATTTCAGTACTCCTGGGTGGCCCAGTACCCATCCACCTTAGAGAGTCCTGGAGATGACAGGTGGTGATTGCCCAACAATGCACATGTACTTAACGCTCTGAATTGTACATTTAAGAATGGTTGCAATGATGAGTTTTGTTATGTATATTTTACAGTAAAAAAACTCAAAACATAATAATCTCAAGTTATCAACCATCCATGTGGGTGACTAATATTTCCTTTTTAAAAAGTCTAGTCATGGTTGATTGGAAATGAGGAACTAACAGGAGTCCTCAGAGACCTAAGCGTCTGTTTAGCCCACTGAGAAGTTACAGCACAGGCACCAGAGCAGAAAGAAATGACTCAGAACAATCCTGTGGAAGCAAAATGTCAGGGTTGTTATGGCCCATTACGTAAAATACTTGTTTTTCTTGTTTGTTTTTGCTCTGATCTTATTTCTGTCCATCACCACGGATAAATCTCATTAGAAATTTCTAGCTCTTAGTATCCACTTTCAGCAGTTAGCTTGAAGTGAAATAGAGAGGTAAATCAAAATAAGGCAAACTTTTATCTGAGCTAGACTTAGAAAATGTATAGACACAATATAAAATCCAAGACGTTAAGTTCATGGAAGTGTCTTGGAGGAAAGGTTTGCCCCATTTGGAAATCAACTGATAGTCTAGTCTTCCCCTGTAAAGTGACTCTCAGCTTGAGAACTGGAGTCAATTGAGAGCACTTTAAAAATGTCTGAAACTGGGCCTTACCCTGGAAAAGTCTGATTTATTTCACCTGGAGTTCAGTGAGGCATCATTATTTTTCTCAATAAAATTTATTCAGGTGATTCTCATGTGCAGCCTGGGATGCGAATCTTTGATGTTTTGAATTCTTGCTGAGAAGTTAAAATAAATTCACTCCACCCCCAAAATGAGGGAAAGATACAATTATTTTTTTAAAAAAGGTATAACAAAAGTGTTAATATTACCAAAGCAGAAATTCATCCTAAAATCAAACTTTTGGAGCTAGGAAAGAATTTAGAGATCATCTAAGACAGTGGTTCTCAAAATGTGGTCCCCAGGCCAGCAACAGCAACATCTGCCAGAAACTTGGTAGAAATGTACGTTCCAGGGCTCACTGCAAACCTATGAATCAGAAACTGGTTCACAGCCAAGCACTCTTTGTGTTATGAAGCCTTCCAGACAATTCTGATCAAGCTGAAGTCTGAGAACCAGTATTGTAGAACAGTTATGGGGACCTTTAAATAATGTCCCACCACTCCCCAGAGATTCTAATTTAAGCACAGATCTAGTCTGTACTGAGAGATGAGGAGAGGCTAACCCAAGGTGGTACAGTTAATGAGTGTCATCACCTGAACAAGAACCCAAACCCTGTGATTCCAAATTGAGCTCTTTACAGCAAGTTTTTCTGATTCTTTTACTCGGGGATGCTAAACTCCTTCCATAACAAATTATGATCCCTGTGGAAGACTCCATTGTTCCTTTACTTATAGAGCTCAGTTCTAGGGACCTGATCATGTAGTTACCCTTTCTATATTCCTTATGGTGGAAACAGAAGGCTAGAAGACAGGTTACATTAAAAAACAAGACAAAGTAAAATAATAATAATAATAATAATAATTACAATACCAATAACTACAAAAATAGGAACCTCCCAAATGTTTGCAAACATCCCAAATATTTGCAAACACATGATCAATGCAAAGTGGTAACATTTCAATTTGTTACCATTCATTAAAGACCTTCACTGTGAACTTAAGGCTAACCAAAGGTCACTGAAGGCTACCAAGAAGTATTAATGTGTTTTATATTTCAAAAAAGCCAGAAGAATTTTTTAATGTTTTCATTGAAAAGAAATGATAAATGTTCAAAGAGATATGCTTACCTTGACTTGAACATTATATAACATGTTTCAAAACATCACATTGCACTCCATAAATATGTATAATTTTTATGCTTCAATTAAAAAAATTAATAAAAATTAAAAATAACAGGGCATGTAGAAAAAAAAAGAAGTAACTTAGTTCTATCTTCTGTCTCTTGACTGTATTTAAATTATTCCCACTGGAAAATTTTCACATCTTTAACTAGATTTCCAATTAAAAATAACCTTAAAACCTTGCTCGGTGACATATTTTAGTGATCAAAGTGTTGCAATAAATCAAGTTTCCCTTGTGACAATTTAAACACTCAATCTATCTGGACTGGTGATGGTGGTAAAGTCAGAGCCCTCCTTCTCTGAATGTTCCATGTGCTAAAGGACCAATACCTCAATTTACTCTTCCCTCTACACTATCTTTTTTTACCTAGAAGAAAATTTTAAACGTAGGAAGGAGACAAAGGAAAAGAACAGAAAATACAATTTAAACTGAAAGCCTTCTGCTAAAGTTCTACACACCTTTCCTCCCAGGTTTGTCACTCCCAAATTCTGGGAAATCTGTAAATCTCAAAAGTTACTATAAATTTACTCACCTATGAAAATTACGTTGTGCACTGTTAATTAGCCTATGTAATAAATAGATTAATAAAAGGACATATTTAACACTTTAAGAAACCTGTAATCTAGGGTATTTTCCAACATTGTCTATTAACCATACAGTAGAGACCACGTCAGCCTAAGGAACCTGAGAATAACCAGACCACCAGAAATTTCTCAGATCGCCAGACTGATGTCATTCCCACATACCTTCCACCCCTCACCAAATTTCCTTTAAAAGAGTAGTCCAGGATCCCAAAGGCAAGTCTTACTCTCAAGACAGCCTGTGTTCTCCCTGAATGAGTCTCTGCTTTCCTAAATAAATTCCTGTCACTCTGACATGTCCCTAAATTCATTTCTGCAACATTTGTCAAGAACCCCATTTATTCTGGACTGAGTTCCCACTCTTCCTCTGATGACAATTTTAGTGTCCCAATGGTTTCTTTCTGAACAGTCTTTCAAAAATGTACATAGTAAATCTTTCACAAAGTTTAAAAATATAGAGGAACTTTACTGTAACCTTTGATTTGCAGAACATACTTGGAGATTAGAGTTTCTTATTACAAGAGTTGGAACCCGATTCTGGCAAATTAAATAAATACAAATGTTGGAAGGATACAAGATGTCTCAGGCTTATAGATTCTCAGTAACCCGGGGAGCAAGAATGGATGAATAGCCTCTTCGGTCCACAGGAACAGCTCTGGGCCACTCTTCCATCTTTGTCCCTCAGCTCAGCAGTCAAACCACTGGAAAGTCCTACTGATCATGTTTCCCCACACGTTCAGCTCTCAGCTGGGGGTCAGGACTCTTTACCCGCACACTCACAAGACTGCACAGGAGAGGGGCAGTTCCCAAAGAAAAAGAGTGTTCTCACCAAAAGATGGAGGGGTGCCCAGCAGTAAAATGCCCTCTCCAGTCCCTGGCTAAGTGCTGCACCCAAAGTAAGCTCTTGTAAAAGTTTGTTCATTTGAACAAAATAAACTCTACAAAAGTGAAGAATGAATCATCCCAGTGAGTGGTTCCACCATGAGTCCCACCGAGCCCTCTGGTATGCGCTGCTATGTGGAATAAAAAAGCTCTCAGCACAACCCCTGTCCCACTACTACTGACTAGCAGAGAACAGGGAGGTAGAGAAAGACCTGGGCACCTAGAAAGAGGGAAGCAAAACAACTGCTTGGCCCGAGAGGCGATTTTGGTTCCCTTTCTTCCTCAGGTTCACACAACTTTTTAGTAACAGATTGGTCTTCTCAGTCCAGTGTTGTTTCCATAACTGTGACCTCCCATACATTCATGCTGGGTCTTCACATCTTGCTAATGTGACATGGTCACTTAGATACAACTGTTATGGGCCAGGCTATATTGGCAATGACCAAACAGACTCCATTTTACCCTGAGACTCCATATCACATAAGAAATGCTTCTCCCTTGGAAAAGCCCCAACTCTGTACCCATTAATATTTACCTAGCATAGCATACTTGGCAACCCAAAATAGCAATTCTTATACAATGTAAAATTGTTCTCTTTGCTTTCCATTTTTCTTGGGCAATGTACCTTGTCAGAGATTGTCTAGACATTAGTAACCATTCTCTAACTTGTACTCCACTAGTGTCATTTTGACCCACTTCCCTTCTGCTTGCTTGCTGCTATGCCAACCTGGAAAGTCCTGTGGGAAATACCAATGTATCCATTGCATTGTCTCGCAGACTGCTCAGTCCAGCTTCTGTACCTGTTTGCTTACAGCTATGTCAACCCAGATGTAGTTTTTACCTTTAAATATCCTAAAATGCTCAGGCTTGGGGGGGACTTGGTGTGTTTTCTGAGTGACCTGCCCCACAACACAACTTTTAACCATTCAAGGAAAGAATGGTTTATTCTTAACAACTTAATTCTATCGAAAACTATTTCAGTAGTTTTAAAAGCACCAGGGTCATGATAATATCCAACAATACCTGTAGCATAAAAATACAATTATAGAATAGAATTTAGCAAAAAGTCTGTACACTTTGACCCAACTCTCCCACTTGGAGAAATTTACCCTAGGAAAATAATCACATAATCACATGTATGTAAATAAACAGGAAAGATGCTCACTGCAACATTACCTGAAATACTGTCAGTGGGGACTAAGAAATAAGCAGCCTGTAACAACAGGGGAACATGACATCTGTACAATTTAATACCATGCAATATCAAAATTGGCAGAAGAAATATTAAATGACATGGAAACATGTCAATATATTTATAATACATTAAGTGAAAATGCAGATCACAGAGTAAGTTGGAATACATCATCTTTGCAAAACAAATTCTTTTTTAAAAAATTTTATTGGTTTTAATTAGTTATACATGACAGTACAATACATTTGGAGTTGGAGAATATCATATTAAGTGAAATAAGCCAATCCTAAAAAACCACAGCCCAAAAGTTTTCTCTGATATGCGAATGCTAATTGACAATAAGGTGGGGTCTAGGGAAGAAGAGAGTGACTTTAGATTATGTACAGGGGAGTGAAGGGAGGAGGGGATATGGGGGTAGGAAGGACAGTAGAATGAAACAGACATTATTACCTTATGTACATATGACTACATGACCAATATGAACCAATATGTACAATCAGAAAAATGAGATATTATACCCATTTATATATGATATAGCAAAACAAATTCTTAAAAGTAGAAAAAAATACAAGAAAACATTAATAGCAGCAGTTCCTTCTGGGTGGTAGGATTATGAAGATTTTTGTTACTGCTATTTTTCACCTTATTTTTTTTCACTTTGTTCCCCTAAATTTTCTGTAATCATTAAATTTTTAATTATTTTAAATCAAGTTATTTTTAAGTTATTGTCTTATACAGGAATGTGATTAATAGAACTATGGTTGAAAAATGTTTAATACATTTCCTACAGAGATGTCTTGCTATTAGTCTACTTGTTTTTTTTAAGCTCACTTCTTAAATTAATACTTACTGAATTACATGTTTAAAATTATCTTTTTTCCAACTTAATTCTAACAAGTTGTTCTGGGCACATTTTCCCTTTTTGGTAACTTCTTTTTGAAATCACAGCCTTCTAAGACCTTAATGGTTCTCAAAGACACCTAAGGAACACCACAAAACTATTATCTGGGTCACTTTTGAAAGAGCTGACAAACTGAACAGCTGAGCTATTGTGGGCACAGCAGCAAATATAATCATCCCTGTCCTAGTAAGCCCTCCCCCCTACCCCATGTCAATTAGATCTCTTTCAAAAATGCTAATGTGGATTTTGTGATTGGTATCATACTGAAATCTACATTAAAAGTTACAAAGCAGATATCTTGGATACTGGCTAGTAAAAATTATCAAAAGCTGACACACTAAAAGTACTCAGTCCAAGGGCTGGGGTTGTAGCTCAGTGGTAGAGCGCTTGCCTTGCAAGCGTGAGGCCCTGGGTTCAGTCCCCAGCACCATGTAAAAATAAAAACAAATTTAAAAAAAAAAGAATAATAAAGATATTGTGTCCATCTACAACTAAAAAATAAAAAATAAAAAAAAAGTACTCAGTCCATGATAACAATGAATTCCAGATAGACTGACCATGTACTCCAATCTGCCCCGGCAGTTTCAGTGCAGACCTGACCCCCGTGAGGTCACTGGTAGATCATTTCACTCTCAGACATGTCCCAGTGTGGATGATAAATTACCTTCATTACAGGGCCCATCATCTGGAATGTACATTTGTGTAGAAAGGTAAAAGGTGGAAAGAAATTTCATTTTGCTGTTAACAACTTTATGCTTAGTATGCTGATCCCAGATATAAGGGAACTTGAAGCCCATTAGTTAAAAACAAACTAATTCTAAGTGTTTTGTGGAAAGGCTTTTTATCAAAACAATACAAACTTGGATCATTATTCCTTGCACTTATTTTATAACATATTTAAGAATATGACACTAGGCTATGATTATCTACTTCATTTTACTTAAATTATAATTTGAAAACATTTTGAAAACTGAAAACAAAAGTAATCTTGTCTCTTCATTCTTTAAGTACTGAGAGGCAAATTTAGAGACTAATTAGCTCTCTAATTAGCTGTACAGTTCTTAAAATTTTATGTAACTCATGTCCTTCTAACTAAATGCATAAGTCAAAATGCAAAAAAAAAAAACTATTTTGGTAAAAGTTGCAGTTATTATTGGATAAATTATAAAAATAATCAAATTTAAATGTGGTTTTTAGTGATGGCTGTCATACTTCTAAAAGAGAAAGGAAGAGCACGCCCCAAACAACCAAGAATCATTAACTTGATAGTTCCTACCAAATAAATATCACCTAGATTATATAAAGAAAACATTTTCATTTTCTAATGGATGGAATTTTTAATTGAAAATGTAATATAATCTTAGAACTTACTTAATGTGGTGTTTCCACCATCTTGGAGCCTGTGAAGGCCTCCTAGGAACAGGATTCCTAAAAGGCAGAAACATCTGGAACATTCTTGCTAGCTAGAATCAAGGTCTCCAGAACTAAAGGGAGCACACAGCTCTTCTTAAAATTGGAGGTGTTTATGCCTGAGATGGAACTAGATTCTACTTGGGCAAAAGATATGCTATGTCTACAAAGCAAGAACAAAACAGTGACTCCTGACAGCAAAGTGAACAAAACCAGAGTCCTCTGGGGAAAGGTGACTTATGCCGACGCTAACAGTGAGGTGGCTTGTGCCAAATCCAAAGCAGCCTTCATAACCAAGGCCACTGGACACAGAATTCTTTTGATGCTCTACCCTCAAGGATTTAAACTAATGAAAAATAGTTAAGTGAAAGTGCTTTTGTTTAAAAAAAAAAATACCATGTTCCTTCTGAAAATGAAAACTACCTTTCAATCATGATTTTCTGTCTATATATCACCCCATAAAAAGTTAAATTGACTTCCTGATATATAGGAAGCCTAAACAGAACATCATATACAGACATTTGAAATATTAATTTTATTAAGAAAACATGATAGTTGTATCAAGTTGTATAATCAAACACCTAATTTTAAAATTTTATGTCCTGAGGACATCAATTATAATATGGACATTTTCATTCATTCAACAAATATTGAGCCCCTCAAGTATCAGGCACTGTAGACACAGGATAAACAGATCCTTGCTCTCGTAGAGCTTACATTCTAGCAGTGGGCAATGTTAAAGAAACATTTATGACACAATGATGAATTTGTGATAGAGGCATATGATGTTTTACAAGAGCACACAGTAGGGAAGCCAGCCCAGTCCAGGGAAGTCACAGAAACATTCCTAAGGAAGTAGTGTTTATCAAAGAGAATCAAGAGCTTATGCTGAAGTGCTGAAGAAGCAAGGAGAAGACTTCAGGTCAAGGGAGCCTTGTATATCTTTTGGTGGAAGAACTTAGGAGGTTCAAAGACCTGGACGTCTAGAATGGCCAGAGCTATTGTCCTGTGAAAAGAGGAGTCAAAGAAATGAGGTTAAAAAAACAAAGATCAAGCAAGATCATGGAGGCTACTGGGGCCAGCTGGCACTTCACAAGAAACCACTGAATGATTTTAAGGAAGGGAGCAGTCTGACCAGATGTGTACTTTAGGGTGGCCTCTCTAACTCGAGAGGTGCACAGACAGGACGAGGTAAGAGCAGATGCAGGAGACCACTCCTAAGGCCCATGCTGGTAAGAGACAAAAATAAGTGGGGGAGTTCAGTTCAAGAGACCATCAAGGAGGCAGAGTTATAGCACCTGATGACTGAATTGAGGCTCCTCCAAGACAACCAGGTGGATGTCCAGTAGACATGTTTTATAAGAGCACACAGGTGTAGAGCCAGGGAAGAACTATGCTAGGAAGAGCCAATGCAGGAATGCATTTTAGATGGGACTGAAGCCATGAGAGGGGCAAAAAGGCCCTGCAAGAATGCAAGTGTTTTATGCCATGAGAAATATGTGCATTTAATAATATGGGCCAGGGGCTGTGGCGGGGAGGAGAAAATGGGAGCTGGGGGAAGGGGAAAATGGGAGACATTGTTTAATGGACACAAAGAATCAATGTGGGACAACGACAAGTTCTAGAGATGGATGGTGGTGATGGCTGCACAGTAATATGAAGGTACTTAATGCCAGTGAACTGTACACTTAAAATGGTTAAAAGGGTTGATTTCTTACATTAAAAAGGAGATACTTTTGTGTTATTTGTATCTTTTCAGTATAAGAATGCATTTGTGTATTTCTTAATGAAAATTAAGACAAAATAATAAAAGTGGGGGAGATCAGGAGATGAAGAGGATTCCACAAGGGAAACTTAAAAAGAAAGGCTAAAGGGATTGATGGAAAATCTAGAGGGTTAAGTATGAAAGCCAAGGATGCAGTTCAAGGGGGGAGTGTTTAATCCAACAGAATGCTACTGAAAAGGCAGATAAGGCTGGGAAACACCCCACTGACTTCAGCAACATGGAGAGCAATGATGACCGGACAGAGCTGTTGGCAATGGAAGCCAGAGAGGGGCAGAACAAGGAGAGAATAGGTTAGAAAGCAGGGCCCACAGTGCAGACAGTGAGAAATCCGATTACTATGGGAAGGAGATAGGATGGTGGCTGAAGAGAAAGGTAATATATGATTCTTTAAAATAACTTAAAATATCATCAAGCCTAATCAGCAAAACAATCATTTCAGCAAATATAAACTTTATATTAATAATCTCAACCACACTGGAATTTACAGATTAAAGAACTTTTTATATTTTTGTAGGATATAAAGGATAATTAGTCTCTTCATTTCATGGGTGATAAGATTGAGCCACAGAAAAATTTCTCTAAGAAAATTTAAAAGGAATTGATGCTCATCAAATAAATATCCTCACTGATTTTTTTTTTAAGGTAGAAAAGTACAATGCATTGTGTTAAGAACAAAAAATCACAGAAACACGTTCAAAAAATCTAAAATTTTAAGGTTACATATGATAATTTTTGGCACATGTCCAACAGAACACATTTTATATTCCAGCTACATCCTGAAAACACCAAAGTCAGTCTTCTGGATGGGGGCGTTGAGGGCTGCACTAATACTGAGACCCAGAACCAGTCTGGTGTCCACTGGATCGATAATCCCGTCATCCCACAGCCTGACAAAAGAATAAAAACATGGGTTATTATGAACCTACCACCAAGCCACCAGTTATACACACCATGAAGAGTCTTCTTCAGGTAATATACGGATCTACTGATTATCATCTTCATTACATAAATCTCACAACAGAAACCATGTTCAAGAGATGGGAAAAGGGAAAGAAAAATAATGACTTTCACCCCAGGTCACCACAGAATGTTGTACCAAGCTTAAAGTGTTAGGAACTATTTACATAAGAAATCTCAATCCCTATTTTAAATTTTTTTTACTTATTTCAGGAAAAGCCTTCCTGTCCCTTTTCTGCCCTCACAAATGTACAAACCAAGTTGGTGTGCTTCTGCTATTACGAAGGAGAGCCACATGAACCAAGTAAAAAATGTTAAGCCACTCTCTTCCCTGGGAAAGGTATAATTCTCCAAACCCCCAAACTCTTATTAAACTATGAAAGTTATGGAATAGGCTTCAATATATTTCATTAGTAAAATAAATGCCTTCAAATGTAGTGCTTTATTCTTGCTATGATAGGAAAACTAATAGCTCACTGATTTCAGAAGAAACATCTAAGTAGAAATTTTAGTTTGCTTTTCATCATCAACCTTCAAATTTATAAAGAAAAAGGAATAAAAATATTATGTTTTAAAGGTCATTAGAAGGTGGCAGTTTTGCTTTCTTTAAACAAACAGCCTTTAATACCTAGACAACACATCAATTATTAAGCCATCAACAAACAGGAATCAAATCTTTTCTCATAAAATATTCATAATATGGACCCTAAAGTATCAATGGCCAATAAAAAGTCACACTTGTAATCTGTTGACAGGTGAACTGGTCACACCCCTTCTGCAATCTGCAGCAGCATGATCCCACAGGCATGGTGACAGAGGGGCTGGTTAATCACATCCATTAAAAGATTGCTCCAGGTAGGAGGTTGTCATTGAATGCCTGATAAAGCTTGACTATAGAAACAACTGAACAGAAGTAAACTAGCAAGCTATACAGGTCACTTGGAAGAATAAGGAAAATATTGGAAGGGATGGGGATATAGCTCAGAGGTAGGGCACAAACCTGGGATGCGTGAGGCCCTGGGTTTGATTACCAAGTGCCACAAAATCAAAAACACTGGAGATTCCAATAGCAGGTGATGACTGAGCCCTCTGAAAAGCCAGATCTAACCATGTTCATGCCAAAGCAGGCCAGGGTATTGCTGTTAAATTAAGATCTACTAAATCCAAGGACAGCATCATAAGCCAGCCGGAAAGTCCTTTCATCTTTGAGAGAAAGTTCCTCTCTCTGTGCCATCAACTGTTTCAACAGAAGGGTGAGCATCTACAGATAAACAGAGGGATCTTTCTATCTTTCAACATTTATTTCCAAAACTTTCAACATTTATTTCCAAAACTAAGTCTATCTGGGCCATTTGCTCTTTTGCTTTGAATGTAGTCCATTAAAAAAAAAAATAAGGTTATTATGGAAATAATAAAGGATACAATCTTTCCCAAGAGATGACATTGCTTAGCCAGAACCAAAAAACAAGTTAATGGCTCACACAGGACTCTCTATTTTTCAAAGTTTAATATTTAAACTGTAACTGAACATTTCAGTCAAAGTCCTATGTGAAAAAAAAAAAAACTGTCAGCGAGCTTACAACATATACTTTACATTTTATCTTCTACAGTAAATATCTTCTACAGTTTTCTATTGCTTTTTTGCCTCTACTGGCTCTTATATAAATCTGCTGTGTGATGGCAAAAGGAGGAATAAGTTTGTTTCTCAAATCAATAACTATAAAATATTTTGCTCTTAATTAAGTGAACTAACAAGCCAACACAGCAAAATATACCTGTAAATCTGTTTACATATATATTTAGCAAAATTTATACATATTTAGCAAGGAGACATATAGGTTTTAAAAAAAAAAATCCAAATGTCATTATCTGAACTTTAATTATGGTCTTGAAATTCAACACGTTCATTCTTTGCACCCCAATGCTAATAGCCAGCTACAAAGAGGCACTTCAAATCGTTGAAATGGATTCTAACTTTTGGTTTTCTTTTCTCCCTTTCTCTCCAGTAAATGGCATAAATCACAGCATAACCTAATTTTAAAAGACACAAATACTTGCTTTTTTCCCCTCTGCCCATGGGATGAAAGAAAGACATGAAGCTTAAGTCTTCAGAATGCAGAACATTAAAGTTGTTGGAAAAAAAGATCTGGAAGCACACACCAGGAAGTCTCCAACTGAGACAGACTGGGATAATTTATTACCTCATTAAGTGGCATAAAAAACAAACAACCAACAGCTATAATGGTGTGAGGTATTTATGTGACACATGGACCCTGGCTGTGACTGATCACCTCTGAGTACATGAGCACACTTGTTAACAAGGGCCGATAGGTGTTCAAACCATCTCATGCTTAAAATGGGGTTAAAAACAAAACAATGAGAAAGAGGGATATGACAGGAACCCATGTTTTTAAGGAAAAATCAGCATTAACTTCTGACAGTGACAGTCAAGTTGTAACTCTTATTCCCAGCTCTCAGCATGGCCCAGCTCTGGTTACGGGGCCCCTCCAGTCTCTGGATACCCCAACCAGAGGTGACTTGGGGCAGAGGTGCAAAATCACCCAATGATAATATACCTACAATGCAGGGAAGCCTGGAGGAGGGGCAGCAGTTTAGCATAAAGAGACAACAGTACAAAATTAAGTTTGCCAGAGGTTATTTTTGATTCCTCTGAAGGCTGACCATCCTGATTGTTGGGGGTCTCTGCAAAGCTGCCAGAAGGCACCCAGCAGGGAAGGAGTGATTCTCTGGCTCCTACCTTGCACTGGAATAGTAAGGGTTCCCTTCCTCTTCAAACCGCTTAATGATTGGCTCTTTTAAAGCTGCTTCATCAGCACTGGACAACTGAAAGAAAAGGAGCCATGAATAAGTCATTGTCTTTGGAATAATTGATACCATTTAGAAAACCTCAAAAAAACAGAAAATAAATCCCATGAACAATAACGCTACAACCAACATTTTTGTGGTGAGGTATTCATTACAAGTGATACTTTAAGATGCATGATCTCTTCTGATACAGAAGTATCAAATTATTTTACCATTACTTCTTCCTTATCAGAAACAGCATCCTGAGACCATTTAATGAAAGGTTCAAACCCAGGATAGCATGTACCACTGTATTCCAGCAGGGTAAAATAATGGATGTGAATTACAGAGTAAAACAGAAGAGCTACATTATTTTTAGCAGCCTCTGGTTAAGAACATAAAGAATTCTAAGATTTTCCTTCAAAATAACCGATTTCTGTCTTATCTTTTCTTTATTTTTTTCATTTGTAGTACTGGGATTGGACAGGACCTGTCCTACATTAGGCAAGTGTTCTACCACTTTAAAATTTTTTAAAGCTTACAGGGGGGTAAAATAAATAGCTGAGAGTTGGTTTCCCTTGATGAAAATTTAATGGTTTACCTACTGGCATTAGAAGGACCAAGTGATAGTTATTAGCTCAGATGTAAAAGATATTTGGAATTTATTTTGCCATCTTAACAAATATTTTCAACTTAAAAAAACTGCATCAAAACAAATTACTTTTTTCAAATAAATTCTGCCTTCTTTTAATACTTTAATATTATTTAAATATTTTAACATAATTTTATAGGTCAAGAATTTGGAGTAAGAACCACTAGCACAATGTACTTTTCTTTCATATATACAAAGGAATGAATTTACAAATCCGTGTATCAATTAGGCAAATAACAACTATTTAACAAGGGATCACTATGCTAGGCTTCATGAAGTTTAAGACATATCATCAAAATACCAGGTAGCATTTCATACCCTACCTTCCCCACCTCCACTACCTTCCCCACTTCCCCTACCAACGCCACCATCCTTGGCCCCCTCCCAACCCCATCCTGACACACACATACAAACAAAGTTATCCTTTTGCTTTGATCCTAGTTGGTACTAAAGTGAATCTAAAACCTCAGTGTAAGTCTACATAGTTCCTGCTGCTTGGCAAAGACAATCAGGGATGTAAGGCAGGGGTGAATGCACTCAGGGAGGCAGGAACCACCTCTTTAGCTTTATATTATCCCTAACTCTGCAAACTAACAGGTAGACCAGGTGATTTCAGAAAAGCAGGATAGAGCCCAAGAAGGCAGGGCCTCCTCCATTTTATACTTTCTTTCTCTGATGAGACAACAGTTCACCTAAGCAACTTCAGAAACACACATGCCTAAACACTTGTTCCCCAGCCTTCAAAAAGGTTGGTGCCTCCACAAAACAGTTAAAAGTTATAACTAAAAAATATTAATGCCAAATTTCAGAAGAATCTGAACACAAACAAAAGAATCCAGCCAGGCACAGTGGCACACATCTGTAATCCCAGCAGCTCAGGAGGCTGAGGCAGGAGGACCACCACAAGTTCAAAGCCAGATTCAGCAATTTAGTGAAGCCTTAAGCAACTAAGTAGGACCCTGTCTCTAAATAAAATATCAAAAAAAAAAAAAAAAAAAAAAGGCTGGGGATATGGCTGAGTGGTCCAGTGCCCCTGAGTTCTATCCCCAGTACCAAAAAAATATCCATTATAAAAGCAGCCGCTTGGGTTAGGGTTGTAGCTCAGTGGCAAAGCACTCATCTAGCATGTGCAAGGCCCTGGGTTCGATCCTCAGCACCACATAAAAAATAAATAAAGGTATTATGTCCAACTACAACTAAAAAATTAAAAAATTTAAATAAATAAATAAAAGCAGCCGCTTGCTGACTTGCCCTTCATCAAGTTTCCACTACCCTTTCCATTTTTCTTTAAACTTTCCTGGAACACAAATGTTATTCAATTCTCAGTAAATGACTGATTCCGCCCACTCGAGGTATCCTTAACAACAATCTAAAGGTAAAAATAGAGAAAATAAAATTTTGCTGCTTTCAGTCATAAAATCAAAGAAGTAAATCAGATTTATTGAAATGTCACTAACTGCAAACAAATAAGAATCATCTTCATGCCTCAGGCACTCAGAGTTCTGAAAAAACTGTAAAAAGTGACCAGAGATGGAGGCGGAGTTGTGGCTCAGTGGTAGAACACTTGCCTAGCATGTGTGAGGCACTGGGTTTGATCCCAGCATCACATAAAAAACTAAATTAAATAAAGGTATTGTGTCCATCTACAACTAAAAATATTTTTTTAAAAATGTGATCAGAGATGTACCTCAGATGAAATCACTTTTAAAAAGAAAATCAGACATGTAGATCAATGGTACAGAATAGAAGACACAGAGAACAACTCACATAAATATGGTTATTTTATACCACACAAAGGTGCTAAAAACATGCTTTGCAGAAAACACAGCCCCTTCAACAAATGGGGCTGGCAAAACTGGAAATCCATCTATAGCAAAATGAAATTAAACCTCTATCTCTCACCCTGCACAAAAATCAACTCAAAGTAGATCAAAAATTTCAGCATTAGAACATAGACCCTATGCCTAATAGAAGAAAAAGTAGGACCAAATCTCCACTATGTCAGCTTAGGACCTGTCTTCCTTAACAAAACTCCTACAGTGCAAGAATTAAAATCAAAGAATCAATAAATGGGATGAATTCATGGGCTGGGGCTGTAGCTCAGTGGTAGAGCACTTGCTTAGCATGCATGAGCCACTGGGTTCGATCCTCAGCACCACATAAAAATAAACAAATAAAATAAAGGCATTCTATCCATCTACAACTACTAAATAAATAAGTAAATAAATAAATGGGATGGATTCAAATTAAAAAGCTTCTTTTCAGCAAAGGAAACAATAATACAAAGAGACAGCACAGAATGGGAGAAAATCTTTACCACATGCACCTTAGATAGAGAGAGCACTAATCCCCAGGATATATAAGAACTCAAAAAACTTAATACCAAAAAACCAAATAACCCAATCAATCAATGGGCTAAGGAACTAAACAGACACTTCACAGAAGAAGAAACACAATCGATCAATGATATATGAAAAAATGTTCATCATCTCTAGTGATTAGAGAAACGCAAATCAAAACTACTCTAAGATTTCATCTCACTCCCATCAGAATAGCAATTATGGAAAACACAAGCAATAATAAGTGTTGGCGAGGATGTGAAGAAAAAGGTTCACTTATAAATTGCTGGTGGGACTGCAAATTGGTGCAGTAAAGAGATTCCTGGAAAGTAGTAAGGAGATTCCTCAGAAAACTTGGAATGGAACCACCATTTGACCCAGCTATTCCAACCCTCAATTTATACCCAAAGGACTTAAAATCAGCATATTACAATGATGCAGTTACATCAATGTTTATAGCAGCTCAATTCACAATAGCTAAACTATGAAACCAACCTAGATGCCCTTCAACAGATGAATGGATAAAGAAAATGGGGTACTTACACACAATGGTACATTACTCAGCCTTAAAAAAAAATCAAATTATGGCATTTGCAAGTAAATGAATGGAGCTGGAGAATATCATGCTAAGTGAAATAAGCCAACCCCCCCAAAAAAACAAAGGCCAAATGTTTTCTCTGATAAATGGATGCTAATCCATAATGGGGGTGGAGGTGGAAAAGAATGAAGGAACTTTGGATTGTACAGAGGGGAGTGAGGGAGAGGAAGGAAAGAAGTGTGGGGATGGGAAGAACAGTGGAATGAGATGGACATTATTACCCTATATACATGTATGATTATACTACTGGTATGACTCTGCATGTTCAGCCAGAGGAAGGAAAAGTTGTGCTCCATTTGTGTACAATGTGTCAAGATACATTCTACAGTCATGTATAACTAATTAGAACAAATTAAAAAATAAAATAAATAATAAAAAAGTAAAGAAAAAGAAAGTCAGAAAATATGTGTGTGAGCTTAAATTGCTGAAACGACTCCTGGAACAGCATCTTCTCAACCTTCCAGAGGGATTGTGGGTACTCTGCTCCTAGACTCCAGTGTGTTCATTAGTGAAAGCCAGATCCAGAAGGAGAAGAAATGTCATTTACCTGTTTCCCCTCTCGTGCTTTTTGGTCCTTTGCTATCGTAGCTAACACATTGGCTGCTTGCTCTCCTCCCATCACTGAGATACGAGCATTTGGCCACATGTAGAGAAATCTTGGGCTGGGAGAAAAAGAATGATCTACTTAATTCAATGCACAACACAGACTTTTCAGAGGACACATTTTTTAAGAAGTGGTTCTTACTAAAAAGAACCTTCTTTTAAATAAGTGGTTCTTATTTCCAGGGGCACATTATAATCACCTGAAGAGGTTTAAAAATACATAACAATGAACAATGTCTGGAACCCCCACAGCAGACCAATCTCCAGAGGTGGGGCCTCTGTATGCATGTGATTTTTAAGTTCTCCAGGTGACTCATTATGGGTATAAAAGTATTCATAATATCTTCTTATCTGTGGTCACGTTCCATTCCTGATTTTGGCTATACATGCCTATATACAGTTTGACGGAGAGATTATCAAGTTTGTTAACTTTTCAACTTAAGTTTGTTAATCTAACAACTTTGGGCTTTACCAATTCTTCTACCTTATGTTTGTTCCTCACTATATCTTTTCCATTGTTCTTGGACTTAAGATGCTGTTCCTCCTGAGCTAGATGCTCAGCTCATTGATTTTCATCCTTATTCTTTACCCAATATATACTTTTTTTTTTGGCTAGGCAATGTAGCTCTACGACTGAGCTACGTTGTCAGCCCCCAAGTATACATATTTAAGACTGTAAACCTTCCTCAAAGCAAGATCTTAGCTGCATCACACAAGTTTTAATGTATAGACTTTTCATTATGTCAGCCATTTCAAATATTTCCTGATTGTCACTATAGATTTTTTCCAAACAGAACCCTTAGCATTAAATGTAATTTCATTCCTCTAGATGATACCAATTATATATAACTGATCAAGATTTGTGAATGCCATCATTTCAAACATAAAATGACCACTTATGATAATACCTCAAGCATGCTTCTGTCTTTCAGAGAAAATCATGACAACCACCTACCTATATGCTCTGCCACACATCCCATAATTTCCAGCCCCATACGATCCCCCAATAATGACGGTTATCTTAGGCACATTGGCACAGGCTACAGCAGCCACCATCTTGGCACCATCTTTGGCGATTCCTTCGGCTTCATATTCTCTACCAACCATGAATCCTAGGAAAGAGAACAGAAAGGAGCCTCAGGGTGATGGGCCTGATGTGGAATGCCAACTCCACCAAGGTTCTGGAAGGTCAGCTTGTTTTGCACTAATTTTCCTAAAAGTCTCACTCTAACAAAATATTTGTATGTGAAATATGTTCCCAAAAAGTGTGCTTTAAAAGGTAAAATAAATTTTTTCATCACTTTTAAAATTTTCTTAGAACAAGTCATTTGGATACACAGAGAGATCCTCAAACAACAAAAGGAAGCAATCTCTCTTCAAGAAATCACCTCCAAGTAGAGGCTTGACGATGAGAGTTTGACATGGCCACCTAAGGAAAAAGCACTGTAGCAAGCCACACTGTGAGGGCTTCCGTATCCACCGACCCAGTTTAAAATAAAGTGCTAAGAGCCACAGCCAAGTAATATGATGCATGGCATTTTTGGTTGAAAGGTGATGCCAGCAAGCCATTGAGATGATATGATTATGTTAAGATTTGCATTCATATGGATATTGGACTCCTGCTGTTCACCTTGGCGTGCTACAGGACTCCTGGAGAGTTCCCATTGGTTGGGGAAGTGCGGTAGGAGGGAATTCCGAGGAGGGACTTCCTGTTGGGGGGGGGGGGGGGGGAAGCGTGGGGGCGGTGAGAAACGCCGTGTGGGTCGGTCGGCAATCTTCCCAGGAGTGTATGGGGCATTGGTGGCAGTTTCAAAAATAAAGTTTGTTCCTGCTTGAGTGGCTCGTGATTTTGTGCCCAGCCAGACTGCGGCAATAAAGACTGTTCCTTCTGCAGGATGGCTTTAAAACTTTGATGAAATAAAGATTAATATTTCATGGAGATGCTGAGTCCCTGCCAGTGACTCAATAGCAATTTTTTTTCATTGAAATTACAAGATTCTGGGCTGGGGCTGTAGCTCAGTGGCAGAGCACTTGCCTTGCACATGTGGGGCACTGAGTTCGATCCTCGGCATCACATAAAAATTAACAAATAAAATAAAGACATGCTGTCCATCTATAACTACAAAATTTAACATAAAAAAACGAGAAAGAGTGGCTGGGGATGTGGCTCAAGCGGTAGCGCACTCGCCTGGCATGCGTGTGACCCGGGTTCGATACTCAGCACCACACACAAAACAAAGATGTTGTGTCCACCGATAACTAAAAAATAAATATTAAAATTCTCTCTCGCTCTCCCCCTCTCTCACTCTCTCTTTAAAAAAAAAAAAAAAAAAAAGAGAGAGAGAAAGAAATTACAAGATCCTCTACTTCAAGCTCCCAACTCTGCTGAAACAGCATTACAGCTTCACTGGGTCTCCTGGGACTTGGGCTCCTCCCTCTCTATCTTAGAAACACCAAGTCAGGTTCACTTGTCCCCTTCCTCAATCCAGTCTCTAGAGAAGACATTTCTTTCATCCATGAATGTAGACTCGCTTGCCTAACTGACTGCCTAACTAGCCTAACTCACTTGCCTAACTAATCTATCTCACTTGCCTAACTAGCACTATTCCTGCTGTGCACATCTCCAGCATCAGGTCATCCAATTCAATTCAACAAATCCTGATGGAGCATCTGTACTTGCTGTGGCTACCACAGGTACAACAGCACAGTCCTTGCCTTTACTGGGTGCTCTCTCTTCCTCCAGCTAACCATCTCAGCCAGAGGAGCTCCAACTCCTTCAGCCTGCATCCCAGTACTATTTAAAGCCCTACTCACTTTCAAGGGCCTGATTCCTCCTTTTTAGGAAGGCCTGCCTGATCCAACAACTAATACAGAGCATCCACCTCCTGAGCCTGAGGTGACCATATATGAATTACTTGGAAGATTGAGAGGGGAAGTTTTTTTGCTAGTCAATACATCTGAGTGCTACCTCTCTGTTAGCCACAGTGCAGCATACAAAGAAGAGCACAGAGTCACAGAATTCTAGGTAAGAGAATTTTGAAGCTGTAAGAGACTTTAAAATCACTCCACCCACCATGTGAAGATCATCTATGAAGCATGAAGTCTAGGGAGGTGACAGAACTCACTTTAGTCATGCCATTCTTTGGAGTCAAAACACAAATCCCCACACTTTGGCTCAGGATGTGCATGTACATTTTAAAAAGATATTGTTTCAGGTAGAATCAACTGCACAATAAAAGATAAATGGACAACCACAGCATGTGCTTAAAATCCTTTAGCAGAAACAAGGTACTGGGAAGGAGACAGTGGGTCAGACAATGCTCTCTGACTCCGGGCAGGTGGGTAGGGTGCATGTGTAGAAGTAAAGGGAGGCCATTGAACATTTGTGGTGCACCAAACTCAGAAACTGCTTCCCTTAGAAAATATGGGTAATCTCCTCAAAGTATTTAATATTCATAAAGGAAAATGTTAATCCTTACAGAAATTCCAGGAAAAGCAAGTCCAACAGAACTTTCTACACTGAGCCACAATGGATGGTTTGCAGCTCTAGAATAAATGTACCAAATAAACTGAGCTATTTTCTCACCAGTGATATTCTGGAGGAACAGCAGAGGAATATTTCTTTGGCAGCATAACTGGACGAAGTGAGCACCCTATAAGCAAATAATATAAAAATTCTTTTTTAAAAAAAATGCAATTAACTCCATAACTGTCATGTATCCCACAAAAATCACAATTTGGGTCAAAGAGAAGAAAGAATACCCTTTGTTTGGATAGTCTGACCTTCTATTAACCATGACAGTAAAGGAACAGTGTTGCCTCACTGTTTGTACCAAGATGACTCTGCACACTCGCCTGTGTGATCACTGGCACGTTGCTGTAAGGCAACTGCTGTGTCGCGGATGAAGTTAATCACTAACATTCCAAGCAGCAAGTAAAACTTCAGTAACAGAAACGAAAGAACTACTGTCAGTGAGAATGGCTGAGCTTTGCTATAAAATAATTCTCTAATTTTCCACTTTAGAAAAGAAAGAATGCAAAGATTTGGGGATATCCAGGATACTCTGACATCTTGGTGACCATTTGCTTCATGCATCAAGATTATTAAATATGGGCTGGGGTTGTGGCTCAGTGGTAGAGCACTTGCCTAGCATGCGTGAGGCACTGGGTTCGATCCCCAGCACCACATAAAAATAAACAAATAAATAAAGGTATTATATCCATCTACAACTAAAAAATTTTAAAATATATTATAAAATATATCTTTCTTACTCACATGCCCCAACAAAGAAATGGGATTTTAGATTAGGCTGAGTGCTAGAGATCTTCTAGCCTTCAGGTTAGGAAATTATTTACTGATCTAAAAATGTGACTATTCTATCCCTATCTTCGAAAGATTGTGTGAGCAAGAAACTTGTATAAACCATTTCCTTTATGTTTTACTGTCTGTACATCTTTTATCTCCATGGGAAATGCCTTGGCTGGTACAAAATTGCAAAGTAATTGCTCAACCTCAATATGACTATGTTTACAAGAATGAGGAAATCACACAGACCTTTGGGGCTTATTTCAACAAATGAAATGTCAGACTGGAGCCAAACATAACTCCTCCTGGGTTTATCTGTGCCAAGCTGACAGATAAACCAAGTGGTTTGTCTGGCCTCAGTCTGACATTTCCTCTACCGAGATAAGTTATAAGTCATTATTTCAGTAGTATTTAATATTTTTGAAAACATCTATACTATTTAATTAAAATAAGCAATTCTTCCATCTATATATGGGACTATCAATTTTAGTTTCTTTTTTAAAAGAAAAAACTATAGAACCATAATAAATTTTATTAAAAGTTCTTTATAATGGGATTGTGGATGATTTATATTTGCTTTATTGTTACTTTGTTTTTTTTTTTTTAAATAATTGAGCTGAGGGAATAATAATGGAAAGGAGAATATAGAAATTGGTTTTATTGATGAAACATTTTACCAAAGACAAATGCTTCCTCATTTAGGGTGCGAAAGAGTTTAACTGGCTGTTTCCTATAATAATAAGGAATACTTTACTAAAACTAAACTTTTTTCTTAAGATAACACTTTATCAAAGAAGTACATGAATTACATTTACTTAAGGTGAGGTAATTTGAGACAATGATGCATGGAATCACCCAGTAAGCCAAAAGATATTCAAGAGCTCACTCTTTAAAGCCAGAACACCAGTAACAAAAACCTATGATTTCCCATTTCCACAAAGTAAAAGCAGATGACAGAATAGAAAGGAATAAATAGCTCACAGCTCAGAAGCACACGCATAGGGTAGCCAAATCCCTCCCACACATCAACCCCAGAGGAGGAGCCCCTTTTACAAGTCTCCCCAACCTTCTCTGAACACATACTTGTGATAGCAATTGTAATTGAAGTATCTCCTAAGAATTTTCCTAAAACAGCATGTTTGACATTTTGATAGTGCTGCAGTTTTTCCATCACATCATGTTAATTTAACCAACATAACTTTCAAACACAAACATACATGCACAGGTATAAACATGTTACACAGCATTTTGTCTGCTAAGATGTCTGGTTAAACATAATAAAGCTTTTATGCACTAAATTTTTATTCATTATTTGACCTTCAAAATTAATTGGGCTACATTAAAACAGAAACTATTGAAGTCTTTTTAGCAGTACTTGCCTTTTTTGCAGATTCAGAAAACAGAACTCCATTGTTTCCAATGATACCTATGGGGTATCCAAATATTCGAGCAAATCCTCAAAAGAAAATTCAGAAAGAATTTACATTTTTCAGAGGCTTTTAATTCACACCAGAAGCACACTTACACATTCTGTAATTTCAGATCAAAGTTTAAAATGTCAAGAGATTTTTATCTATGGCATAAAATAGCTTATGTCACAATATTTTATTCCTATGGTACCAGAATCTGGTTTTGTTCTTTGCTTCTGAAAAGGGTCATGTTACATGTAAAATTGTCTGTTTGTACTGGGTTACTTGGATTAAATGATTGGTTCAGTGTGTCATCCACTCATTCATTTCACACATACCTGAGTTCCTAGTGTGTACCAGACACTATGGATATTCCGAAATACAACAAGCCAAAGGTACAGAGCTATTTAAAGGTTATTGTTCAGACCTTTTGCCCAGCTTGACCAAAAATGCCTGTGGTAACAACAGACCCTTAAAATAAAAAGGATAAACTCAGGGAAACAACTTAGAATTAAATAAATAAACAAATAAATAAAACAAGAACAGTTAAGCCTGGAAATGATCAAGGATAAAGCAAGAAAGCCAGTTAGGCTTCAAAGAATGAATCACTTCACTTTCGTTTTCAGTTTGCATCATTTTTCTTCTTTTCACAAGTGCCATCTCTCTATCACCACTTCCACTACCACTTCAAACACCCACCCTATACAAACACACACACAAGAAACAAGGGGAGGGGAAGCGGGGGCAGAGAGAGGGAGGGAGAGAGGGAAGGAGGAAAGGAGAGAGACAGCAACTGTTATTTTGTTAGGCAGGTGTTTAAGGTTATTTAAGAGGAGGCTAATTATTTGCAAACCAGAAGAACTTGACTAGAGAGACCTTCTCCAGAGAGATTTCCAACAAGCCAAGGATGGGCTAAATGTGTTAAGTATTTAACAGGGTAGAACACCTATAGGTACGTAGCTGTAGGAAGAGCATCTTACAAGTGAGTCATGTGCTATATTCCCATGAGGTGAATCCACCCATGTGAATAGGTATCAAATATTTGGAACCCAAGAATCCACACTCTGTGGACCAAAGTGGGTCAAAGACAGCTTACTACAAAAGCCTACACACACACACACACAAAAAAAAAAAAAGCCTACACACCTGGACTCTGCCTCTTCAACCTCTAGCAGCACAGGCTGTGGAGCCTGATACAAAGCAGGTGCTCAAAACATCAGAGAAGAAAAATTAACAAATAAGAGCACATCGACATATTGATAAACCAAAATGCTGAACTTTTAGAGACAGATTTTTGTTCTTTACTCTTCCTTATATTGATTTATTACCTTTCTAAATGATTATGTTTATTTAATGTGATAAAGTGGAACACTGATTTGATGGCCAATGATTTCTTTTTGTCTTACAGTCCTAAAATCCCAGCCAAAAGCCTAAGCTGCATATCCTAAATGGCCCTGCCACTTATAGAAGCTATTCAGGGAGAGCTAAGCTAGCCACTCCTAAGAGTGTCCACTCACAAAGAGATGAGACTCTAACATGATGCACTTGCAGGATGCCACTCTGCACATAAACTACCCTGTTGAGTACATAGGCATTCAATCCACCCTTGGCCCTGCCTAGGGATCTCCAGACACAATCAGACTTGCTGAATGGGGTCCATGGCCCCCCTATACTAGAGACGTCATGGAAGGAGACTCTTCACTAACCGCCTGATCCAAAATGGAATTCTGAAGAGAAGAGCAAAATGTCCAAGAAATCTCCTGGGGCCTAAGGTTGAGTGCTGAAGCAGGAGTAAACCCTGAAGAACTCCTAGACACACTTGAGCCTCTGGAGAATTCTGGTCTCCCCTCTCACCCTCTACGCCTCCCACCCTCTTCCTCTGGTCTTCCCTCTCCCCTTCTCTTCCCCCAGCCTTACTTACAGCCCAGTATAGTCAAGAAAATATGAAGGAAATTGGATGTAGCCCTGGTTTCCTAGGGGACAAGGACACCACAAGTACTGGGCAAATATATAAAAGTAGATGACAGGGACAGCCCATCCATCTTTAGAGAAAGCAGACAAGCTTTGACTTGTTTGAAACCACAATACAATGAGGGTTACATCCTGCACTATTTGGTGACAAATCCTGCCTGTATATCAAACAAAAAGCTCTTAATCACTTAAACACCTAAATACAAAAACATAAATTCCATTCCCATTGTGAATCCTCCTTCTGCTCACATATCAAGCCAGGAGAAAGTGCTGAGATTTCTCCTTAAGCCTCAATGTATATTTGCAGCTAGTTTTTATGTTCCCCTCCTCTGATACGTTATTGTCAGGATAACTACTATATTTTCAAGCTTTTTAACACCAAGTAAAATTCATAAAATGTGTTCTCCATTTGGCCAAGATATATTGAGTCTAGCAGCTGTTTGAAATATTTTTTCTTCAAAGGCCTATAAACTTAATACCTTAGACAAAAGAATTAACATGTATAATATCTTATTTGTTTTTCTAGATGCAGCATACTGTCCTGCATGCATCAGCTTAAGACCCCACAGAGGCTGTGAGAAGACTTAACTCACTCTACATTCTTCTGGAAAGCTAAAACATCACATAAAACTTCCCAGTTGAATTGGAGATTAAAGAACAAAAGAGACAATGCTGAAATTTTCAAAATAATTAGTCATCCAGAGAAACAAAAATCATTACAAATATTTTCTGCTGATTTTACTGTAAGAACATTGTTATATAATGCCACAAAGTCACAAATAAGGGCTCATATCACAGCATCCAGCCGTCATTTTAAAATCTCAGGATTCATGAAACCATTTAGCCACAAATCACCTTTATAAAATAGCTCCTTTTGAAAACTGACTCATACATTTGTAGTGCTCTAAATAACAAAGCTCTTGCCAAGTGTATCAAAGCCCTGAGAAAGGAATCACTCATTTCAAACCAGCAGAAAATGTTCACATTTTCATTCCTTCACTTGCATACCTGTAACTAATGTGTCTCCATAGAAGGCTTTGAACTCATTGAATCTGCTTCCATCCACGATCCTAGCAATGACCTAAGAGGGAAAATGACAGTGTTCCTGAGAAATTATAACACAAAATAATGTTTGCATTAAAGTTATTTATAAGGAAAACAATTCAGTGACATTTCCACTTTCACAAAATTTTGCTAGAATTTCTCTTATTGTGCACAGTGAATGCCCTAAAGTCACTCTGGGCTCTAATTTTACACCTCACTATAAAAAGGCACCATGTTGTGTACAAGAAAAGCTGCAAAGATTCTGGGGGCCAGGGGCTAGGGGCTGGGCTTAGAGAGGCTGTCAAATGCCAGTTCTGGGAACTGACCAGAGAGTAGGGCATGGACAGCCTGCAGTCAGATTGTATCACCTGACTTAGGTGTTCCAGAGTGAGTCACTTAACCCATCAGAGCCTCAGTTTTCACTTCTGGGAAGATGGAACAAAGCCAGGATGAACTAGTAGTAAAGAACCTAAGAAAATAATATTAAAATGAAGAACCAGTCCTGACTTCCAGCTCTACCACTGAGCAACAAGTCTTAAAATATTCTAAACCTGCTTCCTCATCTGTTAAAAAAAAAAAAAAAAAAAAAAAAACCATAATAACACTGAAAAAGTGCTAACTGAAGCATACTGACCGGCTTTCATACTGACCGGCTTTCATTAAAAGGTAGATATTAGGGGGCTGGGGTTATGGCTCAGTGGTAGAATGCTCACCTAGCACAGGTGAGGTACTGGGTTCGATGCTCAGCACTACATAAACACAAATAAATAAAAATAAAGGGATTGTATCCACCTGCAACTAAAAAAAAACATTTTTTTAAAAAAAGGTAGGTATTAAAAATAAAAGGAAGGGAAGCAGGATAGGAATAGGAAAGACAGTAGAATGAACCAGACATAACATATGTTTCATATGTTCCTAGTTCAGTGAAACTCCATATCATGCACAACAGCAAGAATAGGACCCTAATTAGAATAAGTTATACTCCATGTATGTATAATATGTTAAAATACACTTTACTGTCATGTATATCTAAAAAGAACAATTTTTTTTTTTTTAAAAAAGGTAGTTATTAGCTGGGCACAAGGTACACACCTGTAATTCCAGCAACTTGGGAGGCTAAGGCAGGAGATTGCAAGTTCAAAGCCAGCCTCAGAAACTTAGTGAGACCCTATCTTAAGAAAAAAAATGAAAAAAAAAAAATAGGAGGGGCTGGGGATGTAACTTAGTGGTAAAATGCTCCTGGATTCAATTTCTAGTACCCCCCCCAAAAAAGAGCTATTATTAATTATTAGTAGTATTCTCTCAATAATTGCTCATTAATTTTGACACACTTGAAAGAGATTCACATATATTGTCAATCTAAATCTAAAGGAAGAGAGGATCCAACATGGCGGCCGGCGAGGAAGCAGCACTTTCAATATCTCCACATTAACGGGATCAGAAACACCCATTAAAACAGCTGCATTCTACCTACTGAGGATCTTCTAGCAAAATTCCGTTGAAAGGAGACCTGCCGAGAATTAGTAAGTTTATTAGACGTGACAGTTTGCCCCAGACAAGTGAAACTTGACCGGCAGCGCGGGCTCAGAGTCCAATCCCGCGGCCACCGGCCGCTTCTGCAAGCGGCAGGCGGCCCAGAGCAGCGCGGCAGAAGGGTCCCCGCCCGGCCAGCAGACAGCTCCCGCCATCCCGGCTACCCTGGCGGCCCTGCTCTCGCTCGGCGAACAGCCACCCCGCCCGCCTGGTTCTTAGACACGAGGCTGCAGCCGCCCGGCTTTACAAGCGCCCCCGGCGGCCCTGCTCGTCGAGAAGGGTCCCTGCCCGGCCGACAGACAGTTTCCGCCATCCCGGCTACCCTGGCGGCCCCGCTCTTGCCCTGCAAACAGCCACCCCGCCCGCCTGGGTCTTAGCCACGCGGCTGCAGCCACCCGGCTTTACAAGCGCCCCCGGCGGCCCTACTAGGCGAGAAGGGTCCCCGCCAGGCCGGCAGACAGCTCCAGCCATCCCGCTCTTGCTCTGCAAACAGCCACCCCGCCCGCCTGGTTCTTAGCCATGAGGCTGCAGCCGCCCGACTTTACAAGCGCCCCCGGCGGCCCTGCTCGTCGAGAAGGGTCCCTGCCCGGCCGGCAGACAGCTCCCACCATCCCGGCACTCCTGGCGGCCCGCCCGCTCTGCGAAGGGTCACCCCGCCCGGCTCTTAGCCACGCGGGCGCCGTCTGCCTGGCTCTGTGGGCGCCCCCGGCGGCCCAGCGCAGCCAGAAGGGTCCCCGCCTGGCCCGACAGAAGGCCCGTGCCCTTCCGGCTCTGCTAACGGCCCTGCCCACCCGGGAAAGGGCTCCCCCCCTTGAGAGGACGGGAAGGAAATCTAACCAAGCTTCTATGAATTAGCGAACTGGGATCTAAAACCAGAGATTGTGTCAGACAAGAGACAAGTCAGTTCCACCTCTCCCTTCGGTCACTCCTGCAAGGAGCCAGGGGCCCGCCATAGCAGAGAGGGGAAGTCACCAAAGATCGGCCAAAGAGATTCCTTCGCAGCGGATTCTAAATTAGCAGGAGCGGCGAGGGAGCCGGCCGGAGCTGGCGGGAACCGCGGCAGCGGCACGGGAACCGGCGGGAGCTGAGGCGGCGCTGACGCAGGAGCCGGCCGGAGCCGCGCGGCGCGGGTCTCCCAGCTACCGCTCCCACCAGTGCTGACAACTGAGGTCTCTTGCACCAGATACGGGGGCGTGGCTACCAGAAGGTAAGCAAATTTGCTGGGGGTTCTCAGCCCCAAGCTCTACAAACTTAGGGCCTGAGGGAGGCAAACAAGGAGAGTGTGCCCAGGCACTAATGAAACAGCTGCTCCACGCGTGTGCAAGGTAGGCGGAACTGTGACCACCGACAAAACAGGCCCAGTGGACCGCCAGACACATCGCTCCAGTTGGGGGAGGGGCAGAGCCGCCGGGCGCCTGCAAGGTAGGCGGACCCACTACCCACCAGCAGAACAGGCACAGCAATACACAGAGCGGCAGAGCCACCCCCCGAACCTACAAGGTAGGCAGACCTGCGACCCACCGGCAGGTCAAGCCCAAAAACCTGCGGAGGGGCACAGCTGCCCCACATGCCTGCTAGGTAGGCTGAACTGTGACCACCAACAGAACAGGCCCAGCGGCCGGCCAGACACATCGCCCCGCCCCGGTTGGGGGAGGGGCAGAGCCACCGGGCGCCTGCAAGGTAGGCAGACCTGCGACTCACCAGCAGATCAGCCCCAGTGACCCGCGGAACGGCAGAGCCACCCCCGCGCCTGCAAGGTAGGCGCACTTGCCACCCACCGGCAGGTCAGGCCCAGCAACTCTCGGAGGGACACAGCTGCTCCACGCGCGTGCAAGGTAGGCGGAACCGTGACCACCGACAAAACAGGCCCAGTGGCCCGCCAGATACATCGCCCCGGTCGGGGGAGGGGCAGAGCCGCCACCAGCGCCTTTTAGGTAGACAGACCTGCAACCGACAGACAGAACAGGCCTAGTGGCCAGCGGAGGGGCAAAGCCGCTGCTCACGCCTGCAAGGTAGGCGGACCTGTGACCACCGAAAGAACAGGCCCATCGAAAGTACAGGTACAGCGGCCTCCTGGCGTGGTAGGCACATTGCCTCAATTGGAGGAGGGGCAGAGCCACCGCCAAAGCCTGTGAGGGAGACTTTGCAGCTATACAAGAGCAATATAAATATATAGGGGGAAAAATCAATAACACAACAGTTTCACCAAGCAGAAAGAAACGCGATCAGTATGAAAAGACAAGGAAAGAAAGGACCACAAGCAATGCAGGTCAACTCAACTTTAGAAGAGGTAATATCTGCAGCAGATGGAATGTCAGATAAAGAATTCAGGATATACATGCTTCAGATGATCTGGAGTCTCAAGGAAGACATTAGACAGCAAAATCAGACAATGAAAGACCACTTCGACCACTTTGACAATCAATTACATAAACAAATCCAAGAAGCTAAAGATCAATTATACAGGGAGATAGAGGTTATAAAAAACAAACAAACAGAAATCCTGGAAATGCAGGAAACAATAAACCAACTTAAAAACTCAATTGAGAATACTACCAGCAGAGTAGAACACTTAGAAGATAGAACATCAGACAATGAAGACAAAGTATTTCAACTGGAGAAGAACATAGACAGCTCAGCAAAGCTGTTAAGAAACCATGAGCAGAACATTCAAGAAATATGGGATAACATAAAGAGACCCAACTTAAGAGTCATGGGGATACAGGAAGGTATTGAAGTCCAAACCAAAGGAATGAGCAATCTATTCAACGAAATAATACGAGAAAACTTCCCAGACTTGAAGAATGAGACAGAATCCCAAATCCTAGAAGCCTACAGGACGCCGAATGTGCAAAATCATAAGAGATCCACACCTAGACACATTATAATGAAGATGCCCAACATACAGAATAAGGAGAGAATTTTAAAAGCTACAAGAGAAAGGAAGCAGATTACATTTAGGGGTAAACCAATCAGGATAACAGCTGATCTTTCAACACAGACTCTGAAAGCTAGAAGATCCTGGAATAACATATTTCAAACACTGAAAGAAAATGGGTTCCAACCAAGAATTGTGTATCCCGCGAAATTAAGCTTCAGGATGGAAGATGAAATTAAAACCTTCCATGATAAACAAAAGTTAAAAGAATTTGCAGCTAGAAAACCATCTCTTCAAAACATCCTCGGCAAAATATTACAGGAAGAGGAAATGGAAAATATCAATGAAAACCAACAGCGGGAGGTAGTACAGTAAAGGTGGGGGGGAATAATCAAAGAGGAAAACAAACCATGTTTAGTAACATAAATAAACAAATATGGCTGGAAGAACAACCCATATCTCAATAATAACTCTGAATGTTAATGGCTTAAACTCACCAATTAAGAGACACGGGCTAGCAGAATGGATCACTAAACAAGACCCAACAATATGCTGCCTTCAGGAGACGCATTTGATAGGAAAAGACATACATAGACTGAAGGTGAAAGGTTGGGAAAAATCATATCACTCATATGGACTTCGGAAACAAGCAGGAGTGTCCATACTCATATCAAATAAAATAGATTTCAAGCCAAAGTTAATCAAAAGGGATGAAGAGGGACACTACATACTTCTCAAGGGAACCATACACCAACAAGACATAACAATCATAAATATATATGCCCCAAACAATGGTGCAGCTATGTTCATCAAACAAACTCTTCTCAAGTTCAAGAGTCTAATAGACCACCATACAATAATCATGGGAGACTTCAACACACCTCTCTCACCACTGGACAGATCTTCCAAACAAAAGTTGAATAAGGAAACTATAGAGCCCAATAACACAATTAATAACCTAGACTTAATTGACATATATAGAATATACCACCCAACATCAAGCAGTTACACTTTTTTCTCAGCAGCACATGGATCCTTCTCAAAAACAGATCATATATTATGTCACAGGGCAACTCTTAGACAATATAAAGGAGTAGAGATAATACCATGCATCTTATCTGATCATAATGGAATGAAATTGAAAATTAACGATAAAAGAAGTAAGGAAAAATCATGCATCACTTGGAGAATGAACAATAGGTTACTGAATGATCAATGGGTTATAGAAGACATCAAGGAGGAAATTAAAAAATTCTTAGAGATAAATGAAAACACAGACACAACATATCGGAATCTATGGGACACATTGAAAGCAGTTCTAAGAGGAAAATTTATTGCTTGGAGTTCATTCCTTAAAAAAAGAAAAAACCAACAAATAAATGATCTAATACTTCAACTCAAAATCCTAGAAAAAGAAGAGCAAAACAACAGCAAAAGAAGTAGAAGACAAGAAATAATTAAAATCAGAGCTGAAATTAATGAAATCGAAACGAAAGAAACAATTGAAAAAATTGACAAAACTAAAAGTTGGTTCTTTGAAAAAATAAATAAAATCGACAGACCCTTAGCCACGCTAACAAAGAGAAGAAGAGAGAGAACTCAAATTACCAGCATACTGGATGAAAAAGGCAATATCACAACAGACACTTCAGAAATACAGATTATCAGAAATTATTTTGAATCCTTATACTCCAATAAAATAGAAGATAGTGAAGGCATCGATAAATTTCTTAAGTCATATGATTGGCCCAGATTGAGTCAGGAAGATATTGACAACCTAAACAGACCAATATCAATTGAGGAAATAGAAGATACCATCAAAAGACTACCAACTAAGAAAAGCCCAGGACCGGATGGGTATACAGCAGAGTTTTTCAAAACCTTTAAAGAGGAACTAATACCAATACTTTTCAAGCTATTTCAGGAAATAGAAAAAAAGGGAGAACTTCCAAATTCATTCTATGAGGCCAACATCACCCTGATTCCTAAACCAGACAAAGACACTTCAAAGAAAGAAAACTACAGACCAATATCTCTAATGAACCTAGATGCAAAAATCCTCAATAAACTTCTGGCGAACCGGATACAAAAACGTATCAAAAAAATTGTGCACCATGATCAGGTAGGATTTATCCCTGGGATGCAAGGTTGGTTCAATATACGGAAATCAATAAATGTTATTCACCACATCAACAGGCTTAAAAATAAGAACCATATGGTCATCTCGATAGATGCGGAAAAAGCATTCGACAAAGTACAGCATCCCTTTATGTTCAAAACTCTAGAAAAACTAGGGATAACAGGAACATACCTCAACATTGTAAAAGCAATCTATGCTAAGCCTCAGGCTAGCATCATTCTGAATGGAGAAAAACTGAAGGCATTCCCTCTAAAATCTGGAACAAGACAGGGATGCCCTCTCTCACCACTTCTGTTCAACATAGTTCTCGAATCACTGGCCAGAGCAATTAGACAGACGAAAAAAATTCAAGGCATAAAAATAGGAAAAGAAGAACTCAAATTATCACTATTTGCAGATGACATGATTCTATACCTAGCAGACCCAAAAGGGTCTACAAAGAAACTATTAGAGCTAATAAATGAATTCAGCAAAGTGGCAGGCTATAAAATCAACACGCATAAATCAAAGGCATTCCTGTATATCAGCGACAAATCCTCTGAAATGGAAATGAGGACAACCACCCCATTCACAATATCCTCAAAGAAAATAAAATACTTGGGAATCAACCTAACAAAAGAGGTGAAAGACTTATACAATGAAAACTACAGAACCCTAAAGAGAGAAATAGAAGAAGATCTTAGAAGATGGAAAAATATACCCTGTTCATGGATAGGTAGAAGTAACATCATCAAAATGGCGATATTACCAAAAGTTCTCTATAGGTTTAATGCAATGCCAATCAAAATCCCAACGGCATTTCTTGTAGAAATAGAGAAAGCAATCATGAAATTCATATGGAAAAATAAAAGACCCAGAATAGCAAAAACAATTCTAAGCAGGAAATGTGAATCAGGCGGTATAGCAATACCAGACTTCAAACTATACTACAGAGCAATAGTAACAAAAACAGCATGGTACTGGTACCAAAACAGGCAGGTGGACCAATGGTACAGAATAGAGGACACAGAAACCAATCCACAAAACTACAACTATCTTATATTTGATAAAGGGGCTAAAAACATGCAATGGAAGAAGGATAGCATCTTCAACAAATGGTGTTGGGAAAACTGGAAATCCATATGCAACAAAATGAAACTGAATCCCTTTCTCTCGCCATGCACAAAAGTTAACTCAAAGTGGATCAAGGAACTTGATATCAAATCAGAGACATGGCGTCTGATAGAAGAAAAAGTTGGCTATGATCTACATACTGTGGGGTCGGGCTCCAAATTCCTCAATAGGACACCCATAGCACAACAGTTAATAACTAGAATCAACAAATGGGACTTACTCAAACTAAAAAGTTTTTTCTCAGCAAAAGAAACAATAAGACAGGTAAATAGGGAGCCTACGTCCTGGGAACAAATCTTTACTCCTCACACTTCAGACAGAGCCCTAATATCCAGAATATACAAAGAACTAAAAAAATTAGACAATGAGATAACGAATAACCCAATCAACAAATGGGCCAAGGACCTGAACAGACACTTCTCAGAGGAGGACATACAATCAATCAACAAGTATATGAAAAAATGCTCACCATCTCTAGCAGTCAGAGAAATGCAAATCAAAACCACCCTAAGATACCATCTCACTCCAGTAAGATTGGCAGCCATTAGGAAGTCAAACAGCAACAAGTGCTGGCGAGGATGTGGGGAAAAGGGTACTCTTGTACATTGCTGGTGGGACTGCAAATTGGTGCGGCCAATTTGGAAAGCAGTATGGAGATTTCTTGGAAAGCTGGGAATGGAACCACCATTTGATCCAGCTATTCCACTACTCGGTCTATTCCCCAAAGACCTAAAAAGAGCACACTATAGGGACACTGCTACATCCATGTTCTGGCAGCACAATTCACAATAGCAAGACTGTGGAACCAACCTAGATGCCCTTCAATAGACGAATGGATAAAAAAAATGTGGCATTTATACACAATGGAGTATTACTCTGCATTAAGAAATGACAAAATCATAGAATTTGGAGGGAAATGGATGGCATTAGAGCAGATTATGCTAAGTGAAGCTAGCCAATCCCTTAAAAACAAATGCCAAATGTCTTCTTTGATATAAGGAGAGTAACTAAGAACAGAGTAGGGACGAAGAGCATGAGAAGAAGATTAACATTAATCAGGGATGAGGGGTGGGAGGGAAAGGAAGAGAGAAGGGAAATTGCATGTAAATGGAAGGAGACCCTCAGGGGTATACAAAATTACATACAAGAGGAAGTGAGGGGAAAGGAGGGAAAATATAAGGGGGAGAAATGAATTACTGTAAATGAATTACAGTAGAGGGGGTAGAGAGAGAAGAGGGGAGGGGAGGGGGGAGGGGGGATAGTAGAGGATAGGAAAGGCACAGAATACAACAAACTTCAGAATGGCAATATGTAAATCAATGGTTGTGCAACTGAAGTGATTCTGCAATCTGTATATGGGGTAAAAATGGGAGCTCATATCCCACTTGAATCAAAGTGTGAAATATGATATATCAAGAACTATGTAATGTTTTGAACAACCTACAATAAAAATTAATTAAAAAAAAAAAAAAAAAAGATGATCAACAAGGAGGGGAGGGAGAAGGGGAGGTTCACCGGATTGGACAGGGAAGAATTGGGGGGAAGGGAGGGGGAATGGGAATAGGAAAGACAGTAGAATGAATTGGACATCATTTTCCTATGTTCATATATGAACGAATACATGACCAGTGTAACCCCACATCATGTAAAACCACAAGAATGGGAAGTTATACTCCATGTATATATGATATGTCAAAATACATTCTACTGTCATGTATAACTAAAAAGAACAAATAAAAAAAATTTAAAAACTCAAAAAAAAAAAATAAAAATAAAAATAAATAAATCTAAAGGAAGCAGAAATTACTAAGGAGTTGATCCTTGAAGCTCATCAGGACTATTTCAGTAGAGCACATGCTTAGTACTTGTGAGGCCCCGAATTTAATCCCCAGCAGCAAACACACACACACACAAGCACACCCACAAGAGTCCTAAACATGAAGCATACCCGAACTTCTTCAGAAACTGTTTTAGATGATATATTATTTTCTATATAGTTCATACTTCCCTTTTCTGGCTTACCACATCAATCAAAGCTTTTTCTAATAAGATGCAAGGGTTGAAAAATGAGGGAATGCTTCCTAACATCTTTTTCTGCATAAGGTAAGAGCTTACTTTAAACTGTTTTTTAGTTCTTTTCCTAAATATGGGAATATAACAGTTATCTGTTTTAGGTTCTATGACCTCCAAAACTGAAACTTTTAACAAGCCATCAACACATAACTACCGCCCACACGAAGATGAAGCTGCTCAAAGGGCACAGCAATTTAGGGTCACTTAGTATAACACTACCTCATATTTACTTTACAATTAACAATATCCTCTCATATAAAATATATTATCTTCATAAGAATTGAAACTTTAGGAATAGACAACGTGGTACTATCACATTTCTAGAAGCAGAAACTGATACTCAGGTTAAATCCCACTACTTCTAACTAGGGGAACATGAGCTAGAAGTCAGGTCTTTAGACTTAGATTCCAGTGCCATCCATGGCTCCATACACTGCCAAAACCTCTGAACAAGGCTTGTTAATATAGAAAAATGTGATAAATTATGACGAGCATGTAGCAGCAAAATCTAGAAACCCAGGTCATTTAAGAAGGCAAGAGTTTATCTTTTTTTATAAGATTTCCATTAAAATGAAGCCTCACAAAAGCATGACTCTTCTTTTGTTCACTTCTGAATCCTGATGTCTGAAACAACATGTGCACAGAACACATACTGAATAAAGGAAGAAAAGGTTGTGCTAAAAAAGGATAACTTCTCAGTCATCTAGAAACTTGGTTGTCTGGAACAACTGGGTTCTCAAGCACATTAGATTCCAAGTACTATGTTCTCTGTGCCTAGGCATAATTAAAAGTCAAACTAAAGACCTAATTCTAAAACTTACAGTTAACAAAGCTACCTTGCTAAAGAGAAGTGCCAGTTGAAGCTTTATAAAATTCCAAAATGTAAGGCCCTTTAGTAATAGTAAGGCTTTGCTCAAATAAAATAGTCTATACAATGGAATATTACACTCATCAACTCATTCAAAAAACATTGGCTGAATGCCTACCATGTTGCCAAGTACTATTATAGGGATTAGGACCTAACCACAGAAAATGCTTGATGAAGAACTTTTAAGGTCAAGAGGAAGTGCTTACAATCTAAACTGGAAAAGCAGAATTTAAAAAATTAAACACATACACAAATAAATTTCAACCATATAAAAATGTATACAGCCATCCCTCATAATCCATGAGGGGCTAGTTCTAGGCCCTCTTATCAAAATCCACAGATGCTCAAGTTCCTATGTAAAATGTCACAGTATTTGCATATAACCTACACATACCCTCCCATATACTTTAAATCATCTCTAGATTACTTATAAAACTTAATACAATGCAAATGCTATGTAAATAGTTATTATGCTAAGAAATCTGTACGTGTACAAAACAGATGTTATTTTTTAAAATATTTTCAGTCTGAAGTTGGTTGAATACAAGGATGCAGAACCACAAATACAGAATCCATGGATACAGGGAGCCAACTGTATACACACATGAAGTCAAAACATCAAAATATTGGCTGTTTTCTCTGGATGGTGGAATTATAAGCAAATTTATTTTCTTCTTTTCTACATTTTTTATAGCTAGTACATGACTGTTGTTTTATAGTCAAGGGGAAAAAGTAACTTAAAATACTAAATTTCCTAACATAGAATATGATAGTAAGATAATTTCCTAGCTTAAAAATGATTTTGCTAGCTACAGATATTGAACAACATAAAAGCTTATGTGCTCATGCAAATACTAAAATTGTCAATCTAGATTACAGAACACTATGTTGGCAATCTGCAACCACAGCAACATCTTCCACTGTAATCAAGTTTACTACTCACTAATGTCATATTGCTTTAAAAGGGTACCTTTTCCTTCCAACAACTTACTGACATTTTGTCCATATCCTAAAATAAGAACACCAAAAAGAAACAGTTGGAAATTGTGACACTGTCCCAACCTAGTTCCTAATATCCACATGAATACGGAGTTCTATGAACAAACCAAGCCTTGTTTTCCTGCAAGGAAAACTTCCCAATCATTAAGAGACTTTCCCCCCTCTCTCTTTGAGTATGCACCAGTGAAACCTACCACATGGAAAGACATCTTTCCTGTATACTACTCCTCATTAAGAGCCACATCAGTCCTGGTGCATGAATACCCTGTAACAAAACTTCAGCTCTGAAGACACAGAGACTGCCAGCATGGCTTACAGCTTACAGTTCCGCTTTCTCATACCTCTCGGATATCAAAATTCCGCTTGAGGTTAGCACCAACTATTCCATACATCTCATCAGCAGGAAATAAAGGCTCTTCAGAAGGTTCAATGGTAACCTATAGAAATCAAGAAAAATTGTGAAAACATGATTCAGGCGGCATACGCCAAAATTTTTTTCAGGAAAATGAAAGAAAAACACATCCTACTCACATCTAATTTCTTCTGATAATTCAGACTCCTCACAACCTTTCTAGTCAAGTGAAGGGCATGATGATCATTCAAAGCATAGTGGTCAGTGACTCCAGATTTTCTATAGAGTAAAGCACATGAAAATAACCAGAATGCAAAGTAACAGAATTAAATATCTTCCACCCCAAATGCCTTCTGTTATCTAAGCCCATAATTGCACTTTTACTTCCAAAACATTTTAATAAATGTAATCTTGTTCTATTCTTATAATGTCCCTGGAAAAAGTGCATTATCTTGTTTTACAGAGATAAAAAAATCTGACGTATAACTTGCCTGAGGACGGGGGAAGCTGTGTCAGAAACCCAGGCCTCCCATTTCCCAATCTTGACTTTTTGCAAGACCCTGGAGCCTTGCTTGCTGGCCAGGGCCTCTGTTAAGTGTTCATTCCGTGTACCTCAAACCAACTGTATGGGACATACACACTTTCACATGCAGGCGGTGACAGCATTAAATGTTTGTAACTAGCTCAGCTTCTAATGAGGACACCAACTATTGTCTTTCATTTCTGGGAGACTACTGAGCCCCTTCTTACCAAGCGACCCCTGAGAGTAAGTGTCACAGGTAACAAAAAGGTTTGGATACACTATCCCTCAGAAGATGGATAAAATGAAAATTGATGGAATAGCTCTGTGGTAAGAGCCATGGAAGTTTCTGCTCAATTTCAAGTGCAGTGAATGACGTCTGGGCTTGCTCTGGTAGTTAGTCCTGTCCCAACTAGATGCCTTGCTTTTTCAGATGCAGATGTACAATGACTTTCTAATAAAGTATTTTTAAAATTCTGTAAAGTCAGACAAAAAAATATATCCCTGAAAATAGAATTTAGGTTCACTTTATGATTAAGGACTATGCTGCTGCACTGTTTTAACATCCTGCCTAAGGACACCGTCCAACCTTTGGGAGACCTTCTCAGAGCTGGGCTCTCATGGTGGGTTACATTACTCTACCTCTGGATTGGATACTCCTAAACAAGAGTAGAGACCAAATTTACTCTCTTTATAGCCTTCCAATGCTCTTCAAGTGGCAGACCCTTCAGTTTCTTTAATATACAGTTTACAGGTGACCTTTTATTTATTTATTTTTTGATGCTAACTATCAACCTCAGGACCTCATATATGCTAGGCAAGTGCTCCACTGATGAGCAAACCCTTAATCCTATCATTTTAAATACTTCATGCATGATACCAGTTATAACTGCTGACTGCTAACTGCTATAATTCAGTAAGAAACAGAAACAGAAGGAACCACTTACTCAAAATACAATGATTTCTAATAAAAACTGCTTAATATTTACCAAAACAGCAGGAAAAGAAAATCTTTGATGAGTTACTTATAAGTCCCTTTTTTTAAATCAAATTAGCTCTTATGGATAAGTAATCAGAATGGTATAAATATGTATTTATGGGCTGGGGTTGTGGCTCAGCGGTAGAGTGCTCGCCTCGCACGTGCAAGATCCTGGATTCGATCCTCAGCACCACATAAAAATAAATAAGTGAAATAAAGGTATTGTGTCCAACTACAACTAAAAAAAAAATGTATTTACAATGACAAAGAGACTAGGCAATTTGTGACTAATAATTTTATGTGATTTTTTAAATGTGATCAGCATCTATTCATTTCCAAATATTTTAAATGAATTATTATGAACAACAATAATTATAGTAATAGAAACTGCTATAAGGTAGGTACCGTTCAAATCTTCGTCTTACACATAAGTAAATGAGGCTCAAGGAGGCTAGGTAGTTTGTCTAAGTCACAAGGTTGTAACAGATGAATACAAGACAAGGGCAGAATCTTCATCCCTAATTTGATACACTGCCTAGAGCTTTGCTTTTTAAAATTTATAAAAACGAATGGTCCTCAAATACCATCTCTCTCTCCTTCCTTTCATTAAGTACCTACAAACATTAGTCCATTCTGTACTATGCTTCTAACTCGCCCTTTTCTATCTGCATCCCAGTCTCTCGGATTGGCACAGGCACCACAGCCAGGGAAATCGCGTGCTGATCTCCTTGCAAGGGTGGGTAAATGGACAGAGGCACGGTCACACTGCACCTATGCTCACACAGCTGCTTACCTAATAAACAAGGATTCTGTTCCCATTTGACAACACTCACCTCACCTGCCAAGCTTTTCTCAAAGACTGTCAACTCCACCCTAGTCATTCCTTTAATCATTCTTCCTAAAACTGTAAGCATGTTAGTATACTTATTTTGTAATTTTTAATTAATTCATTCATTTCTCTTATGTACCTAATTAAATTATAAATCATGAAGGGTAAGGACTAGAGATGGAATTTTTTTTATTACTCATAACAATACAATCAATCTATCCGCAATAAATGCTTCATGTGAAAGGAATGAATAAAAAACTAAAACAAAGGTCCTTTAACCAGCTATTCAAAGGCACAGCAGGTGTCTGAAAGGAAAGGGGAATCTTACCACCATTGCCCTCTTCTCACCTGGCCTCTTCCCACAGCCTCCTGGGTCTATGATATGGCAGAGCAAAGGGAAGCTTACTACACCTGCCAGGCCAGTCAACTTGGTGATCAGATCTGCTTGCCATTGAGGACATGGTGCTGGGCCTTCTTCTCTGTTTGCATTCATGATGAGGTGAGCTCGCCTAATCCAAAGGTTTTAAATTCCACCTCTGTGCAGATGATCCCCAAATAAAAATCTCCAGTCCTGATCTCGCCTCCAGACTCTTACAGCCAACTGCCTGCCCAGCAATCTCTATGTGGATGTCTCCAAGTATCTCTAACTTCTCAGATCCTAAAGGAGAACTTGATCCTGCTATCCTAGCCCCTGATATGGTCCTCTTACACTTATCTTTATCACCCCACTTTCCTGTCCTGTATCACCAACCCCCTCAATCTCACCTGTAAAATAAAGGCACTCTGAGGGTGTTTGTTAAAATACACAAGAAACCTGTCTCTACAACCCTTCTCAGCTATAATGAAAAAGCTGATGCTCAACTTGCATTCAATGCAATGTATGTAGAATTGCATTCCAAAATGCAACTGTAATCCAAAGAATTGATCCCAGAACAGTTGACTGGGAACAATTAAATTAGTTTGGTCTGGCAAGCTTAATACTGGTAAATAATGATAATAATAAATTAATTAATAATAACAATAATAATGTAAAAGCTCTGTTAAATAAACAAAATGACAATCAATCCTAAAAGGAAACAACCATTCCTGTTTCACCTGCAATGAAGATCAGCACCTCCAAGATCCTCAGCAGACACCTCTTCACCAGTAGCCGCTTTAACCTACAAGGATAAAAATCAACAGTGACTGATCCACTGGAGATACAAAATGCTTTCCTAATGAGTTCATCTCCTAACCTGACCACATTTACACTCTTCCACAGAGATGAAGAACTAAGTGTTCTCATTTCATTTACTAGCAAACCAAGAGGTCATCTCTAATTTCCAGATGAAAACTCAGAACCCAACCTCATCAAGAACATTCCCACAGCCCCTGTGAAAGCAATGGAGTCTGACTTGGGCCCAGGGGATTCTGATGGAAGGCTCATACCTCCCCCTCCATGATGCTCGCTGCCTCAACACACTGGAAAGCCTGAGTCTGTGCACACTCCTCCCACTGCCTGGGATCCCTTCTCCTCTCACCTATTGTGTTAATTTCCTTAGCCTGTGAGACCCACCTCCAGTTGCTTGCTCCATACCTCTTCCCTGACCCACGCAGACCTCCACAAGGTGAATGACACCCATGGACTTAACAGAGTAATGCCTGTCTCTCTGTGGTCCACAGAATTAAACGTCAGACTCTTGCCAGACTGGGTTTCAGAAATTTGCACAAATCTGTCATCATTGAGTATTCTTTGGGGGCAGGACCATGATTTTTTTGTCTTCAAATACTTGATTACTAGGCTGTAAAATTCCAGTTATTACCACCAATTCTGTATTCTACATTTAAGGCAGGGAGAAAAAGTCTCCAAAAGTACCTAAATCTAAGCTCTAGTAGATGTGACCAAAAAGAAAGAAACCTCAAGTAATAAATCAAGAATGACTCAATTAAGCCTAAGAAATTGCAACAGGAAAAAGAGAGAAAAATTGTTTAATGCTAAATGCCAAGCTGATCCCTCAGGAATTATATATTGATTCCTACGTCTTTGGGTTGATTAATTTGTTTCTTCTTTTTCACATAGGAAAGGTTTTTATTAGAATAATGAACGTTAACCTAAAATACAGCATAGAAATGACTTATCTATCATTCACCACATCAAAAGTTCTGTCTTAAATATCTTTCCACAGGGAGAAATAATTAAAATTTCCAACTCCAATTATTCCACCCCCAGAAACCAATTATTGGTTCTCTTCTTTCCAAAAATTTCAGTGTACAATAGCATTCAGTCCAGACAATAACTAATTATAAGAGGTGTCTGGATATTTAAAGTTGTAAAAAGGAATAAACAACAGATATACTATATTTATTTTTAAATATCTGACTAATATCAACTGAAAAAAAAACAAGGATTTGTCATCAGTTAATATTCATTGAACACCCACAACATGTTTGATACTGTGGTAAGTGCAAAGATGATAAAAGTTGGAGAAAATTAAAACAGCTTGTTCTACTAAATAACAAGTTCAGAAAAGAAACAAGACAGGAGAACAAAAAGCTCCTTCTAAAGCTCATTACTATCCCCTTGTTCCAATCACTCTCAGCTACTCAAAGTAACAGCACCTGAATGTCACACCGTGAAACTGCAGAGCCTTTTTTCCACAGTCTGCAGGGGTCAGAATTGAGAACTCTCGAGTGGATGGGGTGCCTGCTTTTTTTTTTTTTTTTTTCCCTCCCCTAACCATGGGCTTCCAAAGGCAGTCAGACCACCGAGGGAGGTTCAGTTTTAGAGGACTTGAGGCTTCTCTGGCTGTTTGAGCTGCTTCTTTCTGACACAAAAATCTGAATCCAAAGAACAGACACTTTACTCCAGTTATTAAGATGCTGCCTATATTTCCAGTAGACGTTTTCAAATTTCTTTACTCATTTTCTAATGAAAAGTAATAACTATTAATAGAAAGTAAATGATACAGAACAACTCTACAGAGATAAACTTTGCATTTTCTTCTTCTGTTAATCCATGACAGCTATTACATTCAGCATGAGAGTGTTAAGGAATAATAATTGCCAGCATTTTGAATAAAACCTTGAGACTTTAATTACTTTTAAAATGGCAATCATTCAGCTTACCTTATCTTCCATAATTTTATAAAAAATAATTTTTATAAAATTTTTTATAATTTTATAAAAAATTAACACTATCACTTGGGAAATACACTAGATCAAAGCATGAACTTTTTTAAAAAAACTTTTTTCTAGTTGTAGATGGACAGCATGCATTTTTTTTTTTTTTTGAGAGAGAGAGAGAGAGAGAGAGAGAGAATGAATATCTTTTTTGTAGATGGACACAACACAACGTCTTTATTTTTTATGTGGTGCTGAGAATCAAACCCAGGTCCTGCCCGTGCTAGGCAAGCGCTCTACCACTGAGCCACATTCCCAGCTCTGCATGCCTTTATTTTATTTGCTTATTTTTGCATGTGATGCCTCACACATGCTAGGCAAGCACTCTACCACTGAGTTAAAACCCCAGCCCCCAAAAGCATAAACTTTTTTTGTGTGTGTGTGTGCCAGGAATTGAATTCAGGGACATTCAACCACTGAGCCACATCCCCAGCCCTATTCTGTATTTTATTTAGAGACAGGGTCTGAGTTGCTTAGTGCCTTGCTTTCGCTGAGGCTGGCTTTGAACTCATAATCCTCCTGCCTCAGCCTCCCGAGCCAATGGGATTACAGGCATGTGCCACCATGCCCAGCAAGCATGAACTCCTTAACATACTCTTTTTAATAAATTTGTATTCATATTCCAAAACCAAAGATGATTCTTTGACTTTTTGAAGTGATAAACTTACTTTTTAAAATATAATACACATATCATAAAATTCAGCATTTTGCACAAAAGCATTCAATTCAGTAGCTTTGCACATATTCCCAAGATTCTGCAACTGTCCCCAATATCTAGTTCCAGATCATTTCATCAATCCATCCACATCAGTAGTCTCTCCCCCTCCCACCCTGCTCCCAGTCCTTGGCAACACTGATCCTTCTTGTGTCTATGAATTTACCTATTCTAAATATTTCACACAAGTAGCATCATTTAATATGTGCCCTTTTTTGTCTAACATGATGTTTACGAGAACCAGCTATGTTGTAATATGTCAAAACTTCACTTTTTTATGTGTGCCTGAATAATATTCCACCGTGTGTATAATATAGTTTTATAACTTGCTTGACAACATTCCTCTTTTTACCTATCGCATAGCATTGGATTTTTCTTATATTGTGGGGTATTTTGTTAGAAGGTGTACTAATCATTCAAGTCTAGGATCACTATGTGACTGAAATACGACAAAGCAAAGAATGCACCACCAAGTCACTGATGTGCAGTCAGCCCAAGCAGAGGTGAGGAAAAGCATCAGAGACAAAATCCAGTCATCCTGGGTGGATGGCCAGTAAGGCTGAACAGGGCTTCACTCTCAGCAGGGTCCTGTGATTGGGGTTTAATGCTCTATGGTCACCCTCTTGAAATTCTTAATTTCTGCATTCTTAATCTTGCAAATTCTTGTTCTGATTTGTTTTGAAACAGAATCTTGCTAACTTGCTCAGGCTGGTCTAGAATTTTGGGCTTAAGAGAGCCTCCTGCTTCAGCCTCCCAAGTGCTGGGACAATAGGTACATGCCACCACCCAGCAATCTTTAAAATTCTTAATCTTTGAATATGTGTTTTGTAAGTGACATCTGAGAGGACAATGGGGCACATATGTTGGGGTTTGGAGTCTCAGTTCTTTCCTGATCTGCCTTTGCCATCTTCCTGAGATGAGTTTAGCTCTGTGCTTCCTCCTGACCTGTACCTGGGCCCACCTCCTCTTCCCCATGCCCACCTAACAATTGTTGCGGCATGTGCCTCAAGTGGGTGCAGAGAAGGTGCAGGGAGAATCTGTGTCTCAAGATGAAGCACCACAAGACAGTCACTGTCCTGAGCTGCATTATGGAGGTGTGGTCTACAGCAGGGAACAGGGTGGGAGGTGGAAGCTAACCTCCTATCCTCTCTTGATCTAGGCAACAAGCACATCCTGGGCATGGAGGCTGCACATCTGTTGAGAATAGTGTCTTCTGTGGGATGGGATGGCCCACTGGAAGCAGAGAAGCATGGGAAAGGAAGTTCTTATGCCAGAGGGAGCATAATATTAGAAAGTAAATTGAGGCTGGGCACAGTGGAGCATGCCTATAAACCCAGCAGCTCAGGAGGCTGAGACAGGAGGATTGCAAGTTCAAAGCCAGCCTCAGCAACTTAGCAAGGCCCTGAGCAATTTAGCAAGACCCTGTCTCAAAATAAAAAATAAAAAGGGGGATGTGACCCAATGATTGAGAGCCCATGGGTTTAATCCCTGGTACCAAGAAGGGAAAAAAAAAGTAAATTTAAAGAAAAAACCATGACTATAATTTAGGACCACAGAAGAAAGGGAACATAGAAGAAAGGGAAATGGTTCATACTTTAGTACCCTTAATGTTTGGTTTTTTTTTCCTACTTTTGAAAAAGCAGTCCCATATTTTTCATTTTGTACCAGTGTCTACAAATTATATAGCTGGCTCCACCAGTAGTTCATAAAGGTTGCTAGCAATAAAAATTAAGACCTCTCACGGGTATTCTAACTTGCTCTTATTTTTTTTTAATCTTTGAAAAACCTTTCTAATAGGTCATAAATTCAAAAGTCAAAGGCCATTCTCCCATCCTGTTTCCTCTACTCTATACTTATTGTATCTTTTACAGAATTTTAATGCTTGTGTAAGCATATAATGTATATTTCCCCCATTTTATACAAAAGTTAATATACTGTATGTGAGCACCTTGCTTAACTTAACAATTCTCAATTTGTTACTGAATTGAAAAATAGTAAAGATGAGCTAGAAGAAAGAATCAGTTCATTTCTTCAGCCATGATCACTAAATGCAGAGAAAAGGACAGTCCTATCTACAAGTGATGCTGGGACAACTGCATATCCACTTGTAAAGCACTGCTGGACCCCTTCCTTAAGCCTTACCTCACACTATCCCTAAAGGGATCAGGACCTAAATGTATGAACTAAAATTATAAAACTCTCAAAAGAAAACAAAAGAATAAATCTTCATGACCTTGGGTTAGGCAAAGCTTTTTTGGATATGAAACCAAAAATATAAGTGACAAAAGGAAAAAAACATAAGTTGAACTTCATCAAAATTTAAAAATTTTGTGTTTCAAAGAAGGACATCATCAAGACAGCAAAAGGCCCACAGAATGAGAAAAACTATTTGCAAATCATATATCTGATAAGGGAATTGTATCAAGAGAATGTAGGAATTTTTACAGCCCAATAAAGACAAATAGCCCAATTATAAAATGAGCAAAATATCTGAATAGACATGTCTCCAAATATACAAACTGGACAATAAGTACATGAAAAGATGCTCAATATCATGAGCCATTAGGCAAACGCTAATCAAAACCAAAATGAGGTACTACTTTACTCCCTCCAGGATGGCTACAATCAGACCGACACACAAATACAAATGTTGGTGAGGATGTGGAGAAATCAGAACCCTCATGCACTGCTGGTGGGAAGGTAAAACATGTTTTGGATAGGTTGGCAGTTCCTCAAAATGTCAAACATGATTATCAAATGACCCAGCAATTCTGCTACGTATATGCCAAGAAAATGAAAACATGCCCAATAAAAATGTGTACATGAATGTTCCCAGCACCCTTATTCATAATGTCCAAAAAAAAAAAAGAGACAACCTAAATGTCCATCAACTGATAAATGAATAAACAAAGTGCAGCATAACCATACACTGGAATGTCATTCAGTCAAAAAAAAAAAAAAAGAAGTGGGGCTGAGATTGTGGCTCAGTGGTAGAGCACTTGCCTAGCACCTGTAAGGCACTGGGTTCAATCCTCACCACCATATAAATAAATAAATAAAATAAAGTTACAAAAAAAAAAAAAAGAATGAAGTGATTCTTAAAAAGAGTGAATACAGAATACCATATAACCCAGCAATCCACTTCCAGTTATATATACACAAAAGAAATGAAGGCAAGAACTCAGATATGTGTATACCCATCTTCATAGTAGTATTAGTCATAATAGTCCAAAATTGTATCCCAAATGTCAACAGGTGATGGATAAACAAAATATGGTATACACATACAATGAAATGTTTTTCAGCCTTTAAAAGAAATGTAATACTGACATTTGCTACAACAGAGATATTATGCAAAGTGAACTATTCATAAAAGGACATTATGCAAAGTGAACTTTTCATAAAAGGACAAATACTGTATGATTCTACTTACATGTAAGGTACCTAGAGTAGCTACATCCAGAGACAGATAGGAAAGTGGTGGTTGCCAAGGAGGTAGAGCTGGGAAGAATAGGAGTTAGTGTCTGATGGCTTTCAGTGGGGAAGATAAAAAAGTTCTAGAGATGGGTAGGCTGATGGCTGCACAATAATATGAATATACTTAATGCCACAGAATTGTACACTTAAGATGATATATTTTATGAAATATATATATATTACCATAATATTTTTTAAACCATCAAAATATATTTAAGTCAGATGCAGTGACACATGCCTATATTCCCAGCAACTCAGGAGGCTGAAGCAGAAGGATCACAAGTTCAAAGTTGTGCTCAGTAACTTAATGGGACCCTGTCTCAATAATTAAACATTTTAAAAAGGGCCAGGGATGTGGCTCAATGGTAAAGATCCTTTGGGTTCAGTCTCCAGTACCAAAAAACAAACCAAAAAACACAGTTAAGTGGTATATTTTATGTCATATATACTTCAGTCGAGTTCATATTCTTACCAAAGGGGGTCCTGCCAAGAAAATTGTACCCTGCTTGCGTACAATGATGTTTTCATCTGCCATTGCAGGCACATAAGCACCTCCTGCTGTACAGGAACCCATGACCACTGCTATCTGGAATGGAAGCATAAAACCATCGTGAGATGCAGCGCAAGCACTGAATTATGTGGTGTTTGACCTACAGTCTCACAAACCAGGGGATATTACTAGCTAATCCCTGAACTTTGTTTGAAAAATTAAATCCTCTCAATGTTTGGAATAGTTTCCAGACTTTTTATCAAAACATCTTGAAGGTCAGGCTAGCCTGAGCAACTTAGCAAGACCCTATCTCAAAATAAAAAATAAAAGGGATAGAGATATAGCTCAGTGGTAAAGAGCCCTTAGTTCAATCCCTAGTATCACCAATCAATCAATAAAACATTTTAAAGGGCTTATATCATACTTCTCAAAATATATGGACAATCTCCTGGTCAGAGAGAAGAATGGACTAAACAATTAATGAAAACAAGAAACCCATGTGACACCCAGTTTAAATAAATCCTCTATATAACCATCACTTATCTCACAGGAATACTGAAACAATTCTTCAAATGAGTGTTATTAATATTGTGTCACCCCAAAAATGATATTTTCTAAATATAAAACTGATGTTACCATTGTTTTCAAAATCTTGCTTAAAAGCCAAATATGGTGATGCATGCCTGTATTCCCAGCCACTTAGGAGGCTAAGGTAAGAAGATCACTGATCCCAGAAGTTCAGGGCCCACCTGGGGATCATGGCTGGACCTTGCACGTGCTAGGCGAGTCCCCTACCGCTGAGCCATAACTCCAGGCCCTCTTATATGTTTTTTCAATGGAAAATTTAAAAGGGATGTAAAAAATTCTTGCTTGAATTTTAGTATGACACAAATAATAATAAGTTCTGGTTTGGCATTATCCCTGCACAGAAATAGAAATATCACCAAAGAAAAGAGCTCTTTGCGGCTGGGGTTGTAGCTTAGTGGCAGAGTGCTTGCCTCACACACGTGAGACACTGGGTTCAATTCTCAGCACCACATAAAAATAAATAAACAAAGATATTGTGTCCATTTATAACTAAGAAACATTTTAAAAAACGATGTCTATAACAGATTGTTTCAAAATTATAGTATAAAAACAATTTTTGCTACTAATTCCAGTATTCCATTATTTTGCCTTATAGTCATGCAAGTATGTTTTGAAACAGTATGCCATATTATTACTAAACCAAAAATGAAAGTAGGACAATTTAACGTTTTTCATCTAAATGGCCATCACAAAAATAAAGCATTTTTCCTTAACTAAAGCTTTTCCTGTATGTTATTAAAAGAGGCTGTAAGACTCACTTCTCAACATATTATAGAGGAGTTTATCACTTATTGTTTTGCTTGTCACCACCCAGAAGTTTGTTTTAAAGTCTATCTCTGTTACATACCAAGCACACAAGGAAATATTCATTTTACCCATGTTTATAAATAGCAAAAAGATACAAATAATCAACATGCCCATCAGTACAACATTTTGAGTAGTAAGTGAATTATGGATAAATACATTTTTAAAATGCATTTTAAAAATACATTTGCTAAATACTTGTTAAAATCTGAAGCAAAAATAACAAAATGAAATGTCAACACAATAAATTGGGGTGGTGCACACATGAGTGTTCTGTTTTATTATTTTCTGTACTTTCTTTTTTAAAATTTTTTTTTGTAGTTGTAGATGGACAGAATACCTTTATTTTATTTGTTTATTTTTATGTGGTGCTGAGGATCGAAACAGTGCCTCATGCATGCTAGGCAAACACTCTACCACTGAGCTACAGCCCCAGCCCTCTGTACACTTTCTGAATGTTTGAAATGTTATGGGCTTTTTCATTTTTAAGGTTCTGCAGAAAGTAAAGGACACAATTTCACCTTATCACGTTGTTCTTTGTACTAAAACACCAGGTTCAGTTCAAACTACTTTAGCATGCAAAAGAAAAAAATGCAGGAACTTAGAGAAGAGTCATAATGATGTAAGGATCTAAAAGGGAACAGTTTTCAAAAATAAGACCTAAAGAACTAAACAGGCGTAGCAGATTCCATGAAAACAACTAGAGAGCAAAGGAGAGGAAAGAATAGCAACTGTCAGCAAGTATTCAAAGACAAGGACGGGGGTGGAGGAGAAAAGGAGGGATTCCTTTGTCAAAATGCCACCACACCATCTGCTACAGAATGGATATTTGTGCCCCCCAAATTCATAAGTTGAAGTTTCATCCATGGTTCAGAAAAACCAAAAGCAAGACATGGATAAATCTTAAGTGAAAAAACCAGTCACACCACTTTATTCTCTGATTTCATTTATATGAAATGTTCAGAATAGTCAAATTCACAGAGCAAAGTAGATTAGAGGCTGCCTAGGGCTGGGGGACTCGGCAGAAGTGGGGAGTGACTACTAATATGGAGATAAAAATATTCTAAACTTAATTCAATTCCATGATAGCCTAAAAATGACTGAATTTTAACATGCTAAATGGATGAATTATATGGTATCTTAATAGAGCTGCTATAAAATATTTAAAAATAAGAGCTAGAGTTACTAAGTACACAGGAATCAAAATTATCAAATGTTTTCATCAATAAGAGAGGCCATTCTAGTTACAAGTATTTAATAGGCAAAATTTTAATATTGTTTGGGCAAATGCTGATAGAAGAAATAAAACTTAAATAAGAGAACACAGATAAAAAGAAGTCACCAGCCAATGACTAGTCACTGTTACACAATCTTTTCTTATCATTTAATTTTAATTCACTCACCACAAAAGAGGACAGAATGGATGTGCACAAGAAGAATTCCAGCTTATCCAGCTCACAGAGCACAGGGGTCCCAGGCCTAGACAATACTGACAACTTCTCATGGCCCAAATTCACTGTGGTCCAACAACGAGCTTCCATGAGGCCACAATGGACAAAGCTCCCTGGATAAAGGGTCTGGAACCCCAGAAATAAATGCTGCTGCATTCTCCACTAAGAATTAAAAGGATATAACCCGAGTGACCATAAACTTCTCTGACCACACTCAGAGCTAAATAGTTGGCTCTACTGGAGGTACAACCCAGGCATTGTGCCAATGTGTATCAGGGCAAAGGCAAACTCCAAAGAATCCAACTCAGAGGATATAGTCTTTCCAGTCACCAGAGAAGGAGGCCTGCTCTGCCACAGGGACAAACCAAGAGATCCTAAGATCTCTTGGGCAAAAAGGTCCAAGGTGATTCCAATATCTGAATCATAAGCAAGAAAGCAGAAGGAAGCTGAGAAAATTGATAAGAACAAACCTTGTGATCACTTCCACAAGCAAAATTTCTGAGTAGAAGGAAATGAGATGCTACAAAACAGAGGCAATCATCTGGGAAAACTTCAAACAAAATTTTGTTACCCTTCCAGGTCTTGCCTCAACAAACAGACACTGGTTCTCATTGCACCAAATGAATTAAATACTGCACATCAGCAGGATGCCCTGTGGCAAGGGTCTTGACAGGAGTCAAGAGGTTTTATACCTGATTCTGAAAAGCTGTGTGAACTCTGGACCTCTATTCTCCCACAGCAAAATTGTAGATGACTCTCTAGTTCAAGAAATACTGTGATAAATGTAATATAACTTGGCAGGGGGGAGAGGGTTCCAACTGCTTTACAGAAAAGCTATTAAAAATGTAACAATGTTGTTTTCCTATCTCTTATCTGTGATGTGTAGAAAGGAAAAAAGAATAAAAGCAATGATATATTTTCTTTTAAATCTCTTGTCTTAACTTCTTTTTCAATTAAAAGTAATTGTAGAAAGCAAATACTACCTGAATCACATTTTCCCCTGCCTCTACCTAAAGAAAGACCATGAAAAATAAAAGTCACAAAATGCATATCTCAATGCAACAGTTGTTCAGAATAAAAACATTAACAACTATCCTAACCCAACACTGCCAGTTCTGCAGGACTCAAGCTTATCTGTTCCAAATGGATAGGTTTGAAATGTAGACAGAATGCAAAAAGTCCATCCGACCCAGAACATTCTGTTTATCCCTCAGTCTTTTTATTACAGAGCCTCAATGTAATCTGACTGATTTCCTCTCTCTCAAACTCTACCCATCTTTAAAATAGGTTAAAATGCTATTTTTTTCTCTTGTTTTTGGTTGTCCCAGGGATGGAACCCAGGGCCTCAGACATTGTGGGCAGGCTCTTTATCACTAAGCCACATCCCCAGCCACCCTTCCCACCCACCCCCCCCCTTTTTTTTTTTTGAGACAGAGTTTAAGTTGCCCATTATAGCCTCCAACTTGCAATCCTCCTGCCTGGGATTACCAGCATGTGCCATTAAACCTGGTTGGAAAATAATGAGATCATATTAAGTCCCTCAAAACGATTACTCAGGTCTGAAACAAAATAAAAAAAGAAGATATGGGAGGCTGAGATAGGGGACCACAAGTTGGAGGCTAGCCTCAACAACTTAGACCTTATCTCAAAATAAAAACTAAGCTGGGTACAGTGGCAAATGCCTGTAATTCCAGCAGCTTGGGAGACCGAGGTAGGTGGATCATGAATTCAAACCCAGCCTCAACAACTTTGTAAGGCCCTAAGCAACTTAGCAAGAGCCTATCTCAAAATAAAAATTATAAAGGGCTGGGAATATAGCTTAGAGGTTAAGCACTCCTGAGTTCCATCCCTGGTACAAAATGATAATAGATAGATAGATACATACATACATACATACATACATACATACATACTAAAAGGACATATAGCTCAGTGGTAAAGTGTCTCTGGGTTAAATATCCAATCCAAAAAAAAAAAAAAAAGAAATCTGAACTTCAAAACTAATGAGCTAAGCCAAGAGGAAAGGAAGAAGGAAGAGAGGAAGGTAAGATAACAAGGAAGGAGGAGCCCATTAGAATAATTTTAAGTATATCTCCAAGAAGAGAAAATACACAGAAACACAAAGAAAACAAAAAAATGAAAGGCCCGAGAAACTGCAAATGTGGCTAAACAAAGAAGGCCTATTTCAGAAGAAACGATTTGTTAGCAAAAGCAAAAATACCTGCTGCTGATGTAATGTGGTAAGTCTTACAGTAAAACAAGGATCAGAACAGCTATGCCATAACCAAGATCAATCTACAGCAAACTGGACTATCAGTTAGTTATAAAGATTCATTATAACATGAGGTCTCAAGAAAGCAAATATGAAGATCCCACTCCTGAAGGAGATTATAAATTTTCTGCTTCAAAAGCTAGCAACATGGAAACCACACTGGGAAAACAAAAGCAGCACATTCAGAAAACCACTAGGGCACTGGGTCATGATGTGGAGAAGGCCCCCCAAAGGAGCCTCAGGAAGATGTGAGACTCCATGAGAGACCAACACAAGCATCCCAGGTCTTTAAATCCCAAGAGCAGACAGGGTCTGAAGACTCACCCTGCAAGAAGAAAACACGAAAGGAGAGGGAGTACTTCACATGTGAGTACTTAGGGCAACTGTTTTTTCTCCTTGAGAGCAAAAATAAAGTGATAACCTGGAAGGTCTGCAGAAAACTGCCCACATTTTTAGACTGCAAAGATACAGGAAATAACAGAAACATGACTGCATCACTATAGTAATGCTATTTTAAGTTCTTGGGGTATAAATCAAGGAGTGGGATAGGTGGGTCAAATGGTGGTTCCATTTTTTGGTTCCAAGTTTTCTGAGGAATCTCCACACAGTTTTCTAGAGTGATTTCACCAATCTGCAGTGCCACTGGTAATGTATGAGTGAACTTTTCCCCCCACATCCTGGTCAACATTTATTATTACTTGTGTTCTTGATAATTGCCATTCTGACTGGAGTGAGATGAAATCTCAGTGTAGTTTTGATTTGCATTTCTCTAATTGCTACTGATGTTGAACATTTTTTCCTATATTTGTTGACCATTCATATTTCTTCTTCTGTGAAGTGTTTGTTCAGTTCCTTAGCCCATTTACTGATTGGGTTATTTGGGGTTTTTGTGTGTGTTAAGTTTTTTGAGTTCTTTATATATCCTGGAGATTAGTGCTCTATCTAAAGTGCAGGTGGTAAAGATTTTCTTCTATTCTATAGGCTCTCTCTTCACATTCTTGATTGCTTCCTTTGCTGTGAAGTAGCTTTTTGGTTTAATACCATCCCATTTATTGGTTCTTTATTTTACTTCTTGCACTTTAGGAGTCTTGTTGAGTAATTCAGTTCCTAAGCTGACATGATGGAGATTTGGGCCTACTTTTTCTTCTTAGAAATAAATGGATAAATGGATTTACAATAGGCAAGGTTAATAAAATTAAATAAAAAAACCAATCTTAGGGAGGAAACAAAATGGAATTTGACTACTGAAGTTCATTATCACTATCAAAATATATATATAACATAACTGGAATCATGTATTAGTCTGTTTTGTGTTATTACAACACAATACCTGAGGCTGGGTACTTTTTACAGAAAAGATGATTATCTGGCTTACAGTTTTCAGACTGAAAGTCCAAGATGAGGCAGTACCATCTGTTTGACCTCTGAAAAGCACCTTCTAAATGTACCACAAGACAGCAGATGTCATCATGGCAGAAGTATGTGCAAGATGAAGAGGGTCCTGGTTCACTCTTTTTTAAATTTTATTTATTTATTTATTTGTTTGTTTGTTTATTTGTTTATTGTAGTTATAGATTAATACAATTTCTTTCTTTCTTTATCTTTATCTTTATGTGGTGGTGAGGATCGAACCCAGGGCCTCACACATGCTAGGCAAGTGCTCTACCAATGAGCTAACACCAGCTCCCTGGTTCACTCTTTTACAACCAACTATTCTCACAGGAATCAACCCACTCCAAATACCAACATCAATCCTTTCCAATGGCAGTGCTTTCATGACCTAACTACCTGTAGGCCCCACCTCTTAAAGATCTACCACCTCAGTACATTACACTGGGGACAAGCTTCAGCACATGAACTTTTGGGGGACAAACTGTATCCAAGCCTTAGTGAGTTACAAATAATTGATTTATATAATAAGGTATTTTTAAATGTTTTTTATCAGTCCATGTAAGTCAAAGTTAATAACAAAACAAACACTAAATATAAGAAAGAGAATCACTCAATATGTCCAATACCACTTTAACAATTATACAGATTCATCTTTTAATAAATATCAAGTAGGCACTAGCTTAAGAAAATGGATGAGGCTATAAAAATTAATTTGATATTGTTCTAATTTCAAGAAATTAGTAGGAGAAATTATTCAGGATCTATCTAGATAGAAGAGATAAATGAAACTGCTGGGGATTAGAAAAATCAGAAAAATATTTTGAACCAAAAAAGTGTAAGTAGGAGGGGAAAGCAGAGGAAAGAGTCAAAGATGACAAGTTGCAATCGTAGGGAAAACTCAAGAAGTTGGTACCTACCACAGACAGGCGCAGGACACAGGGAAAGAACAAATTAATAGGGGAACTTGATGTGTTTAATGTTTAGTTTGAGCACAAGTCTGAAAAGATATAGGAAAAAACAAACCCTTGCTCTCTTACACAGTCACTCAACACTTCTGTCACTAGATTGGGGGCTCGGTCCTCATGCACCCAGCAATCAGTTCTCCCATGGACACCAGCTGGGTATCTTCTACTTCAATTCAGTTCTGACACTCTGGAGAGAGGATCAAATTCCACAGGTTAAAGGCTTAGTACCACAAGAGAGCCACCACTTGGGACTCCAATGACAAGTACCAGGAGGTCAACTATACTTCTGACCAAATGACTATAAATTGGGGTTCCTACTACTCCCTCCTTGGTTTCAGTTGATTTGCTAGAGTGGCTCACAGCACTTAGAGAAACAAGTATGAATGGCCAGATGAAGATACATATCGAGGTTTGGAAGGGTCTCAGGCTTAGGAGTTCCTATTCCCGTGCAGTCAGGCACACTACTCTCCAAAACTTGGAAACGTTCACCAACTCAGAAGCTCACCAAACCTCTTGGGTCAGGGATTTTTGTGGAGGCTTCATCATTCAAGTATGATCAGTCTTTAACTCTGCTATCAGTCCCTGTCTCCTCTTCAGAGAACGGAAGTTAAAGCAGAAATTTCCAAGCTTATGATCACGACTGGGGGCATTTGGTGACCAGACTCCACCAAGAGTCCATCTCATTAGAACAAAAGATGTTCCTATTACTCAGGAAATCCCAGAGCACGTAGAAGCTCTGCATCAGGAATTAGGACCAAAGACCAAATGTTAGAATGAAAGATTCTCCTGCACCCTTATCTAAGGAGTCCTGCCTTTAGAAGAGGGCAGGGGGCAGAGGCCAAACAAGGGAACAAGAGGTTCTCCTACCACCCGGGCAATTACACGGATTTTAGGAGCTCTGTGCCAAGGACTGGGGACAGAGCCCATATTACATCATTTTACAATAAGGCATTAGTGGGAAATCTACAGGGACTGCGGAACCCCTGAGGTTTAGAGATGCAGAGGGAGGCAGGACCAGAGGAAGGTCATGGAGATGACAGGTAAAACTTGAGAGTTTATTAAATTGTGAGGATGAGGACAGGTTCTTAGGGGAGGTTGGAAGAATTAAGTAGAGACGGTGGGAAAATAAGGGAACCCCAGTGGCATGAAGTCAGAGGAGATTTTTAGGAAAGGAACAAAGGACAGTATCAAGAGACGGTGTTGTGAGGATGAGGTCTCTAGCTCAGTGGGCCCCTCTGAGGGCACTGAGGTTGAAGGGGAGAGCAAGTCATCAGGCATGAAAACACTGGCCCATGGCCCCTGCTTAACAAGGCTAGTGATCCAGGGAGGGAGAGAAGCTCTAAGAACAGCAACAGCTAAAAAAGGTCTTTTGTCCTCATGTTTGGTGCTCTTTCTTTTTCCTTTAAAGAAAGAGTATATCAACATGACTGCTAGCAGTGAGAAAAAGATTAAGCAGATGAGAACATATTAAAGTAACAGAGAGAAGGGGGATAAACAATGAAGCCAACAGGAGGGGCTGGTATGAAAATTCTAAGTGGCAAGGCTGGGATTATACCTCAGTGGTACAATGTGTGCCCAGCCCCTCAGTTCAATTCCCAATCCTATTTTTAATTTTTATTTTTTGATACCAGAGGCACTTAATCACAGAGCCATAACCCCAGCCCTTTTTTATTTTTTTGATACAGGGTCTCACTAAGTTGTGTAGGGTCTTGCTACGTTGCTGAAGTTGGCCTCGAACTTGCAATCCTCCTGCCTCAGCCTCCCAAGTCACTAGAATTATAGGCATCCACCATTACACCCAGCCTTCCCAATGCCATTTTAAAAGAAGATTATAAATGAAAGTCTTAGCCTTGGAGAAGAGGAAGGACAACTCTTTCTAGAATAAAAGAAGGAAGACAGGTCATGTAAGTGGTGCACATTGGTCATCCTAGCTACTCTAGAGGCTGAGGCAGGGGGATCAATAGCTTGAGGCCAGCCTGGGCAACCTAGCAAGAGTATGTAGTTCAGTGTTAGAGTACTTGGGCAAGGCCATAGATTCAATCTCCTGTATCATAAAAGAAAAAAGTAAAGAAGGAAGACAGAATAACTAGAAGTCATTTCAATAGGATAGGAAGTATACATAGCCTGACTTTAGTGAAGTACAAAGCAATATCTACAGTGCAGATAACAAGTTTAGAGTTTATACAATGAGGAAAGAATCAGAATGGATACTATGAAAATTAGCTCTTTTCTTTTTTTTTTTTTATTGGTTGTTCAAAACCCTACAAAGCTCTTGACATATCATATTTCATACATTAGCATACATTAGCTTCAAGTGAGTTATGAACTCCCTTTTTTACCCCAAGTACAGATTGCAGAATCACATGGGTTACACATCCACATTTTTACATAATGCCATACTAGTAACTGTTGTATTCTGCTACCTTTCCTATCCTCTACTATCCCCCCTCCCCTCCCCTCCCATCTTCTCTCTCTACCCCTGCTACTGTAATTCATTTCTCACCTTGTTTATTTTCCCATTCCACTCACAACCTCTTATATGTAATTTAGTATAACAATGAAGGTCTCCCTCCGTTTCCATGCAATTCCCCTTTTCTCTCCCTTTCCCTCCCACCTCATGTCTCTGTTTAATGTTAATCTTTTCTTCCTGCTCTTCCTCCCTGCTCTATTCTTAGTTGCTCTCATTATATCAAAGAAGACATTTGGTATTTGTTTTTTAGGGATTGGCTAGCTTCACTAAGCATAATCTGCTCTAGTGCCATCCATTTCCCTGCAAATTCCATGATTTTGTCATTTTTTAGTGCTGCGTAATACTCCATGGTGTATAGATGCCACATTTTTTTAATCCATTCATCCATTGAAGGGCATCTGGGTTGGTTCCACAGTCTAGCTATTGTGAATTGTGCTGCTATGAACATCGATGTGGCAGTATCCCTGTAATACACTCTTTTAAGGTCTTCAGGGAATAGTCCGAGAAGAGCAATAGCTGGATCAAATGGTGGTTCCATTCCCAACTTTCCCAGGAATCTCCATACTGCTTTCCAAATTGGCCGCACCAATTTGGAGTCCCACCAGCAATGTACAAGAGAACCCTTTTCCCCACATCCTCGCCAGCACTTGTTGCTGTTTGACTTCATAATGGCTGCCAATCTTACTGGAGTGAGATGGTATCTTAGGGTGGTTTTGATTTGCATTTCTCTGACTGCTAGAGATGGTGAGCATTTTTTCATATACTTGTTGATTGATTGTATGTCCTCCTCTGAGAAGTGTCTGTTCAGGTCCTTGGCCCATTTGTTGATTGGGTTATTTGTTATCTTATTGTCTAATTTTTTGAGTTCTTTGTATATTCTGGATATTAGGGCTCTATCTGAAGTGTGAGGAGTAAAAATTTGTTCCCATGATGTAGGTTCCCTATTTACCTCTCTTATTGTTTCTCTTGCTGTGAAAAAACTTTTTAGTTTAAGTAAGTCCCATTTGTTGATTCTTGCTATTAACTCTTGTGCTAGATGCAGAGTCTCTGATTTGATATCAAGGTCCTTGATCCATTTTGAGTTAACTTTTGTGCATGGTGAGAGGAGGGGGTTCAGTTTCATTTTGTTGCATATGGATTTCCAGTTTTCCCAACACCATTTGTTGAAGATGCTATCCTTCCTCCAGTGCATGCTTTTAGCCCCTTTATCAAATATAAGATAGTTGTAACTTTGTGGATTGATCTCTGTGTCCTCTATTCTGTACCATTGGTTCACCCGCCTGTTTTGGTACCAGTACCATGCTGTCTTTGTTACTATTGTTCTGTAATATAGTTTGAAATCCGGTATCGCTATACCGCCTGATTCGCACTTCCTGCTTAGAATTGCTTTTGCTATTCTGGGTCTTTTATTTTTCCATATGAATTTCATGATTGCTTTCTCTATTTCTACAAGCAATGCCTTTGGGATTTTGATTGGCATTGCATTAAACCTATATAGAACTTTTGGTAATATCGCCATTTTGATGATGTTAGTTCTGCCTATCCATGAACAGGGTATATTTTTCCATCTTCTAAGATCTTCTTCTACTTCTCTCTTTAGGGTTCTGTAGTTTTCATTGTATAAATCTTTCACCTCTTTTGTTAGGTTGATTCCCAAGTATTTTATTTTTTTTTGAGGATATTGTGAATGGAGTGTTTTTCCTCATTTCCGTTTCAGAAGTTTTGTCGCTGATATACAGGAATGCCTTTGATTTATGCGTGTTGATTTTATATCCTGCCACTTTGCTGAATTCATTTATTAGTTCTAGTAGTTTTTTTGTAGACCCTTTTGGGTCTTCTAGGTATAAAATCATGTCGTCCGCAAACAGTGATAATTTAAGTTCTTCTTTTCCAATTTTTATGCCTTTAATTTCTTTCGTCTGTCTAATTGCTCTGGCCAGTGTTTCGAGAACTATATTGAATAGAAGTGGTGATAGAGGGCATCCCTGTCTTGTTCCAGATTTTAGAGGGAATGCCTTCAATTTTTCTCCATTCAGAATGATGCTAGCCTGAGGCTTAGCATAGATAGCTTTTACAATGTCAAGGTAATTTCCTGTTATCCCTAGTTTTTCTAATGTTTTGAACATAAAGGGATGCTGTACTTTGTCAAATGCTTTTTCTGCGTCTATCGAGATGATCATATGGTTCTTATCTTTAAGTCTATTGATGTGGTGAATAACATTTATTGATTTCCGTATATTGAACCATCCTTGCATCCCAGGGATGAATCCTACTTGATCATGGTGCACAATTTTTTTATGTGCCTTTGTATCCGATTCGCCAGAATTTTATTGAGGATTTTTGCATCTAGGTTCATCAGGGATATTGGTCTGTAGTTTTCTTTCTTTGAGGTGACTTTGTCTGGTTTCGGAATCAACGTGATGTTGGCCTCATAGAATGAATTTGGAAGAGCTCCCTCTTTTTCTATTTCCTGAAATCACTTGAAAAGTATTGGTATTAATTCTTCTTTAAAGGTTTTGTAAAACTCTGCTGTATACCCATCCGGTCCTGAGCTTTTCTTGGTTGGTAGTCTTTTGATTGCTTCTTCAATTTCATCCATTGATATTGGTCTGTTCAAATTGTGTGTATCCTCCTGACTCAGTCTGGGCAAATCATATGTCTTAAGAAATTTATCGATGTCTTCACTATCTTCTATTTTATTGGAATATAGGTTTTCAAAATAATTTCTAATTGTCTTCTGTATTTCTGTAGCATCTGTTGTGATATTGCCTTTTTCATCCCGTATGTTAGTAATTTGAGTTCTCTCTCTTCTTCTCTTCGTTAGCATGGCTAAGGGTCTGTCAATCTTGTTTATTTTTTCGAAGAACCAACTTTTAGTTTTGTTAATTTTTTCAATAGTTTCTTTTGTTTCAAATTCGTTGATTTCCGCTCTGATTTTAATTATTTCTTGCCTTCTGCTGCATTTGCTGTTGTTTTGTTCTTCCTTTTCTAGGGCTTTGAGATGAAATGTGAGCTCATTTATTTGTTGGTTTTTCTTTTTTTTGAGGAATGACCTCCAGGCGATGAATTTCCCTCTTAAAACTGCTTTCATTGTGTCCCATAGATTCCGATAAGTTATGTCTGTATTTTCATTTATCTCTAAGAATTTTTTGATTTCCTCCTTTATGTCTTCTGTAACTCCTTGATCATTCAGTAACATATTGTTCATCTTCCATGTGATATAGGATTTTCCCATCCTTCTTTTATCATTGATTTCCAGTTTCATTCCATTATGATCCGATAAAATGCATGGTATTATCTCCACCCCTTTATATTTACTGAGGGTTGCCCTATGGCATAATATATGGTCTATTTTTGAGAAGGATTCATGTGCTGCTGAGAAAAAAGTATATCCACTTGATGATGGTTGATATATTCTATATATGTCAGTTAAGTCTAGGTTATTGATTGTGATATTGAGATCTATAGTTTCTTTATTCAACTTTTGTTTGGAGGATATGTCCAATGGTGAGAGAGGTGTGTTGAAGTCACCCATAATTATTGTGTTGTGGTCTATTTGATTCTTGAACTTGAGGAGAATTTGTTTTATGAACGTCGCAGCACCATTATTTGGTGCATAAATATTGATAATTGTTATATCTCTATGAAAATTAGTATAGAGTAACAATTAGAAATTTTTTTTAATTCCAGGAAGTTCTGAAGAATATGGAAAGGCAACTGTTAACTATGAACTTAACTATTTAATTAATTAACTTAAACTTCCTATTTAATTAAGTGAAGTAGAAAAAATAAACAGTAAGTGCTGGAGGTATAAGGTGTTTGCCTTGCATGCACAACACCCTGGGTTTGATTCTTAGCACCAAAGAAAATAAACAAACAAACAAGAGTGAAAGAAATACTGATGTTAAAATTTTTAGAAAACAAAATAAGCAATAAAATACTTTTTATCTTCAATCAAAAGCCTATTAGACTGGGCTGGAGTTGTGGCTCAGTGGTAGAGCGCTTGCCTAGCATGCATGAGGCACTGGGTTTGATCCCCAGCACCACATAAAAAAACTAAATAAACAAAAGTATAAATCACAAATTTTAAAAAGCCTAATAGACACTTTGGATTTTTTTATCTATCACTTACTCAAAAAATATGTTCATGGTTTCCAGTGCCTTGGGAGGCTTAGGTAGGAGGATTGCAAGTTCAAAGCCAGACTTAGCAATGGTAAAGTGCTAAGCAAATCAGTGAGACCCTGTCTCTAAATACAAAATAGGGCTGGAGATGTGGCTATGTGATTGAGTGACCCTAAGTTCAATCCCTGGTACACCACCGCCCCAGAAAAAAATGTTCATTGTTCATAGTTTTTTAAATCTCATCTTTTTCTCAGTATGGGGAGTTGAAACCAGAGCCTCACACATACTAGGCAAGCACTCTATCTACTGAGCTACATTCTCGGTTCTTTCAGTCCTTTTTAAAATCTTATTTTGAAACAGGGTCTAGCTAAGTTCCTATGTTAGTCTCAAATTCAAGATCCTCCTGAATCAGCCTTCCAAGCAGCTGGGACGCCACACTTAGTTAAAATGATCTAAGTGTGGTGAAATTTCCATTTTAAGCCACTTACTCTGGCTCCTGTTATGCCAGTTCTAGGAAATTAATACAAAGTCAAACATAAATTACAATACCATATTGAAGGGGTTCGTAACATGGTCTGAAATAAACATCCATTCACCTCATGTCCACTCTTAATAAATATTGACATTTGCCTAAATTCACTTCAGGTCTTTTTTTCAAAGGAATAAAATATTTCAAATATACTGCAATCCTATATTATCTTTTTTAAAATAAATATTTATTTTTTAGTTATAGGTGGACACAATATTTTATTTTTATGTGGTTCTGAGGATTGAACCCAGTCCCATAACCCCAGCCCTCCTATATTCTCTTTGCCAGACTCTTTTCTCCTTCTTCCTCCTCAGACACAGGCACTGATAAAAGAAGAGTATATCATGTCCAAATGTTTATGTTTAAATGCCAGTTTATACACAAACAATATGCAGTAACACTTGATGTCCTTAACTTTTTCATCCATAGGAAATGGTTATACATCTATTTTACTTTTTTTTTTACTTACCATATTTTTATGACTTGTTTACATTGATAGATGCAATTTTAGTTCATTGGTTTTAAGAGCTAAAAACAATTTTTAATTTTCCACTAATGCCTATAAGTAGACATGCAGGTTATTCTTCAACTTGTACTCTAATAAATGATGCTACTACCATTAACTTATCTTGCACATATCCCCTACACATAACCTAAAGTTTTCTTAATACTAGTTTTTTGAGTATAGTCCTTAAAAAGGAAATACTGGGTGTTCTATCTTTCCAATGCCTATTTCCTTAGGTAAATAACCTTTGTTATAGTATAAGAATATTCCCATAATTAACTAAAGGTTCTAAGTGAAGACAACTTATACTTATACCTTATACTTTCCATAGGAAAGAATTATATTCTATATTAGATTGTTTTATTTATTTATTTATTTGGTACTAGGGGTTGAACATTCAGCAACACTTTACTACTGAGCTATCACCCCAGTTCTTTTAATTTTTTATTTTGACATAGTATAAGCTCCTGAGACTGGCCTCAAACTTGTGAATCCTCCTATGTCACTAAGATTACAGGCATGCACTACTATACCCAGCTCCTGTTTTATTTTTAAACTCATCCTGGAATGTGTAATTCTCAAAGACATTTGGAATAAAAAGCAATATACTTCATTAATGAGAAATTACCTGGGTAATACCTTTAGACGACATAATTGCCTGATTGTAGAATATGCGGCCAAAGTGGTCTCGGTCTGGAAACGCATCAGCTTGTCGGGGTAAGTTGGCTCCTCCTGAGTCCACTGAACAAGGAAAATAAGATCAATAAGTGCATCTCCATCAGCAAAATATCTATGCACAGCAGATTTGTATGAATGATAGCATCACTTCTTAATCACAAAAAAACTCTTTCCCTATCTTTCCAAACTGTCCTAGAATCTTTATCACCAATCTCCCAACACAGCCAAAATGATTCAGTATTCCCCAAACCCATTAGACTTTCCTACTGCTGTGCAAAATTCTACACAAATCGTTTAGCATTCTCTCCTTGAGGACCCAGAAACTCTTAACCAGCTGAGCTAAAAAAGTACCTCTCCCTCTTCTAAACCAATACAGAAACCATCTACAGAATTCATGTGATAATTTATCACATATTGCCTTCTGATATTGATTCCATTGCAGACTGAAGTGGTAGATAAGAATGTCAGCCAAGTTCAAAATGGAGCTTGCTGCTTCATAGCTCTGTGATTACAGGCATGTTTCCTGGCCATTCTCTGATTTCTTACCCATGAAATGAAAACAATAGTAGCTACTAATTATAGTTGTTTTCAGGATTACATGAGAATGTACGCAAAGTGTTTGGTTCAGCACTTACTCTGAGTGCACACAGAGAAAAAAAAAAGTTAGCTAGTCCTATACACATTATTATTGCCTATAACCATTAAGTCTTATATGGTGATTTAACACATTACATTCTGTCTTCAATTAATTATGAACTTGCTAAAGCCAGAGATCACACAATACTCTGTGTCCTCTATGGTGTCTGGCCCAACACATTCAATTAACTGGGTCTCATATGCTACTTTCTTTTTAATATTTTTTAGTTGTTCATAGACCTTTATTTATTTATACGAAGTGCTGAGAATCGAACCCAGTGCCTCACACATGGCAGGCAAGTGCACTACCACTGAGCCACAGCCACAGCCCATCATTTGCTACTTTCTATATGTGCAAAGCAATTCATATTGCAAATCTATCAGGTAAATTAACTCCCCCCGCAAAAAAGATAAATATATCAGTACCTGTTCAAAGGCCTGCATAAACCAAAACTATGTGCTGGAGTTTTATTGGACTAAACTAATATCCAGGAAGTGCCTGTTTTAAACTGAAATACCCTTTGATTTATTTTATTTAATTTATTTATTTATTTTTGTACTAGGGATTGAACCCAGAGGTGCTTAACCACTGAGCCATATCCACAGCCCTCAGGGATTCACTAAGTTGCTAAGGGTCTCCCTAAGTTTCTGAGGCTGGCCTTGACCTTGCAATCCTCCTGCCTGAACCTCCCAAATCACTGGGATTACAGACATGCGTCATCACACCTCACCCCTTTGATTTAAATGTATTTTAATTTCAAATATGAATTTACTTTCGTGGGAAATTAAGTTTATCTTAAATTATATCTGTTCACATTATATAATACTCAAGCATTTAATATAACACCTGGCACTCGAGCTATCCATAAATACCAACCAGCTTTTTTTTTTATTTAAACCCTTTATGGTTAACAGAAAAACAATATGTATATGAAAAAAATCCAAACATATAGAGAAAAAACTGGCATGCACTAAAATGTTAGCAGAACTATTCCTCAGTAATATTATCATGGTAGTAGTTCTTATTTACTTTTTCTCCCAGAGTTCTGAGCAAAGAACATGCATTCTCTTGTTAATTATGGTAGAAATACTTCAGTATTTTTAAGTACCCATTGATGGTGTCATATATACAGTCTTGCCTTTTACCAACTAACAGTAGTGTTTTTACAACTCTTGTGACTTGCCCAGGTAGATGCAGGGGAGCCTGTTTTGCAGCGCAATTTCTTGTGCCCGCAGGTGTTTTTTCACTGTCACTGGGTAGTAGGAACCTCCTTTCACGGTGGCATCATTAGCAACAATCATGCACTCTACTCTGAAAGGCAAAAATTTTCATTGGAAAGAGAATACGAGATATGTCTTCAAAATCAAAGGCCAATTACAGCTCACTACAAGACACTCTGATGTAACCTTCAACTTCTATGACCACTAATAATTACTGAACAATCTTATGCCAAAAAGTAAGCTTCATTAGGGTTCACATATTCATTTATAAAATATGAGTACTTCTAACAAGTTCATACACTCATACTTGACTTTTAAAATGTCACCAGTCCCTACATAATTAGTAAAAAATTAAAACCTGAAACACATTTTCTTTCTTTTTTTTTTTTTTTTTTTTTTTTTTTTAACCAGGGATTGAACTCAGGGACACTCAACCACTGAGCCACATCCTCAGCCCTATTTTGTATTTAGATACAGGGTCTCTCTGATTTGCTTAGTGCCTCACCATTGCTGAGTGTTGAGAGCCACAGCCGAAGGGGCCCCAGCAAACTTTCAGACTGCCAGATGATGATTGGCTCACAGCAGCCCCAGCAACATCTAGCTGATTGGCTCCTCTACGGTGAAGCACATTGGGCTGTTTCCCTGCCCTTTCAGGCCACGGAGCTGCTCATTGGGGGACTTTTTGGCTCCACCCATGCGACCCAGCCAATCGGCCTCAAGAGGAAGAGGATTGTGGGAGGTGTGGAGGCTGGTGGTTGGGGAGTGTGGCTTGTGGGAAGCCGGTGGTGGCAGTTGGGCTCTGAGGGTTTTTTCCTGAGGAGCTGTTTTGTTTGGCGTGTGTGGTTCTAAAAATAAAGTTAGTTTCTTTTGACAAGTGGCTCCTGAATTGTGCCCAGCCAGACTGCAGCAGCTGAGGCTGGCTTTGAACTTGTGATTCTCCTGCCTCAGCTTCCAAATTGCTGGGATTTACAGGCTCACACCTACAATCTGTGCCCGGCCTAAAACACATGTTCTAATGGTTCTTCAATGAAAGGGTTCTAACAAGATAATCATAATACCAATCATAATACTATTAATCCAAGTCTCAAGGGCAAAGAATTCCCTCACAATAAAGCTTCAAATTTTCCTTTTGATAATTTGCAAAAAATAAAAACTGACCCACCAAGAGTACTAAGATTTTTGTGTGTGTGTTTTCAGAAGTTCCTCAATGTTACAGCCATTTTTTTTTTTAAAGCTAAAAGAAGTCTAAAATATACTTATCTTGCTTGAAGACACAATGGATGCAAACTTTAAAACAGTACACAAGTGACAAAAATCTGGGGGGCAAGGGAAGATTGACCTGCCTGGCATTGCCACAGAACCTTAAGATCAGAGGTTCGCTTGAAATCTGAGACAGCAACAGCATGTTTTTTACAAAATTCTACTTTTTAAATATTTAGTGTTGGTTGTTATTTTATGTTCCCTAGAATTCTAAAGATAATTCATTGACTCCCTATTGAAAATCAAGAAAAGCAACTGAACATCCAACATATAGTAGGGTTATGCTTTTCCTATTAGTTAGCAGGGCTCCATACAAGATAAACAAGTCTCTTCTCTGAGCATCAGTTTTATTCACTAGATCACATAAAACCTTTTTCTACATTACAAGTAGCATTTTATTTAGAGTGGAATGCAAATTTTTAATAACTTTACCATTAAACATATAAAACTTTTCTCTTTTTTTGGTACCAGGGATTGAACCCAGGGGCACTTTACCACTAAGACACCCCAGCCCTTTACATATTGTATTTAGAAACAGGGTTTCACTGAGTTGCTTAGGTCTCACTAAGTTGCTGAGGCTGGTTTGAACTCACAATCCTCCTGCCTCAGTCTCCCGAGCCGCTGGGATTACAGGCATGTACCACTCCAAACATATAAAACTCTGAAGGAAATTTAGGCTTATGGCAGGTTGCTGAGCCATGACTCCACACTGATAGAAAATGTGTTCACACGTCCCAGCTCATGGGTGACACACCCAGAAAAGCTTAAGAAGCTCTGGTACTACAAGGAAGCCAGGCTGTGAAGTCAGAAAAAGCTCAACTGGCTCTGCCATTTTCTAGATATGTGACTTTGAACAAGAGACATAGTCCACTTTTGCAAATGTATTAAAAGATCACAGACAGGAGCTGGGGTTGTAGCTCAGTGGTAGAGTGCTTGCCTAGCATGCGCAAGGCCCTGGGTTTGAACCTCAGCACCACATAAAAATAAATAAATAAAATAAAGGTATTATGTACAACTTCAACTAAAAAAAATACTTAAAAAATTAATAATTTTAGATTTTTAAGTACTATGAACATATAATAAAATAAGGCAATGTTGTTTAATTATTATAATAAGATATCACAAAACAAGGTAAAAGATGCAATCAAACATAGGGCTGGGGACATAGCTCAGTGGTAGAGCTCTTGCCTCAAATGCATGAGGCCCTGGATTCAGTCCCCAGTACCAGAAAAAAAATAATAAAATCAAAACATAAAAACACCAACCAAAAAAAAAATAACAAAGATGCAATCAAATATGGTAAATAATATAATAAAACAAGTTAATTGTGGTGGGGGCTATGATAAGATAAAATGGTTGAGGAATAAAAATAACAGCTACCACCCATATGCACTAGTACTGTCCTAAGGCACATGAGATATCTCATCTTACAGAAACAGGCACAGAGAAATTGGACAACACTAGGCAACTAAAGTGTTATAATAAAAGACTGAGGTGAGAAAAGTAGGGAGGGATCATATCTGACATGGACTTTATAAGCCATAAAAAGGCTTATAAAGTCCAGAAAGATGGGATGCTGTACAATTACTCTTTGACTAGTCACTATCTCAGGCAAGCAGTCCTTGAATGAAACTGGCTTATAAATAAATTCCATATAAGTTTCCTCATTAAATGTCTTAGTATCTACTTCAGAAATTATAAAGGAACCTGTGATAATGAGAAATACATACTTTGGTGCTCCCCCACTCCATTCCTGCCACAGAACTCTTAAAACCCTTGCAATTTCTGGGTGCCAGGAACAACTTTTGGTGTTCCTAAGTGCCTTTCAATCACACCTGAGTTTATGCTAATGCTATGAACTATGATTTGGATGAGAGTTCCCCAAAGGTCCATGTGTTAAAAGTTTGGTCCCTGAGTGGTAGCACTATTGAGAGGTGATGGAATCTTTGGGAGATAGGACCTTGTGGGAGGTCCTTATGTCTTTGAGGGTGTGCCCCAAAGGGTCTTGTGAAACCCGATCCATCCTCTCTCTTCCTGCTCCAATTAAAGATGTGAGCAGTTTGCTCTAGCACATGCTCCCCACCACTGCTATCCATAGCCCTCATCAGAACTGAGCTGATGCAGGTGCCATGCTTTGGAACCTCCAGAAATGTGAACGAAAATAAACCTGTCTTTAATTCATAAATAGCCTCTCTCTGATAACCTCATTGTAGTAACATGAAGCAGGCTACTAAAGTTAGCATTTTTAGTGCACATGCATTTGACTACATAAGGTCAGATGTGGAATTTTCCATCTGTGGCATGGAAAATATCATATAAAATTACCTTTGAATTATGTGTATAAGGTGTGGTGTACATGAAACATAAGTGAATCTCACATTTAGACTTGGTTCCCACCCCAAAAATATCTCATTAAATATGCAAATATCCCAAAATCTGGAAAAAAAAATCTGCAATCAGAAACACCTCTGTTCCCAAGCATTTCAGAAAGGGAACACTCAATCTTTAATAAAATATAAATACAGTCATGCACCACATAATAATTTCTCAGTTAACAACAGACCACATACACAATGGTGATCCTTTAGGATTACACTGTCTAGCAGCATCATAGAGCCATAGCTCTATGATGTTCACATAACACATTTCTCAAATCATCTCATAGTTTTTAAGCAACGCATGACTGTATACACAAGGGGAACAAAATGGAAGAGCATGTTCTAAGGTATTGACAGTCATTACAACAAGAGATATGATAAAGGGCAATTATTCTACTTAATTATGTATTTCCATAACATAGGAATTATTTTAATTTTGCATTAAAAATGTCTCCATTCTGGGTGAATATTAAGCAAAGAGTCATGGGGGAAACTTGGGAGTAAAAATCAAGGAAGAAGCAACAATGGTAAATGTCTATAGCTGCAGGCATGGATCATGGGGAGAAGGTGGAGGAACACACCATAAAGCAACATCTGTGTCAAAGTCAAGTGTGCCAGGCTGAGTCAGACTGAGATCAAAACCATGTTACTCTCTAAGCCTGCATCCTCTGCACAATGGTGAGGACTATGATAGCATCCATGCTCACACAGCTGCCGTGAGGATGAAGACAGGCAATCACTACAATGCCTGGCATAATACCTACGTGGTAAATAGGACCACATTCAGAAACATATACAAATAAATTTAACATTGAGGAATCTAGAGTCCCTGAGCCTACAGTGGTTCTCAAACTTAAGCATCCAAGAACTATTAAGCAACATATGTTGCAGGACTTGTTAAAATGCAGACTGCAGGGCCTCACCCCAAGCATTTCTGAATTAGTACTTCCAGGAAGACTGGAGAATCTGCTTTTTTTCTAATAAGTTCCCAAGTGATGCTGATGCTGCCTGGGGACCAAACCTGAAAAAATATTCCTCTAACAAAATGGTTATCACCCCAGGTGAGCAAGAGATTGCCTAGGGAGCCTTTGAAACTACACGTCAATCCCACACATAGGAATGCTGATTCAGTGGGAGGTCTGAATTGGATCTCAGGAACTTTTGCTGGGGGTTTTTCCCTTCAATTTTTGTTTCTAAAGCTCCACAAATGAATCTAGTGCAGATCTGAGTAGGATAATCAGGTCCTAAATTATATAAATAGCACAAAGCTTGCATGCTAATATGCAAAGTAAGTGCTGGATGCCTGCATCTCGTCAAAGTCCTCTTCTTCCTGGGTACCATTATTATTGTTGTTGTTGTTGTTGTTGTTACAGCCAGGGATTGAACCCAGGGGCGCTCAACAATTGAATCACATCCACATCCCTTATTATTTTTAACTTTGAGACAGGATCTTGTTAAGTTGCTTAGGGCCTTGTTAAGTTGCTAAGGCTGGCTTTGAACTCCTCCTGCCTCAGCCTCCCAAGATGCTAGGATTACAGGTATGTGCCACCGTGCCCAGGTGACCCTCATTACTGAGCTTTAGGTAGAATACTCACCCTGATACTCTTCCAATGCCTGTAATGATGCCACCTGCGGGGACTTCCTCATTACCATATAACTGGTAACCTGCAAACTGGGATAATTCCAGAAACGGAGACCTGAAAGGAAAAAGAACATTTTTTAATTAGTGTCTATATATATATATATATATATATATATATATAACATATGTGTGTGTGTGACTATATAGATATAGTCATAATATACATTTTTAAGAAAAGGAAAACTGTTTTTTCAAATATGCATACTATACATAAAATCTATAAAAAGAGTTGGGCACAGTGAAACATGACTATAATTCCAGCTACTTCAAAGGTTAAGGCAGGAGGATCACAGTTCAAGGCCAGCCTGGGCAAATTAATTAGATTCTGTCTAAAAAATAAAAAGGGCTCGGAAAGTACCTTAGTGGTAGAATACCCCTGGGTTCAATCCCAAGTATCACAGGAAAAAAAAAATTCTACAATAGCCCCCCATTTCTCTTAAAGAAAGAGCCAAAACCTTTACAATGGCCTACAAGGCCCTCTTAACTCCAACCCCATCTCCTATTAGTCTCCCCTTCATTCCCTCAATGCCAAACACAATGATCTCCTGGACATCAGCATACCTAGCATACATCCCACCTCTGGGCCTTTGCCCTGCTTGCTTCCTCTGCCTGCAACATTTGTCCCAGCTATTTATAGGGCTATCTCTTGTCCCTCCTTTAAATCTTTGCTCAAATGTCAACTTCTCAAAGAGGTCTACCCTAACCATCCCACTTAAAACTACAACTTGTCCATCATGGTCTCTCCCTTACTCTGGTCTATCTTTTCTTTTCCCCACAATACTTGTTACCTTCTAGCATAATGTATAACTTAAAACATATATTATTTATCTTCTGTCTCCCTCTACCATAATATAAACTCCAGTAGGGCAAAACTCTTCATTTGTCTTGTTCATTGACGTTTTATTAACGTCAAAAACAGTGCCTGACACACAGTAGACTCCCAATAAACCTTTGCTGTTTGAATTTTATAAGAATCAAAATTCAAACTGGGCGTGGTGGCATATGCCTGTAATCCCAGCAGCTTGGGAAGCTGAGGCAGGAGGATGGTGATTTCAAAGTCAGCCTCAGCAACTTGGTGAGGCCTTAAGCAACTCAGTGAGACCCTGTCACTAAATAAAATACAAAAAAAAAAAAAAAGGTCTAGGATGTGGCTCAGTGACAGTTTCCCTGAATTTAATCCCAGATACCAAAGCAAAAAAAAAAAAAAAAAAAAATATTTATAACACCATCTAATAAAGTACCACAGAACAGAAAACACTGTGTCAGCACTGGGTAGGTACCAACCCTGGGTCTATAAGGGTGTCGACTCTTTCTCTGGGTAACAGTTTTCCTCTTGCTGTGTGCAGTGCTCGGGCTTTCTCACTACCTCCTAGAATAAAAACATGATTAGATAGATCAGACCTATAATATATAATCCTCAAGGAAAAATATAATCCTCAAGACAAAGCAAGGCACTCTTATTTATTTTTTTAATATTTATTTTTCAGTGGTAGTTGGACACAATACCTTTATTTTATTTACTTATTTTTATGTGGTGCTGAGGATTGAACCAAGGCCTCCAACGTGCTAGGCAAGCGCTCTACCACTGAGCCACAACCCCAGTCCCCAGCCCCAAAGCAAGGCACTTTTAAAAAGTTCAATATATCTTATAAGAAACAGCTAATTTTTCAGTTCAGTCACTCAACTTGCCAGCTACCAATTTTCTGAAGTAATTAAAGAAACAGGATTTTGTTTTGTTTTGTTTTCAAATCAATCTATCTCTGATCCTAGAGTATATCTTTTACATGTTCTGAATTCACTAGTAATTATAAAAAGTTACTCAGTATTTTCTTTGCAACTCATTCATTGCAAAAACTGCCTCATTGCCACTCTGTTAAATATTTACCACATGTATCTAGCATTATACTAAGTCCTAGAAAAAATATGAAAATTCCTGTTTTCATTTGGATGAGGTAAAAGCATCATTGAGAAATTACTTGCCCAAAAGGCAAGTGAAGACTTATGTAAAAGTGACATTAGTGACCCACAACACTTTAAGTCTGCAAATGGGAGAACTAAACACCTTTACAGCAATTAGAAAATCCCCTTTTGTTAGTCTCTTGACTCAGAAATGGTCTTTGGTATTTCACAACATTACTTACATCTTAATAGACAAAATCACAGTAATTAAAGAGATGCTAGGGTAACCTGACCAGACTACTTAAGGCCAAAGGGCCCCAACCTCACATACCCCTCCTGGGCTGAGGCCTTAATGTCTTGGGAGTATCTATGACCCACTCTCTGTGAACCAAAGTATCAAGCAGTACCTTAAAATGTTCATTTTCTTTATTTAATATTTATTTTTTAGGTATAGATGGACACAATGCCTTTATTTTATTTTATTTATTTATTTTTTTTTTTAAAGAGAGAGTGGAGAGAGAGAGAGAGTGAGAGAGAATTTTTTTTTTAATATTTATTTTTTTTAGTTTTTCGGCAGGCACAACATCTTTGTTTGTATGTGGTGCTGAGGATCTAACCCGGGCCACACGCATGCCAGGCAAGCGCGCTACCGCTTGAGCCACATCCCCAGCCCCGCCTTTATTTTATTTACTTATTTTTATGTGGTGCTGAAGATGGAACAGGGCCCCGCCCATGTTAGGCGAGGGCTCTACCGCTGAGCCACAACCCCAGCCCCTTAAAATGTTCGTTTTCATTGCTGCCCCCAAAATGGTCTCAATATAGTCTCTGTATAATGCAAAACTCAACTATTTAAGAAAGCCATTTCTTTGTTTACTTGGGTAAGAAAATAAGTTTCTATCTATTTCAAACAGGCTTCCAAATACAACCTTTTTTCCAAACAAGGACTCTTTGATGTACCTAAAGGATTTTTTTTTTTCCTGAAGAGGTACATGGCATATTTTTAAGACCAAATCTATCTTCAAGTTACCAAGAAAATTACATCATACATCTAATCTTCTTCTTCTTTTTTTTTTTAAAGAGAGAGAGAGAGAAAAAATTTTTTTAATATTTATTTCTTAGTTTTTGGCGGACACAACATCTTTGTTTGTATGTGGTGCTGAGGATTGAACCCGGGGCCGCACGCATGCCAGGCGAGTGCGCTACCGCTTGAACCACATCCCCAGCCCTAATCTTCTTTTAAAATGAAATAATCCTGGGAAGGAAAGACTTAGTGCTGCCCCCGACCAGCAAGGGCAGCTAAACTAAGGGTCACTCGAGTGAATTTCCTAAGGTATCAAATAAAACACAGACACACAATTTCCTTTAATTCAAGCCCCGGGACCACTCCTCTGCCCTTGGCCTCAAGCTCCCCAAATGGGAGATCGAGGAATGTAATGAGAGGCTGGTGGGAGAGAGCAAGATCGTTTGGGAGTGGACTTTTATTGGGGGACTCTGATTCTTTAGAAATTTCCATTCAATAGAGATCAAGAGGGGCAGGGTTACAAGGACAGGTAAGGTAACTTGACCCCTGGGGATGTAGGAAGGCAGGCCCAAGAATGAAGACACATTTGGCGATGGGGGCCATTGTCTACAGAATCACTTTGATGTAGCCAGATCATGGGAAGTGACCGACAGAGCCTCACCAATCAGGAAAGGAAAATGCTGGTCACATAATGTGGTGTCCTCCCACAACTTAGTTACAAAATATTGTGATTAAGTCAAATGGCTTTTCTCTTTTCTCCCAAGCACTGGTCAAGACCTTAAGGGATCATGTTTAGGGGTCAGGGAGAAAGAGACAAAGGGTCTCAAGACACTGAGGCCTCAGCCACGGGATGGGTACATGAGGTTGGAGCACTTGGGCCTTCCAAAAGGCAAAGGGGGAAAAAAAAGAAAGAAAAGGCAGAGGAAATTCTACAGAATATGGACACATTTAATATCTTGATTGTAGTTATGGTTTCCTGAGTAAACATACATGTCAAAATGGCTTTAAATTGCATACTCTAATGTAGTACTGTAGGTCAACTATACTTCAATTAAGTGTTTAAAAATAAATATTTAAAAAAGATAAACTCAGACACTGCAAGGAAACCAGGTTAGGGTGAGAAGCAGTGACATAAGAGCCCTTTCAGAGACATAAGAGAGGAAATGGAAGGCAGAAGTGGGTGACAAAAAGGTGCTAAGATATGCTTTAAAAAAAAAAAAAAGTACTTAAGCCAATATCATTTTCTTAATTCTGCCTAGAATTTGACCTTTTAATTTAGAGCAGCTGGTGAATTTTGGTTTCATTAGGAAGAACCAAAGTTTGGGTTAATCTTGATACAGACTTACAGAGCACAGAATGAAGCCCCTCTGCATTTAAACACGCATAGTAAACTGGGTTTGGTGGCGCACACTATAATCCCAGCAGCTTAGGAGGCTGAAGCAAGAGGATCATAAGTTTGAGGCCAGCCTCAGCAACTCAGCAAGAACCTGTCTCAAAATAAAAAATATAAAAGGGGGTGGGGATGTGACCAGGTTCAATTCCCAGTGCCAAAATTAATTAATTAAAATAAACAGGCATAGTATATTTGGACCACGGGACTGCACAACACAGGACCTCAGTTTTCCAAAGATTCTTTTTTAAACATTTTGTGTTAATTATCTCCATTCCCATAGACTTGGTGTCAGAAAACATGCTTTCATTAACCCCTCATTTAGATCAAACTCCCACTGCATGTAATTTACTGTTTTGCATTGATTCTCAGATAGGTAATCTGCTCACATTTTAACATCCCTGAGATCAGAAAGCATTTTACAATTTACAGCATCTTTCTATTGCTGTCTGACAAGGGGCAGTCATGACCTAGCTGTCTGCCTTTGCATGCACTAATGTCTAACTGTTGTCACTTCAACTGTACTGCACACACTGCTAGAACTCCACAAGTGGAATTTAACTTCCATTTTTAAACATCTTCAAAAAATTATGCAAGTCTTATCCTTAGATCATTAAAGGCCCCCTCTCCACTTCAACCATTAAGACCATTTGTGTTTTTCTACAGTCAAAAAGTTATGAGCCAGTGTAAAAACAAAGCACTTCTGATTTTATCAAAACACTTACTTCAATTAACTTGAATTAAGAAAAAAGCTTAGTTCTGGCTATTCTGAGTAACACCACAGGGGTAATCCTTTTCCCACCTACAGAAATGACTAAGTTACTCTTCATGCGTCCTACACGTTCCAACAACGATGAAGGGGGAGATCAAAGACAGAAGAGCCCTGAGAAACCTGAAACAAAGGCAGAGGTGAGAAAACAATAATGAACAAAAAAGAGGGCAAGAGTCAGCTATTTTGTCAACTTTATCTATCACAAGTTCTCTCTATTGAAAAACGTCAAGTGTTATTTATGAAACAACCTGAAACACCTGCTCCTTTATCCTGCCTGAAAACTATTTAGGAAATTGCATGAAATAAAAAATTAGGATGACTACAGAAACAGGAGAGGAAGGAAAATAAACAACATTCCCTAACTCTCGATCAATACCATCATTGCTAAACTAGCCTACGACCATTCACAGAACAAAATTAGAGAAGAAAATGCCCAGAGCAAGGTGCACAAAATCCCTTTAAACAACAAAACATACAAACATATACACACATGTTTTTCTGTTTAGGTTATTTTGAAACTGCCCAGAGGCCTATCAAAAACGTATGTTTGGGCTGGGGTTATAACTCAGTGGGTAGAGCACTCACCTCGCACGTGTAAGGCGTGCGAGGTGAGTGCTCTACATAAAAATAAAATAAAGGTACTGTATCCACCTACTATAAAAAAAATTTTTTTTAAAAAAAAATGTATGTTTAAGGTGTGCATGATGGTGCACGCCTGAAATCCCAGCAGCTCAGGAGGCTGAGGCAGGAGATCAGCAAAAGTGAGGTGCTAAGGCAACTCAGTGTCTCTAAAAAATACAGGGCTGGGGATGTGGCCCATGGTGGAGTGCCCCTAAAATCAATCCCTGATACACACCTCCCCTCAAAAAAATGTATGTTTAGAAATACACTGAAGTCAGGCACAGTGGCACATACCTGTAATTGCAGCGGCTTGGGAGGCTGAGGCAGGAGTATCATGAGTTCAAAATCAGCCTCAGAAACTTAGCAAGGACCTAAGCAATTTATTAAGACCCTATCTCAAAACTTTAAAAGCAAAAATTTAAAAAGGGGTCAGGGTGTGGCTCAGTGGTTAAGTGCCCCTGGGTTCAATCTCTGGTACTGCCCCCTCCTCCCAAAAAAGTATGTTTAGAGCAAGGGATGTAGTAGCACAGTGGCAAAGTAGTTCCCTCGCATACACTAGGCTCTGGGCTAAAACCCCAGTTCCGTTAAAAAAAAAAAAAATGTTTGGAAGGATTATTTATGGATGAATAGAGGCATCTTTTCAATGCCTGTTTTCAAGTTTCTATGAGAATATATTATTTTAAAATGTGTGTGTGCACATATGTCAAATATCTATCTGAATAGTTCAATTCTAGGTAAAACTGTGAAGTCCTAAGTCATCCTTTCTCCTGTCTCCCTATGTCACCTCCCCAGAGGGCCCTGCTCAGCCTTCAGGCAACCAGCCTTCACCTAGGCACATTAGAATCCACAGTCCTCAGCAGGAAGCGAATGGTGTCTGACCCCTCCCTGATTCAACCCACCTATCTTAATGTTCCAGGGCAATACTCATTCATCAAATCAAACTGGGTAACAGTTAGAACTATGGAAATACCACTCCCAACAAAACATGTTTTTATTTCAGTTAGAGTTTTGGCTTTTTTTCTGGAAACAAAGCCTTAATCTAAATGGCTTCAAGAGTATAAATTCCACTATGAATCAGCCTCCTTATATCAAAGAAAACATTCAGCATTTGGTTTTTTGGGACTGGTTAACTTCACTTAGCACTATCCTCTCTAGCTTCATCCATTTACCTGCAAATGCCATGATTTTATTCTCTTTTATTGCTGAGTAATATTCCATTGTGTATATATGCTACATTTTTAATCCATTCATCTATTGAAGGGATAGGGAGCAGGAGCATTGGAGGAACAGAAGAACTCTAGATAGGGCAGAGGGGTTGGAGAGAAAGGGAGGGGGCATGGGGTAATTAATGATGGTGAAATGCGATGATCATTACTATCCAAAGTACATGTATGAAGACACAAATTGGTGTGAATATGCTATGTATACAACCAGAGATATGAAAAATTGTGCTCTTTATATGTAATAAGAATTATAATGCATTCTGCTGTCACATATAAATTAAAAAAATTTATATTAAAAAGTATGAATTCCAGTCATCCTTCAGAAAAGCATACATAAAATACAGGATATTTTGCCTCTCAAATCATACCCCGAATGACAAAATCTGTATCATTCTTTAATACCATTTTCCCCACACTAGGGCAGGGATTCAAGAGCTACCTGGTCAAAAAGAATGATTAATGTCAGCTACCCCATTTTGTAAGTAACCCTCCATTTATTTGCACACACCTAGATAGGGTAGCCTAGGCCAGTATAACTGACAATCACTGCTTCTGCCTGTTTTTCTTTCTCCCTTTTCCTGAAAGCAGTACTGCCACCACCATGAGGTTCCAGGAGTTACCTGCCCAGTCTCCTAAAGCCCTACATGACATGGGTTCTGATGGCATAGTTACAAATTCCCCTGACACAGTGATTGGGCCACAGGGTAAACATGTGACCCAAAGTGGGCCAATCAGAACTTCCCAAACTGGTGATGAAAGGATAGCTATCACTTCCTCAGTCTGAACTTTATGGATGTAATCCCTGGCCTACCAGCAACCTAGCTCCCCACCTCATGGAGAAGCCTAGAGAGATAGGATCCACACCATACATAAGAAGTGGTAAAGTCTTGGAGATTCTGGAGCCCCTGATCCAGTCAATACTGCCTTCCCATTGGGTACAAGAAACAATAAATGGTGCTTTCCACCTTAAACACTTTTGATTTGGATTTCTGTGACTTGAAATCAAAAATACTGGACACAGGTCATTTTTAATATTCTTTTTTAAAAAACTATGCTCAGCAACTTAGCAAGACCCTAAGCACTTAGCAAGACCCTGTCTCAAAATTAAAAATTAAAAAAAAAAAAATAGCTGGAGATATAGTTCAGTGGTTAAGTGAATCTGGGTTAAATCTCCAGTACCAAAAAAAATAAAAAAAAAAAAAATGTGTGTATGTGTGTGTATAATAAAGGACAAAAACACTGAGTTTATTTCTTCCGTAATGTACAAAACAAATAAATAACCAACTTCAGATGGTCTCTCTATTCACCCACCATTAATCAATTACCTTGCATCCATAAAGTCCTCAGAGAAAAAAATATAAATATTATTATTTTCATTTCCCTAATTACTTCTATAGGGGGAGTCTGTCCTCTAAATTTGGTAAATCATACCTAAGAATACAACAGTACTCGTAAGTCAAAAGTAAAACAGTTCTCTATCTGTAAAGATACTGGGGAAAATTTTTTTAATGAAGACTATAAAAATAATATAGCAGCTCCTAAATTAGGCACCAGTCATATATTAAGAATTTATTTTGAGCTGGATGCGGTTGGTGGCACACACCAGTAGCTCAGGAGGCTGAGGCACAGGATCTTGAGTTCAAAGCCAGCCTCATAGCAACTTAGCAAGGCCCTAAGCAACTCAGTGAGACCCTGTCTCTAAACAAAAATATAAAAAAGGGCTAGGATGTAGCTCAGTGGTTAAGCCCCCCGGGTTCATCCCCAGTACAAAAAAAAAAAGAGAGAGAGAGAATTTATTTTGAAAATCACCTGTAGTTTTAAGTTACATGGCTTTCTAAACTAAAAATGTCATATAGACCCATAACAGTACAACAGAATCATCAATCATCAAATGTGTAGTATGTTCCTCTCCATGATGCAATTACTTCCAAGCAAAAGAATTTCTTTTATGTAAAATTAAGAAACAGAGGAGCTAGGGTTGTGGCTCAGTGGTAGCGTGCTTGCCTAGCATGCGTGAGGCACTGGGTTCAATTCTCAGCACCACATACAAATAAATACAATAAAGGTTCACCAACAACTAAAAAAAAAAAAAATATATATATATATATATATATATTTTTTTTTTTTTTTAAAGAAAGAAACAGGGATGTGAGCCAGGTATGGTGGGACCCATCTATAATCCCAACAACTCAGGAAGCTGAGGGAGGAAGATCACAAGTTCAAAACCAGTCACCAGTCTCAACAACTTAGCGAGACCATGTCTCAAAAAAAAAAAAAAAAAAAAAGGCTGGATGTGGCTCACTGGTTAAGTGCCCCTGGATTCAATAAATAAATAAAGTATATGGGAGGATGTGTTAGGTTAGGTGCAAATACTGTACTATTTTATAAAAGGGATTCAAGCAGCCACAGATTTTGGTATCTTCTGGGGTTCTGGAACCAAACTCCTATAGATACCAAAGGTTGACTATTTATAGGAAAAAAATAAAACATCTGCATACCAAAAACAAAATGCATAATTTTAAGAGTCAAAGGCTTAATGCTATTAGTTTTTCCTAAAAGCAATAGTGTAAAAGGACATCTTAATTTAAAGCATAAACTGAAGAGTAAGTGCAGTTTACCTAATCTTATATACTGTGCTCGTTCATGGAGTTGATCCACTAGTGCTTTCATCTGCTCATAGTTCTCCTAAAAGAGAAACAGAGGAGGAGGGCAGGAACATTAGAAAACAACTGTTTACCAAAATAAGGGTTAACACATCAATCTGTCCCACCTCTGTGTGAACTCCACTAGGGGCCACCCACCCCTGCAATTTGGTCTCCACTTGAGTCATCCCACGGAAAAGATTAATTGCTGCCCATTTCTGTTCAGCTCTTCTTCATGGCCACCACCCTGCAGGGCCATCTCTCTAAACCTTACCACTCTTCTGAAGCCTAACTCATCTTTCTCAATTCTAACCCTACTGCTGGTTACTCCTACTCATTTGAATGTCTTTCTTCCTTAAATATCTACTGAAATTAACTGATTTTTGTTTTCCTGTTTTTAAGAAATATAAAGGAACATAAGCTTCCTCCCTTCCCCATCCAACTGGGTACTGAACCCAGGGGCTCTCTACTATTGAACTATATCCTCGGCCTCTTTTTTTGAGACCTTGTTTCACTAAATTGCCCAGGCTGGCCTTGAATTTGTGATCCCACGTCAGTCTCCCAAGTTGCTAGGATTATAGGCATGTACCACAGCCAAACAGTTTATTTCCTGTTTTCAGGGGCTGTGAGAGTTCCTGAGGTCATAGTTTCTTCTACAATCTCTTGTATTGCAAAATCCAGTAAATAAAAAGAGCAAAGCAGCATCAAGTTAGGGAAAGACCCTGTGCCTGGATAGGAAGGTCCCAGATCCTGAGCCACCTCTGTGAGCCTAGTGCACTACTTCCCATCTAATGCCACCTAGCCCCACATCGTAGGGAAAAGAGCCTGCTGGAAATCCAGCTCAAAGAGATGCCTAGAACAATGTTCCCCTCTCTTGACTCTACCATGAATTTACCAGGGAACTTTAAAAAAATAATAATAATAATAATGATTCCTGGTCCTATCTTCAGGCTGAGGTCCCTGGCTGCAGGTGTGGCCTAGGAAATAGGAACTTTAAAAGCTCCTCAGGTGATTCTAACCTATGACAAAGAGAAACAGGGGCCTAAAATCTCCACTTCTGAGGGCCCATTCAGGGCAAACAGGACCTACCAAAGATGAGGAGGTGGTAAGAGACAAAGATGCCTTCTTTCTGCAGGAACTTTTCCAGGTTCTTTGTTGATACCAACAAAAGGCAGGGGAAGTCAAGAACTCCTATTATTATTATTACACCCAGGAGATGAGATCACTCTTCACATATAGCAAACACAGAAACTCAGTTTATGAACTACCTCTGAAATAAAGCTCCAGTGCCAGGACATGTCTGTTCAGTGAGTCACCAAGAGGTGGCATTATAGCAGTGTGAATGTCACTTGATTTGCATGAAAAAACTTGGAGCTGTTTTTCAGAACCTCTGAAACAAGCCTCCTGGGTAGAAACTGTTCCTTGTAAGCAAGGGCTGTGTCCTGAACGTGGACATCTGAGATGCCCCAACAGAAGGACAAGACAGTGTTTAAGGATTTCCTCATGTAGCATAAACCAAAGTGGCAGAGAAGGGCTCTGTGAAACAGCAGCCACCTCCACGTCGTTCACCAAGTGACCTCTTTGGGGCTTTCAACCTAATCCTGGGCTACAGCCACCTTGCCATGGCTGAAGAACAGGTACGGGCTCTGACCTATTCTGATTGATATAATGTTTCTAAGTAGAAAGGAAAGTAGATTCTTTTTCACTGCCTAGGAAACTAATATTCTTTGGGTTTGTTTTGTGCTTAAAGGTCCTCCTCTTGTCATTCATTGCTACACTGATTCCAATATTAAAAACCCAACTAGTTAAGTGTCTAAAGGTTTGGGACTGGGGATGCAACTCAATGGTAGAGTGCACTCAAAAGAAAAAGGGGAGATTATATATATAATTAATTTATATATATATATATATATCTCGTATCTAAGTGTTTCCAAAACCTTGTTTCCAAAAGTGTGGATTGGGTGGAGGGGGGACAGCCACGACTATACTTGCTCAACAATTCAACAATACTAGGAAAGGACTAAACAGTGTTGCATTAGGGCAAATTACAGAATCAAGGGCTTCACCAACAGTTTCAGCTCCCCTGGGATTTGTTGTTATTGTCATGAACTTTCTTTATGGAAATCTTCAGAAATATATAAAAGTAAAACAACTAGTTTAATGAACCAAATGTACCCAAACGTACTTCAATGATTATCCCAATATGGCCAAAGTTGTTTTCTTCATGCCCCACCCTGAAATATTTTGAAGAAAATTCTAGACATAACACTTCATTTATAAGCATTTCTGTATCTCCAAAAGATAAGGACCATCATCACGTATCAATCTGTTAGTATCATCAAATATCCAATCAGTGAAGACACTTTCCCAACTGTCAGATTTGGGTTTTTTATAGTTTATTTAAATAAGATTCTACCTGGTAAGCTCTATACAGTCATAATTAGCCAATGTGTTTCTTGAGTCTTTTCTAACAGAAGTTCTCCCATCTCTTTTTTCCTAAAATGTTCTGTTGTCCTACCAGTGTTTCCCATAGTTCTAAATACATCCCCATAGTGTCCTTTAACAAGTTCTTCCTCTATAGACCCTGAAGCTGATGAGATTCTGGAATATCTTCAGTTTTTTCATTTTTACCCCATCCTATCAAGATAAAGCTGACCTTCCTCCACCTGTATTCCACCTCCTGGTCTCCTGCCATCTTTGTACACCACAAGCACCAAAGTTCAGAGCTGATTTAAAAAAAAAAAAAAAAAAAAAAAAACAGCTTGTATACATACAGAGAAACCAAGGGACTCTTTGAGAGTATCCAAGGTCCAAGGTCCAAGGTCCAATCACTGCAGCCAACAACAATACCCCATTAAGAAAAGCATCCATCAAAACTACAGTTAGTTACACAAGGGATTTTTTTTTTTTTTTTTTTTTTGGTATAGGGGTTGAACCCAGGGGCACTTAACACCTAAACCACATTTCCAGACCTTTTTTTGTATTTTATTTAGATATAGGGTCTCACTAAATTAGCTGAGGTCGGCTTTGAACTTGCGATCCTCCTGTCTCAGCCTCCCAAACTGCTGGGATTATAGGTGTTTGCCACCATGCCTAGCTATACACAGGATCTTCACCTAGCTAAGACAACCTCACAGTTAAGAAATAAGGAGGACAGTCACTCACTGCCAAGGTTTGCTGAAGTGCACAGTGGTGGAAGTGAGAGTGGGCAGAACACACTACTGCTCTAATGTAAAGGAAGTACAGCAGAGACAACTGGGACTGAGGCCAGGCTAAACAGAACTTCCATATGTCATCTCTCACACTTGGCATGACTTTATCTTTTCTCCTCCTCCCCCCACTTTTTTCTTTTTTGGTTCCAGAAACTGAACCAAGAAGTGCTTAACCACTGAGCCACATCCCCAACCCTTTTTATTTTTTGAGAAAGGATCTCACTAAGTTACGTAAGGCCTCACTAAGTTGCTGAAGCTGGCTTTCAACTTGCAATCCTCCTACCTCCATCTCCTGAGTTGCTGGGATTATAGGCATACACCTCTGCACCTGGCTTTTGGTCCCCCTTTTATAGGTATGCTTGCTTCAAAGTTTATTGCAAGTGGCTGGAAGTCCCAAGACATAAGGGTATAACTAAGAGATCTTTCAACATACAATATATCTAAAGGATACACATCAACTCTCTCCATGCTTATTATGTGAGACAGAAATTATTGGCTGTTCATCCATATCCATTCCTCCCATAGTCCTCAATGATTAAATCCAAATTTTTTTGGGGGGGGCGGTTACTGGGGATTGAACCAGGGGCACTTAACCACCACCCACATCCCCAGTCCTTTTTATTTTTTATTTTGAAATAGGGTCTCACTAAATTGCATAGGGCCTTGCTAAATTTCTGAGTCTGTCTTTGAACTTGCGAACTTTCTGCCTCAGCCTCCAAGGTCACTATGATTACAGCAAGTAAGCACCCCTGAGGCCAGCTTAAATCCCAATTTTATTCAAGGTGGCAATATGTCCAACTGTTAAAAGCAACACTATTCCAGCCTTCTTCTATAGATAGGCATGGCCAATCACTCTAACCAATAAAGTATAGGCAGAAGTTATTAGGTAGGACTTTAAATATAGCTCCTTAAGAAAGGAAAAGCAGAGGTTGAGGATGTAGAGTGCTTTGTCTACCATGTGCAAGGGCCTGGCTTCTATCCCCAGTGTCACAGCAGTGAAAAATGACAGAGGGGAGAGGGGCTGGGAAGAAAACAAGCAGATGAGGTTGCTCCCTTGCATACTCATTCTTTCCTCTACTTTGGAACTCAGGTATAACAGTTTGAGCAGATATCATGGGCCATAAGATAGGCTGAAGTACTTGTTTAAAATTCTTCCTTCCTGGGCTGGGGTTGTAGTTCTGTGGTACAGTGCTTGCCTGGCATGTGTGAGGCACTGGGTTCGACCCCCACATTAACTAAGTAATTAACTAATTAATTAATTAATTAAGGTACTGTGTCCATCTACAATTAAAAAATATATTTTTAAAAATTCTTCCTTCCTTCCATCTTTCCATGGTTTACTCTGAGAAAACCAGGCCTCCCCACCCCAGTCTCTGAATGTGCCAGTAGAATGTGGACAAAGTCACTGCACAATTCCAAATAGGGTTTCAGAAGGAACACGTTTCCAAACTCTCCTCATGTGGCCTTGACCCCCACGAGAAGACTCGCATATCCTCCATGAGGAGAGGAGCATCCCCCACAGTCCCCTTGATCTGGTTCCTAGAATAAGAAGCAAATAAAGCAGAATTGTTATGTTCTCAAGTAGAACTGCCACTACCAACTCAAAGATCCAGGAGCAAAAGACAAATATTTCTTCTTTTAGACCCCGAGATCCTGGGATTGAATGGGACATATTAGTGAGGCAAAAGTTGGCTAATACAGATGATAAGATGACCTTGAATAGAGAAAGAAGAGCAGCAACAGTTATTTTTCCCCCCAGTACTTGGGATTGAACTCTAGGAGGCTCCAAGGTATATCCCCAAACCTTTTTATTTTTTTACTTTTAAGTGGGGTCTAGGTAAATTGCCAAGGCTGGCCTTGAATTTGTAATCCTCCTGCCTCAGCCTCCCAAGTGTCTGGGTTTACAGGCATATACCACCACACCTGGCTAATATTTTTTTTTAAGGTAAATAAACCATTTATAACAGACAAGGCTACACACTTATTTCTCCTTGGACACATACCACAGTTGAATGGGCCCTGGCGGCCAGTGATCTTTGTGTGCTAACCTTGAAGATGAAGACCCCAGAAGTGGCATAGCCCTCTATGAGCCAGGATATTTTTCAGTTACTCCAGGTCTTTACAGAGCTTGTTGTTCAGACCTCTGACCTGGCTGTGTTTTACACCCTTTACCCTTTGGTCTATCCAAGAACCAGTCTGGAGTCTTCACTGGTGTGGATTCTGCACAACCATGATTACACATTCCATCTTACTTGTGGTGAGATCTATGGCTCCATTGGGAGGTCAGTGTCTGTTTTCTCAGCAGCACAGGACAATGCTCAACACATTCCATGAACAGCTAAGAGAGCCAAGGCTATCTTCCACCACTCACTGATGCTGGTGTTGCATACTTACAAACGTGCTGGGACCTCTCAGACACCACTAGGGACAAGGCAGGGGCACCAGTGGCAGCGTGCACGCCTGCTGTGGAGGAAAAGTTAATATTTCTTTACATTTTAGGCATTGTTCTAAGAAGCCATTAACTGTTCTTAAATCAACAAACTACACCACCTCTTCCTCCACTGTTAGGGTTATATTAACATCCTGGCATATTTCCCTCCAGTTATTTTCCCCCACACAAATATGCTTTGTTAGTTTTGAAACATACATGAAATACTAGGCCAGTGCTTTTTTCATCATGTCTCAGCTACTTCCCTGCTCTAATTACTGGTGCACATAACAGGCAAGAGCTTTACACATTTTACATGGAGGAAAAAAGTTACATTCCCAAGGTCACAGCAACTCCTAGCTAACAATCACCATTAAAAACAACAGCATGCCTGTAATCTCAGTGGCTTGGAAGGCTGAGACAGGAGAATCACGAGTTCAAAGCCAGCCTCAGCAATGGTGAAGTGCTAAGCAACTCAGTGAGACCCCGTCTCTAAATTTGGGAAAAAAAAAGCTCAAACTTGAGATGTCAGCAATATGGTGGACTAGGAAGCTTTAGGCCCTCTCTTTTCCCCTGGAGGAGAGAGAGGAGAGAGAGAGAGAGAGAGAGAGAGAGAGAGAGAGAGAGAGAGAGGAGACTGACTCTGTAACAGTCAAAGACCTACAGCAACTAATAGAGATCATCCAATCAAGAAAAGGCCCCATTCAAAATGTAGGAAACCTCCTGGGGCTTTTGCTCATTTTTACCATCTTTTCCCACCCAGTGAGCACAGCCTTGGTCTGGAGGAGTTAGCACCTTAGTTCTCAGTTTTCTTTCCCAAACTGAAGGAAGCAGAGCTCACCTTCTCAGGCAGAAAGAAGCAACAAGGTCTGCTTAAGGAAGCAGCAGGGATATCTAGATTGAAAAATGTATGAGAAGGTTCTTTGGGAAATTAAGACTTTTAAAGGAAACTGTTAGAGACTGAGGGTCTAGCTCGGTGGTAAGGTGCTTATCTAGAATGCGTGAAGCCTGAATTTGATACCTAACACTGCCCCCCCAACACACATACACAAAAAGACAGCTGTGAGTCAGTCAAGGTGGCACATACCTGGAAGCCCAACTGCTGGGAAGGCTGATGCAGGAGGACTGCAAGTTTGAGGTCAGCCTGGGCAATAGTCAGACTTTATCTTAAAATAAAATAAAACGGTATAGGAAGCCAAGCACAGTGACACACACCTTTAATCCTAGCAATTCAAAGGGCTGAGGCAGGAATGTCTCAAATTCAAAGACAGCCTCAGCAACTTAGTGAGGCCCTAAGCAACTTAGCAAGATCCTGTCTCCTGTCTCAAAATAATCATAAGAAGGGCTGGGGAGGGCTAGAGTTGTAGCTCAGTGGTAGAGCCCTTGCCTAGCATGAGTGAGGCACTGGGTTTGATTCTCAGCACCACATACAAATAAATAAAAATAAAGATCCATTGACCAAAAAAAAAAAATGCTGGAGTATGCAGCAGTGGTTAAGCATCCCTGGGTTCAATTTCTGGTACCAGAAAAAAAAAAAAAAAAAGGCTAGGGATGTAGCTCAGAGGGACAGCACTTGTCTAGCACACACCAGGCCTGGAATTCAATCCCCAGAACCCCCACACACAAAAAAAAAGCAACTACATGTCAAGATGATTGAACAGCCACACACAGGCCCAAACCACGAGCATGCTCAGGAAAGTCCTGGAATGATCATTCCAAAGCTCAGAACATGCCTAACTAGTTAGTGAAGGACTGCTCTGATACAAAGCAAGTCTGTAAAAATGAGGAGAGGTGGCTATTCTTTCAAATACTCAATTATCAACAAAACCAACAACAGAAAAAAAAAAAAAAATCACAAGGCATACAAACCTGAAAACACAGCCCATTCAAAGAAAGAAAGTGACACAAACTATCCCCAAAGAAACATAGGCATGAGACTTATTAGACAAAGACTTTAAAACTTTAAAGACTTTAAAACAAACTATCTTTTGTTGTTGTTGTTGTTTTGTACTGGGGACTGAACAAAGGGGCAGTTTACCACTGAGTCAGATCCTCAGCCAGTTTATTTTTATTTTGTGAGGCTAAGTTACTGAGGTTGGCCTTGAACTTGCAATCCACCTGCCTCAGCCTCAAATTATTATTGTAATTTTGGTTTGTAGTTCCACTTTTTATTTTCTACAGGATTTCAAGAGAGAGCAGGGGTGCTTATACTAATAACAGATGCAATTAACTTTTAATCAAAAACTGTCATAAAAGACAAAGGAGGGGGCTGGTATTGTGGCACAGCGGTAGAGCACTCGCCTCACACATGGGAGGACCTAGGTTTAATCCTCAGTACCACAAATCCTAATCTATAAGGATCTCAATTGTGTCACTTGCAAAATAACAACAGTAACTACCTAGTAAGATTCTTGTGAGGCTAAGCAACCATAGACCTGATAGTCATAATGAATTTGAGCTGAGCCACTGACACATTATTTGACTTCTATGTACCTCAGTATCCCCATTTACAAAACAGAAATAACAACAGTACCAACCACACAGCTTTGCTATGATAAATTACATGAGTGAATCTACATAACATTTTCAGAAAAACAGTTGGCACCCTATGTATTTTCAGCTATTATTATCATTATTTATTTATTATTTGTAATCAGAAAACACTACCAAACTGGGCCATTTATACTATGCTTCCTTCCCCCATGGGCATTGGGCTTTGGACACATTACTTGTTTTAACTAATGGGATGTGAAGTTCATCACATCCCAGCAGAAACTGTAAACCCAATTTGTGTTCGGGTTCTTGCTCCTGTGCCTTCTGCCACAAGAAGGGCATGTCTAAATCAGAGCAGCCTCAGTCCAGGAATGGGAAGACCCATGGAACAGACCTGAACCCACCCTGCAGTGGAACAGTCTATTAAAAAAGAAATTGCAGAAAGCCACTCCTTTGGACTAAGCTCCTGCACCAGATCACAAAGACCAGTCTAAAAGTCAAAATGGAGTCATTTATAATAAAGTTCCCGTCACCAAACCCAAACTGAGTTGTTATCTAAACTTCGGAGAAAGTATTATTTCCCAAACAGGCCAGCTTCAGTGAACATGATAAGATACTTAAACTAAACTGCTATGATTTTGTCCTTTGACAAGTCACAGCAGCTGACCCAACGTCACCAACTGTTGAGGGCCACAGCCAAGTAGGGATGACGCATGGCATTTTGCCAGAAGGGAGTGGTTGAGAAGTGATGCCAGCAAGCCATTGAGATGATGATGGTTAAGTTAAGCTGTGTATTCAATTGTATATAGACCCCTGCTGTCTGCCTGGGGCGCCCGATACTTTGGAGTTCTCCTGGGGATTCCTGGGGAGTTCCTGGGGAGTTCGTGTTGGTTGGTGAAGTTCTGGGGAAAGGAGTTCTGTTGGTGTGTGGTGTCCCTGAGAGGGCCATGTGGGTGGCCTTCAGAGGAGTTCGGAAATAAAGTTGGTTCCTGCCAGAGTGGCTCGTGATTTGTGCCCAGCCAGACTGCGGCAACCAACCCATAATGTGAGCAAGAAATTGAGATTTGCTGTTGTGGGCTACTGAAATGTTTAGATTGTTATACAGCACGACTGAAAAAAAGATGATTCAAACAAAACCCATCACAAATATCTTTTATCATCAAACTTATTCCTGGTCCTATAAGCCTTCTTTGAACTAATGGCACCATCATTTACCTATATACCCAGGCCCCATTAGAAACTCCACTGTCATCAATGATTCCTCACTCACTTCTTCCCATTCTACTCCATCATTAATTCTAAAATCTGCTCCTCAGGTATACATACCCTTCCTCCTACTTAGAACCATAGCTCTGACCCCCCATCATCATCTCAAGACTCAACTCTTAACTGTCACCTAACTTTAGGTACCAATCCATCCTCCACATTGCCACCACACTGATGATTCCACTGAATCCATAGGATCATGTCACTTCTCTACTTAAATATTCTAGTGGATAGCCTGCAAAATGAAATCTAAATGTGGCATTCTAAATCTAAATAGGCAGGGACCTCCTTTGTCTTCCAAGTCCTCACAACCATTATATACTTTTCTTGAGATGTAGATCTTACTATGTTGCCCAGGCTGGTCTCAAATGATCCTCCATGTCAACCTTCTGAATGCTGGGAGGCAAGTGTCACTACACCCAGTTTACACACTTTAATAACCTAAGTTTAATACCTATATTCTTGAAACTCTCTTGGTATAGTCTGAACTCCATTCTCCACTCTGAATTTGGCTAGCTCTTTTCCAACAAAGATCCATCTCACTCATTACTTCCTATTATACCTAGCTTTTAAAAAAAATTTTAGTTGTAGATGTACACAATACCTTCGCTTTATTTATTTTTAGGTGGTGTTAGGGATCCAACCCAGCGCCTCACATGTGGTAGGCATGCGCTCTACGGATGAGTTACAATCCCAGCCACTGTGACTACTTTTTTAAGCTTTAGAGACCATTTATCACACTGAGGAGCTTTCTTGTCCATCCTCCCCCCAGAATCAAGTTCTATTTCTACATATTTAGACCAAATACCTAAAATAATGCCTAGACCACAGTAATCACTTAATGTTTCTGATTAAACATTCTACCTAGACAAATAATTTTGTTATTTGCACAATTTACATATTATTCGTTTAAGCTTAGAAATCGCAGACAGACGATTTTCCAGCCCTAATATTTCACAGGCTGTGAGTTGTTTCTTTGACGTCTGAAACCTCCCAATTCCAAGAAAAGCCATTCCAAAGACAATGTGAGAGATGTATTTTCTATTAATATAATTATTAAAATCAGGTAAGCATAGTTCAGCGCTAGCTGTGCTAGGCCGGTGGCTCCAACCTAGCTGCCATTATTCTCCTAACGACTCCACAACAATGCAAACTCTAGGACCTCACCCTAGAAAACTCAGAAGGTACCGAGTGGGGATTAGGCAGCTGCATTTTCAACAAACTCCCCAAGTAACAATGCTACAACGAGTTTCCTTCTTCAAAACTTCACAGCACCCTAGTGCGTCCCCTCATCACTAGAGCTCTAGAGAAAAGAAGAGCAGCTGTTAAAGTATGCCCAACCTCCACTCGCTGCCTAGTCCCGTGGGTCCGGCACTGACAGGCCACTAGGGCACTCACACACCCTACCTGGTAGATGGCAGAGCCGGAGTCCAGCTGGGTGCCCAACGCCGCCACGGAGTCCCCGTGATAGGCGCGCAGCCCCGGGGCAGCGGCGCGGAAGCAGGGCCGCAGAGCTAACCGCAGGGGGGCCCACATAGCTGTGGTGTACCAAGCAAGGGCGGCCCGCGCCCGTCGGAAACAGGCTCTTTCCCGGGGTTTGCGACCAAGGTTCGGCTAGCGTCCTTTAGGCTCCAGCCGCAGACCCTCAGGTTCTCAGGCAAGCCCCCGCACGTGCCTGCCTATGCCATCCCCCATTGGCCGGTGCCGCGCACCACGCCTCCCAATCCAGCCAATAAGGAACAAGAGCGCAGCCCCGCGAGGTTCTGTCCCATCGCGATCCCAGGAGCGCTGGCGCTGGGACGAGGCGTGTCCAGCCGCGCTGAGCAGAGAGAACCGCGGTTGGGTTTGTGTCGTTGGGGTGTTGGTACAACAACCCACACAGCGCGATAACTACCGGAGTGCAGCACTGGGGAATCTCATCTGATCTAGTCCTTTCGCTGGAGATCTTACACACTTTTCTGATTATTTTCACTACGTGATAGATTGTGGATCTCAGTGTTGAGATTTTTAGATAGAACCCTACACATATTCATAAAAATTAAAAACACTCTACAAAATGCCTTGAAACTTTTTAATTCAAATGTGTATTGAACATTTACTGCCCACTACTCGATTGGTTGCTTAGGCGACTGAATAAAGGTAAAAATCTGAGGAACCTAGGAAGAAGCGGGCAGAGAGAGAGTGTGTGGCTACCAGCTAGAAATAAACCTGGTTCCAGACTTCAAGGTGCTTTGGAAAAAAAAAACAAACCGAAAAGCGGAGAGGGTGGGGAATGATAGTGGCCAAATTATATTGTTATATTTTGTGCATGTACAATGTATAAAGCTAATCCTATCATTAGGTACAACTATAATGCGCCAATAAAAAGTGTGGGAATTAAATTAAAAATAATTTTTAAAATAGAGAACTTCAGATGGGGCAGAGTACATCTCTCTCAGAACTTGATCTTCCGCTCAACAACGACAAATACAAATCAAATGATAATATTAGCTGTGATATCACCACAATTAATATTGTCATAACATATTAATGGCAAAAACTGTTTATAAAATGATTGCTTTTAAAAAATAAAAATAAAATAAAAAAATTTTAATGTAATACAATTGACCACCTAAGTGTCAGATTTGTAGGAAAGACATTAAAGGAACAGAATGCCATGAGGAAAATGAGGTAGCTGAACAAAGCCTTGCTGAGGCTCCTCAACACCCTCTACAGTACTGGGGATTGAACCCAGGGGCCTCTACCATTGAGCTATATCCCCAGCCTTTTTTATTTTTTTATTTTGATCCAAGGTCTCACTAACATGCCCAGGCTGACCTAAACCTTGTAATCCTGCTTGAGCCTTCTGAGCCACTGGTATTACAGGCTTGAGACACCACTGCAGCTGGCTTTGCAGCAGCTTTGAATATGAATAGAGCCCCAAACTTGGCTAGGCTTGGTGCAAATGGAGAACAGCCAGCCGCATATGGGGCAAGCACAAGAGCAGGAGCTCAACTGGAAAGTTCTGATTTACAATGTGTGTGCTGCCAGTGTTCAATAGAAAAATGGCTCTAAAAACTGACTCTTCAAATGCATCAAGGTAACAGGAGACTGTGTTTGACATTCAAATTGTCACACTTTTTCTCTAAATAGTTCTTCAATAATGCAAACATACTAAAAAAAATCACCTTCTGACCACAGAAAAGACAGGATAGAATATAATTCCTTACTTTCTTTAAAAATCTTCCATTATGTTTATTTATTGTAACTCGATGTTGTTGTTGTTGTTGTTCTTGTTCTTGGTGGTGGTGGTGGTGGTGGTGTTTTAATACCAGGGATTGAACCCAATGGCACTTAACCACTGAGCCACATCCCCAGTCCTTTTTACTGTATATTTGTTTGTTTGTTTGTTTGATTCAGGGTCTCACGTTGCTGAGGCAACCTTTGAACTTGCTATCCTCCTGCCTCAGCCTTTTGAGCCACTGGAATTACAGTGTGCACCATTGTAATCACATGAAGCTCATTGGAAATTGTATAATGCTCCCAGAATAGGGAAGTAGAAAAATGCAAAAGGTCAAGTGACCCCCAAATTACCTAGCATTTGTTAGTGTCTGGTATCTATATTCACTACTGAGATTATACTCAGAGGTTAGAGTTATGACTTAGCCATCTGATGATTTTTTTAAAAATAAATTTTATGTTGGAAATAAAAGAATTGAATTTTCGTCCCCAGGGCCCATCTCTATAGCCTGGGGTCCTCCTTTCCCCTCTCCCCTCAGCCCCACTCCCATGCATTGCTTATTCCCATGGGTGGCCCTCCTCTACATGCTTTCTCTCTGCCCAGGGCAGCTTTCCACCACCACACCTTCCTATTCTAACTACTACACATGGTGGGTTCATACACAACCTTCAAAACATGGCTTAAGAGTCCCCTCTCCCTCAAAGTCCTTCCTGACCTGCCCTTTTTACTTCTTTCAATCTCAAGTAGACCTCTATTGTGGCTCAGGTCACACCTGTGTGGTTAGGGCTCATTTAGTTTACCCAACTACAGATCTTGTCAGAGTCACCTTCTCCTTTGTCCCATGCCCAGCCAAGTGCATGACAGATGCTAAATTTGTTGAATGAACACATGAAAAATAAGTTCCTTTAAATAACTCTCTCTCTCAGGACACCTGAGAGAGAGAGTTATTTAAAGGAAGGCAGGAAGGTGGAAAGTCAAGGTGGGCTGCTGGACTTCTACAGGCTCCCCTCTACCATCAGGTGTCCTGTTTCCCCTTTCTGACCTTACCTAGGATATTCCATAGCATCACTTTGGCATAACTCTACTGAATTCAAGGGGAGGGGACATAGATTCTATGTCTCCATGGGAGGAGTGTCAAGGTCACTTACAGACAATTGGGAGGTAGTATGTGGTTGTTTATACCAGATGACTGCATCCGTGTTTTACATTTAGCCCAATCCAGTTTTATATTTTGTTTGCCTTGTTCTAACTCCTTTAATCGATATCCATATCCCATAACTGCTGCCCATATAAATTGGCAAGCAACTTTCTCTTTCTAGGCCATGTTTAGTACTTTTTGGTTTATGTTGGAATTAACTCCTCTTAAGATCCAGAGGCAAGGGGCTGGGGTTGTGGCTCAGAGGTAGATCACTTGCCTGCCATTCGTGAGGTCCTGGGTTCAATCCTCAGCACCACATAAAAATAAAATAAAGATATTGTGTCCACATATAACTAAAAATAAATAAATAAATATTAAAAAAAAAAAAAAGATCCAGAGGCAAAGAGATGTGATAGGGCCCCCAGGAGAACTGGAATCAGCTCATAAGGCAAATACCTCATATGAAGTGACTGACTTTACATAGAGGAAGGCTATTTAAGAAGGGGGTGTGGGTATGAGGGTGAGTTGCTTCCACTTCTGGGAAAATCTTAAGGGGTTCTGGGCATTTGAAAATCTTGGTCTAAACCACATCTACCCAAATGTTTCCATGCAATTTTCCCAGATTTCCATTCCTTCCTATATATGGTCCCTTTGGCTGGGGGGAGGGGGAAGGGTGGGGGAGGAGATCAGGGAGAGCACAACTCCAGTCCTTTTTATTTTTTTATTTCAAGACAGAGTCTCTCTAAATTGATGAGTACTTGTACTTGGAATCCTCCCGCCTCAGTCTCCCAAACTGCTGGGATTACAGGTGTGTGTGTGTCACAACAGCTGACATGTATATAGGGTCTTTATCATCTATATTGTGCCTTTAGTTGGCACCTCAACTCTGTATCCATTCTGTCATACCCTGGCCTTATCCTAAGCCAAAGTGCCCTGGCATCTATAGAAGACAATACACTCAAAGCTGTGATGGAGGCTTTCTGAGGTTTCACCCCTATCATAGAAATCTACTCAAGAGAAAAGTAAACATGCATACAAAAAGTTGTGCAAAAATATTGTTAGTAACTTTATTTGCAATATACAAAAACTCTAAACAACCCAAATGACCATTAACAGGTCAATGGATGAACAAACTATGATTGATGTACTCCTCTTGATGACATTCAGATGCCAGGGCCATTCTCTTGGACTTCTTGTTCTCCAGACCTGTGAGCTAAATAAACCTCTCTATTTTATTTTTCAGTACTGGGGATAGAACCCAGGACTTTCTGCATGCTAGGCACACACTCTACCACTGAGCTTCTCCCCAGCCCTCTATTCTTTATGAATTTAAAATACATAAGATAAATACTGCCTGTGGGAAAATAATTTATGTAAAAGACCACCTCAAAAGATTAGTCAACAAGGGCTTGGGATGTAACTCAGTGGTAAAGTACTTGCTTGCCATGCATGAGGCCCTGGGTTCAATCCCCAGCATGACAAAATGCATTTTTTAAAATGGTTACACAAGACCACATCAAATTTAACAATTAACTGGAAGGAACTACAGAACTCACAAAAGCTGACAGATACAGATTAAAATAAATAACTATAAAATTGTTAGCCCAAGGCATCAGGTATTCAAAAGCACTTTTAGGCAGGATATTCCAAGGGCTTGAACGTCCCAAGCCTATTAATTAAATCTGTACTGCACAGATTGCACTGTAAGATTCCATTTGTACTCTATTCTCAAATGAAAAATTGTAATGATGGAGAACAAGTTGTACAGGTATTAGGGTTGAAGGAGAGAATGCCCAGGAGAACAGCATAAGGAAGATGGGGGGGTGGTGATGGAACAGTTATGATTATAGTGAAGTTATGAATCTACAACATATGAGATAAAAGATAAAATTTCATAGAATTGTATATACACACAAGTACCTGTAAAAATGACAGTCTCAATAAGATCTAATATGAAATTGAAAATCAACGATAAAAGAAGTAAGGAAAAATCATGCATCACTTGGAGAATGAACAATAGGTTACTGAATGATCAATGGGTTATAGAAGACATCAAGGAGGAAATTAAAAAATTCTTAGAGATAAATGAAAACACAGACACAACATATTGGAATCTATGGGACACATTGAAAGCAGTTCTAAGAGGAAAACTCATTGCTTGAAGTTCATTCCTTAAAAAAAAGAAAAAACCAAAAAATAAATGATCTAATACTTCATCTCAAAATCCTAGAAAAAGAAGAGCAAAACAACAGCAAAAGAAGTAGAAGGCAAGAAATAATTAAAATCAGAGCTGAAATTAATGAAATCGAAACAAAAGAAACAATTGAAAAAATTGACAAAACTAAGAGTTGGTTCTTTGAAAAAATAAATAAAATCGACAGACCCTTAGCCACGCTACCGAAGAGAAGAAGAAAGAGAACTCAAATTACTAGCATACGGGATGAAAAAGGCAATATCACAACAGACACTTCAGAAATACAGAAGATTATCAGAAATTATTTTGAATCCTTATACTCCAATAAAATAGAAGATAGTGAAGGCATCAATAAATTTCTTAAGTCATATGATCTGCCCAGATTGAGTCAGGAGGATATTGACAACCTAAACAGACCAATATCAATTGAGGAAATAGAAGAAACCATCAAAAGACTACCAACTAAGAAAAGCCCAGGACCGGATGGGTATACAGCAGAGTTTTACAAAACCTTTAAAGAGGAACTAATACCAATACTTTTCAAGCTATTTCAGGAAATAGAAAAAGAGGGAGAACTTCCAAATTCATTCTACGAGGCCAACATCACCCTGATTCCTAAACCAGACAAAGACACTTCAAAGAAAGAAAACTACAGACCAATATCTCTAATGAATCTAGATGCAAAAATCCTCAATAAAATTCTGGCGAATCCGATACAAAAACATATCAAAAAAATTGTGCACCATGATCAAGTAGGATTCATCCCTGGGATGCAAGAATGGTTCAATATACAGAAATCAATAAATGTTATTCACCACATCAATAGGCTTAAAAATAAGAACCATACGATCATCTCGATAGATGCGGAAAAAGCATTCGACAAAGTACAGCATCCCTTATATTCAAAACTCTAGAAAAACTAGGGATAATAGGAACATACCTCAATATTGTAAAAGCAATCTATGCTAAGCCTCAGGCTAGCATCATTCTGAATGGAGAAAAACTAAAGGCATTCCCTCTAAAATCTGGAACAAGACAGGGATGCCCTCTCTCACCACTTCTGTTCAACATAGTTCTCGAATCACTGGCCAGAGCAATTAGACAGACGAAAGAAATTAAAGGCATAAAAATAGGAAAAGAAGAACTCAAATTATCACTATTTGCAGATGACATGATTCTATACCTAGCAGACCCAAAAGGGTCTACAAAGAAACTATTAGAGCTAATAAATGAATTCAGCAAAGTGGCAGGATATAAAATCAACACGCATAAATCAAAGGCATTCCTGTATATCAGCGACAAATCCTCTGAAATGGAAATGAGGACAACCACTTCATTCACAATATCCTCAAAAAAAATAAAATACTTGGGAATCAACCTAACAAAAGAGGTGAAAGACTTATACAATGAAAACTACAGAACCCTAAAGAGAGAAATAGAAGAAGATCTTAGAAGATGGAAAAATATACCCTGTTCATGGATAGGTAGAAGTAACATCATCAAAATGGCGATATTACCAAAAGTTCTCTATAGGTTTAATGCAATGCCAATCAAAATCCCAACGGCATTTCTTGTAGAAATAGAGAAAGCAATCATGAAATTCATATGGAAAAATAAAAGACCCAGAAGAGCAAAAACAATGCTAAGCAGGCAGTGTGAATCAGGAGGTATAGCTATACCAGACTTCAAACTATACTACAGAACAATAGTAACAAAAACAGCATGGTACTGGTACCAAAACAGGCGGGTGGACCAATGGTACAGAATAGAGGACACAGAAACCAATCCACAAAATTACAACTATCTTATATTTGATAAAGGGGCTAAAAGCATGCAATGGAGGAAGGATAGCATCTTCAACAAATGGTGCTGGGAAAACTGGAAATCCATATGCAACAAAATGAAACTGAATCCCTTTCTCTCGCCATGCACAAAAGTTAACTCAAAGTGGATCAAGGAACTTGATATTAAATCAGAGACACAGCGTCTGATAGAAGAAAAAGTTGGCTATGATCTACATACTGTGGGGTCAGGCTCCAAATTCCTCAATAGGACACCCATAGCACAAGAGTTAATGACTAGTATCAACAAATGGGACTTACTCAAACTAAAAAGTTTTTTCTCAGCAAAAGAAACAATAAGAGAGGTAAATAGGGAGCCTACGTCCTGGGAACAAATCTTTACTCCTAACACTTCAGACAGAGCCCTAATATCCAGAATATACAAAGAACTCAAAAAATTAGACAATAAGATAACAAATAACCCAATCAACAAATGGGCCAAGGACCTGAACAGACATTTCTCAGAGGAGGACATACAATCAATCAACAAGTACATGAAAAAATGCTCACCATCTCTAGCAGTCAGAGAAATGCAAATCAAAATCACCCTAAGATACCATCTCACTCCAGTAAGATTGGCAGCCATTAGGAAGTCAAACAACAACAAGTGCTGGCGAGGATGTGGGGAAAAGGGTTCACTTGTACATTGCTGGTGGGACTGCAAATTGGTGCGGCCAATTTGGAAAGCAGTATGGAGATTTCTTGGAAAGCTCGGAATGGAACCACCATTTGACCCAGCTATTCCCCTACTCGGTCTATTCCCTAAAGACCTAAAAAGAGCATACTATAGGGACACTGCTACATCCATGTTCATAGCAGCACAATTCACAATAGCAAGACTGTGGAACCAACCTAGATGTCCTTCAATAGACGAATGGATAAAAAAAATGTGGCATTTATACACAATGGAGTATTACTCTGCGTTAAAAAATGACAAAATCATAGAATTTGCAGGGAAATGGATGGCATTAGAGCAGATTATGCTAAGTGAATCTAGCCAATCCCTTAAAAACAAATGCCAAATGTCTTCTTTGATATAAGGAGAGTAACTAAGAACAGAGTAGGGACGAAGAGCATGAGAAGAAGATTAACATTAAACAGGGATGAGAGGTGGGAGGGAAAGGGAGAGAGAAGGGAAATTGCTTGGAAATGGAAGGAGACCCTCAGGGGTATACAGAATTACATACAAGAGGAAGTGAGGGGAAAGGGGGAAAATATAAGGGGGAGAAATGAATTACAGTAGAGGGGGTAGAGAGAGAAGAGGGGAGGGGAGGGGGGAGGGGGATAGTAGAGGATAGGAAAGGCAGCAGAATACAACAGACACTAGTATGGCAATATGTAAATCAATGAATGTGCAACTGATGTGATTCTGCAATCTGTATATGGGGTAAAAATGGGAGTTCATATCCCACTTGAATCAAAGTGTGAAATATGATATATCAAGAACTATGTAATGTTTTGAACAACCAACAATAAAAATTAATTAAAAAAAATAAGATCTAATATGTGATGTACATCCCAGGCAATGTGCTTAAGAGACTACAAAAACAGAAATAAATCTCATCCTTTTATACAGCCATGTAGATGTGCTCCATATCATACATGTTTACAAGATAAAAACTAGTCCTCAAGTAAGGGGACTTGGCAGCACCATCACACAGAGTTCATACTAAATTCACCACCAGGTGAAATGGGGTAGTTACTTGTGTTTGGTAATTGCCTTGATCCAAAAGAAAATTAAATTCATCATCTTAATAATAGAATGTAGGTTGCAATTTACTGGGTGCCAGCTGAAGTTGGGCTCCTGCTTTTCCACAGAACTGAGAAATAGGGACAATATCTCCCTTGGTTTCATGTTAAAGAGATGTTTCTTGGTTCCCTCAGAAAGATTCTTTGGTGGGGGTGGGAAGGAGGAAAAGAAGAAAAATCTGGCTAAGGGTGGTAGTGCACTTCTGTAATCTCAACTACTTGGGAGTGAGAATTGCAAATTCAAGGTCAGCCTGGGCAATTTAGCAAGACCCTCAAAATTAAAAATAAATAAATAAATAAAAAGGGCTAAGGATATACCTCAGTGGTAAAGTGCTCCTGGGTGCAATTCCTAGTACCACACACACACACACAAACACAAAAAAAATTCTAGACAATTCATCATGACTAAAAGCAAATTAATGGTTACCTGGAGAGCTGGGAGAGGTTTGGGACACAGAGAGGAGCAAGAAGCAAGGGGAGAGGGACAAGGGGAGTGGTAAAGATCTATCTTTATTGTGGTGATGGTTTATGGGTATACATATATCAAAACTTAATTATATACTTAACATATGCAGTTTGTTGTATGTCAAATATTGCCAAGGCTATTTATAGAAAATCCAGGCATAGTACCATATATCACTTAATTGATAATCTCTGATGCTAGAATCTAAGCATCAGTCATTTTTAAACTTGCCAGGTGATTTCAATAGGTAACCACGTTTGGAGGGCCTCTTAGAATTTTTGAGGTAACATATATTTGGGTTGGCTGCTCCAACCTACTGACAGGATAACCCATAGCCTGCGATAACCAAAGTCTCTAAAGTGAGAAAGAGGCTCTGCAGAAGATTCTGGATGCGGGAAAGATGCTCTATGGAATGTCGACTAAGAACTATTAGGACAATCACATTGCAGACTCCTAGATTTGGAGTAAGGACAAGCCCTTTGGGGCTGTGGATGTAACTCGGGGTAAAGCACTTGCCTAACGTGCAATGCCCTGGATTCAAAATATACAAAAAGTATTCTACCTTTGCAAAGCAGTTACTGACTTAACACTGCTAGAAACTAAATGCTTGACCTAGTGCATTGCCCATCATACAGCAGTGCTATTTGATCCAATGAACTATAAAATGGGACATGCACAAAAGAATTGCAGTGTACAGGAAAATGGATGGAACTTGAAAGCATTATGTTAAGCAAAATAAGTCAGACCCCAAAAGTCATGTGTTTTCTCCCATTACATGGAAGCTGGAGAGAATCTCATGGAAATAAAAGGGAAACCAGTAGAGTAGAGGAAGGGGAGGAAGGAGAGGGAAACAGGAGGTACTGGGGAATGAAACTGACCAAATTACGCTGTGTATATGTGTGAATCTGTTACAACAAATTCCATTATTGTGTATAAATATAATGCAGCAATACTTATTTTTTAAAAAAATTCCAGTGTAAAATGGAAGTAATATATAGAAAACCAGGCTCAAGGAGGTCTAGAATGCACTAATGGAATTTTGGAGGCCCAAACTCCATTTGCTCACCCCTCAATTTATAGCTATGGGTGTATGGAAAGTTCCCAAGAAAGGGGTGGAGGAAGTATGGGCTTGGTTTAAAGATGAATCCACAGCACTGGCTACTGAGACTGGTCACTGTAAAACAGCCCACTCTCTGTTGGCCCTAGAAAGCAATACTAAAGGGAAACTTATAGAGTAAAAAACTGGGCAGCATATTTGGTAGTTCCTTTGAAGTGGGAGAAGAGATAGCCTGAGGTCTGATCTACATCAGTTCAGAAGCAGTGACTAAAGATTGACAGACTATTAATAAATTTGGAGAAAACAAAAATTGGTGACCAGGAAATCTAGGGCAAAATATGAGGCTGAAAATAAATGTCCACAGGAGTAGACATTTCTCAACATTCAAATGGATAAGTAACCCCTTTTTTTTGGTACTGGGAATTGAACCTAACCTAGGGGTGCTTAACCACTGAGCCATATCCTTACCCCTTTTTATATTTTGTTTAAAGACAGGGTCTTGCTGAGTTGTTCAGGACCTTGCTAAGTACTCGAGGCTGGCTTTGAACTCATGATTCTCCTGCCTCAGCCTCCCAAGCTGCTGGGATTACTTGCTCACTCATCTTTTTGATGTCAGTCTCTTGCCCTGCCTCCCAGGACTTGCTAAATGGGCTAATGCATGGATGGATTTCATAACAAGGCCTTCTCCTTACCAAAAATGATCTGGTTCCCACCATTACTGAGGGCCCAACCTGCCAATACTGAGCTCCCGATATGGCACCATTTATCAGGGAGATCTGGTGGCAGGGTGGTTACATAAGGTTCCTCCCATCATCACAAAGGAAACAGTCCTTTGTTTTAATAGGCACACACATATATGCTAGGTATGGAATTGTCTGCTCTATTGACATTTCTGCCAGCAACCATTGTTGGTCTCATAGAATGTGTTATCATCATTGTATATCCACACAAACACACACACAAAATTGTTTTAGACCAGAGAATACATTTTACAGCAGTGGTCTCAAGCACTTAGAATTCACTACTGTACGTATCTTATCACCCAGAAATAGTTGGTGTGATAGAACAAAATTGGCTGCTATAGTTCCAATCAGGAAAAGCTCGGGATACAGTATATACCTTAAATCAGTAGCCAATACAAGCTGCCATTCTCCTTAGTCAGAATCCATGGGTCTTGGAACTAAGAAGTATAGGAGGGAGGTGTCCCTCACTATCACACCTATCTATCACTCATTTGGAGAATGTTTGCTCCCCTCTCAGTACCCTTGGGCATTTGGAGGTCCTGGTGCCTAGTAGAGGATACTCTCAACCTCAACAGGGAACATAAAGGCTACTTCAGGCTCTTCATTTTGCTAAACCAACAGCTTGAGAATGGTACAACTTACTTGAGAAAATGAACCCAATTAATAGAACTGTAGGATCCAGCAATTCTATTTCAGGATATGTACATATCCAAAGGAACTGAAGTCAGTATGTTGAAGAAATATCTGTATTCCCATAATCACAAAATCCTAAGTGTCCATCAACAGATGAACAAAGAAAATAGTTTGTGTACGTCACACACACACACACACACACACACACACACACACACACACATTATTTAGCCTCAAAAAAGGCAACAAACCTGTTCTTTGTGACTACATGGATGAACCTGGATAATGATGAAGTGAAATAAGCCAGGCACTGAAGAAAAAACCACATTCTCCCTTACATGTGGAATCTAAAAACCCCAACCACCGGCTCTGGAGATGTTGGTCAAAGGTTATAAAATTTCAGTTAGAAAGGATGGTGACTAGTTATTAACAATGTATCCTTGAAAAGCACTAAGATTATAGCCATACAAAATGGCACACACCTGCAATCCTAACTACCTAGGGATGGCCAATCAAGGCCAGGTTGGCAAATAATCTAGACCCTGTCTCAAAATAAGGAGCTGAGAATGAAACTCAGAAATAGAGTATTCCTGGATGAAAAAAAAAAAAAAAAGAAAAAGAAAGCAGCATTGTGGGAAGGAGGGGGATCAAGGACTGAGGTTTTAAGTGTTCTTACCATTAAAATAGTGAAATAATGTATATGCTAATTAGCTTGATTTAGCCATTCTAAAATGTACACATATATCAAAGCATCATGTTATACATAACAAATATATAATTTGCCATTAAAAATTAATTAATTAATTAGAGGGGGCTAAGCACAGTGGTCACACCTCTAATCCCAGTGACTCAGGAGACTGAAACAGGAGGACCAAGAATTCAAAACCAGCCTCAGCAAAAATGAGGCTCAACAACCGAAAATATTTTAAAAAGTAATTAGAAATAAAAAGGGGGAAAACTGGGTTTCTGCTACACAATGAAAACAAGGACAACTATGTCTAGGAGATTTGAGGAAGTGACTTTTTATTCTGTTTTATTTTTGTGGCACTGAGGATTGAACCTAGAGGGGTTCTGCCACTGAGCTACATCTCTAGCCCTTGTTATTTTTTGAGGACATCCTTAACCTGCTGAGGCTGACCTTGAACTTGCAATCCTCCTGTCTCACTCTCAAATCGCTGGGATTACAGGTATGTACAATGATGCCCAGCTCCCTATCAAGCCCTTTATGAGAGTACCTAATACAATTCATAAGGGCAGAGGCCTCATGAATGGATCCCCCTGTAAAGACTGCACATCTTAATACTGTTGCAGTGGAAACAGTTTCAGCATGAGTTTTGGAGGGGACACCATCATTTGAGTGGACAGCATTGAGGCTGGAATGTACCTAGCACTTGTCTAGCATGTACAAGGCCCTGGGTTCAATACCTACCAATACCAAAACAGAGAGGAGGGTGGGGAATGGGAAGAGGTAAGCACAGTGTCTACCGTATTAAATGGTAGCTTGTCATTTCATTCATTCATTCATTGATACCAGGGATTGCACTCAGAGGTGCTTTACCATTGAGCCACATCCCTAGCCCTTTTTATTTTTTAAGACAGAGTCTAAGTAGCTTAGGGCCTCTCTAAATTCCTAAGGCTGATTTTGAATTTGCACTCCTCCTGCCTCAGCCTTCTGTGTTGCTGGGATCCTGCCTCAGCCTTCTGTGTTGCTGGGATTACAGGTGTGCTCCACCACACCCAAAAGTAGCTAGTTATTTTTAAAAAGTTACAAATTTTTTAAAATCTACGCAGGGGGAAATGAGGATATATAAATCAGAGTTAGTTTGAGTTTAGAACACAAAATGTGTGACATAAAGTATTCTATTTTGCTAAAGGATGTTTCCAAATTCGGTTTTGCAGTGCAAAAGAAAATAACATAAGAATTCACATAGCCCAACCAGGCACAGTGGCATACACTTACAATCCCAGTAACACGGGAGGCCAGACTCAGCAACTTAGCAAAGCCCTAAGCAATTTAGCAAAACCCTGTCTCAAAAGAAAAAATTAAAAAAGCACCCTTGGGTTCAATCCCCATTACCAAAAACAAAGAATTCACACAGTCATATAAGCAAACAAACAGAACAACAACAAAAAACAAACAAACAAAAAACCAGACCAGTTGAATAGAAGCACAATTATTTCCGTCACTGAGACCAAAGAGAAATATTTCCTATAGGTTTCCATAAGAAAGATATGGGGTAATACAATAAAGTCCATATTTTTGTAGTAAAAATATCTTTAGGCTTTTGTACAATTTCACAATGTTTCTAAAAGTGATCAAATAAGACAATGTAGTCCATGTATGTATCTTTGATGGTGTAATAGAATCTAAGACAACTTAGCCTTTAGGAAAGTTACCACAGATATTTCTCTCAGCTATATTTTTTTGGCTGAAATTTTTCCAATAAACACTTCAGAAGTCCAAGTTTATATTACATTGATAATTAGCTTCCCACTTGTCTTTCTTTACAGAGAAAAAAAAAATGGGGAAGAATGGGAAAAGCATTATTCAAGCAGTAAATAACTAAAAAAAGTAAGCAACCTCTCCTTATATGTCCCATATTTGTGTGTGTGTGTGTGTGTGTGTGTGTGTATGCACGTACATGTGTGTGTTCGGAGGTGGCAGGGGCATCTGTTCTTTATTCTTGCAAGATCAAAAAAATTCAATCATAATGATCATATAAAAATAAAAATTTATTCTTTCAGCTATACTTCATTTTTATGAAAAAAAAACTTGAAAACAGCAACTAGTTTCAGTTAACTGAAATAAAGATCTTCCTTACTGTTTGAAAAGAATACAACACAAATGATATAAAATAACTTTTATTTACATAATTTATACCTATAGAACATAACTGCTTTCTTTAGAACAAGAAAATTTACATATGACAGATATTGCTTTTTTTGTCAACAACTTCTTCAAGCGGTAGTATACATGGTTGCGTCTTTTTAAAATAATATGGTGGTAAACAATGGATATTAATATTTTTATCGGTGCCTCAATCATTTACCAACAATTAGGCTTTGAAGCCATCATGTTGATCACATGCTAAGATATAAGTGTTTAGGAGGAAAAGTCAAGAAAAGAAAAGATAAAGACTTTTAATCACATCTCCTTCAAGATTTATAAAATAAATTCTTTGCAACACCATTACATCAGTCAGACTTAACACAGATCATTCTATCTTGTAGGGTAAGTACAGTGATTAAACTTCTCTTTATCCAAGATAAGTTTTAAGACTATAACAGTAGGATAATTTGTTAACTGACTTGATTCTCTATACAATGAATGCCCTATATTTGTTATACAATAAGAAATTATCATCCATAAAACTGGTTTATTGTAGATGTTAGCAAAGTTAAAAAATAAATATTATACAGGGATAAATTATAATTTAGTCATGGCAATCTAATACCCAAACTAACACTAATTAAGAATTTCAGAATGAGTTTTGTTTGGTTTGGTTTTTGAGATAGGTTCTCACCATGTTGCCCCCGATGGGATCAAACTCACCATACTCCTGCCTCAGCATCTCAAGTACCTGGGATTACAGACATGTGTCACTGTACTCAGTACAATATGAGATTTTTAAAAATTTACATAAATAGGTTATTAAAATAGCAATGTGATTTACTACCATGATTTTGTGACATTAATCAATAAAATAAATAAATGCATACTTATATAGAGAATTTCCACTCAGATTTACAGATCTTCATTCTCGAGAAAAAGTTAAATTGTAAATTTCTCTGTAAGGCAATAAATAGAAGATGCTCTAATAGCAAGTTCCAATAAACTGGCATCACTGTTAAACTTGCTAAGCCATTATCCTCTTTTTAAAGAACTTGAAAACTGGCCACCATTTTTTCAATATACAAAACCCTAAAATTATCTAGACTTTAAAATATTTTCCCAATTGAAATACTGATCATTTCATAATGCAATCAACACAGTTTTAACTTATAGGCACAACTCATAACTCCAATGACAAATAACTTATACATACAGATATCAGCACCTTAAGGTAAGAAAACTATTGTTTAATGTAAGGTTAAACTAAAAACAATCCAGCCATGGCCCTTCATTCAAGTACTGTCTGTGGCAGAGTTGCATAGCTGCCACACAGACCAGCTGGCCTGCAAACTCAAAAATATTTTGCAGAAGTTTATAACTCCAGAGCTAATATATAATGTCCACCTAGGAGGCTTTTCAAATAAAATCAGGATAAATCTGCTCTTTGAGAAATTTAATTTGAAACAGGAAAGGTTTGTTCAGGTAGAATGAATGGAAATATCAATCTCAAAATTAAAAATACTTACATTCATATTGATGACAATTACTGACCTTATAAAATCTTGTTCTTATTTTGTTTTTAACATCACATTTATGTTCTGTGGTACATGTTCTTTAAACAGGGGTTGGGGGAGGAGCTATCAAGAAACATTTTTTTTAAGGAGTGTATGTAAAGGAGACTGAGTTTTTTTGTTTTTTTGATACCAGGAATTGGACCCAGAGGTGCTTAACCACTGAGCCACATCCCTAGCCCTTTTTTTGAAAATTTTGACAGGGTCTCACTAAGTTGCTTAGAGCCTCACTAAACTGTAGAGACTGGCTTTGAACTAATGATCCTCCTGCCTCAGCCTCCTGAGCTGCTGGGTTACAGGCGTGTGCCACCGTGCCCCACAGAAGACTGAGTTTTGTGTGAAAATTTGTCTCCTAAGTGAAGTTGAGTTTTATCTCTCCCTGAAAATCCTGAGATTACCCATGAAATAAGAAAAATAAAAATTCACAGTACAAAGTCAATATACTAAACTATGAGGAAAAAAAGCATTTAAACCATACATACTACCCAAACATTTTTAGTTATATCATTTTAAATATCTACAAATAAAGAGGGAAAGGAGACAAACATAAAATTTGTTAATGCCTTCTTTACCCACAATCTGAGGGGTGCATATAATTAAAACTGAGTATGTTTTTAAATAAAAATTTAAAAATAAATAAGCTCTTTGATGTATCAACTTTATAAATAGTAAATTTAAATACTAGTTCTTCAATTAGGACTAATGGTACATCACCATGAATTAGAAAAATACATATTTTTGAGTGAGTCAGATACACAACTGATAATAGAAAAGTTTTTTAACTTTACCATACAAGTGGACAATTTGCTTTCATATACTTGGAGGCAACTGAAAGGGCCTTCATCATCTCCCCAAAAAGGAAAATAAAAACAAAAACCTTTACAAAAGAAGTTCACTGAATGTTAAATACAATCAACCTCCAATGTCGGCACTGATTTATACAGACATTAATCCACAATATTCCCAATGTCCATGTGTGCTCAAAACAGGAAGCATCAAAATGTAAACAAGAGTTGTTATTTCTGAGAAAGCAGTCTTAATTTCTTGGTATTTCCAAAATGCTGATTAATCAGAACCAAAGGAACCTCAGCAATGTTTTCCATTAATTATAAAAGCTTTAACTTGAGCTCATTAGATGTTCAAACTTGACCTAAAGAAAAATAAACAGTGATGCTTTTTTCTAACTGCTGCTTTGCTGATGTAATTGATTCTGGAAATTCCAATACTTAAAAAAAGAAGAAGAAACCCAAAAGATTGTTTCATTCTGTTTCATCTACTTCAATGAAGATATCACTGAAGAAATATTCAGAGACTGTGGTTGGCTCCTGATCAGGTGCCCGGTGTTGGCCACTTTTATGTTCTTCTTTCAGTAAGGGCTGATCACAAGAAACCTAAAAAGGTAATAAAAATAAATATGCAATACAACATTTATATATCTCTAGTGAGTACTTGTCTAGAGTGCACAAAGACCTCGAGTTTGATCCCCAGCATCACTGGGGGGAGGGGAAGAAGTAATTCTAAACACAACAGAGTTTTAACAATAAGGTAATCTGTTACATCAGTTATAACAATAAAATTGGACACATCCTAAATATACAATACTTCAACATGATTTGGCAAATTATAAGATACTCAAGATCCATTTCTTCATCTTAACTCTCAAGAAAAAGTTGTAATAACACAGAAAAACATAACATTGTTGAATCAGTAAATGACACTTCAATTATTGATGTAACAACAGATAGACCCATAAAACAGAAAAGCACCCAAAGGCATCACAAATCATAGATCTTATCAAATACTTATAAATCTATAAAAAATTAAGATAGCATAGTATTGGCACAGGAATATATACAGATCAATAAAACAAAAGATTAGAAATAACATGGAAATTTACTATCTGATGAAAGTTATATTTTGATGAACAAATGAGAAAAATTAAGATTATTCAGGAGCTGATTTAGGAGAGCTGTATAACCACTATAGGATGAAAAACCAGTCAGACCTATATTTTATCAACATAAATTCTAGATTAATCCAAAGACCTAAATGTAAAAACATTAATTAAAACAACCACAAAAAAATGTACTAAAATATGCCATAGTAAAATACTTATAATCCTGGTTTGGGAGGGGAGTGATATCTTTTTAAATGACCTGAAAGTCAGAAGCCATAAAAGAAACAATTGATAAATTCATCTACACAAAAGCAAAAGGTAAGGCACAGCAAAAGCTAACAGATGGGAATAAAAGACAAAGGGCATGTGCAAAAAAAAAAATGCAATCTATATCACCAAAGGGCATTTTCCTCCCTAATAAGAACTTCTACAAATCAGTAAGAAAAGATAAATAATTTTTTTAAAATGTCAAATTTTATCAATATATGTGTCACTGAAAATAAAGCATGAGCGGGGTATAGTGGCAAATACTTATAAACCTAGCTACTTGGGAGACTGAGGCTACTTGGAGGATCACAAGTTTAAGGTCAACCTGAACAAAATAAAATAAAAAGGGGCAGCGGGTATAGCTTAGTGGTAGAGCACTAGCCTACACGCACAAGGCCCTGGGTTCAATCCTCAGTACCACACACACACACACAAAAAAAAATCACATAGAAACTAATAAAATCCATATGGAGAACAATCAGGCAGTACCTATCAAAGGAATAATCATTCCTTTTAATATTAAATCAATTCTATTGCTAGGAATTAAACCTATGGGTATATGTGCAAAAATGAGTCATTTTTAAGTTAAGCTATTACCACATTGCTTAAAATAACAAATAATTAAGAACAACCTAAATGCCTAAGAATACTAGACTATGATTATTATAAGATACAACCAAATAATGGAATACCATATAGTCATTAAAAACAATGAGGGTACTCTTGGACACTTATCCCTGAAAAATAAAAATTAATGTTTATATGGAACATACACATGAATGATCATAACAATTTTGCTCATAATAGCAAAAATTCAAAACAACTCAGATGTCCTTTAATGGCTAAATGAATAAGTAAAACTGTGGTACATTTATAATAGGGAATATTATTCAGCAACAAAAAAATCAACAAACTATTGATACATAAAACCACTTGGAAGAATCTCCAGGAAATTGCTAAATGAAAAAAGCCATCTTGAATGTATGATTCCATTTATGTAACATTCTTTTTTTTTTGTGTGTATATATATATATATATATATATATATATATATATATATATATATATGCATGCTGTAGGTGAATATTTAGTATCTTTATTTCATTTTTACGTGGTGCTGAGGATTGAACCCAGTGCTTCACACATGCTGGGCCAGCACTCTACCACTGAGCCACAACCCCAGCCCCATTTATGTAACATTCTTGAAATGATAAATTCAATGGTGAACAACTTGCCAGCAGTTAAGAAGGGAGTGGAGGGCTGGGGATACTGCTCAGTTGGTAGAGTGCTTTCCTAGCATGCACAAGTCCCTGGGTTCAATCCCCAGCACAAAAAAAAAGGGGGGTGGGTGGGTGGGAAGTGGAAATGAAAAAGAAGTGGGTGCATCTTAAAGGGGTATTATACAAAGGACACTTGCAGTGATAGAGAACAGTTCTGCATTCTGACTGGAGCAATGTCAATATCCTGGTTGCAATACTGGAACATATTTTGCAAAATATTACCAATGGGGGAAAATAGATAAAAGGAAGATGGAACTCCTCTGTATTACTTACAACTAACTACATGTGAAACTACAATTATTTTAAAATGAAAAATTCAAATTAAGGAAGATAGAGACAGAGAAGAAGCTCTTCACTATTCTCCAAAGGTTTCTAAGACATACTGTTACATTAAAAAAAGTAGGATATAGACAGATGTGTTGGTAGTTCAAGGTACTTGGGAGGCTGAGGCAGGATCAAAAGTTTGAGGCCAGCCTCAGCAACTTAGCAAGACTCTATCTCAAAATAAAAAGTAATAAGGGGGGAAAAAAAAAGTAATAACGGGGCTGTGGTTGTGGCTCAGTGGTAAAGCACTTGCCTAGCATGTGTAAGGCACCACATAAAAATAAACAAACAGGGGCTGGGGTTGTGGCTCAATGGTAGAGTGCTTGAAACATGTATAAAATATTACTTAATTCAAAACAAAATGTAATTGAGATTCTTGCCTCATATTATATACTAAGTTGCCTAGGCTGTCCTTGAACTTGCAATTCTGACTCAGCCTCCCATGTAGCTGGGATTACAGGAATGTACCACTGGGCCTGGATAAACACAGTCAAAAATTTAAAACTGATTACTGAAAAATTTAAAGCTCTGGAGAAATATTTCTTAAATAATAAGCTATACGCAGCAAAAAAATAATCAACAAAAAATACAAAAGAAAATTCTAGTAAATATATAGGGAAAAAATCAAGTCATTAGTAACTAAAGAAATGCCAATTAAAACAATAAAACAGTGAAAATTATATTTTCACCTCTCCATCATTATATTTAATAGAAAAAAAATTTTGAAGTGTTTTTAATATCTAACACTGGCAAGGATATGATTAAACTGGCACTGCCTTACTGCTAATAATTATAACTGTTCTATAAAATAATTTGGCAATGATAATCAAGATTCAGAAGGTTCACAAATTTTTGCCATTAGACAGTTACAAGGATACAAAGAAATGAAACACTAATTCTAGTTTTAAGGTTCTAGTTTATCCTTGTGGGTGTCAGGATATTTGTCCTAAGGCAAACAAAATGCAAGCACTGCTTCATTTTGCTTCCACAAATCAGAAGCAATTGGATAAAAGAAATGGCAATTAAGTGTCCATTTATGGTTCTGAACTAAACTAGGTGTAACTTCATAATCCAATACCTTATTTTTTCCAGGATAGAGGGTTTGATAGGGGAGAAAACTGATGTGAATTGTTCTGAAATAATTTCTGATACCCAAATGAAAACAAAAGTACCATATTTTTCCTGAGTCTAATATTCAACTCATTTTATTATACAAACAATAAAATATGGTAATTGTCACATACCTGAGCTGATGAACTGTCAATATTCTCCAATTGAGTATTAGTAGCAACACTTGGAGATGGAAGCAGATCAGAGGACTCTTGATTTTTTTTCTCGCCTTCACTAAGTGGATTAGATCGTTTCAAATTCCTCCTCGATACAGGTATAAGAGGTTTTACGCGCTTCTTACTATGGATGTGAGTAGGTTCATCAGATTCCAAATTATTCTTTGAGCATATTAAAGATAAAAATCCCAGTGGTCTTCTGCCACGCCTAGAAATGCAAATGTAAAGATATTCACGAATATCCAAGGAAGACATATTCTTAATGCTATCTTCTTTCTACTAATGCTAAAATGGCACACTCACTATGTACTGGTGTCACTAAGCCATAACATACATCTCTGACAGGGTCAAGGCTTACTCTAGAGTAGAGCTTCCCATGTTGAAAAGTTCATATCAATCACCTGGCAACGTAATTAAAGTGAAAATTCTGACTGAAATGCTAGTGTGACCTGAGTCCTGCATTTCTAACAAGTTCTCAAATATGACCACACTTAAGAGAAGCAAGGCTCTGGAACAGGAGTCAGAGCAAATGATGGTCCAATCAGATTGTGTAAGTAAGTTTTACTGAAACAGCCATGTGCATCTGTCTATGGTTGCTTTTGGGGTTTTTAAAAATATATTTAGTTGTAGATGGATACAGTAACTTTAGTTAGTTTGTTTGTTTATTTATTTTTATGTGGGGCTGGGGGGCAAATCCAGTGTCTTATATGTGCTAGGCTTTGCCACTGAGCTGCAGCCCCATATGGTTGCTTTTGTATTGTAACTGTAAAGCTAAGCTGAGTAGCTGCAAGAGAAACCACATTGTCCACAAAGCCTAGAATATGTACTATATGACCTTTTATATAACAAGCTTGCTGCCCTCTGTTCTAGAACACTGCTTCTCTTAGCTTGTTTTAATCTAAACCCCTCATTCTATTTTCAGTACCACTCTAAAGACAGAAAATATATCACTGAGCTTTACTTTCTATATAGTTTAGATAATACAGACAACAGATTTATTAAATAAGCATTTTAAAGACATGTCCTTTCTCCTTAGTGGAGGCTAGGGTATGTTGCCCTCCCTTCCACTCACCATGTAAATTTTTTCTCCTTTTTTTTTGGCAATAGTGGGGATTAAATGCAGGTCCTCATGGATGCTAGGCAAGCACTCTACCACTGAGCTACATCCTCAGCCCCATATAAATGTTTTGAATGCTGCTGACAAACCAATAATTGTTGATAACCTAGAAGACTCACTTCTAGAGTATGAGAAAAAACAATGTGGGAGAAGTTGGCTTTGGGCTTAAATTTAACTCTTAGTCTTATAGAAAGCAAGCCATGGTTTAATATGAGATAAAGAAAATGAGATAAGGAAAGAAAATGAAACATTATTTGGGAATTCAATAAAACAACTTCCAGCAATACCTCTGTACCAATTCTATGTCTCTTATCATCAATGTGTTCATTAGCAACTACATATGGCAGAATGCATAATGACCTAAACAATAACCACAATCTGGGGAAAAATGTGTGCCATATATCTAAAAAAAAGTCAAAGATGCTCTTCTTTATATTACTGATAGAGAACATGTTTTTAAAACATCAACTTTTGTATTGAATTTCATCTCTATATTCGTGTTATAGCTATGTTATATTTTTTCAGAGGGGTAATGGAATATTTATTAAAGATTTGCACATGATACCTGGACAGTGGAGTTTTTGAAGGTGCCATTCTGCTACCCATTTGTTCAGATGAAGAAGCAGAATCAGTTCCTTTTTCTTTATCAGATACAACCATCTCATCCTGAGGCAACTGAGGCATATTCTTTTCTATACACATATCTCTTATCCTACCAACAGACCTAGACCCTATATTCTGAGAAGTTGTTTCAAGTTTCTCTTTTTGAGGTTCTGGAGTTGTTCGTGTGCATCCTGAGGTAGGGAAAATACCTCGTTCCTTGTAAGAGTCCCCTTCAAAAAAAGAGAACAAATGGTAAGTATGTATATTAAAATTAATACTTATTTTTAATTGCAATATTTGAAGGGAAAAACCATGGTATCTTATAACAAACCTCATCTAATAAGAGAAGCCTAAATTATAATTAGTGGAGTTATTGGAAAATTAAAAATAACTGAGAAAAAGTTATAGTAACACCTTTGACAAAAAGAGTGGTATTACTATAAAAAGTTTTTTTCCAAAAATATATCTTGAACTATCAAAATGAAAGGATGATCACTTTAAAATAATCTAAGACTCTTTAAACTATAGAAGCTAAACCAACCCAAAATATAGGTGGTCACTTGGGTATCTATAGTCTAGTGGAAAAGAAAACCCCACAGGTTCTTAAACACTCAGGTTAGCTTTAAAGAGTTTTATTTTCCTAAATAGTAGATAAAACCCAAAGCAGCAGTTAGTTAGAAATGAGAAATTTCTTGTTAAACAAAAAATAAAAAATAAATTTCCCTTTAGATAGCTATTTCTAATGCTCAGTTCCCAGTGAGAATGTCCTAGGCTCCCTGAAAAAAGAATGAAGTTGGTAAGTATACCTACCTTTAAAAAACAAAACAAAACATGATTAGGGATGGCATATGAGGGGCTGAGATTGTGGCTCAGAGGGAGAGCGTTCACCTCGAATTCGTGAGGCACTGGGTTCTATCCTCGGCACCACATAAAAAATAATATAAAGATATTGTGTCTACCTATATAACTAAAAAAAAATTTTAAAAAAGGATGGCATATGATATATCACTATATCACTAATACTTCAGAGTGTTGTGATCTGTTAACACTTTTATCAGAGAGGAGGAAATAAATGAAACAGATATTAGAACATTTCTAAAAGCTGGAAACCGTAACCAGATTACAGTTTCACAATTAAAGTTGGACAATTAAGATTAAGCCAATGACATTGTTATTATCTTGTAAGTGTCTTTAAAAAGCCAGAACCAGGTCTTGGGGAGCAGCCCAGTAGTAGAGCACTTAGTTAGCATGAATGAGGCCTTGATTTTGATCCCCAGCACCATACAACAAACAAACAAAAACCTCAAATCATCAAACCCTTCTTTTCGAATTCTAACTCTACAAAGATGTCACCATTAATAATTTTTTTAATTCTTGAGAATTAAATTTTTAAAAAAGTTCTTAACCTTTGCCATAGTTCAGCAATGGCTTAACAGGCCTAAGAAATGGTAAGTCTCAAAGAAATGAGGAATAATAAAAATTCAGGGCAAAGTTAAGGAGCTATAAGAACAACTGCCTTCATACTACTCAATTAATTCCTAAAATGTAGTTACTGAGCTTTTACAAAAAATCTTTGTACAGTCATTATGTTTTTCCATTAATTACAGGATGAAAGGAGCTTATTTTGGCTATCAATATGCCAAATCCAATGTCTTAATAGGAGAGTAAATACTGACAATAAAATTAAGGTTCTTAAAAAAATAAAAAGTGAGCAAGAGTGCTTCAAGCTCAAAATGTGTGGGAAATAATCAGAGGTACTTAGCAATGTGATCATGTTAAAATTTATTTCACTCACCTGTTTCCTCAAAAACATTTAATTTCTCTGAACACACCTGTTTTAAGAAAATTTACAAAAAAATTTAGAAATCTATTTGTCAAATAAAATCCCCTCCCTCCATTCCCTTCTTTCCTTTCTATAAAGAAGGCATGTATCTCCCAGGAAGCTCTAGAGTCACTAATGTTTTATAGAAATTCTAGCAAGCATTTCTGGAAATGATTTGGCAACTGTTAAACTGGCACACAGGAGAGGGAAAGCTGCCAAATGCCTCTTATCTCAAGCATAATATCGATACCAACTAAACATCAAACTTAAATGTCAAGTGCAATAGTACAATTGTGTGTGTGTGGTGCTGGAAGTTGAACCCAGGACCTTGTACATACTAAGCAGGTGTTCCACCACTGAGCTACACTCCAACCCCTCAAATCAAATATTACAAGTAGCACATCAATAGACTAGCAAATATATAATAATCAAATAGTTTGTTTCAGGAATGTAAAGATGATTCAACATTAGAAATCTAATATAATTCAATAGACCTAAGGAGAAAAAGCATTTATTAACAGTATTATTCATTCCTGAAAAAAGTAAATAAAATGTACTAGATGTGTTTTCTTTTTTTTTTCCTTTCTTTTTCTTTTTTTTTTTTTTTTAAATATAAATGGGGTCTCGCTATGTTGTCCAGGCTAGTCCTAACTTGTGGGCTCAAATGATGTTTTTGCCTCAACTTTCCTTCCTTCTTTTCTCTCTGTTTGGTACTGGGGATTGAACCCACAGCGCTTAACCATTGAGCCACATTCCTAGCTCCTTATTTTATTTTGAGACAGAGTCCTGCTAAATTGCTGGCTTTGAACTTGAGATTCTCCTGTCTCAGACTCCTGAGCTGCTAGGATTACAAGCATGCACTACCACACCTAGTAACATTTTCTTAATGCCATAAAATACAACCATTGAAAGGTGAAAGCTGGCATCCCACTTAATAGAAAGTATCCTCATTAATCAGGAATAAGAAAAAGATGTCAACTTTGGGATTACTTTTTTAACATTATTTTTTACTTATATCAGTCATTACAGAAAAAAATTAGGACTATAAAAAATAGAATTGAAATTTCAATTGCAGATGAGATGCCTGTTAACCTACAAAATCTCGAATCAACTGAATGCACATGAGGAAATTCATAAAATTCTCTTAATTAGAGAGAAAAGAGAGTGATTGAGCTCAAAGATAAAAACAATATGATTAAGTTCTCAAGGATAACATAATAAGAAATGTATGAATTCTATAAGAGCTTAAAATAAAATTGAAAAGTCACATAGCAACACTTAAATGGAAAGACATTATGTTTTTTGATTGGAAGATTCATTATTATAATTATATTGTCAATTTTCCTTATGTTCATCTGACGAATTAATTAATAATTAATAATTAAGAAAATTCTTAATTAGAGAATTTTCTCTCTAATTAAGAGAACTTTCTGAATAAAATTAATGCAAATTTTAAAGACTTCAACAAACTAATGCTAAAATCCATATAAATTTGAGAACACAAGCAGTAATGAGAAGTCTGAAAAAAGAATAAAAGTATATGTTATTAGAGGAGAGACTATTCCTATAAAATATTAAAGCATAAAGTTACAAAACTTAAAATAGTATGAGACTGTCCCTGGAAGATCAGGTAAATCCACATTAAAAAAGTCCAGGAAGATATACAAATATATATGGAGATGATAACTGAAAAAAGTATAGTTTTCATCAGTGAAAAAAAGATGAATTATTCAACATATGGTGTTAGAACAATTGAAAAGGCATCATGGAAAACTTAAGTCGGCCCTATTCTTTACACCAAAATAAATTCTACATAAGTCAGTAATATTAGCTAGAAATTTTAAGACTCAAAGGATTTCCCAGAAGCCACACATAAAAAGATTGATGTTTGCATGTCTTTTTTTTTTTGAGGGGGGGGACAGTGATTGAACCTAGGGGTGCTTACCCACTGAGCCACATCTCCAGCTCTTTTTTATTCTTTATTTTTTTTAAAATAACTTTATTTTATTTATAATTTTTATGTGGTATTGAAGATCAAACCCAGTGCCTCACACATATTAGGTAAGTGATCTACCACTGAGCTGCATCTCCAGCTCTGTTTTGTATTTTATTAGAGAGAGGGTCTCACTGAGTTGCTTAGCGTCTCACTTTTGTTGAGGCTGGTTTTGAGCTCACAATCCTCCTGCCTCAGCCTCCCGAGCTACTGGGATTACATCTGTGCGCCACCACATCTAGCTGCATGTCTTTTTGAATGCACTCTATGTATTATTCTAGAATGTCTTTTTGAATGCACTCTATGTATTATTTTAGAATTCTGCATAAGAAATTCTTTTAATTGTTAAAGTACTGAAAACAAAAGTTAGACAACAAAAATCACAAGTAAGCCAATAGACTATTTCTTACATATTCATAAATGTACACTTATCATATTTTAGACCTATTATAATCTGGTAATGTTATTTCATAATGTTTTGTATTTGATAATATATTATGATCTTTTTCATATGTCACTAACTATACTTTTAAAATCAAAACAGTCTCTGCATGGAATGCTAATAAATTGCTGAAACTGGTGACTAGTACATGGGAATACATTATATTCTACTGTCTATCTCTGTCTAGGTTTGAAAACTCTTCCATCAAAAAGTTAACCTTGAGCCAAGTGTGATGGCACATGCCTATAATCCCAGCAGCTCGGGAGGCTGAGGCAGGAAGATCCTGGGTTCAAAGCCAGCTTCAACAAAAGCGAGGTGCTAAGCAACTCAGTAAGACCCTATCTCTAAATAAAATACAAAATAGGGCTGGGGATGCAATTCAGTGGTTGAGTATCCCTGAGTGCAATCCCTGGTTCAATAAAACAAAAAACAATTAACCTTGGCAGGACTGGGTTGTGACTCAGTGGTAGAGCACTTGCCTAGCACTTGAGAGGCACTGGGTTTGGGTTTGATCCTTAGCACCACATAAAAATTAACAAATAAAATGCAGATGGCATGCTGTCCATATACAACTAAAACAAAATCTTTTTCATTAAAAAAAAAAAAAAGAGTTACCTTTAGTACTGTAAAAACAAAAGTTAAATAAATCTGCCTAAGAACACAGAGTCAAAAGATAAATGAGGGCTAGGGTTGTAGCTCAGTGGTAGAGCGCTTGCTTCACATATATGAAGCCCTGGGTTTGATCCTCAACATCACATAAAAATAAATAAAAACAAACAAACAAAAAAATTCTCCAATTAACTAAAAAAAATTAAAATAAAAGATAAGTGACAAACTGGAGGTAAAAATTTGCTGCTCATTACCATATCTATCTCACAGAATTTTTCCAGATCTATAAGAAAATAGCAACACTCTTTTTAAAAAATGTGTAAAGAATATAAATTCATTTCATAGTCAAAGAAACATAAATGGCTCTAAATCATATGAAACGATGTTCAATCTTACTCATTACAAGAGAAACTAAAACTATTCTGTGATACAATTTTTTTTACCTATCAAAAACATGAAAGTATACTTCCTCTGTATCTGCTCTCATCTAAGAACTATTGGTCTTCAGCTCTCCCTTTGAAGAAATAGAATTTCAATTGATTTGCCATAGTATAGTTACAAATTATGAATAGTATTAGAAATAAAACAAGAGGATACTAGGAAACCTACAACATGATAACTAGTGATTAAATCTACATCATGGAGTTTGACTTTCTTGAGGCACTGATGACTGAGCTAGAGCAGTCTGCAATGTTTTACAAGGTAATGTTTCATATAGCAGGGACAGCAAACAAAATGCCTTGGGACATGAAGGATTATAGTGCATTTAAAGATGGCCAATGTGGCTAGAAAGTGAGATGAAAACTTGCACAAAATCATACTAGAGACAGAAATGGGGCTCAGACTCTCTGGTTTTATTCTAAGAGCAATGGAAAAATTTACACATTATGTTACTATTATTTTATACATCAGAAAATCGATCCTGAGAGGTAAAGTATTTTATTTACAGTTCTATAGCTGTTGGGTGGCAGAGCTAAGATCCAGGTTTACATAATACTTTTGGCCTTATTTTCAGCTTACATCACAGAACTGAGAGTAGTTTTCCCGATTATGTCAACTGATTTTTACACTGAACTAATAAAAAAGTGATAATCCCAAACAGGCCTTATCTATTATTTATGATGATAAGTGTCTGAACTAAGTTTATGTATCTATAAAGGTTTTAAGAGCCAGAAGGAAAAAATAGAAACATGTCTCTTCCACAATGGCCATCGCACTTACCTAAAGAGTCTATCTTACCTCAGAAGTATATTGTTGACAACCATCTCCTGAAGCGAGAGACCTTTTTTTGGCAGGAGAAACATGGTTGCTTTCATCAAGCATGCAATGAGATCTCTTCCTAGATATAAGATCCAAATTAGCAGGAGGCTGTTCAGAAGCATCTCTTGCAGAATTAGATAAACACATGGCATCTTGACCAACTGAAGTTAGTGGTAAACGCTTACTGCATAGAAAAAAAATGCAGAGAAAAATCAATGAATCAAAAGTTATTTAATGATGTTAAAGACTGAGCTATTCCAATTAAATTTCTAATGAAACCAAATTCCAAATAAATAAATTCAAGATCACGGTCATTAAGATTCTAGTTCTGAGCTGCATTCATACTTAAAGGCTCACAACCTAATCTCCCAATATTTAATTAAATCTGAAGAATATGTGTTCATGTCTTTAAACTTTTAATCTAAAATGTCCCTTCCTAATATAAATGGCTTCAATTTCTAATGCTACTTCATAAGTTTTCCAATGGTAATCAAAATACAGCTTAACAGTTCTACATGAAAGAATTAAGAGTATCAAGAATATATGAAATTGAGACGGGCATGGCAGCAGGCACCTATGATCCAAACTATTTGGGAGGCTGGGGCATGATGATCACAAATTTAAGGCAAATTTGCCTGGGAAAATTAGTGAGACTCTGTTTCAAAAAAAGGGTAAAGGGTATTCCTACGGGTGTAGCTCAGTGACACAGCACTAGTCTAATGTGTGGGGGCCCTGGGTTCAATCCCCAGGACCACAAAAAAATTTAAAAATCAAAAGTATTACTTCTCTGTACTATTTTTTTCCCAACTTTTTGTGAATGTGTATTCAGTTATGTGTATATAACTATATTTGTAATAGATGTCACTATAATCTAGGCTACTAAATTTTTTGGTTGTCAAAACAAAATATTAATTTTCTTTTTTTTTTTTTAAGAGAGAGAGAGAGAGAATTTCAATATTTATTTTTCAGTTTTCGGCGGACACAATATCTTTGTTAGTATGTGGTGCTGAGGATCGAACCCGGGCCACACGCATGCCAGGCGAGCGCGCTACCGCTTGAGCCACATCCCCAGCCCCAAAGAAAAGAAAAGCAAAATATTAATTTTCATTTAAATGGTACCTTCTACCTTCATCAACCACATTATTTTTTTTTTTTTTCTTTCTGTAAGTTACCACATAATTTAAGATCTACACAATCAATACAAATTACTGGCAGGGACAAGTTCATTCAATCAATACTATCAGATTCATAAAGCATCTTTCCCCCTAGAAGAAACAGTTAACTCATTTCTTACCTCATATCGCCTATTTCTTCAGTATTAATGGATTTGACCAATATGGGTGCTGGTAGTAAAGGGTTTGGCATTAACTGAGCAGCATCCGTAAATTCTTCTGTAGCATTGGTTGGGATTTCTACCAGAGTTAAAATGAATGCTTGTTCATCCTCTCCATCTTGTACATCAGCAAACAGATTCACTATCGAAGTTGAAATGTTATTAATGAAAATCTAAACCATGAAATAACAAAAAAATCATTTATTTCATCTCTAAAAAGAGAGCCTCATGACAACTTGTCATCAAGACTAAAAAACTAAATTATACCCCCAAGCATCACTACAAATAATGTCATGAATAGTACCAAACTATTGAGTAACAGGTTGCTGGATCTTTCTGGATAAATTACTTACTAACCAAAAGAATAATTTCACAAAGGGCACAGCCGGAAGAATTTATAATTCTGAATAACAAAGCATATACAAAATAGTTTATTTGTTGCCTAACTATAAACACTATAAACAAAAAAGAATTTGTTTTCCATAGTTAAATTTAAAAATCATATTAATTAATACTATGATACCTCACTGAAGCATATTATTATACCTGTTAGGTCTTCAGAATTGATTACACTCTCTTGTTGGACTTCTGGAATACTGGTTGGTATACACTGCCATAAAAAAATAAAATGAAAGAGTTAGGTTTTAAAAAGTTTTCCTGATAATGTGATACATAGTGAAGAGATAACTTCAAAATGCAATGACTTATCTTAAACATATACAATTTTTCCAGTTGAGATGATTTTTGAAGTGACATAATAGGGAGACCCAAATCCCTCAACCTCTCTGATCACACAAGCCATATGTGACATATGAATGGAGGCAAACTGTTCTCCTCGGCTCCAGAGTGGCTTCCTCCAATTTGTTTTCCACAGAACTGCTAACACCATTTTAAAATGCAACCCTGATTGTAATTCTCCAGTGCTTAAAATCATAACACTTTCATTTTGCAAACTGTCAATAATTAATTCAGGGAAGATTCACCAAGGGATGCCAAAATTATTGAGTAACAGGTTGCTAGATCTCTCCAGATAACTTACTACTACAAAGTAGAAAAGATGCTTTTATAATGAAGAAATCTGTCAAGTACCATTCTAACCAAGTGCTCAGTCTGACATGTAATACAAAAGAAGACAAAATCACCTACATAATAATCTTGCCTAAACACTGAATCCAATAACAATATCAAGAGCCAGGTGTGGTGGTATATGCCTGTAATCTCAGCAGCTTGGGAGGCTAAGGCAGAAGGACTCGAGTTCAAAGCCAGCCTCAGCAACTTAGTGAGGAACCATCTCTAAATAAAATAAAAAAGGGATGGGGATGTGGCTCAATGGTTAAGTACCCCTGGGTTTAATTCCTGGTACCAAAAAATCAAAAATAAAATCAGAGGCTGGGGTTGTGGCTCAGTGGTAATACACTTGCCTAGCACATGTGAGGCACTGGGTTCAATTCTCAGCACCACATACAAACAAATAAAATAAAGGTCGATCAACAACTAAAATATATATATATATATATATTTTTTTTTTTTTAAATAAATAAATAAATAAATTCATACTGTGGAGCCATCTAAAATTGTTTAAAATGTTAAGTTCACAAACAAAAGAGAGCTACTGTAGATATTAAGGAGAGTAAGAAGAAATGACAATGAAATGCAGTGTGACAATCTTGATTGGGTCTTCAGTTAAAAACAAAAAAGCTCTAATGGACATCATTGGGACAAGGGTGAAACCTGAAAACGAACAATATATTAAGTGATATTATTGAATCAATGTAAAATAGTATGATAATACTACTTGTGAGAAGAGTACTCTTACTTCTCTGTAAGAGAATATCCTTGCTTTTATTAATAGATAGAAGATACAAACACACTATTTAGGGGTGACAGCTTGTGTTTGCAACTTACATGCTGCTTTTTTTGTTTTTTAAAGTACTAGGGCTTGAACCCAGGGGCCTGGTGCATGCTAGACCAAGTGCTCTACCACTGAGCTACATCCTTAGACCTTTTTATTTTTTATTTTGAAAGTAAATCTTACTAAGTTGCTGAGTGTCATGCTAAATTGCTGGGGCTGCCCTTGATTTTGCGATCCTCCTGCCTCAGGCTCCCTAGTCACTCATGGGCTTGTGCCACCAACCCTGGTTCAAATGCTTCAGGTTTTTAAGGTATTTATCAATAGAGATGGATAGCAAGACAGAGTAACAAATGAAGCCAAGTGTTAATAATTAATGAATCCAAGGGAAAAGTATGAGTTCTTTGTAAGATTCTTATAACTTTTCTTAGTTTCAAGTTATTTCAAAATAAAAGGCTACAATTTAGAAGTTGGAGGTGGGCAGGAATCTCAACTATGGAAGGAGCCAAATTCCTTAGGGAGTCATCAAACTCCTTTTATGATTTACCTTCCTAACTTCCTCTCTAACCACTTTCTTCATTTATATTCACTCAGTGATTTGGGGGGTGGTTGGGGGGACACTGGGGATTGAACTTAGGGGTATTTTACCACTGAGCTACATCCCCAGTCCTTTTTATTTTTTTATTTTAAGGAAGGGTCTTGCTAAATTGCTGAGGCTGATCTTGAACTTACAATCCTGCTTCAGCCTCCCAAGATGCTAGAATTACAAAAGTGTGCCACCATACCCAGCCTCAAGTTGATTTTATGGGTTGGGGAGCATGGTGCTGTGGATTATACTCAGGGGTGCTTTACCACCACTGAGTTATTTCCCTGGATCTTTATAATTTTTATTTTGACACAGGTTCTCACTGAATTGCTGCGGCTGGCCTCAAACTTGTGATCCTCTTGCCTCTACCTCCCAAGTCCCTGGGATTACAGAAATACACCATGGTGCCAACCCAACTCAGTGATTTATAATCCTTGAACATGTCATACTGTTTCACATCTTATTTTTTTTTACACGTGTTCTTCACCATTTTATTGACCGTTATACTCATTCTTCAAGGTCAAGCATTCTCCCACTTAGGGAACTTTTAAAAGAAAATCTTATTGTCTGGGCCTCATTCCCAGAAATGAGATTGGTTTGACTGGGTGGAGGACAACTGGTACAGAGTCCTGTTCAAATCTCCAACAAAGTATCTTTCAAACCAAGTTTAATCATTCATTTAGTCAGCAGTTTCCTGAAGATTTATCTTCCAATATCTCACAGTACCTCAATAATACTTGCTCTGTTAATAAACTCCTCAGATCCAGGAGCTAAGAAACAAGAAATGAATTCTCTGTGTATGTTTATTTAATTTTTTCTTCACAACAATCCTGAGTAACAGCTCTATTACCTCTATGCTCCAGAGACCAAATACACTCTATTGAAATTCTACCACAGTAGAGTTTACGAAAGTAAAACTATAGGGAAAATGAATCAGTGACTATCAGAAGCTGGTAGGGAAGGAGAAGGGTGACTATAAAAGACAAGTGGGGAATAAGGATGATGGAACTGTTCACATACTGGTTACATGAGAACTTCTAAAACTAAAAAGGGTAAAGTTTATTACATGCAAATTATACTTCAATTTTTCAAATGGGAAAAACCCCTCCTACCCCTTCTTATAATCTGTTCTTTTACCTCTGGCACATGATGTTTGAGCACACTGTCTCCTTCTGTGTTCTTTCTCAGGGGCTCTTCAAAAGAACTCTCACCAAGATCCCTACCCGAATCAAGGGTATGGGGTCCTTGCTCAGAGGAAACAATTGGAGTAACTGACACTATCTCAACCTCTTGAGATCTCTCCTCTTGATCTTCATTTCTGAAAGAGAGTTGTAGCATATGTTACCTGAAATCAGGCAAACCATCATGGGATTATTTTTAGAGATTGGTGTAATTAGATCATCCAATTTAATGATTTTCAAGATTTTAAAATATATTTGATGCAACAGAACTCCTCAAGCAAATTCTTACAGTTACAGCCTTTGGTTACAGCTGAAAAAGAATATGAACTGAATTTCAGACTCTATTCCCTCTTTTACCTTTCTGTTAAGTTTGCTTCTTGTGAAATACTGGTCCCTTTGATATCATGTACAGATGCCAATTTGTTCTGCTCCTTACTCTCTGTTGTTGTAACTTGCCCAAGGCTTTTCTCTCCTAATTCTGTTGCTTTGGAAGCATTTTTCTCAGTTTCTTAAATAAAAAAACACACGTAAGATACAGTTCAAAACAGAACAGCTAAAAATCTCCATATTAGAAATATTCTCTCTTAAATAATAGACCACTGTGTAGTAACTCCTCCAAACTCTTCTTAATCCAAAAATCAACATGGCAGCAGAATGGTTCTGGCCAACGAGATTGCTGAATAGTAAACAGATGTTTAATGAATCTTGTACTGTAATACATTTCACTCCTGGCTGCCACAGCAATTGTGTCCCTACTTTATGGTAACAGTACTCTAGTACTATCATCAAAATAATACTGTTGTTAAAAACTCCCACCCAAAAGAGGTACAGAGTATAGATGAAGTCTGGCTAGGTCCACCTTAGGGGAGATTTTGGGAAGGAAGTTGTATGACAAAGATGTCATAAAGGAGAAGAAAATATTTCTAGATAAATAGAACAATTTGGTTCAACAGAGTGAAAATTTCTGGATACTGCTCAAGACAGAATAAGAATGAATTAACTAAGTGCATAAGAACACTGCACCACAGGCATTGCTGGATGAAAGGAAATCCCAGAAATCAGTGAGTCCAAAATACGTAAAAGATAACGCTAACATCCAGATGTTCTAAACCTGAGATCAATATAATATAGGTAGCCTGTTGTTTGCACTACTTTTGATGGTCTTAGTATTGCCATAGGGGGTGGGCCATTGGAAAGGAAGGGAGACAGAAAAGGAAGTGGACAAGCAGTCAACAGGTACATCACAATAAGGCCACTTAAATAAAAATTAAAAAATTAAATAGGGTGGTATGTGATTATATCAAAAGATTTTTTCAACATATTAAGCCTGAAAAATAAAAGATACTGAAACACAAAGAATTTTTTTTTTTTTTAAGACTTGGGAAATCAAATTCAGGGCCTTGTGGATGTTAAATATGTGCTCTACCCTTGAGGTATACACACAGACCAAGAAGTCTTAATAATAAAAAGACAAATACTCAATTTATAAATAAGCAGAGAATATCTCTTAGAAAGATATACATGACTAAGGATATAACTCGGTGGCAGAGCACTTGCCTAGCACATGTGAGGCACTGGGTTCGATCTTCAACACCACATAAAAATAAATAAATAGAATAAAGATATTGTGTTTATCTACAAATGAATAAAAATAAATAAATAAAGCCATGCTGTTCATCTGTAACTACAATAAATAAATAATAAATAAGATTTTTAAAATGGGAGGGGTATACACAGAAGACACGTGGCAAAAATGTTTATCTTTCTAAGAGACTTTTGAGTATTCATACACACACACGTACATACACACACACCAAAAAAAGAAAAAACCTGATTAGGCAAATACAGCAAAATGATACCAATTACCGAAACCAGTTGGCAGATTTATTTTATAGCTCATGTGATATTTTGTATTTAAAAACAAAGTTAAAATAATTTTAACAAATCATCCCTTTGAAATACTAATATGATTTCTGTGTCAAAGCAATTTTATAGTTTGTAAGTGAAAAATAAAATTTACCTCTTTGAATTTCTACTTCTTCCCCTTTTAAAACACAAAAACCGGGAACTTTCTGATGAGCATGAAACCTGTTGGTCCGTAAAACCTTTTCAAGATTTGGCTTTGGCTTGACAAATCTACTTCTCATTCTCAAATTATGGGTCACTTTAGAAGTTGTATTCCTAAAATGTACAAAGATAATAGAAATTTATGAATTACTAAAGAATTCTCTTACTCTCTCACACTGATTGCAGTTAACGCAATACCTTTCAGGTATCATGGTATATATAAGTGTTCATTTCTTAATTCTAAAATTACTAATTACTACATTTACTGGAGGTCTTGAGAAGAAAACCTGTAGAACATATCTGTAGAACAGAGAATACATTTACATAAATCTTTTAAATTAAATCTTCATGACAGATAACACTGTTATAACTTTAATAAGTAAATCATTAAACTCTAGATCAACCAATTTGTAATTTAATTGGTGAGAAAATAACATTGTTACAAGCATTACTCAAATCTATTAACTAAATTTATGATGGGTTTAATAACATTTAATAATTGAATATAAAATAAACCTGGTCAACGTAGCATTCTTCTTGACTTCTTCCATTAAACCAACTTCTTCTCTAGTACTTTGTTCCTCCAGTACAATCTTGTTTTCTTCAAATGATGCAGGAGATGTACTAATGACAGGTGAAAAAACCTCCTGATATTCATGAACAATTTTGTGATTTACATTATCTGGGATAAAAGGGATATGACTTTTATCCTTTGAATGGACATCAGGAAACACACATACTCCTACTGCAGAAAAAAATAGGAAATTAAAACTGACCCAGTATAAATAGATATCCAAGTGAAAATTAATTCTTCAACATTTAATAATTATAAAATTCTACATTATTATTAAAGATTGCTCTTTTTGGATCCAAACTTAAATTCATGATCTCATATTTCATTTTGGGGATTTGACCTGTAATGAGCTTAATAATTCTTATGACTAAAATTTTGTGCTACTGAAAGTAATGCATCTCCCCACCTTTTTTAATAAAATTAATGGCCTATATACTTGAAATTATTATTATTTTTTCTTTTTTAGTTGTAGTTAGACTCAATACCTTCATTTTATTCATTTATTTTTATGTGATGCTGAGGATTGAACCCAACGCCTCACACGTGCTAGACAAGAGCTCTACCACTGAGCCACAATTCCAGCCCTGATCTCTTTTTTAATTACTTCCAATAATCAATAATTGCATAATGCCGAATGGATTTCAAGACAGGACTGTCTTCATTTATTAGCTTTTAAGATCCATATTTTATGTCTTCAAGATTTGTGACAAGCGTTACTATAATACTCTGTCATTGACAATGAAGCTCTATAGTATAGGGAACACAAATCATACTTTCCTAATAAATATAGTGTAACAAGCATAAACATCTAACAACTAAAATGAATGGCAGATAAGTCATTAACAAAGTAATTACCAGAAACACAATTAGCATGATTTTTCACTTAATGTAGTTAAAGATAATCAATGGCAAAGACCATAACTTGTAAGTCCAGCTTAATATATTAAAAAAATCTAGATTGGCATTGTCATTTGGCTTCTGTCCAAACTATCACAACAGTTTAAATTCTCTCAATGATTGTGAAAATCTTTTCAAGCAGCAAATCCTTTGCTAATGAAAGTGACAAAATAACCTCAATTAACCAATGATGCTTATGATGATAAACATAAGCCATTAGAGCAACTATTCAATGAATCCAAATTATTCTTTTCTTTTTGGTACGAAGGATTGAACCTAGGGATGCTTAACCACTAAGCCACATCCCCAGCCCTTTTAATTTTTTGAGACAAGGTCTCGCTAAGTTGCTTAAGGCCTCACTAAGTTGTTGAGGCTGGCCTTGAACTTTTGATCCTTTTAGCCTCCCAAGTTGCTGGGATTACAGGCCTGTATCACCACACCCAGCTTCAAATTATTCTTAATAAACTAAACGCACTATCTCAAAATGGTTTTCACCACACCTAAACAGGCTGACAGTGGATGAGGACAGGCACAGTGGTAGGGAGGCTGAGGCAGGAAGATCTCAAGTTTGAGGGCAGATTCCGCAATTAAGCAAAGCCCTAAGCAACTTAGCATTACCTTGTCTCAAAATAAAAAATAGAAAAGGTTGGGTATGTGGCTCACTGGTAATGTGCCCCTGGGTTCAATTTCCAGTACAATCTAAAAAGAAAAGATAGCAAGAGTGGGAGGATGGATCAACACATAAGTATTACCATTTCTGGAAAACAACAGTGATGACAATTTCAAATGTAAAAGGCTTATTTATTCAAAACATGGGTGTAATTTCTTAACAGATTTTAAGTTTTTTTTCTCATTAGTAGGACTTAGCTTTCACTCTTACCATCACCCTGTTCAGTGCTGATCTCTGACTGCAATACTAGATCTCCCATTGTTAGTAAAGTTATGGCAGCTTCAGTACTTCCATCACTGGTACCTTGTGAGGAAATATAGCAAAATTAAAACAGAAAAACAAATCTGGCAATCAGTTTACTTTAAAAAGACTGTTAGCTCTGTTGTTTATTTTCTAGCAATGGGTTTCAATATCCTCTTGTTATTCCCTTACTAGTGCTGTGTTTTGTTCAGTTTTTACAAATTTAAAAAATCATCAACTGGTGGCTCTTATTTACTAAACCATTTTCTCCCATAAATAATACATTCAAAGAAAATGTCCTCATCTGTGCAAATTAAGAGGAAACGCTCAACAAATACTTTTCTGAACTTTCATCTCACCTTTTAAAAGTAGTATCCCGAGGGTTTAAATTTATAATAAAGATAACATACAACACCTGAACATTTTTGTTCAATTCTTCAGCAAAGTGCCTCATTCACTATGACCAGTGTGCTAAATCACTGTGCTAGTGCTAATCAAGTAGTTTTAGCAGTTTCCTTAACAGTTACCTGGTTCATCTTGGGTCTGTTCACCTGTGGTTATTTCCTGAAAGAGGAAAAGATAGGGAACATCTGAAGTATTTCCCCCAAACACATGCACATTCTCTCAAGAAGTACTACATTTTATAGATCTTTCTATACCTTTAGTTATAATAATATTTTAAATTTATGATTATTCATAATATTTCATAAACAAGAAGAAAATAATAGCAAATTCTTTTCTCTCTTGCTTCTAATTTTACCTCTTCTTAAATGTAAGTTTTAACTCTAATCATACTGCTATGTACACCTAACCATTTCTACTTTTTTACTTTTATAATCCTTCAAGTCCAGTCAAATCTGTTACTAGCTTTTACTGAAATCTGAAGAACATCACAAATTTTTTACCCTACTAGGTGGCTTAAAACTTGGATATAGATGGCATAAAGCTCAGTAGATGGATTAGCCTAATATATTAAAAATCTAGTTTGGCATTTCTTTTGGCTTTATCTAAACCATTGGAACAGTTTAAACTAAATTACTGCAATGAATGCAATTGACCTTCATAACATACTTGTCATCTAATTGTGAAAAACAACTTGTGTTTAGCATGCAAAAGCCCAGAAGTTCAACCCTCAGTACCACCAAAAAGAAGAAAAAAAAATTAATAAATTGAGAAATTACAGGATCCATTTTAAGAGCAATACCATGAAGAGCTCCACTGATCCATTCCCCAGTAAAACTGGTGAAAATAACATAAAAAAGCAAATCATTTAAAGCCTCTGAAAATGGCCCTAAAAACAAAAGGTGAATGTGAAGAAACATCAATTCAAGATCTATAAAAATTTATTTATAAATAAAGGCAACCATTTATGTGAACCTTGGGTGCTCTCTCCTCCTTTTCCCAGTTCTCACGATAGAGATGGCACCTCAGACTGCTACAGCCAAGAAAACAGGGTCCCTCTCCCATTGGTCCCAGCTGGAAAGCTTTCTTCCCAAGGGGAGTAGGACTTCCAACATTACAAGAAAACCACATAAATATGGACATAGAAACCTTCAATAAAATAATAAACTGAATCCAGCAACAAATAAAAATGACACATCATAACTAAACAGGTTTTATCCCAGGAAAGTAAGGTTGACTTAACATCCCAAAATCAATGTAATACAACTTATCAATATAATAAAAGAAAAATCATACAATCATCTCCATGGATAACAGAAAAAAATATATGATAAATTCTACCATCCTTTCCATGATAAAACACACAAAAAGCTAGAAATAGAAGAAGGGAATTTCCTCAACCTAATAAAGGGCATCTAGGAAAACCCACAGCTAACATTATTCTTCAGTGAAAAACTGGATGCTTTCCCCAAAAACCAAGACCAAGTCAAGAATGTCTACTCTTGACATCTACCTATAATCCCAGGGATGTGGGAAGCTGAGACAGGAGGATCACAAATTTGAGGCCAGCCTCAGCAACTTAGTGAGACCCTCCTCAACAAATAAAAAGGAGTGAGGATGTAGCTTAGTGGTAAAGGACCCCCAGCTTAAATCCCAAGTACAGACTTAAAAAAAAAGAATGTCCACTCTTTAAGAAACATTTAACTAGAGGTTCTACTCAGGGAAATTAGGCAAGAAAAAGAAATAGCATTCAGATCAAAGAGTGTTGCAGGCTGAATTGTGTTCCCCATAAAAATATGTCACCCTTATTCCAATATATCTGGTGTCCTTATAAGAAGATGAGAAAAGACACAGACACATAAACAAGGAAAATGCCATGTGGTATTAGAGGCAGAGAATGGAATTATGCTGCTCAAATCATGAAATGACAAGCACTGCCAATAACAACCACCATGGAAATCATGAAATGATTTCCCCCTCAGAGCCTCCAGAAAGAACCAATACACTGTGATTTGGGGCTTCCTTCTAAACTTCAGAACTCTGAGAGAAAAAATTTCTGTGGCTTTGAGCCACTTCAGTTTGTGGTGCTTTGTTACAGTTATCTAGAAAACTAGTATAGAAAGCATGAAGTAAAACTAACTGTATTTGCAGATTATATGATTTTGTACAGAGAAGATACTAAGGAATCCACTGAAAAATGAGTTTAGCAAAGTTGCAGGATACAAGATCAACATAAAAAAATCAATTATGTTTCAATATACTTGCAATAAACAATCCAAAAGTGAAATTAAGAACACAGTTCCAATCACAATAATGGTAAAAATAATAACACACTTGGAAATAAATTTAGCAAGGAAGTGCAAAGCTCACATTCTAAAACTACAAGCCATTTTTGAAAGAAATCAAAGAAGTTCTAAATAAATAGGAGGACTACGGGTGTAGCTCAGTGGTAGAGCTACAATGGTGGGTGGAATGCTTGTAGTATGCATGAGGTCCTGGATTCAATCTTCCAAAGAAGGAATATACCCCATGTCCATGGATTGAGAGTCAACATGGTTAAGGCTGCAACTTCTTCCAAAAGATCTATAAATACAATGAAATTCCAAACATAATCCCACCTGACTTCTTTGTAGAAACTAACAAGTTAATTTTAAAATCCGTATGGAATTAAAGGGACTCAGCCAAAATAATTCTGACAATAATAAAATATTTATTGTATTTATTATAGCACTTCTCAACTACAAAACTTAGTACAAAGCAACAATAATCAATGTAGCATCACTAACCTAAGGATAGCAATGGGTCAATGGAAAAGAATTAACAGTCCCAAAATAAATCCAAATATCTATTATAAACTGATTTTTGACAAGGATGCTGGGACCATTCAATGAAGTCTCTTCAAACAAATGGTGGTAGGGCAACTGAATAGTCACATACAAGAAGGAAGTTGGATAAAAAGATTATCACAATATTTACAAAAATTAACTCAAGATAGATCAAAGACTTAAACTATAAAACTTTTAGAAGAAAAATAGCGGTAAACTTTTATGACTTTGGATTTGGCAAAGGATTCTTGATATGACACCAAAAGCAAAAGCAACAACAACAACAAAATCAATCAGGAGCCAGGCAGAGTGGTGCACACCTATAATCCCAGTGACTTGAGAGGCAGAGGCCCGGAGGATCGTAAGTTCAAAGCCAGCCTCAGCAACTAAGCAAGACCCTAAACAACTTAGCAAGATCCTGTCCCTAAATAAAATATAAAAAGGGTTGGGTATGTGGCTCAGAGGTTAAGAGCCCCTGGGTTCAATCCCTGGCACCAAAAAGTAGAAAAATAAAATCAATTAGACTTTCATCCAAAGTAGAAATTTTTGTGCTTTAAGGCAAATAATCAAGAACATGAAAAGATAGCTCATAGAATGGAAGAAAATATCTATCAATCATACATCTGACAATGGAATTGTACCTAGACTATATAAAGAATTCTATGGGATGGGGATGTAACTCAGTGGTAGAGCAACTGCCTAGCATGTGTAAGGTCCCTGGTTTAATCCCCAGTATCACACACACACACACACACACAAAAAAAAAACAAAAAACAAAACAAAAAAAAACCTTACAACTCAAATAATAATAATAATAAAATAGACCAATTAAAAAAGATCTGGGAGCTGGGGTTGTAGCTCAATGGTAGAGCAAGTACTTGCCTCACATGTGTGAGGCACTAGGTTCAATCCTTAGTACCACATATAAATACATAAATAAGTAAGTTATTTATGTATTTACAACTAAAAATAAAAAATAAAAATATAAAAGATCTAAATCAACATTTTCTCCAAAAAAATACTGATGGGCAATACACACATAAAAGATACTCAACATCATTAGTCATTAGGGAAATGCAAATCAAAACCATAATGAGACAATACACTCACAAGCATAGATCAAAAGAAGTCAAATAAGTGTTGGCAAATGTGAATAAACGAGGACCTTTAAATACTGCTGATCATTATACAATATTATACTATTTCTATAAAATGTCCAGAATAAGAAAATCTATAGGCAAAAAGCAGATAATTGGCTGGGCACAGTGATGCACATTTAACTACTTGGGGAGGCTGCGGCAAAAGAAGAGGATTACAAGTTCAAGTTCAGCAAGTTCTTTATGAGATCCTGTCTCAAAATAAAATATAAAAAAAGGCTGGGAATATAGCTCTAGGGTAAAGTGCCCTGGGTTCAATTCCCAGTACCAAAAAAAATAGTTGGTAATTTGTTCCATAAGCCTATAGAGATTTGAGGGGAAATAAGGAGTGACTACAAATGGATATGGAATTTGTTTTTGAGGTGATAAAAATATTCTAAAAATTGATTTGTCATACTTGCACAACTCTGTGAATATACTAAAAAAAAAATCACTGAACAGAACACTTTCAATGGGTGAACTATACAATGTGTATAATTATATATCATTAAAAGCATTTTCAAAAAGTTACAATTCCGTGCTGGGCCTGATGGCACACTGTAATCCCACCACCTTGGGAGGCTGAAGCAGAAGGATTGCTAGTTTGAGGCAAGCCTCAGCAACTTAGCAATGCCCTCAGCAACTTAGTAAGACCCCGTTTAAAAAAAAAAAAAAAAGTTAGATGTAACTCAGTGGTAAAGCACCCGGGTTCAATCCCTAGTGCCCCCCCACCCCCACCCCCCAAAAAAAGGACAATTCCAAGTGTTCATTTGCAAAAACAAGGTTAAATACTAAATATGGAAGAATGGCAAACAAAATGAAACTAAATATATTTTAAGTAATTTACATTTGACATAGATTTAATGCAATAGAATTTTCATATAAAAGTCTATCACTTATCAGCCTTTTGGCTAAGATCAAATGTAAAGTCAACAGGGACATTAAAAGCTCTACTCACACACACACACACACAAAACAATGCTTTCCAAGTCAAATACAAAATCCACGACTATTCACAAACTTTTACTATTTATACTAACAACTCCATACATGAGAGAAACAGCAAAGAACTGAAAACTTAAAGCAATCAAAGTAACCCTATAGTCTTTTGAAAGTAAACAAAGGACAAAAGACAAAACATTAACATGGATACTTACAAATGATGATGTATTCAAATTTTTTTCTTCTTTTACTTCCTGAGTAGATACATCTGTGTTTGAAAGCTCATGTTCAACAACAGTTACACATCCTATATCTGCAACATTCTCAGTTATTTCAAGCTGTCAAAATAAATGTTTTTATTATTTTCCACATGAACAAATAAAATTAAATTTCAAATGAAGGAAACAATTCACATTCACACAAAATTTTAAAAAAGAAATGTGATTCTAAAAACTGATTGATGGCAATTTGTCAAAAGTAAAACATTTAAAGTTTTTGAGAGGGCTGTGACTATTACAACCAGTAACCAAAAATTTTAAGGCTTAATCATAGTGCCTGGCATTTCATTTCTCATCCTCCCCACCCTGCCCCTATTTTTCCCCAATTTCTTCCATTTGTTAACATTTATGAAGTGCTTCCTAAAAACCAGAGGGATATGAGCATAGAGGCACAAACCAAATAAGGCACATTTGTTCCCTGCCTTCAATAACTCACAATATACAAGAAACACAGTAATCAATGAACTATACAGTGTCATAAATGCTATAATAGAGAGGAGTTAAAGTGCTTTAAAAGACTGATCATCACCTCATCCCCAGTACAACAATCTTTTCCCAAAGTCCCAAAGCCTACACGATTCTTGACACCCATGGAAATGGGTTCACTCACAGTTATTCTCATGTGGCAGCCCTACTAGTCAAAGAGCCCCTATGATCAGAGTTTAAAAAGACACTAATTTAATCTCCTAAAATATATACGCTACAGTATGGCTCCTATTCCCTTATTAATAGAAAGATAAATGCTGCGCCTCTCCCCTGACTCAGGCAATGGCAAGGCCCTACTGAGGTGGATGATGCAAGGCGTCCATCCTCTGGAGGAGTGCAATATGTTTCTGGGAATGGACTGGTTTGTTTTTGTATTCCTTTAATAAGTATAGTTGCGATTTCTCATATGACCATTAAGTATGAAGGAAAAAACATGACTTTCCCAATTAATACAACTACTTCTAAGAATAGATCTGTTTGCTCTAAATGCAATGATTCAGCTGTGGAGCATAAATTGTTAATGTCTAATGAAAACTCCCTGTATTCCTGTCAAGGAAGTTTTTGAGAAATTAAATTAAATCTAGAGAAGAAGAATTAATGTTAAGAAGACAGATTAGTGCTTAGTACTGGGCAACTTGTTCTTGTTCCTGTGCACAATGGTTTGTGCTCTTACTCTTGTTTAATTAAAATTAATAACAAGTTAACCACTTGCCGTAACCATGGCACCGGTTCCAGTCATTAAGTCAAGAAAGAATAGTCAAGGTAGAGACCAATAGTTGGGACATTTCTATTATTAAAAGTTAACTAAACAGAAACAGCTCAAAGCAAAACGCGAACTGAAAGGAAAAATGCTTGCTTATGCATAAGCCAAGATACATTCTTCTATTCTAATTGTAGCTACATAATATTTTGTTTCTTTGAATAATGATTCCTGTTTTGTAACCACAAAGTACTGTGAGCCTGCCAAAATGAAAAGTATATATGATCAACTTCACAAGTAAAGATTGGGATCAGCACCTTCACTTTGGTGTCTGTGTTGTTTCTCCACCCCCCTTTCGCCGACTCCTCACCATCTGTTCGTCTCCTGAGACCCCCTGTTGGAGCTGGACTCCGACAAATAAGTATAAAACACTATGTGATTCAATAGAATCTATGAGTATAGGAATGAAGTCTGAGAATCTGTCTTCAAGATGTAGTTACTAGGGCTGAGGTTGTGGCTCAGTGGTAGAGAGCTTGCTTAGCATGTGTGAGGCACTGTGTGTTCAATCCTCACCACCACATAAAAAAATAAAAAAGCAAATAAAGTTATAAAAAATAATGTTTATTTTTTTTTAAAAAAATAGTTACTAAAGTTCTTTGTCTTTCTTCAAATGCAAAACTAAGAGAAAAATCTTCATTAATATCCAAAAGGACTGGAATGAATTTAAAAATTCAAGAGATTTGTGAAAATAAAATACATTCCGAAAAGTTGGAAATGGGTAGGGAAAGGGAATATTCTAGATAATTTTAAAAAGCTGGTTCTTCAGGCTTCATACAGCTTACCAATGCTGTATTTTTTTTTTATAAGAGCTATAGTAAGATATAATTTACATACCATAAATTCATCCTTTTCCTTTTTTATAGTACTGAGGATTGAACCCAGAACCTTGTGCATGCTAGGCAAGAGTTCAAAACCTGAGCTACCCCCAACCCCAATTCGCCCACAAAGTGTACAATTCAATATATTCTGGAATACTTACAGATGTGAGCAAACATCATCACACTCAATTTCAGAACATTTTCATCTACTCAAAAAGAAATCCCACACCTATTAGCTATCACTTTTCCAACTTCTCCCCTTCATTTCCCAATCCCTAGGCAACCACTAATCTATTTTTTCTATAGATTTTCCTACTTTGGACATTTGATATAAGAGTAATCATGTATGTGATCTTCTGTGACTGGTTTCTTTCACTTAGTATGTTTTCAAGTTTCATCAATATTAGAGCTTATATCATTTCATTTTATTTCAATGCTTTTTAAAGAACATATAAACAAATGTTGACATGTAAACAAATGTTAACATTTAAACAATTTTCATTTTAGTAAGCTGACTAAAAGGAATATAAGTTTTCCCTGTTAAATTATTATTATTACTGCTATTAAATAATAAGATATTCTGTGTTAATTCAGGGATACATATTGAAATCTGACTTTCAGAAATTAATTTCTGATATCAGTTTTCACTAGCAATCTACCTTCATGCAAAGAAAAATAGAAAATATATAACTAAACTAACTATCATGTAGTATACTAATCAGCTGTCTTTCCACAAAATTCACTATTCTTCTGTTTGATTTCAACTAAATCTTTAATTATCTTTAAATTTTTCATTACAAAAAGCCACCTGTTTTGTGTCATTTTCAGTTAGTTTCAAGAATCTATAGTATGCTATGATTAATAGTGAATAAAATAAAATTAAGTTTCGATTTTCATTCTTAAGTGTGACTCTACAGATTCAGGCAATTCATTACTTCTTAATGGATCTACCTTAACATTAAGGTTAACTTTAACATTATTTGAACTGTTTTATGTTTATGTTTCCCACTGATTACCCTACCACAATTAGCTAACTCTTGATTCTACTTCAAATGATTCAGAAACTATTATGAATTCTTAGACAAAACTGATTCAAAATGCTTCTCTTTAGTCAAATGACTGGCTAAAACTAACAGAAAAAAAAAACTTTTGAATTTACAAAGCTGGAATACTAAACCAAGAGGAAAAAAGAGGAGAAAAAAAAGACTAAGGAAGCAAAATATGTTCTACCTCAAACTCATTAAGATAACTACCACTTTAATTAAAAATGTACAGCTGAGTACAGCTCAGTGGTGAAGTGCAGTATCTAGAATTCATGAGGACCAGGGTTTGATTATCAGCATAGCAAAAAAAAAAAAAAAAAAAAAAGTTAGAAAATAATAGCTGTTGGGTAAGGATATGAAAAACTAGAATACCTGTCACTGCTAGTAGTAAAATGATATAGCCACTATTAAAACAGTGACAGTCACTAAAAAAGATTCAATATAGAATTATTTTGTAATCCAGTAATTCTACTTATGAATACATCCCCCAAAAGAACTGAATGCACAGATTCAAAGAGATATTTGTCTTACATGTTTACAGGAAGACTAATTAGAATAGCCAAAATGTGGAAACAATTTAAGTGTTCACTGATGGACAAATGGATGAACAAAAGGTGAAACAGACACAAAAATATTATTCATCCTTTAAAACAGGAAAGACATTTTAGGCTAGCCACATAGCCCAGTGTCAGAGCACCTGCCTCATATGTGCAAGAATCTGTCTGGGTTCAATCCCCAACATCACCAAAAAAACCCACGAAATTAGGAAGGATATTCTGACATATGCTACAACTTTATAAATGAACCTTGAAAACATTATGCTAAGTAAAACAGGCCAGTCACATAAGGACAAATACTGTATGATTCCACTTGCACGAGGTTCCTACAGAGTTAAATTCAGAGACAAAAATTAGAATGGTGGTTGCCAAAGGTTCAGAGGTAGGAGAAACGAGGGATTATTGATTAACAGGTATAGAATTAGAATTCTGCAAGATGAAGAGTTTTGTGAAAGGATGGTGATAATGGTAGCACTGAACTGTACAGTTAAAAAAATGTTAAGATGGCAAATTTTATATAATGTGTATTTTATCAATTTTTTTCAAAAAAGAATAAAAAAGTCCCTTCTATATCAACCAGAACTAAGTCTGACCCTATTATAAAAAGTTAACAGGAAATATCTTCCCAAACATTTTAAAAATTAATAAAAATATATTAAGCAACTTCTACATATAGGCAGAATTCTATCATTATTGTTCTACCAGTTCCCTTGCTGAGTCTTAGACACAGGGGCTGAGTCATCAGAGGAGGTCACAGAAGGCCACTTTTAGTGATTCCTTAAGCTATTCATTAGGTCCTAAACAGATTATATCTGGTGGCAGTTTATTTAGAAAAGGAACTCTTCAAATCCTAATATCTACTAAGAGAAGAAATAATGATCCATTAAAAGAAAAAGGAAGAAAAGTATAAGTTGATGAAATGTTAAAGATTCAAAAATTATTACCTCTTCCATTGTTTCCTCAATCTGAGCAGAAACAGGTTCAGGGGATCTCAGACCAATGGGAACAAACACTGGTGCCTTGTTTAATTCTTCTGGGGCAAGATGATCGTTTTCTTCTTCATAGTCAGATTCAAAATCTTCAGTATCATCTTCATCTTCTTCCTGGGAAGCCCGAAGAGTCACCAGCGTTGACTTGGAAGCTCTAGGTTCCTTCTTTGAGGTTTTACCCCGAGTTCGTTTTGATCCACGCCCTTTAGTGACATTTGATTTGATCTTCCTATGTGTTCTCCTTTCACTATGATCTGTCTCACACACAGAGGCAGTACTGATAGTTGTTCTTCGATCCAGAGCAATTTTGGAGGAATCTGATTCTTTTAACAATTGTGGACGGCTATATGTTTAATCAAAATAACAATATGGTCATATATGCAATAATTTAATGAAAACCAAAGTGTTGAGAGTGAAGTCTCAGTTCAGTCATTAAAACGAAAACTCCCACCACCAATTATCTTAAAGACTTATGCCGTGAAAATAATAATTAACTACTACTTATTTCTCATTAAGAATTCTGCACAGTAATGTTTAAATTCTGGGCTATTTTTCCCCATTATAAGTGGTGGTAGAGATGAAATTTAAAAAAACTTGTAATTATTAAAACAAAAAGGGATAAAATACATGGAATAATTATAGACTGTGGGATCAAATAGTGACACTGATTTATCTTACAGGGTGAATAGTTTAGGTTAAAGGAAAAAGGGCAGACAAAAAATTTATCAGAGCAATGCTGTTTTCTAGAACTTAGGTTCCTTCCCACTTTCTTCAAAAACTAGAAAAGAACCGGGTGTGGTAACACCTACATGTGATCCCAGCAGCTCAGGAGGCTGGGACAGGAGGATTGTGAGTTCAAAGCTAGCAATGGTGAGGCACTAAGCAACTCAGTGAGACCCTGCCTCTAAATAAAATATAAAATAGGGCTGGGGATATAGCACAGTGGTTGAGTGACCCTGAGTTCAATCCCCAGTACCCCACCCGACCCCTGCAAAACAACCACCTAGAGAAGGGTACCATTCATTCGTGCTTACAACCTCATATGAATTAGTACTCTAATAAACATTACTCTTTGATCAGGCATTTGCTATTATCTAATAGACTTGACACCCACAAATTATACATCTGGGTGCACAACTGAAAAACAGAAAAAGGTAAAATGTAGTAAATAAACACTAAAATTAGGAAACAGACTTATAAATAAAAAACAATCTCACTTCTGTTCATAAGCCATGTTTTTGCTCTAACAGTAATTTAGGGTAAGACACCCATAAAGAATGAGTGATTTTTATTTCCTACTCTATTTGTTAAAGAAAATATTACCTTGTTACTTTACTGAGATATTGCTCTTCTACAATTGAAGACACAGAATTAGTTCCTACATTTTCCTCTCCAACACTTCCAGATGGTCCAACTTCTTCTAATTGAGCATCTTTTTTGGCCAAACTAGATTCTCTAGAGCCTAAAAAATCTTTTCTTGCTGAAACCTCCGTAGATGACAGATTCTCCGCTTTTTCCTTAAATTTAAGATGAAAAAAGGTAATATTACCACAGAAAGAATCTCTATGTAAGTTTAACTGTTTGGCCTAAAACTCTAATACTGCACAAATACATAGTGATCAGTTTCTAAATGTTTCATGAAAACAGTTATAGTATAAAAGTCAAAATTAGCCAGTTACGTGGCACACACCTATGATCCCAACTACTCATAAGGATAAAGTAAAAGGACCACAAGTCCAAGACACGATGGCACACATCCATAATCGCAGCTACTCAGAAGGGTAAAGCAAAAGGATCACAAGTTCAAGACCAGGCTAGCAATTTAGCAAAATCCTATCTCAAAAAATAAAATGATCTCAGCTACCCAGGAGGCTAAGGCAGGAGAATTAAAAGTTTGAGGCCAGGCTGGACAACTTAGCAAGACCTTATCTGGAAATAAAAAATAAAAAGGGCTGGAGATATAGTTTAGTAGTAGAGTGCCACTGAATTCAACCCCCAGTATTGCAAACAAAATAAAATAAAATAAAAAGGATTAGGGATGTAGCTCCATGACAGAACAATTGCTGCAATGCATGAGGCTCTGGATTCAATTCTAGAACCACGCAAAAAAAAAGTTAAACTAGTAAGGTGTGGTGGTACACACCTATACTCCCAGCTACTTGGAAGGTTGAGGCAGAAGGATCACAAATTCAAGTGAGATCCCGTACTAAAATAAAATTTTGTAAAAGGGGTTGGGGATAATAGCTCCATGGTAAGAGTACTTGCCCAGCAAGAGGAAGGCCCTAGGTTCAATCCCCAGTATTGCAAAACAAAACAAAACAAAATAAAAAGTCAAAACTGTATTTCACCAATACTCTCCTTCACAATTCTGACAGAAGAGAGCCTGCTAAAAGAAACTTTCCCCCAAAACTTACTTTTAGAAAGAAATGGATGTCAGAATTTCCTTGCTGTGGCAAATTAACTTCTTGTTTGCTTGTCTTACTTTGATATGTACCTTTTTCTATACCTGGTTCCTCTTTCTTACTGTGTGCCCTTCCCAAATTTGGCTTAGACTTTTGGAATTTCCTTCTTATCAATTGTGCTGGAGTAGGAACATATGGTTTATTTTCATGTCTGAAAGGAAGTGTAAATCACATTGAAAAAATAAAATCAGAATTCCTTATTGATATAACAGCTATTCAATGATGTTGGATACAAACCAATTCTAAATTCAAAGCATTATATACAAATTGGAGATAAAATCAAGTAAGTAAAATAAACTCCTACATTGCTGATATAAAAGTAAATAAAGGCATATAAGCTTTTATAGCTTCCATTTTATGTATATATTGGGAATATTTTTATAATATGTATCTTTTTTACTTTTATTATTGATTTTGATGTGTAGTTTCATGCTGCTTTAAGTAATTTTTAGAGAAATAACTGAAATACCCAAAACCAGTAGCTGAAAATGATTTCATAATGGTATGTCAAGCAAATGCCTTCTATTAGACTCTAAAGCCTACATAAATACACAATAACCATCAGGGCCTTCTGGCTCAAAAGCAGGCTTGAGTTTAAGAATCTATTTTTCTACCATATTTCTGAAGGCTCACAGAAAACGTGAGGCCCTGGGTTCAATTCCCAGCACTAGGGATGGAGTGGGAAGGAGAATACAACTCTCACAGAAAAGGGTTTATTGATAGTCAATGTCTTAAGATTTTTAACTTAATCCATTTGTAGATGCCATATCAGACAAGGTTTTAACATTCAGAAGTAGAATCACAGATTTTAGGACAACCCAAATATCAATCTTATGGTTTCCCAGAAATATTTAAGCAACTGGCAAGGAACTAAATTAAGAAATATAAAACCTAACATAAATTTTGTTATATGAGTTCTCTAAAATATTTGTATTCAAAAACTAATCTGGGGCTGGGATTGTAGGTCAGTGGTAGAGTGCCTGCCTAGCAGGTGTAAGGCATTGGGTTAGATTCTCAGCACCATATATAAATAAATAAAATAAAGGCCCATCAATAACTAAAAAAGATACATTAAAAAAAAAAAACTAATCCTAAGAACATATTTAAATAAAATATCTAGAAAACAAAGTACATAGACATTTCCAAATATACCAATCTTACAAAGTTCTAGTGGTAAAACACCAAGAAAGTTCACATCATGTTTACAAAGATACAGTTCTGGCTAATGCATGCCAGTATAAGCTAAAGTATTTGGGAAAACAAGTTATATTTAAGTTAACTTAAATAAGTTATACTATAAGTTATACTACAGCTTTATCAATTATGATTTTGCAAAGATATTAAAGAAAAAAAATACATACATAAATTCAACGTGCTTCTGAGACAAAAAGAAACAATAAAACATTAGACATAAGAATAAGCTATTTTAAAACTAAAAAATTTCAAATTTTACAAGTAAGCTGAGATGGTTTCTCTTGGCCACAGTACAGCAACAGTTGGTATAAACTTTATGATCTAGAAAAAGTTAAAGATTAAGACGGGACTGGGGTTGTAGTTCAATGGTAGAGTGCTTGCCTAGCCCACATGAGGCACTGGGTTCAACCCCCAGCACCACATAAAAATAAATAAAATAGCCGGGCATGGAGGTACATGCCTGTAATCCTAGCAGCTTGGAAGGCTGAGGCAGGAGGATTGCAAGTTCGAAGACAGCTTCAGTAATTTAGCAAGGCCTAAGCAACTCAGTGAGACGGTCTCTAAATGAAATACAAAAAAAGGGCTGAGGATGTGACTCCTGAATTCAATCCCTGGCACCCGCTCCCCCAAAAAGAAATACTAATATTAATAATAAATAATATAAAGATATTGTATCCATATACCACTTTAAAAAATATATTAAAAAAAAGAAAGAAAAGGCACAGGATTGATTTCTACACAGGAAGTCTTAATAGTTAGAATTCTCTCATTAAAAAATACAAAGGCTAAGCTGGGCATGACTGTAATCCCAGCAGTTTAGGAGGGTGAAGCAGGAGGATTTCAACTTTAAAGCCAGCCTGACTGAAATTTAGCGAGGCACTTAAGAACTTGGCAAGACCCTGTCATAAAATAAAATATTTAAAAAGGGCTGGGGATGTGGCTCAGTGGGTTAAACACTCATGGGTTCAATCCCTGGTACAAAAAAAAAATAAAAAGGCTAAGCACATTTGAATCATGAAAAGCTTCTTTCAGGAAACACTGTTCATATATAGTAGAAGCTTACCAATCTGAAAGTCATAAATCCTGAAAAGTTAAATTTAAATTCTAAATTTCCAATATTACTTTAAACTATTTAAGTCCTCCAGGTCTACTTAGTCAATTATAGATGAGAACATTAAGAGAAACCAACCTTGAAAGTCACTAATACGTAAAAGCCCACTAAAGTAAATATCAAAATCCTCACAGTGTCTCTACACAACCTATCTTGATCGTCCAGCCTTTAACTCTCCTATGTCTACCATTCCTTGCTCTCACTCTGGTCCACACTGGCCTTTCTGCTGTTTCTACAAACATGCCAGGCATACTCTGAGTACTTCTGAATTGCTGTTCCTACTTCCTGGACATTCTCTTAACCTATTCCTTCATTTCTTTTATTTATTTATTTAATTTTAAAATTTTTAGTTGTTGGTAGACCTTTATTTTATTTATTTATATGCGGTGCTGAGAATCTAACCAAGTGCCTCATACATGCCAGGCAAGTGCACTACTGCTGAGCCCCAATCTCAGCCCAATGTTCCTTCATTTCTTTTAACTTTTGTCTCCAGTGGTACTCCTTCTCCAGCACTTTTTGTTTTTCTCTAATTTATTAGTTATTTATTCAAGTTATTTCTCTTGTTTGTAATCTGTCTCCTCTATTCAAAATAATCTTCACAGTGACAAAAAATTTTGTTTCTTCAGTCTCTTATTATCATCACTTAGAACAATGTCTGGCACAAAGAGGACACCAAAATATTTGTGAAATGAATGAATAAGAATAAGGTCATAAAATTCTGTCAGATCAAAACCAGATTAAATTATATACAGAAAAGAACAACATAATTAGTAACTAGGAGAGTCAAAGATGTAAACAGGTTCATCTTTAAAGTTTGGGAGAAAGTGTTTCCTAGAATCATTAAGGGAAATTAATTATCAATTCTCCTTGGGATTAGTCATCAACCTAATCCAATAGCATTTCTGAAACAAGTGTATTTGTAATACACTTTAGTGAAAAAAACACCACTAAGCATCAGTGACTTCATTTAAACATCAAATTATTTTAAAAATGAAGAAATGGCTTACCCATTTCTTAGTCATTTCATTAAGAATTTGAAATTAATGGGAAGCAAAAATTGACCTTAATCATAAAATGAAAAGACTATCAAGAAAAGAAAAAGTAAACAAAATGAATCCATACTAAACCAATAAATGTTTTACATTAGAAATCTATTCCAATGAAAGCAAACTGTTTAAAACAACCTAAACTCAACAGCACCCTGTGTTCAGAAAGATGACATAACACGGTTAAATTTTTTTTCTATGACTTCACTTAACTATAGAATAAAAAAAAAGATATAATAATGTCTCTTCTGCACCACCTCCACCCTCACCCCCCACACAAAACCACTATCACTCCATAACTAAAGAACACTGGACAGTCAAAGTAAACCCATAGGTGCTGAAGACATCCTAGAAGAAAATGAATAAATATTTCACTAAAACATACTCTAGTTATAAAGATAACATCATAAATTATATGGATCATGAATTATATTCAGAAAGGAAAGGTGTTTTTTTTACTAAAGAAGCTAATACTCCTACTTTAATACTAGTAATAAAGCAGACTGCAAGAAATATGTAAAAGCATTAATGACAAAATGTCTACTAACTGCAACTTATTTAAAAGATCATTTTACCATTTGGCTTAGATGTAGTTACCTCTAAATAGAGTATCTAGTAAGTACTTCATAGCACTTATTAAGTCTGATTTTTACTTATAAATTTCTAAAGATACAAAGGAATCCTTTAAGTATTTTTTTAAAATAAAGCAAAAGAAAAGAACCTTAAAATATAACAGTTTAGCTTTAATGACAAAACTAAGGATAGCTGCCAAACATTCAGAATATCAGCAATGTGACTCTTAAAAATATTTAAAGAATTAAATTTAAAATACTCTAGTTCATCCAGGCACGACAGCCAACACCTACAAACCTAGCAGTTCAGGAAGCTGAGATTAAGAGTATTCAAGTTCAAAGCCAATTTTCCAACTTAGTGGAGCCCTAGGCCTGTCTCAAAAAATAAAAAGGGCTGGGAAAGTGGCTCAGTGGCTAAGTACTCCTGGATTTAATCCCTAGTACCAAAAAATAAAAAACCTTCTAATATAATTATTACTTTATCCTTTCATATAATTTTCAGAATACAAAGTTATATAAAATTATGCAAAAATCCAAACAATGAAAACTTTTATGCTTTTCTCATTAAAAGCAAACTTACCTCATCTTTTCATCTAAAATATTTCTTTCATTAACATGAAGGTTTTCTACAAGAACCACATGACTTTGATTTTCATCCATTCTGCATTCTGAAACTTTGGAGGATACAGCTTCAATTTCAGTTTCAAGTTGAGAATTTGACTGAAAAGATAAAACCATATTAATGTATGTATGTGTTTATTTTACAGCAGAACATACCTCCCAAAATATTTCAGTCATTAAAAAGCCTATCTAGTTTATTTTTTTCTTTTTTTTAGTTGTAGGTGGACACAATACCTTTATTTTATTTATTTATTTTTATGTGGTGCTGAGGATCACACCAATGCCTCACATGTACTAGGCAAGTGCTCTACCACTGAGCTATAACCCCAGCGCCCAGGTATCTAGTTTTTGTTTTTAGCTTTTGGTACTAGAAATTGAACCCAGGGCCTTTTATCACTGAGTTATATCCCCAAGCCAGGGTATGTAGTTTTGTAAAATTAAGATTCAATAATGCAGCCCCCCCACACCCAAAAAGGCAAAAAACTTATTATGCAGAATATATTACAAAAAATCAGTAAAAAATAAAAATTAAGATTCAAACTGGGTAACTGATGTTCATGTTTTGTTGTGAAAACAAGAGTGGCTAGGTCAGAAAGAAAATTACAATGACTATCACAGTAATATGTTTAATGCTTGAAAAACTACCAAAAAAAAAGTTTAACAGATTTTTTTTTAAGTATTTTGGCTCAAATAAGGATTATTATAATCATATAATCACTTTAAATCTAGGTTTTCCCTTATTACAGGAAAAATAAGGACTACCTGAAATAGTTTTAGGAATTATACTATTTAGTTTTTTTCTAATATCAAAAGACTCACTAAGAGATTTCTTAAATTATCATTCAAAATAGCATTGTGGGCTGAGATTGTGGTTCAGTGGTACAGCACTTGCCTAGCACGTGTGAGGCATTGGATTCAATTCTCAGAACCACGTATAAAGTAATAAATAAATAAAAGTTCATCAACAACTAAAACAATATTTTAAAAACCCACAGTACTGTCACATAGCAAAAAGGGTCTAAATCCTATTTCCTGATATAAAAATCCAATTATAGTATTAAGTGTGTGCATAAGTGTGCATGGAGATTAATTCGGTAAGATAGGTCAAAAGATTCTCAGTGGTTATCTCAGGTGTTGACACTTGAGGTTTAATATTTCTTTGTTTTGATTAAACATTTCACATAAGTGTCATTAGTTGGGCAGGTAATGTCTTTTCGGTTTAAAAAAAAACAAACCTGAAATAGTAAATCCAACAAAATTGGGACACATTATGTATTCACTAGGGAGAATAAGGGTGAGATGACTATATTCTACTTCAAGCCTGAGCTATCAATTGATGTTTTTTGTTTGGGGAGGTACCAGTGATTGAACTCAGGGGCCCTCAACCCATAGCCCAGCCCTATTTTGTATTTATTTAGAAACAGGGTTTCACTTTTGCTGAAGCTGGCTTTGAACTCCTGTTCCTGCCTCAATCTCTGAGCTGCTGGGATTATAGGCTTTCCACACAGGGCTTGATGTTTTAATATGCATTTAAAAGGATTGGTTTAGTTATATGATAACTCACCATTGTCAGGGACTTCTTATTACTTTCATTTTTTTGTAATAATGATCTTTCTTCCTTAATTATGCCTTTGGCTTCATCATTTTCTACTATTTGCCTGTGTCTAGCCTTTCTTATATTTGGTTTAGGTCTCTGAAGTCGGCCCCTCACTGGTCCAGAACTTTGGATAACACTTTCCTTCACTTCTTGTGGGAAAGCTTTAATTTCAGGAGTCCTGTAAAAGAATAGGAAGAGAGAGAGAAGGCCTGATAGTAAAAAGTTGAAAACCATTGTAAAAATATGTAATTTAAACCTCTTCTAAAAGCCTCTATAAAAAATACTTCTTACCATTAAAGGAAATGACGTTTTTGATTATAAAAATATTTTAGAAAAGTTTTAAGATAAGGGAAGTTAATGCTTAATGGGTACAGTTTCAGTTTGTAGGGGGGAAAAAAAACAAAAACAAAAAAAGTTCTAGAGATGGATGATAGTAATGACTACAGAATAATGTAAACATACTTAATGCCTCTGGTATGTATGCCTCAAATGGAAGAAAATGGTAATGAATTTACGGCATACATACATGTATTTTTTAAATGAATTTCTTTGTAGAGAATCTTAAGTAGGGGTGGGGTTGTGGCTCAGTGACAGAGTGCTTGCCTAGCATGTCTGAGGCACTGGATTCAATCCTTACCACCACATAAAAATAAATAAATAAAATAAAGGCATGCTGTCCATATATTAAAAAAAAAAATCTTAAGTAGTTAACAGTAAAGCATTAAAATGTCAATCTGAGCCAGGCATGATGGGGCATGCCTATTACCCAGGAGACTCAGAGGTTAAGGGAGGAGAACTCCCAAGTTTGAGGCCAGGATCAGCAACTTACCAAGGCCCTAAGCAACTTAGTGAGACCCTATTGGAAAAGAAAAAATAAAAAGGGCTGGAGATGGAGCTCAGTGATTAAGTGCCCCTGGTTTCAATTCCCAGTACCAAAAAGTACCAAGTTGAATTCAATTTTATTTTCTATGTAGGTAGTCTGCCATATCAATTAAAATAAACCAAATATTCTTTATATTCCTTTTTAAAAAATATTAGCACACTTAAATAATAGTAAAAAACTTTTCAAAGAAATGTCTCTTAGATTTTCAAGGAAATATCACTGTTTACCCTGTAGGAACAACTACTTCATTTTCCTGTGTTTGTGTTGACTGAGACTCCTCTTTAGGTTCATGAGAATTTGAAGGTGAGGTGTCTTTTTCAGTCTGTATACATGGTAATGTGACAGTCTCCTCCTTCTTGTGACCCGATTTATCTTTTTCTCTTGATGTTATTGGGGAAGCCACATCCTGGAAGGCAAAAAAAAGAAATCATTCCGAGTTGGTAAAAGTATAGGGAAAAAAGGCCAAGGCAGAAGGATCTCAAGTCCAAGGCCAGCCTGGGTAACTTAGCCAGACTCTGTCTCAAAATAAAATTTTTTAAAAGGGCTGTGTATATCAGAGGCAGAATGCTCCTGGTTTAATTCCCAGTATCCATTCCGCTAAAAAGTATAGTGAAACAAAAACTTTCATACACCACTTGAAGTAGAAGGCAATGGGGCAGTTATTGATCAAAAATTTAAAGTCCCAGCAATTCCACCTCTAGAAATTCATCTTAGGAGCTGGGATGTGGCTCAGTAGTAGAGAACTTACCTAGCATGTGTGAGGCACTGGGTTCAATCCTCAACACCATACAAAAAATAAACAAATAAAAGTATTGTGTCCATTTATACTTAAAATATATATATAAAGAAAAAGAAAGAAAGAAATTCATCTTATAAAAATATTCAAATAGGGCTGGGTTGTAGCTCAGTGGTAGACTGCTTGCCTAACACATGAGGCACTGGTTCAATCCTTAGCACCACATATAAATAAAATAAAATAGCTGGGCTTATTGATGTACCCTATAATCATCCCAGCAACCTGGGTGGCTGAAGCAGAAGGATCCAAGTTTGAGGCTAGCCTCAACAACTTAGCAAGACTCCAGAACATAAAAAAGACCAGACATGTAGCTCAGTGTGTAAAGCACCCCTGGGTTCCATCCTCAGTACTCCCTTCCAACAAAGTACCTATGAGCAAATATACAAAGATACTTATTAGAATAATTTAATAGCCCCCACCCACCCCCAAACAAACAAGATATTGGACATACAACAGATCTATGAGTGGGATATTATATAAACTTTAATTTCTTTGCAATGCAATATGACATAGACATTTAAAAGACAAATTTTACCAGACATGATGGAACACACGTATAATCTCAGCTATGTGTGAGGTCGAGTCAGAAGGATGGCAAGCTCCAGGGCAGCATGGGGAAACTTATCAAGACCTTGTCTCAAAATAAAAATTTCAATAAAGGTCTGGGGATGCAGCTCAATGGTAGAGCACTTGTCTAACATGCACAAAGACCTAGGTTCAATCCTCAGTACCTCAAACGAAGACATTTCTCTGTATTGATCCAAAGAAAATGTTCACAGTATTGTGTTAAGTAGAAAAATCAGAAGGCAAGAATGACGCCATTTTTGAAAATAATAAAAATACTTGTATATTACTTTATAAATAGCTACACAGAAAAGTCTAGGAACAAAAATGCAAAGCTGCTATATGATTAAATGGGATGGAGGGATAAGACATTATAAAGGACTCTCACTTTTTAGAACATAGGTATTTTTTTCCAAGTTAAAATTCTTATAATCAGAAAAAATAATTAGTTAAAAAGTAGTTTATCTTTTATAAACATAAGGTCAGGAAAAATATAAATACTGATGCATGATAAAGAACTAAAGTACTTTAAGATGCCATGTAAGAATTTTAATTCTTGTTATGGACCATATACTGATACTCTAATTCATACCAAGTTTTTAATTTTTCATTTCACCTTCACAACAGAGTAAAATAAAGCACTATAATTCCCATTTTCCTAGAAGAAATCTGTTACATCATTTGGCTACAGTTGCGAAGCCTGTTTTGGTTTAGATATGAGGCATCCCTCAAAAGTTCATGTGTGAGACAATGCAAGAATTTTTTAGGTAAAAAGAGTTAGAAGTATAGCCTAATCAATGGATTAATCCATTCTAAGTATTATCTGGGTCAAAACAGTAGACAGGTATGGTATGGCTGAGAGGAAGGTCGTCACTGGGTGCATACCTTGGGGTTTACATTTTGTCCCTAGAGAGCAGCACACTGTCTCTGCTTCCTGATTGCCATGTCCTGAGTTGATTCCCTCCACCATGTCCTTCTTCTATAATGTCCTACAAAGCTAAGAATCTGGCCAACCAAGGACTGAATCTCTGAAACCATGAGCCAAAATAAACTTTATCCTCTTCTATGTTATTCATGTCAGGTCTTTTGGTCAGTGACAAAAAGCTAAGGGTTAGGGATATGGTTCAGTGGTATAGTGCATGCACAAGGCCCTAGGTTCAAACCCCAGCACAAAAGTTGGAGTGAGGGTGGAAAGATAACTAAAACATAGCCAGAAACCTCAACTTCCTATGACACATTAAGATTCCTACACAAACTCTGCAGAATAATGAGGCACATAAACGTGGGAACGTAATCATACAAAATAAAAATTATATGAAGAAACTTACAACTATAGTAACTAACCCCCAACCCACATACACAAGCATCATCTCTTCTTTTCTACCAGGAATTGAACTCAAAGGCACTTAACCATGGAGCTACATCCTTGGCACTTTTTATTTTGAGGCAAGGTCTCACTAAGTTGATTAGGACCTGCTAATTTGCTGAGGGTGGCCTCAAACTTGTGTCAGCCTCCTGAGTTGCTGAGATTACAGGCTTGTACCAACGCACCCAGCTCCCACAACCTCCATCTTAATCACTCACATGTTGAGAAGGGAGAGTACTAGCTTGTTCACTGTCCTGCTGTATCACAGTGATCTCTACTTCATCAGTTTCCAACTTCTTCCCATGTACATATTTTTGTGCTTTTGCAGTCTCTTTCTTTAAAGCTGCTCTTGTTAAATTTGGTTTTGGTCTTTTTAATAGGCTTCTCACAAAAGGTGCTGGTTTAACTTCAAGTGCCTTCTGTTCTTGAAGAAGAGATCTGCTTTGGGAACAAGGATTATCAAACTTTAGAATGAACTGAAGCGGCAGTGCAAGTGGGGTTGAAGGACAAACTTAGCAATTAGCAGTAAACATTAAAACCTAATTCTTTTTCTGATTAAATTATTTATTTATTCTAATTTGTTATATATAATGGCAGAATGCAATTCATTTCATATTACACATATACAGCACAATTTTTCAAGTCACTAGTTGTACACAAAGTATTTTCAGACCATTTGTGTCTTCATACATGTACTTAGGCTAATGATGTCTAACTCACTCCACTGTCTTTCAAATCCTAATTCTTTTTTTTTTTTTAAATAGAGAGTGAGTGAGAGAGAGAGAGAGAGAGAGAGAGAGAGAGAGAGAGAGAGAATTTTAATATTTATTTTTTAGTTATCAGCAGACACAACATCTTTGTTTGTACGTGGTGCTGAGAATCGAACCCGGGCCGCATGCATGCCAGGCGAGCGCGCTACCACTTGAGCCACACCCCCAGCCCCTCAAATCCTAATTCTTAACAGGAAAACAAATCAACTTATTTGGTAGATTCCAAAAACCAAGAGTAGTACAATCCAGGCATGAATCCAGGGAATTACATTGTCATTATACAAAGAAAGCAGTTTGTAAAACCTATGTTGACTTAGGAGTAGGTGGTCTGTCAATTTTATACATGATAGTGATTCTTACAAGCCAGTGTCAGAATGACCTCAATCCCATCTCCTAGTCTTCCAAAAACTATTTAAAAATCTCTAACACTATCCCGTATGTTATGCCTTGAAACCTTAGTTTGACATAATCTATAAATACAACTTTATATGCTTTTTCTTTAAAAACACTTCGACCTTTATATACTTATACCTTAAATTAATATCTGAAAACTGTTCTGGAACATCTGGAGATCTTATCTCCTGGTCTTCTATTTCACCAATTTCAGAAGTTTGTGAAGAAGTCTTCAAATGACTCAAATGACAGGATACCTCCTTTTCAGAATATCTGTTTTCTTCTGTAGGTATATGTATCACTGATAATACTTCACTGCTAATATTCTAAAAAAATAGTTACAGTGAATGAGCACATACACATTCTACAAGCATTTCATACATTACAAACTTCAAATGTCTATTGTCTTCTAGACACTTTCCTTTAAAACTTTCGTTCTTAATTTCTAAATAAAATTTAACATACAAATGTTAAAACCCAGAACCAAGGAAAAAGTTTTCCTTTTATATTGTGCATTAGGATTTTTCCAAACCACAAGTGCCATTATCTAACCAAAAAAAGGTCAGAAAAAGAGGCTGGGGCTGCAGCTGGGGCTCAGCAGTAGCATACTTGCCTGGCATGTGTGAGACACCAGGTTTGATCCTCAGTATCATATATAAATAAATAATATAAAAGTCTATCGACAACTAAAAAAATATTTTTTAAAATGTGTATTTAAAAAAAGTCAGAAAAAAAATTCTTAAAAAAAAGGATGAACTTTAAATAACATGAACAAGATGAAATTTCAACAAAAGAAACTTAGAAGTAAAGTAAATCAGATAGAGCAGTAAATAAAGAGAAATACAGACACAAATATGGCCAAAATAAAAATTTCAGCATATGTTCACACTCCTTTTATAAAAAAAAAAAAAAAAAAACCTTCAAATAGTTATTAAAAATTTGTTCGGCATGGTGCCATATGCCTATAAAAACAGTGACTATGACTACAGAGGCTGAGACTAGAAGTGGAAGATCTCAAGTTTGAGGCCAGCCTCAACAATTTAGTGAGACCCTATCCCAAAATAAAAAATTAAAAAGGAGAAGTGGATGTGTCTCAGAGATAAAGTGTGTCTGATTTCAATCCCCTGTATCTAAACTTTTTTTTTGTTTGTTTTTTAAAGAACACAGTTTTCAAGGTCCAAAATATAAAATTTTAAGACTGGGAAAGACTTGCAACTTTTAGAGATTTAAAGTGTTATTGGATTTTTAAAGTCAATAATCATGGAATTATTTTGGTAACTTTGACCTGAAAAAATTATTTTTAAAAAACTTAAAGGACAAAAAATACATACTTTCATATCTAGTGAAGGTACGGTACTGGTGTCACCACTACTGCTCTGCATTACATTTGCTTCAGTTTGCTTTGAAGTACTGGATTCCTCTGATTCATTTTTCCTTGGAGAAATGTCTGTTTTTCCAGTTTTTTCCAAATCTGCCACCATTTCCTCGGTAACACCCATCTTTTCAGATCCTCTCTTCCCCAAAGAATTTTTTCTTTCAGTATCTTTCAAATCTGCCTCCATTCCTTCAGTGCCAATCATCTCTTCTGATATGGTCTCCATCAGGGAAATGTCTCTTCCAGTATCTTTCAAATCTGCCTCCATTCCCGCAATAGCAGTTATCTTTCCTGATATGGTCTCCATCAGGGAAATGTCTGTTTCAATTTCTTTCAAATCTGCCTCCATTCCCTCAATGGCAGTCATCTCTCCTGATATGGTCTTCATGGGGGAAATGTCTCTTCCAGTATCTTTCAAATCTGTCTCCATTCCCTCAACAGCAGTCATCTCCCCTGACACAGTTTCCATAAGGGAAATGTCTATTCCAGTATCTTTCAAATCTGCCTCCATTTCCTCAATGGCAGTCATCTCTCCTGCTATGGTCTCCATCAGAGAAATGTCTCTTCCAGTTTCTTTCAAATCAACCTCCCTTTCCTCTAGGTCACTGACTGTCACTAGCACCTTTTCCCTTTGGGAAATATCTCCTGAACTTTCTTTCAGATCTGTTTTCATTTCATCTACAGTTGTGACTTTCTCTGGAGCCTTTACTAACGCAGATATTTCTCTTCCTTCAGTTTCTTCCAAATCTGTCTTTCTTTCCTGAGTGACATCAATCTTTTGTGGAGTCCTGTCGCTTATGGGCATCTCTCTTCCAGTTTCTTTCAAATTTGTCTCCATCTCACCTATAGACTTGATCTCTTGGACATTTTCCTGTGGGGATATTTCTCTTATTCCAGTTTCTTCCAAATTTTTGTCTATTTCCTGAATGGCATCAATCAATTCCTGCACCTTCTTCCTTGGGGAAATCTCTCTTCCAGGTGTTTTCAAATCTGTCTCCCTCTGCACAGTGCTCTCGGTCATTTCTGATAGCATCTCCCTTGGGCAAATTTCTCTTCCAATTGCTTTCAAACCTGCCTGCATTTCCATTGTATTATCAGTTATTTCTGGCATCTTCTCCATGAGAGAAATGTCTCTTCCAGTTTCTTTTAAATATGACTTAGTTTCTTTAGCAGTAGTGGTTGTCACTGGTACTTTCTCCCTCGGTAGGGTGTCTAGTTTTACAATTTCTCTCAAAGCCACTGTCATTTCTCCAGAGGCAAGAATCTCCTCTGGTACTTCTTCCTTAGAGGATCTCTCTCTTCTTCCATTTCCTCTTCCTATATTTGGCTTTGGTTTCTGAAATCGGGTCCTTGAAACAGGGACTTGTTTAACAACATTTGCTTGTTTATCTTCTTGAATGCTATTAAAAAAAAAAAAAAAAAAAAAGAGGAGACAATCAAATTTTAAACAAGAATGCCAGCGGAAGAAATGATAGTCAAGAAATCATTATGAAAACACCAGATATGCTCCAATTTTAAAATATTAAGGGGCTGGGCATAGCTCAATGTTAGGGCATGTTCTTGTATGACCCTGGATTCAATTTCCAGCAATAAAAATTAGAATGAAGTAAAAATAAAAACAATCAAGGAAGACCCCAGGATCACTGGAGAAAATTTCAAAATCAAAGGAGAAAAAAATTATCTTTTTAAATTATAGTAAATTTTATTTTATTTATTTTTTATAGTAAATTTTAAAGTAATAACTGCACCTACTTATACAAGACACATATAGAAAGGTCATATATTAATGAGATCAATCACAGTAGCCACTAATTGTCCCTGAATAGTCCCTTTCCAATTGTCATTCTCACTATTCCATGCAAATACTAGCTGGGAAAGACTCTGATAATCTATGTTGGTATTACTTCATGATGTTTTTCTGTATTTCCCTCTCTTTGCTCCAATTTTCTTCTACCCAGACATACACTTTGCGATGACAGACTTGACCATCTCAAACAGTTAGATGAAAATATGATTTGAATAAGAAAGTCTTCTGAGGAACTAGGTCTGCCTTCCAAACATTTTTTTATTTGTTCTAATTAGTCATACATGACAGCAGGATGCATTTCAACTCATTGTACGCAAATGGAGCACAAGTTCTCATTTCTCTGGTTGTACACAATGTAGAGTCAAATCATTCATGTAATAATACACATACATAGGGTAATAATGCTCATCTCATTTCACCATCTTTCCCATATCCACACTCCTACTCCCCTCTGCCCAATCCAAAATTTCTCCATTCTTCTCTCCCCCACCCTCATTATGGATCAGCATCCATTAATCAGAGAAAACATTTGGCCTTTGGTTTTTTGGGGATTGCTCATTTTGCTTATCACCAAAGTTTTTTTAGTTGTATATGGTCACAATACTTTTATTTATTTGGTGCTGAAGATCAGACCCAGTTTCTCACATGTACTAGACAAGTGCTCTACCACTAAGCCACAACCCCAGCCCCCAAACATTTTTTAAAAATTTTAAATGACACAATGCACTAAATATATATATTTTTAATTTTTAGTTGTAGTTGGTTGGACACAATACCTTTATTTTACTTATTTTTATGAGGGCCTCGCATGTGCTAGGCGAGCGCTCTACCTCTGAGCCTCAATCCCAGCCCACAATGCACTATTGGACATTTTTTTTACAATCACTATCCACAACAAGCACTTTGTTCTCCAGAAAGCAGCAGCATTCTTTGCTTTGTATTTTCCATGATAGCTAGTAAAACCAATTGAAATACATACACAAATGAAGGAGCTTAGTTAGTATTGAGAGTCGTCATTAATCTTAGGCAAAAGCTAGATCAAAAGAAACAAAAAAGATTTATTCAGCCATGTCAGGCTGAACAAGTATATAATTGCACATTTAACAGCTTTAAAAAAAGATTTATTAGGGGCTGGGGTTGTGGCTCAGCGGTAGAGTGCTCACCTAGCACAAGTGAGGCACTGAGTTTGATCCTCAGCACCACATATAAATAAATAAAATAAAGGTATTTAAAAAATAAAAAATTTAAAAGAATGTGTGTGTGAATTATCCTTAAAATTCACGAACTTTAAAAAAATATATTAAAAATTATGACTGCAGAAGGAGGAGATGAACAGAGGATGGTTAACATGTATGAGGGCATAAATATGTAGGAGAAATAATGTCACAGAAGGATAACTATGATTGACAATAATTAATTAGATATTCAAAATAGCTAGTAGGGATGATTTTTTAAAAATTGTTTTTGTAGATGGACACAATACTTTTATTTTATTTATTTATTTTTATGTGGTGCTGAGGATCCAACCCAGTGTCTCACACGTGCTAGGCAAGTGCTCCACCACTGAGCTACTACCCTAGCCCATAGAGAGAATTTTGACTGTTCCTAATTCAAAGAAATGACAAATGTTGAGACAACAAATTTGCAAATTACCTTGATAATTATACACTGAATATAAGTACTGAAATATCCCACTATGCTCCATAAATATATGTAATTACTATGTGTCAATTAAATATTTTAAAACATTTTTAAAATAGAGGAGCTAACAGACAAGCACTTCTTGTAATTAAGAAAAAATATTTTTTATTTTTTTGAAAAGAACTAAAGCTAAGCATAATGGCGTATACCTGTAATCACAGCTTCAGCAACTTAGCAAGGCCCTAAGAAACTTAGTGAGACCATTTCTCAAAATTTAAAAACAGCAGGGCGGAGGGGACACATTGGGGAGGATACGCAGGTCTGTCACTCAGTGCTAAAGTGCTTCTGAGTTAAATCCCCAGTATAAAAAAAAAAAGACTAAAGTTAAATGACAGGATTTTCAGGATCTTGCTCCTTTCATACCTAAAAACAACAGAAACTGCACCATTCACCTGGGGTAAGTAAACATAGAAAAGGGCCACAATGTCAGGTTGCCAACTTTAGAAGGAAGGATGACCAATGAAAGAAAATAAATGCAAGGCCCACCCAAGTGCAAAACTCCCTCCTACCAACATGAGCCCAAAGTCAGTGGGCAATACAGTATAGGCCATCTCAGACCATAAACATTTTGAGATTTGAAAAAGATACTATATCAAAGGGATAAAAAAATAACAAAAATAATGAAAAGGAAGCTATTACTTGCACAAATTTTTGTAGGATCTAAACTTTCTTCACTGAAATATCTGTTTTTTTATAATGTGATTTTTTACTTAAAAAAGTCTTTAGGGAATAGACTGATTTTCAAATTGTACTTGTTTATATAACTGAGGTATTTATATCTATCACTAACTTTAGTGAACAATAAATGCAAAATTAATATAAACTGACAAAGGAAATTTAACGTGGTTAATCCTGGATGGATTTCACTCCACTCCTTTTTTTTTTAATTATTAAATATTTATTTTTTAAGGGCTGGGGATATGGCTCAGTTGGTAGCTCAGCTTGCCTCACATGCACAAGACCCTGGGTTCAATCCCCAGCACCACAAAATAAATAAATAAATAGATAGATAGATACATATTTTTTTAGTTGTAAGCCAACACAATACCTTTATGTTATTTTAATGTGGTGCTGAGGATTGAACCCAGTGCCTCAAGCACACTAGGCAAGCATTTTTCCTCTGAGCCAAAACTGCGGGCCCTTACTGGATTCTTTGATTATCCTCATCCAAAAACACCTAGCTTTTAGTGAGGTTACTCTGCTAGGAATATGATTTGAGAATCATGAGAAAAGAGAATTTTTATAAAGTCATATTTTGAACACTGGTTTATCCTTTAAACATATAAATGCATTAATAAGCAAATACTTTATTGGTAGTTTCCTTATTTCCGTATCAATTCAAATTGTAAGATACAAACATGAAATGTTATAATTGTGCTTAAATAGCTGAAATTGTTTTTATATAATAAAAGGACTTTCATAAGTTTATTTTTATGGATAAAAAATATGATATATGATAACTCATTGAGTTCATGAATAATAAATCAATAAATATTTCTAAGTCCTATTACATCCCAGAAAGTACCTATGAACTGGTAATAAAATGATGAGCAACACAGACCTTTTCTCATAGAATTCATATCAGCTGCATAATTAACTGAAGGGCAGTGTTTGAGACTGGAATTCAGATATGTAGTTAATTCAGAATATTTCTCAACTTAAAATATACAATGGATCCATAAATTCTCTCCAAGGATCACAGAATTTAAGAAGAAAAGCAAACAAAGGAGATCATGACTAAAGAAAGGATAGGCACAAAATTATACATCTACTTCCAGGTCTACATTGTGTTTTTCTAAAATGTAGAGTTAAGAATCTACAAAACATTTGCATGCCTCCTTAAGATAAATCATCAATCATGACACAAGCCCCAATATTTATATAAAAGATACATAATTGTCTAGAAGATTGTTTGAAAAAAACATTCACTAATTTATCTTAATGAAGAATTTTTTAATACATTATCCATTTCTCTTACACATCATCTTGAACAGGCCAAAGTGTTCAGAGTAGAGGAAAGGGAAAACTGCCTAGTAAAGACAAAGAGATATATGATTTGACAAAACACAGAATTTTAGAATTTTTTTTAATGATCCTGGACATTCAGAAAGTCAGAAAAGTCACATGATAAAGCTACCTGTGGAGAGGAAAGTTGCTGTGATCAAATTGTGTACTGGTGTTAACAATATCTACTAGTTTTCTGAAACTCAGAGGCACCCAAAGAAAATCTAATTTTCTACTAAGCCACATTATTATTATGTGTGGTGCTGGGAATTGAACCCAGGGCCTTTTGCATGTGGCAAGCACTCTACCAATTGAGCTATATCTCCAGCCCCACATTAATTTTTAAGTGTTTTTTTCATTTACATTTTTTTCAGTTGAATACAGGCTCCAACCTGTCAGTTTCCTGTAAATAAAATCTGTATCAGAGATACATAACAAGTAATATAATTGAACAGGTTCCTACTCAAAAAATTCTGTGGCACATTGGTAGCGAAAGAGTTGAGGGGTGAAGCAAAAATAGTAGAGGAAGCAAGAAATACAGAAATTTTTCTGTTTTAATAAAGGTTTAAATACATTTAAATTGGTGTAACAAAGCACAGCAGCTGGGTATGGTGGTGCACACATATGATTCCCAGCTAACTTGGGAAGTGAAGGCAGGAGGATCACAAATTCAAAGCCAGCCTCAGCAACTTAGTGAGGCCCTAAGCAACTTGGTGAGACCCTGTCTCCTTGGACAGTGTATACATGGGAGTCCATTATTGTTCTCTCTGCATCTGTGTGCATTAACCATTCCCAAAATAAAAATTTTTAAGGTACACTAATAAGTCCATTACTCTGGTTTAGTACCTTCCAGAGGGGAAATAAAAACTTTGGCTACAAAATAGTATGGGTTTGGGGCTGGTGTTGTAGCTCAGAGGTAGAACACTTGTCTAGCATGCAAGAGGCACTGGGTTCGATCCTCAGCACTACATAAAAATGAAATAAAGATATTGTGTCCACCTAAAACTCACAAATAAATACTTTTAAAAAAACAGATGGGTTTTCATTAATAAGTTCTACATAAAATTTATATCAATCTTTTTTAAAAAAATTTTTGTAGTTGTATATGGATAGAATGACTTTATTTTGTTTATTTTTATGTGGTGCTAAGGATTGAACCCAGTGCTTCACACGTGCAAAGCAAGCATTCTGCCATGAGCTATAGCCCCAGCCCTATAGCAATCTTAAATAAAAGCAATATGTGATCGATCTAATACCAAAAAATAAATAAATAAATAAGAAATAGCATTTGTAGGCTGGGGTCGTGGCTTAGTAGTAGAGTGCTTGCCTCGCACGTGTGAGGCACTGGGTTTGATCTCAGCACCACATAAAATAAATAAAGGTATTGTGTTTATCTATAACTAAAAAAAAATATTTAAAAAATAGCATTTACATATTTAGATACAGGCATTTAACTTAATATGCATATTAAGTGATAAGCTACTCAAGTTAACACAAATTCTAATTTATGGTAAATAACTCTTTTCAAGCCACCAATAACTAAGAAGTCAAAATAAAAGCTATGACATAAAGTTCCTTGGAGATCAAGTTGTACTTTGAAATATCTTTGAACATTTTATGACTTGTACTTACCACACAGAAAATAAATCCAATCTGATTTGGTCTAAAAGAACTGATTAAGTTCTAAAACCATACAAAATTAAGCTTGGCACAGTGATGCACACTGGTAATCCCAGAAACTAAGAAGGCTGAGACAAGAGGATTGAAATGAAAGGGCAGCCACAGGTCCTTAGGGAGGCCCTAAGCAACTTAGTGAGACCCTGTCTCAAAATACAAAAGAAATGGGGAGATAGGGTTGTAGCTCAGAGGAAGAGCACTTGCCTTGCATGTGTGAGGCACTGGGTTCAATTCTCAGCACCATATATAAATAAATGAATGGAAAATAAAGGTCCATCAATGACTAAAAATATATACTAAAAAAAAAAAAAAATGAGCTGGGTACGATGTAGTTCAGTGGCAAAATGCTCCTGGGTTAATTCTCTAGTACCAAAAAAACTATACAAAATTCAAAAATTACATCATCAATAAAATGATGCTTACCTTAGACATTCACTAAGAGTCTTGGGCTCATCTGGTTCCACTTTTTGAAAAGAAGAATCTTTTCTCTCAGGTTGTGATAAGACATGTGACATTTCCCTATTAAAATTTTTACATGACTGATCTTCTATTTGTTGAGGAATCTTAATAACAAAGAAAAAATTTTTAACATTTTAGATTTCACAAAGATAATTTTTAAAAATTGCACTGAATATTTTGTGTTATTTGAGAAAAATGAAAAAAACTTCAAAACCATAAAATGAAATTCAAAGGGTTCTTTTTAAATGTATTTTCTTTAGGTATCTCAGAAAAATTTCATAAGCCACAACTTTTACCTTATCTCAAAGCTCCCATTCTTTTCTGCCAAATCACAGAGCAAGTAACTATTTTAGACTGATCTGTGAGAATTATTTCATGGTGTCCCTCTTTCTGAATCTTTCTATTTATTATAATTGCACTACAACCAGATAAATTACAACAGGAAATCCAAATCTTACATCATACCAACCTTCTTATAAAGACTATGTAAATAATCTAAAATTCGTGATCTTTGTTCCTGGAATTATGGTTTAGAGGAAAACTTTCAACATCTTATTCTATTTGAGCCAATACTAAAAGTTACTCATTTAACTATCTTTTCAAATGGAAAGGGTAATTCAGAAATTCGTTGAGTAATAGGGAAAAAGCAAGTCCAAATATGAGGGAATGTGAAAGCAAAGTACAAATCATGTCAATGATCATATTCTAAAATGGCTTTACAGTTAGCAAAACTGGTATCTATGACGATAAATTTAATAATCAATATAACACAAATTATTTAGCCATTTGTTGTTTTAAAAGGAATGAAAGATTTATGTTAAGACTATGTACTTACTTAACACAATGTGAAAAAAAATCAAAGTACTTACTTCTCTATCAACACAGGACTCATTTTCATTATTCTCCCTATCAGCCCCAATTTTTTCCTGTGATCCAAGAATTTCTTTTCTTTCTGCAGCTTTCCCTATATTTGGCTTTGGCCTTGGTAATCGGCTCCTTATTGGTCGTGTAGGTCTAAAAGCCTTTGGTTGATTATCTTCATGCAGACAAGATTTGTCACTCAAACTAGAACTACAAAAAAATAAAATCAATGTTTATTTTGAAGTCACAAACTGCTTGTTTTTTAGTATTTCCTTCTCTGTGATATTAATGAGAAAACCATTCAGAATATAAAATAATTCACAGGTATCCTCAAGAACATCTTCAAGGTTATTCATACATCTACTCCCTACTCTTTTGAATAGATATAATCCTGGAAGCCTGACTACAAAAAAGATTTTTAAAACAATTTTTCATTACAAAATTGGTCAGCCAGGTATGGTAGTGTACACCTGTAATCCTCACTACTTGGAAAGGTGAAGAAGAAGGATGGCAACTTCAAGGGTAGCATAGGCAACTTGGTAAAACGCTGTCTCAAAATCAAATAAAAAAGGGATAAAGAGGTAGCCCAGTGGCTGAGCACTTTTGAAGCTTACATCAGGTCCTGGATTCAATCTCCAGCATCACAAAAAAAGAAGGAAAAAAAAAAAACTGGAAAAATCTACATCAATCAAGGATGTGATGCTAGTATGCCTCATACAGAATACTACTATATGTTATACAATTCCAGGATATTAGTCCCACATTATAGTATAAATTGGACCACCTGAAATAGCCCAGAACCTACTGGTTAAAGTCACATTGGAGTGGAGTTGTTATGGTTCTCCACACTGAGTTAAATATTCCCTTCTGAAATCCCTTACTATAAAATTTTCCAGAAATATTATCTTAACCATTCCTGTATTTAACAACACATTGTGAAAATTACAAATGTAATTGCTAATTCAATGGGTCCAAGCCATTTGTATTTATGATGTCAAGCATAGAAAACATTATTAAAATGTTTCATCACCACCTACAGTTGAAAATGGACTTAAATTAGATGAAAATAGTAATAGAGTTTATCAAGCAGAAAACAAGTGATTAGAATCATTCCTAAAAGTTAACTGCTTTTAAAAATATTACTTTCTAAGTACTTACTTAGATACAGTTTCAGCTTCTAGGTTCTCTCTTTCTGTATTCTCCATTTCAAAACAGTCACCTGTATTCACTTCATTTTTTTCCATGTGATTCTGTGAATTTAATTTTTACAGTTAATCTACTTATTATTAAAAAGTTCAAACTTTGTTAGAAACAAATGAAAATTAAAACAATGAAATTGCATTTTTTGTATTTATACCAGGAAAGATTTTTTAATAATCCTAAATGCAAATGAGAATATTATAAAACAAATAATCTCATTCATTAATAGTCAGCCCTTTTCAATTTGAAGAGTCTCAAAAATGTTCATATTCTTTGACTCAGTAATATCTTGTGAAGAATGTATTTTAAGAAAGTAAATGGAAAAATATCTACACACTAGATTGTTCAATGGAACATTAAATAAAATAGCAAACACTGCAGACAGACAAATTTTCCAAAAATGAGAATATGATTAAATAAGTTTGGTTACACACCACTGTAAGAGTATCACTAAAAACCATGTTTTCATTTTTGCCTTGTACCGAGGATTGAACCCAGGGCATATTACCACTGAACCACTTCCTGGCCCTTTTTTTATTTTTTATTTTGAGATAGGGTCTCGCTCAGCTGCTTAGGGAGGCTGTCCTTGAACCTCCAATCCTCCTGCCTCAGCCTCCCAAGAAGCTGGGATTACAGGTGTGTGCCACCAAGCCCAGCAAAAACATGTTTTTCAGAAGTTTAATGATATGAAAAAAAAAAATTTGTGAAATGTTAAATACCAAAAGATATAAAATTAAATTTATATCACTACTCAATTTTATAAAAGAAAACTTAGGATGATAAATGTGAAAAGACTGGTTGCATCTGGATAATGAAATTACAACTTATTTTTGTTTTGATTTTTAAATCAACCTGTATTTTCCAAATTTTCTAGAATAAAATCCTATTATTAAGATTAGGATAAGATAGCTGTACAAAAAACACACATCTCCCCTCCCCCCACAAAAAAAGCTAAGAAAGATACTTCACTTAAGAAAGAAAATAACTAATCAAAACTGATCAATGGCCAGGCATGGTGGTACACACCTATCACCTCAGCTACTTGGGAAGCCAGGTAGAAGGATTACAAGTTTGAAGCCAGCCTGCACAACTTACAAAACACCTGTCTCAAAATAAAAGGGGCTGGGAATGTAGCTTGGTGGTTCAAGGCCCTGGATTTAATTCCCAGTACTGAAGAAAGAAGGCTGGCCAATGTTTTAAAAAGCGATTTAGCCAAAATTAAATTTTTCTAATATAATTCTCAGAGAAAGAAGGAAACAGGAACATTCACTCACTGATAACAGCAATGTAAATAGATTCTTTGACAATGCATAAGAACCATAAAAATATTTTAATTTGAACCAATAATATAATCCCCATGACCTATAAAAGTATCGTTTCTTTAAGAAAACTCTACTTAAGCTGGGTGCAGTAGCACCATGCCTGCAATCCCAGCGGCTCAGGAGCTTGAGGCAGGAGGATCACAAGGTCAAAGGCAGCCTCAGCAATGGCAAGGCGCTAAGCAACTCAGTGAGACCCTGTCTCTAAATAAAATACAAAATAGGGCTGGGGATGTGGCTCAGTGCTTAAGTGCCCCTGGGTTCAATACCTGGTACCAAAAAAAAAAAAAAAAATGAAGAAGAAGAAGGAAGAAGAGAAAACCCTACTTACAAGATTTATTACTTTTATTTTTAAAAATTAAAGAAAAACAAAACAATCATATAATCCATTAGAGAAATGATCAGGTAAATCAATAATGTTAATCCAATGAATTTTTGGTCGTTCGTTCGTTCGTTCATTCATTCATTCATTCATTCATTTTTGTGGTACCAGGGATTGAACCTAGGAGCACCTAACCACTGAGGCACATTCCAGCTCTTTTTATATTTTATTTAGAGACTATATAGAGACTATATTTATATTTTATTTAGAGACTTTTATATTTTATTTAGAGACTGAGTTGCTTAGAGCCTTGCTCAGTTGCTGAGGCTGGCTTTGAACTCACAATTCTCCAGCCTCAGCCTTCACTGGGATTATAGGAGTATGCTACCATGTTCAGCCCAATACATTATTTAAAAGTTCAGACCCAAGAATATATATATGAATAGCTCCAGAGAAAAAATGTTTTAACTATTGTACACATCATGGTTAGGCACTAGAGAAATGTTTTCATACACAGAGAAAGTTCATAAAGTACAAATAGGAATGTGACTGCCTATGTTCAGATAAAAGTACTATAGATGGTTTAAGAAATATTTTTTAAAAGTTTTTATGTAAGTAAACAAAAGATTTATCATTACTGAGGATGTTTCAAATGATACGTCCCCTAGCTCTAAAGAAAATATATAAAAGAGGGGTTGGGGTTGTAGCTCAGTGGTGGAGCACTTGCCTAGCATGTGTGAGGCACTGAGTTCAAGTCTCAGCACCACATGTCAATAAATAAAGTTCTATCAACAAACTAAAAAGAAATTTTTTTAAAAAGAAAATATATCAAAGGGCTGCTGTTGTAGCTCAGTGGTAGTGTGCTTACCTATAATTAAATAAATAAAGCAAGCTCCATCAACAACTAAAAAATATATAATTAAAAAAATATGTAAACAGGAGACTAATAAGATAGGAACAAACCTAACTAACGTTGATGTGTAAGTTATTTTATTGGTTTTAATATCAGTAACAGTCATCTGTAATTACAAGGTGAATTTTTTTTTTTGGTAGGGTTCTTTTTTTTTTTTTTTTTTTGTCTTTTTTGGAACTGGGGGTTGAACCCAGGGCTTTGAGAATGCAAGGCAGAAGCTTTGCCACTGAGCTACATCCCAGCCCACAAGGTGAATATTTTTATTACCAATTTCTTAGGAAAAAATTTTATTTTATAATTTTAATTCCAGTATGTCTCCTATGTCATACCTTCTCAACTGAAGTTTCTGAACATGAACTCTTGCTCTCTGCATCTGTTTTGTTTTGTGAACGAGTTGATTTCTTCCCAACTGCTCTTGATAGATTCGGTTTAGGTTTCTGGAGTCGACCTCTCAAAATTGGTTTTATGTTTTCTGCCGAATCCATCTCCCTAAAAAAATTACTTAAACTGTAAGCAACATGCAGTTATGTTCAAGTAAAATTCTGAACCAGAAAGAATTTCTTTGAAAGTTTACTTACTATAGAAATGGCAAAGAAAATTGAGAGACTAACTTGTTCTATTAGATGTGACAAATATACTGCTGAGCATCAATAATTAATGCAAGTAGTGGTATTAACATATGAATAAACAGATAAATGAAACAAATTCCAAACACTGATTCTAAAATGTATATTTTAACACATAATAAAGGTAGCATCTCAAAACAGTGAGGAAAAAATGAAATACAAAATACAGTGTTTTAAAAAATATACTAGATAAAATTAAATAAATGGTGATGAAAACACTGAATAACATTGAGAAAAAAATAAAACAAGCATCATCTCTTATACTGTGCTGACAATATATGCGAAGTAGATCAAAGATTTAAATTAAACCATAGAAGTAATATGGATGAGTTGCTAAGGCTGACTTTGAACTTGCAATCCTCCAACCTCAGCCTCCGGAGCTAGTAAGATTATAGGCATGTGCCACCACCACGGCCCAGTCATTTCATAGCAGTTAATGTCTGAACCATATGAATGTATCTATTGCATTGTGGTCCATGCCTGTAACACCAGCAACTGGGGATGTGAGGCAGGAAGTTTCCAAGTTTAAAGGTAGTCTGGGAAACTTAGCCAGAGCCTGTCTCAAAATAAAAAGGGTGGAGACTTAGCTCAGAAGTAGATTGTCCTGGGTTCAACTTCTGATTTTTTTTAAAAAAAAAGCTACTATCTTTGAAAAAAATTAAAATAACTCAAACCACTACAAGTAAAATCTCATAGCAAATATTTAATCTTCTGAACTATTTTAGAAGCTCACTGCTAAATTACCACCTTGCTGAAAGCTCACACATCAAATATGAAAAAGAAAATTTGTATAATGGAATAAAGTTAAAAAACCCTGATATAGCACTAACAAGACCACAGTTAAATTATAAAATAAATGGTCTATATGTTAATGATCCCTTGTAATTCGTAAATAAAATGATGCTATAATTTAAGAATGCTATTAAGGGTTGGGGGTTGGCTCAATAGTAGAGGTTTGCCTAGCACTTGTAAGCCCTGGATTCAATTACTAAGACAGAAAAAAAATTTTAAAAATTGAGAACCTTATTAAAATATGAAGAAAAAAATCCTATCATATAAAATACTTACAGTGATTTATTCTTCAGGTCAACATTTCTTTCTCCTGTACTACTCTCAGCATTATTCACCTCACATGATGTTCTAATTCCAACTTCTGATGTAGGCAAATCTGAAGTGCTTAATTCTGAAAACTCAGTTGCTACTGGCATGGTATCTTGTTGATTACTAAGGAAATGAAGACACATTAGCAAAAAAAAAAAAAAATTCTAGTAATACATTATTTAATACTATTTAAAAATTTTTAAATAGATAACACCAATACTTTGGGAAATTATCCCTCATTATGGAATAAGCACAAGCTATGCTGGCTTTTCTATGATACTTCTTGCATAATGTTATAAAGACCTGTACCTTCAGAGAAAGTAACCACCACATACCACCAATAGGCTTGGGAGAACTCAAGAAATGCCAAAATCAAAAACTATAATTCAAAGGGATTCACAAATCAAATGTGTGTGTAAAATTATAATGATATTTAGGAATTAGTTTTCATTAAAATTTTATGTAGGCAGTCCTTGCTTTGCATGGGGCTGTTAATCAAAAGTCACATAAATGAGGACACAGTTTCCATAAGCACAAATTGCAGTTAACACTACTATGGAAAGCAAAGATTATTTTTTATTATGAAATATATCAACTAACAATAATATAACTGATAGTCACACATTACCTAGCATTGTTTCAACACATATTTAGTCTTTTTATTTTATTTATTTTTTTGCTTATTTTTTCTACTAGGTGTTTTTCTTTTCCTGATGTATTAAGAGTTCTCTATAGGGGCTGAGGCTGTGGCTCAGTGGTAGAGCACTTGCCTAGCATGTGCAAGGTGCTGCGTTTGATCCTCAGCACCACATAAAAATAAATATTTTTATTTAAAATAAAATAAAGGTATAAAAAAAATCACATCAATCTTTAAAAAAAATAAATAAGAGTTCCCTATATATTTTTATTGGCCAGCTATTATACCTAAACCTCCCAATCAATAGCTTGCCTTTTACTTTACTTATGGAGTCTTTATTAATAGAAGTTATTTTTTCCAAGTGTTAAGTAACTCTTAACATCGCAAAGGTATTTCCCACATTTCTTCTAAAACCTTTAAAGATATTTTCTTATATGTGTAGTCCTTAATTCATCAGGAAATTAAAATCTGACAGGGCAAAATAGGGATATAATATCATCTTTTTCATATCTCAGCACCACCTAATGAATAGTTAGTTTAATCTTTGCCCACTCATTTCTAAAGCGACCTCTGCCATAAAAGATTCCCAAATATCTTTTCCTACATTAGATATTCAGTTCCACTGAGTAAATCTGTCTATGCCTGTTATCAGTATCACAGTGCTTTACTCTAGCTTTAGAATAAGCCTTAATATATTCCCTCTCCACAGCTGTTTTTCAAAACTTTCTTTACCATTCATAACTCATAGCTTTTGCAGACAATTTTTCAATCAATTTACTGTTTTCCAAAACTTGTTGGGATTTTAACAGCTATTACAAGATTGTTGTTTTGTTCCTATAACAGAATAAGTCTTAAGTATGGTTTTGTGCATAATTTCTGAAATTAGTTTTATCTTTGAAGTCACACTTTATAAACTGAGAGCTAGGCGTATAGCTCACTGGTAAAGTACTTTCTTTAGCATATGTGAAGCCTAGGGTTCAATCCCCAATACCTAAAAAAAAAAAAAAAATGAGGTATAAACTGTCAACCAACAACAAACCACTGAGAAATAGTGTATAATTACACTGAAATGTAGTGTAGAAGTTTCTAGAACAGGTAGATTCTTAAAGAGGAAAAGCAGATTAGAGATTACTAGGGTTTAGGGTAGATGGGAATTACTGCACAACTTAGAATTTTGGTTTGAAAATACAAAAAGGTTTTAGAAATGGTGATTGGTACACAAAAATGTAAGTGTAATTAATGCTACTGAACTATATGTTTAAAAATGGGTTCACACAGCCTGGCGAAGTAGTGTGGGAAAATACCTTTGTGATGTTAAGGGTTTCTTAACACTTGGAAAAAAATAACTTCTGTTAACAAAGACTCTATAAGTAAAGTAAAAGGCAAGCTATTGACTGGGAGGTGTAAGTATAATAGCTGGAAAAAATATATATATATATAGAGAGAGAGAGAGAGAGAGAAAACTCTTAATGATAATCCCAGGGGCTTGGGAGGCTGAGGCAGGAGGATCACGAATTCAAAGCCAGTCTCAGCAACTTAGCATGGCCCTAAGCAACTCAGTGAGACCCTGTCTCTAAATAAAATATAAAAAAGGACTGGGGATGTGGCTCAATGATTAAATGCCCTGGGTTCAATCCTGGCACAACAACAAAAAATGGTTAATATATCTAATATATATACACACACACACACACACATACACATACACACATATATACATATACGCACGCATATATACATATAATATATATAAATAAATTGGCATACACATATATGTGTGTATATATATATTTTTAAACCACAGTAGAGAAAAAGATAATAACTAAGACTATGAAAAGAACTCAATAATGAAAAGAACTCAAATCACAATTCCAAAAAGATTAGAGAATCCAAGCAGAAGTTTTTTAAAAAAGAAATCTTGAAAAAGAACAAAGCTAAAAATAATCAGATTTTAAAACGGACAAGAATTTAACAGACATTTATCCAAAGAAGAACACCAATAGTTAAAAGGTATATGAAAAGGGGTATAATATCACTAATCATCAGGAAAATAAAAATCAAAACAAGGTATCACTGGCTACCTGTTAGGACACTAGTTACCAAAAAACTCAATAAAAGATTTAAAAAAAAATAGTCACAGAATATATAAAAATGAACCCTTAATAATAAAAGTGTTGGTGGGAATATAAATTGGAATACCAGGTACTGGAAACAGTATGGAGAGTTCTTCAAAACACTAAAATTAGTCAGGCTCAATGGCACATGCCTATAATCCCAGTGACTCAGGAGGTTGAGACAAGAGGTTCACAAGTTTGAGGCCAGGCCCAGAAACTTAGCAAACCCCTAAGTAACTTAGCAAGACATTGTCTCAAAATACAAAACCAAAAAGGGCTAGGGATGTGGCTCAGTGTTTAAGCATCCCTGAGAACAATCCTGAGACCAATTTAAAAAAAAAAAAAAGGAGAATTACCATATGATCCATCAATCCCAGTTCTGGAGTTCTTTTAATTAAATCAGGATCTCAAAAAAAAAAAAAAAAACAACTTTTTGCACTTTTATTTTCACTGCATAACTCACTAGTTAAGAGATGGAAACAACCCAAAATATCTATTAACTAATAAGTGGATAAAGAAAATGTTGGTATATACATGCAACTGAATATTATTCAGGCATAAAAAGTAAATTCTGCCATTTGCACAACACAGATAAACCTTGAAAACTAAGTAAAGTAAGCTTGTAAACTAACTGAAATAAAGCAATCATAGAAGTTGAAATCACACCATAATTTCACTTTTATTAGGTCTCTAAAGCAATCAAACTCATGGAAACAAAATAGATTGGTGGTTGCCCAAGGCTGGGATGAGGAGAAAACGGGGAGTTGCCATCCAATGAATCGAGTTTCAAGAATGCAAGATGAAAAAAATGTCATAAGTCTGGTATACTATACTGTTCTTATAATTAACAGTACTGCATTATACACTTAAAAATTTCTTAAGAGGGGCAAGGGATGTAACTTAGTGATAACAGCACTTGCCTAGACTGTACAAAGGTTTGACACCTACCCCCTCAAAAATAAACTACATTTTAGAACACACAAGATAGGAAACATCACATTCAGTGTGATGAAACTAAAGAGAAAATCTTCTACCAATGCCAATGATCTGTATCCCCAGTCCCAAAAAGAAAATCTTTATAGAAAACAATAAGAAAGCATAGGGCCCTGGGTTTGATCCCCAGCATGTACACACACACACACACACACACACACACACACACACACACACGTATAAACCCATGTAGACACTAACCAAAAGAAGGCAAAAGTATTGTCAGAAAAAAGATCTGAATCAGTCGATAACAGGCACAGTGCTGCATGCCTATAATTCCACTACTCATGAGGCTGAGGAAGAAGGATCACAAGTTCAAAGTTAACTTTGGCAACTTCATATGAGCATGTCTCAAAATGTTTAAAAAATTAAATAAAAAGAGCTGAGGTGGGCTGGGGTTATGGCTCAGTGGTACAGCGCTCGCCTAGCATGTGTGACACCCTGGGTTAGATCCTCAACACCATGTAAGATAAATAAGCAAAGGTATTGTATCCATCTACAATTGAAAAAAAAATAAGTAAGAAAAAAGGAAAGGACAAAGGAGAGGAAGGAGAAGGGAGGAGGAAAGAAGGTAGGAATGATGGTATATTGACTTAGACATCATTACCCTAAGTACATGTAGGTAGACACAAATGGTGTGAAAACATTTTGTGTACAATCAGTGACTTGAAAAATTGTGCTCTATATGTGTAATATGAAATGAATTGCATTCTGCCATTGTGTATAACAAATTAGAATAAATAAATGATTTCATTAAAAAAAAAAAAGATGCGCTGGGGATGTGGCTCAAGTGGTAGCTCGCTTGCCTGGCATGCGCAGGGTGCTGGGTTCAATCCTCAGCACCACATAAAAATAAAATAAAGATGTTGTGTCCACCAAGAACTAAAATACAAATATTAAAAAAATTCTCTCTCTCTCTCTCTTTAAAAAAAAAGAAAGAAAGAAAGAAAAAGAAAAAAAAGGGGTGGGGAAGATACAATGATGACTTAATAGCTTTTTCTTCCTAGGTAGACTCATTTAGAATGAAAGTGATTATTTAGAAACCCATTTCATTCTAAGTAAATGTCTTTAACCTAGGAAAATAAAACAGCAACTTCTGGCTATCTCCTGGGGGAAAAAAAAAGTCGGGGAGGCTAGAGGTGTAGTTCAGTGGTAGAATATCCCTTGGTTCAATCCCCTAGTACTGAAAAAGAGAGAGGAAAGGTGGGCGGGGCAGCAGAAGACAGTATATAATAAGAGATTTCAGCAAGATGATACAGTATTTATGCAACTAACAACAAAGCTTCAAATAAATGACATAAAAACAAACAGAACTATGCTGGGTACACTGGCACACATCTGTAATCCCAGAAACTTGGGAAGCTGAGGGAGGACTTTAAGTTTGAGAACAGGCTCAGAATCTTTCTCAGACCAGCCAGACCCTGCAGATAAAAAGTGGGGCTGGGGATATGGCTCAAGTGGTAGTGTGCTAGCCTGGCATGCGTGGGGTGCTGGGTTCGATCCTCAGCACCACATAAAAATAAAATAAAAATGTTGTGTCCACCGAAAACTAAAAGAAAAAATTCTCTCTCTAAAAATCAATCAATCAATCAGATAAAAAGGGTTGGGGATATAGTTCACATAGTTCACTGGTAGAGTGCCGCCAGATTCAATTCCCAATACCATTTAAAAATAAATAAATAAATAAACGAAAAAGAGAAATACAAATCTCCAATTACAGTTCGAGAATTCAACACTACTCTCTCATCAAAAGATGAGATAAAGCCAATGAAGATATAGAAAATACCTTTCTGAAAGGACAGGGTCAGCTCTCTTCTCAACTTTTTCACCAGACGCTAAACTCACAATGTCATCTCTGTTCTGTGCACAGGGAAGCTTCTGTTCCTTATTGCTTTCACCTTCATTTACTTCAGGCCTTGAAGATGGACTTTTATCTATGAATATAAAGTGCATGTTATTCTAAAAAAATTACAGCAAAAACACAAACACCTTCTTTCATATATCTATAAATATTAATATACAGATATATTAATATTAATACACATACATATATATTTTAGTTATAGGTAGACATAATAATACCTTTATTTTATTTTTATGTGGTGCTGAGGATCGAACTCAGTGCTTCACGCATGATAGGTAAGCATTCTGCCACTGAGCCATAACCCTAGCCCAAACACCTTCTTCTTTAAAACTACAAAAATATTTACATGTAAGACTCTTTTTTACCCATAAAACAATTCAATCAACATTCAACTTCTTATCAGTAAGACACGATCTTAGAACGTAATGAAAATTTAATCAACTTACAATGGTTTGTGTTTTGAATATCAGCCCAAGTTCCTGGGAAGTTTGTAGCATTTTCCCTTATCTTTCTGGGAATTTTTTTTTTTTTTTTTTTTTTTGGTACCAGGGACTAAACCCAGGACCTCGTAACCACTGAGCCATATTTCCAGCCAATTTTATATATATATATATTTTATTTTTGAGACACAAAATCAGATAAAAAGGACTGCGTTTCAAGTATCTTATGGCCTTGTCAAATTGCTGCTGCTGGCCTTAAACCTGGGATCTTCCTACCTCAGCCTCCTGAGTTACTGGGATTACAGGCATACATCACTAAACCCAGCATCTTTCTTAAATTTTAAGTGGTTAATGACTTGCTTTATTATGTCTTGTTGGGAAGCTAAAAGTGGACTTGGTTGTTCTTTTGTTCCTTCAGAAGTGTAATAATTAATAATAAGGTAATAGCTACCATTTACTTACTAAAAAGCAAGAACACAAGTCTATCAGATGTATTATCTCACTTAATACTCAAAAATCCTATTAAAAGGTATCATTGTTAACCCATGATAGAGAAGAACTATCTGAGTTCAGATACATTAACTGACAGTCCAATGAGCTAGAATAAAATACAAGAATTAGCATTAAAAAACAAAGCCTGTTTAACTTCCAAAATCTGATTTCTTAATCAGTAATCTTTCCTGCTTTATAAGCAATGTCTCTTGTAACAGCAACAAAAAAGCATAATGTTGTTAGGCTTATAAAATCATACTACTTTAACTACCAGAATTAATTTATTAAAATCATATTAATGAAGATGAACTGCATGATATTTAAATTCTATAAAACGTGTTCTGGTCTGCTACAACTTTTTCTTCCTGTCTTTACTTGATTATGTGCTTTTATTTTTTCATGTTGGGGATTAAACCCAGAGCCTCAGCACAATCTCCTGAGTCTCTGGATTACAGGTATGTGCCATCATGCCTGACTGCTTTTCTCTCTCTTTTTTAATCAATAATTTTTTTTCATTTAATTAAAAATAAAAGGGTGCTTTCTTTGATAGTACATATACTAAAAACAGGAACAATACAAAGAATATTATCATCGTCCCTATACATGAATGACATGCAAATTTGTAAAGCATTCTGTATTTGAAAAATAAATTTTAAAAGATAAAAATGCTTAACACAGGGGCTGGGGTTGTGGCTTAGTAATAGAGCACTCAAAAAATATATATATATTACAAAAGACTGGGGGCTGGAGTTGTAGCTCAGTGGTAAGAGTGCTTGCCTTGCGTGTGTGAGGCCCTGGGTTCCATCCTCAGCACCACGTAAAAATAAATAAATAAAAATGAAGATATTATGTTCATCTACAAGTTAAAACAAAAGAGCGCTCATCTAGCACTTGCCAGGCGCTGGGTTTGATTCTCACCACTGTATATAAATAAATGAATAAAATAATGGTCCATCAACATCTAAAAAAATTTTTTTAAAAACACCTAACACAGTACTATCAGTACAGATCAGTTAACAAACCAGGTACAGCAGCATATACCTACAATCCCAGTAACTAGGGAGGCTGAAGAAGAAGAATTATGAATTCAAGGCTAATCTCAGCAACTTAGTGAGGCCCTAAGACACTTAGTGAGACCCTGTCTCAATAAGAGAGACTAAGGACATGGGTCCGTGATAAAGGACCTCTGGCTTCAATTCCCAGTACCAAATACATACATACATACATACATACATACATACATACATATATACATAGCATTGTTCAATCTATCCAAAAGAAAAGTACTTGTTATATACCACATTATTGTATATCTTAAAGTAATATAAGGCTATTAAGATGCATTAGAAACTTACTCTTGTGTTTTTCTTCTTTAAAAGGGACTGACTGAACACTGGCATTTCCTAAAAGAGTTTTTACTTCCTGTTCATTAGCATCATCTTGATTCTTCCTTCTCTTTTTCTTTTCATTTCGGTCTTGTTCTAATTCAACTTGTTCTAAATCTTGTCCTGATAAAGTCAGAGACTCTTCTTCAACTGTCTGAGCATCCTCCTGAGTATCTGAAATTTTAGTACTCCCAGACTCATCGGGATCATCATTTACTCCTTCACTAGTAACTTTTCTCACTGAAAATAAGTGAAATAGTGATAAATATATAAACAACCTACAAAAAAATTATTAAAGGTAGAGAAAATAAATACTCAAGGATATCCTCTATAATACTATTTATGTGAACAAAACATTGAACAAAACTAAAATATTCAAAAGGGAATAACCAAATAAGTTATAATACATTCATGATTTAAAAATCCATGCAGAGATGGGCTGGGGGCAAAGTTCAGTAGAAGAACACAGGTAGAATATGGCCAGACGTGGCGGCAGATACCTGTAGTCCAAGCAATAGGGAAAGCTGAAGCAGGAAGATCCCAAATTTGAGAATAATCTCAGTAATTTAGTAAGACCCGGTTCCCAAAATTAAAAATAAAAAAGGCTAGGAATGCAGTTCAGTGGTACAGTACCACTGAATTCAATCCCCACTACCAAAAAAATCCATGTAGAGTGTAGCTCAATGATAAAGCACATACTCAGCATGCACAAGGCGGGTTCAAACCCTAGCACCACATAAATACGAAATAATCCACAAAAGTAATAACAAGATGGGTTCATATACAGTAAAGTGGAAGATTTCAAAACATACTGTTGTATTTAAAAAAAAATCAAATGACAGAAATATGTGTATATTTCTAATTCCATTTTTATTAATAAAACATACATCTTTAGATAAGCACATATATATGAACAGAAAAATGTTTATAACAGGTGGGAGAGAGTGTTAAAAATTTAATCTTCAGCGAGGTGGGCTGGTGCACACCTGTAATCCCAGTGGCTTGGGAAGCTGAGACAGGAAGATCACAAGTTCAAAGCCAGCCTCAGCAGTGGCAGGGAACTAAGCAACTCAGTGAGACCCTGTCTCTAAATAAAATACAAAATGGAGCAGGGGATGTGGCTCAGTGGTTGTTGAACTACATTCCTAGCCTTTTTTATTTTTAATTTTGGGACGGAGTCTTGCTAAATTGCTGAGATAATTCTCAAACTTGGGAGCCTCCTGCTTTAGCCTTCCATATTGCTTGGACTACAGGTCCAAGTGTGCCACCATGCCTGGAAAAATCTATATGGATTTTTCTTTTGAAGGGGGGAGTATTTTTTGCTTTTGTAATGCTAGGGATTGAACTAGAATCTTGCCCATGGTAGTAGGCAGTTGTTCTAAATTAAAAAAGAATTTAATCTTCACTCATTTGTGCTTTTTTCATATTTTTTATTAGTGCATTGATTGTATAGAATGGTTGAATTTGTTGTTACATATTCACACACACACAATATAAAAATATAATTTGGCCAATATCATTACCCAGTATTTTCTCTTTCCCTCCTCCCCTCCCTCTTCCAGATCGCTTTCCTAGACTCTATAGCTGATATTACTTTGATTTTTGTGAGACCAATCCTCCACATATTTTTTCCTTTTTCTCTGTTTTTCAACAAACAACAACAAATATATGTGCATATGTGTGTGTGTGTGTCTGTCTGTCTGTAAATAACACAAGGTCCCCCACATGCACACCTTTTTTTTTTTTTTTTTTTTGAGATAGGGTCTTTTAAAGTTGCTTAGGGCCTTACTAAGTTGCTAAAACTGGCTTTGAACTTGCAATCCTCCTGCCTCAGTCTCCCAAGCCACTGGGATACAGAAGTGTGCCACTACCCCCAATTCAAAGAAAAATATTTTTAACAAATATTTGAAAATAACTGCTAGTGCCCTACCTACTAGCAATTTTATGCAGTAGACATATTAATAGTCAACAGCATAAAATATGTGAAAACATGAATTATTTTTTAATTATTTCAAAAGATTAAAATGGAAAAATAATAGAGATCACCATGAAAATAGTATTTTGGTTTGAATATCCTCAAAAAACTCAAGTTGAAATTTAATTGTCACTGTAACAATTCATCAATTGACATCTTTATGAGGTGATTAGACCAAGAGTGCTGTCCTCACAGAAAAATTAATAACCAGTATTGAGAGGAGCCAAGTTCATTCCCCTCTTGCTTTCTCTCTTTGACCTTCTACCATGTGATGAAGGAGCAAGAAGGCCCTTGCCAGATGACAGGTGCCTTGATCTTGAGCTTCTCAGCATCTTGAGCTATGAGAAATAAATTTCAGTTCTCTATGAATTACTCAGACTCAGGTATTCTGTTACAGCAGCACAAAACAGACACCAAAAACAAGAGCAAATTTAACTTCAAAACCATGGTTGATCAGATATTTTCTTTAAAAATATCCAATCCCAAAATATAATAAAATTCAATTTCATTCACTTACATTTTTTAAAAAGTGAAAATAAACCAGGCATGGTGGTATATGCCTATAATCCCACAGACTCGGAAGGCTGAGGCAGAATAATTGCAAATTCAAAGCCAGCTTCAACAACTTAGCAAGGCCCTAAGCAATTTAGCAAGAAGACACTGTCTCAAAAAAAAGAAAAGAAAAGAAAAGAAAAAGAGTGGGAGAGGGGCTGGGGATATGGCTCAAGTGGCAGCATGCTCACCTAGTATGTGTGAGGCACTGGGTTCAATTCTCAACACCACATGAAATAAAGATATTGTGTCCACCTCAAACTAAAAAATAAATATTAAAAAAAAAAAAAGAGTGGGAGATATGGCTCAGTGGTAAAGCGCCTCTGGGTTAATTCTCTGGTACCAAAAAAAAAAAAACAAAAAAAACAAAAAAACCTCAGACTGTAAAAAAGAAAAAAAAATGAAAAGAAGATTTCAAAATTGAGAAAAAACACTTGATTGATTCACTTGATTTATTCAGTCAAAATAACCAAAATTTTCTAAATTTTGAGTAATAATAATGTATCTTTAAAATTCTTACATTAAATAAGATATAGTGTTATGCGTGCTATTTACATGAAAATCAAAGAAGAATTAATACATCTTAATCTCCTAAAGCTAAATATAGTAAGTTTAAAAACATTTCTTTGGCTAATAAATGAAATATGAGCTGGGCACAGTGGCATACACCTGTAACCCCTGCTACTCAGGAGACTGAGGCAGGAGGAGATCACAAATTCAAAGGTCAGCCTGGGAAACTAAGCAAGATCCTGTCTCAAAATGAACTTAAAAACAAAAACAAAGTCTTGGGGCTGGGGATGTGGCTCAAGCGGTAGCGCGCTCGCCTGGCATGCGTGCGGCCCGGGTTCGATCCTCAGCACCACATACAAACAAAGATGTTGTGTCCGCCGAGAACTAAAAAATAAAATTCTAAAAAAAAAAAAAAAAAAAAAGTCTTGAGGGTACGCCTCAGTGGTAGAGCACTTGCCTAGCATGCACAAGACCTTACCTTTAATCTTAGTGCTACCAGAAGAATAAAGTAACTTCAGTTATCAAAGATAGAGGTAGCATTCTAGAAAAAGAAATTCTAAATTGGCTTTGTACAGAGAAGAGTTAATACAACAGGTTTCACTGTCATCTTCTGAAAGGTCTGCTTAGGAGTTGGCTATTGGGCCATGTCCGGGACAATGGTTTGGGGAAGGTTTCTATTACTCTAACTGATAAGAGTGGCTTGCTGTGCCTAAACTGTTTGTACAAATAATATGGTTTATGATGAACTCTCTTCCTTTTGGTAGTCTGGAATTTTGGTATATGCCAGATACAGGGTGCTGAAAACTGTTAGTCCTCCTAACCAATAACAAAATATGGTGGTGGTCTTGCAGACCTCCACCACAGGCTCTCACAATTCTACCTTGAATCCTACCTCTGCCCCACCTTAAATTCTGAGAGCATAGGAAAAAGTTATGTAGGATCTTTGGGTCTGTTTTTCAGTGATTAAAACAACGGAAAGGGGCCTGGGATGTGTTTCAAGCTTCTTTAAATTATGGGATTATAGCTGAACATCATTCTTAAGAGTCCAGAGTAGAAAGGTTTAATAAAATAAAAGCCTAAAAATAGAAATACCCACACAAATGCAATTTTCTTCCTGGGTACAAGTCACTGTCAACCTTCAGAAATTAAACTATGCTCAAAGAATACAAGATAGTCACAACCCCAAAAATATTAGAGTTCTACCTTTTTTTTTTTTTTGATATATATATTTTTTAGTTGTCAATTAACCTTTATTTATTTATTTATTTTTTTAATGGTGCTAAGGAGCAAACCCAGGGCCTCATACATTCCAGGCAAATGCTCTACACAACCCTAGCCCTGAGTTCCACCTTTTAAATATTATAATTTTATAACATATTTGTTTTGCAGAACAATAATAATAAATAACCAAACACAGAACATGACACTTAAAATCTCTGATGCTCTTTGATTAACCAGAAAAATTTGTTAACTGCCAGAATGATGTCAAGTAGCCCAATCATGACAATTATAAAATTTTATAAGGAACTGCTGTTTTGACCCACTCAACTGGCTGAGTAAAGAAAAACTAAGTCTGTCCAATTGGATTCCCTCATGATCTCAACTACCTGAGCTATACTTAAATTCTCAATTCCTGAGAGACAATATTGAAAGTTCATTATTAATAAGTAAAACTGAACACTTTCTTATAAAATTAATACCTTTTACATTTTTCCGTGGTTTGGAGGATTTCTTCTCCTTTAAATTCTGACTTTTACTGGATTTTTGTTTTCTTTTCTCTTCCTCAGCAAGAACTTTCTGAAGCAAATGAGCAAAAAAATCGAAGTCAAAAGGACGCTTTTCCTCTGTTTAAAAAAAAAAAATGGAAAAGAACCTTCAAGTATTTATTTTTTAAAAAAAAGAAGAAGAATTTCTGGTTTTTAAAATAGTACATTAGCAAAAGCAAGTTTATTTACCAGCAAAATAATGGATAAACAAGTACATAACAGACCATGTAGAAAGGAAAAAACTATTAGTTTAAAAAATAAAAAAAAGAATTAGTGATACAAGCAACATAATGAGTTAATTTCAAAAACAGGGAGTAAAAGAAACCAAGCACAAAACAGTACATACTATAGGATTCCATGAATAAAATATTCTGGAACATTCTAAACTAACCCATGGTGATTCAAATGAAGAGTGGTTACTTGGGGTCAAGAGGACAGAATTCAATTGATTGAAAGGGAACCAACTGACCTTGTTAAGCAATAAAAAGTTCCATCTTAAAAAAAAAAAATGGTCCATACATGTTTGGGGTGGTGATTACACTACATATTATTTGTCAAAATTTGAACTACACTTTTAACTATGTGTAAACATGTCTGGTTCTTTTTATTTGGACAGCAGAAACTGAACCCAGTAGCATCTAACCACTGAGCCACATCCCCAGTTCTTTTATTGTTAATTTAGAGACAGGTCTCACTAAGTGGCTTAGAGCCTTCCTCAGTTGCTGAGACTGGCCTCAAACTTGCCATCCTCCTGCCTCAGCCCCCCTTCATCGCCGCCCCAGCCACTGGGATTACAGGCATGTGCCACCATGCCCAGTTATAAATTGACATTTTGGGGGGGCGGGGAGGGTAACCAGGGATTGAACGCAGGGGCACTCAACCACTGAGCCACATCCCCTGCCCTATTTTGAATTTTTTAAATTTAGAGACAGGGTCTCACTGAGTTGCTTAGCACCTTGCTTTTGCTGAGGCTGGCTTTAAACTCACAATCTTCCTGCCTCAGATTCCCAAACCTCTGGGATTACAGGCTTGTGTCAACAAGCCCAGCTATAAATTGATTTTTAATTTTTTAATTTGTTTTAATTAATTATACATGACATTAGAACGAATTTATGCACTTGGATTTATCATACATAGATGGGATATAATCTCTCATTTTTTCTGAGTGTACACGTTGCAGAATTGTATTGGTTGCACTCACATATATACATACAGTAATAATATCTGTTTCATTCTACTATTTTTCCTATCCTCACATCCTCTCCTCTCCCCTCCCATCACTTCCCTTTACCTAATCTAAGGTAATACTATTCTTCCTTAGTGTCCCCACCCTATTGTGAATTAGCATCTGCTATATTAGAGAAAACATTCAGCCTTTGGTTTTGTGAGATTGGCTTATTTCATTTAGCATGATATTCTCCAAATCTAACCATTTACTGGCAAATGCCATAATTTCATTCTTCTTTAAAACTGAGTAATATTTCATTGAGTATATACTCCACATTTTCTTTATCTATTCATCTATTGAGGGACACCTAGGTTGGTTCTAGCTATTGTGAATTGAGCTGCTATAAACACTGATATAGCTTCATCACTATAGTATGCTGATTTTAAGTCCTTTGGGTATAAACCAAGAAGTGGGATAGCTGGGTCAAATGGTGGTTCCATTCCCAGTTTTCTAAGGAATCTTCATACTGCTTTCCATAGTGGTTGCACTAATCTGCAATCCCACCAGCAATGTATGAGTGTACCTTTTTCACCACATCCTCACCAACATTTTTTTTTAAATATCTTTATTTTATTTATTTATTTTTATGGGGTGCTGAGGATCGAACCCTGGGCCTCCTATGTGCTAGGCAAGCACTATACCGCTAAGCCACAATCCCAGCCCTCACCAACATTTATTGTTGCTTATATTCTTGATATATTATTCTTGATATATTCTCCATTCTGACAGGAGTGAGATGAAATCATATAATTTTGATTATACCTACAGCCAAAGAGGATTATTTTTTAGCCTCTTCAAATGATATTTTGTAAAAAAGGTCAGAAATACTTACGAAATGCTTTGTCTATTCTCCATCCATTTGTCTTTTCTTCACGTTTAAATTTATTCTGTTAAGAGAAACAAACTTATAGTAATTTTTACCCATTAAATGAGTAAAGGTTATTTTTAAAATTAGCAAACATTAAAATAAAACTGTTATGAATAACATACTATTCTCTACTAATTGAATATGCCTTCACTAAAAGGCAAGTTAAAGTTCACTTTTTTAAAATGAGGATGAAAGGTTTATACTAAGTTTCTGATCTTGCTCCTCCTCCTTATTGTTATTTCTCAAATTAAAAAATAAAAGAATTAGGGATATGGATCAGGAGATGAGTGTCCCTGGGTTAAATCCCCAATAGCAAAATAATAGTAATAATAATAGTAAGGAGGAAGAGGAGAAAGAGAGGAGGAAGAGGAGGCTGAGGCAGGGCTTAGAATATAGCTCAGGGCAGAGTGCTTATCTAGAATGCTCAAGACTCAGGCTTTTATCCCTAGCATCACAAAAAAAAAAAAAAAAAAAAAGAAAAGAAAAGAAAAGAAAAACCCACAAGACAAAAACCAACAGGGTTGAAATAAGAACATTTTGGTAACTGAAAGCCAGAGAAATTTTTTCAATAGCAGAGTACTGGGCTGGGGTTGTAGCTCAGTGATAGAGCACTTGCATAGCATGTGTGAGGCACTGGGTTCAATCCTCAGCACCACATGAAAAATAAAGAAAGAAAATAAAGGTATTGTGTCCAGCTACAACTAGAAATATTAAAAAAAAAAAAAAAATAGGCAGAGTACTCATTCAGAACTACAGGAAAAAATGAAAATCACCAGAGCCGGGCAGGAACATGATTGTAATCCCAGCAACTAGGGAGGTTGTGACAGGAGGATTACAAGTTCAAAGCCAGCCTCTAAAATTTAGTGAGGCCCTCAGAAACTTAGTGAGACTCTGTCTCAAAATAAAAAGGGCTGGAGATACAGCTAAGTGGTCAAGTACCCCTGGGTTTAATCCCTAATACCAAAACAAAGAAAAAGAAAAGCACTAGGAAAGGTAAATATGTACTCAATATATTGAAGACTAACTTTGTTTTTCTATTTAAATTTCTTAAAAACTAAAGACTCCTTTTTTCGGGGGGTGGTGGGGGGGCAGTACTAGGAATGGAAGCCAGGACCTCATACATGCCAGGCAAGTGCTCTATTAACACTGAGTATATCCTCGGTCCTTTTTTATTTTGAGACAGGGTCCTGCTAACCTGCCCAAGCAACCCAGTTGCAATCCTCTTATTGTAGCCTCCTAAAGCATTAGGGTTCAACACACCCAACAAAAAGTATATTGTAGAATCATTAAATTCATTATAAGATGGGGTTTATAAGGCATGCAGAAGAAAAAAAGGACTTTAAAGATCATAGCACAGGGATTGGCAACAAATAAAAGTACATTTGTGAGAGGGTTTTTTGTTTTTGTTTTTTGGTACTGGAGATTAAAGGCAAGAAGGCTTTATCACTGAACTATATTCCAGTCCTTTTTTTTTTAATTATTATTTTACTTTGAGATAGGGTCTCACTAAGTTATCCAGGATAGTCTCAAACTTGTAAACCCCTGCTTCAGCCTCCAAAATAACCAGGATTAGAGGTATGTGCTACAGCACACAGCAAGAGGTTATTATTTGTGTAAGCCAACCTCAGAAAATCAAGGATCAAATGTTTCTATCATATGTGGAAGCTAGAACAAAAGAAGAGAATGAAGGAGAGGAAGATCAAATATCATAAAGATTTAAGGATGATCAGTAGAGTAGAAGAAGGAAAGAGGGAGGGAGAAGTGAGGGGAAGGGGGAGGAAATGTGGAAGGAACTTTAAAAAATAGTACTATGTGCAAATATACCAAAGGAATTTCACCCTTATATTTAAGTAGAAAGAACCAATCAAAACTAAATAAAATAGATAAGCAAAAGGAAGACCTGTAGACTACAGGAAGGAGGATAGGGGGAGGGAACAGGAGAAGAAAGAGAAGAGGAACTAATAACAAATTCTATGTATGTACAATTTTTGTCAGAATGAACTCAACTACTATGTATAACTATAATGCTCTAATTAAAAAAAAAATAAAAAAGTTGTTGGGCATGGTAGCACACACTAGTAATCCCAGAGACTCAGGAGGCTGAGGCTGAGACAGAAGGATGGCAAGTTAAGGTAAGCCTTAAAACCCTGTTTCAAAAATAAAAAATAAAAAGGGTTGGGATTCTAGCTCAGTGACTAAGCACCCCGAATTCAATACCTTGTACAAAAAAAGGTTATTATCTGTGAAGTATAAAGTAAAAAGAGAAAAATGATATAACAGATAAAATAGATTTGATTAACCCAAAAGAAAATAGAAAAAAGGAATTTAAAAACTGAGATAGAAGCTGGGCATGGTGATGCATGCCTGTAATCCCAGTAGCATGGGAAGCTGAGGCAGGAGGATCATGAGTTCAAAGCCAGCCTCAACAAAAGTGAGGCACTTAGCAATTCAGTGAGTCCCTGTCTCTAAATAAAATACAAAATAGGGCTGGGGATGTGGCTCAGTGGTTGAGTGCCCTGGAGTTAAATTCCTGGTAACAAAAAAAAAAAAGCCAGGATATAGCTCAGTGGCAGAGCACTTGCCTCACATGTTGGAGATCCAAGTTTCAAACCCCAGTACCATCAAAGGAAAGAAAAAGTTAACCCTGACATTAACACAAATTGACTGATTGCAAAGACTTGTAATATGGATAAGGGGGAGGAGGGAGAGAAAACAAACTCTCAAACAAGGTTATTACCATAGATCCTACAAACATTAAAATGAATATGAGCCAGGCCTAGTGGTGCACACCTGTAATCCCAGCAGCTCAAGAGGCTGAACCAAGGATTTCAAGTTCAAAGCCAGCCCTGACAACTTAGCAAAGCCCTAAGAAACTTAGCAAGATCTTATCCTAAAATAAAAAATAAAAAAGGGCTGAGAATATGGCTCAGTGATTAAGTGACTCTGGGTTCAATCCCCAGTACTAAAAGGAAAAATAAAGATAAATAAGTAATGAGATAGCATGAAATCTGATGCCTGAAGCATTAAAACTGTTACAAGAAATTGAAACTTTTTTTTTAAGGATAGGGTCTAATTGTAAACTCCTAGGCAAAATCAATTCTCCTGCCTCAGTCTCCTAAATATGGGAAGACAGGCACATGCCATTGTGCCCAGTTGTAACTGAAAATCGGAATGCCCTAAATGATACTTTAAAAATTGAATTTATAATCTAAAGTCTTCCTCCAAAGAAAATCATCTGATTAGATGATTTTACTAGTGAATTCTATCAAATGTTAAAGGAGAAATAATATTAATCTTAAATTCTTTCAGAAAGCAGACAAGGGAACATTTTCCAACACATTTTCTATAATCCTTATACCAAAATAAGACAAAGACATTAAAAAAAAATTACAAGGGGGAATGGGGTTGTGGCTCAGCAACAGAGTGCTTGCCTAGCACAGGTGAAGCCCTGGGTTCGATCCTCAGCACCACATAAATAAGTAAGCAAGTAAATAAATAAATATTGTGTTCAACTACAACTGAAAATATATATATAAAAAAATTACAAGGGCTAGAGATATGACTCAGAAGTACAGCACACACTTAGCATGTAGAAGGCCCTGAATTCAATCCCCAGCATTTCAGAATAAAAGGAAACAAACAAACAAAAAAATACAAACCATTAACAAACAAACAAACAAAAAAATACAAACCAATATTCTTCTCATGAACAAAATTAGAAAAAAATCTCAAAATGAGCTGGGCATGGTGGCACATGCCTGTAATTCCAGGGACTTGGGAGGCTGAGACAGGAGGATTACAAGTTCAAAGTCAGCCTTAGCAATTTAGCAAGGTCATAAGCAACCTACTGAGATCCTGTCTCAAAATAAAGAATAAAAAGGGGTGGGCATATGGCTCGGTGGTTAAGCACCACTGGCTTCAATTTCTGATACAAAAAAAAAAAAACATAATAAGCAGTTTCTGATCTCTTGAAGAAATGCAGTAATGCAGCGAGGAAGGATATTTCATCATACTGTACAATGCACCTTACATAATGTGCCCAGGCAACCAATCAATGTCTAATCTGGTTCTAGAGGGAAAAATGATCTTTCCTATTGGCAATTTTTTATTAATGTAATGAATATGATAGGGTGGGAAATGAAGGCCAAAGACCATGACTGGGTAATGTACTACAGCAACAGAGTAATAGCATGCAGAGGCTCTCCAATTCAGGAAACATGTATGAAGAAAAAGTCCTCCCAGGAATGTTACAGCTATATTGACATCACTGCTACTGCTAACAATGCCATTCTTTTCTTTATGCTGTCCTAGAAAATTTAGTAATATATTTTGGGTTCCAAAGGCTACTCTTAAGGATAGGAATAGAGCTCAATGGTAGAGCTCTTGCCCAGTATGCACAAGGCATTAAATTAAATCCCCTCCATTACCACCAAAAATGGTGTTCTTATATATTTATCTTCTTTTTTCATTCATTGTCCAACTCTTATTTAATTTCAGTAACTTTACTAATACACCCTCAAGTCCATGAGAAACTTGATCAAATACATGAGAGACTTGATCAAATTAAGTAGAGTAATACTAAAAAAGATTTTACCAATGATAGAATTGAGAAATATTGCTTTACTTCTCAGGCGATAAAGGGAAAATGTAACATAAACATCACTGTGAAAATCAAGAATTATGAATAAAACCAAAGTTTAAAAAAATTTAGCAACTTTTGAGTTTTTCTAATCAACAAATATTATGAGTTTACTTTACCTTAATTTCTATCCTTGCTCTGTGAGGAAACAGTTGTCCAATCATCGAAAAGTCAGTTCCTACCATGCTGATGGCTAAAAAGAACATATCTGTTTCTGTAAAAATTAGATAGAGAATCACTAAAAAGTATTTTCAGAGGAAAGAAATCTTACATAGCACATATTATGAGTTAAAAATAAATTCCACAGTACTTTCTTATTGAAAAAAAGAGTCATGGAATATCTAAACAAATATCTTGAAACATTAAAAGGGGGGGTAGAATAAGAAATTTTTATGCTCATACCAAACCAGCCAGAATTTTTTTTTTTTTTGGCACAGAGGCTTGAATCCATGGGTGCTTTAACACTGAGCCACATTCCCAGCCTTTTTTATTTTATTTTACACTGACTTTATTTATTTTTATGTGGTATTGGGGCTCAAACCCAGTTCGTCACACATGCTAAGCAAACGTTCTACCACTGAGCTACAACTCCAGCCCTTATTTTTTATTTTGAGACAGGGTCTCCCTAAGTTGCTTAGGGCCTTGCTAGGTTGCTGAGGCTGGCCTTGAATTTGTAATCCTCCCATTTCAGCTTCCCAAGTCTCTGGGAGTATAGTCATGCTCCACTGCACCCAGCCAGAATTTTTTAATAAGACATTGTTCTCTGGTCTCATTCAAAACACCTTGAAGAAAACTGTCAAGTCATAGCCAGAAATGGGTATGTGTGCAACTAAGATGTCCTAAGTCCTACATAAAAAAGTAGCTAAAAATAAAAAATAAAAATACATGAGAAACTTGATACAAGTCACCTCAGGAGAATAGGAATAGGGTAGTCAGAGAAAGGAAGTAAAGACTCTTTCCTTCTGCTCTATATCCTTCTGTCATATTTGAATTTCTTCCCAAAACTCTATTGTTTATATAATAAAAAGTAAATAATAAGCATCACCATGCAATAGGTACTATATACTTTAACAGCCTAACTTTTATCTATAATAACTTTAGGGGGCTGGGGATATAGTTCAGTGGTAGCATGCCTAGCACACATGAAGTCCTTGGTTCAACTCCCTAGCACACAGGAGGGGGAAAAAATAGAATCTTTACTAGTTAAATTATCTTAAGTAGAATAATGACCATTAGAAATGTTGATTTTTTTTCATTTAAATGGTATTTCTTTGTAGTAGAATTTGACACAGGAAGATTTCAGACAAAATGACCAAAGAACTAATTCTTCAAAAGATTTCTAATTTAAAACCAGGAAGGGTTGGGATTGTGGCTCAGCGGTAGAGCACTCGCCTCGCATGTGCGAGACCCTGGGTTCAATCATCAGCACCACATAAAAATAAATAAGTGAAATAAAGGTATGTGTTCAACTACAACTCAAAAATAAACATTTGAAAAAAAACAAATCCAGGGATATAGTTCCACAGTAGGAGCAGGTGGGAGGAGTCAATAAAATTTGCTGAACAGAAAACAACATGGTAGTTTACATTTCACTTAGCTTAAGAGAGATTTGATTTAAGCCAGAAATATAGTTTATTTCAAGTAGGAACTTAAACAATTTTTAATGAAAATTTGTTACCTTTATTGGACCATGGCTTAGAATAATAATTTTTTCTAAAGCTGGAATATGTAGTTGTAGAACCACGCTCAAATATAGGATCATTTTCCTCAACAACACAGGGGCCTTTTGTCCTTAAAACTTCTACAGTTAAACTGAAAGAAACACATTTTCAAACAGAGCCAAAATAAAAACAAGTAAAAAGACAAATAGTAGATGAGATTTAAACAGCTATACTTTAGAAGTATACTATGCATTTGAACAAAAATGACAATAATATGTATTTGAAATACGTAGATATTCAGACATACATACTTACTGACTAACGAATTGTTATTTATAATGTGATTACCAAGAAGTATAAATAAGTACCAATCTGTTTTCAAAATCCATAACAATAATATAAAATTGAGAAAATAACTTTGGGGCAACTAAGCTAGGCATGGTAGCACACATCTGTAATTCCAACAACTCAGTAACCTAAAGTAAAAGGATCACTACTTTGAGGCCAGCAATTTAGTGAGATCCTATTCCAATATAAAATAATTAGGGATATATCCCATGGCAGAGTAACCCTGGATTCAATCTCCAGTATCAGAGAAGAAAAAAAATAAAAGGCCAGCTATAGGGTCACACACCTGTAATCCCAATGGCTTGGGAGGCTGAGGCAGGAGGATCATCAGTTAAAAACTAGCTTCAGCAACTTAGCAATGCCCTAAGCAATTTAGCAAAACAATATCTCAAAAGAAAAAAATAAAAAGGGTTGGGGATGTGGCTCAGTATTTTTGAGGCACCTAAAAAATATTTTTTGTTGCCTTCTGTATGCCTCTTATAGGCTATACATATTTATTATGCTAGGCATTATGAGAATATTGATAAATATAAGCATTTTATATTTTACATGCGTGCAAACAAAGCAGTTAAATACATTTTTAACTCTTTATCAACCAGTAAACTCACCATCACAAACTAATGGAAAAAAGCAAACAAAATTATTACTATTATTACTAGCACTATTACATTCATGTTTCATCAGCATAGTTTTTTTTTTTAACTATTATTAGTATTTTTTACTTTATTTTATCTGTTTATTTTTATATGATGTCAGGGATGGAACCCAAGGCTTCACACATGCTGGGCAAGTGCTCTACCACTGAGCCAATACCCTGGCCCCATCATCATCATAGTTTTATTATTGGTGTTTTTTGGTTGGGGTTTTGTTTTGTTTTTTTTTAAAGTAGTGGGGATTAAATCTGGGATGCTTTACTACTGAGCTACATTTCTAGCCATTTTTTTCCCCCACGCTTTTTCACTGGTGCATTATAGCTATACATAGTGATGGGATTTGTTGTTACATATTCACACATGCACACTCTGGTCCTTTTTATTTTTTTTAATTTTTTTTTGAGAGGGTACCCAGTATTGAACTCAGAGGCACTCAACCACTGAGCCACATCCCCATTCCTGTTTTGTATTTTATTTAGACAGGGTCTCACTGAGTTGATTAGGGCCTCACTAATTTGCTGAGGCTGGTTTTGATCCTCCTGACGCAGCCTCCCAAGCTGCTGGGCCTTTTTTACTTTTTTTTTTTTTTTTTGGTACTGGGGATTGAACTCAGGGGCACTCAACCACTAAGGTACATCCCCAGCCCTATTTTGTATTTTATTTCGAGACAGGGTCTTACTGATTTGGTTAGTGACTCACCATTGCTGAGGCGGGCTTTGAATTCACGATCCTCCTGTCTCAGCCTCCTGAGATGCTGGGATTACAAGCATGCACCTCGGAACATGGCTGGGCCTTTTTATTTTTTGAGACAGGGTCTTACTAAGTTACTGAGGTTGGGTTCAAACTTGTGATCCTCCTGCCTTAGTTTCCAGAGTTGCTGGGATTACAAACACCATCACACCACCCAAATTTAAATGCTATAAAATTTTTTACTAAACCAAAAGCAATAATGCATGCCTATAATTTTAGCTATTTGGGAAACTGAAACAGGAAGATGCAAGTTCACAGTCAGCCTCAGCAACTTAACAAAGCCCTACACAACTAAGCAAGACCCTGTTTCAAAAATAAAAAGGTCTGGGAACATAGCTCAGTGGTAGATATACTGCATTCAATTCCCAGTACCAAAAACAATAAAAAATTCAAAAAGAGCTCAGTGGTAGAAGGTATCTGGGTTAAATTCCCAGTACCGGGGAGAGGGAAAAAAAATTATTTTTATTAATTAGGCAAGAAACTTCTCATTTTTTTCATATTTACTAACTTATTAATATAGCATATCCTCTTTAAAAAATACACTTTAGAAAGAAAACTGAATTCTGCAATGCCAAACTGAGAAATTTAATTTTATAACTGTGAAAGTGGAGAGTAAACAAAATCTCACCTTAACAAAACTCCTAAAATGTCAAACCTTTCTCATTGTATATCCATTATTTATCATCGTATACCAGAATATGGTATTAATTAATTACATGAAAACTTGAATACTGACTTCAAGATTAAGTTAATTCCAGAAATCTATTCTCAGTGGAGAACAGCATATAATTAGTTTAGCAGCTCAGCTCAATTACCAGTAAGGTTAGTAAAACAATGGTGTTAAGACAAATGTATGACAGAACAACAGTATCATCTCATACAAAACACATAAAAATTGCTAAAAATGAACTGGGCAGGGTGCACATGCCTATAATCCCAGCTACTGAGCAAGCTGGGGCAGGAGGATTCCGCGTTTGAGGTCAACCTGAGCAATTTAGAAGGCCCTCCTCTCAAAACAAAAGAAACAAACAAAAAAAGCTACAAGTTTTGAATTAATGTAACCCACTTTTCTGATTATAGCATTCAGGATATAAGGATAAACACTGTGGTATAAGTGATAATGACAGATTCAGAAACAGGATCCCTCTTTTTAAATAAAGCATGCTTTTTCTGGTGAAACCATAACAAATCTCTAACTTACCTTTCTTCATCCAAAATAATAGAACCATCCTCTGCCACTTTTACTCGAGGAACCAGCAATGGCCCATCATCTGTCTCTTCTTGCATTTCTTCATTATCTTCAACATCAAGCGTGCTCTTATTTTCCTGCCTACTAAATGTAAAGATAAGTTAATTCACATAGCTTAGAGAAGTATTTCTTGGGACAGAAGTGTGACTCAGTAGTAGCACACATGCTTAGCAGGCCCAGGGCCCTGGGTTTAATTCCCAGCAACAAAATTAAATACATTAATTGATTAATTAAAGAGAAATAAATGCTCATCTTTCCTACTTCAACACAGTATTAATACAAACCATCCGGTTATTATGGAATTAACAATAATAATCCTTACAGTTACTTAGCACTTGGTTCCAGAACATTTAATTAACTCTTTAGTATTTTCATACTCACTTAAGCCTTAGAGAAAATAGAAAACTTACGCTCTAGATTACACAACAGTAAGGACAGTAAGGATAGAACAAAAAGCCAAATAGGCTTTTTTTTTCTTTTTTTTAGAAAGCTATGTGTATGTATATATTTTTATTAGATTTTAATTTTAGCTGATACAGAAAAACATGAAAATTGTACATATTAATGGGGGTACCATCTACATGATGTTTCAATATGTGTATATGCACTGTCTAAATCAGGTTAAACAAAAACATTTATCATTTCTTTATGTTGAAAATTTTCAAATCCTTCTAGGCAAGTGTGGTAGGTGGCATATGCTTATAATCCCATCTACTCAGGAGGCTCAGATAGAAGGATGAAGAGTTCAAGGCCAGCCAGGGCAACATGGCAAAACCTTATCTCAAAAAAAAGAATCCTTCTTAAAGCTTTTTGAAATATACAGTACATAACTATTAGTTATCTATAGCTACCCTACTGTGCAATAGCACACCAGATTATCTTGCTTCTAACTTTTAGTTTTTCAAATAACGATTCCAAATTCCACACACTTTCCAATCTACTACACTGTTGGATATGTTTTATTGAAGTCAACATAAATTATAAACCTGTGAAGCATAAACTATTTTTAAAGCTTCAGAAATGTACTTTAAACATTATGCATCCTAGGCAAAATAATAAGCTTACTTAACCCTTGAAGTGATAGCTCTAAAACTGTTTTAATGTTTCTGCTAAATTTCAACAATCCTTCAATTTAAAATATACAGCTACTTGGGCTGGGAGGTAGCTCAGTAGCAGAGTACTTGGCATAACATGTGATTAGGCCTTGAGTTTGATCCCCAGCCCCACAAAAAAAAAAAAAAAAGAAAGAAAGAAAATACCAATAACTTCCTAAAAAGGTCTTTTGGTGGAATTTCTTCAGAATAAACTAACATGATAGTTTTGAATGTGAAAAGCATAGGGAGCTTGTGCTTATACAGACTACATCTAGTGGCATCAAAACTAAACTTATTGGGGCTGGGTATGTGGCTCAAGTGGTAGCACGCTCGCCTGGCATGCGTGCAGCCCGGGTTCGATTCTCAGCACCACGTACAAACAAAGATGTTGTGTCCGCCGATAACTAAAAAATAAATATCAAAAAATTCTCTCTCTATCTCTCTCTCCTCTCTCACTCTCTCTTTAAAAAAAAAAAAAAAAACTAAACCTATTGCCAGGCATGGTGGCACACACCTGTAATCCTAGCAGCTTGGGAGGCTGAGACAGGAAGATCACTAGTTCAAAGCTAGCCTCAGCAAAAGCAAGGTGCTAAGCAACTCAGTGAGACCCTGTCTCTAAATAAAATACAAAATAGGGATGGGGATGTGGCTCAATGGTCAAGTGCCCCCAAGTTCAATCCCTGGTACCAAAAAAAAAAAACCAAAAAAAAAAAAAAAAAATCAAACGAAACCTATTGCAGGACAGTGTATATAGGATGCTAATTTTAATGTTTAAAAGAAAAAGAAGCTAGGCTTAATCAGAGGTAGAAGAATTTTTATAATATTCATTTTTGTTCCTTTTGAGTTCTGTATCATACAAAAATTATTTTTCTAAAACAACAATAAAAAAAGCTTTCTTATTCTAACAGCTTTAACTTAATTAACATCATAATACTGGTCAGTTATATGTGCATAACTGACCAGCTATATATGCATTACACAAATAGTGTGGGATTTTCAAGCTCATTTAAGTAAAAGTCACTTTTATTCATAGGTGAGTCTATTTTAAAAATTCAAACAAGGCTAGTAGTGTAGTTCAGTAGCAAAGCATCTGCCCAGAACACACATGACCCTGGGTTCCATCCCCTGCACTACAAAAAAATAAATACAAAGATCCAGTCAAGCCAAGCGTAGGAGGCTGAGGGAGGAGTATCACAAGTTTGAGGCCAACTTCAGCAACTTAGCAAAGTCCTAAGCAACTCAGCAAGACCCTATCTCAAAATAAAAAAAAAAAAAAAAGGGCTGGAGCCATGCATGGTGATGCACATCTATAATCCCAGCATCTCGGGAAGCTGAGGTGGGAGGATTTCAAGTTTAAGGCTAGCCTCAGCGATTTAGCAAGCCCCTAAGCAACTTAGGGAGACCCTATCTCAAAATAAAAATTTAAAAAGGGCTGGGGATTTAGCCCAGTAGTAAAGTGCCCCTGGGTTCAATCATTTCTTTTTTAAAAAAATTTTCCTTTAGAGAACTTTCTCTATTTTTAAATTAACTGCTTATTTAATTAGAAGACTGAAAAGAAAAATCTAGACACAGACCTCAAAATCATTTCATTTTTTTGAAAAGATATTCCCATAATAGAATATATTCAAAAAAGAATAAGATGGAATACTTACTCTCTTGACTGGACGGGAGTCAATGACTTTTCAGTTTTCTTTTCTTGTTCTAGTGAAGAACTATTAAACACAAATAACAATACTTTTTAATGACTGAATTTATGTTTTGCCAATTCTATCTGTAAGCAAGAAGAAAATTAACTTCTATGTGTTTTCTCAAAGATATAATAAACCATAGGACTTCATTAATAATGGCACAGTTTAACAATCAATTTTTCAGTCACAGCTGGGGTTTTAGCTCAGTGTATATTTAGTATGCTTAAATCCCTGGGTTCAATCCTCAACACAGGAAACAGGAAAGGGAAAAGAAGGGAAAGAAAGAAAAGGGAAGGAGGGAGGAAAAAAAATTTTCAGTCAAAAATTTGTAATCAAGTACAAATAATCTGTTAGGTTCATGCTCTTAGTAATTCCTGATTCCTTAATAAAGGGAGGCTCCCAATCCTGAAACATAAAAATACATACATAGCTTGTCTTCAATGTGTGTATGTCAAGCAACTCAAAATCTAGGTTTCTGGCCCTTCCTTCAACTGGGTCAAACACTTGGTGAACCCCAAAAGGTCCTACTAAAAAATATGCTACCTCTATCAGCTAAACTATCAACAACAATGACCAGATTTATTTAGAAGACTTCTGTCCCCAACCCCAACCAAGACTTTGAAGCTTTATTCTTGGAAGATTTGCTAATCAAACAACCATTGAATTTAATCAAGATGTACTGCTTAAAATCTTAGATAGCTCCTTTAGATTAGGTTATAGTACATAATAAAGAGAAATTGCAACCTTGATTATAGAAAAGTTGCCTAACTGGTTTTACTACATCCTGTTAATTAATATAACAAAGGAAAGTTATTTTTCATATCATAGATAAAAAGTATCATTTGCCATCCCCAGAAAACAGTTAATTGCAATCACAGCTGGGGGTATAGCTCAGCAGTAGAGCACAAGCTTTCATACAAAGCAAGGCCCTGGATTCACTCCCCACACAAGGAAAAGGGAGGGGAAGGGAAGTGTGTCTTCTTTGTCATTATTTATACATTCAAAGATTTTTCAGATTTAACTTCAACTACTTTGATTTCTTTTCTTTTGTATATCAGAAAACTTTCTTTTAGGATCTTTACTCTTATGGTTGAGATACAGATTTTTTATATAGATTTTTCCCAGCATGAGGGGAGGGGAGGGGAGGGAAGAAATAAAACAGGCAAGAGGTACGGGACTATAATCCCAGTGACTCTAAAGGCTGACACAGGAGGATATCAAGTTCAAGGCCAACGTGGGCAACTTTTCCAAGACCCTGTCTCCAAACAAAAAAATGGGTTGGGGATGTAGCTCAGTGATGCTTAAGTGTGAAGTCGAGAGTTCAATCTCCAGTGCCACAGAAAGAAAAAAAGATCACTAATAGTTATCATAAAATCTTCAGTCACAGTATAACATATGTGCTACAAATTTTTTCAACATGCTTTTAGAAAACAAGAAACTATACTCTAAATGTGGTACTTAAATCACTACAAAGAAACTAAAACAAATGAATTTTACTTACGTCATTGGATTATTATCTGGCAGGTAATATATGAAGTCTCTCATAGTCATTTTTGAACGATCTGGTGGCCTCTGACTTTCATTTATAGCATATTTGTTTTTCCATTGTTTCTATATATACAAACACACAGATCCACTTTTATTTTATAAATATAGAAGGATTTCAAATGTACTATAGTCAAATATATGGACCACTATTACATTCATTCCAAGAGTTTTAATATTATTCCTATTCTGATTATATCTAATTTTAGGGAAAAAATTATGAGCTGAATATTAAAAAATTGTAGCACATTACCCATAATAGTTTTTAGTTTTTAAAATCTAAAGTGATTGGGACTGGATGAAAGTTCAATGTACAAAAGTCTGCTCACTGGAGCTGGGTGTAGCTTTGCAGTAGAATGCTTGCCTATCTATCATGCATGAGGCCCTGGATTCAATCTCTAGTACAGAGGGGGGAAAAAAAATGCTGACATTTGGTGGACACTTAATATTTTCAACAGAATTTTTTTTTTTAAAAGATGGGGTCTCACCGTGATGCCCAGGTTGGACTCAAACTCACAATCCTCCCACCTCGGCCTTCCAAATAGCTGGGATTACAGGCATGCACCACCACACCAGCACTTACTATTTTCTAGACTTAAGTTTAAATATGTTTCACATGTATTAATTCATTTAATGTTCACAATCCTTCAATGAGGTAGATGCTATTATTGGTCCTATTTTACAAATGAGAAAATAGACATAGAAAGATCAATTAAACTGCCCAACATCACATAGCTAAGACTCAAAGCCTAAGTATCTAACTCCAGAGCCAGCATGCTTCACCACTATTACCATGTCCTTCCAGGGGAAAAAAAAAATCAGTTTTCAAGATTATAAAGAACATGGACTCTACTATATGCATTGCACAAATATTTCCCATTTGTAATTTTCCACACAGTTAACTTAGAAAAATTGCCAATTCATATTGCTCAACCATGTTAATCTTAATTCAAATACCTTTATCTTAACAAAAATAAATATACAGCATGTCACATGGATATCTTTATATGAAAAATCCGATTCAAGGTTAATTTTACAAATATGCCTATGTATCTATCTATATGTTCTTATAAAACTTTTACTTGTTGCCCTCACTAAAAACAAAGAGGAATGATACTGGCCAAATTATATTGTACATACATAAATATATAGCAAATCCCATCATTACATACAACTATAATGCACCAATAAAAAAATAGAAAAAAAATAAAAAACATAATTAAATGAAGTACATAAAAATTTTTATTAGTTGACTATGAAGTTCAACATACTTCTCAATCATCTATTAACAAAAGGAGATGTTATTTTGGTTTTGCTACAGATGCTTATTTTTCTTCCAAATGATGCCATACTAACCTAAAAACAGAAATCTAGCAAGCAACATTGAAATTGGGATTTTCCTCCCTTACCTTCTCTTTTCTCAATTCTTCTTTTAACATTTCCCTCAGTTTCTGGGCTTTATATATTCGGTATCTGTCTGAGCATGGCTGTTTCTCTTTTGTTGGAATGGGGTTTGGCTGTGGAGCATCTTGATTAACTGTAGATAAGGGATGAGACTGTGAAGGAACACTGACACTAGGCTTAACCAAACTAGAAGTACTTGATATTCGCTTTCTTCTCTGTGAAACAGTGGAGGACAATTTGCTGGATTCTTCAACATTATTTTCACCACCAATCTTCTCATCACTGTTGAAATTTAAAAGACAGAGAGAAAGAAAGAAAAGAAAAACGAACACCATGAATCTTCTTTCGTATGTCCTAGTTTTAAAACCTAGTCTGATAAAAATCCAAAACACTAAAGTCTCATTATTAAAAAAAGAATTAATGGGGGTCTAGGGGTACAATTCAGTGGTAGAGAATGTGCAAGACCCTGGGTTCACATTAGCATGTCCAATGACTTAAGATTTATGCTGATTACTATAAGTTTTGTTTAAAATCTTTTAAACTTATATAAATTCTAATGAATACTGTTAATCTTTTCAAATATTATGTACCTAAGCTCAGCAGACAACATAATTATATGCTAGTTTCCTCAAAGCAAACAAAAACCTAAGTTTTTACAGAACAAACTTAATCAACCTACTTTGAATAACTGAGGATTTTGTTTTAAGACTTAACTTTTTTGTTTTATGTTTCTGTTTTACATATGATGCTGAGATGGAACCCAAGGCCTCGTGCATGGCAGACAGAGAGGTTTCTTTTCAAATACAGTCTATACATCACTTTGACATCTCCCTAAATTGGTTTAAATTATTGGCACTATATCAACATGAGATCAGTCAAAGCAAATACACAAAACTTCAAACTTATAAAATATTTGTATTGCAGTATTTGAAGACATACATTTAACCTCATTAGCCAAACCAAATTCCTTTTTTTGTTAGTTTTTGTTTTGTTTTGTTTGTACCAGGGATTGAACCCAGGGGTGCTTAACCACTGAGCCACATCTCTGGTCCTTTTTATGTTTTTGAGACAGAATCTCATTAAGTTGCTTACTGCCTTGCTAAGTTGCTGAAGCTGGCCTTGTACTTGCAATCCTCCCGCCTCAGCCTCCTGAGCTGTTAGGATTACAGGTGTATGCCACTGCACCAGACTCAAACCAAATGCTATTTGGAGCAGAAATCATTTATTCTTTTTCAGGTACAACTCTACTTACACAGCCGAAATATTCAGTCACTTTGAAATTCATATTAGATATGGTACAGATAAGACATAAATAATTCAAGAATGCCCTAAAAACAAATCAAATCAAGAAAAGACAAGAGGGTGAAAGTTGGATAGAATGAATTACTTCTAATATACTATAACACAGTCAGGTGATAATATAATTGTAGGGTTAATAATAATTTTATATCTCAAAATAGCTAGTAGAGAGAATTTGAAATGTTCCAAAGACAAAGAAACACTTTTGAAGTGATGGATACACATTGATCTGATCTGATCATTACACATTGAATACATGTACTGAAACATCACACTGTACCCTATAAATATGTACAATTATTATGTAACAATTAATTTTCTTAATATTAAAAAGAAAAAAAGGGGCCAGGGATGTAGCTCAGTGGTAAGAGTGCTTGCCCCAGCATATGTGAGGCCCTGGTCTTGATCCCCACAACCACAAAATAAGAGAAGAAAAAAAACAAAAAACTTTTTTCATATTTTATAATTGGTTTTTATATAAAAGTGCAAAATGCTTTAACCTATGGAATAACCTTTCCAGGAAGTTTCCAGTTTAAATTCTTATCTCAGGCTGAAGAGGTAACTGGTAGCAGAGTGCCTGCCCAGCATGTTCAAGGACCTGGGTTGGATCCCCAGCACCAACCGCTGCCCACTCCCCCCAAAATCTTATCTCAGCCCTTATAGAAATGATATATGCATCATCTGCATTTTGCCCAACTATGTTGAATGCATAATGGCAGAATATACACCCTATCAATTTTTACAACTAGCAAAAACGCCCACACACAAAAATATGCAGTTCAAAAACAAAATATATTTTTTCATATACTTGTTGATTGATTGTATGTCCTCCTCTGAGAAATTTCTGTTCAGGTCCTTGGCCCATTTGTTGATTGGGTTATTCGTTATCTCATTGTCTAATTTTTTTAGTTCTTTGTATATTCTGGATATTAGGGCTCTGTCTGAAGTGTGAGGAGTAAAGATTTGTTCCCAGGACGTAGGCTCCCTATTTACCTCTCTTATTGTTTCTTTTGCTGAGAAAAAACTTTTTAGTTTGAGTAAGTCCCATTTGTTGATTCTAGTTATTAACTGTTGTGCTATGGGTGTCCTATTGAGGAATTTGGAGCCCGACCCCACAGTATGTAGATCATAGCCAACTTTTTCTTCTATCAGACGCCATGTCTCTGATTTGATATCAAGTTCCTTGATCCACTTTGAGTTAACTTTTGTGCATGGCGAGAGAAAGGGATTCAGTTTCATTTTGTTGCAAATGGATTTCCAGTTTTCCCAACACCATTTGTTGAAGATGCTATCCTTCTTCCATTGCATGCTTTTAGCCCCTTTATCGAATATAAGATAGTTGTAGTTTTGTGGATTGGTTTCTGTGTCCTCTATTCTGTACCATTGGTCCACCCGCCTGTTTTGGTACCAGTACCATGCTGTTTTTGTTACTATTGCTCTGTAGTATAGCTCACCATCTCTAGCAGTCAGAGAAATGCAAATCAAAACCACCCTAAGATACCATCTCACTCCAGTAAGATTGGCAGCCATTAGGAAGTCAAACAGCAACAAGTGCTGGCGAGGATGTGGGGAAAAGGGTACTCTTGTACATTGCTGGTGGGACTGCAAATTGGTGCGGCCAATTTGGAAAGCAGTATGGAGATTTCTTGGAAAGCTCGGAATGGAACCACCATTTGATCCAGCTATTCCCCTACTCGGTCTATTCCCTAAAGACCTAAAAAGAGCACACTATAGGGACACTGCTACATCCATGTTCATAGCAGCACAATTCACAATAGCAAGACTGTGGAACCAACCTAGATGCCCTTCAATAGACGAATGGATAAAAAAAATGTGGCATTTATACACAATGGAGTATTACTCTGCATTAAGAAATGACAAAATCATAGAATTTGGAGGGAAATGGATGGCATTAGAGCAGATTATGCTAAGTGAAGCTAGCCAATCCCTTAAAAACAAATGCCAAATGTCTTCTTTGATATAAGGAGAGTAGCTAAGAACAGAGTAGGGACAAAGAGCATGAGAAGAAGATTAACATTAAACAGGGATGAGAGGTGGGAGGGAAAGGGAGAGAGAAGGGAAATTGCATGGAAATGGAAGGAGACCCTCAGGGGTATACAAAATTACATACAAGAGGAAGTGAGGGGAAAGGAGGAAAAATATAAGGGGGAGAAATGAATTACAGTAGAGGGGGTAGAGAGAGAAGAGGGGAGGGGAGGGGGGAGGGGGGATAGTAGAGGATAGGAAAGGCAGCAGAATACAACAGACACCAGAATGGCAATATGTAAATCAATGGTTGTGCAACTGATGTGATTCTGCAATCTGTATATGGGGTAAAAATGGGAGCGCATATCCCACTTGAATCAAAGTGTGAAATATGATATATCAAGAACCATGTAATGTTTTGAACAACCTACAATAAAAATTAATTAAAAAAAAAAAAAAAAACAAAATATACTCCTTTATTTAAATTCTAAGAAATGAATTAAATACTCTAGATCATAAATGTCTCAGGACTACAGTCTGAGACCTATAACAATAATTTATTAAATTATTAATCATCATGCATTCCTACACTGTTAATCAAATCTCTCAAAACTTTATTAATTTAGCAGTAAGAGGTATTGTATCTCCATTTTAAGGAGAAATTTTAAATCAGATTCATGTAAAAAACTTGGAAATAACTGAGCATCAATGAACTATCAAAATAAACACCCTATAACTAGCACCAGCTTACTAGAGTAAGTTGTGCTCCCACAAAGGAAAATGTTCACCTTTTTGTCACAATATGAACAAAATTTGTACCAACTCACTGGCACTTAACAGGGCTGGTTTTCTACTATTTCCTTCTACATACAATATAAAAACAGAGACCACCTTATTAACCTGGCAGGTTTTTAATTTAATTACTTTCCACTGTCACCCTTTCTTAAAACTGAGAACTTTGGCCAGTGCCTGGGCACACCTGCAATCAGGAGGATAGCGAGTTCAAAGCCAGCCGCAGCAGAAGTGAGGCACTAGACAACTCGGTGACACAAAACAGGGCTGGGGATGTGGCTCGGTGATCCAGTGCCGCCGAGTTCTATCCCCGGTACCAAAAAAAAAAACAAAACGAAAAAGCAAAACTAAGAACTTTTATAGGGGAACTATTCTGGCCTGTGCTGTGCAAGTAAGTTATCTCTAATCTCCAAAATAACGCCCCCAAAGAAGATAATATTATCCTTATTTAGCAGAATAAATTTTGTCTAGGAAAAGTCTACTTAAATTGTTAAATTAAGTAAAAGAGTCCTTAATCCAAATGCGGTACACGACGCTAAAGCCATGATTCTAATAAAGTGCACCCCTCAAACCCAAAGCAAGCAACCGAAACTTCTTTCCTTGACACAAATCAGCAGAAGCAAAACAATCTGGGAACATAGCTCAGTGGCAGAGCGCTTGCCTAGCATGTGCGAGGCCCTGAGTTCGATCACCAACACCAGGAGAAACAAAAAAGCAATACTGGCATCTCCTTTTAAAAAATAAGTATTTTAAATTTTTTTTTAAATCACTCTCCTTGCAAAAAAAAACTTAAAAACTACGATAATTAAATTTTCAAGTGACAGCGTGGCTATTCTCCCTTCAGATTGCTATACTGGATTCCCATCACCACCAACTGGAAGACCAGGTCTCCTCGTGAACGTACAGATCCTGACGAAAGGTCAGAGGGACAAACTGCAGTTTAGAGTGGGTTCATCCAGACTCCGAAAGCAAGAGAGTACTCTTCTAATAATGTTCATCTGATCAGCTTCATTTTTCCTCTGCAAGCGCTTACCTGCTCCTAGGAGCCTTTTCTTGGGGCTCCGCTGCCCCGGATTCCGCCGCGGGCACATCTGTGGGCTCCACTGGCTTCGGAGAGGACTCCGCCGTAGGCTCCGGGGGCCTGGGGGACTCCTGGCCGCGCTGGGGATTGGGAGCGGTAGAGCCCCTGGCGCTTACACCAGGCCTGACATTCGGCTTCACGCTAAGGCGTGCCCTGCGGAACATGGCGGAGCCAGGGGGCCCGGGGAGGCGGCTCCACGGCCGCGCTAAGCCCCGAGCCCCGGCCGCTGCCCGAGAGGGGGCTAGGACCTACGCCCTCCCCACGAAGCCAGACCACCGGCCCCGCGGGCGGCTACCGCAGTTTCGTGCCCCCGCCGCCGCCACCTCTCTCCCACCACCGCCTCTTCTTCATGACCCTGCCACACTAATAGCTAAGTTTCTCCCTCCTCGCTGCTCCCCCGCCCTCAGAGGGCGCCGGAACTGACGCGTCATCAGGCAGCGCAGCTGACTGACGTCAGACTCAGGGCGCCGGGAGCCATGGCAACTGCCCAGAGCTTGGGTTACCTGTGAACCGGAATTTGAGAAACTAAGATGTGTGCTATTCTTTCTGCAGGCGTCCTTAGGAGTTGTTGAAAAGAGAGAAAGGAGGCCGAGTCGACTCCACAGCTCAAAGCCTTAAATTTTCCCCTCCCGGGGCTGGGAATCGAACCCAGGGCTTTCCGCTTGCTGAACATGCAATCTACCGCTAGGCTACCCCCTCAGCCCCCTCGACGAGGGGCTTAATGGAAACTAGTAAAATAACCGGCCAATTTTATTTTTAAAGGGTCTCCAAGAGCATTTAAGCATATGAGACCGGCGCCTGCACACCAGTATATGGGGATCCCCAGGGCTCAGAAATTCTAAATTGAAGCCCGGCGCGGTGGTTTAGTCCTGTAATCCCAGCAACTCTGAGGCAAGGCTGAGGCACTGGATCGCAAATTGGCCGCTGGGTTCAAAGCCCAATACCAAAACATAAATAAATAAAATTTAAAAATTGTTTTCCAGCTTTCAAGAAAATCAAAATTGAATAGAATATAGATTAGAAATTCTGTTGTGAAGATGTGATTACACTTGCACCCTAGGAAAGAAACCAGGTTTCTGCTAAGCATCGTGGGAAGACAGTTCACTATACACCCTTGTGTACTTGCGAATGTATTGCCCATTCAAAAATTATTGTAATCGAAACTTTGCAAGTCAGCATGAGTATTCTTAATCTACTTCAAGAGGTAGCAATACAGCAATAAAATGTTCTTGGCTGGGGAAGAAATACAACAACAAAAAATTTTTTTGTTTTGGTTTTGGTTTTGGTACCAGGATTGAACCTAGGAGCACTTAAGGACAAGCCACATCCCCAAACCTATTTTATATTTTATTTAGAGACAAAGTATCACTGGGTTGCTTAGCCCAGTGCAGTGGCACACACCTGTAATCCTGGGAGAATCACTAGTTCAAAGCCAGTCCCAGCAATTCATCAAGACCCTGTCAAATAAAATATAAAAAAGGCTGGTGATGTGGCTTAGTGGTTCGGTGCCCCTGGGTTCAACGTCCCTGGGTTCAATCCCTGGTGCCAAAGTGTGGTGTATACTCACATTCAATGTCATGAAATAAATTCAAATAATAATAGAGAGTAATGAGGGACCTTTATGGTGGGAGGCAAAATAACCAGAGATAAGGCTCACCCTGTAGGTATGAAGCAATGTTTGAACCTGTGATACAAATCCCCTGATTTATGAAAACAACAAAGGCCTGATTCCTTCTTGAAAGGAGAGGGGAATTCCATAAGAACATCCCCTGACATTAGTAACAAAACATCAAAGAAACAAAATCCTGTACTGGCTGAAAAAAAAAAAAATAGGTCATCTAGAGGGAGAAAGAAAAGAAGCAAGTGCTTTTGAAAATATGAAGGCAAGGCTGAAAGTAGAGATGAACTAAGAGATTCCTTTAAGAATGGGAAGAAAATGGAGGTCTGTAAGTTCTGTGGGCCCTCTCCAGTACTCTGGAGATAAAAACCATGATCTCAGATTAATTTTTTTGTTTTTCTTGGGTTTTGTTGTTCTTTTTTTTCCCCTAAGATGCATTTAAAGAAGCTCACTGCTTAGCCTGCACAAGGCCCTGGATTCAGTTGCCAGCACCAAAAAATTTTAAAAAGCCCAAAAATTGAAAAAGAATACCTTGCCAGATGGACATAGTGGCACACACCTGTAATCACAGCACCTTGGAAGGCTGAGGCAGGAGGATTGCAAGTTCCAGGTCAACCTTGGTAATTTAGTGAGGTCCTGAGCAATGTATTGAGACACTGTCTCAAAGTAAAAAATATAAAGGGCTAGGGTGTAACTCAGTAGTAAAGCACCCCTGGGTTCAGTCCCCAGTACAAAAAAAAAAAAAAAATCCTGCCAAAGAAAAGATGTCTCAGGATCTTAGAGCCATTGGTAGGACCATACAGATTTGGACAGAATGTTCTGATGCAAACTGAAGACACAAGGCCTTCTTTCAAATGTTCTGTTCCACCAAGAATCTAGAGCATTACAACAATTTTATAGGTAAAGAAATCAATAATGACTTAGATTTAGTTTTCTTCTAGTAAAGGTATGGCAGTAAAGTCAGATTAAATTTTTACTATTAAACACAGTCATAAGACATTTGTAACACACCCAAATTTGTGGAGTAAATTCTTAGTGTCATTAGTGTTTTAAAATCTCCAGTATTACACCTATAATCCCAGGGACTCAGGAGGTTGAGACAGAAGGGTCACAAGTTCAAGACCAGCATTAGCAACTTAGTGAGACCATGTCTCAAAATAGAAAATAAAAAAGGTTAGGGATGCATCTCAGTAGTAAAGAACTCCTGAATTAAATCCCTAGTACCAAAAAAAAAAAAAAAAGAAAAAAGAAAAGAAAAAGAAAGAAAGAAAAGAAAATCTCCAGTTTTCTCTGGAAGACACACTTGATATATCTTGTGTATATGATGTACATCATGCGTACCCCTCCAACTCAAATACTATAATTTCAGCTGCAAAGGAAAAAAATCAATCGTTATAAATTGAAAACACAAACAAAAACAAGCTTTTTTTTTTTAACTATGATTGTGGATTGAATCCAGAGACACTTTATCACTGAGCTTTTAATCCTTCTGCTTCAACTTCCCAACATACTGGGATTACAGGCTTATACCACCATGCCCTGTACAAAAACAACCCTTACCCACTTTCCAACCCAAAATTCATTCCATCCCTCCCTCTTTAGATGATCTCTTTATAATAGGTGGGCCACAAAGTTAATCTTTTCCTTCTGCTTAAGTTACTCAAGAAAAGTTCACATCCACAGAAATGCAAAAAAAAGGAGGAGGAGGAGATCTATAAGCAGTATTAAGGAGAGGGTCAGGAGGAGCATGGGAACAGTGATAAGTATGCAAAGCTAAGGTTGACAGAACAATGAAAAAAAATAGCTAACATATTGAATGCTACCATATGCTGATGCTTCACCAAATACTTAAAATACTAATCAATCAATGAGGGAAGTACCATTGTACCTTACATTTTACAGGTAAAGGACGCTTTAACACAATGAGTTCCCAGGTTAACAGAGCTACTAAGTGACAAAGCTGGATTTTCAACCCAGAGATTGCATTTCCAGAGCCACTTTCTCCTGCCTTCTCTAACATAGGCAATTTTGTAAGGTGCAGAGGTGCATGCCTGTGATCCCAGTGACTCTGGAGGCTAAGGCAGGAGGAGGACAAGTTCCAGGCAGCCTCAGCACCTTAACATGACTCTAAGCACCTTAGAAAAACCCTGTCTCAAAAAGGGATGGAGATGTGACTCTGTGAAAAAGTGCCCCTGAGTTAAATTCCCAGTGCCATAAATAAAAAATAAAGAAAGAAAATAAGCAATTTTATAAGATAGTAATTGTTGAAGTTTGGTCAAAGGTACTTGGGGGGTGCATTATAGTATTTTCCACACTTCTGTATATATTTGAAATCATCCAAAAATAAAAACAAAAAATTTTTTAAAACCCCTTTTTTCTTTCCATATGGGGGGGACATTATAATTGTACAAAATGAAACCGTTTTTAAAAACACCGACCAATTTAGGGTGTCCGGATTGTCTCTTTTGTAACAATGGAATAGGTAAGAAAATACGAATCAGTCAAACAAAACACACAAACATTTCTTCTTTTTTGTGTATGGCTGTCGCTGGGAGTTGAACCCAGTCTCTCACACATGCCAGGCAAGCATCCTACCACTAAGCTACATCCCAGCCTTGTGGAAGGCTCACATGTTTGTTTCTAGCTAAGGCAGATGGTCCCCAGTTTTTGCGTAGGCTGAGGTTATTCTGAGCTATTCTAAATTCTGCCCTCTTCTTCCCACCTCACAATCCAAGCAGAGAGCCAGTAACCTAAAACTCCTAAAGCCCTATTTACTGCGACAAGGGCACTGGGATAAAATGAGAAATGTACAGAGTTTAGAGTTCATGTTAAATTTGATTCTCACTCCTATAAATCCCTTCTTGTTAAATCAGCCTGTTCTGTAAAATGAGAACAATGAAGCCTACTTTGCAGGGTTCTTGCTAGAATAAGGAAGGAAAACAGAAATGGTCCACGCTGTCATCCGCAGTTAACCCTTTAATTGTTCAATCGCCTTCCTCCCCTTTTCGCCTCTGCAAGGGGATCTGAATGAAAGCTAACGTTCTTTGTCAAAAATTAAGATTTTGTAGTGTTTATTGTCCCTTGTTGTCAAAAACGGCTGATTAAGCCCCAGTGCGTGGGAAATCCACACACACCTAAGCCTCTCTCAGACACGGGACCTGCTTCTCCGACACCTGCAAACGCCAGGAGCAGCCGGGCCGAGTGCAGTCGAAGCTCTGGAGCTGCGACCCCGCCCTCGGGGAGCGACCGCCCCCCCCCCCAGGCGCGCACGCGCAGTAGCTCGCCAGCCACGCCGGCGGCTGTTGTCAGGGCTCAGCGGGGCTGGGCGGCTAGCCGACTGAGCGGAGGCGTTGCCCCGCGGAGGGCGGGCGCGGGCTCAGTTTTTCAGATCGACGGGTGGCGACGATAGCTGAGCGTGCTAGGGAGCCGTTGCTCTTCCGAGTCGCTCTCTTCCAGGTTCCGTCCGGTGGTCGGCATGGCCCGTGAGTGTGCAGACGGGTGAGGGAAGCGGCGGGCGAGGGAGCCCAGTACCTAGCCCGACACCGGGGCAGAGGCGCGGCGGGAGGGGAGCGGGGGCTGCCGAGTGAATCTCCTTGGGTTCACGCGGACGGGGACTAGGGCTGCCCTCGGTAGAGGGATGGTCAGTTGGCTCCAGGTGTCACCGGCGCCTTGCCCTCAGCTGCGAGTTTGCCTGGTAAAGAACACACCTCCAGGAGGCGTGGGGCGACAGCCACCCCAGGAAGGGTGCTAGTCTGGAGGCGGTCCGTAGCTGCTGCTACCTGAAGTCTGAAGGCCTGATGAGGATTGGGTGGGAGTCCGGACTGGGTGTTCTCCCTAGTTCTTTTGTTTGGCCCTCACAGGTGATGTTTTATGAGCATCTGCATTTGCTAGCTTTAACAATCCAATTGTGATGGGCTAAACTTGAGCTAGGTGGAATCTTGTGTGTGTCTTTATCCACCCACACCCTTCAGATGCTAGAACTTATTTTGGAATTCTGGCCCGTATAGACATACCATTGCAGTGCCTGTTTTAAAAGCTTGGGTATTTATAGCTAGTGAACACCTAGACTGATATGATAATACTCTTAAGTTGTTAGGTATTTACATTTAAGCTTCCTCGTCAAATCTGGGAGCACCTCTGTGCAGTGTTCTGCTTGCTTATTCATTAAAAAGCAAACTTCAGACTCCTTTAAATAAAAGCTCTTAAATGCAATTATTAATAATTTTGAAGATGGGAAAGAGCATGACTGTCTGTCTTTGTAGGTGGAAATCAGCGAGAACTTGCCCGCCAGAAAAATATGAAGAAAACCCAGGAAATTAGCAAGGGAAAAAGAAAAGAGGATAGCTTGACTGCCTCTCAGAGAAAGCAGAGGTGAGTGGAACTCATAGAATTTTCAAGTCACTGAAATTTTTATTAAAGCCACATTTCAGGAAATGGAAAGCATTTTTGAAGCACAGAAGGGGATAACAGTTATGAATATCCATTTTGTGCCAAGCATATTGAAACCTTGTGGAGTAATCATCATCCCCACCTGTGGACAAAGAATTTAAAGCTCTGACGCTCTCATTTGATTTGAAGAGAATCTCACACAGCTTCTCCACAACTATAATAATTTTATTCAGCAAAATAGTAGAACATCTTCCATACACAAAGCAGTTAAATGCTAGGGATACATCTTTAAAGCAGTGAGCCTACCCAGACTAGTCTGGGTGACAAGTGACTGAATTACAGTAATAACTGTCCTGGAGGCAGTAACAAAAAAGTACATGTAGCTACACTGACTCCTGAAGAGCCATTGGGTTGAAGAGAATGCATGTAAATAGCTTGATGATATATGACCTTTAATGACAAATAGTGCTGAGGACAGAGCACAGTGGTAGATCACCTGTTTAGCATGTGTAAGACCCTAGGTTCCATCCACAGTACCACCAAAAAAAAGTGAGGGGTACTGAAGCTGTAGCTCTGTGGTAGAATGCTTGCCTAGTATGCTTGAGACCCTAAGGTCTAATTCCTAACACTGCAAAAAACTATATGGCAAGTAATACAGAATAGCCACAGAAATACTTTAGTGAGAGCTTAGGTGAAAAATGAGTGCATTCATGTTTTTTAAAAGAAAAAAAAACTAAACTAACCAAAGGTTAATTTTACTCTCAAATCTTTTTATTTTTCTTGGTGCAGAAGACTGAAGATTGAAATTAGGTCTCTTAGTACCCCTGAGGTACACCCCCAACCCCATATTCTAAAATCAAATTTTATTCTTTCTATGGAACTTGGAGGTCAGTGAATAACTGACTAAATGTGCTTCATTGTGACTTGGGGTGGTTCTCAGTCCTGCACATGGGCATCACCTGGCATCACAGCTGCTTAAGTCTGTGCCCTGTACTCAGTTTGATTTTTTTTCTTTTTGGTACTGATGCGCTTAACCACGGAGCCACATCCCCAGCCCTTTTTATTGCTTTTTTATTTTGAGATAGGGTCTCACTAAGTTACTGAGGCTGGCCTTGAACTTGCTATCATCTTGCCTCAGCCACCCACACCACTGGGATTAACAGTGTGTACCACCACACCCAGCCCCAATTCTGATTTAATTAGCCTGGTGTTGGTCATTAAAAGCATGCTGGGTAATATTTATTTTACCTAAGTTATAAATTAAACCTGACTGAAAAATAGTTCCCCAGGTGATTCCATTGTGTAGCTGCAGTTAAGATTCAATTGTTGGTCAAAAAACTTCAATATCACTTTACACTTTCTTCTAGTGACAATTGTTATTTAAGCAATGAGCTTTGCCTTAAATTTCTTTTTACCCACTTTGGGGTAAAAGTGGTATACATAAGTGACCCTGAAATAGTCTTTTTACTGCAGAACTTATTTAAGCTTGGTTCAGAAATAGCCATTATTTACTGAGTACTCCTTATAAAACTACTTATAAAGCTACTCCTTATAAAGCTCTGTGCTAGCTGTTCTGTATGTGTTATCTCTATTCATAATAGCTCTTTTCTTTTTCTTTTTTAAAAAAATTTTTAGTTGTTGATAGATGGTTATTTCATTGATTTATATGTGGTGCTGAGAATTGAACCCAGTGCCTCACACATGCCAGGCAAGTGCGATTCTGCTGAGCTACAACCCCAGCCCTGCATCATAGCCTTTTTCAAGATAATTGTTTTAATCAGCTTTTTCACTGCTGTGACTAAAAGATCTGAAAGAACAACTATAGAGAAGGAAAACTTTACTTGAGGGCTCATGGTTTCAGAGGTCTTAGTCCATAGAAGGCCAGCTCCATTCCTCAGGGCTTGAGGTAAGGCTGAACAGATTTATTTTTGGTGTATCAGGGATTGAACTCAGGAGCATATGGCCACTAAACCACATCTCCAGCCCTATTTTGTATATTTTATTGAGAAACAGGGTCTCACTGAGTTACTTGGTGCCTTGCTTTTGCTGAGGCTGACATTGAACTCATGATCCTCCTGCTTCAGCCTCCTGAGCCACTGGGATTACAAGCATGTACCACCATACCCAGCTCCTCTGAACCTTGTTGCATTGTTTCATATGTAAGCTTTTGGGGGACACCTCACATCCAAATCATAACATTCCACTCCTGGCCCACAAAAGCTCCGTTCTGTCCATTCCCAAGAATCCCCGTAGTCTCAACAGTTCCAAGATTTTCCAAAAGTTCAAGTTCAAAGTCTCCTTTGAGACTCAGGGCAAGCTTGCATTGTGAGTTCCTATAAAATTACCAGCAATTTACAAGTATCTAATTTTTTTAAAAAAGGGGGGGATATAGAAAGAAGGGCTAGGTCCAAAGTAAGACTGAAGTCCAGCTGGGCAAACAAGTCCTATAGCTCCATGTCCGGCATCTGGGGCATATGACATGGTGATATTCTGTTCACTGGGCTTCTGTAACTCTGCCCCGTGACCTTGTTGGTTACAGCCCAACTGGCTTTTCTGTTGGCTTGTCTCTGCTTGATTCCTGCAGCTTTCCTAGGACAATGTCTCACATTACTGGCATTTCTTAATCTTGGAGGTTTCCACTGCAGCTTAGGCTTCTTCCTCACCTCTCCACACTTTGCCCTCTCAGGGCTGCTTGCAGGGACTCTGACCCTGCTGCAGCTTACCTGACCTCCCAGGCTTTCCTTTGAAATCTTGGTGGAAGTCTCAAGACCTTCTAACTCCAGCATCTTGCGTTCATGCAGAATCAGCACCACATGGTTGATGCCAAGTTCTGCTGCATCTTAAGCAGTAGTAAAGCCTACAGGGACCACAGCTGTAGCAGCCTCTGAGTGCCTGGGTAGCCTCTGTACCTTTATATATTGGATATTTGTAAATTGCTTTTTAATTTTTACAGGAACTCACAATGCAAGCTTGCCCTGAGTCTCAGAGGAGACTTGAGCATGTTGAAAAAAACTTCTTAGGCCTCTTTGTGCAAGAAAGAACCCTACTACTCTTTTCTCAAGAGAATTTTCACTTTTATTCTCTTGAGCCCAAAAGCTCACATGTGAGACAGTGCAAGAAGGTTCAGAGGAGAAATGACTGGGTTGTGAGAGTCTTAACTCAATTTGTGAATTAATCCCTATGAGAGGGGTAACTAAAGGTGGTAGGGTTTGTCTGGAGGAGGTGGGCATTGGGGGTGTGGCTTTGGGATAAGTGGGTGTGGTCTTACCAGGTCCTGAGATTCTCTCAAGCATTCTTTCTTATTGTCTCTGGGCAAAGTCTTCAGGATTTCTTTAGTGGCAGCAATGTCTTTAACAACTGCAACTTCCTTAGCCCAGGTTTTACTCCTGCCTTTCAAGTCCAAGTATTTCAAATCTTTCTTTTCTGCTTTCTGCTCCTGATTATCACAATAAATTTGGCTAAAAGCCACCCGTAATATCCATGCCACCTCCTGAATGCTATGCTGTCTAGACATTTCTTCCACCAGATTAAGAAGTCCATTACTTTTAAAAAATCAGTCTCAAAGTCTCAGGACATGGGCAAAATGCAGATAACTTCTCAGAATGGCCTCTACTCCAAATTCCAATAGAGTCCTCTTCTGAATCCTCTTGAGCCCATGGTCCTATTGGCATTGTCTTCTGAGCTCCCGCCAGAATTGGCCACTAAGCTCCATTTACAACAATCTGAAGCATTTCCAGCTTGCACTACCAAACATCTCAAAATTCCTCCCGCCAATTTCAAAAAGATCCCAAAAGCTTCTGAACCACATAGTCAGGAGAGTCACAAAACGATCCCACTTCTTGGTACCAATTTATGTTTTAGTCAGCTTTTTCATTGCTGTGACTAAAGGACCCAGCCAGAAAAATAGTATTCACACCAGTCTGTAGGATAGGAAACTAAAGCTTTGGACTGCAGTAACATTACTAAGGTTATATAGCAAGCACAACAGAGCTCAGTTTCAAACAAAAGTAACTATATGACTGTTCTGTTGTTCTATATTTTTTTCTTTGTAGCCATCTTGTTTTTCCTTCTTTATTTTTACTGTTGGCTTTGCATAAATATCTTAGTCATAGACAAGGGTATTCAATCCTCAATTAAAATGTAATTCTAAATCTTTTCAATAACAAAGAAAAGCCTAGAATTTGAAATTGGATGGACATTGGTATTTATATGATTTGGAGAAAAATCATTCAGTGCTAAGCTTTTTTTAAAATATCTGAAACATGGGCTGGGGATGTGGCTCAAGCCGTAGCGCATTCGCCTGGCATGCGTGCGTCCCGGGTTTGATCCTCAGCACCACATACAAACAAAGATCTTGTGTCCGCCGATAACTAAAAAATAAATATTAAAATTCTCCCTCTCTCTCTCTCTAAAAAAAAATATCTGAAACATGGAGACAATAACTCAGATTTAGACCGAGCCAGTAGTGCTTGACACATAGTGGGTGTTAAATATATAGTCATTAGTATATTTTTACAATATGAAGCTAGGGTTGTAGCTTAGTGGTGGAGACCTTGATTAGCATGTGCAAATTAAATGTCCAGTGCCAAAATGCAAATTTTTCTCTTTTTGTTTTTTTCTTATAGTGCTGGGGATTGAACCCAGGCCTTGCACATGCTAGGCAAACTCTGTAACACTGAACTACAGCACCACCCCATAAATTTTTTAAAAAGTAAAATAAGGATCCCATGAACTCATGAATCACCTAGTCCAGATAGTCTGGTTAGAGTTCACAGTTAATATAACATATGAAAGTTCAGTTAGAGATAAAGGGTTAAGAAAGCACCCTGAATATCTGGCTTTTCTTAAGAGTAAGCCAGTTTTAATTACTAGCTATCGGGCTCCTGGCTTGTAAGAAACTGAATTGTTTCATAACATATGTGTACTAGTTAAGATGTCTAGGAGACTTCCTGAGTTCCTCTTTCAGGAAGAAAATTAGAGTGAATTAATCTCAACAACCTAGAGTAATTGCCATTATTTCTGCATATAACTGTCTAATGTCAGACACTTTTAAATATATTCATAACTGTTTCTCAGAACAACCTTTATATACAAAATTTCTCCAATTCTGAAAGAACTTTGAGATTATTTGCTCAAGATTATGATAACAGTAGAACTGGTGTTCAAAATAAGATCTGACTGCAAAAGCTTTCTAGTCTTTGCCTTTCCATTCTGTTATCATCTATAAAAACCAAAACCATGCATATTTATATCTACTTTTTAAAAGTGTCTTCTGCTGGGCACAGTGGTGCATGACTATTATCCCAGCAGCTCAATAGACTGAGGCAGGAGGATCCAGAGTTCAAAGACAGCCTCAACAAAAATGAGGTGCTAAGCAACTCAGACCCTGTCTCTCAATAAAATACAAAACAGGGTTGGGATGTAGCAGTGATCGAGTGCTCCTGAGTTCATTCCCTGGTAGGGATGGGGGGGATGTGGCTGGGGATGTGGCTCAGTGGTTAACCACTCCTGGATTTAATCCCTAGTCCCCAAAATAAATAGTCTTCTAAAGTACTGAGTTATGTATAGAAAACAAAAATTAGTTTTTCTGTGACAAATTAACAGCCTTTTCTCTCATTATAGGGACTCTGAGATCATGCAACAAAAGCAGAAGGCAGCTAATGAGAAGAAGTCTATGCAAACAAGAGAAAAATGACGAATGGCCTTTGGAAGACCTGGGTGCTACAGCCAACTGGGTGCATCATACGCTCTAAGATTTCTTAAGAGTGAACATTCATTACATATAACTTATCTTTATAAAACTGTCTATTTTAAACTTTACTTTTCAGCCTTGGTGTGATGTTTTAGCACTGTTCTTCAAAGAATAAAGTACTAACCATGCATGTGACTTATTGGTGAACATTATTTTTTTATCAGCTGTGAAATTTATGTAATTTAGTAGCTAAGTAATGTGACTCAGTTGCATCCCTTATATAACTCTAAAATTAGATGTGAAAATTTAATTTTATTGTATAAGGCTGAAGATATAGCTCAGTGTTAGAGTGCTTTCCTAGAATGCACAAGGCCCTGGGTTCCACCCCCAAATCCACACAGAAATATTGATTGTATAATTTGAATGTAAGATTCCTTTGTAATGTACATGGTGGCACATGCCTGTAATTCCAGCTACTCAGGAGGCTAAGGCAGGATGATCGTGAGTTCAAAGCCAGTCTCAGCAACTTAGTGAGACCCCTGTCTCTAAATAAAACATAAAAGGCAGGGGGTGGGGGCGGCTGGGGATGTGGCTCGTTGGTTAAGTGCCCCTGGGTTTAATCCCATTACCAAAAAATAATACTAATAATTTTTGCTTCATAATCAACTGGTTTTTGTATGAATAAGTTACAATTCATAAAAAAAAATTTAAAGCCATAAGTAGAACTCGTGCTGAGGCCTCTCATTTATATTCATTTAGTTGGTGTTCCAGGTAGTTAGTGCACTACCACACCTGGCTTAGCCTGAGGTTTTTGTTGTTTGTTTGCTATGCTGGACACTGAACCCAGAGCACTCTGCCATTGAGTTACATCCCCAGTCAATTTTTTTTTTTTAAGGCAGGTTAAGTAAATTGCTCCAGCTGTCCATAAATTTTTAATCCCTCTACCTCAGCCCCCAAGTAGCTTGGATTATGGGCATGTACCATTGCACCCAGTTAATTCTTGTATTTTTTAAAATATTGTTTTTAGTTATATATGGACACTTTATTTTTTTAAGTGGTGCTGAAGATTGAACCCAGTGCCTCACACATGCTAGGCAAGCACTCTACCACTGAGTCACAACCCCAGCCCTAAATTTTTTTTATTAAGATAAATCCTTGCTAAATGGCTCAGGCTGACCTTGAATTTATGATCCCTTTGCCTCATCCTGCCATGTAGATGGGATTACAGGAATGCACCATTGCACTCAGCATGGTCTGAGTCTTTATCTTCATAAGCACAGATCTTTTTATGGTCTATCCCTTGGATTAACTTTGGTCTTCAACATTTTCTATGGTGGTAGTCACAAGGGCAAAAAAGTTACAACCATTTAAGTTGCATTCTAATAAAAGAGATTAAGTCTGATTGTACCACAAAGATTCATTATGGGTCTGATTTCTGTAAATCTTATCTCCAAAATTTCTATGCAAAGAAATAAGCCATGAATACAAGAAACTTTTTAGGCTTTAAGCTCTATTATTTATTTGCTTTCTTTTCAAGCAAATAATTTCCATATTAAATTATCCTATGGAGTTGAAGGAATTTTAGGCTTTTGAAAACTTAATTCCTATAAATCTAGGGAAAATTAGTTTCCAAAATAACATGGATATTAGAATAAAGATGATGTCTCGACTATAATTAATCCTTATAACACAAATTCAAAACTGTTCTTGAATAATTTTATGGCACTTAAATTCATTGCTAAAATGAGGTCTTTTTGTTTCAGGTACGAGGGATTGAACCCAGGAGTGCTTAACCATAGAGTCATGTCCCCAGACCTTTTTATTTTTTATTTTGAAATAGGGTCGAATTAAATTGCTTAGAGCCTTGTTAAGTTCCTGAGGCTAGCTTTGAACTTGTGATCCTCCTGCCTCCTAAGCCAGTGGTCTGCACCACCACACCAAGCTAAGGGTTTTATTTTTAACTTCAACATGACCATAAAGTTCCTTAAGGCAGACAAGAGTTATCTGAGAAGAAGAAAATTAAATCTAATTATTGTTGTCAATGGACCTTTATTTTATTTATTTATATGTGGTGCTGAGAAACAAACCCAGTGCCTCACACATGCTGGGCAAATGCTCTACCACTGAGCCACAACCCCAGCCCAAGATAAAGTTATTTAGGTAAAGTAGTACTAACTTTAGAATTTAATTTGGAAAATATCAAATTCCATGCAACACTTTTGTAGGCATTAAAAATACTGTCTTAGCTGGGGGTAGTGGCACAGGCCTATAATCTCAGCAGCTTGAGAGGTTGAGGCAGGAGGATCAAGAGTTCAAAGCCAGCCTCAGCAACTGCAAGACGCTAAGCAACTCACTGAGACCCCGTCTCGAAATAAAATACAAAATAGGGCTGGGGATGTGGCTCAGTGATTAAGTGCCCCTGAGTTCAATCCCTGATACCCCCGCAAAATTTAAAAAATACTGTCTTAGCCAGACATGGTGATGTTTGCCTGTGATCCCAGCAACTCTAGAGGCTAAGGCAGGAGGATCCCAAGTTCAAGACCAACCTCAGCATTTTAATGAAACCCTATCTCAAAAAATAAAAAGGAGCTGGGGTGTGGTGGCAGACATCTGTAATCCCAATGGCTTGGGAGGATGAGGCAGGAGGATTATGAATTCAAAACCAGCCTCAGCAATTTAGGCCCTAAGCAACTCAGCAAGACCCTGTCTCTAGATAAAATATAAAAAAATGGCTGGGAGGGTGCTGTAGTTGTGGCTCAGTGGTAGAGCACTTGCCTAGCACATGTGAGGCCCTGGGTTCAATCTTCAGCACCACATAAAAGTAAATAAATAAAATATAGGTATTGTGTCTGTCTACAACTAAAAATATTTTTTAAAAAAGGGACTGTGGATGTTGCTCAGTGGTTAAACACTGTTTAACCACTGGTTCAAACCCAGTACAAAAATAAATAAAAAGGACTTGGGGTGTGATTCAGTGGTAAATCACCCCTGGGTTTAATCCCCAGTAACAATTTTCTTAATTTTTTTTGAGGGGGGTACCAGGGATTGAACTCAGAGGCACTCCACCACTGAGCCACAACCCCATTTTTTTTTTAATTTTTATTATTGGTTGTTCAAAACATTACATAGTTCTTGATATATCATATTTCACATTTTGATTCAAGTGGGTTATGAACTCCCATTTTTACCCCCGTATACAGATTGCAGAATCACATAGGTTACACATCCATTAATTTACATATTGCCATACTAGTGTCTGTTGTATTCTGCTGCCTTTCCTATCCTCTGCTATCCCCCCTCCCCTCCCCTCCCCTCTCCTCCCCTCTTCTCTCTCTACCCCATCTACTGTAATTCATTTCTCCCCCTTGTTTTTTTTCCCTTTGCCCTCACTTCCTCTTGTATGTAATTTTGTAAAACCCTGAGGGTCTCCTTCCATTTCCATGCAATTTCCCTTCTCTCTCCCTTTCCCTCCCACCTCTCATCCCTGTTTAATGTTAATCTTCTTCTCATGCTCTTTGTCCCTACTCTGTTCTTAGTTACTCTCCTTATATCAAAGAAGACATTTGGCATTTGTTTTTTAGGGATTGGCTAGCTTCACTTAGCATAATCTGCTCTAATGCCATCCATTTCCCTGCAAATTCTATGATTTTGTCATTTTTTAATGCAGAGTAATACTCCATTGTGTATAAATGCCACATTTTTTTTATCCATGCAACTATTGAAGGGCATCTAGGTTGGTTCCACAGTCTTGCTATTGTGAATTGTGCTGCTATGAACATCAATGTAGCAGTGTCCCTGTAGTATGCTCTTTTTAGGTCTTTAGGGAATAGACTGAAAAGGGGAATAGCTGGGTCAAATGGTAGTTCCATTCCCAGCTTTCCAAGAAATCTCCATACTGCTTTCCAAATTGGCGGCACCAATTTGCAGTTCCACCAGCAATGTACAAGTGTCACAACCCCATTTTTTGTTTTGTATTTTATTTAGAGATAGGGCCTCACTGTGTTGCTTAGTGCCTTGCTTTTGCTGAGGCTGGCTTTGAACTCATGATCCTCCTGCCTCAGCCTCTAGAACCAGTGGCATACGCTACTGTGCCCAACTCACTTAATTTTTTTTTTTTTTTTTTTTGTACCAGGGATTGAACCCAAGGGTGCTTAACCACTGAACCACATCCCCAGCCCTTTTTTATATTTTATTTAGAGACAAGGTCTTGCTAAGTTGCTAAGTATCTTGCTAATCTGCTGAGGCTGTCTTTGAACTCAAAATCCTCCTGCCTTAGCCTCCAGAGTTGCTGAGATTATAGGCGTGTGCCATCATGCTCAGCTTGACTTAAAAATTTTTAAAAATTAAAAACTGTCTTACATCATCCTCAAAAGGAGGTAGTGCATTATCCTTAGCAATTTTCATGAGTCCTGTTGAAAATAAGGTGTACTGAGTCAGTTTCACAAGTTACTTGATTCTTTTTTTTTCTTAGAAAAGGTTTATTTTTGCTCCCTCGGTTCTTTCTGAAAAAAATTTTTTATTAGTGGCATGTATAAGAAATTGTGATCCATTTATCAAACAGTAGCCTGTTTGTGAAAAATTAAGCTAAAAGAGAAAATTGATCACTGACATTTTTCTGACTTTAAAAAATATTATTTCCTAACTTTTAAAATATGCACTTTTGTTCTTTTTCTTTATATTTTTACAGATGACAATAGTTTACCCACTTCCAAAAATTAACAGTCTTTTTTGTATAAGATTCTTTTCAAGGGCTGGGGATGTAGCTCAGTGGTTAAGCACTCATTTCACAGGTGAGAGGCCCTATGTTCAATCCCTAGCACAGCAAAAAAAAAAAATCCCTTTTAAGCATAGTGATGGTTGCCTATTATCCCAGCTACCTGAAAAGCATGAAGGTGACAAGTTCAAGGCCAGCCTCAGTGACATAGCAAGACCCTGTTTCAAAAGAAGAAAAAGATTCTTTTCAAGTTCTACCTTGTAAAGAAAGCTTTTCTGTTCAAGGCAGTACCATGTAGTATCTTAGCTTTGAATCTACAGTCTGCTTCAAAACTAGTGTACTTCGGAAAATATCCCTAAAGTGAAACCTAATAAAAAAAAATTAACTTTGAAAGAATATGATATTTTTGTTTTACCCTCTGTATCAGGGTTTTCTAGCAGTGATATGACCTAAACAGGGAGCATGTTAACTTCTTTAGATTAATTCTAATTCCTTTTGGTGATGAGGACCCATTAAAGCAATTACAACAAAGAAAAATTCAATTCCTAGTACTGTCAAAAAAAAAAAAAAGTCTACTATAGTTATCAATCAGTTCAGAACATCTATTAAACTGCCTGCTAGGCTGGGCATGGTGGCACATGCCTATAATACCAGTGGCTCGGGAGGCTGAGGTAAGAGGATTGGAAGTTCAAAGCCAGCTTCAGCAATTTAGGGAACCTTTGAGCAATTGAGAAAGACCTTGTCTCTGAATTAAATTTTTTAAAAAATGGGGATGTGGCTTAATGGTTAAGCACTTGTCTTCTATCCCTGGTACCACAAAAGGGGGATTAAATAGGACTGTCAATTATAGCCAGGGACATGGTTCAGGGTTAATGCCCTTGGGTTCAATCCCTGGTACCAAAAACAAAAAACCTGTCTCCTACAACTGTCTCCACTAATGTACTTGTTATATGGTAACTAAATATTAGACTTATTATCTTTAGAGATGGCCAAATCATAAAAATATCACCGAAAAAGAAGAATGACAAAAGTATGGGGCTGGGATCGTAGCTCAGTGGTAGAGTGCTCGCCTAGCATGCATGAGGCACTGGGTTCAATCCTCAGCCCCACATAAATGTAAAATAAAGATATAATGTCCACCTAAAACCAAAAAATAAATATTTAAAAAGTATGCTCAAACACACTTCCCTATAAAGTCCATGAATAACCAGGCCTGGTGTCCTATTCCTATAAACCTAGGTAGTGAGGCTGAGACAAGAGGATCACAAATTTCAGCCCAGCCTGGGCAAATTATCGATACTTGTCTCAAAAAACAAAAAGAACTGGAGATGTGGCTCAGTGGTAGAGCACCCCTGGGTTCAGTTCCCAGTATTGGGAGAAAGAAAATAGATGTTTCTGTAACACAAATAATCTAATGCACATTAGAACTTCATAGATTAGTCTACAATTGGATCATTTGCCTAGAGAAAATTGAGATTTTCCTAATTTGATATCATAATTTGTAGAAATATTTTCCATGCCACATACTACTTTTGCTACTTTGCCAACTGTGTATGACTTTTCTTTTTTTTTTTAAAGAGAGAGAGAGAGAGAGAGAGAGAGAGAGAGAGAGAGAGAGAGAATTTTTATTATTTACTTTTTTTTTTTTTAGTTTTTGGCGGACACAACATCTTTGTATGTGGTGTAAGGATCCAACCCGGGCCGCACGCATGCCAGGCGAGCACGCTACCGCTTGAGCCACATCCCCAGCCCCTGTATGACTTTTCTTACTGGATATAGTACAGAAATGTTTCTTTTTCTTTTTTTTTTTTAAAGAGAGAGAGAGAGAGAATTTTTTAATATTTATTTTTTCTTTTTCGGCGGACACAACATCTTTCTTTGTATGTGGTGCTGAGGATCGAACCCTGGCCGCACACATGCCAGGCGAGCGCGCTACCACTTGAGCCACATCCCCAGCCCCCAGAAATGTTTCTTTAAGGACAACATAGTTTTGTTTGTTTGTTTTTTGGTTTTGTGGTACTGGGGATTGAACGTAGGGCCTCACTTGTGCTAAGCAAGCACTCGACCACGAAACTATATTCCTTTTCCACAGGCAGCATAGTTTTATTATTGAGCTTTTTTTCATACTTGTGTGTTTACAAGAAATTTCTCTACCAATCTGGCTATAATTGACAATCCTATTTAATCCCCTCCCCCTTTTTGGGAATAGAACACTTGCTTATCCGTTGAGCCGCATCTCCAGTTCTTTTTTAGTTTAGTTTTATTTTTAATTTTTTTTTTTAGTTGTCAATGCACCTTTATTTTACTTATTTATATGTGGTGCTGAGAATTGAACCCAGTACTTCACACATGCTAGGCCAGCACTCTACCACTGAGCTACAACCCTAGCCCTCTTTTTAGTTTTTGTGATAGGGTTTCACTGAAGTTGATTAGGGTCTCCCTAAGTTGCTGAGAATGGCATCAAACTTGCAATCCTCAGTCACTGAGATCACAACCATGAGCCAACACTCCCAACCCTATTGCATATTTTTATAAGCATTAACTACATGACAAAGACTTTTATTAAAGACATTTCTTGTTGGAGTGATGCATACCTGTATCCCAGCGACTAAAGCAGGAGGATCTTAAATTCTAGGTCAGACTGGGCAAGTTAAATGAGACCCTGTCTCAAAACAAAAAGAGCTAAGGATGTGACTTAGTGGTAGAGCACTTGCTGGCAAGTACAAGGCCTTGTATTCCATCACCAATACTGGGGCTGTGGAAAGACTACTTTCCGTTGTTCAAAGTCTCATTTGACCTTGAATCACTAAAGGTGACTATTAGAGTAGCCTATGAATGCACATTTAATATAGAGTCAGATTGTTGTTTGTTTTTTTGTTGTTGTTGTTGTTGTTGTTGTTGTTTTTTGGTACTGTGCTTTGAACCCAGAGTTCTCTACAATTTTGAGACATGGTCCCGATAAGTTGCCAGGGCTGACCTTTTACTTTTGATCCTCCCACCTCAGCTTCCCAAGTGATTGGGATTACATGTGTACACTACCATGTATATATGCTTGAAGAAGTACCTTACCGGCCAAGTGTGATGGCACATACCTCTAAACCCAGCAATTTGGGAGGCTGAGGCAGGGGGATCACCAGTTCAAAGCCAGCCTCAGCAATTTAGTGAGGCCCTCAGCAATTTAGTGAGACCCTATCTCAAAATAAAAATAGAAAGGGCTAAGGATGTGGCTCAGTGCTTAAAGCACCCCTGGGTTCAATCCCTGGTACCAAAACCAAAAAAAAAAAACAACAAAAAACCACACACACAGAAAACCTCTGATTTCATATTAGAATTTTTGTTTGCAAGGAACAGAATGAGATTAATTTATTAATAACAAAATATTTGAATGGGTAAGACTCTAGAGTCAAGGAAAACTTGAAGATTCAAAGAAAGGTCAAGAATGGGAATAGCTCCAGGTTCCTTATGAGTAGGTGCTGTAAAGGTTTTCTTTTCTCACAGTGCTGCTGCTAATCAGGTTGAAAAATTTGACAACTATGTATAGTCTTTATGTCAGAGTGCCGCCAACTGAACTAATTTGGATTATGTTTCCAACTCTTAGTAAGGGGAAGGCAGGTTGCCTACATTGATGGTAAAATCAAGACTACATCTTGTAACCAATTGGTAGTCCTCCAAAGCAATTGAGGTTCATTGCCAAAAGGTGAATGATTTCTGGGCCAACTAAAACAATAGGTGTTCAACTCTCTTATTACAAGGCTAAGACTAAATCTTATTTATTTTTAAGACTAAATCTTAAAAATACAAATACACGATAAGGCAAATCATGAAGGGATTAGGTGAATATCTGATTTATGTCTACCAACATTTTAAACCCCCGAACTGCAGTGCTTCCTCATTTCAGGAAATCTGGTAAAATGAAAAGAAGGAGAAGGAGAAGGAGAAGGAGAAGGAGCTAAAAGAGACTTGACATTAAATTCTAAATAGAAGTTTCTTAGAAAACATCTTTCCTTTTTTTTAATCCTCCCCCTCCCCCAGTACTGGGGATTGAACCTAGGGACACTCTATCCCTAAGCTATATCCCCTTTTTTAATTTTTTATTTTGGGACATGTTCTAAGTTGCTAAGATTGGCCTTGAACTTGCAGTCCTCCTGCCCACTGTACTTGGAACCTTTTCACTTTCTTAATGGAGTTTTTTGTTTGTTTTGCTCTGTTTTGTTTTGTGGTGTGGTGTTGGGTATCAAACCCAGGGCCTCACACATACTAAGCTTTCAACTCTACTACTGGGCCACATCCCCAGCCCTTAACCAACCTTATTAATGCTCTTGAATTTATCTGTCTTTTACTTTGTTTAGTGTTATTTATGTTGTGCTTACTTTAAAAACCTAAGCTCAGGCCATGAAGATGTTCTCTTTTTTTTTAATTGATACCAGGGATTGAATTTAGGGGCACTTCACCAGTGAGCCACATCACCAGCCCTATTTTGTATTTTTGCTGTGATTTTGTATTTTTTTTTTTTTTTGGTGTAATTTTTGGTGCTGGGGATAGAACCCAGGGCCTTGTGCATTCAAGGCAAGCACTCTACCAATTGAACTATACCCCAAGTCCCCTGAGACTGGTTTTGAACTTGTGATCCTCCTGTCTCAGCCTCTTGAGATGCTGGGACTATAGACATGCACCACCATGCCCAGCAAGATGTTCTCTTTTAAAAGATATTTTCTTTTAAAATTGAGCTGGGGGTGTGGCTCAAGTGGTAGCGCGCTCGCCTGGCATGCATGCGGCCCAGGTTCGATCCTCAGCACCACATACAAACAAAGATGTTTTGTGCGCCGAAAACTAAAAAATAAATAAATATTTAAAAAGAAAAAAAATAATAAAGTGCTGGGCCACTGTACCTGGCTCCCCTTCTTTTTCTCTCACTTTTCTCCCCATGTCCTTACAAAAAAAAAAAAAAATCTCAGACTGATGACTGACGCAGGGTCACTCAGGGCACTCTGCCCCTAAGCTATGCACAGGTAAATGTGTGTGCTAAGAAATAGCATAGTAGACTTCTTTTCCTAAAGTAAATCTGACCTGCATCCACTTAGATTAGGCGTCCCTGCTGAGGAAGAGAGACAGGAGGAGTGGGTACAAATGGAGAGTTGAGAAGCCTTTTAGAATTACTAGCATTTGGATCTGGAATGTACCCCAGAAGCTTGGTTCCCAGTTTGGTGATATCGGGAGATGGTGGAAACTGGAAGAGGTGGGACCTAAGAGGGAGCCTTCAAGCCCTGGAGACAGACCCTTGAAGGGAATTAACTGTGGGTCCCTGATATCTGTCTCTCCTGGACCCACCTCTCTCCTTCCCGGCAGTGAGGTGAGTGGTGTTTTGCTCTGCCAAACACTTCTGCCAAGATGTGCTGCCTCACCACAGCCCCATGCAATTTGGCTGATCAATCATGGACTGGAATCTCCAAAACTGTGAGCCAAGATAAACCTTTTCTCCTTATAAAAAGAATAAGAGGCTGGGGCTGTAGCTCAGTGGTGGAGTGCTTGCCTACCACATGTGAGGCACTGGGTTCAATCCTCAGCTCTGAAAAAAATAAATAAATAAATAAAGCACTGTCCTTTTAATTTGCACATAACCTGTGTCCATCTTGGATTAATTTTGTATATGGTAAGCACAGTTTATTTCTTTTCTATATGGATATACAATTGACCCAACAACAATGATTATTTTTTTCCTTGAACTCCAATTTCTTTTCTTTATTTATTTTATTGTAGAATGAATTTTGACATATAGTACACAAATGGAGCACAACTTCTCATTCCTCTGGCTGTACATGGTGCAGAATAACTCCAGTAGTGTAATCATACTACTGTGTGTATAGGGTAATACTGTCTGTCTCATTCTATTGTCCTTCCCATCCCCACAGTCCCACCCCTGCCCTCACTCCCCTTTATACAACCCAAAGTTCCTTCGTTCTTTCCTATCTCCCTCCCTCTCCCCTCATCCCCCACTATGGATCACAGTGCAAATGCCATAATTTCATTCTTCTTTAAGGCTGAGTAATATTCCATTGTGTATATGCACCACCTTTTCTTTACCTATTCATCTGTTGAAGGGTACCTAGGTTGGTTCCATAATTTAGCTATTGTGAATTGAGCTGCTATAAACACTGACGTGGAGGCATCACAATAGTATGTGGATTTTAATTCCTTAGGGTATAAACTGAGGAGTGGGATAGCTGGGTCAAATGGTAGATCCATTCCAAGTTTTCTGAGGTACTATGGTCATTTTTAATGACAATTACCAAATGCCAGTTCACAGAGTCAAAAAAATGAAGAAAAAAAATAATTATAAAGAAAAAAAATTAACTTTCCAACTAAACACACCTCCCAACAAACTTAT